>NC_082342.1:33638550-42638550 GCF_027477595.1 Haemorhous mexicanus
CTCCGTTGTTTTTTTTTTTAAAAAACTTAAATTCATCATGGTTAAATTCATTATCCCACAATGAGACAAGGGCTTGGCATGAACCCTGATGCCCTAAACTTTTGCTAAGCTACAATGGAAAAAATTTGTGGCACATCTTGGGAGTGTTAGGTTTTGCTATGCCGAGCAAATGCCAGTTAAAAATATCGTAGTCTACAGACATAAAATTTCTTTTGGCTTGGGTGGACTAAATGGTTTCACTCACATTTCTGGGTCTGAACTTTTTGGTGCTAGTGATTGCTAATTGCATATTAAAAAAGAGGAAGCTCAAGATCTTCATTAGTTCCTGCAGAAACTAGTTCCAGGCCATTCACGTTCTATGATCCCTCGTTCCTGCAGGAAGGGGATTGCCATTCCTGTTCATTCATCAAGCTCCCTCTGTGTAAAGGGCTGCTTATACCCTGCTACAACAGGTATTTGAACTTGGGGACATTGCTCTTGCATGAAGTTTTGGGAATCTTCCAGAAGGTCCAATTAGGGAAGAAGACACCAAAGAGGCATAAGTAAAATCCCTTGCAGTGCATGTTTCTTGCCTAGCAACCTGCTGGGAGGTTGTTTATGGAATAGCTATCCCGCAGGGTTAAGAACAGGCTTAAGTAGGACAGGTTTTGTAGCCCTTAAGCATGACAAACTGTGTTTTCCATGTGTCTCATCTATACCAGTGAGCACTGGAGTGCAGGCCTGCAGTATCCACTCTCTACACCGGAGCACTCCAGGAGTGCCATGGTGCTCAATCACATCATTGTGTGGTTGCTTTGGTGTCGACTGTGCTCAGCCTGTGGGAGTTCAGGGGTGTTCTAGGCAATGGTCAGGCTTTTCTCCTCATCCTACAGCCTCAACCTCAGTCCAACCATGAGTGTACGTTTATATATAAAAAGGGAAAGCAGGCAAAACTGCACTTAACTGATGGTTCAGTCCTGCCTTTACTTGTTTGACTGTGTAAGGGTCACTGTCTGTTAGGGTGAAATGTGGTGTATTTCCTTAGGTCACACTGGGAAAAGTTGGTAATTCATGGTAATAAAAAACCTGTTATTTGTGAGATGGAGAAAGAGAAATGAAAAAAAATACAATAATCATTTACATCTGCAAGCACTGAGTGAGCACGTGATGACACGTGTTGCTCCCTGTCTGTCCTGCAGGCTGGATGCATGCTGGCTACCCCATCATGGGCCACCTGGATTCAGTGAAGGAGATGTTAGATGTGGAGCACATGCAAACTACTGGTCTTTGGGGTCCCATCCATGAGCTGGGACACAATCAGCAGCAGCAGGCATGGGAGTTCCCCCCTCACACCACAGAGGCCACGTGCAACCTCTGGTCTGTCTATGTTCATGAGGAGGTGCTGGGCATTCCCAGGCATCAGGCCCATCAGGCACTCAGGCCACAGTGCCGCAAGGAAAGGATAGAAGACTACCTGAAGAAAGGTGCTCAGATAAAGGACTGGAACGTGTGGACTGCTCTGGAGACATACCTGCAGGTAACAGGGAAAATGTCTGTGTGTTCCTAGTGCAGTCACTGAAGCCTGTGTCAGAGGGATGTCTGCAGCCTGTGACTGTAGCTGTGAAGCTTTGTAAGGGTTTGATTACTGTCAGAGGGTTTATCTTGGGCCCAGAACACACCTGAGAGGTAAAGAGACAGAATGCCTAAAGTTGAGGTGTCCTGAAAACCTTCCTTTGTCAGATTTGGGCTTAGCCACTCAGGGAGATAGCTCAGTGCAATGTACTGATCTTTCTCCCTGGAAAAGAAACAGGAACTGCTGCTTGTTATACAACATGGGAAAAGGAGGCTCAAATTTGTGCACAGCTCTTTCATCCACAGCAGATTTCCTGTGGGACAGTGGGCTAGTTGTCAAAAACCCTTGGCACTGTAAAGTGTCTAGAAGAGCCAGGCTTTGAACAGTCTCCTGGTGAGTTACATGGCCTTTTAAAAAACTTAGAGAGGAGGGTGTTCATATCATCCAGTGCACTGAGTGGAGCCAGTGTAGGCCAGCAAGTGGCAAGAGGATGGGCTCAGCCTGTCCTTCTGCACACAGAACTGAATCCCTCACTGTGGTTCAGACTCTAAAACATGAACCCTATCCTAGATTAAAGTGCATTCTCTTGGGAAGCAAGCAAGAGAGATTCCCCCTTTCCCTTAATCCTCCTAGAAACTATTAGCCTAATGGAGAGAGCACTCAGCCTGATTTTAACTGGGAGCTGCAAAGCAGATGTCCATTATGGTGGCTTTAGCTACTGACTGTTGTGAGATGAGTGTTCCTCAGCTCCCTTGTCTGAGAGCTCTCACACTTCATATGAGGAAAAAAATATTTACTGGAGGAGTATTGATCCTGACTTCTCCACATCCCAGAGAAGCATCTGCATGGTCAAGCTGAAGAGTCATCCTCTGGGGATTTTTGGTGCAACCAATAACAAAATATTTATACAGAGGGAACAGCTTTAAGGGGAGAAATTTTCCCACAATACCTTACCAGTTTGGCCACTGCCTCACTGCCTCACCCACACTTGTAGGCTGGGATGTCTCATCTCCTGCCTGATTACTAACAGGACTGCTGGAATAAATGTGGCATGGAAGAAAAGTTCTAATTCTGCAGCAGCAGTTTTTCTGTATGAACTCCTTTTGTTCTTATTCTTAGGCAAAGCATGCCCTGTTCATAATCTATCCCTCCCATTTCCTCAGTACTCCTTGTTCTCCTGTGCCCCTTCTTTCCAGCTATTCTGTCAGTGTCCCCTCTGAAACTGTTTTCACAAAGCAGCAGCTTATTATATAAGTTGCTGACACTTCTGGCTACTCCCAATGTATCTTTGATCTCTGTTTGTTTTGGGAGATCAGTGTAATGGGGAGGTATTTTTCTGTACTTTAGTGCTGTTAGTTATGCTGTGAAGCCTGAAAAGCCTAGATGCTTTCATCTAAATTTACATTCATTTTAAAAGACACTGCAGAAACCCATGGAATTTTCTACTGTGTGTAACACAGGAATAATGCCAGTGAAATGATAACTGTTTGTACACTCTATTGTTTTTCATCAGTTGCAGGAAGGGTTTGGTTGGGACCCCTTCATCCACCTCTTCTCTGACTACCAGAAAATGTCCACGATCCCAAAAGACAACACTTCTAAGATGAACTTGTGGGCACAGAAGTTTTCTCAGCAGGTGAATAAGAATTTGGCTCCATTCTTTACAGCCTGGGGATGGCCTATCAAGAAAGAGCTGTCTGTGGAACTGTCCCCTCTACCCAGCTGGGAACAAGATCCAATGAGATCCTACAGACCATAAAGGAAAACTACCTAAATCCTGGTTCTTATACTAGCTATGGCTTATCTTTATCTCCATGTGTATCTCCATGATGGCTCACTATGTGCTTGGATATATGCTGGAATCTTCAGCTTCTTGCTGCCAGTGGAGGCCAGCTCCAAGAGAGATGCAACAGGGATCAGCAGATCAGCAAGCACCTAAGCTGTCTTCTGAAGGGTTAAATAATCAGTGAGCTTTGTTCCAGGTGCTTCACCTCAGGAAGAATGTAATTCTGAGTTGATCGAGTTCCTACAGAACCTTTCTCTGATGAAATGGAAGTTTTCTGGGTGGAGCAGTCCCTGGACCAGTTTCAAGGACTTTACTATGGGAATAGAGACCTTTAAAGCAAATACTAGCCTCCACAACATTGTATTCTGAAGTTATAATCTCAGTAACATGAGATTTTCACAATTATTTTTGTTGCCCTAAAATCCCTAATTTTTAATTCCTCTTATTATGCAGAATTTCACAGCACCTGTTGTGAAAGTGGCCTAATATTGCATATATACAGGCTATATAATGCATAATTTATACTGAAATGCTGTAGATTTCTTCCTACATTCTGTGACTGTGTGACCCAGCATCCATCTTTATATAAACAAGTCAATAATAAGTTTTAGCTGTCCTTCAACCGTAGCCTGACAGCAAGATACATGCTAATGAAGAGGAGAGAGTGGAAGCAGGGAGGTGACTTGATTGTAGTCAGTAATGGTTTAGCTCGTGGACTCATCAAAGGTTAAGATACAGGCACTGACCTGACAGCCTGAGGGAGCAGGGAAAAGGAAGACAACAGCTCATAAAGGCAGAGGACCAGCCTTTTCAGGGTGCAACAAAAGTTCATGTTACTCCCAGCTTTTTCATAGTTGCTCAGCTATTATGGTTTTGTTAAGCATGTTAATGCTTAGCCTAAGAGCTCACTAGTGCCAGCCCATTCTTACGTATCAGTAATAAATAAAAAAATATCACTGTAGACTTGCAGGTTTTCTCTGTGGTCCTATTTTTATGTCTCCATGCCCAGTAAAAAAAAAGGCCTAAATAGAAATGACCTAAATAGAAGTGGCCTTGGTGGTAAAGTTGTTCAAAGTTGAAAAAAACACCATGGAAGTCTCTAGTCTGTGGTGTGGTCTCATATATATCATAGTGCCAAAGGAGAGCACATTGGGTCAAATATCAGTCACAGTTAAAGAGGCTGTGCAGCCTCCATTCTTCAGGCCTGGTAAGTGGTCCCAAAACCTAACTGTGTCAGGGGAGTAAACTGGCATTTCTGCATTTATAGCTTACCCATACTTTCCCCATTTTCTGAGGTTTTTTTCTTTTTGTGGTCATGTGTGTAGAAAATATCAAAATATGTAATGTTCTAGGAAAGTCTTTGCATTAAGCTTCCCATTTCTTAGCCCAGAAAGTATATTGATAAGACCTTCAATTAGGAATTAATCTCTTTCCATGTTCCCAGTATAAGCATGTCTGAGACATCTTTTAAGTGGCTTGATATTAAAAACTGAATATCATCAACTTGCAGTAGCAGCAGATGTGGGGTCACCAAAGATGACTGAAGCCCTTGCCAGCATCCCAGGATCTTCCTGTGATTCAGTAAAACACAGTTACATCCAGATTAATTTATTGTTTCTGAGGCCATGCAAAGGGGTTTACCTGTGGTGATTGTCCTCTTCACATTTAAAAGTTCTTTTCAAATTGGCTGCCTTTTTTCACCTGAATGCTGTATTAGGGGGAGCTGACATCTCTGCCTGGTTGTGAACCGTCTGTCAGTAGCATCCTCCTGGGCTGAGCTGGCCACAAGAACGTCATCCTGCCAGAACCAGCTGCTGGTGTGCACCACATGGGCAGCCCAGAGAGGCGGCTTCCCGTCTGCATCAAGATGATGGATGCAATTGTCAGGCCTGCAGCCATCCCAGCAACTTTTCCAAGGCCAGAAATTAAGGTGGCAGATGTCCAGATATCAAATGGCAAGTCTAATAACTAGGACATTTTGTCTGTATTTGTGATGGATATTTGTAAGGGAAATACACAAGGTGGTAACACTTTCACGAGGCCACGCAGATCCTCAAATCAGCAGATCAACTCCACCACATCCAAGAAGACTGCTGGAGAGAGTAAGAATCTTCTGTGAATGCCAAGAACTTGTAGGCAAAAGTAGGTTATTCTGGAGCTGAATTTGACACTGTAAAACCTGGTGAAGGGAGGCTGGCCACCAAATGACGCATACCATGTCACGTTGATCTTGTTGCTGTGGGAGTGAATTTATGCTAATTGCAGCAGAAGGAAGGGAAACACAGGTTTTAGTCCTAAACCAGCCTGGTTTAGGCAGGACAAAGGAGACTTTGAAACTTGAATTAAGGCGTGCAACAGACACATAGGCAGCCTACTGTGTAATGAGACCCTGGTGTTAGCATGCATAGGATTGCTTCCATTAGTGGGGAAGTGAAGCAGTGGTAGGGGGAAGAGTTGGTTGTAAGCAGCATTTTGCTGTCTGTCATTTAAGAAATCTGCTGTTTAAAGACAATTCACTAGGCCAGTGGAACTGAAGTTTGTTATGGGTGATGAAGAGGCTTCTAAAGGCCAAATCTCAGCATTATTTTCAATTAATCTTTGTTCAAGTATTGCTCTTTCCTCAGTGGGATTGGCAGGTTCTTTTGGCTCTGCTTGACTGCAGCACTGAAGGCGTTTTCTGCCACTTGAATTGAAAAATTCGTCAGCTGCCCAGGCCACCACTCAATAATTCACAGCAGCTTGACTCACGTGGTGAATCTGGTGTCAAGTAGAACTAATTCAGGAGAGGCTGGCCCAAGTCTAAACACTGGCACACCAGCCAGAGCTGGTTATGCCCCATCCCTGGCAATATTCAAGGTCAGGTTGGGTGGGACTCTGAGCAATCTGATCTGATGAAGGTGTTCCTGCTCAATGCAGGAGAGTTGGACTAGATGATATTGAAGGTCCCTTTCAACCCCAACCATTCCATGATTCCATGAAAAGCAGGTACTGTGTTTCCATACGGCATCTGCTTCTCCAAACATGTCTTTCTGTCAGAAGGATTTTATTAATCAGTCATTACATCTGGCCTCATATGGCCCTGAATCCAACAGTAAAGTTGTAATCTGTCAGTGGCTCTGCAACAATTGTGTTGAGATTACATATCAGTTGCTTCTGGATTGATTTATGTGGCTCCTTCTCGTAAGATAACCTATATAACCTATAAGATAACCTATAATCTCCTAAGATAAATAGATTTGCACAGACACTGCAGATCCTGTGCACAGATCCAGGCAGCGCTGTGTGGCCTCTGGTGGAACCCAACATATAAAACTTCCTGCTTCTCTCAGACCTGCTAAAGCAAAGGGAGTGTAGCACCACTTCAAAGATGTGAACGGCTCTGTATCCCTCCTGCACTGCTTTGGAGCTGTGAGGAACCACTTCAGCCTGTTGAATTGTCCCTGAAAGAAAAAGAACCCAAGATCTCGAAATCCTACAAAAAGCTACTGGAACATGACTTTTAAAGCTGGCTGTGGTTGTCAGCAATACTGAAGAGCTCTTGGAAGATGTTAAGGAGTACAGTAAGTTTGTCTTTTCTGAAAAAAGAGGCTTTTTAGAAACAGCATGAAAACCAGCAAAATTGGAAGCAAAGTGATGATAAATACAGTGAAGAAGTCATGGTGGCCATCAGCAGCAAATTCTACCCAAAGCTCAAGTGATTTGTGGAATAATACTCCGTATTTCCATAATATTCAATAGTAAAGAGCTACTTCACTAAAACAAACTGAGAAGAATCTATCTACCCCAAATAAACCAACAAAATAAAATGAATCCTAGTTGATGATTTGCTTTGTGGTACAACAGACACTGTGAGGGCACAGTGGAAGTGGCTGCTCCCTGAGGATTGGCGGCCAGGAGCCAGCTGCAGTCACACAGCCAGCAGGACAGCTGGGGACCAGCCACCACACCTGAGTGAGGCAAGCAGGGCGTGCCTGGCACAGCATCCAGGGTCTAGATGGCTAGGCAAGTCTCCAGGAATGAGGAAGGTCTGAGGTCTCAAGCATGGAAATCAGTCCTCAGATCAGTGTTGGGTCCAGTGATGGTGACCATGGTCAGACATATTCCAGTGGTTGCCAGGCAGGCCCATTGTGATGAGGCACATATGAAATCAAGTGAGGAAGTCAGACCATGGATCTGCAGGTAAATTAAGCTTGCAACATATTTACAAATGTACTATTTTAATCCAGGGAAGCTTCTTTCCTTTTGTCACTTCCTGCAACCATTTGATCCCTATCCCAGGTCATCTCGTCTGTTGACTCTTAGTCTCCAGTACTGGGTACGTGTGCTAGCTCACAGGATTCCACAAATCAACACAAGTCAGTCCTCATCTGTCTCTTGAGTAGCACACTTCAGCCGGAGAACCACAGCTTCAGGGAAAAGTGTTTGAAGCAGTCCTCAGAAAATGTGCTTGTTTTGAGTCATTTGTGATCCCAGCACAGTGCAAGGCTCATTGGTCCATGGAATATATCGGTTTGAGATGTAATAGTGAACCACAGCCTTTGGGCAGTAGCAAAGATGACTTCTGATCACTGGAAAATGTTATTTTTATTTTTCTTTCTCTTTTTATTTTTTCCCTAATACTCCATTTGTGCCGGTCTTTCAGTGTTGTGGTGCAATACAAGATTAACTGACAGTACAAACATCAACTGTGCAGAGTCTCTAGGCAGGGAGCCTGCATTTTGTGCTCTGAGAAGAATCTTATGTATTGTAAGTATGAAGAGACATTTAAAATATGCATACTTATAAGCATGGAGAGGTGGGTTGATATTTTTTATCAGTCTTGTTTTGAACACTTGTAACAGTTGGGAAAAACAAAGTAGAGATCAAACCTGTAGGCACAGTCCTGCCCTTCAGGATGAAGAGCACTTATATAAGTACTTGAATTTTGGTTTTGTGTGAATAGTAGACAGATGAGTTTGTTGAATAATCTGATGTTGTTAAAGGGCTGCTTTGGTTCTTCAGTAAGCATTTAAAATTTTGGGGGTAGCTACACTTAAAAAAAAAAGGAAAAATGCCCTGTGAAAAGACCAATAACTGAATTCAATACAAGATTTTGTTAAGAATGCAGGAAGAATAATTCTAAACTTCCATGCACGTATTTCGTACTGTGTCACTTGTGATTCAGAGTTGCAAGAAGCCTTTGGCTAGGAAGCCTTCACCAAGATGTTTTCTGAACACCAAAATATGACTGAGCTCCCAGATGGTGATGACTCAAAAATGAATCTGCAGGCAGAAATCTTTTCATATCTGGTCAGGAGGAATTTTACTTGTTTCTTTAAGGCCTGGGGATATCCAGTCTGGGTGAACCCTTCCCAGAACTGGCTGTTTCTTTCCCCATCTGGTCAGATGATCCCATGAAGCAATATATCTCCTAAGCAGGTTTTGACTCATGAAAATGTGATTGTCTGTCCTAAAGTCAGTGCTCTGCAGTAGTTTTAACTGATGTCTGAATGGTGTGGTGTTCTAATGAATCTGAGAAGGGTCTCTGTACTGTACATGTGATAGAAGGGTTCATTCTTGGCTTTCTCCCAAATCTGTCTTTTTCTGTGTGGGTCCCACTACTTCCTTTCCCAACAGAAGCGATTTTAACCACAGAAGGGGAAGCATTGGCTCTCTTATTACCAATGAAACCAATCAACCCCTTTCTATTTTTTACTTTCTCGGTTTGCTTATCTCCAAAATGTTCTCTGTTCCAGCCTTACTCTGATTTCAGGTATGCAAAGTTTGTTAATTATAATCATTAGGAGAAGAACTGGACTGGGGGGAAAATGTCACTTTAAAAACAGAGACACCTTAGGAGATAATAAAGCTGGAAATAAATGGAAGAACTCAGGTGAAATTATGGCTATAGCCATGAGAAATGAGGATGATCATTTAGAGGAAAACCTTGATGGGCCGCACAGGAGAGGCCTTGATGTGTGTTTAATTGTTCTGAAAGAGGTTGCCTTCATGCTCTGCTTTCAGAGTAGGCAGCTGTGTAGTGAGAAACAGCTGATTTAGCTCATGTCAGAAGCAAAAGAGTGTTCAGGCAGTGAACTTGCCTCCTTGATCCTTAGCTAGAGTAAATTTGCAGACATCTAATGCATGTAAAATTGTGGCAACTTAGTCTGCATGAGGATCTAAGACAGCAGGTGCCTCACCTAGCAGGACTGAATGTCATGGGAGGAACACAGCACTGGAGTGTGTTTACAGTGGTCTGGTTTGATCTCCAATCTAAACAACCAGATCCATGTCCAGTTCTTAAATGCTAGACTGAATTTCCCCTATGTTAAAACATGGGCTATAGCACAAGCCAATTTTTATGGTGAGCGAAGCAATTCCTTGTCTTATGGCTGTGTTTTCCCTTTCTAGTGAAATCTTACAGAATTCTTACCTTGCTGTAGAGCCATTGATGCACCAGAAGGGACTGCAGTGACAGAGTCAGAGGCACTGTGCATCTCCTCCTGATCTCATGAAGGCAGATCACAGTGACACTGAGAGAGTGCAGGTGACTTGCTGTGAGCAGGAGGTGGTGCTGAAGTGCTGGACCTCATGATCTGCTGAGGCATTTCCAGGAAACCAGCAGATTGCCCATAAGCCTGTCAAGATAAATGATTTATAATTAAGCAGCAGGATGTGAAAAAGCTTGCTCAGGTATGTAAACTGATTCCATATCAAATAAAAAAGTGGTTTTATTTCCTTGTAACCAGGTAGAGACATAAAGGCTAAAATTGTAGGATTTGTCTTAGACAACTTGAGATAACCAGCATGAACTGGAAAAGTGAGCAACTGGGGGTTGTGGATCTCTTGGATAACAAGAACCTTGCAAGGCCAACAGTACCTGAGTTAGTACTAGTACCTTAGACACGACTGCTTAGGCAATCATTTCAGAAACACTAAATTTTAAAAGACAGAACAGACGTGTGTTCAGTGCCAGAACTTCTTTAAATGCCATTTCTCTCTTTTATTTCTCCCAAACAACATTGTATGCTCTTCATCTGTGATCTAGCAAGAAAAGGTAAAAGGAAACAATATTTAAAAGGAAAAAAAAAAAAAGGAATAAAGGGGGAGAAATGGGAGACAGCAGGAGTGCAAAGAAAATAAAGAAGTGGAGAAATAAATGTTGTAATACATGTAAGGGAACACAAATCTGAGGTGAGATAAAACAGAAAAAGAGAAGGAGTAGAGCTGTAATTCTCTGCTTTGTCTAAAAAAAGAACGGACACCCTTGGAGGAAAATTTAAATCCTTATAAAATATAGTGTCTGCCAAGAAAAACACATACATTTCACTTTATTTCATCACTTGGCTTGGCAAGGATAATGATTTATTAGAGAAAGTCAGGCGTATCCTATAAAGGAACACTCAGCTGTCAGAGCTAAACATAAAGCATGCTCAGTGTACAGATGTAATTAATAAGTCTGATCATAAGAATCAACACTGGATGTCCTTCCAACATGGCTCTAATAATGTTTTTCCAGCTGAAGACAGCATCTCAAAGACAGGGCATCGTGAGCTTTCTGGAGGAAAACCAGAAGCTAGCTCAGGTTTGAACCACAAGAGAATTTTGCTGCAGCAGAGTACCTGAACTCAATGGTGTGTGTATTCTCACAAGTGAATGTCACTGTGCTCCTTTCCTCAGACCCAGGTTCCTTTCCAAAGCAAAAGTTAATGTGCCAAGGAGTGGTAAGCATCCAGGTCTTGTTCTGAGAGGCAGGTGGCATGTGGCCAAGATGTCCACCCGAAAGCAAGCACTGCAGGTGTCATCATAAAGAATGCTATTCTGACAAAATTTTTGTCCTTCCCACCCAAGCCCTGGCTTTAGTATGCAGGAATGTCCTTCTGAAGCTTTCTGAAAGTTCTGTACCTGTCTGTCGTCACCTCTACCTCTTGCTGTGGCATCTGCTGCCTCCTGAATCAAGACAGACTTGAGAGGTAAAGACTGATTCTTATCTGTTGGAGATAGGCACCTCCATCAGCCAAATCCACATTGAAGAGGGGATCAGGAACATCCCTTCAGCAATTCTGTAGGCAAACCCAACATCATCTCCCAGGATCCCTCTTTTGTCATGACATCTCAAGAAAAACTTTGTTTTCCAAATTTGGGGCAGGGAGACTGTTTCTAGCAAGTTACGTGCATTTTCTTGCAAAGCAGTCTCCTGGTGTGGGTTTTGCTCTGCCCCATCAACCTTCCAGGAACCAGAACTGCAGCACCCCTAAAACCACTTGGAAAACATTGGTCACTCTCTGCGTGTCTTATCTGCCTCTTTTTCTTCCTCAAAACCCTGTTGCTGTAAGTTGCAGAACTGAGCTGGGGGAAATCGAGAAGTCCATTGCAATGTTTGGGTTTGTGGTCATGTTGACAAAAAATAGTTTTCTCCATTGTGAAAGTATCCAGCAACTTTAGAAACTAGGAGGCAAACGCTTTGCAACAGCCAAGCTTTTGGTCCAGTGGCTAAACCAGAAACCTGGAAAATACACTTCTTCGGGCAGAAATGACAAATGAAATGACAAAAATTTGTACTCACATTTCTGATGGGAAAAAAAATATCACCCAGAACTGATTTTTCAGGTTGTATTTTTAGTCCCAAACTGAAAACTCCCAGTTCCTCAAAGAATATGGATATCATTGATGAAAGAGAGGAACATACAGACTGGAGTTTGGGAAATTTTAGGGAAGCAGAACATTGCTCAAGACTTCTGTGTATCTGATTTGCAGTGATGCCTCTGATAGGGGTCTTCCACCCTTCTCTCTGATTAGAAATTTCTCCTTAGGGGACTCTGGCTTTTTTCCTTCTTTGTTACATTTAATTGCTTTCTCTCCCCTTCACTGCCATGCCTCATCCCGCCACATCTCGGCAGAATCTCCAAATCCATTGTTTTTTCAGCTACATCCTGGGAAAACTGCCTGGCACTGAATACTACACAGCCTACTCTGGTTTTGTCTTCACAAATGATTCTCCAAAGTGTTCAGGACCTTTCTCACATGCTCTACAGATGAACATGACATCGTTCCTGCTCCCAGCCGGTCCAGCGCACTAAGCAATATTCTCATCTATGGGTGCTGAACACACTGAAAAGTTAAAACCTCTGCGTTGGGAGGCTGGACTGTGGGAATCATGTCACACATCCTCATGCAAAGAGCAGAATTAACATTTAATAAATTAACATTTATTAATTTTTTTCTTTAAACTAATCAACACACCATGTGCTGAAAGAGAAGGAAACACTACAGCCATGAAAAATTTTTCCCTTCAGAGGAGGGACAAGGATACTCCACTGAATGCTTTTCTTTCAGATTCTGCTCCAGTGATTTGAAGGACAAGTATCCTTTCATGAAACAGTGATGGCCTCTTCCACATGATGGAGATATTGTCTGGACCAGGAGTCAAGGAAAGTGATGGAGAATTAGGACCCTTGTTTCTTAAGTAGGAGAGTAGAAACGTTCACAGTAGGTCCTTGACATGAGCTATTTCATCCAGGACTGATCTCCACCTTGTAAAGGGATGAAGGGGCACAGGCTGGGAACTGAGGTACTTTGAAGCTCAGATTTTATGTTCTTTCTCAGAGAAGTTTGACTGCCTGTTCACAAATTCGATAGCAACTTGCAATGCAAAGGACATTATTCCAGTTACTGTAAGTGTTGGGGTCTGTGTTTCCCTTGACATGAATTGCAGCACATTTTTCTGCAAAGAGCAGATTGGGTTCCCCAGGCTTCCAGAACCTGTAAAAGAAAGTTCCTTTATTGGAAATGCACTAGCATGAAAGTTGATGTGGAGTCACCTCAAACACTTGTGGAGGAGAAAAGGAAAGTCACTCTGACAGAAAACAGGAGCCATAGTTTTGAATAGAAAACTATGTAAGCTTTCTGACTTGCAGAGCAGCTGAAGACAGAAATCCCACTCTGACAAATACCTGCCTTACACAATGTATTGATCACTTGGACTGAGGGCATGAATATTAGGGCTCTCCTCACTCTACCAGGATACTCACGTGACTGTATTCTCATATGGAGTCTGATCCACCCACTGCCACTTCCCATTTTTGTAAGCAGCTAAGCCTATGTAGTATTTTGTTTCATAGATGCTAGTAGCTTTTTCTTTTGTCAAGTTGAAGAGGAACTCCTGGGAAAAAAAAGCACAATGTCCATGAGTGGCAAGGCTGAGCACAGTGAGGCATCAGGAGTCCCCGTGGGGTGTGGCTGGTGCTGCAGAGGTGCAGACAGGACCTTGCCCCTTCCCTGCAGGACACAGAGGGGCTCTGAGTCCCCTCCAGGGTCCAGCACTGTGGCTCTGCCTGCTGGGTCCCTCTCTCTGGGTCCCTGTGCACTTACCTGCTCTGCCCTGCTGGTGATCACCGCCAGCTGGGAGCCCATCCCAGTGCAGTTCTCTGCACTCTCAGCCCAAGACATTGTGTCAGTGGACAGGAAATAGCAGCTTCCTTGAAACCTTCTCCAGCCCTTTGGGCAGCACGTCCAGCCATCCACTGTGGGGAAAAAAAATTCTGCTTTTGAACAAGGAGCGCTGTCCTTCATGGCTGTGAGTTCAATATAGGGTCCCAGGTGTTAGTAGTGGGGTTGGAACCCAAAGCCTGGACATAAATAAATCCTCTCTTCTTCTCTCCACAAGTAAAGCAGTCAGCAGCCTGACAGGCTCCTATCACAAGGCCTCTGCCTGAAGGGGCCTCTTCCCTTTCTCTCTCTGTCCTGCCATGTCCGTGCAACCTCTCTTTGGGGAGAGACATGGTTTCTGCCTTACCCTTCTTGAGAAAGCAAGATGAGAAGTAGTTGGCTTGTGCTTTTTTAGAAACACTTCCATCAGAGAAGAGTTGTCCAAGCTCTCAGCTCATGCAGATTCAGAGCCTGCTCTGAGAGCCTTGCTGCCACCACAGGCAGTTCCTTACACAGCCAGCTTATCCAAGAGACCTTGCCTTATGCCTAGAGATTCAAATAGTGCATTAAAATCTACAGATGTGTTCTCACAAAGGTTGAGGCTGCATGAGAAGGGATCTCTGACCTGAGTTTGAGAACTTGCACTACCAGCATTCCAGCACTCCATATCACCATTACTTCATGTGTGACTGCAGCTCAGCTCCCCAGCTATTCTGAGCTAAACATCCTCCTCCCTCTGCTGTCCCTCACACTGACTATCATGCTTGTGTGAACAGGCAGTGAGCCAGCACAGGATTGAAGCTGGATTGAACCAGCCAGTGTAAAAGCACTTGCATCTAGATCAGTAGACTGGACTTGCTATAGCGGGGTAGTGTGCAGGGAAGAGTAGGAAGGTTGGTCAAACCAGGTATGGAATGACCCACCCTCTTTCACTGACCTGGAGCATGTATTCAGAGCATTCTTAGTAAAGAGTGTCTTCTTACCTCAATTCCCCAGATTCCTTCCTTAAAACAATCCACTTGTGACTGACAGTAATATTCCCCACCTCAAAGGTTGAGGGGAAACCAAACAAAATTTTTGTGAGGTCCTTTTGTTACTTATGAGGCTCTCAGCATCACTCACCTTTCTCTGCAGAACTGCTGGGGACACAGTACCACTCTGTAGAGTTCTGGAGGACAATCTTGTAATGGCCAGAGCTTCCATCAAGTAAAGCCACTGAGAAGAGAGGAAAGCAAAGCAAAGTGCTATTGTCATCCTTTTCATCTTGTGCATGAGCAACCTGTGCTATCCTCTAACTTCTACTCTGGAGCTCCAACAGAGACTCTGTTATGGTAACAAGCTATGAAATCTGGATTGAGCAATGAGGTGAGAACAGCAGGCCACTTCTCCCACTACCAGTCATTCCCTCCCTCAAAAGAGCTCCTCTCATCTCAGTTGACTGAGAGACTCACTTGCCCAGCTGACAAACCTGGATTAGAAATCCTCTGAGGAAGGGGTGAGGAAAGAAACAAAGAAGTCATGGGATAAGTTAATAAGAGAGGAGAGGTCTGTTTTAGTGAAGGGCATTTGCCTGCCGAGAAGAGGGACTAGGGCTTTTTTTTCACCTGAAAAAAAGCAGTCACCTGAGCCCTTATCTTGAGGAAATTAAGACACTCTGGAACTCACCAAGGCAGATGGTCACAATGGCAGCTTTGATTGCAAGGGCAAAAATAAGGAAGATCCAGATGTTCAGCCAGGAGCAACTTCTCCCTTCTACTGGGGCTGAAAAACAAGAGTGAGCTTGTCCCAGGCAAAAGTTAGGAGCACGATAACCCAGAGTGCTCTGAACCCAAACAAACTACTCCCAAGATCTGGGGAGCCCCACAGGTGCTGGAAGCTGGTCCTGCTGCCTGTCCCTAGCAGTGACTCAGAACCACAGAGTACAGCAGCACAGTGGCTGCCCTGAGGCTGTTGTTTTATTTCCCTGTTTATCACAGGACCTGCTGGTATTCTACCCAAACCTGACTCCCCCTTTGCCCTGTCAGACCTCCTTTCTCCTCAACATATCCTCATGCTTGCCTTCCATTACCCTGTCTGGAACTGAACACTCTGTATCTCCCTCCTCTTCCTCTCTCTTTACAGCTTCTTTCTGTCACTACCTGCATTTTGCCTCTGTCCCATGAGCCCCTTTCAGCAGTGGCACAGTTCCCCAAAGGAGTGACTGCCCAGCTCAGGGTGTGAACAGCCAGACACACAGAAGGAATTGTTTCCACAGAGGAAAGGCACCCGGGAGCTCCTGGGGAGCCCTGGCTGGGCTGTCCTTGGAGACAGCAGAGATGGGAGCAGGGACTTGTGCTCAGCGTGGTGCAGAGAGCTTTAGCAGGGCAATGGCAGAAGGACAGCAGCCTGCAGCCCCATGGTTTACAGACACAGCTCTGAAGGGAATAGCAGGGCACGCTCTGCCTGGACTTCCATTCCCCCTGGCTCTAGGAAAAGGTCATTCTGCCAGCCTGGCCACTGCCCACTTCCCTCATCTGTTGCTCTGCTCTTGTCCTAAGCCCCATCTCCTGCTCGGAGATCCGGCCACCATGCCCAGGATCCATCCCAGCCTTGTCTTTCCCCCAGCCCCTTTGGCAGGAGCAGAGAAAGGAAGGAAGGAAGGTTTGGGAGTTACCTGCACTTCCAGGACTGACTCTCCCTTGGCCATTCATCATCTCTACAGGAGGATCACTCTTCTCTCCAAGGGTCCCCGTTACCAGTGTGGCCACAAAGAGCCTTCCTCCTCCACAGGGCACCTCCCACACTGGTGTACCCCACAGCACATGGAGATTGGAGAATTTTCATAATTTCCCTGCCAGGACATTTCACAAGATGCTCATTGCAACACACAAAGTCACCAAGACAAGGGAAACAGATGAAGGGGAGCATCACTGCAGCTCACACAATCTCCTTGCACAGCCTCAGGCACTTTCACAGGCCATACACGCCCTTCCCTCTCTGCTGCCTGCTCTCTCCTGCTGAGGCTCCATGTGTGTGACAATACATACACGGGCAGGTACATTTGGCATTTGCTAGCAAAGGGCTAAGCCCAGACAGCACAGCCTGCAAAAGGGAACCCAAATTGAGAGGAAAGCACATCTGTGACTTTGTCTGGGCAGTGCCCATGTGCATCCTGAGCCCAGAAATCCTGAGCACAACAGAGAACTTGCCAACTCTCTTTTGATTGAATTGCATTGGAAGGGAGGTTGGGGCTTTGAGCAAAAGGGTTCAGTATGACCTGGTATTGTGGGGCAGGAGGATCACTTGGCAGTGCCACAGACAGATCAAGAAGTTTCACTTGGTTGTGACTGCAAACGCTGCAGACATATGTGGAACAGGCTGAGATGTTCCATCAGCTGGTTTCTCCCTGTGCAGAGGACTGCATGGGTGCAGAGACACAGGAATAGGAGAGCTCATAGCCACAGCACAGGCCTTGCAGCTGAAGCATCACAAGATCAGGGCACAGAACTGCTTACAAGGGAGGACAAGCCTGAGCTGTCTTGTACAAGACATCCTCTGATTCTCTTATTTTGTGCACAACAGGCTGCAGGCAGAGTCAGAGCCTACATTTCTAAATATCCTTATGTACCTAATGTTCACAAGCTCTCACCCCACAGAAAAACACATTCACAAGACTTGTGGAACCTCCAGCCTCCCAGCAGCCATGCAGGAAGTGCAGCTGCAAGAACACATCCCCTTTGTGGAAGCATGGCTTCCCCTGGTCCCACACACTTCCTGATGGAGATGTGGGGTTCATGAGTATCCACAGCTCTCCCAGCAGCCTGTGAACCACAGGTGAAAGCACAGGGTCACATTGTCACACTGCAGAACTGTGGCTCTGTGCCTGCTGCACTCCTCAGTGCCATCAGCGAGGTCATCCACAGCACTCAGCTGCCAGGGAGCTTCTTACAGACAGAGGTGGCCAAGCTGCAGAGCACCCTGGGCTCGATGGCCACTTCCTTCCCACTCCTCTCTCCTCTGTCTCTTACAATGTTCTTGCTTCATCTAAACTTTGTTTTCAGACTGTTTCTTCTGTGCCTCAGGAGCCTTTCCCTCATGCCGTGGTTGCTGTTAAGCTGGTGGTCATGCTCTTCTTTAACAGCTCTGGACTGGGGGCAAAGGAAACTCCCATAGTTGCAGCTATTGCATTCACAGAGCTGTCTGCATTCACACTCCTGTTTCTATCATTGCTGCTCTCCAGGCCATCTGACCAACATGAAGTGGGATGGGTAAGGCTGGGGAGGGTTCCAAGTCCAAGGAACAGCAAGTGTGCACCTGTTCAGAAATGGACTTGGTGGAGCATGTTCTCTCTCTCTCAGTGGTTGATGGCAGTTTCTTCATGAGCCTGAATTCCCTGAGCAGTCCTGCCATCCAGTTTTCTGGAATCCCTAATGATTTGAAGGCAAAGACTTATCTGCAACAATGACATAAGGGCAAGGAGCCTGGAGAGAAACACTGATAAAGGCAGAAAGCACAGCAGCAGTGCTAGCAGCAGGGACAATACAGGAAGGGAGAATTAATCCCAGAGAAAGTTGCTCCCACTGTGCCTGGTTGCTTTGCCCTCTCACAGCCTGAAAACCATCCCCACAGCCCTGAGCCCCAGCAGTGTGTGAGGGACAGCTCACAGAGGCAGCTGTCAGCCTCTGCAACATGTGCTGCAGTTTCTGAGTTTGTTTTCAGCAGTAAAGATGAAATAAATCCAGGGGACACTGGAGGTTCCTTTTCATGGAGCTTTGTGAGACAGGTTATGGAAGACCAAAGGAGGAAATGGACTCTGCTGGCTCTCACACTCCCCAGTTAGGCAGAACTGGTGGGGAAGTAGAGGCTGGGTGCCAGTTTACCTGCAGTCATTCTGAGATGCTGGGATGCAGGATTGTGTGAGAAAGCAGAGGGCAAATGCCAGAATGACAACAGAGGCTTTAGAAGGGCAAACAGTGGCCAATTTGAGGATTTGTTTGCAAGCACTCCATTGGAAGACTCCCATTTTGATGATGTGCTTCTGCTTTGATCGCCACCCTGTCCCTGCTTTCCAAGACATCTCTTCAGCCAATATGTGGGAGCACCAATTTAGAGAGCCTCTCCAGCCCATTGTGCAGCACCTCCAGTCTCACCTGGGCAGCAAGAGCAGGACACTGAGTGAACGTGCCCAGGACTGAGAGGGAATGTGGTCTTTTTTCTGGAGACTCCCCAAAGGCATGGGGCCAAGGCTGGATTGTTCTCTGCAGGTTGTTCCTCAGGCAGCTCACCATACCACTGCCCATGTGTCCTAGTAACTGACATAGGAAATAGCCAATCTCCTTGCAAAGCCAGTCTTTGCCAGGCAGGAGTAACTGAGAGGAGGTTCCCAGGCCCTGACAAGGCAAATGGAGCATCTTTGGGATGGACCCCTTCACATGAAGAGAGGCTGAGCTCGAAGTGCTCAGAGCAGAGGAGGGAGGGATGCTACCGACTGCCTGACCATCAGTCTTCCACAAAACATTCCCTCTCAGCCAAGTGGGGATGCAGGCTGCAGCACTCACCCCCATCTCAGAGACCCTCTGTGTGTAAGTGCTGGCCTCCACTGTCCTCAGGATGAGGTTTCCTCCATCAGGCATTTTATGCTTCAGCTTCAGATATTTGGAGACAATGGCTCTCATTGCTGAGGGAGATTGTTCCAGCCCTGCTGTCCTGCTGCCTGCTGGAGGATTACAATAAAGGCTCCACCTTTCACATCAGTCAGCTTCCAAGGGCTCCAGAAGTGGAGAGGTGTCACCCTCCACCATGGCCTTGTCAAGTGTTGCAGGGATTGATGAGCTCCAGAACCTGGGGTCTCAGGGCTCAGAGGGACAAGGAGACAGACTCTTCCAGATCCTGATTCATCCCAACCTCCCAGGATCAATCACCCTTGTTCTACTCCTGCTCTCCTCCTAGAGCCAGCAATCCTGCATGGAATCCTGCCTTCTTCCTGCAGCCAAGGGGAGGGGGCCATGTCCAGAGCCAGCAGGGGCTGCAGCTCACCTCTGGCTGACCCCAGGTGGGGACAGCCAGCAGAGGAACCTGCTGGTCAGCTCTGTCCTTCAGGGACTGTGCACCTTCAGCTGGCTGCACCACAGCCTCCTGTGCTGGGCTGGCTCTTGTGTGGAGGAGGGAAGAGAGGAAATGTGCTCCTTGTCCTGCTGGTGAGCTAAGAGCTGTGGCAGAGGGGAGGCCTAAATGGGATCCTGCATAGCAAAAGCCAGAAAAGGGTGGGAATGGTGCTAAAGGCCCTGGATAAGGAGGTCACCTCTGGGCAGACCCCAGCCCAGCAGCCCAGGCTGGTGCTGGGAGAAACTGTGCCATTGCAGGGTGTGGTTTCCAGGCTGCACATGGGAGAGGCCCTCACCTGCAGGACCAGGAGGATGTGCTGTCACCACTCCCCATTCTTGAAATGACAGCCTGGAAGGCCAGGCTGGAGCTGGCTTTATGAGGGCTCATGTCCTGCATGTTTCAGGAAGAAAGTCTCAGCCCAGGACTCCTGTGCACGAAGAACTCACAAGGAAGATGGAGAACCATTCCATGACGTGAGAGGACAGAGTCAGATCACCGAGGTGGAGCACCACTGCATTTCTTTTGCTCCCTATCCTGTTTTTCAGGCTGTGCTCAGATGGAGGCAAAGCAGGGACCATTTCATTCCACTAATGCAAACACAGACCCCCACGGAAAGAAAAAGGTTACAACAAGTCTAAGAGCAGAAATTGCCATGAAAACATGGGAAGGGAGAAGCCAAGAGGCCAGGAGACGAGCTGGGAGGACAGGTGATGTGGGAACAAGAGAAATGAACTCAAAAGCAGAGAAGAACATATCCCTGGAAGGCAGATGCATGCAAATACACAGTGGAGAAAAAAATCCACATGCAAATAAACTCTGAGGCAAGTGGTTAAAATGCTGCTTTGCAGGGACGAGCTTGACCCCCATAAGAGTCCCCAAACCAGAAGAGCTGTCTGGCAGTGGGTCTCCAGGGGAGGCACCTTGACCCTGGGTCTAGATGTGTGACTTAGGGGGGCTGAAGGAAGTAGTTTTGTGCTCACAGCCAGGGAACTGGGCTTGGGCAGAGCCAGCAGAGAATGAGAGGAGGCTGAGGCAAAGAGAGAGAAATGGAGTCAAGAAATAGATTAAGTAGCAGTTGTGAGGAAAGGTAACTCTTGGAACTGGGAAGAAAGCAATGGAAGAGGGGAGAAGCATCTCAGGCCCAAAGAAGGCCCTGAGGAGATTGGTAGTCATGTTCCCACTGTGGGACACGAAGGGACATTAACTCAAGTGGCATCAGAGAAGGAGTTAGTTCTGCGTGAAACACACATCTGCACTGGGAAGCTGGAGAGGACCAGGACACCAGGAAAGGGAAGGGAGGATATTTGAAGCACGGCACTTCTCCAGTTCCCTGGTACCACCACAAGTCTCTGCTGACAGCTGCTTTCTCATATCTACCTGTGACACTTCCTCACTTCTCCTTGGGTTATTGGCTGTATCCTGTGGAATGAAATCAAATCCCTGCCAGTGTCAATACTACAGCAGTGGAAATAGCCTTGCTGAAAGGGACTTTGTACACAAGAATATCATGATAGGACAAAGGGGAATTGCTTTAGACTGACAGGATACAGGTTTTGATGAAATATTAGGAAGGAATACATTACTGTGAGGTGGTGAGGCACTGGAACCAGTTGCCCATTGGAGCTGTGGATGTCCCATCCTTGAAATATGGTCAAGGCCAGTCTGGATGGGAATATGAGAAACCTGGTCTAGTGGAAGCTGTCCCTGCCCATGATCCAGGGGACTTGAAACTAAACCATCTTAAAAGTCTCTTCCAACCCAAACCATTCCATGGTTTGTGGATTGTAACCCCACAGCTTAGAGATGGAAAAGGACAAAGAGATATGCACACAGAGCACAGGGCCTTACTTCATTGTTCTGATACTGTATTTTCTCTTCTCTAACATTTCAGAATTTGTTCAGCACAACCAGTACAGATAGAGGACATTTTCAAAAAAAAAGCAAACAGCTCTGCTCAAGGAGACAAAGGACATTGCATCTCAGGATATCTGGCTTCCATTCCAGTGTCTTCCTCCTGGAGAAGTCCATCTCTTTTCAGCCAGAGGCTGCTGGAACCACTCAGAGAGAAGAGGACACAAGAAACCCAGAGCTGCTCCAATGAGCCTGAGCCTCCCTGTGTTCCCTGAGCCACCACATGCACTGGGGATGCTGGACAAAGCTCATTTCACTTGCACACGCATGGTCCCACCCCACACAGTGAAAATGTGTCAGAGCTCCCCACCCTTCCCAGCACAGCCAGAGCTGTTCCCAGCTCCCTGCTGAGCTCCCAGCTTTACTCAGGACAGGGGTATTTCCATCACACAATTACTGCTGCAGCTTCACAAATTCGATGTTGCTTCGTAGTTGGTATGACATCATTCCAGTTCTTGAGGGCCCCTTCAGGCAAATGCATTACAGTACAGTTCTCACCATAGTTATTACTTGGTTCTCCTTTTCGCCAGAACCTGGGACAGAGACAGGCTTGTTACACCCCAGTGCCCACTGTAGAGCACTGCAGGAAAAGGCCACAGCAGGATGCAAGACTTGAAGGGAAGAGACAGAAGTTCCCAATGCTGATTCATGGACTGAAGCAGTGCCCTTCCTCCCACTCCATATCCCACTGGCACCAGTGACACATGGAAACCTGCCTCCCTCCTACAGCCTTCCAGCACAACAGGGCCCTGCTTCATCCTGCTGGGGGCAACTGACCACCACCATTCACCCCATGCACCTCACACCCAGCAGAGGCACTTGCTGGACTGCAGGGAAAGTCTGTTCTCCAGAAGAAGTCACGGCAAGGAGAGTCCTGGTGCTCTCTCCCTGTGCCCCATCTCTTTCCCTGCATTCCAGCACTGGCCATTTTGTGCATATAAGTGCAGTGAATGCAGGTCAGGCCAGGCTGGTCATCTGGGTTCTGAATGGTTCTTGGTGCCAGCAAGTTGAAGTTATTTCTATGCCGACAGCAATGATTTCCACGTCACAGGTAGTTAATTCATAACCAATACCCCGCACAGATGGGGCCATGTGAACCTGGGGTCCAACACAGCCCTCTCCTGCTATATCTTTGATCTCCCTCAAGGAAGCATGGAGACCACCCCCACTCATTCACCAGCATTTTCCCTACATTCCTTCCCTGCCTGGAGTCACATTAAAGAATCTTCAACCAGACATACTCACGCTGCTGTCACACTGTATGGAGTCTTGTCCACCCACTGCCACTGATCCCCCTTCTCAAACAGACCAATGTATAAATTCTCTCTTTTCACATCTTGATTTTGCTGCTTGAAGAGGAATTCCTGGCAATCAGAGAGTGCATTGTCCATGAGTGGCAGGACTGAGCACAGGGAGGCATCAGGAATCCCCGTGGGGTAGGGCTGGTGGCAGAGGTGGGCTGGTGCTGCAGAGGTGCAGACAGGACCTTGCCCCTTCCCTGCAGGACACGGGAGGTGCTCTGAGTCCCCTCCAGGGCCCAGCACTGTGGCTCTGCCTGCTGGGTCCCTCTCTCTGTGTCCCTGTGCACTTACCTGCTCTGCCCTGCTGGTGATCACCACCAGATGGGAGCCCATCCCAGTGCAGTTCTCTGCACTCTCAGCACAGTTCATCTTATCAGTGGACAGGAAATAGCAGCTTCCTTGAAACCTTCTCCAGCCCTTTGGGCAGCATGTCCAGCCTCGGTCTGTGCAGGGAGAGGACAGAGAGATGCAGGCTGCTAACAAGAGGTGGTGATTGCAGAGATCCAGGCTTTCCAGGGACAGTGCTCATTTCCTCCTCAGTGACTTTTCCTGACAGAAAGGGCTTGAAAAAACAGGGATAGTGCAGACATTTCTTCCCACTGCTCAGGGGTAGCACCAGTGAGCTTTGTGTACCCAAAGCCATGGTAATCCTTGTAAGGGGATCTCAGGTCTCTTCAAAGTTTTCTTGGGGATGTGGTTTGACCTGCCCTGGCACAGCCTCCTTGAGGGGTTCCCTTAGCCCCAGGGAAGAGGGGACATGGGGAGTACTGACCTGTGCCTTGTGGCCCCGCTGAGTCACACTCCCACTGCGAGAAGTGCTGCTGCAGGGCTGAGGGCTGCTCACTGCTGTGGCAGAAGGGAAGCACTGCAAAGGGAGAGGAAAGGCAGCAGGATTAGCCCTTGCTCCCAGCTCCTCACACAGCACCTCTGGCCCCTTGACTCTCCTTCCACCATTTCCCCAGCCAGCATGGTCCCAGCTGTCACCTCTCCTGGCACAGCTGCCCTCCCAGCCAGAAAGAGCCCCTCTTCCAAGCCAGACAGCAGAGGGACCCCTGGAAGCACATGCCACTGGGGACATGCCCCACCCACGGCAGGAGTGAGCCCTCCCAAGCACAGCCACTCTGCCATGCACAGACCCACAGCCCTGCTGCCAGTCTACAAAGCAGCCTCTCCTTGTCACCCTTTGTCTCTTCCTCAACCACACAGCAACAGCACTTGGGGGAGTCACCCTCAGCTGGGCCTGTTCCATCAGCAACACACAGTGCAGGAGAAGGGAATCACTTACAGCTGGAGCTGCTGAAACCAGGGTGCAGCATAAACAAGAGGCACAAGGTCACAAAGGCTGCTTTGATTGCAAGGGCAAAAATAAGGAAGACCCAGATGTTCAGCCAGGTGCAGCCTCTCTCTTCTGCTGGGGCTGTAAAACACAAAGCAAGAGTGATCCTGTCCCAGCCCAGAGTTAGGAACAGGATCACCCAGGGGGCTCTGTTCCCCAGCACCCTGCTAGTCCCTTGTTCCAAGGTCTGGGGAGCCCCACAGGTGCTGGAAGCAGGTCCTGCTGCCAGTCCCTAGCAGTGGCTCAGAGCCACAGAGTACAGCAGCACAGAGGCTGCCCTGAGGCTGTTGTTTTATTTCCCTGTTTAGCACAAGATCTGCCTGTATTCTGCCCAAACCTGACTCCCCCTTTGCCCTGTCAGACCTCCTTTCTCCTCAACACATCCTCCTGCTTGCCTTCCATTACCCTGTCGGGCACTGAATGCTCTGTCTGCATCTCCCTCCTCTTCCTCTCTCTTTACAGCTTCTTTCTCTCACTACCTGCATTTTGCCTCTGTCCCATGAGCCCCTTTCTGCAGTGGCACAGTTCCCCAAAGGAGTGACTGCCCAGCTCAGGGTGTGAACAGCCAGACACACAGAAGGAATTGTTTCCACAGAGGAAAGGCACCCGGGAGCTCCTGGGGAGCCCTGGCTGGGCTGTCCTTGGAGACAGCAGAGATGGGAGCAGGGACTTGTGCTCAGCGTGGTGCAGAGAGCTTTAGCAGGGCAATGGCAGAAGGACAGCAGCCTGCAGCCCCATGGTTTACAGACACAGCTCTGAAGGGAATAGCAGGGCACGCTCTGCCTGGACTTCCATTCCCCCTGGCTCTAGGAAAAGGTCATTCTGCCAGCCTGGCCACTGCCCACTTCCCTCATCTGTTGCTCTGCTCTTGTCCTAAGCCCCATCTCCTGCTCGGAGATCCGGCCACCATGCCCAGGATCCATCCCAGCCTTGTCTTTCCCCCAGCCCCTTTGGCAGGAGCAGAGAAAGGAAGGAAGGAAGGTTTGGGGGTTACCTGCACTTCCAGGACTGACTCTCCCTTGGCCATTCATCATCTCTACAGGAGGATCACTCTTCTCTCCAAGGGTCCCCGTTACCAGTGTGGCCACAAAGAGCCTTCCTCCTCCACAGGGCACCTCCCACACTGGTGAGGGGCCTTCACAGGCTCTAATCTGATGTGCTGAAAAAGACATATCCTGGGTGTACCCACAGCACATGGAGATTGGGGAAGTTCCATCATTACCTTTCCAGGGCACTTCACGCAATACTCACTGCAACCCAGAATGTCACCAAGAGAAAGGAGACAGATGAAGAGGAGTGTCACTGTCTCATTTTCTGAAAAATCCCTTCGCCAGGATTTCTTCTCCTGGGAAGCTGAGAAACCTCAGAGAGAAATGAAAACAATTATTATCTGATTGCTTTTCCTGTGTTTACTGCCTTGGAACGTTGTCTGGAGTTTGTTTACCAACTGATCATTGTTTGATTGGGTTCATGTTAATTTTTTTACTCAATGACCAATCACCACCAGTGGTGTTGGACTCTGAGGAGTCAGTCAAGATCTTTTCATTATCATTCTTGTTAAAACTTCTGTCTGTATCCTTTCTCTTTCTATAGTATAGTTACAGTAAATAGAATAGAATAGAATAGAATAGAATATATATATTGTATTATATTATATCATACTATATTATATCATATCATACTATATTATATTAATTATATTATATTATGCTATATTATATTATAATATATTAGCTATATTATATTATATTAACTATATTTATTATATTATATTGATTATATTATAGTATATTAATTATATATTCTATTCTAATATTTTATATTATATTAGCCTTCTGCAAACTTGAAGTCAGATTCACTCATGTCACACCTCACCCTGGGGACCCCTGCAAATACCACAGAGGAGCATCATTGGAGCTCACACAACCTCCCTTTGCACAGCCTCAGGCACTTTCACAGGCCATACACGCCCTTCCCTCTCTGCTGCCTGCTCTCTCCTGCTGAGGCTCCATGTGTGTGACAATACATACATGGGCAGGTACATTTGGCATTTGCTAGCAAAGGGCTAAGCCCACTGAGCACAGCCTGCAAAAGGGAACCCAAATTGAGAGGAAAGCACATCTGTGACTTTGTCTGGGCAGTGCCTATGCGCATCCTGAGCCCAGAAATCCTGAGCACAACAGAGAACTTGCCAACTCTCTTTTGATCGAATTGCATTGGAAGGGAGGTTGGGGCTTTGAGCAAAAGGGTTCAGTATGACCTGGCATTGTGGGGCAGGAGGATCACTTGGCAGTGCCAGAGACAGATCATGAAGTGTCACTTGGTTGTGACTGCAAACACTGCAGACATACGTGGAACAGGCTGAGATGTTCCATCAGCTGGTTTCTCCCTGTGCAGAGGACTGCATGGGTGCAGAGACACAGGAATAGGAGAGCTCATAGCCACAGCACAGGCCTTGCAGCTGAAGCATCACAAGATCAGGGCACAGAACTGCTTACAAGGGAGGACAAGCCTGAGCTGTCTTGTACAAGACATCCTCTGATTCTCTTATTTTGTGCACAACAGGCTGCAGGCAGAGTCAGAGCCTACCTTTCTAAATATCCTCATGTACCTAATGTTCACAAGCTCTCACCCCACAGAAAAACACATTCACAAGACTTGTGGAACCTCCAGCCTCCCAGCAGCCATGCAGGAAGTGCAGCTGCAAGAACACATCCCTTTTGTGGAAGCAGGGCTTCCCCTGGTCCCACACACTTCCTGATGGAGATGTGGGGTTCATGAGTATCCACAGCTCTCCCAGCAGCCTGTGAACCACAGGTGAAAGCACAGGGTCACATTGTCACACTGCAGAACTGTGGCTCTGTGCCTGCTGCACTCCTCAGTGCCATCAGCGAGGTCACCCACAGCACTCAGCTGCCAGGGAGCTTCTTACAGACAGAGGTGGCCAAGCTGCAGAGCACCCTGGGCTCGATGGCCACTTCCTTCCCACTCCTCTCTCCTCTGTCTCTTACAATGTTCTTGCTTCATCTAAACTTTGTTTTCAGACTGTTTCTTCTGTGCCTCAGGAGCCTTTCCCTCATGCCGTGGTTGCTGTCAAGCTGGTGGTCATGTTCTTCATTAACAGCAGTGGTTTGGGATAAATGCCCCCTCAAATAGTTCCAGCTATTGCATTCACAGAGCTGTCTGCATTCACACTCCTGTTTCTATCATTGCTGCTCTCCAGGCCACTGGAAGAGTAAAAAAGCATCTCAGGCCCAAAGAGTCTGTGAAGCGCACGGTGGTCTTGTTCCTACAGGACACCAAGGGACATCAACCATAGTGGCATCAGAGAAGGAGTTAGTTCTGCATGGAATACACATCTGCACTGGGAAGCTGGAGAGGACCAGGACACCAGGAAAGGGAAGGGAGGATATTTGAAGCACGGCACTTCTCCAGTTCCCTGGTACCACCACAAGTCTCTGCTGACAGCTGCTTTCTCATATCTACCTGTGACACTTCCTCACTTCTCCTTGGGTTATTGGCTGTATCCTGTGGAATGAAATCAAATCCCTGCCAGTGTCAATACTACAGCAGTGGAAATAGCCTTGCTGAAAGGGACTTTGTACACAAGAATACCATGATAGGACAAAGGGGAATTGCTTTAGACTGACAGGATACAGGTTTTGATGAAATATTAGGAAGGAATACATTACTGTGAGGTGGTGAGGCACTGGAACCAGTTGCCCATTGGAGCTGTGGATGTCCCATCCTTGAAATATGGTCAAGGCCAGTCTGGATGGGAATATGAGAAACCTGGTCTAGTGGAAGCTGTCCCTGCCCATGATCCAGGGGACTTGAAACTAAACCATCTTAAAAGTCTCTTCCAACCCAAACCATTCCATGGTTTGTGGATTATACCCCTACAGGCTAGAGATGGAGAAAGACAGAGACATATGCACACAGAGCACAGGGCCTTACTTCATTGTTCTGATACTGTATTTTCTCTTCTCTAACATTTCAGAATTTGTTCAGCACAACCAGTACAGATAGAGGACATTTTCAAAAAAAAAGCAAACAGCTCTGCTCAAGGAGAAAAAGGACATTGCATCTCAGGATATCTGGCTTCCATTCCAGTGTCTTCCTCCTGGAGAAGTCCATCTCTTTTCAGCCAGAGGCTGCTGGAACCACTCAGAGAGAAGAGGACACAAGAAACCCAGAGCTGCTCCAATGAGCCTGAGCCTCCCTGTGTTCCCTGAGCCACCACATGCACTGGGGATGCTGGACAAAGCTCATTTCACTTGCACACACATGGTCCCACCCCACACAGTGAAGTTGTGTCAGAGCTCCCCACCCTTCCCAGCACAGCCAGAGCTGTTCCCAGCTCCCTGCTGAGCTCCCAGCTTTACTCAGGACAGGGGTATTTCCATCACACAATTACTGCTGCAGCTTCACAAATTCGATGATAATTCAAACATCTGACATCATTCCAATTGTTGGGCAGTTCAGTATCCCTGTGGATTATAACACAATTCTCATCATGTCCTTCACTTGGTTCTCCTTTTCGCCAGAACCTGGGACAGAGACAGGCTTGTTACACCCCAGTGCCCACTGTAGAGCACTGCAGGAAAAGTCCACAGTGGGATGCAAGACTTGAAGGGAAGAGACAGAAGTTCCCAATGCTGATTCATGGACTGAAGCAGTGCCCTTCCTCCCACTCCATATCCCACTGGCACCAGTGACACATGGAAACCTGCCTCCCTCCTACAGCCTTCCAGCACAACAGGGCCCTGCTTCATCCTGCTGGAGGCAACTGATCACCACCACTCACCCCATGCACCTCACTCCCAGCAGAGGCCCATATTGGCTTCCTGCGCAAGTTTGAGACATCTCCCTCTGTTTCACCAACAGACACCTTCAAATCTGCTATACTTTCCTTCCCAACCAGGAGTCAAAACCAACACCCTTCATCCAGAGATACTCACGCTGCAGTCACATGGTATGGAGTCTTGTCCACCCACTGCCACTGGCCCCCCTTCTCTGCAAACAGTCCGATGTATAAATTGTCTGGTTTAGGTTCTTTAGATTGTCTTATCTGCTCAGAGAGGAAATCCTGCAATCAGAGAGAGAGAGTGGAATATCTGTGAGGGGCAGGACTAAGCACAGAGAAAGGCATGGGGTCCTCGTGGCGTGGAGATTGAGGCAGAGGTGGGCTGGTGCTGCAGAGGTGCAGACAGGACCTTCCCCCTCCCCTGCAGGACACGAGTCCCCACCAGGGCCCAGCACTGTGGCTCTGCCTGCTGGGTCCCTCTCTCTGGGTCCCTGTGCACTTACCTGCTCTGCCCTGCTGGTGATCACCACCAGCTGGGAGCCCATCCCAGTGCAGTTCTCTGCACTCTCATCCCATGACATTGTGTCAGGGGACAGGAAATAGCAGCTTCCTTGAAACCTTCTCCAGCCCTTTGGGCAGCATGTCCAGCCTCGGTCTGTGCAGGGAGAGGACAGAGAGATGCAGGCTGCTAACAAGAGGTGGTGATTGCAGAGATCCAGGCTTTCCAGGGACAGTGCTCATTTCCTCCTCAGTGACTTTTCCTGACAGAAAGGGCTTGAAAAAACAGGGATAGTGCAGACATTTCTTCCCACTGCTCAGGGGTAGCACCAGTGAGCTTTGTGTACCCAAAGCCATGGTAATCCTTGTAAGGGGATCTCAGGTCTCTCCAAAGTTCTCTTGGGGATGTGGTTTGACCTGCCCTGGCACAGCCTCCTTGAGGGGTTCCCTTAGCCCCAGGGAAGAGGGGACATGGGGAGTACTGACCTGTGCCTTGTGGCCCCGCTGAGTCACACTCCCACTGCGAGAAGTGCTGCTGCAGGGCTGAGGGCTGCTCACTGCTGTGGCAGAAGGGAAGCACTGCAAAGGGAGAGGAAAGGCAGCAGGATTAGCCCTTGCTCCCAGCTCCTCACACAGCACCTCTGGCCCCTTGACTCTCCTTCCACCATTTCCCCAGCCAGCATGGTCCCAGCTGTCACCTCTCCTGGCCCACACCAGTGGCACAGCTGCCCTCCCAGCCAGAAAGAGCCCCTCTTCCAAGCCAGACAGCAGAGGGACCCCTGGAAGCACATGCCACTGGGGACATGCCCCACCCACGGCAGGAGTGAGCCCTCCCAAGCACAGCCACTCTGCCATGCACAGACCCACAGCCCTGCTGCCAGTCTACAAAGCAGCCTCTCCTTGTCACCCTTTGTCTCTTCCTCAACCACACAGCAACAGCACTTGGGGGAGTCACCCTCAGCTGGGCCTGTTCCATCAGCAACACACAGTGCAGGAGAAGGGAATCACTTACAGCTGGAGCTGCTGAATCCAGGGTGGAGCATAAACAAGAGGCACAAGGTCACAAAGGCTGCTTTGATTGCAAGGGCAAAAATAAGGAAGACCCAGATGTTCAGCCAGGTGCAGCCTCTCTCTTCTGCTGGGGCTGTAAAACACAAAGCAAGAGTGATTCTGTCCCAGCCCAGAGTTAGGAGCAGGATCACCCAGGGGGCTCTGTTCCCCAGCACCCTGCTAGTCCCTTGTTCCAAGGTCTGGGGAGCCCCACAGGTGCTGGAAGCAGGTCCTGCTGCCAGTCCCTAGCAGTGGCTCAGAGCCACAGAGTACAGCAGCACAGAGGCTGCCCTGAGGCTGTTGTTTTATTTCCCTGTTTAGCACAAGATCTGCCTGTATTCTGCCCAAACCTGACTCCCCCTTTGCCCTGTCAGACCTCCTTTCTCCTCAACACATCCTCCTGCTTGCCTTCCATTACCCTGTCTGGCACTGAATGCTCTGTCTGCATCTCCCTCCCCTTCCTCTCTCCTTACAGCTTCTTTCTGTCACTACCTGCATTTTGCCTCTGTCCCATGAGCCCCTTTCTGCAGTGGCACAGTTCCCCAAAGGAGTGACTGCCCAGCTCAGGGTGTGAACAGCCAGACACACAGAAGGAATTGTTTCCACAGAGGAAAGGCACCCGGGAGCTCCTGGGGAGCCCTGGCTGGGCTGTCCTTGGAGACAGCAGAGATGGGAGCAGGGACTTGTGCTCAGCGTGGTGCAGAGAGCTTTAGCAGGGCAATGGCAGAAGGACAGCAGCCTGCAGCCCCATGGTTTACAGACACAGCTCTGAAGGGAATAGCAGGGCACGCTCTGCCTGGACTTCCATTCCCCCTGGCTCTAGGAAAAGGTCATTCTGCCAGCCTGGCCACTGCCCACTTCCCTCATCTGTTGCTCTGCTCTTGTCCTAAGCCCCATCTCCTGCTCGGAGATCTGGCCACCATGCCCAGGATCCATCCCAGCCTTGTTTTTCCCCCAGCCCCTTTGGCAGGAGCAGAGAAAGGAAGGAAGGAAGGTTTGGGGGTTACCTGCACTTCCAGGACTGACTCTCCCTTGGGCATTCATCATCTCTACAGGAGGATCACTCTTCTCTCCAAGGGTCCCCGTTACCAGTGTGGCCACAAAGAGCCTTCCTCCTCCACAGGGCACCTCCCACACTGGTGTACCCCACAGCACATGGAGATTGGAAAATTTTCATAATTTCCCTGCCAGGACATTTCACAAGATGCTCATTGCAACACACAAAGTGTACCAAGACAAGGGAAACAGATGAAGTGGAGCATCACTGGAGCTCACACAATCTCCCTTTGCACAGCCTCAGGCACTTTCACAGGCCATACATGCCCTTCCCTCTCTGCTGCCTGCTCTCTCCTGCTGAGGCTCCATGCGTGTGACAATACATACATGGGCAGGTACATTTGGCATTTGCTAGCAAAGGGCTAAGCCCACTGAGCACAGCCTGCAAAAGGGAACCCAAATTGAGAGGAAAGCACATCTGTGACTTTGTCTGGGCAGTGCCCATGTGCATCCTGAGCCCAGAAATCCTGAGCACAACAGAGAACTTGCCAACTCTCTTTTGATCGAATTGCATTGGAAGGGAGGTTGGGGCTTTGAGCAAAAGGGTTCAGTATGACCTGGCATTGTGGGGCAGGAGGATCACTTGGCAGTGCCAGAGACAGATCATGAAGTGTCACTTGGTTGTGACTGCAAACACTGCAGACATACGTGGAACAGGCTGAGATGTTCCATCAGCTGGTTTCTCCCTGTGCAGAGGACTGCATGGGTGCAGAGACACAGGAATAGGAGAGCTCATAGCCACAGCACAGGCCTTGCAGCTGAAGCATCACAAGATCAGGGCACAGAACTGCTTACAAGGGAGGACAAGCCTGAGCTGTCTTGTACAAGACATCCTCTGATTCTCTTATTTTGTGCACAACAGGCTGCAGGCAGAGTCAGAGCCTACCTTTCTAAATATCCTTATGTACCTAATGTTCACAAGCTCTCACCCCACAGAAAAACACATTCACAAGACTTGTGGAACCTCCAGCCTCCCAGCAGCCATGCAGGAAGTGCAGCTGCAAGAACACATCCCCTTTGTGGAAGCAGGGCTTCCCCTGGTCCCACACACTTCCTGATGGAGATGTGGGGTTCATGAGTATCCACAGCTCTCCCAGCAGCCTGTGAACCACAGGTGAAAGCACAGGGTCACATTGTCACACTGCAGAACTGTGGCTCTGTGCCTGCTGCACTCCTCAGTGCCATCAGCGAGGTCACCCACAGCACTCAGCTGCCAGGGAGCTTCTTACAGACAGAGGTGGCCAAGCTGCAGAGCACCCTGGGCTCGATGGCCACTTCCTTCCCACTCCTCTCTCCTCTGTCTCTTACAATGTTCTTGCTTCATCTAAACTTTGTTTTCAGACTGTTTCTTCTGTGCCTCAGGAGCCTTTCCCTCATGCCGTGGTTGCTGTTAAGCTGGTGGTCATGCTCTTCTTTAACAGCTCTGGACTGGGGGCAAAGGAAACTCCCATAGTTGCAGCTATTGCATTCACAGAGCTGTCTGCATTCACACTCCTATTTCTATCATTGCTGCTCTCCAGGCCATCTGACCAACATGAAGTGGGATGGGTAAGGCTGGGGAGGGTTCCAAGTCCAAGGAACAGCAAGTGTGCTCCTGTTCAGAAATGGACTTGGTGGAGCATGTTCTCTCTCTCTCAGTGGCTGATGGCAGTTTCTCCATGAGCCTGAATTCCCTGAGCAGTCCTGCCATCCAGTTTTCTGGAATCCCTAATGATTTGAAGGCAAAGACTTATCTGCAACAATGACATAAGGGCAAGGAGCCTGGAGAGAAACACTGATAAAGGCAGAAAGCACAGCAGCAGCGCTAGCAGCAGGGACAATACAGGAAGGGAGAATTAATCCCAGAGAAAGTTGCTCCCACTGTGCCTGGTTGCTTTGCCCTCTCACAGCCTGAAAACCATCCCCACAGCCCTGAGCCCCAGCAGTTGTGAGGGACAGCTCACAGAGGCAGCTGTCAGCCTCTGCAACATGTGCTGCAGTTTCTGAGTTTGTTTTCAGCAGTAAAGATGAAATAAATCCAGGGGACACTGGAGGTTCCTTTTCATGGAGCTTTGTGAGACAGGTTATGGAAGACCCAAGGAGGAAATGGACTCTGCTGGCTCTCACACTCCCCAGTTAGGCAGAACTGGTGGGGAAGTAGAGGCTGGGTGCCAGTTTACCTGCAGTCATTCTGAGATGCTGGGATGCAGGATTGTGTGAGAAAGCAGAGGGCAAATGCCAGAATGACAACAGAGGCTTTAGAAGGGCAAACAGTGGCCAATTTGAGGATTTGTTTGCAAGCACTCCATTGGAAGACTCCCATTTTGATGATGTGCTTCTGCTTTGATCCCCACCCTGTGGGAGCCTGTGTCCTTGCTTTCCAAGACATCTCTTCAGCCAATATGTGGGAGCACCAATTTAGAGAGCCTCTCCAGCCCACTGTGCAGCACCTCCAGTCTCACCCGGGCAGCAAGAGCAGGACACTGAGTGAACGTGCCCAGGACTGAGAGGGAATGTGGTCTTTTTTCTGGAGACTCCCCAAAGGCATGGGGCCAAGGCTGGATTGTTCTCTGCAGGTTGTTCCTCAGGCAGCTCACCATACCACTGCCCATGTGTCCTAGTAACTGACATAGGAAATAGCCAATCTCCTTGCAAAGCCAGTCTTTGCCAGGCAGGAGTAACTGAGAGGAGGTTCCCAGGCCCTGACAAGGCAAATGGAGCATCTTTGGGATGGACCCCTTCACATGAAGAGAGGCTGAGCTCGAAGTGCTCAGAGCAGAGGAGGGAGGGATGCTACCGACTGCCTGACCATCAGTCTTCCACAAAACATTCCCTCTCAGCCAAGTGGGGATGCAGGCTGCAGCACTCACCCCCATCTCAGAGACCCTCTGTGTGTAAGTGCTGGCCTCCATTGTCCTCAGGATGAGGTTTCCTCCATCAGGCATTTTATGCTTCAGCTTCAGATATTTGGAGACAATGGCTCTCATTGCTGAGGGAGATTGTTCCAGCCCTGCTGTCCTGCTGCCTGCTGGAGGATTACAATACAGGCTCCACCTTTCACATCAGTCAGCTTCCAAGGGCTCCAGAAGTGGAGAGGTGTCACCCTCCACCATGGCCTTGTCAAGTGTTGCAGGGATTGATGAGCTCCAGAACCTGGGGTCTCAGGGCTCAGAGGGACAAGGAGACAGACTCTTCCAGATCCTGATTCATCCCAACCTCCCAGGATCAATCACCCTTGTTCTACTCCTGCTCTCCTCCTAGAGCCAGCAATCCTGCATGGAATCCTGCCTTCTTCCTGCAGCCAAGGGGAGGGGGCCATGTCCAGAGCCAGCAGGGGCTGCAGCTCACCTCTGGCTGACCCCAGGTGGGGACAGCCAGCAGAGGAACCTGCTGGTCAGCTCTGTCCTTCAGGGACTGTGCACCTTCAGCTGGCTGCACCACAGCCTCCTGTGCTGGGCTGGCTCTTGTGTGGAGGAGGGAAGAGAGGAAATGTGCTCCTTGTCCTGCTGGTGAGCTAAGAGCTGTGGCAGAGGGGAGGCCTAAATGGGATCCTGCATAGCAAAAGCCAGAAAAGGGTGGGAATGGTGCTAAAGGCCCTGGATAAGGAGGTCACCTCTGGGCAGACCCCAGCCCAGCAGCCCAGGCTGGTGCTGGGAGAAATTGTGCACTGCAGGGTGTGGTTTCCAGGTGTAGATGGAGAGGCTTTCACTCTCAAGGCCACACTGTACAGGTGTAAACAGACATTTTCTCTGCCAAAAGGATTTCATCCTACTGCAGCCAGGGAGAGGAACAGGAACAGACAGCTCTTTGAGGTGGGATCAGTGCTCACTGCCTGTGCTGATTTGTGTGGTTTTTTGCGTGTATGTTCTCTTTCTTCCATATGTCCCTATGTATGTGAGACCTACTGTCCCTCCACGCAGTGCCTCACTGCTGCCTTGAGCTGTGCATGTGGACCTGCAGCCACCTGCAGCACCTGCCCTGCTGTTCATACAACTGCTCCCACTGGATTAGGAAGCCAAATCTCCTGGACACCTTGTCTCCAGAATAAATTCCCCTCTCTCTGGGACACAGAGAGAGGATTCACTTCCACAGGTAGGAAGAGGCACGCAGACAGGAGCTGTACACCCAGTTGCATTCCCTGTGAGGAGCTGGCACTGTTCCCTCAGGGCAGCTTGGGCACTTAGCGTTTCCTGAGGAGAGAGAAGCGAGGACACAGTAGTCAGGAAGTGGGAAGAGATGGAGCAAAGGAAGATCCGTGGTATCCAATGGTCAGGACCATTGCCTATTGCATTGCTTTCATGCCCAATTGAACATGAAGGACATGAAGGCAATGCAATAGGCACTGGTGTTCTGGATGGGATGTCATGTGCAGCCGGAGCCCTGTCTCGTCAGCCTCCTCTGCAGCATGGTCTGGCCTGGGCAGCCATGCCTTTCCAGGCGCCACTGAGGATTTGGCTTTCCAGGACTGATGCTGCCTCACATGAGCCTGGGATCAGCCCTGAGTCAAGAAGAGGACTTCTTCCTCCAGGTGGATCTGAAGGGCCAGTGTGGATTGTTTCTCCCATGGCAGCAAGCCCAAAGGGTGGGCCACAAAGATGAAGGCAATGAGTATAGAGACAGAGGGTTGGAGCACAAGCTAAAAGAATTGGTATTTTTGGAATTGTTCAGCATGGAAAAGAGGAGATTCCAAGTTGGTCTTACAGTCGTCTTGCAGGATGATTCTAGCAGGGCTGGAGAGGGACTTTTTACAAAGGCATGAAGTGCATAAGGAAAAGGGGAATGGCTGTAAACTGAAAGAGGGCAGGTTTAGAGTAGATATTAGGAAGAAATTCTTTTCTGTAAGGGTTGTGAGGCACTGGCACACATTTCTCAGAGAAGTCGTGCATAGCCCAGGCCTGGAAGTGTTCAAGGCCAGGCTGCAAGGGGCTTTGAACAGACTGGTCTAGTGCAAGGGGTCCCTGCTCAAGACCTAGAGGTTGAAAACTTGATCCTTAAAGGTTCCATAGAACCCAAACCATTCTGTGATTCTAGGACTTTACCTCTCCAGCTTAGATATGGGGGGAAAAAAGAGATACAGAAACAAGAGTACAGAGAATATCTTCATTGGTCAGATTTGGTATTTTATCTGGTCTAAGATTTCAGAATTTGTTCAGCAAAACCAGTACAGCTAGAGGACATTTTGTGTGTGACTCAACAAAAAGCAAACAGCTCTGCTCAAGGAGACAAAGGACATTGAATCTCAGGCTATCTGTCTTCCATTTCCTGTACCTTCCTCCTGGAGAAGTCCATCTCTTTTCAGCCAGAGGCTGCTGGAACCACTCAGAGAGAAGAGGACACAAGAAACCCAGAGCTGCTCCAATGAGCCTGAGCCTCCCTGTGTTCCCTGAGCCACCACATGCACTGGGGATGCTGGACAAAGCTCATTTCACTTGCACACGCATGGTCCCACCCCACACAGTGAAGTTGTGTCAGAGCTCCCCACCCTTCCCAGCATAGCCAGAGCTGTTCCCAGCTCCCTGCTGAGCTCCCAGCTTTACTCAGGACAGGGGTATTTCCATCACACAATTACTGCTGCAGCTTCACAAATTCGATGGTGCTTCGTAGTTGGTATGACATCATTCCAGTTCTTGAGGGTCCCTTCAGGCAAATGCATTACAGTACAGTTCTCATCATGGCCATCACTTGGCTCTCCTTTTCGCCAGAACCTGGGACAGAGACAGGCTTGTTACACCCCAGTGCCCACTGTAGAGCACTGCAGGAAAAGTCCACAGTGGGATGCAAGACTTGAAGGGAAGAGACAGAAATTCCCAATGCGGATTCATGGACTGAAGCAGTGCCCTTCCTCCCACTCCATATCCCACTGGCACCAGTGACACATGGAAACCTGCCTCCCTCCTACAGCCTTCCAGCACAACAGGGCCCTGCTTCATCCTGCTGGGGGCAACTGATCACCACCACTCACCCCAGGCACCTCACACCCAGCACAGACCTGGGTCAGCCTTAAGGACAAGTCTGTTCTCCAGAAGAAGGCACAGCAAGGAGCGTCCTGGTGCTCTCTCTTCCGTTGTCCCCTCTCTTTCCCTGCATTCCAGCACTGGCCATTTTGTTCACATAAGTGCTGTGAAGGCTAGGCAAGAACTGTCAGCAATTAAGGGCTCTTGCCGATGCAAGATGCAGCTTTTTCTATGCTGACAGCAATGATTTCCATGTCACAGGTAATTAATTCATAACCAATACCCCGCACAGATGGGGCCATGTGAACCGGGTATACTACGAAGCCCTCTCCTGCTGTATCTTTGATCTCCAAAAAGGCAGTGGGATCACAACTCCCTCTCATGCACCACCTAAACCTCTCACATCTCTCCTAGTTTGTTTCCCTACTAGGAGTCACACCAAACACTCCTCATGCATAGATACTCACGCTGCTGTCACACTGTATGGAGTCTTGTCCACCCACTGCCACTGATCCCCCTTCTCAAACAGACCAATGTATAAATTCTCTCTTTTCACATCTTGATTTTGCTGCTTGAAGAGGAATTCCTGGCAATCAGAGAGTGCATTGTCCATGAGTGGCAAGACTGAGCACAGGGAGGCATCAGGAATCCCCGTGGGGTAGGGCTGGTGGCAGAGGTGGGCTGGTGCTGCAGAGGTGCAGACAGGACCTTGCCCCTCCCCTGCAGGACACGGGAGGGGCTCTGAGTCCCCTCCAGGGCCCAGCACTGTGGCTCTGCCTGCTGGGTCCTTCTCTCTGGGTCCCTGTGCACTTACCTGCTCTGCCCTGCTGGTGATCACCACCAGATGGGAGCCCATCCCAGTGCAGTTCTCTGCACTCTCAGCACAGTTCATCTTATCAGTGGACAGGAAATAGCAGCTTCCTTGAAACCTTCTCCAGCCCTTTGGGCAGCACGTCCAGCCTCGGTCTGTGCAGGGAGAGGACAGAGAGATGCAGGCTGCTAACAAGAGGTGGTGATTGCAGAGATCCAGGCCTTCCAGGGACAGTGCTCATTTCCTCCTCAGTGACTTTTCCTGACAGAAAGGGCTTGAAAAAACAGGGATAGTGCAGACATTTCTTCCCACTGCTCAGGAGTAGCACCAGTGAGCTTTGTGTACCCAAAGCCATGGTAATCCTTGTAAAGGGATCTCAAGTCTCTCCAAAGTTTTCTTGGGGATGTGGTTTGACCTGCCCTGGCACAGCCTCCTTGAGGGGTTCCCTTAGCCCCAGGGAAGAGGGGACATGGGGAGTACTGACCTGTGCCTTGTGGCCCCGCTGAGTCGCACTCCCACTGCGAGAAGTGCTGCTGCAGGGCTGAGGGCTGCTCACTGCTGTGGCAGAAGGGAAGCACTGCAAAGGGAGAGGAAAGGCAGCAGGATTAGCCCTTGCTCCCAGCTCCTCACACAGCACCTCTGGCCCCTTGACTCTCCTTCCACCATTTCCCCAGCCAGCATGGTCCCAGCTGTCACCTCTCCTGGCCCACACCAGTGGCACAGCTGCCCTCCCAGCCAGAAAGAGCCCCTCTTCCAAGCCAGACAGCAGAGGGACCCCTGGAAGCACATGCCACTGGGGACATGCCACACCCACGGCAGGAGTGAGCCCTCCCAAGCACAGCCACTCTGCCATGCACAGACCCACAGCCCAGCTGCCAGTCTACAAAGCAGCCTCTCCTTGTCACCCTTTGTCTCTTCCTCAACCACACAGCAACAGCACTTGGGGGAGTCACCCTCAGCTGGGCCTGTTCCATCAGCAACACACAGTGCAGGAGAAGGGAATCACTTACAGCTGGAGCTGCTGAAACCAGGGTGCAGCATAAATCCCTAGGACTTACTAGCTCCACTTTGTGGGGAGTAATGCACTCTTGGTGACAGGCCACAGCCACAATCCCAAGCACTTCCTAGTAACTCAGACACTGATCAGGAGAATGGATTAGGAGCTGATCAGGGTGTGCTTAACAATCCAGATGCCTGTTTTCATCAATCATTTAATTTAGAACTATTTTCACTGATGAGCAGAACAGTCCCAGTGGCTCCAGTGCCTGATGAGTGAATTGCTGTAATGGAGGAAGGCTCCGAGGAGATGGGCAAGGACAATGCCTGGCTGAGCACTCCCATTGCCAGTAAAAGTGACCTTACCCCTACCCAAAGATAAAGGATGAGAAGAAATTTGGCCTTTAATTTTGTTCAGCTGAGGGAATTTAGCAGCTGTGGAAGTGTTCATTTCCTCAGAGATCTAAAAGAGGGCAGCGTCTTCCTCAGCTAGCTAAACCAGCACAGGACAAGTGGGTACCTTAGTCCAAAATGGTGTTAGAAACTGAATGACTAACAAAACCTACCTGAAGAAAGCAATGGGCCTGAGTTGGCTTTAACTCCCCTATTTTCTCTTAGTATTTGGGGACATTCATTGTCTTGATGTGCAGCATATTGCAGAACTATATCCTGTTTGGGCTCCTCATAACAAGAAGGATATTGAAGTGTTGGAGCATGTCCAGAGAAGGGCAGTGGAGCTCAGGATGAGTCTGAAGCGCAAATCCTATGAGGAGCAGCTAAAGGAACTGGTGGTGTTTATCCTGAAGAAAAGGATGCTCATGGGTGACCCTAATGCTCTCTACAACTCCCTGAAAGGAGTTTGTAGCCAGGTGGGGGTCAACCTCTTCTCCCAGGTAACAACCAACAGAACAAGAGGATATGGTCTGAAGTTGTGCCAGGAAAGATTTAGATGGGATATTAGTAAAAGCTCCTTCACTGAAAGGCGGCTAAGCATTGTAACAGGCTGCCCAGAGAAGTGTTTGAGTCACCATTCCCAGTAGTGCTCAAAAGACAAGTAGATGTGGCACCTGGGGACATGGATTAGTGATGGGCTTGGCAGTGGTTGGTTGTCGCTATAGGACACGCAACAACACGAGCGCACGCACTGCTGCTCTCAAGGTGAAGAAAAAGGGAAGGTTCTTTTCTGACTCCAACATTTATAGTTTCCCAAAAATGACAGTGGATTGGAGGGTGAAAGTGTCACCTCTCCAATGGCACTGAACAAACTAACAGTTCATCAAATTTCTCTTCCTCTATAAAAGAATGCAAAATAATAAGTTATTTACAAAAAGTGGGTGAGAAAGTTCATTACAAGAATGTAAATACCAGAAAGCTTAGAAAATCTTTAAAAAATCAGGCTGGCAGTTGGTTAGCAGTTTAACTACACCACCTGACCTGTCTTTTCCAACATTAATGATTCTATGATTCCATGCTTGTATAACCAGCAATTAAAATCATGTTTGTATTGTGATCCACCTGTGCATTGCAGTGGCCACTCTCTGCTACATGCAGTTTGTACTGGTTTTTCATTTAAATGCTGCATTGCTATGCTAAACCAAAATCCTGTGAGGCATCAACTAACTTGGATAAGTAAAATTTCACTAATATATTAAACCTTCCATGTGTATCAGAAGGTATCAGGTGCTAACATCCAGGTCTAAAACTCCCCAGCCACTCGCCTGAGTACTGTGAAAGGTTATAGATTTGGGAACAAAGCAATACAAACATCTGGGACTCAGACGCTAAGGGCAGCACAAGGAAAGGCAGTGATTTAGGCAGTGAGAAGAAGCCTCTTCCAGAATGCGTCGTAGTTATTAACAACTTGTGCAAGCATGCCATGAATTATCTTTAAAAGAAAATGAGAATGAAACAGTGATCACAATCTTTACAAACAGCATGTCCAGGAATAACCTCTATGAACTATTCTGCAATCAACGCTAAAAAGTTGTGAGAGTTAATTAACTGTGCTATGCAGTTAATCCTGGAGATGCCAGGACTGTGAGAAGCCATTTTTTCCACTAGCACTCAAAACATATCCAAGTACCTTAGAGAGCCTAAGTGCAGATTCAGCTGCTTGTATAGGCACTTGTGTTTCTATCTCCACTTTTCCCACCTGTCAAATGTAACTGAGTTCTTTTTGTGGGGAATGAAGGTAGAGAAATTGTTTCACAGTTCCAAAAAGGCCATGCACGATTGGAATGTACAATCTGGGCACACTGATGAGGCCTCAGGGTAAACAGTGGAAGATTTGGAGGATGTATGCAGACATTTACAAAGTCAGGGCAGGAAAACCTGAGACCTTACACAAAGCCCAGACAACCATGAAGCATGGTTTCTCTACTTTTCTCCCAGCACGCCCCCCAGACCTCTCCCTTGTTATCTCCTTGCACATACTCACCAAGGAGGACAACAACAAGGGCAATGCACACCAAGAGAAGCAGCACTGAGATCAACCATGGCAGCCAGAGTGGGTACTTCTGGGGATGTTGCTCAGGCTTCTTTGTCTCAGGAGGTCCTAAAAGTGACAGAAACACACCAAACAAAACAGCACAGTCAACTATGGGTCTGTCAGTCCACAGTCCACATACCAAGGACGTACTACTCAAGGGAGAGCTCCTCAAAAGAAAAAAAAAAAAAATTCATTTCTGACGTGGAAGTTACAAGGTCTGGGAGAAAGACAGACTGGGACAGAGCAGGGAATGTCTGTGGTTTCTGGAGGAAAGTCCAATTCAGTGAGTGTGTTCCCAGCCCAGTCAGTGAGCCAACAATGATAATTGTTGGTGTTTGGGGGTGAGCCCTTCACAGGGTCTCAAAAACTACAGTGAAACAACGTCTTTTAGATTGAGCCCAAAGCTGCTAAATGCAACATTGCTTAAACCGTGATACTTAGGACGTAAGGGAAGATTTCATGTTGACTTCTTCCCAGAAAACTTTTTCTGCCTCCTTCAGTTCCATTAGCTTTTTGAACTTCCTGTGCAGAAGATTGGTGTAATCTGAGTGAGGATGGGAGACAAAAATGTTCTAGACTATGATGGCACATCATCATTGGAAGAATGAAACACATATTTTTCCTTCCATCTCTACTTCCCGAGTCAGGATTCAAAGATTTGCTGTAATAAAACTAGTTTGTGCTAAGCTGGATATTTGGGGAGAACAGAGGCCTGTGTCCAGCAGCCTGAGTAAAGTACTCAGATTAAGATTTGCCAGGACCTCACTTTTATCTAGAGGGATATTGCTAGTACTGAGGAGGTTTGGGAGCAGGCAGGAGAGTGGGTCACAGGAAAGAAGAAGCAAACACGCATTAGGGGATTGTTCTAGCTTGTGGCAGGTACACAAGCCAGGGCAAATAGGAGGGGAAAGAGACAGCAGAACTCACTGCAGGACAGGAGTAAAGAAGCTTTGGGAGAGACTACTATTAAAGATAAGATTTAGAGAGCCTTCATTGATTGTTCAGCATGAAGCTCCCAGGTCTATCAGCAGCCAAGTGTGCCTGCCAGACATGCCTAGTAAGCAAGACTGTAAGAAACCTGCTCTTTGTGGAAACCTTCTGACTACTTCCCAAAGGCTTGGGAGAGACTGCTACAGCAGGGGAAAAGGCATCATTTTTCATTATCTGGAGAGAAAATATGTGGACAGACAAGGTCCAGGTTTCCCTGGCCAAAAAAAGTTTTTCTAATAATGTTTTTCTTTCTTTTGCCTTAGTGAAAACAAGGAGCCACCTCAAGATCTGGAGTCAAACCACCGATTTCAGAAATAGCTCTAACCAGTCCAACTAATTTTTTTTTTCATATGCAGCACATCCAGATACTGTTCAACCTGTGCCCAGTCAGACCTGAGCATCCCACACTCACACCCAGGTGGCACAGGGAGCACTGCATGCTGTGCACCTCAGCAACATGACTGAAGTGCAGTAATCTTGAGCACATTCGGGGGGTTGAACTCCCTGCAAAATTCTTTCCACAGCTGGTCTGTGCTCTGTAACATGTCCAGCATGATCACAACACAACAGACTTGATGTCTTTGGAATAATCATTTGGAACACAATGGGGAACTTCCACCACCCCCACCTCACCACAGTGGAAATGCTAACTACATCCAGAGCCAAGTAATCTTGGTGCACTGAAAACAGTGAGCTTTCAAGACAGACAGGACTATGTACACTATTTAATTCCATGATTCATGCCTCAGAGCAAGCAAGGAATAACCTGGAGCTGATGCCCGCTCTGTTTGGGGTTGTAAAACTGAGATAAAGCTGTAAATAGGCAAGCTATTATATATCCTTAGGCAGGAGTAATTATTTATTTCATTTTATTAAAAATGTTGTTCATTGATTTATGCACACATACATTTCCTGCCCTGGAACCTGCTGTTGTGTAGGGTCCTGCATGTCAGACAGAAGCAGTGAGCCTTACACAGAACATCTCTATGGGTTTCTTCTTGTGGAATAATGACTACAGAGTACATATTAACCAGAATATGCCTTAAATTTGCACGAAGTCTAGTAAAACAACCATTTTACCACTGTAATTTTTAATAGGAAAAAAACATTTGTTTGTTTGGTGTGTTAAATGTTTTTCAGGACGGGCAGACACCAATAACAGATTTGGATCTCCCACCAGATCTTAAATAATTCTTCTTCTGTATATTTCAGAGTGTTTAAGTTTTGGGCCTCTCTTCTCCAAGGACCATTTCTCAGTCAGCCAATGGACAATGGGTGGGGCTATGTTTCTGCAGACAGTACCACTTCTCATGAAGCTGCAGAGTACAACTGATTGCTCTATTATAAGCAGACATGTCGATTCTCCTATCCTCTCCACAAGCAGCAATCTATAGTCTCACTCAGAGGCAAGAGCAGCCAGGATTTGGGCTTATTTTCTGGTTTGGGAGCCCCTCCACCTTTGTGACAGATCAGATTGTTTGTAATAAACCACAGTCTCTACTGTTGGTACTCAGCATGGTCCAAAAATGACTCTTTCAAAACTACACAACATGTAGGGTACTGAGGGAGCACAAACAAGCTCCTTAATGAATGCTCTTTTGAAACCTACTGTTTGTGCCCCAGTCATTCTTGTTCATGTTGCAACTCCCATTCGTGTTTCGTCTTGGAGACGTTCCTCAAGACTCTTATTTCAAAACTCCTCCAGTCTCCTGATCATTTAGCTCCTTTTTCCCACCATTCCATCAAGATCAGGTAGGAACCAAAGTCAGAGAAGGAAAAAACTTCATTCCCTCTTCTTTAGCCCTGCTCCCTCCAGCTCCCTTTCTCCCAAATAACCCATTCATTCCTTACCTTTGACCACGGGAGCCGGCGATTCATTTTTGAACTTCACCTCAGCATAGGTGACTTCTGATGCCATTTAATCACAGTGTGACCCTGTCCTTAGTTTTGCCACGTCAAAGTTGGGCCTTTTAGCTCCTTGTTTCCAGAGGGTGACAGGAATAGGTTACTGAGCCTTTCCCATACATTCATTCACCCTCTACCCATCAAAGAAGTCTGTGCTGAACACTGGAAGCACTGGTGATAACCCAAGAATTCCTGGGAGCTCAGAAATGCTCAAGAGATCTTCAGTTTCTTAGCCCAGGAAATCAGTCCTGGCACCATGGAAGATTTTGAGACATAAAAGAAAAATGAGAACCTAACAACTGAAAAGGAAGTTGCACTCCTTCCCCATATCAGATTCTCAGCTGATTGGCTTCCTTTTCAAGACATGTATAGGTTTTTTTCCTCTTTTTAACTTTCTTAACTATCTTCCCATATTTTCATGTGTTTCTTTGTCTGTTAGTAATTCTACAATTGCCCTCACATTTGCAGCTATCACAGGTCCTAGCCCAGTTTAACCTGCAGTCCAGAACAAAATGCATTCTGCCCTATTTGCCCCTTGTGGTTAAGCTGCATTTGCTGCATCAAATGTCACAGATATGTCTCATTCTTCAAAGTCAGCCCCAGCTGGAAGCTAGCACTAGAACAAATCTCAGACTAGGAGAAGTTCCTGTAGAAGTGAGACTGGGGAGTTGCAGCCTTAGAGCAATAAAAATAATCAGAAGGTTGATATATCCATGAAGAAACAGAAGGATCAGGTGGGAGTCAGAGAGGAGAACAAGCAAAGTGGAATTTTAAAAAATGTATGTTGATGGTCTGAGAGATTATTGGGAAGAGTACACACAAAAACTTTTCTATTAAAACCTGATTCACAGCCTGTGGAAGTTCAGAGCACTGCTTGCTTCAGGCTCCATTTCAGAAAAGGAACTTGAAAAGGGATGGTTTACATTTTTCTTCCACTTTTCCAACACTGTCATTTATCTCCCTTATCTGCTTTCTGGTAAAAACCTCTGATAGTATCTTGAGCAAAACGTCAGTGCTTAGTCTGATTTGAAGCTGGAGCAGATCTAGAAGAGACAAGGGAAATAGCTGCTGAGATACATTCTAAATTAGAAAGACTTCTGGGAGCAGATGCCAATAAGTCAGGCAGGGTGAGGAGGGTTCAGTCAGCAGACAGGACTAAGGTCTGTGCTGTAAGTGACCTTCAAAGACTCTTCTGCAGCCCATCTGCCATGGACAAGGACATCTTTCACTACATCAGGCTGCTCAAAGCCCCTTCTAACCTGGCCCTAAACATTTTCAATTAAGGGAATTCTGCAGCTTCTCCTGGCAATCTGTTTCAGCATCTCAGCACCCTCATTGTAAAGGATTTCTTCCTTATATCTAATCTAGATCTGGCTTCTTCAGTTTAAACCTATGACCTCTCATCCTATCACTACCAGTTCCATTAAAAGGTTTCTCTCCCTCTTTCTTATAAGCCCCCTGTAAAAGCCTGAAAAAAGCAACAACAAGGTCTCCCAAAACAACCAGAAGGAAGAAGCTGGTTAGTTTAGCTAGCTGGAATTCCCTTAAGGCAGAGCAGAATGAGATGCTCACAGGACATGCAGAGAGCACAGAGGATAACCAGAGCAGAGTTGGAGCTGAGATAGGACAGTAGAAGGAAGAATATGCACCAGACAACAGAGAAGAACAATGTGGCAGAAGGTAAAGGGAATCTGAACACAGTTTATGGATAATTGTCCCTAAGCAGAGTGAGGCAGTAACTGGATGTCTTTAGCAAGGATCCTCTTTGTGTCTTGTGTGTCCTGACTTCTCCTTTAGGTATTGTGTGCAAAGAGGGTGACTTTCACACAAGAATAAGAACAGCTACAGGAGAGAAACTTGGTCCCTCAAGCAAGCATGCTGCCTGCTTCTTTTTCCAACATCCTTCCAGCACTATCCTTTGTCTTCAGTCTTGGCCCTCTCACTGGAATATAGTCTCCCTAAGTCTCTGCTGAAATCTAGTTAAGCCTCAAAATTCTTGTTGAGAATTCAGAGCAATCCTCTGCATGCTTCCCCCTGTCCCCACCCAATGAAGCCTCAGCAGATTCAGCCTTATGGGAAAAAGGCTTACTTCCTTGCAGGGTTTCAAGATTTCCACTGTGAAGAAACAGGAAACACAACCAGCAGCCAGAGAAGGAAGTTACAGAGCAGTGTCATGAGATTTTTCCACTGAAACACATCTCCAAACACAGCCGAAGCATTTCAAATGCAAATTCAGGCTCTACCTGCTCTTTTTATTAGATTACATTAGACTGCACTAAAACATCAGAGACAGCTCAGTTCTTGTCAGCCATCAGAGTTGTTGCTTGTTATCAAAATTCAATCCTGAATCATACTTCCACGGGATGCAGTGCTGAGCCAAGGTGTAACAACAATCACATGATATTCCTGAAAAATTTGTCCTTTGAATTTCATATACACTGATGGCATGTAAATGAGTGGGAGATAGAAACAACTGGACCCTGCAGTTAGTTGTGGTGCTGAAAAAAATAATAACAAAAAAAAAAAAAAAAAAAAAATCTTGCTTAAAACCCCCCCAAACTCATGCTTTGCTTCCTTGCATTCTCACTGCTCTTCCTCAGAAAATCCATTTCCCCTCTTCCTGTGTTCTGCTCACTCCCTTGTCCTCCCACAATACCTGTGTTTCCCCACAGATGTCTTTCAGCTCAGCCCTACCCCACACTGCCAAGTGCCTCCCATGCTCTCAGCCCCCATGTGCCTCACAAGCCCCAGCTCCTTTCTGGGACTCTCACAGTTCTGCTTTCCCTCCTTACTCGTGCTCCAGCTCCTGGTTGCTCTGCAAGCTCCATGGCTACCCTTTGTCCCTGACCCAAAGAGAAGGCAGCAGAGGCACTAATGCTCTTTCTCCCCTACCTGTCAGTGAGGTTTCAATAAGGTGCTTTCTGCAAGCCTTTCACCCCACAGCCACCATTATCCAATTTAGCAAGCAGGTCCATGTGAGAGGAAACTGTGCCATTGCACATGCCTTACGCTTCTTTAGAAAATCCAGCTGAACCTGAGGAGTTAAATTCAAGTTTATAGGCAAAAGCAGGACTGGAATCCTAAAGCTGTAACCCCACATATTCCAAAAGAAATCCCATTTTTAAATTGGCCACAGCTGTGGTGGAAGCTGCAGAGAAGTGACACACTTCTTACAAGCCAGTTTGAACACAGAGGGACAGCTGAGAGAATTGAGCAGAAGGCTGTGAGTCATCACAAGTGACATGGAGGTTACACAGGGACATCACAGTGGCCACCTAGACCCTCTTTAGAAGATTTGACAAAAGGCAAAATGAAGCTGACATGACTAAAATAATTTCCCAAAGGGATTATCAATATGCATTTTTCAACAAGCTGACCTTGCAGCCCAAAGAGGAAAATTGAAATGAGTGTGACCTCCAGTAAATGCAAAACCATAACAAAGCAAAGGTGTCAGAACTTCCTTGGACCCTTTATATTTGATATACTGCCTGGAGGGCAGCTGAAGAGCAGGGTATAAAATAAGCAGTGAGAGAGAACAGAGAGAACATCAAAACAAAGCTAAATTAACTATTTGTCACAATGGACTAAATTGGTGAAATTCACACACAAGAACCCTGGTTTGTAGAGGACTGAACCAAAGGATCTGTCAAAACTGATTGTGTAAACTGTATGGAATTAGCAGGCCTGGGCAAGACGGTCCCAGAGGTTCTCAGGAAATTTAAAGGTGAAACAGTTGCTAATCAGTGGGTCACCCTTTGCCTTAAACTATCTTTTAATCAGCAAATCTCAGACTGGCAGGGAACATATCAAAGAAGGAGAAGGGGAGAAGTCTCAGGGAGATTTAGGAAGTTAAAGATTTGACATCTCTAGTGGTCAGGTTAATATACCAAAAGAATTAACGGATGGACGTGTGTAAATATGATGGACTTTGGGGAGAGTCAATATAACTCTTGTAGGGAAATCCTGCCTGTTGTGGGTCGGCCTACAATTCTGGCATCACCTGCTCTTATGGCACTCGTATCTAGCACAGACTTCCAAGTCACTTAGATAAAAAGCCTAAACCAAATCCAGGCTTCATATCCCTGCACCTGGGTGAGAAGAGCATCAGAAGTGATTATATGCCACCTTCTTGGTCCTCCCTCTCCACATCACCTTGCTCCTTTTCAGGGATTAAGGCTATGGAGCAGAGCAGCCAAGGCAAGAGCATAAAAAGGCACTGGAACACGGAAAATGGGGACCCAAGGCCTGACACTGAGCAGTAATAAGGGATGTATGATAACAAATTGAAGGGATTCAGGCAGCCAGAGTTCCTTGAGAGCTCCCGAAGGATTTGGCTGGTCAGAGAGAGCCTAGCAATAGGTGATCCCATTGTGTACCCTGCTGCATAGAACTGGTTAGGGAAGGGAGGGGAGGGGTAGGATGCTGCAGTTCATACTGCTCCAGGACACAGTGTGGGAGCACAGCAGCCTCCTGGGATCTGAGAGAAAGGCACCATATGCCCTTCTCAGCCAAGGCTGACACTGGCCAGAGCTGCAGGGAGAAGAGACCTCCTCTGGAAGGCAGTCAACCCCTCCAATGATAGAAGGTGAACATACAGGCTCCATACAGGTTGCTAAGAGACCAAGGAAAAAAATGGCTTCTATGGAGCTGTGAAAGCACAGGAAAAAGACATTTGAGCATCCAGGAGTGAAGAGGAAACAGGGAAGTAGTTAATGGACAGTGGGAAAGGGGAGTGAGAGCCATGAGTGGGATGGATTAAACAGAAGGTAGCACTGTAGAGCCACACAAGTTTCTGGCAGGTGGCAGCACCTCACCACAGGCAGGCCTGAGTCGGCAGAAAGGCAACGCTATGGTTACAGTACCATGCACCACACAGGGGAACGAAAGAAAAGTAGGAATGATAAAAAGAAATGTTCCTCCCCAAAATAGCTTGTGCATTTCTGCCCTGGCCACATCCCTGCCAAGTTTTAGTAAGTGCTGAGGGCTTCAAGCAAAAGAGATCATAAAAGGTCCCAAAGTTACCTGAACTGAGGGAGCTCAAACTCAATGCGAATTGGGAAAGTCATGTGCTCACTCTAATGTGATGATAGGTTACCAAAATCCCTCAGGTGTAAGAGAAGGAATAAGAGAAGGAAGAACATGATCCAGAGAATTTTCAAAGAGACAATAAACCCCAACCTGCCTCTTTACATGTAGCATTAACAGAGGATTTTCTTCAGAAGAGCAAAAATATGTTTTATTTATTTATTTCCCCCAGTTAACCAAATCAAAGCCAACAGAGGGCATATTCACATGTAGTTACCTCAGAGCTTTGTTTTATGCCATTACTGGGAACATTGCACTTTTGTCTCCTTCCTCTTTTAGATCTGAGTCATAAGTCTCAAGGCTATGTTGGAGATCAGAACCACATACTGCAGTTGCTTGCCACAGCACCATATCTGATTTCTGGGCCAGATCCAAGTCCTGGTCAGACCCCAGTGGGCTGTTTTCAGAGGTGGGGCTGTGGAGTTCATCTTCTTAGAGTGGCCATATGGAATTCACACACACAAGTTACGGCCACAAAACACCTCTCCACAGAAGCAATTCTTCATGCTTCATTTCTAGTTCTAAGGACTGCACAGATCTCCACAGCCTTGAATTCTGTTTGGCTACTCTCTGCCCAGTGAGTTAAATGCATGTGATCTCCCTTTCTTGAAGGAGGAATGGGGGGAATAGAAAGAAAAGCAAAAAAATGGAAAACAACCACAGTCACCAAGCAACGATGGAGCTGTCACATAAGTTCACCCAGACTCATGCTGTAACCTTAGGGTCACTCTTATTGGAACTTAAACCGTTTCCCTCCACATCCTCTGCATGCATGTAAGTGGAATGCAATAAAAAACATTCTCCATAGGGAGGTTCTGGGGTGAGCTGTACTGGTTAGGCTGTCCCAGCAGGTAGAACTGGAATAGGAGCACAAACCTCCATGGCCCTGCAGAACTCCCTCACCCCCTCCTGTCCTCAAGGGTGGATTGATCAGGAAGACTGCAAGTGGCCTGTGCTGCCCCTTACCCTATAGCCAAGGTGGCCCTGCAGGCCAATTGCAGCCTCCCAGCCCAACTTGTGACAGCCAGCAGCAAGGTGATAGGACATCACCTGCCTCTGGGTGTCTAGTCAGAACAGGACAAAGCAAAAGCCATCTAGAAACAGCCATAGAAAGCTGAACTAAATCCAGGGAGTACTGTCAGCTCAACCAAACACTCCTTGGCGCGTCATCAATGAAACATGATGGGAAAGTTTTAATGCCAGGCAGGGAGGCCCCAAGCTTTGGGGTTCAACCATATGCAGGAACCTCCTCATGACACAGATGTCAATGCTGTCAGAGGGGGAAAGGCAATTTTTTTTGGAAGAACACAATCTCCAAGTGCCTGTGTCACCCACTTTTACTTGTTGCCAGGACACTGAAGTCAGCACAGGGAAGCAAAGGGTGGGCAAATGGCACTCTAGGGTGCCAGCCTCCAGCACAGAGCTGGCACTGACCCAGAGGCCAAAGGGCCCCTGCTGCTGACTCCCTGCTGGCTGGAACTGACAAAGAGGGCAAAGGGCTCCTCGATGTGTCTTAGACTCTGCCTCCAGATCACAGTTATTTGCCTATTTAGCACTTTAAGACTGGACAGGACAGGCTAGCACACCATCCTGCTCTTCGCAGAGCCTCTGAGGTGAAGGATAACTGTCAGATCTCATGCTCCTCTGCACTGACCAACCCCCCACGTCAGACATCTCACCACATTGCTGGCCCAGTGTGGAACCCACCATAGCAACCTGAGTCCAGAAGTTGTGCTAGGAGATACCTCCAAGTCTGAAGTATCTTGTTCAAACCTTGCTCAAATCAGGACTACTTTTGAAGCTAGACCAGAGTACCCAGGACAGGTTATCTGCCTACAGTAACCCTGTTTCTATATGGGATGTAACATTTAAGGGCTTTTCCTGCATTTCTACTCAAAAAAAGAGTGATTTTCAAGCACACTTTGTACATGTACCCATGGTATTGACTTCAGCTTTAGGTACTGGTGACAGCAGCCCCTAAGTCTAGGCCAGACATACAGCTGTATCCATACCCACTTAGCACATATTCTCCAAAGAAAATGCTCTCCCCTACTCCTTCCCTCTCACTTGAATCCAGCTCCTTGTCCCTGCCAGCTAATCAAAAGGACGGTTTGTGTAGCTCTACCAACACAACATCTCACACATCTTTGAACAGTTTGCGTAACACCATAAACAGGGACTCATGAACAAGTGCTTAGCCACCACTTTAAAGTTAGGCCCAAAGGAATGGAACTCCTCCTAGTATTTCTAAAGACAGCAGACATCCATATCTGTATGCACACTGACCACAAGAGGGGATGTGTGCCTGCTCTGGCACAGCCTTGCTCCAAGCCCTACACTACCATGTTTGTGCAGGAGGGCACTGAAGCACAGAATGCAACAGAATAGCAGCACACAGCTACATTTGGAAGCACCAGCTCCATCATTGCTAAACTATCAAACTACAAACCACCAGCTGCGATTTCTTTTCAGAGAGCACCCCACCAGCGCCAGCCAGGTCTCAGGTAACGTCTGCTTGCATCCCACTTGCCACCCTCTCGACTGCTGGGCGCCCAGCCAGCCCCTGGAGACGGAGCCCAGGGATTGGGGGAAAGCCCGCAACAAAGGGATTCGGCAGCAGATGGCAGCACACGGCCACGGGTGAGACTGAACTCAACGCCTGGTCGCGGGTGCCACCAGCCCAGCCAGGCTCGCAGGCCAGGCTTGGGAGGGCAGGGAGCGCCACACCTCTGTACACGCCTAACACACAAGGCTCGACACAAAGGCTGCAAGTTACAGGCGGCTCCGTCCTTTAGGGAATGTCTCTTCAGACTGCTTCAAGGCTTGAAAGCTGCCTCTACCTCTACCTCAACATGCAGGAGCTGCCATCCTACAATGCCTGGGAAAGAAAAGGGAGAGCAGGCCATTCATTGCAAGTTACCTGCCCCAAACACAAGTGATGCAAGAAGTACACCCCAGGATCCCAGCAGTGACTGGAAAACGTAGCTCTGGTCAGGAGCCACTTCACAGTCCAGCTGTTGCTGGCTGATCTTCCTATGCTCAGCTTCAAGGAATGTCCATCATAGCCCCAGCTCTGCATAGAGACATACAGCTATAGGCAATGGCAGGTGGTAAAATTAAGCTGTCATCCTGCAATGTGTTTTCCCTATTAGCAAGGACAGAGCTATTGTCTTGGAAGAAAAAGACCAGTAACAGTCTCCAGAGTGAAAGTCTATTGTTCACATAATGTAATGAGCACTCATCAGACTACCTAGGCCTGGAGGCATTGTATGTTAACCACTTGGGCCACAGTGCTCTGCTTATTTACATTAACAACCCTGTTATTCTTCCTCCTAGAACCTTGTAGGTTTATGCTGATTTAGGAGGATGAGTTCAGATTCAGATCCTTTTACCTCATTATCAAAGCTCAGGAAGACTTTGGGGGTTTTGGTTTCCTGTTTGGTTTTTGTTTGATTTCCTCCAATGCAGAGCCCTTCTTCTCCATTTCTTCAGGAGTCCAAACACAGCATCAAGGCTTTGTGAAATCTGGCAGGTTTGTGTCTGCAATCCACATTGTGTGGCTGTGGTAAGAACAGTTGCTGCATGGCTCTGAGACACAAAGTCACAGAACATAGAACATAATTAATGGGAGAAGGGACAGGGAAATACTCACATCACACCTCAACTACAGCTCCCACAGAAGTATTGACAACCAAACACCAGACAAAACTGGGATCTTCCCTTTAACACTTGTTTCCTGATTCTTTCTATGTGCTACAGTCTGTCTCCCCACTGGAAGAAAAGGAAAACTTGCATAGGACTCACCAAGCTGTGCATTCTAGCAGATCTTGCTGTGAGGAAAGGCATGGGGCCTGGGAAGATCTCCACATATGACTAAGCTCTCCCCCATGAACTGTTTCCCTGTCTTCTGTGCTTCTTTTTGCATGAATGGGAATACATCCCAGCACTTCGCTTAGGTGAACTTCATCTGAAAATTCTCCTGCTCTGGAGAAAGTCCCTTTTAGGCTTTTCAACTCTTTCTGCTGCAAGTACCTACTGAAAGGTCTGAGAAGCTCTACCATAGCTCATGGATAAAATGCCACATCTTGTCCCCACCAGGACCTATGCAACATACCCATCCTATTTATGAAAATAAGGTAAAAGCTTTGGTCCTAGAGCTGGAAAAATGTCCTTTTTCCCCCCAACCACTACAGATATGGGAATGCTTGACAATTCAAATAGCTGACTTAAAAGGTTAAGACTTCTTATCTTTACCCAGGCCACTAGACTTGTACTTCCAACACAGCCATATACACAGCTTTGCTGTATGGCAGAGGAACATGGAGCAAGCATGCTGTGCAAGATGGCTGCAAGCAGGCTTGACAGAACAATGTCAGGGCCCTGAACATATTCACCTCCTGGAGGATTGGCTAGATTCAGGTCCAGCTTAAGTAATAGATGTGTTTGGCTTTGAGAAACCTCAGCAACACTGGCCTTATCATAGCTAAGAGTCTCACCCTTGGACCCTGCCTGAGCTAGCACAGCCATGCCTGGCCATGTCCCTATCTGGCCATGTCCCCTGCTATCTAAATCCTCATCCTGACCTGTTGTGATCTTTGTGCTTAGGTACTTCAGGACTGCTCCTCTGCTGGTGAGCCCATTGCCCCTGCCTGCCCTGCTGTGACTCATCTTCCTGCTTCCTCTTTCCAGGCAGCCTGTCCTTGCTGCCCCTAACAAAGGGCCCACTTGGCTCACCTTAACCATCTCTCTCGTAGGCACAAACCGTTTCCCATCTACTAGCATGGAAATATCTGCAGGCTGTAGAAGCATTTAATGTCTGAGATGCTAAATATCAGGGCAATTAAGTCTTCTCACTTGCTTGCTTTATCCACACTCTTACCAAGTCCCACAGGAACCTACACTCAGGCCTGTTTCCACGTTGTTGATTTGTTTGGTATTGTGTGAGGTTTTTTGCCATATGTGGAACAGCTGTGTCATTTTTGTGTCCTTTTTCCACACTCCTACCTCTTTGCACAGACAGAGCCTGAACACATCACTCCTGAAGTTGCTCTTGTTCAGTCTGCAGGCCACAACAGATATGCAGAAGGGTAAGTAGGCTGTGAGGATCTTGCTGGAGACATGAAGACCTTCAACCTAGAGGCTTCCAATGCAAAAACAATTTGACAAATTATAAGACTCATGACATTTTTTCCCCAGTATTACTTGTTTAATTACCATTTGCACCAGTACATCTTATGCTTTATATACATATATCTTTAATTTTTGCTTCTTCAGCTTTTCAAATACATAATATATTATCTCCAGAATACTAAGACAATACAGAAGAGGCTCCTAGTTAGTTGTTAATTGGTGCCATCAACTTCCTTGGTTGGGGAATTGATACATAGTTGAAATGACAGGACCTCACAAGGATGTGAGCAAACAAAAAGAAGACAAAGAAAACATAATGCCAACCCAGGAGTCTGTGATGTTGCTTGCAGACTACAGCCATCCACAAGTTCAGGAGGCAAGGAGCTGAAGTACAGTGAGACTGCAGGAGTGACTATGAAGGCAGGGGGAAACACCAAGAGAGCCAGGGAATCAGGGTTAAATGACTACTTAAAACACATCCAAGAGCAGTCTGGTCCCCACTTCCACAAGTGGAACTGCAGCAGCTTTAGAGCTATTTCAAGAATGTTGCTTCCCAGAGGGATGGTCTAAGTGAAACTGTCTCCAAAATGCCCTCCCTGTAGCCAGACAAAAATGACAAAAGACCTTTGCCAAAACAAGGTGCAAAACTACTCTTTTAAAAGCCTCACCATAAAATTTTTGCCCAAAGGGAAACATTTCCTTGCGAAGGTGTGGTAGAGACACAAAAGTGTTGCTGTGTTGAGTGTTCAAAACAGGAAGAAGCCTTCCAGCAAAGCACCAATGCCTGAGTGTTCCAGTAACTGGGTACAGCCAAGAGTTACTGAGACCAACTTCCCAGCTAGGGTTTTGGCTTCTGTGCCAGCATGAAGGGTAGCAATTCAGCAGTGTGAGGCTTCGAGCCTGCCCTGTGAGTTCACCCACAGTAATCAACAGACTTACAACCCAGATCACATCCACAGCGGCTGAAGATGAAGTAGTGTCCACACTGCCTCAGGAAACTCTCCCAAAGAAAAAAAGTAGGAAGTCATGGCTTTTTACCTCTTTCTAACTCCCTTAACCTCAAAGGAAATAGAGGGGGCTTGGACACATTAAAAATAAAAATATAAGTTCCAATAACCAGTTCACATCCCTAAAAGTTAGAATCAGAAGAAAAGTCATGATAAGGAACAGAGGTGGGAGAATTTTGCTCCCACAGATCTCAGGATTGAGCCTACTATACATTTCTTGCTTAAATGAGTTAAAAAGGGGAAGGAAACTGTCCCTTCATCAGAGAATAATCTATTGTCCCACCACAATTCTTATTGTAGATATGCAATACTTGTAACACAGTGCCAAGTCACAACACAAGGCCAGGGCTCAGGATAGTGATGCAGGAACATGAAATGCTAAGTGGTGGGAATCACCTGGTTGTCATCTAGTGCAAGTAACTACCAAATTGTAAAAACAGTTGTTTTTTTTTCCTTAAAGCTCTTTCCAGTTAAAACATCTAAGTGACAGTGAAGCTTTTGCCAGGGGAGAAAGGAGTTAAAATGAGAGAAGTTCCTCCAGTGAACCTGCAATCCAAACCAGAAGCCTTGAGATAGGGTGCCCACCTGGAACTACAGTGCAACAGCAGCAGGCCTACTCAAGGACTTACATGACTCCTCCCACAGGAGCACAAGGACAGGCAGCACTACCAAGAATTGCACCAAAGATGGAAGAGTAGTGTGTGCATGGGGAGAGTCACTCCTCACCACAGATGTCATTAATCCAAGAGGGTTTTGTGTTGAGAAAAGACCTATCTCCTCAGAGGTTCCATTTAGCAAGTGTAGCCAAATGCAGCTGTCCTCAGCACCGCAAGCTGCAGGGGCTGCAGTCACTACTGAAAGCAGCCACAAAAAGCAACAGCCTAGTCAGAGAAAATTTGAAGGACAAGAAACCTAGAGGCAGCTACCCAGCCTCCTCCTGTACCCACTTTCTTCAAGATTCTTGCTTTCCCTGTAAGGAAAGACATGGTAAAGAGCTAGAATGTACCATGTAATGGCCAAGTAGATGAAGGCGATAAGGCTACCTCTTCTCCTTGCCCATCTTGGGAGGAGTCAGTATGTTCTCTTGAGGTTCAGTGGGATCAAAAATACTAAGTTTAAGTGAAGGTCTGATCTAAAAATGAAGGATTGTCCCAATTTGATTGAAGACTAGAGAGGTTTGTGCCCCCTCTGATCCCATTTGGTGCCTCTAGGTCATCAATTTGTCCCATTCCACTGCTTTGATCATTCAGAACTGGACCCAGTTGGACTGCTGAGGAGCCTGATTGGGAACAGCACTGAAACAAAAAAGGAAAATCAAATGAGCAGATGCAGTAAGACTTCTTAACTTCTGGTTCTTCCCACACCCAGCAGGACACTACCCTTCTTGTGTTCCATTCATCACAGTTTACCTGGATGCAGTGCTGAAGTCTCCCCAGAGGTCTGTGGTAGCTGATACTGGTGCCTTGGATGCAGCTGCAGGAGCATCTAAATCTAAAAGAATATCTAAGGCAGAAGAGAGAGAGAGAAAAAAATACATCAGCTTATCCAGAAAACCCTACAGGCATTTTAACTGTCACCTTAAACAAACTCCTGGATGCAGGGCAGAAAAACTTTGAAGGGACTCCAGCTTTCCCTGCAGAAGTCAGACTTTTTGAGGGGCTTGTTAAAACAGCATCTCCTTTTGCTGAATGTGCACAGCTACAGCTGACATTGTACCTCCAGCAAGAGTACACTGTCTTCAGGAACTAGTCAGTCTCCACTCAGCACACCACCTGACACATTTGTCACTATTACCTCTCCCAGCAGACATAAGGCTCAGACTCAACCCAAGTTCAGCAATCACAACAGCTGCCAAACAGGCACTACCTTAACAGTACAAACCACACACTGGCACCACATAAGCCCTACTCCGAAGCTCATGTTATCTTCTCACTCAAACCTGTGGACAGCACTGCTGAAGTCTCTGCCTTCACAAAGGGATCATCAGCTCTCCAGACACCTCTGCATGGTCACACTTCTAACACAGCCTCCAGAAGACTGCAGCAACCTCTTTGTTACAGTATCGCAGGATGTTTTAAGTTGGAAGGGATCTCCAAAGATCATCTCATCTAGTCCCACTGCCATGCCATGAGCAGGGACACCTTGCACTAAATCAGGTTACTCAAAGTCCTATTCAATCTGGTCTTGAACATTTCTAATGAAGGGGTATCCAGTGCTTCTCTGGGCAATCTGTTCCAGGGCTTCACCATGCTCATGGTAAAAATTTCTTCTTCATATCCATTCTAATCTACCCTCTTTCAGTTTAAGCCTCTACCCTTTGCTCTGTCACTACAAGCCCTGGTAAGAAGTCTTTCTCCATCTTTCTTCCAAGCTCTCTTTACATGGTGAAACCTCTCACCAGAGCCTTGTCCTCTCCAGGCTAAACAACCCCAACCCTCTCAGTCTTTCTTCACAGGAGAGTTGTTCCAGCCTTCTGACCATTCCCATGGCCTTCCTCTGGACCCAGTACAACAGGTCCACACCTTTCTTGCGCTGGGGACACCGGAGCTGCCAAAGAGACCAAAATCCTTGGGACACACCATGTCTCAGAGGGCACTGCTGGCACTAGGTTGAACACAGTTTGCTGAAGCAGCACCTGGCAGTGTGTTACAAACTGCTGGCTCAGTGCTAAGGTTTACCTGCACTGCTTGCATTACTCGATTTCTGCACAGGTGGTGGTGTGACATGGTTGGCAATGGCTGTGGAGGAAGGGGGAGGTATAGGAGGGACTGCAATTTTGCCTCCTGGTGGGGGTGGCAGCAGGCTTAGGCCCCCTGATCCAGACACACGGGGCTTGGCTGCTCCTCCTTTCTTTGATGTCATGTTCTGTGTTAAAAAAAAAAAAAAAAAAAAAGGAAGCATTAAGAAGAGTCTCCATTGGCACATCCAGACAAAGAAGCAGGGTAAACTGGTCTGCTTACCCCAATGTTTAGTTTGATGGTCTGCCCTTCCTTAAACCCTAAGTCTAATTTGGGACGTGTGTCAGCCTCCTGGGACTCCTTGGAGATTTCAGTCTCCTGCTTCACCCACCTAAAAAGAAGAGAGGAAAACATGAGATCCTGTGGCAAAAAGGAAAAGTGTTTTAGAAAAACGTGTGGTTTCTCTCTCCATCCCACCAAACTACTTTGCCTTGTCAAACCAGCTATCTCCCTACTCCTGGTGTCACACAGCACAAAGCTGGGACCACCACAAACCCATGAAGCTGTTTAACACTGCACCTGGAGCATCACAGGACCTAAGCTTAAGACTCACAGATCTGACCTGCAGGGGCTCTCAGACTGCTGGCAGCACACACAAGTGCCCCTTGCCAGAGAGGGGCTTAAGGGCCACCCCAAGGAAACCTGTGCTAAATGAGCATGCACCACCACCCACCATGTTCTACAGGTCAGAGGGAAAATAGCATTCCAGAAAAGCAAAACTCACTTGAAGTGATCCTGCAAAGAGACGTTGAAGTCAAAGGCATCACCCCGATCTGTGAAGCCAATGCCTATAAAAGCACTTCGTCCTAGCAAGGAGACAGGAGGAGTCACTGGAGGTGCCCTGCAACTGGGCCACAAATCCCTCTGCTTGTCCTAAACCACTCTGTGCTACCTCTCTCTGACACACCTGGAGATGGATGCCAGCAGCTCACAGCAGTTCATTGTCCCCAGCCTTCAGGATGCACCCTTCTTCCCACGGGGTGTGCTTGGAAACCACATGTTCCTTCCCAACCCAGCCCCTGGACTCTGTGCAATGTAGAGAACCTCCTCTGCTTACCCTGTTCTCAGATTCCTCCAGGACACCACCTGGCCTTTTCAGCATTCCCAACACCATTTTCATCCTCCTGGCACACTCCCAGCTCCACCTGGCTCTCCTCCACCCCTAGCACTTGGCACTTACATTGGCCCCCAACTCACCAGTCCCATCCTGAATTCGAATGACAAAGTAGCGGCTGGAATCTGCCACAGTCTCCACTGCAATGCCAGGGTATTGATCTATAGGAGCCTGGGCAAAAAGTTCTCCTGCAGACAGAGAATCAGGTGTTAAGAAGAGCAACCCCTTCCTAAAGTGTGGCCAGGGCTGCCATGCACAGCTCTGGGCAGGCATAGAAACACAGGCTCAGGGGCAGCAATCACAGCCACAGCCTTGGCAGGGCACAGACTTTCCCTTACCTGAAACCTTATCCTCCAGTTTTATGTAAGCGGTTTTGCCTTTGGAGGTGACACGAAGCCGCCCTGTCCAGTCTGGATGGTCCAGCTTCCAGTCAGACGCCCTGAAAGGAAGAGCAGCTAAACACTCACCGTAGTCAACCTCTCCAATTCTGCCCAGCCACCTCAGCAGAAGTCTCTGCCCCCAACCCTCAACCCCTGCAGCTACCTCATTCCACTTCCCTCCCCAAACAAGACATGGGGTCTCTGTTCCTCTCTTGCTGCTACCAACTGACTCTGACTGGCATCTCTGGGCAAAGGGAAAGAGACACAGTCCAGAGAACATCAACTCCTCACCTTTATAAGTTTGCAAAAGCAGGGAGTCAGAAGCACACAAACTCACTTGAACAGGAAATCCACGAAAGCAACTTGTGAGCATTGGGAAGACCCCAAAAATTAATTCATAACACGCTGAAAAGACACTCCATTATTCTACCCTGTGGTTGTAAAATAACACTGAGTACTTCATAGCCTAGAGGCAGCTGACTTACATCAGGCAAAACACACACACACACACACACACACACACACACAGACATTATGACTGACCCATCACACTCTTTGCCACAGGTTCTTGTGAAGGAAAAAAAAAAAAAAAGGAAAGTGAGAGGGAAGTGAGAAAAACCCAACCTACAGCATCACAGATTATTCTGAATTGGAAGGGACCCACAAGGATCACTGAATCCAGCTCCTGGCCCTGCACAGGACACGCCAAAAATGACACCCTGTGCCTGAGAGCATTGTCCAAACGCTTCCTGAACTCTGGCAGGCTCGGTGCTGTAAAATCTACCAGATTTTATAACTGGAAACAAACATCCTTGGCTAGGCACAACATCCGCCTACAGTCTGTCAGGTTCAGGGAGTTCACAAACCCGCTCCTCCAGCAAGCCTGTGGGCATATCTTACAAAGTCACACTCTGCTGCTTTTGGCTGACCAGAGAAGTAATTTCTAACTGCTGGTTCTGCAGCCTCTTCTTAAAAATCACCCTGAATTCCTCCTGTTTTCCTCCCGGCCACTGCGAGAGCCACCAGGCCAAATCCAACCTGCCCTTATAGCACAACAGCATCACATCCCAGGGAACGCAGCAAACGAACCGGGAGCAGACGTGAGCTCTGCCGGGAACAGCAAGCTGCCCCTCGCCTCCTGCCTCCGATTAACAGAGCAGCCCCTGCCTCTCCACAGCGCGGAGTGGAGGCTCCCTACCCTCAGGCGCTGACCACCTGCCCACAAGAGGCGATTCCCGCCGGCAGCTCGACTGGAGGGGGCTCAGGGGATGGCCAGACCCGCTCGCGGCCACAGGACACGGCTTTCCCAAGGGACGAGGCCGGGCCACGGGCATGGCACAGCCCAGCGCCCGGCTGACCTGCGGGCAGGGCCTGAGGCAAGCCGGGCCGCGCCGGGGCGATCGCGGGCGCAGCGCGCTCCCTCCTCACCTGTACCCGCGGTTGGAGGTGCGCGGCGGGATGCGGTAGACGTTGACATCGGGCTTCACGCAGAGAACGGACTCGTACTCCAGCTCGGCCGCCGCCATATCGACCGCGAAGCCCGGCGAGGAGCGAGCGGCGGGAGCCTAGTGACCAGCGGCGCTGCCCACAGCCATCTTTGATGAGGGCAGACACCGCCTGGGGGCGCCGGCGCGGCCGCGCCAGACGCGGGCCACGTCGGTGAAGCGGAAGGAACCATCTTGGGTGCTGGCAGCGAGGAGCGGGGGCGGGAGGGCGCCATCTTGGAGCCGCCCCTGACACAGCAGCGGCGGCCCGCGCCATCTTGGGGCCTGGCAGGTGGCGCGGCGGGGCTGGCGCGGCCATGTTTGTTAGGGGCAGCCAGCCCTGGGGTGCTGGGCGGAGGGATGGCGGGGGCAGCGCGGCTGGTTGTGCCGCCACACGGTCTCGACCTGCTCGTCTGTATCCCCGGGGTCTGCTCCCTGCCCTCTTGGGGGGGTTCAGTGCCAGTGTTCTTTCTGTGGTGCGGGGATTAGGTGGCTTTTTGGTAAAAGAGCAAGGCGAAAACGAAACGCGGCACAGAGCGCGACAGGGTTTGCTGCTGGAAGTGATGGAAATGGCAGCTGTGCAAAGCTTAGTTTCAGGAGTGGGTCTTCCCCCAAAAAGGGTGTAGATACTAGTTTATTTATCAATAATGATTAGGCTGGCAGCATTTAAACCACTCTTAATGGTGGCTTCTCAGTGGAGAATGGTGTTGAAGTTTAGAGCTGTGCAGCGTCCTGTGACTGAGTCTCAGAAAGTACCAGTGTTTACTTTGAAAAGTGGAAGAAAAGGCGTAAGAGAAGTTTAAAAATGACATAGAGTCATGTGAAAAATGCGTATTTTGTGATTGGCTTTTCACAAGTATTAAAATGAATATTATATGTGTTAAGTTAGAAAGTTGTGCTGTATTAATTTTTTTAAGTAGTGTGTTAAATATAGTTTAGGTATAACATAATATTGAACTAGAAGCCATGTATGTGAGATATTTTTTTAAGAAAGGAATGAGGTACTCGCACCAGATAGCAGCCACAGGACACCTAAATCTTTCAGAGAAAGAGAATTTATTGTCCCATTATCAGAAGAAACCAACTTCTTCCCCCCTCGCTCAGCAAGGAAGACGCCGTCAGGATTAAGAGGAAGAAGCTGACGCTGACCAGACAGACTCCTGTATTTAAATAAAATTTATGCATCATGTATGAGATGTATAAATATGCAGCAGGTCATTGTTTTTAAGGGTTAATCCTCTGTTAACGAGCGTTGTTTTTTGGATTTATGCTGCCCAGAAGAAGGTACTTGGATGTCCGTAACTCTTTGTTTCTATTGTCTCCTATTGTCCTAATCCAAATTGTCATTATTATTATTACTCTAATTATATTACTATTTTTATAACCATTTTATTACTATTAAACTTTTAAATTTTTAAAAACAAATTATTGGTGTTTTTCACAGCCATGTCTGAGCATTCCGTGAGCATTGGAACAGGCTGCCTAGGAGGGTCAGGGAGTCATCATCCCTGGAGGTGTTGAGGCAAAAATAATCACTGAAACATCTAAGTTTGAGGTTTTGGTTTGGTTTTTTGTTTGGTTTGGTTTTTGATTGTTTGGGGGTTTTGTGATTTTTTTGGGCTTTTTGTTGGTTTTGTTGGTTTTTTCTTTGTTTTTGTTTTGGGTTTTTTTTTTGTTTGTTTGGGGTTTTGGGGTTTTTTGGTTTGGTTTTGGGAGGGGTTGTTTGTTTGTTTGCTTGCTTGTTTTCCCAGAAGGAAAATAGTTAACTAATAGCATTAGTTAATGCAGACAGAGCCATTCCCAGCCATGGCTCTCTAGTCACCATTCTCTATGTTTTTTCTTGTTCTATAACTTTATATGATCAAGGACCAGTACAGTATTCAGAATTCAAGAAGAAACTTACATGTACCTTTTGGATAGAGTTGCTCATTGACCTAATTTTTCATTAGAACTTCCTGCAGTGACTGCTAAATTTTTCATTGAGCACTAATAACTCACTGGGAGCACACCCCTCTGTGTGCATAGTTACGGCTGCTTCTCCAAGTTCAGTGATTCACAATTAGCAGTATTAAGTTTCACCTCCCTCTTCACAGTGCTGTCATTCAGCGTGCCACAGTCCTCCTACGGTCCCTCTAGGAGGAGAGCATCTCGGATGAGGGAGTGGCAAAGGGCCAACTATTATAAGGCATGTGAGCAAAGACTCACAAGCAGCACCAGAATGCCGGGAATACATCTCCCATTCAATTCCATTGAGACTTAGCCAGCAGAGAATATAACGTTCTTCAGCTTGGTTCAAACAAGCATCTCTGGACCAAAAAAATACAAAGCACTGCCAATACAACTGCACTGAAGTTTAAATTTTGATTTATTTATTCTATTTATTCCTCTTTTTTTTTTTTTTAAGGATTCATCAGAGAGGTTGAAATCCTGAAATAGAACATTTAACCCGGAGGATAGAACTGGTTAAGGACCTCCCTGCAAAGCAGGGCTTGACTGGCAGGTCCCAGATATGTGTCCCATAGGAGTAAGATCCTATCAGCACTGCCTGTCTGGGCCTGAGTAGTCCCCCTGACAGGATGGCAGCTGAGAATAAGATGAAGCTACAGGAATTTTCCTGGCTGGCTGCTGACAGCCTGTCTATCTATCTTTGTGGGTACAGCTCAGCCTTGGCCTGTCTTCCTTTCTCTAGGTTTGTGTTGGAGGCAGCATCTGTGTCTTTCACAGACACGCTCAGGAGCAGAAGTCTGCTTTGTCATGGTTCATTTTCCAGACCAAAACCAAAATACAGAGGCTGATTCTTGTATGTCTGGGCTTTGTCTTTTCTGCTAGCAGTCTTGATTTCCCAAACTGTGAAGGGTGAGGGGAACCCCCTTGTTAAACATTAGAAATGCCTTGCCCTGGAAGTCTTCCGTTTTTATTGTCTTGCCACATTTTGTGCAAATCACCATTTCATTTAACTACTTCTAACTTTTTATCAGTCAAGTTCCTTTTTAAAAAACAGACTTTTAATACCCTGAAAAGTAAAAGGCAGGTTACAATCCTTTTGTCATGACCAGTCACGGTTTGCTGAGTACAGTGTTCTGTATTTGATGAAGCAAACTGTCTCAAGCTGGTACAGAAGCTGACCTGGATTGGTAAAAATCCTAGAAATGAGATTAGCTAGGTGAATGTACTGACCTGTTAAGACATAGAAGTGGCTACAAGACAATAACAGATCAGACATTTCACAGCAACATGGCAGGGTTTAGACTTAAAATTACTTCCAGCAAAGGTTACACTGTGTCAGCAGGCAAGACGTCATTTGGTTGTCTTACTGAATATAGTAAAGTATGTGTTTGTGATTATAATTCTATTAATATTTATTTTGAGGCACTATTTTATTTTGAGAAACTAACTGTGGTTTGACTTCCTGTGGTTTATTTTTTGAGCAGATGATATCCAGATCTTGAAATCAATGTGTCATTTTATCAGGGTGAGAAAGAACACTTGGCACACCCAGGATGCATGCAGGAAAAAAAAAATGCAGTTCCTAAAATGTCATGTGAGAGTTTTTTCAGTCACTCTAGAGACAGGACTGATGGTACTTGCTCCAACACACTGAAATTACTGCTTCACTCAGGTAAGTATCTTAAACTGGAGAATTTTGCTTTCCTCATCTACAACCCATTTATTCTTTACTCCTGAAAACCGCTCTCCATCCTCCAGTTCCCCTTCCATTTTGAAACCACACTGCAGCCCTTTTAGCACTCTGGAAAATATAGTGTCGGCAGTATCTTCTAATTGATTCATCAGTTTACTTTGGAGTAGGACTTGCATTACTATTTTACAGCATTCCTTGTTTCCCTGTCCTCTTCATACCATTTTCTGTAGCTATATGGGGAGGCAGCAGGGTTCAACTCTTGCAGCACAGTTCGCCAGTTGTCCCTGTAAAAGTTGCTTCTACATGGATCAGCAAGACCACAGGAAATGGAACAAACTTGGGGAAAATTTTAAATTAAGCCTTCAGTTTTAAGTTAAGCCTTCCAGTAATGTCTTTCATAGCTTTCCTTGCAGGTCACCCTCACTTACAAGTCTCTTAGCAGATATTACCAAAACCTGATAAATGACGATGTTTGTTACAACTGTTTATCTCATTTTCTTCTTAGTGAAGCTGTTTGAACACTTATGCATCACTTCACTTTCAGACTGCATGTTATGCAAGAGTGAGATTGATGATTTGAATTTTTTTAAAATAATATTTATATTTAGTCCTGCATACAACAATCTCTGGCTGGCATTTAAGTACTGGCATAACAGAGGTTAAAAAAGGGCCAGTTGTCTTATTTATGTCTTCTCAGTTGCTTCTGCAGGCTGTATTCACCTCTTCCCTATTCAGTTTCCTTGCATTTTGGTAATATTTTTTGGACCTTTCAGTAATAAACTGCCTTCATCAATTCAGCAAGGGTTTAGTTAACAGAAATTTTATAGACAATTCTATTAATGCCTGAAGGATAAAGATCAGGGTTTGTTTTTTTTTTTCCTCAATTCTAGCTTAGCTTTGCTGGTTTTCTTCTGTTTTCTAAATTTACTAAGTCTAGGATAATTGAGCAATTCAAACTTTTCCTCTACTACCGTCATAGTTTTAAAATGTCTCTTAAGTATGCTGTAGGTCAGCTTCATTGTCTTGCATTATGACACGTCATATCTAAAATGGCTGAAGAACATTACTCTGTATTTTCATTTTTATTTCTACAAGTAAATACCTGTCTGTTCTTCTTAAACAATTATTCCTTGTCCTTCATAGAATCTTAAACCATTAATGTCTTGTCTTTCTCCTGGTCAAAATAAACTTTCCAAGGAACCAGCAGACAGCTGCTGGTCTGAGACACATGCATAAGAAAAGGAAGTGGTCACTGGCACTTCCCTAAAATACCACTTAGCTAACAGAATTTATGTCCTGTCTATTCTATATGTAATGTTCAGAAAGTGAAGCGGGGTTATTTCAGAAACATAGACATTGTTTTCTTAAATGTACTTCACCAGTTATGCCAGAAGAAATTACTCATTTTAAAGGAAAGAGGAACTAAAAATGCTGATTTGCCTTTCTGAAGCAGGAATTCAACCAGGAAACACACCTGGGGACAGCATGGCCATGTGAATAGAGAGCTCCACTTTGGAGACTAAGAACCAGATGGAAATCAAAGGGATGATAGATACAGGAGAACATAACTGTATAGAGCCCCCTGTTTGAATAGCAAGCTTACTTACAGGTTTAGCCATTATGAAAATGATGAAGGTGTACAGCAGGTACAATAGGAACAAATTTGTGTAGGCCAATGCCTTTGTATCCTGACAGCTCTGTACTGTCACCTGACTCAGGGATGCTTCAGTAAAGATTAAGAGAAGAATTTGGGGAGGAGAATCACAGAATCACTTGTTGGAAGAGATCTTCAAGATTGAGTCCAACGCATGCCCTAACTCCTCAACTCAACCATGGCACAAAGTGCCATATCCAGTCTTTTTTTAAACACATCCAGGGATGGTGACTCCACCACCTCCCCAGGCAGACCATTCCAGTTCTTTATCACTCTTTCTGTTAAAAAACTTTTCCTAATATCCAACCTATATTTCCCTTGGTGCAGCTTAAGCCTGTGTCCTTTTGTTCTGTCAATTGCTGCTTGGTGAAAGAGACCGACCCCCACCTGGCTACAGTCACCTTTCAGGATGTTGTAGGGAGTGATAAGATTACCTCTGAGCCTCCTTTTCTCCAGGCTAAACACCCCCAGCTCCCTCAGTCATTCCTCACAGGGCTTGTGTTCCAAGCCCTTCACCAGCCTCATTGCCTCCTCTGGACACACTCAAGTGCCTCAATGTCCTTCCTAAACTGAGGGGCCCAGAACTGGACACAGCACTCAAGGTGTGGCCTCACCAGTGCCAAGTACAGGGGGAAAATGACCTTCCTTTTTATTCCTAAGTTCTTTTAAAACCTCGTTGACCATCCAGGCTGGACATTTGCCTCATTGACTCATCTTTCGCTACACAGGGGCAAAAAGATGTCTGTTCCTGTGCCCTCAAGATCTCTGTTTTGAAGCAGGTCTCTTAATAAGTCTCCTAAACAGGCCAAAGTCTCCCTCTGGAAGTCCAATGTAAGAGTCTTATTGATGTTCCTCCTCATTTCACCAAATATTGAGAACTCTATAATTTCATGATCACTCTGCCCCAAGCGGCCTCCGACCACCACATCTCCCACCAGCCCATCTCTAGTTGCAAACAACAGGTCTAACATAGTCCCTCTCCTGGTGGGCTCACTCAGCAGCTGCCACACAAAGTTATTCTCCACATACACTAAGAACTTCCTGAACTGCCTCTTTTCTGCTGTATTAAGTTCCCAGCAGATGTCTGGTAGGTTAAAGTCACCTACAAGAACAAGGGCTGATGATCCTGAAACATTCTCCAGCCGCTTATAGAACAAGTTGTCCACTTCTTCCTCATGGCTGGGTGGACAATAACAGACTCCCAGTAGGATGTCAGCCTTGTTGGCCTTCCCCCTAATTCTTACCCATAGGCATTCAACTTCATTTCCATTAGTTTCAATACCGATGGCATCAAAAGCCTCCCTAATATAAAGGGCCACCCCTCCACCTCTTCTCCCTTTCCTGTCTCTCCTGAAGAGCTTGTAGCCATCCAGTGCAGTGTTCCAGCTATGTGAGTCATCCTACCATGTTTCTGTGATGGCAACTACATCACAGCTTTGCTGCTGCACCATGGCCTCCAGCTCTTTTTGTTTGTTACCCATGCTGTGTGCACCTCAGCTGGGCTGCTGATTTCACCCCTAACTCAGGCTTACCACCCTTGGGCCTGCTTGCAGAGAGCCCAGCTGCATCCTCTTTCCCCTTCAGACCTAGTTTAAAGCCCTCTCAATGAATTCCCCCAGTTCGTGAGCTAAAATCCTTCTGCCCTTAACAGAGAGATGGAGCCCATCCAGTTCCAGGAGGCCAGGTGCCATAAAAGTTGCCCCATGATCAAAGAACCCAAAATTCTGCTGATGACACCAACCCCTGAACCACTTGTTGATTATGTGAGCTCTCCTTTTCCTTTCATCGTTTTTCTCTGCCACCAAAGGGATCTGTGCTCCTGCCCTATCAACCACTTGACCCAGTGCCCTAAAGCCCCTTTTAATTGCCCTGACACTCTTCTTTTCAATGTCATCACTGCCAGCTTGGCGTATCAGCAGTGGATAATAATGAGAGGGCCAAATCAGTCCGGGAAGTCTCTCAGTAATATCCCATACCCAGGCCCTAGAAAGGCAGCAGATCTCTCTGAGGAATGGGTCCGGTTAGCATAGGGGGCCCTCTGTTCCCCTCAGAAGGGAGTCACCCTTCTTTTCTTTTTGATGTTAGAGGTGGTGATCACTCTGACAGATGAAGCATAATTGGAAGGCTCACTGGGCAGATCATTTTCTTCTACATCCTCTGGCTGACCCTCTAGATCCAGGGCTTCATACCTATTCTGAAGTGGCACCTGGATAAGGGGATAGGGGTCGGGAGGAATTTTTATTATTAGCTCTCCGAGTAGGAACCCATTTCCACTCCCCTTCATCCACCAGGTGTCCTCCTATTACCTGACAGTGGGAGACATGGGAGTCCTCAGACTTCCGTGGGCCTCCCTCAAGGATGGAACGGCAGAACTCTACCAATCCATTTCGCTTTCGCTTTCCCTAATACTCCTTATCCTTTCTGCTTCCTCCCTAAGCTCGGCCACCAGCGAAAGGAGATCATTCACCTGTTCACACCGCAGGCAGGCTTCTTTTGCAGCGGCCTCTGGAGCCACAGATAGGCTCAAACACTCCACCACACAGGAAGGAGTCTGGATAGCCGGATCCTTTTTGGAGGGTTCTATTTGGCAACGTACACTTTTACTAACTGCAGTTTTTGATCGTGTAAAAACGATTACTAACAACAAAAAAAAAAAAAAACTAAAAAAAACCCACAACAAAGAAACCAAACAACTTCAACCAACCAACGAACAAACCCACAACGTACCCCACTAGCAGGAGGAAGCCTGCGACCCTGCCTGTTTGCCCTGCCTGCACGAACTGCTGTGCCACGCCCCTGTTTGCCCGCTCCTGTTCTCCCCGCTCCCTAGAGCCCTCTTTTAATCTCCCCGCCGCCTGCGCTTGCGTGGCTAAAGAGAGCCAAGGATGTGAATTGCTGCTAATTTCCTTTCTGTTTTACAGCTGCAGAATGCCTCAAGTTCTGGGCAACAGCAATTCAGAGGAACAGGCTGCTGTATATTATGCATCAGAATCAATTATCTGCATTGCTATCTTCACCATCGTTTTCATCATAGGTATCCCAGGCAATGGGTTAGTGATCTGGGTAGCTGGTCTGAAAATGAAAAGGTCTGTGAACACTGTCTGGTTCCTAAACCTTGCTGTGGCTGACATCATGTGCTGCTTGTCCTTGCCATTTTTCATTGTTCACCTGGCCCTTCATGAACACTGGCCCTATGGCTGGTTCCTCTGCAAAGTCATTCCATCAGTCATAATCTTCACCATGTTTGCTAGTGTCTTCCTACTTGTGGCCATCAGCATTGATCGGTGCCTCCTGGTGATGAAACCTGTCTGGTGTCAGAACCACCGAACAGTGAAATTCATATCGCTAATATGCAGTGGCATTTGGATGCTGGCCTTCATTTTCTGCTGCCCTGTCTTCTACTACCGTGAGACAAGCACTTATGATGGCAAAACAGAGTGCGGGTACAATTCTGGAGTTGATGATTACATAGATTATCCTGTAAATGTGTCTGTAAATGTGTCTGTAAATGAGTTATGGGACTACTCAACCTACAATGGTAGTGACTTCTGGGGAGATACCAATGAAGGTAATGATTCTGTACCCCTTGCCTCAGCGGTAATAAACATCACTAGGGCTGTCTTTGGCTTTGTGCTCCCCTTTGGCATAATGGCAGTTTGCTATGCCCTCATCGTTTTCAGAACACATGCAAATCAGTTTCGCAAGTCTCACAACAGGACACTGCAAACAATTGTGTGTGTGGTAGCTGCATTCTTCATCTGCTGGGCTCCATACCATGTAGTTGGGATGCTCTTCGTTGTACCTAGCCTTCGAACAAGACTAATGGAGTCACTGATCCTGTGGGATCACCTCTCTACAGCACTTGCATATGCCAACAGCTGCATCAACCCCCTGCTTTATGTTTTTGTGGGACGAGACTTCAGGGCAAAGGTACGGCAATCTGTGCGAAGAATCTTGGAAAATGCCTTTAACGAGGAACTCACATCTTCAACCCTTCACCGAAGCCAGACTTCAGCAGACAAGAACCTGAGCAGCACCTTGTAATGCAGGACTTCCTATCACCGCTGTAGAAAGAACAAGCTATAGCACTGCACATCAATCACTCCCTGCTTAGCAGGCGGTTCTGCTCCAGTATGTTTGATTAATCTGCAGCTCCAACCCAGGACACTGCAATCTTTCAGCTTATGATGGATAACCCCCTTTATATCCTACACTGGAGAGATGGGAAGTTGGAAGCACCAAGAGTAATAATCTGAGGGATGACTGGTGAAGCAGAAGACACAGTATTTTAACCTACACAGACTATTTTAAGAAAGCAGGGCTGGCTATAGATTTGTGGTGGGAATCATGTAGTTGAACCTCTCAGTTAAGATGCTACTTTATTTGCATGTATCTGTGTTCTACATCTCCTACCTCTGATAAAGTGCAGATAAAACTAACTGGGATATTGGTCCTCAGGTCATCACATCATTCCTCTGACTCTAGTAGGGCTCTGAGGTGTGTGTAAGAATATCTGGAGATTCCCTAGAGTACTGCTACATTTCCTTACAGCCATGCACCAGAACAGCACTCACCCCAGTCAGATGCATTGAACTGACTTTTGTGTCCTGGCAGACACCCAGTCTATTTCTTTGTCCTGGCAAATACATCACTGTATGGTAGGTACAGCACTGGCCAGTTACTATGTTCATTAGCATGTGCACACTCGCTGTCTCCCCAACACTCCCTCCACCACCAGAGTCACAAGTCTTCCTTTTAGGAAGCAGTTTTAGATTATCCAAATGTACCTACTGCATTTTGAGATGATACATGAACAGAATTTGAGCAGCTGCAGTCACTGATGACCCAGATAAGGTGACTGCTGGACTACCAGCCATTTGGCAAAACCCTGGAACTGAGAAGTGATAACCTCCAATCTAACCCCAAGAAGGTGGAGAATGACCATGTTGTGGCTTAGTCATGTCAAGCTCTCTTTACAAGAGAGATGTGCTTCTTATGTCCTTCCAGTGGAGAAAAAGTTTCATCCAGTCAGGCTATTTGGGGTGTTCCCAAGGTTCAATGCTCCCTGCTCCTGAAAAGCAGAAATACATTTAGTAGGTATTCTACAGAAGCAGTTTAAAATCTGCTTTTTATCTTAGTTCTTCCTTAAAAGAGAAAGGCCAGCAAATAGCAAGACAAATAGACACTAAGCAATGGTACAGTTTTCACTCTGCCTTTCTAGTGAGCATGAATTGAAAGCCTCTCAGATCTCACTCCCCTGATAACATCCAGCTGGCAGAACCTTCAGCTCTTAAAATCCTAAAAAGTCTCCATCTCAAGAACATCCAGGTGTGGACTGTCCATTTAGCCATGTCCACACCCAAATTCTAAAATAGGAACCAAGCCATCCTGACAGGCGCCGCTGAAAGAAAAAAATCAAGACTGGCACCAAAACAGTTAAACCATAAACATTCACTTTTTCTTTTTATTAAGAAAGCATGCACAAAAATAAACTCGTGAGACCACGCCCCTCTCTCCCTGACCACTGACACGAAGCATTGGGGCCACATTGGGCTGGAGGGGCCTGCAAGACCCCTCTGTGGGCCAGGCTGGCCCCCCTGCCCTGCCTGCAGGCCGGTGCCAGCGCACCCGCAGAGCTCCACACCCACCCATTGATGTCTTACCACACACTAACAACACACATTGATTTCAGGGGCAGAGGAACGAGGCTAATTTGCACACTGACCGGCATGTATTTACATATGCAAATGAGGCACAACTTAATACGCAAATGAGGCAAATATGCAAATGAGGAGCACTTGGGATACGCAGAAGGAGCCATCTTGGTTTGTTTTTCTTCTGGTGGTGTTTTCAGACTTCCACAGGGCCGGCTCTCAGTAATGTCCACTGCAAAACACTAACTGGCACCTGCCATAAGTTGTCTCTCATTGTTGTCTCCAGTGCCACTTTCCACAGAAACCTATCACACATGCTTGCAAAGCTGTATCATTCCCATCCTGAGGCAGCAGAGATAACAGCTGACTCCATGCTGAAGCTGTCTGGGATTCCTCATTTCTCTTGGAAATGCTCAATGACGAACTCCCCCCCCCAACCGCACACTTACAACAAACAAACAAACAAAAAAACAAACAAAAAAATTCAACAAAAAAAAGGGAAAAAAAAAAGTGCTGTTCCCCCCTTCCAATGCAATGAGATTCTGTCCACTTCCCTGACAACAATCCAATTTCCAAATGGTTTATCCCTACAGCAAATTTAAAAAGCAGTGCTAATTCCCCACCTTCCTGCAGTCAGAACAGAGGTTATTACTTTACTCCTGTGCTCCAGGTCTGTCAAGCAGCCATGATAGTCTATTTCCACATTTGTTCCCTTCACTGGTAAACAGGGAATAAGGGCTGGGGGGAAGCTTTACAAAATATTAAGAAGAAACAAGAGGTTTGACAGAATGGAGCCATACAAGAAAAGAAAGGGAACACAGGACACAACTTTGGGGAGGAAGAATCTAAATGCTCACTCCCATTCCTGCACCTTTCCCACCTTCCTGATTTGCACGTGCTGACAAAGCTCATCCTTCAGGATTTACACTCGGTTACATCATCTCCCTAGCTGAACTGCAAGGGGTCTGAGACACCCTCCTCCCTTTCATACTACACTCTTTGGTTGGTCAGTTCAAAACCCTGCCCTCCTTCACCTTCTCTCCCCTACTGCCCCTCTTACAAAAACTGCTTGCAAGGGCCTCTCAATCCCTGACCAGAGGGTTCAGCCCTTGACCAGCAGCCCCCCAGTTGAGCCCCACTGCGCCCACCATGAGCTCATTCACCAAGTGGGAACCGCTGATGGAGGATGTGCACCTACACAGCCAGACTCCTGTTGCTGGCACTCTCAACCACAGGCAAGGACAGCCTCCAAAGAAATATGATGGGTGGAAGATCAAAAAACAATTGGACAAATATTGATGAGAGAAAACTTCCAAATTTGCATATAAAAGGGAGAGCCTCACTACATATTTTGAAAAAGGGCTTGAAGGGGTGTGGGGTGTAATGAAAAGCTCTGGGGAACAGAATTTGCTGAATCACATGTGACACCCCTGACTGCTTCTTTTACGTGATGGGTATGTAGGTTTCACCTAGAGACTGCAAAAGGCAGTGTAGGAAATGGGTCAGGATTCCCTCAAAATCTCTCAGTCTTCACAGATGGCACCACATTCTGAAACCCAGCTTCTCTGCTGAAATACCATATCTGCTGCATTCTCCTTTCTCCAAACTCAGGTCTGCCCTCCCAGCTCAGCTCAGCTCTCCCTACCTCAGGGATTACCCTCTCTTTGTACTTGGGAACACCACTTATTTTCTTGCTGTTCCTGCTGGTGCAACAAAATTCACAGAGCTAAGATCACCCCTCCAGTGTCCCTTCAGCCCCCGACCTTTACAACATTTACGAAACAACATAACTACAGGCTCCCAGGGTCCACTAGGCTCTCTCACTCCAGTAGCCAATACGACAGATTCACCGGCCACCTTGAAGGGAAAGAGGGATTGTTAAATGCAAAATAACGGAGGCAGAGAAAGATGCACTCGAGGATTCAGCCTTCCAAGGTCTTTTCATGGCACCAAGGACCCATCTTCCCGCCCTCCACAGGGCACTGCGCAACACAAAAGAGCCGATCCGATGCGTCTGAGGCCACCGGAGGAGGGGGAGGGCTGTGCTCAATTATTGGTAATAATAATAATAACAATAACAATAATAATAAACAAAAGAAGAAAAGAAGATAAAACAGGACGCAAGGAAGGATTATCTTCGGCAGCATCTTGCGGTGGCTTCTCTGGCGGAGATAGAGAATATATATCTATATACAGGCAAGGCAGGGAGGCTGGGGAGGGTGGTGCTGACACCATTGACCCCATGTCCCCCTCCCCTCCCACGTCCTTCATAAAGGACGGGCTATCAAGTCTGTAACTCGCTAGGTGATTAAGTCCCAGTCGAAATCATCGGGGATTTCCTCATTGGCGCCTGGAGGAGGCCCTGGAGGCCGAGGGACCAGATGATGAGCTGAGCCAAAAACAAGAAAAAAGAAGAAAAAGGAAAGAAGAGTTAGAATCTAAAACTACATGCTTTTTCACAGTGGGTCCTTGGGCAAAAGAAATCAAAAGTGATTTGGGCCTTCTCCTTTCCAACAGTCTAACAAGCAAGAACACATTAATCTCTGTCAGCATCTACCAGTGTCTGGGAATGTTCTGCTATGAAATTCTCCACAGCAGCTTCTACAGAAGTTAAGTTTCCGCCTCCTTTACTTACCTCATAGCTGACTGCTGATAGAGCACAAACAACTTCATCAACAGAAGCTTCTCATGTACAGCCATCTTCGAACAACTAACTGAGGGTGAGGCTAAGACTGTTTATGTGAAGTGAAAGAAACTGGGCCTTTGAAATCCTAAACCTTCTATCTCAGAGCCCTGAACGGAGGGTCCCTTGCAGTCCATGCTCCCTCTCTACCCAGAGTGCTCCATTTGATTACTAAGTGCTTTGGGAGAAATGCACAAAGGGGTTGGGAACCAGTTCTTTAATGTTCGTTGGTGTAATATGTCTCAACATCACCCCTCACCTGGGCGATTATATCCTGGAGAGTCCTGGGTAGAAATCTGGTACATAGGAGATGGCCCGGAGAAGAGATGGGGAGGCTGGGGCTGACCATAGGAGTTCACTGTGAAAGGAAATGAATTAAGAAAAAAAAACCAATCCTGTTAATGTTCAGGTCAGAAGTCTTGCCCGTGACTGGGTGGCAGCTCAGCCACAGAGCAACTCACTCAGACCCACAGGATACTGAGGAGATGTTCAGCTGTTGAGTCCTAACTCCAAGCTATAGCTTGGTCAGGGATCTTGTTCTTGAAACCAGCAGGAATTTCTCTACTATTGTAAGAGAAGAAAATTTTCATCCAGAAACACCACAAGCTGGCTCAGTATAATCTATTTAGTTCAGTAGTAGATGACAAACACCATTACAGTTTTATCAAGACCACCATATCCCCTCCTCAGAACGCATCCCCTACTCCTTGTACAGTATTTCTCCAACAAGGGTGCAAGGGCTTTCTCCTTTACTGTTCCTGCCATCTGGAATAGCAATCTCTTTACCTTGCCGCTCCTCTCTGTTGCTCACCTAAAAAACACCATCCCCTTCTCCTCTTCCAGGTTTGCCTTATAAATATATTCCTGCCTGGAGGTCGCCCGTCAATAGCATGCATCACGTAACAGTAGTCTCTTCAGACCACAGGCATAGGACATTCCAGTTCTTTAAAGCCAGAGAAGGCTGAGTTTCTATGAACAGCTCTGACAGCCTAGCTCTGAATTGCTCAGTGCTGCATTGCCTGGTAAGGCTGCAAGAAATTTAGGATACTCACAGAATTGGGCCTTCATTTGCATGTTATTTTAGTCTCCTCCTAATTACCTTGGTTCATGGATTGCTCCTGTTTGCCACTGTTCAGGGCACAAGAATCAGAGATTCGAGGGGGCTGCTGTGGGCCAACCAGATGAGGGAGCTGACCAGTCTGGGTAAGGAAGTGATTAAGGGAGTCACAGAGGTTGGCAATATGGTGTTGATCCAGCGTCCAGTTCTTCCGCTCAGCCTGGCGCAAACTCTCCATGAGCTCTGCAGGGGACAGAGAAGAGTGTTAACAGCAGTAGTCAAACTGTGATCTTCTCTGCAAAGAATTTCTGTCTTCTGTCCCTAAATCCTACCTCCTCCTCACAAACCAAACTTTATAGTTTCAAATCTGTCACCAGACTCCTGAAGAGCTCCACATCTAATACTGTCACACTGTCACTGATACCGTCACACTGACTCATGTAGGGCATGGAAGAGTTGGAAGGAAAAAGCTCAGTTATCTTTTTGACATACTTTTATGACTTAATTCTCCCTGCCCCAAACCCTGCAGTGTTCATTCAAGTGTTTCAGGATCTTTAACAGAATCCATAAAGTAGGACATGTTTTTAAAAATGAGGTGAATCACTGAGAAATTCAGGCACTTGCCACAGTTACAACGAAAAATAGATCCCTGCACAGCACTTGCATGTTCTAGACTACAGCCCTAGTCATTGAGTCACTAGCCTTAGTCACTAGGCCAACACTGACCTGAGAACTGGGAATGCTCAATGCTAGACCAGTTCAGCCGGTTTACCATCTTGAAGCTTTCCTTCAGGGAATCAATGTTGGAGCACCAATCAGGGGGAAACGCTGGAATGAAACAGGGACAAGATTAATACAATACAGATCACCCTTTCTCTCCACCCCTTAACTTAAAAAGATTGGCCCCTCTTCACCAAAGAGCCTGATCCTACAGCAGCTAGAAATCCTTTCTCATTTGGAAAACCAGGGCAGCATCTCCTTTTTCACTAAGGCCCTGACTTTATGCTGCAACCCTTAACAGAATCTCAAAACCAGAGTGGACATATCCTCCATTCTCCAGGTAAGAAAGCAATTTCCTTCTCAGATTTCAACTATATCTGGCTTTCCCCCTCTTTCTACACACAAGTAGGCACTACTTAGGGAAAGCACTCTTGTGGGATTTCCGTCTGGGGGCTCCTCACTGCTCCCTCTCCCCCCCCCCCACCCCCATTCATGCTTTCCATCATCCCTGGCTCACCAAAGCCAGCGTTGTTGATCGAAGCCTGTGACTGCTGCTGCTGCTGGTGTGGCTGCTGCTGTGGGTGGGAGTGTGGGTGATGTTGCTGATGCTGGTGGTAACCTCCATGCTGCATTGGGGGCGGGTGCATGGACATCACTGGTGGAGGGCCATAACCTTCACCACCCTGCTGCTTTCCTCCTTGGGATGGGCAACCCTCTGGGGTTGGAGTGTGGAGTGGGGGAGCAGCACCCACTGAGGAGGGGCCTTGCTGCTGCTGCTGCTGGTACATGTAGTAATTGTGGTTGGAGGGCTGCATGTCACCAAGGAGTGAAGAGAAACCTGCCAAATAAATGAAAGAAGAAGGAGCTTTAAGAGAGCCTGGATCAGACCTCTGCTTACATTATCCAGCTCTAATTTCACATTGCTTATCCTGCTATTCATGAAGCTTTAGGAGTGCCCTCTACAGGCTGCCAGCAACCATCACCTGTGCAGTTACGCCCTTGCTGTGCTCCACACACAAAACAAAACGCTCTACAACAAAGACCCAGAAGGATTTTAGTATGACATTAGGCACTTAAGTTCCTCCCTGGATTTTTTCCTAGACTTACCAAATAACCCAACCTCCCCTGAAATGTCAAGCACATGTTGTTTTCCTTTAAATGACCATTAAGCATACTTAAACAGGAGAACATTTAGAAAATTGATAACTTTATGCATCTGACTTGTTTTTTTCCAAAGACTCCATTCAGTTCCCTTCTTACAAGCAGCTTGGTCAGGAATCTTCAAAATTTTTCTCACATTGATCATAAGAAGTCATAAAAGACTCTGCTTTTGTACAAAGAGCACATTGCACACACCAGGGCTCTTTTATTACTTTCATTCCTCCTGACTCACTGGGTGTGTCATTTACGACTTAATTTCTATCCTCCTGTATTTCAGGCAACCCCTACTCGTGAGAGCATCAGGTATTTTCTATCCTTCCCCAACACCAGGAGCTCAGCACATCTCTTATATCTGCTTCCCCTGTTCATTCCCCCCATACACTGGGGAACTTCTGTGGAAAACCACAGTCAGGGGCACTGCATGCCTGAGCTTCTCACATCTTCCTTTGAGTACCTTTACTTGACCATCTGCAAGCAAGCCTCCAATTTTCACTAGATTCAACATCAACCTTTCAAGTATCTTACTACTGTCCTAGGGCAAAAGGATGAATACTGGCATCCTGACTCAAAAGTTGCCAACAAAATTTTTTCAAAGACTGCAAGTTTTCCTACACTGCTATGCAGCCTACAACTTAGAGGGAAAAAAACAACAGCTGCTAAGTTTGTAAAATCAGAGGAACACACCAAGCCAAGGTTCTTCTCTACATTTTTCTAGCTTGCTCATACTACAACATAGCTCACACAACAGGCTCCTACTAGGAGTGCCAGCAGGATGAAAGCAGTGAAAGTACATACATTTTTATTTCACTAAAGCTTCAAGTTCAGGAGGCCCTTTCCAGAGTGGCAAACTTTGCCTGCACTGTGTGATGGCTGATAGCACAGGTGAAAAGCTCATATAACAACATATTCCTTTTTACACCAGATTAATATTTAGAAGAGTGTTTAAAGGCAGAAAGAGCTTTAAGTTTTTCTGCAATATTTTCCATGGACATCTCATACCTGAAGTGATTCCGCCCTCTTCTGGCTGCTTATTCACTCCCAGAAATGCAAGATATGAATGGAGTTGGAGGCCCTCTCTTCTCTGCTCTAAATCCACAAAGCTCAATTCTCCAAGGCCTTGTACAATCCTACTTTTAACAGATCTGAGCAATGATGATTTTCCACTCTACTTCTGAGAAACTCCAGATGCAACAATCCCCTCCCTCTTACGGTTTCTAGCCTGACAGACTGTTAATGTTTCTCTGACGTGCTTTTCTTCAGGACTTTATTTTTCCCAGCTTCTGCCATTTTAGTATTTCCATTTGTATCAACACAAGGCATTTTTAAATCATTGTGCTTTTTTACTCTGAGAGAACTAGGGGGAGCAATGCATAAAAGGACGCACAGATTTCTTATCAGCTCCTGGCAGAAGTAATTACAGCATGCCAAAGAAGGAAAGTCTGTTTGCACAGGCTCCTAAACGAGGAAAGATCTGAGAGATGCCAAATGGACAAGACTGTGTGGGCAGATACCTGCCCACCCCACATGACGCATGTAGCTACTCACCGTGCTGAGAGGAAGATGATTTCTCCAGCATGGATTTGTAGAGATTTCGGAAGGACCAGCTAAGATCCTGGAAGTTGATCTCAGAGTAGGAGAACTTGAAGTCATGGTTGGCACTGTACAGGGGAGGTGGCACATCGGCCCCTTCACGGCCCTGCCCCCCTGCTACAGTAGAGGCAACATCCACAGGCCCTGCACCCTGCTAAGGGAGGGAGAAATAAGGCCTTTAGTATGTACTAGAATTTGCAGCTTGAGACAGAGATCAGACTAGATACACATAGAACATGCACTGATATCCCATATCACGTAGCTCATCTTCCAACAAATCTTCCCAAATGCCATTTTTCTTCAGGAACACCAATGACAGCACAATGGCTCCAGCCTTTTCTTCAGCTAATGCCATTATGCCTTTTTCCTTATCCCCATCAAACCCTTTGCTAAAATTCACATCCTCCTTTTTTTCTATCTCTGCAATTTCAGCTCCTTCCCTTCTTTTTATTTTTGCCTCCATATCACAATTTTCACAATTCCCTCTCCTCACCACTTCGCTTTTCCATTCATCCACTCCTCCCACTCTCCTTTTCCTCCCACTTCTATCCTTTTCCCCACGGCTCACCTGACTGTAGTTAGCAATGGGGGTGGTGCTCTGGATTGACATCTGAGGGGTGGCCTCAGGTGGCAAAGAGGCTTCTGTGCTGACTGGTACAGCCCCTCGGGGGCTTTTACTTGCCTCTTGCTCTGGGGAGTCTTGTGGTATCTGTGGATGGGGAAGAAAGAGAAAAGGAAAGGAGCAGAAATCAAAAACAGATGGAGAAGTGAAACTGCAGATGGGAAGCTAGCTCCCCCGCTGTAGAAGTTCATGGCTTAAAAAAGAGGAGGACTGGGCCTTAGTCACTGAAGAGTCAGGATAAAGGACTTCAAACAAGATTAACTTTGCTACCGAATAGCAACAACAACAGGCAATCAACAGGACATACACACTAGTTTGTTCAGTCCTGGCCTTTTTCTGCCCATCTATACACCCTGATCCCAAAACATCATGGTCTGGTGCTGGAAGGGAATTCCCAGCCCACTCCATGCCGTGTGGAAAGAAAAACACTCACGTCATCATCTGGAGGATGCCGCCTCTTGCGAGATATATCTGGACATGTATCTATTGTCCAATAAGAGCCCTGGAAAGAAGACCCATTGGTGAATGAATGATGAAATCACAGAGCTTCCTCAAGTATGGGGCTGCTGACTCAAGAAATGCAGCACCAACTAAACATTAGGACCACAAGGACCATCCTCTAGAACCTCACACAACCGAGACTCGGGTGTTGCCAAGAGATTCCTTTCTTGCACTGGGTTGCTTTGAACTATGAGGAACAATGCTACTGGTGGAAGGCAGAATCCTCTGCTTTCCACCCCTCTTGAGACAGGACACAAAAGGATGGTTTGATCCAAGCTAAGTGAACTCTTTTGGGCCTGCACACTCCTTGGAGTGGCTTTCTCACAATTTGAATTTATGATTAACTCATGAGAACCAACTCAACGTTGGTATTTGGCAGAGACAGGCCAGAAGGATTGCTCTTTTTTCAGGATTGTGAGACTACACTTCAAGCATCCACAGAGGGCCCACGATGGCTAAGAAATAAACCATGGTTAAGAACTAAAAAAAATTACGTACAGAGAGGTCAGTTTAGCTTGGACAAGAAAAAGCTAAGGGGATCAAACCACCGTCTTCAACTGTGTAAGCATATTATAAAAGACAGAATCAAATTCCTCTCAAAAATGTACAGCACAAGAAGGGGCAACAAATACAAGTTATGGCCAGGGAAAGTACAGTCAGATATAAACAAAATTTTCTTCACAATGATGGTGGTGCAGCACTAGAAAAAGTGCCCAGTTCTGCTATCTCCATCCCTGGAGATATTAAAAATTTGACAGATCTCATCAGCCTAATGTGATTGTTCCTGTTTGGGAGAGGACAGGGGTACATGTCAACTCCTAGTCCTCCCTTTCAATATAAAACAGCGTATAATTATGAGTGTTGTCTTCTGACTAAGTATAAAAAGAACTCTAAAGTGAATTTAGCTTGTTTTAACCTCCCATTGAGATCTGAATAATCTGAATAAGCAACAAGCACAGGTTTTCATTATAAACCAAGCCCAACATGCCAATGAACACCTGCAAACATATGCCCTTAAGTCAGTAGGATTTCCTGGAATAAGCCACATAATTAATTGTATTTTTGAGCTGTGATCCTCAAAGATCTACTATTTCCATTTATAGATGCTAACTGAGCACCCCACCATCCTTTAAATATAACCTGAAATAAAGGCCTGAGCAAATGGTCCGTTCTTGTAACTTTAGGATGAGGGGGAGGAGACAATCCTTGTGTCTAAATACACAACTTCTTGCCCCTACCATCTCCTCCTGCTTGTTTGTTTGTGGGTTTTTTCAGACAATAATATCTGCATGCCAAAATGCCAAGTCTTGGTTTTGCTAGCAATTCCCCTTTACAATCTATGTGTACTATCAGAGCTTTACCAGTCCTTAGTTAGCCAACATATAAATTCTTGAGTTTTACCCATAAATAATTTCTACTATGTGATGACATATTTTTCCAACACCAAATACTTTGCAATCTATATAGGTAGCAATTCTGCTTTCATTTCCATGGATTTTGCCTCCATGAAATCCATGATGTCATATCATAGTCCTACTGTTCACCAGCAGCCACTATGCTCTCTCATAACAGAACAAGTTGGACTACACCCATATTTTACACACAAAGATAAAGAAGAAAAAGAAACAAAATTAATAAAGTACATTCAATCATACTTTTGACTTCTGCCAGTATCTTTAAAGTCATCTGAAGCTCACAGATAAGAAAAATAAGTATTAAAACCCTTAAAGTTCCTTTACAGGTTCCCTTTAAGTAAATGCTTCTGTAGCCAAAGGACTGCAGTAAATCTTACTACTGCTTCCATTTTTGCCTACACTTTAGGTTTCGAATTCCAACCATGAGTTAGAAAGGGCAACCCCAGCTTATTTCCCTGTAGTTTTAAATTGCTTGCCTAGGAGCATGCAGATTTCTTACCTTCCCAGGATCATCTCTTGGTCGAGGCACCTTTCGAAAACATTTATTCAGAGAGAGGTTATGACGAATAGAGTTCTGATGAGAGAATAAAAGATACAGGTAAGTGCTACAACAAAAACATACAGTCTTCTGAGTATGTGCTGGAGCAGAGAAAAAGGGATGGTACATAAAGGCCAAAGCTCACTACATATTGCTGGAATGGGGCAGAACAGAACTGTGCAAAGGGATGGATTAAGATGGTTTATATGGGGCTGAACTACCTCTACACCTATAGAAGATGCAATGAAAATAGCATCAGTGTGATGCAGAGGATGGTAGTGATGTGGATTTTGTGGGGGATTTTTGTTTTCCTTGGTTGGTGGTGGTCGGTTTTGTGTGCACTCCTTCTTAGTGGACCACCACATACGTTCAACAAAATTCTCAGAGAAAATGGGACTGCTGGCTCTGCATTTTCTCCAGTTGGTCAAGTTAGTTTTACATCAGTCTTATTTTAATCAGCGAAGCTATTCTGCATAGAATTAAGAAAGTAAGCCTTGTAATTAGGCAAAAAAGGGTATTTCAGTGATGCAAGCCCTCACCTTCCAACCAATACCAGCATTTTTGTAGTAGGGAAAGTTGTCGCAGATCCAACGGTAGATCTCACTAAGCGTCATCTTCTTGGCAGGTGATGAGTTGATGGCATATGTGATCAAAGTGGCATAGCTGTAACGTGGCTTCCCATCTTGGTGCACTGCTGCCTCATCCTTGCTCAGTGTGGCATTGGGATCTGTTGGTGAGCCTGGGGGACACTTTCGGGCAGACCCTGGAGGTCCTGCTTGTGAGGAACCCCCTAATTTTTCAATAGTAGCCCTTAAAGTAAGCTGTGGGAGCCAGTCTATGGAAGTGAGGCTGCTTTCCAGGTCAGAGGCCATGCTGCTGGAAGCAGGAATATCTGTGAGGAGAAAGGAGAGGAAACCCTTGAGACACAAACAAGGTGAAGCCTAAGAGCAGAAACATCCATTTGCATTCTTCTTCTGCTATCACAGATACCTGTATGAAGATCATCCTACTTTATCGATCTTACTCACACCTAGCCAGAACCATTCCAAAAGGCCCATGTCTATGCCTCAGGGAGGACCATCCATACTGAGAGCAGCCAGGACAGTGCTTTTCCACACTGATGGTAACATTGCTAGGGTAGGCTTACCCAGGGCACTGCTCCCAGGTAAAAAGCCAAGATGTGTTTAAGGGAAGTGAAGCCCTTTCCGCAGATATATCACATTCACTCCTTTACTACATAATCCATATAACCTTGGTACTCTTCACCAAGATTACATGTAATCCAGTAGGTTTATGGTGTCAGGTAAGAAGAAAATCATAGCTAAAAGGGAATACTCATTCATGGCATACACAATTTAATTAGATCATCTGCAAAGTCAGGACTATCTTAATTTGAGGGGAAATTAATTTCTCTCTGAAGCCTAGCCTCTCTTTTTGCATTAGGTGACATTATAATGAATCCTATTCCTTAGAGCTAGGATTACATATCTCATTTTAAAACACCAAGATCATGCATAATACTATATATAGATAATTACATCTACCATGTCAAGTTGGAACAGACTATATTAAGCTCATAATAGTTAAAGCTTTGCCTGCCATAACCAGTTTTTCCTAAAAAAAAAAAAAAATATATATATATATATATATATATATATATATACACTTAAATCCTGCTGAATTCCCACTATAGCAGGCAAGTATTTTCTCCAATTCTGAGACACAGAAAAAACTTACTTGTCTGAAATCACACAAGTTTGCTGTAGGAAGAGACTCAGAATGTTTTATCTCATAAACGTTATATACTTCCCCTCAGAAAAATAAACCACACCTGGTTAGCAGTTTTATACAGGGATTTCTACATAACAATTATTTTATAAGAAGAAAACATTTTGCAGCATGAACTTGTATGAATTTGCACACTTAGCACACTAAGTTTTCTGTCGTCTGTTGCAGTAGACAAGGCAGAAGAAAGTTCATAATTCCTACTCACAACTGGCTGCATTACTATACTGGGAGCAATCCAGTAGTCTGGACTGAGGGAGCTAAGTTTCCAAGGCCACAACTTGCACTGCTCTTTGCATAAAGAGAAGATTCATGTCTTGAAGGCATGCAAATTCTACACCTTTAATTTCTGAAATTAGTCTTTCCAGATGATTAAATGGTACTTTGAGCATGCTGAAGCATAGACAAGGCAAACACACAAACACACTTATGTATGTATAGCAAATTAAACACTTGCATACATGTGAGAGAGAAGAGACTGACACGAACACACTCTGCTTAGGAAAGATTCGTCAGCAGACACCTCCCACTGAGTGCATCACTCAGATGAGTGGATCAGATGAGACAGGGAGACACCCATCTGCATGAATACCAATTAGATACTCATTCTAAAAATAGGCATTTGACAATAACACAGTGTGGATGCACAGATCCAGAGACAGATGCACCCAGCATTTTGACACTGAAGCTACCCGTTCTTCCCCCACACCCATATGCATTCTACCTTTCACTTCTGCACTCCAGAGCTCTCACAGCACCAAAGCAATGAAGTCCATACTCCAACGCATTCATATGCGCTAAACCTTTCATTTCCATGCATGTGCTCACCACACCTCTTAGGGCTCAAACACCTACACAATACCCCAACAAAATCCATCCCTCAGCCCCCACAGGCAGTGGCTTTACAGCCCAGGCCTCAGGAAACACGTCCTAATTGCACAGCTAACATCCTCACTCACACACTCAGGCACCCAGACTGAGAAGTACAATTGCAGCACCACAGCGTCTATGGCGAGTGGAAACATTTTTATGTCTGGGGAGCAAAGGAAAGGAAAAGCCCACCAGCTACCAACTTACCTATCTACTCATCTGCCACACTCTCACTTAGGACAGGCATTACTACCTGCTGCACAGTGAATTGATCCAAGCTGCAAAAGGTTTTCCATTATCCAGCCCCTCAAATTGTGCTTTATTGAATAACTTGTTTTGACTGATTTAATCTAGTATCAAACATTTGAAATTTACACAAATTTAAAAAAAAATAGCAGGATTATTCTTTCGTGAATAATACAAGGAAAAAGCAACAATATATTTTTATCCAGTAGGGATGGACCGACCAATCAAAACACAGCTACATTTACATGGTAACTTCACAGGTAAAGCCCTCATTAAAAGGAGTACCCCACCTGGAAGAAAACAAACATGAACTAAATGTTAAGTCAAATGCTTCATTTTTTAAGTGTCTCAAAAATTTTTGTCTCATATAAATTTAATTTCTATGATGCAAGCAGAAAAAAAAATTACTGCTTCTTGTTAAACCATTATGAAATATCAGTTGCACTAACAATACAACTCCAAAGTAAAATAAACAAAAATTTATGTGTTCCACCCCCTCCCCCCTTTTTGTTTTTTTAAGACAAGCATAGAAATCAAGAAAACTAGGTTATAAAAGCCTATGGCAGATTGAGATACCAATCTGAAACACCAGAAATTCAAGAAACAGAAGAAAGCACTGTTTCCACAGAGCTTCAGGTTTACCCAGGTTATGTGAGCAGAACATCTGGGATGATTGGCTATGCAGTAAAATGTAAGGCTGATATGCAACATCCTCATCATCAAATACACAAGCTTTTGTGCATTTGTATTTGTCAGGGAGACAAGCAAAATTAGAATTGGGTCAGATTACACCCACACTTAGAAATTTAATATTTTCATTCCTTGGTTTATAAAAATCTTTGACAAGAAAACAAAATACAAAAAATCTTAAAAACAAAACAAAACAAACTCTGTGTCTATATATGCACTTGTCACCTAGTACTGAAACAACCACTTTCCAGTAAAACACAGCAGCTTTTTAAGAACATATACACTAGACAGTAATTTAGGACAGAAAGTGAAGAGTCAGACCAAACAGCAATCACATGGGAAATTTCAAAGCAATGGAATAAGGCCTTTTTTTCCAAGTTTGCACTTGATCATGTTACTGGATTTGCTGGCAATACAGGATCTGTAATAACTGGGCATAGTCAAACACTAGGTAAGGTGGCAATTCCAGAACACTTTCAGGGCAACAATAATTCAGTGTAATTGGCTACTAAATTATTTAAAAGAATACTTGCTATGCAGTAAATATTACTGCTAATTTATGTTGCATTTCTCATTCACCTGACCCAAGTATTTGGTGCATCAGCTTCACACTACTAAATGGCATGATAAAACAAGTCTACAGCCAAACCAGAGCAGCTGATAATTCTTCCAACTTTCCTTTCCCAGCTTATTGTCTGGCAAATCTTTCGAACTCTTATGATCCCACTCAAACAAAGAAAAAAAACAGTAATAACTAATAAACACATGGAATTGAAATCAAGGGTGCTTTAAAAATCCTACCACATTAGCAAGTTGCAATTAATTTTCAAGAAGTAAAAAGAAGGTCGAAGACCAGAATTCACAATTTCCCACTTTACAAGGTAAATGCTATCTGTTTATGTATTTGGCTGAATTTAAAAAGCAAAAGTAGAGTAGCCAAGGTCATAACCACCATCAACAGCTGGAAGGTGACTGCAGTCTTCATTTCTCAAGCACTAAACAGTTACAGTACAATCCCAAGTCAGACAGGTCAGAAAGATGCAAAAAGTCCAGCCAAGCACTGATCCTGAACTACAGTTAAATAGACAAGAATCTGTTCAATTCATAAGAAAAATGTGTTAAAGAAAATTCCTGCACTGAATACCTTTTAATAACCACTAATTCACTTCGGACTATACCCTACAGCTTCCTGGCAAAACTGCTGCCTTACTTTGAATCTTTGCAAGTAGCAAACAGAAGCTCCTGCTGCAAATGCAAGCCAGGCTCCTGTTGATGGGACAGTAAGGGACAGACAACCCTTAGCAGCACTGAAGAAACCTGTACTTTGCTACTTGGCAAATGCTCACTCTAAGCCAGTCAGATCACTGACTACTTGCCTATGAGGACAGAAAAACACACTAAGGGTCCCACTGAACACAGAGTTAATAAACATTTATGGCCTGAAGCTTTCTCTAAGGCTGGATTCAAGGGCTAGTCAGGCAGAATCAGTTAGGACTGAAATAGGGAGCCATACAATGAATGGCACAATGCTGTGCACTGCCTACAGAAGATGCCTATTCTAGAATAAATCTCTACATTTACATTTTTCTGTGTTTACTTTCACTGTTGCTTTACTTGCTAGTATTCTGATCCAACAAAACACTATGACAAAAGGATTTAAAGGAGACTCAAGTTTCTCAACATGAACTTTGAGAGAAAAAACACAGACTATCAAGCAATGACAGAGATTGCTGTAGAACACATATGAACAGGTGACCACTAGTATTTCAGTGCCTGAAACACAGATCCAGTGATCTAACAAACAATATCCATCTAATGTACTCAGAGATACCCCTAGTCTCTAAGGTATTTAGCAGATTAAAAAACTGTCAAAAAGAGGACTATTTGACTACAACCTTTCTGAAATAATGTCACATTGTGAGGAGTAAAAATAAAATATGCACGAAGAAATGAAGAGCCTCTACTTTGGTGAAAAAAAGGCAGTACTTGTGTAAATTACACACTCAAAAAACCCTGTGTCCTCATCCAATAAAAAAAGGGGAAAATAATCCATTTAGCTGAGTCTAGAAGGAAGAGAAATTTGCCATTTTAAGATACGTGCTTTCCCTCATAAAGAAGGTGGTGTGAAGTAAGATGGCAGGAATAAGAAACTTAAAAATCTGATCTTCTCTAAGCAAACATTCTCACAGAAATACTTGTTTCATGTAAGAAATATGAAAAGAGGATACTGATTATCTGTCCAGACTGAAATTGCTATCCATCATTTTGGTAACTACTTGTGAGAAGCCTTCAGGAAATGTTTATATTTCTGGAATCAAATGAAGGAAGAGAGGCTGGTGAGTATTGTTCATAAAATGAAACATAACCTGGAAGGAATTACAGGTGTCACGTCAGTGACAAAAGAAAGGCATTGCAGTTTGACAGCACCCTTCTGTCTGCAGCACCATATGAAAGGAGGAAAACCCATCCCTGGAGGCAAGGAGGTAAGAAAATTCTCATACTCTAGAACCATGCTTCCCTTTTTGGGGAGCAGTAGAACAAGCCAAAAAATGTTTTCCCAATTAGCAAAAGGCTTGCAGATATGGTAACAGGAGGCACATGTTTCTCACTAGTCATGAGCCACAAAGGGAAAAGGGATCCAACCAAAGGAAGCCACTGTCACCTAAGAGCACACGGCGTGCTATTGCCTATGAGTGTCACAGTGTGCACCTGTCCACGCGTCAGGTTCTGACTCCACAGCCCTGCTCAGAACTACTGCGTGTGCAAGGCAGCACAGCTCTGAATGCTGGGCTATCTCACGGAGCACAGGCAGTACTGTGACTATGGAAAATTTGCTCCAAGTTACACAAAACACTGAGATGGTACTGAAAATTACCAGTTCGAGGAAGATGAAAACTTTTAGGCCATGTATAGCTTAATATAAATTGCTGGACTAATTGCTTTGTTATAATTAAACTGTTATACAGATATGATTTTCCTTTAATGAATAGAAATCTCAACAAAATAAGGTTAATTTTATTTTTCTTTGAGACTTAATGAGAAAACAAATTTGTTTTCACTGTCATTACAGATTAGATAAATATAATGACAGCACATTTATCACAGGACCCTTCAATTCCCTCCATTTTGTGAAAGGTGCACAAGAGGCTATAAATTTGTATTTTGAATTTAGTAAATGAACAGCACTGACTGTGCAGGCATTTTTGGCACTAATGAAGCATGAAGTCTTGTGAGAACTATAAAGGCACCCAAACCCTCATGCTGGAAGTGCATCAGGATTCAATTCCAAAGGCAATTATGTCCTAGCTTTGTTTGAAACTGACAAATGGTATAGTTTACAAAACCTGACCTGCTTATTTAAACTTATCAACAGATGGCATTATAGCCAAAGCCTGAAATATGCTCATGTCAAGAGAAGCAGTATCTTTATGGGCATAACAGGCTAGGATTGAGCATAGCTAGGGCCTTGCCAGATTTTAATAAGACCAACTAATCAAATGTTTTTGTTTTCTGCTATATAAACATACAGGGGAAGAAAAGCATTGAGAAATACTACACAAACACTGCAGACACTCCTAAGTCAGTCTGTAAATATGTGTTCAAAGTTAGGACCAGTTTGTTTATTTATGATGCTGTGTAAGGTAAAGTGGGGAATGCGTAACACCTGTCAAAAGAAAGAGTAAATGATACTGAGAATACTGGTATACATAAAATACTTTTGAGCTGGAAATTATTTCCTTTGTAATAAGACTACTAGAAAAGATTTATTCTAATAATAAGCCAAATGTCCCATGACAACCCTCCCAATAACAGATCTGAAGTAAAAAGTAAACCAAGCACTTTTGAAGAAGTGCAATGAAAATACATCACCACAGCAGAAGTGTCTCTGCAGCATCCCTCCACCCTCAGTACCACTATGCAATATTTCACCGTTGGAAGTAGCAGCTGTAATTCCAAGCATATGCCAAGGCAGGAGAGAAATCTTTGACATTTGCTTTAAGAATATTAACGGAACAATTACTCTTACACTGAGAAAGGTAGAGGGAACTGGTTTCGGAATAAGTCAAATTTATGAGCACATATCTGAAATGAAATTTTCCCTTGGAAACTGGGAAGTCTATGGTAGAGAAACGGTAGGTAAGAGCAGGTATTTCCTCCAGCCCTTTGAGAGCCCCCAAGCTGAAAGATTTCAATTTCACCTGCCTGTCAGAATCACATCCAGTAATAAACCTGCAGCAGAAGATATGTAAACACCGATTTAATACCCAGATTGTTTCTGAAATTAGAGACAACATCAGCATGTGGACTGTCTTGCTCAGAAGATCTGCACAGTATTGCAAAGACATATACAGAGACACAGGTTAAAAGAATGTAATATGCTTATAAATGAAAACTGTATTCTTATCCACATTAAAAAATGGGTCTCTCGGTGAAAAATTACTGTTAGCCTTGCATTTTAATGACAGCAATACTGAAAGGCTTCTATGGTAGAGAAAGGAACATCAGCCACGTACAGGGAAAATGAAAATCTGACTGCAAGTGGTCAGAACTTGTTCACCAAAGGCTGAACCACCGAAAACAGAATAGTCAATATGAACTCTGCAATAGTTGCTGAAACAAACCACAACCCACTCGTGGAAATGGGTATCAAGCAGTAGCAAGAACTCTGTACTGAATTCATAGGAAAAAAGGAAATCAGTATCAAGCGCAGATTAGCTGAATACCACATGCCCAAAATGTACATAGAGCACATGCTCCCAGGGTTGAGATTACCAAAGCACTGCAGAGAAGCCTGTTAAAGAGGAGTCTGAGAGCAAAGCACAGCTGAAATTCAAGTTGGAGAATGATCAGAAGAATCAAATAATACTGTGTGAGGCTCATAAATTAAGTCTCAACCACTGTTTTAACATAATACCTTTTTACTATTCTGTTAGCTGTTATTCTCAAACTGACAGAACTCTCTTCCAGTAGACAAAACACCTGACAATCCCTGCCTGGCTCACAGCTTGAAAATATTTGTACCACTCTTGAAATTCAAGAGGATTCAGAACCACACTACCACAGAAGACACACCAATTAATAGTTTCTTTTTACTTAAAACACTAGTACTGCTGCTTGGCATCCTAATCACAAAATGCTCCATTTTGTGTATCATCCTGAAACTAAATCTTCTGTTCATCTCCTTGCAGATACTGAAAGAAGTCCCTTTCTTCCACACACATGCTTGCTACAGTTGTCACTTTGCAGCTGCAAGTAAATATTATTCTGCTCTAACCTTGAACATTCCAGTCTTCAAGATGTTGTGTCTTTGCTTGTAACAATCTTTATTTCTTTTGCAATCATGCTTCCTTGAAAAAGGAGCCAGGGAGAGCGAGGTACCTACAGTAAGACAACTACATCTGAGTATCAGTTAGGCCTTTGAATAATTTTCAAAAATGCAAATAATGGCTATTTGCATATTTAAACACAGCTAATTGCAAATACGCAATTAACAGTGGGACCCAATGATCTTAGAGGCCTTTTCCAACCTTAACGATTCTAGGGTTCTATGAAATAAGTACTTTCCAGTATGTCTGGCCTCTATTGGCTGGCAATATTCCTGTGTGTATCAAGGTATGAGTCAGCTGAGGAAGAATGCACAGAGATGTTCATGCAAAAAATGGAAAAGCACAAGGTCATGCCTGTGTTGCTGGCAGAGCAAAGGACAATGCAGCAAGGGACAGCGACAGATAGGGGAGAAACAGAAATGTGAAGGCCCCTTAGAGTGAGCACAACAAGCTGGAACCTTGTGTGGTGGATGATAGCCAAAGCACAGGCTTGTCAAGGAGGAGATGGCAATGTGTTGAGAAAACATGCCAGGAGGACGGCTTCAGCAATCGCATTGCTAACAAGACGAGAAGGTAACACGGCTGTCAGAGGCCAGCAAGAACAGCTCGCAGTAACAGAGATGGGAAATGAAGGAGGAAGCATAAGGGTTACCCAAAGAGACTCAAAGAAGCAGCAAAAGATTCGGGCCATGAACAGGAAGATGAGTCCTATGTTCAGAGCAAGAACATGTAATAGGCCCAACTGTGGAAGCTTGCAGCAGAGGAAAGCAGGAAACAAAGGCAAATCTCAAAGGAGCTTTCTCAAGTTCCATATTGGCCTCAGGGGTCTAAAACTTGCAGCAATTAATTTAAAAATACGTTAAGGTAGTATGCAAAGCTGCATCATTTAATATCCCTGGCATGAAGGAGGTAAAGAAAAGCAAAGAGAGAATGCTAGAAGTGGGTCATTGTGTCTAAGTTATAAAAAAAAATGGAGGGAAGCAAACAGCTTAGTGCAGAGGCTATTGAATGAATGACTGGAATAGTTAGGAGGGAAACCAGGAAAATACTGTCACAAAAGTCAAGGGAGGACAAGATTTCAAGACTGGGCATGATCAAGTGTCAAAAACAGCAGGGAAGCCAAGAAGGATGAAGATGGAATAGAGACCCTGAGACTTGGCCAAGAAAAGGTCATTAGAGATCTCAGGAGAAGCTTCAGGGGAGTAAGAATATCTATACTGAAATCAACTTATAAAACAGTTCTAGACTGCACACAATCATGCAGAATCTTTCAATTTTGGAGTGACTAGGCCTTCAATGAAACAAAAACACATTGGGGCTTTTACTGTTTCCTAATGCCAAAAAAAAGGGCATATAGAGGTTTTAAGTTCAATATCACATTGTAATTAAGGCAATCAGCAGCAAGAGCAGGCAGCCATTACAAAGAGGTTTTCATCCTTATACTTTGGAACCCTTATAAAGGATCAATAACCTATTCCAGGATAAATGGGAAGCCATGCATGGAGAAGCATGCAGCCCAAGGTCAGCCAGCAAAGGAACAGCAGAACTTTGCAGAGAACATTGCTCTCCCAAAACCCAGACCAATTCTCTACATTCAAACCTTGTCTGCTTTGCTCAGGTAGAGATAAAAAGAATTTCAGATATAACTATTTTAACAGCTTGTTTATTTTTCTTTGCAAGTTCCTGATGGGGAGGGCGAATTTGTCTTGGTTTTAGTTAACAATAGTTTTTAGGGGAAACTGAGAATTCAGGAACTTTGCTCCTTTAATTTGTGACCACAAAGTGTTCAGATTCTTTCCCAATTATTCAGATTTGAACTTTTAACAGTAATTACATATTTCTGCTATAATCAGCCACAGTCTTTATAGAGCAGAGAGCATAAACAAAATTTGAATTGCTAATGGTAAAAAAACAAAAAAGCAAATATTTTTTTCCTCAAGGTATAAAAGCTCTCACTCATCATCTCACCATGTCCCTCATTACTCAGTCTCTCTTATAAATAAAAAAGGCGAAAAAAAGAACATATATTCTCTTAGTTCTTGCTTTCACATCAAATAAACTGACCAGCTCAGAAAGATGAGGAATGAGGTACTGGGCCTTGCACAAAATGCTCAGTCCAGTTCTGAAAACCAAGATCCTCAACTGCTAGAGGGAACCAGAGAATGTAATGGAAGGGGGTTTTATTCTAACTAACCAAAATATAGCTATTCCTGAGGAAGGAGAGGAGCCAGAAGAGAAGGGAGGGTGGGAGAATGAAATTGAGTTGGACTATGGAGACCAAGTGCCATTCCCCAGCCAAGCAGAACTGGTTATTTTCAGTGATTGAAAAAAGAAGTTTCTTGAGATAACCTCAGACAAAAAAATCCTACGTATCCACAGGCATATATCTAACAAAATGCAACCAGGAAGAAACCAAAATGCAGGTGGCAGAAGTAAGACCAGAGCCTGTGAGATGCAGTAAAAGACTCCTGCCAGTGAAGAATCTTAGTAAGAAGATGAGGGATGCTTGCTTGATGAAGAGAAAAGCAGCATTTAGGCTTCTAGGACCCTAGGACAGAATGCCAAAGGGACCACAAGAGAAAAGAGATGCAAAGAGCAGGAACAACTGAGAGGAGGAGTGGGTGTAGGAGGAAATGCGAATCAAGAAGTAGGCAGGCTGGAAACACGCTGGGCCTTAAAGGTGCAGGAGAGGAACATGAGTGCCATATGATGCTATGGAGCCCAGGTATTCAGGAAAGCTCTGGCACTACCAAAATCTCTGCTGTCTACCTAACGAAGTATCAGGTTCATAAGAGGAAGCCTGGGCAGGTCAAAGACAGATGGATAAAACAACAATCTAGTCCAAATCTTGGCAAAGCACCACAGGATTGGTCCTTAAGTTGGCTGTGAGATCTCCAAATTTTGAAACATTCACAGTATTTTGCATTTGCACTTCAAACTTAAGATGAAAATTTACAATTAATTAATTGTGAAAACATACTGCTGCATGCTTGCTCTCTCTCAGTAATACACATACACAGATGGCCTTTAAAAAGTGAAAAACGTGAGTTCAGGGCAGAAATATGTTATAGATGTGGATGTTCATCATATATCCCTTAGAAAGAAGAAGGAAACAAAACTAGCAAAATAGATAGCAAGTAGCAATACTGCCTCCTACAAAGGCAATAAGCATTTGGAGGTTGAACACATCAACTGGATATTCTTGCTAACATGTGCAACTGCCAACAATACAGCAAATTAAAGGCTTTTCTTTAGGCTTCTGAGTTAACACAACTGGAGAGTTCAAACATGTTAGCTATCACATTACGCTGCTCATCAATCTAGCGGCTACTCATCTTCTCTAAGACACCTCCCAGACCGAAAACAGTATCCTTCAAAGTTTCAGTTCTAAAGCATCACTCAGAAACAGATTCTGCAAATGGAGTACTACAAAAACAGAAAGTTCTGCATGAAAATCACTGGTTACTCTTCTACCCAAGGCTGGAAGAAGCAAATGGAAAAATGAGTCCAGAAGCATTTTTCATCTTTTGGTTGCTAATGACTGAGATCCAATTCCTGTCTGACAGCTGTGTAAAATGAGATAATCAGCTCATTCCTGCTCTTGAGGGACAGCTGTCCATATCACAGTTGCCATTAACCACTCCTCCTTTCTGACATTTGAAGTAAAGGGCCAAAGATCCAAACTGGGATACAGACGGAATCTCCCACTACATGAAGGTCAGCTGAAGTTTAGGAAAAGAGGTAGTAACCTGTAACCTGTACCTCTGTGATAAGAATAAACTTCTTCAGAGACACCAACATTCAGCTGTATTTTTAGAGGGGAAAAAAAACTCAGCAAAAAACCCCAAACCAGAAGGACTACAGTAGTCACAACCCTCTTTCGGACTGAAAACTTAGATCCCAACTCCTCAAACTGCTTCATACTTTTATTCCAACTTTTTGGATTCCTTATTCTATGCGAGAAACTTGCCTACAAAACCACACTTCAAGATAAAATCCAAGAAGTTACAGAACACAGACTTAAACAGTATTAAAACCTCATGATCTTTCAGTAACATAATCCTTTTCCCATAACTCTTTAGACCGTCTCATTTCATTTTGCTTAAGGGCTTGACCTGAGAAATGCCACTGTCAGTTCTCAGAGGGGAGCTGAGTGCCCATAGGACAGGATCACACTGCTGCAACTTAAAAAGTCAACTTCTGGAAGCATGAAAGTCCAAATTTAAATTTACAAACCCATATACGCACAACTAAGTGTCTTTTTCATCAAAAATAGAAGACTTCATTGCTTCTGTTGAAGCCAACCCTACGTTCTTAGGCATTTACAAGAATGAGGCTATTTACATAGGTACATTAATGTGGTTTTTGAAGTCTAATTTTAGGTGGTTGGATTTAACATTCTTAATGTAAACTCTTATAGACGTAACACTTCCATTTAAACACGTCTATAAAGTACCCTGCACTTTCATGAAGATAAATAACACTCTCCCTTTTTCTTGCATAGATACTTTTGTATAAAATAAATGGTGCAGAGCAGCTGCAGTATTCCATCTCAGAGGAAGCTGCATTTTCACCTGTGATAAACATTTGATGCGAATACCATGATCACTTTGAAGAGCTGTGCTCACAAAAAATTATTCCTGAAAATTTATGAGTATGTCCCAGCTTTTGTAGAGCTGTGTTTTAGATTATGAGATCTTTCGAGCAGAGATTGTCTTAATTTGGTGTCCAAGTCAGTACTGAATGTCAGCAATTAACAAATAAATAACAATTAGTCTATAGCACACCACTTCCAGTCTTTTATGTCTGCAATGAACATTAAAAGCTCAGGCAGCAAATACAGAATCTTTATCATCAATAGAAGAAAAAAAAAATGTTTCATGTGCAGAATGACAATTGTTGTGGAAGAGCAGAATTTTGTTAAGGCTGGTGTATATATTCTGTAAAGTGCCCTGGCATCCATCAGAGGCAAAAGCACTTGAAAAATGTCAAGTCATGACTGTGAGGAAGGGGGCAGCGTGAGGTAAATTAACCTCACGAGCACGAAAAGTCAGTTTATCCCCTTGAATGTACAAAGGCCAAAATGCCTCAGTTATCTCTTCCCTTGTGCTAGATAACACAGCTCTACTCAAAACAGGCTGATTGCATAACTATAGGGCAACAGGTAGGAGGGCATCTAACAGTACCCCCAGAACATATGCATGCTTGGTGGTTCAGCCTTCCCTTAGAAAGAGTCACCTCCTGAAGCTATGGATAACTGACAAAATTCTCTGCCAAAATGGGGAATCACTTTGGCATCTTTTGTCTGATCTTGCAAGCACATCACACCAAGGAGTTCCTTGTTCAGGGACTCCCTGTTTAACCATTGCTCTCCAAAAGGGCTCCCTGTCCTGGCCCTTTGATCTTGGATTTCCTCATTGCTATCTCACTAAAAACAGTAATACCTCACATGAGAGATCCAAGATTCTTCTGCTACTGGAATCTGCTTTGGCTTTATTTGAGACGACGTCTCGCTCAGATTTGATTTCTCAGGAAATCACTACGCTGGTGTCAGAATACTCATTTGTGGTTGGGAATTAACTGCCTCATTTACAAAAAGCAGCAGCTTGACTCATGCAGCACCAGCACTAGGATTCACATTCCTAGCCCCTGAATGCAGCATAAAACACAGATGAAGACTGATGGCAACCAAACAGCTTCTTTTGGCTTTCAGAGCAGGTTCCACCAGCACTGTCACAGCTTTCATTCCCAGGCCCCTGAGCACCACAGGACCCACTTTCAAGGGCACTCTTTCCAGAATTCATCCCACAGTCCCTTAGGTACATTAGGACATGCATCTCAGAGTATTTGCATGGGGATCTGTAGGTTCAGACCCCAAGCACAGCGAGGTCTGCACCGCACAGTGATTTTATTCCCACAGTTACAAGCATAGTAGGACCCACATGGAGAACTGACACCCCACCCCATGGGTGCATCCTTGGACTCTGGGACTACAAATCACTGCTCCTGTCTCCTCAAACCTTTTTTTGGCCACTATTACCATTCTCAATGACCCCTAAATGACAGAAATTAATTCACACCAGTCATGATTAAGGCTGAGTCTAGGATGAATAAACCAGGGAAAGAAAGTAGAAGGGAAAGGGCAGAGAGGCTTCTTACAATTTTATCAGGCTAAGGTCTCCCATAAGCTAAACAGTGAGGGAAAGAATCAGGTCAATTCCATTTAGCTCCATAAGGCAGCTAAATGAATGAGACTGAGAAAGACACACAGAAAAAGAAGGTGGGGAGAGGTCCAGAAAGAGAAAGAGCTAAAAGATTAAAAGCATGCAGATACAGAGAGAGAAGAAAAGACAGAGAAAACAAGGACAGAAGGCAAGAGAAGACAGCTAGGAATAGAGAGGTGATATAATGTGGTCACTCACTCTGTCCAGAAGATTTTCTGAAGGGAGGTGGATTATCTTCAGTGCTGGTTGTTGGGGTGTTGCCCTTCACACTCCTTCTCTGAGACCCATACTCAGACCGTTGCTGTCAGCTATTCCAAGGGCTTCTTCAAAAAATATTTTGAGGGCGAAAGGATTGTGGATGAAATCAGGATCTTGAGTATTAAAACAATCTGCTTGGATTGTCAGTCCCCTAAAACTGCTGGTTTTATCCCGGGATGGAGATCCTCTCTCTCTTTTGGCAGCTAACTACTAAAGGGGTGTTCCCCGGGAAACAGCCTTTTCACTGATGGTCAGATTATTTCAGAAATCAATTTCCCCAATCTGCCTACCTAGAAATCTCTTTTGTCTAGGTACACCTTGCCCGTAAGGGGAAAAAATCTCTTTCTCTAAAACAATTCTTGCTATCCCTGTGGATATTATCAGTGAAATCTGCCTTTTCCTCTCCCTGTAACTAGGAGGTGTGTCTTCCCTCCTTGCACGGGGTATTTGAAGAAAACCCTCTTGGGATTAGGGGATGAGGGATCTTCCTTGGGATGAAGGAAGATGAGATCAGTATTGGAAATTACCTTTATCTCCAGTCAACAGCAACTGGAAAAGGAAAGACTAGCTAAATCTCTCTTTGCTTTCTCTCCCTTGTTTTGCCCTATCACCTGCCGAGCAGATGTAAATAATTAAAATTACTAGGTAAGTATCTGGAGCTCCTACTTATTTCTGTCTTGGAAACTGCCTCTCCTGGGCATACAGGATTTCCTCTGTAAAGACACCCACTACTACCTGGTCTGGGGAAGGGCTGTCTGCCCTGCTTGAGAGAAGACTTTCCTCAGCAGTAGGAGAGAGTCGGCAGTAAAGGTTATTCTCACAATCCTAAGGAACTGGGGTCTGAGAACACCTCTCCCCGTAACAAGTATCGAGGGAGCTCCAGAAGGCTCTGTTCCACAGTGAGAACGAGCAGACCTGCTTCTGGATAGTTACTAGGGCTGGGTGCCGGGGGCCTCCGCACACCCTTGGCTCGTTAGTGGGGAAGGGGGCAAGTGTTAAGCTCCCTCACCAGCTGCGGGGAAGGGGCCTGGCGGAGGGGGCGCCGGGGTGTCCTCACACCGGGCGCGGAGCAGCCTAACGGGGCTGCGGACGGGGCGGGGGGCGGCGAGCAGGGTCTCTCCCCCACCCCGGCAGGCTACGGGGTGTCCCCCCACCCCGGCCGCGGTCCCTGGCTTCCCCCCAGGCCCCAGCTCCTCCTGCCCGGGCTCGGCTACCACGGGAGGCCGCGGCGGCTCACGGGCCTGCGCGGGGCTGCGCGGCGCCTTCGCCGCCTTCCGCCGGGACGCGGCTTCGTCCCCGGGGGGCTCCCCGGGCTTCGGTGCGGGGGGCCCGGCCCGGACGGCGCTGACTCTCTCCAGGCCCCACCGCTCCCGCGGCTGCTGCTCCGGGCTGCGGCTCCACTGCAGGCCCCGGCTCCTCCCCGGCCGCCGCTCCGCCTCCCCCGGCTCCCCCCGGCCGCGGCCGCCCCCGCCTCCCCGGGTTAAGGAGGCGCCGGGCCGGGGGAGCAGGGGATGTCCGCCCGCTCTGCCAGGCCGAGGGGAGGAGCTGCCCGCCCGCCGGGACCGGCGGAGGGCGTCCCCCGCACGGGGCTCCATTCACCGCGGAGATGGCCGTGGGGCCGTCGCCCCCAGGCCGCTGCCAGCAGCCGCCTTTCGCCGCTGTAAACGGGGGGCAGCGGCTGCGGAGTCATCGCTGCGACAGCCGGTCACAGCCCCGGCACGGGGGCTCACAAATGGCCACCCCGGGTTGGGGTCTGCCGATCCGCGCTGCTTACTCCGGCCATGCAGTGGTGATGCCCTGCTTCAGCCCTGAGTGCTCCGAGTCAACTCCCACCCCAAAACAATGCAGCTCTCCGTCTCTAGTAGTCTTCCCTCAACATTGTGTGTGTCCACAACCTTATTGCAGAGACATCACCAGATCTTAAAAAGTGTTTATACCACAATCTTGTTAAAAGTCTCGTTGCTATCTCTACTGTGTGTTAAAGCCAGTTCGAACCATATAGGAAAAACCATTAATTTACCTCATGAATGTGTATAAATATCTGAAGTGGGGGTCCCAAGAAGATGCAACAAGGCTTTTCTCAGTGGTGCCAACCACTAGGATGAAGAGGCAGAAGCTGATGTACAGGAAGTTCCACCTGAACATGGGGAAGAACTTCTTTACTGTGCAGGTAAACTGCACTGTACAGACTCTTCACTGGAAAAGGCTGCCCAGAGAGGTTGAGGAGTCTCCCCCACTGGAGAAACTCAAGAACCATCTGAATGCAATCATGCACAATGCGCTCTGGGAGGACCCTGCTAAAACAAGGAGGATGGACCAGATGACCCACTGTGGTCACTTCCAACCTAATTCATTCTGAGACTCTGTGAATTACACTCAGTGCTGTCCCACACTGACCCAGCAGGCCAAAAACTGGGAGTCTCCTGTTGATGTGTCCCAGGGATGCAGACCAAGGCAGTAGTTCATTATAACATTAAAGGGGACTGTGCAGTAAAGCATGCCAAGTAAGAGCCAATACTCTAAAATTTGTGTGTGAGGAGGAGCAGGTGCTGCCTGGTGTCCCATACACCTGCAGACAGTGTTGTAAGGCAGATCATTTTGATGTGTCAATCTGAAAAGCATGACCGAAACAGCCCCCCTGGGGCCCCTATCCCAGTTATCTGAAAGTCGCCCCATATTTCATCATCTCATCTTTTTGTGTGTGGTTTCACATCTGAATCCTTCCAAATGGTAGCACTGCTGTAAGGCTTGAAGTAGAGGACAGCACATATACTGGGATGAAACGGCACTTACTGAGAATTTTTTTTTTTACTTCTGGAAACTGTAATATGGAAATTGAGATAGCAGAGAGGGTGTTTTAAGACTTGCTGCTTTTGCAGAGCTGAGTTTACCATTGCACCTGCAATGACTCCTTGCATTCCTTCAATAGGTCAAAACCTGTGCCATAGTTCCATGCCTTCATTTCAGGAAGTCAGTCATCATCCTCCATCCTCTCAGGATTCTGTGTCCTCCTTCTCCCACACTATCCCCTTCTTCTGCACCTATGCCAGCAGCACTAGTCACAACTTCCCTCCCTATGCTACTACATGTTCTGTCAAGAAGGGTTTCTTGCCTTTTTCCCCATACTATTCACATTATCTCACTACAGATCCCCATTACGGTGTTCTTGATCATTACCAAGGGCCAACAACCATCTCTTTCCCTCCCACCACCACAGCAGAGCTCAATGTCCTATTGTTATTTCTCCCAAGCCTCACTCAGTCCTGAACAGCTTAGCTCCAGGTCCTTTGTTCTTCTGCCTCTCTTTTGACTTCTCTTTGGGCTAGGTGGTCTTTGGGTGTGTCTGCTACTCCTAGTCCAAGCTCCCCAGTTCCCCTCTTGCTAGGATTTGTGTCCATACAGTGCTCAGGCTACTCTCTACTGAGAGATGAGGCAGGAGCATCATTGTGCTGGGAGGCAGACGGGTGGTATCTGCAAGTTGTTTGATCTGTAGCCAAATGCAGAGGTGTTAAAAAGCTGTGGTTGGACTCGACGTGTGCCAGGCATCCGATGTGTGTTCCCTACTTATTTTTCCTTTTGGTTTTCAGGATCCTCTCCTCGAATGAATATCTGAAGTACTGCCTGCTTTTTATAGACAATTAAAAGGTATGATGTAACTAACTTGTTCCACTGCTTGTAAGAATGTAAATGTAAAAATTACCATCCAACACAAAAAGTGCCCTAGGGAGGCAGGGCAAAGGATCAGCGTGGCAGAAATGCACAGAGATGAATGTATCATGATCCATCATCATATTCAGCATTCAGAGAACAAAGACACATCCCAAAGCCTTTCACAGCTAAATAGAAGACAGAGGAGAGCAGATGGAGACACGGGGAAAAAGAGTAAACCAGTCACCACATAGCTTATTTTTACATTACATTCACTGTATTTTATCTTTATCCCAATTTTTTCAATATGCCACAGGCTTTGCGCATGACTGAATTGTTAATATTTGTCTAAGGAGATCTATAAATTTTGACAGATGGGTAGCGGGCAGTTGGGGCTTCTCGCATCCAGGAAGGTGTAGGAGGTGGCTTTGGTTTTTGGCAGTTGGGACACTGAAAGTCTCAGTATTTGGGAAGGAATTCTCTTCTACCTCCTGGCTGAAGGACTGTTCCTTCCATTTGCAACTAGTAATAAACAGGCATCTCAGCAATCCTATGTAACATGCAGGTATCCTAACATGTTTTTCTTCCTGGACAGGGTTAGGTGTTTGGCTTGGGTTTTTTTAAAAAACCCCTTCCTAGCCAGGAAAACCTTTGTTTATGTACTTGCACACAAGTACAAGAATGACTGAGGAATGGGGGTTGTTTAGCCAGTAGAAGAGGCTCAGAGGTAACCCTCTCACTCTACGGCCACCTGAAAGGAGGGGGCAGCCAGGTGGGGGTCGGCCTCTTCTCCCAGCTAACAAGTGACAGGACAGGAGAACATAGCCTCAGGCTGTGTCAGGGGTGGTTTAGGTTCAACTTCACGAGGAATTTCTTCACAGAAAATGGTGATTAGACATTGGAATGGGCTGCCAGGGAGGTGGTGTAGCCTATGTCCTTGGAAGTGTTTAAGGAAAGACTGGATGTGGCACTCAGTGCCACGGTCGAACCTTTGGCAGTGTTTAGTCAAAGGTTCGACTCGATGTTCTCAGAGGTCTTTTGCCACCTCGGAGATGGAGTGATTCTGTAGATACATATGTAAAAATTTACTGGTTACTCACGTTGTGTATCTTGAATAATTTCTTGGTGTGCTCTATGTAAATGTCATACCCATGCATGTAACGTTGCAACTTGCACAATCAAGAAGCCGAAACGGGTGGTTTCAAACTCAGGGCTTCAATTAGGATCCTAACTACAAGAAAGCCAGTGTACCTGCTATCTCCACCAGAGCAAACAGCACCTGCCGTGAGCTCCAAAGTTTCAAAGGTTGGACAGTCGTCGAGGGACGTGTTTGCTGGCCCAGCCTCGGACACACAGGAAGGCATAGTCTGTCTCCAGCCGCCGCTCCCCATCTCTGCAGCGGGAATCCTCACGTGACAAGCTCTTATCTCCCGGTACAAACCTCCACCCGGCTCCTCATCCTGACGGCCGAGCGGGCATTCTCCAGCACACCGCCCTCACACCAGGCAGCTCCCGCCGCCGCTGCCGCGCCCCTCCTCCGCCCCACCGGGGACACCCCCGGCTATCCCGGTCCCGCTCCCGTCGGGCTCTCGGGCCACCTTAAGAGCGCGCAGAGCCCCCGCACGCAGCGGCCGGGCGGCTCCTCCCCGCCCCGTGTCGCATCCAGCCAGGGAACGTGTGGCGGGCGGCGGGACTGCCCGGGGCTGGGGGCGACCGGAGCCCCGCACGGTGGCGGGGGGAGGGCGGGACGGCTGACCCCGGCGCAGGAGCGCGACCGGCGGCGCCCACGGCGAGTCCGCGGGGCGGGGGTGTCCGGCCGGGCCCTCCTTGGCTGCCCCCGGCCCGCGAGCGCCGCATTGCGCGGCGCCCATTGGCGGGAGGAGGGGGCGGGGCTAGGGAGTTCATTGGGTTTCGCACCCATCCATCAGGGAGGAGATGGCGACGGAGGCAAACTTGCTCTCCCGATTGGCCGTGAGGCCCGGGAGGAGGCGGGGCCAGGCGCGCAAGGGAGGAGCCGCTGCCATTGGTCAGTGCTGCGCGCGTCAGTCACATGAGTCACAAAGGGCCGCGCGGGCGGCCGCAGCCGGGGCCGCTGGTCGCAGCGTGCGCGCGAGGGCCACTTCCTGCGCGGGGCTCGGCGGCTTCCGACTGACCCGCCCCGCGGCCTCGGGCGGTGGCGCCCCCCCCCCCCTCCCCCCCAGCTTCCATTCGGCGCATGCGCTTTGCGTGACGTCGGGGTGCGGGCGGGGCCGTCCCCCGTGTCCAGGGCACGTGGGGAGCGGCGCGCTCAAAATGGCAGCGGGGGGTCCATGTTGTGCGTGAGGGCCTCGCCCGTGTGCGCCCCTTCGGCTGCGGGTGGAGACACAGAGTCAGTGATGTTGGGAAAGACCTCTGACATCTCCGAGTCCATCCTGTGATGGAACACCACCATGGCATTAGACCGTGGCACTGAGTGCCACGTCCGGTGTTCTTTAAACACCTCCAGGGATGATGAGTCCGCCACCTCCCTCGGCAGCCCATTCCAGGGTCTTAATCACCGTTTTGGTGAAGTAATTTCTCCAACCTAAATTTGCCCAACCTGAACTTACTTAGGACATCTTGAGACTATGTCCTTTCATCCTGGAAGCCTTTAAACTTAATTAATTTACTCGCACAGCGGATAGGACAGAATTCTTGTGGTGAAGTGTGTCCGCTTCCCACGCACTGCACTCGGGCTCCCAGCAGCGGGGTGTGTTTTGTCTTTCAGCCGTTCCCTGCCTGAGGAATGCCAGGCAAACCCAAACCAGTCGTGCTCCAGAGGTTTAGTCACTGGGAAAGGCAGTGGAATATTTTAGGTGGACAGAAGCCCCTCTGTCTCTCGCAACCCACAAAAATGGTTTCCACATGGACTGTCATGTCTCTTCCAGGTCCACCTCTGCTTTCAAATAGGACTTGAAACAGTACAGACTCTCCCTGAAGTCCTCAAATGTCCAAGACAGGGACTGGCTGTACTTCCAATATGGGGAGGCGTTGTTGAAACGAGGAAAGTCCCTGTGTTCATTCCTTAGGGACTGAAGGTTGGGTCTTTGTTTCCTCCAAGGCTCGGTGCAGGCTCCATGCCATCCAACGTAGCTGTGATAGTCACTTTTCAGGCTGCTGCTGCACTTTAATGTGCTTTGAAGCAGGTAGTTCTGTGAATTGCAGTACTAACAAAGCCTGGTTTTGGTCTCGTAATTGGATCCTTTGATGAGTGACAAGGCACAAGTTCTAACTGAAGCTTTTCCCCTAATTGGTGCATTTGTAATGTCTCTTTTCATTCTGGTTCTCTTAAGCCTTTTAAATCTTTAGTTTGTACTGTGACCTTTTCCTCTGCAAGGACAAAAATAAAGTCTGTCTCCTGTATTTGGTCTCTTATTTTCATGAACCCTACATGAGTTCTTGGTTTTTCTGATCTCTGCAAGGGACCTTCATTCTTTTCATGGCTTTTTAGCAGAGGTTTAAACCTGGCTCACCCGTTTTTCCCTTGATCTTTCAGATTGGCACAGTGGCTGTAGGTAGGCACAGGAACAGAATAGGGCTCATTCCCAAGGATTGTGAGCAGAGGGAGACTGCTCTTTCGTGTCCCGAGGTCAAATGCTCTGTTTGAAAGAGAGATGTGCCAGCGTATCCTAGGCAAATGCTTTTGTTATTCAGCTCTGGATAATTGGAGGTAATTGTTTTTTAATGCCTTTTTTTTCCCCTTGAAGCTTATCCTCTTTGTGTGAATGATTGATTAAATATTCACAGAGACAAAAATAGGTGGATTACAAACCCCAGTCATTAGGACATTCAGGCAGTACATGGGAGATACCAGGGAGATACAAAATGGCAAATACTTGCTTGCTGCATGATGCTTAGCTGTGTGTTCAGATTGTGCTATCTCTGACAGAAAGAAGTGCAGTGAGGCAGGAGTCAGGATACAGATCTAACACAAACTGGGGAAAATATTTTAACCATGATGTTTTTGGTCTGCCCCAGCCCTTCCTATGGGTTCTCTGTGGCTGAGCTGTGCTGTGAATGGGCCTCTGGGAACAATGTCATCTGGAAAGGTTGGTGGAAGAAGATCATATGCAGGAGCCTTGTTCTGGAGCTTGTGTTCAAACTGAAACACCTGGAGGGTGAAGTCGGAGCTGTCAGAGTCTGCAGGAGCCTAAACGATTCTAAGTAGTACTTAAAAGCAAACTCCTGTGTGATTTCAGTCTTGTAAGGATAGAGAGCAGGGGAGCCCTGGGGAGGGGACTCCTGGCCATTGTGGTCTGGCAGACCAGGGTGTCGAGGTCTTCACAAGTGTTTCTGGTGGCTTAGGGTCTGCTGTGCTCTGTTCTAGAAGACTTTTGTCAGACAAAGGCACTTTTCTAGGAAGAGAAGGGAGTGTCAGTGAATGAATTTGTTTTGCATACATTTTCAAGTTGTGCTGTTTTTCCTTCAGTGTAGAACATCTAAAGAGTTTTCCATGAAAAAAATTATTTCCATTATAATTGCACTTTCCTGACTCAAAAAATTTACATAATGTTACTGTGATAAAGATTGTGAAGTACTCACAAGGGAGACATTTCAGTCATTGGACAGACAGACAAATTGATATCGAAGGTCAGATTCTAGGGCCCCAAGGCTCACAGAGGTACTTTTGCATGTATTACTACAGGCTCAATAAATACAAAGTACAGCAAAGTTATAAAGGGATTCTCCTCTGAAATGACTACATGAAAAGGTACCTTCTTACATAGCAGTTAAGATGCTTAGGTGCATTTTGGCTAATTTGACTTGATAGGCTGAAGTAGTTTTTACTGGTCTTCTTGCTTATTAGTCCTGCATAATAAAAATATCTCTGAAAGAGGAAGCTGAATACTGCTCCTTCCTTTGGAATTGACGAAATTGTATTCTAAGTTTTGTGTGCTTATAGTGAACAAACCAAAAGATCATTTGGTGGCTGTCCTTAAAGGAAAACCCTGTTCTGTGCATCAAAGTTCAGGTCTTCATATAGGGCATTGCTGCCCGGAAAGGAAAGCTGTGGACACATTCCCAGGACTGGCAGCTAGGAAAGCTCTGGCTGCCTGTAAGTGTGGACAGAAGTTGCTTGAAACAGTAAATGAAGAACCACCTGAAGTCACTTTTCAAAGAGCCAGTACACTTCACAGGCACTGAAGCACAGTGAGTCTGATTAACAGCCTATCTGCCACTTCAAAAGCAGATGGTGTGAAAATGCAGACAGGATATAAAGTTTGATCGCAATAACTCAAACTAATGAGCAGTTCATGCCATTGCATTCTGACTGAGAAGCAGACATCAGAGTTAATAGTAAAAGATTAAAATCCTTAGAAGTGCTGGCGGATACCTATGATATCAGCAATAATAATAGTCTTGGATGACAAGCATTCCTGTGGATCAAAAGGAAAATAGGATACCTGTGTGACTTAACTTATAATTTCAGAGTCAAGCAAGAGGTTCTTCAAAATTTACAGCAGGGAGAAGTTTGAATTTGCAGCATTTAATAATTAGGAGGGAAGACAGAACAGGGAGTTGCAGAGCAAACAATGAAATGAATGAAAAGGATAAATGAGAATCTTCCTGGGTGTGAGAACTGGGAAGCCTGTGAAACAATTAGTGGATGTGTTGGATCAAGGGTGGTTAAAGAAAACAATCGAGAAAAACCTTGTTTTTCAAGGTTTTTCATACACTTTCAATTTTGAGACTTTTGTATTCCTGTCCTGCATGCACTCTGTTTTTTACAATGAAGCAGCTTTCAAAGACTGAGAGTTGATCATGAGAAATGTTGGACCAAACTGATAATTTTAAAATATAATATGGTATACCTCCAAGAATTCCAGAGAATTTCAAGTGAGTAGTAGTGGGGCTTCTTGGCTTCTTGGGTTAGGAGAATATATGGTTTGTCATGGAAAGCTGCCATGGTACCAGAGCTTCAGGGAATGCAACACAGACCATACCCACAATTTTGAAGAAGGTGCTAGGGATGAATCAGGGAAGTAGAATAGTGAAGCTTTTATCTGTTTCTTGAAAGCTGGTCAGAATGGTAATTAAAAATATGTCAAAACACCTGGAAGATCCTGATAACTGAGATTAATTCTTTAAGCAAAGAGTATCTCATAAATCCTCTGCTCAGTTTCTGGGATGCATCAACAAAGAACTTAATAAAAAAGAAACATTTAATCTGATATATTTAGATTTTTAAAAGGCCTTTGAGACTGCTCCACAAAGGCAGAATCTTGATAGGGAAAAGGGATTACTAATGGAGGTCACTGTGGGGCCTTATCTTGTTTCATATTTGAATTCATGGCCTTGGCATAAATAAAAAGAGCATTTGGATTAAATTTGCTGATGGCACAAGGACAGAATGATCAGGATGTTCTAAATGAATACTGAAAGGTGGATGAAATGAAATCCTGGATGAGATTCGAGTATGCAAAATTTACTACCATGGATAAAGGGACTAATAACTTTTTTTCCTGGGAACTCACCAACTGGAAATGAGAGAGAAGGAGAAAAAAGGATCTTTGAGTATTAGATGGTCACACATCATGAACTGCTGAAAGGTAAATGGTATACAGAAAAGTACCAAGAGATATCTGTTAAAATTCTCGTACAGAATATTGTGAATAATTCTGATCATTCAGTCTCAATAAAGATTCATGCAAATGAAAACAGGTGTTCTCATTTAGGATCTTCTGGAGAATGAAGATCCTATCCCTAGAACTTTGGCTTAAAAACTTTGCCTAGTAAAATTAAGGCTGGGAAAGGATCTGATGGTTTTCCAGAGACACCTTGATGGTAATCAACAGATAGGGAAAGGAGCTTTCAATCAGAAGGATGCTACAAATTTAAGAACTAATACGTCCCAAAGTGAGGGTGAACAGTAAAAAAAAAAAAAAAAAAAAAAAAAAAAAAAAAAAAAAAGTCCAGTGTTAATTAAGGACTTTCTGCAATGTCTTTCCCTAAAATGACCTGTACAGGGAAGGTGACTGGACAACACAACAGTATTTGAAATTCAGTCTCAACAGTGCAATTGCAAGGGCTGATGTTACCCTTGTGGGATTTAAATTAACTCTGTAATAATTATAGGCATGAGATTTCATCACCATTGAGGACAATGTTGTATGAATGCTCTGGAGACAACACAGAAGTGTGCCCTGAAATAGGCGACTTCAGGAAATAGTGACATGAGGAACTAAGGCATGCAAAAACTCTGAGACATTGGAAAAACTGGGATTGCTATTTTGAAAAGTGGACAGCTAGTTTATAAATTAATTGCTAGAGCAGGACAAGTAGACTTAGCTTCTGTTCTGCCAGTGTCTTATACGTGAGAACAAAAGGACCATTCAATGAAACTGGGAAATGAAAACTGGGGATCACTTTTCCATATAATGAGATTGCACTGGAGAATTCATCGCTGAAGGAAGTGGTTGACCCAAATGCTTCACTAGCTTTCAGAAAGGACTGGAAATTTATACAGCTCTCATCAGTGTTTAGTGCTGTCATCAGTGACAATAGAATTGGGGCAGGAGTATTTGTTAGGGTTGTGTCCCCACAAGCTGTTGAGAGGTTCTGAGGGGGGGACATCCTGGCTACAGATGCCAAATTATTTGGTGGGTTACTGATGCCTAGGAGAGATGATAGCAAAGAATGTCCCAAGGACGTGTGAGTCACACTGAAACATAACTGAATTTAAAATGAAGATACAGAGCTCAAGAAGGGGACTGACTAATGTTTCCTTTCATGGACAGTCATCTGCTGTCCTACTCTTTCACTCAGCCTGAGGTGGAAACAGGAAAAAGAAACAGCCATTTATCTCTAACTTAATTCAGTTTCTTTTCTGAACTATTCAAGCTTTCTGATCAGACCACATTTGAAAGCTCAACATATTCCTTCAAGTGGAATTTACCATTGACCGGACATGATCCTAATTAGTTGCAGGTTTTTTTGACAACATTGCTAATTGTGTTTTAAAGTGTTGGTTTATAGGAATAGCCAGGATCAGATGTCTTTCTGTCCAAGGAATGAGGAGCTGGGACAACTGTGTTCCTGTCCATAATCAGAAGATTTTTGTCTCAAGTATTTGAGTAAACACAGGATTAATAGGAAGGGGGGGAAGTATTTATAAAGGCTTTTGTGAGGTTTTCAGTGCATTTCTGAATGGCTACTGTCCCCTTCTTAAGGAGTCTGTGTCAGGAAGGGAGATTATTTGATACCTGGTAAGAAATTGGTAAGAAGCATTTGCAGAGTCCCTAAACAGCAGTAGGCTTGGTTCAGTCTGTGAGCTTTGAGATCTTAACGTGAGTCATTCTTAGTCCTTCTTAAAAATTGGTATGAGCCAATAGTTCTGCTCTGGATTGCTTAAAATGACATTGCTGAGGTTGTGGCATCCAGTTGGGAATGATGCAAAATATTCAGAGGTAAGTTAGTCTGCAGCTTCTGGAAAAGTTACTGTCAACAAAATGAGTAGCCATATAACCCAAATGACTTCTGGCCTGGAAGACTTGTTTACTATCTGTATCTTATTGGATTTAGAACAACTAGCCTTTCTTGACTCCGGCTTTGTAGTGATTTTTGCCATATGCAAGCCCATAGGTCAGGGAAGCAATGAAAGAGGTATTTCCCAGTATTTCCTCTTCAATTCTTGGTAGGCAGAACAAGATTTAAGGAAGTTCTCCTTTCCAGGTGTGAAAGAACATGGATATCTGTAGATGAAGCTCTGGGAACAGGAACACTATGTTAAGCATTCGGAGTAACCTGGCTTTGTTTCAAATCCACATTGGCTTTGCTTCTTTTAGGGAGACTTCATGTCTAGGATCAAATCAATGGGAGTTGTGGGGAAGAGCACAAATATGGTAGAGCAATACACTTGACCTATTGACCAGTGTTTCCAGTAATTCAGATCCTCAAAACCAGCAACAAGCTCTAATATTTTAAAGGGGAAAAAAAAAAAAAAAAAACTTGACTCTGTCATCATAGTGAATCAAACATTACGTGTAGAGACACGTTAGTGAAAGATGACTTTGAACCTAAACTGCATTAGGCTCTTGACCCAAATTATTTTAGTACCATGCAGAGAGCCTAAAGTAATTGGGCCACATGAAAAGTGAACGAAGTGTTGAGAAATTGATTCAATGCCCATTCAGAGAGTAAGGCTCACTCTGGCAGTAGATTAAACTCCTTTGGTTTTGAGGCTACTGGGCATGGAGTGGCCATAGTGTTAAATTCTTACCCTCTATAACAGGCTGGCTGCAGGCAGACTTCCTTCTGGAACATTCCTTCCCATGTGCTGACTTATAAACTGTGTACAGAACTGTAAGGAAAATTTCTATTGGGCTACTAACTTTAATCATCAATTTTTAGTGGGGAACACTCCCAGCCACCATTTCATTTACTAGCGCTGTTGTGTAACCAACTAATCTCTTTCACAAAATAGCGTAGAGTGACTGAAGATCTATTCCTGGTCTAAATTGTAAAAAAAAAATCACATTCTCAATAAAATCCTGTGTCTGTGAAATTTGTAGAGGCTCCTGTGTCTTTCAGACCCATGTGATTCACTGCCACCATACAGTGGTGGGATGAGGTTTCTTCATTTTAGAGCAGGTCGGTCAGGCTGCCTGCATTTGTGGTGTGACTCTCTAGTGCCTCTCTCTGCTCTGTGGCCTGAGGTAACAGTTCTGAATGCACTGAACATGAAGAGAAAACATGAAGCAGTAGAGAACTGGATGAGAAAATCACCTCAAGTTACAAGCCCTTCAAACACTCAGCCTTCCTGTCTTGAAAGTGGATGTCAGAACTGATGAAGAAAATAAAAAAATAAATTAACAAAAGCGAAGGATGTTTACAGCTGCACCAGGGCTTTTCCATTCGACTCCTGCTGGAAGTGGGGTGACTGCATTGCATAACTCCTTTCTGGGACCATGCTGAGGATCACAGTACTGCCAGATATCCACACAGTCCTTCTGCTTTTGGTTTAATGTTGTGAGTGCTGCTTCTGCTCACTGCTCTCTCCTGGGATCTAAACAAAGGATTAAAATCAATGCCTCACCTTCTGTGGGGGAGGGCTTGCGTGGGCCCTCACTCACATCCTGTGTCTGGTGAGCCAGAGCACACACAGGAGAAAACCAACCTGTGAGAAAGATAAACAGCACCAAAACAACATCGGTGGCCACTGTGAGTTTTGTGTGGCAAGGCAAGGTTCAGCTCTGAGATGGGGCTAGTGAAGGAGCTGCTGCACTGCCTCGGATTATTTCACATGGAGCAGAAGCTGGTGCTGGAGCACCAACATGGAGCTGGACTGTGGCTGGCTGCTCCTGGGATTTCATCAGCTGAGTTACTTGGGAGTGACAAGATGTCATGAGTCACCCCTGCCTGTGGGAACAACATAGTGGGAAACTCTCTGTGGGCTCTCTGCCTGACTGGTAAAGGCGGTTTGTTGGAGTTTAGGCAACATGACCATGAAGGAGGTTGGGTGGTTCCAGCAGGCAGATGTGGCTGGGCTGGAGTGGGAAACAGGGGCAAGAGCGAGACTAGCATGAGGGAAGGCACAAAGGCAGGGCTAAGCATAAGTGGGTGCAAGAACCAAAGCAGGACTATACAATAAAATGCCTTTATGATGCCCTGCTTCTGCATTGTCCATGCAGTCCAACGGTTTGGTGCCCTCCTTAAACAGGAAGGGAATTATTCTCTACCAGAGAGCAGTGAATTTACAAGTGTGTGAATCTGTGGCTGCCTTCAGAAATGCTGGTGCTGCAGTGTAAGCCAGGCTCCAGCAGACACTGGATTGGCACCCACAAAAGGAATGTGTCAAGGCAGACCATCTGATGAGAGAGCTCTGCCCTTCATGAGGCCTCTGCCATTAAGCCAGAGGTGGGATGGGGCCCTGGACAGAGAGTGAGTCTGAGGCTGGCTTCTGGTTCATATGTTCCTCAATAAGCAGGAGTGCAGTCCTTTAGGGAGATTTCTGCAATAGCCAGATGGGCTTGGTAATTGTACATTTATTAACTGACCAACTGTGGATGATTCATTCAACAATTCTCAGAGGCAGAAGGAAGATTTCTAATTTAGGGTGAGCCAAACTGCAGGGTTTAGGGGATAATAAGAGAGAGTCTTGATTACAGCACATGGAGTAGTCAAGAAAATTGCCGGTGTTTAATTAAAAACTGTGGAGAGCACTTGTAATGGCAGGTATAATCAGGAATCTAGATATCAAATCATATCTAATAGTGTTAGCATTCTCCCCTGTTCCCTTTTAAAGTGAGGAAATGTTGATGTGGTGCAAGTAAAGACCTGTGGAATAAACAGAATCACAGACTTATTTAGTTTGGAAAGGATCTCCAAAACCATCTGGTCCAACCTTTGACCGATCACCCCTTGTCAACTAGACCATGGCATTAAGCGCCAATTCCAGCCGCTCCATGAATACCTTCAGGAATGGTGACTCCCTGGGCACCTCCCTCCAATCCAGTGGAGAAAGCAAGCCCCTCTCAGAGAATAGTGGGGCGTGGAGCTTGGTAATTTGTCTGTACTTCCAAGTACTCTTCAGCTGCCACCAGATGGCAACAGAAATCCGTTTCAGCGCGGCAGCATCCTGCAGAGGCTGCTGCTCAGTTCCAGCTGCTTTCCAAAAAAGATGAAAGCTGACGTGATTTTGTCGTCACTAGGCGCGTACGCGATGGCTTTCGATGAAGTGGGACCCTTGAGGACAGCGAGGGGTGGTGACTGGCGAGCTGAGGCTCTGCTGGCCTGAGCCTGACAGCTGCGGGCAGCCCCTGCTCACGGTTCAAGAGGAGCGAGGATGTGCCAGCCCACACTGCACTCAGCCTCTGGTGGCTGTGCAGATGTGATCTCGGTGACCCAGAAACAGAAATAGCTGGGGGTGAGTTCAGGGCAGGCATTGAGAGGGATGAACAGGCTTTGAGAGGGCCCCCAGAAGCATCATAGCAGGGAGCGGTGCAGTCCAGTTTGGGGGGGACGGTGGACAAAGGGGGGTGCGGGGCTGCTCGGGCACCCGGAGCTGGCAGACTGATTCATGCGGTCACTGATGTGGGATTTATCCTCACATCAAAATTCCTTTTCTCTGGCGGCCTCGGTCATCATTTTTGACCTTAGATGACTTGAGCACGGTTGCCATGGGAACTGGCTTGCTATCCCCTCCACTCATTGTCTCTAAGAAGCAGCTAGATGTTCGTCAAACACTACAATGAATCAGCCGTCCCCCGTGCCCTGTGCCCCTGAGCGGGGGTGGTCCTGCCTGTCTCTGCAACAGGTGAGGGAAGCGCTGCCAGATCTCAGCTCTGCCTCCCCCTACCCCAAGCAAGAGCACGCACCGCTTAGCAAACCCTGCCTGCCTGCCTGAGCGGCTGAGCTGTTCCCTGGGGCAGCAGGCCCATTCTTTTATCCTATAAATAGTGTCAGGGTACATCACTGCACACCTCAGAGCCTCGGCTCAGAAGCAAGCAGCGTCAGACAGATAAGTGGCTGCAGGAAACAGAATCCCTAAAAGCGGCCCTCTCGTGTCCAGGATGGGCAGGGCTGAGCTTGCGAAAGAGGGTTTTCCCTGTCATGGATGGAGCTAATTTAGCTGATGGAGCTAATTTAGCTAATTCTAAAACAGGGGCTGGCTCATCTGCCAAGTCCTGGCAGACTTACAGCCATTCAGAGAAAGAGAAAAGGAAGAAAAAGGAAAGAAGGAACAAGGAGGGGGAAGGAGGGGAGACTGGTGAAAGAAAAAGGGAAAAAAGGAGTGGCGGGAAGAACTGTGGCGAGGAGAGGCAGCAGAACGGATCGAATGGGAGGGCAGCTGGAAAGCTTTGTGATGGGCGGGGAGGGTGGGGCACAGCCAGAGGCAGGGGGTTTGGGGAATGAACATGTTGAAATGAATGCTTATTAAGATATAAGTACCCCAGAAAAATAATCTGAAACTTGTAGCTAAAAACAAGATAAAGGAAATTTGAAGTGGCAAAAGGATCTAGAGATGGAACCTTAGAAAAAAATATGACTTGGCTGTAAGCCTGCAGTCTTACAGCATAGGAAGGAACTCTAGAAACTCTTCAATACACATACAATAGACATGACATACACTGCAGAACCCCTGCAACAAAACAGCAAGAGCTCTGCTGTTGCCAAATAGTGCCTTCTATATTGCACTGTCAACAGAAAAGCTCTAGGAAATTTTACAGATCTGTGCACATCTGGGGAGCAGGCCAAAAAGCTCATGCTGCCTGCTAAACCAAGATCATACATCAGTATTTAAGTACAAAAGGACACAGTAAAACAAATAACTCTTTTCCATGCTATTGAGTATTATCCACAATGCATTATGGATACATGTGTCTATGTCTTGTTTTGTAAATGATCTGGGCTTTTGGGGCTTCCTGTTTAGCATTTCCTCGTAGCTTCTGCCCTCTTTCAACAGCAGTGAGGTAAGAAATTCTAAGCCACTGGAGGAAATGGTTAGGTGCCAGAAGGAAGCAGGTGTATTGCAGTAGATTTGTGTGCATTTCAAGACACAAAAGGCCTACTAATTGAACTTAAGATTGAATGAGAACACAGTATAGATACCTAGAACTGACCTAAAGTTTCCCCCAATAATTCACCCATCTTCAGTCTTGGAAGAGCACTGTGGTTCAGAAAACAGTGGCGGTTCAGGTGCTCACATGGATCCCTCACAGGGTTTGTGTCCCAGGACAAAGTGGGGCAATCCAGAGCCCTCCTGCCTCTGTGCTGGGTGCCCTGCCTGGGGCTCTGCACCCCGGCCAGCAGAGGGAGGTGCTGGAGTGAGCTGGATCCTGTTGCACAGTCTGTTTTTTGCCAGCACCTTCCCCTTCCTGGGTACCAAAGACAGCTGTGGGAAGGTGGATTTGGGTCTCCTCTTTGTTCTTGATGTTAGCTCGTACTCAGCCCTATCTGTAACCTTTTGCCTTCATGCTTTCACTTCAGCCTTGTTTTCTAGTATCACTTTGGTTCTCTCTTTGCCTCCCTTTATGATTAGCCACAGCCTTCCTGGATCATGACCTCACCTTATCCATATCTAAGATGGAAAAGAAATTCTTTGTTCTTCTAAAAAAAAAAAATTTTTTTTTTGACTTTGAGGCAGGAGCTCTACACTTGAAATAGGAAGCAAGCATATTAACATAAACACATGTGAAGGGGAAGCAGCTTGTATCCTGCTTAGGGTGATGATCAAGTTGTGAAATGCAGCCTTTTCTTGGTCAAAAAGGGAGGAAAAAGAGATAAGTTTCAAAAGATAATGACCAGAACAAAAACAAGGAGGGACTCTTGGAAAGGATATCAGAAACTGATAAAACCTAATAAATATGCAAAGTGGTAAATCAGTGTTTCACTGTTTTCTTGCCTCAGTTAGGATTGTTAACATCACTTAAAGCCAGGCTACTGAGTCCATATCAGGCTGGTTAAATGACCACATTATCCTTTGAGGCTAACATCACACCTTAAGCTCAGACTAGATTAACTCAGAGAGCGGGGAGGAGGTAGGTATTGAAAGAAATGAGGCTGGAGAGAAGAAGGATGATGGAGAAGAGATGATGCATAAAATAACTGTTGCAAAGGCAAGGGAGATGTGTAATGTGCAATGCTGGGTACGGAGCAGAGCACAAAAGTTTGGGTGAAAAGGGGCAGGAGAGCAAGTACATGGCAGAGGCGAGAGCATGAGGTAAGAAGGGGAGGCTGGAGGATCCAGTTGCACATTTCCATCACATTACCTGCCTTGGAGCTTTCACTGCAAAGATGCTAAGGTACAAGAGAACAGAAGAAGTGCCAGGAGGTGGGGAGCAGGGGATAATGGGATTATAAAATTAGAAGGCTTGAAGTCTATTTCCAGGTCTGGCATGACTGATCCATGTCATATGGCAGGGGCATTAAATAACTCTGACCTTTGTTGGGAATATTTGTTACTGTGCCGTGGAAGTTTCTCTGTGCAATCCTTAACACACTGTTCTTAGTAAGGGACTTAATGACAAATCAAGGCTGACTTTATCTGGAGTGATATTAACATGCCCGAGAAGATCCCCTCGTTCTAAGGCCTTGCTGGCTACAATGGCTCCCGCTGTCATTGAACCTAACCGTACCTAACTTAGGAGGGGACATAAACTGGTGCATATCTCAGTGGCATAATTATTCTGCTATGATTATCCTTACATCTGTTTCTATACAAAATAAAAACTACCTCAATCAGTAGTATGTACAAACTTTCAAAACCGTCTTTAGTCTGGGAAAAAATTTTTGAACTTTGAAATGACATGCACACCAAAACCAGATCATATAACTATCAAAATAACCATTCACTGTGGAACAGGCTGATAAGAGATTTTTATAACAGATCTGAGACAATGTGACTCACACGAAAAACTACAAGAGGAATTTGTTTACCCTTCTCAAAAGCTGCCCATTTGTGACCTACACTTCAACAAATTCAGATAAAAAGCCTAAAATTATCCTATGCACAACAGAAGAGTGACATTTTCTGTGCTTGTTTGTCCCATATGGGGTGGAAAGAAGTGTTGTCAGATGAACTTATCGTGCTTTATCATGCTTTCAGCTACCAACACTCCTTGTCCAAAAGAAGGAAAACTGCCAGTCTTTTACAGAGGTTATGAGCCAGAGTAATGCCAAAGTAGTCACATTTGTTGCATATACATAGAGGCAGAGTCCTTGTCCCAGGTGGAGCAAGTCAGGACATCTGGTTTGCTTCAGCTATGAACAGAAGACAAGTGGAAAGCTTTAAAGAAGAGGAAGTACTCTATTTTGCTTCCAGGTTTTCCTAGATACATTTCACCATGCCCTTTGGCAATCCCAGAAGCACTGGGGAACGCTGCAGTCCACTTGGCTTTAAAGAGCCAGCCAGACCCTGTGAGGTCATTGTTTTTTGTCCTTCCAGCTCTTCTGGGGAACAGAGAAAGGACCAAAGGAGCAAACCAAGGAACCTTGCAGACCCTGTATCTGTCCAGGATTGCTGGTCTCAGGTTAGTGCTGGCATGTTGGCTTTGTCCCTGTGACAGTGAGATCCCCTCGGAAGCACCTCTGCCCCTGCCTCTCGGGGGTGAGTGGGGAAGAGGGAGAGCATAGGTGAGGGAAAATGACAGGAGGTCCTGATCATCTTGGATTGGATCTGAGACCCAGCAGTGCTAGAGTTCTGGGTTACTGTCTTCAATGTAGCCTCATTCCAGCTTCCTTGGCCCTCTTTTCACCAGGATGAGCAGTCCTGTTTGATCATTGCTTGTGGAAGGGTAGCAAACAGAAGCTTTCTCAGGGGACAGGTATAAAGAAATCAGCCCCTCTGTTCCTTACAATGGGAGTAGATCTGGAAGAAGGGTGAGATGGCACAGCTGGTGTGTTGATCCAGATGTAGCTCTCCCTTTTGTTGTGCTGCCTTTCACCTTTTCCTCAGTGAGATGAAGCTGGTAGGCTGTGTGGAGTTTGGAGATCAAGCCAGGTCAGCTGAGACTGGAAGCCTGGGAGATATCAATCTCCAGAGCAGAGGGAGAGGTGTTGCCCTGAGGGAAGTGCTTAGAAAATGGGAGGGTAGTTGCTTGTGAGGGAGTTAGGAAGGCAGAGGAAGAAAATGTCATCATGGGCAAGTGGTGAGGGCAAAGATTTCAAATGGTAACAGAGCTCCTCCATGAGGATTACTTGAGTGCATAATAGAGGGATGCTGCAGGCAGAGGGAGCCCCAAGGGAAAGAGGCTTGTGGGAGATCTGTTGTAAGGGAGGAATGACAGAAGTGATATCTGGAGTGAGTAGATGCAGACTTGTCTATGTTGGATTGCTGTATTTAGTCTCCAGCCAATTTTTCAGGTTGTGATAACTTGTGTTTGCAGGATTTGTGCACTGGGTGGGATAGCTGCCATCTCCTTGTTGAAAGGGTGTTTCATTTATTGTTCGCTTAAATTGCTGTGGGTCTGTCTTAATTTTGCACTGGTGGAAGCTGGCAGATTCCCATTGTTGGGCCACTAAGTGGGGCAGCTCTAGCAGGGCTCCTGCACGCAACATGGGGATACAGGGAACATGGAATGAGTGGAACACAGTACCTGAATGCCTTTCATTGCTGCCAGTTGTGGCAGCACCTTTCCATCTGGGGGAAAGCCAGAGTGAAGTCAGGGCTATTGCAAGATCCTCCCTACACAGATCAAATCCACATCTGCTCCATGTGTCCTACCCCCACTGCTTAACGTGCCCCCCACATCTGGTGCACATATGCACTTTCTCCTAGTCTGGTTGTGCCTTTCTGCTTGAAGGATGACAGAAAGGGGTGCAGGGGCAACAGAAGAGGAGGGTAAGCTTTTTCATTATATAAAGCATAGGGAATAAGTTATCTACCTTGCATAATGGAAATGAGCCTCGTATTCCCCATCAAAGATTCTTTCTGCCTGTAGAGTTACCCCCCTTAGGTATCTCAGACATCTTCATTGGTTTGGGGGAGTTGAAATATAACTACCCAGCAACTGAGCCTGTAATGGGAGGGAATACAGAGTGGAACTGGAAAAGTTGGTACCTGTTGGGGATAGCGGGCACCGGTTATTGCCTGAGAGCCACTTGAGTTTGTCATCTGCATCTCTCTGTTTTAAAACAGAAGACCCAAATTTACTTCCTTGCTGTCTTTTGGACACCTTGAAAACTGATGGTTGGAAAGGGCTGGGCAGGTTTAATGTCCACACCTGCTGCCTGGCAGGAGGAGACAGTTGATCTCCACAACAGTTTACACAGGTCCAGATATTAGGTGATTAGGGAGCCAAAATTAGAGACTGAAAAGGTTGTATGCTATTCAAGCACATCATGTTGTGTGTGTCTCTGTGACTGGCAGGCCTTTTACTGCCATCCAAGCCACTGAGGTTTGGTTTAGCCTTTTGAAAATCCCAGGAGGGAGAACGGGCCATAGGGTTGCAAGAGTAGATTTCTTCAGCGTTAGCTTGGTTCTCTCTTAGTTGTTTGGAGGAGGCAATCTGTCTGTTTAGGAACAATGTCATAGTACTCAGTAAAAAGTAAGAATATGCTTAGGCTCATGTAGGCTGTCTCAACAATACTTCCATGCTGTGTGCAGCAATTTCCCAAGAGCTATATCCTAACTTCTTTTGGTGTGCAACACCAGCCAGTGAGTGGCTTTGTTTTTCTTCCTAGTTTAGGAAGAGTGTCCTGCTGCAACATCAGTTTCTCAGTCATCTAACCACAAAAATTTGACACGTGACTCTGAAGGTCATTTTCTTGTTTCTGGTCTGGGCTAGATGGACAGAATCTGACATGTGTATGTTCCCCCGATAGCATCAGCTATGCACATTCCCTGCAGGCAAGTGAGGGTTTATGATCCATAACTATACTTTCTTGCATCCCAGAAAATTGTTTGTTGGTGCCAGAGGCTTCAGCTGAGTAAAGGAGCATGAAATCAAGAATGAAAACAAACAACACTGAACATACAGCACTTGTGGCTCTGTTTAGCAGACCGGGCAGCTGCCTGTGTCATGGTCTCTGCTTTTAGTCCAGAGGGAGACTGTGGATTGCCTAGCTGCTGAAACACTGGTCTGAGTCTCTGGATATTGGGGTTTGATTTATGGCTCCATCACAGATCTTCTCTTGGGCCAAACAATGTCGTCACTACATGTCGGGTTTCCATACCAGCAAAACAGAATTAATGCTTCTTCTTTTGCCTTATGTATGTAGACCTTGAGATAAATCTTCAGGATACAGTCTCTCTTTCTCTCTTTTTATACATACAGTGCTTTCTACAGTGTCATCCTGATTTAAGTTGGACCCTTTAGGAGGACTAATTAATCCTATTAATAATGCATCTCTAGCTGGCTCCAAGCTCTGAAGATCATGTCATCAGTAGTTTCATTTGTTGATTTCTGCAATATCCTAAGCTCTGTGGAGTGAACTCTGGAAGAATCAGAGGAGTGGCTGCCATGGGAAAATAATTCCAGATCTTTCACTGAACCTGGCACAGAACGGGATGGAATTTGGAGAGGCTTGGGTCTGCTGTATGAACACCAGATAATGGCAACAGTGGTCAGATGTTTATTTTACTACTACATTTCACTTTGCAGTTTAAGGTGTTCCCAGAAATCTTACATCAATTCTTGATCAGGAATCAGTTACAGATAAATATGTTATTCAGAGAGTTTTGAGCTTCACTGCATTTTTAGGTCAGTTCAGGATTTAGGGTCTCATGTGACTAGTACATTGTCTTCTCTGTCTGATCCAGTGATTCTTCTGAAAGGCTAAAGAATGTGTTATCTGATAAGTCTTTGGACCTGTTAAAGGTGGTTTGGCTCAGGGTCCCAAATTCCCAGGGAAACCTGAACTCTTGGCATGGGGTAGCTGAATGTGCCCTGTGCCTTTGTGACAGAAAGGGCTGCACAATCTGCACTTAACATCAGGGATAGTGCAGGAGATACTTCTTAGCCAAGGGACTCTTTGAAGACCTGAACATTACTGACTTGCTGACGTCGTGGTCTTTCATCCAACAAGAAAATCCTCCCGTGGGCAGTGGAGGAATCCTGCACACATTCTGTCCCTGTCACCCAGTGCTGCACTAATTGCTTCACTGGACACAAAAATGCTGCAAGAACATACTTCCCTTATACTGTCATGCAACTTTCTGAGAATTAGGAGAATATCTATCGCTTACTGGAAAGAGATGTATTTCTATATCAGCCATTTTTTTCTATTTCTCCTTTTCTTAATTTTTATTATGTCCTTGTACTTTCTTTCATAAATATGTTTATTTTGCCCAGCTGTTTTATTTCTCACATTGTCTTAACCTGCACCTTGGTCTTCTCTTTCTTTTTCTGTCCATTTTGTGTAAGACAGATAGTTCCTTCCTCTTTTTTTTTTTTTTTTTTTTGCTTCAATTATTCTTAAACTCCTTTTCTGTTTTATTGTCTCAGTCACTGTGCTGCCACAAGGTCTAGAAAAACAGATGAGTTAAAGTTGCAGAAAATAACTGGCTGTAGTGTAACTGGCTGTAGTGCCAGGATACTGGCTGGAGCTAAGAATTTGGTGTATATAGGCTGCACTCCACCACTGCTTGTTCCTTGGACAGGTACTGCAGTGCTTGTTAGTTAAGGCAGACTTCAATACAGTGGGTTATGGGTCTGCGGGGGGATAGAGGCAGCTTTTAGGCAACTACACCTAAAACAACATGTTCCAAAAAATCTACACTCAGTGACTCTCATGTGCTAGAGGCAATTTTTGTCATTGCTTTATTTCTGAAAATACTGTTTGCATCCCTACTAGAGACCAGACATGACATGAAACACAGTGGTGATTAGTGTGTTTTCATTTTAAAAAGCCTCCATAGGAAGCCTGTCTCACCACTGGAGGCAGCTGGAATGGTGGAGACCCTAAGAAATTAGTGATTGCAAATTCTGGGTCAGGCAGTGGGACACATCCCTATACAAAGGATAATTAAGGATGCATTGGGTATGAGGCAGCCTGATTCCTACCTTACCTGGCATAGGTACAGAAAGCAGGTGATCTTGGCTCCTAGTCTTTTTTCACCATGAGCATGTTCAAATTCATTAGGCAGAGCACATGTGTATTCTCAGGACTACAACAGGTGGTTTTGAGATGCAATCAGGCATTCAGAGCAGCATGGGTTTGTCCTTCCATAGCAACTTGTGGATCCATGAACACCTTATCTACTGTCTAGGAATGTAGAAAATGGTTCCCTTAATGGAGAAGCTGAACACTGGTCTCTTGGTCTGGGATATTGCACTAACCATAGAGCTACCCTGTCGGTGGAGAAAAAGCAGATACTACAGAATTTGCTCTTCTTTTAGAAGTACAGAGAGGGGTGAGTGCAGGTTCAGGGAAGCAGAGGCTGCAGGCTGCCCCTCTGAAGGAAGGCACCTCTCAGCAGTTCTGACTTCTGCAGTGTAACCTGGAGAGTGCTAGGATTTACTATTTTCTTCTGTGTCATTTTGTATTATGGTTCCCCAGGGTATTGTTTTTTTTTTCTCCTTCTGGACTCTTGGTTTCCATTTAAGGGACTGAGAAAGTCCCAATGCTGCAGTGCTCAGCATTGTGGCATCTCAGACTGGGATCTGCTTTTTGTTTCTCTTTGTTTCTACATCTGATAAAGGCTCTTTGCTCCTTTCAGTGGGGTGCTGTGAAAAATCAAGACTGTCAGAAGCCCAGATCTCTCAGTGCTCCAGGAGTGGTATAATGAGTATATGCATTGTGGATGGGAGAGGGTGTACAATTAGTGACATATTTTGAAGCACTTAACATATTGTTCTGTGATCCCCTGAAGACTGAGAATCTGGCAAGATGCTGCCTTACCCCATATCAGGTTCCAAATGGCTGTACCAGAAGTAGAAGTAACACAGCAGTCCTTCAGCTGGGGGACTTTAGCTCAAAGGCATAGTCTCTGGTATCACACCTAAATTTCAAAGCTTAGTCTCTCTCAGCCAGGTCCCCTTTGGTTTTGGCCTGCTTTGTTTCTACCCCCTAAATTCTCCTGCTGTATTTCTGAGTGGAGGGTATGTGGATGTCTCGACAGGAGATGCCTGCTCCTTGCTCTTACTTCTGAAAAATCTAATTCTGTTTTGTCTGTCTCTTCACACTCCCATTGCCAGGGAGGTTTCGTTTTCCAGGGCGGATGTCTGTCAGACTGACTGCTGTGAGGTGTTCCCTTCTTTAGAAATTCAGCTGCTTGGGGATCTGAGATATGCACATACCAATGTGTGAATAGGTGGGTCAGAATGAGGATTACTAGAGGGACTCCGTGGTATAGTGTGGGAAGGCCTCGAGGAGCCTCATTGCACCCCAGAGGAACACAGGAGCAGCGTGGGGGACCAAGGGGCCTCTGCAGAGCAGCTGAGTACAAGGAAATTGACACTTCACATCCTCTAACTGCATAAAGTACAGTCACTCACCATATAGATCCTCTTCAGTCCTCGTGTGTTTGAGGTTTTCACATGTGGTACTGGCTGTGTCTGCCAAAAAGTCTGCTTTACATGGCCTCCCTCCTTCCCTCCAGCCTGGCACTGGCCCAGCTGATAGCAGGGCTGCTGCACTCCCCTAAGTGCTGAGGACGTGAGAGGCTGCATGAGGATGCAGCTCAGCTCCCTTGGGGCACCTGCTGCCTCCCAAAAGGCTGGTGGCACTTATCACTAATCAAGGACAGAGAAGGGCAGCTCCCCACCCCCACTTGTGCTTTTAACCCTGTGGGGACCATGATATCTTTTCACCTTGGGATGCAAGTGAGGGATCACAGCAGCAGAGGCAGGAGGAATAGGGATGCACACACAGTGAAAAATGATGGGGGGAATGATGAGAGGGAGTGTGGCTGGGGAAAGGAGGAGCCACTGATGTGAAGGGCAAAGAAGAAAAACATCTTGAGGGAGAGCGTATAGAGAGATGTACCCAGCTTGGAAACAGACACAGCAGTAGGGAAAAGGACAGAAAGGACAGATGGAGAATCCACAAAGAGATGGAAGCAGACTTGACAAAAGAGAAAGAAGGAAAAAAGAAGACAGTCTGCCTGAGAGGATGAAGGCACAAAAGCAGGAGGTGCCAAGAGCTAGCTAGGAGAGGGTTATGTGACATACTGAAACTAAGGCACTTGGACAGTGGCTACAAACACCTGGGCCTGCCTGGGGCAGAGTTTTGTAGAAGGGGAACTACTGATGTTTAAAATTGTTACTTAGTGGGGAGAGCACTGTCTGAAGATACAAAGTTCAAAGGCTGGGTAGGTTCCTCAGTCTTTCCATGTGGGTGGTTTCCCCCATATGTTCCATGATTACCATTCTTGTAGCTCTTGTCAGTTACCAGGGATTTTTTACTGGCCACTGTGCAGTCCCTGCCTTGTAGCTCCTTGCTATCCTAGAACTGCAGTCTCATTTCTTTAGTTCAATTTAGTTCAATAGTTCAATTTAATTCAATGGCCACTTCTACTTATCTGTGTCATCAACAGAAGAATCTACACTCTTCCTCATGCATCTAGTCTCTGCTTTCCCAGGTGCACTTCCCCATACTCACATTGTTTGTAGAGCGATAATGCACTTGGCAGGAGAGCTAATTCAGCAGTATAATGTCTTTCAAACAAAGTGCACCCTGTTCCCACCTGGTCAATTAAACCGGAACAAATCTGTGCAGAAGCACTGACCTGAGGCCAAGCACTTTGCCTCCTGGAAAGATGTGTGGTGACTTCCCTTGTGAACCACCTCAGCCCTACCTGGAGCTGTGGGATGGGCAGCTCATCCCTGCTGCCTGGCCGCTGCCAGTCTGCTCAGGCAGACTGCAGTGGGGTCAGAAGCACCTGTGATGGTGTTTTCCATGCAGTACATCCCTGTACAGCCTGCCTGAATGAAGCCCCTACTGGAACAAGTGGTATCCATGCTTTCTCGGGGATGCAGTTGCTCTCACAGAGCAAAAGCCATGGAGTGGTGCTGAGCCTGTTTCCTACAAGCTGTCTTGTCTCTGGAGAACTTGAATCTAAAGCTTCTCAGTACTGGAGATGTTTGTCAATGCTTTTTCTTGGTCCCTGACCTCTGAGCAGGTGGCCTGTACCTTGCTGAGAAACAGGGCCAAGGCGAGAGCTGTTTCAGAGCAAACAAAAGTATCATGGGAAGAGGACTTGCTGCAGTTATGGGGATTGGAAGGAGGAGGCCAGTAAGCCAGGTCTGTGACCTCTCCAGTTTCCAGAGCTTTCTCTGGAGAGGCCTGGGCCAGAGCAGCCACAGCTCCTATGTGAGTCCTCCGGGAACCTCTGCAGGGAGTTGCTGCTGGAGAGTACAAAGGAGCTCTCCTTCCACTTCAGTGTAAAGCTGTGCAGAGCAGCACTTGTGACCTTCCCTTTGCAAATGGTCATGTAAAATATTAAAAGTATTGCCCTTCACATCTGGTTGGAAAGGTACAGATTTCTTTTGAGGATTTGTTCAATAGCATTAACTTTCTTAATGCTTTCAGCAAAATCTTATCTTTACTGTTCAAGCTCTCCCTTTTTCCGGGTTTGAGACCTTATCACTGTAAGGAGTGATATTTTTTGCAAAACAAAATATGAAAGGAAAAAAAAAAAAAACCTTCTTCATTACCTACAGAAGTTCCCCTCTAGGATTTTGCTTTTATTTTTATGATTGTGAAAGCTGGAGTTTGGGTAAACTTTGCCCAGTTGAAATAGACAATAAAAATATAGGCTTTCATAGAGGGAACAGGTTACTACCAGTTCACAGGGATGCATATATAAAAACAAATATATGTATATTTATATGAATGCAAGCGGAGATATGCAAACAGAAACAAAATACAGCTATATATTATGTATAACTCATGATCATGTGTGTATCTACATACCTTTGTATGTACAAAGTAGCGTGTATGCAAATATCTTCAGCTATTTAAATGTAAGCTCAGAAATAAAACCATGTGCATAAATATGGACATAAAGCAATATGTACAAATTGTAATATGGTAATATTATTGATATTATGATTTCATGCACTGGTAATCTCGGGCATGCTCATGTTTTTACACATATGCAGCGTCACACGTTAGGTGTCTGTTTATATATCAGATCATCAAGTTACTCGGATATAAACATTTTATATAGAAATGCAACTGTAATGCAGCAGGCCCCAGAGAATCCTCCACCTGCCCACCAAAACACACCTGGACAGCTGTGCACAGCATCCTTGCACAGCTAGGCTGGCTGAATGCAACCACTCTGGTTTTCAAAAGGGTGAGGAGGGCCACGGGCAAGCAGGTACACGCGTGTGTGGGAGTGCAAGTGAGCCATGAAAGGGTGAAGGAATGATCCTGGGGGAGGACAAAGGGCGTGTGGAGCCCCCAGAGGGAGCAATACAAGAGCCAGATGGGTTTACATGAGCAGGGCAGCATCACTGGAGGGTGAGAAAGGAGGCTGGGGAAGAGACAAGAGAGCATGAATCAGGAGACGTGATATTCCCCTGAAAATTAAGAAGTATGAGGGGCAGTTTAGGGGAGATACCCACCCTGGTCTGCTGGCACCTGTTTCTGAGGGGGAGTGGGGCAGAACTGCTGGGATGGGATGGGATGGGATGGGATGGGATGGGATGGGATGGGATGGGATGGGATGGGATGGGATGGGATGGGATGGGATGGGATGGGATGGGATGGGATGGGATGGGATGGGATGGGATAGGATGATGAGGCTTCATGCTGGAATCCCTTCTGCGCCCTTTCTGGTGGTTGACCCCGATGGCCATAGAGAGCAGGACTGGCTGCATAAGGCAGCTCTTCCTGAAGACTGGTTTAATCTCGTCTTTCCTCATCTGCTCTGCCAGGATCTCAGCACAGGAACAGTGTGTGGGGTTTTGGGACACTCTTCCCGTCGCCCTCATTTTTGACCTGCATGGGCTGCTCCGTGTGACTGAGCAGCAAGCAAGGGGTGCTGTGCTTGTGGGGAGAGGGGGGCACTGCCCCGGGGCAGCTCAGAGCATCTCCTGCTGGGAGAGGAATGATAAACCCCGGTGCGCTAGTCTGGTTTAGCCTTTGTTAGCCAGCAAAGGGATAAGGTGAGGCTCAGGTCCCGGGTGTTTACAGCTAACTTTAGATTACAATAGTGAGGGCACTAGAGAAGGGTTAGCCAGGGGCTTTGTTCTTTTCCTGGGAATCCTGCTGCTGTAATTACTTGTGATCTCAGCCATTCTCACAGTCTCTGTTCCCCTCAGCCCCGGGCTGCAATCCTTCACTGTGTCGCTGGAAAACGCGGTGTGATTCGGGTCAGCTACCTGGGACAGGGCACGGCCAGGTGAGAAATGCCTCCAGAAGCGGCGCCTGTGGCCGCGCAGCTCTGCCGTGCCCGGTGCGTGTCCGTGCGCTCACGTCTCAGCTGCTGGCTCGGGATCCGCCTGTTGATGTGTGTGTTTGCTGGGGCGTGTGTGGGTCTAGTGGGTGGGTTCAGCTCTGCCCACTCTGTGTGTGTGTGTGTGTGTGTGTGTGCTGCTCTTAGGAATGTCGGGGTGTGAGAAAAGCGCCCAAAAGGGGACGTGAGATAAGGCCGCTGGCTGGCTCGCCCTGACGAAACGCCTCCACTCCGTGCCATGGGTGCAGGCCCAGACTGGCTCTGCGTGCCAGCAGGCAGCATTCCCCAGCACCCATTCCACTGCTGCTGGATTGACCAGGCTGGGCAAAAACTCTGAGGAAGCCTGTGCCTTCTGATCGGTATCTGTGTGACTGAAACACTGCAGCTGGTTGAGCAGCTAGAGCACATTGTGGAGCTGCACTCGTCAGACTTCCCATCATCCTTCCCTCAGGCTGGCACGGTGCCCTGCACGTACCAAAGAGAGTTTCTTTTTATGTCTTCCAGAGGAAAAATGTTTCCCACCCTCCTTAAGACATAACATTTTACCATCTGAATATAGTCACCTCTTGACCAATATGAAGTAAAGATTAGTTTTGTGAAGACTTAGCAAAAACAACCCAGTCCTTATGCGTGTACTGCTCAGCCCTTGGGAAAAGGAAGGAAGCAAGGGGGGCTCAGATGACTGGCAGCCCTAATTTCCTCTATCCCGTACCTTCTGTTCCTCTCCAGACCTCCACCTGAACTGAGTCCCCATGTCTAACCACTGTCCTGAACTGGGTTTATCTTCCTGTAGTACTTTGCTAGGAGATTCCCTTTGTAATTTCACATCTTGGTGCAATTTTTTTTCCTCCCTGCTTATGTTGATGGGCTTTAATTGAACTTCATTAGCCAGGTTGGTTTCTTACATTGCCCTTCAAATTTAGTCTCTTGCTCAGAGTGGACAAAACCACAGTGTGATGCAGTGTCTGATACAGGAAAAACCCACACCACGAATGTTTTGGCCAAAGCCTCTTGCTCTTGCAGCCCTGCAGCCAGCCTCCTGATAGCTCACCCCTGAGCTTCCATCACAGCTCTGCTGCTGTCTCCCCAGATGCTGCAGCATCCCAGTTCATGACTGGGACATGGGCTTTGGGGCAGTTTCACTTGTAGTTCACCTGTACATTCCAGAGGAAAGGAGACAAAAACCGAGAGAGATCACAAGAAGGGCATTTGCTTGTGGTAAAACAAAAGTATACTTATAACATTCTCTGTGAGTCACATGCACATACTTAATTATTGCTATTCTGAGATATGAACCAGTGTTAGAATAAAATCAGATAAATAAATAGTGCAAGGAAAGGCAAATGTACAGGTATCTAGCTCCTCTCTTTGCTAGAAAGCCTGGTTTCACAAGGCAAAATCAATCAGGAAAAAAAGCAGGCTTGTGGCCTAGATGCAGACCAGGAGTCTTCTTCCAGTCAGAACGAAAGAAGAGGACAAGGCCTGAAGCGTTATAGGAAATGGGACCAGGAAACCTTAGAGGACTTCCAGGGGGTTGTCACGTCTTTCACATACACCAGGATAGACTTTTCAAGGGGATGCTGGTTTCCTCTCCAGCATGTGGCTTTCTGCAGAACTATTCATTCTTTTAATAAGGTTAGTTCCTCTTTGTGAATCATTGTTAAATATTGGTTTCCGCTGTTTTTTTGTATTTTTGTTTTTTTTTTTTTTTTACAACAGATACTTCCCCTTTTGAAAGCAACGGTGAAAATATTAAAACTTTTAACTTTGGTTTACTTCAGATTAACCAGCCAGTTTATTGACCAAAGTTTTCAGACAGTAGCTTCAGCCTACACCGCACCGTGGTTGAGGGCAGAATTTAAAGGTGCCTTGGGTTTACTGCTGTATTCTCCCCAGTGCTATGTCTGTGCTTTTTTTAGCTGGGTAATTTTGTAGCTTCCTCCTCCACCTCTCTGTTCATCTTTTCTGAGTATTGACAAGTTATCCTTTTTCTTCTGATATTTTGCTGCTGTCTTTTCCTTTTTTTTCTCTTCTATTCTTCTGCCTTGCCCTTCTAATCTGCTTTAGTATTTTCTTTCTTCACCTCATTATGTCCTTTTGTTTTTGGCTTCTGTCTCTCCATTGGTTCTTTTCTCACTCGCTTAACCTCCTGTTGTTTACAGGCCAACCTACATCCCACCCATCATCTTGTTTCTCTCTTTTATCTTTCCTCCCCTTCTTCCCCCCCTCCTCCTAACCTCCTCTCAACAATAAAAGTTACTCATGGCTTGAGGGGGAAGCATCTGGCCCATGCTGGCTCTCATTCTCTCTCCTTTGTTCTGAATGCTCTTTTGTTATAAACACAACAAACAGAAAAGCACAAAATCAGCTCTCAAGGCAAACACTGCATAATAATCCTCCTTGTCCCTGCTCCTCTTATCTCTGAAGAATTTGTTCTCCAGGCAAAATAAGAAGAAACACGAGATAGGATTTGCCAGAATTGGAGGCAAAAGAGAGACTGGAAAGAGTTTAATCATATGGGGCAGCACCACTGAACTGCAACTTGGGCAGATTCAATAAAGTAGGTGAAATACAGTTTGCCAGGAGTTTGGACAGCAGTGTGATGATCCTGTGGTTGATCAATCCCTGTTGATCAGTCTGTGCTCCCATTAGGTTGTAGAGGCATGGACAGGACCAAAAATGTTAGTTTTAAAAGTTTTTTTAACACCTAATTTTTGGCACCTTCTCCTTATTTGTGCCTTGAGCCAAGGCCTTGTGTATATGGAATGTGTTTGCCAGAGAACTGTACCTGCTGGACCTCCACTGACATTCTCAAAAAGCCACAGTAGGGTGCTTCTGTGGGGTGACATGCCAGCTCCAGTCCCTGAGATAAATTAAATTAAGAACAGGCTTGCTCATTGTTGCAGCTCTTGCTTAATGTTAGATAGGGATTCTCTGATTAAACCAGCCTTTCTCAGAAAATGTAAGCTCCCTGGAAGTGAAATGCTAGTTGGCATGCACTAGTTTGGACATGCAAGCGTTCTCGAAGCTAAAAAGAAAAAAGCTTGTTAAGCAAAAGACAAGCCTTTCCCAATCCCCACAGCTCTGTGGTTAGGATACCGGTGTTTAATGTGGGGCAGCCAGCATCAGGTTCTGCTTGGGACCGGTTCTGCCCGGCTCTTCCCCTAGCAACCTTGGGTCTGGCTGCCCTCATGCCACGGTCCTCCATCCCAGCACAGTTACTGCACTTTGCACAGCGCACGAGTATTACATTCACAAAAAGACAGGATGGATAGTTTTGGTGCAGTATCAGATAGCTCTGCTAAGGAGGTGTTAAGGTACTTCCCCCAGCAGCCGATCTTCAGAAGAATTAGCTGTACTGTGGGAGGTAGGTGTGTGTCCTGGGACAGAAACAAAACAGATATTTAGGAGGAACAGGCTGTGATGCAAACTTCAAATCTAAATATTTGAGCATCAGCACATAGGGGCAAAACTCATTGAAATGGATATTTTCCCGCACATTCCTTAGGGAAATTGGGGTTTCAGTGATGCCTTTTGAGCTTGAAAAAGAAACAGTCTTATTGCTGTTTACTTCTCCAGCTCTGTTAAATAAAGACGTGCTACCCATGATGTTCTGCATTATGTGTTAGAGATTTAATTTTCAGCTAAACTTTTATTGCTTCTACATTGGACCGGTAGCTATGTATGTATTTAATCTAATCTTGCAGTTCTGATTGCTCAGCATTTGCAACAGACTTGTGTGTGTTAAGAACAGACAACGAATGGGGACATTTCAGAAGAATGCAGTCCAAAGATTGTCTCTCTGAAATGTGAATATGCTTAAAGCCTCCACAAATATGGCAACTTCTCACACTAACAAGTAAATGAGTATTTCCAGAGCTAATGCCAGAGTTCGGGACAGCTGGGTGATCAGATTCAAGATGGAGCTTGCTATGCTTGCAAACAAATGGAAAATAAGCTAGGAAAAAGAAAAATGTACTCCAACGAAGTGTTAGGGAATTCGGCTGGACAGAGGAGAGGTTGCCACAGCTCCTTGCTCCCAGGACCAAGAATGACCCTGTATTTCCTGGAGGCACATGCATAAACCCACACGGTGCAGTTACACAAACAGCACCAGTGACCTCCGAGGAGGAGCGGGAGGGAGCTCCAGCAGTGGTGAATGTACATATAAATATGATAAGGTGGATCCTTCCAAGGAGCTGGGCTCAGACAGTCTGACCACAGACAGCAGTCTCTCTGGTGCTGGCACAAGGCTGCAGCCCCGCTCCTGCTGCTGGTACACACACACACAGAGGTGTGTGCACGGGTGGCCAGGACACTCCTGGTCCCCCCAGAAGCCAACCCGGCATGGCCTCACCCTTAGAGACCAGCAGAAACCAGTAGCACTCACCCCTCACAGCCAAAAAATTGATTTAATAACGAGATAGGGCAAACCGTGCTAAGCAAGTGCAGGACAATGCTGGACACTTTTGCTGGTCGGCCAAGAATTTTCATGCAAACGTCCCTTCTTCCCCCATATCTCTCCCTTTCTCCTCCTTGTTTTCTCCCCTAAACATCCCACAGTATGTCTCGTACAATCCCAAAATGCTCTTCCCTTGCAACCTGTAAGGTGTCCGTGCCCCTGTACACAGCACCTCCTCTTTCACAGTTTGAAAGGTGCTCCACCTTTGGCTTTGTGATGAATTTCGCACCTGGGCTGATGGCTCTCCTGGGCTGCTGGCCCAGGCAGGTTGTCCTTAATCCGGGTTGTCACCTGGCATTGTGTGCCTGTTTTCCTCCAGGTGTAAGAAAATGGAACCTTTGATGTGCTAATGGCTCTTGTGAGGGGCCGGGGAGAAGCTGGGGCGGCGTGTTAGCTGGGGCCCTCCTTCTGCCATTGTCCCTCCGTGCTCTCCTGTGCGTGTGAAGAGGCGCTTTTGTCACACAACCGAAGAAGGAGGAATGTGCAGGCATCCTGTGCCCTTACACACTTCTGCTAGCAAATAATATTTTAACAACAACACACAGAATACCCATGAGATATTTATCAAATAAATATAACACATAAACACCCCATGAGGGTATTTATCCATCACTGTCATTAATGCCATGAAATAAACAGGCATTTGTGAGAGTGAGTGAAAGAAAGCTTTCACTCACTAATTTAGTTACTTGTGGCCAGGTGGTAACACCAAATAAACAACAGAATCGAATTTAAAATGTGATTGTTCCAGTTCCTCAGAATTTGATGGCAAAGTGGTGTCTGGTCTCAAGGTATTTTTCCTAACAATAAAAACCAGAGTAAGTCAGCTTTTTTCCCCACTGTTCTTGCCCCCAGCCATCAGCTGCTGCTGTTTTCTGAAGTCAAAGTCCTTGACAGATTCTTAATTCGGTGAAGACTTCTATTGTTTGGCAGCACCTTTGCTTGATTCAAAGCACAACTCTTCATTATTCTCCTGGAAGAGTTTGGCAATTGTTTGACCTGAAGGATGGACAGTAAATGTGGAGCACAGTAGCGTTTGATTGAATTATAGACTCATCAAATGGTTTGAGTTGGAGAGGACCTTATAAATAATTTTTCTTCAATCTCCCTGCCATGGATGGTGACACTTTCTACTTTTTTTCTCAAAGCCACACCCAACCTGGCCTTATGGACTTCCAGGGATGGGGCATCACCAATTTCTCTGGGAAATCTCTGCCAGTGCCCTACCACCTTCACAGTAAAGAGTGTCTTCGTATTATCTAATCTAAACCTGCCCTCTGTCATTTTGAAGCCATTCCCCCGTCTCCTGTCACTACATGCCCTTGTAAGGAAGGGCATAAGTCTGGGACTAGATCCAGCTTCAACTTTGCCTCTGTAGATTCCAGAATCGTATGAAAAATATATTTTTTGGCAACCGGACAAACAAAAAAATCCCCGAAACGCAGCTACCCAGAGCTATACTTCATCCACAGCTTTGTGAGGTGGTGGGAGCACCCGCAGAGCATAGCAGACACAGCACCCGCAGACTTCAGACTACCGCCCGTGCTGTTTGTGTGCCTGCCTCTGCACCATCATTGCCCGCCTTGCTGCTTTATCTTACAGACCGAATAATAAAGACATTTATTTTTATATACAACAAATAATAAATAAAGGCGTCGCTTTACGTCACGCAGCCGCCGTCGGTGCAAGCCGCCCAAGATAACCGATTTGTGCCATTAGCGAACGCTTCGCGCGTGGCATCCGAGGCGTGGCGGCCCCTGCGGCGCGGGGAGCGCGGCCATCGCCCCACGGCCGCCCGGCCCGCTCCGCACGCAGATTCCTGTCACGGAGTGGGGCGTGAGCTCCGGGGGATGCTTCGTGATTGCCGTGTTTTGGTGTCGGGCAGCAGCCCCGCCCCTCCGTCTCCCCTCCCACGGCTGAGCCCATAAAGCGGCGGGCGGGCGCAGGCGGCGGCGTGCGCGGGGCGGGCTCGCGTTGGTCTCGGGCGTGGGCGGGCGCGGAGCCGCCGCCTCTCGCGGGTTCCGTTAGGAGCGGCGGGCGGCCGTTCGCTGGCAGTCGGGCACCGGGAGCCACCGACGATGGACACCAAAAAGGTAGGCGGGCGATCGCGGGCTCCTTCTCGCCCTCTTTCTCCCCGCTACGGCCGCCGCTCGGGTCCCCGGGCTCTTCGGTGGAGGGCTGGGGGGTGGGATGCGGTCGCGGCCGGCGTTCGCCGGCTGCTCGCCATGGGGGAGGGATGCGGTGGTGGTCCCGGCAGGGCCGCTGGCTCGGCCCTTCGGCGGTTCTGTCTCTGGGGGGGGATGGGGACCGCGCAGTTCGGGAGAGGTTGTCGCAGGTCGCGCGATCGATTTTTGGTTTCGTGCGCGTGGCCTGATGATGCACATGATGATGCCCGCGTTGTAGGATATTGATCACGAGGTTTGTTTCGCTGGCGGCGCCGCACTCGGTTGGTCCCTGGGTTTAGGATGCTAAGCCGGAGGTTGATGTTTAAGACATTTTCTTAGAGTGGTGGCAGTATGACTTAAAAGGCATTTTAAAATTTCAAGAAGGTGGCAGAGCATGTCCTTCCCCTCCTCATATGCAGAGCAGGGGATATTTGTCGCTATCTGCTCGTGTGCAGCAGTGGAGTGAGCTCATGAGTGCGTGTTATTTGAACACAGGGAGACAGGACATATCCACCTGAACCTGGGGCGGGATGCCGGGGAACAGCCAGAATTGGAGAGGGCCGGGGCTCTCATCGCCATATTGATGGGAGATGAGGGCTGTGTGAGAGGAGAGGAAAGGAGAGCGTCTGGTCAAGGTCGTTCAGAGAAGCGGGGGGAAGCCAGTCCTGCCGGGCTCAACAAGTTGCACAGCTCTGGGTTTGGAGGTAGTGAAGGAGGGGAGCTGGTGAGGAGCATCTCCTGGAAAACGAATGCTGCCGACGCCTGTGGTCGGAGGGAGGGAGGGGTGGCGGTTTGAATTCCACGCTGGTGTACAGACCTCAGCCTTGAGCCTTTGGGTGTAGCTGTACTATTTCTGAGCTCCCTGTTTGCCTTTTGGGAAGCGAGGCACTTGCAGCGCTAACAAATGATCCATACATTAGATCACAGCCTGGCTCACTGGAGGGGATGGGTCATGCCATGTGATGTCTAGGTGGTGGGAGGCTGGGCAGGAGATGAATAGCAGGCAGCAGCCAGGAGAAAGAAGTGTGAAAGAGGATAGAACAACTAACCCTGCAGCTCATTTATGTACCATGCAAGTGAGGGGTGCACACAAAGCAGGGACCTTGTGGTCCCTGCAGCACCCAGAAGGAAAAGGCCAGCTGTGGTCACTGCTAGCCATGACAAAGCAGAGTCCTGGGGTGAAGGTGCTCCTGTGTGAGCCATGTGGAGAGCTGGGGTTTGTCTGCAGCTTTGCCATACCTGCTGGCTAGAGATGACCTGGTCTGGAGTCCCAAAACTGTTTAAATATTATAATGCATTTCTGCAGACATCCAGTTGCTTTGAAAGAGATGTGTCCTTGTGGTTCTGTGCCAAATTTCCTTGAGATAAAAATGAGGGGAGCGGTCACAGGGTGCCAAGGAGAATGCCTGGCCTGCCTAGGGTGTGTTCAGGTGTGAATGCACCCCCGTGCTCATCTGCCCCCTGTCCACTTGGTCTCCACCACTGACCTGGGCAGGAGGACAGTTACATGATATAGGTCGGTGGAGGAAGCCATGCCTGAGAGTCCTTTCCCCAAATTTTGTTTATTGAGGCAGAACTGGTCGTGCTTGAGGGTTGTGCAGGCCAGATGCACATACATGGTTGGCTCGAAAGATTGGTGGAGGTGGCACGAGCACTATATAACAGAAGGTTATTGTCAAAAACTTTGGTCTGTTTTGAGAGCTACTACTCCTGGAGCTGAGCTAGAAAGTGAGAGACTGGAAGAGCTGTGACAGTAGGCCCCACCTAGTAGTTTACTCTGCCAGGCTCAAGTACAATAATTGGAAAGTCTTGGAAAAGGAACTGTTAATATTTTTGGAAAAGCTTCCCAACCTCCTGAGGTGGGAAGGAACACAATATTTCTGAATTGTGCCAACTCAGGCAGTGGCTGCCTAAGTGCCAACTCCTGAGTCACCTGCTCCCCCACACCTCCCTCACTGGAGCTGGCTTAAATGCCACAAGCTTTAAAAATGAATAAAATGTCAGATGCTTTTTGCTGACACTTAAATTTCTCTGTGGGACTTCTGAGGTTGGACCCTTAAGCTTTCCCTATGGCTCTGAGGGCTCAGCAGTTTTTATTTAAATTTACTAGAGATTCAGGTACACTGAAACTTCAGGGAGTGTGCTTCATTTAAGATACCAACTATTGCCACAGCTTGAAGAAAAATAGACGGGGAGCTTGGTAGCAACTGCTGCCACCTCTTGAGGCAGCCGCTGTGCCAGTGCCCTGGGGCAGGGATGGGAAGCCCTAGCCTGGGAAAAACAAGCCTGTTGCCGAAGAGAGTGCGTGTTGTAACTGTTGTGAGTGACTGCCAGGGTAGCTCATGGGCAGATCTGAGACTCAATTTATGGGAACTTGTCAGCTGGCTCAGGGAAGAGTTAGACCCTTCTTTCATGGCATGCCAGAGATCAGCAAAAGCTGCTGTAAAGCAGATCAACCCAAAATAACAGCCACTAATGCAGGCAGTGTATTCATTGCTGATGAGCTGAGAATAGTTGCTGAAGGTCAGGCGATAACAAAGGGGAGGCCCTGACAAACCCTCCTACTTGCAGCCACAGAACTTTTCATACTGTACAGTTGCATCTCCCTTTCTAGGGAGGGGGATCCAAGGGATGCAACTGGTACTCACCCTTGCTGGATCAAAGCCCATTCCCTGCCCTCGGAGCACTTGCACATGGCACCTATGAGCTGCAGCTGCTCTTTATGCTGAAGAGAAGCTCAACTTGTGTAGAAATCCAAATTAACTAAATAATTCTTCCCTCTTTTTCCACAGAAAATCACAGCACCTCTTATCTATGCTGTTTGCATTGCTGCCATTGGATCTCTCCAGTTTGGATACAACACCGGTGTCATCAATGCCCCTGAGAAGGTGAGAAGAAGAGGGAGGTGGGATGGGTGAGGGGCTGATGGGAAGACAGTGGTGTAGAAAGGAGAGGCACTGTCTCCCAGTAATTTGGTTTTGGTTTATGAAGTCAGTAAGGTATTAAAACCCTGTTCAAATACACTATTGACAGGAAGAACAAAGTTTTGGGGAGGGGAGAGATCAAACAGAGGTTAATTCTCTTAATTAGGAGCACAGGAAGGGCAGGAGGGTTCCATCTGCCATATGTGGTGTGTGGAGGAATGTGAGCTGCCTCAGTTTTGAGTCAGAATAAACCAACCATGGCAGAAGGAATGTAGAGAGCAGTGTGCAGAAAACAGTTAAGGGTCGGTAGGAATTACATCTGCCCTAATTTAGTTTATTTCAAGTTTATTTTACTTGTTTATTCATTCCTTGTGTTAAGTATAGATTCAGTGCTTGTAAAAGGGTTGTGACTTGGACATTTGACCAAATCATCCCATGACTGTAGCCTAAGAAAAGAGGTGAAGAAAATGAGAGATGTGGTTTTCGTGTAACTTTAAGATGGTTCCTCTGTCAAGAACTGAGTCACGAATACCACATCCACCCTCTCTCCGGGAAGAGATGTTCACGACGGGATGGGGGATGGGGTCAGTCCTCCCTAGTTAATGTCCTGCTGCCATCTGCTGGGGGCAGACACGCTGTCCCCCCCCCCCAGCCCATGCCAGAATTTACCTCACTAGCTAAGAGGATGCCTGGCAAATCAGCAATGTTGCTCTGTCACATCCCCCCTGAGACAGCATTATGTAAAAAATAAACAATTTTTCAGGCTTACTTCAGTGAAGCCTTGTGTGTCTCCAGCTATTTCTATACCAGAAATCCTATCCCTGCTGTCAATGTTTTGGTATTGCCAGAAATGTTCCCATCCACTCGCTGGTCATGTTTTCGTGTTCCCTTTTATTCCCAACTGTCTCCCGCCTCCTCCCAAAAACCACCAGTGACTCACATCATCTGAAATATTCAGAAGATAAGCCTGTTCTCATTAATAAACACTGCTGTCCTGTGGGTGCCCTGCTTGCCCCTCCACTCAGTGAAGTACTCTCCCTCATCATACTGAGCTACTTCTCAGTGAAAGCTCCTCCTTCTGTGCCCTTGTCTTCCTCTTGTATAACTTGTTGCTGCCTTTTTGGGTCTCTCTCATGGCAGCAGGAAGCAGAAGAAAGGCAGTCTCCCCTCTCCCAAGTGTAAAATGGCCCCCTCTGGATTGTAACTCTTGCTGCCTGACTCCTCTTGCAGATCATCAGAAGCTTTTTCAACAAAACCCTGTCAGAAAGGAGTGGGACTGCTGTCTCCCAAGAACTACTCACCTCTCTGTGGTCACTTTCTGTGGCCATCTTCTCAGTAGGAGGCATGATTGGCTCCTTCTCAGTCAGTCTCTTTGTAAACAGATTTGGCAGGTAAGTTGGGAAGCGGGGGATGCAAGCTGTTGGAGAACTTTTACCTTTACAAAGGAGTGTTGGGAGGAAGGGGGCAGAGGTGGGAAGAGATGTGTGGAGAGGATGCTAGAATGTGTGGGCTGCAAAAAGAAGGATTGCAGGCCAAGGCAAGATCTGAATGAGAATTATTCCATTCTGTTCCCACCCCTGAGATGGGAGATCACGGGCAGGTTTACACTTACCCCTCTCCCGATGATTTTCCTGCTGTATTGACAGTTTAAGCTCAGTCTTGACATCTTTACCCTGGCAGGAGGAACTCCATGCTGCTGGTGAACATCTTGGCCTTTGCTGGTGGCCTTCTCATGGCCTTCTCTAAGGCAGCAGGAGCAGTGGAGATGTTGATTATTGGCCGCTTTGTTATTGGTACCTTCTGTGGCCTCTGCACTGGCTTTGTGCCCATGTACATCAGCGAGGTCTCGCCCACCAGTGTCCGTGGAGCCTTCGGCACCCTCAACCAGCTGGGCATTGTTGTGGGCATCCTGGTGGCTCAGGTAGGCCTGGTGCAACCTGATCCTGCCCTTGGGTGGGGCGAGGAGGGCTTTACTTGCCATCAGGGGCAGAGTGTGGATCCTGTCATGCTGGGGGGGGGGTGAGGAATTGAGGTGTTTGAAGTCACTGTTATTTCTGTCCTCGGTGTAGATCTTTGGACTAGAGGCAATCATGGGCACTGAAGGACTTTGGCCAATGCTTTTGGGGTTCACGATCCTCCCAGCAATCCTGCAGTGTATTGGTCTTCTGTTCTGCCCTGAAAGCCCCCGCTTCCTATTGATCAACAAGATGGAGGAGGAGAAAGCCCAAGCAGGTAAGAACTCATCTCAAAGGGGCAGGGCAGTGTTCTGGCTCCCAGCCTGCACTGAGCTTGAGTGGGAGGCCAGGACCGATCCTGGTGCCTGTGGTGAATTTAGGGTGTGACTCCCGGAGGGCGTCAGGCCTGGCCTACCTTCCCATCCTTTAGGTTGCACCAGTGCCAGGAAGCATGAAACCTGGCATCCCAACAGAGGCTCCAGGTGGGATCAAGATGTGAGGAGTGGCACCTAGCCTGGTGGGATGTAGCAGGACCAGCTGCTGCTGCCACTCTGCCAGCTCCTCCTGAAAGGCAGGAAGTAGGCTGGCATTTAACAGGAACTTGGAGGGCTGGGGTCAGCTCTGGCAAGAGAGTGAACAAAATTTCAGGATCAAACATAAGCTTGGAGATCAATCAGCATGAGCAGGATCTGGGCTGGTTTCTGTGCTGTTCACAGCACCCTGACCTCTGGGTTGAAAAGAAGAGCAAGGCTGCCAGCAGAGGCTTGGCCTTTCCCATGCAGCAGGCCTCAACACCAGCTGGGGGTGTTCAGTCTTCCTCCCGTGCCCTCCCTGCAGCAGCAGGATGGGACACACCAACACCTCCCCTGGCCAGTAGGTATGTATCTCATCCCTGATGTCTTTGGATTCTTCTTGTTCCAGTTCTCCAGAAGCTCCGAGGTGATCGGGATGTGTCTCAAGACATCGAGGAGATGAAAGAAGAAAGTGCTAAAATGTCCCAGGAAAAGAAAGTAACTGTGCCACAGCTCTTCCGTTCTCCAAACTACCGTCAAGCCATTATCATTGCCATCATGCTGCAGCTCTCCCAGCAGCTCTCAGGCATCAATGCTGTGAGTTATCTTGCTGTCCCATCTTCTGGGCCTCCCTTATCTCTGGCTAAACTTGCGCTGGCTACTGGTGTGGAGAGAACTCTTAAGTCCCAAAACATCTTTGTGCCTTGACTGGAGGTCACTGTTTTGTCATCTGGCAAAGATGCTGAGATGGAAAGTGGATACTGTAGCTTTCAATTTCCCCACGTGCACGCTGGCGAGGCCCTGCAGCCTTGCGCCAAGTGAATGAACTTTGACTAGAAGCATGCTGTTTTATAGTGTGGAGTGCTGCTTAGAAACTCCCTGATGGAAGTGCAAGCTGTTAGGCAGAGGATGAGGGACATGCTCTCAAACATGGAATCGTGACTCTGCCCAACTTTGTCTTCACTTCCCAGGTATTCTATTATTCCACGGGGATTTTTGAGAGAGCTGGTATCACACAGCCTATCTATGCCACCATTGGAGCCGGTGTGGTAAACACAGTCTTCACTGTGGTGTCGGTGAGTGGGACAGGGCTGTGTCTGCCTGGGCGTGTCCCTGGCAGATGGGACTACAGACAAGTAGCCAGGCGGTGGCAAAGCACTGGGCTATGCACTGACCCGTGGGAGCAAAGACCAGCGTGCATCAAAGGCGGCATGGTGGGAGGAGAGATGGGCAGAATGAGATGTTATCTTAGATGAAAGAGAATGTGGAAAAGGAGTGCATGTGGGAAGAGTGATGAGAGAAAGCAGTAGCAAGAACCAGAGTGGAAGAAGTTGTGCTGATAATGGAGCAGCCTGGTGACCTGCACTGAGATCATCATGGTCTCTGAGGTTTATGGGCAGATAAGGAAAAGATGCAGGAGACACTGAGCAAGGAGGTCTGTCCTGCTTTTGCTGCCAAACTAATGGACGCTTTTTTCCTTCTGCCTTCTCTTTTCCAGCTGTTCCTGGTGGAGCGTGCTGGCCGCCGGACCCTCCATTTAGCTGGTTTGGGTGGCATGGCTGTGTGTGCTGCTATTATGACTGTGGCTTTGGCTCTGAAGGTGAGTGATTGGTGTTATTGTCCAGGCTGACCCCAGCAGGAACCTATAAGAAAACACATCTACTTTGTTCTGCAATACTGCCCTGTAGGCAGGTAGAGCCAAGTGTGCAATGGAGAGAGCAATTTTATAACTCTGGGAACTGCTATGGTGTTTGCAGTGCAGCTGAGAAAGTTGTGATGCTAGAGATGGTATTGTGCTGATCATACTTTGTTCCCTTGCAGGATGTCGTGGATTGGATCAGATACATCAGCATTGTTGCCACTTTTGGCTTTGTGGCTCTTTTTGAGATTGGCCCTGGCCCTATCCCGTGGTTCATTGTGGCAGAACTCTTCAGCCAGGGCCCACGACCTGCAGCCATGGCAGTGGCTGGTTGTTCCAACTGGACCTCCAATTTCTTGGTGGGAATGCTCTTCCCTTATGCAGAGGTGAGTCCTGGTTGATGAAGCACTGTGAGAGCACTGCAGCATTGGAATAGGTGTCCAGAAAAGTAGTAGAATCTGCATGTTTGAAGACTTTGGCACATGACTATATGACCTTTAATAACTCAACCTCTCCTAGAAATTGTCCCTGCTTTGGGAAGAGGGCAGGGTGAGTCTTCCAGAGGTCTGAGTCAGTGTCATGATTGTTACTGGAGGCTGTTGTTCACCTTATATTCTGCTGTCTTAACTGGTTGCAGCTTACAAATATTTGGAAGAGCCCTCTTAGTTAGCACATCAGGGCTTTTGCTTTAAAAGCATAAATTTTGGTCACCCTCAGGAAGATTAAAGACTTTTAGAAGCCTATAGGAATGTGATTTCAATTTTTAAAATGCTGTGATGAGAAAAAAAGTCAGTAAGGCCACTGTTGGAGAAAGGTGTTGGAGTTTTAACCTCTCATCAGCAAATGACCTTACATGTAATATGAAAATAAAACCTTTTGTGTGTGTTCTCCCTGCAGAAACTGTGTGGCTCCTATGTCTTCCTCATCTTCCTTGTTTTCCTGGTCATCTTCTTTATCTTCACCTTCTTCAAAGTGCCAGAGACCAGGGGCAGGACTTTTGAAGACATCTCCAGAGGCTTTGAAGGACGAAACGGCTCGTCCCCCCAGAAGATGGAGATGAACAAAGCTGCCTAAGAGCCACGACACACCCATTCTTTAACTCGTTCATGCTTAAAGAGTCATTAAAGGAATGAGCAAAGAAAACCATGAGAACTGGGACGTTTTTCCCCTCCTCAATTGCTGCTATATTCTTCTTTTCACCCACATGCTCGCCCATTCTGCCAGGCTTGCCAGCATTAAGCAATTCTGATATGGGTGATCTGCCATACTGGAAAGTGCCTGGCACTTGCAAAAATAATCTCATCTTTCCTGCCACAAACATCAGGAGAACAGAGAAGAGCTGGCAATATTTTTACTTTTCTCACGTAAAATTGCCATTTGGGGTTAACATACTTATGCACACAGTGACCATTATGTATTTGACCCTAATTACTATTTTTGTAGTGAGTTGAAGTGACCTGCTAAACAAGTCCCCAGCCCTTTGAGTCTACTCTGTGTGCGTGCATATGGTGTCACACTGGAATTTAGCAAGCTTACCAAAAAGCCATCGTGCTTTTTCCTATCCAGTGTGCACTCTTTTTAGCCTCAGGAAAAAGGGGACCAAGTCACATGCATATTTTTTCCTGCTCTTTTATTTTTTGTATAGACAGACTGAAAGCATACTTTTACTTCAGTTTATTTATTTGTATGTCACTTTGTAAATATTTATTTTTTTAATGGTGTACAAAAATGTACAGATAAAGAAATTGGAGAGGTTTAAGAGAAATAGCTATTCTAACAAAAGATGCGGTAGACTTGAGGTGCAATAAGACTGTAAAGGGGAAATGTACTAAAAAAGAAGATTGAGCATTTTAGGTGGTATGTACAGCAGAGCCAATTATGCACATCACCTTGAAGTTATTTGTGCCCTCTGGAAAGAAATTCGAGGAGTTCTGTACTTGTGGGAAGAGGTATGTTTCTGCACTAAAATCTCTCTTATTAGGGATTTTTGGTGGCTGTTTTAAATAATTGTTCTCTAGTGTTGATAAGAGTGTGATATGGCATCTTAAAATGGGTTTTGTTGGATTATATTTTCAGACATGGTTTTAAGCATTCTGTGGATGACTGAGGGTGGTGATTGCAAACCAGAAGGTAATTTTTCCTGCCTTCTCTTAATTTTATTTATTTTTGGCTCCTCTGTTATAGTCTAGTACGTCATAAATTCTGAAACTTGCAGACTGTCATTTAAAGGAGCGCAAGGATAAAGATTATTTTTCAAAGCTGTATTTTCTTAGCAGTTGTTCCAATAAATATTACAGAGGGTCATGTAGCATGACCCTCCTGGACACAGGCATGGTCAGTTGTGTTATATGTAAGTTCATAAGAGTAGAGATGCAGGACAAGACACCAGAGCTACTGGAATTTGCTGGTTTAGCAGTGTGAAAGATCTGTAGTGCTCAGTCCCCTGCTTGGTTGAAGGCCAGATGTTTTTTTGCCCCATATATATCCTCTCTGGAAGGTCTGCATGGTGTTGTGGTGCTCACCAGTGTGCTTTGTAGATGTGTACAGCTCTGTTATAGTGCCTCTGTTCAAAGGGATGTGGCAGGCAGTAATTGTTCATCAGCGTTGGTCTCCTTGCTTGTCATTCCGCTGGGCAATCGAGTTTGTGTGTCCCCCACCCTTGCTGCTGAGCTAGCACAGCTCGGGTCAGGCAGGCTAAAAGTAGCACCTAGGGTACACTTGCAGTCAAGGAGGGGCAGCTTGAATCACTGCAGTGTTCTGTGACAGGCTCCAGGCCCGTGCCTGTCCAGACCTGCACAAAATATCTAAAGGTAGCACAGAGGTAGGTCCAGATTAAACTCCTGCTCTTCTGAGATCAAGCTGCAGTTTTTGGATGTGGTCAATCTCATGTTGGCCTGCTGGAATTCATCACTGGATATCCTAGAAGAGAGGTAGGCCCACAGATTCCAAGGTGGTAAAAGGAAGAAAGGCTTAGAAAGGTTGGAATGACAGCAAGACTTCTGCAGCATGGATAGCCCAAGCTTTCTTGACAGCATAATGCTTCAGAGCAGGTTAGAGAAATTCCCATTGATGGGGGGGTCTGTCTGACATTTGCAGTAAATAGTGATGACATTTCTACCTTCCCTAATGAGAAACAGTTGCAAAGATCAGTTGAATTTGCTGCTGTTAAATGCTTCCTGTGAATTAATTTGAAATGCCCCAGCTTTGCACAGTGCAATCATAATACATCCAGTTTTCCCAAGCTTTTTATTTAGCCTTACATTCCAGATATTTATTCTTGTAAGTATTACATAAGATGTCTCTCCCAATTTTGATATTCTGGCTCAGTTACATAGATTTCTGTGCCCTTCCTTTGACCCTCCAGCACATCCAGACATGATATTTCCGTATGGGTATCTGTTTGTTAGGAAACTCCCCCCACAGCTGTGCATAAGAGCATTCCATACTTTGCATCAGATGTGTGTTGGCTTGGACCGAAATGTGTAGGCCTTTCTCACACAGTATCTTTCTTAATTTCTTTTTCTGTAATGGCATTGTGAATATTTCGGATGGATTTTATATGCTTATTAATGTGGTTGTTTCCTGGTTTTGAAATAAAAAATATGAAATAAATACCTGATTTGGTTTTACCTTTATCCTGTAGGTCTTCTCTTATTCCTTTATCAAAGCCTGGGACTGCATCCTGAAATGTCACCAGTGTCTACCCTGCAACCTTTTTGGGTAGCTAGCACTCTGGATTTACTGTTTTATCCTACTGGAAGTGATAACTTCTCTCAGCCTCTATGCAAATCACCTTTAATTCCCTTACTACCATTTCTTAGCAATTTTTAAACCAAAAAAATGTGCTTCTCTGGTTCTTGTTTGCCCAAATTCTTTTTGTGTGCAAATACTTTTCCAAAGTAATGGGAAGGGAGAGGAGAAGTGGATGGAGGTTATGAATCCTGACCAGAGCTAAAGAAGGTGAGACTTCTGCCTCTGTTCTGTTCCCACTGCCCTCCTCGCCTTCTCTGCCTGGAGGGAGAAGAAGGACCCCTTTCCCCTGTAGCTGATGCTTTCCTCCCTCTGTTTGGGATGTGACCTTCATGTCCTCCCATGAGATTGTGCCTATGTACACTCAGTAGTGAATACTGGAAAGGAGCAGAGGGATGGAGAAAAAACAGTGCCCCAGGAGCTGATCCTGTAGCTTAGGGACTTCAGCATTCCTTGGACCACTCTCAGATCTCTGGGCTGCTCTCAAAAAATGTGAAAAGAATTTCTTCAGTGTAAAAGGATGGGATTAAGTGAAAGGAAGGGAAAGATGGCAGACCCCAGAGTACCTTAGAGCAGTAATATGGCTAATGTAACTCCAGAGTCAGCAGGCTGCTCAAAGCCTAACACAAGGAGAAGACAGGGAACAATGTAAAGTCTGGAAAAACTCAGCAGAGCAGTGATCCCATGAAGTCTTTCTGAAAGCTGCTGTTGCTGGCTGCTGCGTGCTCCTAGCTTGCGCCTGTGTTTTGCTAAGCTCGGTATGCAACCAGCCTTGGAGCTGGGGAGTGCCCTGGGCTAATCTGTCTAGGATTGTTTTTCAATTCTAGCTCAACTATAAAAATAAAGCCCAGCCATCCAAACTCATAAGCATATCCAACTCAAACTTAACTCTTAACATTTCAGTTTTCTTTGTCAAAAGTGGAAGCAGAGAACAAAATCACTTGTGGCCAAAGCATGTGATTCACTGAGCACTAAATTAATCTTTTGTGTAGTGTTTGTGATAAAATTTGGGTTAGGGAACAAGGCTTTGGTTTAGATCTGGTCAGTTCTTAAATTTTTAAGGAAGCTTCAAAAGGAAAACCTGTTTGCAATTAAATGGATTGAATGCAATTTAATGGTTTGAGGGTGGGCTGTTTTCAGCTGAAAGTGTTCATCACATGCAAATGAGAATGTAGGCAGTTCTTGTGAACACCACAATACCCCACAGAAAGGAATCACTGGAGAGTTCTTGGAATGAAACTGATGCTGAGTGGACAGGAGAACCCTGAGGGTCCCGAGTGACATCAGCCATGTCAAAGGTTTCAGTGCTGTTTTACAGGCTGGAGCACAATAATGTGTCACAGCATCACTGCCAACATTTGTTGCTTTGTGCTTGTGTTATTTCTGATTAATGTCTTTGCATACCAGCCAAGAACAGCAGTTTATTTCTGTGAGAAGAAATGTGGGAAAAAACCCTCCAGCAAACAACATTTTATTGGAGGTAGATTTCCCTGCTGCATATCCAGTGCAAAAATCTTTTTATTTGATTTTCTGTTCTGAAAAGAGGACACATTTTAGACACCTCAGTAGCTGGGGAGATGTGGGGCAGCTTCTCCCTGGGTGAGAGCACAAGCAGGAAACTGCAGTCTTACCTCCAAGCAAATCACTAACCCCTTTTTTGAGGGTTACTCCAAGAAGGAACATTTGCCAGTTTGCAAATGTTTTCATTTGAGAGGAAAGAAGATGTGGACAGGCTGCCAATGTCATTGTGATGTGCCACGATGGAGCAGCATCAAGAAGTGACTCACCACAACCTTCTCTCCCACTGCACACTGTGAGAAAGGTCCTGCCAGTAGGCAAATCAAATGCATGTTTTGTTGCACAGAAAATTTATGTCTCTGGCTTTTTTTCCTCAGACTTCCTGCAGATCAGACCAAGGACACAATTCTAACACTGTCTTCAGTTTTAGAAGGACTCTTCAAAGCCATGTGAGATGCTTGTTGGAAAACCTGGGGTCTGGTCTGTCACTTAGCCTGGCCCTGTCTTTACAATGTGAGTTTCCAGACAAGAGACAGTTGTCTTCATAATATGCTGCTGGGAAAAGGCAGCACTCAGGCTGCCAGACAAGGAAAGAATATGGATTTGTCTCCTAAAATATATATTGCTACGACAACTTAATTGGTGTTGCTTGAATGTATTCCATTTCTGGTGGAGGCAGGCTGTAACTTTTAAAACAATTTACTTGCTGTGATATATCTTGTTTCAATGCTATACCTCACTAAATTACACAGTGTTTACAAGAACTGTCTCTTCCTTTTCCATAAGCTTCAGCAGGCCTGATAGACACATGACTGACCTGCTATGTCTCTTTTCTGCTTATGTTGCACAACCATTTTCTGTTTAGCAAGAGGTCACATGGATTTGTGTAAGGCAGTCATACTGGCGCACCAGTCACTGTGACATGCATTGTGGGACCACTGCAGATCCTGTTCTGAACTAGCAACTGGTCATCCATGTTAAAACTAAGCTATCACTAGATCAACCTGGTCAAACAGCACCCTGGTTTTCCATCTCTGGTCTCTGTTTCATCCTGTTTTTCAGTCTTCTCCATCATGAATGAAATTGCCTTCCATTTACAAATTTGATTCTCCATCACAAACAAACTCAGTTGTTTGTCACTCAGACTGCATATTATCTTGTTACATTAAGGTCCTTTGAGGTCTGGACTAGCTTTTTCTCCCCTTTGCTCTGCTTATTTCTTGCAAAGAGCTCTTCTCTCTGGTATGGATCAAAACTCACAGTGGAAGTCTTAAGGTAATAACTCTGCTTTGAGTCCAGTATATGACCTAAAGAGTCCTCAAAGTTTAGAGGAAAGCCACCAGAATAATTTTCCACTGAGGAAGGGATAAGGATGCAGAACCAGGAGAGGGGAAAGCTAGGATCAGTGGTGAAGGTGTGGAGGGATATGGATGCAGCCATGTAGCAGGAGAATGAGGGAAAAGAAAAAAAAACTCAAAAAAATACCCAAGATCTGGAAGGAAGATAAGATGTTTATAAGTACTAAAAGGTAGAACAGGATCTAAAAGAGAGGAATATGAACTTTGAGGAAGCAGGTGTGAGATTGAGGAAGGGAAAGACTGAAGACAACTAAAGTATGGGCCCTTGACCTGCACACAAAATAAAATGAGGCCTGATAGGACTCCAGAAGCTTGTGAATCACAGGCAAGAGGTCATTGGTTCTTCAGGGAAAGAGAAATAGAGGTGTCATCTCCACCGTGTGTCCACAAGTATCCTTGCAGCTGAAACAAACAGCTATGTCAGAGGCACAGTGTTCTTTGCAGTACGACTTCACCTCTTGGTCCATAAAGATTGGGTTCTGCCTGCTTGAAAGATGGCTCTAAAAAAGCCTCTTGAGAGCCACAGGCAGGTAAAGCTGATGGGCATGCAAGATACAGCTGGCTCAGCTGGACTGAAGGTCTCCCAGTGGCAAATCAGAATCAGCCTGGCCATAAGCACAAAGCAGAGGGATCTTCCTACCTGTGGTAGGTAGCGCAAGATGAGATCCCAACAGAACTGGCCAAAGCCAATGTCAGCAAAGCGCAGTGTGGGCAGACACCACCACTGCTGAAACCCTGCAGGGGCTTGTGCACCTCAGAAAAACTTATCCATGCAGAAATGTTGAGGGAAATACTTTTAAGCTTCCAAATTTTGTACCAGAGACCAAATTTTTATGGACAGAGCAGCGCCACACCACCTTTATGCTCCTCCTTTTTCTCATTCTGATGCAAGAGTTACATTCACACAGATCATATGTAGTTCATAGGTAATGGTGTGTGCTGCCGTGCTCTGGTCACACACATATATACACAAAAAGGTTAAAAGCATTGTATTAGTGTAAGGTTTTGGAGTTTCCAAGCACACACAAAAAAGAAAATGCAGCAAAACCAAAAAAAAAAGGGAAAAAAATAGAAGTTAAGGGAGAGAAACATTTTTCCTTGTGAGTGGAAAGTCTACTCCCTGACTGGCTGTGTGTGTGAGAACAGAGCAGCCAAAGGAACAAACACCAGGGCTGGCTAGAAATTAAGCTTTAACAAAGATTTAGTGCACAGTGTTGGCTCTTCAAAAGATAGTTTCAGTTTATTCCCTTGACTGCGACTTAATTTTTATTAACAGGTTTTGTTCTGCTGAAGGCAGGTTCAAAACAAATTAGTGACACTTTAAAAATAGAGACTGAGGAAATCTAAAGCTCATGGGAAGACTTAAAGGAGTGAATTCTGCAGAGAGGGTTGGCAGGGAGGGAAGGATGGGACTCGTGCCTGGAAATGCTGACAGCTCTTAGGAGTCAGAACCAGCCACTGCAACTTGAACTGGGCAGGCTGGACACACCTCAGTCCCCTGGCAGCCCTCTCTGGACTGGAGACCAAAAGGGACACAGGAATGGTCCCAAATGCACTCACCTGGCACCCGATGTGCAGTCACTGGGTGCATTTGGTGGGGCAGACTTCTGAGGTGAGGGAGACTGCTGAAGCAAAGCATGGCTCATCATCTCCTTCTCTTGCCTGCCTTGGAAGGACAAGGTGAGGAAAGAGGAGCACAAGGGAAAGGGATGATCTCCTCCTGATACTAATGCAAAGGACTGCAGGACTGGAAGATCTGGTGCCAGGTGACTGGAAGATCTGGATGGATCCAAAGGGCTCACACTGCTCCTGTTCCTGGACTCTCTGAACTGGGTGCTCCCAGGAAGGTTTTTGGAGCACAGCCATGAAAACCATGTTTGAAGTGGCTTCCCACCAACACTGCAAACCCCAGCCAAGATTCATATTAGTGTCCACGTCTTTCTTATGAAATAAAAACTTATCTGATGTGTGGTTTGTGGGTGCGAACACTTGGGTTGCACAGATACCATTGCTTGCTCAAGGTCGTACAGTGTTAAAAGTGCAGTTGGGATAGAAGATATTTCTGTGATTAAGCCAGGCTTCCTATCACTCCCATTTTTTAAAACAACATCATCTGAAATTATGTCCCCCATGTCTGCCCCCTTGATTCACATTGAAACCTTGACGGACCGATATGAAACCCTCAGAACAGTTTTTATTGCCTTTCTTACAGAACTCTGGAGTCTGAGTGATGATGAGGGACTGAACATGAGTGCTAAGCAGCTAGGCCTGTGCTTACTGTGAAGAGAAGCAGTGTCTCTGTAAGGGAAGTTTATAAGGGGTTTTTATTAATGAATTGTGAGGAGGTGTCAACACTGGAGAAGAGTTTCTCATGACTCTACCCCATCTCCTTCTCTCTATTTGCCCATTAAAATCAACTGTTCCTCCAAAATAGTCCTGGGATTTCCCATTCTAGTTTGATCACCTGAGAACTGGTAGCCATAAGCTTCCTCCTTTCCCTCGTTCCTGTCTGTGCCTGTAATGCCAACTCCTCATTCCCAGTAGACTGGGACAGAAATCTGAATGTGGCACCTCTTTGCAGTAAGGGAATGCCAATGCCGTGTTCTCTGAAGCACCCTGTCACATGGGGCAGAAAATGGGTGAGTAGCTACTGTGGGGTTTCATCTCCAGCCACTCCAGATCCATATTTACCTGCAGATTTTGGAAGGCTGCACTTTGCCATCCTACCTCACAGTGTCTGTCTCTCCCAGTATCGCTCCAGCCAGTTCCACGTCCCAGTGCACAGAAAAATGCAGGCAACCTGTATGGCCTGCTCTCTTAGCTCCTGCCCTCAGTACTGAAGCATCCTGTTGGCTGTCCCAGCATGGCCAGAGCAGCTTCTGCCTAGATAGATGCACTGTTGGGTAGTTTGTAAGGAACAGCTGATAACCATTATGCATAAGCTGAAACTAGTGTGAAGAGTTTCTTTGTCACTCTGTCTCCCTGGTTATAAATTTTCATTGACATCTCCTCTGGCCTCTTGAAGGTGCCAAATATTCCATGGGCAAATGCATCTCTACAAATTACATGCTTGAGTAAAGCAACATTCAGTGGATGTAGAACATCAGCAGAACATCAAAAGTATGTGGTGGTAATAGATGGGGGATGCTTCTTTTGTTTCCAGATATTGCTCACTAAAAGGTTGGGAAAATACGCTAAAATTTGGTCAATTAATTATGAGCAAGCTTTTTCTCTGTCTCCAGAGCAAGGCTCAGAACTACAGAATATTTTGTTGCACAACCAGTCTGTGTAGGTGGAATATTTACTTTTTCTGATGTGTTCTACCATGTGTCAGGGTGTGAAGAGCATGAAAGGTTGCTCAGGGCAGTCTTTGGGCAATGTCACAGGACCCCAGCCTGGAGTTTAGAGGAGCTGCTGATGGCATCATTCACAATCACTGGGATATTTTGCATCTTCCCAGTTCCCGGTGTGCTGAGTAGTGGTTTGCTGCTATTCCTCCCCCTCCTTCCAAAGCAGGATGCTGTGCCTACAGTCCTGTCAAAGTGCATCACATCAGCCACTCTCCCCTAATCCATATAGCCAGTCCTTTCATTTCAAAAGGCAGTCAGTTTGCCCTTGGTAAACTAGCACCACCCTTTCCTGACCACATCCTTGGCCTTGGTACATATGGCACTGGGTGACAAGAGGACACAGCACTGAGATATGGATGGCTGCTCTGGGGTTCACTGACTCATCCTGGTTGGTCTGCACAGCTGTGTGCAACATTAGCAATTTTTTCCAGCTGCCAGGGATGACAGATGAAAGACTCTGGTCTCACAATCACATCAGGTAATTTTTTCAGCAGCTTCAGAAATGTCCTATCACCCTTGAAGTGTCTTCTATTCAGTCTCATGCACTGTAATATACTCAACCTCCCTAAGTAGTATCAAGCCTGGTGCTGCCCCACTCCTTGCTGTCCCTCAGTTTTACAAACCATTATGATATGTTCGGAAATCTGGGAGCAGGCTTTGTTTCTACAGACTATAGCAAGGAAGGCTTTGAGTACTTCAGCCTCAAATAAGGCTGAGCCATTGGTCACTACTTTGTCTCCCCATTCCTCAGCAGACCTGTATTTTCCCTGGACTAGTTTCTGGGATAGTTGCACAATCGCTTTGTCACCCGTTCTATTGCGTGTAAGTTTCTCCTCTAGCTGGGCTCTAAGGCCTTTCTGTTTTGTCATTCTGTACCCAAGCAATGCTTCCATCAGCCTCCATAGCCTTTTTTTCCAGCTCTTGCATGCATGCTTTTTGTACTTGAATTCATTGTGAAGCTCCTTCCTTAGTTAAGACGACTTTCATTCAAAAGTACCACAAAATTACCAGACCTGCAAAAAAAAAAAAATTTGTTTGAGGATGCTGTCTTGAACAGTGCTGGCCAGGGCAAACAGCTGTGCTGTGCCAGTGTCTTTTTACAATGCTCTGATGCTGTAAATCAATGGAAGAGTGACTGATCCAGAGTTCCAGAAATCCAACTGGAACTCTGGATTTCTGGCACACAAATAGCTGCCTACCTTCCTTCTCTGATGTTACATGAATGTGAGCAAAAGGGAGGCTGTCCATGCAGAAGGCCTTTGCACTCCCAAAGCCCAGCAAGCCCTTTCTGCCATCCCAGAGTAGTCAGCATGGCACTGGTGGATCGGGGCAAGGTTCATTTGATACTGAAGATGATGTTTAGGGACCTGAGTAAGAAGAAGCCAAGGAAAGATGGAATGGAGTGAAGCACTGAGGAATGAACACAGCAGGAGACGTGGCAGAGACAGTGAGTGAGTCTGGAGTGGAGTCCTAGGGCTGTGAGGCAATGGTCCCTGTAGTGAGGTAGCCAGAAGGATTATCATATACCCAGAGCATTGGGAAACTTTCTGGCAGTGTGTCTGACAGCTACAGCAGGAGACAGGAGGGAGCTATTTGTGATAAGGAGAAGTAATCAGAGAAGAGTGGTCAGATCTCTGAAAGCAACGGCGATTGAAAAGACATTTTATAGGAGACCCCTTGAAAGTTGTGTGGCTATGAGTGGAGCTGTTTGAAGTGAGGTGGAGCGGCGATCAGGTAGTTTTAGCTATTTAGGTGTCTTGGTGTGAGATCCCACTTTGTAGTCATGGCATTATGACTGCAAGGTAGGCTGGGAACAGGCAGCCATGAAGCAGAGGAGGAAAATAAACTCTAGCCTATATCCACCAAGAATGTGCAGCTCAGCACTTGCTGTCACCCAGCAACCTTTGTCTTTTTTGTCGCCATGCTCCCTCCAAAAGAGTTCTTTCATGTCCATCCAAGAGTGTTCTGTGGGTACAGAGATGGCTGCCAAGCACACTGAGGTGGTGGGAATGAGCAAAAAAATGCTGACAGCTTTGGAATAAGTGGCATGCTGAAGGCTAATCTTGTTTCAGCAACTAGAAACAGGACTTGGTGTGCTCTGGGCCTCTCTGTCCTGTGGATAAAGCAGAGCTTGATAGCCATTGATGAGAAGGCTGGGGAAAACACCAGTGCACTTGCAAAAATTTTGGATTTGCAAGTTAAAAAGAGACGGCAATACTACAAAACACAGAACATGTTTGAAGCATCTACTCACTTGTGACAGGTCAGAGCTGAGAGGTAGGAAAAGACAAGAAAGGGAGGGGGATTGCAAGAAAAGGAGAGGAAAGGTCGCTGGGCGTTTTGGGTGCAGCAAGAAATTGTGCCAGTGTGCAATGTCTTGTCTGGGCTTTTGACCTGAGCAATCTCGCTGGAAGAAGGGACAATCAGGGTGAAAGCTGAGCAAACAGAGCAGGGTAGATGACTTAGGTTTTATCACGGGGTGGTGCTTGGCAGGCGGGGTTCGAACAGGAACTTACGGCCGGGCGGTGTTTGCGCAAGAAGAGCCCGGTCCAGGCAGCAAAGCTGGCAGTGCCACCTCCTGGGCAGAGCAGGCGCTTGGAGCAGCTCGCATCCCACTCTCCTGCTGACTCCCTGGGTGATCTTGGGCTAAGCACTGCCCTTCCTCGCACCTGGATATTTTCATTAGCAAAGGGACGGCCGAGGGAAGTCGGTGAGCAAAGTTCACACCCATCTGAGTGAGATCTTCACACTGTCAAATAAAAGTGCAGAGCTGCACTGGGGCGACAGTCACTGCTGGAGGAGAGCAGGAAGGACAAATGTTGCCTCGAGATTTCTTACCGAGTTTCTACACCCACGTGTACTTATTAATTGTGGGGTGGTTTTTTTAGTAGGGACCTGTCCTACTGCAATCTCCAGCTGCATCACGGCAGTTTTTCAGCCATGTAGCTGAATCATATTGGCACGGAGATTGCACTTGATTTGGTAAATTCAGCACTGTCAAGTTGTAACAACCACCACAATGAGGGAGCTGGGTGTGGTGAGAGATAAAGGGAAAATTTCAATTAAGCACACCATAGGTTTATTTTATTTTTTCATAGGGTTATGAAAGTGGCATATTTAAGTCTGTGTTTTAGATCCATGTAGACCATATCGCAACCGCCCCACAGGATGTGAGCAATCAACTTCTTCAGAAAGTTACTCACATCCTGAAAAACAGAAAACAGTACACACAATTGTCAGCAGAATGAGATTTTTCACATGAACCCAAAGAGAAACACAACCAAAACGTGCATTTTACACAGAGTATCAGCCATTGGAATTTATTGTCAGCTGCCACTCAGAGCAACCTGCATAAAGGGCTCAGTGGAAACTGATAAAATGCACAGGACCTTTTAAGTGCCACAGGCAGGTAAAGCTGATGGGCATGCAAGATACAGCTGGCTCAGCTGGACTGAAGGTCTCCCAGTGGCAAATCAGAAGCAGCCTGGCCATAAGCACAAAGCAGAGGGATCTTCCTACCTGTGGTAGGTAGTGCAAGATGAGATCCCAACAGAACTGGCCAAAGCCAATGTCAGCAAAGCGCAGTGTGGGCAGACACCACCACTGCTGAAACCCTGCAGGGGCTTGTGCACCTCAGAAAAACTTATCCATGCAGAAATGTTGAGATAAATACTTGCCAGTATATTTCCTTATTTAGTGAAAGAGACAAAGCTTTTGTGGAGCAGCACCACACCACCTTTATGCTCCTCCTTTTTCTCATTCTGACTCAAGGGTGATATTCACACTGATCATATGCAGTTCATCGGTAATGGTGTATGCTGTCATGCTCTAATCACACACACAAAGAAAAACTAAAAGTGTCATATTAGTGTAAGGTTTTGGTGTTTCCAAAAAGACTGTTTAGAGCCATGTTTTCCTTTGAGCAAGTCTGATTTCTTTTTCCAAATGTAATTGGGGAAAAAAAAAGGAAATAAATAAGAAAATAAAAATGGGGGAAAAAAGTAGAAGTAAAGGAAGAGAAACGTTTTTCCTTGTGACTGGACAGACCATTTCCTGACTGACTGTGGATGTGAGGACAGAGCAGCCAAAGCACAAACACCAGGGCTGACTAGAAATTAGGCTTTAGCAAAGTTTTACTGCACAGTGTTGTTTCTTGAAAATACAGCTTCAGTTTTTTTCCTTGACTGGGACTTAACCTTTTTATTAACTAAACTGAGCTGAGAGAGCATGCTTTGTCCTGCTGAAGGCAGGGTCAGGACACATTAGTGACACTTTAAAAATAGAGACCATGAAAAGGCAAAGTTCCTGGGAAGCTGTGATGCACCCTGGATGTGCAGAGTACTGGGTGCCTTTGCTTGTGCAGTGCCCTGACATGAAGGACACTGCAGAGGCGTAACACAGACTGTGGTTCCTCTTCTCCTTATCATGCCTGACATGCAAGGGAAAGAAGGCAAAAGAGGGGCAAAAGGGAAAGGGGTTATAATCTCCCTGCACAGTGCAAAGCACTGCCGGACTGGAAGTGCTGGGCAGCTGCAGGGCCAGCTGACTGGAAGATCTGGGAGCCACAGCAATTGTACTGCCCCTGCTCCCAGTCTCTCTGAACTGGGGGCTGCCAGGAAGGTTTTGGAGCACAGCCATGCTGAGCACACGTGTGATGTGTGAGCTGTGGGTGTGAGCACTCTCTGGTTGCACAGACATCACTTGATTCTTGCCAGTAGTGTTATGATAAGGTACAGTGTCCACATGCCCAGCCTCATCTAGGCAGGCCTTCTAACAGCCTTGATCACAGCTTACACATCTGCAAATTCCTTTCTTCTGCAGGGAAACTAAAGGCAAAAGCTGAATTACTCTAATCATACAGCTATACACACAAGCCCAGCTTTGCAACAGACAGAGTCAAGGTTTTCACCCAGATCCCCTGAATGACCTAGTCCCAACACAAAACTCTCAGTGGTCTCTGTAGCAAAGGGGACACAAAATTCCTGCTGAGCCTGTGGTTTGCCTCTGGTGCACTTGGTGTCTTGCAGGAAGAGTGCAATGCAGCACCAAGGTCTCTTCCAGCAGCAGCCAGAGATCTGAGACTGTGTGTTTGCACAAGGAAGCCTCTATTACTAGAGCTGAAAAGACTGAATGCTCCTTGCTAGCACTGTCTTTGGGTGATTTGTCTACACCAGTGGCCCAGCTATCACAAAAAAAGGGGCCAAAATAGCACAGAGATGGGTAAACTGAAAGTATGGATGAAGACGGGCTTGCATTACCCAGTCATCTCTGGATCCTCTCTTGTACATCAACAATTTTCTTGTGCCCCTGAACACACTTAGTCCTTCCTTCTACTGTGTGGTATTTTCCCAAAAGAATACCATAATTACATTAAAAAAATCTTTCCCGCTTTTTTTCATCCTGAGATTTTCAAAGGCCACCAACCCCAACCCCACCCCCCTCCACCGCCCAAGTTGCCTTCCCAATGAGTTTAACATTACATCCACACAAGCTGGTTACTTTTGAGCCATGAAGTTCTTCCTTGCTCCTGAGGTGCCTCATTCCTGCTACAGCACAGTGCCCTGGGGGAAACACAAGCTATGGAGTGCAGCCTCACTGGAGTGTGCTGACACTGTGTTACCCTGTTTTCCAGGCACGGAAACATGCCTGGTTATGTGGCAACATGCTGGCAGCATGTGTTTCCCAGATGCCTCGCAGCTGAAAGAGGCCATGTGTGGGTATACATACATACATACATACATACATACATACATATATATATATATATATATATATATGTGTGTGTGTGTGTGTGTGTGTGTGTGTGGCTGATATTCACTCCCGCACCCACAATTCCTGCAAAGCTTAGATTCACCTGCAATGTAATTATCAGTAAACATCTTTTAGGACAGCTGGCAACTCATAGGGGTAAATCGTGTCGTGCCAAAGCACAGGGCACTCTGAAATATGAGTGCCATGCCACAACCCTGCAAAACATGCAATTCCTTCCCTGCCACCCAAATCCCTAAACACCAAACCACAGCCCAAGCCAGACTACAGCTCAGCAGCATTTCTGTGGCTCCTGGCATGCACCTGAGCTACAGGCTTCAGAGATAAATGATCTTTCTGCAGAGTCAATGGTCTTGCTCCTGTTTTATCTGCAGAGCTAATTCAGCTTCATGAGGAAAGCAGGCCCATTGACAACATAGTTCATTGAGATGCAGCAATGATGTGACTGATGTCCCAGGAAAGCCTGTTGAATAACCAGCTGACATAACCAACACTGATGAGGCAGAGGACCCAGACAAAGCTTGGCCCTCCAGGTCATCTCTGTACAGGTGAAGATGACTGTGAATAACTGGTGGAGCTGAAGTGACACACAACCTCATCTACTCTCATCAGAGTTCCCAGGATTGTGCTTTCCCGTTCAGCCCTTTCCACCTGTCCTCACCTGCTTTTTAGGAGGTAGGACAATTTGAGCAGGAATGCCTTCAGACAAGACAGATCTCCCCCGGATGTAAACAGAGATTAGATCCACATATTGCTGAGAAGCAGAGAGGCTGAGATGCTGCAGTTCTGGTTTGATTCTGGCTTGGCAGGCAGAAGCTGGTCTATAATACTCCTGTGCATGCTGCTCTCCCCAGAAGCCTGTGTGGCTTCTCTTTCCTCCTCATCCCCACATTTAGCAGGGCATACAAAACAGAATGTGACATTCTTCGTGTAACCTCACGTGGGTTAACCTCATGTGGCTAACCTGCCTGTGGGCAGTATTAGTAGTGCCTTTTAGCTTTAAGCACAGGTTTTTTGCAATGACAAGCTGTTTCTGCCTAGCCAAGGAGTGGCCCATGCTGTACAATTACAGGCCATTTCCTGAGCCCACATGCAGCCTCAGTCTGCCCATGCAGGAAAATATGATTACAAGGATTTTTGTCAACTGCTTGAATGTCTGCAAAATAATATTACTATTGTTTGAATTTGGTGTACCTCGGCTGGCAAATGTGCATTTCTTTTTTCTACCTTTTTTTTTTTTTTTTAATTTTCCTCCCATGCTGTGCTTTCTAGACATCTCCCTTTGAATACTTAACTTAGGGGATCCTTTCTCCTCAGGTGTATGACCAGCCCCCATCTTTTCTTCTTCCTCCCTGCCCAAGCAAGATAGGATCCTTTTACATCACTTCTTTGTTCTCTGTGGTATTTGCAACACACTCCCAGTCTTGTATCACCTGTGAATTCCATTCCTCCTGGTTGTGTTTTCCCTGCCTTTTCAGCACCTAGAATGACGAAGCCTTTTGTGCTGCCGTTGCTGCAATTGAACCTGATACTTGAAAGGAGGAGAAAAGGTTGGAATAAACTGCTCTGATGATTCATCCCCGGGGCTGAAAGATTTGCTCCTTTGATATCAGTCCCTTGATCAGAGCTCTGCTATGTTATCTCTGTCTGGGGAGACTTAATTCCTGGCACATTTGGGCTGGTGGAATCCCAGATACCAGAGCCGGTGACTGGAAAAGGAGACCACTACATTCTTCTTCCAGCCTTAGATATGTCAAAGAGTCTTCAAGGTTTGATATTCCAGGGCCTATAACCCCCTTAAGGCAGCCTTTGTCTGCATTTAATGCAACTGGGAAACCTCTAACTTTCTTCCCCCCTGCCAAAATCCATCACCTGCTCTCTCTGTAACTTAGACCCTTGCAGAGGTGTCCCAACAGCTTCTTTATTCCTTGTTCTGTGGGCAGCTTTCCCTACCAGCTCACCCGCTACTTGTCTCCCACATCCTCACAAGATATTGAAGACCCTTTCACCATTCCCTCAAGAGACTGTGCACTGATCCACTGGTCGTGGAGCAAGATGAGTGAAAACCATGGAAGGAACATGGAAAATATGTCTTGAGCCTAGTCCAATCCAAATGTTATGGTCAAACCCTAATATCAAAGTGCTGGATAAGTGGGATGTATTCCCAGGTACTGACAACTGAACTGGCAGAGGAGCCATGGGGACCTGCGGTTTTCTAAATTACACTTAAGTGGGAATTCTTTGGAAAATTTGCCTAGGAGCAAGTTCGGGGAATGTCATGCAGGGACCACATCTCTGTAGGACCAGATGAGTTTTCCAGTGGTGGGGGAGTGTTTTCTCCATATGCACATTTAGATTAAGATGCTATGCATGACCCAAACTGGTTAAACGTGATTTGAGATTTTAAAGACTTCAGACAGCTCGGTGCTGTGGCAACAACCACCATAAAAAGTCCTCATAGCTTTTGTTAAAGAGAAGGGGAAACAGTTCAAGTACCAAAAAAATAGCAAGCATTATAATAACCCTCCCCTCCTTTCTGGGAGAAAATATACCACAGATGACATCAACAGTAGTTAAGATCCTTTATTGCAGGGGACTTCGACATGGTGGATCTGGAGTGTAACCTTGCTGTAATTTTATATGCAAACTTATTTCTTCAAAGTGAAAACTCGTATTGAATAGGGATAAAACTCCACCTTCCATTTCTGATGCTGGACTCTCACATCTCTTTCAGTTGGTAGCACATGCCTGGCACAGACAGGCACTTTGGGGGTGGGAAATGCACAGCAGCATAAGGCTGGATGAGAATTAGCTGTATTTTCCATAACTTGTAGCCACACAGTCAGGGAAATTGCTTTGGCTAGTAACCACAAATGCCTTTTAAACCTGAAGACAAGAGACAGAAGCTAGGCTGGGCTTTGTGAAGGATGTGTGAGAGCAGCGGAGTCTACTACATTCCAAGAGACTATGTTGGAATGAGATTAAAAGTGGTAGATGTGGCAATATTGTCCAGGCCTTCCCTTCTGCCTACACTGATCACACCTTTTTCTGGCAAAAGGGGAAGTAAAATCCTACAAGTGAGACCCAGGAGACTGTGGGAGTGCTGGCAACAGTGACGGATCATTTTTTCCAGTTTCATCTTCCTCTTGGCATAAGTGTCAAACTATACTTCTCTTTGAGGGCCTGATGGTGTGAAGGACTCCAGGAAGGATGTATGAGCAGAAAAATCCACCTCACAAGAATGATCAACAGCTTGTCCTAAACTGCTTTGTTGGAAACTAAGCCCATTCATTTTTTGACCCTTACAATTTTTTTTTTCTACTCAGATAAAAAGAAAAAAAAATAGTAAAAAAAAAAAAACTAAAAGAGGAGGGGAGAGAGAAATTTATGTTATGGCTGTGACACAGATTTTAATTTTTACCTTTCACTGATCTTACTGAAAAATTTTGCACAGTAAAATAAGTTGGGCTTTTATTACTCTGAGTAATTTAAGAGAAGGGGCCCTCTGTTCCCTTCCTTCACGAACCAAAACCACTTAACATGTGAAGCTGTGTCCTAAATTACATTTACAGAAGGAAAAATTGAAGGCAGCTAGGAAACACTTATGAATGTTATTTAAGGTTTGCAGGCTTTCTAGACCCTCCCCCGGTCTTTTTAGGTAGGTGTTACCATAGATCCCCTTACAACTTTCTGCCCTGAGGGGTCTTAACTTACTTTTTTTGTGGCTCTGGATGGCTGCTATGTACAGCAAAGTACCAGTTTTGACCAGCCTTAGGCTGAGAACAGTGGAAAAAGAGAAAATGAATGCTTTTCTTTTTTTTCCTTTTTATGATCACTCAAATGAAATTTGGCTATGTTCCCTCAATGGGAAGTTATTTTACCCCTTACAGAATTTATCAGCACAGTATGACACACCTAAAACCCCCAGAAAGCAGGAGCACATTTTTGATTTTTTGGAATAAATTTTCCTTTCCCCTTCCTACTTTCAGTTCAGCAAGCCATGTGTGTTGGCAGGGAAAAAAACCACTTTTCTTTTGCAGACTCATTAACAATATTTATAAAGAGTACAAGGTCATTGTGACACCAAGCAAGCACAGTGATCTAACTAGATTACAGCATAGTCTCACAGAAAGCAAAGAAAAAAATGTAGAAAATCCCCAAAAGAAGTCACCAAAAGAAAAGTCTGAGAAAAGTATTGTGCTTTAAGAGAGGCAGATTCAAATTCAAGTTATGATGAAAGAATTAACACGCTGAACAAAGGGGTTAAAAGGGGGAACAGAGTGGAAATGTTGCAATGTGGGAATGTTTCAGCTACTTTGCTTCTTATCCTTCAAACGGCATTATTTTTCCAGTTTTTTTGCTCTTAAAATGTCTTTTGATTAAGCCATTAGTATCAAGAGCAGCAATCACAACAGCCCTACAAATGTTTAAACAAAGCAGGGCATTTGTTTGAGGCTTAAAAAAAAAAAGGGAGAAATATTATAAAACAGTACTATCTAAACCTTTTTCTTAAAACAACTGTATTAACAATCTTTGAGTAATTAACCAAAACCATACTCAGCATTGTCAGGTAACAGTGAGCGTTTGGGCCCGGTCTGGAACAAAACAGTACCAAACCAGCCAGGCTTGGTTTGATGCCAAGTCACATCTGTGCCACATGTTTTGTGGGGGACATATGCTGCTCCCTCAGAGGTGCTGCTGCTCTGAAACCACAGGGAGTGAGACCCTGAAGTTCCCTCAGCTCCTCTGCCCCTGGGTCCCCCTCCTGCCCCCAGGGAGGTGACTCCCTCCGTGCTGCCCCACTCACTGGTCCAGCTGGGGGATGGGGGGTGGCTCTGCTCCCAGGAGTGACACCACCTTCCTCCCCAACTGCTGCCTAGAGGGACTTTGTAGTGCAAGTGACTACACTGGTTTATTATGGCCTCTAGGCACCTTGTAGGAAAGATCCCAGACACCTTCAGAAGCAGCTGAAATCAATGAGAACAAGTGTGAAGTGCTCAGCCAGTGAAACTCCCAACAGCTACACAGACCCCCACTGCCACCCACACCAGCACCCACACTGTGTTTTCTGCCAGGCCTTCAGGTCCAACAATCCTAGAAGAGATGTTGACACCTCCCAGCTCTGCTGCCTTGGTTTCATAGCCTAACTGCACCTAAGGCCATGAAAATTTGAACACCAATTCAGTATGAGGCCAGGCATGAGTAAGAAGGAGAACATAACATCCTCCTTGACTGGTGGCACTGGAGCTGCCCAGTGGGGTCCCAGGCTCTGAACAGCTCATGTAACTGGTGCTTAATTAGCTAGGGCTTGAGGGCAGGTGTGAGGGACAGTGATCTCAGCTCTTGCAGCACTGCAGCTCTGAAATGTAGAATGATTCAGAAGTGAGACATGAGCCAAAGCAAATTTAGAGGCTGTAGCAGCATAATTGACATATTCAGGATGCTCTTGTGTTTCTATTGAGTCAGATGTGCTCAAAAGCACATCTTTTTTTGCTTTAAGTTTTTCAAGTAAATTTAACATAAAAACGTGCTGTTCTTGTGCAGACAAATGTCAATCCTTGCAGTTTGTAAAGATAAAAATGTTTCATGCAAACACAAAACATAAAACTCAGTGCCAAGTTAAAGAGACTTTAGCCAGGTCTCTAGCTCCCTCCAGTCTGAACCTCATAGGAAAATGTCTCTGCAGACAGGGAAGCCAGGACTAGTGACCTGCCATGGGGCACAGAGCAGCAGCAAAAGTCCTGGTAGAAGTGGTGTTCTATGTTCTTTTAAACTGATCTAAATTCTACTTCCTATTTCTGTTGCTCTCCCCCTCCTTGTCTGCATCTTCTCCCTGCTGATACTTGAGCACTGACAGCAAGGAGGTGTCCCTTTGTCCTCCTGGAAGGTACTGGGATGCTAGCACAGGCTAGGGATGAAAGCAGCAACAAACATTGGTGAAGTAATGAGGTTCAGAGGAGTGAAAGGACTGTCCATTTGAAATCATTTTACACTTCTGCAGATCAGCACCTTCAGATCTGAGCTTCTGACAGGAGGCATGCACGTGTTCTGGTGCCAAAGCAGGGCTGGTTCTAGCAAGAAGTATTTTAATTAACTCTAGGACTTCTAGCTCTCCATTGAGAAATGGATGTTAGTGAGAGACTCACAATGTCTTTTGAAATTAAACCAATAAAATTTACCTAAATACAGGTACAGCAAAACCTGCTAATGAGAGGGGACCAAAACAAGCCCAATCTGCAGGCCTAGAGATGAATTCTGTATCTCACTCACTTACCTTTAGTTATTTAATGAACAGCTCTGCAGGTGCATGTCCCCCTTGGGTAGGCCATGTGACAGGAAACATCAGCTAACCCTGTCTTAAAGGAAATTCTTCATCTACTTTATTCCAAACAACCTGCAGCAGACTGGCAAAGGCCAGAGCCAAGGCTACACAAATAAAAGGATGTGCTTTTGAAAGGCCATGGGCAAGCAAATCTGTTACCTTACATACACTAGATCTTTCCCTAGCTTCACAGTGAAAATGCCTCTGCTGGTTGTCCCCCTGGAGACCAGCCAGCTGAGATTTCTGAGCCCGTTCTGCAAAGTGAGATCTGGTGTTGGATGTGACTTGCCCAGCGTTTCTGAGTTTGCTCTGGCACAGCCTTGTTGAAGATGGGCCAAACACATTTTCAGCTGGCTCCCTCGAAAGCCTGTATGAAGGAAATGCCTTCTCAGTTAAAAAAAAAAAAAAAAGGTATGTGTTCTAGTCCCCAGCTCTAATTCTTACTCATTTCCTCTCTCTCCCATCTCTGACATCTGCACCAAGAGTATGGGAAGTGCTGCCAGGTCAGTAGGGGGTGTCTGTGGGTCCTGGGGAGGTGTCAGTGTCACACAAGTCACAAAGTAAAGATCTCAGAACCCTCCCCACAACCCCAGGGCAGGGTGTGGGTTTGGCCGGCACGGTCCGGAGCAGCTCAGCGCCAAATTTAGCTGCTGTGCCCTCTGCCGCGGTGGAGACGGGCCGGGATGTGCTCTGGCAAGGCAGGGAACAGCGGCCTTGTACGGGACACCCGCGCTCACGGGATTCTGAGCCGCGACAAGGCCGGCAGAGCCCACAGGAGCAAGCAGAGGACTTGTCCTGGGGCTCTGGGTCAGACCCTGCTCAGGTGTGACTGAGGAACCTGCAGAATGGGAAGAATTCACAGGGGACATATTTCAGCCCTGATGCCATTCCCAGCGCTGGTTTCCCTCCCCCCTGGCCCGTCCCCACCCCACCGATCAGCCTCTTTACCATGACAAAGAGCCCGGAGGAGCGGGCCGCGGTGGATATTGCGGTCCCAGGCAGGCAATGGCCGGCTATAAAGGTCTGTCTGCGCTTCGGGGCTGCCTCAGCTCGGTGGTGGGACCTGCCCCCAGGTGGAGGTGACACCTGGTGTGAGGGGGGACCCGCCCCTCCGGCTGCTGCCCACACCCATGTGCGCGCACTTGGCGCTGCCGCCGTGCCCCGCGTACCCCGGCGGGGCTGCCAGGGGGTACCTGGAGCTCTGCTGGAGCGCGGCGGGGGCCGCAGGACAGGCGCCCTCAGCCGCCGGGCCCGCGGGAAGCGCCGCGGCCGGGCACTCTCCGGAGGCTGCGGGCAGGAGGCACACGGCAGGTAAGGCCTTGCAGCTACATCCTGGAGCTGACCCCCAGGATAACTCTGCTCTCAGGTCAGGCTCGCACGACTTGGAGCGGATTTTTCTCTTTCCTTGCCTTGGTTTCCTAGTGTGTGACCTGGGCAAACTGCGCTGGGGCAGGCAAGGAGGAGGGGTGACCTTGGCCAGTCACGCCACTTTTCCGTGCAACTTTTCTTGGGTGACCGCCAACCGGTTTCCTAAACCTCAGAAGAGCCTGCAAGAGTCGAGGCACTGTCAGGTCTGTTCTCCAGGCTGAAGGGCAGAGTGACAACTTGGTCTTATGGAAGTCCTTGGTGTGGGGATGTCTGGGCCTCCTTTTTGTTAAATGCTGTCATGTGTGCCATCGAGAGAAACAGTCCTGGAGATACTTCTTGTGGCATCCCTTGTCCCCATATGAACTCCTTGCATCCATTATGTGCTTATTAATCATGAGCTAAGGCCTGCTCTGAATCACTGGGTGCTGGGAGATCTGCTCCTTTAAATCTAGCATTGTTATTCATGCTGCTTCTTTCATTTTGCCATTTTCCTCTATTTCCCCCTTCTTTCTGTGCTCCTGTTGCTTTGCCTTTCCCTTTTTAACCGAAAAGTCCCAGGCCTCACCAGAGTGACATTTTCTGTTCCTGCCATTCCTCTCCCAGTCCAGTGAGGGGCAATAGAAGAGCTGATAAGAGCAGGTTTTCGCCCAGCCCCACATTGTGGTCAGCAGGGCAACAGCCTAGCAAGGTAAATGGGTGGGAGGAGAGCCAGTTTTTGGGGTGCCACTTTCAAGCTGTCAGTTGCTGTGGAAAGCTACAGGCTCAGGCAGAGTGCCTATGGCTACTAGCGTGTGACTACCTGCCACGTTGTTTCTCTGCATGCTGCCTGCCCAACAAAGGCAGCGGGCAGATGGACTCCTGTGTGCCCCTGTTGGGTTTGGTACATAGACTTTAACCCCATCTTCAAACACCCTCATAGAGAGAGGCCCTGTTGTGGAAGTAGAGGCTTACAGATGTCAAGGCCTTGTGGGAGTGAGTCTGTCACAGGCTTTCATGTTTATGTCTGTTAGTGTTTCTTGCTTCCTCTCTCCTTTCCTCTCTTCTCATGGGAGAGGGAGCACTTTTGTTCTGAGCTCTAGCTGCACACGATACATTTCATGGGGCTTTGGGATGGCAGGTCAAGCAGCAGCCTGGGGGAGCTTTAGTTCTACAGCATCTCTCTGTGGTTCCTGTCTAACAGGAGACTTTCCTGTTTTCCAGGCCCATGTTCCCAGCATACTCATTTCTTCCCTATAAGGTTTTTACTGCACAGCTTGCGGGTGCCAAGCATCCTGTGATACCAAATGAAGTTTTAGCTTGCCATGCAGTCAGGTCACTGATGTTCAGCTTCCTCAAGGCTCCGCAGTCTAGTCCCAGGCACATAATACCAGAGGCCCTTGCACCTCTTCTGCTGACAGCCTCTTCCTGCTTGCAGACAGAATCCTTTTGCAGTCCTCATGGCCTCACTCCCCAGTGCTGGAAACCTGCCCCACTACACCCCTGGCTGTTCACCCAGCCCCTCCTCTGGGTGGTGTCATCTCCTAGGGATAGCAAATGGCCCAGAGCAGGCAAGCCTTGAGTGGCAGGCACCGCAGAGACAGGCATGCCTCTGTAAGGAGAGTTACAAGGGGCACACTACCGCAGATGTGGCCACCTTTCTGAGGTCCAACAGGACTCCAAGGCTTTTCAGTGATTGCTTGGTAGACTCTCAGCTTAGGACAGAAGGAAAGGTTTTGTAGGATGGGTGGGAAGCCCATTCCTCTGGGGGACATCAGTACTTTGCTCTGGACATATGTTCTGGTGGTTGAGGAGGGTGTCTCAGTGTCACAGCTCTCACGGTGACTGGTAAGGGGTTTGGGAGATATTGGCTGAGCTCAGTAGTCAGAAGGTGTGTATTGAAATGGCACTGCCCCATTCAGTTCCAGTAGGAGGAGAGGGGGTGGGCTGTGCAGGACAATTTGCAGAGGAGTAGCTGGAGGAGGGAGGGACAGGCAGATTGATCATTGTAGTTAGGGGAAAGAGGAGTGACTGGTGTCACAGCCCTTCAGTCAGGTTGGCCTGAGAAGGTCTCAGCCTCTCTCAGATCCCAGTAATCTGGCATGTGACACATTTCCATATTCCTGCAGCCTGAATGACTTTGCATCTTGGCAGGTTTTGTCTTCACTAGGAGCCCAGATTGTTCAGGAAACTTTTCCCTTAGGTCTTTATCTCAACTTTGCCATCAACAGAGTATGTACCAGGACAAATGAGAAGGGGCTTGAATGCCTTCCTTGCACTCTTGAATTTTGTCCCCTATGTCCCTGGTACAGGGTTGCTGCCTCCTGTCACCTGTTTCACACATACACCTTTCCTCTCCCTCTCCTTTTCCATGTGAAATTTCTCTCCTTCATTCTTCTCTCGCCAAAAGCCCCTCTCAGACAAATAACTCCTTCCACCTACAGTGTCTCCAGCAGTGTCACAGTCTGTGGTGGGAGACAAAGGCAAACAGGACTGAGCCAATATCCAATGCCTGATGTTCTCCACCTGCTGCCCTCACTGTGAGCGTGGCTGCTCTGCCCCACCATACACCCTGGTCAGAGGTTGTTTTGTCTCTATTGAGTGCCTTGGTATTGCTGGGCAGACAGTTCTGGGGAGTCCAGCCAGGAATCCAGAGCTATGCTTGCAGTCATGACAAGGCCTTTTTACACCACAATCAGACTGAAATATTATTGAGGCCATCTGGAGGAGGAGAGTTCACTGTGAACCAGTGTGCACCATGCTGTTGCACCGCTCCCTGCCCTGACTTTTCTGCCAGGCAAAAGGGAGTCATGAACATCCCAGAGGGGACTGAACTGGGAAGCTGCTCGCTCTCAGTGTGCCTGTCTGTGCCCACAGCTCTGTGAAGAAAGGAGGGTCACACAAGCCTTTGCTTCAAAAAAGCTCCTGTCTGGTAGGCTAGGAGCTCTACAGTAGGCAGGGAGCAAGCTCATACCCTTTGTCTAAACATTTTGTCTCTTACACCTTTTCTCATTTTCTTTTTATTTATAGAAGTATCCCCAGCTTCATCCAGTTCTGGGAATTTCAGCCAATTCACACCAGATTCAGCCACTAGTCCACATTCCTCATCCTCGTCCCCACAGCCTACAGCTAAGTCTCAGAAGGGCAGAGAATATGGTGTGGAGGGGATCAGGAAGACCAAGAGCCGGACAGCTTTCTCCAAGGAGCAGCTGCTAACCCTGCACCAGCGCTTCCAGAGCCAGAAGTACCTCAGCCCCCAGCAGATCCGGGAGCTGGCTGTTGCCCTGGGGCTCACCTACAAGCAGGTGAACACAGAGACTTTGACCCACAGTGGCTGAGTGGTCGCTTAAGGGAGTGCCAGGATGGAAAGATGAGTCCCCAGCAGGGACTGAGGCAAAAGTGCCGGCTAACAGTTGCTCCCCTGCTTATTCATGCCCAGAGATCAGAAGTGCTTTTGCAGATAGAGGGGTCAGTGGCACCTCATTTGGGCCTCCCAAGTCGGGGGTCAGTTAAGGGTTCTGTTGCCAACACCTGTAGTAGAATTGCAAACCCAGTGATGAATATGCTGTTCACCACAAACAGTCTCTACCCTGGGCTTGACAGCGCTTCACAGATTTTTTTTCATGCACTGTGAACTTCTCAGAAACCCTGGCATGCATTTGTTCTCTGAATCACGGGGCTGCTGTGACATGCTGAAAGCTTTTGCCAGTGTCTCCCAGGTCTTATCTTGTCCGGTATCTAATAATGCTCCACACTCAGCACTGCCTTGCTGCTTGACATGTGCTCCCTCCTCCCCGTGGGTGCTGCTAGGTTCATACATCACTGCCCTTTAGAGTCTCTGCTGATCTCCAGGTAGGTTGTGTGCAGTGAAATGATGCTGCCTCCAGTGATGCCTTCCTAAAGCATGGGGGGCTGGGCAATGGGGCACAAGGGCTCACAGTTATAAGTTAAAATCTTCCTGAAATTTGAATCTCAGAGCTGGGCATGATGGCCTGGATGCCCTGGAGCTAAAAAAGTTATACGTGGATTGTAAGTGCACACACTGAACTGGTTCTGTCAGGAACAAGGCAGGTGGGACAGTCTGCTCTTTCCTTCAATCCACATCCCTGCAAAGGCTGCTTTCACAGTGCAGACACAGCCTGGGGGGAAATGGCCCTGGAATTCGCCCCAGCAAGGAGCTTTGAATTTGGGAACTGCCGGGGACCAGGAGCAGGTCTGTCCCTTTTCTGTTCGCAGATATGCAGAAACAGCATCTTAGAAGTTTGCCTGTAGTGCAGGGGGCTTGTAGAGGTGGAGGGCAGATCTGATTTACACCAGTCATTCACCTCCATGTTTGGAATGAGTCCATTCGTCCCAACTATCACTGTCTTTTGACACCGAGCCGCCCCCTCCCCCATCGCGCAGTTGCAGTAGCCACCTGCTGAGGCTGCTAGACAGACCTCTCCCCGTGGCAGCAGCCCCCAGGAGTTCTTAAAGGCTTTTATCTGCTACTGCCCATGTATCTCTGCCATCTGGTCACTCCCTCTGGTTCTTCCTGCTTGTGAATTTGGTTACATTTGTTCTTCCCTCTCCTTTGCTGACATTTTCTTTGCTTTCCCTTCCCCTTCCAGGTGAAGACTTGGTTCCAGAACCGGAGGATGAAGCTGAAAAGGTGCCAGAAGCAGAGCCTGTGGAGTGAACGGGCTCAGTGTCTCACGCAAGTAAGAACACAGCACATGGCTCATCATGGCTCTTCTGTCTGGGCAGATCAGTCCCCTGTTTCCTCCATGGGGTAAACTTGAACATTCGAGTGTGAGTGTACCTGGCCTTCTGGTTTGCTCAGCACAGAGAGGCACAGACTTGGCACCAGACCATGTGTACTGGAGGTAGCCCAGCAGTGGGCTGGCTATACCACAGAAATGTTTCCAGGGAAAAGCTGTTTTCCTCTTATGTATATATGAATGTATATCCATATACATGATATATGGTATTATATATATATGCATATACATATATATGATTGTGTATCCACCCCTGAGCTATGGGAACGTTCATAGTTCTTCTTGCCCTCCATGCCATTGCTGCTGGTCAATAGACAATATGAAATGTGAAGGGACAGAGCCCCAATACATGTCAGACCTGTGGACACTAATGGAGAAGTTCGCTGTTCTGACTCTCTGCCTTTCCCTTTCAGAGTGGCTTCCAGAGCGGTACTTACCTGGATGTGCACCCCAAATTCCACCAGGGCTACCCCATCACCACAGCTGCCAACATGCAAACCATGCCTGCCCCCTGTCAGCACTATGGAGCAGGGCAGAATGCTTACACAATCGTGACCAGCGAGGATGGAGGAGTCTTTGGCAAAGGCGGGGGGACCTGCAGTGTCCAGCAGACAGTGGGCTTCATTGCTCAGCACAAAGTAGACTTTTACCACAGCTGTCCTGGCAGTGTGGAATATCCAGGCTCCAAGACGGGTGATGGCTGTAATTTTCACCACTCAGCCACTATGGGGGCTCCTTTCCCAACTGCTGCCAGCCATCATCTTTATCATTCCTAAGCACTGTGGATGTGAGGTTCTTGGGCAGCCAGGAATCAAATCTTACTCTCATCTCTCCCTTAGTTATTCGTGTGCCGGCCACCTCAGGGACACCTTGTAGATAAAACCTGTTTTGGCATCCAGATGTGTGCCTGCAGACATGCAGCTGTGCAGAGACCTGTTTGGCCAGGTGCATGCACACAGAACCCTTCATTTCTTTGCCCTTACATGTGCACACACACATTCCTTTCTTGATTAGCAAAGGTAACCAAGCTCCCTTACAGCAAAGCCCAAGGTCTGGCTACACAGCTTATGTCCTGGATCTTCTTAATTATGGATTGTGTATCTTGTCTAAGGGGAAGCACAGATTCCTTTGGCAATATCACTTCTATGTATCACTGTACAGTTGTGTGTACATAGCACATGAAGCCAGGGGCTATATGGAGAGGTGCTGGTCACTTACCTTTAACTTTAGCTGGAGAAGTTATTGCCACGTGCCAGTTATCCATTTGAAGTGTAAACCATCAGTTGTGTATATCAGCCATGAGGTGAAGTGATGAAGTGTCTAATGAAGGGAGTTGTAACAAGTAGCTTGCAGAAAGGCTGGTAAGATGATCTTACAAGCCCTTCCTTCTAGTCTGTTTCTTTCTTTGCCTCCCCCTGAGAAAACCTAACAGTGCATTCAATTTGGCAAATAAAAAATAGTACTTTTTAAGATGCATTATGTATTTTTATATATCTCTTTTTCCCACTGCAATAGAGCATTGCAATATAAAAAACAGATGGAACATAAATAGCCATAGCAACTGTATGCCATGGTTATTTGATGCTGAAACTATTAACAGAAATTTTTCTGTGTTATTAGTGGATCAGCTTCATGGCTCTTGGCAATGCCTGCTATCTCGAGTCAAAAAAACAGGTAACTGTCACCCACCTTAAGAATTTTCCATATTCAGCAGCAGTGAATAGGGGGACTGTCATGGAGGTACTATAATTTCTAAACTTGTCTATGTAAGTGTCTAAGTACCTAAAACCAGATGTGTGTAGCAAAGTATATGCAATAACAGACCTCAGGTTCCCTGAGTCACACACTTTCTATCACTTTGATGACAACGAATTTCTCTTAATGCAATGAAGAAGCTGCCATGGTTAAAGAAAAGAGCATAAAATGAAGGCAGTGATTTCTGTGACTGGAGTAATAAGAGGCATGGTCTTCTATTGGCAAAGCTGATTCATGTTCCTGTGCCTCACAGCTGTTTGTTCCCTCTCTCACTCCCTCATGCAGACACTGACTCTACTGTAAACTGTATGGTGTCCTGACTTTGGCTGCGTTCGTTTATTTTTTTCACAGTATCTGGGATCGGGCTGTGTTTTGGATTTGTGCTGAGAACGGGGTTGATAATACAGAGATGTTTTCATTATTGTTGAGCAGGGCTTGCGTAGTGTCAAGGCCTTGTCTGCTTCTCATTATCTCCCTGACAGCCAGAAGGCTGGGGGTACAAGGAGTTAGGAGGAGATGCAGCTGGGAAGACCGACCCCAACTGACCAAATGGATATTCCGTACCATATGGCATTAGGGTCAGTGTAGAAAACTGGAGGGAGGAAGAGGGGGACATCCAGAGTGATGGCCTTTGTCTTTCTAAGGAATCATTACACAGGATGGGGCTCTGTAGTCCTGGAGGTGGCCTGTCTATGGGAGGGGGTGAATTAAATCCATGTTTTGCTTTATTTGTGTGTGCGGCTTTTGCTTTACCTATTAAATTGCTTTTATCTCAATCCACGAGTTTTCTCACTTTTAGTCTTCCGATTCTCTCCCCCATCCCAGTGATGGGGTGTGATCAAGTTGAGTGACTGCATGGTGCTTATTTGCTGCCTGGCATTGAACCACAACACGTGGCCAGCATGATTTGAGGAAAGATAAACCTTTTTGAATGGTGAGTCACGAAGTCTTGGCACAGCCCCCACCCCTCTTCTCTTGCAACCATCAAGTGGCTAAAGATGGGCATGACTGTTCTTGAAACCATCAGATGGGTGGGGAACAACTAATTTGACTGAAAAGGTGCTGGCCAACATCCGAGGGTGGACAATAGCGGTAATTATCAGGGCTCTCACACCAGAATGAAGGTATTTTTCAGTTCTTCTCAAGCCAACAGTTCTGTTTACTTACCTGACTATGACCTAAAACCTTTTCATGCCAACCCATCAAAGGCAGCTGTAGGTGAAAAAAGTTGAGCTTGCAGCACGTCCTCACTAATAATTCTCTGGAAAAGGAGCCACATGTCATGCCCTGCTCCTTCAGAGATGCTTTAGGACAGGTAGGATTTTGCTGTGGAGGCTCTGGGACTGGCTTGCAGAAAGCTGCTGTCTGTAGGAGCAACAGCTGTGATCTCCCTGCTACTGACCTTCAGCAAAGTAATGCTAACAAACAGTACCAAATCTTGTGGTTTTCTTGGAGACACAATTTTTCAGAGGTAACGGCCAAAGATAGACCTTATTGCCACAGGTGGTTATGGAGTCCAAAAGCCTGCAGCAATTCCAAACAGGCAAGTAAGCAGCTCCCAGGAAGTGAGATCATTGATGTCTGCTGTATCAGGAGCTGCATTCCTAGTGTTCTGTGAAAAACAGCAGGAATGCAGCTACTGTTAGAGGGAGTCCCTCAGCCCCAGCCAGCCAGAGGGACACTGGGGACTTAGGTTCTCTTCTGGTCTTTCTCTAGTATCTAAGCAATGACTTAGCTGGATCTTGGGGCTCCCCCAAAGCAGAAGTCCCAGTGTTGTAATTTGTAAAAGATTTAATGGCCTGGACACTCTCCAGCTGCTAGACAGCAGATGGACTTTTGTCAAGTATGAGAAATTAATTCTAGCCCGGTTATAAAAGAGATTCTCAGATATAACCCGAGGGTACTCTTCTAAACTTTGGACAGCATGAAGAGCACATGACCCTCGCAGGTAAGAAAATACTTGGGATTGTGGCTTCTTGGGTTTTTTGTTTTGGTTTGGATTTTTGTTGTTGGGTTTTTTTTCTTTTATTTTAATATCCAAGTGCAATGATTTAGAATAATTCATGCCTCATGAGATTTCAGCATCAGCCAATAAGTTGCTGCCTTCTGATGCCAGGCTAGGCAAGAGACATGTGGCAATACTTGACTGAAAATTTCCAAAACCCTGTTAGCTCAGCCTTTGGGTCATGCGGTGTAATTAGATAGCTAAATATGCTTACGTATGCCTGTAGGGAAGAGCCTATTAAAGCAAAGATCATTTCTTTTATCTGCACTGGAGAGACAACAGGGGCTGTGAGCCCTTGCTCCTGGATCACTCAGAAGAAACATGCAGCTTGTAAAACCCCTGCAGGCCACACTCACATGGAGAGCAAGGAATGAGAATTTTTTTCCACTGCTCTTGGTATTTTCCCTGTGGGACAGCTGTAACCCAGTGAACTACAGAATAAAATCCAGGTCTGCATAATCTGTAGCAGACCCAATTTCTTCTGTTTGGGTGGAATTCTCTGCATCACTGAAACTACATCTGCAGCTTTTTTTGTCACTGCAGAAACTGTAAATGAGGAGTATATTCCCACAAGCTGTAACGTGTATGAAGAGCTCCAAATAATCTTACAGCTTAATCCTAAAAAGATTTGCTAGCAAAGCAAATAATGTTTGCAGTGTGCAGAAGTCACTGTTACACAGCAGAGTCACGAGAAGCAGCAGTCCTAACACAGGTGTAATGCATCCTAGCAGAAAGAGCTTTCGCTAGCATGAACTTTCTTCCTCTAAGGAACTAATACCAACACTTCTGCAAGGATGAGGCTGGAGGCGCCTGCATCTCCACCAGTTTTGGTAGTAGTGCCCAGTTACCTGTGCAGTTGTTTCACACAGTGATGTGATACAGGCACGTGAAGGTAACAGAAGAGATCACCAGTTCTGTGGGAAGACAGAGTGCTGTTTTTTAATTCCACAGGCTCTAGAAACACTTCCTGGGCAACTGTGAGTCCTTTCCAGCCCACCTTCCAAAACTCAAAGAACAGCTTCTCCACATGCTCCCTCCAGCTACATGTGCTTGCCAAACCTGCACACAACATAGGCTGAGCAATCAGGGGAATAACACAGCCATGAGGGAACACTCAATTTCCACAGAACACTCCCACAGTACATGGAGTAACAAACCACAACATGCAGAGCAATCATTCTCAGCCCCAGGGCTGTTTTAGCAACAATATCTGTTTTTGCAGAAAGACATCTGCCAGAAGAGTTCTGGCTATCTCCTTACCCTTGCAGCAGACACATAGAAACAAAACATACAAAGCGGCACAGGTTAACTGCAGCAGGCATCCTCTGCAACTGTTCTGCAAAGATCTGTATATTACTTCTTTAAAGACTGCATCTTATAAGAACCCTGAAATCATAAGCTGCTAATTCTAAAGCTGAAAGACAAGGCATAGTATGTATGACTTGTATAGGTGATTTATATGGTCCACCTCTATCTTTTTCAAGTCCATTGTTGAAATACTATTGCTAGAAAATTACCCAGAAGTCATTCAATGCTACTGGGATATGAATCTCCCATCTGGATGAGAAAGGAGCCCTTGTTCTGTAATGCAGAAAACCAAGTGAACCTGGCATTTCCCCCTCTCCCGGGCCAGATTTACCTTTTTCTGCTGTTTTAAGGTTGGCAGCCCATACATATAAATGACTCATTCTTTTGTCCTTCTCTACACAGGCTCAAGCCTCTGCTTCTCTCTCCTTCCTGTGCCTAGTGTACCTTGCCTCGGGAGCAGAGGATTGCAGTGTTGCGACCGGAAAAGAGGGGATATGCTTTAGCACCCACACAAGCAGGTTCTGTTCAGCAAAAGACTGGTAGCAGTCTGAGCCTGAGCAGTCAGCTGCCAGTTTAGCTAATTGTGCTCGGTGGGAGAACCCATTGAATTATCCCTGACAGACAGATGAAGGGTTTTAGAGGTGTAGTGTACTTTGAAGAACATGGGATTAAACCCAAACACAATTTCTTCTAGTTTGGAGAGTGACTAAATAGCAACTTGGTTCTGGTTTTGTTTCAGTGCTGGAGGCAGGAGATTTAGTTACTTAGTCGCAGACTTCTGTTGCCATTTGAGGTCAGCACAAGAAGCCCAACAGAGCTGCATAGTTAATTAAGAGGGATTCCAGATCTCCAGTTGTGACCTTCTGGAATGTCAGCAGGAGGCCACACAATCCCCCGGACACTTTCTTTTGCTCCATCCTCCTTCTTCAATACTTTTTTTTGAAGCACTGCTGCTCAAGGGTTAATAGAAGCATGTTACAGGGCTGCACATCACTTCAAGCCAGCAGCTTGTCCAGTTGCCTGGCCCTAGAGCCTCCCCCACCCTCCTTGCAGTAGGCTACACACCTGCATATTAAAAGCAGGCTGATAAGACTTCTGTGGCTTGCTCCTTTTAAACAATTACTTGATCCCATCTCTAGGAGAAACATAGTAAGGTTATTTTTTCCCTCCCTCTGTGAAATACAAAGCTGTGTTTCGTGTCAGGTACATACAGGCAATGTGTATATTTGTGATTGCGATATAGGTGAAAGCCGAGAATGGGACAGTTGCGAATTCTAATAATAACTGAGGAAAGTAAAGCATGGAAGAAGGCCTTTGAACCTATCTTTTGTTTGCAATTAACCGTGATTGATTTAGGAGCATTTGAATTAAAGCATTAAGGACGTTGCTTTTTTGCTTGTAGTCAGGCCTTAAAGAGTGCTGCAATAATAACCTTTTGAAGTATAATTTTGGAATATTGCTTGTATCCTTGAAACTATAGCTTTAGAATATATATAAAGGAAATATGCTTATCTCACGCCTTAACAAAACAGAGAAAAACAGCTTGAAAAAGGAAGACGAGCATCATCTCAAGGATTTATAATTTCGACCAAGGGAAGCTGGACATCCCTGTTATGAGATTTATAGTCCTTGTAATTAAAAAGGTGGAGCCACATCTGGGGAGCTGGACTTCACCAGATGGGATTTGCCTCTATTCTTGCAGAAACCAGGACCAACATCTCAGAAACTATTACCATTATCTGGGGACCCTCCTTTCTGGGACACATCCTGAGATCACAATAGTGTATGGAATTGTGGCATGAAAATTGGGAAGAAAACTGCTGATGACTAAAAAGCTTATGAGTACCCCTATAAACACCTGTAAGCTCCAACTATCGGTGTGCAGCTGGAGGGAGAACTGCCCACTGTACCCAGCGCTGTGTTGCTCATACTTTACCATATTAATTAATAAATTGAATGCTGCGTGAATATCGGCGTAGTCAAGCTTCTTATTTATAACACCTTTCCTTATTACTGCAGGTCTAACTTGTGTAGCACAACCACTCTCATAGCCACCTGTTCAAATGCAAGCTATTGACAGCATCACAATATTAAAATAAAGTAATTTATTTTCAATTCAAACAACTTTGTAAGAACATTAACTTTAAGAACATTGAACATTAAACAGAAAAACCAATAAAACACAACATGAACATAACATAAAATATGCTTGGTAACATTGCAAAAAACAAACAATGAAAAATTATTCAGCAATAACAAACATTCACCTCCTTTGCAGTGGAAGCTCTGCTGCAAGACACACAGGCCAAGGATCAGAGATCACCTGCTAGATAGGCAGCAAAGAAGGTGAGACTTGAACAACAAACAGATCAAGCTGTTCACAGCTGCAACATTGCACACTGGCCTCAATGAATGAGGTTCAAACTTATCAATACCCAAAGCATTTTTGCCAAGGGTTAGCTATGAACAGACAGGCACACTTAAATAGGAAACTAGCTCCAGGCGGCAGGGTGCTGAGCCCCCCACCCCCCCCACCCCGGTTAGTTAAAAGACCAGTAGTGGAGGAGGGGCAAGAAAAACAAATAGAACATGACTTCAAAACCCTGGAAAACCCATGGGTGAACACAGGAGGTGGGAGAAAAAAATACTCAAACATGAGACTCATACCCACTCTGGGTCCCCATGGGATGCCAAGGTAACTGGCATTGATTCTGTATAGGAGAGCTTGAAAATGGTGTGACAGTGTCAGAGGTGCTCTGGAAGTTGAAGGTGTCTTCAACCTCCAAGCTGACATAATCTATATTGTCAAAGTAGCTGTGATAGAAGTTCATTTGCTGGCTTAATAAACCCATGGTTTGCTGGGTATTGCAGCTTGTCCCACCTTTTCCAAAGAGCCCCTCATCCTCCACAGACGGGAACGAGTACAGGTTCTGCCCATTTCCGTAAGTCTGTCCGCTGCTGTAAGCCTGGTGCACGTTGGACACAGCCTGAAAGTTCCTGCTGGAACCGGCAGGGAAGACCTGGTGGAACGTGGGTGCTATATCCAGGTATGCAGGCTGATGAACCCCATTCTAGGAGACAAAGAAAGTCGTTCAGCAGCGCAGAACCACACCAACGACCCATTCTTTTGGATGGGTCCTCTTTTCTCCTTCAGCCCTCCCTCCAAGCCAAACAATAGAGCCTTTTTCAGGCCCATTGTCCTCCCAAGAGACCAGTAATAGCAGAGATGACCGGTTAGTAATCACAGCTCAACGTGTCCAGGAACAACCACGCTGGGGGGAAAACCAGCTTAAAAGAGGTGCTATTGTAAGCTCTGTTACAAGGAATACAACTGGCTTGTTAATATTGAGTCCTGTGGCTTGTTTGAATTACCAGGTTGGACATGATACACTTCTCCCCGCAGACTGGAGGAGCCGTGACTAGTGGCGATGGGGGAGTTTACTTACCTGTGGTAAATACATCCCTTTATCTATCCACTGGCTCTCCTTTTGGCAACGCTTAAATTTCATCCGCTGGTTCTGAAACCATGTTTTTACCTAAAAGTGATGCAGAAAGGACATAAATTAGAAATTAATTTTTAAAAGCTTAAAAATTAAGCTTTTTTTTTAGAAATTAATTTTTAAAAGCTACACATCCTTACTTCTGCTACAATCTCGTTTCTGACTTCTAATACTATAAATCATTTCAGCACCTAACAACGTGCAGCGGATGCAGGTGGCTGTGAAATAGAGCTGAGACATGAAAACTAACATTCCCATTCCTCAGGTCACCACCGTATCTTTTCGGACTTTAAAAACCCTGCCTAAAAAACAGGCCACGGCAACTGCAGCAATCAGGTGGTACAGGACCATCTCACTGCTGTGCCACGGTCAGTGCTCAGAAGTGAGTCGCTCCTTTAGTCAGACACAAGCAGCTGGCTGGGGCAAGGACCCTCCCTCTAGCGAGAGCCCGCGGTACCACTCCGACTAGGAAAGGCCACTTGCACAGCAGTGCAGGTCTCCTTCTACATTCAGAGACAACATATGTCCGTGCAGAGCACTAACCTGACTCTGCACAATCCTGCTTTGCTGCTCTGCAGGGCCTTTCAAACACCTGCATGCAGTGGGTGGACAGCGCTGGAACCAAAGACTGAGTCATAGATTTTCACACCCTCTGCTCTCTCACGTAAGAGGTAGCACTTACAAGATAATGAAAACTTCCCTCTGGGATCCAAGAAAAACGAAAACCACAAAAAAAAAAAAAAAAAAAAAAACCAAAAACAAACAAACAAAAAAAAAACCCGACTCAGGTGCTGCTCAAAGCAAGGTGTTCACCTGCTTGTAGGTGAGTTGAAGGGCAGCAGCCAGCTCCCGGATCTGCTGGGGGCTGAGGTACTTCTGGCTCTGGAAGCGCTGGTGTAGGGCTTTCAGCTGCTCCTGCGAGAAGGCTGTACGGCTCTTACCCGTCTTCACCACACCCTTGCCTTGCGCCTTGACTTTCTGGAGAGAGGAGTGGGGAGACGGGCTCCCCACTGCGGTGGGGCTGGTGGCGGAGTCGGGGGTGTGGTACTGGGTGAGTGTCCCAGAACTGGAGGAAGCTGGAGAGTCAACTGAGGAGAAAAGAGAACTGCGGTTAGCAAAACAAGCTAGGGAAGACTCAAAAAACCATGAAAGTCCAGTTTATCGGGAGAATTTGATATTGCGAGGGCCCTGGGGACCCGCCGGAGCTCACAGCAGTGGGCAGCAGGGCACAGGTCGCCTCATGGCAGCGGAACCGATGCTGCCCTTTGGCCCGTCCCGTGTGGGCAGAGCGGCCACGACGGCACCCGGCTCCCGCCCGCAGCATCGGCATCGCCTCCCAGCCCCGGGGCACACGGCCACTCCTCCCAGGCCAGGGCAGCCCGATCGCTCGGCCGGCCGGCCACGTACCTGAGGGACTGGGCGTCTTGGCCGCGGGCAGCGGGAGCGCGTCCAGCGCCGGAGCCTCCTCGGTGGGCACGCTGTCCATGCCGCCTGCGGAGAGCCAGTAATAGTCCCCGTACCTGGCCGCGCCGGGGTAGAGCAGGTATTGCGGCGTGGCTAGGTGGGCGCTCATGGCCGGGCCGGGTCCCCCTGCCCCAAGCATGAGTCGAGGTGACCGTCGAGACTGTCGGCAGCCCGCGGACAGGCGCTCCTTTGGGGGGAGATGGGGGGGATGCTTTAAGTCCGCCCCAGCCTGGCCTTGGTTGGAGGGTATTGTCACGGCCATTGTCATGTTAAAAGCTGGTTGATTGGGGGGAAGGGACTTCGAGGGTATTCAGGGACCGGGGGAGGGCTGGGACACCGGGCTGCGCTTGCCAACTTGGCTGGTAGATGCCACGGCGGGATGAGTACATCACCCCCTGCTGGGGCGTGGGAAGGAGGACCTTGCTCGCCCCCCGGGGCAGCAGGCCCGAGCGGAGTCACCCTGTGAGTAGGACGGAGCTTGGCAGACACCCCTACCCCCACATTTCACAGTTCTCCACCCAAACAGAGAGAATGGCCCCGGAACCCGCCGCGGGGCATGAGGAGACTTTGTGCGTCTGCATTGCAGATCCCAACCATCATTGCCAAGAGATAAGCCCCGCACCTCGCGGCAAGTGAATCCGGACGGGGGGCAGGGGGATGGCCCCTCGGAGCCGTGTCTGTATGGCGGGGAAGAGGGCTCAAAGAAAGCCAGGCTGCTTCTCCCAGCGGCTCGCCCAAGGCTGAGCCAGGCACTCCTGTTCTGCACATCTTCCAAGCTACTTTCCCCAGCCATTTAAGACTTTCTAAAAAGTGGTATCTTAAAATAAAAAATTAATTAATTTTTTTTTGTTTTTTTACTCAGCAGGGAGGAATGGGAATCACCGGGTCAAATTCCAAAGGAGACAAGAGCACTGCAGCTGTAAAAGAGCTTTACAGGTCTCAAGGATTTGAAGTTAGGGCCTACAGCCCACTCGGGGAGAATAAACTGCTTCCCTTACCACCCTCCTCCCCCAGCTATTACTGCTTACTTTAAGGAAATTAAAAACTTATCGGTAGTATCTCACACCCCGGGAGTTACAAAACCTGGAAAACCACCTGGAAAAAATAAAAATGAAGGCACGTGAGGGGCTAAGCAAATTCCCCACCTCCTCTAGCGCCAGGAAACAAGCTGGGGCGTAGCTACTAACCTGCTGCACTGCTAAACGTCTTTAGGACCTGACGGAGAAAGACCTCCCTTGATTTCAATTTATCTCCGCCTCCTATCTTGAGTCCTAATGAGCCCCAGCTGGTCCCCTGAGCCAGCAAGGAAGGGTCCTTGTCGGGCTTACTTTTGATCACCTCCTAATTAATGATTTAGTTTCTCAGAATCCGGACAAGATCCAAGGACTCTTAGGAGTGTGGGAGAAAGAGGTTATAATCTCTTATAATGAAAATACCGAGCCAGAGCCTGGTTCTGGCCCCAAAGCAAGCAGAGGCAGCCGGGCTGTGGGTTTGGGCAGGTCACTCGCTCGGGGCTCGCGGAGCAGATGCACGAAAGGAAAGGGATTTTCCTTCGGGGGCGAAGCCGTCCTGCTGCCCGTGGCGGGGCAGGGAGCCGCCGGCCCCCGTGTCCCCGGCCGGCAGGGCTGTCCCGGGACAGCGTGGGGCTCGCGGGGGCTTTCCGAGCTCGCCAAGAGCAGCCCCTGGCAAAGACGGGAAAACCCGCGGGGTTTCTGCAAGCCCAGCCCTGGTGTCTGGCGGCCCCGGAGGCTGCGGGAAGCCCCGAGTCGTGCGAGGACACACGGCTGGGGAGGATGAACCGCGGCAGAGGGATTAGAGTTTTACAGACGGAGCAACACCGCCTCTGCCAGCGAATCCTCCTCCGGAGAGCTGCGTGTGTGTGTTTGGAAAGGCAGCAGGACTGCTCGCAGTCTGCAATTTTCATACATAGATCAGGTTTTTTTGTATATATTAGCTTCTGTCCCAGGGTCAGACCTGCTTTGTAGTGACCATGCAACTGATTCATTTCTCCCCCTCCCCCCTCCCCTTTTTTTTTAGGTCTTTGTTCATATTTTCGTTTTCTCATCCCATTTGTCCTCCAATCCTTTGTTTTAGGCTTTACCACCAATCTCTTTTCCACATATCCCCTTCCAGTGAGGATAATTTGCTCCCTCACCCAACAATACCACCAAACATATATTTTTTGTGTAATTGTGAGAGAAATAAGACTCGTGTAACTGTATAAAACCATACCATCTAAAGTTAGAATTTATTAAGGGAAAGAAATTCAGTTATTTTCCCCCAAATAAACGATACACATGAAAACATCTTACAAAGGTAAATCAAGAAGTTGTACAGACACAGGGGATGGTATGGGAAACATGATGTGGACATTTGGGAAGCTCATGGGGTAATCAAGTTTGGAACATCTGCCTGTGGCACCATTAGCCTTCAGACTGGATATACTGCCCATGAATCTTTAGAGCTGATGTGCTTTTAAAAAATGTTGGTAAAATTTTTGAAATTTTAAAATATCTAGAGATTCTGTGCTTCTAAAAAGTGTTGGGAATGACTCACAGAGCAGATGCAAGTATCCATTTGTGTTTCTTTTGGAACTGTTTTCAGCTGAAACTGCAACACAGGTCAGATCCAATCTAATCCTGTTTTTCCCAACGGGGCCAGACAGCAGGAACAATTTGGGTTTTGACCCTGGATTGCGTTCCCCCTCTCCATTCATTCTGTGGCTACCCCCTTATTTTTCAGTTCTCAGCTCATTATGCACTCATTATGTACTGAGGAGCATTAGTTAGGTGAGTAATAAATTGGCTTATTCTTGACCCCCATACCCTCACCCATGAGATTGTTTGTAAGGACATCAGGACACATCTTTCCTATCAAGTGTATGGGACTGAATGCAGCCGCTCACTGGGCTGTAGCCTGCTCCAACAAACCCTTCTGTAGTGCTTCAGCAGCAGAGACAGAAGCTCAGGTCCAAAAGCAGGCTTGGCCTCTTTGTCTAAGCATAGTGAGATGGGACTGTGGCTGGAACGTGTTTCATCCAGGAAGTTCCCCCTACAAGGATCTCCCATTATTCCCAGTAGGGTCCCTACCTTCAGAGGGCTGGAGCTCAAGCTTGCTCTGAAGTGATGCAAAAGCATCAGTTTACATAGATGGAGGCTGGGGAAGCACCAGCTGGCTAATGCTGTAAGTCCAGCTCTGGAGCTCTCACCACTGGGTCAGAAATGCTGGGTTTTTCCTACCTCAGAGCATCGCTAAACTCATTTTGGTCAACAAGATAATGCTGTAGTGGTAGAGATTGTGTCGAATTTTACATGGATTAGGGGCTCTCCGGCCCCCTGCAGCCGGCTGTAATGCAGGTCGCCTGTGTTTTGGTAAAGGCTGTAAATGCCACTGCGTGTCGCTGTGCCATTCTGCTCCTGCTGGGGGTGCTCAGCGGGGCAGCAGGGTGCTGGCTCAGTGTTACTGAGCAGGGAAACACGGCCATAACCCCACTGCCCCTCGGAGGTTTACCTGCCCCTCGGAGGTTAACCACCATCCTCTGACAGCGATGTGTGCCCTTGGGGAAGGCAACAGGAAATCCTTGCCTTGCGTTCTGTTGAGCTTGTCTGAGCTTTCGTCCCAAGCAGGCACCTTTAAGATTATTATTTTATTTCTGTGAAATTATTTTATTTTATTTTATTTTATTTTATTTTATTTTATTTTATTTTATTTTATTTTATTTTATTTTATTTATTTATTTTATTTTTAAAATTTTTTATTTTATTTTGCTTTATTTTATTTTATTTTAAACTTTTTATTATTTATTTAATTTTATTTATAGTTTGATTTTATTTATTTTATTAATTATATTATATTATATTATATTATATTATATTATATTATATTATAAAATCTTTATTCTTATATTTTTATATTTTAAATTTTCCTTTATATTTTCATTTTATTTTATTTTATTTATTTTTAAATTTTATTTTATTTTTAAAAAATTAAAATTTATTTTTATTTTTTATTTTTATTGCATTTTTATTTTCTTTTTTCTTTTTATTTTATTTTTTTAAATTTAATTTACTTTTTTTTTTTTTTTTAAGCGAACACTCCCCAGGTGAGGCATATGAAAACACTTCTGCCTTTCAGACCTCAGTGCTTGCCCAGCCCTTGGCTCCGGACAGCCTGTCCCCTGTAGCATGGTCATAGCCTGCAGTCTGGACCCAAGATGACAGACTGTAGAAGGAAGGGAATCAAGAAAGAATAACAAAAATTAGGCCCTCATTCATATTGAAATACAGTTTTCCTTTCTCTGGACTCTTTAGGGGAGCAGGTGGAGAAAAGGACAAATCTCAAATCTCCTCCCTGCCCCTGGCAGCCCAGTCTCTCAGTGCCCTGAGAATTGCTGGGTGATGCGGCCCTTTGTTAGCAGTGCAGGGCAGACTGGCACGGGCATCCATGGCACAAGGCCAAGTGCTTCCCTGAAAAGGCAAGAAAGCTGCAGGTCATAAAGCAGGTGGGAAGCAAGCTAGTGAGAGCATGAATTTCTAGGGTTTGATAGGTCTGTTCTTTCTTTACCAATCCTTCATCCATCCCTGCCATGCACTTGGCGCCAGAGTGCTGTAGCTGTGAGCCCTCATCGCAAGAAACATCCCCTACGAGTGCCCATCAGCTGGAATATGGAGCAGTCTTGCAAGCAGCTTGGAGCTAGGCTTATGTGAAATCCTGGGGAACATGGATTGGAGATATGCATATCGGGCAAAAACCTTCCAAGCATCATCTGTGCTGGAATCCTCCCCTCTCCCCACTGTCCCTGGTGTGGTTGTTCCCATAGGCTCTGTTAGAAAAAGCAAACAGCACAGACAGAGCTGTTTTCAAATGCTTTCTGCCCTTTCCACCCTAAGGGGGGAATGACAAATCCCATGTTTTGCACTGTACCAAGGCCCTGTGCATGGCATGAGCCACCTCTCCCACTCTCCACCAAAAGCTGCTCTACATCAAGCACTTGGTCTTTTGTTCTCCAAACACACACCGCTCATGAACTTTGAAATTACACAGAAGGGTTTTTTCCCTCCTCTGAGTCTTTTTTGTCTTCCTCAGTCTCACAGGGATAGCTTCCTACAAAATGCAGTGCTGCCAGAGCCTTCAGTTCGAGCGGGACCCTGAAGTGGTGGCTGAATCTCGTGCTCTCTCACGTATTATGGCACCTGCTTTCTCCCACATCTCTCACCTGAGGATGATCCCATGTATGTCCCCATGGTAAATTAATATCAGGACAGAGCTAATGAGGATTATGTGCCAAGTGGGTGGCTGTAATCACACTCGTGCAGACCATAAATGGGCACGCAGTCTGGAAGTGCTTCTAGCACATCCCACAACCAAATCTTTTCAAGTTAGCACATCCTTTTCAGGCACTCACTGTGCCAAATCTGTGCCGTGTTTTTTTAAGTCCCAGTAAGTCCCCAAAGGAGCAGATCACCTGTGATGAGAGTCTCAAATTACAGCGAATGCTAGTATTAGGAAAAATGGTGCTCAGTTTTCAAATCTGTCAGGGCTTGAGACGGGGATCCCACCGTTGCCTGGCCCTTGCCCCCACCTATACACCCTCTGCTTTTCTCCAAGACCGGCTCTTGCACATGCATTCATGAGCGATTAGCAAGTGTTAGAGCCTGAGGCTCCCTGGCTGGCACCGGCTCTACATCTGAATGGCAGAGCCGGTAAGCCCAGGGCTGTGGAATGGGATCTGCAAGTGGATGTTGTCTGCGCCGCCTGACGGAAGAAAAAGATTTACCTGCCTTTGTCTGACAATATTTTAGGTGGCCGACTTGGCTGAGATGGAAAGAGAAAGAGACAAAGAAGAGACCAACAGTGAGAGGCTGGAGCTTTCTTAACTGGGTGTCATTTGTCTCGGAATTAAATCCAGTGAAGGGTGGAAAGTGGGCACGGGAACATAGCACTGCCATCATTATTGGTGTAAAGGTTAAAATTACCTGTACTTCATCTTTTTAAAATTCCATGGAGCTCAAATTAGGCTGTGAAAGCACATCTTGAGGGGCAGCAACAAAATACCAGAGAGACCATAGTATGGACTACATCTCTCCCCAGGTGCAAGGTCAGAAGCTACAGAATCATACAGTGAAAGAGCTCCAGACCCCCAGACTACGGTGACAAAATAAAAATGCTTCTCCAGCAGAGCTTAGTCATGATGGAACCATGACTGTCTGTGTTGAGAAAAACATTTTGCTAAAAATTCCTTGTTTAACCCCAGTTGTGTCTTTCATGCAAACTCTGGGGTTAAGACAGGCCTGAGAACACCTTCTCTTAACCCCACTCACGACTGTATTGTTTTGCTGTAATTGTAAACAGCCCAATTAGAGTGCCAAAAGTGCTTGCAGATGCAAAGTAACTTTGCAGACTATTTAATGACTTTGGTACAGAGATGCAGGTGTCAAGTTGTGTCCAGCAGGGCCCTCTGATGTGATAGTGCCTCAGATGCCTCTCTTCACTCACTGCATCCATCAAACTTCACCAATTCTCCAGCAGAAATGGTCAAGTCAGGTGTAATTCATCTCTCCTCAGCCACTGCAGTTCACAGATAGCACATTGACACAAACCACCAAAGATTTCAGTTTCTATCAGTATCTACCTGCTCTGTGAACCAGTGTGCTGGCACTCTTTTCCTGTGATTTGATCCTCAGAGAATACATGTACACTGCCTGGTCAGGGGATTCAGCATTGTCCTCTTCATGTACTGACCTTCTTGTGTCTTGAGAGAGCTGCTTGGAGCACCTGGAGCTGTCCTCGAGGTGCTGAATGATGCAGTCATGGAAGTGCCAAGGACTGCTGGCAGCCTGCTTAGCAGCAGTCTGCTATGGCACCAGGGAACAGAGGGAGAAGCAAATTCTCAGAATCAGGCTGCTCTGTGTAACATCCTCTTTGTAGCCTTAAAACTTCCCTTATGGTGAAACACATGAACATCTTGTTTCAGTCTTTCCTGAAGTCAAGGCCCAAAGGGAGGGAGTTAGTCCAGTGAGACAGGTGCTGATTTCTGTTCCCTCTGTGTAACCAGGAGCAGGGAGGGATTCATGTACCATGACAATCAAAGACACACATGGACTTGGGTAGCACTGAAGTTTGAGATTTGTTCTGTTCTTGCAACAGTGCACCTGAGGGCACACTCTGACCCTTTGTTTACAACAATGTGGCACTACATGCATTCCAGGACAAAGAAATAAAGCTAGACGCAGTGAGAAAAAGCTGAGCCACAATAAGTAGAGGGGAGGTAAGAGAAAAAGAGAACAGAAAACCATTTTATTAGGTCCAGGTTCCTAGATTGCCTTCATCGTTATGGTGTCTGAGCATTTTCCGGTGGAGTATTCAGTGGCCTGACTCAGATCTGCCACATGTGGTTCTTTGTCTCTTTCTCATCCTCTCCTCGGGGAGACAGCTGCACTTGTTGTGGAAGATTTGACTTTGGCTCAGCAGGCCTGCGTTTGGGGCTTGTTCATAACATGCTCGCAGCTGTCTGTATTTGAGGAGTGTGTTGGAAACATGCACCTTTTACTTGGAAGTGACGCGGTGAGACCGGGGCATGCTGTAGCACGGGCTGATTATGACTCCTGAGACACCTCTGCTTCCTGCTCAGACTAGATTTTCACGGGGTTAAGGAGCTCCCTGCTATCAGTACAGTGGAACTGCTGAAACCAGTAGATGTCAGCTGTCAACTTCAGAGAGGCAAAGGAAGCCCTGCATACTGCCCTGAGGCCACTGGGTACATCAAGATGTTGAGCTGGGCAGTGTGGCAAGTAGGGACCAGCCCTCAGTTAGAAAACACAGCTCAGATACAAGGAAAAGCAGGTCAACAGGGATGGGTGAAACCTCCCCTCGTCCTACTCTTGTGCTCTCTGAGGTCTACTGACATAGGAGGTTGCCAATGCTGTTTCCCAGCTGATGTTGGAGGGGAGTCTTGCTTTATATGAGTTGTCAGCAGAAGTATCCAGTTGTCCAGCTGGTCTGATCCACTATTTTGGGATGAAGAGTACTTAGAATACAGTAAATGTCCAAGATAACTGAAGGATGTCTGCTGTTCTACTGTGCTGGGTCCATCACAAATCCATGTTCACCTGGCAACTTTCCAGGTTAGAGAAAGACCTTACCTTATCAGGAACTGCTATTCTAGGGTACATCTCCAAGCCAGCTCTTAACTCTGTGGTTTGGTTATGGATAGTGATGGAATTTGGAGAGTTTGAAGATAAAAAAGTGCCAGCTGAGATGCTGGTTAAACACTCTGGCAGTGACCTGAAAGAGTGGTGCCTAAACTGCAAGAAAATGTCATGTGCTGACATTGGGTAGTTTTATGGCAAAGTGATCTGCCCTTCGCCTGGTGTGGTGTGAGCTAAATGGTCAAATTATCAGGAATGGGGAAGGACTGAAAATAACACATAAACTCTTCAGTATAACTGACAAAAGAAAAATACAGCCTTAAGTAATTACTTCCCAGAAACAGGTCCCTGCCTATCTCCCCACCCTCAGCAGGGCACAGCTGTGTAATTGCAATTGCTTTGTTTGTTGTCTTCCCCATCCACATGCCAGGAAACTGAGGCACAAGGCTGTGTGGTGGCCCAGCACTCCTGCCAGGCCTGGAGCAAGCATCGGGCGGTTCACAAATCTTTGACTGCTTGCATTCTTAGGCTGGGCAGAAGTGAAGATCCCTGTTCTAGTAAAGTGAGGATTTGCCATGGCATCACTTCCTGCCCAGGCTGCCGTTTGTGTTTAGGGAAGGAGTGTACAGGCTTGTGACACTGCTGCTGTCTGTGCCCAGCCCTGGGCACTGCACAGAGGAGTGTGCACTGGTTGGGTTTGTCACAGATGTGCTACGACAGCATCTCCCACAGAGCCTTGCTGGGATAGATATGCCCTGCCGGGAGGGCAGTGTGGCAGCTGGCTGGTTTGTATCCCAAACCACAGCTGCAGGGAGCTGTGGAGCTTCCATTGTGTGCTCCTGCCGTGTGCTGCTGCCCAGGGACAGGGGCCATCCTGGCGATACCCTCTGATCCCTCCAAGCCTCGGAGGGAACACCATTTCAGGCAGAGAATGAGTCACTTCACATCAGTCCAAGCAAGCGTGGTGACCCGAGGACTCAGGTCCTCAGGGGGTTCTGCATTATGCAATCAGCTCCATCCCACCCCCGACAGGAAGAAAAAGGGGTAACCCTGTCTGCATCCCAACCCCGGGCGAGGATCCCATCCAGGTTCGGTGGCAGTGACCCTGGCGTGAGAGAGCCGCTCCTGGGACACAGCAACAGGTGGAGAAGGACCCCTGGAGGAGGTCAGCCTTTCACAGACTGCTCGCTTCTGGGAAACCTGAGCCTCCCCCGGCACGGCGCGGCACCGCACGGCACGGCCGCTTTCTGGGACAGGCGGCGGGAAGGCTGAACAGCAGGGCCGGGGATCATCCCCCCACGGCGGCCCCGCTGTGCTTCACCGTGCGGCGGCCGCCGAGCGGCAGCAGACAGCCGCGCCCGCAGCGGCGGGAGGCTCCCGCATCCCAGCTCCCGCATCCTGCATCCCAGCTCCCTCATCCTGCATCCCGCCTTCCGCATCCCGGCTCCGGCCCCTCCGGCGCCGCCGGCCAGCGGAGCATGAGCGGTGCCCGCCCGAGTCCCCGCGGGTCCCGAGCGGCTTCGGCACCATCCTCATCGTTGTCGAGGACGTGTCACACGACATGCAGGGAGCGTGGTGAACCCCACCATGACGTGGTGCAGTGACATCAGCCACCACAGCACCTAAATCCAGGGATTTGTGTTAGCACAGTTTTGCGCCCGAAATAAGAGCTTGAAACCACAGCTTCTCGCCCAGCACGACGTTTCTTGTGCCTTTCTGCCCCTGCTCTTGACTTCCCTTTTTTAGGCTCACAGCTCGCCCCTGTGCTTGGGACACGATTTCCTGTTGCTGGCAGCCCACGCCAGACGCAGCCTCTGTGAATGAGCTGGCATCGAGTAACTGCTGCAGGCTGGCCCAGCTTAATTGCTGCAAAATGCACATCTTCGCCCGTTTGCACAGAGGGAGGGACTAGCATCCTTCGGAGCATGACAAGCCAGACTCCAGCTGTCTTTTCGCGAAGGAAAGGCTGAATATGACTCTAGGAATCTTGTACAGGTGTTGTCTTGGCTGTTCTGTTCTGCTGGCAGCTGAGACTCACTCCTTTTGTGTTTCTTTCGGTATGACACCATTACCAGCTCCTGGCTTTGGCGCAGGGCGTTCAGATTCTCAATGGGTGCATCTTTTTGCTCCCTGTGCTGCAGGCGAGTGACTCATGCCTAGAGTTTCCACTCGACCCATACAATAAAAGCCCCAACTGGGAGAAGTTTCCTGTGCAAATAAGCACTTCAGCCAGAATAGTTTCAGGAGATGTTTAATCTGTAGGGTGTAGACCCTGGGGGGTATGTGGCCTGAGGTCCTGGAGGTCTCATTAGTTTGAGAATCAAGCAGGCTAAATGAAAGGAGGCTGAACTTCCCCTCCTTGAGGATGGTGCTGCTAACATTTCCCAGCAGGACTGCAGAATATGCCAGAATCCAGTCTGGCAAAGATTGAGGGCTTCAGTCCCACTAGGAGAAGGATTTTTTTTTTCTTCCACCAGCAGTCAAGATCTTCTGGTCTCTCCCTCTGTGCATGGACTGAATAAACTTTGTAGTGCTGTAGATTATCCAGCATTTTCTTCCCCTTGCACAGCCAGGGTGGAAGTGTGGCTGTCTCTGGTCCATCACTGATCTCCCCTCAGGGTTTTCCACTTATTTTTTGTTCTCTCTCTTATTTGCTTTCACTTCTGCCCTGCATTTTTCTTGTTTATTTTCTCCTCCAGATGGCCTGTCACTTTAAATTCTCATCTCCCTGTATTTTTTCCTTCCTGACTGTATCTCCTTGTTATATTTCCTTGATTCTGTGTGATGTGCAGGAGTCTGTGGCCAGTAACCGAAGCAAGCTTCATTTGAAGACAAACATAATCACTGAGAGAGCTGATTTTGAAGCACCAGTTGCTTGCAGCTGCAGCTGTAGTTGCCATCACCTGTAAGGATGCAGGCCCCATTTGTTTTTTCATGGAGAAAGACAATTCTCATGGTTTTATGCTCCTCCTTCGCTGTTGTCTGTTTGTATTGTGGGGATGGTTAGATGCTCTCAGCATGCATGTTGCTGGCACCATTAAGGACATCAGTGCTGAGAACTTTCCAGCAACCATGCTGCTGTGACAGCCTCTCTGGCATGGTGGCAATCTGCCCAGTCAAACCAGGCAATGCTATCAACCTGGCAGCTTCATCTGCTTTCCAACTCCGCTTCCTAGATCACAGTCGGATTGCATCAGGCTTCTTTACGTGCTCAGAGGAGCCAAAGTAACAATACTTTTTAATCTCCAACTTTTAGCTGTTTCTATGCTCTCCTGTGTGCTGATCTTCTTTTTTTTTTTTTTTTTTTTTTGTGTCAAAATATGTTGTGTCTTAGAAAGCTTCACAGGTAGTCCTTTGCTGCCTAACAGTAAGGATGACAGGATCCCAGAGAGTTTCTGTGGCTGTAGCAGAGTGAGATTTATGATTTCATAGCATGGGGCAGGTGGGCTTTCCCACCCTATTACGTTTGATATCCAAACTATTTTCAGTGTGTTGTGCACACTGACCTGCTCAGCAGTCCCTCAGCTATGAAGTGCTCATTTCTTATTTAAAACTCAGAGACTTCCCTTGGGGAACTCTCCTGCCCCAGTGGCAGTAACAGACAGGTGTGGGGGCAGCAGAAGAAAAGGTGTGAGCTCTACTTGCTCCAGCATCAGTGTCTGTATGTTTATAAGCCTCAGCCTTCTGATCCAGCTGTCAAAAGGAAAATTCCACACAGGTGTGCTTAGAGACAATCTGTTTCTGCAGCCCTTTGAGTTGGTTTCTATCCTGGGGACACAGCACTGTGTGTAGGAATGACAGCTGAGCTGGCCAAGATGGTTAGGTTTTCATAGGGAAAAGTTGCTTGGACAGAACCAAAAGGTCTCTATAGAGAGATTAGCTATCCTGGGTGAGACTTGGGTTCATGCTTCCTTTCAAACCTGGCTCTGTGGCACCCCTGCTGCATGCCACAGGCCATCAGGTGTTTTATAGCACAACATAGGATGTGGGGTAGAAGTCAGTGAGAGTGGGAGGGAGGGAGGGACCCTGTTTGTGCTGTGAGTCAGAATAAAAGCGTCTCATCAGAGTGAGGCTTTTCGGGAAACAGAACTGCTGATTCATGGCCAACTGTATTCGAGCTGAAGTCAGTCAGGGAAGGTGTTTCTGGGAAAATGGAACTTCCCAGATGTGTGATACCTTGTTTCATATCACCTTTCGGTTTGCTTGCATGCCCAGTTGTTTTATGCCAAAACTCATCTGTTACTTTGCAGAGCTGCTCTCCAAACTATTTTACTACCTTCTGCAGAACTGACTGAATTAGAATTAAATATTATGAAAACCTATGGAGGAGACCATTTACCCTGTCCCTCCTGATAATAGAACTGCAAGGGTGGCAACTGGCAGCAGAGCAGCACCAACTTTCCAGGGATAGTTCTGCTGCAGTCCTATGAATAATTTGTGCAATGATAAGTGGAGCTATCCTGCTTCAAAACATCTGCAAAGCTACGATGTAAGCCCAATAACTTGGACTGTTGTTTTGGGACTTGAGCCTATTTCACAGCTCACCCTGTTCTTTCTTCTTCAGGTATTGCTACAGAATCCCTGTACAGACAGACTGTTGCTTAAGTCAAGATAAAACTGTCCTGGCTCATATATCTTTCCAGGGCTAAAGACCAGGATGAACTGGGGCCAGAGAGAAGAAAATGAAATTTCCTCATTCCTTGTCTTACAGAAGACTTCGCTTGAATTGTGATTTTTTTTCCTTGTCTTGTGCTTTTGCCCAGACCCTTTGCCCTACCATCCCCTGCACAACCCCATGCCCTTAGAGAAACTCTTTATCCCGGTGTCTCCTTTCTCTCACTACTACCCACTGCTGCAGCTTGGATTTTCCTTTTGGAGATGCACACGCTCAAGAGAGGAGTTGGCACAGGGTGACTTGGGGACAAGACCAGAGACAAATTCCCCTGCCTAGGTACATTGCCTTGGCATTCATGCTCATGCATTTGCATCTGAAAAGAACCCTGCCCTCACTAGGGTCCAACCACAGGGCAGGCAGGGCTTTCCCCAGAGCTGTTGGTGCGGCAGACAGCAGCAAAGGGCTCTCTGTGGGCTGCAAGGAGACCGGGCGTTTCCAGGCTGGGGACAGGAGCAGCGGTGGCCCCAGCCCCCAGAGACAGGCACCCCACTGCCTGTGCCTGCTGTGGGCTGTGCCAAAGGCAACAGCAGTGGCCAAACCTGCCCAGGTCTCCCCAGCTCTGCTGGCTGATTCCTCCCACTGCTGTGCTGAGGACGTGTAGGCAGCTGCCTGATGCCTCTGGGACAGCAGGGAAGCTGGGTAGTGCTGAGGGGTGGGCTGACTTCAGTCACCACTCCCAGAAATTCCTCTGGTAATGAAAGGGCCCTGCAAATGGACAAGTAGAGCTGCATGAAGTATGTTGCATCCCAGGCTGGCTTTCTGTGCCTGTATTACTTATGTTTCCTCTGTATGACTTCCCCGATGAGCTGGAGTAACCAAGGGGAAGTGTCACCATTTAGGGCGGTCTCTTGGCAGTGAGAAGTGTCTGGATAGCACAGGAATGATGCAGAAAAGGGAGACCTCCCTTAAAAAGTGAGGGGAAATACTTCGCACTATTGTACTGCTCAGGTAGACCTCCCCCGTCTCTCTTTTTTTCAAACACCAGCTTTCAAAACAGAAGCTATTTCACTGCCTTTCCCCATCATCAAAACCCTTTGAAAGTCATTAGGAGGGAAGCATATGCTTCATAAAAAGATAAAACAAGCTTAAAAACAGGGATCAGTAATTTTTTTCTGGGGTATTTATTTGCCCTTTTCTTTTTGAGCTCTGAACTGTCCTTCCTGTTCTTTGTCCCACGGGCCTGAGCAAATATTTAATGTCAGATGAGTGGCTGTGACGCAGGTCTGAAGCTGGAGGGGCTGAGATGTAGGAAAAACCTTCAGATTCTGACAGCAAAGGTCAACAACATCCAAAAGGCCACAGAGAGATGTGCTGGGGAGCACTGTGGTTTTTTGATACTCTGATTTTGGTGACAATTGTCTTCCATAAAGCTCCTGGCTTCTACAGATTCTCCAGTCCTATCCAACTGTGTGAGGTGATAAAGCCTCCTTAACAGGATTCATAATAGATATGGGGTCAGAAAGGCCCAGCTATTGGGGGACCAGCATCTAATATGTGCATAGGAAATACTTCCTGATACTCTGCAAATTTTCAAAAGAGGAAAATAAATTACAAAAATGCAGTTATGTTTTGATTTCTATTTCATCGAGTAATTAAGAGCAGCATATTGAATGTTATAAATTGAACTAAAACATTATGACTCATCTGTCCTATGACTGAACTGTCAGAACAAGATGTTTTGTACTTCTGGTTGAGTTACCTACGTGCTGATGATCTCACATTGTGTTTTTCATTGTCATATCCAAGTTTTCACTGAAATAACAAATATGACCAGAGTGCCTAAGAGGCAGAATGACTGAGGGGCACATTGATCACTCATCAGTTTTCATCTTTTCTTTGTTGGTTGTCTACAATTCTAATTACCTAACCTGCTTTATTTATAGCCCCATCAGATCCCTGTAACTAATAATGCTTATTATTTGCCCAGCAGACTGCTGAGCCAGACCTCCTTAATGCCAGAGCCTCGCAGTGCTGGTGGCCCCTGGTAGGTGCTGTGGATTTGTTCTAGCTCAGGTCACCTTCTGACAGGGCTCTGCTGACTCCTCCCAGCTGAGGTTTGGTGCTAGCACATTTTTGTGCCATGCCTTGCCTGCCAGGAGCTGGTGCTCCAGGTGGTCCTGAGCATGGCTCGTGCTGCAGGTTGCAATGATCCACTCCTGTTGCACAGAGCAGATGTCTGGGCAGCTTCCCAGCAAGGGACTGGCTCTTTTTAAGGGCAGCCACCATTCCATGGGGGGAGGAATAGATGTTATCTCAGCAGTCCAGCGTGTCATTTTCATCCAGTCCTAGGACACCGCAGCAGCAGGAGGAGACAGTTCCAGCCCCAGGTGTTTGGAAACTGACAGCCCTCAGCATGCAGCTTTTTGTTGCCAGCTCACTTGGAGAATCTTAACCTGTGGCTTGACAACGTGATGTGGAGCTGTCACAGCACAGTGACAGCAGCCCTTTTCCCAAGATGTGGGAAATCCAGGTCAGCTTGTCATGCTGCTGTTGCAGCACACAGGAGATGATGAAGTCTGAAAGACTGAAAGAGAACCGGGCCTGGGACATGCTGTGTTCTTGCAATTCAGGCTGTGGTAAATAGGTATGATTCGTGCTGACAAAATTGAAACAGTAATCAATATTGATACAGCAATTCATATTTGGAAGTAATAAAACAGTTAAAAGGTGCAATGCTAAGAGAAAAAGGGAGAGGAGGGGTTCCACCCCCCACCCCCTTTTCCTCCAGATGTTCAAAGCAGGAAGAAGCAAGAGATAACGGTTGCTAAAAATGACCAGAAAAGAAGGAAAATCTGGTTAGATCCCAAGAAGATGTTATTTATCTGAGATTTCTTGCTCTGGTGCTTGGATATGGAATTATGTTAGTTTTGGCATATATTATACTAGCTTGGCTTACATTATACTAGCTTGTGTAACCCAAAGCTGAATCAAAGGACATGGAGGAAGAGGGGAGGCCTTCCTCAGTGACAACCCCCGAAGAGCGGTGCGACCACTGAAAGAGTGGCAGAGCATGCGCGGTTAAAGGTGGTGGTGAGGGCGGAGGTAGAAGTGTGATGAATCGGAAATGGGAGGAGATGGCATTGACATCTGGCATAAAAGGGGGAATTTTCATTTGGCAAGCTTGTACGTGAGCTGGCGGGGGTCCAAGGACCCTGCACTCCGTACCCTTCGCGGTTATGTTTCCCGCGCGGTTATCTTGTCCTGCTTGTGCGCTATTATTGGAACCAAATTATCCCTTCTTTTAACCAAACTGTATCCGATTTTGTGTATTCTAAGCTACTCAATTAAAATTGCTGCTACCCTTAATATTGTTGGGTTTTTTTGATGATGGGATAATTGGGCAAACATAACAAGGCTGTGTTAATTTTACACCCTTGCGTCATTCACTAATGTTCTTTGCATGATGGAGAGCATGTGAGTGAGAATCAATTTAAGAATATAAGATCAATTTAAGAATATACATAGCTGTTGCATATTATATTGTCACCAATATATAATATATTGTCATAATTAATATATTGTCACATAATATATTGTCACGGGATGAAAGAAACTTATCCAATACCAGTTTGATGTGGATAAGCTGACACTTCTTTATTCAGGCACCAGGAACACGGGGAATAGCTCCTCTGAAAACATGTTCCACTTATCCAACCAAACACATCCATTTTATATACTTCTTCTGCTGAATCATTGGCGCATAAGTTCTTTTGCAGGTTCTATGCAGGTTCTTAAATAATAATCTTTGCATTTGTTGGTTCCAATTGTTAATAACTTCATGAATATTCTTAGCTAAAACAATCACTGGTCGTCTCTCCTGAGGTCTACTGATTGGAATCCTTAATACTAAAATCAAGGTGGGAAGTGGAGTGTGTTTCCAAGCACATAACTAGTGGGCATGATGGTCTCCATAGTTTCTTGACTGAAACATAAATCTCCAATAACTCCTTGGTGAGGTTTTAAGGTGACATATTCCAAACACAAGCCTCCTGATATTTCTATACCTTATACTTTGCAATTTTCTACTTATAGCTAGCTCTTTAATATTATTTAATCAATTATTTGATCAAAATACTAATAACATTTCCCCCATTTTAAAATTTTGAAAATTATTTCAATGTTTCCACCAGAATCTTATTCACTACATGTTGGTGGGAGACTTGGAAGTGATTTCTTTGCATCTGGTTGTCTAGCTACTGCTAGGATAACTATCCAATTCCCTGAAGTCTTGGTAACTTGCTTCTTTAAACAATAGTAGATCAAGATAATTGCTAGGAAGACTATTAACAAAATTGTGTTAATCAGTGATTTTACCCATGAACTTAGATTCCATCCCAATCCACTAAAAATTTTATCCATCCTATTTTCTTACATATTTTGTTGAAACTCATGAATATTTTCTTCTACTAAGTCCAGCTCATGCTCTACATCTTGTGTCACATTCGGAATGTGTATGCAGCAGTGATCAATTCTATCTTTTAAGCATCCACAAGCCCCATGTTCTTTGAACAGCAGCATATCTAAAGCCATTCCATTTTATAAAGTCATCCTGGAGGTTGCTTGTAACTGCATGTTTAAATCCATAAATCCTTTCCTGGTCATGTTTGCCAGCCTTTCTGTGTGTCCTGTGAGTTGATATCCATTCTTTATTCCTGTATATTACTAAAGGAGTCAATAAACACTCTAAGGCCCAACTAACTTTCACTCCAGATGAAGGTTCATTCCATCCCTCATCCATTTTTTGTCTTCTCACACATTCCAACTGCAGGTTTTCTACTGTTGCCCTAAAAGGAGCTTTCTTCCCAACTGGACATAAAGTTGGCATACCCAATGTAATTTGATTTACTTTACCATCTAAAGGTAGAGGAGTTGTCCAAGTCCCATCACTCATTGCCCATACTAAATGTCCAAGGCTCCTAACTGTAGCTCTACTGCAACTAAAAAGAAACAGGTTCCCCTCCTATCAGTCAATCGAGGTTGTTTCTGAGGCCTCAGAACATCCATGCTTTAAAGCAGCAGTTAAAGAAGGAATAGCCTATATTACCTCATCAACAGGACTACAGTTATATATGCTCTCACTTTTCCACCACAACACTGGCTTTTCCTCTACTTGATATCAGGTTCCCCTTTCTTGCACAAATGGCCAATTTGCAAAACACTAAGCCCTCACAAGTAGAACACTAAGGGGCCTTTGCCATATTCTGAAATTGAGAAAATATTGTCATAGAGCAAATGGAGTCGCAGTATGCCTCCTTTTCTTTTGTTTGATTAGTTTTGCCACATGCCCATTCCATAAACATTGGGCCCACATTTTTTAAATTCTTTTTTATATGTTAAGAACACTCCTACTGTCTGAAATCTACCTATTTTGGTGAAGATATAATTTGGAAATTTCTCACAATCAGCTCCATTCCCAGGAGACTTCCACTGTTTCCTAATTTTCTCTACCTGCTCCTTCTATCCAATTGCAGGTTTCTGCTCACAATGTGTGGTTTTTAGTCAAGTGCATGGTTAAAATTCCCCATGGGATGGGCTCACCTCCTGCTCTTGGTATTGGTAAACAAGCGGTAAGCCGTGATAGTTCTGCAAATTGGCAAACTCCTTGATTAATCCTAACATCAAATTCTCCTCTGGAGTTTTTCTGAGGAAGAGGATTCATTGCTCTATTTCTGTTTGACTTTCAATTCTCATTTGACCTTTCTTCTTGATCTGGGTGGATGCACTTCTTTCCGGATGACTGAGTTGGCAAATCAAATTCCTTGGTCTCTTTCCAATTCTCAACAACACCCCTGCTTTGAAGTTTAGTATTCCCTCCAAACCAGTTCTTGTTTTGGATTTTGTAACACTATGTCATTTGTTCCTTATTTTCAACAAAAATCACCTTCACTCAACAAACGGCGGTACTGACTGCCATTCTTCAGGATGATAAAGTGTGCCACTGTGCCATTTACCTATGCATTTAACTTTAAAAACAATTACTTTCTATCTCTTTTTCCCAGCTCCCTTTCAATTTACCAGGACTGAGGTCTGAGCAAAATCACACTTCAATTTCAATGGCTCTCCATCTCATATTGATTCTTCTTTCTGTTCAGTTTTTACCTTGCTCCAGGCTTCCATTAACATTAGTTTCCAAATTTTTGTCAAATTGATGGCTAAAACCCCACAGAACTGGATTTTCTGCAGAGATTTGCATTGGCAATATACTGTAGAAGTTACATTCTATAATCTGCCAAAATTTTGCACTAACTTTAAAACCACATTCCCCTTCCCAAAAGTTAAAAATGAAGTTTCTATCATTATTATAAATATGCAATTATTTATCATCTTCACCTAAATCCAATAAATATCCCTCTAGAAAATCGTATTCCATACCTAAACCAGTAAGTTTTTTTATATAAACCCCATGGTGTTAGTCAGTCTTGTCTCTGCTGAATTTAATGTGTGCTTGCTGGTTTTACCTGTGTGTGATGAACCCAGTGTTCAATTCCTTCCACCCAGATTGCAGTGCAGGGTACCAGGAGAACTTGATCTGGTCCCTTCCACTTCCTCTGGATTGGCTCAAAATTCCAGATTCTGATGCCCACCATATCTCCTGGTCAGAAAGGATGTACAGGCTGCTCTAGTCCTGCTGATCTGTTGATAGTGATATATCTTTAAAAACTTTAGAGAGTTACTTTTGGTGCTATTAAATATTAATTTCAGCAAAACCTTTGAGACTTCTCTTGTCTTGTTAGTGTGACATGGGAAAGTTTCTGGCCATCCCAATAAAGTATCTACCAATACCAAAATATACCAGTCTCCATTTTGCCTGGGCAATTCTGCAAAATGAATTTGTCAATAACCTGCATGTAGATTCCTGTGTTTTAATAGCCCTGGAGGTGGCCATCCTCCTTCCTCCTTCCTCGGGATTATTTTACAAAACAAATCACATATTTTTCAACAACTGATCTATTAATTTCTGTCATCTTTATGCTCACTATATTCCTTTATAAAGTAGTTTCCATATTCTCTCTTTCCTAATGTGTTTCCTGATGTCTTAGTTCTGTTATCTTAGCTATCTTATACAATAATTGTGGGGGTACAATTACCTACCCACATGACTTTACCAGTCACTTGCTGGGATTTTCTGTAGATTCTTAAGATAGGCTTCTTAATTGGCTGTCCTGATTGCTATAATTTGGTTTTTGTTCCCAGATATTAAATTTTTTGTTAGGTATTAGTGCAAGGACATATTTTTCAGCAACCCCTTTAGCTTTTTTTGTCAGTGAATTGATTCCCTGTATTAAATGGGGAGTCTCAACACTGATGAGCTTTGCAAGGGCTTCACAGCCACTTCTTTCAGCTTTTGCATACTCTGTAGTAGTTGACAAATTTCTTCTTTGTATTTAATAGGAGCCCCCTATGCTGGTAACAGTTCTCTATTTTTCCATGTGGTTTCATGGTGTCTTATTCCAAACCCATATTTTAAATCAGTCCATATGTTTACCCTTTTTCCTTCAGTGATACCTAGCGCTCAGTGTAAGGTCACTAATTCTGCTTTTTGTGCTGCTGTGTTAAAAGGTAAAGCCTGGCCTTCTATTACCTGAGTCAAGGTTCCTGCTGCATAACCAGCTGCCAGTTTTCTGTTCTGTACCATGCTGCTCCTGCTGGAGTGCAGGTCCACTTCTGGGTCTGGGATGGGATCACTCTCGAGATCAGGTCTGCCAAAACACACTTGTTGAGTGGTTACCAGTGTTGGGAAAATTAATTCAAGATGCCAGATGTTTATGTCCAAAAAGGAGACAGAGGAGTCCTGTAACTTTATTCAAATAATGATAGAGACCAGGGAACATTTCCCGTGGGGTCTCTCAAATTGCTAGAGGGGGCAGCCTCCTTTTTATCCTAATTTCCCAGTCTCACTTCTCTCTCTCTTTCTGCTTTGGCTGATGTACTTGAGAGGGGCAGACTCCCCAAATGGCCTAATACAGACCCCCTTCTAATGTGCACCCCCCCCCGTCCCTTCTTTGTATCTCTGTTCTTTTTTTCTCAGTCTGGGAATTTAGTGTGACCTTGAGTGAGCAACAGTTTGCATCAATTAGTGGAATTCCTCTGGGATTTATTATTTCTCCCTTTGCTTCTTTCACCTATCAGTATCTGGCTTTATCTGCAAGCAGGCACACAGTTTGTTTGTAAAAACACCTCCCTCTCATTCCTTTCACAAGGCAGTCATGAGAAAAGGTCTCTGGACTTCTTCTGAAGCCTGGAGAAACATGGCTGAGTTTAAAGTAGTGGTTACCTTAAGCTCAACATCATCCTGACTCCAATAGAGCAACCTGGTGTTGCAGCATCCTGCTGACAATATCCAGTGTGCTCCTTTCTGTTCCAAACCAGCTGTGCCCATGTGGGGTACATGGCAGCTTTTGTGCTTCTCTGCAGCTACCACCTCTCTCAGGTATCCACCTTTACTTCCATTCTCCAATTATTTGGACAGGATACTTTCATGACCCAAAGGCTGCCCTGGTTCCCCCAGTGCCAGGTGCATCCTTTCCTGCACAAATAACCCAAATGGTTTGGTTTAAGTGTGAGAGTCCCAATGCAGGGGTTGGCATTAAGGTTCTTTTAGGGCTTCAAAGACCCTCTGACTCCAGGAGTTTATACCAAGTATTTTCAGTGGAGAACCATGCAAGGGTTTCGCCAGTACCCCGTAACTGTAATCCAATACTGACAGCACCTGGCTGTACCTAAGAAGGTTTGTATTCCTTGGCTCTGGAGTCTGGCAAATGGCTTCTTTTCAGCTGCTCCCCCAAGCTTCTTTTTTCCTGTGAGATCTCAAAACTGAAATATATTACTGCTTCTTTGTCTATTTGTGCCATTTTCTTTGACACCCTGTATCCAACTAGTCTCAAGAAATTAATTAGACTTACACTAGCACCAAGGCACTGATTGTCTGTAAAAGTCTTGATTGCTGGTAAAATATCATCCACACATTGTAGTAAAGCTCTGCCCAGATTTTCTTTTTCCAGCTTTCCAATTTCTTTTTTCTTCTTTTTTTTTTCTTTTCTTTTTTTATTGTGAGCACAATCCACATCAGCTGCACATTCCACCTGGTGTTTGGACTGCCCCACTCAAAAGCAAACTATTTCTAACTGTCTATGTCAGGAGATATTGCAGAAAAAACCTCCTTAAGATCAAGCAACATAAACCATTTATACTCCCCTTTCAGTGCTGTCAAGAGTGTGTACGGACTAGCTACTGTTGATAAATATCAGGTACTTATTAATAATAGCCCTTAAACCTTGTACTAATCTATAACTGGTAGTATTGGTATGTTATATTCTAATTCACACTCTTTCAACAACCCATATTCTAAGAATTTTTCAACAAGCTTCCCCAACTTTTTTACTTGCCTCCCACTTAAGAGGATATAATTTTTGCTTTCCCAGTTTGACTTCAGGTTTGAAAGTAATCTTTACTGGTTTAGCCACTTTTGATCATCCAGGCATCTCAGTCATCTATACCAGTGGAGTTAATTCTCTACCTCCTCTGGGATTTCTTCCAGCTCTTTTTTTATCCCTGTAACATAAAAATCTTTGCCTCAACAGCTTTTGATTCCGGCATTTTAATTTATATTTCTTCATCATGAAAAAGTTATTTAAGCATCTGATTTTCACAATAAATCTCTTTCCAACAAGGGCATTGTTGATTCAGGCACATACACAATGGTGTGTCTCCCACTGTTTTCTTAACTTAAACAGTAATGTTTGTAAAAGAAAAGACTGTTCTCTTTCCTCCCTATTGCGTGCACAATGCTTACAGGTTCCAAACTAAGTTTTTCTCTACACATAATTAATACCAAATAAGTTGCTCCTATACTGATTAAAATTAACTTTTTCATTCCCCAACAGGGAGCATAACTGGTGAGCATGATGGTCTCCATAGCTTCTTGACTGAAACATAAAGGTCCAGTAAATTCTTGGTGAGGTTTGAAAGGTTACATATTCCAAACATAGACTAGTGATATTTCTATACCTTATACAAGGCAATTTTCTAATTATAATCATAGCTAACCCTTTAATATGATTTAATCAATTATTTGATCAAAATATTCATAACAGTGTGAATGTGTGTCTGGCCACTAAGAACTTGCAGGGGTCACAGATAAAAGCCATATGGTTTATGGAGCTAGAGGAGATGAATGGGGAATGGCTTCTGGAGGAGAGATACAGGCATGGCTCAGTGTCAGCCCATCACACACTGTGTATTGGAAAAAGCTGTTGACAGGCACACTGTAGGCAACAGAGCTTTTGCAGTTTAGGAAAGTACTTATCCCACGTCTTGACTTCATCCCGTGTCATGGACTTCATGCCTACTGCTGTCAGAGCAGAGTCACTGGAATGGGTCATGTAAACAAACTCATTTTGCACATTATCCTGCAGGAACATTTCCCACCAAATCTCTGCTGAGCCTATTCAGGCTGAATGTCACCACCTTATCTTAAATGTGTAAAACAGCTCAAGATGCAAGCTGCAAAGAAGCCCATTCCTTACTAATATAAGTTTTCATTCCAAGTTAGGTGAGTTTATGACAACCTTGAAATTCATTAATTTCCACCATGAACTTCCATTTGTGTTCTGGTTTTTATGATGGAAGTGCACTCCCAGCAGACCTCATCTGGCAGCATTTATGATCCTTTCCAGCTTTCAGAAGGTTGCCACAGATACTTACAATACATTTACAAACAGACATATCAAAAGGAAGACACTGGCTTTACTGTGCATGTCTTTACTTCCTCTTCCAAGCCACACAAGATTTCCCATTGGATTAGGGTGGCATAAATGCTTAGCCAACAGCCCACAGTGCTCCCTTGTCCTTCCCAACTGGATACAGGTGCCTTTTGAGGCAGCCAGCACTCAATCCAAGAGGGATAGACAGGCTGGTGTCAACATCTGGCAGCAGCTTCAGCATCAATCCTGTAACCACTGGAGCTCCTTGTCCCTCAGAAGAGACAGGGCTCAGCAATTTTCTTCAGGTATTCCATAAAAGCAGAAATGGAAGCTGTAATTCTCATACTGTCAACTTGTGCCATTTCGGGATATCCCAGGAAATGGGAAAAAGCCCCAAGGCCAGTTCCTGGAGGGACAAATAGCTCTGTAGCTGTTGTAGTGCAAGGCTGGCTCTGTGCATCCAGGCAGTGCTGAGTCTGAGGTTGCCGGCTCTCCTGGAGTGCTGGTGGCACACAGAGTGTGCCATCGCTCACCTTGACCCGGAGCTGCTTTCTCCATGGTCCCTGAGGAGTCACCTGGGTCCTGCTGCCACCTGCTCCCCTGGGCTCCTCATCTGGGCAACACCTGCAGAGCCTCTGCAGCACTCTCTAGGCACAGCTACTCCTTCTTAGGTTAGGCTTGGTGTCCCATGAAAGTATTTGTAATGTTTCCAGACCTGATCAGGCAGTGCTGTGCCCCAGCCAGACTCAGCACGGAGCCAGCTGTGCTCCCTGCACCCACAGTGCAGTAAATCCACAAGCAGAACGCTGCTGAGGGGCTGGTAACTGCAGCTACTCCTTGGTGTCTTCCCAGGATTGAGGTTTGCCTTGGAAATGTTTTTGAAAGGGGGCTGGCACTGTTGCTGAGCTTCACTGTGTTCTTCCAGCATTAGGTGAACAGCACCTAACCACCAAGGCCCTGGGTGGGACTTGGGAGCTACTATCTTTCCTAAATATTTCCACAGAAAATTCCTATAACAGCACTCAAAAAGACCATAAAAAGAGGCAGTGGGAGGGGTTTTTTTTACAAATCTCAAAATAAATGGATTTTACCCCTTTGCACTGTTAGCCATATACTCATCATCATCATCGAATATTCTGAATATTGGAGGGGACCCACAAGGATCAAATCAAAGTCCAATTCCAAGATGCATGCATCTTAGTGCCCTGGCCAGAATCACTTATGTGCAGGAGAGATGGTGCAGGGTACATACTGGTTCTCAGTGTTAGGAAAATTAATCCACAAACATCAGAGGTTTATGCCCAAAAAGGAGACAGAGGAGTCCTTCTAAGGGAGAGGCCATGGGGCATTCCCCTGGGGTCTCTCAAATTTTTGGAGGACATAGCTTCCCTTTTCATCCTAATTTCCTGGGCATATTTCCCTTCTCTCTTTCCCCATTGGCTGAGGTACCAAAGATTTTCCTCTAATGTATAACCCTCCCGTTATAACTAATAAATGATAAAAAGGTTTTTATTTCGTGACCGAGATTCGGTCTCCGACAGCCACAATCAAAGGGGCAGCGTCGAGCCCGGGATCGGCGCTGGGTGAACACAGATCTGAACTCTGCCACTTCGGATCCCCTCTGTTCACCAATGCTGTCTCTGCCAGGCTGGTTTTATACAGTTTTTTCTGCCCGGGGCAGAGTTTCTCCTATTCTTCTTGTCACTTTACATATTCATGTAGTTTCCTTTTCTCTGTGCTGGGCTGGACAAAACCGTTTCTGGGAAGTGATGAACGCTGATTGTGAGTTATGGGAACCTGGTATTGGGATGCACACCCTTGACCATTCTGACTATCTTGATCATAGATACTTATCGAGTATTCATCGCTTGGGTGTCTCTGGACATTCCTGGGAAAGGGCCTGTCTTTTCCTTTGCTAATTAGGTTTTTTCCTCTTCACTGCTGTCTGTGATTTCACAATTTGTGAAGCAGTCTCTTTCCCCTGGCTGCGGCTCGTGGTTATAAATCTTTAAGAATTTTCTGTACAAGCACAGCTTATTTCATGTATGTTTTACACAGGCACGAATTATTCCATAACATATATCACATTCCCTTTTAATTTTTAATTGATATGGAATTTAGGGGTTTTTCTTCCCCACTGTTATTTCATCTTCCAAACTCAAATTTCATTTATCAGCCAACTTAAAGTTTATTTGTAAAAGCAAATATCTTTTTTTCCATTCATCAATCAGTGGAATCTTTCCCATTGTTTCTTTTATCTCCCAGTGGTAGTTTTATCTACCAGCAGACCCACAGCTTCTTTGTAAAGACAAATCCGCTATTCCTCTCATCAGTAAGCAAAGCCGAACAAGACATGAGTTAACCAACAGCTGTTTTAATAAAATATAATAGAAATAGGAGTATAGACAACAAATAAATCTAAGACCCTTTCAGATGCTGGGCACGCTGTGTTCAGGCAGCACTGTTCAAGACCAGAGTGAGAACCCTGCTGGTTTGGTAGGGAGGGTGATGAAGCTCTGCTGACACTTTGTGAGCGAAGTCTTTCATGAGTGCTATTGGTGAGCACTTCATCTTTGACAAAGTCGTGGCAGCATGGAAAGATCTGGCAACTCACAAGGCAGGAGCACCACGCTTTCCACTGAGCTGAGCTTCCTGTGCTCCAGGGAAGGTCTGTACTCCGCACAGAACAGCTGCGACCCTGCGAGGGGCGTCCTACACAGAAGAATAAATCACGTTTTCCTGCCTAGGAAGCCTTATCATCCATTTGAAACTTAGAAGCAGGCTTCAAAGAGATGGTTCAATTATTAACTTTTTTAACTGGAAGCTCATCAGGGCCCCCGCAGCTCAGCTAAGGCGTGAGGAAAGGAGGCGAGGGCACTGCTGGGGGCAGGCATGTTTGGATACGTCATTCGGAGGCACCAGCTGAGGACTGAGGTCCGGCAAAGTTCTCCCGTCTCCTCTTTCATCACCTGTGCCAGCGGAGCCCAGGGCTGTGCCTTGTGCTCGGGGCGCGTCGAGCCCCGTCTGCAGCGACAGCAGGGAGGACAGCACCACCAGCGTCGGCCGGGAAAGGAGAAGCCATGTACAGGAGAAAGACGAGAGGGTAAAAGAAATCAAATCAAAACAATAAAAGCAGTCCAGCTTCAGCTCTGTGTTGCTGCTGCTGCTTCGACCCGGAGGGCGTCCCTGGCTTTGCAGCCCCGGGGAGAGCGGGCTCTGTGTCCCTGCGGGCGAGGGGACGGGCTCGGCCGTGGTGGTGGCATCGGGAAAGGGCGAGGGGCCTTTGTCCCCAGTGTGGCTGCGGCGCACGAGGGGCTGCACTGGGCTCCCAGCCTGCTGGGGAAGCTCCCAGCGGTTTGGAAGCGTTCCCGGGAGCCATAAAGCTTTGAGGAGCGGCGGGCACTGCGAAGAGCCCCGGGAGGATGGGGGTGTTGGGGAAGGGCTGGGGCGGGAACGGGCTGGCCCCGACGCCGGGCTGGCAGACCGGCTGGAAATGCCTCGTCCTTGCTCGGCAGCTTCGAGGTCTTGAGCCAGCTGTTATCACCCGAAATGAAGGGTCTCAGACCATTTTCTGTTCGAGGGAGGGGGAAGTCTTAATGCAAGTAAGAAAAGAAGTGTAAAGAATGCACTTAGTAAAGGAGTGCCTCGGTTGTGCAACGCATTGGCAAGGGACAAAAAACGCGGATTAAAGAAGTTTTGACAAATTTATGCTCATGTGTTTTTAGACATTATTACTGTTATTATCTTGCAGTGAGCAGAGTTTTAAATAGTTTCTAATAAAAAGTGTTAAAGGAAGGAAGGAAAATTATTAAATATCTATGATGGTGTAGTTTATTACACAGTTTTTGTAAGATATTTGTATTAGGAGCTGTTTTATGATTTTTACATTAATCTCATTGCATTCCTGTTCAAGTTACAGATAGTGGGACCATACAATAGGAAATATATAATTACCACATTTTAAAATGTATTTTGTAATCAGTCAATACATCCTCAAGGTTGAATGCACATTTACGTAGCTGCTGCATATTAATAAAAAAGAAGATAAAGGCTAGGAGATAGTTACGTTGGCTGTCATCCCTCTGCCATTTTCTGCCCTAATTCCTCTAAACATTTTGGGGTACAATCCACCTTTCAAATTATTAGTCATACTTTACAGCGCGTTTCTCTGCAGCTCCCAAATTCTGAAAGGATTACAAGTTCACCTCTATGAGATTGACGAACCCGATTTAGAAAGAAAAATAATAACGTTTTCTTCTTTATATCTTTAATTATTTGCTAACTATAAATTTTGTCTCATATTCGTATCAATAGGCTGTTATGTGATGGGGTTTTTTTGAGTTAGGCTCTATGTGTATACATGTACCATGCATAACAATGCTGAACAGGAAGGACACTTGGTGGTAACTAAATAAGAGTCGAGGTGATTGCATGAATTTGGGCAATGTACCTGTAAACTCACAATTTTGCTTTAAGTATTCTCTTATCTGACTTGTGGAGAAAAATGAACGCTGCCTTTCTGGATATTTTCTACAGTCTGTGAGTGTTTTATCACGGTGTTAACATTTCTCATTTGTCCTTCTGGTAGTGTTGTTTAAATTTTTATTAATCTCCTGTTTAAGAATAGCAAGTAACAGCTGTAGCAAATATTAATAAGAAAGCAGACTTTTGGTCATGTTTTATTAAGTTGATTACACCATAAATTCCACCCGGTTCAGCACATCCCTGAGGTGTCTGTATCTTGAAGATTAGTGTATTTCAAGATTGTTCTAAAGAAATAGCTTTATGTCCCTGAACACAGGACACCTGTTGCAGTACCTTGTCCAGAGTGCAGTATTTTATGGTCAAAACGCAGGCAAGAAGGTGCTTAAGACCTGTTTAAGTAAAACTTGGAAGTTTCAACTTCTTTGTGTGTTATAATCAGATAGGAACATCTGCAGGTACCTTTGAACGAATCAAATCTCTGCAATCTGTTGTGACAGTGCTTTCCAAAACCTTGAAAGTATTTTCTGTGAAAATAAGATTAACTGACTTGGCTTGAATACTGGGACTTTAATGAATTTTCTTTGGTGAACTTCAACCAAATATTTTATATATTTATTGTGAACATATGATATAATTATATCATATATATGTTCCCTAAAAATAGAGTTTTACAGAAATTTAAGCTAATAGACATTAACTTCCAAATAATCTAATAAACATAGAAAAAGTGCTTCTCTTTTAACACCTTAAATGAGAAAGCATAAAATTTGAGTCTGTGCTTCAATTTTGTCTCTCTTAGTGTTTTTCTTTTAACAACCTACTAAAGGAATTACGTATAATAAAAGAGTTATTCCTGTACCATAATTAAACATTTGCTGACATTTAGATTTGTTATTACATTTACATAAATTCAATAGAAAGTCTGATAAGTAAATCTGCATGTGTGGTTTCTTTGGTTGATATAAATGGAGTTTGTGTGGAGAAGATGAAGAGAGACACACCCCGTGGTTTATAAACTGGTTCGTGTGCATATGTATTTTAATGTGCAGGAGGCTGGGATGGGGAAGGAGACAGGGTAAGAAGACAAAGCCTTCTCACTGACTCGGATAAATGAGATACTTTTCTACATAGGTGATAAGTCCTGCAAATAGAGAATATGTGACAGTTACTTTTTCTGCAAGATTTCATTTGTCCGTGGCTCAGACTGGGGGGTTTTGCAACTTTTTTCGTTGTGCTTTTTGTTTGTTGGTTTGGTTTGGCTTTTGGTTTGTTTGTGGGTTTTTGTTACTAATGAGTACTAATCTATAAATCAATTTACAGGCTTATTTCTTCTCTCTTCAGAACCTGATCGTTGTCTACTAGATTTACTCTGAATTTTTCTAATGTGGAAAAACATATATCTGAGGTGCATTCTCATATAAATCTCTATTAGGCAATTGTACAAAGGCTACATAGTGCCTCTGGAGACTTCATTATATTTGTGCATTATGATAATTACTGAGTATAAAAAATATGCTCAAGATTACTGTCAGTCTGCATAGGTACTTAACTGACAGTATTTAGAGGTCCTTTCTGAACTCAGAAAATATCCAACCTGGGAGTTGCATCTTTTTATAGAGCACTTCTTTCCTCTTCTCTCATGTAGGATGGTGCTGACTGTGGTAATTCTTGTGAAAGTACAAGCAGCAAGAGAATCCAATAAGGAAGAATATTCAGCTCCATAGTATATCAGTGCATTTATTTTTTTTTTTAATTAGTTTTTACAAAATTCACAACAGCTCCCTACATTGAAAAGAGCTACATAGGAACCTTGTAAAAATGCCTGACACACAAAAAATATAGAGAGCTTTTAGAAATACTCCCACTGATGGGGAAGAGGACAGGCATAGGGAGGGGGAAGGCGGTGAAAGCTCTTCATGCAGCTGTAGAGGAGGGGAGGATTAACAGTTCAGGGTTTGGTTCCCTTAGTTCCTTTACCCTGCCTGCTGCCTGCCTCTCCTTTTTCCTTCTGTTGCTCTCTCGTGCTTTGCCCTTCTCAGTTCTCCTCTGATTTCCTCCACCCGCCCCCTTTTTAATAGAGCACTACTGAAAACAAAGCTGTAACCAGTGATTCATTGAATTTTCTCTTCTGTTGCAGCATGTATATATCTAAGAGGGCGTTGAGAAAACACTTTGACCCCCGCGAGTATCCCAAGGAGACGTACCTGCTGTGCGAGCTGAGGTGGCGCGGGGGTGTCAGGTCTTGGCAGCACTGGGTCAGGAATGACGACGACAATTACCATGCAGAGCAGTACTTCCTAGAGGAAATCTTTGAGCCAAGAAGCTACAATATCTGTGACATGACCTGGTACCTGTCCTATAGCCCCTGCTGGAAGTGCTGCCAGGTGATTGAGGGTTTCCTGGAGGAGCAGCGCAATGTGAACATCGACATACGCGTGGCACGGCTCTACTACGTCAACAATCCAAGAAACTGCATGGCCCTCAGGGAACTCAAAAGCTTCCAGGGAGTGAAGATTACAGCCATGGAAGATGAAGGCAAGGTTTCCCATGCTTTGTGGGACAGGGGAGGGGTGAGCTGGTGAATTTTGTGCATGGGTGAATTGAGTATGGGCTTGCTTCTATGGTGCCTCGTGTCTGCTCAGCTTCTCTGGGGGCACAACCATCACCATGCAGTGAATGGGAGTCACATCCCAAAAAAAGGTGTTTAAGTAGTGCAGGAGAAGAGGGGCAGGACCCTTAGCAACCAGATCTGTATGAAAATTCTCTTTTGTTTAGAGCTACCATCCTTATGTCACTCCTGAGGGAATGGGGGAAATGGTCCTTCTCCCTTGTCCAAAGTGCAGTTGCTGGAATAGGGCTGGCTGAAGAGCTCCTCTGCAGTGAAGGGAGGGAAGAAAATTGCCCAGGGTGAATTTCTTTGGTTCCAGAGAGGGAGCGGACAGCATCCATCAGCTGACCTATCCATGGCCAAGCTGTCTCTTATGGACACAAGGAAGAGCGTAAGCAGTCTTGCTCCCTGAGCTTCTCTGGTATCTGAACAAACTCAGATTAATTATCTTGCTTCTGTTTCTCCAGACTATGATTACTGTTGGGACACCTTTATACAGCCAGATGTCAACTATGATTTCTCGCCCAAGAAGTTTAAATCAGAGATTCAGAGGAATCGTGTCAAGCTCGAAGATATTTTTCAGGTCAGTACACTCTGAGAGACAGAGGGGATCACATGAAATGATCTGCACTCTGGGGCAACTGAGCTGTAAAGAGCAGGAAAGAAGCCCTTGTTCACATCTAGCTCTAGTTGGACTGTAAAGAGTCCAACTAGACTCTTTAGGCTTTTGGCTTTTGAGAAAAGGAATGTACTAAATCATGGGAACTATCCTGTCCCGCTGGGAGAGAAGCACTGTGGATATTTTTCCATCATATTGATGCCATCTTGGTTTTTGCCTTTTTTTCTTTTATATGTTCTCTGTATTCTTCACACATATATTTGGAGCTCTGTAGCCTATTATTGTATTCTAGCTAGTTTTCTCAGTACTTTTCTGTGCCCTTTCCCTAGGCAGGAGGACAAAACAAATTCCAGAGCTCTAAGTCCCAGGGGTACAAGGCCTCCTGTCTTGGTTCTTCCTGGGAGCCAAGGTTGAGAACAAGGTCTTTAAGACACATTTTCATAAACAAATACAGCTAGTAGCAAGGGAGAGCTCCAGAGAAGGAGCTTGACCTGGGGGAGAGTTGCATTACCACTTGTCCTCCTGACTGAGGCTTTTTATCAATTATGCTAATTTCCTAAAACCAGTCAAAACTATATTCACCTCGTGGGGGGGGCTTTTGTTGACATTCTCCATAACTGCCCCTGGAGGCCTCCAAATAAAAATCCACTTTTATATTACCTCCTATACTAAAATTATCTCAGATTTCATTTTCAGTTTGAAAAAGGCAATGATATTATAAAGGAAAAGCTATGCAGTTTTTTTTCCTTTGGGTTCCAGGGTGGGAAATTCCTTGATTTTTACTTGGCACTCCAGTCTCTTCTCAGAAACCCTCCACCAGATTCCTTTTTCACCTGGATCTGAGCATGGGCTTCAGTTTGCCAGATGGTGCTACTCAGCCCCTTTCTCTCAATGTCTGCAGTGGTCTGACACGCCCCAGTTACTGGGCCCCTGCATACTTCATTCAAGTCCCTTCCAGATTCCATTCAGTAACTTCTGTGGCTGGTTGGGAGGGTACAGTTTCTATGAGATGAGAAAAGCTGTTCAAAACAGAATGCCTGCACCCTGGGAAAATTCAGCCTTTGCTTCTGTCTTGTGGCTGACCTCCTGAAAGTCAGGAGAGAGAAAGGTGTGTTCAACAAGAGTGCTGAAAGTTTGTGGCCCTGGAGACAAGGCACTTTGCTTGGGTGAACAGGTCCACATCCTCGGCTGGGAAGGACTGTATTTTAGAAAAAAATCTAGCAAAACTAATATGAGTGCTTTTTGATTTCAATCTATTAGAATCTTCTGACAAACGCTGTTTTTAGTGAATGAGAGTGAAAGAAATCTATGGCTATGTGGCTCATTGGTTATTTGGGAAATCCATTTTGTATGCCATATGTGGAAAAGTAACACCTTGGGCTACTGCAACTAATAGCCTGCTTCTGCTATGTCCATTGCAAATCACAGCAGGTTCAAAGTGCAGTTGGAGGATCTAAATGTCATACTTCCATTTCCATTTCAGGGTCTTCATTTGTAGAAGCAAAGAATAACTCAAGTTGGAAGGGACCCAAAAGATCATCAAGTCCTTCTCCTCGCATGACTACCTAAAACTAAACAACATAACTAAAATCATCATCCATGTTATAAACAGTTATGTAGTAGTTGGTTTTCATTATAATTTGTTTGGTTTAATTACAAAATTCTAATTGTTTTTAGATAATTAGTGTAAGTCTCAGATTGCTTTTAAGTGTGGTAAAATTTGTAATTGCTGGTGGGCAATGTAAAAGGGAAAATAATGCTTTTAAAAGATGTAAGTGGGCTTGCAAAAGGTGTATTTTAGGATATGATTATTGTTGCAAAATGTATATCGAAGATAGCATAAGTGAAGAGCAGAAGACCACAAAGGAACAGCACCAAGCTTAAAATGGCATCAGAAGAACACCCTAGACTGCCAGTGTCTGCAGCAATTGAATTGTGCAAACGCTGCAAAAATCTGAAGCAAGATTGTAGTCAACCAGCCCAAAATAAATCTGCAAAATCTTTTGAGGAAGTAATCCAACTGTAACAGTAGAAAAGACTGCAGACAGAAGAGGTGGGCGTGCCTGGCTGTGGCCATGCACCCAGTGTACACTCTTAAGTTTTGCTTTGTGATTATCCCCTATTATCATTTACTAAAACTCTTAAAGACTTAAGAGGAGTGGGCTTAGTTTCTGACATCAGTGAAGAATCTTTTCCTAATGTCCAGGCTGAACATCCACTAATGCAGCTTCATTCCATTGACACCAGGCCTCTCACTGATCAGTGGTCTCAGGATGACATAAATTTCAGGATTACCCAGTCCCAAGTGGAGAATGCAGCACTTGCTCTTGTCATATTTCATACCATTGGTGACTGCTCAGCTCCTCAGTATCCAGATCTCTCTGCAGGGCCTCTTTACCCTCAAGGGAATCCACAGATCCTCCTGGTTTAGCATCATTGGCAAGATTACTTAATTTTTAGTATCATTGGCAAGATTAGTTAATTACTTGATTTAGTATCATTGGCAAGACTACTTAATTTTGGTCCCTACATTTGATTTCCCCATTCAGATGATTTATAAGAATGTTGAAGATCACTGGCTGTAAAAATGAGCCCCAGGGAGCCCCAGTGGTGGCAGGTCACCACTGGCTGTAAGTTTTTGAGCCATCAGCCATCTGCTCACCCAGAGCCCCGTGGACTTACCTCTCTGTATGCTGGACATTTCATCCTGGAGGTGAAGTGCTGAGGCCTGAACAAGGGGCCTTGAGCCTCACTGACCAAGTGCTAGTAGCAATGTGATATCATTTTTTTGGTAAAACATGTATCCACCTTTCTGTATTTAGAATCTGGACGAGGCCAGGTCTGTTTTGCACTACCTCTATTTTTTCTGTCTTCTTCCTTTCTCCCTCTGCTTAAAAGTTTAACTCCCTGCTGCCACAGGCTGCCCAGAGATTGTTGTTGCCACATGTTTTTCAGAAAGGTTAAATCTGCAGGCTGTTCAGAAAAGTTTAAATTGTTGCTGCTACAGACTGTTGAAACAATCATACAGTTTTAATTGCTGCAGCCTATAAATAAAACTTTCTAATTGATTCCTTGGTGTTGTTTTGCCTTAATTTAGCCCAAGGCTATTCCAAATGTTGGCTACCTCAGAGGAGGTGGTCCAGACATCCCTCTCAGGACCTGGTAATTGTCTCTCAGAATAACCTTCTCCATAACTTTACCAGGCACTGAAGTCAGACTGACAGGGTGTAATTACCAGGGTCTTCCTTCTTGCCATTCTTGAAACATTGGAACAGCACTGTCATGTCCCACTTGGCCTGGAACCTTTCCAGACTCCCAAGACCATTGGAAAACTGCAAGGTCCTGCAATGATACTGGTCAGCTCCTTCAGTGCCTTGGGATGAATCCTGACAGGCCCCATAGATTTGTGCTCATCCATCTGGGATGGTGAACTGGTCCACTCTTGGACCAGTTCAAAGTTGTCTCTGAGTTATCATCCCCTCAGCTGGGGTCTTCTGTGCTGGGGTCCCAGGGCCCATCATCGGGCAAGAGGTGGGCAGGATGCCAAAAGGAGCCTTTCTGGAGACTTGCTGTCCTCTCAGATAGAACAGAAGTGAACTTAAAACCACACAAAATGCCCCATCAGGGCAGAAAGCACCGTGCAGACACTGTATCTAGCAGTGACAGAGGGCTTGTTTTTCACAGAGAGAGAGCAGGCAGTCCTGGCCACCAGCTGTGGTTTGTCATCATCTGTCCCACTACCTCAACACCCACAGTGACTGCATTTGGGAACCCTGCATCTCACCTCTAGTGTCCGTACATGGACCTAGTTTCACCCTGTCCTGCCATCTGCACCCACAGTTTACTGGAGCAGAAAATTCCAGAAGCTTATAGTTAGCCATGGAAATAAGCACTTGTCACTGTTTTAAACTGATCAGCTGATGACAGTAAGTGTCAGTTCTTGCTGCAATAATGTCTCATCATTAATCACTGGAACACTGGTCTACATTAGAAAGACTTTGCTACCCTAGAGGATTTCCCACTGTTTCTGTGGGAGCTTTGACATGTAACCAACAGCAGCACTTGATTTTAAAATGCAGCTTCAAAAATCCACAGGTGCTCAGTTCGACAGAAGCAAATCCTCCCTCCACCGAGAGGTGTGACCGTGGAATGATAATTACAGTACCCATGGTCATGGCATTTCAGCATCTCCACTCAGATAGCTAAAAGAAGTAAGATATTATTTTTATTTGCAAGTCCATCCCGGAACTGGGCCACTAGATGTATCCCCTGGAAACTCCTTGTGCTTTTAAGACGTTTTTAAAGAGGCAGAGAAGACTGATCACACAAGTTGTTAAGGGGGGGATGGGAAAGAGAAACACAGATGATGTGAAACTGCTGAACAAAATTTATCAAGTGGACCAAGTGCTTCCCTTCCAGTCTCCAATCTAACTAGTTGTTGGCACAGGCTGCCAAACAAAGGATATCAGAGTATAACCTTTCCAGCAGCTTTGGGGGTAGTTGTTGATGCCCTGTCTGTGCCAAGGCTCATTTTCCTTAGTCCTTGTTTACGCTCTCCTGTTGGCTTTGTCTTGCCACGCTCAGCCCGTTCACATCACAACCAGCTTTTGTCCAAAGCCAGCTTGTGACATTCCAAGGTCACGAGCAAAGAACCCCAAATTGTTTTCACAATAAAAAAAGAACAAAACAATTATTATGGTCTGTGTCTCTTGGGTCCTGAGGACTTGAAAAAAAAATAAAATTGGTTATCTTGACCACCCTCACTTGTGGCTTCCGCTGACACACTGCCCAGGAGCTGATATGTTTAGTGTGGACTGCAAAGAAGAAAATTAACCCCATCCTTGATGGTGCCCAATGGTTGTAACGCCTGCTCCTGGTGGATATTTTCTGCTTTTGATGGAGGTTGTGCCTCCCATGACAGCCACATTTTCCAGGTGAATTTTGGAGACAGTTTAACCATCTATTGTTGTCATTGAGCTATCCCTAAGTGCTTGGAAGAGAAAATCTCACAGCTGCAAGTTCCTAGAGCTGCTCTGAACACTCTCCTTGGTACAACCCGCAGAACATGATTGCTGTCTCTCAAGTGAAGTCCGCCTGGTTATGTGGTCCCCCCTCATATTTAAAGCTCTGCCAGTTGTGTGATGACTGACTCGGGTTCTCAAGCAGGGCATGGGCACTAATCCCCACAGGGTTTGGGGTACTTATTGTTCTGCTTTGTGCTTTAACAAAGTGTGTGCATTAAAGCAAAAACGCAGAAATGAAGCAAAATCAGGAAGATAAATATATGGAACTTCTGTGTCTCAAAGTAGCGTGAGAAGGCTGTAGAAGGACTGCTTAAGAGTAGAAAAACTTTACAAAACAGATAAATAAAACAAGATATGTTTACTTGCAGCTTTTTCTTTTCACACTGACTCCTCATGAAGTATCTTTAATGAGCCGGGAAATTCCTACAACCTCACCAGTTAGCGTGAAAGAATTCTATTACCAGGATATCAGGATGTTTTGTTACCCAAGTAGGCATTCAGATAAGCCCTTCCCACCGGCCAATTATTTTTCACTTTGCCTGCATCAGAGCTCTGCCTGCGCATCCCTGTGGCTGGCTGCCATTCCACTTCACTGTTCAGAGTCAGCCTCATAAAGCTCACCCAGCAGTGGCAGGGTGCCACCAGTTATCTTAATCTCTTGTGTTTCGGTTTCCACACATGGAGGCTGAGCAAGAGTCTCAGTAAAGCGTGGTGACGCTGTGCAGACTGCAGAGAAAATGAACGCAAAGGTACTGGAGAGATAAAAGAGTCATGGGTGGGTGTGCTTATCAGAGTTGCAAAGTAATATGCTGCCAAGGAGGTGTATTTGTGTATCTACAAGCTTGTTTATATATGTATTATTGCATTATTGTGCATACACATATCTGGAAGCATCTGAGTGTGAGCTCATACTTATAGGTTCATACATAAACGCATTTTAGCCTTTACATGTGGAGGTCACAGAATAAATCTCAAAAGGCTCCGTGTGGTTTTTCTTACCATAAAAAAATATAGATTCCTACTGAGAAAACTCCATTAAATCCAAGTAAACACACAGAGGATTTTCCTTTTACTGTCAAATGTGTCAGCAGCAGCAGAATACTTGAACTAACACAGGATTTACCATTTCAAATTAAGTCCGGGAGGAAGCCTGTTAGTGGAGGCTGAGACTTAAGCCTCTGTGGCATAAGCCCCAGGCTTTTGTCACATTTAAATTTAACCTTTCTCTTTGCTTGCAGGCTTCCACTTGGTGATTCTCACCTCCTTCCAGTAGATCATCCAGCTAGAGAATAAAAAGCTTGGTACCTGTAAAATCCTCAGAGATTTGCAAATTAGGATTTGAGCTGATTCAAGCCTTGTCCCTTTTTGTCTTCTTTGATGCCTGATTTAGCTTTCCTTCTGTGCTCCTCTTTCTCCTCTAACCTGTCCATCTTCCTAAATTTCTTGATATATTTCCATTTCTAGGACTCTGTCTCAGCCCAAATTTGTTACCAGATGCACATCCTGCGTTTTGAGTGTCAGATAAGCTAAAAGATGCTTGAGAAAAGGGAATATAATAGTCATGCTGCAGCCCTGTTTTGCTGCCTTTCCTGGGAGACATCTGAAGGGACCTAGCTCCCTGATGCTCTGTCCACCTCTGTGTGACCCAGTGTGCATCCTGGAGGCCCTTTGTAAAATGTCCTGAAGAAACTGTGACGCTTTTTGATTATTTTCCCTGGAGAATCTGGTCATATGTATACAGCATGTCTCTACTACCATCAAAGAAAATATTCTCATGAAGGTCTAAGGCACCTGGTGTTTAGGAAAGGCATGAGTTAAGTGTCTGTCCACCATTCTATGTACCCTTTGCTGTGTATGTTCCTCCAAAATGCATTCAGCTTCATGGGGGCACACATATGAGGGTGGTGGTTGTTAAAAAAAAAAAAATTCCTTTTCCTGGAGTGGTTGAGATATATTCAGATGTTACCAACAGCTCAGCACCACAAACCACCTCTGCATTTATCTCTTACATTACCTTAAGCAGTTTCTGTAAGGGGACATAATTGACTGCATGAGAAGTAGAATAAAAATTTTTGCCACAGTTGTTTGAGTAATACGAGACTCCACCTATATAGATAACCCTTGCTACAGGCATGTAGCAATTTAAAGGGATACTGGGATACTGCTGGTTGCTCATAAAAACCAAAGAACAGGTTTCACCTAGTTGTATGATCCTTATGAAGGTCTTCATCCTCCTCTTGACTCACTGAAGCATGGTCCCCACAAAGAGAATGTGCAAGTTCTTCTAGAAGTATGAAAATTCACTTGTATGGCAACCAAGTCTTCCTGATTTTATTAGGGTTAAAGCAACTACTGAATTGAGAAGGGATCAGTCTTCTCACATTAGGCTAACAGAGCAATATTTCAAATTTTTTTTCTTTTTTTCTCATTTTGGCTTTCCACCATCTCATACAGCACAGTCAGCTTCCTGGAGACCCCTGAAAGTGTTGCATTGCTCTTTCCTTGCTTGGACATTTTTCCTTCTCCACTTTCTGTGGCACATTGCTGGTGTTCTGTCAGGAACTACTGCTGCTAATCAAGCCAGTCCTTGCAGACTAATCACCTCTAAGCCTAATTCACCCCTGTTTATTTGTAAATATGTACTGTAAGGACAGGGCAGTGAAGGGAGTACTACAGCACCAAAGCATTCCTCTCTCACTGAGAATCATGCCCATGAACTCAAAAACATATTTGCCATTGTGGTTTTGTTTCAACAATCTCTCGAGGGTTTGAGTTGCTCCCCTTCACTCTTCTATGGTGGGAAATAATGCAACCACCAGGGAACAATTCTGTGCTGAGAAGTGAGGGGTGACCTTGCAGCAGAAGAGGCCCTGAGGGCAGACTCTGTGTTGGCACTGCCTGATGACCTGCCACAACAACTCCTCTCCTTGACAGAGTCTCCTGCCAGGGCCTGAATCCCTAATCCCTCTGAACTTCACCATTCATGTACACTTCCAGTTTTTTTTCTGCCCTGGTGGAAAACAGAACACTTTTTAACGACAGAATTCTGAGAGCTTGCTGCAGAGAATACAAATAAATCACTCCCTTTAAAATCCCACATCCGGATTGGCATCAAGGAAGGCCATCTCTACATCGTGCTTCAGGCCAAAAATAATTTTGTCACAAAACCAGAAAAAACTGTGAGTGACAGAGTGACAGAGACTGATTGTACCTAGGGCATCTGAAGAATTCTTTTGTAATTCCTTTCCTCTGCAAGCTAGTTTTGGGTGTGTCAGAGGAAAGCTTCTCACTAGAAACCAGCATTGCTTCAGTAATTTTTCAGATTAAATGGGAAATATTCTTTTGCTGCATCTTGTGAAAGTTACAGAACTGATCACAGTAAGGTGATGCCCAGTTCATAATGCCGAGCAGATTTCTCGGAGCACTGGAAAATGCCTCTTCCACGTGCATCTGTGAACTGATATCATGACCAATGGCTTCTGCAGACACTCCACAGGGGGCTCAGGTCTTGCTCTCAGTGTCCAGATGAGTACAGAGATCTTCTCAGTTGTGATAGTTCAAAAATATCTGGATGTTCCCTCACAACAAGGTGTCCACTGCCAAACTCTCCTGGATGGTGGGAAGCTTGCCTTGAGTCAGCCTGAGAGCGGCTGCCCAGTCACTGGCCACAGCTCAGTGGTCACACACATGGGGTGTCTTCCCTGATTACATGAGGACTCAGGCTCAAGGGGGTGTCAGCAGTCCTTGGAGCTCCACGGGAGAAGTCCCGCCAAGGGGAATGGCAGTAATCACCATCACCTGCTGGAGTTCCACAGACTCACGGGTTCTGCACAGGATGTCTCCTGGTTACCTCTTTCCACTGGGCTCTGCTCAAATTCCTCGTGGCATCTGGGCGCCAGAAAAGTGCCCTGCCATGCCACAGCTATGTGGCTTGATGCCATTTGTGTAGGTGCTTTTCTCTCTCGTCGCATTGGGGTGACTAGAGAAGATTTTCTTTTCTGTTCTGGGGCCAGAGTTTAAAAAGAAATGGAATTTCTGTCTGCACTGCAAAAAGTGGCTCACCTGTTAATTCCAGCTTCTGGAAGGTAACCTTGTACTCAAGGCCAGATCAGTTTCTGAGTGGGATCACCCCCATTTGCAGTTCTTTGCTGCCAGGGGCTTGCTTTCAGCTTCAGCCAGATGGATAGTGGAAGTGAGCATGAAGAAAGCCACCATAAGGAAATGCTCAGCTAATCAGCAGCATGAATAAGGCCCAAAGATCAGTATTCTTATTCAGGAATAGAAACTGAAACTAATGTAAGGCTTATAAAGGCACAACAGTCTCCCAGGAAGCAATACACAATCCAGAAATACCCATGGCCGCCGTCAGTGTCAGAGGTAAGTACATTTATGTGAAAGGCAGGCCTATTTCTCCACAATCAAGATATTTGCTGTAGTTGTATCTAAAGGACTGGAGTGTAGACACAAATGTGTTTTGTTGGCTTCAGGATTCATAGGAGACAGATGTGGATTTGTGTTCTATGCCTTTGAATACATTACTGTATCTTGAGTCTTGGGTCCAGCTTCAAACTGTTAATATAATTTTGTTAACCTTGGTATGGCAGGAAGAATTCAAAATCCAAAAGAACTTTCACTGTGAAAAGAGATCTCAAAGGCATTTAAGAATGGAGCACTTTGGTTAGCTTATATATTCATCTATTTTGTTTTTATTGTGATAAGTAACTAGAATGTTCTTCTTAAAGAATCGGGGCAATAAGGCTGTGAGAGTAGTTGATCATGTCTCTGCTGATGTGGAAAACTATTTTCTTCGTGTTAAAATGTAATTTTACTCTGTATCATTCAGAATTTCTCATCTTCAAGAGCTAAGCTGCAGAAAAATGCCTTTAGTATTTTAATTATAAGTAAATTTTAAAATAAATATTCATTATATTATGTATAATTCATAAAAACAATTTTTTTTAAATTTAAAAAATATTTTATCAAATAAAATGACAGTTCCTAGATCCTTAATTTTCCTGTTGGTGGATTTTTACAAAATAAATAAGTAGCCTTGATCACCTGCTACTCTTTTCCTCTAGACCCTCAGCTGGGAAGGGATGAATAAGTCATGGGGTCAAAGTTGCTTGCCACTATGGCAGATCAAATGTGTATAATCAGGCAGGTCTGTGTTGCCACCCTGTATGTATTTGTTACCCTCCTTTCTGTACTGGTATTTTTTTCCTTGGCACTGATTTTTTTTTAGTTTTTTAGAAAGTTACAGATTAAGTAAAGGTGAGAAGTCAGTTGTGGAAATGTTTTTGTCTTGATTGCCAAGATTATGAGTACCAATGAGAAAATGGCTCAAGCTTTGCCTATCTCATTGAAGTGGTTTGGAAGATTTAAAGGGATAAGACATTTGATTCTGCTCTTTGATTAGTCAGGGAAAAACTGATGCAGTTCTGCTGAAATCAGGGAATTTAAACTTGAGTGTTTACACAATCAACCATAGTGTGCTAAACTGAGCAAGGATTCATGTACAAAATAGTTTAAACAACCATCAAGTTCCACTTCCAGGTAGGAGTCCACACCTCCTGCATCCCAGAGTGCCTATCCTGCTGTGCTGTGATTACTTACTGACCCCTTTTAGAGAAAAGAGATTTGACAGGGAGTGTATAGAACTGAAAGGGGTCTGGACAGAAAGGGTAGAGGAAATTTTGTTTTCTGACTCACTTTTCTCAGTGACTCACAAATCTTTTCTACACAGGTCCCTCATCCAGAGAGAACAACCAAGGGTAAGAGATGTAGCTCTATCACTCACTGCTGCCTGAGCTACTTAGCAATTTCCAGAGACAGCCTTTTGCCTTGTTTTATTCTTACTATCCCTTTCCTCAACCTTCCTTTTCCAGTTGCCTTACTGCTTTGGTTAGTGCTGATCTCTGAGTGGCAATGAGGTTTCTTACCCACCCAACAGTTCTCAAGGAGATGCTGGGGGTGTTCTGAAGCTTTCATCAAATTCCAGTTCTAGATCGCTAAATGGCAACTTTTCTCAAGCTGCTCATTTCTGATGGGAAAAGCTGGGAGTGGGAGTCCAAACATCATTGAAGTGCTGGGATCACAGTCCTGCTGGTACTTTTCTTCAGGTGGAAGATGCAGGCAAGAGACTTCCAAAGAAATTATTTGACTAGAGAAAATGGACGGGTGGTGTACCTGCTGTATGAAATCAGCTGGAGAACAGGTTCCATCTGGAGGAACTGGTGCTCGAACAACCATGAACAACATGCTGAAGTCAACTTCCTGGAAAATTGTTTCAATGACAGGACACAAACTCCTTGCTCCATCACCTGGTTCCTTTCAACTAGTCCCTGTGGAAACTGCTCCAGAAGGATTCTGGAATTCCTGAGGTCACACCCTAACGTGACCTTGGTAATATATGCAGCCAAGCTGTTCAGGCACCTCGATTTCCGGAACCGACAAGGTCTCCGCAACCTGATGGTGAATAGAGTCACTCTACGTATCATGAGTCTTGAAGGTAACCCAGCTACTCTTTGTCTAAGTGTGGATTGAAAGTTCTGGGATTGTGAGCACTCTTAGTTTGGAACAGAGATGATGGCTGGCTTTGGGGAGTGTTGTAAATGATCAACGAGAAAGCCAAATTAGTAAATGCGAAAGATTTCATTTTCGCGTCCGAAAACACGGTCCTCAAAAGCCACAGCCAAAGGGACAGCGTCGAGCCCGGGATCGGCGCTGGGTGAACCTAGATCCGACCTGTATCCCACCGGATCTCCCTCTGTTCACCAGTGCCATTTCCAGCGGGGCTGTTTTATACCGGTTTTTATGCCTGAGGCAGAGGCACTCGATTTCTTTTGTCACCTCGCACATGGATGAAGTTTCTTTCACTGTGCAGGGCTGGACAATCGCTGTTTCTTGGGTGGTGGTGGGTGCTGATCACTCCGGAGAAGTCGGGTATTCAGATGTATGTTTTTGACGACTTAGGTTATCTTGATTGATGATACTTATCAAGTACTGATGGTCCTTGGGTGTTCCCGGGTGGTTCGGAAGCCCATCTCTGCACCAGCCACGTCCTTTTTCACTTGTTAATGAGGCATTCTTTTCCTGCTGCCGCCAGGAGTTTCGCAAATTGGGTGTGGTAATCTGTCTCTGGGCTGTCCGTGGTCAGAGGCTCGTTGGATGTTTCATTTATTTCACAATTTTGTTTTTTATACATTTTCCCCCTAAGCATGAATTATTTTACATTACATATTACAGGTAGGACTAGTGAGTGCAAAAATGTCTCCCTCTTCTGCCTTATTTCTTCCCCAGTCCTGTACAGCAGCAGGACTGGCATGGTCATTTCCTCTTGCCAAATCTGAAGATGAAGGGCTGGAGGTTTCTCTAGCTATCCACATGTCCTTTATATGGAGTATAAAATCCTGTCCCTCCTAGAATACACATGCAGATCAGCTTGCCAGCTGCTTCAAGTCATTGGTTTCCCTTGGTAGCTGGAGAAGAGAAGGAAATTTATCTAAAGGACATGTTCAGATGATGCATCACAGAAGGTGTGTCTTGCCTTTTTGTGTGTGTGTCTTGCTTGCCTGGTGATGTTTGGCTGTAAAAACAGTCCAGACAAGCAGCTCACAAAAAGGAATGTATATTTGAAGAGGTGAACCTCACACACTGTTATAAATAAGAAGCTTGACTAGGCCAATATTCAAGCAGCAATCAATTTTTATTAATTAATATGGTAAAGTATTAGCAACACAGCGCTGGGTACAGTGGGGGAAGTTTTCCCTCCAACTGCACACTGATAGTTGGGGTTTATAGGTATTTATAGGGGTACTCATGAGCTTTCTCAGCAGTTTCTATTCTCAGTTTTTACTCATCAGCAGTTTCTATTCCCAGTTTTCATGTCACAATTCTATGCACTATTGTGATGTAGTTTTTCTCAGGATGCAGCCCAGAAAAAGGAGTATCCCAGGTGGTGGTGGTTCAGTTTCCAAAAGAAGGAAGAAGTCTCCCAGCTGGTGAGGTCCAGATTCCAGATGGGGGTCCACCTTTTGATTGCAATGACTATAAATCTCATAACAGTGATGTCCAGCTTCCCTTGGTCAAAACTATTAATCCTTGAGCTGATGTCCATCTTCCTTTCTCAAGCTGCATGTTTCCTTTTTATATATTCTAAAGCTACAGTTTCAAAGATCCTTACTACAAGCAATATTCTAAAATTATACTTCAAAAGGTTATTATTGCAAAACTCTTTAAGGCTTAGCTAAAAGAAGAAATTTCCTGTCATAAAAAGAACATCCTTAAAGCTTTAATTCAAATGCTCCTAAATCAACTTAAGGCTTATAAAGGTTGATTGCAAACAAAGGATAGTTTGAAAGGCCTTCTTCCATGCTTTGCTTTTCTCAGTTATTTTTAGAATTCATCTTTATAACTGTCCCATGGTAGGTTTCCACCCATATCACAATCACAAATACACATGCTACCTGTATGTACCTGACATGAAACACAGCTCTGTATTTCACACACACCTGTGTGGATATTTACCACTGGAGTGTGGAGCTATGAAACCCACCAGGTCAAATGTAATCTTAAAGGACATTACTTCTATTGGGGGCGCTGGTTCTGGGATTATAGCACCAGAGCACTGACAGAAGCTCTGGCCATCCTATCAACACTAAGATCAGTATGAAACTGCTAAATGTGAGAGTGCTCACTCCAGCTTTCCCCTGATCATTGGGATAAGTCAGACAGATTCATGATTGAAGCCACTTGTCCTACCGAAGCTGTGTTCTCAAGCACAGGGCTGCCAAAAGGAGAGCCTGGCCAGCTCTGACTGCATGTCCCACTTCCCTTTTCACTCCTGCCACTTGCTGATTCCTTCTCTCTTGGCTTTATGCCAGAGCATGCTATTTGTGATAAGGGTTACCCAAGCCACCACAATGATCAATTTCTCTCTCTGGCAATTCATTTTTAGACATATTGCTACTCTGTAGAGTTTTGCTTCCCCTTTCCACTGACTTGTTTGTGTAGTTATTTGTGCACACCTTGTATGAATACCTTTGTCCTTTACTGTATTCTTACTGAGAAACAAATGACCCACTGACATGTCAATGAAGAAAGAACTGGGCATCCTTTCATCAAGAGTGACTGGGTATATCTCTTCTTAGATTACAGTTACTGCTGGAGAAATTTTGTTGCACACCAGCCTGGAGAAGATGATTATTGGCCCCAGAACATCATTTTATACTTCATTCTGAATAGCATAGAACTCTTATATATCTTTTTGGTAAGTAGATTCCTGAAAAAACACCAAGAGCAAAAATAAATGCAAAAAAAATCCAAGAAAAAGGAGATTTGGGTGATCCCAGCAATGGTGTTAGCAGAAATGATAGTAGGAAAAATAAGCACGGGCTTGAAGCTGCATAAGCAGAGAGCCAAGCCGGCAAGAGATTGCCAAAGGATTATGCTGCTACATTGTGCCTTTTTGGTCAGGATCAGAGAAGAGAAGAGATTTAGCACTCCTCTCAGATTTTAACTAAGGAAAGGGTACATTATTTCAACCCTTTGCATGAATCAGCTACCAGTTCATTAGCTTGCAGCTTACCAGAGCTATTTGACCCCAGAAGCTCCTTCAGCTCTGTATTCATGATTCAAGTATTCTCTTTTTGCCTCAGGACAGGGCCATGGATTTCAGTTAAGTTCTGAGCAAGTTCAAAAGCCCAGATGGGTGGATTTACCTTCAGGATCAGAGTTTACAAATTAGAGTATAATATGACCGAGATCTGCTTTCCATGGGTCTTGCAATCCATACAACTGCGAAGTTATTTGTACAGCCTGATATCCTGCTCAGAAAGAGGAAGTGGTCTACTGAACAGGAGAGAAGACCAGGACTGGAGTAAAATGTGGGGCTCAGCCACCCTTTGTGGGGCAAGCCAGTTCTCGCTTGAACTGGTCCCTCTGTGCAGAATGGATGGCAGGAGGTGGAGGAAGGGATGCACAAAACTGCTGGCAGGAACTTGGAGCCACAGACACAAACCTAACCTGTTTGTAGGATGCTCTGATTGCCTTGGTTTTATTTCTGGCTGAGGAAAATGTACACATTCACTTCATTTCAGCTCCATCCACCCCAACCATTACACAGGACTTTCAGTACCTCAAGACCTGACCTTTCCATTTCTTGCCTGAGTAAGACATTCAGGTGACTGGATACACAGTCAGTAGCAATATCCAGTCAATCAGCTGATCTAACAAAGTGCTTTATGCAACGTAATGGTTTAGGAGACGTTTTCCCCTTGGCTTTCAGCCTTTCTGAGTCTCCTAATGCCTGAGATGATTAAATAATTTAGCAGCTTACGCACGATCCCGCGCACGGTGCGACGCCTGCCGGGAGCTGAGCAGAGCTGGCTGTGAAATGCTCCTCAGTGCTGACAGACTGCTGCTGACTCAGCACGGCTCCCCCGCTGTACAAGGGGAATCTGCCCTTCAGGCCTTGGTTTTAAAGAGCCAGCTAACAAATTGCCTGTCCCAGCGAGGCAACCTTGATGATTTCTGCAGAGTCCTGCTGGCTGGGAAGGCTGCTGGAAGTCAGGCACTTGCTCAACTGCTCTGCTGTCTCAGCTAAACACAAGCCACCCCTCAAAGGAATGAATGTGAACAGGGCCCATCATCAGTAGCTCTAACTAGCAAACTTCCACAGAAGGAATGGGAATGTCTGTGTGCTCAGCCCCTTTGAACATCCTGCCCTGTTTTACTAATTTTGCAGGGGTGCAATGAGGTGAGTGAGTTCCAGGCATGTGCTCCAGAGAAATACTCACTGCTGCATCAAGCCCTGGCCTCCCGGGCAGAAGAAAACCAGTGGGGATTTGGTGGAGTCCCACTGCAAAGAGCAGGGGATGGGGCCACTTGCCCTACGAGGAGAGGCTGAGTGAACAGGTTTTCCTTGACCTGTAGGGAAGGTGGCTAAGTGGGAGCTTAGTGCAAAAGTGCAGTTTTCCACTACAAAAAGGCAGTAAAGACATAGCCAAACTCTCCTCTGTGATGCACAGAGAGAAAACAAGGTGACACACACAAGCTGCAGTGAGGGAAATGCCAGCAGGATGGAAGGAAAAAGCCTGCTCTGACAATGGTTCTGTAATGGAACTGGAGAGGCTGTCACCTCCATCCCTGGAGACACTGAGAACTTCCCTCTGAGCTGCCAGATCCAGCCCTGGAGTGAGCCGTGCTGCAAACATGGTGTGCTACTAGAAATCTCTGGGCGGGGCCTTTCTAACACCCCAAAAAATCTGTCTTTCCACAGGATCCAACTCCACTTCCCCTTCATTCAGCTATGCCAGTTGCCACCTTTTAAATGTTTCCGTTTCTAAATGGTCTGTATTTCTCGGAGTGGTGTACATGGCATAGTAAATTATGAGGTGCTACCCTGTTGTCTGGAAAAATGTATCTTGAGGCAGATTACTTAATACACTAAAGGAGGACCAGCGTGATCTGCTGGAGCAGATGCTTTATTTTCAAATTCTCTATCATGCTGAAGAGACAGCTTAAGATTTTGGTATCAAATTTTTAGCTTTTTTTTTCTTCCTCCTAGGGGCTTCCTCCATTTCTGGCAAACTGAATGCTAACGAGCCTCACCACCATTCTTTCAAGCTCAGTTTGTGCATCAATACAAGACCAGAAAAGCCAGTCTCTGGCAGCCTTTTCTTCTGCAGCCTTGCTAAGTTTCTTGCTGCCACCAGAGAAGACTCTTATCACTGTCTGGGCATTGCTAAGTGTTGAACAGAACAGAAGGAGCACATGAGAAGCCATCAGGAAGCTTGGATGATGCAGCCAGGCACCCAGGACACTCTGGTCTTTACAGACCTTTTTGAGAGCCCAGTGGGGGATGGAGACCATGCTTCATAATCAGGCCTTCCACATCTGCAGATTCTGCAATCAGACTCTGAAAAAGTGTCCTCTTGAGACATGTGTCCTCATGTAACATTTTTCATGCTCTGATCTGTTCTAAAGAAGTAACCAGCCATGCATTCTTGGTTTCAGAATTTTTTAAGAAGATCACTTTTATGGCCACATGTGTATATTTCAGAATATATTTCATACTAATAAAGTATTTATGCAATACTGTAATAATACTTCATTTTAAGGTTTTATTTATGAGTGTAAACTTTGTTTATGACTGTAAAAGCAGTATAATAAAAGGGAAGATGTCAACATTGTGGAAACTTTGCTTTTCTTGTTCAGCTCCTTGGTGGACATCCTTCCCTTGTAATTCCACACTCTGGAGACATAGGTGCTCATTGCAAACTGGGGAAACAAAGTAAAAAGTCTCTGCTTTTCCAGCTGGAAACACCGAGTGGAATGGTGAAGTAGGAGATGCTGAAATCTCTGAGCTCTCTCTGCTGGAAGAAGGCAAAAAGAAGATACAGGTGTGTTGGGTCTTGCAGCAGTTTTGAATTTGAACAGCAAATAATGTAGATTATCTGAATGAATCATGTGGGGAGCTCCATGTGTCATGATTCCCAGCCTCTTCAAGCAGGAGGCCCACTGTGTGATCCCACTGGGGAATGTGCTGATGCTGGGATCCACAACATGCACAAATGATAACTGGAAGAACAAGGCAGGGGCTGGTGGGAACTGTGCCTATCTCTTCCAGTTCATTTATGCTTATAGCATCCTTTGGCCATGCAAAAATCTCCAGATGTTTAGCAGACCATTGAGACAGCCAGAAAAGCTGCAGGCTGAGGAAGCAGCTCCAGTCCCCGCAGTGTGGGAGTGTATCTAAGGCTGGGCATAGCTGGCTGGGGAGTGTCTCCTACCTTAGACGAATAAAGCAACTCCAAACAATGTATAGGGCAGCTAAAGGTTTCTTGTCCCTGTCCAGGGCCTCATATTGGATGCCACATGCTCTCTTTCTGGACATTATGGAGTTTACTCCTTGTTTCCTTAGGGAGCAATCAAATCACTTGGTCAACATGCAGCTTAGTGCAGCAGGGTCCATAACCATTCATGCCCAGGGCTCAGCCTTTTCCACTGAAGGCAGGAGGACAAACTTTCTCTGGTCTGTTTGGAAACTTTCTCTGGTCTGTTTTGGAAACTTCCAAGTCGGCCCAGTGAAGTTTTCCACACTAGTTTTAGCTGCCAGAGTGAATTTGCAATCTGCTGAATCTCTGCTGTGCCCCTACTGGTGTGTGAAGCCTAGAGGTGGGTCTACCCCACTGGTAGCCTTTAAAGGTAACCACAGAAGGCAGCTGGTCTGCTCTCATCTTCTCCTGGCCCTCTGGACTCATAAAAACAGTGTGCCAGCTGGTAGAGAGGGATAGTTCTTAAGTGTGAATTAATGATAATATTATAGTGGGGAGACATCAACGCCCTCCCTGTGCTGGAACTTGGGTGCAACAGCAGCAACAGCAACGGAGTTTTAGCCATATCTGATGTGGGTTTGGAAGCCTGAGGGGAAACCTGCCTAAGACAGAAGTGTATGAGAGGTTTAAAAGCCAAAGGCAGCCTTCAGAATATTTGCCACCCTTTGGTGCCTCCCCATCTGCTATGACCTCTGCTCTTGCAGCAACCCACTTTCTCCTTCTCCAGCAGGGGCTCTGCTCCTCATTGCTCACGTGCTCTGAGCCAGGGTCTCTTCTCTGCCAAATCCCTTCATGTTTCTTCTGTGAACCAAACCTGACTTCCATCACTGTGAGTATTTAATACATATGTGATGAAATAATGACATTTCTGCTCATAGGAACGCTAAGGGGTCAGCACCAGGGAGAGTAGAAAAGCGTACTCAAAGACAATGCTGGACACAAATACATGTAGACTGAAAACCCCCTGAAGGGACAAGTAGCAAGGGAGATTCCATGACCCTGAAACCCCTTTCTATCCTGATTTCCAAGTACCAGCACGCAGCAGAGGAAGAGAAAAGGAGGGAGAAGCCATGCTTGTGTTTGCAAGGGTCTGGAGTGTGCCTCTGCATTGTTCAATGGTAATCTGTTTCTCATTACTGCAAACTCCAAGGACACCGTGTACTGACCTGGAGGAATGCTGTGTGCAGCTGTGGGAATGATGTCAGTGTCCTGCTCTTCTGTGGACATGTTCTGGGGGCTGTTCAGAGACAGCTTTGGGAGCTGTTTGCAGCACGGATCAGCATCTCTGCAAGGCAACACCCTCAGCAGGGCAGCAGACACCCCGTGCACCAGGGGATGGCAGCCATGCCCAGCTGTCCACACCAGCTGCCATCCCGTTTTCCCTGTTTCCTCTCTTATCAAGGACTCCACAGCCACCTGGATGTGCCTGTGCCTTGTTCATTGCTGCAAACCATGGAGTATTGACCAAGCAAGACTGAGGTTTTCAGTGAGCACCATAGCCCCTGGTCTGGCTGCTCCCCACAGCTTGGGGAGGAAATGCTCTCCCAGAAATCCCAAGCCCCCATTTCCCACAGCTCAGGCAGCTGGCACTGGAGGTATATTTGCCACAGTCCCCTTGAGAGCTTAGCTTTTGCCCAGGTGCTTGTAAAGGAGAGAGACACCTAGAATACCACACCCACAATCCCCATAAGGCTGTAAAGATAAGTGGTTCTCAAAAATATATAATCAGTAGTGAAATGTTCACTATACAAACAGTCTCCAAAGCAAGAAAAATATCTTGGGTTAATAAAGTAATGTTACTGCATAACAGCCACCCTCCTGGGAGTTTTTCTTGGCAGAGACACCTAAAGCATTTGAGGCTGAATTAATTTAGAAAGACAAATTAAAGAATATCTTGTAACAAACAATGTGAATTGGTATTTGTGAACAGAAAAAGTGCAGTTAAAACAATCTTGTGAGCAAAAGAACTAAATTCCTATAGCTGATTCACATGGATTAACTCTAGAGTCCACTCTGAATTTAATCAGATTTGTGTTCAGAAGAATCTAAACATAGGATGTATTCTTAATATATTTCATGATTCTTTGTATTTACTCATTGCATTTTTTTCTCCTCCTGTACAATGTCACCTGTTGTCATCTTCCAACAAGTATCTTCAACGCAGTGTTAGTCAGAATTTAGGCAAAAGCTGGAATCTCAACCCCTTTTTAAGAAAATGCTAATTTTTTTCTTACAATTTCACTGAGAAGGACAATGCTGTTGTACAGGCCAATATCAAAAATTGAAAGATGAAGATTCTTTATACTTCTTGTTTTTTGAAGCATTTTAGGTCAGCCCTTTTATGTCCAGTGTGGTCAATTATGAGTCATGAATGGGCACAACAGGCTGGCCATCAATGAAAGAAGCATGTCAAATAACTTCAGAGATTTTTGGTAGTATTTCCAAAGTATCCAAACAATTTATCTGCCTTGATCTGCTGGGTGACATTGTCAATAACTTCAAAACTACAAGTAAAACTATGAAGACAGTTTAATATTTCCAGGTTGTACCTCCAGAAATCAGAAAGAAGAGATGACATGTCAATCCTGTGTCCAATTGACCTCCTTCACCCACATGATAGCAAAAAAACCACAAAACCAGATGCTTATTTGTAAGACCTTTATTTACATAAATAATATGCACCATATGAAACAAATATACAACACCATGCTTGCAAATTAATGCTTTGCAAAGGACTGTCATTGCTATTCCTGGTCGAAATTCCCCAAGCTCAGAGTGCTTTGGGAGCCTGAAGTTGTAGGAAGCTTGTGAGGTGCCTGGTTGTGACCTCTGCTAGCAGGAGGAGGCCCTGTAGGAGCAGGGCTCTCTGCTGTCCTAGCACCAGGGGAGGTGTCCTGAGGAGCCTCCAACCTCACCCAGAGAGGGGAACAGGATGGAGCAGAGAATTTAGAGCCGTCATGAAGGAAATGACAGGGCACACCCAGAGTGTGGGACACACTTAGCCTTGTCCAAGCCTCAAGAGGCTGGATTGGAGAGGGCAATCCAGCTGCAATCCAGGGGGTGGGAAGGTGGAGGTGAGCAGGCATGTACTGTGAACCTGTATCTTCAGCCTGTAAAGAATGTGTCCACCAGATCAGGAGCTAATGGGGTCCTCTAGTGGAAACAGAGTGATTGCCAGGCAGGAGGGCGGTTTGATTTTTGCCCCTACAGAAGATATCTATTTGCAGGCCAGAGAGCTTTGTGTATGCCAGGATTTTTTTCTGGCCAGCTCTCAGTACAGGCACCAGCTAGACATTGCTGGCCATATTATGGACAGTAAAAGACTTGGAAAAACAGAAGACTGTGGGTCTGTAAAGGTGCCTCCAGCAGAGGCAGCTGGCTGGGGAGGGAGCACATTGCATGTCTGGTCTTTGGGGAAATGCTCAGAGGATGAAGAGCACTCCACACAGGGAGAGCTCTGCACACAATCCTCTTAGAGACACCTGCTGGCTTCACGTGAGGTTTCCAAGCTGAGCTACCTGGGCTGTCAAGGACTCACTTCAACACTCTCAGCTGAGCTTTCCAGTGGCTGGCCAACTTTGCTGTTAATACATAGGCTGCACCACTTCAGTCGTGATGGTTTTCACTTCCTACCAACATCCAGAAGGACAAATAAACCATTTCACAGCTGAGGACACTGAGCACCTGAGTGTAGTGCAGCTCTATGAGCCAGAAAATGTGCTCCCTGAAGCCTTCATGGAATGTGCAGATCAGTGCAGTGCCAGTGCCAGTGAGAACACAGTCACACAAACAGCTTTTCAGGCTGTCTGCTCCCACCTGGGCAAGGCTAAACCCAGAGCTCCATTTAGTGGATCACCTGGATTAGCTCTGCAGGGAGGCAAATCACTCTCTGGCAATGTCACTGCAGTCCTGGCTATTCCCAGTTAGCAATGGATAAGGTGTGAGCCTGGGGCAGGTGTCTTCACAAGATCAGCCTAATTCTCCTTGGAAATAAGAAGTAAGGATAGTCTTATCTCTAGACACAGGGCTGGAAGGAAGAGCGATGTAAGGAGGGAAGAGGAGGAAGATCCGTCACAAGGGAGAGAGTTGGAAATCAAAGAGCAAGTGCTTGTGAAGTCTTCTGATTGCTGATGACTTTCACTTCAAAGTCCCAGAATTTTAAAAGCATCTCGTAAATCATCTACTTCGTACAGCGGCTGCAGGACAAAACAGAAATGGTAGGTCAGTTGTCAAGTGAGCAGGAACCCGTGAATATGAGGAAGGAATGGCAGGAGATGGGATGAGAGGTGGAGGAAGGGGAAATTAACATGGAGAGAAGAGATGAAAAAAGTTGGGGGAAGAGGCATAAGGGATGTGGAAGATGAAGACACATGAGTGAATGAAATGGCAGATAGCAGGGATGAGCAGCAAGAGCAGAGAGGAATTACAGTGAGGAATAGAGGAATAAGCTGAGGGAAGAAGCACTGGAAGCAAAAGGAGAATTGTCCCTTACCAGGAGGATTCGTCGAAGCTTCCTGGCAAGATGGACAGAGTTTTCATGCAGCCCTTCCCAGCCTTTGAATGCTTGTTCCCTGTTCTCCACAAATGTGTTCCAGCAGTAGAAGTAATCTGTGCAAGATATGGGGGAGTTGCAGGTGCTCAACAGGACACTGATCACTAAATCATCACGCTCTGCATCATCTTCTCTGGCACTTTGCCCGACCTTCTCCCCTTCTCCTGGGTCTTCCCAACACCCCTTGGTTCTCCATCATCTCTTTCCTGCCTGCACAACTCACCTTTGAAGGTCATGATGGCAATCTGTGCCCCCGCCTTGTGCAGGCGCCTCAGCCCCTCGGGCTCTGCCTTGCGCTCCTCGCAGAAGTAGAGGCGGGCCATGAAGATGCGGAGGCTCAGGTTGGGGTAGGAGCGCAGGAAGCTGGCGATGTGCTGGGCGCAGTCGTAGCAGGGGCTCCAGGAGGTGAACCAGGTGATTCGGTAGCAGCGTCCCGGGTCCAGGTCCCAGGCTGCGATGTAGCGCAGGAAGAGCACCTCCACGTGGCAGCCCATCTTCGGGAAACCGGGAGAGACCGGGACGAGGTGTCAGCAGGGTGTGAGAGGGGCAGGGAGGCAGGGCTGGCGTGGATGGGGTGTGAGGGAGGAGAAATAAGGTGCGGGGAGTGCTCTTGGGTCGGCACACACGGGGACAAGGCACGGTAGTACTTCAGGGCTAGAGAAGAGCTGGTGGGCGCTGATGTGGAGGGATGTACAAACGGGATGGGCGGGAGCTAAGCAGGAAGGTAGGGAGACTGGAAAAGCAGCAGGGAGTGTGGATGTCTCACTGGTAACTTGCTCCAGGGTAGCACAAAGTACAGCTTTACCCAGAGGCTGCATCCCTCAGACGGTGTGCACCAGGTGTGTCTGCACCAGCACAGCGCCCAGGTGTGCCTGTGCCAGCACAGCATCCAGGTGTGCCTACACCAGCACAGCACCCAGATGTGCCTGTGCCAGCACAGCACCCAGATGTGCCTGTGCCAGCACAGCATCCAGGTGTGCCTACACCAGCACAGTGCCCAGGTGTGCCTATACCAGCAACGTGCCCAGGTGTGCCTACACCAGCACAGCGCCCAGGTGTGCCTGCATTGCTGTTGCAGCCCTCTGCTCCCTGCTGCCCCAAGCAAACTGGAGCTGCGGGCTCCAGAACAGGCTGGCAAGGTGTTCCCCCCCTACCTGATTGCGCAGGTATCCAAAATCCAGGGAGCAGGAGGTAGCGCTGTCCCGGCGCTTCACCACATAGCACAGGTAGGTCTCACGCCGGCCCTTGGCCTTGCGCAGGTTCCTGAAGTTGTAGAGGAAGAGTCTCCTTTGCATGAGGATGCTGCAGGAGAAGACAAGAGAGAATTTACATTTGCTCATGTAGCCAGTAGTTTACCATGTCTCTGTTGAGGGCTCAGCACCAAAAATATCCTCTTCACATCCAAGCCTCTCTGTACGAGAAAAGTGTCGGTAATTTGCATGAAATGTTCTAGGGAAAGGATGCAGACGTGACTCTGGGGATGAAGCAGGTGACCTTGTGAGTGGAAATGGTGTGTGAATTAATAGTGATTAGTCAAACAGCAACTATGGCTGGGCAGAGTGTGAAAATATCTGAAAATATCCAGAGCATGGACACCAGTGAGGGAGGAGGATGAAGGTACCTGAGAAGACCTGTGAGGATGAGAGGGTATGGAGTTCAGCCATCAAGAGATGTTATTTTTGCTCTATGAAACCCAGAAAATCCACTGGGGCAAGGGACGGACCAAATCAGAATCTCTCCAGAGAAGACTGGACTGAATACCTTCCAATCTCTACCTAAAAGAAGAGCAGAGTTGAGTGTGCAGGACCAGGGAAAGATGCCATCCAGTAGCTGATGGAATATTTAAATGGTAGATGTGCTGACACCTCCCCAGACACAAGTACCATTTCCACAGCGGACAGACATCAAGACTGGCATGGGCTTGCTCCTGTGCCCAGGGACCACGCTGGGGAGAGGCAGCAGGAGCACAGGGAGGGTGTAAGGTACTCATGAGCCATTTCTGACAGCCTCACTGCCAAGTGGAGGGACACAGGCAGCTGGGTTCATTGAGGTGAGATACTCACCTCCCCCGCAGCAATGCAAAACAGAAGTGAATAGGTTAAAAATAATCACGTCCTTTGTCATCTTTTCCCACTGTTAGGCTGATGTTCAGCACAAAGATAGGGTACATTTAAGAGATATTGAGTGGGGTTTTCCCCAGAGGATCTCCAGTGAAGTGTAGAAAAGGGGAATTTGGGTTTGTTAGGAATTTAAATCTGAGAGTCTAGGCACATGTACACACCCTTCACCTGTTTGCCAATGTCACCATAAAGCTTGAACACTTCAGAGCACTAAATCACCAGCTAACAGGCATCCTCTCTGCCCCCCAGGAGCTTCTGTCCCTTGTGCACCCTGACACATGGCCACTGCATCGCAGGTACTCATTCATACTGTCACGCACATCCTCTTGCCTTTTGCTACCTAGTGATGGGCAGAGATTGTGTGACACTCCCTACGGCTCCTCACCTGCATCACAACATTCTCCCTCAGGCAGCCTTGCTCCCCTCATTGTCCCACAGACAGGCAAACGACTCTTTCCTGCCCTGCCCTGCCTCCCTCAGCCTGCAGTGCACAAATACCTGTCCTGCTCCCACAGAAAGAGGAAGCACACACATTCTCTGCCATGCCATGCTTGGTGCTGACAGCCTCCTGCAGAAGCACATCACATTCGAGCATGTCTTCTGTTAGAAGAAGGTCCATGGAGAAGGCTGCACACACTCAGGAGGGTAAAGCATCCCCATTAAGTATCTCCTGAAGCCCAGCAACAGTCTGAGGCTGTTCCTGAAGGTCTGTCCTGTAAGCATTGTTGCAGTCCTGCTCTGTTGTGTTGCAGGTTGTGTCAGGAGCAGAGCACGAGCTGATCCCACTGTATTCTGTCACCCCTTTCTCTGGCTGTTCATGGTGTGTGCCTGTTTCCCATACCCACTGTGTGTTCTTCACCATCTTTCTCACTCTTGGAGCTGACTCACTCCCTAGCACCTTGGATTCACCCTATTTCCCTGCCTTTGTGCAAAGACTTACAAATGAACACCTGTGTATATGCCTAACACACTCACACACACACACACATTGCTCTCCCCATAAAATTATCAACCAGTGCTTCACCACAGGTTTCTAAGCCTTAGATGTGTTATTGCAGGGGGTTGGAAAAGACTGTGCCCTGCAACAGAGATGCTGGAGAGGGGATCTGTTCTGTGGTGACAGATCCTCAGGTTGTCCAGGAAGGATAACCCAGAAAATTGCACAGGTGTGATAGATCAGAGGCTTGCAAAGCACTTACCTGGGGTGTGCCACAAGTGCAGAAAACAGAGCAGAGCCTTGTGCACAAGGCAACTGCTTGCTGAAGAAACATATTAGCCAAGTGAAAAACAATTACAGTTATGTTGAAGTTTCATTAAAACCCGTATGGAAAAATGCTTTTTATCTCACCAAAAACATAAGCGAAAACAGACTTTCCATTTTCTATTTTTTTTTTTAAGTTTTGGGCAAAACCATTTGCTTTCAAAATGTTTCTGATTCTTCTGATAATTGTCCCTTTTCTCATCTCATTCAATTTTTCTCTATTCAATGTTTTTGACCCTGCAGAGTCGCATGCGGATGCAAATAAGAGCGAAGAACAAGAAATGACCCCAAATCACAGAAAAATAAAATTACGATCACTTAGATTATTTTTCAGTTTCAGAACAAATTGAAGACAATTTGAATCACAGACGACATTTGTTCAACTAGAAATGTTCATTAACATCAGCTCTTTTTCTCCCTTTCCTCTGGAGTTCACCATCCCAGGTTTTTGTTTTTTTTTTTTCCCAGGGAAAATTTCAGAATATGGCTGGTGCAGATAGAATAATGAATGAACAGATGTTGTGTGGAGCAACTGAGCAGATGCCTGGCTAGGTGTAAACTGCTGGATATGCATGCAACTCCTATGGCTATAGCACAGCTTAAGGGAAAGCAGCAAGGACACAGGAGCTGTGACCACACCTGGGCACTGAGGAAACAGCCTGAACAGAGATCTCCTCCTCAATAAAGATTCATGAAATCAGAGTGAAGCCCCCTGAGTGTGTGCACAGGATGCCATTGTGGAGAGTGATTAGCCATAATAAGCTCACAGACTAATTGCAGTGCAAGTAGAGGATTGAGGGGCTTAAGTGGCAGATAGCATCTGACTGTTCATCCTTCTGTTATCATCCTTTGTTTCTAGAAAAGAAAAACAATGAAAGGAACAGAGAGTAGCCACAAGAAAGAAAAGACTAAAAGGGAAAAGTGCACAGGTGGCAGACAGTCAAAGAGAAAGAACAACAGAGACAGAGATGCAAGTTACAAGAGCAGGACAGGCAGGGAGTTGGATCAGTGGGTCACATGGGGAAAGGGAAAGGGATGGTCAACACCAGAGGGAAAGCAAGTTAATTCTGACAGAAAGACTCTCATCTCTCACAGGAGCAAGAAACTAGAGGCACTCCTTTTACCTGTCCATGACTCCCAGGGTCTTTCTCAGGTGATGGGATTACAGGGAGGTTGTCTCTCAGGCTCTGTCTGTGCAGCCCTCCGACCTGATGTACAGAAATGTGGACTGGCCTGGGTGTCCCCTCCCCAGTCACCCCTATCTACTCCCTGCTGGCTTTCATCGGGGTGTGGTTGAGGGAGGAGTTAGAAGGGTCTCTGGAGCTGCAGGAGCGCAAGAGAAAAGTGTTGAGATGCAAAGGGGCATCAGTTCTGAAAGATGCTCAGCACCCATTGGTCACCACCCCCCACTGCACTGCCTACCGCCCCCCCACCTGCAAAATTATTCTGAAATAATATCAATAGCATAACAAGGCAGGAAACATTGTCTAGTGGTTAGAGGGGGGCCTGAGAACTTGTGTACCACTAGTGTGAATGTGGGCAAAACCACACCATCCCTCCGGGCTTCGCATCACGCAGCTGTGCAGGGATGGTGGTGACCCTGCCCTGCTCCACCACAGAGGCAGCTCTGTGCAGCTACCTGGAGCCACTCTGCTGGAAGGAGCTCAGGGAACAGCAGCTTGTGGGCAGACTTTCCCTGCTCCTCTGAGACCCCCTGAAAGGCCTGGCAGCTGTATGGAGCAGCACCGAAGCTGAAGATGAGAGTGAGAGGGACTCATCTCCCAGGGCTCAGTGGGGAGAGGCTGGCCTCAGCTTGGCACCTGAACATTGTCACGGGTGTCTGAGCCCTGTCAACACGCCAGGAGTGGTGGCAGACCTGCACTGCAAAGCTGCACACAAAGCACCAGTGGGGAGTGACTCTGTGCCTGATCCTGCTGTTCCAGGTGGCGCTGGCCCCAGCACCGAGCTCTGCCGGTGGCAGGGTGACAGTCAGGACCCCGTGACTGAGGTCTGCGCTGTCACAGCCAGGCTGGCACTCAGGATGCACACACTTTGCCCTGCCAGCACTGCTCTGGGCTGCCCAGGCTCTGCTGCTGCCCTGGCCATCCCCTGTGCAGGGCTGAAGGGCAGAGGGGGCTGGGGCAGTGCCTTGGGCTGGCCAGGGTGCCCAGGAGGCAGCAGGGGCACGTTCTGCTCTGCTCCTGCCCCAAGTGGGCATGGCCGAGGAGCAGGGCTTTTGTTTACCTCACGCTAGGGTAGCTCTTCGTTTTTTCTCTGCTTCATTTACTTTCCTTATTAATTTTACTGGTTTTCAGAATGCTAAGGCTTTGTGAAACCAGTATATGCAAAAACAGGCAAAGGAGAGATGAGTTGCCAGAACAGAGCAGACTCTCTAGCCCAGCGCTTGGAGAGGACTTGGTTTTGAGAGCACAGAGCATGGCATACTCCAGGAAAAGGGGAAGCACTCCTGCAAAGCCCAGACATGGGCTGTCCTACTCCTCAGGGAAATGCCTGGGTAGGACACATATGAACACACATTTTGGCAGCTGTAACTCTCTACTCAAAAGCTGTGGCAATTATCCTCCTTGAGGATCTGGCTCCTAGTGCTTGACCAAAGCTACAAAAGACTGAAATCCTTGAGAATCCCTGTCCTGCTTAACAGAGGCTAAGAGAACACTCTGGCTAATGAAACAGCTGTCCCCTTTCAGCCTTTGCTCTAGTAGCACCTTGTGACAAATCTCCTAGGTCAGACCAACAATCACACTTTAATACTAGATTTTCTTTAAATAATTCAAAGAGCACATTTGTTACACAGGACATCAAAAAAAAAAAAAAAAAGAAAAGAGAAAAGCAAAAGCAAAAAGCAAAACACTGGGAAATCTGCTTCTTAGAGATCACAACTGTTTGTGTTTCATTCAATAAATCAAAGTAAATTCACCTTTATTCTTGTGCTGGTTCTCAATTTTCATAGCCAAAAGATTGCACAAAATTTTATATAAATTTTCTACTTTGAAAGGAGTCAAGAGATATCTCCATGGCCAGCCTGTTCCTCCCCATAAATTTAATTGGTGCAAAATTATTTTCTCAAAGGTTTTACATGTCAAGTCTCATAAAATGTATAACTAGATCCTTTCTCTGGTCCTGCCTGTAAGTGAAATTCATCCTTCCATGTTTAAAACATGCTCTTTCCCCTAAATGTTGAGAGTTTCTTTGCTCTCCATAGAGATAAAAAAGAAAGAATGGATGAACAACCAGATGAACTATAATTAATGGCAAGGCTCTCAAGTCTAAGCACTGCTGGAGGCTTTCTAATGCCCTTGATTTAGACTGGTAACTTCTTTCACATGTGAGGTGCAACTGCACAAAGTCAATGGCAGAGATTCTCTGCCTCTGTCTCTAATCCCCAGAGCAGAAACCTGCTGGTGTGGATGTGCTTCAGAGCCTTGTGGCAAGTCTAGGGGACATTTCAAGAGGCACCTTCAGTTCCTATGCAGTTCTGCCTAAAACAGGAGCTGCACTCTCTTGCCACAGCAAAATTTTGCTCATTAGCAGATGTCACCCCTGTTCTGGTTAATTAAAAAAAAAAAAAAAGTAGTTTGGAAAACTACTAGTTTGCAAAGGTTGCTGATCCTTGATCTGGTTGCTTGTCCAGCTTTCTCCCTGGTTGTAAATTGCCAAATCTGTTACAAATGTCAAGCACAGGCTGGGAGCTGATACACAAGGGGATATGCTGACCACTTCAGTTTTCTGTCCTTTCTGTTCAGTGAAAACTTCTTTGGAGATGGGAGAGGAAAATACTGAAGATGTCTCCATCACTGTCTCTGATCAAAGCCCGGGTCAGTTAAAGGCTGGTGGGGAAGGCTGGAGAGGGTCCCTGTGCTGCTGTGTTTGCAGCAGTGTTATCTAGCAAGAGGCACTGCTCCAGCTTTTTGGAATCATGGAAGAATGTTCTATCATCCCTTCAGGTTTCTTGTGCTCAAGGCTTTATTTTCTGTCTTAGAGTGAGAACAAAGTGCTGGCTGAAGAGCAGTGGCCAGGTGTAAGGTGGGGTGAGAGGAGGAATGCCACCATTACTTTTACGAAAGATTCAGAAAGCAAATTACCAAGAAATTAGACAGCAAAAATACAGTGAATAATTTAAATTATCTAGCCCCAAAGCAGAGGAGAGGTTGCTTGTTTAGTCAACAGGAAGTCATGTGCTGGTGCATACCATTATAAATATATATTTATTTTTTCCATTCACCCTTTGCTCAGAAATCACCTTTTGAAAGTAGCGCCTCTGTCACCAGTTGGTTGGTTTTACACTGAGCACAAGAAACGCAGACACCTGCTCACCCTGGCCTCAAGAGAAAACCTCAAACAGAAAAACTTTCTCTGCTCCACAAGTGCTGATGCACCACAGCCACTGACTTGCACAGAGATGCTGAGCAGGGGAATGGTGGAGCTCCTTGCAGTTAGGCACTGGCGGATAAAGAAGCTGTTATGCTTATTTATTATAAGCACATGGAACATGCTCACTTAATATCAGCATATACTAAGCCTGAGACTATACATCAAAATACTTATTTATTACACACCTTGCACTGCATTCACTCCAGTAAGTTTCCTCACCCTCCTTTGAGTGACAGACCCAACACAAAGGCAGTGCACTTGCTCAGACACCTCTGCCGGGCACACCACTCTCATTACTCCAGTCCTGGGTGGAAAAAACCCCTCCAAACTAGATGTAGAGCAGCTTGCTCTAAGGACATGGGGCAGAGAGCCTTGTCCCTAGAGCTGCCACCTCTTTCTGCAGTGGACGCCCTGCCTGGGGACAAGGTTTCAGCCATTGTTTTACAAAGCAGTGATTTTTGTGGGATGTGCAGCACCACAGAGAGATATAAAAGCTGTGAGGATGTGTGTGCGGTCTGCCTGGGGTGGACTTCACCAGAGAGGGATGGTGTGGTGCTGGGGTTTGCAAATGCAAAGCCAAAGCACTCTGGGGTGAGTGTCGGGGAGGCTGCATCTAAATTAGACAAGAGCAGGGATTCCAGGTTACGAGAGGGAAGGGGGAAGTAAAAAAGGCAGGAGTTCAGGATGTGTGGGAGGGTGAGTTTATAAAACTTGCACTGCTGCATGCTGCAGGACTGCCAGTGATGCCACCGATGCAGAATTGAGGGCATCTGGTTGCTGGATGTGCATTAAGGTTACATGTTATTTTACTAGTACTTCAGCTTTCCAGGCTTGCACTGCAAAATCTTTACCTGGAGACTTGACCTGCAGGTTATTTTTGTTTCACTGTTGAGCTTGTTTTGGTGCTGGGGGACAAGGCAAATTAGGGTGAAACTATTGAATTGAGTGTACATTTTTTAACCGCAGCCCTGTGAGTGCTTCTCATTCCTGCCCTGCAGCTCTCTGCCAGCCCAACCCAGGGCTTCTTACAGGAACTAATAATCCTTAATTCTGGCCCTGTGACCCCACAATTATTTTGTCTCCCTGCCTGTATTAGTACCCTCCACCACGTCTCTAGGCCACAGCACTTCCAGCCCTTGCTACCAGAGACTGACACCTGCTGGGATCACCAGCAGGGAGGCAGGAAAGAGGCTAGATTGTGCTGAGGAGTTTGAGACCTAGTGAACGGCTTCCCCATCATGAATTCAGATAAAAAATGTGACCAAAATTAACATCCTTATGCTAAATGTCCTCTAGTGTGTTCTCTGGCTTGAGGCCGTGACATGGCTGGGAGCTTACCTCATTTATGCTAAGAGAAACAGACTCTCTGATGAAAGCAGAACTGCCCTCCCCATGCTGAGAGATGGGGGTAAAGTACCTACCAGAGCTGCTGGCACCCTGCTGCTTCCCATTGCAGCGCCTGCAGCTTCAGCCTCCAGCCTGCTCTGCCCATCTCAAGTGGCTCCTGACTCTGTGCTGCCCTGGAGAACACCCTCTGCATGCCCAGGGAGCTGCAGGCACTGCTCCACTGCACTCTCCTGCAGCTCAGCTCCCTGCTCTGGGCACCCCATACCCTGTTTCAAATCAGATTTTCCTGCTCCTCAGTGGAAGTCACTGGCTCCATATCTCTGCAGTCATCTGCTAGCCACAGGGAGAAACTCTGTTTTGTGCTGCTGTTTTTCACAATCAGGCTCATCTTCTAGCTGTGGTTATGGTTTTGCAAACCAGCGTTGCCTGTGATTAGCTTGTGTTTGTGCAGTGCTGCAGCTCCTGCTACTCCCTGCAAAAAGAGCTTGCAGTGGGGCCTGGGTGGTAAATCCTGATTTTAACTTCCCTGTTGTTTTTGGAGAAGTACTTTGTTGGAGAGACTGAGACAGAAGTCTTGGGAGTTCAGTAAGAAATCGTGTGTTGGATGTTCCTTGGCTGTCAGTCGTGAGCTGAGTACCTTGCAGTTGTACAAGGTTTCCTTGGCTGGAAGTCCTCATGAGCATCTCCTGATCTTGCACTCACATACACAGCCAGGTAATTTCCTTTTGCCCAGTCTGTGCTCAACATGGGGACACCAGATCAACTCCTCTCTTCTATAATTTTGGAGCAGGTACAGGTAAGGCACAGGCAAATTTACTTAAGGGCGGCTAGCTTGGTCCTGTTGCAATTTGGAAAACAGGGAACAAGGCCAGCAAAGCTTTTAGGTTGGAGAGGCAAAAATCTACTGTGAAGCAGTGCCCCTGGGGACTCTCAGGGAACAGAAATGGCAAAGAGGTTTGCAGAGGCTACAAAGAGTTCAGACATTACAAAGAGAGCAGCTGAAGGACAGTGGAGCCAAAAGGGACGGTGTGTGATAGTGCTGGGCTCAAGCAGGGCTGATGAGAAAATCACCACTGCACAGAGAGTCTCAGGAGCAACTACACTCACTGCACCAGGCAGAAAAGAAAGGCTTTTGAAGGTGCCAAGAAGGCAGCAAAGGCCATGACCCACCTGGCCCTGGACTGGCACTGCCAAGGAGCCTTGATTAGCTCTGGCTGTGAAGAAAGTCCCAAGGAAAGTCGAGATGGCCAAGATATAGCTACAGGATATGAAAACTGACAGACCAAAAGAGGTAAAGATCCAGCTAAGGGCAAAACAGTGAAACCCAAGGCTACCAAACCCAAGGCAGAGAAATTGAAAGTGACCTCAGGGTGAGAAGGTGGTGCACAAGAAGTAGATGCTGTGTAAGCATAGAAAAAGTGGCCTGCTGCAGGGACACAGACTGCAAATCCTTTAAATGAATCACTGATTTTTGTAATGTTTTGCATTTTTAAACAAAATTCCCCAAAGGAAGAGAATTTATTTCAATAGTTTTAATGTCTTGTTTTGCAATTAAACTTGTGCTTTGTATTAATTAAAAGTTTCTTCTTGTTATTTTCTTCAGTTGTCTGCAGCAATGTTGTAGGAGAGACAGTTTGCTCAGGGATGCACAGCAAAAAGAACAGAGGCAGCAGATGAAAGATGTAATAAAGGAATTTCTGATCTGACACCAGGAAACTATTCTCCATCTTAAGTGTGGTGCAATATTAGAACAAGTTGTGGATTGTCCATCCCCTGCTGAATTTTTCAGAATTTACTTGGACAAGGCTCTGAGCAATCCAAGCAGCTTTGAAGTTAGCTCTGCATGTTTACTTTCAATGTAAGTTTATCTGTAATCTTAACTGGGAACATATACTATCTCAATATCCACATTTATTTTAAAAAATGCACAGCTTAACCAACATTTATTCTTATATTTAAGCAGATGACATCTGACATGTCTTATTAGTTAGACACACTGAATTACATATGCTTCTCTGTTACACCTTTTTGATAATTTGTGACCAGCTGTATTTGTACGGAAATTGAAACCTTAGTAAAATGCCCCAAACTGCATTCTGATAGATAATTTATTCATTAAATGAATGGAATGTTTTTCACAATTCACTTTTTAAATATACTTCAGCATACTAGCAACAAGCACATGATGTTTGTATTTTAACTTACACAATTCACATTATTGAACATGTTTTTATTTGAGAAAATAATTTACACTAATAACAAAAGTAGACAATGAAATACCTTTGTGGTATTTCCCACATATTTTTAAACAACTTTTTTTAATGGGCTAAAATCCACCTCTCTGTTTTGTGGGAGTTTATTCCAACTTGCTGCATAACAGGTTCTAAGGATGGCAGGAACAGAGAGAAAAAAGCAATGTGCTGAAGATCAGAGAGCCCAGGGTAAAGAGAATCAGAACTGGAATTCAGATTTCCTGTGTCCCAGTCAAGGAGCTGTTCACAACTGGACAAATGTACACTGTCAAACAATGTCACCATGTGGTGTCAGGGGTCAACACTACAAGATTGTGTACTTTAATATCTCAAGGAAAAAAAATACCCAAACAATAAAAAAAAAAATTAAAGCTAAAGTCTCTTTTGGTTTCAACCCAGCTATTCTTTGTCAGGTAGAGTAGCTCTTTTTGGGTGGGTGGCAAGGACCAGTCCCCTCTGTGAAGGACAAGCCCACATGGCAGCCAGCAGTACATCCCTGCGGGATCCTTCCAAGCCGGGATGCCCGATGTCAACGCTCTTTGTTCACACCATGGGTTCTTGAGGACAGGATTCAGGCAACAAGTTTCAGGAGCTTCTAGGTGACATGTCAGCTGCTTCCAACAGCCTTCCCATGCTTGCTAGCTCCACATGCCCAGCAGTGAGACACTGCTTCAAAGTGGGGAGCAGACACTGGAGCGCAAGCTTTAACCAGCAGCCTTCAAACTGGTCACACAGATCGGCACCAGGGAACTGTGACAGCAAGAGAAGGAGGAACAGCCATTGTGTGGGAAGTGACCACAGGGCATCTAACTCCTGCTCCAGGTCAGGAGAGGTTGTGAAAATCAGCCACAAATGGAGAATCATGCTTCTGAAAACAGGGCTCTGTCAGCTTTCTTTGTGGCTAGTTCAACTGCATGAGCAGCACACCTACCTGGAGGTGTATTTAAAACCACTTCCCTGGCTTGCAAGAGAAAGTGATGTCCAGATATCCTGGCAATTCAGGATGGAGTGGCAGGGGTGATAAATCTGGGCACGGGACAAGTGCCAATGAAGTGTGGGCCAACTCTAGTGTAAGGGAAAAGAAAGAATAAGCTGAATTACAAACAGGTGATGGCATATGTTGTACTTGGCTCACACAGCCAGGGGAAAGTGCCAGTGCAGGAGCACTGCAAAGGCTGAGTTTATGAGACAGAGCAGGCTCTGGCCTGTATAGGAGGGAACAGTGTCTCCAGCCACTGGGGCTGAGCTGTACCCACGACAGCAGTCTGAGATCAGGACACCACAGCTTCAGCCAGGAAGGGGAGTAGAGTGTTGTGCAATAATTTGTGTTGCGTGGCTTAGTCCTGAAGATCTATGGGGCACTCTCAGAGGCAGCTTAATGGGTAATTTGGCCCACAGCCACTTTTGTTCTGGAAATACCGTCTAAATGCAGACTTGACTGCTTGCACATGAAGATTGCACTGCTTGCACTTGAACTGCTCAGAGTCCCCCATGTCTTAGTGCTTCATCTTTTCAACCAAAATATAATGTACAGTCAATGCCTGATGAAACTACGAAAAAGTCGGAAAATCAATGAAAAGGAAATTTTCCTAATCCTTTTGACCTAGATGTGTAATTTTTAATGTGGTCTCTCAGATATTCCCATTATTGAGTTAAATGGTTGTAGTGAACAAGTTCTTCTCTGCTTATGTGATATTTATTACAGCTTTTCTTTTATTTCAGTCATCTTGCCATTTTATTTGGAGATGTTAATTCTCCACCAGAAAGTTATGGATGTGCATAGTAAAAAGATGTGTCCTCAGCACAAATTTCACGGGCTGGGAGGAGTTATCTCTGTGTTCAGCAGCTAACAATTGTCAGGAAAATCTAGCACAGCTATCCATGGTAAAAAAAAAAAAAATGCTGGAGAAAATGTTATGTTTCTCTAGAAAAAAAAAAGCATTCCCAGGAACTCCCATGAGCTGTGATTCATGAGTGAGAGGAGGGTGACAGCAGAGGACTAGGCTAGCAAGGAGTAAAGGGTTCCAAATGATAGATTTGATATGGAATCAAGTGTCCCCACAAATCTGGAGGAAATACAGCAAGAGACAAATAAATCCAAACACATGAGAGTTGCCAAGAATAGCAGGAAATAAATTTTCTTTTAATATGGATTATATAGACTCTAGCATTAAAACAGTGTTCTCCTGGACAGGAGCACCTCTTCCTGTCCCTGCTGAAAGCAAGCAACAGAAAGGCTTCTGACCACTTCCCAACCTGTATGAAAGTTAAATTTCTATATGCTGTACAGTAGCTATGTTACCCAGTTATGTATCTATAGTGATGAATATTCACCTCTAAATAGAGTGCAGACTTGACCCAGTCCAATTTCCAAGATCCATCTCCATCCTACCTTCCTCCACACAGGCAATTTTCACAGGTATCCCTGTGGCATGGAAGCCAGTGGCTGCCAGTGGCTTGAATGTCTCTGAGATCAAGCTCTCAGTACCCTCCTCTCTACAGAAATGTGCACCCTCTCAGTACAAAGAAATCCCTCCTTCATTCCTAGTCTCATGAGCCTGGAGGATTCGAGAGGAGCATCACCCTCTGAGTAGCAGTGCAGTGCTCCTATATGTAGAAAAAAATTCTAGTCACTGCATGGTTTGGATTCTTTCTCCAGTACACTGGATAAATATAGAGAGATTTAGCCCATCCTGGGCTAATTTTGACCTCATATGGAATCTGTCTGCACAGGTTGTCTTCCCCCACAGAGGATGTGACCAGCTTCTTGCTGCATACAGCAGAAATGCAGCTCCTGGCAAGATGGTCCTACACTAATTGTTTTTGCTCTTTTTCTCAGACATCTGCCTCTATGCAGCAAACTGTCCCCAATACTGTGTGACCCTGGCTCTGTGCAACAGGGCAGTGCTCCTGCAAGTCTGAAGGGTTCAGCAGATGATGTGAGGGGAGTGAATACCAAATCTAGCAAACTGGCTTTCAGCTATTTGGGAACAACACAGAGATCCTAGAGACAGAGTCTTGCTGATCTTCTGGTGCCCCACAGAATCATGCCACTAAGAGTCACATGGAGTGATTAATATAATTCAGACTGCTCTTCCCCACTTACCCTACCTGGTCTCATCATGAAAACTGCCCATATACCTAGAAATGTTCTCCATATATCCAGAAAACAAAGTCCTCGAGCAGACCAGACATCCAGTGCTGCCACAGTGAATTCTTCTGCCCAGGCTGGCCTACATAAGCACTTATACCTGCAGACATGTTTTCCTTCCCCATCAGCACCTGGCTCTGTGCAGGTCAGCACAGTCAGAGATTCTGCAGGAAAATTCCAGGTCCCGGGTAAACAGCAATCCCAGATAATGATTCTGTTCCCACATCCGATTCCAGTTTGCAACTCCTTCCTGCTTTGTGCATTAGCTTCCAGGTCAGGAGGTAGGAAGTCAACTGGAGATTGAAAGCAGGCACAGCAACTGGAGAGTGTGGAGGTAGCCAGACCAAGACAAGGCACCAAGACAAGATAATTCATTGCAAGGTCTCAGTAATGTCAGGTCACACAAGTTCTTCATGGGCTTTCGTGGCCTTAGGAGCGGAGGCAGCTGTAATTACTGCTCCCTGAAACTTGCCTGGAATGGGCATCAAGAGATGTCTTCAGTGGGAAGGGAGGGACAAGAACAGGGGAGAGGAGGAGAGGAGAGGAGAGGAGAGGAGAGGAGAGGAGAGGAGAGGAGAGGAGAGGAGAGGAGAGGAGAGGAGAGGAGAGGAGAGGAGAGGAGAGGAGAGGAGAGGAGAGGAGAGGAGAGGAGAGGAGAGGAGAGGAGAGGAGAGGAGAGGAGAGGAGAGGAGAGGAGAGGAGAGGAGAGGAGAGGAGAGGAGAGGAGAGGAGAGGAGAGGAGAGGAGAGGAGAGGAGAGGAGAGGAGAGGAGAGGAGAGGAGAGGAGAGGAGAGGAGAGGAGAGGAGAGGAGAGGCAGTACTCGGATTCAATATAATCTTTTTGAGAAAAATATAATGCCATACTAAATCCAGACTTTTTCCTTTTGGTAGGAGATGTGTTTGAGGGAGGCAATGGGCTTGAGACAAAAACTTCCCAGAGGTAGTTATAAATGATCTGTTGCCACCCAGTGAGGGGTGCCTTGGGTTCAGGACAGCTCATCTCCCAGTTCTGTCACTTCCCTGAGGCCAGCAGACACAAGGAGGGGAATGTGCTATCACACAACAAACTCAGTGGCTCAGGAGAATCAGAGAGGCTCAGGCTGACCAACCACATCTGAGTTCATGCTGATGCCAGGCAAGAAATCTAGGGCAGGAGTCCTAGGGCATGAAGGTGAGATGAGATGTAGCTTAGGGCATCTGAACCATTGGGGAGGACTTCATCCTGTCCCCATTTCTGGCTCTTTCCAGGGGCAAAACAACAGAAGGTGCAGCACATTTATAAGGACCTCTGGGAAATGAGCTGCTCACAGCCTGCCAGGCAGAGTGTGAGAGAAAATAGGGGAGAGTCCCCTATCATCAGTAATAGAGTATAAAGATGACAACAGCTACCATGACAGATTGGCAGAGAGGATACTCTGTGCCCTGCAGCACCTGAAGAAGAGGATGTAGAAGAAGGCATAGAAGCAAGGAAATAATGGGGGAATCCCAAGCAAGAAGCACTGTCTTGGACTGTAGGTAGTGGATGATGCCTTCTCTTCTCTCTCCTCCTTTTCCTCTCCTACTGTTGGTAGCTCACAGAGCATCAGGCCTGCGCTGCTGCTCCAGGAGCTGCCTGCAAGGGAGAGGCAGGGGCTGCCCGGACCGGCGGAGACGTCGAGGAGGAAGGCCAGCCAGCTGGCGACAGATCTCATCTGAAGACAAGCACACACACACAGGTTGACAGATAATCAAAGCTTCCTTCAAATTCTTCACCAGCAGAATAGTTAGAGGTACATCCTTTACTGCATCAGAGACTGTTTAAACTGCTCAATCCTCATATACATGAGGGAAGCAAAGCAAGTCCTTAGGCTTTTATGAATTTCCTTCTGGCTTTATGCATGTACATTACATGTTAAAACCACCTGTATTTTGCTGCAACAAAGAGTGCATAAAAAATCAAGACTGGATCCTGCTTCTATTCATGAATAGAAATACTGAGATTTACTCTTTAACCTCAAAGGACTACAACTTTGAGTAAGGGTGTGTCTGGGACTACTAGACCATGATCAAGATCGAGGAATAGAGAGCTATAATATTTTTTAGTAGCACAATATCTACGTCCCAGTTTTTTTTTATCATGGCATGTGTATTATGTCCAAGACTGCATTGCATCAGAGCTCTTTCAAAGTCCAGGGAAGCTATTGCATGTGGATCAGGGTCTAAGCCAGCTAGTTAGCTTGGAGACTCTATCAGATGGCTGCAGCTACCCTGTGATACCACTCACCTTGCATGACCTCATTCTCCTTGCAGATAATGCGAGTGCACACCTCCTTGTTTATTACATACATGCGACGCACGCTGCGGGACCACCGGGATCACCAGCAGAAGGCACAGGGACACAAAGAAACAAGGAAGGGGAACAGGGAATAAACATGTATATTCACTAGTGAGCAGGCAAATCCTAATTTTTTTTGTTATTTCTTAGCCAAGAATAAGGCTGCTCAATAGCAAAGGAATCATTGTAAAGACTTAATGAAATCTTAGAATTATAGAAAGGCTTGGGTTGGAAGGGACCTTGAAGATCACCTAGTTCCAAACTCACTTCCTTGGGCAGGAATGTCACCCACTGGATCAGGCTGCTCAAGGCCCCACACTGGACCTTGCCTTGAACACTTCCAAAGATGGAGCATTGACAACTTCCCTGGGCAACCTGTGCCAGTGGTGTGTCACTACCTCTGAGTAAAGAATTTCTTTCTGACAACAAATCTAAATCTCTCTTCTTTCAGATAAAACCATTCCCCCTTGTCTTATTATTTGCCCGTGTAAAATGTTGCTCTCCCTCTGTTTAATAAGCCCCCTTTAGGTACTGCAGGCTGCAATGAGTTCTCCCTGGAGCCTTCTCTTCTCCAAGCTGAATAATCCCAGCTCTCTGAGGCTGTCTGTAGATGTGCTCCATACCTCTGATCATTGTCATGGCCCGATAAATGACCACATACCTTAAATATGGATTACAGTATAGGGCACATTGCAGCTCCTTAGTGCTGCACAGACTGCAGCCATTGTGCTGTTTTAAATAATTACCCTAAAAGGACGCTCTGGGGATAGGCTTCATCTCACCAATAGGTTCCTAGAGAAAACCTCTAGTCTTCAAAAGGAACAGTTACTGAACTGGACATACCATTTCTGGGCAGTTTCTAGTGCTTTTCTTAGGGACTGCTGGTTTCTTACCTTGTAACACAGAGGTAGCTGATACACTGCTTTACTGGCTTGTGAACAGAGTACAGGCGCGTGCAAGGGAACTTTTCCTCACGGCAGTCTGGGAACACACACACAAACACGGAGGTGCAACACAGCATCATGGCCAGGTGCACTCATTCAGGCACAGATATAACCTCATCACTAGCTACAGTCCTCCAGGCTTCCAGGGAAGGACCCCAGCCTCTACTGTTGCTCTCATGTGAGAGATGGGGCCGGTTTAAAGAAGAGGAAAATAGTGCAGCCATTTCTGACCTCCTTGCTTCACAAGACAAAAGGAGGGGAAAGTTTAGTGAAATGCAAACCAAGCCCACTGGACACCCAGACAGTTGCATATTTAAGACATGAATTTCTAATAGATGTGCAATTATCACATTTCAGGTCACAAATCTAGTTCCTAGTTTTCTGGACAATCAACCTTGTAACTAACTAACATGGATTTTCTACTACTATTCCTCTACTACTATCCACTACTATGGATTATCTGGCATGTCCTTCTGAAATGCCAGGTCTTGACCACTGACACTGACACAATATTGATCCATCGTATCTGGTCTGCTGATCTGCCAGCTCTTCCCTTCCCAGGCATGCCATCCGGGAGAAGGCTTCAGCTTCCACTACCATCATTCTCCAGTACTTCTAACTCAAGGAACAATTTAAAGCAATTTTCCAGGAGACAGAGCTGTGTGCCCAGCCAGAACCTCTCTGGAGAGCTAACAGGGTGGGTGAAAGTGGGTCTGGGAGAGGGTGCAGGCAGCAAACTTAAAACACACCTGATGAAGCTGTTGTCGCTTCGCTGTCAGACTGAACTGGAAGACAAGGGTAGCAAAGTTAGTTAGTTACCACGATTCCTTCCTAGAAATCAGCTTAATCAAAACAAATATCTGGAAAACTCTTTCAAGAGCCTTCCATTGTATCTTCTAATGTGGAAAAAGATTGCATTGTTACTGACATGAAACCATAAGGCGAGTCTAGTGCTAGCTAAGCAGTCAACAATGCTAAAAATTTGCCTAAGCTTTCCAATAAAGCATTACCACTACTGTTCAAAATTACAGTGTAAGGACATTCTGATTTAAAAGGTCAGGTAAATTTCTTTAGCTGCTGTAATTACCCTTTACCAAGTCAAGAGGTGAAGGACTTTGTGACTGCCTTCATAAGGAACCCATCTTAAGAAACAGCATCCCAACACCACTGGCTTTTTAATGTCCATGACAAGGAGTCAAAAAGAGGTTGGTTCGTTACTCTCTCTGATAAAGTAACCCATCTGTACCACAGCAAACATTTTATAATTTATCCAGTAACAAACTGGAAAGGAATTCAGAGAACTGACTGCCAGATGCCAGTTCTTATGAGCAGTTACAGAGGACTTCTGCTCAGGTGCCATAGTGTTAGCCAGAAGCATAGACAAAACATGTGTGTTAAAGAGATTGAATCTTTTGAGTGTGGGGCTTAGGGGCAGTCAGAGAAGGCAGGATTCCAGGTATGTAAGGGACTGTGTGAGGAGAGGGAAGGAGGATCCACAACATGTGGCTACAAAATGAGAATAAACTCACCAGGACGAAGAAGTGCAGGTGATGTGGCAGCTGCCCCTGGAAAAAGAGATGTACTGAAAGATCTTAATTTGAGCTTACAGTCTCTTCCCTCCTGCCAGTGTTCTGCTGATGGCTTACCAGTCCTGATTAGTAGCTATCTCACATCTGGTTCATAGACAATGCTGATTGTGGTGTTGTTATTATGTGACTTGTCAGAGTACCTGCAGGCTTTCCCTGCAAATATGCTGGGTGTGCTAGAGCTGATAGGATGCTGCAGAGCAAAGATGGGTCCCAATGGCACATCCTTTGTGAAGAGTTTTGCTTGATCCCTCAATAGTAAGCATTTTGAAGTTTGCTGTAAGGCTTCACTTTTAGTCTTTTAACCTTTAGATGTAGGTCAGTCACCACCAGTTTGGTCTGGACACAGTCCTATCTACCTTCCTACAGACTGTCAGGCCTCATATGCTGAACACAGCTGCTTTCACCTCCCATCCCAACCACAAAGATCATACATCTTTGTAGACACAACATTGTGCTTCCACTTTCCTCTTCAGTGTTGTCTTGAAGCATGGATAAACCACTCTTCAACTAATTAAAGTTGAAAAGAAGGGTATTTATTACATGTGGAATAATTTCTAAAGGCATGTGCAAGGAGGAGTTGCAGACTCCTGCTCTCTATTTATCTAAGAAAGGTTTTATATATTCACATGGTTTCTGTGGATGCCTAATACATAATCATTACCTGCCTGTTTCATATTATAATTAGCTGAATATCTATTATGGCTGGGCAATTGTATCCTCTTAATTGGGTCAGTGGGATTTTGAAATAAGGGAGTGGGCATATGGGAGGAAGAAAGTCATCTTCCTTGCGGTGAACTCTTCACCCATGTCCAGTTGGCAGGACTTTTTCACCTGCTAGTCATGGTCCAAGCTTCTCTTGTTCGATTATTCTTAGAGGCCAGTTATTTTTATGGTTTCTGCCCTTCTACAGTACTCTATCTATCTACTATCTATCATCTATCTATCTATCCATCTATCTATCTATCTATCTATCTATCTATCTATCTATCTGTCTATCTCTCTCTCTCTATCTCTCTATCTCTCTATCTCTCTATCTCCTGTCACTCCTAGCTTTAGTTTCGGATATCTTTTTCACACTTTAACTAGAGTTCATGATTCTTGCTAGCCTCATTTCTAACTTAACTCTTTAACTTACTTAAGATCTTAAACAAAATATGCAGTCTTTTACTGCCTTAATTATATTCCTAGCTGGCCCCTCGACTCATCTGCAGTTTTCAATTATCCTAATTACATTTCCAGCTGGCCTCTTGACTCAGTCTCATGGCAGTCTGACTCAAAACAAATACTGCAGCAAGCTGATGAGCAGAGTCAGGGTAGAGGACAAACTGTGGAGCTGATGTTCTAGACAACTCTCAGATGAGTTCCCATACACTCAGAGCCCGCTCCCCAGAAACAGCCATGAATAGCTGCCTCTCTCTGACCCATAGCATCGACCACATGTGTTCTCCCTCTCCCTGCCCTGCCTAGTCTTCACCACCCTCAGAGAAATGTATGAGAGACTTCTCCAGCAGAGAGAGAAACCATCCCCAAGGCCAGTGGTGACAGATTTGAACTCAGAGTGGGGCTGGAAAAAGTGGGGAGGCTCCTTCTTGAGCCTCTCTTTTCCTCCATTGCCCATTGTTGGAATTGACTACACTCCCAGCAGTTCTGTGTCCTTCTCCTGGGGCCATCTCCACTGTCTAAGGACATGCACTGTGTGCTCTAAGTGCTTATCTTCCCAGTCCTCCATCTACCCTTCCCTTCACAGACATTTTGCTGCCCCCCCTGTGACCCAGCCGCAGGCACGGTAGGGCAGAAAGTACTGAAAGAACAGAATTTCCACTTCCCCACTCCAACAATGCTCAGGGTTTGCTCTACTACTTTCAGGGGATTTTTGGCACCTCTGTTTCCTGAGAACTGAAGCACATCTGCTACCAGTCAGCAGACACACACACACAGCCTGTGTCCCAGTTTGAACCTGTCCAATTTCTCACCCTCATCATTTAGTCTGTTTGTTCCTGCCGCCTTCTCTGGAAGCCAAGGATGTGTGAGCTCTAAATTTCATGGCTTTCTGCAGTGGAAACATCTTCAGGGAGCCCTGGTACATGAAGTGAGATTGGCATTTCCTTGGAGAACAGACCATTAAGTCACCCTAAATTCATCTCCCTTTGTGGAGCACGAGAAGGACTCCCAGACAGCCGTAAGTGCTGGAAGAACGCTGCCACGCATCAGAAGTCAGGAGTTTCTGGGAATAATGGGTAATTTCTGTGACTGTCTAGGCAGCAGTGGTGAAAAGGGAAAAAGAAGCATGAAGATGCCAAGAAATTGGCGCTTACCAGAGCTGTCAGGGGTAACTCCATCTGGAAAAGAGAATGTCCTTGAAAAGGCTTTTCTTTACTTTATGGTTCCTTGCACAGCCAGCCAGAGCCAGCTTGAATTACCTCTCCTGCCATCACTGGCTCATGAGACAGTGGGATCCAACCCAGCAAACACATAATCAAACACAGTACCCCCAACCTGCCCGTATCCACTCCCCTTTCTGGTGGCTGGCCTGGGACTGGATTTCTTAGTGCACGTTGTATCAACCCTTAGTGTATTTTGGAGGCATATCTTGACTTCTCAGATATGGCTGCTGTTGTCATCTTGATGGGAAAGAAAGACTTCAGAAATGAAGGTGCTGAGGGGTCTTGCCACACAGTCAAAACCTCCTTCCTAATCAGTTTAATCCCCATAACAATCTACATCTACTCAGGAACAGAGAACCTGACCTCCTTCTGAGAATGAAAATTCATTATAAACTTCAAGATACTAGGACAGACAGCTGAGGGCACCCATGGCAGAGAAGGAGGGAGGGAGCTCCAAAACCTAGCCTTGACTGCAGATTAATTAATCAGTGGATGAGTTTCTTTGAAAAGCAATTGATGGCAAAGCTGGGGTAGTGGTAGAGAGGTAAAGCATGAAGGAAAGGATGCTTGGAGGACATGTTTTGGGCTGGCTTCTGAATAGTTTTCTGGGAAACTGCAGCTGTTACATGTCATAGGATCATAGCTGGGAGATGGCTGCAGGCTTAGCCAGGGGCTTCAGGTTTGAAGAAAAGGCAAGCCCTTGTGGTCCTTTTTGGTGCTGAAGCATGATGAAAATGTACATTCATTTTATCTTACCATGCGGCAAAAATGGATTAAGGTCCGGAGGGATAAATCAATTCACCCCCAACAACACAGCCAGTAAGAAGATCAGTCCATATCCTTTCCCAATGGCCTCACTACTAAAGCACCATGCCATTTGTGCACCATTCTCCTTAGGATTTTTCTGAGCAGCAGTAGAGCTCCCCAAGCATCTTGTGGTGAAGACATACCAGCTTTTGTGGACCTCCTACAACCCTTGACTGTGAACATAACTTTGTACCCTTCAGCTAAGTGTTCAGGACCCCTGCACTAGAGAATTATTTGTAAAGAGCATGTAACACTTAGCAGGTAGTCTTGGAGAGCTTGTTTAATCTTCACTGAAAAGTAAGCTCGCAATGTCAGAGACAAAGAAAGAGAGAACACAAACAGGCTGTAACTCCACAGGACAACTGGGTCACATGAGCAATCTTCAGCACATCAACATGCCTGTAATACTTACCAGTTGCACTTTCTGGTTCTTGCCCATTGACCATCCATGGAAACCAGTCTGCAAGAGAAGAAGAGAGGGGCGTGACTAATGACAGATTTTTTTGGTCTGCAGGCTTTGTGAAATCTTAATGTTATTCTATCCAGGAGACACCACTGCCCTCTGCTGAAGGGAGCAATGCTCTCTACTCAGCCTCAGCCTCCACTGCTGGCTGCATTTGCTGTTGAAAGGCTCATGGATACAGCGGGTCCTGATCCTGTCCCTGCTGCTTCCAGCAGGGGCAACGGCTAGGCACAGGGACAAGTTAGTAAATGCCTCCAGATTTACCAGGCTTTGCCTTCTGAAATCTCTTTTGATGCATTTTGAAAAAAAAGATCGATGTGGCCTCCCTGCTCCGGAGGCTGAGCAAAATCCCTATCTCTATTCTATAAAAGAGGAAACTGAGTCATGGAAATTATTCACTTTGGGGCACGGATTGAGTCATTGGTACAGTAAAAAGCAGACTGCAGGTTTTGCAGCTCCTCAGGCAAATCATCCAGCCTGTGTATGAGGCACAGAACAGATAATCTTTCCCCTCTCAGCCTCTGGGTGAACTGGAGAAGGGGAATGATGAAGGCTTGGCTGTGCAGGCTACATGGAAGGAATTGAAACTGGGCTAGACTGTTTGTTTGTTTAAATATAAAGAGTGACAGAGCAGCTTCCTTAGAGCAGCCAGGAATAGGAAAATATTTCCTGCTAGCCACAGACGAGGGAAATGTCTGCATAACTAGGGTGGGATGAAGGAAGGAGTTGGCAGGAAAAAGCCAGTGATCTGGGGCACTGCAGGGATGTGTGCATGACCAGCCCAAAAATCAGTACATCCTGCTACGTCCTGCGACCTCAGCCTGCAGCTTTCTGCTCTTAATGGGAGCACTGTGTGGGTAAAAACTATCAGGTCTGGAGTTTTTGTCATAGTTCTTCCACATTCCAAGGCAAGTTGGTTGCAGGCCACAGAGGGTCTCTTGGGACCCCTACATAATCCCGCTCTACAGCATTACAGGAGTTGCTGGACCCTGATATTCTGTTCCCCACCCAGCTGCCAGCTGCTGGCGATTAACCCAGGGAGGGCCAGACATGCATAATAACTTAAGTACACAATTTAATACAGCCCAAAACTTCCCCTCTTCTGGGTAATCTCTTAATTGTAACAAGTAGGGAAGAAAACGGTGTTGAGCACTTTCTCATTTGTTACTGATGCAAAAGGAAGGATGAAAATCCTGAAACCATTGCAGAAGCCAGCAGTGCTGGATTTGAAGAGATGTGTAGAAAAGACAGGGTGGCTCCTCCCCCTTTTCTAACTTTGAAAAGTCAGCTATTACGAATCTTCTTTTCCCCTAGGGGCTGAATAGAAAACCAGTCCAATTCTAAAACAAAAGGACATAAGTGAAGTGAAATGTCTGTATACAAGGTGAGGACACAAAAAGGGTGATTTTCTTATCCCACCTTCAATCACTTCAATTTATAATTACTATGGTACCCAATAAACAAGCCTTATAAACAACTGGACTTTCTTATCCAAGCTGCAGTAAATTCATCCTTGAGATCTAGAACTGCTGCCTTAACTCACCAAATCTGTAGCTTACCCAAAATCAAAAGAAACAATGACAGAACAGCTGGTGATTCCTGTTCTTTTCCAAGTTCAAACAAACAAACCCAAAGAGAAGTGCTAAAACAAAATACTCGAAAGTAAGAAAAATTCCTTTCAGGCTTCCTTCATGTACAATAAAAACCATGGCTTTTTTTTTTTTCCTGTTTCAAATTGTAGTCCACCTAAAAGCTCATCTCTTGGATGCCTCACCTCCCTTCTTTACAGTCATAAACATGACATTGTTTATTGTACACCTTTAACAGAAAAAGTGGTATTTGGAGCAGAATCAGGTTTCAGCATGAGGGGAGGATCAAGGAGGGTATTAGAATAACCTAGTTTGAAAGTGATACACACAGTCTTTCCTGGACAAAGCTTTGTCCATTCACTGAAATTAACCTTTCACTATCTGTCCTGAGTCTTCTGACTATAATGTCTGATGCTACTGTCTTGGGTTTTTTGTTTTTCTTTTTTTTCTTTTTTTTTTTTTGTGCTTTTTTTTTTTAATTGATCTGAATTTTTGCCAAAGTATCTCCAAGCAAACAAAGTAATGGAGACACAAAACATAATAACAACAACCACCACCACTAAAAGCAGAAAATGGTCTGAACTACAGAGGTGAGGTTTCTCAAAACAGCTGTACAAATACTACAAAACCTCCCAGCAGTTGAGTGGCTTGGAATGAGGTCATTCCAGCAGGAACTGCTAGTGACAGCAAACATGTCACAACTGTGACAGAACAAATTTTGCAGAGCACTGGGAAATGACCTGCAGATCATGCATACATAGGTGGTACAACAGTAAGCACAAAGCATGCCTAACCCTCTTTCTCAGCTTGATCTGGATGTTTTGCTTACTATAACATACCTGCAGCAGAAGCTGTGGACCTCTGTCTCTTGTGGCTCCCAGTACTTACTGGAGATTGTCACAGATGGGAAAATGTTTCCAGTTCATAATTTTCTCCTTACAGTCCTACATCTACCTTGCCTTTCCTGTTCAGTCCTTTCCCCTTCTCTACCCCTCTACATATCTTTGTCCCTTAGATCATTGCACATTGTTCTGTGTAGGAAACTCCACGGGGCCCAGATGGGGAAGAAATCCTTCCCCTGGGCATAAGGACTCACCAGCTGGGGACAAGAAGAGTGTTAAGACACAAAACAGTATACAGGTTCCAGAAGTCTTCATCCCTGTGGAGCAGAGAACAGAGGAAAGCTAAGAGAGGAACTGGTATACCCTCCCCTACGCCTCAGAAACTTTGCTTGTTGTACCCATTTTCCTCTCAAGACCATTTGGTCTTCCCAGCCTTCCTCCTGTCTCCCTTCTTATGTGGCCAGTTTCCCAGGTATTTCTGAAACATTCTGGATTGAACTTATAACACCACCTGCTTTGTTCCTCTTTTCCACCTCCTTTCTCCCGTCCCAATCTCTTTTCCCATTTGGATGGCTAAGACCTGCTCCACACACACCCTCAGCATACAATAGAAAGTTTCCCCCACGTTCTCTCCCTCCATTCTCTTCTACTTTTCAGCTATTTCGAGGAGCACTGAAAGAAAAGACAGAGTCCCCATCACTTACTGCAGCCCTCAGCTTCCACTCCCTTCAGCAGCAGACGCTCTGTTTTTCCCTTTCGGCGCCCCCCCACTTTAGCTATTGGGTAAATCACATGCAGCCACACCCAGAACACGTTCTCCTTTTGGTTGTCTTCAAAATACAATTTCTGGGAAAAGAGAAAAAAAAAAGGAAAAAAAAAACCCCAAGAAGCCAGCGAGATGGAGGGATATGGTATCATCATGCATGTGGAATGAGGGGGGGAGCGAAGAGCAGCAGCCCACACCCTCATTCCAGAGTTTATTGTCCTCCGAAGGGGCTCCTCCCATTCCCCCAGGATGGCCCAGCACCAGGGATGGATTCCTGGGTCTGCGTTGCACACTGGCGTCCCGTTTCGTCCTGCCCTTCAACGCAGCCCGGCTTCTCCTCAGGCCGCTACCTCTAGCCACGTTTACCGTCTCAGCTGCCGCCAGTCCCCACCCCAGTGCTCCGGTCCCTTTCCCCGTTTCCCTGGCTGCCTGTGGCACAGGGACACTGCGGAGCCCGCATCCCGTTCTCTCGCAGGACGCGCCCGGATGCTGCCCGCGGCTCTCCGCCCTGCGGCACCGAGCGGGGCCGGTGGCGGGGCCGGGGCCGGCGGGCAGGCGGGCTGGCAGGAGGGCATCGGCGGGCACGGCAGCGGGGACATCACCCCACTGCCTCGCTGGCGCTTGCCGGCGGGATAGAGGGACTGGGCTTCCCACTGGACCAGGCTCGTAGCGGGCAGGGAGCACAAGGAGCTCAAGGAACGGGAACAGGTACCGGCCACGGGGCCCGTCCTGCAGCGCCGCTGCCGTTCTGGCCTGAGAAAGGCAGGCAATTAAAAAAAATTAAAAAAGGAAAAAATATTAAAAAGTAGGAGGATGAGAGAGACACAAACTGAGAAGGAAGATGATGAATGAGACCTGACCTTCACTGCCATCCTCCTGACTCCCCTGTGCCTCCAAGCACGGTGCATTTTACGATTGCCCCACAAGTCCCACTGGATTAGGTAGTCTCCCCTAACTCTTCCTCCAACAGCCCCTGGATCCAACCTCCTCTTGTTGCTTTCACTGCCTTCTTTTCCCTTTACTACTTCTGTAAAAACTGTGCTGGGTTTGAGGAGGCACTGGATGAGGTTCAAGACACAATCTCAGTCCTGGAGCCAAGGAGAAGGCTGGGAAATGACCCCAACTCCCTACCTCATACAGCAATGAAAGACAGAAAGGGAAAGCTGTGTCTCCTAAGGCTCATCCTGGTAGCTTGGTAACCCCATTTCTTCTCAACTAATTTTAAACTGAAAATAAAATCCTACAATGCCTTATACAGTTACTAAGGAAATGTTCACTATGTCCTCCTTGCCATGCCAGACCCATGTTGCCCACACAAGACATAACTGAAGCCACCTTGTCTTACCTGAGAGTGGCTGAACATTGTTGTTGGCAGTGCTCAAGAGGAAAACAACTGTTCCTTCTTATTTGTGGTCCTCCCAAGATTCCTGGAGGATGCAGGAGTCTTGGGAGGACCCTGCCAAGTGGTGGACTATACCAGAAGAGGTGCAGAGGGGCTGGGGAAAGCTGAGTATTTCCCTGCTCACCAGGGCAGCCCTATGAACCTAAACATTATTCCTCTCTTTCACTGGAGCAAGACACCACCATTCCCACTTTCAGGATCTGGCTAAAACTGAGTCCATTGGAAATGCCCAAGAGGGATATGATGGAAGTTATAGTCACACACCAATTTGAGGAATCCTCTCGGATCCTTGGCTTTTTCTGGAAGTCCACATAGCAGTATTTTTGGACAATTTTCCACACACCTTGGTTTGGCTTTTGTTTTTCTCTGTGCCTCTGTGTTGTCATTTGAGCTGTTACTGCTTAAGAGGCTAACTAAAACATCCTGAAGGCCTGGTGAGTTTTCAACACATTTATTTGGAAATTTTCATTGATGCCGAATGTTTTCGTCTACCAATGTGTTGATGCACCACCATTTCCCACAGAGCACAGGATCCACAGCCAGTACCGGGTGAGGTTTCTGCTGATTGCTTTTGAACTTTACATTTCTCTCTCAAACTGGAAGACCTTCTCCCTCAGCTGCTTGGTGGGGGTAGATCCCTCGTGCTAGCAAAACCCCTCCATTTGGAGAGCTTGGTGCAGATGGGGGCGATGCTGCTGGTGATGGAATTGCTGGCTGGAAGCAGTTCAGTATTTTACATACCAGACGAGCCGCAGAGAAATAGCTGGAGGTGTCCTGCTGCTCTTGCTCGCGGTGGACACCGGAGGGAGCCGCAGCACACCGGCAGGCGAACGCCCCTTTCTTCTCGCAGTCCAAGCCCACTCTCTAAGAGATGTGGCGCTGCATCTGCAGGCCTTCATCCGGTATGAAGCATCTCCTCTTAGCTCTCCTCTTTTTCTGCCTGTTGGATTAGCAACTGTTCAGCTTGGTTTTTTGTGATAGAAAATAATCTTGATTTCCTCCCCTCCACTCCTTGACTCATGACATTGACAAAGGTTGCTGGACGCCCTTCATGGCTGGGAGAGACGAATACTTCACAAACTTCTGCACGTTCTCTTCTCACTAATGTTGCTGTTTTCTGCTTTGCATGCTGCTGACCTACATCACAGAGTACCTTGGGGGGCATCTACAGCTGATGACTTAAGGTAAAGCACTCTTTCTTCTAAAAGTTTAAAAGGCATCAGTGCCACAGTATGGTGGGAAGAACTGTTCAAAAAAGAACTGTTTGCCACAGTAAATGGCGTGGGTGACTCACAGAGGAAACACTTCCCTACATATATTCCCTCAAGAGCTGACCCCAGTGCCTGTAGGTGTTTACCTAAGATCAGATGCAGCAACAGTGATTCAGCAAAACTTTATCTTCCTTTCCAGTTGTACTGATCCCATTATGTTTATCTGGGATGCTGTAGAGATGGTAGCATATTTTGGATGAGATACAAAATCAGGCTTCCTGGAAATTAAAATCTCCTGGTGCATTTCACCAGGACTGTAGACTACTGCATCTGAACAGACAGTTTAAGTGATCCTGGGGCATGCTATTGGCAAAGGTCTCGGAGACTTTTACTTCTCCTCTTTGTTTCCCTGGCCCTCACATATCCTCATGGTAACAGGGCATTAAGTTACATGCGAGTGATAAGAAATTAATGAACTGCTGTGAGATCTGTGAAGGATCATGTCAATAATGCAGCTCTAGTAGTCACGTGAATTGGGGCTGAAAGGAATTTTCTTGGGACCCCACTGCTGATGGGCTCCTTTAGTACGTGAGGTCTGACACCATCCTGCAGTTGCTCCACTGGTGCTGCTGGGGTCGTCAGTGGGAAGGGACATGAGGTAAAGGGCAGATCCATCTATTCCCAATTTTGGGAGCTTCACATCTTCATCACATTGTAGAAAAGTGAACACTGCCAAGTACAGGAGCCTAGACACACAATTTGTCTCTATTTTACTCATAGTCATGTTTTCTGTTGTCCCATCTACAAAAATAAGGAATTCTTCACCCCTTTATTTCCAAATCAACAAGGCAGTCTTGCAAAATACACTAAGGTAGTCCATGAAACTCTAATACTGGCTCAGCTCCTTCAAATCCATTCAGCATTGTGAAGAACTGAGCACAAGAAGAGGAAATCAGTGAGCTCTTTGCTCGGTGATTTGGCCCTGTGCTTCAGGCTTCTCATGGCCAATGTGGTTATGGTGAGTTGTCAGGGCCTTCCTTCTTCACTGGTGGTGCTTTGGGGTTTCCTTCTCTGCTCTTTCTGCAGTTCTTGCTATCACAAACATCCTTTCTTTCTGATCTTTTGTACTGACTCAGGGTTGATTCCTCCCGGCTGTTTCACCTGTTCCTCCATCCTCTCCTTTCTCCAAGGAGCTGAGCTCAAATACGGCTTTTCTCAGGGAATTTTTTCCAAAACTGTTCTCTCAGGGGATGCATAAGCTTAAAAACATATAAACCCCTCCTGCAGGCTCAGTTATGTGTGTCCATACAGACTCTAGAGCACATAGAAACACCATATTTAATTCAACTGGTCCAATTTTATATACAGATGAGGCTGCAGACACAAGTAAAACACCAGCAAAGAGATGGATTCTCCCCCTGCTTCTCCCATCTCTTCTGGACATCACAAACTCTGGAGCAAATCCAGCAGGCATAATCCTCCTGTTGCAGCACAGCAATCATGCCCTGGAGCAGTAACCAGAGCTGGCTGAAGAAGTCACTGCTGGGAAGTAGAGCTGTGTCTCACACCGACACAGACAGGTTCACAGAGCTGCTCTGGCACAGATCAAGTCACAGCTGAGCTTTCCAAACAATACAGTATCTGTCTTAAAGTCCAGCCTCTTATACCATTTTAGTGTATTTTAGTAGTCCTCCATGGTGGAACAGATTTTAGTGGTTTTGTCTACCCTAACAGTCCAAAGACAGCAAAATGATATTAATTATATTTAAAAATAGTATACCCTGTAAGCTTTTAAACATCATTGGTGAAGGGGGCAAAGCTGTCAACTTTAAAGGCCATTTGCTTTAAATTCTGCAATGTTTATGAAAGATCTGATGTCAAAGCCTTTTTTAAAACTGGCCACATCCGAAATATTCAAACTGTTGAAGTTCTCTGTGTCAGCATTGACACCATTCACCCTGCTTCTGAAAGGATTTAAGAAAGAAGAACAAGTTGTACTGAGTAGAAGAAATGCAAATGATGTTATATGTTAGGAGACAGATTGATGAGGGTTTTACATTGTGGGGAAATTAGGAAGCACCACTTTCAGGTTGGCATCCCTCCATTTCCTATACTTTCACAGGGACTGTAAAGTCTGACTTAAATATTCATTTATATTTTATTCTACAGTTGACATTACAGGAATCTGAACAAAGATTTTGGGCATTCCTGCAACCACATTGATACAAATCACTGGGTTTCCTATAGGTACTGCAGCCAGGTCACCTGAATTTTCCTGTGACCTTCCCCAGGTGTAGTCACTATTCTATTCAATGTCAGACTGATGTCAAGGCAAGCAATGTTAATGAAAATCTGTCCTCATGTGAAATGTGTACATGTAAAAGGCCTGCACTGCTTTAGATCACCTCAGCTTCAAACAGATGAAAACAGCAACAAATATAGACCATTCTATATATCAACATCAACGGTACCTTCACAACATGCCTGTAAAAGGGCAACACTGGTAGCTGAAAAATCTACTTTGGTACTATTCTAATAATTTCTTGCCTCTGTCCATTAATGCAGCTGCCCTGATATGCATCTTCTTATGAAAAAACCTTCAACTGTTTACCTTTGAGTTTTTTGCCATGTCTGCCACCTCAGGTTTCTCTCCAATTTAATTCGTGGGGTTTTTTTGGCTACGTTTTCTTTTTCCTGCATCTAATCTTTTTTCCCCCCTATTTCTGCATTAATTCCTCTGATTCTGTATATGCCTCTTTCTTTCTTTCTTTCTTTCTTTCTTTCTTTCTTTCTTTCTTTCTTTCTTTCTTTCTTTCTTTCTTTCTTTCTTTCTTTCTTTCTTTCTTTCTTTCTTTCTTTCTTTCTTTCTTTCTTTCTTTCTTTCTTTCTTTCTTTCTTTCTTTCTTTCTCTCCTTTCTTTCTTTCTTTCTCTCCTTTCTCTCCTTTCTCTCCTTTCTCTCTTTTTTCCCTCCTCCCAAGTGTTGTCTCCCAGTTTTTCTATCTGAACCAAGCTTTTCTGACTCTGGCGTTCTCTCTGTCTCCTTGGTTTCCTTTCAGTCGCCCTCGCTGGAATGTTGGCAGAAACATATTTTTCTTTGAAAACAAAGAGACTAAATAAGTAAAGGAATAAATAAAATAGCTGGAAGCAGATGGGAGGTCTCAATTCCAGAAGGGTCTGTATTCTGTGAGCTTTTCTCACTTCCTAGCAAAGGAGGAGATAGTTGCACTCCCTGCCCACCCACCCTTGCCTCACAGGGAGCCAGGCTTCCCCCTCCCCTGGTGTGAGGACCTTGCTGGGAGTGATGGATTGCACTGCAGCGAGGGCTGGGAAACACTGCAGGGAGAGGAGGGGGAGGGATGAGGAAGGAAGGGAAGGAGAGAGGGAGGGAAGAAGGGAGGAGACTCGCTGCCAGCGTCAGGATAGGAAGGATGGAACGGGGCTGATGAGACGAAAGGGGGATTGGAAAACGAGGATGGGGAGGGCATGGCTGGGAGAGCGTGCGTTTCTGCAGGCAGCACGGCTCCGATGAGATTGGTGAGCCCAGGAATGATGGAGGCACCAGGCAGTGGGGGCAAGGCTGGCACTGGGTAGCAGAGGAGACGGGCGGGGAAAATGGAAACGACATAGGGAAAGGGAGGAGGAGAGAAAGTCGGAGATAGAGAAAATAAGGCTTTGGTTGTACAGCAACGACAAAAGGACACAACTCTGGCAATCTGGATTTCTTTGGAGCTGTAACAGAGGAGGCAGTGTTGACGTAGAAACACTCAAAAGGTCAAACAAAGCGTGCTGCAAACTGTACTGAAACGAGCTTTCATTGCATTCCGAAGGGTGGTAACAGGATGACCCCCGGGCAGTAGCGAGGTACATCTGTGCAGCCGAAGCTACTGGTGTTGGAGCTTGCAGCGTCTGGCTTCAGCAGCTTCATTGCCCTGTGGATTTTGGCAAGGGGGATGCGTCCTTTTGCCTGGGCACTGTGAGGAATGCAGATGACCTCCTCCCCACTGAACCAATTGCAAGTGCTGCTGAAACATGAGTTGTCATTGTTTGTTGCCTTTCACGCTTCTCTTCTCTCTCCCTTTTTTTTTTTTTTAGTATACATTTCTCCATCTGTTCCTCATTCATTGCCCAGATTTTTCCTCCATCTCTCCGTTTCCAGCATTACCTTCATCCCTCCCTTCCTCTCCCTCTCCCCTGCCCACTCGCAGGAGCAGCGTTGGGAAGGGAAGGGGCTCGGCGGGGGCGCCGGTCTGGGGAGGATGGGGAGCGGGGCGAGGGTGCTGGCAGCCATGTGAGCAGCCCGGAGAACGCTGTCCCGCCCTACAACTTCGCGGAGAGACCCTTCCCCCTCCCGCCATCCACTCATCCTCCCCTCGCCATCCACTCATCCCCTCTGGCTACAGCTGGCTCTCCGCCCCCCATCGCAGTGCACCAGCTGCGGTTTCCAGCTACACTGACCTAGTTTTGGCCTCCCTGCGAGGCACCTCTGTGCCCCTCCTCCCTTAGCACCTGGCGCAGGAGAAAGGAAGGGGAAGGGTCCCCTGGCACTGCAGGGAGCCTCCTGAGCACTGCTCCCATCATGGCGCCGGACCCTGCGAGGGGAGACCAGAATTGGAGATGCAGGCGCCCGCCCCCTAATCAGCTCCATCGGCACAAGGCAGGCGAGAGGAGTGGGGTGTGTAAGCACCCTTGCCAGCGGCGAGAGGGGGCATCAGTTAGATGAAGAAAAATGAAGAAGTTGCTCCCCGCGAATGAGAGAAGAAAACCCCCAGATTGCCAGCTCTCATCAACTCCGGCGATAGAGCTGCCGGACACAAGAGGAAAACGCTAACACGACTGGGATAAACTCGAGGACATTTAACCTGCTGCCTGAAGCTCTTTAGCTCGGAGGGCAGATGTTTATCAGACTTAATGCAGCAAAGTGCTTGCGAGATATAGCCATCCTGTGGTTGCATCAGATCCTTCCCAACAGGCACTGAAATCCAAAGTCATCACTGCAACAGCATTCATCAAAAGACAATGGAGAAGGAGACAGAAAAGGGCAAAACAGGAGTCAAAAAGAGGTAAAGGAGCAGGAAACAAAGGCAGACAGGCAGGAACTTTCTCAAGTTGGAAAAGGAAAAATGCAGTCTGGGAAAAACAGCTGGAGAAGGGGCCAGGCAGACGACAGGGACTGGGAGAAGAGAGATACAGAGAAAGTGTTTTCCTTTGAAATGAGTGTGTCCATCGAAAGCACATTCATCCTCCTGTCCAGCTCCTCAGTACCACTTCTCTGTTTCCCTGCAGCAGAACTGCAAATCAGTTGGGAGAAACGCACTCCTGTCTTGTGGAACTGGGAGCTGCTGGTTATATACCAGTCTTTGAAACTTACCAGCTGCTATTCATCCTTCCCTTTGTTTCTGTGTGCAACTATGCCCGCCTGGGCTTCTTTGTGTCTCTCAGTCCTCAAACTGTGCCCAGAATAAGGATAACAGGAGCCTCTGACCTTCTCCAAAGTTACCTATTCAATGAGATGCATGCACTCCTCCCTTATGTCCCCAAACGGTTGCTGTCTGTCAGGAAAGGTCTTTCAATGCCCCTGGAAGCCCTTTTCTTCTGTCAGGATTGTACCCTGAGCCTGAGACTCGTCTCAAATGCGGAGAAGAAGGGGGTTCCCATTCCTTCTATTCCAGCACATGCACACGCCACTCTTATTTTGTCCCAGTATTAACAGCAAAATAATTATTTCTCCCCGCAGTAGCCGGTTGGCTCCCTTCCCACTGCCTGGCATAGGAAACGGGCAGTCGCGCCCTCCCCTTGACAGTGCGTTCGGCACCGGTCGCCCCTCCAGCCCACGATCGCTCTCCATCTCAGCAGGGATTCAGAGGTCCCCGAACGGCGCTACCCGGGCAGCATCACCCGCGGTGCCCCGGCCCTTCTACCCCCACGCCACTCCCCGCCCCGGGGCGCTCCCGAGCCCGGCCCGCGCTGCCGCTGGCAGCACGGCGGCGCTGGCAGCCAGCCCGGCCGCAGAGACCTCGCCGCCGCCGCCGGGCCCAGCCGGCTGCCACGGGCAGGGTTGGGCTCCTCGGCACCGCCGCCACCAGCGCCTCCACCGCTGCCCGCAGCGCCCCGCCCGCCCGCGCCCGCACACGGGCAAGGAGGATGCGGATGTGCGCTCGGGTGCGGGTGGGCAGCGGAGGCGAGCCTGGGGCTGGACCCTCCCCGCGCTTGAGCCGCAGCCTCCCCACCCCGACCCCTCTGCTGCCGCTCCGTGTGTCCGTGCCGGCAGCAGCGGCGGGCAGACCCCACCGGGCTGGTCCCCACCCGAAGGGGGGGGCAGAGGAGCAGCTCGGCACTCGGTGTCACGGGCAGCAAGGCATGGAGCTGTACGTAGGGAGCAGGGCCGACTCTGGCATGGGACGCCCGCGTGTGTAGGGCAATGGACTGTGTTTATGCAGAGACATGGGTGGATTCGGATTGACGAACCACATGGAGTCAGGTACACGGGCGACAAACCCACCTGCAAGGGGGGTGACACATTCTGGAGGGCATGGTGTGGGACTGAGTCAGTGACACCTGGAACTTTCTGCAGATCCCCTTAGCTGGGAGTCCTTTGTGTTAGCAGTAGTTTCTCCATTTTCTATCTTACAGTAGTTAATTCAGAACAGGAATTAGTGCAACAGCAGAACCAACGAGAAGCTGGGGTTGTATGAAATGAAAGATGATTTTGCACCACTTGGCATAGTCATGGTATGAAACAAGAATGATACGGCCATTTTCCTGTTGAAACACAGGCCAGAAGTTGTTTCCCTTCACTGGACCATCTGTGTTCATATGTGAACCCAAGCATTCATGTGTGAACACAGGCCTATACCTTGCCTTATAAATATATTTTTTTTACCATTCAGTCATCCAAGCGGGAAGCAGAAACATTGCTATGAGACTCAGCTGACCAAATGAGTAGTTACTGAAGACACAGGGGAGCACACACTCAGCACACGGGAAAATAAGTATAAATAATTAGGCTTAGCAACATTTTCAGGCTGGACTTTCCATCATTGTTGCATCACAAGGTCACACACCCGACCAGAGACAGTATATGAAACTTTACAATGTGAATAATGGGATAATATCCTGCAGGCTTTGGCTTCAGGACTAAACAGCTGGTTTGCAGTTGTAGTGAACTCAGTGACAAAAGATGTTTCATGGAATCAACCGTGAAATCAGATTTTGCATACATTAAGGCTTTGGACCAGTCCTTACATTATGCATTACAGAGTGCATGGGAAAAATCTCAAAAGAAAGGTGCCAGGATTTGTTAGTGTTCAGAGGCATCCATTCCTTGTTGATACTACAATTATAATTCTTCCCTAAAGGGTGAAGCTTGGTATTCTTTCTGGACCACTGACACTGGGGGCACTGTCCAATATAGTTATTTCACAATAATATAGTAAGAATTTTGTCCTGAGAATAGATTTATGGATAAGAGGAGAGACTTGCCTTCACTGGCAAAAATTAAAAAAAAAAGAAAAAGAAAAAAGAAAAGAAAAAAAGGAAAAAAATAGAAAAAATAAAAAAGGTCTTGCCTAATTCTTGGAAACTATAACATCTACATGCAACTCAGTTGCAGCAACAACTCTTTATTAAAAAAAGAACTCAAAAGCTTCTGCAGCCGTAGTCACATCCTAGGTTGGCACATCCTAAGTAATAAATTGACCCTTTCTTCTGTTTTACCTCTCCAAGAAAGGGTAAAAGACTCTCATGACTCATTCCAAACTCACTTAATTTTCCAGATGATGCGAAATTGTTCTAGAGATATAAGGTATACAACCTGTGACAAAGCTCAACTACTACAATTCCAGCAGTTAAATGAACAGTAATAAAAAGGATACAGGGCTACATTTTTGCATGAGAGAGCTCTATGAAGGTAAGTGGTAGTTGGCAGAATAAATTGTTACTAATAATTGTAAGACCCAGCTGAAGTATCCCAAATGGTTTGAGATCAAATATCTTACTGTTACCATAACGAGTGTTTTTCCTGTACTTGTAGAATGACTTCCTCTCAGATGTCTTATAACCAAACATGCATTTGTATGGCCAAAAATCTACATTCCTGAATTCCCCAGCTGTGCAATTCTCCTCTTTCCACAAACTGCTAACCATGTTTGAGCAGCAGAGGCACCTGCCTTACCACTTGGTTGCTTACTGAAATATAAAATAAAAAAAAAATCTGCTATTACTGTGTCACTGTAGTTATATAAATCCTAATGCAGACATTTTTCTTTCCTCTTTTCTTTATGCTGTCTTAAAACCAGCATGCAATTCTCACTCTGAAATACATGTGCATGCTGGCAATGTGCAGTTGTTGCACAATCTTCAGCAAAGCAGTGATACCACAGTCGCTCTTTGTTAGCAAATTCTCTGTGTAAACAAACCCCATGCACCTCACAGCCTGAAGTTACAACTTTTGAAAGTGCGAACTTCATGCACATGGGAACTCTGCTCTAGAAGGCTTCAGAATGTAGTAATTCTGTCACAAAAAGTAGTATTTTGCTACTGTCAAAACAACAAAAATGCTGTCTAGCATTTTGGTGTTCTTTATCTATATCTATTATCTATTGCTAGTTTACCCTGCTGGTACTTGCCTACAATTGCCTCCTGCTCTCAATTTGTGCTTTCAAGTTGGCTTTGAAGTGGGTGATAGTATCTTTTTCCTTATATTGTTGTACAGAGTCAGAAGGAGGGGAGCTTGAATTTGGAAGTGGTCTCCAGGTTGCAGCCATGAGAAGCCAGAAGCCTTGGCAAGCAACACAGCAGAAGGGAGAGCATTGGATGATGTCTGTTAAATAGGGATTTTGGCTTCTGACATCATCTGTGAGGTAGCCTTGCCTCATACTCATTAAGCAAATTGTTTTCAGAAGAGCTGCCTGAATCACATGTGAGGTTTGGGGAGTAGGACCCAGATGTTTGCAGAAAAAAATGAACAAACTGTCGTTCGGGTGAGAGAATTAAGATGGGTAGGACAGCACTGCCACATGCTGAAGAGGTAAAAGAAAGCAGGTTGAATGGGAACATTTGTGGTAGGATGGGTGTTTGGGCATGACCAGTGGCTGTATCCCATATTTGCAAAGTTGGAAGTGCAACACAAGTTATTGAGGAACACACGTGTTGTTCCCCTGGTGTGCAGTGTGGGTGTTGTGTCTAGAGGTTCTGAAAGTTGGGTGAAGGAGACGTTCACACAGGAAAATGTGAAATATACAGCTGATACAATATAGTGAATGAAAAGGGTGTGGTACCGAGGAAACTGAGTAGGTGTGCCACAGAAACTGATCAACAAGGTGTGTCAGTTGATAAAGGGGATGTGTCATGTTTGTTTGCTGCCAGCAGTTATTATTTTGGAGAAGTGACAGCAGCAAGGGATGGTGCAGCCCTGGCTACACGCTGGGTATGTCAGGCACAAGATGCTGTATGATGTGTGGCATGGGGGACATGTCACAGGACATAAGGTGAGAGGACATAGGCTTAAGCTGAGCTAGGAGAGGTTTATGATGGACACTAGGAATAATTTCTTCACTGAAAGTGTAATGAGATATTGGAAAGATCTGCCCAGGGAGGTGGTGGAGACATTGCTCCTGGAGGTCTTTAAGGAAAGACTGGATGTGGCACTCAGTGCCATGATCTACTGCCATGTTGGTGTTTGGTCATAGGTTGGACTTGGTGATCTCAGAGGTCTTTTCCAACCAAATTGATTCTGTGGTTCTGTCACACCTTTACCTGTCACATGAAGTACAAGGGGTCTGGCTTTGCACACCACATGCCAACAGCAGCAGCAACAAGCTCAACAGCTGTTGTATGTTTTGCTGCACTGATGGACGGAGCAACCAGGTGGGCATGGCAGGACCTCTGCTGGGGTCTGCCAGGGCAGTAGGAGCTGGACCGAATCCTGGTCTCGGGCGGGGGAGAAGGGCAGGAATGGGTGTGAGGAAGAGCATGAGGAAGAGCTTTGTCAGCAGGCCATGGGATGTGATCCTCCCCATCTACTTGGCCTTAGTGAGGCTGCATCTGGAGTGCAGTATCCACTCTGTGTTCCTCAGTAAGAAGAGACATGAAGCTCCTGGAGCAGGTCAGTGGGAGGATGAGGATGATGGGGGGACTAGAACAGGTCTCTTGCAAGGAACGGCTGAGAGAGTGGGGCCTGTTCAGCCTCGAGAAGAGGGGGGGACCGTAGCAATGTCTATAATCAATTAAAGGGGGTATTCCAAGGGCATGGAGCTAGGCTCTGCTTGATGGTCATGAGGCAACAGGCAGAAACTGGAAGTTCCACCTGAATATGAGGAAAAACTTCTTTGCTAAGCAGGTACCAAGCACTGGAACAGATTGCTCAGAAAGGTTGTGGAGTCTCCCTCACGGGGGATATTAGAGAACTGTGTGGACACAATCCTTTGCCATGCACTCTGGGATGGCCGGCTGGAGCAGGCAGATTGGACCAGACGATCACTGTGGTCCCTTCCAACCTGACCCATTCTGTGGGAGGCCTCAGCCGTTAGACACGAGTGGCCTCAGCCACCTCAGCGGTAGTGCCGCAGCTCACGAGTTCAGTTCGGTGCGGGCGCATCCGGTTCGGGCCGATCCGGTTCGGTCCGACCCGGTTCGCGCCGAGCCGGTTCGGGCCCGTTCAGTCCGGTTCGGCTCGGTCCGGTCCGAGGCATCCCGGCGCCGCCGCCCTCGCGCTCCCCCGCGCCCGCCCCGCGCGTGCCAAGCCCGGCCCGGCCGTTACGGCTCCGCCGCCGCTTCGCTGTGAGGCGGCGGGAGCGAGCGCGGGAGGCGGCGGCGGGCGGGGGGCTCGGTGCAGGGAACAGCCGCGGCCTCCTCGCCTCAGCCGCGGGGAGGAGGGACACCGAGGAGGGGGGAAGGCGGGGTGGTGGTGGGGGGGACGAGCAGAGCGTCGCGTCGCGTCGCTCGCTTCCCTCTAGGACCGCGCCGCCGGCGGGGAGGAAGGGGCGCGTCTCCCCGGAGCCTTCGTCGCCCCGCGCCCTCCTTCCCAGGCCCGGTGCCGGAGGGGGTGGGGGTGGGCGCCCCGCGGGTCCCCTCAGGCTCGGCGGTGCCCGGGGCGGGTGAGATGTCGGGCTAAGCGGGTGCGAGCCCGCGGGGGTGGGGTCCGCCGTGCCCGGGGAGGGGGCGGGCGGGGGGGTGGTTGGGACCGTCCCCTCACAGCCGTCCCGCCCCGCCGCGCTGCGCCCATGGTGATTGTGCTGCATCCCCCGCGCGCGGAGCGGGGCGAGCTGCCCGCGCCTCCCCGCCGCGCCCGCCGGGGCGCCCAGGTGGGTGGCGGAGGGGGAGCGGCGGCGGCGGCCGCTCGTGGTGCGAGGGGAGAGGGGCGGGAGGGGTGGGGGGGCCGCGCCCCCGGCCCGGGACCCGCGTTCCGCGGGCGGGTCGGTCGCGCTGCGAACACGGGGTGGGGGCCGCCGCCCCGCGGGCTCGCTCGGCGGCCGCGTCCCCGCACGGGTCCGTGGGGATCGGCGGTGGCTGTGGGGGCTGATCTTCACGTGATGGAGCCAGGGGGGTGTGTGGCTGGCGTTGGGTCTGGCAGCAAGATCTTCCCTACTAGGTTTCCTCTCCCCTTTTGTTTTCCGGTGTTTAAAAAAGAGCTGGTGGCACATCGATGTCTTTACTGCCTGAGATCTTACCAGGGGCTCCGTGTTCCAAGCGTGCCACTCTGTTAATCTTGGATTGATTCCATCATTTAATCAAGCATCCTCTAGACATGTTATTTTGGTTTGGGTTTTTTTTGTTTTTTCTTTTTTTCTTGTCACCGTTTATAAACCGCTGTTTATTTTCTGTGGCAGAGTGGGTTTTAATGCATGGATGTACATGCTCCTAATGCATAGGCACACACGCTTCTGAACTGAAACGTACTTTTCTCCAGTCTCATCTGAATCCTAAGGGTTATTCTGGGGGAGAGGTTTAAAGGTTTAAAGGCTCACAAATAAATAGGAATAGTTTTTGTAGGTTTGGAAACTTAATTTCCTCATATGTTCCCGTGTAGGCATGGATTTATCTATCCATTGAACGTACATTCTTAAGTAAAAGAACAAACTGCTTAGCTTTGTGGTCTTTTTCCCCTTAAAACTGGTTTCTGTGATAGTATATTTGTGTAAAATACTTAAAGTTGCATATTTCCCCTAATTATTTTCATGTTATCATTTTCTTTTGACTTTCCTTACTGTTTTGAATAGCACCTTTTCTTCCTTTGGGATTTAGTTTATTTCATACCTTTGTATGTTTATGTCTAATAGGGATGTTTCTTCTTTTTTCTTTTTCCTCCCTAGGTGTTGGTGACTTCAGTCATCTAGGGGTTTAGTTCTGAGGAAGCAGAGACACAAGGATTGAGTTTCTTTTACATAGAAAGCTACAGCTCTTCACCAGTACTCATTTTACTCTTTCCCATCCTTCCCTGCTCCATAGGGGAGAACAATTTGGGAATTATTTTAAACATTCATTTACTCCCCCTTCCCTCCTTCAGAAATCGACCCTGGTCCCAGAGGCATCCGCTAGACAGTGCCTGCCAGGACCAGGAGAACGTTATCATTGCTTGCTTGCTTTGGGAGCTTCAGTAGTACCCTTCCCTCCTTTGGGGTGTAGTGCAGGGAGGCATCCAGAAGACTTCTGTGCCACCCTTTTTGGTTAGTAGAGGATCCAGGAAAAGGGGTACCTAGCAAGACACGTGACCTCCTTAAAGGAGCCAGAACTGAAGCAGCACTTGGCACGCCGAAGGAAACACCCATCTTTAGTGTCTTTTTCGTCTTCCACTCCTTCCTCACCAAATTTCTGGTAAGTCTCTTCAGCCCATTCATTCACGCAGTGCACGTTTCCCTTCCCCCACCCCAGGCGCTGGGAGAGGCATGCACGGAGACTGTGGGGTGGGGGAAGGGAGGAGGGAAAACTGGCTGTGTACACACGGATCGGGGAGGAGAGGGGGTATTGTACCACACTGCGGGGGAACCTGGCACAGGTGGAAAAGCAGCTGATGTGGGAGGAAATGGTGTGTTTTATTTGCACACGGGCGTGCGTGCGCACACAGGGACAGTGGAGGGGCGTGAAAAAGCTGAGAGCCTGTTGTTGGAAAAAATACCAAGACCAAAGTAGAAGGATGGCTGATACTGACCAGTATTGGTCTCATGTTGCGGGGCGGAAAGAGAATGGATTATTCCGTGGTGATGGGGAAGTGGGGTGTGTGAATGAGGAATCTTGCCTTCTACTTGCAAGCGTGAGCACAGAGGAGGAAAGACGGGGGGGTGTGGATGTCCGCCTTTCAGAGGCAGCTGTGCCTGGGAGGATTGCTGCTAGCATCTTGAACATCACTCAGTGCAAAGGTGGAGACAAGGAGATGAAAGCCATCATGGGGAGTGCAGTTGCCCGTCTGCAGGGGTGGGAATGAATGGGAACAATTAATATATTCCCATATCCTTTGGCTGTTGCGGTCTACAAATCTCAAAGGGAAAAGGAGGTGAATACTGTGATGTGCTTTCAAAGAGGTGTGCTTGGGGTTCACCTGCCTGCAGAGACTTTCAGTTCTCCGATGCATGTGTAGAGGGTGGATGATAATGCAGCAGCAGTGGACAGATTGTGCTGCAGCTTTTCAATATATTATATAAAATGCATTTAAATAAATATTTTAATTTTTCAGATTCTTCAGCTTTTAAAAATGTGTTCTTTCCAAAGATTCTCAAACAGTTATGTGACAATCTTAGGAAAACTAGTTTCTGGTACGTAAAAGAGGAATTTTTCTTGATGTTGGCCTTAAGCATCACCATGAAGCAGCATTGTCAGGAATGAGTTGACTTATCTTGGATTTATTTTTCTGAAGATGTCAGTTCTTTATCACCATGTGATATATTCATCATCCATACATATTTCGTAACATTTTCTTTAGATGATCATCATTCTGGTATCTTTGTGTGGAAAAAAAAATCACTTGTGCTTTATGCTTGAAACAGCTGTGAACTGTTTGCAGATCTGCTCTCCCTATGACATAGAAAGTCCTGTTTCTGGGATGTTTCAGATACTGCTCTCTTCTCATTAAGACGAGACAGAGATTTCCATGACAGTGTATGATGGATTACATGCTGGGTCATGTGCTGGACAACTGTTCATTAGCTGTTTAACTGGTCTGCTATCTAAGATTGACTTTATAATTCAGATCTGCCTTGAGGTGTCTCCTGAAGGAGATGACTTGCAAGCATCTGCCAACCATTCTTAGGTCTTCACTGTCTTGAAATGCATCCTTCCAGCCATTCTAGAAACTGCTGTAATGGTAGAGATGATTGGTTTATTGGAAGTGTGTACTCAGTTTCAAGCTTTAGCTAATTTATGATGAAAAGGAAGTCAAAATACCTTTTCCAGCTTGAATAGCACTGTTCTGAAAATGAGTATTAAGGGATAAGCATTAATGATGTTGTTAATGTTACTCATAGTGAGGCGAGTGCTTGGAGCAATGTTTTTCCTAGTTCTCCTTTTCCCATGGCGGTTGTGACTGTCAGTCTTTCGCTCATTCCTTCTCAATTCCCTGAGATTTTTATTGTCAGTATCTCAGATGTAGGGATTAAACATGCCTAGAGGTATGCTAAAGCTAAGGTTATGTTTTACCTCTCTTTTAAACCATGAAATCTGTGGCGTTTGTGTTATCTGCACAGTGCTGTAGCTGAGAGTCTGAGCCAAGCTCTAAAAAAGGGCCTATTCTGGGAGGGGCTGCTGGTAATAACTGTTCCACTAAGGTGTTTCCCAGATCCCGCTGTAGGCAGCGGGAGTGTGCTGCAACATCAGATCACAGGTTGAGCAAGTGGAATAGCTAGATCACATTGATCCTTGATGCTATAAACATCTGGGATTCCATTCATTATTCCCATAGGGAAGACACAACCTAGACTTTTTAATTTACAAAAGCATTGAGTGGTTGCATCGTGAACAAAAAGAATATTGAATTTTTTTTGCATACTAGATACCTTTTATCTTACACATTTATCAATAATAAATAAATTAATCAGTATCCCCTAAAATGGTTTCTTGCTTCATCTTAAGGGAAATACATTGTGGTGAAAAAGAAAAAGAAACTAGTATATTTTTCTCCTACTTTTGGGTGTTAAAGACAGAACAAGTAAATGAGTCATGGAGACCAATCTCCCATTCCTGGAGGGAGAGGGAGGTCTCTGATCTTCTCTGTGAAGAGAGCACCACCTTCAAGGCAAAAAGAGTGATCTTCAGAGAGGATTGCCAGATCTCTCTAGACAGCTGATCTGATTGGCTGAATTCCCTGTTATTTCAATAAAACATATTCATATATGATGTAAAGTCGAAAAGGAGCACAGTGAGTGCTTTTGTTAGAGCAGCTGCTAGAGGTGTACTGCAGATTTTAGGAATGTGGGAGGAAATAGGTTTGCATGTGCTGGGGAGGGAAGGAAGCTGCTGTGTGATTGCTGGAGTAAGGCCTGGCTTAAGCAGGATAAGGGTGCCACAGCTGAAAGTTGAGGTGAGCTTTCATTCCCTCTATAAATTGCAAAGAATCTGTTCCAAACAGTGTATTCCTGAAGCAGTTGTGGCAGTGTCTGCTTGGCCGGTGTGACACACAGTTTGATTTTTATTACAGACCTTTTACTTTGATACCACCCTTTTTTCTCTCCCAGTCTGTTACATGCAGTTAAGTTTATGATTATTTTTTGCCTTCGAATTTCATAAATCTGTGAAGTAGTCATTGAAAGATTGTACTTACTTTGACTGTAGTAGCTTTGAGTGAAAAGTGCATTTGAAGTGGCCATCTTGAAGTTGTTTAAACATCTGCTCTTCCCCTTATATATACCATAGTTACTTTGCAATAGATGCTCTCATGGATTAGGAAGTATTCTCTGCACACCCAGCATTGTCTGAGGCTGTGTCTTTTAGATTGAAATGGGTGGAGCTGGTTTTCAGGGAAGAATTCTGGCAGTAGTATCCAAATTCAGAGCATAATGCTTTTGTGCATCTGACTGCAAGGCCAGCTTTCCTCCTACCAACCATTTTCTTGAGAATGTGGAAGGGATTTTTAAGATGTTTGGGTTAATAGGGTAAATGCAAGTTTTGTTATGTGAGATTTCTTACACAATCGAAATAGATTATAAGGCGAGGCTGAAACTGATGAATATATTCTGGTTTTAGGAGCAGAATGTTAGAAAAATAAATTCTTTTGGGTAGAAAAAATAGTGGTATTGGGTTGGAGGTGAAGGATCCAAGATTTAGGACTGCTCGTTTCTGTCTCTGCTGCTGGCTTGTAGCTTGTTCTAAAGTGAGCTTCTCAGTCATTACTTGCAGACTTGAGACTGTCGTCTGCCTTTCTTATGGTAAGATGGGAGCTTTTGTATATATATTTATAAAACCATTAAGATTTTGAGCAAATGAGATGTAGTATTAGGAGAGAGATGAGTAGCCATACCCAAGGCATTTTTATACACCTGCTGGTTTAATATCCTCATTTGATTTATGAACAGCCCTTCTTGACAATGTGATAATTTCTTTCAAAAGTAGAAGATGGAGGAAAGAGAAGGATATACCTTTTTTCTTTCTTTTCTGACCCTTGGCTGATTTTTAAGGAATTAAGTGCTGAAATGACAGTCAGGGAGAGGTGATGGTGTACTTAAGGGGGTGGAGGTGGGGCCTCATAGAGAAGAGATTTGTGAAAACTTGAAGCAGATTGGCAAAGAAAGCAAAACTGGGGAGAAAATACTTGGTTCTTGTATTAGTGTTAGAACCAGTACTGAGGGGGAAAAAGCTTCAAACCACAAAAACCCAAACTAAAACCCCAAGCAGGCAGAAATACGTGATGGTTTCTGATTTATGGTTTTTTCTCTTTACGCTGAGGAAGCGTGTGCGGTATGTTTTTCCATGCCCTCGGCGTTCTCCCGCGGTTGTGTGCGATGTGCCCGTCCGGGCCGGGGGCAGAGCGGCGCTGCCCGGCAGGGGCGGCAGGTGGCGCTGCTGAGCCTCGCCAGCCCCTCTGCAAATGGCAGCGTTGAGGGGCAGTGCCCGGGCCCCGGGCTGGGCCTGCGGCGGGGGCATTCCTGCCCCAGAAACACAGGCTGTCCCGCTGCCCAGCACAGGATGTTGTTCCAGGAAGTTCCATGTAAACTACCCCGTCCAGACATGCATTGTTGAGGGAGACACAAGTGGGGCAGGGTCTGAGAGATGTCAGCCATTGCCAGCCCAAGCCTCATCTTGCCCTTTCCACTTTGAGCTGCTTTGAAGAACAAAGATGTTCTTGAAGAGATCAAAAGATATTCCTTATAACCTCCCACACCCATTTTTCTGCAAACACTCTTTTTCCTGCTTTACCTTGAACATCTTGACTGCATTGAAGGGCTGGTCTGGATCTGTGATCATGTTTCCATAGCTTCTGCCTTTTCCCAGTCTGTTAGTATGAAGAACTGTAGTCCTTGGCTTTATTGTTGCACCTCATTTACCAAATCAATGAAAAAAAAAATCACAGTCTTTGTGTGTTGTTACTATGGTTCTCAGTACCAGGAATAAAAATGTCCACTTAAAATTTTATTTTCTTATTAAAAAAAGGTTGTTGTGGTAGAAAAAAAATAGTTTTTTAATGCTAGAAAAACTGAGCTGGTTCTTATGGTTGTAACTAAACAATCCTTTTGTCCTAAGACCTGCTGCAGAAACTAAAATTCTTTGTAATATCTAGTGATAGCAATTATATACTAAAGGTGATTTTGTATTTACGTTGTCTGTTGGCAGCAGTCATTATGACTACCAGGCAAAACTCCTGTTTCTATCTCAGAGTTCTGTTCTGCTAGGAACTCATGTCAGTTATATTGGTGAAAGTTATGATTTTGGTATCTTTATTTTAATAGGAAAGTTTAAAGGTGGCACAGAAAACTGTTCTCGTTTTCTCCAGAATTCCTATTCCCTACACCATGCTTTCTTTTCTTGAACATAAAGGAGTAGTCCATTTTGGTCCATTTAAACCTGTAACTGGTTTACAGCTTTAAAAATAATTCAGTAAAAATATATTCAGTCAAAAATAGTCCAAGTCCTCCAAAGCAAAAGGAGCAGTACCTTGCTATTATCCATTCTAACGCTATTGAAATTCTTCAATTTGAACTGTGTTTTCTGTTCTCAGTCCTGAATTCATTAGTGCTGTTTATGTATAAAGGTGATTTTCAAAAAATTATTTGAACCAAGAAAGGGCTACCACTGAAACTCTGGCCTTGATTTTGCTTTATTTTACGTGTGTTAATGTTCTGACATTTTGTTGGTGCTCCTTGTTCCGTTGGTTTTTCCATTATTATGTGTTCTGAATACTACTTAATATATTTCTAAGTATATCTCACAGCAGATGTGAAATATTTGTGAGAGCAAAACAGTCCTAAATAGTTACCTGGAACATTCTGTGGGAATGAATTTCTGTTCTTCTGGTCTGCTTTTTTAACATAAAGACTTTGTCACACTCTTCCATATGTGGGGGAAAGAGATGAATCAAGTCTGTCACTGGGTATTTTAGCAGTGCCTAGGAGAAGGGCAGAGTTATTTCAGTAGAAGGAGTTGCCCTAATCATGAAGCTGAAATTCTGGCCTTCAGATGTGGTCATTCAAATTGTTTTCAGTTACATCTTTGTGTACTTCTTGAGGAGAAAGCTGGGATGAGGACCAAGACCTAATTTCTAACATTTAAGAATGTAAATGGATTTGTTAGTGTTGTTGGTACTTTTGGTTGCAGAGTAGGTGTAGACATTATTTTGCTTCTTGGAGGTTGGAAGTTGCAGTCTGTTGAAACGGAATGACTTGTGCAGAGGAAGTAGGACTTAGTAGAGCAGGGATCATGAAGGTCAGAGCCTGTGTACTCTAACAGAGTCTCATCTTCTCCACTGTCTAGCAGTTCCATTGGAAGGAGGCCTTGAAGGTTGCAAGACAAGTCCAAGATGTGCAGTTCAGTTGCTCCCAGGCTGTGGTTCTTAACAGACCGCCGCATCAGAGATGATTACCCTCAGCAGGAGATCCTGAGAGCACTGAAGGCCAAGTGCTGTGAAGAGGAGCTGGATTTCCGGGCCTTGGTGATGGATGAAGTGGTGCTGACCATTGAGGATGGAAATCTTGGTGAGAATGAGCTAAGGCTGGGAGTGTGCTGAAGGGGTACTTGGAAAAAGGTTGTAAAATGGAGCATCGGTACAATTTAATAACAAATTTCATGTATGCCAGACTACCTGCCATTCATCATCTAAATCATGTAGATGTACACCATACAGTTTTTATTTAGAATGTATTATGTTAATCAAATATAATTGTTCAGTTTGCTGATTTGCATTAGAACCACTTTTGCCTTCCCTCTACAGAAAAGAGAGGAGGATTGTTTCATTTTGGTGAGTCCAGGAATAGGACCCCTGAATTATTAAGAAATCATGGAGCTTAATTTTTGCTTCAGTACTTGAACTTTGTGGGTCACATTTAAGAGTTTCAGAGGGACCTTTTTCTTCTGTTTGTGTTCTGGCTCCAAAATAGAAAACACTAGAAATAATCTAAAAGGATTTTTCAATGAACAGTACAAAGTGTCATGGAACTAGAGGTTATAATGTGATGTAACTAAAGCATGCTGCTGTACAGATGTGGAGTTATGTGAATTCCAAAAAAGAACAGTGCTGATAAAGTATGTACATAAAATAATTTGAGCTATTACTACAATTTACAGTGTTTAAAACTAAATGGTAAGACTTCTGTTCTATTTTCCTTCTAGCTTTTTTTTTTCCTGTGGTGATTAAAAAGGAAAAGTAAAATGTTAAGTTGCATTAGAAATGTTAAGTAAAAGGATTATTGCTATCTTATTACTTACTATCTATTACTGTAGATAGTAAGCTTATGTGATGGGAAGATTCTAATACTACCAATGTCAAGCTGTGTAACCCTTATAATTTATTTCTGTTTCAACATTTTTTAATTTGGATTTCCTAAAGCAAGGAGATTTCAGTGGGTTTTTTTTTACCTTTAAGTCTTTCATTCCTTTATCAGTCAAAAAAATGTATTGCTGGAGACCCAGGGAAGAATAATAGGTCTGAAAGTTGTTTTATATTAATTCTATGTGGGAAGAAAATATGAAAGTACCGTCAGCCATGAAGAAGAGGCTGCCATGTATACCTTGTTCCTTTTTGGGAAATCATATGTGGGAAGTGAATCATAAAACTGACTCTGGGGAAGAACTTTGGTCAGAATTTATACCCTATTTTGGCATGAATCAATCAAGTATAAAACACATGCATGGTAAATCCAGTATTTTTTATTCTGGTGTTTCTAAACTTCTGTTTACCTATTTTGTCTTTTAATCTGAGGAGTCTCATGATTTTTATCACAGATAGAAATTCTGTAGGATGTCTTCAGATCAAGGTAACTTCTTGTCAGAAAGTTTGAGCTCTGAGCGTGTTTTCCTTTGGTCAGTGTTTGATGGGAACACAGACATCCTGGACTGTAGCTGCAGTCTCTGAGATGCATAATTAGTCCTCCAGCATTTCAGTACTGTTTTTTATTTCTTGGTGATTTCTTCTTTTCTGTCTTCTGTCTATTTTTGGGAAATTAAATAGGACAAGTGTAAATTGTGGACCTTTCTGCTCTCTTCTGTCTAATGTCTCCTAGTGCTGTGTCTATTGCAAGGAAAAAAATAAAATGCAAGTTGGAAAACTAATATTGAAGAATGTGTAGTACAAGAAAAATTAAGAAAATTACTAGAACAAAATGCAAGAAAAGGGAAGTTATTCTCATACAAAGTGTTCATTCAATACGATGTAAATAACTGACCATTTGAAAAAGAGTGAGATAAAAATGCTGAAAGAGTGTGGATAGAATTTTTTTTATAAGTAGTCCGGTCTGTCTAATTGAGTTGTTTTGTTTGTTTTTTTTTTTTTTTTCTGAGGGGTGAGAATTGTCTTGTATCAAACAATTCTTTCTCTTGGAGAGCAATGAAAAATCTTCCCTCTTAATTTTTCAGTTGTGTTTTTTCTAGAGCTTTTGCACATGCTTTGATAAAGATTTCTGCTAGAGGACGCAAGCAAAAGCTTTGTGTTTCATTTTACTTTGTAAAAACCTCAGTTGGCCTAGGAAAGGGTGTCCTGTAACAAAATCCAGGAAGTAATGCATTCTGTACCCTTTTTGTTATCTACTGTTGTGTGAGGGATCCAGGTTGAGTAAAATTTTCTATGAGATAGAGGAGTTGATGAAGAGAATGTATCTTCAGTGGATAATCATGTGCTTTTGCTTCCTTTTCTATTATTATTTGTCTTGAAAGCTTGGCAATTCAAGGCTCAAACTCTGAAGGTAATACATGGTATTGGAGGAAGTAATAGTTGGGGTTTTTTCCACATAATCACACTTTGATTAGAGCTTTTTTGGTCCCTTAAAACCAAGACGATTTCTTAAGTAAATTGCTAGAAGAATGTTAAATTTACACAGTGAAGATGGATACTACAGAGTGCTATTTAAAACCTCAAAAATGTGGTATTTCCTTAGATGATAGTCAGTAATTCTTCTTGTGGGATTGCTGACTGTCAGGAACGTGGCTGGAGACTTCGAAGGCCAAAAATTCAGCATAAGATATTAAAAAGCTTAAAATTATTTACTTCACAGGGGTAGAATGGAAAAGGCACTTATAAATTTAGGAAAATTGAGTAGAACCGTGGCATACATACATGTGAAAATTGTCCCTTCCACAAACCACACGGCTTATACCTTAACAGTAGAGCACACTCATGCAGGTATCACTGATGCCCAGGCCAAAGTCAGAAGCTTTTGTGATGCTGAGGTTTACAAAATTTGTATCTGTCAGAAGTGATAAGATTTGCCATGGCCAAAGAGAAAGGGGGAGGAGGGGGGGTTGTAGTACTCAGTGGATTCAGCAGCAGCTGCTCCTTGGGGCAGGTCTCTGCTGTACTGCAGGGCTGGATGGCAAGTGTGGCTGGATTCCCAAAGCAAACCAACAATGTAGGCCCAGCAATCCCTGCTACTTCCTTTATTTTTGCAGCTGAAACTCAGAATGACCCAAAATTCCAAGCACCCCATACAGTCCCTGTATCACCAGCCACGTGGTGAACCTGTATGCAGCTCAAGATCCACATTAGACACCTCAACACAGCATGAGTCCAGAAGTGATTGTAAATGCAAGTTAAAAGATGTAGAATTCAAGTTTTTCCTTTTTGGTCTAAAAGGAAATTCTTAAACTGATTTATGCTTAAACGCGTTTGGAAATAAGTTCAACAAGTATTTTTTGAAATTAACTGTGGTTTATGCCTTACTTGAATGGTGTCTGCTTACCCAAGCCATGCACTCCTTTATCTTTTCCACAGTGGTAGTAGTACTCTGTAGATTTCCAAGGCAAAAGCTGAGAAAAAATAAGTGGAAGACTAGAGATGTATAAATTAATTTTTTCTGCTTCTATGGTGGGTTGAGTGTGCTGAGATGGTTACTGAATCAGACATGCACAACATTGTTGCACAGGAATGGACAAGAATACATGTGTGGGAAAAAGTAGAGGGTGACACTGGGCTGGTTTGATCTAAACTTGCTCTGTGTAGCTGTAGCCTAAGTTTCTTAAGAGCTAAATTCTTGAAACTAAACCAGTCTAGGACAATCTGCTGCTGAGTAGAGCAGCTGTGCTCCTCTTGTCCCTTTCCAGCATTGCTGTTGCTGCTTGCCTTGTAAAGGACTTCACGTCTCTCTTGGCTTGCTTTCATGTTGTACCTCAGCTAATTCAAAAAAAAGCTTCTTCTCTGTCTGCTACTTTGGAGGACCTTGCATTTTTGTGAGTTGAGTTGGCCAACCCAATGGAAGATTAACTCCAACAAATAATTAACAGTTTTCTGTTGGAATAGATTGTTGCACTAACCCTTTTTGTGGTCACACAGTTTCTAGTTCTGGTACACAGGCGAGAAAGAATGGGGTTGTTCTTTCAGGGAATGGCTTGTATTTATGTTGATTTAGTTATAGCCCCAGAAAAACTTCAAAACAGGAATTTTCTTGTGGTTGGGATGTCTGATAGTGTCAGCTTTAGGATTATTTTGTTTGTGCATGGCATTTGATATTTACCAGATGTAAGGATTACAAACTGAAATGTCTAGTTTTCTAATGTAGTTTGGCAATTCCTATATTTATTTGAAATACAAATACAAATAGCAAGTAATGCAACAAAACTCCGCAGGACATTTTTAGACATTTATTTGAAGTCTTAGCAGTGAGTCCTGTCAAAATGTGTACTTTTAAGCTATATGTCTAAGCTTGCTAATGCAGTGATGTAACAGGCTTGAGGAGTTTGCAGCTAAACAAATTACAGCTTGTGAGCAGGAGTGTGTAGTGTGGGATGAGTGCAGGAGGTGAAGGAAGCTGGTAGGAAAATCCCACCCTATGGGGGGACTTTGTGGACAAGAGACAAAACATACCCATGGGTTGTCTCCTCATTCTGAATATTCTTTCTTCTTCCCTGTGTCTAGAATTGAGTAGTACCTTTCCCCACAGACTCCACACCTTACCTGTAGGACAGCATGGTTTAAGAGCTATTCTTTTGTGAAGAAAATGTAAGGGAAATTTGGATCCTTCCCTCATTAAAATGATATATAGTAATACTTTCATTAATTTTTTTTTGCTACCAGAACAGCAGAAATTGGAATTCACTGTGTCAGCAATTTACCAATACCTTTATTGTAGATTTTTGGAATCTCCATATTTTCTGATACTGTCCTGTGAAGAAAAATACTTTTAAGGAAAGTAGCTTTGATGAACTTTTGAACTGTTCAAGATGCTTGAGTGACTTAAATATTAACTTTTCCTAAGACTACTTGGCTTTTCCTTTGGGAATGTGGAACCAAATGGTCAGCTTAGGTGAGGCATAAAAAGGCTGTAATAGTCATGTATTCTAAAACAGTAATACATTGTGCACAGTCAGCTGACTTTTCTTAAGTCAGATGGGTAGCATCTAGAAACAGATCTCTTACCTTCATTTTTTCTGCAGAGGAAGTACTTAGAAGACAGATTCTTTTAATTTGGTAAAGGTTGGTGTGCTGATTTAGGCATCTGATTTAGGGTTTCCAGTGTGGGCCTGAACCTTGCAATAGAAGGCAGTGTCTTGTATAAGTCTTTAGTATTTTGTTTCATATGATCTGTCCTTCATTTCTTATTTAGTTTGAACTAGTAATGAGTAGTTGTGATCTCTGATTTTTTTTTCACACACTGGATTAGACATAATTTGAAATAAACATGGAGGAATTGGCATAGTTAAAAGATTTCTGTAAAGTATAGAAAGCTGTAGAAAAAAGGTAAGGGTGGATAACAAATTCTTGTGTTTTCATGTAATGGTAAAAGAACCACTATGAATCAGCTAGATCCATGGTAAGAGAGGGCTTTTACATATATGAAATGGTTTCCATATCAAAATAGCAAAACTCCTAATATTTTCGTAAGTCACCTAAAGACTGTCTCCTATCATACAAGAGGGAGCATAGTCATGTTCTCTTTCTTCTGGCTGTTTCAGGAGTCCCCTGGTACTTGTTAGTCCAGCAGTGCACCTTAATGTAAGAGCTTTTCCTGCAGCATGCAGCAGTGGCTTTGGGAGTGATGGAACAGAAGCAGGCAATCTTGGCAAGGTGCCTTTTTGAGCACTGCAGAGTTGGCCTGTTTCCTGCTATTAACTACAGCCAGAGCAGCCATTACTTCCTCTGCAGAGTTGGGAAATTGGTTTGTGACTCAAGTGAGAGCGGGAGAAGGAACTGCGTTGTGTGCAAAGGACTGGAAGGTTGGTTAGACATGAAGTGGATTTTGTGCTGTGGAAAGTGCTGGGCTTAGAATCACTTGAAACTTCATTTTTGATGTTCTTTCACTGTGGAAATTGATCACTTCCAGTCTGATTGATGCTAAAACCATAAGCATTACTGTTAGGCAGCTATGGACTATATAGACGAGATTTTGGAATGGTAGCTGTGTTTAGAGGGTGTGATGTAGTATGTGACACCCCAGCATTACATACCCAAGACAAACACATCTCTACTAGAAAAAAAGTAACATTTACTTTATTATTGTATTTTAATAACAGTGCCTTTCCACAGTTGCCCTGTATGTTAAGAAGAATTGGTTTGGTTTTTTTTCAGAGCTATGACACTAAAGACAACTTTCTTACAATGCATATAGAAAGAAAGAGTTTATACTTTGTAACCATCCTGGGCGTTCTTGCAGTTTTCTTCCTTCCTGTCAGGGATTTCTATTCTTATGTGAATGATTGTCATCTTAAACTGATACTAAAATAACAAAGGCTAACAGTGAATTTGATCTTCCCAAAATTGTTCTGTTTCTTCAGTATGTCACAAGTTGTAGATATGGGCTCAGTCCAAAGCCACCTTGGCAAGGTAGAGGGGTAGGAATGTTTCTGCATGAAGATATTTTATTATGTTAATTTCAGAGGCCTGTGTTAAGGTCTGAAGTTTGTCATTTGCATGTGTTCTAGAGCAGCCAGCCAGGAAAATGAGACTTGTAGGGCACATCATCTTGAACATACGTGCATATCATCATATCTGAAAATGCCAGAAAGCACTGCCAGATTTTTAATTGTAAGAATTCTCAGGAGTGACCATCTGGATGATAAACAATGAAAAAAGGGACAAAAGCAAGATGAAAGAAGTGTTTCCATGCATCCTAGTCAAGAAATGAAAATTAGCCTAACATTTCACAAGACAGTCTTTAACTGGCTGGGGGTTTCTGTGTCACTTTTCCAACAATCCCTCTTCCAGTGCTGTGTCACGTAAGCAAGTTTTGCTGGCACATTTCTCTGAGCAGTTGTATTGTGAACTGGGTCTGCATACTGATGTAGTTTTAAACCAGTGTGTTCTTGGTGGCAGGTGTTTTTTTTAGACTTCATCAGCCCTCCGAGTCAGGGAACAGCGTGGCTGCACAAACAGTTCTTCAGCACTTAAATCAGAAGGGCAAACTCTGTTGGAGTGGGAGAGATTAGAAGATAGCCCAAGTATTGATGTGAAAAACTTTATTTTATGGAACTGATGGCTATGCTTGCTTTCCCGGATTTGTGATCAGAAAGGTACTCTTATCACTTGTTCTTTAAGCAATTGACTTTGTCCACTTTTCTCAAGTCTGGTGGTTGTCCATTTGTGAATGACAGGTAGTTGATTCTCAGTGTGAATGTGAGAGAGACTGGTACTGCTGAACCTCGACCAGTATTGAGATGGTCTTCCAGTGTGCAGGCCTGTGTTTGGATTGATAGGGGCTTCTAGGAGTACCCATGTCCATGGATGAGTCACTTTATTTTCTTATTTTTATAAACTCTTATGTGTGAATTTTGGTGAAATACCAGTTTTAGGAATTACAGTTTCCTTTTGTATCTGCCCTTTACTGCATGGAAAGAGTGGAATGAAGAGTAGAACAACAAAAAGAATGTCACTGCTGGAATGATCAATTATTTTTTATTTCCTTGTATTGTAAATAATTAACATTTACAATGTCATAAAAATCTGTAATGGTATCCTTATAATGATTATTCTTTGAATGGTATAGCTTATATGATTTCCATCTCTCTAAAGATCTTGTCCATTTTAGGATTAAAAGTGTGATAAAATGCCTTTTTATTTGTCAAAAGTTAAGCAAGTTGAAACAGAATGTGTTACAGGTGCTCTGACAACTTGAGCAGAATACCTGACAGCAAAGATATTCTGCTTATGTTGTCAGAGGAACCCTGCTTGAATTCCACTAATTAACTGTGTTAACTTGTAGGAAACCTTTCTTATTATATAGGAAGGTTTTCTTGCTCTGTGCTTCAATATAGGGCAGGTATTGAGCTGAGGACTCTTACTGTGTCTCTTACCCATCTTGTCACATCTGTGAGTAAAGCATGGAAGAACAGATATTGGAAGAGACACAGTAGTGATTTGATCCATTTTGTTAAGGCGTGAAGTAAAAAGAGTAGGTATGCCAGTGCTCTTGATTTTTTAGGTGAGAAAGAGGTTGGGCTTCATTGACACAGTTATTAGGGTCAAAGATTTTGTTCACCATAGTAGTTGTAATGTAACACCCATGAAATAATGTGCTCAAAATCCATGCTATCAAATCCTGTTTCTTGGCAGTTTCTGTCTAAAGAATAATTAGATCTGGTAGGGAAACACAGCAGTCAGAAGATCAATAAATATTTCCCTTGAGTTCTAAGAACTTGATTTTAAAGTATCCTCTAGGTGTCATGTCAGTTGTCTTGTTGAGGTGATACAATGTTGGGGAACTTTGAGGGGGATGATTTCCTTTTAATTGAAGTTTTTTCAAGGACAGAAGAAGAAGTCTTTTGTAAAAAGCTGTGTAAGTGTTCTCTTTAGCTGTTCAAAATATACGGCTATGAATGGTTTGACAAGCAGTTTAGAAATACAGCATAGACAGAGCTGTTGGAGCACAATGCAAAGGTGATTCTCATTACAGGTCCTTTTGATATGCTCACTATCACAACCATGGCGTTCCCAGTCCCTGGGAAGGCATACAGGGGTTTAAGTCAACTCAAGCCCATTGCTCTCTTCAAAACTTTTTTGGCTAATCATTCTGTTTTTATCCTGTAGGTTGGCTTGAGCCCTGGATACACTCCCCCATGCTGGGTTAGTTACCTTGGGGAGACATTCAGGCTCTTGCTGCGCTCCTGGAAAAACATTTACACATGCAATTGATTCACTCAGCTGAGAATCAAACAGTCTCCTAAGTGTTACAAACCTTTATCTTAAAAGCCACCTTTCTGTCTCTTTTGTCACAGAATGGTTTGAGTTGGAAGGGACCATAAAGATAATCTCATTTCACCCTCCCTGCTATGGACAGGAATACCTTCTTCTAGATCAGGCTTCTCAAAGCCCTGTCCAACCTGCCCTTAAACACTTCCAGGGATGGGGCAGCCACAAATTCTCTAGGCAGCCTGTGCCAGTGCTTCATCACCTCATAATCAAGAATTGCCTCCTGACATCCAAAGCAAACCTACCTTCTTTCAGTATAAAGCCATTCCCCCTTATCCTGTCACTACATGCCCTTGTAAATACTCGCCATCTTTCTTGTAGTCTCCTTTCAGGTACTAAAAGGCTGCAATAAGGTCACCTGAAAGTCTTCTCCAGGTTGAATATTCCCAATTATCTTAGCCATTCCTTATGGAAGGGGTGCTCCACCCCTCTAGTCATCATGTGATAAGGAAAACTTACTTAGCCACAGTTGTAGTCAGTCACTTCCCATATTTTCCTGGAGCTTCATAGGCACATCATGTTTGCTTATCTCTGCTGAATCTTCCCAGGAGTTTACTGATCCATCACATGGAGAAAAGAGCTATGAGTACATAGAATCTGGAGTTTGGGGCATTTGCATCAATGTTAGACTTGTTTAGCATCTGTCTTTGGTTGAAGTAGTAAGTACAAGTATATTTCTTCCCAGGTTTGTGCCCTGACCTTAGAGATGGAATATTTTCATCTTTGACATGATAGCTGTATGCTTTATGTAACACAGAGTGATATGATACAGAGAGAGATCAGCTTAGGAAGGCTCTGTGGTCTGATGATTGTGTCAGTATTTGGGTTCCATATCCAAGTAACTGTCCTTGAATGATGAGGTAGAAGGGTATCTTCACCACCAATTTGGCTTACTGTGAAAAGTGCCAGAATCCCTTTGTGAATCTAGTGTGAAAAGTCAAGCTGCTTCTTCCAAGGCTCTTGTTATGCTCCAGATAGTACTGTGAAGGTCTTGAATTAATGAACAGGTTATTTTGGTTTCCCCATCCCTGATAAAAGTTACTTGCTTTGACATCTGAATGGTTGACCTAACTGCTGAAATTGCTGAGTTCCTGACATTTTGCTTACTTCCTGGTAAATTCAGGATTTATTTAAAAGTATAATTTGAGACAGTCAAGATGGTAAATGGATGACAAGTCCTAATTTATAATGCCTTCTTTCTTGCTTTCCAGTAAGAAGACCATATTGTTTTGCTTTCTGTCTTATGTATGAAACAAAATAAAAACATAGTTTCATCTGTTGGCCAGACAGGTGACACTGGTACAAAACTGCTACTTCACCTAGTTTGGGCAAGGGTATCTCGAGTTTTAGTACTGATTTTGTTTTAAGTGGTGTATTTATGTCTGATAAAACATTGAATGAGGTTTTTTTTGACATTGCAAATAGGTCTCACATCACCCATCTTAATATAACAGTGGGCTAAATCTTTGCATCAGATTTTTATTGCTTAGAACTTGTCCTTCCTTATTAATAATACATATGACTCTTAAATGTCTTTTTGAGGCTGTCTTGTGATTTTTTTGCCAAGTCATGCTGTGGAAGGAGGACACTTCAAGGAAAAAAGAGTGTTTTACCCCAAATCTGTAAGGATCTTTTTGGAAGGACAAGCTTGGAACAGGAACTCAGTTTGGCTGAAGTGGCTTTTGCAAATGAAGGTAGACATAAATTTGTCCCAAATTGTTACAATTTCAAAAAACAATCTTTTAAGCATCTTAGAGACTTGTTTAAACTTCACAGCTAAAACATTTGAAACATAACTGTGTATTATGGAAAAGAAAGATCCTCTGGTTTTGTGGCCTTCTGTCTGCTGTGAGGTGGAGGAAATAGGCTGGTCTGGAGACACAATTTAAAGTAGGGATCTTCTTTCATATTGGTTATACCTCTTCTCTCTGACACAAAGACCTGAATGGTCCATCCAAATATAATGGGGACAAGATGGTTGAAATTGGTTTGGGACTGGGAACTGAGATGCCAGTGAAGAAAAATGTGGTGTGAAGGCAGTACTTGGCAAGCATGCTGGAACAAGAAACAGTAACAGGAAGTGATTGCAGAGAAACTCTTGCTAGATAAGGAGTTGCTTCCCTCATGAAGGAAATGGGAGATTGGAACTGGTGGGAGCATGGGTTTTGTGTTGAAACTTGCAAACTGAACAAGGAGACTCAAATGGGAAACAAGTTTGAAGACAAAGCAGGCAAGTGAGTGGTTACAGTGGTATTCAAAATTGCAGGCAGAGAAACTACATGACAGTAGGAGAAATCCATGGTTTGGAAACTAACTAGAATGTCTAGGGGGATCAGTGCTATGGTGGGGGGGGGGGTGAATGGGAAGTGAGAATTTAGGGCAAAGCAAGCTGGTCTCACCCTCACGTGCTATTCCACCATGTCAGGTGTTACTTAGGTGTCAAGGGATGAAGTTTGCTTTTGATTATCTGCAAGTATGAAGATAAAATTCTGTTATGAGTAGCAGCAGCAAATGACCTGAACTTAGAAATTGTCAAAGTCATATTTGGAATTTTGTCCTCTTTGTTGTGTATTTGTTTTCAGCTACTACATTTTAAATTACTTAATTGCTTGTTACTTTTTTGTCAGCCTCCTTAAAGTACATGGTGTTCTGCTTGGAAATGTAACTTGCAGTGTGGTGGAGAGGACAATTTGTAGGATGCCTTTTTTGTGATTACAAAAATTTGTGACAATTGAAGCAGAACATTGCTGGAAGAAAAAATGTTAGTCTGGTGATTTAAATTGAACTGCTCAGAAATTGCCTTTAATTGCATGTTTTGCATTTTCTGAGTGCCCAGACTTTGGATGCTAGGATCAGCTTTGTGAAAGAGCTGAATACTTAGATCCACAAATGAAGTCAATCAGAGCAGCATGAGCAACTGAGAAATCATGGTGTCTCAAACTTGGGATCAAGAATTCCTTTGTCAACACTTATCTCTGGGTTTCCCTCCTCCATATGGGAGATCAGTAGAATATTCACTGATTTCCTATGGTGTTATCGAAATTATTTATGATTGTGAAGGACTTAGATATTACTGTGATAAGCACAATACACATAAAACTCAGGAAGAAATTAACAGTGGCATGTTTTAAGCAAGGATTTCAGTATACCAATCCATGGATTACACACTAAACAATGCAAAAGAAAATACAGTCCTCAGTCACTACTTGTTAAATGAATGCTGTACCTTCTATGCACGTTAGGTATCTGCTGTGGGGAAAAATAATGTTTGTTTCTGTAACTGAAGACAGTATCTGCATGGGGTAGTAGATCAGTGCTACAGACATCCTTAGTTGTGGCTTTTTCTAACCGTTGTGTGCTTGGCTTTGTGGCTGCAATAGTTTTCTCTTAATGTAGCTTTTGAATGTAATATTGAATGCCTACATTCTTTGTAGGTAAGGTATGTGCACATAGGGACTGTGCTGGATGCAGCAACACTGTTTACTATCCAGGTTTTGAAAAATGTAGATGTAGGGGAAACCAGGAGTGCTGGAATGATAGCTAATTACTTGTGTGACCTAATACTCTTGTCTTTGAATAGTAGTCCATGGAAAAATTTACCTTGAAGATAATATGTATTCTGTCAGTGAGACCAAGGAGTTTTACCTAAATACCTGGGGGAGTTGCTCTTGTACCTTGTTCTCCCTTTTACTTGTTTCATGAATATGCAAATTGGCATGTCCCCATTGTTACTGTACTCAGCTACTCTGGAAATTGGCTTATTCCATTCTTGGAATTCAGTTTGCATTCTTTTGACAGCATTGCTTTCAGTGTTTATATTTCATATTTTATGAGGTGCTTTGCAGGCCTTTCTTCATGGTTAAGGATATATTCATATATATAAAAAAAGTAATATATTACTTTTTGACATCAACATGAAGTGTTGGGCCTTCTGTTCCTGGATGAAGAACAGACTCACAGGGTGAACTACTTTCTTAGTTCTGTGGTCAGGCAGGATGCCCTGCTTTGAGTTGAGATTTTTCTTAATACAAAGTAGGAGGGGAGCACTAGTGAGCCTGACTGAGCCTGCAGTGGCAGAGGCAGCTGGTTGTTATGATCATGAAATTATTTTTTGTGAGCTTCAGATTCCTTGCACCAACCACACTGTTCTAGAAAGCAGAGCCATGCAGATCTTGCCTCTCCGTGTTGTGGGGCAGCTTTCTTTCCTATGTCATGCCTTTTTCTTCAATGAAGGTTGTTGTTAAAACAGAAGAGGCCATACCAAGTTCACCTGCTAGTGTTACTATGTGTCCTTGTTCCCCGGACTCAGACAACATTCAGGGTTATCCTGTAGACTCAGAGTAAAAGTTTAACTCTCCTTTGTCTGGTGTGCAGCCCATCTTTTTGTATTCCCAGTGAAACAGAGTTTTGGTAAGTGTATCTTAAAAATCCTTTTAAGGTTTGAAGTAGCTTATGTTCCACAAAACTAGACTCAAACTCAACTCAGGACCTAAAGAGGACTACCCTTTGTGTCCCTGACAGCTTTCTGCACCTGCATCTTTCTGTGAAGGCCTGTCTTGTTTCATGACTACATGCACCAGGAAAATGAAATGATGATGTGTGAGGCCCATTTTCAGTTGTTTCTTTAGAGCTTAACAATAAAATCTTACAACTTCTTTCCCCACTTTGTTACTTTGCTTTCCAGACAGGATTTGCCTTTACCATATATTAAATTTCTTCTTTGATCTCTTTCCAAGTTTCCTTGTCAGAGGAGCAGACCTTGGGTCCTGTCTCTCCCCTACAACTGTCAAACCTATAAAAGCACTTTCCACATCTAGCATGGAGAACTTGATCTTTAATTTTTTAATGACTAAAAGAACTTTGTCAGATGATCTTGATAATGCAAAAGGAAGACAGGATGTTGCTCAGTGAACTCACATATCTAGTTGGAGATAATGAAGCAGGGCATTGTGGAGCAAGCATCCTACTGTTACAGCTGGGCATAACAAGAAGTAACTTAAGAGCCCAGGCATACTGCAGGAGAAGGCCCCAGAGAATCACAGGGATAACTGAGTTTGAAAGGGACCTTTAAAAGCCGTCTGGACCAACCTTCTAGTTGCAGCAGCCAACATGAAAGCTGGAGCCAGCTCTGAAGTTAGATCAGGTTGCTTGGGGTGTATGAAGTCAGGTTTTGAATAATCTCCAAGGATGAAGCTGCCACAGCCTCTCAGTCTGTCACAAAGTTAGACCACCCTCATGGAGTGGGTGGTCCAAATATATGGTCACAATGTGTTAGCATGCTGTATCAGTTGCTGGGCTCTTGTCTAGCTCTGTGCACTCCAAAGCAGAGCTGCATGCATATGATCTGCTCCTTTGTGTGGGGCACAAACCCTTCTCATATTCACAGCCTGTCCTTCTAAAAGAGCCTTTATCCATTCACCGCAGTACCTCAGGCATGCAAACTATCCAGCTGCTAACTGAGGAAAGATTATGGGTTGAAGTCATGGCAAGTGCAGGTAGAAAGGTAGAAATAACTTAGTATTGACTGGAAATTTTTGAAATATGCATGTTTATATCCTGCTTCCTTTTGTTTTTCTGTCAATCTTCCCAGGATCATTCTGGCCTAAGACTGAAATGGTTCTTTGTGCACTCCTCCTTACATGCTTGGGACTAAAGGTGAGGCAGGATTCTGAAAGTGCATGCCCTTTGTGGATGCTTTGAGTTGAATAAGTTCACTGGTTTCAGGCGGAAAGGATTCTGTACATGTAAACTGCATGTATTACTGCTTGTAATTGTTAGTCCTGCTCAAACAACTCTGGCAACTGGGCCTTTGTAGCAGTTTTGCTGCAAATTTTTCTTAACCTGAGAGAGTGGAAGCCACTTGAGAATGTATTACCTGCATAGGACAGGAGTTGGAGAAACAGAAATCAGCCTAATTGGTTTGGTTTTACAAAACTGGAGGCTGGGCTAGCATAGTGACCATCGAGTTGTAAATGCAGAAAGAATACCCACCTCACTATAGATAATTCTAATCTCAAAAGAGCACTGTCTTGACAATTTAAACTGTTGAGATCCTTGCTGTCCTTGTGGTGATCAAGGTTTCTCTGTTGCAATTGACACCTGTATTCATCAGATCCTGCAGTGAGCTTGTTCAGCTTGCAACACCTGCAAGAAATTGAATTCCACAGAAGAACAGAAGAGTTTCCTGCTGGTGAGGGAAGCTTACCAGCTCACCAGTGGATCTGTGTGTGAGTGATAGGGAGTGGGTGGTACTACATGCCACTGTAGGATTGCATGGAGCTGGAGAGTAAAACTGTTGGCAGCAACAGGATTTGTCAAAATTGTCTTAGAACCACAACCTTATGTGAGTGCTTTCTTCACCACAGGAATTTCTAAAGAGGTGCTCATTTCTTCCCCTTTCTTGCTTAGGTCTTCCAAGGTTCATAGCATGCTGTCAGACCTTTTCCTTTCAGAGTTTTTAATTTTTGTTAGAGGCAGAGTCTAGGAATGAATATAAATTGCAATTCAGTAACTAAGAACAGATCAAGAGTGGCATTTAGTAATGAAATTCCATGATTGTGTTGCAGTAAAATGGAAGAAGTTGAAGAAAAATGTAATCTGCAGATATTTAAAGGCTGAGTAATCTGTGGAAGAGCTAAATGAACTAAGGAGACTTATCATACCTGAAGTGGTAAAAAAGCTTTTGTTTCTCTTCTCTGCCATTGACTTGTTTGTGATGAGAGCTGTAGACCCTTAGTGGTTTTTATTTCTTTGTTAATTGGGCAGGTGATTATTTCAGACAAGAGAGCTTCAGAACATTTTGTGTGGACGAAATGTTTATAAAGGTACTTACCAGCTTGTAGGGATTGGTAAACACAGAATTACTCTTACAGTCTGGAGATTAGTGGTAAATTGGCTGATCTCTTAAATGTGTTGCCTTCAAAGGTCAAAACAAGCTGACAGTGGGAGGGATGTCCCTTCTACTTGCTTTAGCATGGTGTCTGTGGGTACTACCACTACAGGATTTCTTTATTTGACTGGACTGGTTGGAAGGACTGTGTAATTATAAGGAACATTTTCTTTCAAGAAAGTTATAGATTTTCTGGAGTGTATTAATTAGGGAGCATACTAAGTAAGTATCTTAATTAGTTAACATGTTTTTGTGACTAGGTGGAAGCCTCTGCATCCAGATCAGGTGCAAAATAATACTTCAGTGTTATATCTGTATTGTCATTACAGTATGGGCATGGAGCATGGGTAGCTATTGCAGTATATTTTAACCCTCTAAAGTCAGAAAGAGGAGACAAGCTCAGTGAGTTTGCTTACAGAGGTGTAGGAAAAATGGATTTCTTCATTCTCTCTCTTGATTTGTGTATGGTTCTATGTTAATATCTGTCAAAACTTAAGACATTTTGGGTTATAGCTTTTGGTCTAGAACAACTTTTTTAGGGGACTGAAGGTGTTTGTGGAGGAAAATACTGTACTCAGGATTACACTTTAACTGTTGTATACTGTATGTTCAAGTACAAGTTTCTCTCTGACACATTAAAACAACAGACTCTCCTAATTGACAGGAATTGATATTATTTCTGCAAGCTTTAGAGTCACTTTTAATACAATTTTTTTCCCAAAACACAACAGCTAAATTCCTTCTTTTAAGAAGGATACATTTGTTTCCAAAATAAGTGCTTCCAATTCATAAATTGAATGCAGTTTTGATGAGGAAGGCCTTAGACTGTAGTGACAGGTCAAGGCAATAAACTGAGGGGATCTTTCCAGTCCTCAGAATCCAGGCTCAACTAAATATATTTAGGAAAAATTGGAAAGGAGAGGGAGTTGGATAGAATTTATTAAAAATTTCTGACAGTGTAGACATTCTTTTAGGTATCTTTTCTGTTATGGGAGACAGATATGAAGGATCTGTGTCTTCATTACAAATTGAAACTCACATTGGATGCTTCTCCACTTTGCTTCAGCACTTTGCTTAAGTAAATAAACGGCATCTCCTGGTGTCAGAAGGTATTGTTTGGTAGCAGGCAGAGATGAGGTGCATTATGGTAGGCATTTTAAAGGTATTTAGTAGTTTTTGATATTACAGGAAAAAACTGATTAAACTCAGATGGGAGGAGAACCTGTTATGGGTTGCTTGAAACCTTCCTTGGGATTTCTTTCTGCTTTTGGAAAGACCCTTTCAATCAGCCTTTTTTTTTTCAGGTGTATCCTTAACTTTTTTTCTTCACCTGCTATTCAGAATGAACAGAAACAGCATATGTAAAACATGGGAAAGACTGTCTGAGTTAAGAGTGGAGTTAATTTACAGTAAGGTTAATTTACATATATTTAGCAATTCTGGGTTACTAGTTGGACTTTACAGCCTTAATGATTTTATGATTCTGTTCTTGTTCTGTAACACTGAATTAGGATGGGATTGTTTAGTGTTTATGACTTCCTGCATTTGAGTTGAGGAAGGGATTCCAGAACTTGTTATTTCTAAGGCTCTCAGTGTTGGTAGGCTCTGGATGGATGATACAGGACAGATACCTGCCACAAGTGGACGTTCTTTCAGTTGAGGATGCTTTAGACTTCTAAAACTCTGTCAGTCATGCTTATTTGACCCAGGAATGTTCTGAGATGGCCTTGAAGAACTATTGTACAAAAGTCCTAATGAGATACAAGAAGCCTCACCTAAACCATGTAGAAACTAAAATGTCTTGTCTGGCTTATAAACAGATGTCTGCTTTTGAAGTGTGATCTGTGCTGAGCAGTGGGTTTAGGTAAAGGTTTCATCATAAGGGCTTGCTAAATTTACAGCTCCTGGTTTCCAAAATACTTTTTTTTCAGAATACAGTGGCATAGTACTATTCAAGAGATATCAGTTTTGTCTCTGCTCTGTGTGATTTCCTTGATGCTGCTGAGCTATGGAAGTGTATCTTGGTGGGAAAGCCTTTCTGGTTACATTTTTGTGGAGACGTTGGGTGAGGTCATATTAAACACATAGGGTTGAATGTTTGCACTTGTTAATTTGGTTTGAAAAAACTAGTGAGCAGGATAGGAAGGGAGAGAATTTGAACTTAAAACACTCAGCGCAGAACTGTTGGAGAAGTCTGTTTCTGTGGACAGTAGAGTAAAAAATAGCTTAGTAATACTAGATACCAAAGAGGCTTTTACATGGCAGTGACATTTTGGAGGAATTGTGACAACTTAATGTTCAGACTAATAAACTGTGGCTGTCAGGTGATAAGTGATATAGGAAAAATTCCTGTGCAACTTCAAAGGGGGAAGTTCAGTTTGGTGTTAATAAATTTGTGGTTCTCTAAAATTTCAGTGCATAGCTGCCTTTCAGAGGTTAAGTTCTGGTTCAAATAAAATTACATTTGAAGTGTGATACTTTATCTAGCATACAGCTGCCACAAGCAGCCACTTCTCAGAAGAGGAATTTAACTTCAGTGACTGCCTCTGTCTTTGGCAAAACCCCCAGGAATTGCCAATTGCTTCAAAATACTTACATATTTAAATGAAGTTATGCTTTTCAAAGAAAGTTTGAAAAAAGAAGTTGGAAAAAAAACTGTTTATCACCCAATTTCTGGAAATTTTATGTTGTTTATAGTTGGATTATAAGATAGATACATAAAGTTAAATTAATATAGCAGCAAGCTTTTGAGACATAGAGTAGTATTTCATGAATATTAATTCTACTTCTGTTAATTATTCCTTAGTTCTGATACAGTCTTGGCAGAATATATATTTGAAGTATGCTGAGTTTTGAAAATTTTAGAAATTTAGTTGTGATGGAGTTTAGTGAGGGAATGTAGAACTTGTTATTGCAGTAATCTGCTATTTAGGTTTGGGACATCTCCCTTCTGAGATTTAAGCTTGCTTTAACATGGCAATTAGGGTGAAACACATTTAATTCCCTGCAAGTAAACTGTAAGTAATTATTAAACACTTTATAATGATTTAATGCAAATATTATGCAGTGTCTTGTGGGTGACAGATATTGGGAGGACAAATGAAATAGGAATGCACTGATTTGAGAGCAGGAGTGAGTCCAGGCTTGTAGAAAAATTCAGTGATGTCTGTGAGAACAACTGATGAATTGTGAAGAGCAAAGTAGCAGGATGTAATATAATCAAAATATGAGGAAAGGTTTGTGTGGTAGAAGGCTTGCCTGTTTCTCCCAGCTGACTGAGTTGAATTCATTATAGCCTGCTTGCTGAGTGACTGTTCATTTGGGAAACGTTAGCAGCTCCATGGATGGGTGGATGAATAAATTTGTATAACAAAGTTCTGAGAGCTGGAGACTTTCAGGGTAGCCTACAGATCTCTGAGGAAAAATCTGGGTAATATATCTGGAAGTTCCCAGACCCTGCTAGCTCCTGTTGGAAATGTGGTGGGAGCTAGTGTGTTTTATGCTAGTGAAATTTGATTGAGATTTTATTTTTTGTAGTGCTGTATACACGATGACCAACCACTTATGTGCTGGTATGTCTGTTAGAAGAAGTATTCCACATACTGGATCTGTCTGAATACTGAAACACTTTTTTCCTGCTTTGTTTTACTTATGTATTTCAGAGAGCTGGTGTTTACTGGGGGTTTTGCTAAAGACAGAGGGAGTCGCTGAAGTTACAATGGCAGCCTGTGGCAGCTGAGGCCACAGAGTGAGGATTTTTTGCATAGTTACCCATGTTGTACATGAAATTACATGTACATTACCTGTGTTGTCATGTTTGGGAACTTCTTATAGCCACACAATTCTCAGACAAATTCTGTGAAATATATATAGGAAGTCAATTTGAAAGATGCACCTTTTGTGCCTCATTCCCGCTCTTTTGATCTGTTTGGTCAGAAATGGATTTGATAGGTCATGAGCTTCCACGGGCAGCAAGGCAGTGTACCAGCTGTTTCCAGGCACAGTGAAAAGCTTCGTCTTTTGTAAATTTTTTAATATTACTAAGGTTTAATCTTTTGTTAAAAGTGCCTGATGTTTGCTATAGCTAGATATATAAAGCATCTGAAAATACTTTTGATGTCCTTACAGTCTTGGAAATTTTAGACTTACATTCTGAAACTACATTCTTTCTGTGAAAGCATTTGCATTGTTTCAGCTAAAAGTACAGTTGTTTGTAACATGCAAACTGGACATGAGCTATTGCTTTGCAGTAGTTACTAATCTGCTGATGAATGAGTCTTGTAGAGATTGGAAGGGATTTGTGTAGGCTGCAAATGGAATATAATGAGTTTCAAAAATGTAAGAAATTTAAAATACTGCTTGGATGTGAATTAAAATGTTCAGAAGCCACACACAGTTGCTTGAAATCTTGATCCTTTTTAGCCACCCATCATTGTGGTTTTTTTCCCAGAGTATGTTTGTCCACCCTAAAATTGTACTAAGTCAGGTATCTGAGAGACATCTGTCATCCTGAGTATCTTTCTATGTGAATAGGCTCTGCTGTGCTGGAGGTTAGTGTCTCAGGAACTTTCTAAAGGTGTAGATGCACATCTTCTGATCTCACAGGTAACAGCAGAAGTCATCTCTGCCTCTTTATTCTGTCTTTAGTACAGTTTAATGCTCTGTCTGTTTTCTGTGGTTTTCAAGATTCATGTGATGGCTTCTACCTTTTGGGTCAAAATAATCCTTTTTAGCAGAGACCAGCTGCTTTGCATTTTAAGCTTGCCTGCTGTTCTTTGGGAGTGAAAAGCAGGAGGAGTGGCTGGGCCAACTGATGAATAATCATGCATTTACCCACTCAGTTCTATCATGTGCTACTCTGAGCTGTTTTTGAGAGAAACTTGAGGCTCTGACTTTGAGGGATATGGTGTAACTGGTGAGATTTATTCCCAGGTGATTACAGTTCACATTGCAAAAATTCCTTTTGTACTTTGTCTGAATACTGTGATGATTGGTATCTAATGTTATAGGCGTGCCATGTTCCATTTTGGAGAATTTTGTCTTGCAGAGGAAGAACAAAGACAGCTGGAAATGAGTGAAAGAATAGGCCTTGTTCAAGAGCAGGGTTTACATCTGTTTTTACTATGTGTTGTTCCAACTCATGAGTCTTTACATCATAGAACCAAAGAATACCCAAATATTTTGTGATAACCTAAAAAATTGTTCCTCAGACTCTGGTAAAATGATTGTTGTATGATGAGAAAGTTCACTGTATTGGTTAAGCTTGAATTTTCCTTTCCTGGCTTATATTATTGGTACTTCAGAGTACTGTATAGCTGTCTCTTTGCTGTGTCTGCAATGTCATGGGCATCCACTGAAAATGTCAATGAATGGATTAACTTGTTATTTGTCAATGTACTTCTGTATGATCTGAGTGTCTGCCTTCTCTGTGTTTATGAGGTCAGCTCATTGTCCACAGGCAACAGTGAGTGTAACCTGCTTTACTGTTTTGGGATCAGGATGACCCTATAACTGCAAAGAAAAGAGGGTTCATCTCAGCTGTGTGCAGTTTTGTGTGCCACTCTGAAAAAGGTCACTTGGTTTGTTCAGCCTGGAGAAGAGGAGGCTGAGGGAAGACCTTGAGTGGTCTGTAGCTTCCTTGTGGGGGGAAGCAGAGCAGCGGCACTGATCTCTTCTCTGTGCTGACCAGTGACAGGACTCGAGGGAGTGGCCTGAAGCTGAGTCACGGGAGGTTTAGGTTCAATATTAGAAGAAGGTTTTTCACATAGAGGGTGTTTGGGCACTGGAACTCCTGGGAAAGTGGTCACAACACCAAGCCTGACAGAGTTCAAGAAGTATTTGGATGATGCTCCTGGGTGCATGGTGTGGTTATTTGGACTGTTCTGTGCAGTGATAGGAGTTGGACATGATGAGCCTTGTGGGTCCCTTTCAACTTAGCAACATCTATGATTAAAAAAAAAAAATTAAAATTACCTCTTTACCACTATGTAACATCTCTGTAGTCTTTTTTCCCCTTATTCTTCTTTACATTCATGAATCAGTCCTTTGGAAAAAAAATACCTGTACACATTAGTATCTTCTGTGTTACTGCTTTCAGCACATTACAGTGAATAAATATTATTTTATCAGCCCAATTGGCAATAATGACCATTAACCTTATTGGTAACTGCTGGGTCTCAGATGGAATGCTGAATGCATGCTTGTTCCAAAATGGCAGAATCTGCCTCTCCTTTTTACTATAATAAAGCTGCTTCTGTTTGCAGCACTGTGTTGCTGGGAGACTGCAGCTAATTTTTATGGTGCATATCTGTAGTAGTGATTGAAATTATACATTTCATTTAGTAGCTCTTCTTTTTGTTTGTAAACTGCCTTCTGTAAGAGGAGAGAAATGTTGTTCTGGGGAGAACAGTATCCAGACCAGAGAACATGACTGAATCTGAAACAAAAGCTCAGACTGTTCTGTTGATAACATCATTGTACTTCCAAAGTCAGTTCAGGGGGGATGGTGATCTGGCTAAATTTACACCAGTCTGATAGTCAGTTCTAACACAGGTACTCAGAAGAATTCCAGGTGAGACAAACACGTCTCCTCAAACTGCTGTTTTTCTTTTTCAGAATCCATGGTGCAAAACTTCAGCATGTGGCGTGACTTTAAAGCAAACCAACAAAATAGACTGAGAGATTATGAATTGGAAAACTGTGTCGTTTTGGTTCACAACACAGATAACGGTGGCAGTTTGGGGCTATGTAGAAAATGCAGTCCTTTTTAGAATGATTGTTGCACAGCTTGCATGCGGATCAGGATGTGCATGCAATTACATTGGCAAAAAGTGGGTGTAATTGGGCATGCACCTAAATGGAAAAATACACGTGTAAGGTGGAATCTGACTAATAAGTAAAAAAAAATCTTCTGCTTGCTGAATCTGTACTCCTTTTCTGGCTAAAGGAGATGGTAGTCCATTTTGTGCTGTTCACAGTCTGCTTAGGTTTGTAGCAGTGTCTTGTTTTTAATCTTGCTTGAGATGCCTCTCTGAAATGGGGTGTGTGTGTGTCTGGAGCCTGCTTGCTTAAACACGCGAGTCATGTCAGCTGCAATGCGGCAGTGCTTGGTGCTAATGAGGTGAGCAGCCAGAGCACCCGTCTGCTTATGTTTGCTCATCTCTGTGCAATTATGGCTGTGGGGATTGGAAAAAGGGATTTATATTGGATGTGGCTCTGTTTTGGCCTTTCCAGAGTGTGATTCTGTGTTCTCCTGAGGACTGGGCAGCACATTTCAACTTCCATTTTGGGAGTTAGGTGGTTGCTTCATTATGTTTAATGCAAGGTCTAAAATACATCCTGGTTGAGAGAAGAAAAGAAAAAAGGGAAGTACAGAGGGGGGGAACCCCCCTCCCCACTTCTTCTCTCCCCCCTCCCTCCCAGTTCTCCCCCAATTAATTCTAATGCACCTTGAAATTAAATATATGGCTTGGCAATCGGTGCCTTCATGCAGAGTAGATAGAAGTCTGTATTTGTAATGTAGCATCTTTGGAATACAGTAATCAGGTAATAAAATTTGGTTAGAAGTCACAAGTTACAGGTGGCCTTTGGTAGGCACAAGATGCAGATGCACTGTGATTTCTCAGCTCACAATTTTTTTTTTTTTTTAATTTTATTTTTAACCCTTAAGGTGCTGACAGCGGTGTGAGCTCAGTATTTTTTGCTGAAGTTATAAATTTTTGCTTTGAACATAAGGCAAATAAAGTAAATATCAAACCTTGTTTGTCTTTTCCCGTCCTCAAATGCCATACTATCTCCATTGAGCTTGATGCCTGCCTGTCCAATCCTGTCATATGCCTATTCCTACAGCTCCTCTTTCAGTGTTTCTTTTTCAGAGAATTAGCCTGTGGAACTATAGGCTAAGTAATATGTTTAAGTAATATGTTGATCTTGGTGGCAAAGCTGGCTTTCCTTCTAGTTCCTGCCTTTGTCACAGGGTCCTTCCCTGTTAGGTGATAAAATTATTTCTGACTACTTAATTTAATATAAATCAGATTGTTGAAATGACCTGACCTGTTAAAAATACTGCTGTTTTTTTGTGTTTTTTTAAGGATCTTATCTAGTCTCTGTTACTTTGGCAATATGTTGTGTAACATGGTGCCACAAACAGAGGGATCAGTACAGCTGGGACTGGGAAAGGTATGAACTGCATCCTGTAGGCAAGAACCAGCGGTGAGAGGCAGGAACCTCCTGAGCTCTTGATACAGCTGATGTGAGTGTAGTGTGCAGCTTACACCCATAGAAAGGGTGGAGTGTCAACCTGTAAACAAATGTCCATCATCCTGGGAAGGAGCCCAAGATTGTATGCCCTGATAAAGTCTGGTTTTTGCTTGGTCCTAGTTTTAAGTGACTTAAGAGTGACATGAGTGAAACAGCACAGCTGACAAGATGTGTGCTAGGGAGAGTTGTGCTGTTTTAACATTCACTGTTGAAGTCTGGTATCTCTGATCACAGATGGTGCAGTATTTCTGTGCCTGTTTACCTTCTCCTGGAGACCTTATGACTTAAGACTGGGATGTTTTTCTCTCTTCCTTCTTTAGGTCTCCGGGTGAAAGGAGAGCTCATTACTGCTTACCCACAAGTGGTGGTTGTGCGTGTGCCAACACCTTGGGTCCAGAGTGACAGCGACATCACAGTCCTTCGCCACTTAGAGAAGATGGGCTGTCGATTGATGAATCGTCCTCAAGCCATCCTCAACTGTGTCAACAAGTTCTGGACATTTCAAGAACTTGCTGGCCATGGTGTGCCTCTTCCAGACACTTTTTCATATGGTAAGGCTGTTGGATCAAAAGGGTAGCATAGTTGCCTAGACAACTTGTGCTTTTGCAATGCAAAAGATGTAAGTTTTGGAAATCCATAGAAGTTTAAGTAGCATGAGGCCAGTTCCACAGCTAAGTGTTGAGTAACCAAAATGGAAGTTAAAGTCGTGACACCCAGATTCTGGTTTTGTCTTTGTTGATTAGATTTTGATGCTTTGAAAAGAATACTTGAACTTGAAAGAGTACAGCCTTCCAAGCAACTGACTTTGGCTGTTAGTGCTATAATACTTTCTGTTCTTTTCCAGTTGCCCAAAACAACAGACAAGAGCTTGGAGTACTAAATGTCCTAAGTACTGTAGGAAACTAGACTTTGGTACAACCTGAAAATAGATTAAACTCCTATATGAATAAAAGTGTCTGCAAATACATTAGTTTTTGTGAAAGGACAAGAGTAGCAAGGAGTATGAGCCCTTGTGTTCACCTTTTAACAGTAGTTTAGGCTTTGTTTCCCACCAAAACAGTTAATTATAGTTTATTGTGCCTGCCTCTGGAATCTCTGGTATCTCTGGTTCCTGACAGAGTGCTAGATTAGAGGAACCATTTAACTGAGCTACCCTGATGCTATTTCTGCTTTTAATTACAATCTGTTAAAGAATTGTAGATACCTCTCAACCTTCTGTTTCTTCTGGGAATACCAGTGCTTTCCTCCCCTTTGTGTGATTGCATCAATAGGCTTTTATAATGGGAACATGGCAAAATGAGAAAAAAAAATTGACAAAACCATTTCTTTCTGTCATTTACTATGAATTACTATTTCCATCAATCACCATGAAAACACATTTGAGAAGAAACATACCCTTTCTTTATACATGTGGTTGCACTAACTTGTTGAGAAAGGAATGAGTTTTTGATTTTTTGGGGGATGGAGAGACCATGAATGATGCTTAATAATTGCAGAACATACCTGTTTGATCATAACTCCCTCCCACTTCTGTTGGTGTCTTCCTCTGGGATTTGACAGAAGCATGACTTTCTTTTCTTTTTGTTTTTGTTTTTTTAAACCACAAGTATCAAGTCATCAGTGAGAGCTGTCTTGGCCAAGTAAAGCAGGGTGTGCTGGATGACATGTTACTCCATGGCATGCATTAAACTCCATGGCAGGGTCGTGATGGCTGCTGCTGGCTTTGTGACTTTGAGTCTTGACTTCTGCACTTTACTGTGTGATGTGTTAGAGGGGGCTTGTCCCTTTGTCTGCTGACTTTTCTGTATTTCTTGTGCTGTGGTCAGCCTTCTTTAAATTGAACTCAAGTAACCTTGAAGTATCAACCATAATTGTGTGAATGGCCATTAAAAGCTACACTCGAAGGTCCTTAGAGATGCAATGAGATTAAAAGGTTGAAGTACTACTTCAGGATATAGAAAGAATGAGATATAGGAGACTTAAGCCTTCAGAAGGGGGAGGTGAACTGACAAGGTCTAGGTTGTTGCTGCTCTGTGGATTATGCCTTCTCATCGTGTTCCGTGTTGCTTTCCTGGTTAGTAGTTTGGATGGAACTGTTACTAGTGTCATGTGTCTGCTGTTTTCCTGTTAGACATTTGAAAAGATGGAAGTTGATAAAGTAAAAGGGATAAACTGAAACAAGATGGTAGAATTGGGGCATTTGGATTTGGAAGATCAGATTGAGCCTTTTGGGATTGTGATCAAGAGGCCTTTGTCAATTTGTGTCTTCAGTTCAAAAGGAAGTAGGTCTTAGTATCCCACACCTCACAAACACCTTCAAAGTCTGATTGTGCTCCATGACCAAGGTCCTCCTAACTGATGATTTCCCTGCATTATCTAAGCTGTAAGGGTGGGAGGAGTGTATGGCAATTACATCCCAAACTTGGCCACAGCAGACTGGTGGCACATAATGTTGTTGGTTTTCTTTTTGCCAGGTGGTCATGAGAATTTTTCCAAAATGATTGATGAGGCGGAAGTGCTGGAGTTCCCTATGGTGGTGAAGAACACGCGGGGTCATCGAGGTGGGTGTGAGGTCAGGGGTGAGGGCAAGGAGCATTCTAAGCAGCACTCCAAGATGTTGACTCATCAAGGAATGACAGTTAAGAAGATCTGTTAGGTGTTGGACTTCTTTCCAATCCATCTAAATTCTACCACCATTGAATGCTGAATGTTGAATAGGCTGCAGCACTGGGGAAAGGTTATAGTAGAACCCAGTCTTGCAAAGGCAGGGGGCAAAACGTTCAAAATTATGGTGCACTGGTGACTTCTGTGAGGAAAGCTTTGAACTGGAATAATGGGAGGTCTGGACTTTGTGAAGTTGAAAGAAGCCTACGTGGATTTTAGGGATGTTTTAAAATAGGCCTAAAAAATGAAATCTCGGTTCATTCAGTGACTTCTTTCCTACTCAGCTTTGTCTATAATTAGGATTCTGATTTAATTAAAATCTTACATATCGTTTGTAAAACTGAATCTCTGTTTTTCAGAAAAATACTTCTGACAGTGTCGGTGGTATTACTGCAGGTTCAGATTAAAGTGCTCTGTTTTTAGTCTTTTGTTTTAAGTGTTGAATATAAAACAAGCATCAACTTAATTTAGTGTTAAATAGTGGTTACTAAAGGAAACCATGTTTAAATCAATTTCTGAGGTTATTTGCACCGGAAGTTGGTCTGTTTTTAATATACTTAAAAACAAATTGAATAAATACTAGAGCTATAAAGAGACTAAAACTGAAGTTAAAGCAGAAAACCAGGAGTTACTTCAAACAAAATCATAACTAGAGGACACCACTTCTTCTTTCCTTCTGTCCATCAGTTTGCTCTCACTCTCTGCTGCTCTGATGCTTCTCTTCTGCTGGCATGAGTGCTTCTGTAACCATGTAGTAAATGGATTTAGGAACTGATGTCAAATGGACCTAGATGGGTTATTTTTACTCCAATTAAATTTAACATGACTTAGCACTTGCACAAATGCTTGTGTTGATTAAATGGAAGGGAGCAAAACACTGGGGCTGAGGAAGATCAGACCTGCTGCTGATAGCAGCAATACCTGTTAGTGTGGTTTTAAAGTGTGGGTGGAGCTCTAAAGCCAAGGTGGGGAGTTTGATGTTGCAGCAAGGTGATTTTGACAGCTGTGGAATATCTGAAACAGGAGATTTGACTTAACACTGCCTCTAGTGAAGATCTACTAAATAATTGTAGAGTTTCAGCTATTGATTTTCTTCTCCCTTTTTTAGCCAGGATTCCTGTTTACAAGTTTTGCTTTAGAGCACTTTAAACTCCAGGCATTTTAATGCAAATTTATGGAAAAGTACATGTCTTTTCACATTAAGAGAGTTGGGGAAACTTTTTCAAATTAATTGAAGAGCATCCATTTGCAAATTATATGTAAAATAAATAGGCAAATATGATTAGAGGTTGATGAGTAAAAGTCACACTCTTCTAGGCCAGTTTTCTGTGCAGTTTGCTGCTGCAGCAAATGGGCCAATCGTGGTTTTACCAAGATGTCATGATGCTGGATAATTTGCAAGAACTAAGTGGTTCCTCTTCACGCATTGTTCTTCCTTTTCCATTTCAGGAGTACTGTAGGATTATTAATTGCCTGTAGAAGAGTTAAAGTTTGGAGTGGGAGAAAGGACATGGAGATTTTTTCTTTTTGTGAATTTTAAGCTTACATTCTCATGTCTCTGTAGTGAGAAATTCCATGTTCCTCAAGCAGTATTCTGTGTTATGGAGACCTTAAGTCCTATCTAAACAGAGGCTGCTGTAGTAGGGCATAGGAACACTTGATGGAATTCTTTACACATTATTTATCCTAGTTCTGCTACTGCTGCATTTCTGTTCTCTTACTTAAGGAGGCAGTTTATCAATTTATGTTTGTACTTTGTTAGCACCATAACAGAATTGAATGACAGTTCTGCTTCAAGGTAAAGTGTGCAGCCTTATTGCAAAACATAAATCTAATATGACATAGAGCCCTTAAGAAAGGGGAAAGGAAGTTGGGAAATGTGGGTAAAGATGGGAAGGGATGCAGTCTTGTGAGACTGGAAATTGGATAGAAAGTAGTTCAGGGATGACTTTCACCAGTATGAATACTACTAGAAAAGAACAAAGAAGTCTTTGGTATGGTCTAAAAATAAAAGAGAATGAAGTTACTTCTTTTAGGTTAAAAAATCCAAGTCCTACTGAGGTTTGCTTGTAAAAAACCTAGTGATTTGTCAAGAGGGTTTTTTTCAGTTGTGGGATAATCCATTCATTTTATGTCTTGTGGAATCTTCTGCTAAATTATCTTGGATACTGTGGAGTGGAACGTTTTCCTCTGAATGTAGTTGTTCCACTGCAGACCTTATTCTGGAGTTGTGAGCCCTTTTAAGTATTGGGAAGAGCAGCTCTCAGGAACTTCTTAACAGAGAAGTGGGTGGTTCTGCAGTGGCACACTAGAGACTTCAGAGTTCTTAGATGCCCAGTGTTCAACAGTTTCATGTTGTTGGTTCTTGTGTGTCAAAGCTGTAGGCTGTGGGTCCTGTCCTCTTGGATGAACAAAATTGTTATTAATTACATGTTGGCTGCTCTTTCAGTATTTTTTCCTTTTATTTCCTCTCACTAAGGACTTGTACCAAAAGAAGTTGAAACTGCAAGACCATCTCCTTTATCTAAAGCTTTTTTCTTTTTCCTTGCTTCTTTCTTTTTCTTTTTTTTTTAAACTCATGTCTCCTCAGCTCTGTCAGTACTTGAACACTTAAAAGCACTGAATCAGTGGAACACTTGTCCATGGAAGAGTTTGTAAATGGATACAAGCTACAGATGGGGCCTCTGAGAATGGGCAGTGTGCCGGTCAGAGGTTTTACTTTCTCGTGCTGAATCATTGATGCAGCTCAGATGGGTAGCTGCTTTCAACACCCCGATGTTCTTTCCCCCATACAGGTAAAGCTGTGTTCCTGGCACGAGACAAGCACCATTTGGCAGACCTAAGCCATTTGATCCGTCACGATGCCCCGTACTTATTTCAAAAATACGTTAAGGAGTCCCATGGCAAGGATGTGCGCGTCATCGTAGTGGGAGGCCGTGTGGTGGGCACCATGCTCCGCTGCTCGACAGATGGGAGGATGCAGAGTAACTGCTCACTTGGTAGGAAAAGCATTGCTCATAGTTTTGATCAGAATATTTCAACCTAGTTGAAAAATCACAAAGCTGACTGAAGTAAGCTGCCGGTGTTATTTTGTGTTAATTGTGCTTGCTGCTGGGGGTTTAAAGGGGAAGCACAAGAGTAAGGATTAAGTAAGAAGCATGTTGAGCAAACAGAAGAGGAGAGATGATCTTTGCTCAAAGTGTTTGATAGATAGGATGATGACAAACAGGGGAAAGTTCTAGAACACAAGTGGAGCAACTGATGTGGTAATGGCAGTTTGATGCTAATGCTATGTTATCATTTGTTTCATCCTGTTGAGAGGAACAGAAAATGAAGGAAGACAGGAAGCAACACTTAAGAGAGGTGGAGGAGTCAGTCGTTTGGCAAGAGAGTAGAAGAAAATGTTAAGTGAGGAAGCTGTTGAAGGCAATTATCACTTGGATTGCACTGTTCATTTTCTGTGCTGCCTTAAGTCTGTCAGGTTCCTCCATGCTACCTCTTCCCACAAGGCCCATATCTGGGAGAAAGAGGAGGTTACTGCATTGATGGTAGCATGCTCAGAACTGAGATTCTGCATAGGTTTGGGTGTTGGACTTCAGGGTTTCTGAGGGTAAAAGGAGGAAGAACACTTGAGTGTGCCTGGCTGAAACTGTACTGAATCTGAGCAGGGATGGGATAAAATGTGTTCATGTATAGTGCAGTTTTGGTTAGTTAAAATGCCTAAGAGATTTTCGTTACTACTTAAATACAGCCTGAAAGATTTCCAGGGGAAATACAGCCTGAAAGATTTTTCTGCTAATTTTTTTTTGTTTGTTTCTTATTATTTGGGTTATTTTTCAATTTAACTATTGTGATAGATGAAGCTTGAGTGAGTTAATACTTAGGTGATGGACTGTGAACCTGACGAGCTGAGGTTCAGACATAAATGTTCACTAATTCTTGCTTTAGAGACAGTAACCTATGATAGCAAGTAGAGAGGTATATGAGCAGATGATAATGTCTTAATCCCCATTTCTCTCAATTATATCTACAGTTAGAGCTGTAGTCTTACCAAGAGCTCTAGGTTTAATTTTGCTGAAATATTTCTTCTGATCACGTACAAACATGTAAGGAAAGCCTCTACCTTAGAAGGAACAAGGGTGGTTTGTTAGTTCATTTTTTTAATATCCTGGGATCATAAAAATGTGTATTTTTTCTTGATTAAATAGTCATTGCTTGACTGTTTTTAAACAAATCATAATCTTGACCTGCCAAAGGCAGGTCAGAATCCTTTGAAATTCTGGTGTGGCATCAAGTTCATTAGTAGTCACTGTGGAAAGGAGGTCACTTTCTAAGTCATCAGCAGTGCTTGCAGGCTGACTTTGAAGCTTCCCAATCGAAAAGCACGGCCCGGTTGAGAAGGATGTCAGTCCCTTGTGACCTGAGCGCAGACAGCAAGTTCTTTTCACTTTTTCCAGGTGGTGTAGGAATGATGTGCTCGCTGAGCGAACAAGGCAAGCAGTTGGCAGTCCAAGTGTCAAACATCCTGGGGATGGATGTGTGCGGCATTGACCTGCTGATGAAGGACGACGGCTCATTCTACGTCTGCGAGGCCAATGCAAATGTAGGTTTCATTGCCTTTGACAAGGCTTGTAATTTAGACGTAGCTGGTATCATAGCGGACTATGCCGCTTCTCTGCTGGCCCCCGGCCGCTTGACGCGGCGCATGTCCTTGCTCTCCGTGGTGTCCACGGCCAGCGAGACTAGCGAGCCAGAGCTGGGCCCTCCAGCTGGGGCCGCTGTCGACAACATGAGTGCTAGCTCCAGCTCTGTCGACAGCGACCCTGAGACCACGGAGAGAGAGTTGCTCACCAAGCTCCCGGGGGCTCTCTTCAACATGAACCAGCTACTAGCCAATGAGATCAAGCTCCTTGTGGAGTGATGCCACGTGTAAATAGGTGACCAACAGAACTCTCTCTTGTAAATTTTTTTTTTTAAACCAACTTGCAATGCTGTTTATCAGAGACGCTCAGAGGAATGAGGAAAGGGGGGTGGGTGCGTCAGTCGAGAAAGCAAAAGTAAAAGGCACACGTGCTGTGATTGCTGTCCCTGCTCATTTGTGGAACATTAAATTGTCTTCATTCTTCATCAGTTTTACAGTGGAGATGCTCAGTTCATAGCCAAGCAGCAATTTTATTTGGATGCTGCTTTGGTCCCCAGATGTATTGCAGTTCATGTGTCTTCACAGGCAAGCATTGAAGCGTGATTCACACTTGAAGATTTTCAGAAAGTTGTCTGGCAGCTCTCTAGAAACTTCTGTGAATTACTGCACCAGTTGAGTCTCTTCTACCTCTGTAAGGCTTGATCCTGTAAATTGCTGAGTGCCTCAAATTCTTTATGTGAGTTGAAGGTGTTAAATACCAAGTATTTCAAAATTCCTGGACACCTACTGTTCCTACTCTTGCAGATGGGAGCTGTAAGTTCAGGGTCCTTTTGAAGTCATCACTTTCTGACCTTGCAGGATACAGCCTTCCAAATGATGAGGCTGGGAGAAGTGTCAGTTGAATTAATGTGAACTTTCTGTAAAAATCTGTAAATTGTACCATCTTGGTATTAAGTGGCAGCTTTGTGTCTAAATTCCTTTATAAAGCTTTTAAAGGAGGATACTTCTGTTTTTCTCATTTCAAATCCTGATATTTGGAAGGTATATAGGGGAATTGGCCATATTCTATTTGTGGGCAGAAGTAGCATGTTTTTAACTATTTTTTGCATGGTTGGAGGAGATAAACAGCACTGTAATGTTTGGTATACAAAATGATGTTTAATCTAAAAATGTGAAAAAGAATTACACTAGTTTAAAGCAAACGTGCATTGACTTGTATTTGTTAGTGTTTTAGTCTTTCTGAGAGAGATCTGCAATGTTAATGTTCCTTTTTCTTTAATACATGCTAGTCCAACACTCCCTTCTCTATGCCTGCATCTTTAACAGTGGCCAAAGTGAAAACACTGCAGACTGTTTGTTAAGAAAACACTGAGTTATAGTCTGTACATTGGTGGGGGGTTGTTTGTTTGTTTTTGTTTGCTTTTTTTTGGAGGGAGGAATGTGGTAAGGTGTGGAGGAGGGAAGAGCTGGTTAAAAGCAATTAGTCATCCAGAGGAACTTTAGAATAAAGCTGCAGTTCATACAATACTTACCAGGCTTACTTTTTCCCCACTGAACATAAAAACCTGATGTTGGCATAAATCCAAAGAGTATAACTGGGGAGAAATATTCAGTTCTTAGCTTTGGAAACGTGGCAGATTTGAAAAAGGAAAAAAAAAAAAAAAAGAAGGAAAAAGAAAAAAAAAAAAAGAGAGCTCAGCCAGAGTTAAAAAAAAGAAAAAAAAATAACCTATGTCCGCAAACGATTAAAGGATTGATCCTAGACCCTTACATGTGTGTGGTGTGAGTGCACACACTCGTGTGTGTTTGTGTGTGCACAATTGTTTTGCTTTATTTTTTTGAGGGTGTTGGCTGTTTAGCTCCTAATTTTTTTCAAGACTTCCTGATTTTCCTTAATCCTTCTGGCTGTGCATTTTGTCATTAGCCTTGAGCTGGTTTGGAAAACAGATAACCAAAACAGATACTGAGTCCATTTTTCAGTCCCTGTCTTCCTCCTCCTTTTCCTGCTCCTTCTCCCTTTTCATTCCCCTCTTATTCTCGGGGTTCCTAAAGCCCCAGAACTATATATATATATAAATATATATATAAAGATAAGCCTCTTTTTTAAAAACAAAAAGTAAAACGTTTACAATTGAAAAATCATCTTGTGAAAATAGGTTTGTTTGGAGGGGGGTTGTGTGTGTGCAATGCTGCTGTTTTCTGGATACTTTAATGGAGCATGTCCCATGTACCCTCTGAGGTTCTGCACTGCCCACCTCTGTGGCCCTTCCTCACCTCTCTGCTGCTCTGCTGTTTTACCTTCACTCGGACCTTAAACACAACTCACGGACACTATGCAGAGAGTCTTCAAGAGGCAATAAACAGAACAGTATTAACCTACTTTATGGAGGTTTGATCATGCTTCTTTGTACAGTTTGGTTTTTTTATTTTAAAAGGAATGTAATAAAATGGCTTTTTTTTTTTTTTTGTAGAATTAAATATTATTATTAAAATCAAGTGAAAGGTTGACTGTTGGTGTTAAGCAGGAGGGTGGACCAGCTGGTCCAGCAAAAAAAAGATCTTCAGCAGTAAAGGTATTTTCAGATCCTTCTAACTGAGCCTTCAAGTGCACAGGTTATACCTGAAGAATATAAAGGTCTTCCACTTCTGTGAAGAGTTACAGAATGGCAGAACATGAAAGTAACCTAATTTTCTAGTCACTGAGCAGTAAACTGTCTCTTCCAAGAGCTCTACTTCCCTTGCTTGTTTATCCAAGGGGAATTTTGGGTGGAGGGTGGCTCTCTTTTTGTTGTTGTTTTTTTCTTTTTTTGTCTCTCCCTTTTTACTGGTAGGTGCCTGCATTCCTTGACAGGCTGATAGGATCAATCCTTCCCTTTCTAGCTGTGACATACATTGAGCACATGTGGAATAACAGCAGGGAGTAAACAGATGCTAGTTGGTGTACAAAGGCCTTCGTGTTTCTATCGCAGGAAACATCTTTTAGATGAAAGTTAACTAAATATTCTGGATTGGTTTTTTGAGTCCCCATAGTATCTTGTAGCTCACAGGAACCTTACATTTCCAGCACCCTTTTGGAGTGTCTAGGTTACACCTCACAGTTGTAAAATTTGTGAAGTAAGCATAAGGGCTTTTTAAAAAAGACCAAGTAGGTTGAGAGATTTGTGGTTTGACTCCCTTCTCATAAGTTGCTCCTCTGGTTGGTGCTTCCATTACTAGTTTGGAGATAAGTCTATGCATAGTGGTCACAGAGGGAGACAGGATTTGAAACATCCTGTGCATGTGTTTGGATATCGGGTATTGATGTTGCATGAAAACCTTGCTTGAGGGTTCGTTTGTACAAATGGGTACACTTGTCTCATGTATTTACTCCCTACTTAACCCATTGCTCCTGAAACAGAGAAATGCAAAGAATGGCCTGGGGATGCAAGGGGGGTTTCTTGTTTTCACTCAAAGGGAAAAACACCAACAAACTAGTCCATGGTAACCAGCATAGTGTTTCCCATTGAAGGTGAACTCCACAGATGTCGGCTTTATACACTTTATTTTCTTCAGTTCCGTGTGCTGAAAATCACATGCTAAATTTCCATACAGTTGCACTAACACTACCTCCATATGTGGGTTTGGAAGCATGTGCTGAAAAAATGATCAACGTAGTGGTGGATTACAGTGGTGCCAATACAGTGATGGCAATACAACTATTTTTGCATATTTTAATGTTTGAAAGAGCCACTTAGAAACTCGTTTGCAAGAATAAGTTTTTTAAACTACATCTGATGAAATTTTGTTCTCTGTAACACTGGAGATTTTATTTTGTTCAGCTTACTGTGTTTGTAATTGATGTCTTGCTGTCAATATATGGATTGTATCTTAATCTTTGTATTTAATGCTTTAATGTGTTTTATAAAATCTTTTCTTGTAATGTTACAACACCTTATCTGTAAAACAGTGTCAGTGCTTGATGTTTACATTGACTGTTACATTTTTCGTTCTGAGCTGACGGTCAGTCTAGAAGCCTTTTCTCCCACTTCGTGTGCTATCTTTGCTGTGTGATATTTACTCAGGAAATAACTTCTGGAACATCTGGGTATGTCAGACACAAAGGAGATACTTCTTCAGATGTTATACCGGACTACAAAATCCAACAAATGAAACCAGTGACGCTTGCTAAATTCCCTCATTGCAAAAATCTGTCAGTTAAATACATAAGGGACCATAAGGGCTTAGAGAGACTTTGAAAACAGATCGTACAGTATCTTTCTCATGGCTCACTCTTTTTGAGAAGGTTTATGGGCTTTATGGCTGGTGTGAGACACACGACCCACTCCTGTTCTCTCTATGGAATAGTAGGTGCTCGGACAGGTAACTTCTGTTGCTACTGTCTTTTTTAATTTTTAATTTTTTCACTGTTTTAGGAATTGTTTTAAACTGAACACTGCAGTGTTTATAACCAGGTGTTTGCTGCCTTTTCCTTTGTTTTATTTCTTTAAATCTTTCTTAACCTTTGAGGGTGACTTTTGGAGCATTCTGATGGTGGATCTGCTGTTGGAAGTCTCCAAGCCTCCCATGTTTCTAATTGGAGTTGGAAAGTTTTTGTTTTGTTTATTTGTTTAAAACAATGACACAAATTAACTGTGCGGATTTTGGGTGGGATTTGCTGTTGTGCTATTTTGGGTGACTTATTCTCCCTTTTTTTACAGAAATGTGTTCTAACAGTTCACACTTTGTTGCTGTTCTTTGCAAAACTTTTCAGGAGCCAAAAAAGTCAAACAATCCAGAGAAAACCCCTTCTCCCCTTTCCGATGGCAAGAGTGAGAACTTATGAAAAATCCTTGCGAATGTTCCTTCCTAAACTTTTCCCCCCAGTAATGCAAGCGGGTAAAATGGTAAATGCAGCAGTTTGGTGGCATCCAAAACCGACCTGTTGTCAGGTAAATTGACACTTTTCTGCTCTTAATCTAACCTTCATAAGTTTGCTAACTTGTCTGCCTTCCTTTCTTTCCATCAGTTCATTTTGGTGATACTTGTTGAATGATTTCTTTAACCGGATTTAGAGAAAACCCTGCTTTACTTCCTTATTTCCCCTCCTTTTACTTGTTGACTTGTAAGAAAACTGTCATTGTGCTTTACTGAGGTGAGACAAAAGTGAGTCCCTACGTGCAACTGTATGAGGGATGGTTTTGTAATACATTAATTCCCCTTCCTCTTTATCAGTTTTAGATTATCTTCAAGTGTACTGTTTTAGCTGAGATTTTTGAAAGATACGTTGCTTTCCATTTGCTAAATGAACATAAAATATAACTGCAGAAGTTACGTAGTTGATAGGAATGAAAAACTAGTACTAAGAATGTTAATTCTATTAAAATTCAGTAGAGCAGGATCCTGTAAAGAGGACAGATGGACGAATATGTGTGCTGCAGAAAAAGACTGTTGAGCTGATGATTTCTGTTTGTGGAGGATGGGGTGACACATTTTTATCTTGCCCTCACTGCTGTATCAAAGCACTTGTACATTTTATCTTTCTCTGGTAACTCTCTCCCTTAATCTTAAACAATGTAAAAGTACTGGGTACTTAATATTTTTTTTGTTTAATTAAAGGGGAGAATCTTGTATTTTACTCAGAGGTAAAATATTAGACAATTGGAATACCCTTCCAAGTTGACGAATATTAGCCTACAAACAGGCTTCCAAGTTTCCTGATGCAGTATTATATTTCCCATGACATCTGTAAAGAATTAGCACTTGTTTCAGATTATTTTTCTGTGTACAATAATAACTCCTCTATACCAGCATAAAACGGTTAATTTTTTTATAGTCTCAGTTTGTATTTTCCTGAAAGAAAGCAAACTTACCAGCAATATAACAAATTGTAGCTTCAAATTAAGGTGGGAGGGAATAATTTTAGAGCCAAATTTTGCTCTCAATTACACTGAGATAAACCTGGAATCACTCTGTGAAAGTCAGTGGAGTGATAATCCGATTTCACTGGTATAATTGAGTGTATAATTTGTGTCTTTTAATTTTACTTGCAAGGTAATTTTACAAACCTGTTATACTTATGTTTCCAATGCTTTTTCCTTTCAGACACACCCACTTCTTGCGTCTCAGCATTGGGCAGGCCTATTCCTTTATTTGTGTATATTTTTGTGCATCAGCTGCTATAGGACACGGGTGTAACACTTTCAGGCATGTGGTTGGGTGTCTTTTGGGGTTTGTAATAATGTCTAAAAATAAAAATTTATTTTCCTCAGATTTATTCATTAATTCACGTTGGATCACAGTTTTGCACCTCTAACCTGATTTTAGATACATACTATGTGAAGATTTTCTTGAAAGAAATACAGTACTACTTCTTTGCAGAGTCTGCAATTCTTCTTTGGTGGGGAGAGTTTACCAAAATTTACTGCATTCTCTAATGTTTAAAGTTTTAATATTTAATATTGCTTGAAAGGTGGTTTTACAGATCTTGCTACTTCCTCTTTATGGAATGGCTTTCAAAGCCTTGTGTTGATCTTGGTTGTGCCCAGTGCTTTGCCTAGAGTATGGGGAAATGTAGAACTTGAATAGGCCATGACTTCTTAGACAAGGGATGATGATTATGTGCATGCTGAACCAGAACTTCTTCTATATGCCCTTCTGCTGCAACAGAATAATAAAACTGGTAGGTGGCAGCAGCAGCAGCAGCAGAAGACACTCATGACTGTGACCTGAGAAACCTCCAGTACTGGGAGAAATGGATTGCAAAGTACTAACTGGAGTAAGGGGAGTGGAGAAGAGAGGCAGAGTCCCTGAACTGTCCGTTTGAATGGTGAGTCTGATTTACAGAATTCTGACCATCAAAAGATTGCTTGTAATACAAGTGGCACATTGATCTATCTCAGTTGGTGTTTGGTTACCTGATGCCCTAATTCTCATCTTTGATTGAACATTCCAGTTTCCCCTATGCCTTTATAAGGCACAGTACTTGTCTTAAAAAATTAAACTTCACCAAAATCACCACATATATAGAATACTGGAAAATAAGGCTGAAAGGAATGTATTTCTCCAGTCATTCCCTGCTCCACAGAAGACTGTTCATATTTGTGCCATTGGTGAAATGTTTATTGTAACCTAGTTTAAAAACCAAGGAATAAATGAGGAAGATTCTGCAAAATATGGAATTTTATGAAGGTAAAAAACATCCTTACCATCAGCCAATGATCAGCCTCATAGGCTGAGAGCCCAACTGCTTATTTTGCTACTTAAGAGCAACATGTGTGTGTATATATATGTATGCCTTAGAAATGCCATGATAATAAAGAACAGTGTTATTTTTGGAGATTTCCTAAATCTCAAGGTAGCAAAAAAAAGGTTTGAATCACCAACAGTTAAAATCCTTTTTGGAAGTGGGAATTGCAAATTATATAATGTTTCTGAGTTTGTGGTTAAGAGTTGGTAGTTTCAGCCATCTCTTCAGTTCTAAATGGCTCTGAAACTTCTTTGATTGCACGTTCCTATCAGAAAAAACATTTTGAGCGTGTGGTCCAATCAACAGTTTTCCCAAGTTACATGCGTGTATTACAGTATACATTGTAAAACTTACATAAACCCAAGAAGTTAAAAAAGGATGAGGTAAAGATTAAATGAAGACTATTTTTGAAACATTTACTTATCTGTATTCATTAATTAAAAACCATTTAAAAATGGTTTTTAAAAAATCAAAAACCATTTTCACCCTGCAGCCTTACAGATTGTCTTGCAAAGCTTCCTGGGGAGTGTGGCCTCCTCTTTGGAGACCACTGATGTAGACACCATAAATACTTATTGTTGCAGATGTCATCCGAATGTTCCACTGTTACAACATCTCTATGCTAAGTAGTTCTTCTACTAGAGATTGAAGACTGACTCTAGTAGAATGACTGCTCCCTCTGAAAAGAAAATAAGAGGAGAGAGCAGCACAAGAAGCACTGATAAACAGCCTGACATAGGAGAAGTTTGTATCTGGATCAGCTCATAATATGGAGAAACATGTCCAAGTGGATTGGGAAAAAGGAATTGTTTCAGAATATATAGTAATATGCAGAATACAGCAGTAGCTTTTGTATTTTCATAAATGTTTCTACTTCATTTACAGCTAAGTATTAGTCAATAAATTCCAAATTCTGTTTTCTCTTGTTACCTGGTGTAGTCACACTAAAATCAGGAACAACACTTACATACAGGAGCTAAGCTGGATCTGGATTTTGATATCCAGGCAGCTAAATAGTCTCCAGTGCACATCAGGTACCACTTAGGACTGTGGACAACTGGTGTGCTTTTCTCATTAACTTCTTAGTTATCATACAGCCTCTCAAAGTATTCTGTGGACCACAGGCTGGAAATCTCAGAACTGAATTTTTACAGAGTGAAATGAGATTGCATGTACAAAACAGAAAATATTTTGAATAGAGAGTTGGTTGGAATCTTGTTACATATAATAACAAGCAAAGTTTGTATGTGAGACAAAACTCATAGAGAAAGGGTTTTAAATCCAGTCAGGCTGGAGATGTGATGAAGAGAAATAATTTCTGATAGTAGAGGCAAGGGAGTCTGAAGCCTATGTCAGTCTGTCATCAGAGATAGAAATGAGGCAGGAAAACAGATTTTGCTGATCTTTAGCATCACCAGCTGTTGCTGTGAGGAGGAATCTCACCAGACTTTCCATGTGTAATATATGCTAGGCATACTGGCCCTTGGGAACTGGATCTTGGGGAGAAGAGCTGAAAGTTCCATTGATGCACAAACTAAATGTAGCACCTGCCTACTTGAATGGGTGGTCTTGTGGATTAAAGGTGTTACTGCACTGAGTTTACATGACAGTAACATTTGGGAAGAAGAGTGTTCCTCTGGCCCTGGAAATGGGCCTGTAACTGCTGCTTCTCAGCGTAGTGGGAGAGAGAGGCACATAAATGTATGTCAGCTTTTTTGATGAGCAGAGACCAAGGTGACTTAGTGACTGATCAGGAAAGAATTTTTATTTTTTTTTGTTATAAACAGCAAGGCATTTAGAACGTTTTCAGGTCCTCCACAGTTCTCCATGTGTCTGTCAGTACAAAAGAGTTCTGGTTTTGGTTTTTTTTCTTTTAGATGTGACATACCCCAAAGCATCCTGTTTTCTGCAGCTTTGATGTGGTAGAGATTTGAAGAAGACAGATTATTTTCCATTCTTGTCATAGACTTTCACAGGCAGGCAAGGGGTGATATTTGTGAAAAGAGGAAATGAATACGTTCCTCATGCTGACTGAATAGTAGGTGATGGATTAAGCTGATAAAAAAGTTAAAATTCACATTGCACCTATGCAAGGCATTTTCAAGGTATTTTTTGCATCCCTCCTTTGTTCCCTTTAGAAACAGTACAAGTGTTACTAGAATATACAGTCTGCATAGTAGTATGTCTGTATTAAGCTCTGCCAAGTCTATGCATGAAGGGCTTATAAAAGATTTATGTGAATTTCTGTGTCTGCTCTTTTATTTGGAGGCAGGTTGCTGTATGCAGCTATGTACAGTATTCTGTCTTAGAGTAATAGATATTTTTTGCTTATTTGGAAGGAGGGAACTGTGTTTGGACAGTTAACTATATAATACTGTTATCCATTTCTATAGGAAGCAGAACAGCTAAGAAAAAGTATTTTTGTATTAGACAAATTGCAATATAATTGAGGTTTTTAATACAGAAACGGAAAAAAAAATGTTTTATTCAAAGGTCATTGGAATTTTTTTCAATAAAGTGCTCTAATAGCAAGAAACGAATTCCACAGAATCACAGTATCAGTTAGGTTGGAACAGACCTCTGAGGCCATCAAGTCCCAGCTTTTGAGCAAACACAATCTTGTCAGGTAGACCATGGCACTGAGTGCCACATGCAGTCTTTTCTTAAACACCTCCAGGAATGGCGACTCCATCGCCTCCCTGGGCAGCCCATTCCAATGCTAGACAACTCTTCTGTGAACAAATGCCTCCTGTTTATCTGTGTTGTGAAACAGTTACATTTTGAGGAGAGAGAAACTGAAGAGGTGAAAGCTGTCCGTGATGTTACATGTACTGAAGGGGAAGATGCTCTGAAGCAGAGAAAGAAGCCTAAGCAGTAGCTGTATGCAGTTACCCTTTTGGTTCTGTCATACCAATGCAGTGGGAAGCCAGGAGTCCAGATGAATGTTTCAGTTACATCTTGATGAGGAATGGGAATGTCACACTGACTGTGCAGCTGTATATATGTCATCTGTAAATATTTCATTTACAAGAAGTGTGGTTTGTCCAAGAGGGTGTGTGCAGTTTCCCTTCCTTGATGCTACTGTGCAGAGCACAGCCTGGTAGTCTTTATTCTCTGGATTCTTTCTGTTCAGTGGTATTGTGCATTAGGCCTGAAGCTTGCATTTTGTGAGTTTTAGGAGGAAACTCGCTGTGCTTGTGTGTATATTTTCCCATGCATCTAACCAACACAAGGTGACAGAAATAACACAGTTGTTACCGTTACCCTGCCCACCGACCTTTACAACATTGTATGGGAGGGGTAGTGCAGATATAATGTGATGTGGGAATGCTTGTCCATGCCCAAATGGAAATAGTTGTTTACTGGATGGCAAGTACTGAAGTTTTATCAGTGGGAGAACTAGGCAGGAAAAGTCTGCAGTTTGACTTTGCTAAACTTTTACACAATTTTTCCTCCACGTGAAATATTTCCACAGGAATCTAAGGTGTGTGGAAGATGCTGGATCACCAGGTGCAGAGATTGAACTCTACCCACTGGAAAGGTAACAGGAACTAGATTTTATCTTCAGAACACAGCCCACGCTGCTTCTCACTCCTTGACCTGGAAAGGCCTTTCCCAAGGTCAGAAGAGGAGTTTGGTACCCATGGCTTAGTCCTTGGTGTGTCTGTGTTGCAGCTATCAGGGAAGCCAGATAGGTGCTGGAAACTGAGTTTTTTTTATGATGTCTGCTTGTATTTTTGATGTTCATATTTTAGACCAAAGACTAACTTCTTCAATGATTTATTTCTTTAGGTTTTTCTGCAGCAGCCGCAGGTCTTCTCTTGCCTCTCATGGGAACACTTAGCCTTTTGATAATGCCTCCTTCACAATGAAGGGAAGAAAGGATGGATCAGCAGGAATGTGCAATGGAGTGATGTCCACATGGGGTGTTAACAGTCATGATGATCCCTGTCCCGCTAACTTGGATAATTGAATAAAAAAGTTGAATTGTAATTTATGAGAGTGTGAGATTCTTTTTGGTACCTTTTGCACCATCTCCCCTTTCTTGAAGGGCTGGTTAACTTGAGAAATCTATTGATACTGTATCAAAGCTGCACCTAAGCCAGAAGAATAAGACCTATTGGGTATTCTTCACTTTATTAATCTTTTTTTTTCCCTCCAGGAATTTAATTCCTAAGAGTTCTAAATGCTTTATATTGACATGATTAATCTTCCCAAATGCCTTAGAAACGTTAGCATCAGGTTTTATCAGTAATGTTGGTTTTATCAGTAATGTTACAAGTTCACCTAAGTCACTGAGGATACAAGTCTCCTGAGTTTCAAAAGTGAAGTCACCATACTGATCATGCTGTACTTCATGGTCACTTTGGTGACTGCTAGAGGAAAAGAGAAGCAACTTGGTTAACCTACCAGAGGTAATGTGCCTTTGGATTTTGAAGCCACAGTGGCAGGGCTTGTTACAGACATGGATGGGCATGGACATTCTTACTATCTGTTGTTTCTGAAGACAGCTTATCTTACCATGGGTTATAGATCTGGCACTTGGCTCTCTTGGTTTGTTGTTAGTGAAGCACTGTAAAGAATTAGACACGTACTGATGAGGTTTTCATGTGCCTACTTGAAATTTGTACAAAATTTACAAAAATGAAGCAAAAAAGGGAAGCAAGATGCTGAGTTGGTACATTATCAGTAAATACCTCTTATCCTTGACATTCTTCCTGTTCCTTTCATGGTTATTCATTTCATGTAAGTTTTAATTCCTGTTTTCTGTGTGCTTGTTCTAATTTACACATGAATGTACCTAGGAATGTGGCTGGTAGCCTGTCTGCAGCTATGCCTTTGCTGCAGTAGCTGAAGTTTATGGTTGGATTTTTTGCAGATGTGTGTCACACTGTTCCTTTGGCATCTCTGTAAGCAGGTGGAATGGCTGCCCCAACACAGTAATGGCCATTTCGTCTCTTGTGGTTCAGTGCCTGTTTGTGTGCTGATGCATATGCTGATGCTTCCTTAAGTGCTTTTCTGCCTTAATATTTCATGCTTAAAAAGTAGAACAGCTGAGAACTTTCTAAATTCCTTCCTAGTTTCATATATCCTAGCTTGCCAAGCTGCTTCTAGACCCTCTGTGTATTTCAGTTCTCTTATTTTTTTGTGGGTATTCAGCAGTGTTCTCTGTTCTGCTGCCTCAAGTAGTTTGCTCCTCCTGCCTTTGTAGTCTTTTTTTTTCTTTTTTTTTTCCCCCTGGCCTTTTTTGTGCTCTTAACTGGCCCCATATGTTTTTATCCTTGTCCCAAGCACACATGCACATATGGTAGCCTAAGAATATTTCTTACTCAGTGTCTATCACAGATAACCATTCTTTGTATTACTCTAAGAGTGTGTTCTCCTTTTTTCAGAGTGAGAAATGCTCTGTTACTACACATTTCCTTTTGGTATTTCACAGCCCTAAATGTGTTGGAAGTAAAATAGAAATTAAAATAAGTTTATCACTGTGTTATGTCTTAGTAGCGAGGGAAAGTTAGCAAATTGCAATACTGAGGAGAAAGTTCCTGTCTTTTGCACTCATTTTTCTATCTTTGTTGAGAGGGATTGGTCCTGCAATCCATCTCTTCATGTACCTCACTTAAAAGTTCAAATTCAAGAGCTGTGGTCAAGAATCTGTTGGTGTCTTGTAAAGTTTTGCTTTCCTTTGTCTTATCTTTGAATTAAGCATTGAGTATCAACAATTAAATAGTAATTGGATATTCATGATACAATATTTTGATATTACTTGTGCAGTATAGTGAAAACAGAGTAATAATAGTTCAGTAGTGATAATACTGACCTGTGCTGTGATGATGAGGGTGTAAACAGTTCCTTTTGCACGTCTGCATCTCCTATTAATTGGAATTGCACTGTTGTGCCAGCTACAGAAGTACTTGAAAAACTCTGCTTTGCTTAGTGTGATGAGATCTTGGGGTGGGGTATATTTGTATTGAGGCCAGACTTGGAGAGAGGTTGTAATTTTGTTTAGCATTAGATCTGGAAAACCTCTGTAACTTGTCTGGACTGCATTCCCAGTTGTGCATGATGTAAACAGACAGCTATGTCTTGACCACTGTCTTCTTTTATTTTTCTGGGTCATTTTCCTTATATTTTGCCTTATCACCTTGGTTGCTTCTCCAATCCACTCTTTCCCTGTCTAGACGACTTGGTTTATCACTGTGCATTTACCTTTAGGTGGTCTGCAAAATCTAGGTTTGGAATCAGACATTGCATCATCATCTCTCTGACCCTCTCATCCCATGCTGTCATCACTTCAGTATTTTTCCAGACACAGCTTTGGAGGCTGCCCTGCTGCAATGGTAATGTTAAGAAGGGAGAGCGTGCAGTGCAATGACCAGGTCACCTCAAAAGCCTCAAGGGTGGAATCCTTGGGAGAGAGGCTGCCACCGTGTGCTTCTTTCCCTTGCACTGACCCCCTTAGTTTAGCTGGTGGTGCACAGGCCAGTCTGATAAGCACAGGCTGGTAAGCTCACCCCGACATGAGCCTAGACATGGGCTGGTCACGGAGATTGGCCATCACCGGGTCACTCCTGCTGTGCTCTTCTGTGCTTTGCATATGCCTCAGGCTGAGATTCCAGCAAGCTCCTTGGTCTCCTGAATGTTTGCTTTGGATCTACTGTCCCAGCTGGTGGAAGGGAGTTGAGTAAGTAGTACTGGGCTCCAAAATCACGTTAAACACATTAGGAAGAGTTTCTGTCAGAGATGGAGTACACCTCCATATTTTTATCAGCATTTTAATTAAAATAATAATTTGTATATTTTAAAACAACACTTCTGAAGATTTCTAATGAAGGCAAAAGTCTTCCTTCTAGTTCTGTTCATCTTTTTCTTCCTGGAGGGTGTATACAGCAGCTCTAGGGGAGAGCCTGCTGCTTCTTCCCTACAGCCCCCAGGAGTCAGGAGAAAAAGATAGGGATATAATGATATTTTTCCAAGGGAAAAGACTGGGAGGCTGTTCTCTAGAATTCCTGGTAACCATCCATGTTCAGCAGCTTAGCAGTAACAACAGTTGTACCTAACAGTATGATATAGGAAGCAGGGAAAGAAGGGACAGTATCCCTTACAGCTGTGATGTCACTAATGGACCAGAAGTCACATTTCTGTGGGGATGAGGCAGGCTGGAGAACTTGGGCTTTTGGAACAATAAAAAACCAATCTCCACAGTTTTCTAGTGCCTTCTTTTCAGACTTGTGGACAGTGCTGTGTTACAGGGAAGAATATCTGCTTAATCTTCCCTATAACATCCCTCTGCACAGCTTTCTGGTGTTCTATATGCAAGGTAAGACTCTGAGGGAAGAAGTGCTCTCAGAATCATTCAAAGTGCTCTCTGCAGCCTGAATACTTTTGTGTCTTGGATTGGGGATCTCTTGTCTTAGTCCAGTCTTAGTAACAGCTCATGTATTTTGAAAACAGCTGAATTTGTGAGCAGTGAGTGGAAATGAAGAACTGCAGCCCAGTTATGAGACTTCACTCTGGAACAAGCAACCCTTGAAATAGGAGAGGAGGCCCAGTAGAGGGAAGGAAAGAAAGTGTTTTCAGTGTCTAAATTTCCAGATTTAGCTAGGGGTATGTGTGCAACTTTCTGTTATAACACTGCTGGCTCTGATACCATCAGTTGTCATGGAGTCCCTTTGGGTGGGAGATGTTCAAGGAGTCCAGCCTTGGTTAGATGCAGGTGACTGTTTGGTGTAGGAGCAAAAGAATAAGACAGGTTCTTACTGATGCTTTCCTGTATAAACTCTATTCCTGTTCCTCCCATTGCTCTACTAAGGCATCTTTTTTGCATTGTGATTTGGTAGGAGGTTTTTTGCTTTGATTTCCAAGATCAACAGTTTTTAACTGTTGCAGATTTCTCTCCTGCAACCAAATTAAAGTCTTGAGACTGGCTGTTGCTTTAACGATATCTAAGTATCTGTTACCTCACCTGAAAGGATCAGGTTGGGGCACAGAATTACATTTTTCTGCTCAGTTTTGTGGGCCGTGCTTAATGTCCCTTTGTGCTTTGCATCACTGGTGTGGAGCCCCTGCTGGTTTTTATACCATCTGAGTTAGCTGTGTTGAAAGTTTAGTTACTCATTGAGGTGAAGCTGGCATTCAGCATGTGTTCCTATAGACTGTACCAAAGATGAGCCTACTTTGGAAGGCAAATAGCCAAAGCAGATGACAAATGTGACAGGGCTCAGGAAGAGAGCGTGTCAGTAGCTACAAGTTGTAACTCATCTGTGGTGCAGTGACAGCCATCCATTATGCTGCAGAGTCCATTGGATGGAAAGAGATGAAAAACAACCAAGATTCTGTCTTGTGGCTGGCCACTATTCTTTGTATGCATACTATTTTTCACCTTCCTATAGGGAATTACTGCCAGAGTCACACCATGTTTGCAGGTGTTTGCATGTTTGTTCTTGAGCAACTGTACAGTGACAGGAAGGGCAGCAGAGACCCACCTGCCTGGGCTTAGGTGCAGTTTTCTGTCATGAAGGGAGCCCACAGTGAGCTACGTGCAGCTGAAGATGCCAGCAACAAAAGCAAGGATGCAGCCCCAGGAATTTAGCATTGAGGACACTGCAGACGCATTTTTGAACATGTTTTTAAGGCATCCAAGTCTTGCAAAATTACTAGTCATAGCCATCAACTTTTGATTAAATTTCCATCTCTTTCCTTTAGCCCACATGATTGGTGTTTAATGTCACTGCATTCAGTATGCCTTGGAGCAGACTGTGGTGCATTGTTTTGTTTGTGTAGAGTTGGCAAGCAGGTCATAATGTGTTGCTTTGGTTGCCTGGAGGAGTTCAGCATCTTTTAATTATGTGTTTTTGGAAGTGTCCTTTAACAGATGTAAGCCTTAGGAGCTGGAACAGTGAGATGAGAAGTAAGCTGGTTTGGAGGGTTTTGGAAGCAACTGTTGTGAGCCCAGAATGGTGAGGTGCTTTCAGAGAGGTGAAATTCATGCTCATATGCAATCCTACTCTTGGAAGCTTTTTCTACAATTCCTATCTTCCCCATTGGTTCTGGAATCCCTCCCAGAGTTTTGGATACACCTCCTCAGGGCAGCAATGCTCCCCTGTCACTGAACTTCTGATAAAACCTATCCTAAACCTGCACTTTTCTTTTGGATGGAGTGGGTGTGGGCCAGCAGGGTTTGTTTTTCTCACTGGTGTGTCAGAAGAGCTGCCAATCGTGTCTGTTTCCAGCTGTGGTTTTGTCACAGGCACCTACCAAGGACTGGTGTTTGAATGGCATCTTCTGTGGTGAAGGAGGTGAATTCCAACATCCCTAAGTCACTTCTAACTGTGCTGGACTTGGTTCTTGTTTTGCCAAGTGCACATTGGACCCATTAACTTAATGGAGAGTAGGAAACACAAACATGGAAAAAATCAAGCCCAAGATGTCTGAATCACATATTAACAGATACATCTTAAAGCAGAGATCTCTTTTACTTATTTCTGTTGGTGCACTTAATAAATACAGGGAACAAGACAGCATATCCTACTGCATTACAACGGGTTTAATTTATCCCTGACTAAATCAGTCCCTTTCAGTGAATGTGATGGGTGAAAAACATCTCCCAAGAGGGCGAGTTAGTTTTCTTGAGGCTGTGTTTCCCTCTGCTGGTGTGGAGTTAATACTGCTGATGGTTTTCCTCAAATCCAAGCTTCTGAAGCTACTTCTTTCTCATACTCCCAAGAAACCTTTAAACTTGTCCCTCATCATAAAGATTTTATTCCTTATATCCAATCTAAATCTACCCTCTTTCAGTTTAAAACTTTGACCCTTGTCCTGTTCCAGTGTCTCACCACCCTCACATTAAATAATTTCTTCCTAATATCTGATCTAAACCAGATCTCTTTCAGTTTAAAACCATTTCCTCTCGTGCTATCACTGCATGCTATCACTTGTGAAAAGTCCCTCTCCAGCTCTCTTGTAGCACCACTGGGTACTGGAAGGGGCTCTGAGGTCTCTCTGGAGCCTCCTCTTCTCCAGGCTGAACAATCCAAACTCTCTTGGCCTGTCTTCACAGCAGAGGCTCTCAAGCCCCCTGATCAGCTTTGTGGCATTCTCTGGACTCTGAACAACAGGTCCACATCCATCTTATGCTGGGGGCACCAGAGATGGATGCAGCACTCCAGGTGGGGTTTCATAAGAGTGGAATAGAAAGGGAGAATTTAGTCCTTCAACCTGCTGCCCACACTGCTTTTGGAACAGCCCAGAATACAGCTGGCTCTCTGAAAAAAAAAAAGCACTGTGTGTAAGAGCCTGGACTAGCTGGCAGCATTAAGCAAGCACAGGGAAGGAGTCTAAGTTAGAGAGCTGATGTGTTTTGAGACCTGAATATCATAGATCCAGTAAATTCACTGGCTGTGCATCTCTGCAGGGAGGGCAAGCTGTTGGCAGACCATCTAAGCAAGACAGCCTCTCTATTCCACAGATGATCTCTGCAGGTGTATTTTGATCCTAAAGCACCTATAGTACTCTGAGTATTCCACAGATACCTATCTCCTCCAAGGTGGGCCTTCTTCTGAGCAAAGATAATGCAGATTGTCTTCCCTTTGTTCTTGACAGAACAGCTCAATATCAATAGCAGGTAATTCAGAGATTTCCTTAGTTGTTACACAGCACCTCTCAGTGTACGTGGGGTTCAGGGAAGGAGTAGAGAAGACAGTGCTCAGTGGTATCAATGTCAATTTAAGCCTGAGAGCTCTAGGTTTTATAACCTCTGTCCACACAATCAGCAGAAGTCATTACTGCTACTCAAAATCATAGTGTGATGCAGAATTCAGAATTATTGTTCCATAAAGACTGGTATTCCTCAGCCCATAGTGTGGAATATTTCTGAGGGACACCTATGAAAACAAAATTGTTTTACAGATACCTAGATAGTGCTACAGCAAAACTCTTCTGTGCCAGAACAGTTAAGTGGAAATATTTTTCAAAGCTGAAAAAGAAAGTGCTTTAGACAATCTTCACATTCAGTTGCTTCAGAGTGTTTGTCATTGTTAGAACTTATTTTACTGTAGGAGAGAGTTACATTCAATAGCAATATCTGCCTGCTACTTACCAGTGCAATAAAAATCCAGTGTCTCATCCCTATAGCACTTCAGGTCTTTCAACCCTTCACAAAACCATTGTTTGAACCACTATTTTCTTCTTCAGTCTATTATTTATTAACAAAGATGACTTTTTAGTGGTTATTATTTCAGCTTGCAAAGACAAACGGTATGTCAAAATCAAAGTTTCCAAAGTATTCTATTCAGAACCACGAAACATAATCCCATATTTATCTAAAAAAATGGTGCCAGACTTTTTTGATGATCAAGGCTTAGGAATGTCTTTTACTTTTAAGTTTGTTTTGTGTAGCTGAGTTTTTTCTCAATGAGCCTAATCATTCTGAAATTAAGCAAAACTGTCACACCATTGTGAATTGATATTCCTTTGATTATACCTTCTTTTGACAGCACAGCACATTTGGATCAAAGGCCAGCAGACACATCCAGTTGGAAGAGCTTATTCCGTAAACAAGTGGAATCTTCTGCTGCATGGTCTCCTAAGCAGTTTCCAGAGCTGCTACAAGCATTACCTGCCAGTTGTAGGGAGGGTAGTATTCAGCTGAAATCCCAGCTCAGTACACTGCCAAGACCAGGCTGTAGCTCATTACAATAAGTGGGATCCACAAAAAAAAGGTTTGTTTTTGAATTCCAAGACTTACTGATCTATTAGTGGTTTTCAGCAAGTGAAAATCCCATGACACATCTTCTTGTACTTGGCCTGTGACTTTAACATTCTAGAAAAATAAGAAATTAGGAGAAGACAGCAAGGGTTATTCTACTCCTTGCTGCTTGGGAGTGGGACACAAAAGTATGTAGGGTACACATTATCCTTGATGCAGAAATATTTCTAAGCTGCTGTGTGTGCAGCTCTGGTGTGTCTGTGGGTGCTTGAGAAGTTGTAGCTGAACATAGAGGTGGTTCAGCACAATTGTTTCCCTGTTCCCACTGGTTTCCAGGCTGAATGCTCTTTGTCCCCTGCCTTTGAATGATTTTCTCTTTCTTGGCTTCTGGCTGTATATATAATCTTCCCAATAATTTATTTCCCTGCTTTCCTTGTAGCCTCAGTCCTGCTGGTTCTGGTTCTTAGAGAGTTCTGTGGCCAAGTCTGGCAATTCATAGTTGCTGCTTGCAGGCTGTCCTGCAATCATCCACCCCTTTTGTGTGCCTCTGGGTGCTGCTTTTGACACTTCTGCAGCTGAGCATCATCTGCCTTTCACTTACTGAGTGCTAGTGCAGAGAAGGAAGTGAAGGCTTTGAGCAGACCTATCTCAACACAGGGTTTGCTTCTTGCTGTTGAAGCTACATCTGTCCTCACTTTTGGAGTGCTAAAAAGGGATTTGCCAAGTTGCTGCGTGGGGATGGTACATTCTGAGAGAGCCTGTGCTTGTTTCCAAGCTGCAGTTCCAACGTGAGCCAGGTAAAAGGAGGGATCTCTGGGAAATTTTGATGTTGAAATTCAATGTTACAGTTCCCTACCTTCATACTTGGGAAAGCCTGCGCTTTGAGGCAGAAGCTTTCAAAGTGTTTGTTGCAAGGAAAATGCAGCCCTGGAGAATGTAAGCCAGGACCAGTAACTGCAGCTGAAACCAGCTGGCTACAGCGAGGAGAAGGAACCTTAATGAGGTGCTACAGTTTTGCTTAGAGTTAACCTGGACTCTCAAGTAATTTCTGGCCTGTGTAAGAAACAGTTTTTGCCATGGTCTGCATGTGTGCAAAGACACCCTATGGTTATTGCACACGTGGAATTAACCCCAAGTTTGCCCAGAAGTAAAAGCTGCAGCCGAAATCATGGAATCTCCTCAGGTAATCCCTTCTGGAACAGTAAGGGCTCAGCCCTTGTGTAAAGAGGGCATGTGTGCCTGCAAGGCACAGCTATATTAGTGACATTCCTTTACTCCGGAAAGCAGATGTTTCCTAGGGAGCAAACTGCCCAACAGTTCCTGATTATCCACATTTCAGTATTTGAGTGGAGCCAGCTCTGGGCAGAAATCCCAAGTGCCAGGTATTTTGCTTAGATGAGGAGAAAGAGGTTTCTAAAAGCCCAGTAAAGATTTCTATAGTAAAATGCTCCCTTGGTTTTTATTATCTGATGTTGTTGTCCGACTTCAAAAACATCTTTTGTTCTTGTTAATTGATTCAACATCTCATTATTTGTCTGCAGCTGATCTCATTTTGCTTTGAGGCAGAGAAGTGCTTTGCCTTCAGAGCTGTCTGTCTTCCAAGTCTGTTGTCTGCAATTTCTGAGCATGCCTTTGTAGTTTCTAAGTCCCAACTGAAATTAAATTGTAAAATTATCAATAGTTAGTTCCAGGAAAAGTCTTGAATGAAAAGCAATGGACTTAGTTCTTTGAATTAAGGAAACCTACTCAAGAAATTACCTGTCCTTAGGAATATGCAGCTTTTAGACATCACTAGGGAAGACCTGGGATGCCAGTAACAAGTACCATGACAGCAATGAAACTCTGTGTCTTGTACCCATGACTGATGGCAGCAAAGTGTATATGAATGCTCTCTCGGAAGGGTCTGTGGGTCCCTTTTGCCTCCCCTTTTTGGGTGCCTTACTTTCTGGAGACAAGGTGTTCAATGCAAACAGCCAATAGTGTAAGCACTTTCCACTCTCCCCTGTGGCCATTCCGGTGGCTATGAACAGAGTTTCAGAGCAAAGAGCACCTGGAGGTGCTGGGGACTGAACATGTAAGACAAGATGGCCACAGTTCCCTCCATATGCTGGAACAGCCCTGGGAAATTGATATAAAGTTCCCAGAGTTTATTTGCAATCCATGTGGGACTCTTCCCTTAAACTATGAGGTTAAGTGCTCAGTGGAGGTTTCTTGGAATCCCAGTTTGTCAGAAACTTTATTCCACCTGTTGCCTGCTAGGTTTTCCTCATAAGGAGATCTGAAGTGGAGGCAGATAGGCAAAGGACAAAACATTAGAGAATGAGAAAAGGCAGCTCCGGGAAAAAGATGTGCAAAGAGACACTGCAAGCAAAACATCCCATCTATTGCTCCTGGCATGTGGTCTTGGGCACCTGTCATAAAACACACAGGGGTCTTTCAGTGGACCACACTTCAACTCAAACGTTTTTTAAAAACTTCAGTAGAGGGTCTTCTTCTCAAATAATGAAGAGGCAGTTTTCTTAATGGCTTTTATTGCTCTTACCACTATTTCTGAGAAGTCCTATTGCTAAACAGGATTTCTTGACATTCAGCCTGAATTTGCCATCATCCTTTAGCTTTACCTACTCTGTCTGTTCAGCTTTACTCTAAACATTTTACTGCTGCCTTGAACACAACAATTTTCATATGGTTTCTAAGTTGTGATTCTGCTTCCCTGTCTTGAAATTCATGCTCTTTTTATGAAGGCAAAATCATGAAAAGGCAAAAAAAAAAAAGTGTTGTAAAAAGGTATAATCTTTATCTGCCCCTCTCTGGCCTTTCTGACTTTTATCTGTGTTTCTCACTGTCCTGCCTCACTTTAAACTGGAAATCCTCAGGCAGTTCTGCCAGAGCTGCTTGCATGTTAAAATAAATTAAATAGTGAAATGTGGCTTCATGGCAACTCTAATGTCCTAAGGGCCTGAATTCCAAGTCCCTGTACACATGTTGAAACAAAAGAGATCATTTAGGCTGGACAGTCATCCTTGGTATTTGACAACATGCCTGGAGACACACTGGGAACACAGTATGGAATTAGGGTGCCAGTGAGAAGAGTAGAACCATTTTCAGAGCATCCAGTTTTGTTTAGCTGAGAGAATCAGGCAGTAGTAGTTAAAAAGTTAAGAGAAAGTCCCATATATCTATTTGCAAGCTTTTAAAAAACAAAACAAAACAAAACAAACCAGCATCCAACAGCTGGTGGGGACTGTGTCTGTCAGCCTTGCAATGGGGTTAAGAACTTTCTTGAACTCTTCTCGTGGTTCTTGGGGTGCTTCCCAGAAATCACTCCACCTACATGCAAGGACAGGAAAAATCAGAATATGCTGGTATGGACTTGTCAATACATAGAATTATAACTTATTTCTGAAACCTGTGTTCCTTGGTTCATTAGCTGTGGCTGAAGTGTGTTGAAAGAGGAGCTTCCCTGTTATAAATTCCAAAAACCTCTTGATTTCCAAATATTTGTGACTGGAAAATTGCAGTAGTGGTCGTTCAAGGTTACGGTGCTGTGCAAATATGCAAGAACACTTAAAAAAAGCCACAAAGGAAATCACAGGTCTAGGCATATGTGTACATTCAGAATGCAAAAGGAGGGATAAAAGCAACTTTTGTTGGAATCCTGGGGCTTCCAGGCTACAGTAGCACCTACTAGAAGGCAGATGAATAAAAAATAACCTGCATACATCGATATAACAGAATTTTACTTTTAAGACCTGAATCTCAGCAAGCAGCTGGCCCTCCAAAATTTAAATCTGTAGATAATCTTCGGAAAAGGCTCATTCTGAGCAGTGGAGAATTGTTTCCATTGCTCTCTCTCAACTTTTTGCACCTCCCCTTTGAACAGCCTCATTCCAACAACTGCTTTCCTCTGGCTAAACGAGCTGTTCATCCAGCTGCTTAACTGTTTACTCATTTCTTTCCCAGTTATCTTGCTGTCTCTTTGGGAGTTATTAGCATCTGAAAAGGTTTCAGTCTGTCCCACCTGCCCAATGCGGGCCTAACAGTGACAAAAACTCAAACTGTGCCCTGGCTTCTCCAGCATCACACTGGCATACTTAAAAAGTCAGGGCTGTAAGGCCAGATCGAATTGATTCCTGGTGACAATCTGATTTCCCTCAAATCAAGGTATCTGGGAGAGATCCCAGGACGTTGTGCTCTGTGTGTCTTGTAGCCATGTTTCCTAGGTGAGGCAATCAGTACCTTTGAGCTGTCTGTTAAATCTCACATAAATGAGCCACCAAACCCCATACCTGGGATCTTCTGCCACTACAGGCTCACTGGGAATAGCAGCCACAGCACAGGAGTTGTTCTACTGTGCTGGTGAGTTTTAGACAGAGCTTGGGCTGCTGAGAGCACCTACCTGGTAATATTCAGGAATTTTTCCTACCTCAAGTGCTTTACAGCTTTGGATAGATGTTGGGTGAAAGGTCTGATGGCAAAAGTACAGCAAAGGCACAGGGAATACCGTGGGAAGAGGAAGGGAAGGAGGCTGGCAGCTTGGTTTGAGTGTTCATGTATTATTCTTCACTTAGGGGGCTGAGGATAAGGGTAGGTGCCCAGTGGGTATATGTATATAATGTGGATATAATGGATATAATGTGGTATGGGAACCACAAAGAGCAGTTAGGAGATTTTATCCCCCATGGGTAGTGCAGCCAAAAGGCCTAAAGGAGGGAGAAGCTGGACATTTTTGTGATTTAGTATAACTTTTTTGGGGGGACTGTAGCAGGGGTTTTGAAAAGCGACTAGCAGTCTTGTGCTGAGAGATTTTTGATACAGCTACTTGAGTAGATACAATTTTCCCTCTCCAGTTTCACGCTCTCTTTCCTGTTCTCTGTAAGGTAGAAACAGAGGAGAGGGATAGTGAAAGCCTCTTCTTCTCATTCCACTTGCCCCATGAGTTTTTCCCTACAAGGAATAGGTAGTCACTGCCATGGTGTCACAGAAGGCCCAAAGAATTAGTTCAGATGTACCTGCTTAAGGATGGCCAAGATGAATCTCACGTTCAGTAAGTCATGCTCTCTCTCCATAGCTGGTGTCTGCCTTTATTTCTTTTCCTCCATTTTCTTTTCAAGAGGAGTTAGCACATAGGAATCATGTGTATGAGCTGGGGGCATACTGTCAGAGGGGCTATTTATACCTGCAGCCACATTGCAGCACTCCAGGAGACACCTCAAAGCCAGGGGTGTGCTTTGGGTGCTGGCCTGTGCTGCACCAGGGGCTCTGGATGGATTGTGATCCTGACCCTGTGGATCACTTCTTCTTTGGGAGAAGTGGGAGGGGGACTTGTGCATGAGGCAGTGGTGGCCAAAGCCAAGATGCTGTGGGCAATGGCAAAAGTGGTCCTGACTGCAGCTTTTGTGCTCTGGGCTTAGCTCAGACAGCCTGGAGGTGGTTGTTGGATGCTGTTGGCTGTCCTCCTACCCCACAGCATCTCTCCACCCCTTTGTGCTGTTGATTCTCCTCTTCCTCCAGGCATAGTAAGTAGCTGTGACCTTTGCACTCATTGTTTAGATATCCCCAGCTGCATTTCTTTGCTGCTGCACTTCTTGCTGTCTGATCTCATTGTATTTTTCATGGCATTAATAGAGAATGAAGGAATGGGAAAGATTTTCAGAGAGGGGAGTTTGCTTCTGAAGTGAAGGGCACTGCATCTTTTTGAATGCAGGAACACCTCTGAATTAGATGGCGTAACTGAGGAAGGCATGTCTTGGTGGGCTGGGGAAGGACTCTAGGAGGGAATAGTGTTAGATCTGTCTGATTAGACTCTGACTTCCTCCTGTCTTTGTCCTAGCTCTGAAGTTCTCTCTCTCCATCCCTCTTTCCTTCTCTGACTCTGTTCCCAGCCCTTCACCAACAGACAGCAGGTCTCAGTGCTGGGAAGAGAGCTGGAGTCACAACTGCAATGTTTCCAAGGTCAACTGATGCCAATTGAAGTGCTATAAATTATTTAATTAAATAGATTATTTGATTAAATAGATTTCAATGAACAAATAAGAAGCCTTTATTTAATCAATTTCATCTTCTTTTGAGCCAGTACACACTGAACAAATATTGTCAATGTTGCCTTTTAAACCTATTTTTGCTATCCAAAAGTGTGTGCTGTGGCTGTGCATGTTTGATCAACCCTGCTAGGTTAATGTTTTAGAGCATTCCCTTTTTGTAGTTTTTCATGACAAGAATATAATGAGATAAATATTATTTTTTTTTTCATTCCACAATTCATTCCTGTACAGCTTAATGGAATCTAGACTTCAATTACTGCACAAATCCCTCAGCACCTAAAATTCATCATTAAATAAAGCTACCTTAGATGTTTTGGATTCACTGAAAGTAAGCTTGTCTAAACATATTTGACATTTACATGGATTCAATTTAAACAAGGCAAGATTTATCTCTCAAAAAATAATTAACTGATTGATTTTTTTTTCCCTCTCTCTTTTTCTGGTCAATGTGTTCTTCAGTGTTTCAGAAATCATAGAGCTTAGCTCCTCACAACTAGTTCCTATTTGCAGATACGGAGGGCAAAAGAAATTTCCATGCTTTTGCAGTCCCCAAAGGCTTTTTCAATTTGAATAAGCTAGTCAGTACTTTGAACCAGGTGAACAAACAGGAAAAAAAAAAAAGGAAATATTCTGTGGAGGCATGAACAGACCTCTCTTGTTAAAAACTGGCTGAACACTTTTTGTAAAGTGTTTTCTGGTCATTCACTTCTGGCTTTTGCTTCTTCAATAGTCTGCCTTTAAGACATTGTAGTAAACGTGTAGGGCTTTATTAACTTTTTTACTGTAATTACTTGATTCTATTCTAAAACAAAACAGTGTCTCATCCCCCTCATGGTAAATAATTTATTCCCTATATCCAAATGAAATCTACTCTGTTTCAGTTTAAAATTTTGCCCCTTGTGCTGTCACTCCAAGCCCTGCTAAAAAGTTTCTCTCCACCTTTCTTATAAGCTCCAGTTAGGTACTGGGAGGCTGCTCTAAGGTCTCTCTGGAGCCTTCCCTGCTCCAGGCTGAATAACCCTGACTCTCTCAGCCTGTCTCCATAGTAGAGGAGTTCCAGCCCTCTGATCAGCTTGGTGGCCTCCTCTGAACTTGCACCAGGAGGTGAATGTAGTTCTTGTACCAGTGTCCCCAGAGCTGGATGGAGCACTCCAGATGGGGTGTCACTAGAGCAGGGTAGTGAATAATGCAAATGAACATGGAAAACTGGTTCTAAGGTCTGACCCTGAGCCTGTAAAATTGCATGGTTTTTTTTTCTTTAATCCTGCAGGCCTTTATCCTGGGGTCTGGTTTCTTCTCTGCAATGTCTCAGGTCAGTTTGCTAGAACTATTCCTACAGAAGATGAGTTTTGTCAGGTTTTTTCCACAGAGGAGTTCACTGGATGTAATCAAAGTTGCCAGTTAATTGAGAAAGTAAGTGGCTTGGTCAGAATTAAGAATCTAGCCTAAAACCTGACAAATGTTCCTGCAAATACATTACAAGTAGTTAAATCCTCACCATGGTTTTTCAAGGTGCAACTTGCTTTATATAGGACCCCAAACTTTACCACTAGGGTCTGGTTTGGGTTTTGATTCTTTGTTAAGACTAGAGATGATTCCTAAGCCACTGTGTTAAGATCTGGAAATTGTTGTGGGCTTGGCTGAGCCAATTTATCAATTTGTACACAATTTTCAACTTCTGTGAGTGCTTATCTACTTGATGACCAGACAAGTCAGGATGTTGTGGTTTGAGAAGTCACCATGCCTGGAGTGCTCTGAGATTTCCTCCCTTTGGTGGGGTGGGTAAGAGAGGTGAAGCAAGAGCCAGGGGTTTGGTGTGGGGCAAAGAAGGTTCAGAAGGGAATAGACTCTTCTAATGGCATGTGTGGATTTTCTGAGTGTTAGCTGGTGCTCTAGTTACTGCTCCCTTTTGTGAGAAGTATGCAAAGTTGCAGGTCTCAGGGTTCACATGTGTAGAGATCCATGCCTTGCCTGTGGTTTGAGCACCTTCTTATGACAGTTTCCAAAATCCCTTGGGCATCATTTTGAAATTGTCCAAACTGAATTCCAACTAAAGAAATCAAAGCCTACAGTCTAAAAGCTGGGAGGAAAAAAAAAAAAAAAAAAAAAAGAAAAAGAAAAGAGATTTGCAGTTCTTTGAATGATCTTAGTATAGGGGCCAAGCATTGAGAAAGGCATAGAACAATTTACACTATGTTGCCTTCAGGCTTTCTGACCCAGTCAGCTCCTGCTCCTTCTGCTGTGTTTGTCCAGGTGTGTTCTCAATTCCTTGCTTGGTTTTGGTGCAATGGACAAATCTGCTGTCAAGGCAGCAGAAAGAGGGGGTAGCAGTTCACTTTGCTATTGTGGAGAGATTCTTTAAAGGGATTCCATTATGTTATGGATGCTAGTCAGATTGCAGAAGCACTAAGGCCTGGCAGATTTTTATGAACCTTACATGAACTATGAAATATCCTTAACGCAAAAGTTTACTTCACTATCAGAACACAAGGATAACAAATCTCATTGTGTTTGAAAATAACACAGCAGTTATGGAGTGAGCACGTGTGTGTTAGAGGCGAGTTGGAAATGTCAGTGATGAGGAGCACGAAATTTGTGATTGGAAAGAAGGCAACAACAGAGAAGGCCCAAGGCCTGTATGACATTGGTGATAAGTGTCTAGAGGAGGATGAAGAGTGATTCAGTTGCTTTGATGAGCTACTCTGCACTACAGGCTCTCCAACAGATGTGCTTCTTCAAAGAAAGTGAGGACTTCCTCCCCTCTGCACAGTCTCCTATCAAAGTGCTCTGCAGACATGGGTACTTCTCTGGTACTCTCCTCATGCAGTTCATTGAGACCACTGCCTTTTTCTTTTCTTCAAAGATATTAGAACACAGGAGTGATTTCCAAGGTCCTTTTCCTCATTCTGAACCATAGACAATGTTATCAATTTATCATATGTATATGACTTTTACTGAGACTTCTCTTCTTCCTTTTCAGTTTTTGATTCAGATTTTAACTGTGGAGAGGAGGTTTCTATGTGGTTTTGCATTGCCAGTGTGGACTATGTCCTTTGCTCCAGCTGAATTGTGTTTTCAGGAGGAATAGATCCCTTACTCCCCATGGGAATCTCGGCTCAACACTTCTGTCACAAAGGCCTTCTTGGAGTCCATTTAGAGAAAGAAAATGAAGGACTAGAAAGGCTGCACAACCTTGCTTTGCTTTCTCTGTTGCAGAGACTTTGAGTTTGTGACACCTGTGCAGCTGTCAGTCACTGCCTTTGATGCAGATCCTTCAAACGTATGTTCATGTGACCAAAAGCCAGGTTTGCCAAAGCTAAACAAGGAATAGAGAGCACACCTGGGCAAACACAGTAGGAGGGCATGGTGGGACAGGGTCAGAGAGATCTCCCCATTGCTGGCCCCAGGGGGTGCAGCTCCTGCCAGAAATCTGCCAGCATCAGGACCTCTCTGGCTGTGATTTGTGATAGATCTGGCTCTTGTTTTTTGTAGGAAAATCTGGTTTTAGACAAAAAATTTGTAAGTTTGCCTGGCAGACTGTTTTCAGAAGTGTTTAGCAATAGGAAAAGAGGCAATGGGCAGAAACTGATGCACAGGAAATTCCACACAAATATGAGGAAGAACTTCTTAATGTGCAGGTGACTGAGCACTGGAACAGATTGCCCAGAGAGGTTGTGGAGTCTCCCTCACTGGAGATATTTGAAAACTGACCAGATGACATGTGCTCTGGGAGGAATCAGCTTTAGCAGGGAGGTTGGACCAGATGACCCACTGTGGTCCCTTCCAATTTGACCCATTCTGTGACTGACACTCTCAGTAAGGTGACCTCTTTCTTTGAAAAGGACACAGAGAGACAAGAATGGGGAGAATGTGTTCATCAAAATAAAGAGTGTCTAGTCTCCCTTGCCAAGGAGCCTAACAGTGATTTAGACCAACTCAGAGTTGACCTCCATCAGCCTCTGGCCAGTTATCTCAATCAACTGAACAGTGAGATGTTCACTTGAGACAAAGGCAATACTAGTTAGCACTAACATCCTGTACACAGTGTGCAGCCCTGATGATGCACGTCAGCCTTTCCAGGTCCACCTGGGAACAGACTGTGGAGAGCCTTGGGAACAGGGCTCCCGAGTTAGCTGAACATTTCTGTGCATCCTGCTGGTTTTGCCAGGCGATTTTGCCCAACTGATTGCTTGAGTAACGTCATGTTGGGACACAGGTATGGAAAGCTTAGGCTGCATTGGCACTGTCAAACAGCACTGGGATATATTTCCAGTCACAGAACTGTAGCTGCCTGTATTATTAGGACAGTCCCTTGTACATCTCAGCTCAGGCTGTCTCACATAAGACTCAGATGTAGTTTGTGGACTGCTCACAGCAGGCACTTTACGTGGTGACTGTGCTTTTGTGGAGGCCAACCTGGTTAACCAGGACATTTGACTACCCACTGTACAGGCTGCCATCAGTGCTTACAAAATAACCCACATATTTAATTTTTGAGTTTCAACCTGACCCTCAGGTTCAAAAGCAGAACCAAAAGGCTGCATCTCTGGATGTCAGACGTTTCAGACCTAGAATACTGAAGAACTGGAAGCTATTCCTGAGGCGCCCTCCTTGCCGATGATGCCATGACTAATGGGTGTTGCAGGGCACTGGTGGAGACTTCTGTGAGCCAGTATTTGTTTCCATTTTCCTCGTGATGTGCAGGGAAGGAAAAGGCAAAGTCATTAGCTCATTAGTGGTTACTGGCTGCTGGCAGTGCTGCTTCCTTATGCACATGGAAGGATTTGCTCCATTTTCAAGCCAGATAGCCTGAGGAGATCCACAACCCCCTAATCTGATCCTGAGCTCTGTCCCCAGTGAGGACAGTGCTGTGTGCAGGGGGCAGCTCCTGCTGCAGGCTGCACAGCAGCAATCCATCTCCAGCTGAAACAAAGGGATGCAAGTGACAAGTGATCAGGACCTGGCCTGGGTCACTGATCAGCAAAGTTCTCACTGTTTTTTTGCTGTGAGAAGCCCATTTGGTCAGGTGTCTCCACAGCAGCCTTGCAGGAGGGGATGTTCTGAACTGGTGGCTGGCAGCCAAAGTGGCTGCCATTGGCTAAGGGGCACTTGGCACAGTGCACCTATCCTTACAGCTGCTGTGTGGAATCTCAGGGGAGAGAGAGAGGTGGGGAGAGGCTGGCTCCTCCCCACATCCCACCTCTTCATTTAGGCTCTGCTACAAAGAAATTCCCCCCCGTAAACAGCCTCAGAGATTTCAGAGGAAGAGACACTTGAGACTGGGAAGCAAGAACCCCCAGGATGAGGATAGCCATCCTCCTGAGCCTTCTGTTCCATGCTGCAGCTGCTTCTCACCAACTGTGAGTGATGCTGAACTCCTGTTTCAGTCTCTTTCATCAGTCTAGCTAGATGGACCACATCCCATGCCATCAGCTCTCATGCTTCCTGCTCTACCAGGTGACGCCAAGGAGTAGCTGAGTCATACACCTTGCCTCCCATGCCTTAGTTTGACTCCTGCAGGTCAACACAAGCTTTTTGGGGGTCTTCCAGGTCAGACCTTAGGCCCAGGGATGTTTGCTCTGCTGTTGCAATGTAGATCAAATAATTGGTGTCTAGACTGCAAGGTTATGAAACCACCTTTTCTGAAGACTGCATGGGATGTTTTTGGAGAGTTCAGGAGATTGCTGGAATAAGGGGATTGAAAAAGATTATAGGGCTATACTTAAGCTAATCAAGCAGAAACTACCTCTCAAGTTTCAGTGAAGCAACAGCTTTGCTGGGCCCACTGCTGCTTTTGAATGTTGATGGAAGCCATGGCACATTGCTGAAGGATTCTGCAGTAGTGGGCCACAGCAGGGCAGCTTTCTTACACCTCTTGAGACCTCAGACTGATACCACCTCTGCTGTCCTCCCCCACCACAGACATTACCTGGTGGTGATCCCTGCAGCTCTCCAGTACCCATCCACCCAGGTTGCCTGCCTCCACATCACCTGTCATGAAGCAAAAATTCAAGTGAATCTGGCCTTGGAGCGCTCTGCAGGACGGGAGCTCTTGATGCAAGAAACCATCCAGAAGAAGAAGACTTTCCTGTGCACTAAGTTCTGGGTGAGCCACCCTAGGCAAATGCCATGACTGATTTTCCTTTTGGGATATTGCTTGTGTTACTCCCTAACCAGGGGTGACATGGGTGGGGTCTAATTTGTCTTGGTATGACCTTTCAGGAAGGGGAATGGGTGATGACCAGGGATGCACAGCCCAACACAGCCTGTTGGTTAGCACTGAATTTCCTCTCTGGATTGAATTTTGAAATGAAATTTACATTTGTTAAAATCTGCCAGAGTTCTGGATACCACCTGTGTCCTTCTCCTCCATTACAGACCAGATGAAGCAGCCTTAGCTCTTTCTGAAGGACTTGTGCAAGTTCACAGCTAAAGCTTGGGGAAATGGTGTCTTGCAGGACATACTGCAGTTTCTGTTGTACCTGAAGTCAGGCAGCAACTCAGCTCTTGGGAGCTACTGAAGATTAGTTGGATGGAAATGAATATGCTTGTTTTTCTAAACAGTATCTTAAAGGTTATTTATTGTTGGTGAGAACTTAGCAAAGGTCTGGGATAAGGCAGACATGTCTAAGCAATACCCCTTCTGTTATGCTGTATATTCTGTGCTGCGGCTGTTGGGGTCTTTGGTGTCTTTCTGGTTGTGTTTTCTACTTTGGATTTCTTGCTTGTAAGTGCTGGGTAGCTCTGAAAGCCTACCATTTGAGGCTGTGCAACTGCTTGATCTCTCTCTTTCGATTCTCTGCTACCATCTCTCACCTTTCTGTCATCTATCCATCTTCCCAAGGAAGTCTGAAGACTCACAAGTGTTAGGGGCTTGCTTGTCATCAGTGGGATAAAGAAGAGATTCCATGGCATGCAAGGCCCCCTCCTGTTCATGTAGGACTGTGTGAGATCTGGATGTGATCTGGTTTCAGAGGTTGTTTCTGATTGTTCCCTCCTGGCACTGTGGGAGAGAACCAGTTAATTGTTCCTCTTTACTGTCAGAAGATTACCTGGGGCCTGTGTGCTCTCCTCTCTGTCTGTGCAGGTTGCCCCTCCAGCTGATGGCACAGAGGAGGTTGCCACTGTAAAACTGACCATCACAGGAGATGGGGTCAATGTTGAGGAGCAGAAAAAGGTCCTGATCTGCAAGTCCAGGAATGGCACCATCATCCAGACAGACAAGGCCATCTATGAACCAGGGCAGACAGGTGAGATGCAAATGGGAGCAGCTGAGGGTCCCAGGCTTTTTGCTGGTTGCACCATGTGGGAAGACTGTGATGGCCTGCAATGCATGAACAGCCCTAGCAGAAGGCTTTGAGACCATATCTCTTGCTGAGTGGTGTTTTAAATGTTTGTAATGTCTGGCTTGTGATGACTTTGGAGTTGCAGGAGGCGGTAAATAATGATAACCATGTCCATGGTACCTTCCATGTGGGAATGTTTGTGTCAGACGTCACCACAAGTGTGTCTACAATGGAGGCAGGAGCTGGGGAAGCACATGGAACAGGGGTCTGTAGGGAAAAACTGAGGTCTGATAATACATTCCCTGATTTCCTTCTTCAGTGAAATTTCGCGTTGTGACTCTGGATGAGGAATTCCTTGCACTCAACGATTCGGTAAGCGTGTCCTGGGGGCTGTGGAAGAGGCTGCCTTGTACCATGCATGGATCCTACCTCCCTTCCACCCTGCTCCTCTGCCAAAGCTCCAACTTTTCCACATTCACCCCTGGCAGGTTTCATGAGTATGCAGAGGGCAATAGTGGCTGCCAGGAAGATGGCAGAGGTGTGTGGGTCTCTTGCTCATCTTGGTAGAATGGTCACACAGCTGCAAGTATGGGACATTTTGATTCCTGATGTGATGGTGTCACAGGGGGAGAGAACAGATTGTAAATCAGGTTTTCCTTCTTGTGGGGAAGGGTGCTTTTAATCTGCACCCTACAAGCTGGAATGTGGGAAGTGCTGCACAGACATTTTTAGGACAAACTTTTTGATTGCAACAATGTGGAAATGTGTCCAGAAAAGGCATTTTCATCATTGGAGGTGTTCAGAACCCAGCTGGAGAAGGCTATGAGCAATCTGCTCAGGAAGACATGTTTCGGCAGGATGTTGGATTACATGGCCTCCAGAGGGTCATTCCAAGTTATGTGATCCTATACCACTGTAACCCTCTTTAGACCACACCTGAACCAGAACTAGGTTTGTTTGGGTAGTGACTTCTGAGTTTTTCTGTTGGGAGGTCATTAGTAAGTATTGCGTGGCCTCCAGATTAGTTTTTCCTTTCCCTTTCTTCACACCTTACTGTACTGAGCCCACCTGGTATTTCTCCTTTTTGGTGGCATTTGTTTTACTTTCTATTGTTGTCAGTGCTCTTAAGTTTCCAAATCACCAGTTGCATATCCTTCAGTGGGGGCTCTGAGTCTGAAGCACCTTATGTGTACTGCTGGCATGTGTTTCTCTCTTCTAATGATTTTGCATTTTTTTTCCTCCCCAGATTTCCCTGTTTCTCCTGGTAAGTGATGCTGAAATCTTGTGTTAGAGTTTTGGTGATGGCAGTTGTTTCACTGTGCTGTACATATTCAATTTCTGGTAGATTTTACAGACCTCTGAGTGGAGTAGTAGAGCTTCTTTTTTTTGTTGTTGTTGTACATTAAATTTTTAAACTACCATACTCCTTTTAGTTTTTTTTTAAGCACTTCTTTGAGGTTATGTTCCCAGGCACTCCAGTAGAAAACTGTTGTTCTAGACTTACAACAGAATAAATAGAAAACTTAGATGCTTATGAAAGAATGTTACAACTGCAAAGAATCTTTGCTTAAAATCAGAGTTTAAATAAGTGTAAAGGGAGGCTCAGATACTGGGGGCAGAATCTGAGCATTATCATGTCTTCAAAATTTCCTGACCAGGCTATACCAAACCTCATTTCCTTAGCTATAGAACCTGGTAGTAGTCTACAACACTGGAATCCTGAAGCTCAGTTTCTATGGGATGTGGATCGGTGAGGTGCTGGAACAACTCCCTCTTTCTTGTTGGTGCAGGACCCTAAGAACAACCAGATAGAGCAGTGGCAGGACGTGGTCCCTCAGGATGGCATTGCAGACCTGTCTTTCCAGCTGAGTGACGAGCCCCTGCTGGGAACGTACGTCATCAACGCCACCAGCGCCGGAGCCTACGGCAGCTTCTCCGTCAAGGAGCGCGGTATGAGCACACGGGGGTTCGTCTGAGCTCCTGACAGCACCCTGCACTCCTGCTCCAGGAAGCAGGGTGTCTATTCCTTGATACCCATCCCAGGAGAAATGGGAAAAGTGGTAGCATCTGTCACAGGAAAGAGTCTGAGCTGAGGCTCAGGAGAGGAGAGACTGCTTTGGGACCTTGGATTAGCGTGTGGGAAGAGTGTTGTGTGTGGCCCCAGACCTTTGATGCAGCTGATTCCTATGGATCTCAGAGTCAGATTAAACAAGGCTATTCAGGATGGACTTTTCCAGAGAATATGAAGTCCAGTGACCTCTCGCTTCACTTTCATTCCCTAATCAACTGTATTGGGAGGCCAGCCTTCTCTCATTGAAAATAGCTGTCAGAAGTACCAGGGACTTGGGCATGTTTGGTTTTAGTTAGGGAAGGAGCAAATCATCCAGGGCCTACACACAAATCCGTTAAAGATAATGGAAAACCTTTCCTTTCCCCTTCTCACCACCTTCCTTCTCCATTTCCTGCTCCTTATTCCACCACTGTCTACCTTTATGTTAATACTTTGTGAAGGCCTTTGTTTCCTACAGTTCTCTGTTTTTCCCTTCCAGTGCTGCCAAAATTTGAAGTGACCTTTGAGGCACCAAATCAGATTTATGCACTAGAGACAACCTTCCCGCTCCGGGTATGTGGCAGGTGAGGATCTGACTGGAGGGATGGCCCTGTGTTCATTTCTGGCCTGATGTGCACAACTGGATAGGTAACCATGAGGAGCTAAAGGGCAAGTCTATTACGCTTCAGTCACAGGAAGCCAGAACCTTCCATGGCAGCTGTTTGCACCCTGAGGCAACACAAAACATTCCTGTAGCTATCATTCTGATACTCTAATGCCTCTTTTCTAAAAACACTTCACAAATCTCCACACACAAAACCTGGGGGAACAGTCTACCCTTTGACAAGCAACTGTTTGTGGGACAGGACATGACAGACGTGGTGTTCATCTCCCTGGAGAAGAAACTCATGGGTAATGATGGGAAGCTTTTCCAGATTATGCTCAAGCAGAAACTAGAGGGAGGCAAAAATGAATTGCCCCAGGTATGATCCAAGGGCAATGCTACAGTTAGCCCCATGTAAAGGTAATTTTTTAATAGAAGGCACTTTCTTAATCACCCATGTTTCTGGTCATAAGATGATGAATGCCTTCAGCACATCCTGGGGCTATTGCGGGTGATGCTGATATATAGTGCAGTCAGCACCTACAACATTCTAGTTACCCAAAATAATTTAGTTTGGTGCTAATTATTTAACAAAGCCCTTGATCTCCCATCACTGTACAGCCCTGTCCTGACCCTGCTTGCTGGGTCAGGGCTCCTGGGCCTGCTGTGTGGCTGCCACTCTTGTGCTAGAGTGTGAGTATCTGGCAGTGGGTGGTCTCTGGGGCTGTGCCAAGCAAGCCATGCGTTCTCCCACTGTGTGTGACTGTCTCCTCCTTTCCCTGCCCCCCCCAACAGATACACTCGTGGGAAAAGCGTCCAGGGGATGGTTCGTGTGAGCCTTTGTCAGAAGATAGCCCCGTTCCTGCCCAGTGCTTCCAAACCCGATCTCTGTTACACATTCAGCAACCAGGTGAGATGCTTAGGAAGAGCTGAGCCGTGTTCAGGGGCATTTGTGCTCAGCCTCAGGGTAACACAAGGCTGCTGGGTCCTTTAGCTGAAGTAACAGCAGTGTTAACCCATTGTTTTGGCTGCTTGGCCACTGCTACTGGTGCTGCCCCTCAGCAGCTGTGCCTGGTGATTGTGACTGGGCTTCCTCATGTGCCTGCTCCACATCCTGGGCTGCAATGCCAAAAGGAAAAGCGCCCTGAGAGCCAGGGTTTCGTGCTGCTGCTCCTCCATGACTTCTAATGCAAGTGCCTCTCTCAGACCTTGTTTCTCCTCCCTGTACTTTCAGACAGATGAGGCAGGTTGCTTCTCCACAAACGTGAGCCTGTCCCCCTTCAGCCGAGACTTTCGCTACTATCAGGACAGCATAGTCGCAGAGGCCTCGCTGGTGGAGGATGCCACAGGTAACTCTGGAATTTCTGGTGCCTGGGAGGAGGCACGTGAAGATGTGCAGATCTGACCAAGAGCACCAGAGACTTTCAGGCTAGCAAGGGATCTGAGCCTTCTGAGCCCACGGGGGCCTGCTGTGTAACCACACAGATAGAGACAGAGACAGCAGCTCTTGATGGCAGCAGCTCAGAGTGACAGCAGCTCAGAGTGACACCCTCACTCTGAGTGTGGTGTCAGGTGCTGAGGCTGTCTAAAAGCTAGCAGTTAAATGGGAGAAAGACCAGATTCCCAGAATCTTGGGCAGATCACCAGTGGGATGTGAAATGTGTGAGCAGCTGAACATGTCTATCTGTATTACCAGTGGGTCACTCTGCAGGGAAATTGCTGAGGAGTGGTTGACTTTCTTGTTCCCTCTCTCATGTTTCTGTCTTGCTGCTTTCATTCAGAGATACAGGTCAATGCTTCCCACAAATTGCTCATCTCCAGGATTGGTGGGATGGCCTTGTTTGATGATGTGAATTCTTACTACCACCCTGGACAGATGTACAGAGGAAAGGTAATTCCCAGTTTCACTTCTCTGAAGGAAAGAACGTGAGCAATATTTCACAGTAACTTTTATTTACTGTCTTTTCTGACTCCGTCTCTAGCCAGGGGCTTGGGAGGGCACAAATGACTCTCAGAAACAAAACTCTGGAATTGTCCAGTGTCAGGATAACACCCAAGACTGCCATTTACCAAATAACCCATGAGGGGGAGCAGCTATGGGCTTTAATATGGGGGGTGCAAACCCAAACATCTGGAATTTCAGCAGCCAGGAAATCTTCTGCTGTGAAGGAGTGGAGAACACTGGAGGTTGGACCAGATGACCCATTGTGATCCCTTCCAACCTTACCCATTCTGTGATTCTGTGAATGAACATGGTAGAGCAAGAGGAAATATGACAGGAGCAGTGGCAGTGTTGATATTATTAGTGACTGAAAGAGTGATCTTGCTGTCTTTGGAAACACTGCTCCTGACTTGGGGAAACCAGAGATTCTGTCTGCTAATTAGATTCTTCTGCACTTCTCTTGCTCCCCATGATATCCTCAGATTAAAGTCATTGATTACCAAGGCAAAGCACTGAAGAACAAAGAAGTCCTCCTCGTAGTAAACTGTGCTGAGCAGCAATTTAAGCAGAAGTACATCACCGGGGACTCTGGAAAAGCTTCATTTAGCCTGGACACCTCTGTCTGGAACAGGACCTTGGCCTCCCTGGAGGTAAATGAGGAAGGGTGTGTCTTGTGGCGGGGGTATGTGTGCATGTCAGAGCTATTTACTGGCCCACAAACATCTTCCTTGTTCCTTCCTGAGGGAGAGTAACACAAACCTGAAGCACCCCAGCATGTTCTAGATCTTGGCCGAGATCCTGGCTGTCCCTCTGAGAGCTTATTCTCCATCCTGGTTGTTTTCCTCATGAGCTCTCCACAGAGAGACTTGTCATTGGCATTGCTCAGATCATCTTACAAAGATGATTTGCAGCTGACTTGTTTAACCAGAGACACTAACTGATTTGTTGGGTTTTTTTTCTCACCAGGCAAGTGTCCTGCATCAAGATTCAGACAGAGATCCTGGGACAGCTGACTTGAATTACCAGAGAGCCTCTTATTTCATACATCCATTCTACAGCACCAGCAGGAGCTTCCTCTCTATCATCCGTGTGCCAGAGACAATGCCCTGTGGTAAAACACAGTCTGTCCAGGTGGACTTCAAAATTTATGAGGAAGACCTGGAACATGGGCCCAAGCGTGTCATCTTCTCCTACTTTGTGAGTTCTGGGGAAGCACTAGTGGGTGACAGCTGAAGGCCCAAGATCAGCATCTCTTAGAGGTTCAAGCCTGATATTTGACAGTCTCAGCTCAGGCCAGGACAGGGAGTTCCTCCAGTCATCATGGAGCTGGATCCTGGTTTTGATTCTGGTACTGCAGTAATAGCAACAAAGGCAGAACCTTTCTTTTAGGATCTGCACAGGTGCAGGGCAGGTATTGGCCTTACCTGTCCTCCCCTTACTTCATCTCTAAGCTCTCCTTACTAGCTGAGAACAAATAAAGCTAATATTCCTCCCCCAACCCCCATTTAATCTCCCAGTTTAATTTCAGGGTTTCTTCGTGATCTCAAATGCCATGTGACTATGTGACCATCCCTTTCTGTGTTCTTCTCTAGGTCACAGGGAAAAGAGGGATAGTCCATGCAGGCCAGCAGACTGTTTGGGTTGGGCTGCCAAGAAGTAAGTGCACTCCCCAGTGTCATGTCTAGCAAGAACTCAGTGGTCTGTGGCATCCCCTCTTATTTGGATAAGTGCTGTAACCTCCCTGCAATGCAGGGGTGGCTCACCACTTGTGTGCTGCGTCAGAGCACTGTGCCTTTCCAGATTTCATGTTTCCTTTGCCCTCCTGCTATGTACCAAGAGAAGAATACTCAGCATTTCCCAGCCCATAGGCTCATCCTCTGTTGTCTTCAAATCTCCTGTTGCTGCTGCTCGTACAAGCAGCATGAAACTGCAGTCTTACTCTCCATAGCAAGTGTGTCTCCAAATAATCTGGGTCGTTAGGATGCCACAGTTTATAATTTTGATGTCTGTTGACCCACTGTTGACTACTTCTCCAGCTCTTGTTCTTTGATACTTGAATTATAAGTATTTTGGGATAAGGTCACATCTTCATTGGTGGTGGGATGGGAGATGTTGGGTAAGAGGAGGCTTTGAAAGATATCTGAGACTCTTTGTGGAGCCAAGCTTGAACTCCAAAGTACTGTTTTGTGTCCCCAAGGCAATAAACAGAAAATCTTTTGTGGGTCTTGAGTACCAGATCCAGAGATGAGAGATGTGCTGATTGTTTCAGCAGTCTCCATTAATCTCTTTGGTCTTGAAAGACTTCAGTAAAGGAGGAAAGGATTGAAACAGGCACATGCAGAATGGCAAAGATGATCAGACTCTATTTTAATTATCAAATCTACCTCCTCTTATTCCCTCTCCTCCATCTAGTGCTGGAAGGCTCCTTCTCCATCCCTCTTACGTTCAGCTTGACCTATGCCCCAGCTCCAAGACTTGTTGTTTATGTCATCTTCCCTAATGGAAAAATCATTGCTGATTCTGCCATCTTCAGTGTCTCCACGTGTTTCAGAAACAAGGTAGGGTTTGTGTCTGAGGCTGTGACTAAATGTGTGAGCAGGGACGTGTCTGCTGCAATGAAAGGAGAGCTGTGTTGCTGTGTGGCTGACACTGTGTGTGATGCTGTCACAGGAGCTGCAGTTTGTGATTGGTGAGGTGTGCTGTGATGTTTGGAGAAAGTGTGTGCTCAGAATTGTGGGGGCTGCTGCAATGCTTGGGAAAGGCAGAGAGTTGCTGTCTGTCTCCACAGGCAACTGCAGCCTGGTAGGATCATAGATAATCCAGGTCAGCACAGATCATTTGTGTGGTTCTCAGGAGAGCTCAGGGCTGCTCTGCTGCTGCAGCAATTAGAATTGCTAGTGTGTGGTATTGGGATGGCATCTGAAAGTGGATGATGGAAGAAGTGGATCTTACTGGCCATCCAGAAAGGGCTGAGTGCATCTGGTCATTGTGACATCCCTGGCAATCTGCTTTCTTGGCTGTGTCCTGCACTCCAGAGGTGAATTTCTGAGAGGGCATTACCCTGCTGCACAGCTTCACAGCTCTTTGTCTGCCATAGACAGTCAGATTCAACCAAGAACAGGAGGAGTTTCAGGAAACTGAGGCCAATCCCACAAAGACCCTGGAGATAAGGACTAGGCTTATTTATGATCTGGGGCCCCAGAAGAAGGGGCTTCATAAGACAGCTGTGAGGTGTGTGACCATGGCTGGCTGGTTTGCTGGGTAAAGAAGAGAGAACTTGTGCTCTGACACAGGAATGTCTCCATGTGCACACTGATGGCTCCCCCTGTGGCATCTTTCCTGTTAGAACCTCAGTGTTGTCTTTTTAAATACCTCCCGGGGTCCTTGGGAGGTTCCTTGCCTGTCTATCCAAGGCAGGTGGTTGGAAACTCTCTTCATGTAGGTCCCTTCCCTGCTTGGGAAGTGGTAGGGTGGCCACCCTTAGAAATGTCACTCAGGCATTGCCTGCATTCTTCCCATCCAGGTGGAGCTGAGCTTCTCCACGCCAGAGACTCTTCCTGGCTCACAGGTTGGCCTCCACCTGCAGGCAGCTCCTGGCTCCACATGTGCTGTCTGGGCTGTGGATCCGAGTGCCTTTTGGATGAAGCCAGGAAAAGAACTGAGCAGCCACTCGGTGAGCGAGCCTGCTCTGACCTTTTCCCTTCCCTCCTGAAACAAGGTGGGAGGGTGGCCACTACACCTGTGTAGAATTTAACTCCAGGAAACTGAAAGCACGGCCTGGAGGGATCAGCAGCACTCCCAGTGTGGATAGGTAGGGATTAGGGATTAAGGAAGATGTTGAGCATCACTTGGTGGTAAAACAGCTTCTGTGCTGGCACTATCAGAGGAGAGCCCAGGAGGAGTGACAGCGATCCTGGGCTTTCTGGCACACGTTCATGTACAGTAGCCAGAAGCAACTCAAACAGGCCTTGGATGCATGAGGGGAAGGGAATGCCAGGTTTAATTTGCACTGATTTTTTTTCCCCTTGCTTTCTCAGATCTATGGGCTGTTCCCATCTGTTTATAATGCCAGGTATCCTCGCCAAGTGTCTGAAGATGATCCTTCATGTGGGTTCCCAAATTCCGATGAGCCTGATGTGTTTACAGCATTCAGGGTAAAAACGGTTGATTTGGTGGGTTGAGATAATTCATGAGCTGAGGGAAATGTGGCCCCTGACTTTACCAATATCCAAGGGATGCTGCTGCAGACAGGACAGTGAACAGGTGCAGTTTAAGCCCTTGTAACTCCTTATTTGAATAGGTGACTTGAAATGTATAAGGAAAAATCCTTGTGTAGTTGCCACATTTGTGTGACTCAGGATGCCAAGGATGATTCATTACTTTAATTGGATTTCACACAATTTGTTTAATCTTCGTAGCATGAGCAATTGCACCCTGCAGGCAGAGAAGGCATAGTACCCAAATGACCATATGTTTGAAAAGGAATAAATTTGGCTGACCCAGGCCAGAAGAATTACCTTAGAAAGCTTGCTTACCCATTGTGGGGGATCTGAATTATTCCTTCTTAAAATGAAGCAAGAGAATACAGAGGGCAGCCAAGCCCCACTGCAGGAAGGCACAAGGGCAGAGGGCAGAGAGGAGAGGACAATCTTCTGGTGAATAATTTTTTCCTACAGGAAACGGGGTTGAAAATTATGTCCAACACCAATATCAAGAAACCCAGAGTATGCCCAACGACTCCATTGACAAGTATGCTGCGGGAAAGAGGAATGTCTATTTCCAGGCCCATGTTGACATTTGCCCAGCCCCATAAAGTGTACAACAGTAAGCATTTGACAGCTTTTTCTTCTTACATGGGAGGCTTAGTTTTTCATGTGAAAGCAGTCCTGGGTTTGAGCCAAGAGGCAGCACTTGCTATAAGTGCAAATGGAGGGGAAAGAGGGACCTGTTGTGCTAGTGTGAGGGCTGTTAGTGGGATGTCTGGATCCCAGGTTTTATCTCTGGAGTGAGGGAAATGTTGCCTGTCCCATGGTGCCTCCACATGCAAGTAAACCCTAAAGCACCTCTGACATTTGAAATGAGCCAAGGGATTTTAAAATTTGGGACAGCACATTTTGATCTGTTGCCATATTTCTGAAGAGCTGACTGAATTTCCTACAGCCTGAGGTGTGCTGGAGCTCCTCTTCTCTTAAGCAGAACCTGAGAACCCTGTGGTGACTATAGGTCTTTGTTGTTTCCAACAGAGCATCTGATATCAACCTATCAGCCTGCTATGTTTCCACCTTTTTCTGCAGCTGAAGAGAAAGCACACAAGCATTTCCACCAAACTTGGCTGTGGGATTTGTATTCTGTGGGGTGAGTAAACTGTGCAGTGGGGTCATTTTGTGTGGCTGGGAGTGGCAGCAGATGCAGCTGAGTTTAGATCAGAGGCAGCTGTGCAAGACACTTAAGGACATACATCATGGGGCTCCTACCTGTAGGCTGTTCATTGCTGGAGTTGGTGTATTGATTAAATCCATTTTCCTCTACTAGGAGTGCTGGTCATCCATGAGAGGTGGCTGGCATAGGAAGATAGAAAAGCATGAGGTGCAGCCAACAAGCTTAGTTTACTGCCTATACTCTGCTTTTGGTAGTCCTGTGGGCTTGCATTTCTCAAAATGTGCTCACAGATGTATCCTGGTATCCAGGGGGAGCTGATGTCCATGTAAGTCCTTCACAGGACTGAAAACTGTGTCCTGGGAGAAAGGCTCAGTGTGTACACAGGGTCTGCTGAGAGAGCTTTTGGAGATTTTTCATCTGAGACTTCAAGATTTTCTTGTGTGCTCTCTGAAGACTGAAATATGCTCAGACCAGATCGTGAGCATATTTCCCATCAACATCTTCTCTCTCCCACCTCCATTGTCTTTACAGATACATCTACCTCTTCACCCCCAGCAGCAAATATTTCCTCTGTGACTTGTTCACCAACATGATCTGAGCCACCAAAAGTTTCTTTGTTGTGTGTCTTGCCTTCCTGTACATGCACGGTTAAATAAGCTGAATAATACCAGTACCTTTAGCTGTATCTGCTTTTTCTGTTGGCTGTGATGGCAGCTGCAGAACAGTCTGCTCCTCTCAAAAGTTGTGATGTGTGCACAGGACAAGTCTCTGCCCTGCCCTCATGCTGGGCTTTAAGCTGTCAGTGTCTCACAGGACAGAGAATGGCTGGATCAACCTTGTCTGCTAAGCCCCACTGCTGCTAGTGCTGTTGCTCTGTTGGTTTCTGGTTTCTGGTTCTTCATTTCTAGGCCAAGAAAATAAGACTGCTGACATCTGTAAGCCATTTTTAGATGTGCAAAGGTGATTGCCATCAATCACTGTCTGTGATTGATGGCATCTTGCAGCCATGTAACCTATGTGTTACAGCGTTCTGTCGATAAAAGCACCTGGGGTGGGGTCTCCACTTCTACAAGGACTTGCTTGTTGCCCTGCAAGGGCTGCAAGTTCAGTAGGGGTTGGACTGAGGTGATGGGGTGCTCTGCAGAGAAGAACACAGAGCAGGTCAGCTGGTATGGCATATGGCATCGTTCAATTAAATGCTTCTGTTGCTGTCCACTTCTCCCCAGCCCCAGTGGGAACAAGAGCATCACTGTCACTGTGCCTGATGCCATCACAGAATGGAAAGCAGGAATGTTCTGCACAGGGTGGAACGGCTTTGGGTTTGCTCCAGCCTCCTGGCTGATTGTTTCCAAGCCCTTTCTTGTGGAGCTGCCAGTGCCATCTTCTGTGGTCCAGGGTGAGACCTTCAGCTTGAAGGCCACAGTCTCCAACAACCTGCAGCAATGCATGAGGGTAGGTGAGCCCTGATAGCCTCTGCAAGGAAAGCAGGACATGGCTGACACCTGTGGCCTGTGATCATAGAATCACAGGGGAAGGGACCTTAAAGGTCATCCAGTTCCAAATCCCCTTTGAGAAGTCATGGCAATTCAGTGACATTCCCTCTGACTGGAAAAGGCAAAACATTACTCCCACCTTTAAAAAGAGAAAAAAGGAAGCACCCTTGACATGACTGAGAGTTGAGCTTGTGCAAACCCCATGGAGTTCAGCAAGGCCAAGTGCATGGTCCTGTGGGCTGGGGCAATCCCAAGCACAAACACAAGACACACTTGTTGCCCTTGATAACCCTGGCCAGGTTGCCAGGACTTTAACTTTCCCAACCTTATCCCTGGCAAATCAAACAATCTGTGTGTATTCCTCTCAGGTTTCTACCTTCCTCCCTGCTTCTACCCTCTGTAGGCTTCCTTTTTGTGTTGTTGATGTTTATTTATTGCCAGTTGCCATCCCTTCTGCCCCTTCAGATCCAAGTGACCCTGGAGGAGTCTGCACACTTCCAGCTGAAGCCATGCAAGGGCTGTGTCTACAGCAGCTGCTTGTGTGCTGGGGAAGCCAAGACCTTTCAGTGGAGTGTGACAGCTGAGCAGCTGGGTGAGAAGCACAGGGAGGTGGGGTGGTGGAACTGGGAAGGGATGGGACCAAGGTGGAGGAGTTCTGTGAGAGCTGACATAGAGTGAGGAGCTGTTTGCTCTGTTACCCAGAGTATTTATTTGCACTTATCCTGTGGTCGTGGTTACTCACAAGCCTGTGTTAGGAGGTACAGAAACATATAGGGAGGGCTCTGATCAAATTTTTGTTATCAGCAGGTGATATCTATTGTACTAACAAAAAGTGTCTCCTCAGAAAGTGTCTTATGCACCTAAATGTGTGTTATTTTCAGGGCTCATGAACATCACCTTCAGCACAGAGGCTGTGGCCTCCAAAGAGCTCTGTGGTGGGGAGATACCATTTGTCCCAAAACAAGGACAGAAAGACACGATCACCAAACTCATTCCAGTCCGGGTCAGTCAAGCTGTTCTGTTACCTAAGCCTCAAAGTAGGCTTTCTGCAATTCCCAGATTTTGTGTGTGTTAATTTTGGGAGCTGCTATTCAAAATGTGCAATTATCATCTCAGGGCCTGAGCTGGGCCCGGCCGTGAGGGCTGATGGATGTAGAAGGTAAAGGGATGTCCTTCACTTCATACCCTGGGAAACTTTAAACATTCTTTTATGTCCTTGCCTCCTGAGTTCTCTGCTGAATCTTACAGAATCATTTTCATAGATATTCAGAATTTAGGATATTCTGAAAATGCATGGTGGTTTCTGATCTGAAGTGAAAATGGTTGAAAGTAGTTTTTATTTTTATGTGAAAATGATGATACTTAAGCGGACTGTCCACCCTGAACCAGGATTCTAAACATACCTTCTTCTAAGCCACTTGTAATCCCATTTCTCTCTTGGGTGCTCATTAAAATGCTACTTTTATGTGCTCCAACAGCCAGAGGGAGTGTTGGTAGAAAAGGCTCACAGCTCCATCCTGTGTCCCGAAAAAGGTAGATGGATTGCTTTCTTCTTTCACCCTGTTCATCCCCCTCTTCTTGTCTAACCACCTTCTGGGTATTCAACCCAGAATAGTTCAACAAGTGAAAACTTGAACAATTTTCTCTGTCTGCATGATGAAGCTACAGAAGCGTACTCTAACTGTGGTGCCAGCTAGGGCTTTCTCCTAGGCAGGGGCGTGGGGAGGTCTGCTCTTTCAGCATCAACATCCCTGGCACTGACAGCTTGAGGCCTTTTTCACCTGTGGAAATAAAGCCACACTGCTGAACTAATGGTTAGGCTGGAGGTCATGGCTTAGGATTGCTGTTCCTGCCTTGAATTTTATGGTGTATGATGGGGCCATCAGCTGATTTTGAGAGCATGAGGAGCATTGAGGAGACAAACCTGCAACTGAAATCTTAAATGGAGTAACTTCTGTAGAGAAAAATAGGTGACTTTGATCCCTGAGGGTTTCCAGGAGAAAATCCTTTCAACCTCTTTATAAGGAAGGGTGTTAGGACAGCACAGTTACCATGAGGTGGATGAAGGAAATTAAGGATGGAATGGGACATGGATTTTGGAAGCGATTTCCAGCCTCTGTGACAGGAAAATGGGAAGTTATCACAAGACAGCCTTGAACAGTTTCTGGGGTTTTGAAGGCTTTTTTTCATCAGAATCTATTTCTTTTTGTTCTCCCCACACCTTACCCGACTGGTGTCAGGGAATCCAGCAGAGGAGTCTGTGTCCCTGGTGTTGCCTCTAAATGTGGTTGAAGGTTCAGTCAGAGCCACCGTCTCAGTCACTGGTAAGGAGTTAAGTTATGGTAGTGGCCTTGCAAATCCCATATCTCTGAGTTTAGCCCAAGGGCAGCCCAAATTCCCCCACACACCACTCTAAGGTTTCCAAGGCTCCACTGCCATGTTCTTACATGTGTAGCTGTATTTCCTGATTACTGACAACCTAAAACACGCAGCAAGGGAGAGAGTGTTGTGTTAATGAGCTTTCCTGCTGGGATGGGAATGCGTACAGCTCATATGAGGGGCACAGTGGAACTGATAAGGTGGCTGGACAGAGGTGTCCCCACACTGCTGTGCTGGGCCTGCCTTGCTTGGTGCACTGCTGGGAATGGTCACAGGTAGGAGGAGGAGGTGAATCTTACTGCCTAGGAGGTGGTCAGGGTGCTTATGTTTTGTCTCAGGGGACCTCATGGGGATGGCACTGCAGAACCTGGACCACCTGGTGCAGCTGCCCCATGGCTGTGGGGAGCAGAACATGGTGCTGTTTGCCCCCATTGTCTATGTGCTGCAGTACCTGGAGAAGACGAGGCAGCTGAGCCCTGAGATCAAGGACAGGGCAACGGGATTCCTGCGCAATGGTGAGTGCGAGAGAGCCACCCTGCCCCTCTGCCTTCCCCTGTGTCCAACAGTCCCAGGCTCCTCCTCCCCGTCCACCTGGAGCACTCAACCATCCCATTCCTGCACAGCAATTTCATTGCAAATACCACTGTGAGCACTCATGTCCTATCCTGCTTCCCAGGGTACCAGATACAGCTGCACTATCAGCACCCTGATGGCTCCTACAGTGAATTTGGTACCAAGGATGAGTATGGTAATACTTGGTAAGCCCTGGGCTCTCTCCCTGCTGTCTGACAGCCAGGAGGTGGGCAACTTCCTGCTTCCAGCATGAAACCCTTGCTGTCCTACTAGATCCAAAGTGTTCTAGAAGCTTTGGGGACTAGGGCACCCCAGTCCTGGGGATGAACTGATCTTGAACCAGCACATTAGAAATAGCACAATATGTAAAGAGAGATCCACCAGTTTCAAACTCTCACTTTTTTTCCTCAACTTCTGCTTAGATTCTTTCCATTCATTCTTCCTGCTCTTTCATGCACTCCACCTCTCTCTGATTCCTGTCTTCCTTCTTTCATGGCTTTTTTTCTGTTCTCCTCAATCAGGCTGACTGCATTTGTGGTTAAATGCTTTGTCCAAGCCAAGCCATACATTTACCTGGACAACCGGATTATCCAAGCTGCTCTCACCTGGCTGGAATTCCACCAGCTTCCCAGTGGTTGCTTCAAAAATGTGGGACAACTTTTCCACACATTCATGAAGGTAGGAGCCAGTGCACCTTGAAGGACAGCACTGCGCAGTTCTTGCCAAGTCTGCTGATAATTGTTTAAATTCACTTGCCTGTGTTGTAGTGCTTTCTTGAGAGGGAGCAAGCCAGGAATAGGTGAAACCTCTCCTGAAAAGCTTCAGTATTTGCCTATTAATTTTCCCTGCTTTTTGGATGTCTATGCTTTTTTTAGGGAGGTGTAGATGGGGAAGTCCCCTTGGCTGCTTACATCACTGCTGCATACTTGGAGGCAGGAGCAACACCAGAGGTAAATACTGGGATTCTTTTCCATGCTCTTGCCTGAAGATCTGAATCTTAAAGAGCTTAGTGGTAACACTGGGGCAGGCAACAGAGCACCTTGGAGGGACTTGTGGGCAAAGTAATTGAGCGGGTGAGGAGGATTTTATGCCTTCTCAGGAAAAACTCTCCCTTTGAGGAGGATATCCCTGGCAGGGAGAAGGTGAGGTTAAACTACTGGGAACCACTGGACTTCATGGCTAGATAGTGTGTTGGCCATTCCCCAGGAATGAGCTGTTAATTCCCACTCCCCCTGCCTCCCATCCCCTTGCTGGTCCTACCCAGCTGAAGGCTGATTGTGAGGTGGGTGGAGCTGCTTCCACAGTCAAGTAAATAGACATAATGTAATTCCAAATAGGGTTTAGCTTCACAAATAAAGCAGAGGTCTGGGAAAGGAGTGCTGTAGGGCAGCTGGAACTGCATGGTTAAGTAATGACAATAAGAGGGAGCTCTTACAAGTGCTAAGGATTGTAGCTAGTTACTAGGCTGTGGCAGATGCAAATAAAAAACCAATTAACTTGATGGAGAAACACAATTGTAGACATTGAGAAGTGAAGCTGTCTGGAAGTCAGAAAAGTAAGTGGAAAAGCAATGCTTTTCAGTGGAACGGAAAGCAGTGGGCTTAGGCAAAAAAAAGGAAGACAGAAATTAATCTTCTTTCTGGCAATAGATGTCCTTCAGGTCACCCCTCTTTCACCATAAGCGCAATTATTCACTGTGAAGGTGAATTAAACACAGTCGCCCTGCTCAGCAGGCTGTGTGTACGCATTGGCTGCGGTGCGGTTTTGCTGCTGTTGTGTTTGGACTGGGAAAGTAAGACAAGGCGGTGTTACTCCCTCAGGAAAGGTGCTCATTTCATTGAGAGAGCACTGCTGAAGCCCAAAACCAGCTCAGGGGGGAGGTCTGTCAAGCACCTTCCACCAAGGGCTGCAGATGCGGCTGCTGCTGATGGAGAGAGCGCAGGTGTGGGCACAGAGTCCCCGGAGTGAATGAACGGGGTTCTGAGCTTTCTGGGCTGGCACGGAAATGTGTGCCTGCTCCTGCTGGTGTCCCAGGTTTGTGTGTGACCAGCAGCGTGTCCCTCTCCCCTGCAGAGCTCGGTGGTGCGCAGGGCTCTGGGCTGCATCGCCCCTGCCCTGCCCAAGGCTGCCAGCCCTTACACCCAGGCCCTGCTGGCCTACACCTTCGCCCTGGCTAAGGACTCGCAGCGCACCCAGGAGCTCCTCCATGTGCTTGACCAAAAGGCAATCAGAGCAGGTACGGGGGCCGCGGTGCCAGGGGAATGCCAGAGAAGGGACAGGTGACCTTTCTGAGCCCTTGGTAAGGTGCAGCTGGGAGGAGCACAGCCTCACCCTCCAGGCCCTTCACCAAGGAGAGGTTTCAGACATCCACTGAACGAGCTCATGGCGTGTGCTGCCGACACTGTGGCGTGGGTGCTGATTTCCTTCGGACCTCTTGCCCTTTTCTGGTACCTGAAGTGGAGGTTGGGGTTTGGGAGACTTGGGCATTCTAGTGCAGGACTGCAAAATGCCAGAGAGGAAAGCATGGTGGCCCATGCCTTGTTAGCCCCTCACCCTCAGGGCTGGCCAGTGGACAGCTGGCTGGTACCAGGTTGTTAGTGGACCTGGCAAACAAGGCAATACAGAATTTGGACAACTGGGAGGTAATGCATATGCACATTATTGGCGTATTAATTTTTGCATGTCACTTTGGTGTGGAATATGGAGTTTTAGGTATTGCAAAATGCATTGGTTTTCAGCTGCCCTGGTGATGTGATGACCCAACCAAGAGGTGTTTGCCCAATGGTCTCTGCAGACACAAGCCACTGTGTCTAGGAGGCTAGGCCACAGCAGTTGTTCCCTGACATCCCTTAAGACTCCCTCTGCTACCTTCCTTTCCCAGATGGGCAGATCCACTGGAGCCAGACATCATCCAAGCCCAGAACCAGTACCAGCCCTTGGTCACAGCCAGTGCCTGTGGATGTGGAGCTGACAGCCTACGTCCTCCTGGCTCTGCTCTCCAAGCCAAATGTCACAGAGTCTGACCTCACCACAGCCTCTGGCATCGTGGCCTGGCTCACCAGGCAGCAGAATGCCTATGGAGGCTTTGCCTCAACACAGGTAACTCATGGCCAGGGAAGGGGATGTTTCCTGAGAAAGAACCTCTGCAAGATATGCACACAATGTATGGAAGCGTAAATGCTTTGGGCAAAGGAGTCCTTGGATATGGAGGTCCTCAGGACGCTGGTTTCAAGTGTCTCTGGGTGTCAGAGATGCAAATGCAATTGTGTTTTCCTTTTCAGGACACAGTGGTGGCCTTGCAGGCACTGGCCAAGTATGCAGCACTGACACACAGCACACAGGGGGATGCAGAGGTGAGGGTGAGGTCCCATGGAGGCTTTGGGAAGAAGTTCCAGGTCTCCTACCAGAACCGGCTGCTGGTGCAGGAGGCGGCACTGACAGAGGTCCCGGGCAAGTTCTTGGTGCAGGCCCACGGCAGCTGCTGTGTCTTTACTCGGGTAGGTTCCCACAGACCCTGCTGTGACCACCCTCATCTCCTCATCTTGTCAAAACCAAAACTCTGCTGCACCTCTGTGGAAGGAAATGTGCATTGACCGTGCTTTAATCCCAGCCTGGTGCCAATGCAACAAACCTGTGTGTGGGAGGAAACAGACAGAACCTGCCCAAATATGAGGACCATGATGCTTCCATGGCTCTCAAGAGTACTGGAGGATGAAATTGCTTTGCAGTGATCCCACTGCTGTGTGCCTGACTTGCACAGTCTCAACTGAAAGTTTGAGAAGGAGCCCATGGAACGTTTCCAATCAGAGTAACCTTTATTTTGGGTACTGGGATGAGTGTGCTTACTGCATATAATTTATCCATTTACTCTCTGGGGTCCAATCTCAAGCAGCTGAGTAGCCAATGGAAAAAAGGTGTCATAGATGATATCCAGCTAATTATCAATGTCTTTGTCTCTTTGTTTCTCCCTGCAGATGGTGCTGAGGTACAACACACCCTCCCCACAAGACTCCACATCCTTTGCCTTGCAAGTGAAAACTGAGCCAGTCAATTGCACCAAGGACAATACACGCTCTGTTACGGTCCATGTCAATGTCAGGTGACTCCAAAGATCTCATCTCACTTGGAAGGAAAGCTGGGCATGGCTGGAGAGCTGAGGGGTGCTTCTTGGCTGCAGTGGAGGCACCAGGCAGTTTCAGCAGGAGGGTCAGATGGAGAGCCTTGGCTCTTGCTGGAGAGAGGTGTGCAGAAGTCAGCTCAGACTGGGGACGCTCAGAGCAGTGCAGCCATCCTTGGCACCCTGTGAGAGGGAGCAGTGACTGCCTCGGCCCCAGCCCTGCCTGGGCTGCCTGGCTCAGGGCACTGCACACAGGGACTGGTGCTAAAGGGAAGGGAAAGCTGGAAGAGATTCTCTTTTTAATGTTCCCCCCCCCCAGAGACTCTCTTTTTCATCTTCTCCCCAGGTACAACGGGAAGAAATTCACTTCCAACATGGTGATTCTGGAGGTGTCCCTACCAACTGGATTTGCCCTGGTTCCAGGATCTGGGATGTCTGTAAGATGTGTGGAGTCAGGGTGGGGAAGTGGTGTCAGTGGGACCATCAGTGCCCAAGGAGAGGGGAAGGCTGTATGGGAAGGTTCTATAGGAAGGTGTTGCCTGTCTCTTCCTTGAGCAATCTCACCATCCCTTCCTCCGTGCCACACAAGAAACTTGAACACACACGGTTGGCTGTTTCTTTGAGTCTTGAGGATGGTGATACTTCTGACCCAATCAGCTTAGCATTCCCCTGTCAGCTAAGTACCCTAGGCTCTTGTCCTTGGGGTTTGCAGGAGCTGAGTGGCCCTGCAGGGAGATCAGCCTGACAAGATAAGAGTCAAAAATACACTTGGAAGTGAGTGAATGAGAATCTGCCCACTCAAACTTAGATAAACCTTGTTGGGATGTCTCACACTTTCCTTTCAAAAGATGAAACTAAATTGCTTTCTCCTCTCTCGTGTCCTAGCTGCAGCATGGACACTCTGTGAGAAGAACTGAGAAAACACAAGGAGGTGTTGCCATCTACTTGGACAAGGTAATGTCTGTGATGCTGGAGAAGCTGAAGGAGTGGAGGGCACTGCCCGAGTTTTTGGGAGAATCCAAGACTGAGGCTAGCAGACTCAAGATTCATCTTGAAGTCCAGTGTTTGAGTCTACAGCATTGTCAGTAGAATCAAATTCAGGTGAGGAATAAAAAGAACTGCTCATAAGTGAACTGTCATTTATTTTCTTCCCCAGCTGAGCCATATCTCTGACACATATGTCCTGCATCTGGAGCAGGAGATTGAGGTGACCAACCTGAAGCCAGGTCATATCAGGGTCTATGACTACTACAGCCCAGGTCAGTGTGGAACCATGGGGTGCCTGGGTGTCTGCACTTGGCTCTGTGCAAGAATAACTCAGATCTCTCCTGTTCTGTTGCAGAGGAGCAGGCCCTGGCTGACTATAATGTCTTCTGCATTTGAGGTAGGTGCAAATCCCCTCCTCAGCTCCCTGTACAGACCTTCCTCTGCACCTATCCACTACTCAGTGTCCTGCTGGAGCTCTGTGTATCTCTGATTCAGCATGTTCCCTTCATCTAGGACTGCATCTGAAACTCCCTATGCAGAATTCATGGTACTAATTTCAGCTTATTATATTTGCGTATGGAGAGTTTCTCTTTCTGGGGAGGGGCTGAAGTAACACAAAGATAGTGGATTAAACAAAAAACCCCTTTCCTTTAGAGTCCTTAGTGAGAGCCTGTGCTCCCTAGCTGTTAGCATCCTGAATTAATAATTTGGTCATATTATTTGCTCTCTGGGTTACTGTCTCTTCTGCTCTCCTTTCTCCAGGGACTTGGACTGCTTCCTTACTGTCCACTACTTCAGCTCACAGGGATCCCACTAATGCAAGATGCCTTGGGACAGTGGGGCTGCTGCACTATTGCTCCTGGTATAGTGGGACACCTGGAAAGTCACATCTCAGGCTTGGGATTTTGGTGCTGGGACACATCTCAGGTTGGATTTCAGGACTAAATCCAGCCTAAGCTATGCTGCTCATCCTGACAGCCATGATCTGGTGAATTTTTTTGGGGGTGTCTGATTAATTCTGATTGTTTTAATCTACGGATTTTCTTGCTTGCAAAAAGAATGAAAATAAAATACAAATCACAAATCTGGCTACTGTGGTGTGTGTTTGGACTCTGTGACAGCGTTTACCTGGGAAGAGTGAGCAGAGGCAAACTCTGTTTCTCAGCTATGTCACTGGCATTCATTTCCTCCAGCACTGGATTCTCCTCCAGCAGTGTTGTGCAGCCATCAGTATGGGGTGAGGACTCCTAGTCCTGCATGGAGACTGATCCCACTGGGCATCATCTCCTGCACACAGATGTAGCTGAGCCATAAAGGACTTGGCTGCTGGTGCACTTTATGTGGATGTAAATCTGCCCTGCTGTGTATCTCACAGACTGACTCCGTCCTTCCGGCACAGAAAGCAGAAAGGGAGTGATTTTAGTTTCTGCACCTCCTGTGGAGCTGGATCTTGCACAGGACAAGTCAAACATGAGTTGTCAGGAAGGGGTGGTGCCCTGGGGTTGAACCCCCTGTTAATGAGCAAGGAAAGTGAGCAGGGTCTTTGCCACATTACAAGGAGCTGGACAGGCAATTCAACAGGCAAAGAGTAAATGAAAATTCAACATCTATCACCTCTTTTTAAAATCAAACCTCACAATTTAAGTGCTGGTGATCACAGATCTTTTAGGTTGACAGTGACAAGTCTCTGTATGAACAGGTAGATCTCCAGAGACCCTCCCTAGAGCTGGCTGCAAGAGTGTGATGGCTAAGTGCAAAGCCAGGCTTAAGAGTGGAAAGCCTGGAAGACAGGTGATGGATGGTTGAGGGTCAGGATTTGGTTACAGCCCTGAAAGCTCTCCCTACTCTGCAGCAAGGCTGGGATTTGTGGTGCTTTGATGGGAGGGATTTGGAAAGCATGTTTAAATTTTAACTATGATGCTCCAGAGTAATCCTGAAGACTCAGCAAGTCCTGTCTGTGAGACAAAGACATGAGCATTTCAAGTGTGTTTGTTTGAGAGTGAACACACAGAGGAAATGTGCCAGCAAGGCAGGCTGCTGACAGCCTGCTCTGTGCTTCATGTGCAGTTTAACAGGGCTAGATTGAAAGCATCAGCAGCTGGATGGTAGCAATACCTTGTGCAGCACCAGAAGTGGCTGAGCTGATGGTGCACCTTTGTTTAAACAGGTGCTTTTCCTCCTCTCTTCATTCAATTTCCTCAGTAGTCCATGAGCAATGCAGATCTCAACTCTGCAGAACAGAATTTTTAATTGCTTTCTTTGAAACTTTTTAAAAACACCTTGCAAATGTCTTCTCTCTCCCTCACCTTTACCACTGGCAAGGTCAGTCCTTGCTGATACCAAAAAGCAGAACTGGAGCCAGTCAGGCCTACAGCTGTAACTGGTATTTGGAGAGTGCACTGCCTAGAGCTTAGAGCCTTGCAGAGAGGGAGGAACTCCACCTACCACTGCCAGTGCCACCATGTTCTTATAATCTATTTTGCGGAGCTCAGCAAAGCAGAGGTGTGAGAAAAATCCCCAGCAGAGAGGTTTATTGGGAAAACAACTCCTGTGGTGGTTATACACACACAGGAATCCATCCTACCCCTTGCTGACACCATGAGGGGTAGCTCATGCAGGAGCTCATTAAGAAGGAGGTCACACACAACCCCTCGCTCCTCCTATGCCTAGGTGTAAATATGCTCTGGGTAAAAATGACACATAGTGTCACTTTTGACTCAATATCCATTGTAATTTCCATTCCACTTTCTTAACAACTCTTCTGTCTCCTTTAAAATGTTCTTTATGAGATTTAAACAGTAATACCTGTGATGGCATTACAGACAGTAATACTTGTCTGGCTACTTAGAGGGCATTTGGAAGGAGGCGGCTGTCTTCCAAGAGAATTTAGGTGAAAAAAACCACTTTTCTACAAAACACATCTATTTTTTATTTATCTCTCTGGGTTAAATGCTCCCTTCTCTGCTTAGAGCAGCAGATGTCAAACATTCCAGTCATTATTTTTATCCTTCACAAAACTGAGCGTTGTGGTGCTTCAGGCTGGGGCTTGGTGATGTGCATCCTTCCATTCAGCTTGTGATCAGCTCACTGCTTAAGCACTGGGAACTGCTGGCTTCCAGGGACACAAATCTGCCTCTTGCCTGTCTCTGGGCCAGCTGATGAGTGGATCTGTGAGCTGGGGAAAGATCTTAGCACAGGATGGCACCCAGGTACTGTGTGCCCAAGTCCTAGGGGGTACAGAGCCCTGCTAAGAGGGGCTCCCTTCCCCAGTGCCTCCTGCCCACCAGCAGCTGGTCACTGTGCTGGTAGAAGGAGATGGAGATAGGACTGAGGCAGATGAATCAAAAACACCAAGCCTGCCAGTTTGTTTTTGTTGCTCCTACATTTATTTAATTCTGTTTCAGTTTGTTTTTGTTGCTCCTACATTTATTTAATTCTGTTTCACTGGGAGTCAGACTGGACTGGGTGCTCAGGTGTAGCTTTCCAATCAGTGCCAAGCCCAGAACTTTAGAGGTGTTTACATGTCTGCTCTCACAAAACAGCTGCTGGAGTCAGTAGGAGTCAGGACACCCTTTGCCACTGTGAGCCCCTGTGCTGTTATGAGGGATCTGGCTGTCCCCTGGAACTGCTGTGGGTCTGCTGTGAGCAAACAAATGTCAGCTGGGATTGTTCAACAGGCACTGCCTGTACTTTTGGAGACCCATGGAAAGAAATGAAGGGCAGCTCAGTGTCAGAATGATTCACATTCTTGCTTCAGTTCCTGTTTGCTTGTTTGTCCAGGTGCATTTATGCATTTTCCCAACTGCTGGCATCAGCAGCTCTGATCTGAACAAAGCCCATGGAGAGGGAAGGGAGAGAGAGGAGTTATATCTGCCCATTACATGTGGGTGCATGAGTGGGTAAAAGAAAGCCCCAAAACCTAGTTTGCTTGTTATGGGCAGTCTGTACTAAAGCAAAGGAAAATATTACTGGGCCCTACATGTTCAAGAGCTCAGTTTGGTACTGAAGAATAAGTTAGTGGTACATTTTGATATGAAATTACCTTGATACTAAAATTGAAAAACTCCTTGTTTTGAGAATGAATAATTTCAAGAACCAAATTCTCTTTTCAGTTATGGTCAGATACTCATGGAGAAGTTCAGTACAATCAGTGGACTAACATATATAAAATTAGCATGTGGAAAGAAGGCCCCAAACCAGACAGTGTGTGTTCCCATCACCTAGGGCTCGAGCACAGCTTTTTGGTAGTTAGGCAAGACCCTGTAGGACTTCAGTCATGCAGATTTTGACCTGCCTGACCAATGTTTAGCCCTCATTTCCTCCGCTGGTGAGGGTGTGAGTAGGTTGGCCTTGAACTGTAGCACTGAGCAATGTGATACAGCTGGGGTGGGTTGCAGCTGTTCAATTTTCTCTTTAAACTGAAATATCTGTAGGGCAGAGGCAAGGTGAGGACTCTGGCTCTGCTTGCTGCCCGTGCTTTCCTCCTCTGTGAAGGAGCAGTGAGCTATGCAAATACACTGAATTTGTAAAAAGCCTGGTCTCCGTTTCAGGACTGAGACCTGCCTCGGGTGCTACAGACTCAGAAAGCCTGGGGACACTCTGACCACAGGGGTTCACAGTGAGCTCCAGCTGGGTGCACATGCCAAGGGGTCATGGGACAATCCGGCTGGAGGCAAAACAATGGGACTTGGGCTGCAGCTGGCCCAGGGAGCAGGGGCAGTGCAGTGAACAGCAAACAGGCTGCTGGTTAGCAAAATAAAAGGCACATTTGTCTGAATGATGCTGGTCCATCCACAGGGGAGTAGGAGAGCAGTGAGGCTGGAGTCCAAAAGGACTTGGATTGGCTGGGGAACATCCTGGGTGGTAAAACCCTGTGCCTTCAGCACTATAAATGCAGGAAAGAGGTGGAGGGAAGGAAACCTTAGGGCTTTGTGTCTGCTTCCTGGGAGAAACAGCAACAAGAGCAGGTGTCCTGGAGACTTTGGAAGGAGAGGAGCAGCACCCTACTGTCTCTCCTGACCAGCCCTCCCAAGGAAGCCACCCCTCTGGGGTTCTCCCATGAAAATGTGGACTCCCTTCCTTCTGAGCTGCCTGCTCTACACCTTGGGGATAGTGGCACAACCGTAAGTGCCATTTAAAAATCTAGTGATTGATAGTTGTGAATGCTGAGGGAGGGGCCAAGATGGCAGGGAGAGAGTGTGGGACCCTGTGAGTCACCTCCTGGAAGGAGCGTGGGGTGCGGAGCCTTGTTGTGAATGCAGGGCCCTCCTGAAGGTGGGAACCTCTCCCGTGGATATTGCTGCAGTACAAGAACCAGGTCAGCACTGGTGGTGGGAACAAGAGTGAGGGAGTGCAGTATGAGGTGGGAGGAAGGGAAAGGTGTAGGATACTGTGAAGGGCAAATGAAAAGGGCTGCAAGGCAGGGGATGGATAAGCGGGAACCAATCTGCTGTCAGCTGTCAGGGTAGGTGAGGAGCCAGCCCTTTGCAAGAAGGGCAAATTCTGTTCTGTCACGTGAAAGTATTCATCTTGTATTTATCTGAAATGAACTCTATACCTTCCATCCCCCTGTGCAAGGCTCTCACTCTGGCAATCTGTCCCAGTTTCTCCAGCAGAGCAGCACCTCCTAGCTTCAGAGAGATGGCAAACTCTCCTGTTTCCTCAGGCCAGCCTTTTAGTGCCAAGAGTGGGTGAGAGGGCTCCCGAGATGTGATGATATCTTGTTTCCCCACTGCAGGAGGTACCTGATCATCATTCCAGCTGCCCTGCCCTACCCCTCATCCCAGAGGGCATGCTTGGACCTTCGTGGGGTTGAAAAGCCTATTCGTGTGGCCTTAACCCTTGTGCACCCATCTGGCAACCTCAGCCTCTACCGCAAGGTCGTCCGGAACGACTGGATCTTCGAGTGCACCAGATTTCAGGTCAGAGCCATTCTTGGCAGGGACCCCTCGCTGGCAGCTCACAGCGTGCTCATTTACCTCTCACCAAAGAAAGAGAGAATGAGGAAGACAGAAGATAACAGGGAGTGGAAAGGAGTGAATGCAAAATCAGGGGAGGGTTTAGTGGCAGCCCTTGTGTGGCTTTCTCCTTGTGTTTGTCTGTCTGCATGGCACTCTTCCTGTGGGATATCCTGGTGGCACACTGAGGAAAGGCTGCCTGGCCAGGCAGCAAAGGTCTGAGGAGGGTGGATAGCTTAGAAGCACCCAAATGGCAGTCGTGCAGCTCATTCTCTCCCCTGAGAAGGATGCAATGTCACAGCGTGTTGTTTGTGAATCTGTGAGGCAGAAGGGGTTAGACCTCTCATCTCAGACAGCTTCACTCATGTCTGCTTCTTTCCAAGCTGTTCTTTCTGGGCTTGAAAGTGTACTGGAGGACTAGAAAAGACATGGGAGGGTGTACACACAAGCTCAGCATCAATCTTTCTTATTTGCCAAACTCATGATCCTTATTTTCTTCGTTTGCACTGATAATAAGATGGGATTTCAGTCTCTGTGAAAGTCACATTCTAGGAAACAGAGTCCTCATCACCATAGATCTTTTCTTCACTTGAGTTAAGCCTTCTCCATCTTGCTCCATGCAGATTCTAACAGTGGTCCTGTGAAGGAGTAATCAAAATTTCTGTGTCAGAACAGACTCTTTCTTCTCTTGTCCGAGATCCATCCAGCTGCTAAACCTTGTTCCCTGTGCTTCCACAGACACAGGCTTTGGCCACTGAGGGGACACCCCATGCTGGCCTCCAGAGTAAGATGGCAAAGAGCCTGGCCTTGCAGTGCAGCTGAAGCCAGAAGAGCACTGCTCTGATGCCTGCTAACCTCGTGGCTCTCCTGTTTTGTGTCCCAGGTGCCCCGACCTGCAGGCAGCCAGGAGGTGGCCACTGTGCACCTGCACATCTCCAATGGCCACTACTTCAGTGCAAGTGAGGAGAAAAAAGTCCTGATCCGCAGGGCTGGAACAGGCACCTTCATTCAGATGGATAAGCCCATCTATCATCCAGGACAGACAGGTGAGCAATGCACAGAGCACCCTGACAGTGGCCCTGCCTTGACCCTCCCAGGCTTTGTTCCCAATTTCCTGACAGTGGAGCGCTGAGCACTTCGTGCTATGTGGCCTCCATGGGGACAGAGCTGCAGCGAGGGATCCCATGTTTTGGCAGCAGTAGGGGCCTGGGAGGGGAGGCCTGACATGCTCTAGGAGCAGAGCTGGCTTGGAGAAGGGAGCAGACCTGAACATGGTCTTCTTGGCCAGGGCCAGGTGGGACTGGTGTGCCTACCCTGCAGACAAGGAAATGTAAGGGTAAGCCTGGCTGTAGCCCGTGGGAAAACCCCTGAATTTTGGAGCAGCTGTGCTGCTGCCACCTGCTTGGGGCAAGCAGAGGGGAGTGGGGCTGAGCAGAGGGTGCAGGGCAGGCATGGGGCTGCCAGTAGGGCTGGGTGTGGGGCTGTGGTTCTGGGGTGAGACAAGTGGGGGACAAGTCCATTCCCATGTGCGCTCTGTCTGTAATGTGCTTTACTCCATTTTCTCCCTCCAGTGAAATTCAGGATTGTGACACTGACTGAAGATTTTGTTCCCGTTAACAGCAAGGTAAAGCTGTCTAAGTGGAGGCAAGGAAGTCTCCAGGCTTATCAGAGAAAGTTGTGTACAGACATCACCAGACTCTAAGATCCCCTCCCACAGCTGTGGAAAGCTCAGTGATTTGTGCAGTGTGTGGCACCTGAGGGTGGCAGGAGAGCCTGAAGCAAGCTGCAACATTTTGAGAAAAATTAATTAATTTGGGAAAGGATTCACAGGGAGTGATCATTAAAAAAAAGAGAGAAAACAGTATAACCAAATTATACTGACTGGCTGCTGGCAGCAGCTCATTGTCCTCATGTCAAGGGAGTGAGAAGTTGCCAGAGACTTACATATGGTGGCCAGGAAACTGCAAGGCTTGTGCCATCCTTCAGTAAGCAATTATATCTGCAGCCAGCAGCTATAGCCATTTCACTCCTCAGTCCTCAAGCAATTTAGGGAGAGCCAACAGGAATTCATGCCATGACAATTTAAATACTGAAGGGCACACATTAGGGGAGTTGGACAAAATCCTTCCAGAGTAAAATAAAGGGAGAGATCCTTCCAGCTTCTTTATTGCTGACTTAATTTCCTCTTTCTTGGGCTATTGGTAAGGTCCTAGGATCAAACACTCTTTTCTGCTCCACAAAGGGAAGGCATATATCTTATATTAATAAGATAATGAAGTATAAACAATACATTTGCTTCCATGCCTACAATTGGTTCATGTACATATTTGACTGTAAATACTTGATGTCTATGTGTGAGTACAAACAAATTAACATTGCAACTGTTAATTATGCTGTGATGGAAATTCCAAGAGACTGTGTTTAGCCAAAGCTATTATGAAGGCTTGAGTGCACTGCAGCACTGAAGCTATTATATCTAGTTTGTAAAATAGATGAGTTGAAGTTAATGTGGGTGCTGTTCACCAGCAGCTTAATCTACACCTTTTTGTACTTCAGTGAAAACAGAGCTGCCTCTGATAACTTGTATGAAAGCTTAGAATGATGAATAATGTGAATTACATGTCAATTACATGTTTACAGTCTGGTTACTCTCCCCAGCCCTGCTCTTGCCTCTTTATGTGTTGTGATCCCAGATCAGAGGCTCTTCACCAATACAGCCTCCTGGATGACAGATGCAGTGATATAAGGACAAACAGAGAATTAATGGGCCTAGAAGGACTGAAGGGTGTCTTCCTTTGCCCCTACCCTGTTACTGTCAGCTGCAGTCAGCATTAATTCATAACTTCCAGCTTTACCTCCTATGCCAGGGATTTTAAAGGAAGATTTTCTGAGTATTCTTCCTATAGGTGATGCAGTTTTGCTAATTATTGGGATATATGTTACAAAAATGGGGCCATTTAACATTTGTGAACTTGGGATGATGGTATTTGAAAGTCTTCCTACTCTTCCCCATTTTATTAGAGCAAATTCTAGCTTTTATGGTTGTCAGGGATCAAAAAGCAAATCTGGAGAATAGCATAGATTTTTACTATTCCTTACTATTTCAAAGTAGTTGTCCTGCTTTCAGTAGGATCAAGCTTCTTGTCATAGTACAGGGGCTGGGTGGGTAAGAGAAATTTATATGCAGGTTGCTGTGTCATGCCAGTTTTTGACTGTCTGTCTGTTTGCTGTCTGTTTGCTTTGCAGTACTCCATGGTGGAAATCCAGGTGGGTGTTCCAGACTCCTCAGGTGTTATGAGGAAAGGTATTTTAGTATGGATAGTACATAGGATGCTGTCTTACTGGTTCAAGTTGCTTTTCTTAATCTCTATGCATGCACATTCTCTGTCCAAATGCTTCTTGTTAACAAGATTTGATGGTACAAATGGTTTGACTTCATTCATTTCTACATTCAGGAATGTAGGCCAGGCTTTAGCTAATTTTTATAGTTCATCTTTACTGAACACTGGAGAGTCTAAATGTCAGAACTTTCCATACCTTCTTTTTCCATGGCTGTGCAGAGCAGAGTAAACCTGGGTGGGTTGGGTTCACCTCTGTTGGTACTCCAGCATCACCATCTGGGCTAAAACCAGCAGGAACCTGTGAAAGCCTCTGAAATGTCTGACATGCCTTTGAATCCAGTGGGCTCTGGACAGAAAATAGCCAGCATTGCTGATGGCTGCCTCTTCTTTCCTTCCCTTGCACCGCAGGACCCGAACCAAACCCGCATTGGCCAGTGGCTGGATGTGAGACCAAAACAGGGCATTGCAGATCTCTCTTTCCAGTTAGCTGATGAACTCTCCCTGGGGACTTACACCATCAGTGCCCAGTCCTTTAAGTCCAGCTCAGTGCAGTCCAGCACCTTTAAGGTGGAGGAACGTGGTAAGGAGAATGAGGAAAGGGATGGAAGAAGTTGCTTGTTTGTTGCTTGCCTGTCTGGATAACAATGTAAAGGCAAATGTTGAAAAATAGGATTTACTGCCTGAGAGCTATGACTGAACACAAATTTATGGGCAATATAGAAATGAACACAAGGGAGATTGTGCTGGAAATTCCTGGAGAAGGTACCTTCTGGCAGATTGAGAATATGCTAAAGACCTCTGCAAGACTGGGGTGGGCGGGAAGGGATTTTCTTTGGTTTCCCTGTTTTTAGTTAATGCTTGCTTTTACCTCATTAACATGTTCCTTCATGGGAACATACTCTTCCCTTTTGTGATCCTGTGCCCAGGTAGTCTTCTGCCCTTGAGTAACTCTGAGGTTTTTATTCCAGTGTTGCAAAAGTTTGATATTTTCTTTGAGGGACCAGCTCAGATTTATGCTTCAGATAAAACCTTCCCACTGCAAGTGTGTGGCAGGTAAGGAGAATGTTCAGGGGAGAGGAAAGATTCCATCAAAACTGTGTCTCTCCTTCCATATGTCTCCTATCTTTTCATTCCATCAAAGAGAGGCAGCTCAAGAAGGGTCATACAGAGCCATTCCTTTAGAACAATGCCAAGTAGTTCAAGAGTTAAGCTAACGGGTTCTTCCTTGGGGAGCCACACATGAGAGAGAACATCCAGCTATAGGGAGACTTGCCCTGGGCCACAGATACCCTCTGGAAGATGTATCTGTCCAGCATTGAAAGATCTCATGTGGGAAAAACACTTCCCAGATGTGGGACATATATGTGGAGGTAAAGGAGCAGGAGCTGGCATTTCTTTAGGAGTTTATGCCTTTTACTTCTCACTTACATGCTACTGTACTTATTACCTTAGAAGCAGTAGATAAATTTCTCTAGTTATGTGGTTATCAGCAAAAAGTGAGCAGATGAGGGTGGGAAGGAGGGCAGAACCTCTGACAGTGTAAACACAAAGAAGTGAGGACAATGAGCTCAAAAGTACTCAAAATCTGGTAACCTCATTTGTATTTGGGGCTGCATTGTCTGGAGACTTTTGGTGTCTCTTTTGGTCTGACATAATTTCTCCTTAATTGGGACAGTTACAATCAGGTCATATGAGTCTGTAGTGGTAAATAGTGCACACCACTCTACATCACCAGGATGGGTCACAGATGTCATCTTCTTACTGAAACTGTCAGGAGCATTGCTCCAAAGGGCAAGTCAGAGAGGAGTCGAAGCAAGACAAGGCAGCAAAGCAGGCAGAGGAAATACCTAAATGTCTAAATCAGCAGGGCAGGTCTGATGATGGAAACAAGAGCCCTGACCATGAGATAAGCCCAGAGTGAGGCAAGTCTGAGGTCACTCTGTGGCTCTATTACTGCAATTTGCTGTCTGCAGGGACACCCATTTCTGCTGCTTTACCCCCCAAAGTAATATCTTCACAGAGTGGATAAATCAGGTCCACTCTCTGTGTCTGTCTGCAATTCCAGGACAGCAAGTGCCCAGAAGTGGGAGAGCTCCAGAGGGTGTGGGTCTGCTCCTGTCTGTTTCTGCATCTATTCCTTTGTCCCTGCATCTGTTGGATGCCAGACCACGCTATTGCACTCCCAATGTACTCAAAGTGCTTCATTTTAATTTGTACCTGCCTGCTTGCCAGCTGCAGTAAGGTCTTTGTCACAAAAGCCACCTGTGGGGAGTGATGTGCTGGACAGAGCAGGCAGTGCCTGTGCCCAGCAGCTCCTCTGGTCTTCTCCCTGCAGGTACAGTTTTGGGAAAGCAGTGCGAGGGACTGTGCACGTGACTCTGTGCCAGAAAGCAAGGAGGTGGCCCCAGAATGCCAGCAGGGACATCTGCAGGGAATACAGTGGTCCCGTGAGTAAAACCCTGGAAGGTACATGGGCACTAAAGAAGCACCACAGAGGATGCAGTGCCAAGGGCTGAGAGAACAGAATGAACTGCTCAGAGCAGTCTGACCTTGAATGGACTGAACTGCTCCAGTCTGACCTTGAACGTTTCCGGGAATGAAGCATCCACCACCTCCCTGGGGAACACGTTCCAGTGTTTTATGAGTTCTGCATTATTATTTGTTGTAGTTGATAGTTATGACAGAATGACTAATCCCTTCTACTTCTGGCCCCTTCCCTTCTCCCCAGCCCCAAGTAATACCTGTCACTCCCTATTGCAGACGGGAAGCAATGGGTGTTTCACCCCCTCTGTCAGCACATCAATCTTCAATCTGACTCCCAGCGAGGAAGACAATAAACTTTATGCAGAAGCCTCTCTCCTGGAGATGGGCACAGGTACCCAGGGGCTCAGCAGGGAAAGTACAGGGGCAAGAGGAACCACTCTGGGGGTTTGAGGATTAGAGAGGGCACACATCCCCCTCTCCTCCTCCCTGCTGCTGGGATCATTGTGGGACATGGAGAGTGACTCTGCCAGCAGCAGGAGGACGAGGAGAGGCTGGGAGCTGGATGACTGGTGTGGGTCCATGAGGCTACAAAGAGGCTTGCAGACAGCTTAAATAAAGAAGGAGCTGCCAACAGGAGCAGCCTCCAAACCTTGAAGAATGCTGGTGTTGGGAAGAAAGTTATAGACACTGCTAAGAGGGGTTGGGAATAACAAAGTGAGATTAAACTACAGTGCAGTAGTCATCTCTGGTACTGATCCTGCTTCCCTTGCACTCTGCATTCCAACAGGGGTGCAGGTCAACACCTCCAGCCAAATCCTCATCTCCAGGACAGCTGCAAGGGCAGTATTTGAGACACCCAATGAATATTACATCCCTGGAGTACCGTACAGGGGGAAGGTGATTTTCTTCCCTTGCTTTTTTGCTCCCTGTCATTTGCCAAGGAATAGGGCATCTGGTAAATCCAGCTGACCCAAAGCATTTCCTGCTCCTCAGACAGAGTACTTTACCTTGCACTGTGTCTCATTGCTTGACAGTGTAGCTGCACTTGCTGCATTTCAGGTTCCCTCTGATGTTTGTACCTCCAGTGTCTGCTGAGAGCAATGAGTGGTGTCTCAGCAGGGATGCTGGGATGCAAGGATGTCTAGCTGTAGGCTAGGAGAGAAACTCCTCCTGTTCTAGCCACACACAGACAGATTTGAACCACGCTCAGCTTCACATTAGAGATGAGGGAGTTGTGCAATTTCCTGTCTTCTTGGGGCCAGACTGAAGTCTGTAGGTGACCTACACAGGAAGGTCTATGCTTTCAGAGATGGGAAGGTTTTGGGTGTGACATTGGAAGAAATATCTGACTTTGCCTTTCCTACCTCACCCTGTTGTCACCAGATTAGGGTTCAGGATCACTATGGAACTGGTATGAAGAACAGGAAAGTTTATCTTGTGATAAGGTTCATGAGGCGTCGGTTTATCAAAACGTACATCACAGATGACAGTGGAATAGCATCGTTCAACCTCGACACTACTGCCTGGAACAGCTCATCAGTCTCTCTGGAGGTAAAAGCCACCTCTGCATGTGGGACAGTGAGAGTCCTTGAGCTCTACCTGTGCTCTCCCCTCCTGCCCTGCAGCCCCCCTGTCAGCTCAGGCCTGGGCTCAGCACACAGCTCCGCACAGAGCCAGCTGGAGGGCACCAAGCCAACAGCCTTTCCCAAACCAAGCTGATGACAGCCTAACAAAGCACTGGAGCATGAACTCTTCATTTCTGTGTGTCTCTGTGCCCTTTCAGGGGAGGTTCACACTGGAGGAGTTCATGCGCGCTCCTCGAAGGTCTGACTTCGCTTACACCAACGCTTACCATCACCTGCAGCCCTTCCACGTCACAACCAAGAGCTTCCTGGACATACACCCACCCATGGAAACACTGCCTTGTGGGCTGAAGCAGAATGTCCAGGTGACCTTCACACTCAGCAGGGATGACCTGGGAGAAGACACCAGCCGTATAAGTTTTGCATATTATGTGAGTAAGGGTAGTAGACAACCTGGGGGGAAAGGCTGCACTGACAGGACCAGACCTCACTGAAAAGCTGAGGGTATAATTTAGGTCATCCCTGGAGGGATGACAGCTAAACCTTGTTCTCAGGGGACTGGGCAAATGCTGGGCAAATGTGGTAGGGCTCGCCCTGGCCACACCATGATCCTGGTGCTGGGGCTCCAGTCACCTCCATGGGTAGGAGGAGGTTTCTGTCTTTGCAGCCCGTCATCCTCTTAGCCTCTGCCAAGGCTGCAGCTGGATGTTTCTTCTCCTTTTAAAACTGGTTGGGTATCCCTTTTTCACTCTGGTTATCAAACAGCTGCTCAGTGTATTTTGGTCTGTTCTGGAGGCCAGCCTACTAGAGGAGAAACACTTTAGTTATCACTCACCAATCTGCAGTGATCCCACTACCCATCCATGGTCCTCACTGAACAGACTAGACCAGAGACTCCTGTGTCCCGGCTGCAAATCTCCTCAAGTCTGGGATTGGATTGAGCCCACAGTTAATTTTGGGGTTTTTTTTTTTAGCTTTTGAGAGCAAGATGCACAGAGGTAAGTGTGGATGCACTCTGGTGGCAAACAGCAGTCTGCTCATCCCATGTCCTTCCTCCTACAGGTCACTGGCAAGTCTGGAATTGTTGTCAGGGGCCAGAGGAATATCCATATCGGGAAACTGAACAGTAAGTCATGGCAGAAAAGTGGAAACTGTTGGTTTCTAGGTTGGACAGGAGAACTGCCAGAGTTTCTCCCAAATTCCCTCAATCTATAGGTCTGGAGCAGTCAGCAAACAGGACAGAGGGAGGCTGAAGAAGCAATTGTGTCAAATGTGGGAGAGGACAAAAAGACAGAATGGAACAATGATGGGAAGAGAGACTGGGAGGATGTAGGGGAAGATGGAATACATAGGGTCAGAGAATGGAGGGAGAAGGCAGACAGTGCAGCAGCATGAATTGGTTTGACCTTTTGAGATTATATAGCACAAAAAGAAGGGCAGAAGGAGGTGTCAGTGGGCCTATGGTGAAAATATTCTGCCTTTCCTTCTTCAGTGTTGAAAGGCTCGTTCTCCATCCCTTTGACCTTCACTGCCGACCTGTCCCCATCACCTTCCTTAGTGGTGTATGCCATCTTCCCCAACGGAGGGGTCACAGCTGACAGCATCCGTCTGGATGTTGCCTTGTGCTTCCAAAACCAGGTGAGACTCACCTCTGTGGCTGGGGGAGAGCTGATGAGCAGGAGTCAAGATGCCTGAGGGAAGGAGACCCTCAGATCATTCCAAGAGAGAACTAGGAAAAAGAGATGGAAGGGGTATCTGCAGCACAGTGCCCAGGGACCAGGAAATATTCAGCAGTGATTTCCGATCGCAGTAGCTGAGCAGGGGAGATTCAGGCTAGTCTTCCTTTTTCTGCCTGTGCCATCTGTCTGTCATCCTCCTCACACCTCTTTCTTTTTCATATTCCTTTCCTGGTGTGCTGCTCCAGGTCAAGGTGGGATTCCCAGGTAAAGAAGCCCAGGGAGGGTCAGCAGTGCAGCTCCAGCTGCAGGCAGCACCTGGCTCCCTGTGTGCAGTCCAGGCAGTGGATGAAAATATGTTCTCCACCAGACCAGACCGTGAGCTGACCAGCCAAATGGTGAGTGTCTGTGCAACCAGGCAAAACCTTGGGAGTGACGGATGAGCTGGGCGAGGCAGGCAGGGGCTGTGGCAAGGGGAGCTGGAGGCCAATGAGTGGGGAGGTCTCTGTGTGAAGGAGAAAGCAGAGCCTGCCTAGGAAGAAGGACAGGAACTGATGTGAGTGCTAGGGGAGGATGGAATGAAGCATCTGGAGGTATCTGCTCCTTGCCCAATCCTTCCCTGCCTGTGAGTTTGCCTAGGTCTATGGTTTGTTCCCTGCTGCCTACCAACGTGGATACCCTGCCCAAGTAGAAGAGCATTCAGATCGCTGTGCGCAGCCTCAGTCCTTGTCGCCTCTGCTACGAGGGAGGCCACAACATTCCTTTCAGCCTGACATCTTCAACCTCTTCCGGGTAATCACCTCATGATGTTTCCCAGAACTGTTGCAATTACGAGCATCAGAGCTATTTTCTCCCCAAGCAGTCTGAGAGGGCTTTTCCTCCTCCAGACAGACCCTGCTGTCTGCCCCGGCTGAACTGTGTTGTCTCAAAATATATACAACCCCACTGAGTAGGAATATCCATATTTCCCTCCACATGTGCACAAAGCAAGGTGATGAAATCCTGGACCATCAAACTCCATTTTTTTTGACTTGAATGGGAATGAGTTCCTGGGCTGTGTACTGTTTGTCTACAGTATTGGAGAAAAGAGAGACAGGGAGCAATCCCAAGCATTAGACCATGGGTTGTTGCCATGGCTTAGTTGTTAGCTACTCTTTGCCACTATTTTGGGCAGGTCCCAGGCAGACCTCTTGGTGTTTTTAGGGCAGAACTCCTTCATGCCTCCCTCAGCACTGTGTCTGCTTGGGCCAGTGCTGCTCTGGGCTGCCTGGGCACTGGGTTGTCTCTGTTGTTCCAGAGTAATTTGAAGAGCAGCAATCAGTCTTCCCCAGTCACAGATGCTTTTCTGCCTCCCCTGCCCTCCCTCTTTTCCTAATAGAACATGGGACTGAAAGTCTTCTCAAACCTTGTAATCAAGAAGCCCTCTCAGTGCTCTCGTCGCATGGATAGGAAGCCAGTCATAGGTGAGCTGCACTTTGAGCCTACCTGGGACATGAGATCTTTGGGGTTTGGTGGTGGCGGATGTGTCTCTCTTAGGAGTACCAGGTGCTGCTGCCTCAGTCCTCCAGACTCAGAAGGAGTGACCCAGTCCCCATAAAAAAGGGCTCTGAAGAACATCACTACCTGGATGTTCCCTGATACTAAAGGATGACACTCCCTTTCCTCACAGACAAACCCAAGCAGGGCCCAGGATCTGTTTCCCAGTGTCTATTCCCATTCCTCAGGCTGTATGGAGACCCAGCTTCTGTCCCCATTTGTAGCCACAGAGACAGCCTCATGTTCTTCCTCTGTGTCTCAGTTTGCACTTGATAACTGTACAAAGCTGGCTCATGTGCCTGCCTCTATTTAAACCATTGCTTGCTGTGGAATGTGAGCTTTGTGCAGCAAGCTCAGCAAACAGTTCTGTTACTCACAGAATTCTAGAAGTGTTGGTTAAAATGGCTCTCTGGAGGTTCTCAATCTCTTAAGCAAAATCTCTGGGTCAGGTCAGGAAAGGGCTTTGTCTAACCAAGTCGTGGAAACATTGCAATCAGCTCACTGTAAGCTTCTTCTCCTGCTATCACTCTCCTTTCCCTACATTTCTAATCTCTCCCATGAAATCAGTCCAGTCCCTTGTACTTTCCTCTGCCAGACTCTCCTATGTCTCTCTTACCGCTTGCTTTGCCTCCAGCCCCACTGCTAGACTATCTATGGTTGGCAGGATTCACCTCTCCCACCCGGTGGGACTCCTTACTCTTTCCTTCAGGGGTGCCTTCTACAGAAGACCAAAGAATCAATGAGGAACAACCCCAATTTACGACTCACAGAAGATCTGACCACTATTTCCCTGAAACTTGGATCTGGAATGTGTACTCTGTTGGGTAAGTGATTCCTGACTTACAAATGGACAGAAGGATGACCCTTTGCTGTAGAGACTTGGCTCCCTCGAGTTTGTGTAAAAGAGGTGCAAAGAGACCTCTGCATGCAAATTATGTGGCTCTTCCCTGCATTTGAAGAGTGTCAGACTAGTAGACTTTGAGGTGCAGAACTGAAGTGTACACAGATTTAAGGAACAGGAGTACACTTCCAGACCAAACCACCACGAGTGTACAGAGCTGGAATGCCTGGGCAGTGTCTAGCTCAGAAGAAGGACATAAAGCCTTTACTGATGGCATTTAAAGAGGGTTTATGGCTCTAGGGAAAAAATTGCTGAGAAACGCCTTGCTGTGAGCTACTGGAGCAAAAGTCATTGGCCATACTGCAGAGGTTGATCCAAGCATGAGGACCTGTGTCACCTCCCTCAGCAGGGCCATGAGCACTCCTCATTGCACCTCCTTCCCTCTCCCCTAGCAGATGAATCTCTCCATGCAAGTTCTCTCTTCCTCTCAGCTCCAACGGCAGCAGGAATGTCTCACTCACAGCACCTGCTGCTGCTGCAGAGTGGAAAGTCAAGATGTTCTGCTTGGCTGGGAGGGGATTTGGCCTTGCCCCAGCCATGAGCCTCAGAACAGTTCAGCCCTTCTTTGTGGATGTGACGCTGCCATATTCCGTCATCCGTGGAGAGACCTTCCTGATGAAAGCCACTGTCTTCAGCTACCTGCAGCAGTGCATGCAGGTGTGTCACTGTGTGGGACAGGCCTACTCTGCCCTCCAGTTTTAGAGCTCATGGTGCCCAGCCATCTCACCTGAGCTGCCCAGTCACTCACCTGCATCTGTCATTCCCGCAGATCCAGGTGGCCCTGGCTAAATCCTCAGACTTCCAGGTGGAGCCATGTCAGACTTGCAGAGACAAGGAGTGTCTGTGTGCAGAGGAGTCCAAGACCTTCATGTGGAATGTGACAGCAGTCCAACTGGGTATGGCAGCAAAAAGGGACTGGTGATGGGGAACCCTAAAACTGAAGTGAAAGAGTGTGGGAGGTCCAGAGAAGTTGGCAGAGCCGGGTCTCCTCTGAATTCTGAACTCTGTCCTTAATGGTGCAACCATGCAATCCATTATTTTTGCTTTCATTTCCTGCCCTCACCAGAGAGGGCAGGAACTACTGAAGAGAGGGCTGTGGCACCAGCTGGGGAGGAGGAGGCTGCGTGGATGGGGGTGGGGGAATTTTGTATTGCTGGTCCTGTGCTTCATATGCAATGGAAGGGCATGCTGGGGTCCAAGGGCTGCTGGACCCTCTGTTGTTCAAGTCATATTGCAGTGCAGTGAAGTCACTGCTGGTGAGATGTTACTGAGTTTTCTCATGCTCAGGGTGTCTGAACAAGCTGCCAGCACTGGCTGGCTCACTTTTACTGGCCAAACCACCGAGGCCAGGAAGACCAACAACCCAAAGCACTTCAGGCCACTATTGCTTAAAGAAAGTTTACTCCATTTGGCCGCAGGTATAAGAAAAGGACTCTGTTGCATTGATTTGCTAGGGACTCTGAACATCTCAGTGAGGACAGAAGTACTGGACCCCACGTCACGGTGTGGGGGCAGGAAGCCCTTGCCAGCTGCTGTGAGGGGGAGGCACACACTGACCAAACACTTGCTGGTCCAGGTCAGTATGAGAACAACCTCATTTCTGTCTGTGATATCCCTGCCCAAGGGAGAAGGCAGACTGAGGTGGGCTAAACAGTTTTATCACCTCAGATTTTGGCCAGCAACAGTATGCCAAAGCGGTGGCTTAGCTCACTTTATTTCTCCCAGGACCTAGCCAAGCCTATTCTTTCAGTACTCTTTCTTGAGCTGCATTCCCATGTCTGTGTTCTCCCTGTACCTTTCCCTGCTTTTCATGCTGTACCTGAGCTTTTGTATGTGCTCACTGGCCAGAGAGCCCTGTCCCTTGGGCTGACTCTTGATCCTTTGAGCAGTGAAGCAGGCAGACCTGCCAAAAAGGAGGAGGGTGGAGTCCCTGACCTCTGAATTCAGGCTTGAACTTTCTCTGAAATGTTGGTGTCATTTGGGAATTTTATGTGTATTTTTGTTTCTCATGTCCCACATGCGTGTTTCTGCCCTGGCAGCCAGAGGGTGTGTTAGTGGAAAAGTCCTTCAGCTCCCTTCTGTGCCCAAGAGGAGGTATGTGTACAGCCTCAATGGGTTCTGCAGCCTGAAATAAACACACTGAAACTGTAGAACTAAACTGTGGGAGGTCTCATGACAGAATGTTTTGAAATGATTTTTCACATAGGAAATTTCACTTCCTATCAGCCACGAATGAATAAGAAATATTACTCCCACATGTGTTGTCCTACATGAATTTGCTGCTGAGTATAAGTGGCAAAATCCCGCTCTGTAGTGTCCTTCCCACAGTGCAACCCTTGGATGTTCCTGGGGCTTGGTAGTGACCAGTGAGAGGTGCTCCAACCCTCCCACCCTGTCCCTGCAGCATTGACATCTTGCCAGGATGTCCTCCCTTGAGTGATGTCCAGCTGTGACTCTTGTGAGCCTTCTGAAGTGCAGCAAATTGAGCTGAAGTGAAGCTTGGTGGGCCCATGGCCCCACCAGCAGCTCTCATGTATGGCCTAACCTGAAAAGATTTCAGGCAATGCACTGGGTGCAATGACCAGGAGAGTGGGTGTGAGCGGGATGTGGGCAGTGTCCCTCTTAGCTGGGCCAGTCTTGTCTCTCCAGTTAGGGGCTTTTGGCTTGGTTTTTCATGCTACACCTTGTATCCTGCTGTTATCAGGAAACGTGGCTGAAGAACCCGTGTCCCTTCGCCTCCCTGACAATGTAGTCAAGGCATCAGCGAGGGCTTCCATTTCCATCACAGGTAAGTGACTCTGCTGTGGGCTCACAGACTGCTGCTCTGTGTCAGAGCAAGGCTTAATGTGGTTTCAGAGGATCCACTGGACATGAAACTGCCCAGAAGAGAGGATGCTGTGTTTCTATTCCCTGTAAACACTAGGCTTTCAGATTTTTGGCTTTCACGGAAGAGTAATCTGCACAGGAGAATAATCCTTCTTTTCCTAGCTAGGACATTGGAGCAGAGACTTTGGACCTTCGCTGTTTCTGTGTAGATACAAACAGTAAAGCTCAAAACCATGCTACAGCAGAAGCTCCTGGAGAGAAGAAATCTTTCTCAGCATTATAAAGTTGCAAAGGAACACTCTGGAGAGGGTACTGGGAATGGCCATGCCTACCATTAAACACATCTATTTATTTTGCAGGCCAGAACTGGTGCCAGGCCAGGCCTAGCATAAGTAGCCATGAATAATGTGCAACAGAACCCCAACAGAGGAAAAACATGAGGTTTTTCTGACTGGCTGGAGGATGTATGGACACCTTCACACCATCTGACTAGCACCCCTGCTGGCTTCCTCACATTTTGATGCTTGACATATGGCCGGGTAGAACAGGGCTGGCTAAAGACCTGGCATTCCAACCTTTCCCTGAGTGCTGTTACATTTACTTGTCTATATGACACAGGCTGAGCAGGTGCAGCTCTGCTGACAGCCTTTCACAAACAGTATTTGTTATAGCTGGAGCTCTTCATAATGCAAAAGCTGATAAGGGGAACTTAACTCCAGAGACTCCATAGAGTTGTCACACTGCCAAGCTGGAAAGAGGCAAAACAGTGACCACTCTCCATCTTGCACTCCGTTGTTTACTCCTCTTTCCTTTCTCCAGTGCTTTCCCCCTGCAGAGATAAAGCACTGTTACCCCCTGCCTGGCTGAAAAGGAACCTCAAATAATATTTACACTTTCTTTGTTTTTTACACGCTTGGATAGGTGACCTCATGGGGATGGCACTGCAGAACCTGGACCACCTGGTGCAGCTGCCCCACAGCTGTGGGGAGCAGAACATGGTGCTGTTTGCCCCCGTAGTCTATGTGCTGCAGTACCTGGAGAAGACGAGGCAGCTGAGCCCTGAGATCAAGGACAGGGCAACGGGATTCCTGCGCAATGGTGAGTGCAAGAGAGCCACCCTGCCCCTCTGCCTTCCCCTGTGTCCATGACACCAGTAACTCTTGCCCTTGCACCCACTCTGTCAGCACTGTCCCCTCTGTATTACTGTGCCTTATCAATCACTGTTCCCATCTCCCCAGGGTATCAGACACAACTTCTGTACAAGCACAGAGATGGCTCCTACAGCTTCTTTGGGCAGAAGGATGGAGAAGGAAACACTTGGTAAGCACTGCAAACATCCCTCACTTCTGATTTTTCCTGTCTGGATCAGAGCACCTCATGGATCTGAGAAAACTGACAAGATGTTCATTCTTTGGGATAGAGACAGAAGGAACTCTCTGACAGGGAGAGTCTGAGGCACTTGAGCCACTAGAAAAAGCAGTCAGGCAGGGCAGCAGAGTTTCTGGGAAAGTGGAACAGCAAAGATGTGGTCCCAGGGAATGAAAGGTCTTTTTTATTTGTCTTTATGCCCCTGCTGTTGGCCCATAGAAAACATCAGGTCATGTTACTGGTGACCTGGCAGCCAAGAGGCGTGCACATGTCTGGAGAAAAATCAGGTGAGAGCGATAGAAAATCCTCTCCTCAGTGAGTGGAGAGGAGTTGCCTTGGCGCAACTGACACCCATAGTGCTTGGCTAAGATGAATGGAGAAAGGAAGGGAGGAAGAAAAGGGGGAATTCCAGATTGTCTCAGTAATTTGGAGGAGATGAAGTGGAATAGGTAAAAGTAGGAGTGGGAAGGTTTTCACCTGTGAAATTACCGGCTAAAGCACCAAGTAGTATGTAAGTAATGTATCTGTGGAGACAGCGGCAGGGAGAGGAGCCACTGGAGTGAGTCCTGTGGACCATTTCCACTTTTAGATTGATTTTCTTTATGAAAATTCTCTTTTCTGCACCCCCACTATGTCACTAGTTCAGGGACAAGCACCAGGAGACCTCTGACTGTCTCTTTGCCTTTTTTTTTTTTTTTTTTTGCCTCTTTTTCTCACAACTCATCCTCTTCCTAGGTTGACAGCTTTTGTACTCAAGAATTTTGGCCAAGCCAGAAAATACATCTACATAGATGACAAGAACATCCAGGATGCCCTACGCTGGCTAGAGCAAAACCAGCTCCCCAGTGGCTGCTTTGCCACCAAAGGGAACTTTTTTCACTCCTCCCTAAAGGTAATGGTGAGCCAGGGCAGGTAGCACTGCTGGGGAATGACTGGAGAGATTTTTGACAGCAGAAGATTGTGGGATCCCAAAGGATCCTGAGAAAGTCTTTCTGCAACCTGTGCAAGCCCTAAAGAGAGGGCAAACATGAGAGGAATGCTTTTCCTTCTGAGGAGTGGGCCCTCCTAACATGCTGTAAAAGTGAAAGATATTCTCCTCACAGGGCAGCATGGATGATGAAGTCTCTCTGGGGGCCTATGTCGCTGCAGCACTGCTGGAGATGGGTCTGCCCCTGCAGGTGAGCACACTCAGCTCCCTCCTGCTCCCTCCTGCTCCCTCCTGCTCCCCTGGGCACCACCACGGGGGTATGCCAGCTTGTGATTCTGGTCTTCTCCAGGCCATGAACTGGGAGGGAGCTTCTGGGAATGAGTCAATGTTTGGTCAAATGATGAAGTCATTCCTCAGAAGAGCCAGTGTTGTGAAACTGGCCTGATGCAGTAGTGCTTGGTGGCAATGGCTCCCAGTGCACACCAGGGCTGCACTGCCTGTTTTCTGAAGACAGTCTGTAAATTAATAGGTTTCTCTGGAGCTACATTGGGAAGACATAGTGTGGCTCCCTGGAAGGAGTTCCCCAGCCCCGTTTCACCCCTGTCAGAGTTTGGCACATGTCTCCTCCCAACACAGAGCAAGCTGATGCAGACTACTCTCCGCTGCCTGCAGAAGGTGGTTCACAACATCACCAACATCTACACAGAAGCCTTGCTGGCCTATGCCTTTGCCCTGGCTGGGGACTATGAGACAACCCAGGAGCTGCTGTACAAACTGGAGGAACAGGCCATCAAATCAGGTGCTGCCTGCTGGGATTCTGGACCAATGTGTGCCCAGCTACAGCAGTTGAAAATGATACATGTATTTATAGATACTCCTCGTATTTGTGCAGTAACTGCATTGTGTGGCTGAAAATACAATAAGGTATTTCACAAACTGTGAGAATGACTTAGAAATAGTTTCCTCAGACTGCAGGATTTCAAGATCCCTTTGAGGGAGGAGGTAGGAGTCTGTCAGCTAAAACAAGGTGAAGCCTCGGAGAATAAATTCAAGAAAGCAATTCTGCCCTGAGTACAGGGAATGTACTGAAGGAGCCTTGAAAGCACTGTGGGGTTTGTTTCCTCTGAAACCCAAATAATGTCCTCCCTAAACACCCTTCATAATACTTTTCCTTCTGCAGGAGGCCAAATCCACTGGAGCCCCAAGCCAAGCTCTCCAGCCTCCACAGACTTCTGGCCTGGCACTCAGTCAGTGGACATAGAGCTGACAGCCTACGTGCTCCTGGCGTACCTGTCCAAGCCACGGGTGCACGCGGGTGACATGACAACTGCAGCTGGCATTGCGGCGTGGCTGACGCGGCAGCAAAATGCCTACGGGGGTTTTGCCTCCACCCAGGTAACCAGCCGCTCCCCGTGGATCCTTTTGTAGCCCAGGCTGGCAGCACAAGTCCTCTTGAGGAATTCTGTTCCAAGCCGGTGCTTTCAGAGGAGCCTGTGTGTCCCTCTCCAGGACACAGCTGTAGCCTTGCAAGCCTTAGCGAAGTACGCAGCGAGGGCGTTCAGCACATCGGGCCAGGCCGTGGTGAGGGTGAGGTCCCAGAGGGCCTTCGGGAAGGCATTCCAGGTGAGCCGGCAGAGGCGGCTGCTGGTGCAGCAGGCAGCGCTGGTGGAGATCCCGGGGCAGCTCCTGCTGCAGGCCCAGGGCAGCGGCTGCGTCTTCGCTCAGGTGAGCGGCTGGGATGCGCGTGGGGAGAGGAGGACTCTGCCTCTTTTCTCCTGCACGAGATCATGCCTGGCCTGTGTTTTCTGCTGCTGGCCCTGATCCTGCAGACGGTGCTGAGGTACCACGAGCTTTCCCCACGGACTCCCGTGACCTTCACGCTGCGTGTCAGCACAGAGCTGAACAACTGCAGCCAGGGGAACCCGCGCCTCCTCACCGCCCGCCTCCTCGCCAGGTGACTCCGAGGGCTGCTTCCTCCTCCAGCAGGATGGAGTGAGCTTGGGGACAGCAGCCAGGAAGATCTGAGGGCTCTGATGGAGAGACCTGGCCCTTGGGGTGAACAGGACAGAGGGAGAATCGGACAGGTGGAAGGCTTGGAGGGGGAAGATGCTGGCTAACTCCTGTGAGAGGGAGCAGTGGCTGCCATGCCCCCGGTCCCAGATGGGACACCTGGCTCAGGGCATGGTGGTGGAGGGAAGAGGGGCTGGGAGGGGACTGTCCTCACAGAGTCAGAACCTCTGTCTGCTTCTTCTTCTCCTACAGCTACATCGGGAGCAGAGTCACATCCAACATGGTGATCATAGAGGTCTCCCTGCTCTCTGGATTCATCATGACTTCCAGATCCAGAATGTTGGTAAGAACTTTGGAATAAGAAAACTCAGCTGTGGTAAATGGATCCTGCCTGCTTACTCCTGTAGAGAATTGTTCATTTCAGGCCAGGCGGTAGCTAAATTTGCAGGGGCCCTTTGCTATTGCAATTGCACCAAAACTTCTTGTTTTCCTGCAGCCCCCACAAGGCAGATCAGAGGTGGTTCAGCTTCTGCCACTGGCAGTATTTGGACTTGGGCCAGGAACAAAGTGTACTGCTGGGTGTGCAGACACCAGGATTTGTTTGTCAGAAAGTCTAAGACGGGATTTCTCAGAGATACTCTAGCACTAGCTAAAAAGATTATTTTGTTTTCCAGTTAAATCATAAATTAAATCACAGCCCCGATGCAGGTCTTTAAAACAGTTGAACACTCAGTGAGATAAAATAAGAACCTCTACTGGTGCCTGCACCCATTTGCTCACCAACATATCAGTCATATGTACTACCCACACAGCCTTTGGTCCCCAGAGGGGAGATTCCTCTGCCCTGGGCAGGGTCAGTCTGCTTCACACATGAGATGCTCACAAGGGATGTCCAAGAAAGACTAGCCACTGAAAAATAGACAGTTCCACGCAGAGTCCAGCTCCATACCTTCCCTCCATAAAACACTGGCTCCCTCAGGTCAGGAATCCCTAAGGAATATGCCCACAAATTTAATTCTGTTATTGTTTCCTATCCTAGCTGGAGAACAGAACCATTGTTAAGAAAATAGAAGTGAAAGCTAATGTGGTCTACATTTATCTGGAGAAGGTAAGTGAGAACAAAAGCATTTGGTGAGAGCAAAAGGTCAGAGGACAAGGAGCTGTGTGAGAAGCCTGAGGCTGGTCAAGGTAAGAAAAGAGCACTGGTAGAACTGGGGGCAGAGGAAGTTTGCCCAAATTAATTGTCATTGGATTAGAATATTCCTACACAATATTGTGAAAATTCCTAACACAATATTGTGTGCTATTCCTCACACAATACTCCATTCTAAAATCCAGAATGTCTAATGGATTGGAGAAATGTAGTGCAGGAAAACATTAAAATCAGGGAAGATAAAGATGCTGTGGCTTCTTTGTCCCCTTCCTTGCTAATTTCCTTCCATCTCCACTAGCTCAATGATGAATCTCAGACTTTCACCCTGCAACTGGAACAAGTAATTCAGGTGAAGAACCTGAAACCAGCCAGCATCAAAATCTATGATTACTACCAGCCAGGTGGGTCGCAGATTTCCTACTATGTGGGGGTGGGGAGCTGGGTTCCTGATTCTCTGGCTGGGAAGAGACATGCAGTCTTTCTGTGTGCATCCGTGTGTAATCACCTTCCGCCTTTCCTTCTGCAGAGGAGCGAGCCTTGGCTGAATACAGTGCTGGCTGTAGCTGAGGTAGGCAGCAGGTTCCTGTGTGACACCAACAGTGGCATCAGGAAATGGGGGGTCTTGGGCAGGAAACATGGAATATAAGCAAAGACAGGAAGGGGCATGGTAAGCAGTGGGGAACATGTACCCAGCTAGAAACAGGAAGTATCTGTTTCTAGGTCTATGGATCAGGTTTTTTAAATGCTCTATCTCCTCCTGTGCATGTCTGCACCTGGAGGGGCAGAGTTTTGCACATGAACAGAGGTAGAGAATTTATTTTTCCCAGCTGCTCTTAAATGCAATTTTCCTGGTTTGGGAGAAAAACCTGAATAATCATTCAATCAGACAGTTCTAGTCTTCTACTTTTAATAAGATGTCACACACCGTCTGAGCCTTCCAGAAACTAACTGCTCAGCAGGAAATTCCAAGTATTTTCTCTTTTCTTCATATCTTCACGTGGTGACAGTTGGCAGGGGTGACAAAGGACTGATGGGAGAGACTGCAGCGGAGGGATCTATCCCTGTTCCTATGAAGACAATAAAGGACAAAAAAAAAAAAAAGTTCCTGAAGTATTAAAAGTAAACACTGGGAATTTAGGGGCCTTTTTTGCACCTTGTGACCAAATGGTACTGTCAGGCCAAGAAGGACTGAGTTCTTATCACCCAGAGGGTGGTTGGGCACTGGAATGGGTTTCCCTGGGAACTGGTCACAGCACCAAAACTGATGGAGCTCAAGAAGCATTTGGACAATGCTGTCAGGCACATGGTGTGACTCTTGGAGCTGTCCTGTGCAGGGACAGGAGCTGGACTCCATGATCCTTGTGGGTCCCTTCCAACTCTGAATGTTTTATGAGCTAAGATTCTCTCTCACTTTATCTATACAAAGCTTATGTCAGAATCCCTGGTAAGGGTGTGGAGCTTGTGGCAGACATCCCAGGACAGGGCTGTGTGCCTCCCTACAGGTGATTTCTGCAGCAGGTGGTTTTCCCTGTCTTGTGGGCTGTGGGCAGGAAAGCACACAGGTGCAAGTGAAAGTTTAGAGCAGGGGCAGGCGTTGGTCAAGCTTAAGTTTTGTCTTTGCTCAGCCTGGAAGGAGGACAGGCAGGTGTCCATTCCCTAGTGTGGATCAGAAGCCCAGCTGAGACTCAGAAAGGTTTGGCACTGAAATGGATCCTGGCTCTGAAGGAAAGAGGAGCATGGCATGTTGTGTGCACAGGGCTGGAGTGATGTGAAACTACAAGGAAAGTGCCAGGAAAGGGAACTGTGGTGACTTGAATAAAGTGTATTTGATGCAAAGGGCCAGGACTGGTGATAGTACTTGGTACAAGCAGTCCTTGTTTTCTGGAACATATCTCCAGCTTTGTCATGATCTTGTCACATCAAATCTTCCACTTCAGTTCTCTTTCCCTCGGTTTAACCACTGGGGTACAGGAACCTTACTTGGCATTACAAATTGCTTTCTACCCTGGATCTGCAGTCTGGCAAGTTTCTTGACCAAGGGCATTTGCCTGCATCTCCCTTCCCTTCCATATTCTTCAGGACCATGCCTGTGGTAACAAAAAAGGTGCTGGGCCCTCACCTCACTTGCACGGGACACTGTAGCTCATCACTGCAGTTTCTTCTGAAAGACAAAAAGGAAAGTTCTGGTGAGACACATTGTCTCAAAATCCCACGAAAGCAATCCAGCATTGTGCCACTGTTCCTGGGAGAGGTGTTCCCTCAGCTTACAGGCTGCAACTCCCCTCTGTGTGGCACACGAAAACACTGGTGTGTGCCCAGGACTCTGCAGCTGGTCAGGATTCACCCAAGGCACGAGGCTGCAAGTCCCAAAGAGCTCCATCACAGTTATGAATTCCACACTTTCTCAAGGAATAGCAATCCCTGACACATTTCTAGCTTTTCTTTCCACAGAACAGAGGACAAGCTGGTTTTGGTTTTATTCTTTATTCTAAGGGGGCCCTTACTCTTCTGAGTCATCCTCCCACTGTGGTTCCTCTGCCTTTCCTGTCTCCCACAAAGAAAGTGCTCAAAAGCACAGCTCTTTGCTCCACTCTTGTTGGGAGAGCCAGACCCTCAGTGGTTCTACACACCAGCTTCAGGCCTGCAAGTTCTGGGGCCCCAGGGAGGAGGATCTACCATTTTGAACACCAACAGGTTAAGTTCATGCCTAGATAGCTTCTAAGGGACAGTCAGATAACCATGTCAGAGATGGTATTGTCTTAAACTCAACAAAATTAAGAAATTGTCTTTCCAGAAGTACATTTAGGTGGTTTTTGTAGTACAGCACCTGAGCTCACCTGGCATATAGTAATCATAGATCTTGATACTGGCTGGTTTATGATCCTTCACTTGCATGTCCTGCTCCACCAGGAAAGTGTAGGTTTGAGGCTGTCTAGTCAGCTAAGACCAAAAAATGCAAGGATTAAGACTGGAAAGGACAAAAAAGTCCTGTAAGACAACCCCTTTCACCTAATTGAACTCAGGCTCTGTAGAGACCTCACCACTGTAATAGATCTGTCCTGCTTTCTAGTCCCTCTCAGAAATATCTTTTACTTCCCATTCTGTGACTGCCTCCCCTTTTTGGTCACCAAATTTAACTCAGCTCCTGAGGAACATCAAAAACCTACAGAAGTCAGTGTGCACTACCTAAATGGGGTGCTAGTGTTCCCCAGCAATCCCACCTTCCCATCCAGCTCTACTCTGAGCTCCTTCCTGCATCTGGCCTCAGTGGCTACTTTCTTATTCACAGTGACATCAGCTCTTATTCTCCAGTCTCACATAACCCTCATCATTAAGCAGACAAATACGAGCCGTGGACCAACATCTGCTGTAGGGTAGTAGTTACATGACCTGCTGTTGATTGTGGTGCACCTTGTGTTACCTGGCAGCTTGAGCTGAAATGCTTCTCTGTATTTTCTGCTCTGTGCTGTAGATGTAAGGAAAGCAGCAGCTCTGCAAGCCTAATGCATCCATGTGACACTAACCCACCTCCTATGGGGCCAGCTTAGCTCAGCCTACTGACAGAAACTGAGGTTGAAGAATCACAGAAATGCTCCTTAGAAATGCTGGAGTTTTAAATACATGCCAGGCCTCATTTCTGGTGCTGTTTAGGTATTCATGGAGCTAGAAAAAGGCTGGAATGGTTGTTAATCTGTTGATTCATGAGGCCGTGGGGCGAGCACTAATGTTCACACAACCATCTGGTTTAGTTTAAAATCTTGGCAAAACCATGAGCAATCTCGCATGCTCTCTGCTGCATTCAGGTTGCTTAGGAGCTTTCTGAGATTTCAGGCTTGCTTGGATTTGCTAGATAGATCTTATTACTGCTCCCCAGTCCTACTCAGGCACCATATATATGGACTTTCAATAGTCACTTAACAGTGCCAACAGATGTAGGCTTGACATGAGAGTTTGCCGTGTTTCACTCAACTTAAGTAGCCCTGTAAGTGGCTCTACAGATGAACAACTGCCTACTGACACTTCTCCAGATCTGCAAATGTGGCTGGTATGCAGGAACAACAGCTCTAGATAGTTAAAATAGTAGTGAAACCGGTAAACAAGAATAAAAGCTATCAGTCCATAGCCTCTTTAATGATGATGTTAGCCCGAATTACACTCACTTCCTCCAGGTAGAGAACGACTTGGTCAGCTTTGCTTTCAACTTTCTTCACTAGAGGCATTTTCTTTAGCTGAAAACAGGGGGAAAATATCAGAAAGGCTTTAATAATATTCAGGGGTGTTTGTCCTTGTGAGAGTAGAGGCAAATATTTACATGGCCAGGGAAGCTGTTGATGTAGGGAAAGGCAAGGTGCAGCTTGGAAGAGACTTTGAGTATAAGGATTTCTTAGGAAGAAAATAACCCTGTTTCTCTGCCCACAGGAATGATCACATTTCAGCATACAGTCCTGCATGATGGACATCCATCACTGTTCCCATCCCAGCTGGACACAAATTCACGGTCTCACCTCTTCCAGTGAACCTGCCACGGGGCTGTATCCAGACAGCAGCTCCACTTGGATCAGGACCATGTTGGTGGACACACGGTTCCCTGTGTAGCTGCAGCAGGAACCCAGGGGACAGCACTAATGTTACTTTCTGAGCCATCTCCAGATGCTCCAGCCCAGCTTTGGTACTCAGGTGGAGGAATCTGCCTTTCTTTCCAGTGTTTCTCCTGTAAGCATACCTGTTTCTGCACTGTAATAAATCTTTGTGCTTCCCTTGATCTCGATTTTAATTGGGCCAAGGAGAATAAGTTCCTTGGAAGCCTTCTGGTGTTACCTTCTTTATGCAGGGCAGGGAATATCACATCCTATGCCTGTTCTCTTGGCAGTTCTGTCCCAAGCCAGGCGGGAGTACAGCAGAGGAGAGTGGTGTGACAGTCAGCCAGGAGCAGAGGAGGGAACACTTAGGAGTACGTGGCAGTCCCACAGGACCTCACATCATTAGTGTTTTGAGACCTAATCCCAGACAGGGGTGAGACCCACAGACCTTGGGAGAATTTGTGGTGAGGGGCAGGGGACAAGACAGGACTACAGCCTGAGCCACCCCTCTGGGGCCTCGAGCCTCTCACCCAGCTGGGGAGAGCACAGTGGGGTCACCTCAGCATGTGGACCCCATGAGTGAAGGGGAACCCTGCCAGCAAGAGACTGGTGAGGTGCCAGAAGCCTCTGAGCACGGGGGAGGAAAGGGGCAGCCGAGTGTCTCCTACCGAGCACGAATGGTGACAGGGAAGCGTGTGGCATCGGGCACGGTGCACTCCGTCCGCACGGATACGGCAAAGGTGGCCTCGCTCCTCAGGGGAGGGATGTGGTACCTCAGGATGGCCTGCCAGGACAGAAAGAAGCTGGATGGCAGAGAACAGCAGGGATTTTTGCCGGAGAGTATTCTTGTCTAGACTTAGCTGCTGTTTGCTGTTTTGTGTTGGTGTAAGAGAAAACCATGCGGCAGAAGCAGAGGTTCTGCTAGTAGTGCACTGCTCCTGGTGGATTTCTTGGAGGAGAAGAGCTGCTCTGGCTGGATGGAGATGATCCAGATTTCATTTGGGGGGTAGATGTTAGCTTCCTAACATCACAGTTACCCCAACCAGCCTTGAAGCCCAGATTCTTGCAAGTTACTACAGCAGTTTGTTTTCATGGCTGGCTAAGTAGCAAGAGTAATAGTTGCCTCCTCGAGCCATGTCTCCTAAGCTCTTGGAGGTCTATTATTCACCCAAGATAGCTCAGCTACCTTTGGAGGCATAAAATTAGCAGGATGGCTTCTGTTGCAGTGTTGGAAACAAAAAGGTTTAATAAAAAGCAAAATAACAGAGAAAAACTGAGCCAGGTGCAAGAGCTCTTGCTCCTGGTAAAACACCTCACAAAAGCGATTAGTTTCTTTGTTCACTTCTATTTCTAGTAAATTGCCCAGGCAGGACTTTTTGGCTCCTGTCCAATTGGCTATCCTTAAGCTTGAGGTGAAGTCCCCTAGGCCTATGAGGTGCCTTTTTACCTAATAGAGGAAAGAAACTTCTGGGCTTCTTTCCTTTTTGAGGGGACAAAGGATAGTTTTGTCACTCCGTCCACAGGGGGTACATTCCTATAAGCAAGGTAAGACGTTCTCTGGCTTTCAAGGCTTTTCACCAGACAGAATTTTTCTTCCTGGCTGGGCTTACCTGCAGGAAAAGACACCCATGGCCCTGCACACGCAGGGTATAATCTTGGGGAATGGCTGGCAGCTCCACTGTCTGCAGCAGGAGGCGATTGCTTTTGTCTACTTGGAAGTTTTGGCTGAACCCCTTGGAAGTGAGAGAAACCTGAAGATCAGGGCTATCCTTGCTGAAGATGTTGGTTGCATACAGGGCTAGGGCTTCCAGAGCAGCAACCGTGTCCTGAGGAAAGAGAAAAACATCAGGAAAAGTGGGATTCCTGCTTCCTATGCATGCCCAGTCCTTAGCCTTTTCCTCCCTCAGACTGCAGCCATAGCACAAAGGATTGAGCTTTTCCCATTGGCTTTTAGCATGGGATTATCCATAACTCCCAGGATCTGTAAAACCATACACCCTTTCTAAATTTATTAATTTTTCCTTTTTTAGTATGGGCTGTTAGAACCCATTGCTCTCAAAAAAAACAACATCAAATCTGATGATGATGATGGCTCAAGGGGATTACCTGGGTTGAAGCAAAGCCTCCATATGGATTTTGCTGCTTGGTGAGCCAAGACACAATCTTGGATGCCTTTTTGATTTCATCTGACGACAAACTTGACTTTGTAAGGTGAGCCATGAGGATACTAGATGTCAATTCCACATCAACAGATGGAGCCCGATACCAAGATAGGGAATCTTCTTCCTGTTTGGACTGTTGACTCCAGTATATTTGGTCATCTAGAGGTGGAGTGGGAACATCATTGGAGTGTGTAGCTGCATCTAGTGACCCTGGAGTTCTACTTAGCCCCCGTATATAGGTACTAAACAAACATGTACATTGGACATAATACAGTTGGACAAGATATATGTGCATAGCTCCCTGTTTTCTTCCCACATCCTGCTTTTCCCAGCAATACCTTAGGCCTGCAGGCTGGGGAGGAGCTCCACTAGATCTGTGAAGCTCCCCTGATTTGTGTGACTGGGAGGCCAGGACTGTGAGATCATCCATAGAGACAGTCTGTCTCACAGTGTGGATATAACCTGGGACAGCTTGGCAAACTGAGGCTTGGAGAGCCAAGCCTTGGGCTCCCCACAAAGCTCTGGCAGTACCCACCCTCCCCTACTCCTTCCCTCCTTTCCATTGGTGGTTCAACCCAAGGATTTCCACACAGTTCTGCCAGTGGCCCTCCCTCCTGCCCCAGAGTCTGTGGTACCTGATATTGTGGCAGCCTTATCCAGTCTTTTGAGGATTTTCTGCCTGAGGGCCTTGTCCCCTGCCACTGCAAAGGCGTTTGCAGCCAGTGCCAGGCTGTAGAGGTTGGGACTGCCACTATCAGCATGGACCAGGTCCCTTATACACTTCAGAGCTTTCCCCACCACTGGGTCCTAGGATACAATTGAAAGCACTCTCGTTATGGGCAGGGTGTTTGGGAAGGGAATGCAGACTTCACGTGTGCAGAAGAGGGTGGAAGCCAAAGGCAGAGCCCAGGCACTGCCCGCGAGAGGCTGCGCACACAGCGCGCTCCGGCTGTGGATACTCACGGAGTGAGGCATCCCCGAGCGTATGAGAGCTATCACAATCACAGAGCTCAGCCCCAGGCCTTCCTCTACTGCTCCCTGCAGACACCACAAAGCACACAAGAGGGATGCTATGAGAAGGGAGAGAGGAAAGTTTTCCAGTGCCTTCTGGTCCCCTAGCAAATGCCAGCACAGGCAGCAGTGCTGGTCCAATTCCTTCTCCTAAGGGAGTGACAGGACTGATATCCCCTTTTAAAGGTCCTGCTTACCAGAGCACTTCTCTGCCAGGGTTCCCCAGTCTCTTCTGGGAAGCTGATTCCCTCCCTCTGCTGAGCACATTCCCCTTTCTCCTCCCAAACATAAGATTTTCAGTAGTAGATTTCAATGCCAGGAGAATGTCAGCCCTTGAGATGGAGGTAGGGCAGGGCACTATTTCAGTTCCCAAGTGCACACCATCAAACGCAAACCTTCGTCATTCATAACTTGAAAAAGTGCCACAGTGACTAGGCAACCCTGAATGTCACCCAAGGGTGACCCTGGGCACTTCAGAGCCTTCTTCCTGCAACAGAGTTCATTTGTTCTTGGCACCCAAACTGGACCAGAAAGGGAAGGAGCTCTGAGGTACCTAATGAACCCCCAGCACATGTCATACCATCAGACCATTGTTGAAGAGCTTCCCCACACTCTTGAAGCAACCAGATGGAGTCTGACTTTTAATCAGGGCACTGGCAGCATCCTTTATATTTTGTTCATCTATGTGGATGAAGTCCCGGGCTTGGCTGAAGGTCTTCAGGACAAGAGCAGTAAGCCTGGTGCCAAGGAAGAAAGAAGGATATAGAACTGAATTGTCACCTGATGCATGTCTCCAAGAGGAGACAGGAATCTGTGTGTCTTCTGCTACATTCTCCCTGTAGAAATACCAGCAGGAAACAGCCCCTGTGCAGATGGAGAGCTGGAAGCAATGCACATGAGCTCAAGAAGCTTGAGGCCAGAGCCATGTGCAGCAAGAAAGAAAAAATTCAATTTTTCAGACCTTCAGAGCTCTGCTAATTCCAACAGGGTGCTTTGTTGCCCTGGAGGGTTGACATTCAGTGAGCTCACTCAGACCCATTCCCAACCCTGTTTGGGCACCAAGCATTCTGAAAAGCTGTTGACAGAGGTGTTCCATAGACTAAGAGGAAGATTTTGTGTATTTATCAAAACAGAAAAATAGGGAATGTGATGGCAATATGGGGAGTGTGAAACCTGGCATGACATAAATGTTATGGAGTAAGAGATGGATATTGCTCTGGTTTCAGTTAGAGTGGAGTTAATTTCTTCTCAGTAGCTGTTACAGTGCCATGTTTTGGATTTGGCATGAGGATGGTGTTGAGCAAACAGCTGTGTAGTGCTTGATTTCCATCTGGGCTTAAGCCACGACACCTTCCAAAAGGTCTCAGGAGCAATTTCTATTCTAACCTTCAGACTGCCTCAGTTTCCCCAGACCAAAATCCAAGCCAGCTTGAGCCTGACCAGGTCAAACTGTTGTTCCTCAGTTATGTCTGGATATCATTGCTTACCAAGTGTTTCCTGGCTCACTTCCTTCCCCAAAGGCACTGTATGAGCCGTCTGTGTGCTTGTACAGGAGCTGCTGCTGATATCCTGCAGGAAGAGGCTGGGGGTAGTGAAGATGCTGTGTGCCTGTCCTGTTCTCCAGGAGCCAACCTGCCCCACCAATCCTGCTGATCATTACAGAGAGCATTATCTCTGAGGAATTTAGCAGAGGGGTGCTGTGTACTGCGTGTTCTGCTGACACGAAGAACTGACTAGCCTGATTTACACTGCTGCAATTACCATGATGCCAAGCAAGTGATGCTGCACAAATCCTGCTCAGCACCAGGCCTCTGCTGAGGCTCCTTCCACACAAGTACTGTAGTGGACATCACCAGCTTAACAAGCAGGAATTCACTCACCGCTTTCCAGGTAGCCAATTGCCTTCTGTTTGATTTCTGGAGTCAGCTGTCCTGTTTCTTCAAGGTATCGTGTGATAAAGACGTTTGGGGCAAAATGAACCATGTTCTGCTCACCACAGCCACTGGACATCTGGAGAAGCTCATCTATGTTGTCCAGTGCTGTTCCCATAATGTCACCTGTAGGACGGAACCACAGCTTTGGGAGCCATACGCATTCTTGCACGTAAAACAACTCTGGTCTCACAGATTCTCCAGGTAACCTGCTAGGACTGATCTCAGTTCACCTCTGCCCACGTGATGTCTACAGACTGCAGGGACAGTGATTTGGTACTTGGCTGTCTTTCCCCTGGCTTGGTGAAATTACACACCCATCCAGTGCCACTTGTATAGGAGAGACAGGACACTGCTCCGGAAGACAGCACCGCACCTTGCTGTACATATTCCCTTTCGTTACTTTGTTTGCTGAAGAAGACACAGTGGCACCAGAAGAGACGTGTCCTGCAGGGAAAAGTATTACTGCCCAAGACTCTTCTAAAAACTCACCTAAGAAAGAGATGTGGGCTCTCTCTGACCCAAGGACAGTGTTCTCTGGCACAGTGAAAGAGATTGTCTCTGAAGCTGAAGTTCCTGCAAACGGCAAAAACGTCGGAACAAAAGGCATGAGGAAGATGGCAGAGTCACAGGTGTCCCCCAGGAGATGGTGTAAACAGGTCTGGGATCACCTCATCAGTTGGTGAAATCAGCATTCAAAAGAGAGGATCAGACAGAGATCCAGCCACCCATAGATGAGGGTCTGTGATGTGGTTAGGCTGTAGCTTGATGTTGCCAGGAGCTTTTAGTACTGGTAGGGCTGAATGGCTTTGCCTACCCACAAAAGCTCCAAGATCCCAAACTTTCTGCTCCCTACATACCTCCAGAGAGTTCTAGAGTTGTTCAGACACCACACTGCTTCCATCTGATCTCTCTGTTCTGTCCATAATCACAGCCCCAGTAAGACAGTACTTGGGGGTCCCTGCACCTACCTTCAGGGCACAGGAGTGAGGTGTGGGTCTTTTCCTCCAGCTGCCCCTCTGCCTGGTGGGGAAAAGGCTGGTCAGCTCAGAAGGGAGAGAGGTAAAATCAGAGAGCAGCTGTGCAGCACCCCATCTTTGTGCAAGCACCTTTTCCATCCTCGTGGGCCTTGGCAAAGGGCTTCACTCAGACAGCAGAGACATCCATGCCAACAGTGCAGTTGCACTGGGAAGCAGGTTTCTAAGCTGCTGCATGGCCCCACTGCCCTGCCAGCAAACCGTTCTGACATTTCTGTCCCATCCAGTGGAGGAGCTCCAATCCAATCTACCCTAAGAATCGCTCCTTGACCAGTCTCCCTGAGAAATGTGCCTACCTCCCCAGCTGACTCTTCCCTCCCAGAGCCACCCACCAGGCTGTCATGAGCCCAACCCAGCTCCAGCCTTGCCAGAGCCCTGCAGTGCAGCCTGACCTTCACCAGCAGGTGTTTGACCACTGTGTCCTTCCCTCCAGACTCTGGCACAACAGCTGTACGCTCCGTGCAAACATCTTCCTGCTCCACCACCTCAGCAGTGACAGTGAAATTCACCTTCCCTAAAAAGCAAAACAGCAAGAGGCTGGTTGGCACATCTATGTATATTTTTAGTTCGCTCAGCCTCGGGCTGCTCACTCATGCTTTGCACAGAAGGCCAACCTCCCTTCCAGCCCAGCTCTGGCTTCCTCAAGCAGCTCTGCCAGTGCTTCCCACCCCTGCTCCTCCCTTGACCCCTTACCTAATTTTGTAGCCTTCACATCCCAGGAAAATGTTTTTGCTGAATCAGGGCACAGGCAAAGAGTGAACCTGACATTTTCATGAAGAAACTCAAAATCCCTGGAGTCCATTAGGCTGAGCTGGAGCTAGAGGTGAAACAAAAGGGAGTTCAGGTTACAGAGCTGCTGCTGCTGCTGTGTTTTTCCATTCAGGTCCTTGATTCAAATAACAATCAATCCCACAAGTCAGGGGTCAGTATTTTGATGGCCTGTTGCAGTATCTGTGGGAAACCAGCAGTGTCCCATGGACATGCAATCCACATTTGTAAGGTTTGGCTTCTGGGGAGGGATAAACTGGTCAGTGATGGCTCTGAGTGGAGCTAAATTGAAGAACTTCTTCAGTGTCTTTTGCCCAGTGCCTTAGCAGGGCAAAAAACAGCCCCTCTGTTTGGGTCTCTACGAGTAAAGGAGTTCCCACACATTCCTCTGCTCCAAAGCATCCTGGAGGGAGCCACTCACCGCCATGCACTGCTTCAGGTAGCTGAAGACTTTGACTTTCAGGGGAAATGACTCTCCCCGGAAAACAGAATAAGGCAGAGTGGGTTCCACGAAGAATGGCTTGAAGCTCCGCAGGCTGGTGGTCTCTGAGATTCCCAAGCCATGGCTCTCCGAGGTGCAGAAGGTCATGGCTCTCCAGTCTGTGATACTGTCAGGTACTGTGACAGCTAGCTCAGCAGCCCCTGAATCACTGAGGAGAGAACAGAGTGGAAGAGGTTGTCCCCACCCTGGACAGATTTCTCTTGGGAAGAGAAATGCAGAAATTCAGACTATGAAATGGAAGCACATGTGAAGGCGTAGGGATTCCTGGCAAGTAGGACAGAGGTAGGGGAAGGATAGCAAATAGGTGGGCAAGGAATGACTTAAGAGGAAAATGCAACCCAAAATTTGCTCCTGAGCAGCGCTGCACCTGAAATTCTTCTTTTGTGTGGGCACAGGGGGCTCACAGGGGTGTGCTATACACCCAGTCTGTGCCATGGAGCATGGTGTGACACTTCCTATTGGGAAGGTGTGGAGACAATGGAACACGTCTCTTCTGAGGTGCATATTCTGAGGACAAAAGGTAACACTCAGCTGGCATGTGGGGGATTCTGACCTGACATAAGAAAATACCATGAAGATGGTCAAACATTGAAACACAGTTTGAGGAATCTCCATCCTTGGGGATACAGAGTACTTTACTACAACTTGATCTAACAAGACCTGCCTTGTGTAGAATGTTGAGCTATGGATCTGTGGAGGCCTCTTACATCCTGCAAGAGTGTGTGATGTTAAATTCCTAGAAGCATTTGGAAAATCTCAAGCAGAGACAGGAACTGAACCAAAACTCCATTGTCCTTATCCACTTCTTCATACCTCTCTTTTTTACTTTCTGCATAGAAGGCAACAATGCCCTCTCTCTGCTCCTGCCCATTCCCTCTACCGTGTCTGGTAGAAAGTCTGTATGCCTGTGGAGCCACAGCCTGTAATTACTCACTTGATGGGAACCAGAGTCCAGATGAATGTCTCTGGGAACCAGGTACGTGCTGGCGCTGACTCGCTGCCCAGCTCGGTGTGCTCTGCCTCAGCAGCTTCAACAGCAGCATCTGCTTCTGGGTACAAGCTCTCCAAGTCTGCCAGCTCATCAAAAGCTATTGGGAATACAAGCATTCATTCAAAGGCAGAGCAACTGTGAAACCAGGGTGGAGTTCAGCCAAGAAAAGCTCAGTTCTCCTTCCCTCCCACTCCCAGCCCAAACCCTCCTTGTCCTCTCCAAAATGCCCTCAACTTTGTTATTGTCTTCCATAAGACAACTCAGGAGGCCAGGGGGATTCCAATATGTGTGTGCTCCCCCATGAGACATTTTACCTGCTCACAGTTTTGCTCTCTTTCCCTGCAGAAAAGCCTAGATACTGCCCAATGCCAATCTTGATTCATTCTCTGGTTTCCAGAAAGACCTCTCCTAGTCTCACAAACAGATTGTCTTTCCTGAGACAGATGTCCCATTTCCTTCCTTGACCACATTATCTTCCAACTCACCAGGTGAAGTTTCTAAACAAGGTTCAAACCCTGCAGCCACCCCTCTGCCCCTCCAGTGCTCTGCTCACACACTCATGCCAGGGCTTTTCCCCTCTCCCGTACAACCTCCCACTCATGCCTGTAAGCCATCCCCAGCTCCTAAGCACACTGCATGTTCAGCTGCCCATGTGCAGCCTATATGTTACCCGTGCTCTCCAAAGAAACAGGAAAAATCGAGATGTACACATGTAGTCGTAGTCAAAAGTGGTCTGGGTGCGGCACTCAATTGGAGACTTGATTTTAAGGCTGGTTAAAAATGTTAGACCTGCATTCTGGAGGAAAGAAGGGGGAGAAAAGAAGGTGTATTTCTGTGGAGGGGCTGGTGTGTCCGAGGGTCTGTCTCTACCCCCTCCTCCCAGCATATCACAGCTACTCTGTATTGTTGCACCTCAGCACAACCTGCAGATTTATACTGGGAGAGAAGGCAGAACTCTCCTGCTCCCAGAGCCTGGTCCTCATGCCAAAGGATTGAGGGGGTGACCAATTGCATGTGCATGCTTGTACACAGTGTCATTATTTTGGCACCACAGTTTGCTGCCCACCCTAACCCAGACTTTTCTTTAGCCTTCACTGCCATTCCTTTCTACTGTTCTTTTTCTCCTTTCCCTGTGCTCTCCTTTTCTCTCAGGTGCTTTGCTTCTCCAGCTTCCAATTTTCTCCGACACAGGCTGACAATCCACACTGCTTCCAATCCATAAAAAGTCTAAAGGGAACCAATGGGGAGTTGAGTTCTAGGAATCTGCCTGATCAATGGGAATTTATCATTCTGGGAGCATAGAGTGTCATTGATCTCTTTGTTCAGAATCTTGGCAAATTCAGATAGTGAAGTCACAAGCATTTACAGGAAAGACAATCTGTGAAGCAACCCAGTGCCGACCTGGGATACAAAAGGGCTCAGCTCTGATATTTCAGGCTTTCTGGAAATTAGATTTACCTTCAGAAGTTCATAAACATCTGGTTGGGACACTGCATAAGAGTATCTGTTGTACATGAACGGTGACATCATTCCTGGTGAAGGGGTGGTCTTAGAGGCATCAGGGATTCCTGGGCTCTTGTGGATGGTGCAGTAGTCACTGTAGATATCTGTGAGGGTGCTGAGCTGCTCCTGAGCATAGATGAACATATTATATACCTGTAGAGAGAGAATGAAAACAGTACAGGTCAGTGTGAGAGATGAGAAGATTTTCATTTCTGTCCAGAGATTTCCTATGACCTCAGAGGCTGAGCTCAGGTCCCACCTGTCACAAAAACCCCAGCCCCAAGGGGTTTTGAATTTTATGGAGAGCCTCCACAAATTTTGGATGTATAGCACCAGAGCCCCTCTGGAGGTATGGCTGCATAGCTGTGGCCACTTCTAGCTTAATAATTGTACCTGTGAACTTCATGTAAGCACTAAGCACACCTTCCCTGCATGGGGAGAGCATTGGACAGCTTCTTGTCTGACTGAAAACATGTCCTGGATCCACCAAGACAGTGTCAAGAGGCAATTCAGGTGTCCTTAAACCAAGGTCTAGAGGAGAAAAGGAACCCTTCCACTGCCAGTACACCTCTTAGAGCCCACTCTGCGAATGGAAGGACTGTCTGGTTCACATGAGCTGGAACAAAGACGTGGAGCCTATCCCATGTTTGGCATTTTTTTTGACATGACATTTTTTTCAGTGCATTGTCATGAATCAGTTCAGGAGATGGATGTCTCTTGCCTTCTGCTTTTCACTGTGGTAAAGCACTGTAAGTAACCAGGATGTGACTTCAGGCTGTAGCTGGGGATGACAATGGCTTATTCTAATAGAATACACCCTCTGTAGACACGGGAAATTTTGGCTGGTGTTGGATGTTGGCCCTCATTTTTTCTCATTAAACCATGCCCTGTCCCCATTCAAGCAGTTGTTGGTATGCCCACCAAGCCTTATTAGCCAGCAAAGGTCAGCACTGGAGTGACTCACACTCTCCCTGGATAGCTCAGCCTCTGGCCTCAGGAGAAGGACACTTTTGTCTACTGCACGGATGCTGCACAGGGAGCCTGGTGCAGCCTGCAAGTGGACCTGGACAGTCGATCCTGGGAGAGCCACTGTGTCTGAGAAGCCAAGCTTCACCTGAAACAGCAGGAGAAAGGGGGACTGCAGGCACTGAGAGATGAAGCAAAGGGGAAGCTGTGGTTATGGGATTCTGCTGCATATCTACTGCCAGTTTGCAGGTAATTCATCACCCTCCAGCCTACCTGCCCCTCTGTGTTTTGTGCACTGCTTACGTGGTTCCTGAAGCAGCTGGAGACTTTCAGACGGAAGGTGTCAGCTGCCACTTGTCCCTCAGGGAAGGCAATGTAAACAAAGATGGTAGCCATGGATGAAATGATGTCAATGGGCAGAGTGATGTTGAAAGCCCCACTGTACTGATCTGAAGGAAGAGGGAAAAATTGAAAAAGTATGGCAAGGTGCAAGGAAGTCTTCAATCCAAGGACTACAGCAGCAATGTGCTCTTCCTCTGTAATACTTCTGTACAGATTCTTGCATAAAAACCATTCTGCCTTGCTTCTGGGGAGGCCACAGCTAGGCCAGGGTGGAGGTTTTTATAGCAGTGACCTTGTATCATGACACACCTTGCCAACAGTGAGCACTTGGAAGAGAAATGAGTCTTTCCACTTGAGCCCAGAAAGACTCCATAAGTTACTTTGGCATTTTCCTGCTTGGCAGATAAACTCTGACAGTTTCATCATTTGATCAGCAGAAAAAAAAAAAGAAAAAGGAAGCTAAAAGATAGAAAAAAGCATATTTCCTATTGTTTTTTTGTGCCAGCTCTGTGGTTTCTTATTAGTCTCAGATCTCTTTTGTCTCCTTCTCCACCTAGGCTGGAAAGATTTTCTCGTTGGATCCTTAATCTGTTCCTGGCAGTTAGATGCTCTTACCTGATGGTGGATCAAGAAGCACTGCTGTTTGGCCATGATGCACAAGGGACCCTCTGGCCATAACCTAAAGGGTAATGAACAGAACAGAGGGTTGAGAGTGCCTGTGCTCCCTGTCTCTGGGCCAGCAAAGGGCCCTGTGCTGACTCAGACCGGGCGCAGAGCTGACCTCGCTGGCGCTGCCCGCACTCACCAGGTGGTAGAAGCGTGCTCTGGCAGCCCGGTGGCCCAGCTCTGTGGTGAGTATGTGGTAGTGCACAGTGACCTGCTGTACATCCCCACAGGCTGGCACTGCCTGCACGGGCTGGATCCTCACGGAGCTGCGGCTGGAGGAGTAGAAGGCCCTGAGTGGGAGCGACGCGGTGCCGTAAGAAACCTTCGCGTTCCGACCGTTCGTGTCCTCCGGCTGGGACTTTGCCTGCGGCACAGAAAAAAGTGCCTGAGGATTTCCTACAGCTCTTCATACACCAAAACCAAGGCTGACTAAATAGTGGGCTCTGAACTATCCCAGCGTAGGGTGTCTATTTCCACCTGCACCAAGTTCAATCAGTCCTCTTCTGTGGAGCTTGGCATTTGCCTGCTGTCCCACACTCTGGGATAACTACTGCCTGAACAGGAGCAGGGAGCTGTACACTGCTAGGGCTTTAGCTGAAGTCTGAAATGCTGCCATGCTGCTGCTACCCTGGAAGTAAACCAGATCATTTGACTATGTAAAGTGGTTTATCAGCCCCTGGATCAAACCACTGAACCCTTTGCTTCTGTCTGGTATATGTGGGTAAAGTATCAGCACGGATCTGCCCTTACAATGTATTTCAATTCTAGTTACTTGCTTAGCTCCAGACTAATGGTTCCTAACCTGTAATATAACTTTACTGCTGTTGTCCCATGCTGATGTCTCTAAGACGAAGGAGGCCATCCCAGTGTCATCCGTGAGGTAGGTCTTGGTCTGCTTCCTGCTCCCATAGGACACTGTAAGAATCACCTTCTTGTTCTTCAGGGGTGTCCCACTGGCACTTCTGAGTTCCAGCTGTAACAGTGCAGAGAACAGTCAAAGAACTGGAGGCCTCAGGATTGAAAATCCACCTCCCAGGAGAAGTCCCTGTTCCCCTCTCTGCAAAGGGACTCTCAGTCTGAATTTTGATCTCTTCAACCCTTCCTCATTTATTCAGCAGCCATCTCATCTAGCGAAGCCACAGATCCTGCAGTCATACCTTTGGAGAACCTCTTGGTAGATATGTCAAAGGAGGGACTGGGACAGAGGATTGTGCTGGCAGCTTTGGGCAGCTCAGAACAAGGGGACCCCATGGCACTTCTGTACCTACCATCTGCTTAGGCCCAGCCCCTGGGCTTTCCACGCTTCTTCCCTTTTCACTCACATTTCCATAGTAGGGAGCTCCTTGCTGATAGTAATAGCTTGTCCCCCAAAACTGGAGAGTTGTGATATCAAAAGTGACCTTGCAGTTTTCAGTGGTGTTGAACTCCACCCCTGGGAAAGACAGGAGGCACATGCAGGTGAGTAGCGTGTCTAAGCAGGCATTGAGACTGGATAAACTCAGTTAGGGGGTGGACTATCACTCATAGGGCACTGCAGTTTCTCTGTGCAGCTTCAGGACTCAGCTAGAGTGCCTCCTACACTCTGATGTGACAGAATCACAGCAGTCTGCCTGGAGGTCTCTGTGTCAGAAACTTTTCAAACACTCTTTCCCACTTTAAGATGGTCCTACTCATAATTGTCCTCTTCCATTCTCCTTCCCTCCTCACAGCAGTCACACAAAGTGAGCAGTTTTCCTTGCTTTTCCCATGTCAGTTCTCAGCCTGATGTCTTGTCCTGTGTGCCCATCTGAAATCACTGCAGCTGTTTGTTAAGTGAATGTGTGTCACTGCTTCTGGCAAGGGGCTGGGAAACATCCTTTGCAGGAAGAAAAGGAAGGCTTTGCAAAATCTTGTGAGAGTGGGAACCTTCAAAGAAACATTATCTCCCTATCTGGGGTGTGGAGATAAATCTAATGAGGAGCAAATAACAGTACACAGTCAGGGCCTTGGTTATCTCTAGTTGCTCTGAATAACATCTCATTCCAATGGACTGTCCTAAAATATGGTTTAAGAACATGAGAACCTGGCCTGGCCCACCTCTGTACACATTTTTAATGTGATGAGTAGACAAGAAAAAGCAGCTCTTGCCCATCTCTGTCAAAACAAAATGACTACCAGAGCAGGCATCAAGACTCGATGAACTCAATTGTCTTATAGATAAAAACCCAAAGACAAGTACATTTTATGAGCGTATAATAGATTTTCCACAAAGTGTAGAAGCAGTTTTTCTACCTGTTCCACTTTCTTTCAGAAAAGCCTCAGCCTCCAGATTGAAATCATAATTATCACCATGCTTCCGGTGGAAAAGCTTAGTATTCACTTCAGTGGAAAAGCAGCCATCCTCATTTGTCTGGGAATATGAAATCATATTTGTTAACCAATCATGAAGGCAAAAGAGTGCTCTGCCCCTTTGCCCTCTTCCCTCCCTTTTGCAGGAGGGATGGCTGTCTCCCATGCTCACCTCGCCGCTGTATTCCTTGCAGATACTGCGCTTGGCTTTGGAAGACCTGCTGTTATAGCGGATGTGTTTGCGGCACACCACTGCCTTCACGCTACCCTGCACTGCCTTCCCGTAGCTGTACCTGGCAAGGGGAGCACAGAGAGCTTACACTCGCACAGAAACACTGGCTCGGGAGTGAGGAATGTCAGCTTCACCCTGTGGTTTGCAGCTGTACAGCCCAGCAGCCTGCAGTGCGTTCATGGGTCACCAGCTCAGCAGAGGAGGCCAAGTACAAATGGCCTCATCAGATTGGGGCAGAAGGCACTGCTGGGCCAGGTCTCTCCAAGTCAACACCAGTCCCACCAGGCAGGGCTGGGGGACACTGTGCTGGCCACGAGCTGAGCCATTATTCCTACAACCCTGTCACTAATACAGCAGAGGTGCTCTATTGTAAGGCACATGCTGCATTGAGGGAGTGCACTGCCACACTTCCAGATTCACAGAGAAAGTAGGGAGAGACAACATGGAGAAAGGTGAGAGTCCAGGAGGATTGCTTGGCAAAGGGTGACAGGGTACCAACTCTTGGGTTGGGGGTAGGGTTGGCAGAGACCATTTTGAGCTCAATTATTGATGGCTGTGCATTTTCCAAACCAGTAAAAATGCACCTTCTGCCACGATAAGTCAGCTCACATGCCACAGACGTGGAGAGGGAAGTTTTCCTCTAGGATGGTGACCACCTGAGGCATCTGGATGGAGACACTGAACTTGGGCAGCACTGTGTGAAAGCAAGAGAAAGATAATTCAGTGAGAATAGAAAGACTTAATTTGCTCCAATCCTTCTAAAGTGGCTGTTTACAGAAAAAAAAATCTCTCCTTTCATTCCAGCACATGGCCTGGTAGGAATACACCAACAGCCCAGCTAGGAGAATGGGACAGGAGTAGGCAGCTTGAGTCTCCTCCCCAGAGCACAGCTGTGGGACACTGTCTCAGTCCCATCCTCAGGACATGGTGGGGAGAAAGCCGGTGGGCCTGGGTGAAGGTCAGTGATCACTTCCCAGGAGACAGCACAACCAGCACAGCTGTTCACAGCTGCATGGCCCGTCCAGCTCTGTGGAGCTCAGGTGGGGCTAGAGGCTGGCAAAACACCTTTCTCTGCTGCCAGCAGCTTCCTGAGACTCTTACCATACTCCTCCACCCTGAAGGTGCGTGTGAGGCCAGGCAGTCTGATGGTGTACTCTCCAAGTGGGGCTCCTGCAGCCAGCGGGAAGGACAGATCCACAATGCCTCCCACAGGTGTAACATCCAGCCACTGTGCAATTCGGTTCCCTTTGGGATCCTGCACAGGTGGAGCAGAGAGTAGTTATTTTCCAGTTGAAAAAGAATCTTTTGCAGCATGTCCAAGATACCAGGGCGTGGTCTGACCAGATATTCTCTTGTCCTGAGAGCCCAGGTCTATGGCACAGCTAGAGTGCTCAGATGAGTCCAAGCTCAAAGAGGAAAGGACTTTCCTCCCTGTCTCACTAACAAAGTAAATCTATCATATCATTGTTCCCTGGTGGCACTGCCATCTCTGACTGCTGCAAAACTGTTGTTTACTGCCTGCCTGTCTCACTAAGAGAAAGAAGTGGTCTTTCAGAGATCTCTGTGGTCAGCTGAGCTGGCACAGCCCACAGGGTCACTGTGGAGACATTCTGCCTAAGGCACAAGCTACTGGGGAGTGATGTCTGGAATCCCCAGGAAAGAATGGAGATATGAGTCCAGGACTCCATGCAGGGGAGCCACTGAGGCCCAGTCATGAGGGACCGTGCTCTCCCAGTGCTGGCTCTGGGAGGGCAGGGTGCAGAACTCTAGGTACAACCACACTGCCCAGCCAGTAAGAGCTTTGTGATGAGATGATGGGACTGTTCCCATTCATTCTGGGGTAACTGACTTTCTGCATCGATATTTCCCAACCACCATCTCCAAACCTGTGTCTTCCCCGAGGTGAGAAGAGTTCATCATTTACAATAAAGTAGGAGCTTTACCTTCAGTTCCACCAGGCGCTGCTGTGGGGAGAAAACAACAGTCACTGGTGGTCTGCTTTCAGATAAGTTACCTGCCACCTCCCTGGCTGTATTTTTTATTTCCCCAACCATCCATCAGTCTTCTCTAAGCAATTCCCAGGGACTGCCCATAATCCATGAGCAGCTCCTGTCTAGCAGGTGGTGCCCAACACTGTTTGTAAGCACCAAAAGCAATTTTGAGACCAGCTGCACATACATGTCCTGGCTGGGCCAAGCACTGATCTAGAAGACAGGCAGGCAGCTCATAACATTTCCAGACTTCAGGTGTCTTCCCTCTTGACTTACTGTTTCACTGCTGGCAATAAAGTTCTGATCCAAGGTCACAATCCGCAACTTGACTACAAAGTAAAAGGAAAACAGGACTGGCTGAAAGGAAATCAAGTCTCTCAATAGTAAATAACAGGAAGACATGGCTAAGAAAGATGTGTACACGTGCTTCTCTGAGAGGATGAGGGCAGCAGATACAGCCATCCACTCCTAGGCCTATGCCCAAAGCCCTGCTGGGAGCTGTCAGCCTGCTAGAAAACAAAGTGTTAGGAGAGGCAGTGCGGGGCTTTCTGGGAAGGCTGGCTGTGCTGGTGGGAAAGAGCATTTTTCTGGATGTTGGACCTGTGGAGGGCCACTCAGTCTTGCCTGCAGTGAAGGCTATCCCAGTGGAAAGTGTGGAGAGGCATGGGGCCAGCAGCTGAACCCTGCGGTGATCTGAGCTGTGCAAGGGCAGTGGTGGGACCTGTAGGTGTGCAATCCTCACCTGAGGAAGTCTGTGGGGAAGAGAGGGATTGAGAGCCCTGACAAACAGACATGGCTTTGACTGGGGCAATCATGAATATAACACTGTAGCTTCTCAATCTTTTCTCACACACCAAGGAAAACACACAAGCCCTGCTCACAGTGGCATACGGCACACTGACATAGGAGAGAGATATTCCCAAATCCCTCAAAGCCTAGAAGAAAGCCTGTGGCCCATCTCCCTTCCTGAGTAGGTCCTGCTCAGAGGACTAGAGGGTGCCCCACATTTTGTGGCCTGAGGACCACTCTGTCTCTCACAAGACATGGCATTCTGTCCATACCAATCTGTCCAGGTTTGTACACAGGTTTGTCTGTCTGGATAAAAGTCTTCTTGTCTGCATGCTTGATTAGGACTTTCTGTTTCTTCTGGAACTCTGAGTTGGCTTCCGTGACTGTGATAACAACAAAAGCCACTTCCTCAGGGCTTCCAACAGGAGGAGGGACCTGCAGGTATAGTTATAACCATCACTCAGCGTGGATCCCATTCACTGATCCCGAGGTTTTTGGAATAACAATTATAACTTTTGGGTTGCTCTAGTTCTTCTTGCCTGAAAAGAGCTCACAGAACATTTCAAAAAGTTTTCTAGAAGGGTAAAATATTAGTGGGGCTACACAGCAGAAAGGACACTGGCAGACCTATGCAGGATGAAGCAGAAGATTCACTGGCCAATTAAGATGTCCTCGTGGGAAGGCACAACTCTTTGCATTCCTACCCAGCAAGAGCAGAACTCATGCAATATCCACCCTAGTGAGAGCCCATGAAAGTATCTTCCTCACCTGAAAGCTTGTGCAATGGAAGAAGGGGAGCTGAGAGATGGACTGAGTGATCAGAGTCTCATTCCCAGCTCTGCTTTGCAAGGTGACTGACACATGGATTGGGACTGCTTGCTCTCTGCTGAGCTGGAGACACACTGTCTCTGAGAAGGGGTAGTAGAGCTGAGAGGGTATTGCCACGGCATAGTTTCTGTTGAAAAAAAAGAAAAAAGAAAAAAGAAAAAAAGGCTAAACTGACTTTCTAAGACGACAGGTTTTGAGCTGTATTTAGGTACTTCCTAACAGACTTGTGGCCTCTTCACCCTGCTGTCATGATACCAGTGGGACATGACACTGTTCTCATCCATGGGCACTGCAGACATTGACAGTGAGGCAGTGCTATATGCTGCATGCACATATAAAATTATAAAGTCACTGCCTTACAAACTGAAAGTGAAAATAAGGTGAAGGGACCTCCCCACATCCCCCAGGGGATCAGCACCAGCTTGGCTTTCTTGCAGGTCTCCCAAGTCTTCAATGTCTTTTCACTGAACCACACTACATCAGCACCATCGTTTTTGTTGGCTGGTTTTCCCACTACTCTTGGGCTCAGAAACAATGCCCTCTGTGAGGGATTCAGTGTCCCAGCTTCATGTGCCAGCCACAGAAACTCATGAGCACCTCCACTTCAGCTCCTGACACTCTTGTCCTCTTTGCTCTCTACTATCTCTCCCATCTCTGCATCTACCCTGAGCTGCCTCCATAACACCAGAAAGCTGCTCAAAGTTTGCTAGTTTCCATCTTTTATTGTACTGTAGCATCTAGGACCAACAAAAAGCCAACATTCAAGCAGATTTCAAAATTCTTATCCCTGACTCCTCCCACTCACTGCCTCTGGACAGGCTCAGCCAGCAGCATGTTTTGCAGGAAGCAGAGGGCAGGGCCTGGAAAGATCAGAAAAGCAGGAGGAAGGGAGGTGACCCGCTGGCAGTTCTCAGCTGGAGCTCAGCACCCTGGCGAGAAGGAGTCAAAGTCCTGCTGGCCAGGAGCCTTTGACTGCTGTCACACTTGAGTGCTGCCAAGCTGCCTTGAGGATCTCAAAACACATAAAAACAACATTTTGTTTTTCCTATTTGAGCTGACTCATGGCACCTCCCTCTTGCCGATTGTGCCAAAGGATGGGGTGAGCACTAAAAATTCACTGCTTGAAACCTCCCACACCCCCCTTGCTTGTAATGATCCTTTACTCTGGAATATTTTCTTACACCCCTTTAACATTTCATCCTTGCCTTCTGAGCTGTAAAAGTAAGAAAGAACATCTCTGGGGCTGTCATCCAAGGGTCCCAAGATCCAAGCTGGATCACAAATCTATGAAAAAAATTGGAATACAGGCAGGACAGCAGACAAACTATTGAAGCAAGTGGTGTTTCCATAAAGCAAAGCTTCATGCTGAGGGTAACAGTGGCAAGCAGACAGCAGTAAAGCACATCCTTTGCATGGGAGCTTGTCAGCCTATGGAACAGGTCCTAGAGGAAGCACTCCCACTGGAGAAAGTTGTTAGAACTAGGCTTGTGCACACCACACCACAAGCAGCAGGAGGGAACCCAGCTACAACCCACTGCCATATTTTTCACTCTTACATCTACTGCTCAAGCACAGTCATGCTTCTGTTTGCACTTGTGCCATGGCTGCAAAAGCAAACGCCTTCAAAAAAAGCCAGAACAAGTTCACAAGCCAGGACATCACAGCAGTGTCTGCTGGAACAGGAGTAGCATTCCTGACAAAGTATAGGAAGAGAAGCTGTGCTGGGAATTGTCCTTGATGGAGGTCTGAGAAAAGGCGTGGTGGGAGCAGATGGCCAGCCAAGCCTGAACAAACACACTGCTGTACCAGGAGCATCCCTACCAGATACTTGGGCTCATGTTTGCTCACTTTGTAAAGGCACTCAGCTTTGCTGGCTAAACTATTAAATGGTGACCTATGACTCTGGGAAGAAAGGCTTAGCCCAAAGGAAACATATTCAGGAACACAGCAGGAGACGTGAGATATTGGAAGGTCAGAATTAGGCACATGCAGAAAGCTGGCAGAGTTGTTCTGCCCAAGTCCTTGCTGAAATACAGGGTCTACATCAAAGGCACTAAAGGAAGAGCCAATTAGCAGGGGGAATGTGGGGAAAGGGCACGTGGAAACCAAGCAAAACCTTGGGAACATGGGAGATTATGCCTCTCCGGAAAAACACCTCAAGACTTCTTCCCATTTCTATCATCTACTGCCAGCCCCGCCAGGATCCCTCAGAGACCAGAGCACATTTGCAAAGCAGTGAAGTTCTTACAGCATTGCAGGCATTCCAGCCGTGCCAGGCAGGAGAAGGATGCAGCCCCACAGGAAAATGATCCTCCACATAGCTGATTGCAGGTCGAATTCCTCCAAGGAAAGCTTAGCCACTCCTCAGTACCCCCTTCTCCCCTGCTCCTGCTGCCTTCCTTCTCCCCCTCATCCAGAGCTGATGGAGCATGCAACTCCTGCCCTGACCAGACGCCCGTTCCTCCCTTGGCTTCAAAACCAAGGTGGAGATCGGGCTGCTCGTGGCTGGAATGTGGGCGGGAGAAAGGGGTGGTGACAGTGTTTACTGCCTACAAACCAGAGGCAGCTGCTTCGGGACTCTGTAAGGCTTGTTGGTGTTTCCCGGGGAGAGGCAGCAGGAGTACTTAGTTACTGTATTTAGTACAGGGACGCAATTTAAAAAATTTTCCCAATTTTTTACTGGGATGTCATCAGAAACATTTGGATACAAATTAATTCTTTGTGATGTCTCTGGATTTTTCTCCGTGGTTCTTCTTCTGTAGCACTTCTTGGGTATTATTTGCTTCTTACTGAAGTTTCACTCCTGACCTACAGCCTCCAGCTGGACCAGCCCAGGGCTTCACATGCAGCTCTGCCAGTGTCCCCACTCCTCCATGGAGAAGGGAAGAACATTAGCGTTTTATTATCTTTTAGTTGTCTTTCTGTTTTTTGTCTCACTAGTTTGGACTTGAACTCAAACCCCATTTTAATTCTGGAGACTGAAATGTGCTCCCAGATCAGTGACACACAGTGCTTTAAGCCCAAGGTTTATCTGCAGTGTCAGTGCCAGGTTAAAGGCTGGTGTGCCCCTGTTACATCAGTCTGTGGTCTAGGAGAGTGGGTGCTAAGCACACAGATGGGGACTGTGCCAAAGTAAACCCAGGGACTGCTTCAGCTGGGAGCAAGGCATGGGTGGATGGCAAATTCTCTCTGTGCTTGTGTACCTTTGGTTGTGATCTGCTAAAACATAGCAGGGGCCAGAATGAGGATGTCCACCTTGAGGTGAGGTTGTAACTAGAGGGCAAATTCATCCAAGCCCTGTGCTTGTCACTGCTGCCACTCAGGAGTTGGAAACACAAGGGTGCAGCGCCCAGGAAGAGTCTGGAGGGTGTTGGTGTCAGTGTAGAATCACCTTATGGCTCAGGGAATCTGTCAGAAGACTGGGCATCCAGCTTGGGCACCTGTAAAGTAGAGATTTGATAAAATACATGTCGAGTTAAAGTGTCCACATATATTTTATTTATTTGGAAAGGCCTAAGAGTGGAACTATGAGAAGAGTTGGGATAGGTAGCAGGAACTGCCCTGGAAAAGATTCTGTACTTGGGAGGATCAGACATGGCTGGGATGGATGGGTGGACAGATGCATGGGATGGAGGTGATTTGAAAGGTTTCTACTCCCAGCTCAGAGTAATGACCAGATGAGGGGAAGATCACTAATGTTGCTTTTTACAAGCTGAGGATGCTTTTTACAAGCTGAGGCCAGTAGCTGATGTGCAGATTTGGCTCTCGTCAGATACCACAGCCAGGATCCAGACCAGTCACAGGTGAGGTGAGACTCTGCCAAGTGCCCTTCAGCTTGAGTTAGAGACATGAATTTCCACATGTCCCTTCCCAGTGTCCTGGCACCCACGGCCTGGAATACCCCCAAATGTAAATGTGGGTGGAGAATTGTGCTGTGTGACCTTCACTCTGCTGTTGGTGGGAGCAAGTAAATATTAGCTCATGTCATTAGCCTAGAAAAGATATTATCTCCATATATTAACTCCCCTACTCTTTGAACCTAGGAGTATCTGAGAGGGTATTTAGGATTGCTCCAACCCATCAGTACATGCAGTTCTCTCCTCCAGTGTGGATCTCCTTCAGTGTGTCAGCTTTCTGTCCCAGCCCAAGCAATGGGAGCACCACTGCTCCTCTTAGCCCTGACCCTATTCCCAGTTGCAGCTGCAGCAAGCCTGGAACCGTGAGACTCTCTCCTTTTGATTTTGGGGGGCTTGGGGGAAGGGCCTGCCATTGAAGGGTGGTGCTGAGGGGCTGCACTCCTTGGCACCCCAGAGCTGGATGGTGGGGCCTGGCTCCAGGGGGGCTGAGCAGCAGCAGCTCCTGCAGAGTCCCAGGCATCGAGCACTGCAGTGCTGGCTTGTGCAGGAGCTGCACTGCACACACCACACAGAGGCCACAGGAGCTCTGCCTCTGCTCGTGCTGTGCTGGTGGGGTGAAGTCTGGTGTGGGGATGGAAGCCTAATGCCTCAGCCATGGAATGTTTGGCTTCTTTGGCTTCCTCACACAGCCTTGCTCTGTGTACTCGCACCTGGAGCATCGTGGGCTGGGCAGCTGTGTCCTGGCTGGTGGCAGGGTGGTGACACAGAGAGATTGGGAGTTCTCTATACTGGGCATATTCCTCCTTTCTCATTTGAAGAGAAGATTAAAAGCACTAAACTTCCTTCAATGCAGTCCCCCAGACATTTCTCACCCTTGGTCTACCTCTTCATGATAGCAGCAGAGATGGATTCTGGCCTGTCCACCTCAGCCTCTGACTTGTTTTTGAACATGTACTGCTCTCTTCTAGTCACTACATGGTGGTGTTCCCTGCTGTCCTTCAGCAGTCCCAGGAGGAGACGCTCTACATTCACTTCAGCTCCGTAACTGAGGCTGTCCACCTGGCTGTCACCTTGCAGACAAAAACCCAGAATCACACACTGGTGGAGCAGGATGTGGAGAAGCCAGGCACTTTTCAGAGCATCAGCTTCCAGGTGAGTGTAGCTGTGGTGACTGACTTGACAGGGGATGCTTTCACGTTCACACAAGAGCACGGCACTTCTCTGGGTACACTGTCCTTCTCCTTGCCATAGCTTCCAAGCAGGCTAAGTATATTTCCCTACCAGTGCTAGGCAAAATACAACAGTGTCCTGGAGCCTAAGATCATAGGGCATCTCTTCCATGTATAAAAAGATTTTTATAGAAAAGAACAGATTTCTTTTGATCTGTATCAGCACAGTTCATCCTACTTAAAGCGTGGTGCTAAACATTTATTTTCAGTTTAATTAGTGTTTTTTCCCTAAAAGTGCTTGTATATCACAGCAAAAGTCAATGCATTGCAAATTCATTCTTTTCATCCTTGTCTCCTCAGGAGCCTGCCCCTTCAGCTCCAAGAGGACCGTTGTGCTCTAAAGCTGCACCTACATTGCCAGATGTAGTTGCAGCCTGCATAGACATTGAGCTTTAATTTAGCTGTGATGGCACTGAACCCACAATGAACTGAATTACACCAAGGATATTTCTGGAATGGCTTGAGCTCCTGTCCTTGCTATCTACTGTAGTTACCTTATGACTAACACACTGACTACAGAACCTGCAGCTACGTTTCTGGAGAGCCATGGAAATGTGTGTGGTGCTGAGGCTCTGCAAACTGCCCCTGTCTTCTTCAGCACTGCACAAAGTCACTGTGCCTATGCCCTGATTGCCCTGCAGACTCTGTAGAATTCAAGGAGGGGCTGTAGTCACTTTTGGGTTTTACATCACCATGGCAATCATTAACTAAGAGTTTGGTGCCAGCTCTTAGGAGAGAGCAAGTCCTGGTTCTGGAAAGCCTAGGAAGTCTGCTGTTAGCAAAAAAATAAAAACCACAAAAAAAAAAATCTTCCTTCTGCTGAGCTCAGTCTTTCTGGTGCTGAGATGTCCTGTGTTTGCCTCATCAGCATCCCATCTCCCATTACTTCGGATCTGACTTTCCTATGGTTTACTTGGTTCCATAAAACTCTCACATTTATGTTAAGTGGGAGAAGGACATGTTGGTCAGTTCGCTATTAAGTTCATGAACAAGGCAGTGACTGCTTCTCCCTCACAAGTGGGTTACAGAAGAATTTGGACTCTGAAGTTTGGGGATTTTTTAACAGTGAGATGATGTCTTATATCTGTGATAAGATGCAAAGTTTCTGATGATATTTTTTCCATTTCCTTGTGTCAATCAACCTAGGTGCCAGACTTGATGTTAATTCCTGAGGAAACGGATGATTCTGAGACACAGGTAGGACACATCTCTTGTCTGCCTCTCCTCTTACAAATTAGAGAGCTTCAGCCTCTCCTGTGCCTGAGCCATGTTACTGTTGGAGATGCAGGGTGGGAGAGATAGTAAAGAGGAAAAATAAATGTGCAAAGAGGCAAACATGACTAGCAGAAAGGGAAAGAAAAGGGAATGAAGAAGCTGGACAACAAAAAGAAGACTGTGACTGGGGAAAGGAGAGACTTAAATCACAATAGATGAAAGGAGGAGGGGGATATTGGAGATTTTGGAAGGACAAGTGCCTCTGGTTCTCTTTCAAGCTCTTTGTAGTCTGAGGTAATTTGTTTTTTTCTAATCTGACAGTCAGAGGAGGTGGCTTTTCTGCATGTCCTGATCCACAGTGGAGACAATGTGCTCCTTGAGGGTAACAAAAAAGTTCTGGTCAAGCCCCAGAATAATGCCATTCTGATAGAGACAGACAAGGGCTTATACAAACCTGGAGAAACAGGTAAGGCAAAAAGGCAGCATATGGAAATGGGGAGGGAAGGGTCAAGACAGCAGCCCCACCTGGAGGGAAGATTTCACCAAGTGCAACAAGCTAAGGTTGTTGCAGATGGAAGGAAGCAGATCTTTACTATCCAGTGTTTCTAGGAACAGTTTGAGCCAGGATGTTCCCCTCGAAGATGTGCTACACCACATTCCTAGCCTGCTGCTCCTGGGTGTTGTTTTGGTGCCATATCTCTAATGAGACCTAAAGGGAAATCCAGGACTCTCTAGGACACTGGACAGCCTTGAAGGTCGTTGTTCATATTGGAGTAAAACCTAGAGTGTCAGTTCCAAGCTGTAGAATTACAGGGTTTCCACAGTCTTCACAATATGAATGGACTGCAGACAGACCCCACTATAGACAAGCCCACTGTTTACCCCAACTTTGTAATCTCTCTAGGTAAATGCAGTGGGGTTTTGCAGCACACAGCTGTGTATAAGCCTGCCAGACAAAGCCCTCTGGGGTGGGAGGTGCTGGGGAGAGCTGTTTGGGAAAAGACCTGAGCATCTCTGAGCTAAACAGAGAGACATGAATACTGGAGCATGGAAAAGGAGAAGCAAGTTTGTGGAAGGACACGTTGCAGCCAGAATGCTTTACTATGTTTTTCTTTATATCTGCAGTGAAATTTCGAATTGTGAACCTTGATGAGAACCTCAAGGTCATTAAAAATGAGGTGAGTATCACCTTGTGCCTTTCTAGAAGTAGGAGCCTCAGCATGGGACACCTTGAGAGGCTCATGAAAGAGATGTCTCCCTTCATGCCTGTTAAACCATAAGAATAAATTAGCTTAGGAGGAAACCACTCATCCACTGGTCCCTTGGAGAAAGATGGGTGTAAGCTGGCACAGAGGGAGGAGGAGATGTACTGTGGGGTCTGGATGGGGCAGGAATTTCTGCTAAGGGGCCCTGTCAGGCAGAGTTCTTTATACTGCTTCACATGGATGCTGTTTTACAAAACTGAGCTTGTGTTTCTCTTGTTTTTACAGTATTCTCAGATATGGCTGCAGGTAAGTGACAAAGAAGTGACCAAAGGGATATATCTGTCTCTGTGATCTTTCACTCCCAGAGTTGTGCCACAAATGTAACTTCATGAAGTTATGGTTAGAGTTCAGGTTCAGCTGAAGGTTTTTTTATGTGGACAGCTTCTATACGGTCAGCACAGCTGCTTCTCCTTCCCATGGTGGTATGATGCTGCCACTTCCCAGTAGCTTTACTGTTCTTGGCAGCCTCTGTAATTCCTAAGTTTACTACAATGATACTGAAGGGAAGCAAGATCAGGAGATCTGGAGTCCTCTCTACTGGGTCAAGTTTAAGCCCTTGTAGCGCCTTTTTTGTGCCTGAGTATGGCTGGACCTGCCAGGTACATGTGTTCTCAGTGTGTCTTGTGGCTCTGCGTGTCCTCTCCCAAACAGGATCCTGAATACAACCGTATTGCTGAGTGGCTGAATGTAAAGCCAAATCATGGCATTGTGGATCTATCCTTCCCCCTGGCATCTGAAGCATCCCTTGGGAGGTACACCATCTCAGTCCAGCAGAACATGGCTCAAAAAACCTTCAGTGTTGAGGAATATGGTGAGACTCCAGCATCAGAGGGGAGGGAAAAGCAGTGTGGGTAGCTGGAGGAGAGAGCAGGGTGGTACAGCTGAGTCCATCCCACCTTTTGGGAGAACAACAGAATGGACACAAGGATGGATGGGTCTGTGTGCACACCTCAAGTGGGGCTGGAGGTTCTGCAGCTGCACAGGGTACAAAGGAGAGGCCGTGGGCTGACATGTCACTCCCCCTGCATCTGGGCCCTGTAATGAGCACGTTTTGGGGCTCATTGTCACCCTTTCCTGGGCTAGGTTTGTCATCCACTCCAGTCAGCTGCTGTAATGGGAAGTGGAATCACGCCTTGGTCCCATTAATTGGCATTGTAAAGACAAAACCTTGTGCCATTTAAGTGTTTAAGCTTGCCTGAGCTGGAGTAGAAAGCAGTCCCATGTGGAATTGCAGCAGCAAGTACAGGGTGGTGTGGCTGGAGGGAGTAACTCGACTGCAGCATGGTGATGAAGAACTGGGGACATCACTGTCTTTCCCTCATCTGGACTGCAGCTACAACTTCTCTCATTGTCCATACTGAGCCATACCATCCATTGGTTTTTCCTCCACCCTTATCTTACTCTCTTCCATACAGTGCTGAAAAAATTTGAGATGAAAATTGAGCATCCTCCACATATCACTACATCAGATGAGGAAATTCAGCTGGTTGTCTGTGGCAAGTGAGTACATGATACCATTGTGATGTCTGCCCTTTGACTCCACTGTCTCCTTCAGATTGCTCATGAAAAGGAAGAGGTCTTCCACTTGTCAGTATGATCTTTTTGCATTACCCTGTGTCTTGGGGAGACAGATCACACTCTGGTAGGGACTCCTTCTCACATCTGGTCACTTACTGTGAGGCTGAAGGACACTAAAGATGTTGAGTATAGTGGGTGGAGAGGGATGCAAAGTGATTTTAAAGGATGAGCTAAAGTTCCTGAGCAAACAAGGTACAAAGCAAAGCTCTCTGGACTCCACTTCCCCTGATGAGGATGGGAGGTGTCCTGTACCAGTATTTCTGCTGACAGGCAGCAGACTGTCTTTTGGTGAATGTTTCTCTCTTTTGACATAGGTACACTTATGGGAAGCCTGTTCAAGGGAAAGTAGAAATTATTGTTATGACACACTCCCAGGACATGGAAGACAATTCTACAAGTTCTGCGATTCAGAAGCAAAACAGCTGGGTAGGTGAATAAATAGGAGATCAAAAAGTGTCTGGAAATGTGTTTCTGCCCCCTTAACCTGCCTCAATGCACCTCAGATGGGCACCAACCTGTTCAGTCTGGTGTCTTCCCACTTGCTGGACACGATCAGACCACTCATTCCTCTTCCCGTAACCCTGTTGCTTGAATTACTGCTCTAGCTGTGCATTCCTGACTCCGTGCTTTGGGAGAAGGTGTAAGCCATGGGAAGCAGTGGTGCCTGGGACCTTTTCCAAGGGTCTGTATCACATTGTGTGCGATCAGATCACCCCATCTCGTGGGGCTGTTCAGATCACTGGCCTATTCAGCCCTGTGACCATGGCCACCAATAAGCAGGCGATCAGAGCATCACATGGACTGTGGATCCATGCCCTGTTTCTTGCTCTACCCCTGCACAATGAGTCACCTAAAGCTTGCTAGTGTCTGGTCTGAAATTATGTCCATTGCTGGTTACATTTTCTTCTCATCTGTGTCCATTATTTTTTGTGGTTATGCTTCACATTTGTTTTTTTCCCACGGGTTTCAGATGCAGCTCTTTTGGCCTGACAGCCACAGGAAAATATTTTTAAATGTCAGACCAGCCAGCAATGAGCCAGAATATAAAAATCTAGCTGGATCTCTGCATCTTTTAAAATGCAGTCCAGCTGGAATGCTGTGCAGTCTTAGCTGTGCAAAACATCAGCTGAATGCCAGCTCCACATGGCATGTAAGAGGCCCTGAAAGGTTCTGAGGAGCACTTCACAGGCATGGCTAGAAACACTGGCTATACCCAGGCTTTGCCTCAATGATTGGCAAAGCTCTTGCCATCTGTGCCTGGCAGGATGCCTGTGTTTAATATGGCCATGTCACAGGAATGGTCATGTCTGGAAAGCCACACTGTCAGGCTTTATTCATCAGGGCCATAGCATTTCAGGGAGACCTTTATCTCACATAATGAAATTCATGCTCTCTCAGCTACAGAATTTGGGCTGAATCCAGTCTCCTGAGATTCTCTGTGGCATAATTAACCCTTATGTGATTTGCCTTAAGTGCTTTTTTTTTTTTGCCACTTTTTTGTGATTGTTTTATTCAAGCATATTGATTTTCTTTTCTGCCTAAGGTATCCATGATGGGTTTCTGCAGTTAGGATTTGGGAGCTTTCCTCTGTTCCAAAAATATCTGGAAATACTTCTTTAGGATTGCCTGGCATCTATGGAACAGTTTGTCTTCCTCCTTCCTACCACACTCTTTCCCTCTGTTCTCCTCTCTGTGCAGACAAATAAGGATGGCTGCGCTACTTTCACAATAGAGACAGAAGCTCTGGGAATAAATGAAGCTGACAGCTACGTAATTGCAGAAGGAAAAATGGTGGAAAACGGAACAGGTACTGGATAATATGTACCGCATTCTCTTCTTCACAGGCAACATTTTTGGTTTTGGTCTTTATGTGGCAGTGGAATTCCTTTTGAAAAAGGAACTTTAAGGTTCCCAAATCTACTATCATAGCTGTAGTCTCTATTCTAGAACCTCTTCCATCTGTTTTCATCAGATTTCCTAATCCTCTCCACCATTCACCTTCCTTCACATGGGTGTAACTTCTTAGTGATTGCCTAGACACCAGGGTGTTCCTCAGTCAGTTGCAAAGTGCTGGACTGTTTATAACTAAACTGTAATTTAGTTTTCCTTTATCTTCAAAAACCACAAACAAATAAACATGTAAATAAATATTTATAGGCTATGATATATCATATCATGAAGCAGGAAGCCCAGAAAGCTTCATGGAATCATATCCTAGAAAAATGTATTTTCTCTCCTAAATTTAGAGCTTGTAGATGTTATAGGTAGTGCTGAAGTACCTTTTTTGCTTCTGCTTCCCTAAGAGCACTGCTTCAGATTCAATAGATTTTTCATCTCCCCATCCAGGAGCCCACTCTGTGGAAAAGGCTCTAATTCCTGTTGCAACGGTAATGAAAGCTGTAGACTTTATCAACCTGCATCCATTCTACAAACGAGGGATACCATACACAGGGAAGGTAACATTCATGGATCCCTTCTCTGCTCAGAATGCATCACAGATAAAACCTTTTCTAGGAAGAAAGGAACAGTCTCCGAGAAAGTCAATGCTGCTCTGCTGGCACCCAGAAACTAGGAGTGAAGCCTCCTGTATAAGGAATTTTTTTCTCCCCGTCCTAACATAGTATATTTCCTGGACTGGAATTCTGGGGCCAGCTGCAGTTTCTGGAGGCTTCCCCAGGAGCATCTCCTGAAACTAATCTGTGCATATGGGATGGGGGTGGCGTCAGCAGGCACATAGCATTCCCTTTGGATGAAAGCTCATGGTAACTTGGCAAAAAACTCTGAAGACTTTCATATCAGTTCATTTCTGACTGGCAGAAATGTCAGTCAGAAGTCATTCATTCATCAGTCATTTCTGACTCAGGTCCCCTGGGTGATGCTAGGACAGCTGTCCTGGGGCTAGAAACACTTTCACCTGGGCCAGTACTGACCCCAGCATGGAGGGCAAGGAACAGCAAGAGTTAAGTTGTTGGGGACAAATCTCTTTCTGATCATCAAAGATCCTGCAGCATTGTCCAAGAAACATCTCAGGAATTCACCTTTTCTTCCAATAGAGGTGTCTCATTTGCCTGGATTACTATTTTCTTCCAGTCCTGAACAGCTTCAAATTGTTGGTTTCATGGATTTATTGGACTTTTATTTGTATCCTTCCAACTGGTCTGAAAGCTAGAAGGGCTGAGGGAACCCAGTGAAAGAAACAATTAATATTAAGCACTGGCAGTGCCTCAGAGTCTGGCACAGCAAGGTATTAACTTCCCCCTTCCCCACAGATGTTCTGCCACAGTGCAGAGTCTCCCCTCAGAAATGAAACAGTCTATCTAATAGTTGACATCGATGATGAGGAGACACAGCTGTCACTCCTCACAGATGAGAACGGGGAAGCTAACTTCACGCTGGATACCACCAGTTGGAACAGCACAATGGTTTCTCTGAGGGTGAGTATCAGCCACTGAAAATCTTTTGCCCGGTGTGGGGTGTGTCCCATGAAAAGATAAGAGGAAAAATGAGATTGTGGTCAAATCTACTAGGCTTAGATTTTTGCTAAAGCTTTGCAAGAGGAAATCTCCTAAGAGACTTTAAAATGATATTTCAACAAATTATTTTAGGCATACAGATGTGCAGCCTGCCATCAGCTGAGGTGATAACAGAGTTTCAGCCGGTGTACAAGTTCCCTCCCATCACTTGATACTAACTGTATTGCCACCCTGTGTTTATGTGCTCGGAAGGGTACCCACCGCTCTCCAAGTGATGACAGCTCATTTTCTGGTGAAATTGAAGGAGAGGCCCTCCACTGGCTGAAACCTTTCTACTCTGAGAGCGACAGCTTCCTGGAGATCAAGGCCAAGGATGACGTGATGTCCTGTGATCAAGAGCAGGAAGTGCAGGTGGATTATATCCTTTCCCAGAATAAACTCAGCTCTGAGGAAGACCACATTGATTTCTACTACTTGGTGAGCACAGAAGACAGCTGATTCTCAGGGCAAGGTTATCCTTACTGGCATTTTACCCTTTTCTCACAGCACAGAGGTACTCAAAGGAAAGGTAAAGCTACTCCTAGACAGTCAGCTTGTGACTTCTGTTGTGCCCAAACCTGTGTCTGCTTTCCAGTTCCTGGACCTGCTTCTAGCCCCTGGCTGCATTGCTTTGTTATCCATGTCTTGACTTAAGCTTGGGTGATAGATACCTGCCATTTGCCCTACTTATGTCCACATGGATGGCGGTGGCTGGCTAGCCCAAACTCTGCCCAGAAGGTGAGCCCTGCATGTCTGTCTGTGTCTGGGGCAATCTGTCTGAGAACTAAGAGGCAATCTCTGGGGCAGCTGACATTCCCCCGCCTGTATCTTTGCAGGAAAAAGTTTGAGAGGCCCTTGCACAGGGCGTTGATGCACACCAGAGGTATGCAACAGTGTTTTGATGAAGTCCACTTTCAAGAAAGTGAGTCAAAGCAAGGGTGTGACTAAAGCCTAGCCAAGAGGTTTTGACTGTCTTGGTTACTGAACTGGACTCACTCCTACAGTCAAAAAGTACTGGATCCTAGTAATGCAAAGATCAGAGTTCTCTGGGTCTTAAGAGCATAGCTTCATGGCCCATAGCTTCAGAAGTAGTTCAGGCTTTGCAAGCAGCCCCACCTTCTCGTGGCCTAACCAACAGCTCTCAAGTCCTACCCAGCTACACCATCAGCATCTCTGCTGCAGAACTCTGGAAATCATGTCCTGCCAGAGGAACTTCTGGGGCAACATTTGTCAGATGCCATCCTCTCTTCCTGTGTTCTTTTCACACTCTCCTCATGCTCTTGGAATTCAGACCCTTGAATGGTGCTTCTCTTTTTCTTCAGGTGATAGCAAAAGGCAAGATCCTTTCCAGCAGACAGAAGAAGGTGCCAATTACCCAGCATGAGAGTGAGTAAAAACACGAGAAGTTAAGTGCCTCATAACACACTCCAGAAAACTGACCACTCTCCAGTGACTCTGTCTGCAGGAGTTTTTCTTATCCATATGTGGGAAATACTGAACTGAGTGCTTAATGGCAATCCTTCTCCTAAGACCAACACAATCACCTCTCAATTCAGTGTCTGTCTAGGCAACTGTCCTCCTTCTGTCTTGTCTAATTGATCTAACTTCCAATCTTATGACTTTGCTGCTACCTTGTACCTTTGGAGAAGACATGAATTAAAGAAATTGTTGGTATGCTTGGTTTATTGTTAATTTGTGACATTGTCTGTGTGGGGTGTTCTTATCTTTAAGGTAAAAATTATTGAGTCCCTCTTTTGATTCTTAATGTGTGTCCCACTCCATGAGTTGATTTGTTTGGATGCTGTCCCTCTCTTCCTTGTTGCTGTCTAGTGCAGATCTGAGGGGCTCCTTCTCTCTGACTCTGCCTGTTGGCAATGACTTCCTACCTGACATCAGGCTGCTGGTGTATGCGGTCTTCTCGGACGGAGAGGTGGTGGCTGATGTGGAGCAGTTTGAAGTAGAAAAGTGCTTTAGCCATAAGGTGAGCAGAAATCACACAAGGAGTGTGATAGCATTGCTGATGTGCTCTGATGTGCTGTGGTTCCTGTTTTATCCTTGTCCAAATGGTGTAAGCTGGATATATGCAAAAGCAGATGCCCAAGTATTTTGGGTGGGAAACAAGCCAGGTAACCTCCTTCTTCCTGAATTCCTAGTCCTGCTCTCCACAACACCGTCTGGCAAGCTTTGCTCAAGGAGTACACCAGGTCCCCTTGAACACTTTTTTCCCCCCATTCCCTGTTACTGACTTGGGAACACACTGTCCATCATACGCTCCCTAACACGGAAGAGAAACCTGTCTGCTCAGCCCCATGTGGTAGTTCTGGATCAGAGGGTGGTGGATGTGTGGTGGTAGAGGAATTCTGGCTGGGGCTGTGTTCACTGCAGCCCCTTTAACCTTGGAAATCCCAATGGATTTCCAGGATGGCTTGATTCAGCACCTCATCCCCCTTCCCTACCTTATTCAAAGTCTTTCCCTCTGCAAGACATGTAAGAGTCAGAGGGTCCCACTCTCCAAGGCTAAGCCTACCGACCTTGTCTTCTTTTGCAGGTGGCACTGGAATTCTCACACCAGGAGGAGGTCCCAGGCTCACAAGTCAGACTGAACCTCAAGGCTGCTCCAGGGTCCTTGTGCTCTGTGCGAGCTGTCGACAAGAGCGTCCTCCTGAAGAGGAACCAAACCCTAACAGCAGACAGCGTGAGTGCAGCCTGCCCTGTCCCACCCCACAACGTCTGCCTGCCTTCTGCCTCCATGCATGGATGTCAGGAAGCCCACAGGACATCCCAGGACAGCTGCAATGTTAGGTGGCTGCCCTGCCATGCCCCTTCTTCAGCCTCTCCTGAGCAGCTATGGGTGATCGTGTTTCTCATCATCAGCTCTGTGCTGGGAGCCTCTCCCTGAAGGGTGGTGGATGCTACATGGCACTGCAGGGGGAGGCAGGGAGAGCTGCTTCAAGGAGATGCTGGTGCTTTCTGCTTGGAGGGAGAGTGCTTAGCAGGCCTCTCCCACATCCTCATCTCTGCTCTACCATCTTCCACCAAACTGTGAGGTTAAGCCTTTAAAATGGAATTCTGTCCTAGCAGGGTCCTCCTATCCCTCTGCCCCAACCACTGCTCAGTTATAACCATGTGACAGATCAGTGTTTTGGAGCAGCTCTTTATAAAACAGTAGCTGGACGAGACCACCCAGAGCACACAGTGGCTGGTGAAAAGTGGTCAGTATTTTGTCAGCACCCAGGTGGATTCTGAGAATCAGAAGGGTTGGAGGCACCTACCTTAAAGCAGCTGTGTGTTTCAGAGGAATTGATTTAAAACTAGGAGCAAAAATGCTGCAAAACCTGAAAATCCTAACATAAATCCACAATGTGTACCAGAGATAAAACAGGTACATGCCTCATGCAAAGTAGTAAGTTAAATTATAGCAGTACAGTGTGTTACAAAGATGCCTCACCAAATCCAGGGGGATGCACTACACCATCTGATAGAGCCCACAGTGTGATCTCGTTGTCCATTTCATAGGGATGCTGTCCTAGTGCAGAGCACTTGCATCATCTGCTAACAGGTATTTAAAGTAATGATCTTTAAATATGTAGATCAGATGTGCCAATGCCTTGTATTTAAACTGAAGCATTTTTATCCTAATTTTGCACCCTAGTGTTGAAAGGCTTGAACTGTCTTGCAGCCTAAAAGCTGCTTGTTTACATCTACTGCTTGGATTTATGTCCTTTAGTGTATATTATCCTATATATGTCCTTTATATTATGTCCTTTAGTGTAAGCTGGGTCAGTGCCAGCTTCCCCAACTGCAAAGCTCTTCAGTATGGAATAGAGGGCTACAACCCAAAAGTTTGACCCATACACGTGGTTGTTGGCCAGCTCTCTTTGAAGACCTGTGTTTTTCCATTGCAGTTGTATGAGGAATTCTTCAAGGACAGCTTCATGGTTGGAGGACGAGGCTTGCCTTACCGCCTGGAAGATTTTGAGGCATACCCTTGCCTGCCCCAGCAGCCCAGACCCCACAAAAAGGTTAGGATGGGTGCACCGTGGTACCAAAGTGAGGCTGATGTCTATAACCTGTTTAAGGTGAGTGTCTACACCTCCTCTAAACTTTTCCTGTGCTAGTGAGTTCCAATATGCTGTCCTACAAGAAGTCATCTGTTCCTTGTTGTCCAGTGTAGCCACACTCTTTTGGGGACTATGGGGAAAGCTGAGTAAGCATAGTACAAACCACCTGATAAGAAAAAGATGGAGTGTAAAAATGAACAAATTTGCTTCAGGCTCCCATAACTACAAAGGGGGAATGGCAAGAATACAGCAGTTATACCTGAGCACCTCACCATATTCTGACCAATCACCACTTGACTATTATTGTATTTATAAACTGCTTTACTCTGTGTTTCATTGAGCATCTCCTTGCTTATCCTCAAGCAGTTTAAATAAAAGGAAGTCTTTCACAGTTTGGCTTTATAGCTAACTGTCAAGACAAACAACGAAATAAACTGATATGCTAACAAGCATGATAGCCAGAAAAGTGTTAACATGTCTGCTAACTGAAATGCAAGAAGTGCTGAGTGCTGCTTCTGGCAGAATGCTCTTTAATGAAATATATGCAAAATATATGAGTTGAAGCACCTCAAAATAGGAGAAGAGGGTAACAACACACTGAGGACAACCCAAAATGTAGTCTGAATTGCATGGGTTTCTTAATTTGACAGAAGTCTACCACACAGATACAGACCCTGATTCCTTCGTTACTGTGCTGTCTCCTAGATGATTATTCTTTAGACTGTGTGTCATTGCTAGGGGTGGGCATATGAAATGCACATCTAGTTGAAATCTACTTGTATGAGGAGAAATAGTTGGTCCTAGTATTCCTCAGAAACTGGTTTCCATTCCTCATGCACTGGTCAGAGTCTGAGCCACAAGGTTATGCATATAAAGAAGCAGCATTTAAAAGTGTTTCACCACTGGCCACCAGCCTCCATTTGATACCCATGATCACGAGACAATTTCAACATTCCTTGTTCCCTTTCATTTATTAATGATTTACTGTCCGTGCTATTTTCCCAGAAACTGCGCATGAAAATATTTACCAACACTAGAATCAAGAAACCTGTTTCCTGTGTGCTTCCAGAGTTTCATAAAAAGACATTTCTAAGTAAACACCACTTTATTCTTGGTAAGGAACTGGCATGTCCAACTTCTTGAATGAAAGGTCTTCCTTCTCCCAGTTCTGGCCAGCCTGCAGCTGAGACAGCTGAGCCCCATCCTGCTGTGTTTCTTGTTTTTGTATAAGAGCAATAAAGCTTGTGTCCATTTCAATGAACCTGATTTACAAATCACAGGTGGAAGCTCAAATCTCCATGCTTTCTTGGAGTCCTTGTGTTCACTGTTTTTCATACAGAATGTAGTGTGCTCTCTGCCAGCACTTTCACAGATTATTTAAAGGAGTGTGACTCCATTTCAGCGTGCTGTCTCCTGCTGGATCCAGACCAAATTTGGATCCGTCAGACTGAGCCTTGGGCTAAACTCTATCCAGCTCTGTCTCCCTAAAGCTCTGTTCCCCAAACATACCCACACTGTGTCAGATTCTCATTGAAACGCCAGCCCTGTCCACTCACATTCTGTGCCACAAAACATCTGTGGTTTGTGTTAGATTGCCTGTGAATGAGGAGCCAGTTTCACCTGTAGCTATATATGCTGTTTTCTGAGCTATCACTTGCTTTCTACCAGACAGCCAAGTTACCCATGCTGATTCTAAACCTCACTCTGACGACAAAGAGAAGCCAAAACCACGGACGCTTTTCCCAGAGACCTGGATTTGGGATTTGGTGTCTGTCGGGTGGGTAACAGCCTCTGCCTTCCTTCCCCAGGGACACTCCTGGAGTATTCTGGCTGCTTCTAAGCACGTCCTCTGCTTCTGCTTCCTGCTGCAGGGGTGATGGACAAGCGTCTCTCCAAGTTGCTGTACCTGACACCATCACAGAATGGAATGCCAACACCTTCTGTGTTGCCGATACTGGCTTTGGTTTCTCGCCTCTGACCTCTCTTAGGGTCTTCCAGCCATTCTTTGTGGATGTATCACTGCCATACTCTGTGATCCAAGGAGAGACTTTCAGGCTAAAAGCCACTGTCTTCAACTACCTCAAGGACTCTATCTGGGTGAGTTCCTCCAAGTGAGTTTCCCCAATTACATGGCCTCTGTCAGAACAAAATCTTGAGCCCAAAGACAAGCTCTGAGCTCCTCAGGAGCCCTTGATGCTGGTATCTGGGCCATAAAGCACAACCTTGCACTTTATGACCCAGGGTATTTGCTGCTTGTGCAGTGCCTGTTACTAACACTAACCCAATGTGTGCCTGTACATCCAACCACGCTCAGGTCCACACCACCCTCATGGAGACCCCAGAACTACAGGTGGATGCCTGTCCAAGCTGCCAGTTCACCAGCTGCCTCTCTGCCAGTGAAGCAAAAACCTTTGTGTGGAACGTGACGGCGACCAGGCTGGGTGAGGCTGGGCAGAGGGATGCGTGGCAGCTCGTAGGAGGAGGGGTGAAATTTGCCCACGTCTGCATATCTGGATCTAATGCTTGTACATACAGCTGTCTGCTGGAAGTGCTCAGCAACGTGTCCCTGTGCTCCCTGCAGGCAGAGTGAACGTCACCGTGAGCAGCGTGGCAGAAGTGTCACACAGTCTGTGTGGTAACAGGAATACTGTGACACCTTTGCAAGGAGGGAGAGACACAGTGATAAAATCTCTGATTGTGAAGGTTGGTCACATCTCAGGGTGGAGAAGCCCTGGTGACACGGTTTGTCCCCTGGAGCAGTCAGCAAGTAGCTAAGAGGGGTTTAGCCCCTCCTTGGACATCAGACAAACTTGCTAAGGCAGGGTGACTTCCTTTCCTGTTCTCCTTATCTGAATTACTCTTTCTCCATCTGCAGCCAGGAGGTGTCCTACAAGAGAAGACCCAAAATGCCTTTGTCTGTCCTGCAGGTAGGGGACAAAAATTCCTGACTGTCATTGATCATGAGACCAGGATGGAAGGGACAGGGTTGCTGCAGATACCCAGAGGTGGGGGGGAATTAATCAGAGAGCAAGCACTGGTGGCACCATCCTGCCTGGGAGAACAACCACTATAATTTGTCTTTGTCAATCTTTTACCTGGCAAAATTTCCTGTATTGAGGCATTTGTTTGCAAGTCTTGGCTCCTGTGACTCGATGTCACATTGTGCTTCACCTGGGTCTCCTTGGATGTTCCACTTGTATGAATTTCTTCCATGGGATAAATGTCTGGGTTCTGCCTTCCTCAGATAACACCATCTCTGAAGAGTTCTCCCTGACTCTGCCTGCAGAAGTGCTGGAGGGATCTGCCCGAGTCACGTTCTCTGTGATTGGTGAGAAAGGCTTTTCCTGCTCTTGGGTCTGTAATGGAAAAAACTTGCACAAAGCTTTGGCCTTATTGATGTATTGACCCAGCTCCTAATGAGATCATTTGTAAGAGGTGTGATGTTGGCCTCAGAAATGTTGATCAAGTAATCTTTTCCAATATTTAAGTGAACCAAAACTATCCCTGCCTATTTCCAGCAACTTTGTCTCTGTAATTCCTTGATACTCACTGAGGAATGACAGCTCTCTTTATCTTTCTTCAGACCCCCTCAAGCTTCCTTTCCTCCTTTCAGAACCATGATGGCTTTCCTTTCTGTGCTGGCCTAATGTAGGAAGGGTCACCAGAAATCTCAGTCATGTCTGTTCAGGCAGGGACTGGCTCTTTTCTAGGATCCCAGTAGAGCCCAGGGAAGGCAGCAGTCCATTTCCTTTCACACTGCTCAGTGTTTGTGCTTTTCCTTACTCATGTCTCTCCTCTCAAATGTAAGGTGACATCATGGGTCCAGCACTCCAAAATTTAGACCAGCTGCTAAGCATGCCCTTTGGCTGTGGTGAACAGAACATGGTCCAGTTTGCACCAAACATCTTCATTCTCCAGTATCTGAACAAGACTAAACAACTGAACCCAGAAATTAAGGATAAAGCACTGAAATTTCTGACAACAGGTAAGCATTGTCCTTCTTCCTTCTGCTGCAAAATGAAGCTGCTAGAAATCAAGAATGTGGGGCATAGATCTGGTGGGGAGCTGAAGGGCAGGAGTGGGAGCAACTGCCAGAGCTGTGACAAAGAAAGGTATCACACAGAAAAGGGAAATGTCTCATGGAAAGAAAAGTTTCTGAAGAAAGCACAACTTGTCTCTGCTGGTAATTGAGGTACTAAATCATCTTTTTTGAGAAAGGTGTAGGTAATTAGTAATTTCCATCATTATGTGATGCCTGTTTGTTCCCTTATCGGTCCAAGGCTGACAGAAGCACCTTGAGAAAAGACAGCATCAGCTGCTATTACATGGAATAGAGTAGCCTTGGGAGTAAATAGGAGTTCAGTAGCTTAATGTTTCCCTGTGTTTTAGAAAACATACTTTGGGGTCATGTCAATTTTCTCCAGTATAATATGAATTTAATAAAGTTCCAGTGTTTGTGTCTCATGTTGTAATGTGCCTCATATTTCAGCCTGCCAGTCTCCTTCTCTGGACAGGATTTGACTCCTTTTCTTTCCTCCTTTTTCTCTGGTACTGCAAGCACGTACAGAGAGCATGTACATGTATTTGGGAGAGTGGGGTCTACCCAAGAGAATGGTGGTGGCAGAGAAGGAAGACAAAGGGTAAACACTAAGGCTGTGAGGAGGGTGGAGATAGAGCAAACAGATGCAGACAGCATTCTGCCCTCAGAGCTCAAAGGCATGGCCTTGTTGCTTCCTGTACGTCCCATAAAAAGTCCTTTGTTGAGTCCCAACAGGGCTAGAAGTGCTGAAAAGCAATTAGTGTTTCATTTATGTCCCCTCTAGGAAAAGCCTTCCTTCTCACTCCTACCACTCTTTTTGTTCACAGCAAAGCCCCTGAGGGCTCCCTGGCACATGGGGAGCCATGAGGTGGCTGAGCATGTCACCCTTCTGCCCAACAGCAGGGCAGGAGCCCACAGCACTGGCTCCAAACAGCTCCAGTAATGCAGAGCAGCCTCCTGGCCACTTCAGCAGTGCTGTGCAGTTGTTTCTTGTCACGCTGGTGCTGTGGGGTGCAGGGGGAGCTGGGGCTGTTGTCCTTGTCTCGGCAGCTCTGACTGTAAGACCTGGTGAAGCCTCTTGCTGTGAAGCCATCTTCCCATGGCTAGGATACAGTTTGAGGTGCTACAGGTGCTCACAGTCAGCCACGTCCCATTGTCACAGGCTACCAGCGTCAGCTGCTCTACAAACATGACGACGGCTCCTACAGTGCCTTTGGGAAAGGTGATGAGCAGGGCAACACCTGGTGAGTGACCAGAGCTGCTATTGTCACCCTAAACCCGTCATCCTTGCTGGTTCATCTCCTGGCTGTGACATGGGATTCCTCTGTTCTCTGCTCACAGGCTGACAGCTTTTGTAGCCAGGTCCTTTGGGCAGGCCAGCTCCCACATTTACATCGACAAGGACCACGTGCACAGCGCTCTGCGCTGGCTGCAGGAGCACCAGCTGCCCAGTGGCTGCTTCCAGAGCGTGGGGAAGCTCTTCAACAATGACCTGAAGGTATGGCTGCCAGACATAGGAGTGGGAGCAGGAGGAACTCATGGTGAGGCACAGGGTTGCTTCCTCAGCCTCTTGCACTGTGAACAGTAGCACAAAGCAATGTCTCCATGGCATAGCACAGCTAAGGCATCTTCCCAGAGCTGAATGAAAAACATGGCCTGAACCAGCAGTCATTTCCTCTGTGTGAGGTTTCAGACTCTGCTAGGCTTTCTTAATTTTCACTCTAGCCAAAAGACAACACAGCTAATTGTGCCAAGGCGCTTCAAGGACACAGGGAAATGAGAAATATTTTTATGTTTTAGTGCTTGTCTAGAATACCCTGGCTGGATTCTCCTTCTTCTCGTACTTTACAGTGCACAATACTCTATGTGCTCTAATACAGGATTGTCTGGAGACACAGCTGTCCCTCCACTGCCCCAAAAATATGATAACAAGCTCCTCCTGGAGCTTGGCATCCCCCCAAATGATCCCTGCAGTGCAGCTGGAAACGCACCAAACTCTTGGTGAACGTGTCCCAGAGCTTAGGTACTGAGCAGTGCGTGTGCAGTATGGCAACACTTGGGTTCATTGCCTTTGTAAATGTACAAATAATCCACACAGGTTAGATTACAAAATTGCCCACATTAAACACGAGGCAAATTTCTGAAAGAAAACAGGCTGCTACATTCATAAAGCAAAGGGTTATGCATTCTTTTCCTAAAATTTGGATGCAGTACAAAATAAAACTAGAGTGTACATTTAGACTGTTCATCCTTGTCTGACTGTCATTGATTTCCCACCTTGAGCTTTCTATCTGAACAGAACTTTTTGGAATAGATTTTGCACCTCCACCTGCCTCACACTTACAAAGTTTCCTCTAGTCAGTGTGAATGACACTTCTTAGCATCTTAGTCCAATTTCCCCCTCTCATTTTAGATGTATTCTTGTGTCATATCTGAGGATGTAAGCAGAACCTCCCCAAGAATGAATGTCCTCTGAGATGAAAAGCAGCTCCTGAAAGCCTGTTAAACACATATTAACCTGTAGTTTCTCAAAGCCAGATGATTTATATGTAAACTTGCATAAATTCCTCTTTATGATGCAAATCCTGCATCATAAAAGCTTTATTCGAGTGTACAGTGGTAACGTATTTAATGAGATAAATTGCTTTGCAGTTTGTTTCATGCCTTTCTATGAGAAGGGATGTCTAGGCTGTTTGGACAGCATGGCTGAGACTGCCCTCAACAGCAAACTTTCAGGATATTCAGCAAGTGAGACTGGAGTGCTTTCCTGTCCAGGAATGCCCAGAAGCACATTGCTGTGCTCTCTCAGATGCACTTTTTGGGGCTATGCAAGGACAGGCAAGCAGTGGTTGGGTTTGTCCTTTTCTGATGACTGTCTGTGTGCTTGCAGGGTGGTGTGGATGACACAATCTCATTAACAGCCTATATTGCTGCTACACTGCTGGAGCTCCATCTGGAGAGGAATGTAAGTCACACCTGAACTCCTGCAGGGCTTGGGAGCATGCTCCACCATTCATTGCTCCCCTGGTTGGGGGCTTCAGGGACTACCCAGCTTGAGCTGGTGAAAGGTTCTGTCATTCCCACCTTGCTACACAATAACAGGAAAATTTTACCTTGGTGAGGAGTTCTTCATATAAATGGCCTGATTTGCAGCAAAGCAGAGCACTTGCTTTTCCCAGCTCATCTCAAGGGAAACAATTGTGTCTGAAAGTAACAAAGGGTTTGTAGGGAGAGACAATGGTTTTCCTTAAACTGATCAACAGGGCTAAAGGAGAAAAAAAAGACTACTTTTCAGGTATGCACTGTACCCCCTCCTCCAAATAAAAGCAGTGATCTTCAAGGCAAGTGTAGGCTGTTCTAGAAAAAAAGAACTGATATTCCAGGATTAATGGTACAGTTCTAAAAACATCATCCCCTTCAGGATCAGACACCCACAGCATGTGACTCTGACAATTCTGAGCCAGCATGTTACCAGACATTTCCTACAGCTGGATTCTCCAGTGCATTAGCAATCCCCTATCCCAATGATGAGTCCAGCACACCTTTGCTTTCAACCCACAGTCAGTGATGTTTTGACCACTCTACCTCACACTTCACAGTCCTGGGAGAGATGCTAGCACAAAAGTACATCAAGGATGTGTCTGGGATGGATGTTCACAATAACATGGTGTTTGGTCAGAGGAAATTCACTTGGTTTGGATTCCTTTTTCAGGACACCATGTTGGAAAATGCCTTACATTGCCTCAAGAAAGTAACACTTGATGAGACAAGCCTTTACGTCAAGGCTTTGATGGCTTATGTCTTCACACTGAGTAAGGATGTGGAGATGAGAAAGCAGCTCCTGGATATGGTACAGAAGGAAATGGGTAGGTTGTTGCTTTGGGGTCCTAGAGATCATGACAGTGTTCAAGGTCTGATATCTGTAGCATTTAATTGCAGTATTCTGGGAGATTTAGCTATTCACATATAGGCTTTTGTGTCAGAAAATCATAATTTATTCAAGCTATGACAATCTCTAGTTTTCTCAGATCCAGGAAACAATTTCTAATCAAAAGCAGCAGAGGTTATCCATGCTTAATTTGTGCAGTTAAAATGCTTATTTGTGTCATGGTGTTCCTGTCATTCTTCAGCAATTCATACATAGTACAAGAGATCTTGCAGAGCAAACTTTTTTCACCATGTCTGTTCAGCTGCTGCTGGTCAGGACATTTACTTGAAAAATTCAAACCTTTTGACTGCTTCCCTATTGCTGCTCTACTTAGCTCAGGGCCCTTGGGTGGGTGGACCTTTACTGCTGTGCTGCTGAGTTTGGTTCTTCCTTTTGTCTCATTTGCTTGGGGCAAAAAACAGACTTCTGTCCTGAGTGAGGATGCTGGGGTAGGTGTTCAAAACACCTAAGCCTATGGTTAAATATTTGGTAATATTACCTAAGTTGGTTTAAGTGAGTTCTTCCCCACATTTGCTTGTCTGGCAGTGTGGTGAACTACATTGAAGGCTGAAAAATAACATATTAAAAAAGCAAAGGGAGAGAGGCTTTTTCAGCCTGATCAGCTACCAGTGCTGAGTGTTGCTCACTGCACAGCCACTTAAGCTGTCAGCTGGAACAGGAAGGAGTAGAAATGCACACATTCAGTGCAGTACTTGTTCAGCGCTGCCTCTGTGATAATACTCATGGAAGAAGGAAAATACTTTCCATTGTGATAAACACAATGAAGAATTATCCATAGAGTACCTTAGCTAAATTCTGAAGTCTTGAGACTGGTATTATGCAAACAAGTGATTTGGTGGTTCTTCTTTTAAAAGTGAAAGTTGTTCTGAAACCTGACTTTGAATTTAAAAGCATTTCAGGTTTTCACACTTGTACCATTGCAGAAGATTCCTACAAAACTAAGCCTGGCACAATTAAGCTAAATTCTTAGCTGAATTTTGTTAGTCCCCAGCTACCACTGCAGCAAAATATTCAGCTGGACTCAGATGTATTCAGTGCTTGTGAGCTTAGACCTGAAATGGGAGCCCAGCTCTTCCTCAAATTGCCCTTCACTAGGCACTGCACAGTGAGGTTGCCAGCAAAGTAAGTTGGGTAGTCTTTCTCCTCCAGTAGCCTGACAGCAATTTGCCGTCAAAGACTGAGCAGTTCTTGTACAATAGCCACAAATGACTGGAAAGATGAGTCCTAGAGCTTTTCAGCACAGGAGGTCCTGTTATTCTATGCTAGGCAAATGCAGAAACAGCAAAAATGCTGAAGCTTGGAGACATAACTTTGAATATACAGAGATCTACAGTTCTTCTCTTTCACATATTTCTGCCCCCATCAGCACAGCGACTGACATCACAATCCGCTGATGAAAAGTCTTCTTCCATGATTGAGACAGTAGCCTACATTTTCCTGGCTCATGTCTCCCAACCAGACTTGTCATTCAATGAAGCCTCAGTGAGCAAGCTTGCTCGCTGGCTCAGTGCACAAAGAAATGCCTTCGGAGGATTTGCTTCCACACAGGTAACAAACCAGGGAAAATCATGGGGGAAAGGGTTGTTGTGCCTGGAGTGATGGGCACATCTCTCATGTGCATGTCACTCTAGACCCATCCTTTGCAGACAAAGATATATGAGCCCTGCTTGGGAAAGGGAGTTCCAGGGGGAAATTGGGATTACCCAGGATCTCTGGCACTGCTAAGCCCAGAGCTCACAAGCTGCCTGTTCCAGGTAACAGAAATCATCCTGCTGCCTGTGGCATAGACCCTACTTATGCACTTAGTGGGATAGAGCCTGCCTGTGTCAGAGTGTGAATCAGGGCCATGAGGACTGTAGTTCTCTCTGCAGTCCCTGAACTGCTGTGCTGGGTCTTGTCCTGCATGGCCCCACAGCAAAGTGACTCTGTCTCTCCCTCCAGGACACGGTCGTCAGCCTGCAGGCCCTGGCTCAGTATGCAGCCCTGATTCCTCAGGAGATCAGAGATGTCAAGGTGGCAGTGAAAGGAAAGGGGGCTTCTCCACTGGAGTTCCATGTGCACAGGAACAACAAGTTGGTCCTGCATCAGGCATCTCTCCCTGCAGACACAGGGAGCTACACAGTGCAAGCGACGGGCAGTGGCTGCGTTTATGTCCAGGTGCGCACACATGAGGAACAGAGCTCTCAGGCTTTGCCCCTGATTCCTGAAGGGAGGTTTGCCTTTAAGCAGCTACTATAGTCTCAAGTTCTGAGTAGGATTTTGCCTTCTAGGCAGAATCATGTCAAACTTAAAGGTACTCAGGTGTACTTTGTTGACAGGGTTTCATGTAACCATCTCCGGTATCTCCTCAGAAATGTCTCAGCTTTGCTGTCCTATCCTACAATGGCATGTCATTATTAAGAGATCAGTAGATCTGAAGTCAGGCGTAATGAGACACTGTACATGCGGTGATTTTGAATGTGTGTTGTTGATGTCACTGCTTCAGGAGCTGGACACTTCTGACACAAAATTCTTTGGTTATTAATCACATGCAGAGATGAGGAGTGATGTGGTACCACAGTCTTCTTATTCCAGTACACCAACACAACTGGTCCATCAGGAGGATACATCTTATTTTTCTGGCAGTTTTGACAGTTGTTCACTTGTGAGTCATTCATCCAGCAAAGAACTCAAGTCACTCCCTGTGAAAACCTTTTCTGCTGTTCAGATGATGCCCACAGAGAATCTTATGATGCTCACAGAGAATCTGCAAGCAGTGTCTAGTCAAGGGGACACACCAATTATTAATTGTTAATGCATGTAGGAGGTAACTAGAACCATACTCCCTGGCTACACTTGCATGCAGTCAATGAGCATAGGACATCTGATGAGCACCTGCTGGGGAGGCAGTCAGTCACCAGGCAGGTGGAGGAAGATTGGCCTATGCTGCTCTTTGGATGACTGTGAACATCCTTCCAGCTGAGTTGTCTTCTTCCAATTTTTAGTTCTTCTTTCTTAAGGGATTGTAATTGTTCTACCAGTATTTTCCCCTTGACACCTAGAGCTACTGACTATTAGCATGTCAAGAGTTAACAGTTACACTTCATTCTCCTTGTGGGGCAGTTTTAGCTAATGTCCTTTCTTGAACCTAAACAGATTTTTATTTTTTTATGAGACTGAATGAGGTCTTGAATCACAATCAGCTGAGTCTCCAAGTTTTGGGTTGCATTTGACAGGTGTATCTGATGCAATGTGCTAAACAGCACATCTATGAACAGAAAGTGCATCTGAGTCCAACTGTGTTAGCCACTGGCTACCAGTCCAATAAAGCTGGATGCACAGGTAGTGCTTTACTCAGGGAAACTCTGGAGCACTTCACAGAGATGATTTCTCCCCCACCAGACTACTTTGTACTACAACATCCCACCACCAAAAACAGAAGAGGTCTTTCTCCTGGATGGGGAAACAGTACCAAGAGAATGTGATGGTGTCAGGAAAGAGTTTGACATCCACGTGTCTGTCAGGTATGAGATCCTCTTTCTTCAGTGGAAAAAAGTATGAACTCAGTTGTATGACTAGAACCCCATGAAAGCCTCCTGTCAGTAGAATCAGAGACACAGGATGACTCTCTTCTTCTCCATAGATCCCAAGGAGATTGTTAACTAAGATTAAAGGTCTGGAGAAGCATGGCAGTGCACTGGTAGTGTCTTGCACAATCACAGCAACCATCTCAAGCAGCTCAGCAGTCCCCAGAGCACCAGCAGCTGAGCTCCCATGTTGTCATCCTGGGCTGAACCGGCCCTGAGATGCATCCCCCCTGTAGTGTGAACCACTGCTGGAACTAGACAGCAGAAACTCCAGTCCCTATCCACATTTCGCTTGCCTGAACCTGTCTAGAGTGAGAGTCTTGATCCATATTCTCCATGCCTTACTGTCCTTACTGAAAGAAAACAACAGCAACATTTCCACTCTCAGCCTGTAACAGCAAAGGTAATTTCTACCTTGGAGAGGGCAACAGAAAGCCATATTTCCACATTAACCATAACACATTTGTTGCACAATCTCTGTCCATATTGAGTGAGTAGATGGGACCATTTTTTGTCCCTTTGTCCCACCAGTTAGACACACTGCTGAGCTTTCATATCACTGTAGGACAGGGCAAAATTTGCAAGTGTCCATTTGTATCTCCTAGAAATGCTCTGCTGCTTTCCACATCTAACCTGTTTCTCTCCTGACCCCCTTCAGATATGTAGGGGACCGTGGGACAAGTAACATGGCCCTGGTGGAGGTGGAGATGCTGTCAGGGTTCATTCCTGTTCAGAGCTCTGTGAAGGAGGTAAGACCTTTCCTTCGACTTTCCTTGAGGATATCGAAATCTATTTTCCAGATGTAGCTCAATCAGAAATATCCAAACATTTAAGAAGTGTTGGAGAATGGTAATTACAGGTGCAAATATAACAGGCTATTTCACAAGGGAATTTTCCACTTGCACAAGTGGTTGTGCAGTTTTCATGTTCATAGTGAGGATTGCATACACAGGAGGAGGTCAGAGAGAAGATGAAAAAACACCTAGCTAGAATCACCTGGCGTGCATTGGGCCCCTTTGCACTTACCAGTGCCATTTTTAGGGGTGTGGTGTTGAATCCCAGTGTTGTTCAATGACATGCTCCAGTATTCCACACAACAGCTAGGAAGATCTGACATAGCCTCGTACTAACCAGTTTTCCCTTTGCTACAAGTGATGACAGTAGGAACATGGTCCAAGGACACTTGTACCAAAACTGAAAAATATTTTCCAAGGCTTGATGTGCTCCCAGCAATCTCAATGTGAAGGAAGGCAAACCCAACTAGTCCCGAGGCTAGGCTAAGTGCTTTTGTCAACAGTGGTTCACTGACAAATTCCAAACCTGCTGTGAAACAGGGAAGGCCAACAAGCTGATTTTAAGCAAGCTTATCTCTTGCCTTCCTATACAGCTGGAGAAGGTACCCCTCGTGAAAAAGACGGAGATAAAACCAGACAAAATCACAATCTACTTGGAGGAGGTAAGAGGAAGACCACAGGGAACTGCCCATTCAAGTAGCAGCAACTGAAGTACTTTGCATGGGGATTTTTGCAGATTAGAAATACAAATCTCTAGGCTGGTCAAGCAGGCTAAACTTTTCACAGAAGAGGAAGAGGGTCGAAGAGCCTGTAAAGATAGGAAGAAACCCCTCTGATGCAGAAGGAGTAAAGTTAGTATATAGGTGATTTTGAGATGATCAGTGCTTTTCTGCTCACTTCCTTTCTTCTCTCCAGGTGGGTGAGAGTTCTCTGAAGCTTAACATCTCAGTGGAACAAGATGTTGAAGTGCAGAATCTGAAAGCTGCAACAGTGCACATCTATGACTACTATAAGCCAGGTGAGATTTCACTGACATCGGGGTAAAGTAAAATTGTTCCTCCCACTCAGACATAATTATGGCTGTGACCCTAATTCCCTCTAACCCCCTTATTCCAGTGCATGTCCTCCTGCATTTTCAAACTTGGGTTTCCTCTGTATAAAATATTCAAGTAGCCAGTTGCCTAGAAAAGTTCTTGAGATGAGGCTGCCTGGTACTAGGATTATGTTGTGGGGTGTCATGTGTTCTATGTGACTGTGTTTGTTTTCTTCTTCTAGCTTCAGTCTAGAAGACTTCTCTGACATTTGCCATGAGTTCTCCAGATTTTAAGCTCTCTTGAGAATACTTAGGCATTTATTGAAAATCAGTATTACATAGTGCTACCCTGATCCACTAGAAGGCAGAATTTAGTTGTATGCATTTAATGTACAGTGTAATAATCCTACCATCCATTTTTCCTGGCAGAGGGTAGAAGGAAAATTATTTGTTACCTTTTAAAGTTCTAAATTAATTATTAGCATAGAGAAGAGAGACATTGATGATATTTTGATTCTCTCCAATTATTCTGTGATCAGTATGAGACAAAACAGCAGATGGAACATTAAGAATTATTTAAAAAAAATTTGAGAACAAAATGGAAAAACTGCCGCTGGAGATTTCAAAAGCAGCACCACATGTCATATACTAAATTCCATTCTTGTTCCCCCTTCCACCATGGCAAGAAAAGGACACTTTTAAATCCAGCTATTACAGAGCTAAATATTGACACCTAATATGCTCTCCCTCTGCTATTTCATCCTGTACAAGAATTTTTGTGCTAAGTGCACAAAATTTAAAGAATGTTATCTGACACTCAAATATCTCACACTGAAAATACTGATTATCACTAAATAAGCCAGGCTATCAGGACACACTGTGGAAAGGGTTTTTATTTACAAAAAATGTCCTTGCATTAGAAGGTATCACAGTGCACAAGGGGTTCTTTACAGCTGTATGGGATATATGTTGTGGGGACAGATTGCTGGCCTGACCCACTAGAGACATTTCTTTGTTCCTGCATTCACAGTCTGAGGAGTGAAAAATTAGGGCAGTGTGTTGGTCGTGCTATTGAGAGAGAAGTTTGGCACTACCCTGCCATGCAGTCCTGCAGCTCACCACCCTGTCCCTCTTGTTTCTACAGATGACCGCTCGGCAAGAGAATATGCTTTCCCCTGCAGTTCAGGTTAGTGTTAACAGGCTCCAGCTGGGACAGGGCAGAGCACTGTTGGTAAGCAGGCAAAGCATCCCCCCTCTGCTCTGCATTTAATCCTGTCATGTGATGTAGAGCCTTCTTGGACTGCAGGTTGAATTGGGATCTTCTTACTGGTTGTGGGGACAGCTTCTAGCCCAGGTATTAATCTCATTGTAGACTAAGGCTTGAGCATACGCTGGAAAGTTAAAATGATCTCTTTAAATTTCATTTCCGTGCAGTCCTCACAGCATCCCACGTCTAAGTACAATTGGAAATGCCTATGTCAATGATAAAAAGATGCTGCAACTCATCCCATAAGATCTCTTAGTCCGCAGACACCTTCCTAAAAATTCATCAGGCACTTTGCATTTTCTTTCCTCTTTCTTTCTACAGATGCCTCAAAGCAAGTTTCCTCCTAGTATACTCTGACTCTGCAACCTGAGTTTTGTGCCTGCATAGGGAAAACTTCATTGCTCCAGCTCTCCTCTTCCCTGCTGTGTTGGAAACACCCTATTTCCTTTGCCCTATGTTTCTATGTGAAAACTGGCTTAATACACATTAGTTTGGAAGCAGATGAAATAAAGTATTTGGAATCTGGAAGGAAGGCAGTGACTTGACAGTTGATGAAGACTTCAGTGCATGAAAAAGAGGGAAACACTGTGCATGTTGTGGTTACATACTTTGCATTTGGTCACCATAGTGATAAAAATCTCTCTGGTCCCCAAGTCCCATCTCTGAGCTCCCTTTTCAATTCAATTAACTCAATGGTTGATCTACAACCAAACTCCACGCAAAAAAAAAAAAACCCTTATTTTTAACCCTGATCTGGTTTACTACCTGACCCTGGGAGTCATTTTTCTTTCACAACTGAAGAGTAGAAATAGGCAAGAGAACGCTAAGGAAGAAATACTATACCAGTTCATTCAGACAGAAAAGAACTGTACTGCAAAGTCTTATGAAGGGAAGGCAGAAACCAAAATAACACTCACTACAAATTCACTGCATGTTTAGACTCTGACAACACCACTCCCATCCTGTCAAGACATTAACCTCAATGACTAATCCTTACCTGTGGCACTACTTAAAAAAGACAACAATCTGAGGAATTTCAGGATGCAGCACATGCAACAAGACAACAGAGTGTATGCAGATGGCCCAGCGGGATTTGCAGTGCCATTAGAGAGACAGCACTCATAAAAAGGGGGACACTGGATAAGAAAAAATAGGTACTAGTTTTACAGATTGTCAAAAGAGAAATTACCATGACAGTCACACCAAAAATTTGAAGTAAGTTATGAAGTCAACAAGCCCAGGGGCAATGGAAAAGAAGGGAACAAGATAAGCTTCTAAACAGGAAGTACTTTGGGAGGAAAAAAAGGGGAAAAAGGAACATGAAGTGAAGCTGGTCATGTGACAAGGATTGCTTGGGTTATCCCTGTGTAGTAAGGCCTTTGCCTGATCAACACAGCTTGCAAAAGGACAGCAAAGTTTTTTTTTTCTCTGACCATTCAGAACAATTGGTCCATAAAGTGTGCAGAACCAGCCCTTCCACACGGGGACAAAAGGAAAATAAAAGTCTCACAGCAGTGCTTAACAAGCATTTAGGGGAGGTAGAAAACCTGAGGAACCAAGTGATACATTCTGTGGACAGCTGATGCAAAAAGCGGATAGGGTTGAGTTCAAGGAAGCAAAAATATGAAGGGACAAACCTCCAAGGATTGTTCCCCTAGTACTGTCCCTTCCCAAGACATTGTAGGAGTCAACAGAGACTGTTCAATGGTGCTCTGCAAAGGGAGCAAAGCGAGACCTGTTGCCTGTCCTGGTTGCCTTCTTGGCAAGTCTCTTCCTCTGGATACCTGGGCTGGCCTGGAAGAGCTTTGGGTTTAAAGCCCTCTGATCTGCTGAACTTCAGATAGGGAGGTTGTAAATAAAACCTGAAGCCTGTGACCCAGTGTGCTCATTTTGCCTGTAAGCCAGGCTCTCCCATCTCTCAATGGACATGTGCCAAGGGTCTGCTTTACAGTTCATGGGATCAGATTGCCATGAAATTAGATCTCGATAGAAGCAGCCCACCAAGATTCCTCTGCTTCTGAAGACAGGATGTCCTGGCACCTTGTACCTGCGTGGGGCAGATAAGGGAGAAAAACAAGTGCGTGAAATATGAATAAAACCAGATAATTCCAGGTTGTGGTTTCAAATTGGATAGATGTTATTCAGCTGCGGATGAGGGGTCGAGGAAGCTTGCAAAGCAGAGAGCTGAAAAAAAGCTGCCATGTGGCAAGCTCCCATAAAATAGGAAATGTACAGTAGAAGTCAGCGAGGTCTTTGCCTCTTGAATTAAATATTAGGGAATGCAGTAAGTGGCTAGTCTGGGCTGGATGGGCAATCTGTTACTTGCTCAGTTCTGTGTCTGTTGAAAAGTGCTCTCTGTCCTTGGTGACATCCACAGGAAATACCTTCCAGAGCAAGAAAGGAACCTTTGTAATGTGTAAGCAAAGGTAGGGCTGGTGGCGAGGAGACTTCCTTCCACCACCTCACTACAAGCTGTGTGGGTCTTGGTTGCCCAAATAGTCTGGAGGCAACTGGGAAATTTCCTGCAAAGTTTTGCTGTTTTAAGCTGTAAAAAAAGAAGGTCCAGAAGAGCATAGTGGCAGCTAACAGGCAATCTGGTGACCAGCATCTCAGACAGCAAGGGATTTTTCTGCACAGAGAAGCTTTTAAAAGGAGTGAGAAGTAGGCCCCTTGAAAGGAGGATGACTGTAAGCACACAAGATGGCCCCAAATGGATTCTGACCTTGTTAGGGCACTATTATAAAAATAAATGGCATATTAAAAATCTGTACATGAAAAAGGTAGTCTGTACAATGAACAGACCAGCTCAAGAGACAGGGTTTTCCTTCTGAGGGACCTGAAGGAGATGGTCTCACTTCAGGTTGAAGTGAGTAAATGGGCATGGGAAAGGGAAAGAAGACAAATGCAGTTACATAGACTACATGTCTGTTTGTATGCCTATACTATAAGAATCTGTACGGCACAGTATGCAGGCTCATGCTTCTGATACGTGCTGTTTATTCACCTGTATATAAGGTTCATTTACTACCACTGTCTTTCTGATAAATTGGAAAAAAACCCGTGAGCTCGGAAGGTGCACTTTTCCGGCAGGGCCACTGAGTGTCACCATCGCTCCGTGGCTTGCTCTGCAAGATGCCGTTTCTCCAGGGAATAAATCTCCGTTTCTAAAATGGGCTGGAAAGGGGGGAAAAAAATCATTGGAATCAAAATGGGCTGCTTATTCCTTTTTCCCGGAGATGCGAAGAGCTGCACCTAAAACGTGAGCTATCTACGCAATGAATTTTGCCTTATGTGTAGGCAAAGCCTTTGACAGGTTTCTAGCCAGACCCTCTAAACCATCTTATAATTTGCAGCATGATCCTCAGTGACAATTATGGGACCGAACAAGTGCTTTTTCGGGAGACATTAAAAAGGCTGGGATCTCACCATTTGGGGAGCAGAATGAGCAGAATAGGTATTGGCCAGGTGCACTTGCTTTCACTGAAACTATTAAGGGCAGCTGAACCTGGTGGACTGAAAGGTCCAGTGGCTTCCTTTTTTCCTGGGTCAGTGGAGGTGAGTGAGAGCTTTCTTGTTTCACACGCCAGCAGTAGCAGTGTTGTGCAAGTCCACACAAAAGACGTGTACACATAGGTTAACGCTGACAGTAGACAATACTTCAGAGACACCCACATCAGCACAGTATCACTGGCCTGATCCTGTTCCTAAGGATCAGCACTCAGAGAAATGCATTTTCATACGGGGCAGGTTTCTGGCCCTATAAACCTTTCATCCTACTTGCTGACTAGACAGACCACATGCACAAAACAAAGAGCACAATAACACGGGAAACAATTAAAATAATTTATTAAAAATGTAATGCAGGCTCCGGTGATTAGACAGAAACCTTGTGCAGACAAACACACTGATTGCATTTGACTGGCTTTGTTTATGCCTACCTTCTCTCCACTTGATCCACCTTGATCCCTCCATTTCCCTGCCTGAGATTTTTACCCCAAGCATACCAGCGCAGTTTTGAAAAATCCTACAATTCTTTTTATCAGTTCCAACATCCCCCCACAGCTGCTAACTACTCCCCCCTCGTAAGTCCTAAAGCCTCTTTATTGCAGTATTTTCCCCTAGTTGTATTGCAGTAACTGCCCTTCGTTTGCATACATTCCAGAGAGTTTCCTCCTTTGAATCCACTTTAGTGGGTTTTGCAAGTGGGACAAATGGCTTAGTCGTTCATCCAGTTGTTGGGGCTTTTAGGCGTGGTTGATTCACGGGGATTACTGTTTGTTGGGTTTCCTGCCTTGTCATTGTTTCTTTGTTCACCGTCTGACCTTTTGTTTTGAATAACCTTAAATATCTCCTTGAAAATCAGCCATACAGTTTTCCATCTGAATTGAAAAAGAACCCTCAGCATTTAAAGCAAGTCTGTTTGGTAACAGCAGAAATGCCTTCCTGTGCGGTATGCTTTGCTGATTTTTAGGCAGCAGCAAATATTATTCTTTGATTCTAAGTCAATGGGAATTGACTGCAATTCATAATGGGAGTATTTTTCCTGTGAACTGACAGCCCAGCACTGTCTTTACAGAGCCAGATGCAACTTTCTTGCAACATGAAGCTCAAAGATGCCATTTGCAGGAGTATTTATGGTGCTTCTGGCCTCAGTGGTGCTTGATCTTCTGCCCCTTGTACATGTAGATTGAGCGTGACTCACTCCTGTTTGTCTTTTGCTGCATCCCACTTGTCCTTGGTGCACGATGGCATTCTGAAGGGAAACTCACCAGCCCTCATCAAGAAGAGTCACTGGTCTGACCCGATGGGCATTTATTAGAAACAAATAAGTTGATCGTAAAATCATAGAATGCTTTGGGTTGGAAGGAACATTAAAGGTCATCTAGTTCCAAACCAACAGGACATGGACAGAGACACCACCCACTAGAACGGCTTGATCAAAGTTGTTTCTCACACATCCAACCTGGACTCGAACACTGCCAGGGATAGGGCATACACAGCTTCTCTGGGCAACCGGTGCCAGTGTCTCACCACCCTCACAGGAGAGAATTTTTTCCTAATAATTAATCTAAACCTGCTCTTCTTCATTTTGGAGCCATTGCCCCTTGTCCTGTCACTGCATGCATACATACTTTCTCTCCACTTCCCATCCAAAGATGACAACATTACTGTTAAAAATTCCTCAGTTTGCCACAATCAACCACTCATACCCTAAGCCAGGCAAGAAACTGATGCTCTTTGAGAGTAACCAAGAGAAGAGAGGTCCAAGTGCCTGCACAGTGCAACTTCTCTTCTAAAAGCTGCCAGTGAGCTCTGGCACAGTGGGGTTTTTTATGTTCGTGCAGGTTTCTACTGTGCACCTCTACGTGTGTACACATGTAGAAGGCAGAAGACCTCCTGCTGTGTCCTGTTTGTTCATCAAAGCTTGTTGCAGGTACCAACACAAAACAGTTTACAACCTACATCCTTCTCCCAGGCAACTAGCAACAGGATGAGAGGACATAGTTTTTAGCTGCTGCAACAGGAGGAATTTCTTCATAGAAAGGGAGATTCGACATTGGAATGGCCTGCACAGGAAGGTGGTGGAGTCACCGTTCCTGGAGGTCTTTAAGGAAAGGCTGGATGCGGCACTCAGTGCCAAGGTCTATTGATATGGTGGTGTTCGGTCACAGATTGGACTCGGTGATAGCAGGTCTTTTCCAACCGAACTGATTCCGTGCTATATCAAACGACTAGCATTTAACAAGGTTGATCAGTCTCCAGAAAGACGGACGGTGCAGCGAGACCTGGCAGAGGGGACACCCGCTCAGGCTCGCGAAGAGCGCTGTGCGCCCGCCGAGCACCCGGGCTGTGACTCCCATCAGCGCCGTGATGCCTCGGTGCCAGCTGTGCCTCGGGCGAGGAGCGGGGCCGTGCCGGGCGCTGCTCCCGCCGTTCCCGCCGGCGCCGGGCCGCGTCCCGCCGGGCTCGCTCCCGTCACCGGGGCAACGGGCAAGCGGCGCCCGGGGAAGGCACCACGTGCCCGGAAGCGCCTCGAGGGAGGAAGTGACGGAGCGCCGGGGGAGCCCCAGAGGCCGAGATTTAAAAAAAAAAAAAAAAAAAAAAAAAAAAAAGGAAAAAAACCGGCCGATAAAACCAACAAAAAATCAAAACAAGAAAAGGAAAAAAGGCATTAAAAAAGAGGGATACGGGGAGAGGGGCGGGCGGAGCGGGCACGGGTCCCGCCCCTTCGGGGCCGCCCCGCCAGACCGCGGCCCCGCCAGAGCCGCCGCCAGGTCCCGCCCCCGGCCCCGCCCGCCCCGACACCGGAGCTGCCGCCCCGCCCCGCCCGCTCGGCCGGGCCCGGCTGCCCGCGCGCGGGGGGCGTGTCGGGCGCGGCGGCGGCGGCGGTGCGGGGGCTCCGGTGCGGCGGCGGCAGCGCAGGTCCCGCGGGCGGGCGGGGGGCGGCGGAGCGGAGCGGGGCAGAGCCGCGGCGGCTGCAGGTGAGGCGGGGCTCGGGGCGCGGGCGGCCGCGGCGGGAGAGTTCCCCGGGGCCGGCGCGGGATGGAAGTTGACAGCGGCGGCGGAGCAGCCATTGTCTGCCCGGGCGGCCCCGGGCAGCTCCCCCGTGCAGCCCCGCTGCAGCCGCCGCCCGGCTTCGGGCATCCTGCGGCGCATCCCGCCTCCCGCCGCGGCGGGGCTGCGGGCACGGCACGGGCGGGCAGGGCGCCCGCACGCCGTGTCGGGTGAACTTTGCTGCCGGAGTTGCCGGCGGCCTGGGTGGCTGCAGCCGCGCTGTCCCCTTCCATCCTTCCATCCTTCCCTCCCTCGCTCTCCCGCCGCCGGCCGGGCGAGGCGCTTGGCGGGGAAAGGCGGGCTGGGCACCGAGGGGTGGGGACCAGGTGGTGCGAGGGTCCTGCAGTGCTGGAGCGTCGCATCCACTGCTGCTTCCAGAGCATCCCAGAGCAGTCAGCTTGTCCCGGCAGTTCCACACCTCTGCTCGTGTGGCTTGTAGAAACATATAGTAGCAGCAGCGAATATGCTGTAGTACGGGGGTGCTAGCTTTGCTTCTCCAAACCTGTGGTGTAAACCCGTGTAAATCTTACGTGTTTCCTAACTTAGTTTCTCAAGGATGAAGTGACAAAACTACTTAGGAAAGATAGGAAATGCTATGCAGGCAGCAGTCATGCCCCGGGGGAGTGAGTGGATGGGGTGAACAAGTAAAACTTTTCAACCTCCTACCTAGTGCTTAGTGATTAGAGTATTGTTTGGCTTGACTTTTTTCTGCCCTTGTGCTCGAGAAAGGTCGGGAACTTGTAGATGGGCCACCTATGGTGTTTCGGTGTGTGCTGTATGGGTTAGGCTCTGGAGTGGCCCATGTTCTCATGCTTGTACTGCTGAGCCAGTTTTTTCCCTTCTCCTTCCCGTCCTTTTTGCTGTGTGGTCATTCCTGCCATGGTGCTGAAAAGCTTTTGTATCCTCCTGTGTTTGCCTTTTAGGGATGCAGTTCTAGGTATTGTTCAAAGGTTAATTTCCAGTAGTGGCCACGTTGTTAACTGTGTGTTGGTTTCCCTTTTTTGGTTTGTTTGTTTGTAAAATCCATGGTTTAATAATTTTTAGTAGGTTATCCATCTCTCAGAGCAGCTAGCTGAGTCAAGTGATGTGATAGCCCGGTGATTAGTAGGTTTTTGTAAGAGGAAAGTGCTTGGGGATGCAGCTGGAGGAGGGGAGAGTGTAATTCTCCTTTTTTGTGTGGAAATGGCCTGTGTTTGGATCGGATTACACTAACATGGAACTGCATCCTTAGATGAACTTGCTTGGGGAAATGCTGTGCCTTTTCATTTTTGTGTTTGGAAAGAGTTTTGCTGGATAACTCTCCTTGCTGTAAGTGACTTAAAATTCTTACTGCCCTTCTGCAAAGTGAGCTTCTTTGTCCATGTCTCCAAAAGGCCTTCTGCCTAGAGAGACCAAAATTTTTCTGTGCCTCATGCCAGAGGTGTTTCAGTAAGACTCTGATTATGATTTTAATAAGATCTAGATCAATATGGAACTCTCAAAAATGCTGGAAATCTTAGGAATCGGTGGTGCTGCTTCCTGAGGAAACACAGATTGATTGGTGGAGCAGAGCACCAAGGCAGAAGCCTGGCTTCTCCTGGTGAAGCTGTTGAGGGCAAGGGTATTTGCTGTAGCTAAGGTGAACATCAGTTACATCCTTTCCTCTCTCATGGGCACTTGTGGCATCACAAGTAAGGTAATTCAACTCTGTGATCTGCCAGAAAACAGGGTTTTAGGGTATCTTTCCTGCAGCTGCCAAGTTGATCTAATGAGCACCAGAAGTGAGGTGAAGGAGGAGGATCTCCATTGGGAAGTTGAGGGGGGCAAGGGAATGTAAATTGTTTCCTAATGGCATCTGAGCTACTGGAGAACTTGGTGCAATGTATGTAGTATCATGTGCATTTTAACCCCACTCAAAGTACTTTATTTATCCAGCACAATTTCATTCTTTCAAAAAGTCTGTATTCTCTCTCTCCTCAATGTTTTTTTTCAGGCTTCATTTAATTTTTCATCTCTTGGGAAGGTCTTTAAGGCAGTTGCTTCTCCAAGAGCTTTTATATTCTAGGTAGGTTTATTGACAAGCTGTTTCTAGCTGAAATGGGGTTGTGCCTGAGGATAGTAGTGGCTAGTTAGGAGGAGGTGTGTCTCAGTTGGGGAGAAGGTGGTCACTGCTGAAGCAGTGCAGGAAGCCAGTTTTGAATCAGCAGGGGGATGCCTGGACAGGGCTTGAGGACAGAGGTGAAAATGTATTTGGAAGACCAGACTGGAGCAGCAGCACTCTGCTTGTCAGTTAAAGAATTTTTCCAATTTTGAGGAGCAGGTTTGAAGCAGCGGGTCCCTGATTTAGCCACCCATCCTCTGCAGAGTTAATGTTGTTGTCCTACTTTAAAGTCATCTGCTGCCCTTAGCACCATTTCAGAATTGAAAAAGTTGTCTGGCTGAGAGTATTGTTGCGCCTCCTTTTCTGCTGCACAGGTCTGTTTGCTTACACACTGGGAAAATGTTTGGTGAAGGTTGTAAAGCTCAGAATCTCTGATTTTAAAAGGGCTAGATAAAGGAGCTGTGCTGGTGGTCTGGCTCGTGGAAGCTCATTTACAGGGGTCTCATTTAGAGATCTCAGATATGCTACAGAGGAACAAGCTAGTACTTTGGAAACAAATAGGCTGTCTCAGTGATAAGACTTACCAGAAGTATTTTTTTTTAATCTTACATGGAGTTCTAAAAAATCAGGTTGGTTTTCTTTTTTTCCAGTGAAATTCTTTTGTATAATCACTTTTCTCTCCCTCTTCTGGCTCTAGCCCCTCCTGCTGCTACTCCCTGTGTAGCTCATGTTTCTTGCTGCAGGAAACTCCCTGATCATCTCAATGTGCTACTCTTCTGCTAAGCACTCTTTTCAGTCTCACAGCCTTCTCCAGTCCTTTCTCAGTCCTGCAATTCGCTGCAACTCATCTTTCTGCTTCTGGAAGGTCTCCCTGGTTCTGCATGACCTCTTCAGCAGCTTTTGCCTCACAAGTGTTGCCATTGAACACTTCATCCACTCTGCTTCTGACTCTGTTCCTCCTGAAAGGAACTTGCCACCACAGATTCCAGCTTCTAATCTAATATTCAAGTTGAGATCTTTTGGGAGCAACAAGTAGCTGGAAAGTTTGTGTGATCGTAAGAAGAAAGAGTTGAGGGCTGGGGGCTAAACTGGGAGAAAGAGGGACTGAGTTGGTATCAGTAGGGCATTGGAGCTGAGGGACTGGAGGAAGAGAGGACCAGAAATTGCCAAAGTGCATTGGAGGACTGGAAGCACAGTGCAATTTTCCTTAGTTTGCTAGTCTCTATTGAAAGGAGAGGTGATCAGGTCTGTAACCAGAACTGTTTCAATGAGCTGCCGCTGCTTCTTCATTCCAGTACCTTTTTAAGAGTTCAGGATACTGTAGCTTGCAACTATAGCATGGCAATAAAAGTATGAGAATATGTCTATTACGTTTCTGATGGTAGTAATAAAAAATTTAAACTGTGAGTAAGATTTCTGGGTGATTTTAGAATCCCAGCTTCCCTGGTCCCCGCAAGGTAGCAAAGATGTGCTGGGAGACTGGTATTGAGATATTCTAGTATAAAAGCTGTGTAATGTAGTGAAATACAGTTTGGTTCTTTCTGCAGCCTGACTTAGTTTCCAGTTCTTTCAATGTAGATTTGGAGTCCATCTCAGCCTGAGCTCCTGGGATCCTGTCGCCATGGAGACCGAAAGTGAGCAGAACTCCAACTCCACCAGCGGGAGCTCCAGTTCTGGAGGAAGCACCCGGCCTCAGATCTCACAGATGTCTCTCTATGAGCGACAGGCGGTACAGGTGAGACATCCCCGGGTGTGCTCTGGGATGGCAGTGCATCACTGGCAGGTTGTGGTGAGCCCTTTTGTGTTCCTCTGCATTGTTGTGTGTCAAGGTGGCACCGTGCTTAAGAGTACTGCCATCTTTTCAGATTTAGAAATTCTCATGCTAGGCCTGATGTTTAGTTCTTGTAACCTGAGGCTTCGTGTTTTATAGGTTACTCCTTTGGTGTCCAGCCTCCTAGGCTTAATCTGTACTGTGATCCAGTAGGTTGGTTTTAGCCTGCTGTTCTAGAGCGAATCAGTTTGCCATCCCAATTCCTCTGTGCCCTCCATACGCAAACTACACAGGAACACTTGTCTGCCTGTGTGAGCATGCACATCCCCAGATTCCTGAAGTTTATTATAGTCTTGCAAGTGTGATTCCCACTGTCCTGGAATACACCTGTGATTCAGTGTGTCACCAAATTTGTAACTGTACTATGGATTTGGATGTGCTAATCTGGTGCCTGCTTTTTCATGTGCTCTAGGGATCCTTACTTCCATGTGCTCTCATGGCTTACTTACTTCATCATTGCTCTCTTCAATCACATTTCAATGGCATGCAGTTTTTGACAACTGGGTTTTCCTCTTTATCTAGGCTCTGCAGGCACTCCAGAGACAGCCCAATGCAGCCCAGTACTTCCATCAGTTTATGCTCCAGCAGCAGTTTAACAGTGCCCAACTTCACAGCCTGGCTGCTGTCCAGCAGGTGAGTTGCCAAGAGGCAGAAGGAGAGGAGTTGGATCATTCTCTGGGGAGGATCCAGAGGTTCTGTTTTTATACAGTGCCTTGTGCACCGAGTCATCCTGATCCCTGATGAGACAATGAGTCCCTAAACACATTGTTTAGAGTTAATACAGCCAGTCAACTGGAAGCCTGAAGCAAAGATTAATTTATTTTTTTGGCTAGAGAGCAGGGGAAGATAAAATTTGACATCACCATCAAGGAACTTGTATTTCAGAGGCCTATTGCTACCCCCTGCTCCTTCTTTAACTAAAAGATGGGTGGTTACATCAGCAGTGGGTGCAGTAGTGCCTAAAAACTGTATTAAAGGGATCAGTGGGTAGTTGCTTCTCTGAGAATAAACATTTGTGTTTGCATGAAGTTTCAGGCAGCATTCTCTGAAATGTCTGTCTTGGAACTTAGTAGTCATGTTTTCTTTACCAGCAGGAGGGTAAACCTGCCCAACCACGAGGCTGTCTAATTGAGACATACGCAGATCAATATAAATCAGTATATTTTATGATGCATAAATGTGGAGTGTTTTTTTTTCTTTATCAACTTTGCTCACCTACTAGACCTAATCATCAGCTCAAAATGGATTATGTGTGACATTAATATATTCTTTTTGTATAACAATACCTTTGTAGCTGTACTCCTTGGCAGTTAGTCCAGGATGTCATTGTTCTCAAAATCCCTGACTGCAGTCTTAGTATAGAAGAAATAGAATCCTCTCATCAGTTTTGCACAAATCCTAGTTACAAAACTAACTGAACTCATGCAGGGGAATTCCCCTGGCATCAGAGAGGGGGAAATAAATCTATCAATATTTATGTTCTTCCATAAACCATATGCTCTCTAATCTGAATTTTGTTACTTGGAGTGCTATCATTGCATTGCTACTAAACTGCCTAATTAGCCCAACAAATTGCTAATATTGCAGGGAACATCTGGGTGCTACCAGTGGATTCGAGCATCAGGGTGAGGGTTGCAGTGTGTAGTAAGGCACCCTGGGCAAGAGTAGTGCATGTACCCATGGGTGGAAAGACTGGCAGTCATATACTCTGAGGGTAAGGGACTAGGTGTTCTGACAGAGCCAAATAATTGGGCTGGATTGAAAAGTTTGTTCAGGCACTCATTTTTCTGCCAATCTCTCCTGCAGGCTACAATTGCAGCCAGTAGACAGGCCAGCTCCCCCAACACTAGCACCTCGCAGCAGACCACCACCACCCAGGCTTCTGTAAGTAAAACTGCTCCCTCGCACACATATCAAAGCCTCCCTCCTCCTCCCCACCTTGTTCTGTCTCCTCCTTGTCTTTTAGGATGCACCCAGATTCTAAGAGTCCTGGGAATCAACAGGATGCAGACAGCTTTGAGGATTTGGGGTGCTGTTTTTATTGGTGGGGCTTGAGGAAACCAGATAAGGGTTTTGGGTGGGAGAGGCCTCTTAGCTGAAAAGGTAGACATGGATTTCTGTTTGCTGAGGCTTTGGGGATACATTGTCATGGATTAGTAAAGGATCAGGGCTTTTAAGAAGGAGGAGTCATGAGCAGCTTTTGTCTTAGGCAGAGCAGTAGTTTGTTGAATGAGAGGATATCTGGTTTTGTAGTAAGTGTTGAGGAGCTTGGATTTGCTCAGAGAGTAGATGAGTTGGTAGAGAAGGTTTTGTGGGTTTTTTACCTTTACTTGGGAGGCTGGAGAAAATGATGTATTTTTTTGGATCTCTTATTGCAGTTGCATGCTAACAGTGATTGTCAAGCTCAGCGTACAAATGAGGTCAGTATCCAGGGCTCTGGCTAATATAGATTGTGTAGCCTGTAGGACAAGCCCTCTAAGACAAGAACTTTCTTCTTCTTGGTCCCCTGTGGGATACAGGAAAAAACTGTAAAATGTCTGTTCTGACTGTACCCCACTAAGCATATTTGTACTTATTTCTCGGCCTCCATCTCTTCATATGTGATTTGAAGCTTTTTTTCTCTTCTAAGATCAATCTTGCCACCACATCAGCTGCTCAGCTGATCAGTCGGTCCCAGAGCGTGAGCTCCCCGAGCGCCACCACGCTGACGCAGTCTGTGCTCCTCGGGAACACCACCTCGCCACCTCTCAACCAGTCACAGGCACAGATGTACCTTCGGGTAAGAGATGGGCATCAAATGTGTCCTGACCATCAGCCCCACTTAGCAGCCACTGCAGAGTTTCACTGCTTGGGATTACCAACACCTACAGATTAACCTAGCTTTAAGTATGTTGCAGTATATTTTAAAATTGCTTGGGGAGGGTCTCATCCCTGAAACCACAAGTTTGATTCTGGGCTCAGCCTTCAAGATGAGCTTTGTATTGTGTGGCTCACGTGAGAAAGTAACAACTCTGTGTGTCTCTGCTCTGCAGATGTTAAAGGTTCCATAGCACTTCTCACTAGAATGTAAATGCGAAATACGTGTCCTAGACTTGAATGTGGCTCACAGAAATAAAGCTACTCTTCTGGTTCAGTGCTGGAACAGATACATGGTAAATTACCCTTCTACTGCTTGCTGAGCTCAGGGATGTAAGTCAGAATTCAAGTAAACCTAGACAAATAAATCAATGTGAACAAATGTCACCCTATTAATTGACTTGAAGTGCAGGTAGGTAGAGAGCGTTAGGCTTGACTGTGGAGTCAAGTCTGAGGTTTGGGTACCTACTTGCAAAATATTTTCTGTTTTCCAGTTGACTTCAGATACAGATTGTAATCCCCTACTTTTCAGACAGCGCTAATCTTGGATGTATGTTTTTTATCACTGTTGTTCAACCAGTTCTAGATACACAGCCTTGGGCAGTCCGTGGGAGTTAGCCCAGGCCTGTGTTAGATAGAAGAGTGCTTGTTTCCATAAGGAAACTGTTCCCAGCTTCCTGCTTTGGCGGGTTATGTTCAGTGTTACAGTGCAGGGCAGGGCTGGTGGTTTTGCAATATGTGACATTGCAGCCTAGTGTTCCTTTATGATCTGTTTGCTTGTGTTTTTTTTGTCTTCCTTTCTCTCCTACCTCCATTCCTTGCACGGCACACCACCCGATCCCAACAGCCGCAGCTGGGGAACCTGTTGCAGGTGAACCGGACCTTGGGCCGCAATGTGCCTCTCGCCTCCCAGCTCATCCTGATGCCCAATGGGGCTGTGGCTGCTGTCCAGCAGGAGGTACCACCCACTCAGTCTCCTGGGGTCCACGCAGACACAGACCAGGTCAGTGACTGTCCTCCCTTTCCCCTGCTTCTGCCACACCGCCCTCTGCTCTTTGTCTCAAGCTGTCCCTGTATAGCACATTGGAGCTGTTTTATCCCCAGCCCTTGTCCCTGTGCAGGCAGGAGATTTTGCTACCATGTTTTCATGTTAACTGTCTGCCTCCAGAGATGAAATTAATTTCTGCTTAAAATTTCTGAGGTGAGCACAGGCTGGATCAATCCCATCTTCACAGCATCTTTTTGTGATTTTGTGAAAAGAACTCTTGAGTTCTGTGTGCAGTTTTCAGTCACACTGCAATTAAGAGTCTTTGCCAGAGGTAGTATTCCTTCATCCAGTTGGTTCATTGTTGTAAAGATGCCAAAGACTTGTCTGAAGCAATTTTTTTGAAGAAAAGCCAGCTGTGATCAAATTTTGGAGATAACGTGGCATTTGGAGCGGAAGTAAATACAGAGGGCGGCAGCACCAAAATGCAGAGTGAAATTGGAAAGGGTGTGGGCCATGAGTAGATCTGTGGGCCTGGGGCAGGCAGGTGGCACAAAAATTGAAAATGAACAGCTGGTCTTTAAAGGGGTAACTCAGTGCTTCTAGAGCTGTGCTGAACTGGGTCCTACCAATGCCAGGGTATGGCAAGCACATTTGAAGTCTGTCCCATGCCCTGGGGAAAGACTGTGTCCCCAGATCCTGTTCACAAAGGGCCACAAGATCTTTTATTTCCATCAGAGATTGGGCAGGAGAGAGTTCAGGATAATGTGCTTCTGGGGAGGGCCGTGCTGAGCTCTGCCCTGCAGTGTTAGCAGCTCCTCACACAAGACCTGAGGCATGAACTCAGCCCGCATCCCAGCAAAGTGTTGCTTACGTGTGCTCTGTCACACTCCCGGCAAGCACAATGTATAAAGCGCGTGGATTCTGTTTGGTGTGTGTGTCTCTAGGTGCAGAACTTGGCTGTGAGGAGCCAGCAGACCTCTGCCACTAACGCCCAGCTCCAAGGCTCTGCTCAGAAGACGGCCCTGCCAGGCAGCTCCCAGGCTTCGGGCTTACCGCAGGCCGCCGGCACGGGCCAGACCATGGCCGTGGCCCAGGCCTCCTCCAGCGGGGCAGCCCAGTCCCTCAACCTGAGCCAGGGAGCAGCGGGCAGCAATGGTGTCTCCGGGGGCGTGGTGGCCACTGGTGGGAGCCAGCCCTCGATGGGACTGAGCCAGAGCTCCTCAGCAGGTGCTGCTGGCGGTTGCCAGAGGAAGGGCACGGGGGTGGTTCAGCCGCTGCCGGTGGCGGCTGCCCAGGCCGTGACTGTCAGCCAGGGCAGCCAGACAGAGACGGAGAACGCAGCTGCAAAGAAGGGTGACACAGACAGCGGTGGACAGCAAACGGTGGGCATGAACCTCACCAGGACCGCTACGCCAGCACCCAGCCAGACACTGATCAGTTCAGGTAAAAAACTCATCTGTTTTTTTCTCTTCAAAATCATTGGGCCTTCACAAGAATGACATTTGGAAGACTGGTGATAAAAGGTTTTCCAGCACATCTCCCAGCTTCGGTCCTCCCAGAGACTTGTCTCAAGGGGTTATCCCTTTCTTTTAGCACAAGAAGTTGATTTAATCTCTCATGTCCTCTGCAAGTAAGCTGTCAGTTATTTTGGAGTTTAATGTCTCAAACCAGTGCAGTGGCTGCCTTATTTTTGTTGTTGTTGTTCCCAGCTGCACTGTTGCTAACTTTTATGCTCTGTTTTTTCTTACTCTGTTTTTGTATAGCAACATATACGCAGATCCAGCCACACTCATTGATCCAACAGCAGCAGCAGATCCATCTGCAGAAGCAGGTGGTGATCCAGCAGCAGATAGCCATTCATCACCAGCAGCAGTTCCAGCACCGCCAGTCCCAGCTCCTCCACACAGCCACCCATCTCCAGCTGGCTCAACAGCAGCAACAGCAGCAAGCAGCATCTCTGACCCAGCAGCAGCAGCAGCAAGCTCAGCCTCCACAGCAGCAGGCTCCCCCTCAAAACCAGCAGCAGGCACAGACCCTTGTGGTGCAACCTATGTTGCAGTCTCAGCCACCGCATTTACAGCTCCAGCAGGACAGTCCGTGCCAGCCAGCCACCAAGTCACCTGTTCCTATCCAGTCAAAATCTCTGGTCACCCCCATCAAACCCCCTCAGCTTGGGCCTGCCAAAATGTCAGCAACACAGCAGCCTCCACCACACATCCCAGTGCAGGTAGTGGGCACCCGGCAGCAGGGCTCAGGCCAAGCCCAAGCGCTGGGCTTGGCTCAGATTGCTGCAGCGGTGCCGACTTCACGGGGAATGCCAGCTGTAGTCCAGCCTGTTTCCCAAACCCATGCTGCTTCCCCATCATCATCTTCAGCTCCAGCATCCTCACAGGAAGCTCCCCCTCTCACCACAGGGGTGAATTTGGCACAAGTTCAAGGCACAGCCCACATGGTGAAGAGCCCAGCTTCCTCTCCAGTTGCGGCTCAGATGCCAGCAGCATTCTACATGCAGTCTGTCCAGTTGCCAGTAAGTGATACCATTGAGAAGGAGAATAGCATATGGATTCTCTTTGTTCATTCCTAGGACACCAATCGCAGTCCAGGCCCAGGTCAGTGGGATGGGATGGGTAAGGGGTTTGGGGAAAGGGATGTGGAGACTTTTTTACCCTCAAAACCACTAATTTCAATCCAACCCCTGGGGCTACTGACTACAAGTGTTTCTCTTCCACATTATCATTCAAAGGCTTGCATGAAGTTGATAGTGTGAGACTCAGAGCCTGCCCCAGATGGGGTGGGTGTCCACATCACATACTCAGTATCCCATTTAACAATGGGCTTTGGTTCACCTTGGCTGGCTGCTGGATGACCACCAAGTTGCTGCTCCATCACTCTCCCTTCACAACACAACAGGAGGAGAAAAATACAGTGAAAAACTTGTGGGTTGAGATAAGGATGTGGAGATGACTTGCCAATGACCATCATTGGCAAAATAAACTCAGTTTGTGGAAATTATTTGTTTTACTGCCACTTTAGTGTAGGATAATTGAAAGTAAGCACAAATGCAAAAAACACTTCCCCCCTTCTTCACAGGCTCAGCTTCACTCCTGACTCTTCTACCTCCTCTCCCTGAATGGTTCAGGAGGGCAGGAAGCGGGATCTGTGGTCAGCTCATAAGGTTTTGTCTCTCCCTCATGCTTTTCCCTTGCTTTAGCATGGGGGAATCCATCCCATGGGATACAGTCTTTCACAAATTATATAGTCCTTCATAAAGTCCTGCAGTGTGGGTCTTTCCCACAGGCTCCAGTGTGGATATTTCTGGGTTACAGATCCCTTGGTCTGTGGTACTAGCCACTGACTCTAGGCCCCAGAAGATCCCCTAGCAACAGGCTATGCAGAGGAAAACTCAAATTCCATAGTCCTTGTCCATGCTGTTGTGAATTGTCCAGCTAGGGCCTAACTAAATCCCTGAGACAGCAGCACTTTGCCAGCTCAGGTCATGGAATCATAAATAATTGGAGTTAAAACGAACCCTAAAGATCATATAATTCCAACACCCCTGCCTTGGGCAGGGGCGCCTTAGAGTGGGCTGGGTTGTTCCATCCAGCCTTGCCTTGAACACCTTTTTAGCCAGTTGCTGAGACTTTCTAAACTCTCCTTCTTCAGGAAGGTTTTGCAGGATTTGTCTTGATTTTTAGAACAGAGAGTCGGTTCTGCTCCTGGTGAATGTGTGTCCCCTACTCTTTCAACTCTTCATTGAAACTGATCTGATTTATCCAGAAAACCTGTTTGGAAACTGCTGGGTGAATGCCATTCCATTTCTTCCTGCAATAATCCTTTGAGGTTCACACAGTGTCTTGGTCTTATACCAGTGTATCAACATGACTTGGGACATCAGATCCTAGTCTGTGGCATGGTAGTGAGTCTCCTCAAGCTTTGTTCCTTGTTAGGCAAATGCCTCCAAGTAAAGGTATGTACTGTGGGTTCTAGAGGCATCTCCAGAAGAAACCAGGCTGGAAATCAAGTATGATGGAGCAGGATGCTTTGTTGTTTTTTCTTTTTTTTTTTCTTTTTTTTTTTTTTGTGTTTTTTTTTTTTGTTGTTTTTTTTTGGTTTTAGTTTGTTTTGGGTTTTTTGTTTGTTTTTTTTTTTAATCTGGCTTGTTCTTTGCTTTGGAGCTTTTCTATCTGCTTACGTGTTCCTCTTTATTCATGCAGGGCAAATCTCAAACCTTGGCAGTAAAGCGCAAGGCAGAGTCAGAGGAAGAGAAGGAGGAGCCAGCCAGTGTCACCACACTCCTGCCTGCCAGGTCCTCTCCTGTAACAGACAGCCCCAAAAACATGGAGGAGAAGAGTGGCCTTGGAGGTGAGGTACAAAGGAGGGCTCTGCCTGTGTGTGCTAGTGATCTGAAGTACGTAGAGCAAAGTTAGCTCACGCCTGTGCTGTTAACTTTCCAGATAATTCTGATACTGCTGCCGTTGCAACTCCAAACGCCACATCAAGTGAAGGAGTCTCAGCCACCCCCACCTCTGCTTCCACCCCAAACCTGGCATTGGTGTCACGTCAGATGGGAGACTCCAAACCTCCTCAAGCCATCGTCAAGCCCCAGATCCTCACACACATCATTGAAGGCTTTGTCATCCAGGAGGGAGCAGAGCCCTTTCCAGTAGGGATTTTTTTTGTTGTGGGGGAAGGAGGTGTAGCACATTCTTGGGAGAGTGGTGGGGTTCCATCTTTGCATAGGAGTATCTTTCCCACTATTCCAATTCAGCATTTTTAGTCTGGGACACAGACAATAAAGAGGAAGGGAAGGGAGGGTGGTGTCATGAATGAAGCAAGACATTAAGAGTTGTCATTAAGAGAAGGGTTTTGAAGGAGTGAAACAAGTGTTGCAGCAACCACTTACTTCAGTTGTCACCAAAGTAATAACGCAGGAATTGTAAGGAGGCTCTCCTCTCTGTGAGGGAAAGATGCATTTTGAACAGGCAGCAAGTGAAGTTGAAGTAAAGAAGGGGAAATGGAGTTACATGGAATTGGACATTATTCAAGGCAGATAGTGCTTGGGGATCTTTAAATGAACAACCAAGCCCGTGAGTCAGGAAGCACTGATGACTTTTTTCAGCATCTCTCCTTCCCTATTAGGCAGAGAGATTCTTCTGAGTTGAATTTTGAACTACACATACCTTGGCAGAGGGTGGTGGACGCAGGGAATCCTTTATTGGTGGGTCCAACTCATCCTCTCCCTATCCAGGTGGGTTGTTCTCAGCTGCTGAAAGAATCTGAGAAGCCACTGCAGGGAGAGGCTCCTGGTCAGAATGAAAACCTGTCCAGCAATTCTCTGGGAGAGGATAGTGCTTCCATGGGTGAGTTTCAAGAGCAGGAGGACTAGCTAGTGTTACTGAAAGTTTCTGCTCTCTATTACTAACTTAATGCATTATGGACTTGTATCTCTGCATCCCAGCTTCTTAAAGACTTGACCTGTGGAACTAGAATCTTGCCTTTTTTGAGTGCCAGAAGACTGACAATGCTTATTTTGTTATTGTAAATATGATCTAACACATCCTGTGTCAGTAGTAAGCAGGAGATTCTGAACTGTACCTGTCTTTAATGACTGTAGGCTGTGAAGGATGTGTGGACAGAGCAGAGTAATGGAGATTTCCACCACAGCCTTGTAGGATGTGAGGAATATGCTATTTTTTGTTTGTTCCATTAAGTGGTACTGACCAGGAGAAAAAAACTGTTCTGTTCGATATCCTGGGGTCCTAATTAGTGGAACTTGTGCTTCTCTTTTCCCAGTTGCTTCCCCAAGCTAACTACTTACTAGATTCAGTAGAAAATAGTGCTTGGCATCTGCCTGCTCAAAAGAAGAGCAGTGGAATGGGGAATCATTGGGTGTGTGATATGCTTCAGTTCAGATCACCAACTGGTGTGTTACTCTGTATCTCACCTAGAGCTTGACAAGAAGGCAAACTTGTTGAAGTGTGAATATTGTGGGAAGTATGCCCCAGCAAGCCAGTTCCGTGGCTCCAAGAGGTTTTGTTCGATGACTTGTGCTAAAAGGTAATAACAGCAAGATATAAGATTCCTTATCTGTGACTACACGTGTGCTGGAACTGGGCATGTGGCCCTTCTCCAAGTGGTGTACAACCTTTCAGTACATCTGATCCTCCCTCTGTGGCATGTACTGGCCACAGACATTCTTTACCGCTCTAAATGATTTGTGAATGTTTCTAGGTCTGTAGAGGTGGATATGATGCTGAGTATAAACAGAATTTCTGGCTTGCTCAGAAAATGAACTGGGAAGGGGGAAATTCTGGGGCTGTAAAGAACCTCTCTTCAGAGAAATATACATTTTACTGACTAAATAAATGCATACTGGTAGCTGTCTCATGCATTGCTACTAGACAAAGACACAAGGGAGCGTTGGGGGAAAAAATGGGGAAAAGTTAGAGTAGTCATTTTTCCTCCTGTTGATAGCAGAGTGCTTGTTATGGGTCTTTTTTCCCTTAGGGGAATTACTTAATTGACCCTTCAGATGTTAGATCAAGACTCTGGTGTCCAAATATTGCTTGTGTCAGAAGTCTGGACTGGTTCTTTCCAAGGGGAAGTCTTAGAAGGAGGAGGAACAGAACTTGATTGTAAAGAGGAGTATTATCCCCATCTAGGAGAAGTAGGTGGTTTAGATAGTTGCTGCTTTCTAACTGCTGCTGTGCTTCTGCTTACTTGAGGTACAATGTCAGCTGCAGCCATCAGTTCCGGCTGCAGAGAAAGAAGATGAAGGAATTCCAGGAAGCCAACTATGCCCGTGTGCGCCGACGGGGACCACGGCGCAGCAGCTCCGAAATCGCTCGAACGAAGATCCAGGGCAAGCGCCACAGGGTAAGGACACACAGCTGTCAAAGCAGGTCTGTGTAGGGTTTGTTCCTTCTGGCTGTACCACTTTGTCACAGTGGATGCAGTTGTGCAGGATGCGGGCATGCTGACACACTTGTTACACAAGGCACAGGGAGCTGGTCTAATCCCTCATGGACTGCAGGAAGTGTATTCACGTTCGTACTTGTTCTGTGCACTCGGTGTTCGCTCCTGTGTGCATCTTGAAGGTCTCAGTGAGTGAGACCTGCTGACAGCCTTGGCAGAAAATAATCTACTTTTCCCATTTGATTAGCAGTCTTTCACATGAATGACTTGAATTGGGCTATAGATGAATGGAATGAGCCTCAGTTCTGATGTGAAGAAGAGAGGGAGCTCTTGTGTCAGCTGCCCCTGTACCAACAGCCTGGGTCGGTTGTTCCAGACTGTTGGGACAACTTCTGCTGCTCCCAGTGTCTTGTTTTGCAGCTTGTAATTGTGAATTTCTTACAAAACCCTTTTTATTTTCTTTCTTTCCTATGGGTTTGTAGGGCCAGGAAGACTCAAGTCGAGGCTCTGATAACTCCAGCTATGATGAAGCTTTGTCCCCTACATCTCCAGGACCCCTGTCAGTAAGGGCCAGTCATGGAGAGAGGGACCTGGCAAACTCTAATATGGCCCCCCCTACCCCAGATCTACATGGCATCAACCCAGTCTTCCTGTCCAGCAACCCTAGTCGTTGGAGTGTGGAGGAAGTGTACGAGTTCATTGCATCATTGCAAGGTGAGGTTAAGATCCTCTCCTGCACTCCTGTGATCCAGTAGCATGGGGAGATTGGGCTCAGTGGTGCCTGCTGCTTTTGGACATGTTTCTGAATTGGAGTAGATCATAGAGATGGATTCTCAAGATTTATTTCTCAAGTAGCCTGTGTGCTCAAGGAGGCTGTGGACTAGGGTGTGGAAAGGGGTTGGTTAGATTCCTAGCTTGCTTTTCTGTACCTGCCAGAGATGCAGGAGGAATGAGGGGAGTGCCCAATGCACATGTGTTTCTCACTGCTTTTTTTTTTTTTGTTTGCTTCACAGGGTGCCAGGAAATTGCTGAGGAATTTCGGTCACAGGAAATTGATGGTCAGGCCCTGTTGCTTCTGAAGGAGGAACATCTCATGAGTGCCATGAACATCAAGCTGGGACCAGCTCTCAAGATCTGTGCCAAGATCAATGTCCTAAAGGAGACCTAAGAACTCTGAAGCCAGAGTCTCACTTTTGCTCTGACCCCAGGGCAGCTGCCAGTTTTGGAGCATCCTGCTGGGGTGGGGAAGAATGGGACAGTCCCCTGTGGTCTTGCTTTCAAGAAGAATGAGAAGGAATTTAACTGATTGAAACTGCCATGCACAAACCCATCTCTTGGTCTCTTAATGGTGCTACAAGGTTAAGGAAAACTGCCACCTGGGGCCTTTAAACAACTCTCCTTCCTGATTTTGAATATGCCTCCCCTGTATACACCATATAAAGATGTCAAAGGGATCTCTTTCTGTCCTAATAGACTTCTGAAAGGGAACTGTCCTCAACCCTTTCTGCCACAGCGGGTCTGCTAGATCTTAGCTTTGAATATCATTGCCAGAACTCAAGGCATAGGAAGAGCTGGCCCCACACGGACAGTGGGAGCACCTGTGCTTGGGGCTTTTGTGAAGGGGAACTAACAAATTGCAAGTGACAGAGGTGACAGGAATTTGAGCAAAAGGGGCTGCTGCTTTTCCACTTTTAAAAATACCTAGGCTGCTCATGAACTGGGTTTAATAGCCATTCCAGCATGCATACCAAACTTGAAGGCCTGTGGCAATAGGAGCTGTCTTGTCTTCACCCTGCATGTCTACAGGAGACAGTAAAGCTAAAGTGTTGTGGCAGCTATTCACTCCAGGTGCTCCTCTCAGAACAAGTCAGAGGATTTTTCCTGAGTACTTATGACAAATTGATGGGAAACTCAAAGGGGAGGGGATTGTTTTACATTAGGGAACCTTGCAGCACAAGGTTTGTCTTCCCATTGTGTGTTTTCCCATTAGAGCATAATTTACAGATCCAAAGCAGTCTCCAGACGCACCAAGGCTCTTCATGAAATGAGCTGGGGTTTTGTTTTGTGTGTTTTCTTACCAGTTTGTATTCTTCTCTTTTCATGTCTGTCTTCATTATCCTCAGGAGAGCTTACAGGACAAAATTAGGCTGACAGGATTGTACTGCTTGCCTCAGGCTTTTTTTTTTTTTTTTTCTTTTTTTTTTTGGTTGTTGTTTTTGTTTTGTTTGTCTTTTTGTTGTTGTTGTGTTGTAAAACAAGTATTTCTCAGTTACAAGACACCAAACACCCACCCTAAAAGAACTGAATACTAATATTTCAATATGACTTCTCATTTCTAAAGGGTAGAAATTATGTTACAGACTGATTTTCTCCTACTCAGCCCCTCCAGGTTTGCTTAGGGGTTCTTTGGTGGTTTTATTTTTTTAAGGACCAAATGTGGTATTCTGCTGTTTTGTAGCCAAATTGCCAAAGGTGGAAACCTGGGCACAGTTATTCTCTTCCACAAGCACCTCTGCTTCAAACAGGCAAAACACCTGAAGGGGTTAGACAAACAGTGAAGAGGTAAGTGCTCTCTAGAGCCAAATACCTGAAAGCAAGATGGTGTTATAAACCATGTATCTCAGCTTTTCTGTTTTCAGAAGTTTCACATGAATATTTGAGTGAAACATACGACTGTTCTCTGTGTTAAGCACCTACTGTTGCAGAAAAGCTGTAGTGGCATGGGAGAAAGCCTTATAGCATAGGTAGGAAAAGATTAGAGATCTTTAAAATGGGCTCTTTATTGACCCTTTAGAAAAAGAGGAAGGAAAGTGCTTAGTAGATGGATTAATGTGGCAGCAGCTTCCTAGTCTTGACTGTGCTGCTGAATCTCACTTTTGTGACATCCTTTTTCACGTGAGAAGACTTCTGAGGCTTTGTGAATGCAAATAGGCCCAAAGGAAGCTGCCTGTGCTTGCTTGCACCCTGGTACCACAGTTTGGTCTGATGTAATCTGGGGACAGGGGAGGGGGAGGTTAGAATCAGCAGTGAGCACAGGAAGGCTGTTCTTCAACCATTTTATCCTTAGCAGGTTGGGTGTGGTACAACTCCTGCTTAGTTTGACCCTTGGCAGGGTAGGCAGACAGGCAGCCTGCCACTGTTAACAGCTGCTCCTGAGGACTGGATTTTATTTCAGTCAAAGGGGAAGGCTTCACTTCTTCATTTCATGTTCAGTGTTCTTAATAAAAAAATGCTTGATCAGGCTTTGCAGGTCTGGCTGCTTTCTAACTCCCAAGTGTTTGAAAAGTACAAACCTCATCACTAAGTTATTTTTAACTGTCGTTTCTGCAGAAAACAGCATAATCCATCCATTCTGAGCCTCCAAAGTTTCAGTTTTGAAAGATGTGGATAGCCTTCCCTCATAGGCCTGAGAGAATCTGGAGTGAAACAAGGTGGCAGCAAAAACAATGAACTAACAAGAACGTGTTCATTACGGGCAAGAGTTCAGGCACAAGGCACCACACACTAAGAACCCTTGACTTTTTGGCAAGAAAAAAAAGTGCTCTGGCACCAAAGCAAGCTCTTGCTACATCAGCACAAGACTTCACCAGGTTTTTTTGGTCACTTTATTTTTGAAAGTTGTGTTTTGTACAAAAAAAAATTACCTTAGACACCACCATGAAAACAGTAACGGACTTACTGACTTCCTATTTTTCCCATGTTATGAGAAAGATTGAGACTGTAACAAAAGTCAAAGAAAGCAGGAATTGCTTGCCCACTCCAAACCCAGAAAGAAAGCAGGGCCGCCCCTCTTCTCTCAATGTCTTAAAAATACATAAACCTTGTCTGTACTCTGCTGTTAACACAGTGGTGGCTTGCTTATTCAGTCTCTGCCCCCCAGACTGAGGGCAGTTGTCAGCCAGTCCACACAGTGGGGTAGAATGGGATTGCTCAGTCTAGCCTCTCAAATAAAAAGCAATTTAGAATCAAGGTGCGAAGTTCCTGAAGGTTCCCATTAAGTCTACAACTCAAGTGTACCTGCTTTTCACCAGGGCCCAAAGAGAAGGTCTTTCTCACTCCCAGCCAGTGGCAGTATGTTAAGTACCATCTGCGCAGGGCAAGTGACTTAAGACTGGCCTGCACCATGCTTGAGGGGACAGTGATTTATGAAAGCTGACCATGTAAGAGTCCCTTATGCAGTTCTCAGTGCATTAGCATTCTTAGCCAGGACTTCCATGGTTCCTTTGATATAAAAATAAATTCTGATGGCTTTGTAGGAAAACCGTCTGCAAAACAAGGAAACTTCTGGGGAGTGTGAAATCACAATGCTGACAGTGACTGAGGTGTGTGGGCAGTCACCTCAGGAAGCCTGTGTCAGAACTCAAGTGGCAGCTACCTGTCTCATTTTGTCTTGATGTGACTTTCAGTTTCAGCAAATGTTCCTTTTCCTTAGCAGCACATCTTTTTCTTTTGCTTCTCACTGATTGAGAAGACTGAGTCAATACTTTGACTGAAGTCAATATTTTGACTCCATATAACTCCTATGGTTTTTCAGCATTGCCCCTCTCCAGTCTGAGAGGATGGCATGCATCCCTGTACAGCTGTTGAAGCAAACTGTTGAGAAGTTCACACCACTGCCATTAGGGAAACAAAAGACTGCAGAGGTGCTAATGCCTCTTCACCCCCAGAGTCTGGCATAGAGCACTCTGTGCCAGTTATGCTGGCAGAAATTGTATAACAGCGCAGAAGTTAGAAAAGCTGAAAATGCATTCAGAGAAAAATAATTCCAGTGTCTTACAGATCCTGTAAACCCTAGGGAAAAAATTAAAATACACAGAATATCCCTTTTACAGTGTCAGCTGTTTTAACCCATAGCCTTTTTCCCTTTCTGCACCCATCCATGCCCCTTTTTTCCTCTTAGTGATTTATCTCCCATTCCTGCTCAGTGCTGAACACTCATATTGCTGTTTTCTGCTCAACTGTCAACACTTCTCCCCTGAGCTCTGCTGCACTTTTAAAACCCAACCCAGCATTATATTTATAAGACATGCCATTAGGAAGCAGTTCTGTTCACATCCAGAGGCATCCATAGGACTTGACACACCGGAGACAGCGGAAGCAAACAGTGTAAAGAAAATCAGAAGTGAGAGAAGGAGAACTGGCTGGGAGGCACCTGGCTAAACAAGCACTGGGGAGATGGGGAGAAAAGATCTTGGTGTGGAAAGCCCATCACATGGGCAGCAAGTGGTCATCCCGTTCTTCTGACTCCTCTCCCAGCTGGTCATCCCCCACGCCGCGGTACGTGGCTGGCGCGTTCCGAGGCTTGGATCGGCACACAAAGTCACAGCCATCCTACGAGCACAGGACACAGCACCAGCATCAGACTGTGCAATTGACTTAGCATCCAAACCAAACCAAAGTAGAGCTCCTGCCATTTCTCTTTTGCTAAGGGATTATGCCTATCCTTGTGCTACCTGAAACATCTCCCCAAAACCTGGGGATAAAAAACATCCTACACTAAAAGCAGCTCTGGACAGTTAATGCAGCAACATCAGGCCAAGGCAAGTATGAAGGATAAATAGCACTGCCTTACAATGTCCAGGGAAGGATTTCACAGTCAGAAGTAAGCATTTCAGAGTCCCCAGGTGAACATTTCTACCTGGAAAGTGTTAACTCCTGAGGAGCACATGTTCTAGTTTGTTATGGAGCAGCTGCTGGAAAGAGGCAGGGAATTGGTCTCAGCAAGGATTAAAAAATGGTATACTCAAGAAAAAGGAAACAGATACCCTCTTCTTCTGCTTCAAAGTACTCCACCCTGGTGGTAGGTCTACCCAAACCACAGAGTCAAGGCCTTTTTCTCCTAACATGGGCCAGGCTGAGAATACATAAGAATCTTTACTCACTGCCACCAAATTGCCCAGATCTTGCCAGAAGGCAAAGTGAGGAATCTGCTCCATGCCCTTTGCTCCCACAATGAGGCGCTGGTAGAGGAACCCACCAATGATGTAGACTGCAATCAGTGACACAAACCTAAAAGGCAGAATTAAAAAAAAAAAAAAATCAAAGCTGAGGAAATCTTGTAGAAAATCTTTCGAGCCAGCTACCTGCCTTACATTAGCATTGGAACAATGCTAGCACCACTCAAGAATAAAGCTGTAAACAGAAACCAGACCATAATAGGTCCCTAAGTTATCAATCTGCTTGTATAAATCTTTTAGCAGCATTATGTGAAGTAGTGCCTCTAAACACAAACACAGAAAATGAGTCAAGACTCCTGGTCTGAGTTACCCGGCTCTGGAAAAGAGCCATCATATAATTTTAGGAAGTCAAATCTCTCATACTTCAGTGCACTTGTCTGTAAGCTATGAAAGAAAACATTTACTGGGAACAGGCCAGCTCAGCATCATGCCCTGAGCAAGAGCTTTTGTCCAAAAAGCTCAGAGGCATAGTAACATCTAATGGTGGCTGTGGGAAAATACACTGCAGTAATTTAGTCTTACTATAGCATTTACTATGTTTCTAAATAGCACTGGAGATTATGACTCAGGCACAAACAGCTCTTCAAATGACTCACGTGATCAGTAGAATGGAGCCAACACTGAGGTGGGAATTCTCAGCTGGACAAGCCAGACTGCTGTCCATTTCAAAGAGGTAGAAACACTCCTGCTCCTTTTCCCGCTCTTCAGAAATAATGCTGAATGAACTCTGCAATGTGAGAAAAGTGAAGTCATGTGAAAACATGCCCATGCACACTGAACTTCACCCGGAGACAGTTTTATCACTGTTGGTGCAGCTGGGCACCAGACACTAGAGGCCAGCTCACTGTCCCCTCAAAACCCCTCTGCTCACAACCAGCCATTGGTCTGGCAGCCCCCTGATGCTCTCTCACCCCAGGTGTCACTCACCGCTGTCACTCCCCGCTTGCAAGAAATCATTATCACAGCTCGCCTCTTCTCACCACTGCAGTGCCTGCCGTATGAATCACCTCCCTTATAAATCAGCATGATCCAGTCACCTGCCAGGAGAGAGAGAATACACGCTATAGATCCAGATCAGGAGGCGAAAGGCAGCTACTGAGTAAGCCAAGTATTGAGTGGAATCATACTTCCATTGAAGACCTGGGTTTCATTGATTCTTCCTATCACCGTGGTCTTTCCATTCTGTTTGTCTGTTTGCACCAGGCCACCGAAGTCGTGCGAGGTGCTGTTGACCTCCCTGCACACCCTGAAATGGTAGATGTAGTTTTCTGTTTTGCCCTTCTCCACAGTCACGTTAAACCTGCAGCAGGGAGAAGACAGAAGAGACAGCCCATTGGATTACAAAGAACACTCAGAGCAGTGGGCACTCCAGACCCAGAAGCCCATCAGAGACCACACTAACAGGGGGAGTCCATTCTGCAGCCTGACCCAAATCCTCCCTTCCCCATTGCCCACTGTGCAGCCTCAAGGCCTGTAGAGTGCTGTGCTGTACCTCATGTGGCTCAGGGGCTCCAGCTTCTTCAGCAGGGCTCTCTCCATTTGTGACTCACTGCTCTCATCACCAACCACATCACAGCTCCTCTCTTCTGACTGCTCGGCCCCCGCTACAGCCAGGGCCACAAAGACCAGCAGCAAGGCAGAGGTATGGCAAGTTGGTGACATCCTGGACACATGCCACAGAGAACACAGGATTAACTTCACAAAGGATTAGTTTTAGCCCCCTGCAAACTAACTTCAGGGTCATGGAGTCAATCATTAGCCACTTCCTCAGTCCTGACTGCAAAAAGGAGAAGTTGAAATCTAGAAACAACTCACAGTTCACAGGAGACACTAAATCTGGATCTCCTGTGCAGCCAAAGACAATTCACTGGGCTGATCTGGGGCTCTCTTCTAAATTTGCCTTGAGACCACAAAAAGTTGTGCTGCACATTAATTAGCTGCCAGAGCAGAGTCCAGCAGACTGAACACTGGAGTAAATTTCAGGCATAATCCACTGTTTGTTATGGCATTGCACTGAGAAGCCAGTCAGCAGAAAATTATTTATGAGGCCTCTAATCAATCATCTTCACAGCTCTCGTGTAAAGAGCTCACAGGGAAGAGCCACTGTGATTAGTCAGGCTCTGTTGGTTCAAGTGCCTTAATCTTTATAATGATCTTTCCAGTACCCCAGCTGAAAATCTGAAAGACATTAATAATGCTTAACTTTAACTTCACAGAACAGTTTCTTTCTTCCTTCCCTTCCCAGTTTCCACCAGGGAAGGAGGAAAGCGAGGCATCCTACACAAGATCCAATCAACAAGGCAGTAATGAAGATAATAACAGTAATAATTAATAATACTAGCAATAATAATAATAAAACAATAATAATAATCTTTAATATTTGGCTTTCAGGTTCATGCTAAAAATCACAAATGAAACATTCAATGATGGCACCAGCCAAACAAAGCAGTGCAACAGATCTCCCTCTACTTCTTATGCCGCAGATTTTGGTAAAGCTCCAGTGGCTGGTGGAAAGCAGGCCCTCCATTAAATAAGCACCTAGCTGCAGGCGGGCACAGAACCCGTCTGAGTGAGCCTCATGATTTCCCCAGAGCCCTGCGGCGTCCACCGCCACAGCTCACAGCTGCTAAGTGGGGACACTGCTCGCCATGGGGCACCGAAAGAAGGTTAGGAACGCAGAAATCACGTAATGGGTAAGGCCAGAAGGGACCAAAGTGGGTCACTCGGTCCAACTTCCCTGCTCAAGCAGGGACACCCCAGAGCACACGGCACAGGACTGTGTCCAGACGGTTCTGGAATATCTCCAGTGAGGGAGACTCCAGAGCCTCCACGGGCAATCTGTTCCAGTGCGCGGTCACCGAAATGAGGAAGCCCGTGACACGAGGGCTCGTGACTGCTCACTCCTGAGGCCAAGAGCAGGACCTGCCCTCAGCCCCAGGCACGGCTTCTCCCGGGAACTTGCTGCTTCGCTGGGAGCGGCCCGGCCGGGCTCCCCCAGCCGGGGGCCGCTGCCCCAGACCCGCCCGGGACGGAGCGCGGCTTCGCTCCGCGGCCTCGCTGTGCCCGCTCCCCACCTCCCCAGCGCCGAGCACCCACCTGCGGCCGCCCCGGGACCAGGCGCCGCCGCCCACAGGGAAGAGAGACCCGCGGCTCACGCGCATCCCATGCTGGGCAGCGCAGGAACCACAGGCACGGGCGGCACCGGCCTCCTCCGCGTCCCGACCGGCTCCCTCGCCCGCCCCGCGAGCCGGAAGCCGGGAAGAGCGTGGCGGAACTGGAGCCCAGCGCCAATGGGAGCGCGGGAGCGGCCGGGATCGCCCGCCCAGGAGCGCTTCGGAGCGAATGATGCGCGGCGGGGGAAAGGAGGGCAGGGCCGGGGGCGCATCTCGGCACGCCCACTTCCTCTCCTTTAGCCAATGGGCGATGAGCTTCAGCGCGGAGGCCCCGCCCTCATTCGCCTTTCTGCCAATGAACAACGAGGGCGGGAAGAGAGGAGGAGCCCTCACAGCCCGGAGCCGGAGGGAGTCGCACTTGCGATGCCGAGGCAGCGGGGAACAGCGCCTCGGGATCGGGATCGGGATCGGGATCGGGATCGGGATCGGGATCGGGATCGGGATCGGGATCGGGATCGGGATCGGGATCGGGATCGGGATCGGGATCGGGACAGCCGGGCTCCCGGCTGCACATCAACTCACCCAAGTGCGCTGTGACTGTCCCTCGCTGACGTCGTGCTCTCCCCTTTCCTGTGCCCCGCGCAGGTTCGGAGCAGCCGCAGGCAGGCGGCCGCATCAGCAGGGATGAAGAAATGTCTTCTGGGCATCACCCCTTCCCTCGCTCCCGCTGCCGGAGCCGGTAGCAGTCCCTCTGCCGCTGGGCTTTGCCATCCCCACCCACCAGGTGCCTCCAGAGTGACTTGTGTTGCAGGAGCAAGGCGTCTCGACTACTTCACAAAACTGCTTTGTGGCCTCGATCCTTCTGATTTTGTCCCCACTTTGTGTCTCTGGTGGATTCTCTCCATATTTTGTTGTTATACTTTGGAATAAAGGTGCCTCCCCCAGCTCCTGCAGATTTTGCCACTGTAGAGGAATTCCAGGTCCAGCATACAGGGTTAGTGTGCTTGAGCATCTTGGATATCATTAATAAAGCTATACATGTGAGATGTGAGACTGGCTTGTTAAAGGACATTTCTCTCCTTGCGATGTGTTCCCAGAGCACATCCACTTTCCAGGATTTGTTACTGGAAGGGACAGATGTTCTTTGCCAGAGTTCTGAGGCTTTTGCATCCTCTAGTTAAGAAAGAAATGCTGCAGTTAGTGAATGTACGAACATGCTGGAAAAGGTACCTGTGTGAGAGAAATCTGGGAGGTTCCTCTGGTGTGCTGCTTCAGTAGTGAAGAGCTAGGGAAGAGGTGCTGCTGGCTCCTGCAAAACTGATCGGTTTAGTCCTGCGGTGACTCCATAGTGACAGTATGGCACAGCTGCAGAAGTCAGATTTATTTATTCACACTCATATAATAACTGAGAGTTGCTTTCACACCTTCTACAGTGTGATCCCTCTCACTCTACTTCCTGTGCTACTGATATTAGAAGAAATAAAAAGGTAAGCCACATGAAAACAGAGCTCTTAATTCTTTCCCACCAGCTTTCACTTCTCTAGTTCTTCACAAATAGTGCTGTCTTTGTAGTCACTCTGGGCCAGCAGGCAGCCTGGGCGCTTAAAAAGTGACAAAACTGGCAGGAGATGGGAGGAACACCTTTATTCCAAAGTGTTAGAGAACATGGACATACTGGAAAGAATCTACCAAAGAAACACAAAATCAGATCTGGACACTTAAGCTGTGTCTAATTCCTGTTAGTTACTTTTCAGCTATGCAGACTGTATTCTTAGGTAAACTCCCTTGTGAGTATAGCAAAGTCTCTCTCTCTGAGCTTGAGAGTTCTCTTTAGACTTCTCTATTCATTTCAAGCATTAGGAGAGACGTTCTGCCTCTTGTCTTGCTCGGCTGTCTTATGCCTTCCCCATCCTTTCAAGCCCATGTTCCCTATCTTGCTGTCCACAGGACCTACCAAGGATTGGAAGGAATCTTGTGGGTGCAATATGCCACCCTTACAGGCAAGTGAAGAAATTTGCAGAAATATCCAATCCCTTCCCCAATATGTGCATTGTAACAAATTGGCCACTCTGTGTCAGGTAAGCATCCTCCCGTGCAATCATTTCTTGAATTTAGAACATGTCACCAGAAGGGGGAACAATCATCCCTGTAGCAGTCATCCCAACTCCTTTGTTGAGCATGCCCAAACAATTATTGGAAATTAACTGTAGGGTACTGTGCTGAAGAAGTACAGCCTGAGCCTGACCAATATCCCCATTCTGAGCATGATAGGGAAGGGATCAGAAAGTGGATTAAAACAAAAACCAGCCAACTATGCAACTAGGAGATTTCTTGGGGTGCTGGAAACATCTGTACTCCCCACCACAGAGTCACAGAATCTTTTAGGTTGGAAAAGACCCTGGAGATCATTGAGTTCAACCATTAACCTGACCCTGGCAAGCCCAGCACTAAACCATGTCCCTAAGCTCCACATCTGCATCTTTTTAAAATACTTTCAGGGATGGTGACTCAACCACTTTGCAGCCACCCTCAGAGTAAAAAAGTGTTTCCTGATGTTCAGAGGCAACACCTTCTGTCTTTCAGTTTGTGCTCATGGCCTCTTGTCCTGTCACTGGGCCCCACTGAAGAGTTTGACTATTTTGTAGCCTCCCTTCAGGTATTTATATACATTAATTGGATCCTCACCAAGTCTTTTCTCCAGGCCAAATAGTACCAGAGCTCTCAGCCTTTCCTCCCAGGACAGAGGGAGTTTGGTTCCTTTATCCTCTTTGTGCCCCTTTGGTAGATTCTCCTGAGTGTGTCACCTGTCTCCCTAGTACTGATGCCCGTTGAGATGTTGACTTGGAGGGACTTGAGGAATGCCAGCTCTCAGTGCCTGCCTTGTGTCTCAAGCACAGTCACACTGGTATTGGGTATAGAGAGAGTTCCCAGTTTGAAGTGGAATTGTCCAAAGCTCACAAGGCTTCCTTTTCAAACCTGTGCTGTCCACCTGTACTTCCTGTCTGACAGCAGTTGAGCTGTCAGTTTGTGGTAGCCATTGCTTATCCCACTTTTCACCGTGTGCTCTCACTATTCACCTTTCTTACCTTGTGCTGTCATCATCCCTGCTTCTGCCCTGAAGGGAGCTCCTCAGAGCAGCATGAATCCTCCCAATTCCTGCATCGGGGTAACCACACCCTCTTGCACTGGCAACAATTAGAGTACCCCTGAACTTTTGTGATTAATCACCTTTTCCATTAGCAGCTGTTCTTGAGACATCCTCTATCAGGTTAGAAAATAAAAGCTGCTGCATTTCCAGTGCTCTCCATTCCGTTGTAAATTTGGTTATCTTAGCAGTTGGAGGTAGAGGTAGCAGCTTCATATTTCTTGCCTTCTGAATATAGCCTCAGGCTTCCTGTTTCACAGCCCTGTTGTTCAACAGCCTGATCGAAACATCCTTTTGTGCACACTCCTTGCTTTGGCATGGAGGCAAGCAGATCAGAAATTTCTGCAGCTGATGAGAGCGAGGAAGTAACTTATACTTCTGTCAAATTCTCTCAGACTCCTCCTCCAAGGGCCAAAGCTCCACAGGGGAAAAGAGGTGAGGAAAGATGGATCAGGTAGGTCAAGCAAAAATTTTACCTTGAGTGAAAGCAGGAATTAACAGAAACACTCCGAACTGGCGACTGATTCTGAGTGCCAGCTTAGAGAGCTGTTGCTTTGGTTCTAAAATTACTGTGGATATTTTAATGTGATTAAAGCTGACAAGTTAGAGACCCAGCATTTTTTCCCTCCCTCTCTCCGACCTCCTTTAGTGTCTACTCCTGGGCATTCAACCCAGGCATCCTTTTCTTCAAAACTGGTTTAATGTTGTCTGCTTGTCAGCAGCAAGAGGTTGTGAGCAATAGTTCTTTGAAGGGCAGGTAAGATGCGAATACAGATAAATTAGAGGTGCATGCTAATCAGAGATCAGAGACAGAGAAAGCATATGAGATCATCCAGCCTCTCTCCTGTGGGGCTATGCAGGATTCTTTTGTGATTTTTACCTGTTTTCTGTTTTGTAGTGTTACATACCTCCCAGTGAGCGAATTTTCAGCTTTTGCTGTGAAACAGTTCTTCAGAACACTTTACTATGAGGAAGATTTTCTTAGTGCTTTCCTTAAATTTTTACTTTCCTTATTTCCTCTCCATTACCTCTGATTAGACCTGCAGATGTCACACCAAACAATTCCTCTGGCAGCTTAGTGTAGAAATACCACTTTCAAAGAGTCAAACTCTGCCTTGGTGATCCTTCTTCGTAAGTATTTCCTACATGCAAAATGGTGGAGGGGTTGGAACAGATGAGCTTTATGGTCCTTTCCAGCTCAGATAATTCTATGAGTCTGTGAAACATCAGTGAGCTTTAGACAAGTTCTGTTGCGTTGGCTGCAACACTAATGGTTCACTTTAAATTTTCAGAGGTGTTACAGCAAAGGGGATTCTCACTGTGGGATACAAGATTTCTATACCCTGATCAGAATAATTTTGTATACCTAAGGTGTTCGCTGCTGCCTGGTCGCTTGTTTCACTATGGAAACAAAGCCAGCACAGAAACAACCCAGCTCCTATCTGGTACTCACACGCCATCTGTTTGGAGGGCAGTCTTGCTGTTGCATATGTTTTTGCCAGAAATTATGTTTTCTGTTGCATCAGAAAACACAGTAACATCCTTTCATTCCCTGCCATTCCTGTTCACCCCCACCCTGTTGAAAAGGGATTAACCAATGCCCTCTTTAGATGTTTGCATTTTTCTTTTTAACATCTCTCCACATTCTTTTATGGAACCTCGTATTTTTGAGCTATGGTCAGACAACCAAAAATAAGGAAGCTGATACTTGAACACACTTCTTGTGCATATGATTTGATTATTTCTCAGCTTTCTTTGGCATGAAAGAGATCCCTAAGGAGCTCACTTTAAGTACCTTTCTGTTGAAAATCTTTATGTTCAACTCTGTTCCTGCCTCCATCACCTCTGAGAGATGTGCTTGCAGGTATTTTTCCCTTGCTGACTTTGCAGGCACGGTATCATGGGTGTGTAGATCAGTCCTCTGGTCAAACTAACAAGTTTTGGTGCTTATGAACTCCTCACAAATGAAGAATTTCCTTTCTTGTTTCTTCTGTTTGGCTTCCAGAGAGCCTTAGATATGCTGCACTACCAGAATGTCAGTACAGCAGTGATTTAAGACAGTGTTAGCTTGTGTAGTGTGCTTGTAGTAACAGCAATAACCAGGTCTGTGCCACAGCCAGAAACAGAATCAAATTATCCTCCTTGGCTCTAGGTAGTCATGCTGTTCCCATACTGAGGTAGGCAGGAGATGAGGGGAGCTCTTTGGGACAGTGTCATGCCATTCTTCAGATTGTCCCGATGAATTGAATTTTAAAATGCTAACACCTTCCAGTTTTTAAACTGAATCTGGACTCACAATCCTGCAAATATTGGGTCATGTTGCTTGCAAATGAATGGAGAGTATCAGAGTCATTTCTCTAGAGCACCGAGAGACTTGTTGAGGTGTTTTGTAAACAGAAAGTGATAACATTGGATATTTACAATAAATGTCCACCAATCCACTTACCCCTTGGATAGACTCTTCTACAGTTCATCAGATAGCTACATGGAAATATTTCTGGATGCTCCATTCACATTTTCCTTCTGTTTCAAACTCATCTTAGGTACTTCTCCCATCCACTCCTCCAAGAGTTTCACGTGTAGTTCGGGGGCCAGATCAAACAGAAACCATTGAACCTGTTTTAAAAAGTGTGAACTGCAGGGACTCCTTTTGCAGCTGGTAAAAATCCTGATTTGTGAATTACTTCATTGCACTTCTCGGGATTGATCTCTGCAGTTCAAGTGCAGCTTAAATTCACCTCAAACTCTTCCTGTTTTCCCACTTCACTTTGTTATTTTTTTCCTTCCAAAATTATCTAATGCCATATTTTTTTCATTTTTATGAATTTTAGGGACTCTCCCACTGCTGGGCTTGTGGAAGTACCCTGGGATTTTGTTTTGATGATGAATCATTCCCTTTTTTCTGCAGTTGGTTTGAAACAATAGAGAGTGAACTGCTCTGTTGATTGCCAGGAGGCACCAGCTCCGTGCCAGGTGCTGACATTTAAGGATTAACTGTTTTGAAGACTGCTATCCTGGTTGCCTTGTCTTGGCAGTTTTCCCTAAAATCAAAGAGTGATCAGAAGGATGCAGGAGGCAGCTTCTTGGGAGAGGCAAGAGAGAAAGAAAAACAAAAGTACAGATGTGATCTCAGCACCAGGAGTTTTGTTTCATCAGATGTTTATCCCCTTTTGCCAAGTTTTCAGTTGTAATCTGCACAGAAAAATCTCCACCCTACCCCTTAACCTTGGGCTGACTTAATTCTCTTGAGGCCTAATCTGATGACAAAACCCAAGCTGCCAGTGATACAAAAAACAAGAATAGAGAGCAGAGTCAAGTTTAAGTTCCAGACCCAGTCCAAGTCCTTCAGTTTTCCCCCTGTTCCTTTGTGTGAAGCTGAGGAGTAGATTGTAACTGAAAAGTCTTTCTGTATTTTGTCTCTGAAAATGGATAGGGTTTTGTTATGTAGTAATGATTTTTAAAAATAAGAAATGATACTATTTTTAAACTACGTTTGGGACAACTAGAAGATCCTACAAGCTTCAGGAAACGTGAGAAAACCTTTATCTTAAAAAAGATCTTTATACCAGAAGAATGATACTTACAACAACGCTCTCTCATGATCTCCCTTGTTACCTTAGAAACTTCTTCTAGGTAAAACCACAGGCCTAAGTGTGTCGCTATAGATGAGAAACTGGCCTTAACATAAGTGAGACTGCAAACTGCTCAAGATCAAAATAAATTAATTCTAATTAATTTACTGATCTGGTCTACTTTCTGTACTTGGACAAAGCTTCCAATGTTTAAAGGATGCGTTCTTGTTTTTAAGTGGAGTCCCTTCACCTTCTGTTTTAGCACTGGCTTTCCTTGTCTTTCTCACAATATTCTTCATATGTGATCTGCATTTGTTTTCAACCTCCCCCAAGAGATCAAATGTGTTTCTTTGCATCTCGTGACATGACCAAGAGAGAAGCACTTCAAATTTCATGAGATCCATGGGGATTTTGTTGCTAGATTTGGGTAGAAGGCTCTGGAACATCACACGATCAGGATGTTGTACATTAGTTAGATGCACATTTACTGCTTCTTAGAAAGTGCTGTTGTCTGTGCAGCTGTCATACTGAGATTAATAAAACAAGCAAACCAAACTCCCCTGGAGCTCATCCGTGCCAGTAAGTGACATCGTCTCTTCTGTCTGGGAGAGAAGAGATTTTAGTGCTGAAATTTCAAATGTTTTATGCAAACTGAATGCCTCTCGGGTCAAACACAGCTCCAGGAGATGGCAGTGAAAAAGCAGCATGTAGCCTGGAGGTTAACATGTTGTGCTGTACATAAGCAGACCTCTACAGGCCAGTCCTGACCAGCCCTTTGAAAGTAGGCTGTGCTGGGCTACAGTGGAAGTTGCCCGAAGGACTCACCCTCTGCCACTGGCAGCCAGTGAACAGCAAACAGTGGTGGTGAAAGTGTGAAGGGGGAGATGTCCCAAGGTCTTCAAGGCTGGCTCTCCCATCCTGCCATCCCACCATGGATGATGAAAATGTAGAACTGTCTTGGGAGTATCCTGGGGAGATGTACCATGACCATGTGTCTAAGCCTGTGAACAGGATGCTGAGATTAAACCTGTTGTTATTGCTGGGAGAGCTGGGGGGAAAATCTTTGGATTTCTTTTTACATGTAAGCTGGAACATGATGCTTCAATGCTGAGGCAGGAGTGGATTTGTTGGGAGGCTCCTGTTAGCACGAGGTGTCACATTGTGCCTAGGTGGCTCCAGCTCACTTGTGGTAGGTGCTTCCTCTGCTGGGGTCAGCCACCACAGAGGCTAGACCAGCAAGCCTGCTGTGGCCAGGCAGGAGCAGAGCTGTGGCTGCTGTAGAGAAAGGTATCCCCTGGGAAGTTCAGACAGGAACTGGTGGCCCCAAACCCAGCTGAAATGGGGTCCTGGGCTGATGGGAGGCCCCAGTTTGGCTGGGCAGGGACAGTGATGTCTACCATGTGCCGTTCCTTGTGGAAATGCCCAGGACACAAGCAAACTATGGAAAACCACAGTCAGTTTTCATGTGGCTTCTGTTCACTATGGTTTCTTTTCTCCTTTACAGCTTCCCGTCTGTGGTCAGCAGTTCTGAAGGGCTTGGCCATAGGCTTTGGCACACTGAGCATCTCCCTGGCAATTGCTTTGATTTGGAAGATGAGTAAGTGCACAAAGGCCTGCTGATCATGAGCAACCAACAGCAAAGGAGCAGCAACACATCTAACCACAGAAACTCCATTTTATGGAGTTAAAACCAGAAGCTCTTCTAGGTTTCTACCAGCCTTATGTACCCACTGCCTATCCAGTGTATTTTGAAGAATATATTCCTCATGCAGACTCCAGGAAACCCATTTCAGATCCTGTGGCAAAGAACAGTTAAACATATTGAAAGGTCTTTGTAGACTTGCCTGGTAACTATAGTGGCAAACTGTAAAAACAAATAGGTCTGTAATATATTTGCACAAATGCAGATGATGCTAGACTATGTGGAGGAGCTTCCTGTTAGTTGCTTAAAATCCATCAACCCAAGGTGGGACATGATCACACCATACCCACAGAGTGTGATCTGTTTTCAGATAGCCAGTTGGGTATCATTGGGTATCTGAGTGGTTCAGTAGAAACCTGGGGGTGGGGTGAGTGTGAGTGCATGCTTGCCACCAGCATCAGAGAACATGTGACTATTGTAAGATTTTAAAATTACACTATTATTTTCAGAATCTTGTCCTGATTTGAGTTTTCTGCATTTCAACTGTCCAAATGAGTTGTTTCTCAGTAGGTCCTTGCTGACAAGTGTTTCTGTTGGTTAATGGTAGAGAAGAGTATGATTATTTTGACTTTTTTACAGGTGACGGCCACCCACACTGCCCTCAACAGTGGGTGGCCTACAGAGAGAGCTGCTACTCCTTCTCCACAGAGAAGAAGGACTGGAATTCCAGCCAGGAATCCTGCAGGGCACAGGGAGCTCACCTTCTGGTGATCAGTGATACCTTGGAGATGGTAATGGTTTTCTTTGGCTTTGAGGACCTCCCATTTCCTTGCAGACTGGCGTACAAGCGGAGCTGTCACTTCAGCAATATTTTGGTTTTAAAGGAGAGGAAGGATTTATGACTGTGGTGTTACACATCACAAAGTTTGCAGGAAGCAGAAAAGCAAAGGGGAGAATGGAGAGGTGAGAGTCACTGTCAGGTATTCAGAATCACGCTATGAAGTATGGTAGGAGACAGCCTTCTCCACTGTTCCTCTCCACCTCTTCTCCTCTTCCCAAAAAGACTGAAATGAATGATTACAGTGGTACTGAGCAGTCATTGTATTCGTTGCCTACAAACTGATATGTCCCCCCTCTCAAGGAGTGCTTCCTTTGCAATAGCGATACTTCTCCTCCCTGTGAGTGCTCCAGCTCCTCCTGCTCAGTGACCCATGCCATTCCCTGGGTTCATGCTTAGATATTTCTTTCTCAGTCTTTTTTCAATGCTTACTTCCTTTCTCTGCCAAAGTACCTCAGCTGTGCTGGTGAAATGAGGAACCATGTGTTCCACTGCAGGTGCTCTCTGGGGGCAGAGGCATGTGTGGTCACTAGAGAAAGGGTTAGTGCTGATTACTGGGGCACTGAGGCACATCTGCCTAAGTAGAGCAGAAACCTTGATCCGGTTTTGCTCAAGCCAGGGCTTATTAGCTCAGGTCCAATGAACGTGGACAGCTTCCAGTCCGTGGACAGAAGGTGCATTGTGTGATGTCCTCTGGAGGATTACAAAGGCAGGTCTCTGCTTGGTTGGGAGTATGTACCAGGCTCTCACATTTCCTTAGACAAATCCTGTCTCCTTGAGAAACAGGCGTCTTCCCTGGATTACCCATTTCTTCGGCATGAAGAAAACCTTCCTGCTCCTGCTGCTTTCTTACCACTTTCTCAGCTACTAGAGTGTTACCCATTTTCCCTGCTCAGGGACAGGGTTAGGGTTAGGGTTTAGACTCACCCATCTAAACAAGGCTTTTCTAGCTATCCATGCCTTGTACTGGAAAGGCTGTGATTGCTTGACCTCCAAGTGCTAGGGAAGCGCAGTCTCTCCAAACCACGAGCAACACTCCAGTGATTCCTCAAGCTGCTCCTATGCCCAAAACTTTACCAAGCCAGCTTTGTTAATGCTTCTCTCTGAAGATGCCTTCTCTGAAGCTTTGTTTATGGCAGCAGGAGAAAAGGATGGAGCCCAGCCATACCCCTAAAAGGTTCTGTTCTTTGGTTGTAAAGGTGGACAAGACAAACTTACCTTTCCTGGCTTTGTCTTTTTTATGGGGAGGAGGGTTGGGGATGGGGAATTTACTTCCGGGCTGAATTTCTATTGCAGGCTTCACCTTTTAGCAGCAATCAGAGATTAAAAGTTAGCTAAAAGGAAATGAACATTGAAAACACAGGAGGAAAATGTGCATGAAATTTAAAGAGTTTTCATACTGAACTTGTTACACATATCTGTCAGTGCCTGCACTTCCTGCCCTACCCTGCCCTGATTTTACCTTTAATTGTTAATACTTCATATTAGCTTGCTAGTTAGCTGTATACATAAAGCTCTGTGCAGGAAACTCCAGGAGACTGGGGTGCAGTTCATAGAATCATATAATCACAGAATATGCAGAGTAGGAAGGGACCCATCAGGATCATTGAGTCCAAGTCCTGGCCCTGTCATTAGAAGGTGTGGGGAAGCGCTACTGTCAGTCACTTAAGGAACAGTGAGGGGAGGGGATGTATCTTGCTCTCTCTGTTCTCTTTACTCATCCTTATCTCCATTTTCAAGCTGGCTTTCATTAGTCACTTCGTAATTCATCATCATTTCTAGGATCTGTTCAAGCGTATTCGAGTAGAATGTTTCTGGATTGGACTGAGGAACAGTACAAGCTTTGGATGGATTTGGGAGGATGGCTCTGTATTAAGTGATGCCAGGTGAGTTTCATTCTGTTTTAAAAACAATAGTGCTTATTCAGATTGCCTGGTGTTCCAGAACACCCAGAGTTCCTCCTCCAGATGTCAGGAGCTTTCTTCCTGGGCAGATTTTCTTCTTGCTGTCACCTGTACTGCCCTAAGCTCAATAGTGTTTACTTTTCACTGCCCTGCACCTTGTAAAGGCACGTACCTGTGAAAAGCAGGTCAAGTATTAGTATCTTGTTCTCTGCTTCCCTCCAGCTGCTCAGACCAAGGACTTTGTTTACCTGCACCAGCACACAGATGCTTGGTCAGAAAGGCATATGGCTTTACTGGGTTCACCCACCTTGCACCCTTTCTGTAGGATGCTGGTGTCACTGGGTGCAAGAACCCAGCTCTTTCCCACTCTACTGGTGCCAACCTAAATCAGAACCTTAATTTTATCTCAGTCTTTATTTGGACAAAAGTCAGTGTTTTCCATGAGGGAAAACATTTTTTTATCTGGTGACTTTGCCTGACCCTTTCCTTTTTATGGCAGTTAAGGCAATGAGTTAGTTTCTAAAGCCTCTCCAGCAAGCAAAACTTGCCCAACATCTCACTGTCAACAGGTCAGTACTCTGAGCACTTGGCTTAGTTCCCTGAATAAATCCAGCTTTCTATTCCTACAAACTCTTTGAAGGCAGTGGTCATTCCATGAGACTTTCGCCACTGCCACTCACATGCTGGTGGATATCACTGCCACTGCAGGGAATTGCATCTGCATTTGAGTCTGATTTGGGTTCTATGATGACAAAATTACTTAGCTGTGGCAGGTAGATAGGTTCTTTGGTGTACATTTTATTTTTTAACAGCTGCCTCTTGGAGGTCAGGTTGTTTCTCTTCCTCTGGGCTACACCCTTCAAAATCAGATGTTTTTAATTTCTTGTCTCCGGGAGACAATCTCAGTATTTACTTTCATTCTCACTACTGTTCCAAATCTCTTGCAGGGTCCACTCTAACAGCCCTGTGCAAAATTGTGCTGTCCTGATGGAAGATCAGATTCGTGCCTCCAGCTGTGAAGTTCCGGCTCTGTGGATCTGTGAGAAAAAGCTTAGATAAATCCCATGTGCTTTTTCATCTCACAACGACCTCAAAAGTGGTATGAGTTGATCACTGTCCTGCAAACTGAAGAGAGCAAGGACTTGCCTTTTCCATACCCTCACTAAAGTGTTTTACAAGGACAGGTTTGTTGTCCATAAGGGTGAGTTACTCTCAGCAATAGATTTATTCTCCATCCACAAGTGTTGGATTACTGTTTTTTGTGACCAGATGAGACCTGAGACATATTCCCTGGTCTACCCTTTCCCTTATTTATCCTATAAAGGCAAATAAAAGCTTTTTCACAACAGGTGTCTTCAGACCTCTGAGGAGGACCTAGTCATTTTCCCTCACTTCTTATATCAGATTTCATTTCCATTCCCTGCAACTCCATTGTCTGATATCAGAAGGACCAGAAAAAGGAGGCCTGCTGTTCATTGACTGAAAAATATAAACATATTTCTCCTGGTGGCAGCTTCTCCTTTTTCATGACAGTGGTATGAGTGGGAGAGAAGAAGGTGAAATAAAACTGCAACTTCTGGAAATCCAGCAGTGAAAATAAATCTCGGACTGCACTGAACCAAAAGTGTGTACCCGTGCCACTTCTTCTCTCCTTTGGAAGGAATTAGGCAGGTTTAACCAAGCTTGTCAAGAGACTGGACTTCTGGAGTCAGAGGAATACAGCTAATTCTGTGTAATTATTTAATCCACCAAGTACCCATTTTCCTCCCCACCTGTGTGTTTTCACACTGCACACAGAGGAAGCAGTGGACAAACCTGTAATGCAGTGATCTTTCAGTTCAAATAGAGCAGAGACAGGCTCAGAGTTTGAATGCCATAAAACCACAGTGAATATTTGGGAACATTGTCTTCAGTTCTGGGATGCTCAGTACTAGAGAGACATGGACATACTGACTGGAGAGTCCAACACAGGGCCACAAATATGATGAAAAGACTGGAGCATCTCCCCTCTGTGGAGAGGCTGAGACAGCTGGGATGGTTTATTCTAAATCAGAGAAGGCTGAGGAGAGATCTTATTCCTACAATCAGAGAGGCACAATAACCAACTTCAACATTTCAGTTCAGACTATATACATATATTTGCTTCATATTTTTATTATAATTGCAGAAAATCCTCGCCAGCTACCAGTGGCATTATCTTCCACCTGCTTAACAGGATGCTACACATGAAGGTATCAGGGTGGATAAAGACAAAATTATGGATCTTAGCATACTTAGCTAAGTGAATATCTACTGAGCCTCATCTAGAGTTCACTAAGATAAGGGTCTTAGGTGAGAATGTGTTACAGCAAGGGGGAGTCTGCTTTTTCATAGCCATGACTGCAACAGCCAGACCTGGGGAAACTGCTGTGAAGTAGGAGGTCAAAACCTTAGAATTTTCATCTTGTGTTGTCTGGGTTACTTTGGGCGAGTCATGTTATCTGTGCCAGAGTCCATTCAACTACCAAAAGATAGTTGTTCCTGACTCCTAGAAAGTTGCCAGACACTATGAAATAATGCTGAACACTCTTCTTGCTTTGTCAAAATGGTGGCAGCATTTGTAGAATGGAATCTACCAGTTACCTTACCAGAGAATACCACTGAAGAAACAGCTTCTTATATTATCATATGTAGGTGAGGTGAGCATGTCTCTGAGCTTGCCTACTTTACCTTGCCTGAATGAATTGAAAACCTTTCTCTTCAGTTTTTGGCTACAAAGCACATTTTTGACCAAGGTCCTAATGATCAGGAGCAGGCTTGGGAGCTGTGTGAGCTGTTTGGCTATTTGACAAAAAGGGTCAATCTCTATAGAGATGCTTCTGCCATGTGCAGTTCTGCATCTCATCCTGTTGGGTTGGTGTTCCATCAGTCCAGCTCCTGACATTTACCACTGTAATTTATCATCTTCAAAAAGGCTTTGACCAGCCCATATGTATGAATTCTCTCCTCTGTGAGTGAGGCAGACTTTCCTGGGATTCATTTCTTTTGGGCAAGAAAAACCATCTTTAGGTATCAGATGCAGAAGGAAGAGCACAAATCTGGGCTGTCTTTTGTGCAGTCCCCAAGGAAATTTTTCATGCACTGCTATCCTCTTTTTTCCTGTGCAGGTCACTGCAGGGCAGAATGAGGTCAGTAATGAAAGTTTGTTATTGCACTGCGCTTGGATTTCTTAACTCCAGAGTTACTCAGCTTACCAAAGTTTTGATGATTATATTACGAGAAGGGTAGGACAAACAGAAAATAATTTTATCCTGCACACTTTTTAATCTGAAAATTATGCTTTACATCTTCTAACATAGATCTCCATTCTTTGGAGTTTGCATTAGAACTATAAGTAAAACAGGTATTCTACTGCCACTTGCAAGGGTAATAATTACCAGAGCTATTGATCCTCCTGCTGCAGACCAAGTAAAGACAGTGGTCTAAAGACCCCATTTCCCTCTATGGTACAACATTACCCATCACAGTGCATTACATGAATATGCACTTAATTAAATCAGGATGACTCTGTCAAACAACAATAATTTGATCTAGATGTATCAATAACTTGACCTGGAACCAGACCCAGTAGAAGAAAAGTAAGACCCAGGCCACATATGTTCTGCTGTGTGAGGATAGCTGCTGCTCTGGGCACTTGGTTAATGTGTTACATGCTGTTAATGGGTTCAACTTTTGGCAGCTTCCCGTCATGTCACTGTCCCTGCTTCTGGCAGGGTGAAGGCCAGATCATTTTAGTTGACTTGATTTTCCAGGCATTTTGTGGCCTCTTTTCCTGGCATTAGCTTTGATGGCACCAGGAACAGGGAGCAAAAGGGAACAGTGTGGGTGGAGAGGGAAGGTTTTTTCAATTTCCATTCCCTGTTTTCACAACCTGTTAATGGGAGTTAGACACACCCACGCTTGTTTCCCAAGTCCTAGCTCAATCTCCTGCTCCCAGTATGAAGGAACTCAAACAGCTCCTGTTCTTCCAGCAACCTCCATGACCAGTGCCATCTCCATCTCCATGCAGAGAGCCCTGCCAGAAATGGAGGCCTTCCCCTTTTGCTCTGCTGTTAGCCCTTCTTTCCTTAGTTACAGCCTTTCCTCTTCCACTGCCTCTGTCCTGTCCCAAGAGAGACAGCGCTCTGGCCTGCCAGGAACCCTCCCCTCCCTCTCCCCCCCAGCCCTGGCCTTCTGCCCGGACTTGGAGCTGCTAGTTCCAGCTCCTCCTTGCTGCCTCTCCCTGTTTCCGGATGGGTCCTGGCCCCCAGCCCTTATCTCCTCCAGCCCCTGGGCTGTTTGCAGAGGAGAGTATAAAGGGGCTGACTGGGAGAGCAGAGGGGGAGTAAAAGCAGCACTGGACCACACTGAGTGTCTGCTTGACTCACCACGTCCTGCTGTGTACCATGGGGATGAACGGGCTGCTTATCAAATCAAGCATCTTCCTCCTCCTCTTCTTCCTTCCAGGAGACACCTCACCCATCACAGAGCCGTAAGCTATGCTGGGGGGTCTCTGGGCAGGCAGGAGACCTTTGCTGTATTCCTGTGTCTCTTTCTTTGTCCCTTGTCTTCTATCTAACTTCTTTTATCCAGGAATAAAGATACCAGGGCTGGGTAAAGTGTCTTCTACAAACAGGAACTCTATTGCTTGAGAGAGATGCAAAACAAGCTGTGAAACTGAGATATCAGTAAAACTTCAGGGGATTGACAGGATTTCAACAAAGTTTTATGCACAAAATTAGTTCTTTTGAAAGACAACTTTTCATGAATGTGCAATGAGATCTTCTTAAAAGACAAACTGTTGTGAAAGGACAATGAAAGGTTTAATTTTGGGTTGACTGTCCTGCTCCCAGGTTGAAATGCCCAAGAGCTGGGACTGGCTTTTTAAAAATGATAGTGAGAAGAAAAGGAACAAATAGCTTGTCTGGCATGCTTGGAAATGGTTTTATTTTTTAATTCACATTTTTCAGCTCAACCAAAGGAATGAAAATTCCCTTCTCACCCAGGGTACTGTGACACTGTAAGACTGTGACTGTCCAGGTTTGTGAGGATATATTGTCCTGTCTCTCTTTTTCACCCCCTTTTGCCCCGTTGATATGTGAAGGGCATTGGTGTTGCGTGCATGTGTGGTAGGAGCAGCACATGAAGGATCCTGACATCCCAAAGACTTTCTCCTTTGGCTTTTTGGCAATGTCTCTTCCTCCCCTGCAAAGCACAGAGCACCTCACCCATCACAGAGTCCATCACAAGGGGTGCAGAGGAATTTCTGAGCAAGGCTGTGCTGTAGTGCTTTCATCAAATGCAGGGGAAACAGGCAGTGGGATCTGAGGGGCCAGAACTTGATCCCTGCAGATCAGCTGTTGGACAAAAAGGTGCCAGAGCTTCTGCTACTGCTGAAGGGAATGCTTTGCCTTACTGCTGAGGTATTGAGGGCTCTTCTCCCATCTGCTCACTGCTCTGAGTATGCCCACTGGAGGCCAGTCCTCGGCCACCAAAATGGGAGCACAGTTAGATGGATCGGGCTTGATTCCCAGATGCAGTGCTAGGCACCAGGACACCACCGGCAAGTTGCCACCCTGGGAAGGAAGGAGGCTGCCTAGGGCTGAACAGGGATCCCCTGTTGAGCTGAGACAGAGGGCTTTGCTTCCCTGAAAACCTGAAACTTGTTGGTGTTTTTGCTTAAGATCTGGCACCACGCTGTGGCGGTTTTGAATCTCTGCGAGGAATGAGAGTAATGCTACAGACGCTTCACAGTGTGTAGTCAATGGAATTTTTCCACTGGATACTGGCATTTGTGTGGCTCCTGAATGCTTCTAACAGTGTCTAGCAAAAGTGACAGTTGAGTTTCTCCCTGCCTTTATTCAGGATCCCAGGAAGAAGTGCTGCTGTTGTGCCAGCACCTAGAAAAACATATCCTTTCCAGATGTTTGTGTGTAGGAATTTCTCTGGTATTTTACATTTGAGACCTCTCTGTTTTCCCCTGCTGCTACAGACAAGCTGGAAATCTTAGAGGCTTAGAAAATGCACCCTTCTCCCTGTGCAGTGAAAGCTGTAGTCATCAGATTGGTTTGTTTGTTCTTTATACACAGCTCCTGTTACCTGTTCCTGCTCCTCTGACCTATCATTCTCCCTTGTTCCTAGGCAGTACATGGTGCTGGTGCCCTATCTGATCCACACGGACTCTCAAGAGAAAGTCTGCATTCAGCTGACCCACCTGAACGAGTCTGTGTCCCTGAGTGCCACAGTCGAGGATCGATGGGGGAACAGCAGCTTGATTGATGACGTGGTGTCAGAGACAGATGTGTTCACTTGCATCCCTTTCTCTGTGAGTATCTCATCCTTGTGATATGATCCTTTGTGCCAGACATAAAATGTAAAGGCACTGAGAAATAATGACCAGAGTAACACTATGTAGATATTCAGTTGCCTCTTGATTAAAGGTGTGTTCATGTCCATCCTCAACACTCTCTTACTGCTGAGATCTCCTTAATATGCTAAATGACTGTGAGACGCTGAATCCTAGAAAGCCACCCCCTTTCTAGGACAGGAGAAGAAAGTGGGTTTAGTATATTGACACTCCTGATGGCTGCTGGTTGAAATGGCTTTCCACATCATCCTTCAACATCCCCAATTTGTCACTTCAGTGCCTTCAAATTGTGGTAGAGCTTTTGGACCTCAGATACTTCCACCTGGTGTATACTGAATTAATGTCAGAACAAAGAGCTGTGATTGCCTGTATCTGAAATAAACCCAGCAAAGCATGAAATTTATAATTTAATGTAATTGAAAGCCCCAGGGACTATAATGAGTTTTAGGCAACTAGGAAAACCTGATCATTTAGCTCAGAGCCTAGATTATGTCTTTGGCCTGAAGAGTGAGGAATTGGTCTTCAGGACACTGAAAAGGTTGGCATTTTTGTCTTGGTTTGTCAGATGTAGGCTGAAGATTGACTTGGTTGCTTGTGAAAGAGAGGTGTAGATTTCTTGGCATGTCTGGTTTGGAAAAAGAAAATGTTCTGCGAGGACTAGGGATGTAACCTGAAAGAGAGGACAGACTATTCCATTCTGCTTGTGAATGTCAAAAGGAAAAGGACGGAAAGGTTTGGTCAGGGAGGTAAAAATTTTTAAAAATTGAATGCTAGAGCTAGGAGTTCCTTTGCTGTTCAATACTTGCACAATCATTACATAGCAGGAGGAGCGGGTAGGAATGTGGGGCAAACAAAAATCAGTCTCTTGTTCCTGATTATTGTTCCTCTCACCTCTGTGTTGGATCCATCAGGATTATATTAGACCTCTTATTTCATGAAGGCTAGTTCAGTTCAGGAAGCCTTTAAAGGTGGTCTGTTACACAGTTTCCTTCTTACTTTCCAGCTCCCAAAGCCAAGACTCCCGTTACCCTTTGTGTTTCTCACTGTGACGGTGAAGGGGGCCACGCTGCAGTTCAGCAGCCGCAAATTACTGGCAGTCCAGAACTCCGAGAGCTTGGTCTTCATCCAGACAGACAAACCCATCTACAAGCCCGGACAGACAGGTACCAGGAAAGGGGTGGAGATTTGCATTTGAAACAAACATTTGTACAAAGCTGTTGGATCATGCTGGCCAGATATCAGTTGCTTTCAGAGGGGGTCAGAACTGCAACCTCGTGGCTGAGACTTATGTTTTATTGCTCCATAATGGGAAAAATTTGGGAATTTTTAGGTGCATGCACATATCTGGTGCACCTTCACACTCTCCCTCTCTCACTGTGGGCTCTGTTGTTGTGGTCCATGCAGTTAGGAGGTCTGCATTAATACCAGAGAAAGACTGGATATTTGTCCTATAGAGAACAGTGCCAAAACTCAGACTTAGTCATGAAACAGCTTCCAAAGCAGCAGCTGATTTTGCTCAATGAAGACAGAAAGAATTATGTAAGCTATTTATTTCTTCTGGGCCAGTGATCTCCTAAATTTGGCGTGGATAAAAACAAGTGTCCTAAAAGAGGTACTGAATTCTCTCTCCATCCAGAGCCAACACAAACTTGAAGCCAAGTGCTGAAGTAATTTGCTTGCATTCATCCTACCTAGGAAGTCAGTCTACTTATAATAAAATTAGAAGACCCATGTGAATTCTGGCATAAAAATGCCTCATTGCAAAGTAGACAAAGGCAACTTAAATTTAACTTTGGTCCTGATCAATGAGATTCTGATACCTGTGATCAGTAAGATGTTCACACTACCATGGATTTGCTCTTAACATCCTCTTATTCAGGTACCCATAGCAGACCTTCTAGCATGACCTAACATTCTAGTAAATGGAATTTCCTTAGAAGAGAACAACCCTGTTGTCTGTTATACCATTTGTTTTTGCAACTGATTTTTCTGGTTACCGATTGCACTGTGGAACCTCACTGTCTTTCTCCATCAGTCCTGTTCAGAATTGTCGCTCTGGATGAAGAGTTCCGACCTGTGAATGAAATGGTGAGCATGATACTTGTTTTTCAACTTATTTGGCCTGAAGTCAAACGTGGGTAAAGGGATGAAAAATAGTCTCTTCTGCCGAGAGATCTCAGATTTGAGATAACTGTGAAAGTTCTGGGTCACCTCAGTTCTTTTTAATAGGATCTGTTGTCAAATTTCTGCACAAAGCTGCCTTCTGCATTGGAAAGGTTTGACAAACTGCAAATGGACAGTGCTGGTATAAACAGTGAGCAATCTGCCATTACCACAGTGTGCACCTGTTCTTATTAGCACTGCAGATTATCCAGAGTTAGTAATTCGTAATTTTGGCTGTCTTTTGTGCCTGAGACCAAGGATTGTCCCTGTCTTCTTACACCCAAATGCTCTGGTGATCCATACCAGCAATTTTTTTCCTTTCTCCATTGGATGATTAGCTTTTACCCTGAAATGTGGTCATAGCCCATGTCATTTGACTGTGTTCCTTGCATTCTGTCTAAACATTCTGCTTCCTTTCTTCTTTTTCTAGATTCCACTGGTGTATATTGAGGTATGTACAAACGTTTAATTCACATTCACATCTATTGCACCTCAGCCTGGGCAGAGTAAACAGTTGCCTCAACACGATTCTTGTTTATTTTTTTTGTATTAAGCCGGTGCCTTATGCTAATTCAACTACACAGAATTTTAACTCATATGGTGGCTACCAGGTACCTGGGCCCAGGTTACAGCTCCCCTGTCATCCTGCTGTGTACTTCCCCCAAAACTCTGCTAGTGCCCTCCACTCCTGGCCTGCAGCCTCCAGAAACACAGGGGCTGTCCCCCCCTTCACTGCTTTTGCTGGACCTCAAACTCCCATTGCAGACTCCCACTGTTCTCACAATCTCCTTGTGATCTCATTATCTGTAGGACCCGAAGAAGAATCGTCTGTACCAGTGGACAAACGCAGAGTTAGAGATGGGATTTATACAGCTGTTCTTCAACCTCACCTCTGAACCTATCCAAGGGACCTACACTGTGGTGGCACAGAAGGCCTCTGGGAAGAAAGTTCAGCAATCTTTCTCTGTGGAGGAGTATGGTAACTGTTACTGCAGTTTCAAGTTCCTAACAGCTAGTCCCATGGGACATTAAACTTAATTGAACAGTGTAGGAGACCTGACCAGGATGCCCAGCATTGCTGGAAATTTGTTTCTGTGTTCTTTCCCTCCCAATAATCTTTTCTTTAGGAGGAGATGACTGAAGCACTTGAGTGACCTATCTCCATTCCTCCCTAAGCCCCAGACCATGGAGTGCAGCTCTTCAGAATGCCCACCTCAGCAAGGCTCCTATCAGGAGGAGCAAACTACTTGGATCAGTCTGTGCTGACAGCCACAGGCCTTACCTCCTTTCTGAGGTGTTTTTAGGCCACAGCCTCATCTCCAGTTGGCTGCATACCTGTCAATGTCACACCATAAGTCTGGGTCTAGGCTGGGGCTGTCTAGGCTGTAAATTAAGATCTTACATTTTCTGCCCCACAAGCTAAGCCTGTGGCTTGTGTGATGCTGTAGTGCCTTAACCTCTCCTTGGTGCTCTCACCTCTATGGCACTTCCATCTGCTTGGCTAGAAAAATGGTATCCCAGTACACACCAGCACATGATAACAACCAGGCTTGTCTTCCCACCCCGGCAAGCCAGCTGCAGCCCTTCTTACATTGTCTGTCATGGCCTGGCTCATGCAGCAGAGAGGTGTCCTGGTAGATGAGTCTTGAAGTGCTTTGACCTCTTCCAGTTGCAGACTGCTCTGTCCTGTGCCCTGAATCCCCACCTAGTTCTTCCAAGACGGTCTCCACTTCCACTCCTGAAACTAGGTGTGGATGGGATGTCACCCTGTGATGTATCAGTGGAGAAACCAGGGTGTCTTCCTGTTTTGGACATTGATAAGGTCTACATGCTTTGAAAATGCAGAGACCAGGCTGTAGTCTGTATATTTGTGGGAAACTTCTGCTGATTTTTCTCTCTGTTTTACTGTATCCTACTGCTGTGGGACTGATAACCCATATGTTACCTATGAAGCTTCTGTATTTTCATAGCTGGTGTAATAATCTTGTCTTCTTACCTGGCACAATGCTTGGCTGAGGGGTTTTCAATGACTTCAGTGGGATGTGCAGGTGACAGAAGCTTCTAAAAGCTGACCCTTTAGATGTAAAAGGTTTTTAGGTAATTTTTCAGAACAGCCTCTGAGCACCTTCATGTGTCATTCTGATGTTATTCCCTACCACATAGACTGTTTTCCTTTGGTTCTGCTGCAGTGCTGCCAAAATTTGAAGTGACAGTGAAAATGCCCAAGGTGATCAGCATTCTTGATGAGGAGCTGAAGGTGACAGTTTGTGGACTGTGAGTGTCATTCTTTCAAGTTCTGCTTGGTTTCAGTGTTTTCTTGAGTTGCTGATGAAAGTTCATTTGGGAGGCTGAGAGATGAGACTTTATTATATTTATCAATCCTTTTGGGGTCCCAGGACCAAGCAGACTGTATCTACTGTTAGACAAAAGGCAACAGTTATTGTTTGATGCACCTTGTGTGTAACATACAGAAGCATATTTTTGATCTGTTTTTTTGTGAGAGTGTTTCTTGCGTATTTTTTGAGTCATTGAGAATTTCACACCAGCTACAGTGCTAGGGATGAGGTCTTTAGTTCAGTTTGCCCAGGAATGATGTTTTAGCTATATCTTCTGCTTGTTATTTTGGAGAGGAAACCCTAAGGGATGCAGCTGTCCTCTTTCCTCTGGGCCACCTCACTGCATTCCGCCTTGCAGTGTTCCATACACCCTGTAGGTAGAGCCATGGCTTGGGCTGAAGAGTGAGAGTAAAGACCCAGTGCTCATACATACATAAACCAGTTCTGTCACAATTGGATGTTTGGGTAGATGCTTGCAACATGTTCTCCAGCATGAGGGGGACTCGCAACAAAATCAGCATTAGCATATGGTACCAGATTCCTTTCTGCTTTTTATTTCCCATGATGGCCCTGTGTATCCTGGAGGCCGCTCCAGGGAAGACAGCTGGCATCAATGGGAATGAGCCTGTAATTTTTCTATGTCCCCGTTACATTCCTAAAGTCTCTGTTTTCCTTTCAATCCTCCCTGCTTGTAGATACACATTTGGGAAGCCCGTTCCCGGCCTCGTGAACTTCCGTGTCTGCCGGAAGTATGAACGTACAGCCATGTCCTGTTATGGTGAAGAGTCTAGAGCAGTCTGTGAGGAGTTCTCTGGACAGGTGAGTCAGGATTACTCTGGTGGGAAGAGTGATTGGAGAAAGTGTTATTGAGCATACCTTGTAGGCTTGCTCTGAGTACGTACAAACTTAGTGTTAAAGTGTGGTGAGGCACTGGCACACGTTGTCCAGGGAAGCTGTGGATGCCCCATCCCTGGAAGTGTTCAAGGGCAGGCTGGATGGGGTTTTGAGCAACCTGGTCTGTTGAGAGATGGTCCTTCTTATGGCAGGGGAATTGGAACTTAGATGGCCTTTAAGCCCCATTCCAACCAAATCCATTCTGTGACTCTATGATTCTGTGAAAATCCATGTATTTTAAGGACAGCTGAAGAAGACTGCATACAAGATGAAATGTGAAAGGTAAAAATAAGGGGGAAGGTCTGAGCAGAAAGAGCAATATGTGTAAAGGCCGGAATCTGATGGAGAATTAAGAGATGATAGAAATAACAGAAAGGTCAGATGAAGTGTAGAGACTATAAGAGGAAAGACAGAAAAGCCATGAGCAACGAGAACAGAGTTGGGGTTGGCTTACACTGGAGACAATGTGTGGGAACAGAAGCTGGTGTTAGAGGAAGGAAAGGAGCATAAACCAGGAGAGAGGCTGATGCATTTTGAGCAAGAGGGAAAGAAATATGGATTTAGCAGCAGTGGTAAAGACAGACAGAAAAAAATCCACACTTTTTTCCCCTTTTAACTGGCAAGAGTGAAACTGAAAGGTGTTTGGAGCACAGACAGTGCAACAATACTGGGTTAATTGGCAGAAGTTGGAGTAATAGCTTGTGGAAATATGCCAGGAGAAGAAAGCATATAGATGTTCTTGTGTTCTCTGGGCTCTGCTACAGCATGAGCCACATGAGTCTACAGCTACCTCTGTCACTACTGTTGTTACAAGTGTCAAAAGAAAAGATAAATATTGTGGTTCTAACCTCAGTTCTAGGCACCTCTTCTGTGGAGACTTGCCTTGTACATGAATTTGCTGAAGAGAGGTGGCAAGCTTTGAAAATACTTTTCCAGCTGTCATCCTCTTCCTACAAATACACAGGCTTTGGTTTATGTATCACTCATATGGCTTACACATTTTAAGTAAGCAGCTTTATTTTCCAAAGAGCCTGATGCCTGACAAACATTTCTTATGTGGCACACAGTGACTAATTCCCTATGCTCTCGTACCAAGTGTTGGCAGCTTCAAGCTTCACAAACATAGACAAAAATTGTCTAGTTTGCAAACCCTTTTTTCTCTAATCTTGCTGGAATATCTCAATATGCTTTTTGCCAAGTTACTTATGCCTTTTTCCAGTTTTGATAACAACAACAGAGGTAGGTTATCTGTGAGGTCGTGGGCTTCTCTTTCAGTTCAGAGCAACACACAGTGATGGATTCATTAAGTTGAATAAGCATTGTGTAAATGAGAACATAATGGTCTTGTTTGTTTTCCTCCAACAGACAGACATCTATGGCTGCATTTCTGAAGTGGTAAAGACCAAATTATTCCAGCTCAAGAGAGGGGGATATGAGAATGAGCTCTATGTAGAGGCCAAGATTAAAGAGGAGGATACAGGTATGGATCATCTGGATGAAAGAGCCATGTAATGGGCCCAGGAGAGACCAGCAGAGGGGCCTGCCCAGTAGGAATGAGGGATAAAAGCAGATTCTTTCTCCTCTGGAACCTTAGAGCTTTCCCACCTCTAGTCCAGGACTATCAAGGAAAGAGTTTATCCAGCAAAGGAGGGTTGGCCTAGAGTAAAAGGAATTCTGGTCAGGCAGAGGCAAATTAGTTCTTCTTGCTTCTTTCTGCAGGAGTGGAGTTGACTGGAACAAGCTTCTCTGAGATCACAACCACCATTAGCAGAGTCATATTTGAGCTTTCAGATACTTACTACAAGCGAGGAGTCCCCTTCTTTGGGCAGGTAGGGAAGCCATGAGAATGGAATGCCATGAGTGCCAAGCAATGATGCTACTGAACCTTCTGGTCAGATGTATGCCCCAACTCTGAAAGGATGCTGGACCTCAGTGCTGCTAATCCCTCTGGATCTCCTTTCTTCTGAAGGCTCTCAAACTGGGGTACAGCAGCTGAGAGCACAGCCTTCATTCTGTCCCTGTGCTTCTGTCCACTAAAATTCTCCTCTCCAGTCCACTAAAATTCTCCTCCTACAGTGACCTGTTTAATTGGAGGCCTCAGGGGTGTGACTGCATGTCATTGTCCACATCCACTCCTCTTACCCAGAGGCAGAGATATGAAAGAGGCAGAGAAAAAACATTCAGAAAGTTTGCAGCTGTCTCTGAAAGAGTAAAGTGCTGTTGAGGCTTCCTTTTCTGACACGGGCTCAACATCTTTACCTTGGTGCTCTACCAGTCTTGTTCAGGTGGCAGCCATCCCTCTCCTTCTAAACTAAACTGATTTTGCTCCTCCAGGTGAAACTAGTGGATGGGTCTAATGCTCCAATGGCCAATGAAACTGTGAGAATTTCTCTTCAAGGAGGACAGGAACAAAACTATATAACAAATGAAGAGGGCATAGCAGAGTTTGCCCTAAACACTTCCTCATTGGCCTTGGAAAATGTTGGAATTAGGGTAAGTCCTTTGGGCAGAGAAGATAATGAAGCCCCCCACAGGGCTGGAGGGGAAGCTCTAAAGTTTCTACTATATATGCAAAAGTAATTAGATTATTGTTCCTTGTTATTTATGTGAACCTTGACACCAGTTTGGTGGAAGTAGTCATACAGCAGACTGAGGTTCCAGGTCACAATTGCACTTATCTTGTGAATACTTGATTTCTGCTTGGCAATTGCAATACAGGGTTAGAAGGAACATCAAGAGATCATAAAAGACCATTCTGCTCCAAGAGATCACCAGCCCTATCTAGTCAAGGGTTGGTCTATCTCCCATCTGCACATCTCAGAGTTTAATTTAGCATTTCAAGTTTCTAAATACAGACCCTGTTTTTTTTTTTTTTTTTTTGGTGGGGGGGGAGGGGGGTTGGGTTTTTTTTGTTTGTTCATTTGTTTTTGCTTTGTTTTGGTTTGTTGTGGAATTTGTCTGGGACAAACAGGTGCTGCTGAGCATATTTTTGTTAGTGGGAAATGCAATTTGTTGTGTAATATGCATATTTTGTAATATCACATCTTGGAGTAGGGGGCAATATTTGTGTCTAGAATTATATTTGCTCTACTCCCTACAATTCCCTTGTCACAGACTAAAACCGTTAAAAATTTTCCAGAAGTTACTACTAGATAGTTGAAGTTTTCAGATTTTTGCAGGATAAAGAAAAGGCAAGGATTCCCAAGTAATGAGAAAGATAAAGAGAAAAGGGCACGGGAGGCACATCACTTGATGAAGTGCCTTTCTAAATGTGAAAGATCCTCCCCTTGCTCTCATTTTTAAGAGGACCTGAACTCTGTCCTCCTAAACTTCTATTCAGTTTAGGTTTTGAATTATTAGTTGGAGATTGTCCTTCTTTTTATAGCTTCAGATATTACCAGTGCCAAGATCTGTAGCTTGATCTTGGCACTGGTAATATCTGAACTGAACAGCACTATCCCTTCTTCAGTGCCAATGATAAAGAAAGAAATGAAAATTGGCTTTTTTCCCTTTAGACTAACTAGAATATTAGAGAGAGCAAGGCATTAGTGTAAAAGGCCCTTAAAGTGACACTGATAGTAAACAAAAATCTGATATGATTCAGCTTGTTTGACACAAACTCCAGCTTCTGTGGGAGTGAGATCATTCCCAATGATTTGCTAAAGATACCACCATCCTGTCTTGCACTTTTATCTGTTGGGGTCTGTTGTCTTAATTTTTATTTTTTTATTTTTTATTTTTTATTTTGTAGACTTCCTTGTTACTTCAGTACCAAAAAAATACTAAAGCTTTAATATTAGGCCATAAATTTTTGTTTCCAGTTTGGCCACCTGTGTTTGAGGATCTATGTATGTATTTTCTCCTTTTCCAGGCAGTTCATAAAAACAACATCTTCTGCTATGATCGTTCCTGGGTTGTTCCATCTTATGGAGAACATTATCTCCAACTAAAGCGCTTTTACTCTCCCAGTAATAGCTTCCTCAAAATTGAGCCCAAGTCCAAGCCACTAAGCTGTGGCTCCACCACCGAGATCTGGGTGCATTATATCCTTACTCCAGCAGCTATAGGAGAGCAGAAGAAAATCACCTTTTACTACCTGGTAAGTTTGCACCTGCCATACAGTGAGGTTGTTACTGGCAATTATAGGGGGATTAAAAATAAAAGCTGTGGTTTGTGGCAGCAGTCTTTAAGCACTTTCTTGTCATCCTTCACATGTTCTTCAGAAAGAAAAAGGAGGGTCTGAGTTGGGAGTAAAAAAGTAAGGATGTCCCTGTACCCTCTGGGTGAGCACAGAAATTCTGCTGCAGGGAGGCAGAGAGCTGGGTGTGAGCAGCAGACACAGAGCTTAGTTGCACTCCTTGCAGGGTCCCTCACTTTCAGGTTTGGCTAATGCAAAACCACAATCACAACAAAATTTCTCCTTCCATTCAGGTGATGGCCAAGGGAAACATTAAGCAAGGAGGCACTCACATTCTGGATTTGGACCAGGAAAGTGGTGAGTTCCTCTCCCCCACCAAATTTTCACTCTTATGGGGGGCTAGGCAACTGTGGCAGACATACACTCTGCTTTCATGAAGATGCAGGGATTGACATGTGCGTGTCCCCTAAGATCTGGGAAAAGTTTGACCTTTATTTTCTCTCTAAAAACCTTTAGGCTTTTCACAGATTTGCTCTACTCCCCTGTGCCACTATCTTTCTCCTGACACTGCATTTTCTGGGGCTCCAGTGCTCCTCAGAGATACATCTGATAGTCTGTTTTTAGAAGCTGAAGCAAAATTCAGCATACTTATGCACTGGAAAACAGGCCTTTTCAGTCAGACAAGGAGACTTACATATCACTGTGAGCACCAATTCATCCCACTTGGTTGCCTGGAATTTCATAATGGTTAGGATAAAGTTCAGCATAAAGTCAAACCTAGAATTTTGGCTGCTCCAAGAGAAAGTTTTTGCACCTTAACTTTTTGCCATTGTTTTGTTTGCTAGACAATGGTGTCTTCTCACTACAGCTGTCTGTACAAAGTGATATTGCTCCAGTGGCCCAAGTGCTTGTCTACACCACGGTCTCCAGCAAGGAGGTGATTGCTGATTCAGCCAAGTTCTACACAGAATTATGTTTCAACAATAAGGTAAGTGTCCACTTCCTGAGGGAGCAGCCACCAGACTGCAGTGTGTTCAAGCTCACTTATTTAGATTCAGCCTGGTTAAGCTAATTTCTTTGGATACCCTAGCACTGGACAAGCAATATATCAATTGTTGTAGGTAGCTTCACTGCTTACTGGTTTGTGCTAACCTGGAGGAGATCAACTGCTGGAAAAAAAAGTGCTAGCAGAGGCTACACTGAAAAAACCCCCTTTAGCAACTGGTCAAACTGCATATCCTGCAGATGGTCCTGGCTAAGAAAAAGAGAACAGCACGGTCTTTGCAAGCTGATTTTCTCTCCACATAGAGTTTCTGGGTGCGGTACAGTGGCTGGTCCTAGTTCAAGAACATGCTCCACTGTCTGATCACATCTAGCCCCTATGAGGGATTGCCCCATCACACTCACAATGACCACAAAACCCACAACCACCTTAAAAATTTTGTGAGCAGTTGTGATGCTTGAAGTTGCCAAGAGCTCTTAGTGCAGATTCCCCTGGCACTGTTGGAAGGGAGCAGTAGCCAAGAGGAAGTGTAGAGAGAAGTGTGTATGGGTATGGGGACCTTGTGAAGTTAGATCTGAATGGAAGGAGAAGTCCTGTGAGGATAGGGCATCTGTGACATAGCCTTTCCTGTGGTTACAGGTGGACTTAAGCTTCTCCCCCTCGGAAGGCCTACCTTCCTCGGATGCTCACTTGCAGTTCCGAGCCTCGCCGAACTCCCTCTGTGCTGTACGTGCTGTGGACAAGAGTGTGCTCCTCATGAAGCCAGAAGCTGACCTGTCACCCACCTCTGTAAGTTCTTGGTCTGTGGAACAAGTCAGAGCCTGCTCAGAGCAAGAGCAGCCAGTGCTGGAGTAGAAGCAGGGAACAGTCCCTCCTGTAAGAGCTGACATAGGGAGGCTCCCCTGTACTGCTTCTCATCTTCCTCCAGTGGGCAAAAAGATGAGAAGTGGGCAGCAGTTGTTTCCTAGGGGTTTTGTGTGATTTTAGTGATGGCAGTTAGAAAGCCCTTTTAAGGGGCCTGCTTGTCTTGGCCAGAGCCAAACGCTATTGAGAGTTTGATGATAATTTTTCAGTTATTCTCCTCATGCGTGGATTAATTTTCTTGGGGTAGCATCTGGAAGTGTCAAAGAGTTTATTTGCCTTTTGCCAAGCAGAAAATGGCAATCCCTGAGTAGGGACGAGGTATTGCAGATGGTTTGGCCAATGTAATTTTTTACATATTTGAGCCATAATAACCAGAGTAACATGCAGAACATAAAATAAGAGGTAGTATCTCCAAATTTTGATCCTTTTTTTTGATTCCCAAGCTCTTATTGCTCTCAGCACAGGGAGGACCATGGCAATGTGGATGTATGAGCTGGTGATGTGACTGTTATGGTGCTTGCATCCAACTCTCTCAGTTGTGTTTCATAACAATGGACACTAAAATGCCAAATACTCTCTCTCTCACTTTCTGCCAAGGTGTATGACTTACTTCCAGTGAAGGAATTCCATGGCTATGTCTATGATTCAAATGTACCCTTGGAGGAGCACCAGTGGAATTGTGTGACTGTGGAGCCAATAGTTCGGGATGGGATCACCTATGTTCCAGTAATGGGGGTGAATGAAGAGGACACTTACAGCATCCTAAAGGTATAGCCCCCCTGGCCTGGTTAGGGAGTGGAGTGGGAGAATATTTGAGAATGCTTAAGCCTTCTGTGGCATCATGAAACTTAACAAGGGAAGGGTTTGTGCATCTGAATGATCTGACACTTCTTTTTATCCAGAGGCATATTCAGTGAGTGTCAGAAGCTTTACTTGTGTTGCCAGATATGCTTCACTTGGTAGAAAAGGGATCAGTCTCAAAGTTTTCTTACAAGAAAAGGTTTGAGGTAGACTTGAAGTGAGATTCTAATTGGAGGTAAATAATCCCATGACATTGTAGTTACCTCAAATAAATCAGTATGTCCTTGAGCTGCATTGTAGCCACAGCTACTTCATTCCAGAGAGAAAACTATATCTACTTCCTGGCTAATCCTGACCCCTAGACTGAAATTGGACTGGAACCAGTGTCCTAGAAAAAGAGGGGATAAATCCTTTGGTCTCTCTGAGCTGCCCAGGCACTCAGACCCAGGGGCTGGGGGATCATCTCAAGGTCCAATCCATACACAGTAACAACTTCTCCCTTTTGAGTTAAACACCAATGTCAAGTCTGCCGCATAAACCTCAGCAGGATTCAGTAAGAAAAAAGCATGTTTGGTTTTTCTCCCATAGGAGATGGGTTTAAAGGTTTTCACAAATACCAACGTGAAGAAACCTTGGATTTGCAGTCCGAGTAATGCCCCCTACATTGCCCATGCATCAGTTGGCCTAGGAGCACCTGCAGCCATGGTTGCATCACCCATGTATGCAATGAGGACAAGTGGTAAGGGAACTTGGTTTTGTTATTGCTTCTGTTCTCAACAGAGATCCTGTTTGTGTTTTGGGGTGAATACTTAAACAGGAGCTGGGGTTGTGAACTGAAACCTTGGAACAGAGCTGATGGGTTCGCAGATTTCAGTTTCTGGGTGGCTTGTGTAGGTCTACAGACAAACTTTGGTAACTCTGCATAAGAAATCAGCAGAACAAGACAGTGCTCAAAGACTGGCAGAGCAGAGGATATTATTCTGCTGATAAATTCTCTGTTCATTAGGCTTTTACATTAGACTTCTATTCCTAGATTATTGCTTACGGAGTCTCCAAAACCATTTTAAGGCTGTTCTTGTTGACTCAGCAAGTCTTATGTATGGTCAAAACCATGAGGTGGGTGGCAAATTTTTCAGTCATGATTTGGTAGACTTTGGGAGCTTAGCATGGTAAGACATATATGATAGAAGTCCAGTCTGAAATGACCCTATCCTATTATCCTATTTTTAAGGGCTATCTTAACTCTTACACTGGAACAGTTTGGGCAACAGAATTGGCCCTATCATCCTTCAGTCTCATAATAAGGAAAATATCTTAGAATTTTTAAGTTATTCTAGCTGGACAGCTGATTCAGAGAGTTCTCCTTTGGCACTAGAACCTGTGCTTTTGTATGTATCCAGTTTGAAAACAATTTCAGCTTCTGACAGAAGTTGCTAAAATGGAGGATAGATGCCTTTTAATTATTTTAAATTGAAATAACCGTCACTAAGAAGACTGAAATACTACAGTAGAAAAACACAAGCAAGCCGCCTGCCACTTTTGCCAAGAGCAATGTGATATAGCTCTGATAGCATCTTTCACCTGTCCCTGAAACCTTCTCAGGCTCTGGAGATGCCTGTTGCAGAGTTAGTATTAATACTTCTTGGCTACTCAATTGTTATCCAAATGCAGAAATTCAATTAGTCAAAGTATAGATGACAAAAATTAGAATTTCTTTTAAGAACTTTTCTTCTTTTTCTGCTTGGATGCATTTCTCTTTCTCTTTGTGAAAGCCAAGCAAACCAAGTCCCACCAACTCCATCTTTATTTTCCAGTTATTGAAAAGTAAAGTAAAACAAAATATTTAAACAAATTTCATCCCAAACACAGAATATTTTATTGGGAATAAATTAGGTATGTGAAAACTTTGTTTTAATCAAAATAGCTCTTTTTACCCTTCCCGTATTCCAGCTTCTTGCTTTTCTTTTGAGCATTTTCAGTGTAGTTCTTGAGGAGGCCATAGCTTGTACAGGAAGTTGGTAGTCTGAGAAACAGTGACCCTACAAAAAACACTTCAACAGAGGGATGTTCCATTGCTGGCTGGCCTAATTAGGATGAAGAAGAACATCACATGAAGGCTGTGCCTGAAAGGGAAAAGGCTGCTTGCATAGAAGGACCTAAATAGGTTTTTGGTCTAAATCCTTTTTTTTTAAATTTTGTAAAGTGCTGGCTTCCAAACTTTGAGGTCTGCTGGAGACCAGCAGAAAATAATGGAAGGCTAGCTCTTCTTGCTAATAAGCCCTGGCCCTGAAACTCCACTCCACTTGGTACCATAGCTCACTACAACCACAAGCATCTGCTTCTGATTGACACTTTCTCAGACTGAAGCGTGATGCTGATATAGGTCTTGCTTGTTTGGAATTATCAATAGTTGATTTCTTTTTCATCTCCCCACATTCAGGCATTCCAGAAGAGGCAGGTTTTGAACAATTAAGCACTCCTGGGGAGGTGACAGAGACAGTCCGAAAGTATTTCCCAGAAACCTGGATTTGGAGTTTAGTACCTGTAAGGTGAGTACCTTGGGCTACTTCATTGCTTTTTAGTAAAACTGGGTTTATAAGATGAAAACATGAATCCCAAAGTGTTTGTCCTTCATTGTTTGCAGAGACTATTTGACAATCCTCTGAGATGAAACTACTTTCAGCCATTGTTAGGTTTGTCCAAAGAATGGACTGGAAGATGTAGAGTGGTCCTACAGTAGCAAATGTACTGTGCCCCATCATTCACACAGCAAATACTGTTCAGTGGGCCAAAAGGGGTGCAGGTAGTCACCAAAATGCTGTAACATTGATCCCTCTGTCCTTGCTGTCTGTGCTTTACCAGCTCTGAGGGAAAAGCTGATCTAGAAGTGACCATCCCTGACACCATCACTGAGTGGAAAGCCAATGCATTCTGCACTTCAGCAGACACGGGCTTTGGCCTGTCCCCGACAGTGTCCCTCAGAGCCTTCCAGCCCTTCTTTGTGGAGCTCACCATGCCCTACTCTGTGGTGCGTGGGGAGTCCTTCACGCTGAAAGCCACCGTTTTCAACTACCTGCCTGCCTGCATCAGGGTAAGAGAGGTTTAAATTACTCTCTGTGGCTGGGTACCTTCTTGTGCACCCCTTGCCTTCACCTAGCCTTTTTACCTTATCTCTCAGTAGCCCTAGACCCTTTGCCCCAGACTTTTTATGCTATTTCTCCTATTTGCTCCAAATGCAGAACCCACAACTCCAGTTCCCTGCCCCTTTGCTACTGAAGAAATAGCTGTTTCTATGGCTTCCTAGCTCCCTGTTTCTCATGATCATCCTTTCTTAATTGTACCTCTCTCTGCATCTGGCAGGTGAGTGTGACTCTGGCTCAGTCTGCTCATTTCCTGGCTACTCTGGTGGAAAAGGAGGAAGAATCTCATTGTCTCTGTGAGAATGTGAGGAAAACCGTGGCTTGGCTGGTGACTCCTAAATCTCTAGGTAAAGGTCTCAGGGTTTCCTGAAAACTGCAGGAAGGGTTTCTTTGTGCTGTTCTTCCTGCTCCGTATTGGATATAAGAGCAACACATTTTCCTGGGAAGCACTTCAGTTGAGTGTGTCTGATCTGGGGGGCAAAGACTGATATTTGGGAGGCAAAGACTGGGGGATTCATAGGGTCCAACTGTGTGTCTGGCATCACAATACAGTACCATCAAGCCTTATAGCCTTTGAACAGCATCTCCTGAGGCCGGAGACATTGCTGGCCAGCAGAGATGTTCTGCTAGCTCCATTCCTCCCAGGGATTAGGGAGGACATGGGATCTTCGCACTTTGTTTTGACTGTTGGTGTGGTAGCAGCTTTGGGGTGCATGCAGGGCAGCAATGTGCTGAACAGCAGTGGGGCTGGTCACTCTCAGCTATGTGGTGTCCTAGGTTCTGTGAAAGAGTCTCCAAAATAGAGTCACCTTTCAATGACAGCACAGCTCGTGTGGAGAGCTTGGTTTTGGGGGAAAGAAACAGGGCCCAACTGTGACAGAAATCTCCATCCATGAGCCTGCAAGGTGAAACTCCTGAATGTAGCAGTGAATCCCATTGCCTGGCTCTGCCTGGCAGGGCTGACTGACCCCTGTTTCCTCCAGGGCAGGTGGAGCTCTCAGTGACCACTGAGGCCATACAGAACCAGCAGCCCTGTGGGAACTACATTGTGGAGACCCCTGAGAAAGGGCGGAAGGACACGGTCATCAGACAGCTGCTGGTGGAGGTACGTGGGCTGTGGGAAGGGAGGACTGAGCCTTTAGCTTACACAGTGGTACCACTGGATGGATGCTAGATGATCTCATCTAGCTCCCTTTCTTGTTAGGTTGGACCAGGTGATCTTTTGAGATCCCTTCTAACCTGGTCTGGTCTATGATTTTATGGCATCACTATGCAGTGTGGCAATATGATTGTTTTACATTATCTTTGCACTTTGGCAGGACTGCATAAAGACTTTAGCTTAATAATGTGCCTTGTGTCTCCCAGTGCGATTACCTTTCCCTGTAACTTCTACTGTAACTGCAATCCATCCTTCCCTTTAGCTCCCATCTATCATCTCCTCTTTCAATACACTGTGTTTACAGCCTCTCTCCTTCTTTTGACACACCCCCAGTAAATGTGCCAGTCAGCACATGCTGCCTCTCTGCCTCAGAGTGGCCAAGCAAACTGCCTCTTAAGCTGAGTGTTTTGCAATTACAGTTTGGTAACAAAGACTGGCACCAGGACAAAGGTGAGGGATTCGCAAGCACCTATGGGAATTTGATGACTGTAAAGAAATCACCTTAAAACAACACATGAAAACATGTTGAAATTTTACAGCTCACCCATTTCCTGTGGCAGGAAGAGTTGCTGATGTGGTGTGGAACAGAAGGAAATACTATGTGGCAGTATTGGATAGCATTTACAGGAAATTGTTAGTTTATTATATACTGATGGTGGAAATCTGGCAGTTAGGTTCTGTGTTCTGAGCTTTCCTCCAAATCATAACACCCCCTAATGTTTGCCCACCATGTGCTAGTAGTAGTGTCAACAGTTACTACAGTGTACTACATCCTCCCTTTCTATAGTTTACATACACATTTTTTTCCCCTAAAGCATCTGCAGCATTATGATAAATAGCACTGCAGACTTCTCTTCAGCACAGCCCTCTGTAATGCTGCAGTCCCTTTGTCACAAGGATGTTAAGTGTCTCTCACTGTGAGCAATAGTTGCAGGTCATCTATTTGATGGTCCTGCAATGTTCTCCACTCTTTTTCCTGTCCTTCCTCCACATACGACACCAGTCATTTAGGATCACATTTCTTTTATTTGCTTAAATGATTTCAGAGCTCTGTATTTCAGGGAATGTTTGTGACTGCCTCTCCATCTTCAGTTCCCTCACTTTTCTTTTTACATATTCCTCTGCCCTATTCCTGTCTATATTACCTGTCTCACTAATTTCTCACCTCTCTTGTTTTCCTTCATCCCATGCAAGCCTGAAGGAATTGAGAAGGAAACAACCCAGAATTCTGTGCTCTGTGTAAAAGGTAAAGTCCACTCTTCACACACTATTTGTTCCTGTGTGGTTTGATGGGTGGGATGTTGGAGGCCTGCCTCTATCATATTCCATGTAGTCTGACCTTTTTGGGGCAGTCAAAACATGCCCCACTGGTAGTGAGTTTGAGACATAAGACAGAGGAAAGTCCTAAAGAATTGACCCTCCTGCCTAAGCATGGTATGAGCTAGGACAGATTTAGCATGGATGTTTGCATCCCTACTCTCTTTAGTTATGGCACTGGAGTTACGGGTCCTCTTGTTTTCTTGCACACTCAGGAGGAAGTTGTAGACACATGATCTGCAGTGCCTAGAAGTGGCTGGGAGTGGTTTCATGCAGAGATTGTGTTCCAGCCAGGGAAATATGAAGTAACAGAAATCAGAGCATTTCTAATAGGAAGAGTTGCTGTTGTTGCACTGAGACCCCCTCCCGTTCCATTAGCCATTTCTTGGAACTGTACTGAAGCTGTTTGGGTCTTGTTTCTTTCTCAGGAGTGCCTGTGAAAGAGGAGTTTTCCCTATTGCTACCTGAAAATGTGGTACAAGACTCAGGCAGAGCATATTTCTCAGTGCTGGGTGAGTTAACAGCCTCTCAGTAAAACCATGTGCTGTTTCTGACTCCTTGTGTTGACCTCCTACCTCACAGCATTTTTTCTCTTGGTTTCTAGCACAGCTCATTCTTGTCTTTAATCTCTTCTGTCCTGAGCACTTTCCCTTCTGTTTGTGCTAATCCTTTTCCTTTTCTGCAAGCCTTTTTTCTCAGTCTTGTCACAATGTCCTAACCTTTCTCTCATTTCCCTTTTTACTTTTTCTCTGATGTTCTGTGTTTTGTTCCAGGATCTTTATCAATCCAGATTATCTTTTGTTCTTCTCTGATATCTCCTGCATCTGTCATTCAGTAGCTTCCCCTGATTCTGATAGCCAGCCCTAAATATTGTTAACATCCCTCTGGTATCTCCTGCTCCTCAGGTGACATCATGGGCACTGCCATGCAGAACCTGCACCAACTCCTCCAGATGCCCTTTGGCTGTGGGGAGCAGAACATGGTCCTGTTTGCCCCCAACATCTACGTCCTGGACTATCTGAACAAGACAGGGCAGCTGAGTGAGGAGATCAAATCCAAGGCCACTGGATACTTAGTGAGCGGTGAGCTGTGACATGGATTTTGCTTCTGCTTTGGCTTTATTCTAGATCCTGCCTGGGGTAGATCTGTCAAATGCTGGCCAAATGTTGAAAGAGGTCTTCTCTCTTACACAGATGGTCTCTGCTGTATGCCTGAGGAGGCCCTTTGCTGATTTTTTCTTTATTATTTTGTGTTGTTTAAGCATTACTGTACCTGATCATTGCCAGCACTTTTCTCATGGGGTGGCAATGCAGTGCAGAGTTTCACTGCTACAGTGACTCATTCATTGTCATTTATAGGTCCTGCCATCCTTCTGAAGAAAGGCAGGTGTTGCTTTTCCTCATTCATGGAGATGGGGATGTAACAGCACTGCATATTGGTTAGGATAGGACTGACCTATGCCTCTCTCATTTGCTTTTGCTGATGGAGCTATTTTTCTATTTCCCATCACTCAGCAGAGTCTTTTACGCATCTGAATCTTGCCTTATCTTTCCATTGCAGGTTATCAGAGGCAGCTGAACTACAAGCACCAAGATGGTTCTTACAGTACCTTTGGACAACGTTATGGCCAACCAGGGAATACCTGGTGAGATTTCAATGCCACCTATGCATCTCCAATACGCTCCTCTTTCTCACCCACACGCTTAAAATAAATACTGCCTGACAATAAATAGGAAATTCTGTTGCAGACCAGCAGGCTTTCCAGAGGTGGTGTCGTCCCTAGGCTGCCTCCTTCTTAATAAATAGGCTACATCAGCCAGCTTATGGCTGAAGTGCTTCCTCCCACCAGTGGCTCCGAGGACCATTACAAACAAAAGGAAATAGAGATAAATTGGGGTAGAAGGGAGCAGGGATTTAACACCATGACTGAAGAAGGCTGAAAAGTTGCAGTGGCAGCTCTTCTAGACTAGCATCTGCTGAGAAGTCTGCTGGAAAAGATGGTTCCATATGGAAACATATGAGGATACACAAGTGGAAAGGTTGATAATTCAAGAGCAGTGCTGAATGGGTTTTTTTTCAAATGTTTGTATGCTACTAAGCAAAGACAAGCTGGAGGAGCATGTGTGTTGCCATTTTGACTTATTGAAAAGTTTTGACTTGCTCTTGTCATGTGTTTTCAATTTCAAGTAAGGATAATAATGGAAGAACTCATCACCCTCAGTTTGCTTTTAGTTTTTGAAATGGTAATTGGCTTTTGACAGCATGTTGGCTTCTTACCACATGCCTGCTTCTTTTCCATAACTGCTTGCAACAACTCTTAACAAAAACTCTTTTAACAGGTTCTGCTTTACTTTAAAATTCTAAGGGAGTTCTGGGAAACCCATGAAGCCTGGATTTATAATTTAAGAGTTCTACCAGCAGACCATGAGCTCATGGGAATTTAGTTATTCTTCCTTATAATTTTGAGTACTTCTGCATATCTAGCTAATTGGCATGCAATTACTGATATTTTTCAGAGAGCTTTTTTCAAAGACAGATCAACAATCATTGTCCTTCAAACTGTAGCCTCAACACACAGGGTTGCCTCAGATCACAGGGTTTTTTGAGCCAAAAATGAGAGACAAAAATCAAAGTGGGAAGCAATTTTTTGACAGAATTTTTTGACGTGAGGCTGTAATACACATATGGTCTGACTAACTGGCCCAAATTGCCAGGTCCTCTTGCCTGTTGCCAGATAGATGAAGTGTACATGGGCCCTCTCAATTGAAATGGGCAACAGGCCTGCTCAGGTCCTTTCTTTGTCTCACTTTCAGGCTCACGGCCTTTGTCCTCAAGTCCTTTGCCCAGGCCCGGCATCACATCTTCATAGAGGAGAAGCACATCCAGGATGCTTTGCACTGGCTGTCCTACGAACAGAAGCAGAATGGCTGTTTCCAGAGTTCTGGGACACTCCTGAACAATGCCATGAAGGTAACAAGTCTGCCTGGTTGATTCTTTGTGAAAAACAACCAGGCAGAACTTGGGCTAGAACTTGGCCATAAGTCAGATGGGGCCAGCTGAGCTTCTTGAGCACATAGAGAGATGGGATATTCCCATGCCAATGGCAAATGTTGGGGAGGGAGCTGCACACCATTCTGTTTTTATTGGAGATCCCTTCACATCAGCTGCAAGAGGAAGGAGGCAAGCTAAAGGACTGCAGTGCAGAATAGTGCATTGCTCCTACTGGAGAGGGAGAAAAGACTGAGGATATGAAGGTGGGTGGGGTCAGCACCTACCTTTGTGTTTCCCTGCAGGGTGGAGTGGACAACGAGGCCACGCTGACAGCCTACATCACTATCGCATTGCTGGAGATTCCGCTGCCCGTGACTGTATGTGTTGCATCCTACCTTGGGCCAGTTGTGCTGTGTCAGTCAACTCAGTATTGACCAGAATTTGCTACAGATTGCAAAAATAACTTGGTTGTTGAGCCCTGTGATACAAGAACTGTCATATTTGCTATGTCTGGGAGACATTGTACCCTACGTGTTTCTAGACCTCCTTCCGGCAGTCCCCTCCTGAAAGCTTGGTAGGATGATGTGCATTCAGTAAGGTAAAAGCCTCATTTCTCCCTACTCTACTGATCACTGGCTTCCTTTCCCCAGCACTCAGTGGTGCGGAATGCTCTGTTCTGCCTGGAAACAGCAGCAAATCAGAAAGAAAACCACGTGTACACCAAGGCACTGCTGGCATATGCCTTTGCCCTGGCAGGGAACAGGGACAAGCGGAAGGCTTTGCTTGACTCACTTGAAAATGAAGCTGTGAGAGAGGGTGAGTGTTCCTGGTGGGATGTGGCTTTCACCAGCCTTACACCTTCCCTTGGTAGATTGGCTTTTGCTGCTGGGGCAGTGGCTGCAGGCACTGGCCTCTGTGGGTGGGGAAAGGTGGAGGGAGAGGAAAGACTTGTGCAAAGGGATTCCTTTCTTGAAAAGTCCCTCTCAGGGCCCAGTCCTTCTTCTCTGCTCTGAGGGAGCTCACCAGGAAGCACCAGGCACCATTCCCTTAGTGCTGAGCACTTGGGGGCTCTGCACCCTTCTCTCCTCAGCCCCATCCTCTCATCACACCAGTCACTGCTTAGCAAAGCCTTAGCAATGCCCAGGGACATTCCTGCCTTCCTTTCTTCCTTCCTTCAAGAGCATGGGCTCATGTTAGAACACAGGTGAGCTTGCACAGCACAAGGCATGTCAGTCAGATGGGTGTGCTGAGAGAGAAAATGAGCACACAGGGCATTTTGGAGGCCACAGCACAAGTTCTGAGTAGTCAGGGGAAATCCTGTAGTCCTTCAGTATTATTATGTTTAAGTCAGGCTGGACAATGGATTTAACCAAGCTGTGGACTGTAGCCCATAAATGTGAAAGTGGAGTCTAGGACAAAGTGGTGTCTCGGCCGGAGGCTCAGCAGTCTCATACTCAGTGTAAACCTGCAAAATGTGTTAACCTGACCCTTCCCCCTTCACCCTGCATGACAGACACATCCCGGAGGCTCCATCCTCCTGGCTGGATCAGGCAGCAGGTCAGGAAGTCCCTTGCAGTATTTACTAGTAACAGCTGCTGGTTGTCTCTCTCCCTGGCTCCTGTGAAGATGGCTCTGTTCACTGGCAGCGGCCTGGGAAGGAGCTCGAGGCTGATCTCCCGTTCCACCGCCACCGAGCTCCCTCTGCGGAAGTGGAGATGACGGCCTACGTGCTCCTGGCTCAGCTCACCTCGCAGCCAGCCCCTGCCCAGGAGGAGCTGGCTTTGGCTTCCCTTATTGCAAAGTGGATCAGCAGCCAGCAGAACCCCAATGGAGGCTTCTCCTCCACCCAGGTGAGCTGCTTCCCTCCGGCCACCTCACACATCCAGGTCAGGAGATGGGACATGTCAGAGAGCCAGGTGGGAGCACAGGAAGTTCTGTCAGGAAGGTGGGAACTGTAGCCCTGCAATGGATCCATGCAGTACCTGCCAAGTTCCTGAGAGGCTACAGACAAAGATGTCAGGTAGTGCTCCTGGGAAGGGAAATATGGTGAAACTGCTCTTTCCTTTTGTCTTTTCTTCTTAGCACTGGAGAAAGTGAGGATGGAGGGGAGGGTGCCAGCTGGCAGAAAGGGCAGGCTGTAGGAGGACAGGCTACAGGAGGAGAGGCTCGTTGCATCCCCTGCTGGCACGCTGGGACTCGTCTCTTTCAGGACACAGTGGTGGCTCTCCAAGCCTTGTCCCTGTATGGAGCTGCCACCTATGCCAAGAGCGGGGCAGCTTCCACAGTGGCCCTGCGATCTGGAGGGGACTTCCAGCAAGATTTCCAAGTGGATCCCAGCAACCGGCTGCTGCTGCAGCGCGTGCCCCTTCCCCAGGTGCCAGGGGAGTACAGCGTGGAGGTGTCTGGTGAAGGATGCGTCTACCTGCAGGTGAGGCTGATGGGGACAGCTGGCATCGGGGAGGGGAGCCCCTGGCCAGGCCGGAGGGGACAGAATCATAGGATCATCCAGGCTGGAAAACACCCTGACATCATCAAGTCCTTCCACTGAGGTAGAGGAGAGTAAAGAACAGGAGAGAGGGAAGAGGTGGAAGGCTCTGGGCAGAGGACAGAAAGAGCAGAGGAATGTGGAAGAGAGTGGGAGAGAAGGAGGGCAGTGTCTGCAGTGTGGAGGAGCTGTGAGAAGTGGGGAGGCTGGGTGTGACAGGGTCCCCTGTCTCCCCCGTTGAGCACACACACTCACACACGCTCACACAGAGCTGCTGGCTGTCCCCTAGACCAGCCTGAGGTACAACGTGCAGCCCACGCAGGACGAGGCGCCCTTCATGCTCCATGTGCACACAGTCCCAGAGGCCTGTGGGGACTCCACGGCTCACAAGGTCTTTGACATTGCCATAAATGTCAGGTGAGTCTGCGTTTTGCTCTGAGCTTTCCTCTGGAGCCCTGGGAGCTGGGGGAGGTCTGGTTGTCCCCAGGGTGAGGCAGTCTGAGAGTGCAGCACATTCCTGGGAAGGTGGGCAGGAGGTGGCTGTTCTGCGAGGAGAGGCTCTGGAGGAAGGACTTGTCCTGCTGTGTGGGCAGCCCAGGGCTGGGCTAGTGGGAGGCTGCGTAGATGACTGGGAGAAGCTGGCACAGCTGGAGAAGAAGGTGCTGGACTGCCAGGACTTAGTGGGGTGCCAAGTGTTATGGAAAAGCTGGAAGTGTGCCCAGCTCTGGGTTGATGTGCATTGGATCTTTGTTGCTTGGTTCCTCAGTTACACAGGGGAGCGCAATGTCTCCAACATGGTGATTGTTGATGTGAAGATGCTGTCAGGATTTATCCCCTTGAAGTCCTCAGTGAGGAAGGTAGGAACTTTTTTGTCGTACAACCAACATTGAATCATAGAGTCATTAAGGTTGAAAATGATCTCCATGTGCAACCCTCCACCAAATTGAACCAGACCCCCTTATTATCATATCACAAAGTGCCCCATCTACTCTTTTTTTTTAACTTTTCCAGGTACAGCAACTTCACCACTTTCCCACAGAGCCTGTTCCAATGCTTAATCCCTCTTTCAGTGAAGCATTTTCTCCTTATATTCAACATGAATCTTCCCTGTTACATCTTGAGGACATTTCCTCTTGTTCTATTAATATTTGCCTAGGAGGAGAGACTGTGCCTTGCCTCAGTGCAACCTCCTTCCATGGAGTTGTAGAGAGCAATAAGGTTCCCTTGAGCCTCCTTTTCTTCAGACTAAACAATCTCAGTACCCTCATAAGACTTACATTCCAGTCCCTTTTTGCAGTATCATTGTCTTTCTTTGGAGTTGCTCCAAGGTCTGAAGTGAGGGGTCCAAAACTGAGTGTAGAATTCAATGTGCAGTATCACCAGTGCTGAATACTAAGAGAAAACATCCACTTTCTTATATTTGAGACACCTTTCAAATGTCTGTAGCAAACGACAAAGCTTCTGCTTGATTTTGTCACTGTCATTTGCACATTTGACGTGTACAGTAGTCTCTTTTCATGCATGGCTTAAGGCCAGCACAAGGGGAGACGATGTGATCAGTCTAAGAAAAAATAGAATAAGTAATTTTTTCTTTAGACTGATGATGGACACATTTATTTTCATTTTGTTCCAACAGCTCCCCATAAACATTGTCTGTGCATAGTACATTCAAAAATAGTGCTGTTTCCTTTTTCCCTTTGCTGACCTAAAACCATCTTATAACATTGTGACTGTTTGGGTGTTGGGTAACTGTTTGAGAGGGTGATTAGGTGCATGAACTGGAAAATAAAGGCAGAGCACAACTAGCAAGCCAGATGGAATGTATTTTCATTTAATTGTTCCATCACTGTGTTTGATCCAGTGCTGAGGCTTTTCTGGAGCCAGGTTGTACTTCTTCAGCCAGCCTGGTGAAGGGAGGGCTGGAGATCATGATACTTGTGTGGCACACCCAGGAGGCAGTTCTGTGCTCCTGGCTAAGTTCCTGGAGTACTGCAGTATTTCATCCAGAGTACATCCCACCCACAGGGCTGTCTGTGCAAGGGGCACAGGGAGATCTCCTTCAATGCAGTAATATCTTGGTCTTCTTTCTTCAGCTGGAAGCCCACCCTGTTATTGAGCGCACAGAGCTGAACACCAACCATGTTCTACTATACCTGGAAAAGGTGAGGATGGGGCACAAACACAGGCATTGGGAATTTTGGCTGTGTAGAGCAAAAAATCTGGACTCAAAACTACCCTGGCTCTGCTAAGAATGGGACTGAATAATTTACTGTCTTTTTCTGACTACAAACTTCAAGTTTTTAGACTTAATGCTACTGCTCTGCCAGCCGTCAGCCAGCATTCCATCCCCGCTGTGCACCAGCAGAGCCTCCCCGAGGGTGGGGAATGGTCCCAGAGTTTGCCCCTGCCCCTCAGCCAGCCCTACAGCTCTGTGTCTCCCCAGAGCATGGGTGGCCAGGGAGAGCCAGCTTGGGGTCAGTGCACAGGCACAGGGGAGCCCCTGCAGTGCAGAGCCCCCCTGAGCCTCTACTGCTTCCCTTCCCCAGCTGGGCAGGGAGACCCTCAGCTTCTCCTTCACGGTGGAGCGGGACATCCCCGTGCGGGGCCTGAAGCCAGCCCAGGTGAAGGTCTACGACTACTACGAGACAGGTGAGTGCCAGCAGTGCCCATGGCAGCGCGGCTGGGCAGGGGACACATGGAGGGGCACGGGAGCTGTGGGGACCCACAGCTGCCCCAGCCTGGCACTGCCAGCCCAGCCCTGCCCTGTGCTCTGGGAGTGCCGAGGGACTGGGCTAGAGCCATCCATGCTGGGGGTCCTGTGTTCATTTCTGGCTCTGCAGCGTGGCCCTGCCTGTGCTTCCAGGCAGACCTGCTGCTCCTTGTGCCTCTGCTGTCCTGGCTGCTGTGCCAGGGTGGCAGTGACAGAGCTCTTTGTGCCCACCTCAGCCCAGTGTGCTGGGAGGAGGTGTCTGAGCAGCCCTTGGCTACACTGGCAAGGACACCTGCTGGAGCTGCCTGTGTGGGTGGCTCTGCCTTGCTGCCACTGCCCCCAGACAGGGCTGGGACTGGGGCAGCCCCCACCCCAGCTGGCATCTTTGGGGGACACTGGGGATGCTGGCACCAGCCTGCTCTGCGGGGCTTGGAAAAGCATCTCTGTGGCACCCATCCCCCTGCCAGCAGTGCCTGGGGTCATGACAGCTCACTCTCCCTTCCCTTCTCTTTTCCAGATGAGTTTGCCACACAGGAATACAGTGCTCCCTGCACCACAGGTAGGTGCACTCGAACAACTGAGATGCTCCAGCAGAGACTGTTGCAAGTTGTCTTGAACTAGAGTCTTTGTAGACCTTGTGTTTCCTTGGCCTGTGTCTACTCTCACCATTTTTCTCACTGTGCCTACTGCAGTCCCCATGTCAGTAGACAGACCAAAAGCAATGCTGCCACCCAACTTTCTCTGTAAGATCAGATACAGCTTTCATTTTCCTTCCCTGCTTACATCAATCTCAGTATTACTGCCTTTGTTTGTACAGTGGCAATTGTCTTTTCCTCTGTGTTAGTGTCACTTTATGCAAATAAGATTCAGGTCTCCCTTGGGATGGAACATCACACTCAGCCTTTTGTGTCTCTGCCCTTTTTAGGGCCACATCTGCTATGCTGCAGACACTGAAAGTTACAGAGGAATTGTCTCCCAAATACCTTGGTGAAAGGTTGATGTTATTCATATCTTTTTAACGAGGACCTTTCAAGCTCTTCCCTAGGTTGATTTTGCTTTCTCATGGGAAATGCAGCTGCTGAGAGAAAATGTGTGCTTGGATAGTTCATGTATCTCCAGGACAAATCTGCCTCCCCTCTCTGTAGCATAGATATTTTGAATGTGTCCAGTCATTCCCATTCTGTTACCTGTCTGCACCTGAGCATTTTTAGGTGAAGCAGTTTCTCATAGTTTAACAGACTTGAACTCACATAGCCATCAGAACATCAGCCACAGATATCCAGGGCTCTGGATACCACTCACCAGAATATTTATCTCACTTCCTCCTTTTCCCACCCCCAGTCGAGGCAGAACAAGGAAATTCCTGAAGAATGCATCTTGTTGGAGCCTTGCTGTATCAGCTCATGTGTTTCTGCCCCTTGAAGATCTTGTTAAGGGAGGGGTATTGAAAGGTTAGAGGAGGACACCTCAAAGGCAAAAAGGAAGCAACACTGTAAATAAATTAATTCTTGATTCTCATCAGATGTCTCTGGCCTTGTTTTCTGTTACTGTTATGCTTGTCTCTCTTCCTATCCATGTCATGGCCTGAGATTTCAATCCAGAGCCATCCTCAGGAATACCAGAAGGCAGACAACTTTTAGTAGTTGGGAGATTTTTCTCCATAACTGCAAGTTGTTTTAGGAGAGAGGACATCATATCTCACCCATTATGCACTGGAAGTTTGTCACTCTGCCTTTACAGAGGGTGTTTTCTGCTAGGTGATCCTTGGACATAAACCTCTGATCACATATTGCCTTTGACTGCACTGTGAAATCACTGCTGTGAGGTGCCAGGACACTGAACCTGTCCAATCTGATCTTTTGCAGCAGCCCAGATAGAAGTGAAGACCTATGGGCTTTCCCATTCTCTCAGGGTCTGCTTGTTTCTAAACAGCTAAAGTGAAACCAGAGAGGGACTGGGAGCTTCAGAGTGTCACTCATAAAATTTTTTAGGTCGGAGAGGGCTTTAAGGTCAAGTCCTACCATTAGCCCAACATTGCTCAGTCCACTGCTAAACTGTGTTGCCATGGGGTTGTTGTGACCCAAGCACTTGGCCTCACACCACTTGCCTTGACCCATGGATCCAGCCTGTCCAGATCCTTCTGCAGAGTTCTCCTGCCCTCCAGCAGATCCACACACGCACCCAGCTTCGTGTTTCCTTCAGACTTACTGAGGGTGCCCTTGACCCCCTCAGGTCATTGATAATTAAGCAGGAGTGGCCCCAACAGTGAGCCCTGGGGACCCCACTGGTGACCAGCTGGATTCTGTAACTCCATTCACCACCTCTCCCTGGGCCTGGCTATCCAGACAGCTTTTTACCCAGCAAACAGTGCACCTGTCCAAGCCTTGAGCAGCCAGATTCTCCAGAAGAATGTTGTGGGAAATTGTGCCAAAGGCTTTACTGAAGTCCAGGTAACCTATGTCTATTGCCTTTCCCTTATCCATTGAGTGGGTCACCTTGTCTTCTCCTTCTTGTATTGAAGGAGATCAGACTGGTCAAGCAGGACCTGCCTTTCCTAAACCTCTGCTAGCTGGGTCTGATCACCTGGTTCTCCTTTATGTGACACATGATGGCACTCAAGATAATCTTAGGCAAAAATTCAGTGAAGAACCACTTTATGAGCAAAAACCCCTTGCACTTTTCATAAGAACTTCATCATCTTACCCTCAGTGGAGGTCCATAGATCTCCTATGGACTGAGTAATTTTAATACTGTTTTTTTTCTCCTTCACAACTAGGCTTACAATGCTTCAGCAGATTTCAATGGGGAGGGCCTGGCTTCATATCTCATAATTTGGGCTAAACATTTTTCATGACATTTTCCAAATGGTTATATTTTCTCTGGTCTAGATGTCTCACATGGATGCAGAGGTAGTCAGCCTCAGTTCAAGAGGTCATATAGCACCGTGTGTGTTTTACTTACATGTTTCTACATGCAGAGATGCATTTCACCCTGCCAATGTAGGCTTAAGCAAATACACCTATAGGAGTCCCTCTTGTAAATTATTTCACAAATACAGACCCTCCTTTCTCTGGAAAAGCAATTGCCTGGTGGTAGAAAAAAAATAGATGGCTTTATTATTTCTAATTCAAAACAAAATGCAATGTAACTGTATTATAAATTTTGCTCAGCTGTTACTGCAGCTGGTTCATTCTACAGTCTCCTCTGAATATGAAGCATCAAAAGGCCTTGAGTGTGTAAACCCCAAACATAACAGAAGACAAAGTGACACAATATTAATATCTAGCAAAATAGATTAAGAATTTTATTTGTTCTCAATGACACTGTTTGTGCAGATACACTAAGCCAAAAATTGGATGAAACAGCCAACTGTGCATACTTTGGATACCTAACAGTAAGCATTTCATGAGAATAAATGGGCACATAAGATTTTTTTTGCGTTTAAAAGTTAAAACCACAAATTCATGAGACAAAACTAAGAAAGGGGGATCATTCCTGGGGGTGTCTAAGAGGCCTATGGACATCAAAGCAGCTATGTGATTTAAATGAATGTACCATTTAAACTAGACATAGGCAGGTGGGTTAGTGGCAAGTGCCATTAGCTTTTCCATGGGAATGTCCCAGAAGCAGCAGACATGAGATAATGGAAACTTCCACGAGAAGGCTCAAGCTTCAACTGGAGAACAAGCCATTGTAAGCCAGCAGCCAAAGGCATAATGCAAGCACACATCCCTCCTGGCCCCTGGCACTCTCTAATCATTGAAGAGGACAGACTCTGTCTCCTCCCACTCTTCTACAAACAAGAAGCCATTCACCAAGGAGGGGTGTCTACAGGGAAGATCACAGAGGCTGAATTTCACGTAACCTTAGTTGATCTTCCAGGCTCCTAATGGTGGGAGACATGGATAGCCCTCTGCAGAGACCAGTTCAGTGGAGGATGTGGCTTGTAAGCCAGGGGAGAGAAGTTGTTCCCAAGAACTACCTATCCTTCTCCATTGATTAGCCTGCATCTCAGATGATAAGTTCAGAGAATATAACACAGAGACAGATACATTAGAAAGGCTGACCCCCACTTAGATCATTCTGCCCTCTTTTTTCCCCCCTCACTTGTTAGCCTTATTTCCCTGCACACAGGCATTGTTAGATGGGTTACTCTTTAATCTAAGAAGCTAGGGAGATTAAAGCTGTGGCTGAAAGATGAGCAGGAGAAATCAGATTGAGGAACAAATTGCTCAAAAATCATTGGTGAGTACAGTTAATTTATTTGTATAGTTCACTTTCCATTCCATGCAGGCATTATTAATGTCATGCTGCGGTGGTAGTGGTGAGGCAGGCAGGTTCCAGCATCTGGGAGTGTTCTTCAGTCATTTCCCTGGTGTGCTTCCTCTGCAAGGATGAAAGAAGATGGGAGGGAACAGGAGTCAGAGATATGTCCACCTGCTGTCTAAGGTTGAGAGACGGAGGGAGCAAGATGTGGGTGTGGAAGCCAGGTTGTGTGTGAAGCACAGTACAGGAGAGAGAGTTGCTCTTTTACCACGGTGGAGGGTTACCCACAGCACTCACTACTTGTGTCTCCTTCAAGGCAGTGTGAGGTTGAGAGAGGGCTGAAATTCTCCCTGACCCACTGGGAGAGATAAGCAGAGTGGGATTTGTCACAACTGAGATGTGCACAGTGCAAACAGGAAAAGCTGGTTGGTGTACCAGTGAGACAAGTTCTGTTTATTTCTCTGCAAAGAGTGGAAGAAATCTACTGCACTCTGTTGCTCTGCTATACAGGGCAGGGAAGGAAGCTTGGCAGCTGGGATCTGCCTTCTAGTCAGTGCAGGCCACCTCTGTACATCTAGACTAGTGGACAAGCCTCTTAAGTAGCTATTTTCCATCACCTTTTCCAAGAAAGATAAAATCTCTGCCTCTTAACAGAACTGGGGAAAAGTAGCCTAAAACTTAAGGTCTCACCATGAATCTCACACTGGGCAACCAGACCACACCAAAACACCCTTTGGAAATGTTTTACTACCCACTCAGTGTTTGGACTTATGCACATTTTTCCATGAAGGGAAGCTGTAGGTTCAGAATCAGCAGAAAACAGCTGTACCTATGGACACTGCTCAGATCAACAAGCATTATGGAACAGAAGTGTGAGAGTTCAGACTCTCTTCTACTTTTTCAGTTAGAAACACTAAAGGAGATAAATGCCACCATTTAACACCAGCAGAAGGCAAAGCTTTTGCCTTCTCCAAGTCCAAATCACTTTTTCCAAGTCTGTTCTCAGGTGTCACAGTCAGATCCTGTGAAAAACCATTTCCCAGGAGCTCTGCTTTCTGCTCTCCATATTCCAAACTCCTGAAACTGGGCAATTGATGCAAAGCAAGACATGCCAGTCTTCATATTGGAAGACTCCAGATAGAAGAGGAGAAATAACTTTGGTCAGAGCTTTTTACAGAAGCTCCTAAATTACCTGTGCTCCCAAGCCAAAAACACACGGCCTTGCATTGCAGAGAATCCCCCAAAGATGACAGTCCTGACAGCTCAAACTCCAAGTCAATGCTGAGGGCTGCCCACCCAGGGTTATGAGGCACAGCTGTCTCCTGAGAGGCCCTGGGGCAGCAGGAACCCTAGCAGGAAAAAGCTGTTCCTCCAGACAGTGGCAGCCAAAGGCAAACTTGCTGGCTCTGTAACTCCCATGCTCTCTGTTTTACACACAAGATCTGTGCCTGTAAGTTGGGCTAATGTCATCCAAATTCAAAAAGGGAGAGACAAGTGCTGGCTGGAAGACCAAAATGATAATGAGGAAGATGTAGAGAGCAATAAAGGAAGCAGTACCCTACCTGTGGTGCAGGGAGCACTGTATTCCTGTGTGGCAAACTCATCTGGAAAAGAGAAGGGAAGGGAGAGTGAGCTGTCATGACCCCTGGCACTGCTGGCAGGGGGATGGGTGCCACAGAGATGCTTTTCCCAGCCCCGCAGAGCAGGCTGGTGCCAGCATCCCCAGTGTCCCCCAAAGATGCCAGCTGGGGTGGGGGCTGCCCCAGTCCCAGCCCTGTCTGGGGGCAGTGGCAGCAAGGCAGAGCCACCCGCACAGGCAGCTCCAGCAGGTGTCCTTGCCAGTGTAGCCAAGGGCTGCTCAGACACCTCCTCCCAGCACACTGGGCTGAGGTGGGCACAAAGAGCTCTGTCACTGCCACCCTGGCACAGCAGCAGGACAGCAGAGGCACAAGGAGCAGCAGGTCTGCCTGGAAGCACAGGCAGGGCCACGCTGCAGGGCCAGAAATGAACACAGGACCCCCAGCATGGATGGCTCTAGCCCAGTCCCTCGGCACTCCCAGAGCACAGGGCAGGGCTGGGCTGGCAGTGCCAGGCTGGGGCAGCTGTGGGTCCCCACAGCTCCCGTGCCCCTCCATGTGTCCCCTGCCCAGCCTCGCTGCCATGGGCACTGCTGGCACTCACCTGTCTCATAGTAGTCGTAGACCTTCACCTGGGCTGGCTTCAGGCCCCGCACGGGGATGTCCCGCTCCACCGTGAAGGAGAAGCTGAGGGTCTCCCTGCCCAGCTGGGGAAGGGAAGCAGTAGAGGCTCAGGGGGGCTCTGCACTGCAGGGGCTCCCCCGTGCCTCTGCACTGACCCCAGGCTGGCTCTCCCTGGCCACCTGTGCTCTGGGGATATATTAGCAGAGCTCTCCATCTCCATGTTGTGCTGCTGCCATTGTGCTGCAGAGCTCAGTGAGTGCCCCATGGCAGCCCTGGGTCGGTCCTCACCTGCTCGATGTACAGCAAAACATGGTTTGTGTTCACTTCTGTTCGCTGGATCTGGTGAAACCGTGGGTTTGAGAGCTGGGAAAAGGAGATGTGGATGAGGTTGATATTCTGTAGGGAAGTTAGTCAATCTTCTTCAATTTCTCCCCACCACTAAAATCTCACCATGGAGGTACTAAGAAGTAAAGCACAGCATCTGTACTTCCCAGGGGACTTTTAAAACACTCTTCTATGAAGCCCCACATACTAAGACTTCCCCCAGCTCCAATATCTCAGGCTCTTTCACCTTCTTGACACAAAAATGGAATGAGGGAGCAGCATTGTCATGGCTGTCACATATCTCCCAAGGCCCCTGAGTCCCTGGTATTAGACCTGATTGTCTCCTTCAATCTTTGGATTTGGGGCTATACAGGACAGATAACTACAAGCTACCGCAAGAACTTGAGGAGCGGGAAGGGAATGCTGCTGCTGGTATCCCTTATTCACCCCTACTCCAGAGCTGAGGGGTGGAAGACCTGGAGGAAAAGATGGACAGGTCCAAGAGTGGAGAAGATACCAGGAAAATAATTAAATGCTACTTTAATAAATAATTGATGCCCCATATTAGAAACAGATATACTCAAAGAAATGCTTCACACAGCACCATACCTTCCCCAGTGAGGACTTCAAGGGGACAAATCCTGACAGCATCTTCACATCAACAATCACCATGTTGGAGACATTGCGCTCCCCTGTGTAACTGAGGAACCAAGCAACAAAGATCCAATGCACATCAACTCAGAGCTGGGCACACTTCCAGCTTTTCCATAGCACTTGGCACCCCACTAAGTCCTGGCAGTCCAGCACCTTCTTCTCCAGCTGTGCCAGCTTCTCCCAGTCATCTACGCAGCCTCCCACTAGCCCAGCCCTGGGCTGCCCACACAGCAGGACAAGTCCTTCCTCCAGAGCCTCTCCTCGCAGAACAGCCACCTCCTGCCCACCTTCCCAGGAATGTGCTGCACTCTCAGACTGCCTCACCCTGGGGACAACCAGACCTCCCCCAGCTCCCAGGGCTCCAGAGGAAAGCTCAGAGCAAAACGCAGACTCACCTGACATTTATGGCAATGTCAAAGACCTTGTGAGCCGTGGAGTCCCCACAGGCCTCTGGGACTGTGTGCACATGGAGCATGAAGGGCGCCTCGTCCTGCGTGGGCTGCACGTTGTACCTCAGGCTGGTCTAGGGGACAGCCAGCAGCTCTGTGTGAGCGTGTGTGAGTGTGTGTGCTCAACGGGGGAGACAGGGGACCCTGTCACACCCAGCCTCCCCACTTCTCACAGCTCCTCCACACTGCAGACGCTGCCCTCCTTCTCTCCCACTCTCTTCCACATTCCTCTGCTCTTTCTGTCCTCTGCCCAGAGCCTTCCACCTCTTCCCTCTCTCCTGTTCTTTACTCTCCTCTGCCTCAGTGGAAGGACTTGATGATGTCAGGGTGTTTTCCAGCCTGGATGATCCTATGATTCTGTCCCCTCCGGCCTGGCCAGGGGCTCCCCTCCCCGATGCCAGCTGTCCCCATCAGCCTCACCTGCAGGTAGACGCATCCTTCACCAGACACCTCCACGCTGTACTCCCCTGGCACCTGGGGAAGGGGCACGCGCTGCAGCAGCAGCCGGTTGCTGGGATCCACTTGGAAATCTTGCTGGAAGTCCCCTCCAGATCGCAGGGCCACTGTGGAAGCTGCCCCGCTCTTGGCATAGGTGGCAGCTCCATACAGGGACAAGGCTTGGAGAGCCACCACTGTGTCCTGAAAGAGACGAGTCCCAGCGTGCCAGCAGGGGATGCAACGAGCCTCTCCTCCTGTAGCCTGTCCTCCTACAGCCTGCCCTTTCTGCCAGCTGGCACCCTCCCCTCCATCCTCACTTTCTCCAGTGCTAAGAAGAAAAGACAAAAGGAAAGAGCAGTTTCACCATATTTCCCTTCCCAGGAGCACTACCTGACATCTTTGTCTGTAGCCTCTCAGGAACTTGGCAGGTACTGCATGGATCCATTGCAGGGCTACAGTTCCCACCTTCCTGACAGAACTTCCTGTGCTCCCACCTGGCTCTCTGACATGTCCCATCTCCTGACCTGGATGTGTGAGGTGGCTGGAGGGAAGCAGCTCACCTGGGTGGAGGAGAAGCCTCCATTGGGGTTCTGCTGGCTGCTGATCCACTTTGCAATAAGGGAAGCCAAAGCCAGCTCCTCCTGGGCAGGGGCTGGCTGCGAGGTGAGCTGAGCCAGGAGCACGTAGGCCGTCATCTCCACTTCCGCAGAGGGAGCTCGGTGGCGGTGGAACGGGAGATCAGCCTCGAGCTCCTTCCCAGGCCGCTGCCAGTGAACAGAGCCATCTTCACAGGAGCCAGGGAGAGAGACAACCAGCAGCTGTTACTAGTAAATACTGCAAGGGACTTCCTGACCTGCTGCCTGATCCAGCCAGGAGGATGGAGCCTCCGGGATGTGTCTGTCATGCAGGGTGAAGGGGGAAGGGTCAGGTTAACACATTTTGCAGGTTTACACTGAGTATGAGACTGCTGAGCCTCCGGCCTAGACACCACTTTGTCCTAGACTCCACTTTCACATTTATGGGCTACAGTCCACAGCTTGGTTAAATCCATTGTCCAGCCTGACTTAAACATAAAAATTCTGAAGGACTACAGGATTTCCCCTGACTACTCAGAACTTGTGCTGTGGCCTCCAAAATGCCCTGTGTGCTCATTTGCTCTCTCAGCACACCCATCTGACTGACATGCCTTGTGCTCTGCAAGCTCACCTGTGCTCTAACATGAGCCCATGCTCTGGAAGGAAGGAAGGAAGGAAGGCAGGAATGTCCCTGGGCATTGCTAAGGCTTTGCTAAGCAGTGCCTGGCATGGTGAGAGGATGGGGCTGAGGAGAGAAGGGAGCAGAGCCCCCAAGGGCTCAGCACCAAGGGAATGGTGCCTGGTGCTTCCTGGTGAGCTCCCTCAGAGTAGAGAAGAAGGACTGGGCCCTGAGAGGGACTTTTCAAAAAAGGAATCCCTTTGCACAAGTCTTTCCTCTCCCTCCACCTTTCCCCACCCACAGAGGCCAGTGCCTGCAGCCACTGCCCCAGCAGCAAAAGCCAATTTACCAAGGGAAGGTGTAAGGCTGGTGAAAGCCACATCCCACCAGGAACACTCACCCTCTCTCACAGCTTCCTTTTCAAGCGAGTCAAGCAAAGCCTTCCGCTTGTCCCTGTTCCCTGCCAGGGCAAAGGCATATGCCAGCAGTGCCTTGGTGTACACGTGGTTTTCTTTCTGATTTGCTGCTGTTTCCAGGCAGAACAGAGCATTCCGCACCACTGAGTGCTGGAAGGAGAGAGAGAATGACCTAGAGGTGATCATGCTGACCTCCATCTTGGAACAACAGGAATAGGGATGCTACCTGTGGACCCTTAGCATCCCACTCTCTGGCCTGACAAAGATTTTACCATTGTGTATCCCTTCCCTCCAGGCCTAATAATTCCTAGAACAAATGGGCAGCCAAAGGCTGTTCCTTTTCTTGAATCTACTTTTCTTTTACATGTCTCGTTGTAATGGTTTTTCCCAGTTTTATTTAAAGACTGTGAAACAGTGTTCCAATCCTTCCTTGCAAAGAATTACAGGTCTGATTGTGTTCTGGGGTAAGAGGAGTTCTCTGAAATAATTCCTTGCTTTTGGTTTGATGAATACTTGCTTTCCTCCTCCAGCTATCACCCTGAGACTGTTCTGTGCTTTCACCCTCTGCTCTATCCTTTCTTCTAGTTTGTTTCCCCTTTTGCCAGGGCATTTTCAAAAAAATTCACTTTCTGGAAGTAATGTAGATTCTAGTTTGCTTGTAAACTCTACCTCCACATGAGAAAAAAAAAAGTGTGGTTTTTTTTTTGTATTTTCTGGAAGGTTTTTTGCGATGCTCACATTAGCAATGCATATATTGGTTTAAGAGTGCAATCACTACAGCAAAGTAAAATGTAGCTACTTTACAAGCTGTTATGTCTTACAGACACTGTTACACCACAAACCTTCAGCAAGACACGGCTACTCCTCATTTGTGATGGAAAAGCTGCTATAAAATTGAAAAAGTAGCTCTGCAGGGAGAGCATGCCATGACCTGAAAGCTAACAGCACATTCACAGCTTAATAAAGGGTCTAGAAGGAAAAGACATTGTTTGCTGTTGCTTTGTGCTTTGAATTTCACTGTGTGTGTACTGCAAGATGAAATCCTTTGTGATCTCCTTTGGAGAAGCAGTTCAGCTGGTTTTAAGAAAACAAAGAATAAAACCAAAATTGGTTGTGTCTATGCCTACCACTGTTTGTAAGGCAAATGTTGGGGAGGAGTGCAGTCTAATGACAGGATGTGACAGTAGACACACATGCTAAGGACAGTGCTATTAAGGTTTTTATCAGGTTTTAACATGGCTTATTTTACTTATAGAAATACTCTGTATGAGCCTTAATCACTTGAAGACTGTGCTAACCTTAGCTCATGCAGCTTAACTTGAAATGCCCCCACAGCCCACTCAGATTGTGATAAACCTCTTCCTTCACATTCAGTGGCAGTTTTGTACTCAGACAGGGAGCTGCAAAACATCCTCATTATCCAACATGGCTCTGCCTGAGAGCTTGGCTTCTAAACACATCACCTGACAAAGAAAGAATGCTCTTCTGCTGAAGTTAGTGCCATCCATGTCACCTTACTGACAAAATAATTCCTTCTGCTTGTCCTTGCTACACAGGAAAAAACTTTGGTCACAGAACACTCCCTACTACATTTGGAGCAGAGGGATTGCAAGAGCCTGGCAACCACACTGGCCCAGCAGTCCTTCTGCTGTGATTCCTACCCCAGTTTTACTTGCACCCCCACCTTGTCTCAAAGTGAGGGGATCAGAATGACCCAATCCACACTGCTCTTAAATAGGCCTTAGGCTTTCCACAGAGTGCCATGAAGGTATTCCCTATAGGTATACCTTATCCTTCAAGCATTAAGGATGGGGATTTCCCAAAAAATGATCTAGAAGAAGTAGAGAAAATGACAATGAATGCCTGAGTGTGCCACCCCTTTTTACAGATCTGTGGTTTTGTATCTGCCCAATAGGCCTGAGAGTGGTTCAACAGGGTTGTACTATTCTAAGAAACAAGGATTTCTGTAGGTGTAGAAAACCTATTTGGCTCACTTCAGAGAACTAAATATTATTTAACTCACTTTCAGTCCAAGCTGTATGGAGCAAATCCGTTATCATCCACAGAAGAAACTCAGAAAAATGTTAAATGAAATGTGTATATATAATGGGAGAGGGAATAAAACGGAGGAAGATGTTCCTTCAGTCTAGACTTGAATGGAAAGACTATTCAGATAGGATTTCTTCTTTCCAAAGGAAAAGGGACCTGATAACCTGGGCATGGGGATGCTAGTAGGGCAGGTTAGTACCATCTGTGGCTCAGGCTGGGGTGCAGACACGTACGGTTACAGGCAGAGGAATCTCCAGCAGTGCAATAGTGATGTAGGCTGCCAGTGTGACCTCGTCATTCACTCCACCCTGCAGGGAAACACAAAAGTACTTGTTGATCCCACAGAGTGCCACTGGCTTCTCCCTGTGCTCCATATCTACATCCTGCAGGGACAAATTCTCCCTGGCTTCTTTTTCATGCTCAGTCCTTCAGAAGATGGTGCTGACTTTTTCCTGCTTCCTTGCTCCCTCCCACACGCTGAGTGCTGAAATAACTCTGTTGATGCCAGAGTGACTTATGGTCAAGTTCCAGCCTGACAAAGGCCATGTGGAGCCAACCAGGCAGACTTGTTACCTTCATGGCATTGTTCAGGAGCGTCCCAGAACTCTGGAAACAGCCATTCTCCTTCTGCTTTTGAGTAAGCCAGATCAAAGCATCCTGGATGTGCTTCTCCTCTATGAAGATGTGAGGCCGGGCCTGGGCAAAGGACTTGAGGACAAAGGCTGTGAGCCTGAAAGTGATAGAGGGAGCCAAGACATTCTGAGCAGGCCCTGTATCCATCAGAGGTTGTAGGGCCCATTTAACTTCATCTCCACTTCCATTCCAAACACCCCAATGGCCAAGCACAAGAGAACACTGAGGAATAAGAGGGCATGAAAAATGAAAAGCCAGAGGTACTGAAGTCTTACCAGGTATTTCCAACTTGCCCATAACGTGGCCCAAAAGTGCTATAAGAACCATCCCGGTGTTTGTACTTCAGTTGCCTTTGATACCCTGAAATGAAGAGTGAAAATGTATTTCAGTTGCTGCAGTGCTTTTCAAGGAGGTGTGCAAGGGAAATGCAGCAGACATGGGACACACTGTCTCCCTTGGCTATGGCACAAATGTGACCTGTGCTGCTCAGTATTACAAAGGAAGTTCAGGGAAACCCCCAGCTCTGAATATTCTCATGCTCTTCCTCTCTCCAAAAACACCTGGAAACTGGCTATCTGTGGTCTCTGCTGCTCTCTGCCCAGGACTTCAGGAGGAGAGGCAAATTCATCCCAAACTTAAGAGAAATGGGAGAATGATTCCCAAAGGAGAACTGATTAAAAATGTGAGTCCTACACAGGATAGGAATGCAGAAGACAGGGTAATTTTCTTTGGAGGAAATGCAATTTTCCTGTGAAAATTACTGAGTCACAACCACCCCTTGCTAGTTGGCAGTTGCCCACCGTGTGCATGTGTACTGATGTTGTGTCTGTCATCATGCCCTAGCTAATGTGGTAAAATTCTAACCTGGTCAAAGGTGAGCAATACTTTCACACTTCAGTCCTAAGGAGAATTCAAGATCTACATAAGCAGCTGCCATGATTAATGGTTATAGTCTGATTTATGTAGCTCATATAACCCTTTCTTATGGAGGGAAATCCTGAGTTATTGCCAGCCCTGGGCTTTTTCTGTGTTCCTGTTTGGATGCTGCTGTCTCTCACCCTGTACCTCCAACTCAGCATAGGATTCCTTCTTATAGATACTGTATTGTATACCCCTAAGCTGCCAGTACCCTGCTCCTTTCTAGAGACAGCCTCCAGCAGATTGTCCAGGCCAGTGGCCAACAGTCTCCTTATCCAGTAGCCAAGGGAAGGGATGAACAAAGGCAAAAGCTCACCGCTCACTAAGTATCCAGTGGCCTTGGATTTGATCTCCTCACTCAGCTGCCCTGTCTTGTTCAGATAGTCCAGGACGTAGATGTTGGGGGCAAACAGGACCATGTTCTGCTCTCCACAGCCAAAGGGCATCTGGAGGAGCTGGTGCAGGTTCTGCATGGCAGTGCCCATGATGTCACCTGGGCAATGGGACAATTCACAGTGTGCATTGGCCATTAGACTGAGCACAGCCTGAAGTGGCAGTGTTTCAAAATAGCATGTGACACTTTGAGGAGGTTTCACTTACCTAGCACTGAGAAATATGCTCTGGGTGAGCCATCCACCACAGTCTCTGGGAGAGCCAAGGAGACTGTCTGCGACACTGACTCTTCTGGGATAAAAAGCAGATTAATTTGGTTACAATTCCAGATGTATCTACAATGCATGGGTAGCAGCTGTCCGTGGGTGGGACACCTGAAGAGGGGTTTCCTGACTTCAACAAATCCATTCATCTGTAATTCTCTTGATGAAGTTTCCCATCCTGCAAATTTTGTATTGGGCCTGCAACACCCTCACACACAGGTTGTCATGGACTTTACATGGCACCATCAACCAGTTTTGACTGACAAATCACCTTTTCCAGCCTATTTTTTTGGCCTTTTTCTGTTTTGGTGGGCAGACCTGGCTCACCGCAGAGTCTGGTTTTTGATTTTACCTCTGTTAAATGAAAGGCATTAGAGATAACCGTATCAAATCCCAAATACTCTGTCCTTGCACTGACCTGGCCAGCCTCATTTCCTAAAAGATGTACTTCCCCCTCTCTAATTGTAGACATTGTGACATCCTCAGCTCTTCTTCCACAGGAAGAATGTTTTCACTAACAGTTGAATGTACATCTACTTTGTTCAATTTTATCAGATCCCTACACATTTCTTCTCAGAGTGGAGCACTCACAAACCTTTTATTTCACCTTTGTCCTTAGTTTCTACCACAGCAAAGAAAGTTTTGGAAAACAGACGGCTCTTACCAGATGCACAGAGCACAGAGTTGTACGTGGTTTCCACTTCAGTCCCTTCCGGCTTGGGGAAAAGGGAAAGGGGAAAAAAAAGCAAAAAATGAGAAACAACAGCAACAAAGAAAAGGAAAAAATATCAAAAGGGAACGTAAAAGGCACTTTTTGAAAATTGCCTAGAAATTTTTCTCCACCATGTGCTAAGCTGAGGATGATTGAGAACTGTAACATACTGGCTAATCACAAGTATGAAATTCTTTTTTTTCTTACTACTGAGAGGGGCCCTGCAGCTTCACAGGTTGTGATGGAGATAACATGAAGGTGATGTTATCACTGTGGCCCAACCTAGCAGAGCTCTCCAGGCTCTGGTGACGGCCGAGTGCCTGGCACACTGGAAGAATATGTATGCAAGAACTTTTTGACTGGTGGCAGATAGAGCACCCCAATGCACCTACATGTGACATGCTACAACAACCAAAATTCAAATGTTTGCCACAGTCAGATGGTTTATAAGTCCTAGTCTAGTCTTTGAAGTCAGAAAAGAATCCCTCTTTTCTGTTGAGATGGGTGAAAATATTTTGCAGAGAACTCAGGAATCAAATGTTTACTGGAAATCTGGTTTTGTCAGAATTTATTTTAGTGAGATCCCTGCACCAGTTTTTTAACCTCTAAATAGGAGAGTTCTCATTGTTTCACTACTGGTTTCCAGCTTTTGCCAGCTGATTTTTTTTTTCCCTGGCATGTGAACAATGGTGTTATTGTCTTCACTTTCTCACAATCAGAATACATTGTCTCTCACTCTTCAGTATGAAAAGACAGAAAAGTACTAAAATAGCAGGAAAAAACAAAAGAAAAAAAGAAAAAGTTTTTTGGATAAACTGTGACAGAACTAAATGCTTTTGCTGGAAAAGGCACCTTCTTGTTTGTCTCAGTATGTCATTCTGATATGCAACCCAATGAGAAATCCATTGTTTTGTTTGATTTCCAACAGGAAATGAAAATGTACAAACTGTAATTGTTTGAAAGATTTTCCTTTCTAGATGAGAAAATCCTGGGTGAAAAAAATCCTTTTTCCCAAAGAGCTCTCAATGAGACTTGGTTTCTCGAGGGGCAGGAAGATGCCCTGGGGCCTCTGGCACCCTCACTTCTCTCTCTCCCTGGGCTGCACTGCCTGCTGCAGGGAATACTGCCATCCACATGCTCAGGACAATGCAGCTCACCCCAAGCATGTTGCACTGTATCCATCCCTGCTAATTAATTGTTCAGCCTTGGATGCTAATCTCTGATTCCATGCTGTCAGGGCTTGCTGTAGATTAATTGCCACATTACAATAACAGGATAGGATGAGCAATCTCTCAGACACCCTGACAGAAGTAACTCTAATGCTTGTTCAGTAATTTACATTCCCCTGCCATCTGTGAGAAGAGACTTTACAGTGCTCTATCTTCCTGTATCTTCCAAGAACTAAACAAACATTCTTTTTCCTGAAGGAGTATGTGAAAATAGGAAAATTTTCTGAAATGTTAAACAGTCGTCCATGTATTATACTTTCAAATCAATTTGTAAAAAAAACCCAAAAAAACCCAAAAAAAAGAAGAACATGCAGATAGGACTGTTGTTCCATGCAGACAGGACTGTTGTTCCATCATTTCATTCAGATTAGCAAAACATTTCCTGAAGCTACATGAATCCTAGCTCTGCCTTACTGAAAACTGGAATGTCTGCAATGTAAGGAGGACTTATTATGATATAAATTTCCCTACATAACAACCTGGTTCTTTTTTTTGCTAATAGCATCACTGGGAATCTTATACTGAGGATTAATTTTATGACTGGCAACTTACCGTCTGAAAACCTATTTTTTTATCATTGCAAAACACTGCTTAAGAAGTGTACAAAAGAATGTGAAAACAAAAGGTTAGTTATATTTTTTTGAACATTCTTAGAGGTGTAATAAAAATAATTCAAAACAGTGACGGTAGTTTTGTTTAGAAATATTTGTAGATTGCAGTGACTGTTCCATATTCCAGAGCACTGGCCATGGGCTGGAGGAGAAGCATAAGCTTTCTGGCTAGTGTTCTATTCACAGCCTTTCCCTGTGATTTATTACAGGCAAACACAAGGATTTCTCATTTTTCTCTGATATGATGTGTCTCGGAAAAACCTGTCATTATTGCCTGCCTTATTATTCCTGTCCCTCCATGGAATGTAAGCCCTGCTTTGACTGAGATGGCAGCACCATGAGTTATGGCCTCTACTGGCCTGTGTTAGATTTATCAGTGCTTCTTTTGCAACAGCTTGCAGAATAAGAGCCCCACAAGCCATTATTCCTGCTCTCATGGCTAGACCAGAAAACTTTATCACACAGCAGCTCTGGCTGCTGCTATTGCTGCTTTTCTGTGCCACCAGAAGGAGCAGCCCACGTACCTCCACCAGCAGCTGTCTGATGACCGTGTCCCTCCGCCCTTTCTCAGGGGTCTCCACGATGTCGTTCCCGCAGGGCTGCTGGTTCTGTATGGCCTCAGTGGTCACTGAGAGCTCCACCTGCCCTGGAGGAAACAGGGGTCAGTCAGCCCTGCCAGGCAGAGCCAGGGAAATATGGGTTTGTGTTTGTGCTGGCAGCTCTGTGATGCATTACAGAGAAGCTTTACCAAGAGGAGAACTAAATCTGAGATAGAGTTTCTCATCTTGATCCAGATGCAGCCTTCCAGATCACCTCCTCTGTGATGGCCACCCGAGCAGGTGTTAGTCCATCAGCATGGAGAGTAGTGATGGGGAAGGTCTCAAAAATCAAATGGTCTCTTTCTGGAGGCTTCAGAGAAAGCAAGCTTTGATTAAAAAATTTCAGACCCAAATACATTAAGACAGGACATTCTTAGCTCCACAGCTGGACTGTCTGAGTTCTTTGCATGCCTTAAGGGAATTTGTGATTTCTATTAAAATGTTGGGAAAGCCGTGGCCTGTAACACATCATTTGTTTAGGACATGGAAACTACACCCAGTGTAGTGTCTCAGCATCAAGGCTGGATTTCTGACACAGAGAAGATCCTTCCAAAGAGGTTTGGAGTCATCTAGCTCCTCACACCAGAGATCTGGTGCCGCACACTGCTACCTGATCCCAGTATCTTCTTGTCATCTGGTCTCTTACCTAGAGATCTTGGTGTTACTGCCCAAGCAACAGTTTTTCTTTCATTCACACAGATGCAATAGGATTCCTCCTGTTTCCCCACTGGCACAGCCAGGAAATCAGTAGATTCAGCCAGAGACACGCTGACCTGCCAGGTGTACAGAGAGGAGTCATGAGGTTTGGACTTGCAGAGAAGCTGGAGCTGTTGCAGACAATGCAGTACATGGAAATGGGTAGTGGAGCTACCTATTATGGGTAATGCAGAGCAAGAGCTGCCTGGTAAAGGAGGAAATGACTGAAATTTACACAGTTGTAGGAGATCAGGGAGGTAAGTGTAGAGAACAGCATCTTTGGAAAGGAAATCAGTTCTGGGGAAATGAATAGCACAGACCAGTCGTGACATGAATTAATAAAGATCTCCTTCATGATTAATTAGGTGAAGAGATAAAACACCAGCAGTGGGAAAGCTAGTAAGGGAACAAAGAAAAGTAGAACAAGGGAAAAAGGAAAAGTGAAATAAAGAGCCTGAAAATTGCAAACAAAATAGGAAATACAGGGACATAAGTGAGAGTGCATTGAATGACTGGATAAGTGCCCCTCCTTGTTTCAGCTTCATTCCTTTTAGAATAAAAATCTGTATTTATAAAAAACTAAGCAAAGGCAATTGAGATTATGTACTAATCCCTTCCCAAATTTTCTCTTGTCTTTTTGTATTAGAACAAAATGCAGGTAAGAATGGTGAAGCTATATAGCTCTCCTCAGTGTTTTAGGGACAGATGCAACAAATTACAGGAAGTCTGCATACTCCAGCAAATCTTCTGTGAAGTTTCGTGAGATGAGACTAAAGGCTGAACATAAATATCCACCCTGGTGAACCTGGAATTTCCATTTGGGCATGCAATGATTCTGTGATCTGTGAAGAACCCAGGTTCTCAATTTCTGTAGAACAGTGACATAAATTTGTGATGACAAGGCTGAGGCTCTCAGTAGCAGCGCTTCAGGCTCTGAATCAAATGCAGCTTTCAAAACTTTGACAGGAAAACACATTCCCTCTTCATTGAATACAACAAGGGTTTGTACATATGTACACCTACATCAAATTACCTTTGCAGATCAGTCATCTGGCTTGGAATACCCAGTTAAAAAGGGCCCACTGCAGTCTCCCTGTGGCTGTTAGGCTGAGCAAAGCTGTGAGGAGCATCCCTTACCCTGATGCAGGCAGGCAGGTAGTTGAAAACGGTGGCTTTCAGCATGAAGGACTCCCCACGCACCACAGAGTAGGGCATGGTGAGCTCCACAAAGAAGGGCTGGAAGGCTCTGAGGGACACTGTCGGGGACAGGCCAAAGCCCGTGTCTGCTGAAGTGCAGAATGCATTGGCTTTCCACTCAGTGATGGTGTCAGGGATGGTCACTTCTAGATCAGCTTTTCCCTCAGAGCTGGTAAAGCACAGACAGAGAACAAGATTTCAGTTGTATTCCGGTGTTCATCTATTCTCCTGCTGAGCAACATCTGCTGACAGCAAACCCCTGCCCAGCTGGGTTACAGGCACTGGCTTTTGCATGTTCCTCTAAAGCATCCTATACTTAATGTCCTTAAAAATCCCTTTGTCTACTAGAAATTCTTCTCTCACTGAAATACTGATACATCCACTGAGGCTTTAACCTAGTCCAAGGTTTTGGCCTAGTGACCACACTCTGCATTCTCTTGAGCACTTACTTCACTGAAACTATGTCCCAGATCCATGTCTCAGGGAAGTACTTCCGGACAGTCTCCATAGGATTGCCATCAACCATATCTTCTACCATGTCATAACTCATTTCTCCATGCAGATTCATTGCAGAGACTAGCAAATTTATTCAAGGACAGGAAGAAAGGAAAAGATGTGTCAAACTCCTTTCTAAACCAGGACAACTACTTTCCCTCCAGGTAGGTGCTATTCTTAGGTCAAATTTTAAAATTGAAAGAACAGCTTTGATATCTTGGCCACTGGAAACATCAATTTCTCTATTGCCATCTCAGTATTTAATTTTTCTTAATGTTGCTACTCTTCTTACAGAGATTGGATGGAGTTGAACATTCTTCCCCCACTGCCAGCAAACCCCTCAGTGCCAAAAGAACCATGCATGATGATATGAGGGCATATTTCTATAGCAATACAGAATCAAATCCGAAGCTTACTGTCCACAAATATTACTATGGCACGCAGTTTAATAATCTGTTTGAAGAACTGATTGCATTTATACATGACCAGAAACAGAAGCCACACTTAGCCCTCCATCTAGGACGTTTTTAAAAATGAAAATGGGTCTTAACATCTCTGGCTATCTCACAGTGTTGCATACTGTTGTGCCTTACAAAAGGCATTTCCAGCAAGCTTAAAAGACTTTACATCTCAAAGCAGACAGCTGTCTTGAGCCATACTCTGATGACAAATCCTCCATTTCCAAACCAAAGATCTGATCCTTATGAGTAGGAGGCTAGAAGCTGTCACTGGACCAAAAGCTACAATTGTTTAATTGGAGCTGGGGTACTGCACCATAAAAGTCAGGAATTGGAAGCGATATAGGTGAGTCTTTTATATAGTTTTTCTAATCTCAGATCTGTTTAAGAAAACAAGCAAAAAACCCCAACATCATTCTCTCTATCTTCACAGTCACTCAACCTGCAGAGAAATGACATGACCTACGTAGCCCCTTCTAGACATGTAAATGGGGAAACAGGGAACAGAACCAAATTTCTCAGCCATCAGTGGTAAAATATTGAACCACGGGATTGTACCATTTTCTCATTTGTCCTGGCCCACTTTTTCCCTAGTTGCTCCTCTAGCTATTCTAAGAACGTTGCTGCCTAGAAGCAGATGCTCCTTTTTTTAGGTTTTCATAGCAGGACTCAGATCTGATAAGAAAAAAACCCCATTACTTTGTGCTGAAAGACTCCTTTAGTGCCTACAAGCCCTCTGCTGCTGTAGGGGTGGCACGGGTGACCAAGCACACACAGCTCCAGCCAGGCACATCTGTCTGCCTGGGAGATGCAGGCAGAGGTGAATCAGTTCTGTATTTCAGGACTGGGTCTAGAAGGGAGGGATCTGAGTTAGGTCAGCATATCTGAATGCAATCAGATCTGCCTGTGTAACTAATATTCAAAGATTCAGAGAGGGAAGGAAATAGGCAGGGTGGTAAATTTTAGGAAGTTGTGTGAGGGGTAAAACCAAGAAGGTACTAGAACCACTGTAACTCCTTTCCATCATGTGTTCTGGGTAATGCTCGCAGAGTTCAGGCTTATGGATCTTGCTGCTAGTGAAGACTTTTAAGCCCAATTCCTAGTAAACAAAGAGAAAGAAGAACAAAAAATATGCAAAAAAATTGGTTTGAAAATAAACTTTATTTAGTATGTCAGGAATGGATGTACCTAAGTCTGGTATTGATCAGAATAAGAGAGCTTGTATGTAAATTCCAGATAGGCTTGTTTGACACAGATGTGGAGTCTCTATTGTGTTATTCTCATACTAAGGCTAAATCCTGGTATGATCAGATGGAAAGGTAAGGCCACAGGCCTACCTTGGGGACACCTGCCTGCATGAAAATGGCATGTGTGAAATGCACTGGAGGGAGGGTACTCAAAAAACTTTGTGCGGGACACTTTGGGTGCATATGCGTGGATTTATGGGTTATCAAATCAACTGATACTTTAACAAAGACCTATTTAAACCAGAGAAAGAAAACATGAGTGAATGAGGAGTTTCTAATACTATGGCACTAGATGTAATTTCTCAGGACTGTTTCCTTATCCAAGCCCATTTGCAGCTGTCTGTACTATGAGGAGACCTTTCAAAGTTTTAATGGTTTAAAGAAGCACTCAGTTACTGTTTATGGGCTACGTAGATGTGGGAACTGGGCCTGGTTATTTTCTTGCATACAAACATGAGCAAGTTTACAGCAAATGAGCTTATCTTTTTATTAAAAAGCCCTACAGGGCAGGTGAGAAGAAGAGAGGAGACTGAATTCAAAAGGGAACAAAAGAGAAAAATGAAAGGCTGGTGCTTACTTTGAGAATTTCGTAGGCATCCCCTTCGCCGTCAGAAGAAATGGGTACGTAGAGAAATCCATTTAATGACAGATTGTCGAGTGATACACATGGATTGACGTTGTCTTCTTCCAAGTAGTATTCCCTGAAGCTATAACCCTGGCTTTCCTTTAGTGGGAGAAGATTATACACCTGGGGAAATGCGAATAACAGGGAACAATGCAGCAGGTCCCCTCTTACAGGGACAGACAGAACCTAACACTCCACTGGTAAATGCCAGCTTCTAAAAAGCAAGTGTAAGGAATGCAACTGTAAAAGCACATTGCCCCATGTCTATAGTGCTGTTAGTGAGGGCTTGCTTGGTTCTTGTACTTGCTCATTACCAAAAGTAGCCAAGACTCACAGAGCTAGGAGAAAGCTCATTTTCAGGTTTCATAAGGAGAACGCTCTTGTCCACTGCACGGAGGGCACACAGGGATCTTGGAGAGGTGTGGAATTGCAGATGTGTGTTGGAAGCAGGAAGACCTTCCTTGGGTGCAAAACTCAATCTCACCTGCAAATCCAAAAGGATGTTCAAGTAACCATTTTTCCAGACACTGTTACATTATTATTCTGACACTTCTAGCTGTGTGAACTGAGGTCAGCTAGTGTCTAATGGATATTCATCTTTGATCAGCGTAATTAATAAAGATGAGTGATTCTCTTTTTGCTTCTGTCTCGCTCCACGCTTTTTATTTTCATAGCTTTGTAGCTTAGTCTGGTCACCAATCCTCAGTCAACATCTGGTCAGAACATTTCATGAACCCATTGTGAATTCTGCTTTCATTCTGGAAATCTAAACCGAGCTGCTGTCCATAAGACAAACACAGGTTGCATAAACCACGGCTTGTACTCACTTTATTGGGGAGGCACATTTCAACCTGGAAATCCTGTGAACTGGCGATGACTTCCCCACTGGGTGAAGTGGTGTACACAAGCATCTGTGCCACGGGAGCAGTTGCTGCCTCGACAGGGAAGCTCAACCGAAACGTCCCAGAAGCTAACAGAGAGAGCAAGAGGCTGTTCAGTATGCAAGAGGTTCCAGTATACGCATTTGCCTTCCCCAGATAAAAAAGCCAGGTTCACTCCTGATGAATATTTTTAGTTATCAGGGGCTGGCAAACAGACACATGACTAAAATTTGTGGCTGGTGCTGAAGACACCTGCATTCAAAGACCTATTGTGAATTTACAAAATACATGAGTTTGGAGGGCATCTCCCTGCCTTCTGGAATCTCCCCAGTTAATTGTGACATAATTTTTTTCCCCTCAGGCTCCAAGATCTACAAAAAAATAGTTGAGGCAAAAAAAAGTAACATGAGTGTTACAAAAAGGTGATAGCAGTCAAGGCTGCAGAGTGGCTGAAAGAATAATTTTGGAAGGTTACTGCTAAGTAAGCGCTTATCTGAACACCAAACCATTGCTCCAAAAAGGGTGGAAAATGCCCCTCTGTGCTGGAAAACTCTATCAGGGCCTGAGCTTTATGTCACAATCTAGACAAGGTGACAGAATATCCTTTGGTACCAGCCCAGGTGGGGGTTCAGTCGCTGCTTCTAGTGAGGTTACAGAACTTTGTACAGCACACAAGATCTTTTACTGCCATAATCCATAATCTGTTTATATCCACTGCAGGGCAACTCCTTCTCACAGACTTACAAAATGTCTCTCTCTTCTCATTTTCAAAAGACATTTAAAGTTGCATCACAGCCTGTCTCTGGTACTGAAATGTGTAATACTTGGATATTTATGTGAATAAATTTAAATGTGTTGATTAGAATATAGGTATGCGTGTGTTTGCATGCTTACAAGGCAGGAATGATTAAAAAACCCAAAAATTAGGGGAAGTGAGAGAGACAAAGAAATGGAGGCACACCCTTCCTACTTGTTGTACACGTGAGTCTCACAACACTGGTAAGCATCCCCAGTCAGAATAGGGTGGAGTGGCCATCAGAAAGTGCTGGTTTTATGAAACGGCCAAGACATAATACTTATTTTTGCTTGAATTTTCTAACATTTTCTCATTAAAAAAATAGCACCTGTTGGAACTCAGAGAAAACAAAACTAACCAAAGCCACGGCATATAAAAAGGCTTAATTTTGAAAATTCAAACATTACATGCAAAGTTTGAATGAAATGTTAAATTCAGTGTTTGAATTGAAGTAATTTATCTACATCCCCCCTGCCCCAAATTACCATCAGAAATGCTAAAAAGGCATAGATCTGCTCACCATCTCCAGGATTCACAGTCAGATCATGGGTGTCAGCTAATACGATTTGTCCCTTGGCCATCACCTGTGTAACAGAGAAATCTTCCTGTAATTGTTGTTTTCAGGGTTGAAAGGAGAAGGAATGTTCACTGGGTTAATTGTAAGAGTGTGAGCAACACCAAGAAGGTACTAAACAAGTGCCAGGCTGGAATTTACTGGGTCTTTGGAGACAGAAATATTTGCTCCTAGGAGGACCACATTGATCATACATATCTTTGCTTTACATATTACATATTACATATACATATATAGATATGTATATATCCATATTACATATTACATATATAGATCAGGTTCAAATGCATTTTGCCTCAAACCACACATAACTCTGTGAGTCATCTGCACATTTCTAACAGTTTGGAACAGACAGGAGATCAAAAAGTCTCCTCATTCCTCTCTCAGTTGCATCATGAAACACTATGAAGAAAAATTTCACCAGGATTAGTTTTATAACTGCACAAAGTTGGAACCACAGGCTGCAGAAGACCACAGGCTGCAAAGAATAGGAGCTTGAACTGGGTACCTGAAGTCAGGTAGTAAGCAATAGCCTAAATGCTTCCTGTAATTCCCTCATTTCTAGAAAAAAGATTCCTTTTGCACAGTCAAAAATGCTTTTTTTTCAGTTACTTTTGACATGGAATATTTATTCCATAACACCGTATTTTAATTTCAAGATGTGGGATCCACATCTGTGAAAACGGAAATTCTCTCACTGTTTGTTTCCCCACTGTATGCATATACTTAAAATCAATTCTCCCAGTTAACTGGGATAAACAGGTATCTTGTCTTTCCATTAATTGTTAGAAGTCTTGAAAATAAGCACATAGACATCCATAGCATAGGTTTCTATTTTCTTTTTTGAATATCAGCCTAAGTCCCCTGATGTTCTGTGCAGTCCACCAGAAATGAAGTGTCTGTTTTACTGATATTTTAATTGTTCTCCAAAGCTACTCTTGTCTTCTCTGCTAGTGTCATTAAATGGGATAACGAGAAAAACAAATTTAGGGAGATAGACATTTGGATATTCATTTGAAACTTCCTGTTCTCCCAAGAGAGACTGACATGTCATTGTTTGGTCACAGTTCAATTAGTCTCTCTTCTCTGACACCCAAAATGAACAAATTCATCGTTCTTAATGGCAGCATGTTACAGTCTGTTCCAATTACTGTGGTCTCCCAAAATTCTGCACACAGAAGCCAGAGAAAAGAGAAAGATTAGCAAAGTGTATTTAATTGATTGCACTGTTGCAGGCCATGGTTTCCATTCCAAATGCTCTCCATCATTACTGGCCATCTAGCAGTGCTCTGGTTGCTCAATATGGAACATAGCTAGAGGTCACACAGTATTTCTGTGGCTGTAGATCAAAGTAACCCCAAACATGTCTTACCAAATAATAAATGACAATTTTCTTCTGCTCCCCTATGGCCTCTGGTGTGAAGATATAGTGCACCTGGACCTCTGCTGAGGAGCCACAACTTAGTGTCTCAGGCTTTGGCTCAATTTTGAGGAAGCTCTTACTGAGGGAGTAGGAGCGAGTTACTCTGTGCGTGGTACGCTTGTAGGACGGTGTCATCCAGTCACTGTCATAACAGTTCAGTTCAGGTCTATGATCTGCCTGAGAAGGAAGAATAAAAGGTTCATAGCCAAACAAAATCAGGTATAAAGTCACACAAAAGTCCACAGAAAAACTCTGGATATGTTCTGTATTTTTTTATGCTTAGGAGATTGTGGATAACATGCAGAGAAGACAGAGAAGTGAGGTGACCCACCAAGAAACTTGCCTTACTTTTCAATTGTCAGAAAAGACTGATAATCCATGGACAGACATTTCCTCTGTTGAAGAGAAAGACAGAGGTCTACCCCTGTCTCTGCCACTCACCTGGATTTCCAGGGAGAGTTCTGTGAAGCTGGTAGTGTCTATAGAAAACCAGGATTGTCCCTGCTCATCTGTAGTGTAATTCCCTTTGTATTTGTTTCCACCCACAGTAATCGTGATGGTTTCATTGGCAAGTGGAGCATCAGTGCCATCGACCAGCTTCACCTAACAAAGCAGTAACAAACTTCAGGTTTTAGACTAGCAACAAAAAGCGATTGACAAGTAATACATCCTCTTCCCTCTTTTCCTCCTTGCCAGGCAGGATATTTCTTGATAGAGAAGAACAAAGGAAAAGAATGTGGAAATGTGTGAGGCACTCCCTGAGTTGTCTGAGGGAACAACTGAGAAAATTCTCAGCAAAACAACCCAGTCAGCCCATGGAAATTATCTATTAGGATCCTTAGTTCCTCAGTAGTTTTAACTCCCCTGGCCAGCTTCATTTGGGACCTCTACCATGTATCACCTGCCTCTTGAACCATGTAACCCACACCCCCCTGACTCCATCTGATGGGATTGTGCACTTGTGTCTTTGCTGTGCCACTCATTGCCCAGGGTCTCAGACGTTCCCTACCGTCCCAAAGAGTGGGATCCCTGGTCTGTACACATAGTCCAACAGGTCAAAGTGGATTTTGCTCATGGTGGATGTGATACCACAGGAGCCTGTTCCAGTCATCTCTATTCCTGAGACAGAGCACAGTAAAGAGGGGTTATTATTGAATTTCTAGTCATGTTACTCCACCTTCCATGTGTTTGCCAGTTGCTCCTGGTATGGCCTGCCATCACTTTGCCTTCTTCATGTCCTACATACCTGTGCCATCTTCTGTGATTTTGCCTTGTACCTCAATGCTCATCTCATATCCCTTGCGCAGGAGCTGAAACACCTTGGTCCTCACCACACCAGAAACACACCCACGAGCATCTGCCTAAGCAAGGGATTGGAGAGAAAATTGAAATTCTGTGAACAAAGTTTGTGCATTGAGGAATGAGAATAGAAACCCCAGACCCAACATTCTTGACTTCTGTTCATGAAATTCCAGAATTTCTTCAAGGGTTATCTCCAATAATTTGTGTTCAGCCTGTTTCCTAGTGTTTCATCCACATATTTTCTGTGTTCTGTGAGGTACCTGACACAGTTTTCTAAGGGTCACACAGGTTTCCTTGTTAATTCTCTCCTGCCTTAATTCTGTTTTTCTTCCTGTTTCTTCCAGTCTTCTCTCTTCATCTTGTTGCTCTTTCTCCTGTATTTGACCCATATACAATACCTCCTCATCTTTGTTCCTTGTTCTCTATACAGCCTTCTTGTTTTCTCCTCATCTTTGCTCCTTGCTCACAGTCAGTCCCTCTCACAGTTAGAAAATTCCTTCAAAGATTATTTTCTCAGTTTGTGGAACTGCAGCAAAGACCTCAAGGCTATCAGCTGGAGGTTTGTCACTGGTTTCAATGGGGTCATGTTTTCATCATCAGTTCTGTTTCCAGGCTGTTAAGAATGCCTTCCTCTGAGATTCCTTCCTTTTCCCTAGAGAGAATGCTATCTCTGATGCCCTACTCATTCCCAGCATATTTGATCTTTCTTGAGACAACACTGCCTGTTAACCTCCAGAAAATCCACTGTGTTTTGATCTTGGGACTCACCCGCCTAGTGAATTCTTCACACACAGATTCTGTTTCTTTTCCATAACAACTTGAAGCAGACTGGGAAAATTTCCGGCATACTTGGACATTCACCAAACCAGGAACAGGCTTCCCATAGGTGTACCTAATCACAGTGTGTTAAACAATGTATCAGATAGGAAGACAATCAGTCACAGTCACACTCAGACACATCTCCTTAAAGACCTCTGTGGCTGATTTCCTAATACTTCTTAAAGGATGACTAATCTGACATTTTAATGATTTCCATCACTTCCATAGTGAGATTCTTCCATCATCCATGGAAGGTACATTCATCCTGTTCTAGGTGGGATGTCTCTGCAGAGAAAGGTTGACTTCAGAAAATTATTTCAGCCAGGAGCATTTGCATATTACAAACTGCTCAGGGTTCCATGAAAAAATGGAAAGACAAGCAGGTACTCAGACGGAGAGATTTATGAGTTAAAAATGAGAACACGGGGTTAGCATCACCAATTTAAATGATGCCTGATCTGGCATCTTGGAGTATTTGAGGGTTCAGCATTGGCAGACAAGCTCAAACTGAAGAAATGTAAAGACAGAAAGAGAAAATGTGAGATAAACTGAGAAGAGAAAGATGCAGATTTGTTTGACATAATCTTTTAAGGAACACAAGGAAGACCCTTCACTTTGACTGTTCAGGCCAAGCAGCAGGTTCAGGACTGACAGAATGAAATGACTGACAGAATGAGTGTTCACTATATGCCTGGGAAAAGTTGTAAAACCCTCCCCAAGTACTTCTTTTGGTCCTCGTCAAAAAGGACCAAGAGTGAAGGATAAGCAAGAGAAATTTACTGGAGCTCTGTGACTCACAGACCACAGACAGACACTGGAAGCTCGTTGTCCTTTATAGTGATCATCTTTGGGACCTTCACCAGGACCTCGAACCTGGGCAGCACTAGATGGAAGAGAGAAAGTCTGGTATGAGAAGAGTGAATAGGAGCTGTGTACTACACAGTAACCCAAGCACAGAGCCAGGATCATCCTCATGAACCTCCCTGTGGTCTCCAGTATATATCTCTACCTCTTCCATAGGTTTTCTCAGGCTTCACCACTGTTTGGGTTCAAAGGCAATTAGGGAATTTGTAGTCCTTACCTTGCCTTATGGGCAGCACAGACTTACGTGGCACCAGAGAGCTGAGCAGATCCCTCACCTGTGTCCATTCACAAGGACACACTGGCCCTCTGTGATGTCTTCACAATGCATCATTTGCAGGAGGGACTTGCGGCAGCACTTTCACCACCTTTGTGATTTACCACATTGAAATGCCCCAAATCATTGATTCTCTTGGCTCATTCTTACTGTTCTGGATTTGCAGAGTTGCTCCTAGGCCCACTAAGATGCACTGTGGGATATTGTCCGGCATAGCCACAGAGTTCAAGTGGATCTATCCACAGACTCTCAGATCCATATTTTCGAGCGGAAAAGGCAGCACTGAAGCCCAATATAAAGGGGCACAAGTGAAATACATATTTTGCTTCTGAGCATTAAGTTACGTCCCTCTTCCCATATTGCATCCTGCAGCCCTACACCTCCAACTCCTCATGCCCAGGACTGGACTGAAGCATGCAATGTCCTGCTTCCAGGTGGTGCAGCTGAGGGCTTTTTTCACAGTGCAAGAAAATAACAGCAGAGTGGCTGCACATCCAGGAAATGGAAAATAACCCTGGGTTAAACAGTTTAGACACAAATTTGCCTCTAAGATGGGAGGCAAGGCTCAGTGTTTCAACCCCAGGGTGCATTTCCTCAAAAGAATTTAAGAGAAATAGCAATAGGAGAGATTCATAAAAAATAGACTAAAGGACAAAGGAAAGAAAAATTGGTTTAGGAGGAGGCTAACAACGGGACTTAACATCTTTGATTTTGTGGGGCATTCAGAATGGTCTTTGTGGGAGGAGGAACAGGCCATCTGTCACCATGGCAGATTGAAGCCTATAGCCTGGTTTGTTGTCAAATTATTTACCATGCCTGACTCAAAGCCAAATAAGACATCTTTCATGGACTTCAATGTCAATCTATGGACTGCATATTCCAGAAACAGCAGGTCCTGATCAATGGATCTACTGTTTCTGGAATAAATAGCTGATCCTCATGCAGAGTCAGGGAGAGCCTGGGAGTGTGAAGCACTGGCCAATCAGCCTTGTCAAATATGCACTACAGTCAGAATACACACTTATGGTCAGAATACACATCTGTGATCACCCAGGAAGCTTAGTTAGAGAACTGAGAGTTAAAAGGCTCCCTGCAGCAGCACATTTCTCCTTGCTCAGTCTCTCCTAGCAGTCTTTTGTAACATTCATGGGTTGCCCTTCAATTGCAAGTTTTCTACCAAACATGTTTTCCAAGCTGTCACAGAAACAGGGAAGAGCAAAAATAGAGAGGATTACGAATGGAGAAAGAGACCTTATGCAATGATGAGAGAAGCAAAATAGAGCCACCAAAATATTGTCATCTCTTACATTCTTATCATTGCTACTTGCAACAAACTGCTGGACTGGAGTCAACTGAGACAAAGCCAGCTGAAATTGGTGCCACAAGCCATACACAGGAATTCTGGCATGTTCTGTGCTCCCCAGAGCAGTTTGAGCAAATACAATCTTGGGCAGGTTGCAGAGATGCTGTAAAGTCAGCAATCACTTAGTGCTTTCTGGCTCAGCCCCTATGAACCCCATTGCCTGTTATATTCCATGTTGTTCCCAGGAAATACCAAATTGAGTGGTCACAGTAAAAGGCATCACTTTCAAATTCCTCTCCTTACCAAATTCCTCCACACTGAAGGAGTGCTCCACATGGGATGAGAAGCTCTTCTGCACAACTATTTTGTAGAAGCCTTGGATGGGATCCGAGGTGAGGGGGAAGGAGAGCTGTGTAAAGCCTGTTTCTAGTTCCACCCCTTGCCACTGGTACACACGGTTCCTCTGGGGATCCTGCAGGTGAGGGTAACAGTGTCACAAGACAGTACAGGAGAGTGCTAGGGATAGAGCAGTGCAGGGCCCAGTGCATGCACATCCCAGCTGGGAAATACCTATCTGTAATTATTTAACAATCAGTGAGGTTCTGAAAGCACTTACCTGCCAATTCTGCATAACTTGCATGCAAGAAAGCTTTTAAACACTTTTGTGTTGTCTCCCCCTCAGCTGTACCTGCAAAGGATGGGGCTGGGAAGCTAGGCAAGACAGACTGGCAGGGTAACAGAAGGGAACAGAACTAAGTGAAACACATGGAGAAAAGGGGGAAGTTTCAGCTTCCTTGACTGGCCATAGAGCATGCAAAAGTTTTGGTTTTCTCCTGGCTGGAATGAAGACTGCTGAAGTACCAAGAAACAATCTGCTGAGTAATCAGACACCTGACTTATCTATGGGACTGAGAAAGGACTCACTACACAGGACTCATTAACTGTGTAAATCAAAATAAATTTTGTGCTCACTTATTTCAGGGTTTGTCCATGAGCCCTCATCATGAGTTTTTTCAAAAGAAGATATCCCAAATAATAATTGTAAATTTTGGGTTCTCATCTGAAAAAGTGAGAGCTTGAATTGTTGAAACATCCTTCCTATTAACTTTTGTTTGCCACTGAAATTCAACCATTAAAAAAAAAGCCAGACAAAAAGAACAGGCTTGGGAGGACAAGGGATGTCTACTTATCTAATTTTGTTTCTTTGTTTTTGAAAGCTTATTTAACACTGGTCTCTAATTTCAACCACACTTGGCAGACAGAGACCCAGTTCTGACTGGGAAGAGGAATAAGCCATTTTGATAATATCTAGGCAAGAGCAGATCTGTTCACATCATGGCTTGTAATGGTTAAATAGTTTTCTCCTACAGCTCAAAGAATCATTATTGGAGCTTATTCCTTTAACCAAAGGGAAAATGTTGCAGGCCTGTGATTTTTCCCAAGCCCCTCAGCCTGAAAACACCACTGCTGGGGGCTGGTAGCTCTGTGCACATTCTTCTGCAAATAACAATGTGGTTATCCACTCACCTGAACATAGACAAAGGGAAACTGTGGGGAAAGAGCAGAAGAAAATCAATGTTAGAAATATTAGCCACAGGGAAGTGATTTCCAGATTTGTACTGAAGGGCAGAAGAACAAACTTCTAAGAAGTCCTCTGGGTTGTTCCCTTTCCGTATTCGCTCTTTTTCCCTGGTTCTTGATGGCTTAGGAATCTTTTCTATAATATTTTAGGGCCCTGACCTTTTGTCTTACCACTGTATGAAGATGTGATGAAGCACAAGTTTTCAAAGAACTTGTCTGCATAAGGAACCGATTGTCAAATAAAACAAAGGTGGACTTGCACCCCTGACCAGTTCCATAAAACCAAGTTCTGGTCATGCTGCTCTCTAAGTGTGGGATTGCACCCACTGCCAGAAACAACTGCACACCTGTCACTACCCATGGAAACTCGTCCCACACATTTTTTCAGTAATGACATCCCTGCCCACATGCTTAGCCACATACATTGATTTGAAAATCTGGTTTTAAACATCTATATGCTTCTGAAATGGGGGATTTTTTTTTCAGCCATTAGAGACAGGTGGAAGGTGTCCTAGGATAGAATATGGAACAGGTAAAGCATGGTGTGAGAGAGTATCATATGCTTTAAAGGCTGTCTTCTGTGGTTCTGGATGATGACAGCAATGGTGTTAATTTAAGAATTAAATCTCCTGGCTAACAGCAAGGAATTCAGGCTCTACCTTCTCATTCAGCGGGTAGAAGTCTTTGTCCAGAGAGACGATCCGAAACTGAACTGAAGGGTGTAACAGAAGAAAAGGAAATTCCACTGTTAACTTTGCAGCCATCACCAGGAAATCACAATGTTTCAATAATTTACTACTCAAATTCATTCCATGGCTGAACAGGCTCTGAATTGAGATCTCTAAGTAATAGAAACAATTACTTCAGGCTCTTTCTCTTGCAGATAGCGAGGGGCAGATAAATTTAGAAGGATAATCAGGTCTTGGCTGAATTGAATTATCTCTTGGGAGTGCCTGTCCTGCTTTGTTGATTTTGGTGCAGCCAAGGGAGACTATGCTTTACAGTCATCCCAGTTTTGTGCCCCTACTTGAGCAGAATGAATCAGAGCCTGTGCCTACATCTGGCTGAGATGCTGTGCCTGGAGAATGAAGATTAGGAATGATGAAAGTGCCATGAACTAGACCTCAGCTGACAGAAATAAGATTTACTGAGTACTTTGGATCCCCCCATGAAGAAATCTGAAAACTTCAATACAAGTATGGCACCTCTGGAGAATGGAGCCCTTAAGATGTGTTGCTGCCAGAGTCAATACCAGCCCAATTCCTGGTACCTGTCTGTCCAGGCTTGTAGATGGGTTTGTCTGTCTGGACGAAGACCAAGCTTTCGGAATTCTTGACCAGCACTGACTTGCGGCTCTTGAACTGCAGTGTGTCCCCTGTCACCGTCACAGTGAGAAACGCCACTGATGTGCTGTTGGATTTTGGGAGCTAAGGAGAATGAAGAGGATAACTGCTTTACTGATTCACCCCATTGCACTGAGCGTTGAAGGAAGAAGTGCTAGCTGGGTCAGAAAGTTCCCTAAAGGGACAAAAAGGACTCAGTGCAGGGAGCAAGAAAAAAACTCTTGCCTTCCTTCATTTATATACTTAGACAAATATTGAACTTGATCTTATTCTGTCACATGATTTATCAAAAAGAAAATTAACACAGATTCATTAATTAGGGCATAGAACCTGTTGCTTACATTACTCACCAACCAGCCTTCTGCAGTAAAAAACTGGGAATAAGCTCCAGAAACAGCCATATGATTTCATGGACCTCACTGTCTAACATTTCCCCAGCTTCTACAGCTTTCACTCCTGGCTGATATTTTTTGTCTCAGGCTTACACATATCAAACAAACATGGGGCACATTCTGTCAGTCAAAGTTCCAAAATACTTCTCTTAACACATGTGGGACACAGAATTTGATAATGGGGGGAAATTAGTCCTTGTAAGACTACCACAGTCAGTTATCCACATTGAGTTAATTCTTTTGTTCAACTTAGCTGAGGGGTCTCTGATTGTAGCATGTCTTATTTCTCATTTCTGGACTGTTTGGATCTACAATGCCACATCAATAAACACAAGAGACCATCCCACAAGGATGAGATACTCACAGAGAAAGGGATGCAGGTGAACACATCTTTCTCTGACACCACGTCATCAATCAAGCTCCTGTTCTCCCCTAGGTACTCGAGTGTGGCACTCAGAGTCACAGACTCGTTCAGGTAGGTCAGCTGAACACAGATTTTCTCCTGAGAATTGGTGTGGATCAGAAAGGGCACCAGCACCATGTACTGCCTGTGAAGGGAGGGAAGCAAGAAAGATCAGAAATGTGCAACACTTTCAAGGCAACAGTACTAAGTGAAGGGAAATTAACAAATCAGCATGCCTAATCCATTGCCATCCCTGCGAATTGCAGCGCATATAACATGAGCATTCATTTTATTTTGGGTTTATACATATTAAACGGTCCAACTAATTAGCCTAAAAGCAGGAAAATGCTTGCAGTAGAAAGAACAATTTCTATGCTAATGGAGAGTGCTTTACAAAGGATGTTTTGTTTGGCTTCACAGCAGGGAGTAAGGATGGTTTGAAAGGTTTCAGGCTGTTAATTGAATTTTGTATATCCCACAATCTCCTTTTGAGACTCAAAGGCATTAGCTAAAAACAGACGAGGAAAAAACCCACCCACTTTTCTGACTCCTCCAGTCTTTGCCGATCCAGGTTCCCAAATCCTTCACATGCTGAGCAAAGATGTGAGTGCTTGCAGTTTGGGACCTTATTAAAACGAGCACACAAAGGATTTTGGGGTGTAGTGTTTCATTGCACCTCAAGTGTACTTGCATCTTCAAAGAGCTTTTGAGAAAGGTCCCTCCCTTAAACAAAGCTGCCATTCAATAAAAGGGATCATTTTACTAATAAATCAAATTATTAATTCTGTCCTAGATTAATTGCTTGAAAGATAGGACAGAAGGGGTAGGAACCAGTGAAAACCTCCAGAGTTTGTGTTGAGACCCCTGTTTTTCAGTACATACCTAAATGATCTTGGAAGTACAATTTTCTCATAATTGTGCAGGGTAAGAAAATACTAAAAAATGACATATATTTGTGGAAAAGATTTTTTGTATGATAGAACTGAGTAGCAAAAATAGCAAATGAACTGTTCATAAAGGAAATATAGTAAGTGAGCTCCTACCACTCAGACTTGACCGCTGTTGGTCAGCCTTGGAAAATTCTCAATCAGTAATAAGTAACAAACCCTTCCCCCTGTTGGGAAGGGTTCAGAAAGGAATAGAGGACAAATACAGATAATCCATCCAGAGCTACATTTTTGCCTGGGCTCTGAGCTTTCTGGGGAGTCCTAAAGCTATTGTGGAGGCAGTGGGATCCCAGCAGCTCCTGCATTTCCTTCACCATGAAGCAGAAATGTGGTGAAATGTAGTGAGGAGCCTGCTGGCAATTCTGCTCAGCCAGTGCTGCTGCAGAAGCTGTGAAACGAGGGAACTCCGGCCTCCCAGAGAGTGAGTTATAACTTGTGACTCTGCTTTCTCCAGTGTTTCCTTTCTTCCACAACCTTCTTACCATGGCTTCAGCCCATGCTGCTTCCCCCGATGCCATCCCCCCTGTCCCCTGTCAGTGGCACTGGCAATGTGACAATAACATCCAGTCTACAGAAAGGACAGCATGACCTAGTTCGTGGGGAATTTGGCCTCATTTCTCTTCCTGTTCACTGTTCTGCTGAAATTTTGGCCAACTTGAAGAACTTCCCCTTAGGCTGGCTTCCCTGCCTTTGAAACAAAGATATAAACCATGCTGTTTATAGATCTCTCTTTAGGTGTTTTGGGATGAGTTGTTTAGAAGAGACAGATGAATTAAATTACCATGAGTGTTTTAAGCAACTGCGGTCACAAAACCCATGTATACACATTCCAGGACAAAAAACATCTGGGCTGACAAAAGAGACCTCAGCTTGCTATGAGCTATTCTGACAAGAGAGGCAGTGACTCTGACAGAGGCACGCATCAAGGAGGAATAGGACACCCTAGAGATGGTGGCTGAGGCAAAAATGGTGAGTTTGTCTCTACAGAGAAGGTAATACTGTAGCTTAAGGTGGAATAGTGTCTGTCTGTGTATTGACACTCAGCTACTTGCTAGAACAAGCACCCACCAAAGAAGGCAGTGAACTTCATCAGCCCAAATCCATACTTGCCCATTCAAGTGTCATTATGGCCTCATTCTTATGACCAAATGCAGAGTACTCCCTAGCATGTCCACTGCACTGTAAAACAGCCTACATGCACAACCAGAGAAAAATACCTTTGGCTGCATCCTTCCAAAATCATTGAAGTTTTGGTTACAAAGGACCTCTGGATATCTCAAGCCCACCTTCCCTCCTGGAAGAGGACTTTTGCAAAGGACACCACAGATGGAGTTTCTACCATCTAGCTGGGTCACCTGTTCCCGTGCTGCACGAACTTGATGAATATGGTTTTTTGTAATATGCAATCTGAGCCTTAATTGTGTCTCCTGTCCAGCTGGTCACCTCTGAAACAGAAATAGCAGCAGCTATTTCTGCCCAAATAAGTGATACCCCTACTTGCATAGGGCACAGAAAGCAAGTCTTGGTTGGAAGTTTAATTTTTGTCTTCAGTTCAAGGGATGCTTCCTTTCTGTGTTGTATACAGCATCTGATCTATCCTGCACCCACAGCAAAAACACTAGCCTTATGCTACCTAGCAGTTCACTGCTCAGAACTGCCTCCCTACTGGGTTCCTGTCTTCCTTCTGGGGACCCCAACAGCACCCCTCTCTCTGCCACCTCTCAGCCTCTCTTTGTTCTTCCCTCCCAGAAAAAAGCAGCCTACAAGAAAGATGGAGAGAGACTGTTGCCAAGGGACAGGACAAGGGAAAATGGATTCAAACTGAAAGAGAGTGGGTTTAGATTAGATATTAGGGAGAAAATTTCTTCACTGTGAGGCTGGTGAGGCGCTGGCACAGATTGCCCAGTCATGCTGTGGGTACCCCATCTTGAGATGCTTAAAGCCAGGTTGAATGGAGCTCTGAGCAACCTGGTCTAGAGAAAGGTGTCCCTGTCCATGGCAGAGGGCTTGGAACTGAGTGATCTCTAAGGTCCCTTCCAGCCCAGGCCATTCGATGGTTCTGTGTTCCCCACAGGTCTGAGCAGTATGGTTTCATTCCCTTTCCCCCTGATGTTGGGCAAGAATGAATGAAGATTACCTCATTACTTATTTACATCAGATTACTGTAGGGGGACGAGCGAGCTCTGCCTGACCCCAAAGCAGACTTGCTTGGCTGATCCACCCCAGAAGCACCAAACAGGGCAGGCAAATGGGGGATTGATGGTACAGCACGAGTCAAAGGTCCTTCAGGCTGACGCAGTTACACCTTTACCTCAGACCACGCAGCAAGTGGCAGCAGTAGTGCTGCACCATCTGCCAGCGCTGTGGCAGTGCTCGTGGGCATGAAATCTCTGCAGCAAGCACTGCCGGACCCGTGCTGGTGAGAGAGAGCCGTGCTGGTGAGAGCCGTGCCTCTGTCAGCACTGCAAGAGGAGCGCCAGCCAAGGTATGAAGAGGGGCTGCTCCCACCCAGACCAGAGGCTTACAGCAACACTGTCTGGTGGGCAAGGCTGGGGTGGGCATGCCGGACTCCAGCCTGCCCGTGCCATGCCGGGCTGCCCCTCTCCCGGCAGAGCCCAAGCTGACTCCGCGCTCCTGGGCAGCGCAGCCCGGGCGCGGGTGTGCAGGGAGGGCTCTGGCAGCAGCCCCCGTGCCGGAGGAAGGGAATCTAGGTCACAGATCCTCTCCGAGAACAAGTACATCTGAGGCTGCCAAGGGAAACAAACTGGCAGGAGAAAGGGGAACAAACTGGCTTGCAAAGCAACAGGAGAATGGAGAGAAGTAACTCAGTGATTGAAAGCAGGACACTCCGGGAAAGGTAAGCACCTGGATCCCGGCATCATGCGCGCAACATCCCAGGCCCTGAGAGCTTTCTAGGCAGAAACGTACTTGGGCAAAGATGTTGTGAGGACCCAGGTTTGGACTATCAGGGCAGGACTGTGGGCATGTGGGCAGAGATTGGGGGGCGGGTGGAAGGAGGCCACTGGCAGAGATAGTGGTGAGGAGGGGTCCCAGCGCTGGACAGCCGGGGGATTACAGGATGGGAGCGGGGAGAACTGTCAGAGCTGCGCAGGAAACTCAGGGCTTGGTTATTAGTGGGAAGAAAACTGCAGGAGAAAGGGAGCACTGAGACCTCCCTCCCCCCTCCGCACGTGTAGCTTACGGTTCGGTGTTGAGAGGAGTATTTCCAGGAAGGAAGAAGAGAAGGAGGAGGAAGATGTTGGGTTTGCTGGGCAGTTTGTCCTTCCCCATGGTGCAGAGCCGGTCGTGCTGAGCCAAGCAGTGCTGCTGTTTGCCTGCACCTTGTAATTCCCCTCCACTCCGTGCTCTGTCAGCCTCTTTATAAGTGCTCTCTGCAAACAGCCCGGGGGCTGGAGGAGATAAGGGCTGGGGGCCAGGGCCCATCCGGAAACAGGGAGAGGCAGCAAGGAGGAGCTGGAACAGAGGGACAGTATTTGGCCAGAGGCTCTGCAAGTGGGGGAAGGGTATTTATTTGGGTAATGCTTATATTAGAAATCTTTGAATGATTCATACCCTGTTTTCCTTAACCCATCAGAAATTGGCAGTGTTGGGGATGTGAACTGTGTTCAGCACACGGTAATATTGCCTGTGGGCAGCATCCAGTCACAGCAATCTGATTTAAATTTCCACAATATTTCCTTCACTGTTCCTCTTCATCAGCACTTTAAAATATATTGTTTTGAGCTGGAATGACTGACACAGAAGATGAAATTAATAAGTTAATACGGGCCATCATGAATATTGATGAATTCCAGTCACAGCATGCCTCATTCTGCAAAGTTTCTCCTGAGCCTTACAGCCCTCACTGCTTTGCCTGGCAAAGATGACACAAAAATTCGATGCGTCCTACGCCTCCAAGTTTATGACCAGTATAGAAAACACATTTTCCCTTGAAAATAAGGTAAGATATTGACCTGTGTAATTTTGATCACCTTAACCCAATTCTGGTATAGTTTCCTCTGATTTCTTTTCAGTTTCTATTTTTTAGCTTTGAATGTGACTGCCAATTGTCCAAAAACAGACTGGCTCGTTGCTGATTGTAACTGCAGGAAGAAAAGGTGTCTGTGCTTGGGTGCAAATACTCTCTGTACTTTCACAACAGTAGTAGATATGGGAATCCTTGTCTGCTCCAGAAGTCTTAAAGAAGTTTTGGCACCTCTGCCACCAAAGGTAAACAACCCCAAGAAAAACACTTGTTTCTCTGATGTGATCCTGTCCAGTCTCCTCAAGAACTGTAGCACAATGCTTGACCCCAAGGCCAAAGCCAAGCAATAAAGTGAACTTTAACCTTTGGCTCTGAAGAACAGGCATGTGTGAGAAGAAAAAGCTGTGGAAGCATTTCTCGAAGACACTGGTATCATGCCTAAGGTGGTCCATGCACTTTCACCTAAGAACTCCTGTTGGAAACCAGCAGCTCTAGCAAAGGAATGTCTCTCCTTAATGCCTACATCAGCTTTGTGTGGAGACAGGGGAGAAAAAACCCACTGTAAAACCCAAGACTTATATGAACAGCTCAAGTTAACAAATTGTATTAGCTGTTCAGCTAAAGGCAGAAAAAATACTACAGGAGAAAAAAACCCCACAAAGATCGGTATTGTTATTTTAAAGGAAATCCAAATTATGATATTAGTTTTCCCAGCCTGAGAAAAAGCAAAAGCAAACAAACCCAAAGCAATTTATTTCGTATGACAAAAAAGTATGACAGGGAAAAGTACTTAGATAAATCAATAGGAATAATAGCAACACCCAAAGACATAAAAAGGGGTTTCTCACTGTACAGGAGACAAAATGCTTCACAGACCACAGTGAAGGGAAGGTCATCTATTAAAAAACCTCAGACAATATGAACATTTTACAAGTTGTACCAAGCAGGAACAGGAAGATACACAATGAAATGAAATACCATAAAATGGCTTCATCAACTAAACTTCCAATGAAACTGGAAATGTCAGAATGAATAAAGATTATCCACTTTAGTTGCTTGTTGAATAATTTAACCTGAGAGAAGGGCCTGACAGCAGATGAGCTGCCTTTCCCAGATGTGGACAGCTGGGCTGTCAAATACAACTCATATTTCTGAGGTGACAAGTGAACAAATGACTAAATTCAGGCATGGCAAAACCATCAATGAATTATTTTCATTTTAATGCACTTTGTAGATTAAATTGCAAACCAGATTGGTAGCTGAATTTTATAAATGGTCCTGTGACCATGCTTTGCATGATGTGAGGTGGCCATCTGTAGGGGAAGCCATATATAAGGTATTTAGAGGTTTTCTGTCTTTCTCAGCTATGTTAGAACAAACATCCACAGTATATATAAATTTGGTCTTGCCTCAGAAGAAATCTATATTGTATGCTGTGAAAAAGGCTATAAACAAGGTTGTTTACCCTCAGGCATGAGAAATCCACAGCGTGTCTGTTTGATACTTACAGTACACAGCGCACACAGAGTAGGATAAATTGTTGCAATCCCATTATAAAATCCATCTAAGGTTACTAGTGAATGATCTCTAATAATTTTAAAATGTGTAAACAGGAAACTACTCGCCTGTTAGCAGATATTTTTGGATATTATGGAGAATTGAAGATAATCCCTGATGTAGTTACAAATGACAAGCTGTTTTAATTTATGCTTTTGTACTACTCAGAATTTTGCCCAGGAGGGGGGTAGGACATGCCAAAACATTTACAAATGTGTCTCTGACCAGCACTCAGGACAATCAACTATGCATTTTTTGAGTCATATGACTCTTCAGGCAAAAATTTGCCATATAAAAAGATATTTTAAATCTATATAGACTTTCTGTTTAGCTTTGGCTGTTAAGTCAGTGTCTGGACTAGCTCTCTCCTTAGGTACAGGCATCTCATGAAGGTTCTTCTGCTGGCCTTGAGGTTATGTTCAAGTCAGGTTGAACACTGTTGGAGCCAGGCTTTCCTCAGAGGTGCACAGAGGCAGGAGCACAGGTAAATAGGCCAAGATTCATACAGAGAAACAATGAGCACATGGAAGGAAAAAAAGTGTTCCTCCCAAGGGCTATGTAACAACAGAACAGGCACCCACAGGTGCCACGAGACACCCATCCCCAGACCCCAGCCACATTTCATAGCACAAGGGATTGAGCAGAAAAAAAATCCTGATTTTCATGGTGTGTAGGCTTTTCAGAGATTTTTCCCTTTAGATTTTAAGTTCACTTAGCTATAAAACATTAAAACTCCAAGTCACTGCCTCCCTCTGGCAGGCTGCTGGAAGAAGGTGGCACAAGGCTGTGCCAATGCCACCTCCCTGTGGCACAGCCCATGCTGCACCCACCTGGTGTAACCCCCACCTGCTGCAGAGGTGTGCAGGGGCTCTCACTCCTCTCCTGTCTCCCAGAGCCTTCTGTGTGAGCAGAGGTGGCCAGGGGGAAGGGCTTTGTGCTCAGCTCTGTTCCTGCCTGGCTGGGTGACATGATGCAAGGGCTCTCTCTGAGCTACAGCTAAGCCAGGTTTTTGATACCCAAGGCATGAGTCTTTTCTCAGACTGGGGGGTCAGCTGCTGTGTTTGTCCAGGATTTTGAGATAGAGGATGCTACAGAAAAGCCAAACAAGGAAGTCCTAGTGGAGCATGAGGCAAGGAAATCAGACATTGTCACATTTAATCTTCTCCCCTGCACCTCTGCTTTGTTCTGTTCCAACTTGTTAGGCAGGGCAGAACTGGCACTTCAGTCAGGGGGAGGTGGCTGAGCCATGACAGTGTAACACAGCTGGAGAACACCATTTACCAGGAGCCTTTTCAACACAGTGTCCTGCTACAAAGCCTGTCCTGGGAACAGGACAAGACCTCTCCTAAGCAGCCGTGGGCTCTGAAGAGAGAGCCAGCTGTGCATCCCACAGTCAATGCACAGGACTTCCCAGATGTGCTTTACCTTGGCACACACCTTGGGGACACACCTTGCCTTGACAGCAAGGACAGCAAGGAGAGCTGGTGGGACCTAGAGCTTATCACTTCTAGAGAAGTGAAGTAGAAAACATCTGGCACAGTTATGCAATTGCTTCCAGTAATAACCCAGCCTTTACCTCCCTACAGGCAGTGAGTCAAAGGGTAGGAGGCTGAAAAAATGTGTGAGGTTAGCACTTTAGCAGCATGCACAGAGTCCTGTCATAGCCAGTGGTGATTTTTATTCCCTTCACCTCCGACTGCCTTGTTCATATGTCTCTCTTCCCTCACAAACAGGACTTTTTAAACCTCCCAGCTGACAGGTTATACGCACACAGTGTGACAACATGGGGTCCAGAAGCCCAGCTGAAATCGTGTTCTTAAGGGAGATCCTGGTTTTCCCAGCAGGAACAGTGGTGTGCCAGAAAGGAGATCAGTGTGCTGGGCTGCAGGACTATCAGAAAGGGGAAGAGTGAGACATTTCCTTGAAGGAGGCTATTAGGTCCTGTATTCAATGTAATGCCTTGCTTTTAGGATTTTCTTGACCCTCAAAAGGTGACCCTCTACAAGGTCAATCAGAAAGAAATTTTCTCTTGCTGTGAGCTACAGGATTAGTTTACAATGTGGTGCTTTTCCACTTGAAAAATCCTTGAGGAAACTTTTCATTGTTGCTCTGAATAAAAAAATTCAAGTGTATGAGTGATGTTCCTCAGGAAGCCCTTCTTTGACACTTGGTGTTTCACAGGCAGTGGTGCCAGAGATGTGACCACACTTCTGTGTCACCTGGCTGTTGAATTAGATGGTGGGGGTCACTTCAGTGCAGACACAGCCCTACCTCCCTAATTGTCCACCAGGTACAAAGGAACTCAACAAAGAAATAATCAGAGAACAAGGCTGAGTTTCTTCAGGGCAATTTGACATTGTCATTTGTTGGCTGAAGGGTCTTCTGACACGTTTCTGGTCTTCTCTGATCATTGAATTGGTGGGTCATTACTTACACTCTATATTTGACACGGGTGCTGAGAAGAAGACCTGAACAGCTAAATCCCGCAGGTGGGGTCATGCTGTGTCATTGTCTAATGGCTTGGCACTGTTACCTGGGACACTGCGGGGATCACAGAGGATTTGAGTCAAAAGATGGAGCAACCAAACTCCCAGGACTGAGGACTCCTTTGTCTGACCCTTGCTAAGCATTTGAGGGGCCTAAGCAAGAGAATGCTTCTACACTAGAGCTTATTTTTCTGGAGAGACGCATTTTTTTCTCTAGATTTTGCATCCTGCTGCCTGAATTGTGAATGACACTCATCTTCTACTGTAAAATCATTTACGTTCACTTTTCAAAGCAGGTATGGTCATTTTAGGTCTTCTTAACCAGGCCATAACATCAGCCTTTTGCAGATCCTTGAGTGTGGACTCCCCATGAGCAGCAAATCAATTCCCAGGGTACAAATAAACTCTACAAAGAATTACTAAACACAAAAGGGAAGTAGGCTTGACAGAGCACTTCAGTCAAAGACTCTAAGGCGTGATTATACTTCATTAACTCTTTTTTACCAATAAAAATTGCATTTCAGAACAGCTTTTAGTGTGCTTCTAGCAGAGCTATGCATGGACCCAGAGGATATTCAGAAGCTTGAGAGCAGGTACAAGGACACTGGCAGACACCCACTGAGAAGCTCGGAGTTTCCCATTTATTGTAGTGTTGCTGACTCAGTCCAATATCCTGCAATATCTCAGCTTTTTAAAGCTTTTTAAATTTTTCAGCTACCCGACAAGTGCAGCTTTTATAAACTGAGATGTGCAATGCCAAGCACAGAAAGGCAGTGCATGTGCCTTTGGGTTGGCAGCAGTATGGGACCTCGTAGCAGCTCTTGGGCCAGTGAGCCTGATTTTATCACATTTGGACAACACAGTTTGCTTAGTCTGTATGTCTGAAAAATTTCAGTAATTCTACCCTCTGGGGTCTGGAACACTCCCCTGCTCCATGGCACCTCAGGGTTATCAGATGACAGAGGAAGAAATGACATTCAGTCTGGTGGGTGTCCCTGGCTTGTTCAGCCCACAATTAATATACTTGCTTCAGTTTCAGGTGTGTGGCACAAAACCTAGAGCTGAAACATGACACCAAGGTTCCAGACATCTTGGAGGTGTTGGAATGTGTTTTAAAACTATTGCTGTTCCCTGCGGGAGTGGAAGCTAGGGAGACATGATCTAGATGTAAAAATCTGGACGGAGAGCGTGAGCATGGGACACTTATTGGATCTGACTGCAACCAGCAATTATCTGTTTGAGCTGAAAGATAAAATTGGGTAACAAACATTACTTTTTCAGCATGCAGAGGAAGAGAGTGCAGTGGGAAATGAGCATTTCATGTTTTAATAGTCAGGTTTGACCTAGCAGGAAGATAAGATTTGAAAAGTATGATAAAAATGCACTTTTTTTTTTTTTTTCTCAGGACCTTGTTTCTTCCCAGGAAACTATGTTCAGCAGAACAGAATAACATATTTGGCCAGACCTGAGGGGATTTTTATGAGTTCCATGTGAGATGCTGAAGCCTTAACTTAATTGGCCTTACATTCCTCAGGAAGATATACACCCTGTAACCACATCCACTCAGTCTGCTCTCCTTTTCAACCTTGTTACCATAACCATTGATTTCTCTTGCTTTTGTCCAGCCTGATGCTCATGTAAATCAAGTCAGTTGCTACAATCTGGGCAGTGTCAGGAATGCAAAATTCACAGCCTTTCTTGCTTTCCTCCCTTTCCTCCTACTGCCAGTGATGTTTTAATTTTGACACTCTGCATGAAGATCAGAAATGTACCCAAAGCTGTTTCATGTCCCACAAATTTCTTGTCTGTGGAACTTAAGAAAGTGGCTTTTTATAACATCAGTGTCATGCATATCCAGTATGGCAAGCCCCGTGGAGTTCTAAAACTCGAAATTTTTAGTGCACTTTGAAAAAAAAAAAAATGTTTTGGGGAGAGGAATATCCTCCGTTGGCCTCATGAATAATTTTCACCGGGAAAAAAATGCAAGCCCGCACGTAACTATTAGCAAATCTGCTGGAGTGGATCCTTTTGAAAGACATCCTAGCCCTCGGCTGGATGTTAACCCTCGGCACCTGAGCAGTTTGCACTTAAATTCCTTCTGGGGCCCCTGCGCGGCGGGTCCCGTTGTCCCCCGGCTCCACGCCCGGTGCCCGCCTGGCTCCATCCCCGCTCCATCCCCGCTGCAGGGATGCGCGGAGCGGGGCGGGGACCCGCGGCACTGGAGCCCGGCGGGATGGGAAGGGCTGCTGGCGCAGCTGCTGCTCCAGGCACACAAGAGCAGCATCCGTGTTCATTCCTTCCCCCAGCCCTCCCGATGCTGCTCTGCTAGCGTGTTTGTGTTTGCAGAAACCACCACGGCTCCAAGCGTGATGAAGGAGGGGATGACCAGAGGTGCGGGAAAACGGGGAGGGTCGCTGCTGGTGGCTGGGTACCATGATCCATTGTGGACTGGTTTGGACAAACTGTGGCCAGACTTGTGGACCTGGCAGGGTGAGATGGAGGATGTGGGTCCAGGCACTCACAGGCCTGGAGTGCAAGCTGCCCCTTCCCTCACCCTGTTCCCTGCTGAGCATGATGCAGAGTCACTCCGTGATGTCCACACCTAAACCCTTACTCTAATGCCAGAGGGGCAAAGGCAGTGCTGGCCCAGGCCTGGGGAAAGGTGGGGGCTGTCCAGCAGCCATGAGCAGTGGGTGCCATCTCTGGGTGTGGGGGCACTGAGCACCCTGTGTATTGCAGCAGTGGCCACTGGTTATCAGCTGTAGCTGAGGGATGAGGCAGAGTGCTGCAGGCAGGACAAGCGTGTTCCTCTCCTCATCATCCCCCGGCCAGCAGTCATGATGTGGACTCTCATCAAAATGCCTGTTCTGTGACACTGAAAAAAAGCCAATGCCCAATGTAAAAGGGAGGTTTATTGGTGGAAAGGTATACATGATTATGCTACAGAGCTGGAGAGAGGTGCTGTGAAAGGAAACAGAGTCAGACACTAGCTCAATCAACGTCACGGAGCCCCACTGTGATGCAATGGCTCTTTCCAGGACTTCATGACAGAAGAAAATAGGGTGCTTGACCACTTGTTCAACATTTATGGTGCTCCTGCAGGTGAAAATCCAAAAGAAAATAACCTCAGTGAGAACCAATAGTTGCAGGTTACAAAACACAGGCATTTTTTTCAATACACACGGTAATCAGTTCTTTCTGTGCGAAACTCTCTTTCTCAGGAGTCCAGGCACAGCTTGCTGCAAGGCCTTGGTCCAGTCAAAAGCTGGACCAAGGTCTTGCAGCAAGCTGTGCCTGGACTCCTGAGAAACTGCTCATGAGACAGCAGCCAGCAGAACTGCTGCGCTGAGCAGGATGCAGACCTGACCTCCTCTACAGCCAGGCAGCATCATAGCTCTGACTAGTTAATACACTGCCTCCATGATTTGTGTCACCTCGTGTTCTCTTCAGATAATGTATTTACTGTCCCAGAAAATGTTTCTCTTAGTCCACATGGAAAACCTTGCTTGGGTCTGGGAAGCATAGGCTCCAGAAGGAAGACTTCTGAGAATGGCCATAGGTAAATGGTTCTTTGGTATGTATCTGAGCTTTTGAGGAAGCTTTGAAGGTATTTCCCAGTCATTCCATTATTCTGCACTTTGGCTTTCATTCTGGATGCTAAGCTCTTCCCATGAACAGCAGCTTGATCCCCACTTGGATTCCACTGGTCTCATGGGACAGGATCTGGCCACTCTCTCTGCCTGCTCCCTGAGAATCCTCATGGAGGCTTCATTTCTTTGGGAATTGTTCCTGTTCTACTCACTCTGCTTTTGCTGCTTTATAGTTCACTTTCTTATCTGCCTGTTTGTTTTCTGGCTTTCACATACCTTTTCGAATCCTCAGTCTGTTTCTGCAACAACCTCTTTGCAAGGTGATGAGTATTGAGCAACAGCATACTCTTCTGGAGAAGAAGAATAGAAACATTCTTGTTACCCTGGAGAGCTTCTCTTGTGCCTTTCCCTGGAGGTGGATATAACCTAGGCATGCTTAAACTGGAGATCCTTGAAACATCCTTTCTTCTGGTGCATGTATTTTCATAACTTTCTAGTCATGCCCATTGATCACCTTGGGCACGAGACTCATTAAAGTGAAATGAATCTCTCCCCTGGCCCTAGATTCAGGTGCTGATGGAGTCCAGAGGAGTGCTGTTTGCAGCAGGGCTGGTTCTGCTGTCCCTGTCCCCACACTTCACACTGGTTAAAATCAAAGACATACCTGTTTCATAGTAGTCATAGATCTGCACAGCTGCTGGCTTGGGGTGGGTCACTACAAAGTCCTGCTCAACCGAGAAAGTGATTTCTTTCCTTTTCTTCTGTGAGAGCTGGGATGGAAGGTCAGAGATCACATCAGTCTTTTTTTTTATTTGTACAACACCATCTAGAGCACAAGGGTGGTAACTGACAGGTTGCATATTCCAAATCCCACTGAAGCCACACCCACAGTTATGGGACAGCCATTATCCAAACGTGTTTGGAGAGTCCAAAGTGAAACTGAACTGAAAAGTTAATAGATTTTACTGTCCTGCTTGTATCACCCAGTCCTGTAATTATTGCATATCCTATTGCCAGAGGTGGGAAAATTGTCCACAGGACTGAGTTTAATTTTCCAGAATCTCCCAATGGTCAGGATGATAAAGTCTGGTATTCCAATCCCTCCCATTTCAGACATGGACATTATGTACCAATAAGAAACTGTTTACAGAGTCCATCACTGGGGTATTGGCTTCTGTTAGTTCTAGAGTGCCCTGAGCAAATTATTTACTAAGTAAATTCTGATTCAGGGATTAGATTACAAGCAGAATTTTGCAATGATCCAGTGTAAGAGAAGCAAAGAAAATCTTTCCAGGCTAGAATGAAAGCAGTGTTTCATGTCCTGTTGGAAAGACCGAGGTTTATAAGAAGCCTGCCAAAGAGGCATGCACACAAGGGAATCACTTTTTTGGTGTTTATCTGCTTTTACTGAAATAAGAAAGAATTTTGTGTAATTTCAATGTGCTTTTTTCTTTTTTTTAAATTATATTTTTTGATTTTTTAGTTGCTGACAGGACAGCTGTCAGTTTGAAGCTGTTTGGAAGGTTGGGAAGTCACATGCAGTTTGGAAAGTAAGCAGCTTAGTGATTACATTAGAAAACTGTTGAGGAAGAGAACATGATAAATACACCATTTGGGTATATCCATATTGTGGTTACCTATGGCATGCTGTTTCCATCCTTTGTGAAAATCAAATAGACAGTGACCAGAACTTACATTTTGTAGATAAAGGAGGACGTGATTTTTCTTGTTTTCTACTTGCATCACTGTTTGACTGTCAATGAGCTTTGAAACAGAAAGAAAATGGAGATAAATATATTTGTAAAACATTACAAAACAAGTGCTGCCTCAGACCCTACTGCTGCATGTCTGTGGTATTCATTCTTCTCCTAGACAAGTTTCAAGGGCTGGTAGTTGACTTTTAGAGTCCAAATATTGCTGAATAAGTTGAAAGGATGGGCAAAAAACCTACCACTTCACTTAGTTGCGGGTATGAGCTCTTTCCAAATGCACAGTCGCTGCAATTCACTTGGGGAATTCTGCCTGACTCTGGTGTGATCTGCATTTCAGAGCTAGTCTGAGAGGTTTCCCACCCTCTCCCTACCTGGAGTTGTAGATGCCAGCTGCTCAGGCTTGAGCTGAAACCCTTCCTAGTTTTAAATATAGGAGGGTCTGTGTGTTTGGAGCTCCCTGGAGGGCATTCCCTCCACCCAGGAATGGACAATGCAGCCATGCAAACACCTCCCAGGATCTGTGGCTGAATGGTTCTTAACCATGCCTAGTAGCTAAGGTAGCTTAGCCTTGCTCCTCTTAGTTTACCTTATCCAGGGAAGACTTAACAGGAGCAAAGCCAGAGAGCATCCTCACATCGATGATGAGCATGTTGGAGCTGCCGCGTTTCCCCGTGTAACTGCAAGAACAGAGGGCCCTGTCAGGGTCTTTGGGGACACTGTGTCTAACAGGCTGATACCACCAGCATACTGATCAGCCTGTGGTTCTTGACTTCATAAGCTGAAGTGAAAACACACAGCAGTGCTCTCCGCGTGCCTTGCTGTCTGTGCAGATGGTTTGCTGGTGGCGCATACCTGCTTACGAGGACAATATCAAATTTTGCTGGTCTGTCCTGTGGGCAGGAAGCTTTCGATGTCTGTACTGAAAGCAGAAATCCAGAGGAACCCTCTGGAAGGTGAATGTTGTATCTCAGTGCTGTCTGGAAGAGGAAAAAACCCTTTTGTTCAAGAATGCCAAAGATTTTCTTTGCATTCCAAAAAAACAGGCTTAGTGAAGTTTTCTGGCAATGTTGCACTTGGTTTTATGTGGAAGATGCTTGCTTATATCAATGATGAACACATAAGACTTCTACTCTTTAACAATGAAGGTGCTTGTACCCAGAGTCACCTCCCAGAAAGAAACCAGATGTTGATCAGAAAGGACTCTTTTTCCATGCCAGAACTCCCCAGGAGTCAGAGATGTGGGATGGGAAAAAGAGTGTTTCAATGGTTTAGGGAAATCAAGCAATAAGAAAAATAAAGAGGAGTCAGCTAAAAAATCATCAAAACAGTGGCTATCTTGTGTGCAAAATGTGAGACACAATGAAGAAGAAAGCAGACATTTACTTGCATAAATACACATCCACTGCCATTCATTGTCAGGCTGTATTTCCCAGGGACCTCTGGAAGGGGTGTCTGTTGCACCAGGAGCCTGTTCTCATTGTTGACAAAAAATACCTTCTCAAAAGGCTTTTTGGAAGTGATCTTGACTCCGTTTTGTGAAGCAGAGCTGTAGGTGGCCTCACCATAAGCAGCGAGTGCTTGAAGGGCAATGACTGTGTCCTGAAGAAAAAGAAAATAATAAAAGAAAATTGGCTACACAGCGTGACCGGTGCAGGGGAGATCAGAGTCCCTGTTGCAATACCCATCACAGTTACTTCTTCTTGAATTTGTGTATAATTCCAGGGTTCCCATACAAAAGGAGCCATTTCATTCTCTCATGTACGTTTTAGGGTAGGAGAATCTCTCTCCTGACACAAGGGTCTCAGAACATAAAATCTGAGAAGCAGAGTGCCCTTCTGGAGTTTTTCATAGTGGTGAAGCATGTGTTTTCTGGGGAGCCACACAGAACTCAAGAGTCATCTGACAGATGGGACTTGGTGTTTTCTAGGCTCATCCCTGACACAAATATCTGTATTTATTGCGAGTCAAATTACTCTTGTATGGTTTTAACCTTTCTTTAGTTAAGAAGAAGGGTGAAAGGAGTATTTTGGCCTCCTAGTATTAAGGTTTGGTCTCTGTCAGAGACAGCAATTAGAAAAGAGAAACAGGACTGGGTAGTCAGAGCTCTGCTGGAGCCCTAGACCAGTGTCCTGATTCCTAGGACTAGCTGTGAAGTGGAAGGTAGTTTTGGCACCTGGGTAGAAGAGAAACCTCCATAGGGATTCTGCTGCCTGATGATCCACTGCACAATCCCTGAGGCCTTGGTGAGATCCTCTTTATTCCGGTTGGGTTTGTGGAGCAGAGCCAACAACACGTAACTGGTGATCTCCACATCAGCTGAAGGGGCATGGTCAAGGAAGGAGGGAGATTTGTCTGATGGAGACCTCTCCTCCTGCTCCCAGTGCTGTGAGCCATCTGAATAAACAAAGAGAGGAACCAGTATTGATTACAGGAGTCACTGCTCTGTTCTCTGCCTTGGAGTCTCACTGCATCTGGGCTCTTCCTCAGAAGGACTCCCTGCACATCAATGACTGCACTGCAGATTAACTCCACAGATCATTCATGTGGTTTGGCTCACGTGCCCACTCTCTCAATATTGCCAAAGTCAGACCATCAGTAAGATCTGTTCCATCCTCCCATTTCCCAAATTCCCCAAGTGACTGAAACTCACCAACTTCCTTTGCTGATTTCTGTAACTCTTCAAGGAATGATTCACATTTTTCTGCCTTGCCAGCTAAGCAGAAAGCATAGGCCATGAGTGCCTGGGTGTAAACTTCACTGATATTCTTCTCAGATGCAGTCTCCAGACAAAAAAAGGCATTTCGGATTACAGGGTACTTAAAAACAAAAAAGCATGTGGATTTAATTCAGGACAATAGTCTTCACCTGCTCAAAAATTTATTTTCTTTAAACGTGTTCCTCGTCCTGTCACTATCACAGCAATGAGAGTGGGACTTCAGCTTGTATAATGACTTCAGGAGAGAGAATACAGAATTATTCAAGGAGGGATTTTGCAGGAAACATCAAACAAATCAAGTAGCTTTTAATGGGGTTCTTGACAAGGTTGGTCTATAGTTTTCACTGATAATTCCTTCTGCCTACCTCCATGATAATTATTTGCTCTGCATTTCTATAGTCAAGAGTTTGTTGTCTTGAACAAATCTAACTTAGTGATTTCTATCCTCACTGACTTTGGTGTAAATTTAATTCTGTGATGCTGTACTAGGTTTACACCCACAAAAAAATGTACAGTTTGACTCCATGTCCCCAGAAAGGATTTGAAAAAGTGGAGGCTAACTTGTGTATTGAAATCTATCATCTCCTCTGTAGTCACCTTTGTACTGCCAACTTTTTGAAAAGGACAGATCAGCTTTTGCTCTGATGGACATTTGTTTTTCCAAGGTACCTTTTAGTTCCATTTGTAGATTTTAAAGATTTACCTGCAACAACTTACTTTCTTGACTGGGCTGTCTTTGAGGCTAAGCAAAGGTGTGTGGGTTACTACCTGTCATGTGGAGGTTTCTTCCTGTCAAGTCTTTTTATTGGAAACTAAAGGGTGTCACTAAATGTTTTGTGTCTTGTAAATAGAAGATCTAATCCCACGGAGGTTTGTACAGAGTCTGCTCAGACTGGTGGTTTAAGAGGTGTAGAGATGCAGATTTTCTCTGTCACAGCAACCAGTGCAGATACAGAGCATGGTCACCTACTCTGGGAGCTCTCTCCCTCTCTTTCTCTCTCTTTACTACCTAGACAATTTAGCAGATGCTGGACCCAAGGGAACAGCTGGGGACCAGTTCCATCTGAGTAAAGGTAAGTCTCCTTACCGAACTGGAGTGCCCAGCTTCCAGCATGGCAATGGTGGTGTAGGCAGAAAGTGACAGCTCATCGTCTACTCCTCCCTGGAAACAACACGGAGAGAGGAATAATCTGTAAATGCCACTGATGAGAGCCTTTGAATATCAATTGCCACGTCCCAGCTGAGAGAGTTTGGACAGTTCTGGAGGCAGCCGACAGGGAAACAGAGCATTCACATAGCTCTTGAATAGCTCACAAATCCAGAGAAGCTCTTTGCTATTGAATCCGAAAACATCACTCCTTCAAGCTTATAGTCCTGTAACCCTATCTCAGGTGCACATAACAGGTAAAGTAGGTGTACAAAAGCTGACTGAGCTGAAAATACTCATTATAAGATGTGGGGAATTAGCCCTTGGAAGAAGACAGGCATTTGGAGCTAAACATAGTTTTTGGCAGTTATAGGAGAACATATTCTTAATGAAAAAGTATAAATTTGACCAAGCAGTAATTCTCTGCTACCTTCAAGGCATTGTTGAAGAGTGTGCCAACACTCCGGAAGCAGCCATCTAGCTTCTGTTTGCTGGACAGCCACAGCAGGGTTTGGGACTGGACACGGTCATCAATGTAGATGGAGTGACCAGCTTGTGCAAATGATCTGTACACAAAGGCAGTGAGCCTGCAGGGGAAAGATGGAGCTGTGAGACGAGCACTGGAAGAAACAGAAGAAATCAGCCCTCCTGTTCGTGCTGCTGAAGAGCGTGAAGAGTTACAGCCAGCGTGTTGGTGGCTTGCTTTCTCTTTGTGTGCTCTTCAAAGAGAGAATAGCTAAAGGAGTAGCTAAATGGGACATGGGGAGGATGTCCAGCACACTCTGTGGCTGATCCTGTCTGCAGAGCACCACAGTGCAATGGCTTTCATGGGAGACAGCAGGAGTGTGAATCAGAAAGTCAGATGGGTCTTTAGGGATCAACTTCTTTTCAAGCACCAGGCCTGGCAGAGGATGGAGAGATATTTCCTTTAGTACTTCCCAATGCTCAGTCCTAGACAGTAAAGCTGCCTCTTACCTGCACCATAATTGAATGTAAGTTCATAATAATTGAATGTAAATTCATGTCTGAGCCAGTTCTGCTCCCTGTCACTCACCAGGTGTTCCCTTCCCTATCTCTGGTGCCAAAGATGCTGTAGGACCCATCAGGACGTTTGTATGACAGCTGCTTCTGGTAGCCTGCAAGAATATGGAAAAGGAAGTGTTCTTAGAAGTAAAAGCAAAACCCAGTTTTGTTTGCTGACACATTTGTCTGGGAAAGAATGGAAAGGCAATGTATATCTAACAAGCAGGAGGGGAGCTCTGAGGGATCCTATGAATGGAAGTATGGAACATCTGGTCTGGCAGAAACACAGAGAATAGGCAGAGCTCCATCAGCTCAGTGCTCCAACTAAACATACAGGATCAGGATACATGCTGTGCCTGAGTGGGAAAAGAAAAGGGGACTGGAAGAAAACACCTCAAAGGAAAAACAGGGCGGTTGAATGCCAGCAAAAAGGCATAAGATAAGAAGATAAAGGAAAGTAAAAAATGTTTGGTTCAGGGCAAATCCTTGGGTCTCTGGGCTGTGCTACAGCTGTGATGCCATCAGCCAGGGCAGCCACGCTGCTGCTGCTGCTTCAGCTCACTGGCCCTCCACAGGAATTTCAGCACATGTTGTAAGGGAACCACGAAGCTCTCACCGCTCACTAAGTATCCAGTGGCCTTGGATCTGACCTCCCTGCTCAGCTGCCCTGTCTTGTTCAGATAGTCCAGGACATAGATGTTGGGGGCAAAGAGGGCCATGTTCTGCTCCCCACAGCCAAAGGGCATCTGGAGGAGCTGCTGCAGGTTCTGCATGGCAGTGCCCATGATGTCACCTGGGGAAGAGGAGATGAGAGGGGGTGATCAGCACAACTCGTGGCCACTGAAATCACCAGTAATTTCCGTTCCATAGGCAGTCATAAAAGCCTAGCAGGGGTTGGGAGCCTTCTGAACAGAGTTTAGTTCTGCTTTGCAGCCAACAAAGAATCCTTTCCCTGCCTCTCCTTACACAGTCTGAATTGCCCTTACCAGAAACACTCCTGGTTTTAGTACCACTTCAAGCAGATAGTTCTTGTTGGAAATGAAGGGAACTTATAGGAAACTTCTGTTTCCAGAGGGTGGAAGGGAATAGCCAGAGCTATTTATTGCAAACACTTACTGCAAAATTAACAGCTAATGCTGCAAAGGGACGTTGATAATGCAGATGTATCACAGAACACCTCTTAGTTGTTATTTCTAGGAAAGGTAACACAGACCCAGCAAGGGATTTCTGGAAAGAGCTTCTAAAAGTCACCAACATTACCAAGCAGGGATTTTATGGCTAGTGAGTCATGTAACCAAATCCATGTTCTGAAAAGACTGAATAGACTCTACTGGCATCTCTGATTTGTAGGTGGATGTATAGAAAAATGCCATACTGGTATGAATCTGGCTGAGGTCATAAGTCAGAACTGTGCTGCTGCTTCAGAGAAAGACTTTCAAATGCACTAAATTTAAACAGAATAGTGAAGAGTGATGCAACTGGTATTTAAACTTCATCTTGCTGATGCAGAGTATTGCTGGACAAGATGAGAATCAGTCTCTTTTCTCAAAAGTTTCCCACATTAGGAGTGGAAACTCATATTTTGAATCCTGAAAGAGCTTTCATGCTGCATTTTCTATATTTTCTTTTTAAAAAATGTTTTATTAATTACATATTTACCAACAACAGAAAAGGAGGCTCTGGCTGATCCTTCCAAAACATTTGTAGGTAGCTCTAGAGATATATCTTGAATAACTACATCATCTGTGGAGAAAAATATTTGTCATTTTTATGGGAATACTAATTATAACAGTGAAATGCTCCTGTTACAAATTGCACAGTACAAAATTGCACACAAGAGACAGCAATAAAGTGAAACTCACAGCATTCACCAAGAACATGGAGAAGGGGATGCAGCAAAATCAAAATTGTGAAAAAAAGATCAAGTGGTGTGGTCACTGTCATTGCTCAACAGAAATCAGTAAAACAGGGTAAGGTTGGTGCTCACAGGTTGTATTATCTGTGACCCTTGGGGATTCATTCAGTGACACTATTGGTAGAGCTGGTTCATGAGGATCAGAACAGGTTTTTAGCCTCTTTTAGGCCTGTCAGGAAACCTTAGGAGCTGTTTGCCATCAGCACTGAGATGGTGTGGAAAGGAACATTGCATTCCCTCTCCCATTCCCACCAGAGGTGGAAAGCTGTAAGCTACAGGTATCCATGGAAGAGAGGACAGCACTCCACATGAGTGAAAGAAACACAGGACATGATTTTCACAGAAAGGTCATCTCCCTTTGAGAGGCTCATAGCAGCCTTCCTGCAGCATCTGAGCACATCTGGGCAGGGCACAGATGCTGCCTCAGTGATATGCACCAGACCACACAGGAATTTGGTAGCAGGGAATGGAACTATTGCACTCATACTAGCTGTCATGAGGACAACTCTGGGAAAAAGGGAAGGGAAAACACCAATGAACACTGCAGGAAAGAGTGCAGACTCCAAACTTCCTTTCAGTTCTTCTCAAGACAGTGGTATATAAGACCCTTACCTTCTGTACAAATTAAGGAGTTTTGAGTCTTTTCCCTTCTGATTCCTTCAGGCTGCAAGGAGATGGAAAGAAGAGACACGTGCAGTGGGTGAGACAAAAGCATGCAGAAGAAATTCAGTGTCAACATGCCACCCCCTTTCCCAACCTCCTACGTCCCAAAACAGGTGGATTGAAGCAATGGTTTACAAGTTCACGTATGATGGGGCTGCTGCTAAAAGGGAGATCACATCAGATGGAGTCCCTCATTTCCAGTTTCTCCTCTGCATGAGGGAGACATGTCAACACCCACTGATCCTCGTGGAAGGGTACATCAGATGGATTTGGTCTTAGATTGAACAGCCAGACCCTGTCCCAGACACATGAAGGTGTAGCAATACCAGGAGTTCTTTAGGGAACCTGAAAAGCTTTTCCTTGCTTTTGGTACTTCCACTGTGTTTTAGTTTCCTCGTGAAAAGGAGTGCAGGACAAACAGTAAGAGCTGCCAGCAGTACCTCAACCAGCAGTGTTCTGATCTGGGTGTCCCTGTAGGCAATACTGATGTTCCTGGGAGCTTTGTCTCCACAAGCTTCATCATCCTTGGTCTCTGCAGTAATGCTGAACACCACATTACCTTAAATAGCAGCAAAAAAAAAAAAAAAAAAAAAAAAAAAAAAAAAAAAAAGGAAAGAAATGGACCTCTGCCATGCAGGACGACTGACAAAGTAAGAAATTTCATCTGATGAATAAGATGAAGTAGTTCAACATAATGAATGGTCAGTCACTGTAGGTGAGACATATGGGGAGAGAACTGATCTCTAAAAATGGCAATGATAAACGCACTGAAGCTGTGGAGAAGCTCTTTAATCCAAAGAACTGGAAAGAACAGTCATAGACCAAGTTCTCTGGGTTGGAAAAAGATTAAGTTTTTTCAGGTAAGATATAAATCAGTATCAGTCTTGGAACATAAACCCAAGTAGATTCAAAACACTTACCAATTTCTTTGGGGAAAATATTCCAGACATAGGTCTTTCTTTGCTTGGCACATACACATCCATCATCCTCTGGGGAGATGAGTTTGGCTTGATAATCAAGGGAATCTGACAGTGAGACATTAATCTGAGAACAGAAAGAGTTGTGTAATGGGATGAAGGTTTTGTACCATATTGCAAACGGTGCTTTGTTGTCAGAGGGGGTGAGACACTATCTGCTTACATCTGGAGATAAGTGTAGGGCAGATTTAAGGCCTCAGATGATGATGATGATGTTTGATTAATCATCCTTCAGATGTAACCAGAACAGTTTTCCCTCTTGCCTCTCTCAACAGTCTCGCTGTTAACACAGGATAGTAAGCATCCTGTGCACACCTGATTCTTAAGGAAAAGCCCCAGTGAAACCATTGATGGCTTGCATAGCTGTGGATGGTGAGTGATACTCTGCAAAGCACTTCCTTCCTTTCTCTATGGATCTTGATACAGTTGCTTTACAGGTCTGGCCCAGTCACAGCTCACAAGATCTCCCTTTGCTCTGTACTGTTTGTTCTGAGAGGGGGAATCCAGTCAGGATAATCTGTGGTCAGCTAGAATGAGCAGTACCTCAGTCAAGAGCAGGTCCAGCCACCTGCACCAATCATTTTGCTGCAGCGTCTTTGGAGATGGGATAAGGTCTGGGAATGTGGGCAGAAGTACACACCTTAATGCACTGGTCAAGGTAGTTGAAGACAGTGGCTCTAAGCAGGAAATCTTCTCCTCGTATCATGGAGTATGGCAAGGTCAAGTCAACAAAGAAAGGCTGCAAGGCTGTCAGGGTGGCAGGCACAGACATGCCAAATCCAGCTGACTCTTCCACACAGAAAGCACTGGCTTTCCAGTTGGTGATGGTGTCAGGGATGGTGTATGAGATGCTGGCTTTTCCAGTAGAGCTGGTGGGAATGGAGAAAGGATAAAATCTCTGGAGAAAGGGTAAATTTCAGGTAACTTGCTTCTCAGTAGATGCAACAAGTTTTGAGAACCAGAACTTCCCCTATTCTATCTGCAGAAATCCCACATACAATCCCTGGAACTGATCACTAAAAGTTGAGAAAATTTTAACCATTTAAATGTTCCTCTGCCCATCATATCCTTGAGTTTGGAAAGACAACTCAGAATTCTTGTTCTGCAAATCCATATTTTAAATAGAGGCCTCCTTTTCCTGAGGAAGGGAATATGACTCATGGTACACACATTGTGGCAACAGGTGTCTTTAGGGACATCTTTGGAATTTGACAATGGAAAAGAGAAGGGCAGATAGGCAGATGATGACTGAAAAACAAGGCCTTCTGGACCGAAAAGGAAGAAGAGTTGGCAAGGGATTGGCACCTTTCAGGACACCAGGGAACATATTTAGTAATTCCTAAAGCAAGGCAAAGATATGAAAGAAGCAGTACTCACTTAATTGGAACTATGTCCCAAATCCAAGCTTCAGGAAAGAATTCCCGAATAGTCTCAAGGATGAGTGTCCTCTCTTGTTCCTCCCTAGCAGCTTCAGCTGGTAAGAGATAATGAGAATTTAGTAAAGCCTGGTTCATATAATGGAGGTGCCCAGAAAGGACAGGTCTGAATGTCCATGGGCCAGTATGAAGGACAATAAGTGTTTTACCATTACTTTCTGACTGAGAATATATCATATTCATTTATACACATGTGCCACACAAATATTATTAAATGTCGCTAATATATCCCTCAGTTAGGTATTACCTGGTGCCAAAGGAAAAAGAAAGCATTACTTTGGTCTCTAATGAGCATGAGACCTAGGGCTAGAACTCAGGTCACTTGGCTCTTAGCTCTGATTACTGCTCACACTGTCACACAGTCTTTTCCAACTAGCTCTGGTCAGAAGGGAATCAATGTCAGCAGTGTTAGTTTTGTGTGACATTGCCAATTGCCAACAATTCCCAGTGTGAAACTGGACATGAATCACAAGTGTAGACCTGAAAGGCTCTTTTGGGCATTAGCCATTAGCTTAAGCTATCTCATTCGATGCCAGGCCAATATTCAATATCGAAACCAAGGTGGTCAATGAGTACTGTCCATGTGTCTATAACTAGAATACCTCTTCCTTTAAGGAGAAAGGTAAATCTCTTTCCTGTCCTCTATGTTACCTGATGATTTGACATGGTGTGCAGAAGCCCCGTGCCCTGCATTCACTACATATGGTTGGCGCCTTACAGTCTCACCAGTGCACACAACTGGCTGTCGAACCTTGGAGTTGGTGAAAAATTTAATTCCCATATCCTGTAAAAAACACATTTTAGCGTTAGCCATAACCACACTGTAGCTGTTCCATTCCTCCCTCTTTCCCATTACCATGTTTCCACCACAGAGGTGCCCAGAGACATGTATGCAGAGGCTTTTGGGAATTTTGTGTGTGCTGGAGAATCACAGTAGGCACAGGAATCAATTGAGAATAGAGGTCTAAGAGGAGAGTTTGTCATGTATGAGTTTTACTAATAGGGTTGTTTGCAGAATCTAACACTGCATAAGCAGAACCTCACTAAAGCATATTTAAGTGATGTACAGGACATTTACCCTGAGGAATTGATACACATCTGGGCCTAATCCAGACATTACAGGCATGTAATACAAGCCTTTGTGAAAGATATGGTCAGATGAGACACAGGGCTCTTGGGAGTCTTCTTCTAGATTGAACCCATGGAAGACGTAGCCTTGAAAATCTTGCAGGGGATGCAGGCTGTAAACCTGTGAGGGGTAAGGAAACAGGAACTGTGAGTATGTAATCATCAACCTTACTCACACCATCAAATACTGAAAATTGCCAAAACTGAGATGACAGCCTGTTTGAAACCATGTTCTGTTTCCTGGACTGAGAAATGGCTGAGTGGCTGGGATTAGAGGGCAGTGATGAGTGGCACAAAGTCTAGCTGGAGGCCAGTACCCAGTGATGTACCACAGGCTACTCCAGTACTGGGTCTAATCTTGCTCAACATCTTCCTTGATGATCTGGATGTTGCAGCAAGGGTTTACCCTCAGCAAGTTTGCTGATGGCACAAAACTGGGAGTAGTGGCAGATATGCTGGAGGGTTGTGCTGCCAGAGACCAGTCACAGGTTAAACTAAATTCCATGTGAAACAGGACTTACAATCCACAGGAAAGAAAATCTGCTTATTGCCTACTAAAGATGGCTTACGACCAGCACATGCCAGAAACTGTAAAACTCTAACTCAGTCTAATGATCTCAAGTGGAGAGACACTGTAATGGAGGAGGAAGAAGCAGTGGAAGGAGACAAGGCATTTGGCAGCTTACCATTTCCATGGACAGCTCTGTCTCTGGCTTCAGGAGCAGCACACTCTGATCCACTGCCCTCACAGCACAGAAGGAGTTGGCAGCAGCTTCAATGACCAGACTGACATTGGAAGCTGGATGCATCTGCTTTTCAGAGAATTCCAAGTGGACCTGAAATTGATCAAACAGACCTTGGCATGGCTGACCCACGCTGCTGGGCTGCTCTGACTGCGTGTGTGAGTGGAGGGCAAGAAGGACAGTGGAAGGATTTTCTGTTAAAGCACAGAAGATCTACCTGGAGGAGAATGTCTGGTCTCCACTGTAGCTCTTGGCCAGGCCTCTGTTGTAACAGGGACTTAGGCAATAAGCACACTTAGATTCCTTTGATAGCTTAAATGAAGCCTACCTCAAATGATTTAAAACAAAGTGTGAATCTTTTGCTGTCATTATCAAATCAAATGGAACCTTATTATGACTTGACTACGTGTAATAGTCCCTACAGTGAGCAAATAATATTTTTCCTAGGTCCATGGCCCATGTTAGCAAACGTATAAAGCAGATTTTGAATCTATTTGGAACAAAATCTGTTTCACATTTGTTTTAGATAAGAGGAAAAAAATAGGAGGGGCAACTAGAAACATTTTGTTTAATGTCACTTGGTTTGTTTTGTTCTATAGTTTCATGCATTTTAGCTTTTAGGAGCTAAAGATTAGAAAAATATTACTGGTGAAATCTGAGTGTATGACGATGAATGAAAATGCACCATAAAAAAAAAGAGGAAGAAATACTTAAACCCCAGACTACTATTTTGGCTTTCCTTTCTATGTGTATTTAGTTCTGCCAAACCTAAACTGCATTTTTCAACAAAAAAGTGTAAAAAATTAGATTGAATGATCAAGTGGGATAAGTCTAAAGTGTGTTCACTATGTTGAAGAACAGAAAGTCTAAAAACTGAATGGAACACTAGTAGAGTTTAAGCAAGGCAAGAATCATTTGGGATTTATGTGGGTCTCCTGAAAAGTTTTTAATGTTAAAAGAAGATATATCTTCTGACAATAAGGCCAGGAGGTAGTGGTAGAGGAAGTTTATAAGGCCAAAGAGAAAAAGGAAAAATAAAAGGAGTAATGTAGAGAGAAATGGAAGGAAACAAGAAACAAAACTCTTGTGGGTGTATACACAAAAAGTTTGTATTCATCTGACAGCAGGTAAGGCTTGCTATATCTTAATGCCTCTCACCTTGTGTTTGAAACACTTCTCAATTGGCAATTGAACACTGTCTGCCACCAGCTCCTTGTCAGGGTGTAAGGTGTACACCAGCACCCGAAGGGTTGGAGCCATTTCCTCACTGACCACAAGGGGAATGGTGAAAGTGCCATTCTGGCCTGGTAGAAGATATAAAGGCACCAGTAAGGAAGGAATATCAAAGATTTACTGTAGTAGTAGCCAAATTCAACAGGTATCTAACTTACCAGTCAGTGGAGCAATCTGAAGATGATAAACAATTTTCTAGGAGGTGACGGGCCTGGATTTAATCCAGGTGGTCTCAGATTTATTGCAGATTTGAACACGTGGCCAAATTCAGATAGGACTCTAAAGCAGACACTCTGCATTCCCTATGTCATCCTTTGGGAAGATCTTTAGAGAACACTATTTGACTAATATAAAATTCAGTGACTGCTGGACTAAACCTGACTTTATAGTGATCTTAGTGGTAGTGCTACTGTCATGCACACATGCATGGGTGGAGAGAGATGCAGCCCTTCCTGTTGCTGCTATATTCAACCATCTGGGTGTTTGGTTGTTTCTTTGTTTGTTTGAATGCAAAAATATGGATTGGCAACTTGACTTACCAGTTTGGATATTAACTTTAGTTTCCCCTGTAAGGACAATCTTGCCTTTTGCCATGCCCTGTGCAGAGAATATCAAAACATGTATGGGTTGGCAGAAGTTGGAGGGAGAAAGCAGCAATCAGGTTCATTATGCATGGACAGGACAATCTACAATGAGAAGATCTCAAATGCTTAAACATAAGCCTTAGGGCATGCTGAATATTCCCATTGCTGCTGCTGGGGACCTTGTTGCTGGTCACAAAGCAGAAGCAAAAGGAAGGGAAAAGGGGGACAGGGAATACCATGAAGATCACTCACTGCTGTAATTCCTCTGGATGGATTGCCTGATAGCTGCCCAGTAAAGCCCTTTCAGCAGACCAACCCACGACCTCATGCTCACCACATAGTAGAAGTTCGTGGAGTTGATTCTCTCGTATCCTTCTGTGTTTAAGACATAGTGCACAGTGATCATCCTCTTCTGCCCACATTTCAGGTCTTTCCACAGGGGCTCAATCCTCACAAAACTGCCAGTCCAAGAGTAGAAGCGCTGGACGGAGAGAGACACCTCTGGGTAGTAAGGCTCTATCCAGCCTTCATAGTGGCAGTGGTCACTGGTTTTGTAAACTGCCTGAACAGGAGAGGGAGTGGGGAAGAGAAGGAGAACAAACACATATCACTAGGGAAGTCGTCATCGCATTCTGACATCAGAATGATTAGCTCACGTAATGGGTAGAGATAAGAGCTGCATCTAAAGCAAAAGTGGTAAGGAAAGAGCAGCCTTGCAGCAAGCCATTGCATTGCAACCACTCAGGTGGTTTCCTCACTCCTCTTACAGTAGTTTTTTGAGAGCTCTACACAATGAAGAAATATGAAGAAAGCATATTTTTATTACCAGAATAAAAACCTCATCCCATCCTTTTTTGGGTTCAGTTTGAGAGCAGCCATCTCTCTCTCTGTCTCTATTCAGCCTTGTTATGTACTCACTTTCAGACTCATCTCGGGATCAAGCATTTCGGATGTGTCAATGCTAAACTCAGCAACACCATTATGATCCGTGGTGAAATTGTCTGTATTCTTGTTATTGACAAATAGCTGAATGACCTCATTGGAAATTGGAGAGTTGTCTTTGTCTACCAGCTTGATCTGTAAAAGGGAATGTGAAGCCTGTTGAATGCATTTCTGTATGTAGATACTGATATTTTGCAGTCCTTTGCTCTCCAAACAGCAGAATTACTTTTTTATCTTCCCTCAAACAATACTTGAAGACTAAAATTTCTGTCTTTGCTTTCTGGCAACTGTCTGAGCTATCTTATGAGGTTTGGAGCAGGGGCTTCCTCAGCATCTACCACACCATTGATAATGCCCTCTTGTGGAGCAAGAACTTTCATGTCTCATCTCTTTTCTGATCAGTCCCTTCTGACTATACATTTCCAGTTTAAAAATATTTTTTTTATTTCTCTGTTCCTTTTTTCCTTCCTTAGTCTTGAGAGTCTGCTGCTGCTATTTTCAGTGTCTGAAAATCTTTTCTCCACATCTTTGTTTTGAACATTTTTCTGATTCTGTCTACGCTGTCTCTGCTGTTTATGTGTTAAACAAATAACAGATCCCATTAAGTAAACTCTATGTTGCTAGAAATGAGCATTCATTTTGATTTTTTAAAAGAAAAAGAACAGGGTGGCAATGGGAACCAAACAAGAAAGCTATATAGACTTTACAGAAGGGGAAAAATACCCACCCTTGAAAGGCAATCTTGTCTCCTTTCAGTGCTACTGGTCCCTTTTATTTTTTCCTCATTGGCAAAAGATGAACTGAAGGAGAGAGATTTATCCCTACCCTTTAAACAACTGACAGAGTTATGTGGGTATTGTCATGAAACAAAATAATGAAAAACCTTTCTGAGACAGAAACTCTTGCTATTTCCCTGAGTTTTTGTGTGTCCTAAATTCCTTTCCCTCTTTCTTCCCTCATCCACCAGTGTTTCTATTCATGTCTGGCTGGCATGTGATGGTCAGTTCTGAAGAGGGAGGCAGTGATTTATAGCAAGCTTAAAATGCAAGTTAGAGAAATGCTAGCTAATGAATTGTCCTGATTTCAAGTATTTCTGGCAGAACCAAACTCAGAATAAACGAATCTTCAGCTTACCAGTAGGGCATTGCATGTAAGAAAAGAAGACTGGGGAGAACACCCCCACCCCAAACAGTCCCCTAGATGTTGCCATCATTGTCGCTATGTGATTGCCTGTCAATCATCTCCAACACAAGCCCTCCAAGCTCTTGCTTACCTGTCCAAAGTAAGGAATTCCTCTTCTGAAGTGGCGATCCATGTTCTCAAACCATATGGTGCTCATCACCCGAGTTATGGAAATAACCTGAGCAGCTGTAAATTGCAGGCCTGGAAGACATGCCCAGAGTCATGAGAAGACACACTTTGTCCTGCACAGAGCATCAGCAGAGTTTGCCTGGAGATGGTCACTGTGCTGGTAAAAATGACCTTCCTCAGGGAGACATTCTTGTGCTCAGCAAGCAGAGGCTATCTCCTACTCTCCTTCTAGACCACACCACTTTTCCTGTTTCTGCCTGTCCAGAAGGGATTACCTGTTCCTTTCTCTGTCACAGTGGCTTTCACATCAAGGTTCCTCATGTAACCAGTGCGATGTAACTCAAAGATGTTGGAGCTGAAGACGTGGGAGAGGCAACCATCCGTCTCCAGCTGGACAGGGAAGAAAACAAATCCTGTTGTCAAGGATCATAGCTTGCAAAGGGTGTTGACAATACACAGGACCCTTCTTTAGTGAGTGAAGCCTTTTCCCAGTACTTTTACCATGATTTATACATGTTTATGGGAAACTGAGTAATGAAGAAGAGATATGTCAATCCTTCAGGCCTGCAGGAAGCCGAGAAGAGAAATGAGGTGCCCTGAGCTCCTCGCTCGTCATACAAGCAAAGAGATGAGTAGGGTGAAGAGAAGAATCAAAGAGAGAAAGCGAAGTGTGATGAGCAAAGGGAGAGAAACAAGAACACAGAAGAGAGGACAAGCATGAAGAGGAATAATAATTGTGTATCATACATTTTTGGTAAATGATTGACAAACTGGGCTTTTCTTGCACCTCCCGTATGAATCAAAATCCCTGCACACACTGAGCTTGACTTTCCCTTCAATAGGCTGGCCATAGGTGTACCTAGGGGAAGAGGAAACATGATCTGATGAGGTCTGTGAGCTAATGCTTAAAAAACAATTTTAAGCTGATGTGTGCAGGAATAGATCCAGGACAGCAGTGAGCTGGGAAGCCAGAGCATGGGATAGTTTCACTGGTTTTTCCTAACTCTCCTGCTTTAACAAAATAGAAAATACAACTCAGAAATCAAAATTAGTTCTTTTTCACACCTAAACCCATGAAACAAAGTACACTTTGAATGCAAACCCAAATACCTTTATAAACATAATGAACAGATGTGGCTACTGACCAAATTAAGACTGTTGTCTTAAACTCCAATTTAAGCTGAAGATTGGAGTTCCAGGCTCACTGAAATCAAAGCAAAATTCCTCAAATCTGCCAGAGTACTGGGATTTCAACTCTGGATTCCAAATTGCAAGATCTTGGTGTTGGTGCAAGGTCCTTCTGAAGGACCAAGCTAGGAGGGGGAGTTAGACAGCTGGAACCATAATACCCATGCTAGAATTCAATGGTGCTCTGCTTTATGAAGGTCTCCCTTTGAAGTGGGTTGTTGGGAGTGGACACATCCTACTTTACCAGGGAACCTCTCAAAAGATTTATCTACCTTGTACAACACCATGTGGACTCAAATACTTATAAAATAAAATGAGATGAGCACACAAATAAATGAAAGCTCCAAAGACCAAGTCAACCCTCACCAACCTCTACTGGGGCCCTACATATTTTGGCTTCTTCTCTAAGCCCTGGCTCTTTACCCAGTCTTTGGGAATTTCTTCCACTTCAGCACATTTCCTAAGGACTCTGCACTTGGTACTTACAACCCACAGACTTTCACTGTGAACTCCGAATCCAGGACTGTGAGGCTTTCTGGGGCCGTGACTGTGACATCAAACTTTGGCAACACTAGGACAGAGAGCAAAAAAGAAAAAAACCCAACACTGGCATATTGTAAATTTGCAGACCCTCCTAAGATGAAAGCAAAAATGAGGATATATCTTATTGTTAATAATAGAGGGAATGGGATCTCAGAACCTGGGTGGCAAAATGATATTAAGAACTGGCCTGATCTGCAAAGGCTTACTGAAGCCTTTCTGCAACACTTTGAAGAGAAGACAGAACTTCTGAAACGAATTCTGTGATGTCTAGATGCCTTGTGGAGTTTTGGCAAAGAAAGTTCATAGGCATAGGTGGGAAAAATTTAGTTTGTCTCACTGAAATTTGAAATCAACTTGCTGATTTCTTATGCAGATTATTTTGCTGGCTGGGTGTGTGAAAAATTGTAAATTTTTCTTGGGTTTTTTTTACTATTTTCTTTCTTTTTTAATCTCCTCAGTTCTCAATGACAATTAATCTAAGCTGCATTTGCCAGGAAGCTGTTTGAAGTTTTAGCAGTCAAAAAGGCTGCTTGATATGGGCTCATCTCTAATCATGTTTCCTACACTGAATAAAAAAAAAAAAAAGGGTGGCATTTACCATATTCCTCCACATAGAATGAGTGATTTGTTCTATCTCCTGACTTCTTTTCTACAATGATTTTGTAGTTCCCCAGGATAGGCTCTTCAGTGAGTGGGAATTCCAGCTGAATAATGTTCATCTCTGACTTCACATTTTGCCACTGCAAGATCCTGTTGCCCCTTGGATCCTGAAGAAAAAAAGAATACAGACTCACAGGTTTTTTTGCCTTGGAAATCTTTTGCTACTAGCACACAAAACCAGCATCAAAGAAGAAAACAGAGCAGGTTGCTTTAACACCCTGGAGAAGGTGCTTAATGCACATGCATTGAGTTAAATTGAGCCTTTGTACTCCTATTATTCATGTTATTATTAATGTTGTTAGATTCTCATCTATTGTTCCCAATTTAGGCATCCTCTGCCAGCCTACTTATTAGTCTCAATCATCAGGGAAAGTTGCACAATACTGCTCTTTCCTGCTCTTTAGTATATGTTGCTCTAGATTTGTGTCAAGAGGGGAGAGAAAGAAAATCTTCTTTGTGCTTTCCCTTCAGCCAAGTTTATCCCACACAAATCTTGGCCTTTAGCAACCCCAGCTTTTTTTTTTCAGCTGCCAGAAGAAGGAAGGAAACCTTTCTTCTGCATTCACTGGGGTGGCATTTTTCTCTCAGTATATGTTATGCTAGCTAGACTTAAGAAAACTCATTCACACCATTTCCTTCTTCACAGCCATGGCTGGAAGAAAAACATGCGGGGGGCTCAGAAGATGGATGTTCTCACTGCAAAGAAAATAAAGTCCCCTGACTTCACACTGTAACATGAAAACTTGTAAGTATGCTGTCTAGACATGAACTGCAATTGTTTTAAAAATCCACAGAAAATGCCATGAAAGTACTGACATAGTTAGTAGTTGCATTCACAACCTATATTTGTTCATAGTTTTTAGCAGCACTAGAGTTACAGAAAAATATATCCCAAATTTATTTGAGCAAACTGGGGAAGGGGAGGGGAAACAAAAGCAGAGATAAGAACACTACAGATTTTGACTGCTGGAATTATAGGTGTGCTTCCCATGTCAAGCTCACAGAGCATCCTTGTTTTGTGTTAAGGAGTTTCTGTTAATTTCTGCTGGTGTACTCAGCAGCAAGATTTGTCTGTGTATGGACACATTCAATAGAGGACATTCATACAAGGACACGTGCCCGGAGTAATGCAGTACAAAGACAAAAATTTCTTACCTGAATTGCAATCAAGGGGTACTGAAAGAGGAAAAAACAGAATGGAAGAAGATATTAGGTGGCTGGTCAAACACAAATGGTTTTTCCTCAGGACTGTGAGAAATATATAAGCAATATTCAGCATAATACCATTCGTCAGAGGTCCTCATCTCTTGTTTTAATCAGTTTAACAGCAATTTTACTTCAATAAGAAGGTTGCATAAAGGAGAGAGATGAAATGAGAATGGTAGGACAGTTTCTGATTGTGCTGGTTTTAGTGCACTCTCAGAGCGTATGAGTGAGCAGAATTATAGAGCTGCACACAAACCATGATTTGAGTTTCTTATTAGCACCAGCTCTTTTGCTGCCACTGTGCTGTCTGCTGCATTACAGGCACAGGAGAAGAGGCCAGTGAAGACCCTTCCATTAATTTCCTTATGCACTATGAGCATGAGGAGAGACTGCTGGCAGTGGAAAGAATACCTCTGAGGAGATAAATATTTGTGGCAGCAACTTTCTCTTTAATTTTCACCATTTCTAAAATGGGCAAAGTGCCAGGTGGATGATTTACTGATGCCTGCAAGCAACATTTGCTGAACTGTAAGAGCAGGAGGCTGAGCCGTGGCCTTTCTGGTCAGAGCTAAGATAATGTCTGTGGGAACCAAGTGGAGGGGGGTTTGAGCCTCTTTCCCAGCAATTACAGAAGATGTGTCAGGAATTCAAACTGCTACACACTTGCCTTCTTCCCTGTGGCTCTAATGAAAGTCTGGATTACAGCATGTGCTTAGGAAATCAGGTGAATTTTTTGGCAATTCGTCTCTGCAACATCTCCTTTTATCCTCAGCAATATTCTGTGTAGAATTTGAGAAGAGTCGTCTCCCAGCAATTTTAAATACAGGGGAACATTACTGGTCACTCACCTTCTCCTGAACAGGTTTAAAATTTAAATCCAGGGCAACAACACGAAACCTCACTGGAAAAGCAAGAAGCAGGACGTTAGCATTGATCATAGTTTGTTTGGCTGAGCATGATGTTTTGCATTCATTAGTACTCCCAGTTTCACAGATCTTCCAACAGTCCTGCTTGCACAGGATGCACATAGTAAAATGCATCTGAAGGTAGAAGAGCCCTACACAGACTTTGATTAAAGGTGTTTTCCCTAGCATCAAGTTCTTGTATTCTTTCATAAAAGTTTCCTTTAATGTTAGTAATGTAAAAGTTTACTTTCATGAAAGTTTAACCTCACAGAAAGGAATAACTGAAGAAAAAGAAACTGCATTACCTTTTCATAATTTGATTTTGTCTGCTGCTTTCCCTAGCTCAAAACCAAGACATTTGACCAATAAACAACCCATATTGCACACTTTAGTGGCACGAAATTCCAACTGATAAGCTTTTCTTCATACCATGTATCTATATAGATAGAACTGATCTGAATTATGTGACTCATCTCTGGGAAAAAGTCTTCTTCTCTGGTTTACTATAGCATGTGCTAGAAACCTTAAAGCCTAGAAATTAATTGAGGAATGGATCTAGAAAAATGCAGCTCTGCTTAATGTCCATGTGCGAAGCATGGGTAGGGGGATAGCATAAGTGCAGGAATACAACTTTGCAAGAAAACAAAATTCTGGATGAAAATCTAGACTCCAAACGCATAGGAGGCCAGAAGGTAAATAGCATGATTTTGTCTTTAACAACTTATAATTAATTTTAAAGTAACAGATTTCACTCTTGTTGTTTAGGCTATTTTGATGCTGACCAGCACCACAGAGGGAAGCATTGTTTTATGCCAGGTATTGATTTAATCACCCCTACCCACTATCCTGGCCTGTCATCAGTGATGAAACAGCAGCAGTGATAGTTTCTGTCACCTGGGAGGAAGGGATGAATGGAATAATAGAGATGATGGGATGACAGTCTCCTGACATCCTGAACATGACTCCCTAAGCTCCACAGCAAATAACTGTAATAGTTTTAACAGGAACTCTAGAAGAAACTGCCTAGAATGTAGCTCAGCCTGAAAAACACCAGACAGAAATTCTGTCTGAAGAAATTGCCTCCTAAGGCCCATGTTATAGACAAAATGGACATTCACCAGTCTGTCCTGGTTTGTAGATGGGTTTGTCTGTCTGCACAAAGACAATGCTGTCTGTGCTCCAGACCATCACTGACCGCCGCTCCTCCAGGCTGACGGTGCTGCCCTTGGCAGAGAAGGAGATGAAAGCCAGAGGTGAAGCGTGGGCAGGAGGAATCTGTGAAGAAAGAAGAAACATGGAGAGGTTGTTAGTCTTGAAGTAATTTGCTCCAGAACCTGTTGAACAGCAACACCTGTGGCCTGGGCTCCTACAACGAGACACAATCTCACTTCAACCAACTTCATCACCTTTATGGGCTTTTTCTTATTGCTTTTGTCTACCAAAAATGCCTCCTTTTCTCTTACTGTGTTACTCTCCTATGCTTCATTTGTCCTTTAACAAGCCTTATTTCTTTCTCTGTTCCTTTCTGTGCTCTCTGCTTTAATTTTCTTGTCCCTGTTTACATTTCTTTTCCGTGGGGACATAAATTAATATTAACTTACCGTGAACTTGAAGCATTGTAGACCACTGCTTGCTGTCATGGTTTTCTTAAAAATAGTGGTGTTAACAGAGCTGTATTCTAGGATTACTCTGACGTATACTGTCTCGTTGAGGTTATGGAACTGCAGGCAACCCTGACCTGGAGAGTCATTTTGGAGGACAGCAGGCACCATCAGGACATACTGCCTGTGAAATCCCAACATCAGAATGATCACATTCATATGTACAGGAGAAACAGCCTCGTCAGGATAAAGCAAACACATAACACCGTTATTACTAAGTACCCACAAATTACTTTAGATAAAACAGGACAACTGCCAGTGCTCCTCACTCTGTCCTGCAGCTCTGAACTAGCCCTGTCCTGCTACTGCCCCCAGCTCTTGCCTTTTTGCTCTTTATCTCCGCCCTGGGCCCACCTGGTTTTAGCAAAGCACCTTGCTGTCACTACTGCTATTGCCTTTTCTGGGCACACATCAACTTCCGTGGAAGCTCTGCAGTTGATGGAAGGTCTCATCATATTAAATGAGAACAATTCACTTGCCATCTTCATTCTGCTTTAGCTCTCCAGATATATAAGATGAGCCCTGGCAGTATTTAATTTTTAGACAAAAATCAATAACACAGCCAGCACTGTCTTTAAAGCCTTTTCACAAATACTAAGAGTAGTAAGAGGGTAGTTCTTACGGCTCAGGTTCCTTTGCAGCTGCCACATGCCAGAGAAGAATAGCCAAAAGGAACTTCAGCCACATTTTTCTCACTGGGAGACAGAAGAAAGAGGTACGTTCTCTTCCCATGAAACAAAACCTTGCCTACTAGTCTAACAGCTCTGCAGCATCCCTCACCCAGTGCTCCAGAGGAAAGGAGTTTGCTGTTCAACTCCTCCCTGGCTCCTTCCTTTGATGCTTGTGCCTTTATAACTCCAGCAAGGGGTGGAGATCCCAGTCTATCCTACTCCCTGCAAGAACCTCCCCTAACACTACTGCAACCAAAATCAGCCCACCATCTCCAGACTGCAACATTTCACTGCACTTCTCTGAATGTCTGCACAAAATATCTTCAGGGGTCTTGTTTTCAAGGAAAGGGGCTTTGGGTTTTACACTGAGACTTGTCACAGGACTGAAAAGCACAAAGTGACCCAAACCCAAGTATGTCTGTCAAACCAGATTAACATTTGAGGGTTTTCCCCATTGTTCTTGGAATTTACCAAATGGATTTACAATCTGGCTGAAGTAGTAGACCAATTTTCTGTATATTTGTCACCAGATTCTAACTAAAATAATACATTGGCCCCTCTTTTCTCTTGCTTCATGGGTGTTTTGAAAATTGACGAAATGGAAAAATAGAGAAGATAGAAACAGAAAGAGAGCTAAAAGCTCTTAATTACTTCTACCTTAGCCATTGAGCACTTGACAGTGTTGTTGAAGCTTGATTCATTTCAGCTCAGAATTAGCCAGTCTCTGGGTCTATGGGAATTTGTTAGTTCCCCAGGTTTCCAGTTTTCACACCTGTGTGGAAGCTAATGGAGTTTTTTTATTAGGGAGAACAAAGTTCTTTTGTTCTTTTGTACTCTGAAAACAAAGCACTCAGGTGGGCTGCTCCCCACAAGAAAAACAATGCTGGAAAGCAGTTATTTGATAAATGTAAATAATTTTTTCCATTAATGTTGGCACTGGGTCAGTCTGGCAATGAGGTTATGAAGTCAGCTCTCTCCACAGTAGCCTGCTGTGCTTTGCATTTGAGGCTGGAACAGTGTTCAGAACTCACCAGCATTTCAGCTCTTGCTGAAGGGTGCTTGCAGAGTGTCAGGGCTTTCTACCTCCCCCTCCTCCCAGCCAAAAGCCAGGAGGGCAAGGGACTGTGAGGGGACACAGCCAGGAGAGATGACCCAAACAGGCCAGAGGGATGTCCTGTGCCTGCCATGGGACACCATGCTTAGCAATATCAGGTGGGGGAAAGGAGGAGGAGGGGCAGCATTTGTGGTAACAGCATTTGTCTTCTGAAGCAACCACTGCCTTTACTGAGGCCTCACTTCTCAGGGAGTGGCTGGACATCTGCCTGCCAATGGAAGCAGTGAATAAGTCCCTCTTTTAGCTTCTGCTTTCCTTTTTAAACTGTTATTTCAACTCCCTAGTGTCTTTGTCATCCTTCCTGGAAAATGGGAGTGAGGGAAAGATTGGGTGACTGCCTTGCTGCCAGAGAGATATGGGTCCAAGGGCAGAGTTCCTGCATGGGAGCACGATTTTCTCTAATATCCTGGTGTGTTTTATGACTGTCTCTTCCAGTTTCTTGCTAGTCCGTGAAACTTTCTTCAGTAGAAACATAGGACACATAGGGTGGCTATGAAATGTTTTCCCTCATGCCTTCAAATTTTTCATGGAAGTATCAAACCATATGGAAATGAAAGACAGCAGAAGTAGCAGGTGGGTCCCCAGAGGTCTCTCTGTGGCACGGTGTGGGTGTTTAGAACACAGACAACAGACTGAGGTTCTGTTCTGAAAGCCCACCTCACTGCCATTTCTGTCGCAGAGGACCTCTTCAGATTCCACAGTTAAGGAGCTTCCCAAAGGATCAGGCTTTATTTTCTCTTCAATGGGATACCCATACCTGGAGCTGCCAGGAACAGAAATTCACTGGCAAGGGCTTGAACTTGAGCTGACATTGTGGAGAAAGGAGATGACCAGCATTGCAGGTTCTTGCTTTTCTTGGCTTTGTCAAGTAGTTATAAATTTATTGCAATGTAATAAAGTATTCATTCCAAACAGGTCAATTTGATAATCATCACAATGCAGAAGCTTTCTGAGTCTACTTTTGAATGTTTAATCAGAGGCTTGGGTGGGTTAGGTGACATTCAAAGGTTGTAGAGGTAGAGAAGGGTAGTTGTGTATAACTTACTGTTGTAACAAGCAGGTGTTTTTGCCCCAGATAGAGGCTGGATTGTGGCTTTGGTCAGAAAGTGCACTGTTGTGTCTCCAAGAACTGGCACTAGCCACAATGGCTTCTGTGCACATGTACCTTCTGCACAGTAACCAAACAAAGGACAAAGGTTCCCTATACATCCTACATCCAGGTAATTCACTGCACCAGTTTATAAGTGGATTTCTCCACTAATTTCTCCACTAATTACATTGAAGAAGGTGCATCTGGTAAGGAAATAAACAAACAAAAACCCATAATGATCTTTAATAGAGAAGTTATTGAATTAATAGGTTTGCAGCCAAACAAGTGCCCTGGGTGGAAAAAAGCTACCTGTAACCTTATTACAACAAAGGAAAACGGAGGTCATCCCATCTTCTTGGTTATGACATATAATAACTTGTCTTTCACAGGAGAATCAAACAACATTCCACTGGATACAGCAAAAAGGTTGTTTTCGGGGCAAATATTTATGAAAGCATTGACATTTGTTTTTTATGATTTTTTATTGTAATTATTTGCTGACAGCATGTCTTTGCTTTTCAAATCCTACCCATTCTTTTTAACTCAGCTGCATATGTTCGAGGAGCTTGTGAAGATTGGTCTGTGGGGAAGTTAAAATCTTTGTTAAAAAATGTCTCACCAGCTTAGTACAGATAGCTTTCTGCCACTGAAACAGTCCTGCTGCAGCCATAGTTAGACACTAAAAACTCTGCCTTTATGGTTGTGGTTTGGTTTATTTGAGGCACTAGATGTGTTCAACCAGTACAAGATTATCTTTACAGAGAAAATCTGTCTTGCTGAGAAAAACTAAAGTAATACTACTTGACTGCAACTACTTTTTTCATATAGGGCTGCTCAGTCACATAATTTCTGTGTCTTTCTGTGTAGTTTCTTGATCTGAAATTTCACTATTACTGAAAAGAGCTGTACTTCTTTCCTGTGGAAATCATCAAATGGCTTTAGGGAAATTACAAGAGTCTCTGGAGCTCCATGGTTTTTCCTGTTTTTGATGCATTTGTGGATGCTAACATTTCATATATTTCTAGTACCCCTTCTCACTCATGCAGTCTAAAGCCAGCTTGGATGCGTCTGCAAGATCTGTATCCATAAATTTGTGGTGTAGGCACTCAGCTTTCCTGTGAAGGGGTTAATTGCTGCATTCAGAAGATCGATGCAAAGAAACTTGGTCATTACAGCTACAAAAATGAGTTGAAAAGCACTGAGCCAGTCTGTGATTTTGGCCACGACTGCTTCCTATAACACTGTCCTTTAGAAGATTAGATTGTAACGATTTGTTTAGACATGGTAAAGGTCGAAGTGCTTGGCTTGGCCCAGGTGTTTGGGGAACAATGCTGAAACATGGTCAGCACAGATAAAGTTCTGCTTGGTCAATAGGGTCTCTAGTCAAGCATGCAAGATTTCTTTCATTGTTCTAAGATGTGTGAGCCTTGGCAAAGTCCTCTAGCAGCTGAAAGGATGGTGAGGTCATAAAAGAAAATATGTGTATCCCTAGTGGAATAGTCACAGCTTGCAGTGATTTTGATGAGTGATGGAATTTTTTTCAACAAAATGTGGTGGTGGGGAGTACTGCAGTTTATTTCAGTGGTCTATGATGCCTGGAAAAGGCAGCCATGAAAAGATGAAGGTATTTGAAGGTCAGTTGCAAGGCTTCAGAGACTTTGTTGAGTGTGGATGGGTCATCCATAACCTGTTTTCAAAACTGAGACCTTTCTCCACATATGTGTGGAGGCTGAGATCTGAGCAGGAATAACTGTGAGCTGAAGTATTAAGCCTGTCTTTGCTGTGCAGTTTTGGTGACAAATGCCAGTGAAAGGTGAGTGAAGCTGGAATCTGACTGCTGTCACTGCAGCTGCACAAGCCTCAGGGTGGATACTAGTGGATACACTAATGAAATTATCTTTCCTAGTTGTACACAGATTACCTGGCAGCTTTTAGGCTAAGCTACGAATGCAGTGCTATAGACAGGCTAGTAAGACAGTCTGCACTTCTTTTGGGAGTGCTTTGCAGTTTTACTGTCCTTGCATGGACAGGAACTAGAGTTTTTCAGCCCTCCTTTCTTTGTGGTCTTTACAGGCACCATCAAGGGTTCAGTTCAAATGTGAAGAGGTCACCAATAAAATATCTGAATAAGGCCCTCAATAAAATTTCTGGTTCTTAGTAAGTTCATTCTTCACACTTGCAAATATACATCAGGTTTTGATTACAGTGGGAAAAGAAAATACTTAACAATGAGGATCAAGTGGGGAATTTTTGACATGTAATCCATAAAATGTAACTTGTTAATGTGGGACAATTATTCTGGCTGCACGTTTCCCCCCTAAGCCTCCCATGCCCGCAATCAGCTCATGACTGGTACTGAGAAATCACCTTGTGTACCAAGACCTGATGCAAGCTGCACACGACGTTGTCACGCACTGGCTTTTCTGGCTACCAGAAAGGTGCCTGAGACCAGCCATTTCCAGCATGCTGAGGGAAGCCCAAATCATTCTCTGCCCTTTTCACCTCTGATCAAACCCCTAACCCTTTGTTTCTGTTTCACAGCTGTGCACAGCTATCCTCTCTTCATAGCTGCAGCTTCTGCACTCTGAAGGTAGAAGCATTTGGTTTCATTTCAGGTGACAACTTGTGACAGGCGTATGTAGAAAGATGTAGCTCTCTGAGGCTTTCATATTGCAATGGCTTTTCTCTGCTTTATGGAAAGCCTGTTTTTTTTTCCTTCTGCAGAAATGACTCATAAATGCATTGCAGTGACAGATTAGTAGGTGTTTGAAGCTCCATTAAGTCCCTCTTATTTTCTTCTCCTTCCCTCCATCAGTTTAGAGTGGAACAGCCTTCCCTGGCTGGTTTCCCTTCTCTCTGGATTGACTCAAGAAGGGTCATACAGTTCTGCTTTCCCTTAGGAATTCAGCCATCAGCCTACAGATCCTACAAGAGTTTTACTGAGCTAATCATACCCCTAAAGTATTTTCCTGCAGTTTCAGGCACTGTTGACATAAGAGACTTGAATCCTCTGTCTGAACTGCAGGTTGGTCTGTGAGAAGAGCACTACAGAGGAGCAGTGTTTTTACCTGTGTCTTTGGATGCAGCTTTATGGGCCAAAGGGAATTTCTTGGACACATTTTCTGGGGAAATGCTATGCATCTAATTCAAGTGCTCTGAGAAAGGAAGAGTGGATCTCACTTAAAGCTATAACATGATTTTGTCAGAACCAAGAGTTCATAGGAGATGAGTGCAAGACATAAGACCTACATCTTTTAGAGCAGGGACTACCTCTACCCATTTCTTTGAAGTCTGCCTTCAGTGTAGGCATGATGCTGCTAGGACTTGAGTGGGAAAGGGAGCTTGGGGTTAGGAGTGTCTCACAACTGGCTGATAAACACGAAATGTTGGAGGCTCAGTCTCTTTGAGTACTTTGATCTTTTTGCCATTGACCAACATCTTGCTTCTAAATCCATTTTTCCTGTTGTTACAAAGAATTTTTCTTTCCACTACGACATCCCAGAAATTGAACTTGTTCCAGACACATTATGGAAGGCGTGCAAATGCTATTCAGAGCCTGCAGTTTTCTCTCCCTTTATCTGTTATTATTATCTGCTTGGCAGCAAAACAATACTCTTGTGTTACCTGATATATTAATTGCACCACTTTAAGGATGCCCCCCAGGGAGAGCCTGTTTGTGCCTTCAACCCCTGACCTTATGCCTGAAAAGTTTTTTGATTCATTCCCCTCACATAAAGGCTATTTTTCCTTTGTCTCCAGTGAAAATATATTCTGCAGCTCTACGCTGAACTGCTGAGCACTGTACAGAACAAGCTGGAGGATGTGTCCTTGATGAAGCCTTGTCAGTCTTTTTAAACTTTTATTATCTTCCTAAACAGCTGAGGTTTCCAAGTTGTCTCAGGGCAAACATGATGGCCTCAGGCAAACAGGGAATAAGAGAAAGTCCTGATTGTCCTCTTTTGAAGAGCTAGGTTTTTTTATTGTTATTGACCCATAAATGACCAGCATTAGGCAAAACTGTCTGCTGGAGAGCACTGTGTGGAAAGGAGGGAATGACTGGAGCATCATTCACATCCATGCCTAATTGTCACTTATAGTTGGTCATAGCACGAGTGCTTTGCTGTTACACAAAACAGTGTCAGAGTCCTGGCAGCTTATAACTCTGGGAAAAAAATCCAGAGCCTGTCCTGGTGCATTGCCATGGGCTACAGCAGATGGGTCCCATAGGAACTGCACCTTTCTGCACACTGAAAGTCAAAGGGAAGATTGGTTCATGGTAATTTCAGAGTTCTAGAGCATCTTTCCAACTATAGTCATCAAAGAAAAATGAGTGTAAAAGTATTTGCCACTTTTGGAGACGGGATATGGCCCTTACCATTTTCTGATTGATTCACATGGTCCTGCAAGGTCAGTATCTAAAGCTCCTTTCAATTGTTATGTCTTTTCATCTGACTTGCACTGAGGTTAAGCAAACTGAATTTGTGAAGCAGCAGTGTCACATGATGCAAGCTCCATGAGAAAAAAATAAATTGGGTCACTAGTTGCACTGCAGTTAAAAGTGTTAAAGAAGGCTGTAAAATGCAGATTTTGCTAGGTACTGCTGGCATTATTCCATCCACACCCTCTCAGCCTAGTGTTTTGGAAATTTGTAGTAAAATTTAAATGCTGTGCTTTTGAAAGCATCTGCATTTCATATCAGTTTCCATCTGACCAGGCTTGCAGTTGGCCATTCACTGGAATGGCATGAAACAAAGGCTTTTGTTTAGCAGCAGGCTGAGTTTACACAGCTGAGGAAGGTGGATTGAAGTAGCCTGACTGACCCCTCTTGAAGCTCACACAATCTTTTTTGCTGACAGGGATGAGAGAGCAGGGGGTAGTTTGGGGTCAGTTGGCCCCTTAACATCTCCAGAGTCATAACTTACTTCTCAGCATGTGTCTGTCTGTGGCAAAAGTCACCACAGGTCTCATGCAAACATGAAAACATTGCTTTCAGTGTGACTTTTTGGGTCAAAGGTTGTGCCCAGGGGTGGCTTCTGATGGGAAGAGAAATGCTGGGGATAGAAACTCAATGTTTTGAGCAGAGTTGAAAGACTTGAAAGCCACTCACCTCACAATATCTTTTTTTTCCTCAAAATGTCATTATCTTTTTCACAAGGTAGAAATTCCACCAGAATTGTTAGGGAAGAAACTACTCTTGTTTCTCAGTAAACCAACCTTATATGCAACTTAAAAAAAAAAAAAAAAAAAAAAAAGAGAGAGAAAAAAACAAAAAAACAAAGCAGAGAACTCCATTCCCATATTTCTTTACATCATAAGGAGAAATATAGGTGGCACACGTGATCATAAATGTTGTTTTGTGCATGGAAGTGCCCCTTCAGGCTCACCTGCATGCACAGTGCTACCAGATGAAAAGCTGCTCTGTGCCTGATGCTTTCACATGCCAGGCGGCATTTAGAGAGCAGAGAGACTCAGGGCATGGGGCCAGGCTCTCAAGGGTGCTAAGGCACTTAGCTCACATCAGCCAGAACCTAAATTCACAAAGAGCCTTAGGTTCCTATGTCAAATTCCTCACATGTTTAGAGCAACTCTCTAGCTGCTTCCCAAGGTTTCCTAGGTCCTGGTGTTGCTGAATTCTGCTTTTTTTGCTGGACCCCAGTGGCACTCTCAAGCTGAACACCCTTCTGCTGGTAAGTTTCTGTTGGGTGGTTCTTAGAACAGGAGGCTGCAGTTGGTGACCTCTCCAGGTCCTTCCAAACCAAGACTTAGAAAGTCTTAGACTTACAAATTGATTTGGCATCTTTCTGGGATTACACGGAGCCTGAGGGTCTCTGTCATGACTTCCCCCTGTCACAGAGGTTCCTGTGTTCACCCAGTTCTAGACAGGCCAAGGAGGGAAGGCTGGGACAAATACCATTGCCAATCAGAATGTTTTATTACAAAGGGTGGTAAAATATGAGATGCTGACCTGAAGAAAACATTTCTTTCTAGATAGAGGCAAAACTTGCACAAAGTTGTCTTCCTGTGATTAGACTTCTGTCATTTGTAGGTGATTCAGTTCAATTGCTGAAAAAGCTGAGGATCAAAGTAATTTCTTCAGGATTTTCCTTCTGAATAATGGAAAGATAAAAAAAGGAAAAACTACAGAAGCAGCAGCAGTACATTATTCTCCGAGATTAGGATTTCTTAAGAGGAACTTATGGCCCAGAACACACATTTCAAATGAGTACCTTTACACAAATCTCCCACTGGAATACGTCAGAAGTTTCAAAACAAGATGGTCAGAGTCAACAATTGCACAGTATCTCCCTTGTCAGGAAAAGCATTTTATTTAAAGCAGTTTCTAATCCACACTGACCCCAGTTCTTTTTGAAGCGTGGGCCAGAATGGGTCATTCTGATCTACAGCAATATGGGATTCACTTATTCCTCATTATTCTACATATTTTTCATTGTGCTCCCAGAAAAAAAGTCTCTTATCCTCTTCTTGTTCTACAGCTGCTTGTCTGATATTTTCTGAATCATTACCTCTTCTGGCACACATCTGATTTCAGTCGGAAGATGGGGAGCAGGGAGTGTTGTACTCTGAAAGGGCATATTCATCTGGAAAGAGGAAAGGAAGAAGACATTTGTATGAGAGTGAGAAATCATTCTGACCCCAGTCTATCTGCACCTGTCATTACAAATGCTACACATGCTACAAAACAGAAGACATTTGATAAATTTTGTGGTAGACTCCCAGCTGTCAAGGCACCCAGTTGCAGGGCTGCATAGTCAGAGACCAGGGCACTCTGACCATGTTTGTCAGGACACATCGCTGCTGTCACCATGCAGGACGTGGATCAGGTGGCAGAAAATGCACTCCAGGGTCAATTCTCTGACTGCTGCTGCTGCTGCTGCTAATCTGCTAGGAATCATTTCAGGAAAGGTGGTCAGGCACTTATTTTTCCAGTTCTAGTTACTTAAACTCCTCTTTTGTTAAGTGGGACTGTCATTCCTACTTAAGTATATAAATTCCACCAAGGAAGATCTTTTTGCTGCAGCCTACAATGATGATATTAAGTAAAAAAATAGCTAATGCAGCTCAGGGAAGTCAAGAACACTGCTGCCTTTGAGTAATTGATTTTAACCATCATGTCCAAACTGTTGAAAGAAAGTGGCAGAACCACATGTCTTTTTGTCTGTGTTTTGTAAGAAAGAAGCTCTCATGCATCACTTTCTTATCTGCTTTATGTTAAAATGAAGCAAGAAATGCAAACACGGGATGGCAGGAACTGTTTATGCTCTGCAAAACCTTTGCAGTCTAGTAATCAAAACCAGCAGAACTGCTAAGTGGGTCTCTCCTTGTCCCTCCTTGGTCACAGGTTTTATCGAGGCCTGCTGGGTCACCCACCTGTTTCATAGTAATCATAAATATGCACAGGCACTGGTTTGATGTCTGACACAGGCAGGCTTTGCTCCACACCAAAGGAGAAGCTGATTTCCTTCTGGGAGACCTGGAAATGGCAAGACAAGAAGATGCATCAGAACTTTTCATAACTGTCCCTGAGGCTGAGGTTGAACAGATTAATTTCTGAATCAGACTGTGTGACAATGTGCTATTCCACCGTTCCCTCCAGTTTGTAAACTTGATGTTAAATCAGATAATTGTTTAAAAGCTGCTGCTAAATATGTTTTGCTGCTAAAATTGTGTGCTCTTTTTTTTTTTCTCCTCCTCCTATTTCCGTTGCCAATTACCCCAACCTAATTCCCTGTTAGTGTGGTTTTCAGCACAACAGCATTGATCCCGTAATAGAAAATTGCTGTTAGTTTCTTTCCTTGCCTTTTCCCAGCTAAAATCACCGTCAGTACCCCTAAGAATCTTCTCCCTACTTTTCTCCCTTTAATTACTTTGATCACAATGTCTCCATTATCCCCTGTGACGCTGGATTGAGTGAATTACCTTTACATCTTTAAGGCATGGGCATTGTTAATATGCTATTAATAAGAGTTTTCTTTTATCTGGGAGCCTGTTTTAAACCTCCAGTTTTATTTAACTGAAAGGAAACCTCTCAAACTTACCTTCTGAAGGTAGAAGAGTAGGTGGTTGTTCTTGATGTCTACACGATCCACAACGGAATTCTCGAACCGAAGCTGTAAATAAGGCAAAGCACAGCAATGTTAGCAGGGGAGACTTGCCAAGGAGACTTACAGATTCCACAGCAAAATGCCTTTAGAGCGGCTGCCGTGCTCCTTTTATGCCACCCCGCCATCTAGTCGCCAGAAAAAGAAATGCAGGTTGGGTGTTTTTATAACCTGATGCGCGCAGACCAGTCACAGTGGTGAACAGTTCCACCAGCCAGCTTTGGTACTGGTGACTTTCATCATCAACCTAAAAATTCTCTCATTTCAAAGCGAATTTACAATTAGTTAATAGTAAAGGAGGAAGATCAAAAAAGGAGCTTCTTTTTTTGGTTGTTTGTTAAACTGTAATGTAGAGGAAGAAATAACTCTTGTCAAAGGGACAATAATGCAAAATGCCAATTAAAGCAATTTAACTACGGCAGAAGTATTTCTACATTCAGTATTTGTGCATTTAGTATCTACATTTCTAGAATTTGTGACTACAGACTCATGCACGCAGGCACTATGGAGCACAGGGAAACCCCAGCAACCTGAGCAGAGCCACTGGGGCACTCTGACCCTCCCCGCCTTGGGGCTGCCACCGAGCAGTGACCAGCCCATAGGCAGAGTGTGAGAGCCACCAGGTGAGTCAGCAGCAGAATATCCTGGGGTCACCTTGCAGACTGCAGGGGAAGGCTGCCTACAGACCATGGGGCTGAGTATGGGATGCTGGGACTCAAGAAAGTGTTTTTATGGGGTGTTTAGGGGAAGAACCAGAAGTAACAAAGAGAGGGATAAAATCCAGTTGGAAGGGAAAAGGGTGGAAAATGAGATAAAAGAGGCCAGTGGCACATGAAGAGGTTGGTGGTCAGCACATTTGTCTGCCCTGCACCTGGTCAGCACAGCCTCTCCCGCCTTCCTATTAATCTCTTTCCTGGCAATTTTCCAGGGTGAAAGGCTCTCTATTCCATGTGAACGTGTGTGCAGGGAGTGCAAGTCTCTGAAGAGAGGATCAGAGATCACAGGGACAGTGTTCCCGGGGTGCCAGCATCCTGAGACACCAGACTTCAGGCTCGTAGTGACAGGGGTACGAGCGTCAGCAGGTGGTCCCCAGTGATGAACTGGAACAGCAGCCAGCTACTGAGTCAGGCAGAAACCTGACCCAGGCTCTGGAGACACCAGAGCATCCAAGACAGCTACCAAAGGCACCAGAGTGTCCGAGCCTATTTCTGGAGAAACCATACAGTCTTGGAGATGGACATTGGTCTGGAGCAGCTAGTGGAGACTTATTTTCATGTCTGTATGTGTCTGTTTGACATCACTGTGAAACCAGAGGACTCCAGCTCACCTGCTGCATGTTTAAGAATGCTTATAGAGGCCCCCACCATGCATGCATGGTGATGGGGACCTCAGTTCCAGGTGCTGAAGTGGTGGGCCAGGCCTTGAAGGAGGCAGATGTCCAGCTGCCAGCAACTCAACAGAGCAAGTGTCCAGGGCAGCTGCTGGGCAGACTGAGTGCCTGAGGGCAGCTACCACGAGGAGCCACGTTGTGTATTTGCATGTATGTATGTGCTTGTGCATGTTTATGTATTTATTTATTTATTTCTCTTTTCCACAAATGAGATTTTAATCTGATGAGGCAGAAAAAGGGAAGAGGATAAGGCCATTTGTTCTATCTATGTTTGTGGAAGTGCTGTCTTTCCTCTCTGCTGATCTGTGTGGCTCATATATTATGTATGTATATATGTGTAGTGTGCATGTCTGCTTGGGGGATATTGGGAATATACACTGAACTTTGCTGTTGGTTGGACTTGAAGTCTTAGCTCTCCTGGGCTAATCTCCTGGATTTGGCAACTCCTAACAGATTTGTCTTCAACGCATAACCAGCTACAAATTTGAAGCCCAGAGTATGTGACAAAAGGCTATGCCCAGGGACTTTGCAGTAGTTCCGTGGGCTCAAATTTGCTGATCAGAGACTCTGTTTATCAACTTCCTACATTCTTACGCTTTATCATTCACATTGGTCCCATTTTTTACCTTTTTCAGGGAAGATTCTTCAGGAGCAAATCCTGAGAGCATTTTCACATCAATAATAGCCATGTTGGAGACGTTGCGGTTTCCTGTGTAACTAAAATGAGAGAAGCTCTGTCAGCCTGGTCTGCAAATGGAAAGGAGACCAGAGAATGACATTTTTAGCTCCCAGTAATCCCATTTTTCTTCCTACAGCTGCAGAGCAGCAGTTAACTGCATGTACTTAGATCCTTTCTTGGATGCTTTACCAAACTGTGAATGCAAGGGGGTAGGTCAGTAAAAAGAAGTTACCTGGCAGAGAGGACAAGGTCAAACTTTGGTGGATAGTTGCCTGTGCAAGACACATTTGCTGTCCTTACGGACAGAGAGAATCCTGCAGCTTTTTTTGGCAAATGGATGTTGTATCTCAGGGTGGTCTGAAAGAGACAGAAAGCGTGGGGTGGTCACAGACATAAAGGAGAGCATGGCATATGGAGAGGAATAAAGCATGGAGAGCCCCCTGCTCAGTTCCCAGAGGGTGGTTCACTGCAGAGTTCCCAGCTGGCTTACCTGCAGATAGACACAGCCAGTGCCATTCACCTCCACGCTGTAACTCCCTGGAAGAGTGGGTAAGGACGCCTGCTGCAGTAAGAAGCGGTTCTTGTCGTTCACCTGGAAAATCTTACCGGGGGTCTCCATGAAGTGGACTTGGACTGTATTAAGGTTTTTTTTGGAGAAGGTGAGATATCCGTACTGGGCTAAAGCTTGGAGAGCAACCACAGTGTCCTGAAAAGAATAACATGATTCCCAGTTAGATACCCAGGTGTGAGATGGTGTGTGAGGTTAGTGCAGCTCCTGTTTCCCTGATGCCTTGTCAATACTCGTGAATGCAGGGGGGCTTTGCAAAGAGCCAAGGAAACATGACACAAGTTCTTGTAGGACTCATCCTGGTGGACAGAAAGCTGTCCCTGAGCCACCAGTGTGCTCTGGTGACCAGTAAGTCCATCTCTGGTGCATTAGGAAGGGCTTTGGCAGCAGGTGGAGGGGGTTGATGCTGCCCCTCTACTCAGCCCTGGGGAGGTGTATCTGGAGTGCTGTGTCCAGTCTGGGCTCCTCAGTACAGCAGAGATAGGGAGCTAGCTCCTGGAGCACGTCCAGAGGAGCATCATGACAAGAATGATTAAGGGACTGGATCGTCTCTTACAAGGCTGACAGAACTGGGCCTGCTCAGCCTTGAGAAGAGACAACTGAGAGGGGATCTCACAAATATCTGAAGAGAGAGTGCCCACAGGAGGGATCCAGGCTCTTCTTGGTGGTGCTAAGTGAGAAGAATGAGCAGAAGAGGCAATGAGCAGAAACTTATGCACAGGGAATTCCACCTGAACATGAGGAAGAACTTCTTCACTGTGCAGGTGACTGAGCACTGGGACAGACTGACCAGAGAGGTTGTGGACTCTGCCTCACTGGAGATGTTCAAGAGCTGTCTGGACAAAATCCTGAGCTGTATGCTCTAGGAAGACTCTGCTTGAGCAGGGAGGTTGGATCAAATGACCCCCTGTGGTTCCTTCCAGCCTGACCCATTCTGGATTCTGTCATTCTGGAGCAACAGATTTTAATTATTGCACAAGACCTGGGATAATGTTGTGTCAGCAGTGATAGGTAAATTCTCATTGCTTAATCCCAAATTATGTGTAAAGCTATGCAGATCATGGTGTGCCTTTGACAAGGCAACCCATGAAAGCACCAGTTATCCAGTATTACTCTAATCCATATGCAGTCAGAAAGACCTGTCATTTCTCAAGATTCAGCTTGCAGACTGTACTGCTCCAAGACGCTTTCTTTTTACCACACCCAGTTGTTACCTGGCTGGAGGAAAAGCCACCATATGGGTTCTGTTGTTTGATAAGCCAGTACACAATACTGGAAATGTAAGATAAGTCTTCTGGAGCGAGTTTGGTTCTGTTGAGCAGAGCCAGGAGCACATAGCTGGTCATTTCAATCTCAGCAGAAGGGGCACGGGAATAGAAGTCAAAGAAACGTTCTGCTGCTGGCTTGTTTTCTCTCTGCCAGTGAACAGATCCACCTGAAAACAGAGGAGTGGGGTGTAAAAAGCACGGAAAAAACATGTTCTGAACTGGATAAGTTGTACGTCCGAGATGGAAAAGAAAACAGGAAGGAATGGAAAGGGAATTAATGAAAGCAGGCTGTATAAGACAAAGGGGGATTGAAGTGAAAGCGCTGTGGTAGAAGGATGCTAAGGTAGTTGCAAACAGGAACACATGACATAGCCAAGGGAAGTGGGTTTGTTGAGCATTACAAGAGGAAACTAATTGAAAAATTAGGTACAATCTTTCAATACCTTGGGCTGAGACATGCAGGGGACTCTCTCTCTCCCTCTAATTTATTACAAAATTTCATAGATCAGGCCGCAGCTCAAACTTTTGTGAAGCCAAAAGAGACGCACAGGAAAACTCCTAGAGATAAATTCAGTAGCACAGCAGGCATGAAAGGCAAGGGAAGGGAGAGCATTCCTGACAAAGCTGTGCATCAGAACAGCTCACATGATCCAACAGGCCCTTCCATCAGCAGCACTGCCTCTGCCATGGCCATGCTGCACTTACCAGCCCTGACAGCCACCCCATCCAGCTGCTCAAGGAAGAACTGGCGTCTTTCCTCTCTGCCAGCTAAGCCATAAACATAGGCAAGGAGGGCCTGGTTGTACAGGTTGTGGACCCCACTGTTAAATGCAGTCTCCAAACAGTTCATGCCGCTCCGAACGATGGGATGCTGGTAATGCAAAACACAGTGGGGTGTCAGGTACTGGATTTGTGTCTCCACACAACGCTTTCTAAAATCCTCCATCATTGCTTAAGCTGCAATCTCTGACTCTTCATGCTAGAAATATACATGATCCATGGCATGTTAAAGGACCTAGAGAGTGTATCCTGTAAAAAAAATGCCTTTCCAGTCATGCTGCCTGCTTTCTAAATTTATTTAGAGGCAGCATGGCCAAAATAAGACAGCACTGTTTCTCTTCCTGACTCATGAGATGAGCCTGTTAAAGAGAAACCATTGTCCCTTGGCTGCTTTAGCAATAAAATGTGGATCATTTTTACAGAACTATGTAAAGTGCACTGAGACCTCATGATGAAGCAGGCTCTCTCAAATGGATATTGCTTGTTTGCTAGATATAGCTACCAAGGTAACTCTTCAGACCTTTTAGCCTTTTTGACTATCTCTGTGAGCTCTTCTTCCTCTCAGACATCACCAGCACACTACTAACCATGTCAGCTCTCTGCAGTTTCACTTAAACATGTGACACTGGGTTTTGGAGCGACTTACAAAGATATTGGAAACTAAATTCATGTTGCTATAGAACTGTTTGATTCTGCACAGTGTTTTCATCCTGTTGGTCTTGTGTACCTTGATGATGGCTGATACAACAGTGTGTGAGGGATGTTCAAAAAAAATCACACGTCTAGAACGTGTTTGTCAGATTTGGAACAATTCTCCTCCTCCCCATTACATAAAGAACAAAGTTGGCATAAAACCAAGGTCACAAGGATATGCAGGAAATATATTACAGAGAACAGAACTTGTCTCTCATTTCCCAATGCCTAGTACTGCAACCAGGAGCTCTTAGTTTCCTTCCATTATTAAGATTTCCACAGGGAAATGGGCATTGGAACCAAATGTGCAAAGTGAGTTTGTAGACTGAAGATTTGGATAGCTTAAACTTTGGACTGGGTAAATTCAGAGAAAACTCCAAAGTGGATTTTGGATGGAGTGGGCAAATTCAGTCTGGATTTTGCACCTCCTTAGACTACCTAAAACAGCTAAAAACAGCTTGTCTAAAACAGCTGGATTCCTCAGGAGTGTTTCAAGTGAATCCATAGGCACTGGATATGGAGCTGAATTGTAACACTTGTTAAATACTTGCAGGAGACAGCAGGGTTCTGAAAACAACTGTCTAAAATCAACTACTGTCCTGCAAACAGTATTGGAGTTCCTCGTTGTAAAGGAAAGCTGATGTGAGGACTGTGACTTGGGCAGTTTGACAAATGGCTGACTGGGCTAACAGCACCAAAAACCTACTGCAGCAGAGTGTCCAGCCTCCAGCAAGGATGCCAGAACATAGGCTGTGAGGGAATATTCAGCTTCTTCTCCACCCTGATGAAAAACAAGAAAAGAACTGGTTAGGACGAATGTCCTAGAAATAAACAACATATTAATTAATTCATAGCTCATATATCGGTTAGATTTGAGATCAGCAGTAATTTCTGTCTCCCTGTGTGCACAGGAACAAGAAAGATCAAGTTCACAGAGGATAAAGCCAAAGTAATTGACTGCATCTTCTTGGCTTTCGTGTGTGTGTAATAAAGCAGACAATAGCTTGTGGCTGAGCACAAAATGCAGTGGTGGAAAATAAAACCTGAGACTTAGAAAGTTCTACTTGTTTTTACCTCTTCATCAAGAGCACACATAAGAATCATGCCCTGTTTGTGTAGGAGAGACACGAGATAATACTACCAAGAAGAGTAAGGCTGTGGTGAAGAGTAAGTTTGTGTCTTGTCCAAATAAATCCAGACAGCAGACTAGAAGTTTGTGGCTATACTTATCTCAGTTACCTTCAAAGCATTGTTGAAATGTGATCCAGCATTTTCAAAGCAGCCATCTGACTTCTGCTTGCTTGCCAGCCAGATCAAAGTTTGGGACTGGACGTTGTCATCAATGTAGATGTAGCGTTTGGCTTGCTCCAGGGACTTGTACACGAAGGCAGTGAGCCTGCAGGTGGTCCAGAAACAGAAGGCAGGTATGGTGTGAACAAGACCAAGGACATTTACCAGTGCACGGGATGTGCATAGAAAATGATGTAAAAAAAAACTTCATAATGTTTGAGGTAAAAGAAGAAAGTGTTTTCTCAGTTTTAAGTAAATAAAATATATAAAATCCTGATACTAAAAATTGACCTGATATGTCTCCATTACTGTGCTGAAAACATTCTTTTAGAGCAGTGGTAAAGTACAGACACAAGTTAGTGACTGATGTTAGCAATTTCTAGTCTTAGTTAATTGAATTATGAAGCAAATCAGGTTGGAAGGGATCTTTGGAAATCTCCCGTTCAACCACCTGCTTAAACTAAGGCCAATTTCAGAGATATGTCAGGTTGCTCAGTCTTTTGTCCAGTCATGTGAAAGTCTCTAGAGACAGAGATATCCACATCCTCTCTGGGCATTTATCTCAGTGCTACAGCCTTCTCCTGGGGAAGATTTTTATTCCTTCTACCCACCTGGAGTTGTCTCTGTAGCAACTTGAGTAAGGACAAACTCTTGTCCTCACTCTGTGCAGCTCCAACAAGAGTCTGACTGTATTTTCACAGTCCCCATCTAGGAAGCAGAAAAGTTTACCCAGGTTTCCCATTATTTTCTTCTTCTACAGGCTGAACAAAACCAGATCCTTTAGCTTCCTGTTGAACATTATGTACTCCAGCTCCCAACCATCACACCAACCTTTGGTTGCCCACTTCCCAGTTACTAATTTCTCCTTTACAAGGAGATTCAAATTAATTGAACTATATTCATTTAGTCTATAGAAAACAAGAATCACTGAATACTTGGATCTTTTTTCAAAGCCTAAAGATCCTGTGCTAGGGAAACAGAAAACATCATCACTTACCACACACTCCCTTCTCTATCTCGTAACCCAAAGGAGCTGTAGGATCCATCCCTGTGTTTGTATGATAGCTGTTTCTGGTAGCCTGAAAACACAATGAAGAAGACACATTTTCTAATCCCAGAAAAGGATTTGTTCTGCTGTTTGTTCAACTGAAGCAGTGAGACTTTTGGATTCAGTATCAGGTAATGTATGTCTGGCGAATAATGCCAGCCACTATGAATTCCAGCTGCTTTTGCTCCTGAAAAAATGACCCACTGCTTTTGGGGTGCTCTCATTGCCTGCTCCTGTGCAATTATTTTGGTACTGGAATTCAGAGATCAGTGCTCACCATGTAGGGCTGAAGAGTTCAAGGCAAAAAAGCACAATACCAGATCACAGAATCACGGTTTATTCTGAGTTGGAAGGGACCAACAATGGTCATCAAGTCCACCTCTTAACCATGTAAAGAACCCCTAAAATCACACCATCTGCCTTATAGCATTGGCAAATGCTTCTTAAACTCTGTCAGGCTTGGTCCTGTGAGCACGTCCCTTGGGAAGAAGATGGAAGAATCTGAAAACCTCTTACCTGTGGATAAATAACCAGTACCCCTGACTCTAATTTCTTCAGTCAGCTGCCCAGTCTTATTCAGATAATCCAGGGCATAGATGTTGGGTGTGAACAAGGCCATGTTCTGCTCTCCACAGCCATAAGGCATATGGAGCAGGTTGTCTATGTTCCGCAGGGCTGTGCCCAAAATGTCTCCTGAAGAGTGAAAAATGTAAGAAGTCAGCCTAGTTCAGACATGATTTTATTACATAGCATTATACATTACTCTACACTTTCTTATTATGAACCCAAGGGCAATGACTTATTCAGAGTGATCATAGTAACCAAAGACACATCATAGAAGAAAAGTGCCAAACCATTCCCATTTTTCATTTCTTATCTGGATGATGGACACCTAGGAGAAAATGAGAATTTGACAGGAAAAAATAAGCACCAATACTGGCTGGCACGGCTTCTGAGAAACAGCTATGAATCCTTGGAAGGGTTAGATTTTCCCTGCCCTTTACAGCCTGCCTCCTGTTTTTGCATGTACTTGTGAACATGTTGTGTGGGGTAGGATGCTGACAGGCTGCAGAGGCTGTAACTGCACAGCATCAGCACACCTCACACAGACACAGCACCCAAACCAACTGTGTTTAGAAAACAATCTGAGTTCAGAACCTCAAAAAATTTTCACTGAAGAGAACCCTCAAGCCTTACAAATGACTTTCAGATTAGCAGAGTCGATTGGGACCTGAAACTTTTATTCTATGGGAACTTATTGACTTACAAATGTTTTTCATTATGCAAAGTGATAAATTTGAAATTATGCAGTCAGCAAAGTTCTGTAGATTTCTTTCCAAGAAATTAAGATAATTTTTTTCAAAGAAGTCTGCCTTATGCTACTTTTCATCTGAATCAGCTGTTTTACTACACTGAACTGGATATGCTAATGCAGTATAATCTGAAATGCAATATAAATGGAAATTATTGGACCACGTTGTCCCTTCTTGATATGAGTGAATTGTGAGCAAATTTTGCCTCCCACTGCCATTTTGCAAAGTAGAAAACTTACCTTCTAAAATCAGGAATAATTATTTCTTCAACTTTACATAAGGTTTGTGTGTGAATACATCATGGCACTTGGTGCAGCACAAGAGAAACACCATTTTGCATTCAGTTCAAGTACTAAACTTACCAATGACAGAAAAATAAGCTCTGGCTGATCCCTGCACTAGGTTTCTTGGCAAGCTGAGAGACACTTGTTCAGAAATCATTTCACCTGATGAGAAAATGTGAAAAGAAGAATTGTTAAAATTATGGGGGTTTTTACAGAAGTCTTGACTGTTATAGTCCTCAGTCTGGGCAAGGAAAGTGTCACAGAGGCTTCCCCAATGGGCCAAAACTATATGAAAATTCTGAATTTCAGCCTAGCACTCTGACCCTGTGCCCTAAGCACTCTAGGACAACATGAATGTATCTTTTCCTCCCCTGGAAGAATCTCTGGCTTTGTAGGACAAGATGTGCAAGACAGTGAAGCAGTTCCACTTAACTGCCTGGAATGAATGAATGAAAGAATGAAAGAATGAAAGAATGAAAGAATGAAAGAATGAATGAATGAATGAATGAATGAATGAACGAACTTGCCTTACCTTTTGCACAGACCAGGGAGCTCTGAGTCAACTCCTTTTTAATACCTTCAGGCTGTTTGATTGCAGTGAAGTGGTCAGGAAGAGAAAGAAAAGTGCAGAGCATCACCATGAAACCATGGCATTTAGCAGTGCAAGACAGCATGTGAATATGGCTACCCAGCCCAGGTACCTCTTGTACCCAGTCCTACCCAAGCTCCTCTAGAATATCTCTTGATCCATGGCTCCCTCTCTTGCCCAAGATCCTTTCCAAAGCACCTTCCTACTCAAAAAACTGTTAAAAAAAATTAGGTATTTCTAGCCTCTGTCCAATTAATCCTATGTAGCTGTTGCTTTATGATGCTCAAGATAAACCCTTTTCCTCTTCTATCTTTCCTCCACCCTCCTCCCTAGTATTCAAGTCATGTGCTAAAGGTGCTTAAAAGTAAGGTATGGCATCTCCTCCCTTCTGGCACCATGGGCTGTCAGGACATGTGCTCAGGGTCCCAAGAAGTGGGAGAAGGACAGTGGATGCAGTAGCCACCATGATTTTCACTCTTATTTTGATATGGAGAAGCCTACTGTACACAGGTACTCTATTCCTTCCTCACTGTACCGCACTCCCTCCCTCCCTCCTAACAGCTTCTAACCCTCAGCCCCAGGAATTCCAGTTTCCACCAGGCAGAAAGAAACCTGCAGATTTCCAGCCATACCTCAACAAGTAGGGTTTGAAACAAGGTGTCCCTGTAAATGGTGTTCTCTTCTGGAGATGTGCTGTTTCCTGGACCTCTGGTGTTCAGTTTGGCCTCAGCAGTAATCACAAATTTCACCTCACCTGAAAAGACACCCACCAGCCAAGAAAATGAAGTTATCTTCAATGTCTTCAACTACCCCTGGCTTTGACTGCCTCTTCTAGGCTGATGAACTGCTGAGAAATGTATTTTCTTTAAAGACAGCTCTGTGAAACCAAATTTCATCAAGATTCCATACCAGTTCGTTAGTGGAAAGGAGTGCTTGCCTCCTCATCCCAGGGGCCCTGGGATGAGGAATGAAAGAGGGGTCATCCTGGCCAAAAACCAGACACTCATTACCAATTTCCACCTCTTCTTAACCTTGTACTGAGTTTTCTCTGGCCTAGGGCAGTGTTGCAATAGTTTAATTATAGCTCTTCTGCCTTTATTCATATTTCAACTTTTGGAGCACTTACACATGCAAGTAATTAGCAACTTAAAAAATAAAAAAAGACAATGTGGACTTGAAGACAGTGCGGATTAACACAGCTACAAAACTGGGAAGGAGCAGTGTCCTTATTGCCCATTGAGAATCCAGTCCAAAATTATTACCAAATTTATTATCAACTAATGGAGCTGTTCAGAAATGCCTGCTTGTGGATTATTGATGCTGCCCTGAAGGGTGGGAGTAGAAAGATCAAACAGGGATATACCAAGGTGATAAAAAGACAAACTTACCCAGTTTTTGGGGGCTAACAGCCCAAATATATGTTTTTCTTTCATTGGCACACACTGTTGCTGTGTTGCCTCCTGATGAAAGGACCTCTGCCTCATAGTCACTTGACTGTGCCAGTCTGGCACTGATCTGGGACAAAGAAAGAAGAAGCAAGATTACAAATGAAAGAGAATGACCTTAAAATCAGGCTGCAGACCAAAGGAGGCTGCTGCATTAGTATTTCTTGTGTTTGGCACAGCTCAGGACCCACAGCCTCTGCTGAGGTTCCTCCTTCAAGAGCAAAAAGATCTCTGGGAAATAAGCAAACATCATAGGAAGCAAAAGGGAACTTGATATACCTGGACACACTTGTTGAGGTAGTTGAAGACATTAGCTATTAAATTAAATTTTTCCCCTCGAGTGACAGAGTATGGCAGGGTGAGGTCCACAAAGAATGGTTGGAATGCTGTCATGGAAGCAGGGGAGGAGATGCCAAACCCAGCATCATCCTGCACACAGAAAGCACTGGCTTTCCATTCTGTGATGCTGTCAGGAATGGTGTAAGAGACATCCACCTCTCCTCTGGAACTGAAGAGAATAAGAAACACAGAATGAGAAATGATCTTAGGAATGTTTCAAGACAAATTACAAAATAGGCTTTCTGCTTGAGTTAGAACTTCTGTTTTCATCTCACTTTCTACAAGATACCTTTCCATATATTAAAAAAAAAAAAGCTATAATGTTTGAAGTAAAGGTGCTGGTTAACTACTAGTTAAAGCACTCAAATACTCAACTTTTTAAATTTAGAAATACCAACTGTTGAAAAACCAGAATGCCCAACTACACAGATTAGAATCAATAAATTTAGATTAATGTTCTAGAAGAGCATCTGAAGGCATAGTTAAGATGGAAATATTAAAATTGAAGATGCTGTGATAACCTGAAAGAAAATAAAGTAAACTGAGCTTTTTGCTGCTGAATTAAAAATTGGATGAAAAATAACAAGCTCCTTCTCTCTCCTTAAAAAATACTTTTATCTCACTCTTAGCCCCTATTTATTTCTCCCCACCAGAAAGACAGGGGACAGGGCACAGAATATTTGTCTGCAATTGACATTGATCAAGATGGGAAAAGTAGACCCACATCTACAAAGCAAACATATGTTCCATGGTTCCTTCCCAGAATCCATTTTATCTAAATGAATCAGCTCAAAAATGAAGAAAGAAGAAGATAAACATACTTACTCAGTGTTAACCAGTTCCCAAATCCAGGTTTCGGGGAAGTATTTCCGAACAGTGCTGAAACCACGATCACCACCTGCAGCAATAGCCATTTCACCTAGGAGTGGGGATGTGATTAAAGGATAGTATTGGAGACATCATGGGAGAAGAATCTGAACTTCTGTCAGACACGCTTCACCACCACAAATGAACACTAACTATCCTGTTTGAACATTCCTGGACTTCCCATGCCCCACATAGCAGGAAAATTCTAAGAGATATGTGAAGAAACAATTCCTTATCTATTCTCTTTTCCCATGGGAAAATACTGGAAATATTAGCTATTTTACAAGGCATTTCACTTCATTTCATAGTGAAAGGTCTTGCCATTCAGTTTAAAAATGTGTTCCCCATTCTCTACAACTTGCTCTCTTTGATTTGCAAATGGGCACCAGCAGCCAGTATTGTCATCAAGGCTTATAAATGCTTTACAATGACTTAGAATCACAGAATCATTAAAAAAAAAATCTCGGTTGGGAGCAACCCCTGTAATTCTCTATTCCAACTTCTTGAAGTAGGACTAACTTCAAAGTCAGATCAGGTTGCTTCTCGTGCAGCTCAGTTTTGAAAACCAGCAGTGATGGAGATTCCAAAACATCCTGGAGATCCCCTTCTAGTGTACTACAACTCTCATCAGGAAGATCTTTTTCCTAATGTTGAGTAACACTTTCCTTTGTGGCAACTTATGACTGCTACTTTTGCTCTTTTGCTGATCAATCTGACTTGATGGAGAGAGAATCATAACTTTTGCTGATCTATAAAGGCCTTGGAGACTATGTGCTAAGTGTGCCACACGCTGTGTGAAGTCTTGACTTCTAAATATTTAACTGAATTATGATTTGATGAAAGATTCTGACCTGAAAACCTCTGAAAAGCCAGTATCAGTTTATAAAAGAAGCAGCACCACAGTATTCCCTGTTTTTTCTATACGCACCTGTGCCTCCAACAAAATTGATTCTACTACCAGGACTGCCAGAAGGAGACTGTAGGATGCAAACTGGGACACACAGGCCTATTTCCCAAAACCCCTCATTACACTAGCTGTTATTTTATACAGGCAACGTTTTAAGGACCAGGCAGAGTGAGACTGGAGATCTAGAATGAACCTTCTTTTACCTGAGGCCTTGAGATTGGCGTCAGAATAGTGCGCAGGGTAATTTTCTGTTTCTGATCTCTCTTCATTGCACAGAACTGGTTTCCGTAGCACAGAGTTGGTGAACACTTTCAGACCCATACCCTAAATGTGAAAGAATCTAGCAAATCACTCAGAGCATTCACTAGCTGCCAGTTCACATCACTGATTATCATTCCTCATTTCTCCCCTCCCTCCTCCCAGTTCATCCTGTTCTTTCAGCCTTGAATGTCTCAGCTCTGTGTATTTCTTATGGAGCAGTGACACCTCGTGTTCCGCAAGGAGCAGTGGTGAAGAGTCTGATGCTGGCCTTATGTCTCAGGGTACAGGGCCAGTGGAGTCCAGTGTACCAGGAGCCCAGTGGCCTGCATCACAGACACAGAACTCTACAGGAAATGCCTGGAGTCATGAGCCAGGGCCATGCTCCTGCTCAGGTATTGTCTACTGAACCGTGGGCACCAGCCCAGTGATTTTCAGAGCTCCTCAGTAAGTGATGAGGAAAATAAGGCAGAAATGGGGTGATTGCTGCAGGCTTTAGGCAGTTTCAGGCATCAGCTGCCTTCTCTCAGCAGTAAGAACCACCACCTGAGAAAGTTGAATGCTAATGCTGATGAATTCTTCCGGATTCCTTCCCACTCAAAGAGCCTCCCACACAGATCACATACCCTGAAAATCCTGTAGACATCTCCATCACGGCTGACATTCACAGGTTCAAAGTACAAGCCATCAGAAAAGATGGTTTTGGATGGGGTACACTCCTGTGGCCTGTCATCCTCCAGGTTGAGCCCATTGTAGTAATAGCCATATAAATCACCCCTATGAAGCTGATAGTACACCTGGAGGTGAGAATGAGTAGTTTAAGCACAAGGAAGGTCTCAGGCAGCTGCAAAATCACATATATTCAAAGCTTATGGTGGTCCCTGAGCAATCCTGTAGACTTCAGTGGGCTTAACTAGTGATGCCTACCTAGAGAGGAACAAGCAATTTGGACTGAGCCGTACCCTCCTCCTTCTGAGCCACAATGGTTTTGTGGAGTGACCTTGAGCAGAAAGCATGGAGACACACTCTTGAGTTAAGCAAAGAGGAGATGAGTGTTACAAGACACTAGCTGTCATCTACAGCTTTTGTTCTGGACCCAAGGCCTCACTGAGCAATGTGAATTGGGCAAATACGTAAAAATTAAGTAAAAATGCAATTTTGACACAATCACTCCACAGTGAGGAAATGTGCTGTCAAGGATTTACATAAGGCATATTTTTGGGATATATGTTACACAGCCATGCTTCCCAAAAGCAGTGCTGTGCTATCAATTTCTGTCTTTAAAGCATATAATTGCCTTAGACCTTCCTTTAATCACAGATGTCTGTTTCCAAGGGAAAAATAAAAATACAGTCAGCAGCAGAGACATCACAGGTGGGAACTGGGCTGTTCCTAGCTCAAAAGAACACAGGGCTGGGGATGTGACTTACACTCTCAGCAGATAACTCTTGCCCAGACTGAAGAAGGACGCTCTGAATTGCTCTCAGGGCACAGAAGGAGTTGGCAGCAGCTTCCAGGTGGAGTCCAACTTTAGAGCCTGGGAGACCCTGCTTCTCAGAGAACTTGAGCTGGACCTGGAAATTAGCAAATCCAAGACAAGCCCACGGAAATGAGGTGAATCGGTTTGGCACAGAGATCCAAATCTCCCCTTTCATCAGCGCTCACTGCTCTCTGTAGGACAAAGCTCCTACCGCTAGATGGCCCGTCTGGATCAGCCTGTGAAAATTCACCTCACCTCCCCCCACCCGAGGTACCCTTCTCTCTCTTGTCGTGGAGAGAGTTTTGTCTGAGCCTGAACCGTAGGTGCCGATTCCAGGGTCGGCTTCTCATGATCCCAGACATACCTGCACCTTTTCCATTCCTAAATGCCATGCCCAGCGCAGGGCTCTTGATGGGATCATTTCCCGACCATTTTTCAGCAAACCCCAATATATCCCTTAATAAGAGAGCAAAGGTTTCCACCTTGTTTTTGAAGCATATATCACTGTGTATCCTGGAGCTGTCAGCCACTATCTCTCCATGAGGATGCACTGTGTAGAGCAGCAATCTGGCACTGGGAGACAGCTTCTCAGTGACAGTCAGTGTGATGGAGAATGTACCTCTGGAAGCTGTGGAAGGAACATGGATCAGGGAAGGACAAGCCAGCAAAAGAGCTTAGACAAACCTCAGCTTTGGTGGAAGGACTACATATTTATTCATAACCTATAAACACCTTTATAACCCAGGGAATTGGACATTGGAAGACTCATCTCTCAGTGGCTGAGGGACAGCTCCCATCAGCAAGATAACAGATACAAACTGGAGGATGCTGAGACCAGGGTGCTTTGCAGAGAGAGGTCTACACTGGGAAGAAGTTAAACATGGAAATCTGTGCACAACTGCTATGAGAAGAGCATAACATTGCCTTTGGGTCTCAAAACTAGAACCTCCTGCACCAGAGGAAATAAAGCAATATCCTGAGTTAAAGGAGAGTTCTCTTAACACTAAGAAATAAGAAATTCTTCTCTACATGGATGAAAGCTACAAGTACATGGAAAGGAAATTAAGCTTAAGACTAAAGATGGTAAATATGAAGTCCTATATAGGGAAAAAGGCTTATTTAAGCCACCTCCTGAAGTGTGCAAATAGACCAGGTTGTGCAAGAAAACTGATTTTTAACAATGAAAGAATGAAGGTCAGGATCGCTGTCATTTGTGGGTATTTGGAGACTTCTGAAAGGGCAATGAATTTCAAGAGTTGACTACTAAATATCCCTTTCAAATGGGACACCTATTATTCCAAACTTTAAAATGTTTTATTATTCTAGTTGGTGAAGACTAGGATGTCACATAGAGACCATAAATACTCCTTGGCATTATAAAATACTACAATAAAACATATGAAGGTTGCATTCCACATGTTTGATCACACCAAAATGTGTTTCTATTAACAAGATAAAATTGATTATGATATGGGAGGTTGGCTAGATGCTGCAGCAAAAGAAAATGGTTGTGTGAGCAGTAAGAGGTCATGGGATTTAGGGACTAGTACTTGATTTAGCCACAGTTCTCTGCTTTCATCACTTGCAAAACTTACTGTGCTCTGAAGTACGAGTAGTAATATGGTCTGGAGCTTACCACCAGAAATGCTGACTTGCTTCTGGCCACTGAGAGTAATTTTTCCTTGTGTCATCACCTGGGCATAGAAAAGTCTCATGAAAGGGGATCAAAAGCACCTTCTCCCTTCCAACCATGAAATCACTGATTTTGAGTATTGTTCTGAGAAGCCTCAAAGGCCATCAGTTCCAGCCATGATCCATAACCACTGTCTGATCATGAGATTTCTGCCTTATAGGATGTTTGAGAGAAGCTGAAAAAAAGGTGTTTTAGGGGTAACATTAGGACTTACTACATAGTAGAAGTTTGCGTGTGTGGCATTGCTGTAGCCTTCTCTGTTCAGGACATAATGAACATTGATTGTCCTCTGCTGGCCACAGCTGAGCTCCTCTGTCACTGGCTCAATTTTCAGAAAGCTGTTGGTCCGTGAGTAGAAACGCCGGACAAGGAACGAGGCTTTGGGCTCATTATCAATCCCCCAGATAAAGTCTGCACATTCATCTGGTGCCTGCTTGACCTACAAAACGGAAAACCATACATGTGGAATCAACAGTGTGGAAAAAAAGAAAATGCAAGGCAGGTGAGAGGCAAAGGAGTCTTTTCTGTAAAATATTCTGCTGGGAAACTGATTTTGTGGGGCTGTTTAAGCCACGAGCAAGAACTGGTGTGAAAAATTTGTGTTTCACCAATGAAGAGTGAATGGACTTCTGAACACCTTCAGGCATCCAGATGCCTGTGGCACGTTGCAATAAGGGGGTTATTTTAGTTTTTTTCAGGCTTGGCACCAGTTCCATAAACTGCTGGGACTTACACTGAATGGCATTGTTCTAAATGACACACTTTTACTCAGCTCTTTCCATCCCACCAGAATAAAGGCATGACAATGCAAGAAGACCATGTGATGACAACAGGCATGAGTTTGTGCCAGCAGAAATGCAGGGAAGCAGTCAGCAACAGTGAAAGATGCTGGCACGCACCAAGGCTAGAGGGGGAAGGCAGTGCAGTTTCTGAGGAATGTCCTCTAACACACAGAAGAAAGAGAAGGAAAATGAATGCAGAAAGAGCTTCTAAAGGGGAGGGAAAAGCAGGGAAGGACTGAAGATCACTACAACCCAAAACCACAGATGGGGTGCGGTGTGCCTCTTCTCAGGCACTGGTGTTTCCTCATACGAGTTTCACAGAGTTTGCAGGGATTCCTTCTAAACCCTCTCTCCCATTAAGTATCTAATAATTAATTAGATTGTAGCCAGTGTTTGCTTACTGTCAGCTTCAAACTGGGATCGAAGAAGTTGGATGTGTCAATGGAAAAAGCAGCAATGCCATTTTTGTCCGTGGTATAGTTGGCCAGATAATCTCCATTGAGCTCCAGCAGGACGGTGCTGTTGGCAACAGGCTCACCATCCATGTTTGTCACAGTGATCTGAACACAACAAATACCCAAGGGATTCAGAAAAAAAACAAAGAACAGCAACAACAAAAGAAAAGCTCTATTTACTAGAGGATGGTCACTTAAAGACTGAGGACTGTTGCAGGGGGTAGAAATCAAGAGTGAAACGTATTGAAGAGGCACATGCTCCTCAATGTTTTGAGGGAGCGGGAGTTCTGTGTCAGGAAAATTCCCATCAGTGGGAAATTCCCATCAGTGCAGAATAAGCTATGTGTCACAAAGGGAGGAGGAATATTTATTGAAGAACATTGATTAACACACCTAAAACAAAGAGATGACTCCATGGCCACAGGCAAACTGTGGAGCTCAGTAGCACCTTTTAACTCCTACACGTCTGTGCACACCCACATCTCCACTGCCCATCAGGATGATGCTGTACAGGTCACCACCCTTTTTGTGCCTGGTTTATACTGCATGTGTAGGTTGCTAAGAAGTAGGAACGTGCTCCAACATCTATACTGCTGTAGGTAAACATCCCTGGGATTGCGTGATGCAACACAGGGTGAATTCTACCTTTAGTGTAGGCATAACTGTTCCTGAAGAATTTTCTTGTAGACTCCTCTTCCCCATTCATATCACCTTCCACTTACTCACTTTTTAGGCATCATCTGACTACAGCAGAAAAGAGACCCTGACATGCCAGGTGTGATACAATTCTCTTTTTTTCTCTAGGAGTATCAAGAGAACTATATAGTCTGTTATGTTATGCAGCATTATTTTGGGAAGCTGACAGCACATTCAGGTGAGAGCCATAAATGTGACAACATAGAGATCATTATGTTGGACCCTAGGGAGTTTAGGTCTAAATGTATCCTCTCATGTACCTACCTCACCATGGTAAGGAATTCCTCTCTTGTAATAGGAATCCATATTCCTGAACAGCACTTGGTCATTTCCTTGGCTGACTGAAACATAGTCATAGGCCTCCATCTGGATACCTGTGAGACACAGCCAGTACAAAGGAGAGGAAACAGAAATCAGACATGGGCAGAAAGCTGTTCCTTTTGATAAGCCCTGTGGAGTGACGATGCTCTGGAGGGAGAGCTACACAGAGAAAACCATAATTGCTGCCTGTTTGCCACACAGATGGTGATCCAGGAGATTCCTCTCAGGAAGATCCATGCATTAGCTTTAACCAGTCACTCCCAACGCCCACTTGGTGTTACCTGTCCCATTTTCAGTGACGATGCTTTCTATGTTGAGGCTGGCATACGTCATGGCATAGCTGCGGGACAGCTGGAATTTTTTGATGGAGATGACAGTGTTGAGGCAGCCATCCTTTCCCAGCTGAAACAGCAGCACAAAGGGGAAAACCCATTTTTCTCAAGGTTTGCAAAATTGCTCCTCATTATGCATTAGTGCATCTCTGAAGAGCTCCCTGCCTGCCTTACATTTCTTGCTCCCCAGCTCCCGTCCCAGATGACTGTTTCAATATTATTTACACTAGCACCTGGAAACTTCTCTCCCTATCCCCTCTAGTCTTCTCTATGCTCATGCTTCTTCTTAAACCCATCTTGCATGATGCTTTTTCTCTGTGACCACAGCACATTGAGTCAGAGCTAGTGGACAAATTATTCATTCATTCAATATTAAGTGTCCTCAAAGACTCCCAGCAGAGTTCTGTTGATTAGATTTGGTAAGAACACAGCCCCCGTGTTTCAGAAGTTATTACAAATTTACAGTTTCATAAGCTTCTCTCCTTCCTACTAATTCTTTCTGAGGGAAAAATCAGTCTTTTAGTGAGGTCTTTCAGCACTGCCTGTGAGATAGTGAGAAAAACCACACCACTGAGATTGTCTCTCTGGTGTTCCCTTGGAAATTAATGAGGCCACTGAATACTGTGCTACATGCTGGGTAGTAAAGCTGACAGGGAAGAAAGGACTTGTTATGTATCATACCAGTCCAGTGACAGCTTCACAGGTTTTTTTCCAGTTTTGTACACACATTGGACTATAAAAGCGCTGCTGACACACATTAATTTGGGCTTTCCCTTGCACTGGCTGGCCGTAAGTGTACCTAGGAGAGGAAGAAACATGAGAATTCAATCATGTGGATTTAACATGAGACTTGCAAAAGTTGCAGAGTAAAGCAGACTCTAAATCCCTCCTCAGTGTCCAGAGCACAGACAGAATAGCATCTGGGAATTGCAATTAGTCAGCCCTAGTAGAATTCCCTTCTACTATTTTTAGGCTGTTTCTGCCATCTTTTTAAAAAAACCCTATTTCACCATAGTTTTGGTGCAATCATTGTTTAAGGTCTGAAGCTGGAAGGCAGTGCTGGACTCAGGATATCATTCCCTGCACCTTTTTCTCATTGGTACATTACACAACAAGGCAGAACATATTGACCCTAATCACCCTTTTAGCTCCTGGCACCCTGCACTTTAGCAGGACCACATCCAGTAATTTTAATGATAGACTCTCATTTTCTGTAATAATAAAACACAACAGCTAACAAGTAGGAAGTGCTTGATTTGGACACACACAGAATCTCCCAGTTTTAATTCTGCTGTGTAGCAGGGGAAGAATATCATAAACTCATCGGAGAAGAATATAATGACTTTCATGATATTTTATATCATGAAAGTCATAGCTAAAGGAATTGCTCTAAGCCACATTCTGAGCCAGCAGCAGGATCTCTGCTTCCCAGCAGAGCACACCACCCAATGCCAATACCATTTGTTGTGCAAAATTGTGCTGTCTTCAGCTCTGATACTTACGAAGCACAAACGTTCACCCTGACCTCTTCATCAAAGAAAGAAATCGTCTTTGGCCCAGTGGTTGTCACTTCAAATTTTGGCAGCACTGAGAATGTAATGTGAATATGACTGATCAGCAATTGCATGCCATACACAGGTGTCGGTGTAAGACAGTAAAAAAAAACAAAACAGTTGGCAAAGACATTTTCATCAACAAGGGAGAGGGAATGGATCAAAGAAGAAGCTAACTAGGAACTGGCTGTAGTATATTACAACAGAAAAAAATAACCTTCCGTGGCAAGATGAGTAACTTCTGTAAAGATTAATAATCATACTAATCACTATAACAGTTGCAGCAAAACTCATGGTAAGTCACTTTAATCTCCTTTCTTTAAGAAAAATGAGTAATGCCAATGTCTCAAACTAGTTAAGCTCTGGAGTACAAAAGTTATTATGCAATCCAGTTGCAGTGAAGGAGAAAGGCAACAGATTAAGTGAAATAACCAAATCAAATAGATTGCTGACACCACCTCTCTTCAACCTATCTTTTATCCCAGGTCCCATAGCTGGGAAAGGCCTGTTTCTCATGCACCAGTCCACCCAGCTCTCTCCATGTCTTTATTTTCCAGGCATGATGAGGAGAATTCAAAGGACTTGAACACTGCATTAGTAGTTTTTATCTGACTTAGGCAGAGCCTCACTGCTAGTACAGAGTAGTTTACGACCTTTGCTTACCATACTCCTCCACTCTGAAGGATTGGTACTCTCTTCCACCTGACTTTGTCTCCACCGTAATTTGGTAGGTCCCCAGAATAGGCTCTGGGATTAGTGGAAAGGAGAGCTGGACGATTCCACGCTTTGATGTCACCTCCAGCCACTGGAAGATCTTGTTTTGCTCTGGATCCTGGAAGAAAGAGATGTAGCAAAACCTTTATCACCATTTCTTGCCTTCTTTCAAGGCCTGTCTTCAGACATATTGGCTAAATGAGTCAGAGGTTAAGATTGCTTTGGGGCTGATGACGTGTGCTCTGACTTTCCATCTCTGCTTGTGGATTTCACAAAACTAAGTTTATGTTTAACTGGGAATTAGCTACACTGACAGATGGCCTCAGATCATTCAGAAACAGTTCCTGATTGGGACATAGGTTGTGTATGGGACACAGGCTCCCTGTCTAGAACACTCATAGCACCAATCTTTCTGTCTCGACTGCCTTTGTAAAGCGGGAATATTATGCTGGCCTCTCTCAGAAAATGCTTGGAGAAGTAGTGATGTGAAATTTGGTAGAAGATGATTCATTGTTAGCCCATCCCCATGAGAACATGGCATTTCAAAAAGTCACCATTCTTATGCCTAGGTATGAGAATGAGGCTATTTAACTATTTGCTGTAGTCCTCCCAAGGTGAGCCTGGACAGAACACCCCTGTTTGAACTCTAATGAAGGGCAGAGCAGCAACCCCACACTGCCTCTGTCTAACAGCTCCAGTTCTGCTGATTTCCTCTCCTCTGGTGCTGGTAGAGGATGCTGCCACTGTTCAACCTCAAATCCATTGGCTTTAAATGGTGTGCTCTGGATGAGTCTCCCTCAGCTGCTGACTCTGCAGGAAATGGTGAAGCACAGTCTTCCCAAAGGAGTTTGTGTTTTAATTTCATGTTGTATCTCTTACCTCAATGATGATTCTGGGATACTGGAGGAGGAAATAAAGGGAGAGAAAAAAAATGATCAAAACAATAATCTAACAGTGGAGGTTGATAAGCACTAGAACATAAGGAAAACTCTGAACAGCTTTTTCTGGATAAAGAATGGGCCAGGGAAACAATTTACAACTCATGTCTGTAAATAAAAGGATAATTTTAAGAGGATAACCTGTTTGTGTTTTTTTTTTCTGCAAAAATATCCAGTCTTTTTCTACATATTTATGACTACAAAATCTGTGTGCTGTGAGAGATTTGCACAAGTGCTTTCAGAGCTTTGCTCTCTACAAAGGCAGGGAAATGATGGAGTGTGAAGGTAAGGAGTTACAGCAAATATACAAAATACAAAAAAATACAAAATATAAATAATATCAGGAAGCCCATTCCAGGCCCTTCTTATTCGATATCTAAGTGAGAGAGTCTCAGTGAAGAGGTACCCCAAGAGGGTACCTGAAAAATTTTGACTATCACTCACACTTACCGTCTCCTGAACAGGTCTGAACTGGGTGTCCAAAGTGACAACACGAAACATCACTGAAAAAAAAACAGGACAAAAAAGGATTGCAGAATCATCAAGGTTGAAAGAAACCTCAAGGACTGTCTAGCCCAACCATCAACTTGGCACCAAGTGTCAGATCTTCAAGTGTCACATGCAGGTGCCTCTATCATTTATTTTATTAGCAGTGATAAATCATTTTTAATACACAGCTTTGACCAGGCTTTTTTTGAAAACTAAAGAGTGCCCAGAGAACATGAAAGGATTATCTTAGCAGGTCAAAAAAGAAAACGAAAATAAATGCCAGCTGAAATGTCTTCAGTTATTGCCCACTTGGACTAAAGTACAATTAGGCTAAAGAGAGAGCTAACTCCACCACAGCTAGTACTTTAATTTAAGTATTGTGATGGAATCAGCACTTTGAAATAGATCAACAGTTAAGGAGACAAAGCTGTTTATAGGAACTGAGGTGCTTGCTTCATTTTTACATTAACTTTATTAGCTCCAAACTTAAACCTATTACTTTCTGTATTTTTAATACTTTTATGTATTAAATACTTTTTATGTGGCTTTCCTCGAGTAAACCTGACAGAACCTGAGATCCTGTAAAGGCAATTGACTAAGTACAAACACATGAATTCTACTATATTGCTGCACTGTTGAGAATCGGTTCTGTTTTTCACTAACTTTGACAATCCCAAACTCAGATGAGATTTTTATTCCACAAGAGCAAGATTCTGTCATCCTTGACCCACCCTTTCACTCAACTCCTCACTTTTTTAGCTGACTCAAACCCTTCATCCACCTGTTTGTCCTGGCTTGTAGAGGGGTTTGTCTGTCTGGACGAAGACAGCACCATCCACATTCTCAATTGCCACTGATCTTCTCTCAGCTAAGTCAACCGTGGCACCCTTGGCTGAGAAGGAAATGAATGCCAGGGGATCAGAAGTAGCAGGAGGAACCTGGAGAGGAGCAAAATCCCAGAGAAAAAGCAGTAAATAAGACATGCTGAGGTTCCCTGATGACCAGGGTTTTAAAGCAAGATACTGTCTGTTGAGTCATAAACAGCCTTTGGAGAGTCATGAGAAGCCCCACCTTTGTCAGTGAGATAATTTCTGGGAATTTCTGCTGTGGAAGGCCTGTAATCTGTCATCAGGTAATAAAATTTGAAGCTGTGCTCTGTCCTCTGCATTTCCCTGCTTACATGCAGGTTGCCACAGCCATATACCTTCAATTCTGAAGTGTTTTCTCCTGATGCATTTTGGAAGACTTCACCTTGGATCACCTTTTCTTGTGTGTACAGGTCTTGCAGAGCCAGGAAAGGGAATAAATGGGATCTATATGGGACATATCTTGCTTGATACTTCAAGAGTTCCATAAGGAGCATGCAACTGTGATAACAATCTAAAGATTTTTTTCTATTCACTCTGGGAATGGAGATGGAAAGTCTTTCTCTAGCTCCCTTCTACAATTTGTAGGTCTTTTTTTCCCTGTTTTGTCAGCCTTTTCAACAGTTTATATTATTTTAAACACATTGTCTTCTTTCCCTCACTGACAAGGAGAGTTGCAATCAGAATTATTCCTACACCCTCTTCAGAAGCTTTAAAAGAAAAAATACCTTGAACTCGCCACACTTGAAGAAGTCATTCTCTGTCACGGGCTCCTCAAAGAGAGTCCTTTGGGCAGTGCCATATTCCAGGACAACGCTCAGGGACACAGGCTCGCTGAGGCTGTGCAGCTGCACACAAGCCGTCTGTGGAGCGTCGCTCCGCACCACCGACGGGACCAGCAGCACATACTGGCTGTAAGACCAACCAGAAAGCTCAGTCATGCAGGAAAGTCAGAGCAAACAGGAGAGGAAAATACCACACAAGTGCCAGAGGTGGGAAGGAAGACATGATCCAAAGCTTGCTCAAACCAATGGAAGGATTTCAATTTCTTTTGATGGATTTTAAATAACATGCTAAGGAAGTACAAATGCCAACTGTTTAATCCCTCACAATTCTTTCTGAGCTGAGGGACTGGCATCATTCTGTGCAGTGCCTTACCCAGCATGATACTGCCCCTCTCCATTCCAGGTATTTACACAGCTCCAATTACTGAAGTGGCTAAAGCAGAGCTGCATTTGTCCTGCCATGACCTAGGTGTGCACTTAAACCTCTGCAGCCCCCCATAGGGAGGAGTGATATTTAGCTTCTTCTCGGGACCAATGACAAAAATACTAGTTGCAGCTAGGGTTGCAAGTATCTTTAAATTTCTCATTCTCTGGATATCTCTTGGATAGGAACTGACATAAGTCAATCCACCTAATGCACAAGAAGTGATCTTGCTTTTCCATTTTAGCAGAAAATTCCAGGGAGCGCTCAATCTAATCTGCATGCTGAGTTCTGTTTCCATGCTCCTGCTTCCATGCTTCTCCCTGTCTTGTTTTCATGGTTTATTTCTTCCATAGAAATTTTTTATTTATACTTTTTCTCTATATAATTAGGGCAGCCTTCCTTCCCTGGAGTACTCCTCTGTAAACCATTCCTTCATATTTGCTACATTTGTCTAAAACTCTGTTGCTGTCCAGCAGTTTGCTGCCCAAACTACTCTTTCCAAATAATGTGTGACAGAATTCCTGAGGTGGTTTTGTAGTACAACATGAATCACACAATCTTTCTTTCTAATCTGATCCTTTCCCTTTTTTTCTCCCACAGCGTTGCCAGCTCATATAGCCTTTATTTTTATTTTCGCTTGCCTGGTCCAGGCTGCATGAAATTCAAAGATCAAAATGAAAAGTATTAAAATTAACAGTGTTTTGGAGGAAGCTACGCTGTCTTTCTTAGTGTTTTCCTTTAGAGTTTTTGAGAAAAGGGTTCAAGGTATAATGTTGGTATATTTTTGAATATTGTGGCTGAAATCTTCTGTTTGTATAAAGCCATGGACCCAGACAGTGCTAATATGAACACTAATTGTACTGGGTTTGCCATTCAGCATGCTCTCAGTCCCAGCCACTGCCTGGTCTCTGGCACCTCCCCATACACCGTGCTCTCTCTGTGCTGCTGATGTATATCAATCCTAATTATTAGTATTACTTGTTAGTCTAGTCCCGAGTTTTCAGTTTGCCACTTCACCCAGGCACATCACACTTCAGCTACTCAAGTTCCAGGTTTCCTGTTTCATTCACACTAGATTTCACAGCAGTTTCATGATGGAGAGCACCATTCCAAGCCACCCTTCAATGTCATCTACTTCCAAGTAAACACATTTAAGGACCTATGTCTCAAATATCCTGTTTATCATAAAGCAGTGTCCCAGAAGAAATAAGCTGGTGGGAAAGACAATAAAATATGTTATCATATAGACACAGAATGTGTCACCACTTACGTTTCAGAAGACACTACAGGAAACCAGTTCAAGGACAGAACACAGAGAAGAATCCTTGACCACATTTCTGTGCATGAAGAAACAGAGAGACTGAACTCAAACTGACAGCCTGTCCCTGGTTTTTAAATTGGCCTGAAATGGTGCTCCTCCTCCACGCCTTCAATCACAGTCTAACAAAAGATATTAACATAAAATTTGCATATGTTCAGTTTCCTCACTACTGTCTGTTCTCACACTCCTTGAACTCCCAAACAATGGCTTTGGAGAGCTCTCATATTTCACATACCTCTGTGAGGTATTGCAAGCCAAACCGGTTCCTACACACATGATTGTTTCATTGAAGCTCACCTCTTTGATTATTGTGTCATTGGCTCAAGATCCCTAATGTTTCAACTTGTTAGAATTTGCCACTACTTAAGAATTATTCTGCAAAGGTGTCCTGTAGACACATCACACAACAGAAATAATCATAATACACTGCCTTTTCATGTCTGCATGGGAGCCAGGATGGGTAAAAATAAACCATTACAGCTATAGCTGCGTTCAGAATAGCACTAAAGCAAACTCTTAATGATAATCTGGATTTCTTTCTGTGGACACTAACATTTGGCAAAGAATGATGCTGGCTAATGGTCTACCATTTTTTGCCAGTGGTCAGGACAAGTATATTTCTAGGGAAAGGAATCTGATAGCATTACTGCATTTGTTCACTCATCTCTGTCAGTCTATTTTTTCCCCCTCATCCCTGCTCCCCCCATTAAATGACTTGTTAGTCTGTTGTTGAATTTCAGTAAATCTGAGAAGATGTTTCAGAGTAATCAATATATAGAATCACAAAACAAGTTAGATAGAAAGGAACTTCCTGACAAATATGTGCTCAAATCTCTCATTTTAAGCAGGGCTAGCTTCAATGAGGTCATGTTTTGAGTATCTGCAGGAATGGAGAGTACGCATCAGCTCTGGACATCTGCTCCCATCTCTGGACATCTGCTTCCATGCTTAACCATCCATGCTGTGAACACTTCTTTTCCTTAAAACAGAATTTCCCAAATTATAGCCTGTGCCCATTTTTTATTGCCCTTTCACTGTGCACCTCCAGGAAGAATCTGCCTCTTTCTTCTCTGTAACCCCACTTTACATTGTGGAAGACTGAAATTATGTCCCCACGTAGCCTTTGTTTCTCCAGGCTGAATTAAATTTGACTGTTTCCTTCTGTAGGCTTGTCCCAGTCCCTGAGCATCTCAGTGACCTTCCACTGGACTCCTTCAGCCTGTCAGTGCCTTTCTTGTATTGGGTGCAGAACTTCATTGTGGTCTCCCAACCACTTAATAGAGGGGAAGAACCAGTTTCCTTGACGTGTTGGCTAAACTACTCTTGATAATACTACCAAGGAAACAAAATAATCTTTAGTAATTGGGGATTGGATCCATATCCTTACATAGGAAATGGAACAAAGAGCCAATCTGAAACAAAATAAGGTAGGCCAAACAACTACAGTCTCTAACCGCAGCCCCGGGGAAGTAACAGGCAATTTCCTTTCTACTTTGTCTTCTTAACCAAGCAGATAATGAACGGGAAGAGGAAGCTGAGCATACTCCAGGAGTAATTAGGAACTCTGAAAAGAGCTGGGGGCACTGAAAAAGGTGTTGAGCAATGCAGAGAGGGCATGAAGCTATTTCAGGTAAAGAATATGAAATGAGGACTACTATAGTAATGCAGTGTAGAAATTGATGTGTGCCTGTTAAAAGCCTGATTCTACAAATTTCAGTTTTAATGGTAAAATATGTTCTCTCAACCCTCTAGCTAATGATTCAGCCACACTTATTTTTTATTAAATAATAAATTTAATAATAAACGTAATTGTTCTTCCCATCAGCATAGCTGATGCTTAAAACTACCTCTGTCTAACCAGGTTACTTACTCATCTTTCCTAAAACCCTTCTGATGACCAAGTCATGATACAAAGGGAACTGCCCCAGGTGCTTCTGGAGCTATGGGAGCTATTCCCGCGGTGTTACTAGTGAGAAACATGACACAAGGCTTCCCAGAACCAGGTGGCCTCACAGTGACAATGTGGTGTGGCAGGCGTGTGCCGAGCAAAGAGGGCAGTCACTGCTGAAAGAAGCTGCTTGCAACAGCTGAAATGATGTCAGAAGACAGTTAACAGGATGTCATACATATTTGCAGCTTTGAAGTCCCTCAGACCCCATCTCTCACTTTAAACAGGTGCTAAGTAAAAGGCAAAAAGAATTAGGGAGGGAGGAGGAAATAGCAAAGAACCCCAGGGTCCTGGTGTAAATTGCTTCAGAAGCTCACCCTTTATTTAAGTGCATTGTGCCTTTAGCAGGATGGTAAGAAGGCCTTCTTCTTAACAAGAAAACATGGAAGAGAAAAAGATACAGCACTGGAAAGACTGAAACCCTGGAAGAATCTATGTTCAGAACAATTGAAAAGCACATGTTTCTCTGGAAACAAGCTATTGAATTCATTACTTTAGTGACATTACTGATTCCAGAGGACCTCTGCATTGTAGCAATGTTGTGATAAGAGCACATCAGTACCAAGACAGGCATAATTCTCAAGATCACAGTGCAAGGAGGAAACTATTCCAGGTGTCTTTGGTAGGAAGGGAAAAAGAAGTTTTCAGTTGTATGATTAAGAAAGTAGGAGCCAGAGAGGATAAATCTAGAAGCACAGAGATCAGGATTTAACATGGAGAGATAATGAACCTCACATTAAGCAGCAGTTACAAGACACAGAGAAAGATTCTTGATGCCAGAGATCTTAAACCAGTCTGTGGACCTGCTTTGTATGGGCATAAGGAAAGATTTAATTGGATATCAAAGTCTGGCTAGAAATTTGATGAAATGAGGAACAGTGTCAACTTCAAAATACAGATATATGCTCGATTTTCAAAGTAGAGTCATGTCACATGCCTTTTGGACAGCAGAAAATCAGCATGTCTTCAACTCACTTCATCCAGACTTCAGAAAGTTACTGCATTAGCTCTCTGTTATTAAGCAATTTCATATACACATACTTCCCCACCCCTCCATTCTTTCTCTGGATGAGTCAAAGTGATGACTGGAGTTGCATTGAAAATGTGTTTTTCACAAGTTATTTTTCTTTCAAATAAAGTTGAATTTGCCAATCCATTTTTCAGACTAAATGCACTTACCTTCTTTTCTCCTTCCACCTGGGCACACATAGAGGACAGAGCAATGTGACTTTTTTCAACCAAAGCTGAATCCACTCCTTTTCTGTGGGTATTTCAGTGTTTAGCAGGTACACTGCTCTGACAGAGCATTCTCTGAGGCTGTGAGTAGTCACACACAATACCCCAATTAGCTTCTGCAGGCCATGTCAAATACCCCTACACTGTCCCAAAATGCCCATAATCTGTATGTGCAGAATCTAGGCACTAGATACAGTCACAAATTAGAAAATAAAGCAGTTGAACACTATCCACCTGGCATGCAGAATGCTGCATAGTCTGAATGTAGAGCTGAGACATTCAAATTCTTGGTCAATAGGGATCTAAGTCATGCCTGTTTTCTTTTTTGTCAGAGAATCAGCAGGAAGTTAATGAGAAATATGAGCAGCTTTTAGCAGTGAGGCCTTGGATTTTCCAGAAGACTGAGTAATATATAATTACTTATTTCTGCTCTATGGCTTCACTTTATATTTGCATAACACTGCACAGCAAGGACTGTAAGTACTTTCTAAGTCATTACTTCACCTGAGATGACGTACAGAAGATCCACCACACCTCACACATTACAATACCTGTTTTATTGCCTGATTTCTTTACCTGAAAGAGGTGGATACGGGATCAGAGCCCCAGCTTCCATTTGACTTAAACAAACACTCTCACAACAGCCCCATGCTACTTACTAGACTGTGATTTTCTCAGGAAATTATAATCTGATATATGCTTTCCCACAACACATTCATCAAATGCTCTGTGATGGAACATCTTCATTTTAAAAAGCCAATATATCTCTGAAAAGAGTTGTGCATGTCCTAAAGTTTACATACTTTGGATAAATTTTCCCATACAGCCTCCTATTTTTTTCAAGGCACATCCTTTTCTGAAAGCTTTCAGGTTTGCAAGTGAAAGTGCTTCTCCGAATGTTCGTTGGCAAGAGGCCACGGTGTGGTTGGTAGAGTGTTCTGCATAATTTCATGTTGAATGGATGGAACATTTTTCTGATGTTACTGATTTTCTGTAGTAGTAAAGATCAGGTAATTGTAACACTGTTCTATTGAGAAGAGCAAACCATAAACTATTGAGTACCTCAAAGGTCTTTTTTACAGACAGACTGTTAGTAAATAAACTGCTAAGCTTTCAATACCATATTTATTGAATATGTTTTAGTTCTGCTTCTGAAAAATTAATTATTACAGCCCTATATGTCATGAACTACCAATACTTGAAATACCTACTATTTTTCTTTATCTATGAAGTAATGTGATGTATACAGACATTCTTGAAAAACGCTTTCTGTGTCTAAATGATGAAAATAGGATTGTATGAACATAGCAGGGCAGGTTAAGAAAGAGAAAGTTTAAAGAAGACTAGCAAAGACAAACAAAACCAGTCATCAGTCTTTCTTCAGAAACAACAGAAATAGGAAGCCTGCCAGAGAATCCATGGGGCCATGAAATGGAAGAATAGATGAGGTCAAGCAGAGTGCAGGAACAGTGCAAACAAGAAGTACTGTTACTTTCTGGTTTAGATAATCTAATTATTAATGAATATTACTGGTTTTAAATTAACAACTTGATATTAAAAAATTCATTTATCATGAAACAAAATACCCAACAATATAAGAAGAAGGCAATTTTTATGCAGTAATTATGTTGCTGACATTCCAAATTAGCTCAAAATCCTAAAAAAAAAGATATATCCAACTCCAAGATTTGATTGTTACAGACCTTTGTCTTAAGGAACACGAGCATGTATTTCATTTGATCACAAAGGACAAAAATGTGTGACAGTGAGCCTTTTAAGGAGTAAAAGTAATTTTTACTTCAGTAGAAAAGCTTTCCTGTCTTCACTGTTTTCCTTGCTCCCTTATTCATATTATTCTGCGTGTTAGGTCAACATGGGCAGACTGACTCACCAGGCTTTAAAGCACCCAGAGAGAAATGGAGTTAAAATAAAGGGACCTATTTGAGAGCTTCCTTTTTGAAATGTCATCATCTCAAATTTTGTGTTCTGATACAAAGAAAATGAATCAGTTCACTCCAGATTGAGGCTCTGAATGATCTCCCACTCCTTGTAGTTAAAGGACCTCATCTGGGTTTTACATCTTTTTGTGTTTTAAAGAGAGCAATACATGAGGCCCCACACTAGTCCACTTGAACCCCTTCCATTTCATAGAATCCTCTTCTGGTTTTACCCTTTCAGAAACATCCTGACTCTACCAGTCAAAGCAAGAGTTTGCAATCTTATGAAACTGAGACTGACACCCCAAAAACATTGCTGCTTTTACCCCTTTGAGTCGATCCAGTTCTGGGCCCCTCAGTTCAGGAAGGACATTGAGGTGCTAAAGCATGCCCAGAGAAGGGCAATGGAGCTGGTGAAGGGTCTACAGGGTCTACACTCCTGTGAGGAGTGGCTGAGAGCTGGGGTTACATAGCCTGGAGCAAACGAGGCTCGCAGGAGTCCTCCTCACTCTCTACAGCTGCCTGAGAGAAGGCTGTAGCCAGGTGGGGGTTGATCTCTTCCCCCAGGCAACCAGCAGTGGGATAAGAGCAAATGGCCCCAGGTTGTACCAGGGCAGATTCAGGCTGGACATCAAGAGGAATTTCTTTGTGGAAAGGGTTGTTAAACACTGTAATGAAGTGCTCAGGAAAGTGGTGGAATCACCATCCCCGGAGGTGTTCCAGAAACAACTTGACGTGGCACTTTATGCCATGTTCTAGTTGACAAGGAAGCAACTAGTCAGAGGTTGGACTAGATGATATCAGCAGTGTTTTCCAGCCTTAATGATCCTATGATCCTTGCCAAAAGACATTCCACAAGGTCTGCTCAGGCTGAGGCTGTAGCTGCTCCATGAGCCAGGAAAGATCTGCTCACTCTAGAGCATCAGCTAGAATTGAGTTGGAACAAGAACAGGTGGGCAAACTTTCCCCAGGTGCAATGTCCAAAGAAACAAGAAGACAAGGGGACTAGGCCATGCAGGTAACCAGGCATCTTGATAATGAAACTTCAAACTGTAAACACTGCAAAGACCAGATCATCTAATGGATAGCCCGAGAACTAGCTAACATGGTCTTATGTGCTGCCAGTCGTTGAGGAGAATTGGTAGGTCGAAGACAGAAGAGATCTTATGTAAAGTGAGGTGATCCCTCTTGGTAGGTAAGACCTCATTTTTCCAGTCTTTTATACAATGTATAAGTAATGGCTCCAAGACAGGTCTTGCAAGATTTCCATTTAGTAAAAAACATTTTTCAGGGATGTTATTCAACCTAACGAAAGCTCATAGGATTTCTTCTGGTGATGTGAAACATCTGCCATGTGCAGTTCCAAGTCACATGCACCTGCTGTGCGTTCTGCTGTAATTCTGCAAGGGGCAGCACTCGATTTAACTAATCTGCAGGCAAAGGAATGCTGGAGAAGGCTTTAAGGGTGACTCTTCAGGCAGCACAAATAAGTCATTTGTATTCCTCCTCATTTTTCTGAAGAGCCAGTCATCCTTCCAGTGACCAGGGACCAAAGACTCTGCAGATCAAACCACTCTGTGTGTCTATCTCACTTTTTCCAACCAATAAGATCACGCTGCAGATCATTCCTCTGAGGACCTTGCATATTCCAGGAGAATCACTTTTGGTGGTACAAAGCCCTGACAGCTGTTGATGCCATTTGGGATCATGGGAGTGATGTGTGTGTCTGTGTAGAATATCTGTGTGGTGGCTGTGCATTTATGTGTGTCTGTGGTGTGTGTGCATGTCCCTACTAGGAACAGCAACCCCAACCCCGCTACTAGTTGCACCAGGAATTTCACCTCTGTTGCTGACAAATTCTGCTCTCCTTAACACTCTCCTGCACGGTGTCCTTGGAAACACACATTTAAGGAGTCAAGCACAAGAAGAGGGCTCTGTCTTCTATCTGATTAGGGAAGACATTTCAGCAGAAGGGATGTTGAAGACACAATCAGAACCTGAAAACATGTTACATTATTTGCAGACTTTTGTGTAAACTCATTATTCCAGTCTTCTCCTAAGAAGAAAAGAAAATTAGCAGAAGCACCATTGTCCCAGTCTCTCTCTTTTTTCTCTCTATTTACCCATGTAAATCTTAGAAATTTGTAAGCACTCCTGGCTGATGAGTTCCTAAAAATAATGCCACATAGCAAAAAAAATTTTTAAAAAATCATAAATTAACAAAGGAATGCTTTGATGTATAATTTGTATTCAGTGTTCCTAGAGATCCTCACTTGTAACTGCATGACTGAACACGGGGAGCCCTTACACTGAAGACCATGTCTCTGGAGGCAGCATGGGGTTTTACATTTTTGTAACCAAGAATCATGTCAAACCTTTGCAACAACAAGTGGAATAAGACAATAAATCTAGGTGTGGCCCAAACCTGCAATTTTTTTTTAATGTATCTTTACTTATAGTTAAAGTGCCTTTAATTGTATAATCAAGACCCATTTCCTTCACTTATGTTAGTAATTGCTCTGATTTTCTGCGTGCCTGAATCTGAAAATTATCTCTCTCTCCAAGCAGTGACTACAGTTCAATCAATGCTAAAAGCAAATGCTTTGAGCCATTGATGCTTAAGGAAAAACTGAATATACCAAGAAATGGCCTATGCCACCTTTCCACACTACAATCAATTTTTCTGGATACTGGTGCTGCAGTACAAGGAGGGTTTTTCTACCCACTCCTGTTAATGCCAGATGTATAGTTATTAAAATCCTGTTGTGGATTGCAGCCTTCTGACCCAAGTTCAGGCCCCATAACAGCTAATAAAAATAGCTGATCCTGAGTGAACACAAGAACAAGTCCAGCTGCATAGCTCTGGACTCGCTTCAACAGGTGGGAATGAGGTCCTCCAACCACAGACCAAAGCAGAGCTGGTTTGGAGATGATTCCGCAGTAAAGTTTTCTCCAGGCCTAGGGAACCACACTAACAAGGTGTGCAGGAATAGTATCAGCTTGGGATTATAGTCTCTGGATGACTACCTAGTAATTAATGAGCAATCAAGCACTGCTCTTGAAATGTCCCCAGCCATCCTGGGGCTGTCAGGAATCGGGAGTGGTGGCCATGGGTGTGGTGAAAATGCACAGACAAGCAAACATAAACTAAATGCACAAAGAATTGACAAGACCAAAAGCTACTGTTAAGCCTCAGTTTTCCTTGGCATTCCCACCCAAAGCCACAACGCCAGAGTTCTCTCTCTGCTCTAACACCTAACCACTGGGGTGACCAGAACCAGCAAGAAAAAGGCCAGCTGCCAGCTGAGACTTACACAAAAGACTTGGTCAGCCCTGAGAGCTATTGCTCTTGACAGCCCATTTTCTAGTCCCAGCCACACCAGAGCTCTGTCTTTAACCCTTAATCATCACTATCACCTGACCCTGTTGAAAGGCTACAAAGTCAAGATGAAGAACTTAAATGCACCCTGACTCTCTGCAACTCTCTCAAATACATATCCAAAATTGAAAATACCCACTGAGTGCTCCCACAAAAAGGTGCCTGAAAGGTCTTACTGGATTTTGCTTTTTCCCCCTGTAGCTTTTTAGCAGCAGCACCAACACTAAAGGCTCCATGCTTGCCTGGCCAACGAAGTGCACAATCACACTCTCTGACTTCAATAGAGATAGAGCCCCAAAACTGAAAATGCCTGGTGACTTCTCCAACTCATAAGGTGACAGAACAGGTGTTCCTGGCCATACCCATCACCATGTAGCCTTTCAACAGTGACTCCAGATGGGAATATGAACTTGCTTAGCCAGCTAAATGCATCTCAACGCCAAATAAGCTCAGATACTCAAAATACCTGGTGAGGACTCCAAAACAATAGGTAACTAATCAGAAAGGTGTTGCTGGCCTTTACCTTCGTGCTGTAGCCTGCTCTTTCCCTGTGCGTCCTACAAACTGCAGCACCAACACTGGAGCTATGCACTTGCCTTCCTAATTTAAGTGTACAATCACACTTTTTTCAGTTTCAAATGATTCATGGTACTGGGTGAGCTCATCTGGGATCTTAGCCTGTGCTGGGAGTGCAGTCTACCAACAATTATAGCAGTTTACAGGCTGCAATAGGAGAATGAAAGACAGCAAGAATTTTCTGTCCTGGCACTTTTGTGTGGAGCGACCCATGAATGTTTAGAATTGTCAAGCTTAGTTGCAGGCTATTAAAAAAAAATAAAGGGATTGCACATTTAAGTGAGAAGGAAAGCACATGGCCCCACTGTTTCTGGTGTGGTTTGCAGCCTGCATGAGGCAAAAAAAAAAAAAAAAAAGCACGCAACAGCTTTCTGGCCTGGCAGCTTTTCTGTGAGAGCAGTCGCTGGACATTTTCAGTTTTGGAGCTGGAATCTGACACGAGTAAACAATGCTATGTACACTGAGGTGGGGAGGAGAGCGCATACCCCGGAGCTGGTGGAGCGGGTTACGGGCTGCAGTGGAAGAGTGAAGGTCAGCACTGCGTCCTGCCCGGATGTTTTCTGCGGGAGCGAGGCGCGACGGGCTCGGTCTGGGGCTGCCCTGGGTCCGCAAGGGAGCCCCGCGGTACCCGGAGCCGGCGGGGCGGCTGCCTCGCCCCATCTAGTGGTTACGGGGAGCGGCGCCGGGCGAAGGGGACAGCCAGCAGCAGCTCTCGGTCCTGACACGTTTGCTGGGGCTCTGCTGCAGCTCCTCAGCATAACAGCAGCAGCAGAGGCACCAGGGACACCAGGAGCGCCTGCCAAAGCCAGGGTTTCCAGTCCCACTCTAGGACAGCACAGGTAACTGAATGAGACCCTGGAGTGTCGTCCAGTACCTGAAAGGGACTTTCAAAAAGGCTGGAGAGAGACTTTTCACAAGGGCAAACTGTGATGGCACAAGGGGAAGTGGTCTTAAGCTGAAGGAGGGTAGGTTTGGACTACATTACATTCCTCACCTGCCCTAAACCTTCCCACTGAAGCTTTTTGGAAAATTTTGCCAAAATTTGGGATAAGTTCAGAGGTGAACAAAATTATTTTGTCTGGTGGTTAAAATTATTGATAATAATAATTCCCACATTTCAGTTCCTGCAGTACATAATCATAGAATCAGAATCACACAACAGTTTGGGTTGGAAGGGGCACAAAAGATGATCTAGTTCCAAGCCCCTTGTCTTTGGCAGGCATGACACCTAGTAGACCAGGTTGCTCAAAGCCCCATCCAACCAGGCCTTAAACACTTCCAGGGATGAAACAGACTCAGCTTCTCTGAGAGACACATGCCAGGGCCTCACCATCCTCACAGGAAAGAATTCCTTCCTAATACCTAAATCTAAACCTTTCCTTTGCCAGTCTGAAGCCGACACCCCTTGTCCTATCACTCCATGTCCTTATCAAAAACCCCACTCCAGCTATCTTGGAGCCTCATTAGCTATTCAAAGGGGCTCTAGGGTCTCCCTGGAGCCTTCTGAACAATCTCAACTCTCTCAACCTGTCTCTGAAGCAGAGGTGCTCCAGCCCTCTGATCATCTTCATGTCCTCCTCTGAACTCACTCCAACAGGTCCACATCCGTCTCATGATGGGCACACCAGAACTGAACAGTCCAGTTTTATGTGCAGTTAAGACCTTCCCAGGATCTTTGATGAGTATTTTGGAGCAGCCTCTCTTTTCAAATCTCCTTTGAAATAGTCTTTGTCCTTTTTTTTAAAGAGATATGTTATGAGATTGATCCTATCACAGACTGGTGTTTGAATTATTTTTTTGTTTCCTCTCTCTGAGTGCACCTCTGTGTTTCTAACAAATGAGCTATTGTAATTCACACAACTCAGGTTTATTCAGTACACTCTTAGACCTGAGTGCTGTCAGGCTTGTTTATTGTCTTATGTCCTTCCAGGACTTTTGTAGGAAGGCACAAAGAGACTCTCTTTCAGCACATACACCTCTCGTATCAACAAAGTACTGGCTGACACTGTTGTCCTTCCTCTCCATGATAGCTTGTTAAATAAAACTCATATCTTGCTTCTGTTTCTGAAGAATTGATTTTGCCTCCATAGATGAAGAAGACCCAGACAAGCTGACACATTTCTATAACAGGTTCAACACTGAAATATGTTAGTTTGCGTGGCATTTCTCAAATTTGGGTCTGCGGAGACTCAACAAATAGTCATTTGTAAAGAAAAAGTTTTTTATATAATCTTTTAAAATTTTTCCTGCCAGTCAAGGGTTCACTCTCTTTGAGTAAATGCTTCAGAAGAATTTCAGTAATCACTTCAGCTGTGCAAATGTTTTGAATGTTGCTCTTTCTTGAAAGAGGCAGTGCTGAGATAAAATAAAGATTTCTTTTTCAAGGGATCTACAGGTCTTCCCCAAAGCCTACAGCAAGATTTGTGCAGATCCTTGAAGTAAAATAGAAACACACTCTTCATTCCCTGCACGAGTCCTCCCATCCCTTGCAGTGGTGACCTTTGGAAAGTGGGTTTGAAGAAGGGTGGTTCAGAGGGTTTGGCAGCACATCTCTGCTGACCTTTACTGAGATGCTGCTTGCTGTTGAGCTGTCATCACTGTGCATGTTCCTGCTCTTGGTGCACATCAGCTGCCCTGGGAGATGCTCGTGCTTTAATCTCTCCTCCACCGCTCGTGTCAAAGTGGAGTTGTGCTCTTGCACATTCAGGACATGCACAAGCCAAGTACCAGAGCTCAGCTGACAAGCTGTGACTTCCCAACCACCCACTTGAATATATAGAACTGTTTGCCTAAGGGCTTTCATTTAGTTTTTGCCCCCCCTGTGCTAGTGATGGTATTCATGCACTTTGTGTGCATGAGTGTCTGATGTCAATTGGCCCCCTCTGGTAAATGAAGTGTAGAACATAAGTAGCTGTTCGCAGGAAGAAAGTTTAGATCCTGTTTATTTCTTTCTTATCTCTGAAGGAAAATAAACTATTGTGTCATAAATCAGTCCCTATGAAAAACTCATCATGTCATTTTGCTATTGTGTAATAATATTGCTGCTGATGTGGCAAGTGGACACAGTCTGAGGGCTTGAGCCAGTCAGTCCTAAGTAGAATTCATTCTACAACATTTAAAACTGGGTAAAAAATGTCCAGAGTAAGGAAAAAGTGTCCAAAGTTCAGATATTGGGAAAAACTTTGTTGACTCAAAAATTAGAACTTTCTGATGCCAGAATTTTACTGCTGCATTTGGTTTTGAGCTTGTTAGAAAAATATATGTCACATTGCCAGCATGTAGTGTAAAGATAATATGCCATCAGATATAGAAGTGAGGTGGAATAAGGGTTGTATTTCTTCTTGAACTATGTTGAAGTGCTCTTTCCAGAAATGACTGGGATTTGTAACCCAAGAGGCACCATGAACCTGAAACTGTGGTCTCCCCTTTTCTGATGAGAGTGATATATTTCATCCCTGCTCCTCTTCAAGAGGTCTATTCAGTATAATGGTGTGAAGGACAAAGAGGGAAGTAGTTTACTGTATTAATCCCTTATCTGGAATTTTGGTGAATGGGTCAGGGTTATAATTCCTTTTCCATACATGCAGGAAGAAATATTTGCCTTCTCCAAGGACTAATTCTATGAATGGCTTTGACTTTTATGTATTGCACTCGTTTATCCATTCAACTTCATTGTAACAATATGTTAGAATGGGATCTTCAATAGATTTTTAAATTCATTCTACCTTAAAATTCAAATAAAGTTGCTTTCATTCCACTAGTTTATTAAATACTGTCTATCAAAGCCAGACCATAACTATTTTCATTTTGACAGAGTGCATACATGGAATTTCTCTCCTGGTGCAGCTTGAAGAAGCCAACTGATTTGTAGTCACATAAGGTTCTGGAGGGTGTGTAATCTTCAGTTTTACATTATCATCCTGTCCTCAAACCTTCCACCTACTCAGTGATAATCATCTCCTTGCTTAAACATCTGGTCTCTAGACAACCAGAAATTGCACTGAAATATAAACTGTGAGGTTGCTCTTCAACCTCTCACATTATCACTCAATAAAAGATATCACAGAACCTTTATTTTGTATAAATATTGTATGCATTGCAATGCCTTTGGAAATCTTTGTCCTGTGCTAGAACGTAGGAGATACCCAGCTGCAAGATCAAAACTGTAAATATTTGAGACTAAATTACACAAGATGTGCTTTCTATTTGAACGGTAATGGTGGGATTTGCAAGATTAAATATAAACATATTTAATGGTGATGTTAGTCACTGAGCTCACTTTTTTTGCTGTTGGAGAGAAAGAAGCACTTTTGGAGACTGACTTAAGAGGACTCTGATGCAGTAATTGATCCTTATTCTGTACAATGTTATAGAGATACAGACTGGGAAGGTCTGGAAGAGGTTACCTGAGCCCCCATTCAGTCTCTTAGGGTGAATCCTGGACCTTCCTTTGAAAAAGTTTATTACTAATGAAAGGTGCTGTGTTGACTTCAGTAGAAAAGACATGCACAGATGGCTTAAACCCTCAATAACTGATGATTCTTTGTATCTGACTCTTCAGTTCAGCTCCTGAAAAGTTATGTAGCTGCTTAAAGTTGTTCTACTACTGGCCATGGAGAGAGAAAAGAATCTCTGGAGAACATCCTTTCTGCCCCAAAGCAGGTAAAATAATTTCTTAGTGATGTAATTCCACTGCAGGTACCTCTATCTGTCTGTTGGTTAGAGACCAGCACCTCAAATTATCTGCCCAGCTTTAAGCATGATGGAGTGAGATGGGATTAATCTGACCATTATCTGGCCAGAACTCAGAGACCATATCTGAAAAAAGATTTTCATTAGTTGACCCTGAAGGTGATCAGATTCAAGACTGAATTAGTTAAAATATTTATTTTAAAAAAGTTAAAAAAAAAAAAAAAGGAAAAAGAAAGTATCCTTTTCCAAAATAAAGACTTAAAACGTGTTTTATGAACAGTGTGAGCCCGTTGTAGCTTAAGTGGAAGAGTTCATCTATATGTAAAGAAAAATACCTGCCACTGACAAACTGAGATCAGATCTCCTTAAATGGTTAATTTGATTCAAAGGTGTCATAAAAATTCTTGCAAGGTAGAAGGCAAATAGGAAAAGCTAAATGACCAGAAGATCATCTGTCTTCTCTCCCACCTGCTATTGTTATTTTTCCATCAGAGCCTGATGGATAAAGTGCATCTTAAAAATTCAGCACTCCACTCTGATGGCACTGGGAAGAGTTTTCTGCCATTTGCAGTGTGCACCAGGATATTATCTTGACTCTCAGGATTGTAAATGCTGCTGCTGTCACATCACAGCTTTAGTTGGCGCTTAAAGGGACTTCTTGGGTAAGCTGAATTCTGTGTTTGAAAGGCCCTTCTGAGTTCTGGTTATGTCACTAACTACACAAAGTGCGTAAGAAAGTAAATATTGTGGAAAGAAATAAGAGGACAACCATTGTGTAAATAAGGGAAATGCTTGTGTCTAAAACAGGATTTCAGATGACTGATGGTTCAGCATTACATTATTATGCATTTTCTGTATATCATTAACAGTCTCCCTCTGTAATCTGCGTATTTTTCTAATATAAGATTCCTTTGATGATCATCCATTTTATTATGCTTGGGGATTTTTCTAATTACCAGAGTCAGTGCATCATTATTTTTGCTGTTCTTACACTCATTAATGATCTGTGAAGATTTTTTTCCTTTTAGATGTTTTTTTCCAGCACAATACAGCACATTGATGTAATGGGAAGTATTTTGAAAACCAAACTAATTTTCCCAAAAACTGTTTCATGATAATTTCCCATTTTCTGTTGAAGCCAAGACACAAGTTTGTAATCTTGGTGTCAGAATGCTGTCTACATGTTCTGGAAATGCTGAGACTGAACACATTCTCCAATAGCAGTGTTGCAATGATTTATTCTGGATCCTTTTAAGACTGACTCTTGGTGCTTTTTATGTGCTCAACCAGTTGTACTTGAGCTTAGGTGAATCTCAGGTCTTCAAATCTCAAGCAGTGTTTTAGAAGTAAATGAGATACTTCAAGTATAAAATAGCACATCTTGAGACTGGAATACCAAAACTAGAATGCAATAAAGCTGAATTCATTTAGGAAAATATCTGCTAGGAGTCAAAACTGAGAACAGAAATTCTCAAGCACAGACAATGAAAGAAAAGAACTTAAAAGGAACAATGACTATGGGGTTTATATTGTTTATAAGAAAGCAAATCCAAATACAATGTTTTGGATATCTCCTTTGTGAAAGAAGCACAAACCAAGTTTGGAAGCACAGATCCACTCTCAATTCAGTCTTTGAAATATGGATCAAAGTTGTCTGCACCACAGAGGCATCAGTCAGCTCTGCTCTTCTTATCTTTCTTTTGGCATCCGCTTTGTATCTCATTGGGACAACTTCAAAATTATTTTCTGCTATAAATTTTGAGAGACTTTTTCCCCCTGAAATTGAAAGACATAAGTGACATCTCTAAAGGGTGACTGCTTCTGTCTAGCACAGAGCTGGTGGAGCTGTGGTCGATAAAGATTAATCCTGTCTGACATACTGCTGGTTCAATTACCAAACTAGAAACTCTGCAGATAAGTTATATCAACTTGAAATGAAATTTTAAAGTAATTTTCTGTTGAGGTGGTCAAACAAAACAGTTGGGTTGAACTCTACAGTTTGAACTATTTAGATCAGAAATCAGCAGAAACTAAGGTGAGGATTGTGTACCACTCATGAAATGGAAGATTAGGAGCAGCTCAATACCAATCGTGGGGAAAAGGAATATCCCTGGAATAAAGAACAGTGGTTCAAATGCCCCATTCCAAAGTTTTGTGTGTGTCCTCAGTGCTCTGTGCCATTCACTGTGCTGAGATGGATGGAGGACACAGGCACCCTCACAATTTCTTCCCCATCAGTTAACCATGGTTAAGAGGTTCATGGGTTAATATTTAAACCTTGGGTCAGCTCCAAGGTTTAAATATTATTTGGGACAAAGAAACCTGGTTTTCCTTCATAAGCCTCCTTCTGGGAGCTCTTCTTCAGGATCATCCTTCTCCTCCTGCTGTGCACAGCAGTCTGGATTCATGCTTGGAGATGAGAGATGGGCATCAAGATGCTGTGTCTGCCTTCCTGTGTCCTTCTTTGGCATGAAATCTGGATCCCTGTACCAGGCTGCTCCATGGCAGCACCTCCATCAGTAGCATCTGGAAAACTGTCACATGAGTCACCATCACTCATCAGTGACACCAGTAGCTTCATGCTTGCTCCCTGGGGTTATTCATGCAGATTTTCATGCTGAAATTGGCAGGACATACTGCCCAGGTGAAGCCATGATTTCAAGGCAACCTGATGCATTCTTTCAGAAAAAAATAAATAAACTCTCTTCTGTGTTGTTAGAGCCGTGTATCTATGCAGTGAGGCTTCTCAAGTCCACAAGCTGTGTGATCAAAGCTCCATTCTGCCTCCTCTTCTCCCAGCTCAGTGGAATTTTGCTGAACATATGTGAAGCCACATAAGGGTTTCTGGGATCATTTTGGCACATTAAGTCAGTAGGACTGAGGCTGTTATTTCTCCTCATCTCCATGGTAACCTCTCACAAACTGATATTTTACCCACATGCAAATGCTTAACAAGGAGCATATGCAATTCAATGCTACAGGAGGTTATGTTAAAAAGCCTCCTGTACAATAACCATGGTTGTTCTGCTGTAAACTGTGCTCCACAGTTGGAGTTCTGGCTGAAAAGCTTTTGAAGTCTTTTGAAACTGTTATTTTCTGTCTCAGGTGAAATGGGCTAAAAAATATCTGTTTCCCCTGGTTCTCCTAACAGCTTGTCAGTGTCACACTGGAGGAAAGGGATGTCATCCAAAGGGACCTGTTCAGACTGACAAGGTGGACTTTTGTGAGCCTTGTGAAGTCCAGCAAGGCCAAGTACAAGGTCCTGGAGTGGGGTAGGGACAATTCCATAGCACAAAGAGAGGCTAGGTGGAGAATGGATTGAGAGCAGCCCTGAGCAGAAGGATTTGGTGGCACGGATGAACAAGAAGCATGCCATGAGCCAGCAATATGCAGTCACAGCCCGGAAAGCCAAGCCCATCCTGGTCTGCATCCAAAGCAGTGTGGGCAGCAAGGCAAGGGAGGGGATTCTGCCCCTCTGCTCTGCCCTTATGAGACCCCATCTGGAGAGCTGCATCCAGCTCTGGGGTTCCCAACACAAGAATGTGGTCATGCTGAAACAAGCCCAGAGGAGGACAGGAGGATATTCAGAGGGCTGGAACACCTCTGCTAGAAAACAGGCTCAGAAAGCTGGAGTTTTTCAGCCTCAAGGAGGGGAGGCTCTGGGGAGACCTCAGAGTTCCTTCCAGTGCCTAAAGGGGCTGCAAGAGAGCTGGAGAAGGACTTTAGACAAAGGTGTGGAGTGACAGGACAAGGGGCAATGACTTCATATTGAAAGAGGGAAGGTTTAGATTCGAAATTAGAAAGAAATTCTTTCCTGTGAGGGTGGTGAGGCACCGGCACAGGTTGTCCAGAGAAGCTGTGCCTGCTCCATTCCTGGACATGTTTAAGGACAGGCTGGATGAGGCTTTGAACAACCTGGTCAAGTGGAAGGTGTTGAAACTAGGTTGTCTTTAGGGTCTCTTTCAACCCAAAACGTTCTACAATGCATTTTCGTGCCTTATCAACATGAGTTCCTTCAGAGATCTTAAGCAAGTACAGTGTGTGTACAAGCACTGTTCTTCCCACTTCTGCATCAATAGCGTTCTATTGTCTGGTTAGAATTTGGAGTTCCCTTTGTGCTCCTTTGGCTTCCTCAATGGGTTCCCAAATTTCCTGTCTGACTTGGCATTGGTGCCCTGGCTGGACTCTTGCCACCCTCTGCCAACCAAAACCCCACACAGCCCTTTTTTGGTTATGCCATCAGTTAACCTTATCATGGAAAACAACCTGTCCAGCAAGCAGGATGTTTCTGACTCGGGATGTCAGGTAACTGCTAGTTATATATATTGGTTAGTCTTTAGGGTATTTGTTTCTCTGATGTTAATTATAGATTGCTGTTTATTTCTACTGGCCTGGCTAAAGCTGCCAGTTTTCAGAAACTGAGGGTCTGAAAACAGTACAAGCAATACAAACAATGCAGGGAAATGAGAAATTGACTGTGACTCACAGCTTCTACTTTTAGTTTCCACCTACACTGCTGCACTCAATTAACTCCTCCAGGGCTCAGTACTCTACAAGAGCCCAGTAGTGCCATAGGAGTGTGATGGTTTGAGCAACCTTAAAAGAAAGGGGCCGAGATATTCAGACACTGATAATTAATTTAAATACTGTAAATAAATGAAAAATGTTGATTAGCTGTTGATTTCTACTGTTACCTAGTGATGACAGCTACTTGCTCTCCTCTGGACCTCTGCTCTCCCAGCAATAAAATTCATGTGAACTGTGATTCAAGCCAGAATTTATGGGAAAAATTAAGAACAGAGATCTTTCTATCTCAGCAGTGAGATCCACCTGAACAGGGAGTGAGGACACAGGAGAAGGCAAGCTGTGCCAGAGGGAAGGACACTTAGTTTGCCTTGTAATCACTGCCAATAATTGGGTAGAGAAAAAAAATGGTGACAACAGGAAAAAGAATAAACAAAATGTTCTGTGCCCTTTGTCCACATGCATGCCAGTCAGCACTACCTGGAACTTTTTAAGTAGAGGCTGAAGACTGAAAACTACCCCAGGAAAAGAGAGGCTCCTACTTTACATGATCTTTGCCTGCACTCCAGCCAATTTCTCATGCCCATTTGGGTATTTCCAGGCCACCTCTATGGGACAATCCTCCCACTGTGAGAAAAATGTAATATTTGGCTTGTTAAATTGACTATCACTTCTGAAGCTGATAATGAGAGAACTATTTACTTGTTAATCATCCCAGTCAGGGGCGGGCAGCTAAAGATTCTACTCGAGTTGCATTGCTGAATCAGCCAAAAAAACCCTCCTCTGTGCTGCTCTATGTCACGTTTTCACCCCTCCCAGCCTATCTCCCTTCTCCAGTACACAGAGAGCAAAGGGCTGTGGTCTGTGCCAAGGGACTGCTGAAGCTTGTCCCATCTATCTCTGTGCTTTGCTGGAGTCTAACCACAATATTGCAGAGGAAACAAATTCCTGTTGAGGGCTGGATCATTCTTCCCCAGAAGGAAGGAATGGACTGCACCTAACACAGTCCTTAGGCTGCAAAACTAGTTCCATCCTTCCTTGCTTCTTCATCCCCAGGCATCAGTATAGATTTCTCTGGAGCATTGCTATCCTGCAAGTACCACAGCTTTCTCCAGCACCCCAAAGGGAAATGGGGCTCCAAATGGAGTCACCTTGTGCAGTTTCTCAGTGTCCTTGGAAACATTCCTTCAGGTCCATTCCATCTGTGAGAGGAACCAAGTCGTGCTCCTCGCCAACCATTTTTGGTTGTGTTTGACTGGAAGCTTTTCAAACATGTTTTGATACTCAGGACAGTCCTGATTCCTGCAGTCAGTGGGACTGTAGTGTGGACAGGTTCTCACTTGAAGCTTGTAAAAAAAAGTTCTTTTTTCTTTACCTAGGTTCAAAGAGTGCACTGATTTATAAGTGAATTTTATGTAAGTTCTGATGAAACATCTTCCTTAAAAGGAACTTCACAGGTTTATAAGTTATCATTGCTGCTTTGAAGTCCTTTACATTTGCTACAAATAACACACTCCACGATATGATGGATGAAAAAATGCTTTCAGCTAGGCTTGGTGATCCAAACCCCTGCATTGTAGAAATCAACAGGTTCAGAAGAACATATTACAAAAAGGGAAAAAATTCCCGTGAATATTTGACCTTCTCCCTTTTGAATAGGACTGTGGTGGTTTTCTTATGCCTACACTATGAACAGTCAGGACTAGAAACCATTTTCCCCTGGTCAGAGGTTTTTGAGAACAGCTGCATTTTTGACACAGTGCCAGCCCACAATTCATGTTTGCCTGCACCCTTTACAACGCAGATTTGATTGGTACTCTAATATTTTGACACATTGAAAAGACTGTTCCGATTAGAGACGTTTTGTTTCTAGTCAATAATATTATTTCTAGAAATTTAAATGTTCTAGAAATAATAAACAGGGAAGAGGGGCCTCATTTCTTGATGAAAAATGGGTGCATGAATTCCACTGACCTAATTTCCGGTACACTCAAATATGATACAGTTCAAAAGTTCACCTTGGGTTTAAATTTTGTTGAGTTTATGTTCTGTTTGAGACAGATGGTCTGAAACAGATGGAAGAAGTCCAGTGAAGAACAGAGGGAGAGGAAGTCAGTGTTCAGGATAGAGTATACAGAACAGCTGGGGAAGAAATAGCAAGAAATGCATTAAAATAATGAGTATTTTGTACAAAACCTCACTTTTGATGAGGTTTTCCCCTTGGTGTCACCAGCTTTCACCTTGGTTGTCCTCTGAGGACAGTTCAAAAAGTTGGTGAATACATGGAACCTGATGAGCATCACCTGATGTCATCAGCTGTCCCATACTTGTCGTTGGTAGAACAAAAAGTGAGCACCCCTGGCAGCAGTGCCTTCTCTGTGTGACTGAAGCTCTCCTACCAAAGAGTTTCCCCCAGTCAGGAACCTGGAAATGCTGGTTTGATTGTTCTGGGACAATTTTAATTCATGGATCAAGAAGGATTTAGGTACTTAGGCTGGTATGAAAGCCATCCAAGATAATTAGAATTGTCTTAGAAGTCGTGAATAATTCACATTTCAACATCTCTAAGTCCAGACTGATGGGAAAGCATCTACTCCTTTCCCCGTGCAAAAAGCCTCTTTGAGGAGGCAGACTCTGCTGCGTTCCTCAGGTTAAGGGCTGATCCCAGCACACATTTACATCTGTGCCACCAGTGAGACTGTAAAGATCCACCCAGCGTTTGACTTACATTTTCTGTGTGTTTCTTCCTGCTTCCCCTCTGATTCAGATTTTCCCTTTCTGTTTATAAGCTTCAATTCTCTCCCTTCCTCTGTGAACCAGCTCTCACAACCTTTTAGTAAAGGTCCTGGTTTTCACACCTTTCCTGGCTGCTCCTCTCTGAACTCTCTCACAGTGTCTGGCTGGAAAACTTTACCACATTTTGTAACCTTAATCATGAGACCATGGTTCTTGAGGAGCAAACCTGAGAGCTCTGCAAAGCAAGACAGCACAAGGCAGATTGGAGCAGCTTCCACAGAATTGTGTCCTGATAAATTATTCCTACTCAGGATGTTAATGATACTGGAGATGGTCTTAGCCTGTCCCATTTGTCAAGTAAAAGAAATTTAAAAATTTTAAACTGCTTTATAAGCAGGGAGAAGTGTACAGAGCAGTGAGGTCTTGGCTGGTGAACAGATTGTAACTTGACCTCATTCATTTACAATTGAGACATCCTCAAAAACTGCACTGGTTTAACCAGAAAAATAATTTTCATGACTTCCCAATGTGGATAGTATATTGTGGATTTATTTCTAACTTGTGGGACATCTGAAATAGTGCAATGGAAAAGCAAGAGAGGTTCGGATGTTTGTATAGAAAATTTAGCTATGTGCTAGGCATGTCTTTTAGGCTTTATTAATTGAAGAAAGCCTTTTTTATTATTATTGGGAGAAGAAAGATAAGAAGTTTGTTCATTTTATTTAATCCAAACAAAGCAAGATCTTTCTTTGAGATAAGACTTTATTCTCATAACAACTCTTGCACAAGACCAAAATTGCAGCAAGCAAGTTGTGAAAGAAGAAGCAGTGAGGAAAAAAGACCTTTGGTCGATGAGATGCTGAAAGCTTTGCTCCACAGACAGCAATTAGGGACTTGTTTAAATGTGCATCAGTTGGGTACTCTTCTAGGAAACATCTGAAAATGCTTTGTGGGGGTGAATCCAGAGGCCTACTGAAAAGTAGTTGGAAGTACATGATGCTAATCAAATGAAGTGACACGTTCTCATGTGCACAAACGTGTGATGTCATTGCACTTTTATTGGATCGACTGGAAAGCCTCCTTATGAGCAGTCTAAGGAAGCAGGAGGCGGGAAAAGTAAACAAAGAGGATAACATGACATTGAGTGTTCACAGGCCAAGAGCATGCAAAATCTTCTTTGATGAAAGTGTATCCTGATTTCTAGTTTTGGTTACTTTTTAAGAGAGCAAGCTGACATAAGACTTTGGAGATCAGGTCAGGATATCAACCAGTTAAGTCAAAACACTTGGACCCTCTGTTTATTGAACTAATTCTGACTTCTTATCCAACAGTGAGCTTACTGGATATGCCCAAATCAATGCTGAGCTGCCTTTCAGATACCCTGGGGTATGCTGATGTCATACTCCATGGTGGCACCTTCATTTTATCTTTCCTCAGTGACATAAGTGCCTCAGAATCTGGGCTACAGAGGGAGACAGAACTGACCACGGGTGGGTCACATCCATAGGTCTTCCACACAAAACACAATGACTGGAAGTTGTGGTGACTTTTCTTTCCCTTCTCTCATACAGCCCCATGTTCAGAGCACCGTGCAGAGTGTGGCACGCCATGGCTCAGTGTTCCCTGCAGGAAGGAAATCGATTTAAGGAATACAGCAGGAAATATGGGAGGATGGTATTTCCCAACTGCCAAGAGTCTTGTCCAGGCTCTTCCCCTCTGCTTCTGCAGTCCCCGGGGCCAATTTGTTGTGGTTGGTTCTTCAGAGGTTATTTAAATGCCCTATAAGGGGCATAACATTCTATAAATGGAGCCAAAAATGAGGATAAATCAAAAGGATCCAGGTAGCATTTCCCAAGGACTGCCAAGGAAGGCATCACCTGGGGAGTAGAAAATACCCGTCAGGGTAGGGAAGAGAACTGGTTTGGTCATCTAGGCATGGAGTTATTATGGCAGGTCTATTTCCAGCTGCACTTTGTGCAGAGCTTTTTCCTGCAGTGATGCTTTGGCAACATTTACCCACTTAGGAGATGTGGCACAAGGATCCTTGACATGACAGCCCTGTTGGGGCTTGCACAGATGTAAATGGTTTAGTGCTCTTTGTGGCATTTCTGAATGTGCCAATAAACAGACCATGAAATTCATAGGTAATTTCAACATTAAACACAGTCCTCTGCAGATGTTAGGGACCAGGTGGGAGAATCAGCAACTGTAGAAGGACAATAAAGACATACTTTGGACTTAAAATATCTAGAGAGGCAATTAAAGCACCTGGAACCTCACCTAACTGGGCATCATTCTCTCCAAACAGCTTGACTATGGAGTGTTTGGTCCAGCTCAGAAATGCAATAACTTGCTTGATGTCTATGGTGAAACACAAGGGGCAGATTAGAGGAAACATTTGGACTTGAATCACATCTGTAAGGCAAGAAACATATGCTAAAGTCTGTTACAAGGAGCTTTTTCCAAGAGTAAACAACAATTAATGGAGCTGGAGGTTTGAAATTCCTCCATCTACTACTCTTGCCAGAATTTTTTGTAACATTTTAAAGTGAAAGGCAGTGGAGTCATAAAACTTGTAAATATTATTGAAAGCACAAATAACAGTATAAGTTCTCATGATGGAAGGAAGTTTTATTATAAAAAACGTTTTTAAACTAAAATCTTGCCTGATAGCTTTCTTCTGGAATGTCATAAGTTTACTACCATTATTTTATTTTATGCTCTTCCTGTGTCCCAGCACTTATTGTAGTGTAAAAATATGAAAAAATGTATGCAGTTTAAACAGCATAATATTCTTTTTTTCTTTGTTCTGTTTTATTTTGCTTTGTTTTGTTTTAGTGATAGCAGGGAGGGATGTTATTTAGGATTAGCTGATAGAAACATTTCCTTATCTACTCTTGAACAAATATAGTAAAAACAAACAATGTTGCAATGATTATTTCATTCTATAAGAATGTGCATGCTGCAGTAGGAATATCTGAATTCAAAATTGAGATCTGGCCTTAAAAAGGACATATTTCCCAACCTCAAGGTTTTCAGAACTTTCATGGAAAATTTTGAAAATACTAATTTTAATTTTTAGCTAAAAAAAAAACTGAAATAAAAAAAAAAAAAGAAGAAAAAAAGAAAGATTATGTGAACTCAGGCTTCAATAATCTGACCAGCTCTGCTCACAGGTGACATCATCAACCACTTTTGCCATCTCTCAGGACACTTCTACTGTCAAATCCCTTTCACTGCATCAACAGAGGGAACAAATACTGCTTGCAGCTCTGTTGCTCCTAAGTTTCTCTACTGTCTGTTCCTCATCTAAAAGTGCATGACCCATATCTGTTTGCAAAGGTTTGGAGAATAATTCAAATTGGAAGGAGCCTCTGGAAAACCCAGTCCAGCTGCCTGATAAAAGCAGGGCCAATTTCGCTGTCAGAATTTGTTGTTCAGGGCTTTACCCGAGGAGTTTTGAAAGCCAACAAGTATTTTCCAGAGTTCAGCCTCTCTCATTATTAGGAATTTTTTTCTTATGTTTAATAGGCTCTTCTGCAATTGCAGCTTGCAGCAGTTGCATCTTGTCCTTCAACTGAATCCTCCTGGGAGGAGATGATGCTGTAACTTCCTTGTAACTGCCCATCCAGTCTCCTCTGGAAATATTCTAGGTGAACCTGCTCTAGCTCAGGGCTCTTGGACAAGATGATCTGCAGAGGTTGCTTTCAGTCTGAACCATTCTGTGATTCTGTGATTCTTATTCCAAAATCCTGGAATCCAAGCTATTCTTTCTCCTTTTCTGCTCACCTCATGCCATACTTCTTACCCTGTTGTCTATTCCTGACTTTCTTCTCTTTGTTGGGTTTCCTTCCTGAAAATGGAGTCCTGTCCTTCTCTGGTCTTGTCTCCGGCACCCTGGACTCCCTTCTCCCCTCCATTTTCTGGAGAGTTAGGAACAGCAGAGAGGAATCTCCTCTGTAGTCACTTCCCAGAATGTTTCTTCAAAAAAGTATACTGCTTATAAACTGGAAAATCATAGAGTTACAGGATGCTTTGGGCTGGAATAGATTTTAAAGATCATCTAGTTCCAATCCCACTGACAGAGGCAGGGATGCCACCCACTACGATCAGATTGCTCAAAGTCCTGTCCAATCTGGCTTTCATGGATGGGGCATCTACAGCTTCTTGGCAACTTGTACCACCCATCACCCCCCCTTCACTGTAAAGAATTTCTTCCTCATGCCTAATCTAAATCTCCCCTCTTTTAGTTTAAAATTATTCCTCCATGTCCTGTTTAAAAAGCCAATTTAAAAATATTCTCTCTTTTTTTGATGTTTCTAAGTACTGAAAGGCTGCAATAAAGTGTCCCAAACGTGTTTTTGATGCTATGACTGTTAGCCATGGACAGGAGGAGGAAATCTGTGGAGCTGACTTGGCTCTGCAATGCAGCAGAACTGCCATGAACAATAGCTTGGGAGAAAAGCGACTCTCCCAGTGTTGCAAGACTGTTCCCTCATTTTTTGCCAAAATTTTCATTAGTATCATGTTGCATCAGCCTCCAAATGTCTTTCCTTATGAAAGAGTGTTGCACAGTGACAGACCCTCCTCAGAAAAGTCTTCTGTCTCTTTTTCCTTCCATTTCAGCTTCATCCCATTTCCCTGATAGCTTTACACTTCTGTTTCCACCCTGCATGAACTGATGTGCTCCTCTGTTTTCATTCTTCACACACTTGTGGTCTAACCAAGGTACCTGTGTCTCTTCCTGCTTGGCACAGCTCGTCTCTGACCACCTTTTTGCAGAGCTTTTCCTGTCCCTCTCTATTTGATGCTCTTCAGTTTCCATTTACACTTCTCCATTCCCCTTCATGAAGACATGAATTGTACTAAAACTCTGTTCTCTATCCATTTCCCTCCCACCTTACACTTCTTCTATCACCCTTCATTTCTGTTCCATTATCTGTCTCCTAGGCACTCTTCTCACCTTTCCTCTACAAGAGATTGGGTGAAGCTTCACTGATCTTCTCTAAACTCTTGGGGAGAGGTGGGTAAGTACCTACCACCTCCTGTTCCTCTAAAGCACTTTCATTTCTTCACTTCTCAGAGGGAATTGCTCCAACACTTTGTTTTCTCCTTTTTCCATCACTCACTCTGAGCACTTTGATGGCTCTAAACTCCTCTCATTCCTCATTCCTCTTTTTTTTTTGATGAAATCTATTTGGACCCATGGGACCAAAATCTTTTCTGGCTGCATAGCTGCAAAATTGGCAGGAAGCTGAAGATGCTACATTTAAATTTTGTTCTTTTCTTATGTCTGTTTTTCCTTTTTTCACTCAAGTTTACCCACAGTAGCTGAGGATGGGAGTGAGAGTGAGGGTATATTTAACTTGGGTTAATATGGTCCTTCTGAGGGCAGACTACAAGGCAGAGGAGGTATTGACATTGCTGTTTTTCAGCTCTTCAGGTGCTCCAAACAACTCTGGCAGAGCAGAAGCTATCATTAGAAAGCTCTAAGTGAAATAACGATATACCTACATCTGGGCAATCTTTTTTTCCTGGGTCTTGTATAAGACATACCACAGAGCCTTAGTTTTGAGAGAAAATGGACCCAGTTTTCTGGAAAATGTAACTTGTTTCAGGGTTGGCAAGACGCAGGCTGCAAATTTAGCCATCTGAAATGAATCAGTGATCACTTTTGAAAATCTTGATCAAAATGTTTCTCATGGACAGGCATGAAATAGGAATCCACAAGCAGCAGCGCCACAGGCTGTTTGTTATTACAGATGATCATTTAGCACAGCCTGTTCTAATTTAGGTCAAGCAAAGCTAATCCTGAAATTATCTATTTCTTAAACCAGCCTTGTGTGTCTGTGCCTTTGCACATGTGTGCACAAACAGAATAGGTAATTGTTTATGGAAAATAATATGGCTGGAGGATACCTTGCCTGGTTTTCTTTCTCAGGGAGATGGGGGGAATCCGAGTTGTTGTGTCAGATCTTTCTCCCCAGGAAAGTAGGAGGGTGCTGAATGACATGGGGATTAGATAGAATGGGAAAGCAAATGCTTTGGGCTCCCAAAATACGAGGAGGCACTTACTGTGTTAGATACTTACCTACTGGGGTTAGTTTAGGGCCCAGCAGAGTCCCTGCAGGGAAGTCTGTGGCTAGAGGGCCTGCTACTCTCTTAGGGTACAGACTACTTTGCAAGTAAAAAAAGGGTACTTTGGAGAAAAAGCCAAAGCTTCTGGAAACTGACACTTCTTTTCCATGGATGGCTAACATGAGTCATGACTTGCTGAGCATTTAAGGTCTGTCTCTGTTTCCAGTTTTTCTAGCATTCCTGATGTTTCCAGTACTTATATCTACCTGATACCAGGCACGTTTAGATTAGATGTTGTGTGGAAATTCTTTACTCAGAGGGTGGTGAAACGCTGGAACAGGTTGCCCCATTCCTGTAAATGTTCAAGACCAGGTTCAAGTCTGTTGCAATAACTTTATGAAAAAGCAGTAAATGAGGGTAAATTCTGGCTTGCAATATTCCAGTCAAAACAGCCTGTATCGTGCCTACTGTCCTGGTGTCAGCTGGGACAAGGGTAATTTTCTTCTTTATTAAACCACCTTCCTATTTGGAAAATGGAGCTCACTGGTGGGAAGATGTGTAATGTGTGAATAATGTCTACATTTGATGCAGGATCATCATTTGGCATTTGGGCCTCTTGAAGACAGTAACAGTCAGGAGAGACAAGAGCTGGGGCTGTCAGCTACATACCCCCTGTTTTGATGCATTATATCATGCAGGGCTCACATTTCTCCCTGGTTTTCCTTTCTGCTATTTTATTCATGGTTTTTTTCCCCTCTTGCTCCTCACCCCATCCAGAATAATAGAATTGGTTGGATCAGGGTCAGGTCACTTCTTGGTTGATTATACTGCTAACAGAAAAATCCAAACAAGCCATGCTGCATTTTATTCCTGAGGCTTATTCTTGAGAAAACTGTTTTTGCTCCTGGGGAAGTCAATGGAAATCTAATTATTCCCATATGTTTAATAATAACAAGCACTTCCTTTTGGGAGAGCCGAACAAAAGCAGTGTGAAAACTATTAATTAATCGGGTTTGACTCTGTCATCAAGTTTAATTCCAGCCATACTAGTCAAGTTAAAACTGGCTCTGAGAAGGAGATTGTCCTGCTTGACACAACAGCCATAAACTTGGTGTGTGGCAGATTAAACAGTGTCTGGGCACACAGCTCAGCTTGCCTTCACACCAAGGGAAAAGCACAGCAACATCAACGACTTCCAGCTAGTTCCTGGGATTGCTGCCTGTGCAATCTACTAGACTAGAGACTAAAGACTCGACTTGATTTCCCTACTTGAATAAAGGTTTGAGCCAATGATGGGCTCAAGCGTGGACTTTTGTAGATGTTAGATCAGACCCCGTTGGTGCTGAGGGTTTGTGCAAATTCGTAGAACCACAGAATCACTGAATGGTTTGAGTTGGAAAGGATTTGAAAGACCATCTAGTTCCAATCCCATTGCCGTGGTCAGGGACACCTTCCACTAGACCAGGTTGATCAAAGCACCATCCAGCCTGGCATTAGACACTTCCAGGGATGGATTATCCACAGGTTCTCTGAAAAACCTATTCCGAATTTTTGCCTACATCTTCAGCAGATCTTCTGGGTCTCCATTGGCTGCTCTCTAAGATATGGAACAGCTGTCCCTTCTTAAGGACCAGAAGGTGAAGGTCAAAGGTGGAGTCTGAACACCATAGCAAAAAATAGGAAGGCTTTTCTTTTCATCTGTGGAGCAGTTCAAACTGGTGATTTAATATATTCACAACCCTCTGCTTTTTACAAAATTCAAATATGTTTTTATTATACAAAATTCCACAGTGAAATCCACCAGCCAGTTTCTTACATAGCTGCTTTAAAAATAGAATTATACCCCTTTTTGTAGTGTGTTAATTTTTATATTCACTAGCTTGAATAAACAGAAATGAAGCAGCAATTTGACTCTGAGTTATTTACCTGGACAGGTTTTGGTTTGACCTTCATTTCTGTTATATGCCTTAAGGTACAGTTAGTGGCATTAACAGAAGACCTGATGTAGTTACTTTTGAAGCCATTGCACCCCATTAGCAGGTCAAGCTCCCACTGTTGGTGAGCTTTGCTACACTTCAAAAGGGTGAATTTTCTGTCAGGGTAGGGAACAAAATACATGTCTGTGTCGACTTTTAGCAACGTAGCATGTTAGCTGTGTTAAACCCATCACAGAATGAGGATCTAGATAACTTTTCTTACTGCCCGTCCTCTAGACTATAATGTCCTTTTAGAGTGACACAGTGAACATCTGATCTGAATAATGGCACAGGACTAGGTTCCCCGTGTATCATTTGACAATGGTGTGTTTTTGCAGTCTAACCTTCCATGACCTTTAAAAATAGATATATTATTCTCCTATATTGAAATGCAACTGCAGGCCGTGAATTTCCCACAGTTTTCCTTAGAAACTTAAGCATTTCAGTCCAATTCTAGCTGTTTGAAATTCATTCTCCTAGGTTTTTCTTTTGCAAAGTATTCACCCCAGAGATTAATTTCTTCACATTATACCCAGTTAAATATGTATTGCACATGAGAGACACAAATTTCTTCTCTTTTAGTTTAACTGTGAACCCGTGGCCTTCTGAGCAGATCTGGGTAACATATCGGCACTTGCTTCATGCTTGAGATTTCTTTTACATCCCTCGTGGGTACTAAGTGCCAGAACTAATTGACCTCATCTGCCTCTCATGTCTTGCCCCAGTGACTGGAGCAACATCCTAACAAGAAAAGTGAGACATCCAAAGAGGTTCCTTCCACATGGTCTTTGGTTTCCCTTGTCAGCTGTCTAAATGGTAGGCAGGCGCACAATGGATGCTACTTATAATTTCCATTTGGGTTTGGTTTGGTTTGTTTTATCTAAATTCTCATTGTTTTGGAACTTGAGGGTAATTTGCAACCAACTTCACTGAGTGAAGATTGTGTTTTGACCCACTCTTGCACATCTTTGTATGATTTCAGTTTAAGAAGGGTTAGGAGCTAACCAGCTAGGTAAAAGCAAAGCTCAGACCAAACTGAAACATCTTGTGGAGGCACATAACTTTGAGAAGGGATTTCCTAATTGGCTGATGGCATCATCTGAGCTTAGAGAAAAGTCTCAGGTCTCGAGACTTTACAGGCCTTTTTCTTTTGAGCTGGTTTAAATTACACATCCCTCAAAACAACAGCAGAATTTTACAGAGGCCTCTTCTAACACTGCATAATCTTTTAAGCAGATCTGCATGTGAATGAAGCAAGTGCAAAACAGATCAAATCCTCCTTCCGGCTCCTGCAACCCAGACCAGTACAGTGGTGCAGTTCAGGGACACTTCAAAACCATCGTAAAATCCACAATTAACACTCAAAGATGAAAATTTTATCCTTCATTTCTACACAGTGTCAGGGTAGCACCTGATTTCTTCAGTTTTAAGGGTGTTTTGTGTTCCTATGCTTTAAACTGGTGGCTAAAGTTTTGCCTTCGGAAGCAAAAAAATGAACCCACACCAATGATGATCACAGATAAAACTAATACAGATGTTAATATAATGAGGATGTTGATTTTCTTCAGATCCTCTTTTTCACAGTCTTCTGGTTTAATATCCTCAATGTGCATTTCTTCCCAATACCCGAAGCTCCGAATGTACTGACACGTTAAGTGCTCCACGTTGGGAATCTGGACATTTTTGTTCTGGATCATTGATAAAAGCCAGGTGTTTCCACAGCAGTTGAGTGGGTTCCCAGAGATATACAAGTTTTTCAGTGAATTTTCTAATACTAAAATATTGCTGTCCTGTAATGTACTGAACCTGTTGTTCCGTAGGTCTAGAACTTCCAGTGGGGTGTCGCTACTCCACTTAGGCAGCCAGTTCAGCTGATTTTCAGAGAGGTTTAAAAGTTTAAGGTGACTAAAACAAGGCAAGTCAATATTTAAATCTATCAGACTATTGCCATGTAAATGCAAGTATTCCAGAGACTTTTCTAGTCCTGCTAGTGCTTTAAGTTCTATTTTCAGTCCAGGGTTCATGGAGAGATCCAAGACAAGCAGTGGAGTCTTGTGGAAGGTGCGTGCTGGTAGGATGTTCAGCATGTTGTCAGCGAGGTACAAGTACTGGAGAGCAGGAGAGTTGACAAACGACACACAACCACTGTCCTCTCCAGCCAGTCTTTGCTTAGCTAATCCTGAGTACATGTGGCAAAGGCTGATGTTATTGCTCTGTAGGTTAAGAAGTCTCAGGCTAGGAAGACTGGAAAAGATGTCAAATTGCAGGGTCTGAAGGTTGTTGTTTTGAACATGAAACTCCCTCAAATTTGGCAAAGCACCAGCATCGAGGAGAAGGTTCTGCAAAGCATTGTAGCTCAAGTCAAGGACAGTTAGGGAGACCAATGCACTGTCATAACTTACTGCAAATGCCTGAAGACAGTTTCTGCTGAGATTAAGGGTGTGAAGGGACAACATTGACTCAAAGAACCCATCTGGAATGGATTTGATTTTATTATAACTTAAGTCTAAATATACAAGCTGGGATAAATAAAGAGAACTTGTGTTTTTACTTCGCTTCTGATCAAGAAGATAAAAAGAAGCATCTAGCCATTCATTATCCATGTAGTCCATTTTATTATAAGGGGATTCAGCAGTGAGCTGGATTAAATTATTTGATAAATTCAGAGTTACCAGTTTATTTACCTGAGGGAAGACTGGGAAGTGAAGCAATTTGTTTTCACTAAGATCCAGACATCTTAAACTGTATTCATCATTTGACTTTGTGATGCTGAAGGTCTCAATGCTATTCCTGCTAAGGTCAAGTACCTCCAACTGCCTGAGGTTGAAATCAGAGATGCAAGTGATTGAATTTGTGGAGAGATTGAGTTTGGAAAGGTTGGCTAGAGTCTCGAAAGCACCTTCTTCTATTTCCATGATGATATTTCTCTGAAGATCTATTTCCACAAGACTGGGAGATCCCTGAAACATCTTGTGTGATATCATTACAATACTGTTGTCTGCCAAGGAAAGATATTGCAGTGTTGGAGCTTGATTAATGAAATACTCAGCCATCCCACTGTAGAGATTGTTGTGGGATAAGTCCATTATTTCCACCTTGGGCAAAAGTCCAATCCCCTCTGTCCCGTTCTGAGCAAGCTCATGTAAATGATTATTGGCTAAATTTATTTCCAGCAAACTCGTCATGTGTGCAAACACTCCAGACGTGATGAAGCTTATCTGGTTGAAGCTTAAATCCAGATACTGGAGGGAAGTGTAGAATGATAATGGTATTTCAGGGATGCTTTGAATCAGGTTTCCAGACAGATCTATTTTGTTTACATTCAGATGGAGCTCATGAGGGATTTGGTGGAGGTCTTTGTTGTGGCAAAATGCCTGTGAATTTGCCTGCCAGAAAAGGAGAGAAAAGGGGTTGTCATATGGCAAATTAAAAATATTTTTGCACAATCTATATAAGGAAAATAACATTCAAGATCTAGGCAGAACCTCCTCCTGAAACACTGATCCCACCACTTTATCTGAGCAGTCAGACAGCAAGAGCAACAATCCTAACACCTCTCTGCAGCTAACGACACTCTTTTCATTTTAAAGGCATCACTGACTTACAACAGTAGAGTTTTATCTGTGTTTGATATCTACTGAATGCTCTCCTTTTTGTACCTTTCTCCTGGACTCTTTTTAATAGTCCCAAGTGAAGGAGTTTTGCCCCTTTTCCATTGCAGTCAAGCACCATTTCTTCATTTATCTTCTGATGTTTAATTTTCTCACTTTCATCTCTGTATTAGATTTTTTGAACTCACCTTGCAAGTGCAAGCTGTACTTGAAAAAGCTTCATGCTGTTGGGAGTGTGGGTCCCAAAGCAGGAGGTGGAAAAACATATCCTACATTGTAAAGCCTGTCTCTCCTTCATAGTCACACCCTCAGATATTCAACCATGTTTTCCTTTAGCCATGGCTTAGTTTAGTAATGCACCTTTATCCAAAATGGGCCATTCAATGGCTGAAATATTTCTGATTTCTCTTCCCGCTTTTACTATCCATGTCTATCCTTTTGCTAAGGTAACAGTTCCCTTCTTCTTGCACGGGGAGAGCGCCTTGTGAAAGCACTCTGACAACACTCACATGACACAACACGGAAAAGACAAATTCTGTAAAGCCAGCACTTGAGAGAGAAAAAAGCTGTGAGGTGCTGTGAGGGTCATACTTTTTCAGGCCAATTCACAGCAGAAGATAGAGGGAAAAAAAACAAATGTCAAAATCAAATCCATCTTCCAGAAGCAAGTCTGTTTAATAGCAGCTAAGATTGAGTTTGTGTCCAGGCCAAATTTGGAGTGTGTGTTCATAAGGAAGATTGAGAACATGAACATGAGCATCCTTGCATAAATATCAAGCTGTATTTTGTTAATAACGAGAACATAGAGCAGTGTGAAGAAGTGGAAAGTGATAGGCTTAGGTGGCATCTAATTTACTGGAGGAAAACTCTTGTCATGAATGTGTTTGGATGTCTGGGCCATATAGTATTTGTAGAAAGATCAGAAAGGAAAGAAATAAAGAAAAAAGTATGTTGAATCTTAATTTTTGTGGAGAAGCAGGATCCAGATTACATGATACAAAGATTTTCAGATATTAAAGAAAGATTAAAATTAAAACCAATTAAACCCTATCTGTTTCATATGAACTTTGAGGTGAATGAAGTGGCACGTCTGCTTTTGGAGAAGTGTGGCACTAATCAGTCTTTTGTGAATCTCTTTTGCATAATCTAAATTTTGAAGACGACACAAAAATGTGTCAGAGAAGTACAAGTGCTGATCTGAACTCTAGATATCTGAACTCTAGTCAGACTGCTCCACAAACCTTCCTATAATACATCTTTCCCAAAGATCCCAAGTAAATTGACTACAAAAACCTGAAACCCTTTTTACCCCCCTCCAATTCACTTAAATCTCCTCAAGCTAAAAATATTAGAGAGAAAAAAAGAAAATTTTCTGGCCTCTGCCTAACATTATTTCTTTCCTACAAAGCCATCGTATAATTGCTCATTTTGAGCTAAAATATGCCTAGATTTGGGCTTAGCTCCAAGGTATGAGAACGAAGATTTTTTTATTTGGTTTGTGGAAGAGGCAGAAGCCAGAAGGATAAAAAAATCCAGAGTGAAAAAGCAGCAGATTCTTTGCAGCCTAAGGCAGATGCCAGGTTTCTTCAGACACTTTGAGCCAAATCTTGACAAATGTAGAACCCCCTTCACTCCTTCTGGGAGAAAGTATCTTAGCAAAGTTCTGATCCAACTCCTGTCAATGCCAGCCAGCTGGTTTTCATGGAAGTCAATGCTTGAGAGGTCAGTCCCAGATCACCATGTATCTTGCAGGATTTGGTCTTTAATCTGCATCCATGGAACTGTCCCAGGGCTAAAAGGGGCAGATAAAATCTATACTTCCCACTGCCTGCCCCTTGCTCCTGTAATAGTTCCCCACTCATATTTCTTTTAAAACTATCATTCTTTTCACAATTTTGATCCTCACCATATTTCTTATCTTCTGCACCTTCTTTACCCTGCTGGGGCTCAAACTGCATGAATTACATCCTCATCAGGAATAGGAAGAAAAGATATTGCACATCTCAGTGGGATGGAGCATGTCTTTGGTGTATCTCCCCTCCTTCCGCCTCTTAGCCCAATTGGTTCTGACTTCATCTTTTTTGCCAGTGTTGCCATCAGTTTATTTCAAGTCCATTGTCAAGAAGTACTGCAGGGTGAGGAGCTTTTGGTCCCTTCAGGATCTGGTCCCACTTGTGTGCTGGCAAAAAAAAAAATCCAACATCTCAAAAGCTAAGCATCATTTGGATTCTTGTTTCAGTTCTTCACTGCTCAGCACTGGGAGGAAGCTGTCATCCATGTTCATGAGAGCCCTACAAAAAAAGCAGCTGGATCCAAGCCTCCACTCGCGTTCTCCTTTGTCAACTCCTGAACATTGGAACCAAAGAATTTGGGCTGCAGGCACTTGGCACTGACCTGCACTTGTGTGGTGTCCATGGCCATTCCCAGAAGAGCTGCCCAGGTGGAGTCTCAGATCAAACCTCAGCAGTTTGCGCAGGCACCCCACATCAGCTGACCTGTGATACCTGGTCGTGCACATGTTCTTGCACCACCTCAATCCAAGGTAAGACAGAATTTCCTAAAATCCCTTCTCTTCTGAAAATTATTTCAAAGCTATTCATGAATTAGCAGAAACATCTTACTTTGGGAGGCAGAACATGCTCTAATTGAAGCCTTGCCTGACCTTGGAAGGCATCATGAGTTAGGAAGAACCTCCTGACATTTAAGCTGTGCCTCGTTTTGCAAAGTAGATATGCCATAACTTGTGTAATCAGTGCAGCTCACACCTGTGTCAAGGGTCTGGTAGGGATTGCTGACTTCCTAAAACCTCCTCTAGAGTTCTTGTTCAATGACAGGAGTACTAGTGGTGAGTCAGAGACAGGCACAAGTTTCTGACTCATGCCTTTTATAGGAGACTTGGGATGAAAGTATTAAATTCTGAGCCCTTGCTGTTCTGAAGGTGTCGCCACAGGGAAAGTGCCTTGTGAAACAGTGAGGCTGTGATGAAAAATAGTAATTCAGGATTTCAATGAATCCAGCAGTTAATCCAGTAGCTCCTTTTTTCTTTAAATGGTGTTTGGATTTATGTGCATCCTTTGTTGGAGCAAACATCCAGCAAAGGAAGATGATCAGCATTGACATCTGCAATGCTGAGCTGTTCATTTATTCGAGATGAGCATCCCAGCCTTTGACTGCAGCTTTCTGTCGGAGCTAAATTTATCTAAGTTAACTGCTTAGAGCCTGGGGCCACTGGGTTGATGAAACCAGTTTATGCTGGAGTGCTGGAAACAAGCACATGTTTACTTCACAGCAGTCAGCCGGGTCTGTGACCCTTCCAAAAACTGGAATGGGACAAGTGTGCTTGGGTTATTGTGTGTCTTGCCCAGCCTTCACTTTACTGTGATACATGGGACCCAAGCTTCATCAGACTTCCCTCTCCAGCCAATGAACTGAGCTACTCAGTCAAGTAGATTCCCAAGATTGCTCTCTATAAACTAGGTTTTAATTTCTTTGGAATTCAGGAAGTGCAGCAACACAGCAGGTGGGTAGGAATGCATTGGGTCCCATAAGGGAGTTGTGTACAGCTAGTAAATAGGGTTTTTTTTCCTATTTTGGAAATTCTTGAAGATTTGTGCTAAGCAGCTTCAATATTCAGGGGGAAAAAAGGTATTTTTAAAAGCCTGTTACAGTCAGAAATACCTTGATAGGGAAGGGAGAAAGTTCAGGTCTAAATAACATTTATAATACTGTGCCAGGTGCTTGCAAAAATCCAAGGAGAAAATTTTGTACTGAAGCAAGAGGCTTTGTCACTTCTTTTTCCTCCAGCAGAAGTCAGGTGCAACTTCCCTGGCAGCAATGCTGTGTCAGGGCAGAGGAGGTCAGTCTCCCTGCTATTACAAAAGGGCTGGTATGGAGGTGTTTCACAGAAGATTCTTTATTTAGAGCACAAAGAACTTAGGCCTGATAGAAAGGAGTTGATTTTAGGTCTAAGTCTTTTCTCTGTCTCAGTCCCAGAATCCCTCTATGGTCTTAGGGAAATCAGGTCAAATTTCTTTTAACCAGCTCCCCTTTAGAAAAAACCCAAACATAATGATCCTTCTTCCCACCTCACCCCTCCTCCACCCCTCTTATGTGCTGTCACTACAAAAAGGACATAGCCTGAGAGGTGCCTGCTACCCATCCCCTAACCCACCTCTGCCACCACAGAAAGTCTGGTCCTGCAGGATTTCCTTTTTCAGAGACCATGGCTGTTTGCACAGTGCCTGCAATGGGGGTGTCCCAGCCCCACTGCAGATCCCAAAGGGCTGAGGAGGAATCCCCCCTTACCGTTTCACAGGGTGTCCCCTCCGTGGGATGATAGTTGAAGGTTCCTGTGTTCACCACTGCCAGCCAGAAGATGATGTTCAGTTTCATGGTTCTGAAGGCAAAAGCAATTATGGTTAGATTTCAAACAGAGCACAGAGGTCAACACATGTAAAAGCTGGCACCAGATCGTCATCTAATATGGAGATGGCCACAAGCAGTGCAATAAATTAAGATCTCTGAGCCTACTACACTTGTGACTTACCTGTGTAGCTCTGCATTCCTTTGAGCCTGGTGGCAAAAGGAAGATGCAAGGCATTTGTGTAGTTTGTGTGGTTCCAGATTCTGCCTACATGACATCCAGGCCACCCAATGAAGTCCAGATGCTCATGCTGGGCAGTGTGTCTGGCATCACGTAGAAAGAGCTCTCAAATGGAAATGGTTTCTGTTTAGATCCAACAAATTAAGTTGAGGGTATTAGGCACAACAGGACACCACCCTGACAGACAGTCTTCTGTCATGCAGAACATGATTTCAGATGGTTTGTGAGTTCAGGTTTGTATTTATTACTTTGTGCTGCCCTCTAGGGCTGAAGCACCTGTCTAATTGCTGGTTTCCTCCCTTCCTTCTGCTAAGCACTGCTGCTGGAAAACCCACCTTTGCACAGGTTTTCCTGTTGCTTTTCCCAGAGCCACTAGCCTGAACTGTTGCAGCACAATTTTCCTGGAGTTGAAATAATATGCCAAAGATCTGGGCTCTTAGCATCTCATTTGCTTTGCAATGCACTCTGAAATGAGAGGCAAAGTCACAGAATCACAGAATCACAGAATGCTTTGGGTTGGAAGGGCCCTTAAAGATCCTCTGGCTCCAACCCCTCTGCCCTGTTAGGGACACCTTCCTGCAGACCAGGTTGCTGGTCCAGCCATGAAATGCCATGCAAAGACAACAGAGGAAGGCATGATTAGGTGCAATGGACAGAAAAATCCACATTAAGCTCCGCCAGTGAGATTATCAAAACCCCAGACAGGCTCCCCTTGACTGGGCTAGTGCCAGACTCGTTTTGACCATCTTCTCTCAAGCACGTCGTGTCTTGAGCTTCCCTTGTCCAGAGCTGGCTGCATTGCTGATTTTGGCATTCTTCCTGGACTCAAGCTCTCTATCTGCAACCCCCTTGGGATGAGCAGGGAACTTATGCTGAAGCTGGAGACTTCTGTGGTGTCCAGAGGTTTAAATTCCTTTCAGATGCTCTATGTTTGGAGTTTGCCCTGTCAGCAGTGTGCAATAGCACTTGCAATGCACAGACACTTTTGCAAGACAAACCTCAAGCATTTGAGGCCTCCATGAGAAAAAAAGATATATTTTTAAAAATAGGAGATTTTGATTTAATTTAGGGATGGACTACTAATATCATGCCTGTAATGAAGAGCAACAAGTGACCAGGATGACTGCAGCTTTGCATTTCCTACAACGGATGTTCAGAGCACTTTGGGAAGTTTGGATTTACGGGGATAAAAATAGCAGAGATTTTGTTGGTTGGGCATTTTAAAAACCCAGCTCAGTTCCTCAGGCTGTTTTACCAAGTGACCAAACAGTTGTGCCAGGTGAACTGTGAAGAAGAGCCTGGACAGAAACAAATGCCAAACCAGGAGGGAAGGGCATGCACTGATTCTGCTGCTCAGGACTTTAAAATCACAGCCAAGTCAAGTCTGCATACCGAAATAAGGACTCCTACATCTCCTCTAACCCCAGCATGGCTTTTCTCCTGTCTTTTGAAGCTGTTGCCTTTGTTGTTTCTCACTCTGTCCTCTCTCTACTCGCACCTATATGAGGTGTTTAGCCAACAGAACTTCTCCACCAGAAATTAACATTTTAAATTAATTGGATACACAGGGTTTTGCCAGATTTCCTATTTTATTCACCTTTTTTTTTTTTTTTTTCTACTCCTCTCTACAGGAAAGAAAAAAAAAAAATAAAGCGGCAATTGCATGAAATTCACCAGGCTGGAGACTTGCTGACCGAGGGGCTGGGTGAAGAAGGGACAGTAGGAGATGGGAAAATGAAAACACTTTTATCATGAGAAAGTGATTTGCAGATTAAAGTATCTGACCCTGAAAACAAACTATCGCCCTGGAAACGCAGCTTCCGGGAAAACTCAAGTTCAGGAACTAAACCACAGTAATTTCTCATGTTATTTTAGTGCAGCAAAAGGAGAGAAAAAACAAGCTTTTAATTCAGCAATTTGTTTTCTTTGACAGTGGAATCAATATCTGGGGAAAGGTCTATTCAATTTATGTGATCCAGCAGAAAGAAAAATGAGGTGAGGGGAGTTACTTCTGATAGATCTGATTGCATGATACTGATACCCCCCCTTGAATCCATCCATCATTATATTAGTAAAAGGTAAAGTACCGATACAATCGCTGAAATGGAAATATCTGCTTTAAAAAGGGATTACTTGTTTTGAATTTCTTTTACTGAAAAATTAAAGGATTTCAGCATTTTAGAGTAATAAATTGATTTTAAAGTTTAAATGATTGCATCTTAGTAAAAAAAAACCCATAAAGAAATTTCTTCTGTTGTGGAAAACCTAACTTTTGATTCTATTTAAGGAAACATATTTTCACTTTCATCAAAAATACTTTTGGCAAAATGCGCCAGGGTTTGGCTTCATAAATGCATCTGTGACTTTTATATAAATAAGGATTTTCTAAAACTTTACCAGTTCCAAATACTGTCTAAGTGTTAATTCCTGTGGTAACAATCCAGATGCAGCAAAACCCTCTCAGTAAGTCATTGTTCACCCAAGGTGACATTCAAGCTGTCGGGATCTTAAGAGTAGCACAGTAATGCTGCCATCTCACACCTCGTGCTCCAACAGGGAGAGCTCAATGACAGTGCTGATAGTAAGGAGAGCAGAGGAGCCAAACAGCATTTTGCCCATTTTACCCGGGGCTGTGAGATTTGCCCAAGGCTGTGCTAAGATTCCTTGTCAGGGAGCTGGCAGAGTGGCATTTAATCAGTGTACAAGGCTGATCGCTGCAGCACTCCTGGTTCAGAGCTCTATAATGCAGCAATTCCACAAACAGATTAAAGTCCTGTAAAGAAGTAAAAATACCCAGACATGTCCCCATCTTTCACTACTGCAAGCACAGAAAATAATAACAAAAACCTGGCTTATGACAACTGCATTGTTGAAAACTAATCGGCGCCTCCTTAACATAAGGAATCTCACTCTCTGCAGTGCAAGTCCCTGATGGGTTAAATATACAGCTGTGTGGATAGAGCCATCTACACAGTGTGTTCAGCCAGTTCCTCAGCCTATCCATAAACACAGTATATTTTATTTATACAGTACCTTCCTCGTCCGTGTTACTTTCAAAAAGCTGCAGCTCTAAGTTGCCAGAGCCCCCATCTCTCCTGCAGTCAAAAGCTCAACTTTCCAGCATGCTCCCAGGTTTGCCTGCATCTCCACATACCTGCTCTGTGGCTGGAGGAGGAGGAGGAGGAGCGGGATTCACCTCTGCTTGCAGCCTTCTGTCTCACAGACTCTCCCAGCAGCTTTTCCCGGGCAAGTCGAGGAAGAGTTTACTCAGGGAAGTCGTACCTCTCTTGCATGCCAGCTGACTAAAACTCTGTGAGCTCCGAGAGAAGTTTGAAGTCACAGGGAAAAAAAATACTCCCCATAGACCAGTCCATGAATTCATTCCTTTGCAGTCACGATCCCTTATGTATTCCCAGGCTCCCACAAGCGTGTGAATGCATACCTCCGTAATTGTTTTAAAATGTGTGTGTCCTCTGAGCTTCTCTTTATTTTCCATTTCGTCCATTCAGTCTTGGCTTATTTCCTGCAGTTTCTCAGCTGGTAATTACGCTCCTCTCGTATTGACACATGAAACACTCAGTAAATTCCACAAAAAAGATCCCCTCTGCAGGCTTTGCAGACACGTGCTTGTCTCTGAAGTCATCCCTGCCTGTCCCACAGCTGTCAGCTTGCAGATTCCCAGGGGATGGAGTGAATCAGGGGCACTGAGCTAGTCGCAAACCCAAAACTCCACATCCATGCGGAATGGGATGCACAGGAAAAGGGTATTTGGGAGGGAAGCTTCCCAGTAGGGACAACACATATGTTTGGTTTCCCAACAGCTCAGTTGTGTCTCTCTGGCCCAGCAGCGGGATGACCAAACGCACCCTTGGGGGAAAGGATAAATTCAATTTAATGCTTGAATGGGAAATAATGTAAATGCCTTCCAGAAATGGCAGTGGGATGTATTTTTCTTTCTTTTCCTTGGATGTGAAGCTCTCTTTTATTTCAGAAGCAATGCACTTGTGCAAACCAATGGGGTACCTGCAGATGTCCTGTTTTGTCTCTTTCTGTTTAGACATGCCCTGGTACCAGGGCAGAGGTGCAAACTCTGCATGATAGTTTACAGCAGTGCAAACCTCTGAGAGAGTTTGGCCAGCTCCACAGTGGGTGTCTCAGGACCAAACTGAGGGTTGGGCTCACCAGCCAAGGCACAGCCCTGCCTGGGTTACCCTGCCAGAGAGCTTCTGCAAGTGCCGGTGACCTAAGCAAACCTCCCAGGGATCACTGCAAATCTCCTTCCCTGGATGCATGAAGAATATCTGAACTGAGTCACTTCCTGCCTGGAGGAGAGTTTTGCCTTCAGCGTTGTGTGTTTTCCCCTCTTTCCACTGCCATTATGGACAAAGAATTTGGGTGAACCAAAGAAAAAGGAGTGTTCTGACTCCCTTCTACTGGACAGCATCAATCCTGTCCATGTTTCCTGGATCTGTTTAAAATCAGATAAAACCCATGTCCTTTAACATCACGTGCCAAACAGCTTTGTGGGTTCTGCTAAACATATACTGGCTCCTCTGCCAGAGGTTAGTGTTCGTTCTCTTTAGCACACCAGATCTGACAAGGTCACTTCAGACCTGCACCATACTGTGAGATTCAAGATGAAAATGTCTAAAGATGTGAAAGATGTGGTTTGTTAAATGTTGCAATGAGTACATTTTGCATGTGTTACTGCAATAAGAATGTAATAAGGATAGTCAATTTAAAAGTAATGTGTCTATCATGGGAAAGAAGTAAACAATAGTGACACCTGTTCTTAATTATATCATGTATGATAGTGAACATGTATAGCTGTATATGTGTATTTTCATTTACACAGTACCTTCCTCGTCCGTGTTACTTTCAAAAAGCTGCAGCTCTAAGTTGCCAGAGCCCCCATCTCTCCTGCAGTCAAAAGCTCAACTTTCCAACATGCTCCCAGGTTTGCCTGCATCTCCACATACCTGCTCTGTGGCTGGAGGAGGAGGAGGAGGAGGAGCAGGATTCACCTCTGCTTGCAGCCTTCTGTCTCACAGACTCTCCCAGCAGCTTTTCCAGGGCAAGTCGAGGAAGAGTTTACTCAGGGAAGTCATACCTCTCTTGCATGCCAGCTGACTAAAACTCTGTGAGCTCCGAGAGAAGTTTGAAGTCACAGGGAAAAAAAATACTCCCCATAGACCAGTCCATGAATTCATTCCTTTGCAGTCTTATGTATTCCCAGGCTCCCACAGGCATGTGGATACATACCTCTGTAACTGTTTTAAAATGTGTGTGTCCTCTGAACTTCTCTTTATTTTCCATATTTTTTAATGGCCAAATGGTTTAAAAATTAGTAGGAGAACTATTTCTCATTGAATTATTTTGGCAACAGAAGCATATCTGGAGGAGTTTGCTTATGAACCACAGATCCAAAACTTTATTGAGGACTTCAGAATAGCACTTATATAGAACACAGGTGGTCCAAAAAACACAAAGCACAGTATCAATGAGTGAGCATGTGGTCTGAAAGCCCCAGTGATCCTGTGCCAGCCCCAAGTAGGAGTCCACTATAGCTGTATCTTGTGGCATCATGCCTCATGACAATGGTGGTGCTATTTGGTTTGGCATCAGCTCGACACTGATGTGTTGATGTCTGTCTCTCACCCAAGTTGCACCTCCCCTCATGCTGTCTTATTTTGCTGGGACTGACAGAGGGATGTCACCCAGGAGATATTGTCACCCCTTCTGTAGTCACACCAGGGCAGCCTGATGACCAACTCCATGTCACAGCAGCCAAGTCTGGAGAATGGCTGCATTCGTGCTGCTCAGAGATGTGGGGCCAGTTGCATTGTCCAGGTGGTGCATGGCTAACTAAAGGAAAATGGCCTGTCACAGAAAGGATAGGAAGTCTCCGGATGATGAATTTCAGACTTACATGGAAGGAGAAGAAATTATTCACACAGGTGCTGCTGTTGCTAGATGTCTATCTCTGCAGCGTGGGCTGCAGAAACTTGGGTCAACCAATGGTTGATACCCAGTGACACCTGAGTGCTGATGCTTCTCCAGTTTTATCTCTCCCAGAGAGTGATCCCTGGCTGGATCCATAGAGACCTGTCCCTTCTCTAGAGCAAGTTGACTATTTCCCTTTGTGTAGCACTCAGATATATCTGGCTCCGGATGGTTCCCCTACAGCCCTGAATTTGTTTCACTGCTAGCTTTCTTGGAGAATACCTTGAATATTGTGGGGACAGCATCCAAATCTGCTGTGGAATAGTGTGGAGGACTGTGTGGAGCAGAAGCAACCAAACCTGATGCAGGCCCTGAAGGAAACCACAGAACTACACCCAGATTGGAGCGAACAAGCTGGTTTTGTGGGAAAGGGTGCCCTTGGGTGAGCTAACCCTCAGTGGTATTGACACAGGGAAACTGGCTTATCTGACAGCAACAATGAACCCAAGCATACCCCGTGAAAAAACCTGAGGATACGAGGAAGGACACCACACCCTCCAAACTTGTAGGATCTTGCCACAAAAACTGCTTACAAACACCAGTCCTGCGAGAATGCCTGCTGGTATCTGCCATGCACAAATCCTACATGCCTCCATACTGAGGCAGCAGGATGTGGCAACCAGCAAATCCCACTTGGGAAAAAAAAGCCACAGGTCAGCTCTGGTCACACAGAGTCAAGCCTGGGCCCTCTGCCTCCTTTCTAACTGTCACAGAATTCCCACTCTTCCATGGGAGAGGGTAACAAGCTGGGTTGGTGGGGCTGCCATGGAGACAAGCAGGAGTGTATGAACAGAAAGAAAAATTCCCAGTTACTGAGATCCTCCAAGACATCTCTGCCAGTATAAGCATCTTTATCTTGAGCTGACGTTAGCCCAGTTGCTTTTTTAGAAATTACACTAAATAAAACCCAAAAACCCCAACAAAACAGCCAGGAAGAGAACTGGCTGCTTTTAATAACTTGCAAAAGATTAGAAGTTGACCATGTGCTCACCTCACAGTTAAAATAAATCATATATGTCAACAAGATGGCCATCTTTAATTATAAATTCTATTTTCCTGGTCTGAACAAAGTTTGCTATTTGTGGTCCATTTCCTCTGGGCCTGATTATAGCTTCTATTTAAAAAAATACTTGAGGAACAAGGGTTCTAAGAGGTTTGCTCTAACCACTCTTTCTGTTTCTGCTGCTGTTGTTGAGGGAAGTTTGTTGCTGGGATGATGCTTCACACACCACTGCCAATACAGGTGAAGTGTCTTGGTCACCAGGTCAGCTGTGATTCCTGTTCCATCTCCGCCCTCATCACGTGGTGCCTGCAGATGTCAGGAGCAGTGACTTTACCTGAACTCAAAGAAGATGTTGCTTTTGGTATTTTCCCAGACTAGATTTGTGTCAGTCCTCTTTGGTACCAACCCTAACCTTCCTCAGGTCCAGATGAGAGGGTAAAAATGCATGTCCAGTTCCCATGGGATGCTCCCCACTTACCAAACCAGATGCGGCCAGCTGTGAAGGAGTTAGCTGCAACCATGTTGTGATGCAGTGATTTGAAGGATGGACAAAGTCCTGGCTCATCTGATTCCTCTTGGGTGCCAGGGCCCTCAAACTCTGCTTGTAGCCCAGACAGAGAGTGACAGAAAATTGAGTGAGAAAGCAAAACACACATTACGGTGCAAAAAGACATTCATGGAACCCTTGGGAGATGTTGTACATCACTTGGAGCAGCAGATTTGGTGGAGACTCCCAGCATAACCAGGTATCACCACAGGATAAAAATGGGACTTATTAGATGGGACTGCAGAGTCTTCTGAGAGAAGAGAACATGAATAACTTGGGAGAAAACAATGTCTGATGAGGGGGGCTGCTAGGGCTCATGGCAGTGAGGCAGTAAGAGAAAAAAGAGAGGGAAACCTCGAGGGAAAAACTCCCAGACAAGTAAAATGATATGACAGGAGCTGCAGGGAGTGTCATAATTGGGGAGGGGGTGGGGACAGGGTGGGGAGGTTGTTTGAAATGGTGCAAATGGAATTCGTGTTTGTATTATGGGGGCCAAAAAATCTCCAGGCTACTCTGGCTTTATTTTCCAAACCCTGTGGTCTTCAGACATGCACCATCCTTCAGTGAGACTTTGAGCTATGGCTTGCTAGCAAAGTCAATAGGTGAACATCTCAAGAAGACAGGAATAATGGCAGAGACTCTCTGCCTTGCACCTGCCCTGCTCCAATGGTTGAAGGGAGCCTGCATCCTACCCTGATTTTTTAAGTGTCCCTGGGTGTTTTCTGCCCTCTGCTAACTTCTACACATCTTCTGGCCTGTGCTTGAAACATCCCAAAGCTTAATCAACAGGTTCAGGAGACTGTGCTGCCTGTGACAAATCTGATTTATCTTGAAATGCAAACCAAAGGAGATTGATGTGGTTTGTCTTGCAAATATTTCCTATATTTCTGCTCTACCACTGCAACAGCAGAAGGATCAATGAATCAAGTGGTGTGGAACAAGCTGAAGAACAGTTTGGTCTGTCTTCTGTGCTAATGGGGCTAAAGATCTTGTTTCTCTCTAACTCTCCTGCTTAACTTAAAGTGTGTAATAGCATCCATTCTTCCTCCTTCCTCTTGTTTTCTTTTGGTTGGTGGAAGAAAGTTGGTCTCTCTCCTGAACATTTTCACTCTCTACTATTGAATTAGACCTTACAAAAATGACTCTTATTTATCCACCACCATTTAAATAATAAGTTTTCCCTTTTTGTTGTCCCTTCTTTCCACCTCTTTACCGTGTTTTCTTTGGATAGGTGGTGTTTTACTGCAATGAAGCTATGGTGAATGGATTACTGGCATTATATCTATAAAGCCTTGGAGCTTATCATGATACAGGTAATTTTCAGCTCTTGCAAAGAAGTATTTCACAACAGTTAGTGGAGAGTATGATCTACATTGTGCTTTGCCCCTTCTAGACTGTTTTGTTAGGCAAATGCCAGAAAAAAGAAGGTTGGAATCATAGAGAGAGAAGAAATGAGAAATGCTCTATTTTTGTCATGTTCCTTACACCCTTTGATCCTTCCCACAGCCCTCTGATCCATCACTACGTCATCACTTACTGAAATCATGGGGGCTTTTTATAGCCCACAGTGGGATTCTGGGTTATTTCCAAAATGTCTTTGCTTACCGCTCAGTGTTTTGGCTTTTCTTGAATAATCTACCTCCCATCCCCAATCATGTATTTTGGACTACTGAAACCCTTACTTAATTCCTTCAGGGTTCCTGCTGAGCTACAACCAAATATCATGAGAGTTCCTGTGTGAAGTGTTTTAGGTGGAACCCACTGCTGGAGGAGAAAGGTACCTGGACCATTTAACACCCCCCTTGAACCAAGTGATGAAGCAAGGGGACATGGGGGGGATATTGAAGTAATTTCAGTGGAGACAGAAAGTAGACATAAGGCAACAATCTGAAGGAAAAAAAATCCTGCTCATCTATTTGCTTGATCTTTCAAAACACTGTTAGCATAATTTGCTTCTGAGCATCTCCTTCCAGATTTCAGAACAGGGGTGCACCTCAGATAAAACTTTTGATCCAGTGCATGAGCTACATTTCCAGAAAGTTTAGTGCATTGAATGGTGAAGTATGGTCAACACAGAAGCACAATTCTGCTCAAACATGTATCACCTTCCCCCTGCCAAGCCCAGGTAGAAGCAGTGATTGAAGAGCTGAGTAAACTCCTGGTCACCTTCTTCTCATAAAAATTTGTAACTCCAGACTGATGTCACAGGTGAAAAAGATGAGCTATATTCAGTCAAACAAAGACAGCTGCAAGGTTGGGACCTATCAAATGAGCCACTGATCTTGATATCCTTCACAGCTCAGGGAGGGAAATGAAAGCCTGTTTTGCTCATGATTCATCTAATTGTCCAGAAGATGAGTCACCTCCACAAGCTCTGACTTTCTCTTGTGAAGATGAAGGGACTGGTGCATGACTACTGCAGACACAGATTCAGAATTAAGGGAAATGAATCCCTCTTGTCATCAGGAAACGGAAAATTGGTTTATTCTGATGGTTGTGAGTATACATCCTGCTGGTGTAAGTCACAGCTTCCCAGCCCAGGCTGGACATAGCAATCCCTTAAAATACTTTCCACGTTTCCTTGGTGAAGCAGCTTGGGGATGGTATTATAGGATGTGCTACAAACATTATAAGTGATTCTGCCATTCTGTTGTTGTTTTGAGGGTCTGACATCCACCATTCTATTGAGCAAAGGCCTGGGCAAGATTCCTGTTCTGAGGGGCCTCTGTACCAACAGAAATTTTCATGTCCTTGTACACAATTGTAAAGATCTTTGTTATGAAACTGGGATAGAATTGTAAAGATCTTTGTTATGAAACTGGGATGATGCTTTTGGGTAAGATTGTCCACCCCTTTTCCTCCCCAGCTCAAAGGCACTGGGTTTTAGACAATGATCCTTATGGATCTCATGACCCATGATATCGAATGCCTGCCTGTGCCATATCACAAGGTTCTCTTGGTTAAAGGTACATGCTTTTAAGGCTAAGCTTTCTGGCATCAAGATTTATGTATTTTTACCCTGTCCATAGCATGAGTGAAAAGAGAAGCTCTTCTTTGCTCATTGCACCTTTCCAAAAGCATCTAGGACTCAGGATTCTGTGTGAGAGTGGACACACTTGTTCATATCAACATTGCCAGATTTGGATCTCAGGCAAAGAGACAAAACAAAACTAGCCATCACACTGTGAAATACAAGGTAGTTGAAAGGGTTGAGATTCAGGACAAAAAAATTTACCAGGGCCTGTTGTGGTAGAAAAAGGGGTCATGGTTTTAAACTAAAAGTGGTTTGTTTAGAAAGTAGGAAGAGGCTTTTTACAGTGGTGAAACACTGTCACAGGTTGCAGTTAAATGTGTCCCCACTCATTGCAGGACAAGTGGACTGGATGAGCTTGAACAGTTCCCTTCAGCCCAAACTATTCTATGATTCTATGTTTCCATGATAAGAAAATCACTGGAGATGGTAAAGGAAAACGTTGGTGATATCCTTCTGCCCACTGAGCAATTTGTTCATTGGCATGTGCAGGGAAGCACAGGATAATTAATTTTTGTATTCTGTGCCTGCCCTCTGGTGGTGAATGGATGCTGCTTAGTTGAAAGCACACAAATACATTTATATGTACACACATGTATATGTATATATAGACGTAGGCACAAATGCATTGACATATACACCATAAAATGCTTACATCTGAATTGAACCTTGAATTTGAATGTTACAGATGTGAGCAGTATTTAACTGTACTTATTGGCTGTGGTTGGTCTTTTTAATGCTGAAGATTTTCTTGTGATTGTGTTAAGATTTAATTTAGTTAAAATATTTCAGAATGACAAGAATAGGAGTTATAGTGAAATATTTGCTCCAGCTTGAGAAACCAGCAAGGTCTTTTCCTCTCTATAAATAAACTCCATAGAAACTGGGTGAGCTGTACAAAAATTAAGAGCAAAAGGTTTTTCTGGGACCACTTCTTCTAGCAAATGCGGGACAGCAAAAAAGATAACTGCTGAAGCCTGGATGTTTCTTTCCCTACACAATGACAATCTGGCATAGCAGGAGGCCACAGAGAGACTGGTGAAAAGTTGGAAGACATATACTCACAGAATCACGAAATATTCAGAGTTGGAAAGGATCCACAAAGTCCTTGAGTATGACTCAGGGATTAAATCCACAGCCTTGGCGTTTTTAGCACCATGCACTAACCAGCTGAACTAATCTCTCCTTCACCCTTGGTGAAGTCATTTAGGGGTTTAGCAAGGATACAACATCATATTTCCACTCATTTTCCCTTTTAGCTGCAAAGAGCAGAAGGATTTGCCATGCAGCCCTTCACAACTCCTGGAAAACTCCAGCAGCTGGGCACGAGATAGCGAGGATAAATGCATTCAGCACTGCAGCTTTCAGGACTCACACTGTGTTCAATCAGGCTGAACACAGTGTTCCAGCTTTGTCTCTTTGGATGGCCAATTGCAGTGGCAAAGGCAGCAAAGGTGATGTTCACCTTGATGGGCTTTGTTGTGTCCAGAGGGAAGTGAAACAGAAGAACTTCCCATCAACACCTTAATTCAGCACTCAGTGCTTGCAAATGAAACCACAGATTTCCCCTTGGGGGAAGGGAGAGCAGCCTTCAGTTCCTTGGAGCCATTGAGACCTGCAAGCCCTTCTGCAGATTATTATCCTGATTACACATATGGCATGGAATTAGTATTGAAGCCATGTGCAGGGAAGGGCACACTGTGTTTCTGGGTACCTGTAGCAATAGGCAACATGGGTATGATGTCCATAGTCACAGGCTCCCCAGGGATGTGGCCACAGCCCCTCCAGATCCCTTTCTGCAGGGCAGTTTTCCAGCCACTCTTCCGCCTTCCTTTAACACTGCCTGGGATTGCTGCAATGAAAATTCAGGACCTGGCACTTGGCCTAGTTGAACCTCAAACAGTTGGCCTCAGCTCGTTGATCCAGCCTGTCCAGATCCCTCCTGCCCTCCAGCAGATCCACACTCCCACCCAACTTGGTGTCATCTGTGAATTAACTGAGGGTGCCCTCCATCCCCTTGTCCTGAACATTGATGCAGAGATTAAGCAGGACTGGCTGCAATACCAAGCCTTGGGAAACACCACCTGTGACCAGCGGGATTTAACTCCAGTCACCACCACACTCTGGGCTCAGTCACCCAGCCAGCTTTCCACACAGAGAAGAGAGCACCTGTCCAAGCCATGAGCAGAGTTTCGCCAGGGGAATGCTCTGGGAAACAATGCCAAACGCTTGACTGAAATCTAGATGGACAATGCAAATCTGGTTCATCTCAATGCTTAGGCCTCCCATTATTCCAGATATGGAGAATGATTTGGTGGAGATCTTGTAGGATATGAAAACCATTGTCCCACCAGAGCCGGAGGACACCCTGTCTGGGGAGATTCTTCACTCAGTTCCTTTCCACCTGCCCACCTTCTGCTGGCTGGTTCCTCTCCATTCTACATCCCAGTGTTGGACAGTCTGTACCCATCCCAGTATGAAACACAAGGACAAAAGTACAGGGATAGAGAGGAGAAGGTTTTCAGGCTCATTCCTCCATAGCCTGAGAAACGGAGCTCCCTGGGTCACCCTGCAGACTGGACCACGGTCTTGGACCCATCATGAGTATCAGGTTATATTTGCCTTTTGTTCTGACTGTGTTGCAGTCCTGACAGGTGCAGTCGGGCAGAGAAACCTTGATGACATGAATAAATGAATAAACTTTGAATAAACTTTGAATCCATGAATAAACTTTGGCACCTTATTTAGATAACAACCTTCAGTTGTTCCCTCCAGTGCTTTCTCTTTGCTGATGGTGTCTGGGGAGCTGAGAGTTACAGATTTGGCTGGGCAGGCAGTCACCTCCTCAGGGAGCCCACACAAGTGGGTTAAACAAAAGCTTTATTTCCACACAGTGTTCTCAGGACACAGTGCCAAGATATCACAGACAGCTCAAAACAAGGAGTGGAAAGGAATGCTATGCTCCTGTCATGCTTTTTTATTGCAAACAGCCCTCAGTCACAAAATGCATTAAAGCATGAAGTTAATTGCAGCACATCTGCCATCAGATATTATTGTGTGATGTTTGGACAGTGCATTTCTTCTGGTGAGAAAAGACCTCGAGGCCAGACATTTAGCCTTGCAGAATCTTTTTGCTGCCTACTCTTCCTGCCCTCATGTCTCTGACTAGAAAGGTCAGTTGGTTTCCTGCAGGATTTCAATATTTTGAAATGCTATTTCAGTTCCAGCTTTTGAATGAAAAGAAGAAAATAAAGGAGGAAATTGTATGTAGAGATTGGAGCTGAGACATCTGCCTCCAGGGTTGCTTTGGAATCAGTGACTGCAATAGCCCAGCAGATGGGCAGCTGAGGTGTCTGGCAAACAAACTCTGAAAACCAGGCCATTTTCCACTTGAAAACTGCAGAATGTTTTCAATTTGACAAATTTAAACAACAATAGAAAATAAAAAGACTCCAGCACTTAAGAAATGCCTTCTGTTCAAGACCAACTAAGACTAGCTGGGATTACATGGATGGTTATGCAGTTTTCATCTGGGCATTGGGCCTATGTGGATATAGCATATTCCACCATTGTTCCTCGGCTCTGGATCAGTTTTTCCTGAGCTTTTCTGTATATGTTAATGAACATGTTTCAGACACCTAGATTTGTGAAAATGAGTGTATTTACTTTCATCAGCTGTTGCTTTTTTAAGTGCGTCTGAAGTCTGTGCTATCAAGTCTGGCTTCTGGACAGCCCAAGTTGAGAACAGAAAATGGCAAAAGGAGGGATAATTCCTTTGAATTAAGGAATTGTGATGTGTCGGTGAAAGCAGCCAATGAAAGAGAATCCAACAACATTTTCTTGACTAAACAGGTCCTGTGCAGGAAAGGATGACACTTTTCATTAAGTAATGACCAAATGAAGGGGAAATGCCATGGGTCAGGACAGGTGTGGAGTCAGGAACCAAAGCAGAGAATTGCATTATCAGGATGCATCGTGTGACAACTTTTGTGGGTGGTCCTCGTAGTCCCTCCACTGGATCCTGTGCTGTTCTGTAGAATTTAGGGATGCTCAGGGAAGAAAGGAGAACCATGGGATGCTGACATCTGCAAATATTGTGAAGTCAGGCTTTGGAAGGATTGTGAGAAGTTCTAGTAAATGAGGAAAAAGTTGGTGAACGAAATTTAATACCAACAGCTGTAAAGTAACGAGCGTCAAAGGAAAAGCATTATGTGCTTCTTGCACTGCACAGAACATGGATTCTGTTTCAATTGCTTCGGAGAACTCTCTCCTCTGGTCATTTTAGAAAGGCTGGAGGAGTACCCTGGTGTGGGATAAATACAGAAAAGCTCCCTTTGCTTACCTGTCTCTATAGATGCTGGCCTAGGGGCACTTTGTGTTGCTGCTCACCCTGCAGCTGCAGGAGGCTGGAGGATTGCAATCACCCAGGGTCTGGAAATAATCCTTAGTGCAACATCTCTCTTCATTTTGGGAGGTCTGTTTCAATTCCATGTGCTAACCCAACCTCTCTGTACATAAAACTCTCTGCATCCTACAGCTGACCTAGCAATCCTATAGCTCTTCATCAGGCTGGGTTTTACCCCGAAGAGCTTTCTCTAGCACCACCATTTCACACTGCTTCAGTTTGTGAATGATGAGCTGTAGTTTCTCTGCTGTCTCCCATGTATCCTTTTATTCTGATCACTCTCTACAACTGCTTCAAAGGAGGTTGTATCTGGCTGGGGGTCAGCCTTTTCTCCTAGATGAAAAGCAATAGGACAAGAGGAAATGGCCTCAAGTTGCACTAGGAGAGATTCAGATCGGGTGTTAGGAAATAATTGCTTCATTGAAAGGATTGTGAAGCATTGGAACAGGGAAGTGGTGGAGTCCCCATCCCTGCAGGTATTTAAAAGACATGTGGATGTGGCTCTAGGGGATGTGGTTCAGTGGTGGACTTGGCAGTGTTGGGTTAATGGGTGGGTTTGATGACCTTAGAGGTCGTTTCCAACCTAAATAATTCTATGACTCAAGCCATTATTTTTAACACAGATTAGGCTGGTGACAGGTGCCACACCATGCCTTTCAGGCCTGGCTGAAGGGGAATGAAAGGACGTGTGGCTAGAGCAGCAGGTAACCCTTAGCCCACCTGCACCAGTGATGCATCCCTCTGATGACCACTGTGTCTGAGGGGGTAGGTGAAGGTGGGTAAGAGTCTGCCTGTGCACAGGACCTTGCCAGACCATGTCCATTGCATGGATTTAAAGGAGCCAGCTGATGTGATGTCTCTCATGCGTCTGTTTGACAGATTCTTTGCTGGTGTGAGGATGGAATCATAGGATCATAGAATTATCCCTGGATTACTTACCCTCAACTCTACTCCTGCATTCAGATGGCTGTATTTCCAAACCCCAGAGGAGCATCTTCACATTTTTTAAGGAGAAATATGCTGTGGGGAGTGGTATTGACCTCTCCTCACATTAACATGCCCTGTCATGGGAAATTTTCCCAGACTTGGGCCATTGTTGCTGTTTGGGCACTCATCCATGCTGTGGCTGCTCCATATCTTCCTTGGATTTTGTGCATCTCACACCTTCTCTGCCTGACTGTCCTGCCACTGGCTTGTGTACCTTGAGACCTGCTTTTAGTTACTGTATAATCCAGTGAATATGTGAAAGGGGGGTCTCCATAGGTGCCTTATCTTCACAGGGAGATGAAAAGTAAGCTAAGTCAGCTGAAGATAAATATGCAAACTAGGATGAGATTTTCAGGTGAAGGGATAGGTCTTCAAGGATCTTTATTGTCACATGCTATAAATTGACTGCTAAAAATATTGTATGAAATACAAACTATATTCAGATACTGTTTGTTGTATGTAAATACATCTGCAGCTCTCAGTGGTTTTGCATGATTACATTAAAATTCACTCTATAACATTAGTGGTAGAACTTCTAGCAATCATATAGTAAGTTCCTGTTGATAATGGTTACTGAAATGTGTGCTTCCTTATCCAAGAATCCACCAAGTGCCCTGTACACAATCACATGAGAAGTCTGACGTGGACTAACAAAAATTTCCATTTGCTGCTTCCAGCCCACATCTTCCTCATAACAACATTCTAACACTAGTTTTGGGAGAAAAGCAATTAAAAAAAAAAAAAAAAAAAAAAAAAGAAGAAAGATACAGTATGGGAAGAAATCTCATAAATGAACCTAAATCCCTCTAAACAGAACAATACCAGGAAAATATAAATATGGGGTTTATATTTCTAACAGCAGAGGTAATCACACCCAGGGATGAGTCCTTGTCCTCTTCCTGTTGAAATTAAGGGGAGAAGTTACCACTGACTTCAAAGAGAATAATGAATTATCCTGGGATTACCAAAGTTGTCTGTTACTAGAACTTTGCTTCTCTGCTACCCTTTCCCACAGATTTACTATCTTATTTTAAAAGGAATTCAAAGAATGTTGTTTATTTTAGAAGACTACAGGCTGAAGAAAGAATTCAAAACTGTGTGCAGAAATGTGGGTTGAAATATTTTTTCAATAATTTTCATGGAAAATTCAGATTGATATGACCCACTCTGCTATGTAACAGGACAGCAATGACAGATGGGTTTTTTCATATGGGAAAATAATGGAAAAGACATGAATTATGTGGAAGTTGTTTGATTTTAAACCCATGTTTGCACAGACCAATCCAGCTAACATTCTCCTCTGGAAATGTACTTTGAGTGTATAATTACCTGCCCCAAGTCTCTTCCATTAGACATTTTTCTGAAGGAATTTTCAAACAGAAGGTGAGCACAGGGCAGAAAGTGAAGGCTTTCCTAATCCCTGTTTGACAGCTTGAGTGTTGTTTGAGCCTTTTGACAGACATCCTTCAAGGGCCAACTTCTCCCACATGGAATATTAACTCACCACTAAAAAAGCAAAAGCTTCTTTTACAAAACCAGGTGCCACTGAGTAAAAGCTCATTATTAAACAGCATTAATGAATTTCCCTTCTGTTTTTGCTTTTTAGATGTTTATACTTCAAACAGATCTTACTTTGACAGTGCATGTTTTATACTTGATACAGTGAATTAGCTCTGAAAATACTCTGTTCATTAATTCTGTGAAGTCAGACTCTATTTGTTTCAGAATGATATTTTCAATATCCAATGAAAGTTTGCCAAGTGCTTGTTGATTCTTATTTATTATCTGAATGGTGATAATCTGTTTTGATTGGTCTGATGAGAAGAGCTCAAATTGAGCTTGAGAAAGGTCTCAGTGTTCTCAGTTAACACCTTCTGGTGGCAATATTGATTACATTACCATACCCGCTCCTCTCTTTAGCCTTGCAGAACACAGAACAATTCCCAGAAGGTTGTTAGGAGCCAGATGTTGAACAGCAGTAAAAAACTTGGAAGAAGAAGGGCCCAACACCAAAATTATTTGACTTTGAGGAAGTGTGCTCTGGGGGAAGTGCCTACAGGCCAAATGTTGACCCTTTACAGAAAACCTTTTACCCACAGGGAGGTTTACTTAATAGACAAGTGCCTTAGAGACCACTTGGAGATTGGAAGGGAAAAGAGTGATGGGTTTTAGGCTTTGTGCTGCTTTAATGATGTTTTCTTCATTCCCTCAGCCCCACTTTTGCAGGAAAAAAAGTTCATATTTTATTAGTACTACTTAGCTAATGGAACTGCATCTCAGTTTTGCAATATCTTGGCATCCCATTTTCATCCAGCTTTGGGATGAAAAGCATAACATGTTTTAGATATCCTGTATATGTGTGTGTATAAAGCAAAAAAAAAAAAAAAAAGAGTTCTTGAAATTTAGATTGGGATTTGTGAATATGACATATTTTGACATTTTGAGCAGAATCTCATTTTGGCACTTGAAACAAATATTGATTCATACCAAACTGTTTCAATTCAAAACTGTTATTTCATTTTGAAAATAGCATTAAATTGGCATTTGCAGCTGAAATGTCAATTTGAAAGAAAATATTTCAGCTTAAGTAACATACAGGAACAGAACATTTTGATTCAAAATTTCTGTGGGGGAGTAAAAATATTCTTTGTAGTTGTCCAAAACATTTTTTTCTCAATTGCGCTCCTTTTCATGAAACCAGACCTTCCCACAATAACAACAAGAAAACAACTACTTAAAGTAAAACAGTTGAACCACTGTAGCACTCGTCATTGTTGTTTGAATCCAGGCCCAAGGGCAGCTGGATTTGTTAGTGTTGCCATGCAGACCTAGCAAAAATATTCTTTGAGTTTGTCCTTGGGACAGTTGCTCATGAAGAGTGGGAGCTACCATCATTATCACCCTCACTTTCCTCCCCAGAGCACCCCTCCCAAAAACACACACATATACAGCTCTGACATGGTGCCCAGTTTCACAGGAGGTGATGGTCAGGATTCATCTGCCTGCTCAGGTTCACCTTCTGCAAGATCTAAGAGCTTCATTAATTATACTGCTTTGGACTGGTTGGGAACTAAATGGAGACTGTGAGCTCTGTTGGACTGGCTTCAAGGTGTCCCTCCTGATCTTACTAGTTCTTTGTCGTGTTCTTCTCAGATTTCATCCTCTCCAAAACTTATTTCTCCTTCATGCTTCCAAGCTCTTTGCTTTCTTAGTGTCCTCTTTGTGTCCCTCAGGACAGATTTCAATTTCCTGGTCAGTACATCTGGCCAGTTGTGGCTGTGAAGCAGAAAAGAAAATAAGAGTTAGCAACCCTGCTCACCAAGTCGTGACTTTTTTATTTAGCATCATTTTGTGTCAGCCAAAGCAGAAATGTTAAATGGTGGAGTTGAAGTGGATCTTTTGCTGCAATACTTCAAGAGTTCGTCAAGCCCAGCTTCTGGGCCACCATCTGCTGGTGGGTTGCAAATTCATTATAACATAATGGGATTCTCAGACACAAAATAAACATCAAGGACTTGTAAGAGGCCAGAAGCTCAGCAAATGGCAGGGCTTCAGGAAGGTCTCAAATCTACAGCTATCCTGTCATGGATAAAGCATCATATGGAATAAGATTTACTGTGTATAATAGAAGAAAATATCATTCCAACTCTTTTAAACCAAAAAGAGCTAAATGCTAGTCCCTACTGACAACACCATTACTATTATATAGAGGTTAGAAAGAAATAATTAAGAAATAGTTGTATATATACATAAATGTATGGTTTAAACACAGCATCATTGTGTGCAATGAATGTGCAATTACTTTAGAATAGAAATATATGTTAAAAACCAACTACATGAAGCAGGTATCCTGTAGAAATAATAGAAAGGGTAATGTTTTTAAACTAAAACAGGATAGATTTGGGCTAGATATAAGGAAGAAATTTTTTTATTATGAGGATGCTCATTGCAAGGGGTATTGGACTAAATGACCTTGAAAGGTCCCTTTCAACCCAAGCTATCCTATTGTTATATGATCTTCTCTGCTGGTCAGCTGCACCTTGCTAGCCAATGGTTTGGTCAGCAAGCTGCAATTATTTAGGTATTTCCTAAACAAGAAAGAATGTCAAGGGATCTTCTGTCACTTAGCTGAATTCATAGGATAAGACGTAAGAATGCAAGGAGAGTCAAATCCTCGAGGAACAAAAAACAAAACAAAACAAAACAAACAAACAACAACAAGAAAAAGGAGAGAAAACAACTTGAAAATTTGAGCCTTGGTACTTTTGGGTAATCCCAGGCTGGTGCTTTTGTCTCTGCAGCATACACTACCTGTATGCTTACACATCTAGAAGTCAGCAGAGAGCAGTACAGATTGTACTAAGATTCATATACAGTGGGTCTCTCCACAAATACAGCCACTGCCAATCACACAGGTGAAATCTCACCCCTGAGAACTTCACAATGAATTCTGACTGATTTACATGGGGTTTAAGTCTCATCTACACACTGAGACCTATCCATGGATCCTAAGGAGTCACTGACCTCTCTGCGACACAGTTCTCTGTTGTGTTTTGAAGTTAAAGAGAGAAATCCCTTTCTCCGTTTCAGAAGTATTGTAAGATGCTATGGATGGGATTCATCTGCCTGAGGATATTGTCCAGCAGCATTTGATGCCATGGTTTATCCTACATAGCCTTCAGCTGTTGTTTAATCTACCAGCCTTACACAAGTGTCTGGGACAGCCATGGTGCTCTGGGCTGAATCCCACTTGCATGAGTGGGTTAGAAGGTCCATGTTAAGGCCACAGGACCCTACCAGAGGACAAAAGATAAGGGTCACTAATGATATAGCCCAGAGATTTATCTTCTGGTAGCTGGAGGTGCACTCCAGTGTTACTCATGTTTTGCTGAGTGTTTTTATCAAGATCCAGCCAGAACCATCACTTCTCTTTGAAATCCAGAATACGCCAAGGACAGCTGAGTCCACACCCTTTCAAGGTTAAAGGATTGACTCCTGAGCAGCAGAAGCAGAGTCTTGAACTTCTTCTAGACTCCTGGTCAGATGAATACTCCAAAATACATAATTACTCCAAGACGGGGATCCCTATTGTACTGCAGCAAGAGCCCTGTGGGACTATTAGCATTTTAGAATCCCAGACTAAAAGGACCATAAATTGGGTGCATGGACCATAGATCACTACATATGAGATCCTTGTATAATGTTCCTTTATTTCCATCAAGGAAAAACAAGGCTATTGGCAGCATAGTCCCTTCCTTTCATCAGAAGCCTCTAAGGTAGATTAGCTGGAAACATCACTACACCACAAAGCAGGCACGTGGGAATAAGTGGCTGTTGAGGACTTAATTGCCTCCATTGAAAGCTTTCTGCACACAAGAAGGATGGAACTAGGGCCATTGAAAAGATCCAGGTATGAATGTCCTATTGATTTTTCTGCTATCTCCAATGGATCAAGCCAAATTGCCTAATGAGAATCTTCTGTCCTCCATAATATATATTGCTGATCAGCCTGCTTCAGTGTGGAAGTCTGTGGGTTATAAATGTACTAAATACTTATATACCAGTATATGTGCAGGTTTTGTCAAGCAGGGCTAACCCAAGTGTGAGATCCTCTTTGTCTCTGGCCTTGGAGGATTAGCTGGTACTCTTAGGTGTAAATCAGCACGGTGGTCTTCTGTGCCTCAGAGCTTTTATTTAGCAGTGGGTGTTCATATATGGTACTGCTTATCCAGGTCTCTTCAGGTTGTGTCCCATATTCAAATAATTTTGTTTATTTTATTTTTTATGAGGATTTTTTTGCCCTTAAATCCTTGATAGGGAGAACTTTGGACAAAAATTTAAATATCGGTTAAGAGAGATAAAGCAGCCTGGTAACACCCTGAATCTTTAAAAGACGTGTGTGGGAAAAGGGAACACAGCCAACAGTTATCTGCTGGGTTTTATCCTTGTGAGAAAACTGGATGGAATTTTAGTCTTCATAGCAATCAGCCTGACATGGTGTGTCTTAAGGGTTTGTAACCTGCCTATATCTAGGTACTCCGAGCTTTCATCCACCCCTCCTTTTGTTAGGGGAGTGGACATGAAATGCACACTAATCCAGAGGAGTTAGGCAGGAGCATTACTGCTGGTTTTAGAGATATTATCAAAAATCCCAGCTCATATATCATTTTCAGGGGACATCACACTTGTGCAAATGTGGCTGTGCATGCTTCTATGCCAGCCTTGCTCTGATAACACCCACTTGATCAGGTCAGGCTGTCATATTCCATGTGACTTCCAAATTCCACCCAAACCATAAATCCATTATCTCTTGTACCCACCCATCAGTATCATAATGATGAATATCAAAGCTGCATCCTGTTACTGTCACGAGGTACAGAATTACACTAGGCAGAAGATATACATTACAAAAGCAACAGCAGGCAATGTGGATTTTTCCAGGCTTGACCTCCAGTTTTATGTCTGTGTTGACCATGTACTGGGCTCTTCCTGGCACCATGAATATCAACATAGAATGGATTGATAATACACTGCAGATAAACCTAGTAATGCTCAATGTTGTTCAGGAATTAATAGGATACTAGATTATATATTCACTAGGAAATCACCCAACAATTAATAGGATACTAGGTTATACATTCACTAGGAAATCACCCAACAAGGCTACAGATTTGCCGCTGTTCCAAGCACCTCTTGAATGAGACATGTTAGAATAATAACACATATTTAAAAAAAAAAATAGCAGAAAAAAAGAAGGAAATGGGGAAGAAAAGACACTAAAACCAGTAAAATGCAGACAAATAACACACAAGCAGACACTAAGCAGAGCTACATGGGGACTGTCCTACAGCTACTACCTCAGATCTAGGCTCTTTTGCCAAGGAGTTTTTCAGTTTTCCTCCTTTTGAACTCTGCAATTTCTTCTGGGAGTAACCCATGAGCTCTATACCTGCAGTGAACAGGTAGGCCATTAGAGAAAGAACCAGTTCAGTTTCATTTGAAACAAAGAACAGACTGTAATGGAGACTAAAGGAAAGGTAAGTGTCTTCTGGTGAGAGAAAGGAAAACAAATATGGGTCCTGGTTCTGGCTTTATTAATTCTTCTTTTGCACCATTCAACTTGCTGCAAAGGATGAGGTCAGCTAATTAAATTTTAAGTGTCCAGAGGGCTCTTGGCACTCTTAGACACTTCTGCCAGGACAAGATGAATGACTTTGTTGATTGAAGAGTACGAACTACATCTTTATCAAGGCTGTTTCCAGATTCAATTTAATAAGAGGAATCCTGGGAGAATGGTTCCACTATTCCACTGATCCTTGCCCACATTCATTAAAGGGAGGAACAGAACAAAACAGCAGTGAAGACCTTGCATTTCGTTAGTTTAGTTCCTGTTCAGTGCCTTCTGGTCTTCCAGGGATGTTTCTTTCAGAAGCTCTCAGCTCACTAAGCTGTGGGCACATTTCCTGGTAGAAATCCTATTTAACAGTCCCTAGAGAAAGCCAGTTGTCTGAATGCTGAACACAATTTTAACAGCCTTTCCTGAGGGAGATTAGAGTGAAGTTTCAGGTCTTTGGCCAGTCCTGCTCTACAAATGGAAATGCCTAGTCAAGTTGTCCTCCCAGGTCTTACCTAAATTCTTATCTCTGGCAACATGTTTCTTCTTTTTAGAAACATTGAGCCCTGTCTATAAACTTCCTCAAGAGTGATGGTGCCTTTGGGGCTGGGTCCCAAGGACAGGGAAGCCGGGAAGATATAATCCTGATGGGTTCAATGAGGCATGACTTCTGGGAATCTACAACTCAGGTGAGATTTAGCTCCCTGGTATTTTTTTATCTGTAATAGACATGTCTCCATTTAAGCCAAATATGTTAGGTTCTATTCCAAGCCAGTGGAGGAAAGCTGGTGCTGCTGGACCACAGCAGGAGTTTATCCCAAAGCAGAAGAAGATCAACACCAAGAAATGTCTGCTTCTCTGCACTCTTAAAAGACATGCAAGGTGACCAGATCAGATAGAGGTAAATAACTTTTAGTAAGATTAAATCCTGCCTGTTGTAAGGACAAAAGAAATCTTTGTGTTCAGATCCTTTGTGGAAGTGGTAACAAAATTCAGCCACACATGGGTCAGCATCAGGGGTTTGGCTTTTGAGTCCACCCAGCAGGACTTCACCCACAAGGGGGTGGAGGACATTGCTGCCTGTGTCTGCACAACAGTGCAGCAGCTTGTGACCCACAGGTGAAGGCCTGGCCAGGGTATTTGGGGATCAAGCACGGTATTAGACTGCCTGAGGTCCACCTCCAGACACTGCTCACACAAGTATCAAATAACTGTTTGGCAGTGACTTGACTTCCAGCCACTGCACAACAGCAAAAAAGAAAGATCCAGTGCAAACAGAACCTGCACATCTCCTGAACTCACAAATGTCTGAGCAACTGAAGAGATCTGGCTCTGCATTATCCATCCCAGCCTCAGGCAAAACCCCTCTTTTTGGAGACAGCTGTTACTTTTCCAAGCCCCTCTCTTTCCATCACCTTGTTTGCAAAACCAGCAGGAGAAAATCTGTGAAGTTCTGGCTTCCCTTCCTTTCTGAACACTGCATTTAGGGTTTCTTGCTATTAGCACAAATACTGTAATATTCCAGTCAATTCTCCCAGAAACTTCAGCATGCTCAGGAAGAGCTTGTTTAAATATAAAAGCTGGTGCAATCACATCACAAGTCAAACAGTCTTGTTGAAAGGGAGATGAGTCACCAACTTTCATTCCCTTTCTCATCCTCCATCAGATTTCAGAGAAAAAGTCTTCTTTCTCATTGTCATTATGCCACAGCCATGATCAGAATACTCCTTTGTCTTCATTTTGCTGTTGTGTTAGGTGGTCAGAAATAGTTTGAAAAGAAGGGATTGAGTGTGAAGCAAAACAGATCTGTCCTGACATTGCATGATCAAGCCTATGAGACAGAGGATGCTTTGATCTCCTTGAATAGCTCTTGTTAAATGTTATATAAAATTTATTTAGGAAATATTTTATGCTGTTGTATAATTCCAGCTATGGGAGGACAACAAGAGTTTTTCACTGCTGTTTGGTCCAAAAGCTCTTTTAGTTTTGATTTAAAAACACATTTGACAGACTTCAGATAGGAGCCCAAGGGAAAATGCTTTCAGTTTTCTCCTCAGAAAGACACGTCAGCAGCAACAGCAACACAAGAGACTCTCTACATTCCATCCTACCAGGGTGCTCCAACACAGACAAAGCAATGATAACCTTGTACTGGGTAGAAGAAAAAACCCTTTTGTCCTAATGAGTGTCTTTTTCCTGGCTCATAAAGAGGTGCTTCTCACTGGGGGTTGGGAGATGGATTCTTTGAGCATCCTTCGCTGCTTCTCACCCATTTATCTTGAAACAAGGATCTCAGTGCTTCCTCCAGGGCTGATCCTCATGCATGTAAGGATGAGAGGGCCCCAACACTCTCACCTATTCCTGGCTGCATCTCCAGTGCTCTGTGATGTCGCACATCAGGTTGCACTTATCACTGTGAGTGGTAGTGGGCTAGAATACCTATCAACCCTTCTGGATTAAGACTTAATGAATTCATACTGAGTAAGGGATTTGGGTTTATGCCAAAAATCAAAACCTCTCATAGGTTCTTTACCTCTCATGCCTCTTTACCTAGGCACTGGGTTAATGGTTAAAAGCCTTTTAGAGGATTGACAATATGTATCTTTGCTGAATTGCATTAATTTTTTCCCTCCAGTTAACTTTCCGTAAATAATTTAAAGAGAAAGTTTCTGAATAAAGCTCCCTGCTGGGATAGAGGACTTCTGATGCTTTCAAATTCTGTGTTCAGTACCAGAAAAAAGAATTTCTGAATCAGGATGGTAAAAGTAGGAAATTCAGTAGACCAAGAATGTCACTCATCTCCTTGGAATGGCAAATGAAAATCAGCCTGGCTCTAGGTTTTGTTCTGGATTGGGTTTGGGGTTTTTTTTGTTTGGTTGGTTGGTTTGGTTTGGATTGATTGTTTTTTTTTTCCTTTCTGAATTTCATTAGCCATTGAATTTTTCCTAGTCTTAGATATTTTTCTGGTGCTCTGCAAAATGCATCTGAGATTTAGTCCAGGTATGCTTGCATCTGGTAGTTTTGTATAACCTCTTATCCTTTCTGCTTTTTTGGACATGATGAGTACTCCACTGGAGTTGAAAAGATGCTACCTGTCTCAAAGCATCACAGGATGCCAACTTCAAATATCCCATGTTTATATACTCGCAACTTTGTGCTTTTTCCTTGTCTGATAATTCAGCACCCCAGAGAGTCACCTAGCGTACCCGCAAAAAAATTTCACAGCCTTCCTTTAGACCTATCTGACTGAAATCTCAAAAGAATGTCTATCCTACAGATAGTCTGCTGCTTGACTGCTTGGCATGCTTGGTTTTGATGTCTCTTAATTTTGTAACACCTTCTCTATGTCCAGTCTGCCATTATTTCCCGTGGCAGTACCAAGTGTATGTGTAGAAATCTACCTTGAAGCAAAGCAAGGTCTAGAGAGGCTATAGAACTGTCCTGCACTCTTCTGTGTCATGCAAGGTTAACCCAAAATTCCCATGAAAACCAGGTAAAACAGATTTAACCAGACCAAGAAAGAAGGAATTATTCTTTGAATACGAACTTCAGAAACTTCCATCCATAGGATCTGACCCTTAAATCCATGGCCCACAGGTTTGCAATTCCATAGCATGGACATAAGACCAAGCATGATGTAGTAACCTTCACTTAGTAGGAAACACCTCTCAGTCTGGCCACCACTGCCCAGCTGTAGATATTTAGGCTACCCAGGTCACAATATGAAGCAAGAGATGAAAACAAGTGCTCATAGACCTCATGGTAAGGAAATACCCAGGAGAGGATAAGTTGCCTCAGGACAGAGTGAAGAAAATAGGTAGAAGAGGAATTTATTTCCTTCTTCAGCTCAAGAGCCTACAAGTAAGGCTACAATAATCCCTATGGAATTATAGGAGGCAGTAACTTGAAATCACCATATTGGCCAGCTAGAGAGAAATGACTTCCAGCCTCTTGATTTTGTGCCAAAACATGAATCATCAGGATAAGGCTGGAAAGCAGTTCACAATGTCTGATACCTGTCTGGTAACAGCACAGCCTATGTGTGAAGCAGTTCTCCAAATATTTGCTCTGCTTCAACATCCAGCTCCTTCATTCTGTAACTTGACTCTTGGCCTATGGGGTGTAAGTTTCATTTTGCCCCCTCACTAGGACAAATATGGTTTTGTGTAACTTTATTTTTTTCCTCTGATTACTGTCAAAATCACTCAGCTGCTGTGTGACCTGTGGGGACAGAGATACTGCAAAAGAAGGAGGAATATTTGGTCCTTGGAAAAAGAGATCACTTCTGTCTCTGCAGTGTTAAGGGTGGACCCTTCAGAGATTACACATGGAAGCACAAGATCCTCTGATCCTGAGCATGTGGGGAAATCTTTTATTTACTAAGAGGGAATGGGGCCATATGTAGAACAGTATTGATAAGGAGAAGTCAGAGCTACATTAAACAGACCTTGTTTGCAGTCAGACACCGATCTCTGAAGTAGCTACTTTAGGACCTCAACAAGCCAGGCATCTTGCAAGGGCCAATTGAATCAGACCCTTAACAAGTATTTCTCTTTATTATCTATAAAGGGAGTCAAGGCTGACTGCTTTTAATGTGGGTGACCACGCTGTTCTTGCCAAAGCAATCTGACTCCTGGTTTTTATGTCCTGACCACAACATCCTTTCCAGGCATACAGAAGGTGACAGCTGAACAGGGAGTACTCTGTGAAGCCAGGCATTGCAAAGCTAGAAAATGACTTAATGAAGGCAGCATCATTAAATCTTCAATTACATAACAGTGCCATAAATTTGTAACACAAAGCTTTCTTATTCTTCTGTTAGAATGAAAGGGAAGAAATGTGTTTATATGCTGAATGAGGCTGATGTTTTCAGCAGGAATTTGATGGAAGGGGAGAAAAATCTTGAGTGTCTCCCATCCGCTGATGACACCAGAGACCTGAAAGTGTCCCTACCCGTATGTGTCCTATAAGCATCCAGAGCAGGAAGGAGATTCAAGGAGGAGCTCCTTGGTGTTCAGTCTCCAAGTGATTATAGGGGAGAAGCAGGAAGTTTCCACAGTTCCACTTGGGAACTGTGAGTAAGGAGAGATGCTGAAGGAATCGCATCTCTGCTGAGTCCCAGTACTATGCCTGAACACGTAAGTCACCAAAGGAACAGGATATAGATTTTGCAAACAGATAACTTGGACAGATACTCAGCCTGTGAACTCTAAAAGAGATGTTTTAATGAATGTTTTGGACAGTGACGGAGTCACACTTACCCTGGCTTTATTTCAGGAGGTTTAGGTAAGGGCTTCTGGAAGCCTTTTTTCCCAACCAGCCAATATGTTTCTTCTACTCCTTTACCCTAAAATAAAACCAAAAATCCAAATAAAAAGCAGCTTTCTGACTGCCCTCTGCTTGATATGTAATTTTTCTCTCTAGCTTTCTCTGGCTTCATACATATCCAGAGACAGACCATGCCTGGAAATTTTGGGCTGTCCTTCAGAATAGCTCATGGATTATTTGAGTTTCACTTTCCTGAAAGAGGATATTCATTATCCTTGTTCCAACTATCATTTACAAATTACCCTCATTGGTCTGGGTCATTGGAACTACACAGCTGAACAGAAATTGGAAACTACAGGATCACTAATCATCCTTTTTGGCAGCACTAGCATTATTAATTGAGAGATTTTACAGCTCATTCTGAATGGAGTATCAGAATAATAACTTCCTCTCCCACCACGGATGGTTTAGCTTGTAAGGTGTGATGCATCTGGTGAACCTTTTTGAGAGTCAATCACCTTTGACTGAAGAAGGGGAGGAAAACCAACAATCATCTTCATGTAAATTAGACCCTGAAAGTACTTCAGGCTTATAATTTCCTGAAAAGCCAATTTATCCCCACTAACTATGTAAAGGTTTCTTTCCCTTGACTAAACCAAACTATTTACCCCAGATCTCCACTTGCAGACATATGAACTTGAATGATTCCACTTGTCATGCAAGATTGTTGGGGGACCTGAGGTCATATTCAGACATTTTATTCTTGGTATTTAAGGCAAGCAAAGCTCCTACCTCTGGCTATTGACAATGTAAGGGTAGAATTATGTTTGAATTATTTAGTACTGCCTTGTTTGGACAATGAAAAGTAGCAGCTTCTGTCAAGGGTGGGCTACATAGTCTACTATATAAATACTTATATCCAGCACATACAGATGACTGCTTGATCCCACAGTCCTTCAATAACTACTTAGTGTATTGAAACAAATGAAAGGGACAGTTTTGGAAGGATTCAACTGAAGGTTGGTGTATGAAGGCCAAAAAAGATAAAAATATGCAAATCCCTCAAGCAAGATGACTCCCCTGTGAAGCGCTTCACACAGCCCTGGCCTTCTTACCCTCAGTTCTGTTTTTCCCCTGGGTATGATTTCATAGCCTTCATTCAGATTCCGAAGTATATCCACTGTACTTTGGCTGACATGAATTCTGTAAGCTGGGAACAGAAGGCAAAACAGCTGGATCATTGTACTGCACACATGCTGTGAATTCCCCACTGCTCCATCCTGACAAGGAAAAGGGCTCCAAAGCAGGAGTGTTCCAATTCAGGTGTGTGGCTGGTGTAGCTGTGTGGTGCTCCTCTATGTAGAGTTTAATGCTGACTGATGGATTCTTCCAGGCAGGGCTGTAAAGAGCACAGGGGGAGAGAAGATCTACGCTTGGGGCTTCCTGGAGAAGGATACCAAACACACTCAGTGTAGAAGTCCATCTCCATAAATATGGTAAGTGGTTTTCCAGGAACATTTCAGCTAGATTTCTGTTTTATCTATTGTGACAGTATAACTAGGGAATGAGAAAGAAATGAAAAATAGCCAACTGTCCTGCTCCAGACACCCAACATAATTTGAAAGCTGGGATGAAGAGAAGAGAGATGGAGTTTGCAAGGGAACATAAAGAAAATGTGGCTCTGCATGTAGATATGTCTGCATTTTTAGTAATTTACTCTACCCAGAGCTGCCATTTAGTCTATGAACAAAAAGGGCAAAGGTGGAGAACTTTATTGAATTCCCATCTTCCCCAGATGGTTTTACAGCCACTGCTGGAACTCACTGGAATTTTTTATTGTTCTGATTGTGTGAACAAGACAGGAAATATTTCTAAAACATTTCCTCCAATGTAGTTTGTTTTGGGTTGAGCTTTTATTTCAATTTTGTCAATCACATTGCCTTCCCCTTTGAAGGATGGGGTATGAGCTGATTAATTTTTTTTTCCATAATAATAAGAAAGAAAAACATCAGTTTGAATATGTAGAGGAAGATCACACAGCTATGAGCTACATTTGCTGAGAGACTGACGTTCAATTTGCCTATTTATCTATATGCATTTCTATTCATGTGTAACAATGTTCTTGCACCTGCAGTGCTCCTGCTGTCTCCAGTCCCACTGGGACTTTCTATGACCACGGATATGATGGAAGCAGTGCCCACCTGTGCTTCAACCCTTGCTTTGTACTGGTCATGAAAGGTAAGGGAATCATTTTGCTGTGCAAGAACAGCTCTGAATTAAGGGTTCTTAGCACTGACTGAAAACAAGATCCAAACCATGTTGGAGGAAAGTAGGGCAAGATTCCCGTTGATTTTGGTCGATGGGATTCAAGTCAGAGAACTGCAGCTGGAAGGCAGGGTCCTAAAGGCCGACCTACAGGGGCAAAACTGGTGCCCTCTCCTTCAGGCTGCTTTGAATTCTGTCATTTGAGTCCCCCCTTTCTTTGACTGTCCCAAATACTCACGCAGGCCTGTGGACTCCATCCTTGAGGCCGTGTTCACTGTGTCCCCGAAGAGGCAGTACCGCGGCATGGTCAGCCCCACCACACCTGCCACACAAGGTCCTGAAAGACACATCAGCTGTGTTACCTGGATGGTCCTGCATAAACCCGGGGGTTCACTGACAAACAAATCTCATCTTCTCCTCTGATACTCAAAAAACCTATTGGGAATGCTAGAGAAGGTTTTCTAAAGATCTCATTGTCCTTGGTGCTTGCTAAAATCAGTCGAAAGTTAAGCATTGCTCTGGATTTCGTGCTGGTGTTTCATGTCTGAGAAAGGTCGTGTGTGGTAGGCCCCCAGATCACCAGCATCTGGGAGAAATTTGCTAAGAGTTCATGGAAACTGAAGGGCAATCATAATCTCATTTTAAAAGGTCTTTTTCCATGTGAGAAAACTAAAGTTCAGATCCTGTGACATGCCCTGTAACGCACTGAAACAGGATTAAAAATCAGCCTTGGGAGTCCAGAGGTGCTGGCAGCACTCTGGACCACCCTGTGTCCCCTTCTTGGAAAAGAAGACACTGTTAGCTGGCCTGTCTAGCCAAGACCTCTTTTTTCCCCTCTTTCTCATTCTTTATACAAGATCTATCCGCTTCCTAAGTAGCTTCCAAAGAATCATTGCCAAGTTGTCAGGGAGAGGTATGTGCGCAAGATCCTCATGATCATGCACAGACTGGGAGATAAAATGTGTGGAAGCCAAACAGCACAGAAAATTTTCATCTGGGGCATTTGGCTTAATGTTAATGTTTAGACTGCACTCTGAAAGAGGAGATGCTAAATTTCATTGCCTACAATAGAAAATATTGGGCCTGCAAAATAAGCACAAAAATAAAAATAAAAAGAAATGTGATAAGATGTGGGGCTTCCTGCAGACAAAAGGCAGGACTCTGTATTTTCCATCAGAGGCATTTATGAGACGTGCCTTTTCAGGCTTTGCCTACCTTTTCAATGTCATGATCCTTCTGAGTTAAGATTTAGTACAACTGATATCTAGGAAATCTTTTCCCGTGCAAGATTACAAGAGATGTGAACATTGTACATCATCAACAGTACCTGAAATGATGCTATAGATTAGGGTTTTCATACTATAAAGAGGTTATAGGTTAAAATGTTGGGTTTAAAACAGTAATAATATAAATAGTAGCAACTGTGGCCTAATTTAGAAGTGATCAGTTACTTAGTTTTGTACAATGTAATTTTATGCTGGTTTTAGTATTATTTTAAAAAATTGAACCTTTATATACTTTTCAGATCTATCTTTAGGATAGTAAAACTCCATTGCTGAAAGCTATGGGGAACTTCACAAGAACCCCTCTTGCTGTGACCTCTGAAAAGTTGTTGCTGCCCAAAGTTGCCAGATTTTAAAATAATTCATGAGGATGCAAAATCAGAGGTAAGAGAGATATTGACTTCTGCCTGATGAATCACTGCTTGATAAAAGATTTAAAAAAAAGAGAGAGGAAGAATGGTTCATACAAAAAATATTACAGGGACTTGAGCAGCATGGATCAAACTGGAAAAAACACAGCAGGCAGAGACTGCTGGATATCATGAAAACCTGATTTTAGGGGGTTTCTTTTAGACTGTCAGTGTACCTCAGACAAAACACTGTTCTTCAGAATCTCCTACAAGTTAATTCCTATCCTTATCAGTATTCTCTAATTTGTTTCAAGCTGTTCAGGAGAGGAACTACTAAATTTCCTCACTAGAGAAGTTTAATTCAGGTTTTCATCCATAGGCACATCTATACACAACTGTAAGGGCACTGTTGATAGTCTCAGCCAAGGACCTTATGTTTCCCTAACTGGTCTTTATTGTGTGCATGGTAATGTTGACATATACACAAAAAATGGTCTTGTTGGAGACTTCTTATTCATGCTTCTGTAAGAGGCTTCCCTGAGACAGCACTATCTCACAAAACACTGCCTCTCTTCTTTTTGTGGTGATAACGTGACAGCAGCAGTCCCAAATCTCACTAAGGACCAAAGCTCCTTCTGTAACAGGTGATGCAAGGACACAAAAAGGTGGTTCCTGTTGAAAAAACAGCCCTCACTGAGGAGGATTTGTGCTCCATTGATTAGAGCATGGTGCTAAGAACATCAGGGTCATGGGCTTGATCCCTGTATGGGCCATTCACTTGAGAGTTGGACTCCATGATCCTCGTGGGCCCCTTGCAACTCAGAGTATGCTATGATTCTGTGATTCCATTTCAGAAGCACAAATAAGGGCAGATGAGCTTCTGCTGTAGTTGGTGGAGACCAACTCAATGTGGTCAACTGAGCCACAAGAGCTTTTCCACTCCTGCCCATGAACAGCTTTACAGGGTTCATTTACAGGTCCTCAAAATGAGTGCAGACTCCCTGAAAGTCCTGGAAACACCTCCATGTGGGTCCCTGAATTCAGGTTTCCTACTCTGTTGTGCAATCACCCAGCCATTTCTGCACAAAGCTCACAACATAGGAGCGGCAAGATTTTTAGGGCAAGGCGTTATCTTTCTAGAATACTGCTTTTAAGCCTGTCCCATTGCAGAAGGTTCTCAGCTCAAAACCAACCCTACCATATAAGCATTCCCAAAATTACACCTTCCCTGTGTTGAAAGCATCTGAGACTTCATTTTCTCACTGCCTTCACCTCATGTGTGTGTTCCCCCTTTTCCAAACAGCATCAGCAGAAGGTTAGGAAAAACTTCCAGTGGTAAATCTTCTACAGTTACAAGTTTCAGAGAGAACCAGACACCCTGTGATGAGGGCATTATGGCCTAGTTGTTTAATTACACAGGTTCATAGGTCTGCTTTGAAGTGTCTCTTTGCCAGGGCTTGCAAGGGTCAGTTAACAAGAGGCTCTGGCTAAGACTCTGCAAAGACCATCAGCAGTGCTGCAGAGTTTAAGAGTAAAGATCAAAGTGCAGGGCTGGCTGCCAGAGAGCCTGACTGATACACAAATCATCTTCAGCCTCTGTGGAAGAGCTTATCTTCTCACCAGTGCTTTGGCTGACTGTCCTGCTCCAGCCCAGGCATGGATAATGGGGAAACAGCTGAGTCAGCCGAGTTATCCTGGACCTGCAGTGAACTCAAGAGAGGACAGCCAAGATTCCAGGATGTGTTTAAAGCAGGGGAGAAAATGCAGACCAAGCACTGGTCCTCTTTGCCTTACCTATGCATTGCCACAAGTGGATCATGGGCAGGGGCCACCAGAAGTTCCCAGAGGTGCAGCTTTCCCTCGGGGTTGAAAAAGCTTGGAAAAAATGCCTATGCCCAAATGCATTTACTGCTTTTTTCTGAAAGGGCATCGTGAGCTCTTCTTGGCAACAGTTTCCAGAGAGCAGCTGAAGTACGTGACTGGGGGTCACACCCTTTCTCCGTCCTTTCCAGTACAGTGAAAGTGTCAGCTAAGTTCTCCTCTCCCCCAAGAGCTTTCCCGAGGCTTTCATGATGCTGATCATTCCCTCTTCATGCATCTTTTCTCAGGAGAAACGGGGTCAGGGGTTAATCAAACTCAGCCGTCATCTCCGTGCTCAGAGAGCTGGTTTGCTTTGGAACATGTGTTTGTGGCTGCTCCCATGACAGTATGATGCTGCCAGATCTATGCAAAACAAGATCTGCAGAGCCCTCCACCCTCTTCCCCTCACACCCAATACAAACAGTTCATAGCAATTCTGCTTTCCAGATATCCAGAGTTCATAAAAACAAAAAAAATGTTACTACCCCCTGTAGACATCACCCAGGGATGTATTTTTCGCCAACTGCATGGGAGATACATTGCAGAACTGCTGCCAACAGGCAGCAGCAGATGTTGCACAGCAAATTCCTCTCTTTTCATGTTGAAAATATGTTGCTGGTGCTCCAGAGACTCCTGCTCCGGGCAAGACAATCTGAAGCCATAGTCTCATCTAATTTCTGACAGAGTATAAAACACACAGTGCTCCTGCAATCATTTCTTAATGCTTTACACTTCTGTGAAGGGTCAGCTAAGAATCACAAACTTCAAAGAAAACAGTAGGGAGATGTGGTTTAGAGATAACTCCAAAAGAGGATCTTATAAGGTCTAGGATTCATAATATTGATTTTAACTCTGCTAAAGTCATAGCTCTGTTCTTGGGATATTCTGATTGAGATACTTCCTTTATTCTGCTTTTGTTTCCCAACATGTACATAAGGAACTGGGATACTGACATCTGCAAAATGCTTGCATGCTAGAGCTCCAAAAGCGTGGATATTATCAGATAAGCAGAAGGATAAAACCCCATATATTATTGGGTCAGACTCCTGGGCATTCTTAGTCATTGTCTGGCTTCCCACAGTGAGCAACACCCGGTACTTTAGAGGAAGAATCAGGAAATGTGGTGACAAACAGCTGGGAAAAAATCCATTAATGGTTGTCTAAAAAAATGTATAAAATTATAAAGGTTCATATATATTATACAAATGCTGTTTCATGATAATAGCAGATGTATTTTCCTACATTTAAAATACTTTTGCCTATATAACAGTAGTTCTACTGTTTTGGAATTTTTTGTTTTACTTTGAAGTTTAATTACATTTTGCGTGTATATATATATATATATATATATATATATATATATATATATGATAGTATTGATAGATATATCTCAAAGGTGTATTATGTGTATTGAGATATATATATATATATATATATATAGAGTGTATTGATATATATATATATCAAAGGAATTTCCTCCTTTCATTTTAAGCAAGCAACCTTTCTGTTGGTTGAATACATGATGACTTCTACATCAGAAATAAAGTTTTCTTTATAATATAACTTTTTCTTAAGAGATGTATCACATTTTTCTTCCAGTATATCCTACCTGTAATAAATATCTCCAGTCTTTTTATGCTTTCACTTTATATGCCAGGGCTTCTGTGCTTTTTCATTTCAGAACAGACAAAGACATCACTGATGTCCCACCTCTGAAGGTCCTATGGCACATTAAAGAGCTATCCACATGATGAAACCCTTGTGACTAACATGCCATTCTGCCTCATGGCTGAGACAGAATACAAAATCTCCCCTTAAAATGATACTAAGCCACTTTCCTCCACAAACCCTCTCTGGGTTTTGTTTTTCCATTTTAACTGCCTTGTTGATGTGGAAGATTTTAAAGTGTCTTGTAAGGGTGTTTTTTGGAGGGCAGGCATGAAGAAAGCATTCCAAGTTGGAAATGCAGTGGAGAAGGAGCTCTCTGATGTTCAGTTTCCTACCTGTGTGCAGCCCAATTCGTATCCTGAGGGGAATGTCTGGCATGTGCCTCATTTTGAATGTTCCCACAGAGCTGAGGATGTCCAAGGACATGTTGGCTATTTCAGCTGCATGCTTGTTTCCATTCCGTTTTGGGAGCCCTGAGGCAACCATGTAGGCATCACCAATTGTCTCCACCTAGCAAATACCATCACATTAAGAAATAAAAATAGAAATTGCAAAAGATGGAAAGGAAACACAGAATAAAATTACTTCTCACCTTGTAAACATCATGGTTTCCAAGAACAGCATCAAACAGAGAGTAAAGGTCATTCAGAAGGTCAACCACTTCAATGGGTTCACTGAGGGCTGAAATGGATGTGAAACCCACAATGTCATTGAAGTAGATGGTCACCTGGTCAAAGTACTCCGGTTCCACAGTGCCACCAGTCTTGAGGGCTTCTGCCACTGAACTGAAACACCAACAAAAATAAGGTGGCAGGGAGCAAACCTTTTTCTAGTGCATGCTCAAGAGCTCAGACACCTGGTTTTCTGTGTTCAGATCTTCCACTATATGGAAGATCTGAACACAGCGTTGATTAGAGTTTCTTAGTTTGACTTGAAGGTGCTTGTCAAAATTGATGGTCAGGTCTACAATGTTGCTCATTTCTGGGGAAGGGTGTTGTCCAGACTAGATATGGGCTTGTTTTGGGGTGGTTTTGGTTTGGTTTCCTGGGGATTTTTTACCACTTAAAGTACCAGTACTCACGGTGGAAGCATTTGTGACAGCAGTTTTTCTGTCTTCTGTTTTTCAACCTCCAGCTCTTCGGTCCGCTCGCTGATTAAATCCTCCAGGTTGCTGGAGTACTGCTCAAGCATCCTGAGCATTGAGTCAATGATATTGGTCTTTTTCCCTTTGTTGATGGTTTTGAACTGGAAAATCAAACTGCAGAGTTATTTGTCTGTCTCTTTACACCACTGTAGCACTCTGAGTTTGGAAAGGAAAAAAAAGCAAACATTTCTTTGGAGGTGTCATGCTAAAGACTGGATTTTTCAATGGCAAAAGTTCGAAGATAAAGGAAAAGGTGAGTTAGAGGGTGAATTTGCATCAATCAGTGAGAGTTAGGTGAAACACAACCTTACAGTAGTTGTCAACATGTACATTGTTACAGAGTCTTGTCAGGCTGCCGGTTCGCAACCCCATTTATCCCATGAACAATCTTTAGGGTAACTTGCAAAACTTTGCATTCAGAGGCACAAAGTTCGGGGTGTTAGCAACACTTACAACCTTTTTACATCACTTAAATCCACCTTTGCACACTGACATGCATCTGTACTGCCACCTCCATTCCCAGTTCTTCACTGAGTTGTGCTTTCTCCTCCTGACCTGAAGTTGAGCTGCTGGAACTTTTGGACATTTTGGACAATTTGTGACTGTAGAGGCTACCTTAGACCCAACAGCGGAGTCAGCAGGTTCAAAATTTTTCACAGCTTCATAGAACCAAAAGACAAAAATTAAGCATATTTGTTTACCTGTTTTGTGGAAATGCCCTGAAGTTGTGTCAGGGAAGGTTCATATTGGATATTGATATTTTTTTTTCACAGAAGGGGTTTGTAAAAGCTGTTTGGAACAGACTGCTCAGGATGGAGTTATCACCCCTGTTAGAAACATGTGGATATGGCACTTGAGGACATGGTTTAACAGCACACATGGTGGTGGTACGGGGTTGATGATTGATGGTCTTAAAAGTCTTTTCCAACCTTAACGAGTCTATTATTCTATCACCTTATAAGAACACAGGAACTAAATTGCTTGATCAGAAAGGGAGTTATTTTGCCAGTACCTGTCCATGAGACTGGCCAGTTACAGATATCTGGGAAAGCTGTTTAAACAGGCCTCAGGGACAGTCATATTTGCCTGGTATATTCTCCAAGCTTTCACCAGTCTGGAATTCAGAGACCTCCTATGCCAAATGTTGGGTCTTTGCCTTTAACAGTCTTTGGTGAATTTTCCTTATAGTCACCATTTAAATACTTAAGAAGATTAAAATAAAATTGGTCTGAAAGTGAATAATTTACAAATCTTTCATCTCCTTGACACCCTCTCTGCAGGTACACTGCTAATGTGAAGATATCAAGCCCATGTCCAGGCTGCGTCATCACCCCTAAGTCAGGACAAGTCTAGGGCTCTGCAACTTCTTCATTCTTTAATAACTGAGTTAAAGCAAAAAAAAAAAAAACAAAAAAACAAACCCAAACAATAAAACACTTCCCTGCCAAGAACAAACAACGGGATTACACCAGCTTCTTTATTTACTGACCTTATGAAACACCTCCTCAAAGGTTGGACGTCGTTCAGGGGCTTCAGCCCAGCATTGCTTCATTACCTGGATGCATGCCAGGGGGGCTACCTCAGGAGCTATGTTTGGGCGACACAGGGGAGGGGGCTTCTTCACTTTCTTTATAATTTCTGTGGCAAAGAGAAGGATGGGAAGCACATTGTAAGATGGAGGGCCTTGATGGCGGCAAAGGACGTGGACCTTTCTTTGTGTCCCTGTCTTGCTTCTTCAGCTGTCACTCTTAGTCCTCAGCACCCAGTGTCTGTGCCAAATGAAGCTGGAATTTTCTGTTTTCTCTGTCAGGAGTCTCTTGAAGGATTTAAAGAAGATTCATGTCCCTGGAGAACTAGGTTATGAGTAATAAAGTGGCTGGATGGGGGAAGGATGTGTGACAGATGGATGTGTGAGCCTGCAGGCTTGTATTTAATGAAATTGCCTCTGACTCTCTCCACTAGGACCTGCTGTGTTCTAAGACAGAAGAGGTTTATGGCTGAGCCCAGACAGGAAGGATACCAGCCTCTGATGCTTCATCATTAACTGGGAACCAGGACGTAGGAGGTTGCTGGGAGTGGCAACAGTGGAAAGTATGTTAAGGGGGAGAGGTTGAGTTCAAAACAGTGTCTGGGAAATGACTCCCTGTCTAGATCTCCCTTCCTAGAAATGAGGCTTGTAAAGAACTGGGCTTGGGTTTTCAAACCTTGAGAAGTCAGTCTTTTAACACCCACGAAAGTTATGGTATTTGAAATCTTATTTTGCTCAGGGCAGAGAGGCAAACGGAGTGACAGCCTCCTTATCTGGCAGGAATCCTGCTGTTGCTGCGAGTACTCAAAGATTTTCAGCATTTACAGCCTTCTTTAAAGATCTTTGGCTCATCCCCCCAGACTCTGCCAAATGAACTAATCAAAACATCTGGCTCTAATATTTCCAGGGGCAGCTGAGAGGAAATGCCTTCCCCAGATTGTTTAAATGTTCACAAGTGAAAGCTCCTTAGGACTGAGACACAATGCATGGAAATTCATCATTTTATCAGCTTAGAAAACAGGACTGAACTGTGTTCAACATTTGCTAGAGGTTCTGCAGGAGGGATGAGGAGGGAGAAACCTGCTAATTGCATCATAGTCTACATCACAGGTCCAGCTCTGATTTACAGAGTGGGATACATCATTAACATCATTGTCATTGCATTGTGACAGCAGCTTCAGGCATAGAAAAGTCAGGGCCCCATTTTTCCACCTGAACTGGCACATACTAAATTGTCATGCCCCACTTGATGGTTGTCCAGCTTAAAATGTGTTGAGAATGGGCTGTCACTGAAATCAGCTAATTTTAGATTGTTGTCACTCCCTCCCTGTTTAAGTGCTTGTGACCTGACACTGCAGTGTGTTTGTTCTTCCCACGGATGCACAACATGGTTGCACCATGAGCAGCTCCCAAAGAGTTCACCTGTTTGTTGTTCCTGATACACATAAGCAAAATGATACATCACTTCAACCTCTGTTGAAGAGAGAGTCTCTTTAGAAAGGAAAGAATCAAGGACAAATAGATGGGCAGATGGACGAATTAGGATGTTGGCAAGGGGTCCAGCTCCAAAAACTTCAGCCTCCATGATGCACAAAAAAGGGCCAATGAGTGGGAAGAAAAGGAGTTTCTAAGCTATGGGAAGTTCTGCCCTCAGATTACACCCCATACTATGATGAAAAGTCCGAGTTTGCCCAGGGAAATGGAGGTGCTGCAGGGGCCTGAAGCATCCTGGAGAGCACCCAGAACCCCGATCCCAGTGAAAGCAGTGATGAGACATGTACCAAGGCTGTGATGAGAACTACACATTTTGTTGTGTATTATGAATGTTGTGTTGAAAACACACTTCTGCCACTGAAGAAGGTCATGAGACTAATACACTATTGCCTTATTAGTAAAGGGACTTGGCCAGGCCTTTTATAAAGTGCTCTGCACAAAGCCTTAAAAGTATACTGCAGTCATTGCCTACCTTCAGCTGAGAGTTCTGATGTGCAGTAAGGTGGACCCCGAGCAACAACTTCTTGCAGGATGATTGCAAAGCTGTAAATGTCCCCTTTGATTGTGCCTTTTCTGCACATGTCTGGGTCCCGCAGTAACTCGGGAGCTGTCCAGAGCAATTCTAAAAAGATTTCAGAGCGTCACATTTCTTACACTTTAACTCAGACTATTGCAAAGTAAGTGCCTAAATCAATACCTTATGTCAGTCATTTGATGAAAGGTTGGAAAATATTACATTATTTACTGAATCAAATCTTTTACTTCTAGTGGTATGTTAGAAATACTAAACTTCTGTGCTGCCAAAAAAAAAAAAAAAAAAAAAAAGAATTTTCCAAGTTTTACTCTATGGTTTTTTTTAAAAAATGCCACACCAGCAATTTCTATCATATAACACCAGCCTTGAACTTCAACATAAGAAGTCATCTCACCACTGCCAGAAGCTTTAACACCATTTTTTTGAATGAAAATGTTCCTGAGACAAAATATTGGCATCAAATATTGAAATCCTTGTTACAGTTGTTGCTCTTTTACAAAGCAACAATTAACAACATATTTTCTGTAGTTCTTTTAGATGAAAACAGTTTTTGTTAAAGCAGTTTGTGACAATCTGATGCACAGTCTTTATAATCCAATAGTTCAAGTGACAAAAGACGCAGTTGTGAAATATATCCACCTTCATGAAGAAATGAATCTTCAAACTGAGATTTTGTTACCCTGGTAACTGTGCATTCTGAGTAATGGGGATACGGAAAATTTCTGCCACTGCAAATGTGTTTATCTTCTGTAAGGAAGGAGAAGAAAGTCCTCTGTCTAACAACTGCCCTATCTGAGACCCTGAAAAGCTGTAAGCATCAAATCCCATGACAGAGGGATCACACCATGAAATGCTGTTGGAAAACAGGTTTCAAGAATAAATTGGGATACCAGAGGAACCCGAAAGCAATGGCCATGTGAAAGAAATCCTGTCCAAGTCTCCAAACCTGGTCCCATAAGGGTTGTTCTTAAGTGGTGGGACTCTCATGTGGCAGCCTCTGGTGACTGGCATGTAGAGGACCTATTTCAAAGAGACCTACATAATTTTGTGTTTTAGATGACTTATTTTAACAAGAAAAAGTGTCTTTTCATTTGGGATAACATAAACCCTAAATATAGGATTGGGTCTAAGGATGTGAAGCTATTCTACTGGCTGCAGTACTGATAAGATTTCAGGGACAATTCAGTCCTTCTCCAGCTGCAGCAAGCTGAAGTTCTGTCACTGCTTACAGTAAAATATATTTTCTTTACCACATCTCTCTGCTATTTGCATCACTTTCAGGCACTCTGAAAAAAACCTTGGCTTACCCTTTCTTATAACAATGCATGGTATGGAGGAAACTAGATGTAGGGAGATTGAGCATGAGACTGAGCACACAAGTGGCCTTGTGTGGCCACTGGCCTGAAATTGTACTTGGACAAACATATGTTAAATCAATGGACAAATATTTAAAAAAAAATTTCCTCATCACACCTACCTTCTGGGGATGGCTGAATATAGGGGCATTTCTGTGCCTCTAAGATCTCATTATAACCATAGTCAGTGATCTTCAGGACAAACCGGCCATCCACAACACAGTTACGAGACTTGAGACGTCCATGGGCAAAATCTCGGTGATGCAAATATCTGATTCCCTATGAAACACAGAAAAAAATCCAGGCTGATCCTTAAGAATTATCTTATCCATCAGCACTCAGAGACACCAAGCCACTTTGTCACCTCAGATGGCATCAAATGCAGCATTGACTCTAGGTCAAATGCAGAAACGATCAAAACAACAAACTATGAGAGAAGTTTAGAAATGGATTAGGCACATGACATAGGTTTGTCTGGACCCTAAAGCAGTAAAGGTCTGACAACTTCAGGAAGAGCCAGATGCCTCCCTCTGTAGCCCTACATCTCACTGCACCCAGAAGTTCTGCTTTTAGGCAAGGATAAGAAAGTGGACACAAGTGTTACGAAATAGTTAGGTCAAAGGAAGTCATGAAGAGCTGGGTCTCCCTGCCTGTCTCTGCCAAGGAGGTTCAGAAGGCAGATCACAGACTACAAGAATGGTTCTGGTGGTCTTCTCTGGAATTCACCTGTCCCAGATTAGCAGTTCACCATTAAGACATGAAAACACGGGACATGATTGGAAGCGTGGACGCTGCTAAAGGGGCCATATTTGCAGCCATCTACGGTGGATGCATTTCTGACTTATGCCAAGAAAGGGCCTTTGCAATGAATAAATTTGTCACAAAATTCTGTTGTTGTGGTTGATCAGTTGCAGCCTGATACATAGTTTTAGTCTCTTGTCCTGCTGTGTTGCTGTAGTTCTATTACCCCAAATGGTGCTTCTCTCAGATGGAAACAAAATACAATTATATCCAGATTTGTTTTCCCTGTGTTAATATTAAAAAACCAACATTCTGAATAAAATAGCTTAGTCCTCATAAAAGTCCCCTTCAGATCATGCCTCAGCAGGAGCAATGGGTTTACTTTAATTAGATCCATCACAAGAGAGGACTTGAACATCCAGTCCAGTTTCATATCCTCATTTCTCAGCAAGTCCTCCAGGCTGCCTCGTGAGCAGTACTCTGTCACTATGGCAAAGATGCCACAGTCTGAGAAAAAGCCCAGGAACAGATTCACATTTTCATGACGCAGGTCTTTCATCTGAAACAAGACAGCGAATCACAGTGAGACCAGGTCAGCCAGACATCTGCTTGGTAGCTCCTTGGTATCACTAGATGCCCTTTTCACACTTGTACTCCCAAACAGCCTTCCACAGAGAGATGGGGATGCAAACAACCTCTCTGGTGCCTATTCTTGGCTACTCAACACTCTTTTCAAGTTTTGTTTTCCTTAGTCTATCTATTATACAAAGAAAGCAAGATAACAAAAGCAAACTAAACAGAAGTTTGTGTTTTGTTTAGACAAACTGAATTGAATCTTTCACTAGGCCAGAATGGCTTTGCTGGGGTAGATTAAGTTCAGCATGTGGATCTTGCTCTGAACTGGAAACAATACCATACCTAGACAGTCCAAAGTCATCCATCAGTGGTGTCTTTGGAGGCATGCCCTGGTAAATTTGTTGCTTTTACATGCATAAAAATGCCACTGCTATGTTAGCAATAGCTGTCAACAACTAATGCCCTTGAATTTGGAAAACAAGTATGCTTTCTTGTCATTTGTAACAATAAAATTGAAGACCAAAATTAGGCATCTGAGAGGCATCTTAGGTGGAAACACAAAGCAAACTCCCTAGAAATGCACAACTGTGTCACACTGTCAGCATAATACATGAAAACATCTACCAGTGCCTCACACTGTGGAGGGATGAGTTCCCCAAACCACTCTGCCTTTGCAGGCAAGGTCGCTTGAAGGACTCATTGTACATTTAACACTGCACCAGTTTGGAAGTGGTAGGTCCAGGGTGGGGTTTTACAAGCTGCTGACTGACATATGGATCTTGGTAAATTTGTCAGATGCAGCTGTGCATGGTCCACTCTGCCACATTTCACCAGACAAGACTCACTGACAACCACAATGCATGATTGAATGGATAGACATGAGGCAAGGGCAACAAACACACCCTGAAGCCAAAACCACCCCCTGAGAAACCTTCCCTCCACATGTCATTATCCCATATTCCTACCTTCCTTAAGATGCTGGTGGAGCTTTGCCTCAGATTGTGAACTGCTCCTGTCTCAAATTTCTTCAGCCACACCTGGTCTCCCTGTACACAATCACAGAATCAGAAAATGGTTAAGGTTGGAAGAAAGCAGTGATGGACCATCTAGTCCAACCTCCCTGCTTAAGAAAGGTTATCCTAGAGCACGTGGAACAGGACTGTGTCCAGGCAGTTCCTGAATATCTCCAGTGAGGGAGACTCCACATCCTCCCTGGACAATCTGTTTCAGTGCTTGGTCACCTGCACAGCTAGGTTCTTCTTCATGTTCAGGTGGAGCTTTCTGTGCACCAGTTTCTTTCTCTTGCCTCTTGTCCCCTGAGAAGAGCCTGGCTCTGTCCTCTTTATGCCCTCCCTTCAGATATTTGTAGACATCAGGGAGGTGCTCTCTCAGTTGTCTCTTCTTGAGGCTGAAGAGGCTCAACTCCCTCAACCTTTCCTCTTAAGAGAGCTCCAGTCCCCTAATCCCAATACAGGTGGGTGACTGACAGAGCAAATCTCTGAGCAACAGAAAATATTGGGGTCCAGGTCTGAATTTCAGGTCCTTGACTTTGAAAGTGGCTGGGGATTTTTAATGACCTTGGCAACAGATTATTTATATACTGAACCCAAATAAGAATATCCACAGCAAACCCTTAAAAAAGGGGTGAGGCAGAACCTTCACCTGGATCACAACTTCATGCCTGGAAGGTTTCTTAGTATCTGATAAACAGCAATAAATTGATTTAAAAGGAAAATACCTCAGACCAGAGCTTTTCTCTGGCATTAATGATTGATCAAATTTATTTTGCTCCTCTTTAGGAACAGTTACCATGCCATTTTTTCAAAAAGCTGCATTTTCAGGAAAAACCTGATGGATGGCATGAGTTTTCTTGGCCATTGCCTCTGCTTAAGCTCCATCCAATCCTATTGCCACAAAGGGGAATTGAGCGTCCATTTGTGTATTTGGATCCTGTCTTGTAATAAAGTTCCTTATTAGAGATGTCACCAAATAAAGAGTGTCTTGTAAGAAAGGTTCTTTATGGTGCCACCACCTTAGGTGCTGACTTCTCTAACAGGACCAGACTGCAATGTTACATGTGTATTTTGAATATTCCCATCCCACATGACTCCAGGTGTCAGGGTGAGGGTTGGGACAGAGTTGCCTTAAACACTGCCAAGTCCATGCTTGGGAGTAACTTATTTTCATACTTAGGGTTTGCTCAAACTATCTCCATCCCGGGACCTACAGTACGGCAGCCAAACGCTTTTCCCCCTGGAGCAGTCCAGTGAACAGAAGCAGTGGGAGAAGGCTGCTTGAGGTCCCCACCTACCTCATACAAAGCCACATTGGAGGTTTCATGGGTGGCCACTGTGCTTTTCAAGGAGGCGGAGCGGGTTACGGATATCAGGCTTCTGTTCTTGGCTGCTATGCTGTTTGCATCAGTCAGACTGTCCAAGGTCAGCCTCTGGAAGGCAAGGAAAGCAGGTGCTAGGCAGCTACCACCTCCTGGTGTAAAGTTCCACTCCAGCTCCACCTTCCAGCATGGATTTCTGGGTAGGGAAATCATGGGAATGTCCCCTAGCAGATCACCCGCTCTGGGTATGAACCATTCCTATGAATGGACCAGGAATGGTTCCCAGTATATTTGAATGCAGACACTTTATTTTAGAAGGTAAGATGGTTTATCTTTTTGGGCATGCCTTGTGGTGTACCATCTAACCTCAAGAACAAGGAATAAGCCCTGGCAGTTAGAAGAAACACAATCAAGGTTATGATTTTACATCATCATAAAAGCTCTGACATCTTATCTGAAACTCAAAAGCGCTCAGTATATGGGAAATTTTCTAATTTGCAGGGGAAAATGACATTAAGAAGTGAAATGATGCCTCCAGAGCTTCTTGAGTATGAAAATACCACACAGCAAATCTGTTCTAGAGTGTTCCACCAGATTCCTTTCATGAGTAGAAAGACTCACCTTTCTATGTATCTCTGGGTTGATGAAGACGAGGTCATCCAAGGTCAGTATGATCTTGTTCGGACCCCTGAAAAGCTGGTTGTTCAAGATACTCTGCCTGCAAGAGTTGGAGAGCCACAGTAATCAAGTTTAGGTAGTGCATTGGGTCTGACCGAGGCAGCATTCCCAGCCCTTACAGGGCTGTGCTTTGCACTGGTAGCTGAATGGGTGCTGATAACAGACCAGTGTTTTGGCTACTGCCAAGCATCAGTGTCCTTCTGACATTCTTCCTCCTCAGCAAAGGGGATGGGAGAGAGCAAGATCCTGGGAGGGGACACAACCGGGGCAGCTGACCCAAATTAGCCAAAGGGGTATTCCATGCCACATGACATCAGCTCAGATACATAAGATAAGGGAGAGAGGAGGAAGGGGGGCATTCATGAGTTTTCAATGTTTGCCTTCTGGAGGAACCATTACATGTGCTGAAGCCCTGCTTCCCAGGAAGTGTCCGAACATTGCTGCTTATGGGAAGTGGAGACTGATCTGTTTCCTCTTCAGCTCTTGCATGCACAGATCTCCGCTTGTTTCTTTCTTTTTGCTGTAATGAAACTGCCTTATCTCACCCTACTGGTCATTCTACATCTTATTCTCTCCCCTGTCCCAGTGGGAAAGGGAGTAATAGAGAAACTGAGTGGGCACCTGGCACCCAGCCAGAGTCAAATTGCTACGGGTAGGTAGCCAGTTTGCACCTCTTCTGAATTCCCCACACCTGGCTTCCCTGCCCCATTGGACCCTGCCTGCAGTGCTGCATCCAGCTCTGGGGCTCCTGACTTACAAAGGTCATGGACCTGTTGGAGCAGGTCCAGAGAAGGCAATGAAGATGATCAAGGGTCTGGAGCACCTCTGTTATGGAGGCAGCTGAGACAGCTGGGACTGTTCAGCCTGCAGAAGAGAAGGCTTCGGGGATTCCTTAGAGCACCTTCCAGTGCCTAAGGAGAGGGGCTACAAGAGAGCTGGAGAGGGACTTTTGGCAGGGACATGGAGTGACAGGACAAGGGGGAATGGTTTCCAGCTGAAAGAGTGCAGGTTTAGATCAGATATTAGGAAGCAATTCTTTTCTGTGATGGTGCGGAGGCAGTGGCAGATGTTACCCAGATAAGCTGTGCCAGCCCCACCCATGGAAGTGTTCAAAGCCAGGTTGGCTGGGGCTCTGAGCAGCCTGGTGTAGTTGAAGGTGTCCTTGCCCATGGCAGAATGGTTGGAATTACATGATCTTTAAGGTCTAAAATGGTGTGGGAGTGGGGATGGGCGTTGGTGAAAGAAGTGGAGTCATGAATTACCCGTTTCAACATGGATAGCAACAAAAGTTATCATATCAAAGGGTCTCATCACAAATAGACAACTGGATTTAATCTGCTTACAAATATTAATTGGATGTGTACGTAAGCCATGTTTTGTTTTGCTCTCTTTTATTTGTCATATCCCAAATCATTCTCCATTAGGAGACAAAAACAAGTTTTATTAGTCCAGCTGGTCTGGTCATGAGGAAACCACATTTAGGCACACCAGCCTTTCTTAGGGACTGAAGCTGAAGTGTAGTTAATTTATAAGAGCTGCCTGGACACAAGTAACTGTCTAAGCATTCTGTCTGAATGTCTATATTGTAGCATGGTGCATTTTGAAGCACAGAGCAAGATGTGCCCTTGTAATGGTCACAGGTTTATACAGAGGGAAAAGCTGCAGGGGATGAGCAGTATGGCACACGTGACATCACACCTCATCATTTTGATCCCGTTGCTTCAATGGACATCAGGGTCTTACACTGAGCACAAAGCAGCAGTATCTATTAGACAGTCAAAAACGCCTCAACCTGGAGCAGAAAAGGGAAGGGAAAGCTCCCCCATTGCCCTCACTGTCACTTTTTTTGCTTAAGGAATTTTGTTAACACTACAGCAGACGACTGATCTGCACTCTCCTGCTTCCCTGATGAGGTGGACAATAGGGATTATTTCTGCTGATGTTACTGTAGGATACCACCACATAAAATAACCTCAAATCACCACAATTCACTTTTCCTCTCGATGTATCATTCTGGACATTTTAGAAGAGCACGGGCAGCTTTTTGAAGCTGAGAGGAAGCCTTGGCCACGTTACCACAGGCTTTACTTGGGACGACATTTCTCTAAACACACTGTCCCAAGCCACCCAACTTATCTTCATGAAAAAAATCATCACTTATGTACCTTTCACAAGTCCATCTGAAAAACCTTGCTTGATAAATCACATCCTCTCCCTAAGTAGGGAGGAAAGCATCCCTCTGCCAAAAGCTAAGCAGAGAGAGTGGAGTGACTCATTTAAGGTCATGCACCAGATCCTTGATAGAGCTTAGACCAGAGCTTCCACATTTCAAATCAGACCATGCTGTGGTTTAAATTTAGTTCCAGACATGCCCCTTCCTAATATAAATCATTGTCTGAGTCATGCTGGATTTTTCGTCCCTTGCAGATGGCCATACATCTTTTCTCATGACCAAACCTTCCCAAGCACAGCCTGGTGCTTGTGGAAGAGCTTACGAATAGAGTAGGCAGAAACATTGTCATTTATTTACTTAATTGTAGAGGCTGGTGGCCTGCAAACAGAGCAGGGTTTCAAAGAGTGGGTGGGTGGAGGCAACCTCATCAGTGTCTGCAGATCTATCAGAAGCAGCTGTGAAAGTGACGGAGCTGTTTGGGGTGTTCCGTGCCTTATTTCTGGGTTTGAAGGGATGATTCAGGAATGGAGACCAAACATGTCTTGGAGTTGAGAGGCAAATCTGGAGGGAACAATCTAGGAACTCTGCTCTGCTGAAGTCATTGCTGCTCAGTAAATATGCCCTCTAATTTCAGTCTATTTTCACTCTAAGTTCGGTCATGTGGACATCAATAATTAGAGACAAACTACTCCAGGGGCTAGAGTGACCTTGCCAAGAGCAATCCATAGGTCCTGGACCAACCAATCCATTCTGGCACATATCTACCTTGGATATAGAGTTGGGACTCAGATGTGACATGAAATTATGGGAAATTATTCCTTCCCCAGAACACTACTGACTCTAAAGATCTCATGCCTAGAGCAATACATATATAATGGGAATGACCAGGGAGCAGAACCCCAGGTCAAAACAGGGAGTGAATCAACTTGATAATAAAGATGTTTCCTAAATAATGGCTTCAAATTCTCTCCAGAGGTGTTTTCTTTCTTTTTAGTGCATGAAGAAAACACAGAGGGTCAGCCTCACATGTTTAATTGGAAACATGATTATATTAAAGACAGAAATTCAGGCAAGAATGATCTGGAGTAAGAAAAATACTTGGTTTCAACCCTCATGGTCCCATAACAGATTCCTGTCTTTGGTTTATACACCATCCTTTGCACTTCCAAAGTGATAACCACCTTCCAAATGCTTCAGAAACGTCCAGAAACAGACTGCTGGAGCAGGGCAAGGGTGTGAGGAGCCCTTCCTCTCAGGAGGAAGGAGCAGCAGGGGCAATGTGGGATGAACTGACTGCAGTCCCCGTTCCCTGGCCCCTGTGCCACTGGTGGGGAGAAGTAGAGAATTTGGGAGTAAGTTAAGCCTGGGAAGAAGAGGGAGATGGGAATAAGGTGTTTTTAAGCTTTTATTTTATTTCTCATTATCTTACTCTGATTTGATTGGTAATAAATTTAATTTCCCCACATCAAGTCCATTTTGGCTGTTGTGGTAATTGGTGAATGATCCCCTCCTGACCCCATCTTGATCCATGAGCCTTTTGCTATATTTTCTCTCCCCAGTCCAGATGAAGAAGGGAGAGATAGAATGCCTTTGGTGAATGCCTGGCATGCTGCCAGGGCCAACACACCAAAAATGTGAAGAGATATGTGGCTGAAGAGCCAAGAGCAAAATCAGACCTTCTGTGTGTGCATAATCTAAACTGCTGGCTAAAGCACAAGCCTAACAGAGAAGTTAAAAGTGGCACTAACTCAAATACATGTTGCAGTTCTCACCTGATGAGAGAAGCCAGGCCCACAGCACACAACACCAGGACAAATAGGAGCATTACTCCCAAGAAAATGACAGCAGGTTCAATCCCTGTGCAAAAGTGGGAAAAGAATCAGTGAATTAGAAAATCATTTTGATTTAGGCAATAATATTAGAAACATCAATATCAGGCCATTGGATTAAAAAGTCAAATATTCAACCAAAAGAATGCTGGAAGACAATTTTAATGCAATGTTTGTTTATGAATACACAAATACTAACTTGGCATACATAAGACTTCAGCTATGCTAATTGTTTATTTCCATACACTTTTTTTTTTCTAAACCAGACTTAGGGCAGTTTTTCTTCAAGTAAATAAATAGACTCATGGGGAAGTCTTAAGTTTTAGAGGAAGTTTCTGCAAAGTTCATAACTTTTTAACATTTGACCCTTTTCTCTCGAGGAATTGGAACGCTGAAAAATCTTTATCTTGTGGTACCAAACCAACAGCCAGGGTGAGTCACTGGCCCATCTGGGCATTTTCATTCTCTGCTGCAGATTTCTAATGCTGAAAAGAGAAGAAGAGGAGGAGCAGCAGAAGGTTGATGTTCTCCTCAACACATCCATCAGCAGAAAGTACTGGAGCCAGATACTTGGTGATGAGTGTGTTTACTAGGGAGATAAGGGAAGCTGATATGACTGCATAAGCTAAATTCCAGTGGGAACTGTTTGCTGTGTCTGTCTCTTCAGTTTTCTAATTTTTCTATTTATTCTGCTTACATCCATAGATTATAAACACAAACAAACATGGAGAAATTTGGGTTGACGGGAGGTTCACAGCTCTGTGTTACACTCGCACCTATCTGCAAGCACTGAGACCTAGAGCATTCCAGTGAAAGCTGAAGGCATTTTTGAAAATTGGTATTTGTTTCAGGAAAAATCAGAGAAATTTAGCTGAAATTTCACTGCTTCAGTCTAGAGCCCCAGGCCCTGACTGTCCTCACACAAACACAGGAAGAGGTTGCCCATGAAAGCTGTGGCTGCCCCATCCCTGGCAGTGTTCAAAATCAGGCTCCATGGGACTTTAAGCAACGTGGTCTAGTGTGGGATTGGAATAGATGGATGGCCTTGAAAGGTCCCTCCCAAGCCATACCATACTTCACAACTAACCAGAAGTGAAAGTCAGCTAATTATGAGCTTATGGAAAAGAGCAAACTTACAGCATGCTTGAGGGAACTTATGGGATTGAGTTAAAGTCATTAGGGAATGCTTTAAGGGAACTGTGGGAGTACATGAAACTTCTCCCAGGATCTTTAGGGGAAAGGGCAAACATGGGTAAAGAGAGAGACAGAATGGGTCAGGAATGCTCAAGTATGTGAGAGGGTGGGGATGCTGGTCACACGTAACCATGTTGGGCATTTTTTCCAGGCGCTTGATCAGCGCAGTCATTCCCACCTTCTTAACCCCATCTACATTTTTTTCCTGGGTAACTGTGCTCTCTGACTGTGTATGACATTTACAGACTTGACATCAACCTAACTCACAGGGAAGGTAAGTCCTGGAGGCTGCAACCTGTGGGAGACTGCAAGTCTGCAGTCAGCTCCTGCAGAGCCTGAAGGGATTGAGGGATGGCTGTGGGGGAATTTAGGTTTGGACCATCTACCAGAGTATGCATTTGTGAGTCTGAAGGAGTTGAGGCTGTGAGATCTGCTACCAAGCTTGGAGCCTAATTATGAGGTGCATAAGAGCAGCACCAGGCCATTTCTGATGTCCATGTCCCAGCAGTGCCTGTAAAGACATAAATCTCCCGTATGTGTTACTCTGCCAGTGACTGGCTGTGTCTGCAGTGTGTGTGTGTGTGTGTGTCTGTGTCTGTGTGTCTGTGTCTGTGTGTCTGTGTGTCTGTGTGTCTGTGGCCTGGGAACCCCAGCTCAGCCCTGCTCCAGCTGGAGTTAGGAAGCAGAGCAGCCTGACAACTTCACATCCAACACCCCTCCAAGCCTAACTTTATACAAAAGCTAGAGTGAGCCTTGTATTTAATTCTAGCCATAAAGTTCAGTCTCTGAAATTCTAGCAATCATAATAAATTACTGTTTAATTGACAGATGCCTAGAGCTTTATGCCTTTGTAAAGGTATGAACATAAAATCTGAGCTCTCTAAAAATCAGAAGGATTTTTCCATAGACTGCAATGAGACATTAAATTGCTGCATTGTTCCTAGGGGCAGTGTAAAATTAGATCTGTGATAGTATTATACTTATCTCTTCTATTGCTTGCCAGTTGCTACAAGATCAGTACATCTCCAGTTTTCATAGAGTGACACTGATTTATGTGTCAGCTCAGCTATGGCTAAGCCAAGGAGAATGGTTTTCTTAGCTACTGAATGAAATATTCCTTAGATGTAGTTAATTTCATCTGTTTAAGACATATCCTGGAGCAATAGGTGTAAATGCTTAGTATTTTAAGTAAATATGTCAAGAGGAGGTTGAGTACCCTACCCTGAGATTTTGACTTCCCTCTGAACTTTAAAACCACACCATAGATGCCTCAATTTAAAGACAATAGGCACACCCAGTGCCCAGTCTGGCAAACCTAGGAAGGAGCACAGATATCTCTGCCCCCAGGCCTTTGATTACTACCTCTGTTATCTATAATAACTCAAATTATATTGAGTAATGATTATCATTGTTTCTCAATGAGATGAGCTCTGATGGTCCTTCACTCCTCATTGCTACCAGAAAAAAGAAGCAGGGGTTAACAGGCAGGATGCTGAGAGCATCTGCTCTTGTACAGTTCTCTTAGGCTGTCTTCAAGGCAAATCCTCTTAGTGTCCTGTCCTTCGGAAGGACAGGGACACAGTGCTGGGTGCAGCCTCTGTTATATAATAGTTGCTGGCAGGAGTTGAGTGTTAGACCCAGAAAACACTTTCAGCACACAACAGTGATAACAACCTTATTGGCCCAGGAGAGTACTGGGATTAATGGCTCTGGAATTGTGGAAAAAATTGTGTAGATGTGATATTTAGTGGTGGGCTTGGCAGTGGTAGGTTAAGGATTCAATGATCCTAGAGGTTTTTTCCAACCACAGTGATTCTATTATTCTATGATCTAAAAAGCAATAAGAGAATATTGTGGATCAATGGCGTTTCCTCTGCACAGGATTCCCATTACAAACAGCGTGATGACCGGGCATTTTTATATTAGATCCTTTAATTTAGAGTTTTCTGGTTGGGGAGTTCTAATTTAAAGGGGTAACCACTTGGAGTGAGAGAAAAGATGAAAGAAATTAGAAGCATGAACTCAATGCCATTTCACTCAATTTTTGGTTGTTTTTTTCTTTCTTACCTTCAGTGCAGAGAACATCTGGATCAAACCAACAGCTGGGGTCTGGTTTGGGTGGAACTTCATTGGGAAAGTGAATGGCCTGGCCTAGGGGCAGCACAGAGCCTGAAGACATGTCCAGCAGGTGGGTTGGGGAAAGCTGATTCCCATGACCATCTGTGTCCAGTATCACATAGTTGTCCAGCCCCTTCCCACAGCTGTCTGTCTCCACCCGGTGACTAAATCCAGGGAAGCTGAAGTTTTTTGTGTGCTCAGCTATGGTGGCTCCTGAGGCTCTGACTCCTTTCCTCCGTGCACTGTCCATAGCCATTGCCATGAAGTAAATGGCATCATAGATTGTTCCAAAGAGTGGAGAAACCTAAAAATACAGGACAAATTTAGGATAAACTGCTCCTAATCTTCAGTTCGAGATCGGCAGCAAAAATATTTTCTCCCTGGCTAAGTTGTGAATTTAAATGCTGAGACACCAGAACATTAAGGCTCACAGAGTAAAGGGTTTGAAGAATCTTAGACCCAATATATGCATGGCTTTGAATATGTCTTTTCTTATGGTGGATTCACAAAATGCAATTTCAAAATACTTTTAAAACCACACAAAATTGCATTATGAAGGGAAAAGCCAAGATTCTGAGCCTGATGTTCAGTTGAAATGTATCACAAATTTATCCTGCCTCAAAACATTTCACTAAAATATCTTCTACAAACAGAAGATCAAAGTCAGAGGCTCCATACCAAGACAGGAAAAGTGTCATGCCCAAAGGATTGGTCTTCTCTGTCAGAATATAATCTATCCCAAAGATGCAAAAATTCCACAGCAGAGCCACAGCAAACTTGTTCTGTGGGGTTACAGAGCCTTTTCTGTTTGCATTGCTCCCTTCCATGCCAGACTTGATTTAGGAAGCTCTAACACAAATGGTGACTTTGCAATCACATGGTCATTCACAGCTGGTAGGGGAAGAGAGGTTATAGCCATACACCTGTGAGAAAAATGAGGCGTGCTCTTGGGAGCCACAGAACCTGACGTTTGTGAGATTAATTGATCAGATGAAGATATCTGAAATGAAGAACCTGACACTCAGTACAGTTAACCTGGGCTCTCATTAAAGTGAAGGGAAAGAAATTAATGCTTTCAAGACATGATTCATCTTCTAAAGTAGATAGTGCAGATCTGATAAATTACGCCTTAAAAGTACTTGTAATTTTTTGAAATGTCATAGGGAGATTTGAAGAATAGCTCAGCTGACTCCTGTATCTCTTCACCAGTATAAGATTCTCTAATTCTTGTAAATGTTCTCAAGGTAAAAACTGATTTGGTTTTAATAAGCTACCAGGGACTTTTAGATAACCATGCTGCCAAAGTGTAACTTTGACTATAGTGCTAAGAAGAATGCATCAGCAATGGTTTTAAATATTTCTCTCTAGAAGCATCTGTTCTCTCTAGTCTGTCTCATCCCCTCAAATTCTCAGTCATATGGGCATCTTATTTTGATTCCCTACACACTCCATGGACTTCATCCACCTCAAGAAATACCTTTTCAATTCAAGTCCATTGCAGCTAGCACATAGCAAACCAAATCTGAGAGCCTCAGGCACAGCCCCCTTCTCTTAAATTCCTATTATGGTCCTACAGTTTAACCAAGTGAGTTATATTGCCAGACATCTGGGAAAAGTGACCTTTCCAGATGAGTGTAGACCACATTCAAATTTCTCTGTATTTTTCTCAAAATAAGAGTGTGCAGGCTGGATTGACTCTTCCCTGTACTTTCTCTGTAACTATTGCTATATTTCCTATTGACAGGTCCCAGAAAAGCCCAAGAGAAAGAATATTTACCTGTGTGGCTTCCAAATCCCTGATTATTTCACCACTTTCTTTAGCTTCCCTGAATGCATCATAGAAAGTCCTTTCTCCAGACTCCAGCGTGATGGTCAGCACAGCATCATAGGCCTCCTGGAGCTTGCTGTCATTATCAAAGACACTGAATGAGTTGTTTTGGTAAGGGAGACTGTACAGCAAAGTGTCATAGGGAACAAAGATGTATCTTCCATCTGCTAGTCCCATTTCCAGAGCTTTTGTGAGTAAGGCGGCCTGTTCCTGCCCCCCGATGAGAACAGAATGCATGCACAGGAGTATAACTGGAACACAAGGACAGTGGAGAGTGTTAGTAATCTGCCTGAGGTTTTCAACATGAACCAGCTCTTGCCCCCCCAGTAAAAGAGCTGCCTGAACTACTCTGTCAGGTCAGATTCTGATGTTACGTGCTGAGAAAGCTGAGAGTCACGCCTGTTTTGTTCAACCTCTAGAGGTCTGAAACACCTAATAAAGGAGATCATGGGTGTTAACCATTTTTGGAGCTGTAAAGAGGGAATGGAGAGAAGTTTTGACAGAAGTGAGGCAGAGGTGAAGATGATGGGCAGTTGTGGTCATTGACCAAAACTTGAGCTTTCCCTCTGTGTGCCCTGAGCTGACAGACACAACACAGCTGTAAGCAGTGCCCAACCTGCAAATGCTCACCCTGCCCCCAAATATACAGATTTTAGGTTGACACAGCTGGGTTGTGTTTAAACATCTGGTCCATGCTTGACTGTCCCAAAGTCTGTGCCTTTTCTTGCAAAATGTCATGGGGCCAATGTCTGGTGGGGAGATCTGAAATACAGGACACAGCATCAAAGCAAGATTTTTGATATTGATATTGATTTTTGATATTCCACAATACAAATCACCTTTAATATAAAACCTTCCTATAAACTCCTCTTTACACAAGCCAAGCACCGAAAACCATCTACAAAATATTTTTTTTTTCAGACAAGCTGGACCCAATCTTTCAGGTTGTAGTAGATGATTTTGGTCTATATTCATCACATACAAAATGCCCAGCATTCTTTCATGTGAAGCCCTGTCTGCATTAGGATCAGAGATAAAATTCTGCTTGACTTAAATCACTTTAAGTATTCATTCTCTAAAGTATCCATTGGGTAACAATGCAGTCCCTACCCTGGGGAAAAAAAAAAATAAAAAAAGGAATGAGACTCAAAGCACTTACTTTTAATGTTATTAACTTCTTTAATCTTGTTCCAGGTGTCTTCAATGCCTTTTTCTCCCTTCTGCACAGATGTAACAATGCCTACAGGTAGCCCATGGTCCCTGAGCGCAGTTGCTGCCTCCTTGGCTGTGTACATCCAAATATCATCACTGGATGCAATGATGCCAACATGAGCCCACCTAAAATATTTCATTATTGTAAGCAAAATTTGGGTTGGAGAGGGCAGAGTCCTTGCAAATGCATTATGGTGGATGGGGGAATCCAGCTTATAATTGATGCACATCCATGAGAAGATAGCTTTATTCCAGTTTTTCCCTAAATGTGCAGCCACCTCACAGAAGCCAGGGTTTAGAGGGCCTATAAAAGCTGAGGAAAGCTTTTCAAAGCCCACAAATCTAACCAGAGCTCTTGGTGTGTCACATTCTTCTTGCAGGATCACATAATCCAGCCGGTGGCCGAGATCTAGTGAAGGGTCTCTGCTTATTCGTCCCACAGCCAACCTGGCAGCCACATGGGGAAAGGCTTTGGAAAAGAAGGGGTCACAGTTCCAGGGTCCAAGCAGTCCAATTTTAAAGACAGAGCACTGTGCTGGGGAACAAAGTAGGATTATTCCAAAGAGCAGCCACCAGAGATCCTGGAAAAACGTCTTGAATGAATTTCCAGTGTTGAAGTGATGCACTCTGTTGTGCCTTGACAGCAGCCAGGAGGAGCTGTGAGGACCCCCCAGGAGAAATGACATTGTTTCACAGGTGGGTAGATCTGCACCAAGCTCTTCAGGAAGCCAGGCAGAGCGTTACCAGATGCTGGAAGGAAAGCAGATTACGTTTGTCTTTCACCACATGTATTTGTTCCGTGCATGTCAGTACAGCTGGGTCAGCCCAAGCTTCACAACAGCTCTCAAGGCAAAAGTCTTTGGGGAGCCAAACCCACACACAGACATGTGCACTTGCACCCCACCAGCCACCTCACCACGCAGTAAACTGTCCAGCCAGTGTCAGACATGCCATCACCCTTAAATGCACACTTACAGGAACATTTTAATATGCTTTGCAATATACTCTGAAACCAGGCAGTGAGGAATGAGCCTGCTTTGTTTGCAGCACCAAGTACAACCTATGGGTACACTGTGCTTCTGGCTCCTAGGAAAGACAGTTTCAAAGTCACGCAGACAAACAGCCATATAAGAAAATTAGAAGGTGGAGTCAGCTAGGCCATCAGCTTCCCTCAAAAATCCTCAGTGGGTTGTGAGTATGAATCAGAGCCCATACAAAGACAAAAACTCACACACACATATATAGGCACACATATTCATGTACTTAGGGATATGTATGTCTGCGCATACAATTTTAAAACTTTCTGGAAAAATTTTTCAAGGGCAACTCAGAGTCTCTTAAATCTGGCAAATTGAAAGGTGGATAAACAGATAATCAGAAAATGAAGGGAGAGGAGGATTATGATTTGAATTTAGATAAAGAACTGCTAAATAACTGTCAGGTCAAAACCTTTGTGTATGTAAGTATGCTTCAAATATTCTTGGTTAAATACTAGGAGCTATAGGGTTGTTGGGTTTGTTTATTTTTTTAATAACAATTTTCCCCTTCACAGCCAAGCACAGGAATACCAAAGCCATAGCAGGCTCTCCTCCATCTGCAGTGTCACCCCATGGCTTAGAAAACTTTGCTGATCCCAGCAAGTTTGTGCTTTAAAAATAGCAGGCCCCTTATTCTGGCTTACCTGTTCATTCCTGGAAAAGTATTTTTATCCTGGATGCTCAGGCACTGGGACACGGAGCACGGAGCACCGCAGTGCAGCTTGTGCTGCAAATGGACCCACAGCTCCTCTGCCTGATGGAGGGAGACCTCCAGGAGCCACCCACAGCAGAGCAGCCTCTCTCCAGAGTCAGTGGCTGTCCTTGAATGTGGGTACCACCATGAGGATAGGTAATGCACGGTCAGCTTCCCCTGCTTTGGTGCTCACCTCCTTCAAATTGCTGTGTGCACAGGTCATTCCAGCTGGGTGGGCGCTCTGGGATCCTCTGTGCCTTTTCAAAAGCTTCCTGTGTCCCCTTTGGTGAGGTCCATTTCTCTCTTGAGGGTTTCACATCTTGGGCTATAACCTCCCAAGCCCTTAGCTCCTTGAGGGTCTTGCTGAGGTCCAAGTCTGCCTCACACTGAACTGTCTCAGTACAGACTGAACTCCAGTCTAACCCAGACGCTGTAGGGATGGCATCTTAAAGCTCTGCTGTAGGGATGGCATCTTAAAGCTCTGCCCTTGGATTAGTGGGATTTAGCTCCTGGGATCGGCCTCTGCAGAGCAGCTCTGTAAATCTCTCTGCACCACAGCAGAGATGGCTCCTCTTCTTGAGCTATTTAGGTTTGGGGTATGCAGAATATTTGAGCTTTGGCTTCACCATTTTGCTGATATGTCATGTTCCCCTTTTCACTGTTGTGCTTGGGGCTTTTTTGGTACCCATTATGACATACACAGAGCTTTTACACTTGCATCAAAGTCTTCTTGAGGGTTGGACTAGATGACCTTTAAAGGTTTCCTCCAATACAAACAATTCCATTATTTAATGATTCTTGGTTATTTCTCTGGGTCCCATATACACCTCCCTAGAGCTGAGCCCTCCAATAAACCATTCCCAGGCACCTTCCCCCTGGACCTGGCAATACAATTATCATCCTGGAAAAGCCTCAAATGTCTCCATGCCTGTCCTAGCTAGGAAGCCCCTTGCAATAATTCAGCTGCGGTCAGAGGCCCAGCATCTGTGGTCTAGAGGGAATAATTTGTAATTCAACTACATCATATAAATTATACACATCTCACTGGTGTGAGTTCAGGAGCAGTTCCTCATGACTAATGATTGAGGGAAGCCACAGAGTCTTTTAGATGCAGTGGGGAGAGCAGCTCTCTGTTAATTTCGTTCATTTGCTCCCATTCATTAATTTCCTTGCACAGTCCAGATCCAGGGAGGTTCCTGGGCATGTGCTCCATTGAAGGCTGTTACAGCTCAAGATAGTTATCAGGGATTATAAAACAGCTTCATATTTGAAAAGTGCCTGAGACACACTCAAGCCTGAACTCAGAACGCTGCTTTGTATGCTACCAGTGCATCAGGTTTTGACACCGGGTTTTACTCAAAATATAACATTAAATAAAGTTTTTTCCAGTTGGGATTCTTATTTTTTTTTTAAAATTTGAACTTGTAAGTTTGATTTATCCCCTATAGATATACCTATATCTCTATCCATATGTCATATGCTCAGGGCTATCTTTCTGTATCAGCAATGGGGCTGCACAGTTTAATTCCATTTCAGGTCAGCAGACTCAAAGTCTCCAAGAGAAGCTGCAAAACTCCAGTGACTCACTTCTAGAGGATGTTTGTTTATAGCATTCAAATCTCAGCAATGAAAGATTAAAAAATAATCTTGGCAGTCTATTCATTAGCATAATTACTCTGCCCTTAACACTTCATACTTTTCCATAGAAAAGTGGGTTGAGAACTTAATCACTGTCTCCATTTTCATCTCCTTTTTTTTTTTCTTTTTTCTTTTTTTGCTGATGTAACAACCCTCCTTCCATTAGGTAATAACTGTGGCAGTAATCCATCCTCCACAGGGAAAGCTGGTTATCCCAAATGGTTCCAGCACATCTCTGCCATGCTCAGGGTATCCAAGACTAGGGATAACACTCCTGCTTCTGCAAAACAAGCTCAGTTCCTGGCACTGCCTGATTGGTTTCACAAATAAACAAATAAGGTAAATCAAGCAGCTGAGGCAAAAAACCCCAAGTATTTATATAACCCATCTGGCTGAAATAAACACTGAAGTTTAAAACCCTGCCTATATCTCCAAACCTTGCTTTTTTCCCCCCTCACATCTACAGCTTATCATTACTGCCACAAACACACTAGAAAGCAAAGATTTCTTTACAATACTGTGTTATTTGCATACCATCAGATTAGTTCTCAACACTGTTCAGTGCTCACTGAAGTGTGTAAGTGACACAACATTTCCTATGGGACAGTTAAGCCTCAGCTGCATCGCTTTGCTTTTAATTTTTAGAGCAGGAGAGGGTGCTCTAATCTCTCAGTCTGACCTCCCTCATCAGCCTGGCCAAGCAGCCTCCCAGGAGCTGCTGCTGCTCTGAGCTCTTCCAGCATCCTAGATACAAAATGTGTTTTGTAATGAATTATACCAGAGGGTGCCACTGAATAAAGCTGATTTCTCTGGAAAATCTCTGCTGTCAGCAGAGACAGACAGGGAAAAGGTTTGATTCATGTTCTGCTCTCCCTGAAGAAAAGTCTCATATCTCAACTGATTATAAAGAATATTGAGGGAGAGCAGTACAGCAACACTCACATCAGGCTTTCTTCACGTCCTCTGAGCCCTAATTAAAAACTACAACCTTGGAGGATCTACTGGGTTCCTACATCTACTATTACAAGAGCTAATTACCCTCAACATTAAAAATACCCGCTTAACATCTAGGGTGTCTGGCTTCGGCTTCCTGCAACTGGCTCTCACTCTGCCTTTGCCTGAGAAAAAAAAAAAAAACAAAACAGGAAGCACAATAAATATCACCTCCCTGTAAACATTTGCACACCATAATTAGCTGACATCCCAGTCATTCTCTGGGCAAAATAAATAAACACCTCGTTAAGACTCTTGCCATAGTGCATGCTTTCAGGATTCCATCCTTGCAATGCTCTTTCAACATTCATTATTAATTTTCTTTCTTTTGGCTTAATTAAAAACAGTATCAATTAGTAAGCCTCACTCCTTAGTGCTGAAAATAGGAGTCACGGCATCCTTTATCACCTATTTGATTTTTCTCCACTTTAATTCTATAGCTTGCCTGAACACAGTTGCAAAACCAGTCTTTTTAAGCCCTTTTCTGCTCTCCTTAGTGCAAACATCTGCCTTAGAAGTGTGGTATAAATATTTCTTCCCAGATGTTTACAAGCCCATCTGGTTTAGTAGATGCTTTTCAAATATTTCCATTTAATCAGAGGTCCAGACTAAATTGCAAGTTATATGAATAATCATTTTTCTCTGTCTTCCAAGTAACAGGCTAGAGATATTGAACAGCACTGGGGAAAAAATAATCATATCCCAGAGGCTCCACTAGAAAACACTAACAAAGGAGAGTCCTCATCTACTATTCTATGTCAAAAGAGCAATTATTTTTTTTTCTACGATGCAGGCACATTGACTATGTAACACTTATTTTCTCTTCAGTATCACCTTTCAGTAGGATGACAGTTTGCAGGTATTCAGGAAGACAGCATCACCATTTGACCTTACATGCCAGAATTGTGACTTAACTGCAAAAGTTACATCAAGTCTGACTGACAAGATTTATTTTCAGTCCAGCCTCATGGTCTGGCATTAGTAAACCTTCACCCTTTCATTCTTTAGAAGTTCCTCTCCACTTTGTCCTTTCCATGACATTCGGTTTGCATGATGTCAACCCAACCAGAGCTCACTTTCTTGACTCTGCACCACAGGAGATGGTGCAGAGTCAAGATGGGACTGGAATTTTTGGGAAGGATTGTCCTGCTGTGGCATATTATCCTGGTTGCAAGATGCAGTCAAGCATTTGGAAGCCCTTTTTCTCCAGATTATCTGGTTTGCATCACAACACCAACAGGTCATCCCTGCAGAGTCAAGTTCAAGTGAGTCCACTTTCCAAAAAAGGCTAAATTTCTTTGATTTTCTTGGAAACAGATTTTGTAGCCTGTGAAATCTGATGTCTCTGGCACTGGCATTAGTGGAATATATGATGTTGCAGGTTTACATAGTCAATATTAGAACTGGCAGGAAAGAGTCTCAGAACACTGGATGAGATATTTGTACATGTATTTATTTAGGCATCAAAACCTGAGTGTTGAATTTGACAGCCTTCAAATTCACTCCTCTTCCAGGGGACATTTCCAAACCTTTTAGAGTATGATTCAGCCTGAGAAGCGGCTACCGCTCATATTTTTTTTTTTTTTTTTTTTTTTTTTTTTTTTTTTTTTTTACACGAGGCTTAGCCAGGCAAGACTTTCAATGAGTAAATTAAAGCCATCTACTGAAGGAGATGTCTTCCCATGAGCAGGCAGGTGCTCAGCCATCTCCAAAAGAGCAGGGCCCCATCACAGATAATGGTGACTTGGGCAAACCTCACTCCAAATGTCCTTTCCTTCCTTCTTATTCCCCCACTTTATACACTGAGCATGATGTCACACTGCCTCGAATATCCCTTTGGTCAGTTGGGGTCACCTGTGCAGCCTGTGTCTCCTCCCAGGCACCCCAGCTTCCCCACAAGCATGGTAATCTGAAAAGCAGAAAATGCCTTGACGCTGTGCAAGCCCTGCTCAGCAGTAACAAAAACATCTCCAAATTGTCAACTCTGTGTTCAGCACAAATCCAAAACACAGCTCCGTAATAACTGCTGGGAAGAAAGTTAACTCCACCCCAGCCAAAACCAGCACACTCAGTGACAACTGCGATTTCATTGGTGGCCTTGACAGAAAACCTCAGGGGAGCAGCAAACCCACACAGCACTTGTAGAGTTCAGGAAGCTTGTCATTCCTTGGATATTTAAAAAGTAAATGGCTTAAATGAAGTGTGGCAAAAAATAAATCCAAAACAAAACAAAAAAAAAACCAACAACAAAAAATATCGCCATAAATCTTCTGGCAGACAAAGAATGATGGGTTTTGGCCAAGCCTGCACACAGTGAATGATAACAAGAATTCCAAATGCGTCAATGGACTTATGGATTGCTGACGTTCTGCATGATGTCTTAGCCTATGCTATGTTGCAAACTTTCCCATAACCGCATAATCTCACTGGAGCATTCATCAGATCCTGACAGATCAGATAACTGGCATTTATCCCTAAAATAAAGCCAGGAAATGACAGTGAGTTGCATTTTCTTTGCATGAGGGCTTTACAAACCCCATAGAGGAAATTACACCAGAACATCTTCTATCCCAATAGATCTTTCCCAGCCTCTGGCATCTTTGGCAGCTTGAAGCAAATAGCGAATTATACAATCTTATCAAAATATCTGAGCTTTCAAAAGTCTGCTGGATAGACTTTAACTTGGATACAGAACCACAGCACAGGCCACCCAGGATTGGTATTATATCTTCCTCCAGCTCTCATCTTGCCTGTTAGAAAATTTGTTCTCTGCTATCACAATACCCAGATGTCTAGTCATAATTAGGAGCTACAGAAAATCTATAAATCAATGAATTAACTGATCAATTACTGTGGAGCATGAGCTAGGTATTAACTTCCCCGGGTAGATGGAAAGTCTCAGCAGGTAGCAGCCTCCAGCAACCCGACGCCTTCATCTATTCTGCTTCAGCTATGTGTGTGTACATCTATCTATCTATCTATAGATATATAGATATATAGATATACAGATATATAGATGTATAAATATATAGATATATCTTCCGTTCATAATGTCATAGAGTTACAGAGTGGTTTGAGTTGGAAGGGACCTTCAAGACCATCTAGTTCCAACTCCCTTGCCATGGACAGAGACACCTTCAACTAGATCTGGTTGCTCAAAGCCCCATCCAACCTGGCCCTGGACACTTTCACAGCTTCTCTGGGCATCCCATGCCAGTACCTCACCACCCTCCCAAGGGAAAACTGCCTTACCAACATCTAATCTCACACTGCCCTCCATCAGTTTGAAGCCATTCCCTCTTGTCCTATCTCTCCATGTCCTTGTCAGATGTCCCTCTCCAGCTCTCTTGTAGCTCCCTTATGTACTGGAAGGAGCTCTAAGGGATCCCTTCTCCAGGTTGGAAAACTCCAGTTCTATCAGCCTGTCTCCACAGCAGAGGGGCTATTTTTGTTTGTGTGTGTGTGTGTATCCTCTGGGCTGCTCTTGCAGTGTCTGACGACAGCTTTGCATTGCACTGTGGCAGGACAGTCACCACCTTTCTGCACCCTGGTTCTGTTGACTCCCTCCAAAGCTCTCTCCCATGAAAACCCTATGCTCTGCCCCAGCCTTCCCACTAACCCCCTCTGTATCCACAGGGTTGGACCAGTGCCTGCTCAATTTGCTGGAATTTACCTGGCCCTGTTTCAGACTGACAGAAAAGCTAATCTGAAGGATTACTGGCATTTTTGAAACTGTATTTAAAGCCTTTCTGACTACCCTCCCTCTCTAAAGGAAATATTTTCATTCTGTCCAAAGCCTGGTCAAACGTTAACGAGGGTCAATGGACCTGGTTTCAGAGCACACCTACTTTTTAGTGCCTATTAATTGTCATTTGTGAAGGCAACCCTTGACATGACTCTTTCCAGGGGACATTGGAACGACATGGATGGTTGCAGATAGTTATTTTGTAGTGCTGCTCAAACTCAGTTAACCCATCTAGAGTAACACATCTGTTAAACACATGCTTTAGCTCTTCAGCAAGACCAGAGATAACAGAAACAGAAACCTGGAACACATCCCAGGTTCACTTTTTTTTTGCCTTCTGGGATTATAGAAGTAATCAGTCCCAACTGCCGCCCAAAGAGCAATACCTGCAATTCAACTAACTACAGAAGGGAGAAAAAAATATAATTACCAATTGTTCATACCTTCCTTCATGCCAACAGTGTGATTTTTTTAAATGGAATTGTAATTTAATGAAGATGTTGACAGAAGCAAGACAAAGGATAAACCTTGCCATGTTTCAAACCAGCTGTCTGCAGGAGTCTCAAACAAGCCCCCAGGTATTAATCCCTTCATCTGAAACACGCACATCCAGGCTAACACCTCACTAAGTCCCCATTAGCTGCTGCTGCTCAGCATGGAATGCTACAGCAGGGCAAGTGAGGAATGCCCTCGGAGAGAAGGAGAGGAAAAGAGATCAAAACTGTTGGTGGAAATAAGCACTGACCCAGAAGACAGACAGGCATTTTTAAATACCAGCAGCCTGCTGTGTCCTGGTACAGCTTTTCCAGGTGTCCATCATGAAGGGTGCCTTCCAGAGCAGTGAGAGAAATAAACAGCATGTTCCTCATGGAAAAGAAAAGCCTTCAGAGAATTTTGACTTTCTAAGCACATCTGTGGCTGAAAACCAGGGCATTAGCAGTTGGGGATCTGCACGGCTTCACTGCATTTCATAGAACAATTTATTTCAGACATGATGAAGAAAGGAAGAGTCCCAAGAGCTGCAGCTCATCTCTTCTGGTGCCCATTTAAGGGAATTGATAATATCTATGTCTCTTTGGATGTGAAAGTGTCTCTGCTGATTAAAATTCCCTGACGACCTACATCTCCTAAGCTGATAATGATAAGCCTCTCAGGCTGACGGTGTGTTGCTCTGATACCTCCAGCATTGCTGTGGATGAGGAGCAGGCACGAGGCACAGGCAGTCATTCTGCAAGCCAGAATGGAAATCTTGAATGCTCAGAGCCACAGGAGAAAAAGGGCAGCATCCAGGTCTGGGAAACCAGCAAAACTGCTGCCCTAGGAACCACTGGGCTCGCCATGGGCAGATCCAGTGGCACAAACATCTGCAGGTATTTGTAAAGAGAACTGCAGGGAGATTTATCAGAGGAGGGTCAGAAAAGCCCTGTCCTAAACTGTCCATGGCTCTCATAGACTGCTTCCAACTTTTCATGGTTCCAGCTTCATTGGCCTTTTCTTCCCATTACAGATCAAGAGGTTCCACTAGCATCTGAGCCCAGACTCCAATCCTTGCCAGGGCAGTTCTCCTTTGTCATTTCAAACCACATCAGAGAGTTTTTGTGAGGCTTGCAGAGCTCAAAGGTGGGCAAAACAGAGCAGTCTGGTGAGAAACCACCTCCCCAGTTTCTAGGACTGCCTCCTTCTCAGATGGATTTAGCAGGAGAAAGGCACTGGGGAGGACAGCTTGTCTTTTCTCACTAGCACTGCCAGCATCACAGTGTGAAATAGGGCCACAGTCCTTGCCTCCTTTCTTCTATCCCTCTACCTTCTGTGGCTGTCTCTAAAGCTGACCATGTGGTCTTGTACAACAAGGCACTGGAACCTGGGTTACCTTTTCCTGTGCTTAAAAGGGCACAAAACATGACCAGGCCTGCACCTGGATCAACATCACTCTGAGTGACTGAAATACCAAGTGCAGAATGCAGCAGGTGCAGCAAAGAGCTGTCACTTCTGCTTCTTCCCTAAGACCGTGGGTGTATGTGCAAGCCATGTTTTACCCCATCTTGAGTAAATTTATGCCACTTTTCCTGAGCACTAGACTTGTTTAGATGAGGATCTGCCAAATGATTTCCTATCTGGTTGACTGGGAGGAGGGGTGTTGAGCAGGAGTGTAAATACGCCAGCAGTATTCCATCTGTGTGATATATATGGTATCTATGTAATATATAATGTAAATATCGATGTAAATATTCCATCAGCTTTCAGCTGGTGAGGAGTGAAGATGTTCATCTACAGCAGTAGCCAACCCTGGTTCTGGTCCTATCCCAATCTCTGAGCATTATCCTCTGAGTGGAAAGGCCAGGGAAAAATTCTCCTGGGCCAGGAGGAATCTCAATACAGTAAAGTTTGTAAGCATACTACAGTGTAGTGTGTAAGGATATGCTTAACTGTAAGAATCAGCATTTTGCACATTAGCTCAACTCCATGTATTGGATCTGGGCTGGGAAAGGCCTTAGTTGTCTCCCTGGGGTTTTCTCGTAGCTATTTCCCTAGTAGCAAGCTACAGGGCAAGAGGAAATGGCCTCAATTTGTGCCAAGGAAGGTTTAGATTGTATAGCAGGAAAAAATTCTTCCTTGGAAGAGTTGCCAAGTGCTTGAACAGGCTGCCCAGGGAAGTGGTGGGGTCAGATCCCTGGAGGTGTTCAAATGCATGGAGTTGTGGCACTTGAGTACATGGTGTGCTTGGCAGAGCCAGGTTAATGATTGGACTTGATGTGATGTGCTTTGAGGGCTTTTCTAAGCTTAACAATTCTGTGACTCTATTCTAGTTTCTAAACACTCCTGGGCTGTGAGATACAGCAGAGATGATTATGTGTGAGCAGAGTTCTTCTCAGTACTCCTAGGCAGGTCCTAAGAGATGGAGGGTACTCCAGGAGGTGAAACAACTTGTTTCAGGCTATTGTGCTTTGTCATAAGCTTTTTCTAAGTTCAGAGGCAAAATATTTCACCGACCTAGCAAAGACAAGTATGGCTGTCAGCCTTGAACAAATCATCTATCAATTAACAGGCTCTTCTTCTCATTCATCATCTATGTTTCTTCTTCCTTGTGTTCACCACATTCTCATGACTGTAGACAGAAGAATATTCACCTTTAATTGCCTGGTCCAGCTGCCATCCTCAGCTGCTGGCTGCTTTGCCAAAGCCCCAACACAGGGGAAGGTGGAGCAAACCCATGTGTCTGTGCCTTGTGGCCAGCTGTCCTACATGCTTCTGCAATTCACAGCCCCCAGCCAGGGTATGTGACATGTTGGACCTTACCTTTCATCTCAATTGGCCTCAAGCAGCACAGTGGGTGCCTAAAGTGGCTCTGACTTTGAGAGGGGTTTATTTGTGCTCTTCTTCCTTGGTTTTGCAAGGAGAAGATCAAAACAGCCTGACATCTGGTTGCCCTTAGCTGCTGTGCCCGTTTATGTCATGCCTTTCTTCCCCAGTCTTTATTTTCTTTATTAATCACCTCTGAGCCAACATAGCTGACACACACTCTACTGACACTCTGCACAGCCCACAAGAGAGCGCTCCTTCGCTGGTAGACTGCACATTTCCCAACTGGTTAGACTGGAAAGCAGTTCAGCTGGGGTAGTTTGATCCCTGAGCTCCCCTCTAATCTCCTGCTCATGCTCAAATACCACCAAAACCAGCTCCCTGGGAATCTGACTCGATGCATCATCATCGGGTCTGTCAGAGAGGGATTTTTTTTCCAGGAAAGAGATTTGTGCAGGGTACAACCACTTCGAAGAAAAACAAGACAGCATGACAAGGGAGCGGATTTCTGTTATCCCAGTCACACATTTTTCCATGTGTAAGTTCATCATCCAGACTAAACCATCACTAGCAGGATTCTGATCCTTAGGCCAAGCTGAAATCAGTGCTGGTAAAATATATTTCAGTGTCCTAAGCCTTCCTTCTCATATTCCTGTCCAAAAAAGCCTTGGTTGTTCCACTAAGTCACTGAACACAGTTTGTTTCTCCAATTTAGCGGTGAGCTGCTCCAGAGACAAGAGTGTCAAGTCTCTCTCAGCAGTCATTTTAATTAAGCTTCCCTCTTGGTGAATGTCTGAGTACGACAAACAATTCTGAGGACTCCCTAAATGCCAAGCTTATAACCACCCCTGATTTTATGTTACTCTGAGGGTTTTTCCCTGCTCAGACGAGGCTGGGTCTCATCGAGCTGGGTGGCAGCTGTCCTGGTGTTAATCAGCAAGTCAGGGCTGCAGCCCCCCAGCACCACATCCTGCAGCTGCAAAGGAATGCCATGAAAACACTTAATGAAGCATGATGCCTGGAAAACACCTCACTCATTCCTCCAGGGAATGGGAATGCCCTCAGCCATGACTAGAGCGATGGCTGGGGGGAGAATGGTTTAGTCTGCCTGGTGTCCTGTGTCTCTCACACACAGCTCTGTGTCAGACAGCAGCGGAGCCTGTGGCTGATCCATGGTCCTGCTGCACTGGGAAAGGGCAAGAAAGTCTGTCTTCTTCAGAGCAGTGCAGCTAGGACATTGTGGATGGCAAGGTAAGCCCCTGCTATAAAACTGGGGAAGATGAGGGGCCCAGCGCCCTGCTGTGGGTCCTGGGGCTGGCCTGGGCTTTGTCTCTTTGCATAAACACCAGTGGCCATTGGTTCAGAAGCCAGGTCCTCCAAAAATGCCTTGGACATTGAGTTTGTCCCTCCTTTCTCAACATCCATTGGAGTTTTCTTTCCTCCCAGCGCAGCATTTTAGCAGTAAGAAATCCCCTCCCAGCTATGGCTGTTGGCAGATGTGTCCCCTTCAGTGTCACTGATGGGATTTGAACCCTCCAGCTGATGCCAGGGTGTGTTTCCATGTCCACAGGGTAACTGAGCTTCCATGTAAGTGAGTGTTTTTGGAGCTATCAGGGAGCTGGAAACATTGGAGAAGTGTGGTAGCCCCATTCAGCTCCACTCCCAGGTATATAGGGACATACATGATGTCTTCCAGGGCTAACATATCCACATGGAGTCAGACAAGCTTTAGGTAGGAATCTGCTGGGCCTTCACTGACCTGGGATATCTTCTGTCCCACACGAGTGGTCTCACAAATCAGGCCTCTCTTGAGGTCTTGAGGTTCCCTAATGCCTTCTGACTTCCCCAAGGTGTCCCACCTGGCCTGCCATTGACATCTAGAAAAGCCAGTGGTCTCTCACACCTATCATCAGCACCATGCCCAGAGAAGCTGCAGGTGCCCCATCCCTGGAAGTGTTCAGGGCCAAGTTGGGTGGGAATCTGAGCAACCTGGTTTAGTGGAAGGTGTTGTTGCTGTTGGGCAGAGGGGTTGGAACTAAACAGTCTTTTTGGTCTCTTCCAACCCAAAACATTCTGTGATTCTACAAAGCACAGCCTCAAATGGGAAAACCAGAGAGGGATGGCTCAGCTGTGGATGAGAGCAGAGGGAACATGGCAAAGCCTCTGGGTCCCTGTGCATTGGGATGCTCAGCCTGCTGTCCTGCCAGGGAGAGTAACCAGCTACAATGCTCATATACCAAGATAAACACTAAATTCATAGAAACAGGGGTATAAATAAGAGATTTCTCCTGCAAATTACAGCTGCAAGCACCCTCTCTGTGTTTCAGAAGGATCATCTTCAGATATTACCGAAACTACTGTTGGGAACAAAAGGGTGGAAATGTTAATTGCTGAGTTTTTGATGGCATTGGGTTCAACACTCTATTTTACTCTAATTACTCTAATTTTGTAGTTTCTTGTTCATACAGTGCTTTAACTGCTCGTTTAAAAGCTGAGGGCCCGATATGTGCATGGTAATTGGCGTTTGGATACTGCCCCAAGGTGAGGGTCTGTCATAGCTTAGCTGCCCATAAAGAGGGGTTTAAAAGGAAACCTTACCCCATACTACCTCGAGTGGATGGAGCTAACGGAGGGATGTTACTACAAGTTAATCTCCTTGAGATGGTGGCTCCAGGTCCAAGCATACACAGGCATGTGGGTACTGCTGTATCTGAGCAGTCAGGGCTGTAGTAGGAGGGGTTGCTTTGGATCAGCATTCGACTTTGAAGTCTTCCAGAAATGTTCAAACATCCTCTAGCCAAGATTTTTCTGTCTCTCAGAACTCTGCTCAGACTTTTTTTAACTCATAAAGCACCTTCCACCCGCAATTCCTCTCACCTGAGCAGGGAGCCACTGGAATGGGGTGCTGGTGTCTGGCTCCTTCCCTGCCATGACCCAAGGTATGGGAATGAATGCACCCCTTCAACTGGGTGATAAAAGAGGGGGATTAAAACACCTCCTGCCATGTCTGTAGCATGTACAATACCTCCTCAACTCCCATGGTTGTTGCAAAGAAAAAAAACATGAAATGATGAGACACTCCATTGCTATGGCAACAGAAGCCATTGAATTATGGGTGCATGTAGTCAAGTCAAAATTATCATGGAAATGCATTTGTGTCTCCAGCTCTCTGTTTATACAGGTCTTTTCCCACTAGTGTTCCTGTTCTGTGCTATTCCTGGAACACAACACAAAAGGTTGTCTCCCCTCCCTGGCCGGAGGGCATGGTCTCCCACAAGGCTTTTATGTATCTTTATCAACATTCTATGTCTAGTAAAATATACACCTCTCCCCCATGGTTTGAATAGTACTAACCCCTGCTATTTCATTGTCTGGCAGAAAAACAAATAAACAGAAGAAAGGCAACTAATTCCCCTGAGTGGACATCTGTGCTGATCCTGAAGGAGCTCCCAGCAAGGAATACAGAAAGGATTGTGCTCTGCTGTGAGCTAACTTTTGCAGTAGGGGAAAGGACCGTGTTAAAGGATCTGTTTCGCACGAAACTTGGCCAACCCTCACCCCTGGATCTGAACCCTCCAGCTGGGTGGACATCTTTATTTACAGCATCCATTTCATCACAAGGAAGCCTTGTTCCAGGGAAGAAGACACGTTGTTCCAAGGAAGCAAACCCTAGACACCAAGCAGTGACTAAGCAAAGATAAGGTGCAGTAATCAAGGAGAATAAAGTTTATTGCTAACCAGATTTCAGCTTGCAGGGTCACAGTGTCAAAACCTGTGTATTTATATTCAATTATCACTTACTTTAGTTCAGAGGGAAATGAGGACAGAGAACTACTTCCATATAAGTCTATAATGATGAAGGAAACTAAGCAGCAGCAGCCTAGAGCTCAACAGTGGTGGCTTAGACTTCCATGCTGTATGAATGTGATGCATGAGGGCAAACACATCAGGCTGAGGTTTTTGGGTCTTTTTGGAGGCAAAGATTGTGCCTCAGGCTTACTGCCTACATGGAGGTTTTCTTGGGAGCTTGAACATGGCACACTCTGGATGTAGGAAATAAGGGAAGAAGGAAGGAACAGAGCTGGAAGAGGGGGAGAGATAACTGTCCTGGCATTGCAGTCTTGGACACAGTCTGAGCAGTACTATTTGGCCTCAGGGGTGAAGAATATTCCTTAGCAGAACAGATGAAATGGCATAGTCCAAAGAGATTGATGGAAAACCAGCAAGGAGATGGCACATCTTCACAGAAGATTTTAGAAAATTCAGAATTAAAGTTCAGCAGAAAAGCCCCAATCCTACAAGAACTGGAAACTCCTAAAGCAAGAAGGCAGAAAGAAACAATGACATGCACGTATGTAGGAACCAGGCCCTGATTATGGTTTTCAATTTACACTTTTTCCTGTGTGAGAGGATGGATTTCCATTTAACATTGGTTAAATCGGGTTATATCTCTAAAGAGCAAAGGATAAATGCCCATTCCTGGCTATCATTGTCCCATGCTGTGAGTTGTTTTGCAGACTTTCTAGACCTCTGCAGCAATTTGTTATGAAGCAAACACTTATGCTTAACTTTTAAGCAGCATAGATCTCCATATAAATCTGTAATATATGCAGAGGATCATTAAATTTTTATTGTGCAATTCTGGAGGGGGAAAAACCAAACTGAAAACAAAAAAACAAGACAGCGAGTGAAATTTTGAATATAAATGGGGTATGTTTACTTAGTGTGATATTTTTACTAGAGATGACACAGAGGTACTTTGGAGCTGTTTGCCCAAAAGAAATTTAAAACAGGCTTGTGTAAGAGGAAGAAGGTGAAATCCCAGAAGCCTTTGTTGACACCCTTGAAGCATAACTTTCCAGATGCTCCTCATAAGCCTCAAGGTACATAATGAATACAGTTCTGCAATAACATCATTGGCAGTATTAGAAAGCCTCATCAGTTTTGGTCTGATGCATTTTCCTATGGATGCAGGGGGCAGGAGGCACAGCATAACAGCAGTAATGGATAACAGAGCTGGAAACAGATGGCAGCAATTGGAACTCACGTCAATATTGAGCAACGTGAAGGTTCGGCAGGATTGGATTTGGCTTTGTGGCTTGGCCCATTTTAAAGAGAGGCATTGTTTGCAAAGATTCAGTGTGGGATTAGATTTCCAAACTCTTCAAAGTCTGAGGGATGCTTGGATAGAAAACAAAAGTCTGGGCTATTTGCTAAATAATAATAACAGCAGCTTCTGGTTGCTATGTTTGATCCAAATATTTCCTTGGAAACAAAGCACAGTAGCAGCTTTTGCTAAGTCAGATGAAGCTGGTTTGAAACCAAAATCCAAATATAAATAACAAAAATCATTTGGAAGGGAAGAAGGTTATCAAAATCCCAGTTAGGTAATCTGCAGAGGAATTTATTTACCTGGGCTGCTCTTAGGATCATCATCTGTACCACCACAAGTGATGCAGAGAAAAGGAGAGATTATTCACTGGCGATGAATGGACTTCTGACAAAGCTCCTGGTGTCAGGTTTAAAAGAAGCAGGAACTGCTTGTTTCTTTTTCACTTGGTTCACAGGAATCTGCTTCTAAATGGCATAAAAAAACCCCATGTGTCTGTGGTAGCTGCACACAAAGTGTAGCCCCTATTTAAACTCTAGCTCAGGAGGTCTTTCAACCACTACTAAAAGCTGGGAAGATGTGGTAGGAAAGGTTCATTTTTCTCTTTATCCATTACCTTATCCTACAGGTTCTTGACATGTCAGAGAAAGGACGATTTGACACAGAAAAAACTTTCTTGCATTTTGTTCCAGGTTTCCAAATTTCTCTCATTCCCAGAAATCATCATCCAAATCCCTACTATAATATGAAGAAATTTAGAGTGTTTAGCTGTGATAAAAACTTACAAGTGATGAATGCAATGTCCTTAGAGCTGTCATTCCAGACAATATGTGTCATTCTGTGTCCCAGCAGTGAATGTCTGAAAATTCTGCCAAAATGAAACAGCCTGGGAAGTTATGACCCCAATGGGCAACTGCCAAGACCTGAGAGGATGACTCCGTGGTTAATAGATGTAGCAATAATTTTGTTAATTATTGGCTTCCTTTATGAGTCTCACTCCACAATGTTGTTCATACTTTTGAAAAGAGTATTGCTCAAATGTAGGAAAGAAATAGTGAGCAAACCTTTCTTCAGCTGCAATAAAAAATGACATCTTGGTGTGGTTGGCAGGTGACTAGTCAAGCTAGGCTCTGGTTCACTCTTCTAGACTCTCACATCCCCTAATAAATCCACACAATTCTCACTTTTGTCTCCTTGGATCATCTGCCAATGTAATTTTATCCTCTTTTGCACACCGAGGTGTCTTGTGCCCAATTAGAAACTGGCATAATCAATGATTGTTATTAATGATGGCATATGTTTCCATCAGGAAACTAATTATATTCTCTGCCGCAGAATGAAGCTGCTGCTTCAATGTTTGTTCCTATACCAGCTTGAGGGCTTACACAGACATGTTTGCAGCTGCACAACCACCCCTTCCAAGGTACACAATGGAAATCTTGTGCTCAGGTGCAGTATCTTTCATCCAATCACAGGACTGCCTTTTTGACGTTTCATTGAGCATCTCCTGGGCTAAGGAGAGGTCTGAGTCAGGACAGAAATGGTGAGTCCAGCTGCAATAATAAGTGCAAGGGGAAAGAACTTGCTCTCAGGAGAGAAGGACTTAAACAACTTTCTCAGGAATGCTGCTAATACACAGAAATATGTGTGATCAAATTTTCCCATTTCAGCACACCATGGCATCATAAAGGGTATGAAATCCATCCTTTCTCCACTGTTAGAGGCAAGATCTGAGATGAAGCAGCACATATATCAGTTGTGCTTTTTAAGGGCTCACTGCTGGTTCTTCCTGTTAATGTGGCTCTTAAATTAAATGTTCCTGCAGTTCAGCAGTAAAGGAGACACTTATTTCCTGGTTTTGGCTAAGAAAGATGTAGAATTACCTGGGGCATTAGACAGTTTGTAGCAGAAGTGATGGTGACACACTCATCTGCAACAAGACCAAAATCCATCCCTGTGTAACATAGCTTCTTTCCAAGGAAGGACTGTGTATCACATCAGCTGTGCTACCTTCACATTCCTGTAGCAGTTTCCCTCTACAGTGATGCTCAGCAGCTTGTGAACTGGCAAGTGGCACAGTGATTCCTGGAACTGATGTGGGGCTGTCTAGTGACAACACAACAAAACATCACCATCTGCCCAGTCTTGGTTTTTTGGCCATGAGCCTGTTTCTCCTACCCTGTGTAGGTAGAGGTCTCAGTGCAAACATTGTCCTATTCATTCAGGCCATAATACAGGCCTTATTTAAAACTTAATTTGTTCTGTGCTGAAATGAGAATAAAATTTCAGGATTTGATGGCAATTGTTAGAGTAGAATGGAAACAAATTTTTGGAAAATGTTTTCTCAGCTTCTCATTATGTTACACATTTTATAAAACACTTTTCCAGTGTTATTGCCTGGGAAGCTTAGATAGAAATAGGTCCCCTGTTGCTGAGAATTTCATCTCCTCCTGTTCAGCATCAGATGTCATGTGTGGCTACTACAGCTGTGGCTCTTTGATGTTTGCAGATGGAAGATGGCAGTGCACAGCAGGACATAATAAAAAGCAATGGAAATGTTGTTTGCCCTAGTTTCATAGGGAAAGGAGCACTATGCAATCATCCTACCTTTGCTACTGCCTCCCTGGAAGTGTCTTTGCCCGCTTAACCTTGCAGTCCTCTTCTTTTTTCCCCAGATATCTTTGAACAAGCTTCAAAATTTCAATCACTTTTGGCAGAAAGTTGGATACCTCAGAGGTACGCTAGAGCTGAAGATTTTCTGCTCATAGTCAATGGAGAAAACCTTTACTGGTAGTCCAGAGGGAAATTCTGTAGAAAAGCCTGAACCCTTACAAGGTGTTTAAGGATCAACCACAAGACACTGATCCATAGGAAGGCAGGTTTTGGGAACATCACATGTGTGAGTGAGCCATCACTGTATTGAATATGGCTGAAGGAAAGAAGCACAGAAACACTGCAAGCTCTTGTCTCCACTAGGAAAATTGTATGTCCAAATCAACTCACCTCAAGCAATACTTGCAGTTTGCAGAGACAAGTCCCTATTTTGTTCTGGGGCTTCTTCTCATGTGTGTAAGTCATTACAGTGGATCTGGAGGACCTTTAACTCAGCTGTTTTTTTATTAGTATTGTGGTAGCTGTGACAAACCCCTGCAATCCTAAAAGAAATGTGGTATGAACAGAGAGCTGATGAAGTAACCTTTGGGCAAAAAGCAACTGAAAAGTAACACATGGAAGGAGGATATAAGCAGTAATGTGTGCTCCCAGCCCAGAAAACCAACTGTATCCCAGGCTGCATCAGGAGCAGCACAGCCATAGCAGGTCAAGGGAGAGGATTCTCCCTGTCTGCTCTGAAAACCCAGCTGCAGTACAGTCTGGGACCCCCAACATAAGAAGGTTGTGGACTTGATGGAATGAGTCCAGAGGAGGCCATGAAGATGATCACGGGGCTGGAGCACCTATGCTATGGAGACAGGCTGAGAGAAGTGCTGCCTGGAGAAGGGAAGACTCCAGGGATACCTTATTGTGGCCTTCTAACACCTGAAGGGGGATACAAGAGAGATGGAGACGGACTTTGGACAAGGGCATAAAGTAACAGGACAAGTGGGAATGGCTTCAAACTGACAGAGTGCAGGTTTAAATCAGATATTAACAAGAAATTCTTATGATAAGAGTGGTGAGGCACTGGCACATGTTGCCCAGTCCCATCCCTGGAAGTGTTCAAGGTCAGGTTGGATGGGGTTTGGAGTGACCTGGTGTAGAGGAAGATGTCCCTGTCCATGGCAGGAGGGCTTGGGACAAAGTGATCTCTAAGGTCCCTTGCAGCCCAACCCACTCTGCCCTTCTCTGCTTACCCTGGAGCTGCCCTGGCCAGCAGTAAGTGCACAGGTTATTGCTCCTGGGAAGTGACACACTTTGAGAATGTGGTTTGACTTTTATAGAACTAGTTGATGTCTACCTCCAAGGCAGAAGTGATTTCTTGTCTGTCAGTCCCAGTACATGACATAGAGACTAACTCCAGCCTTCAGGGGCTCTGATGAGTTTTACTTGTAAAAAGGCATTTGCAGGGTGCCTGTGAGACTCTAAAAGTGGATATTCCTATTGCATCAGTCTCTCCCTCTCCAGTGTCATGTTGCTGCTCTCCTGACTCCATGCATCAGGTCATGGATAGAAGGAGTGGCAGAGTTGTGTGCATTTGGAGAATGCCTTCTAACAGCAATCTCTGAGCATCCATCCTGCAGAGATCACCCCCTTGTCATGGCTTCTGTTGCTCTGTGACCTCACAGCCCAGTTCAGCTGCTCAGATAGGCCTTTATTTGTGTCCTCAGCATCTCTCATTTCTTGGGAATGTCCAAGAGATTCTTGTCAAATCTGCCCAAGAAGCTGTGAGGTCACAAAGAGCTGTGAGACACCTGGACTGGGCCATTCTATCACTTGCATCTGAAACTCCAGCCTGAATCTTCCATCATTTAGCCTGGCATAGCTCTGGCCTTGGATTTGCATGCCCACACAAGATATCCATTATTTAGTGTTGATGCAGCCCTCCCCAAAAGACCCTCACAAGGTCCTCTGGAGGCCTTCCAAAGTTCTCTCCTCCAGGATCGTTCAGCAATGACAAGTCTCATCCAGGAAACATGACATCATGTTGGAAAAGGTGAAGCTGTTCAAAAGTGCTTGATGCAATTTTACTGAGTAGCACAGGGCAAAACAACTCAAAGAAAATATTTTCCCCCCAAAAAACCTTGTTCATTGTGATGGTGAAAATACAACACCAGGCTTTTAAAATTTCCTTTTCTGAGAGTTTGGAAAAGCTTGGCTAAAACTTATCTTCCAGGCCGTCTCCAAAAAGATCCTTTGAGGAAAATGCGTGGTGCCTCTGTCCTCTGCCATCTAGCCTGTACTAGCCCTAGGCTATGATGAGGGAACTGCAGGAGGGAAGCCAAGGGACCAGGCACAAAAGACAAAGCTGTGACTCTTTTTCTATAGCTTGTTACACTATTCTCATAGTGCAACCAGCCCCAGGCCATGTCTCACATGTCAGAGCAGAGGAGCAGAGGGCACTGTACTTCTTTGTCCATCCTTCATGCAAAGCAAATGTGCTTTTTTCAAACTCACCTCATAGTAGAAAGAAAGTCTATTATGGGTCTTTTGAACCCAATTTTTTTGTCCACTCCACTAAGACATCATTGCTTTAAGAGACTCCAGAGACTCTGATCAGTAGAGCTTCTAATTTTCTGAGGTTGTTTAAACACCTAAAACACAGATCGGAAGAAGGTCTTGGATTTATGAGCTCTTGACCATCTCCTGGGATACAGAAGGTATGGCACACGTGGACCCACAGAGGGGGCTCTCCTACTCCCTGCAGGCTCACACATTCAGCATCAAAGGATTTCAGGCTCACAGTTCTCTGCAGTGGAATATCAGAGCTTCTGCGTTGAGTTTCTTACCTTGCAGCACTGGTCCTAAGCAGTCATCTTCAACTTTTGTATGCTGCATACCTCCTGCAGGCTCACCAGGATCCAAGCTCATTGGAACCAGCTCCTGGTGTTTTCCCAGACTCTCATCCATGTGCCTGACAGGTTTTTTGACAGCCAGGTTTAGGGATTTGTCCCCAGGTAGACAGTTTTAGTGGAGTGATTTGGGGAAACTGTTTTGCCATCTGTCTGTGTCTATCTGTGGCAGCCTAATGGAGAGTAATGATCTTCCATGAACCCTCTAAATGAAAGCCATTAACTGAACTGATGAGAGAAATTGAATTATTGTCTCACCCAATACTTCCAATTTACCTGCCAGTTCATCTTGTCCAAGATCTGCTGAACATGAGCATAGTTTCTGTCAGTCACCAAGCTGCAGGCAGAGAGAGAGAGATCCCTCCTTGGCTCCCCAGGAAAGTAAAAGTGTGCCAGCAAAGTCCTTGGTCAATTGCTGGCTGACTTTTATAACTCACTTTCTGTCCTTTTAATCTAACCTAGTATGAGATTGATTTTTTCCACTGGTGATCTGCACTGACAACAAGTGTGTCTCCCCCAAACCAAGCCCACCCCGATCCAAGGCAGAGACCACACAGTGGGTACAATATCAATGGCCACAGACCCATGGGTGAATTCATCCTGTTTTATCAGAGGCAGCCTGACACTTAGAGAGACCAAATTTAGTGACTGCACAAGCATTAAGCACGGAGACATCAAGACAAACATGAATACATGGCTTCCAGGGTGCACATGAGCAGAAGATCTGAAGTTCTCCCAGGATTCAGCATCCCCTGAGTCCACTGGCAGGCAGCATGGCACACTGGAAAGTAGAGTTTGCCTGCAAATTTTCCAGTTTGATGCAGTATCTAACAAATTAACATTCCTAAAACTGGGATACTTGCAAACAAGTTTGATGCCCAGGGTACAGGGGTACCTTGTGAGCACTTACTGCAAAATGCAGAGGACTTAAAGCAACTCAGCAATATGTAAGAAGTCATACTTTTTTTTCTTACTCATCATGCATCCAACTATGGACAAAGGGGACATTTTTGTCCTTGGTGATGTTTGATGAAGTAGATTTAATCAGACAGGACATTGGTAGTGCTGTGTTAGCCCACCTATTATTCAGGTTTTTTTTCTGTTGGTCCCTACATGGATTGGTGTGTCTCCCAGATGTTCTTCCCTGTTCATGAGATGTCTTTTTGTTTTCGTGGTCGATAACCTTGTGCCTGATATGTGCAAATCTAATTATATTTTGGTCTAACAGAAAATGCCAGCTTGCATACACTTCCAAGAATGATGGTTATCCTATTTCTGGAAATAGCAGAATCACAAATGGGAATTATTCATGGCTGTGAAGTTAACATAGTCTATTTGCAAAGTGAAATAGAAATAAAATTTAAAAAAAAAAATTTAAAAAAAATAAAATTCCCAAAGCACAACATGGCTTTATTCTTTGCTTCTGTAAGCTGCAGCAATAAATTGAAAATGGCAGCAAAGATGGAGATAATAGTGCATAGATGAGGTGTGCAGGGAACATGAAGAAAAAATCTCTGGTTTGGCTCCTACTGTTTCTTGCTCTGTGATCTCGGTGAGAGTTCATTTTAACCACCTCTCTTCTATGCTGGCATTTTCCTGCCTCTTCGTCCTCATCATTCATTCTGAATTCATGCTGACCTTCTCCTGCTCCTCCCAAAAGTGTTTGAATCCTCATCAGAAAAGACCACCAACCTTGAAATATCATATTTTGCACTACTGCATTTCTCCATCAGTTATCTGTTATCTTAGCCCAACAAAGACCCTCTCTTGGTGCTGCTTGTATTCTTAAATCACACACAAATGTTTTTGCAAAACTGGGGGCTGTGGCCATCAGGAGATGCAAGGGAGACACCCCAACACTATGGACACACAATGTTTTCAACAAGCTCTCCCTGCTTTCTCAAAAAGCATGCAGAGCTCCCTGAATACACTATTTTAAGTAGGTTTTATTTAGGATAACTGTGAATTTTTAAAATTGTGTTCTCTGTTTCTATAGATTTTCTGATACTGTGGTGGCTGGAAAGGCTCTTGGTGCTCATCTTGGAAAATGCACTATGTATAAAATGGGATGTTGTTGACAAAACTTACAGATGACTGAAGCTCATCAACAGTAGCAAACAGCTGGTGTTAGTCAAGATGCAAATTAGTTTTCCATGTCAGGAAGGAAGGCACAAATAATCATCCCAAAACTCAGCAATAAAGACCTACTTCTATCATTTAGGATTCCATACAGTTCCAGGACATAAAGCCTTCTGAACTTATGGGAATGCCTTGCTGCCAACAACAGCTCAGCTATGGTCTCTCTGGATTCAGGATTCCTCGCATTGATTGTCACGGTTAGGATGGAGCTGAATCAGTAAAACCGAATGACTGGGGTCTATGGAGCACGACTCTTTCATCTGGTGGCTCAGGAGAACCTGTTCAGTTTTCACTGGCCCTTTTGGTTCAGATGCCATTGGAAGGCAGTGGCAGACCCTAATTATAGACATCTGTGAGTAATGCCTTTCACAGCTGCTGTGCTATAACGGGCAGGGAGAAGCTCAGGCAGCAGCCAACATTTTCAGGGAGTGCCGGGTGCCGGGTCTCTCCTTGGTGCAGAGCCTGTGGGCTGCAGCTGCTCAGGCTGGGAGTCAGGCAGCTCCTGGGGAAGCACATCCCACAGGGGAGGCCAATGCTAGCAGAAAGACCAGCTGTACCTGGAATGAGAAGGTGGTCCTCATTCCCAAGGGAGCTTCATCCTACTGGGCCACAACAATCACTGTCTCCAGAAGCGGCAGAAATGTTGAGTGAAGAAACTGGGCTTGAAGAGACAAGCCAGGAGACAGAGACAAGAATACTGCAAAAAGACCCTGCGTTTTATCCCGGGGTAGTTCTCCTGTCACCATGGTCAGACTGTGAACTCCATGAGGCAGGATTGACTCACAGCATCAATATAGAGGGAGACACTGCCTCAGTATCAGTTCGGTGATGGTCCTAAGATACTTTGTGCTCCGTCTGCCCTCTGAATCTCTCTTTTGTGTCAGACTTTCTCTTTGTTTGTCCTCACAGATGTCGCACTTTAAGCATATCTGGCTCTCTAGGGACTCTGGAAGCGACCAATAAGTCTGTGGGGTTAGAAATAGGAGCCAGCTATAAATAGTGTGATAACAACCTGCAAATAAACCAAAGGGCCAAAGTGTAATGGCAGAGGGGCTGTCACCATGTGTGGGAGATGCTGCTTTCCCTGCTACTGGCAGTCCAGGAACAGTGGCTGTGGACCATCCATGGAAAGCATCCAAGCTGACATGTGTTCAGACACGGAAGAATTCAAGCTCAGCCCCCATTCCTCACAGCCCCTGCTATTTCTAGCTCCCTTTCATGTGTGTCTGTGTGTGTGTGTGCATGTTTTTAATAGATACAATCTTTAAATAGTCAGGACTCCAGTTGGTATTTTTCAAATAAATTCTAGTGATGGGCTGTGGTCTGACTGAGTGCTCTGTGGCAAGGTCTGGAGGGGGGTTCTCACTATAGCCTTGGTCCTAGGATCCATCCAGCTGAATCAAAACCAAGACCCTCAGGATACAGCCCCTGAATTGTTTGGTGCTGGGCTTTGTTTTACATTGAGTGGCTGGTTACAAAGTTCTTCCAAATCTCTGCCCAGGCAGACAGCGCCTGGGTGAAGCACAGCCCTGCTCCTCAGGGCACCAGAGGAAACAAAGCTCATGGCTACAAAGCAAAGTTCCAACCAGATACAAAGTTCTGGACAGCACAGTGACTGCCTGGAGGCAATGGGCAAGGAACAGGATATAGGGCAGTGCAGAATTTGCCTACTGGCTTCAAACACACGTGATGGATTATAATGCTTGGTGTGTTTTACAGTTTGGATGAGGAATGTCCAGTCCCCCAGAAGCTTTCACCTGGCTTTAACTGCCAGATACCATAAACCAAAAGTTCCTCTGGAAACCTTTGCCAGCAAAAACCAATCTGTTTATAAGAGATCTGATCACATTTGTACACTTGAATTTAAACTGGGCTTGTTAAACAGACCAGATCTGAGTCTGTTCTCAGTCAGTTTCTGCAACTATAAAACAGGGACAAGAGAGAACAAAGACCATCAGCTCCTTGTAAGCAAAACTACTTTTCTGCCAGACTTGATCTGTGGGTCACAGGACCTGTCCACTTCCCCCTGTGACCATCTCCCAACATTTTGGTCAGCCACTGAAAATACATTTGAAGCAAAAAGCCAGCTCATCCTTTCTTTTAGCTTTGCAAACCTGGTCATTGAGTGATACAGAGGCTGAACTAAAGTATGGTTGCAGGCTTTAAAGGCAGCAAAATGCTGCAGCTGTTAAAAACATCTGCATGCCAGAAGGAGGAGGATCCAGTTTTCCTGGCCAGAGCATGATGCTGACTGGTCTCATTGCAAATGTTATTACATGAAATGCTGTCCAACGTGATGATGGGCTCAGCTCCCCATGCACAAAGTGCACTGTGCATTGGCTGATGTATCACCCTCCAGTACAACCAGTCTTGACAATTTCTAGAAGTAGGATTTGGACTAGAACAATATCCATAAACTGTGCAGGAGTAAGTTGCTTGGCTTGGTTTGGATGTGTCCCTGCAGGGCTGATTCAACAGACTTGGTTCAGAGCTCACCATAAGGCAAATCTCCTTGCTAGGGTGGGGCAGGCACATATTTTTTACATGACAGCTACACAAACACAGCACTCTGGTAATTCATAAAACAGGGATAATGCAAGAAATCACGAAATTCTTAGCTTCTGGCAGAGATACTGGATGGCATCATGCTGTGTAACTTCATACAGCAAACCACGCCTTGGCCCAGCTTCCCTGTGGGGAGAGTTTTTAAGGATGGTTAGCAGCCAGGGAAGGGCACTGGGATTCAGCCTCTTTTCAGCAAGAGGTCCATGGCAGCAGCCATGTACCTGTCCAGCTGTACATTTGTTTCCCCTTCACAGGCAGAGACCTGATTCTCCAGTACACAAGGGTGATATGTGCCTGAGGCTATGATCAGCTCATTCCTGTTAAGAAAAGCAATGAAAAGCAGGTGAAGGCAAGTCCTGTCAGTCCCCTCTCTTCCTCACACAACCACCACCTAAAAAGGGGAGAAGTTTCCTTCACTTCTGGCAAAAGAATATCTTGGGTTTAATCACTGCTTCCTGAAAATTAACATGATTCACTTTCAGCACTTTTCACTGCTCACCTCAATTTTTTCACAGCACCTAAGGGCTTCACAGAGACAGACCTTAGTGCAAATCAAAAGATGAGATTTGAACCCCCACCTGCTGATCTCAGGAGAACTTCATAGCTCCTCAGAGCTCATTTGCTCAGGAACAGGCCCAGTACATATGAGACCTTTCCAGCCAGATATTTGCTTCCAGCTACAACACTCTCCAACAGGACAACAAGGTCTGACCCATGAGACTGAAGGGGTTTGCAGCTCAGGAGTAAGACTGCATGCCCTAAACACATAAAGGTGAATTATGGGCTGCTTTCTGAGTCACATCCTCAGCTGACCCCGCTCTGCCCATGTATCTTTGTGCATTCCCATCAGAGCACCTTGTCAACACAGATTGCAGCTCTGTAGCCACCACAGATGCACCCTCCTCATCACCAGATTATCAATGCCCCAGGGAGCATGCAGATGTGGTGCTTAGGGACATGGGATAGTGGTGTACCTGGCAGTGACTGGTTAGTGGTCAGACTCAGTGGCCTTCTGTGTCTTTTCCAACCTTGATGATACTGTCATTCTGATCCACCAGCTTCTGGGCAGCCCTGACCCAAAACCCACAGAGTACGGTGCTGTGCCATAGCATGAGAGAAAAATATCAGGGACATGGTCCAGCTGTAAAGCCCAAGTCCTGCTCTGATCTGGTCCTTCTTGTGTCCAGAGTACTCTGCATGGGCAGTGACTTCATCCCTGTTTCCAGACACCACATAGATACACCCAGAGACACTAATTAGGGTCTAAATCAGGAGAGGAGGGTAAAAGTCTTCTTTCTGATATTCTTTAATCTCTTCATTCTCTGATTTCTTTTCACTCAAATGGGGAATAAATCATCCTTCCATCTTCCATTGGAGGACTGCAAGGGATTCATAAGGCAGCATGTGCAGGACATGTCAAAGCTTTCAGCAGGAAATCTTCCCCCACAGACCCCATAGAGCTGCACTCCTGTTCTGCAGACACATGATGGGGAGCTGCTTTACTCTGCAGAAGTGGAGACATCATGAGCATGAGATGGTGTTGGAAATCCTTGTCCTGAGCTAGCTCAGCCAGCTTTTCCTGGAGAATACCAGCTCCACTCAGTTAAATAACTCCTGCTACTTTATGCTTCAGAGATTTGAAAGCCTCCTCCACCAGACTTCCCCCACCTCAGCCCCCGTGTTTCTGGGGGTCCCTCCAGTGTTTCACCAGGTTTCCTTTGTTAGGGCCTCACCTACAAGGCAGGACCTTGTAGTGAAGTGACAGAGGGCAGCCAGTTCGTGTGGGACTCTTTGTCTCAGGCTTTGTAAGAGCTGCTATTGTGAAAGCATTTCATGGGCCCACCAACACAAATATAAAGACAATTTAATGACTTGTTACATTTAACGGGGGGTGTGGAGAAGGGAAATAAAGAAGAAAGTGCCTGGCTGAATTGGTGCCAGAGGGCTCAGGTGGGAATTTATTGTAGCAGCTCTGAAGATTGCCAATTGCCTATAGCAATGGATTGTGTAGGAACACAGCCTCCACCACAGAGGTGATTAAGGGTCCAGAGATGGAGGTAAAAGAGTGGTTGAATGAGTTAGAGAGGGAACAACAACTCCAGGTGGGCTCAAATCCACACAAGAAGCTTTTAGGGGAATTCTGCAGGAAATCAGGGCAGGTTATGGAGGGGAAGAGATTTCCATGCTCCCTCAGTGAATGCTTGGTTTGAAAAAGTGTTAAGCAACTGCCTTTAAAACATCAGTCTGTTCTAAGTGTAAAAAGCTGGGCAGCACAAAACCACCACTGATTTTATTTTGGCAACCTACAAGGAGCCAAAGGCTGTGGATTCAGCTCTTGACTTCAGCTATGCCCTGGCTGCAGAGAAAGTTTAAGGCTCAGGATGGAGAACATGGGGTATAATTTGGAAAATCCTTTTTGATGTTCAGAATCTTCTCTTCCAGCCCTAAGACCCGTGGTCCTGCAGGTCACTGAGCACCACGGTGTCCTCTGAGAGGAAGAGCAGCAGGCAGAGGAGAATAATCTCATAGCATGCAAAAAACAGCTTTATTTCAAGGCAGTTCTTGCACTGAAAATATTCAAGGGATAGAAAGTGGCAGTGTATGGACATTTCCAGGAAAACAAGCTTGTCTCTCCTCAGTGATTCTTGAAACAGAGGTGGTTGATAGCTGTAAAATTATATTTCCCTGCCTAAAAGCAAATATCAAATGCATTGGGTGAGGCAAAGGAAAATACAATTATGTAATGGCTGTTTCCCTTCCCTTCACCAAAAAATGAAACCAAAACAAAACAAAAAACAAAAGCGAACAAAAAACCAAAAACTAACCAAAAACAATCAAAGAAAGTACAACCAAAAAAGCCACCCAAACAAGGAAAAAAGAGAGATGTTTCCTGTGACTTCATTTCATGCCTGGGAAGAGAAAAAACTTTAAAACAATCTTCCTGGGAGGTCCTGATGAAACAGGGCTGTCAGAGACAGCAGGCAGTGGCCCGTCTGATTTGAAATCCAGCTAATTAGCTCCGAAGCACAGTGCCTCCGATCTGAGCAGGACATGAAGCTGCTGAGTTTGCTATTTCCAGGCCTGTCAGCCTGTGCATTAAAAAAGAAATGAGCTCCATGGGGCTGAGGGAGCAGCAGGCTTAATGAGGCGCCCTGGGGAAATTTGGCAGAGCTGGAGAAGGGACTGACTGCCTTGATGGCAAAGCCCTCCTCACAGGGCCTCCTGATGGGAGCCTGGGCTACAGAGTGGTGCTGATTCCTCTTCCTGAGGCCCCTGCAGGGATTCACAAAGGCTGGGACCAGCAGGCAACACCAAAAAAGAGGGGAAGGTGTGCTCTGAAGGAGCAGAGCCAGGGCACCATCTTGTAGGAGCAGCCTCCTCCTGGCATGCCGGGGCTTTGAGCTGCAAGAGGATGAGATGCCATGGCCTTCTAGGGAGGCAAAGTCATGCACAGGTGTTGTTCCTGTCCCTTGTGCCAGACTTGGGTAGCATCAACTGCATTTGTAGGCCTTTCTCTGGAGGTACCTGGATGTGGCAACAGCCCTGGGGCAAACCCCTGGATAGAGCCACAAACCCTAAAGTTAAAAAAGTGCCAGAAACCAGGACAAAATCTGCATTAGGAAGTGCCAATACCCTTAGCAGACTGTCTCCTGTAAGGCTGGTGGGACACAGCTAACTTGGAGTGAGCTCTAGGGAGACAAAGCCTCAGGGGACACACCACCGCCAGGGGCAGGACATCTAGCCCCAGAGGGAGAACTGAGGGGCTGTTTTTTATAAGATGCAAAAGAGAACCAAGCTGGAAATCAGGAACCTAAATCCTATTTGAAGTTCAAATTTCTCCAGCAACAGTTTGTCGCATCTGGTATAAAAAATTCTGATTTTTCAGAATATGTTTTTTATGATATGAAAAACAGAATATGATTTTTCAGAATATGATTTTTCATCAGGACTATTGCATTGGCACCACTGAACCTCAGAGGCTGTTATTCAAGCTCAGAGGGTGGCTTAGCAGCTGTCAAACATGACTTCTTCAGCTAGGGCCCCAGGACTGATGCAGAGGTTCTCCAGGTGTTTCACCAGTAAAAGTGGTGTCACTGCAGCAGCACATAGCAATTTCCTAACAGGGTCAGGATGCTACTGCTGTCTGTAAGCCCTCAGGTTTTGAAGCTGCAGCATCCTGCAGTTTGCTGAGGGCTCCAACCCCATCCTGGAATTCCAGGGAGCCCAGGGGAGCTCTGTGCTGCTGTGCAGATGTGCTGCCTGTATCCAGTGCAACCGTAGTAAAGTATTCCTGAGTTTGTGAAAACTGCAACCGGGACAGAGTGGCAGGTGGCATCCTCCTTGATTTCTTATGTATGAGATCTTTTCCATGTCTGTTTCCTATTTCAAACCCTCCCTAAATTTGGGCAAGGGATCATGCTGTTGGGCACAGGAGAAATGTTCCCTTTGCAACCATGTCTCACACTTGCAAACCGTATGCTAGTTTGTTTACATCTTAGCCCTAAAGGAAGAGATAAAATAGGGGAAAGGGAGGGAATATTGATTGTGAAAGTCCCTAAAGCAGTGTCCAGTAAGGAATGATTTCCACTTCAATGCCTCACTGTAGAAATCTGAGCTCAAAGAAAGGGCTTAGCCAAAAGAAGCTGGAAGACAATATTATTCAGGTAATCTAACATTATGCTTCAGAGAGCACGAGAAGTTTACATGGGAGGGTGACAAAGCCGCTTTTCACATGGCTGAGGATATTGCACAGCTCACCGGCTGCATCCTGGGAAGAGTCTCATCTTCCCAGTGAGCAGTTGCTATCTGAGAAGACAGGATTAGCTGGAACAATGGTCTGGCTGGACCACTGGACTGTAAGAATTGGCTTTGTCTGAGTACACATTCTCTTCCTTTGCCTTCCCCTTGAAAACCTACATCAAGAAAGATCACAGCTCTCTGTCCCAGCAAGCGGAGAAGTGTGCTGCTGCCTGCCCTAAAAGATAGGGCACACACAAGCAGATGTCAAAAGTGATGGGCATTGCTTCAGCTGGGTGTTTGCACTGCTGTGAAAAGTCGTGACACTTAGCACAGCTCCTGAGCTGGATAAGGACAGAATCACTGAATGGTTTGGGTTGGAAGGAACCTTAAAGATCATCTAGTTCCAGCCCCACTGTCATGTCATGGGCAGGGCTGCTCCCTATGTCTAAAAGCAATGAAAGGTTATGTTAGTATTGCAGGATGAACTCACCCTGCCATGATGGGCTTTTTATTAACAAAAAACCCCACACTTCAGATTCCACAGTGCTTCTGGTGCAGTAATATTCCCTTGGTCAGCAATGCTTTTTCATTCCTCTGCTTTGCCTTTTGCTGCAGAGCAAACTCTAAATTTTTCCCAGGAAAATTTAAATATATTCCTTGGATCCCCTGATTTCAATCATGTACAACAAGTTTGCATTTTCCTTTAACCCGTGTTTCTTTCTCTGCCATAAAGTCAACCTTAAAAACTATTTTCAGGGTGTTCTGCCCACCCCCATTTTCTGTTGTTTAGGATGTCTTGTCCAGTTCCCATCTTGCTCCCTCTAGAAGCAATAATCTGCATTTGTAGCACTAGTATGGGATAAATATTGCTTGAAAGACTTCAAGGCTGAGCTTAAGCAAAACCTGTAGGGAGGGAACCTAACTTTTATAAAGCCAACTGCTTTAGCTTGAATAAAACAGAGGAATTCCCAGGCACATCAAACATTTGGCCTGATGGTGGATGCAAACCCAGCCACTAGCACCACACTGCAGTGACAAACACTGACCTACTCCAGGTCAGGTGAAGAAGGAAGATCTGAAACAGCACATGAAATTGTGAAGGAATTTAAAGACCCAGGTAGGCCAGAATTCACAAGTCCTTTCAGTGAGATTTGGATGTCACTGCCTCCCCAGTACTGTCTATTCCCTTATTTCCCAATGCCATCCTGGTATAAATGAAGCCAGTCACACAGCATGGAAGAAGCCCTGATCCCAGTCTCTCATCTGGGGAGGTTGTTTTATAAAAGTGTATGCTATGCTGAAACCACACTGGGAATATATAAGGAAGAGAAGGAAGGGTGGAATTGTTGACAGTTCCTGGTACAAACTGAGGCTGTATGGCCAATGTGCTCAACAATGTCTGGATTGTTTTCAGATTGTCCAGAAAAAGAAGGAACATGTGGAAAGAGAAGGAAGGAAGAGGGGCTGGTAGACTTAGGGCATCCTCTACACACTTGGATGAGCAGAAACTTATAAGGAGGTCTCTATGGGAACACAAGAATAGGAAGAATTATGACCTAAAGTATTTTATGGGCCCGTATTTTATGTTTATCCTAAACTAAGTAATAGGCTAAAATACCGAGTCTTTGAGGCAAGGCTGTTACATGTTCCTGATCCAGAAATGACACATCTGATCTGTTCTCCTGGTAAAGACTTGTGGAGCTTCAGTGATTTCCTTGGCTCTCTTATTCTTTACCTGTAATGTCTTGGGCTGCAGTGGGACAAGCCCTGACTTCACACAGTCACGTAGCTTAAACAGCTGAAAACTTCTACTTCTATCACTCTGGTTTTGCATAACATATGAATATTCAAGCTAGCTCCTAAACCTGGCACCCCCGCAACCCCTGGTCCCCAGGTAACCCTATCCAAGCAGGTGACTTCCCACAACAGCCAAGTTTTGGGAGCATCTCTGCCTGCTCTTGCTCTCTGCAGCTGTTTTGCTACATGCTTATGCATGATGGGCACATCTTGGACACCAGACTCCATCCAGTAGTGGATTAGCAGCAATTAAGCAGTGCTCATTGACCTACTCCTAACTGGACCTTCCCTAAACTGAACAGGAGCCACACTGGATCTTGCCTCTTCCCATTTGTGGGGCTAATTATTACCAGCTAAACAGCACTAGGCTTTCCCTTTTTCTCTTTGCCATGCTTGTTAGCATTGTTTCTTCCAGCAGCTTTTCATCTCAATGGAAGCAATTGTGCCTGGCTGACATTTTAATTCTTTCCAGCTGCATCTGAACAAAATGACACAAATTAAGTGGAAGGGCTTGGAGAAGAGGGGGAAGGAAGCGCCCAGCCCCCACAGTCTGTACTACAGCAAGGGTTTTGTGCTGAATGCAGCAGATGCTCAGAAGGTGCCACTGGTAGAGGCTTTGATTCCACACTGGCAGTGTGGGCCAGTCCCAGGGATGATCTGTTGCACCAGAACCTCTCTGGAGCCATTCCCCTGAAAGTTGTGGTTGGGAAACTTAGAGGTAAAGGATTTGCCAGGTCTCCTAGCAGAGCAGTGGCACACATGTGCCCTTGCATACAGAGAGATACCTTGATTTAGGGTCTCCTACACTCAGGTGAGTGAGATTGAGTGAGCTCCTGACCACTCTGTGAAGGGTCTGCAGCTGAACTGTACTGGTTAAAGACAGATTTAGAAGAGACTGGACTGTCAAGTTGCAGATTTCTTTAGCAAGACATGGAAATTCCAGCCACGAACAAAGACCTCTCTGGGTAAGATACTGCATTAATACAGAATAGAAAGTCTGCTTATACCCTGTAATTAAGGACAAGCATTAAAACAAGTGTATTTTAAAAATTGCTCTTTCAGGTCCTAGGTTGTTTTAGAGATACCCACATAGCTTGTTTCAGAATCCAAGCCCTTTAGCCTAAGTTAGGACAAAAAGAGATATCAAAAGAAGAATTAAATGCAAGAAGTCTCTAGCAGTTAGTATGAACCACAGGGAACAGGATCAGACTAGTACAGTAAACCACAGAGCAACACAATCAGGCTGATGCCGGATTAAGCCATCCCTGAAAAAAGAAGAAGAAACTGGAGATGTTTGCTTGCCACATTTCTGTTTTTGCAGCCTCATATTAGTGAGCAGGAACAGAAAAGGGTTTGGCCTTTTAGTGATTCCAGTGTGAGCCCCAGGCTCACAGTCACAACTCAGTTCCCAGTTTCCAAGCAACAGGAGCCTTGCCTCCTTGCTTGCTGCTTGGACATATTCCCATCAATTTGGTTCTTCTTTACGTTCAGGAAGGATGCATTTTTGACTCTTGGCTACTTTCTTTGTTCTACACATGGACAGATTTTCCAGGATCTTGCACTGCCTGATATTCATATTCCTTGGTTTCTGTCCACTTCAAGCATTTTAAATCCCAGCTCCTGCCTGAGGGCAAGCAGTTTGTGCTATGGTCTGAAAGTGCAGCTATAATTGTTTTCACAACTAGCATGAGGCTTCCTGGCTCGGACACTGTAGCTACATACACTGGATGGTCCAAGGTCCAGACCGTTCTGGCACACAACAAGAAGCAGGAGCTGGTGCAGGATGTGTAAGGAATTGGAGGTCAGGGGGAATCCAAAGGACCAGAGGGAAATCAGGTGAAGAAGGTGAAGAAAATTGGGGGAAGAGAAGTGACAGACGCAAGCAGTCCCCAGTGAGCTGATTGCTGTTGCCTGAAATCCCTGTGATTTCTCTGCCCTGGCTTCCAAAAGAGTAGCACCACTGGGTATGGAGGGCGTATCCCAACATTTGATACCAGACCTAAGGACCTCAGACATGGGGAACTGAATAGCTCAAGGTCATGTTACAGCTTGGGTCATCTCAGGGACCTTCCTGAAAGGTGATTTTGATCTCAGCAATGTCAAATCAGTTTCTGGAGGCTCCAACTGCACTCCATTAACCACAAAATTATAGAATCAGAATGATTTACTTTGGAAAAGACCTCAAAGATCATCAAGCATAACCATTAACCTACACTGCCAAGCCCACCTCTAAACCACGTCCCTGAGCACCACATCTATACAACTTTTAAATACTTCCAGAAAGAGTCAAGCACCTCTGAGATCCCAACCCACACGCCTCAGGAATTTGAGCTGCTTTTGGTTGCAGAACAAATAGCCCAAGGAGGACCGTGCCAGGGAAGGAGAAGTGAAGGTGTTTTCCAGAAAGTCTCTCTGCTCAATATTTCAGCTGCCTCCCAGACTAATGTGAACAGCAGATTCCCACTTAAAAAAAAAACAAAACCTCCAAGTTCCTCCCCAAAAGCCCTGGAGTACAAGACCCATTTTCCTAGGTGATAAGAGCTCCTTTCAGATGGTGGAGTTGGTGCTTCTAATGCCAAGAACAAAATGTAGTCCTGGCAGGTTTTCAAAGCACCGATCCTAGCACCTGAGGAAATGTCATTGGGATGTGCTCAACTGAGAAACCAGAAGCAAAAGCAGAGAAAAGACTGGCTTCAGCTTTTGCCATGATTTGCTTTTTCTTTAAAGATATATTTGAACAGCTCTCAGCAGGAGCTACGGATGCTGCCAAGCTTTCAATCCATGCAGATCTAAAATATTTGTAATCAAAATTGAGCTCCAGGGCATTTGTTTATTTATTGCAATAGTCTACATCTCTGTATGTCCCCATGACTCCAATTTTAATAGGACGAGGCACAGAAACAAACAGAGGGTGACAGAGATAATAAGCATTTCCTAATTTATAAAGGGCTGTTTGTTTGTGCTTTTTTTTACTTGCAGAAAGGATCTCTGTCCAGTGAGTCAAATTCCTTGAGGGATTTAAAGGAACATGATACTATCCCTGTTTTTTTCACTTAGAGCCCTTACATTTCATGCTGTGTTTTCTTGATACATTTTCTTTTGTGGCAACTTCAGCTTAAACAATTGCCTCACAGTCCTTGTCCTTTATCCTTTCCCAAGTGTTTGTTCCTGCAACATCATGGTGTGATGCCACAAAGCTATGGCTAAGTAGGGTAAGATAAAAAGAATTAGGGAAGAAAATTATTATCCCCAATACATCTGGTTTGGCTGTGTTGCTTTGTTGGATCCGTTCCCCAAACCAGAGCTGAGCAGAGCAGCTGTGCTGGCAGGGAAGAAGGGATGGCATGCAGAAGCCTGACTACAGGATTGAGAGGCAGCAGATGGAGGATGGGAGAGTAGAAAAGCCATCAAAGACAACATACCTTGAAGCTAAAGACTCAATTAGTGGCTTTTTATGCAGCTATTCCATGAGGAAAAAAATGGTAAATCACATGTCCTGCATCCTCCCCATCACCCAGAAATGCCTGGAGTGTTCACAGTACCGATGCAGAGCCCTTCCCTACCTTAGGGACCCTGCAGAAGAGGAGGAGGAACCAGCATGCCTTGAGTTCTACACAAGAAGAAACTTTGGAAAGACTCAGCTTGAGACCTGTGCGCCTTTAAGCCACACCTGGGCACTTCCAAGCAGCTTTAGGGAAGATTTTTCAACAATGCATATGGAAAGGGAAATAGGGCGAGCACTGCGAGCCTCTGGAAATTTTTCAAAGCTCCCAAAATCAGTGTAGAAATTGTCTTGACTCTCTAAAACATTTGGTAATGTGGAGATAAATGGATGATAGGAACTGCAGGGGAGAAGGGTCTCAGGCTGGTATCAAGTGCAGTGAAGGGCACCAAAGGAGAAAAGTATGGAACAGAATGAAAAATAACAGCACATGGGCACATGGGCACATGGGCACAGGGGCAGCTCTGATTTAGGCCCTACGATGAATGAGGCAGTGCTGGAGCTATCTGAGGAGAGGAAAAGGATGGAGGGGGAAGGGAGCACAGCTCTGCAAAATGCTAATGAGGCAGAGGAAATTCTGTTTTATATAGAGTTGAATGTGCTTAAGGGACCCTCCAGGGATGATTACCCAAAATTATTTTCAGAAAACGCCACTGAGACACTTCTTCATGAAGCACACAGCACAATATATCTTCATGCAGGGAGATTGACACATGGATATATGTCAACAGTGAAGGAATTCCCTCAAAGGGAGGAATGGTAATTAACTTCAGAAGCAAGGATTGGGTCTGAATGTATGAGGGAATGCTGTGTATAGGGCTGGATTCAAAAGGACATGGGTGAGACGCGTGTGCAACACTCATGGTTATGTCTCCCTGTCCCAAAGCCTGCCATGCAATGCAGAGTTTGCAATCACATCTTAGGAAATTCATGAAGTCCCATTTCTGACCTCAGTATTAAATGTGTATGGTCAGGGGTCTTAGTCCTTAGCTTTAAGTTCAAGCCCTAAAGCTGCAAATAACTCAAAGGGAAGGGAGGCTTGGCATGGCAAGGGAGAAACTGCTGTGCATCTGTTGGAGGAACTGTGTCTGGGCCTTCTTGAGCATGTTTTATAGTTAACCCCTGCCTCATTAAAACACACAAATACAGAGAGAAGGAAAATAAATTATGCCTTCCCACTTTGCCAGAAGCCCACCCAGACAAGCTGGTTGTCTAGCAGGTACCCCAAGCTTTCTTGAATATTTTGGTCATAGCTAGACGTGCCAGCACAGAGTTTGTTCCTGTGTTAGGAGGAAAGAAAACTCCTTCACCTTTTCCACACCTTATCAACAGCTGCAAGTTGTTTTTGAGACAACTTCAGCTGCAGCACCACCCTTATTTCAAACCCAAATAATTTTGCTTCCAAGTCCAATTTGTTAAACTAAGCAACAGCAGAATCCACACACTTACTGGGAGGTCCTTCACAAAACACAAGCATTCAACCAAATAAGTAAGAATAAGCTAATATCTTGCCCTACCACCTCAGAAAAAAGAAACTTATTGTTCCCATTAAACTTCAAGGAGTGTGCTTTGCTGTCATGCAATATCATGGGGATAGAGAAAACAAAGACATATTGGGCAAAACCATTCCATATTTCACTTAGGGATTCATGTTTTAACATCTTGTAAATCAAAAATGCCTTCATTGTTTTTAGTGTGTTTTGGAACCAGAGTTTTCCTTTGCCTTCTGCTTTCAACCCAAGTAGATTTTGAAGCCAGAACTACAAAGGGCTTTGTTTCTGAAAGGTGATGGCATCTTTGCTCAGCAGATGCCATTTCCTGATTGAGATTCCTGGCTGGTTTTGGTGCCAGCCCTGACATTTGTCATGGTGGGCGGACATAAGGAAGACGCTATTCCCATCACAACAAGCTGTGATTACTGCCTACCCTGACAGCCCTATTGTCAAGCCAGCTCATGTTCCTGCAGGAATTGCCCTCTGAAGGGGTCTCTTTCTCTCCACTTGCCATCCTTGTGACCTAAGTACACAAAGAGAAGTGGTAGACCTGACAGCAGAAAGGTTCCTGGAAAAGGTTTTGTGCCTCTGCCTGCAGGTCTTGGAGGCATTTGCTTGGTTAATGCACCTGGAGATTTCTCCTTCTTTTCTGCAATTTCTGTCAGTTATTTGAATAGATGTCAGGCAGTGATTCATGTCCCTTAAGTCTACACGTTTACCAAAAGATGAGCATTTAGTCTACATATTCTCTCTATAAGTAAGGGAAAAAGATGTCCAGAAGTTTATACACAGAATCCACTTGGAATACATACACCAGGGTAATGTGAGTCTAGCTGCACCACTGCCTTTCCATGCACTAGAAAAGTAGCCTTGGACACTTTGACTAGCGGCTTCCAAAGACAAAGGTATTTTCTATTCTGATATTGTACATTTCCATAGATATCTAGAAAGCTATTGCACTACCTTTCTGTCTAATTTTCTTTTACAATTATTCTGTGTACTAATGTAGATAGATAGGATTTATTTTTAATGGTGAGGGGGAAAAAAAAGGAAACACTTCCAGGTAACAGCAGGACTTTGGGATTAGAAATATGAAAAAAGATTATAGATTCTTATGGTTTAGAACAATGCTGCTGCTAAGCTTACATTTTTGTCAGCTTTTGGTTGTGTAGTTCATAATTTGGAAATTATCTGCCTTTAGAGAGAGGGTGACCAGGCTACTAAAATCACAGGATTATAGTTCAATTCTCTTTAATTCATTTTAATTCTATTAACAATGAAGGCTGAAGCAGTTTATGTCAGTCGGGAAAATGTCCTGGCTCAGATACCTCCTTTAGAGATCCACGACTAAACTATCTCGAAAGCAAGCGCTTCAGAAGAAGCTCCTAAGTATGGGAGTTTGAATGCCCCAGACGAGTCTGCAAAGTGAACAGGGGTGTCAAGGGGGGGGCAATGGAGTCAAGGTCTACAGAGCTGTCAGTAGAACCTCCCAGCAGTGACTGGAAAGACAAATTCCATTCTGACATCTTGGCACTTCCGCATGGAGTTCATCTCAGATGGATGAAGCCGGGATTTCAGACTTCAAAGTAAAACTGTCATGTGTCTGAAGAAATTGTGGGCAGGAATTGATTCATATAGGGTCATCTATCTCTGGACACCAAGCCTCAAGGGGATGGAAGCAGAATTCTCCATTAGTTTGGATTATTCTGGGAACTTGGAGTGACTCCAACATTACTGGTGTAAAAGACATGAGACTCTGGTCAGATTCTCACAGTTTCTCAAGAGGAATAATTTGCTTTACCAAAGTGGTAAGGAAATGAGACCTAGCTCCTTAAGAGATTCCCCATCCATGTGACCCCCTAAGTTCAACACCACGTTCAGTGCAAGCTCCACAGTCCCTTCACCCTCCTCTTCATGCAGAGCCAAAGCCCACCACATGCTCTACACCTTTTGCTCACCCCAGTCTTCCTCTCTGGATCCTACACCATGAAGTTCTTTAGTTGTCCACTTCGTATTCATTTCAAACTCTTACATCCAACAGGCTGAGGAAGTTGATTTTCCCCCTCTACTGCACTCTTTTCATAAAGAACCCACGTGGAGTACTGTGTCCAGGTCTGAGGTCCTCAGCACAGGAAAGATGTGGACCTGTTGGAGCGAGTCCAAAGGAGGCCACAAAGATGCTCCGAGGGCTGGAGACAAGCTGAGAGTTGGGGTTGCTCAGACTGGAGAAGAGAAAGCTCCAGGGACACTTTCTTGTGGTCTTTCTATGCTTGAAGGGGGCAGGTAAAAAAAGACAGGGACAGTCTTTTGAGCAGGGACTGCTGTGATAAGACAAGAGGGAATGATTTTGAACTGAAGGAGTGTTGATTTAGATTGGCTATTAGAAAGAAGTGTTTTATTATGGGGGTGGTGAGGCACTGGCACAGGTTGCCCAGTAAAGTTGTGGATGCCCTATCCCTGAAAATGTTACAGGCCAGATTGCATGGGAATTTGGGCAACTCAGTCCAGTTAAAGATGCCCCTGCTCATTCTAGAGGTGTTGGACTAGATACCCTCTAAAAGTCCCTTTGAAGCCAAACTATCTATTCCATGATTCTGAGTTGGATATTTCTCTGTTCCTGGAAACTGTCTGAGACCTCCCATCTTCATGGTACCCACGACCAAACCAACTGCCTACAAAGCTGCAAAACCACCCCAATACTTTAGCTAAATAGTAAGTTTTTCCAGGCAGCCCTCCTTACAACACCTACCCTCTGTGGATACACAGGCTCACCACACAGAGCAAGGACTCCTCATGCCTTTGAAAGAAGGAAAAACAAGGACCACACACATTTTCCATTTAGCTCTACAGCATCCAGGTATGAAAGGAACAGAGCAGGGGGCACTGGACTCTCTATGTGGCCAGAGCTGAATGGATGGAGCTGGCAAAGCTGGATTTCACCAGGGCAGAGACACTTGCTAGCAGCGGCTACTTTTGTTTATCAAGTTCCTTGTAATTGTGTGAATTAGAGACTGGATCATTAGCTTCACAATGAAGCAGAATGCTGATTTATTTAATGAATGTAAATGGTCTTTCGTTAGCTAATTAAATTAGGGAAATGAGAACTGTTGGCAATAAAATGGATAGCAAGGAGTGAAAAAGCTTCTGTAGCCCAGTGACAGCTGTAATATCAGTCTTTCCATGGCCAAGCCCCTCTGTAAAAGCTTCAAACCAAGTTTCTGTCCTTGAGGACAGCCTTTCACTATGTATGTGTGGCCAGACAGGGTTCATTGGAGGTCTGTAAAGGTCCTGAGCCAAGAGAGAGATGCACTGTGCTCCACTTTGTAATTACACCTGATGCACCCAGACTAAGCTGAGTGGTCTCCTTGAGTTTATCAGAGTAAATACAAGCATTTGCATAATAAGTGCAATGAACTATTTACAGTAATTTTCACTTTTATCTACCATGACTCAGTTCTTCAGTGGTTTGGAAATTCCCTGGGTTGAAAACTCTGCTGTTCCAAACCATCTGCCTATGAAAACACTCTATGGTCCTTCTGCAATCAAGTCCAACATCCAGTAAGTCAAATCCTCGCCTTGTAATTCCTAAGCCAGAGACAAAAAAGAACACCTTCACACAAGGGTTCATGCTGGTGATTCCCAGCCATGCATTTCAGAACTGTAAAAGGACAGATGCCATGCCAAGAATGGATTCTCTGTGTGTTGCAGCAGTCCTCATCTGTTGGGAAAACACTGTTGAGGTGTTTGTTGAGGAATTTGAGGTGTCAAAGTCACAAAAAAATCTCACATAAATAATATCTGGGAAGTTTTCACCTTTGCTGCACTGAATTCCCAGTTAACTCCTCACTCCATATACGTTGCTCACATCAGGAGCCTCTTCTCCCACCTCACAGAACCACAGCCATGGGAGACTCCTTCAGTTTGGCTCCTTGTGGCCGAATGCTGGACAACAAATCTTACCCATGCCTTCAGAGGAGGCATGGGTATGTTTAAGAGAATAGAGCTCATAGAGGAATGGCACTAATTTCCTGCCAAAGAACATAACTAAAAGGCAAAGTGCTTTTTCACAGGTTTATAATCCACCCATGTATTGCCACCCATGTAGGTCATACATTAATCTGGCCATTTTTTACTCAAAACTTCTCTTAATATGCGACTTAGATACTTTTAGCAGCCTTTTCGTAGACTATTAGAAAATAAAGCAATAACAGAAATGGCACAAATCACTGTCCATCCAGAACACCTACAAAAAGATTGTTATTCTCAGGAAATAAATCAAATATAAGTCTCCAAGCATCAGGGGAAGAAATTTAATCAATTAAACCATGTAAATGACCAAATTTTTAAAATCAAATTAAGCCAGCATAAATAAATCATTACAAAAGGCCACTCCTTGGCCAGAGGCTATGGAGGAAGTCACCACATCTGTAACTGTTATTAATAGGAATAAGTCTGTAAAGATCTAGATACAGGCTTGAATTTTCAGGCCTATATATCTACATGGGAGGCAATAATTGGATAGCAGAGATGATTAATATGCCTGACTAATTGCACTATCAGAAGACAGGCAATGCAATTACAGAGTCTTTCAGACACGCATGATCCTACACTCCATCACCAACCAAATAAAACAAACACAAACAGAATTAATCAAAAAGAAATAGGAACACTGAATTTAAGTAAACATATGTAAAACTTCAAAAACCCCTTCATTCTGGGGTGCTCTTACTACCAGCAAGAGAAGTATAAAATTAAAAAGGTGAAAGAAATAAATTATGGATTCCTACCCAAATTAAGGGAATTTCCCAGCACAGGCTCTTGCAGATTCCCTTGGTCTGCAGCCTGGTGGTATGGAGGGAATACAAAGTGGAGAAAGCCATTTTCAGGACAGGATGCAAAGAGCTTGTGGGTGTTGCCACTGACCATGACTAATCAGGACTTCATCTCTTCCCAAAGCCAGCCTCTCAAATACCATTGGGCTGTGGTTGACCTCCTTCAGTAAACCAAGACTGTAATTTATTCCCGTTGAAAAGGAGTTGCTGCCCTTCATGATCCCCTATTCCTCATCTCCCTTGCTCCTCACCCAGAGGGGAGAAGGACTTCTCTCAGCAGCCAATGCATTCCCTCAGCTTTGTTTTTGTTGGGGAAGCAGATGTAACTCCTCTCTCTCCACCTCTTCCCCATCCAAATGGACTTTCCCCAGCTGGCTACACGGTACTACTTTGAGTCATTCCCATGTGGGGGTCTTATGTTAAACCTGTGAGTTGATACAAATTTAAAATAATCTTGCCAAAAGAAAAAAAAAAAGAAAAAAGAAAAGCACTTCAGGAAGGTGAGAGGCAGCCCATGGAAGGGAATGAAATCCAGGAGAAGGGTGACAGCTGTTGAAGCCGGGTTTGGCTCCACAGTAAGTGCCTTTGAATCTTTGAAGTTCAGCCAAGTTAATGAGAGTGAGGGGTTACATGTGGAGTGGGGGCTTCCCATGCCCTCTGTACACCCACCTCCCGCCTCTGCAGGATCTCTTGGGTGGGCACCACAAAACAGAGAGCAAAGCCAAAACCTCTGAGCTGTGAGAGGAACATCTTCACAAGAAGACATCACACCAGGAAGCCCTTCTTGGTGAGAAAAAGCAGCACAAAAATAGGTGACTTGATGGGAGTTCTTGCCTCTTTCTTTGACAGAAGCTCGTGGTATCTATTTCTGTCCCAGTACACAGCCTTTTGCTCCTTATTAATTCATGTTACCTTTCCTTCTCCTCTCTTCACTGGACCCTGACCACACAAATACGACGCTTTCCAAGAATATTACAACATTTTTAACTTTTTTTGGTCACTGGGTTTTATTTAGTTGACTGATGTACATATTCCATCCTGTGGTCACAAGCAGTGGCAGAAGCTCCCAGCCAAATTCTGGTACTTCTTTTTTGTATATTATTTCTTCACAGAGGGAGCTGAGTGTCAATTCACAAACCTAACTTAAAAGGGGAGAGGAAAAGCAAGAAAGAGCTCCTCAAATGCTCCACTTCCTCTGAGAGCCTTTTTGCAAAGAAATATTTCCACTGCCAGGACAACCTGATGGCTTTCCCAGAACATGGGAAGTTCATGGGAGCAAGCATGTGCAACATGTCGAATTTTTCACTTGGATACCAGGTCAGCCTTACTGTGAAGCCCAGAAACTACAGAAGCAGGAGCACCAAAGTGATCATCAGAGTGATTTGATACATCAGGGACACCTTCCACTAGATGAGACTGCTTAAAGCCCCACCCAACCTGGTCTTGAACACTTCCAGGGACAGAGTAGCCACAGAGAAGTGTAGCACGCTTGAAGTGTAGGATATTGAGAATGGGAGGAAATCACATCATCTGCTTTTCCCTCTCCTTTGAGAGGCACAAATCCCAAAAGGCACTCCAGGAGGGACTCATCCTGAAAGCTCTAAGGGGGTCACTTATATTTGCATCCACATTTTCATGTTCTCTAAGTTCTGAAATGAATTCCAGAGTGCAGGTCTGGGTTCCAGTGCAATATAGTTTTCAAGACAAAACTAAGGAATTTGGGGATTTGGAGCAGTCAATACCTGTGAAAACCAACAGTTGCTGCTAAATGTTATGGGTGGGATTCAGGACAAGCCATGAATTCCCTTCATGTTGATTGATCCGTGTGTGTTTATGCAAAATAAATGTTTGGCAGAAAGGACTGCATGAATTGCTGGTTGGAGTGAGGCCATGGTGCTTAAGGTGAAAGGGACATGATCAGATCAGCCATTCCAGCCACCCAGTGGGGCTTTCAGACATTGGTGTCAAAGCCCAAAAGAATAAGGACACACCTCCATGTGGCTGGTTCATCCCCAGACAGCTGTGATATCCCTCAAGCTACCTGATGGTCTCTAGGCTGGATGCAGGACACGATGCTCGCAGTGCCTTTGGTGTAGAGTGTTTGGTGCAGCTCCTTGGGCAGCAATGTGCCCAGTGCACCCAAAACTCTTTGGTTCTGTTTCCAGTATGTCTGGCGGGATCCTGGAAAGCCAGACATGTCACTGCTAGCCAAGCGTTTCCTTTATCACCAACAACTTTCTCAACAACCTTACCTACTGAGAGAATGCCAAGAATCATTGAATCACTTAGGCTGGAAAAGACCTCAAAGATCACTGACTCCAGCTATTAACATAAGACCACCAATGTCACCACTAAGCTGTGTCCCCAAGCACATCTACCATTATTTTTGAGCCCTTCCAGAGATGGTGATTTCACCACTTCCCTCTGCAGGAGGGAAGCTACTCTGTGGACCTCCGGGAGATTAGAACACAACAACCTGACTCAGTCAGCCCTGACTCCTTAGACAATACATGTCCTACAGCAGTATCCTTGTGAAGCTACGCTGTATCACAGGAGTGGAAGCCTTTTGCCAGTGTAGCTGGCATTCATGAAATTCCTTAAATGCTTCAAAATGCCTTAGATACTTGCATATTGCTTCCATGCCTTGTTCAGCTGCACAGTAAACAGGAAGATGGGCTCCTGATGATATCTGGGCTTGATCTGGAAGGATATTGCAGTAATAATCATCCAGGGCACTGGTCCAAAATATTGTGCTGAGCCAAGTAAATTGGGAATTTTCCCATCCCAATCATTCAGGCTGCATCAGCCCATTTCCCTGACCATAGTGTTTTTTTCAGATGCTGTGCAGGGACAGTTGTGCCAACTGTCCCTGATTTGGAGGAACTCTTCCCTTTGTCCCCCTGTCCCATTCCACAGACTGGTTCTAAAAGCAACCCAAGTCAAAGAACTCTGGGCCCTCAGAAAGAACGGGAATTTTCTGAAAATGGGAAATAGATGTACCAAAAATGAGGTTGGCTGGGTTAAATATTGTGCATGAAGTGATGGTACAAGTGAGGCTGAGGAAAAGGAAGGGAAATTAGAGCCATTCACATGGAAGGAAAGTGCTCACTGCCAGCAGGAATATGTCAAAGGAGCTCTTTGTTTAAAGGCATTAAGAGGCTGTGCAATTATAAAACCCCTGTTACTAAAGAAGAGAATTTGTTTTGTTTTGTTTTATATTTTTTATCAGTGTTGATTAAAACCAACAAGGAAGGATTTAGCATGAAAAATAAGGTTTTCTGATGGTTTATCAAGACCTTTCTGAAACTGGGCCATGCTTTGTTGTGCTCAGTTTTCCCCATGAGTGCAGGTTTTTCTCTACAGTAATATTGCACTTCCTGAACTCCCACCATTCCCAAAATGTTCTCACAGTCACGTTCTCCTTTTCATATTTTTGAATCTCTCACTTGGAGGGTAGCAATCAATGGCAGGGAGGGTCACACATTTATAGGCTTGAGTCCAAGTTTCCAGCTAATGACTTGAACAGAGGCAGAGCAGTTAGGAAAGGTCCCTCGGAGTGTGATTCTGGAACAACAGCAGCGTTTTGCCAGGAAGTCAAAGGTGTGAGACTCCAGCTGAAATACTAGTGAATTCTAGTGAACCCCAGTGAGCAGGCACTTAGCTGTGAAGCAAGGGAGGCAAAGGTGTTATGTTGCCCATGAGGATCTCCAGATGCACTGGGCTACTGTTCTTCCTTAAGGACATATCCTTGGAAGTTGTATTTGAAAAGGACATATGAGTGCGCAGGTGAGGTTTGCTGATCTAACAGGAATGGATGCACTAACCTGAAGGTAGAGGCAGAAATAACAAAGAAGTGGTTAACGGCTGGAGCACATGAACTTTCTCTTTTGGAAATTTAAAGCTGATATTTTCTCTGAAAATCTGCTTAGGCCAATTACAATTTCTTGGGCTCAGTTCATAAGTAAGGCAGGATATATACCATTGCCTAAGGAGTTCCTCTGAGATGAACAGCACTGGAACAGGCAACCCAGGACAGTGGTGGAGTCACTATTCCTCAAAAAGCATTTAAAAGGCATAAAGATATGACACTTGGGGATGGTTTAGTGGTGGGCTTAGCAGCACTCAGTTAATGGTTGGACTCCCTCTTCTTAGAAGTATTTTCCAGCATTAACGGTTCTGTGTTTCCATGAACAGGTAGGAAACCAGGGTTTGCTTTCTTTTTCCTTTTTCTCTTTTCTTTTTCCTTTTATTTTTCCTTTGTTTCACAACAAAGAACTACGGAAAGGCCACATCTCACTCACCCAAAAAATGGGAACTGCCAGAGGATGGGAATGGATCTAGATGATCATGAGTGAAGATGATTATGAGGATAAAAGGAGCATCACAGTCAATTCTTTCTTGCAGATAATACAGGATCCATGTCGGTGGGTTTTGGGTGTGTTTTTGTTTGCTTGTTTGTTTGTGGCTTTTGTTTTGCTTCGTTTTAGAAAAAAAGGCAGTTAAGTTGTCAGTCCTTTAACATAAATTGCATCTTACCATGCAAAGCACCCATCAGGGTTAAAACCTAACACACCTCCAAGTTCTTCCCACTGTACTTGCAACAAGCAACTCTCTCATATCCCAGGGATGTGGCTGCTCTGAGCCAGCACAATTCACAGTCAGTCAGGGTTTGATTTTGCAAATCCTTCTCTAACCAAAGCTTTCACACACAATGAATCCTTTGACCTCCCTGGGCTTGATGACGTGTGTCCTGGGAATTTTTGATGCCTCAGTCCCTGACCTGCCAAATGCATGGGAAAGCAAATGCTGCCATCAAGGGCATTTCTACATAGGAAGACCAAGGGACCTTGAATGCTACTAGGGGGCCACAATTTTAATGCTGTGAATGAAGTCTCTGTCAACCATCAGCAAAGAGCACTCTGACACCTCAGGGCTTTGCTGTCGTCAGTGTAAAATTAACAACTTCGACAGACAGATAGTGTATATTTGTCCCTTTTCATTTATTTTTTTTCCCTCTGAGTCCTCACTGGGATTTCATTAAAGCAATGTTAAACCAGGGGTGTAAGTTTGCAAGGCTGAAATAAGGCATTTGCTGTAACCTTGGCTGCTGGGCTGAAAGACACTGTGAGCATATTGTCAGAGAAATACTGCATGGACTGTGGAAATTATGATTTTTCCTCTAAGAGCCTGTGGAAGCTGTTCTTTGTTTGCATGAGGACTTCTGGAAAGTATGCATCTTTAATGAGCAGATCCCTGGTAATAAGTCAGGTTGGGATCTCCACATTTCACAGTGCCATGGGCAGCCTGTCTGCTGTATGACTGGTGCTCAAGAAAAGGGAAAGATGCCTGTGGGTACATTCCCACTGACTCCTAACTGGAAGCTGAGGAGATTTAAGACCTGAGGGCATGAATGCATTGGGGCCATATTCAGGGCACACATCTTGGAAACTGAATATTCTTGACAGCCAAGGATGATTCAGACCAGACTATCTCAGTCTGCCAGCTGGGGTGAAGTTAATACCTACCACAAACACCTGAAAAGGCATTCATAGTGTGTTTCCACAGGCTTGTATTCACCCCTACTTGGAGCATGAGGTTGGACTGGCACCTCCTGAGGTTCCTTGCAGCCCAAATTCTCCTGTAACACTGGGAAAGGTGAGACCCTCAAGCTGAATTTCTCCCCTTCCCGCAGCTGGATTTAGGCATGTACTGAAGACACAAGAAAGGGTGTCATCCAGTATCAGCCTTATACAGAGAGGCAGCAAACCTGCACCAGAGCTTATTGCTGCTGGTGGCTACAGAAAGGCATGAGATGGCAGCTCTTCATGGCCCCCAAGGGAGTTTGGGTCCTGTACTGTACCTCAGCGTTGCACAGTGCTGAGTCCACAGATGTGGGCTCCTGAAGCATCAGAACATGTGGGGGCATCACCTGATGTTTCATTTAGGTTACCTTTTTGATAAATCTTGGTTTAAATATTTTCAAAACAGGATGCGGTTATTTTGTAAAATATTCCTTCTGATATGTCTCATTTTCCTACAAAAAACACAAGTGTTTTACAGCTGAAGATACTCTGTAGGTCCACAAGTTCATTCCTGGTGGTTCAAGAGCTCTCTATGTTGTCATCAAGAATTGAAAATGTGCTAATAATTTTTAAATTGAAGTTTTGTCTGAATTTCCCCTTGGCTTTCCAAAGAAGCAGAACACTGGTGATACACTTTTGGTGAACTGTCCTGACAGGGCAACTGATGGTTAAACAAAAAGAACTTCCCAGAATGACCTTTGCAGAGGAAAAAGTCCTTGTCCCTCCACTTTACCAGCAGAGCTGCCTAGCAGAAAAAACCCAGCATGCTCAGACCACTTGGAGCTTTGCAGCCTTGAGCAAAATGCTATATTTACAACTACTTAATTGTCATCTGAATCTCTGCAATACAATTGTTTGATGCTCAGAGATGTCATTGACCTGGCATTTATTACTTTGTAGTCAGTAGAAAGTAATGGGTGGTTCTCAGCAAAGGGAACTGGCTGCTGTACGTGACAGGCAGCTGATAAAACTGAATTTTGCTATTAGTTCAGAGATAACTCCTTTGATTACCCAAAAACCTCTTTTTCTTGACCTCTTCTCAGCTAAGGAATGGGCTGCTGCCCAGTGAGACTATCACAAATTAACCTTTAATCTGCTCAGATCTCACCAAGGCACAATGTGCCTAGATGCCCCCAAGAGTCATGAAAAATGAATGGGAATGTCAGTGAGAGCATCTGTGCCCCAAGCCAGGCCACCCAACCTAGAACTGGAAGGGAATACTTGGAAATCATAGAGTCATAGAATGGTAGAACAGTCTGGGTTGGAAGGCACCATCTAGTTCTAATACCCCTGCCATGGGCAGGGCTGCCACCCACTAGATCAGGCTGACCAGGACCTTGACCCCTTGGGGCAGCCACAAGCTCGCTGGGCAGTCTGTGCCAGTGCCTCACCACCCTCACACTGAAGAATTTCCTCTTAACACCTAATCCAAATCTCCCCTCTTTCAGTTTAAAACCATTCCCCCTTCTCCAATCACTTTCTGGACATGTAGAAGTCACTCTCCATCTTTTATACATGCCCCCATTAGGTACTGGAAGGTTCTAGAATGTGTCTCTTAAGCTTTCTCTTCTCCAGGCTAAATAATCCCAACACCCTCAGCCTGTCTTCACAGGACAGGACTCCCACATCCCATCAAGCCCCAGTGTGCCACAGTTCATGTTTTAAAACCCATCTTTTTGCTCTTTTCATGCAGAGTAGGACACTTTGGTGACTTGTCATCTAAATCCTACTTGGCATCTTGACAATTGAGGTCACAAAGGCAAAGGCTGAAGATTGACAGAGGTTAACCTAGGTTGTCCTAACAGAGTTCGAGGCACGCAAACGACATGAAACACCAAATCAGCTGAGTTGGAACGGGTTTGCAACCTGAGCATTGCTTTATTACTCAGCTGATATAGCTGACACTGCCAGATATTGGGTGCACCACCTTTTTTAAGGCTAAAGTGAGAGCAGCAAACTTTGAGGAAAAGTGTTTTGCATTTAATCAGACTGTACAAATCAGACTACCTCCTACCTGTAGGCACCTGTAGGGTAGAGGTGAAATTAATGAAGGGAAAAAGATGCTAATTTCCAAGAGATAGAAAGGGTACATGGAGAGGAAAGCTGAGATTGTGCTGGCAAGTCCATTTAAAAATGCCTGTTGGACTGGTAGAGTAGCTGGTGTTGCATAAAGTAGCATGATTGTACAAGGCACATTTTCAGTGGAAATCTCAAGAGTAAATCTTGCTTACTCATTACTTTATTTCTGACATAACAAACTTCTTGTTTGCCAGAGAGCCGTGCACATTCTTATCAAAGACTTTTATTAACTAGTCAAAATATTCTGTATATCTCTGCACCTATGGTTTTTTGTTCCTTTCCCTCATGACTACCCAGGTATTTGCCTGACCTTTATTCTTCTCTTACGTAAGTACTTTGCAAGCGCTTACAAACTCACTGATAGTAAAATTTTATCTTGGCAGAGTGAGCCCAGCAGCGATTTCACATTCTGCTTTTATCAGCTGACTTCAGTCTAGAAACTTCGCGGCCCGGGGTTAATCGTACATCTCATGAACTCCACAATCTACAGGCCACGGGTCAGGAAAGTTCACAACCATTTTTATCTGTGTGGATAAATGCAAAGTTCACTACTGGGAAAAAAAAAACCCACCCAGCATTGAACTAGAGCCTGTACAATAAAAAAAGGCCCCTGAAGCAGGTTCCTTCGGGACTGCTTGGCTACAGAGGGGGATGGAAAGGGTAGGAAGCATTTTCACACCAGCTCTTCTGATTTTACCCAATGTCTAATGATACAGGGTAGGATTCATAGCCTGCAGGATTCATAGCCACAGGAATCACTCAAGGATAACTACTACATGGGTAAGACTAGCAGAGTTCAGTGTAGGATTAGGCATTTTAAAGGGAGTGAGAAATGACAGAGCTACAAGATTTTAACAGGGCAAAATGAAATGATACCGGAATGGTTTCAAAGTGAAAGGTGAGAGATTTAGATTATATATTAGGAACAAATTATTTTCTATAAGGGTGGTGAGGCACCAAACCATTCTGTATGAAAGTGTGAGATCAGTGGTGTGCAGAAAAAAAATCAGATGGCCAAAATTTCATAAGCATTATAGCTGTTGATACACTTTGTGCACCAGTGGCAGCCTCTGTGCTGCAGGATCTGTTCTCTGGGGAGGCTGTTCTGGCAATACACTCCAACTCTGAGTGTTAGAACTTCAGAATAGCCAAAAGGGTGAGGAGGATCTTTACCTGTGGCTATTGATTCATGCAGATTCCAGTAATCTCCAAGATGTGAAGGTCCTGACCTGTCATTGCTACCTTGAAGGTGTTCACAACATACCCCTAACCCCCAAAATGGTATTTAAGAGGAAACCCAGAGAGGGGGATCTGTACTATCTGCATTCATCTCCATGACTGCAGTGGACCACACATCTTCTTTGGAAGATGGGGCTGATTCCCAGACCTGCCACAAGTCTCATCTTGCCCATAGGCATCTTATTTGCCACCAAGGCCTCCAGATATTTTCCATGCTACAAATAATAACTCTGCTTGCAGATGCAGGCTGTCATACTAGACCAAGTGGTGTGCAAATTCCCAGTGCACCTGCAAAGATGTGTAATCACCCCTGAGTAATTTTTCTTGAGGGCATTCAGGGAAGGAAAGCACGGTCCCACCTAAAGTTTCACCGCTTTCGGCAAATTCCCACATATTTCAAAGGGAGGAAAAAGAAATCAAAAGAAGAGATTAATATTTGCTTAATGAATCTGCAGAAGTACATTTCTTTGTGGGAAACTTTTTAAAAGTCCCTTCCTCGTGGATATGTGGCTGGTAAGTAGGTACTTTGTCAAGTCTGAAAGGAAAAATAACCCGGATCGGAAGTCTAATCACATTAAAACCATATGTGCAGCATATGTCAACAGTTACAGAGAGCTTTAGAGAAAACAATTACCAAACCTTGGCTTCTGACTTCAAAGGGGTTTTAAAAGAGCCAAAATGTTGATCACTAAATTTCTTCCCATAAGGGAAAAGTCATGAGGATTTGTGCTTGTGAGTATGTGCCTCTGTGTGTGTGTGTCTGTGCATGTCCATCATTGTGAATGGTTTTGCTACAGAAAACTAACTAGAGGTTCCTACCATAACAAAAAATCCTCCCAGAGCTGGCTTCCTCCCGGGGACCCTACAGATCTCAGCACACACTGAGTCAGTTTTTTTTCACAAGCCAGAGCTCTGTTTTAAAGCCCAGTCCTGCCTTTGAAAAATGGCTTTATTCAACAACAGCACCATGGGGCTCTGTGTTTCCTGCCTCCCCTGGTTCCAATATGACATACACATTGTTTGCTCCCACGGGGGTGAATGGTCTTTCCATCAGCTGTTAAGACCAAAGACTCATTGTGAGTTGGAGGAGTTAACACAGGCACTTTCCCTTTCCATCTACAATCATCTCTAAAAACACCTCAGCATTGTAGGTTGGTGGTAACACTTCAGCATTGTAGGTTGGTGGTAACACCCCTTTCATGGCCTTGATGCCCTTCTTTACTGCTATGGAGTACCTTTAATGAGGGAATGTACGAGTTCCCAGCACAAACTGAAGTTGTTGCACTGGGTCCTGCAGAAACAGGGGTGAAATCCCTAAGCCAAATACTTGGAGACCTAAAGGCAGAGTGGGGGCAAACACTCCTTACTTAGCTCGTGGCTTAGCTGTCAGCTCATGCCAGCTGTGCCTGCACTCCAAGCAGCCCTTGGTGATAGGGGTCAGGCTTAAGTCCTCCATGGAAGCCTGTGCATTGCTAAAGCAGACTTGCCACTTCTGAGGCCCTAAGCAGAAGAAGGTGCATGGAGAGATCCCAGCTTCCCCATCAGCTACAAGCTCTCCCAGGGAGAAGAAAAAACCCCTTTCCAATAGGGTTTGGGGACAGCAGAGATGTGAGAGACGTGGGAAGGTGCCAGCACAGAGGTGTTAATAGCCCAGGGGGATGCAGCTCTTTGGGGAAACTGGTTCTACCAGGGTGGTGCAATCCCCTTAGTTCACACACAACCCTTTTTCCTCCCACCTGCTCCCACCATGGGGCTCCACTGGGCTAGTTGCATACGTCTGTGAACTGGAAAATAGCAATTAGAAACTTCTGGAAAAAGAGCTGGTGGAGGAATCAATGCAGGTACATAGAGCTTCTATGGAGCAGGCTGCCTGTGTATGTGTGGGTGTGTGGATTCTACATCACGGAGCTGTGGCAAAGGGCACATTTGGGAGGTCACACCAGAGCAGACAGGGTGGACAGGCAACAGAAACTTGCCTCCCAAGCAGTCCCACTGGGATACTTGGCTGACCCTGACCCTGACTCTGCTGTTGATCTATTGAGTAGAAGATGGATACAATTCAGGATGGGGTTTCTTTGTCCTCTGTACTGGCAGAGGACTGCAAGAAAAGGCCATCTTCTCTCTCAGGGGACAGGGTCTGGGAAAAGAGGTCCTGTCCTTTCTCGTGTGGCAGTTCTCCAGCAAGGTCCATGCACCATTCTCTCCTCATTCGATGGCTGTCAAATATGAATCTTCCTGATATCCCAGATAATTTCCCTCAATGCACGCCTCTTAAATCCCTACACAGCACACACCACAGGAGAACCCCATTTGATCCTTGCTTCACCTGGCCCCTGGCCAGGAGCTTCGCTCCTCTCTAACATTAACCTCCAGCACACAGACCTAAAATATCATTAACTTCTTCAGCCCAAAATGAGGACTTAGTGATTTAGGATTTTCTCTGCTGCTGTTTTCAAGGCTCTTGGGAAAGCCTTCAAGTTGAGAAGCTACATACAAGTACCCCTGACATGTACTACACCTCCCCAAAAATATTTGTAAATGCAAGCTGGTGGGAATCTGAAGTGCCAACTCATTCAGTAAACTACATGACATTTTGTTTAAAGATCCATTTTCTTGATCATCTGCAAACATTTACCTTACACTAGGAACATGAAGGATATATCAACCATTGGAAGCCACTGAAAAATAATTTAAAGAAAACTCTTGAGGCCCCTTTTGACAAGAAAGACATTGAGGTGTTGATGTGTGTCCAGAGAAGGGCAACAAAGCTGAGAAAGGGTCAGGAAGACAAGTCTGATGAGGAAAAGCTGAGGAAGTTGGGTGTGTTAGCCTGGAGAAAAGGAGGCTCAGGGGAGCCTTATTGCTCTCTACAACTGCCTGAAAGGAGGGTGTAGCCGGGTGGGGGTCAGTCTTTTTTTCCAAGTTACAAGTGATAGGATAGGAGGAAAAGGCCTTAAGTTGCACCAGGGGAGGTTTAGATTGGTTTCTAGGAAAAGATTCTTCCCCAGAAGGGTTGCCAAGCACCAGAGGCGTTGATGGAATCACCACGGCTGGAGCTGTAGGTGTAGCACTTGGGGACGTGGTTTAGTGGTGGGCTTGGCAGTGCTGGGTTAGTAGTTGAACTCAATTACCTTAAAGGGCTTTTCTAACCTGATCAATGATATGATTCTAGGGTTCAAGATCTTGGTGAAGCTTAAAAAAATACCGTATTGTTTTCACATTCCTGTTTTTGTAAGGAAAAGCTGTTTGGTGGTAACCTGATTCATGAGCTCAATGCACTTGGGAGCTGAACACACTTCAGTTTTGGATGTAGTCTGCAAGACTGCAGAAAGAAATTCGAACCAGCCGAGGAAAATGAGTTAAGAACAATGGGTGTGAGTCACATGAATTCTAGAAAATGATTTTGCTTGTTTAGCCTAGAGAAATAAGAGCAGATAACACCATACAATCACTTAACGTATGGAACTCTGAGCAGAGGGAGAAGGGCTGTGCAGGTTTAGCCGTGGCAGATCGAGCAAGGAAGGGGAGATTAAATTTAGCTGGCTATTAGGAACAATTTCCTGAGAGTGAAGACAATTAGGCAATGGAACTGTTTTGCCTAGTGAGGTAATTACTGCACAAACACTAGATGGACTCAAGCCAAGATTAGATAAGTATAGTGGAAAATGTAGTACAAGGTCTCTCCTGATGAGCCCAGAGGGGCTGGCTTTGCTGGCCCTGTGCCCAGCCAAGCAGTTGCAGCAAACTTTCCCTGAAGAGCTCTTGAGACAACAGGGACTTTACTGGGACAGGGACTGCAGGACCAGAGCTGGCTCTTTCGTCAGGGCAGAGAGCAACAGGGAGCAATGCACCAACCCCACCTGCCATCAAAGCCCACAGAATGTCTGAGGAGGTTAAGAGATGAAAGTTGAAGCAAAAAAAAAAAAAATCTAAATAGTAACTTTTGTAAGGGAGCATGAGCCTTTGTTAAGCTTTATAAAACCCCCTTTTGTTTCATATGGGGCTTGGATGTTTCTGCACTTGTTGGTTCATGTTGGTTTTTTCCCTTTTCACTGACACATGTTGAGTGTTTGCTGAGTCTGGAACTGGGACAGCTTCCAGAAAAAGGAGGCAGATTTTTGGAATAGTCACAGGGCTGAGAGCAGAACACTTAAATTCTGGACTCCTTTAGTATCTCTCAGAAGGAGGAAGAAGCTGAGTCCTTTCCAAAATATATTTTCCTCAGCTATGACAATATAAGGGTAACTCCTTCCCCTGTAATTAAGGTGAGGAGATGGGAGGAAGACCCTGTCCCACTGACAGACAAGGCTTCATCTCAGCAGAAGATGGTACCCCACACATAGCCCTGTACCTTGGCTGAAGTCTGGAAGCAAAAGGCAATGTGAGGAAAGGAGTAAGCAAGTAATTTTGGGCTGAAAGTAGAAGCACAGAGTGATGCTCTTGGGGTACCCATGGTATCCATGTGGATACCACACTAGGTAATCTAACCCTGGGGCTAAGCTCATTCTCACATGTCCCTGAGAAGTCCCAGGAGGGCAACAAGCACTCCTCCCCTTCAACAGCTACTTTCTTATGGGAGCATTCCTGGATCATGCCCTGATATATTCGAGTCAGAGGTTATCCCAGCTCAAAAACTGGCTCTGTGAGACAGAGGAGAGCATGAATGTATAGGACACCCACCCATACACCCCAAAAGATGGAAGCAGAGCAAGGCTCAGTGTCAGTCCTGGGTTTTATCTGCCAGCCATTTACTTAATGCAGTAAGTTGTCAGGTATTTCACCCTGGAAATTAGGCCACTTAATCAAAATGCTGTGTTGTCCAGAGATGCTTAATAACAGCATATTTGCCCACTATATTGGTAATAAACCCCTTGATTGATTTACCCGCCTCATTAAATAGATGTGACCCTTTTTAGGGAGGGGAGAGAGGCAACTATTGCCGACCACCATCAATCACCACAATCACTCTTCTGTTTAGGAAAATTCCTCCTGAGTGGAAAAAGCCAGAGCTGAGCAAACAGGACAAAGGATGCTGAGGGGCCAGGAGTCAGGGAACCCTTCATCTCCAGTACAGTACCACCCCAAGGTTTGCACATGGGTATTATTCAACCTGTAGTCTAGAGCTGCAACTGGGCAACCTTCAGGTGAGAATCTTAGAATCACTTAGGAAGGAAAAGACCTCCAAGACAATCAAGTTCAGCCATTAACCAGCACTGCCAAGCCCACCACTAAACCCTGTCCTCAAATACCACATCCACATGCATTTGAACACTCTCAGGGATGGTGACTCCCCCACTTCTCTGGATAACCTGTTCCAATGCCTGACAACATCTTGGGGAAGAATTTTTTTCCTAATATCAAATGTAAACTGCCCCAGTACAACTTGAAGCCACTTCTTGGTCCTGTCACTTGTTACTTGGGAGGAGACACCAACCCCCGCCTGGCTACAGCCTTCCTTCAGGGAGGTGAAGCTTACAAAATCTAATCTCCCTTCCCCCAGCAGGGCTGGTTACTGCAGCAACAGCATGTTGACCATGCCTAATTCCAAAGGATGCTCTTTCCCACAGTCCTGACACTACATTACCTTCTACCTTCAAGCTCAGAGAATGATGAAGAACTGTCATTGCCTGTGGTGCAATCACACCAAAGTGCCTGGGATGTCAAATTGCTCCTCCAAGCAGGACAGAGCACTATTTAGAGCAGTTAGCACCAAGAATCTAATGTGCAGTGTTGCCCTCGGAATGAAATCCAGCTTCATCTCTGCTGTCTCTTCTGCTCCTAACTAAGGCCTGTTCAGACATTTCAGGGATATTTTCACCATGATCACAAATTCCTTTCCTGGCTAGTAGTCCCTTTTGACCTTCTTCATGTAAAGCAGATGTTTCCCACTCCAGTGCATTACTCCCAGATGCTTCAGGGACTAGATTAATCCATTCTGTCTGTGCTGGCTTTTTGTTGATGTGAATCTCTTCAAAACAGTGATGTTACTCCTCTTTAAAGTGTTCAAACAGTAAGGTTTATGTGACTCCTATGAAGCTAAATCAGGTTGAACAGCCCAGTGTAAAGTACCAGGATAAATGGAGCTCACAACCCACACTGAATCTCATTTCCATGCCCTGGTACTTCCTTTCTGTGACTCTGCCATTCCCAGTCTGGGGTACCCAGGAGAGGGGCTGCATGAAAGGTGAAAGATCCAAGGGACCTCTCCAGTCGGCCCCTTTCCATGCATCCTCAATTTCTCCCATGCCCCATCTCACCACACAGCTCATCAACCTACAAGAAAAAAAAGGGACCTGAAGGACCTGAGATTGTTCTTTAATCATTAGCCCACTAACTTGTGTTTTATTTCACTCATATGACACCCATAATTTAAGTCTAGACCTAATAAACTCCTCTGGAACACGGTGATGCCGCAGCCAGGCACAGTGAAGGCAAAAATGGGAAGCAAAGTTCATGCATGCTTGAAACCATTGCAAAACATCCTGAAACTGCTTATATAAGAAAGTAAGAACTGCCTGTTCACTGTGGTCATCGTTCGTCACCGCTGTCTCAGCCCTTGCCAATGTACAGCCCAGGGAGACCAGATCAGGCAGGTTCAGGCAATTCATGATGTGAACTTTACCTAAGCAAATACAGGCTGGGATGAATAATTAACAGGAAGCTGTGATATTGAACTGTCCTATGAAAGGTGGGAAGGGGCAGAGAGAGTAATGAGAGAATGTCAGTCTTGTAAAAAAGCAGCATTTTTTCTGACCTTCACTCTAAGCCTGGACTGAACTTGTTCTGCTCTTCTCTGATCCAAGTAAAAGCTCTCCTGCAAGGATATAATATGAGGAAAGACAGAAGGGGTGTTTTTTTGATAAGAGCTTTGCAGTACATCCAGTGTGGTCAGCATATAGCCAGGTTTCCCCTGTTCAAAGAAGCACAAAAAGGAGATGTAAAGATTCTCAAAACTGAATTAGGCACCCAAGCTCACACTTAGCAGCTGCTGGTGGGGATGAATACCTTCTTCATTACTCTAGAGAGCTTTTTCCCTGAGCTGCAGGTCATGTAAAGGTACAGCCAGGAGGTACCTGCTGCAGTCAGCTCTGAAGGGCTACTGGCATAAGAAAAATGCTCTCTGCTTGAGCCAAAACCAACAAGCTGAATATTTTCCTATTCTGTGCATTGTGTCTTTGCTCAGTGAACTCAGAGCCATGGTTGTCTCCCAGCAGCAGGAGACACGTCTCTTTACTAATTCAGAACAGCCTGGGCACCCCTGGTGAGGTGCTTGCTATGGTCTGGAGAGCCCCAAAACTTCCACAGGTGTTTATGACAGGAGTCTGCTGTAGCTGAAGGAGGGACCTACCCACCCAGCAGAGCAGTTTGACTCTAAATAGTGCTCAGATGGACAGGACTTTGAGCAATCTGATCTATTGGAATTTGTCTCTGGAAATAGCAGGGGTTTCAGAACTAAATGAGTCTTGAAGGTCCCTTCCAACTCAGGCCATTCCATGATTCTATAGTTCTATAGTTATATGGTTCTATGACACAAGAGCTCACACATTTTCCTACTGTCACCCAAACTATCCAAAGGTGAGCATGTTTCCCATCTTTGGCTTCAAGGCCTGTATCCCAGGGCCTGAGAACAGGCAGGCTTCTGATGTCATCTGCAAATTTCCTGATAGTGTACTCCATCCCCTCATGGATGTCGTCAATAAAAACATTGAACAGAACTGGTCCCAGCACAGAGCCCTGAGGACCCCACTGCTGACTGGCCCCAGCTGGATGCAGCACTGCTCACCACCACCCTCTGGGCCAGCCATCCAGCCAGTTCTGATCCCAGCACAGAGTGCTCCTGCCCAAGCCATGGGCTGCCACCTTTTCCAGGAGTGTGCTGTGGGAGACAGTGTCAAAGGCCCTGCTGAAATTCAAATAGACAACATCCACAGCCTTTCCTGCATCCACCAGGCGGGTCACCTGGTCATAATAGGAGACCTGGTTGGTCAAACACAATCTACCCCTCCTGAACCCATGCTGGCTGGGTCTGATACCCTGGCCATCCTGTGAGTGCTCTGTGATGACACTCAGTATAAACTGCTCCATCACCTTACCAGGTACTGGGGTCAGGCTCACTGGTCTATAGTTACCAGGATCCACCTTCCCATCCTTTTTGTGAATGGGGGGTCACACTGGCCAGCTTCCAGCCATCTGGAACCTCACCAGTGAGCCAGGACTGTTAGTCAATGATAGAGAGTGGCTTTGCAAGCTCATCTGCCAGGTCCCTCATCACCCTGGGATGGATCCCATCGGGTCCCTTAGATGATGAACATCCAAGCTGCTCAGCAGTTCTTTAACTGCCTCCTCCTGGATAACAGGGGGACCATTCTGCTCCCTGACACCATCTACCAACCCAGGAGGACAGCTGTCCTGAGGACAACCTGTTTTTCTGTTGAAACTTGATGCAAAGAAGGTGTTAAGTACCTCTGCCTTTTCCTCATCTTTAGTTACTAAATTCCCTCCCACATCTAATAGACAATGCAGGTTGTCCTTGCCCTTCCTTTTGCCATTAATGTATTTATAAAAATATTTTTTGTGTCCTTACTGAAGTGGTCAGATTGAGTTCTAACTGGGCTTTTGCCTAATTTTTTTCCTATCTATACTTTTTACATGACCTAGCAACTCCATTAAACATTTCCTGAGACACCTGACCCTCTTTCCAAAGGTGATACATCCTCTTTTTTATCCTTAGTTCCTTCAAAAGCTTCTTGCCCATCCAGGCCAGTGGTTTTCCTTGACAGCTCGTCTTTCAGCACATAGGGACAGTCTATTCCTGTGCCTTCAAGATTTCTGTTTTGAAGCACACCCATCCTTCCTGGACTGCTTTGTTTTTCAGGGCTGCTTCCCAAGGTATTCTCCAAATAAGTCTCTTGAACAGCCCAAAGTCTGCCCTCTAGAAGTCCAGCATGGAAGTTTTATTGATGCCCCTCCTTGTTTCACCAAATATTGAAAACTCTAGGATTTCATGACTTGACAGTGAAAAGTAAAAAGCAATCAAAATACAGGAAGCAAGTGAGAACTGTATACTTTCTTTGCAATATGTTACCAAAGAGGCGTATTTAACCTATTTATCTCCTTATTTCAGACAGACACTGTGGGCTGGGAACCTTACACCTGCTCTAGCATTTCGTGGTGTATGTTTTCAGCTTGGGTACTTGAGTCTGTTTCACCCCCCCAAAAAGGCAGCTTTCCTTTTGGAATGGAAGGGACCAGCCATGGCTCTTCTCAGATTTATGAACCTAAGATCTGCAAACATTTTCTATAAAGAAAAGCAAGAGACCCTGGTGTAAGAATTTTCCAGTGTTTGTCTTAACACTTCTACACATGTGGAGCTGTACAGATTAGTGAAAGGTTTTGATCTTGTTTTACTCAGAGTCTGGGGGATGCAGTCAGAAGTAATAAAATCACAAGTGCTTGCGCTCTCTCTCTTTTCCTCCCTCCCTGCCTTCATCCATCTACCTCTGTATCTACCTATCACTTGTGCTGTTCTGGCAGTAACTAAATCCTTTCCTATAAATTCAGTGGCAATGGAGAGGTTCCCAGTGAGTGTCCTGGAGTTCTTGGAAGGATTGATAGGATTAAAATACCTCCTGTGGTCATGTTCAGAGCTTGTTTGTTAATTGTGTTCATTTCTTGATAGTTTTTTTCCTAAAATCAGCCTACAGAGTATTCATACAGATTCCAGGAGGATTTTATCTAAGATCCTAAAGCAAACTCCTTGCTGCTGGTCAGATGAAATTGTGTCTGGTGGGAAGTCCCCCCACTCTTGCGTTTGAGGACCTCCCACTTCTCTCTTTGATCCTATTCCCTGGGGAATTTTGACTGCTCTTCCTATTTCCTCCTTGTCTGAATTTCTCAAATTTCAGTTTAGCAAACTAAACCCTTTAACAAGAGAAAGAGCTTGCTGGGATTGGTATAAGTTTACATAGAGGTGCTGGGGTAAAAAACACACAATGTTTGAGTATTGGAAACAACAAGGACTGGTGTGTAAGAGGTGTCAGGGCAGGGTCTAGTAAGGAAAGATGAACACCAGTTTGTTTTCCTTTCTCTCACCAAGAAATAGCACTTGAAGGAATCAGTGAGAGGTGATGTGACCTAAAATGTGTGTGCAGAGAGTTGCACCAAACTTGGAAATAGAGCTGAGGAGGCTCTGAGATGCCCAAGTCTGGTGGAAATGGGCTCTGGCTGGTCTTTGTCGGTAACCAGTGCTTGGCTCTGGAGTTTGTTTTAGAGTGGGATCCAGTTCTCCCTTAGGGCTGCAAGAAGGGATGGGAACCAACAGAGAGACCTTCTAACAGCAGCCTTCCTGTTCCAGTTAATCTCTCCTCTATTGCTGTCCTTTTGGCACTGCAGCTCTTCACATTTCAGATCTTACTAAATATGAGCAAAGGGGTGAGAAGGCAGAGGAGGACAATTGTGGGAATGGTGTCAGTGTTGGGAGGCAGTAGGGAGGGAGGAATCTTGAGCAGCTAAAGCTCTTTTTCCCTTCTAGTCCTGGGTTTGACAGGAGTGTCCAGATTGAATCAGATATAACCCCTGTATATCTGGGCTTTTCTTAATCCATGTCCCCCAAATACCAATACACACATCTGACTTGCCTCCAGGGTGCCAGGGATTTGGTAAGGATATGCTTTGTTCCTGCTTTTTTCTCTGGGATGTGATGAGGGAAGGTCAGGAAGAACATGAAGCACAGGAGGGGGGTAAGAAGAGAAGAGAACAGTGAGTGTTAGAGGAGATGCAAGGAATTCTTTGCAAACAGCAGAATTTTGTGGTTGTGAAAGCAAAATATCTTTGTTTGCATTGGCCTCGAAAACAAAATATGTGTGACTGTTTGTAATTTATTCTTGATTTGGTGTCTAGTGGCAGCTCTGGCTCTGTGAAAAGCTGGGAGCAGTGTTCCTGCTCCTAGTATGTGATGATGAACTTGTGGTTGAGGGCCAGGCCAAGGAATCTGGCTCCTCTGCCAGGCCCTGAAGCAGACTGGCTGCCTCAGACACACAGCACGGCAGCGAGCATCCCTGGTCCCCAAAATGTTTAACCATCCAGGGGCATCTGGCTCCAAAGGGAGTGAGGAGAGGAAAGGGGCAGCTTGCCCTGGCCAGTTTGGAAAACATTGAGTAGCGGATTTGAAAAAAGCATTTTCCTGGTGAGTTGGACCCTTTAATGATGAGGATTCACAGCACCTTTGGATCAAAATCTTAACCAGCATATATTCTGACTTTGGGCATCATTAAATTTAAGAGAAGACTCTCTCTCTGCTCTCCTAACATAGGTCAGAGCCTCAGCTCAAACACATCAGATACCTAATTCTCTTAGGCTCACCTATCATTTCCTAGAGCCCAGCCAGGCTTTCCTGGCCACATCCTAGTGCTCCAAAGCTGAAGGGATCTGACAGAGATTCTGATAGATGTTGTATTGTACTTTGTACATGTATTGATGTGCCATCTTTTGTCACGTTAATGCTTGCAAAGGTCTTGAGATGATTGGGAATAAAAAGGATTTGGGGATCAGGCAATCATACACATTGCACATACCAGTTTGCTGAGCATGGAATGGATTTAAGCCCACATTTAAGGGAATTCTAGGCTTTAATGCTTTCTAAAGGCATCCCAGCTTGCTGTTTTTATGCTGTTCTGCTGTAACAGCATCTGCTGGGATATTGTTCTCTGCATTAGTCAGGCCAAAACTTAGGAGATCCCCATTTCTGCAGAGTACTACAGGGTGGGATTTTTGTTTTGGTTTCTGTTTCAATTCCTCAGTCTTTACACAAGTTGTTACACAGGGCTGCAAGCTGCAGGCTGCCTACCTTCCTCTCTTGCTAAAGGCACCACTGTTCTTTCAGGTAAAGCTTTCGTTCTATAAGCTCTTGCTTTGTTCCATGTCAGCAGCTGGGTTAATTTTGAAGGGTTTGATCTGCACGGGGGTGAAAGCACACAGCCACGCAGCCAGGGAGATTTCTGAGCATGGCAAGACAAAGCAACCTCTTCCTTCTGTATGCCTTCCTTGGATTTATTGTCTGCATCAGCCAGGCTCCTGGCTCCAGCTGCAAGTTTTTATTATTCCAAGAATAATCGTTTGGCTAACAGAGACCTCTCCCTGCAGACAGAGGAAAGGATCAACCCAAATTGATATTGCAGATGGAAGTTTGCTTGGAGCAGCTCACAATACCAAAGAGAAAGCAAAAGGATTTTAACAGAAGCACATACCTTTTTTTCCCCCTGGTTGGCCTTTCTCCTCTCTCTCTCTGTCCCTACTCCATCACCTTAAAAAAATAAAAAAAAAAAAAAAAAGAAACATAAGTGCAGGACTATATAACTGGAAGAAAGGCAGCATAAAGACAGACTATCAGGTTCCCTAAAGTGCCGATTCAAACCCAGTGGCTTATAGCATATTTGGATCAGCTCCTTTGGAAGAAATGGAGAAGACACACAAAGGAGGCACCTACAGCATCCATTTACCCACCCATTCATGGGTTGTTGTGAGTCCTGAAATGGCTGATTGGCTCCTCACTTATTGAGCTGAAGCCTCAGAAGAGGGGGCCTGAAAACGGCCCTTTTGCCCCAATTTCTCACCCATCAGATGGGGTTCATCACCAACAGAGCAGTGGGCAGAGGAGATAGGAAGGGAACCAGTTATTTTGGCAGTCAGGCAATATGGGAGATGAGAACTGTCCTGGATGTGGAAACATAACTGTGGTCAGATTAATTTCCTTCTCTGGGCGAGGTTAGCATTAATCCAGAGCAGCAGTGCTTCCCTTCACAGGGCACAGCCAGACTTCTGCCATTGGCCTGGGGAGCAGAATATATGTCCAAAGCACAATGCCTGTCAGCCCCAAACAGGCTGGTCTGCTGACAAAACCACCCAAAACTTCACTTTTCCAAGAGCAGTCTACAGTGTTGAAGTCCCCAGTGCTCAGTCCTGGTAATGGTTGCTAATATGAACTCTGCACTTAACCCACAGGCCCCAGTTGTTCTCCACAAGGCATCCAGATGCATTCCTAAGCTCCACACACTCCACTTTTCCACAGTCACAACTGCATGACTCAGTGCTGCGCAGCAGTTTTTGTTTCCAAAGCGTTTTGCAAACATGAGCTGAGTAAGGCTTGCCAGCAGACCCCATTCCTTGCCAATTGTATTGAAAGGGCCTCTGAGGAGAATGGCTGCAGCTCAGCCCAGAGGTGCAATTTCATTTTCAATTGTATAAGCATTTGGGGGGAGGTTGAGAGATGAAAAAAGTTTTTGTTCAGTTGCCACTGAGGTTTTATGCTTATTTCATTGCCGTGTCTACTTACTCAGGAATGCAACAACATCCTAGGTGCTGGTCACAAGCTCACCTCAGAGCAGGGGATTTCTGGGCCTTGAGGGAAGACAATAAAGGCCATAGTTAATGTTCTTCAGTGTTAAAATCTGTGACTACATGAAAGATGGCATGCCGTTTCTAAAACTGTACACCATCTTCCTCGTCCCACTTCTACCCCTAAGGCTGGAGGGAATTGGAGCAGAGGCTGCAGTTTGCAGATCAAAAACTCTGGCTGCAATAAATTTAAACAGAAAGCAAGTTCTGGTCTTTCAGTCTGTTCATGCCATAGGCTTCTCCTCTCATATTACACCGCCTGGAGCCCCTCTTCATGCTGCAGTTGGGGGTGGCACCACACAGACAGATTGGTGATGTACTGAGAACAGCATAGCACGGGGAGAGCATCTCCATTACATGCCTTCACAGTTATTCCATTAAATCACAGAACTATTTGGGGTGGAAGGCACCTTCAAGTTCATCTAGTTGGCAGCAGGGACACCTTCCACTACACCAGAGCTCCATCCAGATTGGCCTTAAACACTTCCAGAGATGGGGCAGCCACAGCTTCTCTGAGAAACCTGTGCCAGTACCTCACCCCTCTCTCAGGGAAGAATTTCTTTCTAATATCTAATCTAAACCTGCTCTATGTGAGGTTAAAGCCTTTCCCCCTTGTCAGAAGTCCCTCTCCAGCTCTCTTTTAACACCTTTAGGTTCTGGAAGGGCCTCTAAAGTCTCCCCACAGCCATCTCTTTTCCAGGCTAACAACTTTCTCAGTCTGACTCCCTGGGAGAAGTGCTCCAGCCCTCTGCATGTCTTCATGGCATCCTTTGGACTTGCTCCAGCAGGTCCATGTCCTTCTTATACTGGGGGACCCACAGCAGGATGCTGCACTCCAGAGCAGGGTAGAGGGGGAAAACCATCTCCCTCAACCTGCTGGCCACACTTCTTTTGATGCTGCCCAGGATTCAGTTAATTTTAGTCTCCTAACTACTAGTGAATTTCCAAGCTGTAATGCACTGAACTTGCATAAAGCTTGTCCCATGGTTTGATATAAACATTTTAGAAAATTAAAAATTTGCATCAGTCTGAGATGGATGGGGTTCTGAGATGGAGATAGGAGAGTTAAATACTCAAATCCCAGGGAAAGAAATTCTTGGACTTTAGACCAATTACTTTGCATCTCTGCAAAGAGCTGGGATTTTCCAAGCCTTGGAATTTGTATATCAACATATGTTTAACTAGGAAACAGGACAGATACCTCTTTGAAACCTTCTACTTTTGATGTTATGTTTTATCACTTTTGATGTATTTTGAAGGAAAATGGAAAAGTGCCCCTGAAGTCACTTCTCGTGGAATGCCTGAACCTTCCTCTACTCACCATCCCAGACATCACACATCAGCATCAAGTGCTGAGCTACCAGTGCTTTGAATATGGGAGTCCAAATGGTCAGGATGCCCTTAGGGCCTTCAGTTCTCTCCTGCATCTGTTGGGATGGCTCAGTTTTAGCATCTGTGAACTGCAGCTCAGGAAAATGAAAGTGTCTGTTTAGAACACTGACACAAGATGTAAATCCATCTAGGAGAAAAACTCAGTTTTTTCAGAGAAGACTTGGCCTGGGGAAGACTAGTCTAAGTAAACCATGGTCTGTACCATCTTGCAGTCCAAGACAAAAAAAAAATCTGTATCTTGGCTTTGCAGGACATGGCTCAGAAGCACAACTCCCTCCACGTTATAAGCAGAAAAGAACACTCAAGAAAACCACCGGAAGAGGAAACTACATTGGCATCTCCCAAGTCTGACCATGGTTTTATTGATCAGTATGTCCTGTAGAGCCACTTTGGCATTTTATAAATGTCATTGATTTTCCTAAATGCAGACTCCAAGCAATGTATCTTTGAGAACAGTCTATCAGTTTCTCTCATAACTATTGACTAACACAGCAGTATTGACTGTTACTGTAAGAGGCTGTGAGTCAGGAGTGGAAGAGCCTTAGAAGAAATGCTCTGCTATAGTCAGTCCCATATTTGTGAACTTCATAATGAGTGAAGTTTTATTGCTTTAATGATGCAGCAGGTAAATTTAAATGATCATGGTAGATCCTTTCAGCTCTGGGTCTCCAAATCATTGGAACTTAGGCTATGGTTGGTTAAGAAAAAATATTAGCTGCAGATTGTTTCATCCTTTGTTGTAGTATTTCAGCCCTGATTAGGTCCGGGGCAGGAATATTTTAGCTGTTAAGGAGGGAAGGAGATTTTCAATCAATATACACATTGGCATTAGCAGTTCACAAAAGAGAGCTAACTCTAATCACAGAAAAATCACAGCTGATCGACATTCACACCACTCAATTTTGATGTACTTCTCTTGAGAAACACCAGTTGCACATTGATTTTTCCACACTGAATGTGATGAAAGATGGACAAAGATGCTCTCCTTGTCACAGTTCAACTCTTTCCTCCATACAGGTGCTTTTAGGTGCGCTTCAGTTGTTCAGAAATGCCATCAGGGATTAGTGGTCTTTGTGGTTTGCTGTGCACATTGAACCCGGCAGTCTGGGATCCCAAGGAGTATCTGCTTGCTGGGATACCAGTTGGGGCTAGTAGAAAATTCCCAGTGAAATTCTTTGGGAATTCATAAAATCATAAAATGGTTTGACATGGAAACAAACCTTGAAGACCACCTAGTTCCAACCCCCTACCACTACCACAGGTTGCTCACAGCCCATCCTGCCTGGACTTGAACATTTCCATGGAAGTGGGAATTGCCCTGAACTTATTCATTTGCACCACACAAAAGGAGTACCAAAGACCACCATGCTGGCCTCATCTCATACGGTTTTGCAGTGGTTTAAATGACAAAACTAGACATAATTAATTGCTAGAAGTAATGCAATGGTGATTTGGGTTTGGTTGTTTCTGGGAGAATTCTGCAATGAACTAGTATAAATTTTTATTGAGTGTCCATATTTAATCAAAACTCTTGATATTTTGGGATGGTAATGGAAGAAGGTTGATTTAAATCACTGACATCATTATTTGAGGCAAGTGACCTCCCTGTTGCTCCTTGGTGAGGCACATAAATGTCTCTGTGGGCACATGAGGGTGCACCACAACCTGAGGAGGTTTGGTCTGCACAGTCAGCAGGGCTGCAGAGGGATTCAGTTGCCTCTAAAACACAGCACCTTTGTTTGGTTAGCTGGATTTAGACTACATTGATGGGGTTGCTTAGAGGCTGAGCTAGTGCAAATGAAAACAGCAACAGCCTTTTAGGGAGGTATCGGGTGCCTGACACATCCCTGTGGTGCTGGGTGACCTGTTAACTCCTGTGCACTAAGGGGGTGGCAGCTGTAGGACATCAGGAAAGCCCAGCCAGCATCTCACATAGCACTGGATGGTTGTACCTGGGCAGCAACTGCATTTCTGTTCCCTGCTTTGGGAGCTCAGATGTACATCTCACATGCAAACACCCAATGCAGACAACATAAATGCAGTAGGTACCTTGGCTTCAAACTCAATCCAATCATTTTATAGCCTTTTTGCTCACTGTTTTCTACCTCAGGATATTTTAATAAACATTTTGCCACATATCTTAAAAAGTGAGAAGAAGACAGGTTGCTCCTGTGCTAGAATACAGATGCTTAGTGTCTTCACATTTAGGTGATGGATGGCAATGACCTAAAAATTTCACACCAAATATTACTAAATAAAATGTAATGTACTTGTTTAAGCAAAAAAAAAAAAAAAAAAGTTAACAAACAAATCAAATCAAATCAAATCAAATCAAAACAGTTGTATCATCTGCTAAAGCAATTCACTTCAACATATCTGAATAGTGCATGTAAGTAGAGGAAAAGTCAGATTTTTAAGTCAAAACAATCTAAACTTCATTTGTTGAAGGTAAGACATGAAGGTGGCATTGATACCCATGCCAACAAGTGCTGCAAAGGATTGTGAGGCTTTCACATATACTAGAGAGGCATAACCAGGTAATGTATCCATAACTTGTTGCAGGAAGAGTTTTGCAGTTCAATCTGACTGATGACCCAAACACATGGAAACAGTCGTGGAGGTTGGAGAATGGCTGAAGACACCACATGGCTTCTGATATGGGCACCTGGATCCCCCTCTCACCCCAGACCAGTGAGCACCACAGCTGAGCATTACATCCACAGCTGCCAAACCAGACACCCTGGAAACACAGGTTATTCGGATATCATACTTATTTCTGGTTTTCTTTCCTTGTTTTTTTGTTTGTTTGTTTTTCCCAGATGAGTAATATTGCTTCTGTGAGCAAAAAGCCTGAGGATTTCTGCAAACAACAGGAAACTCATGCCTGACAGTATGATCACAGCAATATTTTCTGCAGCCTGCAGTGATCTCTGCCTGGATGTGATTTGCTGTTTTGCACCAAAACAAGTTGCAGAGAAGCAAAAATATAAATTTTATCGATATGGTGTCTGAAATAAGGCCTCAGCTGATGAAGCAGTTGTGAAGGTGAAAGTTGGAAACATAGAGGAGGCAAACAGAAATAAGCAAAAGAACATGCTTGGCCATATGGGAGGAGTTGGACAGGTAAGAAGTTGAGGTTGTTGATGTGGAGTGCATAGTCTGGTCACTGGTGGCATTTGGGTCCCTCATGGATTTGCACAGGGTCACCAGCTGGTTACACAGTGAAACAGATGGACCACATGATTATCTGGAAAAGGCACAACAGAGCCACTGCTGGATGTGAAAGTCTATAGTGATGCTGAAGGGCAGCAGCGATCATGAATTACTTATTGAAAAGATGACAAATGCATTAAAGCCCAAGGGAATGACGGGTGACACTGGAGTTAAATTTGATCCTGCAAAGTTAAAAGGCAAGTCATTGAGAGAGACAGAGGAGGTAATGCTTGGGGAGCATTTCAGGCCATTACTGCGGAACGATAAAGAATTCTCAGCAGAGACCAGATGGGAAATATTTAAGGAAGCAATAGAGAACACAGTAGGGAACTTATTGGGAGGCCTAAGCAAACAAGGAGGAGCTGGACAAACATCAAAACAAAAGCATTAGAGGGAAAATGCAAACAGAGCCAAGGATTATGGGAGAGTGGAAACAAAAGCACAAAACAAAGCAGAGGAAAATTTCCAAAGGCAAGTAAACCCCTTTAGGTTATAGAGAAGCACCAGGAAAACAAGGTGTAAAATTGAGATGGAAGAAGACTGGGTTCAATGGGAGCAACAGTGTGCCTGTGATAAGAGCACCAAGAGGAATCCTCATGGCCTGGGAGAAAATTAAGAGAGGAGGTGGAGCCATGGAAAGAACAATTGGCTGAACACTCTTATCATCATCCCTGGAGGGATTTAAAAGACTGTAGATGTGGCTTGTAGTGATATGGTTCACTGAGCTTGGCAGTGTTGGGTTAAGATGGCCTCCAACACCTTAGAGGTCTTTTGGAGGTCTTTTCCAACTAAAGGTTTCTATGATCTGCCTGGATACAATCATCCCAGACCAAGACTGGGAGTTTGGCTTGTAAGAAAAAAAAAGGCATCAATTCTGAGCCGATGTCATAGAAAAGACTGTACAGCAACCCTTCCATCCTTTTAGAGACATATGTTGCCACAGAACTGTTAGAGATCTCCCTACAACTAAGGAAAAGAAAGGAGTTCAAAACTACTGCAGGTTGCTGCCACCAGTGAAACTACAAAGGCATATATTAAAGCACAGTGGGGAAAGTCCAATGGAAGCAATTGAGGAATGGTTAAAGCAAATTGCATAGGAAGCAAGCAGTGAAAAATGCTGAAGTTTGGGGAAGGATTAGATTAAATATCCATGCTCTGACTACGAGTACAAAATGAATAAGGATGGTGATTAAAGGTGCTTTTGGCAATCCTTATTTTGCGAGACTCACCATGGAAAGAAAGAAAATCAGACATTTTCTAGCTAAAAGCATTGTAACTACAGTTGCTCTGTGGAGCAGTAAGAGTAGGGAGGAAGTTAAGTAATGGCCTCAAGTCAGAAGGCTGCTAAGGTTTCCTCATCTTCCCACATTGTGTAGCAACAACCCAAACTGAGATGAATCTCATGACAATGGGTGTTATACCATTAAGATCTTTATCTTATGCAAATGACACCAAGCAATTACACAAGCTTGCAATAATTGCTGAAGTGACTGCTGCAGGAGTTAAGGCAGCAATTGGAGAGAGAAAAATGCAAGAAGGTAACTAAAAGATTAATTTGTATTTCTGAGGCAGCACATGCTCACCTGAGATCTCCCTCCAGAAGAGGCTTTTGAAGGCACATTCCTTCTGTAACGCTGCTATGCGTTAAAAAAAATCACAGGCTCAGAGACTAAGGTGTCTTCATGGAGGTGTAGCAGCCTGAGATGCCTACAGCACTGCCCTGGGCAGCTGGATCACCTGCCCTCAGAGAAGCATGTATCAAACAGAGGGAACCATGGATGTCTTTGGGCAAAAGCAGATGTAGAGCCATTTTAAGATTAATAAAGAAAAAAGGGAGAGGACTCAGGTCAAAAGAAGAGAAGGATCAAAGAGAAATTTGGAACAGCTTTAAAAAAGCCTGGTCTCATCTAACCACTCATTCATCCAAATAATGCCTAAAAAATTAACCATTTGGACAACAGAGTCCAGTAGCCTCCACAAAGCACTCAGTGGGAGAAGGTTATAGGCAGACCCAGCAGAAAACCATTGTATTATTCTGGGGAAAAGATAATCTGTCAAGACACCCAGCTTTGATGGCCATACAGCCTTGTCACAGCCAGCACAGACAAACATGGTGTTAGATTAGCAGGAATAACAATCACAAGCCCCACCAGCACAGCAAAGTGGCACTTCAGGTGTCTACATGTCATTCACAGTGCTGCTTCCTGGAAACGGGCCTCCCAGTAAAACAGAGCTGCCTTATATTCCTTGGCTTTTATCTTGGGATAATTCAGACACTTCCACTACTGCCAGAAGGGAAATGCAGCTGTTCTCTCCCGTGGAGTCCACTCTTTGCTGTGCAGCTCCCTGGAACACTCTGAGTCATCAGTATGCTGCAGAGGAAAACAGGGGGCTTAGGATTTGGAATTTGGGATTTGGGTAGAGAGTGCTCCTGGGGAGCTTTGCTGCAGGCAGGAGGGCAGAGAGAGAGTAAAAGGAGATGAAACTGACCAAATAGGTAGGGTTTTGCTCACAGATACGAAATATGGTAATCCTCAAAAAATCAGCAAAACCTTCTGGGCCATTATATCTATGACTTGCTTGCTTAGAGCAAGCAAGGCATAGATATAATGGCCCAGAAGGTTTTGATCCCACAACTTGAGACAGAAAACATCACATTTCCAGCTGTAAAACTTTTCTGACCCATCATATCCAGTTGTGTGTAACTTCGTCTTGTGTTACAGAGGTAGCTTTCATCCTTCCATGGCCAGTGTTTACATCCCCATACATTTAGGCAGAGCAACTCTGTCTTCATTCAGCTTTTCTGTTTGGCAAGAAAAGTCAAGACTCACACCTTTGACCTACACATTTACCTCTTGAGGTGGAGTGGATGAATAAAAGGAAGGCAACACACCGAGCTCCGTCCTTAAGAGGGAAAACAAGAGGGCCATTGTTTGCTGCACCATGAAACCAGCTTCTCACAGCTGGACTTCCTCAGGTCACCCTCGTCAAGGTTGATGTTAAGTCAGGTTGATGGCAGAGGCTTCAGCAAGCCCTTTCCCTCTACATCCTCTTCCCACCCAAAGATGTGTGTGCCTGTTCCTGCTCTTCACAGAAGGCACCATCACTTATTAATCCAGCTATCATGTCAGTGGGGGCTTCTGCTGCTCCTGTCTCTTGCAGCAAAATAAAGTCTATTTGTTGATGAGGGACTGCAAGGCTGGAGACAGGCTCTGGTAGCACCTAATGCCACCCCACACATCCTTCTGTGAGAAAGACCAGCTTCTGAATTTATCATTAAATCTTGGGCTTTCTCTGAAGCTCATAGAGTCATAGCATGGGGTGGGTTGAAAGACACCTTTAAGATCATCTTGCACCTTTAAGATCATCCTGTCCCCTCCTGCCATGTGGGGACACCTTCCACTGAATGGGGTTGCTTCAATTCCCATGGCATCTTGGCCTTAAACACTTTCAGGGGATGGGGCATCCACATCTTCTCTGGGCAGCCTTTGTCAGTGCCTCACCTCCCTCACCATGACAAATTTCTTATGTAACGAATATCTAATCTAAACCCATCCTCGTTCAGTTTAAGGATGACGTAAGTCTTCTAAGCATTGCTGACAACTGTCTGCTTGTTTCATTACAACCCCATCCTTGGGTTCACAAGGTTTCTGGTATTGATGAGCATACATTTTGGAGCGTGAACAAACAGCCAATGGATCAATGTTCGCTGGGACAAACTTGCTGAGATGAAATACGGGCTTCATTTGTTAAACTTTAATGATTGACCTGCCTGGCAAAGCCAAGAATGCAATAACTCCCCTTTCTCTAGGAAAGTTTAGCTATCGGGTAATTACACTGTAAACTCAATGAACATTGTTCTTTAAAAGCATTTCCTTGCCACTCAGTTAAAAGCACCTGTAATTAAACCTCAGAGGAACACATCACAGATTTAAGGTCTGAGGTTTGAATGACAGTTTCCCACAGCAGCTTCTTCCTGCATGGAGATGCCAACTCGTGGAGTCAGCATTTGTGTGTCCTTTGGGGAACGGGACAATCAGAGGAGACTGCAGCCTAAACAGAGTATCTATTAAAGCAGGAAAAGATGCATATGTCATCTTGTCTGAGATATATACCATGCTCAGTTACCATGGCAATGGACATTATAGGTAGCTTCAAGGGAGGGGAAGAGTGATTAGTGGACAGAAGAGGGGGAAGACTGTACTGTGCCCTCTCAGAGTATTTTCATTAAGATTACAGGAAGCAGGATCTTGATATTAGACAGTAGGTGTTTGCACTCTTGTCCTAATCTAACTTTAAAAGTATGAGCAACAAGGGCATCCCTTGTTTCCCTCAGCAGGCAATTCAACCAGATGAAAGATTTTCACAGTATCTGGCCTCCTGTTGTCTCTATTTCCCACTCTATAGTGCTTAATCTTCTCAATTGACAAGCTGAAGCGTGCCAAATCAATATTTTCTTTTGAAATTTGGCTGTTCAAAGGCTAACTTCATCAAGTAATATCTTGTGCTTTGGGCTAAAAGCTTGCTTCGAAGGCTTCAGTGCACAGGTGAATCATTCCTTTCAAATGAAAAGAAAAAAATACCTAATCATTATAGCTGAGACTAGAGAAAAGTAGAAGAATAGAAAAAATGCTGCCTTTTATTGGGACTGTAGTTATTTTTGTCCTTTAGCCTGGTTTGTGAACAAAATTATGCCTATGTGGTCTTTTGCCTAGTGTCTAAACATCAGCATTTTTAAGCATGTTGGCCATTATCACCCACTTTCAGAAAATGGTCATTTCCACTCTCTGGGGGTAGGAAGTTCCTACAAGTTTCATTAATATCATCAACTAGGGAAGAGGAGAATTCAAGGCAAATTAAAGGAGAATTAAATTCAAATTAATCTATCTTGATGGGTCCCTTAATGGAAAGTCAATTTCTTATTCATCCTGCAAGGCAGCAGCCAACTAATCAGCCAGAAAACACCTACTGGTCCACCAGCCAGTACTCAGGGCCCTACTAGCATGGCTGTAGGTTGCTCTTTCCTGACCAAAACTGTAGGGGACACTGGGAAAACTGCAGGATGCAAATGTTCATGGGACCAGGAAACCAAGTTTCATTGCTCGTGCAGCAAGACAAGTATGTCAGCAGCTTTCTCCAGCAACAGCATTTAAAAAATAAAATCATCTAAATCTCTTATATTGTTTCCTTTTTTCCCCACAACACGTGTTGCTGCAGGGCTTGTTCCAGCAATGGACTTGCACCCACACATTTAACAAAGGCCACGGGTATTTCATGAAACCCGAGATCCTCTAGATGTGAAGTCAACGGAGCTTTAACAAATTCAAAATATTATGTGGGTTTAAGAGCTTTCTGGGATGAAAGCTGGAGACTTGAAGCAAAGAACTCCAAAGGTCTCTTCCAGCCTAAGGTTTTCTTTAAGTTTGGATCTTGAGATCTGTGTGTGTCGTCCGTATGCACAGTCCACAGCTCTTACCTATTCTCCTTGGTTCTCACCTTGCCAATGTAAATTAACCCCATTTTATAGACCAGAATTCTAGGGAATTTTCAAGTCTCTTTTTTTCAGATAAAGGACCTCAACCCATGCAGCAGTATCATCTTTGGGGATGAGATGTCCAAAGCATCTTGCAGCATCAAGTAGGGTGCAAATTCCCAGAATGAACCACTCAGACTCCTTCATCATGGATTGGTGGATTAAATATGGGCCAGGCAGTCTGGCTTTGATTTCAAAGATTTCCACCTTCTCAAAGGGATTTTGATTCTATCCATTTTATATGGGAAATAAAGACAAAGAAACCTCTGAGTATTTAGGATCTAAAGACATGGAACTGAATAAAAATCCCAAGAGGGTGTTAGAAAGATGCAAACAGCCCTTAAATTTACAGTTACAAGTTAATTTCTTGATACCAAATTGAAGCAGTTACAAAAAACTGAGAAGAAAAAGCAATATAAAAATCCCTGTGCTTTCTTTCTTTCCTTCCTTGTGTGACCTTATGAACCTTCATGACTCCAGGTAGCATTCGACACAGCTGAGGATGTGACCTTTCAGTAGCAGAATGAACTCTATCTACCAATACCTTTACAGAAACAGGTCCTGAAAGCATGACAGGGTTTTTCCACTTGTTGGCCCCAGATCTTAACCATGGATCATTGCAGAAAAATCTCAGAATACATTGATTTGAACCAAGCAAACCTAAATATTTATTAATTGAAGAGCTAAATATTGACTTCATGTCAAAGTGAAGTAAATATCTGCAACGGGAGTCTCAACATTTATAAAAAAGAAACAAGAGATCTAGTGAGCAGCTTGCTGGGAAACAACCACCCACTTCCAAGAGCAGCTAATACAAGAAGATGGACAAAAGCCCAGACTTCTCTTGGGTGGGCTATTTAGACTCCACGATACCTGAAAAGAAGATGCTTGGCCCCAGTGTGGGAATAAAGCTATCATAAGTGCCCAAGCCTCCTCCACAGTCCATGGAGAGAGAAATCTCGTACACAAGTCTAGAAATCTAGGCATGCAGTGACAGGACAAGAGGGAATGGTTTAAACTGAAAGAGGGTAGGTTTAGAATAAATATTAGGAAGAAATTCTTTACTGTGGTGAGGAACAGGCACAGTTTTCCCCAAGAAGCTTGACTGTGCCAGGCCTGAAAATGTTCAAGGAGACAGAGAGGGCTGGCCTGCCTTTCTAATGCTGAATTTTAATCAAAATGCATAAAAGAAAGTCTCCTCAGCTCAAGGGAGTTAAAATCCATAGACCCCACTAGCCAAAACAGTGTCAAATCCACCAGGCTATGGAGCAACTGGGGTGAGGGGAAAGCAAGGGGATAAACAGGGAGGAAGAGGGTCTCTACTGTGCCTCTTGGTCAAGCTGACACACCAGGCACTAAGGGGAGCACAATTCAAGAGGCCATGCAGGAAGAATGAGTAAGAGGAACCTTGATCCTTTCCAACAGCCATGGAGCTTCTACCAAGAGGAGATGGCTTCTGCCTCTTTTCCCAAATATGTGTATTTTTTCTTACTGGCTCTCAATCAATACAGATATAATCAACATTATATCTGTTGGAGCAAAGAGGTGACAATTTTCCATACCAGCCCATTGGTCAATACAGACCAAGCAAGTTGACTGCAGTTAATTACTGATGAGGGGCTCACATCCACAGGACATGGTCCAATGACAAAGGGAGAGGATGCACCTACAGAAAAACCTGTAATTTTGACCAAGGCTCTACAACTAGAGTGCAAAGTGTGTCCAAGACTGCCACGCTCCTCTGAATGAAATAAAAACCACAGCTGCAAGTGGTTGTTTTTTAAGCCTTACTTGCACATGAGTTTAAAAAAATCTTTGCTACTAATTCTGAGTTACTACAGGACTCCCACAAGGACAGAAAACATTCCCAGGGCAGACAGGTAGACCTCCCTGTTTCATCTTTTCCCACTGGGAACTGATGATGTTGTTTGCTGCTGTTGTCAACAGTGTTTTGTTTAAACCTCTTGCAATGACTGAACTCTTTCACAAGTAATCCTGCTGGCTGCTGCTGTGGGTTCATCCTTCTGAGAAATCACATCAATGGCAATCGAGCTTGGACAGCTTCCTAAGCCATCTTTTCCATCTCCACCACAAAGCAGGGAGTTCATGAGCAATCCCCTTGCACAGCAGCCAGGGCAGGCTTCCCCCTCAGCAGGAGTACTCTCATGTGGGGGACAAGATCAGAATAGGGGATTGCCAGCCACTGATCCACCTTTGTGGCTTTTCCCAACAGTTTGGTGCATGAAAAACCTCCTTTCCTGGGATTGCATAATTAGAGGAAGAGAAATGAGATCTCAGGGCGGGACTCAGAGATCATGGGGCAAAACTCCAACTCTAGCTCTTCTTACTAATCCAATTTATGTCATCCTCATTCTCACTGTAACTTCTTTTCCCTGACAGGTCTATTAGGACTCATTCAGGAGAAAGTCAGAGTGACTCAGACATCTTTCCTTTAGTGTAAGAATTCTCTGGATTTAACAAGTCCAGCCAGCCATGATGTTCACAGACATTGAGAAACACAGAACTGAGCTGGTGCCTTCTGGGAACAGAAGATTTGAGGAAAGCTCAGCATGGTCCTGGAAGAACCCAACTGGGAGAAAATGTCCTATGGTCCCCAGACCTGCTGGGGTCTCTGCACCAGCAGTACAGGAGGGCTCTTTGGAGAGACAAAACTGAAGTTCCGTTTCCATCTTTCACCCTCCCCTGGTGTCCCAGGCACTGAACTGTTTGAGACAGATGGGGATATTTGTCCAAAGACAAAACAGCTGGTTTTGCGTGGGAATGTTCAGTCCACGGCACTACACAATTCTGGGGAAATCCTGTTTCATCTTTACAAAAATATACTCTCATGTGGGAAAGAAATAGAAATAGTGATGGTGGAAAACAGGATCTTAATACTAAATGTCCTCTAAAAATGGTCTGCTGGAGGGTGCTGGAGGGCCACAAAGCTGCTCAGAGAGTTGGAGCTGCTGTGGAGACAGGCTGAGGGAGCTGGGCTTGCTAAATCTGGAGAAGACTCCAAGGAGACATTAGAGCACCTTCCAGTGCCTAAAGGGGCTACAAGAGAGTTGGAGAGGGACTTTTGACAAGGACTTGTAGTAATAGAACAAGGGGAATGGCTTCCAACTGTCTGATGGGGGGAGGTTTAGGTTAGAATTTTGGAAGAAATTGTTGTGAGGGTGGTGAGACACTGGTACAGTTGTTGTTTGAAGTAGCTAAGAATCAGATGGATGCATAACTAACTTGATGTTAGCACCACATCAGGTCTAATCCCCATCCCCAGATCACCCAGAACTGCCAGCCCTGTCCTTGTTGTGACTTTGATCAACTACATCAAACTGGGCCTAAATATATATAATATATAGATATTATATATTAGCTGGATCTCAGCCAAAGGATTTAATTCCCTATTTATTCACATTTGAACTAGCATTTTGCTTTACTGAGGCCAACTTTGACATGGCAAAGGCCTAGAATGAGGCATGGAAAAAAATGAACAAAATGGAAAATTAAACAAAAGTTTCCCGCCCAACAACTTCCCCTACCCAGAGCTATAAAAACTGAACAGAGTAAAGACCCTGCTGAATGGATCCTTACAAGAGGCTGTTCATGTCTGGAGATATCACTGTGACATTTACATGGAAAATCACAGCCCAGACTAGGGTGTTTTCCCATGGTTTTCCCCAAAAAGCATCCGGCCCAGCTGAGCCCTGAGCGCACATTTCCTCTCTCTGGCTCCCTGGGGCTGCTCCTTGGCAGAGCTCTCACAGTCTGATGGTGATTCCCGAAAAGCAACTCCTGAGATGGGCAGAATGAACACATATCCTGGAAAAGCCACACTCGGAAATATGGAAGGTGGAGAGGAACAACTGTGACATCTTCCTGATGTCCCCAGTACCTCCTGCCTCGAGCCTCAGCCCCCCTGACCAGAGCTGTGCTGGCTGGGCAGGGAGGTCACCCAGCAAATCTTCATGCACTGATGTTCTTGGAGAGAGCAGCTGAGCGGAGCAAAACCAAACCAAACCAAACCAAACCAAACCAAACCAAACCAAACCAAACCCTTTTCACCGCTTTTTCATCACAAAGAGAAGATAAACACAAATCTCAGCACCAGGCTTGCTTGAAGGTTGTGGTCTGAGCAAACCCTGATCATCAATACGGGGCAATTGGGGTATTTTGGTGCAACTAAAAGCAAACAACAGGAAGCCTGATTGTATTTTTTTAACTTAAACTTTTTAAGAAACAAGCGACCACACATCTTGAGACCTGGCACTGGCCAGTAATAGGCAAAGGGTGCAAGATGCTGAATATGAGAAGCTGCAGCCAGCCACAGGATATGTCCTCTGTGACCCTTGGACCCTTGCAGTCCCTTTTGCCTTTTCCAGTGTCATGGCACCATGACATGAGGCACTTGACACCCTGAGATAAGCTCAGCCGGTTTGAGCCTGGTGCTAAAAATGCCAAGGTTGTGGGTTCAATCCCTGTATGGGCAATTCCCCCAGAGCTGGACTTGATCCTTGGGAGTTCCTTCCAACTCAGAATATTCTATTAATCTGTGACTTCTGATTCTCTTTCCAGTATGACCATCATGACTAAAGCCACCACTGGGCCGCTGCATCTAATAGCCAAGAAATTCTGATGCATGGCTGCTTATCCTCCAGTGATGGGGTTCAGACCCTCTGTTCCCCACACTGTGGACTAATATCTTGTTTTGTTTGTTTTTTGGGTTTTTTTTTGGGGGGGGAGGGGTTTGTGGGGTTTTTTGTTTTGTTTTGTTTTGTTTTGTTTTGTTTTGGGGTTTTGTGGTTTTTTTTGTTTTGTTTTGTTTTTTTCTTCTTCTTTATTTATTTCAAGGGTTGCACCCTACAATTTGTAAGCCCCAGTCTCCTGCCTGCTGGCATTGCTCAAACGTTGGTGCTGCCTTGTCCTGCCTGCACCCTGGGGTGCCAGAGCTGACTTTGGCACTAAAGGCTGGAAAACTGAATTAAGGCAGTGCCCAGGAATAGAACTCAAACTCATGTATGCAAATACAGCCCTGCAGAGGTCAGAGCTGGAAACACGGTTGTGCTGAAAGGGCAACTCCGGTGTGATCCCCAAGAAAGCAAAGGAACGACAAGGAATTTTAGCCGGGGGGATGCAAGGCAGCAGGAAGGGGGACTGTGTGAGTGTGCAGAGCTATCTCGACACCTCCCCTCGCCTCTTCCCCTGTTAAGGGGGGTCTGCCAGCACAGGAGTGGCACAGTCTAGCGCAAGTCCTGCCTCCTTCCTCCTCCTCCTTCTCCTCCTCCTCCTCCCAGATGTTCCCTTGTGTGCAGCCATCTGTTGAGCTCCCTCCTCCCTCCTCCTGCGGGGAAGGGGGCAGCCAGCTTGCCCGGCCAGCTGCACGCCTTGCACGGGAAGGAGGAGGGAGAAGGAGGAGAGCAGCAGGGGACAGCCGGCCCCGAGCCCTGCTGCTGCTGGCTCTCGGCGGCGCCCGCTCCCGCCGTGGGAACCGGCCCGGAGCTGGGAACCGACCCCGGCCCCGGTGAGTGCCCCCCTCTGCCCCCACCCCCTCCCTGAGCCCGCATCCCCTCCCTGACCCCACTCCTTCCTTGCGCCCTCCATCCCCTCCCTGGCCCCTGCACACCTCTCTGCACCCCCTTCCAAACTTCCCCGCGTGTGCAGAAGCGCGGGGCTCATTTTTGGGAGGGGGGAAGCTGTACCGCGATGGGCTGAGCCCTCCCTGCCGCCTCCCCGGGGATGCGCAGGGCCAGCCCGGGGATTCCTGCTGCGGAGCCCTCCCCAGCCTCAGAGTGAGGAAACTTTTTTCGGTGTGATGAGTTTTTCCTCGCGAGGGGGTCCAGAGGCAGGGGGTGCAGGGTAGGGGGAAGGACAGAGGTCTCGAGTGGAAGCAAACTACTTTTTTCCCCACCTCTGGTTTTTCCAGAGGAGGAGCTTTGCGGTGCAGTGGGTGCGTACAAGCTCCCAGCCCGGCTGCCCTCCCGGGATGAAGCCTCTCCAGCTGGAATCCCTTCACTTCTCCTTCCCCCAGTGGAATGGTGGTTTCTAGAGGTCTCAAGATCGCCACGGCTGCAGAGTAATCCGAGCAGCAGCTGGAGGCTCCGCACCGCCTCCCGTGCCCGGCTTCGGGGCTTTGATTTCACACAGGGCTCCCTGTCTCCCCTCCTCTCCCTCCTCCTCCTCCTCCTCTCCGGGCCCTCCCCTCAACTCTCGGGAGCGAAGAGAAGCTGTTTGGTGGGTTTCTGGTGCTGGGAGGCTCGCAGGTCTGGAGCTTACTCAAGGTAAGAAGAGAAAGGAGAAGAAAAGGAAAGCTTAGAGGGGTCGGCTGGATTGGATGTAGAAGCTGGAAGGCGCAGAGGGGGGGTCCTTTCTCCCCGGATTGTATTGATAAAGGCATGGCAAAGGCATTCCTTTCTGGGAATTTCCCATCTGTGAGTGGATTAAGCTGACGGGGAAGGTGTGCTTGGGAAGGGGAGAGAGGAAGCAGAGCAAGATTTATTCATTCTCTCATTGAAGGGAAAAAAAAAAAAAAAAGGGGAAGAAAGAAAGGAAGAATGAATAGAGCTGCTGGGTGTGACTTCTGAAGCGGAGGTCGGAAAGCACGGGGCTCCCCTGATAGTGCACACACCCTGTAAACTTTCAAGCAGCTCCCAGGAAACTTATTATTAATGCTGCAGTCATTAAAAGGCGCAGCCCACGGCAGATTCATTAGCTCAGTAAACCGCAACACGTGCCAAGCTCTCTGGAAACAAAAGGGTCTGTCAACTTCACTCCTCTGGCTTGGGATTTGGGAAGCCTGCGAGGAGAGCGGTGCGGATGGAGCTGGTGGCTTTTGTCGCGGGGAAGTGGCATCGCCTCCGCTAGCCGACGCTCGCCAGCGCGGTTCGCGAATGCAATTCCGTGGCAGCGGAGGCATTGGAGCACGGCTGCAAGGAAAGCGCAGCGAACCCTGCTGAGCTCACGGTGCTCGTCGCGGCAGTGGGACGAGCAGTGTCCCAGTCTCCCGAACGGAAAGCTTTCCCTGTGTGCCTGCCGTGATAAATCAGCCGCCGTCCGCCTGAATGACAGCATTCACTGAAGTTACAGTAGGAAACTTGTCTGGCTGGACACTGTGCCATTGCTCTGCGGAGAGCAGCCGGGGCCGATCGCTGGCGTTGCGCTGAAATATCGCATTGATTGCCGCTCCGAAGCTCGGCCGGCAGCACCGGGCTATTGCAGCGGCGAGGAGCAGGGCGAAGAACACCGGCGCCGGGAAAAGGCAGGGCTCGACCATCTCGCCGATCTCTCCGGGAGCAAGAAGCACGCTGGATGTGTTAGATGCTGAAAGGAGCGGAGGAAGCTGGCACGTCCCTGCGAGGATTTGCAGGCTGAACTTGGCCGGGGGCTCGCTGTCGGCAGCCAGGCGCTCCCAGCACAGCGGGTCAGTGTGTGCCATCGCCCTGGCAAAGCGGGGCCTGGCTCTGGTCCCAGCGTGACCCGAGGGAGGCAGTCCCAGCCCCTGGCCCGGAGAGGACGGGGAGGTGCCTGCTCACATGCGGGTTATAAATGGCCCGAGGGGGAGCTGCCACTTTCCTGCTCCAAAGGCGGCGGGTGCGCGGGGTGAGCGGAGCCTGACACGGGGGCAGGCAGGAGGCTGGGGGGCACCGCTCGGACGGACTTTCCCTTGCGGCGTCCTGGAGCAGGGCAGACGTTGCTGATTTGTGAATGAATTTGAGCAGCTGCTGTCAGAGGCAGTGGGGAGCAATAACAGAATGCCTGGAGGGAGCGAGGACGTGACAGACATCCCAGGGGACATTAATTTCTGATGACAGGCTGGACTGGCAGGAAGGGCTAAAGGGTTGGGATGAGGGTCTCCTGCACCCCTATTCTTTACAACTAAATGCAAGGAACAAACCAGCATTGAATGGATGAGAGGAAACTGGGGGAAAAGGGGAAAAAAAAAACATGCAGAAGTTTTTAGGGGTTTTGTGGTTTTTTTTTTTTTAATATAGGGAAAAGCATCCTGTGCTCCCTCAGACAGTCACACAGTGAGCAGCAGTAAGTGTCACCCCTGTGCAAGACTGAGCTGGGAATAAAAGGTGAGCCACCGTCTTCCAGAGGTTTAGAGTTTTCCCTCCATCCCTAACTGCTTTTTTTTTATCCTCTTTCAGTCTCTCCTCCTTCCTCCTCCTCCTTCTCTTCTTTTGTTAGCTGGTTGGTGGGGAGAAGCAGAGTCTGGAGGGTGGGATGAGACAAGGCATCCTTGTCGGGCAGCCCTCCTGACCCCTGGCACCCCCAGGCTCTGCGCGGTAGCTGCAGCACTGGCTGCCTTGGCAGGCTATCAAAAGAAACTTCCAAACACGGAGATGTTGAGGGCTGGGAAGAGATAAAGGCTGGCTTGAGCAAGCTGTTTCTTGTCTTAAAACTTGGCACCTGGACCTATTGAGGCAAATGAATGAATGGCTCAGCCATTCATTACAAGGAAATCTTGATATTTTAATTTTTATTGCAATTTTTTTTTGGGGGGGGGCAGGGGTGTGTAATTTCCTGGGAGTTTCTATTGTATTCATGGTGTGCAGCAGAGGGAGAAGGAAATATGTGCTCTGAGAATCGCCCCAGCCTTCCCGTCTGCTTGCAGACACTGCATGAGATTAAACCATCCTGGCTGCCTTAGCATGGGACATTCCTGAGTTGCATTAACCAGGCTGGAAATCTCCTGTCAGAGCAGTGGCAAACTGGAAAAAAGCACTTTATCTTCAGCATAGCAGACAGAGGGCCACGTGCTGTGTGTAATGTCTGAGTGCCAGTATCTGCAGGGTTTCTTTTCCTTCCCCTTTCTCCCTTCCCCATTCTTTTTTGCAGTCTCTGTCTCTGTGATGGTGATTCCTCTCCTTTCCCCTGATTCTTGCCAGCAGCTCAAAGCCAGGGGTGGGGAGAGAAATCACGTAATGGTTTGGGTTGGACCTCAAAGATCATCCAGTTTCAACACCCTGGCTATGGGCAGGGACACTTTCCACTAGACCAGCTTATTCAAAGCTCCATCCAACCCAGCCTTGAACACTTTCAGGGATGGGGACTGTATTTTCAAGGATTTAAGGATTTTTTAATTTTTTTTTTTACTTTGAATTCGATAATCCTCCTCAGGAAAAACTGAGACTCAAACTCCTGTTGTGACTGATGGGTCAAACCAGATGTGATTCCTCAACCCTCTTGTGTCTGAGGTGACACATGTGCATGGGGCTTGTGTCACCTGTCTCCAGGTGGGCCAGGACATATCCCTGACCCCAAAAGTGCCTGTTTTCCTCCCATCCTTGAGAACGATATGTAGCAGTTGGCATGGTGAGGCCAAACTTCACAGAGCAGGACTGGGGAGATCCTTTCTCCAGAGCACTTTAATCCTACTGCAAAAGTTCAGTTTGTAACTGTCCAGAACCAAAGCATTGCAACTTCCTGCAAGTGATCTCCAATTCAAAGAATAATTGGATCACAGGGTAACTGAACCTGGCCAGTCTTATCCATCCTCTTCCCTCTCCCCTGGCCTGGCTGCCCATTCTGCAGAGGGAAAAGCAGGGTTGCTGTCCCTAGAGTTTCCAGGAAGGCAGGAGCTGATCATGGTGCCCAGGGACTGTGGTGACATTTGTCTGGGCCAGTTACAGCAGTGGCAGTGTTGGCTGGGGACTTCTGTGTGGGGTGAGACCCACAGGCCTTGTGCTCCCTTCCCAGTGAAACTGGTGGGAATTAAACCTGGGGATGGGGGTGAGAGAACACCTCTCAGACCTAGTACTAGTCATCCTTAAAGTGTCAGGAGGGAAACTGAGGCACTTAAATGGGGACTCAGGGTGGCATCAGTGGTGACAAATTGGTGCTGCTGGGGAAATGGCTCTCCCAACCCACTTCAGATGATCTTTCTCCAAGATCCTCCACCAGCCAAGAGGGACTGGAGAATCCCAGGCCAAGGAGGGGAGGGAAATAGCTGAGGAGATACTGCACATCATGGGGGCAATGTAGCATCATCTGCAGTGGGAATCGTGGTGGGAATGACACAGTACTGGTAAACCCTTTATCAGCTCTACCTACAATCCTTCCCCTCCCCAAATCCCCCCTTCCCAAACCTTATAGGAGGCCCGCTGGGTTTAGTAAATGTCTCACATGCTTCAGTGGGATGAGAGCAACTCCTGAAGCCCCAGCTGATGCTCCACCAAGTAGTTTCACTGGCATTCATTGTTTGCAGCATCACAATGCAAAAATTATTGGAGAGGAGGGGCAAAGAAAGGCCATGAGGGGAATGAGATGGGAGCCTCCAGCTGCGCTGTTTGCAACAATAATGGCCAGGATTGTGTTTATTATCTCCTCAGTGGAGGGTCTGCAGCTGCACGCTGAGAGCCACAGACAGCAGAGGGGCCCAGAGATTATGGTGCATGGAAAAAAATCCAACCACAAAAATAAATAAAAAGCCCACAAAGGATCCCTGGGCCAGCTGGAGCAGTGCCATCAGGCACCCAGCTTAACTCCCAGTCTCCTCGTTTTGCCCTTCCTCACTGAAGTCAGCAGCCCCTCAGGGCTGTTAGGAGAAGAGAGATTGGCAGCTTCTGCCTTTCAGAGAGATAAAGCTGCATGGGGTCCTCTTAAAATCCTTCTTCCAGGGCTGAAGGTGCTGTCCAGCCAGGCTGAATTTCTTTTCCCACTGCTTTCTCATGATTTTTTCTAGTGCTGGCTGCACCATGACGAAGGCATGCTGTTGGAGGCAGTACTTAAACCTGATCTGCAGCCACCTCTGTAGTAATGGGTTCAATTGGATTCAATTCTCTTTGAGGTCTTTTCTAACCTTAATGATTCCATGATTCAAGGTGAAAGAGCTGGAAAGCCATTAGAGATACAGGATGATGAGGCTGTGATGAGTTGTTTGCTCTTGGTGGGATGTGTCTCACCAGGAAGAGCAGAGGCATCACCCTGGGATGTCTCACCTTCTCCTCCCATCTCTCTCTTGTTTCCTTCCCCCTGCCCAGCTCATCTTCTCTGGGGGGAACCCATCCATGTCTGCCCATGCAGCATGGTCTCTCTGCAGCTCAGACCAGCCCTCTGGGGTGATTGGAAGCAATCCAATCACCAGATCAGGGATGTGGGGTACATCCATAGGCATCACACCTTTCCCTCATTGATCAGAGAGCTTCTGGTGGGTCCTTGCAACCTGCACTTCCCTGACGGAGATCATGGTGGCTGCAATCCCAGGCATGTGCATGGCATGTGGCATTTCCCAGCTGGGCACAGTGGCATGGCTGATCAGCTCTTCCAACAGCTAAAACCAAGAAGTATCCGGTGTGGGTAGGAGGTTTCCTCTCCCTGTGCTGCACCTCTTAACCTTCCTCGCTGGCATATGGTGTTCATCCTGGAGTGCATTCCTCTGGAATTATATCATGTCTCTGGGAGCTGGAGTGCGGTGAAAAAGTATCATCATAGCAGGAGGCAGAGCAGGAGCTGTCTGGGGTTGGCTGTCAGGTGTGTGCTGCCAAGGGCTGAGGCTCCAGGAGAAGCTTGCTGGCATCATTTTCGCTTTCAACAATTGACTAGTTAAGAAAGGAGGAGGGTTTAATCCTCCCAAGGTTACTACTGTGATTTGGGTAAAGCCCGGGCACTCACAGGCTCCCTTCGTGCCTCACAGTGGGTTCTTGGGCACTGGAGGTGATGGGGCAGGTAGCTTCACCAGGTCATTCTACAGCAAAATGCTCTAGGACTGGCACAAAACTCAGTGTAAACCTCTCCTTTGGCTATGAAGCACCATGCTGAAGGGCTGGTCTGTTCCCGAGTTTGTGCCAAAATAACGGAGGCCTCCCATTCTGGGACATGTCGCTATGATAAAAATTCTATTCAGGCTGAGTTTGAGATGGTTAAGAAAATATTTGTGTTCCTGGCAGAGATGAAGTCTCTCTTATACTCAGTGAGTGCCAGCATAGTGAGGCCTCCTGGTCTTGGAAATGCTCACAGTTAACAAGCAGAGCAGGGAGGACAAGAAACAGGAGTTGTTAAGAGGTAAAAGAGTTCAGGGTGGCCGTGCTCCGAGTGATTCTAGAGCAGGAGAAAGTTCTGAGCTCTTCCATCCCTTGCTGGCACCTGTTTGACTGATTCCATGCACCCCAGGCTGCTGGGAACCACTTGCAGCTGCCAAAGCTCCCAGTTTGAGCGGTTCTGCAGCTGGAATAGCCAGGAGGCAATGGTGGGGCTGGGATGCTCACATCCTGTCTGCTCCCATAGAACCCTGTGAATCCCTCCTGGTGCTGCACTCCAACACCTGCCTTCCCCTGCCCCCAGCTACTCAGGAGGCCTGGCAATCAATTTCCTTTGGGGAATGCCCCCTCTGGGCACAAGCACAGCTTGACTTGAGGCTGGAAAGCAAAATTGCTTTCAAAAGCCACAGGAGACTAATTCCTCCACCTGGAAATAAACTGCTATTAAGCTGACAGCTTTCTGGGCTGAGCAGAGAAGTGGGAATGTTGTGCAAATCCTGATGCCGCAGTGATTTAATTCCTCATTTTCCTGTGCTGGTTGTGGCACCAGCATTTTCCCACTTGAGGAAAAATTCCCTGGAGTTGGGCTGATCTTCCCTCACAAAATGCATCTTTTCAAGGCATAAAGCTTTTAGTGTGGCAGAAATTGTATTTCAGCCATGGATGTAAATGAGCTGGAAGTTACTGTATGGGCTGGCAGACCTGCCTGCACACGTTTTCCTTTTGTCAGATCCCAAAATACACCACCCTGCACCTTGATTTCCTCCTCCAGGGAGAATGAGGGATGCCTGAGTGGGAAGATTGCACAAGTGGAATAAACTACTAGCTGTTTAAGCACTAGGATGATAAATTATCCTTGGCCTCCTGCAAAGCAGATGGGAATTGTGACATTAACAGTTGTAACAAAGTTTATTAAAATAAAGTCTTTCCATTTCTTTATTAAATAAAGGATTTTCTTTTTACATTAAAAAAAAAAAAACAGAGCAGAGACTTTCAGCCAAGCAAGCACTTCAGTGTCTTTTCCCAAGTAACAAGCAATAGGACAAGAGGAAACATCTTCAAGTTGCGCTAGGGGATGTTTATATTGCAAATTAGGGAAAATTTCTTCACCGAAAGCGTTGTCAAGCATTGGAACAGGCTGCCCAGGGAAGTGTTTGAGTCACCATCCCTGGAGGTATTTAAAAAATGTGCAGATGTGTCACTTGAGGACAGGGTTTAGTGGTGGGTTTGGCAGTGCTGTGTTAACAGCTGGATTCAATGATATTCAAGGTCTCTCCCAACCTAAATGATTCTATATTTGAACACAGATCCATAGTGTGGAGCTGTAGGGTTTGGAGGTGCTGGGTTCCCTCTAGGTCAATCACACACATCTACTCTGCAGCCCCTGTGGTGGCTTGAGGGGCTGCTTGGCTTTGCCTTTGGGGTTATGAAATGGTTTTGATGTTTTTGATGCTTAATTTAGCTTTGCCTTTGCTAATCTTATCTATCCCATCCCCTGTAACATCTACAAAAATCTCCCTAAAGGATGGAGAACATGTTTGGATGCTGGAAAGTCATTGCAGTTTTGGCCCAGCAATTTCTGTCCAGAGATGAGAAAAGCAAGTGGAAATAACCAAGACTGAAAAATGTGAAATGGTATATTGTTTTTTGTTCTTTGCCCCTTCTGGCTGTCCACAACCTTTATTCCATGGGGTTTGGTGAGATTCAAGTCTTGCAAACACAGACTTGATGCAGAGCAGTGGGGTTCTTGTCCAGATCAGGAAACAGGGTCTTGTCTCTGTTTATGCAGTTTCTCTACTCCTCACTGCTTTCCACTTGAACATCAAGCTGTTGACTTTAACTCTTTGACTGTCACTGTCCAGCCAATTCCTTATCCACTGAGTCATCCAACCATCAAATCCACGTTTTCTCCATAGAGATTAAGATGTTGTGTGGATCAGTGCCAAATGCTTTGCACAGGTAGATAATGTCCGTCGCTCTTCCCTCATCCCCCAACACTGTAACTGTGTCATAGCAAGCCAGGAAATTTGTCCAGCAGGATGTGTCCTTAGTGAAGTCATGTTGGCTGTCACCAACCACCTCCTTATTTTCCGTGTGCCTTAGGAAAGTTTCCATGAGGATCTGCTCCATGATCTTGCCAGGCAAAATAGTTAAAGCACAAAGGAATTCATAGCAAAATCTTTTTTTTTTTTTTTCTTTTTGCATTCCTTGCATTTCATTCTGATTTTTCCCAGGGAGCAGGAACATGGAGCAAATAGCAGGATTTAGGCACCTGCAGGATGCCTTTTCACTCCTGCTCAAGCCCTTGGTGTCTCTTTACATTAAACCATAAGGGCTAAAGTCGCCACCCCACTGGCTGAGCTTCCCTTCATCTAACACTTGCATATGCCAGTGAGGGAAATAGGGTTGCAAATCCCTGTATTTATATCCTATTAGAAAATTTGGGATGCCTCTGCTGTTCTAAGCAGCTTTGCAAGTCCCACAGACAAAACCATCAGAGTGAAGTGAAGGGTGATAACTTATCCCCTAAAAGTGACTTGTGCAATGTCTCCTGATGGAGGCCTCCATGAAATCAAATGAAATTTAGAAGAGCCAAGGGACTGATTCTGATCCTGCTGAAAGATCAGAATCTTTCTGATTTCTTTTAGAAAGAGTTACACCAAGAGTAACTCCACTGAACTCTCTCAAACCCATCTAACAAAGGCAGGATTAAACATAAAAAACACATACTTCTTGGATTCCCCTTAGCTCTCCTCTCCCTAAACCCCAGAAGTCTCAGAGTCTAAAACCAGGACTGTTTGCAAAGTGTCTCCCAAACCAGCAAAAAACAAAACACAACAAACAGGTCAGAAAACACTGCTCCCGTTTACATCAACATTTTTTGTGAGGTTTGATAATATTTATCAAGAGCTCTTTGCAGCATTTATGTGGGGAAACCTTCTGCAGGAAGAGCTGGTCTGAAGCAGGAGAAGCAAAAGCCTGAATGACCTTTACTTTCAATAGATTCACAAGAAAAAAAAAACCAACAACAAAAAAAGAGTAACCTTGTCAGCAGCAGTCTCTTTATTATGGGAGGGGTGCGTGTCTGCAGCAAGGGTTTAATGGTCTCTGGCTGTAGGCTGGTTTGAGCTAGTTTTGCTGCCTGCTCAAATTGGCATATGGGATCTGGAGACCCGACCGCGATTGCATCTGTGGCGTCATTTGGGCTCAGCCGGGTGAGTCCACACTGGAAAAGTGTAGCTGCTGCTAGTGCTGCACTTTAGTCAGTAATTATTCTAATTTTACAGAATAATTAATGGGTGGAGAAGGGGGGGAAAGGTCTCTTATGCAATTTTGTTGCCGAGAAGAAACTCTGGAGCATTCTGGTGCTCTGGAGCTGCTGTCCCAGCTGCCACTTAGCCTCCAAGATATTTAAAAAGAGAAAGAGCCAGAGCCAACTTTTTTTTTTTTTCCTTCAGTCTGGAGGATTTATGGCCTCTATCATAACCTATGCACTTGTTTCACTTTCCAATAACGTTCCTTTTCCCCTGACCCCAATTAGTGCTGGCAGCCAAGTGGGCCTGGTGAGCTTTGCTGTGAAGACTTTGTTTATTTCTTTACTTGGCTGATACAAGAGGCAGAAGACAATCCCAAAATTTTCCACCTGAAATATTGTTGCTAATACAACTCTTTTGTCCTTTGCTAGGGCAACAACTCAATTTGAGACAGGTGGACTTCAGCTCTTCCTTTTTGCCTGTTTTCTTTGAAATTTGGTCTATTTGCTGCTAATCCAGAATTAATATTGGCAAGAAATGTAGCAATTACCAGGATCTGACAACCATGCCTTACAAATTCATATCTGATCTGGTCTAGTTGTGGGATGCTATGGAAAAGATCCTGTGTTCTCCACTCCTGTGTGAGAACTGGTAACCCTGTGGATGGTCACCAGAATTTGTTGGAAAACTGACCTGGCAAAGGGGAAAGAGAAAGATCAGAGGGGTTTTTGTTGGATCAGTGACCCAAACTAGTTTATCCAAGTGCACCTGGTTACTGGGAGGGACTAGGGTTTGGAAGGTGCAGCCAAGAAAGGGGTGGGAAGCAGTAACCAGGGAGACTGGGCATCCTACTCCTTCATGGACAAGGGAGAGAGGGACATCTCCAGGGATGTGTATGGTCTTAGGATGGTTTCATCCCCTTCTGGAGCAATTACATTCTCTTCACCCCACCATAGAGACACCTGGTGTTCTGGGGTTTTTTTTCCACTTCTTACTCATGTACCTCAAGCTTCATTGGGTGAATTTGGGCCTTTAGCCCCAACCCCAGCTGCATTTCAGATGATGCTTTGTTCAGAGGCATGTTGAGGGAGGCTGAGGGAATGAAGAATGGGGCAGCTGTTTCCTGGCTCCATCAAACAGAAAACTCTAAAACATCTCCCCTTGTATTATTTTTTTTAATTAGTCATTGATTTTTTGCTATGGGGAATTCCAGCTTGGTGGTTGCCTGGGCAACTGGAGGTAGCCTAGGTAGCATCCTCTTAATATCTGCATTCCCAAAGAGGGAGACCAGTCCCCAAGCAATGGGCTTTCATCCAGGGAGGGAAGTGTCAGCTGATCTCCCTAATGAGAAAAGTCTTTCAGGGAGAGGAGGAGAAAGAAATCAAATGCAGTGAGAAGTGTGAATTTGCAACAACACCATAACAAAGCTTTCTTCTTTAACCTCACTCCCTGACCATCATCTGAGGCCTGGCATCCCTCTGCAATCTGATTTTAGTGTTGGAGGCTTTTTGTCTGGGAAATTTCAGTGTGAGTTTTCTGTGTGAGTCCTGCCACATAGCATTGCAATGGATGAGCACATCAGGGAGAAGGCACAAGGGCATCCACAGGCTAAAGGGGGATGTGGGATCTGAGGAGAAGGCTGGCATCCTGCTAGATGCTTAGTCCAACACTGCTCCATTAACCACCTCAGGCTCTCTTTATTGTTGTCTTAGAATATTTGCCCTGCAGAAAGGATGAGCAAAATGCAAAGACCAGAGCCCTGCAGTCACTACGGGAGCCTGAAACGTGGGGGAAGATATTGCACCCCCAGCAGATCCTACTGCAATCAGCAGGTATAAAAAGACGCCTAGAGCTTCCAGATGGCCAAAACGCATCACTGGGATTTCTCCATACCTCAATAGCCACAGAAATGAAGAGGACATGGCTAAGCCATCCCCAGGGTGGGCTGCTTTCTCCCAGTGACTTTCCTCTCACTGTCCTAGGTGATGGTGCCAGTGGTTTCTTGTCCATGGTGCTTACCTGGGTGAAACTCCCCAGTGTTGCAAGAGGATAACTCCTCTTCCTTTTACAAGGGGATACCTTGGTTTCCTGCCTTTATCCACAAAGCAGCTCGTGGGCAGCAATCCAAAGGCATTTTGGTGCAGTTTCAAAGACACTCTGTACACAGAACTGTAAATGCCTGCAGTCTGTTTCTTTCCCCATTTCAAAGAGCTATTGGTTGTTCCACACAATAATAAAACATGCCTGTACCTGACTAAGCTCTTTGCCAGTTATCTGTCAATGCGGGAGTCTCTTTCTTGGACTGGAAGATGACCAGTAACTATTTCTCCTATCTTTTATCAGAGCTGTTAACCAAGTGGCATGTTTGCCTATGATGCTCCATGCTGCTCCATAAGGGAGTTTCCAACTGGTACTAATGGATTGTATCCCATCTGCAAAGCAATTGCAGAGCCAGTAAGGGAGAATTTGTGGCAGTGCTGTGAGGAGGGAAGAGGCAATAGCTGCTGTGCAAATACTTCAGCTGAGCTTTGTGTACTGCATTTTAGCTGTGTCATGTTTTGTCTTTACTGCTGGCTGAAGTGATGGACATTGCAGTGAGAGTCACTGTGTCTGCCCACTTCTGGCAATCATTTTTGAGGCTGATCAGGAGGGAAATTCCCGTGTCAAAAGGGTTTGAGCAGGTGCATATCAAAGCCCAGCATCAGTTTTCAATCTTCTCTCAGTTCACAGAATCATAGAATAGTTTGGATTGGAATAGACCCTTTAAAGGCCACCCAGTCCAACTCCCCACAATAATCAGGAACATCTTCAACTAGTCCAGATTGCTCAGAGCCCCATGCAACCTGGACTTAAATGTTTTCAGGGATGGGGCATCTACCACCTCTCTGGGCAACCTGCCAGTGTTTTACCACCTTCATCATAGAGAACTACTTCCTTAGATCTAGTCTGAATTATCCCTGTTTTACTTTAAAATCATTGACCCTTGTCCTACCACTACAGGCCCTTTTAAAAGCCTGTTCCCAGTTAAATTAGGGCTTTGGATTTTGTCCTCTTACTTTTGTTCAGATGCTCCATAAGAAGCCAATGAAGGTTTTAGCAGTGCTCAGAAAGTAAAATTTCACACTGGTGTGTCTTTGGACTTCCTGGTGTATGATTCAGCTCCCACCAGAGCTAAAACAACTCTATGAGGAAATGAGCTGCACTTTTGAAGGAGAAGTTGGGAAGTCCTTTCCATATAGAGACATCAAGTAGGAATAGCCACTGGGTAGAACTTGGGAGAAGAAATACCAGTAGACTGGGCTGATACCAATGCAGGTACTTCCCTGAATGTGAGATATTTAACATCTGAGGTTTTGCAGTTTTAGTTTACAAGGAACTCCCCACTGCTGTAACTTCCCCTGGTAATAAAACGTTTCAGTGCAATCCAAATGCAGCTTCATGAAAAAATTAAAATAGTAGTATTTATTTTAGGAAGGACTGCAGAAGGCAGCAAGCTATGTCTGTCTGCACAGAACCAGAGGGGATCAGCCTTGATGTCATTAGGAAAGGGATATCTGGAAAAGTGTCTGCAGAGAAGAGCCCTACCCCCTAGCTCCTCTCTGCACACATATGTGTTTTCTCAAGAAACAGTTGAGATGGGCTGAGGCTAGGGCTCATCTTACCAATTTTCTGTTGTTTCTATAGAATAATGGACCCCAAAGGGGCCTTTAGCAATGGTTTAGTTGCAGGCAGCTTGGCCAGAGTCCCAGTTTCTGCTCTCTGTTTGCAGGAGGTTTGGGAGACACTGCCATACAACTCACATCTGTGATCAGGACAGTATTTTTGCAACATTTTTCCCCCCTTGTGCTTTTTTGCACATTGGCAAGTAGTCTCCAGTTAGTCCCCTGGGAATGAAAGCAGGGCCAAGACCATGCTGAAAAGGGAGAGAAACTGAATACAGGGGGTGGGTGAGGGGAGATGAAGTGTGAATTTCTAGGAAATGGTCTGTGGAAGGTGCAAGGGCTGTGAGGAAGGAATCTGGCCAGATCAAAGGGTGTCTGGGAAACACGATACTGCAAGGAAGTTAATGAAGTGCTTTTAAACAGTGCTGGGAAAGGTAAGAGACCAGGGAGGCTGAAGTGTGGATGGGAACATTCATTTAAAGGGATTTCTTTTACTTTTTTCTTGTTAAATGAGCAGTTGGCACATGAGTGTTTGTTTATGGCCAGCAGCATAGCCAAGGACCAGTGCTGATGGATCTGCTTGTCTGGCTTGGTGAGATTTTCTATTTCCAGCCTTCTGGAGACCTCGTCTGTAAGGCATGAGGAGTCATCACCCATGACTGCAATAGGAACCAGCTAGGACAGTCCTTGCTGCCTCTGCTCACCTGCAGGATGCTGACATGCTCCTCTGTATCCTCTCCAGAGATGCAGAGCTAAAGATTGTTTTGGCTGTCTCCTGAAATCATGCAGTTGTTGTTGCCCACTGTTGTGTGGGCGAGTTGTTAGGATGCCATCTGAAGAGGTTCAGCAAAGCTGGAGCAAGCAGATCAGCTCTCTGCCTCTCTTGTGTGAGATGATGGAGAGACAGAAATGTCTTGGAGGGAAACGGGTCAAAACCAAAGTAGTGGAGAGAACTCCTTGCTTACTGGCGCTGTTAATCAGAGAGAATATTTAATGCAATTAGCAGAGGCTCCCCAAAGACTCCATATGAAGCAAATCTCCACTGTGCAGGGGGCTGGGCCCACCACAGCAAAGGCTGTGAACAAGCCTCGGTTCCTCTGCTCTGGTAGAAGCTGCCACCAGGCCAAGAAGGCTTGTTTTTAGCCACATAATACAAATCCAAACTTCTAAAATCTGCATCTCAAGTCCAAGGAAGGGAGATGGCATGTCCATTTGTGCAGTAAGGAGCTGGCCTTTTCTTCCATGGTCCAGTCATAAGTGTGTATGATTGATAGATCATGCTTTAAGGCAGTCCACTGTTCTTACAGCTCATTTCCAATTTCGCCTCAGTTTGGTTATGTGTGTAAAGTCTGCTGACCCAATTTTTTTTCTCCATTAAGTTCCCACTGGAATTCATAACATGAGAGAAAAAGTCTTTGGGATATCCATGCTATTTAAGGGTATGCTTAATCTCTCCCTTTGTAAAGAGAAAGGACAAGACTGCATAAGTCAAACAATTACACATCCTTCATAAAGTAATTTGTACAGCAGCTAAATCTGCTTTTCTATTGTCTCGTTTTCCAGGAGAACAATGCATTTCCCGGCCTGGTTCAATTTGCTGCTTCTCCTTCCTTGCGTTGGTACCACAAAAACCTGCTTCCCTGGCTGCCACTGTGAAGTGGAAACCTTTGGTCTCTTTGACAGCTTTAGCCTGACCAAGGTGGACTGCAGTGGAATAGGCTCCCACATTGTTCCTGTCCCAATCCCTCTGGACACCACCTACTTGGATCTATCATCAAACAAACTGGAAACAATAAATGAATCGATGCTTACTGGCCCTGGATACACCACCCTGGTGAGTCTCGACCTGAGCTACAACAAAATTGCCAAGATTTCCTCCACAACGTTCTCCAGGCTTCGGTACCTGGAGTCCTTGGATCTGAGTCATAACTCTCTAGAAGTCCTTCCGGAGGACTGTTTCTCCAGTTCTCCTCTCAGTGACATAGATTTGAGCAATAACAAACTTTTGGATATAGCTATGGACATTTTTGCTTCAAAAGGACAAGGCAAATCCCTGAATGTGGATCTATCCAATAATATGCTCAGCACAATTACAAGACACCATGAAAAGAGCATTCCCAACATACAGAACTTAAATCTTTCTGGAAACAGGCTAACATTTGTACCAAACCTTCAAGGCATTCCTCTGCGATATTTAAACCTTGATGGAAACCCTCTGGTTAAGGTTGAGAAAGGAGACTTCACGGGGCTGAAAGACTTGATTCATTTATCCCTCAGTGGCCTGCAGGGCTTTAGGGAGTTATCTCCTCAGAGCTTCAAGGATCTCCAAGCCCTCCAGGTTCTGGATTTATCCAACAATCCCAACTTGAAGTCACTGTCTGCTGAAGTTATCTTTGGCCTGAACTCCCTACAAGAGCTCAACCTCTCTGGGACAGGCATATCATCCTTGCCAAAGACCTTGCTGAAATACCTGCCTTCCATCAAAAGCATCACCTTAGGGAAGGACATACAGTGTCTTAAGACCATCAAAGAAGGACAGTACCACCGACAAATTGGGCTGACCAAAAAAGAAGTCCTCAGTTGCTATGACAGCCATGGATCCGTAGCAGCAGCACCTTATGTTTTGTGATGGAAAACTGGGGAGAAGAAGGGGTGGGGCAGGGAGGGTGGGGGGACAGGGGACTTGTACAGGTGTCGGACTGAGATGGCTTGCAGTGTGCCTTTTGTAAAACTGTCAATAATTTATATATTTGTATTTGCCAATAGCTGATTGTTTGTGGATTTTATAAACTCTCAAATCTCGGTCCGCGTTATCCGCAGGCTCCGGATTTTAGCCAGAGCATCGAGATCCTCACTCGTGCCATTGGCTCAGGAGCAGTGATGCTGGACCATGTGGGGACAAGTTGCTCTGCAGGTCCCAGGGCAGAACACTCAGTCTGGAGCAAACCCTTCATGCCTCAGACACGTTTGTAGGAGCAAAGCTACACCTCTGCAGAGCACACACCAAAATGTACCAGCTCTGTAGCTGCTTGCTTACAAACCCATGCATCATCCTTCTTTTGATTATTACTTCCCAAAATGTGCCTTCTGGATGTTGCCTTCATTAGCAGCACCCTGTTTTCTGTCATGCACTTTCAGTCTTGAAGAAACATTTCCAGACAAACCTGAATACAGGGTGCACCTAATGTGCTGGGTTTTCCATGTTATTTGCATAAGTGTGCAATGAACATTGAGTAAGTTGAGACATTTTCCCACCAATTTCTCCTTGTTTTCCCACCTTGATCCTTTTCATGTCTAATTAACTTAGGTCCAGCTTTGGCAACCTCCTGTCTTTTAAACCTCAATAAGCCATTGGTCAGAGATGATGTGCAGCAGAGGAAGGGAAGCAGAGGGGTCAGCTAACAGCCACATCTCATCCAGGAACTAGCTTTTGATGAAGGAGGCTGCAAAGGGAAGAGATCATGTAGCCTAGCTCAGAAAAAAAAGAAAAGAATCCCTCCTCCCTTTCTGGGGAAGCTTGGAAGGAAACTTTGACGGGGATTCTTTCTTGATGACCTTATCAAACCAAGATGCAGTCCTAGAAGATATGAGAGTAAGTTGTTTCCAGGCTGACATTCCCCATCTGAGCAGAACATCTGCAGCTCATCTGGGCATATGTGAGGCAACTTGCAGTGCCAAAACACTTCTGAGAACGTGCCAGGGGAAGAATTAACACTGATGCTTGTGGCCCTGGAGCACTTTGCTTATCAGAGAAAAGATCTTTGGGTTTTTTTCCAGAGTTGTGGCTTTTCTTTCTCTCACACCGCTCCTTGGTTGCCATGTGAATCTGATAAATTGAAATCTGATAAAGAGCCTGGTCCTCAAAGTTTTGCCGATTTTTTTCTCTCCATTGCTGAAATGCTGGCAAAGGGAAACCCCTCTGGACCCTCTTTTTCTCCAGTCTAGGAGGAAGTGGGAGAAGGCAGCACAACATGACTCCATGCCATGTGTGAAGCCTCCAATTTGCTTACAGGAGCAGTGGAGGTGACTGCTGAGGTCTGGTCCACATCTGGCATGCTCTGTCCAGGGGGATGGGATGTTGTGGATGGGGGTCATGCTCAAGCTGATCTGCAGTTTGATCTCTAAACCCTGCATCAGGGCCACTTTCAATGCTTGATTTACAGAGATCCATGTAAAGGAGATGCAGATATAAACTCATCTCATAACTGTCCTTGGGAGTGTTGGAAGAAGCTCAGGTTTTGTCCTCATACCCCCAAAAGTCTTGGAAAGTGGAAACCCTGTTGCCCAAACCCACTGTCTCCATAAAAGTCAGAGTCAACACCTAACTTTGGATACTGAAATTTGGTACTGAAATACTCCCACATTTCCATCTATCTCAATTTCAATAATTTTGGGTTTGGGTAGCATAGGGTGGGATTTTCACCCCTTTCTTCAGTTTTGGGGATTTTTCCCCTCTACTGAGCCTTTGCGATGTTTGACCAGCCTTCACAATCACATGAAATGCTGATTTTCTTAAAAAGGCAATGGGGCTGCCTATGGGCAGAGATCTGGAGGGGAACAGAAACAAACTGCAGTGCAGGACAGGGGCAGTTTGTGAGGAAGGATGTGGGAGTTTTACTGGATTTTGCCTTTTTAAGAGAATTATTTTCTGCTGGCAGAAAATGTATTTTTTTAAAGAAAGCTGTTTACTTTTTTAAGCCTGTACATAGATGAAACATTACGGCTATCACCTACTGTCAAAGTTACTGTCTTTGCAGCACTGTGGTAAATTTAAAACCCAATGTGACAATCCATTTGAAGACTGCAAGATTTCCTTGTGTAATCTCACACTAGCTGCTAGCTAAACTAGTCTTAGCAAAAGCTGGCAAATACTGTTGCTGTGTTAGTCTGTGTTTTTAAAGAACCTGCAGCATTGTAAGGCTTTGTGATTACTCACAATATAATAAAGCGATTTGGAGGAGAATAAACCCAGATCCCCCAGATTTATTGCTTTAATGCTGAGCGGGTGGCAGCTGTCACTGGGTCTGAAGTGGCTTCAGACTTCTATCCTTCGGCTTCTCTCCTTCTCTGCTGATCCCCACTGCCCCCATGAGTGTTGCATCTCCAAATTGGGGGCAGGATTTGTCCCACGGTGCTTGGCTCACTGTGCTCTTCAGTGATGGAAAGACTTGAAAGCTTCTCTGGTTGACTTGAAGGAAATAAGGAACACATGGCCGTGAAGCAGCAGAGATCATGCGGTGCAAATTCCCTGCTCCAGGACCTGCTCCAAAGCTCGTGGAGCAGCTGGAGATTTCTTTGTGGATATGACCAGTCTGGGACATGGTCTGTTAGTGTTGAAAGGCTGGACTTGCTGCAGGTGGGGTGATATAGGGAGACACCAAAGACCATGGAAGTGTCCAAGAACGTGTAGATGTGGTGCTTAGGGAGACTGTTTAAGGGTGATCTTGGCAATGCTGGGTTAAGGGTTGAACTTGATGATCTTACAGGTCTTTTACATCCCTAAAGATTCTGTGATTCTGCGGGGGTGGAAGGGAGTAAAGGGGTGCAGAAGTAATGCCACAGCACAGAAAGCTGAACATTGCCAGACCATAGAACTTCTGGCAGTGAGACACACGTAATCCAGTCTCAGCACCCTCCTCTGCAGACCTGGGGCTGCTGCACAGAGGGCTAAGACCATTCAGAGCCTTTGCACCTGAAGAATAAACAGAAGCCTCTCCAGAGTGGTCTTCCTTTGCTCTTAAGAAGCAAATTTAATTTTAAAGGCTTCTTGGTGCTGTCTATAAAAGTGATGCAATCAGAGACTCGCTGAGGAAACTGCCTATAGGAAGTTTCAATGTTCCTGTTCCTCCCAAGCCTGAAGGAACAACTGCATCTTCCACCCAGGCGGGAAGACCTGTAGGCAGCCTGGAAGAGGCCGTCGGTTCTTTACCTGTTTCCCCAAAATGCCCCATCCTCCCAGATGGCATACAAGGTAGTCAGATGATAGCCTGGGGTGTGAGATCACCAGGGAAGGCCAAATCTTGCTCATAAGACAATTACAGACTGTAGGGGAAAAGCCACCACCAACAACCATTAGAGATGACCGTTCCTCTGGTGTCCACCTCAAGGTTATGACCGTGAGGCTGCACCACCACACCCCTTTGTGGTGGAATCAATTCTTCCCAGGGGTGTGGGCTCAAAGAGGTGGAGAATGTCTTTCTCTCCTGGGGAAGGACAATATCCTGGGACCCAAGGACCTGAAGCTGCTTACAAACCCATTCTCCCACCTCCATGTGAATGCCCCACATACATGATGCTCCAGCACTGTGTTAGACCTTGTCCCTCCCAATACTCCTTTGCCCCCTTGCCGTAACATCTTATTTTGCAACTGCTTTTTATTCATTATTTAATTAATTATTTTGATTATTGTTAATTAAAAATTTGTTTTGATTAGTATTTATTTAAAGAGCCTTTCCAAAATCCTCTGGATGGGAAGGAACAGGCAAACCTCTACCAGAAACATGAGCCCCCACATCACCCATGTATGTCCCCTCGGCACCAGTGGGGCACAAACACCTGAAACAGCACTGATGTCCCCACAGAGGAGGAAGGGCACATCAGGGCTTGGATGAGTTGAGGAGGCCCTCCTTCAAGCTTCCTGCCAGCTTGATAACACAGCGTGATGGACCTGGTGTCAGGCCTCTACAGCCACCCATGCCAGGAAAGCCACCTTTGCCAGGAAGGCCATCCATACAAGGAAGGCCATCCATGCCAGGAAAGCCAGCCAGGTTGGTTAGCTGCAAGCTTTGGCTGTCTCCACAACCAGCCCAGCTCTGTGGCCGGATATGTTTGCCCTGGCAAGAAAGATGGGCGTTTTAATTACAGGCTCAACATTTTTAGAAGCAGGAAAACCTCAGCAGAGGCTCAGCAATAAGGCTAGGCTGGGTAAGGGAGGAAGAAGAAGTGAGTGAGCTTGCACTTGCTTGTGGTGTTCTGTCTGCTGGAGAGTTATCAGTATCTCATCGATGCCTCCTTTCCAGCACGTGGGGAAAGACAGTGAGGGTCACTTCCCCCCATCTGCCTTGTGCCCAGGGCAGCACAGGACAGACATTTGTTCTTTATTAGAGAACATGCACCTCTCAGTACCCAAAAACTCTCATTTTCTTCTCATCAGTGTGCTGGAGCCATTTCTCCTGGCAGTCAGTTGTCAGCCCACAGAAGTCCCTTGCTGACTGATTATGTGGCTGACTTCATAACAGCAGTAGGTGCTGTCCCTTTTAAAAATAGCTGCTCCTCTGTACATTTTCCATTTTGCAGAAGGTTTTTATTTCCAGCACATTTGTTTCACACAACCCTGGCTTGGTCAGGCGGGAAAGCACAGATGAACTCTTGCTGTGCCAGAAACAAATGCTGCATGGCTGGGCATAATCCTTCTGCCTGTCCTGGGATCTGACTCCTAGGAAAGTTTTGGGGCAGCAAAACCTTCTGACCCATGCCTGTTTATAGAGTATTACTCCTGCTTCATAACCCTGAGATTTCTTCTTCCTTTCCTTTTTGAGTGGACAAGGAGACCTGGGAACCTGATTAAAAGGTGGAAAATTGGAGCTGAAACTAGGCCATCAGATAAATCCTTCCCTGTAATAAGCAGGGAGTTCCAGTACTGGCCCTTAATCACAGCCTTTGTCTCTCAGCATTTGTATGCCTGTGTGCACCCATCCTCACCGCCAAAACAAACCCACCCCCTCCTGCCCCATCCCCACCCCTGCACTCACTGCTTTTCATTGATGGGATTAAAATAAAAGTGGCTCATGCTGCCACAGAGGAACACCCTGGAGAAAGCAGCAGCAGCAGCCCGCTGTGCCAGGCGCTGTGCATCCCTCAAAAAAGCCCTGCCAGACGCAAAGGGCTTTGGGCAGGGGAATGGGCTGCCACCCTGCCCAGCTCCACCCAGTCCAGTGGTCTGGCCTCTGCTCTGGGTGCACCGCAGAAGGGTAATCAGCCTGAAAAAAATCCTGGTAACTTTCCCACCACCACCCTGGTGATGTCCTTTAACCCCTGCTGCTGCCCGTCTGGTCCTCTGTGCCACATGCTCCCCTCCCTCCTCTTCCTCGTTAGTAGTAGAAGTGTCACAGCACTTGCTGATAATTGACTGGGGCCGTGCTGGGAATTTGAGCCTACATTTCAAAGAGATTGTTAACCTCCTTTCCCAGCTCTTTGAACTGCTTTGCTTTGTTGTAGGTTAAAGGAAACACACAGCTTCTTCCTCCCAGAGCCTCTTTTGATGGGAGCATGGCACATCAGAGCTGGTGGGTTTTTACCAGCCATGATGTTGGTAGCATGGTGCTGCTAAGTGGCATGTGATGATGCATTTTGGGGCAATCAAGCTGCCCCTTAAATTTAGAGATGATCAAGCACAAAGAAATGGTGCAGAGGTAAGCAAGGGACTGGCAGAAGTATGTGACATTACTGTCCTGACATGATATGGTGTGGGGGGGTGGTGTTCAGCCAATGGAGAACCTAGAAAGGGCCATAGGTTACAGGTTGCTCACCCAGAAACTAGGTTCAAACCCCTCTACCATGCTGGACTTTCTGGATGGACTTGGATACACAAATGACAATTTTTATGAGATGTGTTTGAATGGGTGGTTTAAGTTAGCCTGTGACTGCAGGGCAGTAGAGAGAGGTTGTCCTGACCTTCCTCTACATTATACGAAAGCTGGAATTTGTGTAGCCCTTCAAAATATCAAAAAAGATCAAAGATCCCCAGTTTTCAGGCAGATTAGTGAGCTAAACCATCCCATGCAGTCGCTAAAAAGAATGCACAGCTAGAAGAGGATGGTTGTCTACAAAATGAGCACTCCAAGTCCCTCTTCCCAATAGTAACTGAACTCTAAGAGTGATGGCTGCATCCACCTTAGGTTCAAAACAGATGTTCTGAGGGCTCTCAAGTACCTCTCAACATCTTGCCTACCAATAAGTTAAAACTTGGCCCTGGCTGGTCTATTAGGTTAAAAAATTATCTGAAAGACAAGCTCTGCATCACCAGACCTGTCACCTGGTCTGACAGGCCAGTGCTCCCCGCAGACCACAGGGATCATCCTCAGGCCTGTGGTCATTCTCAGATCTGTTAATCTGCTGTCTGTGTCAAAGGTAAGAAACTTTTTGAAGAGGGCATTGCTTTTCCTGTGAGATTCACTGCGAGAAACAGCTTCTGGTTTGGTCCTTACATGCAGCCTCCTTTGCAGGAAAACAAGGGGCAAGGCTTTCCCCTATTTTGCTCCTAATCCTAATCACTAGTGTAAAAATTCTTCCTTTCCCCCAGAAGTATTAATTCGTGGAATTTTTCTCATTTAAATTTTTAATGAAGTGATTGTTTGCCTTCTAAAACCCCCCTGCCCAACAGCCGTCTGTTTGTCAGAGTGCCATCTGGGACCTGCACGCCTGAGATTGCAGAGGTGAAAATCCTCTTGAACAAACAGGAAAGGGGCAGGGCATGGAACATATACCTATGATATCCCATGAGAAATGCCTGGATAATCCATGGTGGCAATCATGTCACACTGCTATTTTTACCACAGTTTGTTTAATGTCCTGTGGCAGCATCCTCAACCTCCTAAGGCAAATGCAACACCATGTTTAAATTGGAAATGATCCTGCCCCAGGGGTCTTGTAAACAATATCCAAAAAGGATATTGCCACAGAAAATATGAGATGATTAATACTGTGTTTCAGTTAGCTTTCCCCAAAACTCATCACAGTGTTGTACTTTTTCCTTGGTCATTTTAGGCACCCACAAAGATTCCACCAAGTCCATATCCACATGCCCAAAGACTGCCCTAATGGTGTGCCAAGCCTTTTGACAAGTCCGGTGGGCTTCTGACTTTGGAATTTATTTCCCAGCTGGGTTTGATTTCCCCAGTGAGACACCTTTTCAGCCTAAAACATTCCCCCTGTAAGAATATTCTTGTCTCTCGTTCTGCTCCTCAGCTCCTCAGCACGTAGAAATCTACATTCACACTCAAATCCCTGCTCCACAGAAAAAGTGAGGGTGCTTGGTCATGCCAGGGACAGAGGTGCTGTTCTGGGAAAGAACACTACCGGGCGCTCAATGGGTTTGAGGATCATCATTTTCTGAGGAAAACAGTGCTTTTCTGAGGTGACTCTGCAAATACAGTTAGCAGGGCTTCAGCACCCCAGAAAAGCATTGGTCGAGTCATAAAATCATAGAATGGTTAGAGTTGGAAAGGACCTTAAAGATCAGCTAATTGCAACTCCCCTGCTACGGGCAGGGACAACTTGCGTTACACCAGGGTACTCAGAGCCCCATCCAGCCTGGTTTTGAACATTTCCAAGGATGAGATGTCAACAGCTTCTCAGGGCAACCTGTGCCAGTGCCTTACACCCTTACATCTTCCCCCTTCCTGAAGCTAAAGATCAGAGCTATAAAGAATGCATTTTTCCAGTATCCCAAAGCAGAGTGGAAGCCCCACAGCTGGCAGGGATCCCATCCTAGTGTCACCAAAGGGATATTGAAATGACAGCAACAGTCCCAGCATCAGAATGAAAATGAGGTGGCAATTCCTTTCTTTTCTCTCTGCAATCCACAGCAGAGGAGAAAGTTCCCAGGACAATCCTTGTGTCCTTGTGTCTGTTTCAGTGCCATAGATCCCCGCATTATCTGCTGCAGAAAAGAAGTTAGTAGCCCAGTCTGAAGCAGCAGCTTCACATGGCAGAGCAGCTATGCAGTTTCCAGCAGAGCTCTGGAGCCAGCCAAGCACCATTAGCCTAGTTTTTCAGTCAAGCAAGGAAGTCCTGGCTCCTGGCAGGCTTATTAGCTTTGGCACTGAGCTCCTCTGACAACCAGCCAAGGCATTCTGGCTGCAGCTGGACCCGCCTGGCTTCTGTCCCACAAGCTTGGGTCTCTCCTCATCACACCTCCCTACGCTCTTGGTTCAGTTTGGGAAGTGAAGATTTTGTGCCTGACCACCTGAGCAACAGGGATGGCTACAGATACGGGATTAGAGGGGCTGTTCAGACTCCATACCTCTCATATATCCAAGGATCCCTGAGGTTCAAACACTACAGAGAAAAATACTTGCTTTTCCAAGAACAGAGATTTTCCTTCCATCTTACAAAGGCGGTGTTGGGCATAAGCAGGGATGAATTTGTTGTGTTTGCTATTATCACTTATCTTCTCTCCTTCAAACTCTCAATATATGATTGAAAGCCTAAACAAAAGCTGCATGGCTCTTCCCAGGGACTGACCTAACCTTAGAAGCAGTTGGAAGAGAGGACAAAATCCCTGAAGCTGACAGGCTCTGCAGATCCACTACGTACTAGATCTTCCCTGATGATTGTGAAACTCTACACTCAGAATTTAATCACAGAATGATAGAATAGTTTGGAATAGACTTTAGAGATCATCTCATTCCAACTCTCCTACCAGTGGCAGGGACACCTTCCACTAGACCAGGTTGCTCAGAGTCCCATCCAGCCTGGCCCTGAACATTTCCAGGGATTGGGCATCCACAGCTTCTCTGGGCGCCTTGTGCTACTGCCTCAGCATGATTATAACAAAAAAAAGTTTTCCTTGTGTCTAATCTAAATGTACTCCCCAGCCTCTAACCTGAATCTAGCCTCAGCCTGAGCAAGGGACTCCTCATCTTCACCCCCACAGATGGTAGGGAGGGGGTAACAAGGCCATGACATTAATGAGTGACAAGGAATGATGCTGAGCTTCAGCTATGTGTGACCTGCTGAGCCCCTGCTGAAGGCTGGTTCCCTCATTAAGCACCTTCCAGCCCCAGGCACAGCCTGGGATGCTGCAGATAGTGTTTTTATCAGCTTTGCAGAAATTTACTGGGGGATCTGCCCTTCTCCCATGCACCTGCCACATGCTGCAGGTAAAACAGGGAGCGGACAGCCTGCACAGAAAACAAAGGGGATGCTCTCTTGGGAAAGGATGACAGAAATTGCCCCATGATGGTGATCTTGGTAACAAGTTGCCCCGTCACCAGGTAAATAGTGCCAGCAAGAGAGAGAGCTTCTGCTGATCTCCCTGTACGGGGACAGGCAGAAGTGAGGTTCTGGGGGGAATTAGGGTCTGGCTAGGGTGACAGCCTCTGGATCTATCCCCATCACAGCCATGGAAGCAGAAGTCATGCTGCCACACACTGAACTGCTAAGAGGGATGTCAGGGTGAAACAGGTTGTCACTGCTTGTTCAGAAGTTGCATGCATTCGGGGGCGGGGGGGAAAGAAATTATTAGATATCACTTCTTTTCATAAATAGTGTGACTTCTTCTGTCCTTGAGATGACTTTGTTAGGAAACCATGACACTGCACCTCCCCATTGTGGCGGGTGCCACTTTGCTGCCAGGTGCAATGTTAGCATCACCAGGGATGAGAGTCATTGCAAAATACAGAGCATGGCAAGCCTCTGGGAATTCTCAAAGCAAAAGCCTGGAGATCTCATATGAACATCTGCATATCACTTGGTCAGGCAGTGCCTGTCAATTTCCTGTAATATCTATATTGACATGAGTCAGCCAGACCTCCAGACAAGCAGCACAGCCACCACATTCATCCATGCAAAGACATGGCACTGCACCAGAGACAAACATATCTATCAGAGCTAAAGGCAACGGCACTGGGAAATGAAGGGATCATCCACATTCTTTCCACCCCAACAACAGGAAAAAGCTCTTTCCTTCTGATCTTTCTTGTCCAAGGAGGACTGATTTTGCTGGGGATGGGGAGTGAGTTGTAATTAAGATTCAACATTTGCCTCAGGTTAACTTCTTTCTGGCAGAAAAGTTTAGGTGAGCATGGGTGTAAATTGCTTTAAAACCAAGCTCATCCAGTAGATCCTTGATGGGGCAAGGCAGTCTGGCTCAGGCTCTGAAAGCTCCAGGCCTGAGCTTCAGAGGCATCTTTTCAAACACTTCATGCATACAAAGGGAGCATAAGGTCAGGATTAGGCTGATCACTGGATATGCCCAGCAGGATCACAGGCAGTCACTCAGAAATCCCTGACAGAGCTCTCAAGCCCTGTTTGGAAGAAGGCAACATGACAAGGTGGATGGAGCTGAGAGCTAACAATCTGCAGCAAGGGGAATTGTCTGCTGTAATGGCATCTGTCAGATCAGTAGGCCTGGAAAACTCAGAGCCAGGAGCCATCAAAAGATGACCCAAAGAGCCATCAACATGAAGTCTAACAAGTCTTGGGGAACCACAGGGAAAAGGAATGGGCTGGCGCAGCACTTAGGTCACGGCAGTATTGGCAGAGTAGAAGGGGACAACCAGAAGGGTGAGCACCATCAGTTCTTAGCCAAAAAACAGAGCAGGTAATTTGGGATTTCATCAGTGAGTTTGCAATCTGGACATATGTCTGTAAACAGTCAGATGGCAGAGCAGGAAACCTTCATCAGCATTCACCACACCTCAGCCCCTGAGCTTCTGCTGATAAAGGCAGCTGTGGCAATGTCATACCTTGCTGCTCCTCCGAGGCATTCTGCTTTTCTCTTCTAAACTGCATTAGATGAGATTAACAAAACATGCATTAAATGGTGTCAGAACTGGCCTCTTGGCAGATCTTGAAACGTGTCTGTAAAGGGATGGGGTTGTAAACCTTTTCTTAACAGAGAAGGCTGAGTGTGGACAGCCATGGAGAAGCTGACAGAAGCAAGCCCAGGCATGGAGGATTAGAGGGTTCAAAGCCCAGAGACAGGCTCAGGCTGGGAAGGAGGCACTGAAAGGAAGTGCAGAAGGACTTTTAGGGGACTGAGAAGCAGAAGGGGTTTGCAGGAGCAGTTCAAAGGTCTGTGGGATGGGAAATGTACTGGGCTGATACATAAGTACATCTAGGGAAGGAGAGAGAGTCAGTAGAATATCAGTCTAGGAGACAAATACCCTGACAGAGGCTACTTCACTCCTAAAGGGTGAGAGGCTGCCTTGAACTGCAGCGAGCTGGGGACGGATGAGTGCCAGCCAAGCTGATGTGCCAGAAGAGACTGACAAAGATCTCAGGGCATCCAAAACAAAGAAAGGTCTCACAGAAAGAACTCCTTCTTGCTTTAGTAGACAGAAGGCAAGGGCTGCTGAGAGGTGATGGAGATGAGATTTCAATTCTGCTGGCCATACACCAGGGGCTGGGGAACTTACAGAAGGCCAGAGACTAGCTGCACACATGTCAACATAAAGGTTTAGGAACATAACCTTATTCATCAAAGAGAAGGCTGAAAGGGGTCACTACATAGGGGTATTTACTTAGGGAAAAGCTGTCTGATAGTGAGGCAGAGAAGGGGAGGTTCTTCAGCTATGCTGATAATGGGAACAAGACATGATAGGTGGAAGATAGAACAAGATTAATTCAGTCTTTGAAGTGGACACCAACTCACTGCTATGAAGGTAATTAAATATTGGAAAAGCTTATCAGGGAGGCTGCCAAGTCAGCAGGGCTTCCTATGTTGAAATAAAGATTAGATATCTACAAAAGGAGATGCTCTAATCCAATTTCTGAGAAAAGTCTATTTTCTGTATACATAAGGTCAGATAAGATGATCCTTGTGGTGCCTTTTGAAAGTGCAGTCTGTGAATTCAGGAAGCATAAATTCCCCTGTGTAAGGAGCCATCTTCATCTGGTACGTGACATGTCAGGCCAATCAAGGGGAAATACATAACACAGGCTGAGATCCCAGCTCATAAAGCCAAGAGCATACAGCCAGGGCTGGGAAGAGAGCTCAGAAATTCCTGGCTCTTTTCCCATTAGCCTACTGGAAAACAGATAAGCCTCCACATTTCTTCAAACCTCATACGAATTGCAGAACTGCTTAGAAGGGGTTGGTTTTGCCTGGGACATATATTGCAACAGCAACAAAGAGATGCAGTCTGACTGTGCTGAATTGATAAAAGCTGGAAAGGGTCCTTACCTCAAAAAAAAGTAAAATCTTGCTGAGGATATGAGCAAAAAAGGACTCACCTGCCTCTTGGCAGGGACAGCATCAAAACACAGTCCCCAGGGAGTCAGGGGTGGTTGTCACAGAGGGTAACACTAACATGTCAGAACTTGGAGGTCAGGTGAGATGAACTCCAAAGAGCCAGAGGAGGCTCAGACTGAAGCAGTCACAGGAGACAGATGTTTTTCTAAGGCAAAGGAAACTTCAGAGAGGCTGAAACTGCCTGCAAAATCAAGTTGCTGTGTTGTCTTCTATACTGACTGGAGAGGATGCTAAAAGATCCCAATTCAGCAGTCACAGATGAAGTGTGGTAACCAGAAGTCCAGACTGGTGTTTTTCCCTTTTTGTTGTTTCTTTTAATGATATATCTCAGAGGAAAATTTAAAAAAAAAAAAAATACAGGGAGAAAGGTAAAGATAAGACAGGCTAAACAATGCAAATTAAAGCCAAAATGTTTCATTATGGACAGAAAGTGAATAGCAATCATTAAGCCACAATGAAGTCACTTTCATTGGTTTCTATTATCTGGTAGATTTTTTTAATCATATCACCAAAACCCCCTTAGAAGACCCCTCTTGCTTCAAACAGAAGGGATTTCTTTTTTAATCTTTCTGATATCAGTCAGTGAAGCACAAAATCCAATTTCAGTTCAGGTCTCCCAGACAGCCCTGGGCACTGGTGGTGCAGAGGCGCCTCTTCACTACAGAGCCCTGTGCAAGCAGGAGCAGAGAGGGGATGGAGCCATCCTAGTGAGCACACACACTCTTACACACTGCAGGAGTGGGTTTGCAGGGGGCAAATCAGACAGGCCTTCAACCCTTCCCTCCTCTTCTGCTGTCTCAGGTCCTTGCTCCCTGTGGGAACAGGATTCTTTTAACCCTCTCCTGAATGATTCCACACAGATCTTTCTCCCACAAGCTGCAAGCTGACCCTGCTGCCAGTGGGGCCTGACCCAGCTCTGCAGTGACAGGACAAAAGGGACCCTGCAATTGTCAAGGGCTGACTATGACAGATCCCCAGGGTGGGCCAAGCAGGAGCAAAGGACAAATACAAACACGTATTGGCCAGATCAGAGTCTCCCCTGCCCACGTGGAAAGCCCCAGAAGAGGATAAGTGCTGTTTCCCAGAGTGATTTCTTGACTCCAGACACACTCCTGGATTCTGACCAGTTTCCCATGGAATTTATGTGATTTTGTTATATTGGTTCTTCAGCAAGGAATTACTCATTGCATGAAGAACCACCTGTGTATGAGAGAGAGAGAAGTAATGAAGGGATGGGAGAGGGAGGGAGGGAGGGAGGAAGAAGGAAGAGAGAGAGAGAAAAAAAGCAAGAGACAGAGAAAGAAAGAGACAGAGAGAGAAAGAGAGAAAGAGACAGAGAGAGAAAGAGAGAAAGAAAGAGAGAGAGAAAGAGAGAGAGAAAGAGAGAGAGAGAGAGAGAAAGAGAGAGAAAGAAAGAAAGAAAGAAAGAAAGAAAGAAAGAAAGAAAGAAAGACAGAAAGAAAGAAAGAAAGAAAGAAAGAAAGAAAGAAAGAAAGAAAGAAAGAAAGAAAGAAAGAAAGAAAGAAAGAAAGAAAGAAAGAAAGAAAGAAAAAGCAAGCCCCTGTCACTCTCTCTCTGTCCAGGGCTTTCTGCCATAGCAGAGATGGAATTACAGTGCTGGAGGAAACTCAATGAAATAATGATTACCCTTTGGATTTAATTAGCACAGAGCTGAGGCGGTGTTGAACAAGCACGTCTGTTCATCAAAACATTCCTCGTGGCGCCGGGGAGCTCAGACCCAAACCACTCATGCCTGCCAGGCTCAAACCAGGAATGGAGGGCAGAGACCTGGCTGTTTGTTCCCTGCCCAGGGTGCCAAGCGAGGCCAGGGCACATGCCTCACCAAGGACATGGGGTCAGGGGTGGCCCCTCAGCCTCCAGATGGGTCTGTGGCTGAAGGACCATGGCTGATCCTCCAGGAGAACTGTGTCATGCTGTGCACTGCACAGACTTATCAAGGGTGCCACCTCCACTCCCCAAAGACTGGGTGGTGCTGAAAGGAAGACCACCTCATGATGGGGCTTCATGTCCCCTTTCCTTCAAGGTACAGCTCCCACAGTGAGATAAGTTCCCCTCCACACCCTGTGCCAAAGTCCACCAGTAACTGACACTTCACAGGGAATTAGTAAGTACAGAAGTATTTCCATGTCTGAGATATGGGAGAAGCATCTCTGAAACATCCAACCATCTCCAGTAACTAGGTGGGGAAAGGACAGAGGGACAAGGAGGGCTGGGACATAGCCTCAGAAATGGAGGACGGCTGTAAGGGAGGCTCAGGAGGTGATTATAAACTCACCTTCTGTCTGAGCAACCTTCTGTGATTTGATTCCAAGAAAAGCGCTACTAGGAAAGATGATTTCCCTCTTCTTTTGGCCACAGGCTTTGTTTCTGGTGCAGGACAAGAGCTCAAGTGAAGAGCACTCAGGGAGGCTGAGAAAACCCAGCATGACCAGGGAATTCACTAAAGCTCTTATCCCCAGGTGCTTGATATCCCATGTTTTCCAAAACCAGTATCTTCCTTTCCCCACTGGGGAAATAAAGGCAGAAAGCACAGAGCTAGGATCATCATGCACCCGTAAGACTTCCCACTACACCAAAGAGCAGCAGGAATAAGATCCTGCCTGTTCATTCACAATGGACACCTCGCAAGACCAGCCCTGTAATTATAAAGGACAGTAACAGGAAGATGTTGGAGGTGAGTAAATCAAGGCAGCTTTGATTCACTTGCAGACAGAATACACTCAGAGGGAATGGCAGGTCTTGGGTTTCTCAGCAAGGTTTCTGAGACCAAGAAGAGAAACACAGCTCTTTTAATTTTAATTAACTCTCAATTTTAAAAGATTTCATGCTAATAGCTATACTCACACCAAGAGCTTCTGCTCAGCCACAGTCAGGGAGATTTTAGAAATTGCTCTTTTCATACCTGTGGAACAGGAGCACAGCAGTGATGTGTGAGCAGCACTTGACCACTTCTATCCTGTTTTTCTATCCAGTCCCTTTATCACACAATCACAGAATCACGGAATGGTTTGGGTTGGAAGGGACCCTAAAGATCATTTTTTTCCAACACCTCTGCCATGTGCAGAGACACCTTCCACTAGACCAGGTCACTCAGGGCCTCATTCAGCCTCGCCTTGAACACTTCCAAGGATGGGGTTCCCACAGCTTCTCTGGGCACCTTCCTCTTCCTTTTTATTACAACTACATTTACCCTGCATGTGTTTGACTTTAATCCTGCAGGTATTTGTGATGATTTTGGCAGCAGTATGCAAGCACCATCCCCTAAATCCAAAACTTCCCTGCTCATCCTTCCATCACCTGGACATATTTGCTAACAGCTTGGCACGGTCATTACAGTATAAATTATGCTGCTTAGCTATATGTGCAGTCCCTGAGATCCTCACACCATGATCACAACACCAGACAAAATCCATAGGACCCTGAAGCTACTTCTTCATCCCTCTTACCACAAAGATTTTCCTAGCATAGGCAGAAAAGGAATTAGGTGGTTCCCACAGCTGGGGGGCTTATAGTAACAAGATAAACACTATTAGGTCTTAATGAATGACATTGCTGGCTAGGGGGTCTGCTGAGTACTGGCAGTTGATTTCAGATGGTGTGTAGCTGTGGTCTGAGGAAACACCATTAAAAAAGTTTTAAAAAAAATTACAGCTAATTGCAATGTCACCTTAGCACTGTAGTTTCCAAACACAAAACTAAAGGCTATTGTCACTTCTGGCAGCATCCAGCATCATCAGACAGGGCTGAAATTTCCAAATTTTCCCATTTAATGGGGCTCTACGGAGTGTTTTTTCACAGCCTGGCCAAGCAAGACTCTTCTGCTGGCTTGAAATAGCCAGGGGCCAAGTGTGATTTCTTGGTTTTTGTTGCCAGGGAAGACATGCAGCCTTACCACAGGGAAGACAGCCACACTCAGCTCCAGAGAGATTAAATGAGCCAAAATTACTGACCTTTTGGTGGAGAACTAGCAGATTAAGGAACTCACTCCATTTTCTTTTCACCTGCATGTGCAAGAGATGAGCCAGTCTCTATTAAATTCTTCTATATACAGATTATTTTTGCTCTGTCCTAAGGTCTATAAGCAGAGGACTTGGAGCTGGAGCTGTTTCTCCTCTTTCAGCCAAGAGAAGGATTTTATTCCTTTAAAACCAACAGCTATGTGCCTTATTTTACAGCTTGCCATACTCCCCCTTTTAGAATATATAGAAATCCACCCTTATCCAGGATGGATCTCAATATGCCACTCCTAATCAGAAATGTGTTCAAGAGAAAAGAGAAGGCATTAACTTCCTCATAAATCATTTGCAATGAAAGGGGTGGGGAGGCAAACAATTTTAAATGGATACTTTGTCAATTCCCATAATGAGAAGGAGAAGGTAATTACGTTGACCTTGAAGATCACATTATTCCCCCTGAGCCAGAGGAAAGAAGATATGAAGGATTGCCTCAGCTCTTGCTAAGCAAGGGATGAAGTTACTGAAGACTAGCACAGTCAATAGCTAAATAGGTATATTAAAATAAAATGAGGCATTTGCTATGCTGTCTGACTCATTTGCTACCACCTAAGTGAAACACAAGAGTCATAGAATATGCTGAGTTGGAAGGGACCCACAGGGATCATCAAGTCCAACTCCTGGCCCTGCACAGGACACCCCAAGAATCACACCATGGGCCTGAGAGCATTGTCCAAATGCTTGCTGAACTCTGGCAGGAAAGTGTTTGTTCTTGTGCCTGGTTTTCCTTGTCTTTTATTTTATGGATAGGTTAGGGCCCTTGGGTTTGAATACCATTCCTTCTTGTGAAGGCAAATGCATTGGATTGGAGGTAGGGATCTGAGCTGTCTTTGCACCCAGAATTTTATTCAGAAGCCAGTGGGCCTTGGTGAGAACTGAACAACTAAGAAAACTGAACAACTCAGGGAGTTATGCCCTCAAACCAAGATGGTCCTAGAAAGCAGCCTTCTGTATTTTGCCAATGGAGCAAAGTAGAGAGGTCCTCCAAGGCTCACCTCTGAGCCTGATCCGATGCCTCACGTAATCCCAAAGCTGAGTTACACTGAGCAGAAATGTTTCTGATTTAAAGCCATTCTGAGTTGAGAAGACATCCTGCTATAACTGTTGAGGGTCTCTCTATCATGAGAGAGCTGAGCATGTTGGACCAAAAACAGAGACAGCTCAGGAGCTGGGACAAGAAGCAATGGCAGAAGGTGGGGATTTGTTTTATCCTATATAGGTATCCCTATTCAAACTGGCAGCCCGGACTCAAGGGAGGGGACTGCTGTGTGTGAATTAGTTCACCAGGAGTTGAAGACCTGAAGAGGGAGGATCATACCAGAGAAGTATTTTTTCCCTCCACTGACTGGTAAGGAGTCATGATAACCAGCTGCATGACGATCCAGAGAGATGAATCAAGTCCCACCACGGGGCTGTTCAGAGAAACAACTTCTTCCAGAGCAAGTGCAACAAGAAATTACTCCCATTGTCCTTCTGATTTCCACATAGTTTCCAGACTTTTCACTGTTCTACCTGGTTTTCCCTGTGCAGAAAAGGCACAGGAAAAGATGGTAACAGGAATAAAGCTATGAACAAAGCCAATCTGTTCTGTCCCTAATTGGTCTCTTTGCCAACAGCTGCCAAAGGTGGCAGACTGAAGAAAGAACAAAAGGATTGAAGGGAAACTGTTCAGAATCTCACTGTATGATGGACTGTTTCGGAGACTGATGCTCTGGGCAGGTGCTGGCAGAGGTGTCTTAAAGGTTTGGACTGAAATTTTCCTCCATAAGAGCTGATTTGCAGCTTGTCACATTGAGTTCTGCTCTTTCCCCTATCACCTGGAAAATGAGACACATATCAGCATCATCTGTCACCTCTGCTCATTAAAATAGCATCCAAATGAGTTGGAATAGTTGGGCAGCAGTAAGGTCACTTGGTAAAAGGCTGAGGCTCTGATGGAAACAATATCTGCTACGAGACAGTAGAGCAGGGTCATGCACAAGCTTGAATGCCAGATACACTTGAGCTATAAGAAAGTCTGCTGTTAAAAGTATGTGAGAAGAAGTAGATTCTTGCTCTTCTGCCATTTATTTCCTCCAGGTTGCCCCATTTATGCCAGAAACTTCCTAGAGAAAAATACAGTTCAGTCTGGTACAGACAGATGCTATGATGGTCCACCCAATATTTGAGCTTTCTCTAAATTTGCCTGCTGACCCTTCATAGCTCCATCCAAACAAATTAATTCCTTGCTTGGCAACATCCTAGTGGGAACCACTTCTTGGTATAAATAAAGCCCAAAGGAAGTTTTTTAAGAACTGGAAAGGGAAGGTTAAACAAAACTATGCCATTTGAAGCTTGTGAAGGAGATTGTAGGTTTGATGGGATAAGGATCTGCTGCTCTGCAGTGTAGGTGGAAAAGAAGACTTAGATCTGTGGGAATGTGAGCTTGCCACTTTTCTGTTTTTCATTCACACCATCCAAAGCTCAGAGTTCTTGCTGTGGGAAGATCCCCGCTGCCAGCTGTCAAAATATTGAAAGGAAGGCTGTGCTCAGGTCTTTGTCCAAAATATGATCTCTGAGAGGTCTACAGAAGAAAGAGGGGGCAGAACAACTGTGATTAGCTAAAGCGTAGGAGCCTGAAGCAGAGAGAACTGAAAGCACACAACCAGCTCATTCATACTGAGCAGCCTCCTTCCTTCTGGGTTGGACATGTTCTAAAGAATGGCTTTGCTGAGCCTGGCCATAGCCCAAGGTAATTTAACTGACTGTTAACACAATTGCAACTGATAGCAGAAGGCATTTTTTGGTCTCCCCTGAAGGTCCTCTGGCTCTCACCCATCTTCACTTACCTACTGCTGCATCTGGCTGGTCACACCAGCCTGCAACCCCCCCTCCAGAGGTCTCTTGCAGCAGAGCTTGGAACAAGGGAAATTTTCCCATAAACCTCCTTGTTTGCAAGCATTTCAATGATCAGACTTTGTCCTAACAGGAAAAGAGCCCAAATATGTGATGGAGTCAAACTGGTGGGAGGCCAGGCTGTGAGCAAGAGAGCAGAGCAAGGCTCAAGAGGTGTAAGAGAAGAGCAGAAAAAGGGTGTGCAAAGCAGAAATAGGTGTGCGATTTGTGCATGGTAGGTGGGAATGGTGTATGTGGAAGAGAAGAGTGAGAGCAAACACATGGCTGTGGGAAGGAACAACACAGAAGCATGTGTTTGAAGGAAAGCAATCCCCAAACCCCATCCCAATTTGCTTCACACAAATTTTTCCCTACACTTGTTAGAAGGGAGCTGCCCTTCAGGATGTAGCAGCAACCAGCCACTTACACTGAATTTGTTCAGCAAGCCACCAAACAACTCCCACAGGGAGGACAATCATTGTGGATCTAATTAAAGCTTGTCACGCTGCTCTGCTCTGCTGACCAGCCTCTGTGTGAATGAGATGGCCTCCATTAATTTTATCTGACAATGATCATTGCATCAGGGCCAAATCCCTACATGGGACTTGACACCCGCCAAGAGATGGACAAAACAGCCAGAGCTCTGGAGGTGCAGGAGGGAAGAGGGACATGGATACCCCAGTTATGCACTGGTTGGGTCTGGCTGTCTCCGGTCCCAGTGGGCTGAGGACTCCCTGATGCCACATTGCTGAGGCAGCAGGCTGCCAGAGCAGAGCAGGCAGAAATGTCTGGAAAACTGGGTCTCCGCTACAGGAAAGCATCATCAGCCCTCTTCCAGGAACATGAGACCAGCTCACACAGTTCTTCACCTCCGTCAGAGCAGTCTTTCAGGGAGTAGGTGGTTATTATTAAATGATAAATCTGCTTAGATGTGGAACAAAAATCCAAAGGTATTACCTACACTTTGTTGATAGTCACTGGGCAGATGTTTCTATCTCCCTACCAGCTTTGGGAAAGGATTTTGAGGCAGATCTTCTCCATCCATGCTCCAAGGCCTCAAGGAGGGCAGCTGTGTTCCTGTACCTATCCCCTGCACAGAGTTGTATCAGGACCCAGTGCTGTGCTAACCATATCCTGGTGACAGCTCGGAGCACCAGGAAAACAGGAAAACGCTGGCCTAGGAAGAGCTGTCCAGCATGACAGACAGATAAACAGACACTGTCCTACAGCCCCTGAATATCTGCTGGTGCTCCCTGATGGTCAGCAAATGGAAGGTTGAATATCACTGCCCTCATCTGCCTATTGGTAATGGTTCCTGCCCCGTGTTATCTCTTGAAACCTTCTGAGAAACCGAGTAGAGATGTGAGCTAAGCCACAGCCCAATCTGGTAACACAGCAACAGGAAATTTAATGGTGGCCTTGGCCCCAGAGAAAGCTCTAGCACTAGTTAGTTGATTAACATGGAAAAATGGGAGCAGATTTTTGATCAGCTTGTCCTTCAGAAGATCTCTGAAACAATGAGGTTTGTGGGAATGAGAGAGGAATCTCACTAACCAATGTTGTTTATTAGTAGGATTTAAATTATCCCTCTGAAGACACATACACCCCTTAGGAAAATCAAAGAACTGGGAAACTTCTGTGCATCTTCAGGTGGTGAATATGGGCCTGCGTGACCACTGGGAATTTGATAGTTCCATAGTGCATCTAAGGTTGAATCAGTGTGATTGATGTAAAACTGCTGTAAATTCACAGATAAATAACCAGGAACACACATACACACACACACACACAACCATACACATTGCTCTGTGCGGCAGCAAGACAGTTGAGATCTCAGTTTGTTATTCTCTTGTTAGAATCTAATTCCCTTTTTAATATAAAAACTTTAAAAACAATTTTTTGTAGTCACAATGTGAAGCCCCTGTAACTCTCTCAGGAACATCCTCCACATCAGAATCTACAACTCTCTCTAATCAAAAAAAGAGTATGCATTGCCAAAATCCAACATTCTCATTAGCATGAGCAATTAATCAGCACTTATGTCTCTGTGATTAATTTAACAAGTGTCTTTTGTACAGCAAACATTCCACCTGCTCTGATTCCTCTCTGCTTGCAAGGTCCTGTTTGTGGAGGGGCCGGGCACAAGGGCCATGAGCTGCTCTCCTGGCTCACAGGCTTTATCTCCAAGCCATCCTGCCAGGTGGGCACTCAGATGATTTGTGTGACATCCTTGGCCTGGGGATTTACAGCACAGCTTTAAGTATGAGAAACTGCAGCTGAAGCTTGATTAAATTTTGCTTGTTTCTTCTCTGTGTCCATCTCTGCACTCATCACTGAGGGAAACAGCTTGATGCTATGGCATATGGGGTCATTACAGATATCTAGTCTTGGAATCCAGAATCCATGGAGAAACTGTGGGGGTTTTTTCCTTTCTTTTTGAGCAAACACTCAGAGCAATTTGGTATCAGAATCCAGATTTCATCTGGCAAAGCAGCAACCGATCTCATCAAGACATAGGCATCAAACTGTGGGGTCCCATCCCTCTAGGATGTGAGTGGGTGATTCCTTGAGCTCATCTAAGATGGTACAGGGAGATGAGAGCTGTGGGAATCTCTCAGGAATTACCTGGAGACCAGAATTACATTAATAAGACCTTGGAAAAACACAAAAACCACAAGGTGGGAGGCAATGTTCAGTCGCTCAATTCAGTCAAAGTCACTTGGCTATAGCAAGAGTTTTCTGACTCCTGATAGTCTGTCTGAGAGTGAAATAATGAAATATTTTAGAATCAACAAATCTGAGATGATCCATATGCAGCCACACAAATCCAGGTATTTGTGAGGCAGAGAACATGATTAGTAGGTGCTCTGATGCTTCTGAAAGCCTTTTTAAGACATGAAAAACCTGTTATTGAAGAAGGTTTCCTGAGAAGCCAGCTTCCAAGAAGGCAGACTCGAAGCTCATTCCTTGGTGATGGTGATAACCAAGACAGAAGACACCCAAGTAGAGTGTTTGATATGAAACCAAGTAAACAATAATCAAAGGAAAGAATTTGTGAGGGAGGCAGAAGGTTGTTTTGTCTCTTCCAGGCTGCTGACTAGGAGTTGGTCTCAGGCAGGAGATTCAGGGTTGCCACATTTTTAGTGTAAAGACTGACTCTGTTCAATACCACCTTTTCTAGGAGCACCACTGAATTTCTGTTTGGCTCCCTGAATCTGAGGAATCTGGTTGTTTTTCCTTTGGCTACTTTTTTTTTTTTTCCCCAGCACCTCTGCATTTTTTATTGCACTAATTGTCTCCTGTGTCAGGCAATTTGATTCTAACACTGATGATGTGCTGCATCACCTCAAGATAACTTTACTGAAAACAATGGGCTGGATTCTTTGTTTAATGAGAGCTAGAGCCCCAGTTAAACCAATAGCTGTAGCTTTTACCTTAGTGGTAAATCAACTAACTTACCCCATATGCAGATCCAGCCATATGATGCTACATGAGGCAGCAAGCCACAATACAGCAATGGAAAATCAAGGCCACTTAATACTGTCAGGTTTTATTACAGAAAAAAAAAAGTTCCTTTGAGTTGGAATTACAACAAAGATATTCATGTTCTGATCTGACTCTTCCAGCTCAATGTATTATCTCTGGAAGATAGAAAGATAATAATTCTATGTGTAAAGAATGTCTGGAAAACTGCCAGGGGTTTTTTGGGTTGGCTTTTTTTTTTTTTCCTTTTAATTACTGGAAAGTAAGATGAGTAGCTGGCTCCCTACCTAAGAACTGGAGCTAAAAGCATTTCATGATGAGAAATAACTTAAGCAAACATCCTTCCCCTATCTCTCACAGTTCCTTTAGGCTTGTTTTGATTTATTTTCCTTCTTAAGATCAAATTCTGTATAGTTCATGAGCAGAGTGATAAAAAGAAAGCAATGTTCCATATCCAAACTGATGTATTTCTGCTGTGAGCACAATTTTGCTAGCATATCTCTTAAGGTCTCACTCAGCTTCTCTCTCTGTTTTTTACTCCTTTGGTGGCCCATCAAATAAAAAGGATAAAAAAGAAAATCAGGCTAAAAGGTGGGATGTCAGAAGTGAAGATGTAGAGAAGGAAAGGTACATGGTATGGTCCCTGTAGACAGGCTGAGGGAGAGGCAGCAGTGGTCTGCAATTGGCATTAGTTTGACTGTGTATTGATTTCACAGTCACAGCATTTACTTCCTATCCCAATCCTGTCCCAGTTTTAAGGTCTCAACCTACCATGACTCTGCCCTTGGGGTGAAGAGGCGTTTTATATCATTATTGATGGTATTGATTGAGCCCTGCACATTTCAGCTTTGAGTTCCTCTGTCTTACCAGTGTTTGCATGAATAATACTTCCCCTAGGAGCAGAAAAAATGTCCAGGCATAAAGGGATGAGCTCCTACATGGTGTGAGGAGATCACCCCAATTTTCTGCTGTATCTGTTTACTCTGAAGGTTCCCACAAAGCAGTTATTGGTCTCAGAGCACATGAGCTAGGACTGTCTACATGAGGACTTAGACTCCTTCGTTGCTACAGCTTTCAACACCCAAATAAACAAGCAGCACAGATGTCATGTTTCTAATGCCTGAAGACACAAGCACAAGGTCATATTACACTGTCTTGAGATACTGCTCATCAGCAGCCTGCAGATAATGAGAGGTAATCTAGTTTAGGCTCATCCTCTCCACTCGTGAGCTAAACTGAGACCAATAATAGTGCTTTTGCCTGGCAATGAGTTTACATCCAAGAAATTGCTGTGGCTCAGCTCATTTGTTGTAATCTGCTCATGCAACAAGCACCGACCATTTCCGAGGCTGCTGTGACAGCTTGCTCCAAGGACAGCAGTTACAGCTTGGCAGTGAGACCATTTAGCTTGAAAGCAAAGGCTCCTTGAAGAGCACCACTGCCTTTAAGGCTGGAAGCAATAGGCTCTTGACCTCCATTTGGTTCAACAGCTACCCCTGAGAAGAAATAGGACTCTGTAGCAGGGCTGTTTACAAAGCAGGGGGTAACACGTGGAAATGTCACCTCTAGTTTAATTCAGACCATAAATCCAGCAGATTCCTGTTTGCATTTTCCTGAGCAGGCATTCCTGACTGAAGTGAATTAATGAGTTTCATATAGTTCTGCTGCATACTTGATATTCCACTGTCCTAGGGCATTTAAAGGAACTAGGTTGGGTGCTTGGTTTTTGTAATCCACGTTATTTTCTTTATATTTCTTTATCTCAGATTTCACCACAGGTCTCCATTTGTTCAGCCTATTAAATCCACCAAAGGGAGACATTTGAAATTGCTGTTGTGCCTTGCAGAGCTCAGTTGCAATGGATTTCACAGGCCACGCTGTCCCTATTAAAGAGGAACAGGATTTGGTCTTGCAAGACTTTGCTGAAATACATCAGTTTAATTAGGTAATATTTTGCAAGGTTGGAGGTTGGAAAATAATTATTCTGCATACAAAGTAGAAATGACCAAAACTTGCCTCATTAATGTTGATTCACTGTAGCCAGCACACAGTGAGTAGAGACTAGAGCCCCCTGATGAATGGCACTCCCTTCATGCCAACATATTCCGCATCCATAATGGCTGAACAAGGCTCATTTTATGGCAGCAGTGGTGTGGAGAGGAGGCAGGACCATGGGCACACAACCTGTACATGGACCAACACCTGTGCAACCCCAGAGGATGGAGCTTGGGGCATCCTTGAGGGGACGGCACTTCCTACTCACTGCCCCTAAGCCCTTCCCAGATTCTGCTCTGAGAATCAGGCAATAATGGCAAACTAAGGAAAGGGGAAAACTTGGGATTAAAATTGGGAATTGTCTTCAGTGAGGTCTTGGCTGCCCTTTTATTGCCACTAGTCTCAGACAGAGCTTTTCCCTAGATCAGATGTCTCCCATCACACTGTGAGTCTGGGCCCCTGTGTCAGGGATGGCACATGATCCAGAGCACCTTTCAGCAGCAGACACAGGGGAGGACACACCCCCACCCCCACATGCTTCTCCCAAATGGACAAATCAGTGTGTCCTGAGTACACACCTGCAATGACAGAGAGAACTGACATAACAGAATCTGAATCCTAAGGAGGAGAGGGTTTGCTCTCATCTACTGACTTTGATGCATATGTCAGGACAGCCCAGAATGGGACACCTCTGACAGAGGTGTTCAACCTGTACTGGACAAATTACTTTGTGGAGCTACACACTCATGTGCAACAGTTGAGATGGCTAAGGCTGTTGTTTCTACTCTCCACCAGCCCTTTGGGGAGGTCCTGTGGATTCACAAACATCAGTAGACCAGATGAGTAAATTATTCTCCTAGTATACCACACAGGGGTGTGACATGTAGAGAGAACCCAAACACTGCCCAAACACGTCTGGGGTTCATTGTTGTGCCAAAGTGATTTTTTTCTACATTCTTAAATACTTGGGGGAAAATCCTCTTGCTGCTTCGGCACATGAGGCTTGGTCAAGTTTTAGAGGGGCTGTATCTCAATCTTTTAAAACTGGCACAGGCAATCCAAGTCAGCGAGAGTTTGTCTCATTTTATTTAGAGCCACGATACATCATCTGACTTATCCTAAGGCAGGCACCTAAAATGGGTTGGGAAATTACATTAGCAGTGGCCATTTCTTTTCTGTGATTAGAAATGGGAGCTGAGGATGGCTCAGTCAAATAGAGGGGGGATGTTTGCATTTAGGTATTGAAAGGAAAACTAAATTAATCCCACTCAGTGGTGGATGAGGCTTGCATACAGTTGCACCAGGATGCAGGGAAAGAAGTCTCTTGCATTGTATGTATACATCAAGAAAACTATGGAGATTGTGTCAAGAAAGCAGAGGAAGAAGGAGGAAAGAAGAAAGGAGCAAAGCCCATGCTCTAGGTGACCCAATGGATCGTTTTTGGAGCCCTTTACCATTCAAATCATTGCATCTGAAATTCAGTCTTAATAACAACCAAGGCACCTTTATGATCTTTAATTAGTGGTTGCTCCTTTATGAAATAGTGTCACCTTCTGCTGCAGCACAGAAGGAAACGTCTCTATTGCAAACTGGTTTACTGGGTACCATTTTCCTCCCTTCTTTCTCCTGAATTTAACTCAGCAAGAGACATCCTGAATAAAGACCTTCACATGCCTTGAGGACAACTGAAATAAGCAGTGAACTGTACTCTCCTCTCAGTACCAAAGTTCATCATACTCAAAAAAAGCAAAACTGGATGGTCATTTTTAACCAGGGACTGAGTGCGATCTGAAAGACTGGATCCTTCACAAACCCAAGGGTCAGTAAATGCCAGTCCGTTCTAACAAAGAAATCCTTAGTAGTAAAATAAAATCTTCCCTGAGAAAATGTTCCCTATCCAAGGAAAGAACCACTCATTTTCAGTCTAGTGGTACATTTTTTAGTGGGATTTGTTTTTTTTGGGGGGGGGGCATTTTTGGGGGGTTTTTGGGGGGTTATATGTAATGGCAAAGAAGAGTGAAAATAGGGAGAACTTGATGGCTGCACTTAGAGTGAAAAGTTTCTGATCAGCTCTCTGTCTGATGACCTCTTCAGATGGATATGCCCTTTTGGAAAAAACTACTTTTTCACTTATTCCAAGGAATCAATCAGAACAGAAACTCCACTTTAAATCAAGTTTTTTCTAACTTCCTTACTCTGGAGAGAGGAAAACCAAATTCTTTGTGTAGGCAGTGATTTATATACACAGAGACATCCAAAGCAACAAACAATAACCTGAGCATCTCTAGTTTTCAGGCACCACACATCACAGTCATGTGTTGAAAGATATCCATAAAAAAGAACAATTTTCCATCCTAGAAAAGAGCTTTCTTTCTGACCTGTTAGGAGTCACGTGGTGCTGGCAGGCCAGCAAGGCCCTTTTCATCTCAAACATCTACGTTTCCATCTCTTTGCACATGTAATTTTGCACCTCATTGCTCCTAATTGAGTGGTTTTGAAAACCCACCCTGTAGAGCTATAATTCTCTGCCATGACCACAGTGTCAGAGAAAATAAGTTCTCAGACACTTCTGTCTATAAATAATTCTGCTGCCGTGAGGTTATCCACAGGGAGTGTTGACAACTATCTCATTACTAGCCTATTTCTCCCTTTTCAATCAAATTGCTTGTTTCTTCCCCCAGGCTCTTCCCAAAAGCAAAGGTGCAGGATTGCAGGACTTCCTAAACATCATTTTCAGCATCTTCTTCCTCCCACGATGGACACCACAGCAGTTGCGGGAGCTGTCATCTTCAGGATGGGACTCAGGAATGAGACTCATATTAATTAACCTGAAATCTTTCACAGCAATTTTCTGAAGTGAAAGGATATCAGGTCTAGGTCTAGTCACAAAGCCAAACTCCAGCTTGGGTAATTATATCCTGCTAACCCAAAGTCCCTCTTACAGTTTCAGCAGGACATGAGTCTTCTTGCTAATACCCTGCTGTGGTTTTTCTCAGAGACAGATGCATTTTGGTGGGGAAGTAGATTTCTGTAGATCTGGCAATCAAAACCAGTTGTGAGTTTTGGAGCAAACACCATAATGCCTGTTTTTCTCAGGTGAGCATCACCTGAGGTTTCCAGCAAGGAAGAGTTGTTACTGAAATGGGAGCTTGGAGCAACAAATAATTCAGGTATTCATAGTAACTGAAGAGGAAGCTGAAAGTGGGTAGATTTAGACTGGGTATTAGAAGAAATTCTTTACTGTGAGGGTGGTGATGCACTGGCACAGGTTGTCCAGAAAAGTTTGTGGATGCTCCATCCCTGGGAGTGCTCAAGGTGAGGTTGGATGGCACTCTGAAGTCTAGTTGGCAGGATGGCCAATGGAAGGGGGGTTGAAACTAGACAATATTTAAGGTCCCTTCCAGACCAAACCACTTGATGAATCTATGATTCTAAGCTTCAAGGTCACAATTATCGCTGTCTGACCTAAGCAACATGCCCCAGGCACTGCAGGCAAACCTTCACCTCTTGCTGTCACTTCCTCACAAACCATCACCATGAAGCAAATAGTAATGCAGCACAGATTTAAAGGTTCTACACTGCTTTGGGGCCAAGCTATCAAGTACTTTTATGCTCTGGTTTCTACCACCTTTATATTTAGTCCATAATTAAACAAGCAAGGGACATAAATAGCTGACAGCTTAAAAGCACTATCTTACTCTTTTCCTTGCTTTGTAAACACAGACCTTACTTCTCACATAAACTACAGAGCACTGCTATAACTCACTCTACCCAGCACTGCTGGTTTTTGCCTGAGTCCAGGGTATATTGTAATCAGCTGAAGTGCTTTCAATTTTTTGCCTAGAAATTCATCTTTTTGAGTCAAAGAAAGTGGTTTTGCCCATCCTGAGGATTGCTGGGTACATCTCTGAGCTGGAACAGAGTCTCATCAAAGTACTGTGCTCAGGTCAAGGCAGTACAAGAATTTTTATTTCAATATGATGTGAGCCACAGTTTTTATGAGTAAGTTAAAGGAAAGAACTAACTGACCTTCCCCAGAACAGATCAGCTCTGATGAAAGAAGTTAATATGTTTGTCTTATCTTGGACATCCCCCTGCCAAAGAAAAACTCTGCTGATACAAAAGACCCTGGAGGATGGAGGGATGGGTAGATGGAGCTGAAAGAGTCAAAGTGACCATCTAACATAGAAACCTTGTCATTTGGCTCTACAGAAGATTCAAGATGGAGTGCCTGGAGTGGGAAAGCCCTGACTAACTGAGTACTTGTGCCAAGGTGCCCCTGCTCTGGGATATAGGGCAGAAAAGCTAAATTTGGGGTCTTTGAGCACCACCTGCTGGCACATTCCCCAAGAAGGAGCTGAGGAGGGATCAGAGATTTCACCATGGCCAGGTCTGGGAGCAGAAAAAGGCTGCTGAAGGAACCCCAAGGTCTCCTTTGAGCCTCCATGGGGGAATGGAACAAGGGATTCCAAGATTTAGATATCTAATTAGGCGTCTACATGTGCTGCGTTTGCCTTTAGGTGCTTCATATCAGCTCATTCTCCATAGGGCATTCTCAGTCATTACCTCAGCCATCTTTTTGCTCCTTTGTTGCCTTTCCATGCATATTTCAGCTGTATCCTATTTTTAAAATCACAACCCCACAGGCCATAGTGGCCTTGAACAGCAGCTTGGTTCTAAAGTCCTGAAATAGTCTCCTTTGGGGCAGATCAGATAGGAGAGAACTGTATAGGGGATTCTTGGCTGCTGGATCCCATCTTGTTGCCAGTTGTGGATCTCACCTGTTCTACCACACCTCCAGGACAGAGGTCCAGCAACACCTGACAGCTGAGCTGTACAGTCAAAATTTGGTTCTCTGTAAAATCACAGAATCATAGAACCATGGAATATCCTGAGTCGAAAGGAAACCACAAGGATCATCAAGTCCAGCTCTTGGCCCTATACAGGACAACCCCAAGATCACAGCACATGCCTGAGAGCATTAACCAAGTGTTTCTCAAACTCTGTCAGGCTTGTTGCTGTGACCATCTCCCTGGGGACCCTGTTCCAGTGCCCAAACACCCTCTAGATAAAGAACATTTTCCTAATATCCAGCCTAAACTTCCCCTGGCTCAGCTTGATGCCATTCCCTCTGATCCCATCATTGGTCACCAGAGAGAAGAGATCTGTGGAACCTGAAAGGATATCTTTGTCCATGGGGACCAGTACTATCTTTTCTTTCATAAATCCTTTCCTTGCACCTATAATTTAGACAGGAACACAATGTTGGAGCATTTCTCCTATTCATGCAGAAAATAGTGTTTGGCTGGAAGGAGGTAAACTATCTGCATATAGTAGCAGAGCAGAAGTGACTGAGATGACAGTCAGAGATATGTAAGTGGCATATTGATTTTTATGTGCTGCAAATAGCAAAAGGCAACTGTCTCTGGATATGCTTGGATTAACAAAGTGCAGCATTTGGCACTGGAAGTGTTGCTGCCACAAAGCAGAAGATGGGAGCATAGACTCCTCGACTAAGACACAAAGCAGGCTGAAGGGGTTAAATGCCTGCAGTCCCATGGAAAGCTGGCTGCGAGGCATTCATCAAATGAGAGTCCCCAAATCATCCTCTATTGAGCCTTTCACTGTTTTCAGTTATCTCTGTGCTACCATGAATCTAACACTGTGGAAAGGTTAGGAAGTGGTGCTGGAATTGGGAGAGTCCCAGCTCTTGGGATTATTGTTCAACACAGGGAATTCTTAGTCTAAAGTTTTAAGCACATTTCTAACTGTCTTAGCTTGGGAATTTTTTTTTTTTTTTTTTTTCTCAAGCTAAGACAGTTAGAGAACCTGAAATATCTTTCAGGGAAAAGAAAAAGGATGAAAAGTTTCAAATAGTTTATTGGCCCTAAACCAGAAAGGGATAATGAACAGCAGAAGAAATGCAGGGTGAAAACCATGGCCTCATCAGAGAATCACAAAATCACAAAAAGGGGCTGAGGTTGGAAGGGATGTTTGGAGTCCAACTTTGATGTTGAAGCACCCAAGAAAAGAAAGCTCTAGAGAGGCAGAAGACATCTCAGGATGTCAAAGATGCCCTTAGATGCAGAAGATGCCAGGATTCAAAACCTGATGTCTGAGATGAACCAGCCCTACTCTAACATATACATGCTACAGGATCCTCCTGCAAATAGATAAGACACTTGGAGTTCCATTGAAACAAAAGCCCCATACAATAGGAACCAATTGTCTCAGGTACCAAGCAATAGGACATGAGAAAATGGCCTCAAATTGTGCCAGAAGAGGTTTAGATTTGACATAAGGAATAATTTCTTCAGTGAAGAGTTGTCAAGCATTAGAACAAGCTGCCCTGGGATGTGGTGGAGTTAGCATCCCTGGAGGAATTTAAAAGATGTGTGGATGAAGCACTTGGACACATTGTTTAGTGCTGGGTTAACAGTTGGACTCAATGATCTTAGAGGTATTTTCCAACCTTAATGATTCTATGTAAATAAAGATCCCCTGTGGCAGCTCCTTGTTAGCAACAGCATATGCAGCAAAAGGAGGAAATTGCAGGGCATTGTTCTTAAGTTTAGACACTCACATATCACAGAACAGAAACTTGTCCTAACTACACTTTTAAGAACTTTATGTAAAAACGAGTGCCCCTGCAAAGAAGCACAATGACACAGATGAGCAGATGGAACTGGCAGTGCTGGATTAGCAGCTGGAATTGATGACCTTAAAGGTCTTTCACAACCTAAATGTTTCTATGGTTCTGTGATTGGAGACTTCTTTTCAGAAGCAAGCACAGCTTAGAAACTGCTTCAGCCTTGGAACCAGACCTGTTGAGTACCACTCAGTGCTGCTAAAATGAATGCAATCATAAGATAGGTATGAAATAGAAAGGGGCCAGGTTGGGGTGTGATGCACAATGGTACCTCTTTGGTTTGTGCAGTGCTGTCCCACCTTTGAAAAAGAAGTAGGTCTCTTCATCTGGGGCTCTGACCAACATGGTCTAATGGAAGATGTTCCTGTCCATGGCTGTAGGGTTGGAATATGATCTTTAAGGTCAATTCCAACTCAAACCATTCTGCCAGTCTATGATTAAGGAGCACATTATCTTTTTGAAAGGGCCATTGCAAACAGCAAGATAATCTATTTTCTTATGTTCCCAGAACTCCTAGAGAATAAATCTTGCATCCCAGATTGCTGAAAAGGAGGTTTCCTGCCTGCTGGCAGCTATCTCCTTCTTCCCTCCCTCTCATGACCAGTCTCTCTGGGACAATAAGTCAGTCCCACTAAGAAAATCCCCAGACTCTGCTTCCTTGAGTCCTACTTGGTCAGATAGATGAGCTCTAAGTCCCAGCCTCCACCTGCTCAGTTGAGGGCAAACCCTACTGTCCATGAGCTGAGGCAAAAATTAAAACCAGGTTTTACAGCACGGTTTCATCTTTCCCCTGCCTCCCTGTACCCAAGGAGTAAGTACTCTGCACTTTCAAATCAGGAGGTATGTCTGGCTTGTGGAACCAAGCCCAAACTTTCCTGAGAAAAAACACACCAGAGTCAAAGGCATGTTTTGAAAATAAATACCAAAGCTGGCAGGCAAGGGTGATGGAAGATGGAACCAGCATTGTTAGAAGCTGGTAGGAGCAAACAAAGAGGGGCTCTGCATGGCAGTTTCACACATGACTCAGCCTCCTGCCAACAATATCTGGGAATATTGCTCAATGACCAAAAGAATGAGCATTGAGTCTTGTGAAGAAATTAGAAGTGTCCGTCCTGACCACTGCAATAACATGAGGAATAATAACAGAGAGGGAGAAATAAGTGTGAAGTGAGGGTTAAAAAAAAATACAAGGAGAAACTGGGCAAGAGAAAAGCACATCAGAGTTATAAAAAGAGACAGAGAAGGGAATTTTATTCATGAGCTTTCCAAGCACATTTGCCATTATCGCAGGCATGAGAATATTATTCTGCTGCTGTCAGGGGGCATGTGATGGGGCTCCAGCCATCAGAAAATCACTGCCAGCTGTCAGAGGGCCAAGCCATTAAGGGCCATGGGCCAACACCAATCACACTGTCAAGAAATACACTTGCCTGTCAAGGGATTAGCAGTCTGGCCTCCAAAACCTTCAGAGAGCATTGCCTTCAAAACTGGAGATGGTCATGTGAATAGCACAGTCCCTGACAATGGAAGCAGTGGGTAGAAATGCTCCTTTAAAGTACAGGAGTAAGAAGTACAAGGAAGAAGGTGCTCAGCTGTTTCTGGTTGGCTCTGGTACATAAGGAGCTCTGGGTAGTAGAGAGCATCTTTGATTTGACAGCATTAAAAAAAAAAAAAAAAAAGAAAAAAAAAAACAAAAACACCAACCACAGTTAAATTCTTCCAGAAGCACTGCTTAGCCTTTGGCCAAATGGGTGATGCACGACAGTGCACTGCAGCTTTCTTTAGGAAGACTGGCATGACAGACCAGCAAATATGTGCTAGAGTCTCACTTAATTTTATTCCTCTTTCATTCAAGCATCAGCACTACTCTAACCTATGACAGCCGCACCTCTTTGTGAGCAGGGCACCTGGTTTGGATAGCAAAACTGATGCAGACAATTCAGTCCCCACCCTTGTTCAGCAATGGTCCCAGAGAAAAGACAGTCCTAGAACCAGCAGGGCTTATTCTGTGTGTGCTTTTCTTACTTTACAGGTGATGAGACTAGACTTGGCTTTTGAAGTCTAGCCTGCAAAAATATCACTGTATCCATTTCCCTGAGACAGTCACACTCAAGGTTCTACCAAAATGCTACAAAGCTGTATTAATATAGATCACAGAAATCACACAGTGTTTATGCAGGGTGTCCTACAGTTTTTGTTAAGCATATTGGGTCAAGCTTAAACTATACATAAGCATTGCCTAACATTTAGGTGACACCTACTGTGGCATTTGAACTCAACCACTGAGTGATCCAGACTGTCCACAGCTGCCATGCTCAGCAGACAGTGCAAGGAGAAGTTGCCCAAGACAGGAATCCAGTATTATACATATTGACTTACCATTGTGGTCATAATGCTTTAACACAGGCAGAATTCAGTATATGATTCATGCCCATTATATAACTTCAAATGTTATAATCAGGGAATTCACATCACAATGAAATAATTACCTCACATTTCGGGATTAAACTTTTCAGAAAAGTGTGTCATGATGGCCTGAAGTTTTGATGTGACGCACCTATGAATTTTGGTGTGTCATAGAATCAAAAAATCATTTAGGTTGGAAAAGACCTCCAAGATCATCAAGTCCAACCTTTGACCAAACATCACTACATCCACTAAACCATAGCACTACATGCCACATCCTGTGGTTTCTTGAACACTTCCACAGATGGTGACTCAACTACATACCCAGGGCAGCCCATTCCAATGCTTGACCACCCTTTCAGTGAAGAAATTATTCCTGATGTCCAAAATGAACCTCCTCTGGCACCGCTTAAGGCTATGCCCTCTAGTCCTGTCACTAGTTGCCTGGGAGAAGGGGCTGACCCCCACCTGTCTGCAACCTCTTTAAGGTTGTTGTAGAGAGCATAAAGACCTTGGACCTCCTTTTCTCCACAGTCCCTTAGCCACTCATCACATGACTCACTCTCTAGACCAAAGATTCATTGCCCTTCCCTGGACACATTCCAGCATCTCAATGTCTTGTTCTGAGGGTTTCAGGACTGAACACAGGATCCGAGGGGCGCACAAGTTCATGTGGACAATCACTGCACTGGTCCTGCTGGCCACACTATTTCTGATACTGTCCAAAATGCCACTGGTCTTCTTGGTCACCCAGGCACACGCTGGCTCATGTTAAGCCAGCTGGTTGTCAAACAGCACCCACAAGTCCTTTTTCACTGGGCAGTTTTTCAGCCACTCAGCCCCAACTCAGCACTTGGCCTGGACCCATGGATCCAGCCGGTCCAGATCCCCCTGCAGAACCCTCCTGCCCTCCAGCAGATCCACACTCCCACCCAGGCTGGTTTCATCCCTGAACTTACTGAAGATACATGTCCTTGATCCCCTCATCCAGAACATCAATAAAGGTCTTAAACAGGACTCTCCCCAGCCCTTTCTCCTGGGTTACTGGGGGTCTCTTCTGCTCCCCGTCCCTATCTACCAGGTTAAGAGGCCAGTTGTCCTAAAGATAATTGGTCTTACTCTCAAAGACTGAGGTGAAGAAGGTATTAGGTACCTCACTCTTATCCTCATTCTTGGTGACAATGTCCCTCCCTGCATCCAATAAAAAATGGACATTTTCCTTGGCCCTCCTTTTGTTGTGAATGTGTTTATTAAAACACTTTTTATTATCTTTCACAGGAGTGGCCAGATTGAATTCTAGCCAAGCTTTTGCTTTTCTAATTTTCTTTCTACATGACCTAATGGCATTCTGGTACTCTTCCTGAGTAGCCTGCCCCTCCTTCCAAAGGTCATAAACTCTCTTTTTTCCCCAGATTTCCAGTGAAAGCTTCCTATTCAGTCAGGCTGGTCTTCTTCCTCAGTTTAGATTAGAAATTAGGAAAAATTTCTTAAACAAAATGGATGTCAAGCTTTGGAATAGGCTACCCTGTTCCATCACAGGGAAGTGGTGGAGTAACCATCCCTGGAAGGATTTGAGACATATAGGTGGGGCACTTAGGGACATGGTTTATTGGTGGGCTTGGAAGTACTGGGTTAGTGGTTGGGCTTGGTGATCTGAATAGATCTTTTATTTCCTAAATCATTCTGTAATTCACTTCTGTGACATCAGCTCCACTTCTTGATAGCTAAAGCCACAATAAAGTAGGGTTCTTGGTGGAAAAGCTCCAGAAAATGTCCCTCTCTCTCTTTCTAGTAATGAGCTGTCCTACAGAGGCAGCTCATCAACAATTTACTGTGAAAATGGAGGGACACAAGTCACCCCAGAAGAAAGTGGGAAGTGGAAACGTATTATTGTAGTTCCTTGTGTTTCCTTTTATCCCCTTTAGTTCGTAGGTCTGAAATACCCAAGCTATGCTAATAAAGTCAATTTGAATTGTCTGAGCAGCCTCTTTTATTAACAACTTGGTAAAGAAAAGGGTTTGGCTGAGGTGCAAGCTGATTAGCTCACTGGTAATTAACTGATACCCAGAAAAGTAACAAAGGATTTTGTCAAGTAAATAATGACTTGATCTTTCTTTTCCTCCTCCTTCCTGCAGTAAATTAAAGAAATATAACATTACATAAGCAGAATGCACTTCATTTCCAGGCTAAATAGAAAAATTTGCATACGCTTGAGGTAAATATGCCATTTTCCTAGAGATCAAGGGAAAGAATAGCAGTTGCCTTCCCCACTGCTGGTGCAGTACAACTGAAGATATTCAAATTTTTAAATTTTTTTTTAACATCTGACATTTTAATATGTGTGCATCTGCTTACCGCTGAGACTTTGCTTGTTCCTAGTGGTTTTCTCCTTTTGTTCTAGAGATTTTTTTGAGAGTAGCAATATAAGGAAATTGCTTTTGCTGTCCATGAGACCAAGTGACAAGCAGTATACAATTGGGTAGACAGGGTTTATAGAGTATGATAAATCACCTTCCATGTTCAGACACTAACTAATTCATTACACAAAATACAGGTGATGAATGGTTTATGGTTGCTTTCTTCCTTAAAATGAAAGTTATAAGAAAAGCAGAAATACTGGCAACAGCTAATGATTCCAAATCCGTTCCTGTAGGGGGATAGAATATAATAGTGTAGAAAGTAATCTTACCCCTAAGGAGTTGCAGCTGGGCCAATTATCAAAGATTAGGAGCAGGCCTGACTTTAACAGGCCACAGCCATAACCAATGAGAAGAAGAGTGCTATAAAAGAGTGGGTTGGGAAGTTGAGAAGGGAACTAGAGTCAGTTGACTACTTTGTGAAGAAGAAAGAGTGAGTGCTTGGAGGAGCTGCTCACAAGAAGCACCAAGAAGGTATGAAACTTTTGTGATAAGGAGACAACAGTATGGAACCCTGCAATAAGATGGCAATGCATTCCTGTTGCTGCTTTCAGATTAAAAAAGTTTCAGCCCTTCTTCCTCACAGATTAGCCTGTCTTCCAGCCGCTTTCTTGCTTCTTGACAATATTTTTCCTTCAAAATCTGCCTTAAGTAGCCCTTATATCATTGGTACTTCCATTTCTGCAGTAGGTGGTCACTGAGCTGTCCTTGACCAATCTCCAATTGATCACAAGACAGCTGGGCAGGGACTTTTTACAGGGGCATGCAGTGATAGGATGATGGGAGATGGTTTCAAACTGGAAGAGGGTAGGATTAAATGCATAGTAAGAAAAATTCTTTAATGTGAGGGTGGTGAGGCACTGGAACAGGTTCCCCAGAGAAGCTGTAGATGCCACATCCCTCAAGTGATTAAGGCCAGTGTGGAAGAGGCTTTGAGAAACCTGGTATACTGGAAGCTGACCCTGTCTCCCATGGCAGGGATGTTGGAATGAGATGGTAACTTTAATGTCCTTCCAACCATAACCATTCTATGATTCTGTGATCATACACTCAATTTGGCTGGGGAGGACAGATACACACCAGGAATTCACACTTGAAATCAGTGATACCAGAAACTGTAGCAGTATGAATGTAGATGGGAGAAGGCCTCAGCTTGAAGAGCCTTGGCAGGACAGGTTAGCAAAATTATGTTGACACCCCAACGCTTGCTGCTGATGGCCACCTGCCTGCACAAGGTAGCCACTATCACCAGAAAATTCCTGCCCAATCCACCCAATGGTTTTGAACACCGTCAAGTCACAGAAAACATGAATATTCCAAAGTATTTCCTGCAGGGTTGAAAACATGTTTGTTGGAAAACAACTCTCTTACCTCTGTGCCACAGCAATATCATGATAGTATGTATAGATTCCTACCTTAACTGCAAGCTGCTAGTGCCCTCCCTTCTCTTCCCCAAAAGGAGCTGACTTCAAGAGAGAACTAGTGATGTGTTCTCCTCCACACTCCTTGTCTCCACTCATGGCAAGGGAGCTAGGATAGGAATAAAGAGAGGAGCACTGCTCCTGTTCTCACCATCCAAAAAGTGCTACTGTTATCTTGTATCCCAAATGGCTCAATGCTGCCTCTTAAGCGCTGTAGAGAGCCTGTGTTTCAAGGCTCTTGTCCTCCAGGATATCTCTCCTCCTAGATTTCAAATAGGGAATTTATAATTTGTCCTAAGGACAGGTGACTCCAATGAATGGTATAATATACAGAAGCAGCAGGCTGGCCAGGGAAGTGTTCAAAAACCTGCGGGTGTGGCACTGGAGGACATGGCTTAGTGGTGAGCATGGTGGTGGTAGGTTAACAGCTTGACTCAGCAATCTTAGAGGTTTTTCCTAACCTTAATGATTCCATGGTTCTGTAATTCTAAGTGAGATTGCTTCCTTTAAATGCCTCAATTCCAGCCAGCTGAGGTCAAAGTCCAAGAGCCAATTAGGTATGCACCTTACATGGATGCTGTGAGTACAAAAAACCTAACAGGAGCTTCATTGATCTCAAGCCAAAGCAGAGTCCTTTTCCAGAAGAGAGTAAGGACCTGGGATTCATGACCTTACCTAACCTCAACAGCCAGGCATGTAAGCTTAATTCAGTTCATAAAATCAGAGGTGTTTAGTGCCCTTGGAGACAAAGTACCTGAGCACCATACAGGACACGACACTGGATGTAGAGAAGTTCCAGGGATCCCAGGGCATCCTGCCTGGCCTTCAGTTTTTGCTCTCAAAAAATCTACAATGACACAAGATGCCAGCATTTCTGAAAGTGAACTGAGCCTGTAAAGCAAACAGAAATAAACACACTTAAATATTGTTACAAACTTCTTGTGAGTCTCTTCATTTTGAGATCTATGTATGTAAATTAGCAGGCAGAAAAAGGCAGCTTGCTATGCTTTTTCCTAAAGAGAAAGCTGTTTACAACTGTAAATAATGAACTGTCACGGCATTTGCTTTTGCTATTTTAATGCACTAGAAGAATTCCAAAGCACAAAGGCAAGCCAATTCCCAGACTCCTTTGAGAATCAATGAGATTGAGGCACATGCCATTTGTGCCCTTGACAGATTTTCATTTCATGTTTCAGTGTAAACCAGTGTTCCATAGACATTTTACAGCTGGTAAGGGCTCTGATTCACATATAAGGGTGAATTAAGCTCTGATAAGTGGAGAAGAGCTCTCCTTCCACAATTCTCCCTGTGTCAACTGCTTCTCCCTTGGGAATGGATTAACAGCAGGTTTCTCTCCTCCCTTACCAATTTCAACCCTGAAAATTAGTGCAAAGTGACATGAATTTTACTTCATACTAGTAAAATGGGTTGAAAGCTGCAGGTGCTTGGAGACACTTACGCAGGCTGTGTGATTGCAGAGCAGTAACCACCAGGTGCAGAAAAGCTTCAGCTTAATCCACTGCTACAAGAAAGCAAACATCCTCATTTTGGTAAAATAGGATCTGCTGTGCATGGTATCACCTGCCTCAGCTTTTGGGTTTGTGATACATCTTGATAGACCTGAGCAGACAGGCTTTTGCTGGAAAAGGGTGGAGAGGAGAAAAATACCTCCCTAAAAGCTGCTTTGAGGATCAGTTCTAGGACTGAACCATCCTTTGTGTGAGGGACTGTTCTGTCGCTGACAAGTCACACCTCCTTCCCTAAATATCTGCACTCGGGATCCCCTGTTTCCATCAATCCTTTATAACACTATTCAGATGGTTGTATTAATATCTGAGCCCATCAATGCTGGGTGCTCACAGCATCCACAGAGCTGCAATCCATGATCCTGTCATTCATCACCACAATCAGTTGCCAAAATGCAACAATAGCCTTGAGAATATGACTAAGAACAGCCATATTACACTGGGGAAATTATGAATATTTATATGACTCTAGGACATGAGTCCCCTTGATGATAATTTACAAATGCCTGACTCCATTTAACTCCAGCACAGGCATTTCTGCTTTACCTAGCAATGAGCAGGCAATCAGATCTGTTAAAGTCTATTAGAATTTCTTGGATCAGATCCTTCTTCATGTCAGGAAACAACTTCTCTTTTTCACTCATTCAGGTGCCAATAACTTACCAAGATATTACCCCAGGTGTAATTATCATCATCTCAGCATCAGTGCTCATAAAGAGCCCTCAAACTTCAGGGCACATTATGAAGAGTCTGATTCAACCTCTTATAATCCTATTTTTAGCACCTTACTCATGATATTTGCATATAAATCAGTGTGATAAATTACATGTTACACAGGATTGGACTTGCAGAATCTAGAGGTGTTGATGCCCTTTTCCTGTAACTAGTATAGACTACGCAATTCAGAAAGCTGCCAATAATGCAGAATTTAGAAACCAACCTTATCATGGAAAGTAAGACTTTAGAGCTGAGAATCACAACTCAGGATTCCACACCTAAGATGATGTAAATGCTATGACCCAATTAGAAAAAGGCCTTACAAGAGGGACAAGTTCATAAGATGCTTAGAGGGCTGGAGCACCTCTTCTGTGGACACAGGTTGTGAGAGTTGAGATTGCTCAGCTTGGAGAAGGCTCCAGGGAGACTTTATTGCTCCTTCCAGTACCTAGAGGGGCTCCAAGTGAGATGGAGAAGGACTTTTGACAAGGGCATGGAGTCTTTGGACAAGGTGAAATAGTTTTGAACTGGCAGAAGGCAGACTCAGATACTAGGAAGAAATTCTTTTATGTGAGGGTGGTGAGGCACTGGAACAGGTTGTCCAATTAAACTCTGCATGTCCATCCCTGGAATTGTTCGAGGCTTTGAGCGACTTGATTTTTTAGAAGGTCCCCCTGCATACAGTGGGGGTGGGGGTTTGGAGCTAGAGGATACTTAAGATCCCTTCCAGCCCAAACCACTCTGGGGTAATTATCTGTAAAATTTGAGCAGGCAATATGTAGGACAAAATTCAGTTTTATTTTTGTGACTGATAACTTTATTTTAACATCATGAGAACCAAGTAGTGAAAACATCTTCAAGATTTTATACCAATTTTATCTTCCCCTTTGCACACATACACTGATGAGAGGGAATAAGTACAATCTTTCCCAACATATGTCTCCATAATGAGTTCTAAACAATCTGCTTATTAGGTCTGATTTTATGCAGAAATAAAATAACCAGCAGCCCAAGCCATGATAAAGTGTTTGCACAGAGAGAGAGATAAAAGAGTTCCTCAGGTGTCATTCCCTGAATTTACCTGATCACAAGGAGCTGAACACGTGGCATTCTTGAGCAGCAGTCCTTTCCTATTGCCAAGCAAAATACTACTGCACCCACACACTAAAGTGACAGGACATATCCCTCTAGTGGTGTAAACGGACATGATTCAATTACCCGCTGATCAGTTAAGACATAAGGTTTCAGGGCAACATTAAACTGTATGGAAAGAGGATCCTTTGCCACAGGCAACCTGAGGCCACAGGAAACTACTCCATCGGCATGACAAGCACATTTTTAATAATACTGAAAAAAAGCATTTCAGTAACTCTGTTTGATTTTCGCTATTTCAGAAACAAGACATTCCTTCCTTAGGTTGTGCAGATCAGACAAAGAAAACCCAACACTTGGGCAGGGGTAGGTTTGGTCCTTTAATCAGACAGATCACATTTAGATGCAAAGAACTTCAGGCTGTCACATTATATCCAGTGCACTAATGGACAGAACAAGGCATAGCTCAAGGTTACAGAGGAGAAGTTCTGATTTTAATATGTATGCTTGTAGCAGCTGAAGCAGTCAAAGTTGGTTTTTTGGAAATCAAGTTAACCTCTACAAAATATTTTCAGGGAAAAAAAAGCATCTATTATAATAGTCTGGGGTTGCCTCTTCAATACTATCCTGAGTGCAGTGACTAAAAGGTTTGTCAGAGTTCAAAAGCAGAGAACCAAGCCACAGAACAAGTCAGAAATAAATGCATTTTGTGATGGAGAATACTTCAGAAAAGTGCCAAATAAATAAAAGTTCGCTAGTGCTTGAAATCAAGGCCTAGCTATGAATTTTTCTTGTATTTCTGAGGAAATCAGAATGGATGACAACCTACATTATTGGTATCTACAACATAAAACCCTTCATTAGTTTATCTTGCCCAGTTTTAAAGCTAGTTTCATATCTGACTTCTTTTTCTAGCACGGTAGCAAATCTTCTCATGGCCAGCATGCACGCGATGAGAAAAGAAACAAACATCAAAATTTTTAATGATTTATTTAAAGCCAACTGTAATTCAATATTATTAAAATTGCCTACATTTTTCCATGGTTTTGCCATTATTGCTCCTGGTGAGTAAATATTTATTTTTTAATATTTAACTATTAGTTAATACTTAAAATACTTCATAGGTTTCTCCTTAGTTTCTGAACAACTGCAATTTCAAATTTTTTAATTGTTTTTTGTCAAGAACTTCTAAATGAACCTTCAAAAGTCTGAAAAGCTAAAGTACATCAAGCACACCAGAATCTTCCTCATTGTTTTCAGCCAGTTTTATGCACCTTGATCAGTCTGGTACACTTCCAGATCCCAAGCTTGAAATCTGTGGAAGTAACGTAGGTCTGAAAATACAGGGAGACAGGTCTGCATATAAAAATCCACAGGGATTTTGATGATGTTTTGACAATTAAGGTGTATTGTCATTGCCATCACTAAAATAAATTTTATTTTGGTGCTTTATAGCATGATGAAAAGTAGTGATACATGTTAAATACATCTCTACCTGATGCTGGAAGCAATTATACACAAACTGAACTTCAAAAGGCAAGATGGTCTTCAAGATAGATGTATACATTCTGCCATGTATTTACAGTAGGAAAGGTCTGTGTTTAGACTGGCATTTCTTAGCTTACAGAAGGAAAAGTGACAAGAAATAAGATGTGGAAAAAGAAGTCTGTGTGTTTACATGCAGGTATAATAAATTCTGCTGGACAGCAGGGTGTAAGCACTGTGTAGAGCCCCCAAGGTCTGCACGAAGCTTCTCCTCAAGTCTTTGGATCGCCTTCTGAAACACAAAACATACACAGCATTATCAGGCCTTTACTAGTACACTTTATTCTTTTCCCTTATGTCTCAAGTCTTTCCATTTTTAGATTGTACTTGCCTCTGGATACCAACTCTGCTTGAGAAGCAGTTTGCATATTATGGGTGTAAGTATAGTACGCGTAGTAAGCACTGAGGAAACTAAATAAGGCATCAGAGGAGAGGAAAACCCCCATTTAGTAGGCAGTGCTATAAAAATACTCCTTCCTTCTTCCAGCCCACGAGTATGAGGAACACTTGCCTCTTCATTGCTTTCAGAAAAAAATTCTTCAATGCAAAGGTGGTGAGGCACTGGCACAGGTTGCCCAGAGAAGCTGTGGATGCCCCATCCCTGGGAGTGTTCAAGGCCGGGCTGGATGGGGCTGTGAGCAGCCTGGTCTAGCACAAGGCGACCCTGCCCATGGCAGGGAATTGGAACCGGATAGTCCTCAAGGTCCCCTCCAACCCAAATCATTCTACGACGCTGTGAAGCTGTGTTTCAACAACATAAAGGCAGCACGCTGCCCCGCTCGCCTTACAAACCCCTCCATGAAGTCTATAAGGAAAACCGGAGTGGAAAGCTGAGGGGGGAAACCTCCTCACTGCCCCCAGACCGGCTCGAACACCGGGTGAGGAGAGCGCCGTGATGTTGCACGTCCCGCCTCATCCCCACAGGGGCATCGCGCGGGTTCCCTGAGAGCCAAAAACACCCCGCACCGGTGTTTCCCCACATCCACGTTTTTCACCACACTGTGCTTTTCCGCCCCGCTTTGCTCCGTCCGACAGGCCGCAGCCCGTCCCCATGGCGACCGCGGCTCCGCCCCGCGGGCGGGCCCAGCGCCGGCCCCGCCCGCTCTCCCGCCGCCGCCGCCGCCGCCGCCGCCGCGCTCCGGGCCCGGCGCCCTTCTCTCTCCGCTGCCCCCGTGCCCTGCCTCCGCTCTAGCCTGGAGCGGGCGCCGCGATGGCTCCGGCCGCCGACCGGGAGGGTTACTGGGGTCCGCCGACCTCCACCCTGGAGTGGTGCGAGGAGAACTACGCCGTCTCCTACTACATCGCCGAGTTCTGTGAGTGGCCGCTTCGGCCCCGGGTCCTGCCCCGGCCCCGGCGGCCGTGTCCCACCGCCGCCTCCTTCTCCCTCTCCGCAGCTCTTCGTGCTCTCTCCCCGCGCCTGGGGAATCCCTCCTCCTCCTTGGCCCCTCTTTCCTGCGGGGTGACGGTGCCGCTGCCCCTCAGCCAGCCCTGGTGGGTGGAAATGGGTGTTTTTTACCGCCTTCCCCCACAAATCCGTGTCGGAAGCACGGGATGGTATAGCCCCTCTCTCCCCAGCGTGTGGTTTGGGCCCCCATCCCAAGCGTGTCCTTTCGGCCTGTGTCCATAGGGATGGCAGGGCTGGAGCGGTGGTGCCGGGGGCCTGCGGCGGTGGCTGGGATGGGGTGGCCCGTGAGCTGTGTCCTGGGGGTTGTCACGGGAGCTGGGATGGCTGTGTGGCACCGCAGGCATGGGTGAAGAGAGGGGCTCTCGCTGGAGTCGTGCTTGGCGTGTCACGCCGTGCCCGCCGCACGGGTCTGCTGCTCTGCTCCCCTTGAGGTGGAACCATCTGCACAGCCCGGGCTGTCAAAACAAGTGAAACTGCTCAGGGAGAGAAAAGGTATCTTCCTATGCAAGATGCGGCTTCATCCAGGGGTGACACCCTCCCCCAGTTGGTCTTTGGTGCCTCGTGATGACCATCGTCAATCAGGTGGCTCTGCTGCAGGTGGTGGGGGTTGAACGAGGCTTGAAGGATCGCTCTGTTTCATGTGATTGTCTTTTAGGATAGCTCAGAGCACTGGCAAGAGAGCAGGCCATCGGTTTGACCTCGAAACTCTTTATTCAGAAACAGGCAGGATTTGGCATGTTTTAGGGAAGGAACGAAGGGGCTTCAACTACAGGATCATCCATCAGGTGATTGAGAAAGGAGTGTCTTGCAAGTGGAAAAAGATCAAGCCCTATGTCACTGAGGTTTTGTTGAAAAACTAAATATTTTTGTGTCCTAGGCAGCAACTTTAAAGGGTGTAGTAGTTATAATTATGTGCTGCTGCCTGGCATACGCCCTGTACTACAAAAAACTTTCACACGCATAAGGTAGGTAGCTGCCTTTGAAGTGTTAGGGCCCTGGGTACTCAAGTGACCAGGCTCACCTACCCTGAAGTGCTTGAAGTGGGCAATCTGCAGAGGCCTTTCACATAGCTGGGATGCTTCAGCAGTGGTTTGGAAGAGCTTGGCATGCAGAAGATGGAAGGTTCTGGGTTTCCATGCCAAGCTGTGACTCCTGGTTGCAAACACTGACATGGGTGAGGATCCAAAGTGAATAGTTGTTCAGAGTGTAGGAATAGGAAGAACAGGATCTGAAATGAACAACAGCAGCATAAGCAGCTTAGAAGCTCAGAGGAAAAAGGAAGTTAATGTGCAGATTTATGGCTGAGAAGAGGCAGGCTGGCTGAAAAGGAAACAAAATTAAATACTCTTAAAAAGGGACAAACTTAGAAGTCTAAATAGAATGAGACTTTTGCAGAGTATGTATATATGTGTTTTCCTTTTTGTCAAGCATAATTTGTGAGATAATTCTCATAGGGAAGAGGAAGTTCTGTTTCTTCACTAATGTAGAAATTAATTTGACTAGCATGTAAATTTTTTAAGTAATTCCTGCATTGTTTGCCTTGTTAACTGATACTTTTTGTCTGCTTTTGGATTATTCAGAAGAAGGAAGATGAGGATGAGAGTAATGGGAGGCAGAAAGGCTTGTGTTCTGAAGAAAAAATGAGTAGCTATACAAGGTCTGGTCCCTCTTTAAAGTTTTGGTGTTTGGGACCACAGTTTTTTTGGTCTGTCAGTTGCACTGAAAAAGCTGTATATAAGGGCTATGCTGTAATGTAAAGCATTTAAATGGTCTAAGTTTAAAATGCAAAACAGTAAGTAAGCCTTCTGTGGTGTAGGGTTAGCTTAACAGCAGCTAATTTCAGTCCAGGCAGTAAGTGTTCTGGGGATATTAGTTGAAGTTTAACCTTACAGAAGAGTGAAAATCCATTTCTGACTTGGTACCACTCAGGTACAGCTGATTGTCTGTAAAAATTTTTGCATTAAATATTTGTTACTAATAATTTATAAGAAACTTTGGCAGCCCAAAGATTGAAGAAGAAAGATTGAAGTCAGGTCCAAACCAAATAGGTTGCAGGCTAAAGAACCAAACAGAAAGCTTGTACAAATTACATTTTTGTGCCATTTTGCAATTTGGTTTTGACATGCTACTTTTAGTGCAGAATTGCTACATTGTGTTCCAAAAGCCCACATGCAGTTCCTTGCTCTTTACTCCTTAAAGAACTAGTGTAAATGATAGCAGTTTATCAATTGTATGTAGTGAGAGATGTGGAAGTGAGGTAAGGTGATGGTGTAGCACTTCGTACTTGAATTCCCTTGATGTATCCCAAACACAGTGGCATGTATTCAAAAGCTCATTTTTTTAATAATGAAAAATGCTTTTTCTTGCCTTTCTGAGTCTGCACCTAGTGAGTTTTTCTCCCCTGTGGAGGTGGATGACTAACTGCTCTACATCCATCTGTAGAATATTAAACCAATTGAAATGGAAAACCAGTTAAAAAGAATTGTTTTGCAAGCTTTACTCAATATATTAAGCCTTAAAATGGGTCTTATATCCCCCACTGATTGAACCTATTGTATGGTGTAGTAATTCCTTTTTCAGGGTTTCTCACTGATTGACTCCTGTGTGCTGGAGGGCAAGTAGTAGACATGGGGGTTTTTTCCTTTTTTAAACCTAAACCTTTCCAGGTCCTGGTTCTTGAAAGCTGAATTATCCAAGCTTTTGTACACATGATTAAGAAAAAATAGTAAAGGATAAACCCACCATCCTCCCACATAAGCAAATAGAAAAAGGGCAAATATAAGTTCTGGGTTTTAGCACTTATCACTCAAATGCTACAGCTTACTCCTTATTTTAGGAGGGTTGCTGTTTCAGGCCAGTTTAGCCCCCATAGCATTGAGTTTTGGGGGTCTGTTTTGATGTGAATGTCTATGACAGGAGCCTTACCCTTCTTGCATTCAGTCATCCCTGTAAGAAGAGTTTCTCTTGTAGAATATGATGAGTGAATGTAACTAATCTTCACATACTCCCTTTGCTGAAAGCATGTAGAGTAGTACCAATTCAAAAAAAGATTTTAGATTCAAAAGAGCCCTGTGTGGTACATGAGGGCTTATAAATCTCAGTCAGGAGAATCATGGGGGCGAATTTGTTGTTATCAACAGAATGCTGTGTTCCAGTTTGGATCAAATTTGAGTCATGTTTCCAGTTATGTTGCTTTGAGCTATCATTGTCCATGAGTAATATGCATCATCTACAACTTGACAGTTTTAGAGATAATATATCCTTATGCTGGCATTTACAGCAGCAAGCATCTAGAACATTGCTTCAGACTTCTCAAGGAACTGGTGAAATTGTTTCTTTCTTGGCTTCTGGTCTTGTCTAAGTATGTTCTGATATCTTCATATAAGAATTTTTTTATTATTATTATCATTACCAGAGTTAAACCCATCAGTTTTTGTTTTTATTAGAGATCTGGTAAGTGACTTCTTGTAACTGGGATTTCCTTATGGGACTCTTACTTAGGAAAAAAACGCACCCATGTCATGAGAATCTGCCCGTGTTTCTAGCTATTTTTGTTCCGCTTCCTTCAAGCTTCTGATTTTTGCCTCAGACAAGAGATTGAGACAAGATTACAGACACTTGTGTTCTTCAGTGGGAGATATCTCTTTATCTCACATCGTGGATGGCATAGAGGGCTGTCCAAGCATTCTCGACACTGTGACCAGTGACACAAAAATATTGTTGTTTCCTTTTAGGCATTGCTGAGAGAATACAGCTGCCAAAGATGCACCGATCTCTGTTTTCCAATTTAAAACATAAAAACTGCAAAATTTACTTAAACATAGAATAATGTCATTAATGTTGAATTTGTACTGCCACGTATGGATTGTCACTTGTTCCTTGTGGGTGTCCTGTTGCATTTTTGCCTTTTTTGCCAGAGGCTTTGGAAAGCAGCCAGAGACTTTTGGGCTAGGTACTCTCTTAAGTGAGAGTAAGAAAACTAAAATAAAGCCAACTGTCTGCCTTGAAGAACTCTTCCTGTTCTTTCAGTGATAAAGTGGCAGATGAAGGAAACATCATCAAGTTTAATTGGGTGTGATCAGCCCAAATGCCTGGCTGAGATGGAGCGATTTAAAGATGACATGACACAGATGAGTTCTAAAGAGTGCTTTAACAGAAGACAATGTCACAGACCTGTAGACTTTAAGACTGAAATGGATTTGAGTGTGTAAATTTAATGAGCTCATTGGAGGAAACCACATCACAACTTTCCTCTGGAAATTTATTTGGCTTCTTGAGGGAACTCCCTGAACTGAGGAGGCACTGCAAGCAGAAGGGTCAAGGAAGCATTTAACTAATTGATGGTGAGTGTAAAGTCAAGTGGAGTGTGCAGAACAGTGCTCAGCTGTGCAGTACATTTTTGGATGAACACTTATAGCTTTCTTTTTGTGCTGCAGACAAAAAGAAGTTGGAAGAGGGGTTCTTTTCTTCAAAAAATAATATAGCAGAAGCAAAATCATAAGCCAGATGGTCTCTGCTGTCACTTTTTTTTTTCTTTCTGTTTGGTTTTGAATCAGTAGCAAATACTGTTACATTAACTTATTTCCTTTCCTAGGCTGTAAAAGTACATTCTTAGCCTAAGCCTAAAGATAGTCTTGTCACACAGTTTTAATGCATTTTGACACCACTAATGATTTATTTATTATTTTTAATTTTTCCTTGCTTTTTACCTTTCATCCATGATGCAACTCTTCGTTTGATCTCATGACAGCTTAATTTTCAGTTTTTCCACCAGCCTTCATTGAAAGATGGGGTCAAAGTCTCTTGGAAAGTTTGTGCTCTTGGAAAGTGTGATTTCTCCAATCATCAGTTCTTATTTATCCATCAGATTATGGATATGCTTAAAACCTGGCAGATGCTGTGCTAATGGACCACATGTGTGTTTATCTGCTAATATATGTATAGTTATTAAGCGACAATAAAAATCTTAAATATGGTTTAACAAAGCATTTGATTACTCTATAATTAGTGCTTCATATTCAGTACTTATACAGCTGGCAGTTGGACATCTGCCACTCCAAATGGTAACAGAGCAGTGACATTTGTACAATTTAATTTTTCTTATGTGCAAACTGAGGCAGACAGGTTTATGAACTGCATGAATTTACAGAATATATATTTGTTGCTAGAAATAGGAAGATTATTGTAAAATTAATGACTGTAAAGGAATGCTGCCGACTTTTAAGTTACTTTTAATGAGCTTTAAGTCACAGATTAAAAATTTTTGTCATAATTGAAAGACAAAAAGTCTTCAGTCTGGGGTTTGCTGTGCCTTGTGTGTGTGAAACTGCTATTTATGTAATTCATTTTCTGTATTTGCTGGTGCCTTTCACAGATAAGTGGGAAAGATTTTTTTTCTTCCTTTAAAGAAGCAAGATTTAATTATTGATGCAAAAATGTTCAAAGGAAGTCTAGGAATTGTCTCCAGTCCCAACAGCTCTGCAGTGTATGGTTGTTTTGTCTTGCAACATGTGCCAGTGCTCGCACACTTGGCTGTTTCTCTGACTACCTCAAGCGGATCATGGAAAGGTTTGTGGCTCATGAAAGGTTATAAAATGCAAAGAGTTCTTTTAATTCAAAATGTGTGTCTAAACATGACATTATAATGCTAGAAGAGAACCCATTTGCAAGTGGTTATCAGGGCAAAGCTACCTGCCTTAGATTGCCTTCTAGCTAGGAGGCTCTTTGTACCTGCCTCATTAATTACACTCATTCTTCTGTCCATTAGCAGAGAAGCTGAGCTGCTTCATGAATTAAAGGTGCTTGGTTATTCTGTCTTTGTGGAAGTACTACAAAGAGCAAAAGAATGTGTCAGGAAGAGAGAAATTCTAGAAAACGTTGCAATGTAAAAACCCCATAGCAACACTGCTTTAATGTCAATCATTTACCATTAATTGATCTGAATATGCCCATATAGGCAAGCTCAGCGTAGAAGCTCAGTGGTTTTGCTGGGTAATGTTTAGATTTAAGGTTGCAGGCACAGACCCTTCTTTGTACTTGAAAATGAAATTATAAATTTTCAGAGTTTTTGTGCTAGCTCAAAAAAAGTGAAGTGTCTAACCATGACCTTTTTTTTTTCTGTTTCTAAAAATTAATTTCCTTGAAGAAATATGCTGCATGTGCACTGTGACCAGTGACTGAAATACTGATATTTCTAAATGATCTCTGCAGTCAGCATCTCCAGGATCATTATCTCCTTTGCAGTCAGGTCCATCATCCTCTGTCAGAGTACATGCTTCAATGTGCCTGGAGTTCAGGAGGCAGAAGCTGTTCTCCCTGTCAATCTCAGTGGAGAGACAGCACCCTTTGTGTCCCTTCCTCAGCCTTGCAAGATTCTTCTTCAGTTCTTTGCCTCTCCACCAACTGGTGACTCAACCTGCCCTGCACATTGCAGCACTTTGCTGAAGGAAATTCCAAACTTTATTTCAAATTTAAGATTATTCCCAGCTGTGTCCTGGGGCTTTAGTTTCTTGTATTTGGTTTTACATTGTTCCTTGATTCCTTTGGACATGTTTTCTGAATGCAGTGTCCTTGGACTGACCCTGAAATGGTATGTGCAGAGTGTGTGTCTCTTCAAGAATCTCTGGCTGGCTTTGTGAACAGGAAGGTATGTTCCCTTAGCCAAGTCCAGGTAATACTGCAATTCTCCTCTCTAAACAGAGGGACTGGAGGAGGGGACAAGAGTGTGGCCTGATTAAGCTGGGCAAGGTTCAGGATGTTAGTTTTATATTTGAGAAGGCAAGATTTAGACTTCTTCAGGCAGGAAAGCAGACAAGCAGAATTAGGAAAAGGTGTGTTGTTAGGGGTGACCTGAACATCTGTATGTTTTGTATTAATTTTGCATGTATTCCAACTAGTAGAATTTCAAGGTATCAACTTAATAGTCCTGAGACATGACCCTAGAAGCTCTTGATTTATACAATGCTTTAATGAGCTCATTATTTGCAGTAAGCTCATGATGCCACTGCTCTGTAGGTTGGATTTTTAGTTATTGCTAATTCCTGTTGGATAAGGATTTTCATTTGAACAAGAATCAGCACCTGGGAAATAGATACAGTATTAGCTCAAAGAAGTCCTTTAGAGAGCACTGAGCATTAAAATTAGTCTGGATACTTTCAGTCTTGGGACTGAGGTATTTCTATGTTAACCTCATGAGCAAATGAGATCTCTTTCTTCATCCTGCCTGGTCAACACCATTTGTTTGTTCAAGCAGAGACCTGCTTCCTGACTGGAAAACATGCTATTGTGATCCCTTCAAATGGATATATTAAGCTTCATTGAGGAAACCCCGGGATAACTGAAAAATTATTTGTATGTCTTTGAGAAAGAGGCTTTGCAGATCTGGCTTGCACTGAAATCAAATTTGTTATCTACAACAGGAAGCTAAAATGACCAACAGAACTGATGAACTCATTTTGTTGTCACAGAGAGGAGTTTACATTACTTCTAGGTAAAATGGGTGTATTTTTCTTCTACAAGTACTTACCCTTTCTTGCACAGCAAACCTTTTCATGTTTGTGTGAGTCTCATTACAGATTTGATTGTTCTTGGAGGGAGTTTGTAGTGCTGCTCTCCTGCTAGAGACTGCCAGGTCTGGTGCTGACCCCAGATTGCAGCAGCCAAGCTGCTCTGGGGGTTACTGCATGCAGGTGCAATGCCTGTATTCCTTCCATGGGATACAGACATAATTTATTTTTTTTAGAGTTTGAATCTTATAGACTTCAGAAAAAACCCACAAATATATAAACTCAGAGTTGCTCCAGGTAATATTTTGTTCATGCTTGAAAATGGATGTCTTTGTCTTTTTTTTGCTTTTCTTTTTTTCCAAGTCTTTTTCACAGTTGTGAAAATGAGCTATACAAGCAGAAAGAATAAACTATACACAATGTGTATACAATATATACCCAGTATGAGTAAACTGCCTGGAAAATCAGAGAAACAAAACTTTTTGCTTCTTTTTTTCAATTTAGTAGCAAATATGTAGAAAAAATGTTGGCAATGCACTTCTGTTCATACCAGTTTAATGCTATCTCCATAAGCTGCTGCTAGCAGTAGCAGTGTGGAAGTTCAGCGCTTTCTTTCGATGTAGCAGAGCAAAAACCAGAGAATCATTGCTGGTTTGTGCTACTGGTGAGCGCAGTGTCTCTCTAAGAATCAGTTCAATTGAATTGTGTCAAGGCCTTGGAAAGCAGCAGAGAAATGCACTATGGTAGTGAAATCATACAGCAGATGTTGTTTTCATTCACTTGAACAAACTGCTATGCCTTTGTGATCTGTGATACCACAGTTGCTTTTCATTCAGAGTTTTGGTGACTGTTAAATCTTTCAAGGCCCAAGTTTTATAATCCTGCAAGGCTCCTCAGATAGATACTTCTGCACAATGCATAACATCAGTGCAGTACTGAAATGCTGAAACTGTTGAGTCTATCCCAATTAAATGTTTCCTGTCCTTTTTTTCCCCTCTATTCTGGGGTTCAGAGAAATACTGTAAAGCAATTTCCATTTCTTAAATGCATTACCTTCCAAGCTCTTCCATGCTGATTTCCACTTGACTTTTGTATTATTTGTTTTTCTACAATTGTCTCAGGCATTTCCTCTGGAAGATTTCCTCTGCCAGCCTTTGGGCCACACTTGTCTTGGGAACACGGTTAATTTGTATATGGTTTTCAACTACTTTGTATCTTACTCAGTAAAAGAGATTTCTGTCCAAATTCCTGCCACGCATCTTATGAACTATTATTGTGTAGGTACTATATTATTTTATATTTATAACAAAAAGATAATGTTTAAAGTTTGAACCTTCAGTGTATTTTATATCTCTTTATTTGATTCGGACTGAGATACTTAAGATATGGACTTTGATCTTACCGTTTCTGTGGAGAAGCTTCATTTTCCCCCCAGATGAATAGCTTTTGCCAAGATTTGTGCATGATAGATGATTGCTAATCTTTTTCTTTTCATTTTTCAAGCATGAACAAGAAGTTTGTCTTGAAATGACAATTGGACAGTGACTAAAGAATACAGTTGGAGTTAGTTGTAGACTAGGAGTGACAACCTTTGGTTCTTGCATTATTGAATTAATCGGGTACTGTTGAAAGTTTTTGCTGGAGGTTGTTATATTAACCGGAAAAGGTTATGAAGACTTTGGAGAAATGAAGTACCTACGTAAAACAGATAAAGTTAGATATTTAGGAATGAGGATGATGATTCCGGGTCATTTCTGTGATCAGTTGCCTGTCATCACATGTTTCAGGTAGCCTTAGGGTTTTTCATTTAAAGAGCACTGGGAGAAAAAAAAAAAAAGTAATTTGCAGAAGGAATTTTTATTACCGCTGATGATAAGAGAGTGAATGGCACTATCAGTATTTGAGTGGCTGCGGTGTGTCTGAATCAGGCTGTGGTTGCTGACCAGTTTCGTTATCCTCACGTGTTCTCCTACAGTCGTTATGTAGTATTTCATCTTTAATTTCCTGCCATCCAAATAGGGCAAAAGAATGGCATGAGTCATTAGTAGAAGAGGCTTTAATTGTTCTGGACACCCAGGAGAAATCCATATTGATAGTAAGAAAGGGAAGGAAGAGAAAGCGAGAGGATTTGGATTTTGAAGATGGACTACCCAAGCTAAAGCCACAAATACCTGAACAGAAGCACTGGTGCACATTATTCTCTGCTGCTCACCGTCCAGTGAGCATGTTGGGCTCCCCTAAGGCTCAGCTCTCCTCTGTCACCTCATAGTGCCTGGCACAGTCCTACCAGGGCCTCTGGGCTGATACCCACAGCTTCCGTGCCTCAAGCTGGTTTTTCCAGTGTAGTGCGGACTGGCAGATGCTGGGTTGGATGTACTTGGTAGCTCAAAGCTGTCAGCTGCTGAAATCTATGCTTTCTCCTCTGGACAGACCCTTAGACTTAAAGGAGTTGGTGCAGACACTGAACAGGAAGGCAGGATGCTGACGCCACCATAGGAGAAGAATGGCTGGAAGGAGTTAAAAATGATGAAAATTACATGGATGATCAGTGTAATATATTGGTCCCTGCTTAGTTTTAGCAGGGGCTGAACAATAATCTCCATGTCTGTTATTTCCTTCCAGTCTGACATCATCAACCTGCCTTAAAATAATGTTTAAAACAGGTTTTATTTTGTTTTCCAGTAAAGGATATAAAAGAAGCAAATCTGCCCTTCAGCAACAAGCTTATTGCATGTAATATTCTAACTTTACATCATCTCAGCCTAATCTCTTTAGACTTTGATTGCATTTTCCAGATGTAAGCACTTGCTTTTAGCGAGCTTTCTAGATTGGTATTTCAAATGATCTGCCTATGTCAACTGTTTTTACTTTAAATTTGCTTTCAAAATCCTTCCAGGTGTACTTCAAAGTAATTGGTGTGCTTGCTATCATCTTAGATTCATGTTTATTGGAGAAATTATGTTTTCTTTTCCATGTGGTTTCTCATTCCCTAGGAAAGCAATATTAAAATACGACAGGATGGAATAGCAGCTGGCTGTATTGCAAGTTTATTCCTTGCAGTCTGGGTAATTGTGAATTTCTTGGATTAAGAATAAAATGTCCTGTAAAGAAGGTGTGTACTATTATATTTGTCCAAGCTGCTTCCTGAAATCTCAGAAAAATGGTCATGAATATATTCTTGCATCTCTATTATTACATTTCTAAATACTGTTATTTTTCAGGTAATGGTACATTCAAAATGCAAAAACCAATTATTAATGTTCTACGATGCCCTGCACTTGTGACAGGCATTGGTGTGATAAACATACAACTACAGTAAGATAATAGACTTCAAAAGAGAAGACAGTACCTGGGTTTTTAATTTAGGTGTTGTAGCTATCCTTAATCTGGCCTATCACCTCAGAATATTTTCATTGTAATTGCTTTCATAATTATCTGTTAAACTTCACAGCTGGTCCTCCACATTTTAAGCTGCTCTTTTAATGCTCTTCTGGGGAAGAGCAGTTCATGCTGGTCTCCGACTTCATTCATAAAAAGTTTTGAAACAGATCCCTTGGAAAAAATCAGAAGCCACCCTTCCTCAAAAAAAAAAAAAAAAAAAATCAGTACAAGTTCTGGGGATTTAGGCACTTTTTCTTCACTTGTGATAGCCTTTAAGAATTCCAGGAGGAGAAGTTCATTGTGCTAAACATGAGAATTGGTAACAAAAACATTGTTTCTGGAAAGTACCCAGCTCTTACTGTGACTGCATTTTCTACTTTGAAGCTTTACTTACGAGAAGTGGTGTTGTGAACTCATTCATTTTTATTGTGGCGGCTAAGGATGGTCAAGTGGCTCGAGGAACATTTTGGTGTTTGAAGGTCCTGACTTCAGTTTTATGCAGGTTTCTTTGTGATTCAGGCAGCTTTCTCTAGCCTGTCTTGCAGGCATATTGAGACAGAAGACTGGGGTTGCTTAGATCCTGCAGTAAAGGAGACTAAATAGGTGACCAGTGTGTTTTAGATTTGAGAGGAAAGAGCAAAAATTTATTTACCCCTGCAATAAATGTTTCGCTGTCTAAATTTAAATTTGCGCTATAAACACAACTGTTGTATTTCTGGGATTGCAAGGGTATCTTCAAGGATATTGGTTTCTTATGAAGAAATAAGTGGAGCTTTAAAATATGAATTTAGGTATTAGCTTTCTCTCATTTATTTTTAGTATAATTTACATAAGAAGCAAAGTCAGTGTTAGTATAGTCTTCTGTTAGGTTGTAGTTTTCGAATGCCTTTACTATACAGTAGCAAAGCAATTTGCAGAGATGAGGGTAAGGAAAAGGATAGCTTAATTGTAACCTAGGGCCATTCAGAAGCAGTTTATAATAAGGGCTTCTGTGGGATGTGCATTCCAAAGAGGCTTGTGCATAAGAAAATACACCCACGCTTTACAGGTTTGAACTGAGCTTACTTGTGTGTGTTTTGTTAGTCAGCAGTGTCGAGAGCTTTCTCTTCTAAATACTTTTTGATTGTTTTGAGGAACATGAAATAGTGTAATCAGACTAAAACCATCTGAAAATATTAGCTGGACTAGTATGATGAATGCCAAGGGAATTAATTCTGCAGCTGGGATATAAAGCGTGTAAAACCATAAATCGAAATGTATCACTTGACACAGCATGTTGGAACCACTTATAAATGTGCACTGGAAAGAAAAATCAAATTGCGTTGTTAATAATTAATTATTTTCCTAAAATTGCCTCTTTACCCCTCCCCAATCCAATCTATCACTGGAAGGGTTTACCTCTTCAGAAGGATATCAACTTGCATATCTGTGCTGTGCTGTCCTGGAGAAATGGGGGCCCAGCGAGGGAGAAGCAGCCTAAAAAGTCTAGAAGCGCTGCCCTGCATTCTGACTTTAAACACTTGAAGCTTCCAGCTGGCCACCAGCTCTTCAGCTGCAATGTTGCCTTCAGTGTTTTTGGCCTTGTCCCAGCACTTGGACTTACTGGAAGCAGCTCTGCTGGGGCTGAGACACGTGCAGCTGGAACGCGGTGTGCTCACACCAGTGGTATGCATCTGAGTTGGTGCTGGCCTTGGAAGGAGCCTGTGTTCCTACCTTGTCTGCCACCTCTCTTCACCCATGGTGCATTGTTCCCTTCATGTGTCTTGCAATGTGTTATCCATTCTGTTTGAAACTCTTCCAGGATTCATGGTTTCTTTTGGGAGATGTTGCCGCTGCCAGATGCTAGATTTCTAGATGTCCTACTGAAACTTCCCTTTCCCTTGATTCAGCTTGTTAGTACTCATCAGAATGCTCTTCTTTAGTAATGCAAATAATATTTCTTTTCAATCCTTCTCCATGTAAACCCTTTGCATTCCACATCGCTTTCTTATAGCTTCTGTCTGGCTGAGATTTTGGTAGCTGTTCTTTCCCTTTTCAGGTCTTCCTTTTCCTGTGTGGTACTCCTAGTTGTTGTATCTACTCCCTCCCTCTCATTTGTGCCTTACAGTTTTTCTCATAATAGTATGACAATTTCTATACAGAGCTAGATTAATGCAGCATTCCTTTGTAATGTACTTCATTACATTTTTCTGTGCTGTTTTATATGTCTTTTAATTTTATGATTCTTATCATCTATGTGAACTTGCTCCATAGAGTTCTGATATTATTTTAAACACCGAGGAAGATCTAGTAGTCTCAGTAAAGATCCATTGATTTGTGTTGCTATTTTTGTGTACTCATTTTTATAGTTCCTCAGGAAGCTTTCATACACAGCTTATATAGTTCACAAGTTCCTTCGGTATTCTTCCCGTTTTATTTTTAGAAATGTGATGGCCAGTACAAGTTGCAGCTGAATTGCTGAAGTTGTAACTTCAATTGATGTCCCAGTAAGCAAAATCAAGGTTAGTTTAGTATTTGGGAAAGAAAATTATACAATGTAAGAAATGGATCTTGCAGCTTAAAAACAAATACCCCACGCTCCCATTTTTAAAAATTTATTTTATAATTTTTATTTTTAAGTCAGCATTAGTCCTGTGTTCCAGCCTGCAGTAACACTGTGTTGTATTTCAGTAAGTGACAGGAAGTTTATATTGATCCGTCATGTGCATTAACGAATAGGGAGTCCAGTAATTACAAATTGGCAAAATTCCTGTTGGGGTGACTTGGTTTTCTCCCCTTGAGGTCCTTCTGAAATATCAAATGGAAACAGGAGTTTTCATTTCCTGACACTCTGAAGTGCAGTTATTGTAGACTTTGAAGTGGAATATGTTAAAACTGGCTGGTGGAAGTGAAAATCTAATTGCTGCTCTGCCCTCCTGGTGATAAGCCGTAAGCGAAAACAGCGCGAGGTTGAAGTTAGTGGCCAAACCAGGTGATTCTGGGTAGTCAGTTCTTCTGAGCAGAGAGCATACCTAATGGTAGATGGTTATGCTCTCAAATGTGCCTGAATTGCATTGCTTTGCAATTTCTTGAAACTTGGTAAACTCTCTAATAATGAACTGTAGTTTGCACCAGAACTGCGTGAGGTGATTCCAGAAGCAAAACCATGAAATAGAATTCCTTATATCTGAAAGCAGATAGAAGGATGAATCAAGTTCCACATGATGCCATCTGAGAGGCTTTGTTTTTTAGAATTATTTCTAATTTCTTCCTGCTGTGATGTAAAAAGATAAAGCTACATGATCCAGGAATTGACTGTGCAGAGCACCATGATATCCAGACAATGAAATTGATGTTTTCAGCCCCAAAACTTTGTTTGTTTGCTTGTTTGTTTACTTAAAGGGATACTTTGACTCTATTACAATGTAGGAAAGTGGCTGCTATTTTCTAAAATATATACCTTTCTCCTGTTTCACAGTGGGATGCAAAAATCTTACTATAATGAAAAATCTTACTGTGGTGAATGTTGCTTTTGTTAGTCCTGATATTAAATGAGCTCTTGATGCTTTATGTATATTCAACTTTTTAAACAGCAAATGTTTTCTTCTTTTCTCTCTGAGAGTAACATTTCTTTTTCATTGGTTTGAGCCTTTTAAAAACCATAAGAGAGTGAAAAGTCTTAATTTGTTAGACAGAGAGAGCAAGAACATTTTAAAATTTGAAAAGATCCTTGTGCTTGGTGAATCTTGCTGTCATTCTGTATATGAACATAGGAGAAAGCCTCTCTTAACACAGGATAAATCACACTGATCACCTTGTCAAAAGTTGAATATGATAATTTTTGCTTCTTTTTTATGATAGCACTTTTCCTCCCTCACCAAAACCAGCATATTTATTCTAACTCCCAGCATTTTTCCTTATATTTTTGCATCTTGTTTATTATTCCTTCATGACCATGTTCTTTTACAACTTATTTACAACTTCACTTTTTTTTCCTCTTTTGACTCTTCATCCAAATTTATTGTAGCACTTACTTACTTAATTCTAGTGTGGAATTAACTACGTATTTGGAAAAATGGGAGTGTTATGAAAGGTACTTCAAGCTTGTGTCCTTCCTAACTGTATTTGCAATGTCTGTGCAACAGTAAGCTGTATATTGTACCTGGGTCTGCCTGTAGAAACTATTTCCCTTTTTAAGTTATTTTTGTTTGTATTTGTGGTCAGTCTTTGTATGGATCTTTGTGTGTTAGTGATAGCACACATATTTCTTAGGGCCTGAAGATGACTGTGAATGTACATGCATTAGAAAGACTTATCAGGTTTAGCTGCTGTATTTGTAGAATGGGAAGCAGATGTGGTTTAACACTCATACTATTCTTTTTCCTACAGACAGAAGCTTGTTGCAAAGATGTTTTGCATAAATTTGATTTTGTTCTGGTACCTTATGGCATTCTCTCAATGAATAAAACATTGCTTTGAAACAATGATTTGCATTAAAACAGTCTTGAAAGACTTCTATGGAAATTTGTGTAGTCAGTCACATTATCATGATTAGACCTTCATTTAGCCCTGTGCCTAGTACCATGTATAATTTTTGTGGACATGGTCTGGTTTAGTACTCTGGTAGGCTACTGCGTCATGTCATCTGATTGTGGAGCTTCCTGAGCTCCACTCTGAAAGCAGGTTCATCGTGCTGCTCATTTCTGTTGGGAAGCAGTTGTAAATATTTCCTCTCTAATGGAAAGCTTTCCTCTTTATTCTAACCTGCATTTATTTTAGGGTTAGTTTATATCTATTTAGTCATTGTCAGTATTATCCTTCAGTTCAAACAGCTCCCTTTTGTCATTGGCGTTGACAAACGATGTCTTTACAGAGCAGAGTCTTGTTCCATCCAGCCATTGTTTTGTTCAGTGAGCTGAGCAATTCTTGTCCCTTATGAAATTATAGGCTCTCATTCATCACTCCCATCTGAGTGGAACTTCTTTGCACCTGATGAGCTTTCTCTTTTCTTTTATCAATAACTAGAGAACAGTGTGTTCCACTGTTGACTTGCATGAAGGCATAACTGCTTTCATTGCCTCTATTGGAAATAAATGTAAGGGGTTTGGTGTGTACACCGATGGTTTATGGTCAGTTACCATACAGTCTAAATTCACTTTTCTGCCTCTTCAAATAGATTAATTCTACATATGGAATAAGGATTCATGTTCACATTGAAAGGTGTGTTCATGACCATCATATTTAATCCCGTTCTTGTCATTTCAGTCTGCAAGTTCATTCATTTCTTCCCCAGATAATGTGGTTTGCCTTTCTTTTGATGAACATGTTGAAGATAAAATGTTGAGAAGCAGTCTTTGGTCACTAAAGAAAAGTTAGGTCACTCCCTGCACCAGTATTCAAGGAATCTAGTAGTGAAATATAAGAATGCTGTACAGAGTTAAACTCAGGTCTATCCATGTGCATTTGTCAAATTTCTTATGGGCACAACCAATAATTTCTTCTTTAGGTATTTTACATATCTTTTGCCTCGTGCCTTAGTTGCAGTTTCTCCATTCACTGGTTTCCCCATGGAGCTCTGCTGCATTATGTTTCCCCTGTTTTAAGAAAAGGAAATTTAGTGAAAAAGATCGATTTTTTTTGACAGTTTGAACCGTTTTCCCATTTTCAACCTCCTTTTTTGTTAAATAACTGTAGAGTTATGAGTCTGCATTGTGTCACCTTTTTCTTCTTTCTTGGTATTCTTTGCTAATCTCTGTGCATATCCCACTGCCATTTTTTGGTGGAATTAGTAAAAATCCCTTTTAATGAATTTATAAGCTATTCTATGGGAGGATAATCCTGTAAAGACTAGTTAGACTTTTATGAAATATGCATTCCTGGGGACCTGGGTTTGCAAGAGGCCTTGGAGTTTTTGTTCTTGAAAAAAGTAATTTTTCTAGCAGCATGCCAGAGGACTTTATTGTTCCCCTGCCCCCATTTCCCCTTTTAAAAAAATGTACACAACTTCCAATAAGTATGTTTGCAGATAGGCTTGCCTAATCCATGCTGCAAATGTTCTGAATAATATGGGCCAAAAAGTGCCGAGGAGTGGCAGGAATGTACAGCTAGATTAGGTCTATGGTATTTCCTCTCTAAGCAAGATGTTCCCAGATTAAATGCTCATAAATTTTCAATAATTTAATGTAATTACAGCTTTACAGGAAGTGTTGAAACCTTCCCTTTCCTAGAGGAGAATCTGTTTTCTGCATTCTTACACCCATCTGAAGTTTGTTATCCTACTGCAGCTCTCTTCCACAGTCATGTGCCTTCCCAATTGTGGATAAACATCATGGTGTTTCTTTTGTTTAGCATTTTCATATTTGAATTTTTGCCAGGCTTTTGACAGTTTCATAACTAAGTGACCTTGAACAGTGACATTTATGTAATGTCTACTGATTTCTCTTGAAAATGGGTGTAGTTGAGCACTGCTTTAGAAAGCAGAAGTTTCGCTATCCAGACTGTGTAACCTTTATTCTACTTTTCAAGGCTCAATGACATGTTTGCATCATTTACAGGAGGACGTGGCAATGGTCAGTGTGTCACACAACAGCATTTTTGAGTGAATTTCTTCCAAACGTGGTCTCTGTTGAAAGTGAATCACCACCCATTGCCATACTGTGGGAATGTGGTAGAAGAGTAATGATTCCATGAAGAATTTAACACAAAAAAGGCTTTTTATATTGGTATACACTTGTATATCCTTACAGAAGATTTTTGTTTTCAGCTGGGCCTCTTTTACCTGGAGAAATTTACTTCAGAGCTGACTAAAAGAGTGAGATCTCTGGCACATCTGATTTGACTTGTTATAACTTGGTGAAATTTGTTGGGCAGGATATGATGTTAAATCAGTATGGAAGTGATTTAAAGAAGTTCTGATAAAAATCAGATGAGATTTTTAACTGGTTGAGAAGGCTGTCTCAAAGTGAGATTTGTAAGTACTTTGTGAGAATATAGAAGAGCTACTTTGTTCAAGGGAACTAGGTACACTTCTGCTACATGTGTTCTGAAATAATCTTTTTTCCATCTGAGTAAGAATTGTCTTTAAAATTGTGAAGTATGGATTTTTGTTTTTAGAGCTGCTGCAATACCTTAGGGTTATATGAACGTATTTTGGTATGTTTTGCTTTTCTTTTGGATGGATCTTGGCAAGTAGGACTCCTGAAAAATAGCTGCTTGAATTAGGGGTGTGATTCAGAAAGAACCTGCTCACTCTTGTTCTAGAATGTGAAATGCTTTTGGGATTTTCTGCTGAAAAAAAAAATACAGAAATGGGGTGGGGGGGGAGAGGCTGGTGTCTTCATAGCCTCATAAATTGTATATTTCATTGGGATATTTGCAAATTAGATTTCAGTTTTATATATATTTAACTGATGGTGTGTGAAAATGTGCAGTTTATTTAGTATAAGTCTTTTTTTTAACAGATTTGCTCATTTTCGCAAATTGTATGGCATTTAACTCCCATAACATAACCTCTGTTCTCAAAATTATGATTTGTGGTTAAGTGAAAAAGCTGAATCTGCATCCCTTCTGTTGAGAGATGCACCATTTCCTTTTGTTTCACTTAAACTTTGCAGGATTTCATTGCTCTTTTGCTTAGGTCAGCACAGTTGGGAAAATAAAAACAAGCCAAATCTAAATCAGTGTACAAGAGCTGGGCTCTTGGCTTTTATTGCTTTCTCTGGTCTCTGCAGCACTTGTCATTTTTTTGCATTGGGTAGAATGCAGGATAGAGTCCTAGAAGGGTTTGGGTTGGAAGGGACCTTCAAGATCATCTAGTTCCAAGCCCCTTGCTGTGGGCAGGGAACAGTTGAAAACTGTTGAATCTGTCTCTAATGAGTGAATGTAATTTTGTTAGGTTTAGTTAAAGTGCATAGTACCCAGTTATAAATCTCTGCTTTGTGTTTCTGTCCTACAGGGAACACAGTGAGTAACCTGATTTTCATTCTACCTCCAATCTATGGTGCGATTCAGACCTATAAAGATGGCCTTGAAAAACGGTATTTAGCTGCATATTTGTGTCTTACAGGTATGTGTAAAAGTTAATTTGCTCTTTCATTATAAAGAGAGCTCAGATATGCCATGGAAAATATATCTAGATATTAATAAACCCAGTAGTTTAATCCAAATACTATGTGTGTGAAAAGAAGACCTCAATTTGCTACACTTGTTAATATTCACAGAAATTTGTATTTGTTGGAGGAACATGAAATTAGAATTCACTAAATAATTTGATCAGATTCTAAAGTGATCCTTTTCTGGCTTTGGGTCCTGCTCAGTTCATCTTAGCCCACTTTTTGTACTTTTCTGATGATTTACAGAAGGTGTTTTGTGTATTCTACTTCTAAGCTGTTTCACACGATGTTAGTATTTTTGTGACGTTTGTATGGGAGAGTAATATAAGAAGTGGCCAAGATGTAGAGGGAACTGGAAAGGCATTCTTTCATGACTTCAAATTTGTTTCCAGTTCCTCTTTGGCATATATCACCCAGCCATCATGTCTGGGAAGTTTTGCAAGAATAGAAGAACAACATGATTTCCATGTTTAGATCAACTCAAGGGAAGTCTGTCCGTTCTAAAATAACAAAATTCAGAAAATAACCAACTTCCTTCTAAATGTTAATTTTGTGACTAGAAGTGTTGTTCCTTATGAGAAAAGGCATTTGAAGATGGTTCAGATTTGTTAGTTGGGTCTCAAAACTAGATTTCATAGAATTTCTGTGTTTCACAGGATTTCTGTATTTGCTATAGCTCCTGTCTTTATGGAGATTTTCCCAGTCTTTGGAGTGGTAAGGGATTGATAAATGTTACTTTTAAGATTGGCATGTTATTTATTTAGATGGACCTTGTTGAAAAAAGCATATCCATGTGCTAAATGTATTCTTGATACCAGTTGAACTGTAGCATACACAAGGTGCAAATTCACCAGTTTTCAGTTATATTAGCTTTCCTGATCTATGTGAAAGATAGGCCGCAACAATGCACTGCTTTTAATATTGTCTGAGCACTTTCTAATAAGCCATTTGTAGGCTTTCTATGGTTTCACATAATTACTAGTTTTTGTCTCAGTATGAAACAGAGAGAATTCTTAAAGGTCAGGGCTTACTTTTTAAAAGAGGTGGTAAGAAATGGTGTGTAAATGTTTGCTGAAGTTGCCTTTAGATTTTCTTGAATCAAAGTGTCCCATACTGCCATTCTTTTTAAACTATGAAAAAGAACCCCTTAAATTAAAACTCAGTTTAAAACTGTTCTCACCATGATTTGTGGCTGCCTCTGTCAGTGATAGTTTATGATGGAGGGAGTGTGTGGTCACTATCTGACCAGAATGTCAGGCTGCCACACCAGATGGGCATTTCTCATATCCCATTTAATGTTTAAAATATTAAAAAAAAAAACAAAACAAAACACACAAAAGAACCCCCAAACAAAAAAAAAAAAAAAACCAACAAAAACCCCCCAAACCCAACTGTCTTTGCTCACAGTAAATACCTTGAATTTCAATTTTTCCTCTCTTTGGTGTTGCTGAAGGAGTTGCTCAGCCTGTATTTAGACAGCAGTGCTGGAAGGCAGTCCTGAGATCCATCTAGGCTCATCTGTGACTGAGTTGGCTTTGATTCCTGTCTGAAGTGATAAATGGCTTGATTTTTATCTCATATGTTGGAACCTAACATTAAAGGTCTCTCCCAAAAGTGTTTCCCGTCTGCTTTGTGTCTTCTTCAATATTTGTAACCCTGTTTTACAGCAGTTGAAAGATGTAAAGAAATGTAGAAGACTTTATAGTTTGCAGTGAAAAACAGGAACAAGATGATTTGGAATCACAAACCACTTAACATTTGCTCTACTACAGAATAAAAGCAGTGAATGAAAACATAAAAAGAATTTTAAATATGGTTGAAATATGTCAGGAACATTGCCATTCTCTCTGTGCATGTGACTGAACAAGCGGCATACTGAAGTGGAGATAAAGTGTACAGAAAGTTCTTTTTGTAAGAAGTACCAGACAGAATGCTTTCCATCATATGAATCTTATTTATTAACAGGTTTCACTCTATTTATTTAATTTGTAACAAATAAATGTAGACTTTATCTGTGAAGAGATAGTGAATTTAACACAAACTTGTGATTTCACTTGAGGCAGCATGCCTCATTAAAGATCACGCAGCAGAGCTTCTAAGTGAGGGTTCTTTTGTTAAAGGAGAAATTCTTTAACAGCTCTGCTGTGAAGATGGGGGTGGAAGGGAGGGTACTTTAGTTCGGTTTTAGCAGTTTTGAATAGTTACTGAGATTTTAGAAGATACTAAAAGACAGCTGTCAAAGCCAATGTTAAAATTAAATCTGTTAGCATTTGAGAACATGAGGTGTTGTTTCTAGACATTATTTTGATCCAAATCAGCTGCTTCTTTTGCATGCTTCCAGACATTTAGCTGATTGTCAGTTTCTTTGTGTTTTACCACGCCATGTTCAGTTCTTGCCTTTTATACCCACAATCTCTTTGGTTGGCATTTATTTCCTTTTTGAAGTAAATGAATTTTGCACTATGGAAGTTCTGTTTGTTTCACAAACATGGTAAAATCTTGGCAGCACAACAAGGGGTATTTCTAAATAATTGTTCAAATAAATTTCTTGTTCATACTGGTGCCAATACTGAGTTACACTTTTCAGCAAGGCCTTTGAGATACAGCACCCTGTTCTCAGTCCTTTTTTCTGCTGCCTTTCAGCATAAAGTGCATGTTCTCAATTAACTCAGTAGGAATGGGGTATGATTTTTAAGCTGTAGAGAACCATTTAATCAGCATATAAATTATGAAGAATAATCTTAAGCCATTATTTCAGTGTGTTGCATCACCTGAAGTAGGTGGAACAAATCATCAGATCATTCCTACCTCAGGGAATAAGCAGTTGGTTTTGAGTAGTTCCTTATGATTCTGGAGTGTTGTATCAGGTTCTACACATGCCAGTTCCTTATACATCCTGAGGAACTGTGATTCTGAAATGATTCATATTCTGGAAGGGTCTTGATTTTTAAAAAACTCTGTGTGTGTGTATATAAATACATATATAAAGAAATGTAACTTCTGGAGCTAATGAAATAAGAAAGCACTCCATGAAGTAATGTTTGTTGGATACTTCACTTGAAATTTGGAAGGATTCTTCTCATTCGTATTTGTTTGGCCTGTTTAATAAGGGCTCAGTCATTCAAGCAGTGCCAAAGTGAAGGACAGAAAAAAGGTATAAAAATTTTTCTGTATTAGTAATAGCCATAGGAACTCTTAAGCAACTCATTAAATCTAATTTCCAGTGAAACTCTTTCTGAAAACAGTTGTTAGAACCTCTTCAGTCAGAGTTGATTCCCTTCCTCTTACCTAACACCTGTAGAGGAGCTCCCAGGGCCATGTCAGTGTTGTTAAATCAGCTGTGGCTGGGAACATTCCTGAGTGCTGAAGCCAGGCAGAGTGGAACAGCCCGTGTCTGTTCATCTTAGCCTCCAAAACAAGGTGACCGCATACAGATTGCCTGCTGAGCGCGGGCCCTCGACTCTGCCGGCTGCTGGGTTGTGCCTGGAAACTGCCTAGGGAAAAGTGTTCATTGGAACAGGCCAGATTCATACCACAGACTGTTCCAACAACTCACTAGTGCAGACACTTGCACTGCAATGTCTGGGAATAGTACCAGCCAAGCTGGAGGTTAATTGTAGAGCTGTACCTCTACAGTAACCAGTGTCTCTCCTGTCTCTTATGCTGGGGAGGGAAACCATTGCAACACAAAATAATCCATTAAAAGTAGTTAATTTAATTCTGCTTTTTATCTTGTTTCATTCTTTAAACAACAACACACTGCATCATTAAAAGTTATCTTTCATTAAGTGCTATTGCTGTTAAAAAAAAAGAAGGAATTCAGCTCCAAATTTAAACACCTAAATGTATGTGTCTACCTGTGCAGAGGGTTCTGTCTGCCAGTGCAATCAGTAAAGCCAGGAGAATCATTTGACTTGTTCCAAAACACCCATTTGGCCAGCTGCATTACTCTTAATAATGACATTCTCTTAGTGGGAGCTTTGACACATAGTTCATGTGTAGATACTTAAAAAATAATAGTGTTTGCATCTGGAGCATCCTTCCTTCAGAATATTTTCATAGAATGTCTATATAGTAACCATTTTTGTGAAATCCTAATAAATTGCTTTTTCTGTAAAGGATGTAGGCTCATAATGAGAATTTTGAGTGCTGATGGAATAGTTACATCAAACTGAATTATCACTGATTATATGATGTTTCTGATGCTTCCTAAAGCTATTGAAAAAAATCCCTCTAGGATTCAAATCCCGGAGGTTTATAGGGTTCATATATAGAGCTGGATTTTTTGTATAATATTCAGTTATTTCTGGCCTTAGGTATTGCCCATAAGTTTTTTGACAGCGTGTGTATTAAGTAAAGTTTGTAGGTGCATTGATTTTACATCATCCTAGCACCACTATTTATCCACTGGCATTTAGCACACAGGGTGTTTGCTGCAGGACAGAAAAAGACCCTGTCAGTCTGCATAGAGCAGCAGCCCTGATTTTGCATTTCTAATCTTCCGAAGTGCAATTTTGATCTCATAATATTGTGATTTCATGCGTATTCTGTGCTTAGTACATCATTTATATATATCCCCCATAACTTGGGAGGTTCATTGATGTAAAAATGCCAAGTGACTTGTAGTATTTATGAAAAATGAGTTACAGTAGTTAGAGAGGAAATGGTACTTACTGCTTCAGGTGGTGTTAAAGCTTCCCAACCAATATGCAGCTTTTAGTGAGTTAAGCTCCTTTGCCAAAGGAAGCACCTAAAATATGAAAACTGCTTAAAGGTAAGGAGCATATTTATTGTTCAGTGTGTCAGTGGCTGTATGGGAGAGTTGCTTCTCTTGAAAACTTGTGTCATTGCAGTGATCGTGATCACTCATATTTTGAAAAGTACGAAGCTGGCAGAATGTCTCATTGCAGATGATTTTTGTGAAGTAGATATTTCTTAAAAATGACTCGAGCCTGGAACCATAAGATCTGACCCTGTAAGCTTTTCTTCTTCCAGATACCTGTTTTTTATAGATACTATAAATAAAACATCGTTCTACAATGAATAGTAAAATTTCATAATCAGAGAAAGACTCTGACTTGAGTGTGATTATTGCACAGACTCTGACTTGAGTGTGATTATTGCACGGATTATTTTTCAATTTTAACTGAAAAAACTAACTATAGTCATGGGATTAATGACTTGAAATATTAATATCTGCAGCATTCTAGATTTTTTTCAAAGTCTGAATAAGAATTCGTCTAGAAATAATTGCTTCTTACTGCATAGGAGGAAGGAAAGGAATTCCTTGATCGTTGAGATTTATTAGCCCAACTAACATTAACAAAAGCAAACAAGAAAACCCCAACCACATATTTTGCTACTTTAAAAACTGTTGAAATTTCTTATGCAATGATTTTGCCCATACTTGAAAAGGACATTTGTAACAAATTGTAAGAGTTTATATTCTGTGACAGCCAGGATAATGGATGGCACTATTTTAATGATGATCTTAATGGGTTTTTTCCTCCAGAATGAACAGTTGTTGTCATATATTCTGTATACATAGAAAAATGGCTGTGAGAATTTCTCATCAGAATCTCAATGAAGGTGAAAGCAGTTATAGCTTGCTGTTTGGAAAGATTTTTCAGAAGCAAACCAATGTAATCAAAATTTACAGAAGTGCGTGTGGTTGTTTGTTTTCTGGTAGGAACTCTGCTTAATTTTCACAGAGAAATAATGACATCGAAGCGTGTGGTAATACATTTTGAAATGTTGCTGTATTACAGTTTTGTATTTCAATAAAGCTACATGCTTAGGTATTTAATTTCCTTGAGTAAGTGTAATAATCACAGTTCTAGTTAATAACATCTAAGGAAGCATCTCCAGACATGTCTCTTGACTGTCTTGGCAATCCTTTACAGAGTGCAGAGAGATAGAATTCTTGTTTATGCATCAGTGAAACTTGACTGTGTGTGTAGACAAGGTGATACTCTAGCCACAAAATATGGCAGCACTACTCAGTGATTAAGGCTTGAGTGCAAATTACTTGGCTTTCTCTGAAACTACAGTCTGAGGTAAAGCATAATTTCTTGAAGGAAGACAAGATATCACATTACTGTACTTGTTCTTGCAATATAAAACTGAGCTAGTGTTTGATGTGAGTGTTTTACTGATAATATTTCAAAGTAATGAATGATGCATTAAATTTTGTACCAGCTTTCCTCTAAACAGAGAAATCTGACTTCCAAGAAGCATTATTCATGCCTGACTGAAAAAACTGTATAGGCAAAGTATATGTCTCATAAAGTAATTTCAGAAGTAAATTCAAAATGTGTAAAGTATTTCAAATAAATAATTTCTTAGAAGCTCATCTTTCTATAGAGAAGGCTTGGAAATGGTGATCTCATATCACAAAATGAGTCCACCCTATGTGGGGTTGGTTTGTTTACCTTGAATTTCTAGTTCTGAGTTCTAGTAGCAATTCACTTCTGCTTTTGAATCACAGAATAGTCTTGAGTTGGAAGGGAGCCACAATAATCGAGTCTAGCTCTTTAATGAACAGCCCCTGTGGGTTTCAAACCCCAGACCTTGGTGTTATTAGTAGTGTTTTATGGAGACAACATAAAGCTTTTGGTAAAATACATGTTTTAAAACTGGAAAGTGAGCAGAAATATTGAGAGGCTTTCAGGAGTATTAGTTATTGAATTATGCTTTGCCTTATAGAAGGGTTGGAACAGAGAAATCTTAATTCACTTAAAATTAAAAAAAAAAAAAAGATAAATTGATATATAATATTCCATTTATTCTGGGTTCCCTCTGCTCCTCTCCTCTTTGAGATTATGCCCAATTTGTAGGACACAGTATTGAGAGGAGTTCAAGAGAACACTCACACCCAAAGCCCCATAAATTCAGGGATTTCATTGGTGACTAATATGTAAAGTAGAAGGCCGTGGAAAAATGGGGGTTTGTCCCTGCCGTAGAATGCTGATGTTCTAATTTCTTTCTCACTGTTAAGCATGCATTTCATGCATTTAAGTTAATGTACCTGAAAATTTTACATGGATACTATTATGCTGATGATAGTTTTGATTTGTTTTCAGCTGTGGGATTGGGATCTTGGTGCTTCCACATGACCCTGAAGTATGAAATGCAGGTAAGTACTGATAAGTAGCTGTGAATAATTTTCTGTGTGTATCTTGCTATACAGTCATTTTGCCATTTCTTGTCTAGTTGAAACTTGTATAAAATGAGTTAATCTACCTTAGGTATCATTTTACATCACTCCTGCTCTCAACAAGGCAGTAATGCAGGTCTTGTTTCAATAGGTATTTTCCACTGATTATATACAGAAATATATACTTGCATCTAGAATAAGAGCTATCATCAATTGCTTATGGTGGTAGAGGACACTTTATCCTTTGGGAAATCATGTTATCTTTTTACACAAGATGTTATTTTAAAATTCTCACAGCTTTGCCATGATAGCAAGCAGTATAAACTGGAGTTACTGCTATTTGATGTAACTTTTCTCATCTTTTTGTTTCTGTTTATCAAGATGGGCCTGTAGCATTGATACTGAAATCAGTATCTTCTGAGTAGTGGTAATTGAGTCATTTTCTCTCTATTTTCAAGTAGACAGCATTCTATAACAAGTCACAGGACATAGGGATTTCCTGTTTTCTAAAGGGACACAGAAAGTCTTGTCCTGTTGTCCTCTTTTAGGTCTGCAAAGAATAAGGAAATACATCTTTGAATTAAAGTCAGGGTGAAGTGGGATGTTGTTCAAGATTAAGAAACCTACATTTAAAAGTCTGTGCTGAAAGTCTGTGTTCCCCCCCCAGTCAATGGAAATACAGTTTAATCAGTGGAGTGGAGAGAGGCAGTTGGCTGAGCTGAATCATTCTTCAGACTCCACTGGCAGTCTTAGCTCAAAAAGGATTCATTTCTCTAAACAGAGATGTTTAGTATTATTTTAGACCCTGTGAGTGTTCTCTCAAGCCTCCAGCTTCCATCCCACAGAGGTGCAGGTTACTTAGACTCCTGTCACATCTGCCAGTCTTGGATGGGTGTATTGGGAATGACAGAGCATCTCAGGTGGCATTAGGCAACTATGCTGTGGCAGCTGGATTGAGTCCTGCATTTCTGCTGATACAGTGGGACCTGCATATTGCTGATTGTTTGATGTTTGCCTCCATAATGTTCTGGTTTGTATCTCTGGCATGTGGTGGAGACTGTCAGCTTCCACAGAGCATACTGTTGTCACCATGCAAGAATATTTGGTGCTTTTTTTGGCATGAAAAACGTGGTTTGTAGAGCTTTTTCACCACTCTTTCCCAAATTAGGGTGCCATTTACCTGTATTTGGTGGTGAAGCTGCCTTGAATTTCCACATTTTTCTTATTGTTTCCCTCAGCTGCTTGTTCCTATCATGGCCAGTATTTCAAATCCTCTTTCTCACACTGATGCAGAGGTGAGCAAGGGCACCCTGTGTCTTGGTTTGGATAAGACAGGTGCCTGCTAAAGAAGGCAGGAGCTTCCCCTGAAATGGAGAATGCAAACCCTCCCCACCCCTCCAAATTGCTATGAATTTTAAATTAAGGGGCTCTCAGGCAAAAAAATACGGGAGCAGGAAATAACAGTTCTTTAATAGGGAAGGGGGGGAAAAACCATAAAATGATAAAATAAAAGCAATGCAGTACACTAAAATGACAGAGTCAGAACTCAACCTGACACCCTGTTGGTCAGGGTGCTGGCAGCAGTCCAGTTGGAAAAGTGGCTGCAGTCCTCCTGAGGTGTCAGGTGTGGTTCTGTTGGAGCAGGGGGTCCTGTAGAAAAAGGGTGATTCTTCCTCCGCAGATCCGTGGAAGAAGAAGCAGCTGCTGTTCCTCTGGTGAATCCAGTGGAGAAGCTGTGCTGGTGTGTCAGAATCTCCTGATTATATCTGGATAGCAATGCTCGGCTCCTCCCTCTGGGCGGAGCATCTCACAATGGGATGTTACAGTTCTTATCAGCCATGCAGTGACATTCAATAGCCTCTTATCACGGGATGCCCCCTGCTGAGGGAGGAGTGATTGTGATCTCGCAGGGAGAGAGATAAGGGGAAATTGCCCACTTAACACCTAGACAACTGCCATACAGATGGTAATAGAATACATCCTGCCTTGCAATCCAGAACATAATCCACCCCTTATTCTATTTCCATCTGCATCACAATGAATCCTTACACACAGTTCTCACTTAAGACTAGGTTTCCCTGTGGTACACAACGGCTTTCTCCATCTTTCTGCATTACCCACCAAGTGTAACCAGGTCCTTGAGCAAAAACAATTCCACGGATGGGTTTGTCTTTGCCTGAGGTGGGAGTAATCCAAACAGTCTTTCCTAAAATACCTTTCATGTGTACAACAGGGACTTTATCTCCATCTACAGTGTGCAGGGGTTCAGACTGGGCAGGACCAGCTCGATTGATAGACCCTCTGGTGTTGACCATCCAGGTGGCCTTTGCTAAGTTCATCTCCCAATTTCTAAAAGTCCCCCCACCAAGTGCCTTCAGGGTAGTCTTGAGTAGTCCATTGCACCGTTCAACTTTCCCGGCAGCTGGTGCATGGTAGGGGATATGGTATATCCATTCAATACCATGTTCCCTGGCCCAGGTGTTGATAAGGCCGTTCTTGAAATGGGTCCCATTGTCCGACTCAATTCTCTCAGGGGTTCCATGTCTCCACAGCACTTGCTTTTCCAGGCCCAGGATGGTGTTCCGGGCAGTGGCGTGAGGCACAGGGTGGGTCTCCAACCATCCCGTGGTGGCTTCCACCATGGTCAGCACGTAGCGCTTGCCTTGGCGTGTCTGGGGCAGTGTGATGTAGTCGATCTGCCAGGCCTCCCCATACTTGTACTTGGACCACCGCCCACCATACCACAGGGGCTTCACTCTCTTGGCGTGCTTGATGGCAGCACACGTTTCACAGTCATGGATAACCTGAGAAATACTGTCTTTGGTTAAATCTACTCCTCGGTCTCGTGCCCACCTATAGGTGGCATCTCTACCTTGATGACCTGAGGCATCGTGGGCCCATCGAGCTAGGAACAACTCCCCCTTATGTTGCCAATCTAAGTCTATCTTCGACACCTCTATTTTTGCTGCCTGATCTACCTGTTCGTTGTTTCGATGTTCCTCATTAGCCCGGCTCTTGGGGATGTGGGCATCTACGTGGCGGACTTTCACAGGTAGGTTCTCCAACCGAGCGGCAATTTCTTTCCATTCCTCAGCAGCCCAGATTGGTTTTCCCTTACGCTGCCAGTTGGCCTTTTTCCACCTTTCCAGCCAGCCCCACAGAGCATTGGCTATCATCCACGAATCAGTATAAAGATAGAGCCTTGGCCATTTCTCTCTCTCAGCAATGTCCAGGGCTAGCTGAACAGCTTTGAGTTCAGCAAGTTGACTTGATCCACCTTCTCCTTCGATAGCCTGAGCAACCTGTCGTGTGGGACTCCATACGGCTGCTTTCCACTTCCGGTTCAACCCTACGATGCGACAGGAACCGTCAGTGAAAAGAGCGTAGCGTGTTTCCTCTGCTGGGAGTTGGTTGTATGGTGGAGCTTCTTCGGCACGTGTTACTTGCTCTTGTTCCTCTTCATCAGAAAGACCAAAATCTTCACCTTCCGGCCAGTTTGTAATTATCTCTAAAATCCCAGGGCGATTCAGGTTTCCAATACGGGTGCGCTGTGTGATGAGGGCAATCCATTTACTCCATGTAGCATCAGTGGCATGGTGGGTGGTGGGAGCCTTTCCTTTGAACATCCACCCCAGCACCGGTAGTCGGGGTGCCAGGAGGAGTTGTGCTTCCGTGCCAATCACCTCTGAGGCAGCTTGAACTCCTTCGTAGGCAGCCAAGATTTCCTTTTCTGTGGGAGTGTAATTGGCTTCGGACCCTCTGAAGCTTCGACTCCAGAATCCCAGTGGTCGGCCTCGAGTCTCCCCAGGCACCTTCTGCCAAAGGCTCCAGGACAAACCATGGTTCCCGGCTGCAGAGTAGAGTACGTTCTTTACCTCTGGTCCCATCCTGACTGGGCCAAGGGCAACAGCATGAGCAATTTCTTGCTTAATCTGGGCAAAAGCTTGTTGCTGCTCAGGGCCCCAGTGGAACTCGTTCTTCTTGCGGGTGACCAGGTAAAGAGGGCTCACGATCTGACTGTACTCGGGAATGTGCATCCTCCAAAAGCCTATGGCACCCAGGAAAGCTTGTGTTTCCTTCTTGCTAGTTGGTGGAGACATCGCGGTGATCTTGTTGATGACCTCAATGGGAATCTGACGCCGTCCATCTTGCCACTTTACTCCCAGGAACTGGATCTCTCGAGCAGGTCCCTTGACTTTGTTCTTCTTGATGGCGCAACCGGCTTCTAGCAGAATCTGGATGATTTTCTTTCCTTTCTCAAATACTTCCACTGCCGTGTTCCCCCACACAATGATGTCATCGATGTATTGCAGATGTTCTGGGGCCTCACCCTTTTCCAGTGCAGTCTGGATCAGTCCATGGCAGATGGTGGGGCTGTGCTTCCACCCCTGGGGCAGTCGGTTCCAGGTGTACTGCACGCCCCTCCAGGTGAAAGCAAACTGAGGCCTGCACTCTGCTGCCAGAGGAATGGAGAAAAACGCGTTAGCAATGTCAATGGTGGCATACCACTTTGCTGCCTTGGACTCCAGCTCGTACTGGAGTTCCAGCATGTCTGGCACAGCAGCGCTCAGTGGTGGAGTCACTTCATTCAAGCCACGATAGTCCACAGTCAATCTCCATTCTTTGTTAGACTTGCGCACAGGCCAGATGGGACTGTTAAAGGGTGAGTGAGTCTTGCTGACCACCCCTTGGCTCTCCAGCTCACGGATCATTTTGTGGATGGGGATCACGGCGTCTCGATTCGTCCGATACTGCCGGCGGTGCACCGTCGAGGTGGCGATTGGCACTCGTTGCTCTTCCACATTCAAGAGTCTTACTGCGGATGGGTTTTCTGACAGTCCGGGCAAGGTGTTCAACTGCTTAATGTTCTCTGCCTCTACAGCAGCTATGCCAAAAGCCCATCTGAGTCCTTTTGGGTCTTTGTAATAGCCATTCCGGAGGAAGTCTATGCCTAGAATACATGGGGCCTCTGGGCCAGTCACAATAGGATGTTTCTTCCAGTCTTTCCCAGTCAGGCTCATCTCAGCTTCCAAAAGGGTCAATTGCTGTGATCCCCCCGTCACCCCGGCAATGGAAACAGGTTCGGCCCCCACATGTCCCGATGGTATCAGGGTACACTGTGCACCAGTATCCACTAAAGCATCGTACCTTTGTGGTTCTGATGTGCCAGGCCATCGGATCCACACCGTCCAGAAAATCCGATTTTCCCGTGCCTCTCCCTGGCTAGAGGCAGGGCCCCCCTAACCCTGGTTATTATTTCTTCCCTGGGCATACATGGTAGAGGTACCCTCAAGGGGATCTGACGGATCATACTCAGCAGCTCGGTCATGGGAGGTTGAGGCTACCTTCACTTTACTGGAGTTCTCTCGGTTAGTGTTTCCCTCCTTGAGTTGACGCACCCTTGCTGCCAGGACTGAAGTGGGTTTTCCATCCCACTTTCCCATGTCTTCCCCATGGTCCCTCAGAAAGAACCACAAGTCAGCCCGTGGGGTGTACCCTCTCTCTCTAGGTGGAAAATGTTGGGCTCTAACTCTGGGGCCTGTGACTCGCACTGGTGCAATATGGGAATTGTTCCTTCTCACCGCCTCCCTCATCTCCCTCATCTCCTCTCTGAGTTCTTGGACCACGGCAGAGACATGAGCTTGCATGGGGCCATTGATCATACTTTCATAATTTCTAAGTTTGTTTGCCACAGAACCCACTGTCTCTCGGTTGGTATCAGCATTGATCGTTGCAATGAAAGTGGTGTATTGAGATGGCCCCAGATTTGCCAGACTCCACAGCATCTGCCCTGTGCACCTGACCTGGTCGGGGTCATTATCATGCTGTCCATCTCTCCCAAAGAGTACCTCCAATACTGCCACTTCCCTCAGCTGTTGGATCCCTTCCTCAAGAGTCTTCCAGCGCATTCTGTGGTGCTGCTCCTGCATTCTTTCCCTGTGGACAAATCTCTCTCTGACACTTGTTAAAAGCCGCTCCCAGAGGGAAAGGGACCCTGGCTCCCTTACAAAAATCTGATTGATACCGGAGTCCTGAGTTAAGGGTCCCAGATTCCTTGCCTCACCACCATCCAGTTGCACACCTGTACCCATAAGGTCCCAGACCCGAAGTAGCCAGGTTGTATAAGCCTCACGTCCCCGTCGTACAATGTCTTTGTGTAGATTACGGAGACTTTCGTAAGTCAGGGACTCGGTGATGATTGCAACCTCTGGCTCCCCTGTGGGTTGTGAGGGCCCTCCCCTATCTGGGTGCTCTGCTTTTGTTTTAGATCTCCTTGTTTCTACAGGGGCAACTGCTGCTGGCTGTGACTGCCTCTGCAGTTCAGCTGGAACCTGGACAGTAGTAACATCTGTGGGTTCTGCTGCTGCACTATTAGATTCTCTCTCTTCAAAGCAGGGGGAGGGCTCTGCACCAGCTGGGGAAGTGTACTCCTTCAGGGTCTGGCCTATCTCACGCATCTCCTTCACCAGACCCCCCACCCAATCTGGGTAGTTCACATCTGGCACGGGCTGTGGGGTAGGAGTAGGCTCTGGGGCAACAGCATCCCTGGACTCTGGTGGCGTGTTAGGTTCTGATGCAGGTGTCAGGGTAGTTATCCAGGTTAGTCTCTCTCTCTCTCTAAATGCTAAATAGAACAGGCCTATCAGCAACACCAGCCACTGTATGATATCATTAATGTTTAGATTGGATCTGAACCCTTCAAAAACTGGTGGGGTGGACCCAAAGAGGTGATTAAAGGGTTGGGAGAAAATTTCCCCTGGTGTAATTTCCTTACAGCAGGTGCCATTATTAAAGTAACCCCAAAAACACATAGTTAAGGTGTGATAGCTGTGAATCCATGTGCCTGCCTTCCAGAGGAAGTTAAAAATCCATGAATTCCTCACCTTATTCACCCATAAAACAAACCGGATAATAGCCACAGTAGCCTTGGTTATAGGACCCATGTTAAGATAAGGGCCTACAAATGGGAGAAATACAGCCATGATCACGTGCCACCCAAACCAGGGTAAACTGGACCACATGGTGTCACTTGATGAGGTTTGTATAGCCACACAAAAATTAGATTACTCAAGAACTGTTATTCCCTTTTTGTTTATTTGCCCTCGAGCCCCACGTTGGGCGCCAAAAATCTGTCTTGGTTTGGATAAGACAGGTGCCTGCTAAAGAAGGCAGGAGCTTCCCCTGAAATGGAGAATGCAAACCCTCCCCACCCCTCCAAATTGCTATGAATTTTAAATTAAGGGGCTCTCAGGCAAAAAAATACGGGAGCAGGAAATAACAGTTCTTTAATAGGGAAGGGGGGGAAAAACCATAAAATGATAAAATAAAAGCAATGCAGTACACTAAAATGACAGAGTCAGAACTCAACCTGACACCCTGTTGGTCAGGGTGCTGGCAGCAGTCCAGTTGGAAAAGTGGCTGCAGTCCTCCTGAGGTGTCAGGTGTGGTTCTGTTGGAGCAGGGGGTCCTGTAGAAAAAGGGTGATTCTTCCTCCGCAGATCCGTGGAAGAAGAAGCAGCTGCTGTTCCTCTGGTGAATCCAGTGGAGAAGCTGTGCTGGTGTGTCAGAATCTCCTGATTATATCTGGATAGCAATGCTCGGCTCCTCCCTCTGGGCGGAGCATCTCACAATGGGATGTTACAGTTCTTATCAGCCATGCAGTGACATTCAATAGCCTCTTATCACGGGATGCCCCCTGCTGAGGGAGGAGTGATTGTGATCTCGCAGGGAGAGAGATAAGGGGAAATTGCCCACTTAACACCTAGACAACTGCCATACAGATGGTAATAGAATACATCCTGCCTTGCAATCCAGAACACCCTGAAATCATTAAAATGATCCAGACTTAAAACCTTTTATGAAGGGGGAGATTGTAGGTTTTTGTTTGTTTTGTTTCAGGTGGGGTTTTTTTGGGGTGCTTTTTTGGTTTTGGTTGGGGTTATTTTTCAGTTGTTGTTGGAGGTTTTGTGTGTGTGTAGAGGCTTTATTTTAATCCAAGTCACTTTGCTGCTACTTGCTCAATACTTCTGGTGTTGCATCAGAACAACTAAGGGACCTATGAACTGTGGTAAATAAAGTGGGGCAGAAGCAGATGAGGAGGAAGCAGGAATGTCTTGCATCATCTTGTTAACTGATGTAAAAGGCTTCGTGTGAGGCAGGGAAAGTACATTTATTTTGGCTGCCAAATGAAATCCACAAGTGGTCCATAATTATTCCAATTGTTTGCTTACTGATCACCATGGAAGAAACAGTTCAACCAGTAAATAAACTTTCCTCATTCACTTTATCTCTTGTAATGGTTAAAAATCAGTATAGCTATTCAAGGAGACTTTTTTTTAGATTTGTTTTGCAGTCTTAATACTGTAAATGATTGATTCAATTTGCTTAATTAAAAAAAATGTGAACACTTCTGTTCTTGAAAGCAGTTGTTTAGAATACTTCTGAGGAGTTCACCCCTTTTCTGTTATTTTTATGGGAATTTGCTTGATTGGATTCTTGAGGAAAGCACAAAATGCTTATTTAGCCAATGAAATCAGCTCCCTGAGTTCTCTTCTTTCCATGGTTCTTCATTGTTCAGGCATGCCTTTGACAGTACTCCTGGAAGCATTAATTTCTTAAGATACAGAAGTTATTGTCTTCTGCATGCAAATCCTAGTTAAGATCTTTTGAGAGGCTCTTTGCTGCTACTGTAATATCCCTGAGATGCTGCCAGCATATGAACTTAAGAGTGTAAGCACCTGTCCAAATTTGAAAGATTTTCCTGTATTGTATTTCTTGTTCTTCCCCCACCTTTTTCTTTAATGAGGTGTTAAATGACTCATACTCTTTAACAGCCACATGAATTAATCCTGTAGCTAATTCCTATCAGACTTGGGAAAGCACATCTCTGAATTTGTAAAATATATTACTATAAAGCTGAATTCAGCTATTGCTTCTGTTTTGTCCCCTCTAAGGCATCACAGCAAAGATAAACTACTGTGATGGCAAGGTGCCACCAAACATGCCTGCTAGCTTCAGCTGCTACAAATGTTCCTGATACTGTCTTTGTGCTGTGTGCTGTGGTTCCTGACCCTGTAATGCACAGCTCCTGGGATTTTAGCCTTGCTCTGCAAGGTTGGTTGTGTGCTGGCTCAGCACCTGGATCTGGCTCCCTGTAAGTCAGACCAGTCTGATCTCCCCACTGGAGAGAAGCAGTGGCAGTGTGGGGGAAGAAGCAACATCTGCCCTATCAGTGGCAGCTGGGCAGCAGAGCTGTTTAGCTCTCTTGTGAAACAGTTCCTGAGCTTTATATGACCAAAATCACAACAAGCTAATACTTCACACTCAAGATAATACATCTCTCTCCTTCTTTAAAGAATTAGATTTTTTTTTCCCCTCACAATAGGAAATTCCAGAGCTAAAATGAAGTTTTTGACTGTGCAGGTAGAAAATGATCCCAAACCAAGCAGAATCAGGCCGGATTTATAAAAGAGTTTGAGTAAGTTGCTTACTGCTCTTAACAAGTTTCATTGTTCAGAATAACACGGTTATGAACTTGTTAAGTACCCTGTAGCAGTGGTAGGAAAGCAATTTATTTACAGGCACACCCACTAAGTACTCTGAGTGATGATGGAAAAAGGTAAAAATCTTTTTTGCATCAAGTTTTTGTTTTTCTTAGAAGTCAAGCTCTAAAAGTTCTAAAAGCCCTAACTATTAATGTTTGTTTAACATATTAGCAATCAGAGGCTGTGGATCTTCATTGATCCATTTGTATCCTTTTTCATTTCCATGATTTTCAGTCTTTCTTAAGAGGAGGTAAGTTTAACTGTATATTTATAAGTAGAAATTCATGAAAGTTCTTTGGTGAGAAATTTTACAAGAAAATGATGCTATGATTCTTTTTCTTTCTAATAATAAATGGCAATTTTGAGTTTTCCTGCTATTGAGAAATCAACTCTCTTGTGATTACCATTTTAATTCCATTCATTAAAGTGTCAAGTTCCTAGAGAAATAACTGTTTTAGCTGTAACACACCAGTCTTCTCCCTCAGTATAAAAACTATTTAAGATAATAAAACATTATATGCCACCATAATTGCTGGGGAAACCCAGCAAAACAGCCTGCAAGAACCCCACATCAAACAAACGAAAAGCCCTGTCTCTGAATTAAAACAGTGTAAGAGATTTCTAAAATTAGGAAGTAAACATGTGAGCATATTGCCCATCCTAATAGGCTAAAATTCTATTTTATGCTATGGAACTATTACATTTCAATTTCTCTGTCAAGTAAGAAGATGCTACTGACAGTAGGGCCATAGATGGGATGGTCTTCTTCAGCCTGGCTTTACAGAATTAATTCTTACAAATATTTTAAGAGGTGTGAGCAGCAAAAATATCAAGATTCTTTGAAGGTGTGGGTGTTTATGAAGCGTAATATTCAAAAGATTCAGAGTAATAAGCTTTTAATGCAGCAGCTTCAGTAGCTGAACAGGGTTTGACAGTGCTACGTGTTAGAGTACAGTCAAGAAGATGGATATCCAAATGACTTAAAAACTCCTGTTTACTTAAGACTTACCCTCTCCTTAATTAACTTAGACAAGCTTGAGAGTTAAAAGTAGCTTTCATGTTTTGATGTCTTTGCTTTTTATAGCTGTTGGATGAACTGCCAATGATATACAGTTGTTGTGTGTTTGTCTACTGCCTGTAAGTATTTGTTAATTTTTTTCCTTGAATATTTATGAAATGTTAACTTTTGAAATGTAGAGTCTCCGAAGCCAAATTTAGCATATATAGAGAGAAAGCTTCTACTGCTTTTGGTGAGATCTGGTTTTGTACAGCATTATGATATTAGAGAACCAGGCTAGCTTTAGTCCTAGTTTTTGCTAATTTTGATATATTTTACCAGTGGGTTTTTTTTTTTTTAATAGGGGAAAAAACCCACTCATTAAAGACTTAGTGTAGTATACAATCAGAGCTCAGTGCTACTTGTATAAAAACAGCAGACATAATAAAATCAACTTCTGTAATGCCTACAAAATTAGCAACATTATAGCTTATTTGAGCTGGATTTCTATGATGTAGTCTGGCTTGAAGTGCAAATTTCAGGTTTCTGGCTAAACCTGCTTTTCACTCATCTGGAAAATTAAAAGGACAAGATTTTATGAGGAGTTGAATGCATATTTTGGGGAGAGTGTCTTGGAACATTCATGACAGTTTAATGTGATGCCAGGATATGTTCTCCCATTTAATTTTGGGAGCAATGTAGCATTTGACAACTGTAAATATACCCTAAGTTGGCTTTTTCTTGCCTGTTGCTGCAAGGTCTGGATTTAATATGATTTGTTCTGTCACTTGGCAAATCCAAATGATAGATCGTGTTGTTGCAGACTAAAAGAGAAAAAAAACCATCTTTTTTCTTTTGAACATATCAAATATTCAGCTGTTGAAAATTGTGAAGTCTTGATGAAGATTACTGGTAGCTTCCAATGGAGATGGGGTGCTTTAGGACTAAACCGCTATCTATGGAAATTGCCCTCAGTTTGTGACTCATACATTAGTGTGATTTGTACAAACTCAGGACCAGAATCATAATGCCTCTTTTAGTGGAAATATTTCCACTGTAGCTCCCTGTCTCCTTGAAATTGCCTTTGCATTTGTCTGATTTGAATGTGATTGGAAAAAAGGATGAGCAGTGGCTATAAAAATATATCTGAGGGTTTTTTTTTTAGTGCAGTGTTTATTATCTTCAAAAGCACTGAAGTCTGTTACTGCATTTATAACTCCAATAAGATTCAGTGTATTTATGTATGGTAGCAATTAAAATGCTCAAAAAAATGAGCTAATGTGTAGTTTAGGAGGCTTTTAATAATAGTATTGGTTAGCTTGAAAGTAGGTTGCAGGTGGTTGTGCACAGGACATTCCCTTATACATCATTCAGTTCTGCTGATTCTCAAACTGTGTAATTACTTCAGCAAGCCATTTTGCAATGTAGCACATTGTGCTGCCTTTAGACTTTTTGTTTCCCAGATGTATTTTTATTTTATTTCCTTTTATCAATTCATGGTGGTGTCTATTTCTCCAAGTTTATAAACAAAAGAGCTAGACAGATATAATTTAGAATTATATAGACAGCTTCCTCCAGCCCTGATGATAATGGGCTTCTCAAAATTCATTTTTGTTGGGGTTTTTTCTACCTTTTTTCTGATGTAGATACAGTCTGGCATGTGTGTTTATTTCCATCACAGCTGAGATTGAGGAGTAGTGTAGAGATTGTGAAGGTAATTTTAATTGTTTGTTTTACATACTGAGCAGTCAGGTGCTTTTACCTTCCCCTTTTACCAGTACCCAATCTAGCAAATGTACTGCAGTGCAACTGTAGTGAAGCCATAAACAATCTACATTTTAACAAATCTGAGTTCAGTGTTTTGTAAGGCAGTCCTTTTCCTACACTGCTGCTTGCTCAGTAATGTTTTTGACAGCTGTGTTGTATTTTAAACTAATTTCTAATTCACCATCCATTATCACCCTGTAAGCACCTTCTGAAAACACTTCTGCTTCACAAACTCTTTTCTTCGATTGGGTTACTTTTTGGCATATGCTGGAGCTTATTTGTGTTAGAGTTTTTTGCCTTAGATTTTTTTTAAAACATTTGCTGGTAAGAGCATGACTTTTTTTCTTAAAATAATGTGTCTTTATTTAAGGAGTTAGAATTTCTTGAGAGGCCTAAGACTAATTTGGATCAATTTTCTCACAATTTTTTTAATATTATACCTTGGAAATTGCATCCATTATATGGTAAGTGATGACTGTTGTCTCTCTCCTTTATCCTCTCTTCCAGATATGAATGTTTCAAGTACAAGAATACAGTCAATTATGCACTGCTTTTCTTGTTAATAACATACAGCGTCGTAGTCAGCATAGTAAGTAACTTTTTCTAATATGGCATTTTCACCCTTAGGTTGGCAGTTTTTCTGGCAGTGGAGAAATGTTATAGAGGCAATACTAAATCTCTGTCACTTCCAGTCAAGAAAGACAAATTATTCTTTTGTTGAGAAAATTATGTTGCTGGCCAGAGAAACCTAAAACCTTTCTATCTAAACCACTGTATAGAATAAATAAGGAAGAAAAGCAATAATCCAGTTGCTAGAACAGGAATGTGAGAAAAACAGTTGCCATTGACTTGATATGAGACCTTGGATAAGCTGTGTTCCTGCTTCTCTCACTTTAATTCATCTGTAGAAATAAGAATCATTCTGTTTGCCCGCAAAAAAAGTGAACTTTTTGTATCCCGTCCAGGATGCAGACTGGTGTTCTGAAACAGGCAGAATAAGAGAAGAACTTAGCTGTTAGTTAAAATGCTTCTAATTTTTTTGTGTGTCACAGCTAACTTGACTCCCTTTGTCAGTGGAGTGTTCTTCTATGAATAAATTCAGTTTCATGCTGACTGTCAACCACAGATGGAATTTCCTAAGTAATTTTTATTGATAAATATTTCTTTTAAAATTAAAGTATTAGTATAAGTCATCTTCAGCTGCTGAAATACTTGCCTCTTCTCTTCTATTTCTCCTAATATTTTTTACACTTGTGGCACATTATGCCTGACGTCTAGTGTCCTTCCCTATTCAAGAACATAAATTAAATTAACTGTATTACAAATAGGAAGAACTACAAGCTTTTTGTAAAATTAATTGAAACATTAAATTATTGTCGAAAACAAGAAAAGCAAATTAGAATTGCGTATGTTTTCTTCTTGCAGTGCGTATCGAGAACATCTGGTAGCTTTAGCATCTTAATTGGTTTTGTATGTTGTCAACTCTACTAAATTAGAAGCTTTATGTTAGTTGTTAATATTGATATTTGTGCTTCTTAGTTTAAAATAATTCCACAGATAAAACCTCAGGTTCTGCCGGAGGAAATTTCAAATATTTGATCAGCTTTAATGGTGCATGGATAGGCACTCATGGCTTGATTTTAACAGGAGATGCCTTGGCAATATTTAGATGAATAATATTATGATGGTTCTGTTGCAACTTATTTCTCTTTTTTAATCTTTCCAGGTTTACCTAAATTTGAAAGAGCCTGTATTCCATCAGGTAAATCTTGTTCTGTTGGAGCAGCTAATTTTGGTTTTCAACTATGCTATTTTAGTGGAATATGTAGCAGTATTTTACTGCTGAAAGATGGAAGGGAAGCACAATTTGCTGTTTGCTTTTTCTTTAAGCACTATTGCTGCCTGTCATGTCACCATCCTCTTACTAAGTGACATGAAAAACTAGAATGCTTCAATATGTGTTGTGTTTTAGCTTGTGACCTAATATTTCCCATGGTTTTCATCAGTGGCAAGTGTAATGAGGTGACCCTAAGGTGTGTGAGAGAGGAACAGCTAAATGAGTCTTTCTGCTGCTTTCCATTAGCAGCTGCTTTGAAACTATGACCTTACATCATAAGATGTCTTGATTGACTTAGCACCACGTTCTCTCTGCTTTAACACATTAGTTTACTGGGTTTTTTAATTACTCAGTTTTACTTTGTGGAAATTCAAGGTGAGTTTAAGCACAGAATGCCTTCTAGGGTCATGTAGCAGACTGCTTTGGACAGCCTTAATGGAGTATCTGGTACAGGCTCCTTTTGTAGCAGCCCAGGAGTATTAATATGCATCCCCTGCCTGTGGGGATAGGACTTGCATCGCTTACTTCTTCACAGGAGGTTAGAAATGATGCTCATTTCTGTATGCCATGGGTAGTTTTCCTTCATTTATGATTTTTTGATTAGGGATAACAGTTGAAAAATTGCCAAGCAAAAAGCACAGAACTCTTTGCAGAACAGAGCTTTAAAGCCTTAATTTTTTAAATTGGTAGTGCCACTACTTGTCGAAATGTGCCTGCTGCATCAGCAGTTGTAAAAATGATAACTGGCTCCTGTTGGTGGATTAGTCAAGTGCTGATCAAGAGAATAAATTTTCAGCTGCTCCAAATAATCTCCCCTAGAAACATGAATTGTTACCCTACCTGTAGATAAAATGGAAAATTGCAGTGTGGGTTTTTTTGGATGGTATTAATTAAATAATTTCTTTTTTTCCCCTATTTACATTTCCAGCAGAAAGATACTGGCTGGGATGAAAGTGATAATTACTCGTGCTTTTACTGAGCTGGTCATAACCAGTTTTGAATGAAGTGACTTAGAGTAGTTTTGTTAACAACAGTGGCAAAATTTACTATTTCTGGTGAACTTTTGTCTCTTTAATCAATTATTTGACCAAGCTGTATTTATTGGAATAAATACATTACGGCTTCACTATAGTCCAGTTTGATGCATTGACATAGGTGTTGCCCCATGTCACAAAAACTAAAACAATGGATATTACAACTTTTTGAGAAAGAGGGAAATAGAGAAAGTTTAAACTGTTGTCCCAGACCTTTAATTTTCTGCATCTGGTTTCTCTTAGGTTCAGAATATGAATTCCCTGTTATAATTTATACATGAGGAATCAGTGTAGAATGTATTTAGATCCCATAAAAGTGTTGGACTTTTTACAACAATTCTTTGCAAATTGATTTTTATGGAGAACATAAAGTTATGGCCAAGTTCCAAATGTTCAAGTACTGTACTTATTTTTTCACAGTCTTTGCCAAATATGTAGTAAATCCAGAGGAAATATTTCCTTGACTGCACAGCCTAACTGGGTTATTTTCTTATACTTGTACATTATTTTAGAGTGCATTAAAAAGAAAAAGTTTAAAAAATTTTATAAGCATTTTCAAACTGCTTTTCAAGTCACTTAGACTTGAAGTAAAATTAAATATGTTCATGCAATCATAGTTTAAATCACAATCTTTCTAAGTGGGTTAGAAAGTCTCATCAGGAGATAACGCAGCATTTGGTTCCTCTTGGTGTTTTTCTGTGATCATTTTGAGTTGTCAGCCTTGCAAAAAGAGGAAGAACTACAAGGATAACTTTTTATTGTTCGTTGTTTCAGTATGGATTGTGGTTTTGGTTTGGTTTTTTTTCCTCTGGAAGGAAGCCAGTAAGAATGGAAAAAAGGATCCTATTATATTTAGCAACCAGGATCCAAGCCTCATTTTTCCCCAAATTACTTTCTACTTGTCTTTCCAATTTAGGCTCATAAATTGCCAGCTGCCAGCAGGGCTCAAAGGTGATTTCAGTTTGTTATCCACAGCACAGTAGCAATAGAGTCCAGCTTTTTTCTGCATCATATTAAGGGCGATCTTTAAGGGTTTTAGTGCTTCAGCTGTAGGAGGAATGAGATGCGTGTTTTGGGCAGGTGGAGGCAGCACATCATTAGAAGGAAAAAAACAATTCCTATTTGACAACTTATCTAGTATTTTTTGCCACCTTATCAATTAAATGAAATATATTAATGCCCTTTACAGGCATATATTGTCTTGCTTATGTTCAAATCTCTCAGGCTAGAGCACTATTAGTTCTGATTTTCAAGGTGTAAACAGTCCAGCTGCCTGGTTGTTTTAAAGCCAGTATCATTGTCACAGAAAACAGCTGTGCCTCTCTCCTCTTTTCCATCTGGCACACAAATTTATTTTCTGATCTGAATTTGATTGGGGAACTCAACAGATTGAAACTCTCTTCGGAATTAATTTTAAATCCGATTAGTTCTTCATCCCTGTTTACCACATGTATACAAGGAAAGGGGCGGGGAAAGAATGGCTGCTGGTGTAAAGTGATCCACAGACATACAGAGACAGCCCTGGAAGTAGAAGTAGTTACTCTGAAATCTTAAACTTTCAACTCAACTCTTACAAGTAGCCTCCTCCTAATATAATGAGGCCTGGGAAGCTGTCACATACAAAGCAACATGTTCCATCCTGATTTGCTTCATGCCATCTCTGAATACTTGGAGTGATCAAAAACCTCGTTCAGCTAGTGGGCCAAGTTACGTGAATAGGGAGATAGTTCTAAAAACCTGTTTTATTTGTGTAGTCATCTGATGTGACAGTTTGAGGCAAACAAATAATTAAAAGGTTAATGGAAAATTAGATTAAATAGCTGTTTCTTCTACGTTAGGAAATGTGATGTAAAACAATAGGCATTCTAGAATGTTCTTGTGACGTCCCATGAGAAACCAAGCCAGCTGGAGAAACAGATCAGTAGGAGAGTTTCAAATAGGGTAAAGTAGTGACTAGTGAAAAATTACTAAAGGAGATTGTGAAAAAGCCTGAATTTTCTTGGAATCAGTAGTGGAATTGACTTGTTTGGTTGGTTTCTTTTTTAACAACCTCTAGCAGGAAAAAGAAGAGTGTACTGCTGGTATTTGTGATGATAGAAAGTACAGAGTTAGTGCTGAGAGTTAGTGCTGAGTACTGGGGGGAAATGAAGAGATAACTGGGATACCTGGAGGATGAGGACTGATTCAAAATGGAAGAGATGCACTGATGGACAAATACAAACTATTCTTGTTCTAAACTGTTCACAGATCACCAAAGCAGGGGAGGGAGTGCCTGGATGTGTTCACTGTTTTCAGCATAAGAACATGACCAGGGATTTTTTTTTTTTTTTTTTTTACTTTTGATAGACATAAAATACAAGTATTGTATTTACTTCTTCAGGTGACTGAGTAAGAGGAAGAAAGTAAGCATGGCAGGAAAATGCATTTCATTTGCCTTAATAAAAAAATTAATAGGCTTTTTTTATCTAGGGGTGTTTTAAATATACAAGTGCAAAGAGGAAGGTGAAATCAAGATGAAACATGTAGAAGTATGGAAGTATGTAAGGGAGCCTGAAACTGCATGAAGAATATATTATGTCCAGGCACAACCTGTTCAGACTTGCGGGATTTCCCATTTTAAGGAATCTCTGTGGACCCACTGGATGTCTTACAGCTTTCCAGAGTCGCTCCTGCTGCTGAAGCAATAGTTAATTGTAGGCTTGTGGCTAATATATTGTGCCTTTTGGTGGAATGTGTTCTTACTTTCTGTACATTCAGGTTCCCCACTATTCTCTTCAAAATGACCTTTTCAGGTGTGTCTTCAGCACAGAGTTTTTTCTGTTCTGTCATTGTCCTGCTGATGAGCATGTATAAAACTAACTTGAATGACATTTCTCTCTTAGACAGTTCATTTGGGGATGCATTCCCAAGCAAGTACAGCTTTCATTCTGGCTGGTGCTTCTGCCTGCACAGTAGCTTAGGGAATGAGGAAGGATATTCTGACTCTCCAAAGGTTCAGCTCTACAAGTCATTGGAGGGGAAGCTTGACTTTTTGTGGCAAGCTTGACTTTTTGTGGCAGACAGTGTCCCAGAAGCTCTACAGCGGCAGTGACTCGCGTGTCATTTTGCTATCACATAGGTGCATCTAAACAGGACCAGACCCAGTGAATCTGAGTTAGTTCATATCAGCTATGACAGTTCACAGCTGTCAAGGCAGCCTGTGGTACTACCCAGCTGTAACTGTGTCCAGTTACTTGGTGTTTCAGTGTCATGTTGGAGTTGTCCTTCCTTTTTCTCTCAGCTCAGATTTCTTCTCCAGAAATCTAAACCCATGTAGAGCTCAGTTTCTTTCTTGCAAATTGCAAATACAGCTTCCACATTCAAATATTTATGTAACTATCTTTTGATAGCTGGACTATTAGATAAGCTGGTTGCCAAGAACACAAAATCTCTCAGTACAGTGCCCAATGTGTATACTAATATTTGAGGCTGATAAATTGACTTTATTAACCAAAGATGGGTAGAAAGCCGGGAGCAGAGGAAACAGAGAAGTGGAAATACCGGGCTATTGCTGCTTTCTGTACTGGAAGGGTAGATGAAGAACCAGTTTTGTATGCTCACCCCCTCAGTGTGCAGTACCAACCTTGCTTCTAACTTAAATAAGTGATTTTATGTATTATATGCTTAATTGCCTCTACATTAAAAATGCTGCCAGACACTGAACCCTGAAGTGCTTACTTCCCACTTGTGAATTAGGAAGTTATTCATATTTCACCTTCTTATGAAGTAATACACTGTGTCTTCATAAGACTTTGGTTTTTTCCCTCAATTGTAAAGATACCTTCAAAGCTGAAATATGCAGAGCTTTATTTGCATCTGAAACAGCAAAGAGGGAACTGTCTAGTGGTAACAGAAGATTGAGATTCTGATCTTTCCTTTTGTTTCAATTGCAGTAAAATGTTGTTCTTTGGCTTACAGTTTAATGGCAGTGTGAGACAAAATAGCAGAAAACTTGCTTGGATTGACATCTGTCATTTAAATGATGTCTTAGTTAAAGAAAAGAAGGACAAAAGAAGTTAAAGGAATGGAAAAATTTGAGCTAACTTGAATAAGGCAGATTTTTCTTTTTTTTTTTAATATAATATTTTACTTTGTCCTTCTCTGGGTGGATGGGTAATACCTAACAAAGTTTTACCATGATAAAAATAGTAAAGCTGTGGATGGTAAAAGAGATGAAGTAAGCACTGCTGCCTGACATCTGAACTGAGTTGTGCAATTTGGTGTGTAGCCCTCTAGTTAGAAACAGCTGGGGGAGGTGAGCAGCTACAGTTTCTGTATATCACAGCAGCACCTCCTGGGTGCTCACCTTCAGCGAGGAGGATTGGAGCATGCAGAGCAGAACAGGTTGTTGTTCCAGGCTTTCACAGGCTTTTAAACACAAATGTGTTTTACTGCTAACAACCTGTTTAGGTGGGGAAGCAGAAAAGGAAAGAAATTGAAGTGTCAACGATGGGCATATTTTTCTTCAGTCACTGCAAGGTTCTCTTTCTTTTTTTTTCCCCCTTCCTTCCTCCACTGATACTGTCCTCTTCTGCAAGCCATTAGCTCTCGAGGAAATAACAAGCCGGAAACTTTGCAAAGAAAGCTTTTCTTAGCTTTTGCTCTTTCCTGCTTTTAGCAGCTGCTGAAAAAGATAACATTTTACCTGGGCTTTGAGCTGCCTGTAAGATCTGTTTCTCTAGGCATAGTCTGACACTATTGAACTCCCTGTACAAAGAATCCAAAAGCAATTTGGGTACAAGCATAAGGGTGGTCACATCTCCTAATGTGTATGACAGAAATTGCTCTTAATGGATAGGTTTTTTCCCATATCTCTACTGCAAAGGAGTATTTTAGTGATGGAAATTTTAAGAAGGAGAAGATCAGCAAATCAAACTGTAATTTGGATTCTGGAGGAGCCTTCCTATGAGTATCTTCCTCTGTACCATCCCTCTCTTAGAATAAATTGCTGGATTTGATTAGAAAAAATGAAAAGTGCTGTTTTAAATGAGGCTGGTAATGTATTTATGTGGTGGGATCTTTTTAGGCAAAATGTCAGTAATGAAGAATCATACTAGCAGACAGCACCTACCACACCTGAGCTTCCCTTCCTACATCACTCCCCTTCCTTCCCTTGGCTTGGGACTGATAAGCACTTGATACTCAGGCTGTGTCTAGCAGGTTGTGTTGGTTTTCTTTTTTTCCTGGTTTAGGTGCTGTACCCCAACAAGAGGACTGGAATTAATAGCTTTGTATAAATTACAAGCCAGAACCAATTAGCCTTTCAAATAGTTTTGCTTTGTTTAGCTCTACAGAGCAGAACACACAGTAGTTGTAGTTTATTTACTAAAGTTCTTTAATCTTGTTCTGAATGCAAATGAAGAACTGCTGTGCTGACTGACTTTGAATAGTCAGTATTGGGGCTTACTTTTACCAGTTGTCAAACATAAGGGCTCTGTTGTCTGTCTTGTTCTGTATACGTGCACTGATAATACAGTGCACTACTAACCTTATCCTTAAATCTAAAAGGAGTTTGCAAATTTGCCTTTATGGACTTTTGGAAGGAAGGTTTCACTTTGCATTATTACAGTAACCTGTTTTATGTGAGATCACTGGACATGCTTGCAGGATAGTAGGTTCTGAATGCCCCAGTTACAGCAGAGTGAGAGGCAGTCCCTGTCTCAAAGACAGTGGAAAAGAAGGAGGGGTATGAGGAGGTCACTAGAACATGGTAAGGACACCAGTTTATATGCACACTTCTTTTTGTGAGGTTTAGTGGCTTTAAAAAAAAAGACAGCAAAGGTTTAGAATTTTTCTGTTTCATGTTAAACAAAGACAGAATTAGATAGCAGCTAACTAGAAGCAAGATGAAAAAGTTAAGTCAGTGAACAAGGAAGAAAAAAATACTGGGAGGCCTGTGGGCCACTGGAGAGAGGCAAAAAGAGCAAAGCACAGCTGCTTGGAACAAACTGCCTTTTGGCAGGAGGAAACCAGTGTTCAGAATAAAAGATAAAGAAAGAAATTGAATGTCACCAGTGTCTAAAAATCCTCCCTGCTGCAGTGACTTCTGCATCACTCTCAGGCATGACTGGCCACATTTTTTCTCTTCTTTAATCTGTATGTCTTGGGGGGTGGTGTTACATGGATTTTAAGTTTGTGAATAAAAGAGAGTAATTTAAACATCACAAGGCAAAAGATAAATTATTATTTTGACTTTTTATAAGTCAGGTGATTGCATTCAAATTCATCAAGCCTACAGTGAGTCAGATTTTGCTCATGGATCTTTTCAGACTGTGCAGCCTTCCCGCTATATAATTAGATTGAATCCAAACAATCTGCAATAGTTGTTTGAAATGCTTCCTGGAAAGTTTTTCCCCATAGTGATGCTCAGTGTGGGAATAGCACATAGTCTATTCAGGTGTTTGCTTTCAGGAAAACATATTAATTAAGTATCAATGAAAGAAGTACGGCTTTCAAAAACAGCTTTAGCTGATGCTTGCACAATCCTGGGCTAAAATGCACAGAGAGAGAAGAGATAATAGGGGTTAGTTACCATTTTTGATTTCAAGATGCTTTCTGAGTGCCATCTAGTGTTTGCTTTCCAATTCAGAGCAATGGAACATTGGTTTTACACAACTGACTTTTCCTGTAATTGTATAAAGGACATGCTTTATAATCATACTTTTAGTTGAAACTTTAACAGAAGGCTTTCTGGAGCTGAATTTAGAAGGAATACTATTTTCCTGAGATGTAAAATAAAAAAAAAATGAACAGAGGCTTCAAAAGATTTTTACTCCTGGACTATTTTATAAGGTCTCTTGAACCTAACTGCTGAATTTTATCTCTTTTTTTATTTTCAGATCATGTATGGAACACTAGTTTCCATCATAGTTCTAAGATCTGTTTATATAGTGTTATGGTAAGTAACCATTTAATTCAGCATTGTAAGTTACAACATAGTATTTGCAGGTTTGTTTTTTTTTTTTTTTTTTTTTTTTTTTTTTTTTTTGTCAGCTTAACATGCGAAATTGGCAATGGGAGAATTTCTTTAACTAGGTACATAATGTTAGCTACTCGGCTCCCCTGGGTTTAAAGGGTTTGGCTCATCACCTTGCTCTTTTTTGAAACCACTGGGATAACATTAAACTAAACTGAGATTTCTGCACTTATGATCAGTGTTTACTGTCAGGTGTTCTGCTGTTGGCTTCAGCTGTTAGACTGGGATTTAAACAGAAATGGAGTTGGTCTTCTCATTGCTGGGTAGTGTGAAATCTGTTGCTAGTGTCCAAACTCTAATGATAATACTGGGAGAGTGCTGTAAGTAGGACTGCAGAGTGGAACCATCACTTAGTAATTTCCTTTCCTCTTCTCTGCTCAAGTGTTTAAAAAATAATGACACATGGTAGTTTTTCTTACAGTTTTGATTGGGTAAAGTCAGGCATAATGCTGTGGAAATGGAAATTAAAACTGTAACAGAAGGTATTAAAAGTGCTCGGAGACACTGAGAGGCATGAGAATCATTGGAGCACAAACTCTAAAAAAGGTCTGTAAAAGGGAGGTGAATGGAAGGAAAAGAGAAGAAAATGGAATTTAATCAGTATTGAAGTAAATACATACCTTTAGCTCTCAGAGGCTCAGCTGGTTGCCCATTTCTGTCTATCTCTTGTGAATATTTGGTGTTCTCATGCATTTGGGGATTTCTTCTGAAAATTACTTATTTCTGTCGTCATTTTAAATGTGCTTATTGTTAAACTTTGTTTCAAGTTCCACATGTGTCTCTTCAGGAACACAAGGAAGAATTTAACAAAATGTGAATTTGAAGTATTATAGAATCCTCAAATATTTTGAGTTGGAAGAGAGCCACAAGGATCAAGTACATTCATTGAATCACCTTCCAGTTGCCATTTCAGTTCATGTGGTTTGGCTTTCCCTGAGAAATTCCCACAGACCAAGTGCAAATGAGCAGAGACTTTCTTACTAAGCAAGAAGAACTTAAAACTGATAATGTGTTGCAGCTTCAGAAGCAATCATTAATTTAAAGGCACTTTTTAAACCAATGGACTGGAAATTTTAATCCTTGCCTAGAGATCTTAAGCGATACTATGTTAATTCACCTCCAAGGGGAACTAAATTGAATCAAATTGAAGTAATTTTAATTTTGTTTTTATTTAAGGATTTAACACAGCTTTAGTCTTTTAGATTAAATTTCTTTCTGTCTGTGTAGACAAACTCTTGGGCCTGCTATTTTTCTACTTCTGCAAATTCCACACAGTTATGCATTCTTATTATTTCTGAAGCATTTCATAGTCTTCTCTCTTTATCAATAACATCACCACCTTCCCCCCCAAAGTATCATTGATTGTTTTGCTCCAGCAAAGTCTGTCTCTGAAGTCCTGCCTACTTTTCACTTAAGTTCTAGGGGCTTGGAATGTATATTCTTAATTAGCTGGATCACTTCATTGAATCAGTGCCCTACAAAGACTATTTCCCTTGTTGGTGTTGCTATGCAAACTGGGCAGAAAGTTGGGATGGGAAGAGAAGTAGGTTTAAAATACTTCTAAATTTTAACTAAACTACTACTAATTTTAAATTAGTTCTGCTAGAGAAGCTCTTCCAACCTGAAGGTACCCTTTCTTTTCTCTAAAATTCATTCCCAAGCACACTTTTGGGTTTACTTTCTCTGCACGGCTAGAACTTATACCTGTATTTCCATCAGTAGTGCTAGCACTTGGCCAAGCCTTTTCCAGCTTACATACTCACCCTGATTTCTGCTTGTTTTTTGTTGCTTCACTTCCTATCACTCATATTTCTTATTGTGGGCCTTGAAGTCACTCTGAGATTAGAGGGAAAATCCCAAAGAACAGCATGTTATTCCTTCCAGAGTACTACCTCATCCTATCCTCAGCAGTTGTTCCTCTTCCTGCCTCTTCCCCCTACACTTTTCATCTCTTTCTTAGATCTGTTTCCTCCCAAGATTACAACTGGGCAAATATTATTCTCTATTCACAAAGCATGTTCCCTGTTAATAAGTGATGCCAGTTGATTCCTTCACAAAACACCCCTGCTTATTCCTCAATAATTCCAGCTCTAATTACCTAATTACCAGCATGTCTAATATACCTTTTAGTGCTCTGTCGTGTCATGGTCTTGCTTATGTCTCTGGAGCACTAAGGGGGTAATATCACAGTGAAGTCTTTGCCATGTACTGCATGCTGCTCCACATATTTATTAGACCAAACAAATAATAATTTTGCTAGTTTATATTGGCAGTCAATTTGTAAATATGTACAGCTTGTATCTGGAGCTACCTGTTGTGTTTTGCACATTTTGGTTCCCAGTGCTCACAGCTCTGAAATGTGCTGTAACACACACAGTGGAGGAAAAGGCAGCTCAAGAATGTGTTTTAATCCAGAATGTCAACTGTGCATTCATAATGCTTAAAAATAACTTGAACAGTCTTTGATGGCAGCCTTTCAAGGTTGGATTTGGTTTTGCTTTTGGACTTGTTTTATTAGTGGGAAAGGAGCCTTCCATGTAGGAAGTTTACAATTTCATGGTCCAACCTGAATGTACACAGGGAAAGTAAATTACTTAATGATGCAATTTATTGCATCTGATTCTTCAGTGTGTTTTCCATATCTTGAAGAAATTTTTTTTTCTGCCAAAATTAAATTGACATTTTTCTATTCCCAGTAGCATTCAACTCAAAGATGAACATAAAAGTACTGGGGTTTAATACCATTCATTTGGTTAGTTGTTGGTCATGGTGGTGTACATTGACAAAATAGTAATTTTGAAAGACCATATTTATACAAATTCCCTAGTATAGAGATATGATCTCTTGGCAGAGACCCTCTTCTTTTGGGAGAGTCCAACTTGGTAACAGAGATATTTTTTTTCTTTTTTTATGTAATGAAAGAATATACACGGGACTTAAGAATTAGTACCTTTTAGCCAACTTTAGTTTTCCTACTTTTTGGTTTCACTCAGTGCAGTATTTTGGAAAACATTTATTATTGTAGAAGTAAAAGAAAAGTCTCAGAGAATATGAGATCAGGAGAGAGAAGTACAATATTTAAACTGATAAAATTTGAAGGGTTTTTTTTTCTTTTGAGGGAAAAAACAAATTGACAAAGAATTTTATTTACATATAATAGCATTTCTGTATTTACACATTTTTTTTGTAGTATATATTAGTATATTTCTGTATCTTTAACCATTCTGAACTAAACTTTGCATTATTTCTCTCTTTAGGGTATACCCATGGCTTAGAGGTTTAGGATACACATCATTAACTGTATTTTTAATGGGATTTTTTCTCTGGAATGTGGACAACATTTTCTGTGATAAATTGAGGTGAGTTTTTTCACTTGTCTGGATAGCTCTTAATAGCCTTTAAGTAAAAAGATTGGATTAATTCTGAGGTCCATATTCAAGTCCATCTCATTGTATGTATGGTATGCTGCCTACAAAACATCCATGAGATTTTATGCAGATTGCTCATGACTAGAGTCAGCACTCAACAGGGGTTTTTAAATTTTTTTCAACCATTTATAGATTTTTTTTAAATTTCTCTTTAACTTCAAATTAAACTGAGAGAAATAATGTCACTGAAGTAATTTTGAGGATCTGTGGATGACTAAAGCCTGCTATTCAGACTTGATTTCATCTGAATGTGTTTTTACTCTGCTTATTTGTGGTTTTTTTCTGCTCTTCCATTTCCTATGAAAATATCAAAAACAGTAATGTACTGCATGTTAAAGAAGACATGCAGAACTACTTCTACTATTGCTGCTACTACTACTCCAGAAATACCTATTTCAATATCCATGTCACCAATAAACAGCACTTAGTTGCAATTCATGTGTTGTTCAGCAAGCTGAAGGAGATGGGAAGGTTAATTCCAGCATCCAGAAAAATACATTTTTGACAATTTGAAACACTGTTATGCCACGGAATCTGTGTTGTACAGAATTGTCCTAGTAGGCTGGTTTGTCAGAGCCAAATAACAGTGTGCTGTAAAGAAGTCTAAAGTTTTCCATCCCTTCTGGCTCTTCAATCCCTGTGCTAGGTTAAGCCAACTGAAAGTTAATTCCAACAGAGTATTCTTGAAACTTTTTAAAAATTAATATAATACATGATCCTCATCCCTAGGAGCACTTGATACAGATGGGATAGAGTAGTTATTTGGCAGCACAAGTGGCCTGGGTTTACAGTTACTTTGCAGATATTGGCATCAGGGTTGATTTTTGCAGCTGCCTCACATCACTGGTGAGATCATAACCCCCAGTTCACCAAACCTGCTGAGCTGCTGTGGGTCCATGGGGCTTTTGAACTGGTTCCTAGGTTCAAAAATGACACCAGCTGCTGAGGCACTTTTTTCCATCCTCATTTCATAAGGGGAAAAAATGTTAGTGTGTTTCCTGTAATACTACTGTGGTTATGGTGCTAGAAAAAAAAATATGCTTGTTTACTAGCTTTAATCAAACATCTGCAGAGCCTTGGATTTCTCCAGGAGGTATAATAATTTGAACCTTTGGAGAAAATACATTTAAATCCCTTGAAAATCTCTATTCTCTGAATGTCTAACTTGTGAATCATCCACCTACCTGCTTTGTTTGCTTTTAAAGTTCAAAACTGTGTTTTGATTCAGGGTTTTTTGTTCCGTATTTCAGTAAATCTGCAGCTTATTTTAGAAAAAAATCAAAATAGAAAAAAATCTGTAGAACTCAGTTTCTGTGGTGGGAACCGCACGCTTTTGACTTTGAGCTTTGAAATTTCCTGCCATCCAAAGGCTCAAAGGTTGTGCCAGGCTGCATGTTCCACTGTGTCATTGCTGCGCTGACTCAGCTGAAGCTTTGTGCTGATATTTGTGACTGAGCAGCTTTGGACCAAGCACTGTAATATCAAGCAGTGAGGACATATTCCAGGAGCTGCAGATTTTTCCTTCTTAACACATGCAATTGTTGTTTTCCATTTTTTTACTTTGACGAGTGAAATTAAAGTGGAAAAAAAAGACCAGCAGATGCAAACAGTTCCTCCACCATCAACCAAAATAGGCATTAACTGCAGAAGCCTGATGAGCAGGAGAAATAAGAGCAATGTAGTTCCTTCTCTTTATTTCTGTATCTCCATCCCTTAGCCCCTTCCCAAGTTGCTCACAACCCATAACTACAAAATACAAAGCATGTTGGTGGAGTATTTCAGACCCTCTCCCTTAATTGCTTCCTAACTAAACACCCACTTTGTCCCTGTTTTAGAGTCCAACAGAGAAAGGCAAGTTGAGCTTCCATGGACTTGCAGAATCGGTGGTGTGATTGACAGATTTAAAGTGATGATGTCTGATAAATCTCATTTTCTCTCTTGGACCTTAAACTCAGCATTTCATCCTATTAATAGTTCACAGGGTGTTGTGGAGGAGAATGGTAGAATTCATTTGGGACTGTAGGGTGCCATAAATATATTCCCTGAAATTTGAGTCCAGAAGTAATTGGTCACTCATCATATGAAGAAATGTCTGTTTTCTTTAAATGCATAAGAAAGTCAGTTTGATGATATTTCTTTGTACTGGCAGTGTAAACTATAACTGCTGCTCCTCACCTGCTGAAAGCCTGACTCCATGAAGCCTCACCTGTCCAGCACATGCCTGAGATATGGAAACAATAATGTGTGATCTGATAATCCAACATTGTGATTTGAGATTGCTTAGCTGGGAAAAACTATTCCAATGCATGGTATTTCTTTCTTTCAGAGCGTTACGAGAGAAGATGCCTCCTGTGGTGGGAGCTGTGACACAGTTTCATGCATGGTGGCATATTCTCACAGGCCTGGGTTCTTACCTTCATATCCTGCTAAGGTAGGAAATGTTTTCTAAACTGAAAGTTCACAGAGATCCTATGAGTTTTCTCAGGTTCAGATGTACTTCAGAATGTTGTACCATCCAGAAGAGCAGGAAAATGATTTATTGAACTGGTGTACGGTTTTCTTTCCTCTTTGTAACTGATCTAAAAACTCTCTTAAAACTAATCTATATTTTTCAAAATGTAATCACTAGTCTTTAAATAGTCATGGTTCTTCAAGAAAGTTTAATTCAGAAATGGTAACCCTGTGACAGTTAAACCAAAACTATTTGACAGTATATTAATTTCAGAATGTAAGCCGTTAATACTTGTCTGTTCTTGAGCAGCAATCCTGAAGTACTTAAACATGTTTAAATTTAGGAGCTTAACAAATCTTTTGATAGGCACCATCACTCCTGAAAACCAGCAGGCATCCTGCTGTAGTGCAGAAGGGTGATGGCTGAAACAGTTGTAGAGGAGCTGTTCCCAGAAGGGCAGGGTATTAGTTTGAGAGAAGAGACTTAAATAGGAATCTAAGTTAGCAAGTCTGGAGCCAGCAGATTTTTCTCATTTCTGCTCTATACCACCATCTAGTGGAACCAGGGTCAAGAATAGAATGTAAACTGAAATCTGTGAAGAATTTCTGCAGTTTGTTCATCATCTAATGAAATAATATTTTACCACTTAACCCAACACAAAGAGAATGTCTGTTTTATGTTTGCATCCTATGTAGTCGAGAACTTGATTACATATCAATTTTTCTACATCTAACATGGTATTCACCTTTTTTGTCAGATGTTAAAATACCTAATAAAAGGAAAATGCAAGGAAAATAATACATTTCCACTAGATGATCTGATAGCTCATCATTACATTTATGTTTATATATAGGCAAACATATTTACCTACACATATGTAAATGTATATATACATAGAAATATGTCAAGATATATGGAAAACAGTTGCTCCATTTTGGTTTACAGGTTGTCTGCTACGCTAAAGAGCTTGAAATAATATTTTAAAGAAAATTACTTGCAGGAATTAAGCATAGGCAAGGTTTTTCCAACATGCCACAAAGTGGCATTGCCAATTAAAAAAATGTGAGGTCATTCACAGGAGACGATCTACTGAGAGGAGAAAGCATCTAAGAACAAAAATAAGATACAGAATCAAGCTATTCTGCTTTTTCCCTCCTTTAACATCTGCTGTATTTTGTGGTGCACTGATTTAATTTCATCCTTCTAAAATGACAGACTCCAGTCCCCTGGGGGTTTTTTTGTGGTTTTTTTTACCTCTCAGGGTTTCTTTCTTTCTCCCCACATAGGTGATAGGGTAAATTATTTTGCTGATTAGTCTGCTACACGGGGGATTTACTGGAAGTTAACATCTCCTATGTTGACTAAATCTAGGCACAATGGGTAGCTCTGCAATCACAGAAACAATTCTTTTCTAGCTGGAAAATAAAACTGGGATCAGGACATCCTTGTTTTTTATGCTGTCTTATACTTGAAATTTTAAGCATGCTTTTTTCCTTCTCCTCAGTTTATATACAAGGACACTTTTCCTGAAACACAGGCCAAAGGTGAAGGTAAGCAAGCAGTATTTTGTGTTTATTAATGTACATTTGGATATCTTGTGCTTTGAACTGTTGGTGGAGCTCAATAATGATGCCTGTTAGGGTAACTGTCTCTGACTTCTGGTTACATCCCAAGAAATGCAATTGAAATTTTTGTAGAATCACAGAATGGTTTGGGTTGGAAGGAACTTCAATGATTATCTAGTTTCAGCTCCCCTGCCATGGGAAGGGACACCTTCCACTACATCAGGTTACTCAGAGCCCCCAGGTTACTCCAGCCTGGCCTTGAACATTTCCAGGGGTGGAACATCCACAGCTTCTCTGGGCAACCTGTGCCAGTTTTCACCACCCTCAAAGTAAATAATTTCTTCTTAATATCCAATCTGAACTTACTCTCTTTCATTTTAAAGCCATTCCCCTTTCATCGTATCATTAGATTATGTTTAATAGTGTTTGGTTTCTGTTCCAAGAAACATAATGTTCCAAGGAATCTTTTCACTATTCCTATTTTTCTTTCGACAGTTTGTTTTTGGAATATGGCCTGTTCTTCTTGTGGAGCCACCCAAGAACCTTTGACTGAGCCCTGGGCAGCCACACATGATCACCTGGCCTGGCTGAATAAAGCATTTCAACAGTGACTCTGGCTGAAGTGTCAAAATTCTGGCTCAATCCAAGTACCATTGCTGTTAAAGGACTTCTCTGTGCTACGAAGCCAGTCAGCTGAAACACGGCAAAGAGCTAGCACACAAGGGAAATAGCACTTAGTACAGCTTTATTCTAAGTTGTTAAAACAAAGATTAAGACACAAGGGTTTTATGTATATATTGTACAGCTGATGATATTGAGGTAATATTTCGTGCTGGTCACAGAAAACTAACCATTTTTGAAGTGGATTGCATACTTTTTTCATTCAGTTTTTGTTCTTTCTGTGGTCTAAACTAATATTAGTAACTGAATGACAAAACTAGGCCATTGATGGCCAAGCTAAGCATCTGTGTGGCCTATAGTGAACTGAATGCTTAACCCAAACTACTTTAACCTTGCACTTTTATACAATTAATGAAGTATGTAATGGTTGATTTAGGCCTTTATTCTACCTTGCTTTTCCACAGCCTCCTTTGCAATTTATATTTCAAGCAAAATGGTTGGGATACCTGTGCCATTTAGTTCGTTTTGTACCAAGCTTGCTTTCTCTTTAGTCTAACTGAGAGATTCATCATGGAGGATGTTCCAAAATATGACCAGCAGAAGACATTGAAATGGTGAAGCTTTATAGGTGTTCCTGTTTGCATCTGGGAGCTCAATTCATAATTTTTTTGACCTGTGATTCATTGCAAAAATGTGGAGTGACTGTAGAAACATAAGAAACACTTTTTTTTTTTTGTAATTGTTATTTACATACCTAACTTTTCTATCCCTTTCTTTAACTTCCCATTTCCCATTCATACTACAGATTGACAAACACCTTAGATGAGCTCTAGTTCAGCCTTGAATTCATCTTCTTCTCACTTTACAAGTCTTAAATTATTGGTGGGGCTTTCAGAAGCATCTTCTTATTCAGAAACTTAGAAGGAGGAGTAAAGAACAAGACTGAGGCTGAGGATATCCCTAAATACAAGGGACAGTGCTTTGCTTGCTTTTAATCTATCACGTGCTTAGTCTGTGAGAAAGGTGACCACCTTTTGAAACCAAACTTAGGGGATTAATGAGGGAGACAAACCCTGTTTTCTGCTATTTTTATCTACCCAGCTGATGAAAGTTAGTAAGTAAATTTAAAGAAAATATTAAACTAACACAGTTTTTCAAAATATACCTCATATGAAGGCTGTGATTTTGATGCTCTTAATTTTGGCGCAACAGAGTCTATCTCTGTGCCTACTTGCTGCCATTCTATGCAATTTTTGTCTGCTTTTGATGCTCTGAGGGATTTATCCTTCTTGCCATGAAGAAGAAAAGGGAAGCTCTCAGACTCATCCAGAATCCCATTTTGTATTGATTTACAACGTGCTCACAGCAGCAAAGCATGGTAATATAGCTGTAAAGCTGTCTCCCAGGTCTCAGAGTCCTGACTGTTGAACAATCAGTGCTGGCTAAAATGGTCTCCTCCCTTTTCTCTGTTTGCAGTTTCTCTGCTACATCCATCAGTAGCTCTTCTCCTGATGTGAACCTCCAAATTAAAATGTGGCTTCTGTTTTGTGACAACCCTGGACCCTTGAGATCAAATAACCCCAAACTGCGTTGGAAAAAGATACTTAACCTTGAGTGAGTTCAGTGGGGTTTAAGCACGTGCTGATAGCAGTGCATTTCAACCTGTACACCCTATAAAGACACCTGAAGGGTAATTTTAGAACAGCTTTGATATCAGGAGGCTCCAGTTCCATAGACAAGGTCAGCATCTGTGCTGGGAAATTTGAGTGCTCTTCAGACTGAAAGAAGTTAGCAGAACCAGCACAGAGGTAGGAAAAAGCTGTTAGGGTTCAGGTGCCTTTAATTATCCAGAAGGCATATATTTTATAAAGAGATTTGAGAACTGTTTCAAAAATGTAGCTTGAAAATAAGTGCCTGCCTGTTCACCTCCAGGCTTTCTCAAGCATTTTCCCACACACTGTATCCCTTTTTCTTATTTAGTATGTTTACATGTGTTTATAAGTTAGGGAAGGAGTCTCGTAAGAGAAGCAGTGCAGCAGCAACATATCAACAGTCACTTGTGAAATCTGCTTGGTATGATACTATTTTTATGGAAATGGAAAAACCTTTATTTTAGTGGCCTTAGTTTTGTTACTGAAGGATCTGGGGGCTCTGTTTAGTTAATTAATTGCAAGAACCAGAGTGTCTTGAAAAGCCACTTTCTTATTGATCAGGCATCTCTACAATGGTATATTTTAAAGATATTTGTTGATTCTTCTACACACTTGCAACTAGGAAGTCTATGATGGAGGCTTCAGATCTTGTTGGACTGAATTGTCAGGATTTTAAAAAAATTGAAAAGCTCGTATTTTAATTTTATAGTGCTGTTAGTTTTTCATTTATGTATTGTTTGTTGTTGATGTTTTTTTTCTTGAAAAAATAAATGCAAATTGGCTTCTTCCTGCATTCCAAATGAGCAAAAACATGCACACCCCTCTACCACCTTGCCAGCAGCCTTTCTTTCAACAGATTATATTAGACCCTGAGGAATGTAATTTACCTGTGTATCCTTCTTAGCATAAATAATCTAAAATCATGGGTGCTTTGGTTTGACTGCCTTACTGATCTTGTGAGTGATATTGAAAATGACAAGCCAGTTTTAACTACATGTCATTGAAATTCAGACTGCCTTTTCTAGTGCCTGGAAAGACATACATACTTACTCCTGTAATGTGTTAAATGTCTGTTAATTGCTTTTTATTTATATTGCTTGTATGACAATGTTGATTTTTTTTCTACAGACCTTAGAGCAGTATATCTTAAACTTTTCCTGCACTACATCTTAGCAAGTCATGTGTGATCCTGTTTTTGAGTAGGATTCAGACAGCAGCTACTTTAAAGAGAATTATGGAAGTAGCAGGTGTCATTTGATATGAATTCTGCAGGATGTGTTGGACAGACTTTATAACAATGAACTCTTCTATTCCCTAACATCTATGAAGAACCAGGAAATCTGCCACCATACGACCATCAATTTGACACAGATGAGCAGTAAGTAGCTCTGCAGTCCATGAGCTGAAAAATTCTTTCATGGAAATAAGAGGAAAAACTTCAAAATTACTCTCACAGTACAGATCAAACCCATACCTAATTCTGGGAATTTAGATTTTTTGGATACAGCTCAAGGTATGCATTCTCCAGTGAGGAGGAATCTCATCCATGTTTCAAAGGCAGTGCTGTTGGCTAGCAGTATTAGTCATCTCCAGACTTCATTGTAATGGGTTTTTCTGTTAGCACAGGGCTGCTGTGCTGCCCATGAGTGTTTAAAAACTCCCCCCAGTCAGAGTTGGAATATGCAGTGTTACCACTTGCCAGTCTACCTCTGTCATGTGTTGTACCCTACCTGTGCCCTTAATTACATTTGCCTCAATGTGTGTGCATCAGAGCAGCCTGACTTAGACCGTGCAGCCCCTGGGAGTGGCAACAGTGTTGTATTGATTCCTGGCTGACTCTCTTCACTGCCTGTAAACATTCTCCCTTTTTTGGTGTGTGTCACCCACAGCCTGTGCTCAGTCTGCCTCTCATCTTTGTGTAAGTCTGGCTGCTTTAGAGAGAGATTCGAGTAGGAGGACTTCAATTCAGACAGGTGTAGTGAAATCTTTTGGGAGGGATATAGTGGAAAATATTGCTCTTTAATTAAATTCTCTTTTAATCCTGTTCTGTGCTGTCTTGCTTGGCTAAAGCTGAATTGTATGATTTGAAATGCAGTTGATTCTTTTGGCCAATTGTGGATTTGTTCTAACACCTCATTTCAAGCAGCTGAATGTGTTTTTCATCAAACACTTCCATGTGAATCTCAGCAACAGAAAATCCTCCCAATACTACCAGTGTTTCTCGCAGTCACTATCACCTTGTTTAATCTGCATTCAAGAATTTCAGTAATACCATTTTTTAAAACCTGTTTCTCTCTGTGGATATATTGCAGCATTTTAATAGGAGGTGGTGAAACAATTCTGTACAGAAGAGATGTAACGGAGTGGCAATGCTGTTTTCTTTAGTAGACATCAGAATTCAGGAGCACACATCCATTTTGGGGGAATGTGCGCCCTGTAATTTAGATTAACATATTCAGGTAAAACTTTCAGTTTACTTTAAACCCCATCTGCACTTAATAAGTAGACAGTGGGAGGTTTTTAACTGCGAAGTGCTGTTTGACTGTGAGACTTTACCATGAAGAGGGATAAATGATGGAGTCTTTATTACACATGAGCAGAGCAAAGCCAGAAGGAGATTAAGAAATCTTGCATGAAAAGAGAATAACAAAAGATTAAGCACAGAATCCCGTAGTATTACGTCAACCACCCTCCTGGTATCTGCACTTTAGATACTTGAATGTTTTGCTATTTATACATTTACCTTTCCATGTTGACTACTGCTCTCTTCTCCACAGAAGTGATGTAGTTTCTGTTACATTCAGTTCATTGTAGATAACTTAGAGGTGGATTTATGAGGAAGGAACATGACACATGTTTTGAAATGTTTTGTACATGAATGAATGCATTTCTATCTGGAATGTCTTCTGCCAGCTTTGTTTGAGAGTCTGTAACCTAAAGATGGAGAACTTTCTATGTAACTATTAAAATTGGGTTTGGGTGTCTTTGTTCAGTTTCTCACGCACAACTGCCTACGCTGCCAAGTGCCTGATCTCATTGTTACAAGGCTTTTCTGAGAGCTGGGGCTGTGTTTCCTCCTGAGTTCTCTAAGACAAAGTCTTTGGTAGGTGGGGGCCAATATTTATTTAAGTCCTGCTTCTGCAGGAATCCCAGTGCTATTTTTACTGGCTTTCCTGTTAGTTATCCAATACGTGTCTGCCTCTGACTCAAACTTGAGCCTGGTTACCCACCTTCCTGATGCTGTTGCATCTTTCCAGGCTCTGAAAGCTAGGTGAGGGATTTAGCTGTACTGGAGGTGTTTATTTCGGGTTGTGTAGTTCAGTGACAGGCAGTGTGAGGGCGCAGCAGTCAAGCAAGCACTTTATGTGTAGCCCTCTTATTGGAGCTCCCAGCCAGATGTTTTAAACAGGACTGGGGACAGGGGGATTCGTATGTACAGTTTGAGAGGCAGGTTTAATGCCTGAACCTCTTACCTTACTGCAGAACTCTCCCATTTTACGTCTTGAAATTTTTTAGGTTTGACTAAGTATGTAATTGTTGATTTAAGAAGAACTAAGTTCAGAGTTCATGTGACTCCCTGAAACAGTGCCTGCAATTTTGGGGTTTTTTGCACATATATCGCACAAATTGATAAGAGCAGATTGTTAAGATTTTTTAAAGTGCAAAGATAAAGGGTCTTTTGCTTATTTGTCCACAGGAATAGCTATAAGCACAATCTTATATTCCTTCTTCTGTCCCCAAAGCTCTGGAACATATATGTGTTTCTCCAAAGACAGTGCTGAATAAAATGGCTCATAGCAAGTTATGTACCAAAATGTTTTCCACATTAAAGGTGTGGAAGAACTCTGTTTGTGTATCCTATTGTTCCTTGGATTTTGGAAGAGAGGGTTTCAAGCAGCATAAGCAGTATTTACTCCTTAGACTGAACAGAAACTAGTTTTTCTCTTGATTTTCCAAATTGATGTTGACTGTGTCATGTTGATTGTTGATCTCAGCGTAATGCATGGATGATGCTACAGTCTGATCAAACATCATCTGTCCACCTGGAGTGGACATGAAATCTCCTGTTCATTACCTGACCAATAACATTGACAATATGAGTTCTAACATGTGGGTTTCTCTTCCTGAAATTCAGTACATTGTTGCAGATTGATAATAACACTGTGAGAGATGAGTAGCAGTTGACATGTAGAACACAGCTACACTGAGAAATGCTTGTTGAAAACTTTGATACACTGAACTGACTCTTCCTACCAAACCAGCTGGTAACCAATTTTAGGCTTATATGTATCAGCATATCTTGTTTTCCAAAGCACAGTAGCTTTGAAATATTTAATATGTTTCATTTGTTATTCATGCTGCAGTCAAGCACTAATTTGTCTTTATAGTACAAACTATTAAAGAATTTTGTTTTAAATACAACACTTCCCAGGTGGTTCTTGGTGTCTGTGTTGCCCAGGGCTGGTTGGTTCATATGGATGCTGTTCAGTAGATGGGTGGTTGTACATCTTGCCCAGTGGTGTGCAAGTAGAACAGCAGGATTTGTGTGTCCTGCATGGATTGGGAAGCTGCCTGCCTGCAGCCAAGAGCCTTCATGAAATCCCCAGTCGTTCTGCCTTGTGCTGGGGCCCTTTGGGCACTGGGCCTTGCTCAGAGTGTAGTAAACACTGCAGGACCATCTTCCCTTCAAAGGCCTTCCCCAGCACATACTAGTTAGAAGGGACTGCAGGTAGGTGATATGGATGGGAGAGGAAAAGGCAGGAGTCAGGTGAATGTGCAGGCAGCCCAGAGTGTGCAATTTGCACAGCCTTTGCTTCAGCCTTTTCCTGTTCCTTTCAGTGAGACAGGAGGATAATCACTGCAGGGCAGAACCTTTCCAGGCAGGAATTGTGAACAACCAGGCACTAATCGAGCAAGTCTCACCACACGCCAGCAGCCAGAGTCCATAAGGTTTTTTCCCCTCTTCTGGCTGTTCTCCCAGGTGCTCAGAGACCCCATTTCTCCTGCTTATCTCTCTCAAAGCTGTGTCTGCAGGAACAACCTGGAGTTAACTATTCACGGGCCAAGACACAAGGCAGCAAACCTCAGAGCCAGTGGTGTAAATGGCTGGGGCAAGCTGTGCCATCTCCCCTCAGGGGTGCTGCATATAGAGGCACATCCAGGCTCCGCAGACAAGCATTGCCAGAACTCTGAGGCTGGGTGAAATCCAACTTTGCATATTGAGCTTGTGGCTGGTCTAGAGCTGAGTAATACTTTGAAATTTCCCTGGGGATAAAAACACTGTGGTTCTGTCAAAGCCCTCCTCCCAAACAGAAAATTAAATTTTGAGCTTGACGATTCCCTTTCAAGACTGCCAATTTACTTGCAGCTTTATTAATTTCTCTCCTTCCCCCCACTTCAACTCCCCTCTTGGTTTTTTATTTTGTTTTTTGTTGTTTGTTTGGGGGGGGGTTGTTGTTGTTGTTGTTGTTTGTTTGTTTTATTTTTATTATTCAGCCTGTTCAAAGACTAAAACTGAAGGTCTGTACTTGCACCACTTAAATCCCAGTGGCTCCAATCATAGATTTGGCTGTTCATGGTGCTGTGTGGAGAGAGTTATCAGAGGAGCTAACTATCCAGCCTGGATATTTGTTCCTAAGTTCATGGAGATGGACAAGACAATGGAGTCACTAATGAAGCTGTGGTGGATCTGTCTCTTCTGTGGGTCATTTTTGAGAGGTTCTCTGAAGGGTCCCTATGGGGACATGGACCATGGTTGTGCTGGCATGAGAGTGGATCAACAGAAGCAGGACAAGGACTAATGCCTGGATTCAAACTTGGTCACCCAAGAGGAGATAATGTGATGAGCTCAAGAAGAGGTGCCTTGCACCCTCAGCAGGAACAGAGATGGGATGATGTCCTCATTCACCTTTTGTATGTGAGGGACACATAAAACTCTGTATTTGCCAAGACAGAACTAATGTTGTGTGAAGCACTGTGTGCGATGGATAAAACATCCCAACCTACAAGCAGAAACTTTGTGGATTTACTTTAGACCTATTTTGCAATCATATAGTTAATTTAGCATCCTGGCTCCTAAACTCCTTTCCAAGGTGAGTCACCCCCAAGCTGGATATCTCACCTTGCTCACATGCAACACCCAAGGCTCTCAGTGCATGACACTTTCCAGCTGCTACAGCAATACAAATAGCTACTAAAAACATCCAACCCCATTAATCATCTTCACTCAGACTGACTTTATAATTCATGCAAGAGGCACACACCAACTTAATGAAATTAGCAGTAATTAGTGGTCCTGACACACACGTAGAGCGAACACAGGGACCATCTGGAGCATGTGCAGGTCCTGTGGACCTCGTGCCCATGGCAGAGCACCCAGAAACACCTTGGGACATTGAGGGTGCTGATCTGATCTCTCATCCTGGAAATCAGGTAGGTGAATGCTTATCAACAGCAGCTCACATGATCCCGCAGAAATGGAATCAAGCAAGTTACTCAGCTGATGTAAACTGATGTCAAACCCCTAATATTTATAGGCTGGCTGAGTATCAGAGCTGTGGTGATTTATGTAGATGTCTAACCTTAGCACTGCTTTTTCCTCATAGCTGGTGTGTTGACTCAGTGCCGAACAGTGGAACGGAGTACATTTGTTAAAATATTGCAGTATTGTAGAAGCCTGGGGACAAATCCAACATCTCAGGTAGGATAAGTGATGAACAGAACAACCAGATCCCCTCTGCAGCCAGGCAAACCTGTCCAGGCACTTGTGAGTCATTGCTTCACAGGGTTTTATTGCTTAACAGGGTTTTGTTCATTTAGAGTCCTCTGAGGGTTCATTTGTTTTGGGGTTTTTTTCTTCTATTTGTTTGGGATTTTTTCTTTAATCATCTCATTTTTAACATCCCACCTCAGCAGAAATGAAAGCAAGATTAAGTGCTAGTTACAAAATGAAAAACAACAATGAACCTGCCAGCCACAGCATGAAAACAGAGCTGCTACAGAAGGGATATTTTTATACAGGCTATCTGAAAAACAAACAAACTCCAGCTGTTTTCTTGCTGCTGACATTAATTAAAGCAGGAGGGCTGATTAACACTGTGGACTTGTTTCTGCTGAAAATCTTTCTGCCATATCCCCCTGGATTTGACAGTTCACTATCAATTTGCTTTGCAACCGAGGCACTCATGCACATCCCTCCAGAGTGGTTGTGGCTCTTCAGTAACGCCCAGGACATCTGATACTAAGTGGCTTTGTCCATATGCTCTCACATCATGTGGTGTTCATGTTCAGGGTGGAGTAAAAAACCTTTTCCCCATGCCATGAGCTGTGTTACATCCCAGCAGATCCCTTCCTCTCCAGTAAGCACCACAGGGCACTTCAACCCCTTTTCAGGTTTGTACAACCATGAGAGCAACAACCCCAGGTCAAACTCATGATGATCAGGCTTTAGGGGAAATTAATGTTTAAATATATTAAGGGCAGAACCCTAAATCAGAATAAAAACCTGGCCATTCTTGCCTTAATTATGTTCAACAGTGCTAAACACAGTACTGGAAGCAATTACCTCCAGCAAGTGTGGTGATTTATACCTGGAGTGGAAACATCATCATGTTGGAAGGCTGAAGGTAAAGAACATCTCTTTACAAACTCTGATTTCAAATGAAACCCTGGTGTTATTCTGCCTGAATCCATGTCCAGCTTGGCTGTCCCTTCTTAGAGAGCCATACTTTAATTGTATATATATATACTGTCTGATAATATTAGAGATGGCAGCTTGAAGCTTCAAGCTCCTGAAGCTTGAAGATGGAAGTCAGCAAATTAGAGAGGGCAGAAGGAGTCTCATTTTATTCATTATGGTGTGACAGTAGTTTGAAGCCTCCTACATGGGTCCTGGAAAAGAACATATATCTCTATGAGCTGTGAAGGTATGGCTCATGTCAATATGAAGACTAAAACTCTACTGCTCTTGCATTAAAGGATATTTTTTTTTTTCCTTGGCTTGCTAATGAGAAGTGACTGATGTGATTCCTGCAATCACTTGCACTCACCCAGATCTGAGGCTGTGGGACCTCTCCTGACAAAGACCTCAGGCTGACAACATTAATCTGTGGGTATGACTGGAGCAATGCCTCTTCAATTAAGGTGCCCAGAGGAAGGGACAAGCCCTGTGTCCCTGGCTGAAGTGTCTCACTGGCTAACTCACCCCCAGATCAAAACTGGCACACAGCCACGCTGTGGCAGTGGGAGCTGTACCAAAAGCACAGGGGTGCTTGTGCCTGGGACTTACCCTGTTTCCCCTTGGGGGAATGAGATGAGCCAGTGAGGGCTGGCAGGATGCTCCATCCCTACAGCTGCCATGCCCTAGCACAGCTCAGCCTCTTTGAAACCTCTGGGGACAGGGATCCTACAGCATCCCCTGCCTGCCCACTCCAAAGCTAGACTTGGAAAGTATTCCCCAATAGAGCAATTAGGTACAAGCCTTGTCCCTCCTTTCAGCTTTTTACCTTGTAAGAAGCGGAATGTGAAGGGGAATTTTATTCTTTTTTTTTTTTCCCTCTAAATTATTGATGTCACTAAACTGGTTGTTTTGTTGGTTTTTTAAGAATTTTTTCCAAGTCTTCAGAGTTGAAATAGGAACTTTTGAAATACTTTTTCCTCTGTCTCTTTTTGGCTTTAATGCCTTCTTTTTGGCAAAGACATCTAACAATGAAAAGATGTTCCACTGGCTGTGTGTATCATCAGCCATTAAAACACCATATGCAAAGATGAAGTAATCTGGATGCTTTGAGGTAGATTTGTATCCTTGGGCAGTAAGATTTCCCGGCCTCATACATGGTGATTGGTCTCTCTGTGCTGTGTGACTACGGCTGGGTCTGTTCTTTCTCTCTTTTTCCCTTTTAAAATACAGAGATGTGCATGTGAGACAGTGCCACCCCCAGGGAAATCTTTGAGCAAGATCAGGGGCTCTCAAAGGGCACAACACCCAGGTCAGGCATCCCAAATCCCTCCCACAGGCCCCATGCAGCAGAAATTATCTCCTTCCACAGCCCAGATCCTTGAGGTCCACTATGAGCACTGTGGCAAATCCTGGGCATTTAGGTGGCAAACACTTGCCCAGGTGAAACAAGAGGCTCCACTGAGAATTAAAGGTAAAGCTAATAAATTTGTCTTTGCTTTTCCTCACCAAATGATTCACACAATTGTTTGCTAATTAACACAACTGGAAAGTAAATAAAATTACCTGAGTTACTGAAAACTAAGGAGGATTTCAGATTGTAAGGAGGACTGCTGGCTGCAGTCTCTGATTGCTAGCCTGTATATTAATTATTTTCCTGCTGATTCAGAGGGAAGATAGCCAAACTGTGAATCAGCCCAACCTCTTCTTGCAATACCTATCATTTCCCTAGATCTCCTCTCCAAATCCCAGCCAGGTCTGGCAGTGCTTTGTTAATGAGATCAGTAATTGCAGCACGAGACTCTGCACAGTTGCAGAGTCAGGAGAGAAATGGAGTAACTGCTTCTTCCACATTTCAAGGAAAATGCTAACTAAAATGCATATAATTCTGTCCAGAAGATGGACTGATATTTACTTTTTTGCAGGATCAGAGGCTTCTTGATTTCTTTGCCATTGCATCCAACAGACTGTGCAACACAGACTCCTTTAAAAAAAACACTGAGAATCCAAAACAGAAAAAAAGCCCAAATTCCCAGCTGCTGACCACTGTCCAGCAGCCAAGACATGCCTCCTTGTGTGAGTGAAAGCAGATATGAAACAGATTTAATGAGGCAACTGCTTCTTGGCAGCACCACAGCTCTCCTCAGAAACGGTATATTTACTAATTTTCCTGACTAATGCAGTTGTGTTGTGCAAAAATATGGGAGAAAGCTATTTGGAGGGCCAAGTAAACAAAGTTTGAATAAGAACCCAGTAGCTAAATCAGCAGGCTTTGCTGAAGTTTAGGCAGGCCTTAGACACATCATAGTTTTGGGGGTTGTGGAGAAGCATTTCTGGGAACCCTCTGAAAACTTAGGGGGCCTTGCCACCATGTCTGCAATGCCTGAGGCTGCAGTGGTGATACAGAGCATCTAAAATTAAAATCATGGAATTGTTTGGGTGTAAGGGACCTTCAGGATCATCCAGTTCCAACCCTGATGTCATGGGCAGGGACACCTCCCACTAGAGCAGGTTTCTCAGAGCCCCATCCAACCTGGCCTTGAACACTTCCAGGAATGGGGCAGCCACAGCTTCTCTGGGCAAATATTATTGTCATATTCTTCTCAAGACTGAAACATTCCCATTCTCTAAAACTTTGTAAAAGAGGGAAATGGAGATATATAAGATGTCAGTGGTTTAATTACCATCCAGATTATGGGTATGTGAGGGGACTGTCTTTCTGCTGGTAAGCACCAGTCTCATCAGCTGTGCTGGATAATTGCTGCTTTCCCCAGTGCATTTTAAAAAAGCGCATCCGGAGCTTTTAAAATTATGCTTGAGTTCATTTCTCAGACTGGCAGCAATGAAAGACGATTGGTGTCAAAGATCTCTGAAAAAAGTACATTTGGGAACATCTCCTTCTCCTACACAGTCTTTTTGGCTACAGTACAATATTTTTCCCCTAAAACATAGAGCTTGGAGGGGAGGACATGGCAGAAGTCAATCACCAGATACTGGCAAGAAGTGAGGATGATTTCTGAGCAAATGTCGAGTACCCAAGTCAAGGCTCTTCTGAACTCCCAAGCACAGCATCTCAGTTACAGTTCAGAGCTTAGATGAGGATGTTAAGAAGAGCCTTGCTCCTGGGGTTTTCACGAAGAATTACATCACTATTGTTTTTCCCCCACAGCCTCCCTTTCCAGCCTGTCTGTACTGCAGCAAATAAATCTTGACTGCACTGATGGTTTTATGCTTGCCTTGTGTTTGAAGCTCAGCCTGGATGAAGCTGAGGTGTGGAGGTGACCTCTCCAATTAATACCCAAGCAATTTCCCCTGAGCTCTGTAATCAGAGACACCTGGGAGCAGATTTTGGAGTTGGTTTCCTCACCAACTGCAGGAGTCAGCACAAGTGCTAGAGTTGGCTGCATGCTGATGTTGGGTCAAGGTTAGGCTGATAACAATACACAGAAGGAAGTACCCTACAAGCCTCCAGGACATTGTCCTACAGATGTTCCTTCCTGAAGAAGAGAAAGTTGTAGAACAAAAATATCTGCCTTGGAAGTGGTGAGAAAATTCACAGGGGTTAAGTTCCCATGGGGTGACAGTGATGAAAACAGGAGGGCATGGTTCCTGGTGCAGGGGCAAAAGGGACTGTTGGAACACATGGCCACCGTGACAAAGTATCCTCAGCCCCTCCAAAACATCCATTTCCTTGAAGTGCAGTGGAAGTGCAGAGTGGCCAGTCCATGGTCCTGGAGTTCACTGGAGGTAGCTCAGTAAGATATATACTGCACAAATTTAAGCAATTCCTGGGGAAATTTGTCCTTTCAGATTTGCTGGCTACTCATCTTACTGTCTTGTCTTGCAGGGAATCATCTGAGTCACATTTGTCTTCTTCTGGGAGCTTTGCTCTACATTAGTGGTAGCAAGGACTAGGTCAAGGTGTTCCCATGAGATCCAACATTTGCCTGCTCCTCCTCCCCAGGTACGGCCACTCCAAAAGCAAGGAGGGCAGTCCAAAAGTAACATCTGAGGATCACTGCCTGGAACAACAAAGTCTTCTGCCCCAGGAACCAGGCAGTGCTTTGAATTATCAACACCTTATAAATGGGCAATATTGCTAGGCAGCTGAGAAGCAAGGAGAAACTCAAAACACAGCAGGCTTTTCCAAAATTTCCTTAGGAAAAGAGAATGCTTTCTTTCTGTGACTCCTTCAGGAACAAGCCACTGCTTTTGCACAGAGCATGTCTGGTAGGAGAGGGAAGTTTCATCAAGAAAACTATGTCTCTGTTATATCAGTGTAAATCCAAAGTAATTCAAGTGATCCCAGGGACGAATTATTCTTGTCAATCTAAGATCTTATTTGATCTTATATCAAAACAAGCTACTTATCTGCAAGATGAGTTTTGTGGAAGAGCCTTGATATGCAGCTCTGCCTTGCCCAGCTCAGGAGCTGCTGGAATCAGGAGTTTCCGTGTCTCTCTGCTGGGAGGTGAAGGTAGAGATGGTGGCAGAAGTGGAAAAAAACTTCCTTTTTTCAGTGAAGAATAGAAAGGGCAGGCAAATTGCCTGAAAAATGCTTGTCAGGACTGTTTGGAGTCAGCATTTGTTAGGGTGGCTTCTGACCTGTCATAAACAAAGAGCAGTTGAGAGGACGGCAGTGCCATTTGCTCCTTTCGTTCCTCTTCATTCTAGGGAATGTAGGATTGCTGGCAACCTGCTTGTTTTCCAAACAGTCTTGCTTCTCACTATGGAAAATCCTGTGTAAAAATCAAGATAATTGACTGAACTTCTATAACACTGCTCTCAGGCAGAGGTGCACTCCTGCCAAAGCAGCTGAGCCCTGGCCCCCTCCAAGAAGGTGGTCATGGCTGAATGATGACCAAAGTCATCATGGAGGGTTTGTGGCCAGGAATTGTGGAATGGTTTGTGTTGGCAGGGAACTAAAGGGCTATTTATTTCCAAACCCCCTGCCATGGACAGAACACTTTTCACTAGACCAGGTTGCTCCAGGCCCTCATCCAGCCTGGCCTTGAACACTTCCAGGGATGGAGCAGCCGCAGCTTCTCTGGGCAATCTGTGCCAGTGCCTCAACATCCTCACATGAATGAATTTCTTGCTAATATCTAATCTAAACCTTACCTGTCACTTTGAAGCCATTCCAGCTTGTCCTACCACTCCATGCCCGTGTTAATAGTCCCTCTCTTGTAGCCCCTTTAGGCACTGGAATATGCTTTAAGGTCTCCCTGGAGCCTCCTCTTCCCCAGGCTGAACAACACCAACTCTCTCAGGCTGTCTCTCTAACAGAGGTCCTACCCATCCCTGGGTGTGTTCAAGGGCAGGTTGGATGGGGCTTGGAGCAACCTGCTCTTACAAAAGATGTTCCTGTCCACGGCAGGGGGGTGGTTATTAGGTAATCTTTAAGGTCCCTTCCAACCCAAACCAGTCTGTGGTTCTGGGAAGCACTCACCTAGGGACACCTGAGCGATGCAGAGTAGGAAAGGTATTAGAGTAAGTCCAGCTTTCTTCTCGTTATGCAGTGCTGAGCAAAAGGCTGTTCACATGGCCATGAGACTGGGGACCTCAGCCCCATTTCCCCTGCTTGTGTCACCTGGTGTCACCTCTAACAAGAAGAATTCAAGGGGGAATCAGGATAGAGGAGAAGACTAAATGCTTAAGTAGCCAGGTGCTGCTAGAGCTTGGTTTGCAGTACCTGAGTTACCTTCTTTAGATACAATCCCAGATAACCTTTCCTCTGCTGATTTACCTCACTAGATTTTCAGGGAAAGGCCAGTCTCAGTGTCTTTCAGGGCCACAGCTCCCACCCTGATCTCAGGTGCAGCATCAACCCTCTCCTCCAGTACAAACCCCAATGCCCTGATTTCATTCCTCTAATCAAGGAGCTCCTTGCTGCTTGCCTTCCACATTGCTTTACTAGCACACAGCCCAGTAGAGAGCTGCTTGATTTGTGACTGTGCAGCAGTGAGTGCTGATAAAGACAATTAATTAATGGTATGGATTTCCCAGCAGAGTTCTCAATTAGGGTGAGCTGTTTGCCAGCCGGCCGCGGTGCAGACCAGAGTGCATGCGCACCCCGGACCGCGCCCGATGGATTCAGTGGGGCAGAGGGTGGCTTTCATCAGGCCTTATGGTTTCCACTTGCATTGTCTGCAGAAACTGGGAAAAAAGGGGTCTTTTCATGATGAACAGTTACAATATGGATCTTTGGGTAAAGATGTCATTGCTGCCATTAAATACTTGGCTGTCATGTTCATGCTGTTCTCCCGGGCATGGTTGTCCAGCAAGCTATAAAGTGAGGATCTTCTGGCTGCCAGTGACCCCAGGTTATTCCTACCTAGTTTATGAGCTGAATTTCCTACTTAAACTGGTCATAGACTTACTTGAGTTGGGCAAGTGCTCTAAAGGTCATTGAGCCCAGCCATTCCACCACTAAATCACATTCCTGGCAGTGCGTGGTAGAGGAGAATGGAAAGGGAGGAGAGGCCTGACCCTAGGCAGCCTTAAACTAGGAGGAAAAGGGTGTTACGAGATCCCATAATAGCAAGAAGATGCTGATGAAGTTCAAAAGGGAAATGAAATACAAGTGTTAGCAGAATGGATATGCAGCTTCTGAACTGTCTGCCAAGGGAGGTGGCAAAATCTCAGGCAAGGGCCTGTCTGCATGAGTGGCCAAAGATATCCCCAAGTACCTCAAGTGCCTTCTGAGACCTCCCCCTTGCTAAGCACCTCCCTAGCTTCTGGCAAAGGTTTTTTGTGGAAGGAGCATTGCTCAGTTCAGCCCTGAGACAGGCTTTGAAAATGGAAAGTCCCCCACTCATTGTCTGTGGGGCTCCACAGGGTCTTGCTGTACATCACAACATTGCCTTTCAACAGCCTCAACTTCTCCAAAGTGGTCAAGGGCAGCAATTCGGCTTCTCATCCAAGAGCTGCTTCTGCCAAAAATACAAGGAGTTGCTACAGTTTGCCTTTTTGTTACAACTGCTGGTCCTTTGGTCACGATGACCCCCATAAATAAAAGAGCTAATTAATGCCCATCTCCTCCCACTGGTGATTGACTATGACCTTGAGTGACCTTGCTTAATTTAACTTTCTCAACCAGCTATTTTTGACAGCGAATAATTTAACATCCTTGTGACCCCAGTCTTGCGTCTCTCCTGCCAACTGGCTCTGCAGTTTAAATGAACAGCAATAAATAAATACATATCTGCAGAGGGACCTAAATGACTCCCATTACTGGAGCATCTGAAGGCCTGCTTAAATAAATCAAGTGAGTAGGAGATTATGCTGCAATCATGTGGAGAGGGAAAGGAGAGAATACATTACTGGTATTCCAGAGGCTGCAACTCAGGGGTGAAAAACTTTGCAGAATTCAGAACAATGAGGTTTAATTCAAGTGCAGATGGACAACCAGAGGCTCATTTTGTGATGTCTTCAAAGAGGAGCAGCATATTGCAACCTGATGGGATCACTCACCAGTGCTTACAACTCTCACCAGGCAGCTCCTGCCTTGGGGATGGGGCTGTTGGAGGTTGCTCCCTGTATCTCCATGGCATAAAAGTGAGGATACAGGCACCAACCACCCACCTGCAATTATCTCACTTTTCTCACCCAAACATGCCCCCGGGACGGAAAAGCGGGCCTTGCAGGAGCAGGGATGGCAGGATTGAGCAGCTCTTCAACACTCACTGCTTTGGGCAGGAAGACACTCACTTTGAACCGTCCTGGGATTAAATCTCACCTTGGGGGTCCCTGGAATGAGAAGGAACAACAAATACTCCTGGGAGGAAGGAAAACCTCACAAAGTTATCTGCTTTGAAATCCCAGAGTGAATCATGATATTCTATTTGTTGGAGGAATCACCAGCTGTGGCTTTCCTCATCCACTTTGCCTTTTACCCTATTCCTACTTATTTTTGGGGTCTGGTTTTAAAGAATCATTATTTCTTCCTTTCCCCTGCAAGCCTCCATGTCAGCCCTGTCACTGTGGCTTCATTTGCATGGCACTGAGGACATGTGAAGTGTTGTTATAAATTTTATTTACATAATTTTCCTTCCCCCACTGAGGCTGAAATCGAAAATGCAACTAAGTTAATCAGGAAGATCTGGGCCTGCCACGAGTACAGGCTGGGGCTCCACTTCCCTGTGGGGCAAGAGGAATCTCTGGAGACCCACTTGCTGCTTAAATGCAGTGGAAGAGCTTCTCCCTAATGTTTTCCAGCTTTTCCCTAGTGCTTTCCAGCCTGCTAACAAAATAAAAGCCGGGCTCCTGCTGTTGATTTGTCTCAAGGGTGAGTCCTTTTCCCCTTTTCATTTTTCCTTTTTTTAACCCTTTTATCCAGCTCTGCACAGCATCACTCATCACCCCTGTGGGTGACAAACTCCACCCTATGCCCTCTGTCCCCATGTCCCCATCAGTGAGATCCTCCCCTTCAGCAGCTTTGGGGTCAAACTGGTGAAACAGCTCAACGGGAAATTACTTTCTATTAAAGCAAGCCCACAGTGGCTAACTGGGCAAGAGGTACCTGTACTGGTGAGAGGAAGGATGGATGACCACATTAATTAATTTACTCTGATGGAGTCTCTCAATTACAACACATCACAAATGAAAAGAGGCTCTATGCTCTCCTTGCCCTCCCAGGGGGCGGCAGCAGCAGCACCTTCCATCCCTGCCCTAGTCTGCCTGGCAGCTGGTTTTAAGGCTATTAAGGGGATTCTGAGGTTGGAGACCTGTTTAGGGTCTACTCTTCCCCCTTAAAAATCTTCACAGACTGAGGGTTTGTCTTTTATTTTGGTCTTTGCCTTTTGTTACTGGAGTTTCCCACCATGGAGGGATGATGGTTCAGTACTGCACATGGACAGGCTTGAGATCTAAATATAGCAGGGGTTAAGGCTATTTTCTGGGGTGATTTCAATGAGGGGACAGAACAGAGGTGTATAAAACACCTGGTTTTCAGCAGCCCGGAGATCTGTGGGGGAGAGGGGAAAACAAGCAAAGAGAAGGAAAATGTTAGAAAATAGCTTTTGCTGCCAAACAAAGCCTTTGTGGAACTACAGAGTTTTGGCTTTCCTATTCATTTAACTAACAAATAAATTGAAATAATTGTAGTGCAAATATTGCATGAATTGAATAAGTAATGAAATTACAAAACTAACAGGAAAATACCTTAATATGAAAAGTTCATGAGGGTTTCAGATAATGAGAAACTGGAGGAAATGGCTGGTCCTAGAGGAGGTGAATCACTCGTGTGATTCGTGGTGACCACGTACAGCTGCAGGTGACACCTCTATGGGAACAGAAGCCTGTGCCAGGCCAGTGCTGCTCTGGGCACAGCCTCCTTTCTAATTTTATCACCAAAATTTCACTGCATTACCGCTAATGTGGCAAGCAGATGTCCTTAAGCATTCACGCTGTCACTGGCAGGCAGCAGCTAACCCTGGATTTTTAGCCCTTTTTTTTGTTGATTAGAAGAGTCTGACCACTCACGATTTTAAATGTGAGAAGTTTATTCTGGTCACTTCCAAATGTTTTCTTTAGTTGCTCTTTCCTTGCCATCTATTTTTGGCTTAAATTATGATCAACTGTGAACACTACCAATAAGGCTTGTGTGTCAAGTCAGCACAGCAGATCAGAGCTGCCCCTGACAGAGGGTCTGTAAAACCTCACTGGCTCCTTCCCACTGAGGGGGATGCACTTTTGTGTGGCTCTTGTTTGGTTTTCCCCTCTTGAATGTCTTTTTGTAAGCTGGGAAAGCTTTCCACCAGTCTGGACACCTTGCCCTGTCACCAGTCCCACCATGCCTGTTGCACACCGACCTCCATGGATGTGCAGGTGGGCCAAGTGCATGCCCAGCCTTTGATCCTCCCTCTCCCAGTGCCTCAGCTTCCCTCTTGCAAATGAGAAAAGGGGATTAACTTTGGTCTTGGCCTGGAAAACACATCTCCTCAACCTCTGTGACCATGCCCCATGCTATTCCTTACGGTTGATGTGCCCTTTGCACCCAAATCCTGCAACCTCTGCTGACTCTCCCTTGCACCCTCCGTGGGTTATGTCCTAATGCCTCCCAGCTCCCTGGTGTCTCGGTGGCCCAGCTGGTGGTGGTGTATGGTGCTCCAGCTTGTCCAGTTCCAAGTGCCAGGGCAAGGTCCCAGGCAGTGCCAGTGGGATCATGTCCTACTGTCTGATGCCAGGGCGATGCTGGGCCAAGTGCCAGTGCCTGGAAGGTCCCAGTGGCTAGTACCGGTGTCCAGGTATGCACTGGCCATGCAGGTGCTGGTCCCAGTTCCAGATCCCAGCTGGTGCTGCTGATGTTAGAGTAGCCCCAGTTCCCCATTCCTATTCCCTGCCCAAACCGGTGCCAGCTCCTGTTCCCAGTGATGAGCCCATTTTCTGGATGATCCCAGGTCCTGGTGTCCGGGCAATGTTGGACCTGGATCCCTGTTCACCAGACTGGTCCCCAGCTCCTGGACCAGCGCCAGCTGGCGCCGTTCCCATTTCCCACTACCGGGTGGTGCCAGTCCCCACTCCCAGTAGTGACCACAGTTCCCAGCAGTGGGGAGTGCCGGGTTCCGGTGCCGGTTCCCATCCCTAGTGAGAGTTCCCGGTGCCGGTTCGCTGTCCAGTTCCCGATTCCGTTCCCGGTTCCCATCCCCGATCCCAGTGCCGGTTCCCATTCCCGGTGCCGGTCCTCATCCCCGGTGCCATTCGCAGTGTCGGTGCCGGTTCCGTGGCGTGTCCCGGCGCCGGTGCCGGTTCCCTTCGCGCTCGGAGCGCGGTGCCGGGCGCAGGCGCGGTCCCTGCCCGCCCGTCGGGGCGGTGCTTGCGGGAGGCGAAGCGCTGCGGGCAGCGGCGCGCCCGGAGCGGCGGCACCGGCACCGGGCACCCGCACCAGCCCCGGGCAGGTAAGGCGACCCCCGGCCCCGGGAGGGGGTGGCTCTGGCTCGTCCCTGCAGCGCCGCCGCTGCTCCCTCCGCGGGGGGACGGCTCCGCGCCCCGCCCGGGGGTCCCGCCGCGTCCTCGGGGGATGCTCGGGGGCACCTGTGGCTTTGGGAACCGCGTCGCATCTGCATTCCGGGATGGGGGCAGTGCGTGTTTGTATGTGAGCGTGTGTGTGCGTAAAGGGCTTTTTGGGAAAAAAAAAGCCCGAAGCAGGCACCCTGCTCCTCCCCTGCGCGGAGCGCTCAACAAGCAAGCGGTGATGTGAGCGCTGGTGTTTGGGGGTGCTGAAGTCGGGGTACTCGGCGTGGCGCATAGGAAAGTTGCATCCCGGATGATTAAAACCCCACAACTGCCCCCCAGTTCAGCTTGTGGAGCCAGGCTGGACAGAAACTTTGAGCACCGAGGCCTGGGCGCTGGCTGGAGAGCAGCAGGATTTCTGCGCTGAGAAAAAATCCTGAGGTTTCAGCACTGCTCTTTGTTCCGTTTTTTGGGGACAAATGCAGGGGCTTTTAGAAAGTCTCCTGGAAAGTTAAGGCGAGAGAGAGCTCCTGCTCTCAAGAAAGGCTAACTCGCTGCTGGGGTGCAGGAGACTGATGGCTTTTGGGGTTTCCGAGCAGAGATATGAATCTGGATTTTCCAAATCCCAGTCTTTCTTCCCTTCCCTGAAAAATGTTATTTTGAGCTTGAGACACCAGCTTGGTGCTTTTTAGCAGAGGGTGTCCCACTGGATGTGGCTCTGGTCTTCTTTCCCTCACCTCCCACTGGTAGCTGCAGGTGAGTGTGGGCTGCACGCCTGGCTCTGCAGATCCAGCCTGTGTTGTGCTTGGATATATTACCAGTTATTTATCACCAGTTACCATTCCTGCCTGGATGCTGTGCTAGCTCTAAGCTTGGTGGGGAGTGCAGCCACGGCAAATGGAGCTGGAAGCAGAGCAGGGAGCTCAGTGCGTGGTGGAGAATGCTCTTAAATCCTCAGCTGCTTGTCTTCTGCATCCAGCAAGGACCATGCTGCAGGCTTTCCCCAGGGCACCTTTTATCTCCATCCCATCTCTTATCTTTGAGGGATCCTCCTGCCTGGGTCAGCCTGGGTTCCAAACATTCTGAACCGCTGTTACGCTGGAGGGAAGGCAATACAGAATCCCTGGAGCTGCATCTCTCACCCCTTGCTCTGCACATGGAGAGTGGATAGCCCAAGGTGCAGGGGTCCTGGCTGGCCCTGCTGCTCAGGGTAGCAGTGAATTGAGGAGGGACAAATTGACATGCAGATGAGAGCAGGTATCACCTGTTGGCAGCATCCTTGGGGCAGCAAGGACTAGGGCAGGGGAAAAGCAGTAGGGTCAGGCATGGATGGAGGTGCAGAGCCTGATGCAAGTGCTCACCGCTTACTCCTGCTCAGTGCAACATATTGCTACAGGCACATCTGTCCTGGTGGGTTCTGTTTCCCCCCGCTCTTCCCAGGAACATCAGCTGCCTCCTGCTTATTTAAGCAATTCTTTCATGTGAATCACCTGGGGCTCAGCTCCAGCCCATGACCCAGGCAGTGGGGTTGTAAAACCCAAGAGGGAGTGAGAGATGCTCTCTCAGGAACCTTTTTTGTACCCTTACGAGTGGGATGTGAGGTCTGAACCCCTCCTGCAATGGGTGCATGTGTACAGGTGCTGCTGCGTGCGTGGGTGCTGGCTCACTTGGTGGCTGGTGCTTGCCAGCAGCCATGTGCCAGAACTGGTTGGGAAAAACTTTCTTGTTGGCACCAGAATTAAGGATCAAGTCATGAGCGAAAGGAAAAGCAGGTTTTGATGAAGCCAGCAGGGCTTGCTCTAGCAGGCCCTGCTCAGAGTAGAAATCAAGTCCCTTTGTGATGTTGTAAGGACACCATGATGACATGCAGAAGGAATAATGCCATCTACAAAGGAGTGACACATGAAATAGGGGAAAAGTGACGTGACCAAGGCACTAAGGTTTGTGGCAGACTCAAGTCCAGCCTGCTCCCTGTCATCAGCACCCCAGTCCCCGTATGAAATTACTTAGGTGTGGCTTTGACATGGCCACAAGCCCGGGAAAATCCCTGCCCAGCTGCTGTGTCCACCATGGCATTTTCTGTTCAAGGGAGCTTTCAGCTGGTGATGGACAACTACTCTGAGATGGAGGAAGATGGAAACCCAGAACTATTACTGGAGGGGACTGACCTGTAGCTGTGCTCTCATTTTTGGGGAAAGGAGATGCTCCAGGTCTACTTTACCTGGATGTGCTGGCAGTTTAGACAGTGCATATGGGAGTATGTCTGTGGAGAAGATTTCTGCCGGGGGGGCTGGGGGAGGTGACAGAGGGCACTGCTGGACAGATTAAGCCCACGGAGCAGAGCTTAAATCTGCTTAAAGCCTTTAAGGGAAGATCTGAGCTCATTCTCATTTTTCACGCTGAGATCCTGCGAAACCAAGCTGAGAGGTGGATGAGGTGCTCAGCCAGAGGGCAAGAGCTGAGCTCAGGCTATGGGGCTGGCCCCTAAGCTGTACACCAGCCTGTGCAGAGGGGCACACTCTGTGTCTGGACTTTGTGCTGTGCTTAGAGATTGAATCGTATTGGAATAGCTGAGACTGGGGGTTTGGGGCTGTTTTGGTCCTGGATGCCCCCGGGAGTGTTGCAAAAAGGAGAAGGGAAACAGGCAAAGGGTGTTTGTGGGACGTGGGTACGGAAGAGTTAACGTGGAAGGACCAGGCTCTTCGATCTGGTGCTTGAGAGGGATTAAGTCAGCCTGGAGCAGGTGCAGGGAAAAGGGCTCTGAAGCTGCTCAGAGGGATGGAGAGCTATTATACGAGGCTATAAAAGCCAAGCCCAGCGAAACAAAGGCAGAGAGAGGATGTGCTTGCTGACTCCAAATATATCCGAGGGGTGAACTCCAGGCAGGCAGAAGAGCGATTTAAACTGAGGGCAGTGTTGGTGCTGGGGTGTGAATCCATTCAGTTTAGCTTAGGAGGCTTGTCTAGAGGCTTTGCAACTGTGTCACATCAGAGAAGAGTAGGAGAGTGTGAATTAGAGCACCTCACCTCTCTTGCAAGGTGCTTGGCTGTGATATAAGCAGGTCTTAGCATTTGTCAGTGTAGGAGGTCAGGACTCTGTGGTCCAGACACCCTGTCCTGGTGTCTCCTTTGGGAAAGGCTGTGTTAGCCAAGCAGGTCTCACCATCTTCCTGATGTGGGACCAGACTAGCCATGAAGCAGATGATGCCCAGCTGAGATAATATTTTGTCTTTGATTATGCCTCAGAAAAATGAATCCATCTCTCCCTTTCCTGGTTGCTGCACAGATTAATAACAAAGCATCCATGCTTTAAAAAAGGCTTTGGCTCTGATCCCAAGAGGAATTTAGACAGTATTCGTGCTGGGGTATGATGATATGAAGAACGGGTGCATCCTCTAAATCTGCTCATGCTTGTGCATTAATTACTGGATATTTTTGGCTGTCCAGAGATGCCAAGATTCTTCTCGTAATGCTTTCTCCAAGCAGGGCAGCATCAGGTTAATAAGAAGGAGAAGGATGCAGCTGTGCCTTGAAGGCTGGGATCAGGCACTCTCTCTCTTCCTCCTCCCTAATCTCCAGAGTTGTCAAGTCCTTTCTCTGCAGCTGTCCAGGGGTGAAACCCCTTCCACAGGAAGCCTCCTCAGCCCACCCAGAGGTGTTTGTTGTCCTCTGCTCGTGCCGTGGTGGTGCAGGGCACACTTGGGCACCATTTATTTACTTATGTCTTCATGCCTTCACCTTCACTGCTCTTCTGAGGGGCTGTGGGGCACAGAGCCTCGGCAGTGGGCTTGTGCTGACCTGCTCGGGCCAGACGGTGCTCCTGCATCTCCCAGCCCCACGGGCACTGTCACAGGTGGGGAATGAGGGGCGGTGATCACTCTGCTCTGCTCACTTCCAGTTGATTACCCAGGGAGAAAGGGCCAGGCTCTGGGCACTGCAGAAAATGGACACAGACCCATTGGCTTCATGGAAGCTACGTTTGTCTGGCTGCATTAACCCTTTACCTGCTCTGAGCTCTCCCTTTCACACCATGGAGAATTTTCATCCATAGCTTATTCCTACTAAATTTGCTTACACTGTAGGAGGCACCCCTTTGACATAGGGGTGACTTCTTGAGGTCATGGAGGGAAATAGGAATGGTTGCCATTGAGTTTTTCACCCTCTCTGGGAAAAAATCCTTTCTGCTCCACTCTGTGGCCAAGGAGACTTCACAGTTTTTGCTTTTCTGGGTGATGCATTGGTTTTTCAGCCAATATTGCAGATCCTTATGCTTTGGGGATCTTCCTGGACTGGAGATGTGACAGATGATACCCCTGCAAAGCCGTGCTGGGAGCCCGCGGGGTTTGCAGCATCTAGGTCAGAGCCTGGCTCCTTTGGGCCTGGTCCAGCCCTTCAGAGGGGCTGGACTGAGCTCCTAAGCCCCTGCCTGCAGCTTTTGTGTCCCAGTTCAATAACACTTTGATGCATTTTGCCTTAAAATACTCTTCTGGCAGAGAAAAGCTCTCCCTGCCCCTTGGTTTGCCCTTGTGCAGAAATGACCAGTTTTAGTCATTCCACCATCCATCTGAGCATCAGCTCTGTTCCCTCCTGTCCTGTGACTTCCATCCATTGGGAACGAAGGTTAAAGGGAGAGGGGAATAAAGCATCCCAACCACCTAAAGTCTGCCCCATGCTGGGAGGCTGGAAGCCTTAATGTGAAGCTCTGAAATTATTTGTGGGTAGAGGGCTCCTTCTCCATACCAGCAGGGACTTTCCCAGCTTTTCACAGCTCCCAGCAGAAGACAGACATGTTGGAAAGAAACCAGGAGAGGCCATGAGGACAGTCAGAGGGCTGGAGCACCTCCACTATGAGAACAGGCTGAGGGAGTTGAATTATTCAGCCTGGAGAAGAGAAGGGTTCAATGAGAACTTAGAACACATTCCAGAACATAAAGGGGCTGCAAGAGAGCTGAGACTTTTTACACGGGCATGGGAAGATAGGACAAGGGGGAATGGCTTCAAACTGAGAAAGGGCAAGTTTAGATTAGATGGTAGGAAGAAATTCTTTTCTGTGAGGCTGTTGAGGCACTGGCACAGGTCACCCAATAAAGCTGTGGTTGCCCCATCCTCAGCAGTGTTCAAGGCCAGGTTTGATGGGGCTTTGAGCAGGTCTAGTGAAATATGTCTCATGGCAGAGGGGTTGGAACTAGATAATCTGTAAGGTCTTTTCCAACCAAAACCATTCTGTGGTTCCATGATTATATAAAATTTTCTCCTAGCCTGGCTGCAGCTCATCCTTACGAGGGAGACTGCAGCCCTGGTTGATTCCTTCCAGGTTTATCCTGTGACCTAGACAGCTATCAAACAGGGCTGTGGCAGACCAGGGCAGGGCCATGCTTTTACCATCAGGAAAGGTACACAGAATATTGCTTCCTATGTAGCTACAGCATGACAGGCAGCAGCAGGTCTCTCTGAGCTCCTGGTGAGAAGAGCACAGCTCCAGCTCTGCTCCTGCATTACCTTCCCTTAAATCATGATGCACCGTGTTTTTGTGCTTGTTGCTGGTGTTGGTTTTGTTACATCTCCAAATAATCCATACGGTGATTTCTCTGGGTGACAAAAGGCATCCCTCCCTTGCAGCAAGCACCCTCCATCCCAGCTTTCATCACATTTCCACTGGTTTGAGCTTCCCTGACTCCATGGTGCAGGATGCAGGTGGCTTTGGATGACTCCATCCCTTCATAGCCCCTCCTGGGCTGTTCCACCATTTCCTCCTGTCCTGTACAGAGAAAAAGGATGCATGTCTGTTTGTCTCTCTGGGTTTGGGATTAATTTGTTTTATTTTTTCTGAGGCACACCCCGGTAATCAAAAGCTTCCTATGAAATGTTTGCAGGCTTGTTGCTCCCAAATCCTTGAAGAGCTGGTCCTACCAGTTGTCTGAGCATGTGTAAATACTGTGAGAATTGCTTAGGGGTGATTAAGGGAGGTGATTTCTCTGCAGAGCAGAGGGAAGCCTTGATCTGATAAAAGCTAAAGCTGCAAACTCTACTTTTTCAGAGCCAGACTACCACTGCTGCATGAGTGCAGGATGGGGATGGTGGCCGCTGGCTGCCTGCCCAGCAAGTGTTGCCTTTGGATCCTGGCAGGTCTTCATGCAGGAGCAGGAGAGTGGTGATTTATTGCATCTAACACAGGGCTGTGCCAGGGTCCTGTCCTGTGCAGGGGAGTGAAACTCCTGCCTGTGTCACAGTGTACATCCCATACATGCTCCGAGACTCGCTGCTCCAGCTCGGAGCTGCTGCAACACCAGAGTGTCTAAAGAGCAAGGACTTAGGGCAGGGCAGTGTCTGGGAGAGGAGGAGAGGACTTAGTCCTGATCCCAGAGCGCTGTGCTCAGCCCACACTCTCCTGCTTGCTGCTCAGCATGGGTTAGGAGCATGCTCTGAGCCTCCTCCTGAAGAGAAGCCAGGCCATGCAGAGAATCCAGACAGACCTCAGAGCAGTGGTGGGCATTTTTGTTTGGGTGAGAGCAGGGTGATGGATCTGGCTGCCAGCCATGGTAGCAGGAGCAAGCACCAGCCTTGCTGGGCTGCAACAAAGCAATAGGTCTTCGTTAGAGGAGGAATCCTCATCTGAAAAGTGAGAGGTGTACCTGTCCATGGCAAAAGGTGCTGGACTTCGTGACCTTTAAGATCCCTTCCCACCCAAACCATTCCATTACTCCAAGATCTGGAACACAGAGTGGATGCAGTGCCCAGCATTGTGACCTGTATCCATCTCCCTAAAGGAGGGGGGAAAACTTATGTCCAGTCCCTGGCTAGAGAAAGCATCAGCCTTTCTGCTCCAGGGGTTGTATGGAAAACTCTTACCTCTGTGTTTAGAGAAGGGCAGCACTGCTGAAATGAAGGAATAGTAGGGGGAAAAGCTGGCTGGATGCTGGGGGAGTTGCAGCATCCAAGACAGAAACAGTTTGAAGAGCTCAAATTAAGGCAGTGGGAACTTACATTCAGACCATTCAGCTTGTAAGAACTGAGTGGATCCAGTAACAAGGATGTCTAATAAATCTCATAGATTTGAAGTGGTCCAATCTGCCTAAGAGAGACCTGTTCAAAAGCAGTAGCACTATCAGTTGCTGCAAGCCTTCAAATATTACTTTTGTGCTTGTGATGCTTTAGAATAGTCACAGTAAGAAAAACTCAGTTAAGACAGAGAGGGAAAAGGAGGTAAAATTAAATTTAAACCCAGCAGATTTTGCTGGTCGATCCTGAAAATTTTACAGACAAGGAGAATGTTCTTATCAGTCAGTACCCAGGTGTGGTCTGATATTTGCTGTTGTGACTTTGGAATTTATAGGATGTGGGTTTTGGGAAGTGACTGGCAAGTGGGTCGAGGGCCTATCAAAGAGAAAACTGGGCAGGGAGGACCCAAGTCTGAAGTGGACTTTGTGCCTTCTTGGACTTTTTCACATATTGCCTTGGTGCCTTTATTCAGGTTTGGGTCAAGCAGAGAGAAAATCCTAAAATGGTTTATTAGCAAAAGCTGGGAGTCTTGGCAGAGGTTTGAGACCTGACTTGAGGCCAACAGCTGTAGGACTGGGGTGAAACCTGTGATGTGGAGCCTATTGTCAGAATCATTTGGGGTACCCCCATCATCTGGAATTGCAGGAGATGTTCCTATCCTGCTTGAAGTGAAGTGAAGCAACTCAAGGGATACATTTCCGGGAATGGTCAGGAGCTCTCCAGAGGAGACCTGAAGGACTTGGTTGTACCTCTGGGCCTCTGTGGGGATGGAGTTTTGGGCTCTGCCTGCAGCAGGGAATGAAGGTGATGGAGGAGAAACCCATTGCCTTGGGGATGGTGTTGTTATAGAATCACAGAATGGTTTGGGTTGGAAGGGTCATTGAAGACCATCTCATTCCAGTACTCTGCCATGAGCAAGGACATGTCCCACACACCCCTTCCATCCTCTCCTTGAACACTCCCAGAGGGAGATAGGGCATGCTATGAAGTGTCAGGGCTGAAGCTGCAGGAAGGATGCTCTGGGTCAGCCAGAAGGACAAACATCACAGCTAGCCTGGGAGGGATGATCTTGAGGATCCAGCTGCCTCTCCTCACCCTCCTACAGAGAAGCTGCAGCCCCGTTATCTCTTCTGCTCCTCCCAAATTCCTCATTTGAAGTTCAATTGCTTTAATCATCCCAGAGGCTGCAGAAGCTATTGAAGGCAGAGCATTTGCATGGAGACGTGCTGCATTTTATCTGCACTAGTGATGAGTTTTCTGAATGGATTTTCCAGTTCCTCAACCTCTTAAATAAACACCTCTGTCACCCATAATGCCCAAGAAAAAGGCTCACATGGCTACATCAAGCAATGCCCTGTTACTCTACTGTCCTAGTCCTTCCCTCTTTCCACCTCATAAAGGTACAGGCCTGCCTTTAGACCATAATTGTTTTTCCCAGCTGGCAAGAAAACCAGTGAGAGTGTATTGATGTGGTGCAAGGTTCCCAGTGGACTCAGTGTGACTGGATTTAAAAGGAGCAGGTCTAGCTGTTCAATAAGAAATGCTGAATAAATGATAAAAACATGTTCTCAGTCCAAACCTGCAAACATAGCATCCTCTGCCCTCCTCTTCTGGTGATCAAAATGGATGCTGAGAAGGGCACAGCATCTCTGTAACCTCATGGGGTGTGTGGTTTGTGTTCAACATGACCCTCATGTGGGGTGACAGCCCTCCTGAGCTAGGCAGGAGCCATGTGTCTGGATGACCATGGGTGCGGGTGGCTCGATTCCGTGTGTGTGAATCTGCTCTTCCTAGGCTGTATTTTTCCAGTGCCTAAAAACCTGCTCTGCGTGAGCAGTGTCATGTGCTGGAGAAGGTTCCTGCCTTCTCCTGCACAAAGGTGTTTTTTTGAAAGCTGCATTGGCTGCTGAGTGAGCTTGGGAGTGCTTTGGTGTTGCTGGCTGCTGCTCCTTACAATTATTAACCGGGGTCAGGGTGTGCTGAGGCATGAGGGGTTAGTGAAGTCATGGCTGTCTCCAGGGACTTGGCATTGTAAGAGCCTATTAATTCACCTTTTGTTACTTGTCTTGCAACTCCTGGTGATCTCCAAGAGTTTTTAACCCTGCTGTGGCCTGGGAAACAAGCCTAACATTGCTGGGTGAGGGACCAAACAGCATGAGGAAGGAACCCAAAACTTAGCTTCTGCATCTCCCCAAACCCCAAGTAGATTGGGCTGAGCTGGACCCTGAGTGGTGAATATATTCAGCACATCTCTGCTTTCCCTCAGGCTGCATGGTGGCGTGTTACTGCCTTGCTCTTTCCACTGCTTTTGGGTCTGTCTCTCTGCCACCACCTTTTGCTGTTGTTTCATTCTTCTCCCTGCTATTCCTGCATCCCTCCAGCCTCCTGCATTTTCTGATCCAGTGGGAGAGGCTGCCACCAGCTTTGCTTTGAGCTTGATACTCCTTCCTGTGTCAGGATGCTTTCAGACATGTGTCCTGGTCCCATCTGATCTTAGAGTCTGTGCTGAGGGAAGGGCTGGTCTGGCTGGTGCCACAAGCTCCATTTGTGTGCAGAGCTCTGGCCAGGCAGAGCTCGAGCCAGCACAGGGTTATGAGAGTGTCCCCAGTGTGGGGCTGCCTGTTCTCCTGCAGCTCCAGCATCTGACTGTTTGCAAACGGTGACTCATAGCTGCAAGGAATGAGGAACTCCCCAGCCAAAGGCCTCTGTCCCAGTGAGAGTCATCCAAGCAGAAAGGGAGCTCCTGGTCAGCACACCCCAATGGCTCCTAAAGGAAATGGGTATTCAAGGATGCCCAGACCCTCCTGTTAACCCTGGCCTTCCCAGGAACAAAATATCCATGCATGCAGACCTGCTGACTGGCTATGTCTCTCCCTGTGCTGTCATCTTGCTGTTAAGCAATAAAGGAGTGATGTTCTGGTGGAAAAAAATCCAGAGGAAATAAAGCAAGTGTGATAAAGAAAAATCCCTGTGCATTGCCGGAAACAGCCTCCAAATGTGACATCTTATCTCCAGTTGATTTTGTGCAGATGCTGACAGCCAGGCATGTTTTGGTGATATGGAGTCACTTGCAGCAGCTTTCTGCCAGGATGTGTGACCTTGCCCTTTCCCTGGCGCCGGAGCAAATGCACTTTCTAATGAGAGATTGCTCTTGATTCATACAACCATAGAATGGTTTGGGTTGGAAGTACCTTAAAGACCTTCCAGTGCCAACCCCCTGCCATGGGCAGGGACACCCTCCACTAGACCAGGGTGCTCAGAGCCCCATCCAGCCTAGCCTTGAACACTTCCAGGGATTGGGCAGCCGCAGCTTCTCTGGACAACCTATACCAGTGCCTCACCACCTTCACATTGAAGAATTTCTTCCTGATATCAAATCTAAACCTACTCCCTTTCAGTTTAAAGCCATTCCAGATTGTCCTATCACTACATGCCCTTGTCAAAAGGACTTTTTTTTTTTTTTTAGTTTATTTTCAGTAATAGCCAGCTGTTAGACAGCAACTTCCTTTGCAGGTCTTGGAGTGCTTTGCAGAAGGACTAGGATCTCTGCAGAGTGATGCTTTTTCCTGCTTTATGGAGGAGGAAGATTCATCAGGGAGCATTTGCTCTACTTATATGCTTGCAAAAAGCCAGAGGGTTTACTCACTTAGAACAAACAGCCCTTAGCCCTATCAGGATGTTTTTTGGGGCTAAAGCCACCACTCTGAGTTTCTGAGGGGGAGCAGCTAGTCCCCGTGGTTGCTCATGCAAAATTAACCCTCAGGCTGAAAGGTGCCATGTTAAGGTGTCCTGATTTGGATGCCATCTGTGCTGTAGCAAATCACTGATTAAAATCAGAGCTTGATATAAACATAATTAGGAGTGAAAATTACTGTTTCACCATTAGCTCTTAAATGAGAACAGATATATGACCTGATGAAGAAAAGAGATAAAGGCCAGAAGGGGATATTCAGTGCTCTGTTCTTCAGCAGTTTTGTTTCTGCAAGTAACCACTGTAAATGTTCAGTAATTTGCATTTTGGCTAAAGCAGCTGCTCTGTAAAGATGTCCAACTGTGCTCAAAAACATCTGGACACGAGCTACCTGTAACTTCCCATGGGAGTTGGCTTCCCTGGTTAACCACAGTCAATTTGAGGAGAAATGATGTCTTGTTTTCTAATTTCCATCAGTGTGGTTTCAGCTTCCTCTCCCTGTGGGCATTGCTAATGCAGGATGCTGCACTGTGCTGCTGGCTCTGGGCCATGCCATTTGGGGTCCAAAGCAAAACTAGGTGCATGCACAGCTGGGAGTGGGAAAGGGCTTTGGGAATGGCACAGGCACTGGCACTGGTTGCCCAGAGGAGCTGTGTGAGGAGGGTTGGAACTAGAGGATCTTGAAGGTCCCTTCCAACCCGAACCATTCTATGATTCTAAGATGACTTGAGGCTTTTTTGTTCGTGGTTGGCACAGAGTTGTTGGCCAAGAGGTGTGGAGTGCTTATCTTATGTTCACAGTAAACAGTGAGTGGCAATTCAACTGCTTCTTCTTCTCTGGGCCCTGGAGAAACAGTGTGTAAAGCTCTCCTTGCATCAGCAGGGTTTCCTCTGCTGAGCTGGACTTTTGTGTTGGTAGGTGAGAGGATAACCCTGGTGTTGCCACATATCTGTCAATAGAAACACCCAAGGAGGCTGTAAAAAATTATTTAAATAACATATTTATAAAAAGCCTGCCTGCTGCTCTGAACACACCACTACTGAGCACCATAACATTGCACCTGGTTGAGGGTTGTGCAACCACTTGCCTGGTTCCTGCTTCAGCTTCTCCTTGCCTGATCCTGTGCTTTTGCAATAGGATATTAAAGCCCTCTCCTGTTCAGTGGGAATGGAGCTGAAGGGCAGCAGATCCTGTCCTTTGGAACAAAGAGTTTTGTCTGACCTGGAGGCAGGCAGCTGTAGGATCTACAAGAAAGGATGCTTTGCTCCTGGCCGGGCTGCAGCCTTGCATAGCACAAGCTTGGTGAGCCCATGCCAGCAACCTGAGCTGCCTCTGAGCTGGAAGGCAAGGAGAGGAAGATGTTTGGAGGGGAGGAGGGAAGAGCCTTTCAGCAGGGATTTGGTCCTGGCCAGTGCAAACACTTTCAATCCTTCTCCCTGTTGCAGTTCTTAGAGCCATGACTGTTACCAGCTGGCAGGAGCTGGAGCACCTGAATGATGCTGCAGGTGGGAAGGGGAGTCCACAACACCCCTGAGTCATAAGTCTGGCTCAGTCTTCCAACTAAGTGGTTTTTTGTTTGACTCCTTCATGGCAGGACTGAGGTTGAGATCAGAGTACTGTTTATAAAAATTCATGCTAAGAGTGGTGAGTGCAGATTCCCCTCCCTGCTCACAGGCAAACACATGCATATGCAAGTGTAGAGTTGTTAATTCAAATCAGGCATGAAAACACCCAATTCCTGTGCTCCTGGAGCATCTGAGCTTGGTCCAAGAAGGCAGAAAGTAATTAGACAGCCTTTGGGCATTTTAATGTGGCAGAGGGTGAAGTTCAGCCTGGTAAGCATGAAATGCTGCAAATTAGAGAGAGTAATGAATTTTAACACTGCCCTAAGAACATTCCCTCTGCCCCTTCCTTTTAATTATTTTGCAAGGTGGTTTTTTTATTGTTTGTTTGTTTTTCTAAATGATCCTGAACAGTGTCCCTTCCCCTTCTGCTTGGCATTTCCTTTGCAACTCAAATCCATCTACAGGCTGTCATGTGAGAGTAGCCCTGCAGCGAGGACAGATGGCTGGCAAGGTGACAGTCACTGTAGGGTGGGATAGCAGGGCAACTTTCAGGCAGATCTGGGTATCAGAAAGGCTGGAACTCCTTGGCTGAGATGACTGCCATCCTGTTCTCATAGGGATGGACGTTGCACAGGGTGTCTTGTGAAAGTTAGTGTTGCAGGGATCACTGGAAAGCACAGCTCCGAGCTGCAGGGTGTAGCAGTAATTTTATGAATGAGCAGCCAAGTGCCAGCCCTTGGCCACGGTACAGGCTGCAGAGAAGCATCCAGCATCTCCTACATCAAACCCAAAACTCCTGCCTTCAACTTGAGCATGGCTTTTAGAAAGGCACCAGACCTCCCTCCTCCCCTCCCTTGCAGGCTCTCTTCCTAATCTCGCTGGTTCTTTCTGCACAAACTCCCATGGAAGTATCGTCTCGTGTCTCTCAGCCCAGTTCATGCCCCAGTCCAAGCAATTCATCTTGCATGTCAGCTAGCAGCACCTTCCTCCTCTCTCAGCCTGTTGTATTCCTGCAGAAGGCAGTTGCCAACCATCCTTTCCCAGCACTGCTGCTTTCCCCGTGTCTCTCTTTAGCATTGAGTGCTATCACTGTGAAAGTCTCGGCCTCACTGTCACTCAAAAGCAGCTTGTTCAGTGCCAGATGTCCCCATGACCTCCCTGGGTAAATCTCCCTTATTTTTCACCCCTTTCTCTGCTGTAGATCTGCCTTTCCTGGCCCTCTTGGCAGGGTGGGTTGGACTACTGGGTGCATTCCCAGACTGCTCAATGAGGCTGTCAGCCTTTCCACAAGGAGTAAATTTGGTGTATTATTTGGGGGTTTATATCAGGCCATTTATTTTTAAGGCTTTTCTGAGGGCAGGTGATGCACTTGGGCCTCTGTATCATCTGGGATGCTACAAAGCATCTGGTACTGATTGGAGGGAGAAAATCCCCACAAGCTGCTTTTGCAATTCCTCCTCAGTAGCACAGACCTGTGGAGCAGCCAGCAAGGGGATTATTTTGGGTTCACTTAAGCTCTGAGTGATGAGCACTTGTGCTGCTAATCAAGCTGATAAATGTTGTCAATTAAAACCTGTGCTTTGCTCTTCAGCTTTCCATAAGTGAAGTGTTTTTGTCTCTCCCAGAGGAGAGAAGGCTGGCTGGGTGGGCAATGCTCCTGGATCATCAGAATGGGCATTAGCTTAGCTCTCAGACACCTACTTTCCTTCTGCTAATCCCAGTGGTTCATTAACAAGGGATGTGACACTGCTGCTTAAATTGCTGCCAACCATCAGTGTTCAAATAATCCTTGGGGTTTTGGGTGTTTACAAATTAGCTGCTTCTGATTAGCCATTATCACAAGTTCATTATCCCCCCACGTGTTGTGATACCACAGCAAGCACATGGTTTCTGTATGTCTCACGAGGAGGGATGAGAGGTCAGCCTGCTGGATGCATCCACCCCTGGATGGAGCACCCTTAGTTTTATCATGTTGGAGAATAAAGCTGGGATTATGTCACTTAGGAGCGTGCTTTAGTGGTGGGCTTGGCACTGCTGGGTTAATGGTTGGCAGAGGTGACCTTAGAGGTCATTTCCGACCTGAACGATTCCATGCTTCCATGGTTATGTAGCACACACATTCCCATTTCTTTAGGAAACCACACTAGGTATTTCCAGACTGAGGTGACTGATGGCCAACTTTTGAAAAAGGACATCCCATTTTGGGGAGAGATAAGAATTGTACATGGCTGTTATAAATAAATACAGAGAAACTTTACAGAAGGAGCTCTGCAAGAAGTCTGTGATTAGGTAGTGGGGAACTATGCAGAGCACCCCTTTTCCTTGTGCCTGAGCAAAGGGGTTCGTACCCAGTGACCAAAAGGCAGGGGTGGTGGAGCAGTGATGGAGAGGCGCTGATTTCTCTCTGGGGAGCATTTGAGCAATAGTTTCCTGCTGTTGTCTGGATTGCTAAATGCACATCTCTGCCCTGGAAGCAAGACGCTTGTCAGGAAAGAATAATTAATCCAGAAACAGGCGGTGCTCTGCCAGGAGACCTTTTTTTTAATTAAAACCTGATCTGATAAAGTCTGCTGAGAAATTGGTGTCTCTGACAAAATCATGAAATGCACAGTTTTGTGAGTTGAGGCTCCGTGGTGGGGGTGCTCTGGTTAGGGCTCAGCCCGCACAGCTGTGCACACCCATCTTGCAGGGGGTGTCTCTTCCTCCTCTGCCTCTGAGGGCTGTGTTTTTCCCAAATGAGTTACAAATTTGTTGAGAAGCAGGGCATCAGTTATTATCTGCTGCTATGCCTGGTTTGGTGTCGTTGGGCCAGCTTGGGGGATAAATGGGAGTCTCAAACCCGATGGATCAACAAGGCACACTTGGGCTCAGAAGTGGTTGTCTTCAGCCACGATGTCTTGGTGCTGCCACTTAAGAGTGACAGAGGAGGATTAGGTGTCCCTGGGCAGACCGTGCCCCATCTCATTGCTGCTCTGCCTGTCCTCCAGAGCCGGTGGGGAAGGATGTTTTCCTCAGTGAAGCCCTACGAGAACCAGCGCTACGCCTCTCTGAAGAAGGAGTGCCTGCGGCGGAAGCAGCTCTTTGAGGACCCGCTTTTTCCCGCCAACGACGACTCACTCTTCTACAAGTCAAGGATTCAGGGCATCCAGTGGAAGCGACCCAAAGTAAGTGCACCCGTCCCCTTGCCCCTCAACGCTGCTTCCTACCATCTCTGCTCTCAGGTGTCCCTAAAAATGCACAGTGCGCCCTTCACCAAGGCTGTCAAGCCCCAGTTGACATCTCCTCTCCCCAACAGCATTTATTTATTTACCCAGTCCTGATATTGTGAGCCTCTAGGGTGCCAGGGAGACCTGCTGCACTCAGGTCCAAGCTTCTCTGCATCCAGTGAGGTCCAAGAGCAAAGGAGGTTTTTCTGTGACTCAGTTTCCCCATGCATAAACCAGGGAGATGGTTTGCAGCTGGGTTGGTGTTGTGTACTCCTGTAAGGCTGGTGGGTCCAGCAAGGCAGAGTGTTATCCCTGAATCACAGAACGGTTTGAGTTGGAAGGGACCTTAAAGAACAAGTTCCAACCCTCCTGCCAAGGGCAGGGACGCCTTCCACTGGAATACTCTTGGTGGTCCATTTGGAAAGGGAAAAGAAGATAAGCTTTGGGGAGGTAAGATGGTTTTGGGATCTTTGGGGAAGAGCATGGTCATACCCATCCTTCCTCTTCTGTGCAAAAACCCTGTCCTCTGCCCCTCCTCCGTGCTGCTGTGTCTGTCATGAAGGCAGGTTGCAGGAGTCTGGGGATGACATTGCCTGTCCCCAGCATTGCCAGTTCCTCTTCTTCAGTCCTCAGTGCCAGCCCAGAGGATACACATCAGGACCTGAGGGCACTATGGGGAATTTGTATGTCTTGTTATGGCTGTCCACTTGGAGTTGCCCATGAGTGCAGTGCTCTGACTGCCATGAAGCACAAGGAGTTCAAGGTAGCAGTGATAATTTTGGTTGGGAAGTGGCAGTATCCCAGCATCTCTCACCACCTGGGTTTCCTTCCTTCCCTGTGGGGAGCAGCAGCCCTCTCTGCCCAGCCTGTGCTTTTCCACACGTGACTTGGTGGCATTTGAGTGTTGTGGGGTTGCCTGAGCTGCCGTCATCGTCTTCACCCCCGCTGACAGCCCAGAAAATCAGCTGGCCTTCCACAAGACAGTGCTGTGTCTGTCTGGGTGAGGGCAGTCTGGAGGGGGGTGCACAAAAGGCTTTGTGTGAAGGGAGAGATGGAGCTGAACTGACTCTTGTTGTGTGGCCAGAGGGGCTGAGCCCCCAGCATCCTACTGGGCTCCTTGTGGGAGGAGACCTCACTTCCCTCTGCTCTGCCTTTGTGTCTTCCACTCCAGCTCTTCTTGGACACTGGATTTGTGCAAAGCCCTGTGTGTGTTTTAGTTTATTCCCCTTGTCTGCTGGAAGGAAAAGAGGCTTTGTGCACAGCTGCCTTCTGAAAACAGGGCTGACCATGGTTTGGTCTCACTGTGGGGGCCAACATGAACACACTGTGCACATCCCATTTATACAGCAGGCAGGTCATAGCTGAGACTTTCTAAACAACTTTCTCTGGAACTAAAAGGTGGGGATGTATTTGAGACCCCCTTGCTGATTTGCAGTCAGGTCACACACATTATTTCAGCCCCATGTCTAAAGACAGGGGGTGGGATCCCTTTGTAGAGGGACAAAGATTGCTTGTGTTCTGCTGAGCATCTCAGAGCTTTTCTCTGTTTGCTTTTCTGCCTTTCCTCTCACTCACAGCCCTTGGTGTTCAGGCAGGTATTATCCTCTTGCTGCCTTGCTCTGTAGAGCATGAGGTCTTTCTAAGAAAGCTTTCTGAACCTCATCTGCAAGGTGTCATGCTCACCTGGTCCAAACCATCCCTGCTGAAGCACAGAGTGAATTCAGATTTTTCCAGGCACCCAGCTCTGCAGCTTCATAGGATCATAGAACTGTTTGGGTAGGAGGGGACCATTGAAGCAATTAGCATACAATGTTGAATCAGGACTCTTTCTGGCGTGGGCTGTCAGTGGGAAAGGAGGCTGGAAGTGGGTCCCATGTGCCAGCAAAGTCCTGTGGCTTAACAAGACACAGAGGTGGTCCTTGTTTAGCTGCCTCTGCACCAGATAAAGGGAATTTTGCCAGCAGTTTGGGTGCCAGAAGGAATGCATGCTGAGCAGTGGCAGACTCATGATGCCCCTGTCTGGTAGGATTGTTTGATCCAACCTACTCAGCTGCCTTGACCACAGAATCACCATTAAAAAAAGAATATGAGTCATACCTGCCCTGTTTGCTGCTGAATTTTTGAGAAACCTCTTTCTCAAAAGCATTTCTCTTTGTTCTTTCTCTCAATTGTTCATTTCAGCAAAAGTAACTCAATTTTACAGGGAGAATTGCTTTGTGCCAGCAGAAAATGCAAAATGACATTTTTAGTTGCTGGACCTGATTCTGCCTGAAATCATACTGGCTTTCTAAGGGAGGGAGTCCAGGAAAAATCCCAGCATCTTCTGCAAGAAAGCAATCACTCTCAGCTTTTCCAAGTTAATGCAGGATTCAGCAGAGTCCAAAAGGTCCATGAAGCTTAAGTCAACTGTTCTGCTTGTGTGCTATTGAATGGCATGGTGCAGTTATTAAACCACAGAAACATCTTGTTTCTATTACAACCAGAAAATCTTATCTTAGGCAATCACAGTTAAATCTCTTTCAGAAAAAAGCAAGTTGTGATACTCCCAGCCTTTGGCAGATGCTATTTTGGGGATTTCCTTACCAAGAAATGGAGTCCCCAGTCCCAGGGATACTGTTTACAGGGAAGAGATGGTGTGCACACACTTTTATCTCTCAGGGCCATGGCCATGGGTTGTTATGGAGTGTTAGAGCTACAACTGTGATAAAACATAAGAGCTCATTGTGTCTCTGGCTTTGCTGTGAGAACAGAGTGGGTGGAGAATGGAAATAAAAGCTGTCCATTATTAAAAACAACCACTTGCTTTCTCAGAAAAGTTGTCATTTGTGATCTACGGAAAGAAATCAGACATAGGAGATAAATTGTGCCCTGAGAAGCTGGAGTTGCCCTATCCCTGGAAGTGCTCAAGGCCAGGTTGGATGGGCTTTGAGCAATGTGGTCTAATGGAAGGCGTTCCTGGCCACAGCAGGCAATCAGAACTAGGTGATCTTGAAGGTCTTTCTGAATGAAAACCATTCTGTGATTTTTCAGATTAAGCACATGCATGTGGAAAGCAACCACAGTGAACTCACTGGGGTGCTGGGATTGTGCTTTGGCAGAGGCAGGATCTTATTTCCTCATGCTTCCATGGTGCTAGAATGGATCTAAACAGTCCATCCTCTGTGTGTGCATCTCTACCTCCCCAGCTATTCTTCCAGCATCCTCTCTGTTCCTCCATGCACTCCAAAAGCTTGAGGCTGCTTTGGCAAAAAAAAAAAAAAAAAACAGCAAAACAACAAAACCCCCAATCTCTGCAGTGCTTTCCCTTTTGTTTGAAGTTTTTCTGGGCAGAAGGGAAAGGGAGAGGATGAGGAACAGCTCTGGTCCCTTCCCTGGTCAGGCTGTTTTGCTTCAACTTCCTCCTGCATCCGGCACTGCAGCCTTTCCTGGAACAGGCTCAGCCTTATTATTTCCAGCAGGGTGTCCTCCCTCCCTCCCTGCCTTCCTTGGCCTCCAGCCCTGCTCTGGATGCCAGATCTTTGCAGAGGGAGCAGCTGTTGGAGCCCTCTAATCGTGTTTTGGCTCCAGTGCTTGTTTGCTGGACGCCTTCGCGATGCAGCCCGGCAAAGCCAGAAAGCCAATTACTGGAGTGCTTCGGAGGGAGGGAAACCACAGCGTCAGCCTGAGCAGGGAAGGGGGTCCTGGAGAGCCCTGTTTAGTGAATCCACTTTAAAACAAAGCTGGCTGCTCATTGCCTTGCCACAGCAGATTTTGGAGATCACTCAGGCAGCATCAGTGGCTCCTTTTGGCAGCAGCACTTGGCTGCTGCATTAGAAATTAAACAGAACTTTTGAGCTTAGCTCAAATTCCAACACCTTGCTTGAAACTTCTTTCCATTGTGCTCTGTATGCTGCTGTGAAAAGGAGAGGGAAATCTGTATCCAGCAAGTAGTACCACTCCCAGTGGAAACGTCAGCCTGATCCTCAAGCTGAGTTTTGCCCTCCCCTTTTGGGACAGGAGTGCTGGTAGCACACCTTGGAAGTGAGAGGCTTGGTCTGTGCTTTGGGTGAGCTGGTCTGCATGGTTGGGAGGTGGGTAAATAAGAAGGGGTGAGCTGGTCTGCATGGCTGGGAGGTGGGTATATAAGAAGGGGTGGCACAAAGATGAGTAGAAGGGGATGGATGAGGTGCAGGATGGATGGCAAAAGTAAGGGGAGATTTGGGGCATCTGCTGTGTCTGTTGATCCCCTGTGGAAAAAATTATGATAGTGTAAGGCAGAAGAGACCCATCTACCCTATGGGGAAAGAGTTAATATTTTCTAATCATCACTGTCCCAAGCTCTCTTCTTGGGTACAGAGTGCTTCTAGTGATGCCATGGGATTGCTACAGGCTTTGATTAGGGTCTGTCTTTAACACCTCTGGGCCTTACCCAGGGCTTGTTTTCTCTCTGCAGCAAGAAGGACACTTGGTTCAGGTTCAGCCTGCCAAGCTATGACTGATGCTGGGATGGGTCATCAGCCAGGACAAATTTGAGCATCCCTGCACCTGTGGGAGGCACATGAAGCCTGGTGGATGTGGTATCCACAGCTTCTCAGAAACAACCTGGTCCAGCATCTCACCACTCTCACAGGGAAGAATTTCTTTGCTAATACCTAAATCTGCCCTATTTCACCTTAAAGCCATTCTCCCTTGTCCTGTCATGCAGGATACATTATGTCCATTGTCTCCTGGACTGGATGCTGTTGTCTTTGGAGGAGGTGCTGCAGGATGGGAGAGCATCTCTTAGCTTACATCATGCACAGGTGTGATGTTGAGCTGCATGAGCTGCATGCTCTGGTCCTTCAGCTCTTCCCAGGGAGCAACGTTGAGCATGGAAATGGTGTTTTCCTCCCTGTTCTGGGAGGCAGGTGGGCTGCTGTGTGCTGAGTGTATTCCTGTCCACTGCAGTGTCTCAGTGACTGTGTGGCTCAAGGTGACCTGTGGTTCCTGTTGAACCTGAGCTGCATCCCTGCACTCTGAGTTCAAGCCTGGATGGTTGCAACCACCAGAGAAACTCTCTTGGATGAAGTCTACACCCTCCCAATCTTCAGGGGAAGAGCTTTTTCCTCCATACCTGTTTCTCAGTATTTTTATCTCTCTCCAGTATTTAGTTGCAAGCGGCTGAATTATCTCTGCAGGAAATAATTGTCAGGGGAGATTGGCACTGATTAAAGAGCATAAAGGTAGATTCTTGCAAAATTGTAATGTTATTTTGCCTGGATGAGGGCAATGTCATTTGGAGGGGAAAGCCTGAGAGAGTAGTTGTGGGGGAGAGAGACAGGCCAGGTGTTTTGGGAAAAATTATGGAAGCAGGAGATCTTAGGGCACTAGGACCATGGCATTTTCAGCCCTAGTATGACACTGGGGAGAGATGCTCTCAGTTACAGCCCTGAGATTTTTTTCCAGACAGACAAGAGGAATCTTGTTTTAGAAACCAAGAAAATAGGATTTTTCAATAGCCATTCCCTGCCTTCCTGGTATATACCTGCTGTGACTTGTGTACAGGGGTTTTGTCCATTCACAGAATTATAGAATGGTTTGGGTTTGAAGGGATCCTCTAAAGATCCTCTAGTTCCTTGGGCAGGGACTAGGGAGCTCAGAGCCCCATCCAGCCTGGCCTTCAACACTTATAGAGATGGGGCATCCACAGCTTCTCAGGACAATCTGGTCCAGTGTCTCACCACCCTAACAGGGAAGGATTTCTTCCTAATACCTAATCTAAATCTGCCCTATTTCACCTTAAAGCCATTCTCCCTTGTCCTGTCATGCAGGATACATTATGTCCATTGTCTCCTGGACTGGATGCTGTTGTCTTTGGAGGAGGTGCTGCAGGATGGGAGAGCATCTTAGCTCCACTCTTCTTTACATTATTAAGCACTTAGCTCTTTTCTCTTGCAGTATGAGGGTTATACAGTCAATCCCCTTGGGGGTTTCCTGGAAGGGGAGAGGAGTCAATGAACTAATTCACTAAAAGCAGGACCAGCACTTCCCTGCCCACAAGTTTCTGCATTAAAAGGTCGTTTCCCCAGTGTGTAGTGCAGGCTGGGAAGCTGGCAAAAACACAAGAGTGAAGAAAATGGGGAGGACAGAGGTTAGGCTCTTGCAGTTCTTTGCTTTCCGAAGTTCACCAAGAGTTCAGCAGGGAGGCATTTACACTGGCAATGGCAATTGGGTGCAAAAATGTTCTGGAGTCCCACTTGGAGGTGTTTCTTCCAGAAGGACTGAAATACTAAATTCTGTGCTCCAGAGGTGTCTTTACTGAGCTTTTTGCAGTGTCTTGGCCCGTCTCTCTCAGTTTTGGTCTCTCCCAAAGAATACTTAGGGTTAGTGTTGGCACTGGGGCTCCTCTGTGCTGCTGGATTGACTGAGGGATCATCTCCTCTGAACAGAGTCAACAGACTCTGCCTGGGGTCCATCACAGGGGTTAAAATCCTTCCAGACCTTTGCATTTCTCCTCTTAGGAATTTATGAGCCACTTGCCTGTTAATTTATCTGCTGTTTTCAGTACAACTGGAGCTGATTGCCAGTCTGGCTGTTCCTTGCCAGGAAAGGATTTGGTCATCATTTAATGCAATCTCTGAATTGACCTTGTTTTTACATTTTTAAGCCATTCATAGGCTACTCCATCCCTCAAGGATGAACAAGAGATTCATTGTTATTATTTGCACTTCTTTTAAAAGGTCTCTACTCCCATTAGATGCGATGCTGACCCTGGCTGCATTCCAGCAGGTCTCACCAGATCCTCCCAGGGCCACGGCCTCATGGTGCCAGGCAGGCACACTCTCCCCCTTAGCCCCAGTGGGGACTGGAGTTGATAAGATGCTTGGCACTAGTGCAGCCTTTGATAAGAAATTTCCAGCCAGTCTGCTTTGTCCTCAGCATCAGAAGGACACGGCCTTAAAAGCAAAAGTGACGGTAAAATCCCTGGATTAGATTCATGGCGTGCTTCTTAGTGCCTCTTAGTGCAGCTGCATGTTGGTGACAAGAAATTATTGTATTGGTAATGAGGAAGAGCAGAACAATAGCAGAGGGTGTGGCAGAAAGGAGTCCTGGCCATCCACTGTCTCTGAGCTCCATGGCAGGGAATGTGCAAATCCTCCCTCCCAAATCCTCCCAAACTGGGCTCTGGGATCCTGGAGAGGCACACTTGACATCTGGAGCAGCTGCAGAGCTGCTTATCACAGAACCACAGAGTGGTTTGGTTTCAAGATCACCTAGTTCCAACCTCCCTGCCATGGGAGAGATATCTTCCACCAGACCTGGTTGCTCAGTGTTAAGGAAACTTCCCTGTCCAACCATCCAGGAGCCACTCTGGCAGTCACCCTGCCACCACCTGAGACCTGAGCTGGGACCAAGACCCCTTTGTAGGGGGCAGCTCCAGGGAGACAGTGGGTGCCCCACTTGGTTCCCTACACTCACAGTCAGAGCAGGTTTCCTTACTGTGACCCCAGCTTTCCCAGAACAGAGTCTCAGAGATCTGGATCATTAAAATTATTTCATCTTGGTGCAGTGATAGAAAAATGGCCCGAGCTGGTGCCTCTGAGGAGGAACCCCAAACAAAGGAAACCTTCTGTTTTTATCCTCTCACAGTCCGAGCATGGGAAAGCCTGGAGAGTCTCCTGGTGTCTTCTAGGTCACATGGATAGGACACAGGTGCCCTTTGTTCTCTGACCAGCAGATCACAGCCTCTTGTCTCAGGCTTGGGCTCCCTCCCCCCAGAGCTCAAACTGCAGCTGAATGTGTTCCTCACCACTCAAAACCTGTCCTGGGGATGGGGCATCCACAGCTTGTCTGGGAAACCTGTGCCAGTGCCTCACCACCCTCACAGGAAAAAATTTCTTTCTATGATCAAACTTAAACCTGAATTTATTCAGTTTAAAGCCATTCAAGCCATTCCTCTTTGTCCTATTACTTCACGCATCCTCTCCACCTCTCTTGGAGCTTCTTTAAGCACTGGTAGGAACTTGGAGTTCTCCTTGGATCCTTCTTGTCTACAGATTGCACAACCCCAGCTCTCTCAGCCTATTTTCATAGCAGAGCTGCTTCAGCCCTCCGAGCATCTTTGTGGTCTCCTCTGGACTTGTTCCAGCAAGCAAGGTCCATGTCCTCCTTATGGGGGGATTCCCAGAGCTGGATGCACACTCTGAATCAGCCAAGGCTTTTAATCTGGCTGCAGGCTGGGAGTTTCTGCACTGCCTGTGAGCTCTAATCTTTGAGCCCTCAGAGAGGATGGGATTTTGGGGTGGTTTGCCTGTGTTAAGGGCAAATGTTCCTGCTGGAGCAAGTGTCTTTCACTGAAGCCCTTGAAAAGACTTCATCAGGCATGGTGCTGCCTCTTGCAGAAGGAAAATAAAATACAGAGAGCATGAGTGTGTGTGTGAGTGTGCAACTGTGTGAGTTTGTGAGTGGAAATTTAAAACAATGCTTCTTTGATATTTCTGGGTCTTTGTGAAGAAACCACTGCTCTGGGTCTTTGTGAAGAAACCATCTTAATGGAGAGTGGTCATGGATGGTTAAATTTTGACTGTGGTCTGATGCAAATGCCACTGACAGAGTTACATAAGAATTAATGTCCCTTCTCCCAGTTAGCAGAAGCTCATGACTCCACATCTCTAGAGGGTGGTTTTTCTCATAAAACAGGATTCTGTTTGTAAAGCTACACCCAGTGTATGAATAACCAGAATAGGCGTGGGCTGGAAGTCGTTTCTTTAAATGGCTTAAACTCATGATAACCTCATTTTTCATCATCTTTGTATAGTCAGGGATTAATTTAGATTACGGTGAGATCAAGTCCTGTTTATGAATGTAGGTGCTATGAATGGGACACAGTCACAAACCAAAGGGTATTTCCTTGCCCTGGGAGAAGGAAATGGAGACAGTATGGCTCAGGGGGATGTGGGAGGTGTCCCCACAGAACAGCAGTTTGGAGATTTTGATCTGAGATAGGCACAATGGAGTGTGGAGGTAGTTTCTCTTTGCAGCTTCCAGTTCTTTTTTTCCCATCAATAACTTTACTCTTAGGTTAATTAAAAACAAACAAACAAAACCAACAGAAAACTCCTGCACAATTTAGATTTCTAAATCCTGTTTTAGAGGATTGGCTGTCAGTGGGACACAGGATTTGGGAGTCAGGCAGAGCAGCTGCTGAATTATGTTGCTCGGAGGCAGAAACAGTGCAGCTGAGCTCGTGGCCACATCAGCTTGCTCCAGGATTTCACTGGCTGGGTTTGGACCGTTCCTCCTGAAATACTGTAGTGTTTCACAGTGGGATTTACTTGGATAGGCTTCTCCTTTTCCTCCAGCATGGCCCCACCTCTGCATCCTCCAGGGTGGGGACTGGTGGCTCAAGAGTGGTGCAAGATGTGGAGCATCCTCAGGGCTCCTGACTGTGGTGTGTGGTCCCTCACTTGTACCTGCATGACCGTCATCCTCCAGGTCTGGGGCTTCATGCTTTTAGTTTCAAGCCAAGCAGTTCCTCTGCTGGAGGTTAAACCTCACAACTAAAAGTGGTGGAGAGACTCAGAGCATGGTGTGCCATGTTGGAGGACAGGCTTTGGAGTGTGGGTGTATTTTAAACTCACAATACTGCCAAGCCAGGGTTAGTTCACCCCTTCCCAGGGGAAGATGGTCAAAGGAGATCTGTAGGAGAGCTTAAAACTGGGATGTGATGGAGGATGAGGAAACTTGGGTGGGGGTGGCCAGCAGCACTGTGCTGAGTCAGAGAGGTGTATCTGTCAGAGGGGTTAAACAGCCTTGGGAGCTTATTTTTTTCCTCTTCCTCGCATGTCCTCTCACTGCTCTGAGCATCCCATCCCCCAGTTTGTCAGTGAGCCATGTGAAGATTTTCCTGCTTTGGCAGTGACTTCTGCAGCCCTCAGGGCTCTTGGTATCCAGGGAGTTTTTTGGTTTTTTTCTTTATGGCTTTGCCACCAGACAAAAGCACTTGCTGTGGGAGAGATGGCCTGGAGGGGGCTGTCTGGATGTGTGGTGATGCTAAAAGCCAGGCTGTGCCAGCCTCTGCATCAGTCTTGGCTGGGTAGAGACTGAAGAAGTCCTGGGTGGAGTAATGGTGAGACTTCCCAAGAGTGCATCCCTGGAAAGGGCATGTGGGAGGAATGACAGGTCTGGGGTCTCTGTACTTGTGCCAGCGTCCTTCCAATCCCTCTCCATCTGCTCCTGGGGAAGTGCAGTGCTCTCACAGCCTCTTGTGTCTCTCCACCTCTCATTGCTTTATCATTTTTTGGGGGCCTTTGTACTTTGGATACCCGGAAGATAAAACTGCAGAGGAACCTGATAAGGTCCTGCAAACTGACCTTTAGATCTTGTTTGCCTCTGTCCCCGCTCTTCCTGGTGCCAAAACAAACACTGCCCCCGCTCTTCCTGGTGACAGAACAAATGCCATTGCATCATGCTGTGGCACACAAACTGAGTCAAGGAGTTTGTGGGGACTGTGTGTTTTTGGATGCCTCCCTTCACAAGCAAGCCCTGTTTGCTGTGGGTGGAGTGTCCAGTGCCCTCTGCATGGTGTGGGAGCTGATAACAATACAGATGTGTACACACTGAGATACTGTGAGTGGATTAGCATTAGGGATGCCTGACTGAGGCAGTACAAACCCCCACAAAAAATTCTGTAGGGTGTAGATACTCCCAGCCAAGCCTACCCTCCTTCCATGTGTGTGAAGCTGATCTGCCAAGTATATATTTTTTAGTAGAGCCTGTAGTGTTGTGGTGTGAAGTTATATCCTGTCCCCCAGCTGTGACTACTTCCTCCTTCCCTTCCCCCTGCCCTCTTCCTAAGTGCTGTCTGTCAAGTTCCACATTCCAGTAAGGGCATCGTGTGATTGGCAGAAGTTCAAAAGATGCTTCTCAGACCTGGGGTCATTGGCCTGTCCAGGTGTCATTGTCCCCTGAGACCCTCCCCCTCCCACCTGGTTGGTGGCTCACCTATCCTCTCCCTCCCACCTCCCTGTGAGTTTAAAAGGTGCTGGAAGCATACGGTTGGGGTCTGTTGGAGCTGTACTGAGATTCAGAGCTGTGTCACCTTGGAATAAACTCTGGATTTAACCCTCCAGCAGAACCTGCTCTCTTTCTCTTCACCATCGCCTGAACCTTTTCCACTAGAGGTAAACTGAGTTTCTACTTTGCTTGGACTCATTCTGAGTGCCTGACTGCAACTGCCAGCGAGCCAAAGGTGTCTCTGAGGTGAAACATCCCCAGCAGTTACCTACAGCTCGGTGCACTAAGGCCGGACGAACCCAGGCACGCCCCACTCAGCAATAATACTGTAGTGACAGGACAAAGGGGTAATGGCTTTAAACTGGAAAAGGATGGATTAAAAGTAGGTATAACAACACAATTTTTTTTATAGTGAGGGCGGTGTGACACTGGCACAGGTTGCCCAGAGAAGCTGTGGCTGCCACATCCCTGAAAGTGTTCAAGCCAGGCTGGATGAGGTTTGAGCAACCTGGTCTGGTGGAAGGTGTCCCTGCCCATGGCAGGGGGTTGGAGAGAAATGACCTTTAAGGTCCCTTCCAACCCAAACCACTCCATGTTTCTATAATCCTATATTAATCCATCTGAAAGCATAGACACGTGGTATTCTAAATTCACCCCGTTTCCCTTTCCTTTGTCACCCTGGTGCAGATTTTATTAATTCCCCTTTTTGCAAAATCGCATCTCAGTTGCAGAAACCTGCAGCAGGGCAACACAGGGACCTTTGTGTCTGCTGTGTCACCACTGCTCACCATGCCTGGGGCCTCTTGCTCTCTTGTCTGTGTGAGTGACATTTAAGACAGGATCCTTTCAGCTCCCAGTTGCTCAGAAGGGAGGGAGGGAATGCAGCCATGCTAATAGATTATTTCGCTGATTTTGCAAGTCTGAGTGAAGGCATTGTTCTGAAACAGCCAGGCTCTGCAATGAAATTAGACTAGTGTGTTCCTTACAAAATCTTGTTAGCAAAAAATGGTGCTGGCATGCAGCAGATGTTGCATCTCCTGTGGTTATTCCTCCTCCTGCCATAGCTTTTTCCCTCCCCACATCTGGCTGGACATGATCCAGATCCCCAGTGAATCTGAATCTCAGAAACCTGCACTGGGAAAATTTTATGGTAAAACAGTCATCAGTTATAAAGCAAATTAGAGAGTGGTTTTCTCCTTACAACCCTGTGTGGAACTGGACTGGCTGGAGAAGGTGAAGAAGATATTTTCTGCTTTAAATGTATTTGGAAGAAAATTGTGCGCATTTGGGAGAGTATCCCAAAAGGAAGAGCAGAGGGAAAGACCATGTGCTTTTGGGTGGGAAGCAAAAAAGTACAAGATAATTGCTCTGATTGAGGTTTGTTTTTTTTCCCCCCTTAATGAACTTCAGAAATCCAAAGCCAGAGGGAGCAAACTGTCCCAATCTGGGCTCTCATAAGCCAGACCTCTGCAATCAGCCCCTCACCAACAGGAACATGCTCTGGCTCTGATTTCCACCTCTGTCCCACGTCCATTGGAGGAAGGAGGATATGAATCACCAGAACTTTGAATCACTATTTTGGCCCTCTCTGTTTTATCAATCTGGATCTTTCCATAGAACCATCCACACAGGCTTTCTCTAAATTGTGTTTTGTTGCCTGGAGCTCACCAGGCATTTCAGGAGACAATTTTAGGGAGGGCAGATCATCTCTGATGGTGCTTAGGATCCTTGTAATAACCATCTCCAGAAGCGTTCAAAGAACACGTGGGTGTGGCACTTGGCAACATGATCTAGTGGTGAACATGGAAATGTTGGATTAATGGTGGGACTTGGTGATCTTAAGGGCTTTCCCAGCCTCAGTGATTTGGTGACTCTTGGGGTCCTCCGAGACAGGTTCTCCTTAGGGCTAAAGAGACATGGATGACTCCCTCGGCCAAGGTAGAGTTAAGAGCCATACATTAAAACCATTGCTTCCCTGCAGACATGGCTTTTAGCTTCCCCTCCTTGTTCCTTCCTGCTCTCCATCTGTGTCCAGACGAGGAGCAACCAGGATCAGGCTGGGATAAATGAAGGACAGACTTCCTGTCTGCTGAAGCCTCAAGTGGCAGGAGGCAGTTTGAGCTGGTTCTGCTGTGGCTGAAGCCTGAACCCAGAAGGCCCCAGGGTGTGTGTGGGTGTAGATGTCGGTGTGCTGCCCTCCTCTCTCAGGGTCATGGTGCTGGGAGGGTGACGTGGTGTTTGCTGCCTGGATAAATGTTATTGCTCACCTGGATTCTGTCTGTTGCATGTCAGGGAGGGGAGGAAACCAAGGTCATGACCTTCTCTGGTCTGGGAATCTCTGCTTCTCTCCTCCCTTTGCACATGCAAATCCCAGGCCCTGTAATTCCATCTGGCTGCAGAACAAGCTCCTTATCACTTCCAGCACTTTTCACAGGAAAAGGAGCACTAAATGTTCCAAAGCTTTTCTTGGCTTTTTGACCTAGTTCCCACTGGTATCTTGTCCATCAACCACCTCATGGTGCTCCATGGCTCTAAGTGTGCTCTGCATCTCACACTAGGGCCCCACTGTGCTCCATGCAGTCCTGGGGCATTGCAGTCTGGCTGAAGCAGTGCCTTGGTCCTTGGCTCCCACCTCACTACAGCCAGAATACAGGGAATGTCATCCCAGTGGACTGAGGCCACACAGTCTAGACCAGGTACAAATGGTATGAGTGGAAACTCAGCATCTTCCATAGGGACTGAAGAATCCAAGTAATTTAATATTGGTAAGCTCCAGTCTAAGGAATATGGCAAACCTTCCCGGGGGGTTTTGCTGGGGAGAGTGATCCATGGATGAGACTCATCCTGATAGAATCAGTTCCACAGCATTAGAACAAGGAGGCAATGCTGCCTTCCCCTTTACAAGGATTGGATATTAGAAAACATTTAATCACTGGAAGGGTGTTCAAGCATTGGAGCAGGGAAGCAGTGGAATCACCATCTCTAGAAATATTCGAGAAGAGTATAGATGTGGGGCTGAGAGACATGGTTCGGTGGTGGACTTGGCAATGCTGGGTTAATGGCTGGATTCCGTGATCTTAGAGGTCTTAATGGTTCTGTGATTTTTCACTCTGGAGAAGAGAAGGCTCAGGGGAATCTTAACAATGTCCATAAATATCAGATAGCTGGGAATGAAGGAGACAGAGCCAGACTTCTCAGTGGTGCCCACTGACAGTACAAGAGACAGCATGTGCAAACTTTAAATCAGGAAATTCCATTTAAGCATGAGAAAAGATACTGTGAGGGTGGTCCAAAAACTGGCACGGGCTTCCCAGAGAGGTTGCAAAGTCTCCATTCCTGGAGATACTCAAAACCAGACTGATCACAGTCCTGAGCAACCTGCTGTAGCTGACCCTGCTTTGGTTAGGGGTTGTGCAGTGGATGATATCCAGAAATTCCTTATAACCACATTGATTTGGTGGTTCTGTGGTTAGGATCACTGGGAGTCCCCTGGGACCGGGCTGAGTCCCAGGGCTCGAGTGTGTTGTGCAGGGAAGCGTGGTGGTCCAGCTTTGCACTTGAGGGCCGACCTTACTGCAGCTTCTCAGTACTTGAAAGGGGCTTGTAAGAAAGATGGGGACAAACTTTTCAGCAGGGCCTGTTGAGATAGGACAAGGAGTAGTGATTTAAACTGAAGGACAGTTGATTTAGACTACCTATAAGGAAGAAGTTTTTTACAAAGAGGGTGGTCAGACACCGGCACAGCTTGCCCAGAGAGGTGATCAATGTCCCAGCCCCAGGAAACATTCTAGGTCAGCTTGGACTGGGCTCTGAGCAAGCTGATCCAGGGACTTGGACTAGATGGCCTTTAAAAGATTCCTTCCAACCCAAACCATTTTGTGTCTCTGTGTTTTTCATGATTTTTTCTGTCTGTATAATGCCAAGCAACTCCTTTATTGTACTCCTCATATCCCCCCAAGGGCAGAAGGGACAGCTGTGGCCCTCAGATGGGATAAAGAAGGAGCAGGATCACAAAGATCTGATCTTACAGACATCCCCACCAGCAGACACATCCCGACTGCTGGGTGCTTTCCCGGGGCAGTGAAACAGGAGCTGAGCCCGCTGCCCTCCCGTCCCTGTATGCGCTCAGCGATGCTGAGAGGCGCCAGTGGCTCCTGCCCTTGCTGCTGTCAGCTTGCCTCCCCCTAGCGCCCATCCCAACATCCTGCACCGCCGGCATTAGGGGATTGGTCCTTTTCCTTGGGTCTCATCCTGGCCAGTCTGTGTCAGGTTAATGTGGAGGTATTTGGTGCTGGCTGGGCTAGGTGGGAATAGCAGGAGGTGCTTTTGGTTCCTTTTCCTCTCTGTGATGGGGCCTTAGGAAACCTAATCTAGTGGGTGGGCTCTCTGCCTAGAGTGCAGGGTTTGGAACTAGATGATCTTTAGAGTCCCTTCCAACCCAAGCCCTTCCATGAATCTATGGGTAGAGGTAATACAAGTCCTCATATGCAAAGTCGGGGTGGGGTATTATTTTGGGTACAACCAGTCTGAAAAACTGGGAGGTGTGGGGGAAGAAGAATAATCTGCTTTTCCTTTTTCCTCCTGAAATGAAATGTAATAACAAAGGGTAAAAGGTTCTTTCAGCCCTTTGTCTGTCCCATCTGCTCCCAGCCTTCAGCTGGACACGAACTTACAAATGGGATTGAGCAGGAGAAAAAAAATTTTTAAAAAAGCAGTGTGTCACCTGAAGCTTGCTCAACACCCTCTGTTATCTAAGTGCTTTCTTGGCCAGGCTCTAAGTGGGAGTGGGAAGCAGGGAAGGCAGCCTGGCAGGAGCCAGGCAGAGAAAAGCCAATGGTCTTCGTGCATGGTTGGAAGCATGACTACCTCCCAGCTGCCTCCTACCCAAGCTTCTCTATTAATTGTGCCTATGCACAATCCACCATCCTGGTTTTGGTGGCAGAACGAGTATTTAATCCTTCTGGCCCAGCTACAAAGCTTTTGGCTCACTAAATTTTTTTTATCTGCTGTGCTAGAATCTGGAAGAGCAGATCCCTCACTCTGTAAAACAGTCATGGAGTAGAGGCATGTGAAAGAGGAGACTTAGAAGGGCAGTAATGGTGTGAAACAGGGATAATTATGACAAAGCTGCACCGGTGCTGGACAGAATAGGGAGTTGGTCTTGTAATGCTGCCCATGTCCTGGTGAGAGCAGAAGGCAGGACAGGGTCCTTCTGCCACCAGCCTGATGAGCGAGGCCAGCAGAAAGCTGCAGGTCAGGTTTACATGGAGTCTGAGGAAGAGAGGATGTGACTTTCCTTTGCCAGGAAGTCCCGCTCCTGATTTCCCTGTATTTCCCTGTCTGCTCACTGAGGCAGTGTGTCTGTTTTTCTCCTGTCCCACAGGAAATCTGCAATGATCCACGTCTCTTTGTGGATGGGATCAGCTCCCATGACTTGCACCAGGGTCAGGTTGGGAACTGCTGGTTCGTGGCTGCCTGCTCCTCCCTGGCATCCCGGGAGTCTCTGTGGCAGAAGGTAAGTGGTTCCCCATGCCAGGGGAGAGCCTGTCAACACCTTGGCTTTGCATTGTGTTTGTCCAGGTCAAAAACTGGTTCTCAGAGATACCTCATGTCCTGAAAAGCTGATAATGTGCAAAAAATCTCCCTTAAAAGACTGACTAGCAAAGGGCATTAGTCACCATGACTGCAGTCACCACACTCCAGCCAAACCTTTGGCCAGTTTCTCCTTAACCAAGTGGATCAAATCCCATCCTGTATTTCAGATCCCAAATTTGACCCTTTGAATACCAAAATAATCCAAAAACTAACAAGAAGAACAAAATTCAGGATGCTCAGCTGCAGCATTAAGCCCTGTTTCCCTCTTTCCCATGGTGTCCCCTCTCTTTGGCTGTTTACTGTGTTCCCACCTTGACAGTGAGACACCTCATGCTGGGGCAGGAAGGTTGATTTCAGGCTGTTAGCATCTCTCCCAAGTCACTGCTTGCCCAAAGCATCCCTCCCTGGCGTGTCCCATGGCTGGGTGGCACCATGCAGCAGTGTTCCTTCAAGTGTGGGGTCCAAGGGGAATGTACTCTGTGCCAGAAAGCCACCAAGGAGCTGCACCAGAGCGAGGGGCTGCAGGTCTGGGGAGCGAGCAGAGAGGTACAGGGGCAGGGAGGTGCTCAGTGCCACATCCTTGGGCAGTCTGTGCCCGTCTCCACCATGGCCTCAGCCATACAAGATGTCAGCCCTGTGAAAGCCAAGGCTGGGGGACTTCACACTCTGGTGCAGGTGTGCATCATCATAGGGCAAGAGACCAGCAAGTTGCGAGCAGCTTTTCCCAGATTTTACTGTAAAAGGCAGCCAGTGTGCACAGGCTGCAGCACCTCCTTCACCCACAGCCTCCTTCACCCACGGGCCTGAGACAGTTTCCTCCACTCCTCAACTTTATATCTGCTCTGTGTGCTGTGGTTCTTCCAGTCTCTGCTTCCTGTGGTAAGCATGAGCACCAGGCTCAGGGATTTCTTACAACATCCCCATTTTTTGTTAAAATCAGGGTTTTTCTTTATATGTGAACAGGATAGCTGTTGTTGCCCTCTAGATAAGCAATATGACTTCCTGCCATAGTGGCTGTGGTGCCTGCTGTGGCTCTCATCACAAGGGTGATGCACAGGGTTGTTTAGCTTGTTCCTCATCATCAACATCCCCCAAGGGTGAGTGAGCAAGTTGTCATCCTTCCTCGCCATTCACTTCCAGTTCTGCCCTGGGAAATGCCAACCAAACAGAGGCTGGGTCCCTTTGGACACTTCATTATTTCAGTTTGCCGGGCATTGCTTTTCCTCCCTTGGCAATTTGGCTGTAGGTGTTTGTGACTTCTCATTTTCCATTGCTTCAACTCTCAGAGGCTTTTTTTTTTTTTTTTACCTGCCCTCTCTTTTCTTTCAGAAAGGTTTGATTTATAGAATTATATAGTTTGGAAGGGACCCTAATGACCATTTAGTTCCAGCTCCCCTGCCACAGGCAGGGACACTTTTCACTGGATTAGACTACTCAAAGCCCCATCCAACCTGGCCTTGAACACTTTCAGGGATGGGGCATCCACAAATTCTCTGAGCCACTTGTGTCAGTGTCTCATCATGCTCACAGTAAAGAATTTCTTATTTGCTGAAGATCTCAGAGACAGAAATAATGTGTCCCTTGGTCCTAAGTGTGATTACACATGCAGTGTTATCACATGTTATGATAACATTGCTGGACACCAAAATGTCTCTGTTTGGGGTCTGGCAAAAGCTGAGAGATACTGATGCAGGCTTTAGTATCTCTGAAATACCAGCCTAGGAATCTTGGCCCAGATAACCCATGGCTACTAGAAAATGTATTCCTGGTGTACTCCAGAATGTGACATAGGCTCTGCATGTCCCTTGCTCCATTTTACACAGTGAAACTGTCTCTCTTCAGTGTGGGGAGGGGGAATACCTTCAAGAAAATAAGGCAGGCCAACACATCCCTGTGGATCCTAGGAGATTATTTTATTCAAACATTTTCTTCCACCTTGCTTTCTTCATGTCCCATTATGCCTGCATGGTGTGAATTGCTGAGTGGGAATGGGGTACTAGAATTTAGTTGAGAGCTGCTTTCTAAATTCCTGAGTCTTGGATGACCCTACATGGCTCCAGGTGTGATCTGGCTCCGTAACACCCTTTCTATGATCCTTCAGATGTGTCTAGCTTTTATGAAAAGAAACTGAGACATTAAAATGGGGGTCAAAACCATGCCAGGATGCTGGTGCCAATTTGCTGCTGCAGGAGCAGTGTGGTGTCTGGTTCCTGCCAGCTGTGCCATGCAGAAAAGGGCACGATGGTCATGTTAGTTTGCTTTCATCGACTTACAGTCAGTTTGTCCCTTGGGTCCCTCTTGTCTTTTTCTGGATGGCACAGCCTGATGGAGGCCTCCAAAATGGTCAGGAGGAAAGTGGGTTTGTACATGCAGGAGGAGAGAAGGTAAAAGGGGAGCTTATTGCTCTGTGTAGCTACTAAACCGTAGAATCACAGAATGGTTTGGCTTGGAAGGAACCTTTAAAGGTCATCTTAGTTTCATCCCTCCTGCCGTGGGCAGAAACACCTGCCACTGGACCTTGTTCCTCAGAGCCCCATCCAGCCTGGATAGAGTTGGATAGAGGTGTGTGGACAAGATGGAGCCAGGCTCTTAAGGGGATGCACAGTCAGAGGACAAAGGACGGCAGCACAGGCTGCAGCTTATCTTCTGCATGAGCTCAGTCAGACCCTGGAACAGGGCCCAGAGAAGCTGTGAGACCTCTGTCCATGGAGATACTCAAAGATGGACTGGATGAAGCCCAGAGAAACACGACTGATTTAACTCTGAACTAAGTCCTGCTTTGAGCAGTAGCTTGGACCAGACTCCTCCAGAGTCCCATGCCAGCCTGAATTAGCCATGAACCTACACTCAGAGAAAGCCACTGCCACTCATCCCTCCAGTGTGGCATCCCTGGCTTTGTTTTGGGATAATGAGCCATGGTTGTCACGGAGGTTGCCGGGGAGGCTGACATGGGACATCCCTTCCCTGTAGATTATCGTGCACAGCAGCACCAGCAGTTCTGAATCTGCAGAAGAGTCGGGAGGGCGCTCAGGGGAAGCCCCAGCGGTGTTTTGCGTCACTGGGCCAGGTTGCCTAGCACTGCTGCGGCTGTGGAGAAGGGACACCAGCTCCAGGGGCCCGTCTGATCTTTCCCCCTGCGTTTCCCGTTTGAGAGCCACACACTGCTGAGGACGGAGCAGAGGAGCAGCCAGGCTGATGGCAGCTGGGGCAGGGATGCTCGAGCTGCCCTTCACCTGCGACGAGCAGCTCACCCGGCGCATGCGGCTGCGCTTCCAGAGCCTGCAGCAAAGAAACATGAGGCCCCAGGACGGGGAGAAGCTGCTGCGCCCCAACGAGCACATCTACCGAGTGGATTTCATCCAGCAGCACCAACTGCGCTTCCTCCGCTGGAACGTGCGGCTGGAGAGACCTGGGAAGGTCACGCTGACGGGCACCTCCCAGCACTGGACTCCTGACCTCACCCACCTGATGAACCGGCAGCTGCTGGAGCCAGTGGGCATCTTCTGGAAGAAGCCAGGGGCTGAGGAGGTGGAGTGCAATGAGGCAGATGCCCAGGAATTCGGGGAGCGGATAGCAGAATTAGCCCAGATCCGCAAGGTGATGTATTTTCTCCTCACTTTCACTGGCGGCCTCGAACCAGCTCAGCTGAAAGGCTCCATTGTTTTTAAAGCCTGATCCCCTCTTGCTTGGCTTTTCTCCTTCCAGCTATGCTTCTTTCAGCCCAGTTCTTTGCTCCATTTTTACATCTGGGTTTTTTTTCTTTTTTTTCTTTTTAATGAGAGACAGCACCGTGGTAAAGCAGAGAACAGCTCAGTGCTTCTGGAGCCCCTCAACCCTGTGAAATATTCACCAAATGTGCTGCCCACTGTCCAGATGATGGGGGGAAGGGGACTATGGGCTTACTGCTGCATTTGCCTGGAGTATAAGACTGTGTGCTTGTAAATTCATCAGGGATTCACGCAGGGTCTTACTGGCTTGGAAATATGAGGCTGCCCTCAGTCCTCTCACTGTAGTGACTGCACACCAAAAACCCACTGGAAAAATGAGTAATTGCCATACCAGAAACCAGCAGGGACCCCTGGAGAGAGCCCTGCTTTCCAGTTTCCATCCTAGCCATTGTCTGTGATGGAGCTGCTCTCCTTGCAAGGTGCTGAGTAGCTTGCAGGCGCTGGGGACTTGTGCTGCTGCTGTGGCTGCTTGGAGTCTCTGAAGACCAGTCCCATGGAGAATCCACCTTGCTGTGAAGCTGAAGTACATACACTTGGACTCACTGTGCTCTGCAGAGTGTAAACCCACTGGACTAATGGGGAGGTTGGACCAGCCTTTTCTGACCACTGCCACCATTTTTGTTGGTCCAAGATGGGTTTCAGCAGGTGTGTGTGTGTGTGTGCGTGGACAGAGCCAGCAGCTCAGAGCAGCTTAGGCCAGCAGTGAGTCCTCTGCAGCAGAGCTTATTTGTGCTTTGTTCTGTCCTTAAAGCACCCATGAAAATATTTACTCTGAAGTGTCTATAGAGAGCCATGAGGCTGCAGAGCACTTTGCAAGCCACAGAGCAGGAACCTGCTTCTGTCCCTGAAAAGCAGTGTCTCCTGCCCTCTAAAACACAGGGAAGGGTGTCTGGGTGACCAGGGGAGCAGAAGGGAAGTGATACATTTATAAGTATTGGAACAGGAGAGTGTTTTGTGCCCAGTTTGCCCCATGACTACAAGTAAACTACTACATTTGGATGTTTCCTTTTCCTCCACCAAAAAGTGTAGAGTACTTAAATGAAGCTTCTTGAGACACACAGAAAGAAATGTCCCTTAAAAGAGATAAGTATTATTACAGTTGGTCCTCTGCTTAGATTGCACTCAAGTGTGTGTGAGTACTCCTCGAGGGGCAGCCTGGCATCTTCCCAAGATGGTTAAGGAGAGAACAGTGATGGGAAAGCCAGGGCAAGGTGACTTTGTACCTGTGGCCTGTGGACTTAGGCAGATCAGCCCCAAAAAGAGTCCAACCTCTTCTCCAAAACCTCCAGAGATACAGATCTTATGCCTTCCCCAGCCCAACAGTAGTGTGTAAAATGACATGCTCAAGTTATGCCAGGCAGAGAGGAGAAAGAAGCAGAGCAGCTACTGGCTGGAGAGATGGTGGGAGCTCTGATTCTTGCCCAAAACCGAGGCCCAGCAACCACCAAATCCTACAGCCACGCCATGGCCATTGCCAGACAAGTTAATGTCTTTGTTTAGATTACAAGAAATGCTGGACTCAGTGCGTAGAGAGAAAAGTGCATGCATCCCTGCTTGGCCAAACACCCTCTAGGGTCCTAGCAGACTTTTCCATAGAAAACCCCTCCTTTGTTCATCCCAGAGCAGAGTTCCTGACTACAAACCACTTTAGACCAAATAACAGGAGCCACTGGGTTATTGCCTGCTAAGTCTCACAATATGCCATTGCTACGTTGCTAGGGTAGAGTTCTTGCTGCTGCTATCTCCCTGGGTGTTGGTGTACCACAGTAAATAAAAGCCTAGACAATGGGTTCTCCTTAAGGACTGAGGCTGTTTGTGTCTTCTTCGTGCTCCCTTTGGAAGCTGCCCTAATCCAGCACGCAGTAAAGCACCAAATTTCAGCTCAATATTGGTATTCTTGAACCCCTTTCAACTTCCGGTAAAATTTAAGATGAACATTTACTTTCTTCTCTGAAAGGCTTCGTGGAGTATTGAACAGGCTTTTTGTGGTCAAGAGGGGGTTGAAGCTGGGCATAAAAGGGGAAATGATTCTCAGGTGGATCCTTGTTTCCTTCAGAACTGGGGAGGGAGGTGAGGGGACCAGTGTGATCTCTCCCTGCTGACTCTTTTTACCAGTCACTGAAACTATCCCTACACAGTTTGAGCATCCCATAAAGACTTTCAGATACATCACCCTGTCCCATCTCCTAGGGGAATTTCATCCCAGTCTGTACCACAGCCCAGCATATTGGAACAGCTGGGTGCCTCTCTCCTTATTCTGAACTGGCAAGTTCCCAGAAGAAGGCTTGGAGAACTTGGCATGTACCAATTTCTCCTTCTAATCAGGGAGGTTTTTTCCAGGGTCACAGGTACCTTTTCTCTCTCTTAAGAAAATTGAAAAAAGCCCTAAATTAGCTTAGGGAGGTGAACCTGGCATTTCTGAGCTCCCAATTTACCTGTCTCTCAACCTTTCACTGTAAATTTGTCACACTAAATTGTGTTGCAGCTTCAGATTTTGTGAACCCCCAAGGAAAAAGCAGCACAGCTGGGTGGAGAAGAATGTGGTTTCCACTGCCCCAGTGTCACACAACCAAGCTGAGTGGGATCCTGGGATGGGTGTTCCATGGCATACTCTCCAGCAGGGAACACCTGTGGAGATCAGACTCCTCTCATTTCCTCCTGGGTCAGTGTAGAAATACAACCAGTCCTTGCTCCTGAACCCTGCCCTGGCTGAAAACTGACCATTTTTGCTGCCTTCAGTGCTGGAGGGTGCTCCCAGAGATGTCCCCAAGAGAAGAAATGAGGAGGATGATGGGGACCTCTGTGTCCTGCCACCAGTGACAGTAAGAGCAAGTCTCAGAGCCAGCCAGCTGGAAGCTGTCACTACCAGCTCTGGCACACCAGCTGCCTCTAATCAATGCTGGGATCATTTCTAAGCCCACATTAATAGTGAGTTGATTATCTCAAAGGCCCTCTATGACAATTCATTAGGATGAGCTCCAGTCAGGAGGGAATCCATGGGCACTGATGGAGGGCTTGCTGACCTCCCTTGGCAGTCTCCAGAGAGGACTCTGGGACGCAGTTGTTAGCACTCCTATAAAGCACCAAGCCCTCCAAATGTGGCTCTTTTTCATGCCTTTGTCTGCTCTGCTTCTATTGATCCAGTCAACTCAAGAGTGCCTGTGAGCTTGCAGGGCTGATGGCATCATTAATATTTCAGTGTAGGAGCAATAAGAGCCCTGGGCTGGATCATTGCTGGTAGCTAAGGAGTCAGGGGGCTCTTCAGAGAGAATTCTCTCTGCACAATTCCTGCTTTGTGGCAGCAGACAAAAAACAAAAATAAACCACCAAAAACAAAAATAAACCACCACCAAAAAAAAAAACCAACCCCACAAAAAAACCCAAACAAACAACAACAAAAAAAAAAGCAGCTCTGTCAGCTGGACCAGGGTAGACAGTAAAGGTGGTTTCACCATGTCCTGTGACTTCTTGAAGAGGCTCTTTCCATGAAATTTAGTTGTGTCCTCTCCTATCCCACCCCAACATGCTCAGTTCTCCACAGGAAAGTGATTATTAGGTGTATTGGAACATAATGCCTGCTTGCATGGACACCTTGGGGTTTTTATCACTGAGCTCATGATCCTTTGGGAGCAGGTAAGTGGAGTAGCAGGGGTGTGGAGAGTCAGTCAGTTTACTGCTGCTGTGGAATCAGTCCTTATCAGCCCTCAGCTGCAGTAACCACACGTGGCCTCACAGCCCACCCTGGCCATGTGAAACCACATTGCCTCCAGCCTCAGCCAAAGCTAAACTACAGTGTGGTAGTTCCTTGGCATGTGCCTCTGTGTCCTGGCTCCAAACGAGATGCAGATCCCCCTGCATGTAGCAGCTGTGCCTGCCTGTGCTCATTTCTGTCCCAGCTGTTGGGGGAATTTTCCATCCAAAGCAGAGCTGGTGGTGCCTGCAGCCATGACGGGCTATGGACTTTGGCAGTTCCCCTTTGCTTGTGCCTGTCCTGCTGGCAGTGGCACCAAACCTGTGCTTCCTCTGACCCCTCAGCTGCTCTAGGGCTTCTTTCAACTCAGGCCTTCTTTTCTATCTTTCATCAAATCACCTCCCTGTGCTTGCCTGGGTGAGCGTGGTAGCTCTTGACAGGAAAGAATGGAGACCTTGAGGAAGCGGGGATCTTGCTTTTCCCAGTTTTACTTAACAGAGTTGGCTCATGCAGAGTATCTGCTGCCTGTTCATTTCCGCCAGGTAGATGAATACCACACTTGCTCTTGGGCCAGTCAAGTCATACCAGAATAAAGCAGGAGAATCAAAGAAGGTGCTCTTTGCTAGTGGTACCCTACTGACAATAAAAAAACCAAAATACATGGTCATAAAAATAACCATCCCTGGTTAGACAAAGAACTCATCTGCTCCAATAGTCTGTCTACAGAAATAGATGGCAGCAGATTCCAGGGTATGGCTATAAAAAAGAGGACAAAGGTCTTTAACTCCACCTTCCAAGGGACAGTGAAGTCTAAGCTGTTCCAGTACATGTTAATCTAGTCTGCATTGACAGAACCAGGTCCAAAATCTGGCTCTAACAGACTGTAAGCAAGTCCATCCTCCTCATATTCTTCCTTGTCTTTGATATTGTCTGCATTAGTTCCAGTATGAGAATCAATCTCAGCAAAAAAAAAGGAATAATTTGGGTATATGTGCCTCTTCTTTTTCAGGTCATCCCAGACTGGAAGGAGCAGGAGTGGAACCCTGAGAAACCTGAGAGCTACGTGGGGATCTTCCACTTTCAGTTCTGGCGTTTCGGTCAGTGGCTGGATGTGGTGATCGATGACCGCCTGCCCACGCTCCACAATCAGCTCATCTACTGCCACTCCAACTCCAAGAATGAGTTCTGGTGTGCCTTGGTGGAGAAGGCTTATGCCAAGTAGGTACCCAGGCAGTTGTAGGATAGGTAAAGTGGGACCTGGGAACTCTGATTTTCCTCTCTGTTCATTAACCAGCTAGTTTGCAGCAGTGGAAACAACGTATTTCCTGCAGAGAAGTAGTACATAACTCAAACAGACAAACACTGAGGAAAAAACCCTTTCTCTAGCCCTAATTTACCCTCAAAGCAAAACACCCTTCAATGTTGCTTTAAGTAACACCTATTCTAGAGATTTCAAGTTCCTTTCACTTTGGTCCTATGACAGCAAGAGTGCAGCAAGGAATGTGGGTCCTATTTTTTCACCCTAGTTTGCTGTCCTCTCCCACTTGAAGTTCAGCTGCAAATCTGCATTCTTGAGGTTGCCCCAGGAATCATCCCCAACCCCTTAAAATGTCAGGCCAGTGTGATGCCCTCCCTGCCACCCTCTTTCAGGTTGTCAGGCTGTTACGAAGCCCTGGATGGGGGCAACACAGCTGATGCCCTGGTGGATTTCACTGGTGGGGTCTCTGAACCTATCGACCTGACCGAAGGGGACTACATCGCTGATGAAGCCAAGCGAAACCTCCTCTTTGAGCGCGTGCTGAAGGTGCACAACAGGGGAGGCCTCATCAGCTGCTCCATCAAAGTAAGCAACATTACCAGTATGGTCACAGTGCCATGGGAGTAGGTGTTTTAGGATGCAGTTGTCTTACACAGTCATAAACTTCTAAATTAGATCAGATAAATTGTGGGTTCCCAGTTCTGGGTGCTGGCAAAAGGAGCGAATCCTGAATGTCAACCCTCTTTATTCTTTGTTGCTATGTCCAAGAGCCCACATTCACCCAGCACTCTTTAAAGGCTAGGAGGGGATCCACTCCAGAGAAAGGCATTTTGGTGTCTGCATCTGGGCCTCCTTACAAGTGCTGGTTTCCAGACCTCCCAGTATAATCCGTATATGAGCTTTATCAGTTGCCAGTATGGGAGCTCAGAGACCTCATGAAGCAAATGAAGAAAAGGGGGATCCAGCATAAAAAATGGCATCTGAGACGTGCCAACTGGCTTTCTTCCTGACTATTGATGCTCTTCTTTTTGGCTTAATGAAACCTGCAGGGAAATCTGAGTTGCTTTCTTTCCCAGCCCCTGCAGAGGTGGTCATGTCCCTGTCCCCCTGGTCTGAGCACTGTCTGTGTCCCCCTGCCAGGCCACGTCAGCTGCTGACATGGAGGCTCGCCTGGCCTGCGGACTGGTGAAGGGCCACGCGTACGCAGTGACGGATGTGCGGAAGGTCCGCCTGGGCCATGGCCTTCTGTCCTTCTTCAAGTCAGAGAAGCTGGACATGATCCGCATGCGCAACCCGTGGGGTGAGCGGGAGTGGAACGGCCCTTGGAGTGACACGTGAGTTGGGATGGACAGCTGGTTTCAGTGGGAAATTCTTCCCTGTCAGGGTGGTGAGGAACTGGCACAGTTCCTCAGAGAAGCTGTGGATGCTCCATCCCTGGAAGTGTTCAAGGCAAAGTTGGATGGGGCTTTGAGAGACCTGATCTAGTGTTAGGTTCCCCTACTCACAGCAGAGGGGTTAGAATGAGATCATATTTAAGGTGCTTTCCAACTGAAATCATTCTGTGATTCTATGATTCCACGTTTGTTCATACTAGTGAAGGATGTTCATAGGTCACCTCTGTGCTCCCAGTTTTATTCCAGCAAAATGAGCACCCAACAGAATCTGCCTGTGCCACCACAGACTGCTGTGATGGCTGGGGATGAGATGAGGAACCAAGGACTGGTGCAACCAGAGCCTTTGGCCACAGTCAGTTTTGTTATCTTTATGGATAGGGCTGTGATTGTACTGGCCAAATAAAACCTTGCCAGACTGGATTCAACTCCACTGTCAGGAAGCCATGCTGCACTTCCCCTGTGTTTGGCAGATGACCTAACCAGAGCAGCATGGGGACTGGCTTTATACAGTCCTTTTGTCTCAAATTCTTTTGTGTCCCTTACCTCTGATCCTGGTCTCTTCCCACAGCTCTGAGGAGTGGCAGAAAGTGAGTAAAAGTGAGAGAGAGAAGATGGGAATGACAGTGGAAGATGATGGGGAGTTCTGGTGAGTCCCTCCTGGGTTTGTCACTACAGGCCATGCCCACAGCATCCCCCCACTTCATGGAGCATGTGCATCTTTTCCATGCATACAGCTATCCAGAGAAAACAGGATTCCAAGCCATAGGATCTCTAGTGAAGCTCCCTCCTTGAGCCCATGGGTGTTAGCTTTTGATGGCCATGGCCCTGGAATTGCAAAGTGCTCTTCCAGGGCACCCCTCAGGGGCCAAACCATTTCACCAGTGTACTGAGAACCTGTCATAAATGAGCTGAACTTCACAGCCTCACCAGGAATATTTCAGTACATTTACTCTTGTGTGGTGAAAGGGCCACTGTGCTACTTCTCCCACTGCAAAGCACAGAGATCTGTTGTTTGAACTCAAGAAGTATCTACTGCAGGCATAGAGAAAGGTATCTCCATCTCTTTTGGAAATATCTGATGAATAACTTTTGTTACTCATCACCCATCAGAGACAACCCACATTCTCTAACAGGTGATCAAGAAAATCCTTGCAGGGTACCTTTCCAGGGAATGAAGCAGCATAACCCAGTTCTGCCCTTTCCTGACTCAGGATGACCTTTGAAGATTTCTGCAAATACTTCACGGACATCATCAAGTGCCGTCTGATCAACACTTCCTACCTGAGCATCCACAAGACCTGGGAGGAGGCAGTGCTACACGGGGCATGGACCAGAAGCAGTGACCCCTTGAAAAACCGCTCTGGAGGCTGCATCAACCACAAGGACACTTTTCTGCAGAACCCCCAAGTGAGTAATGGGGCTGAGAGCCTTCTGGAGCCTTCACGTGTGCTTCCAAGTGTTTAACTCTCCTACAGAGACCTAGAAGGCCAAAACACTACCAGACCTGTAATATATTATTTGTGCTTACGGCAATTCTCTGGCAGAGCATGACCAGCACTGAGGCCAGCTCTATTAACATTGTCCCTCTTATCAGGAGACTGCATCCAAGTGCTTAGTGTAGAGCATCAGGGAAAAACAAACTGTGCCACAGGGGTAGCAGTGTTGGCTGGCTCCAGTCAAACAGGGCCAGGAGTCATCTCCAACAATCTGGACATCTGAATGACCAAATTCCAGTTCTTGTGCCCAAACGTTGACCCTGTTAAATTTACCAGGACAGGTGTAGCCCATAGAGCCATTTCCTTCTAGCTTAAAGATCATCTCCTGGAACAAACTTTTCTGGAGAAAAGGAGGCTCAAGGGGATCTTATGGCTCTTACAACTACCTGAAAGGAAATCATATCCAGATGGGATTTGGTCTCTTCTCCTGGGTAACAAGTGGTAGGACAAGAGAAAACAGCCTCAAGTTGTGCCAAGGGAGGTTTACATTGAATTTTAGGGAAAACTTCTTTACTGGGAGGGTGAAGATGTTAGGAGTGGCTGCCCAGAGCAGTGGTACAGTCACCATTTCTGGAAGCATTCAAAAGGCATGTGGATGTGGACATGGTTTAGCAGTGGACTTGGCAGTGCTAGGTTAAGGGTTGGACTGGGTGATCTTAGAGGTCTTTTCCAGCATAAATGATTCTGCTATTGTCTTATCCTCTCTGAACTGGGATTCTCACAATCATGAGCCAGGTCCTTTTGAGTCTTTCATCTAACAAGCAATTGAAGGATGGTCTTGTTGGTTGCAGAAGTTGTCCTCAAGGATGTGCGAGAGTTGTTTCCAGCTTCCATCTCTGTAGCCTTTTGAAGACATGCATGTCCCTGCATGGAGGTGGATTGGGAAAAGCTGATGTTAGATCTGTTAAATCCACCCCCACCCATGCCCAGGGATCCTGTATTAATAAATATTTCCCTTACCTTCCTCTTTTTGTTTCTAGTATGTGTTTGATGTGAAGAAGGCGGAAGATGAAGTGCTGATCTCCATCCAGCAGAAGCCCAAAAGGACCAGTCGCAAAGAGGGCAAAGGAGAAAATTTGGCCATAGGCTTTGATATCCATAAGGTAGGCTGGGGTTCCTGCATGTTGGCCTGAATGCCGCTGTAAATTTGCTGGTTGTGGAGTGCTACACCAGCCCTGCATGACCAGATTGTTCATTTAAGCATTTTCAGGGTGGTTCTGGGGTGCCATCAGCACAGCCTGCCCTCCTCTAGAGAGGAAGAGGGATATCAAAAGGGACAGCGTGGACGACAACAGGTTGCCCAGAAAAGCTGTGGATGCCCCATCCTTGGAAATGTTCAAGGCCAGGCTTTATGTGGCTTTCAGTAACCTGTTCTAATGGGCAGTGTCCCTGCCCATGACAGGGGATTGAAGCCAGATGATCTTGAAGGTCCCTTCCAACCGGAATCATTCTGTGATTCTGTGCAGTTCCTGCTAAAAGCAACGATTAGTCTTTTCTCTCCAAATGTTGAAATCTGCTAGACTAATCCTTATGTGTTGTTTGCTGGGTCTGCAGTATTAAGCTGGGATGCAGGAGATGAATCCCTGAGTCAAAAGAATTTGGAAAGCCACATCCACACTTGTTTTCCACCCAGCATAGTTGGGACCGTTTTCCTGGTTCTCCTAAATCCAGCTCTCCTGGCACTGTGGACTCAGTCCTTGCAATAGTTCCCCCCCATGGTGGATACCAGTACCCTTTCAGCCAGTGACAATCCACTGTGGTCTCTGCCCAGGTGGAGTTGAACAGGAACTACCGGATGCACACTCTGCAGCAGAAGGTGGCCAGCTCCATCTATATCAACTCCCGCAGCGTCTTCCTGAGGACAGACCTGAAGGAAGGCCGCTACGTCATCATCCCCACCACTTTTGACCCTGGTCATGAAGGCGAGTTCCTTCTCAGGATTTTCACAGACGTGCCTTCAGATTGCCGGTAAGGAGCACGAGCAGGGATGGGGAGGAATTGGCTCTTTGGAGACAGCCCTGTGCTTTTGATTTGTGGTTTTCCTGAATGGTCGTAGCCTTGCCTGCAGCTGCACTTTGGCTTTCTGTTAAGGGTGGTCAAGAGACAAGACATCTTTACAGGTGTCTCCACAGACATGCAGAGGAGCTCCCACTCTGCTTCTAAACATGATATGGGAGAGCATCCCAAGCCCAGGTTGAGGAGATTGGAGTGGGGAACAGAGTCTGACAGTGGACAGACTTTGTGTCATAATCACAAAATCACAGAATCACAAAATCACAGAATATTCTGAGCTGAAAGAGACCCACAAGAATCAGCCAAAGGTCATTGACTCCAACACTTAAATGAATGGCCTCTACAATCCTTTATTGTGCCAGAGCAAATTCTTTGGGATAACACTGGGCACCTTTCAAAGGCCACATGTTTTTCCTTGCAGAGAGCTGACACTGGATGAGCCACCACACACCTGTTGGAGTGGGATGTGTGGCTATCCACAAGTAGTATCCCAGATCCATGTCCTTGCTGCAGCTGGGCTCAAGAATCAGGACTCCCAAGGAGGTACTGGTCTTTCCCTGCCTGTTGTCTGGCCCTGGAGGAGTTGGGAAGTGGTTAATGAAGTGGGACATTGCTGGAATTTATATCCTCAGATTTTTTTTTTTTTTTTTTTTTCTGTGAACATGCTTGATTCATACACCAGAGGAGAAGAAAGTCCATGGAGAGCTAAACACACTTTTTGCAGTGGACATGATCTGGGAGCTGTTATATTTAGGCTGTTACCTAAATGGGACCCTCCCAAAACTTCCCCAAAGCCCTTAGCAGAGGTCCTGTAACAACCCAAGCTTTCCTCCCAGGTATGAGCAGCTGTAAAACTCAGGAACTGTATTTAAAGGCTTCTTAGTAAGAAGGACAGAGAACGAGCCTGATGTGTGGTGTTCATCACTGGGGGCTGGATAAATGTCTTATCAGCAGAGGGTATGCCAAATTTAGCTCACTTTGGGATGGTGTGGATCTAGATCAATTCTGACATCCATCACTTTTCCTGCATGGAAGACGGCAGCAGGACCATACCTCCCCATGTCCTGCAGCCACACAGAGGCTCATGGCAAGAGCCCCATGTTCTGCCTCTGGACCAGGAAACCCAGTGGTAGTGATGGCTTGTACTAGGAGATTGCTAGGGGATGAAGATCTAGAGGCTACCATTAGAGAAGCAAATACCTCCCCACCATGGAAATAGACCAGATTCTAGCCCTTCTCCCCCATCTTCTGTGTCAAGGATACGTGGTAATTGTGACAAGATTTAACCAAACGCTTTCAAGCTGAATTTAAAATATAAAAATTGAAAAATTAAAAACTCTAATAAAACCCAATTAAAATTATACTTTTGTTTCACCCAATAATTATTATCAGGGCTGCCTGTCACTACATCCCTGAAATTAACGAGTAGGATCTTTTCTAAGCAAGGACTAGTCAAGTGTGCTTATTTATCACATGCCGCAAAGGGAGTCCTTATACCCTGTCTGGTGTTTGGGAAGGGAATTTAACCCCAGGCAGGTGTTTTTTTCTTGTGTTATTTACAATGGGTCAGGGCACCTGTAGCAATGCAGGGAAATCTGTAGCAAAGGTCTCTGAAGTGTTCGCAGAAACAAGGAGGTTTGTCTTTCCTTCTTGTGGGTTCTGGAGTCATGAAACATCTTTTCCCCCAAAACCCCTTGTGAAAGGCTTTCTTCCAGCTGTTTTCCAGCTGTTCAGCTCCCACCACCAACAGTGTGTTTGGTGTTTTCCAGTGCAGTTGCATCTCTCACACATCCCAGGCCAGGCCTTATGCACTACTTTGGAAATAGTGATTTGCAGATAGGAATTTGGCTCTGGCTGATGGAATCTGAGTATATAATGGGACATCCCAAAAGACAAGGTAATTTGGAAAAACAGCTGTGAAATTCAGCAGCTGTGTCTCACTAGGGGAGCCAGATCCTTGCAAACAGACAGCTAGCAAAGAGGTGGTCTGGCAATCAAAATCCCTGGCCCTCAGAAGGGGCTTGTTTGTTCCTCCTCATTTCCACATTTCCCTTGGACAAGAAAACTCATCCAACTGGTCTGTGTTTCCATCATAGCCACTAAAGTTCATGGTAAGAAAATGCATTCAGGCTGTTAAATTTCCATAGCAATAGCTCCTTCTCTCTACTGAAATTCCCAAAACAAGCACTTGTTTGGCAAGGTGAAAGTATTCACTAATGAGGGACTCTTTTCTTCTCCTGGAAGCTCAGGTCCCCTCCAGCTGTGGGTTCGTAGTATGTGAACTTGGTCCTCCAACTTTATTCTCCATCTGGTATTTCCTTGTATGAGCCTCTTTCTCTTCTCCATGCTTTTATTTCTGCCTGCCTCTAGGAGAACAAATGTTGAAAGGAAATTTGAGTAGGATGATGTCCTCCATGGAACATTTACGGCAGTGGTCAGAAGAGTTTGGGATGATGAAGGAGTGTTCCTGTCGAATATGGAGACAAGAGAGGCAGCCCTTTCATAGAATCAGAGAATTGTTCAGTTGGAAAAGCCTTCTAAGATCATGGAGTCCAACCCTTGACTCAGCCCTGCAAGTCCACCACTAAATTACGTTCCCAAGTGCCATGTCTACACATCTTTTAGTTTCCTCCATGGATGGTGACTGTACCACTGCTCTGGGCAGCCTGTTCCAGTGCTTGATAACCCTTTTGATGAATTAGGGGTTCCTAATATCCAGTCTAAATCTCCCATGGAGCAATTTGAGGCCCTGTCTTCTCGTCCTGTTGCTTGTTTCCTGGGAGAAGAGACCAAACCCCCTCATTATATTCTCCATTCAGGGAGTTGTAGAGAGCAATAAGGTCCCCCCAAGCCTCCTTTTCTCCAGGCTGAGCCCCCACAGCTCCTTCAGCTGCTCCTTACCAGACTTGTGCTCCATCCAGACCCTTCCCCAGCCTCACAGCAGTCCATCAGCACCTGCTGCCCAGAAACAATGTCACCTAATAGAATTAAATCGAGTCAAACAGCTGAGCTCCATGGACATCATCTGGGGTGTGACAAACCCTTTGGCAGATATCCATCTCTTCTGGTGGGATAGGGAGGCAAAGTACTGCATGACACCCTGCAAAAGGACTCTAAGGAATTACAGAAGCTACAACAAAGGAAAAATTCTCTTTTCTCTCCTCAGGAGCTGATCCTTATGTGATCATCAAGTGTGAAGGGCAGAAGGTTCGCTCTCCAGTGAAGAAGAACACGGTATCACCAGAATTCGATGTGAAAGGGCTCTTCTACCGCAAGAAGCCAGGACAACCCATCATTGTTCAGGTACCTGGCAGGCAAGCAGTGGGCTGAGGGATGGAGACTCTCTCTCACTTGGACCCCCCGCCCTCTCCTCACACTGTCCACAGTGTGTTCCCCAGGCTGAGCACCATTAGTTAATGCAGCTCAACCTCTCATCACCACGGTGACATCTGGGAAAGGCATGTCCTTCTCCCCTCTCACTACCAGAGTGACACCCCCACACCTCACCACCTCCCTGGCTTCAGCTCAGGGCATGTCCCCAGCAACCCCTTCTCCCCAGTTCATGAAGGTTGGCTGCATCCCTGAAGGAGCTGCCCTCATCCCTGTTTTGTTTCCGCAGATCTGGAACCACAACTTGATAAGCGACGAGTTCTTGGGCCAAGTGGCGCTCACGGGGGATCCCAGCGACCGGCAGTCGGTGCACACGCTGCACCTCCAGGACAGGGGGAACAGGAGGTCAAACGATCTCCCTGGAACCATTGCTGTGATGCTGCTCAGCAGTAACATCCTCACTAATGTCTGAGTACTCGAGGGTGACTCTTCTGGTGCCACATATGTGAATAGAAACATGCACACCTACATATACATATATATAGAGAACACACAGAGCCTACCTACCATCTGCAAAGTGTATATGAACCATGCATGCATTCCACTCCAAGGAGCCAATCTTGTGTTTTCAATGTTTAAAAAATGGTGCCTTTTTTGGGGGGAACCACAGTGATCCTTCTGCTGGCGTCTTCTGCAGCCCCCCCGGCTGCCACGTGTGCTGTGAGACCGCGGTGAGCACGCTGTGTGTCCTGACAGCCAGAGCACGATGCCCTGGGGCTGTTTGTTTACACAGGCTGGCACACACACGTGCCACCACGCACACCTGTGGCCACCACGGTCCCACCAGCTGCTTCAGTGCATCTCCAGTGTGTCTGCTTGGGTTAGGAGTAGTGTGCATGGAGCTGTCTCCCTTGAAATTGCCATGTAATCGCTTATCTGCAGAGGCACCACAGCAAAGGAGACATGGACAAACAGATCGGGGTCTGTGGGTGATTTTTGGGTGTGGGTTTGCATACTGCAACTGCAAGGAAAACACACCAAGGCAGCCCAAATCCACAGGGGCAGCAAGACCAAAGGCTCCATCATTCTGGGGACAAGCTGTTTCCACCCAAGTCTTGTTCAGCCCCATGCAACTCTGAAGTATAGAAAGATGTCAACAGCTGTGGTGGGATAACTGTTCTCTGGGTCAAGTTTCTGAACTTGAATCAGCCTGGACCCAGCTCCTGTGGGTGCCTCCTGAACTCCCATGGTGCCTGCTGTCTCCATGTCTCCATGCCATCCCCATCCCAAGAGCTCACCCCAGGAGCTGGGGTGGGTTGTCTGCTGGGGCAGTTCAGTGTTTAGGCAAGAGAAGATTCATTCCTCTGAAGGCCAAAGTGTCAAGTTCAAGGGATGGGGAGCTTTGCTCCGTGAGTCCCATCTGTACTGCTGCCTGCAGTGCATCATTTCTCAGTGCCTCGCTTCCTCAAATTCTTTTTAAAAATAGTGGGATTTTAGCATGTACTAGAGGAGCACTGCTCCCAGTGCGGCCTGAAAATGCCTGAAAATGGGACTATTTAATTCATACCAGTGCCCATATCTCACCTTTAATTTTCAGTCTCCTGTCGTGGAGGATGAGTTGCACAGTCCTAGAGCCAGTCTCACGAGCACAACCCAAATGCATCCTTGGGGACGTGTCTGGGGCTACAGTCTGCTCCTGATTTCCATGAAAACTTCCTTGTTCCACTGGGTGGCAGAATCTGGCTTCTTATAAACCATCCCAGATAAACCAAACAACAACCCGTTGTCTGACCTTTCAGCAGCTGACTAGGACAATTTTCAAACCGTTTTTTTTTTCTCCTGTTGTTTGGGGGTTTTATTCATGTGCCTTTAAAGTGGTGCAGGTTAAGGGATTTTTCAGTCAGATTTTCTAAGCAAATATTTTGCAGTCACCTGCATGCAAGTGGAAATTAATACATATGATAAAATCTTTGAGTCTTCCTAAATTTTGACCTGGGCAGAGTCCTTTTCCTGCAAAAAAAGTGAACAGGAAAGCCTTCTTTTGCTATAGCAAAGGGTTTCTGCTTGTCCTACCAAATACTCTTGTTTGTCCTGCAAGTCTGGGTTGCAAAGTCCCTAAAGGTCTGGTAAGTCTGAAACATGGTGAAGTGTTCTCCAAAGTACCTGCTAGCTCAGTTCTTGATGCAACCAGAAGTGGACGGTGCAACTGCACTGATTTTTGTGGGCTGTTTCCCCCTCTTTCCCATCTTCACAGTCCTGCAGTTAAGAGTTTGCTTTTTTACCAAATTTGCTTCTGTTTTTAGGTCTTGTTTTTCAGGACTTAAAGGCAAGCAGCGGTAGCCATGATCTTTCCAGATCTCAATTACTCCTGGCTTGCACTGAGCACCCTCCCACGTCCAGGTGCCACCCCTGGGACCAAGTTTGTTCAGTGTCTTGCAGAATTTACTTAAGTGCTCCTAGGTAAAGCAACTTTTTGATCCCACAGTCACAGCAAATCCTTGAATTTAGGAAGACCAATTCAGAGATATTTTGATTTAATCTTGGTTTTGTTTATGAGACTCATCACTGAAAATAAACGGAAGCAGGATTGTGGGGCTAGAAGGTGTGATTTGGGTCTTAGGAGAAGATCTCGCAGGCTTATGTTCAGAGTGATATGTGAGAGGAGTGCCAAAAGATACCTCACCTGGCAGGGGGATGAGCTATTTAGCATTGCAGGAACATGACAGGAGCTTTGCACCATCATCAGCAGATGGAGGTGTCCAGCCTGCCTGCATTTGCCTTGTGTTTTTTGGGAAATTAGGCTATGGATAGCTTCAGCAAAGGAGAGCCATTTGTCCAGGAGTGCCCTGCCATGTGCCAAATGGCACCAAGATCCCCAAGGAGCAGTGCCACAGCTCACCAAGGATTTGTGGTACCCATGGGCAATCTCCCTGGTACCCATGGGCAATCTCCTTCCTCCCTACAGAGAATCAAGCCATAAAGAGAGGAAGGGCAGCTTTTTAATAGCTTCTTAAAAAAATCACTCTATATCAGGACCAAATTGTCTTAATATCAGTAATAATTGTCCTTTTTTTTTTTTTAAGAAAAAAAAGTTTTGGAAAAGTTAGAGCAGAAGCCTTCTTACCCTGCATTTCCAATGGTAGAACAAAAATTACCTTTCTTACTCTTCTTTTTCTCTTATTTGTAGAGCAGATGAGGGAGGGGAAATATTGAAATGCCATTCCTATTGTTGATGCCTTTTCTCTTTGAATGAAGTAAACAGAAATATTCAGGGGGTTTTGGGTTTGGGTTTTTTTTGTTTTTGTTTTTTGAGAGGAGGGCAGGTCTGAAAAGCACTTTCCAGTCCCTCATGAGTGGGACAGGACACATGTCTGATTTATTTCACATTTCCTTTGTTAATCATTTCAATGGTTGCAAGCAGCCTGGCATTATACTCTGTGGAATCCATTTCTTTTTGACATCTGCCTGTTAAAACAAGCTGTGGTTTGTCTTCATCTCCAAAGGCACTGATGTATCGTGCTGCACAAGATCAGAGTGGTCCAAACAGAAAGCCAACATTGTACAGCTGTAAACCTCCTATAAATAAATAAATAAATTGTGTATATTTTATTCAGACTCCTTGCTTTTGAGCTGCTGTGTTTTTCTAGAATGCTTTTGATGGGCACAAGGTGGCTCTGCAGAGCCTTTTGAATTTGCTCGATTCGCCAAACTCCATTCAAATTATTTTCTCTGTAGACCTTGAGACTGAGGCAAGGTGATCTGCATGAGTCTTTCACACAAGGTTACACTCACATTTGCTGAGAAAATCCACGGTGGGAATGGGTAACCTCCTCTGACTATAAACCTTTGCATCCTATGCCCCAGACTCACCACAGTGCAGGGAACTTGGTGTTTTGAGCCTCACCTGACTTGGAGAAAAGCTCTGTAGATTGCTGAAAAAATAAAAATGGGGGGAGAGAGTTTGTGGGCAAAGTAGAAGTAGAAGGATTTTGGATGGCTTTCCCTTGGAAAACAAACCTGCACAATGCACATGGGGAGCATTTGAAAAGCCTGGCCCTGCCCATGAGAATCTCCAGTCTTGCTGCTGTAACACACAGACCCAAAGCTTTAGCACTGGGATCTTGCTTCCATCTCAGCTTCCCTCCACCAGCTGCCTGTGCTCAAAGCCTTTGCAGCATGAAGGAGCTGTGTGCCTCTGCAGCCCACCCTTTAGAGCCTGGAGCAGACATCTGGAAACAGCCCTTCCATTGTGGCCTGGAGGAATCTTCCCTGACTCTTCAGCTTCTGGGATCATCCTCTGGGACAAAATGTGTCACCAAATAATACACAGAGAATGAGCATCCTACTTCTCTGCCTCCACCACTGAAACAGCTTGCAAGGACCTTTCTTAGGGGGAAAGCCTTCTAAACACCTTAGTCCCCCAAACATCCTGATACTCTCCTGGAGGATGTCCTGAGCAGTAGACCTGGGGGGGCACCTTTGGGGCTGTGATTCCTGATGCTGGACATAGCACAGGAGCTCTGGTGCCAACCACGTGCCTTTACTGAGTCTGGCTTTGTGCACATTCTAAAAAAAAAGTCTATGTTAGCCTAGGTAAGCCACAGACCATCATGAAGGCATGGAGGCTGTGCTTTCCCACCAACATCCACACCTCAATTTTGTTGGTACTGGGGCAGTAGGATTAAAAGTGTTTGTTGCTTTGCAGCCCTGCCTGTGTCTGCTGGTGGTGCACACCAGCATGGAGATAGGGCTTCTGGAATTGCTGTGGGACCTCAGCACATCTGTGGGGAGAGGTGCAGAGACTGCATGTTTGGAAACCAGCAGCATAGTACTAGAGTAGGGCACAGCTCCAAGCACAATCCAGCCCAGGCTCTCCAAGGGTCCTGCAGCATCTCCTCATCCCTCCAGCACGGTCATTTGCCAGGGATTTCTGCTCATAACATTAGTTTCATATAGTTCCATATTAGTTTCCATAGGGGACTTTTTAAAGGGCTTTTTCTAAGGGCATGTTTTGATAGAGCAAATGGGGAATGGCTTTAAAGTGAAAGAGGGTGAGGTTAGATGAGATATCTGGAAGAAATTCTTTGCTGTGAGCTTGGTGAGGCACTGGCACAGATTGCCCAGAGAAGCTGTGAATGTGGTGTGATGCTGGAAGTATTCAAGGAGAGGTTGGATTGGGATCTGATCAGCCTGGTCTAGTGGAAGGTGTCCCTGCCCATGGCAGGGGGCTGGAGCTACATGAACTTTAAGGTCCCTTCCAAACGAAATCATTCTGTGACTCTGTGGTTCTGTGGTTCTATGACTCCACAATTCTATGATTCTGTGATAAACTGGAAGTTCAGGGTCTGCCTTTGACCTGAAAGAGCATCTTCATGGAGGAACAGACATCCATCCTATGCTTGAAAGTTGGTGCTGAAGTATTTCTTCTTGTACCTGGATCCCCTATAGCCGTGATCTTCCCACTTCAAGCCTGTATGCATTCCCTGTCATATGAGCCTCCTGCCATTCACATGGATGAGGGATTTCCAGCAGGAAGGGCTGCAGAGATGGAAGGGCCTTCAGCAATGGGATGGGTTCATTGCCTGTCCCTCAGAACTGCTCAGGTGCTGCCACATCCTTGGCCAATAGCCCAGGTTAATACCCAAGGATCAGCCATTGGAGTCTGTTCTGGGCAGTTGTCCAAAGGCTCCTTGCACTCTCCAAATCCCACCTCCAAGCCCAGTGGCGCAGTCAGGAAGCAAGTTCAGCCCTGTGTTCCTGGCAGAGCCTCCCTCACTGCCTTTCCACACATGCATGGGTCCTGTCGGGCACAAGGCAAGGCTGCCCAAGCCACTCCAAGCACATCAGGTGCAGACACAGCCAGAACCTGCCCTCACACCCACCCCAGCCATACTGACACAGTGAGGAGGGCTTGAGTGACAAGGGCATGGCCCCAGGCAGTCACAAATCATCTGTCCTGAGCTTAAAGTCAGCTGAGTCTGTTCACAGCTGAGGGCTGGGCATCAGCAGGGCATTTCTAAGGGCTGGGGAAGGAACCAGCTGACTGTGCTGTGACTTCTGCATTTTGAGCAGAGTTCCCAGTTAGCTTTGAAGTAAGGAGGCTTCCTTTTATTGCTCCTTACTTCTGCAATATCAGCAAAAACCCACATTCAATCAGGTCCCCAGGAGGATTTCCAACACCCTCATTCCAAAGTGGAGCTTAGAAACAACTTTTATGATTGCACTGCAAATAAAAGGGTGTATTTTGCACCTTCCACTAGCTAAAATGACAAGCTTTATACCTAAGTAAGAAACTGCAGTAGTGTTTCATAGCACAATTAAAATCCAACTCCACCTTTCTCAGCAGGAAGGAAAAAAGACACTAGCCCAGATTTGGGCAGGGAGTCACCAGGACAGAGTTAAGCTTCCAGGCAAAACCTCAGCTCTGAGTTTCCTGATCCTCAAGTGTTTTCCTGTCCCAGTTTTCACATTTAGAAGTGCACAAGGCTGGTGCATTCAAACAGGGATGCCTGTCAGCTCCTGGCCTCACCTCACAGGACCTCAATACTGTCCCTTGCACAGCCCAGAGACCTCTTTGCACAGGGCAGGAGGACCTTTCCAGCCACACTTTTTCCTAGGGATCCATCAGGACTCTGCACAACGAGGACTTGAAACTGCAGCTAAACTCATAGCATGGGTGCCGTGAAAACATTTTACATGAGCAGATAGTGATAGGAAAAGGGGGTATGGTTTTAAACTTAAAGAAGGGAGATTTCGATTAAATACTAGGAATAAGTTTTTTAGCGTGAGCATGGTGAGGTACTGGAACAGGTTGTTTGCCCAGAGACGCTGCGGATGCCCATCCCTGGAAGTGTTCAAGGCCAGGTTGGATAGGGCTCAGAGCAACCTGGCCTAGTGGAAAGTGTCCCTACCCACGGCAGGGGGCTTGAACCTAGGTGATCTTTCAGGTCCCTTCCAGCCCAGGCCATTCTATGATTTTATGATACCATGAACCGGAGCAGACTCCAGGGCTGCAGGAGGACGCATCTTTGGAGACTGGGGATGTCGCGGGAGCGCGGCGCTTGCGGCTCCCGGGATGGAGGCACCACACTCACACACACTCACACACACTCACACACACTCACACCCCACACCACACCCACAGCCACTCCAGGGGCTGGCTGTAGCCCGGCTCCTCCCCCGCTAAGAGGCTCAGCCCGGGCAGGCGCTGCCGTCGCTCGGTGCTGGAGGCTCCGCGCCGGGCAGCAGCGCCCCGTGCCCGCCGCCGTCCCCGGCCATGCCCCGCTGAGGTAAGGCGGAGCGGGGGCAGGCGGCACCGGGGGAGCCGGGCGGGGCTGGGGATGCTCCGGGCGGGCGGGGTGCAGCCATGGGGGTGCTGTGGGATGCGGTGGGCGCGGTGCGATGGGTGCGATGGGTGGGGGTGCCCCCGGCGGGGCTGCGGGCAGCGAGGCGGATCGAACCTGGGCAAGGGGCTGGGCTCGATGGGAGGGGGAGAGGGCACGACGCAGACCTGCCAGCAATGCCCAGCAGCCCCGAGCCAGCTCGGCTCCTGCAGCATGGATTAGCGGCTCGGTAATTTCTAGCTGCTGCTTAATTTGGCTGGGGTCACCTAGCAGGGAGCTGGAGTGAAGGGTGGAGGGCACTGCCCTCGTGTGCTGTGGCGTGCAGCCCTCCACCCCTTTGCTCCACAGCCCTTTCACATCCAGCGATACCTCTGGATGTGCTTAAACATGGGGAGGGGCTTTGGGGGATGTCCCTGCTACATGGATCCGCTGGCAGTGCCACAAGACCCCCGGTGTCCTTTCAGTCCACTTCACCTCCTCCCTGCTTTCACGCAGCTCCAGACGCACCATTTAGGTGGATAAAGCACAAGCTGTGCTCAGGCAGGTGCTGCTCTTCAGGGAGCAGCACAAGTTCCCTGGCTGCAGCACAGCACAGCTTCTGCCCAGGCTGGTTTTGGAGGATGTCTCCTGGGTCACACCGGTGCTGGTAAGGGGCACCCAGGACCTTCCAGGCTATTTAAATTATTAGGAGTCTCCCTGGGAAGGGACTGAGGCTTAATATGGGATAGGCAACTCCCACAAAGCAGTTTGCATTTTGCTGCCTGGTTTGGGAGTACGATGTTTTGTACATGGGCTGTGCTGGACCAGCTGAGTACAATAGCAAAGAAAAATCCAGGATTTCCTGGGGTATTTGCAATTACATTATCCTAAGGAAAGTGGAACAGTGGAACTGGCATATCTTGGTATCTCTGGGAAGACTGGGGTGTATGGTAGAGGACCTGCCATGTAGCAAAATGAAGGGGGAGTTTGAAAGGCAGCACACCAGTGGCTCTAAGATTGCCTGGTTTCCCCTTGCTGTTAAGTCTCCCCTGCAGAAGGAGGTGGCAGAAGCTAGAGATGGTTTTCTCACAGCCCTAGGCTGTGGTGTTGGTGTGAGTGCTTCTCTCCATAGTCTGGGCAAAACAATGTCCAAGAACCAACCCTATGGGGTCAGCCTATGCATTACATAAAGATGGCAAGGACGTGGTTGTTGCAGGCTAACTCCTCACCCATCCTCCACTGTATGATGCTGTGGGTCCTGCTCTTCCCATGAGGTGAGGGACTGCAAGCTCCCAGCACTGGTAGTGTGAGGGTATGGAATGGATTTGCAGCTTTGACTGAGCTTTGCCAAAGCTTCAGTCAAAACCTGCATCCCTGTGCGACCTGTGAAGTCTCCTCCCTACCCTCTGCCTAAACTGTCCCAAAGTTTTGGTTGGGTTTTTTTTTTTTTTTTTTTTGGGAAAACCAAAGAGGGACACAAAAGGGCAAAAAAACAATCCAGGACAGCCCTTCTCTCCTGTTCATTGATGGTTGAAATTGTTTTTACCTGTGGCTTTGCAATCTCTGAGCCCTTACAATTTCCAAATACGTGTAAATTGTGTTTAACTTTGTGGTGATGGCCTGGTGACAAACAGTCCTTCTTCTCCCCCTGACCTGTTTGAATGCTGTTGATCTTCTGTAAAACTAAGATGTAGGGCCAAAGTCTCTTCTTGGGCTTTCTGGAGTGAGACTGGAGTAACTTCATGGAGCTACAGGATCTCCCCACGGACAGTGGCATTTATGGGCTCTGAATCCTGGCCAGGGTTGACCCTCTTTTCAAGGCAATATTATTTCTGTGTCATTTCCCCTCCTCAGAGCAGCCGATTCCTCTCGCTAGCTATGAAGTTTCCCTGGGCCAAGTGCTGCTGTGCAGCGTTTCTGTCTCGCACTTGCTAACTTGTGACTTCGCAATCCTTGGGTTGCCATGGAAAGGATTATGCTGTGATTAATGAAGGCATTGTCAGCTAATAGTTTTTTTCAAAGCCTTTCCTGGAGCTGCAGAGAGCAGCTTCCAAGCCTGGCAGAAAGGGGCTGACAGGATAGGTGGCTGCAGGCACTCAGTCCTGGGCACATTTTTGGTTGTCCGCATCAAGACCGTGCTGGCTCCAATCACAGTCCCATCAGTTCTGCCAGTCCTTTTGAGGGAGAGAGGGAAAACAGGGGGGATAATTGTTCTCTTGGAGCAGAGCCAGTGTTTTTTCTCTCAAAGCAGAGCGGGACAAGTGTCACTGTACCAAGGGTTTGGCAGGATGTGGAGAGTGCACGTAAGACTATGAGAGCTTTGCACTGTGAAACCCTCCTCTCTGCTAGGCAATGTCCTAGAGGAGAATCTGTGTGTTATGGGATGAACCTGTGTGTTTGTGACTTTTTGGTCCCCCATTCATGTGCTAGGTAGAGCCAGAAAGCTTATCAGGACAGCACTGCCCCAGCAGTGTCCATGGTTAGGCTGCACCAACCCCAGGTAAACCCTCCCAATCCCTGCTGTGCCTGGAGCTGGGCACAGAGCCCCTGCTCTGAACTGTAGAAGCACAATGGCTGGAAAAGCCCTCTAAGATGATAAAGTCCAACCCTCAACCCAGCACTGCCAAATCCACCACTGAACTGTGTCCCCAAGTGCCACATTGACACGTCTTTTAAATACCTCTAGGGATGATGACTCCACTACTTCCCTGGGCAGCCTGTTCCAGTGCTTGGCCACCCTTTCTGCAAAGAAGTTTGTCCTAGTATCCAATATAAAGCTCTTGTAGTCAGACATTGTAGAGAGCAGAGTGCAGTTGTGCCCAGCTGCACAGTAGGAGTGCAAAATGTGACAATCTAATGGAAAACAGGCACTTGAAGTAGATTGAGTACCAAATGAAAATAGAAAAGTTAGAAACCCATAGCCATAAATCTCTGGGGAGCCCTTCATATCTTGGCATTGGTAGATGAGATCCCCCCCAGACCTGCCCAGCCTGAGCAGCTAGGTATCAGCTTCTTCCTCAGCCCAGCTGGAATCTAGAAACTGAGTGCTTGGTCCCACTGTCAGCCTCAGAGCAATCACAGAAAATCATTGAGCTCCTCTTAGATGCCAGGCCCAGCAAATGCCTTTCCCAGGATGTTGGTTCAGCTGCTGCCATGCCCTTTCCTGCATTTAACCTGGCTCAATGACACATTTACCTGGGGTGCAGATGACCTGAACACAGTTTCACAAGCATGAAAGGGGTTAAAACTTGCACTGTGAGGTTGGCTGTAGACTGACAGGTGCCTGGGGGAGAGGTTGGCACTGCTGTTGTTGCTGCACAGCTAGCCTGGTCTCCACCTTTATGAGTGTGGAGGAAGGAAGATTTGCAAGAGCCTATGCCTGATGTTACATGGAGTGTTGGGAGAATGGAGCCTCAGTGAATCCTGGTTTTGTGCCCTCTCTCCATCTGACACTGGCTTGTACAGTGAGAGCTGTGCTTGGAAGGAGCTTTGCCCCATCAAAGACACTTTCTTCAGCTGTTCCTGACTTTGGAAATGGGAAGAAAAATCTGGGATCATGGTAGCTGTCAATGTCTCCATGTAAGTGTAAAGACCTTTACAGGGATACCTTCTACAAGACCAGGTTGCTCAAAGTCCCATCCAACCTGGCCTTGATCACTGAGATTTAGTCTCGCAAGGCTTGCAGGTTGCAGCTGGGAAACACCTTCCACCTGAGCAAGACTCACCTGCCCAGAGCAGCAGGGCACAGGGAAAAGGTGCTCTGGGCTGTGCTGGGCTGAGACCAGGACCCAGATATTGGGACCAAGCCCTTCTGTGTTCCTCCTGATATCTGCTGTTGTCCAGAGAGCACATTCCACTCCTCTGGTGATCTATCTCATTTCAAGTCGTCTAAAACAAAAATGGTTCCACTGGGGAGAATTCTGAGAAAGGAACGATGGTCAGAGGTCTGGGACACCTTTCACAGGAGGAATGATGGTTTAGACAAAGGCTCCAAGTTGAGAAGAGATGGGAGGAAGGTATGCCATAGATCCTGGAAGATCGTGTTTGCATGGTGAATGCAAAAGAAAGATTTTCCTTTGAAATACAAAAATTGGGGAGCATCAAATAAAATTTACAGAACCAGCCTCAAAGATAAAAAGAGTTTGCACAATCTGGCATCTGTGCTGTTCCTTATGGCAGAACCCCATGGATTCTCAAAGTATTGGGTTAAAAAAAACATTTGGACAAGTTTCATTTACAAAAAGCCTCTAAAAACTATAAAGCATGTGTATGAAAGGAAGAAGAAAACTACCCCTTTTTGGCTCTAGTGGTTCTTGAGCTGCAAATTACTAGTTTCTGGGGGAACATTGCAGAGTAATGCCACTACATCTGCTTTTATAGTGCTCCTTGGGCATCCTCTGTCAGAGAAATATAGTAGATGGGGAGCCCACAGGCTGGATTCAGTGTGGGCTCTTCACTCACTAAAAAGTTATTCATGCCCAGAGATTCTCCTTCAAAGAATTCTGAGATATCAGCCTCACTGCACTTCTTAGTTATCTTGGAGAAGATAAAGTGTCAGCACAACATTTTAGTACAACTCCCATGTGTCATGTGGGCCAAGGGAAATACAACAAAACCTGTTCTCTTATTTTTTCATTGAAAATATTTTTATTCCAGCAGATACAGAGAGGAGCTTAATGGGATTTCTTGCAGGTTTTGTATCGGATTTCCTGAAAGTCATTAGGGAATTGCCGCAAAGATATCGATCAGCTGGATCTCTGCTAGAAAAGCTGGGGTTTGTGTGTGGGTTCCTGTGATTTCCAGAGCTGACCCATGCCTTTGTTGGGGTGAGGCTTGCTTTGTAAGTCAGTTTTCCATGTGCCTGGCGTGTGTTGGTGTACAGGAGTTTGAATTCATGCCAACAGGAGAGGCTGGGAGAAGAAAATGCTTTGCCTCTTGGTGGCATCGAGTTCCCAGCACAGGCAAAGCTCCCCCTGAGCTCAGTGGGCTCAAACAGCTTCACAATAACTGGGGGCTGGAAGGGAAGGGGGAGCACCCACACACCACACCACCTCTCATCAGCAGAGATGAGATGGGGATGAGGCTGGGGGGACAGACAGACCTCCTGCACTGGGACAGAGGAGTCCAGCCCGTGTGTGCCGAGGTGAGGTGGTGGAAGGAGCCCTGCAAGCCCAGCTGGAGCACATCAGAGTTCTGCCTCCCCCACGTCTGAGCCTCTGGGTGTTTTCCAGCATCAGTGGAGGTTGCTGTTACGTTGTGATACCCCAGCTATTTCTGTCCTGCTTCCTCTCATCCCTCAGCTTTGCTGGATCAGTGCCATCAAGGCCAACAGATTTACCCTGGGCTGAGATGAGCTCCAGAAACCACACACACACACACTGGGTTTGTCTCTCATACAGCCCACACAAGGTTTTGGTCTGGAGAAACAAAGGAGTGGTCATTTCATCTGTAGTTTCTGTGTAAGAGCCTTCCTCAAGTCAAGTCTACTGAAAGTCTGCTTGAGTTCTCCATGGCTGGAAAAAGACTTCTAAGATCTTGGCCAAATGATGAAGTAAAGCAGGACTGCAGTTGATTCAGGTTAATTGTACCAATACATATTAGGGTGGTGGGTAACAGAAGGTGAAAGCTGTTAGGGCAGCCTTATTGCTCTTAAAAAAACCCCTCTAGATCTCCCCCAATGCCCTGTTATATCTGTTCTTCTCCCAGGGCAGACTACTCTTCAGAGTAGCAAACCAGGTCCTGTCCTCCCAGTCCTGAGCTCAGCAGTCAGGGAAGATATTAAGTAAACAGGAGCAAAATTCAGGCTTTTCAGGTGGAGCTGTGATGTTGACCTCAGCAAAGAAATGAGACCGGTCTCCAGAAACCACCAATTTCTTGAGTGTAGCTAGGAGCAAATGGCAACTATCAACAGCCACCCCTTTCTTTGTGTGGGTATCTCAAAGTAGGGTAGGAACAGAGCAGCTGTTAATGCTGGAATCATTTAAGGACCTGATTAAAGCTGGCTTTCTCATCTAGGCTGATTTCCATAGGAAACAAGGCTTGTGTGGCCACTCTGCCTGTCCCTTTAGATGTGTCACCTAATCACAGTAGTTTGATGATCAAGTTCACTTCGAATTTCAGCTGTAACAAGGAAACAAAGTTCCTAGACACTTCCTGAAATGACACAGGTGAGCTTGGGAGAAATCTAGTGCCCTGCAGCATGATGCCACTGCCTGTTGGCTATCTCAGGTGGGGGCAGAAAGCTGTTATGGATGCCCCACCTGTAGGAAAGTCTTCTTAGGAGGGGCTATGCCCTGGCCATCTAGAAATCTTATTATTTGGAATTTTGTCATTGTAAATGAGGCTTTTGTTAGCACTGCTCCTCTCCTCACAGATGAAATTCTATCTATTTCTGGCTCTGCTGTTGGCTAGGTGGGAACTTGGCATGAGGCAAAGCTGTTTTACTTCCTGGAGACTCCAGTTCTTTTGTCCATCCAGGCTGTTTCAGGATGCAGTGACTTCTACTTTATGCCTATGCAGCACCTAACATATAAAACCATATAAAATGGTTTGGGTTGAAAGAGACCTTTTAGATTATCTCATTCCAACTCCCTGCCATGGGCAGGGTCACCTTCCATTCCATCAGGTTGTTCAAAGCCCCATCCAACCTGACCTTGAATGCTTCCAGGGATGGAGCATCCACAGTTTCTCTTTGCAACCTGTGGCAGGTCTTACCACCCTCACAGTAACACGTTTCCTCCTAATATCAATTCTAAATCTACCTTGTTATGTGCCCTTTAGTCTAACTCTGACCTATACGAGTGACTTCAGCCCAGCCAGATGATGCCCTTTAGAGCAGAGCATCCCATGCACTGAATAACACCCAGCAGGAGAGCAGTAGATCAGCAGCAAGCAGCCCCTGTGACTCAGAATCCCCAGCTGAAAATTGAATATGACTTTTTGCATGTGCAGCCAATGAGTCAGGGAGTGTCTGTCCCCCTCTCATCTGGACTATTACAGGGCTGATGTCTCCCAGCACTGCCTGATACTGCCCTGAGGGGTGTGATGGTGATTGCACCAAAGGCATCCTGAAAGGGCAGAGCAGAGTCTCCACTTAATTTTACAGTCCCTGTTCAAGCAAAACAATCTCAGGAGTCAGCAGGAGTCTCAGCATAAGAAGCAGGGTTGGTATCTTATGGTTTGAACCCACTTAATCCTAGCAACCCTTGCATTTGGAGGCTGATCCCAGTCTCTTGAGGGGCCACCCTGAGTTTCTCCAGGACCATGTAAAATAAGAGGATAGTGTTAGGGCAGGCAGAAGGAGGATTTCACTAAAAATCCCAGCAAAGGGGTTCCTGCTGAGACAAAAGTCCTCACAGGATTACAACAGCTTGCAGAAGTCTTGCTCCAGCCAGCATTAGTAGCACCAAAAGGAGAGAGCCAAGGCCAGATCATTAGGGACCTACAAGAGGAGAGGTGAGACAGCTGCTTATTATGCCAATTTAAGGATAGAGAAGAATAGAGGAGCTGCCTTTAATAAAGACATTCTGATCTGGAGTTAAAGGCACAGACTTGGGTGCCCTGGTTCTACTGCATGACCTTGGGGAAAGTGACTTCCTAACTCTATGCCTCAGTTTCCCTCTGTGTGAAATCAGGATAGCATTAGCCCCTCCTCCAAAAATAGGCTGGGATTCAAGAAGGAATAACACAGGATAATATCTTGCTAGAGTTGTTGGTAAAACAGTGTCTGCAGTAAATACTCCCTCTAGAAAACATTTCTATAGGTAAAAAACCAGAAGTGGGTTAGTAATTAATTTACTGAACTGAGCTAAGTTCAGTAAATTACCTCTGCCATATAGTGTCTGGGTGGTGGAGGGTTATCTAGAGACTGTTGTAAAATGGAGCATCTTTCCTTAGACTTCTGGTTCCCAAGCCTTTGCAACAGGCTGCCCAGATAAGCTGTGGATGCCCTGTCCCTGTTGGATGGCTCTATTTGAGCAACCTGATCTAGTGGAAATGCTCCCTGCCCATACCAGAGGGGTTGGAAAAGATAATGTTTAAGCTTCCTGACAACCCAAATCTTTCTAGGATTCTATGACCTTTACAGAGTTGTTTTCAGATAACAGACAGAGTCTTTGTAGGTGCCTGAGCAATACAGCCAAAGGGTTGCACATGCATCTCTAAGTTCAGGGCTAATGTCTGTGGTTCCACTGCAGGGCTCTCAAAGCCTGGGTGGCTAGAAGGTTGTAGCCTCCTGAACCTGGCCCAATACAGGATGTACCATGCATAAATCTCCTCCCAAATCCAAGCATTCAGTGTAAAACACGTCAGGCTGAAGTCAACCACCGCGTCTGTGTGTCTCGTTTGCTCCATAAAACAGCAGGCATTTACCAGCCCATGAAGGAGCAGGTCCATGGTGGCCCCACTGGCACTTGCTGGTGTGTACAGACCAGGCTAGTTGGGCTTCTCTGAATCACAGGTAGGCAGGTTCTGAGCTCTGGTCTTGGCTCAGTGCTGTCCAAACATCTCAATTTGCTCAGGACAAGCAAGAGGGCTTCCAGTACAGCCCAGCCCTGTGCTGCTCCAAGGAGGAGAATCTTGAGAGCGTGTTCATGTCTCAAATCACCCCCAGTTTCAAACAAAGGCTTTACTCCTGATTTGTTCTTGTCATGTGCTGGGCCCTGTGTGTAGGGGCAAGACTTGGGAGTTCATGTACAGGTAAAGAGGAGATGAAAACAGTTGCAAACACCATTCAGCCAGCCTGCAAGTGCAGCATTTCCCTAGATCAGCTCAGCCTGCTGCGTCTGGATTATGCTGAAATTACACCTGACCTCCTTGCAAAAGGATACTTTATTTGATTAATTATTGTGGCAGTTGAAAAATCCTCAGTGGGCGGTAGAGGCTGGTGCACAAAAGGAAATTGCCCTCCTCGGGGGGCTGTGCTGAGTGCTCTGCGCTGATCAGGATCGGATGCCACCGTGGTCCTTTGTTCTGCTGGGGTTGTGTGAAAGCTCAGCGAGGGAGAAAAGGTCAGGTCTTTTGTTCAGCTCCTCTACCTGCTGGACTTTTCGGGGAGATTGAATGCAGAGCAAATCTATTGAGCTTCCTGCTGAAGGCATAAAAAATTGATGCCTGTTTCCTGACCACTCTCAGATGAACAGAGGCTACTACGTTATCAATTCTCTGACTTTCCAGAGGGGGGAGTTTTCTCTGACTTTCCTGCTTTAATGTAGCCTTTTGGCTGGGACTCCTTCAGTTGAGGTGTCTCTTTCCATGGCACTGCTTCCAAAACCCTCCAAACAGAGGTTTGGGGATTAAACCCTCAGAGTCAGCTGAGTGGTCTCTTTTTTCATGTTCACAGCTGCTCAGGGATGGGAGAAAGGAGGGGACACAAAAATGAAACCAGTCACCTCAGGCTTCTTCTGTAGTCTGTGGAGATAAATAATTCTGACAGATGGAATGAATTGGGCCTTGGAAGTGCTAGTGTGTCCTCATAGTCATGGAGGAGATCTTAGAGAATCTTAGAAATGTTCAGGTTGGAAAGGATCGCTAAGATGATCAGTTCCAACCATTAACCCAGCACTGCCACATTCACCATTAAGCCATGTCCCTAAATGCTCTATCCACATGCCTTTGGAACACTTACAGGGATGCTAATTCTACCACTGCCCTGGGTTTTCACTGAAAACCCTTTCAATGAATTTTTTTTTTCCTAATATTCAATTTAAACCTCCCCTGGTACAACTTGAGGCCATTTCTCTTGCTTGTTACTAGGAAAAAGTGACCAACCCCGCACCTGGCTACAATGTCCCTTCAGGGAGCTGTAGGGAGAGATAAGTTCACCCCTGAGCCTCCTGTCCTCCAGGCTAAACACCCCCAGCTGCCTTGGCTGCTCCTTATCAGACTTGTGCTCCAGATCCTTCACCCTTCCAATCTTTGTTGACTTGCTCAAACCCAGTGTCTGTATATAAACAGCTCAATCCCACTTGGGTTGTCAGATGGGACTTGGGGTATGAAAAGAAAAGGTTGAGAACCACAAAGACGCCTAAAGAAAGACAGCACTGTCACAGGAGAGGGAAGGATGGATGCTGGTGTGAGGCATAAAGCCACAACAGAGAGATACACTAATGGGCTTTCTTTCTAGGATTTGCATTCTTCTGCCTTACTCCATGGTCCCCAGGCCTGTGTGGATAAACACAGTGACAAGTATTTGCTTCCAGCTCTCCTCTGAGCTGTGGCATGGCCAGGAGGAGGCAAGGAAATGTTCAGGCATTGCTTTCCCCCATCCCGAGATAGTGAGTGCATCACAAAGCAGGGTCTTGGCTTTGAAGAAAATTTGCTTCTGTTTGAGTTCTGCTTAAAATCACATCCTGAGGTCCACAGTGCTATGGGGTTAATTTTTTGAGTTAGCTAGTTTATCACCTTTTGAGACATGGTATTGACTTGGAGATTTGCTCTCTTGCACATAATAACAAAATCAATTCTGTTGGAAAAACCTCTGAGATCAAATCCAACCTGTGACTGAACACCACCATGTCAATAGACCATGGCACTAAGTGCCGTATCCAGTCCTTCCTTAAACACCTCTGGGGATGGTGACTCCACCACCTCCTTGGGAAGCCCATTCCAATGTCTAATTACCCCTTCTGTGAAGAAATTCTTCCTGATACCCAACCTGAACCTTTCCTGGCACAGTTTAACACTATGTCCCCTTGTCGTGCTGCTGTTTGCCTGGGAGAAGAAGCAGAGGGCCCACCTGCCTACATCTGAGGTAGTCATAGAGCAGAGCTCAGAATGCACCCCCAACATAGCTAAACACACAGGGGTGTCAGCCTCTGTGGGGAGATGTCTGTATTGTCCTCAGCTGAAGTATGAAAGAGTTTGGAGATTGTTAGGAGATTGGTAGTGACAAAGCAGAGGATCAGAGGGACCTCAGAGATCCATGAAGATGCTCAGAGAACTGGAGCACCTCTCTATGGCAGGCTGAGAGGAGAGGTTTGGGTTTGTTCAGTCTGGAGAAGAGAAGGTTCTTGGGAGATGTTATAGCCCTTTCCAGTAATGAAAGGGGTATAAACAAGAGAGCTGGAGAGGGACTTTGGACAAAGGGATGTAGTGGTAGCACAAGGGGAAATGGCTTTAAGCTGAAGGAGTTTATTTAGACAAGATAAGAGAGACATTTCTAACAAGGAGGATGGTAAGGCACTGGAACAGGCTGCCCAGAGAAGTGATCAATGCCCCATTGCTGCAAGTATTCGATGTCAAGTTGGATGGAGCTTTTAGCAACCTGATCTAGTGGAAGGCGTCTCTGCCTGTGGCAGGGGTTTTGGACCAGATGACCTTTAAAGGTCCCTTCCATCTCAAACTATTTTGTGATTCTAAAAAAGCTCTGAGACCCTGCAGCTGGAGAATGACTCTCCATGGTCCTTTCACTGACCAGGGCAGTGCTTTGTAAAAGCAAACTGTAGGGCACAGCCTGGAGCTGTCATCACAGGCTCTGATTAGTGCTGCACCTCTTGGTGGAGGAAGGCACAGAGGATCACATTGCTTTCCTTTGCTGTCTTTTCAAACCCTTCACAGTCTCAGCAGAGATCGCCACCTCAGCATTTCATGGTGCCACATTTCACAGCTTGTGGAAATCAGCACAGTTTCAACCAAAGTCATTTTATCTCAATCATTTGATACTGCTGGGGATCTGGTGGTTGAGATTTTTAGCTGGGTCAAAAGAAACAACATTGTTTGCATTTTTAGCTGGTCTATAGTCAGCCTGACCAACGAGGAGAGCTTAGCACATGGTTTATAAGTGCTCAGCATATTTTTCATATTGTTCATCTCTACCCAGGGTCTGTTGAAAATCATGCCCTATTTTTGGATACTGAAATCTTTGGCTGGAAGCACTGCCCACTGCACAGCCCCGATGCTCGTCTGTCACTCATGTTGTGTCGATGACACCCTGTTTATTGGAGGCTTCAGTTACAAGCATCATTTCCCTGGGTTTCAGTTGCACTTGCAGAATGACAGGCTGCCGTGTGCATTAGCACTGCACTTTCTTCCTGGAGCTACTTGCAGGGAAGAAAAAAGCCCTAGTGTGCAGGAATGCAAAGCATCTGCACATATAATGCAGCAAGGCTGCTCCTGTGCTGGGCTGTTTTGCTACAGAAAGCCACCTTGGCACCTGTGGTCTTCTCATCCTGTAGTTCTTTTGCTAATTGATTAGCTGGTTCTCTGTGTTCTTTTGTGTAGAAAAGGTTGGCTTTACTCCAAATAGCTGGGATTTTATGGGTTTGGAGATTCCAGATCTGTAGGATGGCTGGACCATCCCTTTTTTGTAAAACACAAAACAAACAAACTAGCCAAACAAAACCCCACCACAATTAAAGGCTACCAGGTCTTCCCTGCTAACAGCATCCGCCCACATGAAGGAGAAGCCTGACAGGGAGTACCCTCAAATCTAATTAGCACCTAATCCTGTGCCTTTCATCATTGTAAGGCTGAGTGTTGCAGGAATAGCTAGAGAAGAAACTGCACATCTCCTGAAAGAGCCCTTACAGGCTGTTGTTTAGTTGCACAGTACTGCACACCAAGGAGCCCTTTTGAGAGTCCAGGGCTTCCCAAGGGCTCTTTACCCACCCTGCTATCAGGTTTACCTTTACATGTCAGTTTGCAGCTCTGCTTGAATTTGTCTTTTTCCCTCAGTTGTCCGTGAAGATTGATCTGCAGCTGACAGGGAGGTAATTCTTTACACCAAAACGCACCCCTTGTTCAAGCAGCTATTCCTCTCCTGAGACCAGCATTCACTGGAAATCTGGTAACCACTCAAGTTCTAATGCAAAAGCCGAAGGAAGGGCTTTTCTTGACCTTCACTGAATTTGGGTCGGAGCTTTTCCAGGAAAACAGGCTCTGTGCTGCTCACTGTGCAGGCAGAGCCCGCAGGCGGGCTGTGTCATGGATGCGCCGCTCACGTGAGCAATGGTAATTCCAATGTTTTCTGCAGCTTATTGCTATTGTGACCCGCCTTGCTGAGGTGAGAGCTTCCTGGCATTCCTCACGTCATTTGTCAGCATGACCCCAAGCTGATCCGTCTGTGCGGAGGCGGCAATTAAGGCGTAAATAAGGGAACTTTCTCAGCACATGTGGCCAGGTGGTGCTTGACGTGTCCCCACATCCCCGCCACGAGAGTCTTGTACTGTTTGCTCACTGGCAAAAGCTCAGGGTGTGCTGTCCTGTGTGTAAAAAGAACCCACTGAATGCTCTGGGTGAATTCCCATTGCTTTTTATTGCCCTCCAGGCAATATCATTGCTTTCCGTGGGAATGCATCTTTTCTCCACATTAAAGGAGATAATGTGGGTAACAAAAAGGGTAACAAAGCCAGAAGGCTGGATTTTTTATTTTTCTGGAGGAGTTAGAAATGACCATTTCTTCTTGCAAGGATGGAGATTCTGGTGCCACAGGAAAGGAAGGTGCAAGTGAATGGCTGCTACTGTAACACTTCAGTCCAAAGCTCAGATTGGAGAAATGGGGAACATCATAAAGTCATGGATTGGGTTGGGTTGAAAAGGACCTTAAAGATCATCTAGTTTCAATCCCTTTGCCAAGGGCAGGGACACCTTTCACTAGACCAGACAAAACCCTCCACGTGGGCCCATCTGTGTGGTCAGTTGTAGTTGGTAAGCTGTGACTACCTCAGGTGAGAAGCTGAAGGCAAATACGGAGGATGAGACCCTAGGAGAAGATACTTAGATAATTTTTAACACTAAGGATTGTTTGAGCTGGAGCTAATTACCTAGAGAAGTAGTGGGTTGTCTCTGTTGAGAGCCAGCAGGGAAGATTCCTGTTAGTCAAGAAGAAGATGAATGCCTTCCATCTTCAGACTGAGGCCTTCTGACCTGAAAGCCCTGCTTCCCATCCAGGGCTCCAGGAAGAATGCAAAAATACAAACTGTCATAGCTTCCCAACCATGCCAGCTTCCAGATGGACAAAGAGTAGGAGGAGTAGTATGTAGGGACATTGCTTTCCTCCTTTCTGCTCACTGTCACCCACAGTTAGAGATCCCAAGGGCTGGGCGGGTTTGTCAGCTTAATCAGCAATCGAGAGCCATTGTTTTCCTTCCTGATTGTAATCCTGGTTTTGGTAAGGACAAAGGTGCTTGTCTCTGAGGGTGTAGGTCTGACCTTTTTATTCACCATTTCTCAGATGAACAGTAAAATGCGCTGGAAAATCCTTAATCCTTCTCAGATCCCTTGCAGGAGGGCAGGAGGTGAAAGCAGTAGTGTGCAGAGAGCACTGACGTGTTAAATCTCTTTGTGCAGCTAAGGTGACACATGTTTCTGCCAGTCAAGTGAAGTGGACGCAAGCTGAATGAAATTCTGGATTTTTTACAATTTAAAGTGCACAAGGTGTTCTCCAAAATACAGGCTCTACACCAAGTTGGGTACAGTTGGGGACAGGCATTGAATTTTAATGCACACACCCATAAATTAATTATTCTCTTTTTTCACTGCACTTCCATTTAGGAAAATAATTTAGGGTGCAGAACTTCAGGAGAAAGGAATAGATTTTACATTTAGAGTGAAATGCCTGAATTTCTTCTGACCAATGCTTAATAAGCATGTGCTCTGGAGGATTAGCACAGTGGAGTGATCCCCCCAGGAAGTATGGCCAGTCATGTGGTTGGACTCCGGTGCTGAAGTGCCAACAAGGGGCACAGAAGTGCCAGTTGAAGAGATTAGAGCAGCAGCTCCCCTTCTTAGCAATTGCAGGATAATGGCTTTGTCCAGGTTCCTCAGACTTTCTCCCTGCAGAGTCAAGCTCTGTCGGGTTCCTTTTGTACTGAGCATCTCTTCAGAGCCAGGAAAGCCACGGTGGAGATCTCTGTGGTGCAGAGCTCATACTGAAGCACTCCTTGGCTTCTGTTGACCACAGCTTGCAAGCAAGTGGCCTGTATAGTTCCGTGTCACACATCACTCTGCATCCAGACGTAGTTTGAAGCCCCTTCAGCCTCACCCCACTGCCTCCCTCAGATGCTCACTTCAGATGATGCTCGACCAGTGATGGCCAGAAAGCTGCAAAATGAGGCATATTTACAAAAAATACACTTCCCAGAGGGTTCTCTCTGTGCCCTTGTGCTACATATGAGTGATTTGGGAGAGGTGCTGGGTATGTTTTGTTTAGCCCAGCTCATTTCCCAGACCATCTGTAGAGCTTCTCACAGATGAAGGATTGGGATTGAAGTGCCCTACACTCACCTGGCAGCGAGGGTCAGAGGGTCCAGATGGCTGTTTTGTTCCACCAGGGCCCTCATGAATTAGTAGGCAGCTGATCTCTCTGGTGCTCAGACAAGCCCAATCCTTCTTACTGATCCCTTTGGGAAGAACAGGCAGGGGAGTCTGCCCCTTCCCCTTTGGGATGTTCCCTCCTGAGCAAGCCGTAGGGAAAGCTGGCTGTCAGTTGTCTACAACCTCTCTTGCAGAGGGACTGACAATGCACTGAACAAGATTAAGCTGAGGCTACACCTTCAGAAAATAAAAATAACCCACAAAAGATCAGGGCACCAAAGTCCTGTTTAAAATCAGAGTGGATTTGGTATGTAAATACTCTTCCAAACCTGGCAGAAGTTTTGGAAGATTATTCAGCATCACCACAGGCCAGGCTAAGCAGGATGCCAACACACCAGGTTGTTTTAATGCTGGGAACCCAGAGAACCATGGAAGAGTGCTTTGCTTTAGCAGCAGCAGGGCAGGAACACTTCTGAGGTGTGAACTTGTGGCTTTAGCCCAACCTGTTGGAACAGATGTCCCATACATGGTTTTTGCAATGTGGAGACCCCGTGGGGCCAGCTCACCTAGGTCACTTGGCTGATTAGCATAAAATTTATGTCTAGGGTATTTAGGAGCTCCCTTGTTGGCCAAGATCTCTGTTTTTCAGAGAGGAGAAGGGAGGAAAGAAACTACTAGATGACTTGTCCATAGCAGATGTCCTTCAGCCAGAAAACTCCAACTGCTATCCAGCTACCTCCCCCAGAGTCCAGCACTGACCCATGATCATCTTGTGCAGACCTCTGAAGAACCTCCCCCAGTGCCTGCTCTAAGCCTGGCTAAGATTTCACTGGCTATTCCCAGTGGAACAGACTCTTCAGCATCCCTAGGCAGTCTGCCTCAGGGCTCATTACTTGGCAGGGTTAGAAAGTTATTTTCAATCCACGTGAATTAAAGAGAAGAGTAATAATTTAAAGTGCTAGAGAGAAGGTTCAATCTTAGAATTAGGAAAAGTGCCTGACAGCCTTTCAGTTATTCAAGTGTGCACGTGATTTTCCACCATTCATCTGCCTTCTAGGAAAAGCAAAATCAATTCATTAAGTATGGTCTGTGGCCAAAGTTTGCCTAGGGAGTATTTCCTAAAGAACAGTGATGCCTTGGCTGCTCTTGGGACACCAGTTTCTTTCCTAGGCAATGCAGAGTGTTTGTGGATCATGTAGATGATTTTAGCAGATGGATATTTTCATTAAGGTGGTTGAAGGCACTTGGATGGCAAAAGCCTACAAATTTCAGTGGGGTAGTTATCTACTTTGTATGTGTGGTCTGTGCAAATGTAGAGGTGGTGCAGGCAGCCTGGTGAGGAAAAGGGAAAGACTGGAAATTCTGTTGGGCCTTTACAGTCTCTGCAGGAGCTAATGGAGATAAGTCCTGCCTTTCTAGCTAGGATGGGAACACCTGTTTCCTACTGCACCTGAGAGGCTACAGAAAATGGAGCCAGCAGGATCAGCACCAAAGGCCAAGTCTCTGCCTTGCTGAATGGGATGCAAGCCGTTGCTGCTGGTGGGGAAGAGACATCACTTTCCTTGCCAGGAGGAAAGTGTGTATGGACACTGGCATGGAACATTATTGTACCTCTTTTTTTTTTTTTGTGAGAATGAGTCTGTCTCTTTGGGACATTCCACCTGGAGACGATTGTGGGGAGGGTGGAAAGACTTCTCCCTCCCATGCCCCTGAGAAATGTTTGCTTTTTAGTGGGGAGAGCAAAAAAATGAAAATTATGTCTAAAACTTGAGACACAGTTCTTAAGTTTTTATGATGAGTCCAGATCATTTTGCCTCTGTGAATGGAAGTATTTTGTGTCCTGCAAGATTATCCTTCAACAGCCTTCAATGTCCAGTGTCTGGAATTGTGTCTCTGAGATCGAGTACCTGTCCTCCTGCTTTTTAAGGCATGAGTGTTTTTACTATGCTGGAAAAGGTTCCACACCATAAATACAGCTATTTTTGATTGCCATGTAGCAAGGATGATTCAGAGATTAAAAGCTGCAGAAATCCAATTCTTTGAAAGCATTTTTCATTCATACAAACCCAACACACCTAATTTTGGGAGCCTTGAAATGGCACTAGAGCAGCAAGCACAAACTCAGGAGCAGCATGGGACTTTCCCATTTAAATCCCACAAAGATACAATTTGCACAACAGCTGGAGCAAAGAGTGGAAATAGTCCATCCAATCCAGGTCTTAGTTTCAGGCTGTGCTAGGGGACTTAATATTTTCTTTTCTCTCCTGAAAGCAGTTGGGAGGGAAAGATGAAAACCCATCCAGCCATGTCACGTGTTAAGGACAGTACTCCCTGCCTCCACGTGCTTTAGTTCATACCAAAGGATCCAAAGACACATGTAATAAATGAGTATCAGTGTGTTTGCTGGGATAACCCTTGGATAACTTTCTAGGACTCAGTTTACAAAATATTACTTGCATAAGCGACCTGCAGTCCCAGTCTCATTCACCACAGTGCCAGCATTAATCTGGATGTATTTAGAGGATTGTCTCTCACTGTCTGGAATTAATATTACGAAAGCATTGGGAGTTTCAGTGCTACTAGCTGTCTTCCACACCTGGGGCTGTGGAAGTGCTGTAGGGTTGGGACAGTCCCTGAGCTGGGTCTCTTGAGTCAGGGGGAGAGTCATTAATTGCTGACTTCTTTTGATTTAGGTCCATTCCTGGTGATTGCTGATGTGTTTATACAGGAACCATGGTCATTCTACGACAGGTAAGTGAATCATTCCTGTCTTCAGCTTCTCTGGTTTTACTCCATCACCACAGGCACTAATAAAAATATATTTTTGGAGGGAATGGGTCAAGTCAGGTGATTTTTGTCCTTTCTTATTTCCCTAAAAGGACTGTTATAAGATGCAGAGATACTCATTAGCCTTAATCCTTGATTGGCTTAGAGGAAATCATTACTCTGTGTGTGTAGTCCAGATTAACCTCGCACAATGTTCCACTTCTATTTTCTCATCTGGGATGGCCCAAAAGCTGCATGTGAATCCTGGACATGCAGGAGAATAAAACAACTAACTGCCTGACTTAAAATAGGATCTAGTCAAAATTTGATTTTCGATTTCCAGGAACAATTCTGCCTAGGTTGTGTAAAAATAGGTTTTTTGCACATTTAAAAGAAATTGAAGGATGGAGCACCTCTGATTTGAAGACAGTCTGGGAGAGTTGGGGTTTAGAAGGAGAGGAGAAAACTCCAGAAAGACTTTATATCACCTTCCAGTACCTAAAGGGAGCTTCTAAGAAAGGAGAGCAACTTTTATATTGGCCCGCAGTGGTGGGACGAGGGAAATCCTTTTAAACTAAGAGAGGACAGGCTTAGATGAGATAAATTCAAAGAAATTCTTTCCTGTGAGAGTGGAGTGCTTCTCTGGCACAGGTTGCCCAGAGAAGCTGCCCCATGCCTGGAAGTTCAAAGGAAGGTTGGATGTTGAGCACTCTGGTCTAGTGGGAGGTGTCCCTGCCCATGGCAGGGGGTTTGGAACAAGAAGATCCTTGAAGTCCCTTCAGACCCAAACCATTCTGTGATTCTATCAATTGAATTATTAAGTTGCGTAGCCGGTCTCATGTAGATTCTGCAATAATTTAGGGCTTCATATTGTAGTGTTTTCCCTCTGTCTGGGCATAGCATGTCTCACTCTCAGCTTCTCATTGCTATGTCTCACCTGGGGAGGACTGGCTGGGTTGGGGCTGCAGAGACTCTAGTGTATTTGTCAACATCAAACATTGATGCAATGGAGCAAATCTACCCAAGAATTTTGTTTGAATTCTGTGTCTTGCTTGGTAAATCTGCTTTTGTCCAGCAGGAAGCACTGGACATTTGAAGGAACTCACATAGCTTCAGTTTGCAGCAGTGGCACAAAGCTCTGAGGATAGCTTTGAGTGGAAGGAATGGCAGAGATCTTGTGGAGCAGCTGAAATGCTTTTTATAGTGTTTCCCCAACCTGCTGGAACATGAGCCCAACAAAAACAGGCTGTACTTTGGTAGGGGTGTTTAGAAGCTTGGTCCTCCTTCCAAAGGCTCCAAGGCGTTGGCCCCATGCACAAACTGGCTGATGCAGTTAGTGGTGCCAAGGAAAATGGGTGTGGAAATTAAAACAAATCAGGCAAAAAGGTCAGGATAGCGGTTGAGAAATACCCTGTTACAACTCTGTCTGGGATGGTATCACTCCAGGCTGCCTGCCTGTCATGTCTCTCTCTGAGGGTTGCCCCTCTGTGGTTCAGCTGCTGGATCATAGTCTTCTCTACCAGTCTGAATTCTGCAGAGCTTTAATCAAATTGAGCACCTTGCTCATGATCTAAAAACAAAATGTCTTGTCTAGGCAAGGCTGCAGCATGCTTCTGAATAATTTTGGGAACTCTCCCAGTGAGCTCAGATGCCAGGCATTGCTCAGAAATATCAGAGAAATAGGTTTATGTTGAATTTATTGGTTACTGCAAACATTTCTGCAGCATGGATAAGGTGAGCAAGGACCCCCTCGGTAATGAAGTAAGGTTACCCAGTTGTTAGCAGGTACAGGCCCTTTCTGAAGTCACTTCACACCAGTTTGTCCCATCAAAAGGTCCTTTCTGAGTCTCATAGGCAACACTTTGCTCTCTATTGCCCTAAATACTGCTCTTTATGTGATCCTTAATTACAAATAGCAGCAATATTCGTATTTTGCCTCCTTCAGTTTTGTTGTAAGATTTTGGAAATACATCTATGTGGTTCACAACCTGTATTACTTTCCAAGGAGCTTTCTCTTTGTCTTTTTTTTTTTTTCCTCTCGTTCTTGAATCTGCACAACATGCTTGCAGTCCTGCCATCCTACCCCTTTTTCCCCTGAAAACTTTCTCCAGCAAGGTCAAACAAAACACCAAATCGTCACCTGGAATAGATGAGCACAGAGCATTTGGCCCTTACTGCTTGGTTTCCACCCAGCTATAAATCCAGGAATTTTGAAGATGAGCCTGTGGCACTGTTTCTCTTCCATCCTCCCATCAGAACAATTCATACCAGGAACTCCCTTAGGGAGAACTGAGCACCGAGGGCAGCACACAACTCCAGCAAGGAGGAGAAAACACACAGAGCTTTCTGCCTGCCCTGTGTCTTCCACCCAGTAATCCAAAAGAAAAGCCAATATTGTTCCCCAGCAGGGGCCTGCAGGGAGCCAAACTTATCAGCTTTAGTCGCTAGCAAATTACTAGTGGCAAGTCCATTTCCATGCACAAAGAAAGGGAAGATGGAAAAGGAGGGCTGCCTGAATTCCTGCCTTGGCAGCCTGACAAGTTAGTTTGGCTCCACAGCACAGCAGCAGCTCATTCATGCACGTCCCCTCTGTTACTTAATGTAGAGATGTTTTTGGAGCTGGACTGGAGACAGGGAGGGTGTGGTGGTCCTGCCCACAGCTGACCACGCAGCCTGGCCTGGAAAAGGGCTCTCCTGGTGGCAAGTGGCAACAGGCTGGTGCTTCCTGCATGGCTCTTGTAGCCAGATCCTTCTTCTCGCTCTTGTAGGCAACCCTCCCATAGCCCACTCTTAAATCCAAGGTGCTGCAAATTTGTTGTTTCTGGGCCATCCCAACAGAAATCAAACCCACTTATCTGCTGGGTAATAAAACATGCTGCAAAATTTAAGTATTTTGTGAAGGACCGAGTTCTGCACCAGGAGTTGGACTGGATGATCCTTATGCAGGATATTCTGTGATCCTTCAAATCTCATCCATTAAGCTAGACTTTTCAGATTACTGTATCTGTGTTACTGTAGGCACCTGACTGTGTCCAGACCACATGAAGAGCATTGCTGCTGTTGCAGATTTCTCCCATTCTTAGTGTCCCCCTGACCTGCTCCTGCAGTTATAGGGAGAAGAGTGGAAATAAGAGCTAGGAGACCTAATCCAAGCAGATAAAGGAAACCAAAGTTCTGCCAGCTATTAAGGTCCTGAGGGATCAAGCACAGTGGATTCCTCACATTATAAAGTTCTTTTTAGTTCAATAGCAAAACAAGGAAGTTGTTCCAACTGTTTTGAAACTTTGCAGGAGCCAAGGCTTGGTCAGAGACTTCAGCTCTGCTCTCCTGGTATGTCAGAGCTGCTGGGGAGGTGACTCCTGGAGGCAATGCCAAAGTTTCACAGTTTCCTTGCTCCTATCCACTCTGCAATTCCTGTGACACTTGTGGCATTTCTTTGAATATAAAGTCTGCAGTACAGCTTCAGCTTTAAACCCCACAAGGCCTACATGAACAAGATGGTCCTTAATATCTTCATGTTTCTGGTTTTTGAGGATATTTGTGGCTTGCTGCTCTCATGTCAGGAATAGCCTTTGGATAAAATTGTCCTTTCTCCTTCTTGCCATTTCTCAGTGTTTGGATACAGAGTTACAGTTTACTTCCATACCTTTGGAATTGACCAAAATCCTACAAAACCCTCTGCCTTGTAAAACAAACTCTGCAGTCCACCTGTGATGGCAGCAGCCCTTTCTTCACTATTCCAGCTTAATTTCTTCTTGTTAAGACCAGAATTGCCAGGTTTTGAAATCTTTCATAGAAATCTTCCACTTGGGCTGTGTGAGCACGGGCTTTACCTGGGGCTGACATACACTGTTTTGAGCACACATTCAGCTTTGCCAAGTGATTTATTGTGCTGTGTATTTTGCTAGCAAGGAGGAAGGGGTAGGGGAGAAAAACAATGATTTTGTAGGTCTGCTTGGGGCTCATCTGTAATCATGTTATTATAAAAAGCAAAGTGTAACTGTGTTGTTTGGATTCTCTTTCTCATAAACACTGAATAATTTAAGTCTTCTCCCATTTATGCCTTGTATCTGTCTGATCTATGAGTCTGAGGCTTCCCTGGATAGCTGTAATGCAGCAGTGAAAAGTCCAGCACAAGCCAACCAAAGGGCACATTTGCATATAGATTGAAACATGAATCGTTGGGAGCCATTCATTAGTTGCAGTGCTCAAGACATTTGGCATTTTAACAGCTCTTTGCATCAAATCCTTTCCATCACGTTTATGGGACAATTAAAGTGCTGGGGTTGCTGTGTGCAGAAAATGAAGCTGCAGGCTAGGGAGATGTTCTTGCAGCGCTATGGCTGTGGAATATAAATTGTGGGATGTCAAATAAAGGTAGAGCAAGCAATCTCAGCCCTGGCATGGAGATACCTTCTGAGGGAGCCTGCCTGAAATGCACTCATTCCTGCTTCTTGATACCTCAGGCAAACCCCCAGGATCCATCTTCCCTGAAGTGTATGCACCGAAACCTTCATCTATTCGAATTCAAGACAGAGAAGGCTTGGAGTGAGAGTTGTTGTATGTGCAGCTGAGTTTAGTATTGCTTTTTTAAGAGGCAGTAGCAGAATACCCAGCCAATGGAATATTCATTTGAGGGTATAGGAAACTTCAAAGGGCTCAATAACAAATTGTACCTTAACGCAGTCTTGGGACCACATATTTCCCCGGGGAGAGCTCTTGCAGAATAGCACATATATCATCTTGTCTTACTTGCTGGTAACTTCTCCATGACTGTCAGAGCCCTTAAAGATGCATTTAACTTGCTGAGACCTGTCATCTGGAGCAAGAAGAGCGGAAATCAGCTCCTCAAACTGTCCCTTTCTCTTAAACCCTCCAACTCATCATAGTCTCAAGTTGTGCCAGGGGAGTTGAGATTGGTTATTAGGAAAAAATTTCCTCACCATAAGCACTGGAGTAGGCTTCCCAGGTCAGTTATGGGGTCATCATCCCTGGAGGTATTTAAAAGATGTGGCACTTGGGGATGTGGTTTAGAGTGTAAGGTTAACAATTGGAGTTGATGATCTTAAGGGTCCTGTCCAACCTAAATTATTCTGTAACCTGACCCTGAAGAATTCTGACTGTATTTATGTGTTTTCTGCACCAGCTGGTGGAGCTGGGGGCTGCTGGCCCATCTATCAATCCCTTTTTCAGGAGGGAGGTTTGCGGAGGGAGATCAGAAATCCTTCACTCTCATCCAGTCAAATCTTGTCCTGCTGCTACGGATCAACACAAGTGTTGATTTCCCTTGGTCATCCAGCTGTGGAGCCTCTGATTACTGTTCCTAATGGGAGGAAGCATCTTTATCCCAGCTGTGAAAGCAGCAGAGCAAAGCACCTCCCATCCCATCCCATCCCATCCCATCCCATCCCATCCCATGCCATCCCATCCCATCCCATCCCATCCCATCCCATCCCATCCCATCCCATCCCATCCCATCCCATCCCATCCCATCCCATCCCATCCCATCCCATCCCATCCCATCGCCCTGCCCTCATACCCACCTGCCACTGTCGGCTCTCCACTCTGTCCCAGATGTGTGTGACAGCTGTTATCTGGACAACCTTGTCCATTATTTCACAAAAATAATATAATTCACATGTACTTTAAAAAAATCTTTTGTGTAAGTTACGATTTTTTTTCCTGTTCTTTTTACTCAGTTCGGTTCTCAGGGGACTGAGAGTATAGGGACTGACAATTGGAGGGGGTTGAGTAAAAGGTAGACATTTAAGGAGACATGCCTGCTGTCAGGAGTGTTTGTGATGTGACATCCTCAGTGGGACCATGCTTGCTGTCTTCTCCTGGTACAAAAGGCTGTGTAGCAGGCTGGTGTCTGTCCTTGTTTGATGCAACCTTCCTCTTCATCAAATTCCTCTTGCAAGATTGGAAAACATTTGACAGCAAGGCATTAAAAAGGGTACCCTCAACATTTCATGGATTTGGGGTTACAGACACTTCTGTGGAATGACTCTGATGTACACCACTGAAAGATTTGGCTCTTATGGTGTAAAATTCATTCCCTTTTCAAGACACAGCATCATTTGCTAGCACAGAGAAGACTTGACAGCAATTTTCCTAAAGAAACCCACTTAGCTCTGGCTTTTGCAATCAGGTTCAAGAGACTGAGAACATCTCCTGGGGCCCAAGGGAAAAAAAAGCAATAACAGACCTTTTCAAATAGCACAAATTAAAATATGGCATTTCTGTCTTGGGAGAAAGTTGGGATAAGGGTATAGAGAATATCTGTCAGGATGTCATTTCCTGGCCAATAAATAAAAGAGTTCTATTGAAATTAAAAGCTGAATTTGGAGACAGAATTCCAATAAGAACATCAAAATTATACTCTCCATGTCAGACTTCAGTGAAATGCGAGTGTTTTCCCTAAAGCCTTTGTTTTCCTGTTGTGTTACAGGTTTTGGTGAATTGGTAATCCCTTAGGAAAATTTATAGTGAGAATTTTTGAAGAGTAAATCTATTTTGACTTGGTTCATAAATGTAGCCAAAATAGTCAGATAATTTAGATGTTGGCTTGAATTCACAAAAGGAGACATCTGAAAAAAGAATTCAAAATCTGTTGAAGAGCAAAGAAAATTCAGTAGTGGGAGTGAAATAACCTGAGATAGGCCAGTGAGCCAGCTCCCACTTCAGATACTTCTACTGGAGCTTTCAACAACGGGGGAATGAGATGAGTTAAGTGTGGACTGAGACTTGGGAATTGGTATTCTGATACTTTAGCATTTCCATTTTGCTACTCCTGGATATATTTACAGATACTGCTCTAGTGGTCAGCAGTACTGCCCAGCTTGGGCAGGGGTTGTGCATCAGTGTTGCAGTGAAAGGGAATTGTGCTTTCCCTGTTGGCCACACCCACACAGATAAGTTTTACAAACATGGGAAGGTGATATGATGGTGGATCAGTCCTTTTCTTCTCTGCTTCACAAATCCACCCTGTCTGGGAGGTGGCACAAGGGAGGTGGCTTTGGCAGAGGAAACCAGCTGCTTTCTTGCACTGGGCGAAGGTCAGTCTAAAAGTTTACAAGGATTTAATCTTCCTTAAGGCAGTTTTTGTGAAAGGCAAAATCTTCACCAGCTGTAAATCATAAGAACTTCTGTTACTGAACAGAAAGAATTATAAAATTCTTAAGAGAGTTACAGTGGGCTGAATTTGGGAAGGTATGTCAAATGTTCAGATTTGTTCAGACCCAGGTCTGTCCCACTTGGCATCCTGTGTCCAAAATTACCGTAGCTGGACACCAAGGGACTAGTAAGCATACACTGTTATTTCCCCAAAATATTTTCCTAGCCTTCAGCTAATTTCCTGGCCTTCACCTCTGACTTTTCAGCTCGGTTGTTTCCCAAGCCTGATGAGAGTTAGTTAGCAGTCCCGAGTGCATCTCCCTTCCGAGCACTTGTACAATTTCCTTACTCCTCATCCACCCCCATGGCCATTTTCTGAACCTACCCCCCAATGAGTTTGATATCCCCTTAGCTTTGGACCAGAAGAGTATTTTAAAGAAGTATCTCATTCAACATGTCCCACTCTGCCCTAGGCAACCTCATGGGCCACTGGAGAAAGCATGATGCTACCTACCATAGATGGTCCTTTGGTGTGCCTTAACCTGGCACACCCATTTGCATGTCCTGCCTGAGGCAATGCCACTTGCATCCTGATAGTATTGCTCCCTCCCACCTCTTCTGCCAAGAAGTAGATGTCCTTCATCCTTTCCTCAGAGCCACTTTAGCAGAGCCCAGGAGAAGAAGAGGTTGGCTTATCCTGTGTGCTGAAGAAGGAACCAAATGATGCTTGGTTTTAAGGTTAGGAAAAACACCTGTGTGGGACAGCAATTTGCCCACCATGACTCAGAAGCCGTTTGTGCAGCCTGTGCAAATGCAATGTGAGCAATTTATGTGCATCCCCTACCACCCAGCCAGGCGTTTCATTGTCAGCACCATTGCTGGCAAATGACTCTTAAGGTCACTCACTGCATTTTCATGATCTACAAATCGTTTTGTGAGGGCATTTTACTGCCTCTTTACCCCATAAAATTGCTAGATTAGGTGTGAGACGAACAGGAAGTCTTTCCAATAACATAGATGCTGGAAATGAAACAACATTTGCCTCCAGCAAAATGCAGTGGGGGCATTAACCATATTTCCATGCTGATACTGTCAGCTAATTCCTGAAACATAGGCTTAATTAATATATCTATATGATAATACTCTTGGCAGTCTCAAAATTAAAGCTGTATTGCAATTACTGAGTTTCTCAAAGCAAGTATAAAATTGATGAGTATTACTCACATGAATTAATTTCCCTTCACGTGATTTGGGTATGCACATGAGTACCTATTAGCTGCCAGTTTCTGAACAAGCCTCTATGCCATGCTAGGCTCCCTGAAAACCCCCCAACCAAACCAAAATTTTGGTTCCAGGAGTAACATTTAACAAAACTTATTTGTAATACAGCCCTTCTCAAAATGGGTTTTGGAGACCATTTCCGCCTTGTGCAGCATATGCAGAATGGACTGTCCATGTAATAAAATATCCATGAGGAATATAAGAAGTACCAAAACTAGAGGAATTATTTGCTGAGCTAAAATGCCGAGCTTATTTCTTTTATGGTTTCAGTCTTATAGCTACTAGGGTTCAGAATGCCCGTATGAAGGTCTTAGCACACTGGCAATCTTAACAGCCACCATTCCTAAAAGATTTCCTGTAAGACATAGGTCCAGCTTCCTTTTCTAAGCTGTAACTATTGCAAACTATTTGTTTGCAGTGGCTGGGGATTTTTTGGTGGGACTTGGATTTTGAAGAAGGTTTCTGCGTTGATGTGTGTAAAAAGGACTGATGTCTGGTTGATGGTCACTTTCTGAAGGCCAGGTCTCTTCAGCATGTGCCCAGCAAGCTCTAAACTGTTAGGTGTAAAGCTGTTCCAAGCTCACAGTTTGAAGGCATCCACAGTGCACATCTGTGTGTGTCCTGATCCAACAAATCGACTGTCTCGGCTGGGTCTGGCAACCGCAGGTGTGATTTGAACAGTGGTGGTTGTCTCAATCTCTATCATCTTGTGCTAGCCTAAAAACTCCACTCCACCTCTCTTTGCAGCCCCTAGGGGTTGTCTAGCTGAACTTGCCAACTGGTCCCTTCAGACCCTTAATGAGCCAGGTTGACCTCTGTGGTCTCTCCATTATTTGAGAGCCTTCTGGAATTCCATATACCATTAGCATCAAAGTTTAATTAAAACCCATGGAGAAATCATCAGAAACAAGTCTCCTGGTGCATTTGGTAATTCCAGGGAGTTACAGCAGATGGGGCTGGCATTGTGCTGAGCAGCTCTGCTGCTCGTCCACCTCCTCCTTCAGAGGGGCCCACCACCAGCACTTTGGTAAGTTTTTCCAATGCTGTAGGCAGAGGGATTGAAGAATCCAAGAAAGTGGTTGCAATTAGCAACCTGCTCTGAGTTTCCTTTTCAAGGTGATCTTGTACGAGGCAACTCTGGAGTCTTCAGAACCACAAAGCAAGCAATGAAATACGGATTATTTTTCTGGGTTTTGATAAGGACTCACAGGATTCTTTTGTTTTCTATTTCATTATGAAACAAGAACTATGTCCTTCACGTTTTCAAGACTTCTTTCATAGAATCATAGTATCATAGAATAGTTTGGCTTGGAAGGAACCCCAAAGAACTTCTCATTACAATCCCTGGCAATGGACAGGGACACCTTCCACAGGATCAGATTGCTCAAAGACCCACCTAACCTGGCCTTCAACACTCTTGGGTTTGGGTCTGCCGCACCTTCACTGGGCAACCTCTTCCAGTGCCTCACCACCCTCACTGTCAATAATTTTTTCCTGATACCTAATCTAAACCCAGGGTTTTTTACATCTTGGAGTGTCTTTTCTCCTTTTGAAAGGATGCTACTTGTGTTGCAGCATCTCTGCACCTTTGTTGCTGGCACCTAAGGAACAAAGAGCAGTATTGAAATGTTTTGAATTGTATCACAAGCATGGCAAGCAGGGTTTGTTTTCAGTTATGCTTTCTCCTGGCCTCCATTTTTCTCAGGGATGGCTTTTCAAACCCATCCCTGCAGTAGTCAGCTTCTCCTTTCAGCAGTCATATCAAAAACTATCTCAGGATGCTACTCTCTGAGCTGCAAACTAACCTCCCTCCAGAGCCCCTCAGTCTCCTCAGTAATCATCACAACTCTCGGTGGGTAAGCATAGATGGTGTGCAAAAAGGACAGATATACTTAGATCTGGTGTGGAAATGAAGAAAAAGTAGCATTACTCCCCTTTCATTCAATATTTCCTAAGATTAGGTATTATATTTAAGTAGTAGTGTTTGTCTAGACAGATCAGTGTGACTTTGGCAGACCCTTAGCACAGACACATTTCTGCTTGGAAAATTGCATTTACACAAGTATAGGCTACTACTATATAGGAAAATAATATATTTGCAGTATGATTAAGCACTTCTTTGTACAAAGTCTGCATCTTTGTTTATGCAGGAATTGCTGTGCAGTTTACAATAGTCCCACATCTATTTAGTACACAAGAACTAATTGCAGACTAGGTCTCAGTGAGGTGGTGAAAATGCAGGGAGGAGCAAAGGAGAGCCTGAAGTAAAGAAATTAAGCAATAAGCAGCTTCCCCCAGCATGGAAGATCAAGCTCTGAAACACAATTTGACAGGTTGCATGTGAAAAGTAAAAGATATTTTTATCGCAGATGGTGGAAAAATATTCTTTGTTTCCAAAGGAATAAATTCAGCCAAAACAATTAAATTCATGTGGTTGTTTTTAGGCTTCTTTGAACAGTTTGCAAGAGTCAGGATTAGAAACATCCCTTCCAATTTACATTTCTGTGTCTCATCTTCTTTTTTATTAATTTCCCCCTTAATCAGTACTGTACAATGTAATTCAAACTGTCCTTCCTGTGAGCCATTGTGATCTTGAAAAGGCTGTATGCCTCAGAGGCAGAAAAATGTTTTGTAGGCATACCTGTTTTCCTCCTTCTGTTACATAGTTCTGCAGCTCTCATGCTCATCAGCTGGGATTCTGCTTTCATGAATCAAATCAAACAGTTCTCTGCCTTCATCCAGGGAATAAAGCTCATCCTTGAGTGTGGCAGAGCATCCATCAGCTCTGCTCAGTGATGCCGCAGCAGGTACCTCACAGGCAGCAGCTTCGCTCCCCTGCCATGCTGCCAGCTCTGTGTGCTTGCTGCTCTCCCTGCTTCTGTGCTGGGACTTTGCTTTTTGCCTGGGGAGTTAGTTCAGGGACTAAACCAGAAAAACACTTTGCAGAAACACATGAAAATGTTGCTGCTGGATTAATGCCCGGAGCTGGTCCACTGGGGATCAAATTAAACAAAAAAAAATCACAGATTCTTTAAGGCTGACCTAGTCCAGAGCCCCTGCAACAAGCACAGACATCTTCACCTGGATCGACTGGCACAAAGCGCTGTCTGACCTGAGCTTGAAAGCTTCCAGGGGTGGAGCATCCACCACCCTTCTGGGCAACTTGTACCAGTGTTTCACCACCCTCACTGTAAATTAACTTCTTCCTAACATCTAATCTAAATCTCTCTTCTTTTAGTTTAAAACCATTACCCCCTTTTTCTGCTAAAAAGCTTGTCCTTAGCTTTCTTGTAGCCTAAATCAACCCTACTACAACTTGAAGCCATTCCCCCTTGTAAATCACTACATGCCCTTGTCAAAAGTCCCTTTCCAGCTTCCTCTTGGATCTTCTTTATGTACTGTAGAGGCTCTAAGGTCTTCCTGGAACCTTCTCTTCTGCAGACTGAACATCCCAACTCTTTCAGTTTGTCTCCACAGCAGAGGTTTTCCAGTCTTCTGAGCATTGGCAGGCCTCCTCTGTTCTCACTCCAACAGGTCCATGTCCTTCTTATGTTGGGGTCCCCAGAGCAGGTGGGGTTTTACCAGAACGGTGGTGGGGGGAAAGAACCGCCTCCCTTGGCCTGCTGGCCACACTGCTGGGGATGCAGCCCAGGATGCAGTTGGAATTGTGGGCTGCCAATGCACATTTTTGGGTCATGTCCAATTTCTCATCCATCCTGTCCTTCTCAGTGTTGCTCTCAGTCCCTTTATCCCCTGGCCTGTGTGGGCACTGGGGGTTACTCTGACCTGGGTGCAGGACCTTGCACTTGGCCTTTTTGAACCTCACAAGGTTCCCATCGGTGCACTCCTCGAGCTGGTCCCTCTGGTGGCATCTCATCCTTAAGGTGTATTTACTGCAATGCAGGGCTTGGTACCATCAAAGGGGTGGGAACAGATAGCTGAGTGGTATTGTCCAACCTTAGGGATCTGTTGGAACCCCTCCCAAACTATGCTTAGTGATGGAGATGGCATTCCCTTATTACCATCTTCCTAAAACTTGACATATAGAACATTCATTCGTAGAAAAATATCCAAAGTATTTAATTCTGGATGGGTAAGGAGTTTCCATCATGCCTGCTATTACAAACTAAAGAAAGATTTAGCTGCACCCTTGGTTCTCTGGGGGTACGGGGTTGACTGTTCCTGGCAGGTTTAGGGTGGATTTGAAAGTTCCCAGAGTGGTACCTGGCAACCTCTTACTCCTAGGACGTGAAGAACTATGTCATGGTCAAACAATACTGAATTATGTGCTCCCATCCTAAAGTGCTCCCCTTCTGATTCCTCCTGTTCTTATTTTCCCTCAATCCAGTTTTCCAGATTTGTACTTCTTATGATTGCTCTGTTGTCTTCATTTGGATTTCTTCCATTCGCATTTAGGACAGGACCCGGCCATGGGGCTAAAAGGCTCAGTCTTCATTTCCTGTTCCACTTCTGCATCTTAGCAGATTTTTCAATCACATCCCAAGCAGCGTCCATCAGCTTTTTGTATGAGACCGGATAGGCAGGGCTCTGGCACGGCTTTTGGGTGGGTGACACCCGAGGACAGCCTAATCTGCTTGTAGCATCAAGGGATTGCCGGATTCTCCACTTCGCCCGTGGCTGTAATGCCGTCAGAGTCCAGGATTAAATCTTCTATCTCCATGTTTGTCTGCATGCTTAAACTCCTCTCCTGAGCCAAGAGGTCCCAAACAGTCAACAACAAGCTTCTTGCCAAAAGCCAGGGAAGAGGTCAAGCATCACTGGGAGCTGAGCCTCATTACACCACACTAGGCTGCACCCTGGTAAATCCAACTAAATCCATAATTTTTGCTCCCAGAGCCTTTGACTGTCCCTCAACACCAAATGGCAAAATGTTGGTATGAGTGCCACACTTGTGGAAGGTTTTTTTCACCCCTGTCAGTATCAGAATTACAGAGTGAGTAAGCAGTGCATCAATTATTGAATTATTTAACAACTCCTCTTGTATCTCTCCCCTTGCTTCAGGTAGCCTTTGTGTGTAGCTCATTACCTTGGCTGACAGCTGGTGCCTGATGTGCTACAAGAAATTGTGAATGGAATCTTCTTTGAAACAGGAATATTATTAGTGTTACCAGCTACCAGCATGTGCGCTTCTCCTCTATGTTATCATTTGTTATCAAGCAGAAATGCAAGCTTTTTCTTCCTCTTCTTCTTCTTCCTGATGATAGTGGCAAATGCACAACTAAAGATGAGTGCAAAGAATAGCGATGAGTCCTGGTTCTCCCTAGGGTCACACAGCTGTGAATCCAGGAGGAGTTCCATTAAACTGAGCAGGGTACACCTGTGTAATTGAGAGCTGCGCTCAATCAGACAGGTGATATCTAGAGGTGATGATAGGTGTTTTTAGTAGAGCACAGGCATTCTACTGCCTGAAGGTGGGATGGCTGCTGCAAGTCCTAACTGGCATAATCAGCTGCATCAGTACATTTGGATTTCAGTCTGCTCTCTAAATCACACTGAAATTTGGAGCTGGGGGAACACCCTGTGTTTGCCCTGGTGTCATCCGTACTAAGGATATTTTTCTTCAAAGATGAGCAGGAAGGGAGTAAAGGACTCAGCTCTGTAAACCTAGATAAGTAATTGTGTCTGTTTCCATAAGAAAAAAAAAACAACAAACACATGCACAAACAGCTTGGTTTATGTCAGTAGTCAGAGGTATGGCCCACAGATAACATTTGGCCCACACAGTGCATCAACAGTCATTCTGCAGGGTATCATCTTTCTTATTTCAGAAAAGCAAGTTTTAGAGCTGCAGGGAGTAACTGCTGGCCTGAGTCCATAGACAGCCTCTGCTAACCACTGATTTTTCCATATCCACCTTAGCTGGCCTTAGACCCATGTACTGTAGTTTTGTAGCTCCGAACTGTCCTCTTCACACACTCCTTTAGGTCAGCATCATCTGACCTAGTTGAATTACCTGCTTTGGTGACCACAGAAGTGCCTCTTTTTTTTTTTCCATTGAATGTAGAATAAGCTAGGCTAGGCTAGGATATTTCATTTGAAAGGGATGATCATCTAGCAAAGGCCTGGATGTCTTGCTGAGAGGTAACCACTGGGTTAGTTGAGTTGTACCTGACCTTTTGTCACTGAATAACTTTTTTCAGTGCTAGCTGCAAAATAATTGATTTAAGAACACTTCTTCCACCCTCTTAGTGTCTGATGCTTTTTCTTTGGGACTGAAAAACATTCTGGAACAAAGAAAACCAAGCTTTCATTAAATTGGGTGTTTTACCTGCTGTGAGGGTGCTTCCTGCAGGTGGAATTTCCCTTCTTTCTCCAACAGTAAGGTCCATGCTACTGCAATAGCACTTAATGGGAGCTCAGGCTTCAGCAGCAGCATGAACTTATTGCCTGTGTCACATCAATTCTTTAGGATAAACATTTACCCCTTACTTTGAAGATGCACAAAGCGTGTCACAGCAGGACCTTGATCTCAGCTGTGCCTGCTGCTGCAGAGGTGTAGTAAATCATCAGAGCAGGGTCCAGCATGACTCTTCTGTCTCATACTTCTGTCTCTGCAGGGAAGGGTCTAATGTCACCCCCGGGAGCTGTAATCTAAACCGGATGGCATTGCTGACAGGCTGCCAGCCAGCTAAAGGTTTATTTTCCTCCACTGAGGCCCTCCCCTTATTGTACTAAGTGTGTTTATTTGTTTTCCGCATAAGGCATAGCACATCCCCTCGCAGAAAGCAGGCTGATAGGAGGCTTAGTGCTGAGGCTCTGCCTCTGGATGCATGGAGAAGGGAGGCTGGTTTCCAAGCTGGGTCATCCTTTCCAAGGAATGGGTTTTCCCATTTCCAGGAGGCAGCACGCTCAGGTCATTCAGGCAGACCTCACTGCAAGTGCCAGCTGTCTCTGGCTGACACGTGTGACTCTGTCTAAGTGTCCCCAGAAAATCTGCTGCTAGCGGAGGAGCAGTGTAAAAAATATAGTGGTGATGTGTGAAATTACAGATCTTCAGCAGCCCCATGCCAGGAGAAAAATAAGGGCACTCATATAATAGGACTGCAGAGGCAGGATTGAGCCCTCTAGGGTCCCATCTGTCCTTTGGATCCTATTCCAAGGATAACCTAGGGCAAATCATAGCAGTGCTCTCTGCTCCTTAGCTTGCTCTTTGTCGGGACACAGAGATACACAGCCTCAGGAATTTGGTACAGGGTATGAACAATGATGTTATTGTCTGCTCCAGTGCTAGGTGAGATAAATACTCCAGCTGCTCTCTTGGATCTGCTGCTCCCACACTGCTCCAGTTTCTGTGGCACAGCAGTGAGGAGAGGTATTCTGGTGAATAAAGAGCCTCTGTAGGACCCCACTCAAATCCAAAGAGCCCATCCTATGGGTCCCTTTATACATCCTTAATCAGTCTTTCTTTCCGCATGGATCCTCTCATTGTTTTTCAGCTTGGATTTGACATCTATCTTCCACTTTCTATGGGAGCAGAGCTGCAGTTATTTACAGCACTGTGTGTTCAGGTCATGCTGGCGGTAGACATCTCCCCTGGGATTGCTACATTCACTCTGTCCCCTTCTCCTGCATTACTGTCATGCCTCATGTACATTTTTACTTGCTTCTTTGGTGAACATCCATCTAATTAATCTTTACCTGGCTTGTTATCCATGAGACATGATATCTTCCTTACTTTCCCAGCACAGCTACAAGAATTATTTACCTTATTGTTCTAGGGCTTTGTAATACAGCTTAAACCTTCAAGGTTGCCTGCCCTTTGGGCAAGGGTTGCCTCGCTGTTGTCGCTGCTGCTCATGGCTGAGCAGAGCTAGCTCATTCTGAGTTAAAGTACCCATCATCTGCTCTTGTCCTTGGAGACTGTGTCCCATGAAGGGTACCTGTGAAGCCTCCCTTTGTCTAGAAAGCTTACCTTCAAGCACATAAAATCACAGAATCATTAAGGTTGGAAAAGACCTCTAAGGTCATTGGATCCAACCATTAACCTTTTGCTGCCAGACCTACCAATAAACCATGTCCCTAGGCCCTGTTCTTCGTGGACAAATGGATTTAAAACCCCATGGAATCAAGGCTTTAGCAGAGCTTTGCATTAAAACAGTGGTAAATGAGAATGTCTTATCAGCTGCACTGTTTTATCTAGTTGCTCTGGTTTCTATAAATGCTCTGGTCTCTATAAATGGCATTGCTTTAGATTCAAAATTTTAATGGGTGAAATTGAGGCCAAGCTATAGTGGTCTGAAATTCTCCAAATGACCAGAAAAGCCTTTCTTAGATGAAAATGAGAAATTTTCAAGCATATCTAATACAGGACAAGAAAACAGCTAATCTGAGGTGACTGTAAAATGCCGTGTGCTCTTCTGGTTTGGCCAGTGGTCCTGATTAGTCCTTACTCCAACAGTCCTCCCTATAGAGAAGGAGTGATTGCAGAAATGGGTCTGTGGAGCCGGCAGGTGTAGAGTCTGTGCAACCTCTTTATCTCCGTGCTCCTTGTATTGAGCCCATTTTCATCCACAGCACAGGCTCTCCTCTCACCTATAGGCACGGAGGCTGTGCTGTGCTGAACACCTTCCACTCAATTATTTAAAATTCAGTTGCTATGGATCTACTCGAGGCGATCAGTTTAAAGAAAATGCAGATGGCCTCTGGTTTTGAGTTCCCGCTGCGCTTTGGTTAATTTGGTATGTAAAGGTATTAGGTTAATTAAATGCCATGTGTTGCATGGGGACTGACTGCATTTGTGGATTAATAAGTGTCCCAGAGTGTTCTGTGCTGAAAGTGCTCAAGCTGGCAGACGGTTATTTCACTGAGAAAGGAAGGTAACAGAGAGAAGTCCTGGGGAAATGAAGAAGTTTCCTACTAATCCTGCAGTCATTTTTCCTGAACGGGTAGTTGCAGTGTCCTTCAGGTTCTTGACCGAGTATCAGCCCTTGCTGGAGAGACTGGAAGAATTTAAGTGAAGAGAAGCAGAGTTGTACAGTTTGCTTTGAGATTCCCACAGGGCTGGTCACATACAGTGAGCGTGTCAGCTGGCCAGGGGAGGACCATGGCTGGTGCGTGGAAATTTTCCTGCTAGGAGAAGATCTTTACCAAGAGCCATATTGTGAATCAGGTCAGAGGGTGTCCTGTGAGCAGCAGGCATGGTCGTGCCGCAGGGCTAGAGCAAACTGGCCACCGTGTTCGGGCATTCGTGGTGGAGCACATGTAGAACGCAGGGAGAGGGACAAATACCACCGCAAAGTTTTGGAGATGTTGAAGAAGAAGAAAGTCGTTTTCGTGCAGCCGTGCCCTGAGGGGGTGGAAGATCAGGAGAGAGACCAGGGCAGATGGACACTACTTCGCAATGTCAACCAGGTCCTGAAGCCCACGACCATGTTAGCGGTAAGATAGGGGGTCCCAAGCCCTGAGCATGGCTGGAAGCTTTCAGGCTGCTTTGAAATCTGTCTTGCTGTTGATGGGATCCTTCTACTGCATACGCCAGCTTCTCTCACCTTCCTCCTTTGTCCCCCCCCAACTAAGCACTGTAGCTCCCCTGCAGTGCAACTTTCTTGTTCTTCACATTTGGAAGCTCCTCCTAAAGATCCTCTCTGTGAATTGTGTGGATCCGTGTGTGGTGTTTCCTCCTCTTGCACCACTGTTTGGTTGTCACTGCCCCCAGTTTGTGAGGTCCTGAGGGTCTGCCCCGGAGCAATTTGGAAGATTTTTCTTGTTTGGAAGGGTATTAAAACCCACTGGCTGCATTGAGGAGGAAGAGGCAGACCATGTTGATACTGTAAAGGGTCTGGTGGCATTCTCACTTCTCCAGTACTCTGTCATGTGTTTTGGGAAATAAACTGTACCAGTGTAGGCACGAGGCAGGTTATGCAACTTACAAGCCACAGCTGGTAAATGCGTGAATCACCCTGATTTGCCCTAAAATCCCCAATATATCTGCTGGGTTTGGGCCTGATCCGAGGGTGATTGCTTCAGGAGAAGGAATGTATGTAACTGACTTCCATGGGGTTTATATGAAATTGATTAAAGTCAGAAAAGGAAATGGGTCGGCACTCTTAATAAGTGATGTTATTTTATAACTCCCTCGACCTTCCTGAGCTTACCAGTTTAGCCCATCCCATAAGACTTTTTTCACCAGTATTAAGAACTGCACTTTAATGGGTTTAAAAAGAGCAGTTTGAGGGGATGAGCACTCAGTGCATTTGGCAGACAAAGCACAGAAGTTGTCTTAGTGGTAGCAGAGTATCGATTTACCTTTGGGAGGGCAGACTGCCTTTTATCTCAGCTGTGTGGTAATACACCATATGAAGCAGGCTGCTTTTACAGCTATTCAATATTAGAGATTTGTTTTAAAAAGGCATTACAATTCTTGGATTTTTGATCAAGAGCAGTTTTTACAGAGCTGCTAAGATGTTGGAAAGGTTTTCTGCTGAGCAGGAGCTGAGCAACCCGGCTCATCTCTTGCTGACACCTTGATCAGGTTACCCACCATGTGCATGAATTTGCCCAGTGATGCAGAGAGGATAACAGTGCTGAACGTTCTGAAATGCTTTGAGAGTCTCGGATCAAAGGAGCTAAAAAATAAATATTAATATAAATGGATTTATAACATATCTGATCCTGACACTGCCTTCATTAGTTGTGATTTTTTTTTGCCTTTTTAACTCAGTTATGACATGTAAGGATAAGACAGTTAATGAGAAAAATGTATTAGTACTATATTTTTATGAGCTGGATAAAGATACTTAGAGCTGTAGCACAACCCTCTGAGGAAATGAAAACACAAGCTAAGGACTGGATCCTGAGCTCCATGTAAGCAGGATGACTTGGCTGATATCCTAGTGGAAACCTAGCAAGCAGCTGCCAAGGATAGAGTCTGCCACAGAATGGCTGGGAATTCCTGGTGTGTAGTTTCTCCATGTGTGGATCCCTGAGTGTTACCTTACATCCTGGTGGTACTCACAGGCTTGTGTCTCTTGGAAATCTTAATGGATGACTTGGATGGTGACATCTCCGGTTGCCACCGCCCGGCACAGAGATGAACATTGTTTAGCAGCTATTGGGCCAAACCAAATCTATAAATATGCTCTGTCCACAGAAATGGTTGATAGTGGATACTCAGGAAGGGGGTTGTATCAGAGAACATGCAAAGTGATACATCCTGATTTTCCCTTCTCCCTCTCCCAGCAGTTTTTCAGGACTTCAAAAGGTAGATACCACATTTGCATCAGGCTTAATAGGTACAAGTGGAGCTGGTCCCCAAGAATGTGGTGTTAGGTGGGGCTACAAGTCCACAGCATTAATCTGAGGTGCATGAATGAAAACACACCTGACAACTAGAGTACTCCCCATTTTAATACCCTTTCACCTTGCGAATAAGGCTGGGAAATAATTCTGCTTTGTTCCAGCATGTGTCCTGCTTGGGGCTTTAGTTTGGAGTTATTGTGGAGTTTGCTTTTGTATTGAGGAAAACATCTCTTTTAAAAGCTTTTTTGCATTTGAGTAATTTAATATCCACAGAGCTGATGAGCAGATAGTCCCTGCCCAGCAGGACTGACAGAGGTGTATAGGATCAGTAGTGACATGAACTAAGTGGATAGGGGTCAACTGCATGCTGTGTCTTTCAAAATGAAAACACAGAGGTCTGAAATGAAAAAAGTAAAACATTTGAAACATGTAAAAGGACACAGCCTTCTGGGATTATGGATGCTAAAACTTTGCACAGCTTCAGGACTCAAGTGAAAGTGCTCGCAGCAGATAAAATCCACTGAGAAGCATTAAATACAAACAGCCCTCCTACACTTTGCTGTAGCTGGAAGAGCTCCTGAAGAAGAACATGTATCTGCCTCTATGTTCTTAATCCATCTTTAGTCATTCCCTTTTCAGCAGTCTCCAAGGAATATTTGATAGTGGTTCTCTGCAAGGAAGAAAGGTGCCACAAGCCTCCGGATAAGGTTTAGCAGAGCTCAAAAACATCTCATAAATGCGACTTCCTAGGTTTGTACATTACACAGAGGAAAACCTCTACCTGGGTGGGTTTTTCTGCCTGTATTACTGTTCTGTAACCACTCTATGACCAGGAACCACTCTTGAGCTTGAGAAGCAGAGAGTTAGGGCAGTGGGACAGCACAGAGTTAGGTCCGCATGCTGTGTGGACCATGCTCTGCTGCTGGCACCTTGCAGGGCATTTCACAGATTCTTGGAATCATTAAGGTTGAAAAAGACTTCTGAGATCTTCAAGTCCAACCATTAACCCAGCAGCAGTGTGTTCACCACTAAACCACATCCCCAAGTGCCGCATGCGGAGCATCTTCTGTCCTGAGCCTCTGTGAAAAGAGTTGGTTTGTGGTTTGTGAGGGAAGTCATTTGACTTGCGCTAATGACTTGGCTACAAAACATCAACTGCTTGTATCCCAAGGAATACTAAACTCCCTGCAGCACTGAGTGTAACTGCTGTCTTTGGTTCCAGGGGGATTATGTGTGGATGGACCTCAAAACCGGACGGGAGTTCGACGTTCCCATTGGAGCGGTGGTTAAACTGTGTGACTCTGGACAGATCCAGGTTGTGGATGATGAAGGCAATGTACGTAAAAAGGCTTGTGATGTCCCTTCTACAGCTCTATGGCCTTGCTAGGCCAGGGGTCCCAGGGCCATGATAATCAACTTTGTTATGGCCTTCCTGTATGTCCTTGGGAATCAACTGTGCCATAGTTTTCTATTTGGAAAGACAAGACAATGTTGTGTTCCTGTTTTCATGGCTGTACTGGGAGTGCAAAATTGAGAACCTTCTTGAGAACAATGATAGCAGAAGCCCCCAAAATGCATTTGGGTAGTTTTTTGAGCAAACCCACCTACGCCTGAGGTTCCTCTGTTGTTATCCAGTCCTTCCTGACCTCCTACCAATACCTGATGTGCCAAAACACTGGTTCTCCTTCAATTTCCCACCTCTGTTTTTGTGCAGTGGTGGCTATTTTAGAGTAAGGTCTGTATCAAGGTGGTTCTCTTTGCTGCTTTTTTTTTTTCTTGCTGAGGTAATTGTAAATGCTCTCATTCCCTTCGAGGGTAATAGAGATTTGGTTTGGCAAGGTCCTTGTGGACAATTTGCCGTGGCTTTTGAAGCCCTTAGAAGTGCTGAGTCTAAATAACACTGCCAATAAAAGTGTGACTTTGCCAGCCCTGTCCATCCTTTTCTCCTTTACTAAATAATCTTCTCTCTGCTCAACAGTATTTTGTGGGAGAGGGTCAACCAGTGATGTGAAAATGCAGTTGTGAAGGGGAAGACAAATGTGCTATTTGTTATAAACCCCCCTGATGTGCTGGATGACCATGTTGCCCCAGAGGAGGGTCCTGCCAGGATGGCTTGTGTCTCCTGTCTCTTCTTGCTCCAATAAAACTCCAGTAAAAAGATGTTTTCCTTCATCTGTTACAAATCTTTCAAATTCATCACTGCCTTTCCCCAGGAAGAAAAGCTGTGGCACATGTGCCGATGATCTCTTGTGTATGTTCTTCCATCTGGTCCTTCTCTTTGGGGTGGGCTGTTTGTGTCTTTCATCCAGGTGATCTCTCATTTGATTTACCTTTCTGTGGCCTTGCTCTTTTCCCAGGAGCACTGGATTTCCCCGCAGAATGCCAGCCACATCAAACCCATGCACCCCACCTCCATCCATGGAGTGGAGGACATGATCCGCCTGGGCGACCTGAACGAGGCAGGAATTCTCAGGAACCTGCTGATTCGCTATCGGGAGCACCTCATCTATGTGAGTGTCCACCTCACCTCACCTCTGGTTCTACACTCCACCACCTGCTCTCCTTAGCTCTGGAGAACCCATGTGGGGGGAACCTTGACTGAACTGAGCTTGTGGGTTTCCACCTCCGCCTTGTCCCCGGTGGTGAAGGGCTTCTGACTTTGGAGGACATTGCAGAGCTCCTAGATGCCCCAGTGAAAGACCCCATGAGTTAGGTGATGGGCAAAGTCCACACCACCTTGCTGTCCTGCCCCTGTAGAAGTTTTGAGCCTGTGCATTAGCTTTCTGCACACAGAGTAACCAGTTCAACCCAGGCCATGAGCATGTTGTAGTCATCCTAAAGCAAAAACTTCTGTAGAGGTGTAAACTACATGCTGAATGTGACCCTTCTGCCCTTTTGCCCTGAACTATTAATTTTTTTAACCCAAGGGACTGAAGACAACCATTGCTGGAGGTGGAAGGGGTGGAGAAAGGATGAAGAGGGGCATGCATGAAATAACTGGGAACAAAGAAGTAAGCAGCTCCCAGAACAGCTCTAAAAAAACTTCCTAGTTCATGGCTTATTAGCCCTGGGCTGCCTGGGATCTCTGCAGCTGGTCTCTGAGTTGATCCTGGCAGTTGATCTCTTCCTTAGGTCAGCTCAGTCAGGTCATGCCCAGAGGACCCAGTGCAGCCTTGCCAATCCAAGCAGACATTCACAGGCTTGGGGGTTTACAGGGAGCCAGCCAGGGCTCCATCTCTCTTCTGTGTGACAGCATCGCAAAGGCCACCTCCCCAGCAGGACAGGAGTCAGCATTCAAGTCTCTGTGCTGGTTTTCTCAGTGTTCTCTATGCTGTGTAGTCTTCTGCACGTTCTTTAGACAGAAATTCAGGGTGCACATGTGTTTACTGCTAGATAATGTACTCAAACAGCCTCTGCAAATATGGAAAATGTTGTATTACTCTTAAATCCTACAGTCAGATGTTCAGGTAAGTGCTTGCTGTGCCTTTGAAGGCCTTTTCAAAGCCTCCTGGTCATTTAATTTTTAAAAGGCTCTAGAGACTACTAGATTTTCAGGCTGGAGGAAATTGCAGGTCAGTCAGAGTTCACAGATAAAATAAGCTAACAGAGTATGGGTAGGATTTTATCGACCAAGTCTGTTTGTTCATCACTGCTTGATGTCCAGTGCTTTTTGATCGGATGATTTTGGATTAGGGCTGGGCAGTGATGGAGCAGACACCACTCAGCCTGCACAGGCTGTTTATATGACTGACAGTTCCTTGCCCCTCTCTGGGAGAGATCCATATCTTCTTTCAGAGATGGAGTCCAATCCTGGAGGAAGGGGACATGGGTGCTGAAAAGACACCCATAAGTCCTCAAAGCTTGGGGGAGAATAGAGACCTCCAAATGCATCTCTCCCTCAGACACATTATTTGTTGTGCATGATGCCTAAGGCCCTATATTGTCAGTTTAGACAAAAATTGTATAATCAGAAAATTATTCCCACATTAGATGAACTACTTTCTCCCTTTATAATCAAATTTTCTTGCCACTTTTGATGATAAACTAGCAAGTTAATAGCCCAAATTCATATTTGAGGTGGTGTCTCCATGGGCATCCATGGCAGTCACCAGAAGTGTCAGTAGTGCCAGCAGAGACAAGACTGCTTTTCAGCTATGCAAACAGAAGTGCCTCTCAGATGTTTTAGAGCTGACTGGAGCTTGGATATCACAGAGGAGTTTATGTTGGAAGAAGATATTAGGCTGGAGGCCTCTAGTCCAGTCTTCCCCAGCTCAGAGCACATCCATCTTCAAGGTTAGGTGCAGCACTCATGTGGATAACTGAATTCAAGCAACCTGAATGCCACCTAAGAAGTACAGATGGCCAATAATTTGTAGCTGATTGGCTCATTCCAGGAACTTGAATTTACCCATTGAGCATTGCCCCTTTTTCCCCTGCTTGTGGGCACCCTGCAGTGGCACAAAGTGGATTCCTGCCACTCTCTCTGAGAAAGTTTGGATCATGTTGGGTATTTTTTCAGTGGTGTCTGTGTGTCTCTTTTGGGATGTCTCTGTTATCCAGCAAGTGCCTGTTGCCTCTCCAAGTGATCTGAGGTCCTCAGATACAATTCTGTGTGTACAGTATCATCAGATTACCTGTGGATATACCAAGCTCCTTCAAAACAGCTCTGTCTCTGAGCTCCCTTGCCAAGCTATTCACAAACATCCAGGAAGATTAGGAACACAAACGAGCACTGTGCAAAGTGTTGTTTGGCGACATCATCCTAATAAGGGCTGATGCAAAGGGCAGCTTTTAGCCTGGAGGTGTGTGGGTGGTGATTTGGGCTGAAGTGACACAGTAGCCACATCAGTTTCTCTGCTAGTTCTTCTGGTCCGATGGTGACAGTGCAGTGTGTCCTACAGAGTTCCTGCCTAAGGGATGGCCACATCCCACAAGGACATTTGCATCACAGAGGTTCCAGGTTACTGTGTCTTGATTGCTCCACACCACTAATGGCTTTGGAGTGCCAGCCCAGGAACTGGGCACAGCACAGCAATTAGAGCAATCTCAAAATCAGAATGACACTCTCAAAATGACAGAGTGTGTAGCTTGATAGAGAGGTATGCACACCACTTCTGTCTGCAGGTGTGTACTTGGAGGCTCAGGAACCCAGCCTTAGATCTCAGCTATTAGGAGTGATGGCACTAGGAGGAGTAGATTTGTGTCGGATGTGGTAAATATTGATGACAGTTTTGCAAAGCCAAGGTACCATATGGATGCCATGTGCAGGGGACACCCAGCCCACTGAGGTGGTGGGTTATTTTTTTTGTATAATTAGCACTGTCTCAAAGACAGTGAAGTTTCACTGAAAGGAAACTTGAAAGGATTTCTGAGCCTGCTGAGTAAATGATTACTTTTCCAATGGGACTTCAGTTCCTGTTTCCTCATGTCTTTAGCTTTGTGGAGGATGTAATTCTGCTCTAATAAAATATAATTTCCCTTTTTCTTCTCCTTCACATTTTACTCATAAGACAAACTGCGGCGGGAGGGTAAGTATGACGCTGGCAACGTCATTTGCAATTGCTGTCATGCCTTCCACTGGATCACCTTTTTCTGTTCACCTTTGTGGCCTTCTCATTTACTTTGCACCACCATTGCTGCTGCTTCATAAATGCACTGAGAGCATCCATCTGCTTTGGTGCAGAGCTTGACCCACATGGTGAAGTTGTGACATGTTCCCAGAGCTGGAAAGTCCCCAACCTGTGAGTGTGGTTAAAGCTTTAAGTACTTCTCAGTAATGACTTTACCTTGAAGGGAAGAAATGTCTGCAGCAAAATATGAAAAACTTCAACAAGGGCTTCTTGCTCTTAGTTTGGCTTGCACACAGCAAGCCAAACTCTCTCTTGCTGAATAGCAAGAGAGTCTGGTGGGGAGTTTGAACTCGTGAGTAAGGTTAAATCTTTATCTGGAGATGAAACCAGTGCCTGCTGCTGCTCTCTAAGGGCTGCCAAAATGCAGTAATGTTTGGTAGAGCTTTAACCCCATAACAATCCAGATGAAGTCAGCCATGGTGTTCTGGGTAGCAAGGGAAGCAGGCTCAGAAAGGATTTGTTTGGGGCTAATTAAAATGTAGGTCATGCAGGCAGTAATGAATTTGCTGTGAGATGTGGTTCCTGTGGTCAGCTATGGCAGAGTCTCTGCTCTCAGTAAAGCTTTATTTTTTCAATAGAAAAGGGCTTTGACATCACCCAGCAATAGAAACCAGTGAGCTGCTATTTCCTTGGAAGTGCCCTTTGGCCCCTGATCAACAGAGTGAACAAAGTTTTGCCTTCTGTCAGCTGTGAGAATTGGGCAAATTGTGATTATTTATCAACTAGGAATGAGCTACGAAAACAAGCAATAGTGCAAGAGTTCATGCTGACAAAGTGTTTTGTGAATCACAAGGGAAGGGTCAGTGGGAGCATCCAGAAAGAATACCTAATGGTTAACACCTTTAAAAGCCTCTCTGTTTACATTTGTGGCAGGGCAGACCTGTGTGACTGAAATGCAGGGATTTCATAGACCTCTGAAAGGAGTTAGATTTAAAAAAAAAAAAAAAAAAAAAAAAAAAAGCTCAAGGAAGATAAAAAATGTCCCTAAAATTAACCTGGTGATAAATTTTAAAGAGGAAATGAATGAAATAACGAAGACTCAAAGGAGTCTTCATTAGGGATCTTGGTGTCATAATCCCATTCAGAAATTGAGCTTCTCTGAGCACTGAGGTTACCTGTTCTGTCCCCTTTGAAGGCTTCTCTGGAGGGATGTCTCTGCTCCCTTTTTTCAATGTCTTCTTCTTCTAAAATCCAGTCTACATGATTTCACAGCCAATTTCTACCCTTTGGAGTTGTGACAACATTGTTCTGGAGCTCAAAGAGCTTTTTTCCTCCACTGGCACACAATCCCCTGTTACAGATAAGAGTATTGTGTCCTTTCTCAGTTAGCACTGTAAAATCAAACCTAATTTGGGACTGAACTGAAAGTTGCTCTCTTGTGTGGGCCATGAGTGTAGAAGGTGAGGAACCCCTAATGCCTTTAATCCTCCCTACTGTGGGACACAATTGCCACCTACTGGCTGCCTTCAGGAAGCCTGAACTGGTGGCAAGTTTTGGACAGATGGTGGCAAATTATTTCTTCTCTCTCACAAGCATCCTTGGCTGTGCCACTCTGCTGCTTTGTGCCGAAGCCTTATTGGGTTTAGGCCATGCAGATGAAAACCTGTAAAGATCATATGAATGTTGAAGTTGCTTATTTTGTTTCCTGAAAAAATATATGTAGTAGTGGGGGCACTTTCACAGCTGGATCCAGCAGGAAAGAAAGGTAAGATTAATCTTGTAACTTCAGTTGCTAAAAATTAACCTAGAGAAAGTGATTTGAATTCTTTGAAGTCGCAGAGTGAAAGCAGCCTCCATCTCATGCCCCTGGGTTAACCCAAGGTGCAGGCCCATTGACTCACCTGCTCTAGACACTGACTTTTAGACAGATGAAACAGGGAAAGGAGATCCTTATTCTCTGCCTTGAGCTTGGGATGTGGCCAAACCTCCTAATCTCAGCACTACATCTGAGCAAGATAACAAAGTTCATCTGTCCTTTGATGAGAGGCTTGAGAGAAACAGCTTCTGGAAGGGCAGAAATGAAAGAGGAAGACACTACAGAGGAGTTTGCTACCCAAGGCCCAGGACAGCTCTGCCAGAGGCCATTTACAAAATTTCAGGAATAGATGAGAAGGAATATGTCAGGACTTTGTGGGCAATATCCATCTGCACAGGACAAGGTTTAAACTGAGGTATGGAGAGATTTTGTTAGGCAGAGATGATAGAGAAGAATGCATTGCAGAGGGAAGTTTAGCAGCTGCTGTGGATTGAGGAAAAAAGGTTAGATAGTCATCTGAAAATGGTTTAGATCCAGCTGGTCCTGCCTTGAGATATGGGAATGGTTGTCAGGTTTCTTTCACCTATGGTTTCTCATCGTATGTGCAATGCAGTAAATATTTATGGGTATATGCTGGCTCTGGTGATGTTTTTGCAAATATGAGCTTCTCTTAAGACATTGAATCTTAACCAAGAGCATACAAAATATGAATTAAGGCTTGAAACCATGCTGTGCATGAGCAAGGCTTAATATGAACTGATTTAGGTATTTGGGACTTCCGTTCCCATTTTACCCCGGGCTCCCCCTGCAAGCATGTCTGACTTGAGCATCGTCTTTCATCCAGCTTTTAAAAAGCCTTGATTTTTCTGGCCTCCATCCACATCCCATCCAAGCTGCTAAAGTCTCTCAGCTACACCTCACTGTCCCCATAAACCTTCATGTGCTTCTCCTCCAGACATACACTGGTTCAATACTGGTGGCAGTAAACCCCTACCAGCTCCTACCCATCTACTCACCCGAGCAGATACGCCTCTACACCAACAAAAAGATTGGTGAGATGCCACCACACATCTTCGCAATTGCTGACAACTGCTACTTCAACATGCAGCGCAACAACAAGGACCAGTGCTGTATCATAAGGTGAGTTGCTGAGTTTCCACATGGGCCATATCCTGAAAGCAGATGCTGAGCAGATGCAAGATGCTTGATTTGGAACAGCTTATCAGATAGAATCAGACATTGAATGACTGATTAGGTCTTCCATCCACATATTCCCAGTGCAGAGGTGGTCTCTGTTCCTAGTGAAGGTGCTTTATCAATACTTTGGTATTTACCCTTACAACCCAATAGATCTTATATTCATTTTTAACCTCCACTTGGAAATTTAATACTCAATACTCCTACAGACATCAAAAATGCAAACATCGATACTTTCTGTATAAGGAAGGGTCAGGGACAAGCTTGATCTCTGGACCAGTGGTCATTCACACTCCTGAACTGTGTCTCCAGGCGTGGCTCTGCTCTGGACTGATCAACCTTGGGCACCAAGGAGTGCCTGGTCACAGTTATGGGTATAGTTCCCTCCAGCATCTGTCCCAAATGGTGGTATGAGCCGGATTTGATGTCCTCAGCCCTCCAACATGATCCTGTAAATTCTGAACCCCCAGTCTTTTTCATTTGAAGCACCCTTTTCCCCAAGGCATGCCTACCCTAAGTTTCATTGAATGAAAAGCCATAACTCTGGAACATCCCGTGTGCAGTATTCCAGATACATGAGTCTGAAAAGGCCATTCAGTAAGGCTTATTTTGCTGGTCTGAAAAAGCATCATGTGGGGCCCATAGGAGAGTCAAAGCAGTGTGCCAGTGGCCTGAAAAGTGAAACGATTTGCCCATGAGGCCAAGGCTAGATACTCAATGTCAGGAAGGTCTGTTTTGGTCACTTATTTTAGCTACCCCATGTGTCAGACATGCCACAGACTCACCCGAATATTTCTGCCCAGCCCTTTCACAAGATAACTGAGGTTATCTTTCAGTGAAGAGAAAAGTTTGAGGAATAACTCTGGCTTCCTGCCCCATAAGCTTCTCCTCTCTCCCCTGCTCCTTGTTAGAACAAGCCCAGGAAACCTGTGGAAGTCCCTCCTGGTTAAAGGCTGTATTCCATAGTCTGCCTTGTCATAGCTCAAGGCTGGTGATGAAGATGTCCCATGGGAACAGCTAGATCCTGGACCACAGGGTCATGGTCTGGTGATCATACCTGGAAAAGCACTGATTGAAAGTATTTCATGACCTTCTTAGTGCTGGTTGAATGATGGCATTTGCTGGGGATACTGAAACTCAAGCAACAGCTCAGTCCAAATGGAACACGGAGCAAATCTGGATTTTGGCTGGAAGCTGTGTGGTACCATCATTTGTGGTCCTATCATTTGTCCCACAGCCAGTCCTTGGGATGCTAGAAACCCATCCTTAGTGGTCTCATCCCGCCTATGCTAGCAGAAGAAAGACAAGAGACAGAAGTTCCTTTGGAGACAGAGGGAGGGACATTGGCAGGGATGCAGCATGGCTCTCACTGACATCCACTCCTTTGTCTTTGCAGTGGAGAATCTGGAGCAGGGAAGACAGAAAGCACAAAACTGATTTTGCAGTTCCTGGCAGCAATCAGTGGTCAACACTCCTGGATTGAGCAGCAGGTCCTGGAGGCAAATCCCATCCTGGAAGGTGAGGCCTCAGATAACAAGTCTTTTGCTGGAAGAAATAAGAAACAGATTCAGGAGCCATAAAATATAACCAAATGTAAATCACTTAGGTAACACTTCGGGTTTCCAAAAAAGCGACAAAACTTTTTTTTTGAAGTACACTTCTGCTAAACAACATATTCAGATTCTTAGATTCTTTCCATCTGAATGTATTTTTCACAAAACTAATATTCTCTGATTTGAGCTCTCAATGTTTCCTTTAATATTTTTGACAGCTATTGTTGAAAGCAAAGCATTTCAGCTGACCTGTATTATTTTTTCAACTGTTTTGGTTCTTAAAAAGTTGAAAAAAAGGTGTTTTTCCACTTAAAACAGTACTTTCCTCCCCCCCAAGAAAATCCATACAAAACACTGAATTTTACCTAATTCTGCATGTAGTATGTGAAAGGGCTGATCAATACTTTTTTGCATATCTGATGTTCAATCAAAGCTCTCTTGAAAAATCTCAACACCTCCTCCAGTGCTGGACTGCATGCAGAGCTTCAATATCCCATCAGTGCTGCATTCAGCTAACTAATTATTTGCTTTTTTGGCCATAGTTGCAAAAATCCTATTCCTATTCTTAGATGATTCCATGAAACATCAGTTTAATAGGATCTGAGCTTCACAGCACCTTGTGCTGGCTGTATACAATAGCAAACCCCACCTTTTCCTTCCAAGACAAGTGAATGACAGCAGAATGCAGAAAAAGAAATAGAGGAGTCCAAGAAAGAACCAGATAATGAGAATCAGCTTGTGGCCTTAATAGGTTCATTGACAGTCTGTTACTGTGATCAACCCCACTGTTTTAATTGGATATCTGTAAATTAAATAGGTTATCTAACCCTCTTGATCCAACTTGATGCCAGATGTACCTTTTATGCTTACACAGAAAAAACTGCATTTTCTTTAAAGAATAACATTGCGGTTTTCCTCTAAAGATAGAGGTTTGATCAGCCTGGTCTAGTGGGAAGTGTCCCTGCCCTTGGCAGAGGGGTTGGAACTAGATGATCTTGAAGGTCCCTTCCAACCCAAACCATTCTATGATTTTTGCCTCCTCTGCTTGGTGAATAACCCTCTAGGAACCAACAGAAGTGTGACAAGCACACAGGGCACTACTGAATATGCACTTGGTCACTGCTGAGATTCAGGAAAGAGAGGCTCTGTAATTCAAGTGCATGTCCATCACCTGCCAGAAATCCTGGAGTAGAAATTGCAGGGTGTGCTGGCTTAGGGCACTCATCCACACCCAACAGAGGATGGACATGAAGACCTTTCTCTGCACAGTCTGCTTGCAGGGAGAAGTCTCCCACTGGAAGTTGGCTTAGTTTTCTGTATTTCCCTTTTGATGTACTTTCCCTTTTCTTTCCCTCTTAGTCATCAAATCACTCACCAGCATCTCTGCCATTTTCTGCATAGTGCCACCTTTCACCCTGCAGCCACTCTTGCTCAACTCTCCTCTCATTTCATCAGCTGCTGCCAAAATCCTACCATCCTAGCTCTTCTTCCTGGATAAGGTCACCCCATTCCCAAGCTTCCTCCTCTTTGCTCCGATCTGTATTTCCAAGGAAAATCATCCGATATACATCTTGTTTGCTCACATTGAGATGAACTTGATTCGGCCAAACTTAAGGGAAGGCTTTGGGGCTGCTTTTAACCCTCTCAGCTTCACTCCTTTGACTTTTCTTCCCCCAGAGTGACCAGATCCATCATCTTCCCTGCATCAGATCCTCTCTAATGCGTCATAATTCTTGCAGCTTTCGGGAATGCAAAGACCATCCGTAATGACAATTCCAGCCGATTTGGGAAGTACATCGACATCCACTTCAACAAAAGGGGAGCCATAGAGGGGGCAAAGATTGAGCAGTACCTGCTGGAGAAGTCCCGGGTGTGCAGGCAGGTAAGGTGATACAGCTGCAAGGGGCAGGCAGCCAACCTTTGCCGTGCTGTTCTCCTCACAGAGCTGGCACTCGCTCTTCTCCTGCAGGCCCAGGATGAGAGGAATTACCACGTGTTCTACTGCATGCTGAGAGGAATGACCGTGGAGCAGAAGAAGAAGCTGGGTCTTGGGAAAGCCACGGACTACAACTACCTTGCGATGGTGAGAGAGCAGCCAAACAGAGGTTTGGTAGGGGGGTGTGTGAAAGGTCCTTAGCAAGGCAGAAGGAAAAGAGAGGTGCTTCTGCAGCCAAGAGCTGCTTTGCTGGTTATGACTTTCCTGAGCCTTAGCCACAGGGTTTGACAGATCTCTTTGTCTCACCACCACAAGGCTCATAGTCTTAGTGGAAATCCTTAATCCCTGTGTCTAGACCAGGCTATTTCCACACTTTCTGTGAAGTAGAACATAAGCTTGGATGGGATGGTGTATGGTGCCCATGCCACGTGTTTGGAAGTAGCCAGGGTGTTAGATAAGATCTGCTGCTCTTGAGGCAGTGATGAGTGTAGAGAAGTGCTGATCTGGATGGCACATTCTCAGCAGAATATAGGGCTGAGCTGTGTGTGCTCCAAGTGTCTGACCGAGCCAGCAATCTCCAACCCCACTCCCTATATACCAGTGTTGATATCCAGAGGAGCTGATAGAAGCAGGTGCCCCTGCATCATCAGCAATTCTGGGGCCCAGCTTTCTAACTGGATAAGTGGGAGCCTCCAGCTCTCAATCCCCATTTCAGAGAGCTTTTTCCCTTCTGCTGATGGCAGTCAGACACAGGGTACCTGGGGACAACAGGGTAAGTGTAGGTCACAAGGCTCAGCACTGAGTCATAGAATATGACAAAGGGCAGAGCCAGATCCACAAGTTCAGCATCATCCCTTAAAACCTTGCTGTTTCTGGGGGAAGCCCTGATAGCTTAGAGTTATACCCTGGTGCTCCCTGGCTTTGCCCCATGCAGCGTGTGCCCCACTTGCCTCCCCAGGGTAACTGCACGACCTGTGATGGCAGAGATGATAGCAAGGAGTACGCCAATATCCGCTCCGCTATGAAGGTCCTCATGTTCACCGACACTGAGAACTGGGAGATCTCCAAGCTGCTGGCTGCCATCCTGCACATGGGCAACCTGCAGTATGAAGGTAAAAGGACAAAATACATGGTCCAGTGCACTGCTGCTCTTTATTCTGCCTGCTGACAGGGAGCCAAGCTCAGGGATGGAGAGCTGTATCCAGAACACCTGCCATGGTGCCATGCCAGGGACTCAGTGTTCTCAGTGTTTATTGTGGCATTGTAAGGACAAGGAATGAGGAATAATTCCACCTGCCCACAGTAGGACTGCCAGGCTGCTGTGTGCTCAATGACATCCACATTCTGAGTGTTGTGAGGTTGAATATTGACACTGGCCATTCAGTAGGCTCAGGTTTTACAAAGAGAGACTAATGGAGTGTTTGACAGGTAAGTGCCCGTGTGATTGGATATGCCTTTGTAAATGTACCAAACAGCTCTGCTGTCAGAAATGACACAGTGATTTATAAAACCTCTTCAGAAGACAGAAGCCTAAAGCACTTATATGCTGAAACATTTCTACATTCTTTACTATCTGGCCTGGCAGAGCAGAGTACAGGTCCTTTGCAGTCAGCAGCAGGACTCCAGCAGATGTGTGAACTTTTCTCTCCCTTCTGATGGCCAGATTTTGCCAGGACATCAAGCAGAGGCAGCAGAGAAAGACCCTTTCCCTCACCCCATCTGCTTTCTTCAGAGACACCCTGAAGAAAGGTGAAGAAAGCAGTCCCTTGCTGATGGCTTTCCCTCTGCCTTTCTTCCCCCAGCTCGGACCTATGACAACCTGGATGCCTGCGAGGTTGTTCAGTCAGCATCGCTCATCACTGCAGCAACATTGCTGGAGGTCAGTGGCCCTGCAGTGTTGCTGTTCCCTTCCTGATTTCATCCCAGGTCTTTAGTATTGTGGCAAAGCTTTGTCTGAGCCAGCCCCCTCTTGCACCACCAGCTCTAGGAGGCTGAAGAGGCCTGGAAAAGCCATATTGTGTCCTGCACTGGCAGCATGAAGGTGAATGTCTCCATCTGGGCTGAGTAGGCAGAGGAGGCTACAAAGACACTCAGGGGGCTGGAGCACCTCTTCTGTGGAGACAGGCTGAGAGATCTGGAGTGTTTCAGCCCGGAGAAGAGAGGGCTCTGGGGGCAGCTTAGAGCCTCTTTCAGTACCTAGAGGGGCTCCAAGAGAGCTGGAGGAGGGACTTTTGGCAAGGGTATGGAATGATAGGACAAGGTGGAATGGCTTCAAACTGAAAGAGGACAGATTTAAATTAGATATTAAGAAATTCTTCACTGAGGGTGGTGAGGCACTGGAACAGGTTGCCCAGGGATTTTGTGGCTGCTCCACTTGTGGGCATGTTCAAGGCCAGGTGTGATGGGACTTTGAGCAACCTGGTCTAGCAGAAACTGTTCCTGTTGGGGGGTTGGAACGAGATGATCTTTAAAGATCCCTTCCAACCCAAAATATCCTATGATTCCATGATCCGATTATCTGAGCTCCCCTTCATACCAGCAGATAGGAAAAGACCCTCGGGTGGGTCTAGCACATTGTCCTAGAAAAGGCATCCAAAATACCTCAGTCCCTAAAGTAGGGTGTTTGCCTCACTGATATAAAGGAAGTTCATAATGGTACTTGAGACAGATGTCATTTATATTCTGTATATCTGAAGAGTGAGGTGAGATGACCCTCACTGAAATCATCCATGCAGTGACTGGGGCATTCTTCAGTGGCCTTCTCCAGAGCTAACAGGGACATCATCTCATCTCCATAGGCACTGCTGGTCCCAGAGTGTGATCTACAGTTCTCTGTCCACTTAGAGAGTGGACATTTCCCTGAAGAAGTATAAAAAGGGATCAAGGTGATGCAAAGCTTTAACCCATGCTGGTAGCATACAGCTTTGCAGGCTTTGCTCTGCTTTCTCATCCTGTCTTCCCACAGCTTGTTAACATCTTATGCTAAGTCACAAGAACACCTTCCAGATTAAAATATGGTATAAAAATGTTAATTTTTCTCTCTGGAAATGCCTGTATCTTCATTTGAGGTACCTTCCCTGTGCAGCAGCTGTGTTTGGTGTTGTCTCTGTCAGGTTGAGCCTCAGGATGTGATGAACTGCCTTACCAGCCGGACTATAATCACCAGGGGTGAAACTGTCTCCACCCCTCTCAGCATGGAACAAGCACTGGATGTGAGGGATGCTTTTGTAAAGGTAAGTCTCAGGGCATTTCCTTGCACCTTCTCTTGATAAGCTGAAGAAATCTGCCCCTTCTGAGACTGGAGCATCCACTGCACAGGAAAAGGGTCTCGCTTGGTGCCTGTGTGAGCTCAGATCACCAAATGCCCTTGAAACCATGTTCTGATTGGGATGTGCAAAGAGTTGAGGTGGAAGGAGTGCAGGTAACCTGCTCTGCAAGGGATTTGCCATCTGGACTGGAGATTGTACTCAAAGGGGACCTGCAGAAGGACACAGCATTCTGAAATTACCTCAGTTTCTAGAAAGATCCTCAGGTGCTGTAAATCAGAGCAATTCTACCCACACCTCTAGCACACACACACACACGAATTTCAGGATTTGGGAGCATAAGCAGCAGTAAATACAGCTGAATAACACAGGACTAGGGATAGAGCAGTCCAGAAGACATTAGAACATCTTGAGGCTTTGGAGTGATGAAGGTTGATGGGATAGGTGGGGATCACTGCTATGCTGTGTGCAGCCCCATGTAAAATTGCAAGGCAAGCATTATTGGCATGCTTTGGCCAGCTTGGGTCCTCATTTTACCTGTGGGGAATTGGTAGATCAAGCTGGTTTGATAGCCTGCAAATCCTGGCAGTGTCTTCTCTAGTGGTGACGGGCCTTTGAATTGGGCTCCCCTCTTGGTCACACTGCTGTAGCTTATAAAATAATAATTAATAGCAGTTTAAAACATGAAGTTCTGGAATTACTGAGGCAGCAATATCAGTGTTATGAGATCATCAGACTATTCAGCCAGTGCTGCAATGTTTCAGTGAGCACCTTGTTCAAGTGAACAAGATGTTCTTGCAGCGTAACATGGCTCTGCTCTGCTGATCTGTAGAGAGAAACGTGTGGAAACCAAGGAAAGGACTGTCTGGCTTCACAGCAAGCCCATAGATCCAAAATGTAGCATTATCCAGATTTGGGGGTTTGCTCTCAGTTGTCTTTTAGCTAGACTTTCAGGTCTGTTTTCCTTGATCTACATAAAGGTCCTTGAAGCTTTAAACCATGCCAAGAGTTTGGCACAAACAGTGGTGAGCGCATCCTCAGGGACTGTCTGGTTGTTGGCCATGCTTTAGGAGAACCTGTGTCATCAAGGCTGAAGTGGTGACACAGACCAGCAGGACAAACTGCTGAACTGTCTCAGTGAGTTCCATCTTTGGGATGTTGCAGGGAATTTATGGACGACTTTTTGTGTGGATCGTGGAGAAGATCAATGCTGCAATTTATAGACCTCCTTCCCAGGAACTCAAAAGTATCAGGAGATCCATTGGCCTTCTTGACATCTTTGGCTTTGAGAACTTCACTGTGAACAGGTATGGAGCCTGCAAAAAGAGAACCAGGTCTTAATCCTCCTTCATAAGCCCAAGCTCAAGTCCTTTCACCTCTCCTGAAGTGAGCTGGACTGGGTTGGACCAAGCCTTTTTCTTTATGAGAAATTATCAGAGCTAATCAATCAATTTCTAAACAGATTTAGACCGCACACATAACATTGTTTTGGGAAAAAAACTGATTGTCTGAACCAATAAGGAAATTCTAAGCCAACACCAGCCTTACTGAGTGGTTGACAAGGTCTGAGAGTATTTCTTAAAGCATGAAGAGAGATGTAGAAAAAATTAACCAGGGTGTATATAAAAAGGCATTTTCTTGACCTTCCCTCCACAGTTTTGAGCAGCTTTGCATTAACTTTGCGAATGAAAACCTGCAACAGTTCTTCGTGCGCCACGTCTTCAAGCTAGAGCAGGAGGAGTACAACCTGGAGAACATCAACTGGCAGCACATCGAGTTCACGGATAACCAGGATGCCTTGGACATGATTGCCATCAAGCCTATGAACATCATCTCCCTCATTGACGAGGAGAGCAAGTTCCCCAAGGTGTGTTTTGGGCTCAGCCTTGTTGCCAGTGACTCTCCTGATTTTATCCCCTTTGCACTTGCATGCTGGCACCCTGTGAGAAATCTGCTCAGCCCCAAAAAAACATTCATCAGTGGCCTACCTATTTATAGTTTTTATTGCTCTCTTAAATTTGCTTCCATCAGTGTTACAGAAACAAGTGTTTCTGATGGAAAAATATGTCTGCAAGAGGCTCAAAAACATCTATCGGCAAAGTTTAAGAGAAAATATTGTTAAATATACTCCTTTTGGAGCATTATTTTGAATACAGCACTACATAACAGTGATATTTAATCAATTTCTGTAATTTCTGCACTTGACATATCTTCTCCACCATATCACTTCTCAACACAAATGCACATTGTCACCAAGTCAAGAAAGAAATGTGCTATTGACTGGAAAATTATTTCAATGGGAATAGCCTTGGTTAAATGTCAGATCTTTTCATGCATGTACAGGGTACAGATGCCACCATGTTGCACAAGCTGAACTCCCAGCACAAGCTTAACACCAATTATATTCCTCCGAAGAATAACTACGAAACCCAGTTTGGCATTAACCATTTTGCTGGAATTGTTTACTACGAAACAAAAGGTATGGGGCTGCTCCTAGGGCAGAGGGTGAGGGGATATTCATGGGCAGACAAGCCACTGCTGTCTTGGAGCAGGGCAGGGTGTCAGGGCAGGTAGTCCAGGGTCGTGTCAATGTTTTCCTTTTCTGGCTGCAATGACTTGACCCTCCAGCTGTGCCCATGAGCTGCAGAGTTTGGTGCTGTTTCATTCATGTGTGCCTGTGACAGAATGCTTTGCACCACTGCATCCTCAGCCCAGTCTGAAGATGCACCTCTGTCTTCCTTCTCACGGTCTCTCTCTCTGCCCACTCATTGCTCCCATTACCTCACCAAGAACATCCCGTAATCCAACAACCCAGAAGCGGCTTGCAGCTCACGTGCTGACCATGTTGCACTGTGTCATCTATGTGTTGTCCCATTATTTCTCTAGGTTTCTTGGAGAAAAACAGGGACACGCTGCATGGAGACATCATTCAGCTGGTGCATTCCTCAAAAAACAAATTCATCAAGCAGATCTTCCAAGCAGATGTGGCAATGGTAATGCAGGCGGGAGAAGATCTTTATTTAGGAGGAGGGGTGTTCCTGGAAGGGGTGGAAGATTTGCAGAGTCATATTGCTCTGGTGCTCCTTGGGGTGTTCCAAACCTGTTAGTGAGAGTCAATTATCAGGAAGTGTTAATGCAGTGTCCCAGGTGCATCCACTCTCATGCCCCCAGTTCACTGCATTTGGTTCATCAAATATTATTTTTTTGTTATCATGGCCCCTCAGACTTGTGTAGGGATTGGAACAATTAGGTTTGTGATTATAGAAATCTGAGAGAAAAGCAAGTGTGCCTTCCAGTTAGGTCACCCAGATGTGTGTATAGTAGAATGAGAAGTAAACTAACAGAGAGCAGGTTTAGATTAGGTGTTAGGAAGAAGTTCTAACCTGTGAGGGTGGTGAGATACTGGTATAGATTGCCCAGAGAAGCTGTGGGTGCCCCATCCCTCGAAGTGTTCAAGCAATCTGGCCTAGTGGAAGGTGTCCCTGCCTATGGCAGGAGGGTTGGAATTAGTAACCTTGAAGGTCCCTTAAAACCCAAACCTTTCTATGAGTCCAAGTAAAAGCCAAATACTTGTCAACCAGAGTAGAACAAAAGGATAATCTTGCTGGTCCTTAAGCACCACAACAAGACTTGGAGGGACCAGTTGTGTTTTGCTGTTACAACAGCAGAGAGAGGCAACACCAGTTATGAAAGCTGAACTTCAAAGCTCCTCTTTCCACATCCCAGTTCTCCAGGAGGTTATGTGCTTACTCCATGCTTAGTGAGAGAAGACTGTGTGCCCTGAAGTTTCAGAGAAGGGCAGTTATTGCTTTAATCCTTTCCACCCCATATGAGTATTTATTACTGGGATACCAGCTTAAATGCTGAGATTAGTGACCATTTCACTTTAGTAACACAAATGTGCGATATTTTCTTCAGGAAGCTGAACATCTAAATCTCTCTACTCATCCCTACTCCCAAAATTAAAGTAGAAAGTGTTTTAAAATGTTAGTCTTCAGAATCTGAAAGCCTATACAGATCAGTCCCTATGGCCAAATCCCCCAGTCTTTCCCAAGGCAAAAGTCATGGGACTGCAGAGGGTGTGGGGATAACATTTTCCAAAGTAAACAAATTTTTGGGCAGTCGGAGTCCCATTTCCAAATGCCAGCCAAATGCCACTGATGGACCAAGGGACTTAGGGACTTTCAGGAGTGCCAAGTTGTGAGTGCTGAATTCCTTTACTTGCCAAGGGAAAGAAATATTTACATTCCCAAGGCATTTCTTTGAATATGCTACATGCTGTTTTGCAAACTTTGTTCATAACCTTCAGCCATTCAGTTTTGCTCCTGCTGAAATTAATGGTGATTATCCTTTTGACTTCATTTGGAATAAGAGAGCATTTATCAATTACTAATTGAGCTACCAATTGGCATGACACTCCTGCTGGGTTCAGAGCTATCCTCAGAAGTGGATACTCCTGTTGAAGTAGACACTAACTCCCTTAGCATCAGTGCTGCTGCTTACTTTGCTTTTTATTGCTTTTTCCTTGCTGCTTTTTATTTTTGGTGTAAGCTTTGCAGTTGGCCTTGGAAGTGATTTCTTTCTTCTTTGGGCAGAGCAGAGATGCACTCTGGGGCATCAATGAAAGGGTTTACACAGTCACACAAGCTTTCTCACAGGGATTCCTGCCAAAGCATCTTTAAAATATGCTGGAAGTATACAATAGCAAAGGTGAGATGTCTGCCTGGATGTTGTGTAGGATCTGAGAACTGAAACCTCTGAAAGCATTGGATCCCGTTTTTTTTGGGTTTTTTTTAACATGAACTGTTTGAGGTTTTTTAATAGTTCCACTAGACATCTTTAGAATCTGTCCAAAGTGGTGGTCTCTGTGCTTTGATACTTTATTGATGCCTGGATTTCTTTTTGGAATGAGAGATTTTTAGCCTGATGTCATGGAACTGGAAGACGAGCCAACATTGTGTGCCAGCTCCCCTAGTCATGCACAGCATCACTGTGGACCTGGAGAGCACTAATTCCCTGAACACCACCACACAAAAATTCTCAGACAAGCAGGATCCAACATGGGGCTGAGATGCTTTTGCCATTCTTTCCACCAACGTTCAGTAATGTTTGCAGCCCCTTTATTAGGTCATGTACCCCAAAAGAAGGAGCAAGTGAGTCTGGGTCACGGAAATTGACTGCATGTAGCAAAGCTCTGTGGTGAAGTGTCCTTGGAATGCCTTGGAGCTGTGCATGCCTTCCCCGAGCTTCAGTGAGGCAGTGTGTGGAGAACCTTTCAGAGACACTCAGGCTTGGTCAATCAAATATAACATCTTCTCTTAAAGAGAGACAAGTGGCTGTTCTGCTAAGGACTAAATGAAATCATGAGGCATTTTGCTCAACACCTTCCAAACCTTGGTCCTCAGGAGCTTATTGATGAGTTTGTAGGATTTTGTGAGTCAGGTACAAGTAAGTCCACATCTGCTTTACATTTGGTCATTCAGATGGGGCCCTTATATTCCAGAAACTTGAGAAAGCCACAGATCAGAGAAATTTGGTAACTGGTTGAGATTGTATATTTGAATGTTGTAGTAACTGTTTGGTCCCTGAAAGACCTAATACCTGCTCACAACGAAACCTGTGGGGTGAACTGGGCATTTCTGGGGCACATGGGGCTGTAAAGTTTCATTTATTCATGGTCATCACCGAGAGGGTTTATCTGTGGATGTTTGCTGAACAGGAACATTGCTTTGAGTGGTGCCAGGTGAAATTATCGGTTAAGTGGGAGTTGTGCACTGTTCCTCTGAGGAATCAGCTGGTATGGTCTGGCAGCACTGCTTCTTCAAGGAACAGGTAGAAGGAGCAGTGGAGGATGGAACCCTGTAAAGTGAAAAACAAATAGGAAACTGGGGGGGTGGGGTGGCTTACCCCTTGGCAAAAGTTTAAATTCTATCAAAAATACCTGGTTTTGGGATTATAAGTAGGGAGGAAGGGAGGGATTTCTTTACAGATTTTTGTGTTTTGTTCCTGGCACCTTCCCAACTACTGTATATTGAGAGCAGAGATGTGTGAGGCAGATGAGTGGGAATGGCTGAAACTGGATGGATAAAGAGTGAGGTTAAAAAATGTATAAAGTTTGTTTCCAAGAAGCAAGAGCTGAGCACCAGCAGTTCCCTCAGAGAAGTGAACATCCAGACGAAGGAGAAAATCCAGGAGAGGGTTATACAAAAATCTAAGAATGAATGCATTTTGTTCATGACATATATAGCAGCTGGACTTCCAAGACTAAAAATGTCAGGCTCCCATTTCAGTTATTCCTTCTTTTCACTATTTGCTCTTCTCTGTCTCTGTTTTGTGTTTTGTTTTGTTTTTTTTTTACCTGTGCTTCGTGTAGTTTCTCTGTGGCTATGCATCCAGCACATTTGGCCAGTCGCCCACACCCACACCAAAGGTAAACTGAATACATGAGTTCCTCTTTTGTATACTCACCTCTCCTTGGCAAGGATTGTGCTTTACTCCTGTTGGTTTATTCCTCTTCCTGCACTATCTATAGATGATCCATTTCAAGTGACCAATGTGTGGGAGAGCATTCTTACAGCTTGTTGAATAGGTACAGGGGTATGACTGTGTCACTTAATTCTAGGACTCAACTCAGAAGAGCTTTGTAATGATGGGAATTTGATCAGAACCAGGCTCAGCCAAGGTTTTGAGGATTTTTTCCTGATATTTGAATCATTCTAAATAACTTCAGATGGATCATCTGGGATTTGGCTGTTGTTTACCATGGTGCCACCATTGGCTTCGCTGGGGCACTATTCCTCCAACCAACTACAAATCTCACCCTGATTTACACTTTTTGAGGAAAGACAGCCCAAAGAGCCCTGGATTGCATTTCTGGGTTGTTTGGAAGTGCTATTATTTTTGGAGGTGGAGGGTTAGTTCTTGTTCAGGGGAGACCTCAGATCCAAGCCTTCAAAGACAAGATAATAAGAAATTTTGTCATGATCATCAAAACAGGCTTTTGGAGCCTCTTCTAGGTCTTTTATGTTGCATCTTATCTGCTGACTGGTTCTGATAACTTCCCAAAACTTGCTTGCTAGTTATTTGGCCATAAGGTAGCATATTGTGTGCTAAAGATTTTATGATATAACCATTGTGACTCTGCTTACATTTCCTCAGCCCCTTGATAACCAGAGGATTAGCCTACTTTTCAAAATTCAGCTCTTTGCATGGGGCTGAATTTCATCCCTTTTTACTTCTGCAGTATCTTGGATGTTTGGATTTGGAATTCCAATGAGGAGGATCTGACCCAAAATGACTGAAAGCCATTATTTCCAGAGGTGGACTCCTTCCCCTCTGTATCATGGTTAAAATTGTTTCAATTGGAACATATCACTGGGCCTTGCTCTAGAGTTGTAGCAAAAAGAATAGTCTTTCCTGAGTTAGGATATGAGAGAGCTGGAGAGGGCCTTGAGTGATGGGACAAGAGGAATGGCTTTGAACTGAAAAAGAAAATGTTTAGTTGAGGTATTAGGAAGAATTTCTTTCCTGTGAGGGTGGTGAGGCACTGGCTCAGGTTGCCCAGAGAAGCTGTGGCTGCCCCATCCCTGGAAGTGTTCAAAGCCAGGTTGGATGGGGCTTTGAGCAACCTGGTCTAATGGAAGGTGTCCCTGCCCGTGGCACTGGGGTTGGAACTAAATGAACTTTAAGATCCCTTCAGACCCAAACCATTAGTAATTCTGTAATTCTATGGTGGGATTAAATCCAGGAGACAAATGTGCCAAATCTCTCAGAAACATTTAGACCAGTTTTTTCTTCTGAAGATGTCAACCAGTGATACAGGGAAATGGAGTTTTGTTGTTGTCATAGTTGATCTTACAACTAAACTTTGTATTTTGTAGGTTTTCTAATGAATAATAATTGTTCATATTTGTTAGACACTGAGGTAAAGGTGGAACAGCCAAGATAAAAACAATTTTTCATATATATATATATATATATATATATATATATATATATATATATATATGCATCTCAATAAGCTTGTAGTTCAAAACAGTGATACTTGGCACTGTTATGCAGCTCATGTCACCATTGCCTTGGAAGGCACTTTCCAGACTGCACAGCCTTTAGGAGAAAGACTCTCTTCACTATATGACACTGCAAAATGAGGTGGCCTCAGCTTTCAGTGGTCATCATATAAAAATATAACAAAGAAAAAGCATCATTTTGCCCAGAAACTGCATGTCACATTGGCATGTCTCAAATTAGTGACCTGGTAATCCTAAAGAGATGGGAGGATGGTCCATTGTCCAGAACTTTTCCCCAGAGTATTGCTGGTGGCACATGCTTCCCTCTCCTTCCTTAGCTCTCCCCAAGTATTTCATCCTTCTGCATTTCCACTGAGGCAGGCTGTTGTCTCCTGATGGTGTTTCTGCTGCACCAGCAGCCTTGTCCTTCAAGGAGGAGAAGGTGCAAAGAGACAGAAGGAATAACCTCTACCATTTTTGGATCAGTGACATTTCTCCTTGTAGTTGCCATTCTCCTTGCCTTTTGTCTTGGTGTTACTGCAAACAGCCATGTGTGTGTTTGCACTCCCAAAGTTCAGACTGGCTTGAGATGGCAGATGGAAGTGGAATTGAAGCATGTCTGGATGTCATGCTGGTCTGCACATCATTCTAAACTCTCTTCTGCATGCTCTTTCTCTGTAAATCACATAATTCTCTTCTTTTTCTTATTTTGCTCTTCTGTTTTTGAGTATTTTCCTCCTTTGATGTTGAGTACAGGCTGAGTGCTGCAGTCTGGGGTACAGCGCCTGTGAATCCTGCTCATCCTTCCCCATTTTACACAGGTGTCATCCTCCCTTCTACTGGGCTTTGTATGAACACAACTGAAGAGAGTCTGAGTCCCAAAGATGTTACAGTCTCGGAGTTTGAAAGCTAGGAAGTGTCTAGCCAGGGAAAAGCAGAATGTATCAGCCCTTTCTCCATCAGGCTATGGGGACTGGGTCTGGTTTTAGCTTAAAAAATTCTTCTCCCCTGCAGTAAATCCTGTATTTTCAGTGCCTTGCTAGCCTGTGTTGAGAGGCTGCTCCACCCTTTTTTTGAAGTCATTTTGTTGAAGGGTCATTTTGTTGAAGTAAGGGAAGAGGTGTGATTCTCTCCAAGCTGGTGTTGGGGTGAGGCAGAAGGAACCACAATTACTTGAGTGGTGTCACCCATCCCTGAAGGATGAAGCTGATGCAAAACACTTATTTATTGTATGTTTGAGAGCCCAAAAAGTGCCCATAGGGGTGGTGCCCACCACTGAGAGGGGTCTGTGCACAAATGTCAGGCCCCAAAATGTCATCCCTGAATGGGATGATGTGGTCTTTACAGGGGGAGCCCAGACTGCTCTGACTATTTGGACAGGAAGACAAGCTGCTCTCTGGTCACTGTCCCTTCCTTCCAACCCACCCAGCAAAAAGCCCTCAGATCTAAGGATGGAGATGGCACCACTGCTTTTTGCCAGATCTGGATGCATGCAGGAAAGAAATGCAAGGCACCAGCAAGCTGGAGAGGCATTTCTTGCTGTCTGGGAGCAAACCACTCGTGCATTCCCTTGCAGACCCTTGTACTAAGTTTTGCTCCCTTCCTAACACCATGGCTTAAAAATGATCTCTCCCAGCCAAGCCCAAACTGACTAAAATTTGGCTAACATGCAATTGTTTCAGGCTGCCAGCCCTGCTCCTGCATCTGTTGCTGCTTCCAACCCCTGTGGCTATCCTTCCCCACCTCTCAGAGGTTACCTCATATGCATAATTAGCAATGTGATAAGAAAACATCCATCAAAGCCTTTCAAACCCTGATACTTGCTGAAACAGCCTTTTCCTCAGAAGACCTGCAACAAAATATGATCATCAGACTCTGCAGTGCTCTGCAGGTAGCAGCTGTATCCATTAACTACTCTAGATTTGTTAGCAGTTTGTGCTTCTGGGGAGGACTTTGCTGGGAGAGATTGCTGGTAGCCCCCCATGCTGTTCTTGGCAAGCAGGCCAGGTTTTTGTGGTGTTTGCATGAGCTGGGTTTTCTCCTGTTGGAATTCCATGATGGCTTTGTGTTTGTCTTGTTGGGTTTGTCTCAACATCAGATCCAACCTGAGCTGTGTAAATTCCCTGTTTGTGGCAAAGGGGTTGGACTAGAGGGAATTTATAATCCATTCTGATCCAAACTATTCTGTGATTCTATGGAATTCCTCAGTTTTGAGGGGTGGGAATGTTAAAGGTTATTACTGGTATATGACGAAGCACATGTAAAGATTTTAGCAGAAGCAGGAATAAACAGGAATGTGCCAATAAACACTGCAAAACATGGCAGCAAGGCCAGTGCAGATGAGGATTTTGTGACTCCACACGTGGCTTGACCACCTGCAAATAAGAGGATATTTGAAGGAAAAAATGCATTAAAATCCTGCTGGAATTCTCCCTTTGGGAATTCCCTGGCCATCAGGTCATGTCACAGGTCGTGTTAATACTCAGACTGTTTTTAATTACGAGGGAGTTACCTCCTGGTGCCCAACTCTTCCTCCAGCATTACCTGCTGCCCCACAAAGGCTCCCTGAAAACCAGATCCCACTAGACACACAGCACCACTGTGACTGATGTGTAATGAGGTCAGGTAATAGTGTCTGGCACATGAAACAAGCTAGGGACTTGATTTGGAGGTGGTTAAACAAGGTTTTCCCAGAGCAGGGAGAAGGGACTATTAAGGGAAATATATACAGTCTCATTTCAAAACGCCTGCCCCAAAATAGAGATTGGATTATTAATTTGACCAGGGGAGCTAAACCAAGAAAAATACATCAAATCATCCTGATTCACCATAAATACTCACCTCATCTAGTCTAGTTAATATTCTTTTCCAAAAGCAACTAGAATCTGTGGTAGTTCAGGCTGAGGAATCTCAGCGGAAGTTTCTGGAACTGTTGCAGAGTCACCCTGCAGCAAGCATTCTCCTGGATAATTTTTTACCCTAAATGAGTCTCTGGTTCTTGTTCCAGGGAGCAGGAGGAGCCCTGCCTGACACAAGGAACCATGACAGAGGATTTGGCATGCCCATGCTGCAATGCATGGGGACAGGGAAGCCCACACTGCTCCTGAGAGCATCCCCGGGCAGGTGCACTGCCCCAACCTGTAATACTGAGAATTTTGGTGGTACAGAAGAGGCTATTTGGTCTTAAGGGCAGATCTCCCTCATGACTCTGCACAGGGAAGATGGGTTTTCCAGTCACACAGGGAGGTTCGAGCAGGAGAAATTAAATCGTGGCACTTTTCCTGCCTGCACAGAGCCATAAGGAGTAGGAGCCCAGCCATTGCAAGTTCACAGGCTCTGCCCTTCCCCTCTCCTGCCACAACTTTTCAGCCACCTCTGGCCCCACTCCCCCTCCAGCCCCGGCTGTTGCAGGAGGTTCCTGGGGACGCGGCCCGAGGGGAAAGGCAGTGTTATCCTTTCATTTCCTGAGCGCGCTGCTGTGCTGCGGTTTTGCAGGGAGCGGAGACGAGGAAGCGCTCGCCGACGCTCAGCAGCCAGTTCAAGCGCTCGCTGGAGCTGTTGATGAGGACTCTCAGCGTGTGCCAGCCCTTTTTTGTCCGCTGCATTAAGCCCAATGAGTACAAGAAGCCCATGGTAAGTCCTGATTTTCTCTCCTGGTTGCTTTTTGTATGGGACTGACCGTGGGGTCATTCTGCCCTGCAGTTACCGCCAAAACTCCTTTGGACATCAGTGGAGTCAGGATTGAGCCTGCATGCATGGAAAACCAACCCACAGCCTGCTGTGCAAGCAACAGAGTCACAAAAGGATTGGCAAAATCAGGCGCTTGCTTTGCAGTCCAACAGCACCCCAAAACTTTTTGCAAGGGGTAGCTCCTGATCCTGCCTTCCTTCCCAAGGACAGTCTCAAGGAATTCACCCTGCAGCCCCTTATCCTATAGGAAATGCCTCTCCATTTCCATAGGGGGTAGGCTCCTTCCTGCCAGAGACTTCAGCTGAGCCATGGCTTTAGTTCTGTGGCAGAGTTCAGTGCTTTCTAAAAACCATCTTCCCGTGGGTGTTTTCCTAAAAATCTTTGCTCACACTGGATCTCCCTTATTTTAAATCCTGTTTGATGATTTCCACTGCCTATTTTTTTTTTTCTTCACCGATTACAAAAGCATGGTTCTAAAAGCAGAGGAAAAAAAGAGGCCAAGTAGCACAGAGGAAATGTGAGAGGAGTTACCTTGCTCCAGTTCACAGTGATTTGCTTCAAAAGCAATGAACATTATGGGGGCAAACTTTTGGGAGCAAATAAGAAGGAAGGAGAGGGCTCTCAACCCCCCTGACCACTAAGTGCTCATGGAAGGGACTCCGAGTTTTGCAGCAGAAGTCCAGGTGATAAGGTGGGTGCTGCACACCCTGATCCCACTCCCCACACCTTGCAGGATCAGACACTGATGCTGTGAGCAATCACTGTTTCCTGCTCACCAAACTTAATTGTGGTACTGCTTGGAAAGGAAGAGCTTTACTTAATAAATAATCTAGCCAGGGCTGGAGCTTTATCTAAAGTCGGTGTCTGTTAGCAAAGCTCAGTTGAGTGTAAAAAAGCATAAAATCCTGAATTTCATGGCTCTTATGTACAAGCAGTGTTTGTTTGAAACTTATTTTTGCTGTTCAGAGAACCTAATATGATGCAGAGTGAAAAGTTTGGTGGGTCTCTGAGATCATTTTACTGTGCTCTTATCCTGGTTTTGGTGAGAGTAAAAACCTGTTAGCCTGTAAATGGAATATTTTGGGGTAAATATTTAACAATATGTCTGATGTGTGATTATCATCTCAGCAGAGATTAGAACAAGACCTTCTTTTTGGACATAGGTGATGTTGAGAAATAGGTGTACATGCTGAACTGGTATTAGCAAATCATTCTATATGCCCTGATTCTGAGCTGTTTTTACGCCTGGATGTCTGGAATTCAGTCTGGTGTTTTGACTTCTGCATAGGAAGTCTGTATTTTAGCAGGTCTTGCAAGTGCTAAGCCAGAAGTCTCTGTTCAATCTATTTGTCTAAAAAACATTCAGTGGGACAGGAAAACAGTTTCAAGTTTGAAATAATTAAACAAAGAGAAATTAATCTCCCCATGAAAGAAATAAGTGGGTGAGCTAACACTGAATCAGAGACTGCAGTGTGATATGAAATGTGATTTCTTGCTAAATTTAATTTTGACCTTGATTTAATAATCCAAAGGAAAAGGAATCCCAGATAAAGGCACACAGAGCTGTGCAGGGTGACTGCAAAAGAGAACATTGTCTGAGAGATCATTTTCTGTCCCTGCCTTTGAATGAAAACGTACTGATAGTGATAGGAAATGGCATAGTGGAAGTGAAAGGTCATGGAAAGTCCTGACTGTTTGTTACTTTATGTTATTCTAAAACTTTTACTTCCTTCTGAAATGTGCTTTAGGGGGGAAAAATATTGTTTGTATCGGGATGCTGGCTGGAGTTCTCTGGGTCCGTATATCATCCCATGCTGCTGCTTCTGAGTATTGTTCTGGTTAGTCCAAGAGAAAGGCGTGGGATGAATTAGATAACAAAACCATGCAAAGAAAATCAAAACTGTCTCCAGCAGTTTGTGCCTCATCAGGCCCACGTGAAGGAGAGCATAGTTGCCCATAAGCGCAATGAACTAGCCCTAAAAGATTTGCACTCAAACCCCAGTGTCCTGTGACCTCCCCAGCTGTTTGATCGGGAGCTGTGCGTCCGTCAGCTGAGGTACTCAGGGATGATGGAGACCATCCGCATCCGCCGGGCTGGGTACCCCATCCGCTACACCTTCGTGGAGTTCGTGGACCGCTACCGGGTGCTCATGCCTGGGGTGAAGCCAGCCTACAAGCAGGTGAGAATCCTCCTTCACACGTAGCAAGTGCTCTCTGCTGGGCAATCTCCAGAGAAATTTATGGGCTGTGCCTCCTCTCCAAAATAAATTATGTAGCATTTGATCCCCAGGTGTCACAGTGGTGCTCTGGGCTTTCCAAGTGAGGAAGAATGGTTACAGGGCTGGCAGGGATAGGTACCATATTCAGGCTGTCCATCTCACTCATCTTAAACAAAGTGACAGTAAAGCCATAAGAACCTCATTAGCAGAAAGCTGCAGGATTTGGGACCAGAAAAGTTTTACACTGGGCCTGGGAGGAGAAATGGGTGAGTCTGGTCCTGGTGAATCCCAACTCCTTCTCTGTCAGGGTGACCTGCGTGGGACCTGCCAGCGCATTGCTGAAGCAGTGCTGGGGAAGGATGATGACTGGCAGATTGGCAAGACAAAGATATTTCTAAAGGTGGGTGGTTCTCCACATTCCCTCTTGGGATCCATCTTGGATCCTTGCCTCTGGAGCTGTCTCCTACCATTTCCTTTCCATCACAAGACATGACCCTTTTCCATGGTCTCTGGGCTGGCATGTCAGTGGGTAGAGCCTGGCTTAAGGCAGAACATTTGGGGTTGGTTTAGGAGCAGCAGGCAGGAGGAAGTCCTGACACAGTGCCAGCACTGATGCATTCTCAAATCCATACCGACACAAAAGTGGTCACATCCAGTGCACAGCCTTTTCCCTCCTGGGCTGAGTGGTTCAGCTTCCTCTCCTGCCTTCACCTGAAAGGCACAGCAGCAGGAGGGATGCCCATGCAGAGCCCTGCAGAGAGAGGGACATGAGCACAACAGGCTCATTTTGCTTTCTGCAGATCCTTGTGCAACCCATGTGCCTACAGTCTCCTTTTCTCAATCAGTCCAGCTGATGCAGAGCAGTCCAACACTGCAGGTCCCCTGCAGGCCCTTACACACTCATCTTTCCTTACAAACCGATTCCTGTGCTGTTCTGGGAAGGTGAGGCTTCTCTTGTGCAAAAATCACAATGTTAAACCCTGACTGCTTGCACCTAAATTCATCCCCAAATCCCACTGCCAGACCAAACACCCCCATCTCTTCCCCAGAACTTGTTGGCACTTGTTGCTCTTTCCAGAGCCTGTTATCAAGATTTCACAGCTGTCAGGGCAGGAAACAGAGAAACTGGGAGGCCCTGAGGGGCCGCGGGAGGTCAGCAAAGCAGGAAACATGTGGAACTGCCTCTGCTGCACGCAGTGTGGCATGGCTCAGCTTGCCATGACTGGGAAAGAAAGCTGCATCACACACAACATGGGAGGAGTCAGAATAAAGCTTGGATTGGTGCATCTGAAAGCCTCAGGGCAAAGGAAATTCAGTGTTTTGAGGAGCTTTGTTTTCCTTAGGTAAGGGATGCATTGCAGTCTTGGCTGGAAGAAGTGATGGGACCCAGGTAGCCTGGAGTTTGTTTGCAAACCTCTCCAGCACTCCTAGGAGCTGTTCCCATGGCTGAGAGCACTAGGAGGGAGCTCTGCGGGGAAGGGCAGTGTAATATGGCTGTTTTCAGACTGTGAAGTATTTGCATTTGCAGCTTCTGGATGACCTGGTTCATTTGGGAATGAAGACTATAAATCACTATGGTTTATGTTACGACTTCCCCAGTGAGCAGGTGGGGTAATACTTGGGATGTAAAATGACCCCAGAGTTTATTTTGGACAACTATCTTGTGGAGGGGTCTTGTACCACCCATTCTGGCCACATATCAGGCTTGAGACATTGGTGTTGTGTTGCTTCCTCCCACAGGACCACCACGACATGCTGCTGGAGATTGAGAGAGACAAAGCCATCACTGACAAAGTCATCCTCATCCAGAAGGTGGTCCGTGGGTATAAAGACAGGTAGGCATGAGCCCATGGCCAAATGGGAGGTGGGCTATGTGGGATGCTTCATCCAGCAAGTGGGTCCTGGAGGCTACATCACTTCTCTGGTGCCCAGATGACCAGAGGGGACCCCTGATGTGCTGGCACTCAGGTGCAGCAAGTACTGGAGGAAAACAGCAGAGGAAACCTGAGGATAACTGTGTTATCTGCCTCAGACCTGCACAGAATAGGACCTTCTGTCCCTGTTCAGTGCCATCTTCAGGGGATGTTTGCTGTGACAGTGCAGCAGTGGGCTCTGAGCCAGCTGAAGGCCACGCTGAGACTCCAATGTATGGAGATTCCCACAAGACTGCAGTGGGAACACTGGGTCAGCTACTGCTACTAAAGTTGCTCTCCCCAAAGCCCAAAGGATTCAGAACTCTTCCCTTTGCAAGCCAGTTTCAAGACATGGGAAGAGGACTGGTAGCTCATGGCACCATTGTGGATGAAAAGGGGGAGCCACAGACAAGGACAAGCTTCAGCTGCAGAGGAGGAACAGTTCTTGGGGTTTTTTGCTCTTTGATTGTCCAAGCCACGGCTGTCACTCAGGTTGTGCTTTACAGAAAGGCCACATCCTAAATAACATCAATCTTTCACACACTGATTGTAGTGAGACAAGACCCCCAAGGCCTCCCAACACAATTGTTGTCTGCAGGTAGGATCAGATCAGGCTGAGAAGGACTGGAGGAGCAGATAGGGATAGCAGCGTGGTGTTGGTGAGGTTTGCTCTCAGTCATTTGGGTGGGATTCAATCCATTTTCAGGTGCTAGAATGAAATGGGAAGGACACGTAGGGAAGAGGTTTAAGACACATAGGGAAGAGGTTTTAGGTGTGAGAAGATGATGCTAGGCTGGGATTCCTATCATCTCCTCTTCTTTCCATTCCCAAAATGTGGCATAATCTCCCTGCAGAGACCTCTCAGAGAGAGTGCTTACAAATGTTTTTATGAAAGCAAGGAAAGCTGGGGAAGGAGATGTTTTCAAGCCAAAAATGTGGTGTTTATTCCACCTGGTCCCTCAGGTTCAAATCTCCAAGAAATAAGGCCCAGGAGATGATGATAACTTGTGGCGAAACCACAGAGGCAAATGATTGAAATGCTTTTGCAGGTCCAATTTCCTGAAAGTGAGAAATTCAGTCCTGATGATTCAGAGATACTGGCGTGGGCATAACTGCAGGAAGAACTATGGTGCTGTAAGTACAGGGGTGCTTCCTCGCACCTCTGCCTTCCTGCCTCTCTAACCTGGGACATACATAAGGGTTTCCTGGTTCAAAACGTCCCACTGAATGTCAGAAGTGGTGAGGTTGGCTTTTATCAGCTGGAGTGATGAATGGAAGTTTGCTCTTTTGCTTTGTCATCTCATGGAAGAGGCCACCTTCTAGCTGTCCTCTCTCCTGTGGCTTACACGTCCATTGCACCAACTGGTCATTTGGGGTTTTGTAAGTCTTCCTCTAGTTTCCAGGTGACTGAAAACTCAAGAGCAGCTTCCTCTAAAAAATGGACTCCATCTCCATGTGGGACCATATTTGAGTTTCTCACCCTCCCAGTCCATAGTCCTCTTCTCTCCCTGTTCCAATTGGTTTTGACCCAACAGCAAGATCTTTTGTAAAGTGTGTTAAGGTCTAAAGTATCTCAGTATAATCCTTCAAGCCTGCAACTTGATAGAAATAACCACTTTGAGGCTGGCTCGGATGCTGCCTCCTGCCATCAAACAGAACCTTGACTGTCAGGCAGGAGTTTTGCAGATGCTGAACCTCCATAGGAGCAGCCCTCATTCCTTGTGGCTGCCTTGGGATGGCCAACCAGACATCCTGAGGCCTCTCAAAGGCTCAGTGGGGAAGAAACTGTGTTTGTCCTTCCTGGGCTTTGAATCAATGCAGCAGCCAGATGGCTTCATTTCTCCACCTTCTTGGAGAACCTCCCTCCAGAAGGTTTGCTGTCATGGGGACTGATTTCAGTGGCCCTTATTTACAGCCGTGCAAGCAGGAGATTAGCAGTGGAAATCTGCTTAGGGTGGGCGAGCCCCTGGCTGGCGGGGCGGTCTCATCCTGCTCCCTCTTGCAGATGCGGATTGGCTTCCTGAGGCTGCAGGCCCTGTACCGATCCCGCAAGCTCCACAAGCAGTACCACATGGCTCGCCGGCGGATCATCGAGTTCCAGGCACGGTGCCGGGGCTACCTGGTCCGCAGGGCTTTCCGCCACCGCCTCTGGGCTGTCCTCACCGTGCAGGCCTACGCCCGCGGCATGATCGCCCGACGGCTCTACAAGCGCCTCCGGGGGGAGGTAAGTGCCGAGGAGGAGGAGACGGGAGAAAGACATGCTTCTGCATCGTGTGCTCCTTAGATCCAGTTTTACTGGGGAAAAAATCATTCCAAAAGTAATTAGATGCCTATTCAGAAAGGCTCTTGTGTTTATTCCCACAGTATTATCGACGCCTGGAAGCAGAGAAACTTCGGCTGGCAGAAGAAGAACGACTTCGAAAGGAGATGAGTGCCAAGAAAGCCAAAGAAGAAGCAGAAAAGAAACACCAAGTACATGGGGACTGATCTCTTTGTGGGGTTCTCTCTGTTCTCCAGGAACTAGTTTTGCTCCTTTGAGGGGCAGTGACAAAAATACCTAAGGGATTTCTGCCCTGCTTGAGTGGTTTGTATTTAATTCTCCAAAATACTCTGTGCTCTATTAGTTTGAGTCTACTCCAGAATTTCTGATTTGCTGCACAGGAATGCCAGAGATTATAGTTATTATTCACTTTTGCTATTGTATAAAGGGGGAACTGGGACGCTCTGTGTGTGTGTGGACATGCAGAGCTGTTGTATAAAGGAAAAAAATTAGGTCAGTGAGAGTTTCTGTGCATGGACCAACACCCCTAAACAGGCACTAAGGAATGGGGAAAATGCATTGCTTTGTCCTTCTGCAGTTGGGAAGCTGATACATGGACATATCATTGATTTGTTCCAAGTTATGATACGGGTGTAGTGCCCTAAGCATGAGGCAGTCTACCTCCCTAATCCATGCCCTGTGGAATTTACTGCCAGCTCTTTGGAAGGAGCAGTTCAGTCATTGCACTTCTCCTTTTGCAGGTACGCCTGGCCCAGCTGGCACGGGAAGATGCAGAGAGAGAAGTAAAAGAGAAGGAGGAAGCACGTCGAAAGAAAGAGCTCTTAGAAAAAATGGAGAGAGCTCGCAATGAGCCAGTGAATGACTCAGAAATGGTGGACAAAATGTTTGGATTCCTGGGGACAACTTCCTCCCTTCCTGGCCAGGAGGGACAGGCACCCAATGGCTTTGAGGTACAGGAGTTGTACAGGAGCCTGGCTATCACATGACAGGCGTTAGCAAAACATTAATAGATCACGAAAGAGTACAGTAATAAAAAAGTGGGTCTCTGAAGGCTTCCTTCAAGGTCAGGCTCTCCTGTGTGACCCCAGAGGGTTATTGTGCTGTGGCTAGAGATGGGCAGGCATCCTGGCTGCTTTCCCTGGGACTACCAAATGGAGGAGAGCAGTATCACTATAAGGTCATCAAGGACTTGCAGCCTTTGAGTTCTTCCCTTTTAGGTTCATCACAGGGCGTGGCATTTAGCTTTTAGACATCCTTTCCCCATGCTATGAGTGGGGCCATGCTTATTGCTCCTTCTACTGCTCTGGGGACATTCCTGGGCACAGGCATGTCCTTCGAAGCTTGGGCTTTGCATGGGCTCTAGTGCTATATTCCATGATTTTCCTCCAGCTGATTTTTCCTTTTGGGGTGGGAATCAGACTGGCAAAAAAGTCAGGCCCAAAGGGAAATGGTAGTTTGATATCCTAAGCCATGCTGAATGTCTGACATTTCCTTCCACAAAAGGATCTTGAGCAAGTCCAGAAGGAGCTGGAGGAAGAGGATTTGGATGCAGCATTGCCTCTCCCTGAGGAGGAGGAAGAAGACCTCTCAGAGTACAAATTTGCCAAGTTTGCTGCCACGTATTTCCAGGGCACAACAACACATACGTACATCCGTCGGCCCCTCAAGCAGCCTCTCTTGTACCATGAAGATGAAGGAGACCAGTTGGTGAGGCAGGGGATGAAAAACCTGGAGCAGGGCTGGGTGGGTTGGAGCAAGCCTGGGTAACCCTCCAGCCAAAGGGCACCAGGAGTTTCCATTTTGGGATACACTTATCTGCTGCACGTGTCCATGGCCACTGTCCCACCAGTATGCTTTGAGTGCTGGTAAGACAGGGAATATCAGAGGGATGGAGCATTAGAGAGGAGGGTCCCTCTCTGTACCTTGGTGTTAAGACAATGAGGTGCTCTGGGCTCAGGGCATGGACAGTGGAAATTGTTGCTTCAGTACCACTTGTAAAGATTCTAGGGAGCTGTAAAAGTTGCTTGTTGTCTTGTTGTAATCGCCAGTGCAGAACTAGAAGAGAACTGCTTGTCCCATAGCCAGCAGTACACGAGCAGGAATGGATTCAACCTGCATGCCTATAATGCATATTACATTATCCACGAGCTTGCCCTCACTGTTTCTCTTCTTCCCATCTGCAGTTGGTTAGGAGCTGCCAGTCCCTGCCCCTTGGTAAGGTTGGCATCTCCTGTCAAGCAGAAAACCCCTTGTAAGGTTCACAAACACAGTCATGGTGGCATGAACACAGAGCCACACAGAATGTGTGGTCCCAGCCAGCAGCTTGCCCACCATTCAGAGAGGATGTGTGCTGCAGGCTGTTACATGGGGCGCAGGGAATACAGGGAAGTCCTGCAGATGTACAGAGAGACCACAGTGGGGATCCTGATGGATTCACCCTCTCCACTGCCCGGGTGTGAGCTAACAGGCTGTAATTTTCCTTTCAAATAGGCGGCCCTTGCTGTTTGGATCACTATCCTGCGTTTCATGGGAGACCTCCCTGAGCCGAAATACCACACAGCCATGAGTGATGGTGGTGAGAAGATACCAGTAATGACAAAAATCTATGAGACTCTTGGGAAGAAGACCTATAAGAAAGAGCTGCAGGCTCTGCAGGGAGAAGGAGAGGTAACTGCTGTGGCTGTAAAAGAGGTGTTGTTATTATTAGGTGTTGGATATTGTAATGTGTTGGAAAGAAACAACTTGTGGGGTTTGCTGCAGGCAATCAGTTTGTTGATTTTATTTGCACTTACGCTGTGCAGGGAGAATTGCCTGTGATCCTGTCCCTTCCTCACAGGGAGAACTGAATGTGCACCAACTGAATGCTCCCCAGTGAAGGAGGTGCCCTGATATCTCTCATGGGACTTTGATCTCTCTCCTCCACCCTGCAGGGCTAAAGTACAGGGGGGGATGCAATGTCCTATGTTTCTTATTTGGGGATTTCCTTTTGATCTGCCCTGAGTCAGAAGAGACTAAATTAAAAATGTGCCCTTAATCTTGGAGCAAAAAGTAATTAGTTACCAGGAGATTAAGCTGTGGAAATAAAATTTTTAAAAAAAACAAATCCCTATTGCATCCTGAGTGCCTTCTGGATGTCACTGGAGGACTTCATCTTAGTGTCCTTCCCAGACAAAACATTATTCTGGATAAATCAATGTCCACAATGCTGATACATTTTCTGCTTTATTCAACAGGATGAGATATAATCTGCTATTGGCATCTTCTGGATGCCACTATTTAATTTTCAAGAAGTTTTCTTGACAAATCTCTGTAGTATTTGCAGAGGTAAATTAACAAATTTTCTTGTTCTTAAAAGGACGATACCATTCAATGCTTGTAGTGAATTACCTGATGAGAGTAGCCTCAGGATCATAATTCTGTAAAAATATGCACCAAGAATCACCTTTCGTTCCTTCTTCCCATAATTTCCTCCTTGTTTATTACAAAAAGTTGTATTTTGGCCAACTGAGATACCAGGTAGCGCGGAAGAGAAGGAAATTTAAGCTGTCCTTTTTCTCTGTGGTTACATCATCTCTTCACAGTACAAAAAGGTGCCTGAGCAAAATGATATGCAAATCCAGGTTTACAGCACCAGCTCATGTTTATAATGGATATAAACCATCAGAGCCACAGGACTCAAAGTGTTGTTTGGGTATGAAATCATGGTCTTTTCAAAGCCGTTTAAATGGGTAGAGGTTAACTGGATCCAAAAGTTTGCCATAAAAGCAGAAAGCCAGCAAGTAATATGATGAGATACAGTCAGTGCCTGGAGCTGTCCCACATCAAAGGTGTCCTTCTGGGAAACCTGACAGTGCACAGGGTTGGTTAAAAGTTATTAAACCACAGTGGGTGGACTACCTGTCCATGAATCCCTGGCTAGATGACTTCCAGTAAAAACCTGCTGTGCAAATGGCTTGTCTCAGAGAGTGGTCTTGCTCATCCCATTTCCACTGTCATACAGCAGAACTGGGCGGACCTGGACTCAGCACAAATCAGCCATGTATTCAACGTGCAGGTTTTCATATGTTCCCAATATATAATTTTGATCTGAGGGATACGTACTGGTTAGAGAGTATCTACAAAATTCAGAGCCTGCCCTGGGTTTTCCAGGGGGTTCAGGAATATGGGTCCAGACTTCTGGTTCCCACCAGCCTCTGACACATCTCACTCTCTGCTCAGGATTAATGGTCTTTTGCAGGAGCCTAGAGGAGGCAGAGAGGGCACTTGTTCAGCACTTGCATCTCACCACTTTGCATCCCCTCCTCTTGCTTTGCAGAGTACTCATGTTGATGGGCACAAGAAGAACAGTGTGCGGCACAAACTGGTCTCCTTAACACTCAAGAAGAAATCCAAACTGACGGAGGAGGTGAGGGGAGCCGCTTGGCCGCCTGGCAGCACAAGTGCCGTTGGATTGTCTGCAGCCCTCTCTGACTCTCTTCTGCTTTTCCCTAGACAACATAGAACCAGCCCTCCTCTGGGTTTGGCGCTACCTGTCTCTCTGCCTGAAAGATTTAAGGAGTGTTTAAGGGGAAAGGTTGGCTTCCCGTGTCTCCTTGAGTCATTCTGCACCTCGCGCCGGCCTCCCCTCGGCTCCTGTTCTCCATCCATCCAGCACCTTCCCTCCCCTCTTTCACAGCCCTCCATCCAGCTGCCGATACCTCTCACCACTCTGTGATGGTCTGATTGTTATCCCTGCTTTTAGTTGCCTGCCCGTAGATAGCAGAGGTGGGGTCTCCAACAGCACTTTGCTCCAGTCCAGTGCCAGGGACAAAACTCCCCATGGGAGCTGTTACCCCAGGCTGAGAGCTTTTGAGAAGTGCTCCCTCAATAGAGTGAGGAATGATAAATCTTTCAAGTGGGGGTGATGGAAACAATTGATAGACTGCCCATTTCCAGAGCAGGCACCACCTTACCTGGCTACAGCTGCTTGAGAGCATGAAGATTGCTCTGTGAGATATTCCCTTAGGGGTCTGTGGGGACAAACAGGGCCCAGTCCAGCTCACCCTAATTGGCTCTGAAGATGCTCTAGGAATGTCCATCTCTCTAAATGGAGATGGGGTTGACTAGCTGAGACAGTGAGCTGCTGGGCAGACAAATGCCATCCTTGTTTTCGCAAACAGCACCATGCTTATGCAGTTTCAGCTGCACCATTAGCGTGGGGAATGGATCCATTTTGCCAGTGAAAACATTGATGATTATTTTGATATTATTAGATTAAAGGGACGAGTCCTCCTTGACAATTAGATGGTTTATTCCAGAGACTCTTGGTGGCCCTCTCCCAGCAGCAGGACCAGCTCAGAGCTGGGAGGGTCATTGGGTGCCATTGGTCAAGGGGGTGCCATTGTAGAAACCCTGGGAAAGGACCAAGCAGGTGGAAGTGTGACTAGACAGGACCATTTTTAATTTCACCCATACATGATTAAAGCCAACACAGTCAAACCCTCCCATTCCCTTTAAAATCCTAGATCAAAGAACTTCTGAGAGCCCTCCTGGCTGGTGGAGGGTCCTCTCTGGGGAGCACCACACACTTGGGATGGGGGTGGGGGGGCACACAGTAACTGGCTGTCCTGAAAGAGAGCAATATGTTTGGTTGGCAGGTGACAAAGAGACTTCATGATGGTGAGTCTACGCTGCAGGGTAATAGCATGCTCGAAGATCGACCCACTTCCAACCTGGAGAAGCTCCATTTCATTATTGGTAATGGCATCCTCAGGCCAGCCTTAAGGTTAGACATCAAAACAAAGGCATGAAAATGCCATTCTTTCCATTCCTTCTTCCTTGAGCTTTTCTTGAGCTATTCAAACAAGTTTGATATTATCTGCAGCTTTACAAAGCTCTCATTTAATTATTTTTATGGTTATGTTGTATAATGCAGACTAGGCTGGATCATGTTCCTTACTGCCTGTGTCAGGCCCAGTGGAAAGACCATGCAAACAGATTCAAACGTTTTTGAAAGTCCTAATGATACTGGATTGTTCTTTTAAATGCCCACTCTTGTTCCTCACTATTCTGTTTTCCATTTGACTATTGTATGTCTTTTGTTTGTGTGAATATTTTTAATGGTCTTCTAATGAAAAACTCAAACTCATTTCAGCTGCTAAATGAAGCATTCAAAAATTGGAAAGTGTCAAACGAAGGGCACTTGCTCATCTCTGGTTTGGCCAATTTATGCGTTTATGTTTATTAATAGAAATTAGTGTTAAACAATTCCTCTTTTTTATTGTTTAACTTTTAATTATTTTTTATTTCTATTGTAGAGATGAAATCTACTGTCAAATCTGCAAGCAGCTGACTCAGAACCCATCCAAAAGCAGCCATGCTAGGGGTTGGATACTGATGTCCCTTTGTGTGGGATGTTTTGCTCCTTCTGAGAAGTTTGTGAAGGTAAATTGTAGATGACATTTGTCTAATGAATTATCTACCAATACATTTTCTTTTCTGCTCATGGGACCAGCTTTTCTCTTGGGTTTCACAGTAGAGGGAATCCCAGTCTTTGCCAGAAATGAAGATGACAGAGTTCCTAAAGTAATTGTTCATGATCCCAAGTTCAGTGTCTAATGTCAATCAGATGAGTCACTCCTGAGAAGTGAGTGTCTCTTTCCTGTGACTCTAAAGGCATGTAGACAACCAAATTAGCTAATGTCTCCTGCATGTAGATGTGTGAAGATGTGATTAAGTGACTTCTGGTAGGAAGTTTGTGTGTGGGAGCCTGCAAGTGGAATTCACACAACCAGAATAGCCCACAATTCTCCTCTGTTTCTTTTATGCAAAGGTCAGTGCATTCAGCATTTACTGGATTTGACAGTATGACCTCAGGCACCTACTGTATCATAACTGGCAAGGTAGAGCACAGCCAATTACAAATACAAATTAATACCAAAAAAATGCACATAGAAAGGGAAGGATTTAATTTACATGGAAGTACATTTGCAAAGGTGCAATCTGAATGATGCTATGTTCCCCATCACGCATCATATTGAGAAATCCAATTCCAAACAGCCACATGAGATGACATGTAACCCATCTTCAGCAGCGCTGTGGATCAGCAGGACTGAAGTCAGTGGGGGATGCCAAGTGGCTGACACTTTAGAAAATCAGGTTGTTCTTAAGGATTTTTTCTCTTTCCTGGGCAAAGTTCTGTTGCTTAGATTTGAACAGTCTGCTTTCCAAATTGGGTATAGAGTCATGGAATTGTTTGGGTTGGAAAAGACATCTAAGATCAAGTCCAACCACTGCCAATCCAACACTGCCAAGCCTGCCACTGAAGCATGTCCACAGATGCCATATCTGCATTTTCTTTAATACTTCCAGGGATGGTGATTCCACCACTTCCCTGGACAATTTGTTCCAGTGCCTGACTGGAAATAAAGATGTTCCATTAATTTCCACAGATATCAGATTAGGTACTGGGTGTTCAGCACTGAAAGAGCTGAAGCCAAGAATAGAAATGCCTCCTTCATTCCCAGGCCTTGTCAGCGTGAAATCTAATAAAGAAGATAAATCACTGGCAAAGTCACAGAAAATTAAATTACGTGTGGAAATGAGATCTGAGAAGTATGGCACAGGAAGTTGTGTTGGCTTAAATCATTAATAATAGAAGATTACTTTAGGATAGTGAAGCACTTGTCAGAAATAATTTATAAGTAGTTCTGGCGACTCAGACATAGAATTGTACAACCACCGGATCATAGAATCACAGAAGCATAGAATGGTCTGGGTTGGAAGGGATCTTTATAAGTCATCTAGTTAAACCCTGCTGCCAGGAGGGCGTTCCTTCCACTAGATCAGATTGCTCTGAGTTCCATTCAGCCTGACCAGGGATGAGGCAGACATAATTTTTCTGGGCAACCTGTTCCAGTGCCTTACCCCACCCTCATAGGAAATAATTTCTTCCTTATGCCCAATCTAAACCTGCCCTCTTTTGATTTAAAGCAACTTCCCCTTGTTCTGTCATTCCATGCCCTTATCAAAAGTCCCTCTCCAGCTCTCTTGTAGCCCCTCTAAGTTTGGAAGGTGCTCTAAAGTCTCCCTGGAGCCTTCTCTTCTCCAGGCTGAGCAACCCCAACTCTCTCAACCTGTCTCTATAGCAGAGGTGCTCCAGCCCTCTGAGTGTCTTAGCAGCCTCCTCCAGACTTGCTCCAACAGCTCAACATCTTTCTTGTGTTGGGAGCCCCAGAGCTGGATGCAGCACTCCAGGTGGGATCTGGTTAGGGCAGAGCAGGAGGCAGAAGCTCTTCCCTCGCCCTGCTGCCCACACTGCTGGTGATGCAGCCCAGGACATGTTTGACTTTCTGAGCTGTGAGTGCTACTGATGGGTCATGTTGAACTTCTTGTCCATGATACCCTCAAGTCCTTCTCCCCAGGTTTAGTCTCAATCCATTCTCTGCCCAGCCTGCATTTGTGTTTGGGATTGCCCCAGCCCAGGAGCAGGAAATTGCTCTTGTCCTTGTTGAACTTCATGTGGTTCATGCAGGCCCAACTCTTAGACACGTCCAAGTCCCTCTCGATGGCATCCATTTCCTTCTATGATTCTGTCATTCAAAAAAATCAGTTAGAACTGAACATTTTGAGAAGGATTTCACTGATAATGAGGCAGATCTTCAATATGTATTCCAGCTACCAGATATTCAAGTTATGCTTTGGATCCCATTAGACACTTTATCGCATCGTGTGTTAAATATGAGCCAAGGCACATTAGCACTCCTGTTCTTTGCACCTTTCTTTCAACCAACAGTGCATCTAGGTGTTTAGGTTCAGTTGCAAGGAAGTAGGAACATGAAAAAATATTAATTGCATAGTTCATTATTAGCAATAGCATAACCAAAACTACACTTTCACATTGCATTGACCATTTATGATCATTTGCAGCGGCTCTCATCCCTATAATCTGGCTGTGTTACGTAGGTACTTCATAGTGTCTCTGTAAGTTAGGATTAACAGAGATATCTGTCTCTCTGGCCATGTTATTTATGGCTGACAGTCTTATAAAGCAGTCTGTGTTTCTGAAGGAATAGCTGCGCGTCATCATGCAGAGAACTCTGTCTTTTACAAAGTCAGAAAAATGTGGTTTACAGGTTTATTAGTCTTTGCTAACATTTTGGCCAAGATGTTTGTATAATATTTTTGAGTGTGTTATCTTTCATATTGTGGAAATCACTGGATTTAATTTTCTCTACAATTAATGTGGTTATATTTTTAACATCCACTGAAGTGGATGTTAAATTCTGGTTTAGGCCAAAATGCTATTTGATATCTGATTAAGGAGATATCTGTTTAATGTCACTGTGAAAGATCTTTTGTGCTGTTAGTTCTGAGTAGCATTCACTTACAATCCCCTGGAATCATTACTTACACATATTTTTCATTTGCTCCCATCTTTTTGTCCAACATTCAATAACATTTTATAACACATCTTTAAAATACAAAGATAGAAATCACTGGCAGCAATAGCAGGAACAGAATAGCTTCTGCTCTGGCTTCAATCAAAGGTCTATCTGGTCTGGTATCTTATCTCCTCTGAGGCCAGAAATGCACAGTAGAAGAACAAGGCAGGGGTGCAGACTGTCCTACCGTCTCTCAGCTTCCAGGGATGTGATGCAGCAACATCTGAGCTGGAGTGGTATCCCTGTCATTAGTCACAGAGGGCTTTTCTCCGACAAAACATTACTTTTTGCAAATGCTTGGCCTCTTAAGCCAAAGGTCTAAACAATGCGTTCCCTACTGCCAACAGTATTTAAGGAACTTCATCAACGGAGGCCCCCCAGGTTATGCTCCCTATTGTGAAGAGAGGCTGAGGCGGACGTTTGCCAACGGGACAAGGACACAGCCACCCAGCTGGCTGGAGCTGCAGGTATGATCCCTTCCATGTCCTCCCCAGGGAACTGGAGCTTAAGGTTTAAGCCTTCCACTGTCACAAGAACCACATCTCTGTCAGGACAGACTGTGGGACAGCAGAATGCCTATTTCTGTCAACAATTTTCATGAAATTCCAACATATTGCATTCCCTCTGCATCCTGGATTTGCTTCAGAGTATGCTGAAGATCAGTCCTTTTGGCTGCATCAGTATTTGTAAATTAAAAGTGTGCAGTTGGCGTTGAGGCCAGGTGGCACAGAGCAAGCCCCTGTGTGTTCAAAAAACTATCTTCCAGATGAAGGTGGCTGCAGGCAAACTACCTTCCGTGAGTGGTCCCTGGGGCTTGTTTGGGGATAATTATAGCTGGAACAGGCAGTTTGTGCAAAAATTGCTCATTTTCTAAGCTGGTTTGCAAGCATATACAGCTGTGTTCCAGTGTCCATGAGCATTCCCAAGCATGCTTTTATTTTCTGGATTAGGCACCTTGATGACTGAATGTAGTAAATATCTGTGACTTCCAAGTGCTTCCAGTGGCTGACTGTACATTATCTTGTTGATAAATATGGTGTGGTAGCAACTGAAAAGCAGCCAGTCAGTGGGATCAGGAATTAGTAAGTAGTTACCAGAGTGGGGTGGAAGAGTATGCAGGTAAATATTATTGAAATACATGTAACATTATAAAGTTTGACTCTAATCCTTTAGGCAACCAAGTCCAAGAAACCGATCATGCTGCCTGTCACCTTTATGGATGGGACAACAAAGACACTGTTGACAGACTCTGCAACAACTGCTAAAGAGCTCTGTAATTCTTTGGCAGACAAAATCAGCCTGAAGGACCGATTTGGCTTTTCGCTCTACATTGCACTTTTTGACAAGGTACATCTTAAGTTCTGTTCCAGAGTAGTTCTGGGAAAGAAGGGGGAGGTTCTCCTTGCTGTCACATAACTTCCAGAAGGCAGAGGGATTATTTCTACAGTGCAAGTCTCAGCATGATTTTCACAAAAAGAGTAGTCAAGCTCTGCAGCTGGGTTGTAGGAAAATCTCTCTCCTTGGAGATATTCAGACTTCAACAGGAAAATGCACAGAGGAACCTATTCAAAGATGCACCTGTTCTGAGTAGTGTGACCTTCAGAAATTTCTTTCCTCCTGCAAGCTTATGTGATGCTATTCTCTTACTCTCAGTTAAGCTTATTAGAGATGAATTTCCAGTAGAACATCCTACCTGGATTTTTATGTAAGGGAGCCAATTAAATTTAATTGGAAAGCTAGTAGTTGAAATTAAGCTTCTGAAATGAGTTAAAATCTAAGCTGCCCTGTCTGCACTGGCATTTAACCTGCTTTATTTGACCTAAAAACATATATTTCTCAGAAATTCTGTTAAAATAAAGGTGAGCATAAATGAGAGGGGTAAAGCTTCACTGGGTGATGCAAGAGCTGCAAGTCAATGAAATTCAAGTATGCCAAGTGCTGCTGTATAAGAGGATGAAGGATATTCTCACCACAGGGGTGGCCACCTCTGCCTCTAGGTGGAAAATAAAATGGTTTATACCTCTGTATTCTTCATCTTTTTTAAGGAGACATGCAGCAAGGGATGCTAAGTCTGAGAAGATATATAGTGCTTTGGGGGCTTCATGGCAGACCCCAGTAAGGAGACAGGTACATTTCTGTAGCAGGACAGGCTCTTTTATTCTGGATTTTTTCTGATGCTTAGCTAGGCTGGATACAACCCCATGTGTTTTGAAGCACAATATGAATCAACAATAGTTTAAAATGAAACCACTGGCTTTGCTGAATCATGTTGATGCTCTCCTTTCAGTCTGAATGGGAAGCTGGAGCTCAAAATGGAATGGGTCACCCAGCCATGCTGCAGGACTTGGCTGGCTAGATGACATAGAACCATTGATTATTTTGATTGTAAAGGTAGTCTAAGCGACTCAAAAATAGATCTCTCTTCCTAAAAAGGTCTGCATTTGTTCAGGTGAATGGCACATTTCTCCCTGCCCTGCCTAGGTGTCCTCTCTGGGGAGTGGCAATGACCACGTGATGGATGCTGTGTCCCAGTGCGAGCAGTATGCCAAGGAGCAGGGAGCGCAGGAGCGCAACGCACCGTGGCGGCTCTTCTTCAGGAAGGAGATCTTCACCCCCTGGCACAACCCCAGCGAGGACAATGTGGCCACCAATCTCATCTACCAACAGATCGTGCGAGGGGTGAAGTTTGGGGAGTACCGGTGTGACAAGGTGTGTGACCTCAGCAGCTCCCAGTCTGGTCCAACGAGTATCTTTGAGATGGTGAAATAGGTTACAACAAAGGGGGTGATAAATATTCCTCCCTGGACACCCATTAGCTTGGGCATTATGGTACTCACTTGGAAAACAGGAGCTTCAGCAATCATATCCTCCCAACTGGGCTTGGATGCTTCTGTGTGCTGCATGAGCACTCTTAACAATGAACATGTTAAGGCTTAATCATAGCTTTCAGTGGTCAATGCCCTGAACTTTAGATGGGCAAAAAGGTGCAAAAGGTGAAGTTCTGCCAAAGAGAAGCATCCCCAGACAATTCTGTAGTACACCCAGCCTCCACAACAGGCTTCTTGAGTGGTGCAGGATGGATGTTGCGATGACTTGGTGACAGCATTAACTTGATTTTTTTGGCTTCCACAGGAGGAAGATCTGGCAGAACTGGCTTCCCAGCAGTACTACGTGGACTATGGGTCAGAGATGGTACTGGAAAGGCTGCTAAATCTAATTCCATCGTACATTCCAGACAGAGAGATCACAGCCTCAAAAACAGTGGAAAAATGGGCTCAGCTCATTATAGCTGCACATAAAAAGGTAGGGACAATAGATCACCTGTTGAGGACCACATCATGTTTCAATAGCTTCATTTGCCTTTTAAACGTGTCAGACATCATAGCTCAGCTCTTAGCCTGGCCTGAAGCTAAAACTGTGAGAAAGGGCAGGGCTTGTACTAACCACATTCAGCTTTACCGCTGATTTTTATGCAAGATCTGGCAAAAGACATCCTGCAAAGATTTACTGTGAGATTCAATCACCATCTCTGTGGTGGCGTTCCTGTTACACGAGATTGTGGTGTTACCAGTTGTATTACAGAGGTGGTTCATGTCTATGGATAATGTCAGGGCTTTATTGTGCCAAGCACTGTATAAACCTCCCTGGCTTCAATTAGAACATTTGTGGCACTCTCACATGACAACACTTCCCATAACTCATTACCCAGTACTCACGACCACTGATGAGGGCTGATGTTCATGACATGAGGATGGGCTTTCATTTAACATCAGGAGCCAGCTTCAGATCAGGATCCCTACTATGTAAACATCTCCATGTGCATAGGGAGTCTCACCTCAACTAAACTGTCAGTGGGGACACAGGGATTCAGTTGGATCTTGCACATCCCTTGTCAGCCTGTCAGCTTTGTACAGAAGTGTCAGGTATTTAAGGATGCCCTCAATAAGGGGCTTAAGGGATGAGTGTCTGCTTCCAGCTAAAGGAATGTCAAGCTGAAAAGTAAACACTTACTTTAGAGAAACCCACAGTCAGCTGAGTCGAACCTCACTGAGATTGGTCACTCCAGAAGCTTGCCCAGCCTTCTCTAAGTCAAATTATTCCATAAAATGGGAACTGAAGGCCAGGACTTTGACCAAACTGTCACTTATTCCTGTAATAGTTTGGCCCTTAGCCACACTGAGACCTCCATTAATATTTGTTCCAAGATCTTTAATCATGGATTGATTTTCCTTGCTCTCTTCCTGGATGTAGCTGTGTTTTGCTTCATGTTGGTTGTGGTTTGCTTTTTCTGTAGGGAATTTATACTCAGAAGAGGGCAGACCCAAAAAAGGTCAAGGAAGAAGTAGTGGATTTTGCACGTTTCAAGTGGCCTTTGCTGTTTTCTCGGTTTTATGAAGCCTTCAAGTTCTCAGGTGAGTCAGTAGAGCACATCCCCAGAGCTCAAGATGCTCTAAAGCAAAAGGAAGGAGAGAAGGGGATTCCACAGACAAGAAGGGGACCATCTAGCTGGTCTTTTCTGGACACGTTATTTCTTGTTGCATCCTGATTAGCAATGGCTCAGGCTATGGGTCTGCCACTATTTCTCTCCCATAAAAAAACACAGAGCTTTTTGATAATTGAATCCTCTTTTGAAATATTTTCTGTATCCTAAGACTGTTCATGAGCTAATTGAATGTCTTGTCTTAACCCCAGGGCCAAGCCTGCCTAAAAATGATGTGATTGTAGCTGTCAACTGGACAGGGGTGTACTTTGTGGATGAACAGGAGCAGGTTCTCTTGGAGCTCTCTTTCCCAGAGATCACAGCTGTGTCAAGCAGCAGGTAATGAGGAATAGCTGGCAATCTCATCACAGATAGTCTTTTTCCAGGCTTTGCCTCTGGATGTCATTATGTTTCATGTTTATGTCTCCTATAAAAATGTATCCCAGAGGAGGAAAGCTGCAAGGGCAGAGTTTCACCCTGGCCACCATTAAAGGTGATGAGTACACTTTCACCTCCAACAATGCAGAGGATATCCGGGACCTGGTGGTGACCTTCCTTGAAGGACTAAGGAAACGATCCAAGTATGTGGTCACCCTCCAAGACAACCCAAATCCAGGCAAGTAAATAGCCCAGCTCAGAGGTAAATGTAGAGATAGATTTAATATTCCTGAGGAATTTAGGGAAAAAAAAAAAAGTTCTAACCAATGGTTGTTTTTTTTTTTGCAGTGGGAGAAGAATCTGGGTTCCTCAGCTTCCTTAAAGGAGACCTGATAGTTCTGGACCAGGACACAGGAGAGCAAGTGATGAACTCGGGGTGGGCTAATGGGTTCAATGAACGGACCAAGCAGAGAGGGGATTTCCCAACTGATTCCGTCTATGTCTTGCCTACCGTCACCATGCCTCCGTTGGAGATCGTGGTAAGCAGTCTTACGGAATTGCACAACTTGGTACAATGTCCAGGGAGGTCAAAGCCTTCCTGGAGTGCTTAGATCTGGTCCAAGTCTCCCTGAACATAAAAGGCAGAAAACAAAGTGGATGAGAGAGGTGACAAGTTGTCAAAGGCAAAAGTAATCTCAGCTTTTCTTCTGATCTTGGCACTCAGAATACCACAAACCTGTGACTTGGAATGTCCGTGTATTGTGCTAAATCCTTCCAGCTGGCCTGATTGCTTAAAGGTGCATTTGTGGTTGGAGAGAACTGCTACATTCACATGTGGAGCTGTAGTTTCCAGAGCACATTATCTTCCTTAGGAAGTGATCCACACTATGGAAATACTTGAGTACTTGTTATTCCTTGCATTAGTGACTGAGAATGGCACAGAGAAATGACAACTGCCCAGTTCTAACTGACTGTTAACAGGAATTGATGGATTATTCTTATTTTCTATGTTCTTGTTTTGTATCTGCTTCCTCTCTTTGAATACATCAGATACTAGGTAACAGAGAGCTTTTCATCCCACAGGCCCTGGTCACAATGACCCCTGACCAACGCCAAGATGTTATCAGAACCTCTCAGATGGCAGTTTCAGACAGTGAAGAAAGAGTTAAGCCATACACCTTGGAGGAATTTTCCTACGATTATTTTAGGTGATTTTTTTAAACCATTCTCAAAAATTATAGGAGTCCATCTGCAGGTAGCTTGGGAATCAGGAAAATTTTGCTACTGGGAAAGACTCTGAATACCCCATTGTGTGACTTTGTACAACTGCAACCTCTGGTTTAGGTCATGGTATTTGAGCTGCAGGTTTTCCACAGACAAGGTTTTATAAAGGATTTCTTCTCAGCAGAGGTGTAGCAATTTGAAATTTAATATCATGTGGGAGGATGTGCTCAGGCTATGTAGGCATTTTCATCTCAGCTCCAAAAATTTCAATGTGCACCACTGCTGAATGCAGCTGACCAAAGCTCCCACTTCTGTTTGGATGGGCTGGCAATCCAAACAGCCAGATCAGATCCTCTGAGATGTCTTCCCTTTGGCAGGCTTCTACTGCTAGGTGATACTCTTTCAGTGTGGCTGCCCTGACCATTCATTGCCGTCATCCTTCCTGTGGCTAGAAGCTTTTTGGGATAGGAGAGGTGATTGTGGTGTCATTAGTGGGATAGGGTCTATAAGAGACTCTTCTGAGCCATAGGAGTGTACAAGTGATTCTCTTTGAGCAGAACTGGAGCTGGATACTTGCTAAATCGTGATGTCCCTTTTTATGTCAGATTTCATTAGCCATGTGCTGTGAGTAACTGTCCTAGGTGAAACACTGGCCATAAGCTGTTCCTATTATCTTGTAATCTCTCCACCTCTTGCTTTGTGTTTGCCACCAGACCACCTCCAAAGCACACCCTCAGCCGGGTCATGATCACCAAGAGCCGTGGAAAGGACAAGCTGTGGTGTTACACCCGCGAGCCCATCAAACAGCCACTGCTGAAGAAGATCCTGGGCAGCGAGGAGCTGTCCCAAGAAGCCTGTATGGCCTTTATTGATATCCTTCCTCTGCTTGGGAGTCCCCTTGGGCAACAGGTCTGACAGGCAAAGAGCTGAACAGGCTCTTTAGGGCCCCAAGCAAAGCCCAAAGAAAGGTTTGTGGTCCCTCTTAAGGGCTGTGGGACCATGTCACAGGCTTGGAAATGGGTGTGCACCACAAATCTGTACCTTAAGCATCCTTGAAATCTGAGGTGTGTCTACTTCTTAATCAATGAGGATTCAGGGACCAGTTATTGAGTCCTGCTGGTCCACACACACTAGCACTGCTCTGTCTTGGTTCAGCTGATCTCTGCCAAGTGCACCTGCTGTGGATGGCCACAGCCCTAGTCAGTCCACATGGCCTTGGAGACAGAGTTTGATGCCTGAATATCCCTTTGCAGCCACTTCTGTAGTCATGTGTAGGATGTCTTTAACAACATCATCAACAGAGGGCCTTCACCAAATATCCCAGTTAGCTCATCCTTGACTCCTGCCTCCCACCTGTGCTGAAATATATGGGTGACTACCCATCCAAAAGGACCCGCTCAGTCAATGAGCTGACAGACCAAATATTTGAAGGTGCCTTGAAAGCTGAACCCCTCAAGGATGAAATCTACTGCCAGACCCTGAAGCAGCTCACAGACAACCACATCAAGTAAGAGCTGTTTGTTCTCCTTGGCCCAAATGCACTAGACTGTGTTGGGCAAAGCAGATCTGAAGTGTCTGTGCCACAAGTGATTTGTTCCTCCTGGGTCTCTTCTTGTGCAGATACAGTGAAGAGAAAGGCTGGGAGCTGTTGTGGTTGTGTACAGGCCTTTTCCCTCCGAGTAACATCCTCCTGCCCCACGTCCAGAGGTTCCTGCAATCCCGGAAACATCACCCCTTGGCAGCAGACTGCATCCAGAGACTCCAGAAAGCCTTGAGGTATGGCAGTGAAAGACCTCCTAGTCCTGACTGTACCACAACATCCAAATATGTGTGAAAAAATACAACTGGGAGATATTTTGGTGTCTGGGGACACAGTGAAAGCTCACAGCCTCCCTCTATTTCACCAAACTGATTGAAAGGGACATTGGGTTGCTGATAAGCAGTGAAGAAAAATAGGAATTAATCAACTTCATCCAGGTCCATTTCAGAAATTTACTTATTTTTTGGAGGAAAAGTAATATTAAGAAAGTAGCTGAAGTTACTCAAAAAGGATATGCATTAAAAAGGGAAGATTTTAAGAAAGGATTCTTGCTATGATGATGCTGTGACACTTGCCACCTCCTGTTTTGCAGGAATGGATCCAGAAAATACCCACCCCATCTGGTAGAAGTAGAAGCCATTCAACACAAAACAACCCAAATTTTCCACAAGGTTTACTTCCCTGATGACACCGATGAGGTAAATGGGGGAGAAGGAAATTCTTTTCTTTCAGAATGGCTGTCAATTTTCTTATTCTCAAAAATCTCAGAAATGGCTAATATTGGTTCTGATTCAGAAAAGCTCAGCCTTTCCAGAAGCCTCTGGGCCAAAGCATAACAAGGAAAATCCATCCTTGTCTACTCAGATTTGTTGCAAGTTGTGTTTTTCAATATATGGGTTCTTTGCTGGTGTTCACTGGAGGCTTTAGAGAATGACTGCAGAAAGAGGGAAACTGGATGGGGTGATCCGTTCACTCACAGCAGCTCACAGGCCTTGGCTCTCAGTTATTTGGAGTATAACCAACAGATATTGTCCACCCAACAATACCCAAAGGGGTACCATGATGGGCCCCCCTGGGAAGTGGGCAGGCTAGAGCAGGACTGGCAAGTAGGTGACTGAAATTATCCCCTCTGACCTGAGATGACACAGAAATGATACCTGCACTCTCACTAAGCATCTTACATGCTGGTAGGGCAGCTAGTCATATTGATGCCAGAGCAGATAGGCATGTCCTAGCAGCTACTGCTGTCTCACCTACTGATTAGTCTTCCTGGGAGGCTCACATCTCTCTCTTCCCTCATACCCCTGGTTACAACTAAATTTCTGTATTTCCCAGTGGGTTTATTTGTAAAACAGTCCGCACCCATGGAAGGAAAAGGATGATTCCTCTGCAGCAGCTGAGAGTGTTGCAGAGGAATCATCCTTTGTTTATCTGTAATGGAGAGCTGAGGAAACTCTTGGGGTTTCTCATCACTTTGAATATTTTTTCCTACATGACCAGCATTGAGCATGACACTACTTAATACACATGCCTCTGTGTGATAGCCAGTAGGAGGAGGATGTGGGGATTTCTACACTTGTATGGGTTTGCTGTGATCCATTTGACCATGGAAGTCACCAGGTGGACTGGAAGAGTAGCATCATTCCAGTACAACATGCATCTGCACTGACGTGGTGCTGAGCATTAGCAGCACTGAACCCCAGATCAGACTCTTGTGGGATGTGGAACGTGGGTCCTGGTAGTTTGGTGGTTCAGTTGTGCATGTGGTGGTCAGAAGCTTAAGTTCCTTAAACTGCTGTGAGCTGAATCTCATTAAGTGGGCAGAGCAAAACTGAGGCAATGTAAATGCTGAGCACAGCTCAAAAGGCAAAACCTGAATTGGGATGTGCAAACAAATGGGACAGACCTTTAAACATCCCATGCTTTAGATATCCATAAAACAGGAATCATTTTCCCTCTATTCAGCTATCTAGAAACGAGGTATCTGGCTTAGACCTAGTCTAAGCCAGGCATCTGACTTCCTCATCATCGCTGGAGAGACAGGACAATTCAGCCTGGAGATCTCTCACTCTGTCTTTCCCACCCCTCTTCTCTCAAGCAAATAGTTCTGGCACTTTGCTGTTAGATCAGAAAAATCCCTTGCATTGCCAGGAGACCTCTGGATAAGCCAGCACAGGATATAGATACAGCATCACAAAGCACAATGGTACAGTAGTAGCATGACAGAGCTTCTGCAGGTGTCCCTCCAATGCCCAGAGCTCCAGTTCACAGTATCACTGGTGGGCATCTAAACCCCTCTGTGCATGTGCACCTGGAGCTCCTCAAAGAAAGCAAAAAGTGAAATGAACTTTTAGATAGCAGTGGTGATCTTCCTCTCTTTGTAGGCATTTGAGGTGGAATCCAGCACGAAAGCCAAGGACTTCTGCCAGAACATCTCCAACAGGCTGCTCCTGAAGTCCTCTGAGGGCTTCAGCCTCTTTGTCAAAATCTCCGACAAGGTGAGTGACCCACCCAGAGTTAGCCCAGAGGTACCCAGGATAACCCACTTGGCAGTAGGTACAGAGGGCTGGAGCCAGAGCCATGTGGTGAGAAGCATTTCTCTACAAGCTGTGTGACATTCCTAAAATCAGATCTGACCTGATGCAGGTGAGGTTTGCAGTCCCACAGCCCTGACTTACAGCAGTCACCTCAAAGGACTTAAAGCACAGACAGGTAAAGCTCTCCTAGCCTATTGCTGAGTTGGGTTTATAAGAAAGGACTAAGTAAGAAAAATGTGCAGCTTAGAGCTGCCTCTGGCAACTGGGAGAAATCTATGGAGATAGTCATCAGGAAGGGAAAGGAAGGGTTGTGGTGAAACAAGTCGCAATAAGGAGTAATGGGTGAAATTAGAGACAGAGCCTGAAGCAAGGTGCTGGCATTGGCTTTCTCACATCAGCAGTTTATTACACATCAGTGTAAGAAGTACAAAGCAGTGAGCAACAACTACAGGAGATGGGCTGGGCAATGGCCAACCCTGCCTGTGGAGTCCTGCCACTTGTTTGAGGCACCACTATATAAGGAAATAAAGCTGTTAGAGAGGGCTGTGACAATGGTGAAGGTCCTTGAGGGGAAGGCATGTGAGGAGCAGCTGAGGCAACTTGCCTTGTTCAGGCTGAAGAAGAGGAGACTGAGATGAGACCTCATTGCAGTCTGCAACTTCCTCATGAGGGGAAGAGAAGGGGAAGACACTGATCTCTTCTCTGGGGTGATCAGTGATGGATCACTGGTCAAAGGAATGGCGTGAAGCTGTGTCAGGGAACATATAGGTTGTATACTAGGAAAAGGTTCTTCACACAAAGGGTGGTTTGGCACTGGACCAGGCTCCCCAGGGAGGTGGTCATGGCACCAAGCCTGACAGAGTTCAAGGAGTATTTGTACAATACTCTCTGGCACATGGTATGATTCTTAAAGATATCCTGTGCAGGGCCAGAAGATGGACTTTGATGATCTTTCTGGGTCCCTTCCAACTCAGGATATTCTGTGATTCTATTGTATGACTCACTTGCCCAGCCTTCGTGACTATGTGCTGTGTCCCCCAGGTCATCAGTGTGCCGGAGGGAGATTTCTTCTTTGACTTTGTGAGACACCTGACAGACTGGATAAAGAAAGCAAGACCAGCAAAAGATGGTAATGATAACTTTTTTTCCAGTATGGGTCACACACAGCCTTCCTACTGCCCTCCATCCCTTTCAAACAAGATTGACCACTTTGTCTGCCATGAGCATTGGAACAGGCTGTTCACAGAAGTGGTGCAATCACTGTCCTCTAGTGTTCAAAAAATGGAGGTGTGGTGCTTAGGGACGTGGCTTAGAGATGCTCCTGGCAGTGTTAGGTTAATGATTGGACTTAATCTTATAGGTCTTTTCCAACCTCAGTGATTCTGTGATCCTGTGATCTGTTTGGCCACACTGATGGGAGTGGTGCTCTCTGCACCATCCCTGGGGACATCACTTGGGACGTGATCCATCCAGGAGCAGCAAAACCTCTGTTCCAAGGCTCTTCCTGGCCCCTGTGAGAAGCACCTGCTGGAGGCCATCTCTCCAGGAAGTGCCTGCAGGAAGGTTTCAGAGGTGGGATTCATCTCACCTCACTGACCACATCCAAAGTGGAACTGGGTGCAGCTCTGCAGAATTTACCACTGGCTGCAGGGCACAGGCGCCTCCACAACTCCTCTGTCCTGTGTTAGCCATGGGTACTGTCAATGAAGTACAGTTGTGCAAGGGAACCCAGACACTTTTCCCACCCTATTAAAGCTTTGCGTGGCAGTGATGTAGTTTTTTCTGCAAAGTCTGAGCCCAGCTGGCCTTGTGAATGCCCCTGTCCCTGCAGGCTGTGATGGCACATGGGCACTGCTGGATGCAGACACTGATTGCCAGCTGATACTCACACCAGCTGTTATGTTTGCTTCACTTGCACAGGTATAGTGCCTTCCCTCACCTACCAAGTGTTCTTCATGAAAAAACTGTGGACCAACACAACGCCTGGAAAAGACTCGATGGCAGACTCAATCTTCCACTATTACCAGGTGCGCCAGGACTCTGCAGTCGCAGTGGAGGTTTGGGAGGGATTAGGAGTAGGTTGCAAAGTCTTCTCTATCTGCAGATGTTCCCAGGGAACAGCCTCTTAGCCAGGGGCTGGATACCTCCACAAACTCCATTTAACGTGTGAGGGTGAAGGTCCACAGACATCCTCTCTATCTTTCTGCTGTTCTTTCCTCCGTGCAGGAGTTACCAAAGTACCTGCGTGGCTACCACAAGTGCTCACGGGAAGAGGTCCTGCAGCTGGCAGCTCTCATCTACCGGGTCAAGTTTGAGGATGACAAGTCCTATTTCCCCAGCATCCCCAAACTCCTGAAGGAGCTGGTGCCTCAGGACCTCATCCGGCAACTCTCTCCAGATGACTGGAAAAGGGTAAGCCAGCAGCTTGATTCGTAGACCAGGCCTGGCTGGGAGAAGCCCAGTCTCTCAGGTGACTTGTCTGACATTCAGTGTGGAAGTTGGACTGCCAAAATCAGTGACACCTGGTCCTTCTGGAGCCTTACCAGAGCTCCAGCTTCCCTGGCACCTCTGAGAGGAGAGATTGTACATGCATGTTCACATACACATGCCTTGCCCCGGGTTTTCTTTGTCCTGAGACTGTGGCTGTACTGGGGGATGCAAAGCCAGATGGAAACATGCTAAGAGATGGTCTCATGAAGAGATGGTCTGCCATTTAATGTAGACCACTGAGAAAAGGGGTAATTCTTCCTGCTCTACACAGGGAGAGCTGTGGCACAGGTGCAAATAGGTCTAACCCTAAAATATTAGAGGTGTCTCACTGCCAAGAAATAGTCCAATAAGTGCTTTCTGTTTCCTATCTGATATCAGGATCTCTGGGCTGAAGGTCTCTCAGTCTCCTCTGCTGCATAAATTGGATAATCGCAATTTATAATCTCTTTAATGGAGCCAGCAGCTCAGCTTATCTAAAAAGGACCTGCCGTGGTTCCAGGCCCTGCTCCGGTGACCAGCCTGCACATTTTTGAGGTGTTACTGGAACAGAGGCTAGAACCAAACATCAAGGTCAGGTTGGGCAGGACCCAGAGCAAGCTGCTCTAGTGGAAGGCAGCGCTATCCACTGCCGGAGAGTTGGACCTGATGACCTTTCAAAGATCCCTTCCAACACAAACTCTTCTATGAGTCTATCATTGAGGAACTGATGCTCCTTCCGTGCAAACATCCCTGGTGCCAGGTACTGCAAACCCTCCATCTCTGTTGTGTTCTCTGTTGCAGTCCATCGTGGCATACTACAACAAACACGCAGGCAAAACGAGAGAAGAAGCCAAGCTTGCCTTTCTAAAGATTATCTTCAAGTGGCCTACATTTGGATCAGCATTCTTTGAAGTGAAGGTACCTGCCCTGAAGTTTCTCTGGCAGCTCTTAGCCAAGATCAGGAGCCCTGTACCACAGAGGGGTTCCCGATCTGAACCAGACTGGGACAATCCTGATGAAACAGGGGAAAATGTAATATTCCTAATCAGTAAAGGGCAAATACACTCGTTCATTGCTGCTCTGCCTCTTTACACAGACAGAAGCATTGTAGAGCTTCAGCATGTCTCAGTCATTGGGGCTGTTCCCACAGCTGTGCTGCTCAACACACAAGAGCTCTTCTCTGTTTTACCAAGGCAAACGGGAATCTGTGATTTTCCAACCTGTGTCTCTACCCACCACAAACCAAATCCAGACCATCCACCATGGCACTACAGTTCCATCAAGGACAGTAGAAGCCAGTGCTGTCAGGAGAAAACGGAGAGAGGAAACAGGAGGGGGTCTGATTTTGCTTGACACGTCCCCTAACGAGTTCATCTCTTTTCCAACAGCAAACTACAGAGCCAAATTATCCAGAAATCCTTCTAATTGCCATCAATAAGCATGGAGTCAGCCTCATTGATCCCAAAACCAAGGTAAGCAAAACTTGGGTATTCACCAGATGCTGCTGAGCCCAGTCCCCAAGCTCTCACAGAAGACATCCTAAAGAGCGTGTTGTTCAGTACTTAGTGAGTTCTCTTAAAGTCAGGTTAGAAAGGCTGGATAGACAGAAAACTTTCTGGAGGCAGAAATTCACTGTTGCACAGAGCCAGCCCAGACTTTTGCAACAAAATCTGGATTGGGAGCATCAAGTATTAGGGCTCTGTACCTGGAGGGTGCACACGCTCCTTCCTTAATCCTTTCACAGGCAATAGGACAGGAGTTAGAGTAAATGAGATCCCACTAGTTACTTCCACCACCTGCATGGTCATTCCAGTGTAGCAGTCCTTCCCAAGCTCTGGAGGATCTGGAGTCTTGATCTCACTGCCACTCCCATGAGTCTCATCACAGTAGAAATCCTTGGCCTGCTGTGATGGAAAGTGAGCAGGGGCAATGAGAAGTGTCCACAGCCCCTCATGGAAGTTGAGGCTCTCTTGCGTGTTGAGTGTCAGTTTTGTGTTCCCCCCAGGATATTCTCGTCACTCACCCCTTCACCAAGATCTCCAACTGGAGCAGTGGCAACACGTATTTCCACATAACCATTGGCAACTTGGTGAGAGGAAGCAAGCTGCTCTGTGAGACCTCCCTGGTAAGAAGCATTAAAGATTAGACCAAATCCTGACTTTGGATTTGGCAGCAAATTGTGTCTCAGGAATTCTCTGGGCTGAAAGTGGTCTCTCCTCGGAAGACCCGCTGATATAGTTTTTTTCTTCTGAATTTCCCATGGCTCTGCTCAATGAATCAGGGCTCTCACTTGGTCCATCATCCAACTAACAATCAAGCCTAAGGTGCTTGGAATGTTGCTGTGTCAGGAGCATGAGGGACTGCTCTCTGTAACTGGACTGAAAAACACTTTAAAGCTGATATGGGCTCAAGAGGTACTCCTGAGCCCTTTAACCACTATCATTTACCCAGCTTGTCCCTAGTAACAATCACAGCAATAAACTTTCTCCTAGACTATCTTAAACCCAAAGCACAAAGGATAAAAATTTCTTTTGGATTGTTACTAATCTGAGGCATTCGATATTTTGCTGGCCATTTGAAAATTTATGTGCTATCCAAAGCTCCCTATGTCCTCAGCCTCAGCAGGATCCTGGGACAGGGAGCTCCTCCATCTCAAAGTTGCAAATTATGTTTGGACAGTGTTCCTTGTGGTGGGGACATTTCACCCAAGGAAAAGGGTGGAATACGTCAAAATGGACCTGAAAATTTGCAAGGCAAGAACTGGTAGCCAGTGTGTTCAGGAGGCTCAAGCCAGAGACTGTAAGCTGTGCTCTAGAGACCAGTAACATCTTCCCTCTCCTCCTCAGGGGTACAAGATGGATGATCTTTTGACCTCGTACATCAGCCAGATGCTAACAGCCATGAGCAAACAGAGGAGCGCAAAGGGTAGCAAGTGAACTGCAAGAAGCCACTGGCACGTGGTCATGGGGCTAATTCACCAGCTGAGGGCTGTGGGATACCCATGCAGCTGGGCGAGAAACTTTGCCTCCCAGATGTGGAAGATGAGCCGAACACCATCAGAGAGTTCAATGGACTCTGACCTTGAGGGCTCCAATCCCACCTCCCCTTCCAGCGAAGATGACTATCTTTGACTTCCTACTCACCTTCCTCACCCTGCATCCCAACTCAATCCTACACCTCAAAGATTTCCAGGGGACACCACTGCTCTCAGAGAGTGACCAAGGCGAAGACACTCCAGCAGGAGGTCACAAAGGCTCTTGGATGAGGATTTTTGTGTGTGTGTGTGTCTGTGTGTGTGTGTGTGTGTGGCTTGCTTTGTTTTCATTTGTTGTTTTTTTTCTTAAATATGAGAGCTGTTAGGATGCAAACAGGTTTTTGGTGAAGTTTCTGGGAATTTCAGGTTTGAAGAGGAATAAGAGACCCCTGACCCATGCTGGAAAGATGTCCAGTGAACACTGCAGGGCTTGTTTTTTAGTCATTACAAAAGAATACACTGTGTTCTTAAGATGTACAGAAAGAAAAAGCAGGCAGGGAGGAGCACATTTTAACTAGGAATCAGCATAAATAAACTACTGATCGAACAGGCTAGTGTACTTAAGTTCTATCCATGCAATGCTGGAAATATTTAAAGAACAAATTTTAAAGTTTTGTTTCTTCTTCTATTTATTTTTTAAAATATTAAAAAGGAAAAAAAAAATCCTGTATTTCGTGCCGGTATCTGGATGCTGACCTGCAGAACAGTCCCTTGCCCAGAGACTCCCCAAGAGCCATGACTGCCAGAGGCTGAGTAAGGCACATCTTTCTCAACCAAAGGGTTCAGCTGGAAGAGATAAGCTTGGAAAATTAATTATCTCCTTTTGCTCCCTGTGTCCAGAAAAATTAACCTTGACTTTTGCTGCAAACTTCAGTATGGATATAGGGGTTTTGAACACCCCATGCTTGGAAGACTGAAGCCGAGCCTATGTTGGGCTGTAATTCAAACTTTAACTTGGCCATCGGGTTTAAACCAGCTGATGATTTTCTTGTGATTTTTGTGTTTCTGTGTAAAGCAGCTCTTCATGAGTCCTAGCTGGACCTGAACCACTCATAGCAAAGGCAGACCCTTGATTTTGGTGGTATTTTCTCCATCTTTGGTTGGCTGTACTCATCTGCTGGCTGTTTGTCTCATCTGCCGCCCAATGCCACACAGTGCAGACCAGCCTACTTTGGAGCAGAGATGGGACCTGCTGGCAGAGAGGAGGCTGAAACCATATTGTGTCTGGGAGAACGCAGGGAGAGAAGCCTAGGGGTGCCTTTCCAAAATCCAGGCTTCGAAGGAAGACATTGCTGGGTGTGGGGTATCAAGAGAGGGGACAATTGTACATTAAGATCTGGTGTTGGTGTAACCCACACTGAGTGGATCTCAGTGGATGTTGAAGCCACTCTTGGTCCTGTGCATTCGGCTGGGTTTGACTGCTTTTGTACAAGTCCATATTGTGGGGTGTCATGTGCTGCTCTGTTAAGCTCAGCTGAGCTCAGGTCTCCAACACCATGGTGTGCCAGGCAGAATTGGCAGCGCTGCCTACCAGACCTCAAGGACTGTGACATTCAAGTGGGATGCAGCAGTGACTTATGACTTTGCTTGCTCCATCAAAGCAAATGAGAGGCTGCACGGAGACATCCACCAGCCAGACAGGGCTCCTAGGAGAATCCCCTTCCTCCATCATCCCCAACCCAAAGCACTCTGGTGATGGGAGCATGGTTACACCAAGGCTACATTGGCAGCCCAGCTGCCTTCTCACCATCCATCTCTGATATTTCTCTCCCTTCCCCAGCTGCCATGATCCAGCTGTCCCAGGGATCCCACTTGTCCTTAGACACATGTCTATCATCACCACACCATCACTGCTTTTTCTGAGTCTCCAGCCATCCCTGCCACCCATTGCACACTCAGCAGACGATGCAGCACAGCAGTGTTTTCCAGAGCTGTCCTGGGTCATCTTTCCCCGGCCACCACCCTCATCCCTCCACTTACAGCTCTGTTGGCATCCCATGCACCCCATAATTTTGGGCAGGGCTGGGACTCTGTGTGTGTACCTGTGTGTCTTATGTATTAGCATCTGCTGGCCTCTTTGTATTCACACCAACGATGTAACATGAAAAAACGTGTCCAAGTGAAATACTCCAATTAAAAAGCATCAAGTGGCTTGTGGGAGGCTGTTCTGCACTGTGCAGTCGTGGTGACATCTCCAGGGGAAGGGTGGGATCAGGGTTCCTGGGTTCTTGTTGTGGACAAGACTTCTCCTTGCACTGTGCAATTCCTGATGAGAGCATCCAGCAAGGGGGAACAAACCATCAGTGTACCCAGACTGGAAATTAATTGAAATCTTTTCTTTTGGGGTAAAAAAACCACTGAAGTCTGGGAGTCTCCATTGCTTGTCCTCTTTGACAAGGGCTGAATCTTCCAGTCAGGTTTGAGTTTAATCACTGCATGTAGGAAATGTTGGGAGAAAAGTCTGTGTGTGGGTGTCAGACGACCAGTCATGTGCTTAACAAGATGCCAGACCTTGCAAGCTGTGAAGCAACGAAAATAGTAGCTGAGATGTGACAGAGTGTAAAACATTAAAGGTCTAACTGGCCAGGCTCTGCCTAGACAAGGCTTCTGAGGATGAGGAGGGTGAGTACAGGGAGTTACCAGTGCATACTGGCCAAGCAGCAGCTAGATAACATGGATCAAAGAGCGTTGAGGTGGCTTTTCCCAATGTACATTACAGGCAGCAGCTGGGGAACCACAGCCAAGTCCCTCGCTTGAACACCAAGGCATAGGCTGAGGAGCCCATGGTGCACACCACACTTAACCCCCACACACTCCCCACCTCCTACTTTTGCTGCTCACATTCCCTACATGAGTAGTACCCACCAAAAGTTACGAACCACCTATGTATGCAGAGCACGAGGAAGGGGATACAACACCATCCACTCCCCATAGTTCATAGATCTGGAGCTGCTCTGCAACAATTACCAGCCCTCTAGCCTTTTTCCAAAGGAGGATCTTCATTTTTCACATTTCTAGCCTCCAAAATAACCTAAAATTGCAACTTGGAAAGGTTTGGGTGCTTTTCAGCACAGATAACTCTGAAACTTAATGCTGCCCTCTCATTGTGATCACTTCATTTAACAAAAGGCTCATGTATAAGAAATGTCTATAGTCTAGATCAGGTAAAGACTACTGTATTCTTTCCCCTTCCCAGTTTGCTGAAATAAGAACAAAACAGGATAGGAGAGATAAAATGTATTTAAAACATCACTTGCAATTTACAAAAAACATATTCTTATCTCTTCAAGTAGAAAGATATGGCTTAAACCTGAGAGACGTTTACATCTCCCTTACAGAGCACAGGCCCCCTCCCCATTGTGTGCCAGCAGACACTGGGAGAAATGAAAATTGGAATAAATCCCAGGCTGTAGTACAGGTGTACAGACCTTCCCAAGGGAAAAGCAAACACTTGGTGGAACCAATTCACACACAGCTCCATCCTTCTGAAGAAAAGTGGTTCATACAGGTCATAGTCCCAGTAGCTACATGGCCAAGACACAAAAAAGTCCTTCAGCCCCCACATGCCCTCGCCCACAGACAAGGGGAGGAGATTGTCCTGTTGGCTCTGTGGCAGGGCAAGAGTGGGAAAAAGGAAAACCAAAGCTGCCCCTGCCTCTGTTATAGAAAGGTACCGATTGTAATGAGCCAGCCAGCAGCACCTGACCATCGTGGTGGGGATTGTGTGCTCCTGGGGATGGAGGACACCTGCAAGGGGGGAGGATGGGAGGTAGTGTGTGGAGAAGGGGCTGGTCTGATGAGAAATCTGGGCACCTGAGAATGAGGAGGTCTGGAGGATGCTCAGATGTTTGCAGCATGTGTGGAAACAGGGCTTATGCACAGCAGGAATGATTGCCCTGTGGGATGCCAGTGGTCTCAGGTAAATGGTGGCTCCCGTGTGGTTGCTGCATCTCACCATAATGCACAGTTTCTTCATGGCTGCAACTCCATCTGCGCTCTCCTGCACCCCAAGAATCCCTGACAGGCATGGGAATGTGAGAAAAGCTGTAGGAGAGGAAGGTTGGTGCTCATCTCCAGCAGGGCCATGAAGGTAAATGGCTCCTCCTCAGCAGGTAGATCTGAGCCCCCACCAGCTGGTCTCCCCGGCCTCATGGGAATGGCAGGTCCGTGTCCCCTCTCTGCCCATGTCAGGCCAGGACGGCAGGCATGTTGGTGAGCTCTGGAAAAGGGGACACACAGTGAGCTACCAAACATCTGCATCAGTTCTGACAGCCACTGTGAGCAAACAGAACCTGTTTGAATATGCATGCAGCCCATGTTGGGTCATTTTGTCTGGATGACAGCTCCATGGGTGCAGAAATGTGGTACGTGGGAGGGTCCCCAGCCAATCCCACCCTGCCTGGCAGAACCAAGAGTTCTCAGTGCCTCCAGAGTCTCTTTTCACAGCATTGCAGAGTAATGAGTATTGGAGGGGACATCTGGAGGTGTCTGCCCCAGCCTCTGCTTGAAGCAGGGCCAATTGTATTGAGCTGCTATGGGGTCTGGGGCTGAGACAACCCAGACTGCATCTTTCCTCAAAACCTTCCTTCCTTAAGTATGGACACCCATCACCAACCCACCCATCAGGATCTCAGTACTCCCACAGAGACCCCCCCTGAGCAGGATGCAGCTTCTCTCCTCACCTGTCTTGAATTTGTTGTAGGAGCCACCATTCTCTATCATCGTGTCACTGTCCTCGGCAGGACAGCAGGAGAAATTCTTCTCTCGCCACCTGCATGGGGCAAAGCACCTGGGTCAGGCCACTGCCTGCTGTGGTGTTCCTCACAGCCCCCTGCTGCCTTGGACAGCTTTTTCCTACTTTGTGAGGGCAGGTATTTTGGGATTTTATCAGGTTCTTACTGAGAAAGGACTCAAGTACATGACTGATGTCTAAGCATCCACACTTCATGTGTGCAGCAGCATTCTGAAGGCAACTTTCTGATGTCCTGTTTTCTAAGCAAGATTTAAGAGCTCCAAAATCTCCAAAATGTTTACAGACACTGGTTCTAAAGCAGCCAAAGAAATTTGAAAACTGATTTTGGTGTGTTCATAAACCTGACAAGACCACACAGGGCACTGAGGCACTGCTAATGGCCCTTTGGTCCCAGGAGGGCTGGGGATGCCCTTGCTTGGGAAATGCACACAACATGAACACAAATCCTGGAGGAGTTGGACATAGGAAGGTCTGGTGGTGGTGGTGATGCTTTAGAGGGGTGATTGCAAACCACCCTGAAACCTGTAGCCTTGAAAACCAGGGGAAAGCAGGAAAGCTCCTCCTCTCTGAGGAGAGCAGAGCAGGGTAAGAGGGGAAGGAAAGGAAGCAACAATCTTGCCTTGGGAAACGTGGATGGCCAGCAAAAATGCCCATACAGCTGCTAGTTCATCACTGCCAAACTGCTACTAATTAATTTTTTCACCATCCCAGAGCAATATTAGCACTCCAACATTTTTCCTCTGCCAAAGCAAGTCACAGTTAACAGCAGCCCAGATTGCTCGCTCAGGGGCTTCCCAAACTTTCTGCTTGTTGCCACCAGCAGCATCATTGTACTGCAGCACCCTGCAAAAAAACTCCCCTGGGCTGGCTGCTCTGACCCTCCCTCCCACCCACCTGCAGCCAGCCAGCTGAAGAGCTGAGCCCAGCACATCCTGCTTTCCTTGGGCACTACTGGGATGAGAGCACAGGCACATTCCTCATACAACTGTGGCAGAGCAGAACATCCAGCAGCCAAACATGACCAGCTGGGGTGAGCCTGTTCCATGAACTCCAGATTTCCAAAAAATCTTTGACAGGGTGGAAGGAAAAAAAATGTGGTGTATGTGACATGGTCAGACATTTTTGTGTGGGAGGATGGATTTCCTGTGGGGCTCTGGCATGTGCAGAGACACATGGGATGCTCAGATTTTAACATTGAGAGCTGTCTTAACCAATCAGTCCAATGAAACACTGTCAAATAATAAAGAGAAAAATCAGTTCCTTTCTCTGCCCATCAGCTTCAATAATTGGTTTATGTTGCTACTATAAATCTACCAGTTCTCCACTGAATCCTGAGGGCAAACAATGTCTAAGTTGCCAAAATGGAAAGAGAAAATGAGAGCAAGCAGGAGAAACAGAGACGTTTTGGAGGACTATTGGGTCTTTCTTTCCTTTCCAGAAGGGAAAGTGTAAGGAAATGAAAGGAAAAGGAAATGGAAATGGAAAAGGGAAAAGGGAAAAGGGAAAAGGGAAAAGGGAAAAGGGAAAGGTTCTCAAGTGTAGTTTTAACCTTTCAGGTCACCTGAAATCATTCCTCCTTCCCTCCACCTGCAAAAGATGAGGTCAGGATCTTTTAACAAGCCATTAACAACTTGGTAGTTACCATTGCAGAACAAAGATGAGTGAGATGAGGAATGCAGAGGTCAGATCTGTCAGGATCCACATGGTGCTGTACTGCTGTGGAGTCTGGAAGAAAACAACAGACACAACAGGTTCTGTCCACCACTTAGGACCATGAGATTTGCAGAAAACCTTACTCAAGCTCTTTCTTCCTGATTGAATATGGCTGTTCAGCTGTCTGATTTGCATCTGCAGTAACATCCCTTGGGTGTTTAAAGCACTTGGTGGCACGTCAAAGTGGCCACTCAGCACTGGGTGCTTGGTGCCAAATCATTCTCCTTCATACAAGCAGGTCTGGTGTGTAGCCAAGAAGATTCACCATATCACTATGAATGCCTCAGAGACCTCTTGTTTGTAAGGCAGGTCTTGCACTTCTCAGCTTCACCCCAAAAATAACATCAACTGGTGGCATCTCATTTTCTCTGGCAAAATTGCCCTTTACTGAACACCACAGAGAGCCTGGGGTGGCTCCCACTTTAGGTGGGAAGATCATTCTTACACTGGACCACCACCCAAACTTAGAATGGACTGAAACACTGCACTTCTCTGGAGGGGAGCATTGTAAAATCTAATTCAAGACTGAAGCCAACTGTTTAAAGCCCTTAAAGGGACTCTGGTGGGACCAATGCCCCAGGGGCTTCTTGGTCCTACAGGCTGTCCAAGGCAGAATAACAAACAGAGAAATTATGTGAAAATTCCTCCCAGAAGGAAGGCTTATTTCTGTGGCTGTTTCTCTTGGACTTGCAGAAGAAGACCAAGTTTGACAAAGGCAGTGGGACGCTCTGGAAAAAAAATAAACTTCTGGCATCAGTAAGGTGCTTCAAAAGCTCAGAAATGGAAATCCTCATGCATCAGCTTGTACCCCAAAGGCCCTTCCTTTCCTCCGGCACAAGTCTCAATATTAATTTTTTTCCCTTATCTCAAGGCCTAAGGTGATAATCCAAACAAGTAGGGTGCTTCATCCTGAGCCAGGAGAAGAGAAGGGTATGGTAATAGCTGTAGTGGCTTTGAGGTTCCAGGTATGCCAGGTTTCAACTCAGGTCCTTCTTATGCAAAGGATCCTTAAAGGATGCTTTACCCATGTGTGAACTGGCCCATCATCTCCAAAGGTAATCATGGACATGCCAACCCAATTTCCCACCCCTGAGACAGAGAAGACTTCCACTTACCATGAGGAAGAGTGGCTGGCTGAGATCCTTCAGCAAGTGGACGGCATTGGTGGTCACAGAGTGTGCCCCAGAGCACCATGCCAGGGAATAGAGCCATGGCTCGTTGACCACATAGAAGTTGGTGGTGATGTTTGCCGCGGCATATTTCCTTTAAAAGACCAAAAGGCAACAACCTTCATTGAGCAAGGAGATTAGCACTTCCTTCGGGCTTACTCAAGGAGATTCGGGAAGATCATGGGAAATGGTTGTAATCTTCTGTAGGGAGTGCTTACTTTAGGACCTAGATAAGGAACATAAAGGAAAGCCAACCAGCCAATAATTAATCATTAACAACTGGTCAATACAGAATAGCTGAACAGCTGGAAACAAATACAGATAAAATGCCCAGAAGGTCAAAACCTTTCTAATCCTTCTGCCATATGAATCAAGGTAGAGATGTGTTTGTAAAGGAGGCTGTGGCCAGGTGGGGACCAGTCTCTTTCTTCAAAAGGCAACCAAAATATTCTGTTCTACCATTATTTCAGCATGGAAGATCTTCAAGCAATAGAACAAGAAAAAATGGACCCAAGTTTCACCAGGGAAGCTTTAGATTGGATATTAGGAAGAAATTCCTTAATGGCGAGGGTTATCAAGCTTCGGAATCAGCTCCCTGGGGAAGTGCTGAAATCATCATCTCTGGAGGTACTTAAAACATGTGGATGTGGCACTTGGGGACATGGTTTAGTGGTGGGTTAGGCAGTGCTGGGATAATGCTTGGCCTTGAAGGTCTTAGAGATCTTTTAAATCTAAACCATTCATGTTATTCTATAATCTTTCCACAGTGTGCTCCCAGCCACCACAGAATCACAGAGTAGTCCGAGTTGGAAGGGACACAGAAGGCCACAGAGTCCAACTCTTCAGTTAATGGCTCAGGCAGGGAGTGAACTCACAATGTTGGTGTTGGTTAGAGCACCTGAGTTGGATAAACCAGCTGAGCTAACCTTCAAAGCTGGCCACCCAAATTTGTTATGGTCGCTCCATCAACACATAATTTCTCAAGTTATTATAAGCTATTGAAACTTAATATGAAGTAAGTTTGTTCTTTGTATAATGGTAAAGTAATGTATCATCAATATCAGCATTTATAAATCTACCTAGGAACTATCCAAGGTTTACCCAAATGGATCTGTGTATGATTTTTTACAGCCTTTCAGCTTGGAGAAAAGAAGGCTCTGAGGAGATCTTAGAGCACCTTCCAGTAGTGAGATGGGCTACAAGAGAGCTGGAGAGGGACAATTTACAAGGGCTTTGAGTGACAGGACAAGGGGACATGGCCTTAAACTGAAGGGGGCAAGGTTTAGTGATCTAAACCTTAGGCATTAGGAAAAAATTAGGAAAAAATTCTTAACTGTGAGGGTGGTTGAGACACGGGTACAGACTTCCCAGAGAGGCTATGGACTCCCCATCTCTGGAGGTGTTCAAGGCCAGGCCATGGGGGTCTGAGAAACCAGGTCTACTGGGAGCTTTCCTGCCCATGGCAGGGAGGCTGTAAGTAGATGGTGCTGGAAAGTCCCTTACAACCCAAACTGTTCTGTGATTCTATGATTTTACATCCTATGACAATTATAATTGAGAAAACATGAACATTACTCTTGTCCAAAGGATCAAAGTTTTTCATTTCTTTTTCATTTCAACTAGACTTCAATGGTTTTGTGCATTGGAAAGAGCAAAAAAATCCTATTTACAAAAGGAGAGCTGGACAGGTAAATCTGGGGGGGGGGGGGTTGTGGTTTTTTGGGTTATTTTGCCATGTGAGAGTAGCATTTTGAGAACTCCTACAATGAATGTGGATCCTTTCATCATGGAAATGGCATTTTCAGTGTGTCACATGCAACAAAGTACTGGTAGTGACAGACAAATGATGTCTCCAAAACACCGGCTACCAGAGGGTGATGGTCTCTCACCACAGCATTATGCCCTCCAACTGGTGTTTGTGGAAGAGCCATGGGAGGGTAAATAGTTGTTCATTCTCCCTGATTCAGTGTCGGTGGGACTGGGGATGGCACAAATAAAAAGACAAGAAATCAGGATACAGCTGTGTTGTTCTTACCAGAAGATCCTCAGATCCTGGTCAGTATGGAATTGAGGACAGCTGGATTTAATTACATGTGCCACCTCTTAATCAACAGTTGGAGTGAATTGCAGCCTGTCACCCCTAAAATACATCAGGGATGGCTACTTGATCTGAAGGACCTATTCCCAAAACATTACAGTCTCTGGAACTGGTCACTGGAGGGAGACATTGCCCCATGCATGAGGCAAACACAGACCAGATGCAGCCCAAAGATTGTACTTGGGGCTGAAACCTACCGGATATCTTCACTGGACATGTCAGTGTAGACCAGATTGAGTTTGACAATATTGTGCTTTAATAGGTCTTCTATTGGTGCCTTTCTGCCCATTGTGTGCTGAAACCCTGGAGCAACAGATTGAACAAAGGACCTCACGCTGTTGTGCAGCCACAGGACCTGCAGGCAGCAAGAGGAACCAGTGAATTCTCAGCAGAAGAATTTGTGCCCCTGATATGCCCTGCTGTTCACACAAGCCCCGTAAAGATCACACCTTGAGGGACGTAACGCAGCCTGTCAGATTTTCTCCAATGTTTCTCCCAATAACCAAATAATATTCAGATGCAGGGTTAGAACTTGCAAGTCACTTTTATCAAGAAATAAGTATCCACTGTTCCTTGCTTATCCACTGGAAATCAGTAAGTACGTTTCACACAGCCCAACAATAGAGGCAGTGTTGTAAAAGAATGAAAATATAGCTTTGGTTTATGGAAAAGGCAACCAAAAATATTCTTTTCTTCCATGCTGGAAAAAATTACCATTCTTCCAGCATGGAAGAAAAGATCTTCAGCAGATACAGATCAGCATAACTCCCCAGACATCAATGGGTACATAACCTGAATCCCACGAGTTTAGCATTCATCCACTGCTGGGGGAGGAAGGCAATAAAGACTCACAATTTATTTTATTTTAAGTCAGGAATTTTTATGTAATATATAAAACAAGCATGGGTAGCAGGGAATAGACTGACAATTATTATATTTATGAAGGGGTGCTGTTTAGGGGCAAAGGCATCAGCTGATATATACACTGCCTTTTTTCCTGTGCTGCTGAAGGATTACACTATTGTGAACCTTCTGAGGAACTAATATTAGGAATATAATACATCCAAATGACGGCATTTTAATCAAGTGAAATGCAATGGGCCAGTTTTATGCAGGTGAAATCATGCAGAGTACGCCCCAAAGTCTCAATGAGGAGAGCAAGAAAAAGGGATGTGGAGTGAGGCCACCCTACCAGATGGCGTTTAATCTTTGCCTCTTTGAGGATGACGTCCAGAACTTTGCGGAGCCACAAGTTCCTGTAAGGATGCTTCTCTGGAGGGCGGTAGAGATCAAATATCACAAGTTTATTGTGACTGTCTGCGAGGCGCAAAAAACTACTTAGCGTGTAAATGGATTGATTCATTGCCTGCTTTTGATCTGCCTTTGACAGGGAGCCCATCCCTACAAATGGTTTGTTCTAGAAATAAACAGATAAAAAAAAAGGAAATCAATCAGGTAGCTTGCTCTGGGAGTCAGCTGTATCTCTAAGAGGGAAAATGTTTTATGTCAGTCTTTGACAGGTGGGGATATTTTATTTTACTTATTTCTTCTACATAAGAAATGGGGGAAGCTAACCCAGGCAGTGAGGATACTGCTTCTGGGACCTAAATTGCATAGTGCAAAGCTAGCTCTGCTGTGCTTCTCTGTCCCACCTTGTTAGCTCTGAATAAACAGCACATTGCATGAGTAGCTCTTTTCTTCTTCACCCAGCCCATGAGCTCTGCTGCTGCCCTGATAAGGTGACACAAGAACACCCACCAGCCAATTGCTACAGGTCTCCTTAGCCTGAAGGCAAACTGGACAAAGCAAAGAGACCCAAACTGACAGATTTACACTGACTTATTTGAGTTTTGATTCAACTAGCAGTTCCTCTTCTAACACTGATGCTGTTAAATAATAGACAGCTGGTGTCTCTTTCACATCCAGCTGGCGACAGTCATGAAATCATAGAAGAGTTTGCATTGGAAGACACCCTTAAAGCTCATCTAGTCCCAGCCCCCTGGAATAAACAAGGATGAGTCCAACTGGATCAGGTTGCCGAGGGTCCAATCCAACTGACCTTGAATGTTTTATGCCCTTTGTGATGCTTACCTTAAGGAACCACGTTCCAGCATTCAACTTCTGCAGGGCATTCCAGGAGAAGAACGAAGCAGCTTTACCAGCGTCACTAGGGTAGACCTCTGCAATGTTAGTTGTCCTTCTCAAGGTGTCGTCATGCATGAGGAAAGGAACCCCATCATAGCTGCCAGAGAGCAAGAGTTCAGGTCACCTGGGGAGCAGGTTCATTCACAGCGTGAGCAGACTCAAGCCAGGTCAGAAGAACATGTGGGCCACTGTGAATGCAGCAGAGCACAGCAGTTCTTTGCAGAATGTGCAATATGGAGGAATGCTGAGGCTCACAACATCAGGTTATTTCCAGCTTAAATACCTCTGGAGATCTCACAGAAATCATGATTTTCTGTGTCTCAGTTTCCCTAGGGGCAACATGAGGGAGATGACCTTTTTGCCTGCCGACTCCCTCAAAAATGGTTTGTAACTTATGATTGAAATCTCTTTCTGCTGACATCACAGTGTTTCTGTGGTTTTCAGAGGACTGAATTCTGAATGGATAGTGACGGAAACACAAAATTTTCTTTTATAGAGAGGTCTAGTTTAGTAGAATGTCCACATGTTATTGTTTTTCTGATTGAGTGCCTGTGAACACCTCATCCTGCACAGAATGTTAGCATTTCATGGTGATGGGTTCACCAAAGGCAATTAAAGATCTGTTGGTTTGTAGACCTGATATAACCCTCACTGTGACCTGGAAGTCAGGATAGATTAGGGGCTTGTTTTTATACTCTGCCAGCCATTTAAAACACACTGTAGAAAAACGACTGTTAAATCAATAAGCTGCAGCTTATTGACTTGCCTGAGAACAACCATGCCCTACAGCCCCTGCCATCACATGACAGCTGAGGGACCCTGTCCCAGCCGTCAGTAAAACCCAGCTGCCTGGAGCTGCACATTTCCAGCCCTTAGAAGAACCAGTGTATATTCTGTGGGATGCGATGTTTTGCCCTCACCTTATGGCGACATCTGTCTCAAGCCCATCCCCACCATGCTCAATCGTCTTCAGAAATGACATCTCAGTGTTCTCTGGTGCCAGCTGGAAAAAACAGGCACACGAGCAGATAATTTTCACACACTCTCTGGAGGACTCTGCAAATACTTTCTGCCTCTTTGTAACATCTCTGGTTTTTATTAAGGGAGCATCATTATATTGCTAAAGTCTACTGTTTGTTTTCTTCCAATTTAGCCAATCCCATTGTGTAGAAGAATAACAGAATCATAGAATGATTTAGGTTGGAAGGGGCCTTGAAGATCACCCTATTCCAATTCCCCTGTCAGAGCAGTGACACCTTCCACTAGTCCAAGTTGCTCAGAGCCCCCCCAACCTGGTCTTGTCCCTCAGGAACATTGTTTTGCTTGTAAGCCAACTCATGCAGTGATGCCTTTGGCATGCAGTCCCAATGACCAGAAATGTTTCCCACCCTCCACAGATTTAATGGGGAAAGAAAAAAAAAAAAAAAAAAAAAAAGAACAAAAGATGATGGAGAAAGTAGCAACAGACAGGATGAAGAAATGACATAACTTCTGTAGACCTACCATTGGTGCTCCACGGTGTCCAATGAGGGCTGGCTTTGGTCCAAGTGTTCCCATCTCTCTGATGCAAGGAGAATACATCCCCAGAGGTATCAAGAAAAGAAAGAGAAGGATAGCCAGGTATGGACCAACAATTATCATCTGAGTAACTGAAAGAATTTGAAGGAGGAAGGCTAGAGTTAATCCACATCATAAGGTACGAGTCTGCCTTGCCATTTAACTTTGAATCCAATCCTCCATCTAAGTAGCTTTTGGGCTTTGTCCTATCCCTTTTTCCTTTCCTTCTTCCCCTAATTTTCACTTTCTCTCCAAACAATGCAACCCAGGAAAACAAATTGGTCAAAGCAAGGATGCAGGCTGTCTAAGTCAGGACTGCAGGTTTTAAGCTTTAATTACATCTCACTATGCCTGACAGCAAGATATGGCTTTATTTCTTTTTTTCTTTAAACATGATGCAATGAAATCTCCTCCATATGTAGAAAAACAATCCTCAGCAGAAGGATGCTAATTTTTTCTTACTCAGTTGAGAAGAAGCACCATTTTCAAGTTTCTTTCCCAATGAAGAAGAGTAGGTACCTCTCTTTCAACTATGTTGCATCTCCTTACTTTGAATACTTCCCTGGTTCATTCAGATGGTTGGTAGTGACCTTCTGTGTGTGACCTAGATAATCCTACAGACCCTGAGAGCATGGATATTGCACCTCAGAAACTTGCCAACTCATTATCTACAGTCTTCTCCCGAGTCTGTTGACATGTTGCCCAAGAGCCCCAGGAGTCCTTCTCCTCAGGGACCAAAACAGTTCTTCTGAGAAATGAGCACCTAGGCACCAACACCTCTCTCTTGACTGGGTACCACCATCCTCTGTGCCAGTGGCTCTGAAGGAATTTGGGCATACCCTAAGATGATGATGTGCTAAGCTAGGAGCAGCTCAGGCATGGTGGTATATAATGTCTAGGGTCCCTGTGTATTCTCCCCCAACCTCCCCAGCTGCAGTTCAACAGGAAAAGTCTTGGACCAGAAAAAAAAAAATGTTTTCACCAGTCCATTCTGTCTGTGATTGTTATAGCAAATCAATATCTGAAGATGGGTGTCAGGCAGATAGTTTTGGCTACATGGAGGAACAATAAGAGAAAAACAGACACTCCCAGTCAGGTTTTTCTGCAGTTTTTCCTGGCACCTGGCTTTGTCCTTACAACATTTGGTCATTCTTCCTAGAGGTGGGCAGGAACGTCCCGTGAGATAACACTAGGAACTGATCAAAAAGATCTTTTCCCTATTTCAGCTGGCCTGGGATAAGCTAGTCTGAAGTGGTTTGTCTGACTGGACTGGAGATCTCTTCTGTACACAGCAAGCAAAAATCAGCCAAGGGAGCTGCCACTGGCTGCTTTCTCCTGCAGAGGGCCAAACAAATTTTCACTTGTGACTCAGAACATGGGTGCTTCTGCTAGTCTCCTCTGTCTCCACACAGATCACTGCCTCAGTAGTGGGCAAAACACTGCAAGGTAGCATGCAAACCAGTCACACACTGGGACAGCAACAGGGCAGTGCACAGCCCAAGCCCCAGCCCTACTAATTTCCCTGAGAGATGCAGAATTTGAAAGACTCCTCTAGCTGGAGTGCAGGTGTGGGAGGGAAGGGCTCCTGCATGCCTCTTTTCCCATGCTTGTATATATCTTCTATCATACTGGAAGCAGGAACCAGAGCTGCCGTACCTTTCTTATCTGCTCTGATGGCATGAACAGCCACAGGCCAGGCAAGAAGGACCATGATGGCAATTGCCCCTATGTGGAGGTAAGGAGCTGTGACCTGGCAAGGAGAAAAAAAGGATTTTAGTCACAGGATGAACTGTGGAGACAGATGGAAACAATCCCCATCAGAGCTACAGTCCTTACACCTGGATGGGCTCCTGATGCAGATACCAGCAGTAATCACTCTCCCTCACCTGTGTTGGATCCACCAAACACCTCAGGAATCAGAGAGACATGTGCCCCTGTCCAGGCCAGGGAGGAGTGTGTCCCAGCCTAAGGAGTGCTCCTCACTTCTTTACTTTCTCCTAAATCAGCTGAAGGGGACACAACTTCCCTCCTCCATGAGAACATGATTGCCACTACTGATATCCATAATCTGTGAGCATCTTCCAGTTTAACCCAATATAAACAACTCCAATCCAAACCCATCCACGCAATAGCCATCTCCACACCACACCATGCTGCAGTTAAATCATTAAACTGATGTCAATAAACCTGAGTGATAAAATGTGGTATTTACTAGCTGTGGTAAGAAACTAACTACTGTGGTATAATAGAAGCAGATATATTAGATAATATTGCTGGACAGATATAGTTAATAGATGTGATTTCTTTAATCCTAAAGATTAAACAAGAAGCTCACAAAACAAGAACACTTCTATGCTTAGCATGAATGCATGAAAAGAGGTGGAAACCAAGCAGAAATACAGAATCTGAAGGGTTGTTGGTCTAACACATTTTTCCTAAAACTAGGCAAATTTTAACTAGAAACCAGTCCATTGTTTTCTCATGCTCATCAGCACCCTGGGGCAAATATTCCAGCTAGAACTGACAGTTATTAAGGTATGCATTAGGAAAAAACCCAACTCTCCAGACGCAAACCTTTCCTATTTCTTGGTCCTGATGCTCGATTCTCTAAGCTGGAAAGGTTGAAGAAAGCAGCAGCCACTGGGACATGTTACTGCACGTGACACTGTCTGCCCCAGACACCCAATACCAACATCTCCTAACCAGAAGCAGGATCAATTGTGCAAGCAGAGGTGCCATCTGAGATGTCCAGAGTACCTGAGATAGATTTGCTGGGCTAATGAACATGACACATTATCTACAAGAGGTTCATGTCCTTTGGGAACAGCAATGGGAGACCATCTCAAAGGGCATGGACTCCTGAAATAAACAGCATCTTTGGGGAACCCAAAGGCTTTTGTGTCTCCTTCCCCTCAAACAAATCCCCTGGTGTCTGTCGGGGGAGGAGAAGCTGATGGTTTCTCATAACCTTTGCCAGTGCACAACCCAGTGGTTAGGGAGCTGTAGAGCAGGAATGTGCAATTAACCACTCCCTACGAATACCGCATCTTCAATTCCTCTGCCTTCACTAAGACACATAGGGGAGAGGTAGCAGACCCAAACAGCATAAAATCATAGAACTGTAGAGTGGTTTGGATCCTGCAAAGCATCTGTGTAGTCAAAGGCTACAGGCTTCCCCCTTCCCAATACAAGTGGGGACCTGGATGCTCAGACACTGAACAGCACTGGACAGCTCTTGCTTCCACCTTCAGATCTGGTGAGAGTTGAGGAGGCCAGCAAATATGAACTCTGACTTCCTGCATCCAGCATTTTGTCCCACCTGACACCAGTGTTCTCCACCTGCTTCACAAAACCCCAGTGTGCTTGTGCCCTCAGGAGATTAAGCTCTTCTGAGTCACAAAAGACTGAAATTTTGCTGTACCAGCAGATTGGGATGAGGGATGAGGGAGAAAGTTCATGCTGCAGCAAACCTACCAGTCTAAGGGGTCTGATTTACCTGCCCTGGGCAGCTGGAATTTAACAGTACACCTACATTTTTGGGGAGGGAAAAGAAAAAAGGGCTGTAACTTTCTATATCTTTCCAAACTGAGATGTGTTAAATCACATGGCTTGAAACCCAGCCTCGGACCTCAGCTTCCTTTCCCCCAACAGGAAATGTTAAGTCAAAATAAAAGTTTTCTCAGAACGTACCTTGCTAACAAAAACCATGTGAAAACCATCCACCACATGGAATAGCTTCTGCCAATTGTCACAAAATACTCCTATAAACAAGCTGCTCTTCCAAACAGACCTCCTAACCCCCCTTACCTGGAATGACAGACGGACAGTTTTCCGGTGGTCTCGCCAGAGTATAGATAATGCAAAGAGGCATGCGATAGAGAAGCCCAGGACGAGAAAAGTACCAATCTGAGGGGACACAAAGAAGACATGATTCAGCTTCAGCATTTCTGCATAGGGTATGCCATCCATCTTATTCACGGCTAATTTAAGCAGCTGGAAAAATTGTTTTGGATGCATGAGATTGACTGTGCCAGTTCAGAGCCAGAGATCCAACAGGTCTAAAACCAAATCCACAATGTTATCAGTATGGCAGGACTGATTCTGGGAGTTGGGTACTCAACTAACTCAGCTCTCAGACTTCTCTCTGTAACCAGTGGAGAAAGAGGAATTTCAGAGGTGATCCATTCCTGCCCGCATTATGATGGAATGTGCCTCTCGCTATTGACATAGATGGAGCCTAGGTGATCAGCTTACATTAAATCCCTAACCTGCAGATGGAATTCATCACTTCTAAACTCAAAAGTAACAAAATCCACCCAAAAGGGACAACAACTTCCTTGTTCTATGAGCTGCCTTGTAACAGGTTTCAGCAATAACAAACCCTCCCATAATTAGGAGATGAGGGTTCACTTTTTAACCAAAAAGGTGAGGCAGTGTCTCAGTCAATTCTTCAGCTTCTCATTCGGTTTGGTACCAGCACTGTGGTAATGGCAGACCTTTCTTGGTATATCATCTTACTGCTGACGACTAAAGGTAATTGCACCAAGGCCCTAACCATTCTTCAGGGCATCTTCTACAGATCAATTCTTTAATAATCTATCCCTAATCCCTTGCACCCAAGAATGCCTCTTTTTTATTATTATTATTATTTTTAAAAATTTTTTGTTTAGTTGTTTTTTTACAAATTGTTCTACAACTTTCTCGTTCTTCTGGAACCCATTTAGCAATAGTAAAGATCATGCAGTTTCCATTACTTAAATGAAGAAGCACAGGATCAAGCATGTTCAGCTATTCCCTCCTCCTTTGCAATCGCTTTTTATCCCACCCTAAACTGCATGGACAGAGAAACATTTTTAAAGGCCTCACATAGCCTCAAAAATTACTTCAAGAAGATTATTCTAACCCATAATTTTACAGCAGTAAGTCCCTGATAATTTGTTTCTGTGTCTTCAAAACTTCAAAAGGCATTTTCCAAACACTAAAATAGAATTAAGAACTATAGAACAGTTTGAGTTGAAAGAGACTTTAAAGATCATCTAGTTCCAGCCCCCCTGCCATAGACACTAGATCAGATTTCTCAGGGCCCCATCCAGCCTGGTCTTGAACATTCCCAGGGAACCACCCAAAGACCAAAAGGCATAAAGCAGCAGGATGCCTTGGAAAAACCATCTTTCTCTCCTGTGGAGAGAGCAGACACTTTTTTCACTTTGCTGGAGTCTGATCCAGAAAATCATGCAGTGCTTCTCATGAAAACTTTGCTTTTGACTTCATGTTACCATATGTAGATGAGTCGAATATAGACATCTTCACCTGAATGAGTCACTGCAGACACCTTTTAGAGTCAGTGGGGGAAAAAAGGTTGTTTGAGTGTGATTCATCTCATCTTAATTTAGAGGCCTATGACCAGCTGGATGAATTGCATCTTCAGAGGATTCATTTCCCTCCACTGAGTGCAAAAGGAGTTTGAGCAATCAGCTCAGGTGGAGATATAATTTTCACGGGTATCTCAACCTCATAAGATAAACCTCTTCCCTCTCTTCCTTCTCTCCCAGAGTCCAAGAGGTTTTCTGTGCAAAGAAACACCACAGAATCAATTAAAAGCATAGATTAGAGTTACCAGAAAGCCCTGACTCTCCCCACCTTGTGACTCCAGTGCAGGTACAGCTGCTGACCTTCTGCAAGCAAACACATCGCGAGGACCTGGGAAATCAAGAAGAGATTGTATGCATCCTGGTGCAAGGTGGTGACCTGTGCCCGTGAGGCACTTCGGGAATTATTTTGGCATTGGGAAGTTACTTTACACTAGGTCTTCCTGCATAATGTCAATGTTTGCAGAACTGGTGTATGGAGAGAAAAGTCTAGTGCTACAGTAAAAATGCTTCTGAAATGGCCAATCATATCTCAGGACTGCCCTTCAGGATCAAAGACATTTTCCCGGGTAACAGATAATTGGGCACTTTGGGGTACTTGCTTACAATGGCTTTTTGTGAGGAGAGACTCTAAAAGAGGAAGATGGCCAGGGTCAATTATTACTGTATAAACCAATACAGCACTAACCTTCACTATTTTCTATGCATTTATTGAGATTAGAGACATATCAACCACGGGAGAGAAGTCAGGGAATAAAAAATGCCCCAGATCAGCACAAAAGTACAGAGCAGACAGCAAAAAAGGCAATTTTTCCACATTTACCACAGGGAATGTAAGAGACAGGCAGATCTCAGACCTGTCTCAGAGGAAAGTGTCTTGGGGATCAAATGCCTCCAGTTTTTGGTGGTTGGCATGTCCCTTCCACCTGATGGCAAGCTGGAGCCCTTGGGGAGGGTTCTTGTGAAGCATGCTGCAAACCCCAGCCAGAACAGAGGACAACCCAAGATTTCTTGAACACCAACAAGCCAAGAATGAAGCAAGTCAGCCCATGGTTCTCATGCAGAGCTTCTTCGCATAGCTCCATACCTAAGTAACCAGTGAGTCTGGAGATTAACTTCACCCCAAGAAACACTTTCAGCAGCAAATTTTCACTTTGCTGCTGTGAAAATGCACAGGTCTATGCCCAGGAGTCTAAATGCCTGGGGAAACTTTCCAACCACTGTAAAGGATCATTCTGGGACAAGTGTCACCAGGTATCAGGGCTTAGAGAAAAGCACCTGTTAGTAAATATCAGTGCTCCACTGAGGAGGATCATTTATGACGCAAGTCCCTCCAGACTGTAGGATAGTGGGGTTGTATGAAAACAAGATATACAGATTTGGGGGAAGAGGGTCTTCTCTCCTGAAACTCAACTGCAAGCTGATCCCTATCCCTCTACAAACACACTCTCTTTCCAGGATCATGCTGATTTGAAGCAAGATACAAGCCAGGGTGGATGGGGCTTTGAGCAACATGGTCTAGTGGTAGATGTTCCTGTCCATGACGGGGGTGGGAATTAGATAACCTTGAAGGTCCCTTCCAACACAAATCATTTTATGATTCTATGATAAACTCAGCAGTGAACATAAGTGCTTCTTGACATGTTGGCTTCTTGACATGTTGTAATGCAATAAATGCACCCAGTACATGAGGAGTAACTTGGGAGCAGTTGAGATAGAACTGAAATACTGCTAAAGATTTTAAATCAGCCCCATTGAAACAAGCTATTTCAGGGTGAAAAAATGAGAGCAAAAAGCTACTCTGCTCCTTTGCTGCAAGTGATGTTACACGAAGACCTGGTCCTTGCGTACAGTAACGCCAAACATTTTTAGAACTTTCTGAGCCCGAAGGGACCCACAAGGATCATCAAAGTCCATCTTCTGGCCCTGCACAAAATCACACCAAGAATCACACCACGATTCTTGAAGCAACTCATGAATTAACATGAGTCAGGTACTCATGTTCCTGAGAGCATAGTCCAAATACTTCTTGAAATCAGGGCACTCAGACATGACTACTTCCCTGGGGAGCCTGTTCCAGTGTCCAACAATCCTCTGGGTGAAAAACCTTCCCCTAATTTTTAACCTAAATCTCCACTGATACTGTTTTATGATATTCCCTCGTATCTTCTCACTGGTCTGTCTATTCCAAATTGCTTCCACACACTTTCTGGGATTGTCTAATGTAAGTACAGAGACATGAGGGCTTAGGTGATCAGTATGTTTCTGACTAATTCTGCCAAGGTTAGAGTCAAGGTCCCTCTTGCCAGTCCCATAATCTCCCAGAATCTTACAGCCTCCAAATCTTGTATTCTTCTTCTCCTTAAAATGAGGTGTGGAAGTGTCTCCCCTCCCCTCCCCTCCACCATCTACCTGCAAAGTGGTGATTAAGGGATTCTTCCCAGTGGCAAGAGAAAAGGATTTACTGCAATGAGAATTTCATTTCTGTCTCCCTCTTTCTGAGTGGCTGCATTGACCACAAGGTTTTTCTGCAAAAGGTGGAGAGCAGATGCTTAACTTCACTCTACTTCAGCATGGGAACTACCTTGTAATCATCTCAATACTTCTGGTGAGGTGTGGGCAGGCTCTGAACCTACACTACAAGGACATGCAAGCAGGCACTTAGACACTTGGCTCACCTGTGAGTGTCTGCTCACTTAGAAGTTCACAGCAGCTGGATTCAGGTCCTTCTATTCATTCACTTCATGGCAAAAACTCAGAACTTGTCTGGTACCCCAGTCTCTTAGGGATGGAGTTTTGAGGTCACATTTTGGATTTCAGTGTCAATGTACTATTTTAGGTCCTCTCCATCTATGAATGAAGAGGCCACAACACATCTGAACCTCTTTACTTTGTACAGTGACAAGCCACCTCCTGACAGCCCTTAGAAAAAACATGGTTGAACTGCAGAGAGGCAAATGTTATCTGTTGGGGTTTGAAAGACTAAACAAAAAAGGATTTTTCTTCTCCACTGAGCATAAACAGTTCTGTAATTAGACCCCTCAGTTTAACCTTTTAGCCCTAATGGGGATGAGAAAATTTTCTTGAGTGGTTGAATTGAATTAATTGAAATTGTGTGAAAAAATGACAACGATGCGTGTGGATGGAGAGCATCCTTGTCCAGACAGTTAGTGCTTTCTTGTGCAGCATTTTCTTCAGCCACTTGAGGCAGGTGGGCAGAAGTCTGTATGCTTCAGTGGGTCACAACAAGGTCATGGAAGCAGGCTTGCAGGTTCCAGCTGGGTGCCATCAATAAGAAAGAAGGTATGGTGTTCACAAGCAAAACCAGATCAGCCACTGGTTGATATCAATTCTTTCTGCTCCAGCAAGGGCATCAGGGTCTTCAGAGTTCTGAAATGATGGGCTATTTATGCAAAACACCACCAGAAAACATCACCTAGGTGAAGATACTCTCCATCCAGCACTGTTCAACCAGAACTTGGGATGTAATTCGTCATGGCAGAAACCTATTTGGCCATCAGCTGTCTGAAATGTATTAGAACCCACCTATTGTATAGTTCCCACACTGAATGACTTACTTTGATGTGGAAGGACTGAGTTGCTCTTACCAGCCTGTGAGGCTCCCAGTGTTTTGCTGGGTGGTCCATCAAAGCCTTCAGTGAAAGGAAAGCTCTGCAAATATTGGTGGAGGGATGGATTCCTGGCAGAGTCCTCCTCTGAAAGAGCCCTGCTAGGATGAGCTTTGGCCAGCCACGGCTGCTACAATACCCTCCAGGTTTCCAGACAGCAGGGGCGTAAGCGGTGGCAGTGTTAACTTTCCTTGCTCCCTTTTCCCTCAAGACCTAATAACATTTAAGTAGCAGCCTCATGCCCACAGCACCCACTTCCTAGCATGGATTCGTGCAGCAGTCTTGCTACAAAGGACATGGTGGCATGGTGATGCAATCAAGCAGGACAAGTGTCCTCAGAAATACCCAACAGCTTTGGTTGGGTCGCCTCACAGCTTCATAAACGCCAGAAGGAAATGGACCTTCCCTGCAGCGGCTGTTCCCAGAGCAGAGGAACCTCTGAAGTGTTTCTCCTGTTGTCTGATACCATCCAGACTACTTGTATTCTATCAGGTTTATTCATGCTCACCCTTCTGAGGAAGGCAAATGTTGTTAGGCTCATTAGACAGAACTGAGAGGCTTGAGAGGAAGAGGATGATGCAGTTACATAATAAAAAGTAAGACCGGGACTGAACTAAACTGTGTAGGACACCAATTTCACCTCATATCCTCCATCTTCTTTTCTGGCTTTACTTTGCCCATCACCTACCCTGATAGCTTGTAGACATCATATTCATGGTGACAAAAAACTGAAAATGCTCAAAGAAAATCCACTTCTTGGACACTGGCTGACATTTGGATCCTGACGGGGCATGACCAAGCTGACACATGAGCCCCAGGGGTCTTCAGACTCTAAGCCCAGGAAATTCTGCAAAGCTTGTTTCTAGCATGGGCTATGGTGAGTTAGTCTGACCCTGAGGCTGACTCCAGATCCACAGCATCTGAGGCACCATCTCAGATGTATCCATGTCACATGGGCATCTCTGGCAAAGTTCTGAGTTGCCCAAAGTAGTATTGTAACCACCCAACTACCCACACCACTCCATGGCCCCTGGGAAAGCCAGGGGGCTCTGCTGAATAATAGTCCATGAGCCACAATGGTGTTACCAAATCCTTGCAATTAATTATTGTTGTTAGTCCCTTTCAGAGCTCAGTTCACATCTCTTTCAATGCTCTTGATCACTGTGGGCATGAACAAGCACCTGTCCTATTTATCACTTGGGAGTTTTTATTGCTAGCAGTAGAATAAAAGTTCTATTTATTTGTACTTCATCAGGAAAAAAGGACCCCAGAAACCAATTGTGTTAGGTACTGCATGGACAAAGCCAAAAGAAGTTCCCTGTCATGAGCAATTTACAGACTGACTGTATGATGACACATCAGGGAATGGGTAAGAACAGCAGGAATGGATGATAAAAGCTGGTTGTCTTGGTCACCAAGGTGAGACAAAGCCACAACCTCACCCTCAGCACCTGGCATTTCCAAATGAAAGTCAGAGCAGGCATAGCACTGATGTGAACTCCAGTGCCTGGAGTCAAAGTGAATTCTTGGCCTATAGCTCTGGATGAAGAAGGTGGAAAAACGGGTCCAAATCTGTCTTTATTTGAGAGCTTTCTTATGAGGGAAAGAACAGAGAAAAAGGATAACTAGAAATTTTAGGAAAATTTTGGGGTTGGTATGTTTCCCTAACTAAAGCACACATCATATCAGAAAATTTCACAGGAAGGATTTGGAAAAGCAAAGATTTCAGGAACCTCTTTCAGCATAAATTTCAGCAGTGTTTTCTCACCACATCTATTGCCTCTACCTGGAGAAAACCCTCCAGGAAAGCAGAGCCAGCCAAGTGAAAAAGTTCTGTTCTCCTTCCTCTAGTAGACCTTTTCATCCAGGATTAGAATAACTCAGCTGTGATGACGTATCACCACCGCTACATGACTCAGAGCTCATATTTCCCTGCTGCCAAAACAACAATTTTTAGCTCCCCCTACATCTAAATCCAGACACTGCTGGGTCAGCTTTCCTTGGGTTCAAGGAGGAACTGTATACATTTATCAAAGGGATATTATTGAAAGAAATCACAGAAACAACATCTGGCTCAAAAACTCCCGAGCTGAAACTGGTCATGCAGTTGCAGATAGCTACGGGGAGCTGTAAACACTCAGTGTGTTCCAGATCATCTCCTGACTTTCACTGTCTAAAGATCATATGGAGGACTAGCTTGAGCTTTGGTCTGACACATTAAAGCCACCCCTAAGTTCACCTTTCAGGACTGCAAATCAAGGTTAGCTTACAAGGAGCATTACTTACCAGTAACAGTGAGATGTATGCGAACAAGACTGCAGCCACAATCAGGATAACGAGAGACCAGAGAAACCAGTAGCCCAGGTTCCCATAGTTATACCTAAAAATAAACCAATAAAATACTGTAAGAATGTTTTTTGTTAGCACCTGGAGCAGAGAGGGCCAACAGCCCTCTTCCTTGAAATTCTGAAATTTTCTAAGCAACAAAACAAAGAAAGGCGGAGGAATAGCCTAAGCTGTAACATGCAAAAGTGATTAAGAGCCTCCTTCCCAAAATCCCTGATTGCACTAACCATCAGACTAAAACAGCTTATTATACCTTTCCTTCCCATAATATTTGAGCAGCTTTAATTTAATTTTAGGGGCCAGATTTGCATAACTGTTGCCTACGTAGTACAGAAAGAAAAGATGTGCATAAATCCCTGATGATTATTTCTTACTTTTGAATTTGGGAACATGGAATTCTCTTTCAGTGAGACGGCTGGTGCAATGCCTCTGATTCCAGTCACTATATTTCTTCACATGGAATGGGGGAGAAAGGGAAGGAGGAAAAGAAAGACTCAGAGAAGGAAAGAGTTATTTAGTCCTTCTATTCACAATTTTTGTGATGATGATGATTCTCCCCTTTCTCCTAAATTCACACATACATCTAAAAATTGTACCCAAGCAAAGGCCAAGTCTCAGCACCTCCAGAGTCACTGGACATTCAGTTTGGATGCTGTAACCAAGAGTTTAAGGTGCCAAATCTTTGCTTCATTACTAAAGCGCCCTGTTGCACCACAGCTGCTCCAGAGGGTGCTCATCCCTTCCCAGTCATCCTAGTGACCAGCTGAAGGGGTGAGAGAGGAGGAAAAGATGTTACTTACCAGTCAAAGCTGTTGTAGTCATTTTTACCTTCACCCCACGTGTACAGAAAGACCAGAGAAAAGCAGAAAGCTGCAACGAGCAATGGGAAAAACATGCATTCCCGCTGGAGAGGGAGAGGAAGGAAAGCAGTCAGAGCTACGGCCAGCCAGAGCAATCAAAGCAAATGGCAGGTACTTTCAGCATGCATAAACATATGTAGCTTGGTGTTGGAATTCTCACTGAAGTAAATATGGGGAGGAATTCCCATCCCCTCCCTTGTAACCAGGAAAATGTCCTCAAAATCATACTCTGTACTACTCGTTCTCACGGAAAACTCATTACTTCCCAAATGAACGGGATTTTACCCGCCTCACATGAGAGGAAATTGCACAGTTGTGCTACCTTCTTTGCAATTCCTACTGCCCACCCAACCCTAATGTTACTTCTTTCATTTGATTCTATGGCTTTGAGATGTTCCACTGGCCAGGAGAGGTTGGTGCAAACTCCATGTTTATTATCAGACAAATAGAGCCTGCCACAGAAGCAGCAATTCATCCGGCATTTAGAGCAAAATCTAACAGCCCAACAGATCCCAGCGGACTCCAAATGATATTGGGCTGGGATTCCATGCCATCAACCCCTTGTCTGCTTAGACTTCCCTGCCCCAGTACAGAAATCCAAGTCTGTGCTGACTTTGAGCTGGCTTACCACGCTGCAGCAGCACTTCCCAGGCTCGGTCCTTTCGCGCTGGTAGCGCTTCCAGCGGCAGCTGTAGAAGCCAGCCAGGCAGGAGACGAAGGGCTGCTGCTCGTACTGCTGCAGCAGGTGCCGACGGACCACCTTCAGCTTCCCAAACTTCATCCTCTTGAGGCTGGTTGTCCTGGCCTCCATCTGAGTGCCTTTATCTCATCCTCCTCCTGAAACGAGAACACAGGTTTTACTGGGAGACTGCTGGGTAAGCTTTCCATACTTGAGAAAGGAGAGAAAGCTTTCCCAAGCAGATGCTGAGACCAGCAGGAAGTGATGCTGAGGACATCCCACCTTATTTTATATACCAAAGTGAGATGGCCAGCTGAGAAGCGTGGTCACTGCAAATTCTCTTAGCAGTCAGTGGTGCCACTGGTTGTAACTGAGGCGCCCTGAGTCACACTTGATGATCTACCTCTGCCTCCTTTTGGCTATACAGGAGGTTCTGGGAAATGAAATCATTAACTTAAGAACATTTCAAAATATGTCATATGAACCTAAATCTAGGATTAACTATGGAAATTATTCAGCATCACTGTGACCTGTTTGAAACATGCTATCAGTTTAACTAGCTCATGTAGAAAAGGCACTAAACACCCCCAGGTACACAGCTCTCTTATCCTGGCAAAACTGCAGCTCTGCAGAGACTGATCCCTTAAGAAATAGTTATTACCTGGCTGAAACAACTTTACTGGGAACAGACTTTCAAGTGTAGAAAGACCAGCTTCAAAGATGTACATGTGGGAGAGCTATTCACAATCATAATTGAAACCAAAGAACTTGGTGGTAAATTGCAACCAGTGTAGTGGCAGTGAAGCAAACAGCACAGGGACCAGTGCTAGGTGAAGATTGGTTCACCCAGCAGGGCACTACTGAGACTTCAAGGAAAGATTTAGGAAAACGGTTTTGTGTGGGCATGTAAAGAAGCCCCATTACACAGCTCTTCTTTGGAGGTGAGTTAGTCAGAGATGTTGCATTAGAAGTGCCATCACATCCTTGAGTCCACATCAACCAAGTTCAAATCCTGGAATACCTAATAACAATCATTTAAGAGGAAGAATACACAGCTTGCTGCACTATACACATGGATGAAACGCATGTATAAAGGGATTGGAAATAACTCAGATCCCAGTGTGACTTTGGAGAAATCAGTGCATAAATCCTTGCAGACTGACACATCCAAATAACTGACCAGTTTGCAGAAAGCACAAACAAATCAGAGACAGCAAACACAAGTTAAAACAGAAAAGACACTCCCCTCATACCCCTTCCAAATGCCCAGCCTATTGGCAGCTGGAGTACAAGGAAAGAGGATGGAAAGGAAACAAAAAGGGGGTTCAGTTTGGACCAGTAATAATTATGGAGCACTAAGAACATCATACCCTGAATGCCTTCCTGAGACAGATGTGTCTGTCCATCCAGGATGGTCATAGGGAATCACACACTTGGATGCTTGGATGTAGTGGGGTTAAGCCATCCCTAGAAGCTCAGCAGTGACAGATCCTGGCACCAGCAAGTCACCCTTAGTAAAAAATTGATGCCAGTCTCATGTGGCAAGATGGTGATCCTGCTCTAGAATTCCCAGAGCACAGCTGGGGGGATGTGGTGCAGATGACATCTGATCCGGCTGGTTTCATCAGCTGGCCTAAAGTACACCTGGCATAAACCCAGCAATTACCAAGTAACAGCCACAGCTTTTGAATATATTTTTAATATATGAGCCTTCAGAGCTCTTACTAGAAGGTTGTCACATGCCATGGGATTGCAATATTTGTTATCTCCTAAAAGGATCCCCAAAATTCCCACATCACCAAGTACAGCATCCATTCTTTCTCAGCACTTCTACTTCAGCAATAGGAATTCAGGACACTGGACCAAACTCATTAGTTTTGCTGTCAAAGGGCCATGAGGTTTGTTACTCACATTCCCAGGTGTGGGTACAAGGCTCACACATCAATATTTGTCTATGAGCACACAGGATTTGACAGGAAAACAGATTATGGAGATCCTGAAATACTGCCCACATCATCTGTCTGGCAGCAGCAGCATGCCAGGTGTTAAACCTAGGTGTCAATTTACCCCTCATGAAATTGTCAGTGGTGGAGATCCCACCATCTCTCAAGACAGGCTGAACAAGTCCTAAATTGCTTTGTAATTAAAAGCTGGGGGATTCTTTCCCAGTGTCTTGTCCCCTGTATTACAGTTAAGGACATTACTTCATGCCTTGTTTGTCGTAGATACAGCTTAAACTCTTCCTCTGTTAGGTATTACATGTACTCAAATATGGATGCTTCCTCTTAAACCTTCTCTGGCCTCCACTACCCCAGTTTTTCTAGTCTTTCCTTGCAGTTCATGTTTCCTCCTCTTGAGACCATCCTTGTATGAAGTGGACAATCACCTGCTATTTGGGCTTCTGTGGCAACTCCCATGGGTTTTGGCACACAGTAGCCACAGTCTGTCCAGGTTACACCTGCTCACCCATAGCACAGGCTACTTGATACCTGCAGCATCCAGTTTCTCTCATGTATCAAACATCAGCTGGCCTTGAGCTTCTGAATGCTTAAATAATTCACCCTGGACTCACCCCCAGCAGAAAGGGAAAGGTGTTTTCAGCTGCATCACACAATGACAGAATTGTTTGGATTGGAAAGAATCTTAAAGATATCCCACTACACCAGGTTGCTCAGAGTCCCATCCACTCTGGCCTTGAACACTTCCAGGGATGTGGCATCCAAAACTTCTCTGGGCAATATTAGAGCTTCATCTCAGAGTACTTATGACACCAGTATAATTAAGAATTTCATTACCTCCTACCTTAGTCTTTCCAATCAAGTCACCTCTCCAAGCCCATGTGTTATTGGGAAAGGGACACCTCATTGCAGCAGAGCCTGGGGAACGAGGGAGAGACAAACACAACCTGCTGTCCACAACCCCCTCCACCAGCCTCTGGTCCTTCCAAGAACATCAGGCTGGCCAAAGAAGAGCAAAAAAAGATGCCTTTCTCTCTGGCATCCCCTGAATCCCCATTGACCTTGCTGTCCAAGCAGTATCACTATGGCAATAACACCTTTCAGTACCAAGAGACTGAAAAACACAACTTGTCCCCTGCTTTCAGCTCTAGCTTCTGCTGGCATCCATCCATCCCTCTTTGCCTATCCTTTCCCTTTTTTCTTTCCAGAGACCTTTTCCTTCCTTTCCCAGCCCCCAACAGACAGAGTGATCTGACTCAGCTGCTCCTTTGAAGCCTGCAAAGGGCCACAGAATTCTACAAAGGTGATAACCTCAAACTGAAATTTTATCTTGTCAAGCAGAGGATGTTCTCTAGAACATCTCCACTCAAGTAAATGGAGATATAAATGGAGACCCTATAGCACCTTCCAGTACCTAAAGAGGTTACTATTGATCTGGAGAGGGACTTTTGACAAGGGCAGGGAGTAACAGGACAAGAGGGAATGGCTTCAGATCAGAAAGGAGGTAGGTTGAGATTAAATCTTAGGAAGAAATAACAGTGAGCTCTTGTCCAAAGCAGAAACCCTCCTGTCATTTCCCAGACCATGATTTGATCCAAGGCTTCTGCTCCCTCTGGGCATACAGGGCTCACCTAGCAAATGGGAGCCTTTGAGCAGCTCTGCCCCACAGCTTCAGGCACTGCTGGGTCTCTGCTGAGGAGCGAAGCACAAGGCATGCTTGAGGCACTAGACAAAAGGTGATGCTTGCATGGAGATGCAAAGGAAGGAATTGACAGGGAGAGGGAAGACCAAGGACAACTCACCAAATTTGAGGCTGCTTCACTCTTAAGGCAGCAACTCCTAGGAGGAGCCCATCTCCCTCTACAGCTCTGCAAGGTTCATGTATTGCAATGCATTTACACTGTGCTGTTGCTGGTATCAGCAAACAGACCAGTGGCAACTCCTGGGACAAGTCCAGGAGAAATCTCTCTTAGATGTGCCAGGTCTCAGATGAGAATAAGGAAAGCAAAGACAGACACAAGGACAGTCAGAAGGGTGCTTCTCAGTTAAAATGTACTCATATCTCCAGGCACTCCATTGTTCTCTTTATATGTGTCCTTCCAAACAGGCATCACTCCTCCCCTTTTACCTCTGAATATTTCCCTGGTCTCTGCCCTCAGGTTCATCTCCATCTTCTCAAGTAACTGTGTTCCATTTAACACAAGCTCCCTCCCTACCACTCAGCCACCATCCAGTTTCTCCATGACCCTCTGTCCCATGGTTTCATCCTTCATGGTTTCATCATGGTAACCAATTGCCAGTCTGCTGTCACAGTTGGCACAAGGCAATGAGAAGCCATAAAAACATTATAACTCCCAAGGTCTGGCTGAATCTGCAGTGCCTCAGACCACATCAAACACTGATACATTTGAATTCACAAGAACCTGATCCCAAGAAAGATGATATCCCAGTAACTGCGCCCAACAACCACCTAAGGGGCAAACACCACTGAAACAAATGACAGATGCAGAAGCCAAAGAAGCAGTTCAGTCCTTGGCAGGACTTAGCAAGAGGCTTCACAGTCCTTGCATCTAGATTTGAAGCACGGTTCTCTTAAAATTCAGAGATCGTCTGCAACTCTTGCCCATCTTTACCAGGCAAAGTTAAATGGATAGAGAAGGGAAACAGCAAACTTGCATCCGTTCACTAGAAAAGCCATGGGAGCAAAGAGCAAGCAGGTAAACAGGCATCAGTAGGATGGCAAAGTTTAGGACTCCTTAACAAGTGAGGCATGAAAGCAGTAACATATGTTTTTCTGCTCCATAAACCCCAGGGACTCCAGGTTTTTTCATGGCAAACAGAGACTTTGCTCACAGATAAGAGTCCCCATAATCGCAGGCAGTCAGACAGAGCTGCTGCTTTTCCCGCTGCTTGGCAGAGAGTGAGGAAAAGCATGGGAAATAGCCTGGGGGGATGAGAGAGGAAAGAGAAGGAAAGAAAAATCAGGAAACATGTTCAGCCACACAGCCTGAATGCTGAAAGCACTGAAAAGAGGAACCTGCTTGAGAGGCCAGTGCTTAAGCAAGGATTAAAATCCTGCGTCTTTTTGGGTACTGAGTCTGGAGCTTTCATCCTCCAAGGGGCAAAGGTACGGCAGCCAAATCTAGCACTGCCCTGTAGCTTTTTCCCATGGGGCTTCTCGAGCATTTCTTTCCTTTCCCCTCCACCGAGGTGTCCCCCACACCATACCTAACAACGCAGGGGGCTGTAAGGCACTGTCGGCGCGGCGGCAGCAGCGGCGGCCGAGGCGCGGCCAGGGGGAGACGGCCAGCTCAGGCTGTCCAAGGGGGAACAACTTGCTCCAACCCGAGCAACAGCGGCAGGAGCGCAGAGCACCCTCAGCACCGGGAAGCTCACGGCGGCGGAGCTCACGGGCCAGGAGCGGGCGGAGCCGGGAGCACCGCGGCGGTTTCCAACCGGCCCGGGCGGCGCGAGCGGCGGGGCCGGCCCGCGGGGAGCGCCCGGGACTGGCGCGGGGCTGGCCCGGGACTGGCGCGGGACCGGCGCGGGGCTGGCCCGGGACCGGCCCGGGACGTCTCTCGCGGGCAGCGGCCGTCCCAGCGGTTATCCCGCCTGTTCTCTCAGCGGTTGTCCCAGCGGATGGCGCAGGGAGGGCGCTGAGGCGCTCCAGCACCGCTCCAGCGGCGGCAGCAGAGTCCGTTGCCACAGATGCCTCGAGCCGAGACGACCAAGAGGGGACCTCACCCCAAAGTGTCTGCGGGGAGGGTGACAAGAGGATGGAGCCAGGCTCCTCTCGAGAAACTGGTGCACAGGAAGCTCCTGCTGAGCAGGAGGAAAAATTTCTTTACTGTGCAGGATCAGGTTGCCCAGAGAGGTTGTGGAGTCTCCCAGTGGAGATAATCAAGAACCACTGGGTGCAATGTGCTCTAGGGTGACGCTGCTTGAGCCGTAAGGTTGGACCAGATGACCCACTGAGCTCCCTTCCATCCTGACCCGCTTTGATTCCATGATTCTGTGGTTGCAAGCTCTTTCCAGATCTTACAAATACATTTCCCAGTTCACTGCAAGAGACGTGGGCAAAAAAAATTAGGTGGGCAACAGGAGTCGCATGAGGGACATGGAGATGGTCATTTCTCAGCCCCTGAGCATGGCCAGCTTCTCCTAAGAAAGGAGTGATGCCCACTCTGCCCATTCCACTGTTTCCAAGGGGTTTGGAGAGAAAGTGAACTCCATGCCAGGACTAGGAGATTTCTTGAACCTGAGCTGAGACTCTCCAGTACCTGCAGCTCCTTAGCCTGGAGATTCCTGCCACCACTCTTTAGGGCATCACTTCCTGGCCTTTCCTCTGGGATTCTTTCACAGCATCACGCCAATGGAAGCAAAGGAGTAAAACTTCCTGGCAAGCTGCTAGTTGATCACCGTCTCCATGAGCTGCACACAGATCTTGCCACTAGCCAGAAAGGCCAACAAAGAGCATCCCTTAAACCTGCATTTCTACCCTACAGTCTGCCCAAGGCTCTGGATCACAGTCTAGGATCCCTTTTATTTAACTATCTTCTGCCTTTAGTTCTTTTTCAGGAAATTAATTAATTTTCATTTCCTGAAACCCAGGAAATGAAAAAAAGATCAAATAAAATAAAGACAGTTGTAACCTCCCTATAAAAAAAGAATGTGATCTATATCCTCTCCCTTGCAGATGATAATTATAATTTATCAGTACAACCTTCTGCAGTTTCTTGATAAGCCCTGGCCTGGGATCCCAGGGAGTGGTACAGCCTGGGACAAACACGTGCAAGGCATGTCATGTGCACTGCTTATCTCCTAGCTTCTGAGGTAGAAGAACACAGCCATTAGCAGAAAGAAACAACAGGGCTTAACAGGGAAACAACTAACAGATGTGGATGTAGAAGGGGTTAACAAGGAATTACAGCTCCTGTGACTGCAGGGACCACACTTCTCCATTCCCTTCCTTGCAGTACACCTCTAACAGGCTGTGGCTGTGGCTTCCAAAGACATGGAGAGGCTTCCACCAAGGTTCATGCCCTACCTTTTGCAACATCCCACCACATTTTGAACAGACAAAAGTCAACAAGCCCATTTCAAATAAATTCTGCCAAAATCCTGTGTCTATTACACAGGGTCTTACCCCATCTCAGAGGACATCCAGCAGGAGCTGTGGATGGGTGAGATGTGGAATGGGTGGTGTGCCCTGCTTAGCCACAAGTGCCTCAGCTATGGGTACATGCTTTAAGGCAAGATCTTCTCAGGCAACCAGTCAATCTTCTGGGGTCAATTTGAGAAGCCCTTGAGGAGCTCCCACAGCTAAGAATGAGTGATATGGGTTTGGAAACGCTGCTGCAGCCCCAAATTTCTAAACATACTCCTACATGGTGAAGCAAGCCTCACTCCAAGGTGAGATCTATTCACCTTGAAACAAAACCCAACATCAGCCATGAGAATTTAGCATACAAAAGGCATCTTAATCCCTGGTTTTATTCCAGAGTAATCACCATAGAAAATACAGCTGTAAGGTTGAAACACATTTTTACACAAGGCACATTTTTCCTCTCCCAAATCCCTTCCCCAGGACTGTTTAGAGTCTATTTCTTCAAGGTACTTCTCTCAAGAGTCTCACACCATCAGAGCAGCAGCACATCTCCTGTGAAGACAAACTGAGAGATCTGGGGCAGTTATTGAGTTTAAGCTGAAAGAAGGTTGGTTTATATTAGGTATTAGGAAGAAATTCTTCACTGTGAGGGTGGTGAGGCACTGGTACATGTTTCTCAGAGAAGCTGTGGCTGCCCCATCTGTGGAAGTGTCCAAGGCCAGGCTGGATGGGGTCCTGAGCAACCTGGTGTAGAGGAAGGTGGCCCTGCCCATGGCAGAGGGTTTGGAGCGAGATCACCTTAAGTTTCCTTTCAACCCAAACCATTTTATGATTCTATGTTTGAAGCATGTTTGTCCCCAATGTGCAGTCCCCAGAGCTGGCTCATTATTCACAACCACTTGCAGAATCCTTGTTTAATCATACTTATCGTCATTAGAAATCACAGCTGCCTTTCTTCGCTTTCAAAGCACTTTGCAGGCTACATTAACAAATGTGTGCCCAGGAAATTATTGGCCAAGTCTCAGAGCATTTACAATGGGTTTTATACAAATGCTTTCAGCTTCACATGGAAACAGGCAAGGGGAAATCATCATGTTTGTAAAAGGGTCTCCAAGTGCTACAATAGATTTTCTCTCTCGCCTGCTAGGAGCAAAATGAGTGTTTTGAATAAAGCTGAATAGTTGCTTTAAAAAAAAAAAAGAGAAAGGAAGAAAGAAAAAGAAGAGGTGGAGAAAAGTTTTTTACAAATGCCATGTCTTTGGCTGGACTCAGGCATAATCTGATCCAAGTGTTCTTGGGTACATGGGCACTTTTCCAGCATTGCAGAAATGAGCATGACAGACAGGTATCTTTGGCTCTGTTGGTGCCAAACCCCTCAGCAGAGCCTTTCCTCTGTTTTTGACCCTAATCAGCGTTCATATACCTCATATATAACCCATTCTCTTGGGTTATACAGCACTTCTTTCCTCAGTCTTGGGTTCCCACCCCAAAAGGACAGAGCCCTTTTGGGGAAGCCAGCACCCTGCCCCTTGGCAATCCAGGTAAGCAGAGGCAGAAATTGGCCCCAAAAGGGATCAGGAACAGTTACCTTCCATCTGTGATCACTCAGAGAGCTTCCATCCCCCAGCTAGATGCTGGTCCCAGAGGCAGCAGCCAGATGTCCACGTCTGGATGTCACTTTGCTCACCCAAAGAGGGAATCAGGAGCGTCACTAAGGTTATACCTCCCCAGGTCAAGCCTGAAAACAGAGACTCAACACGACTATTTTGGGGTGAGATGCTGCCCCCCACACTTCAGCATGGGCAACAGGAGAAGGGAAGAGTTTTGTTCTCACTGTGCCTGTGGTCAGGCAGTGTCACCAGCAGCAATGTGTGCAGTGATGCTCAGCTAGCCCTGTGCAGCACGTGGGCACAGCCCCTGGGTGGCCCACAGCTTTCTAAGAAGTCTCTCTCCCACCATTGAAAAGCCACTGTGGGGAGGCAAGAAGTGCTTCCACGCCTCAAAGCCTGCCTGGGTGGGAGGAGGAGGAGGAATAAATCCCTTGGAAAAAAAAAATTAAAGGGAGCTCAGAAAGGAGGGAAATATTTCTTTGAAGATATAAATCCTACTTTGTGCATTTCAGCATGCCCTGGCTTGGGTCCCTCCCTGCTCCTGGGAATGCCTAAGTGGATCTTCGTGCCCTGCTGTTAAGGGGAGACAAGGAGCTTGGGACACAGTGTGGGGGACTGTTGCGGTGTGAAGCAATATCCTGTCCCTCAGGTGTGCCAACTTCTTCCCCTCCCCCTGCCCTCTTCCTAAGTGCTGTCTGTCAAGTTCCACATACCAGCAAGGGCATCGTGTGATTGGCAGAAGTTCAAAAGATGCTTCTCAGACCTGGGGCCATTGGCCTGTCCAGGTGTCATTGTCCCCTGAGACCCTTCCCCTCCCACCTGGTTGGTGGCTCACCTATCCTTTCCCTCCCCCTCCCTGTGGGCTTAAAAGACACAGAGACCATGCGGTCAGGATTCTGTTGGAGCTGTTACCGAGACTCAGAACTCTGTGACCCTGGAATAAAACTCTGGATTTAACCCTCCAGCGAATCTGCTCCCTTTCCTCTTCACCGTCACCTGAACTTTTTCCACTAGAGGTAAACTGAGTTTCCACCATGCCTGGACTTGTTCCGAGTGCCTGACTGCAACTTCCAGCCAGCTAAAGGTGTCTGTGAGGTGAAACACCACAGCTGCCGCCTTTGGTCCAGAGCAGGGCCTGACGAGCCCAGGGACGTTCCACCCGGCAATATTGGGATTTTATTCTATTAGGGGACCCTCTCCAGCCCCACAGCCCCATGGAGGGCTGTGCATCACCCCAAGCATCATCTCTAGGGGAAGGGTTCATCCCTGAGCCAAGTGGGGAGAAGGAAAGAGGTTTCCAGATTGCCTACCTCTGCTCAGCAGCTCTGCACAGCGCTATTCAGCCTGGACAAGGGACAGGGGCCCTGGACAGCCACTGTGCTGAAGACCCCAGCACTGGCCCTCCCCCAGAGTGTGGGTGTTGAAGTTCAAGCCTTGGAGCAAAACACCTTGGAAGGAGGGGAGGAAAGGATGCTTTCCATGCCACCAGACAGAAGTTTATCCATTTAGTCATTGACAGTATCCAAATACACGAGGGCTAGCCAGCTTTTGCACCATAAGAATGTGGTGCTGCTGTTCTCAGAGAAAAATCCTTTTCAGCTAATTAAACACTACCACAATTCTGCATAAGCAAACTCAGAAAATTCTGAACTCATTTCAGAGCAACAGGATATCCTGACACACAAATCCCCTGACCTAACCTCTGACCATGGATGCAGCAGAGCCATCACCCAGATCCTCAGTTTCCCCGTTCAGGGTTGTGCCAACAGTGCCACAAGATCAGCACGTGAGGATTGTATGGCTCATGTAATTTTCATCCATCTGCTGGTGTGAGACATGGAGTTTGCTTAGCAAAACAAGAAGACTAGCACAGACAGCCCTTGGGCAGAGCCTTGATGGAACTCCTCGGGGCCAAGGACACACAGAACAGTCAGATCTGCTGGATCAGCACTCAGCAGCACTCACATTCCAGCATCCTGGAGGAAACAAGGCATTTTTTTAGCTGAGAGCTTGGGGCAGGTGTTTTCATTCTTCCCTTGGTTTTCCTAGAGGACTGGTTACAATCATAGAATCATTAGGATTGAAAAGCCCTCTAACATCAAGTCCAACCATTAACCCAACACTGTCAAGTCTATCAACTAAATCATGTCCCCAAATATACACATTTTTTCCAGGTGACTCCACCACTTTCCTGGCCAGTCTGTTCCAATGCTTCAGCACTCTTTTAGTGAAGAAATTTTTCCTTAGATCCAATCTAAACCTCCCATGGTGCAACTTGAGGCCATTTTCTCTCATCTTGTTACCTAGGAGAAGAGACAGACGCCCACCTGGCCACAGCCTCCTTTCAGGTGGTTGTAAAGAGTATAAAGGTGCCCTCTCAGTCTCCTTTTCCTGAGGCTGAACATTCCCAGCTCCCTCAGCTGCTCCTCATCAGACTTGTGCTCCATTTCCTCTGTGTTTGAGTGGTCACCCTGATCACCCAGAACAGCCAGCAAAAAGAAATGGGCACAACTCAGCTCATGCAAGGGCAGATGTCTAAATAGGCCAGATGAATGTCCTCACACACATCCAGAGCGCCAGGGCATGAGCCCAGCCCAAAACGAGAGGGCATTCATCCCCTAAACCCAGCAAGCCCTGCCAGTTCACCTTCAAGGAACTCCTGCATCCTGGCATGGAAAGGACAAGGCCACAATTGCCAGGGTGGTCTCATCCTGTTGCCATACAAAGGGACAGCCACAGAAATTCTGTTTGTGGGGTGACATGAAGCAGTCACAGGGACCACATGTAAGGCACCAACAGGCTGATGGAGGGCAGTAGTACTTAACCCTACAGTGCCTCATTCTCACAGAAGGACCAAAAACTCGCTCCCCCATCCCCCCAGACTGCATTCACCATGAATTGCAAAGGAATATGGAACAGGCCCAGCCTCTTGGTAACAGGTTGCCAACTGACAGCAGGGAGGGAAGGAAGAGGTCACAACAGCAAAGCGCTAAGATGAAGGCTGGAAAATCTGAGGGATGGAGAAGATAAAAGGGTTGGCGTCATTCACCTGCATTTCTTGCAAGGATTGGGTAGTGCTCAACGAAAAACTTCTTAAAAGCTTTGCAGGAAAGAGAGCACTTAGGACAGAGGCACCATGACCCCACAGAACCTTTCTGACGGCTTTGAGGCATGAATCAATTAAAGCAATCACAGAGCAAAGGTTAATCAGTAGCAAGTACATCTTAAGAAGTAAGTAGTCTTTTAAAAAGCAACTGCTTTTGCCAATTCCCCCCTCCCCGTTTTCTAAAGTGTCTTTTATTTCTCCAGGCCTGGAGACCTTCCAAAGTAAGGTCAGTGATGAAGAGCAGCTGCCGAAAGGAGCAGACTGAGTCGGTGGCGGCAGCCAGGACAGAGAGGGCCGGACCTGTAATTGTCACAGAGCTCAGTGCTGCAAAAGTGTCTCGGGGCTGTAAACCTCCCAGGGCCTTCCAGCCTAACTGGAGCAGATGGAAGCTGGAGAAACAAGGAATTGCTCACAGTTGCATTGGAGAACAGAGGAAAAGAATCAGGAGAGTAAGGCAGGGACTGACTCTAAAGCCCTTCTGCACAAGCAGTGAGACTCCAGCAGGCCTACAGCGATGCTTCGAGCTGCTCCCAGCCCCTGCCCTGCTTGCAGAGATGTGCTTCTTCCTTCTTGCACCCAAAACTGGAGCTGACGTCAAAGCAGCCCCCCCAGGCAGCAGCACAGCCTCACTCACACATGTGCTCATTCCCCCAGCCCTGCCCTCTTTCCCTGCCTGCTGCTATTCTCGTGCTCCCTGCTGCTATTATAGCACACCACCACCACAGCTAACCTCTCACCCTGCCACCTTTCCTCGCAAGCGGTGATGAAAGAAAAGAGCTGGCACACTGTGGTGGCCCCAAGAGCTTCCCTTGGCACCAGACCAGCAGAGGATGAGTCCCAGGACAGGTTTATCTCATCTCTCTCTTGCTACAGCATCATGTGCACTCACAAAGGCTACAACTGCTCAGCCACCAGAAAGGACCTGGGCCATGAGCATGGAGAGTCCATCCTGACCCTGACAGCAGGTTTGCATCGTGCTTAGCACAACATCTTCCCTGGAGACACCAGAAGCCTGGCAAGGCAAACAATGACAGGAGAAAAGGATCAATATGAGACCAGGACACAGGCATGTTCATAAAATCAATGTATCACAGAATGGCTTGGGTCGAAAGGGATCTTCAAGACCAGCTGGCTCCAGCCCTCTGCCATGGGCAGGGACATCTTACTGTACAAGCCCCTGAAATGTCACTGTTTCTACTTCCCTCCTCTTTTTCTAGAGAGAGCAAGAAATACAGCAAATGCCAATGTCCTGCTGGTGGGGAGAATAACAGGGAACATGACCAAAGATACCCACTGTTTACTGGGATTTTATAAAAGGCCAGCCAGCAAAAAGCAGCCAGCTGTGAGTCCTGCCTGAATGCTGCTGGGAGAGCAGTGTCCAGCTCATGAAGAACAGGATGAGGACAAGCTGCTGCAGAGAGGAGCACCTGCAGGCTGGCTGCTCAGCTCCCTCACACCACGTGTCAGAGGCTGGAGCAGAGGGTGCAGTGTGGAGCCAAGCCTGTGCACCCTCAGGGCTCATCCTGCCACGAAGGCACAGCCCAGGTGCATCACAGGTCGTGTCTCCAAGCTGCTCCACCCACACCAGCTCTTTCCTTTCAGTAAGGTCTGTAACACAAAGGATCTTCTCCCACCTTCTGTGCTCTCTGCTCACCTAAAACGTAGCCCAAGACCCTTGTTTGCTGCACACCACAGAGGTCTCTGGGGCAGTTCTGCAGGCCAGCACACAGCAGGTCACTCCAGCATGAGGCACAGACCTCTTCCTACAAGATATCCTGAGACATGGAGTCTGGCCTGGACCAAAGCCAGGCTGTTGCTGCACATGTGCATGGTGCTGCAGGGAATGGCCACTGCAGAGCTCCCTGCAGCCTGTCCCCCATGAAAAGCCACCGAGCTGGGGCTTTGCCAATGGGCAGGATCTGCTCCACACTGGAGCACATGGGTCTCAGCTGGTAAGAGTAGCTTCTCAAAGTGACTGCACACAACCAGAAAGGATTGCCTGAAGGAGGACCTCTGGGTTTGCAAAAAAGGTCATACTGGATTTGTGTCAAAGGGCCACAAACTTCTGGGAAAAAAACAAACAAAAAACCCAACTTTCTCTTTTATTTTAGCTGATACTTTATCACACTAAGCAGAACTGTATGGTAACAACTTGCACAGAGGTACATTGTGAGCTGCAGGCATTCTCACAAAAAGCTGACACAACTAAACTTAAAGAACTGTGTTTCCATCACCAGAAATTATACATAAAGACACCATTTGCTCACCTTCTTGGTCCAATGTCATGGTGTAAGGAAGTCCCAGGACTGGTTGTGAGAACAAACTTTGTGTTTGTGTTCTCTGCAAGGATTTCAAATTGCCCTGAAAATCTTGCACAACTTTTAGAAATTTCAATAGTAAAGTTATAAAGGAAGTGACAGCTTTGTCTCCTTTCACATTCAGAACAATTTTTAATTAAAATCCAGGTGGTCTTATGTTATATTACGCCTTTTCCTGTTGTTAAATGCAGCTTAAAATCTTTAAGGAAGAATCTGTAGGAAATTTTTTCTGCTCTCTCTTGTCCTTCCACCTGGTATCATCTCTCAGAACTTATCAGGAGAGATGCTGCATTGTGAGGTCAGGATTCCCAGAGAAGGTGTAGAAGTGAAGAGAAGATGATGTACACCATGGGCTGGACTTCCAGCTAATCAAAGTTTGCACTTTGCTACTCAAAGTTGTCCCAGTGCCAGTCCCCATGTTCACATCTTCTCAGTGCCTGATACTGAATTAAAATTCACTCTTTCTCAGGAGTGAAAATTCCTGTGTTTCATTGCTGATTGTGGTTATGCCTACAAATAACGTGGAGGCATTCGGACAACAACAGCAGCCTACAGCCAGGGTCAAATCCTGGTTCAGCTGCAAACCAAGCTGCTCTCCAAACAGTTGCCCATCAGAGCTCCCGGGGTGACTGCAGCATCAGGGCAGATGGCAGACTGTAGTGTTGCTTCCAGCCTTTCTAACCAAGTTGTGATTATTTACAGCTGTTCCCAGATGTTCCCCTTTCACGGGTTATTTGTTCCTGAGTCAACCTCCCCGTTCACACGCCAGGCAAGCTCAGGAGAAGAAAGAGAGAGGCTCCTTTCTCCCTTTTACTATGGAAACAGCCCTTTATCCCAGGGATTGCAAGTGCTCAGCCGCCTTTTCCCTCCCACCACTGCCCCGGCTACAGCGACCCCAGGAGCCGCCCGCCGCTCGCGCTCATCCCGGCTCCCGTTCATCCGCTCAACAGGTCACAGCAGCTCATCCTGCACGGACCCCGGGTGAAGCAGGGCTGCTGAGCACCTTCTCCTCCCCAGAAGCCCCCCGCTCACAAATCGCCCCCTTGCCTCCCCTTTTGCTGTCGTTCCTCCCTGTCCTCCGGCTCTCCGGGCTTCCTTTCTCCCTCCAGCCCGGGCGGGAGCCGGGTCAATGCCCGCCGTCGCATCCCAACCAACACACTCAAACATCCACAGACAACAAAGGAAAAGTGAAAAAAGCCTCGCCCCCTCGGGGCTAACTTTCAAGGCAAGCAGGGGAGAGGAGGCAGGGGCGAAGTTCGGCAGGCGGGAGCATCTTGGAGAGTTCGGGGGGAGGAGGAGGTAACTCACCGCGCCGTGAGGCACACGGACGGGTTATTTCTGCTCTCCGCTGCTAGGTCCCCTGCCTGTGACACTCCGGGACGCGAATGGTGGCACTGCTGTGTGACACCCGCTATTAGAGAGGCTGCTGGAGCCGTCCCTCCCACGGGAGGAGGGGCCATGAGAGGCTTAATAAATTCAGTCCCCAAGGCTAGAGAAATTAAAATCTCGCCATGGGACGCAGACAGCTGCTCATGCCATGCTCCGGGAGACACCCGGGACTTGGGGACAGACCTGGGATTGATTCATTTATCGCTTGCCCAGCCAGAATAGGAGAGGTTGGTGTTCACATCCCACCTTGGCAGAATTGAGTGTCAAAAGGATGGGGTTTGAGGAAATATGCCAAAGGAGATCTGGGAAAGATGTGTCATCGTTGACCCTCAGAATTAAAACTCCTGAACTTCCTCCATGAAAATATTTTCCATAACTGTAAGCCCCAGGCAGGAATCCACTGCACCAGATTTCTGAGCAACCCTGGATGAAAAACTGCTTATGTTACTTGGGGTTTTGCATGGTTTTGGGCTTTAATATCTAAATCCTATTAGAGTTATAACTTCTTTTGTAGGGGGAGGAGAGGGGACAGGACTGTACAACAAAAGCAGGTTGGATTTTGTAACCTCCAATGCATCCTGGGCTTTCAGAGAGCCAAAATCCCATAATAAAGTTTCTCAGGATAGGAAGCTGCACAACCTCATGCAGCTCCTCCTGCTCCACAAAAGCTCTTCACTGCAGTAGAGGCTAACAAACCTCCCCTCCAGCCCTGGAGGGCTCTCTGAAACACCAATGGTGCAGTTTTGCCATCCCTGTGGTTTCTCTCATTGGGATTTTTCTTGCTAGAGGTAAAGACAGATCAGGGGGTCCCTCAAAAGCAAAATCAGCAAACTTGGAAACAGAGAGGGCAGAAATGGGCTGAAAGGCTGGTCCAGCACTTTTTGTGCTGTGCATTTTACAAAAAGAAACTTTTCAGTAGGAGATGAGCTGTAGGGGTGCCAGCCTGGTTCACTCTGAAACTTAACGATGAGCAGAAGGCATAGAAGAGCTCCACTTTAAAACAGCCTTGCTAATCCTTCCTTAGCACTTGGTCCTAAAATAACATCACTCTTCCTGTGGAATTGGGAGAATTGGAATCAAATAAATGCAGGAGCCACAAGACGTGAAGGTAGAAGCAGCTGGTTCTATTGCTGGTGGTTCTCCAGCTAACACTTGGCTGTCTGGAGCAAAAATGCACGGGGCTGTGCGGGAGCCTCCGGAAAAATTAATTGCTTTATGGTCTAATTCCTGGAAATCTGATAAATAGGGCAGGAAAGGGTGAGATTTAGAAGACTGGTGGCACTAATGAGATTTGGGAAGCAGCAGCTTTTCCAGGTACCCTGCAGTTTTAATCTCCTGAGTTGATCCATTGGATTTTTCTCCTTACGTATTTGGGCCGTGCTGAGACCAGCTTCGTCGTGGGGCCACACTGGAGTCCTGAAGGTCCAAGACAAGGGGAAGCATGGCATGGGGGTGGCCTGGAAGGCTTAAGGAGTAGTAGAAAGCACAGAGAGCAAGAGCATTTTGCTCTGTGTTTGAAGACAGTAGTAGGGTCAGCAACTCCCCAGAATAAATTCTGAAGCGCCTTCACCATCACCCCTATTCAGGCTGCCTCTCTTCCAACTGCTGCATCCTCATGGTGTGGATGAACCCCAAGGGTTACATGAAGATAAAGGGACATGGCTGAGCAACATCAGCCCAAAAAAATCTCCTTCAGTGGAGGTAAGAGCCTGAAAAATGAAAAAGCTTATTAAAAGCACTACCATAGTCTTACCTCCTAACAAGCAAAAAAACCCCAAATATCTCTATTCTCTGCCCTAAAATATTCCTGTGGTTTTGCTTTTTTCTGGGTATTCACGTGCAAAGCACTCAGCATCATTCTGTGCTCTCCAAACACCTGGCAAAGGACTGATCAGCTGGGCAGACTGGATTCAGTATCTTCAGCTCAGAGTTCACCAGCTTATCTCAAGCACAAAATCCTCACCCAGTGTTCCAGTCAATGTCTTAGACCTGCCAGAAACTGGGAATAAAGGATCTGCTGGGGCCCTGCCACCAGCAAGTCCAGCCTTGGAGATTTATGATTCCATAAAGGAAATATCTGCAAAGGACTGGTGCTGTACAAAACCCTCTCCAAGGGGAGACCAGGGCAGGTCAGCCTTTAACCCAGTGAGTTTTTCCTGTTTGTGCCAGGAGAAGATAAACCCAGGGCAGAAATGGCACAAACAGGGAGTGGGGATGGTGTCCTGCCCAGCTGCCAGCCACATCATGGAGGATTTTGCTGGGAAATAAACAAATGTTCACACCCTCCTACCCCAAGTCCTCCCCACCTTAGGACATTTGTCCTCTCACAACACACTGCCTGGGCAGCATGAGGGGCCAGTGTGTGTCCCCATCACGTCCCGCATTCCTGGCAGTTCCAGGAATGATAAAGGAGGTGGTGGGAGAAGGAAATGACCTGAACTCATCCAGGCTTCAGACCCACAGTCAGGGGAGAGCAGCATCTGCTTTTTTCAGCAAGTAGTAAGTATCCCACCAAAAAGCAGAAATGTCAGGCCCTGGAGGCACACAGGATGGGCTGAGAGGGAAGAAAGGGACCTGGCCAGCTCCAAGCACCATCACAAGAGAGCAGAGACTCCTCCAGCCCCTCAATGCACAGCATGTCCAAGAATAAAGATGTTCACAGTCAGCTTCTCATCAAGCCCCAGGGATGAGGCTGCAGGGGAAGGGGCAGGCTGGGAGGTCCTCTTGCCATCTCCCAGCCTGAACCCTTTGACACACAGCTCCAACACAAAAGGAACAAGAGAGCATCAGCTCCCCCAAAGTCTTGGTGTGGGGAGACTCAGGGTAAAGTAGAGGCACAGTGAAAATGGGGAGCAGCAGGTCTTGCAGGATGCTGGCAAGCCTCCATGGAAACCTGGGCCTGGCCCTGCTCCTGCATCCTGGGACATGTCCTTCACTAACACTTCTCAGGCTGCTTGGGTTGATCAGAGTTGTTTCCAAATGCACTTGCTCCAAAGAAATGCTACTGTCCCTTCCCAAGGACGGCAGGGGCTGTGGATAATGGAGCAAACTCCAGCCAGTTGAGCCCAAGATGTGGCAGTTTCTTCTGGAGTGTGCAACCCACCCGATACAAAACATACACCAAGAGCCAAAATGTAAACTCAAAAAATCACCTCATGCATGCCAAAATGCCAGGCAAGTCCTCCCAATCCTGGTGCTCAGCAAGGGGCTCTGAGCACTGTTTCTGGGAAAGCCACATCCCTCAGGTGGGCAGGAAGGGACACCAGGCAGACACACCACAAGCCTGGCTGTGGGGAACCAGCCCTCCAGCAGAAATACAGGCTGTGTTGAGTGGATGGAGGGAGCTTTTACATCGTCCTCAAAGCAGCTGGTGGGGACAAACTCTGCCTCTCACAGCTGTGGCTGCAGCAGCTCTGCTGCCTGCTCTCCCACGGCAGGGCTGGCTGCTGCTGGAGCTGGTGCAGCCTTGTCGAAAGTGAGAAAGGGACAGCCCTCGCTCTTCTTCCATAGTTTGTGGCTGTTCTTTAAGAAACAGCATCATTTTGTCCAGAAATCAGGGGATTGCAGCACACCCGGGAGGATACAGCTTGAGGAGAGGCCAAGGGACTTCCAGAGGGGAAAATCACGCAAGGACCAGTGAGGAAGAGAAGGGTGTGATAAAACATCCCTTGGCCAAATTTTTCTGTGTCCAAGAAATGTAACATGGCAAATGGTGAGGGAGGATCGTGGCAGACCTCAGGAGTGAAGCACTTCAGAGTTTTGTTTCTTGAGCACAGGCAGCACACACAGTTCTGTGCTGCCTCCTCCTCCTTGGCTGGTGAACCTGGAGGTCTGCGTTAGCCCCTGCTGCCCTGATGGTTCCTCCCTCGAGAGGGATGGGGACATCCTGCTGCTCCTCAGTGGGGACCTTGCAGCAAAGTCCCCCAGTATCCCAGGGTAATAAAACACCCTTCAGGGAACTGAGCAGTCAAAGAGTTTTGTGGGCACTCAGAATTGCTGTCCCGTTTTGGTCTAGGCAAAGGTGGTTCCCACCACTCAGGCTCTTTAAACTGTGACACTTGTCACCACCAGGATAAGTCCAGAGAACTCTCTGGGTGCTTCTTACCCTTCACACGGTGGATGGCACGGGCAAGGAGACACAGGCTGGCCAGGGGGACCCACCACCAATGAGACCTCCCTTCCCCAGCACACCAGGGCCAGGGCTGCCTAAAGCTCCTGCAGCCACTGGGGAGCACCCAACCCACTGCCCCTGTGCAAGGGGACACCTGAGCTGGCTGGTGCCTGCCCTGGGGACACTGCCATCTTTCTGTGCCCCAGCACTACCACTGATCTCGTGCTGGTCCTTCCTGAGTTGGGACCTACCTGGTGGATTCTTCATGGTGCAAAAGAGATGGGACAACTTACAGTGTCCCTGGGTTGGGCGGTTCCCAGAGCCTGGGGGGCTTCAGAGTGACTACAAAACACAAAGGCCTTGAGTGAGAAGGGGGGATGGAAGTTGATGTGGTTAAAAATGTGACAAATGGAAAAAAGCTGTGGTTCCTTCTCATCTAAGGACTCACTGTTCATGCAGCCATGGGGCTGGGGAATGAAGAGGAGCAGGACTGAAGGAACAGCTTGCCCCCCAGTTCACTGCCCCCCTGTGCCAGTTGAAACTCACTCCTCTCTCCACCTTTGAGCATTTCAACTCTCCACTGGTGAGAAAGAGAGGACTCTTACCTGCCCACTGCCCTCCAGGGCATGATCCAGGCACACCTGAGCCCTGGACACCATTTCAGCTGCACACATGGACAGCACGACCATGACCTTGACCACCACAAGAGCTGTTAGCCCCAAATTTATGCAGGTTAGTGGTTTTAGGGCACAAGGTGTGGGATGCAGTCGGGGCTCACTTCACCCCGACTGCATCCTCAGGGGAGGAGCCTCTGGCCAGCAGCTGTCTCAACCCTGCCATCCTTTGTGGCATAGTGCCCCTTCTCCTTTACCAGGTTTAACCAGTCTGGCAGGGCAGGACTGGCCCAGCAGAAAGTCCCACCGGCCCTGGGGGAAGCACAAGGGTGTGGTGAGCACCAGGGACCCGTGCTGGGGTGGGAGCAGAGGGCTCACACATAACCCACGGCCTGGGGGAACACATTTGCCTTACAAGGCTGCAGCAACTTGAAAATGTGAGAGAAGCAAAGCTAGAGGTGGGGTGACCACAAGGGAACAGGCATAGCAGACACCAGATTCCACGTCAGGATGATCTCCTTATCCGTGCTTGTGTGCCCCGGCTGCCTTCAGCGTGCATCCTCCAACAAAAACACAAAAAGTTCCTTTCTACGCTGCTCGTTGAAAACGAGCATGAAAGGAAGGGACTCTTCGGTGCAGCTGCCGGGAGAGGGCATCACAGCCCCAGGAATGAGGAAGGATCAGGCAAGCCTAGCCAGCTCCCTGCTTATCGTGTTCAAGTGATAGATCCTCCTCAAAGACGAGCTTGAGAACCAAAAGTTGGAAGTCTTCTGGATGCTGCTAGAAAATAAGGGGACCCAGTCAAAGCACGCTCTGCTCGAGGAGCTGCGGTGTTCCTGTAGCATGTGATAAAGAATTGGACCTGCCAGTGTATTCCTTCTCCTATCACTTATTCCCCCATTTCACTCCTAAGTAAATTAATATCATGCAGTTACACAGAGAATAACTGCTCCCGCTAGGATTTAGCTGCCAGTTTGCTGTGTCTGGCTCAGACCCCTCAGAAGCTGTTTTCCCCAAAGCTTTTTGCTGTCTTTCCTCTCCTGCTCCTCCTCCATAGAGCAGCTGATCTAACACAGGGCACCATCACCTTGTGTCCATCTCCAGAATTATTTATCTGACTCCCCAACTATTAAGCTATTAAATAAGCCTTCAATAATTTTTGCTTTTAAATTTGATTATGAATTTACCTTTAAGAAAAGCTGCCTTGGGCTCTGAAGGGTCTTCAGACAAGTTATACTTCACTGAAATCAACATCAATCATTTCTTAAAGCCTTGCCATCATTCATTGTCCAACACCTCCCATCCCCCTTCCACTGCTGGGCAGCTCAACCAAGTTCATCTCAAGAGAAGAAGCCTCCATGACAGAAAGTTCTTCCCAGAAATCATGGATAATGGTAGCTAGTTAGAATACACTATGCCCCTCCATGGGGTAGGGGGTAGAGCCACCAGTAGTACTTTTTGAACACCGATCCAGTAGCATTTTTAGGGGCACTTTGTGGGGACATACATTACCATGAGCAAAGTTCGCCTGATACCCTGCTTTGTGAAGCATTGGAGGAAGAATGGTTGTTCAGCCTGGAGAAGACTCTGTGGAGACCTTAGAGCACCTTCTGCTACCTAAATGGGCTATAAGAGACCTGGAGAGGGACTTTGGTCAAGGACAAGGCAATGGGAAACGGCTTCAAAATGAAAGAGAGGTCTTAGATTGGACATTAGGAAGAAATTCTTTGCTGTGAGAGTGGCGAGACACTGGCACAGATTGTCCAGTGAAGCTGTGGATGCCTCACTCCTGGAACTGTTCTAGGCCAGGTTGGATGGGGCTTTGAGTAACCTGGGTCTATTGGAAGGTGCCCCTGTCCATGGCAGGGGGATTGGAACTAAAGGATCTTTCAGGTCATTCCAACCCAAGCCATTCTATGGAGGGGAGGTGGGGTTGGCCCAGTCAGATTTCTTTTCTCTAATGGGACAAGGATATCCAGCACGGGATGTCATCATGGCAAAGAGAATCACCCCAAATCCCTGCCAGTAGAGCTGCAGCATTCCTCCTGCTCAAACAATGAGCCCCCCATCTTTGTAAAACACACTTGGATGGGTATCTCCTCTGGCTTTCCTGAAAAAGTCCTGGAAAAGCAATGGATGGAAAGCAGTATTCAGCTCCAGCACCTGTTCTAGGCAGGGGGATCTTATGGAGTCACATTGATTTCCCTGTTCTAGTTGGTCAGGTCCCCCCATTCAAGGTGTTCCCTTGTCTCTCAGTGACTTCTCTAAAACCTTGCTCAGCACCCAGCTGACTCATGGGAGCTTGTCAGAGCTTCTCACTGCTCCTCACCCCACATTCCACAGGTGCTGACCTCAGAAACCTCTCAGCACCAGGCTGGGCTTCTCAGACTTCAGAGTAAAACACCCAGGTCAGATGATACCCAGGCAGTATGACGAGCTCCTGTTCTTCTCATCAGCTTTATCGTACCAACCCTAAAAGAAAAAGTGATGCTGGGAAGGTGGGTGCACTTACCCATCTCAAACCCACCCCTGATGTCCTCCTCCAAACCAGGAGTCTCAGACACCAAACTTCACCTGCAGAGAAAACAAATTTTCTTCTCTTCTTTGAGCTGTGGTCTAGATCCTGCTTCCACTCTGCTTTCCACAATATTAACTGTGTCCAAAGAAGTTAAAATAAGTGGTGAAAGCCACACTTGCTGCAACAGCTTTTGGTGTAGTCACTTTGCTCAATCAAATAAGACCTGATTAATCTAAAATAGGTCAGAGAAACAAAACCCCTCCTTCAAACACCTCCGTTCATTTCTACTATCACTGCAAGGATCATTGAAACAGCAAGTCAAGCAGAACCAAAAAATTAATCAAAGTTTTATATAAGGTTTCAATTTTTATTTTTAAAATGGCTGAGCTGACCTGGCACATTTAACAAACCCAGCAGTACAGTACAGGAGTTATGCCAAGACAGCATGGGGAGAAGTACATTACCCAGCAGATTTTAGAACTGCAACAGCCTCTGTATTTCCAGGTGGGACATGACACAAAGACATCTACCAACAGCGGAGAGCTGCAGTCAGAAATCTGTAGGTGCAGAGCAAAAAGCCTTCTTTACAAACACGAGGCCGAAGTTGGGTGGCTGCTGACATGATCCCAAAGCAGAGCTGATCTCAAAAAGACAAGACACTGACGCTGCAAGGCAGGAGGGAACAAGCTACTTGTCATCCACAGAAGCCGGTGTTAAATTTGTTTCTGCTGTTTCACACATTCAGGAAATCTGGCCTCTCTCTTCAGTTCCCTGGCACATCAAGGCCATCTCCTCCGTTCTAGCTCCACTTTTCCTTTTCAGCTGAATTTTGTCATTTTTTCGTGAACCTCCTGGATTGGCTCCAGCTCTTAAGCACAAGCTGTGACTCAGAGCCATATTGCTGCTCCACTCCCCACTTTCAGCACCTTTTCCCTTCTCAGGCTCCTTTCTGCTCTCCTCCTTCAGAGACACTGCTGCCTTGAGATGCAGCAGGCAGCTGCAGCACTCCCTGAATTTCTTCAGAAACTGTGTAATTGGAGTCCTTCATCCTACCCTTTGGACGAACTCTGTCTCTCTCCCACCACTCACTGTAGTCTCCATTCTGGCAGCAAGTTTCTGTCCAGCTCCCATCTGCATTGCAGTTTTGTTGCCATTGGCCATTCCCTGTCAAAGCTGCTTCTACAAGGTCCCACCTTTGCCACCATGACTTGTCTTTAGCAACAAACTGTGAGATCCTACAGCATTCATTATACATATGCTCCATCCACTTGGGCTTATGACCCCAAAATACATTTACAGCCTCTCTATTACTGCTGAAATAAGAAGCCATTAAAAAGTCTTAGTGTGTTATGGGGGACAGACGAGCAGATAATCAGTTCACCTTTAGCAACTTTAACACTGAAGATGTTGTCATTCACCAGACAAATGGATTATGCTCTTAATTAGGAGTGGGCTTCAAACAAGTATTATTCTTAGAAACTGGTCAGAAGTAATTTTGCTGTTGGCCAAGAAGGGTGGGTTAGTTCTAAGGAAGCAAGCACCGACTACAGCCACTGCAATCCTTTCTTGCACAGTGCTCTGCTGCAAACTTGCCCTACTTACACCGACCTGCAGCGTTTTGAGACGGATGGATCAGGATACTAACAGACATCTCAGCTAAACTAAGCTGAGATAGACTTTTATACAGCTCACAATCCTGACCAGGCAACATTCTCAGCACTATTTCAAAACCTACCCCCTGAAAAGGGGCATCAAGTTGGCAACAAAACACTGCAGCAACTCCAGCTGCTTTGCAAAACAGTGGTGTCGGTGTGGTGTCTACCCACCAAACCTCTTCTCAGGCCTTTGCCAGATTGCTTAAATCAAGTAAGTGTCGCCATGGAAACCTCCTTTCTCAAGGAGCCTCCTTTGCTGGAGAAATCCCTGCACCCCTTTTGTTTAAAAGAGGAAGGCAGTTTGGTAGAAGCATAATGCCTGCCTAGAGAAGTGCCTGTAGCAACAAATCAGTCAGATTTATACTCCTTAAAAACACATCCATTCAATGAGAACATTTCAGGGATGGCTAAAGGTGTGCTACTGCTGCTGCAACCAGCTAGTTCTGCTGTGCCCTCCATCCCTGTCCTGGCTCTTCATTCTCAGCCTCACAGAATATCCTGAGTTAGAAGGGATCCACAAGGACCAGTGAGTCCAACTCCTGGCCCTGAGCAGGACAACTCCAAGAATCACACCACGTGCCTGAGAGTGTTATGCAAATAACCTGCCCTCTTCCCATGTGGTCTCCATACCCCTCTCACACACAAACTCTTGGACACAAGTCAAATTATTTTAAAAAACCTTTAAACCCTAAAAAACCCTAATAGCTAAAGTAATACAAAGAATCAATGCCCATTCTTGAAACACAGGAAAAGTCTTATTAAAGATACCAACTGATACTCAAATAAGACAACTCTCTGTGTTTAAGAAAAGAAGATGAGTTTTATCCTTTCCCTCCACCAAGACTGCAGGATACGAAATTATTTCTGGTATAAGATTGCTTGAGATCACCCAAAAAGGAAATCAGCTTTCTGGAAGAACAGCCAAAACAATTGAATATTTCATATTCTAATATGGAAGAGAGAACTTTAATATTAGCAGACAAATTAATAATTAAGAGCTATGATTAAAAATGGTTTCAACTCTAGAATAAGAGAAAGGTAGGGGGGAAAAAGGCACCAAAGAAGCTGTCAAGCTGTAGTCACCTTCAAGTAACAGCAGGGACAAGATATTCTCAGAAAATAACCCCTGGAGATTAAATTTAAAGTCAGAAAGTCACGATTTAAGAGCCCTCTGTAGACAGGAGGGTGCTGCAGACAGGAAGGGCTCTTCAAAAGCTAGCAGAGGGACTGGGCAACTCCCACGTGAAAGGAGAGGGGAGGAAAGGATGCATTTCAGAACAATTAGAACAAAATAAACCCATTCTCTTAAGATTAGGCTAATTACAATTTGTTAAAAAGATTTTAAAAGATTTTCTGAGAGCATGAAAACATGATGTGTCTGATAACTAGAAACCAGGTCCAGGCACACTGTAGCAATCGCCTCCTTTTCCCAATCACCCATCACAGTGGAGACAAAACAGCCTGGACAAGATGACACACAAGCATGGGCACAGTCTTGCAGCTTTTCCCAGCAGAAAGACAGACCTTTGGCAACACCCCACTCCAGCAGCCAACAGAAAAGAGGCATGACTGAGTCCATGTGGAAGTCAACGAGACAGAAGCACATTGTAAGATGAGGGATAAACAGTCACTGCTGATTCCTTTTCATTATGCAACAGAGGATCCAGAAGAGCAACTTAAAACACATAAAAATAACCCTTTCTATCTTGCTTGGGGAAGTTTAGCAGAACTCTTGCTGCAGGAAATAAACTCCTGTGCATGCTCACAGACAGGGCACATCTGCAGTAAGGTTCTCATCTCAATGAGATGCAAAGAAGGGAGTGAGGAAGGGAATCAAAGTCAGAGACATTAACCACATTGTGGATCAAATTGAACCCTGCGCTGTCTGAAAAACAGTCAATTGTCAAATCTGCCAGTCAAATGAGATTTTAGATCAAGAGAGATCTAGCCACTAATTCTATTCCTCCCACATATGCCATCCTGAGTCTTCCAGAGGGAATACAAAGTCCTTTTCAAAGGGAATTATTCAAGCATAGTGGCCTTCCATTCCACAATCTCCATCTAAGCCCCAAGCAGATCAGCGCATCAATAGATCATATCCCTTTCCAGGCTGGCAGCTCTACTTTTTTGCCAAAGGAATTCATCCTTGGACACAAGCTTTGTGAGAGGAAACCTAACAATACTGGGAGATGAAATATAAAGAGAGGCTGCAAACTGGGGGAATAGACTTCAGCCTGAAGCCTTTTGTCAAATAGTGACTGCCCTGGAGCACAAAGGATAGGAGAAGGCCCCTCAGAAGCAAAAGAACTCACAAAGTACCTACACCCAGTAAAGCCAGTGTAAGAGCTGTCATGGACTGTGGGGCCAAATCAAAAAAATATATTTAATTAAAGCCCAGGTCCAGGGAGGAGAGGGCTGAGCCAGCAGCAGGTCTCAGCACGAAGTAATGAATTTCTGTCCAACAGAACAATGAGAGGTTACTCCAGAATAGGTTTAAACTCACCCCATATGTGACCAAAGCAGTACAGAAAAGCAGCTCCCACAGTCACAATACACATTTTTTGTATCATTTTCACTATGTGTTAAGTGGCCCTTGGGAGTCACTTGCTATCCCAAAGGACTGCAGAAGAAGAGGTAAAAAACAAGGTTAAATTACTTCATCCCACACATCCAAGTACCTGGTGACCATATGAGCAATGACAGGCTTGTCTGGTGACAGTGAATTCTCCAGTTCTCCTCTATGCCCAAGTTAAGAAACACAGCAGTCACTTTATTAAAAAAAATCAGTATACAGTTTAACATCAGCCCAGTGTTTACAATCAGTCCCTCTTCTAGTAGTTCCAGGTTTCCTGTTGTTTGTTACAGACTATTGGCAACCCAAGGAATCAGTAGCACAAAGAAAGCATCATTTCAAAATATTTGTGTCCCCACATCTCCACAGAGAAAGCAGCATCCATTATCAGTTTCTTTTCCATTGGACTTGCTCTAAGAAACAAGAGTTTTCAACGTATTTTGAGGGCAAATCTTGTCTTTACAATGGTAACTGCTCTGTTTGTTAATCACACAGGGCAGCATCTCTAAAAAGCCTCACAGCACTGATATATAAAATAACCCTAAAAGAGCTCTCTGTCATTTTCTTCCTGTGATTTATTTCCTAGAACAACAGAAATTATCTGAGATTTGTTTAACTAGTAGAGTTGCCACTAAAGGGGGAAGGGGGGAGTAGGGGGCAGTTCACACCATTTGGCAAAGAGATCATCCATGAATTGAGTTCTTCAATGGCTGCAGGAAGCACACAGAGGCTTTGTCCACGCTTCCTCGAAGCATCCAGCAGCGCTGCAGGAGGGATGCACCTTCACCCCCTCGTTCCCCTCTCAGCTGACAGCTGTTCACAGTGCTGCTGCCTGCTTCCTTCCCTCCTCAAGTCATCCAAAGCACAGAGCAGCCTCCATGGTGTAAGAGCAGCTTGGCAGAAGCAGGCAAAGTGCAGCCAGCTAAAGATTTAATTTATTAAGATAAACACGGCGTAAGGCTCCACATTATTTTTAAAAATAAACACCGTAAGAAATATGAAAACAAACTGGCTTCACTACGTGTAGGTCAGGTTCAGACGCTCTCAGAAAGATCTTCTCACCCACACCAAATGTTCTTCCCCTCTTGTCCCCATCATGAGGATGGAGGGACACTTCACCATGTAGGATCAGCCATGTCCTGTTGTGTGCCCTTCCACATACCGTGACTGATGCCTCTGCCACCCTCCAGGGCAAGTCAAAGTTTTAACAACACCCCTGTGAAGAAGGAGCAGAAGGGGAGAAGGGCAAGTAATTCAGTCTCTGAAAAGAACATCTGAAAGTCTTGACATGATGACTGTGTTGACTTCACCACTCTAATGGTTGTTCTTGGCTGCCTCTTTAGCTGCAATAATCAGAGGAGTGAGACTGGATAGAGGCTTTGCAATTTTCAAGAACTGGTGCTGGGACAAAACAAAAGAAAAAATGGTTAGATTTTTCAAAACATGCCCCAGAAGTGGCTATTTCTAAGCCACTATTTCTATTTTCACCTAAACCCATATGAAATCTAAGAACCTACTCTTGTTTCTGGATACATGAATCCAGAAGCTCTGGATTCCATGACAAAATTTTGGGGATTGCCTGAAGTGATGAAGAGATTTGCACCCAACACATGCTAAATTATCCAATGTTTGCGTATATTCAAGATCAAGCAAAACTCAGCAAACTCTCCTGGGGAATTATAAAGCTGCAAAATCTATAGTGAAATCCAGTGTGAAAGAAGGTGTACTAAAATCAACCTTTGTGTTTCAGACACAAGGGACAGGGCTCCATGCAGGAATCACCTCTCATTTCCCTGTTCCCCATTGTCACAGGCCTGGAGAAAGCATTGCCTTGGCCTTCTACCAGATATCAGAAATTTGCAAAGCAGCTGAAATTTGGGAGAGCAGCACAGAGCTTGCAACAGGGCACCATTCAGTCTCCTATATAGGTGCTCTTCTTTAAATAAAACAATATTGATTATCAAAACAGCTCTCGGGTGAGAGTGAAGGGCAAGTCCATAAGCTGCTCTGAAAACAAAAAGCAACAATAATCCACAAGACTTCTGAGCATCAGAAGGGATCAATCATCCAAGGCAACAGGCTTCAGAGATGGAAAAACATAAAAAGTAAAAATTCAGAGGCCACAAGGTAGTTAATAACAGGCTGAAGTGTTACAGTCAGAATGTTCTCCTGCCCCAAGGAACAGAACATAACTTCTTTCTGATATTTTAGGACTAAAAAGTCCAGAAGAAAAAAAACGATCTTTCAGCTACTACCATACTGTCAGACATTTCTGCTTCATTATAGTTAGAGAGGGCAGCAACACATCCAAGTCTGAGCCCACTACACAAATTAGTGGAGAGAAAGAAAAACAAAATGGAAACGGTCTGATACTTATGGTCTGAGTGCTCCTGATAACAGATCTATTTTATAAAGACTTACATATTCTACCCTCATGGCAAATTTGACAGAAAGAATGCACAAAACACTCTTCTCATCCATGTTGGTAGAAAATCCCGGCAGCTTGGTTCTCAACTTTGACTGTGAGTTCAGACTGACACCAGTTTTCAGTGAAGTATCTGATTACAGGGTGGTGAGGCGCTGGCACAGGTTGCCCAGAGAAGCTGTGGATACCCCATCCCTGGAACTGTACGAGACCAGGTTGGACGGGGCTTTGAGCAGCCTGGTCTAGTGTAAAGTGCTCCTGCCCATGGCTGGGGAAGTGGAATCTTTAAGAGGAGGATCTTTAAGGTCCCTTCCAATCCAAGCCATTCTATAATTAAGATATCTCACAAGCTTTGTTCCAACATCCCTCTAAGGAGTAGTATCAGGCAAAATGTGGTAGAAGTGAACTGCTCCAGTTAAATGAAGCCATGAATAATACTTCAATGAGCTTAGTGATCCCTCCTCCTCCAAAAGGAGACAGCCAGAACATCTGATAGCTGGAAGCCTTCCTGCTGTCCAAATTGGAACAAGCATGACAAGACAACACACACAGATGTCACGGCCAGCCACATGAAGAAACCACGGGAATCAAGGGGCTCAGCATCTGGCAAGACTGGGACACAGCTATTGTTTGAGTTTGGACACAGAACACACTGCACAGCTGCTGCCAGTAGCCAGTACTGGAAAGGGAGCAGTCTTCTATCACTTTATTATAGATTTTTCTTTGAGGGCTGTGGTTTTCAGTTGTCTTTTTCCCCTGAGAGGCTACCTTACCTTGTGCTTTCAGCTGATGCAGTATTTAAGACCTCAAACAAGATCTCACCCCTAAGCCTGGCCTCACTCAGGATTGTGTGATTATATTGTTTCAGTCTTGTTCCCCATCACCTACCTGTAGCAGCTCTTTTGCAGAACCTCTCTTTTCCACGTCCATTTCAAGACAGCGATTTAAGAAGTCTCGGAATATGGGTGAAAGCTTTTCTGGATTCTGCAGTTCTGGAGTCCCGTTAGTAGCAATGAGATACAGGGCCTGAGACAAAAACAAGCACCCAGGAAACAGGAGGTTATGAAGATTAGATTCCATCTCTGGATTAGAGACACCCATTTCTTCTCTCCCTCCCCACAGTTCAATAGGGAGGAAAAAACCCCACCTTATCAGGGTCACTAATCAATGCCTACATTTCAGCAAACAGAATAGCTGCCAGCCCTGTTTTTTTGTGGATGAGATCCAATCCTTTATTGTTTTACCCTTGTAATCTGGGTTTGGATCCTGCAGCCCTCTCAAAAGATTACAAGGACAAAAACAACATTCCAGACCCTGTTTACATAGGGAAGTTAACTGGCACGACTCTATCACTACTCCTGTAATGACTATATCCTCATGGGAAGGTAACCCTGACTAAATAGATTTTTTTTCTGTTGGTACTCTGCCTCAGTGCACAAGGCCTAAAACATCAACACTATAAAGATGCAGCTGGCTTCTTACAAAGGATGACCAGCAGACCCTTGGGCATCTTTCCTGCAGGAAAAAAGCAGGTTTGCTACTGCCTGGGGATAAATCATTCACATACATCTTCCTCTGAGAATCAAGAGACCCAAAATTCATCCATTTCAGGATTTCATGTGAGAAACCTCCTGGATTAATTTTCAAAAGAAACAGAAATCTGTCAGAGACTTGTTAATATACAGACTTTTTGAGCACATCACTCAACACGTCCCATGGGAGCAGTCTGATAGCCAGGGAATTGGCATCAATTGAGTTAAATGATGCCAAAGTATTGCCACTTTAATGCAGAACTGTTTTATTCCTTATAGTCTTCTTGGCTGCTACACTTCTGTCCCAAAAATCCCCTCCAATGCAAGAGATGGGAAAAACAAGTTAAACAGAATTTTTTCTAGATCCCTCCAACCCGTGTAACCAGGGGAAAAGCCATAAACCTAGCTTATATTAAGAGCAGTGATGTCCCCACATACTGACAGCATATCTCCTTTTGTTAATAATTAAACAAAGGAAAGACATCAGGAGGCTTAAGCCCTGTCTAAAGGCTTATTACACTTTGAATTTTACTTGGAGCATGAAAGAAGGAACAATTTGACTGTAGGAAAAAGCTCCTACTAGAATAGAACTGAATAGAATCACAGAAACATAGAATGCTTTGGGTTGAAAGGGACCTTAGAGATCACCTGGTTCCAATGCCCCCGCCATGGGCAGGGAACCTTCCACTACACCAGGTCGTTCAGAGGAGAATTCTCTCGTTTCCAGGGTAGAAAGTTTCAAGACATGACTGCATTGTTGCCTTAAGGTAGAATTTCACTCATACTTTCTAAGGGAAAGTATGAGTGTGCATGATCTAACTCACAGAAGTACCCACACCTCTGCTACCAGAGCAAACCATGGCTTTTTAGTAAGACTATCTCAGTTTTCTCACTATGACATGTAAGGAGGCCACAGGATCGTTTGAATTAGACAGGGCTGGAGGTGATGAAACCACACCTGAGGATTCACACGAGCTCAGCTCCACCAGCAGCTTAGCAAAGACCTGAGGAGGAAAGCACTCTCTTACTCTCAGAGGGTTCTCATTGAGGTAGGGGGGCTCTCCTTCGATCATCTCGATGGCCATGATCCCCAAAGACCAGATGTCCACTTTGGGCCCGTAAGCTTTCCGCGTCACCACTTCCGGGGCCATCCAGTACGGCGTGCCCACCATGGTGCTGCGCTTGCTCTGCTCGGGAGTGATCTGGGCACAGAAGCCAAAGTCAGCTGCAAAATTAAAATAGGGTGGAGGGAAAAGACATAGGAATCAGCAAGTTTCTCCAAAAACAGCTCTTACTGACACCCGAGCTACAGTACACTTCACCCTGCTGCACTGTCTGGTGTGCTGCTGCTGCAGCTGGGGCAGGAGGAGTGGCTTTGTGGCCAACACAGAGGATGGTGTTTAGAGCTAAGTTTCTAAATCTGGCTCTCTGAGGCCATGAGGATTCTAAGCTGCTGACTTGTCTGTGTGAAAGATGGGAATCAGGAAATAACCACACACAGAAGTTTAGACACTCACCTGTGTTGCAGCATTACACAGATGTTACACACTAGGTAATATATGGCCTAAAGACCCTTCCTGGGTATGTGGATACAGGAATTAATGCAAGACTGATCCAGATACACCCCCCAGACCACAGGCTGCACTGTCTGGTGATATTTTCAGTCCAAGGGTATTACTTCCCCTGTAGACATTTCATCCCTCAAGCAGCATTTATTTTATAGAGCAAAGAGAGTTCAGAATAAATTTAAAGTACCTAAATTTATATTGATTATTTTCTTTGAACAGAGAGAAAGATGGAGGGCCTTCACACAAAGACTGCTGTGCCCTATGTTTTATTTGTATTTGGCTCACCAAAAGAAAGCTAAATCTGTTCTTGTGAGCCCAGCAGAATCAACACAGCAAGATGCACTGCCCATCCTGACCCCCTATGGCATCGCAGGTCTAATTTTAGGAAGAATTATGAAAATTAAACTGATTCCTAGCTGAGTTTTCATCAAGGGTAAATACCAGGAAAGGACATATGGTTCATAAACAGGGCAAATTTCCAGCAGAGCCAACGAGCAGCTCAGATCCAGAAGGTTACTGTATCATATCCACAGGGATTTCTCTAACTTTAAGCTACAGCCTGGCACCAGCACACTGTGCTCAAAGAAGCTATTCCATAAGAATAGAGCACTTTGGCCCCCATCAGTTATTCATAGCTAATGCTCCTGAGACCTGGCTCTATCAAAGTTCAGCTTTAGTTTAAAAAGCAATTATGTGCAAAAAACCCCACCTTACTCAGCATATCTGCACTCTGTGGATTTTGAGTCATATCTGCTGTCGCTGCTGACAAAAATAGATTTATTTATGCCTGTTGGGTGCTAGCCAACAGAACTGAGAGGTATAAAAAGGGAGCACCATTCTGTAAAGTTATAGGTGGAAGATAATAATTCATTGGTTTCCAGGGTTATCTCTGCATGGACAATGACAAGCACAACAGCTTCCTTAGCACCCGACAGGCAGAACAGTCTCAAGATTTTCATTAGTAGCAATACCACAAGGAGGAAACAACATTTAGGCACCAGTCTGGGTTAGCATTGTAAGATTAAATGATTTCTAGTCACACAGATTTCAATTCTCCCTCCACTTCCCCTGCCCCTTGAGTACCTGCAGTATTTTCCAGATTGGAGAGGTTGTTCATAAATAAAGACTTCTAGCCTTACACCTTCCAACCCAGCTTTCTGGACTGGAGTAGCATTAAAACACTGCTATTTTAGTTCACATAAACAGATGGCCCAAAGCTAAGTGAAGCCCAAGCCTCACTTCAAGTCTGGTATCAGTTCACAAGGATTTGTGTTTGCCAATCCCCATTAAAACAAATGCCACAGAAATATCTACAGTAGCATTTCTACAGCCTGTTCATCATGACAGCATCAAGCACCTCAAACACCCATCTCCCTAAAATGCCAGGCCCAGAGCAGATAACTGGCATGGGTTGATAAGTCATCAGCAGTAATGTTCCCTGCATACTTAGTTTGACAGAGCCATCCATTCCCAGCAGGATGTTGTCACTCTTGATGTCCCTGTGAATAACTTGGTTTGAATGGAGGAATTCCAGGGCTTGGAGACACTGAAAAATAATTGAGATATTCTTACTGTGCATGAAATGATTCACCAATCACAATTAGCCAACTAAAGGACTCAAACAGACTGCGCATTTTTGCTTGTAAGCGTTAGGACCTTTCACATATTCAGTATGTGCAGGGCCACAGGGAGATGTCACACTGTGATCAGCAGGCCCTAGGAGGACAAGTTAGTCCCAAAAGACTTGAAGAACAGACAAAACCAAGAGGATTCCACCTCCATTTCCCACTCTAGTTCCTGCCTCTGGGGTGAGACATGAGGCTTGCATTAGCATTGTATGCTGCATCCTCACAGGTGAAATCCATCCTCTAAAAGGATGACTGTCACATTACAGAAGCTGGAAGCATTTCCATGGAGTCAGTGACAGGTTGTGGGAAGTCCACGTCCCATTCCCAAGGAGAGATCCCTTCGAGTGCTGCCTCACCTCCCGGCACACGGCAGCGATTTGTCCCTCGTCCATGCAGGTCTCCGTCACCACGTCGGTTAGGGAGCCTCCGGCCAAGTACTCCATCACCACCCAGAGCTCTTCTCCTACAAGGTAACTGAAGAGCCCAAGCCAGATTTTAAAATCAGATTGCACAGGGTTGTAAAGCTCTCTTACAAGTGCTATAAAAACAAGAGCTGCAATTAACGGTATTGGGGAACCACGTGCTCCTGGTACTTGCTGTGCATGGGAGCACCTGATCACAACCTGAATGACCAAAGAGAAGGGTGAGTGCAGAATGTTGAGGAGGGATGTAGTGGGAGAGCTGGCTACAAGTTTCCTGTCCATAAAAGCAAGGCTGAATTTTTCTGCCATGGAAAGGATTCACACCTGACCTTACAACTGCTCCTGCTGCTGGGAGAGAAGGCAAAGAGCTCCTACTCAAGATGGGGTCCAAGCACACAACCCAGATATCTGGCACACAGCCATGGCTTCTGAGGGCTCTTGCACTGGAAAAAGTGGCTGGGGGCTGTTTCATTACTCCTGGCAACTGACTGCTTTGCCTCAGCCCAGGGACAGTTCAGGGTGACACAAAAGATGGCTACCCACAATCAATCATGAAAGAGCACTTCTTTTTTAAGCATCGTGCATTTGAAAATCACCTCAATCTTTTCCACATTATCAAATTAGTCTGTGATTTGGTCTGAAAATTTCAGAACCATTTATAAAGGCAAAGGAGTACACCTTATTGAATGAAACAGCAATTCTAAAAGACTTTAAATAAAAAATTAAACCTCCAAAAGGCAAGTCTTTTCTAAAAAAGGCTCATAGGATGATGGGGAGGAGACAGTTGAGATGAGAGTGGCTTTTCTCAGTCACTTGGGATATACCTTTCTGCTGAATGTGTGTGTACCCATGTTTAAAAGCGGAAGACAGGAGATGAAGACTTCAGCAATAACTCATTAAAAACAAACAAAGAAGAATAAAACACCCAAAAACAAACAAACAAAAAAGAAACCAAAGGAAAAAAACAAATAAAAAAACCCACCAACTATTTCTGCCCCTTTTTGGACCCATCAACACAAACTTCCATGACCAATAAATACATCAGGATGACACATTCCTGAGGGAAGGAATCATCAGTATGAAAACCCACCTTTTCAGCCTATCCCCTCATTTTTCAAGTGAGTGGACAAATGAGTCAAAAGTGAGAGGACAGAGAATCTAATTAAAAGCTTCATCTCGTATTAGAGTTCATCAAGGACACATTTGCTCTGCTACAAAACACTGATCCTACTGAGGAATGGATTTGGCAGGAGCCAAATGCAAAAGCTGGGATAGGTACTAGGGAACAACTAGATAGAAAGCAACAGTAAAGGAGAAAGAAGCCATTAAGCTTGGCATGGAAAGTAGACAGAGATTAGTGAGACATCACAGGAGTGAGCAAGGTGTGGTATTTACACCCAGAGGACACACTGACAACACTAAGCTGATAAAAAAAATCCCTCTAAATAGTAATAATGGTCTGAGCTACACCGGGATGACAGTAGTGTTACAGTTATGGACAGCTTTCAATTCCAGAGACAAAGTGGGTGTCTTGGCTTGCTGATGCTGAGGACTATGTAGGAAGGTGCCATCTGCAGATTCTTCCAGGATACAAAGCCCAAGGGCACAGGGCTGTGCTCCTGCAGCACAAACTCCACTATGGAAAAGAAGCTGATGCACTGGCATTTTGTCTTCCCAGCATTACAGACCCCAGCAATGGCAGCACCACCTGCAGAGCAGCCCCTCTGAGTGAGAGAGGAGCAGCAAGACTGCTTTCAGAAGCATTCTGCTAACTCTGTGGGTCATTTACTTTCTGTTGGGCTCTGAAAGCCCAACTCCATCCACACTCTTCCTTCCTGCCCCTATGCCATAGCTACTTCTTCACTTCTGCCAAATCTGGCTCTCTGCAGATTTTATCAGCACCCTCTCAACACACCACCCACCATGGACATCACAAGGTTTCCCTTTACTGCCAGTAGCACTCTGCAGCCCAAATCCACTCTCTGCAGCCCAAATGCACTTGACTGCAAGGATGAGGGCAGAAGGGGCTCTTTGCATGACTATCTCAGGTTCCACATGCTGGGAGCAAGCTGGTATCTCTCTGCAGCCAAAACAGACGGAGTGAGCCAAGAACCACACTGTGAAACCAAAGCTGAGCCATGAGCAGCCACAAACATGTGCCAAGATCCCGGCACCTCAATAACTGATAGATCTGACACAACACACAAGGAAGGGAACTTAACAGTGGCTCCCTGACAGCTGCCACCAAAGGAATGTCATTCCAGGGTGGCACTGTCTCGGGGATCTTTCCACTCTCCTGCCAGTCTTAGTCACTGAGCTGCCCACTGCAGGCATGACTCAAACCCACTCTCTCAGCAGTTCTAGAGACACCACCAGGAAGCCCATACACCTACACGCTGCTGTGATGCGACATCAGGCACAGCATGGTGTCACATATTGTCACCCACAGCCACCTTCCAGAACAAGCTGGCAGTAAGAAAAACCTGATGAAATTCTGTGAGGAAGAAGGAGATGGTCTACAGCTTTCTCTTCATCCATCTGCAAGAGCAGGTAATGTCTGATCCCCTAAGGTGTTCCTCAGCCTCCACTTAGGTACCTTAGGAAGCTGTTCACCAAGCCCTCTCCATCACAAATACACATTCTTTATTGGTGAAATTGATGGAATTTGGAGTTGCCCAGAAGTGCAAGTTCATTCATAACAGAATTTTGCACCAGTAACATGCCTCCAACATGCAAACATGAATGTAGCCTGGAAAGAAACCAGTGTGCCCTTGTAGCATGACTGTCTCACATCTTCAGCTTTATTCATTGACCATCCATCCTTACTACAGTTTGGGGTTAGGGTAAACGAGGCTACCACTTATCTGGGGGTTTATTAACTTAAGGAGTTGTTCAGAACAAAACTAAAGGGCAGGAGTTTGCTTTGCCTAGAATTGGGCATCTGATGCCTGTGTTTAGATGGCTGAGTTTAGAAGCAGGGCTCTGAGGGCCTCCTTCATGCAGCAGAAAGGAACTGGCACCTCCAGCAGGTAATTCAGCACAAATGGTTGTTTGTCTGTACAGAAGACTAATGTTAATGTCTTCAGAGCCAGATGCTTCTAAATCCAGCTCCTAAGTACAGCTGAATGTCACTATCCTAAATATCACAGCACACCTTTGTGCAACGCTGGCCACTACAGCTGCAGCAGAAAAGCTGCTTAACCACAAGCAAGAAGGCCAGGCAGTTAAGAGAGGACAAAGCACAGGAAACCCTTGCATAAGGGCAGGAGCTGAGAGAGCTGGTTTATGCCAATAACTACCTTGCAGCTCCCATTAGGGACTCAGAAGGGCAGGCACTGTAAAAAACCACAAAGCAGAAACCAGGCCCCACAGTGACCAGCACAACCTTCCTCCACCTCCTTCAGCAGGAGGCAGAAGCCAGCAAGTGGCAATCAAATATCAGCTCAATTCAGCACTTGGGAAGAACAAGCACATTTAGGCTGGGCAAGAGGGACACAGCTCCTGCAGTTGCAGAGCTGAAGTGGCACAATAGGCACAAGAACCTCCATGTTCATCCCAGTTGCTGTTCTGTCCATGTGCAGCACTCAAACAAAAGCTAATCCCTCTGAAAAAGATTAGTGAAAGTGGAGGGGAAAAGCAGCAGCTTTTGTTGCTGAAAGTTTGAAGCTATCCTGCAGCTGGGATGCACTGGCTAGGCCAGGGAAGTGAACATACACAGCGATGCTCTCTAATGGGAAGAGCCTGTCTCTCACACAGTTTTGTCAAAACAAAGCCTCTAATGAGCCAGAGGAAAACAACAGCTCTAGCCCAGCTGCAATTCTTAACCACTTGTTTCATTTTACACTGGTAACATTTTCCTCCTCTGTCTAGGAAGAGGGTGTGTGCCCAGCATCAGATCTCAGCACACATACCTCTGCCATAAAAATTTCAGGAGCAGACTTTCTGTCTCCTCAACAAAGTAGCTCTTTACAGCTATGTATGGGACACAGCACCACAAAAATTCAGCCAATCAACTGCTGCAGTTTGTAAGTAACTCTTTTGGCTAAGACAATAAAAGCCTCCAAAATAAACCTATTAAAGAAACAGCTGATTAGATTTTGATACACACACAGAGCAAAAAAGTGTGCAAATCCTCTCTCAAATTCCCATATATTCTAGGTCACATCCCTCTGTTGTATCTCCCAAAAAACCCAAGCTGCTGAGATTAAAGTCTGCAGCCCACCTTATCAAGCAGCCTTTACCCTTACAATAAGGCAAACCTGTGGCTCATCAGGACTGCTACATTCACATGCTGAGTGCAGCAGACTGAAAATCTTGCTGCAGCTCAAATGGAGCTAGCTATAGTTTGAACAAATGAGTGACACAGGCTTGACACAATGCAGCACTGTGATGTTGACAGTGAACTCAAGCCACCATGAAATGCTTTTGCCTGCTGGGCTTTCAGCATCATGGAAGGATAGAATGCTTTGGGTTCAAAGGGACCTTAAAGGCCACCTAGTTCCAAACCTGGAAGCATGGGCAGGGACAACTTCCATTACACCAGGCTACTCAGAGGCCCACCCAACCTGGCCTTGAACACTGCCAGGGCAGCTACATCTTCTCTGGGCAGCCTGTGCCAGTGCCTCATCACCCTCACAGTAAATAATTTCTTCATTATATCTAACCTAAATCTACCCTCTTTTGTATGAAAACTGTTCCCTCTTGTTCTATCACTATCTGCCTTAAAAGTCACTCTCCCTCTTCTTAAAAGTCCCCTAAAGTACTGCAAATCTGTGCTGAGGTCTCCCCAGACCTCAATGTTATGTGTCACATGCCATTCACCCTCAGTGCTGTCATACTACTGTGCACAAACCTCAGTGGACAATCACAGGGACAGCATTGCATCTAACCCCGCAGGCAGTCTGCTCCTCTGGCACCAGCATTGCTCAGTGGAGAAGAAAAGAAGAGGAAAGCAAATAGAAATGATACATTTCAAACTGTTTCTACTTCCCCTTTAGTGACAGAAAGGAAATAAACAGGAAGTTTGTTGTGTCAAATTTGGCAAAGGAGAGAGATGAACAATGAAGTCCTGACAGGACCCTAGTTGCCAGCATCTCTGAAGAGACATCCCATTAACACTGGTTCAGATACCTGTTTCTTCTCATTCTGGAGAGACTGCCAGGCCACCCACACTCCCACAATGCTTTAAGCAGTGCAAGGTTGTCCTACACTTGCATTAAGCAGAGCCAGGAACCCTTAAGACACTGACAAGAAAGTGTTTTTCGGTGTCCCTTTGTGAGCCCTGCCAATACTGACATACCTGTCCAAGTAGTTGACAATGTTGGAGTTTTTGTTTTCCCTCATCACAAGGATCTCATTAATAATCAGTTCTTTTTTGGGCTGCTGCTGCAAATTCATCTGTTTAATTGCAACCTGCAGTGAAAAGAGATCAAGTAAAGCATTATTGCAGGAGTCCCCAGAAACCTGCCAGTACCAGTTGATTTAGTCCCACATCCACATGAGGGAGGAAAAACACCTTTGGATCATGAGGTCACTTTTTCATCATCAGCTACTGAATTATCATTCCATAACTCTGCAGGTTCCTTCAACCAGTCCATTTCCACCTATCCTGGATGATACTTAATGAATAAAGGAACAAGTATGGAATTGCCATTTTCATACTGGACCTTAATGTCACAGCTGGATAGCCATCTCCATCTACAGTTTCTTGGTAACAAAGAAGAGATCCTCTTGCTCTGGTATGGACTGGTATGTTAAAAACTTTTTGTTCTGAAAGGATTCTTATTATTTTTAATTGGATGTTTCTGAAAAATTGTTGGTGTTTTTTCCCTGCTCCCATGCAAATTTCAGCTTCTAGAAATCTGAAGTAGGGTGGGTAAATAGCACAACCATGCTTAGTACTTCAAGGTAGTAACTCTATTTCTTTTGTCACAACAAGACCTGGGGGAAAGAGAGGCATCAATGTTTAGATAAAAGGCTGAAAATAACTGAATTGGAGTCAGCTTTATGTCCAGTCATGCCTGAAGGGCAACAGGGATGGATCTGTCAGCTACAACCCTTTGGTTTAGTAGCTTTCTTCCTGTTTTAGGATGCCTGCTCTGCATGTATGTATGCAAAGAGCAGGAAGGAAGAGTTACAACATGTTTGTAACTCTTGTATTCAAGTTTCCACACTACCAGTACTTTGTGAGAGCCCCTGGCCCTCAGAGGCTCTTTCAAATCAGTAAAGCTGCTCAGCACAGCTGGAGGCAGAGATAACTCATAGAGGTTACCACTCAACAGCCTTTGGTACAATATTTAGGCAAAGGGAATGAAGTGAAACTATGCCTTACAAAACTGCTGCATGCAGAGAAAGAAGCCTGGGTGAATGGACTGGAGCCAGCAACTGCAGTAACTCACAAAAAACAAGGATTAAAAAAATAAGTCACAGAGTGCCAATGTAGATGGATTCAATTAGCATTTTGATAGTATAGCAGGGAAGACTATAGAAAAATCCCAACACATGAGGAGGCAAGAGCAGACAGACATGCTGCTTTTCCACAGTACTCTTGAGGGCTGTACTTTAAGAAGACAAAACCAAAAACCCCAGGCCGCTCTTTGTACAAGACCAGAGAGAAGAATGAAAGATGAAGAAGAAAGGGAAGGCATTTTATGCAGATAAAGAAATTCCCAGTGTTTCCCTGCACTGAGCTCCTGAGTTCAGTGCACTTCATAGAAAGGAACAAGCAACAGCATGACAAAGTTACAGTGATCCCAAATGCAGATTTAAAAATTCAGGCCCGATCACACTAGTGTAATGGGAATGATTTAAAAGACTGTTGTAATACAAGAGTTCAAATTTTCACATGGGAGTCACTAAGGGGGTCCAGAAAGAAAGCAGAAAACCATAAAGAACTTCCCCCTCCTATAAAATTTGTCATTGCTTCAAAATGAATTTAAGAACCCTTCCTTAAAGGCTGCCATTAAAGTGTATTTATTCTTGAGGAACTGAAAAAGGAAAGGAAGGAATTTCAGCAAAAAGCACAATTATGAAATTTACTGGTGAATAACTCTTACACTGTACAAATGCAAAGTGGACACACATTGTTACAGACTTCCATACATATATCTGGAATAACACAAACTTTCATCTTTTAAAAAATCCTCCATGTAGAAATAAAGGTTTCCACAGATGCTGCATATCCATCACTACCAGTTTATGATGCAGGCAATAAGTATGACACTTTTTAATATTTGTGAGGGGGGAAAAAAAGAAAAGACAGGCATTCCTTGTCTCACAATTCAAGGACAAGAAAGTAAGTGGGCAAAGGGTTGGACAGGAACTATTTCTATGCAAGTTAAGTCCTATAAGTGTAGGAAGCAAAAGAGCAGAGGGTAAATAAAAGAGCTTGTATGGAGACAGGCAGCAATCTTGGGGAAGAAGAGAGAAACTTTTACTGAGGAACTGCCCAGTCCAAACATTTGCTTCTAGCCTTTGCAATCACAGAAGGAATCTTTACAAATATGAAATGATTCAGTAATCAAAACTTGTGAAGTAATTTTTTCCAGGTCTCTGCTCAGACCACTCAATCATGTCTCATTAGTAAGTAAATAAAGACCTCATTAAAAATAAGATGTCATGAATCCCTGAAAGACAGTCTTTATTTTGTAGCATCAACTTGAACTTTGGGGACACAATCCAAAATCCACTGCTGTGGTACTCTGGCAGCACTTACCTCCTGTCCTGTAGCTACATCTATTGCTGTGTAAACTGTACCTGAAGCTCTAAACAAAACAGAGGAAAGAAAAAGAAATTATTTATTAGTGTCTCAAAGTAAAAGTGAGAGCTTAACACATGCCCCTTCCCACTTGTCTCTCTAAAGTGTTCTCAATCCCATTCCTTTACATGCAATAATCCCAGTGGTAAACATCATCTGAAATATTTCTGAGACAAGCTGTTGTTGAGGCAGAAGCCAGAGGATTTATGGGGAGAATAGTTCCTAATGAGGAACACTATGGTCATCCAAACCCTTGCTGCTAAACCAGCAAACTGTAGGACTGTGAGTTCATTCCATTTCAAGTGGCATGACCACACTACCCTGGCTTGCAGAATGCCCAACATGATAACAGAGCAACAGGATCAGCTGAAGTAAACAAATGGGGCATTGTAGTGAGGAAAACAGGAGTTTGAGCCTCAGCACATGGATCTGACTGCAGATCTGTGTTTTGCCTCAGGACAGTCTCTCCAACAACCTCTACTTTCCCCCTGCCTTGCTTAGAGGGGCACAGCACATGCCTTGAGGAAAGCTGATTCAGAAAAAAATCTGTAAATTGAAGATGGTCTTGCAGTTCTTTCCCTGCTTGTAGCTGTATTTATCAACCTGATCATCTAATGGCATAATTTCTTATATTACAACACAATTCCACAAAAACCCAGTCTCTGTGACTTTGCTGGGAACAGGAGAAGATTTGGGGGGATGTCAAACCCAGCAAAGCAACCAGAAACAAAAACAAAAAGAAAAAAACAAATAAACAACCGAACAAAATAAACTTCCCAAAGTATCCCCAACAGCCTTTCCAGCAAGCTATCTTAGCCTGGTTTCAGTGAATTTTTCTTAGCATAAGGAAGTGAAAGGTTTAGGACAGAGAAGAAGCATATACTAACCCCTGTCCAATCTTCTCAAAATTCGTGTACTTCTTTTTTGGATCGCCCACACTCACAATACTTCCTATAAAAAACAAAAAACAAGAGGATTTTCTACAAGAGCTAGCTGTAATAACAGTAGGCTCTGTCTCACGAACCACTCATCAGAAATCCAGAGGCACATGGACACCAAGGAAGTCCTCAGTTATTTACACACATCCCAGCTGCAGCATTCCCCTGTATCAGGAACTTCCCTCCAGAAATGATGGGACTCACACATTAAGAACATTTAACCTTCACTGGCAGTCATTACTAGGTGCAGGATGGGGATAGACAAGCCTGACACATGGAAAAACAATCATTTGTTGGAAACCTGCTAGTTAAAGTCACTCCCAGCCTCAATACCCTGGATGATCTAAGATGCCCCTGAACTGCAATGTCTCTGAATTTGGAGGCTGGGCTCTCAATCATCTTGAAGGCAACAGTCTGTTAAAAAACTAGTCAAAAATGTCCCTACACCATGACAATTTGTAGCAAAAAAAAGCAATTATTATGTTTTCATACCAGCACAAGCACAACCATTTACTGACCCAGTGACTGGGCTGCAAGACTCAGGAGGGAAGGTAGAGAGACCCTCCAGAGCCAAACTTCCCCTGCCTGTCCTGGGCAATGCTGAGCTGCTCTTCCAGGAGCCTGGCAGTCAGCACAGGTTTTAGCAACAGTTACCAGCATCCCTCTGGTTTTGGAGAGCAATCTCAGCTCATTCTCCCAAAACCAAAAGTCTCTCACTGCCTTCCTCAACGGGAAAAGCACTTTGCCTGGTGTTCACAGCACAGGGCTGCAAGTGGCTGCAAACTTAAACTGATTTTCATAACTCCCCTATGGCAGGCAGGAATTACACCCTTTTTAGGGTGAAGAAACCAGAGCCAGCAATTTCTAGAGCTCATCTGGGAGCCAGTCTCCTCTCTAACAGCACCAGGGTGGCCAAAAGGATCAAGGGATGCAGAGCAGCACCCGGGCTGGTGTTTGCAAGTCCCCGAAGCTGCCGACAAACGGGGGCTGCTCTCACAGGGCCTGGGGCTGAGCCTGAACAGATCTATACTGGCAGAGAAACTGCTCGTGGTCATTGAGCCAAGAAATCCAGTAGCAAGCAGAGCAAGAACAGGTTTTTTTCAGACACCAGTGGAGAGCAGCCAAACCCAGGGGGTTTAGGACAGACAGAGGTAGAAGTAGGGAAAATCACCCATGTTTGGAGAGGAGGGCAGGAAGAGAAATCTGGCTTTACAAAACTCACTCTACACTTACAGAAGCAAGGCTGTCTGCCCTGAGGACTGGCATTTCTGGACAAATATTCAGAAATTTTCCCTCAAAGCCTAACAGAGGCTACAAGCTCAGACTGCAAATGTTTCCCCAAGGCAAGGACTGGACAAAATGCTGTGGTGACAAGTGGAAATTGCCAGTTTTTCCCTGTTGAATGCTGTATTTCCTACCTTCCAAAGAGTCAGGTGAGAATTCACTTATGCTTGCACCAATGCTGTGTTTCTGCTGAGAGGTAGGGATTGAGCAGCTTCCTTTTAACCTCTGCATGCATTTAGCACATCTTTTGTACATGTAAATATATTTTTCCTTTACAATTTTAATAATTTTAGTTAAACGAAAATGTCAAAAGGCTGCTTGTCTGCACAACTACAGCTCCATTGCCCTCAGTGGAAAGACATTTTTACTTAGATTAAGACTAAAGATTAAAACTTCATAACATTTTTCTGACTAGCCCACATATAGAAGCTGACACCTGGAGCAAGCAAGGTGTCAGAAGGTACATCTGTTTCTCCACACTCCCAAAAGTAGCACTTGCACTTCTTGGCATGACTGAAGTGGGTGTATTTTTATTAGAATAGCACTTCTCTTTTTTTTTTTTTTTTTGCACAGTTGCTGCTCGCCCTGCCTGGTCACAAAAATGTCTTGAATCCTTAATGATACAAAAATCCTGCTAATTGAGTGAGTGAAGTTGGTGTTTTGAAACAATGGGTGTGAGTTTTCCAATAGCACGTAGTTCCAATTAATAAACCATCAAGTCAATTTAGGCTTTATTTAGAGAAATGAGTTACTCAGGTACCATTTTAATATTTTAAACTTTTTTCAAGTTGTATCCTCAGATTAAGTCTTCATCTAACTACTAGACTCTTACTCCTAAAATACTGACAAATATACCCTCAAACCAAAGAGGCCAGCCTTATCATAGAGGTGCTAACACAATTTAAGTCAACTGACAAGCAAGGCATGGATGTAATTAATACAGGATTAGTAGTTCAAAGAATTAGAAATGTTCTACTCTAATAAAACCTGGCCCAGGCTGAGGATAGCAATCAATTGCATCAAAGAGCTGGTTCAGCTGTTGGATATGCCACAGCTTAACCCAAAACCACCAGGCAGCAGAGGAGCACTTGCACTGAAGGTAGGAACTGCTAAAGACATGAGGACACATCTGAGAGACTTGATGCATTTTTCTCAGAAAAACCCCACCAATTTGGCTACCCACAAAATGTTAAAGCACTTAAAAATAACCAAGTCACTTTACACTACGATACTGAGGAAGGCAAACTTGGGGATGCATTAATTTTCTCTCCATCTTTTAGACACCTCATATCTAACATTGCAATATAATCATTCATGCTTCAGAGCTGCAGAATAAGATGCGGAACGATCTCAGACTTCACAGTTAAATAGATGTTATTTATTCAAGGCTTGTTTCGCAGAGCTTGAGGATCTGCAGCTCCCTGGGGACTTCAGCCAGTATCACAGGGGCTCAGCCTAAATTCAAGCTCACCCCTTACATCTGCCCCAGTTTTGTGTTGTGACTGCGGGCCCATGTCGCTAAGGGATCGCAAAAGGGGGAAACGTTTCAGCCTGCTGACATTCTGAGAAACCAACACAGCAGGACCTGGAATTTAACTTTTTTAAAGAACAAGGACATACTTAATTTTTCCAGTATCTCTTCATCTGACATTTTTGGCTTTTTCTTCTGCTTCTCCGTGTTCCTGACCAGCATGTCGGCTGCTGTTGTGCTGTTTTCCGAGGGAGAAGAAATAGGAGAGGTGGCCACGTCTCTGGTAGGTGGAGGAAGAGGGTCTATCACAGAGCGGGTGTATATCTAATTTTGTTGGGAAAAACACACATGTCAGGTGAAGCTTTAAACACTTCTATTCATCCTGTTACTGTTGTTGTCAGGGTGCATTTCTATAGCTGCTTTGTTAGCAACTAACATCACTAATCGAGGACTCGTGCCCCACAGCTAGGCAGGTGACAACACTAAGGTACTCTGCCAGAAGGAATGGCTCCCACTGCCTCCCTCCTGCTCCCAAGAAGGGCTCAGCATCAGCCATGCAGAGGGACAAAGAGCCAGAGTCAAGGCCTGACTGCGATTGCAGCAGTGCAGGCTGAACGAAGAATTTCTGCTCACAGATTTGGTGTGTTCAGGTCGTGGAGCTATCACAGGGGGTGGAGCTGCATCATCTTCATCATCCTCATCTTCAGACACTGAGGGCACTGCAGGGGTCTCAGAGACAGCCTTCACATTCTGCATGGAGTTGTACAAATAGCAAAAATCAAAACCCAATCACAGGTTATAAACAAAATCACAAACATTGGATTAAGCTCCTAACAGAGATTGCACTGAAGCAAGTGCAGAAAAACAATAATCAGAACAGGCTGGTGAGTAACAGTGTCTGAAAAATGCAAAACCCAGGGTTCCTGGGTCTTCATGGGAAATGGATGTGCAGTCCAACACCGCCTGACACAACTGCTCAGACAGAGCTCCTCATCTGCCTGAGTGACAGCAAACTTCTTCCCAAGGACCTGAGGGGACCTGGGCTCTCTCACAGCTTTCCCAACACCCACCCAGCTGACCAGCAAGTTTTGGGAAACCCAAGGTGGAAAATATCTGTCCCTATTTATACTGCCTCTTAAGGCTTTTTGCTTGCTTCAAACCCTGACCATTCATATAAAGATTTCAGACTTTAAATGACAGAACTTGCACCAAACTCCTCATGGTTTCTCCAAAGGTTAGCAGGTCAAGTTAACACTGCATCTGGTATGGTGATTGAGACCTAACTAACTATTGTGAGATTTTGGAAGCAGAATCTGGCAAAATACTTTCAAATCTCTTTTTAAATTATTTTCCAGCATAAAAATTTATAGGAAAATAGGAACAATTATTTTGTTTAAAAACAGTTTTATAAGTGATTAAAAAATTATCTGGAATTTTCTGCAATACTGTGATTAGGAATGAAAGTCACTTTTAAATTTATCCATGTGAAACTGGATTTGAAGTTCATTACAACCTTTGCACATATTTCAGAATAAACTTGGTAAGGTCCTCAACCCACTAAACCAGCCCTGTTTGTGCATCACCTCCCTAAGACTGGTGGGGGAAAAAGTATTAAAATCCTCAGAAAGAGAGGGAAAGCAACACAGTATTTCACTGAGCCTGAAATACTTGAAGTCATTACTATCCTGACAAATAATTGTCAAAATGCACTTGACATACCACAAAAAGATAGCTTGTCAGAAACAACCAGGAAAAACTATGTACTGGGAATTTCCTGAATATCCACAAAATTAAAGACTGGCCTGAGGGAGGGCATTGGGTATCTCAGTAGACTGGTAACTATTGCTTTTTCCAGTATTTACTTAAAAATCCAACCTCAGATATTGAAACTTCTGAGGACTGACATACAATGATGTGTAATAATGAACAACGGCAGGAACATTTTCCTTTTCTTTTTCCAGAGTCCTAAATGATCAGATCTGAATAAGCTGCCTTTGGAAGGGAGAAGAACAAGCCAATTCTAGGTAATCACATGGCCATGAATTGTGGGGTTTTATGAACCATCTTAAACTGAAAGTTTTGTTTCTTCCATCTCTCACAGGCACACACAAAAATTTATCATGTCTTCTAACAAAGCAAATAGGAGTGGTACCTGCCCTGGCAAGGACTGAGTAAAGGTCAAGCAGAGAGGAGGAGAACCTTTTATTTCCTGTTCTGCTAGTGATTAGTCTGCTTAATCAACATTAGCTTTAGTAAATCAAACCTCACAGGTTAGCAAATAAACTTTGTTATAAAACAGATGTTTATAGAGAAATAAAACCTGACAGCAGAGTGGTTATCAAATTCTAGGTGTAGAAAAAGACCAACTTCTATGAAAACAGACCTATTTCTACTACTTAATTCACTAATTTCCATTCACTAATTCACTATAAATCCTACTTCCATCTGCCTTATTCCCCACCAGTTGAAAAAAAAAGTGAAAGGAGCACGCCTGTTTTTATAAACATGTACTCACTATACAAATATACATAGTTCAGATTTTAAAACACTAAGCAAACTACAAGTTTACATGTAATTAACTAGTTTTTGCAAGTTTTTTAGTCCCCAAACTTGAGAATGTGAGGCTTACCAATGTATTGGATGAATTGTAATCCTCGGCTGATTTATCTGAAAGACAGATGATAATGCCATGATAAATGAGTTATAAATGCAGCAAAAGTGGGGAGAGGATCAAGGAACAAGCTCTCTTTAGAAAAGGCAGGAAAAAAGGCTGCTCCCAAACTTAGGGAGCTAACTCCAGTTTCCCAGAACCAGCTGAACCCTGGAAGATATAGGAACAGAGGGTAAATAAATGCAGACAAATGCAGGAGTCACAAATCCCTGCAGCAGGAGGGTGGAATTGCCCAGAGCAAAACCCGAATGAATATTGTCCTCCATCCATGTACACAAAATATTATCAATGGACTAAGACCCCAGCAGAAGCACTGCAGCTGACTCCTGACTGCAAAATATTCAGTCTCAGCCACCTAAACTTCCTGGAATAGCAGAGAAGACCCCAGAAGTCAACCGATGGGCTTCTCACTTGACTATCCAGGCACATATGGGGAATATTTGTGCTTTTATCCCTGCTTGGAGCCTTCCTAATTAGTACCAGATCTGGTGACATGGTTCTATCCCCCTAAAAGAACCAAAGTAGGGGTTAATATTTAGAAAGGGAAGGAGTTGCAGTCGAAAGGAAAAGGAGCGGTGGTTGCAGATGTCCTTCAGAGGGCAGATAACGAATAGAAAGAGGCACAAAACCTTGGCAGCTTCGACTTTTAGAGGAACCCAGCCAGTAATTTTCAAGCACTCAGACAGTTCAGGCCCATTCCTCAACCATGGCACGTGGGAGCAGAGACTCTCACCCCAAGTACACAAAAAGCAACATCCACACCCACCCTGCAAACTGAAACTGGTGCAAAATTTAGCTGTCTGTTTTCTCCAGGGACTTTCATCAGGGGGAGCCCAGCCCCAGCAGTCTGGGATCTGCCTTCCAGATGCTGGCTGTGAGCATCAGAAAAAGTATGTGTTTGGGAGGCTCAGCCAGTGGACTGACCTCCTCTTTTGCAGCTATGCTGGGCATCCAGATTAACAGAAGAGCATTTTAAAGGAAGAAGGGTGCTTGAGCAGCCAGAGAATCTCATTCACATTTTCCTTGAAAAGAGAGACCTATTTGTTGATTAAATGTAAGAAGCCCCACATGCCCTGACCACGGAGAGTTTGAAAAAGCAGCCACATGATACCATCCCCATGTACCTGTGAAGCTCATGTACTTCTGGCTGTTGGAGATCTTCTTGGAGTTGTAAAACTCCAACACATCCAGCACTGCCTGGGGGTTCTTCTTCTGCTCTGACTTGGTGATGTTGGAAGTCTGCAGCAGACGTGCCCATTGCTCTGGCATTCCCTGTGGGAAGAGGCACCTTGGTAACACACAGCTGGTCTCATGTGCACAAAACATAAGCCTGCTGTCACTGCTCTGCCCCAGCTTTTGGAGTTACACAGTATTGTGAGGGAAAAAGGGAGAAAAGAAGACAGCAGAAGAGAGGAAAGAAAAAGGTGGTGAACGTGCGCCTCCCTAGCCACTGCCTGTGTTACAGTTCACACTTGGGCACGTAAACGTCACTCTGCTCTTGGGTCTCTGGGTGAATCCCAGGACCTTTGCAGATCAAAATTCAAAAACCAGAAAGGAGAAGAACCACTTGCTGCACTTTGGGAAAAGCCTCAAGAAAAAACTAAAACAAACCACAAAATCCTTTATGCACAGGTATTCACATACTTATATATACACCCAAGAAAGACTACAGAAGAAACATGCACTGCATAGCCTCCAGCACAATGGACATGCAGCACTCATCTGGGTCTTCTGGAAGCACTGGAGTTCTTTGGTAACAGCAGTGTGGTGCCTTCTATAACCAGAGCTGGGAAAGCAGAGGTGTTAACTTCACATCTGAAGTTCAGAATTTTATTATTGGGACATTATTTCAGCCAGAAAATAACCACACCTGAAAAACAGCCAGACTTGTGCCTTTCCTCACCAGCAGGGATAACAGTTTGTATGGACAAAGTGGCAGAGACTGGGATCCATGAGCAATGAAGTTATCCTCTCTGTTCAAAAGGATGGCTGGATACACCCCTCAGGTAATGCCCCACCAGCACTGGGGGCTAAGCTGGGCAAGTCTAGAGACTGCCATGCAAAATACACGTGTGCACATGACTCAGGGCAGGGGAACAAAGTCCCTGAAAAAGCAGCATTTTACAGACAGGTAGAAACACCTTGCTCACAAACAACTTCTGCTGCTAGGAAATACTATCTCATAACCAAAATAAGAGTGAAAATACAATGATGATGATTAAATACAACTCTGTCTTTACAGTATTTTGCATGTCAATTAAAAAAAAAAAAACAACAGCACACATAAAAGCATCTGACATTTAGCCTTAGGGCAGCACATACATGTTCTGTCCTAAGTAGTTGTACACAGCTGTGTGCCTCCCAAAGGAAAACTCTCAGAGTCCCACTTGGGGGACACAGACTATGCTACAGACTTCTTTCATCCCTAGAGGGGGAAGGGAGGGGAAGAGAAGGGAAGGGAAGAGAGATATGCCACGTTTAGCTGACCACAGCAGCCAAAAAAACAGGAAAGGAAAAGTTTGCTGGCAGCCTGAGCTCCTGGGATGTGCCAAGTTTGACAGCCTCTCAGCATGAATTAGCGGGTAACCTCTGTAGATGTGTTTCAAATGAGATCAAACTAGATGATGGTAATAGCCCTTCCAGCATTAATATATAAAAGATTAATGGGCCCTGGCTCCTCCTAGCAATAAGCTAAACCACACAGCTCTCTTTTCCCCCAGCTTCACTTACTGTGAATTCTCCCGTGACTGCATCAAACCCCACATGAATCGTGTGTTCAAAGTCTGAGGGGAGGGAGATCTCCGGCCGCTCTTTCTCTTTCTTCTTATTGGCTGCAAGAGACAAAAACAACCACAATTAAAAAAAAAAAAATCCATACATGCATCAAGAATTAAAATCTCCCCGATAGCTTCTAATTCACCTACACCATCACTCCCCCCCCCCGTTTTTGTTAGTCATAGGATTTTGATCTGAAGCAGACAAACAGCAAGTTTAAAAATTTGCTTTCCACACTTAAGAGTAGCCACAGTGAGTGGACAACAGAAATAAAAGTCCTGTAACACAGGACAAGCACAAAAGAAGGAAACTGATATTTTCAGTATCTGAAGTATCAATTAGTGTATCTAGACTTAACAGCATGAGAGCTATTTACCTAAAATATTCACTCAAACTTACACAGGTCAGAGTCAAAAACTCTACAGTGGCAGTACGTGGAAGCCAGTCAGTTTTAAACACATATTTTTATTTTTTGTATTAAGCAACTTTAAAAAAAAACACAACAAAACAATATTATGTGCTTTTAAATATACACTTGCCTCTCATACAAAACCCAGAGACAAAATTAACTACAAATACTGCTTAGAAATTGCTTCCTTCATCCTATTTCCTCAAAGTTTGTGAAGAAACCTAAATATAATGTGGGATTCTGCTATAAAATCTTATGAGCAAAAGCACTTCTATTTTTTTTTTTCTCACAAAGTGAACTAAAGATAGTTTTAATAACCAGCTTTGAAGACATGAGCAAGATACCAGAATCTGGCAGGTGAGGAGCAGAAGTCACCAAGAAACTGGGAAGGAAAAACATCAAAGCAGATGCACTCTGCAAATTTTAAACTGAGGTCTTCAAACAAGATTATCATTATGCATTGGATTAAGTTCATCCATATTCATTATGTATTAAAGACTCCACCTTCCTTTTAGCATATATTGTATTCAAGAAATTAAGATTAGTTTAAGGAAGAACCACATTCTAGTCAGCTTTGCTGCTGCTTGCAGTTATAAAATTAGCAGAGCCAGGAGAAGGTGAGCAAATCACTCACATTTCCCAGCTGCTCCCCTTTTTAATCCAAAGCCACACAGAATTTGTTTTGTGGCTGCCATTCCCCAGTGCACCTTTGGCAACATGAAGGCCAAACCCCAGGTATTTGAGAAGCCTGCAAGGCTAACACTCAGTGTAGCGATTCTTTAAGACACTGCTGTGGTTGGCCGTGAAGAGAGGCTCAGGGCTGGACCCAAAGGACTGAATCCCATTTCCTTCAGTGCCAGCTCTGGCACTTGTCTCTGTATCATTACAGAGCTACAGTTGTACAGAGTAATTTTGGAGAAAGAAAAGGATCAGATGCTCCATTTGGGACACGAAGATGGAACAGATTGTTTTTGATCCCTCTTTGAAACAAAGGGAATGAGGGAAGCTGAGTCACAGAGGAGTGACAGAGTTGCCAAGGGGAAAAGAGCAATGCTGGAGGAGCCATCCCTGAGAAGGGAGCGAGGAGGAGACAGGAGCAGCTGCTGGTTAGCAGATGGTGAGCATCTGCAGCACAGAGGCTGCCGCACGCACTAGCGCCGGATGGAAAGCGAGAGGCAAAGAGGCGCAGGGAGTGCCATCAGAGCCACCATATTCCATAGGTCTGCCCACAGGATCAGTGCACTCTTCCAAGCCAAAGACTGAGGTGCCATCTCAGCCTAGAAGCCCATTGCTGAGGTGAGGAAGAAGAGGACACCTCTACCATTCCCGCTATGCAAGAGCTCTGCACGGACAATGAACACCCACACGTGGTCCAGGACAGCTGCCGCCACAGAGCTGAACATACTCCTAAACAAAGCTTAAGGCCATTCAGTTGTTATCCAGAAGGCTTAGGTGTTTTTTTTTATTTCTATATTCAGGCAGATCTGACAGATCTAGAAGCCTAAACATTATTAAACCATTAATAAAAAAATTGCCATTGTAAGAAGATATTTATGTCATACCATGTGGTATAAGGGAAAAAGAACTAAAGAGAAAGGCACTCCCAGTCTTGCTAAACACTAAAGACCCTTTAAAGTGATTGCATTATCCTTGCAATGAGCTAAAAAGCCTTGAAGAATCTTAATTTAAAAAAAATACAAAAGAGGAATAAGGTGATGCATTTAAGATGACCTACCTACCACCACCAAAGGCTTTATTCCCACAAACACCTCATCACCTTCTCATTCCATGTTCAATGCTGTCACAAGAGCCTCCCATAAAGTTTTCTTACAATGTTCTGGCAACTTGAGCTGCAACTGTTAAGCATGATGTCTGACCATGCAGTGAGGCCATCCTGAAGCATGCTGAGATAAGAAAGGTCTTCAGCACTCCTAATGTTGAGTAAAGTGCTCCCAGTCACCAAGGAAAGGGCTCCTGTTTGCTGCACACTGTCACCTTGTGGGTAAAACCTTGCCTCTGTTCAAAGCTGCAGCTGAGCTCAGCAAAGCTCAAAGAAGGTAAACGTGCCCCATTCAAGCCAGACTGACACCCACAGTTAGGCACTGACGAGTCCCCTGAGCCCAGGAAAATTCAAAATATTCACAAGTCCTCCTGAGAGCAACAAGTCACACAAGCCCTGCATCCTGGGCAGCACTCACCCACAGGTTTTTTAAGCCCACAGGTTATTAAGCCCACAGGTTTTTTAAATGCCAGATTTGTGGTTTAGGCTTGGACCGAGGAAATGAGGACTAGAAATTACATCCTAAATTTTGCAGGCAGAGCATGACATCTTCAGAGCTGCCTGGCAAGGAGTATTAGTTCAATGCAAGTGTGCAAACATGCATGAAGCCCTGGATTTATGCCCCACATGTCCTTTACACAACACTTCCGCTTATGTACAGGGGTAGCACAGATTTGCTCAAAATTACTTTCCTCTAACAGAATGGAAAACAACTTCCCTTTTAAAACAAATAAAAACTAAAAAATAACACCCAAATTATTTCAGGCACAAGCCAAAGAGAAGTATTGTGAAAACTGAAGAATTTCCCTACATTTAAGCAGCATGACACACTAGGAATTTAGCTGTCATCATGAGACTAGAAGAAGTTTTCATAAGATGGAAATCAAGCAATTTGAAGTGAAGGTGACAGTGTTAAGGAATTTTTTGCTCAACAGGAATTAGAGGACAGAAGCAACCATTCTCATTTGGGCAGGTGTATTGCAACAGAAGGCTCTGCTGGGCTTGGCTAAACAAAAATCTCTCATGTCTTGAAGCATCTGCCATGTTGGCCAATCTTCAGTAAATATGGGCAGCTTTGGATGAGTCGCAGTCTGTCTGCTGATTTTCCCCAAACCTTCATTTTTCTCCTTGTTCATAGTTCTCCTTCATAATCCAACTCAAACTAGCATTTCAGGTTCTACTTCTTTTACTCCTTTACAAGTTTCAGGTGATTTCTTGGATCTCTGGAACAGTTCCTCCTGGAGATTTAAAAACTCCTCTCCCTTAAGTAAGTCAACACAAAAATCCTGCAAATTTTTTAGGATTCATACTCATAATGGCAAGTTCTAACCCAGACCCAGCAGACTTTTACCATTGAGTTCACAGGTTTCTGGATTGCAGGCTCAAAACCCCACATTTGTAAAACAATCCAAAGTCACCAGAAGCATCAGATAAGGATAATAATAATGAATGCCACATTCAATTTGTAGAAAATGATCCACCATCTCGCTTATTTAAATTAATAAAGCTATCATTTCAATTAGTCTTTTCACTAATAAAAATTAGAAGGCAGCCTCCCTCCTGAAGGCCAGGGAGTTGACGGTATTTAGTCTTGACTTCAGTTACTCCATGCTTAGAAACCATTGCAATACAGAAAAAGCTGATGTATTATGAAGAAGAACTCCAAAAAAATAGGTCAGATATAAAAAGAAACCAGTACATATTAGGGGATGAAGGTTTTTGGTTTTTTTTTGCATCACTTCAAAAGATTCATAGGGGAGAGGTTTTTTTAAAATATCCTCATCCTAAAAATTAGAATTTCATGTACAGTTCACAGTTCCTATCTCTTTTTCCATCTGTTACAGTCCCTTGAACATGAAAAACTCCTTCAGTTCACAAGAAATATGCAAGAATTTTCAGTAACAGAATGTTCTTAAAAGCAAGTAGACAATGCCTGACCCAGACATTAGAACAGTGCAAATGGCCATGAGGCAAAATACGACAGGTCTAATAGGAGATTGCATGTTAGTCTTGTATAACTCAAATTATTTGCTGTTTAAAAGAACAAAACAAGCAAAAGACCTCCCTCTGCTCTCCAGCTTGTAATTGGCACAAAACCTTATGATTTGCAAGACCATTATGGACAAGTCAGGCTGGGAAGTAACAGCTAACCTCAGAGCTAGTCCAGGTTTTCAGGGACACTGTTCTCATAGTTTATGGGAAAGGCAAAATAAATTTAAAAAAAAAAAAAAAAAAACAAAAACCCCACACAAAAAGGGGGCCTAAAAGAGACCTGCAAAGGGATTTTGACAAGGGCATGGAGTAATAAGACAAGAGTGAATGAATTAAAAACAAGAGAGGGCAGGTTTAAATAAGATATCAGGAAGAAATTCCTCACTGTGAGAGTGGTGAGGCACAGGTACAGGTTGCTCAGAGAAGCTGTGGCTGCCTTTTGAAGTTTCAAGGCCAGCCTGGATGAGACTCTGAGGAACCTGGTCTGATGGAAGTTATCCCTGCCTATGACAAGTAAGTTGGAACATGATGATCCTTAAGGTCCCTTCCAACCCAGATAATTCTAGTATTCTATGATCCCATGAAAAAATGAGATGGATTAAATGTTACAGGATTAATCATTAGTAACACCATATCTACAGACTGTACTTTATGTACCCTGAACCAACCAAGACAGAAGGTTTATTAGAAGAGATAAAATACTGTACTTTTATCTCCTGGCAAAATAGATCGGTAAAACCGATCCTTCCTCTTCTTTTCTTCTGGATTGGGAGGCAGAGGTTTTGAGCCATGGTTTAAAGTCCCGGGATCTTTGCTTCCCGAACCAATCATAGTGCTGGTATTTCTCATGGGAGGAGCAGGTGGTTTGTCTTCTGTTTCAACTCCATTGTTAGACATCTTCAGGTGGGGAGGCCGTTACTGGGAATTGGAAAAGAAAACAGGTTAGAAGCCATATTTATTTATTTATTTATTTATTTATTCTGGACTAGAGCCACACACTACCAAGTAAATCACAAGCAGGTATCTGCAGATGGACCTGCAAGCTCAGCCCAACCATTAACCCTGCACTGCTGTGCACACCGTTAACCATAAGCCCAAGTGCCACATCCACAGGCTTTTTGAACTCTTCCCAGGAAAGTGATAGCAACAGAAACCCAGCATAAAAATTTATGTCAGCACAACAAATTCTACTCAAGATCCCTTTTCTTTTTCTGTTAATAAGACTATGAGCATTTGCATTATTGATCACTGCGAAAAGCCTGTTTCAGGATACAACAAATTCTCAAGCAAACCATGGGGCAGAAGTCTGAGTGAGAAGGTAAATATGATGTAGTGAAGAGTAAGGATACCTGAGAGGAGCCAACAAGTTGCTGAGTTTGTAATACCTCTCAGATCCATGCTAGCTCTCCTAAAAACTATGTCAAAAGGTTTGCATCAGTCTCTAGCACAGCACAACACAGAGACTGAAGTTTGTACTCAGAGTTTTGACGCAGCTGCTCAGGCTCCTTTGCTAAAAAGCCACTGAGCGGGTTCAGAGGCAGAGGTGGCTGCAAAGCCCTGAGCTGCACCCCCTCAGATGCAGTGCCACAGCCCTCGATTGTGCCAAGCCAGCCCTGGCCTTCCTGCAGTAACTGCACACTCCAAGGGCAACTCCAACTGCCAGGAAGTTGATTGCATTTTGTTATGTTGGGAGGGTCAAACGAAACTAGATCCCCAACACACACTTAAATCCATAAGTAAATAATCCCTGCTGCGCAGATTTAAAGACGGAAGCTTGGGAACGGGGTAATAGATTATTCTGCAACAACTAACTTGTTCCACCCAAATGAGATCAGCGTTACTCCAGGCACAGCCTGGCTGCAGCAAGATCCTTCTGGAAACTAGAATTCATCTGCACTATGTTTTCTTTCAAAAGTAAGCTGGGAGTTAACTGCTGAATAAAGACCAAAGTGGGAACAATTTCTGTTTGGGTGGAAAAAGCAATTCAGCAGCTTTACCACTTTCACAGGCAGTAAGGGAAGTTGTTTCACTCAGGGAGAATTACAGGGTGGCAGAAAGTCAGAAGCTGTTTGCACTCAGCAAGTAAGAAGTTTAGTTACAAAGTTGAGATCACTGCTGACTGTCAGGGAGCCGCTTTCCATAGGCTGGACTCAGTGTGACACTGAGTCACACTGAACAGATCTCACCACCACACCACAGTCCTACGGCCACAAAGCACCCTGCCAGCCTTCAAAGCCTTCTTTAGCCAAGCTACTGATCCTCAGTGTAACTGGCAAGCTTTAGACCCAGAGCACCCTGCTCTCGCTGCTGTGGGGAACTAAGGCGGGCAGGCAAACACTGCCCACAGAAGTCACTCAGCAGCAATGTGCCAGATTTTGCCAAGAGCAGAGTTTCCCTGTCGCCTGCCAAGCCATGGCTGGCCTGCAGCTCCACCTTTGCTTCCACTTGATTGATTCCCAGTTTCTTCACACTTGCTCTTAAATGGGAGGGTTGGCGGTGTAGTATAGGCTGTAAGGCTTTGGGCAAGTCTTCTCACACAGGGAACTTTGTAAAAGGTCTGACCCTAGCCCCATTCTCCTTCCAATACAGCTATGCAAAGGAATATTAAATGACAGACTAGCATTTAGGGATTGATTTTAATGGTGGGACAGCTTTGGCATTTGGGAGGGGTGGGGGGAAATTATCTGTGCACTTGTCTGGGCGTGTCCTCACATGTGCCCTGTGCATGTCCCACCACTCAAGCTTCAGCCTCATGCCATTCTTGAGTATAAAACAGAACAGAACTAAGTGACAGCTGGAGTGCCAGCCATGAAGTGGTTGGTGCAAATGAATACTCTCACTGCCTAAGCAGTGGAAAAAAGTCCAAGCTAAAACCCAACTGATAATTTTGGCAGCCACTGCTGCACATGTATCTTGGGAAACATGAAGACACTGAGGCCTTCCTGATGGGCTTTGCACAACACAGGGTCAGTGCTGGAACTGAACTGGCACAACTAAACCTTTTGAAACAACATAAGCAGCAACGTCCCATAAGAGATGCATTCTCTGCTTTGATCTTATTTAACTACAAAAAAGCAAATTGCCAGGAAGGTGCTAGGAATACACTGCAAACAGGAAAGCAGAAGGAAAAGGAATGTTAGCAGCCCTGTGCCTGCCAAACAGACCTCCCCAGGAGTGGCACCACATTTGCGGGTCTAACACACTGATTTACCCCCCATGGGGGTTTGAATAAAGGTGCATCCAAAGAGTCCCCCATCAGCCAGACTTCCTGGAGCTACAGGCATGACTCACTTCTGGGTCCCTCTCCCACTGAGCAGACAGGTCAGTATACCTGCTGTCAAAGGCACAAAACTAAAGCAGGAGAAAGAGTAAAGTTTACTAAGTTGGGGAATGGATGCAACATCAGATCAAAATAGAGCAGTATGTGGCTCCAGGCTGGAGAACAAGAAGTGAGAAGAAGAATAAAAAAAGCCCCAGATTACAGGCAGAGGCTGGTCTAGTGTTGGGAGAAAGAAAAAGAACATAAGGAAAAACCTCAAAAAAAGAGTATAAGAAAAATCTCCCCCTCAGTTCCACCGGTGCAAAACCCCAGGGACATCTGCTCTCAGTTTCTTCAATATAAGAAAGTTTTTCAAAATCCCTCAGTCAGAAAGGATAGCGCTCAAGTGAATTACTGTTTTACCGCAGGGATAGAAACTGGCAGTACAAGCTCTTGTTTATCTTACATTATTCCCTGAAAGAGCAAGTTAACTGCTGAGAAGTTACATAGTTTTACAAGCAATATTGTTTCACACCAATTTGATAACTGCACCTTTGCTGCAGGCAAAGCCTATAGTGCTACTTCTCATTTTCCCTCCATCACTCAAGTTCACAGACCTTTCTCTTCATCAAAATCTTATGTTTGGAGTTACATGAGCTGTTTGGAGATTGGGGGGGTGGGGGGGGGGGGGGGGTATGAGAAATCCCTTAATCCACAAAACTAAGAGAGTGATTCCACAGAAGTTACCCCCTGTAATAGCTGCACTGGAGGGTTCCCCAAAGCCTTGTGCCACTATGTATTTAAAGGAAAAACCAAAAAACCTGCTTAAATGAATCCTCCCCCTGCAATACAGAGGTCAAATGCAACATCATTATACTTTGAACTTCTATTGGCTTCAAAGTAGGCAGATGAAACCCTCTCCTGACAGAATTATACAGCCAAGGCACAGCTGAGAGCCCAGAGCCAGGCCAAGTGGTTTCAGAGGTAGCCATCTCCCTCACTGCAGCCCAGCTGGCTGTGCAAATGCCCTTCTTCCTAAAATAATCTCCTGCCAATTCACATGTAAGCAGGCTTTAAACAAACCCCCTCATGTAGGCACTGCCCGAATTCAGAGCACCAGGCAATCGCTTCCCCAGCCGGTAGCACTAGGCCACTGAAATGAGTCACTCAGCTCGGCACAATCCATTCCAACAGGAATGCAAAGCATCGCTGCTCTGAGTTATTTCCTTCTTCACACCAGCACGACTCTGCCTTGAGAAATCCATCTTAGGTTTCCACAGTGTGATTAAGGGAACAGTGGAAGCAATGAAACAGCACATGAACTTTTCAACCAGAGTCAGATGAGGGAATACATTTTAGCTGCAGACACAATTATTCTCAACTACTATATATATTAAAATACCAGCACTCAAACCAAACTCCGTCGACACCACTAGGAAGGCATAGTTGTAATGTAGGACTATTGTTTCTGCAGACATTTGAGAGTACTGAAAGTTTTAGTTGTTTCAGCACACAGTGATCATGAAAAGTTTTATTACATACTGCAATCTGTGACTGCTGAAGTCAAGTTATGGTTGCCTTCAATGCACCCCTGTGTCCCTTCCCATCAACTTTTGCAGCCCATTAGCTACGTATCATTGCCCCAGACTCAACAGAGTCCAACAGCAAACCTGTCAAACTCTCCTTTTACACCTACAAAACACTTATGCAGACAGGAAAAAGACAGACAGAAGATAGAACAAGCAGAAGTACTGAACAGAAGACAGCACCCACAGGTGCCAAGAGGGGCATCCAAGAGTTCAGAGTACATTCACAGACTCAAAGATCCATGCTGATCTTGTTAAGAAGATATAACACAAAAGACAATCACGGAATCATTAAGGTTGAAAAAGACCCTAATATCATCAAGCCTGAGCATTAACTCAGCACCATGGTGTTAACCACTAAATGCCACTCTCAAGTGCCACATCTACATGCCTTGGAAATCATGAAGTTTATGTCTAAACCACAGACATAAACTGTAGTATAGGCACAGCGTCCTGAGACATTCACCTCACAGAGGGGGACCCAAAAGTACATTCTGACCCTACTGTAGCACACACACAAGCAGAAAAAAAGAGAGAACAAAGACCCTCTATGTATGTCATTTTTCCTTCCACTTAACTCAAGCACATCATTTCAAACCTGCTGCTCCATGCAGAACTCTAGGTTTCTATCAAGCTGCTTGTGTTCTCTTTGCATTCCTTAGCAAGACAGACACATGACTGATTGCTAAAACAGAAAGCAATTAAAAAGTCAGAAAGGCTGAAACCTACGCTACAGTAGATGCCATACAGATAACTACGTCCAATGCATACTAATTGCAGGAGTCAACATGAAAACTCATAAAAGAGACATCTATAATTCATGCAGTCTGGCAAGAGAGTAGCTTTAAGTTACTCATTACAACGTACAGAAGAATAAACTATATTAAACAAGACGGGGAGGAGGAAGATGCTCAGCAACTGCTCTTTCCTCTCTGCCTACTACCAGAAGGAAATCTCCTATTTTTCCAAGTCACTAGTATTCTGTTGTTGGCAGGGTGAGGAAAGGGTGTCTTGCTCACAAACAAAAAAAAAAAAAAAAAAGGAGAGTCTTAACCTTTAATTGAGTTGATCCTTATCAGAACAAGTGTTTTACCTCTGCACCAGTATCCCTGAGTCCTTCCACCCCATGGCTAGAAATTGCTTGCGAGCACACACAGTTAAAATCCCCTCCTTCCCCCTCAACACTGCCCTGGTGAGAAAGAGCACAGGCTGTGCCCTGCTCTGTTCAAACACATTGCAAGCAGCAGATTCCCTCCCTGTGTGTCACGCTTCCATGCAAATCCCAGCAGAAAAAGTAACATCAGAGTTTACCAGCTGGGTTTCCACACAGGATGAAAAGACAGTCATTCGTTTTTTTATTACTTTACGTGGGACTAAGTCTCAAACACCAGTCTCACGCTGAAGGAAGGGCACCCCACGCCTTCCACCTGAAAAAGAGGCAAGAGGTGTCTTCTTCCTCCACCCAGCAGCAGATGGGACCTGGAACACATGCTGTCACAAAAAAGGCAGCTGCAACACACATACTCTGAGGGAGGAAAGACTGATCACCACATTTAGAGGTGATTAAAAAAACCCTCACAAACCTTAGCATGGAGCTGTCTCCCCAGCCAGTTACTGCACATCTGAGCTCTGTGTAAATGTGCCAATTAAACCAAAAAAGCCAAGGACCAGCAAAGCACCAGCCCAGACCCTGCATTTACATGTAAACTGCAACAAACACAAAACAAAAATAACAACAAACAAACAACACAAAAACTCGAACAGACTAAACAACAGGTTTGCATAAAGTTCAAATAAATAATTACAAAACAGCAGTGTTTGCTGATGTCTTTTTAGAACTTACCTGTTAGACCCTGCGGGTGCTGCCAACACCTGAAGATGCAGATGAAATCACTAAACTAAATGAAAGAATAATCTCTCAACATCAGTATATACGTAGAAGAGAATGCATCCACTGCTACAGCACGGGTGGGTGGGTGGGTGGGTGTGAGGAGCGGGAAGGGAGACACTCTCATGGCAGATGGCCAACTACCAGTTGCAGTCTTGCTCCACTGCCAGCATTATTTCCATAGTGCCAGACATAAAGGAAGACTGACCACTGACAACTCAACAGGAAAAGCTGGACAGTCCCATGGCTTGGAATTTTAAAAGCCAAAAGTCCAGACAGTCCTTTTTAAAAAAGCCTTTCATTCAACCCCAGCAGTCTGGGCTAAATGCAAGGTGGGATTCCCCAGCCCAGATTTTGCAGGAGGACATGGACATCCCTGTAGTAGGCAGGAGAGCTGTAAAATCTCTCCCTGGGCAGATATCCATGCTAGCCCATCCTACTGCACAGATACGCTTCTAAAGAAGAACAGACTAATTATAACCACTCGATTCCTAGCAACAGAGTTCTCCTTTCATTCAAGTTAAGGAAGCTTCTTTCTGTTTTGTTAGAAAGAATCAAGGCCCAATATTCACCAGCTTCCAGAGTGTGGGCCCATGCATGACCACTGTGACAGTAACCCAGGCACACTGAGGGTTTTAGAAGCACTGAGGCAGGTCAAGCCCTTTTCACCACATTGGGCTTGAATCCAAAACCACAGAGAGGCAATGCCAGCTTAAATTGCCGTGTTTAGACTTGGCTTCAGCTGTTGCACAAATAAATGGCTGTGTCAAACAATAACCACTTCACAATCAGTGCCAGCTATGCCCGAGTACCTGGAACATGTGATGAACTCCCCTTAATTGTGCTTCAGTACTCAAACTTGGAGAACTGCAGAGATCAGCTCTGCCTGATCCCATCTCTGGGCAGCAGCATCCTCATTTTGACCAAGCATTTAGCCACTCCTAACAGCACTTTTAAACAGCCCAAGAGAAATAAATTGCATCCTTATTCAAGGAGAAAAAAAAAAATAAAATCCAAGCTGCAACAGAAAGAACCAAGAGTACCGTTTTTGAAAGTTCTCAGCCCACAAATCATCCTCCTTATTTCCTCATCTCCAGAAGTGCTGCCTCCCCTCCCCCTGCATGCCTGAACAAGCAAGTTGGCTGTTGCAGATGTCAGGACAGGCTCCCTTTTCCAGCACAGCACAGAGCAGCCTTGGCTCTGGTTCTGCTTTTGCTCTCAGGAGGGCAGGGCTTCAACCACACAAGTTAAAGTAGTCGCCAGAGTCAGAGTTTGCTAAGCAGGGTGGGAAAAATAAAGGCCTCTTATGTTAAAGCATATCCAAAGCCCATATAAGCAGGTTTCCTGGAGGAAATCTGTGCTCCAGAGGAAGTGACTAGATGCAGCATAAAGAGAATATATTAATGCACAGAGTTAAACCCACCCCCACTACTCCTGCCTAAGTTACTTGGCTCGGAGTCCTAACTACACATTAGCAGCAACAGCAACTGAGAGCAGCCGAATCATTAATCATTATTCCATTCAAAAGTTTCCAATGCAGGAAGATGGACATAGAGCACAGGGCTCAAAATTAAGCCCTGCTATCTCCTAATGTGGAATAATTGCCAGTACAATGTATTCATACTTTAAATACATGTTAGCATTTGCAAAAAAACTGCACCTTTTTAAATCCAGAGATCTGTCATTTACCAGTAGGGGTGGGGGTAAGAAACATATAAGAAAACGAGAACACTGTCAGATCAAGTCAACGACATCCCACAGGCACAGAGGACACCGCAATGCAGTGGTTAGCAAAAAGCCACAGTACATAAATAGATGAAAGTTTACATTAACCTGTAAAAACTGAATTTTTTCTGAGGTGAAGAAACACTGAGACACAGAGACCTGCAAGGAGGAAACCAATGTTCTTAAGAGCAAAACTCATTCAACTCTTTTGCTACTGGGAAAGTAAAGAGCAAGAAGACAACCCAATTATCTTAGTGAATAAAACCACCCAAGACCCTCAATTAGACTGAGGGGAAAATGCCACAACAGTTCAGTGCTAATTGGAAATGCAAACATTTATCATCAGAGTAGTTCTTGCTCCTGTGTATAGCTCCATTGTATTCATTGCAGCTAATGACAGTAGGAAGCCCAGTGCTCCATAGTATTTATGTAATGACTGGCAAAGCTGTCACATTCCCTTAATTGCTAGCCAGGATTTTCATACTGGCAGTAATTTCAATTAAATGAAATCACAAAGATTGGTTCAGTTTCATGTTGCTTGGTTAAAAGTTTTGGTTCTTCAAAGCTGGGAAAAGAGGGGAGAATGAATAGTTCTCCAAAGACAGGATGATAAACTCTGCATCAAATGTGAGGTTTTTGTAGACAAACTGAATTTAGAGACAAGCACCATCAAACACCCAGCGCTGCAAGAGCTAATTTAATATCACTGAAGACAAGCAATTTGAGAACAGCACATAAATCTGCTTCAGGTTTACAATGATTAGTCCTTCAAGTGCAATATGTGAAATGCTCTATGAGCAGTTCACTTACAAGGCAAAATGAAAAAGCCTAAGGTGGCTTGCGGTTTCTCCCCTAATTAAACTGTCACAGTGGTCTTTGCTGCAGGAACACCATCTCTGTGTTTATAATTATATGCTATCTAGCAAAACTCCCTATTCTACCTGCTTTATGATTTTAGAACATACAGGAGGAGTCATAGTGGCAAGGTCTCACACCCCTAGATTTCCTTACTTGTACCAAATGCACTGCAGAGCACTAACTAGTCCATTAAGAATCATCATCGTTTAATTTAATGAGCAGTTTGTTTTTAGGAAGCACCATCAAGCCTTTTATCACATCATTTACTCAGATTCCAATCATACTTACTGTATGTCAGTAGAGAAAAGAAAGCTCTATAGGACTGGCACAAAGGAACTGCTGTTTCTGCAATATATTCCAACCAAATCTGCATTAGCGCTCAGTTAAATAAAGCCCATGAGCCAAGTGAACTATTTTTACTCCACTGAACAAAAGGAAATATAACAACATCATTTATTACAGTGGCAGGCCCACTTTAAGGCACTATGTAATTAGGAGTAGGAGTTAATTGCAAGGCTAGATATGGCAGGCAAGGTTTTCCTCAACATCTTTGAGCAATGCTTTTCTGGGGCACAGAGCTTCTTACCCTCTGTTCTTGCTACAGTGGCCTAAGCAGCTTTCAGCAGGATGCATGGATCTTCACTGCTACCTATTTAAAACTCATTCTTTCTCAAGAAGCAGCAACACTGTAACCATAAAACCCAACCCAGAGGAGACTGACTGAGCTCCCATTCACAGCCCTGTCAGCATCTGAAGCAAGTGACTTGATAATTTCCATCCAATTCCCAGTGGACAAGCATCTACATCATACAATTAGCGACAATATGAACTGCACATTCAGCAGAATTGGGATTTCACTGATGGATGGATTGCCAGTATGCATGTTTTATTCATCTCAAGACTGCTTTGTCAGGTTGTTGTTTGTCCTCTGTGTAGTTAAAATGCTAAAAATCTTTTTATGGCCACTACTGGGCAGACAAGAAATTCTATAGACAATGTTGTACCTTTGCTAAGGGGTAGATAAAACTCAACCGATTTCCAAAATGAAGACAACAACCAAAGACAGATGCTCCAGGAAGTTGTAAGAGTTAAGGCGTTTTGCTCAGTACAGTATTCCCTCCCATTGCTTTAAGTCACCTTGCTCAAGTCCTACAGCTACTTGCTCCTAAGGCTACCAGCATAAGAATTAGGAAAGCACGGCATGCTGCAAGTCCAGGTGCAGTTTCCTGATCATCCTCCCCTAATTCAGCAATTAAGAGTCAAGAATGTTTGCAGCAGGCTGTTATAGAGATATGGTACCTACCCACAACATAAAGCTCTCTGTGTTTTGGCCACACAAACCAGCACACACCTCAGGATATCTGACCACACTCCCTCTCTCCTATCCAAGGCAAGACAGTAAAAAAGGATACTTTAAATTCTGTAACTAGCATACCATAATTTCACCTCTCACCTCTACAGTAACAGCTCTGTTTGCTAAAAAAACTCAAGATATTAACAGGGCAGTTAGTTTTGGAAACAGCTATTGCACAGCTCTCAAGAAATCCCAGGTTTGGTCCTTGAGCACACCCAGGAAAAATGCATGGGGATGCACTTCTCAAACCAATTTTTCCCCCTTCACTTTATGCCATTTACACTTGTCTCAAGGGAAGTGCTGCCTTCCTCTTTACTAACAATTCATACTTATATGAATGTGTGCATAGCCTGCACTAACTCCATCTTTTCTGTTCTTACACTGATTGCAGAGGGACTCAGTGAAGTAAAATACATTTGCTGGAGGAAAGGAGATCCTTCAAATCAATCCACAATACAGCTTAAGTGAACTGTCTCCTTTGCAAGTATGAGGCTGCTTCTTCCCCTCTTTCCAGCTGTTTCTTTCGGCCCAAGTAATCACAGAAAAGGCTTGGGTTCGAAGGGCCCTTAAAAATCAACTAAGTCCAGCCCCTCTGCCATGTGCAGCAATTCCTCCCAGCATATCAAGTTGCTCAGGGCCCCATCCAACTTTTTGTTCCATTCCTGGGTATTCTTGTACTGCTGGTATTTGCAGGTGCTGATTCACAGCCTCCCAACGTAAGTATGTTTGGCTGCTTTCACTTTTAAGAAAAATCTCTTCAGGCTGGAAATAACTCTTGTTTTCCTGTGAACATTCTTCAATGTACATCTAGTTTTATCTGAGGAGCTTAAATATTCTACATTGACAAAAGTTCTGTCAATCTCTGCTACTCTATTAAAATGTTACACAACAGACATCTAAACTTATGGCCTTCTACTTTATAAGGTCCCTTTTAGCTTTGAAACAAGAAGTTAGATTTGAGCCTAATATATATTCTTTAAGCTTCTTATAACTTCTTTAAATTCATGGTTTGAATTTCCATCCCACACAGGTGAAATTTGCCCAAAGGGTTTCAGTTTGTAAAGATAACTAAAAATCTGCAAAAAGATAATGCTTTATTTCTGACAAAATTTAACCAAGATATCTTAAATCGAAGTAGTCAAATCCCAAATCACTTTTTAAAATGGGCTCTCAAAAAGTAGTCCTAAGCAAATAAGCCTGTAATTCTGTCATTTTAGTATCTTGTGTTGTCAGCAGACAGCTTCCATCTTAGATCTGAGATGATGTATTGTCTCTGACCCTGGTCCACAGGCTCCCAACCTTTTCCAGCCTGTGGAGCATCTGGACTCTGCGTATTTCCCTGGAGATTCATTACCTGCTTCTTCCTCAGAGGTTGAGATTATTGGCATTTTTCTCAGACTACATTTCTAACCATTTAAAAGACCTGTCAGGACAGAGAAATAAATACATACCAAAAAATAACAATTCATCAGACTCTCTGTCTAGATATGACACGTAAAGGGAAGACCTAAGTTTTGGCTAATGCCTTTAAAGACCATTTTCTATCTTGCATGCCTGTAAATAATTTACAGAGCATTCCACACCCTCTTTTAATGCCAATATCCCAAGGGAGAAGGTGGATTAGAATAGTGGTATCTTTAATTTAGGAGGCAATTAGACCAACAACAACAAACCAGAGCCATATGTATGCTCAAAACAATCTAGTTAGAACTCTATTTTAATTAAAAATCAGTAAAATAATCCCATTATGCCGAGAATTGCTTTAGGCATGGTTCCAATCCAGCACATCTTTTTCTTTAGTATTTTAGTTCAACACAGAGAAAGTGACTGAAGTAACACTGTAGATTACCAGAATGGTCCTTCCTGTACAGCAAATTCCTCTTCCAGTGAGAGAGCTTGGGAAGATACAGAAATAAATGTTCCAATGTCAGTCAGCCACTTGGTAAGCCACTTAATAAAAGAAACAAAAAGAAACCTGCTAAAATAAAAGCAGCCTACATCTCAGGCCACTGTGACCAGCAGGTAGAAGAAGGCAATTCTCCACTTCTGCTCCACTCTGGTGACACCCCACCTGGAGTGCTGCATCCCGCTCTGGGGACCTCAGTGTTAGAGGGACGTGGACCTGCTGGGGCAAAACTGGAAGAGACCAGAGTGATGCTCAGAGGGCCAGAGCACCTCTGCTATGCAGACAGGCTAAGAGAGCTGGGATTGTTCAGCCTGGCGAAGTGAAGGCTCCACAGAGATTTTAGAGCACCTTCCAGTACCTAAAGGGGCTGCAATAGAGCTGGAGAGGGACTTTGGACCAGGGCATGGAGTTACAGGACAAGGGGGAATGGCCACAAGACAGAGGGCAGGTTTAGATCAGATACTAGGAAGAAATTCTTTCCTGTGAGGGTGGTGAGCCACTGAAACAGGCTGCCCAAGAAGCTGTGGATATCACATCCTTGGAAGTCTTCAAGGCCGGGCTGGATGGGGCTTTGAGCAATCTGACGCAGGGGAGGGCAGTCCCCATGGCAAGGGGCTGAAACTGGATCAGCATTGGGGTTCCTTCCAACACAAACCATTCTAGGAGTCTGTGAAATCCAGTTTCTCCAGTCTTCATCCCACTACTTGCAAACCTCACCTCAAAGGGCACCTGATTCCTCATATTTCCCCCTTTTGCCTCCTTTGTCACAAAGTAACATGCACCTCTGCTACAGCTGCACAATTTACACAGTTTTGTTTTTTTAAAAACAGAGAAAATAAATATTTCCCATAGCATCTTTCATTTCTGGATTTGCTCTTACATGGTCTGTGGGGTCCTGCTGCATAACAAGCATTTGATCCATGGCAAAGATCAGCAGCACAGCTGCCAGAGCCAGTCACCTGCCTGCATCACTGAATTGGGGAAGGGGGCAGAAGGAGCAGGGCAGAGGTCTGTCCTACAGAAGAAAGTGTGGATGTATAAACATGTATATCCACACACATTTATGTGTGCATGTAACTTGCACCACCCAAGTTAACTCACTTTTTTTGTTTACTCCCAGACAGTGAGTATGCATCATGTGATATGACCAGTTATAAAACATTGTTATCCTCAAGTGACAAAGTACTAAAAAGAAAAACAGTTGTGGAAGGTTATAAAGTACCACAGACTGCTGTAAAATAATATAATTTGGTATTGTGCCTTGCCCAGTTATTTCTGTAAGCATTCATACACCGGATCTTGTTTGTATTAACTGGAATCTATCTTAAATTATAAAATAAATGAACTTATTCCCTGGAGGCATGTAAACAAGGCTGTTGCCCAGACCCATGTTGCCCTAATGCACATCAACCACCACTACCCACAGTACTGAAATATACCTGGGAATTAAATGAGGGGAAAAAAAGCCAACAAAAAAACAAAGACACTTCTGAAGGCCATTTTCCCTTCCAAGACACTTGTGGGAGGGAGGGCCCAGCAGTTTAGCCAAGGTTAACCTCACCAATTCCCTCCAGGTTTGTGCTGAATAAAGAAGAGATTCAAGGTCTTGCAATTGCAGAAATAGAAATCCTCTATCCCAGACATTTTATTCTACCAGATCAACACACAGAAGACAGTGATGGGTCCCCAGACCTTCACCACTCCTTATCCTGCAGAGCCTTCAAGTCTGCCAAACAACCTTCCAATGCCTCTGCCTTATTGGGAAGTAGAGAAGATACTGTCAACAGACAACAGTAAAAAAGTTCCTAAACCACCTGGACTATTGTCACATTATTTATTTTTAGAATTTGAGTGTGGAAGTCCAAGGAACTGATGGGTGGAATGAGGTTTCGCTCATCTTGGTGTTTTGTACTAAGACTAAACTTCATTGCAAAGCCCTCTTGCCTCTCCAAATATCACTGGGAAATAAGGTAGGATGGTTTCGGGGTTTGCAGAACCCTACCCCCAGGCAGAGCAGTGGAAGCAGCCTTGGGCTAAGGCTGGCTCAAAGGAGAAAGGTGTGGAGGGAGCCATGTTGTGGCAGTTCTGAGTTCCCCTTGGGATGCCTTTTGCAGCTGCAGCGTGCTTGGAGTCCTGGGCTTTGTGGTTTGCAGAACCCCAACCCTAGGCGGTGAATGTGTCCATGATTATGAAGAACGGGGGAGGTTTTTCTTATTACAGGATTTCCACAGTCTTAAACTTTGAGAAACTCTGCCTGAAGAGACAAAATCTCACTTCTTGCTGCCAGGACAGGACAGGGGGGTAGACACAGAGTAGTCTCTGTGAATGTGTAACAGAGGTGGGCAAATGATCCTTACACTCCAAAACATAATCAGTACAAAGCAGCAAGGTCTTAGACCTGAGAGATTCTTACAGGACACAGTCAGGAAGCCAGAGCAAGTTGGCTTTGCATGCCTGCAGGATTAAGCAGCCATCCAACGCCATGCCACAGTCCTGCAGGACCAGGATCCCCACTGGGCTGCAGCCTGGAGGTGACTAGAGCCAAAGCCCATCCCACCTACACACACAAACCCAGCACAGAAAATTGCATCACGAGTCCACAGGACCATATGGCAAGAGCACATCTGAAGGTGGAAATCAGGCAGCTATGAGTAGCAAGCTGACAGAGGAGGTAATATTTGCCCTGATCCTTTTCTGTATCATTAGTGCTTGTGTTAATTATGCTAACCAACAGCAACAGTCACTCTGATGGGAGGGCTGAACAGAAATGACACAGCTGTCAAATCCATTCAAATAACTAAAGCCTTAAAAGTTCATCCTTTTGGGGGCAGAACAGAATCCATACAGCAAGATGCAGAGGATTGCAGCTTTTTTAGGGCAGAAAGTTTCAGAGAGCAAGTATAGCTGACGCAGATGTTAAAAAACCAAGCGCGCTTGCCTGTTTCTCAGGGGGATTTAAACAGCAGGTGAGTGGGGCTGGTCTGTGGGACATGACCCTTTCTTATTTCAGCTATTTAGATGCAAATTGGTCTCCCTCCCTCCCCCTCTCAACACCATCTGTTAGCCCAGAGGTTTAGATGGTGCCTAGGATGTAGGTTTTGGGGGAGGGGGATATAGATAAAGCATTGAGAGAATTTTGGTTGATGCCCCTATTTCCTCTAGGGCACAGTTTTGGATAGAAAAAGAAAATTTGCTTTGCAATACTATAAAACAACCTTGGGATTCTTCCCTCATTCTACAGCACTTTTTTAACTGACCCCATGGATTTCCTGCCCTAGAAAGCATTCCTTGTCCTGCTTTTGGCCAACAAGCCACATTATATAGTGACATTTATAGCAGGTTGCTATGGTGTTAGCAAAGGGCAAGAGCTGGTATTGCATGAAGTATCAGAGATTCGAGGAATGAAAGTCCTAAATAATAATAATGAAGTCCTTTACTACAAGGCAAAGCATTTAATGTTCTGTTAGTGCTAGTGAAGCTGCCTCACTTCTGTCTGACTTTCCCAAGTGAACAGCAATGTATTTTCTAGAACTGTTGAGAGATTTGATTCATTACATACTTCACCTAGGGCTCTGAATTCTTTATAAAGGAAAGATTATGGTGGCAGCAGAAAGCCAATTTTCAGGAAGTTTGAAGATGATACAGTATTGGAAATGGTGGCTAACAGACCAGGTAGGCCACTCAGAGGGACGTGGACAGGCTGCAGAAATGGGCCAACACCAACCTTTGCCGTTAAACAAAGGAAAATGCAAAGCTCTGCTGCTCAGGAGCACATACTGGGAGCCAAAAGGCAAAAAAAAAGCAGAAAAAGCAGAGAAAGGCCTGAAATTTCTGGTGGACATCAAGTTGACCATGAGCCTCCAAACAACATTTGTAGCAAAGAAGTTCAACAGCATGTGGGCTGCATTAGGAAAAACAACTTCCAGCAGGTCAAGGGAGGGGAACCTTCCCCTCTGCTGAGGGCTGGTGAGACAAATTTGGAGTGCTGGGAGAAGTCCTTCCCTCCCCAGTACAACAGAGACATGGACATACTGCTGAGAGTCCAGCAAAGGTTCACAAAGACAATTAAGGGACTGGAGCACCTGGCATATAAGAAGAGGCTGAAGGAGCTGGGACTCTTCAGCCTGGAGAAGAAAAAGTTCAGAGGGGTCTTATCAATGTGCATAAATACCTGATGGAGATGTAAAGAAGATGAAACCAGGCTCCTCTTGGTGGTATCCAGCAACAGGACAAGAGCCAGTGGGCACAAACTGAAATACAGGAAATTCCATTTAAATGTAAGAACAAACCCCACAACAAAACCGCACTTTTTTTTCAGGGTGGGAGTGAGGGGAGATGGACACAAAACCACAGAACTCAGAAAACCACAGGTTGCTCAGGAAGATAATGGGAATTTCGATCCTTGGGCATGCTCAAAACCCCACTGGATATGCCACTGAGCTGAGTGTTTCAGCTGCCACCACAATAGGTGGGGAATTGGACTAGACTATCCACACAGAGGCTCCTGCCAACCTACAATTCTGCAATTACAAGCCACACAAACTGACAGGGAGGCTTTAAAGGAGAGAGATACACATCATCATTCAAACTACTTGTCTGAAGCATGTCTTTACTCCTTAGTATCCAAGGCCCCAGTTTAGTGATGAAGGCAAATTAAAAGTGGTTGTGACAACCTTGAGCAGAAAACCAGCAGAAGAGCTGGGATCAGTACCATAACACCCTCATTATGAAATTTAGTGTGTGGAGTACAGCTCCAGTACTTGGGAGATGCCAGCTCTTGTCCCAGTTCTCACAGAACTCATTTGTGATCTTGGAGGCACAAGAGGGGGAGAAAGCCAAAGTACTTCTCGTCTGCTTGGCCCTCCTCCTATCAGTCAATCACTTCTATAAAGGAAAGGCAATTCAGATGGTTAGAGAGCACACAACATGAGATGAAGCCCTTCCAGCTGCTTCTGCAATTTCAGTTAGCACAAGAAACATATTCCCAGGAAGAGAAAAAAAGGGAAAAGAGAGCTGTGTACACAATCCAGAGATAAAGGGGGCATGGAAGGATTTGAAAACCCTTCTTCCCCCTTGAAGTCCCAGTGATGGGACAGAAGAGCCCTCCTGAGCTTGAAATATGAATAAGCAGTGACCACCTAAGGGGAAACAGGCAAGAAAAACAATACAGTGTGGGCTTCAGAACCTCAGTCACAAGTGAGCAATTTCTTGAGGTATCCATCCTTACATAACATTTGAGGCTGACATCAAGTTGGGCTCAGTCAGACTTTAATTTTGGTGCTCCACTGAGGTGTGGGAAAGAAGCTCTTCAGCTGGGAAGACCTTCTGCCAGCCAAGGTTTGCACAGCAACATTTTCTGGAGAGATTTGGGCCTTTTTCTTTTCTTGCTGTTGAAATATTATTCGATTTTCTTAAGTGTTGCCAACACAAACAAGATATCTTCCCTCTTTCTTGCATAGAGAGACGAAGCCAGAACAACTTATGATCTCAATCACTTGGTGATAGTCAGAAACTTCAGGTACCTACTTCCAGACTCTTGGCTTCTAAAATACATTTAATTCAATTTTGCTGGAAAGCAATATACTGACAAAAGCTGCAGAGATTTCATAGAAACAGCCTCCTAAAAAAATACAAATCAGTTATCTGAGCAAACAATTTCAATAAATTTATGCTGGTAATTTGAAAGAATTTAAATTTTTCCATTTAAAATACATGGGGTTATATATTCTGCATTTATGAAAAGTAGAGTTTTCAGAACATCAGTGTTTCCTCTACAGAATGAGTGTCTTCTTCGTGCACTGCTCGAAATCACCAGCTAATTTCTGTTTCCAGATCTCTGGCATTTCACCAGTACTACTGAGAATCTAAAGAACAGTTACTGGAAATGTTTTTGGCTAACCAACTTCTTGTTCACAAATCTCAGCACATGTACTAACTCTAAGGGCTGCAATCCTGCAGTTTGATCTCTAGTACAAGACAAAGTCTCAGTCTCCTTGACTTTTACAGGACAGAAAGGTCATCTGTAATAGCTCAGGGGTACTTGGCCTTAATGCCAGCAAGCCACCCACTGGAAACAGTGGGAGTTTAGCCCAAATTAGGATTTCAGGATTTATCCCTGTAACACTTCCCACACAGTACTACCTGACAGCTTCTGAAAACTGGCAAAATGTGAGGGACATGCCAACACCATCCCAGATGAGGTTTCCAAGGGTGTGTTGAATTGAACCAACACCAGTCTGCATATGCACATATTCTCACAACTCCAAGGGGGTTTAGCATGCTGATTTTAAAAGCACAGTGGCTAAAACCACCTCTCTGATAGCTATTCAATGCCAGATAAACTACACTTTAAAACAGCCCCAACCACAAAGCAGTTGCATCCAGGATATCATTTAACTTGTGCAATAATACCCCCACCTTCAGATGCTTTTCTAGAATTTTTTTCCAGCACCCAAATCCCTATCTTTTCCCACCCAATACCTCCAGAACTGCCATCCCCTACACAACTTGGGACAAGGTGGATGGGTTTACAGCAAGGAGGCACTGAGGGCTGAGAGAGGCCAGTTTCTGCCCACACAGTGCCTTTGAACCCAAATCTGATAGTGCTGATGCTCAGGAAACCAGTTTACCACTGGCAGATGAACTTTCCCATCCCTGTCCCACTCTTAACTGTGCAAATATTGACCAGGTAAGGATGTGCCAGAGCTGAGAGCTTCTCCTGAGGGAAACATGTCTATGAGCCCTATTCAACCCCACCTGGCCTTGATCCTGCAGGGAGTTGAGGAACTCGGATATTCCCAGGGCCAAAGGCTTTGTACAGTATCACTGCTCTGAATGGGGGGCCTGGGTCCTGCCCAAACCAAAGCCCCTGGTTTTACAGACAACAGCATAAGGTCTGTAGCATCTAATTCTTAAAAAGATCCTTTATTTGGATGCCTGGAGGCAGCAGGGCTTTGCACAAGACAGGGTCAACACCTATGTTGCAAGTCAGGTCGTATCCTTGTAAATAACCAATGCAGCAACTGGGATACAGCAGGTAAGAGGAACAGCCTCTAGCTACCACAGCATCTCCCTGACAGCAACCAACAGAAAACAACCCAAACAAATGATAAAAAGAAAAAAAAGTTTAAAAGACAGTCAGTCAAGGACAGTGGGGCTTTCAGAGACTGAAACATGACTCATTTTGGAGCAAGAGCACAGCTAAGTAGACACTGATGCTGTTCTTCAACACATTGCTGAAGAAACAAGACAAGTACCACTCTAAAAGTGGTAATTAGTTAGCAAATGACAGAAGACTTCCACAGGTTATTTGTTATGCTTGCATTTTTCCCTGAAACTAGTTATTTTTAAGAGGATCCAAATGCAGGAGAAGGAAAGAAGCCTGACTCAAAGAACAAAAAAACCCAGCAAATCAAATAGCAAAAAAAAAAAAAAAAAAAAAAAAAAAAAAACAAAAAAAACAACACAAAAAAACCCCATAGTTGTCATGCTTATGACTTACATTCTCTAGACAGGAAAACTTCGGAGCAGCAAAAGCCTCTCTGCCCTTTACTTCACAAACCCTTGATATCATAATCACATTTTTAAAATATTGCCTTCTTGAATGATGCAGATTAAAAGGCCTAAGTAATTCTCTGCCATACTATTGAAAACCACACACCAGCACAAACCAGCATTTATCACACGCAAGTCCATTAAACTATTACTTACAGTGCAATAAATTGTATCCACACAGATACCACTGTCACTGCTGAGCACAAAACTGAGGAAATTCCTCGTCCCTGGCCCCTGGGGTTTGAGTGAGAGAAGCTGAAGTGCTCCTGCTTGGAGCAGGGTTTTGTCCTGCAGAAACACTGCAGAATCTCACCTAACACAGCAATTATCCTGCAATTATCATGCACACTTTATAGTCAGTGAAACAAAAGGGAACTTTCATTTCAAAAGTATTTTTTAAAGCAAAAACAGAGGAAAGCTTTTCAAATGATGACTGTGAAAGGGCAAGGAGAAAAGATTGTGCATTTTTACAGGTCAGTAAAGCAGTGCTGAAACAACTGTGGCAGAGGATGGTCATAGGAGACCAGGGTTCATTTGCCACACCAAAAGTGGGTTTATTTTCACAGACTTAATGCACAGACACAGTCCCAAACAAGAAGGCAGCCTGACAAGACAGAACAAGACACCCAGCTGGCTCCACAGTCTAGACAAGAACTTGCTTCTCTGAAGCTTTTCTATTTTCCCTTCCTCTTCCAGAGTTAAAATTGGAATGGTATCAGTTCCTTTCCCAAATGGAAAGCCCTCTGAGAGCAAGGCAGATTTTGAAGCTTTCTAGCAACTACACAGATCAGGCCGCCAGAGCTTGCTGCTTACATGTCTGTGTGCTCAGGGCATCTGCAGGGTAGTCTTGGGATCAGAGCAGAGCTACAGTTGGATGCTCTCCAGAGGTATTTTGGGAGAACAGAATCAAATTGCCACACAAACGTAATTGCCAAGTTTCCGTCTACTGTTTCAGCAATTTGCTTGACACATTAAATTTCAGAGGTGAGAGTGGTAGAGTAATATGTTGTTTTTATTAATATGTCCAAATTCCTTAACACAGCATTCATATCTTTGGTATGGTGCAGGACTCTTTCAAGTTCTGCTTTTGATAACAGAAAGCATTACAAGTTCTTCATGCTGCCTGGAAAAAATATTTGGATAGACTGAGTTTAGGGCAGTCATTGAGAAAGGTGCAAAGCAATATTCTTAAATCACCTATTTAAACTACCTATCAAAAATCTACAAATGTAGAGCAGAGAATTTTGGTCCTCTGCCTTCTTTTCAGCAGTCCATTCAGAAAGTCAACCTTCCAGACACCTGTTGAACATCTGGTCACTTATTTACCTGATGCTTTCAATTCCTGTGGCCCACACAGAGCTAACATATGTGGGAAAAGAAGATTTCCCTGCCTTCTACCCCACTGAACTTAAAAGTTCAAATTCTGACCCCTTTTGAAAAGCCTGTCCAAGATCAGCATGTTTCTATGCTCCCATCACCAACTCATTGTCCATCCAGCTCTTGCCCATTGCACCTTTCCATTTCCAAGCTTACAGACATCTCACAGCATCCCAGAAAATACACTGAGATCATCTGAAAGCATCAATATGCATTTGGATCACCTGTTAAACCCACAAGGCATCCACTGTCAGAAGATCCATAAAGAGAGTCAGTGTGTGTGACTTCCTTTTCACCATTTCTTTTTAAAAATGTTTCAGCCCCAATTCCCCCAGAACCAGAATGTCACTTGAGGAGGACTGTTTGCCTTCAGAGCTACATGAGAATTCAGATTTTCAAGCAAAGCTGAGCTATCAAAAAACCAAGTTGCTTATACATTCAGTTTCCATTATAGAGAAGAAGTACAGTGTTTTCTGTTACACTCTGCACATGTAAACTGTTCCTCTTCTTCAACATTGCAGAGCAAAGAAGTCAGTAAATTTTTAATCTAAAAAGTGAGAAGAGATTACAGACCTCTAAAAAAATTACAAAGGCCATGTCACTCTGTAATGCTGCTCACAGGAAATGAGTTCTACCTTCAGGAGCCTGTCATTTGGATTATTAATTTTTTTTAATGTGAAAGGGCTGTATCCCAACACTGACTTTCAAGCCTAAGAGCATTTTGGTCTGAAGACGACTGACCATAGCAAAAAAAAAAAAATCAAGCTAAAGAGTGCAGGAAGTGGCTTCAGACCTTTTTAGCAGATGTATGATTTCAAGCACCAGTTTGATATTAGGTTGAACATCCAATGGCACAGGAAGCACCAACTTTAAGCCAAAGATAGGGCAAGTCCCAGCTTATAGCTGTATAAAGGCAACAAAAAACCATTCTTCCTCCCCAGCTATCTAAAGTTCTTTCCTCTCTTGAATCCTTATAGAAGGGCATTTTTCCAGCTCTATTCCACTTTACATAGGATTCCATGTAAGTAGAAATTCCACCTTTCACATTACTTTTTGGCACAATCTTCACACAGGAAGATAGACCTAAAGAGATCTTGAGCTTGTAAAAACTGCACCTTCCTACTCCACAAGTTGGACAAAGTGTTCCAAAATCATACTCTGTGTAGTAACAGTAAGATTTTACCAGTTTCCTCAGAGTTTTGCAGAGTGTATGAAAAACCATTTAGGTTTTCAAGTCACCAACACCACTGGCCCCATCAGCCTCACAGACTCAAGAGTGGTTTTACAATGAGTGGGTCACACTTCTGCAGGGAATCTCCAACTCCTGAGCAAGAACAATGCCGGCCAGAGCTGCGACAAAAGTGACAGGCTGCACTTGAGCACAATCTGGTCAACAGTTACTGCGTGCACATACCATGAGAGCTCCACTAGAGATATTGGAGGAAATACTTTTGCAGAAATCCTCTCACAGGCACAAAGGTGGAGAAAGAAACAGCACAAAGCTCTCAAGCACTACTTTGCTTGTTCTTGTACAAATGAAAGAAACCCACAGCAGCACAGACTTCAGCATAAGCCACTCATGAACACTGTGGTCTTTCAGTACCCAAATACTGTCTACAAGAAATGTGGAGGGAAACAGTTTACAAGGGATGTAGTGATAAGACAAGAGGAAAAGTCTTCAAACTGACAGAAGGCAGGTTTAGATTGAATATTAGGAAGAAATTTTCTGCTGTGAGACTGGTGAGGCACTGGCACAGGTTGCCCAGAGAGGCTGTGGATGCTCCATCCCTGGGAGTCTTCAAGGCCAGGTTGGATGAGGCTTTAACAACCTGGTCTAGTGAAAAGTTTCCCTGCCCATGGCAGAGGGTTGGAATGAGATCATCTTTGAGGTCCCTTCCCACTCAAACCATTCTGTGATAGATACCCTGGCTCAAGGCAGCTTGGCTGTTTAAGCCATGACACTGCCATTGCTCCAAATACATCTCCAACAGCAGTGAAGACTGAGCTACAAAGACAAGCACAAAGCCAGGTGCCACAGATTTCAATGTGTAACACAGTTTCAACAGACATTCAAGCACAGCCCCGGTTTCCTCTAAAAATGAAAGGTTTCAGTGAGATAACTCAAGCAATTAAACCTACACAAAGCCTTGAGTCATGTGCTGGGTCAAGATCCAGCTGATTCCAAGAATCTGTATGCAGGCTGCTTACCCAGAAATTAACCTACTGCCTCAGAAAGTGTTGCTTAATTTAGAAGAGTGATTATTTACAGCACCTGCTGCTAGCCTCACAGCCCCATACGCCAGCTTCTCCAAAATTAATGCTAAGTCTTCTAAAATTATTTACATAAGTCATTAAGGAAAGAACTAAAAAAACTGTGCTAAATGTAAAACATAACAATCAGCTGGGTTATCAGCAGCCATTGAAACTGTAATTTCCAAAGTAAATAGTGTGAGTTAAGGCAGTTTGAGCTGAAGTTGCACAGGCAGTCCTTGCTGCAGAGTCCCTTCCTCAGCCAGGAATAAACAGCAAACACTGCACAGGAGACACACACCAAATTGTCTATGTACGTGACACACCCCCTCAGAAGTGGCCCCCACACAGCACAAGAACCTTTGCAAAAGAGGTGTCCTGGCTTTAAAGCCACATTATCTGAAAGCTTTAAATCTAAAGCCAAACCCACAATAGCCTTGTCATGCAAGCAAAGAGCCTCTAGCAGTAGCTGATGACTGAGATCAACAGGCAATGGAGAGAGGGAAAGAAGAGAAGAAAGGAGAACCAAAGAGCAGCTTGATTCCCAAGCCTTAGCCCTTCTCTAGAAGTTTCTGCTCACATCTACAGACAGAAACTCTAAATAAGTACACAGGCCCTAAGAGGATATATCCAGGAATGCCATTGCAAGGCCAGGCCCAGTAATTTTTGATCAATCACGGCAACTGGCAGAAGGGCCCATAGACTGGAGGGAAGCAAATGTCAATCCTGATGTTCCAGAAGACCCAGGGAACCACAGGTGTGCCTACAGGAACCTCACCAAATTCAACAAGGAGAAACATAAAGTTCTGCACTCAGGGAGGAAAAACCACAGGCACCTACAGGTGCTGGGTTCATCCAGATGGAAAACACTCAGGCAGAAAAGGACCTGAGGATCCTGGTGGCCAGCAGGTTGAGTGTGAGCCAGCAGTGAGCACTTGCAGCCAAGAAGGCAAATGGCATCCTGGGCTGTATTAGGCCAGGTATTGACAGCAGGTTCAAGGCAGATGATCCTTCCCTTCTCCTCAGCACTGGTGAAGGCACACCTGGAGTGCTGGGTCCAGTTTTGGGCTTTCCTCTATGAGAGGCACGCAGGCCAGAGAGAGTCCAGCAAAGGGCTGCAAAGATGCTGAGGGGAGCATCTCTTCAATGAGGAAAGGCTGACAGAGCTGGGAGTGCTCAGCCGAGAGAAGTGCAGGCTCAGGGGGATCCTGTCAATGTCTATAAATACCTGCAGGGAGGATGCAAAGCAGATGGAACCAGGCTCTCACCAGGGATGCCCAGTGCCAGGGCCAGAGGTCATGGGCACAAACTGAAACACAGAGGGCCCCTCTGAACATCAGGAAACACTTTTTCACAGTGAAGGTGACCAAGCACTGGCACAGGCTGGCCAGAAAGGTGGTGGAGTCTCCATCCTTGGGTATTCAAATGCTGTCTGGGCACAGTCGTGGGTAACTGGCTGCGGGTAGCCTTGCTCCATTTACAGCAGGTTGGGCCAGATAACCTCTGGAGTCCCCTTCCCTCAGCCAGTCTGTGAAGATTCTGTTAAGACATGTACCTAAAGGTGTACAAGCATCAAGAAGAGCCCTCCCAAGACACAATACAAACTTTTACCTCAGTTTTAACTACTGAATGCACATTTTTATTTTGCTTGAAAAAATTGACTTTTCACTAATGGTAGCTGAGATGTTATGTGCTTCCTTGCAGGAGAAGGGGTTCAGAATTAAAGATGGAACCCTTTACCATACAGGTCTGTCTCAGAGAAGAGTCAGCCCACTCACTTGTGTGCACACAAATTGGAAGCAATTCACATTTGGGGGCTTATTTCTTTTCCTAATCAAGACTGAGGTTATTTGCAAAAATCCGGCTGGAATCTTGAAACCCACTTCATGCACTCAGAAGGATTTTTTTCAGCAACATTAAAAAGCAGTCTATGCCTGCTTCCTCCCCTGACCCATATATATCAAACTCTAAAAGCCACAAGCGGCCTATACAGAAAAGCTTGCCTCTTAGGAGATGGAACAAAGAACATAACATTCCTGTCTGAGTGCAACAAAAACAGTTTGAACAAGATCTCAAAAGGTCGCAGTCATTACAGCCTCCCAGAACTAGAGGCACCCAGTTGCAATTCAAGCTACACAGCTCATCTCTTTCAAGCCCAAAAGCTTGGCTAAGCTTGCAGGTCTTCTGGGGACACTGAGCAAAGCACCAGAGTGCCTCAGCTCCAGACACCGGCTGCCTCAGAAGCCAAAGCAAGCAAAGTAAAACTCAAAGTACTGAGGCTTAGGAGAGCTGTGTGGGCAAAATATGACTTCACCCATTGCTTTGCAGCTGTGTAGCAGACCCAGAAAGCATCTCACTTCATGTGATTCCTTCGGGTGTTCTTATTTCCTTGCTTATGGCTTATGTAGTGAAGCATCTTCTAATCTGTACATCTTTCCAAAAGAGCCCACTATCTGCTGTTTCACAATGTACAATGAATTAATGAAGGTTTGATATAAATAAATAGCCTGAAATTATTTTAGAAGAGAAAATGCACAAGAGTTTCTCCAGAAAAGCATACAACTCCTCCTTCCCCCGCCCCCTTGGCCAGCTACGCCTATACAAGAGACTCATAAAATTTCAGGACCTTTTTCTAAATTTTAAGCACTGCACAGAAAAGCATTCATGCATAAAACACTACTCAGAGATAAAATGTTACTAATGTGGGTGAAAGAACAACTTCTGCCAGGTAACACAGAATATCTGAAGGTGCACAGTAGCTCCACTACCTTTCTATAAACTGAGGACTAGCTGAAGTGAGTTGAGAATGGTCACACAGGTTTACAGCAGAGAAGAAACACATCTTCCAGGTTTCTGTCCCATTCTGGTACTGCACTTACAACCCTCCAACCCTCTGTTAATTTTGCAAGCGACCCCAGAGCAAGGCATGGAGCAGGGATCTGCTGCTGGAAAAGGCTGCCAGGCAGAAGCTTCTGCAGCTGGTACCACTCTCAGAATGGAAACAGCTCAGAGAGCAGGAGGAACTGGCAGTGCTCTGCCATCCTTACCCATCTTCTGTGCAACTTTCCCAATCAGAGATACTGGCACTGCTCACTCTCTTTTGCCTTTCCACCTGAATGAGCCTCACAGATTTGTTCCTGGTTTAAACTACCAAGTGATTACAACACTTTACCCTACTCCCTATAGGGCACAAGTTGCATAAAGCAGAGATTTGCATCACTGCTCCTGGCACAGCTTATAGTGTTCTTGTTCCAACCACCTATGCCAGGAATGAAATTTTCATGTCACAGAATCATAGTCATTAAGATTGGAAAAAAACCTTTAAAATCATAAAGTCCAACTATCAACCCAGCACCACCACCCTCTTCACCATTAAACCATGTCCTCAAGTGCCATATTCACGCATTTTCTGAACACTTCCGGGGATGGTGACTCCACCACTTGCTTAAGCAGTCTGTTCCAATGATTTATAACATTGTTGTGGGAAAAGAAAAATCCTAATATCTAATCTAAACCTCCCCTGGCATATCTTGAGGCCATTTCCTCATGTTCTGTTAAGATGAAGAAAATGGTCAGGCCTCTTTCTCTGGAAAAACATTTCACCATCAGACATTTCTCTACAGCTTCTGCACTCTGAGGTGCTTAAAGCCCTCAGCACATCTCCTCAGACTGCCATGACTGACATGGACCTTGCTCCCCACTCACCTCATAGCAGGCTGAATCTGTTGACCTCCACTCAAGGCACATGCTCCAGTCTATGAACTCGCCCCAGAGCAAAGCACATCCAAGCTGTGACACGACCATCACATTCCTTTCTCTCTAAAGTGCACTCGTTTATGCTGCTCTGCTGAACAGCTGAAGGACATCTATTCCCACAGGCTTATCTTTGCCCCACCTCCTTGCTCATCTGTTTCCTCCTTCCCCAGGAGATGGGTGGCAGATGCCCACCTGGGGCTGCAAAGCCCCAGCATCACCAGTTAATTCCCATCAGTTTTAACTTCCAAACACTTTTCAGATCAATGGCACGAACTGCCACTTCAATGAAACATTAGGAGCTGAGCATCAAAACCCTCCTTTGATTCATATAAAATTCCCCTAAGAGAAGCCAATTTCTAGACACTCTCCAGAGCCAGCTCTTGGGGCAGAAGCAGAAATAGAACAAAACCAACATTGTCCTCATGCAGTGGCATTGTGTCAAATCTCTCCAGGCTTTTGGCATCAGAAAAAATTGCCAGCTACCACCAGATCCAGCAGAAATCAAGGTGAAGGTCTCAGCTGTACAGTCTGTCACCAGTCCAGCTTCTTCAAACACACCAAGGTTCTGATAACAGGAGAGCAAAACCATCTCCAGTATGAGAGACTTTCTGAAAGGGGGGCTTGCTTCAGTCACCACAAACAAACAGCAGGTGCTAACAACATGCCAGGTTTGACCCACAAACTTCATTAGCCTCTTTACAGAGTTCGTGGTTTGTTTTTCAGATTTCTCTTTGTGCACAGTGAAAGAGATCCTCTTTTATTTGTATGCCCCACTTCCAGTACAGTTCCAGCAACAGCTGAGTTTTAACACCTTTATCACATTTTTTTTTTTCTTAGCAGGAAAATAAATAAACAAAAGGCCACATGCTCACCCTGGATTTTCCCTCCTTAATGGTACAGAAACATTTTACTCATCTGCTCCCTGTCCCTTCCAGGTTTTACAATTCAGAACAAATTTTAGCCAACAACATTTGTGTGTGACTTCCAGTGCCATTTGTTTTCTTTCTCAAAGATTCAGAGAACCATCTGATAGAGACCCTATCAAAGACCCAATCCCATTAGTACTGCCAGCAAATTAGCAACTCAGCTGGCTTGTGGGGATCACATTTTGATCATAACAGGCACCCCTGTTCCAAGGAGATGGGTAAACCAAGAGTTGCAATACAATACCCTGGCAACAGGCAACATGGCAGAAGTTGTCTGAGCCAGCAACAGGACATGGCTGAAAGTGCATGGAAGCAGATTCACATCCCATTTGGCCACTCCCCCTACAGGGACAACAACCCCAGGCAGAGCTGCAACAGCCACCCCAGCAGCTGCCCAGAACCACAAATTAGTGGCCCAAAATAAAGCTGTGAGGAGGCAGTGCCTCTGCATTGGTTCAATTCCTCTGGCTGTCAACCAGCTTGGAGCAAGTCCCACAGGTACAGAAAACCTCAGAGACTGGAATCAGGCCTCCCATCGGTGAGGCAACCTGATTACACTGTCCTTTTCATCAACCCCTCAGGGCTGTTTTCACTCTCTCATGAGAATCTGGGATATAGTTATGTAAAACAGATTCCTCACCCTTAATTAAAATAAAGTTCACATGCACACCCTGCTGAAGGCAGCATTAAAAAAAAAAAATTACTTCTATGAGGAATAAGTCACTTATAATTAAAAAAAAAAAATCTCATTGTGCACACAAGGGAGTGTCGAACACTTGCCAGCCACCTGGATAATTGCTTCCTATGAAAAATTGCACAGGAGAGCCCTGGGGAAGGAAGGGTCATGCAGAGATTCTTGCAAAGGCAAGAGTCTTGCCAAGTGCCAATGGGATTTGCCCTGCACAGGTGAGTGCTTGAAATCCTGTCACCAAATTCTACCTATTCTGAGGCTGCAGTCACCAATTCTCCACTGCACTAGTATAGTCTTCCACCTATTTTAAAATCAAAGCCCATCGTGTTTAATCAAAAGTTGCCTGGTTGTAAAAGCACAAGAGCTGATGGCCCATATTAGCTTTATCTGCCGACTTTGTGATTTAAACCTGTGTTCTTTCCTTTCTTCCCATATGGAACAGTCTCAACTATTTCAGCTTCTTCTTGGAAGGCAGCCCATTTCATTGCCCTTCTGCAATGCCACTGTGCTCTGCCAGAGATGTGGAGACCAGAACTGCACATCACCCAGAAGATATGGATGCATTGAGCATTTATATTAAAGCCAAATGGTGTCATTCATCCCTTTCCCAATGAGGATGGTGGCCTTTTTGGTTGCTGCTGCAGTGATATTTCCCTCTCCATCATAAGATGTGAAATTGCCCCAAATGTTTTACTTCCTATTATCCATGTGACTTTCAAACAATAAAAAAGCCTTTCCTCTAAACTTACAGAAGCTTAAGGTGTTGACAGAAGTTTTCTGAAAATCCAGACATCTTATATCCACTTTAACCCTTCCTTATTGACACCCCACAGAACTTCATGACATTGGGAAGCAGAATTTTCATTTTCAGAAGCCACACCGACTTTCCCATTAACAGTTAACATTTCTCTACATATTCAGAGATCCCTTCCATTCCTGGTAGCATGACTCTTTGTTGTGTTGTTCCCAGGATCCCCTCTAGAGCCCTTTTCATAGCTGGGAATCAACACTGGCAGCTCCCCAGTCCTCTGGCACTCTGGCTGTCTGTAGTGATAAATTAAACAGCTTGGCCAGCAGTTCTGCAGTTTCACATTCAAGCTCCTCAGGATTCTTGAATGCCATCCAGCTCTGGTGACTTATTAACATTTCTCTATTTGGTCTAATTTTTCCTTTAGTAATTATCTCAAATTAGTTTATAGATCTATTGGCTACAAAAAGTGCACTTGACACAGGAACATCCCCAGCACCTCCAGCAGTTAAGAGTCGATATTTTCTGCTAATGCTTTATCATTATCAAGTCGCTTTCTTACACCTTTGATATCAAGCACTCCCCAAGATACCCAAATCTTACTGGATTATATCCTCACACATAAATATAATACTTACGTCCTAGTGGATATAATAAGAGATGTCCTAACATCTCAGAAGAACAGTCCCAAGACAGACTGTTTTACCTACCTGGTGTTCCCCTCCTACCAACCTGTGCCCCGGAGCAGCTGTCACCCTGCTTTTCCCTCCTGGTGAAAGTTTCAGATACCACAAGAGATCAGAGAGATTAAACTGTGTCACCATGGCAGCCAGCTGTAAGGCAGGGTGGAGATTCAAGCACTAACAATCCAAGTTTGGGACAGGAGGCTCCTAAAGCTCCTCCTGTCTGGGAAGGCCAGCACAAATGGGAAGCAGCTTTTATGTGATGTGATGACATTTATAGACGCCAACCAATCTGATGTGCAAACAACTGCAGATTTTATTGGTTTACCCTGACTGAAGTACCAAAGCAGGCACCTTCCTTGCTGCCACACAAAGTGTTTCTGTTGCTCAGCAGCACATCCCTGTGACACTCTCTAGGTTCTATGGAAATTCTCCTTTTGAATGAGGCTCTGTGTGAGGCTACCTGCCTGCACAAGCACTTGCAGAGTAGAGACTCAGTTTCTTTCTTCCCTGCCCTCCATTCCTTGGCATTTATACCCTTCAGAAGCCCATAGCAGTCCTGCCCTCCCACTCATTTTATAAAAACTACACAAGTACATAGCTTTTATCTTCCTCTTGCGTCAATCCCTCCAATCCCAAAGTCACTTCTGTTGCTTTCCTTCAACTTCCTTCTGTTTATCTACTAGAAAGTAACAAAGATCAAAGCCACCATTACATCACAATAAAAAAATCCCCCCACCCTTCACAATGATTAGCAACATCAGACCAAATTTTCAGAAAGATATTGAAGAGTTTTTTAAAACACTTTACCAGCTTAGGTGCCAAATCCCAACAGTTTCCGAGGGAATCAAGCGCCCACGCGCTCTCTGGATTCCCACTGGATGCCTACCCACATCTTTTAGTGCGTAACCACATGAAACACTACTTTTGTTCTCAAGGTTAGCCTCTCAAGTGCTGCTAAGACAGTCCCTGAATGTTCCCACTGAAACACACAGGCTACTGAGAGAGTTATGACTCCTGGTTAGGGAGACGAAAAAGAAAAAAAAAAAAAAAAAAAGAAAAGGAAAAGAAGAAAGGGGGTGAGGGGGGGGAAGACAAGAAAAAGGAAAAAAAAAAAAGAAAAAGCCCTCCACAACTTTTGGCTTTTGCTCTTTCATGCCAGGCAGATCTTACCAAATACCTGCTGCACAGTTCCTGCCAGATGAAAGCTTTGTTTTCATCTTGGCTATGAATTCTGAGACACCGATGCTGCTGAAGTCTTTCTGTATATATTGCAGGGTACTCAGAGATAAAATGACACTATGCTATATCAGAAATGTGTTTTCCTACTCCTCCTGTGTCTGCTGCTTCCCCGTTTGCCCTTTACACCTATGTGACAGAACTAAGCATATTATTTCTCCAGCACAGTTGTGTTTTATGCTCACTGTGAGCCTTTACTGGCAGTGTTTAGGTAGAAGGTGACAAAGAATCACAGCACCTCCATGAAAAAGCCATCACAACTCCTACACTATAGCACTTTGGCTATGAAGTGGAGGACTGCAAGGTAGAAGGGGAACAGCAAAACAGCAGTAGGATTATTTAATTTTGTGAGACTGGCTGCAGCATTAGCAACTTAATTCTGTCTCAGAGTAAAAATATAGTTCCAGCTGAACACCAGAAGAAGTTTGGGCCCAGCTTATAATCATTCTCTCAATTCTGAAAAACTTCTCAAGAACATATATAACACTTACATGACACAAGACATTATCCAGATAGGTGATGGGAAAATCCCAGAAGTGCTCTGCTACACTAACAAAGGAACCCACTAGGCAAAGCACAGAAGTCCCTACAGCACAGCAGGGATTACAAGAATTATCTCTCCATATGGAATCAAAGCAGGATTCAGAGCAATAGAACAACGGGATGGGGAGAAATACACGACCCAGTCGTGATTTTTTGTCAGGGTCTTTCTCACAAAGACATTTATTAAAGACAGGGAATCAGCTAGAGAAGAGTCAAAATCAAAAGGCTGAGAGTTTGGGCTGTTCAGCCTGGAGAAGAGTAGGCTCCTAAAGGGAGCTACAAGAAGGTTAGAGAGGGACTTTTTACAAGGGCAAGGAGTGACAGGGCAAGGTTGGGGATGGGCTTAAGCCGAAGGAGGGCAGGTTTAGGTTTGACATTAGGAAGAAATACTTTACTATAAAAGCAGTGAGGCACTGGCACAGGTTGCCCAGAGAAGCTGTGGATGCCCCATCCCTGGAAGTGCTCAAGACCGGGCTGGATGGAATTTCCAGTAACCTGCTCTAGTAGAAAATTCCTTGCCTAGGGCAGGGGATTTGAAACTAGATGATCTTTAAGGTCACTTCAAGCCAAGCAATTCTATGATTCTATAAAGTCCATTCCGCACTAAGGACTTTCAGCTCTGCAGCATAAGCAGGTCCCGCAGGAGCTGACTGGGCAGGTGCTAGAGGTTCAGAGAGCTTGGGGACAGAGGAACAAAATAAGCAAAATGAAAAGCTGTATACAGCAGGTATCACAATGACAGAATTAAAAGGCACTTACTTGAGCGTCAGTTCTGAGGAGCCATTAGGTCTCACTGCATGTCTCACAGACCTTACTCCTAATGCTCAGACCTTCAGGCAGCTCTGTGATCTTTAATACTACACCACAGCTACAGTCACTCATACTGCTTTGCAAAGTTTCCTGCCAGGTCAGCTCACAGCCAAGTGCTGAAAGGGAAAAGCACCCTTGCCTTTGGATGGCTGTGTGCCACGATGAGCTCAGCTGTGTCAAGCTTCATCCTCCGATCTTAGCTCCTAAGAAACTCAAGCAAAGAGCACACTCCCAGCAGGTGGAGAGAGATCCCTCCTGTCCTTTCATCATGCACTCAGTCTCCAAGAAAATACAAGTTCAGAATTATACTTTTCATGTCAATTTTGAGTAGACCACATCAAAAGGAAAACAGCTGCCAATGACCACATCCTTGCTTTATAGTTTGGGGGAGGAGAGGAGTGCGAGCTGGTTTTGAGAAAAAAAGCAAAACACAAGCTTCTCATATGCTAGTTGAGAAGAATCTTAAGTCAACCACACTCTCCTCCAAAATTTGTAGTTAATTCATTAGCAATTTAGAGCCCTCACAGAGGGAGTTTTTATGCTGAAACTAGCACAAGTTATGTTTACAGAGAACCCTTTCCCTGCTCACCCCATTGATACCCCAGTAAAAAGAAAAAATGCTCACAAGAGCCCATCATGGAAGGGAAGCATATGAACTCATGAGAAAGGAGAGCACAAAGATCAGGCATGCTCATCATCTTGGATTTCAGATGATTTACCTACAGCTACAAGAAGTGCAGATGGAACAGGATCTCAAGCCTTCAAAAACAAACACAGCTACACCACACATTGGATGAGATCACCTTGTTGAAGTCACTGCTCCTCAATACTGAGCCAAAATAACAGGGTGGGATTCGAAAAGCAACATCATCAGAAACACAAAGCATCCACTGTAATACTAAATTTAATGCAGGTATGATGTAAAAAGCAGAAAGCCACTTGCTGCTCAAGTGAGATTCTTTTCGTCTTCATGACCATTACATCCTAAACTGCACATTTACACATTTAATGCTGCCATATGTCATCATGTGATGAAATGTTTTTGAAACAAACAAAAAAAAGCCCACACAAACACTGTTGGTGGCATTTGGACTAGGTCCCAGGATGAATAAGTATTGGATCAGAAGGCAGGAAGGGCTCCTGCAGGATGTACCTAGTGTTAGAAAGAACTGGCTCTTAAAAAAACATGAAGGTCACCAAGCAGAAAATTGATTATGTGAATTAAACAAAGAAAAAAAATTATCTATCTTGTTGATCATCTAATGAGCTGCAGGGGATAAAGGAAATCAAGCTGAAAGCATTTCAACATTAGCATTTTTCCAAAGTAGCAAATAACTTTAAAAGAAGCCTTTGCCTGAATGAAAAGACATTGTTGGTTGGACAAAGTAAATGACTAAATTCTTACAATTTTTTACAGCTCATCACTTCTGAATGTTTTTCTTTTGCAACTCAAGGATTTGTTTCAGAGGCACACAGAACAAATGAAAAGCTGGCATTCTGAAGTCTACAAGGTAGTGAGATTTCTGATCTGCCCTTGCAGCCTTCTCCTGCCCTGACACCCCCAAATCCCCTCTTCAGTGTGAGTCAATTGGAAACAAGCTTGGGAGGGGGGACTGTTAATATGAGCTGGCAGGACACTGTTTCAGCAAGTTTAACTTGGATGTGAAAGACAGAAGCCCTACTATGACAGTGCACTGAGTCACTCGATGACAAGTCACTGAGGCATTTAGAGATGGATTCTGAGCTCTAACAAGTGACACTGTTTTGCCTCCTCTAACGGAAGGATGTGCCTTTACTGAACCTGGAATCCAAACACCGCCCGTGACCGTCTGCCTCCATTTAAAGACAGCCGACACAGAGGAACACACTGTTGCATATTTTCTGTCTTGCAGGAGAGTCCTGAAGGAATCTTGAGTTGTTTGCTTTCTCTTCTTGAATCAAGTCCTGCTTTTGTCATTCCCAGCCCTACCCTTACCTCCTCAGCCTTTCTAATGAAATCTACAGATTTAAATATTTAAATATTTCCAGATATTTCATCACCAAAACTACCTGCTTGATAGAGGAAGATAATGGGTTTCTTCCCCTATCCAGTCTTCATCCTCCTCCCAAGCCCCAAAGAAGATGCTTTGTACTGGGGTGGAGGATAAAATATTTCACCTCCCTGCTGCTCATCTGTGTTTGCCCAGTATCTTCAGGATCACAGAAGTATGAGGAATCTGTTTCTCATCAGTCTTAGGAGTGGCTGGGGAAAGTAAAGATAGGCAGGAGATGAACAAGGTTTCTGTAGAAAGGCAAAAGGAAAACCAGCAAACTAACAAACAATGCTTTAAGAGATATGATCAAGGAATGAAAGCAGAGAAAAAAAACCAAACAGGAAGAATACAAAAGTTAGTTCCCCCCCCCACACTGCAAGTTAAGTTCAGTATTGTTGTCAGGGCTCTCAGAAATGGCAAGAGACACAAGTCTGACATTGGAGGTTACAGCTCCAGATAAAATGTCAGTTTAATTTTAATCATACTCTTTAAAATCTGGTTTAGGAATATATGCAAAGGAATTGAAGAAGACCTGGAAAGACTTCCAGTCTCACTTCTTCAGAGTCTTTTGGCTGTGGCATGGTAGTGGATGAGACTCCTGCTGATTGCTGTGAATATGGTACAGCCTTTTTACTCATTCTCTCTGCTACCAAGGGAGTCAAAATTGCACAGAATTTACAGCACACACAAATGTAAGAGACTGCAATTTTTCACAGACACCTGATTACCAAGACATATAGGCTGATGCAACAATAAGAAATTTGATGAGCCAGAAATTAAAATGCAGATTTTTATATTAGATCAAGATAATTGTGAGACAATACTTGTTGCTGGTGCTGCAGTTTCCTCTCCTTCCTTCCCAACTTCTCTGGCTTTCTGTAAGGTTACTCAGTGAAGACTTCAGTGATTTTGGAGAATAAAGTTATGATGCTAGTAACTCATTGCTAAGAGGTAGTGGATACCATCACTTCCTCACCCAAAATTAGGCACTAGAGGCTCAAACCAAAGCTTCTGTGTGCTTAAATCTCTTTAAGTCTTCAAGGCACATTTGGATCAAATTCTGTCACTTTTCTCTACAGATAGGAGTGGGAGAAGTCTTTTTTATATGACACATATTTTTGCATAGCTTTTACATCTCCAGAGTCTTGGAGCTTAACAGAAAGCATCAAACACCTTAACACACACCCACAACTGCATACATTTTACCAAAGAACCTTACCAATGACTTTGATTATCAGAAAGGGGATGGTTTTGATGAAGGACTGTGTGGTGTTATCACCATTTTATTTCTGGGTCTCTCTTTGAGCTCAGCTCCCAAAGCTTCTTCATTAGCACCTGTGATCATGAGACCAGACAAGCAATACTGGAAGTGAGCACACATCTTATTCCAAAGTGGGACTGAAGATGAGCACAACAGCAGGGTAAAACAGGGATGGGAACTATAAGATTGTGGTTAACACTTCGTAGTTAAACAGGAAAATTGGCTCTCCTGAGCAATGTGGCAAAAAAATTCAATCAAACTTTTGTAGAAAAAAGAAGTAGCAATGACCACATCAATGAGAAGTGCCATCCACCGAGCAATCATTCCAGAATCTTAGTTTTATGACTTTATCTATCTCCAGCCTCTCTCTTGCGTGGAAACTGAGTATTCCAGAGCAATTTCTCATTTCAGCAAGATTGGCCCTGTGTCAGGTGGCTCAAACCCTCTCAAGAAAATCCTTTATTAAAGATACCAATAAAAAAAAAAACACAACAAAACAAAAAAAAAAAGAATCCCACACAATACTTAGTAAAGTAGAGAAATTCACATTGGAAATCCAGTTCTAAGTCATTTAAGGTTCCATGAGGCAATTAGATCTGTAGCTTTAAAAATTGCACTTATGTACTATGGAGGCAATATACATTTTTCTGAAGAACTGGGAAAAATTTCACTGTTTTCACTTTTAGGAACAGCATGCCCTTTCTATGCCCTACATATTTGTTCCTTGAGTTCCTGAGCTTGAATCAGAGAGTTTTCCCCTCTGTGTGCTGTATTTTGAGACACATTTGTCTGATTTGCTAAAATTGGCCAGTATGTGGATATCTACCCAATATTAGTTTTTGACCCTACCTAAAACAACATTAGCCCAATTATATGCTAATTTAGATCACTCTCAATAAAAGAAACTTTTTAATACTTTGCCTACATCTTTGAGTCTATTAAAAACATTTCCCTACAAAACCAATGTTTTACTAAATAAAACACTGACGAACTTGGGCTCTATTAAAAGTTAACACATTCTGTGGTTTGCAGAGGAAAATGACATTAAAATTTGTCTTGTGTGAAGTATTCCTGACAGGATAAGGACATATAAATTGTTCTATTTCCAGAAGAACTGCAAAATGTAATAGGACATTGATAATTAAGTGTCTTATTAATTTTAATGAGCCAATCAATACTGCATTTTGAATCCTCACATGTCCATTTGCTGCTAGTCCCTCTTTGTGCTGTGCACTCCCTAGTCTTTGCAGCTGTTACCTGACAAATCCACCTTCTATTGTGAAGGGACACAGGAGTTCAGCCTCAGGTGACCAGTTCAATGAGCGAGAAAAGCAGAGGATACATTATGAGCCTGGCCTCATTTTTTTCCCTCCTTTACCTTGACACAATCTGTCACACAGGTAAGCACAGGGCCTTGAGCTGAATGAATCTAACAGCTCCAGTAATGTGAAGAGAATTGGGAAAGAGGAGTTGGAATATCCCTCCCTTCTGCTACTGAAGGAAATCAGCTTTTGCTTCACCCCAAACAGGTCTGAACTCTGGAAGCACGTGAATTCCACATCCAGCTGTGACTTCTATCCTCTCAAAGCTTGATTGAAATAAGACATTCTTGAAATACTTACTAAAGGCAAATCATAGAATCATCCTGGTACGAAGCCTTCAAGTTGAACTTGTTGGCAAAACTGCATAATGTTTACTTACAGATAGCTGGGGAAATGAAATACAAGTTTTACAAAAGGAATCACTTCTCTACTCTTTCCACAGAAGAGACTGGGTTAAGAGGCCAAGCCACTCTTATTTTAGGATCAGCAGAGAATGTGCTTTTGGGAACATGTAGGTACCAATAATAATCCATCTTGTGATTTCTTTATAAGTGACAAGGTATTTTGCATTACACTACATGCAAAACAGGAAAAAAAAACCACATGATGGAAGCCACTGGTTCAATTAAAAATATTTCTCACTCCAGCTCTTACCTCATGAATAGAGCATCAGCCCTCAGAAATGGGCTTTGCCTTGTAAGGGAAGCATCATCCAAAATACTGGTGTGCCACTACAGTCATTAAGAAAGGTGACAGTTCAAAGCCCTACTGATGCTTAAAGTAACTCAAAGCCATGCTGTGACCTTAGCAAGCCAGGCTGACAAACTGTCTCCTAACCTTTTGTATTTGATTTTCCTCCTCTCTGCTGCCACCTGGAAAGTCATCAAACGCCATCAGCAGTAAACCATGGACAGGCACTGTAACTACAGGCAGCAAGCTCACAAGGGCAGGAAACAAAGCCTTAAGGTAAACTTGGAAGACTTCTCCATTCCTGAAAAACTCACAACCTGAATAGCTTCTATTTTCCTCCCCTGTTTCCCTTTTAGATTTTTTTTAGATTTTTATTCTTTTTAGGTTATGGAAAAAGAAGAAAAAAAAAAGCATGACAAGTCTTTATGCCCCACCTGCCTGCAGCATATATTCCCCACTTGACTTCCTCACAGCCCCACGGAGATCAAGGAACTGTTTGCAGCTAGATGTCATATGCTTCAAGGCAGTCACAATATATTTTGTGCACTGTGTCTCACCCAGTAGTTGGGATCACAAAGGGCTAATTTGGTGGAAGTTATTTCTTTCCTGAAAGCACATTTGGTTATTACTTCTGCAGTCTTATGATTTGGCCCAATTTTCACAAATGAGGCCTTTTTTTTCTACACCAGTCCCCTTTTTCTCTTCCTCTCTTTAAACCTAAGCTGATACAATATTGCCTGATTCAGCACCACTTCTGACTTTTGACAGGAAGTAAGAAATAGAATGGCTTGAAGGCAGTTAGACCAGCTTAAGAGTAAAACAAACTTGCTATATGGCAGGTCCAAAGAGTACAGATTGCAAGAAGGAAAGAAACCATGGAGGGGAAGTTATTGTTTAACCTGCATCTCAGACTACACACAAGAGATTGATAGTGTACAAGTGGAAGCCGGAACACTTGGATTGCCAGTCTGAAAGAGTGTATTAGTACACAGACCAGAACTGACTACTTGGACTTTTTCTTCAAATTCCCCTGGAAATCCACTCCTTAGATGGCTTTTTTTTGTTTGTTTCCTCTTCTCCCATCTCAACAAAAAAATGCTAAAATGAAGAGAAAGGGGGAAAGCCACGCTGCAACAGTGTTTTTACTGATGGATTTGTTAGCAATGCTGCCTGCCTGCATCCCCAAAGTGAGAGGAGCAGGTAAAACTCCTCTCAGCTGCTCCAATATACAACACAATACATGGGAGACAGAGGAGACCAGGGAGACTACAAGAGGAATCAGCATTTTTAGAGCGCAACTCTCTGACCTCTTTTAAAAATACCTACAGGAGGGTGACAGAAGGCACATCCTAAAAGGGCCTTTTTCTCTCTGCAGATCATACTGGGAGCCTGGGGAGACATGTTCAGCTCAGAGCAACCATGTTTTGAAGCATCCATGTTTTCATCTAAGGGATCCCACGAAGGGCCCTGAAATTGAGACGTGCACCCCAGTGTCAAATGCCAAAAAGAACACAGACCATGGAAGGACCCAAAGACATCCACAGCTCTGAGGATGTCCCTGAGGTGAGGTGAGATGAGATAAAAGTCATCTCCCTTTCCTGCACAAAGCCAGGAGCAGTCATCACTACTGGTGCATTGAGCATTACCCCTCACAGCGACAACATCCCATCTGCACATGCTGTGCATAACTGCACCCAAGGGCAGGAATCTCAAACCTGAACTTCAGTTTGCATAAAAACCTGATTAGTACAAGCAGCATCAGGTACTTTTAACCTATTCATTCCCAAAGAGCATCATGTGCCTTAACCTCAGATAGGAAAAACTGATCACTGACTTCTGTGCTACATCAGTGAGAACAGAACTGGGCTGACAGTCCCAGTTCTGCTGCCACCAAGGGGAACAGACCTAGCCATCCCCATCTCTGGGAACAGGGGTGCAAAACTCCATTCAGGTGAGAGCTGTGCAAGTGCATAAGAAGAATCACACACTGGACTATTTTCTCCACAAGAGCAAGCCCTCAACATCAAGCAGAACATGCTCACAATTGTCCTCAATTCCTATACAAGCCAAGACATCAGGCTGAGAGAATTAGTTCGGCTCAAGGCCAAGTATAGAAAAACACTCTTTGACACAGTACAATTCTGGTACACAGTTTTATTTTTCCTTCCCACAGAGGTAAAAAGCCAACACTAGGCATTCTTGTACCTGTCAGAGGGCCAGTGGCTGACTAGGCTTTTAAGAAATATGGCTCATTTTTAGTTGTCTAGTTTCAGTCTGTGTCTTGCACATCCTCACCAAGACTGGTCAGTTCCTTCACAAAGTCTATTGCTTCTCTTATCTGCTGTTGACAGGATGAACTGTAAAACCAGAACACTTTGAGGGTGGAGCTCCAGATCATTTCTGTATTTTTCAACTGAGAAAAGTTTATTTCAGCTCTAGGTTGTTCTGTATACTCTTAGGCATATAAGGAAATTGGACCATAGCAACAAGCTTTTGAAATCACAAACCTTCCCACACCAAGGAAGTGAGACAGGTGCACAAAAGGGAAAAAGAAGAAAAGAAGCCATACTGCAGCTAACAGTTATAAAAAGACAAGACACTAGTCAGCAAACTGGTGAAACTCACGCATTGGAATCAAAGCTGAGAGAAAAGGTCTCCCTTCAGAGACCTGTAAAAGGATAATAAAACAGTTCTTTGACCTCTCAAGCAAAGAGAGCTAGCATCAGTTTTCAATCCAGTCCAAGCAAGGCAGTCAGAAACACAATAAACAAGCAATATATTTCCACTTGTGGCAGTTATATTGGACTTGTCACATATTTCTTCCTATATCCCCATGATATACAGAAAAGCATGAACTTAAAGCCTCACTTTTCCCTATTCTTTTTTTTCTGAGTATTCCTCAGAAACCAGCAAAAGCTGTCATGCTACAAGAGCATTTTCCTCTTCAAGTTTATTTTTGGCTTTCATTTCCAAATCAAAGAATGGCAGTTATATCATCCCATTTAAAGATGCAGGACTCAAAAAAGGCTAAAAAAAAAATCACCTGGTGGTTTATTGTCCAGTCTTAAGACTACAGCTTTGTTATACAGTACAGAATTTGCAAACAAATTCTGTTCTGTATAACAAAGACAGGCAAACAAGACAGGCAATCCAGAGTTAAATAGAATCAGAATTTAGACATATTCAAATTCCCACCATACCTTCTGTTCCCTGTGCAGAGATGAGCTTCATTTCTCTGACTTACCCACAAAAAAATGCACAGGGAAAAGCAGTCTCCAAGCATCCAGTGGACACACGCAAACTGTTCCACAAGGAGGAGTTTTTCCAGCCTTACCCTATAAAGCTGAGAGCAAGACCAGCACACCCACACTAAGAGATATTGGAGCAGCAGACAGGAAGACGCTGCCTGCTTGGCCAGGTAATGTGCGCAGCACCGGGAAACTCCAGGTATGGAGAAGGGGGAGGAGGTTCAGTGAAAGGCATCCCTAAGCCACTGGGCAAAGAGTAATTGTGAGCAAAGAAAACAAACATTCTTCCGTCTGTGCCTGACACAGCCATTTCCCCCAGCTACAATACCTGCTTTCACTTTGAAAATGGAAAGTGTGGCTGACTGAACAGCTTTTATGGTTTTTCTTACACACATACATCTCTCATACATAATTACCACAGAAAGTACACGCCTTACAGCCAGTCCCAAGCAAAAGCCAGGTTTTGACACTTATTTATAAATCTTGCTCCTGAAGAAAAAAACTCCTGGAGGCAATGTTGAAATAAGAATCAAGGAACGCTCAGCAGGAGCAGATGCACCGTGACACACATACGGATGCAGCCAGCTATTCCCAACAATCATGAATTTTAAGCCCTCTGGATAACAAAAGCAGCAAGACCAGGGATGGCAGGCACGGGAGAGCTGTGGATTGGGGCATTTCCATGCACAGCAGAAGACAGGAGCGCTACAGCACCTGAAGTCTTGTCCTGCTGATGCTGCCTCCTCCATCGAGCTCCCAGGTGCATTCAAGAGCACCCAGAGGTGCCACCCATCTCTGATGTCCCTTCACCGCTCCCCACTCCCCAGGCAGAAGCCCCTGCTTTGAAGGAGGCTGGATTAGAGACCACCTGACGCTCCCTCCAATTATGCCACGATCACAAAGTTCAGCTTTGCTTGTAAGTACTTTACTAGCAAAAAAGCCACGGTTTCGTACACACCCGCGGGCGGAGGGGTTAAAAGACAGGCTCCCACCTCTCCATCCCTCCTTCACCAGCCACACAAAGCCCGAGGCTTCATCACCCCATCGCCCAGCATGGGTCCAGCTCCTCAATTCTTTGTGTTTGCCCAAAGCGCCCGCCCCTCCAGCCGAAGCCAGGACGGGGTGCTTGGCAAAAACCGTGGGCTGAGCCCCGATTCCACCCCAACCTCTGCACCGGGACCCCAAACATGCGGCCCCGAAGTGCTCTCCGCTCGCAAAGCCCGGGGGCTGAGAACAACTCCCTTTGTTAAATGAATGAGCCGGGGAGGCAGGAGCGGGGAGACAGGAGGGGGAAGGCAGGGTCAGTACCCTCTTCTAAAAGAAAATTTCAAAAGGAGGGAGGAAGAGAAAGGCTGAAGAAGAACGCACCCGTCCGCTCAACCCCTGCGCAAACTTCCCGGTTACAAAACAAGTAAGGAAATCCCCTTCCCCGGCGCGGCGGACTCACCTTCCGCCCGCCGCAAGGTGCTGCCCGGCTCTCGCCCGGCTCCCCGCCCGGCCCCGCTGCCCACACCGCCCCTATTGTCGGCCCGGCGCCGCCCCCCGCACCCTGCCCGCCTTGCCGCGGCCATTGGCTCCGGGGGGCCCGCCCCGCAGCCCCCCTGCCGCCAAGGTGGGCAGCCGAGCCCGCCGGGGCGGGGAAGGGAGCGGGTAAGGGGTAGGGGGCAGGTCCTTCCCGCTCCGCTCGGCGGCGGCCGGGGCGCGGCATCGCAGCCGAGTGGCCCGCGGTGGAAAGTTTTTTTGGGAGGGGGGTGGTACCTTCGCGGCGCCGCAGACCGGGACCCCGGAGCGTGGTGCGCTGCCTCGGGGAGCCGCGGGCTGTGCTCCGGCCGTGCTGCGGCTGCAGGCGGCTCCCGGAGCCCCGCAGCTCCGCCGGGCGGAGGGCGGGAGCGGCGCTGGCCTGCCTGGGACGCGGGAGTCTCTGGTGATCACGCCATCAGCGGAGCTGCCACGCGGGGAGTGGATCGCCGGCAACTGCACCCTTGGCGAGCGGCGCTGCGATGACTTTATGTGTGCTGCCCGTATCGCGCTGCGCTATCGCGGAGCCGGCTCCATTGTGCTGAGGTCTGTGTGCGTGCAGATCCAAAAAAGGCAAGAATAAAATGGGCTCTGCCCTGCTGCTGTGTTGCACAAGCCGAGGCGTCTATACCTTATATTGCCGGGATCCGGGTGTCCCCTCTCCCCGTGATCCACAGCTTGCTGGAAACTCGTAACCCTAGTTAAGTGGAGTTTTCGGCTCAGCGCTTGTGCTGTGCTTGGAGAGAAAAATAGGAGGGGTTTGAGTGCACGTACAGCGCAGGGCTCTGGAGAAGAGAGCACGGGCATGCTGAGGTGTTCTTGGGACGTGCTCTCTAGAGGTGCGAAGGGGAAATGTTGAAGTGCTGCAGGTAGTTACAGGCAAAAGGGAGAGAAGCTTCATACCGAGACAGCGTGCCCCTACACCCGACAGATTAAAACAGCGCTGCCACAGTCTCGCTCTTCCCCTTTGTACCAACACTTATCAGTTCCCGTTTGATAAGTTTGTTCGGAGCTAAACCAGCAGAAAATTAACATCGCAAAAGTAAACAAATGGAGGAAGCGAGAACTCGAGCCTGGGACTGATAGGGAGAGTGGGAATGCCACAGAGCTGATTTCAGCAGCTGAACCTGCTGTGGAATTGCGCTCTTGGAAGCACTTCCCTCTCTCGGATACATTTAACATTGGATTCAAATCCACGCACACGGGCAGATTGCATTAGCTCCCTCAAGCATCCTCTGCCCATTGTCTTGTTGCAACATTTTTATTTTTATGTAGTTGAGGGTAATATGTATCAGTCCCATCACTTCAAAGACAGGATCAGACTGTGTCAGGAATCCCAGAGATACATGGGAATTTACAGGATTGCTGCTGGAGGGGAGGGAACGAACTGAGGCAAAAGCCATGCAGCTCAGCTTAAATGCTGGATCCATAAAGGGGGCTCCATCAAAGCTGGAGTTAAAAACCAAGAGTTACCCTTTGGCCCTGAACTGAGAGCTGAAAAGTGACTTCCTTTTGTACCATGTTTGAAATCCCGAAACCTTTTCAGAAACATGGATGCACACTAACAATTTAAAAAAATAAATTTTGAAGCCAGACAAGAGGACAGCCCAAAATACTCCATAAACATGCCTGTTTGACAAGATGTTTTACCACATACATTCATTCAACCACACGGAGAATGGATAAGTCAGGAAATTGCAGTGGTTGACCTAAGGCCTGGTCCATATACACCGGGTGTGCTGCACTCTCCTGAGCCCTGGAGAGGTCCATCTGGAGTGCTGTGACTCAGGCTCCTCAGTCTGAGAGAAACATGGAGCTCCTGGAGTGGGTTGTGTAACTGTAGTGTTTGCCCAAAGCACCCGCCCAAAGAGCTACAAATATGATGAGGGGACAGAAGCATCTCTCTTATGAGGAAAGGCTGAGGGAGCTGGGCATGTTCAGCCTTGAGAAGAGACCACTGAGACAATTGAGGGACAATCAATACACAGGTTAACTCAGTTCAGAAATTCTTTTGAATAAACCTTGGTATATTTGCTGCCAAGGAATCTCACCAAAATCTTAAGAATCCTTAAATTTTGCTATTCTCCTGCTCTGTAGCATTGTGGAATCCTAATGGGATATCCAGGAATTACAACACAGATTTCTGAATTTACTCAAAGTTCAAGACTCATTTGTCTGAAACTATTGCTGGATATTTGAGAGGGAGTTCCTAAACAAAAGGAGGAAGACATCCATGAGCAGCATAAGAACAGGATAGAAAGGAACCACTGCAAACCAGAATTTGGTACTTCAGAAAGGAATGAGTGAAATGTAAATCTTTTTATTTGCATTTCTAAGCACTCACAGCTAAGTGTTCAGGGGTTTTCAGGCAAAGGATCCATCTTGCCTTGCACTCAGGTTCAAGTCAGATGGCCCTTTTCCAATATGGAGGAAAAAGGGGATCTCATACACCTCAAAAGGGTCTCCTGTGTTCTGTGGGAAGAAGCCTGGCACCAGACCCCGGCCTCAAAGACCAACTCAGTTAAACAATCGATTTCACAGTGATCACATAAGAGCTGTGTTTTCCTCCCCTTCAGGCACACAGCAGAACAAGCAGTACACTGCTGTGGGGCACAGCCTGATGATTTCTTCTTTGTCAGCAGCACCAGTATCAACAGTTCTTACTCTGCTGTGCATCTCTGTTCCTGAGCTACTCCCTGCACTGTGCCAACACAGCCATTTGTGCAGCTGTGTAATGGAAGGGATCAAAGAACTGGTCCACCTAGGACTTTTCCTAGGTGTTTTTACCCAGATCAAATCCCCAAATACCTTGTCTGACACGATGCAGGAGGAACACAAGAGCATGTGAAATCACAGGAGCTGAAGCTTAACTGAGGGACAGTAACTTGTTAGGATGTGCCCACTTAGTCACCTGCAATAACCTGTCCACTCATTTAATCTGCTCAAGCAAACAGAGACAAATTGAACCCAGCCTACATGGAAGAAAACTGAGTTCATGAAGCACTTGAAAACTAATTACAGGTCTCTAGATTTTCGTAGCAGGGGAAGGAAAAAGACAAAAGGAAAAATGGAGTCCTATAGTTATACAACACAAAATTACAAAGTTCCTCAGCTAAATATCATACTGTGAAGATGAAGAAACAGCAAGCACCAGCAAGCAAAACTGAAGGTGATGGTGGGTCAGCACAGTACTGCCTGGAGGTTTCTCACCCAGTAAATCAGAAGTCAAACCAGAAAAGTAATGTTGTTATGGTGGTGTGAAGTGAAGAAGAAGACAGACTATGATTCATCACTGCCCTACATATCATGTAAGTTTGTACAGCTCTGCAAAATGTATGTAAAACACTTCCAAATCACAACTATTTCCTTTTCATTTTGTCCAGATAATGCAGTACACTAAAGCAGTGAGGAATGTGTTTCTGGACACTATTCTATGATGCACAAATGTTTTTGCTAAACAAACACAGACAAGCACGACAGCAACAATCTTTCATTTCCTCTGTAAATTTTAGGGAGTTTTAGTGCCAGAAAAGCAAAGTAAAAAATAAAAAAGGGCCAGAACACCTGACTAGCACAGAGTAGCATCTGGTTCCTATCTTAAATATCCTGATGTTAGATAGTATGTAATACCCATCACAACAGATGTTAAAATAATTTCCTAAATATGTACAAGTAGCACATTACCTCTGATGCATATTTAAAATGGACATGCACCTCCTACCATCCTGTAGAAAGGTTTGCTATGATTTCTCTGCCCTAGAAAAAATTCAAACACAGGAGTAAGAAGCAGGGTCACCATCTTAGCAAAGCTGGCTCTGGGTTACACTTCTTGATCTTAGCACTGAAGTCGAAAATCCAGCTTATGCAAAAACATTTCTCAGTATTTGACTCTATGCAGTTGTTTCACTCCAGATAAATGGTTAAGGCATCATACTATACACGTTCCCACTTCCCACTTAGTCCTCTGTTTCTGTACTGAGAAGCTCACAGTAAAGGGTCAGGATCTGTCGGGTACAGTTATAATAGTAATTACAACTTGATACTTTTTTTTTTTTTTTTTAATGCTTAAAGCCCAAATAATTCTGCTTCTTCTTATGGGTTACTTACTTGTTGGTTAAGTTACCCTATAGTTGGTTGAAAACTCAGAGGAACCTTCATGCCATTCCAATTTTAAATAATCTCTTACCGCTTCATTGAAGTCCTGGAATCTTGCAAAACCTCTGGTGATGAATACACTTTTACATTCCAGATCTCCTTTAGCCAGGAAATTGCACAGAGACAGCTAAGAGCACTCAGTGCTTTGGTGAGCAGTCAGCAAGTCGGGGAATACTAGGGAAGCCACAAATGACTGTTTGATTCTGGAAGCCTTGTGTATCTCTGGAAGTCATAAAATACAGATGGGCTTAACAGTGAGGTCAGTCTTTGATTCATTAGCTAACAGCTGAATTTAAGCACATATATCTGAGTTTCGAGGCATGCTGCTAATTCAAGCTTAAAAGCAAAGGGGGAGTTTTACCCTGTGCTGTGAGTTTCTTTGGAGCTGTACAGAATCATTACTCTGGCTTAGGTTTTCTATGTTCTCTCAATGATCTTAATAGTTTGGGTTTTGGAAAAATATTACTAAGCACTGGTAATCTTAGGTAAAAAATATATTTAAATGCTGTAAGCTCTTCTTTGTGGGTGAAGGTATAAACTTCAAACACTGGTCAGTCACTGGAGCTATAAGAATTCAGACTACAGGCTGACCATTTGTATTGTAAATCCCATACTGTGCAATAATCTGTGGAGATGAGTGCCATAACAGAAAATCCTGTTTTCAGATATTAAAAACAGTACTGATGTGCTCCAAAACCAGGAATCTCGTTCAGAATTTTGTCTTTCAATCTCCCAACTACAGTCATAGCTATGGTTCCCTACATCAAACTTCCCTCTGCCTGCAGTCTGAAAAACACCTATCCCTGCCTGCCCCTATTCTTCTCCAGCTGTATCAAGAAACATTTGCTCATTCCTACTTCCTCTCCTTTCCCCTTCCTTCCACCTCCCAGCCTTATTTAATCATTCACCTCACTTTGAAAGTCCTTTTCCTCCCTGACCCCACCAGCTAACCTAAGGCAAGGATGTGAATACAGTCTAGACACTCTTTTAGGGATCCACATCCCATCTTGACTGGAAATTATCCTAGAATGGTTAGGGTGGGAAGGGACCTTAAAGACCATTTTCTCCCAACTCCCCTGCCATGGGCAGGGATACCTTCCACTAGACCAGGTTGCTCAGAGCCCCATCCAACCTGGCCTCAAACACTTCCAAGGGATGGGGCATCCACTGCTTCTCTGGGCATCCCATTCCACTGCTTCACCACTTTTGTAGTGAAGAATCATGGCAGCAGCTCTGCTTTACAAAACACAGGCAGCAGCAGACAAAGAACGAGGCATCCAGGGCGAGCAAGAGGGGCACTGCTGAGAGGGAGGGGAGGGAAGGGGGAGGTTGTAAATACTGCTCATTCACTTGGGCCTTTGGAGCATGAAGGAATTGCTGCCAATGAAGGAAGTGTGGAAAGCAGCATAGTATTGGCAGGCAGGCAAACATCTCAAGCACATGAGAGCCTGTCTCCCAAGTGACAAATTACCTGCAGAAGTCACAAAACAATCTATGGTTGCTGGCTGTCGTTCAGCCACCAGTACAAGGACCTGGCCTGTGAAATTGTGTGGCACAGCTCTCTTAGAACTGTTTGGGCAACTGTCCTGGCCTCAGGTGTGAAGTGGTTCTCTGCACTGTCTCAGAACCTTGACTCTAATTTTCTCTCCTTAATATAAAGAAATCAGAAAAAAAAAAAAAAACCTCTATACTGCCCAAAATGTAAATTTGCTACCTAGAACAGCTTTCCCAACAGACAAGTCTGTGACAGGTTTTCCTCCCAGGATTCGGCTTACAGAGTTGCAATGGTTTTATAGCAGAAACTCAGAATCACTTTTCCATTCATTTTATTGTGGTTTATGATGAGAAAAATTCTCCTCTGTGGAAGAGCATGGTAGAAGCAGATTTATGCATTTCTTGCATAAATGTACTTCTACCGTTGACAGCAACTCCTGCTGAACCAGTAAGAAAACAACAATAACACTACTGAAACTTAAATCAATCCAAATTATTCTGACATATGTTATTGTTTTTTTCTTTTACCTGTAAGTGGGGAGGAATGAAAAAAATAGCATAACATCAAGGGGACGCACCTCTGGAAGTCTGGAAAAAGAAGAGTGCACTAAATTTACCTTTCATTAGGGACTCCTCAAGTTTATTGGGCTACCATACAAGGAAAGGAACAATAAAGATAATTTTAAAATCAGTTATCTTTTCCTCTCTTTATTGACTTTTTAAAGAATGCCTCTTAAGAGTTTTCACTTTCAGTGTCAGGGCCTAAAAACACAGTTCGGTAATGCAAAAGACAGTCTGAATGAGACATCAGACAGACTACTAATCCAGGGCCATTTATTACTCAAAACCTAACAAAAGCAGCTCATTTTTCCATGCAGAAAGTCTTAGTTGCATGGGAGGACACTGTAAACAGAGGAGGGTGAGGCTGAGAGAGATTGTAACAGCGTAATGGCACCACAAAAGTAGATTCTTCTGCAGAGCTTATTCAAATTGAATGACTCTGAAGAGCTGATTCTGTTTTAACTGGAGCCAGTGAAAGATTTGACACACATTTCAGAGTACAAAACCAGCCCTTCAGTCATAGCACCTCTGCCAGATTTTATTTCACACCCTGCCAAAATGTCATAGCTTGAATCACTCCAGTAGCTTGAGCCATTTAAAACTGGACTGAATAAAACCCTGGAGAATAAACTGCAGAGAGGAATCTTCCCCTGTTCTTTCCCTTATCTCTGCTCTTCTGCCTCACTGGGTTACATGAATAGCAACCAAAAACTGCAGAGCCCTGACAGACATGGTGTCTCTGGGCATTCTGGATGTTTCACAAGCAAGCTTTGAAAATGTGAAACCTCTGTCCTTCACTTCTACCTATTTGCATCGTGTCCAAGAGGACCTAAGTGGATCATAAGAGAAAGATTATAGAGAAGCTGACTTCAAATATTTTGGAAAAACTGCGTTGAATTTGAGATTTCATAGCAGCTTCAAACATCAGTGCAGTAAAATTTTATTAAGGTGCAAAGGAAGGGTCTTCAGCAACATAATCTGAACTGATCTGGAGCAGACAAAATATCATAGAAACAGCAAGATAACCCAAGTTATTAACTCATGATGGAACACCCATTTTGCAGTGACTTTGATAGTTAAGCCAATAGAGGGAGCTATCCAAGCTCAGGGGCAATATGGCTGAGGACAGTGATACTGATAATTTAATTATACTGGTTGGTCACACTATAACCAGAGTTACACTAGAGATATAGATCACAACAAGCCTGCCAAGAGAGCTGGCCCTGCAGAATTCCTTTGATATGATGTACATCTCAGTGCTGTCCAAATTGCTGATGAGTCATGGATTGTTCTGCAGGACACAGGAAAGCTTAATAAATTATTTTATTGCATAATCCTTTCCTATTGATTCCTTGTATATTCCTGCAGGAACTGCTAAATAACAACATTCAACCCCCTGAGCTTTTTCAGTGGCTGCCTCAGCATACCACATAGGTCTTGCAAAACTGCCAGGATAAAACTGGGGTTTGAGGAACATACCAACCTCAAACTTTATATTCCTGTCAAGTTGTCTCTGCAATCAGAGGGATGTCAGGTTGCACTGGCTATAATTGGCCATAAGATCCTTGATGAGGTTTCTATCCTGAATCTCACCATCTTGTTTCAGTTTGTTAATTAACAGTTTTAGGGATGGCTATTTTGCCTTTCTTTTTGCCACATTTTCCAGGATATGTAGAGATTCTCTTCAAATTATTACATACTTACCAAGTAATTAACTTCATCAGCATAAATTAATCACCAAACCATCCTAGGAGCTGTATTGCAGATGGGGAAAATTAGGTAAGAGCTCAATCTGTAGCCTCAGGCTCTGCAGCAAAACTGCTGCAATAATGCTTTTTGAATTCAGGAGTTCCTACTTCCCATTTCTGCTCTCAGACAAAATCAATCCTTTAAGCTGCCTCTGAAAGCTTCCAATTGCAGCAAATATAAACCTTGTAGAAGGGACCTGGGCTTGCAGTCATACAGAACTAATCTTCAGCAGGCAGGTGAACTATAGGGAAGAAACATTTAGTATTGCCATTTGCAATTGGCAGCCTCTGTCCACAGGCTTTGGGTTGCAGAGAGCAGCCCTGCAGGAAACTGTGATACTGAAACTGATTCTCTGGTGACAGTGGCCTTTATCACACACAGAGATGAAGGTGCAAATGGCTGTCTAGAGAAAAAGGGTCTAGAGGTCCAAGGTAAATGATTTTCAAAAAACAGTGCAGAAAGTGAGTTAACTGCTGGTGTGTGCAGACTGTGTTTGAAACAGAAGGGCAAAGCTACTTGCTGAAGGGAAACCAGGTTTGGGAACATTTAAGCTTCAGGATGGATGATGCTCTGTTGTGAAATCTGTATTGAGGATTTCTTATTTTGCCTGTGTGGCTAGATTTCTGGGAAGAGCACTTTCCATGAAACCATATTCAAGAAGCCGATACTGAAGTAATTATTTTTCCCCTTTAGTTTACAAGTGGTTACAAAACAATGAAACTCCCAGCTCTTTACGCTTCGCAGGGGAGAATGTACAAAGAGCTCATTAATCTCTTTCAGTTCAGCTCGTTAATTCTCATGGGTATCCAGTTGCAAGGTATCTGTATCAGTCTCTGAGTTCTCAGCTGTGCATCAAACTGTTGGCTCTTGCTTGAACACGCTGTTTCAGAGCCGACCAGGTTTCAGCACGGACATGTGAGGGCTGCTGTGCCTAAACCCGTTTGACGTTGGCAGAGGAGCAGCATCACAAATCCAGCAGTGCTCGCTCTGGTGATGAAATGCCAAGTAAGCACTTCCACAGTGCCAGGCTAATCTTAACGCTGACGTTTGCCATCCAGAAGGAAGCAAGCTGTACAACTAAAGGAGGCACATCACCAAGGAAGATTTGAATGCTTCCTGATTGGTTTCCCAAATATTTATGTCATTTGCTTCTAACTGAGGTTAGCTTGCAATTCAAGTATTAGACGGTTTTCTCAAGTGCAAACTGCAATTAAGGAATCAGAAGGCAAGATGCAAACCATACCACAGGATCAGCTAAGAAAAAATGGTGAAACCAGACAAATTAATTTTCAATTTATTTCCTCTCATTATTGCTAGACAGTCTCAAATGCAAAGTGAAAAAAAAGAACAGAAACATATTTATAGCTAATGTAATAAATTAACACCTGTATGCTGTATTAAATGCATGAAATTTGCTAAATTAAAATGCTAAACTAAAATGCTATATTTGGCTCAGTCACTTAGCAACAGCTGCATTCAGTTTAAGACATTTCCATTCTGCAGCTGTGAGCTGGTACCTCAGGCTGGAGCTCCCATAGAATCATAGAATGGTTTAACTTGGAAGTGACCTTAAAGCTCATCTTGTTCCAGCCCCCCTACCATGGGCAGGGACACCTTCTACTAGACCCAGTTGCTCAAAGCCCCATCCCACCTGGTTTTGAACACTTCCAGGGATGGGGCAGCCACAGCTTCCTGGGCAATGTGTGATGGTGCCTCACCACCCTCACAAGGTAGAATTTCCCCCTGGTATCTAATCTAAATGCACCCTCTTTCAGTTTAAGGCCATTTTCTCTTGTCCTCTAACTTCATGCTCTTGTCAAAAGTCCCTCTCCAGCTCTCTTGTAGCCCCTTTAGGCACTGGAAAGGTGCCCCTCCAGGAGACTGGAAGGTCTTCCCGGAGCCTTCTCTCCTCCAGGCTGAACAACCCCAACTCTCTCAGTCTGTCTCCACAGCAAAGGTGCTCCAACCTCCTGATAATTTTTGCAGCACTAGTCAGATCCATGTCCACTCCATGCTGAAGACCCCAGAGCTGGATTCAATATTCCAGGTAGGGTTTCACTAGAGCAGAGGGGCAGAATCCACTACCTTGCTCTGCTGCCTGCACTGCTTTGGATACAGCCCAGGACACAGTTGGGCTGTGAGTATTGTCAGGTCATGTCCAGCCTCTCCTCCACCAGCACTCCCAAGTCTTTTTCTCAGGGCTGCAATCAATCCATTCATTCTCCAGTCTGTATTGATACCAGGAGTTGCCCCAATTCACATGAAGAATCTTGCACTTGGCCTTTTCAACCTCATGAAGCTCCCACAGACCCACTTCTCGAGCTTGTCCAGGTCCCTCTGGATGCCATCCCATCTTCCAGGCATATCAGCTGCACCACACATCTTTGTGTCATCTGCAGACTTGCAGAGGGTGCCCTCATCCCTCCACCAAAGTCAGCAGAAGGAAATGTGTGACTGCATTTTGCCTGCTTCTCTCCAAAACCAAGTGTCTTAATTCAGATGCATCTTTATCAACTACCTACTGGTTTGGTTTTGTTGTCAGGCAGAAGCCTCAGCACCAGCTCATTCTGACAGCTGTGAGGTGAAGCAGTGCCCCAGACCAGAGGGCAGAACAAGCAGACACATCTTAAACTGCCACAGCAATAATCACCAGAGTGCACCCAGCAATGCCTGAAGTGAAGATTAAAGTAGAATTGCGAAAAAGCATGAAAGTGCCCAAGGAAATAATCACAAGAAAAATTGCTACAGGAATTTTGTCACAGTGCAACAAACTATTTAGAAATTACTCTGCCAAAAAGAAGGAGCATAAAGGTTAGAAGACACTCCAGGGAAAAGGGACATCTAGTCTTGGTCCAAGCTATCTTGACTACTTACCTGCAATGCTGTGGTTATTTATTTACTTGTTTCCTGATGTGACTGTGAGTGCTGTGATGTGTGTTCAGGTCAGCGCTGTCCTCTGTGAGGCAGGTGTGCCTGGGGCACAGCTTCCAGATCACAACCCTCAGTGGATGCAGATAAAGGACGCAGATCCTACTCTGAGGATCATGGGTAGAATTAAGAGCAACATGGGAGCTGAACTGCTCGCCAAGAAAAATTCAGAAAGCAAGAAGCTTTGCCAGCCAGAAAGAAATCACTTGGGCTGGTGATTTTGAAGGACAACGTTTTTGAACCTATATACATAAATTCCAATAAAATAATGCTTAAAAATTAATATTTTGATCCTTAGATATTCCTGCCAGAGGATGCCACCAGAATAAACAAATTCAGTAAGTTACATTCGCAGAAAGATCATATCTGTGGCATGGTGCTTATATTTTCTTGTTCAAATGGATCAAAGAAATTTCTCTCTAGGAGCTGCAGTGTCTCCAGCTTCACTGAATGCCCTTGGACAGGGCATAGTAGTATATCTGGAGCAATGGGATACCAGGTATCACAAGATATCATATGCTATTCATCAGGCTGGATCTCCCTCAAGCACAGGGATGCTTTCTCTCATGCTTTCCTTTGGCGAGAAGAACTACACAAAATCCACAAGAATAGCACTGCAGCCTCCACAATAAATTTTAAGGTAAGGACGGTGCCATCATGCTCGGCCACAAAGAAGCAATTGGTATGCTGGAAATGCTGCTTGTTTTATTAATCATCCTAATTTTTCATTGTGTTGTCTTTCTTCATGAATAGAAAAAGACAGGAAACAGCTATCTGCTCTTAGCCTTTGTATAATCTGCACAGTCACCAGGGATGCCACAATCTTTGGCTGATGCATTTCAGTTTTAAAAACTAAGCAGACAAAGCATGCACCCAGCCTAGGCCATAAGTCATTAAAACCCCATTAAATGTCCATATGTGAAAATCATACCTGGATCACGTCTTACACAGACCAAGATCAAGGCCTCCCTCTGATGTTTTTATCAGTACCCACAATGGCAAGGCCATGGCTTGTAGGCAGCACCATAACACTAATTATGAGTAATAATTCCCAACCTAAATGATCCGGTAATAATTTGCCAAGCCTGAACTCACAGTTCCAGCATGACACACACACACACACACACACACACACACACACATCCAAACCACCCACTGGTACTGCAAAAAGCAGGAGTTACTGTGCTTATTTATTTATTTCCACTGGGAGCAGCACATCCTCTTGTAGAAATGGAGGAAAACCATCCAACATTGCAGATACATGACTAATCTCTGTAACAAACAGGCACTGAAAATACACCCAGGAAAACAACCTAATAAGCTGAGTGGGCCAAATCCTCCTCTGCTCAGTATCCTTGATAGTCTTTTATGTTATGCCAGGGAGTAGGATAACAAGAGTTCACCGCCTCTGTTTTGTCCTGCACCATGTACATATACAAATTAGAGCTATTAAAAAATTTATCTTCAGCTTATATGCTACTATATTCAAACCTCTAGTAAGTCCACTTAAGCTTTTGTTAGCCTAGGTAGGAATTGCATGTGGTTCCTTCCTACTAAAGGAGCTAATTTTCCTTCAGCAGATGGTCCTCAGGCTTAATAAGTAAATCTAGAACTGAAGATTTGTGTTGGAACATGAAAAAGAAGTAAGCAGGTTGCTATTATTAAACAAATTCCAATCAGAGATGGCCAGTGCCTGTATCTTTTTCTGATTTTCTTTCCCAAGCACTTTTCTTTCCCATCACAAGGTAATGTGATGACTGAGAAGATCACAAAAACAGCAGGTTACAAGGCTTACTTACTAAAAGAAAATAAACTGAAATGCATTACCTTAAGTGCTTTTAAAAAGTAAATCAGCTCAGCAAGCACCCAAATCCTCAAAACCTATATGGGAAGTTTCTAGTTCCAAACTGTTCCCCTTCTTCAACCTTCTAGGTCTGTTATAGTTTGGTTTTTTTTAACAGCACAATTATTTGAAGGTATTCAGGGTGAGCAGAAACACAGCTGAAATCATTGCTTTACATGGTGTGAGGAACGAGCGATTTCCCTTTCAAGCCCACTCTGCAAACTACTTCGAAAACCAGTTAATTAAATCATGGTTGACTTTATAAAATAGTAGAAAAAAGATGTTTTGTAGGTTTACAGACAGTACACAGAGCAGAATTTGCACTTGCCCAGGACTTACCAGCAGACCATGTCAAGCACACAGTCACAGACAATTTTATATATCCAAATAAGCCAAAAAACTCTGTGCACAGCCTACACACATGCAGTGACAACACCCTGACAGCTGCTAGTTGTCAACCCAGACAGAGCTTGGCAAAACCAGAGTGGGGTTTGCCCCTTTTGCTGTTTACCTGCATATTTTCCATGAATCTTTCCTCCATGACCTGTTAGTTTAACATAGACAATATGGCACAAAACAACCAGTTTAACGGGCTCACAGGATGCAATCATGCAAAATCCTAAAAAAGTAGGAAACTTTGACCTCACCTGTTTATGTCACCCTTCTTGCCCTAATCCTCACTTTCACCTGTTTAGCTCAGTAATCTTTGTGGCAACATACCAACTATTCCACTGAAGTCCCAAGAGATCCCATTTTCCTTGTCAAAAATCAGTTATTTCACAAAATAAGCATACTCTTGTTGTGATACTATCTATTTTTGTTAACTCCTTTTACTTCTTACCTGATCTCCGTTTGTTTCTAAATTCTCCAGATTTGTTGTAAAGCCTCTGCTTCCATGAAGGCAGGATTAGTTCTCCTGAGAGGCTTACGGGCTAAGCTGCAGTTTGCTGGTTGCTCTGCAAGATGGCCAACGAAGAAATAGAACACTTGAGACCTCTTCTCCACAGAGATTTGGGTTTTCTTTAAAGTAATTTGCCTTTTTGATTGCAATGCAATTGCAAAGAAAGCATTATATAGCAATGAAGTCATAATGTCAAAGTGTTATTTACACTTTGATTGCAAGGGAACTGTTTTGTTAGCTATGCCCACTATTTTTGTTTGCTGTGGTGTCACCTTCTGTGGCAGAGAGGGACGTCATTAGGAACATCTACACCAGCACTTCTCCCTTGTCTAACAAAGTAATCATACAAAGTGTGATCCCTGGTACTTACTGCAGATCAAAAGAAGGCAGCCGATGAAACCAAAGTTTGTCTGAGCACATGAGATGACTTTTCTTATTATTCCAGTTGGAATGGAAAGTTTGGATCCTGCAGTTCATCCACATGCCTGCAATCTGAGCCAGATTTTCCTGTCAATCACATGTTTGCCACACACATTAGACCAGAGTCCTTCCAGGTGTAAGTCTACAGACTTCCATGCAATCAAATCACAACATATTCAGCCTACTGTTATCTATTTTTTTCTTTTCACTGAATCTTTTATCTAAGCTTCTAGGGTGCTGCAGAAAGCAAAGAGTATCACAAAACCTCCCTGTATTAAACATACCAAATAAGTTTAAAGAAGAAAGGTGAGACACAGCTGCCAAAGAATGCACTGACCTCCAAGAGAGACTCAAAGAAGGCTGGAGCAGAACGATGGCTGGCATCCACAGGAACTGAACTCCTCAGACAAGCACCCTGACCTGAGAAAGCCTGATTCCCACAGCTCAGCCAGAGGGGACTGCTGGATGAAGAACAAGACAGACAGACTGTCCCTGACAGCCTGCCTGCCTTCCTGAGGCAAGGAGTGACACTCGCTGAAGCATTTTCAGGGAAGACAGTTCTACCTTGCTACAAAACCAAGCAGCTTATCTAATACTGTAAGAAATGCATAGAAGCCAGAATCTTTCACGGTCACTGCTGCATGCCCAAGTCACTTTGAGCTCTGTGGGAAGGAGAAGAAGAATGGATGTCTTCAAAACCACAAGCACTTACAACCAAACAAAATTACAATCTCCATTGTTTCTTAACAGCACTCAGCCTGCAACATCCAGCTGAGGAGCTCTAAGCAGCCAGGCTTAAGGATTTTAAAACATTTTATATTACAAATTATTACTAACCATCTTTATCAGCACAGAATTTAGAGTTCTACTGTGGTAGCAAAGAAGAGATTGTGCAAAGAGAACATGTCTCCAGTTCAAAAAAACCACACAGTCTAAATAGACAAATCAGGGACTACACACTGCTATTTGTGCTCCCAACTCCAAAGCTCATACATCTCAGTTTTTCAAATGTAGTCCAAGACAGTAGTAACTGAAAAATCTGGGCTTCTGACAGCTATTCCGTGTTGTGACTGCAAAGCCTTGGAATCCTTGCCTAGGGCTTCCAGGCTCTACCTCTATACAAACAATACACAATGTTAATTAAACGCACAAAAAGGAGGCTGAAAGAACACTCATGAAATTTGCAAATCTAAGCATTTGAAGGCTGCAAAATGCCTAAGTGAACATCAGCTGCACCACCTTAATTATTGCCCTTTGAGTATATTCCTTTTGGCGGATTTTAATTACCTGAGTTGGTGCTGTTTTTCCACAGGTCCCAGCTTCCTCATTTGGTTCAAAAAAGAACACTCACTCAAGAGGAGATTGATGTCATTTGTCTTTAGGCACCAAGTTTATGCAATCTGAGTCTTAAGTAAGCTGTCTTCTTTGGAAATACAGAGCTTACCACAATGAACTTACAAAACTATAATTTAGATATCTCATAGATATGTCAGTAATCCACCTTTTAAAGCAACAGCAGCTCAGTTCCTTTTTTCCCCTAATTCCTTGCATTTTCCAAAGTCTCATTCACTGTAAACTGGCCAAAACTGAAGAAGGAAAATATTACTTTATTCTATAATTTTCTATGATTTTCATCATGATAGAACCTCAGCATTTCTTTCTTATTTTTATAATATCCTGGAAGATGGAGGAGTTCAACTCTCCAGTCCTATAGGGAACATCTCTTGCTCAGTCTCAGTTTCTCACTTCCCATACATCCTGTCATTTCTGTTTTGTTGGTCCAATATATATGTCCCCACACACATCAAACTGTTAGGTAAATCTTTCTCTACTCCCCCACAGCCAATCCAACACCTTCATAAGGCCAGTCCTAATTTCCTGTTTATGTCCCCTCTCTCCCATCATCTCATCCAGCCTCTGTCATTCTCCCACCCACTGTTTTATTTTACTGTTGAAGTTTAGCACAACTCTCCAGAACATGAGAAGTGAGATTTTTTTTTTTTAAGGCTCCTGACTTGGCCAAATTTAGGTCAATTTTCACAGGCACAAGAAGTGCAGACCTGACACAGCCCATCCTCTTGCCAAACAAACAAAAAAAGAAACAACCCAAAATCCAACAAAGAACAAAAAAACTACATCACAAAAGCATCTGGGCTTCTAAGATATTTTAACACTGAACATCAACTTATTCTTCTCTTTTCTTACTGGGAAATGACTAAACATCTCTGGCTGAAATTTCAGGGGGAGGTAGGGATGAGTCAGCCCAAAACAGACCCCTGGCTGAAAAGCATCAGAGTTAATTAAAACAAAATAGTCTCAAACAGAGGCCCCATTACAAATCATTAAAGGAAATAGATTATTTTTTTGCAAGTTATGCTTTTTTGTGGTCTCCATATGAGCTGTGATTACCCTGGTAAGACATCAGTCACATTTCTGAAGAAATTTGCAGTTATGGTCTACTGACTCTTAATATCAGTTCAGTAAATTTATCTCAGATTGTAAACACTGAGGGAATTAGGTTTTCACACATTCTTATTAAATGCTTCACCCAATGGGATCCATGCACCAAATTATTATGTTTTGAATATGCTATGTTTTAAATGCATTGCATCCTTTGGTGTACAAAAGGCTACCTTTTTTTTCCTCCATACTCCCTTTTCATTAAAACCAGTAGGATTCAATTTCCATGTAGTATTACCAAGTCTAGTTCCCTGGTTGATTGTAAGTCTGCATCTTGAAATCTCAGGCATTTATTATCCTTGTTATTGGTGGTTTACCAGTTGGAGATTATGGAATTGGTCTGGAGTGAGCACGTTTGCAAACACTGATGCAGAATCCTTCATAACCAAGATTTCTTTTAAGCCCTGCTCATTAGGAAAGGCTCAGGGTCTGTCTTTTTAAGATACATTTACTTCTGAAAGTAAACATATGTCTTTCTCACTTTTCAGTTTTGCTCTTACATGCAAGTCAGTTTTCCCCTGTCTGATTTGGGTCCGATTTCACTTTTCAGAGATCAGGCTGAAGATTCTGCTGAGAGCAGACTGGGAGAGACATTGCATTACTGAAATCCTCTGTTTCATCCTCAGCTTAATTAAAACCTCTCTTCCTGTTTATATTTATTGTTTAGAGAAACTATGCAGGGTCAGTGGTGCTCTGGCACAGCCTAGTGAACCCTGATGTAATTGGTAACTTGACTTTGGCTTTTCTTTAAGATTACTTCCCAGGTTTCTTGGAGGTTGTTGTATTTTAGCAAGGAGAAGTATTATTGACAGTAAATGAGCCCGCACATTTTTCAGCTGTGATTCTCAGAACATAACTGATAACATGGCTGGAAAGGAATCCTTGAATCATGAATTTGTGTTCTCTGCTACTAGAAGCAAGGGAATGAAAGCTGAAAATAAATGTCTTTGGTTTCTGGCTTAGCAATGATTGCCTACTTCACATTTCACACATCTTTCCATTTGTTCTTGTGTCAATATTGTTTTTTACACTGAACAGGTCATCTCTCTGTGGAGCTTTAGCTTCTTCCATGTGTTCTGAAACAGCAACAAGAGACATTTCAAGATTTCATTTGCCTTCATCTAGGCACATCTTACAGCTGGTCCACAGTACACTGGTAGCTGGCAACTGAATCTAGATGAGTTACCTCTACTATTTCTGCAAATTTTCTGCCTTCTATCATATTTTTTTCCTTAGCTCCCAGAACATGACCATATGACTTCGATTACTCCAGTCCTCAAGGTTATGCAGGCTTCCTACATGATGTTCCAGTTCTTCTTTGTTTTGATTTTGTCTTCCAATTTTCTGTCATTGCTAAATTTAATTAGCAAATTTTCTCTTGCCTGAAAATTAGCCCTGAAAATATTGTTAATTTGCTTTTATAGGGTTTTGTTTGTATTGTATCACTGTTCTCTTGACATGCCTGTAAAAACATTTCTCTTTATTAGATCTAAGTGGTTATCCAAGCAGTTAGCACAGTTGTTACTTTTTGTATAAACTTTAAAAGTGTCATTTTTCATGGTTACTTGGCCCCTAGGTGGACTGGGAAATCGTTATGGCACTTCAGTCCAATTCCTCAATAATATGGTAACTAAAATGAAACTATGTCATTTGTTAAGTTCAGAAATATTATCCACCAAAAATAAAGGTATCTATTCATGGTTCTAAGGACTATTTTTCCCAAAGAATTCTGGAAGGTAATTTCAGTCACATATTGAATTGTTTTTTGAAATTGTGCAGGCTAGAAATCAAAAGAAGTGGGAGAAAATGGGTGTTTATAACAAAAGCTTCAATTCTGGGAAACCAGTGGCATTACAGAAAATTAGCAGTTGTCTATGGTTATGCACTGGCTGAATCTGACCCCAGGTGACATGGAAGTTCAGGCTTGAGAGACTTCAATGTGGCACCCTTCAACAGGTCAAAATTCATGGAAAGGTAGAATAACTGAGAAGCAGCAGGCTTGACACAGTACTTGTTTCTAAGATCTTCTGTCTCAGTGTTATCCTTCAAGTAACATCTTATTATCTGTCTTGAAGTATGATGTCTAACATCTTACTGAGGAAAAAGGGTCTCTTGATACTCAGTGCTCTCATCTCACCCTCACGAAAACTTTCAAAGCTCCAGTTGATTCAGATTGGGACCAGCACGTCCACAGCAAATAGCAAATCCATTGCTCAATTTTTAGGCCCAGAAAACCTGAGTAGGAGCAGATGAAGATAAAGAAAACCCAACAAAATCATAGCCAGTCCCCTGAGCACAGATTGTGTGCTCTACACACAGAAACTCTGTTACGCTTTCAGGTGTCACAGTTCTTGGGTTTACCTGTAACTGGTGACTGGAGGGAGTATCTGTCAAGGGTGCCAATACTTTGATTTTGTGATCAAGATTAAAACCTGGGAGTCAAGAGGCTCCACATAATCCACAGCCTTTCTGTCATCTCAGCCAAGGCATTTAACAATCTGTTGCCCAGTGAAATGAGCAGTGTTTCACTGCATCTTGTAATAGTGCTGCGAAACACACTTTTTAATGCTCATGTAATATTCCAATATCACTGCTATTTCTAATTAATTGTATTACATGAGGGATAGAGATGCCATTTGAGATGTGACTGCATGCCATTTGGCAATGATGATCCATACACCCAAGTGTTGACAGTGACAGTTGACAAGTAGAAGGCTGCAGACAGGCTCAGCTGGATTCAAAACAAGTCCACAACACATGGTTATGCAATAAGGATTAGACTGCACATCTCTTGACTAGCATGCATGCTTTGCTACCAGATGACCTCATCTCTCACAAATGAATTATGATTTCTTTATGGAAGGAATACCACTCCACGCTTCTTCTTACATTGCAAAAAAATACATGGATTGAAATATAAAATATAAGCAAACAAAATAATCCCCCATAGAAAAAAATACTCTATCTTCTTGAGTGAATTGAAAGAAACCCAGTTGTGTTAAAAAAGCTTTAATCTTATTAAACTTTCAAAGCAATTATGTGAATGCAATGAGAAACAGGCATGAGATGTCTCCTGGTAGTAGAAACAACAACTTCACTAGTCACTCACTCAAAATGATCTTCCTGTCTGACACTGAAGTTCTCCTTTGCTTCAGCTTCATGGCATCAGGAACAGACAACGAACAAAAACACCTTATCAACAGCACTTCCAGCAAAGACAAGCTTACAAAATGCTCTCTCTGAAGGAAACCACAATGGACATGGGCATGGTACAGCTCAAGGTGAAGGTGCAAACATAAAAACAGGCATAAATCAGTCATGCTCCTTTTCCACGGTTCCACAATCTTTCCTTTGGCACCAGAGGCATACAACATCAGAGCCAACTACAAGTTGTGATTGTTTCCTTTATATCTGGTTCTCCACTCACCTTTGGTCAAGCTTGCTGTTGCAGCTGTCTGGTTCAAATCCTTCTAAGATGGGCTGCCTCCTTCTCTCAAAATCTTTCATCACCTTTTCATAAAGAAAAGCAGAATTCTGTTTTGCTTTCTGAACTACTGCTGTTGTACTTTCAAGGCTGTAAGCAACACATGAGTCATTATCAGTAACAATTGAGAGAGGAAGAACAAAAGATCTCACTTCTTTCCCACAAAGAAATTTCTGGCACACTTCCTAACACCTTTTTTGATAGATGCTTTCATACATGTCGAGGGAATGTGATGTCTGATTAGTGGTTCAGGAGGACACTTGGCAGGTGTGCACCAACATCATACAGAGAGATGATTTACACTTGAATACACAGTTTATCTACAATCAAACTTGAATCCAAGGTGCTTTGGTAACAAGTGCAAAAGGGAGCACTACTAGCACAAGCCCTCCTGCTCACACAGTACAGTGAATGCCACTCACAACCCAGATACACAAAGGAGAAAGACAAAACTGAGTGTGAACCAGGTTGAAAAGTTTCCAAAGAGTGTAAAGACAGTGTGTTGAAAAGACTGCTGGATTTCAAGCCTCTAACCCAGCCTTGCAAAACACAAAGACATACTAAATACATTTCAGTGCTACATGAGACAATACAGTCCCTAGAAACTGTATTGGTACAAAAATATTATTTGGAGCTACTCTAAATCACGGTGATAATTTATTTGCTGGTTTTCATGGTACTTCATAGAGAAAAAGTTAAGTATGAGTGAGAGCAAGCACAATTCAGTAATGGATCTTTCTTTACAAGTTCAGAACACTGTGTTTTGCATTTACATTTAGAATATGGTTCTATGTAACCTCATATAATCAAGTAAAGCATGTTTATAAGCAACTTAAATTTTTTTTTGAAAGCTGGGTGTAGCAGACATATTGAGACAACAAGCATTCACTTGATGGACTCCCTGTTCAATACGGGACCTTGTTTAAAGACAAGCAGTTTGATTCTGGAACAAACTCCAAGGAGATGGAAAGCAACACAATGGGAAAAAAAGATGAAGGACTTCACACTGTGCAATTCTGTTAGCAAGTGTCACTTCACTATCAGGAATGGGCTATGACAGCTAACAGCAGCACTTAAGAAAGGCAAAGCTAAGGATTATTTTGTATTACATAATCCAGAAGAGGGGTTGAAAAAAACAAAAAAAGACAAATGTCCTTGAAAAGCAATAGCCTCTAAAAAATGTGAAGCTTCTTCTCTGCCTTTAGCTTTTAAAACTTTTATCCTTTTTGATTAGAGTGGATTTAGTGGGCCCTTGCAAACCTCATGAAGTTCAACAAAGCCAAGTTCAAGGTCCTGCATATGAGTCAGGGCACTCCCAAGTAGTGATTTTATCTATATTAATTTGTATATGTCTTGTTACCTCAGAGATTATGAACATCAGGTGTTTTAGTGATTTCCTGTGTCCATGATTCACCTCATAAAATAACATTGCTTGTTATACTTACAGGGGAAAAAAAAAGTCTTTCCCATCAAAGCAAACATCATGATCAGAAAACAAAAATCAGTGGTTTACTAACTCGGTGCTGGAGGTGCAAGGTGGCCAGTCATGACCGAAGAGCAAATAAACCTTCTGGCCCTTTTGTATGAGGCAGTAACCTTTGGGGCAGAGTAGGGGAACAGATGGAAGAAAAGTCCCTTCAGTTCCTGGCGCCTAAAGCAAACAGAGTTTGCAAAAACAGATTTTCAGTCCAGTGCCCAGGCCTAGTCACTGTGATTATACTCACATTAGTAAATTAAACAAGTCTGGGACCAGTCTCTGCCCCTGAGGCCAGCTGGCACAGGGCATCCAATGTCCAGTCTATGAAAGCTTCAAAAAGTCTGTGAAAGCACAGTCTGCCTATTTGAAATGTATCCCCTAACCCACACCCTGGAATATTTTGGGGTTCTGCTCATCAGCCCAGGCAAAAACATGTAAAGATTATGAGAATCAGTAGAAACAGTTGAGTTCAGTGCTCAGGAACATCGCTGACACTTTAATTTACTGGTATCAGCAGAGCTTTAAAGAGTCTCTACAATTCCCACACTTTGATCTGTGCCAATGCCCTCACCAAGCCCTCATGGCAAGAGCTCTCACAGGCAGTGGCGTTTCTTGCCTTGAAATCAAAGGCTCCCGGGTGTATTGTCTAAGAGCTCAGACTCCTGTGCACTGAGCAATTCCCCTGCTGCTGTGATCCCTGGCTCTTCCCTACTGCCCATGCACCGGGATCTCTCTCTCTCTCTCCGCACACTAGAGCTGCCCTCTGGTGCAAATCCTGCCTCTGGCATCCAACTGCTGTGAAATGTAGCCAGAAAGGGGAAATGTCCCAAACCTCCAGAGCCGCTTGCTAAGAAAAGCTGTGCTGAAGCTGTGCCTGAGCTTGCCAGGGCCTGCTCAACAAGGAATTTCTGTTCGGAGGCACTATGACTACTTTTACTTTCTATATTTTCAATGCACCTTTAAATGTCAGACTAATTTTGGGGGAAACCAGCTGAACCACAACAGAGAAAACAGGGCACACAGATTCCCTGCTATGTTCCTACCTGAACTACAGATTCAGTTCCTCTGCAAGTATTCACTAACATTAATGTGGACTGAAGCATTTGCCAGCATTTTCCAGCATGATAATGCCCAATTTCACACCTGCAAAACCCATCCAAGAATTCTTGGCATGTTCATACCCTCCGAATGACTCAGCCTGCCATAGAAAAAGGAAGTAGAGGAGGGAATTTTAGGAAGGAAAGGGGCTGAAACCATACAAACAGCTAAGAGCAGTTAACTGCATACAGAAAAAGCAGGAAATACAAGGGCTTGGGCAAAGAAGGAAAGTAGGAATACAAACAAATAGGAAGGAAAATACAAAGACTGATTTGCATGGAAGGGAGCATGGAAGAAAAGGATGTGGAGGGATTCTGAAATGAGGAGAAAAGAAAATGGGACAAATCAGACAAAGGGGAAATTATATATGTCCTGGTATAGAGCAGGCAGAAGTGTGAGGGAATCCTGTTCAGGGAGGAGAGAGCATACACAAGGGCAACCTGAAATGAGACAAAGCTACCAAAGCCACCAAGAAGAAGAAATTGATGAGCCTAACTAATTCAGTATCAAAAAAATATGTTGAAAAGTGAATTTGAAGAGACATTTCAAGCTCGAACACTCATTTTTACAAATTACAAAATTAAGGGCTTGAACTTATACATAGGAGATGTACTATTCTCACCTCCTTGTGGCAAAATACAAAATAAAACTCCTACAGGAATGCACCAAGAGCAATTGTTTGGAATGGCACTACCCTCTAGTGGTCAAAAAATACAGATATATGTACACCAGGAAGCAAAATATTCACAGCTGGTCGTACAGATACAATCAATTCCAATCCACGCTCCAGTTATCCACCTCGAGACCGTGCTGTTAAATGAAACCTCTTGTTAGTCTGCTTTAAAATGACAAATTCATGACCGGCCATCCGCACAAGTAACTGTCCAGGGCTCTGAAAGAGACCAGGATTGTTTTCTTCCACATCACATCTACAGAAGCTCATTGCTGGGAAAAGCAGTTGTTTCAATGCATAGTTTTCATGGAAGTGTTTTGAGACTTGTGTAATGACTTCACACAGTCGTGTCTCCTGCCTTGCCTCACTCAGGCTTTTTTGACATCTAACCTTGTACAAACAGTAAAAGCCAAATTCTAACTGCTCTGTCATTTTCTCCTTTCCTCTCTTTATATCATCACTGTTCAACTACGGTGTGATTCTCCTCTCCTGTTAAAAACAACCCTATTTCTCAAAGCCAAATGCACCTTCCAAATACTCCCTTATGACCAGACTTCTTAAGCCCAGATGTCTCAATGGTCCTACATTTTTCTGGGAATGAGGAAGAGCTTGTCATGTTGCTCCCTTCTAGAGAAACAATTCTGTACGTTTCAACTTTGATCTTTTTGATAGGTTGACCTTCAACTAAAAGCTGGCTGTCGTTGCTTGGAAGTAATAGATTTGTGTATTGCTCCTTGCGGACCTTGATCGGGCAAAAGTCATTCCTGAGAGGTCTGATACACTGTCATTGATGCCACCTTGTGGCAAAACTACTGGATTTTGGAATTCTGGAAAAACATTCAGCATTTGCCCCTCCCTGCAGGTGCATTGAATAGCAGCACAGTGGTTACTGCTGCTTGCAGCACTTCAGTTTTAGAGTTCATAAAAATCAGTATTTGGACACTCCTAAAAACACATCATCGGTCTGTAAAAGAGAGGAGGAAAAGTAGGAAGAAGCAAGAAGCAAGAAGCACCACAAAACACATTTATTTTTGTTTTATTAGGGTGAAAACTAAATCAATGACCATGTATAACCAATGTTATAACCAATGACACATGGCACAACCATTCATGTGCTCAGAGCTTGGGCATTTTTCCTCTTTTCCCACAAGAAAAACACTCTGGCAAGAGGTACAACCCATTCCAAATACTGTAAAATAGCACTGCAGGGAGAGACTGAAGGAAAACTCAGCCCCAGCCTAAGAGGACAGGAAGGATTTCCCAGTTACCTCACACTGGGCTCACCCTTCTCAGTTTCCAGGCCCAAAGAATTATCCTAAAGGAGCCCATGCCTATTTTTCCAGGACAGTCCTGATGCCATTTGGGCCCTGCTATGAATGCCAACATTACCACATTCAGCAGAATGAGGCTGATGCCTATTTTTAGCATTGCTTCCACTGGAGAAGCCTGGGAATCAGCACCTGCTTCCTCCGGGCACTCTGTCAAACACCCTCTCCCAGAGGGCGAGTGGGAGGAAGAGGCTGAATCAATCTGTGCACCTGCGTTTTGCACCACCAGGTTCCCAAAAACACATCAAAGAAACCCCTCTCGTTACAAAATGGGGTAAATGTAAAAATTTTCTTAAGGAAGGATGTTCCTTAATGTTTGATCTTTGTATATTTCAAGCCTGATCAACAAGAAAGGAGGTTTTATCCATGAAACAGAGCAGCCAACAAGCTCTAAGTGATGTCCGGGTGTTAGAAACACAAATTAATTGTCAGTAGAATTGTCTTGTAAAGGTTTAGAGCTTAACATGTTTCCATGACCTCAGACCTAAGGGGAGCTTGGGAGGAAGGATGTACTGCTGATAGTGGACACGGCACAGAATTTACGGGCCACAAGGACATTTAGCAGAACTCACAAGATAAGGAAGAAAATAATAAAGACAACTCAGCAACTGTGCTGAATCAGCTCCAACTGGGTAAAAGGTCATTCTGGCAGGGTGAGATCCTGACCACCAGCTCATGCACCCCTCACCCAAGAAACACACAGACAAAAAAGACAAACCCCGAGCATGCAGACTAATTAGCATGAGAAGTGAGAGAATCGTTAACCAATAGAAGATAGAGTACTAATTAATAAGAGAACTATGCAACTTGTAGCTGGTGAACAAATGTTTTGAGGAGTGGCTGAAGGCGCTGGAGGTGCTTAGTCTGGAGAAGGGGAGGTTCAGGGGAGACCTTATCTCTGAAAGAAACTCCCTGGAAGAAGGCTGTAGCCAGGTAGGGGTCGGTCTCTTCTTCCAGGTAACAAGGGAGAGGATGAGAGGGCATAGGCTTCAGCTGTGTCAAGGGAAGTTTAGGCTGGACATTAGGAAGAATTTCTTCACAGAAGGGGTAATTAGACATTGGAATGGCCTGCCCAGGGAGGTGGTGGAGTCACTGCTCCTGGAGGTGTTTAAGGAAAGACTGGATGTGGCACTCAGTGCCACGGTTTACTGACATAGTGGCGTTCGGTCACAGGCTGGACTTCATGTCATGTTAGACGTCTTTTCTAACCTAATTGTTTCTGTGATTCTGTAATTCCCGTGTGTGCTACAATGTATAAATAGTAAAAAAAAAGTTCTGATAGTGCTCCTATTGCCGATCACCACCGAGCACGCAGGCTTGCGCAACTCTAAATAAATAACCAACGTCTCTCTCTCGATCTCGTTGCAAAGCGCGGGGCGAGGGACCTGATCCCCGCGGTCAGCCGGGGCCGTGCCCGCTGCCGGCCCCAGCCCCGCCGAGCTCCCCCTGCCCGCCCGGCCGCTCCCTCAGCGCCCGCCCGCATGCGCGGTGCGCAGCGCTCGCCGGAGGGGGCGGCGCGGCCGAGCCCGTGCGCGGCTCCGCGCTGGGGCTGGAGTCGCTCCCGCAGCCACGGACACACCGCAACGCCGATCCCGCCGGGAAAATCGGCTCCCTTCCCGTTCCCCCGCGGCCGGGAGCCGAGGCCCTCCCTCCGCTCCCTATCCTCCGGCAGGCTGAGGGGACAGGGGAGCCCGGTCCGTCCCGCGGCGGCGGGGCTGAGGGGGCAGCAGAGCCCCCTTCCCCCCGCTCCCCTCCCCGTGCTTTTCCACCGCCGGGAGAGAGCCTCCCTGTCCTAACCCGTGCCCTGGCAGGAAGCGGGATCCCCCTGCCCTCACCCCTGCCCTTTGCTCCGCCGAGCGGAGGGTGAGTCAGGCTCCTGGCAGGTGCCAGCAGAAGCTGGGTCCTACCTCCAAGGGAAAGCGGGGGCATTTTCCCTCCCTCTCCTGCTTGCTTTCTCCCCGCAGGTGGTGGGGCTGGACCTTCCGCGAGCCCTCGGGCCTGTGAAGCTCCGGCATGGCTGTCGGTGGGGTCGGGAGCTCCCTGCTGCTGATGTCCGGCGTCGTGGTGACCGTGGGGCTGTGCCGGAGGCTGGCCCGGCGCCGGCTGCGCTCCCGCCCGCTCCTCTTCGCTTTCCTTGTGGAGATGTTCAGCACCTTCCAGATTTGCGCCTGCACGAACGAGCTCAGCCTGCTCGGCAACGTGGAGCCGAAGCCGCACACCGCCCTCACCCTCACCTACGGCTTCACCGTCCTGCACGGCCTGAGCCTCGCCGGCAGCACATGCAATCCCTGCGGGACCCTGCAGCCCATGTGGGGCGGCGGGACGTCGCTCAGGATGGGGGGACTCAAGATCGCCGCTCAGTTCGTGGCTGCAGTGCTCGCCAGAGTGTTCATGCACTTTATCTGGAGTCTGGAGATGGCAGAGCCACATCTTGGAGCACTCTCACAGGGCTGCAGTAGCCCCATGCAGACTACAGAGATGCAGGCGTTCTGCATAGAACTGCTCTTTTCTGTCGTTTTCCAGCTGGCCGTCCTGCAAGCCGAAAGCGTTAATCCCAAATACAGAGTCCATTTAATTGCTCTTCTCATCACCATGCTCGTGTATGCAGGTTAGTCTTTTTACTTTTTCTTCTTCTGTTCCTGCAATTAAGTTGTAATGGAAGGGGTTCTTACTGTTTTCTTAGAAGTGTTAAGATGCAAAATGCTTTTTCTTAAATTACACTTTACTTGATTTCTTTTTGTATCATCCAATGCATGCAAAGTTCATTTGGTGTTTATATAAAGTTTGCCTGGTCGCATTCCAGGCAGGTATGGGGTTAAGAATGAAATGAGTTACGCAGTTAGAGTGATGTCAGGTCTGCAAGTACATATGGTTAAGTGTTAAAATATCTCAGTGAAGGATTGTTTCATAATCCAACTATTTATACAGTGTGAGAGATTTCATACTATGTGCTCTGATTACTAAGTGACATTGGGAGAGCACCGCTGGCTGCATCAGGAGAAAGTGCTGATTGTGCAACAGCAGGGTACAGACTGGTAGGTAATATGGAAGCTCTGCATTTAAATAATGCATAATTCATATCAGTGCAGTTTATTTAACTACTTCACTATATCAGAAGTGGGAATGGTTATTTTTGAAATGCATACAGAAATAATACCTTATGAGACCAAATGACCAAAAAAAGAGGGAAAAAAATAGGTGCCTGTTTTATTAGAGCCTCCCTTGTCTGTAATTCCATCTGTGTCCATATAGGTAGCCTTTTGCTACCTGATTGTCACCTCGTGCTTCCCAGAGCTGAGATGCTGTCACCTGTGCATCCCCTCTGGACCAATGGGAAGGGAGAGGTGAGGAGAGTCAGTCTGAACTTCTTTCTTCTGACTGTTGATGTTCCCTCTTGTCCCCACTGAAGTGGCAAGAGTTGTTAGGTCACTTGAGGACTGCCCTGCTGGGAGTCCTTTTGCTGCTGCCAAGGAGAATGTGTAGCTTGGAGAAGTGAAAGAGATGATTACAGAACTCTTGCTGTTGCCCCCACCACAGAAAAAGTCATCTAGGGAATCACCAAATCCCTTTGAGAGAGAGAGATCGCTTCTCTTACCTGCAAACATCCAGGATGTCGTTGTTGCCTTGTCCTAAAGGCTTAGCTGTATTAATGCTATTTAACATAATAGCATCCAGAACAGTGTACAGTCACATTTTTACATGTAGTAATGTAAAAATCTTTACTCATTATCTTTTGCTGAGATTAGCTAATACCTAAAAGATGAAAGTCGTTGGGGAATTTTGAAAATTAACTTAGAAATTTGAACTACTTTCTAAAAGCAGAAGCAGGGTGTCAGTGCATTTGAGGACATCAAATATATTTCTGAGTTGCTTGGTGGAAGTGTAGCCAAATATCCTCCTCCCTCTTCTACAAGCATAGAAATTAGGATTCCTGATTCTTAACATTCTTCTCCTGCTTAGCGAACAGTCATATAAAGTAGTATGTGTCACACTGCCTTTGTTTTAGCTAATTCATACATAGAATTCACTCCCAGTGTCATTGGCCAGGTTTTTATCTTTTCCTGGCAGGAGAAAGCCAAGTGTGCCACGTGCAGGCTGAGTGTACCAAGTGCCCTTCTGTGCCCTAAACTGGGGCTTGTTGGGACTCCCCAGTGCAATCGATCTGCATGTACTTCTAGGAAACCTCAGGCCTCTTTTGCATCATGTGCTACCTGGACATTTTTCTTTGCATTTCTTTAAAACTAAAACCTGCTTGTCTACTATAAAAATATACAGGTATTGAGATCCTGTCGTGGCTGGGGAGGTAATGAATGAGGAGCCTGGTAAGTGGCCATGGACAATGCCTGCTGCACATATCCCATATATCCTGTGGATGTCATGGCAGAGCCCTAGCCATGTCTGTCCTACCTCTGCTGCTTACACACAGTAGGGAGAGTCACTTACAAATCAGGTGTCACAAATAGTGGCCTCCAGCAGGGTGGGTTCTCATCTGTAGGCTGAGAAGACAGACCTGCATAATTTAGCTGGGCTGCATCATTCTCAGGAAATCTTCTGCACCTCTTAGTTTACTGTTAATAGATCTGCCGTGCACCTTACTTCAACAAATAACATCAGGTTATACAGTATTTTCAAAATCACAAGCTGTTACTTTAGTTTTTCTTATACTTTTTTATATTTAGAAATATTTGTATTTTGTTTTTACATTTAATCCTACACAAACCAAATTTTTATAGTAGTACATACTGTACACAGAATCTCCAATACTGCTTCACTCTTTCTACTAAATAAAGACAAAAAAAAGAACATTATGTCTTTACATATTACCCTGAATAATGATTAATTAGCTAAGAATGCAGACCATATACAAGATGGTAAAGAATATTTTTGTATAATTCCTTTGGGAAAGTACTTATTTAGGGGTTAAAAAATACACCCTTTGAGGGTTTTTTCCATTTACAGGCAGCATTACAGTTGGGTCAGAATCATATGAAATTGGTTAGATTTTTCTGAACCTAACATGTCAAGGTACAAATGACATACATATTTTTAATTCTAAGTTTCTTCCTAATTTTGGCCTTTAATAAAGGCAAAAAGGTAAAAATACTTTCTCATGCACTGTGTGGCATTACTTCCCTTTTAAAGTTTTTATGCACACCCCATCAAAGAGATTATACTTCTTCTGCCATAAAATAATTTGTCTTTTCTGGTACACAGACTGAGGTGCTAAATGAATAATTTTAAGTAAGATTATAGTGGTGCCCCTGACCTATGGTTGATATTTCAGTAGTTATTAGTAATGAATATTGAAGAAATACAGCAGTTAAAACTCTGTCTAATGGTTAATGTTCATAACTCCATCCTGAGAGTGAAATTCTGCTTTCAACTGTACGTTTGTGGATATAACAGCAGAAGCAGTGGAGTCATAAACAGATTAAAGCAAAGTAAATTATTGTAGCTGGGCTTCCTGGCAACCATGGACATTGCTAACATGTCAGCGTACAGAAAAACAGACTGCACAGTAAATCTGACTTGTTCTTGAGAACAAGTGCAAAATCACAGTAAACTGAGTAGGCAAACAAAGATTAAAATTTTCCTTAACTGTAATAACAGTGAAAGAAATAATAAAGAGAATATGGAAAGAGAAATACAGAAGAAGAGAATGACCAAATCCTTACTAAAACTTTGGATAAATGATTGCACAGTCATGGCAAATGAGGATTACAGCAGTAGGGTATTTGTACAGAGGGTAAGTTCAAAGCTCATACAAGCTTATTTGAAGTCAAGAGTAAACTGTAAGGGATTATACAGATGCAATTATAGAATATTTTATGGTAATAGGTTAATGATAAAACAGGGGGTGGTTGGTAGCTAACAGTACAGGAATACAGGTAATTTACCTATAAGTAAAGCTTTTTCTGCAGCATTGCAATGAGAGGAACAACATATGTCAGAATTAAACACACTTAGCTCCATGTTCATCTGCAGTGTAATTACAGTGTACTCCCCAGTGTAACATGTTTGGATGTTGTTATTTAACAAATGTTTAGGCAACTTCATTGGTATCTGAAATCAGAGGCAAGGAAAGATGCTTGGCTTCCTTCTACAAGACAGTGGCACTTGCTTCTATTTTCTTTGAGCAACATATAGAGTTTACCCACAGTTCACATAGCATGTGAAAATCCTACCATTCTGTACATTGATATAATAATATTAGTATTCTTATAAGAAAGTATAGAGGTCAGCTTAGCAAGAACACTACTTGACAGTTTTTTCTTTTATCTTGCATATGTGTTTCATGTGACACGAGGCTATAATGTAATGGCTTATGTAATTTCTGTCTCCTCTAAAATCTTGATACAGAAATAGCTTCTAGTTTTATCAATAGAAACATTCAGCATTAGCCTGACCTATCTCTTTAAAGAATATTTGCTAGAAAGAGATAAAGGAAGTTGTAACTTACCCTTCATATCTTTTAAAGCCTTTGAGAAAACAGTTAAACTGTTTACTGAGTCATCATGTGAATAACTTCAGAAGAGTTTTACCTGTTCAAACTGTTTCTGCTAATTCATTTTATTGCAGGGTGTAGATTTCTTGTAGTATGGTGCATTTGAATTTAAAGTAAGTATTTAAAAATCTGATTTGATTTCATACTGTTTACATCTTATTGCAGGTGGAAATCTCACAGGAGCAATATTTAACCCAGCACTGGCGTTTTCATTACATGCAGATTGTTTCTATGACAAATTTTTGAGTTACTCACTAGTATATTGGCTAGCACCATGCTTAGGTAAGTTCTTAATACTTTACGTGTTTGAGAAAGTGTTATTTAGTACATGGTTCATAAATCAAGAAATAAGTGCTCTTTATTTGAGAGTGTTTGACTTTTGCATTAAATAGTCCAGAAAATAGTAAATTATAATGTATGTGTTGAAATCATTCAGAATTGTGGTTTTGTTTTGCAAATGCAGGCTGTGTATTTTTAACATTTTTTTAATGCTCTGTGTAGAGTGCCTGCAGCACTGTTTAGTGAATTATAGAAGTACTTGGATTGGGAAGGACCTTTAAAGATCATATGGTCCTTACCTGAAAGTAAATATCAGCCTGATTAACTTCAAAAAGAGAAACATACTGGTTACCACACAGTGTCTGTCTTGTTTTGTGACAGTTTACGAAAACATGGGGATGATAAATTTTAGAAAAAAACCTACCCACAGGTATTGGGACAAGTGCCTTAAATATGCTTTCTCAATTACCACTTTTTTGATATCAAATATTTTATCCCCATAGTGTCTAAACTTTGCAGTTCTCATTCTGTGTTTTTCCCCTAGGAAGTGGTGGACACGGTCTGCTCTTAGTTTAAGAATAAAAAGTGTTAGCAACTAGGTTTTACCTAACTTAAATTCTGGTTTTAATTTGGAAGCTATTGATTTTCACTTCTATCTGTGTGCAGATGAAAATGGTCCATGTGATATTTCATGCTGTTGTTTGTTTACAGTTGGTCCCTACAAATCTTGAGCTTTCTGCTTAGGGTATATAAAGAAGCAGTCTGCTAATCCTGAGTTCTTTCATAACTGTTAATCCTATTAGAAGGTACAATAGTGATGAAGGCAAAACAGGATGTAAAATATACACAGGAAACACTGGAAAGGGATCCTGTTATGACCAAAAACTTCCTTTTATTGAGTTCATGTCTGTGCGTGTTCCACTTGCCTTAACCCTCAGTCAGCCGAAAATAAAGACAGAAGTTTAAACCTAACTAAAATTCACTCTCATATAATCTTGTTGAATTAGATCTCTAAACAGGATGGCTGAAAAAGAGTAAGCTTGATAACTGTTCAGTGAGTAACTAATGAAATGTCATAGGCAAAGCTGATCAGCATTGCTCGGGTCCTGACAGACCACACAATATTTCTCAGCTTTAGCTTTCATTAACCGATTTCAACCTCATAACCATTTAAAGATCTTCCAGGTTGTAAGTATATGAGATTTAAACTTTTGGCAAGTGATTTAAGGAAACAGGAGGCATTCTGAAACCCCATGTCCTACTTACGTGCCAGGATGTGTCCTGCAGAACAACTTTGCAGCAAACCTCCCGGATTTTTGACATAAAAAAATTAACAGTTGTTAATCAAAATGGACCCAAGTCTTGAGGAACTTAGAATGTGATTAGGGAGCAATGTTGCCTTTCTAGGAAAATTCATAAGCAGTGGTTTGTCATCAGTTAACATCTAGAATATACACACAAAATACATTGAATGCTGTCTCTTGATTTATGAGGGAAAGGAGCTCCTCCAGACTGAGCAGTTGTAAAGAAGTGAATACTCAGGACACATCACTTCTTGTACCGTGTCACAACTGTAGCCAACATTTAGTGACAGATCTCAGGTCTGTGGATCACCTGAAGGACTGAGTAATCTATTTGTAATAAAAATATCTCAATACGGAATAAGGATGTTTCATGGATACATTTAGGAGACTGTATAAATCAAGAGTTCAAAACAAATATAGTGTCTGAGTTACAAGTGTAGAGGAGATTGCTGTATTTGAAAACTGAATTGTTGAATACAGGAGTGCAGATCTACAAATTTTAACATGAAGTGAATTTTTTCTGACACTTTGAAAATAAGAAAATAATAGGAATAGAATTTTTTCTTTCACGATTGGACAAAATAATGAGGCATCTAGGAAAATGACCTGTTATGATGATAAATTCTTGTAGAAAGAACCCCTAAACAGAACCATCAAAGTAGGTGATGAAGGAAGGGATATTTTAAATTCAGTTGTAAAAATTACTTTCAGAATCCATTTGTCAGCAGAAATGCTGTTTCAGACTTCCTAGAAACTGGCAGAGTCACAATGTTATGCTAATCTGATGTCTTACTTCTTCCAGCATCAGCCTCTCAGATGGTGAAATTACTTTGTTCTTACTTTGGGAAATTCTTTCAGAAGGCTTTTTTGTGTTTTGCTGTAATAACTACCTCACAGTAGTACCTTGGACTGACATATGATGAAACTTAAAATTGCCAGTGGAAAGTGCAATATATTCTCATTTATGTATGTGACAAAAATCCATGAGGGCAAGGATATGGAGAGCATTCAGAATACAACTGAATCCTGATCTGGCTGTAAGCACATGGTAAACAATGTTCTTAGAGAGGACACTTGGAAGAAGAGGAAGATTGATTATCACTTTCACAAGACAAGGATGAAAAGGAGGTTTTCTTTTAGGATAAACAAATCTACTGGTGGTTTATGGTCTTTCAGGAATTTAATCTTGAAACTGTAGTTAATTACTCATTTTTCAAAATGGCTTCACTGATGTTCTGGTGAAGGTGATTCTACAGCAGCATTAAATTCTGGATTCCTGCAATAAACACAGCAAGTGTGTTTATAACTTAGCACAGGCAGGCCTAAGTTCTGCACTGTGAAGACAGACTCAGTAAGTACCAGTGGAACAAAGATGGTTTCTGTTTTACTGCCAAAGGAATTCATGTTAGTTGTCCAGGCATGATTATACCATCAGTAATGATGGGGACTGAGTTAATGCTGCTCTTTCAGTACCAGGGAGAAGGCAGCTATGATTGGAAGAGTTGGTGACAAGATAATCATGAGGTCGATAAAATGAAATGCTCTTTCCTGGAGAGGTGCCAGCTTAGCATATCATAGAATTGTATTGTAGAGTGAGGGATATTAAAGATCATCCAGTTCTAACTCCCCTGCTAGGGGCAGGGACACCTTCCACTGGACCAAGATGCTCAAAGCCATCCAGCCTGGCCTAGCCTCCTGCTACATTTCTAACACTATAAAACCAGAATAAAGGCCCCATTCTTTAGATCAGTTTTACTAGAAAGGTTTATACTATTCCTTAGAAAATAAGTGCCACAACAGTCACTTAGCAGTAGATGTAAATGGAGGAGGTAAGCAAGGAAGAAGGCAACAAGTGAGACTTTGACCTTTCTTCTCAGAGGAGAGGCTATTCTGAGGCTGCCAGCAAATTCAGAACACTTTAAGCAAAGAAACAAGAATTCCAAGTCTGTGTCTAGTGAAGTGTTCAGTATCTTTGCTCGGAAGCAAAGGAGATTTTAAACAACTGGAAAACAAACTACTCCTATTCCCAGACCCTGGTTCTCACCACTTTTCAGCTCCACAGACATCATCTGACAGAGTGAAAACTGTTATGCAATCCATGAAGTTCCTAGAAACTGTCAATAATTATGTGTAATTCAAATCCTAAAGGGCCAGTGAGTGGTAATGCTGAACTTGACCTGCCTACAGAGAAGAATGGGTCTGAATGTGGCCACTTGGGTTGTAGTCCCCACAAGAGTTCAGGGTGCAGAGGAAGACTGGCAAGGTAAATAGCAGAGCTGTCCAGACTTTGGACTTCAAAACAAAATTCTGCTTATTTAGGGAATTGCTAAGTCAGTAGTAATTCCCTTGGAAACTGCTATAAGTGGGAAAAGGTGATTTTTAGAAAAAGCTCATGAGAGCTCAGTAATAGATTTAGATGTGTAGAAGGACTCTGTCACATAGTGTTAGACTGGGAATTTGTACAAAAAGCTTTTCCCTGCTGGCTAGACAAAGAGCTTTCCTGCAACAAAGGAGAACATTTAAGAAGTTGAAACTGGAAAGGCAGCAAAGGAGGAGTATAAGAGCTTTGCACAGGCACTTGGAAACAAAGCCAGGAAGGTTAGAGCTCAACTGGAACTAAGAGAAGGGACATGCAGAGTTACAAATATACTAATCACAAAAAAGTCCAGAGAAAATGCAAGTCCATCAGTGGATGGGGGAGACAACCTAGTGAGGGGTGGCATGGAGAAGGCTGAGGTACCACTCAGTCTTCCCAAGCAAAATTTGCTCCCAAACCTCTGTGTAAATCAGTAAGGTTTTGGAAAGGAAACAACAAATAGGGAACAATAAATGGGAACAACGTATGTGCTTGTGAATCCATTGACTCTAGTGGGATTCACCAAGAAATTAAGGTAGAGTTGGCCAATGTTGGAATTGACCTTAATTTATGAGAAGTTACAGCAGTTGGAGGAGGTTCCTGCCAATGGGAAATGTGGTAATACTGTGCCTGCTTTTAAAAAGGAGGAGAGGGAAGCCAGGGAACTACAAGCTAGTTTGTATCACTTCAGCCAGTGGGAAGAGGGGGGAGTATCTAGTCTTGGAATCCATTTCCAACCATGTGGACAACACAAAGATGAACACAGGAACAGTCAGCACAGACTTAGTGAGGGCAATCCATGCTTGACCAGCTTGGTGGCTTTCTGTGATGAAAGCATTGGGAATGATGAAGGAGCAGGGATGTTGTGTACCTTCACCTCAGTAAGGTTTATGAGACCACCTCCCACAGCGTTCTTGGTTCAAAGTGGGCTCACACAAAAAGACTATTAGATGGAATAAAGATTGGCTAAACCACTGACCTCAAACTGTCACAATCAATGGTTTGACACCTGGCTGGTGGCCAATACCATGCAGAGTATGCTGGTGTGATTATTGCCTCCTTCTGCTCAATGCCTGTGAGGTGACATCTGGAACATGGGTGGTTTGAAGTCCCCAAGTTCAAGAGCAATGTGTCAAAAAATAGGATCTAGGCAGTGCAGGACCACAGAGACAATGAAGGGCCTAGAGTACCTGATCTAAGGGGGAAGGCTGAGGGAACCAGACTTGTTTAGGCTGCAAAAATAAGATGAAAGCATGTTTTAAGCACAGTCAAGCATTATTTCAAGAGTAGTTACAAGGGTAACAGAGATTAACCATTCTTTTTGGCAACAGGTAACAGCAAGGCCACAAATTGGGGCATGGGAAGTTCAGCTTAGACTCCAGGAAAACATTCAGGAGGAAGGATGCAGCAACACTGAAATTAGTCTTGGAGAAATGCTACAGTCTCCAGCAGGGAGGTTTTTTGGACTCAGCCTCAGCCAGAGAAAGTCTCACTGACCCATCCAGCATTGGCAAAGTCCTGCACTGAGTGGCAGACTGGACTAAACAGAATCCCTTTAAATAAGCTTTTTTGTGATCAGAGAAGTTTCATAAATTCAAGTTTATGTGTGGGCAACACTCTCAAGCAGGATCCTCTTTGCCTCTGAAAGAATAATCTGATTTTTTTTTACTGCGGGAAATAAACTGTATCTGGATGCCCTTTGAACTCAATGATCCTTATGGGTCCCTTCCAACTTGAGATAGAAGTTTCTTTATGAGAATTGTGTACTATCTCTAACTAACATTTTTTCAGCTTCAGAATAAACCTAAATCAAAATGATCTTCAAAAAAACACCCACTATCCTATACCCACTTGGCAGCACCTAAAAACAATGTGGTTATCAAAACAGGCACAGCTGACAGTCTCAGGTGAGGGATGGAGGTTAAGCTGCTGGTTCAGTCATTTATACATCCAGCCACAAAGAAAGCAGCCCTGACCAGGAACAGAAAGGTGCCTGTGTTGGATTCACCCAGACAAACTCTCTGCCTTTGGCTTGGCTTACACAGATCAACGCATTAACTATACCAGGAAAAACAAGATTATTATCTCACAGGAAGCACTCGCATGGCCTGTTGAAGCTTCCTTTGCAAAAGGTACTGCTGTATTGTGTTAAGAGACTCAAATACTTGAACTCTGTTTATTTTCCATACCAGTACTGTGTCCTTCTCAAACACATTTAAGTAAAGGTCCTTTCTGTAACCTCTCATTTCAGGTACAATACTTGTGGTTTTTATATGGGATGAAATCTTTCCTCGGAAATCTTGAGACATCAAATCCTGAAATTTGGGAGCACTACATTAAAAAGTATTTCCAACATCTGCAGACAAAGCTTTCAGAGAACTGGTGACAGACTTCCATGCCATCTTTATGCTGTATTTTCAGATTTCATGTTTGAAATACTTGACTTACCAATTTGTATTCAATTAATTATTTTGTAAATGAGTATTGGGATTTTGGGAATATCTGCCACCATTTTCAGTTAAGCCATATGAATGTGAAGGACTGTTAAAACCCAAATATGTCACTTTAGCCATAAGTGCCATTTGCTGACCTTTATTAGCATGCAAAACTAATTTTAGAGAAATACCCCGTCCTTTCAAGGTTTGATTTTATTGGATTTCTTCCCATTGAAGGCACCTGTAAAAAGGGAGCTGAGATTTCTTATACAGGCATCATCATATTCCTACTTGCCATATACCTCTGAGAGGAAAAGCTACACTACTTCCTAGAAAAGCCTCCACAGCTCTGTTCTAGAGGCACCCTACACCAAAATTAAAGCCTGTATGACCAACATTCTTTTAATAATGATAATTTTAATACCTGAGTACAGGTAAGTAGCCCCTCATTTCCTTCCAGGAAGGCTCTGTCACATCCTGTCCCATTGGAGACTGTTGAATGTTTACCTGGGTTGGAAAAAGCAGTAATAAAATACCATAAAATTCTGTAGACACACATATCAAATGGTATTTTAGGCAAAACCCTAGAGTTTTTATCAGCAATTACTGCTGTCTCTTCATATAGACACAGTATATAGGGATGAATCATGTAGTACTCAATTTGTCCTTGATTTTATGGAGCTCTTACCAACTTCTTTAAAAAAACAAATGAATCTGCAATGCAGGAGAATAAATAACAGAGATAAAAACTACAGGAAAGCTACATACACAAGCATGCCCTTTATAGCCTCAGCTGAAGCAAACACCACTGACGGGTACTACCCTCTGAAGCTCTGTTTCTAGTACAAGGTTTCTTCTTCTGGCTGCAGCTTAATTTTTAAACATGCCAAAATATATTTCTCAAATTTAAGAGTAAATTTGTTTTTTCTTTTTATGGTTACTTGGTTTGAAAGGAGATGGTTAACAAATTCTACAATTATCTCAGTATCATGTCCCTCACCTCATCATCCAAATCACCTTACAAACCATATTTTAAGAGAATGGAAATCAGATGGGGGGTTTTTCACAGTAAACTGATGAAGTCTTTAGCAGCTACTATTGTCAGCTATCTTTTTTGCAAGAGTTTGGGAAGTAAATATTTCCATGTAATTTCTTCCTTGTTGCAATAAAATCTTTTATCATTTTATTTTTCCAAGGTATCTGTAAGATTATATTGCAAAATTAAATCAACTATATGAATGTGCTTTATATACAAGAGTCCTATCCATGACCCTGTATTCAGTTATTAATAATAAAAACAATTAGCCTCCTAATATGCTGAAGAGAGCTAGAACTGCTGGGTTATCATTCAGCAGCTCTTCAGTTGTAGTGTGAATAGATCTACCAAGGGAAAATTGTCCTTGTTAAAACGCTCCATAGCAAGGACCATACACCAGCACATTGAACCTGAAAAGATGTGATCCTCTGAGAAAATACATATTTTTATACCTTGTTCTGCTTCTAAAACAGATCCTTTTGGGGGTTTCTACCTTCCCTTTCTTGCTTTACTGCTTTTTATCTCTTTTACCTCTTTTTAAAGTGATTCATACCTAATAACTTTTTCCCCCACTTTTTCACCTCATTTCTTAGGGAAACAAGTCTTTCAAAATCTGAATGATTTGATGTCTCCTCTGAAGCCATGGAGCCCACAGGATAAAGGTCTCAAAAATAAACCTCAAAGAGCATAAAAAAAAAGAGAAAAACAGATATACAAACCTACAGGCAACCAAAATTTCTTAGAGGCCCTACTTCCACATCATTTTTGATGGCCTGCAAAAGCAAAGTCTATAAAGTGGTCAAATCAGATCTGACTTCTCCTTGTCTGCCTTGTTTATTTTGGTACAATATATAGTTTAAAAGAAATTGGTACAAAGCTGGGTTATTAACAAGTAGTTGCTGTATTTACAGGCACTAGAATATATATATATATTTTTTAAATCACTAGGAATTAGACAAGCCTTAAATTGACTAAATTAATACAAAAGAAAAACAACAAAAATGGCAGAAATAATGAAAAATAAACCTAAGCTAGGAACTGAAGAATTTAACTAGTTTTGGTAGTGCAGGCAAAAAGGAGTATTTTACATTTGCATTAACACATTAACACATTTAAGCATTAACAAATGCTTATGAATTCCAGAACACGTACACACAGCCTAAATACAAAGTTTTATTGAAAATAAAACTTGTCAATCCACACAAGACACTTCTCAATGCTACCTTCAGCATTCATCCAGGTTTGTTTCCACCTCATCTCAATTAATCTTGCTCCATTGATTTGACTGGAAAGCATTACAAGATGCTCCTGGAGATCCACATTAGTACAACACATTCTCCTGGATGTAGTGAGTGCTGAGAGGAACTGTGAACAGTCCAGCTGCCCTGGAGTTAACTTTGCCCATCTGCCAGGGTACATAACAGGCTGCCATTTAATGTGGAAAACAACAGACACACCACATCCCCACTCGGATTTTCACACACTAAAAAACCCCCACCAGTCTGCATCAACAGTGGATGGCGACGTGGAATTCAATGAGCCTTTTGCCTCAATTATGGTGCCAATAAGAGTTTTACCTGAACCAAAATCATCTCACCATGCCAAGATTCTCCAAACACCAGTGCAAAAATAAACTCTGTATCCTCTTTTGTAACTCTGAATCCCTAACAATAGCATGCACACACTCACATGAATATGTTTGTATGTATACAAAGGGGCTGGTAAAGACATTCCTGTAGAATGTCTTGTTGCATAACATGATGAATACCTGATTTATTCAGCTACATGCGTGGTTCACAGCACTGTTAAGATATCCCTAATATGACTGGCATTCCTAACGAATGTTCAACAAAGAGTGGGTATAATTAGCATGTATCTTGGAACCAAATCACATCCAAACGTGTAAGCAGAGTGTAGGGCCAGTAAACTGCTCATATACCAACACAGCAATACCTCACCACCACCCCCTCCCCAAAATATGACAGGTCAACTTCAAAGCAAAATAAAATGGAGGAAGTTTGGTCCAGACTTTCATTTCAATACTGGGGGAAGAGAGGAACAACCTGAATTTCCTGATATTTTCCAACAGAGAAATTTTCCAATTTTCCCACAGAGAGGCGAAACAGGGATAGCTCCAGCAGGACCAACATCTTGGCAATCTAAAGCTGGGTTCCTAAGTTTGGCATGTGTCTGGCTAACTCTGTCACAGGCATACCCTGCAAATACTCTGCCCTTTTATCCTCACATCCAGGTCAATGTTGAAAATGGCTTTGGCTTCACTGAAGATTTTTTGTTACAGAAGAGAGTTCTGAAACTCAAGGGCTCAAGGTACTTGCTGAAGTAAAGGAGGGAGAACTGCAACAGTGAGCTGGTTGTGAGATACAAAAATCTTAGTTTATTTAACAATGTTAACATTTAATACAAAGACACAGAACAGTTCTCTTTGTCCGGACCTTACACACTTTATTCCATCTCCTCTACCACCCAAGCACAGCTCTCAGAGAAATGAAAGGGATAGCACTGAAATGGTAAAGCCAGTTACTTGAGGGGGTTTTAATTTAGCTTTTCTTTTGATCCTTGGCCAACCCTATTTCCTTTTAGTCATAACATTTCTATTCTCATTTCTACTCCACAGAGTCAATGACAGGTAAAAAAATATGGAAAATTCTAGGACCATCTAAAATTCTGTTCTACTTACAGTTTTATTTCTGAAGTCCTAGAATTCCTACAAAGGCTTCTTTAAAAGGCCAGAGAGTTTCATCAGAGAGACTGTGGCTGCCCCATTCCTGGAAGTAGTCACAGCCAGGTTAGGATGGGGTCCTGAGCAACCTGATCTACTCAATGGCATCCATGCGCTTGGCAGGTGGGGCTGGAACCATATGATCTCTAAGGTCTGATCCAACCCAAATCAATTTGTGATTCTGTAAAATGACCCCTGATTAGCCCCATTCAAGTGTTAGATGCAAGAGGTTTTATTGTTTTTGTTTATTTTGTTTTTTTTTTAAATAACCCCATAGTGGTCACAAATGTCAAACCCTGTTTTAAACATCTCTACAAGTATTTATAGACCTAGATGTCTAAACTTCGGTCATTAAAAGAAAGGTTAACTCCCGATAGTCACTGCAATGCCTTCGGTTTTACAGCTTATTCTGGAAGTGCCACAAGAGGAATCTGAAAGACACAAGACACCCGAGTTTAAATAATTGGCATTACAATAAAAGGATATTAAGCAGCATAGAGTAGTAGCTATCTGTTGGTTGCAGTCAGAGGACAGCACTTTACCACAAGCCCATGAATTTTCAGAAGGGCTGAGCATCTTTGCCTTTGGCACCAGCTCTAACTCAGGTCAGCTAAGGACAGCATGTGCTCACAGCAGGCACCAGGGTGGCCTGGCAGACCCCGCTGCACCCACATGCGGACACACCAGTTGCTTCAGAACAATTGCTGCAGCCTCGTGATCCCACAGACAAAACACCACTTATTGCAGGAACACTGGAAATGTCCTGCATCAACTGCCAGCAAGTCTCCAGGAGCTTCAGCAGGAGAATGTCTCATTTGGGTGGCATGCAATGTGAGCATCACACAAGGGCTTTGTTCGGGAGGGAGGGCAGCACACTGCTCTCTAAGGGATCACCAACAAGATGTTCCTTGTAGATCATTTTGCAGTTAAGGAGGTTAAAAGGGCCAAGCTGCTCCATGGAGTACCCACAGGATCACAGCCTGCTCCCTCTCCACCCCTATATACAGAGTGTAGAGCCAAGTCACCCTCTGAGCAAGGCGATTGGCACCTCCAAGAGCTAGGTGTCCTTGTCACTTTCTACCTTCAGTTCCTTGCTCCTGCCTTAGATCCTAAATTCCTAAACTTCCTTAGATTACATCCACACACTCAGGCTGGTGGTTACTCTAAAAAGGGCCGTCCCAAACTGCTACCTGGAGTGATGTCACTGCAGCACCTGACACTGCACATGTAGGTCACAGCCCCTCAGCTGTGATAAGCACAAGCAGAAGCACAGGAGGAAATCCTCTCCAGTCACCTCTCACAGCATTCATCTGCCACAGCCACCTGCTGTACCATGAAGGCAGAGTAACAATTCCACTAACCAACACTGCTTCTTACTGGGTGTATTCTGTCCTTTTCTAGAAGAGCAGTCTACAACACTTCCATCAGCACTTTCAGGCTTCTTAGAGATCTGCTATCAGCTACTAACTCTCCTTAATCCAGTTAAATTTTAACCAGGATAATAGATAAAGCAGATAGATAATAGATAAATTCAAATTTGAATTTTTCAACAGCATGATTTTTTTTTAATAAACCATTGACTCAAGTAATCTTGGAGATGGAGTCATCAGTCTAAATTTCCGTTCACTTAATAAAGAAGCACCTGATCTACAGCTAAAGGCTTTTCTCTGAATTTTAAGTGTGTCCTTTTCCAAACTGGTGGACCTGCCAATGGCAGGGCAACCAGTATCTAATCTTTTTTTTTTTAAGAACTCCTCTCTGTTCTGCAAAGTCCTTCCTAGGGTAGAAATGTGACTATGGAAGTTTGAGCTCTTACACTGGACAATAAATACCAACTCAGGAGCAGTGGCAGTGGCGGAGGTCAGTAAGAGAACACAAGACTACTCTGAGACTTTCAGAACTGCAGCAGAAAAGAAAAATAAGCAACAGAGGAGGAACGTGGGTATGCAGCACCCCTCCACAACAGCCCTCCTTGGGCTGCAGCCTCTTTCTTTGTGACACTGTAATCCCTAATCAACTACTTTCCCACTTTTCTTTCAGTGTGACACACTCCTTTTTTGTGTCCCTTTCCTCCTTCCTCCCCTGAGCTTTTGGCTGTCTGCTCAACAGCTGCTCTCTCCAGCATTTCAAGTGGGATAGCTGGACATTCTCTTTAAGGTAGGAGCTGTCAGTCTCCCTTCTGAGATAGGCTGAAGAACTGGGACAACACAGCACCACTTGAGCAGCACATACAGACTGAGTACTGCTGAAGCAAGGATGGCATCACAACCCCACTGTGCCTGTGCATCTCTACAGACAGTCCCAGAAAAAGCTGCTCTAACTCTCCCTCCCAGCACCAGAGAGGAACCACTGGCACATCTTGTAAAGCTACTAAGAGGAGAAAAGCAAGCACTGGTGATGGAATACAAGGGATCACACTGGCACGTCCACCCGAGCAGGATGTTGTCTCTTAGCTGTTAACTTCCAGTAACTTTACCAGGAACTGTTCCTGCTTCACTTATAATAAAGGAAGAGATGGACTTGCAGTGCTGTGAAGTGTCCTGCCCCCTGGAACAGCCAGGGAAATCCTACACACCAAGGGCAAAACAACAGACACTAAAGACAGTAACTTCCCAGGGATGCCTCCGGTGTTCATATATCAGCATCCAAGAGCCTTTGAGATCAGACAATTCTTAAATCAACTAAAAATCTGACCTGTCTTCCACACAGGCACATCCATGCAGGTTGCCTCTGCAGGGTAATGGTTTATGCCAAAAGGCATTTTGGCACAGATCATTAAACATCTTTCTACATTTGTGATAACTACAGCTCCCTTTTCCTTCTTCTATATCACCGTCATCCTGACATCATGAGACACTTTCTGTAGGATCACATACACTACACAAATTGCAGAGAGGGAAGGCTCTGCAGGACTGAAAAGCATTGCTGTGAGAAGTCAGAAGAACTTACAGCAGCACCTGTCCTCCTCAGTGATCGACTTCGGCATCTTCAAACTGCCCGGCAACTACTGGTGCTACATCCACCTCCATGCCATCTGAAAAAAACAGCCAGCGCTCCATAAACAAGCGGATGAGGCATGACGTTTTCACGGGAAAGAGAGCGGATGCCCTCTGCCGACAAGAGGTGGCCAGGACAGAAAACCCATTCGCTGAACTTCGGAAAGCAGCCTAAGAAAATGCTGATGAACTCAGAAGTTTCTGAGTGTGCTCCAGCACTGTTGGTCAGTCATTTACAGATGTCATTGCTTCCTACAACCTCATCTCACCTAGTGTGTTTACAATGCAGTGTTTAAAATCCAGTGTTTAAGTCTCTTATTAAAAGACTTAAACACTGGATTTTAATTATTTCACGATGTAAATGGAGTTTTGGTGTAACAAATGTCATGATTCCTTTGAATAACTTTATTCTAGAAGAAAGAGGCTGTATCCTCTTCTGAAACAATTGAAAGATTGCCCTATGCTACAATGTCAAAAAATAAAGTAACTCTGAGCAGCCCTGGGGATATTTATAATTCCAGTAAACCAAGCAGTAGTACTGTAGCAAGATTAGAAAAGAAAACAAAACTGATGAAGATGACTCTGAGACATGTGACATACCTGCTGTTCAATTTATATTGATTTCTGGAATTTTGGAATTCAGAAACCTGACTAAATTTTCAAACAAAGTGCACTGCTGAAACAGGAGCCTATCACCTATGGTTGTGAAGAACAAAGAAAACCTGAAAACAACTGACAAAACAAGTAAGAATAAAAACCTCTCCCTGTGGATGAGAACAAATTAGTTACTATTTTCTAGAAATTCACAAGTGCTGGATCATTTTCCATCTTTCAAAACCATGAGGGCATATAAAAAGCACTGCAATTTATATATAAAAAAAGAAGCAATGCTACTAAACTACTTCCCTATTCTTCTCCCAGATAGTATATTGCTCTAGTGAAAACAGCACACAGAGAAAACAGTCTGAGAAATCAGGTGGCTTTCCCCCAACAAAAAAGAAATTTTACTCCTTAAATACACACTTGAACAATCAAAAGAATTAAGGGACAACACCCTTCAGAAAAATAGATCTTTTTGAATAATTCTGTTTCAGTGTATTTGAATGTTTCAGAATTCACCCTGAACTCTGTCAAGATAACTGTTAACTTATAATTTATGGTATAAAAAAAAACCCCAAATCAAAACCCAAATAAAAACTACAACTCGTTTAGAGTAGAAGCTGCTTCCTAACCCTGGTGTAGACTGTTAAATTTTTTTTTAAAGCCTAAATCAGCTTCACTTTACCACTGTTCCAGGAAATCCTACCAAGAAGAATCAAGTGCTCTTAATTCTGAAGTGCTCACTCTTTAGCAGAGCAGCCCTCAATCCACAGCAGGCAACATGGTGCCCACAGGGCCACAGGCATGTGGGTGATCCCTCACCTTCTGCAGGGAGGTGTCACCCATAGCACTGCACTTGCTCAGTCCTGCTTTCTGCATTAGCCAAACTGGAGCCACCGCTTTCATACCATAGAACCACAGAAGGGTTTGGGTTGGAAGGGATATTGCAGCCATGGGCAGGGACACCTCCCACTGGACCAGGTTGCTCAAAGCCCCATCCAGCCTGGTCTCGAACACTTCCAGGGATGGGGCATCCACAGCTCACCACTCCCATGGTAAAAAATCTCTCTTTTTATCAATGTGAGTCTCATCTCCTTTGGTTTGAAGCCATTCCCTCTGGTCCTGCAACAACCAGCCTTACAAAAAAGTCTATGCCCATCTTTAAGTACTGAAAGGCCTCAGTAAGGGCTCCCCAGAGCCTTGTCTTTTCCAGGCTGAACACCCCAACTATCTCAGCCTGTTTCCATAGCAGAGGTGCTCCAGACTCCTGATCATCTTAATGACCTCCACTGGACTCACTGCAGTAGGTCCCTATCCTATTATGCTGAGGACCCCAGAGGTGGATGCAGCACTCTAGGTGGGGTCTCACCAGACTGGAGCAGAGAACAGATTGCCCTCCCTCACCCTGCTGGCCACACTGCTTTGGCTACAGCCTAGGACATGACTGGTGTTCTGGGCTGTGAGTGCACATTGCCAGGGTAGGTGAAATTTTTTCATCCACCAGCATGCCCAGGTCCTTTTTGGCAGGGCTGCTCTTAAATCCCTTCCTCTCCCAATTTGTGTTGATAATGGGAGATGCTCCAACCCAGGTGCAGCACCTTGCACTTGGTTTGTTCAGGACCCTCTGGATGGTATCCCATCCTTCTGGAGTGTCAACCACACCCCTCTGCTTGGTGCCTGCAAACTTGCTAAAGGTGCACTTGATCCCACTGGCTGTGTCACTGATGAAGACATTGTTCAGTAAAACAAAAGCATGTCTTACCTTCAAACTCCCTTATGGAGTCCTCTGTTCTCACTCCAGCCATGTTGTACTGGGTGCTGACAGACTGGGCTAACATGCCTTCTAACCTCTCCAGCGTGGCCTGCCCTTCTGCAGTTAAATGTGACAATCCCTCTTCGTATGTGTAAAAGCTTGGGATGTCACCTTGTTCTAGCTCTGCAAAAACAAGTTTATGTTCAGCAGACTCAAGTTTAGGAGCCAGAAACATGCAGAAGTGGAGGAATAGGGGAGCACCTGGGCAAGTTATGCTCAGATTAACTGACAGATTAAAAAGCTGCTTACATCAGGTAAAGAATACACACAGCAATGTGAACTGACCACAGAGCAGCACAGGCATTGAACCTGGGCCAGCACAGCCACTGCGAAGAGGAAAGGCTGCTCTTTGTGTCTGTGGGCTTTGGAGAGCCAGAACAATGCTTTTGCTGAATTCCTGTCATTTGCGACAGGAATGACAGGTTTTCTGCAGATTTATAAATTTCTACACTGTGCCTGTGACAAAAGGGATGTTCAGGCAAAATGAGTAATAAACAATTATGACAGATAGCAGGTATCCAAGTGCTGGCAGGTATTTCAAAAGAAGCAACTGTTACCAACCGCGGGCCTCAACGTCGTACTCGTCCCCTTCATAATCATTGTCTGAGTCCTCATCGTCCGGGTCTGGGTGCAGGGCCTGGCACTCACACATTGCAGAGAACATGGCTTCCACTGCAGGAACACAAGTGAACACAAACCTCCATCAACACCCCAAAGCAACACACAAGAAACCCCCTATGACTGATCAGAGGGAGTCAGAATACTCCTTTAGCAGAGCCACAACTGAATTTGCATTTGAAAACATCATCCAACAGGCCAGAAGACATGTAAGAAACAAATTAGGTTTCAATGATCCAGCCTGGTACTTCAGCTCTTAACAGCACTTCTGCATTATTTCATTGATGATAAAGGTTTACGTCTGGACAGTTATGTCTGTGGTTACCTACTGCAGGAAAACTTGCAGCATCTTGTCCATCAGATTCCTAAAACTTGAATCCAACTGTAAGCTCCACTGTCATAACCACAGGATATGACAGCTTTCCAGTAGTAGTGCCAGGGCATTAGAATATTTCTAATGAAATTGTCACTGACTCAAATATCACTGAATTTGTAATTAAAAAGACATTTCCCATACATATTCTCTGCAAATGTATACAACTGAGATTATCCACATGATGTATTTATACTCAACAGTTTATATTTTAAAGCACTGGAATTCTCCTTGAGAAGCAGCTGCTTGAAAGAATCCATTTTTCAAAGCAGATAAACCCATTTGCTTTATTCTTTCCAGCAAACAGGAATCAAGTCACTAGAGAAGGACACTGAAGGATCACGGTATTTACACCTCTGCACCCAAGTGTCTCCCACATATAACCAGGACTTGGAAGTAAAACACAGCTCCCATTCGCACTTACAGGCTGATTTGTCGCTAGGTACAAATCTGAATTCCGCAATTGGTTCGACGTCATCATCGCTGTCATCCCCCTCCCCTTCAGTCATGGGAGCCTCTTTTGTCTCCTCTTTAAGAAATTGAAAGATTTAGAAGAAACATGTTTATTTTGTTGAATAAATAAATAAATAAATAAACAACACTTGTTTATTCCTTCAGGCACACATCATCAAATCAGAAACAACCTAGGAGAGGCACAAAACCTCCACTCTGTTCTCCCAAAAAACCCTGTGACACTCCAAGGCCCACATGGATATATGAGGCCCTCTCAGAGCACCTCAACAACACTTGCAACACACGTGAAATCTTCTCTGTTTATAACTTTAGGAGTAAAGATTTCTGTACTGGTCACACAATGTACTCAAGTATTTCAGGAAAAATTGCCTGATTCTTATTACAAACAACAATGCTCAAAACTCCCTGTTATCATTTTTTAAATCTCATGTATTTTTTTATGGATCCTCAACATTATTGTCACAAAATCAGCTAGCTTCCAACATGGCCCCTCACAGGGGACTCTGACATATGCAGAGGATCTTTGCTTCATTTCCAGCATTCCTAGTCAGCCAGAAAGATATCAGAAACACAAAGTGCACCCAGAGCTAGTGACAACTCTGGTGCTTCCTGACTTCTGTACTCCATGTACATGAATAAATAAGCATCAGTGTGGTGTTTTACTTTCAGTGAATAAAAACTCCACAAAAATGGCTGCAGTTCCTCATTTTGGGGCAGGGGACACTGCACTGACAACCTCAGAAGTGCACAATTATTTTCTACAGGAGAAGAGGCTGTGCCACTGAGAGTGGCACCACTCAAAATCACACACAAAACTGGCACCACCAAGAATACGAAGACGCCAAGAAGCTGCCAGCCTGCTGCCCCAAAAATGAAGTGTGCAAGGAAGCTACCCAGTTCTTTTCCAACCGACCCCCACAGGCACAGCTTGTTACTGCTAAATCCAGCTCTTTGTTTTCAATGCAATCAACCTCTGAGTGCCTTTTTCTAAAAAAGGGGTGAGGACAAGGCACAAACAGAGAGCATACGCAAAACTTTGAGAGGAAGAACGCAATGTACCCTGCACAACTGCAAATGAAGACTCCTGAAGCCAACTAAGTGGAAAGGTTTAACACTATTCAGCAGTTAAAATTGCAGGCCAGGGCTAGACTTTGAAAAGTAAAACTTATCTGCTGTGGAAGATTTACTGTAGGCAGAGTTGATATATCGGAAAATATACCCACAAAAAATACCCATAAAAAATCAGTCTATTAAGGATTTCTAGATAAAGGCTTTCACAGGATATCCATATTTTTAAATGCCATAATCAGAATGAATTAAAAGCTACAAACAGTATCTTTCTTCAGATGAGGCCCTTTTTACTTCAAAATAACCACAGTTAAAGGAAAATGAGGAAGAAGAACAAGGAGGCAAATGCAAATGTCCTCTTATTATTTGTAGAGATAGGCTGAGAACAGAGAACATTGGTAACATAAGAGAAGGAAATAATGCACTAATAGCTTAAAAGCATCTCCATCTCCTCAGTGTCTTGTCATTACTTTCTGGATACATTAGGAAAAAAAAATTAATGCCAGATTTTAACCTTTAGCTATAATGACCAGTAGCATGAAGGGTAAAGAAGACCTGCTCAGGACCTAACACACATTTAATCTCCAATTGCGATGGCAGTTTTGGACACACTTAAAATTTTAAGAGGTCTGTTGGAAGAAAAATATCTATATCTATCTATCTATCTATCTATCTATCTATATATATATATATATATATATATATACATAATTTTCATACAAACAATGAAACAGAAAGCTTGCCTTCTCCACATCAAAGCAAAAATGGTCAAAAAGGTGTGTTTTGTGGGCCATCTACAAAGATTCATTAAAGCCTGGTAACATGACCTATTGCCTTTTCTTGTTTGTATTTAACCAAGCTGTGGGAGAAAATGAATGAAAAGTTCCCTGGCTGTGAAACAGCAGGAATTCATCGAGCCTGGAGAGGGCAGCAACATTAACATAAATTCAATAAAGAAAAAAGCATACTCAAGATGGAATCACAGGGAGACTGGCAGAGGAACTAAATTGTTTAAAACAGTGTAAGAGGGCAGAGAACTGATTCTCAGCAGCTTCAGTGTACACAGCCAAAAGCTGAGAGCAGAACTGCAAAGAAGTGACTCTAAACAAATGCTGTGTTTCTACAATTACTATCCTTCAGGAAAATAAAAAAGAAAATACAAACAATTACTTAAAATCAACACTTCCTCCCGCAGAGGAGGAAATTCTGTCACTCAGGACTGCATGGGAGCAGCAAGCAACACTCCTTACCTTCGAACTTGGCGTTCACCATGACATACAGGTGCTCCCTTGGGTAGGCGCTCAGGTCCCTGGAGACAGCATGCAAACTTATGGTGGGGTAATCCAAGGAGAAGCCAACTCCAGAGCTGTCCAGCCAAGACAGGCGACTAAGGAGGGAGGAAAAAAAGAAAAGTTAGAAACTAACAGAGGAATTCACAGTATTGGATTCAAGCCTGCAGAAAAGCAAACCAACCCCAAAACGTGAGTAATTGTGGACAAGGCACTCAGCCCACTCTGCGGCACACGTGGTCCTGGACCTGCCTGAACAGGACTTTGCAAGAGCATTAACTGATGGCTGAGGTAAAAGACACCTCTGCCTAAAGAATGTGAAGCTAAGAACCCTAAACCCACCACAGCTTTATCACATTTGAACTAAATGCTGAATTTTCCTCCCTGACTCTCCGTTTTCTCCTCCCTGCAGATATCTATCTTTCCAAAGTCAACTACAGAGGTTCCACAGCGTGATTTGTAACTCAAGCTATTAAATATGGTTTTCCAAGACAAAGAGGACACTGAAAGGCAAGTCATGTCATAATTCCTAGAGGATTATAGATCTGATGTGGGTATAGCCTCTAGGTAGAAAAATAGCCAGTTCTGTGATCAGCAGTGCCAGGTTATGGGTATTCCCTCAGTCACAACTTCTGTGCTATAGCCTCTGCTTTTCCCACTCTCACTGTCATCCCTAACCACAGCAAGAGACAACACAGGTTGTCACCACCAGGATGCTGCCTCCCTTGCATCAGAACAATCAATATCTTTCTACACACTGAGAAATGTGTAAAACTCAAACTAGATTTGGGTGCCTGTAATCAATGACGTCACAAAATGAACAGAAATACTCAGTGCCAGAAAGCAAGACCTCCATGAGGTGCAAAACTCAACATTCACAATTTTTGTGGTGGGACAAAACCAATGGGAAGTTCACAGACAACTCCTGGCCTTGGAAAATCTGGCTGAGAGCAAGAGCTAGTACAGTGGGAGCAAGGAGTTTATTTCCTACCCTCAGCTATCCAGTCCTCAATGTTTACAGCTGTGGAGAGTCACTACATGGATCAAGAGCCACATTCTGCTCCTGGATGCCCTGCTCTCTCCCACGGCACTCCTGCAAACACTGGTGTTCTCTGTTCATCCCAACAAGTGACTCTGGTGAAAGCTCTGTGGTGCACTCGAAACACAGGCAGAGGAAGCTGGCAGACCTGCAGGTGCCTCACACAAAAGTCTACCGAAAGCAACTTACAAGGAAACTCAACGTTACACATCCCCAGAGAAGATACCCCACAAACAAAAGTCCTGGTAGCTGTAACCAAACAAAATAAAACAATGAACAGAATTCCAGAGAGATTTGTCTCCAACACAGCACTAACAAGCTCAGGTGGGGCAAAAGCTCCTCCGACAATATTGGCCATTTCATAAAAGTTTCCTAGTCTGAGGTTTTTAAAAGTGCACGTTTTAAATTATGCTTTTGTTCCAAGAATGCTCTTCAATTACAGAATACATTATGAGTACTTTTCCATGGTTAAAGAAAATTACGTTGTTGTAATCATCAAGCTGTCTCCCCGAGCTATACAATGCAGGGAGAATTGAAAGGAGACCATAAAGAGCTCAGATAACACTGTCCAGAAAAACCAGACTGATTTCTGCCTAGTAAGAACAGTCTCCACATGATTAATGCAACATGACAGACTTCACAGAACCAGAGTAGTTATTAACAGCAGAAACCCAACAGCCCCATCTACTCCCCAGTCAAAAAGGGAGAGCTGCCATTGTTTTAATTATAGAATAGTTTGGGTTGGAAAAGACCTGAAAGATCATCTAGTTCCAATCCACTGCCTTGGGCAGGGACACCTTCCACTACACCAGGATGCTGAGAGCCACATCTAACCTGGCCTTGAACACTTCCAGGGATGGAACATCCACTGCTTCTCTAGGCAACCTGTGCCAGGGTGTCACCCTGCTCACAGAAAAGAATTTCTCCTAATAACCAATCTAGTGCTCTTTTTCAGTTTGAAGCCATTCCTCCTTGTCCTATCACTACAGTTCCTGTCAAAGAGCCCCTCTTTGCCCTCCCTGCATGCCCCTTCTGATACTGCGAGCTTGCCATGAGGTCTCCACACAACTTTCTCTTCTTTAGGCTGAACAACCCCAAACTTCTCAGCCTGTCTTCATGGAAGAGGTGCTCCAGTCCCCTTATCAACTTTGTTGTGTCTGATGGACTTGCTCCAAGATTTCCAGGTCCTTCTTATGTTGGGGAATCCAATGCTGGATACAGCACTCCAGGCAGGGTCTCACAAAAGCAGCGGGGCAGAATTTCCTCTCTTGCCCAGCTGGCCACGCTGCTTTTGCTGTGGCCCAAGATACTACTGGCTTTCTGGGCTGCAAGTGCACATTTCTCCACCGAGCTGAGTTCTACAAAATGGTTTGGTTGGGAAGGAACCTTACAGCCATCTCGTTCCAAGCCCCTGCCGTGGGCAGGGACACCTCCCACTACACCAGGTTGCTCCAAGTCCCATCCAGCCCGGCCCTGAAGCCCAGCCAGCCGAGTCCCCGGCCGGGCTGCTCCCTCTCGCCTGCTTCAAAACGAGCAGGAGCAGCCGGACGCCCCGCAGCGCCTCGCAGCCCCTGAGGGCTTCCCCCACACCACGGCCCCTTCACCCGAGCCCCCACCCCGGGCCCCTCAAGCCGCCCCGAGCAGCCCCCGAGGGTCCCAGCCCCGCGCGTCCCCCGCACCTCTCGGCGATGTAGAGGGTGCCGGAGCCCAGGCTGCGCCCCGCCAGCAGCGCCTCCGTGTCCGGCTGCTGGTGGCGAACGCCGTCGGCCGGCGGCGGGAAGCGCTTGAGGAAGCTCATGGCGCCGCCGCCGCCTCCCTGCTCCACCATCGCGGCCGCCGGAAGCGGAACGCGCCGCTCTGTGATGCGATTCCGCCCGGGACGCGACGGCAACGCTCTGGGAGGCGATGTCACCGCCCCGGGACGAGATGTCACCGCCCGGGATGTGATGTCACCGCTGCGCTCCCGTTGCGCGGGGCCAGGCGCGGCCGCGGCTCTGGGTGCCGCGAGTGCCGCGGGCGGGGTCCGAGCTAAGCCGTCTTTGTCGGAAAAGAGGAGCAAAGAGAAGCGCTGAGGCGATGGCTGAGGGCTGGAGCACCTCTGCTTTGGGGACAGGCTGAGAGCTGTTCTCCGAAGGGAAGGCTCCAGAGAGACTGTACAGCCCCTTCCAGTACCTAAAGGGGGATACAAGAGAGCTGGAGAGGGACTTAGGACAAGGACGTGAAGGTATGGGATATAAGGGGGAAAGGATTCAAACTGACAGAGGGTAGAGTGAGATTGGCTATTGTGAAGGAATTCTTCCCGGTGAGGGTGGTGAGGCACTGGGTTGCCCAGAGAAGCCGTGGCTGCCCCATCCCTGGCAGTGTTCAAGGCCAGGTTGGGGCAACCTGGTCTAGTGGAGGGTCTCCCTGTCCATGGCAGGGGGTTTGGAACAAGATGGTTGGTACATGTCTTTAATGTCCCTTCCAGCCCAAAACGTTCAGATTCTATAAGTGACAGTACCAAGAGCAGTCACAGAACCACTGAATATCCAGAATTGGAAGGGTTCCACATTGATCATCCGGTCCATCTCCCAGCCCTGCACAGGGCACCACAACAATCACGCCTTGTGCTTGAGAGCATTGTCCAAATGCTTCTTGATCTCTGCCACAATTATTTTAGCATGTAAGTCTCGTTGGACAGGTGACAAAGGGAAAGATAATAATGAATACAACAGATTCACAATTACCATTATTGGATGCTGGAAGGGGAATTTCTGGTGGGTGATCAGCACCTAATATCTCATAAATGCATATAGAGAAGAAAATCACAAGTACCTGAATTGCTTAAAGGGTATCCAGCTGATTTCCCCCAGCAGTGATGAAGTTGGGGTCAGGAGCCCAACACTACTGCAGTACCTGGCGAGCAGGGGGTGTCACAGGACAGCACATTTCAGGGATAGGAAGGCTGCCACCCCCTCATGAGCACTGGCCCTGCTTCTCCCCCAGATTTACACCATTTCTCTTGTTACTGCAGTGAGAAACAGGGATTACTGATGCATCAGTGAAGTACATCTCTGTCAGGGGATGCTTCTGTTAACGCCATCAGTGAGACAGCATCACTGCATACATCCCTTCTCCTTGACTTGTCAGGACGGCAAATGCTCCTGCCATAGCAATGTACCAAAAGCAAGTTGTTAGCTTGTCATGGATGTTAACCTTCCCTTTTATCAGGTTAAATTTACTTTTTAGGAGTCATTTAGCTACCTGTTTGCAAACACAGGTTCTCACAAACATGAACTTAGGTCTCCATCTTTCCTTTCTCTGGACTTTCCTAGCCACAGTCTTGGATAGCAAAGAGCAAAACATAACTTGGTTCTCTTAGTCTGAGAACCATGGAAAGCTGGTCAGCCATGCCTACCCACTTTGGATTTTAATTAAGCAAATAATAATGCAAATAATTGTTACACATACAAATAATCACCTAGACCTAAATGAAAGCAAATTCCACAGTGAAGTGATATTTAAACACCGCTGGAATAGCTTGAAAAAAACAACAGAGGCAACAGGACATGAGGAAAGGGGAATTTCTCAACCATCTCCAAGTTTGCCACACCAAGACAAGTGATCAACTGGAAACAAAAATTTGCAGTTCATCCAAGAATACAGAGTATGGCAGCTGCTGGAAGAGATCCAAATACATGGAAATGCCATTCACTACACTTAGTGGTTATAAAGCAGTGCTCCTGTTGATGTCCACCCCCTCTTACCTAATGTGGCTGTCCTATCAGCCACAGTGAGTTCTCACCACCTTTGTAGTTAACTCCAAATCACACAACAACTTTAGGTCATTATAAATAAGGATTAGTGAGTGGTTGGGGTTGAATTACTGCTGGATGAAGCCGCTGCAGTGGAGTAGTACTGAGTTTATTTCTCTTGCTGCATGCAAATGCAAGTCTTCTGTGACACACCACTCTTCCAGAAGAAAATGGGAAAAGGGATAGTTTAAGCCCAGGCAAGAAGTTGGTTTTGAGGATGAGGCATTAGAGAAGAAGAAGAAATCCACATCTTCCTTATTTACGCAATCCAGAACTTCCCACCAGAGTACTGAGTGCTGTACCTAAGAGAAGCTTAGAGGAGGAAGGCAGACATTTCCTCTTAAGTTAGAATGGAGCAATATGGCATTTCCTGAAAACTTTCCTTCAGCTCTAAGAGCTTTAAGAAATGAATTCGGATCCAGCCCCAAACTGAGGTCTGAACACTGGATGTCCAACAGTGATTTAGTCAACCAGGGCCGTGTTCAGAGGTAATGGAGAGCAGCAGGTACCTTCACAGGATTGTCACCTGAGCACAGAAGGCAGGAGTCACCATCCAGGGGAGCTTGTTTTCCTCCGCAGCACTGCCTGCCATAAGGTGGCCAGTTCAGACTCAGATACACAGAATCTGTTAAAAATGGAAGTGTAAAGTTTTGGCAGTGGAGCAAGAGGATGTATTTCACAGCAATTTCTCATCACCACAGAAACAGGCAGCAGCTTGACTGCAGCCACAGACATAATAAAGACTGACAGGCTTTAGCAATTCACACAGAAAAGGCACTCCCTTCTTTGATTTGTTTCTTTCTCCCTGACTTTCTCCTGTTAAAGTCCTGAAATAATCATCCATGTCCATTGTCATGTGTCAGAACATCTGCTTCTTCAGTGTGTCTCTGCAAGCTTCCATTTCTTTCCCCACTTCTTCCAAGGTTTGCACATCTCAGCTTAAATAAATGAACCTGGCTCCTCTGTGCACCACGTTGACATCTCATGGCTGTCTGCGGGCAGAGCCTTCCTGTGTACAGTTCTGGCTGCAGGCACATTGGTTTTTGTCAAGTGACTGCAACATTACTAAGAGCTGAGATATAAAAATATATAAAAGATGGAACACACACAGAAAACCATTGAGACTGCAAAAACAAATCCATCAGGTCTTCCCCACCATTAGCCAGAGCTACTCAAAGAAAGGAAGGTTCTGTCAGCTGAGCTGCTTCAACAAAACCAACATAAACCAGGATCTGCCCATTCCCATAGCAGGCAGTGGCACCATCACGGGCTGGAACAACACACAGCAGCCATTACTCAGAGCTTGCTCTAAAACTTAAAAAGGTATGTGCATGTGTAATGCTCATTAAAAAGCACTTGTATCTGCAATACACATTATACTTTGTACATCAAGTTATTTCAATTTTTTTTTATTATGACAATTTACATGTCATATTTATATGAAAGAAATGACAGTAGATATTATAACAAAACCATTATGAAAGAAAAGTTACACAATTAGGCCTACAAGCTATAAAATGGCTTCAGGCCCAGCTTATACACAAAGAGTTCTGACCAGACTGTAGTGAGAGACAACGCTGAACAATTCATTAACAAAAATATTGGCACCAGCCTTAACATTTTTTCTTACTTCATTTACAAGGAATACAGTATTTAAACAGTTGTGTACTGCAAATCTAAAAACATTAGCTGTTAATAAACTGCAGTTAACCCTTTGAGCACTATGCCACCATGATTTCCATTTAAAAAAGTTTTAACGCAGCATGTTTTACATGCACGTGATATTACCAGTGGGAGGGAAAAGACAGTGAAAGCACCACCCAATTTATGTGCAACAAGAATAACACTTCCAGTTTTTTCAAGGTATTTCCCCCCCTTCCCACACACACAGTGTGTGTCCCCGGGTCCTTTCCCTTTGATATTGTAGCAAGTCATGATTGAAGAAAGACTGAAAAAAACAAGGTTCAGGACTCAAAAAATGCAAGGATTAAATGCTACATAAAGAGCTCCGCTTGTGGAATTTTACTGTGTTAATTCTTTAGAGAAAGAAAACAGAAGATGAGGCCAGCTGTGGAAACCATTTTTAAGGAACTCAAGGTGTCTTTGCAAACAAACAAACAGCACATGGGAGCAAGAAGAAAGTGTATTTCATGTACGCATATTTTAAAATTTAAGAGACCTGTCGGGCAGATTTGATCCAGTTGTCAAAAGAATACTGGAGGGTAAGCATCCACGTGGGACACTGAGAATCCCCAATGTTTGTCTCATGAACAGGATCCGTGCCTGTGTGAGAACTGCCCTGCACCCAGGAATGCTAACATCAGGCATTTGAATCAGTCCCATCCATCCCCTGGCTGAAGCAAGAGCGCTGTGAAACACGGGCAGGAACCAGCAACTGCATTGGCAACAGTTTAATGGCAGTTTAATGCCAGTTAGGGAGAGGAGCATCCTTTGAGTGAATAAAGGACAGGAATAAGGTACTGTACAAGATTTTAGAGTCCATATAATGAGTACAAAATGAAAAACTAAACAAGGCTTACAGCTTTATGATTTGACTTCCTTTCCTACCACTACCTTGAATGGCAGATCAGTATCTATTAAAGACTTTAATCTGTTCTAACAAACAGTGCACTGGTTACTAGATCTATCATATGTTTTTGCAGAAGGACTTTATCCCTGTAGAACCACTTAAGTTCTGACAGACTGATCCAAGTTCAGTTGTGTGGGACACAGTAAGAAGAACAAAGAAAGCAAACTGTGTGGACTTTGACTGTCACCTCTGGAGACAAATATTGTCATAATAATCTACAGACTGATCCTAATTTTTCTACATCCACATTGCACTGATGGAGGAACATTATTTATTCCCTCAAGGAAGGAGACACCAAGTACGTTTTCCAGTTACTTTGAAAATCAGGATGAGAAAAGGAGGGTATCGGGATGATTCTCCTAAACTGAGACCTTCCTTTGGAAATCCCACCTGTAAAGAGCAAGTCGCAAGTAGTTTCTAGGCCTGTCCAAGACCTCTCTTGCAAATGGCATGAGTTTGCATACACACTATTCCCTTCCACTTCCCTCCATCCATTCCCCATCTCCCTGTTGTTGGAACAAGCATCCAAACAGCAGGAGCAAGTGACTCTGTCTGCACCTGGGGACCCAGTGAGACTGACTATACACAAAGTGCTGCAAAGTGCACGAAGTAAACCAGCCGAACAAACGAAGCCGCGCCGTCGCTCGGCTCTTCTCAGCAACCTTTGGGGTTGTATGGAGCAACAGCAGATCTACTGGCAGGCACGTGTGCCCCTCTAACTCCAGTGCTGTCCCCTCTCCTGGCTCCTCAGCTCAGGTGTGGGGGCCCAGCATTTACAAGATGATAGTCCAAAACCCAAGTTGTAAGATTTGTTTTTAATTGCAGTTGAATCTGAAAGCTTTACACCACAGATTCAACTCTAAAAACTTATCCACTGTAGAGTGTTTTATTCTTTCCCCCAGCAGCTCTCTGCAATTTTTTTAGTTACTTGTTTAACTAAGCAATATACATCTTCTGCAATGTACAAAGTAAGTTAAATTACTCTGAAGTGTTGGGACAACCATTCCCATGTTTTTGTTGTTTGGAACTACCTCAATCAGTTACACCTAATCTAAAAGAAGAGCTTGGTAAGTGACTTTCCAAAGACTTCCCAAAGTGACTAGTAATCCTCAATACCCCAACTGCTGGGTCTCCAGAAATAATTTACAACTGATAAATATTTCTGAAGCCAGAGCTCTCCGTTGGGTCTCAGACTGGGTAAAGCATCAAAAATTAGTCATAGAATTTTTCTTATATCAGGATATACCAGCAAAAGACCCCCAACTAAACAACAACAAAAAAAAGACCCCAAATGGATAATTTTTGCTGGATTTTTTTACTTTCTGCCTTCCAACATTTTACATGAGATACAGTCCCTATGCTAACTGCTAGGGAAGGGGAGGCAGAAGACACTACCAGCAAATGTGATCTTGATCCTGTAAATCCTTACTTCAGACAATATCCTAAATGCTTCTATGGAAGTTTTGAACACTTAAGGACCTGCAAAATTCTGCTGCCTTATTTCTAGAGATTCCCATACCATATTCAATGCAATTTTCCCCCCAAAGTTTCTGTTTCATTTGAAGATACTTGATCTTCTACATATATTTATATATATTTAAGGACTTTATCTACCCACCAGATCAGAAGCATACATCAAATGCAAATACATACCTAGGGTACACACTGCACATCAGAACCACAATACAAGTTTGTGAATAGTAGTCACTGCACATGTATCAAACCAAATTTTCAAGGCCTATGTAAAGCTTTTTTGAATTAGATGATACAGATATCTTTGTCAGACCAGTTCTGGGGGCAAGCATTACTGCCATGATTTATTTAAATCACTGTGTACAAAGTGAATTTTAAAAAGGAGGTGCCATAAAAACTCCTTGTTTACTTTTAATAAAAGAAGTTTGTAAAAATATGTGATTTGAAATCATTATTTGAAGGTTTAGACTAGAGCTTCCTACTGCAAAAAACTGAAAACCATGTTATTATAAGCACCTGAAAACAGAGGTATAAAATGGACCCCCTGACAATGAAGGATTAAAATCATTACACAGTTGCAGCATCTTGATACCAGGGTAGTTTAAATAATAGGTGTGAAGAGCAATCTGAACAAGTGTACCACTACCATACAGTTTTTCTTTTGTGAACATACATCTTTTGCCCCTTGAGCTGCTCAATGTAAGGTCTCTCACCAAAAGTTCAGATACAGCAATTAGGAAACAGAAGAGAACAGAAAACAAGTCCAACTAAGTAATTAGCTCCAATACTATGGAGAGTAACCGAGACACTTAATACAACAAAATCTTGCAGGTGACACTTCAAAAATGAGCTTTGAAGAAAAAAGTGTTTCTCGTTTCTCTTAAGTGCTGCTAGACCAGAACAATCTGTTCATTCAAAAAAAACAGTCAGGAAGATGCAGTGATTTTAAAATGTAATTCAGCTTGTACAAAATGAAGTGTCAAAGAGTTGATTGTTCAGCACTGACCTTGCTAGCTAGGGGTTGTTAAATTTGATGCCACTTTCCAACTTATATCAAGAATATGCTCAGGTTTATCAGACTCAACAACCAGAAGACAGCAACTGTGGTGAAACCAACCCAATTGTTAATTCTATCCCACTTCTACTTAGATTAACATACCCCATTCATTACTGCAGTGACCCTGCTTGTGTGCTGTTTGTCCCTGAGTCACAGAAGCCCCAAACAGGGAAGAAAACAGCCAGCATTGATCTTAGTGGCACAAAAAAAGTGACTCCTCCACTTGATCTATATGTTCTTCTTCTCAGCAGTGCTACTTAGACTACACATAGAAATCAGCTTTCTTCCCAGTCAGTTACAAAAGAGCTTGCTGGTAAAAGAAGACAAAGCTGTTAGTAACAATATGTGTAGAATAAACAAGAGTTTGCTGAAGAAATGCTCAGCATGTTCAGCCAGTAGCTGCTTGATCTTGTTGAAAACAATCCCTGGCCCATTTCCCATTTCCCATACAGTTTGAGCTTTAAGCCCAAACCTACACCTGAAGATCACTGTTCAAAGACAACTAACTTCTGATCTCACACTGAGCACCGAAGGGCACAGGACTGTAAGAACACCAGGAACACATTTTCACTCTGGAATCACATACACATACTGTAACGGTATGAACCCTGTGTGATAGCTGGCCTCTTGTCAGAAAATGCCATCTTCCCAAATAGGAGATGATACATTTTCCACCAAGCAGGATGCCTTAAAAATGACAAAACCACCAAGTTTTAAAATGGTAATACTTTCCAGAGCATTTTTTGCAGTTTTTCCTTGCACATCATTCCCACTGATCTGAGGAGGGACTCTAGATCCTATGGGATTAAGCCATCTCAGGTACCAAGGGTGACTTCTTAGAAGACAGGAAAGTTGCTTTTAAGAAGAGACCTGCAGAAAGTACAATTTGGTAACAACTGGCCATTTTTAAAACATGACACTTCTGATGCAAGCTTCAATGCTCCTATTTTGCTTCCTGGTCTTTCTTGCTTTTCCATTGCTCTAAGTCAGTACACAATTCTTCTCATGATTGGTATATCCAGAATTGTAACTCTTTTGAATTTTCTTACACACAGAAGTACCTCCCCACTAAGTATTCAGCATTTGGAGTTGACTCTACAAGCAAGAATGTTTGATCAGATAATAAAAGGCTCCATCAGGCAGCAAATGAAAACATGGCACTGGCAAAACAAATGAGGAACTATAAATTCCACAGAGTTGATGGATGTGAATCACTTTGCACTGCAAGAATTAAAAGAATTAAAAATGCTCAGCAACTACTATCATGGACAAGTGGAAGCCTTATGTTCTTACTTCTTCTAACACACAAGCATATTAGAATTTAGAAGTACTGCATTTATGAATCACCTAGGCAAAGAAAAGCACTAGAGTAGCTTAAAATGCTACATATGCTTTTAAGAACTCATTCTAAGCTTCTGTGGCTCTTCACTACCCCATTTTAATAATTTAACTGTTAATTGTTAACATCAGTAAGGTAGGAAAACATTTAATCTTCAATGAAACTAAATTGTCATGTAGAGAGTGATTTCTCTTTGTTTTTAATCACAAGCCTGCTTAGCACAGCAGATAATGAGCAAGTTCCATCTTTTTTGCATCTTTCTGATCCTAGTTTTATAGCACTGCTAGAACCCAAAGGAGTAAAAGTCACCGAGTGGTTCTGACAGACCTTGGGGAGAAAGAGGTGGGGAAACAAAACCAAGATTTTAAAGGCCAGAAGGTAGGTAAAATTTGGATCTAGGTTTTCTAGAGAGGTATTTAGTAAAGGCCTAATGCTGGTTTTAGTACAAGAAAACAGAAGTGCTTAATGACTAACTAGTAAATACAATATAATGGAAGGGAATCAGGTGGGGCAGGAAAGGAGAACTCACTCCTCAGTGGCAGCAGCAGCTTTGGTGCATCCATTGCCGGCAATGGACATAAACACCAGTCAAAAATCCAAATCTCAGAGCAAAAGATTAAGAGACGTGACCTTTTTGGATTTCAATGTTTGGCAGATCTGTTTGAGCTATCTGTGTCCTATGACATGCACAAATGCTACAGCCTGCATCTTAATCAGAGTAAAGAGAAAAGTGAATGCTCTTGATGTGCCCCATGTTGATTTGGTGGGGTTTTTATTCTTCCGATGCCATTTTTTTTACCCCTTGAATAAAAGCACATATCACTTCATGCCTGCTGAAAAGCTGATGAGATGTCTTGGAGTTAAGCATTTTCTCTCAGAAACTCTGCCTTCTTGAAATCAGTTGGTCACATGACAGTTATTAAAATGTATTTTAAGAAAATTCTAATGGCCAAAGGCCAACAACTACATTCAAAACCTGCTAATACATCCAGGCAGATAAGCAAAACCAAAACAAAAACACACACAAACCCCAAACAGGAAACCTCCAAAAGGAAAACTGTTCCATTTGTTTACTTCAATTTGAAGTAGATATTAAGGGCCTGAATGGACCAGTCATGGTTTATTTGAAAATCCCTCCATTCTCTTATGCACTGTCATTCTGTGGTCAATGCCATTTGTATAAACACATTTTGTTCAGAACACTCCAACTGGTTACGAAACTCACGTGGCCGGGCAGCGACTGCAGGGTTCTTTTGCCTGTAAAAGTTTGCAGTGCTTACAGACTTACTTGACATCCAGCTTATAGACTTGCTTGACATCAATACGTCCTCCCACTAGACACTGTGCATTGAAGGCCATCTGATGAACTGTGCATGAGATCACTTTAGAAATTCATGGCTAAAGTGTTTCGACTGTCAAAAACTTCATTACAGTACACTTCACTGTACAAATATTTTAAAGGATGTTTATTAGGAAAGTCTGCAAGTCATAATGAATAGCAGAGTTCTTGTTTATGGTACCTTCTTGGCCTCTAATAATTCTGTTTGCCTCCAGTATTAAAATCAAACTGCTTCCATGAAGGTGATTACTAAAATGAGCTATGGTATGTTAACCTACAACTCACAAAATGCGACAGTACAGACATTAATTTTCCTTTTAACTGTCTGTTAAGTTGTAATCTAAGTTGTGAACATTTAAATATAATATATATCTCATATGAAAAAGCTAAAGCACAAGTGCTTCTGCACCACCCCCCCTCCCGTCCCCCCACCCCCTGAGCCAAACCCACCCCAGTTCCGGTTTGGGCCCTGACTGATTTGGAATGCTTTCTTAGGCCACCCATTTCCACAAATTTGTATGCACTCAGGAAATATAAAGTCAAAAATATACAAATCTCTTGTTGTTATAAGGTTTTTGTGAGTGAAATTACCCAGGACCATGGACTTGGAAGGAGAAGGGGGGGTAAGAGAGGGAATTTACAGCAATTCATCTTCAAAGTTCAAAACTGGTCACTTCACAGAAAGACTGCAGGACTGGTGAAATTCTTGCTTCTAGAAAGTGATACTGTAGTGGAGAATTTTCTAGGAAAAATAAAACAACTTTTAATAACTGGCCCGCTGGTATGAGCTACTGTGGAATAAATTAGCACAAAAATGGAAGTCTTATAACTGTTCACTGTTACAGACGTAATCAACAAGGTCAGTCACTCTCAAAAGTTCATCTTCATCTTCCTCCGGCCCTACCGCTTCCTGCCCACTCCCCGTCCCATTGGGCGCCAGGCTGGCACTGGCTGTGCTGTCCTTGGGGGCCTGGGTCTTCTCGCTTGGCTTGCCAATCAAGTTCTCAATGGTTTTCCCTGGGCTCTGTCCGTTGGTGGAAGGCAAGTCCACCAGGCTGTAGTCCAAAGGGCTCTCTACTTTCCCTACATTATCAAAGTCATCTTCGTCATCACTCTCTATCCGGTAGCAGTGCTTCTTGGGGTTGTCTTGGGGGGCTTGTGCTGCTGGCAGCTTATCTGCAGGAGCGGGGGTTTCTGCGTCGTCGTTCGCGTTTTCGCACGCATCTTCCTCGTCGGTCTCAATTCGATTCAGGCGTTTGCGGACAGGCTTCCCTTCTTCCTCCTCATCCTCTCCTTCTTCCTCGGAATAGTCGTCCGTACTTCGCCGACGTTTTCGAATCAATCGCTTGGACTCCTTTGTGGATTCATCATCTTCAGAGTTCTTAGATGTGTAGCTCTCTGGAAGAAGCAGCAGACTTAGAGCCATTAGCAAATCTCACTGCAACATTTATTGTTCATCTTTCACACTCACTAACAAGACAGCTCTCTGAGCACACACATTTCTGTCTCCTTCCTCAGGTTCCCCAACCAAGCCAAAGGCTTGCATTCTTTCTACTTTTTAAATTAACTTCTAATGTACCAAGTGTTAATAATTTGTGGATATTCTGTTTCCAATCAAGGAGTACCAGAGGCTTTGGAAGTAGGTGTGTTCTTCCCTAAAAGTGGTAACTCCATGCCCTGAATAACACAGAACTGCATTCCTTGTCTCATTGAATGCACTTTATTTGTATCCTGACAGAAACTCAGAACCCAAATAATGGCTGCTTTATCATAAAATTCATGTATCTACACACACACACACACAAAGCTGTACTATACCCCTGCCACCTCCAAATGATATACAACTTCTTCTTTTAATGGGAGGCTTGGTGTTTTGGCAAGTTGAAATACTGCCTACACCCTGAGAGCCTTTACACTTATCTTTGGTGGCTGTGGTGAGAAAAGATGGAAATCGAAAAATCAAATGGCAAATATAATTTGTTGTCTCTTTATGATTCCCATTAGAAATCACAGGAATTTTCATCTTAAAGGGTATTATTTAATGTAGGTTCAAGTTGATTGAGACTTCAAAAATAGAGTGTTCCTCTATTTTTGAAGTAATTACAATTTCAGTAACACTGTTAATGTGTTTTATCATATACTGTGGGAATTGTGTGACAGTGCTGGAAAGGTGCCAAATGGTACTGATTTTAATACATGGAAAGCCAGTACTTAAAATACCCAAGGAAATGGGACTTTCTGAAGGAAAGACAACATCAATCAGGGAATGTTTAAAGCCACTAGTGCTGGCAAAAAAAAGCCTCCCACAAAGCCTTAGAACAGGCTATATTGAAGATCATGTTTTTGAGACAATACAGACTTGCATCACGTACTTGTTTTCCCTCACCTAGAGGATACTCTACCACTCTGTAATCTCAGGAGAGGCCTTCCAAAACTGAGGCACTCAGACTGCCAAGGACAGGTCATTTTTTGAGAAAGCCTGGTATCCACTGCACCACTCAGCATTCAGAAAGCCAGAGCTAAGGTCTGATAATCCAGGCACCCACAATCCAAAACAGCCACAGTCAGTGGCTGATTTTGTAAAAGCTAATTAATTATAAATCACAAAGCACGCCAATCACTCCTGGTGTGCCTGACATTACTGAGAGAGGCTTCCTCTGCACTTGGCACAGCTCCTTAAACAGGAGATGGAACGAGTCTGAACCACCAGCACAGTCAGAGCACCAGTGGCAATGCCCTTCTTCTTACATAAGAGAGTCTTTAGAGGCTGGTGGGATGCAGCTTTGTGACCTCTTAACATAAAAGTGGTGAAACTGCCAATTTTGGAATCCCAACACTCTGTGTCAGGCGCAGTAAATTCAGACCTGGAAGCCAGGATTAGGGGCAATGATAAATGTGAGAAGTGACTCAATGCATTACAAAGTACCAGTGGGCTGTTTCAGAAGGAAAGAGTTTCTGAGAAACATCAAGGAATTCTAGAAAGACAATTCTCTGAAATCTTGGAATTACATAACTTTCCCTTTGTGCTGATGCTGACATACACATGCTCCTGGAAGTGTTGGATTGTTTATTTTACCTTCACTATCTGAAGTGGAGAGCCTTCGTTTATGAACTCTTCTCAACTCCTTCCCATATCGGACACTTTTCTGTGAGCCATCACTTTCTGAATCTTCCTTATAATTAACTTGTCTCTTCTGATTCCGTCTTGATCTTCTCCTCCTAGTTTCCAGGTAATCGTCATCACTGTAATCTGTGTAATCGCCACTCTCTGTATGGAATAAAACAGTGATATCCGTTAGTCCATCAAAGCAAAACTGCCTCCCATAAAAAATTTAGGTAAGTTTCCTAATTCAGATAGTTTCCTTACAGTGTTTTTGTTGCCTCATGTCTACTGGTGTCAAAGATGTCTCTACAACTCCTGACAGTGGAAACAACCTTACTGAATTGGAGCTGATGGCACACATTACCAGTGCCTCAGGAGAGTCTGTTCTGCTTTTAAAATTTAAATAATGTGTACTCTACTAGAAGACTTTTAAGAACGGGGAGACGAAAAATGACTGACAAGATGGAACTCCAAGTTCTGAGTTATATTAGTTAACAACAAAAACCAGTTTCACTCAGTCATGGGTTTGCTGAAAACAGAAACCATACAGAAGAAACTTACCATCAATCAAAGTTCTTCATGCACCAGTCTACTGCAGCTAGTGTGTTCAAAAATTAATTTTATTTACATCAGTTGAAAACAGCCTCAAATCAACTTCATATGCTTTTCATTGAGCTATGCCAAAACAATTATCCCAATATATATCTCTATAAAAGTCACTCTTCCTAAGTTAGAGATTGACATGAGCCACAGATCAAAGTGGCATCCTCTTTACTTCTTAAAATATTAGACAAAGAAACAGTGCAAGTCATCAAGAACAATCAGCTTCAGAAAGAAATTCCATCTCTGAAAACTGAAAATAAACAGGCTTAAAGCCAGATCCTGCTGGACAATAATGAGGGTAAGAGAGAAATAGAAACACACAGTTAATGTTATACTTTCAGATATATATGGAATGATATAGGAATCAGTTGATTTTATCACAGATGTGTGTCCACCAGGAAACAAACAGTTGTTTTTGTGCATTACAGAACAGATAAGCAATCTCTTTAGACTTCCGCCAGTATCTTTACTGATAAGAGCTTATGATCAGTGCAATGATGCATTGAGGACAGGGAGATAACAATCACTCTAATCACTCATATAGTTGTCTTCATCTGTCCATGTATGAATCTTCCTTTTGGAAATCAGTATTCCAAACCAACATACTCTAACATGTCCATCTATATTCTAGACAAACAAAACACTGGTAACACACACTGCAGTAAGTTAACACTCGAGTATAGTTAGAACCTTAAATTCATAATAAGAATGAGAAAAAATGAATGCTTATGTATATGGCACTTTTTAGTCTGTGTCTCAAATGAAACAGCATCTGTCTTCAGAGAAAGATGCTGATCATGAAGAGGTTTATGTAGTGCACAGGTATTATTCTCACACTTCAAACCATGCCAAAAGAAAATGAAGTAGTTGAAGGACAAGTAGAATAAAGTGAATTATTAGGTTCTCTTGTGATGCAAGAGTCTTCAGTTACTAAAGATTTTAAGGATAATTTTAGGAGAAAGAGATTCAAGGTGTTATTCTTTGCTTTCAAGCCTCCCAGAAAACAGAATGCCATACAACTGAAGTTTTCTTCCATAAAAGTGATGGAAAATGTTTCTTTCAGAATCTTTTTCATAGGTGTGTTCAGAAGGTCTTCTACTAGCTAGAAAGAAGCACACGTTTGTCTCCATCCTCTTTCTTATAATCATGTGCCAAACATGAGAGGTACAGAGGTAGCTGTAACTATCCACAATGGTGGCCCTCTAGAATCATAGCACAAGCATTTATTTAAATACATCATAACCTAGAAATGCCAAGCACCTAGTGCTCAATATCAGTTCCTGAAAAATATTGAGAGCAGAACAAGTAGGAAACTGCTTCACAGCAAAGATGACATCTGACTTGACCAAAGCAAGCAAACAAGCTAGTCAGTCGTGACAGAAACTCAGACTGCCATTCTCTCTCTTTCCAGAACAGAGTATTTAAATATCAAAGATTGCTTATGCTCACCAGACTCTCTGCTTGAATTGTCCTCAGACTCTTCATCTTCATCATCTTCAGAGTATTTTTTCTTGACTGTTTTCCTTCGTAACCGCCTGCTTTGCCTCATGGGCCTGGAGAGGTGTCGCCTGGATATGCGGGCACAGAACTCGGAGTCACTGTCCTCATTTGATGGTGGGTCATCTTCACTTTCATCCAGATTTTCCTCTGATATAACAAACTCATCCTGAGATCTGTTCAAAGGAAAACCCCAGACAACAGAGATGGGTATTACAACCAAAGGATTGAACTAGTACTTGTATTTTACAAGCAAGTGATAAGTATCATTTTACACAAAACAAAAAAAACCACAAATCTTATAATGAGGAGCAAAGACCCAGAGAGAGCAAGATGCCATCACTGATGTAAGGTTTCAGTTGTGTATTTGGGACACGGCTCTACAGTGCATGACGTTACACAGCAGACTACAACAGCAGGTGGATATAAACACTCTGCCAAACCAACACTGCAGGTGGCATTAACACAGGACAGATTCTGGAGTGTTCATATTGTTCATTGCAATGTAATGTCTGCATAGCAGTAACTGTGGAGGGAAATAACCACCAACCATTTTCTGGCAAAGGTCACCTTTCCTTCACAAACCCAGAACTGTCCCACACAGTTTCCGAGAATTAGAATATTGTGTCTTCATACAAAACTATGGCTCTAATGCAAAACACACAACCTTACAAACTTGTAACATAGCCATAATTTCAAGTGAGTCAGGCTTTTTAAAAACCATCAAACACTGAAGGTACACAGTCACTTGCATTTGGCTGCCAGCTGAATCTAAATTCCAGCGTAAGATCCAGGAGGCCCTAAGCAGAGGATGGAGTTGAAAATGCATGAGCACACTTTAACAGATCAATGCACTATTAATTCTGTGACATTTCCACAAGCTACACTCATTGATTGGAAATTTCCAGCACATGTAGCTCAATTATTCAGGGTGCCAATGAAACGTCCTCAGCACAGTCACAGGTGAAAAACAAAGCTCAAAATTTGCATTTATCTTGTATAGATTGTCCATAAACTTAGTAAATTGACTCAATGATTGGTGTAGAGCTTTAAATTTGCTGGTAAAGAGCCTACAGCCTCATGCCTGCTTTATTATGTTGCTTCATTGAGGCATAAAGTTAATCTAAAATTATCAGTTTTTTCAACATTAGTAATTGTCCAGACTGAATGATGAGAAATTCTGTAGAAAGTGAGTTTCAGTCAGCCAGAGCAATGACATGTATTTGTTTTTTACAGTATAAGCCATTTCTTTGACTGTTTTCAAAATCTACCTCCTACAGAGCAGCAATCAAGAACTAATTTCAGAATCTGCCTGACAGGTTTTGTATGCTCTAAATAATGAAAATTTTCCTCTTCCAATTTCTAAATGACAATCAGGCCAAAAAAATCCCACAAAATAGGAATTTTCAACTCTAATTTTTAAAAGGGAACAACCAGCCTCATTTAGCTACATTTTTGTTACAGATTTCTGCTCGACAATTACATCAGCCAGAGAACTGAGCCCACCTGGCTCCTTCACTAACAGAATCCTGTGATAAGCCCTCAAATATCACAGTAATATTTCCAGAATGTATTATGCTTAAAATATAGATTGGATGATGTCAGCACATGTATCCAGAATGCAGTTTTTCCAGTACCATGTTCCTCTAGGCCAGGAGGACGCTGTGGTAGGGGGTTTGGAACTGGGTGATCTTTAAGGTGCCTTTCAACCCAAACCATTCTATCATTCTCTGACTTTTATTGGCAATGTGCAGTGCCATTCCAACATTGGGAATGTGCTCCTGATGATCATTTCAGGGGCACTCCAGAGTCACAGAAGCCTGCAGAGGTCAGTGACTTGTGGAAGTTAAATTGCAGACCTACCCATCACTGATCTTGAATTCATCCTCACTCTCTTCTTCATCCATGTTACTGTCACTATCCAAGTCATTTAGTCGCCGTCGTTTCTTGCGCCGTGCTGCAGCAGCCCTTTGTGGTCGCTTGTTTTCCTTCCTTTCTTCCTCTAGGATTGTGGAAATGTCTTTTCCACGGTGACCTGTGATATTTGACATGTCTTTGCCTCTGCCAATGCCTGAATTCAGAAACAGAAAGGGGAAACAATAGCAAGTTTATTTCCTTGTTTAACTTTCTAGAGATCTTTCTTGCATGTGCTTACCCTCAGTTTATTTTCTGTCAAGCAAAGTTTTTTCTTGTCAAGCAAGACTCTGTCCAGAGTCTTGCTACTGACATACACAGCTCAGATGTGGTCACTTGGAAATACTCAAGTCCATGCAGAAGATCATGGTTAAGTGTCTGCATTCTAATACTCAACCCCAAACCACACTATTACCATGCCAGTGCCTTTTGAGAAGGAAATTACCAGAAAATACACTTTTTTCATAATGCTGAATATCCTTCTTGGGAGATGAAGGGTTTGAGTTGTGGTTTGGCCAAGAAGTAGAGTTTTTGAAAAGGTGTTTTAGTGTTGAGACTTAGTTATGTTTACTGTAATGGACCTTGTGTTACACACCCACAGATTTTCAGATTGTCTGCGTACATTCACGAGCTTCTGAAACTGGTGACTGTCTGGAGATGCCACAGGCCAAACAACAGTGTTTCATGGCTGTTCTCTTCAGGCAAGTTAAGGTGATGAAGAAGCACAAATCCACCTCCATCCCTCTCAGATAAGCTGAAGATCTCTGGTTTGGTCCCATGTTGCCTTAGCAGGCAACAAAGAACAGAATTTCACTTTTTTTTGTGTTCAGATGAGAAGTGCTAATAGAGCTGGATGAATATCAAGACGATTTCCTACAATGAGACTTTTAGGGAGTTCCAACTGCAGATCAATTTGTGAGTCCTCTTGTTCCAAGGGACAAATGTCAATAGCACTGCTGCCATTCCAATCTCAAATCCAAAACTTACTCATTACATATATAAAATCCTGTACAGGCTAGATTTAACTATCAACTTTTACTAATTTTCCTTCATCTTTAGGCAGCATGGGCTGGCCACTCCTAAGGGAAATTATTTAGTTCACATCCAAAAATACAGCAGTAAAAAAATCCCTGGTAAACTACAGAGTTTAAAGGGAGAGGGTTATATTTGTTGCTTCTCATAGCAGAATAAATTTGTTCTCCATCTTCTTATCACCATTGCAATGCAAAACAAGTAACATAAGAAACATACCTCCTCCATCAGCCTCCTTGATATCATCTTCAATTGCCTCATCAATTGCCTCATCAAATTCATCAAACCTAAAAATAACAGCTTCCATTTACCACTTTGAAGTGAATCTTAATTAAATCGTTACAAAAACATACCTCAAAATCTGAAGAAATTACACTGCACAAAGTGGGGCTGGATACATAACTAACAGAAATAACGGGCCAGAATATTTTTTTTAAATGGCTATGTTATTATCAAAGTTGTGTTTCTCACTTCTACTTGCTTGCGGATTATTTACCATTGCCTTGCCATTGTCTTACTACTGAGTTACATGAACAGAAATCCCTCCCATTTTACAAAACAGGCCTCTGAATTTAAACATATATAATCTGAAAGTTCTTTAAAATGGTTTCAATAGCATTTTCACACAAAGTATTCACCATTTTTCCCACTATTTTTATTAGATTACAATAGCTCTACCAACCTTCAAAACAGCCTGAGAATCATCTATTAAACTCAATGTACAACTCTTTTTTTCTGTCCACATTTTCCTTCAGAATTGATTTCACATAGCTGCTTCCTACTCTTAAAGCTCATGATACTTTATGGATCTGCAACATTCTAAGCTGAACAGATAAAATAAAACACAAAGTACAAAGTTCCTCATAAATCTACATCAGTAAGTTGTAATGCAACGTTACATAACTGAATAGGACAAACAAAAGCAAAGTTCTTTGAATCTGCTTGTCCTGCAAGAGCTTTTATAAAACTGCATAAATCTCTGCAACCTGAGTAGCTCATTTAAAGAGAACAGCAAACTGAAGAAAAAAGATACAATCCTTTCAACACAGATGACCTGAGTTTGTTTCTCCAGTTATGAATTCAAATTCCATAAAAAAGGATTGTTACCTGTTCAAAAATTAGATGCCTTGAGCTCCAACATGGGAAGTGCAAATTTTATTAACTATATAGAAAATAATTTTTATTTAGGTGCAAATTCTTCTTCTCATTTTAAAAAAAGTTATTTGTTGTATTTTTTTCAGATACAGACAACTAACAACTGGACAATACGTTCTTTAAAGATTCCACTTCTCAGTCATGAAAGAAAGATTACAGTTATATTTACCTTGGTCCTCCATAGGAACCTTTGGCAGTACAAGAAAAAAAGAAATCTAATACTTTACTCTGTATTCCAAAAGTAAGCATAAAACACTTTCTACTTTAAAAATAAGGTGATGGACTTCTGATGTCTTTATATTCCTTTGGAGCAACTGCATGCCACTCTCAAGGCCGCTTTACCCAGCAAGGAAATAACTCTGAAATTATTCCATCAGTAAGATTAGTTCCACATTACTCAAACACTGTTTTCCCTCCACACAGCTAAAAAAAAAAACAACAAACCCTTTAAAATGTGAGAAATCACTTAATGCTTTCAAACCACTGCTAACAAATAACCTGAGCTCAGCCACGGGTGAGCTGACAGCTGCTTGTCCATTAGGTGTAATGGAACATAATTTCTTCTGCTGCTGCTTTATTCATGATGCTGGCTATTGCTAACTTGCTCATGAGAGCACTCAAGAGAAGGGTGATACAAAGGGATTAGAGACCTCTTAGAGAACCAGGATGCCTCACGATACAGATCTGTTTCCTAGAGGAATAAGACTTTAAGCATTTATTTTCCCCTGCTGTCACAACTTTCAGTGACACCAGTGGAACTTCACTGCAGACATAAATCTGACACACTGATATGTGTAATATTTTCACCAGCTCAAACTTATGTGTATGAGATGTAGTCTGTAAGAAAGATTATCACTTTTTATCAGAAGACTGATTTTTCTGAAACATTACATTCAATAAAAATTTACTGTCATTGCACAACATGAGTCCTGCTGAAGTTGTGCCACACACACCGTACAGGCAAGGTTTTTTTTTCCCCTGGTCAGATGCTGCCTGACCTGGCATTAACGTAATAGCAGATCTGTGTAGTCTTGCCTGTAGCATAACATTTCCTATGGCAACGCTTAACTTCCCAAAGCAGCAATGGCATTTTCATTAGTGTGACTTCTGCTGTTCATTCAGAAAGTTACCAAAATCCAACAGCTGAGCAGTCAGACAGGTTTGCCAGCCTGGTCAGAGTGTTCTGACCAGGCTGGCAAACTCAGCCTATGCAAATATCATGCCTCTCTTCAGCAGCCAAACCAGGTTGACTATAAATCCAGTGATGGTTATTGTTGGAAAGTTTGCTATCCCAGTACTGGAATGTTATAGTTTTTGATTATAAAGGTTTACATAGAGCAACCACTGGAAAGATAGAGGTTTTTTTTTTTTTTTTAAATATTCCTAATGCATCCGGGACAAACCGCCACAATCTCTCAGGCAACCACATTATTTTCTAATCCCAAGGGCATTTTACTTGCCTGGTGGACTGAAGATGATACAGAGTGTCACAAGGTATTATTTAGAAAGCAGTTTATAAAAACAACTTGGTAATACACAGAGAAAAAAAGTTGTTATTAAAATCATGCTGCATTTTGAAAACCTTAGTGACCTACTTTCAGAATGCAGAATCTTGGCACTTTGATTTACTAATTGCATTTCAGTCAAAATTTCTCTAAAGAGTTACAGATTTCTCTAAAGAGTTGCATTTTTAGATGCACAGTATAATAATTACATTGCAAGTATCATGCCCCTTTCTTGTAAGGAAGGTCTAAGGTGGGGAGGGGGAAGAGAGCAAGGAATTGAAGGCCTTTCGAGACACAAGCAGAAGTCTCCTGTGCAAGAGAAAGGAAAGGTTTAATTCACCTGCTTTATCTCACTCCAGAAACTGCAGTAACACCAAAACGTTCTCCAGTATTCCTGAACAAAACACCCTATACGTTCTCATTTTTTTAATGCATCACCCCTTCACTATACCACCTTATGCTCTCACAACCACTGAGCATAACCAGTGTTCAGAGGAAAGAACAAAGACACTTTAGTTGGGCTTCTCTATTAAATATAGAAGTTTACATGAGAAGTGATGGGATGATTCAGAAAGGAAACAACAGTATGACTTTTGCTGTACAAGCTGTTTTAACAAGCTGCTGACCTGTAGCTTATGCACTTTCGGGTTCTGGTAGATCTCCTTTCAAGTTTTGATTTGGGCTTTTTGGAATCTTTCTTCTTTTCTTCCTGACCTTCAGGTATTTCTGGCTCCTGTTCAGGTAAGACAGAAGTGTCAAAAAAGCATTATCTCCTCCCTCCCTTCACACTCATTATGACTGAACTTGTAATACAGATTATTCCTTCTGTCTAGAAAGCTCATATGCCCAACACAGCACATTTTAATTTGTAATACAGTGACCTACTACAGCAGTTGAGGTGAATTTGCATTTTGCCCTTACAGACTACATAACTTTCCAACACAGAATCTAAGGGCTCAGGCTACTGGATCTTTGTCTTTATGCTGCAATGCTGAGATCACGCCTCGGGGGATACTCCTAGGACTAGTAAATGTGGCAGCTGAACAAACTGTGGCCACCACCTCTACATACTGAGCACAGGGATACCTTTACACCGTGCAGTTTCAATAAAGTTTCATGCAGATTAGTTTTATTATATTGTTTGCAAGTTATTAATTTTAAAGCAAAATAATCTGCCCCCAGGCTGCATTTTTCAAATATTTGCTTTCAGCCACAGATTCTTTTGCAAGTTTGTAAAATCTGTAATAGTTTTTCTGTTATTCAGAGACAGGGAGAAAAAGCTGGCCTCGTTACAGCCAGGCAGAGTGGAAAGTCTATGTTTAAAATGAACAAAAGTTCCATTTTGAACTGCAAAGAACAGATTATATAATTCTAGATGAAAGTATTTGGCTAAGACTTCAAGAGACTTGCTTTAAAGTGTATTTAAGTGAGAAGAGGCTGTTCTTCATGTGAATCAACCTTTTTTTTTCTTTTCTCAAGGGAAACCATACAAAAGCATCTGTTAATGAAACACTAAATATTTACAGGTTTTAATCATGTGACCTTATCCACTCGCTGAAGGCAAATGCTGTGCTGCCTAGAGGTACTACACATTCCCTCTGAATCAGAAGCCAGAAACATTTGTTTCCATCAGTTCCAAAGGAAAGCCATGACAATTAGCTCAGGCCTAGGTAACTGCACAGCAAACACCAGAGCTAAATTACTGATTCCCACCTTAACAAACTACTGAATATTGAGCACTCAACTTAAAACCCAACTGTAATGAGCAGGGAGGCAGTCCTGCAATCCCTCACTGGGAGAGGACTCTGGGTGGCATCAGGTGGCTCTAATAAACACCATAAAGCTCCCTTGGTTTTTCTGCTATACTCAGTCTAAAATGAAGAGTCTAGAATTATTTCTGATTTGCATATAGATGGATTTTTCTTTCCAAGATGCTACTAGCACCTCTGACACAGCACTGAGAGACTTCTTCCCTGAGAAGTTTGAAAAATAAAGCAATAATACCACATAGACACACTAGCTTACCTGAGGTGGAATGATGTTCTCAATACTGATGCCCACGTACACCAATCGCTCTTTTCTTGAGGAGAGAAAGAAAATGAAAATAAGCTTACAGAAAGTCTGCAGATATCTACAATAAAGCTATAATTAGCACCATTTGAAGCTCTTACTAGGCAGAAGCATCCCGAGACGATGTTCCAAGTGAAAAGTTATTGAACTTGGGATTATATGCTAATTCTCATGTGATTACGTTTTTCTGCATGTATAATGTAAGAGATTTCCAAAGAGTTTTGACAATCAGCAGTACTTGAAGACTGTGAGCAGGTACCACAGAAATTACTGAACTTCTGTACAAAAAGCAAGTAAAAAACAACTGAAAAATATTAATGCTGTGATGAAGATTATGTTGTCAGATCCATAACTACCAACAATCATGAAGGTGATAAAAGATAAAATGGGAATTCAGAATCACACTGAACTAGAAAAAATATGTAAAGATAGGATGCAATCCAAAATGGATAAATGCCAGATATTAGACCCAAGCAGAAGAACCAACTCTAGAAACACCAGGGGACAAATAACTGCCTACAGAGCAATTGTTTGCCAGAGAAGAACAGCCTGAGCAAAGATCAGCAGAGTCAAAGTGCTGCTCAAAGAACTGTGATGACAGATGGATGTGCAAATAGGACAACAGCTGACGGGACACCTTGAAAGGACACCTGCCATGACAGTTAGTCCTGTTCACCTGGCTGGAGCACTTAGAGCCATCTCGACACCACACATTCTCCAAGAAACATGTGATCCAGCTGAAGCATTCAGAGCCAGCCAGTGGGAGTTACTGGAAAGCAGCAGACACACCCTATAGAGAAGGGCTGAAAAAATAGGATCAGTGTAGAGAAACACTTGACCAAAGATGGGATATAGAGAAGTACTCGAATACCGGACTATTGTAAGGAGAAGCGGGCTGTCCTCCTTGTCAAGAGTATGTTACAGGATTAAATCTACAGAAGCAAAATTCAGTTTAGATTTAGCTTTCTTCAACACAGACATTCTGCATCATATGAATTGCCTCACGGACAATTCTGGCTCCTGAAGGACACAAGTCTTCTCTAAGTCCTGTTTCATCTGTCAGTATAACTCTTCACAAACAGCATTACATGCTGATCTTCATGGTGCTGAACCAAACTTTCAAAGAACAGTCTCTGAGGAAGAACGACCAGGTACTAGTGCAGACTAGGGTGTGTAACCAAACTCTGATCACCACAGGTCCCTACTAGCCTTTTTCCAGGAAAACAAGGGGTAATTTAAAGACATTAAGAGCACAATGAAAGTTGGTGGCATTTACTGGTATATGGAAAGACTCTGGATTTTTTAACAGAAGTGTCGCAATCAACCAGAATCTATTGAAGTTACAGTGAGTGCTCATATGAGCCTGTCACAATATGCTTGAATTGCAACAGGACAGATCACGCACATAACTGCAACAATGTCCACCACATATATTAATTTCAGCTATGTTTACTTCATTGTGTTATGTTTTGCAAATAGATGTATCTATGTCTAAAAATTTTGTTTCCAAAAATTTCAGAATCTAAGTAAATTTTGAAAGTCCTCTGAGTAGCCTTCTGCACGTTCTAGCACAATACTCTTCAATAAAATGAACAAGCACAGATCCCAAAGTAATACTTACAAAGAGTAAAAACGGATTTTAGGTTATGTTACAGCTAAAAAGACCACGGACTTCAACAACTTGGTATCATTAAGCCTACTGAAATGACTGGCTGTCTATACAAGGAATTGGTTTTGTATCTTAATGTAAATATTCCTACATGACAGATGAAAAGAAATCCTCATCCAACTGGGCATCATTAAATTGGTTGGATGAAGAGGAAAAATGCTGTGCAAAATCACTATGCCCTTGAAAATTAATTAAAATAACATTTTAAGGCAAGGAATACAATTACAGAAATGAGAAAGGAACTAGAAGTATAAACATTTTAGTATTCAGCAAGTTTCTTTGATGGTTTACTCAATTTCTCATTTCTGTAATGCAAAACATCAAGAGACAGGAGATGAGAAAAATTAATCTGTTTTTAATCATGATTAGCAAAGTCTTCCAGTCCTGCTGTTCTTCTCCCTGGCTTGAGTATACACTGCTTAAGAACTCAGAAAATGGAACAAGACAATCCTGATGAGGTCAAGGTCTTGAAATACAGAACTATATCAAATGAATTCTTTACTACTTGTGTGGCAGACAGCTCAAGACTTTAGCCAAGATCTTAAACATCTGAACCAAGACATCTCCAAGGGCAGCAGTAGATAAGCACTGGATGGTTATACTATCTTACTAGACTAATTCAAGAGAACATTTTATCTCAATTACGTGGCTGCAAAAATTGCTGCAGGAAAGTCATGAAAGTGTGTATGAAAGGAAGTACTCCACCTGGTTTGGCCTGGGAGAATTAGACAAGTAGTTCCTAGAGAGATTTTCCATCAAGAAGTCTCAGAATATCTAACATGGATTAAAAGGGAGATCCTAGAAGGCTTTAACTCCCTCCAGCTGGTGGTAGGACATGATTATAGAAGTTAGTCTGTACTTGAGAAACCTGAAATTCAGCCAGGTTGTTGCGGCAGCACCTTGAATTCATAAACAGAAAAAGAGGGGGGGAAAGGTATAATTTCATCTATGTATTTGTAAGTCAACGGGAAACCTGAAGGTTTCATTTTAAAAATCAGCAACATAACAGTTTGGGGATGTGCAAGCACACAGCTGTGCAGCTGAATCAGCCTCAGTCAGATTCCTGAAAGCTGGCAAGAGCACAACATCACTACTTCAAGAAGCACAATAGCAACAGTGATTCAAAGAACCTATTAGGTAGACAGATCCATAATGACAGAGTTGGATTTCTCCTCTCTGCCAAAAAGACAGACACCAACCACACACTGAGTTTTCAGAAATACTGCATTCAAGTATGTCTGTGCCCCAAGCAACCAACCTGCTTTAATTTATACACAGAGCTGTAATAACAACTCTCATTTCCTCTGGCATTATAATTCTTCAGCCTTTTAACCTTACTATTTGCAACAATACAGCATTAAGTTGGAAGACTTCAATATTCAACTATTGCATTGTGAAGTCTATTATAACTCAATTTTATGGCATATATTATAAAACTTTAAGTTCATTTGGTATGAGGATCAAATTGTAAAATGTTATTAAACAGCTGTTTCAGACACTGAAAACTGCTATGACATCAACTGTATGCTCTCCTGTTGCTCTCAGAACATTGTGTTTTTATTCAACTAGTGATTTCAAGAAAGCAAGACAGACTGGCAAAAGCTAGCATTCCATGTAATGTTTGGCAGCAGAATATTTACCAAAGCAGGTCCAAAAATACTGTTCACTAATAAAGAGTACTCCCACCGTAAAGCAAAGCAACAGAGTTCCTGTACGTCCCATACTCTCCACAGATGGAGGCTGTGTATTTGCTGAGTTCACTCACAAAAATAGCTGATAGTTTCATTCCCACACCTACAAATTCAGCACAATTTGCAATGGATAATTTCACCACAGTATGATCTAGACACACTCTGAGCAGAAGTAGTAACATCAGGAACAGTTGGTACTTATCTATCATTATATTGTTGCTGTTGCAATAACAAACAGATTTGAAGAAAGCTGAAAGCAGACACAGATTATGCTCCCATCTTCCCAGCACTGACTCACTACATGTCATGTAATATTACAGTCCCTGCAGCAAATATAAGCCTTCAGAATGACTTTCTTTAAAAGGGCTTCACCTTCTGGGGAAATTTGCCTTTTAAGATAAAATTCATGCAAAGTTTTGTTTAATAATGCACACAGACCTTATTAAATTCTGCAAAGTACTCAATATATGTCCTAAAAGGTATAAATTATGCAGAATGTGTTTCATGTCCCTCATTTCCAGGTCTGAAAACTGCCAATAGAATTTTCCAACCATTAAGGCTGTTGTTCCTAAATGCAGCAAATACGTTTGCCTTTAGCCTTTGGTGAAGGCAGGGGTGGACAGCTGGTCAGAGCAGGGTGAAAATAATGCCAAGGTTGTGGGTTCAATCTCTGCACAGGCAATTCCCTGAAGAGCTGACGATTCTTGTGGGCCCCTTCCAACTCAGAATATTCTGTGACTCTGTGAAACTTCACTGACCCACTGCCCTACAGCAGTTGCTGCATAGTACTGTACATTAGGCAGAGTTTAACAGAATCTAAAGTAACAACTCTCAAATCCCACAATAATCTGGATAACTTCTGGAGCAAAGTCAAGACTTAACTTGCTTACAGCAGGAATTCTACACATGACTGACAGTCAGCTGAACCAGTGCTGGAAACCCTTAACTATTGGTACAAGAAAGTCAAATCTGTGTTCAGGCACTTTAACCAAATTTTAGCACAAATGTATTTGCTTATCTTTTCTAGTTATTTCCTTCCTTCTTGCAAACTGTCCCAGCACTGAGCCAGCAATAATCGGTGAGAAGTCAAAATTGGTGTTACCAATTCCCAGTCTCATCACTGCTTTTCTCCCCAGTCCCCAGTTATTTTATTGCTTGCTCAATTATTAACACCCCCAGCACAGCACTGCTGTGAATGCATCCAAACAACAGTACCTGCGTTCTGCACGCTCCTTCTTTTTTAAGACAACATCCAGATCTTGTAATTGTTCCTCTAATTTCTCACAGAGTAATTTCTAAAGGAAGAAAACACAGTTTATTTCATAACCAGCAATTTTCACATTGAAGTAACATTCAGACTCCTCATTCACTCAGACTGTATCTGGAAGAAGCCTTGCTACTGGAGGCTCCTCTTCAATGAACAAGGCTTTACAATAAAGCCTGTCTTTTTAAAACACGAGCTACACCATCAAGTCAAGGTTGGATGAGACTTTGAGCAACCTGGTCTAGTGGAAGTGTCCCTGCCCACAGCAAAAGAGGTTGAAACTAGATGAGTTCAGTGGGCACTGCAGCAAAAAGCAGAAATACACTTTAGGATAATTTCCTTATCAAATACTCAAGGAGCTGTATGCAAAAATTACTTTTAATGGACAAATTGTGCCTCAGTCCATGTTAATACCCTCATTATACTATTTCCAAGGGTGCTCTTCACCCTTTTACAAACTGTCATTTTTCATACTGAAGAATACTTAAATAGCAACAGAACAAGGATAAGCTATAACTAAAGTGTAAAGAAAACATTCTTACATATTCAAAATCATCACTACTTAAAAACACTCCTCAGAAGACAACTAAAAACCAGCACCAAACAGAGTCATCTCATATCATGCCTAATGTCTCTAGCTTACTGTCAGGCAACAGCCCTTGTGGCACAGAATTTCTCTAAAACCAAGGAAGGGGGTTGGAATCAGACAGAATATTCTGAAAATGTGTACAAATGGTTTCCCATTAATTTAACAAGAATAGCATCACACACTTCCTGCTTATCCTTCCAAGTACCAACCCTGCTTCTAACCTTGGAGTAAGGGTTCATCCTTGTCTATTACTTGACTAGAACAGCCCTGGCTTTCCAATCAGAGACAAATTATACCCTGAAATTCATCAGTAACAGCAGCTTTCTCTAACCAGCTTCTGAGCAAACTTCTCTGAAGAAGGAATAACACTTCAGAAACAGCTGCTTGTTCTGGCCACTGATCCATCCCTTGTTGCCTACTGCTCCTGCCTCCTGGACAGTAACTTAAATGTTTCTTTTGGGAAAATATAAGACATTATATCTTTAATACTGTACTAGTTTTGTGATTTAATCAGAGATGGGAGATAATCAGTGTGACTGGAGATTCCTATCTAAAAATCAGCAACACACAGTCACTCATCACTAGCAGAAATAAGAAAGAGAAAACCACGTCACAAATTCAGTTTTACTAATGGACGTGAGGGAAGATCAGCAGTCCCAGCACTCATCCCAGTCTATTTGTTAACAGACAAAAGAGATTATAGAAAGGACTTGTTAAAGTCCCAGCCAATCCCCACAACCACAAGGGAAGCTGCAAGGAAGAGTGAAGTCACACAGGAACCGTACATGCTGGCAAGGCGGGCAGAACCACTCTCCATCAGGGATGATCATCAGCGGAGGGCGAAGGCAGGCTGTGTGGTAGCCACTGTCACAAGAGTCACATAACAAAATCTGTGCAAACAAAACATGTCATGAGCATCTTTTGGCATTCACATGTAACAAGCTCCACAAATACTTCCCCAGCCAACGCAGAAGTGTTTGGACTGTGCCAAAACAAAAAAAAAAAGCCCTGTACCACACTTCCAGGGCCAAGGGTGGTTTTTGTCACAGGAAGTCTATTTATCACAGTTTTCCATGCTAACACCACATTTCCTCTTACTTTATCTTCTCAGCACCTAGTACTACTGGACTACATGGACTATGCGCCCTTAGCGTAGAATGTGGTAATGCTTTCCAGATCCTAGACTAATTGGAAAACCCCATCTGAACAAGACATGGTACTATCTGTTTTCTCTGTTTTTCTAATGCAGGAAATCTGGCCTTTTTCCTCAGTCAGGATAACTTTATGACCTGGGCAGCAGGGACAAAATCTTGCAGGCTTGCAGGGCATCCACAACTAGGCAACTACTAAAAGTTCATACTTAGTTGGGAAAAATTTGAGATAACCCTTTCCATAAAACTTGAGAACAAGGCTGGCATAAGCTGTGTGTATATCTACTCAAATATTTATCTCTAACATCCTAAAGGGGAAACTTTCTTTTAGCTATGCCAGGATATCTGTCAAACACCTAAGAGTGGGCTTATTTTCTGGATTTAGGACTTCACATGATGATTTCCCAGATAAACAGAGGAATTCATGATGGTATCTACCACAAATAAGTGAGAACCACAATAGCAAAATCTTGTTGTGATCTGTCTGGGATTTCACTGTACTGAGTCGTCAGGGTGAGATGCAGTTACATCCAATGAAGATGATTATGCAGCTGTGTGGCTATGTCACTGATACCTTGTAAAGGAGACATCACACTGCTGGGGTTCTTTTTAATGTTGCTTCCTCTGCCTTCATTGCAACTGCAGGCATAACCTCTCAAAGCCTCACCCAGACCGATTCTCAATGGGCTGAGGCGCGTTACACCTTGTAAAAGATGCTATTTTTGTTTTGGCAAACAGGAGAAGTAACTTCCTTCCCTTCTTATTCAAGGTAACTCATCTGAGTTTACCACCTAAAAACTCCAGGGTTTACCACCTAAAAACTAGAAGACACACTCCTACATATGGCCACCCTGAAGAATGGTGTGCCTTCAGACACCATCAAAGCCAATCCACAACAACCCATAGAAGCTTTCCCCAAATCCTACCAGCTCAGGATGATTGGGAAGGCCACACTTCTTGCAGGGCTCATCGTCATCAGCAGGTGGAGCTTCTTCTTCCTCCTCTTCCTCTTCTTCCTCCTCCTCCTCAGAGTTTTTTTCACTCTCAGAGTCCTCAGTCTCTTCATTACTTGAGTATTTCCACCTGCCACGTGTCCGCGTACCTGTCCACCGCACTTTGCTTCTCTGTGAGACACCATTTCAAAGAAAAAACACAAAGGAAGCCCACAGAGTTTCTTCCCAGATCTTAAAAAAATATTTGCCTCCAGAGTAAAGTGATTCATTTCAGTCAGAACAGCTGCAGTAAATTTACAGCAGAGCATTTCAAAGAATATATTGTCTAAGATCCTTAAAATGCAACCAGATAAAGGGGAAAAAAATGCATCAACATACAGAAATCTTCAAGTAAGATTTAAAAGTAGGAAGACAAATTTTTACACTCAGACCATTTTCTTCTATTTTGACAATGCCAAATTCATAGTGAACATGGTAAATTCCACACTTAAATTTTCTGACTTTTTCATGATAACTTGCTTCAACCCAAAGAGAATCTTTTTTTTCTCCCACCTGCCTTCCAAAGAGTTTATGCATTTTATTTTACTTTGAAAAATGTATTTGTTTCTGAAATAAGATCATTGAATCTTTTAAGTGCATAACTTCCATCTAGGTCTTCTTTCATACTTATATTTTTCATTATTTTCCTTAAGTGAAACATGATTCAGTTGGTGATTCTTTTTTGCTAATCAAAGGGGCATCTACCCCCTTCTATAATATACCATATTATGAATGAAAATATTTTGAATATATATATTACCATATTTTGAATAAAAACCAGGTTTCAATTAAAAACCAGAAGACTATTCTGAATTACTTAAACTACTTTGAGCAACTAAGATATTTTAGATTTAAAGCAACATGTCAAACAGAAAAAACTTTCATTCCCATTGACTGACTTGTTTCTCACACCCATCATTCTCTCACAACTTATTACCCCCTTCCCACAGACACTGAAAAGAGAAAATAATTCTTCCAGCTTTTTAAATTCAGAATATTTTGTGGATTTTTACTATATTATTCACAGACCTGAATAAGCTGAATAAACTAAAATGCACAAAATAGTCTATTTCTCCTGCAGAATGGACTCGTACCAAAGCAGCATTTGTCATATTGGTAAAATTTTGTTTCGGGTTCTTAACATCAGTTTCTACCTGTTTTAGAGATTTTACTGTTCCTTAAGCTTTAGCAGCAAAGGTACTTCAAATCCATTACAGAGTCTCAGTTTAGGCTATGGATTCATCATACAGCAGCACAACTTCAAATTGGTTTTTATAAGACACATCTTTTCAAAGAAAAGGAACCCCAAGATAAAAAGTACGCTATTAAAGATCCTGGTTTTCTTCATCCTGTTTAAATGACAGAAGCATAACAGCCTCAAACTTCTTCCTCTATCATAACTATTTTAGAAAAGTAAATATCTTTAGATCTCTTGCTCTTTCACAAATAGAAATCAAGTTAAAACAGTTAAAACAACTCTAGCAATAGCACCTCAAAAATCTAATAACTTTCAGGACTTACAATCCCTCTTATTTTCACATGTTTTCTTTTTTAATTCAAATCTTCAAATGAAAAATTTAGTTTTTATTTCCCTGTGCATGTGACAGCATTTTTCAGTATAGATGTTACCATTCACTGAAAAATCAACTATTTGTTCATTTTATTAAGGTTATCCAACATACCAGTATGTGAAAGAAACTTTCTTTCACATTCTAAATGAGTGAATGCTTTGGGACATACCAGTATGTGAAAGAAACTTTCTTTCACATTCTAAATGAGTGAATGCTTTGGGAAACTACATCAGTCAAAAAATATGTTGCAGTGGAAAATTAATAGGATTTTACAAGTTGATTTTTAAAAGTGCACTTAAAACAAACTCATAAATGTGCACAAATACAAACTCATCATTCGTCTTTTGTTTTGTGCTGCATATCCAGAGAAAACAGAAGATAAATTAATAAAGGGTTATTTATAAATACACAGTCTCAGAAGCACACCATGCAAATCTGTGTTTAACTTTCTGTGATTATATTAACATCATGTACTTTGAAAGATCTCTTTTGCATATGAAGCAAAATCCTGTACTCACATTAAAATGTGTATCACATATGTGAGAAAAGCTAAATTATATCATGAATTCACCACAATATCTTTAGCTTCACTTAAAAAGCTAAATATTTATTTAGTCATAATATTTTTATTCTTCCGCGTTTGTTGGTTCCTTTTTAGCTTATGATCATTCTGACCAACCAGACACCAACAAGTATCCATCTAGTAAATCCATAGGAGTTACAAGTCTCTACTCAGCCACACAGCCAGACAGACTCACACCTGACCGTGCCATTTTTCAGAAGAATTCACTCAGGTTGATTTGGTCTACTTAGGTTGGTTTACGTGACAGATTTTATAAACTGTCAAAGCTTATAAAAAGTCAACAGATATTAGCACTCTCTTAGGGGGTCTTTTTAAATTGCTTAAGTTCACTAACTGGATTGCAAAGCTAGTTTCTTGCAAAAGCTGACCAAAGGAACATAACCCTCAGTATTCCTATGTAAGAGTATATTCTCCTTATAGATAAGACTGGGGGTTTTCTTCACTCCCAAGTAATAAAACTGTATTTACCTTATTAACTTTAGAATTTGCCTCCTTCTCTTGTTTTTTTGCATCTTCTTTTCGTTCTGGTTTTTGTGCTGCTGCAGGTTTCTCCCCTTCCTCTTCAGGTCGCTTCTTCTCAGGCTTCTGATCCCGAGTCTCCACAACTTTCGGAGTAGGCTTGGATATTCTTGGTGACCGCCTTAATGTGCGGCCAACACTGACCTCTTCTGGCGGTGTTTCCGTCTTTCTCTTCCGACTAGAGATCCTGATTGTTAATTTAATTCCTTCTTTTTGTCTTTCAGAAGTTATTTCTTTATTTTCTGTTGCACAGGTTTCTTCTTCAGAAACTAGCTTATATTTAAATTTGCTTTTAGGTACTGGAGATTCCTTTTTACTCTCTGAGGAGTCCTCTAGATTAGATGCATGGGCATCATCTAATCTATCTGGCTCTGTTTTGGCAGCTTCTGGCTCTTCCTCTTTTTTTTCCAGTTTTTCTGGGCTGGATTTTTCTTCTACTTTGCTCTCCTCAGGTAGAGCAATTTTACTATCAGAGTCCTCCTTTTCTGGAACAGGTTTCTCTACTGCAACAGGTGAAGTGGGTGCAGGAGGTATCTCAGCAGCTTTTGGAGAGTCGTTTTTCTCCTCAGGCTCATCTTTACTTTTCAAAGTCTCTTCATCAGCCAGTGCAAGCTTAGGCAGTTCTGCAGGAGCAGATGCATTTGGGGACATCTCTAGCTTCTCTGAACATTCTTTGGGTGGTGGCATGCTGTCATTTTTGAGCTCAGTGGCTTGTTTCTCTTCAGTTGTTTTGGCACAGTCTTCAGAGTTTGAAGCCTCTTCTGCTACTGTCTCAGTAGTTGTGCTGTCAAGGGACTCTTTTTCCACAGGACTAGATTCCTCCTTTGAAGGCACTTTCTGGTTAGAAACCTCAGAGACCACAGCCCCGATCTCTTTCAGCACAGTTACTGCATTTTTCTCAATCTCACATGTTTTTATAACAGAATTTAAGGAGTCTGATACTTTTTCCCCGCTTTTTCCATTTTTCTCTTTTAATGAGGTGCTGTCTTCCATAGCACTAGCAGAGTGCTCTGACTTACTATTTTGTATGACACTCGGGGTTATTTTTTCACAGCTAACCTCTCCATTTACTAGCACTTTCCCATCAGGACATAGAGCAGTAATGGTAGGGACTCTCTTAAAAGCTTCTTCTTCTGGTTTCCCTTCTTCCTTCAACACATCCTTTGTTGGAGTAACACATTTACACAGGGGCCCTTTTATTGGACTGTCATAGTCATCTGTCAGTTTGATCTCTCGCTTTTTAAGTGGTATTTTTGCCTGTTGGTCATTTTTAAGTTTTTCACTTTCTTCCACAGATTTCTCCACAATTTCCTGTGGAGTTTTGACATTAACACAAAATTCTAACCTCTCTGGCTCATGAACTGCTATTTTGTCCATACAGCTTTTCACTTCTTTTAGGTCTTTGGGTTCTGTTTTGTTTTCCTTCACCTCTACTTTAACAGGCTTGACATTTTCCTTAAAGGAGTCACTTTCTTCCCTGACAGTTTGCTTTTCTTCATTGTGTTCTGAAGGTTTTTCTAATTTCACTATTACTGGCAGTTTTATAATTTCTTTTTCTTCCACTTTCTCAATTTTAAGTGCATTTTCATCTTCTTTGACCACAGGAGGAGGAAGGCTTTCCGGTTCCACTGACTGTTCCTCTACCTCCTCTTTTTCTTCTTTGATTTTCAATTGATTTTCTGTTGACAGAGAAAAACAGCTAAGAAACAACCAACGGACCTATAGGATTACAGAGAACTTCATCAAAACAGAGGCATACCTAAAAAACCCAACAGCCCAAGTCTCACACAAAGGACTCTTCTCTTACTGAATTAGTAGAATCCTAGCTTGTCTAATAGTATCATTAAACAAGTGGGCTGACAATTTTTAGCTAATGAACCACTGTTCAGTCTAGTTATATATCAAGATAAACCCAAATTTCAGAAGCCAGCAGCAGAACTCTAGATTTATCCTTCCTTCAACACACATCTCAGTCTCTTCTTCAGTATTACCACAATACTTCCAGAGGATACATAAAACCTAGGCAGAGGCATGAAATCTCACTTGAGTCTCTGGGCTATTTCAGAAAACAGAACATGGTGTAAGATTCCATGGCCTTCAAGAGAAATTCCTCAGAGAAATGAGTCCCCTGTTTGTACATGTTTTTATTTCAAGATACATTTAAGTATTGTATTTCAACAGTTCAGAGAAAAGACATTCAGCATTATGGCTTACGGCAAAATTAATCCAGGTTCTCCAGGCAATGACTACATCTCCTACATGCAGACAATATTCTACACTCACTTCATCGGCAGTTTTTAAAACAAGCAATGAATAGTAGCATATCCCAGGAAACCTGCAGAGCTTAAAGAATCAGGTTATTCCACTTTGCTAACTCAGATTTAGATCATTAGGGCTTGAAGTACAGTTCCAGCATTTAGAATAAACCATACAGCTATTTTGTCACTACGCACCTCAGCTTGCTATTTATTTTTACTACAGCCTCTTGATACTTTAGGGTTTTGTATTTTACCAACCATTTTGTGTCAGCCAGAAACAGAACTAATTAGAAGAAGCAAATACAATAGCACTGTATATACCAGGACAGCAGCTCCTGCCACCTGCAAGATGTTTTTGCAGGCATGCCACAACTGTAAACAAAAAGGTGATTTTTTTTCCCCCCTTCTACCTCACCCATCTCCAACTGAGCTAGTGCAGTTTTTTTTTGTATGATGAGAGCTTTCAAACGTGTTTAAAAATATACAAGGGAAAGGACATGACAGCTAAAAATTACATTGAAGAAATTAAGCGTTTTAGAAAAGAACAGTGAGGAGGAATTCACAGATCATCTATTTTCAAATACAAGGCATGTATCAAGATAAACCTCAGTATCAGTACAGTAAAGATGCATGTATAAGGCTCCAGAACTGGCAAGGGGCTTAGAGATGCCCATTTTGACGGCTCAAGGCTGGCTTTTCCCCCTTCATAGAAGTGATGCCTAATCAGAGCCCCTATAACTGCCTCTACAAAGATATCTGTCTGTAGCAGTGAGAATTAGGTATTTTCTCTGTGTCCAAATTCTTCCACTTTCCCTCTATTTCAGTCTGTCTAAACTTTGCTCAGACATTTCTTCCTATCACCTACAGCTTTCTCCCAAACTTCATTAAGGATCACCAGAATCGCAAAGCCTCTCCATACCAAAAATCAGCAGATGCTCTATAGTTTAACAACCTGAACTAATCACAAAATCTTTCACATAAACACAAAATGACTCAGTCTACGCTACTAGAGTCAATCAGTCAAGCCAGTAAACATGTAAGCACTGGGTTAGGTTACCATGTATTTGCATGTACTAATTTAATGATTTGTGGAAAATGGCCAAACTCAACAAGTGTCAGGTCTTCCAGCACGTTTTCCCTATATCTTAGTAGGGCCTTCAGTGCAATCCCTGGACTACAAGGAGGAGACACTACAGTTTTTCAACTGAAAGGCTCTAAGGAATGCACTATGAACACACTGACAGCACTCAAAAGGCTGCAAATGGAAATAATTTCATTATTCATTACATACGTGGGACATGGACCTGTAGAAATGAGGCCATGAAGATGCTCAGAGGGTTGGAGCACCTCTGCTAGTGAGACAGGCTGAGAGACAGTTTGGAGAAGGATTTGGAAAGACCTTATGACATCTTCCAGTACTTAAAGGGGTCTTACAAGAATTTTGACAAGTGCATGGAGTGATGGGACAAGGAGGAAGGGCTTTAAACTAAGAGAAGGTTGATTTAGATTAGATATCAGGAAAAAATTCTTCAGTGTGAGGATGGTGAAGCACAGGTTGCCCAGCAAAGCTGTGGCTGCTCCATCCCTGGAAGTGTTGAAGGTCAGGCTGAAGGGGCTCTGCACAAATCAATCCAATAGAAGATGTCTCTGCTCATCACAGGGAGGCTGGACTAAATGGCATTTAAAGGTCCCTTCCAACCCAAACTACTCTATGACTCTGCAGCTAGCGCCTAGAGGTGATTTTACACCAATACACAGCCTAATGCAAGTACTGGGCCAGGTGAGTTTGCCAGAGGATTTGGAGAATTATCTACACTAGGGACATTTAAAATGGCTGCTCCTGAATTCAATGTAAAGCAAAATCGTATCTGAAGAAGAGGTGTCAATCAGCTGATCTACGTTGGCTTGACTGAGACAAAAGCACAATCAGTACATGGAATTAATTCTGCAGTGTTGGTAACTATGCAGGTTGTGTTGGCACCTACATGCAGAGTTAGATACTGGAAATGCCTTAGACTGAAAGATAATTCTAGAGTGTCGTGGCACAATTGACTGTCATTTCTACAATCATCTCTCAGTACTTCCACAACAACTCCAATTTTACCTAAATATTTATTTCTTCTGTTCTACACTGCTTGTTGTAAAGAAGAATACAATAGTAATTCCTTCTCTCTGATACCCAAAACCAAGACAAGCCTTGGCTAATTCCACATATCCAATTAACTTCAACACATTTGTAGAAACACTGACTAACACACTAGAATACTTAAAATTTGTTTCTGATTGTAAAAATATTTTCCTGCATTTTAACAAAATAATAAGACTAGGTAGTAAAACTGGGCTAAAATTACTTGGGATAACAGGCTTCTAGTTTTTCAAGACCTGAAAGAAGACAAGATTCTTAAGAAGTCAAATACTTCCGGCTGACTGATACTTAGTAAAACCAATGCACAAATCAACAAGTCAGGCAAGTTACCAAACACGTGCAATGGCATGATAATAAGGAAGGAAAAAGGTTCTTGGCTTTGATCTTTGAGATCTTTTCTAACCTAAATAATTCTGTGATTTTAATAACAACAATATAATGGAGGCAGATAAGGACAGCCTCACTTCAACAATGTTTCAGCCATTTCAATTGTTTTAACTCAAGCTCATGTCTTCTTGAAATATTTTATCAACTGTGAAACATTTAAGGAAATAACCTATATTTTTCTGATTCAAACTCAAAAGCAAGAATAAACATCACACCCAATACGGTCTTGATTTCAATCATGGCATTGCACAAGCAGATTTCTTTTTCAAATTTTAATGTTGCTAAAACAGGAGAAGTTTGGCAGCTGCTCAATGCTCCACAAAAACATACAATAATGAGGATTTACAGTATTATACAAAATGTGCAGGAAAAAAAAAGCTACTGAGAAAACATTATTTACACAACTCTCTTCCTATAAATAAGTGTTTGAAATTAAATATGTATTGAAAAACCTCCAAATATATTCAGAGTTAGAAAGTATTCAATATTTACTTGATTTGCTTTTTTAAAGTCCTAATCTAACACAGTAACTTTCTGTGAGGCTGAAAATTCTAACATTGCCACAGAAAAACACCTAAACTTTGAGAAAAGAAGGCAGAAAACCTTGTGTAGCTGCTTCTTCACCCTTTTTGGTGTCTTCATCTTCTATGCTTGGACTTTCACGTGATGAATTCTCCTGCTGAGAATTGCTATTTTTCAACAGAGCAGGATCAATTTGTGCTTTCAAGAGCTCAAGGGTCTCGGCAAGCTCATTGCGGTTTCTAGAAGAGAAAAACACACTGTTTGATAAGCCACTTACTTACCCCAAAGGGATTCATGAAAAGTAAACAAACATTATCTGCTTAAATTAATTACCCTGAAAACCTTATCGAGTTATATAGTGCAAACACAAGCAAACTGAAATGTTTGTCCCACCAGTGGCTGCACCTTTGCAGTCAGAAACCTTTCAATTTATCCATACCAAAATAAAAATATTGCTTTTGGAAGGACCATATCTACTTAACTATCTCAACTCAATTCCTGTTGCGTCTTGATCCAAGCTGCTACTAGTATTCTGTTATTTAGTACCCTCTCATTAATCATCACTGATTGTTCTTTGCTGTTTCTTTTTTTCTCTCAGCAGTGAACAAACTACAGCTCTCTGCTCATGCACCAAAGAAGCAACCATATCATTTGAGTGAAATTTGCAAAAGAAAACAGCAAATTAATTTAGATACTTTTTGCAAGTGTTTATCCTTAGCACATGAAACAAACAACACCACCAAGTTGTCTAAAAAACTCCATCAACTCAAGTTATGACAGCAAAACCATTGGTGCACATCTGTCTGAGAGTGAATCTCAGTGCACTGGAACTCCTTAATAAAACTGTACATCCAACTATTAAAAAAATCCACCTTAATTTATAAAGAATTCGAGCCATGACTGAACAGTCATTGCTTTCTTAATGGACTAGAATAATAAGGCTCTCACATCTGTTTTTCAAAGTCAATGTTCAGCAATTTGTTTTTCCCAGGTTTACAGAAAGAAAGGAAGCCTGCAACAATCACAATATGTGGAGTCTCATGAGTTTTAAAACCATTTCAGATTTTTTAATGCATTACTGTGGTTTTCTGCTGTGACTGTGGAGTATTAGGTCCTTCCCAGCAGAACCCTGGTTTCTTCTTCCTTTGGCAATGAATTTTGGAGTCTATAACGCATGGAAGAGATGGATGATGCACGGATCAGCTCTTAATCTGTTTGTCTGGGCACATTTACTTTATTCCCCCACAACAGCTGTATATATGTAACTTGTAGTGATGCTTATCATTTTATGGCCTATTGATGGTGGTTTAAGTATTTCTGTATGACTCCCTCAGTTACTGAAATCATGGCAGTGTAAATAACCTGCAGACAGTTTGGGTTGGAAAGGACTTTCAAAGACCAACCCATTCCAACTTCCCTGCCATGGGCAGGGACACCTACAAGACCAAGTTGCTCAAAGCCTTATCAAATCTGGCCTTGAAGACTTCCTGCAATGGGGCAGCCACAGCTTCTCTGGGCAACCTGTGCTGCTGCCTCACCGCTCTCACAGAACTTCTCTGTAATATCAAATCTAAATCTGGCCTCTGTCAGTTTGAAGCCATTACCCCTTGTCCTGTCACTACACACCTCTCTAACAAATCCCTCTTCCCTTTTCCTGAGCCCCTTTAGGTACTGGAAAGGGCTCTGAGTTCTTCCTGGATCCTCTTCTTCTCCTGGCTGGACAATCCCAAGTCTCTCAGCCTGTCTTCACAGGAGAGGTACTCCAGCCCTCCAAGCATCTCCTTGGCCTCCTATGGCTTCTTTCCAACAGGAGTAATTGCAATATAATTTCCCCAAGAACAAATCTGTCCACTTGGAGCTTTCCTAACAAGGCTGAAGTTAAGAAAGCAAGAGTGTTCTGTTTTCTAAGGCATTTAGCTGGCCAGTAAGGAATAAGGAGCCATCATCCTCAGACAGTCTTCTCTTGCTACGCTTTCTATATATTTACTGTAGCTTGAACTAGCAGGAAACAAATTATGTGATGACTCCTACCAACAAATCTGTGAGTTACTTCTGTACATGATTTTTCACTAGAACGTAGATGTCAATGTAGAAAATCCCACTGTCATGAATCCTACTGTGTGAGAAATGAAGATTTGTTGAAATACATTTCTGAGCCCGAGTCACAAATAGCTATAAACCCCACAAAATAAAAAAAAGGAATACCTAACAATGCACTTCCATGTGGATCCATCTTGGTCGTCCTGTTCTTCTATGTACATCCTGACATTATGCTCTTGATCCAGCTGATACCAGTACATGAGGCCGTCCTTGTCCCGACCAATGGGCTGCAGGCGCATGGCGTCAGCATCCTCCTCGTTAATGATATTCTTAAACTTTAGATTGTCATCAAACTGACATTCGCAGAGATACTGAAAAGGTAAAAAGACTGGTAAGATATCAAAAATATAAACAGAAAGAAGAAAATCAGGTGATTTCAGTGTGATTTTGAACTTGTTTTTAGGCCTCTCCCTGTTGGATCTGTGTGTCATCTGTAGCTATAAGTTTTTTTCCAGACCATGCTGTTTTTAAATGAGAGATAAGGGTTTGGGTTGGTTTTGGGTTTTTTTAACTTGGCTAGCTTAGAAAGTTTATTCTCAAATTTTATTACGTAGCACAAATTATCTCATTCTACAATAGAACCCACACATAACTTGGAACCAACCCTGACAATTTTGTCAAGACCACAAAAGACTAAGTCTCATTTTGCCTTTGGAATTCAGCAAGGAAACAAACACATTTCAAAGTGTGTATTACAAAGACAAAGAGCTCTTGACACAGCAGTAAGCATGAGACAATTCTCACACAAAGTGTGAAAAATATGCAAACCAAGTGTTACATGCAGTTTGGGTCCATCCCACTACAATGAATAATATTATGTCTGTTCAAGATCAGCTCTATATCTAATATATGCGCTTATGGTTCAGTCAAGCTAAGTTTGCAAGACCTTAAAGTGAGTGAGGAAGCAGTAACTTAGAACCTTAGAAGATGAATGTGTACCTTCAGAATCCCCAGTTTGCATTCAACACTCATTTCTAGGTATCCTTTTTTTTCCATCTCCCAAGCCCAAGTGCTGTTGAATTCTTGACATATCTGTTACAAACAAAATAAGCATATTTCTAAGGTTAGGAGAAAAAAGCAACTTTAAATTTTTTTATTAGTAGTACCTTTACTACAATAATTAATTATACATGATCTCTTTGGAATTGCAGTCAGAAAGTCTTACAGAAAAACAAAAAGTAAAACTGAGGCATGTTAGCAAGCACTGTTGAATTTTTATAGAGGAGGAGATCGAGGTCCTGATCACCATCACATTCTCTAAACATCCTAAATTAGGTAGCATGATTCTGGAATGGGAAGGTATTAATGTCTTTGCTGTGTACAAATCTCAGATTTTTCTATTTGTCTATTTAGAAGATAAATTCTCTCAAGCAGACATGACTTCCTACTATACCTCCTTGCAGCACTTAGCAGACAAGTTGCCAGGGTCTCTTGAGGCCCTCTAAGTCCTTCAACTGTACTGCAGATAACAAATGCAACTGCTACTCACTCTACACTGCGGAATTATTACTCTTGACAAAATATCTTGAGCTTCAAGTTGCTTGACAAATATTTTAAAATATTTTAAATATAGCCAATTTCAATTTATTTCAAGCAAATAAATTCAACCACACCAATACGGGAGAAAAAAATTCTATCACCAGAAAAAGCAGTAGTAGAGGAGAAATAGATTGAATCAGCATGAGCTTGAATAATAAAAGTGAAGAAGAAATTCCCTCTCCCCCTAAACAACTCAGACATGCTTAAGCCAACTCTCAGAGAAGAGACAAGCTGCTCATCAATTGAGGACACATGGTGGGATCTCCAGTCAGTGAGGCTATTCCAGTGGAAATATCCATGAAAAGGCAAAAGCTGATCACAGCTACACCTCCAGCTGGAATTATTTTGAAGTGCCACTGCTGAACTACAACCGTCAAATCAGCGCAAAAGGTGCTGCTGCCCTTCAGTCTACAAGGCAGGACTCCATCAGAACACTGCAGTCTCCCAGTCAACAAATTATTATTTACATTAAGATACCGTTACCAAGCTACTTAGAAACCTGCCAATCACATCTGAGTGCAGCTTTCTCTGGAAACAGCAGCAAAAATAATCCTAAATTTCACCCACCAAAGATACAGATTAACTGATTCATAATGTAAAACTCCACCAGGGCTCCAATCAAGCAAAGGGGCTGCAACCCCTCCCCTGTCCCCACAGCCACACTATCAACCCTCCACTAGCCCAGTACTGACACCATTTCTCAGGTGGCACAAGGGTAAGCCTGCAGTTAGGTCAGCCTAGGCATACCATAAAGCATGACTTTAAGCTGTGACCTACAGAAAACAGTGAAGAGCACTCTGGTCACAAGAGATCCTGCTGAAGAGCAGTTTTTCCTGCTCTGAGGTTAAAGAATATTACACAGGGACTTCTCTGATGCCAAGCCAAAGCTCACAGCAGGAGACAATCGCTGCTCACTCACAAAATGAAGCTATTCTACTTTCCTCTCCTTTTCAACCATGTAATAAGAACACTGGGAAACTCTATATCAAAACCCTTGCTCAGGGCATATGCCAGTTGCTGTTCATTACTTAGTCATTAAGTATGAGAGCAATAATGAGAAGCTTCATGTGCTATGAAGTGTGTGACTGTCAAAGCAAAAGCTTTGAGACATCAGAGCTGATGAAGCATCTGTTCAAACTGAAATGACTACATTTCAACAATTAAAAACCAGATAATTGTGCTTTCTCCTGACAAGTGCTGTCACAACCCTGAACTACATATCTCATTGATCCAGACTCTGCTGAAATCTTAGTCTCTGCCTTCCCAGAGAGGATGCTTCACATTGATCACAAAGCTGCTGCTTGCAGAAACTCCTGGCTTCTGCATGCTAAGAGTGGTTAGCACCTTCCCACCCTGCAAGAAATGCTGAAACATCCCTCTCAAATAATTCCAAAGCAGCTATGATGGCATCCAACACTATTACCGTGCCAAATGTTCACTTTAAACAAGGAAAACAGGAACATGAAAGAGGAGTCTCCTTGACAGAGGAGTCTCCTTGGGTGGGACTACAAACACCTGAATTCTAACAATCAAAAATGTGTTCAGAATGTGCTGATTTTATGTTGAGGGTTTCAGATGGAACAATGCAGAGAAATCTTCTCTGTATAAAAATCTAAGTTATGTCTGACAATAGTTAAGTAAAACACTTTGTCAGGAGAAAGTGCAATGTGACCTCACTATATGTTTCTCAAAATCAGCTAAGCTGGACACTCCCTCTTGGTTGTTGGAATGCTTGGGACCAGTCATTTCTTATCTCAGCCACACATGACCACAAGACATTCCTTGTGCAGAGGACGGAAGTCAGACTCACAGAGACCTACAGCCATTTTCTTCCATAAAAAACTAGTGCACACGCTGGTGGATCCAACTTGGGTGGTTCACCACCAGAAAAGGGAAGGGAAAGAACTCTCAAGTACCATGTTCATTTCCTATTCCAAAATATATCCACCTGTCAAAATACCAGCCACAGCTCAGAGACAATTTTTATGATACTCTATATATGCATAACAGTCAAGTGAGGCACATTTTATAATTAGTTGGTATATAAACAAAATATAATAATTCATACCTGCATAAATATTAAGAGCATGTAAGTCTGAATGCCCTCCACTAAAGTTTCTGCCTAAATAAGAACATCTAGAATATATCAAGCCCTATTTTATCAAAGCAACACATCAGTAGTTTCTAACAAAGGAAAACCAGGTCAACTTTGCCTCCCAGAGTGTCATCAATAATATGTGGAGCAATACTGCAGGCATCAAGGAAAAATGCTCTCAGCTGTTCCACATCTTTTCAGTTTTTCCTGGCTTTTGTGGCATTCCCAATACTCTTTCTTGTTTTTCTAAATTAATCATACTCCTTTGAATTGGGGACAATATTAGCATACCTTTCTAATTAGTTATATTCAAATTCCTTTGTTCTTCAAGGTTTCTTTGAACCACTGGCCAGAATAAGCTTCAAGTTAGCTCTGGAGACTGTTAAATGAAGTAGAATTTATTAACACTTACTTGGTCTTAACAGGGGTGTGAGGGAGGGTTTCCTTACTGCTTCCCTGAAGAAGAATTTCCAAACTGCTTTGAAGAAGATTTTCCAAACTACTCCCTCAAACTTGTTTTATCGCCCTGCCTTCTGCTTACCACACAACTGGTAAGTGGATCCAGTGGGGTACATAAGTTCATTAGCCAGAGTTGGGTTTTCTCAGTTTGCTGCAATGGTTTTTGGTTTTATTAAGGAATTTAACAAAATTCAGTAACCACACTAGTTGGTAATACACAAAGTACACGCAAGTTACATAAATTATTACATTACTATTTTCAAAGATTATCATCAATGCTTTACAGTTGGTTAACAGGTCAAAATTAACAAAGGGCCTTCAGCATGTTATTCCTCAAGACATTCCCAGCCCTAAAAACATCATCATCTTAAAGGGTACACAAACCTCAAGACAAATTCATACCTCTGTAGAGCCTACAGACAACATTTAAGGGGGACACCTGCAGCTGGATTTGCCAAGTGCCATTATTTGTACGGTTGCTATGACCAAGATGCTGTATTTCTAAGCAAGATGTGATCACGGCTGTACAGACAATAACAAGATTACAATTCTGTGGATTAAAAGACACATGGAACATATCCAGAGGGGAAATGGTAACCTATTAATTTTGACTACCCATATATTCTTATTTTTTGAAACAGTGTAAATTATTTAAACTTGAAACTATTTGTATGTAAAGTGTCAACAAAGACACAGCTGCAATTAAAATACCAAAACAGAATTATGCAAAACAATGGGATGCTCTATTTTTACTGATGCATAATTACATTTTCACCTTAGCTGTGCCATTCTGAGCATGCAGATATAAATCACTGCAATACTTTCTTTTTTTATTAACACATGCTACAAGACCTCTGTATGGTTCCTCTAAGAATATCAGCCAAATCACAGTAATTAAATCATATTCAGACAAGCGATATACAATGAACTGCTACTGTATAAATCTCTGCTCAATTTAACCCATTTGCAGGATACTAAATCTTCTTTATTTAGTGTCTTAATATTCAAGAAAGTATTTTTCTGCCAATTATGAGGGTGGGCACTCTTTCACATGCAGAAGATGGTGCCTATTTTCAGAGACCTTTTTCCACAAGCCTAGGCAGACTGCAAGTTAAGCTGGGATCTGATGTATGCGTGTTGATGCTGGTACTGCCCAAGGCTCCTGTAGCTCATACTAGGGCGTGCTCACGCAACTGCTCATCACAACCTTATTCCAGCATTGCAGAATAATACAACATGCATACGGTACCTTGATCAAGTATTTTTCCCATCTGTCTGCTGTGACAGACTTCCCAATCTTTCTCATCAGTTTCAAGTGAAGCTCCACCAATTCTTTTGGGACTGTAGCATTGAGAGAGAGAAAAATAAAAAAAGAAGTTGTTAAGTCTGGTGCAAATATTCTTCAATGCTAAACACTGATAATACTGAAACACTGTAACATATTAAGACATTTTAATAAAACAGAAACTTCAAGCCTGCTGAAGAGCTGCCCTGCAACTGAGAGATGGAGGAAAGTTAATTTAATCATGACTCTTTTTGTTTAGATTTACATTTAGGATAATCATCACCCTTCAATTCAAGGATATAGAGCTCAGTGATAAACCTGTGGAAATTCTGGCAGTGTTAAAACCACAACTGTACAGGAACTACTCCAGTCAAACCCCCACAAAAATAATACTGCAAGCAACACGCCTGCAGCTGCCTCCAGAAACCCCAAAGCCATACTCTGCACCATGCCTGGAATATCACAGGATCCAAATTATTTTTCTCCAGGGGTATGGTATGGAAGAAATGTTCCTGAAACTCTGCTCTCACAGATGCAGCTTTGCTATACACTTACTCTCTCTGATACTGAAGGGACAGAGAGGTACCTCAAATATGGGGCTTGAAGAATGGTTGCCAGAAGTGCTGCCAAGTACAGCTGCACCAGTGCTGTCCTAAAAATCAAAGTTTTCCAAGAAAATTTATGTATCTCTTAGTGTACATGCCTCAGAAACAACTTCAACAGCTTTTCTCAGCTCACATCTGTGATTTATAAATCAATTTGGCACCACCAAGTGGCAAATTTGCAGAACACTGATTTTGTAAGTTAATGAGTAGCATAGCTTCTAAGAACTACGTAACTGATAATTATTAATGAAATTCTACATGCCCAGTGACATCAGCTTTCTCATCTGTAACTTGCTGAGAAAAACTCCAAAAACTAACTTTTCAAGTATTTTTATTTCTCTACTCTTTGCAAACAATTTTATATTCTAAAAGCATTTTCAGTACTTCATGCACACACACGTTGAAAGCTTTAAACCCAATAATTTTTATTCTTATAATTTATGATTTTTCTACTGGTCTGGTAGCATTATTTGACACAGGATAAACAGCTGGAACATCAAATGTGTTTGTTTTAAAGTAGATGCCACTGAGATGTTTGTTCTTTTACTCATTTATACATTACCTCTGTGAATCTTTTTAATATCTAACTTGAATTCACCCAACTTTTCTTTGTCTTTCAATCAAATGCCTCAACTTTCACGGAAACATAGTGAGTTGCTAAAAAATGCTTGTGTTGTGTATGAAATTTCTTTATTTCTGAAACAAACTCCTCGAATAAATAAAGGCAAATAGTAACAGCCTGGTATCCTCAAAGAGACCTCTTTTCAGTATAGATAATTCATAAGCAACAAGTCCTGGCTTGTTCTTTTTCATTCCATTTACATATAATATTTCCATTACATACTGAAGACACCCTGCTTTTTCTGAAAACTGATGCTTTTCATTATTTTGAACACTTATTTTAAAAGGAACAAGATCAAAGGTCTTAACCCCAACAAGTGCCAAGCAGCTGGCACTAACAAAATTAAGCACAAAGTACTTTATACACATGAGCAATTCTATCTATTTAAGTCATACAATTAAACCTCTGCTGTGTTTGTGTGTCGTGGACCTGAGCCAGAGTATTCAAAATCTTTCTGAATCAAAGCTTTTCTTCAACATCCTTTTTTGTTTGTTTTTAAATCAGACCTTTTTATGGGTATGTACTCATTGGAATCCGAGTTTAAAGAAGCACAGGTGATTTGTTTCAAAAAATCAAATTCCAGTCACCACAAAAATCTCTGCTAGAGCTTTAGTGTGAGAAAAAAAATGGGGAATATGAAAAATTTTTTAAATTGGAGTAATATGCATGCTCTTGGATAAGCACTTCCTGTGAGTTGTGTTAGTATCTACAGATACGTCACCGTCTCAGTTTCAGCATTTCAGCTCCTGTATTTCTAGGATCTTCATAATGCATCAATGTGATTACTTTTACAAATTTCACTGAACACTTCATATCCACTCTCTGTTTACTACTCTTTCAAGATGCTTTTCATGTATTATGCAGTATTACTGACTGGATTTCTGGGCTGGCTTTTCGCCTCTTCCCTTTGCTGAGAGGAATCCCACAGTACACGCCTGGTGTAATGAAGGAGCCAGGAGTTTTGGAAAAGAAAACTGATGTCTAGTTTGCTCTCTAGGGAGTGTGTGAAGTGCAGCCTGACCAGCCATATGCCCCAATAACCACAGGAGCAGAAGCCTACAGGACTGAGAAACAAACTTTGTATTACATCCAAAGTAACTGTAAATAATAGGACGTACACCTGACTCGTCCAAAAACGCCAGCTAAGGAGATGGCCTTGGAAGGCTAAAGAGTGGTGGCAAATCTCTCCCAAAGCACTTACGTGGCAGGGAGTAAAATTGCACAATGAAAACTTTAATCCGCTCAGAAATGCATTGAACCTGCTTAGATTTAAATTAACTCACTTTTGTTCAGACTACAGAGAGAATTCCTGACAAGAGTTCATTGAATTGAGACATCAGTAAGGATCATTTTTACAAAATTGTTCTATCCTATATGTAAGAGAAAGAACATAACACCAAAGAGAATGAGCATAATTATTTTGGGTTGTGTTGCCGGCTGGTTTCAGCAAATAACAACAGTAGACAACTATCTCCTTTATAAAATTTCATCTCCATTCATGTGGGACCTGCATCACTCATTTCAGGAACTTGTGTAACAATGTTCGGCATTTGTAAAAATTTCACATAAGGGAAGGAACAATACACAGCCTCCTTCTTGTATAACTGCCATTGTGTGTGAGGTTCTGGTCAAAAAAGCATGATGAACTATTTAAAAAACCCTCTAAATATGAATTATATTCTCAAACTTTTATAAAACTTTGATCTCTCTGGAAAGTAATACAGGAGTTCTCTAAAACCTTCTCAGAATATGCTTAAGCAGTGGAGAAAACACTAGAACTGCGCACAGGGCTAATAGCAGTTCTTCTTTTACAAAAGTGCTGTACAAAAATTTCAAAGAATTGGCTATAATTAAAGCATGGTGCATTCTACTAGATATTCAAAAATACATACTTTTCATAGGAAGAAGTCATAAGCCAGGACGAATGAGTCACCATAACCAATTATAAAGCTTCTGGTGGAGTTCAGCCCATTTGTTAAACCCTATACTTCCCTGGAAGGGAGGTTGTCTTCTGGGCCTCACACAAGTGTCCTTTGAACACTATTCTGTCTATTCCAGCATTTCAGAGAGCATCCTATACATCAGTCACATGTCTAATAAATTCAGGAACACCAGAATAATTGAAATGGAAGAGAAAACATACAAACATGTGAAAACCCCATCAGCTGGCTAGAAAAGCTGTAACTTTCAAACACCTACACAACCACACATTAAAGACAACTTCTCATGTAACCATAACCCCATTTCACCCCATTTTCCCTGCCAAAATGAAAAGGCTTACAACTCACCTAAAAAAACCTGAAACAGCAGCTGAAAACAGAAAATATGACAAAGTCCTGAGTCCAGCAGGAGGATGGGGGAATCTGTTATTTTGAAAATTATTATAAACAAAAAAACCTTGGTATAAAAGCAGATCTGGAGTGCCGGACACAGAGAGGAGGATTGGAACCATGATGTACACAGAGCACCTGGTACTGAAATGGATTACAAAGCCTGTGCCTACTGCTCTCCTTCTGGGACCCAGGAAGAGAACACTGAACTCTTAGTGCTGGGGGGACCTGGGGTGGAGGGAATAAAAAATAAAACTCTGGGATGCAAAGGCTGCTGGCAGTTTTCATGCTTCACGAACACAAACAGGTCTTCCCAGTTACACTAGTAAACCATTTTCCATGCTAACTTGTTTTGGCAAGTGGAGGAAATAAAGTGACTCATAAGACATACATGGCAAATATTTCCATTAACCATACGTTCTTTTTCATCCTTCTACCTTGACCAAAATTACCTCTGCATGCTATGACTGCACTGTCAAATAACACCACACTGAGCAAGAGGACAGCTGAGATTGATGAGATCATTAATGATCTCCCACCTCCTTTCTGCTAAGGGAAGGCAGCTCTCAGCAACCAGCACACAGCTGATGTGGATTAGCTACTGGCACCCTGCATGGAGTTTAATGGCAAATAGGAGACGGTTTCCACCCTGCTCAAATCGCTCTGCTGTGAATGCCAGAGGGAGCTGTCCTGGAGGCACAGACAAAGGTAAGAGCATCTCCTCAGACACCAGTAAAGAGTTTGTACGGGGCCACTGGAACAGGCTGCACAGAGAAGCAGTGAATGCCCCACCCCTGCAAGTACTCAAGGCCAGGTTGGATGGGACTTGGAGGAGTGTGGTCTGCTGGAAGGTATCCTGGCCCACAGCAGGGTGGTTGAAATGATCTTTAGGGTTCCTTCCAACCCAAACCATTCTATGATAATTTACCACTTAGCTCATCACACAAACCATGCAGTTAATTCCCTTTACAGACAGGTCCTTAGGCACAAATTTGCTTAAAACCAGTCAGCTGCATCCCTTACGAAAGGCACAAGAGTCCCCAATAGGCATGTGACCACATTTCCAGCATCTTTAATATTCTTCTTAATTTCTGTGTGAAGTCTGAAGTCCCACGAGCAGTCTGAGGCAGCAAACATCTTGTCTTCTAGATAAGTTTCAACCAAAGAGAAGTCCCTCGTCTGTTTCATTAAACAACTTGCAAACATTGAGTAAAAGAAAGGGAACAGCATCTCCCCTTTGGTACCAGCACTGGTTTATTATAACATAAATATTCTTCTTGAAGAACTATCTAACTTGTTTCTTATCTCAACTCAGTATAAGGACAATGTGAGACCCTTTTAGTTATTCACAGAAGTTTATAGAACAGAGAAAAATGGCAGGCTTGGTATGAACTTGGCATGATAAATACATGGAAAGACAAAACTCCCTAGTTTGAACCCAGGCAAGAAAATTCAGTAAACCTCTGATAAAAAAAACTGTGGCACTAAGGAGCCCCATCTTCACACAGCAAGTCTGGCATAAAAAATAACAAATTGGAATCATGTGACCTCATGAGAAAAAGAGCAGTTGTTCCTGTTTGAAAGGACAATCTAAATATTTTATTTTCTGAGTCATTTGATGAGTATTATCCTACCAAAGTGTGTGCCTATTAAAAAAAAAAAAACACACCAAAAAACCAACCAACCAAACAAAAAACAACAGCAAAAACCAAAACACACAGGAAAGGGGAAAAAATGAAACTGCTCTGCCTCCTGAGTAAATGAAAAGAGCAATTAAACATGCTGTAATTAAACCACAGATCAAAACAGAATGAACAAGTCACCAAGTAGCAGTTTTATATCCTGTTCCTAGAAAGATTGTTGGCAGTCATTACAAACAAACAAACCATGCTCACATTTAAATGACATTGTTATCCTAGGAAAGTACTTTGAAATCTGGATGCTCACCAGCTAGATCATTTTCACACAAATATCTAAGAACATTTATCTCTCTTGTCTGTACAAATACATATTAGAAGACTCTTCTTACCTGGACTATTCAGAGCAGGGGTCACCAACATTAGCCAGCAAAGGTAAGATTTTTATCCTGCTGGTAAACCCCCTCTGACACATTCCCATGCAAGGAACCCAGCACACCACCTCATTCACTGCTGCTTGCAAACAAATCGTGACCAACATGGAAAGTGCTCTCAACTGGGACCAAAATGCCTTTTCTACCCCCAGTTCTTTTAGTAAGTTGCATCACCAGCATAACAGACATTGCTAGCTGAGCTGCATCCTGACTTCATTGTATCAGCCAACCCAGCACTGCCAAGTCCCAGCAGTAAACCATGACCCCATGTGCCTCATCTACACATCCTAAATATGTCCATGAATGGTGACTCCACCGCTTCCCTGGGCAGCCTGTTCCAGTGCTTGACAATCCTTTCCATGAAGAAATTTTCCTAATATCCAAACTAAACCTTGTCAGCACAACTTGAGACCATTTATTCTTGCCCTATTGTTAACTGGGAGAACAGACCAACCTCCAACTGGCTACCACATCCTTTCAGGCAGTTGTGGAGTGATAACGTCCCCCAAGCCTCTTTTTCTCCAGAATAAAAAAATCCCAGTTCCCTCAGCTGCTTCTCACCAGACTTGTGCTCCAGATCCTTCACCAGCTCTGTTGCACTTTTCTGGACACACTCCAGCATGTCAAGGTATTTTTTGTACTGAGGGGCCCAAAACAGACCACAGAATTTGAGGTTTGGCCTCATCAGTGCTGACTACAGGGGGACAGTCATTGCCTGGGTCCCACTGGCCACCCTACTGCTGATACAGGCCAGGATGCCACTGGCCTTCTTGGCCACCTGGGCACACAGCTGGCTCATGTTCAGTGGCTGTCAACCAACACCACCAGTTCCTTTCCCAAGAAGCAGATTCCCAAACACTCTTTCCTAAACCCATAGCACCACCTTGAGCACCCTTTCCTCCCATATCTTTTATTCTATCATCTTTCCCTGTCTGCAGTTCAATCTGATTATGCTTTGCCTTCTAATGCTCACACTACCATCAGTTACCTTCTCACTGTACATGAAACTGAAATTTAAAAAAAAAAATCACTTTCACTGTCATCGGCATAACTCCTGAAACTGGAATTAAAGGCCATATAAAAGTAAACAAAATCACTGGAGAGCTGTTCTTCAGCAGCCCTTTAGCAGACAGAAGATAGCTTCATCTTTCACAGGCCCCCTATTTCATTCTTTGGCTACTAAGTGACTAGGAATGTTGGGGACTTTTTAAGCTAATATATTATAAGGAACAGCAGAAAGGTTAACAAAGGCAGCACTGATGTTAGAAAAAATCATAAAATTTAACTGGAAAAGCATGCTGTACTGTGCAATGAAAAAGAATAGGAGGTTGAAGAAAAAAAGAATATTACTTTGAAAACAAGGCAGGAAAAAATAGCACATAGAAAAATTTCTATTTTAGAAACTGAATATAGTCCAGGAAAGACAGCAAATAAAGCCCAGTTCACTGACTCAAAAATGTATTGAATAAAAAAATGGGCTCCAGTCTACAAACTTAGGACATGTGAACAGTAAGACAAATCAAACTGTGGCAGCAATATGCAAACAAGCAGATTGCCCTTAAAAACAGGTACTGAAAACATTTGAAATTGTCACTGGTAGCCATTGTTGGCAGTTGACACACATGCAGTGACACCACCGTACATTTCTACTGTCTAAAATCAAGTACTTGACTTGCTGATCCTTCATTTAGGCAGATGCAAAACCTGAAGGAAACTGCTGGGACCACACCCCATGAAAACAAAGACACCCCAGCACAGGTATCTTTCATTCTAGCTTCATTGTAGCTGATACAGAGAGGAAACTAAAATTACTCCAGGATTCTCTTGCCTGCTGATGCATCTCAGTCTCCAATACAACCAAGACTTTTAAATCATGAACAGAAAATCCTCCTCATTTCCTTCCTCAGCCCCGAACTGTGTAATTACAATTCTCAAATAAAGTGTAGGTATGACAAAGGTGAAAAGTAATTGTAAAGACTACACTTTTAGTAGTAGACTCTAGTGTGCTTCACAGCCCCTCACTGCAAGTATGCATCTCCAGGGCTTCTGGAAACACTGGGGTAAGTTCACTTCAGAGAAGTTTCAGTAGTTTGGGTTTTTTTCACTGGAAGAAGTGGGCAGAGATGAGCTGCAGTGGGTGGCATCAACATGCCCAGTTCAGGCACTGGGAGCCAGCCTTTGGAGAATGTTGCAGAATACACTTGCCCATTGCACTTGTGCTAGGAACAAAGGTGTCCTACAGAAAGCACAAGTGGAGTTAAGAGACATAACAAAAAGAACAAGCAGGTTGATCAGAGGGCTTGATCCAACTCTGCCATAAGAAATGCTAGAGAGGTACATATTCGGAAGCACAACCCCTCTCTGGGAATATTGGAAGCAAAAGGAGGATTTACATCCCGATGTCAGTCTGGACTGAGGCACTTGCTGGCCACTACAATCATAGAGGCCCACATTTGCAGAAAGGATGTAAGCAAAAGAAGTTGGGATGGCAATGTTCACCGTGCTCACCTTTTGATCTAACACTAAGAAGTTGCACAGACATTGAAGTGGTAAAATTTTATTCAGTGTCTTCATTCACTCTCAGATCAAAATTACAACTCCCTCCTAGGAGGGTGGCCAAGACAGAAGGCAAGCAACTAGAAAAGAAATGCTCTAACTTCTGTTAAAAGGAGCCTGAATTTTCATTCCTATACTAAACTTCTGGAATTTTGTAGATATTTTGCCTTTAAAAAATAGGAAAGGGCAGCAACATAGCAGTAGGATTCATCTAAGCACCTGGACAGATATCTACAAATGTAGATACTGACACCTGAGCTAATTCCATATAATCCATTTACAACCCACAAAGAGAAACACACTTTCAGGAAGAGTCAGCCCATCCTGAAGTAAAACATCTGAGCTCTGCTAAATACACTTGAAGAGATTAATTCTGTTACAGAGTGTCTGGCAACTTTTTTCAGTGAAAACCACCTCTTCCAGTAGGGGAAGGTCTTAAAGATACAGGAGTATTATCAGGTACTGGGGATGGGTACATCATGTTCTTAAACCCTTCCCTAAGCTCTTACACTCCCCAGGAAACAGAGAATTACCACTGCAGATCTGACTCCAGCTCCTACAGTTTATCTGTGCACAAACACTTCCAGCAGACAAAAATCAAATGTCTAAGTATGGCAGCATTTAACTTCAGATGAAAGCTTATATCCTGCTATGTTAAACTAGAAGCATCTTCAGTGCAGTGAACTAAGTGAAGTGTTTAGTACACATGAACATAGATTTGTATACATCAGTAGTTAAGAAGCTGTCAGCTTTATTTAGCTTTATTCATATAATGAACATAACAAGCTGCTTTTAACACTTTCTGTTAGAGCATAAGTTGAATAAAAGTCCTTTTTCACTCCACTATATGAAAAGAAGTAAACGCATTTTAATCCCTCACTTTGTTTTGGTACTAGAAACGTCCCTGTGGTGTCAATTGTGCCACATTTCTCAGGTACTGTCCAAATGTGAATATTGACAGCATTAACCGAGGGAGGATGTTGATTATACTACAAAATCACCTTCTCCAAATCACCTTCTCCCACATCTCTCACTTGAATAAAATGGCAATATTAAAAAACTCAGGCTGAATAAAACTCGCTTTTCTAAAGCAAGTTTCATTACCAAGGTTACAATTCCTCAATCTTCTCTTCAGATGGAAAAACCCAACCAAAAAAAAAAAACAAAACAAAAAACCAAAACTAAGCCCCACAACACCAAAGAATCCCAAATATTTATCCTCTTCCACACATCATGTAAGATCTACTACAAGGACACTTCTGTCCTTTTTCAGATTTAATTTTAGAAATAGTAGGTTTTTTCTCTAGTCACTGGTGATCCAACCCATATTTCAAATAACACTCATTTATACTCAGGGATTCACCATTTTATCTTTCATCTTCCAACAATTTCACTCAACCATAGCAACAGCTAAGTATTTCTTTGTAGTTTCTCAGTAGCTGTCAAATATTGCAGACACCTTTTTTTTGAAAACCAAGTCTTAAAAACCATAATTTCTTTCATAATATTTTTTATTTACTGAACCCTAAAGAAGTAAAAGAAAAAAAACTACAGTGCAAAGACACACATTTTATGCTTTTCAAAACATCCGGCAGCAATGAACTGGAGCAGAAACATTTGAGTACTATTCAGTAAGCATTTGGTATTTGACAGGCAGCAGCATTATGCGAGCATAAGGTTTTTTTAAGGATCGGGATACGCAAACTTTGAAGGTGAAGCCAACTCAAGTCATTCTGCAATGCAGAACATGCTTCCCTGTCAGCTGGAAATAAGTAACTGCATGCTTGTTCTGCTCTAAGGTAATATCAGTTCATTAATCTACCAGCAGTGCAAGTGAAATTTCAAAATAATTTACAAAAATATCAGCCAGAATGAGATGCACCATATCAGAGACTTGGACAAAACAATCATAACAGAGGAACACTTCTAGCAGCTGACAAAGATTTCTGTGAAAGGTAGCAGTCACACAGCTGGATGAAAGTCATTCTGCAGATGAATTCATGATCCCAAACAAAGAATTCTACAACTTTAACCCAATTAGCACAGAATTTGAGGGTTCTTTTAAAACATTTCAGAATTAGTAGCAACTTTTTGTCCATTATGTCTAATGTAACCCAGGAAGCATGTAAGAATAGAAATTTAAGAAGCAGAATTGTCCAAGACAGTTGTCTAAGTGCTAGTAGTACATAAAGTAGTACACAGTGTGATTTTCACCAACTTCCTTAAGCCTAGATCTAAAATGAAGACTGCTTTAGACTTAAAGCAAACCACTTATGTCCTCTGGAGAGCTGGTAAACCGAATCATGCACAAAGTGAAGACTCACAGAAGCTTCATTCCTTGAAACGCCCAACTCTTAGGTATGAATTTCTATGAGCAAACTCATGTTTTGACCTGTCAACACTATTAAAATATCTATCCCTGTTAACATAATTCTTTTAATTGCAAGAAACGGTTGTAACTGTGGGGCTGTTGCAGCTTCCCAGGGGAGCCAAGACTGTTACCTTCAGGGTCGACATGATCTCTTGTCTGTCCAGGCAGCCTCAAAGCCTCAGACCCCTTTGCCAGACTGGCAGCACTGCTGCCTCTGAGTAACTCGGGCTCAGCTGCTGTCAGCCACCTCTTACACAACTTTTAATATGAGCTAGAAAGTAAGACGGGGTAACAGCCTGAAGGGACACTGGATTTGTAGCTAGCATTTCCATAATGCCTGCCATCACTCAGTCCTCATGTCTGAAGATACAAACCCTCCAACCTACACAACCACAGCTAGATGCTATCGGGATCTGGGAAGAACCTGGCTGCTTGGGCTACAGACAGATGGAAAGTAACAAAGTAACCCAAACAAACAACAGAATCTGAAAGTGTAGAACTTCTGCCATCAAATCCTTCCCTTCCCATTTAAGACAAAATAGAAAGAAAGAAGAACACACAGAGCAGCAGAAAGAGCTGAGACAGCACTCAGAAAAGAAAACGATGAGCCGTGGTGCATATCACTCGATATCACAGTGACCACCAGCTGCTAATTCAGAATTCGCGTAAAGAAAACCCACAGCACATGTAACAAAATTACCTGCCCCTAGGTTAGCTTTAAATCACCTTTTCATAGAGCCTGGCTTCACATAAAAGCAAGAAACTTCATGTTCTTAGTTTTATTTTAAAATATTTTCACTACAACTTATCATTTATCAGTTTCTAAATATTTTTGGGCTCTGACCTCAATAATAATTTGCAGCAATCAGCTGCAATTACAGAACATGTGAAAGGCATCTAAATCACAATTACTTTTGAGTTTCATTCGATGCACCATTTTTCTGGTTTTACAATATAAAAGGAATGCAAAACTCTAGAAGCCTTGCTTCGAATACTTTTACAAATGTCCTCTGATGTCAACAGTATAAGCTGCCATGCAGTCCTCCTCCCTCTGCGTTCAATGTTATCTTTCAAAGTGGAGCTGCCACCACTGAACGCTAAAATCAAGATGGGGCAAACAAGCAAACAACAAAACAAGAGGTAGATACATATACTCAAAATAATATATACCCCAAGTTTTAGTATGATTCTCTGCCCACTCCTCATGCTAGCTGTTATTTTGTTAATCTTAAAACTCCATGTCCCTGTTAATAGGCATGCTTTCTTGAATTATCACAATACTACCTAGAGTATTTTGTTGAGCTAACAGCTAATTTTAAATATTCTGGGATGTATTTTTTATAAACATTTTCCTTCATAATATATACTTACAACTCTCCTTTATTTGAAGTTTTGTTGCCCATTGGTAATACTATTTTATCGACAGCAGTGTTTCCCCTTAGGCTGAATTAGCCATCTTACACCTTGATCTTTTTAAAATCAACTTGTGTCCTTCTGGTTTCTTGACAAATGAGATTAATTGCCCACGCTATAAGAAAAAAATTAAAAGAAATTAGGAATTCTACTTTATTTATACTACAGTATATAGTAGTCTATATAGAGAGCAATAAAAAATAATCTATTTTTCTAACCAACTTCCTGTTATATAATCAGTTTAAGGTTTATGATGGTGCTTTCCCTCTGGACACTGACTCACATTCAGTGGCTGACTCGGCTGGAGTGATGCACCCTGTCATGTTCTGCCAGCCTTCTGCCAGGTAGGGTTGTCGGGGCTGGACAGAAAGCAAAGCCCTTCCACAGCAAGAACAAAGACCACTGGTAACATCAGTTTGCATTAACATGCTGGGCTGTAGACTAAAAAGGGTAAAAACCATGCCTCACCTGACTCCTCCTGCCACAAAGAATAACGTCAAAAAAAGGGCTGGGCATGAGAGTTACTATCTGGGTCATGCCACATAAGGTTGCTCTGGAACACCAAGTGAAACACCTTAATCAGTGACCTCTTAAAAAGACTGCATCCATATATAAGCTTATGTCAAACAGGAGCCATCTATCTTTGCTTCAGAAGAATTATCCATGCTTTCTAAAGAAAACAGCAGAATATTTCTCTCTGGAGAGTAACTACTACAACTATTAGAACTATGAAATCACAATTTCATGAAGTTTATGAAAACTAGATGTAAAAGCTCCTTGCTTTTGATTTCCTAAATCTTTGCTGAAGTGTTTAAAACATGCTAGTTACTCTGGTTTCCATTTCTTTACTCAAATACACACCTGTAGTTTTTTTTACCAGCTGTACTGCTAAACCTTTTCAGAAAGCCAAGCTAATACCTAATCCAAGCAACTCAGCATGCTTCCACATTATTAACCATGTTCTATATAATTTCCTAATATGTCAGTTTTACCATATTTCATCATTATTGTTAGAAAAAGCAATAGAATCAATATATTACAAATTAGTCTAATAATGATACCTTATGCAAAGAGGCTATTTAAGTTCTCAGTAACATACTTATTTTAATCATTGCATTGTGGCTGATGATTTTAGCCACCCATGTCTCCTAGATCTTTCTTCTTTTTACATAAGACACTTTTCTGTCCACAAGTTCTGCAAATTCCTCTTGGACTTTTTAGCTTCCTTCTTTCTACTGCTAGCTATGAATACATTCTCCTGGACTTCAGCAGGGTTAGATGTCTACCTTTCAAACAATTTCTACTCAGCAGACAAACCAACCCTTAGCCCTTAGGCTTATCCTCACCATCCTACTCCCATTTGTCCAACCTGCATTCAGAGACATCTACTAGCTTTGGAAACATGCTTCATCATCTAGGACATAGTGCTTTTATTCCTTGACTTATGACTACTCCTACTGGTCTCCCTTTATTAAGGTCAGGTCTTCCAAAAGCTCCCTTGTTGCCAAATCAATTTTTCTTACCTGCTGCTAAACTTTCTTATCCTTTATACACAGTGTTAACATGTTATTAGGAGGTCAGCTAATGCTGTCTGCTACAGATTTTGTATTAGCTTAAATATTCAGTTTAAACAATAATTTTGCCACTTAATGGAAGTGTCTTTTGTAAAGCAAGGCATTCACATGGCCACTTTATGCCAGCTTAAACTGGTTCCCTCTTAACTACCATTTCCAGGCAATACTGGGAGGGGGGTTGAGTGTTCCTTCTTGTTGTTGTTGCATCCATCACACACGTCTCCACATCGGATGCTTTATTGCAATATATTGCTGATAACTACAAGAACACCACACTGGAGGCTCTGGGATCAAACTAAAATTTCCACACTTTATCATTCACTAATTAATACAGCTTTTGTGAACCATTGCAATTTGTTCTCAGGAGGAAACCTTTATAATCCTGCTAGTCATTAATACTAAAAGGCAATAAATGTGCCCTGGCACTGGTGCTCCTAGATAGCTGTAGATGAGTTGGAAAATAGCCAGGGCAGTACCAGAGGGACACTGAGTAGAGTAGGAAATAAAGTGGTTACTTACACACAAACCTAAACAACCCGTTTTATTCAGCATACTACTGGTTCAGGAGAACTTTTAGGATAGAAAAATGGTATAGCCCTAGACAACCAAAAAACCAGGCAGAGCTTCATGCTGATAAGCCCCATTTTCCTGGAAGAGAAGATTTTAGAGATCAGGGTAGGTAAGGTACAATTTGCTTCAAATATCTCCATTCTTCAAATATCAACCAAGCCTGTGAGTTCAAGGGTATAAGCAGCATTTTTCTCCAAAGTACTAAAAGACCTACATGATCATAATGAAAAGAAGCTGAATACTAAAACAGCTGCTAAAACACGGGAATCTTGAAAAATGGGCCTCCTCTCACTTAGGAAAATTGTTTTCCCCAGACCACTAGACATCAACATGGTCAGAATTTCTACAGTAGTTCTGAGAAATTCTCTGCTGCTTGAGCTTTAAAAGCTTTGTTTAGCTCTTGGGGAAGAGATGAGAGACTGACAAATGGTAGAGGCTACTAAGAACTATCTGTTAATACTAAAATGTTAGTCGAGTTTTATAGATGAGTTGAAGCAAAGGAAAGTTCATTGATTTGGAGAAAAAAATGGAAGAGGAGAAAGGGTAATGAAATAGTGTAGAAAGATCAGCTTAATGTAATGAACTGCCACAGACCTTGCTATTCCACAACTGGAACACTAAGCTCTTACTGCAAGGCTGGAGGACATAAAAAAATATACGCACCTTTAACAAATTTTATTATTTCTCAATGGCTTAAACCTTTTATTGAACTCAAGAAACATCAACAGCCGACCATCAAACACTGCTGCACTGCTCTGCCCCATCATCAGTGCTCAAGTGGGAAGTAATGAAGAGCCTGCAGCACACTGGGAGGGTGCTCCACAGCACTGCAGCCCACACAGGCAGCCTGGCAGTTCCCCCACCATGGGATGGGTCCCTGCAGTGCACACTGCCTGCATTGGGAGATACTCCTGGAGTGCAAGTTCAGCTCTCTTGCCAGCCATACTCCCGCTTTTCCTCCCAGAGGAGCACAACAGAGATTGTCTTAGGAGGATACCAGAGGACACTTGTTTCAACAATGGCAGATAACACAAAATCCGGAACACCTCTCTCAGCGCCCAGCTGTCATGAACGTGGAGGAACACAGCTGGACCAAGAAGCATAGTATGGCCCAGAGAGAGACCTTGATATTAAATGGGTACTTCCAAAGAAAAACTGGCTTTGAGGCAGCAGTGAGAACATAGCCACAGCATTCTTCATCAGGTTATCTATTCATCGTCTTCCCATCATCTGCCCCTTCTTGACAGTTCAGCAGCTCCTGTCCTCTGCTTCACCCCACAGAAAAGAATTCTTCCTGTCCCTATGATCAGGAATAGTCAGCATAGACTCATTAAATCATGCTTGACCAACCAAACAGGCTTCTACAACGAAACAACTAACTGGATGGACGAAGGGAAAGCAGTGGATATTGTGAACTGTGACTTTAGCAAGGATTTTGACAGTCTCTCACAACATCCTCATAGACAAATTCAGGAAATGTGAACTGGATGAGCAGACAGCAAGGTGGAACAGCAGATCCCAAAGGGTCATAATCAGCAGCACAGGGTCTAGTTGGAGGCCTGTCACTAGCAGTGTTCCCCAAGGTTCTATACTGAGCCCAGTATCGTTTAACTTACCCATCAATGACTTGGATGAAGGGGCAGATTGCTCTGCAGCAAGTTCACACAAAGCTGAGAGGAGTGGCCAACAGCACAGAGGGCTGTGTAGCCCCTCAGAAGGGTCTTGGCACACTGAAATAATGGGCAGAAAGGAACTTTTGAAATTCAACAAGGGCAGATGCAGGATGCTGCACCTGGGAAAGAATAAACCCACAGAGCAGCACAGGCTGGGGGCTGACCTGCTGGAAAGCAGCTCTGCTCCTTCCAGAGAAGAACCCAGGGGTGCTGGTGGACAACAAGCTGTCCATGAGACAGCAGTGCCCCTGTTGCTAAAAAGGCCAGTGGTATCCTGGGATGTCTTAGGGAAAGCACTGCCAGCAGGGCAAGGGAGGTGATCCTGCCCCTTCACTCAGACCTGGTAAGGCCACATCTGGAGTGCTGTGTCCAGTTCTGGGCTCCTCAGTACAGGAGAGACATGGAGCTCCTGGAGGAAGTCCAGTGGAGGCCTATGAAAATTATTAAGGGACTGGAGCATCTCTCTTAGAGGGAAAGGTTGAGGCCTGTTCAGCCCTGAGAGGGGATCTCATCCATGTATGTAAGTATCCAAAGGGAGGATGCAAAGAAGATGGATCCAGGTTCTCCTCAGTGGTGCCAAACACTAGGACAAGACAATAGGCACAAAACAGATGCACAGGAAGTTCCACCTGATTATGAGAAAGAACTTTACTGTATGGATGACCATGCACCAGAACAGGCTGCCCAGAGAGGTTGTGGAGTTTCCTGCTGGAGTTATTCAAGAACTGTCTGGATGCAATCCTGTGCAATGTGCTCTAGGATGACCCTGATGGAGCACAGAAATTGGACCAGATGACCCACTGTTTTCCCAATCTGACCTGTTCTGTGATTCTGTAATCTAAATGTCAGCTTTGGGATAAGCTCAGAAGTGTATGTACCAAGGAGTGGGCACTAATAATTGTACATGTCTATCAGCTAACTGTTCTTACACTACACAATACAGCTTGAAGTAATCCCAAACAAGAGAAAAGAAGTTCATGGTAAGTGTTGAAAACTCAGGAAGACCCTGAGCTACAAACATGGATGGAGGGAGAATATTCTGAGAAACTTTTAGAGCTTCTGCAAACCTCTGCAGTTGGCCAAGGCAAAGTGCTGATGGATTGCTGCCTAAAACATAACTTCCACCTTACATGTGATAATGGGGTCACACACAACTCACCTTGATGTTTATGAAGTTCTCCAATACAAATGTACTACAGTACAGCACTGCCATGGAGCTTCTTTCTCTGAACACCATCTTACACCGGCCACAAGAATTTCCACCAATATTCCTGGTTTTTATACACTTGTCCTGAATAAGACTGACTTGAAAGTAACATCAGAAGCTTTTCCTCTAGTTCTGTATCATCCAAGCTGTGTTGGAATTCAATAAAGCCACCAACTGAAAGCGTACCTTGATGGAGACACACGCTCCAACAGAATCTGCGTAAACCCTAGGAAGGCTGAGTTTTGCGAGAGAGCCTCAGATGCTCTGTAGCTCATCTGTGCCTGAAGAGCAGTGTCCCAAGTTCCTTTTTTCCATTCCGCATGCAATTCTGCCATGTCTTTCAGATGGGCAGTGCTACTGGAAAGAGACTGAACTGCTTCTCTCACCAGAAGTGCAGTGTTTTCCTGGTTTCTACGCTGGATCATGAGATGTGGAGTCTATCTAAAACTGCATTAACAGCATAAATATGAAAGGACACTGGGATGAGCTGACATGCCAGCTCAACACACATAAAGGTGCGAAGTCTCCCCATGGAAAACTAACAAAATAGGAATAGATATCAGATAATTATTTCCAAGGTAAACTTCACTCCTTAAATGAACGATCAAAAAACATGTGTAGATGTGGCACATTGATCTTAACATCAGATTAATCAACACTGACTGAAGTGTAAACCAGATAAGTTTATTCTGCATTAGAGACTTATTTGCCGTAAGTTGGTGCAAGAATGATCTGCTACTTACTTTCTCCAGATTTAACCCTGTAATGCTGTTGGAGGGTATCATCTCCAAGCCACTGGAGCCTACCTTCAACAAATGATTCTATTTGGTGTCTAGAAACATGAGTGTAGAGCCTCCATCACAGTAAAAAATGAAACAAGCACAGAAGAAATATACCAAGTTCTGAAGTTCACTAGCTATGTTTTTATTCTTCAGTAGTTAGCTGCTAAGTTAAAAATGCAGCATTTTACTAACAGGTGGTAGATTAATGGCTTTGACATAAATGTTTTGGTTCAGTCCCTAGATCCAGTAGGAAGGCACTATTATATACTTAGATTCCACAAACACAGGTCAGCCTGCATAAAGGTGATAACTACCTGACTGACTCAGAACAGCAGTTAAAATTCCTTATTCACTGGGTGTGAAAAGACATGAACACTGAGGCCTGCAGAGCAGATGAAAAGCATTACCTCCTGATACAGTTTCAGGGCAGAAGAAAGCTTCTAATATCAATATAGCCACACACTTACTATGTTAATGAGGAAGATGCAGCAATATATGAAGTGAGAATAAACTCCACCCACTCAGCAGTACAGATACTACCAACATTTTATGTCAGAACTTGGCCGTTTACATAAGAGGACACCACATGAATTAGTCCTTCTTCACTGAAGCCAGGTAATAAATCTTATAATTTAATAATTGATATTGTACATAAGTGAAGCAGCGTCCATATCACATTTATCACCTATTTTTGATACTAACCAATCTTCTGTGGATATTATGAGTTACTGCAACGTATCACAACTTTACCTAAAAATCACATCAACCCTTGTAACTTCTGATCAATAGTACACAAACACGCTTGATTATCAAACATTAAATACAAGAAAAAAAAAAATCAATCACATTAACAGAACACCATTTCACTACCTTTATCACTGGGAATACAGCTCATCTTGAGCTTGAGAGTCTGTCAAGCTCCCTGTCATTAGATAGAGCTGCCTTTGCTTGTTATATTAAACAGCTACAAAGTTTCAGGTATCTGTCTTTCTCCTTTATATATTCAACAGCAGTTTAAGTCAATGTTAATAGTTAACTTCTTCACAGAACGGTTAAGAACCTTAAGCTTAACATTGCATTGCTTTCCAGAAGCATTGGAATGACAATAAAAAACCACAGACATAACCTACTGAAAACAAATCGTTTCAATATCCAAATTAATTTGAAAAAATGTTTTAGATGTATAGAAGAATCAAGAAAAACACAGCACCTTACAAAATAGAACTTACTGCTTTAGTAGTAAGTTCTGATATCCCCAAAGACTTTTTTTTCAGGTCTATGATGTAATAACAGGTACTGTCTACAAATGGTTTGCACAGATTTTCCATAAGCTGCCTGCCCTTAACCTAAGTTCTCATTATAAAGACAGAAAAGGGGAGAAAATATCCAGAAAAATTAACCTCCCACCAGGCATTTGCACCTCACCATGTCTTTCTTTAAATCATTTAGACCCCGGTCAACACGTGCTGAGTGGTTTTATTACAACACTCCAAACAAACATAACACATTCAGGCTGTAATTAAGCAACAATCTTCCAGGCTAGGTCAGTCTGTCAGGGTGACTGCCAAGAGTCAAAGGTGACGAAGAAGTTTGAGCTGAAGTGAGAGTATGGAAGAGTGCTTCAGATTGGAAATCCACACAAAACTCACTTGCTATTTTCAAGACCACCTTTAGCATGTCTTCACCAACAAGACTGTGATGCAATTTTACTGAAAGCACACACAAAGCTTGTGTACTTGTGACCATTTCAATGAAGAACAAATCAAACGCCACACTGCTAAGAAAAGCCAGCAAAAATCAATGAGCTAATGCAGCCTAGCACACTTTGGAAGACGCCATTCACCTCCGGGAGAGGTTCTCCCATTCACTCACCAGGGAACCTGGCAAACCAGCGAGTGTTTTGCGTAGTCATGTGTAAAATTAGATTTCTGTTGTGCAAGCTAACATTCTACTAATATTTTCATTCACAAGAGACCAAGTGCTTAATTAACATTTATACCAATTCTCAAGCTATTTACCGACACAAAGGAGGTGGTGACTTGATAGCATGGTTCCTTAAACACAGCCCTAAACACAAATATAGTTTTTGCTCCCCTCTACCACATTTTTTACTATTTAAATTTGCAACTTCTCTTCTACTGCAAGTAGTAACTGTCTCAAAAAAACCCCAGCAACAACAAAAAACAACCCAAGGGAAAAAACCAACTAAACAAAAAAATCCCAAGCAAACAAAAAAGCCACTACAGCACATGCTTGTAAGAACAAGGAGAACAAGTATTGCTTTCCTGTGATAATTTGTTCCAGTTTGCAGTTTTGCCTTTGGAAGCAAGCAGAAGCAAAGGAGATGCAGTGCCACAGCATAATGCAGAATGATCTGTAGCCATACTTTAGTTTTGCATCTAAAAGTACAGCAATGAGGTTGTAATGACAGCTCTCAGCCACCAGAAGTTCCACCTAAAATCATACATTGCGTTCCTGTGGTGGACTTGGAGTTAATATTCTTCATAGTAGCTGGTATGGGGCTTCGTTTTGAATTTGTACTCAAAACAGTGCTCATCATCCTAGAATGGCTTGGGTTGAAAGGGACCTTAAGGATCATCTAATTCCAAACCCCGGCCATGGGCAGGGACACCTCCAACTAGAGCAGCTTATTCAGAGCCCCACCAACCTGGCCTTGAACATTTCCAGGGAATGGAGCAGCCACAGCTTCTCTGGGCACCCTGTGCCCGTGAACACCAAGTTGCTTTTGTTATTGCTGAGCAGTGCTCACATAGAGCCAAAGCTTTTGCTGCTCCTCACAGACCACATCAGTGAGGGGGCTGGAGGTGTACAAGGAATTGGAAGGGGACACAGGCAGGACAGCTGACCCCAAATGACCCAAGGGATACCCAGCCTATATGGGTGTCATGATCAGCATGTAAAGCTGGGGCTAGAAAAAAGACTAGAACATTGGTAACCATGGCATTTGTCTTCCCAAGCCACCCTTACACATGATGGAGCCCTGCTGTCCTGGAGTTGAGCACCTGCCTGCCCATGGCAAACAGTGAACAAATTCCTCATTTTGCTTTCCCTAATAAACTGCCTGTCTCAACCCACTGTTTTGGTCACTTTTATCCTTCCAATTCTCTCCCCCATCCCACCAGGGGACAGTGAGTGAGTGGCCACACAGGGCTGAGCTTCCAACTGGGGTTAAATCACAGCAGTTGCTTTTTAATAAACCCTACAAAAAACAATTTACTTCTGGAGGCATATCAACTAGCAAATTTTGTGAGTTAACACTGTCACCATCTTGACAGACACTCAACTTTACTTCTTCCTAAGTCATTCAAGAGTGTCAAAACTGCAACCCTAGTCACAACATTGTACTTAAAGCACAAATAAGCACCCATAAAGGCAAGATAATTATTCTTCATAAAATAAAATCTTCACCAGATAACTATAGTTCATATTACTTTTTTTGAATGGTTGCAACTTTTAAATGAGCCACCAGCCAGAAAAATTAAGCTATTTTATCACAGAGCTTTTATAAGTGGCAGACTAATTCCAGATCTATCAGTTTATCCCACTATTCAATAGTGAGGGGTGAAATCAACACTATACATTCTTACTTTCCCAGTCAAATATGTTTTACATTACCCACTAAATCCCATCTATGTACAGCTGGTTAAAGCATCTAATGTGCTACTGATACATGTTAATTTGATATCTCAATTAGTCAGACTACTATTGAAAACTATTCATACCTGAGCACAGCTGTCCTTACTATTTGCCTTGAAATTCTCAGTTAAGGAGAAGTAATTCAGTGAAGTTCAAGTGCTATGTGATAACAAAAATCTAAAAAGCCTCTAAGAAATAACTGATAGCTTCCTAGCTGTCAGCATCTGCTCAGCATCCCTTCCTGTACAGAAAGGTTATACCTTGCTTTCTTAAAAATGAGCAAGTACTTTGTTCTAATTGTTAGCAGGAAAGAAAATATAACTGTTATACAACTACTGAACAACGCTCAAACTTAAGCTCCGTGTTCTCCTTGGGGATCCTGATATAAAGGAAGTAACTTCTGCTGGCATCTCCCAAGAGTAACTCTTCAGACAAGACAATATAGGCCATGCTCAAAAAAAAAAAAAAAAAAAAAAAAAAAAAACCACACAAAAACCCACAAAACCCCCCACATTTTTAAACTGCTGAGCATCAAAACATTTTTAAAGATAAATAAAGAAACCCTCAAACTACTGATTCCCTTACTTGATTGCAAAAGTAATATGAAGATGAGTTACAAATAGGTTTTATGTCACAGCTGAGATTTAAAACTTGCTCCAGTTTCTAAAAAATTCAGGAGAAAGAACCCAACACTTTGAGGTTCCATAAATATTTCTTTAGATTTTATTATGTCACTGCAAATCCACTGTCAAGCAATGCTGGTATCAAAAGTGAAACTAACTGTACATTGCAAACTGAAATCAAAATCCTTTTGCATTCCAAGGAAAACTACATACAGTTGTAAATTACAGATATTTAGCAATAAAAGAACCCCTTCAGTTTTCCATCATGTTTCCATGTTTAGCAACTTTATAACTTTAAAAAGTTATAAAGTTGCTAAACATGGAAAAACACCACCTTGAGGGCCACTTGAAGTAAAAATCATGTAGAGAAACCTAGTCACTGCAGTCATTTTCCCCAAAAAAATTACACCAGTAATAATGTGCACCACAGCCCAAGACCACAGACCAAGCCAAACAAGTCGGTTTTATCAAAGAAAAATATATCAAGACACCCACTAACTATCAGACAAAACATCAAGAATTATCCAAGTTTGTTTTTCACACCTCCACTCTTTCTTTTTTAGAGATGAGAATTGTCTCTACAACTACACCAGCTACACCAGGCACAAGCAAAGAACCCCAGTACTTCAGACGTTACATTTCCAGAAGCTGCATCTGCTCCCATTTGGGGGGAATATTCTAAAGCACAGAAAATAACCTGTCCCTTGCCAAACAGAAAGGGTGATACAAAGAAAAGTATTTGACAAGTATCCAATCAAGCATACTCCATAACACAAGTAATTTGAAATCTTTTTAGAAAATAATCAGGCAGTAAACACCACCCTGTTGAAAACCCCCATCATGAAATTAAAAGTCATCAGAAATTATGGCATTTGAGTCTTTAATAAAATGTATTTTTTTAAAACACAGGCCACTATCTCACCATTTCCATTTAATTTATTTTGCAGTTCACACACCTAAATTACTCGTACATATCCACTCACTTCATGCAACACAGTAACAACATTAAGTTTTCTTTGCAAACACTACTTTAAAATTACTGTTTTCACTAAAAAGTCAAACTTTTAAATGTGGTGGTGGTTTTTATTAACAAGTTTTGCAACAGTTTAACAAAACAACATTTTTTCTAAATGGTTTCCCAAAAATAAGACAGTCCTTTATATAACATAAGAGGTACAGAAGTGGTGGGGAATTGAATCTAAAGATAAGTTTTCCACAAAGCTAACCCTGTTTTAAGAATTCTGTAGATTTCAGCTGTCTCTTTCATATTGATAGACAACATGAGGAGGAAACACATTAATCATATTTCATTCTGCTTCAACAGTGGCTGATGTGAATTCACAGACAGGACACCTGCACTTGGCAAAATACAACTTCCTTTATATGAGGAAACACCTACACGTCGATTTAATCACATAACTCCCCCTTCCTCGCCCCAGACAGGGTGGGCTTGGTGGGGAAGGAGGCGAGAGCGAGCGCGTTTTGGGGAAAAAGCAGGGGCTGTCGGAGCAAAAGCAGCCCCGAGCCGGGCTTCTCCAGCAGCAGGAAGTTTCCAAGGGGCCGTGCCGAGCATGCGCCATGAGCTGTACGGGCTCCCTATGTGGCAAGAGTGCAGAGGCAACAACCAAACGAATAACAGACAAGAGATCAAGAGCAACAAGCTCCCTCCCCTCTGTATTCCTGCGGCCGCCTCCACACAGCCCTCCTTCCCCAGGCTGCTCTCTTGGCCCGGGCCCTCCCGCATCCATCGCGGGCAGCTGGGATTAGAGAGTCTGGCAACCAACCCCGCTACCGGAGAGGGAGGAGAGAAGAGCGAGAGCAGCTCGAAAGCAAACAGCGGAGTGCATAACCTATGCCTCCACCTCGCACGTCTCAGGTGGCGGCGGGGGAGCAGCAGCGAGCACACAGCTTGTCCCCCCCGCAACTGGAAGAGAGAATGGAGGAAGAGGAGGGGGGAGAAAAGAGGGATGGAGGTGGCACACAATGGCTGTCTGTGTTTGTGGGGAGGAGACGGCCCACAACAGCAGCCGGGGGGGGGGGGGGGGGGTGTGCTCAGAGCTTCTCCGTGATCCCCATTGCTCATCCCAGATACACCGAGGTGAAGGGTGGCGTGGGGGGGTATCACTGGGGATCGGGACATTCCCATGCGTTTGTACATGTGTGTGCGTGCGTGCCCTTCTTGTTTCGGGGGAGAGGTAAAAATGGGCAAAGATATTGGGGGGAGGGGGGAAAGAGGCTGTGAAGCGCCCCCCAAGCTGTGGGGAAGGGAGGAGGTGGAAGAGAGACCGGCTACCAGCGCCAAGCTGAACGAAAATAGTTATTTCGTCTTATGCCTGTTTTCTGCAAGGAGTCCCACCCGCACAGCGCTCGGGAACGAACCCAGGGAAACGAGGGGGGGAGGGAGGGACGGAGGGGGGTCACAGGCGGCACTGAGAGTGAGGAGAGGGGAAGGGGAAGTCCCCCACCTCTTTCCCGAGCCCACCGCGGGGGCAGGCAGCTCTCCCCCCAATATACACACACAAATAACTGCTCCCCCCCAAAAAACCAGGGAGAGAGGGCTCCCCTCCCCCCGGGAATCCCAGGCCCCTCCTCTCCCTCGGCGCGCTCCACCCCCGGGGCCGGGAGGAGGCGGGGGGGGGACAGCCCCGGCCCCCCCTCCGCCCCCCGGGCCCCCCTCAGCCGGCCGCCCCCGAGCGGGCGGGAGGGAGAGCTATAGGACTCGCTTACCCTGGTCTCCGGGCTCCTGCGGCGGTTGCAGGACGCGCTCCAGTTCGGGGAAGGGCAGCTCGGGCAGGTCCAGCAGGGCCCCGTAGCGCTCGAGGAAGGAGCAGACAACGGCGAAGTTGGGCCAGGAGCCCGGGCAGCGCGGGCCCGCCGGGGCAGGGGGCGGCGGAGATGGGGCCGGAGGAGCCGCCGCCGCCGCCATCTTGGACCTGGGGATGGAGAAGGAGCTGGGGAGGGGGAGGGAGGAGGGGGCGCTGCCGGGCCGGGCCGCCACTATCCCACAATGCACCGGGGGGACGATGAAGGCAGGGGAGGGCAGGGGGCGGCGGCCAGAGCGGCGCGAGCCGGCTCCCCTCCGCCGCGCGCGGCGAGGGGGAATGAAAACAAGGCGGGGCAGGGGCGGGGATAGATCCGCGGATCGACCAATCGGAACGGGAAGAGGGCGGGGCCGGCGGGGAGAGCTGTCCAATGAGAGCGTGGCATCCTGGAGACTCCGCCTCCGTCCGACCCCGCGGGGAGGAGGCGGAGCCTGGCGGGGCAGTGGGGTCGCGCGCGCGGGGCGGTGAGTGCGGGCGCGTGACGGACCCTCGGCGTGAGGGGAGCGGGCGGGAGGGCGCGGCCGGCGCCGGGGCTGTCCCGGTCCTTGTGCCCCGTCACGCCAGACCGTGTTTCGGGCCGTCCTGAACTGCGCCTGCCCTTCCCAACTCCCGCCCTCCACCCTTCCTGCTGCGCTTCTCAGCGTTCTCTGCCCTTGTCTCCTTGCTTCTCTCCGCAGTATTCACAAAGTGCTGTTCCCCCTCTTCTCTTACTACCAGGTCCCCGTGACCTCCCCGGTTAACTGCCGTCACAAGGCAGTTGTGCCTTGTGAAAAGGACTTGCCGAATTCCCAAAGTGTATTTTCCTCCTTCGTGAACTTGACACCTTCCCCCTCCCTGCACAGTTGATCTAAACTTCTCCCGTCCTTTCTGTTTGCCTTGCTGCTGTCAGCTTATAATCCTGACCTTCCTCTGGCTGCTCAATTCCCTGGAATGGGAAGTCGCCCGCCTGCTGACCCTGCTCCCCGGCAGCGCTGGAGAGCCACGTTGTCTGGTGACGCCTTACAGGAATTTGTTCTGCCCTAAACTTCACGCACAACGATTTACTCTTCCCCTTGTATCCTCTTCAGTCTCAGGTTGCCCCTTGGATTTTGCAAAACTTCCTTTCTTTCTGCAGCGTCTCAATAAAATGTCATCTGGTGCACTGCTCTCGTTCACCTCTTTTGTTCCATTTGTTGCTGGCTACCTCCACAGAAGAAAGGTGTGCTGGCAATCTTAAAGTCCACCAGTTTACCCAACTGCAATTCAATCTCAGCTTGCTTCCGCTTCCTTCTCAGCTACTTTTGTCTTCTTCCATCTTTATCCACTGCTTCGTTTCTCTCTTTCAGTATAGTCTCCTGGCATAAACATGCATTTTGCCTCCTTTTAAGTTCTACTTCCTTTATTTCTTATGTTTTTAAACTCTCACGACTTTGCTTGTAGAGTCCTGAGCCATTTCTGCTCCTCATCTCTTTGTGTTTGGACTACTGCAGTTTGCAGAAACTGCAATTTTAGGTTCTACTTACAAATCATTTAATTCAAGGTCTCTTTTGATCTTAAGTGTTAGTGTATATTTTGATACTTTACATTTCTCACAGTGAATAATTAAAGAAATAATTTGTTTGAGAACTATTTTCTTGCTCCAGTGATTGGACCATGCTCTACACCCAAGGATGCCCAAAGTTTCTATCAATGAGTTCATTCTCACTCTAAGATATTCTTATTTATTCTAGTGGCCTGACCTTACTGACAATCTCTGGCAGGATTATATGAATTGGCTTTAGAGGTTAAATTTTTATTTGTGCCTTGTATGCTGTGTTGCTTCATTTCTGCTATTTACTTATTTTTATGCTGTTTGGAAAAGATAACATGGAATCCTTGCTCTCCCATTTGCAGTTTGTGCCTCTTTGATTGCACAGTTCCAGCCTTGTGATACTGTTTGGACTGGGGAAGGTGATATTCCTGATCATCTTATTGTTCATTCACCTCTGTCTAACCTCCATGTCTAAATCTGCCATTTCATCTGAAAAGTAGCGCAGGCAAAAATTATTTTCATTCTTCAGAGGCAGGTTCTGGGTGCTTTATTCAGCCTTTACTCTTTGATTTCATTCTGTTGGGACTACTGCTGGTTATTTCTTCAGCTAGAATATCCCTTCAGGCAGACCTTTGGAAAAATAATCTTACAAATCTTTGTTTGAATCCATTGCATCGTGGATGTGTGATGAGAGAATCTAGACTGTATTAATCCAAGCAAGTTTTAGTCCCCTGTAGGGGCTTGCCTTGCTTCCTGTTTGACAGGACACGTGTGCCACTAACTTCACACAGGAATGAGAAGGAAAAGAATTGCCCCACTGTCCTGTGTGAGAAGCACCTCTGGCAAACTCAGTCCTGTGCCAAATCCAAAGTAATGCACTTTTTCCTTCATGCAGTGTTTTAGGTGGGATACTGAGATCTGCTTCTGGCAATCAGTCCAAGGAGAGCACATCCTGTCTGGCAGTGCTGCATCTTTTGTAGCACGTGCAAGACAGGAAGGGAGGCTTCCAGGAGGACTGGAAGCATGGTCAACCAAAGATTTATCTTTTGCAAGGGCAGCAAGGGCAGTGCCTTTAATCTGTGCTGCCAGAGTTCATATAATGAATTTAAGCTATTCAATTCCTGATGAATGTAAACAATTAAAAAATAAAGGGTGAGAATCTGTGCATCTGGAAGGATCTGCCACAGAGATGTTCTGGATTAGGCAGAGGTGGACCTCTTTTTACTGGAGAAACATCAAGTTTTCTTCAAAATGTGGATTTTGGAGCATGTGATTTGGAAGGGCAGAAAGGTGACCCTGCCTTGGAGATTTGTCAGTGGACTGCCATGCTAGTCCAAAGCATTTCCAGGGTATCATCACCCTAGGATTCCTCTCTTTCCATTCACTGCCAGAATCACCACAGCAATCAGACTGCAGTACCTGAGGGACTGTGAGGAGGAAAAAGCTTCTGTGGGGAGCTGGCACAGGGGCTTGGGAGGCAGAGTCCCTGCTCTGCTGGTACCCAGCAGTGATTGTGGAAGCTGATCCCAACATCACTGCAGCACTCACCAAAAAGCAGTTGGGATACAGGGGCACTGATAAGGCTCTGTCAAGTTCCAGGCAACAGACATCAAAGGAAGATGTGTACCAGTGGTTGACTGCTAAAGGAAAATGGAAGAAAATAAGCAGAGACTTAGAAAACGTGACTGAAGGGATGTTTATTTAATCTAAATTAAATAAAAGAAAAATACTGCATGAAATCCTCAAGAAAAATAACAAAAAAAAAAGGTCAAAAAGACAAAGATTAAGCTGTTCTACTTGTCCCCAACAGAAAGGATTAGAAATAATGGATTTAAGTTGAAATAATGAAGATGAAGGTCAAACAATTAGACAAGTTCTTATTTGGATGTATAATCCTGGGAGACTTGGTCTCTGTCAGCAGTGTCTGGGGAAAGGCTCGACCCCTTTACATCCCTGAAAGTCTTGTTTTCTGTAGCAGTGTGACAGTGACACTCTTTGGTTTGTGGCTTTACTGTTGGGTTTGTTTGGCATTTCCTTTTAACCTCATTTACCACTTTATTGGTAAAAGAAGAAAGTGGCCAACAAAATAGTGCAGACTTCTGATCTTTTAGGAGATTATTATCATCCTCATTGTTCATTTTAGGGAGAAGATTAAAACTTAGATGTGAGAGGATATTCTGGGACCTGATCCCTGTTGATAGTTTTAAAAGTTGAACATCCAATACTTGAACAGATTTAGGACATAAAATGATTTGTACAAAATCCCCAAGAGGACTGGTAATTCAACAAATCTGCTGATCCTCAGTTCAAGTCTGTTGTCACAAAACCACGTGGATAAAGTCTGTAACAGCATTTCCTTCCTAATTCCTTGGGGCGAGGACAGAATTTTCCATTTTTATTAACGTGCTGCATATGTTGGCCTGATGTTAAGTATTAAATATCCTTTTTCCAGACTTCGGTTCCACTTTGTGATGTCTTCCCCTGAAATTGCTTCCCTTTCTTGGGGTCAGATGAAGGTGAAAGGCTGCTCTACAACATATAAGGACTGCAAAGTATGGCCGGGAGGAAGCCGGACGTGGGATTGGCGAGAAACCGGGACTAATGTAAGTTTGCTGGTTAGTACCTTGCATTTAAAACAGGACTCTCAGAATGGTCTAGAGAACAGTGTTTAAGTTTCAGCCAGAAATTTCAGTGAGCTGCCTTTTTCATTCATCTAGCCATTAGATTTTCCTGGTAAGAACTGAGTGTCTGTTTTGGAGGTGACTTTGTGGAGGGGTCAGAGGGCTGCAGTCCCACTATGTCCTACACGTAACAGGATATAGCAATTGTTGCCCTGAGTTCTGACAGCCACCCTCACCAGACAACTCTCACACACCTTAGAGCTCTCAAGCAATATTCCTCATCTGTTTAAGAGTGCAGTTGTCATAATGTCATAAGATGCCAGTAACAACCTCTCTTCAGACTGTTTAAACAGAAGTTACCTTGAGTGAGATAGGAAAAGAAATTATGAAAAGTTGAAAAGTAAAAAAAAAAAAAAAAAAAAAAAAAAAAAAAAAAAAAAAAATAGACAGTAACTGACCTTGCGTGTTCTCATGCACTATTTTCTCTGTGAAAAGCTCACGGTCTGGCTAATCACACAGACTTCTCTTGGTAGCCATATACTAAGTGCTTGCCCTCGTGATTTTTAAAGTTTATCTGTAAATGCAATCAGAATTGGATGAAAGTACATGAAACAGTATTGATGTTTCTGATTTAGAAGCAGTATAGCAAATATTGCAATAGGAACTTGATGTTGGTAATTCTCCCCATTTTATGATTTGCGCTGGGATAGATGATTGGCTAGGAAAAAGAAGTTCCACACTTTCAAAGCAAAAGCAGAAAATAACAATGTAGTGACCAGGCCCAGCACCTGCAGCCGTATCCATGCAGAGGATGCAGCTCTCTTGGATTCGTTTTGACACAACTGAAACGCAAAGTATTTGGGTTTGCAACTTCATCTGTAATCTTTGGGAGAACTTTTTTAACCCGTCAGAGTTCAGTTTATGCAGAATATATAACACCAAGAGAAAGGTGCTGCTGTCATGCAAAGATATCTGCACCTTGCAGTGAAAAAGGTAGCTGTGTATGTAACCTTTTAAAATGTATTTCATTTATGGCCTGGTTATTAAAAAATAAGTTTTCACTGGCTGTTCAAAGGGCTGGGTTTTGTGGTGAGAGTTGCTGTCTGCTTGTTTAACAATATAATTTTTGTACTTTATATGCACATGGCTGGAGAAGCAGAGCAGGTAACAATAGCCAAGAGGTTCCCAACTATTTCCCGTCCCAATCACATTTTTATATTTATTCCAACCATTGGAAAAATTTGGTTTCAAATTATAGGCACTTACGTTTAGGAGGCTGTGCTTTCTTTCGAAAGTTTCTAACAAGGAATATCATCTTGTCATAAGTATAACATTTAAATCCATAAGTTTTTAGAGGACTTGAAAAATAACTCATGTTAAATTAAAATTGGAGGAGAAAAAGAATAGTTGAGTTCTCTGGAGAAGTAGGTTTTCTGGCATCCTTTTTATTTAATCAGGAAGTAAAAAAATATGTATCTAAAGTAAGGCCTTACATAAGTCACTTGTAAAGCTCCTGCTTTAGGTCAGTTCTATCCTTGCAGCTGAGGAGTGAGGTGATTTGCTTTTAAAATAAATAGGAAACAACAAATATTAAGAATAGAACTAAGCTTTTTGTAGACTGCATCTCCAATGTTGAGAAGAACTGTCAAAAATTTAATTTTGTCAGCACTGGAAACAGTAAGATTCAACAGCTGCATTTTCTGCCCAGTTTTTTAAAGATGGAGTTGTTTGCCTACTTTCCTTAAGCATGTTTTTCCTGGAGGTAGCTGGAACTGAAGTGTGGAAAACAAGCAGTGCTGGTCATGTCCTACACTCTAGTTGGAAATAAATTGCTTCCTTTCCTCCTCTGCTGTCGCACTGCTGTCTAGTGAAGCATGTTTTCATCAGGAAAATTGTATACCTGGCCCTGCAAGGTTCTGTAACTGAGCACTAACAGTTATTGTGGCCTTAACCCTTGGGGATGAATGGCACCCTCTCTCCCTGGCTGGCTGTATTTCAGTGCCATCTGCTAATGACAGAAGAAAAGACGTAGGTATTGCTGAAATGAAGGCCAGAGAACAGAGCAGGCAAGAAAATCTGCTGTCAAATCAACAATGATACAGTTATTTCATCATGTTACATGTTTCCTGTAGCAACAGTAGTTTCTTACTAGCATCAAAGTGTCCTGTGTAACCAAAGAAAATCCTTTTGTTCCGTGGCTTTAATGTCTCAGGAGTGCTTCTCACGTGACAGCAAGCCTTCCCAGAATCCTAATTATTGTAATTGCAGTAAAATATACCAATTCTTCTTGTCTAAGTTTTGAGTCTACTTAAGAAACCCCAAAGGAAAAGCATTGCCTATTCTGTCATAAACAAGTATTTAGAGTGATTTGGTCTGAGAAAGCTCTGCCTATTCAAGTGAGTTCTGCAGTCCAGGTGTGGATATGGAATGTACATGGACTAAGGGGAACACAGCCTTTGGTCCTGGCTGCCCAAAGGGCCAGACATGTCCTGGAGTGTGTCAAGCATAGCACAGCTGAGGGAGGTGCTTGTCCCACTCTGTTCTGCACTGGAGCAGCCCTACCTCGAGTTCTGTGTGCAGTTTTGGGCACCTCGACATAAGGAGGATGTCAGACTGTTAGACTATGTTCCAAGGAGGGTGATGAAGATGCTGAAAGGCCTTGAGGACAAGGCTTATGAGGAGCAGCTGAGGTCATTTGGCTTGTTCATCTTGGAGAAAAGGAGTCTGAGGCGTGACCTCATCACAGTCTGCACTTTCCAGAGGCAGGGCAGTGCAGGCAAGGTGCTGATCTCTCTGGTGACCAGCAGTAGGACCCATGGAAATGCAGTCAAGCTGCAAGGGGACGTTCAGATGGGGTGTTAGGAAAAGGCTCTCCACCCAGAGGATGCCTGGGCTCTGGGACAGGCTCTCCAGGGATGTGTTTACAGAGCAAGCTTGTCAGACTTCCAGAAGCACCTGGATGATGCTCCTAAGTCGTGGTTTAGCTTAAGATAGTCCTGTGAATGATTCTCATGGATCCCTTCCAACTTGAGGTGTTCTATGATTCTGTGAACTTGGAGAACCATAAAGGTGAATCATCTCTGTTACTGAAATTTCAGACATCAGCCATGCTAAGGACTTTCTTGTGGAATAAGTTTAATTCACTCATTGGAAGTGGCACTATACCATAGAAGGCTTTTTTCACCTGCAGCTTTAGGAGCTCATGTGTTTGTTTCAGCTGGGAAAGTCTTACTTTCTCCATTCTCCATGAGTCCACTGTGGCATTACCTACTTCAAGTGAGAAACTCAGACCTCTTGAAAACTTCAGAACTTCAGAATTCTACTTAAAAAAAAAAGTGGAGGAGGGACAAATAATATTTTGGTTTTAAAAATAAAAATACCCACCAAAGAGGGGCCAAATTATAGCCACAGGATGTCCAGTATCTTACTCTTGACCACATGGAGATACATAGAAACTGAATCCAGGAGAAGAATAAGGGTAACATAATAATGTTTTATATCAACATTATAGGTGTGTTTATGCATTCATATGTTTAAAGCATAATAGCAGTAAATGGGTGTACTTTTTAAAACATCTGATAATGTGCTGTGTAAGTTCCTTCTTTCTCTGAGGCGTTTGGATTCAAATATTCTTAACATAAAGAATAGTGCAGAAATCCAAGCTGTTAACTGAAATTAAGCTACCCAATAAATTCCAGTCCTCTTTAGTGAGATTTGCAAAATAAACAAGAAAATTATTTAATAATTTTAATTATCTGAGGAGTTCTTTGTATTGAAAGTGAGTAAACTTTGGCTTGCAACCATCTTTCTTTCAAGTAGATTTTGTTATTTTGAAATCAAACAGCAGTATTGCTGCAATTTATTGATTTCACTTTAACTGTTAATATTTATAAAATGCCAGAATTTAGACATAAATGTTTAAGAAATTTGTAATGCATCTTTTTGGTTTTGACTGTTTAATAAGGAATTATAATCTTGCCATCAATCAATTAATTATCATCCTTCATCTGCATATTAAATACCTTTTTCAGTTTCTAATGTTATGTACTGTGTGTACGTACAGAAGAGGGTTGTGTTACATTCTGGTTCTGCTAATTTACCCTGCTGCTCTGTGTTCAGGACACACAGACACAGCTTTCCTGGTTGATGCTGTCAGTACCCAGACTATTATTTTCCTTCCCTGACACTTAGCATTCTCCAGGAGTGCAGCCAGCTGACCTTGAAGAAGTCGTCAAGAAGGGTGTTAAAACTGTGGTGATTGGTCGTGGCATGAGTGAGGCTTTGCAGGTAGGTTTTTGTTCTGTGACAAGCATCAAGAGAACTGTTTGTTTTCCTTCTCCCTCTGAATAGGAGGAAAAAATTAAATCGATGATGCTTCACTGAGAGGGAAAAAATTGAGGATCACTGTGAATGAGCTCCTGTCAGGGGTCCCTCAGGTCCTGAGAGAAACATTATTTGAGCTCCTCTGTGTTAGTGTCCATGTCAAGCAGAAAACAGGTTTATGTTCTGCTACAGGAGCAAATGAAACCAGAAGAATTTTTCAGAATGTCATTAGTCCCTTCCTCTTGCAATAGGTTATAACTGGCTTTCTAGCCTGCTGCAAATACTTTGGTAATTAGGTATTCTTGTCACAATTGTTGCCAGGGTGTCATTTCAGCAGATAAACTAGCTACAGAAAGCTCAGATCAGAAGTGCTGAGCTTTACTCTGTGAGAAGCAAGTCTTTAGCTTTCTGGTGGGATGAATAACACCTTCTTTAGATTGAACTCCTTTAGTTCCAATTTTATTTATTTTTGTAAGAGAGGACTGCATTTTAAAGTGTGCTAAGGAGGTAGGGGAGCTATGTGTATAAAAGTAGCTTTATTGAAGAGAAAAAAAATTATATCAATCTTAGACCTGTCTGAGCATTGTCATTTTGGCTACTGGCAGGTATTTAAGTCATGTTTAACAAATGGCATCACTGTCTGGTTTTCTACAAGTCTTACAGTTTAAGGGGAAGATAATCTGATTCTTGCTTTTGTGATTTCCTTTTCTCTTCCGAGGTTCCAGCATCCACTGTGGACTATCTGAAGAAGAACGGGATTGACGTGCTGGTGCTGCAAACGGAGAAGGCTGTGGCGGAGTACAATGCCCTGGCTGCTCAGGGTGTCAGAGTGGGCGGGGTCTTCCATTCCACCTGCTGAAGCGCAGCCCATTCCGCCTTCCCGGCCCGCGGCCAAATCACGGACACACCTCTGCTGGATCAAATTGCACTCAGCGGAGTGTGAACTTACGTGCCAAGGCATTTGTGCACTGACCATCGAAAATCCAAAGACAGTTTATTAGTTCAGGATTTAAACAGATCGAGGGCTCACAATAGGCGGGGCTGTTAATGTATTTAAATAGTTTAATTACAGAATAATTTCCATGTATTGTTGAGATTGACCTAATTTTCCTCTGAAGGCCGTCCATAGTCTCGTTACTTAACTTTTCACCTGTTCACTAAATCAGGAAATTATGTTTTGAATACTTTTATTACATTACTGACTACTGGAATGCAGCCATAAACTAGCTGATGAGCATAATCAAATGGTAGATATGAAGTGGTGGTAAAGAAGCACTTTACCACCACTGGATAAATAAGTTAAAAATAAAATAAATTTAAAAGCAAACCCAGAGCATAGAACTTTACCTCCTGCAGGTGACCTCAGTCAGGGTATTTGCCAATTTATGAACATCACATAATAGAGCACTTATAAATTTTTCATTGAGCCTGAAAAAGGGGAAAAATGTCAGCAGGGTATAACCATGAAACCTGGGCCTTAAAGAATTTTCTTATTAATTGCCAGTTTTGAGGATTGAGCTGTCTAATACATATCTATTCAGAAGTTCTTACACACTTAAAATAATCAAAAACGTGTGTTACAAAACTAGAGTTTGCAGCATAAAACATTGATATTTAGGAAATCAGTCTGAATTGTGCTAGCAATGTACTGCTGGCAAGATGGGGATGCATGTGAGACTTGTTACTGGTCATCTTTATCTGATGATTTAAATGTTGTGCCAACAAACATTATTGCACTGAAGATTCAAACAGTTCTCTTGGTTGCTGTTCTTGGTGGGCTTTATCAATATTGCCAGTTACAAGTTCTGTCTATTGCCAGTTACAAATCTACCTCCTATAGATGTTTTTTCCCACCAGGCTCACCATTTCTTGTTCTGTGCATATTAATTCTGTGTGTATTAATGAAAGTACCAAGACAAAGCTGTAAAAGCCCTGAGGCACTTGGAGCTATCCAAGCAGTAGTAGAGAGGCTTAGATTGATAGGAGAGCACAATAACTTTCCCAAGATGCACAAAATACTATGTTCTTTTTCTGCTATTTGCTCTAGTAATAATTTAGAACTTGTATCTGATAAAATACAAAGTGATGTAAAAGCAAAGGGAAAGTGAGTACTTGAAAGTTTTATCTTGCAGTCTCCTAATGACAGCAGTGTTTTCTGTTAGTGTATCTACATTTGAGGCAAAATCTTACATAACCCAGCAAGAACTGCCTTTCCAGCTGCATCTGTGTTGTCTGACACAGCAGCTGGTATAATGCTCACTGTAGCTGCTGTGACATTTTTCTGCACAACTTGCCTGGTGTGAAGAAGGTGAACTACTGACTCAGAAGACTGTGGTCATCCCAAGGGAATGCCAGAACGAGTTCTTACCAGCCCACAGAGTGTGGAGACTTTTTGCACTAAATGTTATCTGATAGTGAAGGTGGTTTGACTCTCTTGATCGGGGTCATGTATTTGTGTTATTTTGTGAGCTTCTGGGCCTTAAGGCAGCCTCAAATGGCAAAAGGCTTTGTAATGCTTTGGCTGAGAAAACACTGCAGTACTTAAAAAAATGGAACCATGCGCATTACACTGTTAGGAGAAGTTGAGCAAACACCTTATCTTTCTCTTCCAGGTCTGTTTTCCACTTTTTTTTTTTTTTTTTTTTGGTAACACATTTTCATGTTAATGTGGCACATTATTGGTGATGCCACATTCACCAAAGCTGCCTAGCTCAGGTCCTGCATTTGAGACAAATACTGTGGGCTCCTCACCCTGCTGCTGCCACATGATCTGTCCTCCCAAAAGGCACGCAGGGAGCAGAGCCCATTTTGCATTGCCAGCTGACTGAGGTGTACCCTACCCAGCTTTGTGCTGCAGCCTCTTAATTCTTCCCTTCATTTGGCAACTGGTAGGATGCAGAAGATTCCACTTCCAAAACAGGGTGCTGCAGTGTGCAAAGAAATGGATTTATTTTTTTAAAGATAAACTGCTAAGTTTCCCCATCACCAGAACAAAATTTTGGTGTCAACAAGGAGATTATTTGCTGCAAGTTTTTCCATCCATGTCTTCTCTTGCTGCTCTCGTCACAGCTTCCTGAGTCAGCACTGTCAGTTCCCACAATAGCATCTGTTCCACTTGGGCTGCTCCAGTCACTGAAAGCCCGATTTCCTTCTTGGTGCCTGAAATTGCTTTGCTAGATGGTGGAAGCAGCTGGGATTGATTCATCAAAAAATTCCAGCAGAGCTCAAACTGCTATCTTTGTTAGATTGCTGCTTTCAGCTAGAGCCATAAATAATTTGTTAAAATTACGGGCTCATAGCCCAAATCATGGGAATGCACTTTTATAGGGCAGGATTTCTCACATACACCACTGCTCTGCCTCCCACCAGGAAAACGATCTCCCAGTAGGCAGTGAACTCCCACCCTGACACTGAAATTAAAGCCGAGCTGCGGCTGGGCTGGGAGCCAGGAAGATTCCACCCCAGCTGCTCTGCCGCCGAGTGGGTCAGTCCCCAGCCTTTATCTTTGTGAAGCAGCATGTGTGAGCTGGCAGCCCGCAGAAACAGGCCATAAAAGGCTCACAGACACCAAATGCAACACGACCAGCATTTTTAAGGGACATTGGGTAGCATTTGTGCAAAGCCTGGCATCCACAAGCCTTAAAACTTTATATTTTCAAGTCCCACTGATACTGCATTAGCAAACTGTAAAGTAAAAAGACAGCCTTTTCTGCATTCCCAATGCCTGTTACTAAGAATAAAATGGAAGATGCCAGTGAAATAAGATTTTAAAAATGATTATAACTTAGACAGGATTCCAAAGGAAATAATCTCTGTGGACTTGAACCCAAGATGATGACCAGTACAGCATGGTGGAAAGTGCAAGTCTGATGAGAAGCAGCTGAGAGAGCTGGAAGTGTTTAGCCTGAAGGAGGCTCAGGAGGGACCTTATCACTCTCAACAACTGCCTGAGAGGAGATTGTTGCCAGTTGGGTGTCAGTAAGAAGTGACAGAACAAGAAGAAACAGCCTTAAGTTGCACCAGAGGAGGTTCAAATAGGATATTAGGAAAAAATATCTTTCCCAAAAGTGTTGTCAGGCTTTGGAACGGGCTACCCAGGCAAGTGGTGGAGTCATCATCCCTGGCAGTGTTCAAAAGGTGTGTGGATGTGGCACCTGGGGCCACAGCTTAGTGTGGGTGTGGAAGTGCTGGGTTTATGGTTGGACTCCATGGTCTTAGAGGTTTTTTCCAACCTAAATGATTCAGTGATGTCATGCAGTCCTGATTTAAATGCATACCCTGTTTATTCATCTTCCCAGGAATTTGCTTTGTACTTTTTGCAGTGAGTGTCCCTGCCCATTTACTTTTTTTGGTCCTTTTTAAAATGAGATAGGCGAAAGCCACACCACGTGTGATTTAATGTCTCATAAGCTTCAACTTTGTTCCCAATACACTTATGCATTGTTTTATGAGCTCTTGACTCACTCTGTAATTGAATTATTTACTTGCAAATTTGTGTAACGAATTTCACTGGACTTCAGCAATCTGGATATGAATGTCCCACTGAAAGCATTCAAAGCTGGGTTTCCCACATAGACAGATGCCTTATTTAAATTAAATTCTGAAAGTTAATGGTAAATAGGACATACATTTTCAAACCATTAAGCTACCCCTCTTTCACGGGAGGTCAGCATTCTCCTTGCTCTGCCAGATTCTTTTCACTCTTGCTTCCATCTGACTAGCAGGTACAACACAGGTGAGAGGTGTTTGAACATCGTTGGTTCTTAGCAAATTATTTGCCCTTCCTTTGTAGATTGCTTAATCTCCCTGTGGCTGCAGCTGTACTGGCACACTGTTCCTAGACTTGTAACCATCTGAGAGAACAGAAACTCCCATACTTGGGTGACTGTCATCTGAAGTCCTCTGTTCCCCCTTCAACAGAGATGAAAAATGCAAATTATCTTTTGTGCATGACTAGAGCCCTTTGTTTTTCTTTTCATTCTGAGATCAATCATCTTATAGGCTATTGCAGTGCAGAAGCCCAACAATTATCCAGAATTAAAGAACAACGGGTAAATGGCATGAGTGCCTCTGAGACAACACAGAGCATGAACTCTGGTATTTTTGAGAGCAGAAAAACCTTAATGTCTCAAACCTGGGGATAGGAACAAAAAGTCAACATCTGGATTCCAACAACTACAATAACTCTTGCTTTTTATACAAATTTCTTTTCCAATTCCCCATATGTTGCACCATGGTGTGAAATGGGCAGTCCTATACACATATACAGGCTGGGTGGAAAATGGATTGAGAGCAGCTCTGAGGGGCAACAACTTGGGGGTATTGGTGGGTGGGCAGCTCAAAGGACTCATCTGCCTTTCTGGGCTGCATGTGGGCAGCAGGCCAGGGGAGGGCACTCTCCCCCTCTGCTCCACCCTGGCGAGACCCCACCTGTAGTGCTGCATCCAGCTCTGGGGCCCCCAACAGAAGGATGTCAACATGAGGAGTAAGTCCAGAGGAGACCATGAAAATCCTCCTGAAAGGGCTGGAGCACCTCTGCTGTGGAAACAGGCTGAGAGAGTTGGGGTTGTTCAGCCCGGAGAAGAGACGGCTCTGGGGAAACCTGAGACGCCTTCCAGTACCTGAAGGGGCTACAAGAGAGCTGGAGGGGGACTTTTGACAAGGGCATGAAGTGATAGGACAAGGCAGGGGGGGCTTTAACCTGAAGGAGAGAAGGCTTAGATTGGATGATGAATTAGTCATCTGCTTGCACAGGTGAAACTGAAGGAGGAAACGAAAAGCTGTAATTTTTTTCCACAATCCAAACCAGGAATCAGAGAAAAATTTACAGAAGAGAAGCCAACTGCAGAATGCTCTCATTAGCAGATTGGAAATGTTCATAGCAGCCTTATATTTTCAGCTTGTTTTAGACATCTTGAAATTACAGATGGAAGAACTTTTCCACAGCCCTGCAGTATCTGATTCTCAGCAGCAACACAGAAGGCACTCACTCTTTGCCTGGTATGTTATATGGAAGGGGATCAAGGACAGCATGAGGGGAACAAAATAGTAGAAATTTGATCCAGTACTTAGCAAGAGAGAGAAAGATGCCTAAATTTTGATATGGAAAATATCTGCTGTGCCTACCACAGCATCCATTGTGGTCTGGAGCCTTTGGACACCATCTAATTTAGAAACACTACTGAGATGACAAACTGCAGAAAATACTGGTGAAGTGCAAAAATGAGGGGAAGAAAAAGGAAAAAGTCTGTAATGAGCTCACTCAACTTGTCAAATATGTGCCCAGACACAGCCTCCTAATGAGAGATACATCAACCCTGTCTGCTGGGAACTGAACTGAGGATGCCAAAGACAAGTCAGACAAAAACAACTCAGCTGTCAGATGGGCAGGCAATTTTCAAAGCAGTGCCCTAAAGGTGAAACACCAAAAAACAGTTTGTAAGAGCAGAAGCCCTAAGAAAGTAAATTTAATTCAAGGATACCTAAAGCATCAGCAAGTTCTGTGGTTATGAGCCTTTGAGCTACAACTCACCAGTGCTAAAAAATATAAATCACAAAAAACATGCAGTGATCTTACTAGCCAAGAACCATGCAGGCATTCATGTTCACTCATATTATAAAAAAAGAAACAGAATAACAGGAGTTTTCCAATTTTATTGTAGGAAAGCATGTAAGGGGTTATTTACACTAAATACAACTGGAAAGTATTTCTTCACTGTTTTGTTTACTTGCTAAAAATACACCTCTTTTTAAAAAGAAAAAAAAACCCAACTGATTCATGAACACAGGCAACATTTGGCTGCTGCACTAGAATGTTTCACACATCAGGTCCTCCTAAAAAATCCTACCAAATGATTGCTACAGATCATGGGAGGCTACTCAGTCCACTAAGCCTGGCACACAGAAGCAATGCACAGACACACTTCCTGACAGGAATGCCAGATGGATAATGTTTTAACTAAATTCTTGTCCCTCTGTACTCCCAGCTCACCTCCAGAGGGGAACACAGACAAGCTGCCCAACTGCTGCTGAACAGAGGGTGTTTGGCTACTTCAACTGACAAGAAAGACTTTGAGTGCCAAAAGTGCTGCCAAATTCAAAATCATAGATTTTCACATCCCACTAAGACTGGTTCAGGCCAGGATCATCACACAGAAAGAGATCCTGTAAACTTAGTGGGTTGTGGTTAGGAATTTTCCAACTGGCAGTTAATCACATTGCTCCTCAAGCTGTACAAAGGTGCAACAGGAGACAAACTGCTTTGTTGCTGTAGCTCAGGAACTCCACATCCTGCTGACTGAATTTCTGCCACCTGCACAAAGAGGTTCCTCCTGCCCCTGCACCATGAACAACCTGTGCCTGCCCCAGAGCTGGATTAGCTTCAGTAAGCTGTAGAGGATGTAGAACAGCAACTGGCAATTTCCTTCCTAGGTGCTCTTCCCACACAAGAACAACAGTACTTTTTAGAATATTATTTTTTCTGTTAAGCAATTAGGTACCAGTGCACAAATGCAAGTTTTAGACATTGAAAAAAAAAAACCAAAACCCAAAACACCAAAACCAAAACAACCAAACCCAGAAAACCCCAGAAACAAACCAACACCACCACACAAAATGCTGAACTCAGCTTCACCTCAGAGTACTGTAAAAATAACACTGATTTATGTGCCAAAGCATTTACATAGTAAATACATAGCAGAAAACCTAGAGGCCTTGGAGAAAGACTTTTGATAAGTAAAAACTGAAGGTACAGCCCAGTGAAATTACTACTGGATTGTGAACTGTTCTGTTTCTGTTGAGTCAATATAGAAAAACCTGCATTTTCTTGAAACCCCTCCTAATTAGCTGAGTAACTCCTGTTGCCTGCTGCTTAAGAGACCAATTGTTCTTCAGCAGCTTTATTTTGATTCCCTTTAGGCATGTAAAGGCTGTTTTGGCTTGGTTTGCTCTCTTTTGTCCACTGCATTTGGACACAACAAACCCCATGAATAGGTTTTTCAGCACCAGCCTTCACCGCCTGGCAGGTTTGGGCATTATATACACCTTGACAGGTTTGCTGAAGGGGATGGTCCCCTCTATCCCATTTTCAGGGGGTGGGAGAGCCTCCAAGCTCTCACTCCAGGTAGATTTAGGAATTCTGGTAGATGCTTTGCTCCTGTTGGAGTTGTAAGCCAGCAGCAATCGCACTTCAATCTGACATGGCTCTGCAGAGAAAAAAAAAATAGAACAATCCAAACATGATTTTCATTGCACAGTGAACAATCAACATCAAATGAATTTTAATTTCATGTATGGTGGGTATATACAGAGCTGTTCTGGAAAGACCAGAATCCAGTCTAGTGTCTGAAAACAAGCTTTTGGCATTACAATCAGCACAGCAGAACTAAGGACTGTTCTAGGTTTATCCCCCTCTCTGTCATGACTTAAATCTTAGCACTAACTTGCAACTTTCTAAAATAACTGTTGGAAAGTAACTCCAATGAAATAATAACAATCATTAAAAGCCCCATAGAACTAGCAGGCCCTGCTCACTGCATTTATGTCAGGATCAGTCCAGATGACATCTGGCAACACTTGTGGCACAGGATATTACTTGAAGATTCTCTTTTGTTGGAAGTTTTTGCATGCCAGACAGCCTCTTCCTCTCTTTCACCAACTATACAGCTAGGCACAGCAAGGTTCCTAATACTGTCCATAGGATAATTTCAATTTACTCTTCTCACAGTGGTCAAAACAGAACAGGGGTTTCAATATACATAGTATTACCCTGCTGCACTTACTGTTGGACCTACATACACAACAAAATTCTCATTTCTAGACTGAAAACCAGATTTGTTTAGGTTTTCTTTATGGACTGTACTGGTTTGGGCTGGGATAAAGTTAATTTTCCTTCATAGAAGCTTGCATGATGCCTTGTTTTGGATTTGTGACCAAAAAAGTGTCAATAACACAGGGATATTGTAGCTATTGCTGCACAGTGTAATACTCATGAGTTTTCTCACATTGCCCTTCTGATCCTCTACCTGTCCCACTGGGGAATGAGCACCAGGTGGTGTGTGGGACTTAACTGCATATCAGGGATAACCCATAACAGGACCACATTAATGAAACCTAAATGAAACCTGCTGAAACCCACAGGATTTTAAGATGCAGGGGGTCTCCAGCTGAGACATCATCAGCACCACAAAGAATACAAGAAATAACTCTTTTGCACATTTACTCCACGCTTCAGCCAACACCTCCCTGAGCTCACCTTTCTGTCAGTCCACCAACTCTCATTTGCAGCCTGCAGTCACCTCTTTCATTCTGCTCTACACCTGGCAGTTAATCAGTGCTTTGCACTTGAGCATTCTCCTTCCCAAGCACACTCTTTCTACTGGCCTTTAACAAGTTTTATTGTCTTGAATTTCAAGGCAACCTCTCCACTTGAATTTCAAGACAATTCTGACCTTGTTTCCTGAGCCCCTCCCAGCTCAGTGTCTTCCCCCTGTTTTATATGCCAGTGTCAAAGTTAATGATTAAAATAATGCCTAGAGGAGACACCAGAACAGAATCCCTGAGGGCCATGCTTAAAATGCCCTTCCAGTGAACACTGCAGAAGTAGAAATAAGGACTTCAGATCTCTCTGGTGAAGTAATAGGATCAACCCTTAAACCCAGATACTTCCAGTCCTAGAAACAGTACCATGTTTTCTTCTCCAAAACAAAACAAAGACAGCAGGATGAGTGATTACATCATAAGAGTACTATATTAAAAAAAGGGTATGTGAAGGAACAAAGCAATAAACCAAATTCTGTTGGTTTTTTAAAAAAAAATCAACAAATCCAATGAAAAATTGCTTTGGAAAAAAACCTCTCAGAGGAAACCCTCACATTTGAATGAAGGTGAAGAGATTAAAAGAAAACAGGACAAAGGGAGTTGTGAATGAAATACACTTTGCTTTTGTTGTTTGAAGTCCACAAGCCAATTACTGAAGTGCTTCCATGGGGAAGTGTGAACAGCAGCTGAGACTGAAGGCAAATGTTGGAGTCACATCATCATCAGAACTAAAGGGGGGATGTTTAGGGCATTAAAAGGATGAAAGTTGAATAAGCAATGAAATTGTACTGCTGTACTGTCCCCTGCCATGCTCAGATACCTGTGAGACCTGAAACAGTGACTTACAAGGAGTCAGTTTACCATGATCCTTTGCCTTTACCTCAGGATGCAGACCTGGCTCTGAGAGCTGACTTTGCTCTGCACATGAGTGGGTGACCTCACCTTGAACACAGCTCTCATGTGAAGGCTCCCATGGCTCTCTCAAAACAGCAGCCTCTCTATTTCCTTACAGAGCAGCAATGCCTGGTAAACAGGGAGCTGTAACTGCTCAAAGGCCTGATCAACACCAAGGGCAGCACCAACCACAGCTCCAGGATCCTCAGAGCCCCCCAGACTGTGGGTATGTAACTTGTGTCTAATGGAAGTGCAGCCACACAGCCACATGAACTTGCATCATTAACATTACCTGTCCAGGCTGTGTGAGAGAGGTAAACCTGAGTTATCAGCCTGTGCCTCCCAGGGCCAGGATTTCGGAAGTCAGCTGGTTTAGGATGGATTAGCTGTGCTTGTCCGTCTGGATACAACACCTAGAGGGGAACAAGAAAAAAAACAAACCAAAAAAACAACAAAGGAATGACAACTGCACTGGGGATCTGCACAGTGGAACAGTGCATTACTTGGCTGTTTACTGAGTTAGGAAGGCAAGACAAGTGAGCTTTAGCTTGGAGCCAGGAGTTCAGCTGCCCTGGATATAACAGCCACATGCTGCCATTCAAATCCACAGCACAGGTGGAAAAAAGGCCACAGTGACATCAGCTTCTTCCCCTGCATTGTAACTGAGGTTTTTGTTTCTTTGTTAAGCAGTGATGCTGCATATTTTACTTGGATCATACCACTCCTACCTCCTCAGCTGCACCAAAAACTAGTGATTCAGCAGCAGGAAGAAAAGCTGGAAATACAGAGAGCCAAGAGCCTGCATATTTTTGTGCGACTCAGAGCAACTTCTTTTGCTTCTTCTCCTCCCACTAGACCAGCTGGAAGCTCACCAGCATTTATTGGTGTTCATGTCCATAACATGCACAGTGCACAAGGAAGCACAGAATGACATCCAAGTGCTCAAAGCAAACTCTCAGACTGCACCCAAGTCAACTCTCAGCACACTCCAGACAAACCAGTTTCTGAATGACTGGTCAAAACACCGAAATCCAGCATTGTTACTAATAAAATGTACCATTACTTGCAATCTACAAGTATTGACATCCTTAAAGAAACTGCCCCAAGACATAATCTTGTTTGCATTTATGTCAAATGACTTCTTACCTGAACTTTAACAGTTCCTTGGGGATCCTGCACATGTTCCAGAGTTGCATCAACATCCAGTGCCACAACCAATCCTGATGTAAACCTCAGGGGATTATCAGATTCACCAGTAGGCTCAATGATATTTGCAGTGGCTCTATGGAGCTGTTAGGGACAAAGCGATTGGCAAAAATCAGAAGGTGGGTGAAAGAGGAAAGAAAAAAAAATCGTAGCTACTACTGTTCTTAACAGAGACCTGCATAAACTTTGGATTCTTTTTTTTTTTTAATATTGCCAGGAATTACTAAGTTTTTAATGTTTTTAGCAGTAGTCCTGAGGACGCGAGAATAGAAGACAAACAAGAAATAAATAAGAGTTGTGTCTGACAAGACCCTGAATTCTAAAAGCTTCATGGTATATTAGAAAGTAGTCAGATGCCAAGACAGTCCACAAGGATATTGCTTTTTCATTTTCTGTTAAACCAACCTGCTCTGGAAGAGGAAGGTGGAGGAAGGTACTTTGCCGCAGTGTTGTCTGAAGAATCTTGACCACTTCTGAAGGCTTGGATGTCACAAGTCTGGGCATTAAGTCCAACAATTTATCTACAAAACTGCCTTGCATTTGTGGGAGCTCAGAGATGAAACATCTGTGTGTCAATAACAGATTAAAAATCAAATATTTTTTCCAACTTTTTCCACAGTATTGTTGTTTTCAGTCAAGCTACTTAATCCTTATACTTAGTTATAATGACAGAATTAAATACCTGCCTTCCTCTTCTGTTGTGTCTCATCCATAAGAGATGACTTTGGCTACTTGTGTTGGGACTGTGCCTTGTGCTCAAACTGGCACCATCAAGGGCTGTGTGGTGAGGGCAGCAGGTCAAAGGAGGGGATTCTCCCCCTCTTCTTTGCCCTCATGAAATCCCACCTGGAGTACTGTGCCCAGTTCTGGAGTTCACAGTGTAAGAACAACAGAGGAGGCCATGAAGATGCTCAGAGGGCTGGAGCACCTCTGTTACGAAGACAGGCTGAGAGAGTTGGGAGTGTTCAGCCTGGAGAAAAGAAGGCTGCAGGGAGATCTCATCACAAATTTTCAGTACTAGAGGGGGCTTGTAAATAAGACTTTACCAGGCAGATCATGACAGGACAAATGAGAATTGTTTTAAACTACAAGAAGAAAGATTTAGATTCTATTTTAGAAGGAGATCCTTCACTGTGAGGGTGGTAAGGCACTGGCACAGGTTGCCCAGAGAAGCTGTGGAAACACCATCCCTGGAAGTGTTTAAGGCCAGGCTAGACAGAGTTCTGGTCTAGTGGAAGGTGTCTCTGCCCATGGGAAAGGAGTTGGAACAAGATGGACTTTAAGGTCCCTTCCTACCTAAACCATTCTATGATTCTGTGATTCCATGATTTTATGACTCAGCAGGGAATTGGACAGCTAGTCCAGAGATACAAGTATCTTTAGCTGGCTGAGCAGAATTTTATTTCTAGCTCTGACTAAATTCACATTTATTATAAGCTTGGCAGCTGTGGCTGGTTAACTGATAAGAAAACAGGACCAAATCTGTCCTACCCTAATGCCCAGCTGGAGCTGGAGGACAGAACTCTTCATTTCACGTGTGTCTTTTCCTCACACTGAGTCTCAGAATTTAGAAGCAGAATTTATCACTATTTCACAGAATCAGAACCACAGAATGGTTTGGGTTGGAAGAGACCTCAAAGATTACCTGGTTCCACACCCCTGCCATAGGCAAGGACACCTTTCACTAGAATCAATCTGATCATCAAATTGACTCTTAATACCTACTCTCCTTGGAAGTAAAGGTGACTACTAAGAGGAGGCAAAAGCAGGAGATAGGGCCAGGAAAGATACTGCAGAATTCTTGTCTGGCTTTTTGCTATGTGTTGAGTACATCAAGGGTAATCTGCTTTTTTATTAATCTTTGAAAGGTCAAAACACTCTCAGGACTCCAGGAGACAGAATTAAAAAAAAAAAAATTAAGTATTTATCAAAACAGCATCTACTCAAAGTAGATAAATCCTTATAAATACAAGAAAAAAAATCAGCTATTCTATAAAAAATTAATTCAGAGCACATATTTCTGAAGTACCAGCATAATATCCTGATGTTAAGGACTTTAACTACAAAGGTTCTTCTTGCTTTATTATTATCCCATGACAGTTCCCAATGTAGGACAGCAGGGAAGGGAGATGTGAAGAGATGAAAAACAAAGTGAATATCCCCTGATGACAATGGTGGTAGGACTTTCTAATATAAAGTGAAGAAGCAGTGGAGTTTGTCACCTCTGAAAGGAATCCACTTCTTGGAGGAATTTTTCACACATCCCAAAAAGAGGTTCCACTCTGTAATGAAAATAATATTCCTTGGTTTACTTTTAAAGAAAGAAAAATGGCTCTATGGCTATACATATTTAGGTGGTTTGGAATCCCATTAAACCTCCTAAAAATGGGAAGATCTTACAGTTTTTGACCCAAAAAAGTATTCCTCACTTATCTATATCCCTCCCTCACATAAAAAACTCCATGTGCATAAGGCACTAATTAAATTCCTGAAGCCACTGTTAGAAAACACTCATTTTCCACCTATAAAACAAGTGGTTAAAGGACAAATATATTATGGACCTCCATGGTAACACAGTAAATTGATGGCAACAAACCTGAAACAGAAGTAAACTAGGACAGTAACTAATTTGCTCTAATTCCACTAGCTGGAGTTCTCATTCTACAACCATGTGTCACTTCTTTAACTTTGGCAGCCAAAACAAACCACTCAGAGCCTCTAATGTACCTAAGCCTGCACAGGAGCAGTTTTTGTCTGAGTCACACACAGCAATTGCAGATCAGTCAGGAGGACAATACTTTCCTGATGCTAAAAATTCAGCAATGAATACTTAATGAAGCAAACATGTTTGGTGCATTCTTTTGATACATGACTTTTCCCCATTTAAACAGGTCCCAAATATCAACTCTGCAATGTTTTTAACCTATTTGTATGTTCATAAATGAGAGAACTCAACCCCCAAAACCCAACTTCCCAATAGTTTTGCCATCTAATTCAGGATTGTGTCCCTATACAGCTGTATCAAAGGCAAAAGAAGCTCCTTTGTTCTGAATTACTCTAGCAAATTGTTATTGGCACACTGCCCTGTTATGTGTCTAATTTATCCTTGCTGATTTTTTAAACAAAGCTTAGGGACAGTAATCTTAGAGCTAACCCTAAGAAGATCCTTAGGCCAGGTCATGCTTACCCTCTGGTGGTGCGGGCAGTCACTATCAGCTGCAAGGCCTTCGCTTGCAGTCTCATGTGGTGTATAATGACCACCTGTCTACTTTCCACTCCGCTGTACATGAACTCCATTTTGTAAGTTTCTTCCAGGATCTGCCAGACAGACATCACAGGGATAAAAAACCATCAGACTGTTAAGCCCTGGTACAACCATGATCACCAGATTCTGGCATTTTTATCTCATACCGAGGAGCACATGAAGCAAGAGGAAGTGCCCAAATTAATACAGTTGAGTTCAGTATGACTGTGCAGATGCCAAAGAACTTTCAAGTTATTTAACAGGGAATACTCCCTCACTTGCATTGATAGCAAGTGACCTACATTCACCATCACAACAGAAAACACTTCCAAGGAGGTTCACACACCACTCAAGAGGGCACCCAAGACAAACATTTCAATCAGAGAAGATTTCAAAAGCTGAAAGACTTTTGTTTCTACTCATCAACAGCAGAGAAGGCTTTGATGAACAGCAGTACCTGTCTATTACATCTTAATTATCTGAAGACTCAGTATCAGCAGTTTCCCAACAGATCCATGAACTTGTTTTTACCCTAGATTTATTACCAGACTATTTGTTATCAGACCTAGCTTGCTTCTTTCCCTTTTTTTAGGGCTCAGCTTCAGTTTTTCGAGGATCTGATAATTTATAAATCACAGAATCAGAATAACTAGACTGGATGGGACCTCCATAAACCATCTAGCCTGGTTCCCTGCCCAGAGCAGGTCTCATTAGATCCAGTAACTCAGGGCCACATCAAATTGCAAACACTTCCAACAACAGATTCCCCCCACCTCTCTGGGCAATAGTACTTAACCATCCTTACAGGAAATTTTCCCTTTATAGCTGATCAAAATTTCTCATCATTTGCCAACTGCCTCCTGTCCAGAGTAGTCTGGCTCTGTCTCATTTATACTCTGTAATGATGCAGTGCTAGACGAAAGTAAATCCATCCTGAAGCCTGCTCTTTCCAGGCTGGACAATTCCCGTTCTCTCAGCCTTTCCTTGCAGGTAATGGGCTCCAACCCCTGACCACATTGGTGGCCCTCTGCTGAATTTGCCCCAGTTTGTCAGCCTCTGCCTTTTACTGGGGAGACCAGCACACGACACAGCCCTCCAGATGGCATCTCCCCAGAGCTGGATCATTTCCCAAACCAAGTCATCCCAGTTGCAGTCAGCCTCCTGCAGTGTCTCATATTCAATGTACTGAACATGATGAGGTTCATGTCATCCCAGTTCCCCAGCCTGTCCAGACCAGCAGCCATGTCCTCCAGCACATCAGCTGGTTCCTCATTTTGGAGGACCCTTACCACCTATTTATTCAGCCACAATCCTGCAAGTCTGGTGAAAAAGAAATTATGTGAGAATGCATCCAAGCTCTGCATCTTCCATTGTCCTCCCCTTGTTCACAGCACCAGTCCCCTCACCATAGAGAGCTGTGGTGGTGATCAGCCATAATTTATTATTGAGAAATGCATTCTGGCTGCTCCAAGTAGCTTTGTTTAGGAACAGCTTTTATAAGTATTTGGCACATAACCTTCCCCAGGAAAGAGGCAAAGACAAGCAGCCCACAGTTTTCTGGGTCTTCTTTCTTATTCTTCTGGAAGATGAGTGTGATATTTGCCTTTCTACAGCAGTCATGAAGTTCCCTCCCTCCCCACTCATCTTTTGAAAAGAACAGAAATGACCCCAGTTTGGGGGACTAAGAGTTACTTGGATAGATTACAGCAATGGAAGGTCAGAAGTGTGTAATTGTTCCACAGCCAACAAAAAACTCCTACCCAAGGACTGGCCTCTGGGCAGGCTCAGCTGCTTCCACCTCACCTGTTTTGCTGCAGCAGATGCCAATGCATTCTGTTTCAGGTACAGGGGAGCTGCCACATTCCACAACTTCTCCTGCAAGGCCTACAAGAAAAAAAGCATGAAATGATGATTAATATCCAATTCAGTCTAAACAGTTGGTTGAAAAAGCATACCAAAGTTTTCTTTTGTGCTTTTAAATACAACACAGGGAACCAAGGTCTCCAAAATATACATTGTTCTATAAAGAAACAGAGATAACTATACAACTAGAAAATATAAAGTTGAGAATAATATTAACAAAGCTGTGAATGAGAAACTCATCAAGCCAAACTCCTTGTACTTCAAAAAGAAAACCAAGAGCCCACACGTTATCAACCCCCTGAGAACAAGATCAGGGCAATCTCAGAGAGAAGGCAAAAAGTGGGAATAAAAACAACTGTCCCCAGAAACACACTTACTTCCACAGCCACATTTCTGAACCTTCTGCTGCTCCACCAAAATCCTGGAGTTACTAGGAATATTATGTCTAATTGAGCTGCTGACATTGGTATTGAAAACAAACCAAAACAAAAACAAAACAAAAAACCACCCCCAAAACAAACAAACAAAAAAAAACCCAAAACCAACCCAGCAAAAAAAATCCCAAACAAAAAAGCCCAAACCAAAAATCAAACAAAAAATACCCACAAAAACCAACAACAACAAAAAAAAACCCCAAAAACCCCAACTGTTTACCACACCCTATTTGCTTTATAGTTTAAAAAAATTGTAGAAAGCTTGAGTGGATGATTTATATCACTGCCTCATTTTTGAAGCTGCCTGTCCTTAGACAGAGCTATGCACAAGGCTGGCTGTAGCCAAAGTTCAAGAACAGACTGTATCCTTCACCCAGGCTGGCCCACAAATCCCAGCCAGCTACCCCTAAAATCACAGGGTATGTAGAGCCTTTAAAGGTATGGAACCTTTTGAGCCTTGAGAGGCTGGGAAATGAAGATACTTTTCCCCTAGCAGCTTTTTTCCTGTTGGGAAAAGAAGCAACTGGAAAGAAATCTACTGAAAAGGGCTACTTGGACCCTCAGGTTCTCAAAATTTCTAATTGTATTGTATGAGTGGAGGGTGTCCTTGCTTGTAAGAAGGGGTCTGGAATTAGATGATTCTCAAAATCCCTTCCAACCCAAGATACTCTGTGATTCCTGATATTATCAGTTACTTTTCATTCCGTGCACATTAGTGACTCCTCTGCATCACTGATCTATTGACTGTTCTACAGCTCAAGCCAAGGATGGCTGATGCAGCTTTTACCCTTCTTCCAAACAGAGCACACCTTTGGCAGATGCAAAAACCACCAGGTTCATTCCAGTCAAATCCTGGAGAAGAGCAACAAAGCTGTCTCCAAATGCTAGTCCTCTGCCTGTACAGCACACTTCACTTTGGATTTAGCTGGATTGTACTGAACTGTACCACTGCTCATCTGAAATACCTTTGGGTGATAAATATATTCCAAGGATTTGAGGCCTGCCATGAGATATGCCAACTGGCAACCATGCATTAGCAAAGCAACTGAAATCCATCCTTGGTTTTACATAACAAAGCTTTCATTGTGTCCCTTCTGGAAACCTGTTTGCTGCTTGCTTTAGTTCTTGCTTTATATTTGTGTAAGTTACACTCAAACACCAAAGAATGCCAAGAGACTAACTTAAACACTACTGCCAGCTTCCAGCCCTGAGCAATCAGATCCAGAGGAATCCCTGGCCATGGCAGGGGCGCTGGAATTGGAGGGTCCTTTCCAGCTCAAGATTTCCTATGAAGTAAAAAATTAGTTCCTATTTACAGCAAGAAGCTGACTTTGAAAAGGGACTTTTGCAAAGGGCTGCTGCAATAGTGTCTAAGTAGCCACTTGACCTGCTAATACTGAATAGATAGATCATTTCAGCACTATAAAAGAAAGCATGACTGATATCAAGTCTTAAGAACTCCTCTGGCACTGATGCCAATAAAGCTTTCTCTGCAAATCACCATCTATAAAAATGGCAGCAGTCTAACAAAACACATTCCAGTAGCCACCAGCAGGGAAAAGTTACTCTCCCCTAACACAGTTGCCCTCAGTGTGATTTCTGTCAGATAATAAACTCTGCACTGACAAAATGCTCGTGAACCAACATAAGCCCTAGGTACAGCAGCACAGGTCTGCATTGGCAAAGTTACTGCATAAATTATTTGCCACAGGAGGGAAGCTGGATTATCAGAAATCCACAGAACCTGCTCTTTCATCACACATCACTTTTCAGCATGAACATCAAAACATGAAAGCATGCCACTGTGATGGACTGGGGCATTTTTGAAGAACAGCTCAAAAAAAAAAAACCCAGATGAAGTCAAACCTTGATGAGGAGCAGCTGACACTGAAGGTAAGTTGCAGTGAAATCTGCCATCCCTGCCAGTTCTGACTGCAGCTCTCCAAGCCTCTGAAGATCACTGAAGCATGTGAAGAAAAAAAAAAAAGAGAAAATAATGTTGAGACAGAGGACAGTTTAATCCAAACACACTCAGAAGGCAGTGACAATAAAGCCAGCTATTCCTGCTGCCTGTTTTTATTAGAGCAAGCACTAGAAACAGCAGCAAAACACACACTACAAAGCAGTTTGCACCTTGGGACTTGGCATGTCCCTTCTTTTGGGAAGCTGACACCAGCACAGCAGTGGAAGCATTAAGTCTGTCAACCCACATTACTCTGCAGCCCCATGGGAACCACACAGAGTGGCAGCTCCAGATTTAACTTAAAACACTCCAGCCCTCTACAGCAGCTAACGACCCATTTGTGTTACACTGCTGGGAAATCAAACTATTCATGTTGGCTAAGAAAGGTTGTTTGGAACGTGTTAGGCTCATGCAACCAAGTGTATGTGAAATAGAGCTGCCCTTTTAAGCCAAGCTAGAATCTGATGTACTGATATTTGTCCAACTAGATGGTGTGTGCTACCTGGTATTTCTTGTAAATCATACAGCAATATAAGCAGCTTTTAATATGATAGGAAAAAATTGTCAGTTAATGGAACGCAAAAGGCTCTAGTTCTCTACTGCTGGCCAAGTTTTCTTAAAGAGTGCACTAAAAAAACAAAATTAGGTTTTTTTACAGAACTGAAAATAGGCTGGATGATGTGGTTTCAACATGTGCCTTTTCTTCTCTACACTTTGCTTTGATCCAAAGTCTATTAAAATTGGCACTTCACTTCCACATATCCTACTTAATTTATTAATTTTATTTTTCAGCTGACCATTTTCTCTTGTTTATTTTAGATTTATCATTGCATTTAGGATGCAATTCTGAATCTTTGGCTCTGCCAAACCAGAGAGTTGCTGAGCCCTGAGACATTAACAAAAATCCATGAGGTTATCTGTATAATATGCAGTCAAAGAAAATCTTTCCTAAACAGAGAATCATAGAATCATTTATGTTGGAAAAGACCTCTAAGATCATCCAGTTCCACCATTAAGCTAGCACTGCCAAGTGCACCACAAGTGCCACATCTACATGTCTTTCAAATCCCTCCTGGAATGGTGAATACACCACTGCCTTGGGCAGCCCTTTCCAGTGCTTGACAGCTTTTTCCATGAAGACATTTTCCTACAATCCAATCTAAACCTCCCCTGGCACAATTTGAGGCTGCTTCCACCTATCCTCTTGTCACTCAGGAGAAGAGACCAGCCCCCACCTGGCCACAGCCTTTCAGGCGGTTGTAGAGAGTGTTAAGGTCCCCCTGAGCCTCCCTCTCTCCAGGATAAACACCCCAGCTCCCTCAGCTACTTCTCACCAGACCTGTGCTCCAGCCCTTCCCAGCTCCACTGCCCTTCCCTGGACACACTCCAGCCCCTCAACGTCTCTCAAAGTGAGGGGTTGTGCTTCCCTTCGACAGCAATGCACCAACAGCTGAGCCAGCCTCAACCTTACACAGAGATTCCATTTCATCTCTTTCCAGAGAGCAGAGTGAAGAGGAGGCTCCTGGGTGCTTCATGCCCATGTCACAATCCATCACAACACACTCATGGAGAACAGATGTCATCTCTCAGCTAACAACTAGGCAGATATTCAACTTCCCTGTCTTACATAGTTCCCAATTCCACTAATTGGGAATTTCTATTTCCTTACAAATCTTAAACAGATTTCAACACCCCTGTAAGAAAGAAAAATTATTCTTGTATAGATGGAGAAACTAAACCACAGACAGATTTGCTAAACAGCCTGTCTTACATTTCTAACCAAACTGCAGACTGATGCTCCCGCCGCCAGGCTCTGCAGCCAAAACTCTGAGTCCCAAGCAGACAAACTCCACAAGGTCTGTTATTTTCGCGGATGACAATTATAAAGGAGAAGAGAGTTATGTTCCATGACAAAATCCACTGCTGTAAGCTGCTTCTATCCTTCTGCTCTCAGCAACCAAATTGCTGGTGCAGGGATACCTTGCCCTCTGCAAAATAACCTTTAACACTTTTTTTGGCTTTGTCAAAATCCTCCCTTTGTCTTAAGGATGGAAAAGAGCAGTTGGTTTAGTATGATTTCCCGGGGCTGGGGGGGCAATCCCATCAGGAAAAAAGCCAAGGCAATAATTTCCATCAACTCAAAAATTGAAAACAGTCATGGCCTGGAAGGTTCCCAGACCCTCATGCTTGAGAGGTTCTGGATGCCTGGCCTAGAGATTACCTGTTTCAAGTGTTTAGTGCATTAAATGCTTTGAGACTATATTTTTTGAGACTATTTTAGGCTGGCATAGAGCAGCTGCAAAACAGCTGAGGACAAACCTCACAGTTCCCACAGCTGGGTTTTCAGTGAGGAGCACACTGTTTACTCTCTGCTGCAGATGGGTGTGACAGTGATTCACAGCAACATACACACAACAGAAATCAGCTATTTTGAAGGAATTCAAATAATTAAGCTTTTTTAAAATTCCATATTCCAAACAAAGCTTTTTGGATTGTTTTCCTAATTCTTAAAATAAGGCTCTTTTGCTCTTTCCAAGCAGAGGAATCACATTGAAAGGATCCTTTTCAAGTGTTTTGTATGTGTAAATCAGTCTAGAGATGAAATGGAAGAGGCAGCATAAAACCCACACTGAGAAGCAACACCACACACCCTTATCTATACAGCAGCAGACAGCAGCATGCAAGAATGTTGAATGTTTTCCATTCCTGGAAAAGCTCTCTGATTTGCAAACTGATGAGGAATGCCCAAGTCCTTTTTAAGTGGGACTGGCAACGAGAACCTAAAATTCCAGAAGCAGGTCCCTTCCTGCTGAGTGAAAGGCCACAGGACCCAGAAAATGCAAGAGCAATTGGGTCAATATCTTTCCACACCCCCCCCCCCCCCAAAAAAAAAAAAAAGACACCAAGAAAATCTTGTGCATCTACATTACAAATAATATGATCAAAATTACAAGGACACAAAACTGAGAATGAGACACAAGGCTGTCACCCATAAACCATGAAAACTCAGTGTATTTTAGCATAAGAGAACAGTCCAAAAAGAACACCCTTACCTAACTCTTACCATGTGCTGAAAAGATGCCCCTGGCCCAAAATGCACACCGGTTATTCTGGGGGGCTGTGCCAGACCTGAGAGCATCCACTGATTCAAGAACAGGTCATGAACACTCTTTTATCACAACAGTCTCTAAGGGAAGGCTCAAGTTAAGCGCTGGACAGCAAATGACAACACTCATATTCAAAAGCAAAGCACCTGCATCAGAGTAACTGAGCACCCTAACACATCTTTCCATAAAGAGTGCAGCTTGAGGTCTTACCGGATGGTAAATTCCAGCAGCTCCTGTATGCCCCGTGGGTCGAGGTGCTGAAAGTTGTAAACCCTCTCCAGGCTCTGATGCAGGAACTGCTGGGAAGGATCTTCATGTGGGGTAATACTGGGAGAGACAGCAGAGGACACCAGCTTTCTACCCGGCAACTAAGAGAGAAGGAACACACACACACAAAAAAAATAAGAAAAAAGTCTAACACAAGGAACAACACTGCAAAATGCTGGTGTCTATTCAGCAAGAAACTGAGAGCTCCAACTCATTTCTCAAATACAGAACTTATACCAAGGCTTTCAAATCTGCATCTTTGTTAATCAATCCTCCCCACTTTACAATCCACTTGCACTACAGATCCTCAGGTTAAACTTCAACATCCCTTTCAGGGAAACATCTTCCTCATCTTACATTTGACACTGTGAAGCCGAGGGAAGTCCAAGACTGCACAAACCACCACTCATTTTATGAGCTATGGTAAGACTTACAGCCAACTTCAACCCCACCCATACTTCCATGCAGGAAAAGTATGTTGCAAAGCAGAATGGAAACATTTCACCCACGAATAAACTGTTCAGGTAGGACACAAGTGAAACGTTGGAGGATCTACAAAAGCCTTTCCCACATACACAGTCAGAGCTATAGAAAACTCCCAGGAATACTGCCCTCCCAGTATTCTTACCTAACCAGCAAATCATGTACTATTCTCACTTGAGAGCAATGATATTACTATTCTCCCCAAAATATTACAAATTCCATATTGTAACAATTTCACATTTGTCTCTCCTGCCTAAATGCACATATTTCAATATTAATTCCCGTGGTGCACAGGAGAAAAACCTTTCAGAATCTAAGTAGTACACAAAGACAAACATGAAAGAGACTGGCAATATTTCTAACAGGTGTCAAAGTCCAAACCAAACTTACTTAGTTCAACTTACTCTTAATGGAGGGACCAGGTGAGAGAGACTGTCCCGAAGATACGCGTAATGTCTGAATGTATGGTCAGAGAACAGGGCAGGCATTGTTGGGCAACTTTTAGCAGCATTAAAAATCAGAACCAGAACAGCAATGTCTATTGCAAATGGATTGTTAAAGAAAAATGAAAAACAGCAAGAAGAGCTCCTTAGGGATGGGAAGTAAAAATAAGTCATCAACAACCCTTTCTTTGGCAAGGATTTGTCTAGGAAGTTCTTTATGGTTGGAAAATACTGAGCAAAACCCGAAGAAACAGCTGTCTGAGCAGATGAAAATCAAGTACGAAGTGCAAACATTACAGGGTGAGCCATACTGGAAAAAGGAAGTTACTGCCAACACGGGATGGCTCAGAAGCAACACAAAGGAAAGGAGCCAGGGATCCCAAACACAGAACATGTGCATTAGGTGGAGTTTCACTCTTCCTCACAGCTTACACTGTGCTCACCAGTTTGCACCACAGAATCACAGAGTGGTTTGGTTGCAAGGGACCTTAAAGACCACTAGCTCCAACCCCACCCTGCCACGGGCAGGGACACCTCCCAGTAGACCAGGTTGCTCAAGTTTTTTGGTGCCCTAACAGCATCCAAAATTATACATTTACTGCCAAGTCTTTGAAAATTAATGCATTACCTAAGATGCCCTGAAAAATATCACTATGCACAGACTTTAAGCAACCCAAAGAATCAAACACGGAAAGATAATTCTGAAGTAGAAAACACATTTTCACAATCTGAGACCTGCAGAAACAGAGAGCAGCCAAAGGCTTTCAAAGTTAGCCCAATGGCTGACACCTGCAACAGGGCTGATCCCAAGCGTAACCTCTGATTCAAATTTCCTAAGTGCTTTGAAGCAAACAAAACTACATTTTAAATATCAGTTTACACTGGAAACATGCTATTCAGGTTTACCCCAGCTTCTGGCTCACATGCCTATCTTCACATAATATGCCTCTGTAAAATCTGGTGGCAAGTTACCTCCAAAACATTCTCTAACATAATATTCTGTGGTTCCTGGCAGGAAGGTGCATTGAGTTAAACAACAGCATTCTTCTCCCTGCAATGTTCCTTTAATTCTCAATTCACAGGACAACTTTTCTCAAATTATTACTAAACCATGTAATTACAGATTAATTTCTCTCCACCTGATTCCAACTCATTTCAAATCTCACAAGGCATTCATTTAATCTGTATAGAATTTCTGGTCAATGGCCTGTGACTGGAGAGAAAAATAAGGAGCAGCTTCTAGAAGAAGGTTCCAGTCCAATGTGTCTCAGCACGCATCAGAAATAACATTATGTTCTGCTATCACACAGAAGGGAAGAAGGGGAATAACAATGGAAAAATGCATTTCCAAGGCATCTCCTGTTGTTGAGGAGAATGTTGTATCAATAACTGTTTGTATTCTAAAGCACTGGAAGAGCTAACAATAGTATAAGGATTTCCGATGTTGAACTATTTCAGAAAGATGAAAAATTCAAAGCATTACAGGGATTCAGGCACTGCTGAACTTAGAGATGGTGCTGTTTTATAAACTGCACAGCAGTGAGCACAACAAAAGTTTTAACTAAAAAGAAAACAGACAGAAAAAAACATTCTTCTTATTTAAAAGCTAAAGCATCCTCAAAATTAATGCAAACTAGACAAATGCTTTGACATCAAAGGGCTCATCTACAAAGCCTAAACCTTGACAAATTGCTTGATTATTCAGCACAGCATAAAAAACAGACCAATTATAGTCCACTGATATTTATGAAGATGGTTCCAGCTAACAGTTTTTCCATCACTTGCTGAGTAACAAACTAAGTGCAAAGGGATTCAGAAAGAGGCACAGGATTGTTTGTCTGCCACAGGGAGAAATGGCTGAAGAAATGTGAGAGTCGGGAAATCATGAATAAAATCTACTGCAGTCAAAATTATCAACTGGCTTCATGAATAAAGATACAGGCTGGGTCATCCATGTCTGGTTCTGGAGTGTCAAAGAACGGATGTGTGCTCAGCAGCTCTGGGACTAATGGAAGCACCAAAGTGGGATGCCTGCTTCCCAGAAACTTCAAGCATCTGGAAGTAAACAGATTGAAATATATGTTAGTAAACAGGCACTTTTCAAAATACAGCATTCTAAAGCATTACTACTTTATATTGCAGCAACACTTTTAGACAGTCAGCAAGAAAATCCTGCTGTCCAAGCTCAGTGTTTCTTTACAACTGACCATTTGCCTTAATATTTTATAGGATCTGAGAAAACTGAAAGGACAAGCAGTAATTTTTTTTTTTAATTTAAAGTGTCTACAAAATAGTTAACACTTGGAGTTATACACTCCAGGAAGCTTTTATACTAAAGACTAATGAACGAGTGCATTTTTTTTTTCTTCAGAAATAGGGAAGCTAGGAGGTAAAACTCCAAAACCCTAAAACTCCAAAAACAATGTAAAAGTACACTGGAAGTCAAAGCAGGCTAAAATAAGTGTTTCCAGTAATATCTAAGATATCTGATATCTTACACCTCAAACCATGTGTGTGGAGCACCATTCCCTCTATTGCTTCCACTGAACGACCAAAAAATCTGCTGCAAAAGTTCCTTCTTTTTACTTAGACAGAAAAATTCCTCTGACAGCACAATGCCACATGGCCAATCCACTTATCACAACTGATACAGTCAACTGCTGGTAAATATTACTATTTAACACAATGTCAAGTGAGCAAAAACACTTGCATAGAAGAGATGAGGTTTCAAATGGAATTCATCTTTCCTGTGAATGCATTGAGTACCTGGAATAGGGGCATATTTCCAGGAATGGTCATCAGATCTGGATTCCCAGTGCAAGCATTGACAAGCAAGAACAACACAGAGTTTCCACACCCGTCATGAATAGCACATATTTACAGAGTAACAGGATTGTACACCTGCCATACCTGTTACCTCCTTAGCAAGCCCAGTATTTCCTAGCACCTCACTAAAAAGAAGAGGAAAGTAAGCAGACACACAAGGACACTGAACACACTCACTTCCATATGGATTCTCTGTCTGTGGGATACTTGGTCAGGTTTTTCAGCAGCTCCACCAGTGCGAGATGGATGCCTTCTTTAGTTGAAACATTGGTGCAACACAACAGTTCATGAAGTGCTTCCCGAATGTCCCTTGAAGAATCCTAAAATAAAAACCCAACACAGACACTGCTGAGCAAAACATGCCTACACACACATTTACTTTCAAGGTGACAGCCTCTGTTCCTTGGCTGAGTTAGTAAAAGAGGTCTGCGAACAGCAGTGCCCGTTTCTAGTCACCAGAGCTAAGCACAGATGAAGTGACAGACCAGGCAAGCGCTGCAGAGACTCCTGGTCTCATTCTCCTACGTGCTTACTTTACTGGAATGAATGGGAACTGCTTCACTGCTGACCTCTCAAGCAGAGCAAAAATCACTACTTGGTTTGCATGATGCTGTATCTTTGCAGTGACAAAAAAGGAAGGTGTTGGGCAGCTCAGTAAAACAATCACCAAAGATTGTTTTAGCATTTTCACTGCAGCCTTTTATCCTTTTCAACCCAGGGAACGCAATTCCACAGGCTTTCAGCCCAGTCACTAGCCTCCAGAGGGTCTGAGGAGGCACTGACATGTCAGTGCCTGGACAGACTAGAATATCCAGATGAATTAATCACATTCCTTCTGCCAAAAACCACCTTGACATTCCATATGCATACATCACCAAGTTCCTTGCTATCAGCATTTGCCTGGTGCTGCTGAACACATTGTGGAAATTTGATAGGATACAAGAACTGGATGCTTTTCAATGGTGGATTTTACCTTTTCTAAATTATAATTTGCTAAGTATCAACAGCTCGTTCATCACTGTCTTACACAAGAAAGAAGAAAGAGCAATCCTCTTGTAAATGCTCTTAAATGACAGCCAACACACTTGAATGATCCAAGGGCTTTTGTTGGTCAAAGACAGACTGACCACGGAGAAGACAAACCCTGAGGACTGGAAGGACCACAGACATAAAATACTCCAGACCACTAACAAAACCCACCAGAAATGTGGTACAGGGACAAGCAAGGCAAAAGACCATGAAGGGACACAGATGAGCAACAGAAACCGAGATCAAGGACAACAGGGAAAGCAAATTCCAAAGTCTGGTCAGAAAAGCAAGGAGTACCTGGTACAATTATTCTGATAAATTGAGAGCAGTGGGGTGAAAACGAAGTTACCCTCAACACCCTGGAGCTCCATATTTATGCTGCTGGAACTAATTTAGGCAGCAAAGTTAATGGTATTTTTCCACATCCTTTATTTTTGTACTGGAAGATGGATTTTACAGAAAAGCACCAAGCATTTCAGAATCAGATAAATCCATTAAAATGTTAATAATTCTACACTTAAGCTACCTCAATGCCTGATGATAATTATGATAATATAAACAACAATACACATAGGGTTTTATCATACATGATAAGTCAGCACAGAAGAGCCCAGCCTAACCAGGACATTTTCATACCTTAATGCACAGGTTCCCACCTTAAACAAACGTAAATAATGACAAAAATGTGAGGCACCTAAAGCTCATTGCTGCATTTGCAAAGACAGATCATATTCCACAGCATTTGTTGCAGACTGATAAAATAGGTTTAATTAGTTTGCTACTTCCTGAGGCACAACTGAAAGTAGCAATTGCTGCCCTGGATCAAGGAAATAAAAGGTGAAGAGACTGAAACAGTGGATTTGCAGCACCTCCCAAGGCACTTCCCAAAAGAAGAAGGAATTTGCCTACCACTAGTAGTAGATTAAAAAAAATGCCTCAGGGGCTATAACTCAGCAAATAAATCAGGTCTGAGAGGACAGTTTGACACAGTACCATTCCTACAGCCAAAATCTCTTCCTGGATCAACCTTATCAACCAAGAAGAGCAGCTGACTCGTGCTATTCCCTGAATCCTGGCTGAACACTGACTGGGAGGATGCTCGTTAGGAAAACTCAAAATTATACGGCACAGCACACTGACAAACACCCTCAACAGAAAAAAGATCTCAGGTCAGTTTTGCTTGGTGAGCAAAGATGTAGATGGCCAGCTCTGCCTGGTGAGCAAAGGTGTAGCCAAAGCAGCTGAACCAAGGACACAGAAAGAAAATGAAACTGCATGCAACATGAAGTGCATGGAGTGTTGGACTTCAATACAAGACAGAATGAAACACATGGAGGCAACAGCACAGTGATCAAAGGAAGAGTTTTTATCTAAAATTTGTCCTTTTCAGAAGTATTCCGCTGTCCTGGTGCTTACAAGCTACCAGATTTTAAGAACCTTTGTCAGAGTTCAAAGAGTCAAAAAACCCCAAAAAAGGGTGGGGTTTGCTCTCAGAAGAAGGGACTGATTAGCAGTACATAATTAAGCACCCCAAAGCAAGCAGGAAAGCAATTCTTGCCCTCCTCAAGAATTTCTTACCTCCAAGACAGCCAACACAGTATCCAGCTGGTCTTCCCGCAGCGTGATGTTGTTGGAAATTTTTCTCATTGTGTGTATTGACTGCAATCTGACCTCCTCAATTTCATCATTAAACATGTCAACCAGAAAATCCAGGCATTTCTCCGCAAAAGAAGGAGAGGACTGAGCCAACATACACAGGGCTTCAACGGCAGCAATTCGAACCTCTGTTAAAAGAGCAGCAGGGAATTCACTGTAAATTAATTAAAACTGTCTGATTTAAGGACATTCACCCAACAGTGAGGTCTTGTAGTCTTCAAGGGCTGGGCTAAGGAGAGGAGATGCTAAGGAAATGCTGAGAGCCTCAGCAGGGACCCACTGGGGACCTCTTCACAGACAAATCTTCAAATCAAGTTTCACTTCTGATACAGCCCCTGCTGCTGCCATAAGCATCTGCAAAAGGGACCTGCAGGTGAAAAACAGGTCTCTAATCCATCAATAAATACTGCATATTTCATACTGTGTTTTGCAAGCATAGCATTAACACTGGTATCTTAAGCAAACTAATTTAGTTAATTAAACTGTGCCTGTTTTATTCTTTGTGACATTTTAATTGCTTGGAGCTTTCACTGCATTATTAACTTCTATGCAGCACTTTATGAATTGCTGAAAAGCACCAGAGAATCAATGTTCTGGCAGTTAACAGAATGAAAGTCTTCTGCTTTCTGACATCATTTTCCTCAAGACTAGGAAAAAGGTACCACCTAAATATGAAAATTATTTGAATTAAAGAAAAAAAAACACATCAGAAAGCATCCTGAGTCTACTTATGCTGTAAAACATTGCAGGAATTTGAAGAGTACCCAAATTTAACAAGGTTAGGCAGAGATAAGATTCTCTTCCCTATAATCATCCTCATTAGCTTTCCTAACATTTATGTGCTAACATCAGAAAAATGGTAATTAATCTGATGTCTTGAAAACATTGTTGTTTTAAACATACTTCTAGTTTTCACTCAAATTAGCTCATCTTGAAAACATTTACTTGAACTTGTGTGGAGCTTTTAGGCCTATTGTTCTTAAAAAATTCATCTGACTCCTCAGGATTCTGATCAAGTACAAAAATGCATAAGACAGCAAGACCCCTGCTTGCTCAATAACGACGCTTTCGTCACAGCTCTGAGTCTCCATGGTCATTAAGACCCAGGTATTAAAGAAGAGAAACATTTTGCTGATTTTGCTCTCATAAGCTGACACACTAATTCAGATTTAAGTTACAACATGGAATTCAAGCAGTGTTACCAGTCAGGGAGTGCTCAGCAGTATTTAAAAATGCTGCAGTGGAGAGAGAGAGAGAGATCTGTGTATATTTCACATTTGTTAATTTTATCCACATTCTTCAACAGCATCATACAGACACAAGGCCTGTGGCATAAGAAACTGGATAACATGTTTCATTGGGCCAAGGGGCTGAACCAGTGAAACATTTTTTATTGTTAGTCAGGAAAAAAAGAAGGTGCACTTTCAAGCTTCAGGGAGAGTTTAGCTACTGGGAAAACATGCATGTATTTGCAGGACTCATAAATTTGCAGGAGCAATAAACCCACTTTTACAACACAATCTACAATATTTTTGTTATGGTGTTTTTGCATGTTTTAACTTAACCTTATCCTTCCAATAACATTAAAAGCAAATTCAAAAATAACATTCAGAGCTTGGAATTTTCATGGTTTAAGCAAATACCAGCCTCACACTGTCCCAGGAGAGGTTTAAATGTAAAACATTCAGGTTGTCAATCATTGAAACAGACTACACAGGGAAGTGGAGGAATCGCCATCCTTGGAAGTGTTCAGAAATCATCTGGATGTGGCACTTAGGGACATGGCTCTTAGTAGTGGACTTGGTAGTGTTTGGTTAACATTTGGAATTGATGGTCTTAGAGGCATCTTCCAACCTAAATGATTCTATGAATTTCCTTCCTGCTCACAAAAGACCAATTTTGAACAGCAGTAACTAACTCTGCCAATTTATGTCCACATGCAACTGTTACATTCAAGTCAACAACAACAAAAAAAATAATCCCAGTGGGTTTCTGCAAACCAGAAGCAAGCCACTTATTACCATATATGTTACTAAAACTTTACCATTTAGAGGAAGTTATTTGCTTTTTCTACCCAACTGAACCCTTCTATCCAAAATTCTGTGCAACACTACAGTACCTTTGAAACAACTGCCATATCAGAGATCACAATGATGCTCATCAGCCAACACAGATCTCCCCCCTTTAGCTATTCCATGCCCAGTTAACACTTACCATACATCTCATCTTCCAGGCCATGAACAAAAGCCCCACAAGCTCCTGATTCAATCAAGTTCACAGCACCAGTATCGATTTCCTCTTTGGGAGCATCGTCTCCCCACTTTCTGCCACTTGAAAACTCCCCAGAGCTGTAGAGCTCTTTGGCTCGTTCATGTGCAGTGCGCTTCCTCTGGCCAAAGAAGCATTTCAGTTACAACCATGTAAACTTCAAAAGATGACTGAACAAAATATTAAACTGGATCTGAAAATAGATGTAGCTGGAGGCTTAGACATTGACACACATGCAAGTGCTAAGAAAAACAAACCTACTCTTCTATGGCTATTTCTAACTGCCAGTAACTCTCTGTAGTTTTGATGTAGGGAAAGGATAATAACAAATACATTTTAATTAACATATTCTTAGACATCCATTGTAAAAACAGCCAAACTGGATCAGAACAAAGGCCCAACTAGTTAAGAAGCCAATAAGTGATCTGCAAAAATGCTATCACTTTGCATTTCAACTTGTTAAGCTGCAATTAAATACTTAAATGCTATCAATACTATCCAGAGCTCAGCAATGTGTAAAGTGGGATATTCATTCAGTGTGCTTGCTAGTCTGCCTCCTTTTCCCACACACTCTAAATAAAGCTGCACAGCACTTTCTTTAACAGCCTTTACAAAGCAGCACACAAAAAACAGCAGCTCTTCATCATTCTTTGGTGGACAGAAAAAAATTAACATAACCTTGAACATGCTGCTTAAGGAAGGAATGCTACTGAAAAATTTTGCTCACAGGGTTGAGTAGCCTTTAGCTACTCATGTTTCTTGAAATCTTGATGGTTTTTGATCAGATGTTGCAGGATGTTTCCAGGAGCTTACTCCTAGAACCAGGATGCAATCTTTCCATATACAATAGGCAAAGCTTTTAGCCAAAAAACTATCAGAACACCACAAACATTTACCTCTCAGTTGTTGCAAAACTTGAATAGCCTAGAGCTGTTTCTTACATGCTTGGTTAATGAAATCTAAAACTAGCAATTGCCTAATTGACTTTAATCTAAAACAAAACCTGTCATCATCAATTAACTCTCAGCAACCCTCAGGCAAGGACAAGGTGAACAAGCACACTCAGTATTAACACACATCTTGTGGGATTTTAGTACCTTTACACAGGAAAACAAACCCAAACACTTACATACCCTCAGATCTGACATGAGTTTCTTGTCAAGGGTCTGCTCCAAGAAATGCGAGCTAACTTGTTGCATAGAACCCTAAAGAGAAAAAGATATAAAAATGAAGAAACAGGATTATTCTAAACTGCACCATATAATTTCCTGACTTATCCCAACATGGCAATCAATCTTATCCACACATTCTAACAGCTTTATGCAATACCTGACACTATTGTACGTCAGAGTCTAGAAAGTGAACTTAAGAATCAGAACATCTTATTTTTCCACTGAGATTAATGTGGCTTTTCTTGAGTTCAGTTGGTTCACATGTCTTGTGGTAGAGAAGTAGGGGCAGGAAATTATGACAAGGATTTGTTTTTTCTTTAATGTTCAACCATCTACTCTCAAGGGAAGAATCACTGCACAGTTGAGCTGAAAAACTGTTGGGTTTCCTCAACCTCCCTCATTTACTTCACCTCAGAATTTTGGGAGAAATTAACCTATACTGTTTTAAACATCCTCCCATTCTTTTTTTTTTTCCAAATATATATGAAAAATCAAGTAACTTAAGAGAAACTATTCTCTGCTAGAGAAGAAAATAATGCAACTTACCAATAACTTCGCAGCTTGTACTCTTACAACCCAGGAACCATCACTAACCATATGGCAAATTTTTCCAAAGGCATCATCAACCAAGCGAATTTCTTCATTAGAAGAAGGAATTGGGACGATACTGACATGGAGAAATCAGTTTGTTGATTGTACTCCATACTGGATGGCATCAACAACAAACAACCATGCTGATTTCCTATCAATTGTTCAAAAATACCAGGAACCAAAACTTCACTGCATCAGTGCATTCTCATAAAGCATCAGCATTTGTACACATCAGTCTCCTAACAGCTCCTCCTCAGATCTACTAGCACAAACTCTCAGGATTAGGATGATTACTTGGCCAGTACTTTGAGTGCAGTGCATGCAGGACGTACCTTTCAGGGTAAAGCTGACTGAGGACCCAAATTAGCTGAACAGCAGCACTGCGCACTTGCTCATAATCATCTGCCAACAGCTTGCAGGCCTGAAAAAACATTCATAGTCCAATATACCTGAAACATCTTCACCTGAGCTGCCATTCACTTCCCACATCCTCAGCAGCATCCTTACCACGAGACAGGACAGACTAAAAATCAAAACAAATACAGTCTTCCCTGCTACTCCCTAGTATTTCCAAGTTTGATCAGGCAGACTAGATCTAATCAAGTCAACCAGGAACATGTTATAAACTCCAGAATTACCTGTACTATGCAAGAAGGATGAAATGTGAGTCTGCAATAGAACTGATTTGATACAGGCTGCAGCTGCACAGCTTTACTGATAAAACAAATACAAGCTTCAAGGGTACTCTCCAATAAACAAGGAGACTTCCAGACTATGATTGCCAGATGACAGGAATGACTTTAATGCAATGCCTTGCCCTTCCCATGATCACTTCCCCAACAAACAATATATAAAAAAGCATATGCTTTAGTGCATTTAAGCACAATGGATGCAATATATCCCTTTATTTCCACTGTTATACAAAAACAAGGAATATCTGCAACCTAAGTGTAGAATACTCCTCCTCTGCTCAGTGCCCTCCTCCTCACAAAACACACTGCCAGAGAACTCAAAGAGAACGATGGGCAGACAAGTACAACACAAAAACAAGGTTTTACCTGACTATAAATAGCTTGCTGTAACTTTAGTCCTCTTTCATGAAGCTGTAGCTACAGGGGAAAAAAACCAAAACAATGTAAGAAAGTGTAAGTACAGGTTTAAGGGACACAGACTGAATTTTCACCACAGTTTTTCTGTTTGAGCTGCTATAATTAAAATACTGCATTACCTTGACCATAAATATTTCAAATAATATTCTTGAGTTCAGTATAATTTTTTAGCTTCACAGTCATTCATACTTAGATTACGGACAACAATTTATACAAATACACTGCCTGTTCATTCTCCCAACCTTCAAATAATTTTTTAGTGTTAGCCATATCCAACCACAATTAAAATAGATAATTAATTACTTTATTACCATTCCCGAAACATGAATCCAAAAGTAGCATTTATATGGCACGAAAATTCATTGGCAATCTTTCTGTTACCGAATCACAAGGACAGCAACGTGTCCTACACTGTTTCTTTTTAGAAGGATGATTAAGTACATCCTCCAGGAGAGGGAGATTTCAGAGAGATTCAAGTGCAATCTGATCTCCTCAAATGGATCTTCCTTCTTTCTCCGGAGTTTAATAACATTAATTCAAAGATCCCTGTTGACCATCACAGCAGATGGAACATTATTATAAACTTTAAGGGTAATAGAGAAACTTCCATATCCCCATACACTCACAGGCAACTCACATTCAGCAATATTTTGAAATGCATGGTCTCTGCTTGCATTTCTGCAAAGCCAAAAGCTTCTGAAGGGTCCCCACACAAAAAAAACCCAGTATATAGTATATCTCATGAACAGTTAGAGAATACTAATGAATGTAACCATGAGGCAAAACATAAATGTTTGCTTTAAAAATAACAAACTAAATTCTTTCTGGACTTATCACACAGGTTTCTTATCATAAGCAGATACCTACTGCATTTTGGAGCACTAGTGGTTTATTCTGGTAACCAATAGTAAATCAAGAAATAAATTTGCCACTAAAATAAAGACCCTACACACACTCAAAAGAATGAACAAGTTGAAAAGCTTCTTCAGCTATACCTGAAACTGAAGTTATGCATCACTCAAATGCCCCTTGAGATCTCATGTTACTCAAATATTTCAAGACCTAGCTTATTTTTTCAGGTAATTTTGATACACTGAACAGACTTTTACTAAGTTTATTAAAATAATCTTTAAAACAAACCTTTGTGTTAGTTTGCAGCCCTCTCTCAGCTTCCTTATACAACCACAAACCATTTCTTCCATGGTACCAGCTACACTTACCATGGCTTTTATAGCTGCAGTTCTAACTCGAGGGTCCTGATCATTAAAATGATCTCCTATTATCTTCTGGACATCTTTGGCCGCCTGGCTTTCAGCCTCTTTTGCAACACCTTTTTCCACTGGGCCAAGACAGCCAATTAGCTGAAGACACTTATTCCTTACACCATGAGAAGAATCTGTCAGATGCTGGGGAACAAGAGATGAGCAGATGTAACTGGATTCTTATGTTTCTTTCAACCCTTTCAAACATCGTGCTATGTTTCCTAGCAGTTATTAATCTTAGTATTGTAACAGTTTGTTGAGAAAAATGAAAATAATTTAAATACTGACTGCCTTTCTTTTTTTCTTGTGGCAGTGGCAAAAGTTTCCTGGCCCAGGGAGGCCTCCTTACCTTGCAGGCTACCTCCACCAGCCTCATCCTGACAGATGGATTCTCTGGGAGTTTTGTGCCAATCACTAACAGGGTGTCCAGCAGCTGAGCAAGGACTTGGTGAGACTCTGCAAGACAGAAGAGTGAAAGGCTATGCACTACTTTGCTGAACTCTTACTAGCTACAGGATCACAGACTGATCCACATTGGAAGGTCATCCTGAAACCTTTCAAGGCCTGAACTAGCCCAGCTCCCTCAGCTATGCCTTGTACATCACATACTCCAGTCCTCTACCACCTCAGTGGTTCTGCTGAACTCACCCAACCTTACCAGCACCAATCTGGCACTGGGGAACCCAAAACTGGATAAAGTATTCCAGATGTGGCTTAACCAGTGCTGAAAAAAGGGTATGACACCCTCCTCCCTTGACCTGCTGGCTACACTCCTGTTGATACAGCTTGATGAGCTGGCCTCTAGTATAATATAAAAAAACTCTTCTTCAAACATATTTCCATTTTAAGCAAAACTGTCCTGTAGAACAGAGAACCTCAGAGGCAACAGCTCTCAGATGGAAATGCAAAAGCAAATTTTGCACTCCTTTAGAACAAAGATATAGAGCAGGCAAGTCAGAAGAATATTCTTTTCCTCCTTAGAACATGGTGTTATCTGTCATGATCCACAAAACCAGAAAATAAATACTCTAAGCAGCAATTCCCAATCATACACCTGAGATGTAAGGCCTTGCCACTGTCCCAAATGCTTTGACAGCATGATTCCACCTTGACCTCAAGCACCACATCAAAGGTGAGACGTACTCTCATTCTGAAGGGTGTTAATGGCATCATCCATAATGCAGTCTGGGGAAAACCCTGCAGTCTTTGACAACAACCCCAGCAAGGATGCAATCTTCAGTCTTACAGAGGCATCATTCTCCTGGAAGGAAACAACAACCCAAAAACCCCCCAATACAGTAAGATTAAAGAAGAAACCATCATATATTACCTACATACATCTACTCATTTAAGAAACAGCAAATGCTGTCACAGGTGATAATTACATAAGTAAACCTCATCAATTAATATTCCTTTAAATTAAATTTCAAAAGTTCATGCATTTTAAAGATTTATTTTGAGGCTCCTACAGACTCATGCACACATGACTTCTGGTCATAACTGGATGGTCTCTTTCATTGCATTGCCAAGGATATCCAATGCAGAGTAGAAAGGCAAAAAGTCATCTGGATGTCATACATGGATCTTACCAAGCATTTGTGCAACAATGAACACAGAGTTGCAGAAAAATTAGAGTAACAAATATCCCATCTTTCAACAAGAAATTTTAGAGTTACAACTGTTCTATCTGTCAAGTGTTTAAGAGAGACTTCAGTGCCACACACAGCCTCCAAGTGACAAATGTGACACACAAGGTAGTAGTCCCTTTCCCAATTGAACTGAGAAGCATTTTTTATTTTAGAGTGGAAGTTGTATTTGAACAACGGACACCGTCATCAGGACTGTATGGGGACTGCCCTACCAAAATCTATAGGGATGAAGGAGCAGGAGGCTACAGGGCCATCTTAAACTAAACAATGACACTTCAAACAATAAATCATCACATAACTTCCACTGCAGTTACAGCTTTCAGGGTTAAGTTTCTGGATGAACAGGGAAAGTCTAAGTGTTATGGAGTACTAAGAAACAAGTTCTTTTGTAAATTTTGTCTGTAAGTAAAAAAAATGTCAGCTATGGTAGTTTTAAAAGCAGTATTTTTAAAAGCTGGATTCTCTAACAGGCTGTGTTCTTGCCAGTGTGATCTCGTCTGCAGGTTCATGAGTCTCTCTTCTGACACAAGCTACAAAAAAACCTTTAAGCACAAATAATCAGTGTTATTTGACCAGGAACTCTGTGTTTCATAGAATCAGAGAATAATTTATGTTGGAAAAGACCTCTAAGATCATCAAGTCCAACCCTTAACCCAGCGCTAACAAGTCTACCACTAAACTGTGCCCCCAAGTGCCACATCTACCCATCTTTCAAATACCTTCAGGGATGGTGACTCAACCACTGTCCTGGGCAGCCTGTTCCAGTGCTTGATAGTCCTTTCAGTGTGGAAAGTTTTCCAATGTCCAATCTAAACCTACTTGGAGCAGCCTGAGGCCATTTCCTTGTTCTACTGTTTGCTAATTGGAGAAGAGACTGATCCCTGACAGTTTTTTCACAGATTTGATATTAGGAAGAAATTCTTCACTGAGAGGGCACTGAGGCAGTGGCCCAGAGAAGGCTGCCCAGGGAAGTTGCCTCATGCCTGGAAGTGCTCAAGGCCAGGCTGGATGGATCTCTGGGCAACCTACTCTAACAGAGGGTGTCCCTGCCCTAGCAGAGGGGTCAGAAGTGGATGATATTTTCTGTCCCTTCAAACCCAAACCATTTCATGATTCTGTGATTTTAAAAAGTGCTGGTTTTTACCACGTAACCAATAGCTAAAAGGTTTCTCCACTGCCAGAGAAAACTAAGAATAAGGTAAGGACACATCAGTCAGGAAAGTGTTAGATAAAGCTGAAACAGCTCTAGACAGTGGGCTCCCTGGAAAACTTGACAGGTCTTTTGTCCCTTGCCAAGTTAACTTCCACACAGGCCATGAGCAGGGAAAACTTGTCACAGGATGCTGAAACCATCAGCACAGGGACCAAGTAACACAATCAGAAATCACTTGGGTCAAGGGCTACAGCTGTTCACTCTCAGCCCAGGCTGTTGGCAACTGAGTCAGCAACACAGGAGCCTGTGAGCCCCTGTTCAACATCCCACACCAAGAAAACAGGAGCAGAAGGAGCAAGCATGTTTGGTTCCCAGCTTCACCACCTTGTAATAGTGCTCCAGCAGGATCCTGACAACCCCTTCCACACTCTCCACTTCCACAGGCTTCCTGGCAAACTGGAGCAGGTACTGCAAGGCATCTGCAGGTGAGGTGGCTTTGCACAGATCCACGTGGAGTGCTGCTGACTTGCTGGGCTTGGTCAGCCGCAGCTTCTTAGTGGACAGGTCCTCATGCTGCTGCTGTGGGCAGAGGGACACGGCTCAGAAACAAGGTATCCAGACCCACTCCTCCCCAGACTGAACACGGGGAGGCCTAAGGAAGCTCCCATGTCCCAGGGCAGTCACTAGCCCCTCCTTCATCTGTCTCAGGGAGACACCCATGCTCAGACCGCAGTGGCTGTTACTGTCCTGCCCAGGTAGTCCCTGTCTCCGAGAAACACGGCATCTCCCCACCCTAGGCTGGGTCAAATCCTGCTGCTTCCAACACCAAACAACTAATCCAGGGCGAACACCGGCTTCTCCCACTCCCACTGGCCTGGAGCAGCCCAGAAAGGCGCTGTAGCTCCTTTCCCAGTCGCTGGCTGGGAAATGCTTCCTCTTCCCAGCATCAGTCCCGGCGCTGCTCAGGTCAAAGAATCAACAAAATGGGTCTGGTTGGAAGGGACCACAGCGGGTCATCTCGTCCAACCTCCCTCTCAAGCAGGGTCATCCCAGAGCACACTGCACAGGACTGCGTCCGGACGGTTCTTGAGTATCTCTAGCGAGGGAGACTCCACAACCTCTCTTCATCCTGAGGGGAACCTTCCCTCAGACCTCTCCCCTCCGGCAGCTCCCGCCTTCCTAAACTCGGGGCCGACCCGTCCCACTCCTCCCCAACCCCTCAGAGGCCGCCCCAGCCCCGACGTCTGGCGAGCGAGCGGCGCTCCCAGGCTCGGCGCCCGGCTGGACCGGCGGGTTCCCCCACAGCCCCGCCTCACCCGCCAGCACCTCCCGCCACACGGCAGAGCTCGGAGCCGTCCATCCTGGCCCAGGGGGTAAGTGTTACCTGGACCACCTTGGTGAACTCCTCATACACCCGCTTCTTCAGATGCGCCGCCATGACGCCGCCGCGCACACCGGAAGAGGAGCCATAGAGCTGCCGCGGGGAGGGGCCCGAGGCGCGGCCCCTCTTTCCGCCCGGAGGCCGCACTCGATGGTCCGGCGGCCTCCCGTTGCCATGGGGACGCGGGCCCAACATGGCGGCCGCGCCTGGGCCCGCCCCTCAGGCAGACCCACTCGCCCCAGGGCGGCTGCCCTGCGGTGTTCCCGCAAAAAGTGCCCCCAGGTTTCACTCGTATTCGATTTTAAGCCGACTTTCCTACCTATTTCTGCTTTTTTAGCAAACAAAGAAATGAATGTTCATGGGTTCTAAATTGTATAATTCTCGTCATTAATTAGTATTCTGTCCTCTATTGGTTATTTATTCTTGCTTCTCACGTTAATCAGTCCCCATTTCTCAGTATTTTTGCTATCTTTTTCCCAGGTACGGAATTTTACAGCACATACTGAAGAGCCTTAGTTATCTTCTGGTTTCTGCAAAATCTCCATGTAATCTACAAATTCTGCATTTTTTGTGTCCACTTTCAGAAATACATCTCTCTCTCACTTCATCAAAGCATATCAGGGCTAGTTTATCAAAACTTAAAGTTTCAATGATTTTCCCAATCAAACTCTAACAATAACAGTTTTTGTAAAGAAACTTACATACGTTCTAGCTAAAAGTGACTTAAGACCAATACAATGCTAATAAATAATATACTGCTTATGATTAATTAAAACAATTAATTGAGAATAATTAGAAAAATTATTTCCATCAGAATCGTAGAATCACTAAAGTCAGAAAAAAATTCTGAGATCATCAAGTTCAACCATTAACGCAGCACTGCCAAGCCCACCACTAAACTCTGTCCCCACGTCCCACATCCACACATTTTTTGAGCACCTCCAGGGATGGTGACTCGACCAATTCCTTGGGCAGCCTGTTCCAATATCTGACGACCCTTTCAGTGAATAAATTTTTCCTGATGATATTCCTGGCACAACTTGAGGCCATTTCTCTTGTCCCCTCCCTCACCTGGCCACTGCCTCCTTTCAGGCAGTTGTGGGGAGCAACAAGGATCCCCTGAGCTTCCTTTTCTCCAGGCTGAACACCCCCAGCTCCCTTAGCTGCTCCCCATCAGACTTGTGCTCCAGACTCTTCCCCACCTCCACTGCCCTTCTCCATGTCATAAATTATCAAATCGGCAGCCAAATTTATAAAAAAATATTTATAAATTTATTAGATCGACGACCAAAAAAATAGAATATTATAAAACAGCCACAGCCAAGACAGCGTCAACCCCAGACTCTGACGCTGGGTGAACTTGGGTCAGGCTGACGTAGTGTCAGCGTCTCCCCAGAGTGTCACACCAACTGCTCCAGGAATCCAGCGTATATACAGTCTATTCTGCCTGGAGCAGAAATGACCTAAGATTTCTGTACGTTCCTACATATGTATAACGGGAACTATCCAGATGCAGTCCCGGACAAAAGTCAGTCCATAGGTTTGGATGGCTGTCTGGGCTCCTCAAAATTGTCTTCCTTTCAGCTGTAGGCAAGACATCAAAGCTATTTCAGTGTAATCTCTCCCAGGTGTTGTTCGGTGAATGTTCTGGACATTCTTCAGAAATGGCTGCTGATTGCCCAGGAAAGACTGATTCACTCGTTAATGGCCATGATTTTATGTGGGCAAGTCCAGGAAATCTTTTGGAAATGAAAAGCCCTGCTTCTGGCCATGGGGGTCAGATGCATGGTTGGATCTTTATAATTTGTATACAATTTCCAAAGCATGAATTATCTACATCATATACTACACCCAGGACACTTCAGGCCCTCAGTGTCCTTCTTGGAGTGAAGGGCCTCAAACTGAGCCCAGGATTCGAGTGTGTGCCAATTAAAATTTCTCATGGCAGCAGTCCTATAGGTTTAAGAGGTTGGTTGGTGTGAGGCTTTAACTATTCTATTCTGAGATTTTTTTTTTTCCTCTCCTAATATCTAATTTTCATCTCTGTTGTTGCGACTTAAGCCAGTTTCCCCACCCTGAGTATGTACAAAGTGAAACAGATCTCTTTAAAGCAGCCTTTTGTCTACTGGGAGGCCTCCTCAATCTCTCTTCTTCCAGGCTGAGCAGCACCAACCACTTGGTTAGGATCAAAAGAGCCTATTTCCTAAACCCTTTTGTCCCCTCAGACACTGACTGTGTCCATTCTTACCGAGGCTAAGAATGTGAGAGATCTCAGAGTCCCTTCACACCTACAGCAGAACTGCAGGGCAGTTGGAGTGACTCACGACTGTCACTGGGGGGAGGTCCATGCTAGGATAAGCACATCTGAAACACTGCTTAATTAGGAATGGCTCAAATCTGTTACCCTAAAGACAAAACTTCAGGTCTTTAGAATTCAGGGATCTTGAGGGGAAAATGCCAGTAAATGAAGCACTTCTGCATCATTCAAAAATTTTTTAAAATGTATTTATTTGAAATCCCAGGGACCATTCTATGATTCTGTGGTTACTGTCCTTGACTGGAATAAATCCATCTTCAGAGAAGTAAAGGAAATATGGTCTTTATCAAATCAGCCATTATGATTCTGAAAGTGATTAAACCCAAGCCATTTCCAGTATAAAAATAAACTTTCAAACTCTAAGATTTTTTAAAACACCTTGTGGAATGCAACTTGTGTTCGGTAAAAGAGAATTTGCAGGCTGTTGCTTCAGTATCACTTCCTTCCCACCAAATCATGGCAGGTTTTCCCAATTCTTCCAGGAGCTTATATAGTTAGAAATAGCATCATCATAATAATGAGTGTCATAAGAAAAAGATTAAGATTGTGTGGTCTGAAAGAGGAGTGTGTGTCCTTAGATTATAAACTCCTCACATCAGTGATGGTATTTTTGCCTTTTGTTGATCCTGAGGTTCTCTGTCTTTCCTTCATAACAAATAATAAATAATGGTAATAAATACACTGACTAGAGAGTAGGCTGTCTCCTGGAGAAAGAAGAAGCAATCATAGGACATTGAATCCTTCCTTTTAACCCAGATTCTAGTGTAGAAAGGTGGGAGAAGAATAGCTTTTGCCTTCCCATTTAGAAACCAAATTTAATTTGAGTATGTGGTAATATCATTGTTTCAGTCAGGATTTCCACATGTGCAGCCTGTTCCCACCTGCACTGAGAGAGCAACTCTACATGTCCACGAGACATATTTGGGATTATTCATTTGCCTTAGGTTGAGTGAGGTTGGCTCAATTTACAGATCCATGTCTTTGAACTGGATGAATAGTAAGCAACACTGAGGAGTAAAAATCCTCCTTTTTCTGGAGCCTTTTAAAACCTCAAAAAAGTTATCCCCTAAACCCCAAGTAAAGTGGCTCTTTGATATGGAAAACAGCCAAAGGAGATCCTTTTGTTGGCCTGTGCACTTCTTCCTGTCCTCTGGTAGCTCACGGTTTATTCTCCACAGTCCAGGTTAAATTGTTCCAGTGATTGCTTTCTGATGTTCCCTAACAATGGTGACACTTTGCTACCACCAGGTGAACAGGAACTTGTAGAAGAAGTCATGTGATTTGAAGCGAAAACCTTTTTCAGCAATGTGGGGCTGAAAGGATATTTTATACCCTTTGGCTTCAATATCCATTTGAATGCAGTCCAGCAGATCAGAAATACTGGGCACAGCCTTCCAGGGGCCAAACTTCACCACGGATTTTTTATCCATGTCCAAACTGTTCAAGACATCCTGACACCTGGCTGAGTCCTCCTCGGTTCTGACCACGCATACGATGACGCTGGACTGTCGGGATGCAACCGCTTCCGCCCTCGCGATGCGGATCATCAGCTCAATGTTCTCACTGTAGTTGGGCACACGAGCCAGAAACTGCCTCCTTGCCACGAGCTCCCCAAAGATCTGTGGGGAGTCCTCAAGCTGCTTGATCAAAGGCTCTATGTCATAGAACAACGCCTCCTTGTAGACGTCCTGGATGCACTGGGTGGGCACTTGGTTACTGCGCAGGTACTCCAAGATGTATTTGAAGTAGGTGCCTGGCCTGTCGATGAAGAATCTCCCTTCAGAGTCAGTCCTGAGTTTGGGCTGGCCAGTGAACATCTCTGCCAGCTTGGAGCCAGGGTGTTTCTTCAAGGTGCTCAGTGTTGTCGTGTACATCTCCCCGCCAACATTTAACTCCACAATTGGTGACAACTGAAAAAAAAAAGTGAAAAAAGCCATGTGCATTATCAGTCTGAGGTCATCAACATGGAAGTGTCAAGGAAAAGATAGATGATTGTGGCTGGATATCACCGAAGGGGTATCGGGGACTGCCAAAGGTTATACAGAGACTCCATCATCAGAAGGCATGAAAAGACACTTTATTTTTAGAAATTTTCAGTTCTTATAGAAACAATGGTGGACCTAAGATCTGATTGCCTTTAGGAATCTTCTCTTGCTATTTATAGATTTAGATTTTTTCTCTCACTGTTTATAGATATGGTTCTCCAGAGTGTGCTATTGGTGAACTATGAATAGCACACTCTGGAGAACCATATCTATAAACAATAGTTGCAGAAAGAGAGATAATAATTGTTTGAATTCTTTCCTCTAAGTTTCCCAAGGCTTCTAAAATCCTGGGAGAATCATGTCTCTCTCTGTTCAGAGGATATGTAATTACTACAGTTGGAGGATGGAATGATGGTGTGAAGAGCAGTATGAGCTCCCATTTTGTGGGTATCAGATGGGAACCTCCACCTGATTTATTGCAAAAAGCAGATGCAGAATGCTAATACAGCTCTCACCACTAGAGCAGCAGAGACTTGGACATTTCCAAATGGCTAAGTCCTCATCTTTGGGATGTAGGAAAGTGTCATTCTCCTGGTGGGAAAGAAGGAAAAGAAGTACCCTGCCCAGGAAAGCTGGGAGTGACTACAGGATTGATCTCCAAAGTCACTCACAAGCATTGTCCCTGTGGGCCGCCTACAGCAAGAGCGGTACATGAGCTCTCAGCCACCCCATGGGCAGAGGGACAAAGATAGAGCCCACAGCTGAGCCACTTCATTTTTATAATCTGAACTGTTCTTTCCTCTTCTAAGGAGAAACTAAAGCTCTTTAAACTTGATAAATAGGTGGAATTGGCTTGCACTCATCTGGTTCAGGTACAAACACTGAAGTAAGACACAAAAATCCATCATGTCAGAGGTGTAGGACAGAAGCTGTTTAGCAAAGCACCTAAAAACGTATGATGGCTTTAGTTAGGAAGTAAAGGAGATATTTCATGCAACCGACATGGACTTAAGAGGGAAAAATGTAAAGATTGTGTGTTTGTTTGCATTTTTCAACCCTCTGTATTAACACCATTGTGTGAATTGAAGGAGGCCTGAATACCTGGAAAGCTGGACTTTTTAAATTGACCTTCCTGTACATTCAGTTCTGAAAAATTTTACTAGCTTCCCTTTGCATTTGGTCATTTTATGTAGTACTCAGCAGATGAGAAGAAAAGGGAAGAAAGAAAGAAGACATTTCTTTTCCTCCTGCTGGCACTACTGTAATGCAAGTCACAAGCCAGGCCAGGGCCACACCTGCCATTGGGAAGGCGTGAGTCAATAAACAACGCTATTTTCCAGGAGCTCACCTGCACTTTCTTGGATCGGATCATGAAAGGAGCTGCCTCAGTGCTGCTGGTCACATGCCTCAGGTGAAGTGTGTACTTAAGTGCTTAGCTGGATCACATGGGTACAGACCCATGGAATGACGCGAGCTGATCTCACAGCACGCACCAAGAGAAGGGGGGGCTCTTCTGCCCTGTCCTGTTCTTGTACCTTTCTGTGTGCTCTCTTGCTTACCTTATGCCAGCTCTGCTTCTCTGTCATCTTAGTGAGCTGTATTGGCTGACAGAGGATTTAACAAGCACAGAGCTGACAAAAGGATGGGACTAGGAACAGACAGCCTGGTGCAATGGGAGACCTTCCCTTTAAACAGGAGCAAACTATCAGGTTTAGCAAAACTTTGCTCAGACCCTAAGCAAGCCAGGGAAGGAACAGGAGATTCAGGCCAAAGACCCCGCTGGAATATTGCTTTGCACTAGCGTAGATAGTTTCATTTCAAGAGCAATCATTTATACTTGGTTCAAGAAGAGAAGTACTATTCTGTCTGAGACTATCTTGTGATTTCCACCTACTGAAAAACACAGCCCAAAGCTGTTTCTATAGTCAAGTCTCTCCCTAGGAGATTTGCTATTAGTCCAAGAGCTACCAACAGCACTCCCCACCAGGGATCACTTGACAGGAGAGTCTCAGACTTTTGAGCCTTTACTCCTTTTTCAGATGGCAGGTCAGATGTTTCATGCTCTTTGTCACTAATACAAATGGATAACATGTTATTTCTTAATACAGTAGCCCAACTAACTTCATGTTCTTGCATCTTGATTAATGGTTTTAGCCTGCCATCAAAGTGGTTCCCAGTGGACTGGAAGTACTGGCACCAGCTGATTCCCAGATCTGTAATTAGCCAGCAAGGTGACACTCAGGAAAGTCATTCCATCTATTTGTGCCCCTGTTTACTAATCTGTAAAACAGTTACTTCCATAGGGAAGCATTTTGCAACTTATATCTGAAAAGTGCAAGGTAGGAAGATTGGGTTTTCTTAAAACAGAGAATTCTGGAGAATAGATTGTTCAGCTTTAGCCAAGAAGACAAACTGGTTAGCAATAGACTGAGGGCAGAGAAGAGTAAAAAGAAAAAATCTCATCACTGATTTCCACCTAGTAACATGCTGCTTGTCTGAGACTGCCATTAATTTTCCTTATAGCTAGAAAAACTGCTGCTCCCACCTGATGATCCTGCATGTCAACAACACAGGGTGGCTTTGGCATCATTATAGACTCATAAGACTTGCTGAAAACCCCAAAACCTACAACAGGCTTTTATTTAGGGAACTGACTAATTAAAGTTCATATTAATTGAATTCCATATCTTGCCAAAGGTGAAGAACCTCTCTGGTAATTTGCTGTTGTCAGATCTTGCATGCCTGTGAGAGACCTGGCCCTCCTGTAACACAACAGGTGCACACAGGCACAGCTTTTTAACTAGAATATTCTTAAGGATATATTTGGTGCGGCCTGGTGTCTTCAGATTAGCATATGGGAGAAAAAAACCCACTTGAATGTAGCCCAACAGGGGTGCTTTGATCCTGCATGAGGAATTATGTCCTTGAGGACACACCTTACTCACCATATGCAGGCTGCCGGTGACTTGCTTTCCAAGGGGCTTGTGCTCCGATGAAATGCTCATCTTCCCCAGGAGTTGACGACTCAGCTGTTTGGGAAAACCTGCTGCTCAGTGCTGGTGTCCTACCCCCCCCACACAGGATGGCTCCTAGCTGTGCTCCAATCCTCTTTTACTTGGTCTTTCTTCCTTGGGTCAGCTTTCCCCCGCTCCCAGCCCAGCTGCTGCCACGGAGGTTCCAGTTTGTCCCAGGCAGAGTCCCGGTTCTAGCTGCAGGTGTAGGGAGAGGGGAGGGGACAGCCTGAAAGCGGAAGTATTTGCTCATTAGTTTTCTGGCAACCAGCAAGGCGCAGGGTGGACTTGGGCTGGCTGCCAGCACACACCTCGTGTGCTGCTATTCGAGTGGTGACTGAGGGCTGAATAATCCCTTCCAAGGGAGGCACCTCCAGTGAGCCCTGTGAGGTGTGCCTCTGTGTCCACCTCTGCCTTGACAACTGGTTGTATCAAAACCAGTAAACATTTTCACAGCTTTTTGGCCTCCATGCATTGCTGCTTTAAAGCACATTTTATCCCAAACAATTTCACCGATCCCATTTTTCACTCACACTGATGACAGATCTACAGGGTGTCTAGAATCTGTCCAAGGTGGTGGCGTTTTCTTCCTCACCCATACGATCTCTGGGCACTGAGTAATTTGTGCAAGGTAAATAAAACCAAACCTGAATCTCTGCTTGAGCATAAACTCTTCAATTGGCCATAAATATTTTATTATTATCTTTGCATGACATCGTTTTCTAATATCCTGTATCCACCAAATATAGAATGTGGACAGCACCAGAGATTTAGTGGTTGTAAGACTATCACAAAATCAAAACACTCAAAAGGATGTAGTGAAGGTGAACTTGAAAGTACTTAAAGGGGGACTTATAAAAAAAGGAGAGTGAATTTTTGTCTGAGCTCATCATGACAGGACAAGGGGGAACAGCTTGAAGATAGGAGAGATTTGGATTAGATATAAGGAAGACATTCTTTACCCTGAGGGTGGTGAGACACTGGCACAGGTTGAGAAAGCTGTGGATGCCCCATTTCTGGAAATGTTAAAGGCCTGGTTAAATGGGGCTTTGAGCAACCTGTTCTAGTGGAAGTCTGTACCCCAATGTCCCTATTTATGATGGGGTCGGGGGTTGGTGGGGTTGGAACTAGATACTTTTTGAGGTTCCTTCCCAATCCAAACCATTCTATGATTCTATGATGATTCTCTGTCTGTGTTAATTTATTAAACACAGATTTATTACATCAGAATGAGCCTAAATAACCTCTCCAGAATCAGACCACAGCCCTTCAGGGTCTCCTTTATTTCATTCCAGATGATTCTAAGTGCACTGCTGTTTCCATATTTGTCTTCAGGGCACTCATCACTTCTGTGTCATTGTTTCATTCTGGTGGCAAAATTGCCATGGGCATGATTGTCCAGAGAAGTAACTTAATGTTTGTAATGAGAGATTATATCTTTTATTAGATCAGCTGATACAGATGTATAAAACTATCCATGTTTTAGGGCACATGAGGCATTCCCATTTCTGTCAGATTCTGCTTCAGCTTTCTTGGGGTCTTTTTTCCATTCTTCTTCCTAGTTTCTGTTGGTCTAATAAAAGGTGTTATCCCCTCTACCAACCTTGCCTCACTCTCTTTTGTTTCAATATGCTTCTCTTTGCCAGCAACCAAAAGAAAAAGCTCAGACAAATACAAAAATACAACACTTCTTAAAAATCTTCCTGGGGAGATGTTAACTATGAAAATTGACAGCATGGTATATAAGGAAATAATTTGCACAAAATCTGCATTGTGCTCATGGACACCAGCTTTCTTGCTTTTGAAAACCCCAGGGGTTCTGCTGGATCTGTATCCTCTCAGAGGACAGGATTGATCTGAGTGGGAGCTTGAGGCACAGAGGGAAAAACAGTTAGAATTTAGGTTGATTGACTTCCCTTGAAGCCTGTCCTCATGAAAGGCTCCATCAAAGCTGGGCCCAGACTCTTGAATGCTTTGCGCATTTGGGTAAACCTATCATTGAAGCCATCTTATATTTTGCTTTTGGTTCTCTTAAGCATCCTCAGGGATCCTCAATGATAACCTCTGTCTGAGTTATCTCAGCTGCTTTGAATAGAAATGCTTGAATTTTCCCTTTACCAGATCAGCAGAACTGGTAGTGCTGATGCACCAGTGAGGGATGCTTGGGACCCCAGGTTTTGTGACTTGCAATAAATTTTAAGAGATTAATTCTTACTGGAAAACAGGGAGAGCTGGAAGATCTGTGTGTCCTGGACGTCTAAGGGTTGCAAATCCCATTCTGTGGTCTAGCTTATGTAGATGTTTCAGATAATATTCTGGATATAGCTGACCCAGTTCACATCCACCATGTCTTCAATGCTGGAGGTGGTAACCTTTCCTTCTGCAGCTGCAGGACTGGAAAGACAGGTGGACCATCACCTCTCTGTTCACACAAGCTTTTCACTCAGGCAGGGAGAGTTTACCTTGCTCATCTGAGAGATTTCCCCAAATCAGAATCAAGGGTGGCTAATGGTATTCAATTCCACAATAGAAATCCTTACCACTTAACAAAAGGAATAGTTGCCAGCTCAGAGGGTCCACAACTCTTTTCTACTGCTACACCAACCATGGCTAGTCCTTCAGTGTTATGAACATACTGCTCTTGTTCCTCTGCCCACAGTTTTTATTTGATGTAAAAGGGATATTTCCAAGCCTGTAAGCTCTTTCAGGCACTGACCCTCCTTTCCCTGTTTTTTTTGTGAAAGAATTAGCCTGTGCCTGGACCTTGGATGAGCAACCACAATATGAATCACAATTATAATCATATTAGTGCTTAGAAATTTGGTTTTACCGAAGAAGAATAACTTGACAGTGACTTTGTGGGGAATAAATATGTGTTTTTTGAAAATTGTATGAATATTTATATAACATGAGCTGGAACATTTCTGTGCTGATACATACATTTACTCAGAGAGTGATGAGGTACTGGCACAGGTTTCCCAGAGAAGTTATGGCTGCCCCACCCCTGGAAGTGTTCAAGGTTAGGTTGGATGGGGCCTTGTTGAAACTGATCCAGTAGGTTACATCTCTGCCCACGGCAGGGGGATTTGGAACTAGGAGATCTTTAAGGTCCCTTCCAACCTAGACCACTCCATGATTCTGTGACTGTGCATCAGTTTGGAAAATAGTACTATCCATAAAAGTATTTATAAAGTATTTATTTCTTTAATATATTGAATTGGCAGCCTCTGTTTAAGAGACTCAGCAATTCAAGAACCACTCCTAAATCAAACACCACGTGCTGTGCAAACATTGTCAGCATTCCTAACTGGTGCCTTCCAGCCATTTATCAGCTCCACCCGCCTTCTCAGGATGCCCGGCTGAAGGCTTGTATCTGAGATCTCAGCTGCCACAGTACGTTCTACTGTTAAACAATACAACAATTTTTCTCTTTTATTTTCTGTGCAATTAGAGTTTCACTAAAATAAAAGCAAGGCAGGAAGGTCCTGCTCTTGTCTTCCTTTTACAGTGCTGTGGATCTTCACTTCCTGCCGAGCAATCAGGACCTCGCTAAAGGGGTCAACATGAATACATGACCAAGGCATGGAGCTGCCTGGAGGTGAGTTCAGGAAAGAGGCATGCCGTCTGCAGAACATCTCTTCATTTTACATGGAGGCTTTTGGAGCTGATGAGTCTCTGATTTCAGCCTGAAGGATGTTATTTCACTTTTGTGATACAGCAGATTCAGAGAGCACCTGTAGCAACACAAACAACACAACCAGAGCCTGCAGCACAGGGCATGGTGGCAATCCTCCTCTCACCACAGATGTTCAGAGATCTCCAGTTTTATAATCAAAAGTGGAAAGTTGATGGAGAACCAGTGTTTGTTCAGCCAAAGGAGCACTATTTCAACAGCTGAGGTTTTTTTTAAATGTCCTGAACAGGCAAGGGGACACTTTCCTCTAGTGCCCAGCTCAGCAGGATTTTGCAAGGGTGGTGTGTCAGGGAGGGAATGAGTCCCTTGGAGGTGGGACCCAACCTGTCCTGAAGGCTCCAACCTGCTTATGAAGAGCTTGCAGCTCCTGCCCACCCACTCAGTGAGGGCTTTGTTGCTGTTTTCCCCATAGTACACAGGGATCGGAAGTGAGCAAGGTCCTGACTTCCTACTCCAGCTGAGCATCCCCACCTCCTCCTCTGTCCCCAGCTCTGGAGTGTGTCATGGCCAAGCAAGGAGGAGCAGAACTGTGTCACCTGTTTTGCTGGGGCTTGTGAGGATTCCAACAGGTTGCTCACAGGAGAGGACACGGTGCTGGGAATCCGGGAGAGAAGGGGATGTTGTGGGAGGGAAGGAAGGGTGCTGGGGAGCAGGTTGGGATTCAGCTCCAAGCACAGAATGATGGCAGGATTACACTGAGGTTTTGCAAGGTGGGAGAGTCAGAGAGCTGGGGGAACATTCATCTCACAGAATCACAGAATCACAGAATTTCTAAGTTGGAAGAGACCTTTAAGATCATCGAGTCCAACCCACGCTCCAACACCTCAACTAGAACATGGCACCAAGCGCCACATCCAGTCTCTTTTTAAACACATCGAGGGATGGTGACTCCACCACCTCCCTGGGCAGATGATTCCAGTATCTGACCACTCCTTCTGTGAAAACCTTCCTCCTTAATTCTAGCCTGTATCTCCCTTGACACAGCTTGAGACTGTGTCCTCTTGTTCTGTCTGTTGTTGCCCGGAGAAAGAGACTGACCCCCAGCTCACTACAACCACCCTTCAGGAAGTTGAAGAGAGTGATAAGGTCACCTCTGAGTCTCCTTTTCTCCAGGCTGAACACCCCCAGCTCCCTCAGTCGTTCTTCATACGGCTTGTGTTCCAAGCCCTTCACCAGCCTCGTTGCTCTCCTTTGGACATGCTCAAGCATCTCAACATCCCTCCTAAATCTCAAAGCCCTGCCAAAGAAACCCAGCTCATCTCCCTGCACTGAAGCCTGGCCTTGGTGGCCAAGGTCCTTCACCCGCATGTGCTGGGGGACAGCAGTTTGACAGAAGTGACAGCTGGTAGGAAACACAGGACACATCTGCACAAGGCTTTGCATTTTATTTACATTTCCAAAGAGAACAGTTTGGAGGGGTTTAGGCACACACAGAAAAAAGCATCGCTTCATAGTTACAGATGCCTTCTACAAAGCAACTACACAAACCATTCCTTTCTGCCCCGCATAAATCCCCCTGGGACAGGAGTGAAACAAAGCAGGAAGCTTGCCGGCGGGATCGGCCATGGGACAAGTCAGATGGTACAGACAGCACCCAGCAGGCAGACAGCCAAGCTCTGTGCTACCCATGAAGGACACTCCTCTGTGGGACTTGATGCAGGAGAAGTGCCACTGGACTTGGAGAACAGACCCTGCGGGGATAACGCACACGGTCAGGATGTCCTCATTCCTGTCTGGGTGTCTTCCTAAAATAAGGATAAAGTCCTGTTAATGCCTTCTGTTGTTGCTATCATTTTTCTATGCTCTCCATTTCACTATATTGACCTTGGCCATGAGCCCCATCTCTGATGGATCACAGGGATGTCTCCCCAAGGTGTCTCAGGGGATGAAAGTCCCACCAGCATGAAGAAGAGTTTTGCTTTTCAGGCTAGGGGAAGACTGAAGTGTCTGAGCTGTTTGCAGGTGGTGTGCCAAAGTTAGATATTCGGAAACCTGAAAGTGCCAAACTCCTCCCTAAAAATGATGGTTGCATTTTTCTGTCAGAGAAAAAAGATAAATAACTGGAGCACCAGTGTCTGGCAGCTCCTGGAATCCAGTCATGGTATTTCAACCACCCATTCCTTTTGTCCCTGGAATCATTTGTGTCTGGCCAGCAGCAGAAAGACATTGCCTGTGCTGCAAACTGGGGAGCCTTGGGGACAGTGTGGAGCTCACAGAGTTGCCTTTGTTCACTGACACAACCTGCACCAATGGCAATTGAGAAAGACAAATCCAGGAGGATGTTTCTGTTGAGCAATGAAGTGCAGACTCAGAACTCCTGGGATTTGGGGGTGTGATGCAAACATTATAACATCACACAGCTGATGGGGCATGAGGACGAAGTATGCTACCCCTCAGCCAGCTCTTCCTTGGCACTGTGTGTCCCCAAGCTCTTACCTCAGAGACGGGAAGTGCAGGCTCAGGAGCTGGACTGGTCTTCACTAAGGTTGATCTGCTCCAGGATCTGGCTGTACCTCCGGGTCAGGGCCTTGGTGTTTTTGGTGAGGTCTGTCAGAACTTGCTGCAAGCCACTGACATGATGGGACAGGCGCTCTTCCAGATTGCTGTCTGCACCCTCATCTAAGGCTGGTTCTGTGTCTGTGTCCACACCGCTCGGGCTCTGGTCACCCACAGAGGCCAGGCCTTTCTCCACCATGGGCTTGATGGCCTTGAGGAGCTGGTAGCGCTCGTAGAGGTCCGTGTGGCTCTCGGCATCTGTGGCTGCCCCCTCCTCCTGTGGGAAGACGCCTCGCAGCAGGCTGGGGAACATCACCTCCTGCTCCATCTTCTGCGTGGCTGAGAAGTACTGCTCCATGGCCCTTCTCCTGCAGCTCTGGCACTGCTGCTCTGGGCTCTTCTGAGAGTGTCTCTGCTCCCTGGCCCTGCGGGGGCTTTTTATGCACTGCTGGGGCACGTCCCTCCCCTGCTGTCCTCGTTGGGCTGGATGGCCACAGGGCTGTGCTTGGCTCCAGCCCAGCTGGGGCTCTGCTACACCATGACCCTGGCTCTGTGCAATCTCTTCTGAGCCTCCCCGTGGCCTTCGCCCGAGCTGGCTGGGGGTCCCACTGCATCCCTGTGCTCTGAGTGTGGTGGTGAGGAGGTGCCTGGGGTCTGCCAGGTACTTTCCAATCCTGCCCTGTCACCACTGTCCTTACTACTGCTGGAGGCCCAGGATGGTGAGTCCAGCCCCTTCCCCCAGGGCAGACAGGTTGCAGGCAGCACTGTGGGAAAGCTGCCTTGATCTGGGCAGTGTTGAGGAGTGGAGACGGAGAACAAGTTATGGGTTTATCCAGAGAAGGTGAATTTCTCATGTGCTCTGCCTGAAAACACACCTTCTTCTGTGCTGGTTTGGGGGGTCTCACCCAGCCCAACTGTGGCAGCCGGCCTAGAGAGCAAAGCTGCTAAAAGTAGGTGACAATGAACAGGTGATACTTGTCTGAAGGTGTTTGCCCCAAACTGCTTATTAAAGGAGTAATAAGACCAGCAGCAGGATTTAAAAGTGACTAGGGAGTTAGAAAAGATACTTTTAAAATTCAGAAGCTGTCAGCCTGAGGAGAAACGTGGAAGTTCCAAGTCTGAATGAGAGTCCTTGGAGGGGCAATGACAGGAATCAGAGATGTGGGACCCACTCCAAAGCAGCCCTGATTTGGAGTATTCCAACCTCCATCGAGGCCTGGCAGAGCACCCTCCTGGTCAGGTGCTGTGAACAGCCTGCAGCCAGCTCCTGGGCTGACAGCAAAGGGGGCACGAGGCAGGGACAGAGACAGAATCAGTGCTGGAGAGGCTGGAAGGCACCTCTGGAGACAATCTGCTTCAACAACTGCTCAAGCCAAGTCAACAATGGGACCATGAATATTGGATATCTCTGAGAATGAAGATTCCAGCCCCTTTCTGGGTAGCCTGTGACAGTGTTTGAGCACCTTCAGTTTTAGGAAAAAAAATAAAGGTTTTCTCATGTTTAGATGGGATTTACTTTGTGTTTCAGTTTGTGCCTGTCACTCTTTTTCCGTCCTGTCACTGAGGACCAGTAGGAAGATTTTGGAGTCACCTCTTGACCTCCATCACATCTTTACAAACACTAATCAGAACGTTCTCAGCCTTCTCTTTCCAAATCTGGACACCCCCAGCTCTCTCAGCCTTTCCTCATATGGAAGATACTCCTTCTCTTCTGTCACCTTTTTGGCTCTTTACTGGACTCTCTCCAGTATGTCCATGTCTCTCTTGTACCAGAAAGTCCAGAACTGGACACAGCACTCCAGGTGAGGCCTCATCAGGGCTGAGCAGATAGGAAGGATGCCCTCCCTCCACTGCCTTTGCCCTGAGCACACCTTGCTGGCTCACAGCCAAATTCCCTGACCACAGAGCCAGACCAGGGGTGAGCGGGTGTGAATTTGTGGGGTGCTTTCCCCCAGCATCTGCCCAGAAAAACGGTAGGCAGCGGCAAGGGGTACAGATAAGGCCAGAGCACCACAAAAACTGAAAGGCAAGGCTGTACAGGCAGGGATCATGCCCTGTGGGAAGGGAGGGGAACTGACAGCCCCTCCTTGTTAGAGCTGGGCAGGATTTGTGATTAGGATGTCTGGGACTCATTAGAGAAGGGAATTTAGAGTTTCTTACTCATTCAATATTTTGGGTCAAAACTGGGCTTTTCTTCCTCACACTGACCCCTGGGCCAGGTCACTGCTCTCTCATGGATATGATGTCCCTAAACAGATTTAAAAGAAGTGCTGCCACTCTGATTTGCTGGAACAATCTGGAAGAAGAAGATCTTTCCCCGTGCTGGCTGACAGCAGTGTGGGTGCCCTGGGAGCCTGTCCAGGGCAGCACAGAGCCAGCAACCCCTGCCACGCCAGAGATGCCTGATCTGCCCTGTCTGCCAACATCCCACTGGGACCAGGGCAGAAACCTCTTACCAGCAGTGGCCAGCAGCAGTGGCCAGCAGCAGGGCCCCGTCAGGCCTTGGCACATCCCGGGCCAGCGTGATGCAATGCCCTGCAATCAGAGCAGGCAGAAGGTTCCTGTGGCACACCGGGCTCGGAGCCAGCTGGAGGGACAGCGGCTCTCAGAGAGAGACCCACGGGTCCTGGGGGATGCAAGCGGCCCACAAGACGTCAGCAAGCCCTTCCAGCTGCCCCAGGTCACCGGCCTTTGGGGACATCCTGCGTCTCCCACTGGTCATGTTCAACAGCCGTGGTCAGTGCTTCACCCCGTGTCCTGCTGGGACACTTCCCTGGGGCACCGCGAGCCTCTCCAGCTGCTGAGCGCTGCCCAAGCCCAAAGCCATGGCTGCAGGGGACTGCAGGTGTCCCTCGCTGTGACACCAGCGGGCTTTGACCCCAGCCAGCCACCAAGGCCCACACAGTCACTCACTCACTGCCCCACCAGCAGGATCAGAGAGAGAATCAAAAACGAGAAAAGACGTGGGCTGAAATAAAACCAATGTAATAGGGAAAGCAAAAGCCATGCATGCAAACAGAGCAAAGCAAGAATTCATTCACCATTTCCCATGGGCAGGTGGGTGTTCAGCAATCCTCAGGACTGCAGGGTCCATCACAGGTAATGGTGACCTCAGAAGACAAAGGCCATCACTTCAAGTGTGGCTCCCTTCTTACTTCTTCAACCCAATTATATACTGTTGTCATATGGTCTGGAATATCCCTTCGGTTGGTTGGGATCAGTTATCCCACCGGTATCTCCTCCCAAGTTTCCATGTGCTGCAGTCCGCACACTAGAGTGGCAGTACAGAAACGGGACAAGAAAATTAACTCCACAGCTACCTAAACCAGCATGGCCAGCCATGCTCTCCAGGAGACACAGATCCCATCCTTGAGCAACCAGAGGGACATCGCCCCTCTCCGTGGCCCTCTCCTCACCAGAAACAAGTCTCCATCCATTCCTTATAGATCAAGATCTGCCTCAGCAAACAGAATGGAGACCAGAGAGATCCAAAGGCAGAGCTCCATCATGCCCCACCCCCACCCAGAGGTGCCACTGCAATGGAGATGGTCCAGGTCTCTCCCAGTATGCCCCTCATGCTCCATTTCCTCTGGAAAAGACAGAAGTGCAAAATTGCTCAGGTGGAGGAGAGACACGGAGAGCAGATCAGGTCTGAAATCCTCACTCTGGCTGGAGCGAATTGTGTTTGCCCTCATTTGGGGAACTTGCTGACTGGCAGCTGCTTTCCTAGAAAAGCAGGACTCCTGGGTGCTGGTGCAGTGAGCTCCTTGGGTCTCTGCAGACACAGAGGTGGTGTTTGGACAATCTGTGCTCAACGCAGCATCCTCCTGGGGAGTCCAGGCCAGGCCATGGCTCAGGAGAGGGGAAATGTCACCTCATGTTTCTCCAAATGACGGCATATCAAGCCCAGTAGCTCCTGCTGACACATCTTCCATGACTCTGGTTGCCCCAAACCCCTCAGAACTGTCCTTGTCCCTGCTTTGATCCTGGCCAGGACCCTTTCAGAGAGGGCACTTCTGGGTCTGGCCTCAGCTGCCTCCTCCAGAGCCCCCAGTCCCCTCAGCTGTTCACACCACCACAGCTGGCTGGAGACCCTGTCCCTGCTGCCCACACTGGGGCAGGACCAGCCAAAGCCAGAGTGGTCTCAGCAGCTGAGAGAAATGGCCTCATCACGAGAGAGGAGATGGGAATCTCCAGGGTATCCCAAGGCTGGGATGTCTGGACACGGGGCTGGGATCTTGAGGGTGGCTGCTGCCTAGAGGGGCTGAGACCTACAGCTCTGCTGCCCCTCACTGTTGCGTGACTGGGCTGAGTGTTGGGCAGACCCACACATTTTTGTGCACAGGAATCAGGCATCAGCTTTTCTGGTGTTGCTGTCAAGAAAAGGAAGAAACATTTCAGCCTGAGGCTGGTGACACAAAGGAACAGGTTGTCCAGTGAGTCTGCACAGGCCCTGAGGTTCAACACTGGTCTGAGCTACAGGGACTAGTGCAAGATGTCCCAGCACACAGCAGGGCATTGCACTCGGTGGTCTCTGAAGATCCCTTCCAATCCAAACAATCCTTTTGATTTTGGGATTCTTTGTCCCATTCACATTCCCCAGCATTGCCCTGGAAAGATCCCATCCCTCAAAGCCAGTGTCCCCCTGCCCCTCCCTGGGGCGCTCCATGAGTGAAAGCAGCACACTGACAACGCTGGCTTCCCAGGGATTCTTTTATTAGCAGAAACAGGGGGGAATGCCCTTGGAGTCCAGGTACCAGCTGGAAAAGGGCTTGGCAATGTCCAGGGACTGTTGGAGGTCGGGGCCACATCACAACTCTCCCAACTTGGTGCCACTCTTTGGAAATAAAGAGGAGGCCACGAGCCTGCAGCTCTTCCAATGGCCTTGCCAGCACCGCCGGATGCTTCTTCCCATGAGGAAAAGGCACCATCTGGGTCTGCAGTGGTCACAACCATCTCTGGTGTCGCTGCCGGTGCCGGGAGATCCAATCAGCTGCCACGGAGAAGGGAATGCTGGCGGGACTGGGGAGAGCCTGCAGTGGTCAGCGACAGGGACGTCTTGTGCTTCCTGACACCAGCACCTGTCCTGCAAGAGCAGCGTTCCTTAACTCCAAGGATCATCCCAGGGGGACACAAGGACCATCCACCCTGAGTCCACAGACCCTGAAGCCCTGCAGTCTCTGCTCAGAGCAATGGGATGGGTTCCCTCCTCCAGCATGGAGAGGGAGATCCACCCCCAGCTGAGGGGACAGCCCCCATTCCAAGGCCCTTCCCAGCACGTCCCCAACCCTGCACTGTTGGGCATCGCTCCCTACAGGGAGGCCACACATTGTCTTGCTGCCCCTGGAGTCTGCATGTCCCCAGGTCTTACCTGGTGGCCAGGACAGGGTCACCAGCTGGGCTGCCCCTCGCTGAGGTTGATCTGCTCCAGGATCTGGCTGTACCTCCGGGTCAGGGCGTTGGTGTCCCTGGTGAGGTGGGTGAGGACCTGCTGCAGGCCAGTCAGGTGGTGGGACAGGCGCTCCTCGAGCTGGGCATCCTCGGCCTCGTTGCTGTCCAAGGATGTGTCCACGTCGGTGTGGGCACCGCTCGGGCTCTGGTCACCCACAGAGGCCAGGCCTTTCTCCACCATGGGCTTGATGGCCTTGAGGAGCTGGTAGCGCTCGTAGAGGTCCGTGCGGCTCTCTGCGGCCGGGGCTGCCCCCTCCTCCTGCGGGAAGACGCCTCGCAGCAGGCTGGGGAACATCACCTCCTGCTCCATCTTCTGCGTGGCTGAGAAGTACTGCTCCATGGCCCTTCTCCTGCAGCTCTGGCACTGCTGCTCTGGGCTCTTCTGAGAGTGTCTCTGCTCCCTGGCCCTGCGGGGGCTTTTTATGCACTGCTGGGGCACGTCCCTCCCCTGCTGTGCTCCCCTGCCAGCCCTGGTTGGGCTGGATGGCCTTGGCGTCGGGCTTGGCTCCAGCCCAGTCGGGGCTCGGCCGTGCTGTGTCCCTGGCTCTGTGCAATCCTTCCTGGCCCAGCCTCCCCCTGGCCTTCACCCGAGCTGGCCGGGGGTCCTGCTGCCTCTGCATGCCAGGAGCTACGGGGGGGGTGGCAAGGAGGAGAGGTGCCAGGGGTCTCTCCCATCCGGCCCTCCATTATCTCAGTCCCCCATCAGGTTCAGAACTGGGGCCCTCTGGCTGTGGGTCCAGCTCCTGTGCCCAGTTTGGGAAGGCTGCAGGGGACTGTCACCTCCCCTCGTTCCTGCTGCCACACACTCAGGACGTGAACACTCCAGGGGCATTGAGCAACCCCTTCAGAACACATAAAGAAATCTGGAACACAGTGGAAATACACTGGAACATTGTCCCACTGCGGGTCTGGGGACAATGGAGCCTGCTGGAGTCCAGAGATCTGGGTGCCCAGAAACATCCAACACTAACAACCTCCCCCTGAGCTCAGCAGGGATGTGGCCAGGGACAGGGACCTGACTCCATGATGTGTAACTCCTGTGGCAGCAGCACAGAGCCACTGCTGTGCCCAGGGGATTGTGGACATGGGTTCCCTGCCATTGTCCCAGTCCTGGGAGAGCAAAAGCCACAGCCAGGGCCCCAGCCAGCAGTGCCTGTCCCTGCCTGTCCCTGTGGAGTGTGGCCATCAGGGAAAGGGGCTCTGTTTGGGCAAAGGCTGTGGGGTACCTGGTTCCTTTTGCAACCCTTGGTGCTGGCAGCTCTCCCTCTGTCCCCCTGTGTCCCAGCCAGGTGCACACACTGCCAGGCACCCTTTCCCCACCCTTTCCCCACCTGTCCTCACCACCCTTTCCTTGTCCCTTTCCTTGTCTCCTGGCATCTCTTTGTATCCTGCCATGGGGCCCATTGCTGCACCAGGGAGTGTGGGTGCTGCTGGCCCCGTGCAGGTGCCAGACAGAGCCTTGGCCATATCGGGGCACCTGGGCCACTGCGGAGCTTCCTGGAGGTGCAGGCACATCACAGGGCTCAGGGGATAGAGGGACACAGGGGATGCTTTGCCCTCCTGCTCCCCCCACTGCTTCCCAAGTTGCTCAGAGTGAGCATGGCAGAATGTTTGGTTTTGACAGGGGCTCAGCAGACTCTGACAGCTCCCCAGCTCCTCCTCCTTGGGACATGTATAATTGCCAAATCCTCTCTGTGCCTTTGGGGATCCCTTTAGGGAGAATAGGAGCAGTGGGTTCAGGTCTCAGGGGGAGATGGCAGAATGGGCACCTGGCTGGGCTATGAGGGGACAGTGGGAGAGCTGCCAACACTGAGGGTTGCATAAGGGAGGAAGAACCCCCTGGCCTTTCCCAGAATAGAAGCAATTCCTCCAATTGCCGCATACCACAAGATAAGAAGGGACAGGAGTCCTGGCCATTGACCAGCCATGGAGTGGGGTTGATGCACTGGGACCCCCAAGCCAGGTCAGGCAAAGGCCTCAGGACATCTGGGCCAGGAGCCAGGGGTGACAATGAGGTGCCCGGGTTCTCTCCTATCCTTTCCTATCCTATCTCAACCCCCCACTGTGTCCAGTTTTGGGGTCCTGCGGGAGTGGGTCCACCTCCTGCTCCCTGGTGTGGCCAAGCTGTAGGCAGTGGTGCTGCTGGAGATGTCCCCTCCCCCCCCTTGCTGCCATGCACTCAGGATGTGAACACTCCAGGGACACTGAGCAGGCTCTGTCCACGACTGCCAGCCTGAACACGGCAGCAGACTCCGGTGTGGAACACCTCCCTGGGAGTGCTCCGCTGCATGGAATCCTGCATGGGTGTCCTGGGTTGTCTCTATGTTGCTTTTTCCCCAATTGTCTTGTTCTCTTTATGCTGAATTATAAGTTTTGCACCTTTAAGACTTGTTCCGAGTGTGAACGGGTTGAGAAGAAGCGCCCAGTTTGTTTCCAGACACTGCACTAACTCCTCCACATTCCTCCTCCTGGTCTGTGTTGTCTGCCAATGGACAGACAGGAGGACAGAGCTCTCCTCTTTTTTTAGTTAGTTTTGGCTAGCTGAGGCAGAGACGTTCCCTGGACTGTGGTTTTTTTTTTTTTTCTCTGGACCAGTTTAAACCTGCTCTGGACTGAACACCTGAAGAGCACTCGCAGCTCGCAGCTGTGGCCCACAGGGCCAGGTCTGGGCCGCGGCATTTCCAGCGCCGGAGGGACTGATAAGGGACTGAGTGAACTGAACTGCAACCCAGTGAGGGGACTTTTCTGAGTTTGTCATCTCTTCTGGAGCAGCAAGAGCATTTATTGTTTAATATTGTTTAGGTTTTATTGTTTAATAAACTCTTTTTTCCCACTTTTCTCCAAGGAGGTATTTTCTCCCGAACCGGTTGGGCGGTGGGGCCGATTGAATCTGCTGTTCTAGAGGAGCCCCTTTGAGGGTTCTCTCCCAAATTTGCCCTGAACCAGGGTTTTGCGGTGTGATGTCATAGTTTGTCCCAGCTATCCCGATCCTTCCCAGGTGCCAATCACCTCTCCTTCTCCCACCCTGACCCCTGCTAAGTGCTGTCTATCAACCCTGGCATTCCAGAAGGGCCTCGAGTGATTGGCAGAGTTCAAAAGATGCCTTACATCCCTGGGGGGCCATTGGCCCAGCCAGGTGTCCCTTGCACCTGAGACCTGCCCACCCTGCACCTGGTTGGTGGGATCCCTACCCCTTCCCTCCCCCTCTCCCTGAGGTTGAAAGAGCCAGCAGCCACGGGGTTTTGGGGGAGGGGGTTCTGTTAGAGCTGTTGTGGGATTCAGAACTTTGTGGGTCGAAATAAAACTCTGGATCAAAACCCTCTTGTAGAATCCCACTCCTTTCCTTCACCTCGCCTTAAAGCACCTGCACAGAGGTAAACCGGAGCTTTGCATGTCTGAACTTGTCTCAAGTGCCAGCTGCGGTATCCAGCATAGCCAGAGGTGTCTCTGAGGTGAAAACATCGCAGTTGCCGACTTTTGTTCAAGCAGTAGAGGCTAGACAAGCCAGACAGGTCCCATCTGGATATATTGGTAATTATTCCAATACCAGGGCAATGGGCCATGAGGACATGTAACAGGGACAGAGATGGGGACAAATGCCACAAAGGGAACTGCATCCACGGGACTGAGCTTTCATTGCCCGCAGTGGAGCACAGATGGTGCCACCTTCACACCCATCTCCCCAATTTTGGAGCAGAGGCCATGGCTGGTCAATGGCCAGGACTCCTGCCCCTTCTTATCTTGTGGTATGTGGCAATTGGAGGAATTGGTTCTATTTTGGGAAAGGCTATGGGGTCCTTACTCCCTTTTGCAACCCTCAGTGTTGGCAGCTCTCCCACTGTCCCCTCATAGCCCAGCCAGGTGCCCATTCTGCCCTCTCCCCCTCAGACCTGAACCCACTGCTCCTCTTCTCCCTAATTGGATCCCCAAAGGCACAGAGAGGATTTGGCAATTATAAATGTCCCAAGGCTTAGGAGCTGGGGAGCTGTCAGAGTCTGCTGAGCCCCTGTCAGAACCAAATATTCTGCCAAGCAAAATATGAGAAGCATGGGAGGCAGTGGGGGGAGCAGGAGGGCAAAGCATTCCCTGTGTCCCGCTGTCCCCTGAGCCCTGTGATGTGCCTGCCCCTCCAAGAAGCTCCACCTTGGCCCAGGTGCCCCGATATGGCCAAGGCTCTGTCTGGCACCTGCACGGGGCCAGCAGCACCCACACTCCCTGGTGCAGCAATGGGCTCCATGGCAGGACACAAAGAGATGCCAGGAGACAAGGAAAGGGGCAAGACGGGTGGCGAGGACAGGTGGGGAAAGGGTGGGGAAAGGGTGCCTGGCAGTGCGGGCACCTGGCTGGGACACAGGGGGACAGAGGGAGAGCTGCCAGCACCAAGGGTTGCAAAAGGAACCAGGTACCCCACAGCCTTTGCCCAAACAGAACCCCTTCCATGATTGCCACACTCCACAGGGACAGGCAGGGACAGGCACTGCTGGCTGGGGCCCTGGCTGTGGCTTTTGCTCTCCCAGGACTGGGACAATGGCAGGGAACCCATGTCCACAATCCCCTGGGCACAGCAGTGGCTCTGTGCTGCTGCCACAGGAGTTACACGTCATGGAGTCAGGTCCCTGTCCCTTGCCACATCCCTGCTGAGCTCAGGGGCAGGTTGTTAGTGTTGGATGTTTCTGGGCACCCAGATCTCTGGAGAGCAGAATGCTCCATTGTCCCCAGACCCCCAGTGGGACAATGTTCCAGTGTATTTCCACTGTGTTCCAGATTTCTTTACGTGTTCTGAAGGGGTTGCTCAATGCCCCTGGAGTGTTCACGTTCTGAGTGCGTGGCAGCAGGAACGAGGGGAGGTGACAGTCCCCTGCAGCCTTCCCAAACTGGGCACAGGAGCTGGACCCACAGCCAGAGGGCCCCAGTACTGAACCTGATGGGGGACTGAGATAATGGAGGACAGGATGGGAGAGACCCCTGGCACCTCTCCTCCTTGCCACCCCCCCCGTAGCTCCTGGCATGCAGAGGCAGCAGGACCCCCGGCCAGCTCGGGTGAAGGCCAGGGGGAGGCTGGGCCAGGAAGGATTGCACAGAGCCAGGGACACAGCACGGCCGAGCCCCGGCTGGGCTGGAGCCAAGCCCGACGCCAAGGCCATCCAGCCCAACCAGGGCTGGCAGGGGAGGACAGCAGGGGAGGGACGTGCCTCAGCAGTGCATAAAAAGCCCCCGCAGGGCCAGGGAGCAGAGACACTCTCAGAAGAGCCCAGAGCAGCAGTGCCAGAGCTGCAGGAGAAGGGCCATGGAGCAGTACTTCTCAGCCACGCAGAAGATGGAGCAGGAGGTGATGTTCCCCAGCCTGCTGCGAGGCGTCTTCCCGCAGGAGGAGGGGGCAGCCCCGGCCGCAGAGAGCCGCACGGACCTCTACGAGCGCTACCAGCTCCTCAAGGCCATCAAGCCCATGGTGGAGAAAGGCCTGGCCTCTGTGGGTGACCAGAGCCCGAGCGGTGCCCACACCGACGTGGACACATCCTTGGACAGCAACGAGGCCGAGGATGCCCAGCTCGAGGAGCGCCTGTCCCACCACCTGACTGGCCTGCAGCAGGTCCTCACCCACCTCACCAGGGACACCAACGCCCTGACCCGGAGGTACAGCCAGATCCTGGAGCAGATCAACCTCAGCGAGGGGCAGCCCAGCTGGTGACCCTGTCCTGGCCACCAGGTAAGACCTGGGGACATGCAGACTCCAGGGGCAGCAAGTCAGTGGGTGGCCTCCCTGTAGGGAGCGATGCCCAACAGTGCAGGGGTGGGGATGTGCTGGGAAGGGCCTTGGAATGGGGGCTGTCCCCTCAGCTGGGGGTGGATCTCCCTCTCCATGCTGGAGGAGGGAACCCATCCCATTGCTCTGAGCAGAGACTGCAGGGCTTCGGGGTCTGTGGACTCAGGGTGGATGGTCCTTGTGTCCCCCTGGGATGATCCTTGGAGTTAAGGAACGCTGCTCTTGCAGGACAGGTGCTGGTGTCAGGAAGCACAAGACGTCCCTGTCGCTGACCACTGCAGGCTCTCCCCAGTCCCGCCAGCATTCCCTGCTCCGTGGCAGCTGATTGGATCTCCCGGCACCGGCAGCGACACCAGAGATGGTTGTGACCACTGCAGAACCAGATGGTGCCTTTTCCTCATAGGAAGAAGCATCCGGCGGTGCTGGCAAGGCCATTGGAAGAGCTGCAGGCTCGTGGCCTCCTCTTTATTTTCAAAGAGTGGCACCAAGTTGGGAGAGTTGTGATGTGGCCCCGACCTCCAACAGTCCCTGGACATTGCCAAGCCCTTTTCCAGCTGGTACCTGGACTTCAAGGGCATTCCCCCTCTGTTTCTGCTAATAAAAGAATCCCTCGGGAGCCAGTGTTGTCAGTGTGCTGCTTTCACTCATGGAGTGCCCCAGGGAGGGGCAGGGGGACTCTGGCTCTGCGGGATGGGATCTTTCCAGGGCAATTCTGGGCAATGTGAACGGGACAAAGAATCCCAAAGTCAAAAGGGATTGTTTGGATTGGAAGGGATCTTCAGAGACCACCGAGTTCAATGCCCTGCTCTGTGTGCTGGGACATCTTGCACTAGACGCGGTAGCTCAGACCTGTGTTGAACCTCAGGGCCTGTGCAGACTCACTGGACAACCTGTTCCTTTGTGTCACCAGCCTCAGGCTGAAATGTTTCTTCCTTTTGTTGACAGCAACACCAGAAAAGCTGATGCCTGATTCCTGTGCACAAAAATGTGTGGGTCTGCCGGAAACTCTGCCCAGTCACGCAACACTGAGGGGCAGCAGAGCTATAGGTCTCAGCCCCTCTAGGCAGCAGCCTCCCTCAAGATCCCAGCCCCGTGTCCAGACATCCCAGCCTTGGGATACCCTGGAGATTCCCATCTCCTCTCTCATGATGAGGCCATTTCTCTCAGCTGCTGAGACCACTCTGGCTTTGGCTGGTCCTGCCCCAGTGTGGGCAGCAGGGACAGGGTCTCCAGCCAGCTGTGGTGGTGTGAACAGCTGAGGGGGCTGGGGGCTCTGGAGGAGGCAGCTGAGGCCAGACCCAGAAGTGCCCTCTCTGAAAGGGTCCTGGCCAGGATCAAAGGGGGGACAAGCACAGTTCTGAGGGGTTTGGGGCAACCAGAGTCATGGAAGATGTGTCATCAGGAGCTACTGGGCATGATACGCAGTCATTTGGAGAAACATGAGGTGACATTTCCCCTCTCCTGAGCCATGGCCTGGCCTGGACTCCCCAGGAGGATGCTGAGTTGAGCATAGATTGCCCAAACACCACCTCTGTGTCTGCAGAGACCCAAGGAGCTCACTGCACCAGCACCCAGGAGTCCTGCTTTTCTAGGAAAGCAGCTGCCAATCAGCAAGTTGGTCAGAATCTCCAAGTTATCCCAGCTTTGGGATGTCTGGCCATGGCGCTGGCGTCTTGAGGGAGGCTACTCTTCCGAGGTTCTGAGACCTACAGCTCTGCTGCCCCTCACAGTTGCATGACTGGGCCCAGTGTTGGGCAGATTCACAATTTGTTGTGCATAAAAATCAGGCATCAGGTTTTGTGTTGTCATTAAAAATGGGAACACACTCCTGGTGCTAAAGTGATTTCAGCATTTTTTACAGTTAGGCCCAAAGCTTAGGGGGCCTGCGGGTCAAGCAGGAGCATTCCAGTCGAGGATGCTGCAGCTCCGGCTCTGGATTTTCTTCCTCTCTTGAGCAGCAATGTTCTCAATGTTCCAGGTGGAGCAGCACCGATTCACTGGCTCGGATGCCCCATTTTATACTTCCCTTTGTTCTTTTAGATGGGGTTCAGCTGGGATCCTTCATTTGCATGATGGATTAATTCATTCAATTGGCCCATTACAGTTCTGTCCAGGCTGGCTCGTTATACTTTGGGGGTGCTGCACTTTACTTAGGTGTATTATGGTACATTGAGCACCGTATTTCTTATAACTACCCTTTTATCCCCTTTTGCAATATAATAACCAAAATTTTTTAACACACATGCGTAAGAACTATCAACGATTCTAAAACAGTTCCTAACCTATTTTTGTGGTGTTGCTGCTAACAAAAGGAAGAAACATTTCAGCCTGAGGCTGGTGACACAAAGGAACAGGTTGTCCTGTGAGTCTGCACAGGCCCTGAGGTTCAACACAGGTCTGAGCTACCGCGTCTAGTGCAAGATGTCCCAGCACACAGCAGGGCATTGAACTCGGTGGTCTCTGAAGATCCCTTCCAACCCAAACAATCCCTTTTGACTTTGGGATTCTTTGTCCCGTTCACATTCCCCAGCATTGCCCTGGAAAGATCCCACCCAGTAAAGCCTGTGTCCCCCTGCCAGTGTCCCTGGGGCACTCCATGAGTGAAAGCAGCACACTGAAAACACTGGTTTCCCAGCAATCCTTTTATTAGAAGAAACGGGGGACAACATGTATAATTGCGAAATCCTCTCTGTGCCTTTGGGGATCCCATTAGGGAGAAGAGGAGCAGTGGCTTCAGGTTCCCGGCTGGCCTATGTGGGGACAGTGGGAGAGCTGCCAACACTGAGGGTTGCAAAAGCGAGGAAGAACCCCGTAGCCTTTCCCAAAATAGAACCAATTCCTCCAATTGCCGCATACTGCACGATAGGAAGGGACAGGAGTCCTGGCCATTGACCAGCCATGGCCTCTGCTCCACAATGTTGGTGATGGGTGTGAAGGTGGCACCATCTGTGCTCCACTGTAGGCAATGAAAGCTCAGTCCCATGGATGCAGTTCCCCGTTTTCATTTGGTCCCATCTCTGTCCAAACTGCATGTCCTCATGGCCAATGCAGGATTCCATGCAGTGGAGCACTCCCAGGGAGGTGCTCCACACTGGAGTCTGCTGCTGTGTTCAGGCTGGCAGTCGTGGACAGAGCCTGCTCAGTGTCCCTGGAGTGTTCACATCCTGAGTGCATGGCAGCGAGCGGGGGGGAGGGGACATCTCCAGCAGCACCACTGCCTACAGCCTGGCCACACCAGGGAGCAGGAGGTGGACCCACTCCCGCCGGACCCCAAAACTGTACACAGCGGGGGGTTGAGATAGGATAGGAAAGGATAGGAGAGAACCCAGGCACCTCATTGTCACCCCTGGCTCCTGGTCCAGACTCACTGAGGCCTTTGCCTGACCTGGCTTGGGGGTCCCAGTGCATCAACCCCACTCCATGGCTGGTCAATGGCCAGGACTCCTGTCCCTTCTTATCTTGTGGTATGCAGCAATTGGAGGAATTGCTTCTATTCTGGGAAAGGGCACAGGGTCCTTCCTCTCTTTTGCAAACCTCAGTGCTGGCAGCTCTCCCACTGTCCCCTCCCACTGTCCCCAAATAGCCCAGCCAGGTGCCCATTCTGCCATCTCCCCCTCAGACCTGAACCCACTGCTCCCCTTGTCCCTTTCTGGGAGCTCCTGACATCCCAGGCTTCCCGGTGCTGCACTGAGGTTTGCACACACTGGCAGCTCAGGACTTCTGGGCCACCATGGAGCTTCCTGAAGGTTCAGAGACATCATAATGTCCCCGCACGGTGGCCTCAGATTTGTCCCAGGGCTGGAGCTTCACTGTGGATATCATGATCTGAGCCCTGCTGGCAACTCAGCCCCACTCAGCTGCTCTGTCACTCCCCCCATGTGGGATGGGGGAGAGAATCAGGGAGGGTAAAAGAGAGAAAACCCGTGGGTGGGAATGGTGACAGCTCCACAGGACAAGCAAAAGCTGCACAAGTAAGCAAAGCAAAAAAAGGAATTCATTCAACCCTTCCCATTGGCACTCAGGCGTTCACTGCCCTGCAGGAGAGCAGGGCTCCACTGTGTGTCATGGTGACCTGGCAAGATGACTGCTATCACTCTCACTGTGCCCCTCTTCCTTCTCCTCCCAGCTCCATATGCTGAGCATGGTGCCACACTCCCTTCTCTTGGTGCCACAGAGGGATAAGACAGGAGGATGTGCCCGGGATGATACAGAGACACTAGGGGACACATGTGGTGGCACAACCTGCAGTCTGAGCTGAGGCTGGCGCTGGAGCTGGACCCACCAGGAGGGCCACAGGTCAGGGCTAAGCATGCACAAATCCGGAGGTCTGTGGCAGCAGAGACCTGAGGGTATCAGTGCAGCTCCTGAGGGCCCTGGTGGTCCTGAGCAGCCTCCCTGGGGTCCCAAACCCGGGGCTGGGCACCCCGGTTCAGCTCAGCCCAAACCCAGCCTTGCTGGAACCCCACAGTGGCTTTGCTGCGCCACAGCAGCAGTCCTTGTCCTCCTTTTCCTGCCATCCATTCAGGCAGTGCCAGCTCCCCAGATCTTCCCAGTGTCTCCCAGAAGGATGTGGGGGATGTGGGGTGGCAGTTTTGGCGGATGAGGTCCCCAAAGGCACAGGGAAGATTTGGCAATTATTATGTCCCAAGAAGGAGGAGCTGTGGAGCTGTCAGAGTCTGCTGAGCCCCTGTCAGCCCCAAACATTCTGCCCTGCACAATATGAGCTGCATGGGAGGCAGTGCGGGGAGCAGGAGGGCAAAGCATTCCCTGTGTCCCTCTGTCCCCTGAGCCCTGTGATGTGCCTGCACCTCCAGGAAGCTCCACCTTGGCCCAGGTGCCCCGATATGGCCAAGGCTCTGTCTGGCACCTGCACGGGGCCAGCAGCACCCACACTCCCTGGTGCAGCAATGGGCTCCATGGCAGGACACAAAGAGATGCCAGGAGACAAGGAAAGGGGCAAGACGGGTGGTGAGGACAGGTGGGGAAAGGGTGGGGAAAGGGTGCCTGGCAGTGTGTGCACCTGGCTGGGACACAGGGGGACAGAGGGAGAGCTGCCAGCACCAAGGGTTGCAAAAGGAACCAGGTACCCCACAGCCTTTGCCCAAACAGAACCCCTTTCCCTGATGGCCACACTCCACAGGGACAGGCAGGGACAGGCACTGCTGGCTGGGGCCCTGGCTGTGGCTTTTGCTCTCCCAGAACTGGGACAATGGCAGGGAACCCATGTCCACAATCCCCTGGGCACAGCAGTGGCTCTGTGCTGCTGCCACAGGAGTTACACGTCCTGGAGTCAGGTCCCTGTCCCTGGCCACATCCCTGCTGAGCTCAGGGGGAGGTTGTTAGTGTTGGATGTTTCTGGGCACCCAAATCTCTGGACGCCAGCAGGCTCCATTGTCCCCAGTCCCCCAGTGGGACAATGTTCCAGTGTATTTCCACTGTGTTCCAGATTTCTTTACGTGTTCTGAAGGGGTTGCTCAATGCCCCTGGAGTGTTCACGTCCTGAGTGCGTGGCAGCAGGAACGAGGGGAGGTGACAGTCCCCTGCAGCCTTCCCAAACTGGGCACAGGAGCTGGACCCACAGCCAGAGGGCCCCAGTTCTGAACCTGATGGGGGACTGAGATAATAGAGGACAGGATGGGAGAGACCCCGGGCACCTCTCCTCCTTGCCACCCCCCCGTAGCTCCTGGCATGCAGAGGCAGCAGGACCCCCGGCCAGCTCGGGTGAAGGCCAGGGGGAGGCTGGGCCAGGAAGGATTGCACAGAGCCAGGGACACAGCACGGCTGAGCCCCGGCTGGGCTGGAGCCAAGCCCAACGCCAAGGCCATCCAGCCCAACCAGGGCTGGCAGGGGAGCACAGCAGGGGAGGGACGTGCCCCAGCAGTGCATAAAAAGCCCCCGCAGGGCCAGGGAGCAGAGACACTCTCAGAAGAGCCCAGAGCAGCAGTGCCAGAGCTGCAGGAGAAGGGCCATGGAGCAGTACTTCTCAGCCACGCAGAAGATGGAGCAGGAGGTGATGTTCCCCAGCCTGCTGCGAGGCGTCTTCCCGCAGGAGGAGGGGGCAGCCCCGGCCGCAGAGAGCCGCACGGACCTCTACGAGCGCTACCAGCTCCTCAAGGCCATCAAGCCCATGGTGGAGAAAGGCCTGGCCTCTGTGGGTGACCAGAGCCCGAGCGGTGCCCACACCGACGTGGACACATCCTTGGACAGCAACGAGGCCGAGGATGCCCAGCTCGAGGAGCGCCTGTCCCACCACCTGACTGGCCTGCAGCAGGTCCTCACCCACCTCACCAGGGACACCAACGCCCTGACCCGGAGGTACAGCCAGATCCTGGAGCAGATCAACCTCAGCGAGGGGCAGCCCAGCTGGTGACCCTGTCCTGGCCACCAGGTAAGACCTGGGGACATGCAGACTCCAGGGGCAGCAAGACAGTGGGTGGCCTCCCTGTAGGGGGCGGTGCCCAACAGTGCAGGGTTGGGGACGTGCTGGGAAGGGCCTTGGAATGGGGGCTGTCCCCTCAGCTGGGGGTGGATCTCCCTCTCCATGCTGGAGGAGGGAACCCATCCCATGGCTCTGAGCAGAGACTGCAGGGCTTCGGGGTCTGTGGACTCAGGGTGGATGGTCCTTGTGTCCCCCTGGGATGATCCTTGGAGTTAAGGAACGCTGCTCTTGCAGGACAGGTGCTGGTGTCAGGAAGCACAAGACGTCCCCGTCGCTGACCACTGCAGGCTCTCCCCAGTCCCGCCGGCATTCCCTGCTCCCTGGCAGCTGATCGATCTCCCGGCACCGGCAGCGACACCGGAGATGGTTGTGACCACTGCAGAACCAGATGGTGCCTTTTCCTCATGGGAAGAAGCATCCGGCGGTGCTGGCAAGGCCATTGGAAGAGCTGCAGGCTCGTGGCCTCCTCTTTATTTTCAAAGAGTGGCACCAAGTTGGGAGAGTTGTGATGTGGCCCCAACCTCCAACAGTCCCTGGACATTGCCAAGCCCTTTTCCAGCTGGTACCTGGACTCCAAGGGCATTCCCCCTTTATTTTATTTCTGCTAATAAAAGAATCCCTGGGAAGCCAGCGTTGTCAGTGTGCTGCTTTCACTCATGGAGTGCCCCAGGGAGGGGCAGGGGGACACTGGCTTTGAGGGATGGGATCTTTCCAGGGCAATGCTGGGGAATGTGAACGGGACAAAGAATCCCAAAATCAAAAGGGATTGTTTGGGTTGGAAGGGATCTTCAGAGACCACCGAGTGCAATGCCCTGCTGTGTGCTGGGACATCTTGCACTAGTCCCTGTAGCTCAGACCTGTGTTGAACCTCAGGGCCTGTGCAGACTCACTGGACAACCTGTTCCTTTGTGTCACCAGCCTCAGGCTGAAATGTTTCTTCCTTTTGTTGACAGCAACACCAGAAAAGCTGATGCCTGATTCCTGTGCACAAAAATGTGTGGGTCTGCCCAACACTCAGCCCAGTCACGCAACAGTGAGGGGCAGCAGAGCTGTAGGTCTCAGCCCCTCTAGGCAGCAGCCTCCCTCAAGATCCCAGCCCCGTGTCCAGACATCCCCGCCTTGGGATACCCTGGAGATTCCCATCTCCTCTCTCCTGATGAGGCCATTTCTCTCAGCTGCTGAGACCACTCTGGCTTTGGCTGGTCCTGCCCCAGTGTGGGCAGCAGGGACAGGGTCTCCAGCCAGCTGTGGTGGTGTGAACAGCTGAGGGGACTGGGGGCTCTGGAGGAGGCAGCTGAGGCCAGACCCAGAAGTGCCCTCTCTGAAAGAGTCCTGGCCAGGATCAAAGGGGGGACAAGGACAGTTCTGAGGGATTTGGGGCAATGGGAGATGTGTCAGCAGGAGGTACTGGGCATGATACGCAGTCATTTGGAGAAACATGAGGTGACATTTCCCCTCTCCTGAGCCATGGCCTGGCCTGGACTCCCTGGGAGGATGCTGCGTTGAGCATAGATTGCCCAAACACCACCTCTGTGTCTGCAGAGACCCAAGGAGCTCACTGCACCAGCACCCAGGAGTCCTGCTTTTCTAGGAAAGCATCTGCCAATCAGCAAGTTGATCAGAATCTCCAAGTTATCCCAGCCCTGGGATGTCTGGCCATGGAGCTGGCATCTTGAGGGAGGCTACTCTCCAGAGGTGCTGAGACCTACAGCTCTGCTGCCCCTCACTGTTGCATGACTGGGCCCAATGTTGGGCAGATTCACAATTTGTTGTTTATAAAAATCAGGCATCAGGTTTTGTGTTGTCATTAAAAATGGGAACACACTCCTGGTGCTAAAGTGATTTCAGCATTTTTTACAGTTAGGCCCAAAGCTTAGGTGGCCTTCAGGTCAAGCAGGAGCATTCCAGTCGAGGATGCTGCAGCTCCGGCTCTGGATTTTCTTCCTCCCTTGCGCAGCGATGTTCTCAATGTTCCAGGTGGAGCAGCACCGATTCACTGGCTCGGATGCCCCATTTTATACTTCCCTTTGTTCTTTTAGATGGGGTTCTGCTGGGATCCTTCATTTGCAGGATGGATTAATTTGTTCTATTGGCCCATTACAGTTCTGTCCAGGCTGGCTCGTTATACGTTGGGGGTGCTGCACTTTACTTAGGTGTATTATGGTACATTGAGCACCGTATTTCTTATAACTACCCTTTTATCCCCTTTTGCAATATAATAACCAAAACTTTTTAACACACATGTGTAAGAACTATCAACGATTCTAAAACAGTTTCTAACCTATTTTTGTGGTGTTGCTGTTAACAAAAGGAAGAAACATTTCAGCCTGAGGCTGGTGACACAAAGGAACAGGTTGTCCAGTGAGTCTGCACAGGCCCTGAGGTTCAACACAGTTCTGGGCTACCTGGTCGAGTGCAAGATGTCCCAGCACACAGAGCAGGGCATTGCACTCGGTGGTCTCTGAAGATCCCTTCCAACCCAAACAATCCCTTTTGATTTTGGGATTCTTTGTCCCGTTCACATTCCCCAGCATTGCCCTGGAAAGATCCCACCCAGTAATGCCTGTGTCCCCCTGCCAGTTTCCCTGGGGCACTCCATGAGTGAAAGCAGCACACTGAAAACACTGGTTTCCCAGCGATACTTTTATTAGAAGAAACGGGGGACAACATGTATAATTGCGAAATCCTCTCTGTGCCTTTGGGGATCCCATTAGGGAGAAGAGGAGCAGTGGCTTCAGGTTCCCGGCTGGCCTATGTGGGGACAGTGGGAGAGCTGCCAACCCTGAGGGTTGCAAAAGCGAGGAAGAACCCCGTAGCCTTTCCCGAAATAGAACCCATTCCTCCAATTGCCGCATACTGCACGATAAGAAGGGACAGGAGTCCTGGCCATTGACCAGCCATGGCCTCTGCTCCACAATGTTGGTGATGGGTGTGAAGGTGGCACCATCTGTGCTCCACTGTAGGCAATGAAAGCTCAGTCCCATGGATGCAGTTCCCTGTTTTCATTTGTTCCCATCTCTGTCCAAACTGCATGTCCTCATGGCCCATGCAGGATTCCATGCAGCGGAGTACTCCCAGGGAGGTGCTCCACACTGGAGACTGCTGCCGTGTTCAGGCTGGCAGTCATGGACAGAGCCTGCTCAGTGTCCCTGGAGTGTTCACATCCTGAGTGCATGGCAGCGAGCGGGGGGGAGGGGACATCTCCAGCAGCACCACTGCCTACAGCCTGGCCACACCAGGGAGCAGGAGGTGGACCCACTCCCGCCGGACCCCAAAACTGTACACAGCGGGGGGTTGAGATAGGATAGGAAAGGATAGGAGAGAACCCGGGCACCTCATTGTCACCCCTGGCTCCTGGCCCAGACTCCCTGAGGCCTTTGCCTGACCTGGCTTGGGGGTCCCAGTGCATCAACCCCACTCTATGGCTGGTCAATGGCCAGGACTCCTGTCCCTTCTTATCTTGTGGTATGCGGCAATTGGAGGAATTGCTTCTATTCTGGGAAAGGCCACAGGGTCCTTCCTCCCTTTTGCAATGCTCAGTGCTGGCAGCTCTCCCATTGTCCCCTCCCACAGTCCCCAAATAGCCCAGCCAGGTGCCCATTCTACCATCTCCACCTCAGACCTGAACCCACTGCTCCCCTTGTCCCTTTCTGGGAGCTCCTGACATCCCAGGCTTCCCGGTGCTGCACTGAGGTTTTCACACACTGGCAGCTCAGGACTTCTGGGCCACCATGGAGTTTTCTGAAGGTTCAGAGACATCATAGTGTCCCCGCACGGTGGCCTCAGATTTGCCCCAGGGCTGGAGCTTCACTGTGGATATCATGATCTGAGCCCTGCTGGCAACTCAGCCCCACTCAGCTGCTCTGTCACTCCCCCCATGTGGGATGGGGGACAGAATCAGGGAGGGTAAAAGAGAGAAAACCCGTGGGTGGGAATGGTGACAGCTCCACAGGAAAAGCAAAAGCTACACAAGTAAGCAAAGCAAAAGAAGGAATTCATCACCCCTTCCCATTGGCACTCAGGTGTTCACTGCCCTGCAGGAGAGCAGGGCTCCACTGTGTGTCATGGTGACCTGGCAAGATGACTGCTATCACTCTCACTGTGCCCCTCTTCCTTCTCCTCCCAGCTCCATATGCTGAGCATGGTGCCACACTCCCTTCTCTTGGTGCCACAGAGGGATAAGACAGGAGGATGTGCCCAGGATGATACAGAGACACTTGGGGACACATGCGGTGGCACAACCTGCAGTCTGAGCTGAGGCTGGTGCTGGAGCTGGACCCACCAGGAGGGCCACAGGTCAGGGCTAAGCATGCCCAAATCCAGGGGTCTGTGGCAGCAGAGACCTGACGGTATCAGTGCAGCTCCTGGGGGCCCTGGTGGTCCTGAGCAGCCTCCCTGGGGTCCCAAACTAGGGCTGGGTACCCCAGTTCAGCTCAGCCCAAACCCCAGTCATGCAGGAACCCCACAGTGGCTTTGCTGTGCCACAGCAGCAGTCCTTGTCCTCCTTCTCCTGCCATCCCTGATGGCAGTGCCAGCTCCCCAGATCTCCCCAGTGTCTCCCAGAAGGATGTGGGGGATGTGGGGTGGCAATTTTGGCAGATGAGCTCCTCAAAGACAAAGAGAAGATTTGGCAATTATTATGTCCCAAGAAGGAGGAGCTATGGAGCTGTCAGAGTCTGCTGAGCCCCTGTCAGCCCCAAACATTCTGCCATGCACAATATGAGCTGCATGGGTGGCAGTGCGGGGAGCAGGAGGGCAAAGCATTCCCTGTGTCCCTCTGTCCCCTGAGCCCTGTGATGTGCCTGCCCCTCCAGGAAACTCCACAGTGGCCCAGGTGCCCCGATATGGCCAAGGCTCTGTCTGGCACCTGCACGGGGCCAGCAGCACCCACACTCCCTGGTGCAGCAATGGGCCCCATGGCAGGACACAAAGAGATGCCAGGAGACAAGGAAAGGGACAAGAGGGGTGGCGAGGACAGGTGGGGAAAGGGTGGGGAAAGGGTGCCTGGCAGTGCGGGCACCTGGATGGGACACAGGGGGACAGAGGGAGAGCTGCCAGCACCAAGGGTTGCAAAAGGAACCAGGTACCCCACAGCCTTTGCCCAAACAGAGCCCCTTTCCCTGATGGCCACACTCCACAGGGACAGGCAGGGACAGGCACTGCTGGCTGGGGCCCTGGCTGTGGCTTTTGCTCTCCCAGGACTGGGACAATGGCAGGGAACCCATGTCCACAATCCCCTGGGCACAGCAGTGGCTCTGTGCTGCTGCCACAGGAGTTACACGTCATGGAGTCAGGTCCCTGTCCCTGGCCACATCCCTGCTGAGCTCAGGGGCAGGTTGGTAGTGTTGGATGTTTCTGGGCACCCAGATGTCTGGACTCCAGCAGGCTCCATTGTCCCCAGACCCCCAGTGGGACAATGTTCCAGTGTATTTCCACTGTGTTCCAGATTTCTTTACGTGTGCTGAAGGGGTTGCTCAATGCCCCTGGAGTGTTCACGTCCTGAGTGCGTGGCAGCAGGAACGAGGGGAGGTGACAGTCCCCTGCAGCCTTCCCAAACTGGGCACAGGAGCTGGACCCACAGCCAGAGGGCCCCAGGACTGAAGCTGATGGGGGACTGAGATAATACAGGACAGGATGGGAGAGACCCCTGGCACCTCTCCTCCTTGCCACCCCCCCGTAGCTCCTGGCATGCAGAGGCAGCAGGACCCCCAGCCAGCTCGGGTGAAGGCCAGGGGGAGGCTGGGCCAGGAAGGATTGCACAGAGCCAGGGACACAGCACGGCCGAGCCCCGGCTGGGCTGGAGCCAAGCCCGACGCCAAGGCCATCCAGCCCAACCAGGGCTGGCAGGGGAGGACAGCAGGGGAGGGACGTGCCCCAGCAGTGCATAAAAAGCCCCCGCAGGGCCAGGGAGCAGAGACACTCTCAGAAGAGCCCAGAGCAGCAGTGCCAGAGCTGCAGGAGAAGGGCCATGGAGCAGTACTTCTCAGCCACGCAGAAGATGGAGCAGGAGGTGATGTTCCCCAGCCTGCTGCGAGGCGTCTTCCCGCAGGAGGAGGGGGCAGCCCCGGCCGCAGAGAGCCGCACGGACCTCTACGAGCGCTACCAGCTCCTCAAGGCCATCAAGCCCATGGTGGAGAAAGGCCTGGCCTCTGTGGGTGACCAGAGCCCGAGCGGTGCCCACACCGACGTGGACACATCCTTGGACAGCAACAAGGCCGAGGATGCCCAGCTCGAGGAGCGCCTGTCCCACCACCTGACTGGCCTGCAGCAGGTCCTCACCCACCTCACCAGGGACACCAACGCCCTGACCCGGAGGTACAGCCAGATCCTGGAGCAGATCAACCTCAGCGAGGGGCAGCCCAGCTGGTGACCCTGTCCTGGCCACCAGGTAAGACCTGGGGACATGCAGACTCCAGGGGCAGCAAGACAGTGGGTGGCCTCCCTGTTGGTAGAGGTGCCCCACGGTGCAGGGGGAGGGATGTGCTGGGAAGGGCCTTGGAATGGGGGCTGTCCCCTCAGCTGGGGGTGGATCTCCCTCTCCATGCTGGAGGAGGGAACCCATCCCATTGCTCTGAGCAGAGACTGCAGGGCTTCGGGGTCTGTGGACTCAGGGTGGATGGTCCTTGTGTCCCCCTGGGATGATCCTTGGAGTTAAGGAACGCTGCTCTTGCAGGACAGGTGCTGGTGTCAGGAAGCACAAGACGTCCCCGTCGCTGACCACTGCAGGCTCTCCCCAGTCCCGCCGGCATTCCCTGCTCCGTGGCAGCTGATCGATCTCCCGGCACCGGCAGCGACACCGGAGATGGTTGTGACCACTGCAGAACCAGATGGTGCCTTTTCCTCATAGGAAGAAGCATCCGGCGGTGCTGGCAAGGCCATTGGAAGAGCTGCAGGCTCATGGCCTCCTCTTTATTTTCAAAGAGTGGCACCAAGTTGGGAGAGTTGTGATGTGGCCCCGACCTCCAACAGTCCCTGGACATTGCCAAGCCCTTTTCCAGCTGGTACCTGGACTCCAAGGGCATTCCCCCTTTATTTTATTTCTGCTAATAAAAGAATCCCTGGGAAACCAGCGTTGTCAGTGTGCTGCTTTCACTCATGGAGTGCCCCAGGGAGGGGCAGGGGGACACTGGCTCTGCGGGGTGGGATCTTTCCAGGGCAATGCTGGGGAATGTGAACGGGACAAAGAATCCCAAAATCAAAAGGGATTGTTTGGATTGGAAGGGATCTTCAGAGACCACCGAGTGCAATGCCCTGCTGTGTGCTGGGACATCTTGCACTAGTCCCTGTAGCTCAGACCTGTGTTGAACCTCAGGGCCTGTGCAGACTCACTGGACAACCTGTTCCTTTGTGTCACCAGCCTCAGGCTGAAATGTTTCTTCCTTTTGTTGACAGCAACACCAGAAAAGCTGATGCCTGATTCCTGTGCACAAAAATGTGTGGGTCTGCCCAACACTCAGCCCAGTCACGCAACAGTGAGGGGCAGCAGAGCTGTAGGTCTCAGCCCCTCTAGGCAGCAGCCTCCCTCAAGATCCCAGCTCCATGTCCAGACATCCCAGCCTTGGGATACACTGGAGATTCCCATCTCCTCTCTCGTGATGAGGCCATTTCTCTCAGCTGCTGAGACCACTCTGGCTTTGGCTGGTCCTGCCCCAGTGTGGGCAGCAGGGACAGGGTCTCCAGCCAGCTGTGGTGGTGTGAACAGCTGAGGGGACTGGGGGCTCTGGAGGAGGCAGCTGAGGCCAGACCCAGAAGTGCCCTCTCTGAAAGGGTCCTGGCCAGGATCAAGAGGGAACAAGGACAGTTCTGAGGGGTTTGGGGCAACCAGAGTCTTGGGAGATGTGTCAGCAGGAGCTACTGGGGAAGATATGCAGTCATTTGGAGAAACATGAGGTGACATTTCCCCTCTCCTGAGCCATGGCCTGGCCTGGACTCCCCAGGAGGATGCTGCGTTGAGCATAGATTGCCCAAACACCACCTCTGTGTCTGCAGAGACCCAAGGAGCTCACTGCACCAGCACCCAGGAGTCCTGCTTTTCTAGGAAAGCAGCTGCCTATCAGCAAGTTCCCCAAATGAGGGCAAACACAATTCCCTCCAGCCAGAGTGAGGATTTCAGAGCTGATCTGCTCTCCATGTCTCTCCTCATCCTGAGCAATGTTGCAGCTCTGTCTTTTCCAGAGGAAATGGAGCATGAGGGGCATACTGGGAGAGACCTGGACCATCTCCATTGCAATGGTACCTCTGGGTGGGGGTGGGGCATGATGGAGCTCTGCCTTTGGATCTCTCTGGTCTCCATTCTGTTTGCTGAGGCAGATCTTGATCCATAAGGAATGGATGGAGACTTGTTTCTGGTGAGGAGAGGGCCACGGAGAGGGGCGATGTCCCTCTGGTTGCTCAAGGATGGGATCTGTGTCCCCTGGAGTGCATGGCTGGCCATGCTGGTTTAGGTAGCTGTGGAGTTAATTTTCTTGTCCCGTTTCTGTACTGTCACTCTGGTGTGCGGACTGCAGCACATGGAAACTTGGGAAGAGATACCGGTGGGATAACTGATCCCAACCAACCGAAGGGATATTCCAGACCATATGACAACAGTATATAATTGGGTTGAAGAAGCAAGAATGGAGCCACACTTGAAGTGATGGCCTTTGTCTTCCGAGGTCACCATTACCTGTGATGGACCCTGCAGTCCTGAGGATTGCTGAACACTCACCTGCCCATGGGAAATGGTGAATGAATTCTTGCTTTGCTCTGTTTGCATGCATGGCTTTTGCTTTCCCTATTACATTGGTTTTATTTCAGCCCACGTCTTTTCTCGTTTTTGATTCTCTCTCTGATCCTGCTGGTGGGGCAGTGAGTGAGTGACTGTGTGGACCTTGGTGGCTGGCTGGGGTCAAAGCCCGCTGGTGTCACAGCGAGGGACACCTGCAGTCCCCTGCAGCCATGGCTTTGGGCTTGGGCAGCGCTCAGCAGCTGGAGAGGCTCGCGGTGCCCCAGGGAAGTGTCCCAGCAGGACATGGGGTGAAGCACTGACCACGGCTGTTGAACATGACAAGTGGCAGACACAGGATGTCCCCAAAGGCCGGTGACCTGGGGCAGCTGGAAGGGCTTGCTGACGTCTTGTGGGCCGCTTGCATCCCCCAGGACCCGTTGGTCTCTCTCTGAGAGCCGCTGTCCCTCCAGCTGGCTCCGAGCCCGGTGTGCCACAGGAACCTTCTGCCTGCTCTGCTTGCAGGGCATTGCATCACGCTGGCCCGGGATGTGCCAAGGCCTGACGGGGCCCTGCTGCTGGCCACTGCTGCTGGCCACTGCTGGTAAGAGGTTTCTGCCGTGGTCCCAGTGGGATGTTGGCAGACAGGGCAGATCAGGCATCTCTGGCGTGGCAGCGGGTGCTGGCTCTGTGCTGCCCTGGACAGGCTCCCAGGGCACCCACACTGCTGTCAGCCAGCACGGGGAAAGATCTTCTTCTTCCAGATTGTTCCAGCAAATCAGAGTGGCAGCACTTCTTCTAAATCTGTTTAGGGACATCATATCCATGAGAGAGCAGTGACCTGGCCCAGGGGTCAGTGTGAGGAAGAAAAGGCATAAAGCCAAGTTTTGACCCAAAATGCTACATGAGTAAGAATCCCCCAAACCCAAATCAACAGAACCTCCTCACTCCCAACCCCCCCAAATATGGTCAGTGTTTGGATTCAGGAGCCAGCAACCATGTGGGACAACAGAAACTTTGGATCCTTATTATTAGCAAAGAAAAAGCAACATAATTATTAAAAAGCATAGAGATGGAACTAATTAGGGAGAGCATGTATTTTTTTAGCAGCTCAGAAAGAATTTCACAGTGAGACTTTGGGTACAGCATCTACAGGGGCTGGCCAAGACCATGCTGAAGTGTCAGGAGAAATGCCACTGATAAATAAAAAATACGAACTTACAGAACTGCTCTATGGGTTTTATACAATATAGGTTGTTGTTGTGTGAACAACTTTCCATTCTTGCAATTAAAACAACTGAAAAAAACATTAATCAGAATTATTATTCAGTTACAGGTATCAGTCATCCACATACTGACAAACCAATATAGGAACAGAAGAGCAAATAATTAAACAATAACTATTTAATCAAGCTTTTATTACATGAAAGTGAGTAAAGTTTCATCTTTTAATCCACGGACGGTTCAAGAGTTGCAGCCACCTTGTTGAAGTTCTCAGGATGGCAGGAATTCATTCTGTGATGTGTCACCACTCAGTGAATTGGCTGGAAATCCTCCAAGAGCTGCCCTACTCTTTTCTTTTCTGCAAGAGGTGAGAAAACCTAATCAGCATTTGAGATTGATTCAGAAGATGTTTCATATTAAGTCTTTGATGTTAACAAAGCCACCAAAAATCTGATTTTTGCTACCCACAGCAAACTATTAGCTTGCTTTTGTAACTAAATGCACAACTTCTTTTTTTTTTTCCCCATATGGCTCTCAGGTCCCTGTGGAGGAATCTCAGTAGTTACAGTTTTTTATCTCTACAGTCCTTTCAACACGGCATGATGCAGACCACAATCCAACAGCCAGAGTCACCCAACTCTACTGTACGAGAAAATGGACAATTTTCACCCAAATTTGCCATTGCATCATTGGGTTCAGTGACTACATTTAGTAAAAAACCCCCTGTTCTTCACCATTGCTCTAAGCCAACACTAGTTCAGGTTTCCTGCCATTCCTATTTATTCTTTTTTCACCTGTTCTGCTTGTTTTCTGAATATTCATCATGAGGTTTCTGAATCTACATGCAACAGGCATTTTACAGGAAGAGACAGTACCATTCTGAAGTTACAAGAATAAAACCTGTGATTTCTAATTTTCATTACTTCTTCTTCAGTGGTACAAGTTTGGTCTATCCTTTTTTTTTTTTTTTTTTTTTTTGGCTCTGCTACTTTTATACTAAAATGAGCTTTTAGGACGAAGAGGCAGTCATCAATGCATTATCAACAGCTTGATAACAATATCTATTTTCACATTAGAAAATTCTTTAGCCTTCTGCAATTTAGATGGTGAATGAGAAGGGAAGCCTTAGCCCAGCAAAATCTTTGCACATAGGTTATGTATGGCATGCTGAGATCTCTCCTAAAATACCAGCTGATTGTACCTGTTGATGGTTGGAAATCCACTGGATGGTGCCTGATGTACTCGAACAGCTCTCTATCCACCTTGGCATGCATGTATTCAGCACGTTTCACCAGATGGTAGCCCACGAAGCAGCCCACGGAAGCTAACAGGATCTGCCGGTGAATACCTGCAGCAGGAGGAGAGAGGAACTGTCCCCACCTCTCCCAGCTCCCCGCGGACCTCAGGCAGGGCCCTGCTTTCCCCAGGCCCCCCAGGCACTCCTCTCCTCCTGCTTTGTCTCTGCCAAGGTCCCTACAGTACCCACAGCTCCCATGGCCCCTGCCAGACCCCACTTTGCTCAGGGCTCCCTCCCCTTCCCACTACTCGTACCCCTCAGGGAGTCGCCTCAGACCCCTTCCACCTCCAAACGATGTCCCTTTCCCAGCCCCTTCCAACCCCCCAAATCCCTCACTTCAGGGCTCCCACCCCTCAACTCCCATCCCCACAATCACACAGAAAACTCTCTTCCCCTCCAACAGTCCCACCGAACTCAGGGCTCCCTCTCTTGCCCTCCCCACTTCATTTATCCCTCAGTGACCCCAAGCCCCACACACCCCTTCCCCAGGCCCACATACCCCGTCTCTCTCCCCATTCCCTTACCTCAGCGCTCCCTCCCCTTCCCCAGCCCCTACATCCCTCTCGGTCACCCAAATCCCACATACCCGCTCCTGCAGCCCCCAAACCTCCTACAGGCCCCCACTCCTGGCTGTTTCCCCTTCCCTCCCCTTTATTTATCCTTCAGTGACCCCAAACCCCACACTCCCCCTCCCCAGGCCCACATATTCCCTTTAACCACCCCTAGCCTCGGATCTCGGGGGCTCCTCCCCATCCCCAGCCCCTGTAACCCTCAAGGTCACCCCAAATACGCCCGCCCGCCCCTATTTCCTCTCCAGTTCCTCATTCCTAGCTGTTTCCCCTTTCCCCCTTCATTTATCCCTCAGTGACCCCAAACCCCATACAGCCCCTTCCCCAGCTCCTCACCTCCTCCTTCCCCTCGCACCCCTCTCCGTTCCCCCTCCCCTCAGGCTCCCCCGTGCCCCCGCACCGGCTCCGAAGATGGGGCGGTGGTTAAAGGCATTGTCCATCAGCGCCGACATCCATCCCGCGAACCCGAGCCACACCGAGCCCTTGTTGAGGAGCGGCGGCGGCGGCAGCGACCGCGACTCGTCGGGCAGGAACACCATGGCTGCCGCCCGCCGAAGGTGACCGGGGGGAGCGGTGCGGCGGCAGCGCCTTCCCCCGCCGGCCCGCGCCGCGCTCCCGCGTTCCGCTGCCTTCCCCGCTTATGGATATTTTACAAAAAACCCACCTCAAAATCCAACTCCCCACCCCACAAACCCATCCCCGCCCCAAATTCCCAGGATGAGCGGCCTTAGCCGGGTCGGGGAGGGGGTTCCTGCAGCCCTAACCCCACTGGAGGAGCCGGCTCCGCTGCAGGGCCAGCGAGGCCGGCCGGGAAGTAAATTAGGGGTTAATTAAGCACTAAAATCGAACGCAATTAATTTTCAGAGCTCAGATTAAAGTCTGAGACCTAACCCATAGTGTTCGTTTTTTCGTTTTTAATTAATACAAAATCACATTAAATCATTTGCCACTGTAGCAGGATTGACGGAACCGTTAAAGAAACCTGCATTAACACAACACATCACAGGTCCCAAAGGCTTCTCAGCCTCTTTCCTAAAAATGTATTGTTTAGCCTTTGTCCGTGAGAGGAAAGCTCATGTCTTTACAAAGAGTTGGATGGGTGTAGGTATGGGTGTTAACGTCTTTGAAGTGGGTCTTAATGTCTCTACTGACTTAGGGCAGCAGGTTTGCTGCAGAGCCCTGACACCTTGGCTCCTGAAACAGACAAGGGGCTGCACAAGCCTGAACTTCTGAGCTTTGGGGTAAAACAGCAGGTTCAAGGGGGCAATATGTGGTAGGCGGTTCGGGAAGGCTGTACCTTCCTAATGCTTCAGCAGTGGGGAAAGGAAGAGGACAATGTGTGGCCGGGAGTTTGGGATCAAAGGAGGCTGAACCCTGTGAAATCTGGAGAGAAAACCCTGCAGTGTGTGCCCCAGTGGACTCTTCCCCTTAATTCAAATAAAGCTGAAGGAGTCAGCTTTTAGGACATAAACCTCTGCCGTTTGTGGATTTTCATGACATCTGTAGAGGAGGAAGCTGGGCAGCTGCTGCTCTGCAGTGGGAGATGCTTCAGTTGAACCTGGGATCATTGGGATTGTACAATGGTGATGCATAGCCACTTCCACTTCCAGTCACGCCCTGGTTGAACTTCACAGAATCATGGAGTGGTTTGTGTTGGAAGGCACCTAAATGGTCATCTACTCCCAGCACCCTGCCATAGGCAGGGAGAAATTCCACTGGACCAGCTTGCTCTCTCCAACCCAGCTTTGAGCATTTCCAGGGATGGCACATCCATACCTTTGCTGTGCAGATTCTTCTTGGAGGATTCAGGATGTGCAAAAGCATGGCTGGGGAAGAGCCAAGAAGGGTATTTGTAGAGCTTTTTTGCATATTACCATTTCCTACACAGGACAGCACAGCAGACAGAGAAACACACGCATTGTGGATGCCTCACCCTGAGCAGAGCTTGGAGCTGAGATAAAATACAGGTGCAAGAAGCATCGTGACACCACTGGCAGCCACAGCAGCTAAAACAACATGGCAAAGCCCTTGATAGTGTAAAAAAAGCAGAAACTATGAGAAAATAATGAAAACCAGAGTGAGAATGTCTTGAATATGAACTCACTGGCAGTGAACACTGTAAATGTACAAAGTATTTGGTTACAGAAACAACCACAGTGATTAATCTACCCGTTGCCTGAACGAGAGCCACTCTATTTTAAACACCCCAAATATTCTAAGAAGTCAAAAAGCGTAACTACCCCCTTGGCTATCCTTGATGAAGGGGTCCCATACTTCAGCTAACATAGAAGAAAGTTCAAAAACTACTGCCAAAAATAGTAATAGTAGTAATAGAAAAATCCATCCCTCTCTCCTCCCAGTTTTATGTCAGCACTGGAGTCCAAAGCAGACCCCAACATCAGAGCAACATCTTCTAGGGATGGTTATGTAGGGTTTAAAAGGTGTAACTATTTAGTGCAGAAATAACTGCTAGCCTTTGGGGAACATGATTCCACAGAGGCAGAAAACAAACTATCTATCTATCTATCTATCTATCTATCTTTTTCCTTAAGTCATTACAGGAACTGTGGACATTTGATCTTTTGTTAGAGTTGTAGAATTTTAAGTGAATTACAAATACAGGTAATGCAGTCACATTATCTGGCACATTTAATAGTGTTAAAATACTTCTTCATTTGAGTAGCATGCCTCAATTTGGTCATCTGGTCTACAAAAAAAGAGCTACTAGAAGAATATGAAAACCTATTTACAAAGTATCTATGAAACAAGGAGATAACAAGACATGGACATATTAAAATTTGGTATTTGAGTGTGCAAAGCACCTCAAGACAAGTTTCCAGCTACATCCTTAGTTGGGTGGGTGTCCCTCAAAAGCAGGGTTTAGACAGGAGCAGAAAAAATGCAAATGCTCAAACAAAAAATACCAAGTTTTTAATTTACAAATTCCATAGAACACAGTTACAATGCTCTCCTACACAGCAACCATCCCTTGTAATTTGCCACAGCAACTTCTATTCAAATACAAACCATAATGGGAAAATCAGGCAGGTTTTCCTCAGGACAGAAGTCTGGACCTTGTTAAGCTTCACAGTTTACCTGCAGCCCTGCCTGTCACTGTGACAGTGCTTCTGATCAGAGGTATCCTGGTTGGGCAGTACAGGAGTGTTGGAAGAAGAGCTCCTGCGTGGTGATGGCACACGTACACTGTGTCTCATCTTGAATGGCCTTGTAACAACCCCTCACCATGCAAAGAATCCCCTCCAAGGGGTATCCTGGGACTGGTCCCAGCACTGTGGCTTTACTCAGCCTTTTGTCTGACAGGAACTCTCTCAGTCAAGACAGAGATGTAGAGTTTCAACCAAGCGTATGTGATTCCCAGAGCACAGTACACAGAGGTCAGCAGCAGGGGGACAAAAGGGAACTGCTGTTTCCAGGAGGTCAGGGGAAATAGGATTTCACAGAAGATTTCCAAGGGCACTAGTTGGATGAGGTAGATTGTTTCAAGCCAGTTAAGTAGAGGTTTCTCTCTCCTGCCAGAGAAATTAAAAAAGAGGTAGTGTTAAAATATACATTAACTAAAAATAACTATTATGTTCTTCAGCTATCCCAGTGCAAAGAGAATCTCCCATTAGATCACAGTAATGGCTTAAATAACAAGTTAAAGAGTTTCAGAAGGAAAAAACAGTGTGATAACCAAGAATACAGCTCAATGTCCTTATCAAGTTCCAGGATGCCTTGGAAGCTTAAGGAGAAACATCATCAATTGCTCTGCTTCACTGCTTCACCTCACTGTTTCAGTGAACAATACCAAAGTTTTTCTAAAACAGAAGACTGGAAAAGTCAGATTTTTTTAACCTCTTTCCCCAAGCTTTCTGTAGGATGGACTTTTCTGTGAGTTATCCCTCTTGCAAAGGACAGTGATGGCAGGAGTTTACTGCAAGTAGTTTAAAGGGAATTTAATGTTTTGGCAAGTTAAAACCAATAAACTTGCAAAAGCTCCCTCTCTCAACAAAAACTAAGCTCCTATAGAGTTTTTTAGCTAGAGCTCTTGAGACAGAATGACTGAATTCTAAAATAAAGAAAATCACCTACAAAAGCAGGTGCCTGAGTTACTGAATACATGTTTACAGCACTTCATTACAGCTCAGGTTTGCCCTCAAAAGTCTGGGAAAGAGGGAAGTGGGGACTGCAGGGGTTACAAGGCTAAGCATTATCTTTGGCCAAGTGGTAAGAGATCCACAGGCTGTGAAACTACACAGGGTGACTTCGGATATTGCATGTTTTGCCAACCAAATACTTGTGGTTTTGCTGAAAAATTACAGCTTGCAAATGAATGTTATTTACAACCTGTCTTTTCCACACATTAAAATACTAATACTCCAAAAATCCACAGCATAATAAGATAAACAATCTGCAGACAAATCACTGTTGTAAATGCTAGAATACCAAATTAAATCCTCAGAGGTTACAGCATCACAACTCCACGCTTTAACAGAGCATGAGGCAGGCGGGGATCTACAACCTCCTGGGACTAACTGGGCAGCTGTCACAATAACTAGGACATGCTGCAATAATCCTAATTTAAGCACTGCTTCCAAAGATCAGAGGCAGCAGCATCTTTTGACTAGTAACACCTTAATTTGACTCCTCAGCATCAGTTTTCTCTGCTGCTTGTCCCTTATGACAATGGCTGTTCCCAACACCAGAAGAAATGTTGCTGTTCCTGGCACTGAGATCAAATTTCTGTAATTACCTGAATAGAGATTTCAACGAAGAGAAGCTGTAAACAGTAAACAGCAGCATAAGCAGTATTTTAATTGGAAGTTCTGAAAAACAAAGAACATGATGTACTTTTAAAATTAATTATAAAAAACTTTTGCCATATATATATTGTAGTATCTTTAAATCTTACAAGTCACATTTGCATTATCTGGCTTTATTTTCTCCAGACCTACAAGTTTTACTGCTTAGGATACCTAAAAATAAGCATAAACATTTACTAAAGCAAATGCCAAGCATTTGCAATACACTTACTTCAATTATCTATAAACATACTGAACACATCAATTCTAATTACTATTTGAGATAGCACTACAAATAAGATTTTCCTTTTCTAAAGAAAACACAACTGGGAAGTGACTAAATCAAAAATGACAACCATATCAAGACTATTGAGCTCTATGTTGCAAATTGTATAAAAAGTAACTAATAGAAGAACATTTTACCTGGTGTTGTGAACAATAATGGAAAAAGTGAGAAATGCCCTGTTGTTGCCAGAATCAAGTAGATGCCAGCATCCTTGGCTCTCTGAATAGACAATAAGCTAAAAACAGCAATAATTTGTTATGCTTTTGTCTTTTAGCAAAGAAACCCAATTTCAGTAGAACACTATACAATTGACTGAAGACTCAGAAACAAGTCAAACAGTTTCACAGTACCCCCATCCCTGCTAACACTGCACCTGTGATGAAGTCTCCTGTTTCCAAACCATGTGGCCTCAGAGATAAAAACACAGGAGAAAAATCAGCCAGGAAACCCTCCCTCAGAAAACCACACACCCACTAAACAAAACTATCAGCAAGGCCCAGCACAAAACAAAAGCTTAAACATTCACTAAATCTCTGAGGAAGGAATACACAGTTTGTAGCAATACAGGTCAGGGAGTTTATGAACTACAGCTTCAGTTCTACCCTAGGCAGGCATGAAGCTCTTTTGGTAGAAACTGTGTATTGTTCTGGTCAAGAACAATGCAGAAGATCCCTTTCCTCAGCTGGCTCCTGAGCAATCTATCCAGCATTTTACAATATGAACCACAGCACCCATCAAGGTTCGCACTGTGCCTGAAATTAATTTAGTTAGAGTGCACTACACTGTTACAGCTTAAGGCATTCTATGAAAGAGTTCCTCTTCTGAAATATACTGAAAACAAAGTGATTCGCTTTGAGGATTCCTCAACAAGTGGCTGCAGGTTCAGTTTGGCCAACTACTTTGTACCAAATTCGCTTACCTTAAAGGCAGAATAGCAAGGAGTATTGCTTTCTCATGCACGTGCCAGCCAAACATGAAGGAGCTCAATGCACAAAGAACAAGGCACTGTAGAAAGCCTCGGGGCCCTTGAGGTTTAAACCAAAGACAGAAAACAGAGGGCTAGAAACAACAGGCAAAAACAGGACTTCAGTGAAAAGTCTGGCAATCCTGAAGACAAGCCATTGTCCAAAGAGATTTGTCAATAATACTAAACACCACTGCTCCCAGGTTGTGCTTGTGTGGCACAAGCGTTATATTGCACTGGAGGAAATCAAACCATTTGGATGTACGAGAAGACACTGAAGGATTTTTGTTGAAATATCAGGAGGGAAAAGCAGACTGAAAGACCACAGCTAACTGCCCACTATTTGTATTGCATGCAAAAATTGTCTGCCAATCTAAGCCACTAAACACATTTTATCAGTCACTACATACTAGTAACAATGTATCTGTTGCCCTAGAATTAAAATTTATATGAAGTGCATACTATCAATTAAAACCGACTAAGGACAAAATAGAAAAAAAATTTTAAAAATATTAGTTGTTCTTACCAATATAGCTATGAAAGTACAGATTAATGTTGCCAGTGGTGTCACTGAAGGGAGGACAGTGTGCTGAAACTCTTGAACCAGCCCTCCTGTCATGGAGGCTTTAGGGATTTTTGTACCATCAAGAAAATTGCACTTTAACCCTAAAAACAAAACATTAAAAAGCATAAACTGATAAATGCTAATGAAGAGAATAAAGTAGCTGAACTAAGTACATGGCCAAGTTTTTTCTTTTTTTAAAGGACGGCAGAGGGAAGCGACTGATCTCTGACCTACTGCTGGTAACTTACGCACTGGATTATGTGGACAACCATATGATTTATGGCAATCTGAAAACATAATTTACCGCCTACATTTCAAACAGGGAATCCAGTGAGTTTGATCTGCAAACAGGCACCAAAAAGCAAGATTACCATACTGACCAAGAATTGTCAGTGCTTTATCCATGGCATTATACAAAGCCCAGAAGTTGGGTGCCCAATAGGCATGGCAGAGACCTCGCTTGAAAGGGAAGAGCCGTGAAATGACTTGAGGCAGCTGACCCTACAGAAAACAAGTCCAAAGAAATGGCCACTTTAGAAAAAACATGGTTTATATTTTTATAACAAAATTTTCTAACTGTTCAGGGGAATAACATGTGAAAAAGGGGTTATTACCAATACTAGGAAGGGTCCCAGTGAAAGAGCAGAAACAAGACAGACAATCAGTCCCAGAAGAGTTACATGAAGAAAGCTGAAACTTCTCCACTTCAGGGATCCATCTACAAGAAACAAAGACTAAAGAAATAGCTGCTGTGGGAAGTGGAAAGGGAGACAAAGCATTCTTCACTGACAAGGAATTGCTAGCTCCTATCTAAAAGGGGGACACAGCTCTTTTATGTCAATATATTCAGCTTCTTCCTTCAACAGCTGGCATTATTTTTTGCCCACATTGCAGCTCCTGCATTATACAAGCTTTCAGTATTTTCCAAATTTACCTTCCCTGCTCACATGAGGCGTATCAGGCATGTTTCAATGCTAAAAAGTGGAGAGAAACTCAAAGAAGGTCTTTGAAATAGTTTCTAATACTGTCTAATTGTTCCATATCCAGAATAATTCTTATGGCTTCCAAGTGCCACCTGCAGCTTGTTCGTGTTGATTTTTCTTAGTAAAGAACTCTCAAAGGAAAAGGAATTTTACAAAACAAGTCTATTTCAAAGATCCTTCAAGATCCTAACAATTCTGCTCTCAAGCAGAATTTTTGTTTGAGCCATTTTGTTCCAATTCTATCTGCCAAGTCTTGAGTGCTCCCCTAGTTCCAGTGATTAACACAACTCCCCCCAAAAGCCAGTGAGGAAATCCCCATCTTACCTGCGTTATTTGCAGTAAAGCAGTAGGATCGTAACAAATAAATGCCATATGCTGGGGCCACATACACATAGATGTGTTTGAAATGCAGAAGAACAGCAAAAAGAAGAGCACCCTCCAAATACCTTTTCTGAAAGAAAACAAAACAAAACCTAAGCTTTTCTCTTTGTAGTCACTTTTAATGATCCTCTGTTGTACTCCTAAGGTGATGGGACATTTATTATAAGTATTAAAAAGGGTATTTACTTCAAATTACAAATTCAGTAGTGTTATGTGTAACAGGTATGGACAAGGAACTACCCTGTCACAAAATCACCTCTTCACAGCCTCAGAAGTATGTTTTCTAAGGACTGGTGATTTGGAAGAAGATAAAATGCCAATAAATTATGTCACATTGCTCAGGGGTAACACTGAATATAGCTTTCTTATGGGGAAATATAGCTTTCTTATTGCAGCATCAGCAAGCAATTATGGTGAGTTTCAAGTTTTTCTCTTTACCACAATCTCAGTTAACAATTAGATATCCAGCTTCACACAGCTCAACATGAAGCCACTACTATTGCCCAAAACACAAGCAGCCCTATGAATTGAATTAATACACCCAAAATACACATGACAATAAACAGACAAGAGTCACTTGGGTTTACCTGACACAGCCGAGCAACAGAAAGAAGCATCAGCCCAAAGAGGAAGCCATTGTACTGGAAGTGAATATCTGAACTTGAGTCAAGGCATAAAGCAAGCTTTCTTTATCATTATGTGTTCTGGAGAACACATAGTTTTGAGGAATAAATTAAAATTAAAATAGAATTTAAGTCAAGAAAGCATCCTTAAATTCACAGCACATAGACACAAGTCATTATTTACCCTTACCTCCACAGTAAGACACAAATTACATCTTACCTTGATGAAATGGAACACAACAATCTACACATATATTGTGAAAATTTTATAATTAAAAAAAAAAGGTTCTATCTCCACTTTTAAAGTTAAAGTTATTAGTTTCTGCCACACATTGGTTAATGGATGGTGACAACAGCCCTCACTTTTCTACCACTTCTAAGCAGGCAATATATGCAAGAACTGTGACAAAGAAAATGAAGTCCTTCCTTTAAATGCACAGCAGGAACTGCAATTTCCAAAGTTATTTTCATACAGGATATGGACCTGTTGGAAGGCATTCAGAGAAAGCTAGGAAGATCCTCAGAGGACTGAAGCACCTCTGCTATGGAGACAGGCTGAGATAGCTGGGGTTATTTCAGCCTGAAAAGGGAAGACGCTGGGGAGAACGTGTAGCTCCTTTAGAAGGTGCTCTAAGAGAGCTGGACAGGGACTTTTGACAAGGGCGTAGAATGATAGGGCAAGGGGGAATGGTTTTAAACTAAAAGAAGTGAGATTTAGATTGGATATTAGGAAAAAATTCTTTATTGTGAGAGTGATGAGGGACTGGCATAGGTTGCCCAAAGAAGTTGTGGATGCCCCATTCCTGGAAGTGTTTAAGGTCAGGCTGAATGAGGCTTTAAGCAACCTGGTCTAATGGAAGGTGACCCTGCTAAGGCAGGGGGTTGGAACTAAATGATCTTTAAAGTCCTGTCCAAACCAAACCACTCTACAACTCCATGATTGTTCTTTAGAAAGACTTCCTAATTCCCATGTAAAGTTAAACAAATTGAATACACTTTGAATCTTAAATCACTTTGAAGATTTTCCTTGCCATGGGACAAACTTGGAACCACACCCAAATACAGAACCACTCTGCTAATACTCCTGTAGGCGTGCAGAGGAGGAACAGCCAGCAGAACAGGCACACTGCTGACAGACTGGTTGGTCCTCGTCCACTTCTGGCCAATTGGACCAAGGACTGACTAACTTCCCTTTTGCCAAACAGTAATTCTAATGAAAACAAAGTTATTTAACTAATCCCAGAAACAAACCCAGCAGTGTTACTTGCTATGACTGCAATAATAATATAGGATTGTGCCACACATTGTAAGAGGCTGTTAAAAAACCAAACAAACCACAAACAACCCACAATGGTTTGAAAGGATACGATCCACAATTAACAACCCAAAATTCCACAAGAGCAGAACAGCAAGAATAAATGCTGGTTTTTCCAGGATATCCTTTGCAGCTCGTTTTCCATTTATACATCTGCAGCACCTAAACAAGAGCAGAAGAAACAGAAGCTTTAATTCAAACATACAAGCAAAAACATTGTTGGTTATAAGAGTTAAGAGCTGCACTTACTCTGAAGTTTGCCATTTTACCAGGATGCAAGGCAACAATAAAATTCTTGCTAAATTCATCAAAGGCAGACAGTATCAATAGCTGTGGTGTGTTCCACATGCTAAAGCTTACATTATGTAATAGCCTCAGGTTCAAGTCTCCCATTCAGTAAGTGTAAAGCTGTCATAGCCTGCTTGCCATCATGTGCAGTGTATTGCTACTTTTGGAAACAACATAGGGAGCTGTATTTAAGGTCCTCAGCTGGACATGAACCCCTCTGTGGCTACTGCTGCCTCTTGCTATAATATGAGTTATTTCTGTTGGTTAAAAACAACTTAATACTTCTCAGTGTGAAGCAGTATGGTTCATATGACTTCTGAAAGCAGTCTTAAATCACAATAAAAAGTTACAGATCATCTGTGCTGAAATAGTTTTAGTGCAACCTCCCTGCCATGAGCAGAACACTTTCCACTAGACTGGGCTGCTCAAATCCCCATCCAACCTGGCCTTGAATTTTTCCAGGCAGAGGGCATATATCACGCCTCTAGGCAAAATGACCCCATGCACACACCAGCCCTGAGCTTTCAGCCTCACATTCATACATCTGTGAGTCAAAACAATAAAAGGAAAAGAAATCATAATGCAAGGCTAGCTAGCATAAATAAAATAAATAAAGGAGCTTAGGCACGGCTCCAATCAGAGAATTTCCCACCCAGATTTTGAGCAGAAAGAATAAAATTATGGAAGACTCTTATAGCCAAATCATTAAGGTAGGCAACGTATTTCTCAGAACACCCCCCACCTCTACTCTTTTGGGATAAGGTAAGTAATTCTTCATAAAGTCAGGCCTCACTGAAAGCATCCAATCCTAATTACATCAGACTTGAAATAATCAGTTTATAATTAAAAACACTGGAGAAACTTTGCATATTTGATGATACTGCCATTTTGTGACAGATTTCCTTTAGGCTTCTAGAAGAACAGAGTAATCAGAAAAGTAACAAGAAAAAACCTGTTATGAGCACACCAGCTGTCCTGTAACTCCTAGAAAATGAGTTCAGTGACAGAAGCAAAGGCATGAAATAGCAGCTGGTGTCCAAGTGCCTGCAAATCCATCACATGTAGTGCAAGTGTATCTCCAAGAAGAACAGGTTATCTTGTGTTTAGCAGTGTATTCCAAGATTCTCCTTGCAACTCTGGCATTTCCCTTCCTTTACAAGCTTATTTGTACAAATAGTTATTTGTTGTGGCTACAGAACAAGCCCACAAATGAAGGACTGTCCCTAAAATCAGAACATTAAGACTTACTCATGAACTGCATATATGAAGAGGGTATCTGTAAAGATGACCGAAAGCCTTTGGAAGAAGACGGTTGCACGACTGGTGTAATTCAAGTTTTCAACAACCAACATCTGGGGGTCAAAGTACTTGGCAATGTGAGAAAGTACATATTCAAACCAAGCAAAAAATGGTGGATAATCAAGGGTCCATTCCGAGGTCGCCTAAAGACAAAATAAGATTAAATAGTTGATAACAAACCATGCTGTTTGCAGTCCTTCAGGTACAGCTCACTGCAGCAAACCAGCTAAGGCATTTTCTCTCAGTACCCTCTCTGTAACTCAAACCACACCACAATCAGTAGCCAGCTCTGTGGTGCTATAAGCTGTTCTCCTGCAGTACTGGTAGAGATGTGACATTTCCCGATTAGCAGGAAAAGATTAAAGAGACAAAATAAGATTAAATAGTTGATAACAAACCATGCTGTTTGCAGTCCTTCAGGTACAGCTCACTGCAGCAAACCAGCTAAGGCATTTTCTCTCAGTACCCTCTCTGTAACTCAAACCACACCACAATCAGTAGCCAGCTCTGTGGTGCTATAAGCTGTTCTCCTGCAGTACTGGTAGAGATGTGACATTTCCCGATTAGCAGGAAAAGATTAAAGAGCATCTTGTGCACCTGCACTTAACCAGTATATAACTGTTTGTTATCTATAAATCTATTTACAGTAATAGGGCCATTATTACAAAATCTCAGTAAAATAGCTCAGAGCCAATATTTGTCTATACTGGAGTGATCACCCACACTATCAGCCTTGCTCCAGCCTCAAAATTACTTTCACTCATCAGTTAGCAAGTCTTAACTCTCAATCATATCAAGATCAAATGGCGTTATGTGATCTCTTCCCATAAGGACAATTCCTATGCTCTGATCAAGAATTAACTCCTTGGCTGTGGAAATAGGAGAGGAAGAGGCATGAACAGAGCAGGTTGGGATGGGGTATATTTTTCAGAGAGCATGTTCCCAAATGCTTATGCTGTATAGATGAAAGGTATCCTATGTTTTGGCATAGGGTAAATGCTGGCATTATAAAAATTTGTTTGTAAAACAGTCCTTGGAACAATCCTATTAAGTTTTGACCTGCACAAATCTTTACTTCTACATACTTATGTGGGGTACTAGACATTACAGTATCTATCTATCCCTGTACTCCAGCAGATACCAGGGGACATATTAAAACCCAATTAGGTAGGCTGAGTCTGACAAACCTAAATGTGATTTGTTTAGATAAAAATCAATGCATGCTACTAGCACACCAGCAAACGCTCAAAACTTTAATAGAGTGATTGATTTCATAATGGAAAGATGTATATACCCATTAGCATGACTCACTCTTTATTCTGGTAACTGTGTATCACCAATGAGAAGAGCACAGACACCTGCAATTTAAGAGTACAATGCAACTTGCTCTGGTGCTACACAGCCTTTCCAATAACCCAAGTGCCTTAATTGCTTTTCCCATTTTGCCTTCATAACTACTGCAGCTTCCCCAACTAACTTTCATTTTTTAAGCTAAATGCTACACAAGGCCAGCAAATTGTGACTGGCATCTTTTTGTCCCACTATATGACAGTCACCAACCATCCCTTCCAGCATTCACAAGGTCTGTCACACCCAATGTGCCTGTAAGTCATACAAAACCACCCCAAACATGTCCTTACCTCGAAGTACCACTGAGAGAGGGGCAAGTTGTGAGTGATGGCAAGCCAGTTCCTATGGACTTCGAAATCTGTGGAGTAACTACAGAAGGTGCATGTTAAGAATTACATACCTGCATGCACTAAGAAGGGAAAGAATTCAGTGCACATCAATACGTGCAGACAAGAAGGAAGCCACTCTGTTTATCAGCTCTAGGACACCACTGCCATCAAGTAACAGAAACAGTAACAACGATGCTGCTCAAGGATTTTGCACCAAAGATGTATCATAGAATGGTCTGGGCTGGGAGAGGCCCTAAAGACCATCTCATTCCAACCACCCTGCCATGGTGGTTGGAATGAGACCTTCCACCAGACCAGGTTTCTCAAAGCCCCATCCTACCTGGCCTAGAGGATTGCCAGGGATGGGGTATACACAGATTCTCTGGGCAGCCTTTGCCAGTGTCTCACCAACCTCACAGTAGAGATTTTTCTCCTGACGTCTGATCTAAATCTCCCATTTTATTTAGTTTAAAACTATTCCTCCTTGTCCTATGACTGACCATGTAAAAAGTCACTAATACAGGTGATTATAGAGCAAGAACTATTTATAGCTTGGCTTTTTCGGACAATTAATGCGAAATTCCAAGTTCTAACTGAAGTTTAACAGCAATTTGTTAGGGGTTTTTCCTCAGTATAAAAACTTAAAATTACAAAGCATTAATGTTTAAGCACACTTTCAGCCTTCCCGAACAGCAGCCAGCCGGAACGGACCAGAAGGGCTTCCAAAGAGGAAAGGAAAGGAAAGCTGTGCCACGCGGCGGAGGCAGCGCCGCCTCGCTTCCCTCACGAACCCGGGAGTCACATGGACCTTCAGGGCCTCCTCAGGACCGCGGAGCGACGCTGACCGCGGCCGGCCGCCCTCGGGGGTTCGCGGCAGCCCTACACCACCCGCCCCTGTCCCATCCCGTCCCGTCCCGTGCTCAGGGAAGCTCCTTACTAGGCGGGGATGAGGAGGCACTTGAGGAAGGACACGCCGAGCGCCAGGGCGCGGAACCAGCCGCGGCCGCCCGCCGCCATGGCGCGCGCCCCCTGCCCCGCGCATGCGCTGCGGCCGCCGCGCGGGTTTGAAGCGCGCGCGCCCGCCGCGCTCGTGGCGTCGGGAGCCGGGCTGCGCGTGCGCGGGGAGGGCGGGGCTCCGTGAGGCGCCGGAACGGGAGCTAGTTGGAAGGGAGGGTATTTAGGTTGGGTATCAGAAATTCTTTGCTGTGAAGATGGTGAGGCACTGGCACAGGAAATCGGTTAATTATTAGCCTGCACGAACACAGATAAAGAATGCAAAAAGAGAACGCCTGATACCAAAAATCAGCACTGGATCAAGAGGCGCGGGAAGAATGAGGGCCTGGACTGAGGGTATTAAAGCTCAGGGACTTCTCTGTTGAGCGTCCCTCTGTGCAGACCCCCAGCCTGAGCTGACATGCTCCTGTAGCAGGCTATTACTATTTACTCTTAGAAATCCAGCACCTGAGACTGCTAGGGAAGCTTGGGTTGAGCCCGAAGGAGGAGGAAGCATGCCTGCGAGTGAGCGTGAGTGAGCGAGGAGTTGGTTGGTGCTGTGAGGCCACTCAGCCTCCCCCGGGCAGAAGCTGCTTTAAAGTGCACCAGCTTAGCTCTGCTCCAGGGAGCTCCACCTCCAACCTGTGCGGCTGGTGTCCAAGTCAGCTTGCAGGTACAAAGTTGTTCCTTTCAGAGGAACGGCCTCAATTTTTTTCAAATACTTTCCTTCCAGCCTGGAGGGTGGATGCATACAAGGCTGATGACTTTTTAGCTTCCTTACAGCAAACCTCCATCTATCTAAGAATAGTATCTTGTAGGAGCTGCATGGAATCATACAGTTAACATGTTCGATTTTTATTTTCCTATGCATCAGCAAAGTATTATTTGCTCAAGCTCAGGAACTAGAGACAAGTCTAACAGCAGTAATGCATCAGGGTTTAAGAAGGGGTCCTCACTGGAGAAATAAATCCTCTGTTTTTAAGTGTTTGAAATGTAAATGCGTTAACGCATTTTAAATGGTTTTCATTATTTACCAAGGCTTGTTCATCCAAGTTTTCTACAATGGCACTAATTCCTGGGGACTTTCTTGCAATTCCCAGCCACTGAGAGGTCGAGGTAAGCATTACAAGGAGGCAGTGGTAAGAGAAAGGGAAAGCTACAAGTGCAGCAAGCATCACTCATGCTTTTTTCTCAAGAAATATGTCAGGCAGAGCACCTCCTGCTTCATTCACATTTTATTTACTATACATTTATTTATCTAAAATACATATTAGTAACAGTTCACAGGAGCAGTTAAAAGCAGAGGAATGCCATCAGATTTTTAAATGTGATAGCCCTACAGGCCCTTTGTGAAGGTGGTAAGCGCTGAAGACCCATCTTTTCACACTTTTCAAACACTACTGATTCAAAAGCATGGCTTTTAGTGAGTCGGGGTCCAAATTCTGATCAATGGGAAAATCCCACAATTAGGAGCTGGAGCATGAAAATACTGAGGGGAATGCCCAAAGGATGAGGAGAAAGGAAATTATTACAGCCCTCTCCTATAGCTCCCTTTCTTTTTTTCTGAATCCCCAGGGAAAGCATTCCTTCTGTTATTCCCAGGTGAACCTGTGAGCTTGATCTGGACATTTAAATGCAATCAGCCCTTCTTGCACAGATTATCTGTGACTGCCTGTACTAATTCAAATGTGACACTGCTCCTGGGAGGGTCCCATATTAGCACTTCTTGTACCCTGCATGTTTGTGTCCATCAGCATATAGATGCAGAATGGAAGTTAAATGTTTTAAAATACATGGAAATTCTGAGCAGAGGCACCGAGTTCTACAGGATGGGGTGAAAATAAAACTGCCCAGAGGAGTCTTCTTAATAACTTCTTCATTAATCTGTGAACTATCAGAAGTTCCTAGGCTTATTTTCCACAGTCTATGGCTGAAGGCAGTATTTATCACTTCCACCAACCTTGTATACAGACTCCACCAGCCTTTCCACCTCGCTTTTTATTCCTGGGAATAAATGTGATTGACTGCAGATATTTGCTGCCTGTGAACTCGAGCAGCAATTTATACTCAACAACCCAGTTATAAAGTTCTAAGTACAGCAGTGCAAATGCTTGGTGATTTGAAGCACATGCAAATTGAAGCAAAGCTGACTGCTCCTGAGAAGCTACTAACATAAGTCTTGGCATGACCCACACTTAAAGTGCATAATAGAAGATTAAAACTGGAAAGGACCAGTATATCATTCTAATCAAAGACTCTTGTAGCAAAATCTTTGTCTCCATTGTTATCTTGCTGGTTTTTGTTTTTTTTTTCTTCTGAACATATCAATATATTTTTATTCTCCCCCTTCTAAATCCTGGATTTCTTGTTCATGTGAATTCTTTCAGATCTAACTTTTTACAACTACTTCTTTTATTTCTTTGCCACTGCCTGCAGAAACAGACGCTCCTTGCATCTACTCCTCCCTTTAACAGCTGTATAAACTAAGTGTCTCTTATTATTTATATACAGTATTAGTCTCATCATTGTAACTGGCCATGGTTAGCTATTTAAGAGATATCAAGCCTAAAAATACATAAAGAAATCCATGAGTGATTCTTTCTGGAGTCCATTAAGATGTTTTGTAATAGTCTTTTTGCCATGTAAGAAATACCACTGTGCTATGCATATGTCCAGATCTGAGAATGGCATTAGACTGCAGGTAAAATCTTCTTTATCATCTGTCCTGGCTCTGGTATTCTTCTCCTCTAACACTACTGAACACTCTATTCAGTGGTCATTTAGGAAAAAAAATGAGGCCATTTAAAAAAAATAAATTGGAGGGCTTGGCCTCATTTTGTACACTAAGGTATTGAGAGAGACAGGCATATGGCAGAATCATGAGTTGTGCACCAAGATGTAGAAGAAAACAGACACAAAACTTTAAGGGAAGAAAATGTCACTAGATCCTTTCCAGGAAAAAAAAAAATGTTTGTTCTGAGAATGAATAGTCCACTCAGCAGTGAAATAATTTCTAGATGTTACTGTTAATAAATGCAAAGTGCTTTTCATGACTAGTGATGGGGTGTGCTATTCTTAGCATGGCTTTGTGCATGTTTGCTTCTCTTTAATTCAGGAAAACTCTTGAGAAGAATCATTATCAGTGCTGCTGACTGGCAAACAAAAGCAAGTTACACCTCCAGGGCTCAGAAAAAGAAGGTAAACAAAAAACAGCTATTCAGATAAAATGCAAACAAATGCTCTGGAGAGAGTATGTTCCTATAAACAGTCATTATATTGTAACTCACAGACTGCAGAATTCGGGAGCAGCTATAAATTGAGCTTAGTGTGGAGTTTGAAATAGCAGCTGCATTTGTAGAACATATGTTTGACTGCAATCACAAGTGATTCACTTACCGCCCATTTCCAGTATAAATAGTACCTCATACTTAAGCATGTTTATTGTGCTTAGCAAGTCTGAGGTACAGCAGGTTTTCTGTTCCTTCCAAAGCATGGCTTCACTCATGTCTTTGTACTGGTTGGAAATTTTGCATCTATCTATGTATATAAAAAGAGATATTTTGCATCTCAATGTCTGTTAATAAATGACAGAGAGATCTGGGGCCACCTGTACCTTTTACTGACTTAGTTGCATGAGCACAAATAAATGTGTATTCAGTTTGTTCATCTTCTGCATAACAGACTCATGGGTTAAAGTACTCCAGATGAAGATCTGAGTCCAGTTCTCTCCTTTTACAGACTCCTCTTACTTGCCTTTCACCAAGAAAAATGCAGTAATGATACAATTCTCCCATGGAATATTTTATTTTGCTGAAACAGAATGGAGCAGAACTGATCCAAAGCTCTAAAGGGTGTAGATCAGACCCCCTCCACCCTTCCAAATGAGATTTAAGCCCACTGCTCTTACCTTTGGATAAACTCAAGGTGACAGGAAAAAACAATTTTCTAATGGTGTTATTTTAGTCGTGATATACAAGAGCTCCAGTTACAGATCATTTAAAATCTACTCTCAAGGGTGTGGGTTACTAAGAAATACCGTCAAGAGTCCCCAAAATCTCTGTTATAAATTTAGCAACAGCATATTTGTTTCAAGTTACAAATTTGATGAAAGAGGGTTCATTTTACAGATCATAATTGCATTACCAGCACAGACCATCCCTGTCACTGTCCAGCTGACCAGCCAGCTCATTCTTTGTAATTCTGAACTGCGATGGGAAAAAAAAAAAAAGAGTTCTTCCTAATGCAAATAAATATAGAAGAACATGGTAACTCAAACTGGAATTTGGTCACAAAATCCTGTTTACAATCCTCAAAATACACAAAATTTGCCATGTTTAGTGGTTCTGAGGGCTTCAAGCCCAATCAGTGCTTTCTGACAACATGGTCCCACATATATCATGGTGGTTTAGCACCAGGTCAGACAAAGGGCAGTGGTTTCTAACAACTGCAGAATGTGCATTTTACCCATGAGCATGCTGATTTGTGTTGTTCATGCAGTCACAGTTTGGGACAGTAGAAATATATTGATCACACTGTTTTTTTACAAGAAAAAAAGCTTCTTTATGCTTGTTCACAGGTCAGCTTAATGTAACAGAGTAGCTACTTTGGGAAACAAGAACATGCGCATTACTGAGCTTTGCAGCCCCGTGCTAGAAACCTTTGGAAGCACTAAACCTCTAAATGCAAAACTTTGTTATTGCATTTTCCCTTCTATCTCATTAAAGATACCTGAAAAGGTTCCAGAGGGTCTCTCATGCACTCATAGCAATCTGGTTAGGGAAATACAGTTAAGATACTTTTAAACATAATTAGCCAAGAAAGAACCATCTTGAATGTGGCACAAATGATGTTTAGAGACAACATGCAGCTAGTGAGTTATGATCTTCATTACAGCACAGACCAGGTGTGTAGGGAAGAGTTTGACCCCTGGTTTTCCACTTTCCCTCTGGCAAGCTGACACTGAAGCCAAGCAAGCAAGTAAAATTCTTGAAGTGACCTGACCATTTCACAAAGATATTAGACAAAAAAAGGCTCAGTGAACCATGATAGGAAAAACGACCCTCTGTTTTTGCAATGAAAAATATTAGGTGTAACCTGGTGAGAATGTTGTCTTTTCAAATGAAATCCATCCTACCCAGACAGCATCCCATGCATTCCAGGCACTGCTGAACGGAGATATGCCCAAAAGAGGCTCAAATGTTTAAAAGACGTTTGGGGACCTCTGCCCCAAAATCTGTTTTCCCATTAGAAAGTTTCAGCAGCATCCTCCAGACAAATATTAACATTGTAAGAGAAAGAAAAGGACTAGTTGTCTCGGATGCCTTTGGAATGTAAAAGTAAAGATTTAATCTTCTTGGTTTGTAATAACACCATTCTCTCTTCTATGGCTTCCTTGCCAGTCACATTATTCCAACACAGCTTCTCTGAAAGCACAATAAAGCAGGGGCTTCCACAGAGGGTTGAGAATAAAACCCAAGCCAGCTTCACAGAAATCCTTTGTTGAACCCAAAGAGATGGGATCCCTCACTCATTTGCAACTTGTACCATCCTTTAAAGCTGTCTTGAGTGCAGGGGGGAAGGCTTCTCCTCTGCAGATCCAAAGCTTCTTGAATGCTCTGCACAGGTGATACAGCAAGGCATGGCAAATGTGCTCCTAAGGCTGTCTGCTGCACTACAGCTCCATGGTATCTTTCACTGCATCCATTCTCCAGATACGTTCCAAACCATGGTTACTCTCACCTCCCCTGGCAATGCAGGTTAAGGATCACCCATTTTCCAACTGGAAAATGTAGAGACGACAGAAGTTAAGTTTCCCCAGAATTGTACAGCAGGTCAGAGTCAGAGACAGAGCCAGTCCTTAATTCAGGCGCTAGACAATACTGCTTCTGTCTGGAATATGGACATATTCTGGAAGGTCGTATTGGTAAGTACATTAAAGGAAAATCATCTTCTTGTTAGTGACTCTTAATCCATAAGCATTATCCTGAATTAGGCTGTAAGTGTGTTTTAAAGGGAAACACTTAAGCTGTGTTATCTCCATACTAGCACCACAACAGCCATTCCTACTTGTACCGAATTAGACGAATAATCTTATTATTCATGAAATCTGAAGTATGTGGATGAGCAGAATCTATGCAGAAACCATCACTCATGGCTATTTTCAGCACTTCTTCCACGAACACCTGGAAACTATTGATTTGCTTATTATCTGGCACCACCCAAAGTCTCTTCAAGTTCTGCCTGGTGTACTCCTCTTCAGGAAGGCCTTCCACACTTGCAACCCAATCTAAGGTCAAGTGGTTGGGGTCCTGCAGGTAACTGGATATTGAGGAAAGGTTTCCATTGAAACAGTAGTACAGTTTGGAACCAAGAAGCTTCAGGAACAGGCACGACGTGGAGAAGATATGAGCACTGAACACTTCCATGTTGGAGGAAGACAGACTGTAAATCTGGGGTGCTTCTCGGACAGTGAAGTGAACAGTCTGGGTCTTCTGATCGAGGGTGATGTTGAGCATGGCATTTTTCTCTGCTTTAGAAAGCTCTACCTCCTTCTCCTGCAAGGCCTCAATCAGGGGTTGAATTTGATAAAAATCTACTTCCCGTCGCAGTAAGCCCATTTCCTGAAAATCTTCGGGAAGATCCAAGTGAGAAGTCCGTAAAAAGTTCAGGATATAGCGGAAGATTTTGCCATCTCTGTCAATAAAGCAGTTGCCTTGGCTGTCCTTCTTGGTTGGGATCTTCCCACTAAACATGGCCCCCAGCATGGAGTCTGGAAAGCTAGTCAGAGTGGACAGAGAGGTGGTATAGAGTTTTCCTCCAACATTGAGCGTGATAGGTTCTGACATGATGGAAAAGTCACCGTGCTGGGACTAATTCTAAAAAAAAAAAAAAATTAAAAAAAAAATCCAACACCACACATTTAGTTGCATTAATCTTTTTGAAAGGTTAAACTACAGAGATAAATAGTACTAAATATATGAGGGTAACCATGTGGCAAGAATTCACCATAGAAATTAGAAGTGAGGAATTATTTTTCGAGGTTGTATCTTGAGAACAAGCATAAGGATGTTTTTTCTCCTAATTTAAACATGACTTTCTCTAATTCAGTTTAGTGCCAGAAATCATGAGTCTTCCAAACCTTTACAATTAGGCTAAAAGTGAATCTCTCCCACCAATACCTATAACAAGGGCTGACTTCAAAGTAGCATTTTGGACTTCTACAATCTCATTTCCCTCACAAACAGAGAATTTAAAGGGTGCAAAGAAGGGAAGGACAAGAACTTGACACAACCCCACATCTTCCATAGTGTCTGAGGCTATGATTAAAGCAACAAAGCAGTTCAGCAGAATCCCCTGACCTATGTCTGAGTGCATTCAGCATAGCAGGGAGCCAGACAGCAGTTGCTGCCGTAAGCACACGACAGTCTGTGGTTCCTTTCATTAAAAATAATCACCAGACTTTCTCCTTCCATTGTGCTTTACCCTAGAAAACATTTTGTAATTATTTGGGGCCATATTCCAGTTGACATTGTTTCCATGCCAAGCCTCTGCCGTCAGCTGACATGAACTAAGGATATGATTTTAAGGTGTAGTGAAGCCATAGGAAGGGGCATGCATAACCTCTCCTTGCCCTCCACCATACTATCTTCCTCCCTTATGCCACCTCTGGCACTCATTTGATCCAACAGTGAGTCAGTTTAGGGTGAAAACACAACATTTTCTATTCAGCATGCTTTGCTGTATGTTGGAACTGGACCAATGCCAGGGCTGGGGCAAGGGAAAAGAAAGGAGCTGTGCAGCTGTCTCCATTTCAGTTCAGCTCAGCTGTCTTGTGCAGGTGGGCCATTATTCCTGCTACCTGAGGACCTGCAAACCTGTTTTTCCTTGTTTGCTGAATCTAAATTAATCAACAGTTCAGCAGGAAATCCACAGTGTTTGCTTATAGAGGCAGGAGGTAGCTCTTGCTGTAGTAACTACAGCCATTCAACAGAAAGCTGCCAAACAGCTCCTTAAAATTGAACTTCAGTGCATTTTCCTAACTAGTAATGGAATAATCATAGACACTACCCACTATTATCAGCTCTGGAGTCACAGCAAAATGCAGATAGGGAGAAGGTCATCTGTGCTGGAATATCAATTCTTTCATGGCTGCTAAAACCCAGATAATATTGCAAATGGCATTCTAAAACAAATACATCTCTAGATAGCAGCACATTTTGCTGAGAAAAACTGGCCCAGCCTAGGGCAGATAATTAAAAGGTCAAAGGAGAGCCTGTCCTTAACTTGTTTAAGACATTCCACTTTGTTCTTTAGCCCTTAGCACACAGCCTATTTCCCACTGGACAATAATGGAAAGATGCAGATCTCTAAATCTAGAGTGCTTTCCCTGTGTATCCCTCAGTCCCATGCATCCAGCAAAACTGGCAAATAAAGATGCACGTGTAGGCCAACACAACAACACATGCATTGATGACCACAGACCATCCTTGTGACTAACCTCAGCCAAATATACTCCAGAAAACACCTCTCTGTTCCAGTGCTAAACTCCCCTTGGCACTGTAGTCTCAGCATACTTCCCACTCTTGAAGACTCCAACCCAATTTGGAGTCAAGAGCTGTTTAAACCTGATCATGTGGAGGCTCCAACTGATCTAATTCTGTAGCACGAGTGGCTGCCATGGATTGTTCCCCTAAGGGCTTGCAATATGTCTGCAAAAGCACTGCTACAAGAACAATGAGGCATTCACAAACGCAGCTAAAATGGATTTTACTTTTTCTCACATTTCATCAAACAGAAAAAGCTTCCCCATAGCTCCCTACAAATAACACAGCCTGTAGAGGCAGGACTGATAGTGACTCCAAAAGCCATGTTCATTGCTTCCCACCTCTGCTGCCCTTCAAGCTGCTGTAGACTAAACAACCTGTTCTTCCTTCATAGGTGAAGCTTTCAGATTTTTGAGCCCACACCTGCTTATTTACACCATAAGAGTTTATCCTCAAGCTGTCTGCCAGATTTAGTCAAACATAGAGCAAGATGCTTCCCTTGATGCGTCTGTGACAAGGCTTCACTTGGCAGAGCTCATGGTCAAGGGTCACAACCCAAAGACCACCATGCAGCCCTAAGACACAGATCTTCATTTCAAGCTCATCATCCATCCCGGATTTACTCTGATCCAACACCTCACTGAGAGCCTGAATGAGAGGCAGATAACTCAGTCCAACCTGAACAGATAACATTTAAATCTCCTGTAACTGTTTTCTTATCAGCAATCCAAAAGGGATGTTGCCAACAAAATATGGCAGTAACATGAGATCTCTGAAGCTGAAGACTGTATCTATGCTGGCAGCAACAGCATCAGAAATCAAGCCAAACCTTAGCTCTGGAGCTGGAAGAGTAGCACAGAGACTGGGAGCCTCTCAGCGTGTGGGCTCTGCTCCTCTCCCACCTCTAGACATTGCTCAGACGCATGTCCTGGACAGCCCATTCTGCTTATGGCTATTCTATATTCTAAAGGCCCATACAGACTGGATTTCCCTCTCCCAGGACACCAGCCTGCTCTGATTTTGAACCTGTCCATTACCCCTGCACTAGATTAAATTTTAAACATTTAAGAAGGCAAACATCTTGCCCATGGATAAGGCTGGAGGATTAACTATTCTTCAGCTGTCATTCTTAATTGTCTTCTTTTACCTAATTCATCCCATTTCTTAGAGGTTTATATCCTCATAGGTGAAGATGAATCAGATAGTCTGGGAACCTCAGGAGAGCCAAAAACGTGAGCACAAATGAGCACAAATGTCTACTGGATTTATCATCAACCTGGACTTAATGCATTGACCAACCAACATATTTGAGAGTAGCTGGGGAAAGTCAGTCTTTGCTACTTTTTTCCCTAAAAACCTGCTTATGAAAAAGTGCTTTTCATAAACCTATAAAAATAGACATGAAATGGGCCGTACGTTTTCTCTCTTTAATCATTCTACAACCATTTGCAGCCCCCAGGATGGTTTTCAAGCCAGGGTGCTTTCCTAATGCAATATAAAGGTTGTCCAAGAATGCAGCATGAAAATCACTTCTTCTTGGAGAGATTTCCACAAAGAGGAGGTACCTAGAGCATCTGCTCTTAGACATGGGAGGCTACTGGTCTAGTGGAAGGTGTACCTGCCCATTGGGGGGGGTGGGGGGGGGGGTGGATTGGAACTAAATGATCTTTAAGGTCCCTTCCAACCCAAACCATTCAATGACTGTATGATTCTATAACCTGCTGTCACGAAGAAGTACAAATTGCATTATGGTTCTTGGAAGCAGAGAATTACAGTATTTTGTGTAGCTCTTCCCCAAGTAGCATTTAAAATTCACTAAAATTAGGTCAGATAGAGATCTAATTTGTTAGCTGAAGATGCAAATTTGGCTGAAGAACATAAGATTTATTTTGTGCTTCTAAGAGCAACCTGTATTTAAATACCTCTTTTAATATCATGGGGGGGGGAAGTCTCCATTTGATTTAAAGTCATGATCTTACTGTGTGATGTAAATTGAGAGAAACCAGAAATGCATGGTCAGCTTTATGTAAAAGTCAAACTCCTGAACCGAAACTGCTGTCTCAGCATCTAAGCATTTCAACTGACCACAGCTTGTAAATTTTAACTTGGGTTTTACTCCTAGGAGCATCCTCAACAGCTGCATAGAGAACATTTCTGCAACAACCCTCTACACCATGAGTTTAGTTCAGCAAAGAACTGGTTTGAAGCTGGGAGAAGGATGGGGGCTGACACAGCAGGAAGGTATGCAAGTATGCAAAATGACAAAAGCAAACTGTTTTCACTAATCAATGCCTTCAAGTATTTAGAACCATCATCATCATACCAGTTTGTTTCATAATCATTTTGAATGTAGAACAGCTTTGGATAAGCTTATTTTCTCCCCTCCTGTATTCATAACATTTAAGAGCGCTTTAATTAGCTAATAAATAAAATTCTGTATATATAATTTAACTGAGTGCCTGTTTCACCCAACCTGGCAAAAACCCAGAAGTGTACAATAATCATCAAAACAAAAACAACCCCATCAGCCATGCCTTGCCAATGTAAGTAAAATGTAAACAAATGGCACAAATATTACTATGTTTTTAACCACTGAAAAATACATACAACTGTAATCTATCCTTTTTAGTAACAATAATGCAGTTTAATAGAAAGTCTAAAGTTATAGATATGTTTATATGGTTGTCAAAAAATAGCCATAGCTCTCTCTCTCTCTCTCTCTCTCTCTCTCTCTCTCTCTCTCTCTATATATATATATATATATATATATACACACATATATATATACACACATACACAGTTTTTAACAGGCTTTTAATTGGGAAAAGAAATTGATTGCCAACACACATTTCACTTTAAAAATGTCAGGGAAGGAAAATGAATCAATCCTTCTGGATTTCAGAGGCAATGCCCAAGATGTGGATAACCGACTGATCCTAGTGTTATTCAGGGGATTTAATTAATGAGATTAATTAAACACAGAACAGCAAAGCAAGAGCAATCTGTAATTTGGTTGAAGAGGATCATGTTGAGTTGTTAAGGTTTCTAAAGCCCATCCTACAGGCTGCTTAGGGCCTCTGAAGCCCTTACACTGGTATTAAAACCATTAAATTGTAGCATCTCCTGAAATACCAGTTAACATATGCTGTTACAGAAATAGAGTTTTTGCTGCAAGATTACAAAGTCACTGTTTTTAATGGTTTTAATTTCATGGAATCACACAATTATAGAATGGCTTGGGTTGGAAGGGACCCTAAAGAATATCTTGTTCCAACCCACGCCCCATGGGCAGGGACACCTTTCAGTAGACGTGGCTGCTCAAAGTCCTATCCAACTGGCCTTGAACACTTCCAGGGATGGGGCAGCCACGGATTCTCTATGTAGCCTGTACCAGTGCCTCCTAACCTTATGTCTAAAGTATTGCGCGGCTGGTTAATTTTATCATGTAGCCTTCAATAGCTCACCTGTGAAATATCCCTCGACAACCAAAACTTGGAAAACTGTATTTAAGACAGTGAAATATGTGCAGCTCTATGTGTAAGAAGTAGTTGAGGACCTACAATGAACCACAAAATATACACACAGGAAAAAGAAAGGAAAAATAAGAAAAAAGAAGAAATTAATTATTTAGTCTGATGCAATGAATGATGCCTAAGTGGCAACAGAATTAAAGCAAGCCAGGGACCATTTCTGCTAAGCATCAGGAAGAGCAGCCAGACTAAAAACCTCTCTGGCTTTTTGAGTATTGCCCAAGAGAGCTGGTGAAAGCCACATCAAGTAGACAAATGTTACAAGAGACAGGTAGTGCTTTATAGGAAGTAATTCTGCCTTGGGAGGGGCAGGATTGATTTCACCTCAGAATGGAGTATGAAAAAAGAAATAGCTGGGCACCTGTTTGGCTGCTGGAGACTTTAAATGGGATTCAGCAAAAGATGGTTGTTGCAGGATGGGGCTCCAGTCTGCTCCATTAGAGCATATTAACTGTGAACATACAATCAGGGAAAGATGCTCCTTCCTGTGTGAAGCTTGTTCTGCTTTGGGTTTTGCCCACACCTGGCATGTAGCACTTTACTCCACTGTGTCTTACTGAAATTCATGTTTTGGTTTGAGGTAAAAATTCCAGTTTCTACAAAACACCTGAGCCCTGAGAAAGCAACCAACCAACCAACCAAACAAGCCCTCCTAAAGCTGAGAACTCCAGACCTGGACACAGTCAAACCCATGGCACTTACTGCAACTCCACCTGCAGAACAGTTTTGTGCCTTGTCTTTTCTCAAGGGGAAAACCTCGTGGAGGAAATCTAAACTCTACAAGCTCGTGCCTTTCTGTGTTATGGGAGCTGCAAACAAGGTACTTTGAAGCCTAGAAGTCACCCCTTGAAAGACAAGATAAAAATAATAATAATAAACTAACTAAAGGGGGAGGGCAGAAACAACAAAAAAAATAGTATTTAAGGGTTAAAAAAACCCCCAACAAATCACACCTCAACTAACCACTTACCCAGCTTTCAGCAGACAGTAGGCACCAATGAGAGCTGTGTTTTATGAAGAATTTTGGACAAAATCCTTTGCAAGGACAGACTCGTCCCTCCCTTCATATATCACATATATCGCATTTACTTAGCTCAGCTCATCCTTTATGATCGAAGGTTATACATTCACAATACAGTCTCTGCACCCTATATACTTATATATGGCAATCTTAAAGAGGAAATCCTATGTTTTCCCATCGCTGCAGAACGAACCCACCTGATTTTGGACACTTAATATGAACCCGTCCAACTGAGCAGCACGTAAGAGGCTTAAATTCAGTCCGTGAAGCAGAGCATGGAGCGCCTGCCAGGAGCAATAGATCCCAAAATGAAGCGCCTGCGGGGCGGCACAGAAGGTTTTTGTTTCGGGACTACTGTGGTGCCTCTGGAAATTTCCAGCAGGCGTTTGGGGAAAGGCCGCTCACCCCGAGGCTGGCACGGGGGACGTGGCGACGAGCTCTGGGAGGGGACTCAAATTCCCAGCAGGCGTGAGGCAGGAAACGACGGGTCACCCTTCCCTTCCCTTCTCTTGTAACAGAATTGCTATCGATCTGCCGGCGGTTGCGATGCTGGGAGACATACTGACTATCCACCTTCAGAGCGCAGTTGCTTATCTGCCACTTATTTATATTTAATTTATATTTCATTTTCTGACACTGCTTTGTTATGCACAGAAACGCTGTTCTGCCAGTGAGCCGCAGGAAGGATGGGGAAGCGTGAACGGGAGTTTCGTAACAGCCCTGGTCTACTGTGGCGTGTGTTCATCCCTTTCCAAACCTGCACCTCCACGCCCTTGAGCATCTCCTGGGCTGCTTGCTTAGGGATGCAGCTGAATGCAGGAGGCTTCGCGTAGGCTCTCTGCAGATGCTGAATTTACGCATAAAGAGAAGGGGTAGGGAGGGGGAGGCAGGGAAATAGAGCTGGTGCCCAGCTAGTAAAAGCAAGGAGCGATATAAAGCAAAGGTCAGGTTCCTCCTGAGAGAAGAGGAACAAAAGCAGCAGCGCACACCAGGGAGCAGGAGAACGAAAAGAAGGTTAAGTGCTGCCGAAGGAGAATGGCTGACGACAAGATGGAGGGGGAGAGGCAGTGCAGAGCCACAGGGATGCGGCTGCAGCCGGGTCTGGACAATAAAAGCCCAAGTACTGCAGTGCTCAGCGCTCACCTGATGACCTTCAACACCCGTAGGCTCAGGGGGTGCTGGGTGGGCAGTGCAGATGGTCAGGAGGGCACTGCCACCGCCTGCCATAAAGGAGCCTGCTTGAGGTCTCAGGGCAATGGGAGCATCACTTTTCCTTCCAAGCTGATGGAACCCTTTGTGCAGTCCAATATAATATGCCAGTTCTGGCAGAGGTTTTCACTGATTTTCAATGTCCTCTCCCAGCACTCATTTAAGTATCACTTGGCGTGCCTGGAGTATCTTCCAGATACTCTTCATTTCCTTCATGGACCATTTTATTTTGTCCCTGAACAACTTCACGGCACACGTGGCAGCCACGACCTGCTTGATGGACACACGGGGTGGTTCAATAATCCAGTTTCCACCTCATCTCCCACTGACACCGTTGTTTCCAGAGCATCCCTGCAATTAGAGGGCGGCTAATTCCCAGTGCGGATGCTGCCGCACCAGAGCAAAACCCACTCAGAAATCACGCTAACAAGGTAGGCATCACCCAAAATTAGACCCTCTGGAGGGCATATTATCACGCCCGTCACCCAAATGGACCCAGCTGGCTGCATGTCCCGGGTGTGGGCATACAGGGCTTGGATTCGCTGTGAATACTTAAATTTCGGAGATGTTTCATTGGAAGGGGGCAGGAGAATGTGCAAAGTTTGAAGACTGGCGCTGAACCCGACCCTGTTAGGAACAATCGGAGGTACGGCTCCTCCCTGCATAGCCAGGCGCTCACAATACTGAATTAGCTCAAAATGCTAAAAAAAAAACCCAAATTCCCCTTCAGAAGGGGCTCACCCGTCCTTCCCGCATCCCACAGCGGACCAGCTGCGCGGCTCCCAGCCGCCGGTCCCCGTTTCCTCCCCGTGCCTCAGTTTCCTCCCTCTCGGGGAATTCCGCTGGGGGTGCCCCGGCCCTCCCCACGTCCCCCAGCCGGGTGGATCCCCCCCAGCCCCACCGGGGACCGACCTGCGCCCCCTCCAGCCGCCGAGCTCCGCCGCTGGCCGAGAGGCGGAGGGAGGCGGAGGAAGCGGGGGGCGCGGCGCTCCCGGCACGGCCCGGCACGGCTCGGCCCGGCCCGCTGGGAGATGTAGTTTCGCCACCGCCCTCGGCCCTGCCCAGTGCTGCCCCGGGACTGCGGCTCGCAGCCGGCCGCGCCGCATCCCGGCCCCGGCCGGAGGTAACGCGGGGCGGGCGGAAGGGAAGGGGGTGCAGGAGCGGGGCGGTCAGGGGTTTTGGTGATCGCAGGGAAGGGGGGGTCGAATGCTGGGGAAGTGGTGCAGTAGCGGAGGTCTGGTATTGGGATATAGGAGGGATGCTCAGGAGAAGGGATGCAGGAGTAGTAGTCAGGGAAGGAGGTGCAGGAGGGATGCTCGGCATGAGAGATGCAGGAGGAACGCTCGGGGTGACGGATGCAGGAGGGATACTCCGGTGAGAGGTACGGGAGATGTGCTTCGGGTGAGGGATTCAGGAAGAATACTAGGAGTGAAGGGTGTAGGAAGGATGCTCAGGAGAAGGGATGCAGACGGAGTAGTTGAGAAAAGGAGTCCTGGAGGGATACTCAGGGTGAGGGATGCAGAAGTGCTTTGGGTAAGAGGTACAGGAGGAGTGCTTGGGGTGATGAGTGCTCAGGGTGAGGGATGCCGGAGGAATACTCAGTGAAGTGTATAGGAAGGGTGCTCAGGGGAAGAGATGCAGGAGGGGTAGTCAGGGAAAGGGATGCTTGGGGCATTGGGGTGCTGGAGGGATGCATGGAATGAGGGATGCTCTGGGTGAGGGATGAGGTAGGCTGCTCAAGGGAAGCAGTGCAGGAAGGGTGCTGGTGGAAAGTGTTGCAGAAGGGATGTTCAAAGGCCAGAATGCTTGGCAGTAGGGATAAAGAAGGTTTTGCAGGGGTCACGATGCAGGAAAGAGCTGTAAGTAAGGGCTGCTTGAGGATCAGGATAGAGTTGGCGTTCTCAGGAACTGGGATGCTCCGAGGGAGGGATACCCAGGATAAAGGGTAGGAGTGCTTGGGAGGGATACTCAGAGGGATGCTCTGGGGTTGCAATGTAGCAGAGGGCTTGGAGTGAGGTACAGGAGAGATGGTTGGTGTGAGAACTACTGAAAAGGCTGAGATGCAAGAAGAATGCTCAAGAGAGGGATTCTTGTAGGGAGGAGTTTGGGAGAAAGGGTGGGGTTTTGGGATTCCCAGAGAGATGTTTGGACAGAGGTATGTTCTATGGTCAGGGTGCAGAAGGGAATGGTGGAGGAGGGGTGCTTGAGCATTTGGCTTTTTGGAAATCAGGCTATAGGTGGATGCTTGGAGAGAGAAATACAAGAGCAACATTGGAAAGTGGGGGTGTGTGCATTCCCACACTGCCTGCAGGGCTTTGCAAACCTGTTTACAAGGCAGCATCTTGTTATAACAAACTGGCCAAGACAGATTCAGGTTTTCGCCAGGGAAGCTGACCTGGGGAGAGATGGCCTTGGGATGTTCCCATGAGATAGGGAGCAAAAGACTCTAAAAGTGAGGGTCAAATTCAGATTTGCTGAGATCCAATCCAATTTTAGATTAGATCTGCCCTGGCTTGGATTTTGCAGGTGTTACTGAAGAATAAAAGCAGATGTTGGAATATTTGCACTGCTATGATGTTTTCATAGCACTTTGGGTGCTCAGCTAGGCCGTGCTGCATCTGGCAGCAGGGAAATTTCAACAGCATGCCCTGCCTAGACTGAAAGGATGCAACTGAGCTTTCACCTGAGAAGGGGTCTCAAAATGCTTTGGGCACCTTTGTGATGGAGTCCATACAGTTTGTCAGGGTCTCACTTTGCATTCCTGCTTTCTGAGTTGGCGGATGCAAAGCCAAATATATTGGGGGCTGGAGGGAAACTGAGGTCTCAAATGGGCATCACACCCCATTTTTCCTTTCCTGAAGGCACCACCAAAAATTGGAGATCTCTGTCTCCAAACAGTGAATCAGTGTCTGATGAATCCCAGGCAGCGTTGGCAGTATCCGCCCTCAGTCTGGTATGCTTTGGTGAACAGGACGTGGTTTTTCCTTGGGTTATATCCAGGGTTTTAATTTCTATACAGAGACAAAAGCAGACAGAAACCTGAAGAAAGAAGAGTGATTTTAATGCTATAAATACCTTCAGGAAAACAACCAGCTTTCCGGAGTAGATGTATTTACAGTCTCCAGGGACAGTGATAGAAAGGACCTTGGCCTGAAGGTCAGTGCAGGATCTGGGCACTTCCAGCAAAAAGCCTTATGGAAGTAGGGTGTCACAGCCCAGGCTGAGAGCTCTAGCTAAGTAGGAAAGCAGAAGTCTTTTGGGGAAAGAAAAGGAAGACACCTTCACCTGGAGGATGTGAGGAGGAAAACTGGGAAAAACTTACCTATTGCAGGCAGGACAGAGCTTTTGGGCATCCAATGCCAAATAAATGCAGAGAGATCAAAAGCAGCTGTGGTGGGTTATTTTTGTGAGGAGTTGGTGATAGGCTCAGCCACAGAACCAGTGGTTTGTCACTGCTGGTCTGGTGGTTTGAGCAAGCCTTACCTCACAACCCTTTCTCTCCTGCTGGTTTTCAAGGGAGAGAGGAACTTTTAATTCCTTGTGTCTTGCTTTCTGTATCCATGCCAGGGTGGTTGATAGCTAGTGATGGTTTTGAGATGCTTTATTAGAAAAGGATACCAGTAGCTATTAGAGATGTCTGTATGTGGTTGTTGACTGAAGGGGAAGAATGGAGCTGGGAGGAGCAGTCTGGAGAAAGAGAAGATGAAATGTTAGAGCAATAGGCTTTATTTGGTGGTGCACTGATTGCTTTGACATCCAGCCAAAGCCTTTTTTTAATTTGGTGACTGAGTGTCTAGCAGCAAAAAACAGAGCAAGAGGAGAAACTCAGGGATCTGTGTGCACCAAAGGGATCAAAGAAGAAGCACTGAAGAAATAAGAGAACAGGGTAGGGTAGGTAAGATAGATGGGTTGGGATAGGGCAGCCTGCCCAGCACTGTTGTCAGCTGGAGAGGGCTGATAGAATTGTATGATGTGGTCAAACATATTTATGATGTTTTAGAGGAAAAAAAGAACCATGAAATACATGGTACTGTAGGAAAAAGGAAGAGGGTCCGCAGTGGTCTGTGGATATAAAGTATCAACAAATTTTAAAAAAGGTGGAGTCTACTATATGATAAATTTAGGCTGATTGCAAATAGGTACCTTCTGGTTGGTTACGTTTTTGAGACCTTTAAAAGAGCTTGGTCACAAGAGAGGAACTCATTGTTCCCAAGGTGGAGCTCCTGATGTGCAGCAAAGCCATGCAAAATGCCAGCAGTCCAGTTGGGTGACAATGCCTTAAATAAACCTTCACTCTCTGGAGAGAGCTGAAAGCTACTGTCCTGCAGAGTGTAGGGACAGCCTCCTGCTCTGAATCTGCTACTGCCTGTGGTGCAGGGCAATGTCCTGCTCCAAATCTGCTGCCTGTGGTGAAGGGCAATCTCCATCGGTGCTGTACTAAAGGGCGGTTCTGATTCCGAGGATAAAGAGCCTGAAGAGCCTTGTCAGCCAAAAGTAATTAACTCTAGTGAGTAGGAGACACACAACACGAGTGCAATCTGCCACTGGAAAACAGTCTGGGACAGGAAGCAAGGAATACATGATCTCCTTAAAAAGCAAAGGTGAATTTAGAAAGGCAGATTATAATCATATGCAAAAATTCAGCCAGGCTTCTGTGCTGGCAATTTTTCCCTGTTATGACTGCAAATGGGTAGAGTCTCACTTCTTTTTCTAAAGGGCTATTTAATGGGATTTTTCTGCAGTTATTAGCTCTGATTTTCTGCTTAGACCTCATAAAAATTACCCTGGTGCTCTGCTCTGCTATGGCACTTTATGGGGTTCAACTCAGACAGCAGCTGAAAGCAAAGGAGAGTGGAGCATTGCCATTAATGTATTTTGTATTTGCAGGTCTGAAGAGGCTTGGCAGCTGGCTCTGTCACAACCTATTCCATCTCCTTGAGCAAATGCTTTGGTCTAGATAGTTTTAACTCCCTTCCAACCATTCTCTGATTCTGTGGTCTAGATGTGCCTCAGTTTTCATATTGCTACAATAACATGAGTGTCTATTAGATGTGGTAATGATATGCAGGCTGTGGTTTCCCCTTTTTAGCTGGATGAACAGAGATGTGCTTTGAACAAAAAAAACCCCTCTTTGCCTATGAATTCATTGGACATTTGTTCCCTGAAAAAAAAAAAAAAAAATGTTATTACTACACAACTACTTTGATATTTCTGGAAAACAGACCCAGAGAGGTGACAACAGGGCTGGTCCTTGTAGGAAGTTGTATACCAAGTCATGGCAAATTTTGTAGAAATTTTAGAGAACAGAGTATTTTTTGTGCCTATTTGATAGTGCCTATCAAGGCACTATATGAGCTCCCTTTTATCCTGCAGCAGCTCAGCATGCTGCAGGATTGAGCCCTAATTGCCTGGCTGCCTGGAGTATGCAGCAGGAATAGCAGTAATGTCTTGGCTGACATAAAAGAAACTATTTCGGCAGGAGTTAAGGACAATAAAAGGTGAGTCTCATTTCTGTACTTCCAGACCTCCAGGGAGTTCAGGGAAGTAGATATTTTTCTTCTTTGTGAGTCAGAAGCAAACCACTTTATGTATCACTCTACTTTTGGATGGTGGGAATTATTTTTCCTTTTTTAGTGGTTTTTATCAAAGTCTCTATGATGCCATTGTAGAAAATGTGCTGAATTTATTGCTAAGGTTCCCTAAAGGTAAGGTACATTTTGCATCTATGTTTTCAGTGCTTTGTTAAGACCTAGGGTGTGGGAGCTGGTACCACACTCTGCAAAAAGTACTAGGGAGACTTTACTGGAAATTTGCTGCTGGCAGGGATAAAGGAATGAATTGATTTAGAAGTAATTGGATAGATTTCAATTGAAATGAATCCTAATTAAAGAAAAAGAATGGGCAGAAAAGAACTATAAGTACAGCTTGAAACAGTAGAGAGCATGAAAACTAGACCCAAGCAAAGCCAAAGGTGATTTTTCATCCCGAGGCTGGGTTTTGGGGTTTTTTTTTGCAGTTTGCTCAGTTTGGAGAGTGACACTAAGCTAGGCAATCCTGCTCTTTGCTTAAATTCATTTCCCCTCCCTGGTTTCTAGAGCATGCTTGGGTGTCTGTCCTTGCAGGGAGCCATCTTGTGGTCAGCAAGCATCTTTGATGTCGGTAAGGCTTTTGAGATGATGCCCTGCACCATCCTTATATCAAAAACAGATGTGTGGACTGCTAATTGAGTAGGAAGCAGGCTGGAACTATCCTAGGATCTTGCCTTTTTCATATTTTTTATGAATGATGTGGAGGAATAGATGAAATTAATTTAATAAAATTTGTGAGTGAGGCCAGAGTTGAAGAATAGTCAATATGCTTGGGGACAAGGCTGCCAAACAGGAGAGCCAAGACATGCTGTGGCTGATGTGAACCTCAAGGAATTCAACAAAGACAAATGCAAAGTGTTTTGGGATGGACGCTGGGAATGGGCTCAAGTGGGATGGACTAACCCCTTGAACTGTTGAAGGCTGGACACTGACAGATAGCAGCTCCCCAGTGCGTACAAGGAGGTTATTGAGGAGATGAATCCAGGAGTACAAGGCAGGTGAATGAAAAACCAGACACAAATTGAAACAAGAACTTTCAACTGCAAATAGGGTAAACCTTCTCACTATGACCTAATTAGAACAGGAGCAGGTTGCCCAGTGTTGTTGTATGATTTCCATCCTGGAATATTTTCTAGACCTTAATGGATAAAGCCCTAAGCAGCTGGGGTTCATTTCAGCTGTGGACAGGGTTTGGGCTAGAGAGCTCCCAAGGTTCTCCTCATTCTGTGATTTTGCATGTGTTATTCCTGCCAGTCATTCACTGGCATGGCAGAACAGTTTTGCCATTTCCTGCGATGTTTTCTTTTTCCTTCCAAAGCTTATATTGTGTACTCTGTGTTTTATGTGAGCTACAAAACAGATAGGAACCTCAGTGTGACTCTTCAGTTTAATAATTAACTCTTTGACCTTCTACTTCATCCTTGTGTGTTCCAGGAACTCGGTTCTGTTCACAAGCGGGAATGAGCTAATCCTCCCAGCTCTTCAGTGTGTTTTTAATGCTGGTGAGAAAGAAGTGCAAAAGGTTGTTCTACTTCAGGAACACTCATTATGGAAGCCTGCTTGTCTGAATATTTAGTCTCTTTATTTCAGTATTAAACAGAGGAGAACCAGGGACCAGATCTCCAAGGCAGCATTCAGCTGCTCAACAGTGAACCGTCCTTCCCTCTCCTGCAGTTCCCTGGGCTATTTATGACACGCTTCCAATTCCTGCAATAAATGAGACAGTGATCTTACAGACAACACTCCAAATCACTTTACTCCTCCGCTGTAAACCCAGATTCACTGTCCAGGGAGGTCTTGGGGGAAAAAACAGTTAATATTAGCTGCTTAAACTAATATTGCTGTATATTACTATATTAATTAATTAATATACAGCATATACATACAATTAATATAGATTAATATAGTAATATACAGCAATATATTAATATTGCTGTATATTACTATATTTTATTATTGCTGTATATAGTTATATTATATATAACTATATTTTGAAAGCATCTGGAGCTGTGCTTGTCTTGAATTAGCCATCTTAATTCCTAGCTTTTGACATGTGAAGGATCTTTTAGTTTGAATGCTTTTTTAGTGTAGTTTTGAGACGATAATATTTATTATTGCATATTACAAAGCCACTTAAATGTTGCTTTCATGTAGTTCTAAGATTGTAACATATGGTCTGGCTGGCATCCTCCATCCTGCCTTGATTGGCCTGACCCAGGGTGGTTGGAGAGGTGGGACTGTATTACTGAAAGCCCAGCCTTGTCTGCAAAGCCCTTCATTGGTGAGGAGAGCATGGACCCTTCACCACAAGGTCAACTCAGTGGTTCTTCCCATGTGTCTTCAAGGCCCTTATGTCCATATTAGTCCTTATGATGTTTCCTGCTGAGGAAGAAGGTCCTTTGGGACTTGTTTGCCTATTGACTGTGGAGGGACTTTGTTTCAGACTTGTCCTACTACACAATGTCAGACATGAGCCAGTTGCACTCCAGGCAGCAACACTGAGGAAGCCCACCCTCCTGTCCCTTTTTGTGATCAGCCTGAGGAAGAACCAAGCCCTTTTAGGAGATGCAGGCTTATCTCAAAATTCAGATGAAATTAGACTCTTTGCATTGAAGATTTGGTGAAGTTTGGCAATGCTAAAGTAGCTAAAAGCACAGTCACAGTGGCGACAGTGGTGGGCAGCCATCACATCTGAGAGGGACGGCGAGAGCACCCAACACCATATACACCAGGGGACTGTGGTGATTTATGGGGTTAGGTCTAAAAGAACTGCAGCCATTGTTTGACCATCCTGCCTGTGTAGTGTTTCCAAATCACTGTGCCCATCTCAGCATGGATTGCTCCAGGGAAGTAATAGTGAGACATAACCAATGAGTACTGTAGATCCTCCTATCTCCTCCTGGCCCCTTAGCTATATGCCAGATGACTGGGGTGTCTGGGAACAGGCTGGGAACCTGCAGAGAGGAGGTGAAAGGGCTACCAGCCTGATTGCAGGTGTGTGCCAGTTTGTGTTTGGCCAAGGTGACCACTGAGCTACAGCAAGGACAAATGCTCCTCCTGATTTTGGACTATCTGCAAGCCCCATCTGCTCTCCAGGTTGACTTGTAGCCTTTGCAGATGCTGTGGTACTTTCTGTTGGGGTAAAAAGACATTATCTGTGGGATTTTGTCTTCTCCTTTTATCTTGTCCTTGTTTGCCACTGGTTTAATGCAGGCTGGTCCCTCAGGAGTCCTGCTTATATATTGTATCCTGGGAAAACAGTGTGATGGAGAGCATTAGCTCTGCCATAGCTTGTTGCAGAAAAGGGAGAAGTAGTGCATGCTGGGAGAAAAATAAATCCAGCACATGAGCAGAGGAATGTGTGAGTCAGCAGGCAGGGGCCAGAAAGGGCAAGGTTGTTCTTGGAGAGGCATTGCAATGTAGCCTGCAGTCATCGCTGGGTTGGAGGTGGTTATATATACATGTATATATATTTATCAATAATGGTTTTTTGTCATCTTGTGAGATTGTGGGCAAGCAATGTTGGGAAGAGGTAATATTTGGTGAAGTGGGAAGGTTTCCCAGCCAAGCAGCTGTGAGTCAGAGCTTGATGTTTGTGTCTGGCTTGGTTTTACTTCTCCACCCTCAAGCAGCTGTCTACCAGGAGAAAAGACACTCTCTGGCTCAGATACAGGCTTACTCCAGGGATGGCATGGTCCTTGGATGGCATCTGCTGAGGTCTCTTCTGGGTGTCATCTGTGAAAACCATACTTGGGGTACATGTAATTTGCATATATATTCTTTGTAACCCTGTCCACTTGCAATCAACTTCAAATGCTTCCCAAGTGATAATGAAGGATCTTTCACCAGCCCCACTAGGAACTGGTGCGTGTTGTTCTCATTTCACAGATTAGGGAGCTGAGGAACAGAAAGGTGGGGATTATTATTCTGGTCAGGTACATGAGGGTGGCTCATTTTAGGCTATAGACAGGAAGGGGCCTTCTCCAAATGTGTATTTGTGCAGTGCGTTGTGCTGGGGGGACCTGCTGTGGATGAGCCTTTTTAGACTCCCTGTAATACATTATAAGAAATCCTGACTGTCTAATTTTATCTCTCTAATGGTTTGGTTTTTGTTGGGTTTTTGAGGGGTTTTTTTGTGCAGTAGTGCATCCAACAACTGGTTATAAATGTTATTCTGAGCTTTCCCTTGGGAATTCCTTGCTTTTTTAAAAACTCTTCTCTAATGCTTTATTGCTGGTGAATTCAGGCTGTGACAAATGGGAAACTTTGCCTGACTCTGCGGTTTCTCTCCCCGCTCGCTTTGGTCCCGCATACAAATGCGGCAGGTCCCTGGGGAGCAGCCAAGGCTGCACCACTCAGATGGAGTGGCTGGCAGTGCAGAGTAAATGTTAGACAAACACCCCTGCCATTGCACAGAGAGGCTGCAATCCCACCTCTGCTTCCCAGGGCTTTTCTCTCCTTCCCTGAATGTGAAGACAATCATCGGGACCATCTCTGCCTCTTGAGGACACCTGAGCCAGCAGACACCAGTGTAAGGACCTTGGTTCCCTTAATTCCCCACTTGTCTCTCCTGTGTGTCTGTAGCTGGTTGTTTGCAAGACATTAATGCTCAAATATGTGATTAATCAGAAGTTCTGTATCTTAGTGTATTCATTCCATTTGGGGGCTTTAGTCTCAGTCAAACTTTTCTCAATGCTCCATAAAAAGCCATAAGAATTATCCTCTTCAGAGTGGTTCCAGATAGCTCTGCTTTTTTGACCTCCCTTGCCCCAGCCTGGGCTTAAAAGCTCAGCAGACCTTCCTTGAACTAACCCGCTGCTCTGTCCCTCTCTTTCAGGAGCAGGGAGCAGAGATGGATAAGATACTGGAAGCTGTAGTGATGTCCTCTTACCCCAACAACGTGAAGCAAGGGCTTGTGAGGCGCGTCATCGAGGCGGCGAAGCAGCCCATGGACAGTGAGCAGTGCTGGTCCATGCTGGAGCTGTCCACCAAGCTTTATCTCACTGGGGACACCAAGTATAAAAGAGAGATTGGGAAAGAGGTTTTGGAAGTCTATGGCCGCTATCACCCAGAGGAATTTGAGGAGTTCTTCAACGTCCGCTTCCTGCTGAGTCTCCTCCAGGAAGGCTATGGACCTCTGGGGAAGAGAAGCCATTATGTACTTGATTATATCCAGTTAGGACTGCAGTTTGTCCTGGAAAGCCCATCAGCAAACAGCATCTTCAGCTTATTGAGGATCGAGGTGCTCCGGAAAGTCTGCGAGAGGCCCGGCCCCAAGCAGTGTGCGAAGATCAGCAAACTCTTAACGCAGCATCCTCAGTGCATTCCCACGGGAAAACACCAGCTCTTGTTCTGTCAGCAGCTGGTCCGGTGCATCGGACAGTTCCAGTGTGTCTCCGAGGGGGAAGAGGAGATCATGGAGTTTTTGGAGCAGGTGAACAAAGTGAGTGGTCTGCTGCAGAGGATCTGGAGAACTCAGACCTCAGCCATCCTGCCCTCTTTGAAAGAACTGTTCACTATCATTTCTTCAACAGGTAATTTAAAAATAATAATTAAAAGAAGGCTGGGAATGTAAATGCAGGCTCTGATGAAGTCAAACTCTATTAGTTTGACATCTTGCAGGGTTTTCATCCACTACAGAAATGCAGCCACAGATGAAATATAACAGACAAGCATCTCTAAAAGTTACCAGGGCTCTGAGCTGGGAAAACAATATCACCCTGAAACCAGAGTCTGCAGACAGGAGCTGTTAACAGGATCAAAGCATTTGCAGCACAAGTTTGTGCTCAGCACTTTCCAGCTGGGCTTAAGGGAAAGCATCTTATCTGCAGCTTGTTAGAGTGGAACTTGAGAGCTTTTAGAAATGCCACTCTCTTTTGGCTGACTTGGTGGTGCCCCACAGCCTGCTCCCTACCAGAGACTAGGGATAATGCTGAACAGTTATTTCTCGCTGACCTAGAGGTATGAAGCCCTACAGACTGTCTGAAGAGTGGTTGCATCTTAGGGTGAGACAGGCAATATTTATCCAACTTCTGGGGCCTTTAGGTTATTGTGGAGGGTTTCAGAAGGTTTTTGGGAGGTACCAGTGCCATGAAAGGCTGGTGAGCTCCTGCTTTAGCTATTCCTAAGACCACAGGAGATGGGTTTTTCAGTATGACAGCCTCATCCATTAGAAGGAGGCCCATTTCCCGTCAGGCAAAATTGCAGTTGCATCATTTTGCAATTATTTCCAGTATTTAGTAAAAAGAGAGCAAGCAGAGGAAATTTGGTACCTGAGTGGGGCCAAACACGTGCCTATAATCTCTTCCTCCCTTGGGGCTACATATGGCTTCAGGGATATAGCCATCTGCTAAGATCCAGCTTCATTATGTGCTACACTGGGATCTGGGGAATTATCCTCCTAGCACAGCCAGTGGTGGACTCCACACTGCTCATTGGCAGCAGCTCAGTATCCACTCCATAATGTGTGGATGTGGTTTAGTGGTGGGCTTGGCAGTGCTGGGTTAAGGGTTGCACTTGATCTTAGAAAGCTTTTCCAATCTAAACAATCTGATTCTATTTTTTGTGGGCAGAAATGATTTGGTTTTTAGGACAAGAAATGACCTAGTGTGCCTGGTTTTCCTGTCGACTAACATCTTCATTGCTGGGGTGTGATCCCTGTCTTGCAGAGGAACAGGAAGTGCCCTCCAATGCCTTGGCCAGTGTGGTTCAGTTTGTCCCTCTGGAGCTCATGGATGGCGTCATAAGAAACCTCACCAATGATGACAGCATCACTGATGTGCAAATGATGATGGCCATTGGCAGGTAGGAGAGGCTGTGGGAGTGAAAGCTTTAACTCAGTATAGAGAAATTCTCTGTGTGGTTTTATCCCAAGCAGCTGGGCTGGCGCTGCCTGGTGAGGAGTGTGTTGGGAAAAGGAAAAGTTCTGTATAGTTTCTTTTAGCCCTGAGGTCCTAGAGAACTACAATAAAGAGTGGTTCTTATTATGATTATGACTATTATTATATTTGTTTGGCTTAATTTGGTTTATTTTTTCATAAATAATTGCATTATGGGATGTCCAATATCGTCTATGTTGAAGAAGTTTGATTTTTTTTTTTCCCCTGAAGCTGTTAAGGCCTTTTTCTTCCCCAAAATCTCATTTTCAGGATTTCATTATGATCTCTGTCTCCCTTCAGAAGGATATATTTTTAAGCCACCAGTCACAGCTAAAGACTTATGTGAGGGAGGTATGCCCAACTGTTTCCAGGTCCCACCTTGGCCTTTGTCAGCTGGGTGTGCTGCAGCTGGACAGAAAAAGTCAGTGGAGACCTAGTCAAAGCATGATGAAGAGTAGTGGGTGAAAGGCTATCTGACATGCCAGACCTGGTCTTTTCAGCACCAGTGCCCTCTTTGGCATCACCAGATCTTTTTTGCACTCTTATGACCAAGTCCTACAGCTCTTCTGTGCTCCAGTGCCTTGCTCTGCACTTACTTAGGTGTATCTCCAATATCAAGGTGTATCAACCTAATCTTAAAGGGTATTTTCCAGCCTAAATTATTCCATGATTCTATCTTTAACCCACGCTTCCCTTAGAGGACTCCATTTAAATAGATGATATTCACATGCAGTGGTGTGTGCACTTAACACAAAGGAGCTGCTCTGACTTGATCTCACTGGAAGCATCTTTTTTCCTTTTCTTATTACAGGATTTGCATGTCCCTCCCAATAAGGTTGCATGACAGAAACACGTTATTCCTGATGGGAAGTTTATGTTTGCAGAAAGGAGTTACTTCTCTTTGGCTTGCTAGGGAAAGTCATGGTTTTCCCAGAGTGCAGAGCAATCCAAGACAAAATATTAAGTTATCAGTTCAGTTCCTAACCCTCTTCTCCATCTTTTTCTCCTTCTGGACACCTGTGGCTACAAGCTCCAGATGAATCTTCTTAGAGTGCCAGTGTCTAAATACAGAGGTTGCCAAATCAATTGCATCATTCCTTAAAACAGTCTTTGTCATGCAGAAGGAGGAGTAAATAATTAGTCAGAGCCCACAAAATGTAATTAACATCACTTAGGAGAAATGTTGATGTTTTGGCAGCACATTTATGGCAGATGGGTGCCCCAAAACCATCATGACCCCAGGCTGTTCGATATGTGTGCTCCATGCCTAGAAAAATCAAAGGAAAATGTACAAATTGAAGATCTTTTAGCCTAGTATCCCTGACAAACTGGTTGCATGCAGAAGTGTTTTTCTGGTTTGGGTTTGAGAGTAGCAGGGGAATAAACTGGACTTATGTAGAGCTTCTGGTCAAGCCTGTAAAGAATAACTGGTGGTAGAAAAAGCAAGGCTGTCACCTGCTGGCATAAGTGTACACCACAAGCTCTTTTACAGAGTTTGTCTATTTTTAGATAAACTCTATTATTGCGCATCTGTGATGTCAGACATACTCACTGATTTGGGTTTTATTTTTTTCCCCCTGGGGATGTATCTGTTCCAAGGAGCCCAGGTCTGGATGCAGAAGGCATCTGCTGTCACACAGCTATGCAGGCACTCGCTACCTCTCGAGATCTTTTAAAAGTTTAGCAGACCAAATCAATGACTCCTCTGTCAAATTAGGGTCATCACTACTAAAATATTTGTGGATCCTGCAATGTGAATTTAAAATGTAATTTCTTCCTATTGTAGCAACTCAGGCAGCACTGTAACTTAGCTACCAGTGCTAGCAAAGTATAGCTTCAACCAAATAAGGCTATTTTAGGCCTCTTTAAAGAAGATAGGGAGAAAAAAGACCTTTGAATCTCTGGATCCATCTCCCTGCTTTATAGCATTGACATTACAGACCCCTTTCATGAATGTTCAACTCTGCTCCTCAAAGCAGGACTATATTCCCACTGCTGTTCTTTCACAGCTCTTCCACCACTGGATTGCTTTAATGGGTCAAATCTCTCTTCTAACAGCCAGTCTATGTGTATTTCTAGCCATCTTACAGTTCATTTGATCTCATGCCAACAGAAATTGCTGAAATATCTTTTGCCTCCCTGGTGTTTATTCCTTCAATATGTGCAGGAAGAGCAGTCCTTTCCCATCTCTGCTTTTTCTCATGGCTGTGCTAAACAAGCCAGGTTATTTTTAGCTTTTCTTGCAGGAAGTGTTCTTCATTTCCCCTACCACCTAAACAGGTTTCTTCCACGCAGTTCATTGGTCTTGGGCACAGATGGTGGTGTTTGTGCACCACGTCCACCATGGCAGCCTGACCACAACCTGAGGTGTCATTGTTTTCCTATGAGAACACCTTTCCCTCTGCCCCACAGATGGTGATGGTCCTTTCCATGGCTGCTGTTACACTGGGAACTTGTAGTCACCTGGAATCTGCCTGGTTGTCTTCAAGCAGATGAGCTACTATAGCCTCCATTTCTGGTGCCTTGCATGCCTTTTGAATCAATACATTTCCTTCCAGTTCTACATTTCTAATCCTCAGGGTCTTCCTTGTGACTCCTTGATCTTCCTCTTGTGTTGATGATGACTGACAGCTTTGCATCTTCACATACAGTGACTGCATGGCTTTCCTTGTTCTCCTCTGGTGCAAATGTCTGTGCAAGCTTCTCTGGCATTTGCTTTATTATGCACCTTGGCTTGACTTTTATTATTTTTCAACATCCCAATATATTCTGCTTTTCAAGGTTTTTTTACTGACTAGACTTTAATTTTTCCAGTTCCCTGTGAACTTCACTCATTCCTGCTCTTTGCCTTGTGGTGGTTAGTTATCTATCTTCCCTTCCTTTATTTTGCATAAGATACAGATTTATAAGCAAAAGGAACTGACTGCGTTGGGTAGCTGAATTGAGGTGTAGCCTGAAGGTTTGGGGTATCTTCAAATCAAAGGTACTGAAATGGCCAGCAAAGCCGGATACTTGGAGATCCCAAGTCTTACTTATTTACTTACTTACTTACATTTTGACAGAAACAATATGTCATCACTTAGTCTTAGGTTTTTGCTTTACAAGAAACTTCTGTAAAGCACTTATTTCTTGCAGAAACTTGACAACATGTTGGTTAAATGGCTAGAAATGAAATTTTTTACCTGTGACATTCAGGAATAATCGGCTTCCATTGGACTTTCTGGGTGGAGCTTTTTTAATATGTTTTTGGAAATCAATGTTTCCCACACAGAGAACTAAAATATATGAATCTGAATGTTTTTTCCTTACCAGTCACAATGCAGAGATCAAACCAGTGTCATTTGTTTTCTAATGGTGACAATGCAGAGACCTCAGTCAAGCCCTCATGTGAGTAGTATATAGAGCACAGCACCAGTTTTAAAAACTTGAATTCAACTAGACTGAAATTTTTGGAAAAAATCCCTACTTTACTCAATGGACTTGGTCCTGATCCTCTGATGAACCACAGCGTGATGGTGACATTAGGGTATTTCTGCTTCAGGCTCTGTTGTGCTTTGAATGACATGTGAAATGCCTTGTGCAGAGCCTGTCTCATCCCAGTGACTGGACACCAGTTTGGAGGAGGTTTGACCCAGAGTGTAGCTTGACTTTTACAGTATGTGAATTAAATTTATTTAAGAGTTTGTGTTTCATTTCAGGATGATTGACTGGGTGTCCTGGCCCCTGGGAAAGAACATAGACAAGTGGATCATTGCTCTGCTGAAGGGTTTGGCTGCAGTGAAAAAGTTCAGCATCTTGATTGAAGTCACTCTTTCGAAAATAGAAAAGGTCAGTTGGCTCATTTAAATGTGAATGTGAACCACAGAAATCCACAGAAATACCATCTTGCACCTGAAATATCACCTTGCCTTTCAAATGACAAGATGAGATGTATAGAGAAAAAAGAGTTTGCTGTCCCGAGGGATACTGATTTTGCTGCTAGAAATTATGTTCTCCAGAACAACCTGGGATTCTGCATGTTGTGGTCTGCAGAGGTACTGATATCTTAAAGGAAATAAAGTAGCCAAGAATTTTCAAACCAGTCAAACACTTTTCTTCCCAAACTATGAAGCTCTTGTAAAACTTGCTTTTGGGAATGTGACATCCTCTCATTTGACCATGCCTGAGTCATTGCTGGCACAGGTAAAATACTTATCAGTGAGTGTATTAATAGCCTACACAGACACAGGTCAGCTCTAAAGCCTGTGCCCTGGCTTGGTTCCTTTATTAGTGTAGAAAGTTTATTAGTGTATAAAGCCCCTGCTGCCATTGCCATCACCTGTTTCAGCAGTGAGTGCTTGCTCTCCCTGAAAACTGTGATCAAGCACTGAAACTGGTCAGTATTTCCGAACTTTTTCCATGTTGTGGTCCTACTCTTCCCTCCTTCAATTAATGGGGATAACACCTTTTTGAGCCACCAGAAGTCATCATAGAAGCTACTAAGACTATGTTCTTAGGGACATGGCTTAATGGTGGGCTAGGCAGTGCTGGGTTAAAGCTGGACTCAATGATATTAGAGGTATTTACTCACCTAAATCATACTGTGATTCTATAATTATCAGTACTGGAACATTATCAATAACTGCATTTGTCTTTGTGATCCCTCAAGTGCATTGAGCAGTGGGACAGTAGCCAAGCATCTCTGGCTTTTCTTTCTTTCCTTTCATTATTAATACATAGGAAAGGGACACAGCCCATAAAATAACATGTGAATTTTGGAAACCCTCAGAAATTATGATCTGACAACAGCAGAAGGAATTGCAAAAATAGTGGTATTTTTTGTAAAGTAGAATAAATATAATTATGTAGCCTTTGAAAAAGATACTTGCTTTTTATCTCTTTGAAAGGTTAGTGATAAAGTTCCAAATATCTGAATAAATTAAGAGGCATGTTCTAGAAAATCTAGCATTTTTTTCATGAGGAGATATGGAGATGCAGCACTGTCATAGAGGCATTACACAAGGCTGAAAGGGTGAGGATAACCCACACAGTATTTTTAAGGGTGCCCTGAGCCAATGCTCAGGACAGGAGATGACTCTGGAGACCTAGTTACAGACTGCTTGCTTCAACATCCAGCATGGAGTAGGAAGAGACCAGCAGCCATGCTAGATGCCCAGTGCCTCTGTTTTCTGCTGTTCCCTTCTCCTGCGGGTTGAGTGCCATCCTGCCTTCTCATTTGCTTTTTTTCTCCTCCACCAGGTCTTCTCCAAGCTGCTGTACCCCATTGTGAGGGAGGGGGCTTTGTCTGTCCTGCAGTACATGCTGCTGAGCTTCCAGCACTCCCACGAGGCATTTCACTTGGTAAGGCTGAGTCTGGCACTTGTATGAGGCCATTGTCCTGAGTGTAACCCTGCTGTGGGGCAGCAGGGATGGGGGGGGGCACCTAAGGTGTGGCAGATGTTGCCACGGTGGCTTTGGAGTGCATTTGGTGGAGCTTTTGCATTGAGAACATCTCAGAGGGCCCTCACTGTGGAGGGCAGGGAATACATTATTAAACAGCCCTTGCTTTTCCTAAGTGGATGTCTTACTGTCTGTTGGACTCCGTGGGCCCCATCCCATGTGTGACTTTAAATTGTCACCAACATATGGCACCCATTTCTTTTAGTGGTGGGTCATCTTTGAAAGGTTTGAACAACATCAGTGCATCAAGACCAGAAGACTGGATCAGAACACTTCACTATACAAATTCTCTGTTCAAAGCAAAAACAAATTTTGGCAACATTTGAATACCCACTTTTCATTTCCACAGTGATATTTTATAGTTTATTTTGCTGTTGGCACTAAGGCACAGCTCTGCTTCCTGCTGGTGTTGCCTCTGGAATGCTGAATTAAAAAAGTGAGGCCGAAGGCAAAAGCATGCTTGTAGTGATTGAACTGATAAAAGCAGTGATGAAAAATTACTCCTATTAATGTTTGATTTTGTACTTTCTGGTTAAAGCCCTTGTATTTGGCTTTTCACCTGAAGTACACAGAATAAACAGATAAGGCTAGAAAAAAGCAAAGCTAGCCAACATTTTCAACTGATGCTTTTTCATTCCTCAGCTGGAGATACTTTGAAGGAACCTGAATTTCTTGAGAAACTCTTTGGTTGCTAAAAATAGTCATTCCAACATGTTGTCTTCAGTTGGACATCAAGTTTTGAAACACTCCAAAACCTGTGAGTTGCTCTTGGCTTGAAGTTTCCAACTGTAGCCCATAAGCATAAATTTCTTCCTTTATTTAAAAAACCCAAAACCCAACAGGGCCTAACCATGTCTTTTTGTGTTTGCCCTGGCACTTTGGAAGGGTTTTGAGAGTTGTTCACATCACAGCTTGGCAAAATTCTGGTGTACAAAAAGGTGCTGCAATTCATCTTCCCCAAAAACCTTTCTTGTTGGAATGGAAATAGTTAAAATCACATTTTGAAGGGAAAGAAAAAGAGGAGAAGAAGACCAAGCAAGGAAGAGAGGACCTGGAAATGGCTGGACTGGGGTCCTGATATTTTTCTCCAGGATTACATTGGGCTAAAAATAACTTAAAATATAAATATGAAAAAGGTTATGTAAGTGCCTGGGTCACTCTAGCACATCTGCAGGGCTGGAAATCGGTTGTTAATTCTGTGTGCAGCTGCAGGGTCAGCAGAGGGTGCCCGTGAGCAATGGATCATTTGCATTTGCATCTGCTCGTGCATTTTTACGTTTTTGAGATGAAAGCAAAATAAAGAGTGTGCTGTTTATATGCCTGTTGCCACCCATCCCACCATACCAATTCTAGTTCAGTGTATTCTGTATAAAATAGTATAGAGCACAGCAGACAACATTTCTTTTAGGCTAATCCCATCTACCTACCTTGCAGGTTTGAATCCCTGCACCTAGCAGTCAGCATATCCTTTCCACCGTGGGTGTGGGATTTAGGGGAGACTAAAGAATGGCAATTGCAGCTCAGCAAAGCAGCATCACAAACCTGCAGGTGTCATGCAACAGAAAACCCTCCAAGGTTGCCAAAATCAACAAGAGAGTTGCTGTTGAGTTCAAAGGATGAAAGGTGAAGTCTAGAGTGGCACTGAAGTCAACTCCTGTTCACTGTCTTTTCTGCTTGCAGGTGGATTTCATTCCCTTAAATGTATTAACATTCTGTGAATAACGTGGAGTAATTGTTGTAGTGATTTTTTCTTTTCCAGCTACTCCCTCACATCCCCAGGCTGGTGGCCTCTTTGAAGAAGGAGGACTCCAATTCTGCAACCAGCTCCCTGGAGCAACTGGCCGAGCTCATCCACTGCATGTTCTTTCGCTTCTCAGGATTCCCAGACCTCTATGAACCAGTCCTAGAAGCAGTTAAAGTGAGTCATGCCCTTCTCAGTCATTTTACTGCTTTCCACATGGAAATGGCATCTTTGTCAGTTGCTAGAATAGAGGAACTGTCTCATAGGGATGTCCTGACCTCATCCCTCACTGGCAGGGATGTCCTGACCTCAACACCTCAGATGGTGATAGAAGAAACAGGATTAAAATTCTGAATTTGAGCCCTGTGTAGGCAAGTGGAAGGAAGTTACTTCTCTAAGTAACTTGGTGGGCCTGCAGAAGTCCTTATGGTGCCTGTAGGTTTTAGCTATAACTTTATTCTGAAATGCCTCTAAAGGATTAATACAAACAAATAAACTCTTCTATGCATGGAGGCAGGATCATGTGAAGAGCAGGAAAATTAGTTGCCTGAATGCCTCTAGCAGAGAAGTTTTGTAGTTGCTCATTAGTAATTCCTCATGGGAAAACATCAGTCATGGATCATAGAATACCCTGAGTTGGAAGGGACCCACGAGGGTCATCGAGTTCAACTCCTGACCCTGCACAGGACACGGATCACACCAGGTGCCTGAGAGCATTGTCCAAATGCTTCTTGGCTTGGTGCCATGACAACTTCCCTGGGAAACCTGTTCCAGTGTCCAGCCACCCCATGCTGGACACTTTTCCTAATATCCAGCCTAAATCTCTCTGGCACAACTTCATGCTGTTTTCTTGTGCCCTGTCACTAGTGACCAGAGAGAAAAGATTGGTGCCTGTCCCTCAGCTTCCCTTTATGAGGATAGATAATGATTTGTAACACACATCTCTCTTTCCAAGGCTCTCCCGATTCCAAATGAAGACCGGATTAAACACCTCTTGGGACAAAATGCTTGGACCTCTCAGAAGAACGAGCTGGCCTGCTTCTACCCACGCCTGGCATCTAAATCAGAGACGGGAAAGATTGGGTTAATTAACTTGGGAAACACTTGCTACATGAACAGCATCATACAGTCTCTTTTCATGGCTTCAGAGTGAGTTTTTCCTCTCTTGCTCCCATTCAAGGCTGCTCCAGGGGTTGCTTGTCACTCCAGCCTTGCATGTCCCACACTGATTTTCCATCTCACAGATTGCATCTCTGCTTTTCTTTCACAGCTTTCGGCATTCAGTGCTGAATTTAACTGAGGGCAACTCCCAGCCCCTGATGACAAAGCTCCAGTGGCTCTTTGCATTTTTGGAGCACAGTCAGGTAATTATTTCATGTTTTAGTTATTTGTTTGGACTGTCGGCTGCGGAAAGGCTCGTCTCCAAGTTGCTTCCTGCTGGCTCTAATGTGCTGATAAGGAGCTGTGGATCTTGGTGGGTTTTTGTAATGGGACAAATTTTGTTTATATGAAGGAGGCTAATTTTGGGAGAGGTGGAGGGAAACTCCTATCACCCATGAAAGTGGGCTATGTTCTCACCAGACTGCCTGTCTTTAACTTGTGGTCTTCTTGGGCTGGCCTGATGTCATAGCTAATGGTTTGACAATGAAGCCCATTAGGTAATAGTTTACATCTGTGGTCAGCTGAGAAGCCTGTTGATGTGAAGCAGAGGCTTTGTTTCTTGCTGTGCAGCAAGGGAGAAGACTGGATCAGCTTGCTTGTCCCACTGCTGCCCAGCAAAGCACTAGTGCACAATTGCTGAAAATTACTTTAAAGTGGTTTTGTTAAAAGCATAATTATAAAAATCCCCTTAGATTCCAGATTGCTGAATCCTCTCTATGTGAGGGAAAGTAAAATAAAAATAACACCCTTAAACTAAATGTAAATATTCCCATGACAAATGTGAAATTTAATGGAGTGACTCCTGGAGATACAGCTAGGTCATATCTAATTCCTCTCTTGAAAATATATCTTCCTGTCCCTAGAAAGATTTTGGAAAGTCAGTGAATTTTCCCTTGCTGGGTAGCAAGTCATCCAGGCTTCTTCATTTCCCAAGCCTTGACTGGCATAGCTGGCTGGTAGCATTGTGGTATAATGTCACTACAGATTACCTGAGGGGGAAATATAGACATCCTGTTAAATTTAATATTTGGTAATAGAAGAGTCTAGGTTTTGATTGCAGGTTAGGGTGCCTGTGTTCTGTGATGAGCAAGTACAGAAGCATGTTGTGTAACTGATGGTTATAGTTTCCTGTTTATTTCCTTTTAGTTGTTTTTCTTCTTTGAGTTGTTCTTGAAGTTACTTTTCTGCTAAAGATGGGTCTTTTTCCATGTTAATTAAATATCTGTTTCCTAATGACAGCAGTTACATTATCTGGTAACAGATTACCTGCCTGCAGTGATCAGAATGTTGGGTGCAAGTTTAGTGGGTTTTTGTTTACTTTTGTTGTTGTTATTGTTGTTGTTTTGGTTTGGTTTGGTTTTTTGGTTTTTTTTATGAAAGGATTTGGTGAGAGAGATCCTGATCAAATTAAATGGAACAGCAAATTAAATTCAGGCTGAATTAAGTAGAATTATCTGGATCAGGCCAATAAACCATTTTAAAACTGAGTGATAAACACATATCTATATGTTTATTTTATAGAAGTATACGTAAAATAATGTCTGAAATTCATCCTTACCATCCTGGCTTGCAGCAATTCAAGAAAATCTTCCTGTGCACTGGGATTAGCCTTTGTAGGGGGAAAAAAGGGACCTTATCAGGCACAGAACACTGTGCTCCCAGTGAACCAACCAAAAACCACTCTTCTCTCCATCTCCCTTTGGGAACTGAGGAAAAATGGCTAGGATTAAATGCATTTCTTCTGTGTTGCTGCCAGCGACCTGCTATCTCCCCTGAGAGCTTCCTCTCTGCCTCCTGGCCACCCTGGTTCACCCCTGGAGCTCAGCAGGACTGCTCAGAGTACCTCAAATATTTGCTGGACCGGTACGTGACGAGCGCTGTGATCTTGGAGCCTGGTGACAGCAGTGTCCCTAAACCCCAATATAGTGTTTAGTGCTAACCTACATGCAAACAGGGCACGTGGCTGAGACCCAGAGGAGCTGGGAGAGTGGAGGGTTGGAATAGTGAGACTGGTCTGAAATGAAATTCTGTTTGGGAGTAAGGTCAGAACTTAGTTCAACTTGAAAATTTCTGCCTTTGCTCTGAGGACACAAGGAATTCATAGAATTACAGAGTCATTAAGGTTGGAAAAGACCCCTATGATCATTGATTCCAACCATTAACAAGTCCACCACTAAATCATGTCCCTAAATGTCACCTCTACACATTTTTAACTCTTCTAGGAATAGTGATTTCACTACTTCCTTGGTCAGTCTGTTCCAATGTCTGACTGCCCTTCACCCTTTCAGTGAAGAGATTTTTCCTGATATCTAATCTAAAATTGTACCAACCTTAGAGATTCACCTGACAAGCCACTCAGCCTACTCTGTAAAATGTTGAGTTTTGCCTTTACCTAGAAATATCAAATCTCTTGTGTCCCAATGATCCCTCTAGAAGTATGTGATCAGTACATGAAGACTTCAGGTTCCCAAATCCTGTCAGATTCCTTCCCACCTTTTTCCCACAGCATCAGACCCCTGGGTACAGGCAGGTTAACTGGGATTAACTACTTGCAGTGAAGAACAGGAGCCCTATTTTAGAAACTACCTCTTGGTGTTGTATTGATGCATAACACAGCCTTTTTCTCCCCTGCCAAAGATTGCATGAAGAGGAAAAAACTGGAAAAAGGATCTGCCAGAAACTCAAGGAATCCAGCTTGACGTCTCAGGCAGTGGAGCATCATTACTTAAACAAGACATTGATTGAGAAGATGTTTGGGGGTAAAATGATGACAAAGATCCGCTGCTTGAAGTGCCTGAATGTTTCCTCCCGAGAAGAAGTCTTCACAGACCTGTCCCTGGCTTTTCCTCCATCAGACAGGAATGTGCGTGGGAGCACGTCTATTCTACCAGTGGAAAAAATTGGCCCACAGTTCATTGAGCCTCCAGAAAATGCAGGCCAGTTTATGGGCTCTCCCTGGATCCAGAGGAAGGCCCCCATGGCCAGTGACCATGCAACCCCATCAGTGTCAGTGGAAACATTAGGTTTCCAGGAACGAGGAGAAGCAGCAAATCCCATACATGGCAATGATGTTGGGGTGGATGCAGCCAAAGACCCTCTCTCAACTTCCGGGGAGCAGGCACGTGCTCCCAAGGACTCCAGATCTGTCCCAGATTTAATCAACTATTTTCTATCCCCAGAGAGACTGACAGCAGAGAATAAATACCACTGTGAGAAATGTGCATCCTTGCAGGATGCTGAGAAGGTGGCAGAGCTGACAGAAGGCCCACACTACCTCATCCTCACACTGTTGCGGTTTTCCTTCGACCCACGGACTATGAAGAGGAAGAAGATCTTGGACAATGTCTCCATCCCTGTGGTGCTTAAGCTACCCATCCTTGTTGCTCCAGAGGAAACTGAAGAGGTTTGCCAGCATGGGAAGGACGGTGCTGTCCCAGGGAGTGGCTTCATGACTGTCGTGTATGACCTCTGCAGCGTGGTGGTGCATTCAGGCATCTCCTCTGAGAGTGGCCACTACTACTGCTACTCCAGGGAGTGCAGTGACACCATCCCCCACGGGCAGCCCCGGGATGGGGTGCTAAAACCAGCCTCTGACAAACAGTTGGACTTTGAAATCCAGTGGTACCTCTTCAATGACACCAGAGTCTCCTTCTCCTCCTTTGAATCGGTCAGCAACGTCACCTCGTTCTTCCCCAAGGACACTGCCTATGTCCTCTTCTACCGGCAGTGGCCGGAGCGGCAGAGCTGCCTGCTGCACGAGGCTCTGGCTGAGGCCGGCCGCCTGCATGGAGAACCATCCCTCCACAAGGACTTGATGGAAGCCATTTCCAAAGATAACATCCTCTTCTTGCAGGTAACTCTCCCTGCTGTGTGCAGCAGGATGCGGTCCTACAGCTGTCTGACTCATGGGCCACGTTCCTACAAATCCAGGCAGCAGTGGGATCCTGTCCTGTGGTTAAGATCCTGGAGATACCTACCCAGTCCCTGAAGCCAAATCTCTTTTCGTTTTTGGCACCCAGATATAAACATGCTATAGCTTCTTGATGAAACTGGGCACTGAGATTGGTACAAGACACCTTGTGGCTGTGCTTGGGGTTGGTTGATTTGCTATTTTCTGCTCCTGGAAGTTCAGCCTGAATTTTCCTTTGAAGTGCCTGGGAAAGAGAGGATGATGGAATATTTTGGATTGGGAGGGACCTTTAAAGGCTATTTAGTCCACCTCCCCTGCAAGATGAGCAGGGACATCTTGAACTCAGATGTTTAGGGCCCCCGCCATGTGACCTGACCTTGAATGTTCCCAGGGGTGGAGCATCTACTGCCTCTCTGGGAAATCTGTGCCAGTGCCTCACCACCTTCATTGTAAAATATTTGTTCCTTTCATTCTACCCTTTCCTCTCCTTCCCACCTTCACTCACTGGTAACTAGCTGTTCCTTCCTACCACCTCTGATGTTCACCTGAACCATTGCAAGCAAAGTCTTTTTTTCCCCCTTTTCTCTTCTTATCACAGAATCATAGAATAGTTTGTGTTGGAAGGGACTTACAGACCCTCCAGTTCCAACCCCTCTGCCACGGGCAAGGACCCTTTCTGCTAGACCTGGTTGCTCAAAACCCCATCCAACCTGGCCTTGAGCACTTCCAGGGATGGGGCATCCACAGCTTGCCTGGGCAGATGGGTGAACTGGGAATACAAACTAGAACAGATTTCATTCAGCTGATGGAGTTCAGTGCTTTTCACAGAACAGTGTCTCATATGACATGACCTGCATGTGGGGTGATTTGGGGCTGTCCCTCCTCTCCCATAGGTGACCCGGGAGGGCTGGGTTTGATCACTGAAGAGCTGCAGTGTTCTGCTGCATCCCTCCTGCTGAGCTCTAGAGCACATGGCCTTCACACCCCACTTTAATTTGAAGGAAGGTCCCAGGGGATACCTTACAGGCCCTTGGCTCCTCAGGGATGGTGGGAGTATCCCCCCACTTGAGTCTTTTATCTGCTGATATCCTTGTGCTATTTTCCCCCCTTTCCTTCTCCCAGGAGCAGGAAAAAGAAGCGAGGAACAGAGCCGCCTATATTTCTGCCTTGCCGAAATCCCCGCTGTGGTGGAGAGACTTGGACAGGGACAAGGATGATGACAGCTCATCGGGGGGCTGCAGCCCAGCAGCGGGTGGGGGCAGATCCGGCTCCTTCCACGGACTCGTCTTTTAGCCAACAGCTTGAACCAGATGGGCAGTGTCCATGGGGCCAGCCCAAAGCCAGAAGCTCCTCTTCCTCACCCTGATAACAGTGAGCATCTTGGAGGATTTGAGAAACATTTCAATGGAAAAGGTCTCAGGGGCTGATTTGGAGGCGCCTGGAGGGTCTCGCTGCTTCCTATGCACTTGGTCTTCATGCCTTAATATACCTAAGCTAACGCTTAATGAGCAGCTGCCAACAGCTCGGAGAAGTGCCCTTTTGCTTCATCATAGCCATGTCTTGCCTGCTGTGAGCCATGCCACCAGCTCGGGGAGGTGACAGGGACAGGCATGGGGAGGAAGACAGGCCCAGCAGGGCCCCAGGGATGGACATGTCCCACGTACATCCTGTCTGCAGCCCTTCCCATGGCACTGAGTTGGTTCTGGGGTGACCTCTGCTCAGTTGTTATGTTTCTTTTTAATGTGGTTTGGGAACACACCATGAAAAACCCCAAAGGTGGAAAAAGTCTGGAAAATGCCAAAATGTAGTAGTGCTGGCTGTGAGGCAGTGAGCTTGTAAGACAAGCAGTGTCAGGTCAACAAGAGGGAGTTAATGCTTTTTTATTGCTTTGTTTATTGCAAGACATCCAAAAGAGACTGAGGGGCACAAACCCCTCCAGCCAAGAGAGACTGACCTGATGCAGTAGGGGTTTCTGGGCTCCAGTGAGGACCCACTGTGTTACTGATGACTTCTGGATGCTTTTAGTGTGTACAGCAGGCCAAGACACACCGCTCTTTTTCCAGATGTGTCTTTAGGACTCCATTAGTCTCCTTCTGCTGCTGTCATTTGATGGCTTTCTGGGCTGGATCTGCCCTTTAAAATTTGGGTTTTCCCTTGGGATACACTGAACTGAGCAGCAGATGACAGAGCCCCCCTAAAATCATGATCTTTTTTTTTTAAATGCTGATTTGCAAGGTGAGTATCCCAACCAGGTATGTTATAGCAATCCAATATCAGTATATATTCTATGTAAACCAACGTATTATATAAATCAGTAATGGGACAGGGGCTGATTTGATGGCAGATGGCCAGCTCAGGCCCCAGGCAGCACATCTACAGGACCACAGCTCCCTCCCATGTCCCTTCCCAGCTGTTTTGCCCTGCCTGCTCCTCCCTCACACCTGTAGTAGAGATTTCTCTGGCTCAAGTGGCAGAGTCTTGTGCCTTAGGTCCTAAGTGCAAGGCCCAATCCTGATCATGGCGTATCGGGGTAGAAGTGTGGAAGAAAAGGCAAAGCACAGACATTGCTATGGATAATCTGAGCAGAAAGTCTGCTGGAGAGGATACTTGGGGTCAAATATCTGGTGTAGACTATCATATTCTTTTATTGTCTTTCCTATATATAAATAAAGGAAATTAATTCAACATACAGACTTAGTGTCTTATTGCAGTACTCATAAATATTGGGCTGATGGGTCAAAAAAGAGATGGGGAAGTGAGGCATCCATCCTCAAGGACACGGGACAGTCCTGCAGAGTGGTAGCTTGGAAGAGGGGATCAGACAGAGGTGGAATGGGAACAATAGTGCAGAGCTGTGTGCTCTCCAGAAGAGCATCACAATACTAATAGTGAAGCCTTGTAGATGAGCAGTTGGAGTGTGTTTGTTGTTTTTAAGTCAGGTGCTGAGAGAAATAAATGAAGACCCAAAGATGAAGAGTCACAGAATGTACTGTGTTTCCTGGTTTTATTACTAGGCTTCTATTTATTTCCTGTTCAAAGAGGTTGCCAAAAGTTTTTCCTGTTGCTGTCATGCTAGCTCCTTTCTTTACTCTGGAATATCACCTGAAGGCATTTTCTGTTCTGTTTGCTGTAAGGTGCTTTTGCAGGAGACTGTCTTCAACTTGATGAGATCATAATCTAAGTAATGAAGGCAGATAGTCAAACCAACATGGAAAATGTTGGAGAGGCTGTATCATAGCTAAGCTCTTTCCTGAGTATGTCTTGTATTTTTCCCCAAGATTTTCTGGGATGAGCAGAGGCAAACAGCATGCAGTTCTCAGCATGGATGGCAGCCTGGAGAGTGTCAGTGGTGTAACGAGGTTGACTGGTTTAGCCCCTCTTGATTTCCTCTAATTATTAGCACTGGACTTCCTTTTGGAGTCAGCCAATACTCCTATGTCTGATGAAGATATTAAATAGTGTTGGTCCCAGTACAGACCTTTGAGGAACACTACTCATTGCTGGTTTGGACACTGAGTCATTGACTGCAGCTCTTCCAGTGTGGCCATCCAACCAATTCTTTATTCATCCAATGGTCCATCCATCCATCAAACTCTTCAGTTAAAAGCTGAGAATGTTATAAGGGACCACATTAAAAGCATTACAGAAGTCTAGTATAGTAAGAGTATGGTGTATTACTATCTGTGCCACACCAATTATAGTATATGCTATATAGTAATGCCAGTCATTTTTGTATGCCATATTGACAGACTTGTTTTGTCTGTCACACACCTCTGGTCAAGGAGAGCCCACAGGGGAGTCCTCAGCTCTTAGTTTGGGATTCCACATGTGCTGCAGGTGTGAGATGATGCTACTCTTGTCTAAAAGAGCTGTTACACGAGCTGTGTTTAGGGAGGTATTATTTCCTCATTTCCCAGTTGTCTTTTTTTTTTTAAGAAAGTCTTAAAGGGAGGGTTAAACTTTTAACTTTGGAGAAAAAGATTTGTCCTTTTTCTGAGGTTCTCTAGGTGATTTGGTGTCCTGAGCTGAGACTCACAGGTGCTAAGCTGATGATGGGTGAGGAGGGAAGCATTTGTCCTCACACTGCACGCAGCAGAGCAGATATATGGTATGAAATTCAGTTTAGCAGCTTAAAAATACATGGCTTGGGTTCTGGTATCAGGAAAAACCCTAGCTACATCTTAAAGGCCCTCCTTACCCATACAGGACACTTGAAGCTGTAGGAGACACTTGGCAAGTGAGAAGATGCTTTGAAAGCTTTAAAGGTGCTACATAATCAAACTTGATCTGCTTATTAGTTTCCCCTTTCTTTTCCTGCTCTGAATCCATGCTGGGAATCACCAAGGAGAGATGTCTTTTTATTATCATTCTTTTATTTTCCTGTTGCTTTTCTGCTGCATATACAGTACTTAAAAATGAGATCACCTTCACGTCAGGCATGTACCATGTTTATTAACAGCAAAAAAAGTATTATCTAGGCTTCACTCAAGACCGATTTACAGGATAAATAATTGTTTCAAATTACTTTAAAAAAAAACCAACCAAACAACACCCCCCCAAAGAATAAATTAATAACTTAAGTGATTAGCTGTCCACAGTGATTTGAAAACTTGATAACCATTCAAACAGTGACACCACAAGAAGACACATACTGTACAGTTTGCCACAGATTACTCTTGTCCTTCCTTCTACAAATGGAAATCAAAAAATTAAAAATACTCCTCTTTAAGAACAGTCATAGGCTTTGAAACACACAAAACGTCCCTGCGAATCGGCTGCTGATGCAACAGCTTCACAGCCAGGGCTCCAACACCTCCTCGCAGCAGGTTAAGAAACAAATGGAGAAAACTACCCTAATCTGACTGGGTCTGTTCCCACACAATGATGCCCAAAGGTCCCACAAAATGATGGCAAAGTCATGTTGACTTTGCCAAGGGCTGGGCTGAGTGGGATATAACTACTCTAAAGGTTTGGTCCTAACCCTACGGGATTCATCGACAGGCTCCCCGTGGAGCCCAGGGTCCTGCTCCCTTCCCCTCTCTGCAGTGTGGCTCAACCACCATGTCCATACTACTCTCAAAAAACCCATGGTATTGCCAGGGTAAATGGGGCAGCAGAACGCTGAAAACTGTGCAAATGACATTTCCCCCACCCCCCTCAGTCAGAAGAAAATCCTGCCAAGCTTTTTTCACCTTGGTAGCTAGGGATGAAGGGGTTTTTAATGAGTTCTGCAGAGCGGGATGTGTCGGTGCCATATATGATGCTGGGCATGACAACAGGGTAGCACCACATGCTGCCAAGCCATTGCCTGCAGACTCGAAACAGCTCTTTGCATTATTAGATGTCAATTAATTACACCTCATGACACACCTGTGAGGTGGGGAAATAAGTACTAAAAACCTTCATTTTACAAGCCGGAGAAAAAGCAGGATACAGAGTTCACATGAACCCTCTCGTCCCACATGAAGATACAGTGTGGTGTCACCCAGAGAATGACAATAAAAATGATGGTTTCATATCTCCTTGTCTGGGGGAAAACCTCTCCCATATGGTCAACCCACTGACCTACAACAGAACCCGTTGTATGTTAGCAGTGGGCTGCATCAAAAATTAAGAGCCTGCTGATGGGAGCAAGTCTGTTGAGAAGCTTTTTTAGCTAAAGAGATGGAGCCATGCAACCCAGCTTCTGTTTCAGATATTACTGGCTGGTGTTAAAACTTGAACACCACGTGCCAGGACCAGCTGGCCGTGGGCTGGAAGGGGACAGCCGTATTGTGACACCTTGCTACATATCAACTTTTCTCAAGAGAAGACACTAAATCAGCAACCTGATCGACAGTACAACACTAGGACTTGTGAACAAGGAGATGAAATTGTGACTACAATGATGAGACACCAAGGATAGGCTGATAGAGGGATGAACTGCTCCAGACCAAGGAGGAGTCGTGATCAAAAAGTGCACATCTTGACCTGCAAGAGCCTCATTAACATTTGCAAGATCATTGTGTACATCTGGCAAGGTTGAGCAGAGAAGAGAGGCACTCAGACTCATCAGAAACCCTAAATTGGCTTATTGGCCCTTGTGATTTGATGCTGGACTGGTCCCTCTGATTTTTTTGACGGCCCTTTGACGACCATGTGTGTTCTCTGGCTGGTGCCAGAGTTAGGCTTTGCTCTTCCCCTGTGCTGTAGAACTCAGGCTTCTCCATAATCACAGCTCTGCTGCATCCATCTCACCTAGGCAGCATCCCTTCAATGGGACACACACTGTGGGTGTCAGCTTTTACACAGAATGGTACTTTTACATCACCAGGTGGGAAAACACCAACGCAATGCAAGCACAACTTGAGAAAACCATCCTTTTACTTGCCTCCTGGGCCAGAAAGTTCAGACAGCACCTGGGAACTATTTTAATATCTTCCATAAGACCTGGACATGGCTGTATCCCGCTCCCCACCCAAGGAGACATGATCATTGAATAGTCAAAACAAGCCAACTCTTCCTGGTATGCCAGGGTGTGGAGTTGGCATGGGTTTGCTCAGAGGTCTGGATCTAGCCTGACAAATACACAGGTTCAAGCTGTCTCCCAGTTGCTAGAACTACCTGTCCATGTCCTAGATGACTTGTTCTGGGCCAGCCAGCCCTTTCCCAGGTGCAAGGGATGGCCCAGCGTGGATTAGGTCTTCTCACTGGGAAGTATGGCCTTAGGGATTGAGCTGTGCACCTTGCCGCTTGGCTTCATGGCCCTGCACCTGTTTTGGATGTTACAGGGCTCCAAGCAACACCTTGGGCCCCCTCCCTCACATGGAGGAGTCTCCACACCAGCAGCACAGGGTCTCAGTATGGAAGAGATGCTCCAAGCAGGGTCAGCTATGGGGTTGACCTAGACTGGTCCTGAAAACCTCCAAGGATGAAGATGGCACCTCAAGGGATGACCCTGTGAAACCACGGCACTGCTGCCCCATGAACAGCTCATGGGAGCCCCTCAGCAAGGTGTCTCCCAGCATGTCCTGGTCCCCACACATTTCTTGTAGGGTTTCTCCTGCCCAGCTCAGAGCTGGGTGAATAGCCCAAGCATTACTGAATGCCAGAGCACAGGCATCACGTTGTCAGGCAGGATGACCCTCTTGAGAGTGAAGCACCCAAGAGTGGTGGAAGTTCCTGTCCCACCAGTGCATGGCTTCTACTGAGCATTCCACAACCCACAAATCTCTGCACATCTTACCCAAGACACAGGCTAAAGGAGCACATTGTGAGGACCAAGACCCAAACCTTACTGGCAAACTCCCCTTCCTTCTCTTGTCACAACCTCATGTTCTCTCATATCTCACCCTTGCCAGTGGCTGGTGGCCCAGAGTTCAAATCCATCCCACTTAGCTCCCAGACAAGCCAAACAGCCTTCTCTATCTTTTGGTTCTGATTCTGCATTTGGCCCTATTTGCCAGACTCCCAGCTTTGCCCTAGCACACTCTGTGCTCATACTTTATTCTCTTTTGCCAACTTGAGAATAAGCCTAAGCCTGGCATCTATTTAGAGCTGGAAATGTATTTCCCACTGAACACTCAAATGCCAGTTCAGAGCAAATCAGCTCCAAGGCAGCTCACACATCTCACCAGACAGAGGAATGATGAGCAACATTTGCATACTCACAGCAAGAGATACACATTCTGGGAGACTTTTGCCTTTAAAACCACCTGCTTAGTCATTTTCAAGCTTGGGGAAAGCTTTGAGCCATGGACCCGGTGCTTCATAAAACTAAACACTGAGGTCATGGTGCTTGTCCCACGGACAACCCTTCTCCATGAGCACACACACATGCAAGCACATCCCTTTTCTAAATCAAACCGTAGAGCTGTAAAGCAGGCTCTGATGTGAAAGCTCAAGCCAGTTTAATTTCAATTAAAATGAATAATTCGCAATGTTCTCAGTTTCCTTAAATACCTATTTCTAACAAAGGAGCCTGTCATACTTGAGAATCCAAGTATAAAGTGGATGTGATAAACTCAATGCCTTCAGGACAAAGTTCTTGGCAGTCCGTGTAATTAAAGCAGCTGCTTTTCAATATGGTTTAAGACTAAATACTGCACAAACATTAATCACCAGGGACTGCTGTAATCAGCTTGGCAATCGTCATGGGTGACTATTTCCACTGAAGCCATTGATTACTTCATGCTTTCAGGAGGGGTTGATTCAGTCATGTCTATGTGGCACAGAGTCTGTGGGCTTCTGCTTAGTTTGGTGGGGCTGTTTGCTTGGTGCTTTGCAGAGAAAAAGGCAGAGGAATGCATCTGTTTCAGTGAAAACACAGACTTTGCTGCAAAGCAGAGAGGGACCAGCAACCAGCAGTTGTTAAGTAGCTGCTTTTGGGCCGTTCTGGTCCTTGGTCTGCCAAACGCAATGGACCAGTTACTAGGGATGCTTATGACAGCAAATTATCAAAACACAGGGTCTGAGCCTGGGAAAAGAGCTATCCCATGCCAGTGGTTGCCCCATGAACAAAGACATTTGTGAAACGTGGAGAAAATGGTCTAGTTTCTCCAGTACCACAAAAGGCTTTTCCATTCTTAATTGACTCCTTGGATTACACGGGGGAGTGGGCACTGGATGCACCTAGTCCCAGTGCAGAAGCACAGGGCACCCACTCAGCAACTTGCACTCAAACCCACTGTGATCTCTCTCAAGCCACTAAAGCTAACAGCTTTGAAGAAGAAATAGGAAAAAATCAGCTTCCCAGTAGTGACATTCTTTTTGGTGGGGACGAGGAGCTCTATCCCAGATGGGTGAATGCACACTTCAATGGGCTCTGGATCAGGTCCAATGTTTAGCCCCCCCTGAAACGCAGAGATAAAAGGGGCAATGGAAATACAAAGTACTGTGTTCTAGTCTTCATTTTGTCAACTCACCAGGCAAGTGGGCAAGCATCCAGCAGAAGGCAATGGCCCTTGCAGGCTGTAACACACCCCCTGACCTTTAGAAAGCATCTGACTGTGCTAAATCTTTCCCTTTGGGGCTTTGGGTTTTTTTCCCTTCTAGTAATTACTATTATTAGCATAAACATTAGGGTATTTGCTTCGTTGTTTCTATAAAAGTCTAGCACTTCAATGTCTCAACAGGGTTGTCAGAGCTTTTCCATTAACATCCCTCCCTTGCATGGCATATGAGAAGAAAATACAAAATGGTGTCGAAAGTTCAAGACTTATTTTACCAGCACACAGCAGCACACAGCCCTTAAGGGACTGCTATCCTATCCCCATGTGGGTCACGTCTGGCCCTTTCCAAGCTCAGACCAAGATTAAGCAAATGTGTTAATGCTTAAGCATTAATAACCAATACAACTTGGTGGTGTTGATGGAACACAGAGCCCACGGTGCTGGGAGGGGTTCCGCTTGCAGAAAGAATAGCTCCAGCTCTTTAATAAATATTATTACCTAATCTTTCTAATGTCTCCTTCATTTGGCTCTTGGTTTGCGGTCAGCCTGTTTATTCATGTCAGCGCTTGCTGTCTGGCAATCAGGCTGCTCCATGGCAATCATTAGTTCTTCCTGTTTTCATGAGATCATGAATTATTATCTCTGCATTAAACTGTCTCCTCCTTCTCTTCTCTCTGTGCTCAGCAGCTGCCTGGCGAGCGATCCCAAAGCCTGGACGTGTTAAGGATGCTGGCAAGGGACAACAGCAGACTCCCACCCATAATTAGAACCTAGGGCCATTGATGTCAGCAAGCCCCATTTCTGTGTTGAAGAAACATTGCTGAAGATGAGGGGAAAACAGTTCAGCCTTTTGCACCCTCCACAAACCAACCACAATGCGACGTTAAAGCTCATACTGAAACGCCCTGCCCTGACTCTCCTGACCAACCTCTTCCCAAGCCTATGATCTCACCATCAACCAACATTTCAATTACTCTTCTCCTTTCTTCCAAGAAACATTCCACCAAACCTCTTCACCCAGGACCAACCTCTGCAGTACACCACCTGCCTTCTCCCAGTCCTCACAGCAGCCTTCCACTCCCTTCTTGTCACTCATCCTTATGCCAGCCCACATACACAGGGTCTCCAGAGCCTCCCTGCCCCCTTATACTCAAACACAGAGCTTCTCACAATGGCCACGACGTAGTACTCTTACTCTATGGGCTTCTTTTGGTGCCACAAAAGGCAAATTTTGGTTTTTAGGGTCAGATTCACAGGAATTGGTTTCAGACAGGCAGTGGGTCAGTGCTTAAATTCTACCTTCCAAAGCCAATCCCTCCAGCCCCTTCCAAAACCAATCCCTCCAGCCCGTTCACTTTGAGAGTTAATGGAGAATATGAACAGAAGACACCCCAACAAACTCATGAGAGCATGTGCTGGCATGTATGTGTGTGTAGGATGGGGCAAGTCCTGGGCTCCTACGTCAGCTCAATGGGATGGTGGGGATGGTGTGTCAAGGTCCTGAAGGCTAACAACCCCAACCAAAACCTTGGGGGCTGTCCAGCCAAGAGCAGAGGTTTTGAACATATTATTTACAAGAAACAGGACAACAAAAGTGATTTCAAAAGCAATCGTCCTTGCTCAGTTTTGGGACTGGGAGGAGGCAGAGAAGAGGACAACCCTAAGGAGTGGATAATCAGAGCTGGGCAATGATATCCAATGGGAGATGCTGCAAAACTGCGTGGCGTGGTTTAGGGTACGATATGGAAGAAGACGGGGAGAGATGATGCAGTGTTAGAACACACAAGGTGGCTTTAATAGCTGTAAGGAAAAGATGTGTAGGGTGAAACCTGGTATTGCTAAGTCAAAGTTCCTGGATAGTGCATCCAGCAGCTAAAGCACAAACCTAGCCACCAAACATAGTTGGCCTTTATCACTGGCAAACAGTATCCGCCAAGTCTTCCCCTGAAATTAAGTTTTGTTTTAAGAGAAAAAAAAGAAACCAATGACACCCCCTCCCCTCCACAGACAAGTCTTAGAAATCCAGCCCAAGTGGGTCTGGCAGCCCAGCGAGGCCACAGCTGGGGAAAACCAAGAGGACATTGGCCTGTTTCGCTGCCTGCCGCAGGCACTACTGCTTCATGCTCTTGGCAGGCTCCGAGGACTGCCGCACATCGGTCCACTCCTGCATGGTGCTCTGCAGCGCCTGTGTCTTCTCCTTGTCCACTTGCACGTAATCAACCTTCTCATCTGAGGCGACTGACGAGGTGGAGGGCTGTGGGGAGGAGAAACAGGGCACCGTCTGGTCACTCATCAGCTCCCTGCTCTTCCCTCTCGCTCCTTTCTGCAGCAGCACAGCGGGTGCCACAAGCCCACCAGAACCATTCCTACTTTCTCGAAGTCTTCACAGCTCATCTCCTTCCCTTTAACCTCCCAAAGACACTTGGATGAAGGATTTCAATCTGCTCTGCCTCTTGCTGTCATGAGACTGCAGTGCAGTGGGAGGGTACAAACAGCATGTGGGTCTCTACCTTCTCACAAACTTTGGGACATGAATGTTTGTTTGTAATGGTGTTCTCTAACTGCTGATTTTTTGAGTTCAGCCTTTCATCTTGCTCATTTTCCTGTAATCTCCAGAACTCTTGGAGACACAGATAAAAATACCAGCTCTATACCTTTTAGTTGTGCTGACTCTGCCCACCTATGGCACGAGCTCATTTTTCTCCCCAAAACAATAGATATGTTTGCAGGGTCTCCCAAGAGAAAAAGGAGATACTTTTTACCCTAATTTCTGGAGTTCTGAAGTTTTTTCTGACTTTATAAGCATTTCAGAGGACCTCCATCTGCTTGTAACTGGAGCCATATCATGCTTTTTAGTGGTCTAAAATCACTTTTCCAGAACGGGATATAATTTAAATGGGTGGTATTTGAAGAAATATTGCTGGGCAGGAAGAAACCATCAAGGGACAACTGTCAAATAATAAAAGGACCTAACCAGGGGGATGCTTTGCCTAGGAAACAAGGCAGTGTTTGAGAAAGTGAGGCCAACTCACAAATGGTTGCCACAAAGGTTTATACAACCCTAATCCTTCACCTTTCGGGTGTAAAATCCAAGTCTGGTCTAGGAGGAGCTGTTGTTTTAAAGGAGGAAAAAACCAATTCTTATCCTTCTTGGGGTACCTCCTGACGGCTTTTCAATATATAGTCTCCAGCTGAATTTGTGGTCTCATCAGCATCCCTGAACCCTGCACATCCATGCTTCTGCTTTACACTGCCAGCAAAGCTGCAGACATGCAAGAGAGTGTTTGACCTAGAGTAAATATAGCAGTGGGTCACAGAATGGTTTGGGTTGGAAGGGACCTTAAAGATCATCTCATTTCAACCATGCCATGGGCAGAAACACCTTCCACTAGACCAGGTTGCTCTAAGCCCCATCCAACCTGGCCTTGAAGACTTCCAGGGATGTGGCAACCAAAGCTTCTTTGGGCAGTCTGTTCAAGTGCCTCACTACCCTCACAGTAAAAAATTTCTTTCTAATATCTAATCTAAACCTGCCCTCTGACAGTTTGAAGGCATTACCTCTTGTAGTGTCACTGTATGCCCTTGTCAAAACTCCCTCTCCACCTCTCTTGTAGCCCCTTGAGGCACTGGAAAATGGTTTAAGGTCTCCTTGGAGCCTTTTCTCCTTCAGATTGAACAATCCCACCTGTCCTAGCCTGCCTCCATAGTAGAGGTGCTCCAGCCCTTTGAGCATCAGAGATTCCTGAGACCACAGTCCAGGCTTTGGACCATGCTGTTGCCAATGTGCATAGAACACCTTAAAAATGCATCGCTTTTAGTCAGAAGTTTATAAAATCCCCCATACCTTCCTGTGTGGCCCTGGTGAGCTTGGCTGGAAGTCCAGGGCCAGATAATCCACACTCCCCGAACTCTTTTTAGGCGCTGGGCTGTTGGTACCACTAGGAACAGGAGAAGCAGAAATGGGGTTTTGCTAATGCAGGGAAGAGACAGGAGAGATAATGAGGATTAAAGTGGGAAGGAAGAAAGAAAAAAGGAAATTAACACAAATCCAGAAATGAAACACGTTGGAGGCACCTTTAAAAGAGCCTGGGTATTTGCTCACCTGCCTCTGGGACAAGGATGAGCAAGAACTGCTGGGACACTATAAATGTTGTATATTGTGCTAACAAATATTTCAAGCTCATGCTCTTGATTTCATGCATCAGAGCAGCTCTGCTGCCTTTGTGTTGATTTTCTTCACATGCCTGACAGCAGACGTGGGCTTTAGCATGTCCCTAGAACCACACCTCAGCAAGGCCAGGCCAGCTCTGGGATCTTTGCTAATCACAACCACACTGCACAGAGCACAGATTTCCTCTACCCCACTAGTTACATAGCCTCAAAAATATGCTTCAAGTCAGTAGCTTCACCAAAACAGACAAAATCCCCTCCCTGTAAGCAGTGCCACTCCCTGCTTCTGCTCTGATAGCCCCTGCTCCCACAGAAACATGATGTCAGCAGCTATTAGGGGGAAAAAAATCAACCTTAATTAGGAAAATACACTCTGACAGTCCATATAAATTTTTAAACCCCTCTTAATTCCTGGCAAAGTGGGTGATACATGTTTCTGCTCTCATACACATTTAAAACTCCAATGAGACGTTGCCTTCAGAAGGAAACACCCTGTTTTGTGCATTGAGGGATGCACATAAGGATGTACTCCACACTGTGCTATCTGAGCATTCCATGTCATGAGCGAGGAATGCATCTGCAGAGCTGGGGAGATTGTATGACCTGCCAGAGCCATCTGTCTTAGCTGTGGGGCCCTTACCATGGCCACGTAGTTCTCCTCGCTCTCTCCCGAGTCAGTGCTGGTGATGCTCTGGGAGGAGACAGGGCGACAGTACTGCAGAGAGCCGGCGTTGAAGGACTGCCTGCAAGGACAAGGGGTGAGGTGTTACGGATGGCTGCACGTCCTGCTTGTCCTTTGACAAGCAGGGATGGGAGAGGGCAGCTCCTGAGGCCTGCAACCACCACTGTGATCCAGTCTAGGCATGAGGAAGAGCTGGTGGCACTGAGGTTCTCCAGCCTGTCCTTTCCATGGGTCGGAAATCCTTGGGTTTGGTCTCCTCAATTTTTTCTTTCTAGAATTTTTTAGTAACACCTTGCTTTCTATGTGCCCATAACTCTCCTGCTCTCATCCACACAAATCAGATTCCGCTAACTCCTTCATCTCACAGGAAACATTTAATTGTGAAGGATGGAGGGGCAGCCTTGGTGAAGCCTCTCACCTCCAGCCTCACCACAGCAACAGGCTTTGTTTACTGTACAGGCCCTATCCAAATTTTTTGCCGGAAAACAAATCCTCTGAGGAATTGTCTTTCTTTCAATAGGCCAAATCTAATTATACCGAACAAAATAATGAAATCAGCTTCTGGCATTAAAGCACGTGTCTCAAAAAGCTATTTGTTGCCTTTCAGTAAAGCGGGGTCATATGATTAGCTGATAGGGGAAAAATCCATTAGCTTCTCCAGGGTCAGACCTCTTGTCAATCAAACCCTGCTCGCTGCTTCCCAGCGCAGTGATTTCGGCACACAGCGTTCATGCCCTGCGGTCAGTCTCCACACAATCCGATTTATTAGAGGAGTCATAGCAGCCAAGCTTTGCTTCTGCCTTTTACTGGTCAACATCAGACCATGAATTAGTAGCAGAGCTGGAATTGTGCGAATCCTGTTATTTTTGGCTGGCAGACATAGCTCTGAAGTGCTTTGGTTTAATTTTGCAGACTTCCTTCAGGCTAAGCTTTGCTTTCAAGGCAATCAAAATACAGCTTGGTCAGACCCTGCGAGTCACCCTGTACTTTGAGATGACAGTGGGGTTTTGGGGGGAATAGCTTGGATGTGAAATCATGCCCCCCACACAGCGTGGCTGAGTTAGTCTGGCTCAGCTGAATCATGAATCGTGGCGGACCACAGGTCCCAGGTCAGAGCCACAGCTCTCCAGTAGCTGTCAGATCCCAGAAACAGGAAATGTCTTCAAGGGATCTTAATTAGCTTGTTAGCCACATGCTGGGCTTTCATGTGAAATCCCAACCTAAATGAATTTATCTTCCTGCCACCAGCTCTGATGTGGGGAATGTTTAATCCATGGCAGAGGTGACAGCATGGCTACTTGTGGACGTCAGTAAGAATGAGACCAGAGAGCTGCTGTTGAAGCAAAGCAAGAATTCATCCCCCAGCCATTACTCACGTTGGCCTGGACCAGGATTTTGTGACTGGCGATTTGAAGGGAAGCTCATCAATGACAGTGTTGTTCCTCAGGTCCAGCGGTGATGGCTTTGCTGGGGGGGGGAAAAGCCTTTATTCAGAGGCAGCATGTTCCTACAATTCAGCATCCATGACTGGCATGGAAGTGTCCCCAACAGATGGCTGATTACTTCCCATTCTACTAGTCAGCTCCCCAGCCCTCCCTGTTGATGACAAATACCCCGAACCAAAACCCCTGTGCTCATTTATGCCAGAACTGGGAGAAAACAGTGAATTTCTCCCTCTGGTCCACAGCTCCAAAGTGGATGGGTAGTCCCAAAAGGGGAATGTATCTTCTAGGGGATAGAGATCTGCTAAAAATGCCCAAACCCCAAAACCACTCATTAGGTATCTGTGGTAACTAATGCACTAGATGGGAACAAGATCAGGCTCTGCCAGGCCTGAACTGCCCCTGGGTGGAGTGTTTTCCCATAGGGAATGGGAAAGGACATCTGCAGGGTAGTGTGAAAGCTCTTCTCATTGTGGATGGTTCATTAGGTGGAAGAATTCTATGCTCCCACCCCAGCGCTTGCATGGAGTGTTCATGGGGTTAGGTGTTGACACCTAGAGATGGGAGCCCTCCTCCTCAGGATCTCCTTGGCCACCTGCCAGACAATGGATTAGGGAGACATTTGGAGAATGTCAGCAGAGCCCTGAAGGAAGAACTGCCTGGAAACAGCCAATAGGAAACTGCAGGAAAAACTTGTGTCATCTGAATACAACATTAAGATTTTGGGGTGGAGCACAGGGAAGGGTGCAGGCCAAGGGGCTGAAATCCTGCCTGTGACATGCATCTCCTCTAAAGGCCTGGAAGGGTTTGAGATGGACTGTTCAAGCACCATGAAAGCTACATTTGCACTACAGAGCTTCTGAAAGAGGAAGGGGATGGGGGACATCTGAAGGTCTGACTGTACTGGCAGTAGTAAAGTGCACCCCACCTAGGACTGGACACAACTTCACAGATGTAGTCTGAAGTATTAAGAGAACAGAAGGATTCCTGGGAAGATTTGTGCACAACCAAAGGTTCTTACCTTTCCGGTCGGGTTTGAGGTTGCGGTTGACTGGCGGGGGTTGGATTTCACTCAGCCGTCGGTGGCACTGAGCCACGGCTCCTCCTTTGTGCACGGGAAGGGTGGCCGAGGACAAGCCCACCAGGTCAAAGTGATGCGGCCCAGGGCTCATGGGGATGTAGAGACTTTGGGCATTGTCGTTGGCTTTCTCGGCGTGGATTAGGGGCGAGGAACCAGGGTTCATGGGGACGTAGTTGTCCTCGGAGTCGGTGCTGTGGGAGCGGGCCACCACAGCCTTGGCCTGCTGGGGGAGGACGTGCTGTGAGCATCAGGCACTGCCCAACCCCATCCACTACAAACCCTTCATTTCATCATAACCAACAACGTCTGAGGGGAGACTCACTCCAAAATCTAAGCACAAAGGGAAGGAATGATCTGTCCCCTCCTTGGACATCAGTTTGCACTGAGAGGTTCTACTTCCTTTGTTTCCAAGACACTGCAACATCCTGAGTTTTCAGAAAGGTCTTTATCACCCAGACCTGAGCATCTTCTCATGATCAGAGTGAGCTGGAGAAGCATGCTTAACCTGGAAAGTCTTTCTTCCCTAGGCTGTGTCCGTGACTAGAATGGAATATGAAAGGTTGCTTTAATGTCATTTCCAGCTCAGGAAATATTAGAAAGTGCACAAAAGAGGCTGTTCTGGCTACATGTCAAAATTTAGCATCCCAGACTTTCAGGAAGAAGGCAAACTCTTGGGTAGTTTTTTTGGGCCAAAGCTGCAGGCAGATCCCCTGTGTGGAAGCAAAGCTCTGCATGCCATGGTTAGGTGGGTTGCCACTCCATCTGTTCTTTGCAGACCACCATGGTTTGAACAGAAACCATTAACAGACCCTTTCTTGACTTAGCTCTGTAGTACTGGCTGTGAGGGCCAACTGGGAGCAACCTGTCCCTGAATCTGTAAGGTGCAAGCGGTGCCTGTGGTGTGGTGGCCACACCAAGGCCAACTCACCAGGTAGGAGTGGTAGCCATCGTTCATGGACTCGACTGACTGCACAGCGCTGCCGCCCCCGTGCTGGGGGTACTCGTACGTCTCACAAGAAGAAGCTGCAACACAACCACAAATTCATGTGTCCCACCACAACTGATAACAAAAAGGAGTCCCTGAAAACAATATCCAGGCACTGGTAGGGCAGTATCTATTCTTGTTGATTGAGATGCTGGTGAGAAGATGTGGTCTTTAGCTTGTCACAGGCTCTCTGCTATGCTCCTTCCCAATTAGAATCTCTCTGATGCACCAGCACAACTGCACGTGCTGTGCAGACCTAACCCTGTTCTGCTGAAGTGCTGCAAAATCCCAGGGGTAAAGGTGTCAGATAAGGCAGATCATGGTGATAAAACTGGGTTAAGGAGGAAGCTCTGTTAGAGCTTGCTCAGTAAATGTAAAGGCTGGCAGCCTCCAGTAAGGGGAGGATGGGTGCAAAGCTCTTAGACCAGTCTGTTTACTGCTGAGCATGAATCTGATCTCAGCCTAAGTGTGGGCATTTAGGTAGGGGGAGATGGGAGAGGCATTTCAGAGAGCTGTGTGTATAATTTACAGTGCATTTTCTCTCCAGCCACCTTTTCTAAGTTACTTTGCAACTATCTCATCCTAGGCACGAGATTTGGAAAGTGCATGTACACCTACAGCCCACCCATGGCCAATGGCAATCGTGGCTTTTGGGGATGTTGGGTTTTGGAGACATGCAAAAACCAAGGTTTTGCTCACCCACCTTTGTGAGCTAAACCAAGGCATACTTCCAAGCTGAAGTATGTTCTGATAAACCCGGTTACGAGTTGAAGTAAAGGTGAGCTAAAAAATGGACGAAATCACAAAAATCTGACAAAGGGCTGCATAAGCAAGCAGATTTGGGGTTTTGGTTTAAGGTACAACACAACCAAGAGCCAGCTGAGCAGCTCTGGTGGGTAGAACTTTGCGGATGCCTCTCCATGCCTGCTGAATACAAAAAACAGGGCCAGATCCTGGCTGAGCAGAGTTTCTCCGTGTTCTGGCTGATGCCACATGCACCCCAGCCCTACCACAACCTAGTGGGACTGATCCGCCCACAGCTGCTGGAAAGCACAAAGCCACCCCCAGGTCCCCACCTCCAAATTCACCTCGGTGCAGTCTGCTGTTCTCCACTGCTGGCAGAGTGTTTCTCCGGGGAATGGTGGCTGCCATGGGGGTGAGACCTAAATTTTCACCAGGCTGGGGCCGCTGGGGTGGGCTGCCCCACCGTGGCTCTGTCTGGCCAGGCTTCGGGGGCCGTGGGGGTGGTGCAGCGGGTGAGTCGCTGGCGGCCACAGCCAGAGCATTGTGGTTCTTGTCCAGTGTAAATGTCCTGGGGATCTGGTAGATGGAGAGTGGGGTGGCAGGGATGTCATAGGAGTCCGTGGAGAGCTCCCCAAACTCCTTGCATAGGGTGTTGTTGGGAGTCTTGTAGGTGTAGACCTCCTCATTATCAGTTTCGGAGCTGGTGAGGCTTGACTTGGGGTGGGTGTAGGAGCCAAAGGAGCGCGGGAGGTCGTAGGCACTGTCCCTGAACTCCGAGTTGTGCCTGCTGGGTTTTGGCAGGCTGTAAAAGCCGTGGAGCTGCCCACCAACGCCGTTCATGCAGTGCCCGTTGCCCTGCGAGAGCTTCTGCACCGCCGTGTCGCTCCGCATGAAGAAGGCAGACCTGGTGGCTTGGGAGAAGCTGGCACTCCTGCAGAGGGAGAGGAGAAAGGGGCTGGAATGGGGGGAGAGCCGGTTCTGGGTGCAGAGAGCTCTGCTCCCTCTGTCTGTCACCTTACTGACCTGCACTGCCCAGCCCCAGAGCAATGAGAACACCTCAGACCCCTCCAAACATGCCCACAAGCCACTTAATCCTGAAACACCCTCAAAATGCCTCTGTCATAGGCAAGAGGTACATGCACCTAGCTCCATGACAGGGCCATAGGCAAGAATTAGCCTTTTATCCTGCCATAAATTGCTCCAAAAGGGCAACTTTCACACCAGAAGACAACATCCCAGGGCACAGCTGCAAAGCGCCAATCTGCCAGCATTGCCACCACGCCTCGACCACTCATCCGCAGTTCAGGAGGGAGATTTCATCTCACCTCTGCCTTGAAAATGTGTGAAGGCCTGAAAAAATTCCTGATGGGGATTATTTCAAGGTCTGCAGCCATGTCATCATCCTGCCCTCTTGCAGGACAAGCATTGGGGATGTAATAGAAGCCCCCAGCTGGGATCTGCGGTTTGCAGCCCTGATGCGCACAGGGGGAGGAATGAACCTCAAGGCTAATTTCAGATTTATAAAAGCCCTGGAGTTGTCCAGGGTGAGCAGGGCAGTGTGGTCACTAGATCCATGCCTTGGTAATGATTCCTCGATTTACACGCGGTCATGCCTGGGGACTCGTCAGAACAGGGGCCAAGCACAGAGATCTCAGGCCTCTAACAGCTGCTGGTTAGCCACTGCTCCTCTGCTCATCCCCCTCAAGGTATCACCTCCTGTTTTATCCCTGCTTAATCTCTCACATGGATCAGGCTTTTGGGGATCACACTCTCCCAGTCAGAAAGGGCTCAGCCAGCCCCATGTAAACACCCCCCACAGAAGAAAGTTCTGCGCTGTATCAATCACTGTGGTGAGAAAAAGTGAAATGGTTATGGGGAGAGTTTCCAGTTGTGGAAAATCACTGGGAAAGTGTCAGTCCTTTGGAAAAGGTGGGAGATGCTGGTTTACACTGCTCTGGTGTGGATGATGCTCTGCAGGGACAACAGGGACTCTGTTTCACGGAGCCAGCACGAGATGGCGCTCAGAAATAGGGCTTATTTAGGGGAAAAAGTGATGCTCTGATAAGACAAATGAATCCCTGCCACCTTTGGACCTCAGCCCACCCAGAAGTGGTTTGCATTTGTCAGGGTATTTTTGGTCGACGACTTGAAACATCTCATGGGTTAATTATTCTGCATTGCCTGCCAATTAGCTACTATTACCCTCATTTTATGGATGAGTAAAGTAAGAGCTCCAGAGCAGAAAGGGGAGGGATTCCCAGCAGTCCTGCAGCCTGACCTGCTGCTCTGGGCATTGATCAGAGCATTATTTCTGGCCCAGCTGCAGAAGTTACCACTGGCCAGTTTGTTTCTGCTCACCAAAGCATCCGTGCTTGCTCCCTTCTCCTCCAGATCCCAGCCCCGTTCAGGTTCTCAGAGGGTGGCTTTTAGGTATCCTCACAGCTGGAGTGTGAGAGCACCATTTTTTTTAAACACTGTTCCATTAACTCTATTTGACGTTAATTTTTCTGAGCCTTTTTCCATTGTTGTTTTCTGACTAGGGAAAGTCAGCTGCAGCAGGGAAGCCCAGTGGAGGCTGCAGCCTGAGCCCTGTACTCACTCCACGCCAGCTGGGCTCCGACTGTCTCTCCCTCCCTCCCTCCTCGCCCGCTCCCGCGAGCCAAAACTCTTCACGTCAAAAAAACTCCTCGCTATTTAAGGCAACCGGCTGGGTCTGGAGGCGGGGATTGTCGCTGGCGCAGAAATCCCACACCGTGCACCAGCAGCTGCCACAAGGGGTGAACGGCAGGGTGCCGCAAACCCTGCCCATCCCTTTGTTTGTCCTTTTTCTGGTTAAGGGCCGGAATTATGGCCCTGCCTGCAGGATCACAAAGTGGTTAAGGTTGGAAGGGACCTGTAGAAGTCATCTGGTCTAAACCCTTCCTCAAGCAGGGCAACCTAGGGCTGTGGCAGGACTGTGCCCAGACAGCTTCTGAATATCTTCAAGGATGTGGACTCCTAAACTTCTCTGGGCTACCTCTGCTAGTGGTCAGTCACACTCACAATGTTCAGATGGGCTCTCCTGTGTTTAAGTTTGTGCCCATGGCCTCAGGTCCCTGGCACTGGGCATCGCTGACAAGAGCCTGGCTCTATCCCCTTTGCACCGTCCCTGCTGGGGAGATAGCCCAGAAACTTTTCATAGGCCAGCTGAACAGCTCCAGCTCTCTCAGCCTTTCCATTTAAGAAGGATGCTCCAGGCCCCTCAGCAATTTCATGCCCCTTTGAACTGGACCCAGGATTGACCCCTGGGGTACTGCTAGGGGTCAATGTGAGCTGATGGCATCTTCCCATTGTCATAACCATGTAATGAGACTGATGCTGGAAAATAAAACAGCTCAAGGCATGTTCCTCAGCAGTCCCGTCCCGTTTGTGATGTGCACATAGCCCCCGGCCGGTGATACCGCTGACCACCACCCTCTGGGTCTGGCCTTTCAGTCAGTTTTTAACACCACCTGAAATGCCAGGAAAGCTGGGAGTTTGTGAGGTCACCACTCTGACCTCCTCCCAACCACGCTGAAATGAGACCATCATTCAGGACTTTGCCCAGATGCGTTTTGCAAACCTCCAAGGATGGAGGTGGGGTGAGCCACTCACACCCAGCCCTCCCCTCAGCTGTCCCCGAGTGGGTGCGCCACAATACCTCGCATTTTCTGACTTTCTGCTCATACACTGGTGCAGGAAAAGGTAGTCCTGGGGGGCACTGGCAGACAGGGTGCTCTGGAGGTGGCTGGCAGGTGAGTCGAAGGTGAACAGGGTGGGCTGGCTGGAGTGGGAGGGCGCTGAGGACTTGCGCTCTCGCAGCAGGTGGTGGCTGGCACTGCTGAGCTCTGCCGGGGAGGAGCGCGGGCCGTGGTTCATGGAGGCAATGCTCCTCAGGGCATCTGTGCAGGGAAGAAACACACCTGTGAGTGTCAGATGCAGCTACCCCACATCCCCTGCTCCCAGGGTTTTCCTTACGTAAACGCTCTGGCATTATGGAGGTCAGTGTGGTTGGCTAATGGCTCCAAGGGATCCTCTCAGCTTCTCTACTCAGAGCACGTGCAACTACAGGTACCATGAATGGAAATAAATATTTATTATATTTTATCATAACCCACATTTCCTAGTTTTATAAGACTTTGTCACATGCTTAGTGGCTTGCTGGGATGCCTGCAGGATGTCAGTCTATTTCGTGGGGAGCTCAGTGGGTTGTTAAAACCTGATTGAAAAGAGAGGAGCTTTCACACTGCAGTGAGATGTGATTTAAGTCACCTCCATCCCTCTGTGTTAGGGCATCACTGCTATCCCTTTACACTAGGGTTAACTGAGGAATAGGGTGGGAATCTAGATGGACATAATGACAGCAAAGATGAAAAATATTCTCATGTTTCCTAATTCTGTATTGATTTTGTGATCTCAAGAGAGTTGCTGCTGTTTTCTGTGAATTTAAAGGGATGCAGACCTAAGATGTGACTCTTAGTGTCTGCTCCCCCTACTCAAGGAGAAACAGATTTTAAAATATTAAATTAATTTCAATGAAGAATATCCCAGAGGTCAGGAATAATCACCCAGCTACTCCAGCCCTCTAATAAGTGTGCTTCATTAATTCAAACCACAGATGAATTTTTGCAGCCAAGCTGTAAATCCCCATAAAATAAAAAAACCCAAACAAAAACAAAACAAAAAAAGCCAAAGCAAAACCAAAACACCCAGGAAACCCACAAGCTGAAGAATATTTTGGAAATGCTGATCCATCTCTGGTTGCAGAAGACCACACAGAAGACCATTCATGCACTCCTGACATGTGAAAACCACTCACTGTGGCTCGCAGAAGTCACACTTCATATAGTAAATGTGATTTACATTTATTTGGTGCTGATACAAAACACAGAAAAAACCCAAACCCCAACAAAAAGGGGAAATCCATACATTTTCTAGCCACCACTAATTGTGGGATTGATCTCAGGTTTCCCTGACATGATGGTCGCCAGCTCTTCAAATTTGACTTCAGGCACCCCTGCTCCAACACAAGGATGAGCAACTTTTTATAGATTACCAACCTCTTTTTTTTCCATTCCTCCCCTCAAATTCCAGACCCTACCAGAAATTTTGCACATGACTCCTTCATGCTACAGGGAAATTAGTTCTCTACAAAGTGGCTGTAGTGGCTCAGACAAGGAGAAGCTCCACACAGGGCGATTTTTCACCAACTTCTGAATCATGTCAAGATACAAAATCTATCTGTCTGCTGCTCATTCACAGCTGCTACATTTTTTCCCTGGTGTTACTGCAAACTTCACCCAGTGCACAAAAAGCACATTAATAAAAGCCAAAGAGCCTGGCTTGACTGTGTTGTTTGGTTTGTGCTAAACACAGAAAGGATCAATATTTAACATTGACATTAATGGTGGGGGATGACAGCTTAAAACTCTGATTCTTGTCTTTTTTGCATGGGCATTAAAGATCCCCTGGGGCTCTTCATGGGAGTAAATGGCCATCTCAGTGTCCCCGGACAAAACAGTGTCTTGACCCTCATTCTTATTAAATATTTATCCCATAGCAGTGCAGAATGATCCCCATTGGAAAAGGAGTCTTGAGAGCTATGCAAATTCCAAAGCGAGTGCTTTGAGATCAACCAGGATGAGAGATCCCAAACCCACACTGCCATCAAAAACAGGGGTGCTGCACCCAAAGTGCCCCTCAGGAGCCCCATCTTGCCACCTCCCAAATCAGCACCAAGAATTGCCCATGGCACTGTGCTTTAGCCAAGACTCTTTGGGCATGGTGAGGATGACAGGTTGGTGTTGTGCTCCCCTCCCAGCAGGAAGGTCACCTCTGGGGACAACTGTGAACTGCACGGCGTTGAGGTCCCTCCAACAGCTCTGAGCTGTCCTCTCTCACTATCCCTGCAGGCTCTGCACTTGCCATTGCATCAAAATATCATGGCAAGGCAAAATACACCCAGGAGTTAGAAATAACACTGATTTATTTGTGCCAACTCAGCCTGAGGGGAGAGATGGAGCTGCACAGAGGAGACAGTCCCAGCAACACCCCGGGGCACAGCAACTTCCAAGGGTAACACTTCAGGGAGCCCTGGCATTCTGCACTGCCAGGAGACCTTAATCTTTCCCCAAAAATCAGTCTGATTTGGGGAAACCGCAGAACACAGTGCAAAAGATGCACTCATTGAAATGAGGATTAATTACTCCATGGTTACTCCAACCACATAAATGAAAATGGGGGATGAAGGGGGGCAGGAGGCAATGCCTGGTAAAAGCATGTCACTTCCCTGGGGAAAGCCGCTCTATTGGCATCCTCATCGATTTTCAAAATGAATTCCCAGCTTGCTTCCCACAGCGACCCGGCCACTGAGAGCATTAGTGGGAGCCAATTCAGGACTCACGTACTCCATTAGGTCTGTGAGATGAACTCCATAATAGTAGGTGAGAGATGGATTGCTTTGCAGGGCTGGGAGGGTATTGCAAGAGCTGGGAAGATAAATCCTGTTGAAGGAGACTGCCAAGATTGGTCTGGATTTTTTATGTTGTGAGGTTTTTTGGCACCAGAATAAAGGACAGCTCATGTGTCCAGGTCACACGCTGACAGCGGGTCCTGCTGGAGGGCAGGAAAGGGGCAAGAAAGGAAATCATGGCAGAAAAATAGTATTTGAAGAGTAGCACACGCCAAGGGAAAAATCAGAACACCATATCACGTTAAATGCAGACAGATCCCCATGAGGGTAAGGCACAGAGGATGAATACGAGACAGAGATCCCAAAGCCACTTCAACTTGCCATGCTGCAGCACCCAGCTGCCAAGAAATGAGGACAAACACTCCTTTCCCACATCCCTGCAGTGCTCTTAGAGAATAATCTCCATGGGATCCCATCTGGATGCCTCCAGGCAGTGGTCCCACCCGCATCATGACCAAAGATACTCAACTCGAGCTCTCCACAAGCCAAAAAGAATGATGATTCTCAATCCCTCATGGCCATCCACCCTGGGGCCATGGATAAACCCAGGCCCCTCCATCATTTAACAGCATAGATGTTACGCTCTAATCCTTTGGCTTGATGTTGATATCTTGAGTTTATGTTGAGGGAATGTATCAAGTACAGCCAAGGAGGGATAAGATCCTGTGCAGTTCCTACTGCCATTCCCAGGGGGGACAGAGTTAAAGTTATGTAGTGGGGCCATGTGGGAAGTGTCATCTTAACCCCATGTCTCCTGGCCAGTTCTCCTCCGAGTTTGGGGAATTGGACTCTCACGGTCTGGAAAAGGCAGTGTTGGACGCCCACAAGTTAAAACCCAATGTCAGCAGCATGATTTACACAAGTACATCTTGCTGGGCTCAGGCTGCAGCTCTGCAGCTGTTGCACTGGTCCCTGCAAGAAGCCAGCAGCTCTGTGGGGACAAACCAGCACAGCCCTGCAATTCCCCATGAAGTCAGTGGCCTTTGGCTGAAGGCTTGGAACACACTAGTCCAGGTTAAGATATACCTTTTTGTCCATGTGTTACAGCAAAGTGAGGAAAAAACCTTGGAAATCCATCCTCAAAGCAAAAATCCACAACTGTGAGCACAGCCAGCAATGGGATGGACTAGGCTGGGAGCCAGGAATTTTTTATGAATGTTTTCAATCCCCCAAAGCGGTAATTCCCTCCTTGTTGACAGTTCTGAATTCCCTTGCTCAGAGCACTCGACTACTGCTATGTGCACACAGCTTCACACAGTGTTCCTGGGCTTATCTGAACAAAATAATAACTCAGCCTCCTTTGGAAACTGCTGCTCTGAATGTCCTTTTCCACCAGAGCCACAACGTCATCTTTCCCTGCCTGAAGGCAGAGGCTGGGACTGCAACTCCCTGTATCTTCGCATGATGCTGTGGATAAATCCCTGTGCTCCTGTTGATTGCAGCAAAGGTGCCAGGCTTGCATGGCATCCCTGAGTGGCACAAAATTCCCATGATCCCCAACACCAAACTGGCAAGGACTGGTCCAAGAGCTCCACAGATAAGAGCTCCTCAGACCTGCTCTGGCCACGAAGTGCCTCGGACCACACCGCTGACTTTGTGCCAGTTAAAACTTGTGGCAAATGAGACTTTCTTTATCAAGGGAATAGCAGAAATCTACTACAAATAATCCCCAGGATGGCACAGAGCAGATCATGCTCATGCACCATCGTCTTCCTCACCCTTTGGAGCTGTTCCATCATTTATTAGAGAAAAGAGGGGGAACTTTCATCATGGGAATCTCCCTGCACCCCCACTTTTGTTGCCAGCTCTCTCCTCATGCACAAATACCAAGAAATAATTAAAACAAGATAAACAACCCTACCAAAACAAGCTATCCACATGCTTCTCCTGGCAGGAAGAGAACAAACAACATGTCCAGTGGATGAGTCAACACACCACAGTGCTGCCAAGAGGCCCTGGGATGCCATGAGGATGAGCCTGGCACCCGAGGAAGGTTTATTTCCTGAGCTTCCCCTATTGCCTCCAAGCTGGATGGCATTTGGAAAAACTGTTGTCAATCTGAGGATGAACTGGCAGATCACTAAAGGTTTTCTCCAACAGGTTGGCAGGACACAGCATCTGATCTGGATAATTTCCCCTCTCCTTCAAAATGGAGAGCTGTGTGCATGGACACAGGCACCCCAATTCTTTTCACTGCCTGAATTTTGGGTGCCAAGCAGGGGCAGTTGAGCTTCCTAAAAGTGAGGATAGGGCACAGCTTAATCCCTGTAGAGCTGTAGAGCAGAAAGATAACAGTGACATAGGGCTTTTGAGCTTTTCCTTTCCAGTTTCTGATGGTCATTTCCACTTGCTTTGGGAAACTGGTCAGGACAGACTGGCCAAGGGAAAGGAGAAGCATCCCCCCTTTACAGACAAGGACCTGCTGCACAGAGGGCTGAGAGCATGGTTTCAGTTACACAATTTCACTCTTCTAATTGATACTTAGCCTATGCTAGTTTCCTTAGGTTTTCTCTATAGAGAACAGTGAAATCTCCCAATTATTTAAGCATTTGACACAGGATAGGGAGAATTACCCAATAAAAAGTTATGGGAGAGACAGTGAGAAAAGATGACAATAAATAAACTGCCTTTCTTCATTAGTATCAGTGCTGTGCTTGCATTTGTATGAAACAACTGAAAAATATTGGCAAAGTAAGAGAGCATTTGCTTTGAAGAAGCATGGGAAACAGGGGAAAATATCACAGAGTGAGAGAGAGAAGAGAAGGAAAGGAACCTGACCTCAAAGCCTTATATAGCTCACTTATTTTAACAGTAATCAATTCTTTGAAAGATGAAGGGGCAGAAGGGAGAGAGACGGAAACAGAAACAATGCAATGCTTCTCCCTGGAGAACATAGGTTTGCTTCTGCAAGATGAGGCTGTGCCCCAGATCCCATCCCTGCCCTGGGAAATACCTGCTGGTGACAGCAACCATCTCTGTTCCATATCAACATGTCCTGGACATGGCAGCTACCACCTGAAGAGCAAATCTGCCATTTGATGGTGGAGCTCAGCACTCATATCAATACTTGGAAGTCTAACACTTGGCCAGACTGGGATGCCTGGTGTGCACCTATTTATTTTTGTTATAAGGGCCTCAGTGCTTTGAGATAAAAGCAGATGGAGGTGGATGCTCACAAACGTGGCTTATGTGTGCCCTTGAGCATCCCATGTGGGACACCCTCACCTGAGAGTCCTGGAGTGGGACAGTGACCCACAGCTAGGGAGGAAGGACAGTCCCAGGGTGGCAGCACAGGCTGGGCTGAGCCTTGTTTGCTGCATGGAACTAACCTCGTCTTGCTCTGCTTCATGGATCATCATTTCTGATATTACAAAACCAATCTGCTGAGGGGATGCCAAACCCATCTGATTAAATGGCATAAAGAAAAGGCTGGAACAGAGGAAAAGGGCAAAGATGATGTGGTGTAACTGTAAAAAACACAAAGTCCTCTCAAGGTGGGTATTTTTGCTTATTTGTCAGGCTAAGTATATAAGGTGGCAAACCCAAGGCAATGGGGATGTGTAGAATTAGCTGCTTTCTGTCTGTGGGTGGCACATGTGATTCTGGCAGATGCCAGGGGCATCCTTATCAAGTCTGTCTGGAGGTACAAGCAGTCTGTGGAGGCCAGTGCTGCAGGACAGGGTTCAAGCTGTTGAAAATTAAGAGCTATAGAAAGAAGTGACACATTTATATGAGAAAAACATTTTTTTCCCCCCAGAGGCAGGCTCATGATGGCCCAGGATCAAACCAGCTCTCTTACTCTGTGACATGAAGCTCTGGCATCCTGTTTGGGAGGATTGCACTGGATATTATTATTGGTTATTATAATTAGTTATTACTATTTATGATGATGATGACTAATGATTTTGGCACCTCCTAACCCAGTTTTCCCTTGGAAATCACACTAGAGCAGTCTCACCCAAGCACTGCAGTCCAACACGTCATCAAATGTCCAGAAGCTGATGAACCACTGACTTCCACTAGCCCAGGAAAAACTTACTTTTAGGTCCTGAACAAATTTTTCCTCATCCTCTTATCATCCACTGCAAGCAGTATGTGGGAACCTCTCCTTGCCTGAGCAAATATGAGTGCACGCCTCACTTAGCAGGGATGGAGGAGAAAGAATGAATCCTGGTCTAATCCCTGGCAGGGCTTCTTAACAGCCCGCTTTAAATTTTATAGCCCTTTTTATAGACAGTGGGAGTGGAGTCTTTAATGTTCCAGGAGAGCAGAGAAAAACTTTCACTAGGAGAAAATGTGAACCCATTTTACTTATGCATGATTTAGGACCATTTCTATTCAAGGCAGAGCACGAGAGGCCCAAATATTTGCACTTTGTATTACAGAAGAACTGCCATTCCCGGCTCTTTACCGAAATAATTTATTTCGATCTCACCATACCTTGGGGGAAGAAACATTACACCTCCCAGTTTGTTGGGGAGTCAATAAAACAGCAACACTGTTATGGGTCTGCTCTACCATTGCTCAGCAAGGCAAGGCTTGGGGAAAAAAAGAGCACCCTCAAATTTCTCCTCTCAGAGCCCCCTTCCTCATGGGTGCATTTGCACTCATGCATACGACCTAACTGCAGGAGTTTGACTCTGTTTTTCTCTCCTCTATATAAGATTAATGTTATTTTTGCTCTGTGGGTGGTGTTTTAGCTGATGAGTTAAAAGGAAAGGGAGGTGGGAGCTGCAGTGCAGGGGTAAAGGGTGAAGATGAGGACAGGTGGCTGCACTAGAGCTCCACATTTCTCACACAGCTTCAGGTGAGCCCGTCATGCCCAGCCCTGCAAAAATCCAGAGAGGAGACAGAAGAAGTCATTACCCCTCATGGACACAACATTGTGTCCCTGAAGCAGCCACAAAGCAGCCCAGAAGTCAACACAAGCAAGAATCAGTCCAGCTCCAGAAAACATGCTCATCAGGGTGGAAAATGAAACTTGCTGGGTTTTTTTCGTTGCTGGAAGTAAGCCTCCCTTTTTCATCTCTGCAGCATTTTCTCTCAAAACAAGCCTAGCTGCAACAGTTTTCCATGTGTTTTTTTTTCGTTTGTTTGCTTTCTTGTTCTTTTTTTTTTTTTTTATTTAGGGGCATGGCCATACCCTGCCCGCACACTGGGATCATCTGAAGAATTCCTGAAGGTAATGCCATTCTTAAGATATTAGAGGGCAAAATGCAAGAAGCAAAAATCTGTATAAGCAATGGGAGGATTGCATCTTGCCCAGCCACTCTCTTGATGTGTTCTGCAACACCAGCACTCCAGGAAAAATGCAGACAGCTCAAAAAGCCATCCTGGATTTTTCTCTCCATCATTAAAAACCCGAGTCCTGCCCATTAGACTGTCTATTAACAGTGCTCAGTGGAAGCAGAGAAAGAAAAGGTCCTTTCCAGCAAGCTATTCACATTGCACGAGGTTAAAAATGCCTGTGACCCCCAAAGCTTTATGCATTCAGAAATCAGGAGTTCACATGCAGTAAAGGTCTTCAGTATCAGTTAAAGCCCAGAGGTTTTTTCTCTTCCTCTTCTTTTAAGATGCAATGATGGCAAAAGGACTTGGAATTTATTCCCTACACATCGCCATAATCAAATAATATGCTAATGCTATTAGCATGGGACCTTGCATGGCAAATGACTTAGACTCATATTCTCTTTCGAAATACTAGAGTTTCATTTAAATTGGTCTCCACAGCAACCAGAAATGAACTGGAATAACGTCGGATGGAAATTTTCATGCCTGGGCACGGTGGACAAGGAATTTTGTATCAGGGATTGAGGGGAAAGCCATGAAAACAGCCTGATCCCACCAGGTTTGGTGGGCTTGTACTGGTCAGTTCTTTCCTAAATAGTCAAGTGATGACAAATACAAGGACAAAATTGACCTGCACGTCCAGGAGGACCTCAAAGCATCCTGATGAAAAAAAGATGAGAAGACATGATGTGGCTCACGTAGAGTGAACTCTGAGAAGCTTTTCTTGGTCCTCCTCCCCACAAATGCTTTCTAAGTGGCCTCAGGGCAGACACATGTGACAACTGTTTTCATGGATCCTGAATCATTTCTTGTCTGCCAAACTCAAACCTGGCTGTTTGAAACTGGTCTGAGAGAACCAAGTTTCTCTTCATGGGCCACGCTCCTGTATCTCAGGGCTGTACAAGCACAGACCAGGAAGAAAGTGTTTGTTACTGGCTTCCCTCTGTTACAACAGGAAATGCTGCTTCTTCCTTTATCTCAGCTGCTCACAGTTTCTCCATGGTAAGCACTGTCTCCCATGAGGATCCAGGATGAAAAGGACTTGCAGCATTCTCTGACCTGTGCCCAGCAGCAGATCACATGGTTCTCTTCCATTGAAAACACTCCCCAAACCCATTTGAAAATGAGCTGAGCTTTGCAATGCCATGGCTGAAAAGCTGCTGGTTAGAAATTAGCTCTAATTTCCCAGAAAGTGTTTTCCCAGATGCTGTACTCATCTTTCCTGCACTTGTTTCACTCTGTGGTAACCATTACATCAGCAGGCATGGTGTGATCCTCATCCTGGCTGGGGCTTCTAGACATTCCCCTAATCATAAAAGGAGTATTAGCAATGTGTCCCACAAAAATGTCTTTGAAAGCATTGTCAAAAAGTGGGAAGCATCTTGCTTGAGAACGGCTGAGAGTTCAGGTAATTAAAAGCAAACAACTCTGACCAGTCTTTCGATTCTGCTTGTAATTATCTGGGTTCTGGTGGGTGTTAAAACATCTGTACTGGTTTGGCAGGGACTGGGGAGCACAGCTTGTGCCAAAGGCAAGAACTGGCGTGGGTTGAAAGCAGTGCAATACTCTGGAGTGGTATTTGCACTCAGAAACACAGGGCTGGCAGCTCCTCCCACGAGTGATTTTGTGTTAGGGTCAGTTCCAGTAGTGCCCCTGTCCCCACATTCCCCATCCACCAAGGCTTGTGCCCCTGCGGGACCACCCCAAGAAAGAGCTGAGGGTGGCTAAAGGAGACGCAGACTGGGCTGGGATCCTCAATCCCACTGGGCTAAACAACCTGATAGACTTTGGTCACTATCAGTTCAGCTCCCTCTTAAGTTCTTGTTTTTCTTTTCCCTGTGCATGAGTGCTTCCACCTGGACACCCTCCATCTCCCCGTCACATCTGGTCATGTACAAGCATCTCCCTGCTGGATATTTCTGCACCAAGAAGCAGAGCAAACTCCCAGCATGGATGTTGCTATTTGAACCCTGTGCACTAAAGCATGGGCTGGTTCTGTGGTTATTTTTAACACACAGCAGCAGCAGAGCTGCGTTTAGTGGAGCAATGGAGCGTAATGTATAGCTTGGTCCTCAGGAGACTGAGGTAAGGCAGATCTATCACAATCTCCTTCATGGTTACAGTTTTGGATTTTGGCATTCCTCACCTGACTCAGGTACAAGACATCCACTGGCATCCAAAGACCAGAGCAAACCATCCCTGCTCTGATTCTTGCTCATGGGTTGGGAACCATCCCATGGGCTTACTCAGCATCTCCTCACCTCCTCTTCCTTGCTCAAACCAGCTCACAGTGCAGCAGGCTCATTTTTAAAAGCCAAAAGCACCAGATGACATTACCCCCCCTTGCAGCTCACCCATCCGTGCACCCACCACAGCTGGAACCAGCACCCAGAGCAAAATCCACATCTTCTTGCCTGGTGCCTCGCCCGGTGCTTCACGCTTGGCTTAGGGCCAGCTGAAAATCTTCTGACATCCTCCAGCTGGAAAATGCCATTTAATCAAAATAGGAGCTTGCCAAGGGATCATTTGAAGCCAGAAATTACAAGAAACCTTCAGAGAATAAAAGTGAATTTTAAGTAAGAGGGGAGAAGGTCAAGGTATTTCAATTCATTCTCATCAGAGCAGATCATTTTTTGGGGGCAGATTGCCCCTCTTCGACTGAAAATCATCATGATGTGCTTTTTAGATGTGAAAGTGCAATTCTTGTTTTTTCCTGAAATTCATTCAAATTCAGAATGAAAAGGTGTGAATCAAAATTGACACTGAAAGAGTATGAAAATGAATACCAGAGGGAGTGAAAACGAAGATGCTGAATTTTCACTGCCTTTGAAAGGGAGTTTGTTTTGGGCTTGTCACCTGCTTCACTTGCTGCAAGAACAGCATTTCCCCAGATTGCTCTGACTCCATATAGGCAACTTCTGAGCACTCCTCCTTCCTCACAGGAATGGGATTTATTTAATTTTTGATTTTAATTACTGATGTGACACATGTCTGAACTTAGTGTATTTGGCTGCTGAGATAGATCTGGGTGAGATCCATCTTCATCCTTCATCTACGGGATGAAAAGTGGAATGGTGACAAATAGACAGTACATTAGACCCATTTTTCTCCAGAGATTCTGGGAAGAATAAGCAAAGACATAATGGCTTTTAGCTACAACCACGGGAATGCAGGGGCTACTGGGACCAGACCAGACTAGAAGCCAGCCTGCTCCGACCTCCCAACTCCAACTGCTCTGGAGACACCTGAGAACTTCACAGGGACCACTCATGTGGCAATTCACCCACAGGGAAAACCCATTTGTGCATCACCTCATCACACATAAACCTGATTACAGCAAATATTTTAACTCATCTAGTATGATGGAGGGCATCCTTGGAGTCATGGCAGTACTAATTCTTTGAGCCACTCTATCTGTAAAACAAACCACTGCATCATACAGCTCTGTGAACACAGGGTCGGCCTTCCCTTCAGATGGTGCCACAAGACACCGCAGCAGTAGCATGTCTTCTCATCACTGAGATGACAGTGCATCTTTTAGTACACAAAGCTCTGTTTGCCCAGGACTTGGACAGCATGGATTTATCTCCATAAAAATGTCACTGGAGGGCAGAGGACAGGGTGGTCCTTCCAACATCGTGCCAAAGAAACTCAAAGTATTTCTGAGCCCGTACTCTTGAGTTCTTCTTAGAGGTAGAAGAAACAGTGGAAGTGAGTTTCTGGAGCATAACAGAAAAAACAATGGGATCTCAGATGCTGAGAAGGAGTTATGGTGATGCCAAAGAGGAGATCTACCAGTATTTCAAAACCATAATAAAACTGTAAAAGCATGAATGAGCTTCAAATGAAAATCACAAATCCACCTCCTTTTCTTAGAATCACGGGGATGAGGAAAAGCCACAAGAGTCAATAAACTGGGATTGAGATACTTAAAAAAAAAAAAAGTAAAGAATTAGGAGACATCATAGTGCTTTCTGGGAAAAACAGTCTTCTGCTCTATCAGGAGTTTTTTTCAGACAAATCTCAAGAGACGAAAGCAGTATTTTCATAGGATCATAGAACACCTTGGGTTGGAAGGGATCTTAAAGACCATGTAATTCCAACTCCACACCATGGGCAGGGACAACTTCCACTAGACCAGGTTGCTCAGAGTCCCATCCAACCTGGCCTTAAACACTGTGGGCATCCGCAGCATCCCTGAGGAACCTGTGCCAGTGCTTTACCACCCTCAAGTAAAATATTTCCTCATAACATGTAGCCTAACTCTCTCCTCTTTAAAACTGTTCCCCTTGTCCTATCCCTGTCTGCCCATGTAAAAAGTCACTCTCCATTTTTTTAATAAGCTCCCTTTTTGTTTTCAGCTGGAAGACCATGTGTTGACCAGGTTTTGACCCTAACACTAATCATCAAAGCAACCATCAAGTAGCAGAAAGATCCATCACAGAATTTATGGATTTCAAGTGGGTATTTGAAAGACTTCATCATGACTCACTGGAGAGCAATATGAACCATCATGGCAAGCCAGCAAAAATAATTATCATCGTAAAGGCTTTATATCAAGGCTCAGTCTGTGCAGAGCACACACGGGCTTGAGGGGAGGGTTTACACACACAGCAATGTCAAACAAGGTGGTGCTTGGCAGGGCAGGTGATCAGCCACGAGATGAAGGTGAGGACGGAGCCACTGGCAGTGCAACAGTCGTTCGCGACACTTTTACAGGTGATGAAGTATTTGCGAGTGCCCAGACACCTGCCTAACACTTCAAAAAGAGGATTCATTGTCAGCTATGGAAAAAAAAATAAATAAAAAAAGCAATTGCAATGAGTCACTCCACTCCAGCTTACTTTCAAAAGCAACGGCACAAGCACAGGGACAGTTTGGCAGTGGAATGATGGAAGGTAATCACACCAAAACTTGGCACAAGCAGCTGTGCTGGCCGGGATGGGATTAAGTCATGTGGAACTGAGAGAGCACATGATGAAATTTTTGAGGTGAAATGTTATTTTCCATTTTAACAAACAGATATAAAGGGTGGCAATCAATCAAAGGTGCAAACCAGTCACATTCCTCAGCATGTGACAAGTAAGTATGAAAGGAAGCTACATGCCCAGTAAGCGTCTGAGATGAGGTTTAGTTTGGATATTAGGAAAAGGTTTTTCACCCACAGGGGTTCAGGGGCAGCTATAGCAGGTCAGGACTGTGTTCAGACAGGTTTTGAGTATCTCCAAGGAAGAAGACTCGGGTTGGTGGGTTTTGCTGGCTTTCTTGGGGGGCTGGACTTCTTTTTTCACACAGCTTTAAGTATTTGCTTCATCCTCTGTGGCTTAAAGTGATTGTAAGCATGGAAAAATGGCAAAGATGGTCCTTGGATATCTTATGGAAACTGTGACTCCCTTCTGTGTCTGAATTCCACCGAGAAGCAGCTGATTGTGGTCAAGTGGGGAACAGAAGAGATAGAGAATATCTAATTTTCCTGGACAGTCTTATTTTTAAACACATTTTTCAGGAGCTGTGGCCAAGTGTCCTTTTAAAGACTATTGCCAGCTTGGAGGGAACAGACACCACCCCTGATGTGCCTCTGGCAGCAAATGGCCACAGACAGGATAGAAGATACCCCAAACACATCTGTATGGTGCTCTAGTGATGAATCCTTCCAAGCAGAGGCTGCCTTTCTGCTCAGTGCTTGTGCAGCACCTGGCACAGCAGAAGGCATGTTTGTTGGCTACATCTACTCTGTGATGGACCCTCAGAGATGTTCTCAGTCTTCCTGGAGGGAGCTGGGTCATGGAAGGAGGGCATTCCTGGATCAGGGGTAAGCCCCACAGCACTAAGTTATTGCCAATATTACAGCTCTGGTATTGTACCACAATAAATAAATCAAAAGTATGTTTGAAGAGCAGGCAGTAATTATAACTGAGGCATAGAAACTGTCTAGGGAAAAAATGCTATCTTTACAGATAAAATCAGTAATAAATGCTACTGCATTCATAAATAAGAATCAGTCTGGAAACAAACCCTGACTGGTGTCACAGAAAGTTCACAGGCATCGACAGCTTCATGTCTCCTTCCTGCTCCATGTGCCTTCTCTTGGAGGCTTTAAAGGCTTCAGAAAGCTTTCCTTTTGCTCAGGCTTGGTTTTAATTGGAAATATAAAGCAATACAAACCAGCAAACAAACAGGCATTGGGGTTTGGGAAATGAGAGTCTAAATCTGTCCTGGCTTTCACCAGGTTTTACAAAGCAGTGCACAGGGCAAATAAAACCACGTCCCTCTCAAAGCTTTGGAGGGAACAATGGGAAATGGATGGAGGGAAGAAACGGGAAAATAGATTTATGTGGCGGGGGGGAGAAGTGCCACATTGTGAAAAACTGCCAGAAAATTATCCTTTTCAAAGGTGATTTTTTTCCCCTTGTCCAGTATGCTTGCACTTGCATTTTGGGGTTCTCTGTCCATTGCATTTGCCAGCCTGCTTCCTACATAAGGCATCACCTGTGCATCTGTGTCCTGCCCTGATGCCTGAGAAACTCTGCAGACACAGATTCACGGCAGCTCCATGAATCCCAAAGTGCATGACTGGGGCACATGGGCTACAACAGTCCCAAGACCCCTCTGGGAAATATAAATGCAGGCAAATCTGACTGTGAGTTTCCTCCTTAGTTGGCTGACACCCAAAAATGCCTCTCTCCCTCCCTCCCTGTCTCCCTTGGTTCTGCTCAGACAGTGTCACTTCACTCCAAGTCCATCAGCTGTTTTTGTTTCCAAGGGCTTTGCATGGTTTTGTTTTCTGATGCTCTGCTGATACCGTCTGCCACACTCATTTTTCCATGGTCAGTAAGTCACCCCAAAAATTCCTCTGTGCCCATTAAACTATAACAGAGCTCATCTGACAGGGCTCATAGCCATATATGCCAATTACAAAACAAAGAATTACGTTAAATGGGTTTCTGATTCTGGGTGCCAAGCCAGCAGACAGCCCTGCCCAGGGCTGAGATGTGAACTCAGCTTGTCAATCTCTGCTAGGAAACCTGTGCTGGAAAGGCTGGGCAATGCTTTTAGTGCTAAAAAAAAGCTCCAACCTCTCAAACTTCACATTTCTTCCTTCTCACCCAGCTCAAATCCCAGCCTCAGCTCAGCTAAACCAGTGGGACTTTGGCCAGGAAAGGGCAGGATTTTCCCCAAAGGCCCCAGTCCTCCAGCTCTGTATTTATCTTCAGAAGAGGCCAGTTGGATACCCTTGAGCTGGGCGCCAGCTGGGAAACAGTCAAGAAGAGCTGGAGTATTTTGACTGTTGGTCCTTTTTGAAAGCTGAGCATAAATTTTTTTTATTGCTGGTTGATGGTTTTATTATTTGCAGCAAGATAAGAGCATTTTTTGCCTGTAAACCTTGTGCTCCCACAAACAGCTGCATCCTCTGCCAGTTCCCATCAGTGCTGTGTATGGTCAAAGGAGGCTTAACAAATACTTATCCTTCCAAATGGACTCTCTGGGATGGCAGAGCTATGGGTTTGCAAACACAAGGCTCACATATCTTCTGGATTTTTTTCAGTTTTACCTCTTCAAAATGTCCACAGTCACAATAAAAACATCTAAATAAGAAAATGCTAAGAATTCCTAAATTTCCAAAACCCAAACTGTGAAGAAAGCCTTGGTCCAAGCATTGCAGATGTCAGAGATTTGATTACATCAGATGTCCTGAAGCCAGAGAACTGGTTTTCTAATCGTGTAGATACCTTAAGACCTTTTCCCTTGCTAAAACCTTCTGCATCCTTGCCTCAGTCCTTTCCTTGGTACCTATATGGGCAGGAAACTTCCTTTGGTATCAAGGACAGTGACCACCGTGGCAGCGCAGTGTTGACTCTGGTCCTGCAATGTTCCTGGGAAGGCAGCATGCTGAAGAGCAGAGTGCAGCAAGAGAAATCAGGTATGGAAGAATGGCAGGGGTTGCTTGTTGTCTGGTGTAAATGAAATCACTGAAGATTTCATTTGATAGCAAAGGCCTTGATAGCAATCCTGAGACAGGTGGGATGAGTTTTAGTAGAAAGTGGATACCTGAGCTCATCAGTCCTACTTCCTTGGGGAACCAAGGGAAAGAAATGGCCATTTTCAGGGTGCAAATGGTTAGCCTCATTCTAGACATCTTTTTTCATTTTCTCCCAAGAAGTGGACAGACTACAACCACCCAAACATGTCTCACTCTTAGCGGCATCAGTTCCCTCTCCAAACTGCCAGGGGAATCACAGCAAGTACACCCTGACCAGCTGGTAAAGATCAGCAAGGATCTCCCCCTGTTTCTGTCCTCTAGGAAGCAAATTCCAGGTCATTAGTGGTGCTCTGCTCTTCAGCAGACTCATCAGTACCACAACTAGCTTATCTCCAGAGAGAAAGAGGGGAAAAAAGGGGGGAAAAGACAGCAGGCAGTTAACTGCTCTCAAGCTGCTCCTTTGTGCCAATACCACTCCATCTCTGGTATTGTTTACACAGAAATAAAAGCTGAACAGTGTCAGATCTTAAAATAACTTGCTGTTTGTGGAGCAGGAAAACCAGGGTCAGGGAAGTTTGGAACAAATTTAAAGTGGCAGGAAGGCTAAGGAATGAACTGTGACTTTGGCAAGAAGGTGCCTGTATGCACCTGAAGTTTAACCATGAGCCTGGTGCAAAGTGAGTTTGGGCTACCAGGTCTCCCCCACCTATTCCAGTGAGATTGGGTCAACCCTGGGGCTGAGATATGACATCTGCATTTCTCCTCCAGAGAAAATCTGCAGCCACAGCTGTTCCCCTTGTTAGGAACACTCAGAACATGGAAGAAAAGGATGAGGGGGATCTGATCTAAATGCCCTTGAGGTGTGCAACCAGTGGATCTAGATGTGACATAGGTGTTTTAAAAGAAGGAGCTCCTTGACACTGAGTGCTGAAAGTATTGATGGGAATGCTGAGGAAGAGGCTGCATCTGTATGTATGGTGGGACAGCAGGTCAGAGCACAGGGCTCAAGGCTCCATATTCCTGTCCCAACACAAGCTACCTCCAAGTCCCAAATGGGGCCAGGGACAGGTCTTTGGGTAGGTGAATAAACATAGGAAGGTGAGACATCTGGAGAGAATCCAACCAGAAATGCCCCATCCATCCCATGGTCAAGCTCAACTCAAACATACTCTTGTTGTACTGTCTGAAGGGACAGACTGGCCTCCATGTGAGCTGATATCCAAGTACAACTCATACCAGAGCTTAAAGATGGAGTCAAGACCAACTGACTTATGGCCACAGAAGCTAAAATGTCAAGTGGTACAAGGGGGAAAAAATTTAAACTGACAGGGGGCAGGTTTAAACTATATATTAGGAAGAAATTCTTTCCTGTGAGGCTGGTGAGGCACTGGCACAGGTTGCACAGAAAAGTTGTCGATGCCCTGTCCCTGGAAGTGTTCCAGGCCAGGCTGGATGGGGCTTAGAGCAACCTGGTCTAGTGGAAGGTGTCCCTGTCCATGGTGAGGGGCTGGAACTGGATGATCTTTAAGGCCACCTCCAACCCAAAGCATTCTATAATTCTAGGAAGTCATGAGGGCACAAGGCTCCACAAGGGGCTGCCTGCTCCATTGCCCTTAGGTGGCAGTGCTGCCTGCAGATCCCAAAACAACACACAGCAGGCCCCGAGTGCTGTCAGGGACACAAGGACACCCCCAAATATCCTTGTCCCCATTTCTCATTCCACATTCCTCAGCCTCTGCACAGTCCCTGGCTGGGCTCTGGGCTTGTAACTCCTCCACGGCACAAGCAGGGAAGGAAGGAGGCATGTGCTAGGCACTATAGCACTATAGCAAGGAAGTCTTGTGTATTTCCCCTCTGCTTTGGTTCTTCCTGGCCATGGGAGAGGCAGTGGTGGCAGGAATGCAGGAACTGTCCCCTTGCACGTGCTCCCTGGTGCCCTGCTCCTGCATGCAGGAATGGGGAACACTGCTGACTTGGGAGTGTTTGGGGGAGAGGTGTGTGGTATACAATGTTCAAACATGGGTTTACTCTAGTCTTGCAGCCCACAGCCTCTTCACTGAGTTCTGGGCAGCTCCTGTCCTCCCAACAAGTCTTCAGGGGTATCTCTGTTGTTTTCTTTGGTCCATCTTGAGCTCCCTTTGTTGCGCAAACACCCAGGCAAACCTGGCTGCAAGGAATCGATGGGGCTGGAGGTATCACTGGCCTGCTGTGAGGACAAACAGAGAAGTGAGGAGCGTGCAAGAGCAGCCAGATGGGCTGATAACACAGACTTGCAGGCAGCAGGCTGGGGGGCAACCAGCCTGTGGCCCATGTGGGACCCCCAGCCAAAGCAAGTCAAGTGAGAGCAATAAATTTGCTCTCATGGGCTGGAATGGGGCAACTGGTGGAGGGTCTGGGGCAGAACCAAGCCAAAGACACCCAGGCATGTGAGGTGCAGATCTCACCAGTGTGAGCAGAAAGTGACTGGTATCCAGAGGCTGATCCACTAAACTGCTAGAATAAGCATGTCTGAGTGGAAGGGGGAAGGAGAGACCCAAGTCCATTAAACTTCAATGCTCAGCCCTGACCAATGCTCAGCAAGACATTGCTGGGATTGCTCCCTGTCATGATGTAAAATACCAACACCACGCCTTGGAGATGGAGTAGGGACTTGGCCAGAACCCAGAACTGCCCTGGAGCAACTCCCTGACAGAAAGTAGAGGAATAAATAAAAGAAATTAAGTCCCAGATGGACCAAAAAAAAAAAAAAAAAAAAAAAGATAACATGCCTGGACTGGGTGGGAGAGGCTGCTGCTGCCAGACACAACCCATGAGGGCAGGAGCCCAGTGCCATCCTTTTCCCACGCCTTCCTCACCCTCTCCAAGTGGAGGGAGCTTTCAGTTCAGAACAAGGTCATTTACTCACACACAAATATTCCCTTCCCTGGTTTCAAGTCTGGGTTAAACCTCTAGCACAGGGGCATTAATGATGTGCACGAATAAGCTTTGTAACTCCCACCCATGTCTGGTCAGGACTCACAAATCCAAGCCCCTGAAAGAGCCCCTTTTCCATGGAGAAGGTAGAAGAGGAGCTCCAGGGAGACACTGAGGGTGGCACAGTAAATTGACATAAAGTTAATAAAGTTATTGACTCCTTCAAAATAACTAATCCTTGCACAGGGCCCCGGCAAGGACATGCTCACTGCATGGGCACACACACTGGTTCGTGAGAAATTAAGGGCCGCTGTAGCTGCACCTCTGTCATACTGGGGATGGAACAAGGAAGGGTTTTGGCTGAAGCATCAGCTTCAGAAAGGGTTAATGGCACATGAGACATGTTTAGTGGGATTTGGTATTTTTTTAACTTCAACAAACAAAGCATATGAGAAAATCCAGTTCACAGCTGAGCCCTGGCTGCCTGCCCACTAGGGCAGGGAAAATGCTGATGGTTTGAAATACCCATGTGCTGGCCTTTCTCATGCAGCCTGTGGCCCAGGGTCCCCGGCTGGTCTCCCCCCACTGTATTTGGATCACTCAAGGTGGCAGCAGTGCAAACTGCAGTGTAAAGGCAGCACTGACACAGGAGCAAATCTACTTCCCTTGAGCATGGCGGGCTTCCTCAAACATGCAGAGGAGCTGGGATCCTGTGAGGCTCTGCTTGTTCAAAAATCGTAATTAGCTCTCAAAGTAAATAGGTGTTAACAGAAACAAAGAGCTTTGCCACAGTCTGGGTAAACACTTTAGAATCAATTTAATTTCCCTTCTTTGGCAGATGTAATCGTGCTGCTCTGCAATTATCCTCAGGTCGGGGCAGGGAACAAAGCCACCGGGGCGGCTTTGCTGAGCAGCTGCTCCTTGGGACAGCCGGCAGGACCCTCTGCTTCACTGACATTCAGGCCCCTGAGGCTGAAACGAGCTTCCTTCCGCTGAACCAGATGTATAATGCAGCTGGAGACCAGCAAACCAGCACTGAGCCATAGCAAGACATTAAACCGCCCTGAAGTCCAGCCTCCTTAATCCTGAGAGTCCCCCTGTCTAGACGGAACACGAAGGACTAATGTGAAAACCAAGTGACAGAAAATTTACTCTCTCCCGTTGAGCTGCAAACGGAAAGAAGCATCAAAGGGTGTAAATCTGTTTGCCTTTTAATTGTCTTGCCTTTTGGGAGCACGGGCAGCACCTAAGCACAGTCCCACATTGGTGCAGAGGGTTTGCATCAATGCTTCCAGGCTGCCCATCTGCTTACTAAATCATGCTAAAAGGCTTTTTTACCCTGCCTTTTCCCTACCACCATGGGGAGCTGGTGCAACAGGCTTTTACCCAAACTGCCCCAAAAGCTAATGAGTTTGTCCTCCATCACCACTGCGTTACAAGCTAACTAGTGACTGGTGACTGGGGCTCAGCTGATGTGGGGTGTCCCTTCGAGGAGGCAGTAACTCAGCATATGATGGCAACTGCAGTCAATGTGTTTGCTGGTGATGGAGTGTTCCCCTAGCTGGGATGTGAGTACAGCCCGGGTGGGAACAGCCTGGCTGTGGGGCCAGACCCAGCAAGGCTTTTGGGCCAGTAAAAAGCAGTCACACACCCAGGAACAAGTACAACCAGAAAAATGTGCACAGTGGCTTCCCTGGCAGTTCCTGATCTTGTTCCACCACGCTGCCTGTCTGCTGGGAGAAGGAGATTTAGTTAATTAATTGCTACAATTAGCATGGAGCTATTCCTGCTCATGATGGTTACCTTTTCCTCCCCCTTTTTGGTTCATCCAATTACCAACTCATTCATTCTCCAAGGCAGAGGCTACAACAAGGCACAGAGAAGCTTGAGGATGAGGGGAGAAAGGCCCAAAAACAAAATGCCAAGTGTCCCAAGCTCTGTTTCTACCCAGGAACTGTCTTAATCTTGCACAAACTCTTGTTCCTCTCCCATCCATCCACCCTTGACTTCAAGGAGGTGACGAAGAGGGAGCACAGCACAGCAGAATTACAAACATTGCTACGGCTGTTCCATTACTCCCTCCAGCTGACACCCCATGAAGGATGCACCCCATGATGAGCTTATATATGCCAAGACAGACAAGACTTCCGACACCCATCGTGCTCCAACAACCCCTCAACTTCTTCACCCAGCCTCACGCCATGGATTCTTCAAATGAACATTACCCACTTTGGGAAACTGATGATTTATTTGCCATTACTCAGCTGGGATGGTGAAGGAAAGGTGAGCACGGGGTCACCGCTTCGGCAAGGACCAAAGTGAAGTGCCAGCCCTGAATAATTCATGCTCCCTCTCTGCTGCAGCATCTGGACACATCTGCTGCATTCGCCGTTGCAGCTTTTTCTTGGCTTACTCAGAAAATCAAACTTTGGCAGCTGGGTACTGTTTCAAGTGGGTACTTTGCCTACAGCATTAACGAGTTGTGATTCTGTTACAAATAGGGATTTTTGTTCCTCTTTTGCTGATGTCACTCCATGATCCTGCGGGGAATAGTGCTTGGATCTCTGCAGCCTGATGATCCCTGTGCGCCCTTTGGGACAGATGTACTTGCAAGTGGGAGATTGTTTTTCCTTTTGCTGCCCAGATTTATATTTCACTGAAGTCCCGTATCGATCCTGCTGCCGCTGGGCTAAAAGCTCATTTTACTAAATGAGAAGAAAAACAGTTCTCCCAGCTGAAAGCATACAAAATGGAAAATCCTGCAATGAAACAGCTCTTAAAAAAGGGGCCTGAACAATTTTGCTGAACCTCGAGGGCTGCACTGCTGCCATTGGAACGGTATGTAATTTATTTAGCCTGACCTTTCCCTGAAAGACCCGGCTGGCGACGTTATCAAGGATCCTTTCTGCCACTTGTGCACCCATTGCCAAGGTGACATCCTGCTTCATGCGTCAGTCAGTGAGGATCGCATCCGCGCTGCCGCGATGCTTTGTTTGCTGTCCTGCCTGACAAGCTCTTGGCAGGGTTTCAACTCCTGCGGATGGCAGCTGCTCCACGAGGGACCAAAACAGATTCAAGCTGGACGTTAGTATGGGGAGTTTCATGCAGACAGAGCACAGGCCTGCAGTCCCCTCGATGAGACTGGGCCAAGGATGAGATGAAGCAAAAGGTACCCAGAGATGCTACCACGTATAATGGGATGGGCAGGTGACTGCAGAGCTGCACGCCACACTCACTCCCCCTCCCCATCTCACTCAGGTTTTATATGTGCCCTTGTGGTGCTGGGAAAAGAGAGGCAGCTCACCGGTGCTTAATGCAGAGGCTTGCCCAAGTGCAACCGAGTTTGGATGGTGCAGCACAACTCAGACACTAGGTCCTCTCACTGCACATGAACTATCTGGAGTTTTCCTTCCCCCCTCCCAGCGCTTTCCCTGAGGGTTCCAGGAAGAGATGGGGATGCAGATGCAGAGAATATGTCTGTCCTCCACATGAGAGCCTGCCTGCAGTGGAGAGGAAAATGGCTCCAGTAAAGCTTCTCCTCCTACTCCATCTCCCCCTACTCAATCCAAGGGATTGAAATATCTAAGCAAAAGAGATTTTCACTGCTGGTTTCCACCACTCTCAAGGGGATTTTGGTGGTGGATAGGGACAAAGGCTGCAGCTAAAAAAGTCCCCGAACACCAACAACTTCTTGTAAGAGACTGAAAGATCTGCAGTTACAGAGGGTAAAAATGACTGGCTCTCACAATAGCCAAGACAGCTCTTTGGATGTCAAAGGCAGGAAAGCCCCATCAAGTTTCCCACACGTCCATCCATTTCCCACTTCAGCCCGCCCAGCCTTGTGGCAGGCTGCACCCCCCTCCTACAGGTCTGATCTGAAAGAGGGCCGGGGCCCATTGGGAGGACAGGAGAGAAGATGCTCTTAGCAATGGACCTGTCACTCATTGTACCTGTGTTCTCCTCAGACTGGTTGAAGCCACAGATCTGGCAGATGCTGCGGACCCATTTGTTCATGTCGTCCTCAGTCTCAGCCACCAGGTAGAAGGTCCTGTCACTCGTCTTGATGTCGAAGATGTAGCTGTCTTGCAGCTCCTTCTTGTTGAAGGTGAGGCCCGCGTCCACTTGCTCGCAGAAATTGAGGTTGATGACACGCAAAGGTTTCTTGGAGTGGTCATTTTTGTAGTACTCCAGGACATCGGGGTCGCCACTCATCCGACCGCTGCGCAGGACGAACCAGCGTTTCTTCCATGCCTGAAACCAAGACAACAAAAAGCATGAACCCCACTGGTGAATCTGTGAGAGTGAAAATCCACTGCTAGGCACAGGGTGACAGAGAGGGACACGACACTTCTCCACCATGGGGTGCTCTGGGAAGCTGCTCAGGCATACCTGCAAGAGGTGCACAGACTCAGCTCAGTTCTTCAGTTCGATACTAAAATCCAGGAGAACTACATACCAAAATAGCATCATAGCAGAAGATGATCCCAAAAGGTGCCAGTCTTGAGGCTCAGAGGAACCTTGCTCCTACCCTACAGCCCAGACATGCTCCCAGGACCCAAATGCCCTTCTCTCAGTGATCTGTGCAGTGGCATTACTGGGTGTTGCCAAAATGCCTTCCAGCAGCTCAGAGGAACTGAGGCACTTCAGATGCAGCACCCTGAGTGTCCTAACCTTCAGAGAAACCCCTGAGAGCATCAAAGGATGTGTCTGCAGATACTGACCATGCCAATCTCTGTTTAAATGCCAGAATAGAAAGACCAATAAAACCAAAGGAGAATTGGTTTGTTTTTTTAAATATCACGAATAATGCCAGGGAGACCCATGGAGAATCCCAGCTTCATTTGTTTTTCAGCATCCTCTGCTCCCTGGCATGTAGGCAACTCCTTAGCAAGGAAAAGGTTATCATTGATTCTTCCAAGCACTGCTGACAGCAGCTCCTGGCCAAACTACCTGCGGAATGGACTCAGGGGGTTGTGGAGCTTGAAGCAAACCAACAAAACAAATGTCAGCCATCAGCCCTGGCCCTGAGAGGTGCGGCCCTGCTGCTCTCCCCATGCCAGACACATCTGGGAGCCCACTGGAGGGGGGATAGCCACAAGAATAATGTGTTAAAGGCTAAAACTGAAATTACAGGGAAAATTGTGCAGGTGTAACCCCCCATCCCATGAGGCGAGCAGAGTGTTTCTTTGGGGTGTGCTCTGTGTGAGGACCATGGCACCTGTGGGAGGGATGAACGGGGTTGAGGGACCACCTCGAGCTGCCCCCCTTTGCAGAGCTATTCTCCCTTGCAGAGGCCTCAGCTCCCATGGCTTAGGGAAGAATTACACCTAAGTGTAGTCCTTAAAACAGCTTGTTCAGGGTGTCTTTGAAGGCAGCAAAGGTTTGAGAGGTGCATGTGGATAAGCAGGATGTGAATTGTGACCAGTTGTCCTGCATTACCTGACACAGACTTCAGTTTGTACCAGAGGATGTCAGGGGAGGAGACGTGATGCCCACCATCCTGCCCTGGCTCTGACAGTGGTGCTTTTTGCATGAGATTTACCTTATTTATATTTTTATATATACCCAGCTTTGGAGTTCTGATGATTATAAGAGGTTGGGTTATTTTCTAACCATATTTCTAAGATGGAAGTACAAACACCTATAGTAACCCAAGAGAGGCACCAAGGCAAGCAGTGTGCTGGGTCCCTCATGATAATGTCCAGGTGCTGAGCACAAGCTTTACATATTGGTGATGGACACATGCTAGATCTCAGCCAGCCAACTGCAGCAGGATCCCACAGTTTTGGAGAATTTAATTGCTGAAATAATGGTAAGAAACTCCTGTGGCGTTTTCCCTGAACAGTCTGATTCAGACCACACTTCTCAAAAGCTTAAAAATAGCTTTTGTTGGTGTCTTTGAGATTTGTAATCAAATTAGTTTTGCACTAATTCTCAAAACAGCTCCTGGTGCCAGGAAAGCAACTTCAGTGCAATCTTCCAAAGGCAGTGAAGCAGCAAATTGCTTAGCAAGAGGACGTGCAAGGCTAGCAGATTTTGGTTTAATCTCACCCACTTCTCATCAAAATGGCTGCTTTTGAGTGACAAAATAGATGCAGCGGAGCTGTGTCCATCAGAAAGGGAAAAACCAATTTCATCAGGCAGCAGCAATAATTTACTAGCCCATCTCCTCAAAATGGATCACCCAAATCACTGGGAAACAAACCTATGAACATTTTTTCCCTAGTTCTAGGTGGTAAATGTCCCATTAGCTTCTTCCTGTTAACACTGAGTCATTTCTTTGCAGCCACCTGGCAGGACTAAGACACGGGCATGCATCAGTGAAGGGACTGCAAGAGGATGGAGCCGTGCAACCACAGGAACCAGCACCTGAGTGCAGACATCCAGCACTAGTTCTTGCTGCTTAGCCTGTTGCTTTCCAACCATCTAAAGTTCAGTCTTGTAGCCTCCCTTCATGGCTGAGACATTGCATTACAAAACCCACAAAGTGCAGAAACTAGACTTCGGAATTTTGAGCTTTCATGGAAAAAACAGGAGGAAATGCTGCAAGCAAGACGAATGATGCTACCACGACCTCTCCTTTAATCACCAGTGTGAGAACCACAACTCCTGCAGTTCTCTTTGGCCTGTCTGGTAGCAATGAAAGGTACCACACAGTCAAGATCTGGCAGAGAAAACAGTGTAACACGCACAGTCCGGTTGCTTTGGATAAGTTTAAACATAGGCTGGTTGGGAAAGAATGGGTCTTGCAGGCACAACATTTCTTGGAAAGCTTCAGGAGGTGGAGCACCATTGGAGAGTGAGAGCACAGGACAGGGCAGGAGTCCCACAAGCTTGGGAAGACCACCCTGTCCATCTCTGTGTGGTGCCCTCCTGATGATAAGGAGTCACTGGTGTTCATGCAATACAGCTTCTGACCCAGAAAAAGAGCTCATGGCAGCAGTCTAAGGAGTGCCTGTCCTGGACAGGTGGCTGCAGGCAGTGCAGCTGGAGGCATCTCCCACCACACTTCCCTGCAGCAGGACCAGCTGTTCCTGCCTCCTAAGATCAGCTTCCAAGCCAGAGGAATAAGCAACGACTGCTAGAAGAGAGTGGAAGTAAACAGTAAAGAAATAGACAGGAACCTCCTTATTTTTGTGGACATCTTCTCTGAATTTTTGAGTGCTGGGCTCAGCAAGTGTATTTCATTTCTTCCCTGTGGATTTGCTATGCCTTTTTTGGGACCAGGGCTCAGTTTGTGTTTGCCAGGCTGTGGCTCCTCTTGGGGCATCTCTGTTGGCACCAACGCAGCTTGCTTCAACATGTCACTCTATGCAGCAAAGGATATGCAGTTTACAGCACGTGGCTCATCCTCCTGGGACACCTATTTCCCCTTCAAAGCTAACAATATCATCCAAATCTTCGACATTTAAGCTTCCCTAGGATATCACCTTCCTTAAGCGTCTACTGACCAGCAGCTATGACAGTGGTAAGATGTATGGGATCCATATGCGCGTGGCAATCTTATCTGATGCCAAACCAGGGGAGGATGCAACTCCATGTGAACCTACACACTCTTTCCAAGACCACCTTTCCCAGCATGAGGCTGAGATGGCACACAGGCATCTCATCCTCCACCTGAATTTTCCTCCTCTGCTTATTTCTACCTTTTCACAGCTCTTCTGAAGCCCCTGTTGCCATCAGTCTGCTCCTGCCAAAGCACCGTGCCTCCCTGACACGTGTTGTGAGCCAAGGGCTGTGTTTGTTTAACAGCTTTACAATGTTGAGAGGCCAACAGCTTAACAGCCATAAAATGCTGCTTTGCAGCACAAATTTCCAGCTGTGCGGTCCTTTGCCGGCATCAGGTTCCTTCACGGTTAAATTACGGCTGCCAAAGGCCCTTCATATCCCTGAGAAATATTTTGACACTTGGCAAGTACTTTCTTTTAAAGACTTGCTTCTTAAAAAAAAGTGCCCATCATGCTCCTATTGCGATGTGAATCCTCCCTGGGCACTGAGAACCGTGGCTGCTGCTCTGTTTTTTCCCACCTCAAGAGTGCAGTGGCAAAGTTAAAGTTTACCCAAGTGAGCTCTTTCCAGCTGGATGCTACCTGGAGCTGGTTGTTTTATGGGGAGCTGGGTTGGCAGAGGTGAGGCAGCACTGCTGGGTTCACTGCATGAGTGTACTTAGCAAGGATATTTGCTCAGGCAGTGGTTGGGACCCCTCCTGTTCCATCTGCTGGGTGAGGAACCAGAAGAGCCAAACCAAACAGGTGGCTGCTCTTGAGCAACTGAGATACCACCATGGGTGGTAGGAGATCCCATCCCACTGCTCCAGGAGTGAGGTCCCTCGTGTCCCCCGTGGCTGTCCTGATGGTGCAATGCTGTGACAGAGCTGGTGGCATCAGAACAGAGAGCTCAGAGAATCTGGGGCCTCCAAGTGCCTAATAATCCAAATGCTTTGACTGACAGCCCGGAGAGAGGCTTTATTAACTATGGTTATAGTCAGGGACATTCACACAGCATCTTCCTCTCTGCCCCCCTGTTCTCTGCAAAGTGAACAGAGAGATTCAGCCCATACACTGCTTCAGAAAATAAGAAAATAGGTGAGGAAAATAATAATTTAAATATCAGTAAAGCCAGGTATCCATCCCTGGGGAATTTGCTAAGTGCCACAATAATGAGAAAGAAGCAAATAGTGACAACATGGAGAGATGGCTCTTGGTGGGGCCTGTAGGAGTGGCCCACCCAGTATTATCTTAGCTTCGAAGTGAGGAGTTTGAAACAGGCAGAGAATGTCAGCTTCAGGTTGAAAGGGATGTTCTTTCAATTAGGATCAACTTCTGAGCCACATTCTCTAATCTGAAACACTAATATTTTTACCACCACACCCTTATAGCACATACAGGGAGAAGAGAAGGAGAAGAGAAGGAGAAGAGAAGGAGAAGAGAAAGAGAAGAGAAGGAGAAGAGAAGGAGAAGAGAAGAGAAGGAGAAGAGAAGGAGAAGAGAAGGAGAAGGAGAAGGAGAAGGAGAAGGAGAAGGAGAAGGAGAAGGAGAAGAGAAGAGAAGAGAAGAGAAGAGAAGAGAAGAGAAGAGAAGAGAAGAGAAGAGAAGAGAAGTACCTGTATATTTCCCAGGAAATCTCTGTCCTGTTCCTTCTCTCCCTGATAACAACTTCATGCCCACCAGCAGTGCACACCAGCAGTGTGAAATAAACCTTCCAAAATCTGACCTGACACAAGTCACAGCATCTAATCCAAGCTGGCAGGCAGGATAAGTGACCTAGCCATGACATCAGGCAAATTTCTCACACCAAGATGAAGCTGGGGACTGAGTGATTCAAGCAAGAAACCCCACAGCAGGGCAAGCAGGTGCTTGTGTCCCAAATTTGCCCAGAACCAGAGAGGCCCTGGGTGCAGGATGGCTCCTGTCACTGCCTCTGCAGCCACCAGCTGCCAGTGGGGGTGCCATCAAATCCACAGAAAACCAGAAGTCTGTCCCAGCCCCACAGTTTTCACTCTGCAGTGCAGATTAGTCTTGCACCACACTGAGCATGTTCTCCCTCTGGCTCCATTCATGTCTGGTGGGGCAGAGAGGAGTTCACACTTCAGGAGCATGTGAGAAAGACCACAACACCTGGAAAGGTCTCACTGTTCTTCCCATTCACTGTGTCACTCTGATGTCCCCTCCAGGCTGTCACCACTTTAGCCATCCTGGCAAGATCACCCCTGGGAAAGGGGGACAGAGATGCCGGGGGTATGCCGCGAGCACGTTTTGGGTGGCTTGGGTCCTTCAGTGGTGCTACTGTTTTTGCCATCTGCAAGAACTACAGCTGCTGGACTCTGTAACCCAGCACTGGGGTGGATCCTGTCCTGCCCACCCCTCCCCACAGCCCGGTAGCAGGAACAGGGTCCCCTGTTGTGGCTGGTACTACCAGCATCAGCGAGTGAAGCCCCATACAGGAGGACTGTAGAATAACCTACTGGTGACCTGTATAATAATGTTGTCTTCCTCTGTGTCCCTAGGGGCTTTTTATCTGTCTGATGGACAGGAGGATGCTGGTTTTATTATTCATGCAAGAACACCTCTCCCCTCCTTGTGTAAGTGCTAACTCAAAGGAAATGTGGCTTGGAAGTAGATTTGTAAGCAGCAAGAAAGCCCCCTCTGTCTATGCAGGGGATTGTTTGTGCTCACTGACTGCCCTCACACAGCCCCAATTCCCAGGGCAAACAGGAGCTCCCTGAGCCCCACTCCTGCCCTTCCAGACCGCCCCCCGTGGCTCTCCTTGCCCACGGCTGGCTCACAGCATCCTTCCATATGGTGCTGGGAACAGGCAGGTCCCAGCCCTGCTCCTCGCACCCTTCAGAGGGATGGAGATTGGTCCCGGCTAATCACACTCCAGCCGCGCCCGAGCTCGGGGTGGGTTCATTATCAGCCCCGCTCCGGGGAGCCGTGATTGGCAGCGCTAATAACACCACGCTGCAGCTGCGAGACCTGCGGGGCACGGGAAACCTTGCTGGGGCACAAAGAGCCTCTTCCTTGCTGAGGAACAGAGCGAAGGTGATGCAAAACAAAAAACCACCCCAACCCAGTGCATATCTCAGACTGTCAAACTGACCTTCCCTCTCGGGATTTTTTTTCCCACTCCTGGAGGTGTAATTAGGCTTCAGAGCACATGTGGAATCACTACATGTGACATCCACCCAAGGGCAGCAGAGCCAGCAGGAGACATCCTGCATCGAGCATCACTCACAGCTGGGTGAGAGAGGGGGTTTCAAGGAGCACAGGCACAAACACAGGCTAAAGCCTATTTATTTGTAAGATCATTTATAAAAACATAAGCTTCATAAACAGCCCCTGCCATCAGAGATGTTTGCTGCCAGGGAAGGAAGGGTGTGGGATGGCTCAGAGCTACAGGTACACTGGGGTGAGCTGGAGGACCCGCTCCCCACCTCTGACCGCTGTGAACGGGACGAGCAACACAGCAGTGACACAATGTGGAAAACATTTCCCTTCATATTTATTTTAGGGGAGTTCTCTGCTTGGAAAGATTTCAGTGGCTTTGTGCTGCATGGTCAATCTTAAGAAAATAAAGATTTCTCTCTAGGACGTGAGGGCACTGACAGCACTTCTGATGGGATGCTGGAGTGCCTGATTAAGGATGGGATGGAAAAACAAAATACCAAATAGTGAGGCTGTACTTACACCACCAGACAAGCTGGGACTGTCTGAGAATGAAGGACACGGGAAACCCTCGGAGGTCCAGGACTGCTCCTCTCTGGAGGGTGTAGGAAGGATGGACCCAACTCTACTGGGAGAAGCATGGGGATAGTATGAGACGTGATGGAAAAGTCTCATTAGATGTAAGGAAAATGCTTCACAATCAGGAGCAGAACAACAAAAAACCCAGATGGGGTGGGTGATGTCCATCTTTGGAGATGGTCAGAACCTGCCTGGACAAGACCAGGAGTAACATGATTTACCCCCAGATTCGGCCCTAAGTTCAAGCTAGACCAGCCTTGAGTGGGAGCTGGTTCAGAGACCTCCAAAGGTCTCTTCTGAGCTCAGTTACCTCCAAATCTAAATTACTCTTCCATAATCAGGTTCACTCCCCACTCCCAGTGAAGAGTGTTGAATTTGTCATATGGAGACCTGATGAGGGCACTCAGACTGAGTCCTGATGTAGGACCAGTGTAGCCACCCATTCCACATCCACTCACAGCATTTAGCATGGGAATGGGCAGTGCTGGCATTTTTCAACTCTCATTGACAAAAGCAACCTTTTCTAATTAATTCCTACCTGCTGAAAGTTGGATGGCAGTGCCCTTACAAGTGGGAAGGTGCTAGGAAAACAAGGGGTTCACAGGAAGAACCTGGAGCCCAGCTCTTGCCTTGGGGCTGGCTGCGAATGGTCCATGTGCAGAGCCTCCAGTGCATTCCTGCCGCCACGCATGGATTTTGTTATCTGGAATTATTTCCTGCTATTCAGCCCTGTTCTGTACTCCACTCTGTTATTCCTTGCTGAAATCTCTCCCACCGCCCTGCCGTGGCACATCCTTTGTGGGGCACTGGAGCAGCACCCAGAGGAGGTGCAGGCAGGTGAGTGGGTGTGGGATAGACAGAGCCAGTGGCTCCCTGGAGATCTACAGGCTTGTACTTTGTGGCCTCTTGGAAAGCTGACAGGACACGGGGCTGCAACAACGAAACAGGATGTTCCAGCAGCCTATGATGTGATATTTCACTTGTCATACATATTATGATACTACAGCCATACATATTTTACATGATGCACATCAAGGCTGCTGCTCTCCAGGTGTGTTTGCAAAAGCCAGCTGCCACCACTGGCTAGAGCCAACCCCGCACTCAAGAGCCGACCAACCCACCAGAGCAAGTCAGCCTGTGCCATGTGAGTACATCAAGAGTAAGAGCAGAGTTTAGTTTGGTTTTTCAAGTTTGGGTTTCTGGAAGCAAAAGCAAACTGCTCAGAGATTTTTTTTCCCTCCTGAGACTCTGGTATCAGTCTCTGATAAGAGCTTTCCCGGCTGTTACACAAGTAGGGCTGGACATGGGAACGCAGCATGAATAAATGACTTGGAGCAAAGCATTTTGATAACTGAGTTTTTCTAGCTTTCTGGCCTCTGCAAGAGCAAAATAAATTCCACAGCACTGTCAGCAATTTCCCTTCCCTCAGCCCTAGCTTTGGGCTACATTGAATTCCTACCCTCATTGCCCAGAGAAGCTGTGCATGCCCCATCCCTGGAAGTGTTCCAGGTCAGGCTGGATGGGCTTAAAGCAACCTGGTCTAGCAAAGGTCTCCTGTGGCAGATGGGTTGGAGCTAGATGGTTTTTAAGATCCCGTCCAACCCAAACCATCCTATGATTCTATGAACAGGGCTCTGCTCCAAAAGCATCCATTCTGTGCTGGCAGGAGCCATGGTTTCTGCCCCAGGCTTCTTTGGCAAATGTACACCAGCCTCTGCTCACGAAAAACTCATTGCACAGATGAGTCACCCCATGAGTGCCCAGTGACAGTCACCCAGGACAGGGCATCATGAGACAAAACAGCACTGCACATGTACCCTCTGCCTTCTCCTGGAGGTTGTGGCTGCTCTCCCACCCTGTGTCACCTCTGTGACACCCAGGAAGACACCCAAGAGAGGACAAGGTTTACTTTCACCAGGCTTGGGCTTTGCTGAGAGAAAATTTCCAGGCAGGGCATCGCATTTTGGGGCTTCTTCTGTCCCACACCCAATGAGTGTCCATGAGACCCAGAGGGAGACAGGGAAAGGGCTGCTATATGTTCCCTATCGGTGAACCTTTTACAAGCTCTAAACACTGCTTGTGTTTCAAAGCAAGCCTGAATTAAAGCAGTGCTTTTGAACAAAGAAAAGAATCTGAAAAAGCCAATTTGAGATTCAGTTTTAATCACCTGGAGATATACAGCCATGTCAGGTCTAGCAGTGAATCCTGTAATTAAACTGCTCTGCCCTCAATCTCTCAGGTGAAGGCGGATGGAAATACAGACGGACTTAGAATTGGATATCAGGAATGAGAGGTGTGTCAGGATGCTTTCCCCTTCCCTTGGCATGCCACTTCCTTTTCTTTAAGGCTGCAGAAAAAGTGCCTTACAAGGTGATGCTGAGACTGTTCTGAGCTTAACAGGCTCTATGCACAGCAAAAACCACCACCCAATTTGGTTTGATAGGATGAGCTGGAGATATCATGGGGGTGAAGCTGATAGTAAAGTGTGAGGATGTTTTTCCTGTCAGCTGAAGGAGTCTGGCTTGTAGCAGGATATTTGGGATAGGCTTGCCTTTCCAGGGATGATTTCTAATTTTAGAAAAGCTCTGAGGCTTGTTAATTTTCAGCCACTTTAATGAGCTGTCTCATCATCTGTAACTACTTCCAGCTCAGCTAACCTCTGCAACGGGAGAAATTAGCCTGATTTGGCTCATATTGAACTCACAGTCTGCTAGACAACCCTTTTCACCTCCTCATGGTAGCTGTCTGGGTGGCAGGGCCAACATCACAGTTGCTGGCACAAAGGGGGCAACAAGGAAGATCAAAGGGCTATTATGGCTTCTCTGCAAGGAACTAGTGAGACAGGTCTGGAAAAGCATCAGCATAGGAGAGATGCTGAGGAAACCCTCAGTGGCAGGGAGAAGGTGATGGAGATGACCTACTCCCTCTCACCTAAGACAAGAATGACAGGATATCATAGGAAAGTAACAGGAGCCAGGCTTGGGGCACACAAAAGGAGACTTCCCTTTGGGCAACACAGTAATGACCTTGCTGAAGGGTGCTCAGGAGGATGCAAGTTTAGCTGGCCCCAGCTGGAGACTGAACAAGGTCACAGAAACAAAATCCCCCCAAGGTCACCGAGTGCCACCAAGTGTGATGATGGATGCCTGCAATGAAAACTTAACAACAGAAAAAATACTAGGAGGAGGAGGAGGAGGAGGAGGAGCAGCAGGAGGGAGTCTTGCCAGCCTAGATGCCGTGCAACATTCCACATTGAGAAGATTTGGGAGTGACCCTCTATGGATGTTCAAATGTGCCAGGCTTGGAAGGGGCAAGGGAGGCAACACTCTTCACACCAACTCTCACGGCAGAGCTCAACCTTTGTGGCTTCACATGGTGCCCTTGCTTTGCTCGGGGAAACGTGGGTGTTTCCCTTTTGGCAAGACAGAGAGGCAGGAGGCTGTGAAGCCAAACACATTAAATGTGGGCAAAAATGAGAAATGGAGCCAAAAGCTGCTATGAGAAAGACAGCTCTGTGGAGATCAGCACCAACAGCACTCACCCGTCAGCTGGATTCTCATGGTTTAGTTGATTTTAGGGCCTCAGGTTCATTCCTGCAGCTTGAAAGGGCACCCAAATGAGTGGATTCCCTGGTGCTTCATAACATCATAGCTCGTGTGAAAGCCTTTCCTTAGTTAAAAGTGATTTCTCTCCTCTTCCAGCTCACCCTTTTGGATGAAATTCATGGAGACTTAATTATCTCATCCTTCTGTCAAGCCCCTCTGAAACCTGCTTGAAAGGGCTTCACTGGTTTCCAGGAGACACTCACAGAAAGCACACACACACACAGACACTCCCTGAGGCTCTCCCTCAGCCCTGCCAGCTCACAGCCCTGCCCACTGCCCAGCCCTGCACCCTGCTCAGGCAGTCAGGGTAACGGGTTGGAGGGCAGTGGGGGATAATTCAGGGTACACATGGGGACAGCCCTAAATCTGCACCATGCAAGGGTCCAGATCTTACCTGTTGCACAGCTGGTTGAGGGTGGCCAGCTAAAATATGTAGATTGCTGGTTTCAAGCCTGCTACAGTGAGGTACATCTTTCCAGATGTGCCCAACAGCCAAAACATCTGTCAGTGACAACACTTGGCTGGGGTCTGTGTTGGGGGTCTGTGTTTCCTACAAAAGGAAATTTTCTCCAAGTTCCCCCATATGAGTGAGAAACACAGATTCAGGCAGTTCAGGACTCCTAAGGTCCCTTCCAACCTGAATTATTTTGACTGTAAACTGATTTCTTTTATATCACAGGCTTTTAATTAAATGCACACTTATGCCCATATGGACCCCATTAACCGTTCATTTGTCCTCATATTTAGCCACCACTTCCAGAAAGAAAAAAAACAAGCAGGGGGTTGCTTCCAATCTGTCACTTTGTGGGTTTGACATCTTGCAAGGGGCTCTCACGATGCCCTTTTCCACTAGACTGGAGCTCTCTTAACATGTTCACAGAGAGAAAATATCACAATCACCTGGCTATTCCAACCCCTCATCTCTTCCAGGAAACGAACCAGCCACCAGTCTACGAATTTCTGTGCTAAACACCATTTCTGCAATACTGTCATGTTTCCTTTCTTCCTCTTCAGCACCAACATTAGCAGCCAGTTACTCCAACACATTTTGCTGTTGCTGCACGTAAGGAAAAATAAATGCACCTCCTACTCCTTCATTTAGACATCAAAGGTCACTGTAGCTGTTTCTGCCACAGCCTCAACTCACATCAGGAGCTGCTCATGCAGTTTCTTTCTACCAAACCCAGAAAACCCTGCATTTGGTGATTCACTGCCCCTTTCTGTAGGAACAATCTTATTTCTTTCTCCTTTGATGTTCAATTTTGCATTGGGCTGTCCTCTAACATATTTTTTTCAAATGTGCTCTGCTTGCCAAGTGATCCAGACTGCCCTGTCTGATGAATTTGTCTTCAACATTTACCGTTTCATTACCCTTTGTGCCACTAGCAGCTTCTCCTCACAGGAGCCATTAGATTGCTTCACCTAGGGAAGTGCTAAGACTTAGTGCTAATCCCTGAAAAACAGCATGAAGAAGAGCCCCATTTGTGGCTGACATCTTCCTGGGATCTGCCAGGTTTTAACTCACTTGCCAGGTGCTTGGGGCTGTATGGACTAAGCCCTCATCACCTGACAGCTCGCCTGACATTGGCAGACCTGTGGGCTCCACCACTTGGCCCAGGAATGATTTGGGCATCAACCTATTGCTGCCTAGGGAGTCCCTTCTGAACATTTCTTCTGCCTTCTGGATTGGAAGTAACTCCCTTAATCAGGATTAACCTCATCAGTTTCTCCCCATGTCAGGAAAGCTGTTGTCTTCTTTTCCCATGCTTTGGTGGAAAGGTGAGAAGACCACTGCTTCCTGGACCTCCATGTGCTTTGCATACTGCTCTGATCATCTTTTCCTCAAATACCAGATTTTCAAACCTCTCCATGGCCCTTCAGTGATGGGAACATTTACGAAAACCAAGGGAAGATGGCCATTGAGGGTTCTGGTTGCAGCAAAAGTCTTTAGCAGAGGCAGTCTCCAGAAACCATCTGCAAAGAATCTGGAAGAGAGCAAGGAAAGCCCTTGGCTCCCTTGCAGGAGGAAAGACCTTCCCCAGAAGGTAGCGCCTCAAAGGCAGATGACCAGGGTTCAATTGGTACTGCAAGAGCAGATGACTGGGCATTGGCAGAGTCTCTCACCTGATTAACCATGTGTCTGCCCCATCCTTTGCCTTTTGCCAGCAAACAAAGCCCAGGGAAGATATTCCTGAGCTCATATACTCTGGCTCTGGGAACTCAAGTGCATAATAGGTCACTTGATAAACAGTAGTATGGTTTAGTCAACACAGATGCGAAGATCAAATGAATGAGGAGTTGGCCCATTCAAAGACAACCTATTCCTAATGAACGGTCACATCACTATTGTCTTCTACAAATTAGAGCCTATAGAAGCCCTTGCAGTTGTATATTTGGGATGCTACAGGGTTTCTGGTCGTTTCTCTTTTCAGTCTGACCAACAGCACAGTGAGAACATTAAATATTCTGACTCTGACCTGAAGAATGCCCACACATCTAGCTGGACAAAGCACAAAAATAACCTCGGATCATGATGACAGATTGCCTTATTTAATGACTTCTTTAAAATCAAAAAAGCCAAAAGGAAGTAAATCAGCTGAGGTGCTGAAAAACACCTCATAGCAGCCAAGGATCTACCAGATCAACGGGACTGTTTTGTGTGGCTTCTGTGAATTAGCCTTTTCTCCTCAAGTTTAAATGATTACATTAAAAATGGCTGCAGCCAGACACAACTGAGGCAGTCTACTGTTTCCCTTGACTGATCACACAACTCTCCTCATTTTGAAAACCCAGCTGGAAGCCCAGCTTGATGCCTGTGTGCCTCAGGCTTCAAAGGAGTGGACAGCAGGGTGGGTCCTAATTCCACATTACCAGCACTCCATAGCAGTTCCTCCATCTGCCTGCTAATGCGTGCTCAAAACCCGATACAAACACTTGTATCAGTGCGCTGAAACTGAAACAGGGGTAGCTCTGTTTTGTCCCGACGGCACAGATATGGTCATCGGAGGAAGATGATGCCCACCACCTCTCCCTCCACTGGAATCCCAACGGCCAGTGACCCGGCTGTTGACCCCATCAATAGCTGAAAAGCCTTTCCAAAAGCAGCAAACCTCTCTCCTTTCATGTATTATTAAAATTCTCACTGGTTAATTTATTAGGGTACTTTGCACTGGGAAAAACGACCTCTTTGTTGACCCACTTAAACATGCTCCACTCCAACACAAAACGGTCAGAAGGGCGAAAGGGAGAGCTGGGAAGTTGTGTGCAGACTGATGTCCTTTGTCTCAGTGAGACAGCTCCAGGATGGAAGTGCTGGGACTCCCTGGCACGAGAGCAAAGGGCTAGACACAAGCCTTCACAGACCAAACCACAAAGGAAACATTCAGCCTTTATGCCAAATGGACACAGCCAGAGAAACAAGACTTCCCGGTCCCACTTCCTAGGCAGTGCTCATCCCTCCCTGAATCTGTGGGTTCAAGAAAGAAACCTTGATTTCTCCCCACGTTGCCTTCTCTAACAACCTAAGTGGAAAACATGATGAAGGGTGGTGGATAAACCCATCCACACGTGGTGGGACTTGCTCATGAGGCAGCAAAGGTGCATCCTGGCCATCCTCTAGTCAAAGGTGTCCAGACTACACCCAGACTCTCCTCTTACCAGCTCCTGTGTTTCTCTAGCAAGAGAATCACTAGATTTGCTCCACACAAATCCCTGATTCAAAGTAACTCGTATGGGATGTGGAGGAGCAGGGCACTGCTGAGCAAAAGCCAAACTGATGGTACAAACACCACTCAGCACCAAAAGTAGCCCCATAAGTGAAACGAGCAGGATTAGCTCTAATTAGGTCTTGTTTTTCCATTAGTGTCATAAAGATAAAGCTGCTCTCCTCCCAGAAAGGCGGCCTGCAAAGTGCTCAGACTCTACAGGACTCTCAGGTTATTAGAGAGGACACAAAAGCTCCATTTGCTTTCATCACTGACAAAGCACCTGGAAAGTGCAGCGATGACAAAAAGACACCACAAGGTGCCTGCCTTCAAACATGGGGGGATTGGGGGCTCCATCCTGTGCCCTGCTCATTGCCCTGACCATCACACCAGATTCCTGCTAGGGAGTATGTTAAAGCTCAAATGCTTTTCTGTGGCTCATCTCATGTGATGCTCTTTATCTCAAGCAAAGGGACTGCCAAATAACTTTGATACTAAAAGAGTAAGCAAAGAAAGGTTCATGAGGACACCTAAAATGTATCTGAAATTTCATCCCTAAAGAAATGACCTGGAAGAAGGACTTTGAAGATAGACATGCAACACATTAACCCCTGCTTATTCTTAGTTTCATAAAGCTCATAACATATCCTGGGTGTTAGATGAGCAAAAGTACACAGAATGGGAGTGAACAGAATAAATTACAGGAGAAGGCTGAACACAAGTTTGGGGGCTAGGAGTTTGCAAGATCCGACTCTGCAGCTGCCATTAATCTGTCAAAAACCCCTGGAGAAATGAGGTTTTACCCTGTTGTGCCACCTTTTTCCAAGCATCAAATAAAGACTCAGACACAGAAGGATGTTACAAAACAATGACTGAACTGGCATCTGCAAAAATACTTTGGGGGTGGAAAGTGCAGTTATATGATGGCCGAGGAGTAATTTTTCTCCCTGCACCAGTTCTGCAAACCTAGAGGTAGAAAACAGCTTGTGGGAACCTGAACCTGCAGCAAAGAGGGGTGGAAAGAGCAGTAACTGATGAGTTTTATTGCAGGATGTGTTAATCATCTCTCTAGACGATGGACTGGGATGGGGGTGGAGGATTTGGCAGCTGGGATTTGAGATTTATTTGTAATGCTAACACACATCTGGGATCCATCCTGGAACAGGAACACCATGTCTGGACCAGGCAGGCCAGAAGAAAATGTTCTTTGTGGCCAACCTTTGTGAAGGACCTGACCTGCAGAGCCAAGTGTGGCCTTCAGAGGTGTCCCTCAAGCAATCTGGGGTCATGGAATGCCACAGATACTTTCCAAAGGGAGCATGGAGTTTCTCTGACTGATTTGCTCAGAAGCTGTAACAACTGTCTTGCATGGACTGCCAGGGAAAAACAGGTCCAGTTCTCACTGTGAGCCCTTGTCCCCAAATTCTTTGTCAGGGCAGGCTGAGCTTGGTGCTCTGGTGGCTCAAGTCCGTGCACAATGAAGTTAAAAGATGGTGCTGCACCTCCATCCTAGCATTGCTCAATTAAAATTTTTCTGCTTATCTGACACACATGGTGTGTCTCTCCCATCAGCATAACCCTCGATGTTTCAGTGCAGTTATCTCTGGCTCACAGCAGTGAGCAGGGGACCAAGGTGTGGGCACAGGCATGCAGGCATGCCATGATCAGGGACTGCACCTACAGGTGATAAAAGAGTCACCGTGTTCCTGCACAGGCCCCCATTTACAAACTCCTTTGGAAGCATTTCATCTTCAGAAAGCAACATTAATAAAACATGGCACTTCTTTGGCTGTGCTAGAGACTGCATGGAGTACGTGGCTTTTCTGCCCCAACTTGCACAGGCTGTTAGGTTTGGGAAAGAAAGATGGGGGGTCTACACCAGTATCTGATACCTCAGATTCCCTGGCTGGGTGTTTCCAAGGATGTGTTTTTCCAAGGATATTCCCTGTGCTCTGCAAGAGTCTGAGGGAAGGCGCTCCTTATTACATCACCTCCTGATATGCAGGGGATCCCATGCTTTGCATTTGCTGTGAACTTCCTGGACACCCTGTGCATCCCTGCACTCCCAGTCCAGCCTGACGCTGCCCCACCAAGCTGCAGCAGCGCTGCTGCACGTGGTTTGTGTTGGCTCTGTGGATGCCCTTTGTGAGCTCAAGTGGTTTCTGCAGCTGTGTAAATAGGAGGGAAGCCCATGATGGATCCCTGACCTGTCTACACATGGCCTCCTCACCCTCCCACCAGCAAGGATGAGCAATGAAGACCCTGCTGGGTTCTCCACCCTGAGAAAACACTGGAGAACAGCTGTCCTTCACAGCAAGGGTGGGCTACACGTGTAGCCCAAGCACTCCTCATAACTGCTCTTAGCATCCCAGGATGCAGAAGAAAGACCAACACCAAGCCAAGGATGTCTCCTTGCTACAGACAGCAAAATCAAGTGAGAGATTAGAACAGCAGGAGCATGGAAGAAGGGAGACTTGGAAGATCTGCCAGCAAGACCACTTGATTATGTCTAGATATAACATTTAGCAGGGTTTTTTCCTATGGAAGAAAACAGCCCCCCCACACACAGGTGAGTTGGGAGAGAAGCTCTGAAGATCCCCTTGATGCTGCAGGTCTTCAGAGGGGTTTGAGTCTGGCAAAGCTCAGTTTCAGATAACTTCCCTAAGGAGAAGACAGGAGGGATGAGCCACAGGAAGGACCATGAGGAGGGATGAGCCCAAGGAAGGCACCCACTGACCTCCACAAAGATTGGTCCTGTATTAGTAGTGAACAGGTGGACCTGGGTTAACAGCTGGCCTTGATTGGCTGGTCCCTGGGTTCTGCCAAGGGGCCTTGGGGCCACCTCCTGTCTGCACTTAGTCAAACAAGACCAGGAAGAGTGCTGGGTTTCATAGACCCTATGAAACCCAGCACTCCTGGCTTCACATGCCACAGGCACCTGGATTTCCTATTCTTGGTTTTCTTCTAGGATGGCACCTCCTGTATCACCATCAGGTTCAGGTGCCAGGATCCCAGGAAAATATCAATAAACTGCAGGAAATTCAGAGAAGAACAAAGCAAACTATTATCATGGAGCCAGAGAGACTGACTTTCTGAGCTCATGTGTTTAGCTTGGCTTAACGGCAGCTTAGCAGGGGCTTGGCAACTCAACTGTCTGCAAATATTTGAAGGGTGTAAACACCAAGGACAAGAGAGAAATCACTGAGGGATTTTCACAGAGTAGGCTGAGCAGGAATGTAGGCACTCACTCACCACCATTGCTAACTGGGGCTGGGGTCTCTCCATGTAAATTTACTGAAGCTCCCTGACCTTACAGCTGCTCTCAGGTCTCTGTAGCACCTGTTGGGTCACGATGGGACTCAGAGAAGCACAAACAGCCCTTATGTCAGGCTTTATACCTGAGGATGCCAACAAGGGGAAGGTTCTTGGATGCTGGTGCTCACCAAGGCAAGGACAAGTGGTATCTAACACCGCCCAGCCCTGCTCCCAGCAGGCCTTCAGGTTGTTCAATGAGCACACTTCCACACCTATGCCGTTTTTCTCTTCTATCTCTAGCTGTTTCAAATCTAAAGCACAGGGATGAGGGCTGATTTATAGCTGAAGTCTTAGGACAGACATGGCAAGAAATGTTTTGCTTATTCATAATAATTCTGCAAATTTTTTTTGGTTTTGTTGGACAAAAACATCCTTGAATTTCCCTTCCAAGCTCCTGAAACAAATAATTTTATAACTATATTTGACATTTTATAACTATATTTGAATTTTTCAGTTCAAAGTCAAACTGACTTTCACAACGGAAGGGTTAAAACAATAATTCTAAATCAAAATATTTATATTTACAGTCATATGAAATACTTATTCATCTTTCAAGCTAACTTCTGTGGCTGCACAGGACTGCCAAAGAAACCTCCCCAAAACAAGTCACCACGTCTCGTGTCTCATAAGGTGACTCCAAACTGTTTGGACACCCTGGAGTGACGTTGCTAAACTCCAGACGAGGATATATCCCAGTAGGCACAAAAAAATTGCTTACGGAAGGGAAGATTCAAATTTAGAGTGGCTGCCTATCTATAAATAGTCTGCAGAACTAAAATACATTCCAGTTCGGCTGGAAATGCCTTTTTGCCTCGTACTCATAAACACTCCTGCCTTTTAGAGTTGAAGCAAATATTTGGTTTCTATAGTTATAACAGTGAGTACCCAGTGGTCTTTATTTTTAATCTTCACAGTGTTTGCCTGAAAAGCAGGGTAGTGGTTTGTGGGGACCCTGGAGGAGTCTGGACCACAGGTGCATCATTAAAAATAAACCTGTGAACAACACAAAAAGCCCTCCCCAAAGTACCCGAACGCAGAGAGGTTTGCTAGTAAACAGCATTTGGCTTTTAGATGCGGCTCTAAGTGCGCTGAGAGTGAAAAAGGCCAAGGATCCGGTGATTGCTAATATAATAATGAGGCTCTGTCCTACTAATCTGATGTTCTCAAAGCACTTTGCAAGCATTAATCATCCTCCCAGCAGGGCACGGTGGGGATCATCACTCCGAGCACGTTACAGGGCCCAGGGTGGATGGGGGAGAGCCGTGCACAGTCTGAAAGATCGCGGATGTCCAGGGAGGGGGTGGCCTGCATTGCTTTATGGATATGTATATTCCAAAAGCCACGGCCGCCTCCCTGAAACTTGCCTTCAAAGGGGCCTATTTATCTCTCTGACAGCAATACACACCAAAGCCCTGTTATTCAGCGCTTAATAAATCAAACACCCAGCCACCAGCATTACTGATGGAAGGAAAAGGAAATTAAAGGTGACCTGCTTGGCTTGGAGATCAGAGGATGCTTCCCCATCCACTTAGAATAATTTAAGGTGATTAAATCCTGCCTGTAACAACTAAACAGGTTTCACTCATTTTCATGTCCCGGCTCAGAAAGGATTTCAGGGTGGGATACTTGGCTTCCCAAGGGATGCCTGGAGATGATGGTGCAAACCCTCCATCCCTCCAAGGAGTGAGCCTGCAAACCCAGACTTCTCCATGGGAAGTGCTTTTCCAGGAAAACACCTGAATTCAGCTTTTTCACAAATCCACAGCTGTTTCACTTAATACCCTGGAATTTATTATCAGGCTGGACATGCCAGGAGGATGATGGGGCAAGAAGGGTGAAAGGTGAGTGAACCCAGTCTCAGTTTTAGCAGGGCTGGGCTCCCACTGGCCATCCAGAGATCTGTTTCCCCTGCTCATGCTCAGGGGAATGAGGGCTATCTTCATGCCTCATCCTATATTGTCTTCCATCCAGAGAAGAGACTCACACTTGCTGAGGTCTGCCTGGCATACTCCTGTGCCTGCTTCTGATGGCGTGATGGATGCCAATGTGTCAGACAGTTGTGTGAAGCTGCATCCACCTGGGACAATTCCCCATTTCAGCTCTTCCACCCAGCTACAGAAAGACAAGGGAAAGCTGCATGGGAAAAAAAAGCATCTAGAATCACAGGAATTTACTAGAAGGAGAATCTTTCAAACTGCACCAAAGGGGCAAGTTTCTGCATTGCTCATCCATTCCTGACCTCTTGCTTTATTAGGGAAAGAGAATGTTGAATTATCCCAGGCCATGGCTGTCCTTACAGTGCTGGATGTGAAGAATGGATAACAATGGGAATTAACAGCCACTACAAGACCCAGCTTGTAGCAAGGGGCTAAAGAGAACCGAGCACATCCACTCATGGCAGTCAAGAGCCACTGCTCCCACCCTGAAATTCACCAGGAATCAACATGGATGTTCCAGGTGAGATTAAAACCCTTTCCATGGCTTTTTGTTACTCACACAGTGCTCTGGGAAGAACTCAACCAGCATTTTTTACCTCAGCAGAGGGAGTTCAGACATCCCCACCACCCTGCATCCTCCCAGACCTGGCTCTTAGCTCTTGCTTAAATGCAGAGCTGCTGGAAGAACCTCATTGCCCTGCTGTGGGCAGGCTGCCTGCTGGCCACAATGGGACATCTCCAATGGAGCTACGAGAGCAGTCCATGCACCTGTTGGGTGCCCAGAGCCAGGCTTTCAACTCTCAGCAGTTGAAAGCAGCCTTAATTTATCAAAATTAAGGTGCCACAGAGATGATTCCTAAAACAAAGAGGTAGTACCAGGTTCAGCAGGGTGCTGCTGTGCAGCCTGGGACACTTGTGCTCCTGGGAGTCTCTGCAGAGATGCCGCCCCCTCTGTGATGGCACAGAGCTTTGAAACACCCTGAACACTGTGATTTGCCTCAGGAGCTGATGAGGCTCCAACACTTGCTCCTTAGCATGCTGCTACCTGCAAACAGCACGTCTTTGGCACCTTGTCCCTCCCTCCTCTCCTCCCCAGCATTAAAATGCCTCACGCTTGCTGTGTCACTGACTTCCAAGCCTGTGGCCACTCTGCAATATTGATATTCTTGTATTTACCATCAGCCATCTCAGAGCAGCCTGGAAAAGACCTACAGTAAATTGCTTCCGTGATTTAATGACCCCCTTGGATCCCCAATGCATTTCCAAGCAGCGCTGGAAAAGCCGAATATCCCGGCATCAATCCAGTGCTGCTGTTTCAGAACCAAACCCTGAACCCCATCTCTGGCTGAGAAAACCCTCAGCTGTAAAACCCGATGTGTTTTGGGGTGTTGGGGGGGCATAAGATGGCTTTGTCCTTGGCCCAGTGGCTACCAGTGGCTCCAGGAATTCATGTTCCTTGCATGGGAGACAATTCTTACATTACAGTGGAAGAGATTATGCCCTCTGTAGGCCCACAGAAATGCAGAGTGCTTCTAGCATGGTACACTAATTCCATTTGGGACTACAAAGCAAGACATATGGCCAGTGTTTGTGACATGTAACAAACCCCATTTCAAACCCATTTCTTGTGAAAATTGCCCAGTTCACCTCCTATGACCTCGCACAGCATCACCCTGATTGTACAAAGCTGTCTTTTCCTACTCCGCACGTCTCAGCATCCCTGTGTGCTCCCCAGGCAGGTTCCTAAAGCAGCAGGGAAGCTCCTCCAGGGAGTCCTGAAGTTATTTGGGCAAGAAGGTGAAAATACCAATGATTACAATCATTACTTCATCATGTGGCACCATGCAGAGCATCCAGGAACCATCCAAGGTTATACAAGAAGAGCACATAGGAACCGCAGCCCAGGCAGATCTGTGTGTATCTCCTATGCCTCACAGGATGAATAAAATGCTTGTGGCTTTGCTTATCAAGGCTGGGTGAAAAGCTTATCTAGGATGCCACACATGAGCAAGAACTCATGGGCTTTTTTCAGAATAAGACTTCTGTACTTAGCTCAAGTCAGGTCCAGCAACCACTCACTACGTGTCCCAGTCTCTCATATGTTCAAATGTTTTATGCAATTTGAAGAAATTTAAGGAAATTTATTTTCTTTCCTTTTTTTTCCTTTTTCAAGAAAGGAATCATTTAACTAAAGAAGTTTAAAGTGAAGCTAGGAGGATGTGACTGCTCTTGGAGAAATCTGGATCCTGGGATGGGGGAGGGAAGGGACAACAGGACAGCAATGCCCTAAGGAAGGGGTTGAAACAACAGGAAGAAGACATAGATTTTGTATGGAATAAGGTGTGATTTTAACAGCCTAATCTGCTTCAGCCTGGTCCAAGCCATCACTGCAGCAGAAATACAGATTTAGGGCAGGATCTTCATGTCAGACACTCAGGTGAACACACAGACAGCCTCCACTGTTTTTAAGGTCTCCTGGATTCACATCTCTGAGAGGCTGCAAGAACTACCACAGAAAGCTGCAGCCTCTTGGCATTCCTCCAGGTGCCACAACTTCCCTGCAACTTGGCTCAGCTCTAAGTGCTGAATACAAGAAAACTGTGGCTTGACAGCAGCAATCTCCCATCTGCCAACTGGGTAAATACCCTTGGTTTTCCAGAGGAAGATCTGAAAACCTGCTCAGATATGGGAAGTTTTGGCTTGGGGATGCTGAACACTCAGTGCTCAGTATGTCTCCCCAAGGACCACCTGGGTCTACTAGCCTGGGTCATGGCCAAAGGCCTCTTCTTTATCCCCAAAGTGCAGCTGGTATTGCATGTCTCAGGGAAAGGTATAGAAATTCCATAAACTTTGAAATAGCTTGATTGTGGGAACAGCATCCCCCTAATCCAGGCAGCACAGGACACGTACAGCACGCAGGGCTTAGCAACCCCCTAACTGCAGCTGTGGCCGATGCAAAGAAATGGATCAGATAACAGTGCTCCCAAAGCTTTTGTCTATTATTTTAATGTCATTAAAAAGTGGATAATCTTCTCCTCCATAAAAGCACTGGCTTCCTCTGGGAGCCTTTTGGCTGCTCTGTTGAGCCAGAGCAATGCAAAGGCTGGCTCTGTACCGAACCAGGAGATAGCAACTAAAGCTGTCACAAAATGTGACATTTTGGAAACTCAGCCTGGGGTCTTCAGAGATGGGCTTGAGCTGCAGCAATGGAGCTGTGCCCCTAGAAAGCTGAGAGTCACATATTAAAATGTGGTGACCTCTGTGGTGCTGGCCCCATGCAATCCCACCAGGAAGGACAAAAAAGTAATTTTCTTCTCCTCTTGTTTTTCTCCTTTGTTGTGAGTATTTTAGAAACTTAAAAGCAAACTTTATACCATTATTACTATTTTTCTTTCCATTGCAAGAAATGCCTACTGTAGCAGATTAAGCTGGGAATCATCCATAGCTCTTTGTCCACTGTTATTTTACCTTTTCTGTTTCTTATTTGCCAGCTATCTGAAGAGTCTGGTTATAAGAAGAGCCCTTTTGGATGAGCACCAGGCATGGCAGGGAAAGAAGAAACAACAAGAAGAAAACTCAATTCTTGGCTTCTGCACTCAGATCTCACCTTTGCTCCCCTTTCTATGGATGGATTGCAGCAGCAGTAAGACAAGCAGGAATCCAGGCGCTGGATTCATACTCCCACTTGCCCATGCTAGAGCCTCAGCACTGTCAAAATCCCAATTATGACACTCCTTCACCTGCTGACTGCCTTGCCCTGCAGCTGACCCAGCCTCACAGCCCAGGTGCCTGAGGAGTCACATCCCACTCTCAGATACACAACACCCTCAGACTCTGTGACACATCCCATCTCATCCTCTTTATTCCTCACCTCTTGCCAGGCCTGTGCGAGAGATCCAGGGCTTCCCCCAGCCCTTCTCTTTTGCCAACGCCTTCTTTTCTCCATTCTCACTGCCTTCCATGATAGACTTCAGGTATTTTTGGTACTGGGGGAAAGAGGGGAAAGGAAGAGCCAGCTCTGCTTTGCATCTCAATCCATTGCCATTGAATGAGAAGGAGAGGGCTACAGTGGATGTGCCCTTGGGAATTGGCTGATCCATCCTCCTATCAAACCCAAGGGTCCCTGTGGAGGAGCTGTCTAGTGAGGTCAGACAGCTCTTGTTATATTTAGGAAGAGCTTCCCCTCCTGTGTTGTCAATTTCATGCAGCAGGAAATCTTTTATTGGATGTTTTATTTTTAAAAAAGAGCACAAAACAAGAAAAAATCACCTCATTTCCTGGAGTCTTCCTCTCTGCCTCACTTCTTTCTTTCCATTTTCCCTGTTTTTTAGTATTTGTTTCTAGGGCATGGCACTCAGCAGCTTTCCCTCTACATCCAGCTCCAATCCTTGAATGCCAGCATGGACCTCCACTGCACTCACAACTGCTGCATGGAAGGAATCAAATGCCCTGAGCTACTTCTGACACCTGGAAAACTGCTCCAGGGAGCATCCTCATCCAAGTCCTACTCCAAATGCCATTCAGCATGTGAAGCTATCCCACTGCCTCTGGCCAGTGTTAGAACTGACCCTTGGGGCACAGCAGGAGCACGTGCAGGCTCCTCTTCCACATCCATATGCTCCATCCGGAAACATCAATTCTCTTTCTATAGGAAGGCAGGTTATCCTGGGGCAGAGGAAATGTTTCCTCTTCCTGGCAGGATGTTTGCAGTGAGCCCGGAGTGAGGTATGTATAGAAACCTCCTGATGCAGAGAGCTCAGTAAACACCTCCCAGCAGACAGCCCGGACCAATGTTCTCTTGGAGCAGATGAGAGGCAGCCCAGGGAAAGACAAATGTAAAAACTCCATCCTACCCTTGCCAAAACCAGGCAGAATGTCCCCTACTAACCACAGTGATCAATATTTGGAGGGACCCTATGGGGAGCTCTCCATACATGGGATTCCCTGAACCCAGGGAGATGGTGCCCAGGTCTGGCCAGAAAGGAGTTTTTATTCTCCACTTCCACTGAATTTTCCTCTTGAGTAAAGAAAAGCAAAGTTTTAAAGTTTTAAAGAATAATTAAAAATTTTTCTGACCCCAAAAAAGATTTATCCAGAATTTCCCACCTCAGCCTGTTAATACAGTTGAGATCTCAGCCTTTCATCTGGGTTCATGCATAATTCCTGATGCACAGCTCCTCAAGACAAGCCTCTCTTCCAGGCCCAGGTACCAGGCAAGATATCTGGCTTCAGGGTTCAAAGACAAAACTTTTAGGAAAATTAACCCTTAAGAAAATTTAGGGATTTGGGAATTTCAACCCCAAACGTTGCATGATGTCATTAGCTAAATCAGAGCTTCATCCTTTTGGTATTCAAATCACAGCCTCCAACACTGCTTGTGTGAAGAGATAAAGTGGTGGCTGAGCAATAAACTCTTTTGGATGCTGATAAACCCCCCCTTTGAATTGCTTGATGTGATTGTAATTATTTAATTTGCCTCTATTTCCCTCTCATCACAAATCCAGTCCCTGTGAGATCCAGCAGGGTTGCAGCTCTGGCACTCTCTCTCTCGTGATCTTTGGGGATGAACATCAGGGAGTTAGAGGGGTAAACACGAGCTGTCCATACACTTCAACAAGGTTTGATACCTAGTAAATTTTGGAAGGTAGGTATTTTGGAAATTTTCTGCAACACAAATAAAAAAATCAATGGATTTGAAAAATGTCAGGGTTTTTTTGTGTGAGTAAACCATGCCTACATCTTGTTGCCCTACTGTGGGACATGCCTGAGTGGTGCACAGCTGGTTTTACCACTAATGATGGGTCAGTCCATCAAGGTTTATTTTGATTTTATGACCTTTACCAGAAAGTCTTGTGTAGCAAGGATTAAAATATCAACTGTCTCCTGTTTGTGCTGCAGTGAAACTGTCTGACATCAACATAGCTACACCACCAAGATGGAAAACATCACGCTTCCTAATTCATCACATAAACACTGGTGGCCTGAATTCATCAAGCCAAACAGGTTTTGAACTGACCCAGTGCTTCTGGATCCCTCACCAAGTCCTGCCCATTCATGCAGGAGACCCAGCAGCACATTTTCCCATAGGAATTTGCAGAGCAGGGTTGGGGAAGATGTCTGCAGTTGTGCCAGAAGCCTCACACACATGGTGTGCTTACTGTCTCTGTCTCTTCTTTCTGCTGAACCTGTCCCCAGGGCTGATCCTTGTCACTGCCAGCAGGGAAACTCAGATCCACCAACATGAGCAAAGACATTCCTCCTGCACAAATTTTGTACCAGACTCATACAAGCATGGAGCACAGCACAAGGAAATAAGAGTGAATGGTTGGACTGTGGGATGGGATGGAAACTTGCTTTGCTAGCCAAAATTTCCAAAACCTCAATAATTATGATGATGATAATAATAAAATTTAGTAGTAATAAAATTTTCAGACATCTGATATTCAGAAAGAACCAATCACCTCCCTAAGGAAAGCCAGGTACCTCCTTGCACCAACTTGAGACCTGCTACTCCTTCCAACCTTCCAATGCCCTACTTGCATTTCTGCTTTTCTTATTCTTTTTTCCTTTGAAACATTCACATGAATGAAGTTTTGTTTGTGGAAAAACTACATCACTTGGGCTGAAGGAGACTTCCTGCTTTTTTTCATCTTATTATCTCATGACTGCTGTCTCTTTGCAACATGCTCACTTCAGTATTTTGGGTTTTGCCGCATCAGTGAGATCGGTGGAGGGATGCAGAGGCATGAGTCTGAGGGCATGAGGGCAATGCTGCCTTCTTGGCCAAACATTTTCCCTCTCATTACTTCCCCCCAGCCTACTGCTTTGGCCAAAACACACAAAATTCAGGGCAGAAGGTTGAAGGGGATTTTTCAAAGACCTCAGCCCAGGCCCTGCCCAAGAATGTCTCCCAACACAAGAAGCCATTCCTTCAACTCTGAGAACAGGTCCTGAGAACTTACAGAAAAATGTGAGAAATCCACAACATCTTAGCAAATTGAGCAACCCCGTTTCCAAAGGCTTGGGCTAAAATCCCAGATTTCAAGTCCTCCCAGCTTCACACACAATCACTGGCTCCATCACGAAGGCACGCAGGTACCTGGCTCTGAAGGCAGACAAGCTGCAGAGCTAAAGGAGCTACAAAGGTAATTGGGGACACATTTCAACCTCAGAAAGGCTTTGGGTGCTTACACAGTGCTAACGATAAGATAATTTAGAAATATTTCAACCTGACAACATAACGTATCAGCTCTGGCTGCAATTTAGTGCGTGTTATCAGGTTTTTCATTGCTTTTGCCTCGCTGTGATGGATTCCAAGCTTGCCGTTATTACAGCCATTACATCCTTGATTTTAATGGGGGGTGCTTGCAGCTGTCACAACGGGCTGAAAATATATTCTTTATGTCAGATAGCACAGGAGACATTTCCTCCTCGAGTCACTGACAGGTCACCTCCCCAAACCAATTAGCTAATTGTCTCGTATCACTCCCTGAAGAGCAAGAGAAATGAGTGACTTGTGAATGAACTCTGCCAATAGAAAACACTTGTTCTTTCTCTCCCTCCCTAATTTAAAATTTTTTTTAAACCTTAATTTAATCTGTCAGCCATTCCAACAAACAAGGCAGTGTGCCTGCCCATTCCTTGCATTCTGACTCTGCCAGACCATTTTATTTTTTGTAAATAAAGGGGGGAAAAAAATTAATAGTGTTTCTGTCCTAGTATATATAGGCAAGCCACTGCAGCAAAGTGGGTCATCCACAATCACTGGATCATGCTTGGGGGGTCCTACTCCCAAATCTGCCATCAGCTCTTTCTGGCTTGAACCTGATCCTCAAGAGCTGTCAAGGCTCCTGCATAGTGTAAGGACATACTCCTGTCTTCTCCGGCTTCAATCAGCTGTGTTAGAAAGTGTTACTTTGCTTGGCAGAACTGCTCCTCAGGCAGAGCCCCCTCTTGGCTGTTGGCTTCACCAGGGTACTGAGCTGTCACTCCTATTTCTTTGAGCTCTGCAAAAGTGATGCAAGTAGGGGAAAATAAAGAGGAAAAAAAATTGCTCCTCACTAAATGTATCAACTGAGTTGCATGTTGTATTTCAGAGAGGACAGAGGGCAGTGGGGCTTTACATACAGCAGCATGGAGAGAGGAGACCCTTTGCCCTGGCGTAGACAGGGACGTGAGTGGATCAGGAGAGACATGCTGGCGTCAGTATACCCATTACAGGGGCAGCCGTGGGGGCAAATCCTGAATGACAAACCCCTGTGTGCTGCTGAGCTCCACAAAGAAGCCCTGTGCCTGCCCAGCCAACACCTCCCCTGCTGCTAGATGTTATTACAGCATTGAATTTAATTACACTATCATGGCTGAAATGCTCCAAGAAAACTGAAATATCTGTCCCAATTACCACTAAATCATATCTCAACCTTCTATAATCTCCTCTGACCCCATGTGATTCTGAAGTAAGACCCCTAAATCACCCTTGACCATCTCCCCAGATGACTGGCTCAGTCAGAGCAGGGGGTGCTTCTTACTGGGATGTCAATAATGCTTTCTTCCAAAGCATCTCCCAGAAGTCCTCATAGGCAACCTGCTGAAGTATGTGCTAGGTAACTCTGCAGGGAGGTGGGTGTCGCTGGGGCAAGACACAAATTTAAAACACCACCAGGAAACATCATTTAAACATAAGGATCACCTTTGTTTTTAACTGTGAGGATGGTCAAACACTGGCACAGGCTGCTCAAAGCGGCTGTGGAGATCCTAAGCAATCTGCTCTTGGTGACCCTGCTTTGGGAAAGGGGGTTAAATGAGGTGACTCCAGAGGTCCCTTCCAACCTTACTGATTCTGGGCTCCAGTGGATGATTCCCTCTCTCTCATATCCCACATCTTCCTCCTGAGCTGCTTGCCCCTTCTGTGCAGCTGCTTAACACCCTCTCATCCTCCCATCTGTGTCTCAAAGCTCAACACCTTCTCATCCTCCAATGCCCCAGCTCAGCAGAGTGGAGACTCTCAATGGGTCAGGTCTGGGAGGAACCAAATGAAAACAGCAGGTCAGGAGTCAGCATGTCCCTGGTGAAAGCCAGATATCCTGAAGGTACAAATTGAGCCTGATGCTTTGGCTCTGGCTTCTCCATAATAATAATCTGGGATAATCGTGGTTTACCTGAAGCTTTGCCTTACAGGGAGGTGAGAAGGATAAAAACAGTAAAGATCTTGATTTATTGAGGTACAATGCTAAAGGAGGTGGTAAAAATAGACAGAGATGGTTAGGACAGGAATGTGACCTGCTCATTGATTTTTCAAGCATTGCTGGACTTGAGATAAACCTGTAGTCACCACAGTAGAAACACCCCCTATAATGACATTTTCTTTACTGGTTTTTTGAAGGAATGGGGTGGGGGACAATGAAATAAACTGACAGACAGCAAAATATCTTAACGTCAGGAGGAAAATGAAAGCAGCGAGAACAAACAAGGAAAAAAACAGTCCTCAAAATCCTAGAAACTGTTCTAACAGCTATAGATTTTAATCCTTATTCAAGCTCACCCAGAAAGGTTGAACTTGGCTTCCCACAGCACCCTGACCCCACAGGCAGTGACCCAGCTAGCCAACACTCAGGGGATGCTCATTAATCCAGCATCTGGAGGGTTAAGCACATTAGAAGAACCTGCCTCAACACATTGCTATCCTGTCTCTTTTTTCCTTCGGAAAATGCCAAGTCACTCTTTAGCAAGAGGCCAGGCGAGAGGTTGCTTAGGAACTGAATTACTTCTCATTCTTAGACAGTGATGCTAGCTGGCACTCAGGGCGTGTGGAGTGCTCAGAGAGGGGCCAGAGCGCTGAGAAAGCTGAAAGCAAAGGGCTGCAGGGTCATCCCAAAGACCAACCATCAGCAGCAATCACTTCTCCCTGCTCCTCCAGACAACCACCCTGGGCTCTGGAAGGAAAACCTTGGGTTTGGTCCAAAAAAGGAACCCTAAAAGGCAAGAGATGTCTAAATTAGAAAGGTTTTAACAATGTTATAAGAGGTGGTGCATGTGCTCATCTTCAGTGTCAGGGTTTCTGCTGGCACTGTGTCCAATGGGAAGAAGCAGGGATGCTTCAGGAGAAGCAACCTTTCACCCCAGATTTCAAAAATGCTTTCAAGTCCCAGATGACATGCAGCACACAAAGCTGTCAGCTGTGTCTCCTAGTCAATCACAAGAGCTGCCCTCTTTTAGGTAAGAAATACTGCTGAAGAAGCTTTTCCCCTAGATGCTTTTAGGTGAAGTTAAAAACCTTGTAGAGAGCAGAATCATGATGGAGGAAGCCGCCAATACCGCAGCTTCTCAAGGAGAAGTTGTGCCACTGAGGCTGTCCCATCCCCATGCCATCTGCCTGGAGGAAGCTATTTCAAGGGAATCACAGGAAGAATGACTGCTGAGTCAACAGTTTGGACCCAATGAAGCAACAAAAACTGCAGGAAGAAGCCAAACTGTCAGATTTCCACTATGCATACTCTTGGGGAAAGGACTGGTTTGACTGAGCCATACAGGAAAACTCAGAGGTGGCAAGGTAGGGATATGAGAAGTCATATCCCTCTCTCCTCATCTGCTGAGATAGTCCAGCAGCTTGTGTTGACAGCTCTATTCAAGATTTTACACCATTAGCTCTTGATGTAAAACATGCCCAGCTTTCAGACTTTGTAAGATAGAAAATCCCAGCAGTTCTCTGGGATATGCAGTCTCTGGATACGCAGGAAAGCAGGTTAGGCTGAGCCAATGGATGAGTAGCTGGTAAGGACCTCATGGCAGGGAGCTGCCAGAGATAAGCTGTTGTTCCTGAGTGATTTTCTGGATGTTTAACGGAGTTAGATGCCCATCTTCTGCCAGATTTCCCATCCACCCACAGAGATATATTTGAAAAATATATTGAAAAATCAGTCTAAACTGGTATTATACTCCAAGATGACATCTTGTAGCCACTCAGATTGGACTGAACCATGTCCTGTTAGATCTTCAGGCTAATGTTCAAGTTAGTCCCTTTTACCCCAGATGGACTTTGTACTCTAGGAGATGGAGTCCCCTAACACCTAAACAAAAAACACCAAGGACCAAGTTAGACATCTAATGATGCTTTCTGGGAAAGTCCTTCACAGATGGTTCTTTTCAGCACCATCAAAAATGATGGAGAGGATGAACACAAAGATAATCAGATAATCACACTACAAAACCCAAAAACCAAAGTTTTCAAAAGACTTGGCACTCTTGCACCTGTATCCCTAAGCCCAGCAGACCAGCACTGATGTCTACCACCTGGAAGGGACAAATCTTCATTGCAGGAACCACACTGACACTCCACATGGATGCAGTCTGTCACAAGAAGGTCAGGGCACCCAACCAGATCTTTTCTGATATGTCATTTTCTGTACTATTTCATGGAATATCATGGCTGAGTTCAGGATCCAGCAGAGTTTGAGATTAAACACATGTCCTGCAAGCATCCTCTGCCATCCTGTAGAACACAGATGTGAGGAGAAGCACACACTGAAGCAAAGTTATTCCCTAATGGACAAAACTGCAGCTTACCAACCTGAATGAGAAAGAGGTAAACTGCTCCTCTCTCCACTACTCCCACTGCCTCCCTTCACCATGGATTCAAGTGAGGCCCCAGATTCATGTGAGACTTTTTTTACCCCAGGGTAACCCAACCACCTCAGGTCAGTTCCACAGAAGGAACAGGGGAAACTGCAAAGTTCCCAGGACACAATCAGCTGGAGTAGCTGTAAACCAGCTCATGGGATGTTCTATTCTGGGCACGGCTCGTGCATGTAAAGGCCCCAGCTCTCCTCTCCCACATGTGGGTATCACAGCAGTCTTGTGGACAGAGCCGCCCAGACGGAGATGTGAGTTGCATCCCTGTAGTGTGATCAAGTCGAGATGAGTCAGTTCACTATTAAATTCTCATTTAGTGTCTTTGTATCAGATCCCAGCCAGAAAACAAAATAACTGTCTAGAGAAAGAGCCCAAGGAGAATTCAGCTGGCTACAGCAGGCGCTTGAAACTCAGTGCAATATACCAGATTGCAGCCCTTGTCTCCATCTTTATCTAGGTCATGGATTTTTGGGCCAAGGCAGTACAGATGTCAGGGACTAGAAGATGTTCTACATCACTACCTTCCAGAGCAGTACCCTCCAGCTCACTTCACTCAGGTCCACCACACCTCCTGGAGGCGCAAACAGGAACCCTCCAGGCTCCTGGGTGGTATGAGGGTTTAACTTCACAGGATGGTTTGATCAGTGAATGGCCTCCATGCTAAAGCGAAAACATAAAGCTAGAAGGCAACCACCTTCCACTCTGAAAACCCTCTGCCCCACACCAGGGCACTCATAATACTCTGATTTTCCCCAAAATTGCTAAATCTTGTGGTTCCCTCTTTTGCCCTACAGTCCTTCCTGGCAGCTGTCTCAGCATGCTCAGGAGTTTCATCTAATATATTTTGACATCCCCCATCTTGCTGCCAGCCAAGCTTCACAGCTCTTCCTTGGGATGCACCATCCCAGGGTAGACAAATCCATGTGCATTACTCCTTGTACACACTCCCACGGGGACAGAGGTTTGTTTCTCACCCTGCTGCCCCTGCACAAACATAAGAAAAGACTTAGCACAGATTTGACTTGGACTTCAGTACCTGCAACCAGCCCCACCAAAATGTGCTGTACCGTTGTTTTCTCTTCAAGAACAATTCTGCCAATCTCAGTTCATGAAGAAGGGTGGAAATCATCTGCCCAGACTCCCAAACCGTTCCCCAAACAACTCCCTTCCCTTTTGCCTGCAGAAGGCAGCTCACATCTGCAGAGCTGCATTCGCTGTGCTGACAGCCAGCATACCCACCCTGCTCCCCACAAAGGGCATGGGAAAAGGCAGTGGGGATGGCGGACAAAAATGCGCAGATGGGAACGTGGCAGGGGAAGGAGTGGGAGACTTTGACCTGCAATTTGTTTGCTCAGCATTTCATCTCTGGGTGAAGCAATGTTTCGTTTTTGGAGGGTAGGAGAGAGGAGCCTGTGTGCAAGAATAAATCTGGGATAGGGGAAGGGCGACAGCTCTTTGCTCCCCAGTTTTAAAGCCCAGGAGCCAACTTTTCTTGCACCTTGTCCCTTTTCCCCCTTCAGTAACCAAGTCATGGGGCAAGAAAAGAGGACACAGTGTGATACTGCAGCTCATTTCCTCATTCAGGAACTTTGGGGGGTCATGAGGAGAGAGGATGGATGGTCAAGCTGGTGACAACAGTAGCTTAAGATAGGGGTTTTACATAAGGATTTGAAAGGCTCCCTAAGACTTTGCCACCTTTACAATCATTCATCCAAAGTTAGATGACAACTTGCATCAGGCAGAAAAGATTTCCCTTTCTTGTATTTACTCAGCCGTGTCCAACTGAAAGGTATCACCCCCACCCTCCTTACATGATTCCCAAGCTCTCAGTTATGTTTAAAAAAAAAGAAAGGAAAAAAACCTCCCAAACCACCACTCAGCAAGCAATACACTACATGGACACATGTTTTTCTGCTCACTTGAGCTAAACCTCCTCCACAATTTTTCCTTTCGCCAAATGTTTCTGAGTGGGAGCACTGGAAAAATAAACTGCCCTGGCGCGGTGGGACACAGGCGGGTGGCCAGGCTGAGCTGAGCCCCGGGGGCTCACGGCCATGGGCAAACCCCTGGGAGCCCCTTCCCAGTCCTCTCTGAGCACAGGCTGTCAGCTTGGAGACATTTACTGGGAACAAGTGCCTATTGTCCCCCATCAAGACTGAGAGGCAGCTCGGTGGGATAAAAATATAATCAAGTGGAATTTCAACCTTCCTTTTTGTCCTCTTGGCTTTACTTTTACTCTCATGTCTGCATAAAGCCCCAGCATTGGTCCTTCTGCCTGCCTTGCTTTTCAACCTAGATAGGCAGCTTTGAAATGACACCTTGAGAAAATTATTATCATTATCATCTCCAGAACAGGTCTCTCCTATTATTACTATTATTTTTCCTTTCTTTGCCTTGCAGCACTGCTCCAGCCCACAGCAGGCTGGGGGTTTTGGATAGCATAATGGGGAGGGGTGCAAGATTGAAGGTGGCAGGAAAGTTGTCAGGTTTGCTGGAATAAAGACCTGGGTAGTACCTGGTTTCCAGGGCACAGCTGAAGTAGTTCAAAGTAAGCATGTGTCCATGATTGCAAGGTCCATCCATACTGCCTCTCAGGAAGAAATCATGGGCAGCTCTGGCGGGGCATGCCTGCAGCTGATGCCCATCTGGTTTCTTTGGTGCCTCTGATTCCCCATGTGGGATAAATACACCAATTTCTCCAAGGCAACGGCTCCTGTGATCCTTGCGTGACATTTGTTGCACATATGCCAACTAATAATAATAAATATGCTAGCACTATTGCTGAAAGGATACACAGAAGCAATAAAAAACAAACAACACTTAAGAAGGACAAGGAGAATAAAAGATGGCAAAGGAAAGCAGTAGCATGTGGGTAATGAGATCTGAGATCAAACTGGAGGAACTAACGGCCCTTTTCTCACAACCTAGTAAAATGTATGAATATTGAAAACCTTTTTCATAATCCTCCAGCAGGGAAACACACAGCAAGTCTAACAAGTGAAGAAAAAATTAGCAGACACTTCCCCTAGGAAAACGAGGACATTGGGGGAAGCTGGTTCATAAATTGGCCACAAGGATAAAAAACCCCTATTATTTCCAATATCCTGCTGCAGGATGAAAGAGGGTACTGAGCAGGCATGAAACCCCTGCATCCCCAGAGGCCAAATTCTACTCAGGCTCTGCAGCATCTGCCCCATCCTCTTTTCCTCACAGCTCCCTCCCCAAGTGCCCGGGAACAGTGATGGCCAAAGACTGCAACACAAAAGCACCTAGGAGCCCTTTCAAGCCAGATCAGGACCCCAAGCATGTATTGATCAGTTTTACACCCAGCAGACAAGGTCTCCCCACTGCTGAAAATAAACCCATAGAGGCTAATACAGTGTGCCACAACAAGTTGGATGAATCCATCCACGCAGACTAGTACTGCCTGGTGTTCCGTCCTCTGTATCCCTAAGTCCTGAAGTTGGACGAGGCATGCAGTGGAGAACCAGCTGCCACGTGCAGACTGCCACCCTGACCTTGCCCCAGAGCATCTGCACTTTCAATCAGTCCTCCTTACAGCTGTTTCCTTTTATTTTCATGGTGTCTGCCATTAAATAAGCCTCATTAATGTGACAGGAAAATGAGGTTCACCTCAATTTTGTTTAACGCTGTGAACCAGCAAATCTTAGATTGCATAGGAAGAGGTCAGGTCTTTGGGAGCATCCTTGGGCCAATGCTGCCCAGAGCATGTCCCAAGGAATCATCAGGAGCAGGAAGAGTCTCCAATTCATTTGGGGAAGACATTAAGAAGCTCTTTTTACCTTAGAGCAAGAAATCAAGGCAAGGCTGGATGGGCTCTGAGCAAACCTGGTGCAGTGGAAGATGTCCTTGGCCACAGCAGGGAGCTGGAACTAGATGATGTTTAAGGTTCCCTCTGACCCAAACCATTCTGCGACTCTGTAATACCACAAAGCATTGCTCTGACATCAATACTCATGTGTTGATGATGTTCCAGCACTGGAGGTAAGTGCAGTGATTTCTACACAGAGTGAAAAGACAGACAACATGAAGGCTGGTCTCAGGGAAAGCTGATGCAGAAACCAGATGCACTGGACAGAACAATGCCACTGCTGCTTGGCTGGAAGCAACCAGAGTTGTGGGGTCTCTGGAGGCATCTCTGCTTTCCTGGGAAGGCCAGTGTTTAAAAAATTAAAAAGCAGGCACACAGTTCTGAGTTCCCCAGGACTTTCTGAGCTTTTTCTGGATGGTCTTCAACGTGCAAATATGACTTTCTGAATTTTTTTGGGTACCCCTACATAAATGATTTTTGTCTGCAAAGCTTTATGGTTACAGACCCAAATTCTGGTCATTGTGGCAAAGAACAAGATTTACAAAACGACTGCAACTTCACCTTGTGCTTGTAAAGGACTGCAAGACCACCACCTTCACTTCTTCAAAGGATTTTTCACAGACAACAGCAATTGAAGATCTGGACCTGAAGCTTTGCTGAGGTGCAGGCTGAACTGACCCAAAAGAAATCAGCCTCATCTCTACTCCCAGTATGTTTCAGCCATGCAACACTTGCTGGATTTACTCTCCTGACAGCTGAGATTTGGTTCAGTTTAGTAAATATAAGCTTGGTGGAGATGCACGATCTGTCCTCCATATCCTTGTGATCCCCAGGCCAAGAAAATGACTGGGAGTTACCTGCTCCTCGTGATGCAGCGCCAGCAAAGTCCCTAAGAGCCCATGCCACCACAAACCCTGTCCAGGAGCCCCATCCATTCCATGGATGCCCACAGGACTCTCCTGCCCATTTAGAATATACTTCTTGCATTGAGACCCCCCACGCAACACAACACAGACTGCAGCTTCTCACACCACCACGTGCTTCACTGGCTGCTACAGAATACCTCAAAGTGTTTGAAAACAGCAATTAAGCATGCCTGAAGTTCAGCAGTGGGATTTATGTCAGCCAGGAACTGAGAATTAGCCTCCAAAAGTTATCACTTGGTTTATTTCAAGGAGAACAAAGGAAATTCTAGAGGACACAATGGTTATGAAGAGAAGATGGGCAGAGCTGGACTACAATCCCAATATTGCCCTGGCACTGATACTCATCTGTTGATGATATTGTTCAGCACTGGATGGAAATGTGGGGAATTTTATGCAAAATGGAAAGATGGAGCAACTTAAAGGCTGGTTGAGCCATTTTCAGCTGAGAAGCAAACTCACACTTGCTTGCAACAGGCAATAAACTCAATCTGCTAAGAGAAGCAAAGACAGGCTGTGTAAACTGAAAATGCCACCAGCAAGCAAACTCTAGCCCTGAGGCCCTTCTTGCCGGTCTTAAGTTTAAAAACAATGACTGAATTTTAAAACCTCATTTGCTTCAGTGCTCTAGGACCTGGCTTTTTATTATGAAATGGTAGAAAAGGACAGAAAAATATAAAAACACAATCAGCCTTCCTTTTTGTTTATTAACAGCCCCCAAACCACTCAAAGTACTTGAAACTGGTGAGATAACTGTCCTGATTTCAGAGAGGACGGGTGTGGGTGGCACCTCCCGGCACGGGAGGGGACGTTTGCATTGGCAGCCGAGGCAGAAAGCCTCCACACAACCTAGGGAAAAGGGAAAAAAACGAAAGAAGAGAAATAAAGAAAAAAAACCCACCCAGCAAATAAACAAAAGCATTCCTAATAAACTGGAAATGTCATACTACATCAGGGATCACAAGATCGAGCCCAGAAAGGTCCAAGTGGCAAGAACACGCTGTTAAAAACAGATGGGAAAAACAAGCCGGGAAAGGTTGAGACTGTGTTTCTAAACTTCTGTTCCCAACACAGCTTTCAGAGCTGGTGCTGTTGTGGCTGGGGAGACAGCAGGGTGAATTACCAGCTGTCTGCATCATCCCAATAGTCCCTGTGGAAACCGTATAAACAGGAGGATGGGGGAAAGAGTTTTACACTAAAATTCCTATTCAACAACTTTGGAAATGTAGATTTTTCCAGCTTCCTAAGTGCAGGCTCACCACATGGGGAGGCAGTTAATAATACTGCTTTTTAAAATTTTAGCCTTGGTTTTGTGGAGTCCTGCTTGGAATGGGATTTGCTCCTCACAGCACAGCTGTGTCCAGGCAGAGGTTGAGGCTGGGTTTCTGGATTCTCTGCAACAGATGGGGATGGCCATGTCAGCCTTTCTGTGCTCATTCCTACTCATCTTAAGATGGATTTACAGAGGCAGCTCCACTTCATGCCATAAAACCAGGTGCTCAGCAACCAAAACACAAGTCATGTGCTGGGAAAAGTGTGTACCTGCTGACAACCCCCTAAAGGTTACACATTACATGAAAAGGAGAAAGGAAGACTAAAATGAAATGGACAGGAGAGGGTACCAAGACATGCAGCCTGCAGAGAGCTGTGCAGAGGAAACCTCTGTGCCTGCAACCTCCATGCTCATCGACTCAAAGGTGACTGGAGATGAAGCTCCTGGTGACAAACTCCTAAGATATATCTGATGGTACCAGCTATTCCCTGAGAGAATTCAGAGGCCCTTCAATGTAACAAAATAACAGAAGGTTATTGTTCTAGAGGACTTTTTTTAAACTCCTTCCCCCAGTCCTGAACACACGAAGACACAGCTGGAGCAAATACAGCTCTGCATGCACACGGACCTGTTTGGGGTTCAGTTTTCAGACACATTCAAGCCAAGATCTGGTATTCTGAGAAAGAGGGTCTAGCCTGTAAGAACTCAAATACTTTTGAGCTCCAGCACCTGGAAGATCTCAAAAGTATTTGTAAATATTGGGGTTTGGCTCAAGTGCCTTTTTATGCAGGAAGAGCGTGGGGGAGAACACTTTTTGAAGCACAAACCAAATGCTATTCTGAAATTTAACAAGTTTGACTGATTTCCTCTATTATTTTGCATTCCTTCATGCTCTAGGCTCCAGAAGATGCCTAAATATCCCAGTGCATAGGCTGCCAGCACAGCTTTTCCAGCCCAGCAGGAAGTAGGAGATATCTTCAGGGAGAGCCTATTTTTGGAGAGCTATCCAATTCCAAACTAAGCCTTCAAACTTTTTTGTTGTTATTATTTGGATTAAGACAGCAGAGTGGGAGAGCTGAGGCATTCCCACAGCAGATCACATTGCTCACACTCCTTGTTCTCAGTGGTGGAAGAGGGATTTTGTATAGATGCAGGACATGGTTGGAAGTCCAGGGCTAACATCCTGCAGGATTTTGTTGAAATCCTGAGCTGATATGGGGGCACCTGGGCACTTGGATGCAGTTGTGTTTAAATTTCAAAAACCGGTTCTTAATGCTGAACAACTTATCCTGTGTGAAGCCAAGATGGATGGAGAAGACTGTTTTCTCTTGTACCCAAAACACTCCAAGTGAAAAACATGTATATAACAAAGAATTGCATTACAATAGCTTTTCACATTACCCAACATGTCTGTGGAATCAGCAGCCAAGAGCAGGACACCCCAGAGCCCCCCTGCTTAACAACTAGATTACACTAAATTAATTGCAACATCCAGTGTTGGTTTTTTTTTCTTTTTACAACTCCTATTTTATACATTAAAAAACATTTAGTCGCCATCCCTCAGCCTATTCCTTAAGATTAATAAATCAAAACAGAAACACTGGGGAGTATGTAACAAAAAAAAAAAAAATTCTAAAACCCCCTTGGCTGAATTTAATTTCTATTAGAATCCTTAGTCATGATGGAAATGTTTTTATAACCACAAACCTCCACTAAATTATCTTAACAGCCTCTAGCTGTTGTGCTGATGGCCGAAACAGCACAGTAAATGACTGTCTCACCGTACAAAATTATACACATCACTGTTACACCATGTTCCAGCCCCAGCCTCTCAAAAGCGGTGCAGATTTATTCTTATTACCCAGCTGAGCTCACCCACCAGCACACACATGTGCCCTGCCACGTGTGTACTCCCAAAACAAGAGCAAATCCACCGATTTTGGCACAAACACCCTGCCCAGTGCACAACAACCACTCACCTTTTCCCCCTCCTTTCCCACGTCTGACTGACTTTCCGCTCATCAGGTTTTCCTGTCTGGCAGCTGGACTGAGTTCACTCCTAACCTTATCCAACGAACTTCAAGGCAAGGCACGTGCAAGTGAACTTGGATCAGGAAACCTGGTATTTCTCAGCACAAGACTGCAGGGACTGAGCATGCTGGGCTGCAGCTCAGGAATGGGAAGACAAAGATGAGACTGAAGGATGTTGGTGTCTGGCTCCCAGCTCTGTGCTAGACTCGTTGCAAACCCTGAGATATTCACTTAGTCCCTGTACACTCTGATTTCCTACTTATAAGGCAGGGTTAGTAAAGATCCAATATCCAGTAAGCAATCTAGGTGGAAAGGTTGGAATCTCACTGGGTGTCCAACCTCTTGTGCCAGCTCTTTGCTCTGTTGGAATGTGCAAAGCTAAAACAATTTGTGTTTACAACCCATCTCAGTGTTACAATGCCAAGACCCTGGAATATTCAGGGTAAGCGTGTGAATATTCTTGAGAGTTCAAAGTGCAAGGACCAAAGCTTGGGGGAAAGAAAATGAACCCAAGCCAGGCCTCACCACTGGGCTCTGGGGACAAAAAGGATAAAGGTGAGAAAATAGAAGAAGCAGCTATGATAATATCCAGGAATATATACTGCCCAGGAACTAATGTCTTAAGTTACAAGTTGAAGAGCACCAGAGCCACATTTCTGATTGTGCTTTGGTATTTTGTTTTCCATCAACCAGTATTTTGTTGGGGTTTTGTTTGGTTTGAGTGTTTATTTGTTTTTAAATACATATAACAAGTCATAAGTATCCCATGCTTTGAAGGAAGGAAATCCAAGGTTTTGACCAGGTCCTTCCACACTGGCAAAGCAGAGTTGAACCATACCAAAATTACAGGTGACTCAGCAGCAATGTGCACAGCAGAGGGGGAACACATAAACCCCAAACATGTCATTCTGGCTTCTCACCTTCCTCCACAACCTGAGCTACAGTTGGTTAGTGGGAGGCTCCAGGTACAAAGAAATGCAAAGAACAGGCTTTAAAAGCTCTTCTTAATTACAAATGGAAATCTTGAAGCTTGTCCTTCCCAAGTGGTATTCAACAACTCAAATCCGTCTGAATTTCCAAGCGTGTCAGAGCAGCAGGTCCACACTTCACCCCACATGCCCTAATCACAATATTTAACAGCACTGAGTTGGTCATGGCAGACTCTCCCAAGAAGCAGGATGGACAGAGAAAAATCACCAACAGAACATTGTCCCGAAACACCCTACTTAACTAAGTAGTCATAAAAAAGCCTCATGAACAACCTACACATTGCACAAGTCAGGATTTGCTTTATGTCCCTATTTCTGTCCCAGCCCAGAGCAATCCATGAGGCCCAAGACAAACTCATTGTCAACTCCCTGTGAAGATCTAACACACCAGAGCACAGGGCATTTTGTGAAGCACTGTCCATGACACCAACCTGTAACACACTCTGTCTTTCTGCTGCATGTGAGGCACCTTCAGTATTAAAACCCCCCAAACAAATAAACCTTGCAGGCAACCTTTTTCTCCACACATGACTCTGTCTTCAAATCTTGCTCCTCAACGCACCTCCCTGCGACAGCACATGATACATCAGCCCATCTGCATGCCAGCTGGCTGTACTGATTTGATGCTAAAAGGAGTGTACTGATTGATTCCCAGTTGAAGCCTCAGCCAACATGTTTTGCAAGCGTTTGAGACAACGGCCTGATCCCTTCAGGCCCTCCGTCCCTTGGGTTGACTTTGGAGGGAGTGTAAGGCAGTGGCTGAAATTGGCTTTGGGAGCAGCTCTATGGCTCTGGTGCTGGATCTAGCTAGTCTTGGACCAATGCACATCCTATTACAGGTGGGAACTCACTAAAAAGGAAAGAGGAAAGAGCCGTATCTCTTGTAAAGATCCATCCTCAACTCCTTGACTGCTTTAAACCTCAAAATAACAATTTTGTTCCTTTCCAGTGTTTTCTTTGTGCTATCGACTTCTAAAATTGCAGATATTCACAGCATGTACCTCATCTACTTTATAAGGTGCAAATTCAGAGTTGGTAGGAGGAGGCAGCTTCTCCCCCATTGCACATCAACAGCAGAGGCAGAACTTGCTGAAGGATGAAGAAACAAAAAGATCTCACAAGCTTTAACATCTGTGACCCCTCCCCTTGTGCATTTGATGCCAAGGCGTCAGACACATCTGGTCACCTCTCCCAAGCCCAAAGCTTGCCTCTCCAAGAGTGGGTTCCAAGATGGGATGGGACCTCACTCTCCTTGGTGATGTGCCAAATGCTTTGGGCCACTTCCTGAAGAGGGACCCTGGGATGCTCACATCAGAAGTCCCACAAGCCAAGCTGAAATGCTGCCCCCCCTCTGCACTGACAGCAGCCTTGAGGACTTTTATCAGGGCACTTTCTCCTTCACTCTCCTTGGAAGGTGGCTGTCCTTTGCTGCTTTGGAGGCCTGTTGTGTAAAGCTTTCCCAGGCTCCTAATCACTCTCATCACCCATCTCCAAAGACGCTGGTGTCAGGGGTCCACCCACACACACATTGCTGCAGGATAAAGTCCTGATTGCTGGCAGGAAAACTTCCTGCTCCATGTCCTGCCTCACTCCATGCACACAGAGGGCTCAGAGAAGGACCTGAACAGATAACGCTCAGTTAAAACCTCAAATGCCAATTTTGAACCCTTGAGCAGGGACCAGCCTACATCATTTCTCAGCATCTCCTTCTGGCCAGGACAGCTAAAAGGACCCCTGTCAGTACACCCCATACCTTCTGCATCTCTTCTTTTCTTTCCTTTCATTGATATTATTTATTTATTCCCCTCCCTCAAAGGCTTTAAGGAGCCACAATCACAGAGTGCCCACTGTCTGCATGGCTGCCCCTATGGATCACATAAGGCCATGCTGGAGGTAGCAGCAGGGCTCAGCTGCCAGCTCTGCGCCCCTCTCTCCTGCCACCCTGGCCCTGTGCCCTGACCCCCAAAACAATGAGCTCTTCTGTTCCCCACAGCCCGCTGGAAAGTCTGGCCTGACATTACGTGTAGTGGGCAGTGGGCGAGGCAGGCAGGGAAGGCGAGACAGGGGAGAATACAAGCCTCAAGTCATCAATTCTTCCTGGGTCAAAGCAAATGAGGTTTTCTCAGTAGCTTCCTATCTGGAGGGAGCTATTTAGGAACAACACAGTGACCCAGAATCAAAGGAGCTGTGTGTAGTTGATGGCATGGAAGTAGAGTGGCTGATTTGTGCTGTCAATCAGCCAGAAGGGGCATTTACAGAGGGGCATTTATGGAAGGGGCTTGGAGAAGAAAAGGCTCCAGGGAGACCTCATTGTGGCCTTCCAGTACTTAAAGGGAGCTTATAAAAAAGAAGGAGTTGTTACACAGGCAGATAGTGATAGAAAAGGGGGATGAGTTTTAAATTAAAAGAGAAGAGATTTAGCTTAGACATTAGGAAGAAATTCTTTACTGTGAGGGTGGTGAGGCACTGGAACAGGTTGCTCAGAGAAGCTGTGGATGCTCCATCCCTGAAGTCTTTAAGGCCAGGCTGGATGAGGCTCCAAGCAACCTGGTTTAGTGGAAGCTGTCCCTGCCCATGGCAGGGGGCTGGAACTAGATGATCTTTAAGGTTGCCTCCAACCCAAACCACTGCAATTCTATGATTCTATGGTTTATTGCGCTTCCTGCGCTGGATGGCTCTCAAACACAGCATCTGTGGGCAAGCAGTGTGAGAAGAAAGGAGATCTGGAGTTGCTGATGTGGCCTCTACAGGAGTGGTAAGGGAGACTTCTAAATGGAGAGGCAACTACCAAAACCCAGAGCTGAATTGCATAGCCAACCTTCCCTTTTCCATGGGGCACAGTTTCAAGCCAAGAGCATCCAGGGAGCAGTAAAACCACATATTTCCCCCTACAAATAAACAAAAAAGTGCCAAAAGATCCTTATATGACAATGTGGGTGAAGATCTGAAGAACAGATCGGTAGCAATGACTAATAACCCCATTAAGCATTGTTACTGAAATTATTATGAGATTAAAAAAAGGCAGACAAATGAAAGCACTGCCCAGTGCAACAGCAGCACACGGTGCCAAAGCTCCCATGTACATGCAACACGGCTCTTCAAAGCTGAAAGTTTAAAAGACACCCCAGTGTCACCAGTAAAGAGAAGTGAAGGCTTACTGGTCACTTTTGGAAATGAGACATAATCCCTGGTTGGATATTATGTTAAGTGGCCAAAAAGTGGATTTAGCAAGCCAACTTGCAACTTTTGGCAGCCACAAGAAAGTCCATTGGCTTATTCTGAAGGTCAGTGAGGAACCAGAATGGGTGAGACAGCAGCTGGGATCATCAGCAAAACTTAATCACTGAAAATCCATGAAATTCAGAAGACTGCAAATCTTTGACTCAAAAGTTATTTCCATCTCACCATATGGATGCGGGACCTGGAACTCCACCAAAGAAATGTCTAAATGCCTTCCAAAGCAAACGCCTTTGGAAAATACCAGGTTTAAACGGAATAAGATGCATAACAAGTTCTGAAATACTATTAGGACAGTATCTTCAATCCGGAAGGCATGATGGAAATAGTTTGGATGTGTCCAAAAGGCAAGGGGAAGCAAAAGAATAAATAGTAATTAAAAAAAAAACCAACCAGAAGATAGTTCAGTCAATAGATATTCATTTCTGTCAATAGATTATTATTTCTGTAATAGAGAGAACAAACATACACCATTTAAAAATTCAGAGGCCATGTGGAGTCTGGAGTAGGCAGAGACAGAAAAGCTTTTGAAATAACAGAAAAGAAGAAGCAATCTGAACACTTAATACAGAAAAGTCTAAGAGCTGATCTCAACTGGTCCTGCCTCAAAACCAGATTTAAACTATAAATAAAAATGTTTCATTTCTGACCCAAGAGAAAACTTCCTTCCCTGAACACACATCATTTTGGGGCGAGAATATTCACATTTGGATGGAGAAGTTAATTTCTAGGCATTAGTGTAATGCAGACAACCAGACTGATGCAAGATTTCCCAAATCAGAACCTTCTCCAGAAAAAGTGCACAAGAACTCAGCAAAAAAATAGGAACCAAATATGAAAACACAAATCCAGAGATGAAATCAGCTCCCCCCTTTGCCCCCAGGTTGCTGGATTTAGTCCAGATTCAATGGAGAAACAGGTACTGCTGGCTATCTTACACGGCAAGAAACATATGCTTCCAGCACTCAGATTTTCCTCCTATCCTTCAAAGGCACAGCTTGCAGGCTAAAGACAGCTAAGAACAAATTTTTTTTGACCAAAGCTGCTTTTAAAACATTTTTAAAGATTTTCTACTTAAACGCAGCAGGTATTTAAATTGCTGTATGACTAGATATGATTGATGACATATGTACGATGGCACTGTGCAGGCTTGCACGCTGACCTTGAGGAAATCCTCTTTGTGTGTTGCAAGGTCGTGGCAGGCATGCCTTGGTGCAACTCTGTATGCCTGGCAGTATGCAAATGGTCTGCATCTCTTCTTAAGGTCTCAAGTCTGTTTTTGTGAATCCACATGATGACTATTTGTTTTTTTCTGTCACTAACCACAAAAAAGAAAGAAAAGTGATCACAGATTTACAGAAGATCCTGAGCTGAAAGGGACCCACATCACTGAAGTCCAGCTCCCGGCCCTGCACAGGACACCTCAAGAGTCACACCATGTGCCCGAGAGCATTGCCCAAAGGCTTCTTCAACTCTGCCAAGCTTGGTGCTGCAACCACTTCCCTGGGGAGCCTGTTCCAGTGTCCAGCCATCCTCTGGGTGAAGAACCCTTTCCTAATACCCAGCCTAAACTTTCCCTGACACACCTTCATGATGTTCACTCAGTCCTGTCACTGGTCACCACGGAGATCAGTGCCTGCCCCTCTGCTTCCACAGCAGCTGCAGACCACACTGAGGTCTCCCCTCCTCAGTTTCCTGTTCTCCAGGCTGAATAGCCCAAGTGCCCTCAGCTGCTCCTCATAAGGCTTCCCCTTCAGAGCCTTCAGCATTTTCGTGGCCCTCCTCTGGACACTCTCCAACAGCTTTGTATCCTTCACACACTGTGGCACCCAAAGCTGCCCCCAGCCCTCAAGGTGAGGCCGCCCCAGTGCAGAGCAGAGCAGGACAATCCCCTCTCTTGCCCAGAGTCAGCTGCCAGGGCACTGCTGACTCACATTCAACTTGCTGTCCATCAGGACAGGACCCCCAGGTCCCTTTCCATGGCACTGCTCTCCAGAACCTCATCCCCAGGCTGTCCATACACCCAGGGTTGCCCCATGACAGGTGCAGAATCTGGTACTTTCCCTTGCTGAACTTCATATGGTTGATGACCATCCAGTCCTCTAACCTGCCCAGATCCCTCTGTAGGGCCTCTCTGCCTTGGAGGGGGGCAACAGCTCCTCCCAACTTATTATCATCAACAAACTTACTTAGTATCCCTTTGAGTCCTGCACCCACGTAATTGTTTTAGATGTTGAAGAGCACTGGCCCTAAGACTGAGTCCTGCAGAAGCCCACTAAAGATCAGGCACCAGCCATGCTCTACGCTGGCTCCATCTACAGAGCCTCCCACAGTCACTGCCAATTTGCTGTGGTTTAACCCATGATAACCACATGATAACCACAAAGCTGGTTTCACTTGGCAGCAAGGTGGAGAAGCTACACGGAATGGCAGCAAAATGTCCCTCAGCTCTACTGCTGCTCTACAGGCACCCTGAGGTAAATAAAAACCTCTCTCATTTCTTCCACCTCCTGAGATACGTTTTGTCACTACTGTAAGGTGCTGAAAGATCCACCTAAGCATTATGATAGGAAAGTGAGAGTATAAAGACTTTAAATGATTACTGAAAGGAAGGGCCATTTATATTAAAAGCAGTAATTTCCAAACCTTTAGGGTCAACTCATCTCAGAGAGACCCTTGGTGACTGTGGCAGCCTCATCATCCAAATCCCTGATAGATGCATTATGTACTTCCCTGGACTAGCTGCAATCCGTATCCACATCCTCACAGCTTCACACATCCTCAGCAGCTTGTGAACAGCTCAGAAGCCCCTGGCCCAGGTAGAAACCATAAAGCCCAGGTGAGTTTCCAGCTGTGGGAATGACCCTGAACACAAGTGCAGCCAAATCACTGACTTGCTCCGTGCCTTGGTTTCCCCATCAGACCAGACCTTTCATGGCAGATGTGGTCTCCCCAAACACAGCCCCAGTCGCCTCAGCTGCTACTGTAATACAGATAAAAAACTTTTGTTCTTCCTTTGAGTCACTAGTATAAATTATGTGCTTCGGTCTGGTAAACACTTTTGCATCATGTCTTCCATCTGATAGTTGCTAAAAGAAAAAGGGGAAAAAAAATTGGTTCAGTGTCACTTCTGCTCTCTTTCAAAGAGAAACAAAGCCGGCTTCCTCGCACATTTTCCTTAAGTACTGTTTGTCTTTCTTAAGTTCAACCTGTGCTTTGGCACCATTAATCTTTTACATCCACTGTGGACTGCCAAGACAATTAGCCAACACTGAAGTCATGACAGATAGCTGAGGATTCACTCAAGCTGTCTCAGCAAAGCCAAAGCAGCAGAAAAATACACCAGGTTCACCCCCACACAACAGATGGACTCCTTACCTCCGTGGGCATGTCCACCTCAATTGATGCAATGCCTCGAAATATACACGGGTTAGTCCTGGCCAGACCAGTCTGGGTTTCAGCAGCTGAAGAGCTGCCCCAACATGTGTGCTGGCAGCAAACAAAACAAAGACTGTCCACCTTCACAGCGAGCTGGGCTACAACAGCTCTACTGCTTCTGAGACTTGTGGCTCCACGTTGCACCTTACAGAGGCGTAAGAAATATTGGGTTAGAGGCACCTCAGGAGGTTTCTAGTCCAGCCTTGCTGACTTGACATTTGAGGTGTCACTAGATCAGGTCTGCTGGAATTTTCTCTAGCCAAGTCTCGAAAACCTCCAAAGACTGAGACCCTGCAGCCTCTGTGGGAAGCTGTTCCTTTACTCCATGACCCTCTTATTGGAGGGGCTTTCCTAAGAACCAAACTGAACCTACAAATCTGGGTGTTGGCTGTTGCTCCTTATTTTGTCACCTTCTACAATCAAGAGTTTGACTTCATCAAATGGTTCCCACAATCATTCTTCAAGTATCTGCCTGTTACTAGATCACAATTTTCATGACGACAATAGATCACCACCTGGCTGTTTCCAGAAAATGCTACAGTGGGCAAAGGAATGCAGTCCCACAGTCAAAAAAATGACCCCAAAAGGAGGGGGTAAGACCTCTTCCCCTCTTGTAGGGAAGAGATCATGTGTTTTGACTCATCAGCAATGATGCAGCAGAGAAACAAGTTAGAGAGTGGGACCTTTGTGCAGCATTGCACAAGAGAGCTGGTGTAGCAGGAGCGCTGGCAGGCACTGCCTTTGCAAGCAAAATGCACCCCCTGACCTGCAAAACCTTCTCTGGTGGAGCAAGTGTTCATCCCTCCCATGAATCATTGGGCAGATTACAATTGCTAAAATATATGATGGTCTTTTGGAATCAAGCTGGGAGATTACATGGGAGGAGCAGGGTGCAGCAAGGCAGTTTGACAGATGGAGTAAGTGCAAACTCATGGAGTTTCAGTGCAATCAAAACTTTCTACAAAGAACTTGTCAGAGGACTTCCCTGAGTCCCATCAGGAGATCCAGGTGACATAATCAGTGCCCTTAAGCCTCTTAGCTACCCCTCCCTGCATACAGGCTCAAAATCCATAAATTCACCCAAACCAGCGCTGGAAGGAACTTCTGGAGAATTTGTCAAATTTATTCCACTGCCTCTAAACAGATTCAGCTCTCTGAAGTGGAGTTTGGCCAACCTGCACTTCAGAACTGCCACGATGGAGACTCCAAGCCCATCCCAAACCATCTGTTCCACTGCTCCACTCCTCTGGCAATCAGAGGTTAGGAAGTTTTTCCTACACTTGTTTCCCTTGCTGCAGCTCAAGCTCAGCACTTCTTGGCCTCCAGTCACCAGCCATGTAGAACAGTTTACTCCCTTCTCCTTCGCAGCCACCTTTGGCATACGCCAGGACTGTTATTTCTCCTCTCAGCCCTCTCATCCCCAAACAAACCCATTTCCTTCAGTCTTTCTGCTTTCTATATTTTTGCTCATTTTTTGGTGCTTTTCTCTGGCATGTCTGCAACTGTTTCCTATTTTTGTTAATGGGTAGAGCATCCCATATGAGGCATGGCACAGCTGAGTATGGGAGTGACCGATTAAAACTCCTTAGAAGAGAGAAAAAAAGGAGGTAATTCTGCACAATCTTTTGTACTTTGCTGCAGAATAAAGAGATGTTCTTTCTTCTCCCTCCTATAAAATTTCATCCCAATCAGCACTGTGCCAAACTCCACCTGGCATCTCCACTACTTGACAGCCTATGATAACCCTGCACTAATGGTCCTACTTCAGTCCACATCCCACATTCTCATTTAAGGAGGACATCCTTACGATGCATTTTCAGGTGGGATATGAAGGATCTACTTCAGGAACCAAAATAAGCCCTTCATCAAGGAGGTGCCCCTAGGAACAGGGCTGCAATCAGTAAATCAGCCCTTTAACCTCTTCTTGCTTGTCCCATCAGAGAGGAGCAGCTCTTCCAATGGCCTTGATTAAACTGCTTTTACATGATGTAAGAACAAAACTGATGCACAAAGACAAATCCAGAAAAATCAGCTGGGAGGAAAAAAACCAAAACCCAAAGCTAGGGGGAAAAAACCAAAACCCAAAAACTAGAGGACTGTACAACCGGCACACGATGAGAAGCTTTTGTTTTAGTCAGAAGTGCAGACATACATCTCAGCCAGACAGAAAATACTCTGACTTCATGGTACATAAATGAGCAGGCAGAGCACACTGATCTAACGATAGGGAGCTGAGCTGCTCTACGACAGCACTTGTTTTTCACAGTGCTTCCCTGCCAGACAGTCCAGCCCTGAGCCCATCGTGCCGGGCAGCGGACAGACACAAAACACTGCTCCAAACCCACGTCTAACACAGGAGACAACAGACAGGCACGTCCAGCAGGAGAGGACCAGGAGACAGTGAGTCAGTACAGGACCAGCACAACATGCGCTGGTCTCGGCTCACTGGTCACACAACTAAAGCCCGGGGTTTTGTTTAGGGATTGGGTTTTTTTAAAATTTTTTTTTCACATGTGTTTTAAGGAGGAGCCAGGAGGAGAATTAAAAGACAGTTCTGTGCTTTGTGGCTGCGTACAAGGAGACTCTTTCATGCATGAAAGTCAGAGAGGCAAAAGGTAGGAGCAGGCTTTTTAATAGGGTCTGTAGCAACAGGACATGGGACAATGGCTGTAAACTGAAAGAGGGTAGATTCAGACCAGATATGAGGAAGAAAATTTTTTAAAATGGGGGTGGTGAGCCACTGGCACAGGTTGCCCAGAGAGGTGGTAGATGCTCCATCTCTGGAAACATACAAGGCCAGGCTGGACAGGGCTCTGAGGAACCTGGTCTAGTTGAAGATGTGCCTGCTCATTGCCAGGGGAGTGGGATAGATGAGTTTTAAACCTCTCTTCCAACCCAAACCATTCTACGAATGTACAAGAAGTGTTTGTCTGAAAAAAAGCAATTAAGCAAGAGGATGAGGGAGCTTGATGTCCTAAGCAGAGCAGAGGTGAAAAGAGATATTTTGGTACTTCAATTATTCTTGACCTTCAGTTGTTTGCTTAGCTTTTATTATCAATATTACAGTAGCATTTACAGCCAAACTGCCCTGAGTCTACATGAACCCCTGTCTGCAGTTATGAGGCTGAAAAAAGACACACTTTGTCTCAGCCTTTAAGCAGTCATCGTTTGATCATTTGAATGTCCCTCAACAGAAGAGAAACTCACAACGCTGATATTTCCCAGAGCGTTGTACAAATAGGTCCCACAATCTCACATAAACACAATCCTCTGAAGTGAAACAGAGCAGGCACTGCTGTAAATGCAGATTAATGCTGCACTGATCAGGTGTGGAGAAGAGCCCCCTTTCCCAACCACCCTGGGTGGAAGTCAGAGAGAAAATTTAGTATTTTCCTTTCTTGCCATAGATCTCCTTCAAAAATAAAAGCAAAACAAAACCAGGCTTATAAAAGCACAGCACTTCAAGGACAGCGTTAGCAACACACCCATGTGCAGACATTTGAAATGCACTTGTCAAAGAAAAAATAAATCTATCCGCTCCCCTGTGTCAATACAGCCAGAGCAGGAACTTCAAACCCCATTAGCAGCATCCTGCAGCCTGAGATTTCTCCTCTGAGATCTCAAAGCAGAACATAAACCGAAGACATAAGGAAAGTGGCAAAGCCAGCGATTCAGCACCTTCCCTTTGAGGCCATACAAAAGCCGGCATAAACCGCCTTTTGTGCATGAAAACCAAAGTCCAGCCATGTGGGTTTATTGTGGACAAAGGCAGGTTTTACGGGAGGAAAGCCATCACCCTCAGGCTCTGGACGAGCAAGCTGCTCTGAGCTACACTGGGGAGAGCCTGATCCTCACACCAACACCCTAAATGCACACCACAGCTACATAAATACAGTATCAATAATGGTGCATGAAAAAGCAAAGGGACGAGGCACCACCAAGTGAGACACGGTCCAAGCTAAAGGCCTTCAATGCTTTGAAATCCAGCCACCGGTGCAGGAAGCTGGTGCAACTGGTGCGACTGGAAGGGAAGTCCCACTGACCACAGCGCCGGGACCGCTTCAGCGCAGAGATCCCCTCGAGTGACATCTGCCAAGCATCGCTTCCTGCCCCGCGGAGGCTGCGTGGGATGGCCGGGCACATCTCAGCATGGCTGCATTTCCTCTTGGGGCAATGAGGATGTTTTGAAAACATAGGTGGCTTGCAAAGCACTTTGGGATGTATGTGGATGAAAAGCACTCTTATGCACATCGATAATTAGCACTAACCGCCGGCATGTCACACCCTCCATGCAGAGCATTTAGCAGATTTATTCAGCTCTTGCTGGAATGCCAGAGCACAAGCTGGATATTCAGACAGTGATGTGAGCGCCCTTTCATGGGGCAGATGCTGGGGAGCTAATGATGTTTGATGAGTTAAGGCCATTGGTGACTCAGGAGCAGCAATTAGTTGATTTCTGCGGGAGGAAGGTGCTTTGCTCCATTAAGCTAAAAGCATCCTCCACAGTTCAGCATGCACAAAGTCATTCTGTCCACCTCCCACGAAGCCTACCTACGTTCATTAGGGGGTTGATACTTCCCACATAAACACTCAGGTTTACATTTCTGGATGCCCTAGTAGTTCCATCCCTCAGCCCTGTGCCAACCTGATATTTCCTGGAAGAGCATGAGGCACACAAGGAAAGAATTGCCAAGAGCAACTGGACACATGGTCTAATGCAAAGGGACGTGGTACCACTGATGTCTAAGGGGCTGAACCCATTTTGGGCAAGGCTAATAACACTGTCACAAATCAGTCACAACCCCAGTCCTGCTCTAGCCTGCAGTACGGGACTACGGACATCCATCTCCCTCTCAAGGGTAGACAGTGATGCTTCCATCAATCAATAACAGGCACTGGGGAGACACCAGCTGCACTTGTTCTGCCTGCTATTCCCCAAATGCACGCAGGCAAAAGCAACAGGACCAAAGGATGATCTGGCTGGTGTCCCCCCAGGAAGGGAAAGCATCCAGCTCCCTCCCAGAGGCTGCATTCCAGTCATGTGAAGGCTGGCTGAGGCTGGTCTTTGGTGTCAGGGAGTGGGACCCTGGACATCCTGGGGAGTGATGTGCCGAGTCATAGGACGGCAGCGCTTTTCTGAGCGCTAATGCTCGTGGCACATGGCAGGAGTGTCAGGCGGAGGACGCAATGAACAGTTATTTCTTTCAATGAGTGGGGAATGTGACAGAGCTGGCATTTGGACCCTCTTTTTACAACTTCTTTGAAGTGTTTGATCTCAGCCGCTAACGACGCAAAGGCTATCGAAGCGCTACTGGTGCTATCTTCAAAGGGTTCGAACGTTCAATGATTAATAGGAACCCTGCACGGGATGGGGGAGAGCGACTATTATGGGAATGCTGGGGGAGATCCAAGATGCGTTAGTACCTTTACTCTCTGAGACCAAGGTACTCCCAGCCTCCCCTAAAACACACGACTTCAAAGGCGGGGGTGTGACCGTCGCATGTCCCGGGTGAGCCCGGCCACCGCGGGGCGCAGCCAGAACGGCCCCAGCGCAGTGTCCGCTCCAGCCGTGGCCGTCACGGCCCATCCCACCACCCCGGGGCAGGGAGCAAGCCGGGGGGCTCGGAGATGCTCCCACCCGCCTTCCCCGAGAGGCGAGGAGCCAGAAGCTTTCGTTCCCCACCCGGGCAAGGGGCACCCCCGCCCAGCCGAGCCCCAGCGGCGCCGGGAGAGGCGGCGGCAGGTGCACCCGGGCTGGCGGCGGAGGAGCGCGGATGGAGGCGGCGGGGATGGATCCCGGCTTTCCCGGGGCCGGGGTAAGGATGAAATGGGGTGGGCTGAGACTTACGTATCTCCGTAACTTCTTCTCCGGCGGTGACTTTCGGAGCCAGCCCGAGCACACCACCTCCCCGCCGCTCATCGCGGCAGCCGGGCGCCGCCGGGCGCTGCCTCCCGGCGCTCAGCGCCGGCCGCGCCGGCCCATGGAGGGCGGGCGGGGGTGGGTGGGTGAGCGGACGGATGGATGGATGGATGGATGGGTGGGTGGAGGGAGGGAGGGACGGAGGGAAAAAGGGAGGGAGAGATGGAAGGATGGATGGGGGGGCGGCGAGCGCCTCCCCCCGCCGCCGCGGCCGCTCGGCTGCGAGCGGGGAAGCAGGAAACTGGCTCCTTCCCGGCTCACCACGCCTCCGCCCGCCCGGCGCCCCGCCAGCCGTGTTAAAGACACAAACCCCGCGGGGAGAGGGGCTGCCCGGCCCCACGCCGCCCCCGAGGGGCTGCCGCTCGTCCCGGTCCCCCCCACACTCATAGAGTGCCTACAGAGAAACTTTATCATAATGCAGCAGGTGATCTCTAACAGCGCAACGTTTCCTTAATTAAAAAGTACAGCTCCTCCCAAACCTCTCCCCCGTAAGGTTTCATTACCCCAGGACCCTTCCTCTCTCTTGATGGAAAAGCTCCTTCTCACCTCGTAAAGGCGAGGCTGGCTTTAGCCTCTCCGTGCTCAGGGGCTTGTGCCTGAGATGAAGATGCCATAGGAAAACAAAGAGGTTGAGCAAGAAACAGCCAAACACCAGTGATGTCAAAAACCCTCCTGAAGAAAAAAAAAATAGCAATAAAAAACCACGAGGGGAATCAATAAAAGCTTCGTATTTTCTTATTGATTTTTAAGTAATGGAGCAGTGGCCACTGAAAGGGGATTTGACTGCCATTGGAGTCTCATGCAGACAAGCCAAGTTTTGTATTACAGTGTATTATACCCTGGCTGAGATTCACTATCAACTTTTAGATCTAGAAACACTGTGCATTTCAAAGCCTGATCCTCTCCTTCCCAGCTCAGGCAGTAATAAAACGTCTCTCCACAGCCCTTCGAGTTGGGTTATGCTCTAACCTTGCTTTCACTTCACCCTTTAAAGCAAAACTTGGGCATGGCACCTATAAAAACTGAATCCTCTTAGCCCACGCTCATGTGGAAAACACAACAATTTGCTAGGGATGAATTTCTAAGACCTGTTTCTATACAGCAGCTCTGCCCCAAACCTGCTTGGGCACATTCAGTCATCCCTGCCTCAGCTTCCCTGCCTGTCCAACTTCTGTGGGCAGGGATGGTCCCTCCTTATGTGTTTGTGCTGTAGCTCTTGCAATAACAACTCCGTGCTGGCTGGATGTGCTACTGTATGTCACACAACAACAACCTTTATATAACATCACTCGAGCAGGGATCTTGCATCACTTCAGAGCAGTAATTGCAGTGCAGTGCCTCTGGGAGTTAGGAGCAACACCTCTTTTCAAGATGGGGACAGCACGGTTAAGCCATATGTTGTTTATCATCTTTGTGAATGCATAAAGTAGGGGAATAACCCCTTACAGAACAAGTCAGTCATTTGTCAGGAATGTATTTTCTCAACAGCTTTGTTTTTCTGCCAGTGAAATGCAAAGGCTACATAGGAAGATTTTTCTACCTTCTCACTACCCAAAGGAAGGGCTTGATCCTATTCCAATGCTGGGCAATCTCTGCAGAGAGAGGCTATGCTCAGATCAGCTTGCCCATCTCTGCCAACGCAGTGTGTGTGATGGGGCTGAGAGCAGGGGAGGATGGAGAGACCAGTTCTGTGCTGGCCTCAGTCAGCATCACCTTATTCAGTGCACTGGAGCCATATCAATTTACACTGTATGAGAGCGAGAGTCTCACCTGCAAACTCTCCTGGGTTAGAGGCACTTTGTTCATTTGAGGAGAAAACTGTGTCCTGGTGACCTGCACTTGAGAGATCTTCCCAAAACACACAGAAATTTCAGGGAGGCCAGTGAGCTATTGGGTATTTAGAAAGACTCAATTAAGAACAGATGATTGTGATTAATACAAAGGTATCATGCAAAACTATCCCATGGTGTATGTTAATGATTCACAGGTTAGGAATTCACTCATACTGACACCAATGCAAAGTGGTATCAGTTTGAATACCAGTTGCAGAGAACCCCGTCTGCATTTTTATGTTAACAACTTCTACCACACAGAGTTGGAACACTTAATTTGGGTGATGGATGTTTAAAGAAATGCTCCATAATTATCATTGTGTGAATTGGAATGAATTATTCTACATGTTCTATGACAGCCCTTGCTTTATTGCCCAGCTCCCTTGCTGTCCTATTCCTTCTCTCCACTCATCTCCTATTCTGGATCACATTTACTGACTTGGTTATATCACAAGATATATCCAAACAGTGTTCAAAACATGAAGTACTCCCGTGAATTCTTTTTTCCATGCTTTTGGTGATACTTGACAGGTATCTCAGTTTGCTGGGACTTTTGGATGGGAAATGGGTTGCATTTTCTGTACATTTGAATATGCTGCTGTTCTCACGTGTGACACAGAATCACAGAATCATTAAAGTGGGTAAATGCCTCCAAGATAATCGAGTCCAACTGTAATATAAGCTGTGTGCAGAAAATTGCTTCAGACAAAGATGCTGCACGTGAACGTGCCTCCCCAATTCCACTGTGGCTGTATGCAGAGTGGGAACAGTGAGTTAATTCTGGCATCAGGCTTCCAGATTACATATGATCCAATGCATGTAACATTACAACGCCTTATAATGCTGGCCCTCCTTAAAGCTTTTGGCCAGGAGGATACACAAATACTACCCTCAGTGCCCCTGGGAGTTAAAGACGATGTCTGTCATGAGCACAGCTCGATTTGGCAGCGCTTGCACGTTCGTAACAGTTTTTACCAACTTCAAGCTGTTCCTCCAACCGGCAGTGGAGAATGAACTCAGGCTGGCCCCAGCTGACTGCGTAAATCTCTGGAGTGTGAGCTAACAGCCAGCAGCCTTGGCGGAAAACTGTGTGAAAACCACATCCCTGTGTTGGAAAAACCTGACAAGGGAGTTATGCGAAGCCATCAAGAATCCATCTCTGCCAGCAGAAGCAACTGAAGGAGGAACAGCAGAATTAGCAGACATAGCAAGGGAGAAATTAAGAGATGCCATATAAGAAATAATATTCCTTGAGCAAGGGTAAGGCTGAGAGAGAAACGTTTTCCTAAGAAAAAGCCCTTGTACTGTCTTTAGCATGCTGGAGTGTGTGACAAAAGGACACTTTCTTCTGCAGAAACCTCTGGGGTTTTTATTCGTAACCTTCAGTGTGGTTTCTTGTTCGTGTCTGAAACTGAAAAATCAGAACTTCTAAGAAAGAAACCACAATGTCCACGGCTACTCCTTACTACTCCAAATTTATTCAAATGAGCTGTGCCATCTGCTGGCAGACGGGAAAGCTGCAGGCGGAGCAATTCTCTTCGCTCCCAGTCGCTGGTGCAAGCAGTCGGGATGGAGACACCGGGCATTTCCCGTGGATTAGGGACCAGCTGGCTGAAACGCTTCGAGCTACCTTCCCCAGCCAGGCACAAATCCCTTGGAAATGCCGATACGGCGGTTAATATAAACCGAAACAGGCTGGGGCGGGGTGGGGGGGGAAGGAAAGGCTTGAGAAATCTGCCGTGCTGCTTGGTGCTCCTTGCCTGCTTTTAATTCTGAGCGAATGCTCAGTCTCCTGAGATGCAGCTCCACAACAATAAGACCTGACTTTATCTTCACGCAACAGTTCCCGCAGCAGAGAGGGATGGGAGCAGCTTTTTGATTTAATGAAGAATTTTCAAGGTTAAAAAAAAAAAATCACCTCTTTCAAGAACTCAAGTCTTTTCAGGCTTTCCACCCTCCACAGAAGAGCAAAGCAAGCCCCCCAGAATGACTGCAATTGAAGCCAAACCACAAGACAGTCCTTTCCTTTTTGTGACAGCAGCTCCAGCAGCACTGGCTGCTTTCCATGAGCAGAGGGAATAGTAGCACAAGGTGCTTTGATCAGATAATGAGACAGTTTGAAGCATCTTCAATAGAGTGTTGTGGCAAAGGCAGGGGCATCAGTGCTCTGATGCCTTAATACAGGTTAGCAGTGTTCAAGGCAAAGAGGCTTCTGTGGAGTTGATGGTCCTACTTTGTCATCTCTCTGTTGGACATCCTGGCCAGAACCAGCACATCCCATCTAGAATGGATAGAGACCCCCTGGGCAGGACAGGGAGGGGCCTGGGGTGCTGAGCTGGATAGCGTCTGGATGCAGCTGGAGGACACTTCCAGTCCTCACACTTAAGATTATTAAAGAAGACTTTATATTCCTATTCAGTCAAAACTGAAGCCCAGTCCCACTTCTCTCACCAGACTAGACACTTAGAAATAACTTTGCCTGGAGCTGAGCTGGGGCAGAACACTACTAATGCACTTCTCAGTTCTGGACCCAGGTAGAGGCTTTTTTTTTGCACCTGGTGATTCCCTACTAGGGCGGATGAGCTCCTCATGCAAACTCTCTTGCCTGGATCCAGACACATTTTTGGCACCTACCTTTACCTTTTCTCTCTCCTGCACCCCCCCCCCCCCCCCCTTTGCTGTTTTTACCACGGAAGTGAGGGGAACTAGGAGGTTTCCCATTTTTTTCTCACCTCCTCAAAACAGAAAACCATTATACAACTGCTTGGTGGAAAGTGCACCAGGCAATGCTCCAGACACAGACACTATTCTGACATAAGCATAAAGGCCACTTCATCTTTGTTTTTCCCCGATGAGGCCGGCAGCTCGGCATGGGAAGGACTCCCTCTATGGACACTATTTGGCACAATGGGGCTTTGAGCGCAGCTGGACCCAGGGCAAGCAACCATAAAACAAATGATAATAAAACAGGCAGGGAGAAATCTTTGCCGTGCTGCCCTGCCTGCTTACCGGTGTACTCTCACATCCTTAGGCATTACTTCAAGAGCAGATGGTGCTCTGTGGTAGAGCAAACGAGCAATTATCCTCCTGACACCCTGCAAGGCCTCCCCACATGCGATTGCAAGAAGTTACTTCACCCCAAGCTAAGAGCTGTTGTCTGGCTTTTCAGCATAATTGGACGTAATCAAGTTTAATTTGGTTGGTGCAGTAACTCTGAAGACTTTTGTAACTGGATTACTGTTGGCTCAGCGGTCATGTGCCATTATATCTGCTGGTGAAAACAGAAGCCAGAATAAAAACAGATGCTTTCCCCCTACTCCTCCTTCCAGTGACACCCCTCCAGGACATGAGCTTGCCCTGTATAGCCAATATAATGAACTAAAAATTCTATTAGAAGAAGGAAGTCATTGCTGTTGTATTATGTCCAGGCCTCTTCTACAAAGTGTAAATTACTTAGAATATATATTTCTCTACATTTGTCTACAACTGTTGACCATGCACAGCTTAGAGCTAAAACTACTGGAACACAGACCTACTATGCATACGAGCTTTTAGAATTATAAATCTTATTATTCTAACTATACAAGTAGGGAAGCTGAGACCATGAGCAGGAGTGAGTGGCTGATGAGGATGGACTCCCCCAGATCCTGTTTTCCACTCTACACCACCATCTGAGAACCAGGAATATAGAGAATGCTGTGTCCATAGCAGACCTATAGCTTTACTGCAGGTAATCTACAGGTGAGAAAGGGTACCTGGTAAATGCAACAAAGCCAGCAGCATAAAGACCTTATTTTCAGACCCCCCAGCTACTACGTCGTGGAAGAAGCATGTGGAAGCCATCATACTTTAGATCAAATTTTGCAAATTCAAGAGCCTTTGTTGTCTTTTGTAATGCCCCTCAAATGCTGACAGTTAAGACACACTGATATACTCCCAAAAGAAGCTGAGGCCAGGGAAACAAAGACTGAAATATGGAAATATGGCACTTTTTTAACAGTGAAAATAATCAAGGAGCAATGCATGGAGGGGATATGCCCTTGTGGTTTCAAAGCATTTTAGCCCTCCTGGCTGAGATGTCGATTGCATTTTAAACAGACATCTCCTAGAAGTCTAAAGTGTGAAGAGACTTTGCTGAGATAAGAGCAAAAGCTGCTCTGCAGTTGCCAATCCCAAATGCTACACAGCAGCCACCCTCCCAGCTGAATGCTGTTAAGCTGTAGTTGCAGGCATATGCATCTCTGGTTTTGGCCAGATGGCTATTTTAAGTTTCTAATGATCTGGGAAATGAACACTTCATAATGTTCTATCTCAGAGGGTTTAGCACAAACTTTCTTCCTTTTATCCATGGCAGCACTGTTACAGATGGTATTGGATCTCAATTAGGGACTGGAGTAATGCAGTGCTAAAAACATTGTGTTTTAGCATGTACTCCAAGGACATGGCAACATAATCCTGCCTGGCAAGTCATCCATCAAGTTCATTAACAAATAGGCCCATGAAATTTGTTAAATACTTGAACCTTATACTTCCTAAATCACCATGAACACTAATAATTTATTAATGCCATTAGTAATAATGGAATTTGAAAGACTGTTTGAAGCCACTGTATAAACCAGGCCCTCGGATTTGATTTGTGTGGTTATTCGAGTTTTGCAGGTGGCAAAGTTCAGCCCTGCAGGGTGATCTGGAAAAGCACCAGCCATGCATGTTTACAGAGAAGCACCTAAAGCACGCCTTTCCCAGAACTCCAGCTGCAGAGTGCTGGAGCAGAGCCCCATCTTGGCAGCTATGACGCCACTTATATGCTGCTGAGCCAGCCTGAAAGCACATGGTGATTTATTTATACTAAACAGCTGCAGAGGTCATTTCAAGTGCTTCACAGAGATGCCATCATGTGAGCCCAACCTGCCAAAAGGAGACCTCCTCAGTTACAGTGATGACAGAATCTCTGCAGTAGGTAAGTGCTCACAGCTGCATCTCCTGGAGCTGCAAACTCGCTACCAGTTGAGCACTGCGTTTCTGTAGCTTCGTGCAGAAAAGGGAGAAACCTGTTCTCAACTCTGACAGGGCAGCCTGGAAATGAAACCCTAATCCTGACTCTTGCTTCCCTCCACAGCCTCTGGCAAGTCCCTTCATCTGTCACTGACCTGGAGTGTCCCAGCTGTGTGAACAGCCCTGGCAGCACTGACACTGAGAGGTCAGTCAGCCTTTGAGTTGGCTGTGGTGGGAGTTCAGCTGTCTCCTGCCTGGATGTGCAGCCCATGGCCACGTGCTCATCAATGGAGCAGCAGCAAGGCTGGGGGACAAGCAGAAAATGGGAGACCCGTGTCTCAGAAAAATATGGATCATATGCCTGCTTCACGCAGCTTAACCACAGTACTGAGCACAGAGTGCCCAGGATCTTCAAAGGGCCATCAGAGATACTGGAATTATTGCTCAAAAATGACTTTGAAGGTAAAGACACCAAGGAAGTATTACTAAAAAACATTGTGTCAGTGGTGTAATTATTTTCCACCGGGACTAGAAATGTAGCCTCTTTTTGAAGCCAGGACAGATAGTAGGGAATAGCTACAGAATAGTTCCATACTGAAACTTAAATGTTTACATGATTACCAAGGCCTCCTACCAGTCCTCGTTGATTTTTTTCTGAGCTGTTTGCATACTTTTTTGCCAGCAACCTGTATGATCAGTGACTTCTAAAAACTCTGAACTCCATTCTTTCAGCACAAGTAGCAGTACATTACCCTGCTGAAAATAGTAAGACACACAGATATCAACGAAGAGCAAAGCAGAAGATGAAGCCTTGCAAAGAAAATTAAAAATCTACTCTTCAGGCTGCCTCAAATTATTCAGAAAAAAATCAATTGTAAGAGTAATAAAAATAAACAGCAGGATTGCTATCTCTGAAAGGCCTCGGGACATACAGGGATAGATAAAAATCTCTGAAGCACAGGCGAAGATCTTAGAAATGCCAAAAATGCATTTGAAACCGGATCAGTTGCAAACATCCTGCCTTATTTCTGGTGTGGCAGTGCACCCAAAGGCAAATAGAGGGAAGTCTCAAGAGCAGGCGCCAAGCAGGGATTTGGTTGATTTGGGTCACTTCCATGCTTCTGCCACACATCTTCCCTAACCTTGGGCAAGCAGATTAATTGCTCTATGCCTCAATTTTCTGCAGTAAAATAGTGTCAGCAGTAAGAGCAACATGGATTCTAAAGTAATTTCATCCGTATTTCACTCACAATAGAGCCTACAATTTCTGATGTAACTGGTACATGACTTTTAAATGGCCATGCAGTCTTGTCCCTCTCTGGCCCTTTATGTGAAAGCTCTCCCTTTACAGCATCTTTCCTGTACACCTTGTGCAGCAGACACCGCAGCACAGCAGCCATAAAACAACGGGAGCCATAATTTCTTTGAACTCTGGGTCAAACTTGTTGTTAGCCAAGTCTGTAAGAACTCATATAGTAAATTACATATGTCTATTTATCAGCAGGATCATAAAATAAAAGTTTACAACCCTTCTGAAGGTCATGGCTCTGCAACAAACTGTAAGACAAAACAATAAATTCACCCCCAAGACCACCATTTTTGTGGCTTTAGCAGCTTTGGTTAGGTCTGAGGAAATTAGAACTCTGTCAATCTTTATAAAAAATCCTATTTCTCCTTTGGACCCATCTCTCATTTGTCCCTAAGTATAATGTCTAAAGGCTAAAACAACAGTCATAATGGCTGTTACTGGTTTCAGCAACAGCAAAGCCACGTTTATCTCTATACACACATTTAATGGAAACAAAGACAAAAGTTTCTTGGCAAATTAGCCCCCCTCACCCCCTGAGGAAAAACACATCTATAAGCTATTCCCAAAACAATCAATATTAGTCCAGCAAGCAAAACTGTACATCACGTTTCCCATCAAAGTCTTGGCATTCCCTCAAACAAGTGATGCCTTATAAATTACAACTACTACCAAATAAACCAGAGAGAGAACTGCTGAGCTGGGCACCTTGCTGCGTGTTTCCCTCAGGTCTGGGGGCCTGAATGCAGGTAATTCAGCTAAAATCCCTGTGCTGGTCAGCTGATGTTTAATCATTTGGCCCATGTACTTTTTTGTCTCTGCTTATACAGAAGGTACAACAGCCCAGGATCTGAGCACTGCCACAGTACCACAATGTAAATCATAAAGGAGAGAACAGCAATCTCTGCTCCTAACTTCCAAGTGTGCATTTGCTCTCCTGTGGATTTAAAAATGAGAAGACTGGAACAGGGTGTTAGTTCTGCAGGTATTAGTTTTTCAATTAAAAATAGAGCACTTTGGGATACTTTGATCTTACACATTAAAAAATTAAGTGAAGGGATTATCTGATATTCTTGAAGTGAAAAAACCAGATGTTTTCCTCTAAATACTCTTCTGAGAGGCTGGCATTTAGTTATGCAAAGTTTATGGTGTAGATCTTTTATCTCCCATCACTCTGTTCTAATGTTGCAAAGCTACCGACGCAGTAATCAATGACACTCATTCTTTCCTCTGAAGCTCAAAGTGAGGACAGCCTTGAAAAGAGGCAAGCTGAGGAACTGAAACTTCAAGATATACTTACGAAATGATGCTAGCAGAGACAGTGCTGGTAACCTGGGCTTGAGAGGTGACTGCTTATGGCACTAAAAACACCCCAGCACTAAAAACACACTGGGCACTGCACGGTGAGCCTAAGAGGTGATTCCTGTGTGCAAAGAGTAACAGCTGTTTATTTGAAGAAGTGTCACAGTTTTTATCTGGCTTCAGTCAGTGTCAGGGTGCAGACTCTAAGAGAAGATGTAGCAAGGAAAGCTGCTTAAATTAAGAAAATCTTGGTGCATTTCCCTGCTTACATGTCCAAGAGAAATGACCTCCCCGTCCTCCAGATTAACTTCCGTTTTGTTCTAGAAGGGAGATTCAAAGGAAATACATGACATTCCACGTGGAAATCCCAGAAAAAACATTTTGCATTCCTTGGCAATACCAGTCCATGTTATATATACATAGCACGAGGTGAACAATGCCAGCCTGGAGGGAAACAACGGCTCCCACCCTTGCTGGCTATCCATAAATTAAGTTTCTCACAAGAATGCCAGTCTCGGTATTAACCCTGAGCAGTATCATAAGGCAAAGGGCCTCAGCCTCTTCTCTCTCTCACCACTAGCAAAACCAGCACACGCTGAAGGCTGCTACCAAAACTAGACAGCCTTTCCTTCCCCTTCTGAGCCATCTGGTTACCTCTCTTGGGACAACCCTGTTCAGCTCCTGCTTCATCTGCCAAATTACCAGGGGTATTTTTTTTGAGCTTTCAGACCCAGGGGCAATGTCCCCTTAGCTCACTGGATACTCAGCTCATCAAGCACCTTGAAATGAACCAGGACAGGTAGAAGACTGGGGAAACTGCTCCTCATGGAAACACACAAAAAAGCACTCACAGTGCATACTTGTTACTTCTTTCTTACTTACATCTACCTATCTGCAAATCAAAGGTTCAACCTTTACCTTCAGTCCTGCAACAACCTCTGAAAAGGGCAAAGAACAAAAGGTGGATTAGATCAGTTCTTTGTTCTTGCCCTGTCACCCTGACAGCCACCCTGCAAACCTGTTTGAAGCAGTTGTGTCCTTCCCTGTAACTTGTGACTCACGTCACATTAACTGCGAACTTTTTGGCACCTTCCATTGTCTTCTTTTTTCCATCTTGTTTTTCACTGTTGCTGTTTAGCCCCACCTTGCCCATCAGATCTGGCATCTCAGAGCAGGATCAACAACCTCCCATTGATGCCAAAACCAATGCAGGCAGCCCAGAGCTGCTGTTGGGGATTGCCAGCAGAGTGGACAGGAGATGTTTTGCCATCACCCCACTCTGTTCCCAGAAGATGGGCTTCCAGTTCAGGCACTCTCATTTACAGTGACTGTGACAGAATCAGTGACTAAGGACCTCAATAAGGACACCTGCTCATTGCAAGTTATTTAGGGAACATGCTATGGATGGGGCTGTTTGGCAGCTGTACTCTTTCCACATCTTTCTGCAGAGAAGTCATTCCAAAACATAAAGGCCAGCAATAACACTTCAGACAACATACTAAAGGAGAGATGGTCCAAATGCAGGAAGATACTTCAGTGTCTGATGTGGGAACTTCTCAGTGGTTTCAAAGGGAAGGCAGGTGCTCAAACTGTTTTGTGGAACCAGACTTGCCAACTCAGGGCTGTACCGGGAAATGCAAACCATCAAACGCACAAATAACACCTGCCTAATCGAGTGGATGAAGGAGACATGAAAACATCTTGATATGCAGGAGATGTCTCAGTGCACACAAGAAACCCCCCAAAGTAATGACCTTGTGGTGATGTTGCTTGCATGATCATAACAAGTAAAAACCCCAGCCATGGAGCACACCGAGACATGGCAGGTGCCACATGACACAAACAGGTATTTTTAGATGCTGCAGGTGCAGTACCACACAGCCTTACCAGAGAGAACTGTGACTGCAGTATTACAGTTTTTCAATTTCTTCCATCTACTTGGAAAATAAGTTTTCAGGGCTGTCCTGCAGCCACTTCTCGTACTGTGTGCCCATATACATGGTTTATACTCCAGCCACAGTGGGCTTATGAGTAGCAAGCACTATGAAAATGATAATTTGCTGGATTATGATCATTTGGAAGGGAAGAAGGATGCTGGAAACCCTCAGTTCAAGTCCCAAATAAATCACTGGTTTCCAGTTGCCTCAGGCAAGTCACTTGCTCTTCCCATAACACTGTCTTCAAAACAGAAATGAGTATTTCTTTACCTGGCAGAGAAGCTGAGAGCATAAACCCATTAGAGACTGCCAAGGAGTTCAGATCCTATAGTGATAAGCGATTACTTAATACACAGCAATGCTTGGGAGCATCTGTTGGTTGTTTTGCAATGCAGACCAAACTGCTTGGTCCGATGAGCACATGAGAGATTTTCTCAATAACAACACAGAAAAGCAAAGCAACAACAAAACCCTACCATGAACTGCAAGTTGGCTCTGGAGAGATGGATGGATGAATGAACTCTGATCTAACTGAACATTTCTGTCTGCTGTGAATGTGTGCTTTCTTGGAGACAGAAAACAGATACCTTCTGCAGAAGTTGTGCAACTAATTTGGTTATACAGAAAATGAAACCTCTACCAGACACTGAAGGAAACTCTCTCATGCTGAGAGCGACAGTTTTATAACAGAAGAAGAAACCATACAGAGTTATAAAACAACCCAGTGTACATCTTTATTGATGATTCACAAAATCAAACATCATTCAACAAACTCACTCCAGCAATTCCACTATGACATTGTTCCTTGCTAGGTTTGGCTGATTTTTCCAAAATAAACAATATTTGTTTTTAACTCATAGTGGGGAGAATCATGTTTTACAGTAGCCATTTCCTGACTGCAGCAGTAGCAAGTGTATCACAGCCATGACAATATTTTAGGTCACACTTCCTTTTTAATATTTCACATAAAACTCCCTGCTACTTTCAGTACTTGTTCAGTACTTCCATGGCATGTACTAGTCTCATGAGAATCGTAACCCTTTAGTTAAGTGAGATTTATTAATACTCCTGAAGTGCAATGAAGACATGAGCTGCTATCAAATTAACTGCCAGTGTCCTTCCATAATCTCACCAGAACATATATTATTTTCAATAACCCAGTATTAAATTGACCAAGAGTTTCATTGAAGTAAAAATTACCTTGATTTCCCACTGAAACACACCCAGTCATATCATGGTATGTTATATACACACAGTTACACCAGCAGTTTTCTCCACATGAGTCTACTGCTGAGCTACAGGAGACAGGAGTGAGAAAACCTGGGGAAAGGAATAACATCTTTGATATTGTCAACTCCCAAGATGTACTGCAGGTAGCGTTCAAACCCCATCCCGAAGCCTCCATGAGGAACTGATCCAAATTTTCGGAGGTCTAGATACCTGTAATTTAAACAGACAGTTACATTTGCAGCACAGTTATGCTGATGTCATTAAAGTGAGCTTTTCATCTAGGGCTTTGCTTTCCATCTTAATTACTTCCCTTTGACCCTAACCACTGTGATTTCTGTGTTGGTCAGGGGTATGAAGAAGCAGAATTGCATTAGCAGAAACCCCAAGTTTAAACCCAGTCATAGCTATGATTTGCCAATACACTACAGCATGCTTTTTTTAGGAGCAAGAACGTATTTGGGTAACAAAGAACAGCTTGAGCACCATATCTCTGCTCATATAGGAAACACCTCTGTAGTTTTAGTACCTAAAATATTCCTAGCAGAGGCACAAACCCAGGCTCCCACAGAATCACAAAGCACTTCCACTGCTGGAGGCGAAGCTCTCTGCTTGGGCTTGTCTAGCCTTTGCCATGTTGGTGTGGAAATCTGTCCTGCAAATTCTTTCAATTTCTGTTTGCTTTTCAATAGCGTAAGTAATTTCATTTCCAGCAATTTCTTTAGAAGCTTAAATAGGTCCTGCTGTCTGTCTACTCAACATTCCTTCCTGTTTTTTTTTCTTTTAAGGTAATTATGATGGCTTTTTGCTACTTTTTCCCCAACCACTCTTACAGATTGATTCATTTATTTCTATAGTAAGCCAGAAAAAAGTCCCTTGAACATATCATCTCTAAAAATGAGATCTGGAACAAGACATTTTATTTTGCAGAACAGCACCTGTTGTGCACAGAAAACTCAGAAAACGTTTGGAAGCAGATACTCTGAGTATATGGGTGTCAACGAGATTATGATGGTTCTTCTATAGTTACTCACTTCCCAGCTGGACTGTGGCTGGTGTGATACTGTATTTGCAGCTATAAATTGTCCCAAACAGTTTTATTTTAACAGAATTGAAAAGCATCTCAGTGCTTCTATTGATTTGTGGGGCCACTTCTGAGGTTGCTGAGGGCACCAAGGTATTCTTCTTTATATAAATGCACTAGTAGGGAATTGAGTGACTCCAGATGTATTACTTGCTTCTAATCTTGGTGTATGAATATTTCATCATCCCAGTTAAAAAAAAAATCAAGTGCACTTAAATATAAATGCATATGTTTTACTACTTATGCAGTGGAGTAGAGGGGAGCAGAACACCGTGAAAGAAATTAAGATTGGATTGATTGCAATAAATGGCTTCCCAAATTTTACATACTGTTAATGAACTGCAAGGAAATATTATATTTGTGTGTATATGTACTTATATATGTATAAATATATAAAATATACGTTTTGTATATTTGCGTGTAGTTGCTGGGACATCAGATCTTTCTTGGCTTGAAGACTGTATTTTAACAGAATGAAGACAAAGTAAAGCCCATGATCACCCTTACTTGCAAAATAAGAGTACTCTCCCACAAATTCTATAGCTGCAAGATTGCCCTGTCACTCAGTTTGACAGTATGCCTTTCATACCATGAAATATAATTTTTCCTTAAGGCTCATTAGCAGTAGTTAAAATTTGGGAAACCAATCCAATATTCAGGTTTTTTCTTCCCCAGTGTTTTTCCTCTCCCCTCCACTGCCCAAATAGCAAAAGGAGAAGCAGAGCTTACTTCTTCCTCGTAGCACTGATACACAAAGTGCAGTTTGCAAGTTGAACAGCAGGCCCAAGAGTGGGACATGTTTTCTGATGACTGGGACCCACGTGCTTTTCTCTCTGTGCTGCTGGGTGATAGCTTGGCTTACTAAGGCTTGGTGCATGCACCCCACACCTCGTGATGAGGGTTATGCTCAGGATAAGAACATGTAGGCTGTGCAACTGCATGGTGGTCTTCACCTCTATCCACTTTACACAGACTGCATTAAGAAGAACTTGAGTCTCTGTAAATACCCTTAACTGCTCCTGGGGAGCTCTGCTGCACAGCTTTGCAAGGGTTTGCAAGGAAGGTGATAGGCAGACCTGATGCTGAGGGTGGTGACTCACAAAACACTCATAAATGTGAGGGATATGGGTGCTGGCCATGGCACATCAAGTCTGCTCAGAACTCCTGACAAGCTCAGGAGTTCTGAGCAGAACTGCCAAAGCAGCTGGTAACTACTTTAGCTGTAACCGGGAATACAAGTAAAAGCACCAACTTTTCTGATCATGTCTGTAAGTGCATCAGCCTTTGCAAAGGCAGTTGAGACTAAGCCCAGCATCTTCTCTCCCTTTTTGCTGGCAACAGAGTTTATAAAGTCATTGTAAGAAGATGAAATAACTCAGCTACTTCCAGATGAACAATAATATTAAATTCTACCCTTGCTTATCCAAGACTTTGATCTGTACATCTCAAAGCACTTTGAGAAGCCATTTTGGCAAAAGGAGCGAAACAAAACCCATCAAAGTTAATGGAACAAGTCCATTGAATTAAATGTGCTGAGGATCAAGACTCTGAATCCGTTCTGATGACTGTGCGTAGAAGAAGCAGAAGAATGGAGAAATTTTCCATTCTTCACAGATGAAAGAAAAAGTAACTGCCTGCAGATGAAGAGAAAAATCCCTTTAGGCTGGAAAATGCTCCCTGATGTTTTCCTACATTCAATAGTCTAGAGACATTGGATGTTTCTCACCTCAAAAAGAGTCGTGAAGTAGTTTAGCTGTTTTTGCCAGTAGCTCAAACTTAAGAGTGGAGCTGAGCACTCTCTTGGCAACTGGTGGACTGTGCAGCATTATTCCAGAAGAGAAGTAAGTTTCTGCGACCCCCAGCTAGCCCAGGTGTTCCTGCTCTAGACCTGACCACTGGTAGATCTTCAGAGATTTGAATCTTACTAAAGTGCGTGCTATAACAACATCCCCCAGCAATGAATTCCAGGACCTCATTATGTGCCATGTTAGAACATTTCTGTTCATCCTTTTAAAGATTTATATTCTTTTATCATCATTGTGAGCTCCCTGTGTTGCACAGCAAGGCACTGTGAAGAGCCTAGTGACCATTCATAAACAGAATGTGTTCTTTTCAGTCTCTTCAAAACAAATATAATCTCAACCTTTTATGCAATCCCCTTGCTATGCTGAAGGTACTGTGGCCAGTTTGAAAAAGGTAAGGCTGAAAGAACAAAGATACTATAGTCTGTGAAACTGAATATTCTACTGGGTGTGCATGTAAGAAAAACCCCCCTGATTTTCTGCCTGCCTCTGACTTGTCCAGCACAGCACTCCATTTTCTTCCCAAGGAGGAGTAATAGGACCAGGTCGCTGCCAAGGACAGTGATGAGCTACCTGTTTTCACTGGACTCTGAAGAAGGTTAAAGGATGAGGTGAGTGTAGTCACTGGCCATGGGCTCCAAGTGGCTCACCAGTGCTACTTTTCCCTAAGCCTACCCTGCCACACGAGGACCCAACAGAACACTCTGACATTCAAGTTTCAAAGATTACCAGAAGTGAAAGAGCCCAACACAGCTCAATCTTCTTCATCCAGAGCAGGAGCACGAACAAAACACAGTAACATCCACTTGAAGACAACAGACAACACCTGCTCTGCTATTGTGCACTTTCACCAGTGTTACAACAGAAGATCAAAAGGGTACCTGGACTGTAAAGGGTTCAGTATGATACAATTGTCTCCACTGAAGCACATAAAGATAATCAGAGTAAGGGAGCAGTGCCTTAAATGTAGGAAGACTGTCTGAAACACTGCTCTCACTGATGGTTGTGGGAACTTTACAAAGTACCTGCTTTGTTACTTTGAAGATGGCACTTGGAGGCTGCAAACAGGATCAAGTCCCCTGTTTACAAGGCAACATACTTAATACTCCCTGGTCACAGAGAAGAAATAATAATAACAACAACAGTAACAATAATAGGAATAGCAATAATAATAATAACTCCCAGAGTACCCTCATCACTCGACTTTCCCACCTCATTTCCACAGACCTCTCAGTTTAGCCAAGGTCATAATCTACAGTTAGAGCTATTTTCCATCAATTGTAGATTAAAGGAAAAAGTGTGAAAATAAGATAAAATAACTACAAAACCTAGCCAAATACTACTTCAACTCATATTCTATATGAAAAGAAATGTGCCTAACAGGAAAGATGTAGTGTACTGAAGAAGACTCATAGAGTTTGACCATGTCACTTTATCTATCTTATGAAAAACTTCCTAAAAGGTAGGAATGGCAAGAAGCAGAGCAGTATTTCAGATCATCAGTTGCCTCTGCCTTACGATTTGCCCGCGAACAAGGCAATCCTGAAACTGTCCTAGAAACAGTCAGATCCACAATATCCTCTTGCTTAGTGGAGGGAATAAAACAGGTAGAATCAGAGATATGGCAATGGTTAAGGAACTTGAAAGGAGATCACATTCAAAAGTCAGCAAATATTATATTTAAAAAGGAATGACTCAACTGTTCTTCCAAGAGTTTGTGAGCCAGCTTTGGAGACTCAATTCAATCACTAAATTGGAGGAGATTAATTTTAGTCTTTCCTGCCACCTCCACTGAAAAGATGGATGCTGGCAAGGCACCTATTTGTATTCTGGCAGATTTTGGACTGCACTCCAGAAGCATCCAGAATTACTACTATCCTGCACCTTCCTAGGATACCAGACCCTGCTAAGGCAGGGGGTAACAACAGCTTTAATCTTCTCCAAGTTACATTGTCTGTGATGGAGTGAAGGGAATAAAGGAGGAAAGAGTCTCCAAATCAAGATCACAGCAGGAAGAGCTTCCAGAATGTGATCGTTACAAATCACATGAAAATGCAAATGAGCGACAGGCAATGTCCTCATCTTTTTTTGAGGGAAGCATGAGGCAGGGCTGCACTATCTTAGTAGTGCTGGAAGGCTCTGCCATTGAACACCAGACTTCCTTGGGCTGTATCTCAGCATCTAACCACACAAGTTATCACCCTGTTCAGGATAATCCCACCCTCTGATAAAGGGATAAGGTGTATTCTGGACCACATCTACAACAATAAAGGAAGAAATTAAATTCACCCTGTTTGCACATGGATGATGTGAAGATCTGCCATACACTGGGCTGTTCCTCAGTGATTTCAGATTGTGGGAAGATGAGAGTGAAGAACCAATACTTTGTTTTTTTTATCAAGGCAGCCTTCCTAATGATCAATCCAAATACTGCAGAATACTTGAAAATACTCTTCTAAACTTAAAATTTTCTGCACTACCACTCTCTCAGTAGCTGTGATGAAGTGCATACCAAGAAACCCTAAGAACCTTCTGTCATTTTAATGGGTTAAACTGTTAATTCAAAGGTTGATCTGTCTCTTTAGGAGGACAGTTTTAATTGCTTTAACTGCTTTGTTAGGGAAGATTTTTCGACCCAATTGCTCTGTCAATTGCAAAGGGAGTTATTCATAGACCTCTTAAAGGTCACAGATCGCTGTGGTTCTGTAACCTGTTTATCTTGTGCATGGTGGTCAGAATTGACCCAGCTTCCAACACAGCCTAGTGATTTAATATGAAAAATCATTATGGGTTGTAAATTAATCCACCTTATGCAGTCCTGAGAGGAATAACCTGTGCTGTGAGTGGACACATTGGAGGCATAAACTAAGCAGCATTAGATTAACCTTTGTTTAAATGAATTGGCTATTTCATTTAGACTGGCAGTGATGGCAGGGCAATAGGGCCAAAAAATTGTTCCCTCAGAACCAAACCAAAACAAACCAAAACAAAGAAACAAAAAAAGAAAACAAACAAAACCTCAGTTGCTTAAATAAGTATCAAAAGAAGAAAAAGAGCTTGCAGAGCAAGGTGGCATCTTACCATTGATAGGCATCTGTGAGTCCTAATCTGTGAAACAAAAAGAAAATCCCTTGTAAGTAAAGGAACAGAGTTATTCTGCACAAGCAGCACTTGCCTGGAAGAGCATGCTACTAATAGAGGGAAAACCTGGTGAACTATTGTATGAAGCATGCATAAGAAGACAAGAATCCTGGTTTTTCTCTCTAATGTTATAGTGGGTCTGCAGGAAATAGAATTTAAAGGTCTAAAATATTTGGGCTTAACAAAACCAAATCCTGAAGACTCAAAATTGAGAAAAACATGTGAAAGGAGGTGTGATTTACAAAAGACACACCCCATTTGTACCTTAAAATGCTTTCTATGACTTTCCTGACAAACAAGAAAGTCTGGCTTTGAACTCCACATGGACCCCTCTCCTCCTCCTAAGGACTGTGGATTCAGACACTGGCAGAAAGTTTGGACTGAAAAAATGCAGCAGGCAACATTGTACTTTACATGAACTGAAGCATGCCTGCTTCAGAGAGCATACAGGGAGAGTAGCAGGAAGCAAAGGGAATATCATCATCCTGTACTAACAGAGAATTCTAACTGAGAATTAATGTTCTGGTGATTTTAATTGCCTGGTGCCTTTTGGATTCATTATGCTGAAGTAGATTTTGCTCTTCTCCACTGACTAGATATATCTGTGTGAGCATGTGGCTACTTTAAGCAACAAATTAATTCCCAGTGTGCAAATGGTGCTTCTCTGGGATTAGCCTTTCCCCAGTATTGCACAAGTGTATGACTAGCCCAAACCAAAGTGTTCAAGTGCTGGATGGGACTTTGTACAACCTGATCTCATGGAAGGTGTCCCTGCTCATGGCAGCAGGGCTGGAACTAGATGGTCTTTAAGGTACCTTCCAACCCAAACCATTCTCTGATTCTACAAAATTTTTGAACAATCACATAGGATCCAGAGAACAACTGTCTGTGGAGAATTACCCAATGTCAATTATTAACTAAAAAGCAGCTTTGATATTCTGACACTGAAGTTAGCCTAAAATTACCAAAAGTAACAAGATGCAGACTAAGGCAGCAGGGAAAGAGGAGCCCCGGTGACACAGGACAGGTCTTGAGCAGTTCCAGTGAAGCCTCCCATAAAACTATTAGCAAAGAGCCATAATCTCTGAAATCAGGCCAGTCACTGAGGCCAGCTACATCACAACTGGCAAAGCTGACCAAAAATGCAATTTCTCAGTTACACAACATGATGACAGATATCTAAGTTCTGTATATGTGACAACCTCCACCTTCATAACCCACTTTCAGCCACAAAAACTAAAGAAAATAATGAAGTGTCCCACAGCAGACCCTCTTCCAGACAGTTGCAGCAGAGCTGAGGCACTCTTACTGCCCTGGCCTCTCAGCACAAAGAAAACTTTTCTTCTCTGATGAGCTAAAACAGAGGTGCTTTGCACACCTATGACAGAAGCACAAGAACTTCTTCACCAGTTTGCAGTCACCTACTCAAATAAATACATATCACAAAGACAAAAATAGGCTTATTTTAAATACTATTATCTGGCCTTCCACTCCTCAGTCTTGCCAGCCACAGAGAGCTGCTGAAACACTCTCCTGCTCAGGCTAGTCTCCTGGCATCTATGGATTTTCCATACCTCTGTAAGCGTGATTCAAGGAAGGGCAGTCGCTCCTCTCTCAAGCTGCCTCCACACAGCTCCCCTACTCCTGGTACAAGGAGATCAACAGCTGCAACCTTCAAAGACAGAAAACTAATTGAAGTCATGCCACATAGCCACAGAGTGACTAGCAGAAGAAGTTAACACTGATGGTTTTTTGTAAAACCCTACTGTGATTCTTCCAGAGTCCAGGACACTTAGGTAAGGATTTGCATATACTTGAAAAGCCTTTTGTTGACAGGAGAAGGCTGGGAGGAATTTTTGCAAGGATAAACATCAGAAATTTACAGAAAACCTAAATGACAGCAGTGATGTCTCAGACTGAGGACATCTACTGCAAGTGGTTTGAACTGAATCTCACCAAGTTAGTCTGGTGACAACCTGTGTGGGGTTATATAGAACCCAACAGCAGCTCAGAGAAAGGCAAGGACATGTGGGCAAGCTTTCTGAAGCCCTGATTCCCTGCTCTGATGCTGATGCTTGTGTTCAGCCCTATCTATCCCCACTCCTATAACCAGTTCTAATGGATATGGTAGCAATGGCACTCCTGTGCTGGATCAAAGTGTTAGGATCCAAGTGTTACCACTTAGGCTGTTAGGTTTGGGCTGTCTGTCTTCTCTGCTTTGTCTCCTAGGGTTATTTTTCTTATCCTACAGCTGAAATGTTGCTAGAATTAAAGCCACTGAAGACACATTGGTGCATGGCAGTGTTGTTGCTCTTTTTAGTAGAAGCAATGCTTCAGGTTGTCTCAATTCAGTTGAGAAATCACAATTTCAAAGCATGAGACTTGATAAAGAGCTTATTTCTTCTGCCCATCTGCTATTTGAGCATTACATGGATGCTACATTTGGATCACAAGAGAATCACAGACTACTTGGAGCCATCCAATTCTAGGCCTTTCACTTAATATTATAGAAGTTTAGCAGGAAAAGAAATAAACTATGGCAAACTTGTCTTAAGTAAATTAAGCAAAAAGTTAACACTGCCCCAACCCCTGCATCTTCCTCCTCCTGCTGTTTCCACTTTGGGTATTTTCTTCTACAACAGGAAAAAAAAGGGGCAGGATCACCTGATGGTCACGTTTTATCTTGAACTTCTTGGGGGCAGGCCCAGCAGATGATGTCTATCAGTAGGCCAAGACATATTCCTAGACAAAAAAGTGGTGGAGGTGTGACCCATGGACTCACCGTGTGTTGAGGTCCATCTTCATTGTCCCGCATGTAGAAAGGTTTGAGGTCGTATGGATAGTTAACCACAAACACAGGAACCTCCCCACAGTGCTTCACCAGGTACTTCTCATGTTCTGTTTGGAGGTCACAGCCCCACTGTAAGGACAGCAAAAGGGGCCTGGGAATCTCCTTTGGTACCTTCTTGCCCATGGCAAGAGACCCAGCAAAATCCATGCAGAGAGAGATGCGCTGCTTTGAATAGCATAGGCAAAGCAACTTCTCATACAGGCCACTGGGAAGTAGACAGTTTCACAAGTTTTCAGGCAGAGAAAAGCATGTAAAATAATATGATTTAACTTAACAGAAGTTAAGAAGAACAGGGCCAGATCGTTCCTGCATCAGGCCCAAGCATCTGGTATCAAATCAGAAAACCCAAAACAAGCAAAAAAAATCCCAATCCCAAAAACTCCAAACCACATACTCATATCTAAAGGAAAACAGGCACCTCTCCAAAGCCAGCTTACTTGACCCAGCAACCAGCCTTATTTCAATATTACCTCTGGTGTATAGAAAGCAGCTTTCCTAGGCTGATTACTCTCTTCCCTGCTGTGTGCTGTTACATGCTACATTAATTCCCACTTAAGAAAACATAGCACCATATTAACCAATTCTTTGTTATCAGAAACCATGGACATTTGCAATGCCCTTCACTTTTCCATTTTTCCAGGGACGTTATAAATCCTCTGGCTTTTGACTTGAGATCCCCAGTCCATTTATAGGACATGCAAAGAATATCGGGGGAATGGAAGGGGAAGAGAGGAATAGACCTCCCCCAGACCCTCTTCATACTAAAATATCCCAAGTTTGCTGTGTCAGATCCAGGTAGTACAGAGAAAAGATTAGAGGTTCTACACCCACTTGTGCACAGAGATGAGACAGTTACCCAACTGGCTATGAGGGTGGCTTCAGCCAGAGAGTTATTTTCCTTGAAGTATCATAATGAGATAATGATTAAACAATATAGACATAAGATGAGCACCACCACAAATGCTGTCCCATACTGGAGTGGGTGTGTTTGAAATTGGGCAAAATATTTTAGAAAACCACAATCTCATAGCTTTAGAGAGACTAGCACATTACTCTTTTTACCCAGTCAACATCGATGCTTTAGAAAGACAAGGGATTCCCTTTACCTACATCTAGATTACATGACACTTTCACATGGTATTGGTTAATTAATCCTAGTCCAACTTTTGGTGCTATCCTCTTATTTCTCCTTTTCTTGAGAACTAGTACAGCAACTCTTCTTAGATGATTGCTACTGAATCTGCAACACTCTCAGCACTACTCACGTACAGGAAAGAGAAGTGCCTTTTACTAAAGCCTCAATCCTTCAACTGCAATCTCATCACTTCCTTCCCTGCAAGTGTTACATGTTCTCCTGCTACACATCTCACTCCTTGCATTGCTCCCATTTCAGCCCCGAAGGGCAAAAGTTGCACTGGATTTACAGCCCAGCAAACAAAACACCCCAGGAGGCAGATAATCTGTGCAAAATAACAACTCTTGTGGTATCAGAGAGAGAGAAAGGAGATTCTACAAAGTTCAGGCTCTGTGTAGGGACAAACCAGCTGGCAATGACCTACCTCTGGCTTGAAAGTGAAAGTTTGAGGAGCTTGCTTCAAAATTTCCACTGCTTCACTGTAGGAAATTCTGCAAGAGGAAGAAAAAAGTCTTTAAGATAACTATGAAAGGAACAACAAAGTTTTCTGGCTAATTGCCATGCTGGAAAATTAAGGAGGCATTTCCCCACCAGCATGCCAACTTGTGTGTAATGTCAGACTTCCCAGCAATGCTTCTTTGGAAAGAAACCAAAAAGCATTTAATATGGCAAGAATCCTATGTTTTCCTGTGCTTCAGCTACATGCAGGGCAGGAAGTGCTAAGCTCTCAACACTTCTGCATTATTGCAATATTGCATTTTAGTCATAAGTGAGCTCTGCAGGGAATTGCTTCATAGAAATGGGTGGATTTTTTAAAAGAAAACAATATGTCCTCATCAGCATAGCTACAACAACATAGCTGTAGTCCAGGGTGTGTTAGGCAAAAATAACAGCCCAGGGTGCAAAGGGCTTGAAGCTCAAATGTTTCCACTTTACTTAAAAAAACCATGAGATTTATGTGCAGCAATGTTTCTCTACTTCTCTGGCAGATTTGAGAGCAGATTGTTCACCAATTTCCACCGGCACAAAAGAACAGCATCATGGCAAAGCAAACAGAAAAATTGCAGTGAACAATGCTCCAGATTTGGTAACTGGAAATCCAGACTCAATGGAAGATATCGTAGCAGCTAAGTTTTCCACATACCAAGCCAAATGTTGTGGACAGAGAGAAGAACAGAATAACACGATCACAATAATTTTATCTTTGTATCACTGGCTAATCCAATTAAAAACTGGATTCCCTAAGGAGCACAAACTCCTTACACCCCAATACAAGGTTTCATTAAAGCAGGGAAGGCTTCTGGAGGAAGGAATATATTGCTCCACGTGTTTGGGTTATGTGAGGCCACAGACCAAATGAGGTGTATCACTGGCACAGATTCAACACATGTAACCAATGTGTGTAAGCCAGGAATGGCCCAGATCTGCCAGCAGCTGATGGAGAGAGAGAGAGAGAAAGGGAGAAAGAGATGGTCTGTCTCTCTCCTTTTCCTTGGAGCATGGGAGAAGCTGAGTGCAACTTTGTCCTTTCAGGAGTATCAGTTAGGTCCAAAGGGAGGACTGAAATGGGCAGATGCTAACTTCACTGAGGACTCCCATGGTGCTCCTGCAGGCAGAGGCACAGGGGGGATCCATCATGATCCTGTTGCCCAGGTGTGGCTGCAGCTGCTTAACAAGATAACCAGTGCTGGGATGAGCAGCCTGACAATGTTCTGTGGGATAAATGGAGAGCTCCACCATTTGAAGAGACAAGCAGGAGCAGGGAGGATGTGGCACTCTTGGGGGTCAGTGAGGGAAACCCTAAGCCTTCAGCTCTTTAGCCCAAAGAGAACCGGGATTAGGAGCTACACAATCAATTGGGAATAGAAAACCGATTGGGATTATTAAATATCATAAAATACTTTAATAATAAGAAAGCCCCTGGAGTGAAAGTGTGAATGAAAGCAGAGCATCAAAGCCAAAACCAAGCAGGACTATGAGCAACCAATGTGCAGGTACATGCTGGAAGGAGAATACTTTTGGGGATCTTGTCCAGGGGAGCAAAAGCCAAAGGCCAGGAGATTCAGGTGACAGTCTCATGCAGAGCTGAAAGGGCATACCTGACAAACAGTAAAAGGGAACTGCAGCTCATGCTCTTTTGGAGCCATTATGCTACCCCAGAAGACACTGAGTTGTGAAAGAGAAAGAACATACACAAAACAGGAACTCTTCCCCCAAAAGCCCCCTGCAAGATCATTTTGAAATAGTACTTACATCATAAATTTGTGCTTCAGTATTTGTTCCAACCTGTCCTTGGTCAAAACAAGAAAAACATAAACATGTAAAGCTACCCTTTACGGTTCAGGAGCAAACTCAGGAAAGTGACCTCCCTCTATTTTGTAATTTGGGACTGCATTCTGATGTAGATACAGGTCAAAATCCACTCCTGGCCATTCAATGCCAAAACAGAACCCAATTATTGAAGCTGATGATTCAGAGGCTACCAGATAAAGTGACAACTACAGTTCTACCACACTTGCTACCAGCTACAAAAAGTTGTGTGTCCTCTCTCTGTTGGCCTGAACAATCACTTAAGCTCAAGCTGATATTTAGCTTTTCACAGGACAACACAGTAACAAAACAAAACAAAAAAAAAAGAAAACAAACAAACAAAAAAAGAAAAAACCCAACAACAACAAAAAAAAAGAAAAAATTAAGCTCTCCTATAGCCAAGAACCCCAAAAACACATGACAGCATTGCAGTTCTTTCCTGTCACATGCATTACCTTCTGTGCAGGAGCTATGTATTTATGAAAAAGTTCAACATCACGAGGACATCTGGAGAGCACAGTGCTTGTCACTGTCTTGAAAAGATCTTCCATAACCTAACAGAGAAAAAAGGAGCACATGAAAAATGAACACTGCTTAGGTGTCCCAGACTATAAATGAAACATGGTACACATCAGCCAAAGGGTACAGAAGGAGTTTCTGTCCTTCTGCATGGCCAGACTCTATAAGAGGGAACCACCTCACTAATGCTCCTAATTAGCAGGCTTGCTTAGTAGCTGAAAAGGACTGGAACCTTTATTTTTGCTACAGGTTTAGGGCTTCAATATCGGCTGATGGAGTCAGTATCTTCAGTCAGGTATCTTCAGTGAAAAAAATCACAGCTAAAATATTCAAGCAGCAACCCTGGATAGCCACAGACATCTTACAACCATTTGTGGGTCTGGTCTCAGATTCATTTTTAGTGAGGCATCTGTCCTGTAATGAACAAGTCCGGATTTATGCCTTGTTGTTAGAAAAGACAAAGAAGGAAAGAGAATAAACATGCAGTGTGTAGAGCAAGCCCATCAAACAGTTCTCAGCTAGAGAGACTCTGCAGTAAGAGCAAATGAACATGTACAAGATGAGCAGAGAGCTCAAGCAAAGGACACATCAATGCAGGGATGTTTGAGAAACTAAAAAGATGTGGTTCCATTTCCCTAAACGAATGTGGATTAACTAAATGACATTATCATCCAATTTGGATATACTTATCCAGTAAAACGGGCTTCACTCATTAAGAAATTAAAATGCCATTAAAAGCCCCCACATGGGATGCTGCTGCATTTTCATCAACCCGTTTTAAGAGTCACTTTCTCTTTTGGTTAAGCAAAGCAGACCATCCAAGACACTTGCTGTTGTGCAGACTAAGAGTTCCCATGGCTCCCTGTAGTCTTACACCAGCACAAAGCAGGTAGCTGAACCCTGTGGTATCAACTGATCGCCCCACCTCTTATTCAAAATCACCCTCCTATTTTTATTTTCTTTGTCAAAACAGAGCAATGCAGCTGGGGCTACATGTCATCTCAGCCTGGGAAGGGACAAGGTTTTTCCTAACTAAGCGCATCTCAAAGTTCTGGCACTTTCCTGGTTGGTTGCGGATTTCTGGGGTGTTTTTTTGTTGTTGTTTGTTTGTTTGTTTGTTCTGTTGTTTGGGGGTTTTTTTTGTGAGTGTAACAACTGCTTCATTAATTGCAGAGTTTAGAGAACTGAAGTCTCCACTAATGATATCTAGGTGAGCAGCAGCCCCTAGACACCACAAAGCCTGTGACTGAGGAAAGATGAACCTGTGGAAAGAACAGTCAGCAGACCTCAAGAAGAAGCAGTAGGTCTGTGCCTTACAAGGAACTGGATCTTTCAGGGTAAGAGGAACACAAGGCACAGAAACAAAGCCACTGGGCTACTGACATAGCCAAGATGAGATTTCAGGCATGTTGTTCAAACTTATGCTTAGATGAACATCCTTCATACCTGCCCCAAGCTGCTGAAGCACTGCTCTGTGCTGGTGAACAACTCTGCATCCCACCAGCCTAGTGGAGCTGGTAAAGCAGTCCATTTGGGCTACTCTGAGCCAAACTCAGACTCTAGACTCCTGCATCAACCTGGGCTCTCCTTTTAAAAAAAGGGAAGATGCAAATAAGGGAACAGCATTATCATATGCAGATGAACAGTTTTACGCCTCCTGGTACTCAAACACACAGGAAATGAAAAGCCAGCATTCCTGCTGCTGAGTGGCAAATAACCAAACAGTCAGCTTTGAACTTTCTTCAAAGTAGCTAGAAAAAGGCTTATGCAAATGAAATTAGAAAACTTCTTAGCAATTCATCTGGTTTCACCAGGCAGAGACGAAGGGATTTTACATTAAGCTTCCTCTTTCTAGAAAATGAAAGTATCATCTGGTTTTGGAAAGGCATGTTGTTTAATTAGCACTTTTTTTCCTCACTGTGCGATAAAGTAACAATTAGGTTCCCACAGCATTCAACATAAGCAGCTTCCTCTTGTGGAAAAAAGATGTGGGTGGTATGGGAAAAACAATCTGAGAAATATTTCCAGGTTTGAGACTGAGGTTTTATCCTGGCAAAAAAGACAGACACGTGGGTCATACAGTGGCCTCCTTGCCACTCTTATTTATGCCAAACAAGTACTAGGCACAAACAGTAGATGGAAAAAAAAAAGGAGGAATAAAACCTCTCAAACTGAGAATTTATGTCTTTAAGCAGATAGCATAATGAAGGACTGCAAAGTAGGCTATAGGAAAAATGAGTGGAGAAGTGTAATCACTGACTTGCTGGTTTAAGGGAACACATGAGTGTGAGATATAGGTGAAGTGCTTGGTTTGAACATATTCTGAAAGAAACATGTTTGACAGGAGACTTACACAGGGGAGAAAAGGCACTGGAATCACAGCAATTAGCTCATCTCAGAGGTGGGACTCTGGATATCCCAAAAGCCCAATAATGTGATTGCTTCACAATGGTGGTGTGTAAACTGTGCTGGTAGGGGGGCAAGCAAGGAGAACAGAGGTTAAAGCTTTTTCCCTTCCCTCAACCCTTTTAGCCTCTTTTGATTTTCACCTTTGAAACTTCAGCAGTATCAACACTGGCCTTCCCCAATGTTGCTCTGTTGTTTAATGGTTAACAGCTCAATTTTGATTAGGAGCAGCTCCCAAGGGTATTGCTTAATTTTACCCTGGATCTTTTGATACTGCAACTTATCCTCTTCCCAAAAAACATTATGACCAGAGTTGAAACAGAGCAAATCATCAATAAAGCAGCAGTAAAAGTCAGCAGCAGCAACTGAAGGTGCTGCGCACTCCAAGAAAGGTTCAAATCATCATCTTTATTATGTAATAAAGATTACATAAGAAAAATCACATGACCTGCCAGCAGGATTTTTATTTATGTATTTACCTGGGCCATGCATATGGATGCAGTGTAGATCACAGGCTCCTTACAGGAAACAATTACCAGTGGACCACTGTTGCTGCCTCCATGCTTGCTCACACCCACTCTACATGTGCACATACAGAGGGAAGGATTCCCATCTGATCTTGGTCATAAAATCTCCTCTCAGCAACATAACCAACAGCTCAGGCCCCATTTTGGAGAGATGCTGTTGCTGTGCAAGGAAAGAGACTTGTCTGCCAGACCACTGCTCCACTGGCCATTGAAGCTGAATAAAAGTTAGGGAAGCAGATAAAAGTTAGGGAAGAGAACAAGCCTGAGCTATGGCAGCTGGATACCACTTCAGACAAGGAACCTACAGTCCTGCAGAAAGCCCAATGTCCCTAAAGAGAGTTGTAAAACAGAGTGCAAAACTCTTAGAACAAACCCTTCTCATGTGATTACCAGTGTTTGCTCCCTCAAGACTGCAGTCAGACCTGCCCAAGTGCCTAAGACTTGGTACTGAAGACAGAATGTTGAGTGAAAACTAGACTGGAAATCAAATCACATACATGTTTTAGATCCATGCTCTCTAAAGCTGACACCCAGAATGGGTACCTGATTTCATTTCATGCCTGAACTCCCCTCTATAAAATGGAGGTAATAATGCTCCATGTCACTAGGCCGTAATGACAGCAAATTAATTTTGATGAACTACATAACCAGTGGAAGACAATACTCCTGCCCTCAGGACACAGCTCAAATACTGAGTGTTAAATTGTATGCCCCATCTTAAAGAGAAATATTCTCCATCCCTTAAAGAGACAGTAGTGCTAGGATATAATCTTGTTAAGGAAGACTAACACTATGCATAAATTCCTGACAATGCCCTCAGGAAAACTTCCTTCTTGCATTTCCTAACTTTACAGCCTAAATAATGCCTTTTTTAGCATGGCTTTGTATGTGCTTTTGATGAAATTCAATAATGACTGTATCATATGGCCTCTTTGAGACTCCATTAGTGTCATGAGTGAAGTGGGATCCTTTAAATATACTGCACTGCTGATACAGGGGAATGAAAAATAGAAGATAATGGCCTACAAATACAACTACATGACACAGCATTGAAGAGAGAGGGAGGGAGAGAGTGGTAACAGGCATCTCAGAGGACAAATAAAACTGGAGACCTTGGATCACCAATTCAGGTACTGGGGGCCCGATGGCTCTAGGGGGTCCAGCCACTTCCACAACTGTACCTCTTCTCCTGTCTATCTGACCTTTTTCTAAATCCTTCTCTTTCTCATCCATTTTGGAGGAGACAAGAGGTCCCTCCTTAGATCCCCTTACATGTACCCTGTAGACCAAAGCAGAAATACTATCACCCAGCCATGCAGCGTGAAGTTCTGCACTGAGCACACGGGACTTTCCACAGAAAGTATTGTGAAACCAGTACTGCGAGAGTCAAAGCTTCTTTGTAGCACTAAAACAGATTTTGGCACAGAACAGAAATTTAGATTGCATGATTAAGACACATGAGACTTCATAAGAACTGTGCTACTAATTTAGGAATAACTGAGCACTACTTTGTGCAATTACAGAGGGGAAAAAAGGCCGATGCTCTAAGACTTCAGGCCCTTTGTTCCCAAATACATGTAGCTTGGTTATTAAATCTCCTTTTTTTCCTTTTATTTCATAATGAAAACTATGTTTCTTTTGGAGCTTTGGCTGAAAGATCTCAAGCCTCACCAGTGAATGGTAAACATGCACATCTTTGTAGCAAGGCTCTTTAATGGTGTATAAGCAAATACTTCAAGATGTCCCTGAAGAAGCTGAGCATTCCCAGCACATTAATTTGCTCAAGTGAGAGATACTTATTCCAAATGTCCAATAGCAATTTTAAAAATAAATTTTTAACAATCCAGCTCCTTATGTGAGGACAAAGTTCAGATAATAACCCTGGCCAAGAGCCCTGAAGGCTTTCAACTGGGCGTTTTTCACTGAATAAAGAACTTGCAGATGACAACAAACAGACAAAATACCCGATGGGCAGACACATGAGAGAACACTGAATTTAGGTCAGTTACACCAGGAGAGACACTTAGGTTTCAGAGCAACTAGCAGAGTTTTCTGTTGATTGGGTTTTTTGGTTTGTTTTGTAGTAAAAGAGATTGCTTAATGGTTTAAAAATAAACAAAGTGGGAACTCCACTTCCCCAAGTAAGAACACCACAAAATTAAGCCTGTTGCAATACATACTCACTATGAGAAATGCAAAATAATGGCTGCTAGGAGACTTTCTGTTAGAGGGAAAGGTGCTTGTCAAAGACTTTGGGACAGAGGGAAGATTTAACAAGCTGAAACTTCACAACAAGATACTTAGCAACAACAAAGGCAAAATTGAGAGGGAAATTTCCTCCTTTCTCTACAAATAAAAGCCTTACAAATTCCAGAACAGTTCTCAAATCTAATTCTCTGAATTGTCTGAACTGGCTGTTTATACTTCAAAACTCAGGAAATTAAGGTTTTCTGCACAAGGTATGTTGATTCTGTGTTGAAGGGCTCCAACACCACTCAACAGAAGACCCTACTTACTATACTAGATAAAAGTAGTGAAGATTTCAATTGACTCTTGATTACCTAGAGAAGCAAGGGGGCTCAGGAATGAAGATGTGTACATACACACAGGCTGTGCTCTAAGAATACACAAAGCTGTGGAGAAAAGGAGACACAAAAGAAAGAGCAGGATGCTATTTACGATGGAGCACAGACTCCCAATGGATCGGTCCACACAGCCCAGTGTCATGCAGACATTCCAGATTCAGAAGCAGCACACAGAGCACACCAACTGTGCTCTCAGGCCATGCTGGTTCAGCACTGTTTATGACCCATGCTGAAGAAACCACCACCTGGATGTTATTTTATATATCTGCAGCCAGTGCCTCAGGTGTTTTTCTTTATAAGGTTATTTTTTCAATCACTTTCCACAGAGCTTATCTGATAAATGAGACTGTGTGTGTATGTTTACATACAAGTCCTATTGGGTATAAGCTGGCTTATGCTGAGACTGGTAAGGTGTATAGGCATCCATCATGTGGTTAAACTGCATCTGAGAAGTCAATCCTGAAAAATCAAAAAGCAGCTGACTAAAGATTTCCTCCAGTCTTTTGCTAAAGCCACAGTGGACAGTGTATGCCAGAAACTGTTGTTTCTTCTTCAGATTTCAATGCAGATTTCAAGGAGGCCTTTACAGAGCACACTGCTTAAACACTGCTCACTCAGTGGAAAGGTGCTGAACATTTTGAAAGTGAGAGTGCCAGTCATTAGCACTAGTCAAGCACATTAACATTCCCTGGCAATACAGCAACTGTGGAGCTTCCCATTCAGATGAGGGCTGCGTGCACCTGTACCTTCTCTTCCAAATCCTCTCTATGGCCTCATCTCTGCTGAGCAAACCCTCCTCCTTGGGAAATACCTGTGCAACCTCTGCTTGGTTCTCTACTCTCTACAGGGTGAGAGGAGCTGTGACCTCAGCAGAGGGCAGGAAGCACAGGAGGAAGAAACTCTGGCAGCAGTCCTGCATAGACATCTGGAGTGCCCACCTGCATGATGTCCTGAAGGCTTTCAGTGAAGGACAGCTCAGCCTCCACCATGTAGAACTCCGCCAGGTGCCGGCGACTCTGCGAGTTTTCCGCTCGGAACGTCGGGCCAAAGGTGAACACGTGAGTAAAAGCCCTGCAAGGCAGCAGGGAACAGGCAGGTCAGGTCCAGCACACAACTGAGTCTTTTACATCTAAAGTCCTCACTTTTCTCCCAGCATCTAAAAACAATCGTGTTTCCATTTCATCTTTGACCAGTTTAATGGCACTGCTGGATAAGCTGTTGTTACGTTCCTTCATCCAGCTGGGGAGAGAGGTTATTCACATTTTGTGACTCAGAGATGTTGCACACACACACTATTTAGCTTCCTCTGAACACAAGTCATGCTCAGGACACTTTTTGTAACTGTGTGGGAATAAAACCCAACATTCTGCAGAGCTGGATAACTAGAGAAGCATGCAGATACTATACAAATCATGCTGTTCTCATCCATTTGCCTTTTCACTTCTTTGCCTGCAATGCCTGACCTTCACAGGTGCTGTGAGACCCCAGTGCTCACCAGAGCAGAGTGGACTGTGCTGCTGGAGCTGGGTTGGTGGGCACTGGGTGGGGGGCAGTGAGACCCAGCAGGACAGGAGGTGTATGGCGTGCAGTCCCCATCTAGTGGTACGACAGAAGTTCATTGCTCAGAGAGCCATGGAGATAAAGAACTGGGTTCTTCCATACAGCTAAAAATGGCTCAGCTGAGAGGGGTCCCTACTGCAGAGAACACATGGGGAGAGCATCTAATGCTGTAGCAACCAATGCATTTCCTATTATGAAGCCATTTCTCCAACCACCCTTCTGGGGAGTCTATTTAAGTACATCCTCTCTTGTTCTGCAGTCATGTCATGCTGTGTTTCCACTTCCTTCATTAGAAACCTTCCTATCAAGCACCAATACACCTTCAACAGTTTTGATTTTATGTGGGAAGCTGCACTCCAAGCAATACCTTTTACCCTGTGATCTATGAGCACTTGAGCTCCTGGACACCCTCAAGCCAGTGGGAGCTTCCCAAATACATGCTGTGACATCTGTGATTCCTCTCATGCTTCATGGGAAGAAAAACTGTGATTGGGGAAGAGAGCAAGCTGGCTCAGAAAAACCATGAACTGGGCAGCTGCTAACTTTGGTACATCTTTAACTTGATGTTATTTTTAGCTGCAGACAGCATGTAGGAGAAAAAGAACCCGATCGGTAGAGATGAAGCACAGTTTGACACTCATGAAAGGATGCATGCTAATTGCTGGGGCTGGCATTTGACTTGCATCTTGCTCTGCAAGTTTTCAACTTAGAAAGGACGTTCACTGAAGTTTCTGAACAGGCTAATTTTGTTAAACTGAACTTTAAATAAACAGCACAACAAAAAGCAGCATTTTTCCTTCACCCCTTATGGAGACATCTGTGCTACAAATAAAGGAACACACACATTCTGTTTCACTCATCTGTTCCCTCATGTCACATGTTGGTTAAAGGTTATGATCCAAAGAAACAGCACTTTCTTTTTCCTTGAGTTGCTAGTAGTAAATACACCAGAAGTTTCAGCTCAAGACTCTGAATACATAGCCTGCCTGTAGGTTTCTTTTCCCCATGGCTCTGTTTTCCCTCCTCTAAAAAACACACTTTCTGTCTCCACTTTGCACTTCTATCGGTACTCTCTCATATATAACCACAGCACCCACAACCAACTAACTAGAGTTTGCAGCAAACATCTTCCTTTAAGCATCATTTTCAGCATGCCACTATTACCTCTGCTGTCTTTCTCACTTGTTGACATGTCACTGTAATCTTCTGTTACTCCATTCTCCTTCAAACTGCCCTTTGCTGTAGCCCCTACAAAACCTCAGCAATGTTTAGAGAAGTGATGTACCAAGACTATTACTCATTGCACAGGTCATTCACTATTATTTCATCAGTTCCTTGTGATCCCCCATCTGTAGCCACCTGTTGTCTTGAGTTATGCAAAAATTCATGTTTTTCCTCACATGGCCTTTTTGATTTGTTTTTTTCCCATGCTCCTAACAGCACCTGGCACAACAAGGTCTCGGATCCAAAGTTTAAGAGCCTCAACTGCTATAGCAATACAAACAACAAATACAAAACAGTGAGTCATGCAGTCAAAATCATCTTATGTTTAAGGCAGAACCAGTCAAAAGGTTTTGTTTGCCAGCTTGTGGAGGTTGGCCTGCAGTGGGAAACAGGAGTTAGAGGCAGGTTCTTGCTCTACCTGCCCCCATGTTTCAGGGTTTTGCTAAAATATTTCAATTTGAGGCCCTTCAGTTAAAGAAAGAATTTTTCCTAAATAGATGAGTTTAGTCACAAGTTCAGTTTGTGACTGAGCCAGGATAAGACACAAGATGAAAATATTGTGAAAAGCTTACAATTGCTATAAGTACTCATTAAGGTCTGCTCAGTATGATGTGCAGGTCTCTAATGTCTCACTGACATGAAGGCCTGAAAGTAAGACTGAAAGCTAAAGTGTGACACTAGCTGGCTAGCATGGGATCCTTTCCCACAGAGCAACAGCCTGGCTTCAGGGAGTGACATTTCTCAGTGCCTGTCCACGCACAGGCACTGACAATTCAGTTACTGTAGGTTACTGGGGCAGGACAGTCTCCAGCAATGCAGGCTACTAAGAGCACTTTGAACTGCCCTTACTTCCTACTGATCAGCAGCCCAAGCATGATGACTAGTTACTCATCTTCCAAGGGGCTTGCTGCCTGCAAGATACCTAAAAGTAATCAGAAATAAAAAAACCCACCCTCTTACTGCTCCAACATGTCAGCCATGGTCAAACACTTCATAGTCAGAGATGAATTTTGTACTGCAAGAATAAAGCCTCTCTGTGCCCAAGACAGCTTTTAGGGAGGGCAAGTGCAGAACAACTCCCACAGGAACCAATTTCTGTCTTTCCTCGGCTGTAGGCACTTGTACACAGAGAACCACCAATGTTTACAAAACAAACCATTAGCACTGAGACTCCATGGACTACCTCAAGGTAACAGTAAATGTAAGGGCCTTGTGATAGCCTGTAGAATCTAACATCACTGGTGTGGGGCTGAATTTGTCTGACCCTGGAAGAAAGGGAAAAACAACACTCACCCCTAGCCCCCCTCTCCATCAAATAAACCCCCATCTGCAGGGAGAGGAGGAATCATTCACTTCTCAGGCTAACTGTAAAGGGAAAATACAGATATGAGTAACTGTGAGAACTTCCCCAGGATCCTGGGACCCTGGCAAAGGGAAACTAGCCAGATGTCACGCTGGCAAAGCGATCAAAGGAGCGCAGTAAATGCAAGTCATCTGGTAACAGCAATGTAGCACTGACCAGAGGCCTGGACAGAACAGAGAAACACAGCTGAAAGTACACATGGTCACTGTTATCAGCTCTGTGCATGAACAATTATTTTCCATCCAGGCATTTATATACTGTTTACTGTGCCCTGCCATTCAAGATGTTAAGCAAATGCCCACTATACAAATCAAGTCTTTATTTGTATTTCATCTGCTATTAAAAACATATCATGATTTGTTAGTGCTATATCACACTGAGCATGCAAGATATATCAGAAAAGAGGGATGGGAGTTGACTCTGCTCTGATTTCATGGTACTGAGAGCAAACCCAGTCATTTTGTTCTGTGTGCATTCAGCACCTAGCACAATGGAGCCTCAGTGTAGGGCTGTGACTCCTATGCTCTATGATGCAAATAATCAATCATTTAACATTCCCAGACCTCTGTAAGACTTCCAGCGTTTAAAAATAACTTGAAAATTCTAAGTCGCCAAAAGTGCCTAGGTCAGTTTGGGTTGTGGGCACTCAAGAGTCTTTAAAAAAAAAATCAGTAGTGCTAATTCCTCATCTCCAACAAAAGCATACACACAGGAGAGGAAAAAAAAGCCCACTAATCTGCTGAGCCTTTTTCCCCAGCTATTACAGGCAGAGCAGTAATGTCTGTAACACTCTCCTTGTACGTGCTACCAAAGAATACAAGAGAGGCTTTGAAACGAGTCCTTTTGCAGTCAGCTTTGCCCAGATCAGAGCTCTGGACAGCAAGGCTGAGTGCATTTATGCAGTTCACAGGCGCTGCCGGGGTCGACACCACAAGAAGGCACAGAGCTGCTTAATTAATTGCTCCCTTTCTGTGACTGTATTTCGCTCTGCCCAGTTCTCTGGGAAAATCTGAGAGCTTAATGTGGAGGCCAAGAGAATACCCACAGTACTCCCTCCAACACACTGAAACGCATCAAAAGCCAGGGCCCCATCCTACAAAACGCTGAGCTTTCTCACCCCAACCCAGTGAAGGGCCCAGCCACTTTTAGCTACAGGCTCCCAGAAGTACTTTTGGACACCAAAGCAGTACCTGGAAGTGTTGCTGGGACACAGCCATCCTCTGCACGGATGGGGGAGGCTCACTGCTGCACAGGCCACACTTGTGTTCTCTGCCCTATGAACAGCCTGGAAGAAAGAAACTTCCCCCCTTTCACCTTTATTTCACACACTACTAAAAGTGTCTCCAGAAGCAGCCACCTTTGGGAGCTCTCTGCCATGCAGAATGAAAGCTCATTTTGTTTGAGTTCATTGACATTTCATTACAGAGGAAGTGAGAGGAACCAATAGAGAAGTAATAAGTATCCGTACCCAAAGCTGCTTCAAATCATTCTTTTAATTAAACTCATGCAATGTTTGTAGGCCTCAGCGTCTCTGCCTTACTGGCAACTTTTATGGTGCAATCCAAATAGAATTAATTGTGCTGATGGTTCCCAAGCCAGGAATGGATTGTGCTCCTTTTCTGAGCCAGGACTCCACGCTGCTACTGAGGTAATAAAGACTTATTTGTGCTGTCGAACCAAGGGCATATAACTCTGAACAAGGCTATTAATCAAGAAGATGCAATCCCTGCACAGTCAGCTTACAACCAATGCCAAGGTCACACCACACAGTAGTGACACAGCTGGAGGCAGAAGCTGGCTCCTGTGACTCAGGGCTAAGCACTAAACCACACCAGTACACACAGGGAGCAAATATATTTCTTAAAACTTCATCACCCCTGTGATTTCTACTGTAAGCCATAAAAATACACTACCAACATGGCCAAGGGGGAAGAATTCATTCTCATGGTGCCCTCGCTGTAACCCCAAAATACAACATGTGCCTATGTAAACAAAAATATATTGATTACTCTGGCAAGATCTGCAGGGACAAGTTAAGCTCAACAGTGACTTGTGCCAAATCTCATCTTTGGCCATGCTAAATGACCACAGCATGTACCCCTTCAATACAGTGTGTTCCCCTGCACCATAATCCACCAACCCCTCCCTGCCATATACACATTAAAATTTAGATTGCAAGAAAATCTAGAAACAATAACTTCTAACCCAAATACAAAACAACACATGATGTCAGCAGAGGAGAAACCCTCAGCAAGGTGACCCTGAAGCCCAGGAGTTTATCTACCCATTGTCCTTTCTCTTAGGAAGAGAAGAAGCTAATAAAGTGAGCCATCTGATTTAATTCCACTCTGTCCTGGCATGACCATATTAATTTTGAGCATGGAGGACCTGCCTGCTCCACTGAAATAAGCAGGTGACTTTGCTCAGCTGCCAGGATGCACCAGCTAGCTGCAGTGCCTGACCTGAACATGAATGGGATTGTTCAGCAATGCTGAAATTTGTATTTTGAAAGATGCTCTGGCCCTGTGCACAAAACCACATACACAGGTAAGCATTCAAAATATCAGCCCAATGCTTCCTGGGTCTAGTTTTTGGAGGAGCTGGAAGCCCAGAGCTCCTAATGATGATAGCGAGGTACAGATGCCCAGCAGTGGAGACAATAGGCAGAATATTTTAAATCCTTGAGCTAGGTAGACTGTGATAAAAAATACTTGTCAGAGTTGCACAGAAATACCTGGGTTTTAACCTCAGTGCAAAAATAATACTCCCATTCCTGTTGTCTGGTGGTTTGTATTCGGCCCAATGAAAATATACATTTCTGTTGAAAAGGCAGCAGAAGACGCTGAATTTTACCCAGAAAAATGAGTTTTTAAAGACTCCTCACAGGCCATTTCTGCTCACGCTCTGGGGAAATGCAGAGGAGAAAAGCTGCATCTTGACAAGGACTTTTGTATGTGAGGCTCAGGCCTGGGCAGCAGAGCTGGTGTGCTGAGTGCTGAGGTTTTGGCTCTTGTTGCGACGAGATGGGACTGTACTTCCTTTTGTAAGCAGCCAAAAATAAATGCGTAAATTAAAAAAAAAAGAAAGCTGTCTAAGTTCCCAGACAGGGACTGGGAAGTGCCAACTTCCCCCTGCAGCCAGTCAGAGTGAAGCAATGCAGCAGCTTCTCTCGCTGCAACTTCCAAAGGGCAGGGATCCACGATGCCGGCGAGGCTGCGTGTGCACAGCACCCTCCTGCCACGCTCCAGGACCTGCTCTCCCCTTGCCACAGCCTCTGCTCCAGCTTCAGTGGCACAAAACAGAAGATGGGACAAGGATCCTTCCCAGGTCATCCCCCTCTGCTTGAATATGATCCAGGCACACTCGAGTAATTAACAACAAAGTGACCCATATACCCTAATTATCTGGCAAAGCACCCAGAAGTTTGTTTATTAACCCTCACAGCAGAGCTAGACACTGGACTGTTAGCCGGGAAAACTGAGACAAAGGACATTAAGAGTTACTCAGAGCCATACAAGTCATCTGCTCCAGGCTCAAAGACCTCATCAGCCTAGGTCCTCCACCCTTCTATGCAACAGTGTTGTACTTCATTGTCCGTGGAGTCCTGCTTTGTCCTAGTTTTGATATTATTGTTTCTAATTCAAGTCAATAAAATGACCGATTAGCAATGAAAACTCAAGCTGGGTTGATGAAAGCCACCAGAGTAGCTGAGGATTTATTCAAATAATAATATCCTGTGCTCTAGCTAACAGAGATATTCTACAAAGGAGCGATACAAAATGTCCCAAAGATTTAAATAAAACAGGTAGCTAAGATGTTTTTCAAATTTAATCATCCCATTGACTCCGACTCCAAAGCATTAAAATACACAACCAACATGTTGGAATGGAACAACTGGGTAAAATCTTTTTCCGATCAAAGTGGAAAAAATCCATGTTCTTTAAAAAATGCATTATAACAGCCAGGAAGAGGATAATTAATTTTAATTTTTTTTCATTTTTCAGATGAACATTGGTTTTATGAACTCGGCAAGTATCAATCACAACACGAAAAAGCAACAGTGGGTGCATTACTGAACAAAGGGAGTCATGGTTCAGGCCACATTCCAAAGTTTGGGTGTAACTATTTAAAACCTCCAAAGCCTCAAATTCTACAGTACCTAAATGAAGTAAGCAACTATATCCAAGGAATTACTAAAATCCATACAAAATGCAACATGTTTCAGCTGACTACAACATGTATCTATACTCTATTCTACTTCAGTACAATGGCAGCAAATCGAAGGACTTCAGGGCACACGCTAATGGATTTATGCATCTATTTCAATGAAAGCTGTGGAAGCAAATATCACATCTCATCCTGGAGCCATCTCCTGAGGCACAGAGACTCCTTGAGAAGCAGGAGCTACAACCTGGACACAAAGCAGGTTCATGCTCTTGTAGGGTATTAAGTCTGCCAAAGTGTTGCTTTGTCTCTGATGGTCAGTTGAGCTGCCCAAAGGCTTCTTGCTTGCCTCAGTCACAAAGTAAAATAAGTTTTCAGGAGTCACCATGAACGTGGCTACTATGGCACAGGAACATGTGGGCAGAGGGTTGTGACAGCCAGTACTGTCGCTCACAAAGCCACAGCTTCTTAAACCCCTGCAGCTCTCACAGCGTTGTCCAGGCACACAGATGCAGGGGAGCTGCAAGACCCCACACACACGTGGATGCTGGGCTCTCCTGCCACAGACCCTACAGCATCTACCACTGACTGGAATAGGGATGATGAGGTATTCAGAGAAGGAAAAGGGACTATGCACTGGATTCAAGACAGAAACACACTGGTTCAACTTGCTTTACTTGTAAAATGAGGACCAAAAATTTCAGGACACCTTTCACCAGATGAGCATAAAACTGGCTCTTCTCTTGCTCCCTGCACTTGATTTTTACAGCAAGACTATAACACAAAGAACACATAGTCCAAGACTGCAGGGACTGCATTCAACCCTTCATGTGAGGATCCCAGAACATGGCTGAACTGCAGCTAACCTCAGCACACACTCCCCATGCTTGCAAGCAGATTTCCTGCTTACCCTCCCCAAAAGGTGGAGAGGAAAAAAGGACCAACAGGATATCCATGTGGACTGTAAAGCTCCAACTAGCCAAGCAACTCTAGACTCACTGTTGTACCTACAGAGCTCATGTATTTGGCCTCCCAGTAATACAAAGCCATTAACAATCACTGCAGCAGTCATGAACCAGACTGAAGTATGCAGTAATTGATTAAAACCAGACATGTCACGGTTGCTTTTTATAGATCCAATTAAGTGTCAGCCTAATTAATGGAAGTTAGTGCACTAATTATAAGAGTCTGCATTATGACTCAGACTCAAACAAATGTTGTGCAAGAAATGTCAGAAATTTTTTTTCAGACATCCAAGATAAATAATTACACTTATTTTTGTTACTTCTTAGCAACAGGAATGTTATACAACTGGACATCATTCCTGCAGCTGCATTCAGAAGAATTTAAAATTGTACAGTGTAGAGCAAATATTTGTTTAAAGACAATGTAATCTGTGTCATCATTAGCAAGTCATTTTGGAATCAAATTTTAAGAGCGTGTGTTGCCAGACTGCTGAGAATGAAGCCTATTTTATGGAAAGCAGCCTCAAACACATCTCTTTTGAGCTCTGCAGTGTTCTCTTGAACATCAAAATGACAGCTCTCTCTCATTCTCCATCGTCCATGCTTTGAAAAACACTGAAGCACTGGCATTTTTAAAGTGAAATCAGTGTGATTTTAGTACCTCCTGCAAACAACAGGAAATTCACTGAGAGTTCAGCTCTCTACAAACTCAGGCAGACACAGCCAAAATAGTCTGGATGACTGAAATGCTTTTTAGATCCTCTCTGCAACCTGCAAAACCAGTTGTAGCATTGCAGAGAACATCTGGATTAGGCAGAAGAGCAGCAGAATAGATGATGGTTTAGCAATCAAGGAGATGTGCTTGAGGAGAGAGGGATTAATTATGTTGCATCTAAACCAAGTTTGATAAATAGATGTTAGCAGGCAGAAGTCTGAATGAAAGGCTGAGATTTTAAGTTAGCAGGAAAAAACAAGTCCTCGGAATGTTGAACTGAAATTAAGCTAGAGAGATAATTCACCAAGATGGTATTGTGTCTGAAATAGGTGGAGGGGCCAGTGAGAACGAAGGCAAGAAAAAAACTTTGAAGAAGAAAATTACTTGGGCTGGAAGGGACCTCAGGAGATCATTGGTTCAGTCTTCTGTTCAAAGCAGGGTAAGCAAGAAGGCCAGACCAGCTCAAGGCTCCACCTAGCTGTGTTTCTGAAGAAGAGCACACAGTTTTTCTCATCAATCTTTTTCAATGCTCAACTGATTTCTCCATTATTTTCCTCCCTATGTCCACTGGGAACTTCACTTTTCTCAACTTATCCCTATTGCTTCTTGTCCTCCTGTCATTCACCACTGCAAAGAGTGGGTCAGTCTTTGGAGAACCTCCTTGCAGGTCCTAACAGGCTGCTATTAGGTTGCCCCTCAGCCTTTTACCTATTTGCAGGGAACTTCAACACAATGTGAGATGAACAAGAGACGAGAAACCTAATGAAGGCCTGGTAAGAGAGAAAAGAAACAGGGTTAAGGAGGGCAAGGAATGATGAGATAACTTATGCTGCCAGTTAGGGAGGGGATAGCTCCCAGAAGTTTTAAGAAAAGCAATTTTATTTAAGTTCGTGATGCAAAAGGCAGAACAGACAGGGTCTGGGATGAAATGTGGTGCAAGGGAAAAACACTGATGTTAAACTATTAACAAGAAGGGCTGAAAAGAGAGGAGGTATAGCCTGTGGGAAAGGAGAACAAAAAAAATTACTGCAGCCAGTGAGCTGTTACTTCTTGACAACGAATGGCTTTGGCTGTCTCCAGTATGGTTCTGAATCATCTTCAGCTGTCACAAACCCTCCAGCCCAGTTCAGGTCCCCAAGGGGGCCTTTGTCCTCACCAGAGGATCTGGGGGCAAGGAAATACCACATGGACTTCACAGCAAACCAATGACATTTCAAACCAGATATGAGGACACAGACAGCCCTACACTTGTACCACGCACCCTGGCTACTGACTCATCGGCGACTGAGGAGACTGAAGGGGAGTGCTTTATTACTGAATAAAGACTTCTCTGGAGACCTTAAAAAGCCCATGGATTTACAGCAGCTGCCAATGATTCAGACATGCTGAGCAGACAACCTAGCTGCCATCACTGCTAAGATGAGGCTCAATGAAATGAGAATCTGTGCCAAGTAGGCTGTTCGTGTCACACTGAGAGACAAGATGAACTCCTCTGACCTTGCCTTCAGTAGCAAGCACACACAGCACAGCAGACGGTCAATAAACGCAGGGACGTCTCTCTTCCCACTTTTCCTCAAAGAAAAAACTCACCAACTATAAATGGCTCATCAGGAATAGCATCCCAAGCAATCCTGCCATGAAACAGAGCCCTGGACAACAGACAAGCATGGGCATTCGGGTCTGCAGATAAACTCTCTGCAAGGACACAGAAGATGTGATTCCAGTTTTATCTGGTAAGTCTCCTCCATCCCTCCCTTTCCAGCCTTTTCCAGCCACAGCTTGGAGGTTGCTCATGAGCTCTGTAAATCTAAAAGCTAACCCCAAAATTACATGACTGCCTACTTGACCTTCTGCTCCCCTTCTACATAACACCTCTCCAAGGAAACATTCCTACCTGCCTCTCACACCTATCCTGCTCCACCTCTACTTTCTAATGGACTTATGCAGGATCTGTCCCTCTTCCAAGTCCTACAAGTCACAGGAGAATATGGGTCAAGACTGGATGGGGAAGGTTCTCCTCAGCATTTCTATCTCAGTCTCCTCCCACAAACTCTCAGGAACAAAGTGTTCTTGAGAGCCTTAAGACTGCAACACTCAACATTATGTTTAAGCTAAAGGTAATTTCTGAAGACAAGATAATTTTATAGGCATGAAGAATTTAGTCTGGATAAAACAAAGGGTAAATTTCATGGAATCAAATCCAAAACAGATAAATCTTTACTGTTTTACCTGATTTTTTTATTGGGAAGACCAGAATATTTCCATTTTGGAGGTGGAAAACTCATTTTTTACTACTCTAAGACTAAGGGTAAAAGTGTCAAGTCTGCCAGAGAGAGAGTTCTCTTTCATAATGGGTTTGGTCTTCATCTACACTGAATTTTCCCAATAAATTAACTAAATTAGTACATTGGGTAGCTGGCATGAAATCAGCACAACAGCCCTTATCTGAAGGCACATTTTTCTGAGCAGTTGCAATGTGGATTCTCCTCAGACATGGTACTTCAGCCAAATCACTGCTGGCCAGCTGGACTGCTGATAGAGCCTGTCAGAGACCAGATCTCAGGCAGGTAGCACTGCAGTTGTTTGCCATGTACCAAGGGGGGCTCATAATGACCTTATGGTGACTTTAAAAACACTTTTAAAGTGATCAGTTACTGTGGAATGGAAGCCTTCTGAAAACGGGAGGGATAAAATCCTAGCTTTGGAAAATGTGAACTTTAAAGATTGGCCTTTTCATCTGGGAGTTCTGACCTGTATTTCTAATAGTGTTTGCTGTCCATGCCTCATATGCAATGTAGATAATCAGTGCTGGAGTTTTTTTATGTGATCACTGTAGCACAGTTTATTGGCTGCTGATAAATAGCTGCAGTGAAATTGCTCAAAGGGCAATTTTTGCATACAAATCAAAACATATAAATTTTTTCAGAAATCTCTTTTCTGCCTGGTTTGCTCTCCCTGGGTGACATGGTCTCTTCTCAGACCAGCTAAATGTCTGCAATATGCTGAAATACTCAAGCTAGACATTCTTGATAGACAGGGTGTTTCTCACACGGTGCCCTGCCTGCTGGGGCCAAAGCACAGGTCACCTGGCAGCAGATATTAGCTGTGTCATCTCAGATATTAGCTGGGGAAAGTTAATGAAGAGGAGGTTTGTTTAACTGAAGGGGGGGAGATTTTGGTCCCTGGAAGATGGGATGGCATGAGTTTGTATGTGTTAGACTTAATTGACTGTCCACAGGTTGTGATCTTTACGGAAAGATGTAATTCCACAATTCAAGTAAGTCCAAAGAAAGAACATGGATTCTAATGATCAACCTGAAATACAATCTCACTCTATTACATCAGGCTGTACCCCTTAAATAGTACACAGCCTGCTCTAAGATAAAGCTAAACTCAGCAGATCACTTGTCTGGTAAATACTTTTTCCATTGATATCACTCAGATGCACCTTGCTCTCTAAGGATGGATAAATAAAAAAATCAATGATCTTCAGCATGCAGTACATTACAGCTTCATGTTCCTATTTTACAGTATTGTGTTGTTCTTACAGACATTTGGAATAAATCTAGGGCCATCTAAATTTAGATGTGTTTATTCATAATGGAGCATAGCTGTTCTGGGAACCTGGTCCTTTTATTTTTACTCTATTTAAGAACACTGAGTTTTTGAGGCCTGTAGCTCAAGTGGTATTGAATCCCTTCAGTCTTCAAAAATAAATGAAGCTCTTCTAGATGCAAAAGCACTGCACCAATACATGACACAGCATTAACTCTCTAGAAGCTGTGAGACCCTCCAGAGCGCAGAATCATTGAATGGTTTTAGAAGTGACCCCAAAGACAATGTTGTTCTAACTCCCTGGCCATGGGCAGGGACATCTTCCATTACCCCAGGTTGCTCAGGGCCCCACCCAACCTGGCCTTGAACACATCCAGGGATGGGGCATCCATCCTTGGATGTGTTCAAGTTTCTCTGGTAAACGTGTGCCAGTGGCCCACCACCCTCAAGTAAAGAATTGCTTCCTAATATCTAATTCAAACCTTTCCACTCTCAATCTGAAGCCATCCCCCCTTGCCCTGTCACTCCTTGCTCTTGTCCAAAGTTTCTCCTGAGTTCTCTTGCAGCCCCTTAAGTACTGGAAGGGGCTCTAAGGTCTCCTGGAGCCTTCTCTTCTCCAAGCTGAACAATCCCAGCTCTCTCAGCCTGTGTCCAAACAAGAGGTGCTCCAGCCCTCTCTCCAGGCTGCCCTCTCAGCACCCATCATCCAGCCACTGCCACTCAGGCAGATAACCATGGCAGATACCTGACGGATATCAAAATTACCAGCTGGGAACATCCCACAGACAAAGACGAAAACTTCTAATTTTGCTCACCCTGCCATTACTTCCAAATGGAGCTGGCCAGAAACTGTCAGGAAGGCAGGCACATTGAAGAAATGGCTCTTTTCCACAGACTCCTTTGCCTCTCTTGATGTCTGTAACAATGAGGAGCAAGTCAGACCATTGGTGTTTAGATAAAAAGCACAGCACGCGGCTTATTTTCCCTCTTTTCAAAGCATCAATTTTCACTTTCCTACCAAGATGAACAGAGAGGAGGAAGAGAAGAATCTCTGTCATTTGTAGTTTGAAGCTTCATACAGCATTGCCTTCAAAATTCAATTTCAAGCCTGATGAGAAAATGGAGGAGTGTTTTCTGTGTCAGCCCCATTGACTTTCAGAAAAAACTTTAAACAGAGTGTTATTTTCTTTTCACAGGGAAATGAATTTGTTTCCACTGGAAAAAGACAAACAGGGAAAAAAAAAGGCAATGCAATATCCTCTTAAAATTTGTTACTCAGTCTTCAAAAATATCTCAACTGAAACAATATTAATTTGGAGACATAACAGCTTACATATTATATAGGCATTGAAAAATAAACTATGTTTCATTTCAGCTTTTGCATGCTTTTTTCAGGTCATCAGATATTTTAAGCATAAAAATCTACACGTAATAGAAAATTTAACAAGTTCAGTGTTCCATTATGAAAAACCCCAAAAGAAAAAAAAAGTCCCAAGAGACAATAGGCACAGATTTTGGAAAAGACACACAAAAATTCATCTGCAAACAAGAAAAACCTTTAATATTTACTGTGGGTGTCAAGCACTAGAACAGGTTGTCCAGAGAGGCTGTAAAGTCTCCATCTGGGAGATATAAAAAACTCAGCAGCAGAGTACTGGACAACTTGCTCCAGCTGACCCTGTTTGAGTACAGTGAGACGGATTAGATGATTTCTAGAGGTCACAACTCAGTGACTTTTAAAGAAACATGAAGATAAATGATACTGTGTTTCAACATCTTGTATATTTCAATGTCACCCCTAAACTTTGGAGGAGCCAAAGGTTCAGGAGAAAAACAGAACGAATCTTCAAAGCTAATCTGACGTCTGGCTGATCTACATTCACTTCCAAACAAAGACTTTCTTCTGAAATAAGTTTGAAATACCCAAGGTGTAGCTCCTAGGAGTCATGCTAAGTGTTGCTAGTTCAGCTAAGTACACCACTGCCTCCAGCCACCCCACTCCCCAACTTGCTCTGTCACAGGGAGCCTTGTTCTTCAGCCTTTGATAGCCTACAACCTGCCATTTTTCTCTTATGAGCTTGAAGGTGTTGCTTTTGTTCTCAAAAAGCTCTGCTGCTCATCACAAAGATAAAACAGTGACTTCCAAAAACCTCAGATCACAAGGCAGTTTTATCTCTTCACAGCATCACACTGAAGAAAAGAGCAAGCTTGCCTTGTTCCACAGAGATCAATGAAAATATGACAATTTGTGGCTCTAACCCCAGGACAGCTTCCTTTGTTTCAGAGGTTTTGTGGTTCTAAAAAAACCAAACACCAAACTCTGAGGATGCAGAAGCAGGTCCCTACTGTTTTCATCAAATAAACCCAGAGTGTTTGCTCAAAAACAATAAGGATATTAATAAACATCAAACATTCACATACTGCAGCCCCAGAACCACAGCCAGAACACTAAAGAGAAGAGCCATGGTTTCTGGTTTCTCTTTTCCTGTAAGCTTAGTTCAGACATTCCTTGTTTCACCAGTGAAAAATGCCACCTAATCCTGTAAGATGCAACTTCTAAACAATGAGAAAGAGACAAACTAGAAGCAAGAAAAGAACAAGACATCAGCCACAAAATCTCAATGCTTCACCCCAGATCCGCAAACAGGATACAACTGTCTCCAGGAGCTGGGGCCTGGTTTATTTATAATGACTTTGTGCAATTTTTCATTCTCCAAATCAGATGTGATCTCAGAGAGACATAAGGAAAAAAGAAACACAGTAAGTGACTAGATAAAGTGAGACAATCTACAACTCAATTGGGCTCCTGAAAATCTGCAGCCTGTTTGAAAGGTCACTGAGAGACCCCAAGATGTTTCTCTACATTGTGAGCAGCTCCTGAATGGCTTCTGACAGAAGATGAAGAGTAAACATGGCAATATTTAGATTAAATGTTACTGCCCCATCACCATCTGATCACCTCCCCTCTCCACAGCTGCCCACTTGCTCTCTCTCATCCTAAGGCACAATACTCAATAGAATGGGTACAACACCGCTCTTGCAGAAAACTTTTCTTTGCAGGAAAAATTAAATACCTTCCTTTTTATTCAGAAGGGACACCTTCAGAAAGGGGAGATTCCAAAATTAGCAGCTGCACATTTTACAGGTACAAGTATCAGCTCATCCACTGGAGATGATTCCTCCAATTCACACATTTGAGCACAGGCCAATATTCCCAAGTGCCTGTGCCCCAGATTCACGCTCAGCCTTTTAGATCAAGATGGCTTGTTTATTATATGAAACGACAGCCACTGGTACAAGACAAACAAAAGGTAGGGGACACTATTCCTTCACTGCTGACACTGGGTGAGACTGGTTTTCATGTCCATGACCAACAAAATGAAGGAACAAAACTGTGGTGCTTTTACTTCAATTAGATGGACGCTTCTCCCAATTCCCAATCCCAAAACATGGACTTGATAAAAGATTAGGAGGGGAATTATGGGTTTTCTTTCAAGCTCTTTCCATCCCAGAATCGAAAACTACCCAAATTACAATGGGGGGAAAGGGAGAGAGAATCTGTATGAAACATCTTGGTGTCTCAGAGTAAATATGTGCTATAAACATGCTAGTATTTGACATCAACTTCAAAGGCTTTTTATTCTCCTTCTAAATACAAGAACAACTGGATTTAGTACCTGTTTTGTTCTCCATCTCCTCAAATGTCTAATGGTTTAATTTAAAATTATTCCCTTTGATGTCAGTCTTGTATTAACTTCTCCTTGAGGCAATTAGCTTCAGGAGAGTACAGACTGTTTGATTCTGTCTTACACTCTATGCAAGCCAAAAGCATGAAGGGATCAGAGAAGACTTGAAAAGCTCACAGAAATCATTGCTGTAGCTCTAGCCCAGGCCCACAACACCAAGCTGCTGCAGCTTCCCAGAAACACATCTTTAATCCAGATTTGCCCTCTGTGACACCCCATTATAAACATGATTGGATTTTCCTTTTACACAACCCCTGCAAAATTCCTAACTTCTAAGAAGTCCTCCTTGCAATTCCAGTCCTAATTCTGACCAGCTGGACTTGCACTGAGCAATAGCAGCTGGTTCTGCTGAGACACACATCACATAAATATGTACTGGAATGCATAATATCTCATAAATATGGACTGGACAGGTAGATATGAATCAGGTAGAAATGAGGACAAACTGGGAGAGCTAGAACATGAAAAAGCCAGCCATCCCTCAGCTCAGGTCCAGCTTACCCTGATCCCTGCCAAGCACTTCTCTGAAGTACCAGTCTCCCAGGAACTGGCTGCCTCCCAGACCATCACACATCTCTAAAAGGACAAACACCTTACAGACACTAATAATGTTGTGTTCAACTGTGATCCTCCCCTGCAGATCACAGCTTTCTTTGGTGCTGACAAGGATATTTTTCAGTAGTACCAAAGAGATGGTAGGAGTAAGTTTCTGCATCTTCAGCAGCAGGCACATATTGCTGGTGCCACAGCTGGCACAGCCACAAACTTGCACCTTCAGGAACCTAACAAATTTGTCATTCACTCCTGTGAGCAAGGGGCAAAAAACCTCTGAAAGGCCAACACCCTACAATCTCCAGATGCATTTTAGAGAAGAACTATACCTGGACAGTTCTTCAGGGTTTACAGTTAAATATCCTTTCAAGTAATGAAATGGCCTGATCCAGACCCTGGGTTCAGCCAGACACCATCCAGGTGCCATGAGGTGTGCATGGGAAGAGACAAGCCTCACACAGAGCACATTTTACCTCTGCTGGAGCCAACAGGTAGAGTGCAGCACTCCTTACATGTAGAGAGTGGTCCCAGGAAGGAATATGGTCACAGGCAATAAAAATTGCATGTGAGATCTACTTTAAGGAGCTGTGAATGCATGATACAGCTGTTATGCTTTGGAATTCACTGCATACTGAGCTCCCTTAAAAGGCTGCAGCTGGGCAGCAGGGAAAGTGGCTGTGGAGACCCACACTGAACCAGCTGGAGTGTCCTGGGCCAGACAGGCTCTTACAGAGCACTGAGAAGCCTCCACCTTCTCCACATCAGCTGAAAGCAGCCATACAAAGAAAATTTTCCAGGGAGCAAAGTGGAAAAGAGAGCAAGAGACTCAGAGAACAGGGAGTCTTCAACACTGCAGACAGAGTGGGAGGCTACTGAAAATAGCAGGGAACAGACATGCAGCTGGGTCACAGGACAAAAGTATGGCAAATTTCTTAGGACACAGCCACAGAAGGGAACTGGGTAAAGTTGCTTGCAACATGAAAAGCTGCTAAGAATTCTGGACTTCAGAAGAAATAAAAGAGAAAAATAAGGAAAAAAAAGGAAAAACCCAAAAAAGCAAGGAAAAAAATCTGTGAAGTGTAGGTTCTAAAACTGCTGGTACAGGGGAATTATTTCAGATTAAAATAGAAAAAGGGCTAACTGCCCCTGCTGATCTGCATTCTTCCTATTTCAAGAATTACCTCATCCTGCTTTGGATGATACTAAAACACTACTTTCAACAGCCAAAAGTCTTCTAGTATTTTCAATATATTCACTTTAAAGAAAGAAGCACAAACAAGTTGCTTTCTCCCCGACATGCTCCCACTACAGGAAGACACTGTCAACAGTGCAGAAAGCCACAAGATGGTTTTGCTGATGTGATTTAGGGTCTGCCTAGTAGTCTTCACACTTCTGGCAGTTTCTCCTCAAGCCTATACTTTTCAGGTGGAGAAGTTTCCTCTGGAGTTGTTACCATCTTGTGACTTATTTATTCTTTAAAATGTCCTCTGCTTACTGCACACTTTTCACCATTACAGCACTTCATTTTAAAAACATTTAGTTTTTAGATTTGCCCAGCAGAGAGGGAATATGGATTCTCCCCCATCCCAAGTCCTAATATGACAGCATCCCAGCCAAAGTCATGTTCACACTAATCAGTACATCTAAAACCAAACAAAGATAATGAGGAAGCTGAACATATAAACAAACACAAATCCTACAGGATTAAGAGTTTTGGGAATCGAAGACCACATTTCAAAAAGCTTTTTCATTCTTACTTCAGATACATTTTCCCCCATTTTTTCAACTCACATGTAAAAACATATTCCTACTCTCTTCACTTTCCATCACTTCAAAAGAATGCACAGGAGCAGCCATCAGATGTTAGTCAGAGGATTAAAACTGTGATAGCAAGAGAAAACAGCTATTTAAAGGCAATAGTTCACAGTGGGTACAAAAAAAAAGCAGAAAAGCAGTCTCTACTTGAGTTCTAAAGGCTATTCAACTAAAGTTTTTCCACTTACTCCACCTGCAGCAGGTCAGCTAAACTGGTGAGACCATTAGTTCTATGCACTGCTCAAGGGAGCAAAAAAAAAAAAAAAAAAAAAAAGAAAAAGGCAACAAACCCAAAAGGCAGAAAAACCCCAACCTGTTAACAGCAGCTGTATTGCAACTACTACAAATTCAGGAGTAATAGGACATCAATTCTGGTTGCAGCTTGAAGATAGGTCTTAAAACTTAAGGAACAGGATTTAAATATTTTTTTAAACTGATGAATCTAATTTGAAGGTTGTTTTCATCAACTCCCATCACCAGAAATCTCAGCTCCTCCTCAAATATAAGAGGAACATGAAATTATATTCTCCCTTGTCCAGCTCAAGGCTAATTAAAAAGTGACTGAATGCAGCAGACAAGAATGTCTTGATAGTTGGTTTGGTTAAAAGCACATGAGGATTCTGGGCTTTGCTGCAAACACCATACCTTTATGACTATGTCTGACACTTTTCTGTCATTCTTATTTTGTGTTTGACAGCATCACATGCATGGTGCAAGGCAGGCTTAATCTTCCCCATGTTCTCACTGCCAAAAAACAGTATCACTGCTCCAGTGGAGTGACATGACCACAGCAGGATAAGCAGGAAGCCTTAGAACTCTGCTAGCCAGGACCAGTTGTGAATAGGGCTTTGCAGAAACAAAACTAAGTCCTAAATGAAGCCAGACAGTGAAGCTATAATCAAAGAAAAAACAGGACATCAGGGAGAACTCCCATCTTCCCAGCAGCAAGTGGGTTTGTGAATTCCTTCCTTTATGGCACAGGCCATTTAATGGGGTCTGACTTGGCACTTAGTGCACACCTTTCAAGCCCAGCTGTAGTTACATTTCCCAAGACAGGTAGTATTTGCACCTCAGCAATCCCACTGGAGAGGAGTAAAATATCCACCCTGAACCACGCATTTAGATAAGATCCAGTTTATACAAGTTTCAGGCTGACAGTTTAGCACCTCAATCAACATTTGCATCAGGGCTGCTGTCACTACCAGCCACCTACGCTGTAGTCCTGCATCCTCTACAGCTTTCAAGTGGATACAATTTGTACCGAAGACGCAATACACTGTACAGCTGCAAACTGCATAATGTTTCCATCATTAAGTGTCACTTGTTTTCACGTCTTAATTTGCATGCAACAGCCTGGAGTGAACCTTGGGTAGCATTAAGGCATCTCAATTAAACGGGAACAATTTAGTTTAGCTAATCAACCCTATTGTCACAGCGAGCAAAAAGCTGAGCCACATCTACTGGTCTGGAAGGGAATCACCGGTAGCACAGGTTAGACCTTGAGATTCTGGAGAACAAGCAGACAGAAGCTTTTTTTGTCACGAGGCTGTGCAGAGTGGAAGACACGATGTCACAGCAAGTAACTCTTACCTCAACAATTCTTCTTTTGCTTACAGATGAATCACCAGCAAAGCTGGAGCCAATACGCATAGGAGGCAATGGATGCCGTTGTTTGAGACAGAAGACTGAATTTCAGATACAGAAGGATAAAAGGCAGTGGAATTCTGTATGATTAATGACTGTGGGGTCAGGAATCACGAGAAATCTGTGGGGGAGATCTTAGTGGTTATGGCTGTGTTTCAGTTTCACAGGAGGTTCTGACCCACGATGTGAAGTACTCTTATAACGACAGATTGTGGCAGTAATTTGGTGGTTATGGGGAGGCCTGACAATATTGAGGGAGAATTCCAACATACAACAGGAGTAGCTTGTAGGGAGGAACCTGTATGTACATGCTGGTGAAAAGGAGTTTCAGATATTGCTGACTTTTGTTTTAAGAATTATCTCATGATTAATTATATTCTTTGTTTCAAAACTAAGAAACACTTAAGTGTAGTAGTCTGTCCTGAATGACCCATCCCATCTCTTGGGCTCTTATGATCACATAATTCTGTTTACTAAGATGTTTCATCTCCCTCCATTATTCTTTGCAAATTTTTCCACAGCACCAGGAATAAAACAACCTCATCAGTACAAAAGGTGCTGATTAATGCACAAAATAGCAATAAAATAAAAGATAATGTATCTGTTTAACTGTCTAAATTATTAGTTGAAACAAAGGATTGCTATATTAAGAAAAAAAAATCACAGAAGTACATAAAAGGGTTTATGAAGATAAATATTTCCTCTAACCTTTATTAACTCAAGAACTGCTTTGAAAAAAAAACCAAAAAACAAACCAAAACATACTTTATGCAACCCAACTTACCTCAATTTGAAAGAGTTCCCCTGCACCTTCACAGTCATTGGATGTAATTATGGGGGTATGAATATGCACATATCCATTATCCTGGAACAGACAGCACAGCAAAGTTAACAAGCTGTCACCCTGAAGGATGACATCAACCAGCACACATAACTAGGCCATTAGCCCCCAGCCAGGACAGCACATGTAGTCTTTTGGGCAGCTTCTGCCTTACAGGGACAGATGACAAACTAAATGCCACCATGATTTAAACATCAGTGTTTGCTACCTGTGTGTTTTCCTCCAGGTTTCAAAACCAAAAGGGATTTATGTCATTACTATGAGATTTTTTGCAATGGCCTGTTTCTACACCATTCCCTTTTATTCTCACTTCCTTCAGCATTTTTATAGTTTTGGGCAGTTTCAATCAAATTCACCCCTAAGACCTCAACACTTTGTTTCTTTCAGCTTTTTGGAAGGCAGTGGTAGGCAAAGGACACACATTATGCAGTCTTGCATCATCTAAGATACTGAAGTCAAGCTGATTTTAAGAGGCAGGGTTGGTCGTGTTCTAGGTCCCTACAGAATTACACATTCATGTAATAGTTCATAAATCCAGCAGAGGCCTCTGAAACCAGTAAGGCTGAATGAAGAGAGCCCCTGTTCTCTGGATTCTCTGCAGTGCAGCCATAGGCTTTTAAAACAGCTGCAACCTAATATTCAGGGGATGGACACATCTCTGCTTCACAGCTTTTACCAGAATAATAGAATTCAGTCAGTCCATGAGAGGTCCTGGTCCTTATCACCAGCTCCTAAAGGAACTAGGAAGACAGGAGTAGTATTTACTGCCCACTCTGAGAATCAAACTAAAATTAATTTGGAACAAAAACCTCATATGGACACGCAATGCATTTTGTGGGAGTACAGTAACACAACCAAGAGAGAGCAAAGTCCCTGCAGTCAGCTCTAGGCTACCTTGGTTACAGGTGCAAAGACCTTGGCTCCTCACTGGGATCCAGTTACTGCACAGAAGGAAGTCTTGGATCCAGAGCTACTTGCTTTGCCTGGAAAAGGAAGTTTCAGTCTAGCAGTACAAAATGCAGGCCTCTGGCACAGTTCCCTGCATATTTGGAGCCCTGCTGTGGCCTCCCAGCTCTACAGGAGATGTTTGAAAATGCCTGAGCTCCTCATACAGTGGTAGCAGCTGCTGTAAAGAAGCACACTTCACATACAAGATCCCTTATATGCTTTGGAAAGTAATGCAAACTGCACAGATCTGAAATAAGAGAATCCCCATAAAACCTCTTGGATAATTCCCCTTATAAAAGCTTCTAAAATAATTCAAGTTGCATTACTGGCTCTCACAAACCTGGAACTTAATGTACAGAATGGAATTTGCCATTCTCAATGCAACTATCTTGCTGTGCCTAGGAACAATGTTCCTATCCCACGTGGACCACAATTCTCAGAAGATTTAAAGAGGACATTTTAGCTTTCAACATCCAAAGGCACTTGGCACTAGTCATTCATTCGTGGAAATGAACAGGCTAAAAAAAGACAGGTTTTTAAAGTTACAGAGAGTCTTGATAATTTTGTATATTCAAACAGCTCCACTTATTTTCTTCCACCATTAAGCTCCTTACAGCTTTGCCCAGTGAAAATGCTCAAATTATACTTGGTAGCTATGGTATGCTCTGACATGGTCAAGCTGGAAATTGCAATATTCTTGGGATGATGCAAGTGGTAATTTTAAGACTTCCTTCCATTAGAGACAGAATAAAACCACAGACATTCCTGGTGCTGGGAGAGTCCTTACACAAGCATTTGTAAATATCAGGTCTGGGACCAAATCTTTCTTATTCTTTTAAAAATACCTTTAGTGTAGCTGCTGCTGCTAAATTGATGATAGAGTCTATTTTTTAATAGAGCTCTGCTCTTGAGCACTGTAAACAGGAAGGTATGTCAGAGCCTGAGCAGGACCTGGCTTGGAGAAGCAAAGCCTGAATAAGGCGGTTTTGCACCTCGGCTGCCTGCGGTGTCCAGGTTTGGAAGCACAAAGTGTTGTAGGCAATGCCATCTAGTGGCTCGACACCGGCACAAACTGACTCCCAACAGCGCAGGCTTCTGTCTTGGCAGCAGGCACAATCCTGAAACCAGCAGCTTTATCTGACACAGGACCCTCTACCCTACCCCAACAAAATCCACAAAACTCATGCAAACGCCATGCAATTCCACACAGGAAGTTCTCAGAGCAAGCAAGCTTTCTTTGCCACTGCAGGCAACAAAGACCAGCACACCTGGAACAAGAAATTCATCTCAACAGTTCTAACCTGTTCCTTGGGCCACACTAATTATTATTATGTATGAATTTTGTGATCAGAATTATCTGAATGTGATTCTATTTTATATAAAGCCAGCTTATCTAAACTAAAACATGATTATTTACAGGAACAGCTTTAAAGAAAGGCTCAGGTGTGCTAGAGGACTTGCTACCTTTCTTTTTCTAGTCACACATGGTCTCTATGACATGCCAGTGACATCTGGCATCAGAGCCAATTCACTGCTCCCCTGCCTGCAAAAAGCCTGTGGTGTGCCCACAGTGTAAGAGTGACACATTCAGAAAACACAGGTGGCTCCCATCCATCAGTTCCAAATGCATCAGACCAGGAGTCTCCTAATGTCAGCCAACAGCGTCCACAAAGACTGCAGTAAGAGGCAGGAACTGAGAATAACATGAAGCTCTGAGTCAGTTTGTCTGTGTTCCTGCATCACAGATTTTCCCATGTGGGAGGAGGTTTCTGTCCAAGAACCATAAGGTCACTGCAGAGGATGGGTTAAACAAGATCATATTATGTTGTGTTCCAAAGACCACACACTTGCAGGCAATTATGCTGCAACTCTGTGAAAGGGATAAATAACAGGAAATGGTTGAAAAGGCACTGACAGGCCACAGATGCACTAACCTGGTCATAAGAAACAGTATGGCCAAGGCCCAGCCAGGCTCAGGCCTGGAAAGAAAACCACTGTGTGAAAATTCCATGTCATGCTCCTTCCCTCCTAACCTGCTCCCAATAAAGCCAGCCTGGGTGGAGTGCTCTCCTTGAGAGGCTGGGTACAGATTACCTGGAAGAAGGAGTGGATGCTGGCAGTGGCTTCGCTGCGGATTCGCAGGAGAGCACCCAGCGTGTTGTTCCTGCAGCGCAGGTGAGGGAACTGTCGGACATACTCCAGTGGGTGCCTCTCCTTCATTTTCAGGGGAAATGACTGAAAACAACAAGGAAATCAAAGTAAGAGGATGAGAACTTGGTAGTCCATGCAGTTTTACTGCTATTCACGGAATGCCATCTCTCCCTACTAAAACTCAATCACCATTACAGAGCACGGAAGAATTAGATGTGTTTGCCTACCTTTTCTGCTTATTTTGTCTATTTTACAATGCTTACAGCAGAGCAAGATCCATGAACATGAGAGGAAGTATTAGTATTCAAAACCACTCCACCTTTTGGATGCTGAGCCCCTCTGAAGCCCAGCTGTTCACCTTACTGCTGCAACAGAAGCTGGTTCTGAACGTGCCTGTGGCAGATATGGCTCTTCCAGCTGCACAACCTGGAGTGTCTGGCCAGTTCCACTGTTTGTCCAATTCATGGTAAGCCACCTGCACAGGCAAATGCTTCAGGGTGGGACAAAGGCATACTCCTAACTGTCAGCCTATGCACATTTTCCATGGAGAAATGGCTCTGTCACAGAAATGAGCTTTCATGGTGATCCAATGCTTCTCCTTTTATGCACCCTACAGACACTGCTGACAAATCAAAGTCTGCAGGACCACTCACACTTAAAGAAAATAGAGTTTCAAGCAAGCTTTGCTGGAAACTTGGACTTTCAAGAATTGATTTCCAGCAGTCCTACCCCTCCTGCTATAGTGACATACCCAAATATCACAAGGTCCCACCACATGAATGGTTTCAGCTTGCAGTTCCATGTTTTGCATCCTGTGAGGACTTTTGACAAGCTTCCCGTGCACTTCCACTGCACTTCCAAAAGTCAGGTCTCTAAGAAACAAAGAAAAAACAACAGCTTAACTAGGTGCTGATACAACTACATTTAGAAGAGAGATTCCTGTTAATTTAGCTGGATTACTGAGGATCACAAGAGATGCTGTAGCCATAGAGCTTAATTGATGAAATGAAAAATTATTAAATGCAGAGGCGGGAATGGGAAGAGATTCACAAAGCTACAGAAGAATTTAGGACAAGGCAGGAATGTTGGACAAGCAGGGAGAAAAGTGACAGGTTTTTATTAGAAGAGGCTCTTGGTGGAGACAAACGTGGTTGGTGAGTCCCTGGCATAGGGAAGAAGGCCTAAGCAGACCCCTCCAAGCACTGCTCAGCAGATGCATTTCTCCAATTATTTCAAATGGACCTACTTCTTTTCCAGGCTGGGATCAGCAACCACCTGGAGGCTTTCCAGAGAACTCCCATCATTTATGTGCAGGAACAAAACTTCCTTCTGGGATCGGACAGAGCGAACCCAGCCCTAGAGGTAAAAGAAAAAGAGATTTGTTATTTTTTGGCAGGAACGCTGTGTGCTCACGCTTTTCTTCCAGCTGAGCTGGACACACCACTTCAGGGCTACTTCAGCTTCTTACTGAAATCAAGGTAACTGTTTCTTTAGAGGCAATAAAACCCCAATCATAATAAAAAAACAAAAAGAGAAAAAAAATTTTTGTCAGTTTTTCTTTTGACTTCAAAGCAGAGAGAAACAAATCCTCAGGCAGGGACATCCTTCTGAGGCAGTCTCTTCCTAAGAAAAGCAAGGATTGAAAAGATGTACCTGCATCTTTGAGGAGCAGGGAATACAGAAAGCAATGAAGTGCTCTGAAGATGTAAAATGTTTTGGCAAAATACATATTCATATCAGTGATGTCCCTTCCAAACTCTTCTTATTAAAACAGGAGAGACCAGTAATGCACTATTCTTCATTACAATACACTCAAGACCATTCTGATGGTTTTCAGTATCAGTTTTGTTGTTGTATCCTTGTAGTAAGGTTCCAGTGTTTCAAGTCTTCAAATCTGCTCACTAGTGGTTCATGTGCCCTTAAATGCTGGACTGCTAAAACAATGTTGCAGCAAACAGATTCATATGAAAAACTATGTATTCATGCAAAACAAAAATAAAAATTATTTGCTTGGATGTTTCTCGTTTTGTCTCAAAAGCCAAGACTGCTTCATCGAGCCCATTCGGGGAAAAAAACACTATTAAGAAAAAATTTAGAAATACTTTGTTCAGTTTCATGAAAAGAATAAAACTAATGATACCCCAATTCTTTGTAACAGCAAAACCGACCATGTACAGTGCAGGCTAATGTCTTGAGTTTTTTAATGACATATAAATTTTAATTACTTTTTAATGGGAAATGTTAAGTCAGTACCACGGAAGCAAGCAAAATGTAACTCCCATAGCTGCTCCTCAGCTCAGCAGAGTTGAGACAAAGCTGGCCTTTAAAGCAAAATTATCTGCTGGGGACCTTGCAGATCAAATTCTAATAATATTGTAGAGAACAACTAAAACCAGCGCTGATTAAAGAACCAAGCTGTCTCTTTTCCAACCAGTTTCATCTTTTTCTTAACCGGAAGGGACCAAATAGTCCCAATGACTTCAAACTGGGCAAGTGCTTTAGGGATTTTATACCAGACAAAACAATGCAAATCCATCTTCTGTCACCCAGACAGAAAAAAACAAGAATTAACCAGCATCAGAAGCATGTTATAGTTTTAAGAACAACTACTAACATGGGCAAAGCATTACACAGGCTTGTATAACACGCTTTCCTTACTCCATGTAAGCACCATGGATGATTTAAGACATCAATCCAGTGAATCAGAGGGCAAACCACCCGAAGGACAAACTAAGGCAAGAAACAAGATCATCTGGGCATCTTCCTCTTTGTATGGTGAAAGTAAAAGGTATTTCCCACAGTAAATTGATGAGGCTGTTGTGCTTATCCTCTGTATTCCAGGAAATCCCCGGAACACACCATATATGCTATACTGGATGCACGTTTAATGTATAATGGCAGGTATTTTTCCTCCCCACAAACACTCCTTAACAAAACACACCAAAAAAATGAACAAAAACATTCTCAAGAAGGTTTTTTTGCCACCTCATCAAGCTGGTCTGGAATCTATTAAATAAGAGGAGGAGCCTTGCATCCTGCAATAGGAAGTAAAAGCATACCCATGGGCTTGTATTGGAGCAGCAGAGGCTGGGGCAGCAACTTTCTGACCACTTCACAACTTACCAGAATAAATGTATAATAAAAGTGACAACGCTGACTGCAATGACTAGACTGCACATTCCAACAACCTGGCCATTACAAGGCTGGATTTAAGCCAAACCAGATTCCAAGCCCATTTTAATATAAAACCCCCACATTTTGCTAACAAAGGGGAAGAGCAAAGCAGCAAGGGTCTGGAAGACAGGGAAGGGGGAGTAATGACAGTACTGCAAATTTTAGCATCAGTTTATTCTAGCTTGCATTATTCATCAAACTACATCCAAAATGAACCAACACTGGATGAGCTTCTTCCTACCCTTTGGCTTCACCTATGTGTGAGCAGGAATACCAGCGTGCTACAAACTGGAGTCTGGGTCAGAAGAATCACAGAAAGGTTTGAATTGGAATGAGCCTTAAAGGTTATCCAGTTCAAACTGCACTGCTATGGGCAGAGACACCTTCCACTAGACCTGGTTGCTCCAAGCCCCATCCTGGCCTTGAACACTTCCAGGGACGGGGCAGCTACATCTTCTCTAGGCAACCTGTGCCAGTGCCTCACCCCCCTCATAGTGAGAAATTTCCTTCTTATAAATCTAAATGTATCCTCTTTCAGTTTTACTTAACACTGTTACCAAGTACCCCAGTCCTTTCCGTATTCATCCAGAAATACTGACAAGCATATGCCCTGCATGGAAGCAGGGACTCTGTGTGTGCAACCACTGCTCTGCCAGTTGCAAACACCACAAAACAGGGGGACGATCCTATGCCAAGGCTAAGTGCCCCATAGCTAAAATGCCCATTAATTCCAGGCTATCTTGGTTCACAAGAGGAGCCAAATACAAACGTCAGTGGAAGTGTTACGGATTATTCTACTGACATTGCTCTAAACCTGGACGTACGCGGCACAAGACCTGTGAAAAAGCTTTAAAAACAGCAGCACGCAGGCAATGGCTCGCTCTCCGGAACAGATAAAGCCAACGCGGCGGAGAGCACATTCAGTGCAACCCGCCACGGTGACAACGCTGCTCCGCATGTGCCGAGTGACCCCAAGGCTCCGCTGGCTGCGACAACAGCGAACCGAGCACGCACGGCGGGAGAACGCACGGAGCGGCTCGGCACGACGGCAGAGCAGATCCGGGAGGTCAGCAAAACGCTCTGCACGGCTCCCGTTTCCCGCGCTGAAGCACGGGCGTGGGCCGTGCCCCTCCAGGCCCTCCCCTCCGCTCGGGCCCCGGGCCGGGCCGGGGCGCCCCGGGCACACACCTGCACTCTGACCGCCTCCGCCGGCTCCCGCGCCCCCAGCGCCTCCCGCACCCGCAGCCGCACGGCCCGCGGCAGGGAGGCGCAGCGGCGGAGGGCCCGCCACCCGCCCCGGGCACCCAGCATGGCAAGGCCCGGCGGGCCCGCTGCCCCAGAGCCCGGTCCGAGCCCGGCCGCCCGCTCCCGGCTCCCGCTCCGCTCCCGGCTCCCGGTTCCGCACGGGCCCACGTGAGTCCGCCCGCCTGCCGCCGCCCCACGTGACCACCAGCCCAGCCAATGGTCGCCCCGACTGCCCCCGGCCAGCCAATCGGAAAAGAATGCGTGACTCAGGGCGCTATTCCTATGCCAGGGCGCAAGCGGCCCTGGGAAATGTAGTTCTTCCCATGGGGTGTCGGCTCCTAGCGGGACACGGGGGAATGCCATCCCCGCGAGTGGGGGGAAGAATGCTCCGTGGCCACGAGAGGGGTCCCGTGATGGGACACATGGGATCCCCGTGGCGGGGGTAGGGTATCCTACTGATCTCTGGGACCACCTCAGTGGCAGCGTGGCGTGCGGTGCTTCTCAAGGAACTTCAGCCACTGTCCCGTCCTCCTGGGCTTCTCTCCGGGACCATTGACTCTCTCATGCCCCTCGATATTCCTCACTTTTCCTGATAAGAGGCGCAGGACTTGGGTCTGCTCTGCAAGTCTTGATGATGAATAAACCTTTTCTCCTGTTTATTTTTGAGGCTTATGCCCCTCTGTCCTTCCAGGTCATGTGGGTGGATGGCGAGGAGAAGCCATCAGGGTCTCCAGCCCTGCAGGGAATGACTTGGCAAGAGAGGTGGGCTTTACATTGGACATGACCCAGCAATGTGCTCTTGCAACCCAGAAAGCCAATTATATGCTGGGCTGCATCCAAAGCAGTGGGACCAGCAGGGCGAGGGAGGGAATTCTGCCCCCTGTTCCTGTGAGACCCCACCTGGAGCATCCAGCTCTGGGCTCATCAGCACTGGAAACACGTGTGCCTACTGGACTGAGTACAAAGGAGGTCACAAAGATGGTCAGAGAGCTGGGGCACCTTTGCTACTGAGAAGGGCTAAGACAATTGGGGCCACTCAGCCTGGAGAAAAGAAGGCTTCTTCCTTACTGCAGCCTTCCAAACTTAGAGGGCTTGTAAGAAAGACAGAGAAACCTTTAGTGCAAAGATAAGGGACAATGGTTTTAAAATGAAAGTGTCGATTTACATTGCACACGAGGAAGAAATCCTCTGCTGTGAGGGTGGTGAGGCTCTGGAAGAGGTTGCCCAGGTTGGCTGCCTCAACCCTGGAAGTGTTCAAAGCCAGGTTGAATGGGGCTTGGATCAACTTGGTCTAATGGAGGGGTCTCCATGGCAGGAATGTTGAAATTAGACGATAGTAAAATGTCCCTTCCAACCCAAAACATTCTGTGATTCTGTGAAATGTGTAAAGCCAGTGCTGCTTCCCCATGCAGCCCAGCCTTTGCTGCTCTGCTTGTCTGATTCCTGCCTGTCCCTGTTCTGCAGCATCACTGCAGGAGGGCAGCAGCTGAACACGCCTGCTGTGCTTGTGGTCAGAGGTCGCCTCATTGCTGTGCTTTGATCATTGGAGCACTCTGGGTCACACAAGAGAGCAGCAGTGGGATGCCCCAGGGCCAGGAGGTGCTGGGAGGCAGCTTTGGTAGTGACACTGCTTGTAAGGAGGCAAATGCTTTACCTTGCTGTAAAGTCCCAGGTAAGAAAGGAATTGCTGGCCAGAGACTGCATTTAGAAGAAACAAGCAGGGCTCATGGGAAAGAGAGAGGGGAGCTTTTTTGATTTTGCCATGTGATTCTTTTTATCTGTGCATGAAAAGCTTCTTGTCCTCAAAGTCCAAAGCTACTTGCCAGGGCCTTCCTTCACCTCCGCTTTTGCTCCAAGGAAGCCAATGTCCCCACCCCTGGCTCAGTCCTGACCTGAGCTCTGCCCTGCCTTGAAACACCATCCTGAGGAATTAGAGCTGCAGGGCAGGGCCACAGACATAACCAGGTGGATGAGAAAGACACTGAGAGGTAGGACAGGAGATCTCAGGGGTGGGGTACAGGGAGGGGAGGTGGAGGGAGGGATAGAAGCACATCCTCAGGCAGCAAGGACAGCTTTGCCAGTATCTGATCTCTGTGCCACTGCACAGAATTGTGCAGACTGCCTGGACACACAAGGGTTACTGCCTCAGTGCTGGATGGAAACACGGAAGCACACATGTCTTTGTACTCCTGAGTGAGCAAAAATAGTTTTATTTTAATGCCAATCACCATCCCCTCCTGTAAGGGCCAGCACTGAGCCTTGCTGTGTGTTGGTACACTGCTGTGAGGTGGTTTCTTAGAGAATCACAGTGCAGGAAGGAGCTGGTACTGCTGCAGTGTCAGGCAGGTGTGAACTGGTGGGAAATTAGGGCTCTGTCATTCAGGGAACTCTTGGCTTAATGTGAGAGTTAAACAGGCATGTGATGACTGCTCAGTGCGTGTTACATGTTCTCTGTGCCTGGTCACACATGGTGCATTCCGCACTGCTCTCAGCTATAGGTTTTTTCTGCTGTTCTACCATACTGCCCAGAATAATTTTTCCAGAGTTATTTGACCCATTAAACCCTCTTCAGGCCAAATAAACAATTAATGTAAGGAAGAGGGTAGCACCAGTGACAAAGTCTAAACACACCAGGAAAGGGGTAAGGTCCTTCCCCTCAGACCCATCTCCTCTAGGACCACCTGTGAGTAATTGAAGGCAAGGGCATAATGCAGGAAAGTCTGGCCTCACATGTTTTTGAACTGGACTTGAGCTTTTCTCCTCCAGGTGAATATCCTTCTCTACAAAGACCAAATGGTATCACTATACTTTTGGGAGAAGTGGAGGTGAGACCATAGTCAAATCTGTTCCTGCTGTCATAAGTGGTGGGACAGCCACTTTGTCAGTGAATATCAAGAGTAAAAAGAGAGAGATCACAAAGGCCGTTGGTCTTGCACAAGGGGGGAACAGAACCATGACACCTTAGCATCACTCCCTCTTCCACCTCTTGAAGTGGTGAGGGTCACCTGGCCTTCACCTCATAAACCCTCTCCCATCTTCATGTCCCCAGCAATCTCTTAGCCACACATCTAATGGCATAGCTCACGGAAATCTCTTAGTCACACCTCACAGCATAATCTCAGGGTTGTAGGCCTCAGTTCCTATAGCTGCCCATCTTCTTTTCACTGCTGGATGCTGTCCTCACTGGCCAACAGTGTGGCACCATCAGAACCACAAACCACAGCCCCAGGGAGAACCCCAGATCTCAGGTTCTTTGAGTAGGTCCGTATGGGTCGATGCGGTGCTGCAGCTAACTCACAGCACTGTTCCTCTCTGGTACATAGACTGGGTGTTTTGGAGATGTTTCAGGTGTTGGCAAAGACATGGCTGTGTATGAATGTGTGTTTCATTTCTTGCCCTGCAGAGCAGAGCCCTTCTAAAAGCTTTCCAGAGAGCACTGGTGCTCTTTGTGGATCAGAGTAGCAATGTCAGTCTGGGCTGGGAAGCAGGATGCTGGTAGTCAGGGTGTCTGCAGGGAGGGAGGTTTAAAAGAATGATGAGAAATAATGGTTCTTCTGTATTCACATCTGGGTTTAGGAGACATGAAATGTTCCCAGTAGATGTTTCTGGTAGAAGCAGAATTTGTCTTCTAAGATGGTCCTTCACTGAGGGAAGAAAGAGAGAGGATTGAAGGTGAATGTGGCTGGGAGATGTGTAATGTGAGGTCATGTTAAAGGCAGTGCATTTGGAACAAAGGATGCAATGACAAATGGTTTGAGGCAGTAAAATGTATGATATCCATTCCTCCTGTTGCTAGGAGTGATTCCTGAGGAGCACTGGCCAGCAGTCTTCATCTCTCTCTTTTTTATTTGAACAGCAAAAATTTCTCCCATGGAAACAGAGCTGTGGGGGTACCCCAGCTAGCAGGTTTGTTCTGCAACAAGGTTTTATCCTTCTGAAAGGAAGATCAACTGCTTCAAAAATGAGCAGGAGGAGATGGACAAAGCTGTGTATGAGGACCAACTCCTAAAGGAAAATTAATCTTTGCAGATCCTGGTCATTTTGGAAGTCACACTATCACTGGCCCAGGGTAAGTGGCTGGAAATGGGGAGATGAAAAAGTGTTGGGAAGAGCTGTTCCTAGCTCTGTGGGGATGGCAGGAATACAGAAGAGATGTTTTGAGGGGAAGCAGTGTCTATGCTCTGGTCTTTACTCTCTGGACTGTTCTTTCAACAGAAACATGCTCTGGATCTGCTGTGAGCAAAAAGGAGGCTGGAATACTGGGCTTTGTGCTGGCTTAGTTCATGGTGGTACTGACAGAAGAAAAAGAAGTGAATTATTCATGAGCTAAGTAGAAACCCATTCTTAATGGGGCTGCAGAGAGATATTTTAAAGCCTGTAAAGCTTCACTAGAATTTAGATTTACCATGATAATTTCATTGGGTTCCAGCATTCAAGTGGGTTTTATATCGTCTAATCCAATATCCGTAGAAGCCAGTGATAGCTTTTACTTTATTTTAACTGATGTTAGATTGGGCTTTCACTGATGAGAAGTCATTTCAGAACTAGCATCAGTTGCTGAAAGGTCAGCCCAGTTCTCTGACACAAAGTCCTAGGCTATGGTTTCTTATGAGTATCAAATTAGCTACTTATTCCCAAATGTCTCCACATTGCTTTGATGCAGACATATTTTGTAGACTCTGGAAGCAGACACATTCATACTTATTTTTAGAAGGATTAAATACCTTTCTTTGCAACTACACAGGGGAAAAAATAGAGACATTATCTTCCAAAAAGCTTCATTCTTGTTCTCAAAATGCAGGTTTGCAGAGTAACAGTACCTTATCCCAGCCTTTGCTTTCTGCTTTCTAACAATTTATAATTACTAGAATCACAAACAAGTACTGGGTGAGTCATTGTCCAGGGATATCTTTCCTGGTGCAATGAGCACTATCACTCAGCTTAATCCTGTACTGTTAGCATTTTTCCTTAGCAAACTCCCTTAAGCAAGCCACATCTAATATAGCCCTTTGCCCCTCTTAATTCTCAGCCTATGGATTTAGGTCTCCAGCACCAGGAGAACCTGAATTCCCTGCCCACTACCACAGCTGTTAATAACTAGGGGGAAAAAAAGTCTTGGTGCAAAAAATGTTGTAACCCCTTTGTTGGACCCAAACATCAGTTTCTCAGAGAGCTATGATGAAAACAGCATACTCCATAGGTATCAGTTTTCCAGCCTGCCCGGAGCCTGAGCTCATTGCACCTGTGTCGTTCAGAGCCCTGCATTATCCAAGTGATAAATGCTTTGGGTAAGTCTCCAAGGTGATCTCAGAAACTGGATTCCTCTGCCATAAATAAATCCTTTATGAGAACAGCCTCTGGCAGGACTGCCATGGCTCTCTGAAGGTCAGCTGACCCCATGGACCTTAGCAGCTCTCTGCTGTGGAGTAGCATGGATTGTTGGGATGACCATGGAAATCACAGGGTAATCATTCAGTGCTGTGAATATGGGAGACTGCTAACAGGAGCCTGGAGGAGCCTTTCCTATCTCTCAACTTAACTGGCACAGTGACTGGCAATGCTCCAAAGCCTGTGTGAGAAGTTCCTCCACCCATTCCTGCTCCTTCTTCCTGCAGGGTTGCCCTGCTTTTCTACTGCAGCCACAGAGGAAGTTGGCATGGAAAGGAACACACTACTGGGTGATTAAGTCCACAGCAAACCTCTGAATCTGTGTGTGTCTCTCAGAGTTGAAATAATCTGTTGCTCCCTGCTTTTTTCCCAACACTATTCCTTTCCTACTAACTGCTGTCATGTTAGCAGGGCACTTCCTCTTCCCCTCTCAGAAGAACTGTGAGTTTGCAAATTGGCAGATTTGCAGATTCAAGGGTAGTCTCAGGGACTGATGCTGGGCCACTGAGGCTTGGATGGAGACTACTCCTGCATTAAGCAGCAAGAGGAAGGCTTCAGCTTCCCAGCCCTGCACCTACGTGGAGAGAGAGATGGGGGGAGTACACAGTAGCATTTTCAAGGAATGTTTTGTATTTTGAATGATTTATCTGAGGGTCTGAAAGGATTTAATAACTGTGAACTAATTAAGCGTACTAATTAACCCAGTGTTTAATCTCAACTCTTCGTTAGCTTTCTGTGCTGCTGAAGCAGAGATGTAGTCCCATATATCAAGACATCCAGCCACTTTGCTTAATTGTGATTTCTCTGTGCATGATGCAGGCACTGAGCTGCTGAGGTGATGAGAGGAGCACGAAAGCCCACGTACAGGAGAAAATTTGAGGGGCGAAGCAGCCCTGTGTGACTAACAACCTTGAGATTATTTCCATGAAGAGGATATTGACAGCCTAATTTGTTTCCCCTCCCCATTATCTCTGGTTTATTCTCATTGATGCCACTGTTTTGCTAAGTGAGGTGGAAACAATCTGCTTCTGGGCACATGATGACAAAATGTCCATGTTATTCCTTTGTCCCATCCTTGTCACTATAGCTCCAAGCTGCTGTGCTGCAACCAGGAATAGGATACTGCTCACTTTATGGTACTTCCCCATGGGCTTGCCTTTCCATGAGGGTTTATACTGATGCTACTGGTACTATTTTTGTGTGGAACCCACAGAGCCAACTCTCAGATCTCCATGAGCTGTTTCCTCAGCACCACAGAAAAAGGGGCATCTGAAATGAATGCCTAGCTCAATCCAGAAGTAGATCAGGAGCAATGTGACTTTCCTGCTTCCAGGACTAAATAATTCCTCTGGTTCTGGAGCTGTGGGAGACCCTGGAGCAGGTGAATGTGGTGGAACCAGGAGACAGTGTGCTCCACAGCAGAAACAGAGACAGAGGACTTAGAAGATTGAAAATCCTCATACTCACGAGGGCCATAATCCCAAGGCATGAGGACCATCATCCCAAGATTCTCTCATTGTGGATGCAGTATTTAGTGGGGGATATCTGAAATCCTGTCATTTCTTCTTCTCACAGCTGGCCAGAAGACTATGCATGGGAAGGTATCGTGAACCCCAGATTGCCCAGTCAAGGGCAGAATAATTGCCCCAACGGCACTGTTTAAACCAGCAGCTTCAGCTTGTACTCAGCTGTAGCTCCACCTCCACACTGTTTACTTATTACTACTCACATAAATGTGGGATGGAGGTAAGCTTCTTTCAGGTTCACAACCTCAGCTTGGAGTCACGATTCCTTTAGGAGCTACTCACTTAAAAGTGTCTGGAAATGAGTCTGTGTGAGCAAAGGGTCATAAAATTAGCTGAGAAAACAGGCCGCAGTGGGGGAATTTGGCAGTCACCTTCCTTGGAAATTACCAAGGGAAAGCTAGGCACAAATCTGTATTGAGGGTGTCTTAGGAGAATGAATCAGACCTGCCAGGATATGGGGAGAGGGGGGAGATGACCCACTGGGGAATTTTTTTCTGAACAGAACAAGCAAACGATTTTACGAGACCGACAATCCCCCAGTGTCTCCTTGTGCAGCCCCATGCAGCCAGCGGAGGAAATTGGTAACTGTACCCAGCAAGCCTGTTTTTAATTAACAAATAATTATCTACAAATTGCTGTAATTATTGCCTTGGATTCCAGAGGACAGGGACGTTAGCGCGAGATGAGCACAGTTTCCTTGCGAGTGAAATATTTTCCCTGCCTTATCTACAGAGCCCTGCTGCTGTGAGCTTTGGGGACTCGGCGGTGCTTTCCTTTGGAGAAAGTGATAAAACATCTTGGGCTGTCTGGAAGGCAAGCACGCTGGAAAAGGCACCAAAGGAAGGGCAGTTTCTTACCTTTATCAGGTTGTCTGTCCTCATGCTGGAGTGGTTTGGGGGATGCCAATTAAGACATAAACCTCATCAGTCAGTGCCGGGAGAGGGTGCTTGCGTATCTGTAAGCCAACAGAGCAAAAAGAGCATCCTGATTTGCAATCTTTCAATGAGAAAAGGGTAAATCCAGTATGGAAAAAGATGATTAGTGTTAATCCAGATCAAATGGAAGGCATGGAGTTTCCCTGAGCCTTCAGCACTGAAGGATGCTGGTCTGGACAGAGTGCATCAGTGGCCATGGCCACCTTGATCTCTTTTTGGTTTGAGGGCACACAGAGCACTTCTACCTCTTTTTCTTCAGGCTCTGCTACCAAACCTCATGGTAGATATCCACAGCAACCACTTTTTCACAGTTACAAAGAATCTCTCCCATGGTAGCCTAAACACAGTGATGTTTATTGTCCTGCAGGGCTTACACCCTTTCAACAAGTCTAACGGGGAAAATCCACTCCAGTTTGCAGGAAAGGCGCTGAAAGATAGCAGGACATCCTGGCTGGATGGGCACAACCTGCTGAAGAGTTCCTGAGCCCAGACTTCAGCCCTGCTAGGTGTGTTTAATCTCTGTTCTGATGCTTTATTCTGTCACTTTTAACTGAATCCCCTCAATGATGCCACTCACTGCCAGGGTTTCCATGACAGCCTCCACTTCAAGAAAACAGGGTGCTTTTTATTATTCATCCATGGCATATTTGCCTGAGGTGAGCTGCCTGTACCTTATGCTGCTGTGAAATGTTGCCTTTTGTTTTTGCTGCTGTGTACTCTGTCTTTTCCATGCAGATACTTACCATTTGGGGTAGGGGGACCCTGCAGCACCTTCCAAGGTGCCAACTCTTTTCAGCATCCCTTTGACAGTAAGAAAACCCCATCTCAGTGAAAATATGTGGTTCCGTGCTGGGGAGGAAGGGAAAGGAATAGGGCAAGCTGAGACCTTGGCCCTGCCCTCAGCCTCATCTTGCTTCTACCAGTGGGATAGCATAGAAGCCCTCAATCCTGCTCAGAAATATCTCACTTGCCCTGAAAAGACAGAAATGGCAGCTGATTTTCTTCCTCTTTATGGGCTTGCAGGAGGAATTACTTTGTATGCCTGAACCTGTGTCCCTGCTGATGCCCAGTATGGTCTCCAGTGTTGCCTGGTCTCAAGGAGCTTTAGACCCCCTGAGGTTTAAGCTCCTGGCATGAGCTCATCCTTTCACATTGGGACCTCATCTGGCACAGAAGGGCATTTCTCAATCATTACAGGGCTTCTTGTCAAGCTTCCCTCACTGATTGTGTGAGTGAAAAATTGCCCACTGTGAGAGCTGGGTCTCTGCCCTTTGTGTGGTGCCCTAAATGCTGGGACCCTGTTGAGAATCAGTAATGGTCCTGCCTTGATCAAGGCATGGCTGTGGCTCAAATATGTGACTCTAGCAGGAAAACAAAGAAAAATACACCCTGCTTTGGTGTTAGGATTAAGAAGTGGTTTTTTGTCCTTTTTTTTTTTCTTAGTATCTATGCCCTCCCATGCACTGTGGCCTTTAAATAAATGGTTCCTAATAAATGGAAATAGTTCATGGACAAAGAAGCTGTCATGAGGAATGATTGATTGCATTTAATATTTTATTTTCAAGATTTGAAAGGAAATCTCTGAAATATCCTTTGGCAGGTCTGTGAACCTAATGGAGTGATTCCTAGAGATACAGAAGGAACAGAGGGCTTGTTAGCAGCAGAGCAGGAGAGTATTGGTTGTGTTTCCTACACGCTTTTGCAACACAGCTGTGGGGGTATTTTTGCAAAAATACTGTGGGGGAAAGGCAAACAAAGGCAAAATTCAGGTTCAATTGCTTCAGGCCTGCTGACAAGAGAAAAAATAGGGTTTTCTAATGACTGTGCATCCATAATATTTAAAAACAGAGAGAGAAAATCAGCTCTTTGTTGGTGAAACATGAATTTTCTCTCAAATTGGAGTGTCTGCAAGCTATTGTGCCCAGCATCACTGTGGTGCTCTGTACCAGCCAACTTTAATGCCTTTGGAGTGTTCCCATGGGCAGCCAGTATCCTGTTGTTTTACTGGGCTGCAGTGGTGAAACAACTTGTCCTAAATCACACAAAAGGTCAAGGTCACACATGGGATTTGAACTCTGACCTTCTGATGTCTCCTTCTGTGTATGCACCATAGCTCCTGTTTTTCTCATGCCTCATTTCACTCCAGATGGTTTCTCCTGCCTTCAACCTCTCCCAGCTGCCAGTTATGCTCTTTGCTGCCTCCAGCATGTCTCTACAGGGGACATGTCCCCATGCAAGACATTTTTCCAAAAGGCTGGAGGAACTCATCACCATGTGTGAAAGAAGAGACCTTGTCATGGTCTCTTCTCAAAGTCAGTTGCTTTGTGGGCTAGTTAGTTGGAGTTTTTTCCCCTGCAAAATCAACAAAAATGAGTATAGGAACAACAAGGTTTCAGGAGAAGCTCTGACCTGTTCTCCAGGTGAAAGTCACCTCCCAGTTAAGGGACAGCAGTCATCTTGCTTAACTCTAGAGCCTGCCATGCAGGTGTCTGCATCGGAGATGTTCCCACTCCCTTCACAGCTATTGGTGACAAATAAGCTCCTCTAGGGACCAAGATGCCCCATCCTGAACTAGACATCTAAAATAGCCAAGGTGCATGCCACAGGAGTGGCTGTGATGGCACCCTTGGATGGTGAAGCTTCCAAGGGTGCCATGGTTGGATGTACCCATTAGAGCTTTGTTGGCTGTAGGCAATCCTTGAGGAGTTAGATCCACCCTGGAATGTGAGGGAGAGATCTTAAAAATATCTCTTTTTGCATGTACAGGTGAGACCTCACTGCTGATAGTAAGCTTCAGGTGTTCAAAATGCCCAGTTTTTTCTTCCAAGGCACAGCTTACGCTGGCATCTCTCACCTCGATTTTCCTTCTTTTCCGGTTACTTCTTTCCTTTTGTCACTAGATGACAGCAGAGGACACACATCAAGGACTGCTCTGAATCCAGGGCAGGCATCACTTCTGTACCAGGCAGTTCATGGCTGGGTGCCCCAAAGCATCCCGATGACTTTTAATAACTCTTTACCTACTTATTTATCTGGCAGATTATGTACAAATGCTGTATTAAGTCAAATCTTAGGCTTTTTGTGTGGAGCTACTTGAGTGCATTTTCGTGCTTCATCGCCTCCATCATCCCCATCCTATTTTTAAGACTTTTTCTCTCACATTTACTGGATGCCTTTTGTTTTATACTTGGCTTGTGCTCTCCAAATCCATTTTATTTAATCCAACAGGAGCCCTCACAGATATAAGCAACTGAAGCACACTCCAACAACTTGCTTCTGTTCAACACTGTCAGACATAGAGCTGAGCTCCCAAGAGATAGGTGGTTCCTGGGGGGAGGATTTCTCTGATAACTGGAAATTGGCACCTAAATATGAGGATGGATAAATGCATGGATGGATGGATGGGTTTTGGAATGCACAGTAATTACTTCTTGGTGGAATATGGGTCAGATAACTGACATAGTTAGCTAAAGGGTGAAATGGATGATTAAAAAAAAATTAAGTAATTATAAATAATTCTGCTATCAGGAATACCCTTACCAGACAACAAGAAAGAAAAGGTATGGATTTTTGACACAAGAGTCAACCAAATGGGTGATTTCTGTGCCTGGGTGCTATGAAAGAGGCTGATTCAGTCTGTGGTCCAGCAGAGAGCTCAGTGTGAGCACATGGGCCTTGTCTGATGATTAACTGAACCAGGTCTCTGATCTGTACAGAGGTATTCTGTGGGGAAGGTATGATCTATGTTCCTAGGAAAGGCCAAGACACTTTAGGAGACATTCTGGTTGATTTATTCATAGTTTCATAGGAGATTCCAGGACAATATTTCACGAAGAGGATTTTCATTACAAAATTCTCAAACCTACATCCCTAACAGCAATCTTCAGTGCCCGCAGCTCTTGGGCATGGTCCAGGATTTTGTTCTTGTCAAAACGAGAGCAGAGGAGATACCGAGACCATTTGAATCTTTCAGATACTGCAAAGCTAAAAAATGTATCTCTAGCTTCTTGTCAGTGACTGGAAGCTTCCACATTGATTCTTAAAGAGGTTGTTGCCATTGCCTGTTTTACCTGCAGTGTAATTTATAATCTCAAAGGCAGTGAGAACCTGCAGATACTGGGAGTCCTTCATAAGGAGTCCCGTGCCCTGTGCTCCTATTGGCTTGAACCATGCAGGATCACTGCCCTAAGGAGCTGTTGTAGTGCATCATGATGGAAAACTACAACAGCCAGCATTTTCATTTCTGATCACTCGGTCTCTGTCCCACAGCTGGGTGAAGGACAGAAGAGGATATTGTTTCTTTGATGTCATTCTCCAATTGTTCCTAGTAGATGGAACCTTTTAGGGAATGAGGCTTCCCAGTTCGCTGTAACTGTGAGGAGGGGGGAGGAGAGCAGGGGGAGAGTGGGGAGAAGGATAGCATGGGCAATCTGTGAAAGATATTTAAGTTTCTGCAGCTGCAGGTGAAATATTCATAAACAGTCATGCAAATACCTCATTTCCACTGATGTCATTGATGTCAAATGCTTCATCCACACATTTGGGAGCTGCCCTGTCCCCAGGCTCAGGTGGTGGCTGATGGGTCACTGGGAGAGTCTAACTGTGTTTGGGAGCATGCCCATCACCAGCAGAGGACCTTGAACATCACTTGACATGTCCCAGAGCCTGAAGCAGTTACTATGTGAACCAGTTAGGATCTGTCCATCTGTTTCATGTCCTGTTTTAAAAGCTGTGAATCAAGGTAAAATCCAGCCTGGAGGTGACAAGTATCTAGGTCATCCTGGCCATGTCCACAGCTGGCAGGGTGGAGAAGGGAGGGGAGAAAGGTGGCACTTACTGATGAATCAGAGCTGAAAGCAGCCCTTTAGAGACACTGGTACAGACTGAATGTTATAGATCAGCTACTAATGACCTAAAACATTCACCTTGAGGTTCAAAGGATGACTTCTAAGCCTTGTTACTGCAGTTTTGGGACTAAAAGGGGTCCTGAAAAGGCCCTACAGGCTGAGCCTCGGGAGAAACAGCCTGCAGTTAGTCAGCTACGTGTCTGTGGTACCAATCGAGCTTTTAAATCTGGAAGCATCTGCCCCAGCAGTGATTTGATTTTATGCAACGACTCTCATGCTACTGTATTGCTAAGCATGTCACTAAATCCTTGCACATCAAAGGAACAAGTAAATCAAGCAAAACTGCATAAGCCACTCTACATTCAGTTTTGGCAAAAGGTGCTTAGACAACCCTGGAGGCTGCAGTCATCTAGCTAGCAGCAAAACTCACACAGGCCCAGAAGCAGTGCAGTTTTTCCTGCACCACCAGGCAAACGGCTTGCAGCTGAGGTTGGATTAGACCCTGTCCCGGAGTCAAGTGGTCCAGAGGTCTAGTCCTGAACTTGATTAAATTTTCCAGGTGGATTGAGAAATTATACTTAACCTTTTTGTATTTCTATTTCTGGGTCTATATTTTTCCCCCATCTTTCATGAGGAAGATGAGGATTAATTAGAAAAGGCTTTTTAGTGGAGGCAAAAAAGCTTTGCAATTGTTGAAGATTCAGGTTTACCTTTTGCTAAGCCAGCTTGTTGGAGTTCCTGGGGTCAGTATTGTAGTGCAGAATTTGTCTACAATGCTACTGTTCATATTCCATATTTGTACTCCTGATGATACAAGAACTGATGTCTTTTGCTGCTCGACAGGCATTGGTACGAAAAGGAAATGACTTCACAAGCTCAGCAGCTGTTCTCACTGCCCGGGGCCATGGTCCAACACAAGAGCTGTCATTCTGCAGCACACACTGAGGGAGAAATCCCTGGGACAGGTCACTCAATTGGGTCTGATGGGTGACAAGGGTGGACAGACTGCTTGAAGGCTGGGTAGAGGCCACCATGGGCTGTAGGGGAGAGAATGCTGTGGTGGCTGTGGTGGAGAAGATGCAGTGCAGAAGCTGGTGTGGCTGAGTGATGGGGTGAACATGTCCCTACTGCCTGCACTGATGATGGAGGCCCAGGGGCTGGCTTAGATGGGATGCCCACTACGACATGATTTGCATTCAGTGAATGGAGATCTAAGGCTCTTTGTGTTGCCCAGGTGGCAGCTCTTAGTGCAGTACAGAGGCTGTGGGGTTCCTGGGACATCTGAAAGAAGGCTGATAAGCCCAATACAGAATCTTTGAGACACCTGTACAGTCTTGGAGGTTGGGCAGAACACCAGAACGATTCACATGCATTGACCAGATATGTGTGGGCAGCCAAGTAGAACTGCAAGTCAATACATCCCATGGATAACAAGGACTTGTTCAGCCTGTAGGGAAGCAAACACCTACACCTGCATGGCTCAGTTGCTCTCCCAACTCCACAAGTGCCCTGACGAGCTCTTCACATACTTCAGCCGAAACTCTCGTGTGGCTCATGTAAACATTGCACGTAGACACCGACGTGTAGGGATTAAACCAATCTCTGGGCTCCTCCTAAATCAGATCCTCCAGCAGCAATGCTGAAATCCTCCACAGCAGAAAGGAGGGATCCACTCTGGAGGGTGACCATACCTCCTATAGCAAAAGGAGGTAAGAGCGGGGTTCTCAGGGGGTTTGTTCTTGCCCCGAGATGGGTTCTCATTTGAGACTATCCAGGTCAGGAGAGTTAGGGAAGGCCTAATATTTCCTGGCCAGAGCCCTTTGTACTGTAATTCACTAGATCTCTTCCTGCCTGAAGTCCTTTCCATCATAAATCTAATTCAGAAACTCAAGGCCTCTATCTAAATATACCAAACCTCTTGTTCCATTAGCAACTCTTTTCTTGCCATAGCGGACTGTTCATTGTGCCTGTCCCACAATAAATGGGCTACAGTCACCAATGTCATTTAACATGGGTAAAGTGAAACCCAGTTTAAATGACTTTTGGTCAGTCCTGGATTAGAAAATGTTGAAGTTTGTAGACCACCATCCCCCCACAGAGCATTGCACAAGAAACAAATGGAACATGTCTCCTGGGGATCTTTTTCTCTAGAGAATCCAGATGCTTTCAAGGCGCCTGGTAACAGTACAAAATAGTCTGCTATTAAAATTCAAAAGCAAGTAAAATAGCCCTTCCCTGCAGGCTTTCTTTCTATGAGGCATTTCTGATGAGAATCCAGAGTCTCTGCAGAGGCCTGGCATATGAAATACAAATTATATAGCTCGCATTGCCCTCTTTAGAAGTGACTGTGTGAAGCACAAAATCCCTTTGCAATTCACACTCACGATGAGAGGCAGCTCCTTATGTTCAGACCGCTCCTCTCAGCATGCCTTGGGCTGAAGGCCTGCAAGGCTTGTAGCCCAGGAGCTACCTGCCCTTCCTAGGGTCATCCCAGCTCAGGGGAGAGCACATCTCCTACATCCTTCAGAGCACAGTGGAGGGTCCACAGACAGAACCACCCTCTTGCTTTCTCTAGCCCCCTGGAAACACACCAGGGCTGCATTTGTCCTTCCATCCCTGTCTCTGGAGCCTTCCTGCTGACATCAGAAAGGGCATGTGTACAGCTACACATTTTGGGCTATTTTGTCCTGGGGATAGGTTAAAAATGAGTCATGGTCTTTTCCACGAAAAACTCTTGCAGAGCAGAGTTTTTCCACACAGTGAGCCATTATCAACCCATAGGTGGAGAAGATAATTATGACTGGTGTAAAGCTGTGCCTAATTTCCCGCTCCATAAAGGGGAGACAATAACTCCCTTTCCTCTTGGAGGTGTGTGATGATTTAATCACAAGGCAAGCTCTGTATTTATAGATTTTAAAGACACCGCTATGATTTTGTAGTCCTGCCTCCAGCATAACAAAGCTCAAAGCACATCAGCCATGAATGTTTGTGTTGAGTTCATAATTTTGAGTTTGTAGCACATTTCTTAGAAAGACATGAATGTGACCAATCTGAAAGTATGTGTGCCAAGTTATGAACCCCATTTTCTATGCTAACTTACACACACCATTGTCTTTTCCATTTATAAATTCAGCTTGGGAGTAGAGTCTCCGTTTTGTGCTATCTGTTGATTTTATACTTACCCCCCATTCACTGCAAGATTAAAGTAATGTCAGCCTGCCAGTGCCCTGATCAAAGAAAGAATCTGCCACATCCCTGAGAGATCATCACTGAGAAATTGTGGATAAAACCATGTATGTTCCTTTCACCAGCTGAGTGACATGGCAGAAAATTATCTTCCTTGAGCTGTGAATGGTAGAAGGAACTATTTCTCTTTGCAGCTGGGTGGGTTTCTGTGTTTAGCGCTTTGAATTCATCGTTTGCTTTGTGTTCATGTACCAAATTACAAAGCAAAAAGGTTTTATTCTGCATTTTTTCCAAGAAAGTGAAGATAATCTCTGCATGATGTCCTCATGAATTAGCATAATTCTTTGTAGGCATGTATAAGGATGGATCAAATTGAAATTTATAGGAGAGGTATGCCCACATGCCCATGAGTCTCATTTAACAAACACAAGAATACGCTTGGTGAAAGAGCTGAATTCAATTCTCTTCAATTAAAATAGTTTTCATATGGTGAAGAACCTAATTATTTTGAGAAATCAGTTTAACCTGCTGTATTTCAAAGGAGGTTCAGTTTTGTTGTTTGGTGATGTGACAGGCAGTACTGAGTTTGTTGTCCCCCACCACAGGATTTTGCTCTTGAAAACATTGCCTGGCAAGAGCTAATGCAACCTAAGTTATTTTTCTTATGCTGTTGAATGTGGGATCACCATAATAAATTTGAGGACATTTTGTTCCCCTACTCAACATGGGAGGAAGGGATGTGCTTCCTGATGGGATACATGGAGAAAATGAACCTCTGACTAGCTGTGAGAAGGTTTAGGGCTCAGAAGATAAATTAATCCTTTGTCACATGCAAGTAAGCTAATCTGAAGACAGAGGTGCTGGTTGACCCCTAATGCCAGGCAGGTCTGGCCCAGGGGCACAGCATCCTCCAAAGTCTTCAATTTATGAAGACTGTAGATCTCTTGTTCTTTCTAGAAATGACATGTCACGATTAAAAAATTCCCATGCCAAACGTTTGTGTGTTTTCTCTCATCTGCTGATCATCGTGTCCTCTAAAGAGAGAAACTGAGAGCAGATAGGCTTGGTGAGGCGGCAGCCAGGGAGAAGGTGTGGAGTCTGAATGCAGAGAGTTATGCCTGCAAGGAAGACTGAGATGAAAGAGCTGTACTAAAGTATCTGACCAGGGACCTGCAGCCAGGAGGGCCAGCTTGAATCCACTCCAAAGAAGATGTGAGGGGACTTACTAACACTTTTTTGCAGGTTATAATTTTTGCGTCTACTTCTGGTGACCTTCCTGAAGTCACCCACACACCATGCACAGCAGGACCATCACTAGCCAAGAAGAGCTCCTATGGGTGCTCTCTCTTGGTGCTGACAGTGAGGGAATTGCTTGGATTCCCTGCACTCAGGTTGCTTCTCCATCCTCTCTTCAGGGCAAGGAGCCATGGCTCTCCCTGACTCATGGAAAGAGCATCTGGCTGATCACTGGAGAGAGGTGGCAGACTGGTAGCCAAACAGAGCCAGGGTTAAAGTGTAGATATGCATTAAACACCTCAAGTTTCATGCTCTCTTTACCTACTTGTCTAACATGACCATTAACATGAACAGTGCCAGCCTGAGCTGTTTTGTGGGAGGCTGGGGAGGTCCCACGCCATGGGAAGGTGACCTGTGTTCAAGAAGGATAATGGTGTCTCTTCTGTGCCTGGTAAAATCATGGAGAAGTTTATTCTGGGAATTATTGCAATAATGCTTGAGAGACAATGCAGTCATTGGTCATAGCCAGTCCATAAGTGCTTGGTACTCATGACTAGATAAGGATGAATGAATTCACCTGCTGTGGTGTGGTGACTCTGGCCTTTGTAGGCATGAAACCACGAGGGCTCAGCACAGTGCAGGCCATCCAGAGCATATTAAATTTTGTCCTTTGCCTACTGAGGAGAGAAACAAGGACACTTCATGCATAGTTGGACCTGGCACACAGCAGCACTGGGGAAAAAGCTTCACCAGTCTTTATTTGGACCAGGAAGTGGCCAGTGATGCACCCAGTGCAGAGCTTGGATGGTGTATTCTTCACTGGATGAAAAACTGGCTGGATGGCGGGGTCACAGGTGACTGATTAGGTGACAGGGCAGAACCACGGCTGTCTTGCAGAGCCACCTGTGATGTCACTGGTGACTAATGGGCTGATTCAGTATGAATGAACACCTGGCTTTTGCAGTGTCTGACCACCATATGTGGTTGTTCCTTTTTCCAAGGCACGAACGTGGTCCAGCAGGGACAATCTGCTTATGCAGGTTATACAGAGTATCTGCTTACACAGATACTGTATTCATGATCCCCGCCTATTTTCCACTAGTAGTCAGCTGGAAGACAATATTACCTGCAGGACATCCCAGCACCGATAACAGCAATAAAATTCCAATTTTATTTGGAAAAGAAAGGATGTACTCCTTTGCAGACCTGCATGCCCTGAGAGGTGGAGCAATAAAACCAATAAGGGCATTGAAGCAAAGACAGACGAGAAGGTTATGAGACAGCTGGACATTTTTATGGAGAAAAGTAGAATTAAATGGTGTGGTGATTAATCAGGTAGGTGGGGCTGAGACTCCCAGAAATCAGAGAGGCAGATTAGAGGTGAGATAGCTTGTTCTTATTTAGTAGTTCCCTACTTCCCTTTTAATACCTGAGAGAATATGTTCCTCATGGAAAAATATTTTACACAACTTCATGGATGAGCCTGAGATGGCCAGAGTTTTGGCTCAATGGTGTGGGCATGGCTAGAAATGCTAGAAATGCCTCACTGTCCTATCCCATCTCTTGTCCAAGAGCGTGGTACCATTGCTGTCACTTTGGGTTGTGGGATGCTGACTTGACAATTGAAAAGTCATCTTTTTGCTTTTTCCTTCACTCATCATCATCCTTAGGTGACCCAGGCTTCCTTCCTCACTCCAGCCCCTCCTGTACCTCAATGTGTGCTTGGAAACACACAGCAGCAATTTGAAAGTAATGTTGAAAATCGAGAGTGTTGCTTTTGGCTTTTCATAAGGATTTAGAATGCTTGGCCTATTTTCCTCTGTCATGGTTTAACCCAGCCAGGAGCTCAGCTGCTCGTTCACTCCCCCCAGGTGGGATGGGGGAGAGAATCAGAAGGGTGAAAGTGAGAAAACTCATGGGTTGAGATAAAGACAGCTTCGCAGCAAAAGCAAAATCTGTGCATGCAAACAGAGCAAAACAAGGAATCATTCACCGCTTCCCATTGGCAGGCAAGTCTTCAGGAATCCCCAGGAAAGCAGGGCTGCATCCCATGTAATGGTGACCTGTGAAGACAAATCCATCACATGAATGTCCCCCACTTCCTCCTTTCCCCAGCAGGACACCCTATGGTCTGGGATATCCCTTGGGTCATTTGGGGTCAGCTGTCCCAGCTGTGTCCCCTCCCAACTCTGTGGGCACCCCCAGCCCCCTCGCTGGTGGGGTCAGTGAGGAGCAGCATAGGCCTTGGCTCTGTGTGAGCACTGCTCAGCAATAGTGAAACCACCTCTGTGCTGTCAGCACTGTTTCCTGCACAAGTCCAAAACACAGCCCCGTACCAGCTACTATGGAGAAAATTAACTCTACCCCAGCCAAAACCAGCATATCCTCCCACTTGGTTACTTCTCTCCTTTTAATAAATCAAATAAAACTGTAGGAGCACTGCATTTCATCTTGTCTGAACTGTTATATTTAATCTCCTGAGTGGGTGGGGTTGGTTTGTGTGGAGGGGAACAGCTCAGAGCCTGAAAACATGAGAGATGACTCTTTTAAGCTTTTCTGATTTCACGGAAAGTTGCCAGATAGCATTTTAATTAGGATCTATCAAAACCAATCAGGAAAAGAAGAAGGTTTGTCAAGTTGTTAGCAGCCGCTAAGCTTTTTAGAGTTTGTAGGATGGGGGTTTTTTTTGCCTTGTGCACAAATTTATTCATCCTAACAATTTTATAGCTCTGCTCCCTTGCTTACAGCACATCTCTCTGCATGAGAAACCTCTTCTATCATCTTTGCCGCTAGCTCCATTGGTAATTTTCCTGCTGGGATGGGCAGGAGCACTCAGGCATTGCCAAGGTAGAGATTAGATTTTCACTTTGCAATTTGGAATCTTTTTTTCCTGGTGCTAAAAACATTTTCCTTGTGTGTTGATAAGGCCATTATTTCTGTTTAATCTGCAAAGTAAGTTTGGACCTCAAGGATCCTCAGTATTCAGTTAGTGATGTAAAACATAAGCATGATAAATAACCATATTATATAGCTTACTAGGGAAAAAGGGGGAAACCAGCACAATCTTAAATTAGAACATTTTCTTCAGCAGATTTTAGTGGAAAAGGTTTTTTCCACCCATTTGTAATTCCACTATGCGGTTCACATTATCTCTGGAATTCTTTGCTCTGTTGTGTTTTCAGAGATTTCGGTCAATAGGGAGTGAGTCAAACACTGAAAGTTAGGATCATCTTGAAGTGTTTTGCTGGATCAGAGATTTCATTATCAAGATACTGGTCACACCATCTCTGACATCCGGGTTCTTGCACAAAACACAGTTTTCTTGTTCAAAAACACAGTTTAAAATAAAATTTTTCACTTTCGTGTCTAATACGGCCACTGAAGGAAAATATATGACAGCTGGAGGCTGTAAAAACAGGGTAGGATCACTGAACACATCTGGAAATACTTTAATTACTGCACAGTCAACTTTGAACTATTTGGTTCCTATGTAAACACAAAACTAGTAATTAAAGTACAAGACTTAATTCATGTGGATTGCCACCTTTTAACTACTGGTTTGGAGAAGGGAGGGGAAGGAGAAAGGGTAATTTTACCTTTGTAGTTTTGAAGGCCAAAAGGACCATTAGATGTGACCAGCTGTGTAGCAGACTGATGAATTCCACCCCATTGCTCCTCTTTTGAGCCCAAATCCTTGAGTCCACCATGGCATATTTTCCTGAAAGACAGTTAATCTTGGTAGAAGAAAATCAAGAAATGATGCTACACATTGGAAGGAATACTTATTAAATGAGTTTTAAGAAAGCATAAAGTTAATTAAGAGCTTTTCAAGTTCTTTTTTTGAAATAATCTAAGGATGATGTTTAAATTTGATTTGCAATAGACCAGTTACAAAGAGCCATAGTTCTATCTGCAATTAACTATATAGTTAACTTAAGATGTATTAATTAAAAAAAAAAAAAAAAGGAGGCCTAAAGGATATGCAATCAAAAATCAGTCAGCTTGGTAAATTATTCTGAGGAATTGCTTCAAATAAGGTTAAATTTGATGACTTGCCATGAAACTTTGCACAGTTGGCTCAAGATGAGAAATTAACTGCCCTGTAAAACTGTTTTTAAATATATTTTTATATTTTGCATGGAGACAAGTGGGTGTTTTTATACAGCATTAGGGAGGGCCTTATCTGCTGGTCTCCATTTTAGGTCAGCAAATCTTTCCTGCCTGTGTGAAGGCACAGTGCCTGCTTCAGCCCTCTGCAGTGTGCTGGGCTCTGTGAAAGCAGTGCCAAACTGCAGGGGATGTTATTGCCGAGCCCTGCCTTGCCTTGCCTCTCTTGCTGCACCCCTTGGCTCTTCTGGATTGGCTTCTGGGCTCAAAGGACATGTCCCTGCTGCGCTGGTGGGAGCTGCACGAGATGCCCTCATCAGGATACTCGTGACCAAGCTTGACTGAAGGCAAACTCAAGGTGGACAAAGCCAAACTGGCATTCTACACATAAACCCAGCAAAACTTGTATGAGTCAGTTTTCCTTGGAAAGCCAGGACTCCACAAGCCCAGGAGCCTGGCCTGATGTCCCAACTCTGTTCTGTGTTTCCAGTAGAGGTGGGAAAACTTGTAAAAAAACCCCTGACTTTTTGAGTTTCTCCTCTGCCTACTTTTTTTTTTTCTTTTTCTTTTCCCTTCTGAGGCCCAGTGTAGAAAACGTAAAAATTTGGGAAAATGCAGAAAATGCACTTTATGTGAAATATAGCATTCAGAATAAAACCTGGACATTTTTAGAGTAAGTATTATATTATTGCTACTGCACTTCTACCTTTTACTAATAAATATTCCCAATGATATCAATATATATCAAATTGTATAATATTAATAGCAATGATTTTCACAGTTTTTAGGCTTTACTACTTGTACTTCAGAGTGCTTTGTTATACTGAATTATAGTGTATACATATATAACAAAGCCTTTTTCCCTGATTTTTCCTCCTGAATTATCAAGATTTTCTTCTTTGTCTGCAAGACAATATAAGAGGATGTAATCTTTCTTTTTTTTTGCAAGTCAACAATATTGATGCTTTTTATTTTCAAGTCCGTAATTTCCCTACCTATTTTATCAGTATTTATAAAGATAAAACATATGCAGGCACTTTTGTATGCAGCACTATTGTATGTGTGGAGTGTATTTGTCACTATTGGGAAGTAAAGAATTTAATAGCACCGCCAAAATGTTTTGGTAGCATATAATGATAAAGAATATATTATTTATTAGATATTAAAAAAGATTGAAAAAGATTTTAAATTCCAGATATCCGTTAATCTATTTCTTAAACATTACATTGAAATTTCAGATAAATAGATCTATGGGGCTACTTACCTTATTGAAATCAAATTTCCTGTTGCAAAGGCTAAAAAACTGAGCAGCAATTTGCCACAAGGCAATGGAAAGCACCAGGAGGTAAATATAGGTTATAGCTAAGAGGAAAAGGGGCTTTAGAGAAAGGACTAAAATGCAAACTGTGCTGGGCTGCAAAAGAAGCAAACGGGAGGTGCAGAAGACACAAACAACAGGAGACATTTGGTGATGGCCATGGATAGATCTCTCTTTGCAGCTGTTGAGACTTTACCTTTCAGGGCCTAATCTCACCCAACAGGTTTTCTCAAAGGAAAAACATGGGCCTGCTGTGGAATGCCAACCTCTTCCTCCAGATTCCAGTGCTGGCAAATTCACCTGAACATCAGTATTACCAGGAAAGGTTTTCAAATTGCAGAATGTCATTGCATTATCTCATGGATACAGAGTAGAGGAGTTTTTGCAGCTCCTCTTGAACAGTGTCTTGTGTGTCTCGAGGTCTCTCTGATTTGTGTGGTACAAAATTGTTGTAAGAATGTAGGATTGTAAAGGGATGTGCTCAGAGAAAAACCCCAGTCCTAATTGTACCCATACAACAAGGCTCTGAGCTGACTGTCACCTCTCACTGCTGAGATGGTAATAAAAATTTCTAAAAAAAGCAGCACCTCTATGCACAAGAACTATCAAAAAAATCTCCAAGTTCCACCTTAGGAACTGTTAGGAAAACTATAGAGATCAAACCACAAGATACCATCGTGCTGTTGTAAAAAACCCTCAAAGAGATGTTGTGCAGTTCTGCTTCCCCTGTCTCAAAACCAATCCCTAGAAGTGGGAATGGCAGAAAGGAGAACAGCAAGGATAATGAAAGATATGGCTTGGTTTCTGTGCATACAGCTGAGGAGACAGGAATCTATAAAATCACGAATGACAAGGAAAAGCCAAACAGGGAACAGCTAATTGTGGTTTCCAATGAAAGAATCATTACATTGGAATGATGGGAGTATTTTACTGCTTAAAATGAAATTAAAAGGAACCATGTTCCCCGGATGCACAAGGCTTAATTTCTTTCCACAGCAAAGAAGTGAAGTGCTGAAGTGCTTGCAACAGAACTTTTGCTGGTGAAAAAAGTTGCAGTTAAAAAGATGGTCCAGTTAGACCTTTACTCTGCCCTGACAAGGCATTTCTTGTGAACTTGGAATTTGGTAAAAAATTCTTACTTTTTGGACTTACAGACCTTGAATTTATCTGTGCTAGAGTGTCTGGTACTGGGGTTTTTGATGAGAAATTTTATGTATTGATTCAAATCTTGTGGCAAAAAACCTGACTTTGGTTACTGCATATCCATGGCACTAAAGGATGACTGTTGTCACTCTTGTAATAGAGAATGAAATTCCAGTGTCAGTTGTATGATTTGAAGTAGAGAATTAACCAAGAAAACCACTACTGATAGCAGATACACTCCTGAGAGTATTTCATGAGGCTGTACTTGGAAATGAGACAGGGAACAGTATAATACACACATGTTTGACCAAAAAGAATTATCCAGTTTCAAAACCAACGTGGAATAAATTTACAGAAGCTGCAGCTGAGCGTGACACATCACTGGAAGCCACCAAGGTTTAGATTGTGCACCAGCCAGGGAGTCACACATGTAACCAATACTTCCAGTCTCACCTGAAGTGCTAAAGTGGCAATTCATGACAAGCTAGCTGAAGACAACCCCACTGGCTTCAGAGGTGCTGTCTTATTTGAAATGCTTCAGAAAAATACAGGAAGTGTAAATGGATGTACCTTGAAGAGCCTAAAGAAGGGTATAAAAAGAACTATTCAGAATAAAAAATGCAAAGTGGACACAGACAAGATCTTGAAATGTGTGAAATGTGCTGAAAACTGCAATGAAACAAAATCTTGTGCTAATAAATCAGGACTTGGAGCTGTGGACCACATGTACATGACACAAGAGTGACTATTTCTCAGCTTTAGCATACTCATCCTAACACTAATTGCTTTAGTGGAAAAACTAGCACCAAATCCATCATCAGTCATGCTAGTCTGATATTTCCCAGATGTAGGACCCCAGCAATAATTAGAAGCAAAAATAACCCTCTGGTTCATGAGTTTGAGTTTCTCCCTGCCTCAAACCATACAGAAAAATGTGGTGGAGGACATCAGCAAAGGTAGATGTCTAGACAGTGGACCCCAAAATCTGAGGATGGGTGAGGAGGACCTAGGGGTTCAAGAACTTGCAGCATTGTTACCACAGAGGATCAGGGAGATACAAACTCCGGAGGAAGATTTGTGGAAGAATCAGAGTGCACTTGCAAGCTATTCTGAGTAAGAGGAATAGGGTTATGAAACCTGTCAAAATAGCCCTAAAAGTAAAGGAAAAAATGAGAACATTGCAGAGCTGTAAAAGAATGAGCAGAGGGACAGAGATGGATGGGCCTCTTAGAAGAGCAGCCAGCACACACAGTGCTTCTGGGAGCTCCTGAGAGACTGTCTGAGTGCTGTTAAAACAGTTAAAGTGGAGCTGAATGTGTATTTTTTTTCCTAAGTGCCATAATACAAATTGCAATGTGAGCTAATTTACGGCTGAAAAACAGGGAGTTGTGTTATGAGGATATTGATTTCCAGAATAAGAAACAAGGTGAAACTGACCAGAGATGCCCAAAAAGGAACCAGCAGGCTTCTGGAGTCAGTTAAATGTCATTACTATAACTTGACTTTTCTAGTGCATGTTCAGCTCAGGCTGTTGTCCTGATGGGAGCCTGAGCCAGTGTCTTGATTCTTCCTCCATGAAAATCATGGCCAAAACCTTTCCCTTTGAGCATCCCAGGCTGGTGACTGAGCAGGACACAGCCTCTGGCTTCCTGTTCCTGTCTTCTGTTTACAAGTCCTGTAACGTGACTTTGAGTGTCTCAAGTTGAGGTGTTGCCAGTTGTTTTACCTTTAAAACAGAGGACAGAAATAGGCTGCTCCTGTGGTCTCCCCTTGCATCTTTCTTCCATGGCTTGATGCTGAGCTACATGGCGACTAGAGAACTTCCCAGGAATTCCTGTTGGAGGCAGACATAACATGGCAGAATCATATGGACAGGGTGAGGTTCACTAGACACAGATTATGAATTGTTGAAATACAGTAATACCTTGTTTAGTAGGACAAGCCCTCCTATGCTTAGCTGGGGGAGCTCAGCCTGTCTGAGATCCACCATCTGTGGATCTTCATCTGTGGATCTTCATCCGGCTACAGCCAGATGTTATTCACCTCCTTGCTGTTCACCCCTGCACAATGTGTTCTTCAAATCCAAAACACACCACTTCATTCAAGGAAAAAGCCTGAGTATCCTCATCTCTGCACCTTCCTACCCCAAATTCCTGTTGGACAGTTCAGCACACTCTGTGCACCATTAGATCTGCACTGGTTACCTGGCTTCAGCTCCATCAAAATTCAGTCCATCAATGTGCAGAACCTACTCTGGGAAATAAATATCCATGAAATGTTTTGCTGGAGCTCCCAACCAAAAGAAGGGCAGATGATGCTCCTGGCTGGACTGTACAGATGATTGGAAGTAAGAGTTTCTGAAATTGCTTCTTGATTGAGAATATATGTCTCATTAATCTTTTAAACAGAGCAATGTGAGCTGAGCACAAAAAGATAATGGAGCTCCCAACAGCATCCTTGGCCCTTAGGACAAGGGTAGCAGTGCTTGGGCCTGACTAAAAAGTAATTTGGGTGGAGGTGATATTCTCTGGAGGTGCCTAAAATACCACAGGCTATGTTCACTGAAGTACATAACTGCCCTGCAGGTACTGAATCGAAAATGGAGATTCCCCTCCTGTCCTGCTTGGCTGCTTCTCTTTCTGCAGGTAGCTGTGTGCTTCACAAACTTATTTGTTGCCACCTAACCTTCCCTAAGACCCCAAATCTGTCCCTGGCCTAAAGGTCTCCAGTATTATGAGTAATGAGTGTGAGCTGAGGCCAAGTGATGATGTGTACCTTGTATATCTGGCTTGTGCTGGGTTTGCTCCACACTGAACTCCACACAGGGCTGAAGGAATAGAGGATCCCTACCTCCACCATGTGGTGCTTGGAGAACATCTGCAGAAGGAGAGAGACTAATTTGATTCCTCTTGCAGCAGGTTTTGCATTTGGATTTGTGGCTGTAATCATCCATTGTCCCAGGTGTCTTGCTGAGCTTGTTTGATGAGGGGCATAGCATCATATGGCCTGAGCAAAAATGTTTATTCCGCAGTCCTACTCTGAGGGAGTTCCCAATGAGAGAAGGAGCTCAGAGCTCTGGGCTCTGCTTCAGCAAATATTTCTCTTTTGCATCTTGGTCTTCACAGCTGAGACCCCAACCAGGTCATCCCTCTTGAGATGATTCTGGATTCTTTGTCACTTCTGGCTTCTGTATTTCAGCTGTTGCAGTCATTTTTTCCACCAGGTAAAATCAGGAGAAGTGGGATAATGCCCAGCTACATATCATCCAAAACACAGGTGTCTGGAGTACCCAAGGGGGTGTGCAGATTTGGACAGAGGCAGGGCAGAAGCTGGGTTGCCCACAGCTTGGATGAACACCATCACAGCTGTGTCACAGCTGTGAGAGGGACACAGCAGCAGCCCAGACTGCAAATGCAAGCATGGCTTGGCAATGGTCCTGAGAATGTTTAACTCCCTGGTGTAGGTAATCCATTAAAGGTGCTTGGTGGTTTTTACTCCCTTCTCATCCTGTTATAAGGCCAGAAGCATTTGTGAATCACTTGCTCATCTCATGAATATATAAGACTTTCCTTTGGCTGTAACCTCCAGTGAGGCACTGCCAATGGCTCACAGGAGTCTTGGCAAACCAGAAGATTTGCTTTTCATTACCATTCGTGCCAGTGATTCATGTTATCTTTGGCTGGCTGGTTCATTGATGTTCCTCTGTTTCCTCAGGTCCTTGAACTCTGCAGCCCAAAAGTGGTATATATATGAAATTATTAACTGCTGTGGTTGCTTCTCCTGAGCACGAATTCAGACACTAACACTTCACAAATTAGTACAGAGCAAACAAAGCCAGATTAGAAGAATTGCTGAAGCTTTTCCTCTCTTATTTTTTTGAAGTGTGGTTTAGCAAAATCAATTCTAATCCCTTTTAAAAAATGATGCCAGTAGCAAAGTCCTTCTGAACTTTAATGACTATTTCCCAAGTATGATTGGGAAACTCCTGCTATTTTCAGTTGAATAGGGAATTTTACAGAAGGTTTTTGTGAAAATAGATAAAATATTTTGATCATAAACAGCAAATGATAAAATGAGGATCTTCTAAACCAGACTGGAAACTGACTGCTCTGCAGTGCAGCCAAGAGGCCAATGTTTGATAAGGTTGCCTGCAGTGCAAGTCTGCCGGGCTATCATTTCTTAAATCATAGTGGTTTGCTCGATTTTCTTTTGAGGGAAGAGAAGGGAATGTGTAAAATTAATGTCAGCAGACTGCTAGCTTCCACCAGAAGGATGGGTTGTAAAGTGCATCTTTGGCCTTTCTTCATCTTCCCTCCGGAGATGGAAGATATTCTTCTCCTTCCATTGGTTTGCTGAAAAACCAGTTTATTTTGCAATTTATCACCAGTTTTGAGTTTCTTTGCTCTTCCTTTTATTTTTATCACCCTGTGATGTCACACTGCAAAAAAGTAACATTGTCTCTTTGAGGCACTGTGGGGAAAATCTCAGTGGCCCATGGGTATTTGTACACATAAACTTGTTTGCCATTCTTCAGGGTTCTGCTTGTTACCACCATGAGGCATTTGACCCAACATGATTTATTTCTTAAAGTGGCCTCTTACAGTAATTCAGTCCCCAACATGGCTCTGAATTTGCCCGTGGCATCAATTACAGATTGGGTCACACTTTCAGTCCATTGTCCCTCTGCAAGCCCTGCATGGATCCAAGAGTATCTGGACAGTGTGATGTTGTCTAGTGGATAAATTTAAGACCTGCATTCAAGCTACATTGAAGCACAGAAGGATAAGCTTGAAGGGAAAGGAGGAAAGAAAGTCCAGACAGAAATGCTGGATCAAATCCTGCCAGTGATGAGGATTTATACCCCTGGAGGGTTCACATCCACTGTGGGCACAGCTCAACCCGGGTGCAGTAGTGTGTGGTTCTGCATCAGAGTCAAGACACCATCTGTGCTCATCAGGGGCTTCTCCACTCATTTTGGTGGGGTTTAGATTATCATGGATTTAAAATTTCATCTTTTCCACTTCTGATAGAGCTCACCTGTAGACTCTAAACATGTTCCTTGGGAAAGGTGTCTTCCCTTTCTCTTTTCATTCATGCCCTTTCTGGCTTTCTGCCCAACTCTTTTTCCTCAGGCTGGGAATATCAGTGTGCAGCAGAAGGGCAGCTTGGGACACTTCAGCTGAATGTGACTGAAACTTGCCAGATTCAGGAAGAACATTCATGGATATTTCTCACTCAAGCCACAATCAGTGAAATGATTAAAAATCCCCTCAGATATCTTCCATTTTAATATTTTTTAACCAGTTGGAAAACCTTGACGTTGGAGGAAAGTCATGCTCAGGAAAGGATCATAAAGGCAAGAAGAGGGACTGCAGCTTGGTCTTTTTACAGTTCATTTCTTCTTTTGTAAAAGTCTCATTTCAAAGGATCATAGAATACTTTGGATTGGAAGAGACCTTAAAGACCATCTCATTCCAGCCCCACTGGAACAGGCAGGGACACCTTCCAAGAGACCAGAACTTGCCCAAGCCTGTTCAACAATAAACCCCAGCATAATGGGATTTGAAACGCCACTGTAACAACAGCAACAACATAATTGCCTTTGTTTATCATAAAGTTCCTTTTAGCTAGTTTTATTAAGGCTCTTGGGCTTAGGTGCTGATAAATTAGCATAAATTGTCATCTTATTAATGGCTCCCACTCTAATCTTCCTTGTGATGAGAGAGATTGGGGTGAAAAGTCTCAGCAGAAGTTGCATTTTCTAGCAGGTTGTTTTATTATTACAATTGTGTAGGTTAGTTTTTATTATTGTGTGGTTTATTTTTATTATTGTGTGATTCATTTTTGGGGGTTGGTTGTTTTTTTTTTTTTTTTATTCTTTCTAATTGTAATTAACTAACAGTTGAGAAAGTCAGCCTTGCTGCATCACCCTCAATTGCTGGGGTCCAAGCTGCAGCTGTAATTTAGAGGGCTGGAATAATCACATAATTACTCTGCAGTGATTACAGGAGGCTTGCATGGTCAGTGGATAAGAGAGATTAAATGGCAGTGGGAAAAAAGAGGCAGACATATGTTGCTAGTTAAGTTAACCACTTTATATTAATCCTGGCCTGCCCAGAGAAAGTGCCACACTCCTGCCAGAGGATGGGGTGCACAAAACCTTTGCCCAGACTGTGGGGAGCATTGAGGCCCCATGCCCCAATTTCATGGAGTGGAAAGATTAATTTTCCTAGAGGAAAACAGGAAGATTAACTCCTGGAGGTAATCTGCTTTTCCTTACTCTGGCATTGCTTACATGGCAGTCTTATGTGCAGTTTCCTTCAGATGCCAACCTAAACCTTGTGGGCTGCAGCAGGAATTGACTCACACCTGTCTGGAGCAAAGTGTGGTGCAGCATTTGGCCCAACAATGCCTCAAGATGTTCCTGGGAGGCAAGTAGTCTGATAACCAAATCATGTTGTTCTTCTTTGTTAAAACAAGATATCTAAATCAGGTTTGAATGCTCAACAAGGCAGTTTGGAGGGGCTTACGTCAAGTGGTGTTTTTCCCAGGTTATTTACCATGCAGAAGGAAGAAACATTATTCTGTGTCTGTTACTGAGTCTCCATTAAAAGCAAGCCTTAAAATCACAATTTTTGTTATTGAAAAAAAAGAAGACTGGTGAGATTATAACAGGATGCTGCAGCCCTCCTTTTCATATAAGAACTGTTAGGAATCTTTGTTCCCACCTTGGCTGGGCAAATGGGACCAGCAAAGCAAGGAGCAATGTGGGAACCTTGTTCCTCTTTACCACCCTGGGGCTCATCCTCAGGACTGACCCTGCACAGAAAGTGTCTGAATTTAACAGGTGTGTGACAAGATTAGGTTCAGGGTGGCCGTAGGTTTCCCAAGACGTTTATGGGCACAATCCTGGAGCTGTATTCCCCAGGCATCCCTGGGTGCTGTAGGGTGACACTGACTAAAACAGAATATTTCAGTTGGAAGGGACCTACAGGAATCCTCCAGGTCCATCTGTCTGACTGCTTAAGGCTGACCAAGTTAAAGCATATTATTGAGGGCACAGTTCAAAGGCCTCTAAAACACTGAGGGGAGCATCCCTGTGCTTGGGGGAACATCTGTAGGAAACCTTAATGCATGAAGCATCCCAGCCCTGCTCCCAGCCCTGTCCTAACTTCTCCGCTCATGGTATGATTTTCAGGAGGGTAAATCCACTCACAGAAATGCCCAGAAGAGCTGCCTTCAGGGATGACCTGGAAAAGCTGGTGACTTCTGTGCATGAGGACAGTGCTTGGCTGAAAGCAGGACATTCCAGACTCCGAGCAGAGGTGACCGCTGGAGATACTGGCAATAACCACATTCCCTGGGGGCTTGGCTTGTTTTATTTCCCTAAAAGCTTGGAGAAAAAACCCTTACAATGAGATACAAAACCTGTTTTAAAACAGTGCTGGATGTGGTCCCTCGGCGGGGGAGGGGAGCTGTCTGAAATCTGCTTCCCAAACACCGCTGTGTTATCAGTTGTACAGGTGCAGTGTACATGAGGGTAATGAAGACAGGATAGCAGGGGATTAGTAGGACATTGCAAACAAGTTTGTGCTAAGTAGCTTAGGGTTCATCCTGTCCTGCTTCTAAATACTGACTTCTGCTACTTTCACCTTCCAAAACACCTAAGCTGTTGATTATGATTAGTAAATTAATTCCTGCAGATAAGCTTCAGCCACTTGTTAACAGCAAGATGTGCCCCACCACCTTGTCTGTGACATTCAGAACTGAACTTATGGTGTTTTGGTGCAGGGTGTTCATGCTGACATTCATCTGAACTGCCAAACACAGGATGTCCACACTATGAGGGCATGTGGCACATTTGCCCCGTCTGAAAATCAGTCCTAAGTCCTGTAAGTACTCATTCTTTTGGGCCTTGACAACCAACATGGCATTTCAGTGCAGAAGAAGATGGAGAGTACTGAGGAGACCCTTAGTTCCCATTGCCCTGTCTCTCTATCTGCAGATCCTCTGCACCCATTTAGCTCTGGAGTATGTACAAATAGAAGAATAATTATATGTAGCTGTTCTAGAAGGACAGGAGAAGTAACTAACAACAGAAGTCAATTAATACTCTGCTGACACAGTTCACATGGGGGAAACATCCTTTCTCCAGGATGAGTCAGGTTCTTGGCTTTGGCTTTCACTAATTTCTTACCACTGTTTTCAATAAGAAGGGGAAGTTGCATCACATCTAATATTTAATGGGAAGTTTGAAAATATTCCTGAACTCCATGTCACCCTTCTGCATGCCCTGGGCCCTGCTTGACTTGATTGTCCAAATCTACCAAAACTCTCAGCCACACAGTAGATTCAGGAGCAATTTAAGAGATCATTACCTCTAATTTGTTTTTAATTCCTCTCTTGGAATCCCAGAGAGCTGCTAGCAGTTTCAGAGTGATTATAGAGATTTGCTCCAGGTAAATAGAACTCCTTGGAAGAAGGCAGAAACTTTGCAGGATGTGAGGGGGCATTTCAAGCTGTCACTTCCAGGATGACTCCTTGCAGCATCCCATTCCAAGTTCTCCCAGTGCAAGACAGCCTGGCAGCAGCCAACAGCTTACGTGTGAGCAGTTTGGGCTTTTCCCCACTTTATTAGGACACTTGAGGGCCTGTGAGTTTTTCTGTCCTTAGCATTAGGGGATCTGGTAGCTTTTATGTCCTGACACAGGCTTTTGTCACCTTTGTGTTCAGCGTGTGGTAAGGCAAAGTGCCTGTGACAAATGGGACGGAGTCTACTTGACAAAACCTTCCTCTTCTGCTCTTGAACTTGGGTTGCTTCACCTAAATATTTGTTCATGTGCGGAGCAGGGGTCTGTTTTCCTGCAGTAAACCACTTATTTTGTCCTCCTAAAACACATCAGCATCCAGCCTGCCCTCTGCCGAAGGTAACACCACCATCCCCAGACCCAAAACTTGTCCATGGCATAAGACCATGGCAGGTGCACCCAGACTGGTCCCATCCCCATAAACAATGGCTGCAAGCAATCCCTACTCCCACACAGAGCCATTCTGACCCATGTAGATGGAGTCAGAGCACCCAGAAGATGCCATGAGCTGCGTAGTCACAGCAGGTAGTGGGGCAGCTCTCCCATCTCTTCCCTCTCACAGACCACTGCTCACGCAGCAAAATCTGTTGGACTCTCTGTATCCACCTCTGTGGTGCCATTGGGTGGCTCCAGGAGAAGGGTCACAGCAGACGTCACTGTTTGTGGGCTGGTGGAGCCAGAACGGGAGGAAACATCGTGGCAATAAAAGAGCAGAAGCTGCAATAAATGGGGAAACGTGTGCCTTTCCCAATGAAATGCTGCCTTCCCCAGTCCCCTGAAGCACTTTTTCAGGTGCTAAAAGGCACACCCACCCTCTTTGCTCCACACCTGTGTGTTTAAACTCCAAACCAACTTCTTAGAAAACCTCTCCAGTCTCCATAAAAGCTGCAGATGATGACATCAGTTCATGTTCTCTGTGAGATGATTATTTCTGGGTTAAAGTATCAAATCCAGCACAATCTCTGCTGGTTGCCCTGGCGTCAGGGCTCTCGACTCCAGGAGGTGGCAGCCTCACACAGCACAGGGCTCTCATTTACTTGCCTGATCCCACCCAGCTATTCGGAAAGGGCATAAAATATTTATCTGTATTTGGATGTATTTGGATCTGATTCCCCATGAACACCTCTTTGTATCTGAAAGATCTCTTTCTACCCTTGCTGGCACGGCAGCGTTCCAGCAAAATGAGACTTTGCAATCTTGTCCATGTTCAGGCTTAAGCAGGGTTGTGTGGGGTTTTTTGTTTTGGTTTGTTTGTTTGTTTGGGTTTTTGTTTGGTTGTAGGGGTTTTTGTTTGTTTGTTTGTGGGTTTTTTTGTTGCGCAGTGGAAAAAACTCCAAAATAACAGCTAAAGGTTTTAAATCTAATCTGAGGTTTCTGGTACATAGAAATCATTAAAATCCAGCATGTTTTACAACAGAAAAGGTGAAGTGAATTTGCAGAGTGCATATTTTTCCTTTCCCCGTGCTCATATTAAAGTTTGCTCATAATATTGAATGAGCTTTTGGCCAGAGACGTGCCGAGCCTTGCCCTGTTGATCAACAGGGATTAAAAAAAGACACCTGGGACTGTTCCTGCTGAGGTAATGAAACAGGAATCCGAGGGCTCTGGAGAGCAATTTGGAAAGTTTCTTTTCTTATTGCTATGGCTGGGGCAGGCTTTTTCCCAAATTTAGTATTCTGTCCGGGAGAATATAAAATAATGAGACTCCTGCTGCTTCCTAGGGGGGACCCTTGGAAGGAATTGCCTTGGAGATATCACTGTCAGCCTGAGGTTTTTTTCTGTCTAAAGCTGACCTGAAAAAAGGAGCAAAGAAGAAAGCAGGGGCAACATAAGCCTGGGTTGATGCTTTCTGGTGGTCAAAAATTACCTTTATCTTTTTTTTTTTTTGTGGGGAGTTGTTTGTTGATTTATTTTACGTAAGAAACCCCAAGGTTAGGGAGTTAACTACTGAAACCGTTTCTCTTTGGAAAATGAGAAGAACAAGGTATTGGTCACGGTGTGCTCTCAAGGTCTCTGCAATCGATGGAAAAGAGATGCTATGAGGCTGAAAAAACACAGGGTGTTTCATTGTTGTCCATTGAAAGGATCAAAAGCTGTCACAGTAAAAAAAAAAAAAAGAGCAGCTGCTGGAGCAGTCGGGGAGGAGAATGAGATGTGGGGTTTACAACAGACTGGCTTTAGGGCGTGAGGAACACAAACGCCAGGGAGTTCCACCAACACGTTCCTTGCAAGTCAGGAGGAGCACAACCAGAGTGCCCCATGCAGAAGTTTGGGAAAAGCTGCTAAGAAAAAAGTGAGTCAATAAGGAGAGATCCATTGCTGTTTCAGCTTGCTTTTAGCAGCTCTAGAACTGCCCTGATGCTGAACATGGACCTGTTGTGTCTCTGATGTTGCCCCTTGGGCTCTCACCGCCGGCTGCAATCTCTGATGGTCCTGCAGGAAAGCCATTATTCCACACATTTATGGCATGCTGGGGGCTGCTCTGCAGAGCAGAGCTCTGGCTGGCTGCAGCTGGGCTTGCAGACAAGGTGAGAAGGGCAGATGTGCCACTAGAGTGGTTTTTTTATGGGGCCCTGTGGGCAAATTACACCTGCCACACAGCCACTCCAGTTCTAAGGAACAGATGTAAGAAGCTTAGCAGCCATCTCTGCTAGCAAGTTAAGTGAAATGGGGAGCTGGGCAAATCATAGAATGGTTTGGGTTGGAAAAGACCTTTAAAGGTCAACTAGCCCAACTGCTCTGCAATGAGCAGGGACAGCTTCCCCTAGGTCAGGTTGTTCAAAGCCCTGTCCAGCCTAGTGTTGAACACTTCCAGGGATGGGGCATGCACCACATCTCTTGGTGACTTAGGCCAATGTTTCTGTCTTAAAATAGTGGCTCAACTCATTGTATAATTTGCTTCCAGTCATTTGAGTGGTGGTGCCTGGGTGTTGCTCATGTTTCCCTTTGGATGGGTATGAGGGTTCAGGGACTTGGAGCTACAGCTGCAGGAAGTGCCACCCAAACCTGGCTACTTTTGGTAAGCTGATTCCTGAGATTTAGAGTGGGAGAAAATGGGCTGGGGACACTGGCCAGCTGTGGGACACCAGAAATAAGCAGTGGCTTCAAAGTAGTTTGGGAGGTTGGATCACAGTAGCCACAGGGATGAGCCAACAGACGATGAGAAAAGTTAACAATAGAGCTTGCAAACTGTGCTTGGAATTCAGGGAAGGAAAATCCAAGGATAAATCCCTGGTGAAAGCTGCTTCCCAGCTTCTGTCCCTCTGAATTGAAGTGACCTAGTCCACTTTCATCCCATTGGGATGTAAAACTGGCTGTGCAGCTTGAGGAGGCTGTGCCAGCCTTCTGCTGGGTATTCATCTTTGTTAGGGCTGGTGTAGAGCTGGCATGTCTGTCATCACCCTGCACCCTTTCTGAGCTGCTCTTTTGTTCACTGGAGCACAAAGCCAGGTCTCCTGTGAAGGGCTGAGCAGCTGGGGCCACCACCTGAAAATAAGAGCCACGGGGATAAAGGAGAGCTGGCAGAGCCCCTTTTCACACAAAGGAGAATAAACATATGGTATAGGTTAACATGTGAGGTGGCTGAAGCCATGCTATAAATAAGTTCAGGAGGCATGTCGACAGGCTGCTGGGGAAAAAAACACAGTGGGGAGGAAGGGATTGAGGATATTAGGATGGGGGTGAAAGGACCCAAAAGATAAGCTTATGATAAAGGGAAAATAAGATGGAGAAGCAGTCTGTTTTCTTCTTCTTCCAGCTGTGCTGTGAGTTGGAGGAAAGACCTGTTTCTGACCCACATGTCTGAACCAGCAGTGATTGGTCTGTGTGGCATAAGGAAGGTTTTGCCCATAAAACTGGAGAGTGTTGAAGAGAGTCGGCAGCATGGTGTAAGAAATTGGGTGTTACACACCTCTGGTTTTCAAGCTGCTCTAAAGGGTGGATGTGTGGGTTTGGAGGCTGGTATTGATCAGAAACACATCTAGAGGGGGATGTCTCCAGAAAGTGTCTTGCTGAGAGAGGAAAGGGTGAGGGTACAGGGGGAGGAGCAGTGGCAGAGTGCAGAGACACCTCTGTAAAGCTCCTCTGCAGTGAAGCATGGTCACATCGTGATGGAGCGAGAGGAGAGAGGAGATAGACTACAGTAGTGCCTGAGGCTGGTGGAGACATGGAGGTCCAACAGTGCTCTGAGAAAGATCAGAACCTACTCCTGCCTCAGCCTCCAGTAACATTAATTTCTTGATGTCATCAACAGACATCAGAGAAAGGAGTGGTGAATTCAAATAAACTACTTGGGTGTAGGAGATGGTTTTTTGTTGCCTTGGCCAAGCAGCTCTTTAGGAACTAAAATATGACCCAAGCCCACCAAAACCATCCATCTCCAAGATTTTATGTAATCTTTTATTTTCTGTGTAACAGACCTCTTTATTAACTCTGTGCTGGAAAATCCCAGCACTTCAACAGGAAATGTGTTCTGAGCTTTGCAAAGGAAGGTATTTCCAAAATCCTCACATGGACAAGTACCCCCATGCCAAACAGAGTAAATATCCTATGCTGTGGTACTTGCAGATCCAGCCAAACTTATTTTACCAGCTATAATAGCCACTTTTTTGGCTGCCATAGTGGGAAATGAGCTGGGAATCTCCAGAGTGAGAAGCCAAGGTTTATTAAACTGGAATTTTAAGTGATGTTAATGGTGGGTTGCACTTCCAGGGAAGGCAGCTAATGAGTTTTAGGGGTATTCTGATGCTTATCCTGACAACAAACTCCTGATGTCTGCTCTTACTGGAGTCTGGCATCATTCACAACAAAAAGGAGACATTAGAGCCTCTGAGTTGCTTTCTTTGAAAATCAAACTCTTCTGCTACTCAAGTGAGCACTAAAGACATCGGTCTGTCTTGCAAAGGTGACAGAACATCTGTTCTGAGATTTGTGTTGGGACTTGCTTCCCCATGTGGGCCTTCCCCATAACAGGCCTTTCTGAGACTTCAGGCAAAAGTTTTGGGATGCTATTCCAAGTCCAATAGCTACAACCTCAGCAGTGTCACCTAAGGGGCAATGGGTCTGGTGAAAATTGAGGCATGGAAGGAACATTTATGGCAATCATGGAATTGTAGAATTGTTTAGGCTGGAAAAGATTCCATGATGGTCAAGTCAAACCACTAACCCAGAAATGCCAGAAACATGACCCTAAGTGCAACATTTACATGCCTTTTGCATACCTCCAGGGATGGTGACTCCACCCCTGCCCTGGGCAGCCTGTTCCAGTGACTCTGGTGCCTGTGAATGCTGAAATGCCTGGGTCACTATGTGTGGCTTGTGCGAGTCACCATATTTTGAGATTTCCAAAATTAAGCTGAAATGCAGGCATGTAAGTCCCTTTGCAGATCTGGGACTTGGAGCAAATGTTTTAGATCAAAGTTTTCCCTATAAATGTACAGAAAGTAATCAAATGTGGCGTTAGCCTATAGACATCACAGCCCAGTGAAAGCATCATCAGATGGTTCCTCAGATTTAATTCATCCATTCATTATTAATGTGTGCCTGGAATTTCAATTTACTCTCATTAAAATGTGATTGATGGTAAAGATACAGCACATAACAGTCACACTGCACCAGCTCTTTCTTTGCACTCAGCAGAAAAACCCAAGAGCTGCTTCATGAGCAAAATTGGGCCTTTTGCTTTACTTTCTGGGCAAAAGTTGGGCTTTTCTCATCTCTCTATGGTAGCTGCTTTTCCTTTGTCTCTTTCATACTTCATTACCATGCTGTAAATTTGGGAAAACCAGAAAGAAATGAACAGCAAACATAGGAAATGTCCCTACTGGGCTTGCAGCTTTAATGCAGGCACAGTAAAAAACTGCTCAGTGGGGTGACACTGGTGCCCCATGCCTGGAGCTGGTGATGGGGCCCTGATAAACAGAGCAGTGTCACCATGGCACACAGTCACTGCCACCCTCCTCCTCCTCCTCCTCCTCCTCCTCCTACGAACTGGGCAACGATTTCCCGTGTAGCCTGGCCAGGCTCCAAGCTATGCTCTGAGCCAAACCCTGGCCTGCAGTCATACAGGAGTTAAGGCCTCATTAGTTTCTTATTCCCATGTCAGCAGGCTGTTAGCAGGCTCTGAATTGGCCAGCCAGTTTCTGGAGAAGAGCCAACCTGCAGCAGCACAGGCTCAGTCCCCCAGGCAGGCTCTGCTGCTGCTGGAGAGATGCATTTTGCATGCATCCCATGACACTGGCCCCACTTCTTCTTCTCTCAGGGGACCCCTCTTGAATGAAGTTTTGTAGCTGATGGTCCCAGGACTTCCATGCCAGACTCTGCTGTCAACCCAGGCTCTATGGAAAATGTCTCTCCACCAGCTACTTTTCATTTTTCCCCTGCTCTCCAAATTCATGAGTTTCTTGATCCAGAATAAGCTTCTCTTGATTGCTCAGTTCTCCAGAGAGCTGTCCGTAACCCTGTGTGTGGTGTTGGATGGTGCTCTCCTCTGTGAAGCAAACATCTAAAGAGTTGGCTACTCTTTCATCTCTTGAGCCAAATTTTTAATGCTAAGTCAGAGTCAGCGGGGTCTAACTTGGTCTTCAGATCTTCTTCTGGATAGCTCCAGCCTTAGCCTGCAAAGAGCTGCTCTTTTCATCTGGCACTAGGCACAAAATCCACTGGCAAGAGCTTTTCTTCCCTTAGATGCGCGTGGGGGAAGTACTGTTGCAAATCATGCTTAAAATTCAAGCTGGGCAGAAAAACTTTGAAATGCCTTTAAAAAGTTGAGCAAAACATTTAAATATGGCTGTGTAACCTATCCCTGGAGAAGGGAGAAAGAGAACTGCTGGTGCCCCCCCATGATTGGGGTTTCTTCACCTATTCCCCTTTGATCTTGTTCATACCTTTTTTGTTTTTCTTTTTCTTTTTTTTCCATCCTTAGATCTCCCTGCTAATATGGTCCATATGTTTATTCTCCTTGCAGGGAAAGCAACGCCAGCATTCACATTGCACACTTCTACACTGCCATGTTTTCCTAATGTGCAGTGGTTTGTTAGGAGGAATTTCAAGGCTTTCCATAATTTCCAAAGTTGGCAATTAGATCACTGCCTCCAATCTGCCTCTTGCAGTGAAAATAAACTTCCATTTCCTTTACTTTCCCTCATACCGATACCCAGGAATTTCCGAATGTTTTGTGATTTCTCCAAAGCCTTTGTTCCTCTGGGTAATGCAGAGTATCCAAGACAAGGTCATGGATCCCATACACGGGTCTCTAGCTGAGATGTAGCCATTCCTTTGCAGAGCAAAACCTCTTCTTGCCCCTGATTTCCACACTGCAGTTTGACACCTTTGCAGTTGCTTTCTTTTCTCAGATGGGGAAGGTTTCCTGCCCTGGGAACTGAACAGCTTTTGATGCCACGCAAAGAACATCAGTTTCTGGGTCCTTTACTTTGCTCTCTCTCTGTCGTCTTTCTGTTTCCCAGTGGTCCAGCAGGAGATGTGATTGTGAAGCACCCTCCAGTCCTCTGTGAACATCTCATGGGACAGGGTGGTGGTGGGCTTGGTAAGGATGGGAAATTGCAGATTCAGAAATAGAGAGGCATTTTTCCAGGCTGACTGACCATTTTTTGAATCACATTAAGTCCCTCGTTCAGGCAAAATTTCAGCTCAGGACAGCAAGATTTGGCATAACTAAATATCACCATGTCCCACTTACCTTTAAGAGATGGACTCTGCAATGGTATGAGCTTACAAGGGAGATTCTGCGAGTTCCAAGGCATTCAGTGCTGCTTTCTGAAAAGCTGTGAGAGCTTGGTAAAGATTACATCAGACTTGCCTCCAGGAAAATAAAAAATACAGACTGTAGGAGCTAAGCAGTTAAACAGGAAGAGAAAATTCAGGGCATGTTCACAAGGAAGTTTTGCAAATCCCAGTTAGAAAATCTCAGTAATATTTTGGGGTAGGTGAAACAGAGACTTAATAGGAAGAAAATATCCCATGTACTGCCGAGGAACTGTTCCTAGCCAGAAGCCTTGAGCAGAGGGGATCAAGTACAGTGTTTCTTTCAGAGAAAGAAGAAATTGCTGCTGAAAGCAAAGATATCAACAGTGTGTATGAGTAGCCCTATGGATTGCTGTTCATTTATGCTAATAACTTTGAACAAAGAGAAATTTCTCCAGGAAGTGGCACTTTTTCCAGACCTGTGCTGTCAGGCAGGAAGTTCAATACAGACTTGAGTTTGAGATTTGAAACTTGAGCCATTCAGAAGACCTAATGGCCTTCCTGTCAGATTCTTTAAATGACAAAATTCAAATCTTCTCGCTATTGGCTGTGACTTCATGCCAAAATTTTATTAATTGTTCCTTCAGGCTTTTGATGTGAGTTATCACAGTCTGAGATGGGAGTATTATCTCCTCGCCTTCCTTCTCAAGAGCCAACACTTCTTTCTTTAGCAAAAGAAGAGGATGCAAAGTTGGGAATGGGATGAGCCCTATGGTTAGGGGACAATTTCTGTCCTGGTTCAGAAGGTGTTTGATGTTGCATTGTGCTCCTTAATTGTTTAGAGGTGCATAGTAAGTGTACAGTTTTCTCTTTCCTTGTGAGTGTAGGAGCTCTGAGATCAGGACAAAATTATTTCAACATCTTGATGTTTTCTTTTATATATGATAATGAACTTTGACCTCATAGAAATTAAGGCCACGTGACAAAAAATCTGTGATGTATTTCCTTTTCCTCAACTGATGACAGTCACTGAACCAACCATGAGTTGGGTATAGCACAACACTGAAAACCAGCACACGATGACGTTGCCTGGTTTGCTATTTCAATAGAAATTCTGGTTGAGGCCCTTAGACGGTCTCCACCTTTTCTCTCATTTCCATTCTGTCTGGCAGTAACATATCTGTACCATTTCCATGATCAGGAAGGCTCTGCTGAGGTAGTGCCAAACTCTCTGGGCAACAAGATAATGAAGGACCCAGTGTAGCATTTATTTTACACTGTACCTGAGCATTTGATTAAGCCATAGTGCAAAAGGATATTTGTCTAACTTGAAAAAAAAAAACCTGAAAAAAGACTGCTCTTGTGTTTCAGGTGGATTCTAAAGTTGTTTAAAAAATATTTGCTGACCTCAGAAAAATTGAGTTCACTTGCATTGCAATGAGTCTTCGTGCCAAGCAGCAGAGGAAGTAGGAAGATATGGCTTGAGCTGTCTCGAAGGAATCAGATTCAGTTTAAACCTCTAGATTACCCATTTATTGCAATTTATTGGAACTGGTTTCCCAGAGAGTGGGAATTACTTTTCTCTGAATTACACAAGAAGATGTGCACCTTCACTTCCAAAAAGAATCTGGAAAGATCCTGTTTTCCAAAAGTACCGAGGGAAGTTCTGGATGCTTAGCCCTATACCTGATTTTATACTCTAGGAGTGTTTTAAACTCCTCACAGACATTTTATATTCATGGAGTGTGAGTTTTCTGTGATACAGCTCTGGGTGGATATTGATTTTGTACCACGCTTCACAAAGTTGCACTTGTGCACTATGGAGAGGAAAAGCCCTGGATTAAAGCTGCTGTAAGAAAATTCAGTCATGCAGCTCATGTATGTGGACTTGTACAGATTATGGGCACGCTTTATGTCCTGGATTAAAGCCTTCTTCCTTGGCCTGAGAGCTGGCTGCACAGGGACACATGGGGCACGTGGGACTGCACACTCTCTGCCAACTCATTTTGTTGCTGTCTCACCACAGCTCGTTCTGCCTTCACACATGAGACTATCTGAGTGTAGGAAAAATCACCTGGCGAGGGAAGGGAAATCTAACCCCACATGAAGACTTAGATGCTTCCCTGGAGCATACCAAGGAAGCTGTCCAAGGCTGCCCTCTAATTTTGGATCTTGGTGTACAATGACACATTCCTGGCAAGTAAAGAAGCTCTCTTTAGGTCTACGTGTCAGTGGCATGGGTTTGAATGCATTGCATTTCTGTTTCCGTTTGTCTGGAGATATGGAAGAAAATCTGAAACAACGCCTGCTGCCTGTCAAATCTGAATGAAGTTGCTGAGGGTTGGAAAAAAAGTGGGGAGAAGAAATTTACTGCTGATTTTGCCCATGTTTTACCTTCAGAACTCATCTATTTGGTAAAATCATCCGCTGTCTGGGCATCTGCCTGTTGCTTAGCAGCAGAACTGTTCTGCTGATGCTCTGGAGGACTTTATCTGGGGACATGTCAGAGGAAGGAACTGGTCCATTATTGCTCTCAAACAGTGGATTTATTTTTTTCTTTATCCATGACTTAGAACAGCAAGTAATTTACAGAGGAAATACCTTGTTCCTCAGTAATTCATTTTAAGGATGTATAGAAAGAATCTGGATGTTTTCTTTAGTACTTTATGTACTCTATGAGCTTTAGAACTCTTATTAATTCTCTAGTACTCATGAATTTTTGTTATTCACAAAATTTATCTGGGTCTCCTTGCTGCCAATGCTATCAAGGGTGAGTGTTTGCTCATTGAACAAGACGTATGTGTCGTTCTGGTTTGTTGATAGCATCGTGAATCAATAGCTGTCAGGGGATGGGAGATAATTTGTGCCTTGCATTATTGCTCAGGAGAAGGAGGGGAGGTGTTCAGGAAATCAGAGAACACGATGAATAAGTAGGCACATGGGGTATTTGTTTTGTTCTGCATTGGCATCCAGCTAAGCCAGAGGTAAAACTTTATGGTTTTTGGTGCAGCAGTAGGTGACTGGCCATGAGGATGGCACAGGAGAAACAGTCCCGAGGTACACACTGGCTCTCAGTGCAGAGCTCAAAAGCCACTCACGCTGTTGTCCCGTTCCTGAGCATACCAGAACTGACATGTGCACTTCACTATTTGTAAATCCCTTTCTGCCTCTGCACAGCCTTGGTCAGCCAAGCCCCATTTGAGGAGGCTTGCACGCTTTCACCCAGCACAGACGGATCCAGAGGGGCAGCAGCTGAAGAAGCTGATGTTTGAGCAGGTGATGTGCAGTGAATAGTTTGGAGAAGACACGTGAGAGCATGGGACAGGACAGGAACAGAAATCCAGCCTCTGTACAAGCAGCCAACTCCTTACAAACAGCACAGGAATCATGTCCTGTGAGCTCTGGTCTATGATCTCCTTTTGGAAAACCTCATCCAACTTCATCCCGTTGTCCAGTCCAGTGCAGCTGCTGCACTTTCTGCCTTCAAATTCCTGTTGGCTGATCTCAATGGGAGAGCACTCTCCCATAAAGTCCAGTCCCCAGGGCAGGACCTGCAGAGTCCACCACTGCACTGAGCCACCTCTGACTCCTGCTGGTGCTCAGCGCATGCTGGCCTGTGGTGTTTTCCTGCAGCTCAGCTTCCTCTTGTTGCAGCTCGGTGCCGGAAGAATTAGGAAATTCAGTGAGAGAATCACAGCACCATTAAGGTTGGAAAAAATCCCTAAGCTCATTGAGTCCAACCATTAATCTAACAGGACCCTGTTGCACAGCTTAACCAGGGAGGTTGTCAACCACATTTACCTCAGGGACCAAAGGTTGCTGAGAGCTCTGGCCCAAGCCCAGCCTCTCTTCTGCCCTGCAATCCTGTTGCAAGCAGCCAAAATCTGCCTATCAGACCCCAGTTCCTTATCTACTCTCTTTGTGTGATGTTCTTCCCTCAGAGCAGAGCTTTACAGGCTGCCTCTGTGCAATCCCACCGCCAATCCAGGAGCCAGTGCCAGCCCTGTGCTCCAACTCACCCCGGTCACAATGTACCTCCTGTTGCCCTTCCTTGGAAGAAGAGTCCCTCAGCCTTCTTTCTTCCACTTGGCTTTTTGAATGTGTGACCCAATCTATAATTTTTTTGGCTCTGATGGCCAGAGCACACCTTCATGTTGGCCCTGGTGCAGATAAAGGGGGGATGAATCTAGACCTGGAATGCATCAAACAGGGTGGATGGACATTGGCTTTCTTACCCAGTTAGTCTGGGATATGTTGGCACCTGTTCAAGCAATTTCTTGCTCAACCTGGACATTCCCATCTGGTTCTGTAACGTTGGTGGGTAATGTTATGCAGCACCGAGGATAAATTCAAGGCCCAAGTGATTCCTGTGTTGTAAAGAGGCATTTTGAACTTCTGGCATGAGATCTGACTGGTGGCGCCCGTGTGAGTCGAGTCTGTTGCTGTACACCAAAGCTCACCTCTTCCAGCTGGCACAGCGAGAGCTGGCTGCCTTTCGTCTGCTTTGCACCTCATCAGCAGCGAGGATGATGCTGGAACCAATTTAGGTGGTGATGTGGTAGACAGCGCGTGAGGCAGAGCAGGATGCTGGGAGTGGCTCCGCATCTGTCTCCCATCCCGGGTCTGGCTGGGATTTCTCGTCTGGCTGTGGGAAGAGCAAATCTTAGTGAGCCAGGAGCACGTGCACCCGCAGCACACAGTTGTGCCTGGGGTTGCACATGGGGAGGGAGCAGCCTTTAATAAGCAAGGTTATGGCATTAGTTTGGGTGTTGCAAGATCCGGGCTCTTCTGCTGGGCCTGTGTCACTCACTCGTGAGATTTGGATCTGTTTTTTCAACCCAGAAGAGCCTTTAGCTCTTCTGCAGTTGTTAAAATGCACAAAAAGGGTCTTGATGGGGTGTGGTGCAGTTTAGCATTTGGAAAGAAGTGTGAGGCCGGTTTATTGGTGAAAGGAGCCTTAGAAAATTCAAAGAATTGTTCTGACCCTCATTCATGAAGTAGTTGAGGTTGGAAGGGACCTCTGGCAGTCACCTGTCCAACCCCTCGCATTCAAAGCAGGGAAATGCTTCTTGTACTGCTGGCTTCCAGCAATTTCTTTACTGGTTGTGCAAGGTTAAGTGAATTCTGAATTTTTAAATACTGTTTCCTTGCAAAATTCCTTCCATTTTTTTGTCTGGTCTGCATATCTACTGAGTTTGAAAGAGCTTTTTGGGCTGAATCGTGCCAAAATGTGGAGTGGAGCCTTTCCTCTGCACACCCTCTTCTCCATGGACAAATGCCTGGAAAACACTCTGATTCACAGCAGGTTTCAAGCCTGTGGATCCCCAGAGGGATCCTCTGTTTATTTCCGAGGGCTCTGTGCATAAGAGAGATTGCACAGCATGCACAGAAATGTTTGAGTGATATGAGGGCCTGTTCCTCAGCTGGAGCAGATGCCACCCATTTGGCTTTGCCACAAGAGTCTGGGCCATCAACAGCCCTTGGCTGAACACACAGATGCTCTCCACTGTCCCAGAAGGAGAGCAGGAGTGAGCAGCTGGAGGAGGGAATACCAATAGCCAGAAGTCTGTTTGCCACAATCACGCCTCCAGCACAACTGCAAGCCTTAGCTCGCAGCAGGAGCTGCTGAAGGGTGCCCTTGGTTTGAGAGGGTTGGGGCACGGCTTAACCCTCCTCTTCACTTCTGTGTATCCTGGGTTTCGGAAACTTTCCTCCAAACCACAGCCCACTTAGAAGCTCTCAGACATTCCTTCACCCCTGGTTTAAATAACAGTGCAACTTCTTTTGGTAGTTATCTGTCTCCTGCCCAGCACCTCATCAACAGGGCACAGAGCTTACGTCTGCCTCATGTGGGCAGGCATCCTTTTCCAATTTTTTTGCAAAGTGTGAAAGGCTAACAGAAGAAAGCTGGTTGCTATCTGTGCCGCTGCTTAATCCTCAGTCTCCAATTCCCGCTATCAGCACTATCAAGGAGACTTTTCTCTCTGCCACCATGTTGCAGAACTGCAGATAACATAATCCTAAATCCCAGGTAAAGTTTTGACCCTTCTGCCGTGCAGCTTTATTTTTGAAAGCAAAGTCTCTTGCATCAGATGAATCACGGCTGGTAATATTCTCCTTCAGCCTATATTGCCTTAGCATCAAACTAAGCCCCATGTGCTTTCTGCTCTCTTATTTTCTGAAACTATTTTCAGTTTTCATTTGAAAATGTCTTTTAATATGGCCTTGCATGTAAGACCTTCTGGGAAGAGAAATCCTAAAATTCCATGATGCATCTTTCCCTCCTGAAAAGCTTTGATTTATGGCTAAGAGGAATTATCCTTGCTGCCCATAAAGTAGCATTTTTCAAGCATGCTGGCTGCAGACCAGGTAAGATTACTTCCAAATCCAGATAGCTGTGGATTTATCAAGGCATCTAAAATGCACATACACATGTACATATGTTTAAAAGTATCCAGTGGGGCATTTTTGTTTTCTGTTACATTGAACAAATTCAATCAAATTCATTAAGTTCCCTTGGTTTATTACCAATGGACTTGAGACTGGGCTATGATCCAGGGACTGCATCTGTGCAGGTATTATTACCATGATCACCTGCACTTGTCATAGACCAGATTTTTTCTCTGTGTGCTAATTACAACCATAATGTGTGCTTAAGTTGCAAACAATAATGTCTTATAGGAACATGCTTTCATTCTTAACTGCATTACAGTAAAAGCACATGATTCATGATGGCATTTTTTGGAAAACCCCAAGTGGTCGGAGTCTAAGCAGTATGGGAAGTTATGATGAGCCAACCTCCCAGTTCCTGTGGATGCTCCTGGACACAGAGAGGGTGAACTTTGTGGGTTAATGCACTAATTAGAAAGGGAATGTTGAGGCCTTTTTTCCAGGCAATGAGCTGCTTCAGCACTGGGTTTTCATGGAAGCAGCTGTGACCCTGCTATCTCCAGCCACATAGGCTTGCTTGGCATTCACAAGCAGTATTGGCCTTTATGTGGATCTGAGTTAAACCTTTTGCTGACATCTTTATGGTGTGTTTACTTCTGCTTTAAGATTAGGAAATTATTATTTTTGTCCAAACATCAAGTTATCATGGCCACTTGGCAGTGTGACTGCAGAGGCAGGAGCTGGAGGAAAATCCTGGCACATCACAGACTGGGGATTAAGAATCTTGCAAGCATGCTGTCTCCTCTGAACCTCCTCTCCTAGGCTGCTGCTCCTTAAACAAGTTCATGCCACCTGTGCCTGTGCCACTGGCACATTGTGAGCTCAGCAAATCCAGGCTCCCGTGGTTAATCCTGGAGGTGCCAATGGCACCTTCCAGTGCAGGTCCTGACCAGTGTGGTATCTGCTGCACCAAAAAAGAGGCAAACCACCTATGTAACATTTCCTAAATTAGCTTGGATTACTGGGCAGAAGAGTTTGACCAGTAAATTAGAAAGCCAGTCAGAGGGAAAGCCAGGCTCTGTGTGCCTTATTGTGACCACAAGCTGCTAACAGGGTGTGGTGTGCATGCATGCTGTGGTGCCTAAAGGCACCTCCCGCTCCTGCATCTGCCCAGAGTCAGAGGCTGCTGGAATCCCTTCCTAAGCACTGACCCAGTTCCATAAAATGGGAGCAACATTTGGCTGCTTTAGGAAAACCACTCCAAATGGCTTCTGCATCCCTAAAATCTCACATTCATGGCATCAAATGCTCACTCACACAGTTCGAGGGCCTCTTCACAGCCAAGTCAAATAAAGCACCAGAACTGTAGCTATGATTTTCTGAACTTGTTTGGAAAATTTCTTCTTTTTGGGCACCTGACTTAGCGTGGTTCTCTGGCATCTAAAAGGTATGCTGTGATCCTGTGACATGTCAGGTTGCTCACATGAAGACCCCTAAATCTTTCCAGTGACAGGAAGATCTTGCTGTCTTCTTCTCTTTGTAAAAAGAGTTTGTTATGAAATGCATCATACATGATTATAAAACTTCCCACCTTCTGTTTGGGTCTTTCAGGGTGGAACTAAAACAAGCCACACACAACAGTTTCTCTTTGGGGTTTCATACTTAAATATTATTTATTTCCCCTATAGTAACAGGAGAAAAATAGGTAGTGACAACTAATGGAAGAGGAATTTGAGCATCTGGAACAGGGTAAAATCCAAGAAAACAGTGAACTCTTGTTAGATTTTCTCCCCACTCTGAATTGTGAATAGTTTTTCCATCCCACAAAAACACTCATGGAAGGGAGATGCTTTTCTCCCTGTTTAACTGTAACAAAAAGCATGCTGTGAATCAAAGGTGCTTCCAAGAGCATCTGGAAATATTTCCCACCCCAAGCAGAGACTGGTGATGCCTGCTGTGAGTGGTTTGCAGCATCCCAAAAAAATCAGAAAAAATAAAAAAAAAAAAGTAAAAAAAAAAGTGGGTGAAAGAAAACTCAGCTAAGACATTTTCAGGGGTGTGGGGGCAGCAGGTGGAAGAAACAGGGGCTGGATGTGGGTCAGTAGCTGGTACCCCATGGTGACACCACTGTATGCTGCTGTGAATGCAGTGTCCTGGGCAGCTGCTTGTCTCTGTGTTGGGTCACACGGGGCTTGTTTCCAGCTGTCCTGGTGTTGCTTTTCCAAAGGCAACAACATGGTTAAGAGCAAAGCTTGGTCTGTGGAACCCCCTGATACCCACCTGGGTGGCAGTGTCCTGACTGGCAGAGGGGGGACCCCCTAGGTTAATAGTTAGTGTTGAGTCCAATTGCTGGGGCAATTTCTGTGGTGCTCTTTTGTTGGCAATACCTGTCTGTTGCCATTTCTCAAAGTAAAGAACTCCTGAAGCAATGGTGAGGATCATTTTGGTGGGTCTGGTACACGGAGTCACCCCCTTCTATATCCAAACCACCTCTGCTACAGGAAAGTGCCCCTCTGAGCTGGAGATGCAGTGATATGTCCTGGGACTGTGCTGCTTCTCCCAGGGAGACCAGGAGGAGTACTGCTCTCCCATCAAACCCTCTCTTTTTAAGGGAGGAATGCTTTATAGCCAGCGTGAAGCTGCAAGAATTTGCTTTTCAGTCGACATGCTCTGACACATATTTCCTACACGATCTTGGCCAGTTATTTGAGATCTCAGTGTTTCAGTTTCCCATGAGAATATTAAGACTTCCCTTCCCTTGAGGTTGTATTCCTTATTGCTAGGGAGGGGCTAGCGGATCACAGGAGAGATGGATGCCACACGACTTGGCACCTCTGTGTGCTATAAGCAGCTCTCAGCAAGATGCCTCTCCCTTTCTGCTCTGTTCCTCACTGGTGGGGCCTCCTGTGTAGCCAGTTCTGCTTGCAGTGGGTTTGCAAGAGCTGGTAGATGTGGGCTCCTAATGATGCCCATTTTCCAGACCAAGATAGCCATCAGAAGACACATAACTTTGACTGCAGGCTCACCAGTGGGTCACACATGCCATCTGCAAGGGTGTGGTTAATTCACCCCAGCTGCCAGTGCTGCCTGGTGCTCCAATTCTCCCACTTGCTGCCCCTCTAACCAGGGCTGGTTGGGTCTATTGCTCTGCCATGGACAGTTCAAGTAATGGACATAGAGGGTTTTGTTTTTATGACTCGTTAACATGAAGAAAGGCTGAGATTTTCTGAGCCTAGGAGAGAACAGCTTCTGCAATTAAATGGATGCTGTTCAGCACAGGCTGTTCACTTTTGCTGGTTTCCTGGTGGTAAACTCCCAGCAAAAGCGTTGGAGAGTGAAACGTGGCGAATACATAAAGACATAATATGGCAGAGAAGAAAATCAGAAATTTTTCTCATGCGTGTGTCTGTCTGTTGAGATGTATTTATTATAAGTTTCACATAATTTTATATTTTCCAATGTATTTCAGATATATGGTATGATATAAAAATACAGAGTCTCACAACAGTGTTATAAATGATTGGAAATTACCAGCTGGGAAATTTGTCTTCTGCAGTATATAACACAATGGAAGCACGTTGTATTAAAAAAAAAAAAAAAAACCAACAACAACCCTATATTAAAAAAAAATAAAATAATAAAAAAGAAATACTTGTCATAAGCAATCTGTTTCCCAGGAATATTCTGGATACAAAGTGGAGATTTATAAACCCTGCAGTGTGTGCAGAGAAAATGGATGAAAACATGAGCTGCTGGTTGGCGTTAAACTGCAGTGGCATTCCTGCAGCTCTCTGCGTCCAAGCCATGTGCACAGCATGGATCGCTTCCAGCCGGGAATCCAGCAGTGCTGCCGTCCTCCTTTCCAAGACTTGGGAAGATTGCACTTCCCTGGTGGGGCTTGCATGGGTACAGGACAGATGTTTCCTAGTCAGCAATTGGCCTTGCTAAGCTTTGGACGTGATTCTGGGCCATTTCTTTTTCTCTTTTTTCCCTCAGAGACAAGGAAATAAATTACTTTAATTCAGCTGAGGATGCGAAGAGCTGCTGTTCATCGTGGAAGAAGTAGATGTTTGCATTTTTTGTGAAGGTAACTAGATTTCTGAATAACATGTATTTCAAAAATAATTGTGCATCCGTGGGAATTCAATTCCTGGTTTTGTGCCAAATAACCAGACATCTGTCAATTGATGTAAAACTGGATGTATTCGACTTAATAAATAGCAGGCTGTTGTTGTTAGGACCTGCCACCCAGAGAAGCTGTGGCAAGTGCTATGCATTTGGCTATTGATGACTGTTGGTCCATGTGCCAATAGCAATAATAAGGCTAACCAAACTGGCTCATGGAAAGATGAAAAAATCCCTAGACTTGCATCCCAGGTTTGGAAATGGGCAGTATCTACCGTTCTCACATTAGCCAACACACAGAGGGATGTGGAATGAGAGTGTAAAGGGCCAGAAGCGATGAAAAACATACTTCACATTGCATTTCTGTGAAAAATTGCTTCCAGGAGCATGGTGGTGGGAAAAATGGGCCCACTGACCTGATCAGAGAAGGCTCACATGAGGAGCAGCCAGGAGCTTGGCTGGGGCAGGGATATAAACCTTCTTGTCTTGGCCTGAGCAGATCAGTGCTGGTGGATTCCACTCACAAAAGGAGGAAGAACTCATATTTTAATGCAACGGGCAGCCTGATGTAGGAGTCCTTCTATTTTGTGGCATTTGTGAACTGTCTGTTTTTCCTAGTCTCATAACCATCTGGTAGTAATTAATATCCCCTTGGAAAGCCAGGAATTTCTTTTCCCCCCAAAGACACGTAACTTTCCATGCTTCCTTGACTCTTCACAGAGCCTCCAAGAAAATCTCTCCCAGCTACTTGCTAAAAAACTGTTTTTAGGGAATAGATTTACTGCTGGAGATTATTTCAAGCTTTTCCTTTCCATGCAAGCATCTTCTGAGGCCACGTTCCCAGCCTGTTCCCTTGGGTGGGATAAGCGCACGTGGCCAAGGAGGTGTCGGTGAGGGAGAGACTCAGGGCGGCCAAAGGCAGCTCTGAGCTCAGCTTCACCTCCTTCACAGCCAGTGAAGAGGAACAGTGAATTCTGGAGCATGAAGCAGCTGCCCTAATGCAGCCATCTGTCTTGGGACGAGATGGATCACAGCCCTATTGCTCTGGATTGACTGTAATGGGAGAGTATCACAATTTGTGGGATGGATGGCGATACTTTGGAGCCTAATGGTGGACAGGATGGACACCTCCTTTGATCACTTGTGTTGGAGGAGAAGCTGCTTCTACTATATGTAGCAGGTCTGAAAAGGATCACTGACAGCTTTGGCTTCACGTGTGCATGAAAATCTATCTGTTCTCCTGGATGGCTGGTGGCACAGTGACCTCAAGGCTGGAACAAAATCCTGATGCAAAAATGAATACCTAAAAATGGGCAGAGATGTATTTATGGGGCTGAGAGTGGATTCACTCAGTCCTTTTTGAATATACTAAAAATAAGCACAAACACTAATGGCCTCTTTAATGGTTAGAAAGACCTTAATGTTAATGGACTTCTCTCCTTGCTGTCCACCCTCTGCCTAAAATGTGTTTGGTGTCATTGGCCAAAGTCAGACAATATCACCCAAGCTAATTCCGTCTGAGTTAATGAGCAACACAGGCACTTCTCTAGGGATTTCAGGTGGCACAGCTGTGAAATATTTAGTGAGATAAGGACTGATGCTGTTTCAAAATAGTCCAAAGAAACACATCAAATCCAATTTTTGAAATGCTAGGACTATGTCCTCTGCATACTGCTGTATTTTCTGTCCCTGGTTTTTTTACAGAAATAGCCAGAGAGTAGGGAAGGGTGGAGGAGGGGAGGAGGGGAAAGGAAAAAACCGACTTAAGGCAAATGTGAGGGGAATTTGATGTACCTATATAAATCTGTATTTTTTCTTTTTTAACTCTTCTTAATTTTTTTTTTCCTGGAGATAGAAATTTTGTTCTTGCATTTTATAATCTGGCAGAATCACTTTTGCGGGAAACTGGGGAAAGTGGAGGCAAGATGGGGAATGCATTTCTGGTAATATCCAGCTGCTTTTGTTAGATCACCCGCTAATTCCCAGTCTTTGTATTCCGCAGCCTTATTTACATTGCATTATCATTTCATTTATGGGCCCCTCGGAGATCTCAGTCACTTTGGGGAGCTCTCTAAATTTGCCTTTCATCACGTATTAATGAAGTGTTAATAGCTCACCCAAGCCACTTTTGAGCAAACAGCATGTGATGTGTTTGTGCTGTGCAAACAGCCCGTGTGCACGGCCGGCATTAGGGGACATCTGCCGCCGCCCCGGTAATTTCTGCTGCCTCTGCCTGCTTGGCTCGCACATGACATCCCCGCCCTTCGGAGGCCAGCGCGCACCTCTCTGCGCTAAACTGAGCTCCTGAAGCTCTGTGCACCACATCTGGGGGCAGAGGACAGGAGAAAGAGGCAAAGTCACTGAAAATTGGGCGGCTTGCGGAGGCCGGTCCTAGGCTGGAGACCGGCTGGATGTGTGCACATCTGGCAGCTGGTTTGCTCCAGAAAACAGGCAGAGCAGGGGGAGAAGCAAGGGTGGTCGATGACTTCTTGCTGCCCAAATTGGTAGGACAGGAGGTCTGAGCCTATGCCATGCTCCCCAGTGCACTCGGGGATTTGGGGGTTTTGACTTGCCTTTTGCTGGCTGTGCTTTAGCAGTTAATTATGTCAGTGTTTGTGTCTGGTTATTGATTTCTGGCCAGTCCTTCCATCCAAACAAGAAGAAAAAAAAATTTTTAAAATGAGCTGGGTAAAAAACTGAAAGTGTACAATCACGAGCAACATAATTTTTCTTTGCTTTTTTTTTTTTTATTTTTTTTATTTTTCCAAAATGAGCAGGTTGCAACTGCATGGGGGGGAAATCCAACCCCCCGGTGTTTTTTTTTTTTTTTTTTTTTTTGTTTTTTTTTTTTTTTTTGCCATTCCCCACTGCAAGGGAGCTTTTCATGAACTTTTTCACGAACACAGCCATGTATTTTAAATACGCTTTTGGGAAGAGCTTATTGACAGGTCCTTGATGAATGCTAAATAAATGCATCTTCCATAAATGCATCTTCCAGACGTCATTACCGTGTGAGAGAGGGGGCGATAAGCCTTCTGAAGAAGATTTTGATGTCCCAAAACAACCCTTCCTGAGCCATCCCCAGCATCTCCTGGCGGCCAAGGCAGCAGGGCAAGGCAGCAGGGGGCTGTGGTGGGGATGATGCAGAGTCTGGTTGTGCAGAATGGACCCTGATCACTTGGGAGGTCACTTGTGGGGAAACATCACCTTCTACACCAGCAGGCTCGTTACTAATTCAGTGTTCCCATTAGCCAGGGGTGACATTTGCAGCCCCCTCCAAAGGACAGGGACGTGTTTCTTGCAGCCTGGGCCACGCTGTGTTGCAAGATCCACCACAAAGCCCAGCTGTAGGGATGCTGTAGCTTTTAAACATATTCAAGAAGCACGCTTCCTCCTTTTTTTAAATGCACCTCCCATTAATTCTCTAGGATATGTGATAGGATGCGACCCTCTTACTGCTGACCTTTTAATAACAATAAAATCATTCAGTGGTGCACTTTATTTTGATTTATCATTGCACAACATAAAGGGATTATATATCAAAGGAGGCACTAAAATGATAAGACTAATAAGAAGAGACCAGAGGAAGATGGGGAATAACTGGAAGAAGTTTCATTGGTATTTTCAGTAAAAAGAGATAGGAAACTATGGCTTATCTTGAATAGCCTTGGGAATGATTTTTTTCCCCTTTCCAGCAGCTGAAAATGCATAGATCATGTCAAAATAAACTCATATTAAAAAAAAAAAGAACAGGGTATGTAGAATTTATCTCCAGTAACTGGAGTACTGGACATTTTCTGCAGGCTTCAGCTATGTTATTTTTTTGTATTTAAGTTATTTTCAAAAATGGAGATTTATCCATAGCTGTCATATATTTTGATTTTATTTCATTTTTATTATCAGAGCAGTCTGATCCATTGGCAGAGCAAATATCAAAAGTTAGGCTGACAAACACCTCAAGATTTTCTTTTAAGAGAAGAAGATGTTAAAAAGGAAATGATTGCTTTAAACTTCTTATTTTATCCCCCTTACACACAAGCTGACAGGTAACAACCACGGTGTTTAGAGCACGAACACGTTTGTCAAAGTGATGTGTAGGGCAACCAAAATGCTTTGTGAGTTTGAGTTATGTTTGAATAGATTCAGTAAGAATTTCCAGGGAAACTCTAGAATTATCAAAACATGACTTTATTTCTTTATGGTTTAATGAAAGTCAGTGTTTTTACATATTTAAGTGATATTTAAAGAAATCTTTATTGTACAACAGCCTTTTTGTTACAAAGATTGGCTTGTGGTAAAAGAATTTTTAAAAACATACACAAATCATTCTGTACAGAGCTAAAGGTTTTGTGTGAGTTTTTTTCCACTGTTTGGCCAAAAAGTACAAACTCTCCCTTCCAGCTCTACCTGACCTCCTTTCTTCTCCACTTTTTCCAGCAGAGCAGCAGCTGCACCAGGAAAGGACTGAAAACAGGAGGCTAAAATTCAGCTCATCAGCCCAGACACAGGGGGTTTCCTAGTCCAGCCTCTTTCTTCTTCTGCTGTAAGCCCTGGAAATTACCAACCATTAACATTTCATCAGTCCAGGGATTTGGATGGCAGCTGGCAGAGGAGCTGCCTAAGAGCAGCACGGGCTGTGCTGCAGGCCAGCCTTGCTGAGGGTGCTGCAGGTGCAGCTGCTGTGGTGAAGTCAAGGGCTGATTGTGTCTGTAAGGCCATGTAGCCTGACCAGCCCAATAATGTCACAGCTGGACTCCAGTGCCCTGTGTGCCCAGGGAGGTGTAAATCCACTGCAGAGCGAGAAAAGAAGGAAAACAAGCAGGAATGAGGTCTGAACACAAAAGGGAGGAGGTTTTGTAAGGGAAGAAGAGAAACAAGTAGTTTTAAATATGGGGTTGGCATGGTGCTTTGTGGGCTCCTGTCTTTGAGAATCCACAGGTGGATGCAAAGTGAGGGTTAATGGGGCACGGGAAGGTCACAGACACTGGCATGAGGGGAAGGAGGCAGGCAGCAGCCAGAGCTGGAGAAAGCAAAAAGGAAGAAGTGAGATTCAAGTGTCTGAGCAAGTACGAGTGGGGCTCTGATGCTCATTGCAGTCCCAGCTGAAATGGGTACTTCAGCCCATTCCTGAATGAGGCCGCTTCTGAAAGACATTTTTGGCTTTGCAATTTCATCCTGTTGGCTGGCTTAGGAGCTGAGCTCCTCACAGCATGTTTCCTGCTAGGATGCTGGGGAGCATTTAATTTCTTATTCCAGGAGTGGAAAATAAAAGATGAAGAGGAAAAGCCTGAGTTCAAAAGGTTGGGTTCTCTCCATCAAGTTCAGCTGAATTTACTTTACTGTAGAGCCAGTTCATCCACTTTCCTGAGGACACTGGTCCTGTGGACAGGGAGATGGCCAGAAGACACAACCAGCCCACCTAAGACCTCAATCACTTCTTCTTTGTTGGTTGTACAGGAGTGTGTGGCAGTGGATTCTTCTTCTACGCGTTTGAGCTAGAAAACTAAATTTAGGAAGAAGAATTTGACCATCTCTAAGTAGTTTTGTATTGCAAAGTGTAAAAACAGGGCTGCTTTTTATGTCTTCCCAAGGGTTTTCATAGAGGTCTCTGCCTTTCCCTGCTTGATCATAGGAAATATTGAAAACATCCTTGGACCCAGATCACTCTTTTGCAGAGGTCCAAGGCCAGAGCCAGAGCTTGTGCCAGCACAGATGGCGTTGTTAGACATGAGAGGGGAACGTAAGAAAAAAAAAAGATGAGTAGAAAAGTGCATTTCAAGAGTCGTCAGCCCTCCAACTTTGAAGTGACAGGGCATGTTTGCTGCTCTCATTTCTCAAGGTCCCCACAGAATTGCTGAGAGGAAGAAAGCCGTGTTTAGAAAAGCTGCCAGATGACAAGACCTGGGGATGTAGGGCACGGAGCAATCACACGGTGCTTTGCTTGCTCAAGGTGCACCTGCAGGGGGGAGAGCAGGGATGGGAGTGTGTCTTTGTGACAATGGAGGGGAGCACAGGAAGGGATGGAGAATCTGCTGAATGCATATAAATGCATGAGAACCTATCTTGAGGCTGCTCCTCTGAAAAAGCCACACTTATTTCTACATGCACAGATATTTCTATGTGGATATATAGCTCCAGTTCAGCTGCAGGCTGTGAGCAGCCCACCTTGGTGAGCCTGTGTGCTGTGTAGGTTTAAAACCCCGAGCTTCCCGAGGCCATGGGCATGCAGGACACCTCCCTTGGTGCTGCCCTGTCAAATGCTGGAGGTGGCTTTTTCTAGCATGACACCCAGAGGCAAGCGAGCACTGGGGAGGGTCTGGAGGAGAGGCAGAGCAATGCCATCCACAGCATCCTCTTGCCCCAGCTGTTTACCCCAAAGCAGATCTGACCCAAAGAGAATGTACAGAAGAGGGCCCCTGGTGGAACGCAGCACATGTGCAAAATGACACACGGACCACTCTAACCTCTTACAGCTGCCATTTCAGGCTCCTGAACCAAAACCCCGGCATGCTGAGATCCTCCAGGTAACATTCCACACATGTCCAGTGCAACACTGGATTTTTCTTCCTGCTCTTCCTCATCTACCTTGTTTCTGGAACTTCTGTCTTCCTGCTGCTGGCTGGCTGATGGCTCCTTTTCCTGAGCCACCACCAGAGCCTGAGGAGTACAAACAACACTCCTGAAATGGCCCAAAACTGTCACTGCTGCAAGGCAGTTCACCAAAAATTCTTCACCAAAAGGCTTGTGAGGCAATGGAACCAGCTGCCCAGGGAAGTGGTGGAGTCACCATCCCTGAAAGGATTCAAAAGGTCTGAAGCTGTGGCACCTGGGACATGGTTTAGTGGTGGACTTGGCAATTAATGGTTGGACTCAATGGTCTTAGAGGGCTAAAAGATTCTGTGATTCTATGATGAGGTTTGGTTGCATAGAACTTCTGGAGGACACGAGTGTCTTCTAGATGGAAAATAATAGCATAGCAATGAGTTAAAAGATCCCTCTCATCTCTTGCCCTTGAAGGCAGACATCAAAGCTTCCTTGTGGTCTCACTGGTTTGCAGCATCCCACTGGTGGTGTATCTCTGCTGAATAAACTTGCTGTAATTATCTGCCCACTGACTCCTGCCTGAGAAACCCTGGGATAAAAAAGTTTTCTGAGCTTTGGGTTAAAAAAACCCCACTGTTCCTTGAGAGAGTCTTGGAGATGCTCAAGCAGACTGAGTAATGCAGCAGGTTGAAGTCCAAGCTCAGAGCTGTGTTTTGCCTGTGGTTCTATGTAATTTAATTCAGAGAGTGGGAGATGAGCTGGTTTTAAGCCCAAGCATGCTGTGCTGTTAACAGTAAGGATGTGGTGCTTACCCTGTTCCTGTATTCCTTCCCATCCTTCTCTGAGTAAATCCTGACAGGGATGTGCTGGCTGGGCTTAGGAAGGCTTGTGGTTTTGCAAACACTATGCTGGAGGAGAGGGAGGTGTTGAAGTTCGTGGTTTATGTAGTGGGTTGGTGATTGGAGTTGTTTTTTAGATAGAACCCAAGAAATGTTTTTAAAGCATCCCACTCACAATAATTCATGAGGTTCCCTTGCCTGGACTGTTGTTGTTTCAGCAGGCTGCATTCAAAGGAGCTCCTTTGCCCTGGAAAATTCTCTGCAAAGGATCACCACCTAAAAATCACTGTTTCAAACTAGAACTGCCATGATTTGACAAAGGCTGAGCTCAATTCTTTCAAAGGGATGCATTAATGACCGGATACTTTTTTAAACCTATTATCTTTGCTGAAGAGTCTCTGTCCCTGCTCTCAGCAGCAGCTCAGCTTTTCCTTATCTTGAATCTACACCTTTATGGAGGAAGGCCAAAAGCATTGGGAGCACTGGACTGCAGCCCTGGCCTTGGCGCAGTGTGGGGCTGCAGCAGTGCCCTGTCCATGCTGTGCAGGGGAGGGAAGGGAGGGTGCTGCAGCTGGGATTTTCCTGCCCGTGCTCTCATCACTGCATGGGCACATGCAGCATCTCACAACACACACCTGCGGAGCTGAGCAGTCCTGGAGGGACCCATACTCAGGGGAGCTGAGTGATGTGATGGGTGATGTGCTGTGCCAGCCAGCCAGCAGCACAGTTTTGGCCTTGAGGAGGGTCATGAGGCTGGAGCACTTGCTCCTGCAGGGATGACCCACCTGAAGGCACATTGCTTGTGTTCTACCTGTGTTCATTTCTCTTAGACAAATATAATCATCATTCTTTGGTTTTAGTACTTTTCAACTATATATGAGATGTGGTCCATGGTTGAGGCTCTAGTTGCTTCCCTGTGGGAATGCAGGACAATTTTTTCTGTGCTCCCACCTTGAAAGGATGGAGAGACTCCTTGTAGCATTCTGAAAGATAAGCCAGAGGCCTCAGGCTATGGCCTCTATTAAAGACATGATGTGATAAGTCTGCCCTGGCCTATCAAACTGGCGTGGCAGGGTGGCTGTCCCAAAAGCACTTGATTTACTACCCATAATATTTTGATTAAAACATTGGTCTTATCTGGCACAGCCACATGAGGCAGAGAAAAACCTAGTTTGCCGACAACTTGAAATGTTGCTGTTTCCTTGGCTACCCTCGGGGATTAGTCCTTGGTCCAGTGCATTTCAATATAATTATCAATGATTTAAGGCAGAATCTTTTTTGATGATAAACTGCAGGTGGCACGGGAAGTGAGGGATGGCAGGTCACTGTCGCAGGGGGATCTGAATTCCCTGGCTAAGCACAGCCTAGGAAAAGGCACATGAGTAATAGCCTGATGCAAACTAAGGCATCTGATTTGGAGAAAACAGACCAGACCAGACCCATGGGAAACCAGAGGCTCAGGGGAGGATATCAGGGTTGCTGTGTAATTATCTCAGTAACCACTTTCTAGGGCAAAAAAAAAGGGGCCAACACCTTCCTTGCAGATAAAAATCTCTGATGAGTATAGGAGTGAGTCCCTGCTTTGTGCACAAGGTAAGTTAAACTGTCCTGCTGAAGGTAAGGTGGCCAGACATGCCAGAGAATGGAAAAACTAAAACTATCCAGCAGCTGGAAAGTGGACTTTGTGCCATGAGGCTGCAGGAGTCCATCCTGCTCAGCATAGCACAAAGAGAGCAAAGGGGGAACTTGGTTGGTATCAAAGGGATGTTTGCTTTGCAGGATGGCTCGAGGAGCTGCACCACATCTGGTGGTTAGAAAATGAAGGCCCCTGAAAGAAAACACACATTGGTGGAGAAGATAACATCCCACAAGGAATGGCCAAGTATGGGTAGAAACCTTAGGGAAACCTTGCAGGCATCAATATCCACCAGCAGCAGGACTGCCCTCGCCTTGCTTAAGATGTGCATACAAAGAGGCCTCTCCTGATTCCTGTGGCTCTGCCTGGTGTCAGGGGAGAAAGAGACATGCGGTTTATTTCCCTTATCACAGCCATCTACCTCCAGAGGAGAGAGATTTCACACAGAACTGGGCTTTATTCTAAAAGACCCAATTTCATCTGGTTTTGGAGAGCAGAACAATGCCCAGGCAGTAAAGCTGGATAGCAACTCCCCGCTCCTCCTCCAGTGATCCCTGCTCAGTCCTATGCTCCATTTTCCCATTAGGTTGTCCCCAAGGACCACACAAGGATACTTCCCTGAACACAGGTTTTCCGAACACGCATGTTTTTGGCCCCTGTTTCCTGAAGTTATTCTGGATTTTTTCCTGAAGCATCAGAGCAAGCTGCCAGTGGGGCTGGGCCAGGCAGTATCAAGAATCACAAGAGGGTTTCCCTGAGTCATCGTGGAATGTGCTGCAGGAGCTTCTCTTCCCCCTCTGTGTGAATAAGGATCAGATGCACAGGTTTCTGCTGGATGTATCGCTAAATCTAATGCTATCTTGATTTGTTAGGCATCTTTTTGAGTTCACAGTATAGTTTCTCAGTTAGCTTATCTTTCTGCTGGAATGGGGGCTCCTGCAGTAGAGAGAGAGGCTCTGAATCCCAAGCATCGCCTCCTGGATTGGCAAAGCCTTGGGACACCTGCAATCCCACACCCTATGTACAGGTGGAAAATGCACCTTTAAGTGTATATTTGAGGAGTGGGAGGACATTTTGGTCAACTCTTTTGCCATGTGCTTCTCCCATGTAAGGACCAAACAGCTAGGGTGAAGAAATCCAACATTGTCACAGAAAAAAAAGAAAACACTATTTAAACACAAAATATTCTTTTATTTGTCACTGAAGGCTACACATGGTCATTTCTGTCTGTTTGCTTTTCTTTTTTTTCTAGAAGGTATCTACATCTGCACTTATTTACAGCCTGGTTGTATTTACACAGTCAAGAATACAGTATTAGAAACACAAAGTATCGAGAAAAAAAAATTTCTCAAAAAATTAGTTCCAGACTTCAGGAAAATTATTACACACGGTAATGACAAGAGTCTTCAGTGCTGGGCTTACAGATGCAGCTTTGATACAAAGTCCTCTTCTCGGCCGGAGCTGCATTAGAAGTCCTCTCACAAAATAAACATTTTACTTTTTAATAGAAAAGTGTGATTCTTTGATTGGTTATTTCAACAATATCTATGAACTGTCCAAACACTTTATTTTTCTTTTTTGAAAGTTTTAGTGTTTGCTTGAACAGTTTCCATCTCTAAGGAAAAAAAATTATATATATATGTATATATTTTTTAGTTAATTTTCATTTGTCGTTTTCTATGCTCCCCAGAAAGCACTGACCTCTGGAATGGGAGTTAACAGCTGAGCTATGTAACACTTGGTCAGGAACACAAACTTTTATGGTAATTAAAGGAGAGTATGAAAGAAACACAGAAGATTTCCGTAGGGTGGGCTGGATTGTTTTTGATTGGGATGGCAGAGGATGGAAAACTGCCACAGGAAATGCCCCCCAGGACATGCAATGGCCCTTCATCCAGGAGCGAGAAGGGGGGTCCTGGACAGGGCCCTCCGTGCCCCTGAGGTGTCTGTTTGAAGTTTGCTCTACAGTCTCAAGTAATTTTATTTAAATATATTCAAGAGATGAAAAAAAACCAAGCCAAAACAAACAAACAAACAAAAAAGTAAAAAAAAAAGCAAACACAAGAAGGCTTTGGGTTATTTTTTTATTTTTACAAAACTCATGAAAATTCTTTGGTGTAACGGGGGACTATTTAGTGATCATAATAAAATGAGTGATTATAATAAAAAGAGGTACTGAAAAACTAGCTTGTCCTGTGGAGGACTGTAGCAACAGGAGCAAAAATGCCCCAGGCCATGCTCACCGTGGGATGGAGGATGCTGCTGGCCACATAGCAGCAGATTTTATCCCATCAAATGCATCCCTGGCATGGAGGCACAGTGTTCATATTCACCAGGTCTGGCAGCGCCACCAGGGCGAGGAGATAAAGTGAGTAAGATTTAACAAGCAAAGCGATCTCCCTAGCTCCATTATTAATGTTACAGGCAGTCATTTCTCCTCCCCTTTTAAAAAGCAGCCACAGGACTAACCATGATCCCTGGCCCTGGTTTCAATTATGCCGAGATTGAATCAAAACAGACTGCTGTGCCGTAAATATGAGGGGGGCCCTCTCTGTAAATCGTAAAATTGAATTCTAAAATTTCATGTTAAGAGCCTTGTCTTTGCATAATGGATTGCGCTGCCATCCATCACGGTGACACTTACAAGTCACAGCTGAAAAAGTACTTTATTAGATTTTTTATTTTTTTTTAAACAATTTTGATTTATTCTGGTTACACTGTCTGTATAATAGACTGAGCAGAATTTCATGCCGGTCCCTACGCTCAATAAAGCAACTACAGATATATTACAGAAATCCCTCACTGCTCCTAAGTTACAGCCAAATGGTGTCTCAGGGACTGCTCCCAGTCATCTGTGTCTTCTCAACCTGAATCAAGCACAGGGCTCTTAATGACCTTCATCTCATCAGCTCTCGCCCGGTGTTGTTTAGCATTGTTGGCCCATTTTCACTGTGGCTCTGATCAATAGCTGTGATGACAAAGATATGATGAGCTGCGTGACTCCCTCCGGTCACTGCTGCTTAATGATTTTTCCAAGTGCCAATCTCCAGTTGAAAGGGAAAAAAATAAAATAAAATAAAGATCTCAGAGGAAACAAATGCGGCATTTCTCGTGATGCCTAATTAGTCTTGCTCCTCTCCCCCTGGGCTGGGTTCACAGGATGTTTTTCAGCTGCAGAGTCCTCATGGCACTGCTTATGTTTGGATACGACACCAAGTAAGTCCCATCACTGTTGTCCCTTCAAATGGAGCATGTTTCAGTACCAGCTCCAGCTACTGAAGACTTGATCTGTTGCTCCTTATTGCTCTCATTGAGAGATGCAGCCTGTGCTCCAAAGGACTGGATTTTCTCCTCTGAGCTGTGAGATTTGGTCAGGATCCTTCTCACCTCTCTTTGGACAGGAGACAAGACCAGAGTTGAATGTAAGTGAAGTTACACCTTTGTATTTTGATGGGGAACTCCTTTTGGTGAGTCCTCTTTTTGGGAGTCAAGAACAAAAATGACTTCTCAAAATCAAACCTTAAAGCATGTGAGACTTAAAGCATAGTGACATTTTTCCCAGGAGATGGTCTGCCACGCCTTTCAATGTGCCTTTGAAACAGCACCTAGAGCAATTGTTGGCATGCTGGAGGGAAGGGATGCCATCCAGAGGGACCTTAACAAGCCTGAGTGGTGGGCCTGTGTGAACCTCATGAAGTTAAGCAGGGGCAATCCCAAGCACAAATACAGGCTGGGCAGAGAATGGATGGAGTGCATACCTAGGGAGAAAAACCTGGGGATGTTGTTGGGTGAGAAGTTCAACATGACACATCAGTAGCACTCACAGCTCAGAAAGTCAAACATGTCCTGGGCTGCATCACCAGCAGTGTGGGCAGCAGGGCGAGGGAGAAGCTTCTGCCTCCTGCTCTGCCCTAACCAGATCCCACCTGGAGTGCTGCATCCAGCTCTGGGGCTCCCAACACAAGAAAGATGTTGAGCTGTTGGAGCAAGTCTGGAGTAGGCCGCCAAGATGCTCAGAGGGCTGCAGCACCTCTGTTATAGAGACAGGTTGAGAGAGTTGGGGTTGCTCAGCCTGGAGAAGACTCCAGGAAGCACCTAGAGACCCTTCCAGTGTCTAAGGGGCTCTAGGAGAGCTGGAGAGGGACTTTGACAAGGGCATGGAGTGACAGGACAATGCGGCATGGCTTCAAACAGAGAATAGATTAGGTATTGGGAAGAAATTCTTTCCTCTGAGGCTGGTGAGTCACTGGCACAGGTTGCCCAGAGAAACTGCATATTTCATCCCTGGAAGGGTTCAAGGCCAGCTTGGATGGGGTTTTGAGCAACCTGGTCTAGTGAAAGGTGTTGCTGCCCATAGCAGGGGGTTGAAACTGGATGATCTTTAGGGTTCTTTCCAACCCAAACCAGTCTCTGATCCTATGATAGGGAGTTGAGTGCAAATCCCACAGCACTAAGACCTTCCACTCTTATGGAAGCAATAAATTACTTCATGCCTGCACACAAGCAAAGCAAGAAGGGTCAGGCAACCAGAATGGTCCCATGGGGAGGCAAAAGGGACAACAAAGAGGCTGGGAAGGAGCTACAGGGCCATCAGGAAAGTGGAAATGCACTTGGGATCCTGTAGAAAAATCATTTTTCACTAATGAATGGGTAAATTTAGTGCTTCAGCACTGAAAATATTGTTTTGCCATCTAGGTGAGGTGGAAAGCTTTCACAGAGGCTGAGGACTCAGGAATTGTAGTTGCTGTCTTTGGACAGGTTTGTCCCCAGTTTTAGACAGCCATCCCTTTTAAATTTTTGTTTTGATAGAAAGGAGCAACATATACATATATATACTTTTACATATAAATTTTTTCCCCTTTTTTGACACAATGTCCATAGTTTCCATACTGGGTGCTCGCCCAGGAGAAGACTGTCATGGACCTGGCAGGCAGACAGGTGCAGTCACATCCCAATGCTGCTTGAGGATGCAGAAAAATGCAACACAAGGGTCTTGCCTTGGCCATGGCACAGAGCTCTGGGCTCCTGGCTCTGCGTATGCTGGACAAACATGGAGGGACTGGGAGACTCTTGAAAAATGGGTGAACTCCTCAAAGTCATTAGCTCATGTAATAACCTGAAGAGTCTGTGTAAGGCTGTAGAGGTGCCATCTCAGGCTGGCAGGGTTCCAGTAGGAATATTTTACACTTGAATCTCTTTTCTTGACTCCGTGGAAAAATGGCCCATTTATTCTTGCACTGCACCTCTTAGCATTGTAACACATGGACGCAGATGGATACAGAAGCACCACTTTTCATCGGAGCTGCTTGGAATGGGGCAGTGCAAATGGGAAGCACACTGAGCTCTCTCTGCTCTGTGGGTCTTTTGACCCTGCCTCCTGCAGGTCTCTTTTTGTTCCTTTAATGCTGTTTGAGACACTCACAGCCATCACAAGTTTGAGGTTTTAAGAGGGATTTTTCCCTGGTGTGACTTGGAGAGGGGGAAGCAGGGAGCTGGACAGCACTGGCAAGGAGGTGCTGCTTCCTTTGAGTAGGTGGTTACTGCTGGTTTGGCTAATGCTGCCCCTGACCCCCACCTGTGCATCCTCAGGGCAACCCAGGCTTGCCAAGCACTTCATACCAGCCATACAGGTGGCAATACCATGGCCTTTTAACCAGCCCTGGCAGGCAGCTGCCAAAGCAACTGGTCCCTTGTAAAAGCCTGGAGCAGGTCTGGCCAACACGTCTTCTCCCACCTGGCTCTGCCAGAACTGGATAAACTTTCCAGCTGCCTGTGGTTCACTCCTGCCAAAGTAATAAAGCTTGTGGGCTGCAAGGGGTGGTTCAGAGCACAGTGCTGGGACACAGCACCAGCATCATCACCCTTGCTGCAAGCAGGAGAGAAGAGCAGAAAATCAAACCATAACGTTGGTCATGGCCATGCAGCCAAAGGTATTAGGGATTCGGAACTGGAGGAGGAACAGTCTGTTAGGGGAATTTCCATCCCATCACCTTCCTCCTGGCAAGTACCCGGGAACAGACAGGCAAGGCAGACGGAGCTGGCAGCCGGCTTCTACGGAGAAACCGTGAGAGCACCGGGGCTGCCAATGTTTCGCTGCTCGAGGATTGCATGGCCAACACACGCCCCTGCTGTATCTGGGGTTGAGATCCTGCAGAGGGGTGTCAGTCTGTGCTGGAGGATGGCAGTGGTGGTGGCATGAGTGCAGAAGAGCTGCCTCTGAGTACACAGGTGCATTGTAGGACTCCAAGTAACGAAACAGCCTTGGCATGGACTTGCACGTCTCGGGTTATCTCTCTGCAGAACTGGGAAAAGCCAAAGTGGATGGAATAAAAAAAAAAAAAAAAAAATCAGGACTGAGCTGTTCCCAGAGAGACACAAGAGAGCTCTTATAGTCAGGACACATGCAGGCATCAGTGTGATAGAGACACCTGTCTAGGACCAGGGTTGGCCACCTCCAGCCAGAGCTCCATTGAGAGGTGGAGTAATACTTCTGCCTGCAGGAACAGCACAGGACTGTTTCAGGCGGGGAAGAGGATGCTGAGCTCATCTCCTTGCTCCCTTGAATTTCAAGGACTCTCGCAAATACCAGAGCACAGAGTTATGTGAATAAAAATTACATTAGCATGCTGAGCAACTTTGTCAGCAGTTTCTTATTAAAGCACTTGGTCCTCTCTGTAGTGGGCATTTCCATTCAACCTCCCCCTCGTCACTGCTAACAGTCAAGTGGGCTCTCCATTAAATTTGAGCTCATGTAAGAAACAGTGAGAGGGTTGATTTCAATATTCTCCTTCTTGTCCCACCACGCACAAGCTGTTGCTACTTATTAAACATTTTAAAATCCCTGCTGCCAAAGTCCCCAGGAGACATTTATCTGCCATAGTCATAAACGACTTGCCAGCATGCTACTCCAAACTGCATTTCCCTGCCAATAAATACAAGCTCCAGAATCAGGAAAAGCAGGGTTTGGCTCTAATTTTCAGTGGTATGTCACTGGGATACTATAACTACTTTTAAATTCAAATCAGCTTCCTAAAAATTAACTGGTTTTATCAGATACAGCACAGTGGACTGTTAAACACGTAGCCTCATGTACTGAAACACTATACATTTAATGAAGTTATGCCATTAGCAAATGTACAACATGGGTGCATTAAATCCACCTATAGAACAGCTCCACGTATGAGAGAGGATTTATTTTAGCTTTTCTCAATAGAGCAGGAGTCCCTTTTCTTGGCTTTTGCTAGGTTATTTAACTAAAACCAGTATTTGCGCACACACAAAAAACCCCAAAAAGTATCTACTCTCATAATGAAAAAAGACTGATTTTTTTTCTTTTTTTATTCCTGTTCAGGAAGGAAGAGAATCATCTTGCAAGGTAATAGAATCAGCTCCTTTGCCTCTATAATCTACTTCTGCTCAGCCCCCAAAGAAACACTTTATGTCCCAAGTGAAACATGAAAACTACTTGTAAGGTCCCTTTTGAGGCACATGATTTGGACGGTCACTTTCAGAGTATCAGAATCAGCGTTGTCCTCCATCTCCTTTCTTTCTGGGAAGAGCTCTCTGGCATGCCATGGGCTCCCCCTGTTCCAGGTGGAAGGCTATGCCCCTGCCCCAAATCAGAAAGGGTTAGGATGACACAAGTTAGCACAGACATCCATTTCGCACTTACACCTAAGGACGTATGTTGACGACTCCCCACTTCAAATTCCTCACAAAGAGGGGGGAAAAGAAACAAAAAACCCCAAAACAAACATACAAAAAAAAAAGGACAAGAGACAGTAAATTTCACTGTGTCACACTACGGCAAAATATACCTTCTGTTCATTGCAAAAAATGCATGAAGGCCAAATTAAAGCGGGAAAAAAGTATGTTGCATGAGTTACAGTGCAACCGTTATTATTCCTTCTCTTTCTATTTTCCTCCCCCCCACCTTGTTCAGTTTAGAAAAAGGATTGAGTACAACACAGTCAGGTAAGTGGCCACAAAAGAGTAGCTGTCTTTGGCAAGAAGTCACCGCACTGACCCTCTCTGTCACCTTCTGCCCATTTCGCTCTGTCTCATGAAGTGGATGTTGTTGGCGCTGTCTGAGAGTTCGGGGTACTGCTCCACTGAGATCACAAAATAGCCATCGTAGCCCTGTACCCGGCCCGTGTTTAGCACTTGTTGCTTCTCCCCTTCTGTCCACGAGCGAATACCCTCCTCCCCATCCCGCAGTCTCTGCTGTTCCCGGGACCAAGCTTGGGTGACGGCGCGCTGTCGGGCCAGCTCCAGGACGCGTGCCTTCTCCTCGTCCAAGGTGGTCCCGTAGCGCGTGTTTAGACACAGTGCACCGTACTGGAGCTGGATGTCCGTGTATCGTCTAGTCCTCCCACTCAGCACTGTGTTGATCTGGGACACTGTCACATTCACGCCATTCTCCAGGGTCCTCCGCCCGCCGCTGAGGCCCAGGATGGATAGGTCGCCCTCCGACGGCCCCTGCTTAATGAAATAGTGTGTGTCCACCCCGTCGATGGTGAAGTGCAAGTTCTCCAGGTAGTGGGCGTTGTTCAGGATGGCTGCGATCCTCCGTCCGTCCTCATTGGCCACGCTGATGATGTCAGTGGCCACGCGCCCGTCCTTCATGGCGAACTTGACGCCTTTGCCAAAGATGGAGCCTCCGGAAGCAAAGTTCTTGTTCTTCTTGATGTGCTGGCACCCAGCGATGCTGGAGCTGTAGATTTGTTCGAAGCGCTCCAGGGTGACAAAAGCCTTCAGCTGCTTCTGCACTTCACACTGGACCCCCAAAATGGACTGAGCAGGGAGAGAAAGAAGAGAACGACATATTAAAAAGAGAAACCCGATGACTCAAAAGCATTATTTGGATGCTGGAGAGCAGGAGAACATACTGGAAACATGTAATAAAGAGCTCCATTATTTTTTCCCCCTTACCACATTTTTTCAAAATTTTAATTCCTTTTCATGGAAGAGACATGTAATGTCTCTCCCCTCTTAATGATCATTGTTTCTGCAAACTGAACTGTATTTAATCTCACAGATTGAAGGATGTAAAGGTAGAAAATGATTTTTTTGCCTTGGTGGTGTGGGCGTTGTGTTTGGATGCATAATTAGGTTGTGTTTCAGTGTTCTTCTGCATATAAGAAACAATTTGTCTTGTGGCCATGATGCTCTATGAAATGCTTTCAGACTTTCAGTGAAGCATGAAAGTATTTGTAGAAGTTTCTTCTATTTTAACTCCACATTGTAACTCCTTGTGCTGCCTTCAAAGGCCCTGCATGACCTGTATGACCCTCAGAGTGGCCATAACCTCTCCGTATTCCATTTCAGCCTAGCCAAAGCAGGTTGTTCAAAACTCAAGGAAGGCATTAAATCCAAAACTTATTTCCTGAAAACCCTCTACAATTTGCTAGGCTCCCTGAGTTAAGGCCAACCACACCCGATGCTCAAGTTTTAGCTTATATTGAAGCAAAACCAAGAGACAACAGCCCAGATCATTTGCAGTCTGGTGCAATACAAAGTCACTTTTGCTGTTAGGGTATAATGCAGCAAGCACACAGTGAGTCAGCAGCTCATCATTACTGCAAAATGTTCTGGAAATGCTCCCATCAATTCATGGCAGTGCTGACTTACAGACTCCTGCTCATGAACAATCATTTGCTCAAATTTCACAAAAGCAAGACGATTCTATGACAAAACTCTCCTGGCACAGCCAACAGCTCAGTTCAATAATATAATGACACCCAGTATTAAAAATAGGCTACAAAGTTTACTCCATCCCAATTATTTTGAGGAAATTAAACACCCTTGAAGGATATTTCCTTAAACTGTCCATGAACAGGAGATTCACATCCGGGGAGCAAGAAGACAATTCAGATGATGCAGGCATTTCAGTGTGGACCTCTCACACAAGACTTGTAACATGACAAGGGAAGTGAAATAAACCCTCATTTCCATGGTGGCCATTTATTTCCAGGGAAGAGTCATAAAGCATTAATTAAAAAAAAAAAAAAAAAAAGGGATTGAGCATTGCAACTTACTCAGAAGTTATGAGCAGATTTGACTGTTAAAAGAAAAAAACTACAAGGGAATAGAGGAATACAATTTCAAAAGCACATTTTAGGTTGTAGAACATTAAAATTTCCAGAAATTACTTTTGTTCAAAGTGCTGAGCAGGCTGATATATCATCTCCATTTCCCTTTTTGATTGACAGCATAGCAGGTGGAGCAGGAACCAGTTTCCTACGGAAAAGGAGCTCTTTCTGGTTTTCTCCATTCTGCCTGTGGGGCATCTCACACATCCCCTAGAGAGCAATATAATTAACAAACTGATAGGGAGCCTAGCCCAGCTTCTCTGCCAATTGCACAAGTGCTCTAATTATGCAAAAAATGGACGTAATTAATGTAGATGTCAGTGATGATGGACATGGAACAATTAGGCTTCTAGGCTCCACGAAACACTTACTGTTCTAAACAAGTGCACACTGCACAGCCTTGGTAATTAGTTAACTTTCTCTTCAAAGAACTTTAAATGGAGAGTTCTTCTCAGGTGTATCTCATAGGGGTTGACTCTAGGTGGTCCCTTAACCACTTTGTATGTCGTGCTGCCTTTCCAACTTGCCTCAGTAACATTTACCAGTGATGGGAAAAGGCATCTCTCAGCGCTCAAACCAAATCACTGCTCACTCAAGGATGTAAATCAGGTCTTCTGGCTACACTGCTATGTCCTGTGATCACTTATGTATCACCATCTATATATACATCACCTTGTTTACCAGCAGGTGACTGATGCAGAGTCCCTGGAATTAATTGCACCATCTACTGATTATCACCTTGGGGAAGGGAGCTTGGGGAGGTCAGGCACTACTGGGCACGGATGAATAATTCCTATCAGAAATTGCCCCTGCTCCCCTTCAATTTTGCTTTCATCAACTTATTCCTGATGAGCTGCAGGAACTCTAGTATGTTTTTGATTATGAGCAAATTATTAGGTAAAGATTCTCTATGAATGTCTCCAAATTAGGTTGCCCCGACAAACCAGTGGATCTGGACACCACCATAATATCAAAATTCACATGCAGAGACCTACCTTCAGGTGTCTTAATCAAGAACAAGAGCATAATCAAAAAAGACTTTTCTATTGAGGACTTGTTACTTCTGGGTTCTCCCCACCTTTTTTGTCACATAGGGAAGCAGGAAATCAGATGTGCAAAGCTGTAACGCTGAATATTCACCACCACTTAGAATCACAGACTGGTCTGGGCTGGAAGGAACCTTAAAGATCATCTAATTCCAAACCTTCTTCCACAGGTTCGGACAAATTCCACTACACCAGGCTGCTCAAATTTAACTATTAGCTATCAACTATTTCAATAACTAAATACATCTCTGTTACCTTGAAAACAAGCCCAGGATGACTTTGAAATGACTTTTTGAGTGCATTTCTTTAATAAAAGAGTGCATTTGGGAACAACATTCTGTTAAAAGGAAAAGCAAACACATCCAATGGAAAGAAAACATCAACCAACAAATTCAAGCAAACCAGAGCACAGCCAGAGTGTATGCTGTGCTGTGAATATAAAGAGGGTGGAGGCAAACAGATTCTACGTAGTTCAAAGAAGCAGTGTATCCCTGACTTTGAAATTACCATTTCTGTTCAAACTTAGAATTCATTTCAATGAACTGGCAAGGAAAAGAAACAGAAAATTTCCATCCAAAGCTGCAATGGCATGTGCTATTCTCTAAAAATTGCTGCTGCTTTTACCAACTGTAAACCAAGGCATCTGTAAACCAGTTTTACAGAAGAAAGAAGGGAATTCATCACTATTTTATTTCAATATTTGTTGCTCGATGTGAGTGACAAATATGCTGGGTTTGTTTTTCCTCACAGTCTTTTTTAATCAGATGTCCTTAGGTGACATTTCACTTTATCTAGTAACAACCCTTTCGAGAAAAGAGAACGACCTTCATCATTTGTTCTCTGCTGCACAAAGCTCAGGAGAGTGGCACATTACCGGGATCTCTGAATAGCCTCCTGCATTTTGCCAGCACCTCTTGAGGATTTCAAATACCATCGCCAGATCCTATCATCTGTTGTTTTTAAATATCGCCTTCCAGTGTGAGACTGAAAGCTTTAATTTCCCATCAAGGATCCAAGATGTGAAATACGTGAACATGTTTCCAAGTTTCTTTCTATCTTTCTTGTGCCATTATAGACAGATAGGTGTTTCTCTTACCACCATATGGCTTACAATGCAGAAAGCTACTTTTTCCAAAAGGTTGGAAGTTATGATTTCTCTGATATATGATTCATTTTTAACTCCTTCCTATTTATCACAGAAAGGCTTGGTCTGCAAGGGACCTAAAAGATGGTCTTCTTTTAACACCCCCACCATGGCCCAGGATGCCCCCACTAGACCAGGCTGCCCAAAGCCCCATCCAACCCGGCCTTGAACAATCCCAGGGATGGGGGTATCCATACCCTGTCTGGGCAACCTGTGCCAGTGCCTCACTGCTCCCTGGCTACAGAATTTCTTCCTAACATCTAATCTATACCTCAACTGTTTTCATTAAAAACTGTTCCCCTTTGACCTCTCCCTATTTGCCAGAGTAAAAAGTTGCTCTCCCTCTTTTTTTTAAGCCCCCGTTTTATTTACCCTGTTGCTCTCTGTTAACAAAGCCATTGTTCAGCCATCAGCCTCCTCCCTATATTCCATGTGGCCATCACCTGGACACAAGTCTCTGTTTGGATGTGCCTACCAGTACAGCTGCACTGCTCTTGGGTTGTCTGAGAGGTGATGTGTGGGGCAGCAGAGGTGAACCATGGGCCAGCAAGGCCAGTGCTCTGGATGCTGCCTGGCTGGGAATGAGCCAAACAGGAGCACTAACTCACTCAGGGGCTTAGAGGACAGGTTTCTCCTCCACCCCACCACTGTACATGACTGTTGGGGGATAACAAGGTTGAGTTCATTAAGCAGATTTCAAGTGTGGGGAAGTAATAGGATTTGCCTCCTCCTCCTGCTCATCACTTTATAGATTTCTCATCTATCTTCATAAAGCCTCAAGAGCTTAATGTTTTTGAGACTCCTTTCCCTGCACTGGATCCTTTGAAAACTGACCACTGCATTTATAAAACATAACTGGGAGCTGATGGACAGATGTGTGGGCAGCCTGACAGTTCAAGCCCAGGCCGAAGCAACTGCAATGTTAGGATGCCTTCCCTGAATGATGAACACTGGCAGAGCCAGTCCCTCAAACAGATTGTCCTTGGAAGAAGCTCTGCCAGAAAGCACAGCCCTATAGCTCACTTTCTGGCTCAGCATTCCAGAGCAGCCCTTGCCTCCAAAATGCTGCTCCAGAGGGGATGCCAAAAACTACTTCTCCAACAAAGCCTGTAACAGGCACTACAGAAAACAGGACCCATTCCTGGAGACAGTGCCCATGGGATGGAGAGAATGGTAGTTATAATAGGATGTAGATAATGATACAAGTGCTGACTCCAAAACACCCCTCCCTGAAAATAGAGTTGTTCTGGCTCCAACATTACCTGACAGCTCAACAAGACAAAAAAGGAAGGAAAAAAAAAAAAACAACAAAAAGCCAGAAGAGAAATTGGATTCAGGTGCAGCAGTTCCACAATATGCCAGAGGTCACCCAGAGTCCCCCAGTGGCCAATAACACTGAACTTGTTCAACAAACAATTTAGTGACAGCCTCACAGTCGTGGGGAGGAGGGGGGGAAGTGCTGCACAATGAAGTATTGGATTTTAAATGTCACTTCAGAGCTTTAGGGGGTTAGTGCAAGGCTTATGACATGCTGGCTGTTTTTGAGGTGGCGGATGCTCAAAGTCAGAATTATCTCTCCAGTCTTCCAGACCGGCAAGGCAAGCACCAAAAATGTTTTGGAAGAAGATGCTAGGGCCCTCTGGTTATGCACTCCAAGATGAAGCAGCCATTTATGGGTGTTAGTTGCTTTGTAATTGTGCTCCTGTTAGTTGTTCCTCTCTGATAAAAGAACAGACTCAATCTGCTGGGCCAACTTTTATCAACAAAGACAGTGGAGTAGCTTAAATATACTTCTGTCTATCACAAGGAGGTATGTGACCCAGAGAAACTAGGGATCAGGAGACATGGAGATGAGAAAGTTGTGGTACATCATTCAGTGATCAATGCCTTGTCCAGGCTACTTTTAAATGACAAAAGATCTAGAGCTTACTCTGTGTGCTCTGCAATACCATTTTACAGTTTGATCAGTCTTATTAACTGAAAATGTTTCCTGTGCTTTCATTTACCTTGGTTTAATTTTGTCATTTCCTATGTGAAATTTTCAAAAGTTTCTATTTTCTTCCACATGCTTCACCAGTAAATACAGAGACAACCAGTGACAAGGAAGACGGGACTGTGTCTGGGAGTGTGTATTGACACCTGGAAGGGTTGGGAGTGAACAGAACTTCATGGAAACATCAGTGTTGAATGCATGGATAGGTGTAGGAGAAAATGGATCATGCATTCATTTATTATATGTGAATAAATATGGTATATGCAAATATGTGCCTACAATATGCTGGGTGTGACAGAAAGCAAGGGAATCCTGCTTTACAGCATTTAAGAACCACTTGCTATCACAGCACGATCCTGCAACTGTAGACTGAAATAAAAATGCTCATGTTTTGTTGCTGTCATAACAGGGGAAGAATATGAAACTGCCTGCAATGGTTAAATTCCACTTTCAACATCTGAATTCAAAGGGACTCATCTGGAAGCATGACAGCTGTATAAAGCCCTCTTTTAATGAGCAGGGCCCTGCATAGCCCTCACTGCAGCTTTGGGCTTTAAAAACCTGTGAGGGACATGGAGATTTCCTTTTCTTCTTATTGCTCATTCAAGCAGATTCACCTAAAATGGGTGGACAGAAGGGAGGGTTCTCCTTGATTTTTTTTCCAGCTCATCCACCTGTATGAACAAGGGTCAGTCATCACCTCAATCTGTCACTCAAGTTACCTGGCTATTCAATAAGTCAAATAATGATACTATAATACACATTAAAAAGTTATATATATATTACACACTATAATACACATAATGATGTAATAATAAAATAATAATAAAATACTACCAACAATAATAATTTCTGTGGTGGTTCTGTGAGAGTTATGCACATAACAACACAGAGATGGTCTTCTGTGCAGTCTCTGGTTGAGTCTTTCCTGTCTGCCTACTCCTGTACAGCTTTGCCCAGGAAGACTGTGTCCCAGCAGAGAGGAGGAAAAATCCTGACGCTCTCAATCATTAGGAAAAAACCCTTCTATTAGCATTTTATTGTTTAATCCAAGGAAATAAGAAAAAAAAAAGGGAGTCTCTGAGCTCCAAACAAAAACTGAGTTACTGCACTGTAATAGTTTTCAAGTATCAACCCAGCCATGGTAATTTTTTTAGTTCCCCCAATATTATTAAGTGACACTTCATATAAATTTCTTGTTGAAGTTGAAGCTGGTACTTTTTAACTTGTCTTCAGCATGGCTGTGAGGCTGAGTACCAATGATGGACTGACACATGACTACTATCAATCTACAGTAATTTGTTTGTACCTTTGAGTGATACCTTTTGTAGTTCAAGAAATGTGACCTCCTGGTTTAAGATGTATACCTCAAGAATCGCCTGAAGGTCATGAAGATTTCAGTGAAGCCATAGGTAGAGAAGCTAGGAGGGCAGATAGAATCAATTCCATTGCCTACTGTTAACATATTATTAGCAGAAATGTGGAGAGGATGTCCTGATCTCCCCAAGCACATTGGTGCCTCACTGCTCTTGCAACGTTTGAACACTCAGCAACAGCAAGTGGGAGTTCAGACTTAAGAGGATTCAGACTAAACAGATGAAAGCCACCCCAGAATACAATCAGGCTATGAAATGGAAGAGAATCCTGAGAGGCAAGTGACTTTCAAGGTCATACACTGATAAGCAGTAAGGCTGGGACTTAACCTAGTGCTCTCAAATCCTGACCCTGTGTTCTAACTTTTAACAGTGCTGCCTCTGTCTTTCAGCTGAGTAAGTCTCAACAGGAAGATGGGGAAATGATTGGGCTGCAAAAGCCTTTTTCTTGCCAATTTTATCACTGAATTTTGCACCAGCATCTACCAAAATGCCTTGGGAAACAAACCTGTTTTTAAAAGCAGGACACAGTTACATGGGATTAAACATGATCAGGTAAAATGAAAGTTTAATATCATCAAAAAATTCTTTCTGGAAAGACTCTCTGCAATACAAAAGAGTTTCCTATACAAGTAGTGTGACTTCTTGTTTGAGACATTTTAAACCAGAATGAATAGGTTTCTAGAACAAAAAAAAAGCGCCCAAACTTTATAAACCAATTCTGTATCAAGATTCGCTTTTTTTTAACTTCTAAAAATCCTGAGTGCAAGGCCTTGAATTTAGCCTGCAATATGTGATAATGGGGCCTCTTTTGGGAGAAAGAAACAGTAACACACCACTTCTCTTAGCAACCACCAGAAAATATCACAGGAAAAAGCACCATGGCAGTAGGGAACTTAGTATGTGATTATTTGGTCAGATTTCAATACTGGAATGGGGTTTGACTCGCTCTTCATTTCACAACACGCTGGTAGAGCTTTTTCAACCAACATGGCAAATGGATAGTTTGCTGATAAGGGCATGAGATATAGTAATGGAGTTACGTGGATCACCTTGCTATTGTCCCATTCTTGGGTTTTCATCTGTGTGTGGATTAGCTCATAGGATGGCTCCATTGCATCCATGTCTGGCTTGGGGTAGCCGGGGATGACATTGTGCAGCTGGAACCCAAAGGTGAGCAGCCAGCTGTTGACATCTGAAAGGGAAGAGAAACATAAATAAGATTATCTGATCTCTCAAGCAGGATTGGCCAGGAGAAGGCCCAGAGGAGGACCCCACAGTGGCTGGCACTGTAGCAGTCTGGACAAAATGATGAGCTTCTGTTTTGCACGAAGAGCAGAAATCTTAATGGTCCTACAATGAGCTGTGTGCCAAAATCTGGCCTTTCCACCTCCAGCCAGAGACAAATTCTGCGCTTTCCCAGCTCTGAAACAGAAACGCTGGCAGTGAGCAAATGGCCCAAATCAAAGCCAACTTCATGTCTGCCCTTCATCAGCAGAAACCAAGCACTGTTTGAAGGTGTGCAGAAGTACAGCAACAGCAACACACTTGGAGGCTGAGATGCTCCAGCCAATTGGGAAGTGTTATCCAGTCCTACAGTCAGCTCGAAACACCTCAGCCCCAATACTTCTCTCCCTGGGGACTCTCAAAGGGCCTGTAGACTGAAGACTAAATGTAGAGCTACGTGCCAGAATGCCAGGACATCCAGGATGGACAGCTCAGGCATTTAGCCGGTGCTCACAGAAGAGGTTCTGGACACATCCACTGCTTTTTCCATGGATTTCCACCTCAGTCCAGAGTTTCCTGGCATCTTTCATAAGAAGCTGTAGTTTGAGTATTAAACCAGTGTAAAGTCACATCATCTTTTACAGTGATATTTACAATTAGACTTCATACTACCTGCAAGGTACGTTATAGTGAAAATAAGTGTACAGACACAAGAGATATTTTGCTTGGGTACTTTTTATAAACACCTTAAAAGAAGTCCATGGATGGTGAGAAAACTGGTGGCTACCAGAGATAAATTACTGTCTTATACAGAAGAGGGACCGCTGGCATTAAAGGGAACGTGATGGAAAACCAGCCATTTGGGAGACCATTCCTGCATTTATTTGCAAGTAGATTACAAAGTTTTCCTTGATTTTAGATTGCACAGCCATTAGGAATAGCAGGTGAAAGTTAATCTGCTGGAGGAAAAATTATGAAGTTGGGAACTCCTAGATCTGCTTGGGATTAGCATCACTTTTCCCCTTAACTTCAGAGCATTTGATGAGCACACCTTGTTTGCCTTTACTTAGCTCCAGAGGACACACCTGCTACAGTCCCTGAGCAATATGGTGTGCATCTGGCACACAATAGCAACTGCAAGACAAAAAAAGGTATGAAGGTGCAGTTTAAATAATATTAGCTCCCAGGAGTCTTAAGTGTCTGGATGTAACTGGAATTTTGTTGGTGACTGCTCTGCTTCACGCTGGAAGTGCAAAGGCTTGACTATCATTTTGCTAAACTCAATAAGTGTTGTTGAAATCATCTGAAGACAGAAAAAAAATTAAATAATCAAATACGCATGTTTGAATATTTTTTTCTCTACTCCCATGAGCCTAAATGAATGTTTTGAAGAACTGGTTGGAAAAGAAATTATGGATGCAAGTGGCAAATAACGCCGTTCCAGATGACTGGAGAATCAGGAGCCAAACAAACACACTATCTGTTGCTTGTTTTCCTACAGGCCAAAATGTTGCGAATGGGCAGATGTCCAAAAAGCCCTTGCGACAATCCATGTGGAAGAGGGAGGATTTCTGTAATAAAAACACTTCTGTTCACTCAATGTACAGATTGTTTTTGGAGTGTCTTTGAAACAGAGAGGTTGGGGGGGTATGAGAGAAATGAAAAGGCTCATTTGATTATTTTGTTGCCTAGTGCTAAGACAGCCTGCCTCCAAATCCTTCTTATCTCAAATGAAGAGCTTTGATGTACATATTGTGGACCAGGTGGTTAGGAGAACAAAGTAAAACAGTGAAGGTCAGCAGTGGTGCAGGAATCATTTCCCAAGCACTTCAAAAATGCTAGATAGAATCCAGAGCATGGATGCTGAACTGTTGAAAAACATGTAACATGTCTGGAAATATCCAATATAGGGGGTTTTTTTATACTTCTCAGAAAACTGACTTCCAAAACATTTGCAACAGGAGTTTGCTCTTTTTTGGGAGAGGTGGTGGAATACCCAGAACAAAAAAACCCACCAAAATAAACAACCTGAAACCACTGGAGGAAGGTGTGGAGCTGAGAAAACAGAGGGGAAAATACTAATTTGCCAGGAGGCACTGACAACTTTTTTGACAGAAAAGTACATTTCACATCACAGAGGTTTTTTCAGCTACAGTAACCCTGCCAACACATTTCACAGTAAATTCATCTGAGGGCAAAGAAAAAGAGTGCTTAATGCAGACACATGTAATGGAAATGTCAGTTCAATCCATCAGGATTGCTGAAGCTGGCAGCAAAGCTCTGTGCCATGAAGTGTACAATCACTAAAATATTCATGTTTAACAATGGGCCTCTCAAAATATAAATACCTGCTTCTCCTGCTCTCCCTTCCACATACCTTCAATTTCTTTAAACTCAGAGACCTCATCACTGTGGACCAAAGCATGTGCTGGTCACCCATATCCTGGGCACTGAGTTCTCCTAAGGACAAACAGGTCCCAGTGTGGAAATGCAGGGACAGAGAGGGTTCCCTGTGTCCAGATCTGGGCAGATTTGGTTGTGATGACAAGGACAGTCTTAGCATGGGTCCTGTCCACAAGGTGCCTGAAAGCCTGAGCAAAAAGTGCTGGGGCAGCAGCCATGTGTCACAGCACTCATCCCAGAGCATGTCCTGCTTCTTAAATGCACTGGGGGAGGAAAAACTTGAAAAATATATTTGGGCTCTGTATTCTTGAAAAACTAAAAATAGAACTTATAAGGCCATGGAAAAAATTATTTGCTGCATATAAAATATTACTGTATCAGGTTTTGACATCTTGATTTTATTGTCAGCTGTGTGGGAAGCTGTGCACCTGTTCTAAAACAGGGCTAGAAAAAATATATTTTCTCCTTTCTTAACTTGAGCAGGAAAACAAAAATCTGTTAATATGTCACAAAGCAACAGTTCAAAAACTAGATCTGTTCAAACCAAAAATTTTCAATTAACTTCTGAATTAAACTCCATGTTGGTTTTGACTCCTTATTTTTCTTTTCCAGTTTTCAATCATTAGTTTATACTTAACTTGAAAAGGCTGAAAATCCAAAATACATTTTTCTTTAAGGACATTCTGGAATTTGTGATTTTGACAATTTTGAGAGCTGTTTATACTTCTCATGAGAAATCTCTCAAGCTCAACCCTCCCCCATAAACAAATTCAGTTTGGGCAAATAGACATTTTCTGATAGGAAAAGTTCTCTTGAGGTATTCCCTCCCAGCCTTTATTATCAGAGTGAGAGCAACACACAGGATCTTAGCCTGCATCTTTTGACATATTTTACTTCCCTCGTGGCATCATCTTCTCAGCTCTGGACATAACAACTTTTCATGAAAAAACCCCATGATCTAATCCTTATGATTACTGCAGAAGAACCTGAAAGCACAAATCCTAATGTCTAGAAAAACAAGCAGGATAGAATACCCAAGATTTTTACTTTGTAACATTTATTTGCTGTTAAGCAGATCTCGTAATTCAGGGGAATGCAATTATTGTTGAATATAGGAAGGCTGTGATAGATGCAGCAGGAGCACTTAAAAATTAATTCTATCTCCTTAAGAAGTATGCACATTTGATATGTGATTGTGGCATTTGGCTTTTCAATGGGAAGTATCTAGAAAAGAGTCCCACCAAAAAGTCCTCTCAAAACTTCTCAAACTCTCCTCCTTGCTTCCACTGTTGCACACAGTATGAAACTAGGCTTGAGACTAGAGAAAGGAGATAAAACAAAGCTCGATGGAGATAAACCTGGGGGCAGCACACCAATGGTAGAGGGACAATTTGCTAGTGAGGTTCTTCAGGTTGCCATCTCAGTACAGGCAGGGGACAAACATGCAAGTGTGATCAGGTGGCCAAGAAGGCCAGGGTCATCCTGGGCAGTATCAGCAATAGTGCAGCCAGCAGGACCAGGGCATTGACTGTCCCCCTGTACAGGGCACTGGTGAGGGCACACCTTGAATCCTGTTCAGTTCCGGGCTCCTTACTACAAGAAAGACATTGAGGCGCTGGAGTGTGTCCAGGGAAGGGCAATGGAGCTGGTGAAAGGTCTGGAGCACAAGTCTGATGAGGAACAGCTGAGGGAGCTGGGGGTGTTTAGCCTGGAGAAAAGGAGGCTCAGGGGGGACCTTAAGGCTCTCCACAACTGCCTGAAACAAGGTTGCAGTATACGGTGGGGGCTGCTCTGTTCTCCCAGGTAACAAGCAGTAGGACAAGAGGAAAAAATTTCAAGTTGCACCAGGGCAGGTTTAGATTGGATTTTAGGAAAAATTTCTTCACAAAATGGGTTATCACGTGCTGGAAGAGGCTGCAGGCTGCCCAGGGCAGTGGTGGAGACACCATCCCAGAAGAATTTAAAAGACATGTAGTTGAAGCACTTAGGGACACTGTTTAGTAGTTGAAGCACTCATGGACGCTGTTTAGTGGTGGTTGTGGTAGTGCTGGGTTAATAGCTGGACTTTATAATATTAGGGTCTTTTCCAAACTAAATAATTCTATGATTCGATGTATATAGGAAGGCCATTTAACATACAAAAGGATTTTCTGTAAAAATACCCCAGAGCTCATATTACAGCAATTTTACAAAGTTTCAGGGGAAGCAGTTCAGAGATTGTGTCAAGCTTTAGGGTAGGTGTGCCCCAAAATCTGTCCTCTAAGTCTAAAGCACCTTATTTTCTTGACTTTTTGTAGACACTGTTGATTCTGCAAGGGTGATTAACTTTGAGCTACATAGCTAGTAGTGTAGTAGTCATGCAGACACTCTGAAATGACTGACTGTAATGAAAGGTTTGAATTGCTTTGCCATTCTGCTAAAACAATTCTGTATGCCATTTGTTTAGTTGCAAATAAATCTCTAGGCAAAACTGTGTAAACAGAGCTGCCCCCTTACAAAGAGAAAGGTTATCAGGACATTAATTGGCAGCTAAACTTCAGATATCTGAGGGGACAAAAAACTGTAAGCAAAAGGAAAAGAACAAACACTTAAGAAGAGAAAGGAAACAGGTTTGGGAATTACAATCTCCATCTATGCTAATGAATTAAATATGCCCCCTTACATGGGGGTCCAACTGGCAATCTAAAACTTATGTCAATTAATTAAAGAATGGAAAACCTCATGGTGATCAGGACACTGAGAGAGGAATTACCTATTGTAGTGCTTTTGGTGAGGATAAATTTCTTTATAGTAGCTGGTGCAGGGCTGTGTGTTGGATTTGTTCTGGAAAGTGTCGGTAACACAGGGATGGTTTTGCTACTGCTGAGCAGTTCACACACAGAGCCAAGGCCTAATCTGCTCCTCACCCCACCCCACCAGCGAGGAGGCTGGGGGTGCACAAGGAGCTGGGAGGGGACACAGCCAGACAGCTGACCCTGACTGACCCAAAGGATATCCCAGACCATATGATGTCACGTAAAGCTGGGGAGGAAGAAGGAAGGAGAGGACGTTTGGAGTATTGTTGTTTGCCTTCCCAAGCCACGGTTTTGTGGGATGGAGCCCTGCAGTCCTGGGAATGGCTGCCTGCTGATGGGAAATAGAGAATGAATTCCTGGCTTTGCTTTTCTTGCACAAGCAGCTTTTGCTTTTCCTATTAAACTGTCTTTATCTCAGTCTCTGTCTATGAGTTTTCTCACTTTTTCAGTTCCCCATTCCACCTGGGGGAGTGACCTAGCAGCTGTTGTGTGGGGCTTACTTCCATCTGGCATTAGACTGTGACACCTATTTGCTGACAGCAAGCTTGTGAAAATGTTTATTAATTTAAATGTCTTACCTGTCATGTAACATTTGATATCCTGAGAATTGCTAATGGGGTTGTTGTTTTTGAACATATACAGGTTGAAAGGCATTATGTTATTGCTACTCAGATGCTTCCACATATCATGGTCCGGACTTGTCCAGCGACCCGCTAGCACATCGTAGTCTCTCCGCCCCATGTGGATAAGCTTAGTGAGAGGGTCATATAGTCCTCCATGGTAGCCAATGATGATCTGGAAGTTGGGATTAGTGTCCATATAGATCTCCCCATATGCTGTGTACAGTATCTGCTTGATCATTAAGCCAGTCCCACTGAAGACAGCCAAAGGCGTGCCAATGTTATCGCAGGCTATGTAGAATTCATCGCCGCTGCTGAGCTCCATTGCAAAGAGGTGGCCTTGGAGGTCATAGTACAGGGAGGTGATCTCAGAGCTCGAGTGGTTGTACAAGTGGGTGACCTTGGTTGGGTTGGTCAGATCTGCGTAGAAGAACTGCAAGTGATGGCCATGGCTGGTTTTGCTGGAGACTCTCCTTCCTAGGCCATCATAGCGGTACTTCACACTCCACCCACTTGCTTTATTGTAGGCTTTGATGAGCAAGCCAGCTGAATTGTACTCAAAAATATCATTGCCCCTTTGCTTCAGGAAGCCATCTTCATCCATTTTGTACTGCACATCCCCCAGTCTAGTAATCCTGTCCCTGAGGTCATACCTGAGTGGTGTAAGGCGGGCACTATTCCCCGGACTCAACAGATGGAGGTTTCCATTTAGGTCATAGCTGTAACGCCAGAGAGGTTTGTCATTGATAGACACAGTCTGCAACTGGCCATCAGCATCATATTCATATGAGTAACGAGTTGTGTTTGCGTAAGGGCCAACCTTCAGCTCTTTCTTAACCACTCTCCCCATGTTGTCATACTGCACAGTCATCCAGTACATGAGAGACCGGAATATCTCATACTGGACCTCCTTCATCCTGCCATAGGCATCAAAATGTTTAGTGTGGGTCATGACAGCAGTGGTGATAATCTGGTTGATATCGTAGTAGATGACCCCAAATTTACCGAATTGCTCAGTTTTGCCTGACACATCATCGTACCTGTAGAGATCAATGGGCAAAGGTGTCTCGTTGATGACCGCTTGCATGCTGGTCACCCGGAAGCTGTTGTCATAGTTGTAGTCAAAGCGTGCATTCACCATGCCCTCCTCCGTGAAGCGGAAAATCTGTCGGTCAATGAGGGGCCCTATCTGTCTGTACCTGATTGTGCAGGTGAACCCTTCATTCTGCAAGTTTATTGTCTTCAGCATGCCCGCAGTTTCGTCGTACGTGAAACTGATCTTTGTGGTGTCGTAGAGCATCTCGGCTAACTTGGACAGCTTCCCATACTTGTAGATGACACGTCTCCCTGTGCCCAAGTACAAAGTGTGGAGGAGCTGCTCATCCTCTGTGAAGTCCTGAATTACTGAGGCATTGCCTTCTGGCGGCCGGTAGATGTTCCTGTAGTAACCAATGGAACGAATAGTTTCCAAAGTCTGACGAGCAACGTTGGGCATGGTCACTGAGGACAACCGATCATTCTTGTCAAACTCAAAGATGTACTGTCTCTGGCTATGAAGGAGCAGCACCATGGACTGGATGGAAAGAAGAAAAGTATAGATTATATCCCTGTTTATCCAGCAAAATTATACTCTCACAAAACCTGTAAGATTCCTCAATCCAAAGAGCAGAGCAAGTAGGACAAATCTCTGTGCCCAAAGAATTCAACAGTGAAAGGTAAGGAGCTGCGCACGGCACATCAAGTATCCTCAAATAGGAGTGGGTCAGTGGAAGAAGCTGTTTAAGCAGTGAGAAAGGTCCAAGGTCAGAATGTTAAGTTTTTCAAATCACTACCCTATAGCTGTCTTACCAAATTCCCTGTGCTAATAGCCTTTGAAAGATAACCAAATAAAATTGGTAGAGCTACTTAAACTATGCTTGAAAAAGTATCCTCCAACACCTTCCAGTGATGAATTAATTCATTGTGTCAACCCATCTTCTATTATCCTCTTCCTCCATACTTCTTCCTGCATACTTATTTGTTCTGGGATTTTGGTTTTTTTTGGGTTTTTTTTTGCATATAACAAACAATCCACATAGATTGTATAACACAAGGGATAAGTCAATACTTTTTCCTTTTAAAAAGATATGGTACAACTACAGTTTCCTTAAACTGTTTTAGGGATAGGTGCTATTCAAAAACCAGGAATAAAAAATTCCAGTCCCAGGTATATAATATATGGATCGGTGGGTAATTGGGCAGTGTAATGCTGAATGGTAATAGTTAGAAAATATAAGTTCTATGCTAATCTACAGAGTGAAGGCCCAGGAGACACTGCAAAATGTGCTACAAGTATGGCTGAATTAATGCCTCAGTTATTAATTATTATGTATTTTTGTAAGTAGAGATGGACCACTTGAAGAACGCAGGATGTCAGACTCTTTATGTTGTTTTAACATGAAAAATCCTACTGGAAATTCCTACTGTTCACTCTGCTGACTTTATCTGAGCATATTTTATATTGAAGTCAAGGCAATAAAGCAAGATTGTGCTTAAAAAATCACGTGTCAAAGCCTCACAGTTCACATGCTCTCAGCATGACTAGGAAAAAGACTTCTCAGACAATTTTCAACTGCTCTGTGGTGGTCTGGCATGAAAGCCACTTTGTGCACCTTAGTGGGACAGAAGAGGAGGACTGGACCATAAGGACCAGCAATTAGCTGAGGTGAAGGAGTGCAGCTGTACTGATGTCAAAGGAGAAAACCCATGTGCCTCAAATGTACCATCTCTGAGTGGTAAGACCATTCTTACCTTCTCCAAGTAGGTGTAGCTCCATGATTTACCATCAGCAAAGATTCTGGATGTAATTCGGCCAGACTGATCATACTCCATCCTTTCTGACATCGTGCCCCTCTGAATCCCTGCAATGTGTCCTCCTGGGGAATAGGTGACATTGACCCCATTCAGTCTGCTGCTGGGTGACCAGAGACTGGGCCTCCCTGCCTGGTCATAGAGGATGCGGAGCGTGAACTTGCGGTGGTCATCATAGATTTTCTCAGTCCTTGTCACACGATCAAAGTCAAGGGACAGCAGGTTTCTGTTGTGAACCTACAGGAAAAAGAGGGAGAATTAGGAAGCTGGAAACAGTGTAAGTTAGAAAGACTAGCCTTGTTTCACCAAATACCTCTTTACACCACACTGCAGAGTATCCAGCTGTTGATTGCTACTGGATAAGACACAATTTTTAAATCAAAGAGTTGTTCTAACATTGCTTTTATTGACTTCAGTGAGGAGAGAGGCAGAAGTATGGTACTTTTCAAAAACCACATCGAAGGAATATTGCTCATATCCCAAACCTAGATTTAGGACTGCTACAGCAGATGTGGCCTACAGAACACAGAATGACAACTTATTGCAAGGAATACTCCAAGATATTCTACTTATCAGGCCTTGAAGATTGAGTCTTTTGCTTTCATGCATATCAAAAAACACTTGTAGAAAAGAGATAGGTGTTGTGCACCATAGCAGAAATCAGTGTTTTTCTCTGAGTTTACTGAATGTAATGCAATCATTTGAGGTTAAGCATTTCTCCTGAGATGAAATATGGAGGCTTTAACCACTGTAGATGTTACAAAGACCAGGAACTTTCCTGCAAGAGCTGGACCTTTAGCTTCATTGTCCTGGGGTTATTCAGAGTGGCATAATTATACTCTGATCTTTGGAAATGCAGAGGCACTGGAGGTCAGCAAAGGTCTCTACTTCAAATGCAAGAGCAGGAATACATTTCTACTCAGGGATTGCAGTGCACAGCAATACAAAAAGGAGCTGATAATATAACTCATGTTTAGTGACGTGTGCAAGGAGACTTACAAAGCCACATCACCACAGCAGCAAAGTACTGGTTTGAAAGCAAGGAGGAAAACCAGTATTCCCAGTAAGAGCTTGTCAGTGAAGACAGCTCTTTCGCCATCCCACCACTTCCAAACCTCTTTCAGCTAGTGAATGTCTTTCTTCTGGAAGAGTGGAGAATCTTCTTGGATCAATCTCAAACTCCAAAAAGCTGACTTGGTTTTCAGTTCCCTTTAGAGCCCTTTAGCTATAGTCAGTAAACCAGAGTTTGCTGTTTGCTATGAAGTTTTCAGATCAAGCTAAAAACACTGCCCCATCCTGCTCTGGGTAACACTGACATTCCTGACTGAAGTGTTTAAAAACATGCAGATGTGGCACTTGAGGTCATGGTTTGGTGGGGAATATGGTGGTGGTCCTTATTTTAGTTTGACTTGTAGGACTTTGTATGTTTGCACTTCCAAGGGAAAGGATGGGGTTGAATCAACAAAGAGGTTCCTCAGCCCTGGAAGAATAGGAGAGGGAAAGGCTGAATCACTGCAGTGCCTTTGTCTTGCATGGGCAGACATCTATGCTGAAGCCTAGAGAACAGGGACACCAGAAAGACAGAATTCAGACAAAGGTATCACGGGAGCTGGGGAGAGAAGGAATTGTTGCCATGATGTAAGTGTGAGGGTGATGTAAGAGACAAGTGCAACAACAATTTTCAATTTATGGATAACAAGGATAAAAGGTGCTTCAGGGAAGAAACTCTGTAGAAAGGTAGACAATGCTCTAATTAAATATGTATGATATAGAGCGTAAATGTGCAGTGGGAGAAAAGAAATCAGCCACTATAACAGGGAAGCTGGAAAATAATTAAAAAGGTATCAAAACTCTTAAGTACAGATGCACATGAGTAACTAAGAGGAATTTGGTATCTCCTAGGCGCTTGCTGCTATAGAGAAACATGAGAGGCAATTCCTTACAAAAAAAAGAAAAGCAAAGCAGGAAGTAAAAGCATCTCTGCCTCCCATATATTCACAGAGCAGCTCCATCCTGGCAGCTGCAGCTTCTTCTGCTCCAGGTCTTTGCCAAGAAACCTGGGAAGAGCTCTTCTAGGGCTGGAACAGTCATCCAGGCTGAATGAGGTCTTCCTGAGAAGTATGTTAGCAGCAGTGCCATTCAGTGGTCTGGAAGGACCAAACAGCAGGTCCCTGGATAGCTCTTTAAGCTCAGTCCAAATGTCTGTATCCTCTGACTGGTGCCATAAATTGTTGCACCCTCCCTATGCTCTGGCAAGCAATGTCTGTGCAACTAGTTGGAACCAATCTCGCTTTTCCTGTATTTTATTTTTTAATGATTTGTTTTCTTCTGCTCTCTTGATGTACTGTCTCTTTTATCTGAGCAGTGCTGCAGTGCAAACGGTAACCTCTCAAGGTGATGAGCAAAGTGAACCCTACCCTGCCAGTAGCCTCTGAAGAGGGTCTAAATCTTTTTCATACTTTTTCAAGGACATGTCTTGTATAGAAGTGAATTTTCTGCAAAAGAACTGACAGGGCTGCAGGCTGCAGTCCAATAACTGTGTTTTATGGTGAGCAGCTAAATAAGGTGCCATCCTGCATCCCAGACGTTATTCTGGAATGGAGTCTGAAAACCTCCTGCAAAAAGGTTTTGCCCCTCAGAGTGTTTGACAAGGCTTGTGATCAGCACAGAATCAAGACAGGGTAAATTTAAATCCACAGTTCACAGTGATTTGACATCCCTTTAGAATGTGTGAGAGACTAAATTTAACCCCTAACTCACGTTCCACAGTACTTTATTCAATCCCTTAGCTTCCTCTGCAGAAAAAACCAGCATAAACACACCACCATCTCCGATTTCTCCAATGCTTTCTTTGGCACTCCTTTAGCTCAAATGATAATTAAACAATATGCATTGATCTCCCTGGGAACACTAGAGTACAAAAAGGGAGAGGATTCTCATGAAAACAGCTTGGCAACCTTCAGCAGAGGGGGGCACAAAATGCTCCTGCAATGAGGACTCCAGGCGCCAACAACATCCATGTGATGAACGGCTGCCTACAAAGGAACTCCCCCAGCAAACTGCTAAAACTGTTGGAGTGGCCATATCCAGACCTCAATGTCTTGCTGAAATTGTGGAGATCATCCTGACCATCCTTATTAGTCAGCATACCAGGAATGGCTAGCACCATATCCCCCCCTGGTCATGTCAGCTCTGGGGATTTCTGGGATACTAGGTCTTGATGCCACCATTAACCAAGGTCTCCTGTCAAGGTCTTGGGAAAGAAAATGTGATTTATGACAGGAGTTACCATGGTTAAATAAATAAAAGAACTGAGCCAGCAGCTCTGTCTCTTTTTGCTGTCCTGTTCGCTCTATTGTCAGAGATTATTTTACATCCTTCTTTACTGAAAAATTCCAGTTTGTTTAATAAAAAAAAAAAGAAAAAGAAAAAAAAAGGAGGAGTCCTGTTCCTTGAAGCAGGATTTACTTAATTCTCTCTCTGCAAATGAAGTCTGTTGCTGCTGTTGGCCAGGGATAAGTGGAATTCATAGCCAGGCAATCTGCAGAGATATCTCACTGCCAGGTAGGTGGATAGAGAATCACAAATTTTCATGGGGTGTGTGGAACAGCAAAAGTGAAAGGGGCTGCTTTAACATATTTGTGCTGCTTTACAGCTGCCTGGCCAAGTACAGAGCCAGGTCAGCACTGGTGGAACAGGGAAAGAGATATCAGGATTGTCCCCTTTCCCTTCATCTGTGCAGAAATCCCTGCTGTGTGCCTTATCCATGCAATAAGGAACTGTGTATTGTGTTATTTCCTAGGGAGGGTCAGGGAGGCAGCTGTGGAAGTGGCCTCATTGTGCTGGGAGCTGGCCGAGCTCACGGCAACAGGCTGCCAGCCCCCAAGCACACCGTAGGAGGAAGAGGCACAACTCATGAAAAGTGGATCCTTGTGATGACAGCAGAAGGGATCACTCTTTGACAGTGTCCAGATCCTGTTGTCCTCACTTCAAAGGCTTCATGAAATGATGCTGGAGCCTCTTTGGGATGTTCTTTCCCCATGAAGCACTATGTCTACCCTGCTGTCTCATGTGAGCAGGGGGGTGAGGGGACAGTGAAAGTAGTAACAGTCACATATAGCAGAAAATGGTAACATTTCCCAAAATGAACAAAAACATGTTGAATTTAACTTTCCTAAGTTTCTCTCCTGCCAGGGAAAGCAGCAATCATTGGTGCGAGAGAAGAGGGGAACATCAAACAGAGAGTATGTTAAATGTTGTGCAATCCCCAGGGAGGCAATTAGCACCTTGCAGGTTTTCATATAAGGGGAGCAGATGCTGACATGCACGCACAGACACAGAGCTTAAAACATCTAGTACACCCTCAACAACTTTGAACCCCTGAACACAGCCATAACTGAGTCCTTTGACCATGTAAGATGCACTTCTGATTCACCAGAAGGGTCCTGATAGGCTCAAAATGTCAATAAATGCTGGCAGATTTATAGGGATACTGGCAACTAGCCTGAAAATTCATTTTGCAGGTGTTTTTCCAACTGTAGTACAATATAAAACATAGACACATTCTGTGTTTGAATCTACTACAAAAATTTTGGGAGATAAAAACTGATATGGGCAGCTAAGCTTTGGCTAAATGAGTGGAAACTTTTTTGAACACCAAATAGCTGTGGCCCAGCTGCAGATTTCAGAAGGCCCTCTCTTTTCAGAAAAAGATCTTTCTGAAAAGTTCATCAGTTATTGAAATGAAATGAAATGAAATTAAAAAAAAAAAAAAAAAACCCAGGACAAACCCAACAAAAAAGCATGTTGACAACTGATCTGCAGATACACAGCAGTTCACACTGAAAGAGCAGCTTCAGCTTTCATTACTGTTTGCATTTTTTCTTCTGGTAACAAAATATGAGGCTACTGATGCATAGGGAAAAGAACAGAGGCGAGACTGAGGAGAAATACTTGACAAGTGTGAGCGAGGAGAGACAGGAAAAATCACACCATAGTGGCAAGGGTCATGCAGCAGGGAGAGGGAAAGGTGAAGAGCAAGGACTGGGAAACACATATCCTGAAACCAGAGCATTGATATTTACTGCCAAGCTTAAGTGTGAATAAATATCTGCAGTCCTTTTGCTGGGGTGGCATTACACAGCACTAAGCATTTTTCTCAGAGGGTCTGAATTTGCCAGGTGCTGAGCAGCTTCCCAGGAACCGTTCATCAACCTGTGACTCTGAGACTAGCAAGGTACAGGGTGAGTGCACAGGACTTGCTATTACAAGTTCCCAGCTTTGCCAGCAGTTAGCAGATGAATTACAGCTTATTGGGCAAGATCTTTAAACAGCCCTGACAAGTATGAGGTGCATTGTGCGGAACAATGTTTTCAAAACACATCAGTCTCAAGCACAGAAAGGTCTGGGCACTCCTGGAGGGAGAGTACTGAAAGGCTGGAGCTGCTTGTAACACTTCAGGGAACAATAGCAATTGTGGTGCAATGCCTTGCGAGCCCAGTTCTTCCACAGTTTCAACAGACTAGCAGTTTCAGGAATCCAGAGTTTTTTCTGAGGTTTCCCATTTAACAGTATTCACAGAATCATTGAATGGCTTAGGTAGGAGGGGGCCTTAAAGATGTAATTCCAACTTCCCTGCCATGGGCACAGACACCTTCCACTAGACTAGCAACTATGGTTGCTCAGAGCCCCATCCAGCCTGGCCTTGAACAATTCCAGGGATGGGGCAGCCACATCTTCCTTGGGTGGTCTGTGCCAGTGTCTCATCACCCTCACAGAAAAGAATTTCTTCCTAATATCTAATCCAAACCATCTTTTTTTTTAGTTTGAATTCATTCCCCCTTTCCCTGTAACTCTATGCCTTTGTCCTAAGCCCCTTTCCAGCTCTCTTGGACACCCTTTAGGTAATGGGAGGTGCTGTAAGGTCTCTCTGGAGCCTTCTTTTCTTCAGACTAAATAACCCCAGTTCTCTCAGCCTGTCCCGATATGCTTAGAAGGCTTTCAGTGCTCTGCTCTATGACTACCAGCAGCACAGGTAGAAAACACCTGCACTAATTGGTGGTGGTATTTCATAGTTATGACTGTCCCTGGCTTACTTGAACAGCCTGAGATGATGGTTAAACCTGTGGTGCCTGATGAGAGGTCACACATTCCCAGGGATGCAGAGGACTGGTAGGGAGATCAGCAGCAGCACCTTTGATGGGTAAGGGAACATCAGCACATAAGGAGACATAATGATATACTACAGTCATAAAGGTTATGTCACTGAGGGTGAACAGACAATTCTCTGTCCTGCAGCTCCATCCCTCTTGCAGACAATACAAATCATATCCATCCCTTTCTGCCATGAGACTGAGCACTGATGAGATAGGAAGTGGAGGCTACAAGTGCTCATGGCTCTCACTTACCCTCAGCCGACGTCCAAAGACGGTGACCTGCCCTCTCGCTTGCTCCTTCCTCTGCCTCCACTCCACGAGGTTGAGGCCGTTGTCGATGGGCAGGGTGACATTCCTCTTCCCCACCGTGGGGTTGACGGTGCCAGCCAGCAGATGTGGCTCGGTCTGCAGGGCCACCTCCATGCCATTGGCGAGCATCAGTCTGAGGGAGCCATCAGCACCGATGTAGTAGCTGTTTCTGACTTGGTCTGAAGACAGAAAAGAGTTCTTTGCTGAGCTTTGATGATACAGCTCCAGATCTTCGTTTGCTCCCTCACCTAGGCTGCATGAGCATTTTGGATGGTTGTAACCAAATGCACTCTGTTACTCACCTGTCCACTAAACAGGAGCAAAACATCAATTTCATCAGGGAAAGCAAACATGGACAATTCCTTTTTCATTCTGATGAGGTTTGGCACCTCATATTCTTTCAGAAAGCCTCGCATAGGTTAAGAATGTGAAAAAAATGTGTAATCCTTACCAAAGGATGCAGGTTCAAACCTCTTCCTCTAGGCTAAAACACTGTGGGGTGTGATATTTGTTTTAAATCAGTCTGGCTGAAAACTTTCCATGCTTTTATATCCTAAAGATCTTAATTTCACAACAGTATATGAGAAAGTGGGGCCACCTACTTTCCTCAGCTCATTCACTGTCTCACAAGTGGCAGGAAATTGCACAGCAAGTTAATGCTAACCAGTTCCCCAAACAACAGCCAAATCCCTTCCCTTGAGAAAGCTTTCAGGAGGCAACTGAAGTCCTCATGTTTGGAGAGAAAGCAGAAGCATTAAGCTCCCACATGTCTCTATACATCTGGCCTCCACTAGCTCATGAAAGATCAGATTTTGAGGCCAGTATTTGGAAATACAGGAGATGATCAGAAGAGCAATCTCTCTTCTACATCCTTCAGAAATCAGGCAGGCTGAAAGCCCATCCTTTCAATCTCCAGCTGGCATTTATCTCTGCAGAGAGTAGCTCATGAAGGGTAAGAAAGCATGAGACTTACTCAGAGCAGAATGACTTTAAAACATATTATAGAAACACTGCCTTATCTGAAGCTCCTCAAAAGCTGGAAAATATTACCACTTCTGTCTCCCAGGCTGCCATAAACTCTTAATTGTGAATAAAATCACCCATTGAAAATTCCCATTAAGTGTTTTTCCTTTCTGAGGCAAGCTGGGTTTTGTTCACTAGTTGCTCTGCCATAGCTCAGCAGGAAACAAGATCACAGTGAAATTACCATTTCTTGTCCTCAAGAAAAAGATCAGCAAAGAGCACAGTTTGGTATAGTTAGGGAAGGAAACGTGACACCAACTGGTCCTTTTTTATGTGGATCTCATCCTGCTCCTGTGCTGGCCAGCTGGAGTTCTGCCCCAGAGACCTCAGCAGAACCATCGTTACACAGCAGTGATAATGAAACCACTGGGGCACAGGATTTTGCCAAAAAACATACAGCAGTGATCCACAATGCAGATCCAAGAACTTTAGCTCTACTACCGAGTATGTAAGTTGATGGTCTTTGACACAGACTCCAGCCAGATCAAACCCCCTCCACACCTGAGTCTGCAAATGGAGAGAAGGGCCAGCAAGTTGGCTGCCACACCTTTCTTAGATGCGTGGTTTGATGCTAAAGTATTAGGAGATGCGCTTTAACTCCAATCAGAGAAATATCTCTGAACAGTGAATATATTCCTCCCTCTTTTTCCTTCACCAGGAAGCAGTAGAAGGCTTGAAGGTTTACATGAAATTAATCAGACACATGACATTCCCTTTGTTTTACATAAGCACCACAGAAGGGTTATTGTCACCAGTGCTGTGGTACAGTGTGGGGAATGTAAATGCTCTACTTTCAAAATTTTCCCAAGAGAAGACTCTTCCCTGGCTCTGGAAGGCATTTCTCAAGGGCTACATGAAATCCATGGGCTGCTGAATGCTGTATTTTAGACTGCTTTGGCTCTAGGGCACTACTGCCCTACTTTGGCATTGAACAAATGCTCACTTTGTCACTAGTCCAGAAGACAAAATCCCACTGGAGTGTTGATGTGCCTGTTGTAGAAGCTCCTAAATCCATCCTACAGGAATTTGCAATTTTCTGAAAATGCCTTCTCAGATCTCACCTGTTCACAGTGTGATCCAGGTTTCCTGAAAGGTTCACCAAGAATTTGGTTCACTAAGCCACCTCTTCTGCAACATTATCCAGATCTTTGTTTTAAGTGAGTTTCTTCAGAAAGAACAATTTCATAATTCTATACTTCTGAAGATAGTTAAGCTCTTTGTAATTCTGCATGTCCTAATGGCCAGAATGTCCCAGTGCTGGAGGGCAGGACAATGACAGAATTGACTGTGGTACCATTATGTAACTGTGCCTTCAGTGCTGAGTGTATAAATCATACCACAGCCAGTTTTGTCACTAAAGGGCCCCCAAAAGTGGGCTCCATTGCTTAATTAGGCTCTTGAGGTGAAGCCAACCTCATGTCTGCGCTGTTGCCACACATCTTAATGTGAGTAAGTGAGATGGGGTGGGGTAGGTTGCATCTGTCTTACAGTAAAGAGTAAGAAAGTCATTGTGTTTCCCTACAGGAATATGGGGACAGCTTGAGGGGGCTGGAATCCTCCCAGCTGCCCTCTCCAGAAGGGTAAAAACAGTGTTTCAGGCTTTCAGGTTTTTAGTTTTCAGGCTTTTCACAGCCTTCCAACCTTCTTGTAGGAAAGGGTGATGTTGTTACAGGGAAGGGGAAAGAAATTGTATCCCAGAGATGCGGGGAATAAATGTCACTCTGGAACATGCTTGCCCCACTTGGAGCAGTTTGTTCCTCACAAGGAGAAAAAATGTTTCACCCCCCACTGTAATCAGACACAGCCAGAGTGAATGAGATCTGGGGAGTAAAGAAAGCAGAGTCTGAAAGTTCCTTCCCTTTCCCCAAGCCCCAGAGAATAGGTGTGATAGCTCATCCTAATCCTTAGGAGGCTTCAGCTTTCAGACCCCGGAGATCCAGGCTGACACTGTGCAGTACAGGTTCTGCCACTACCAGCAGGTCAGCACAGTACTCCCCTGCTATTTATTTTATTCCTCTTTTATTTCCCACTTCATTCCTTTTTCCTCCACCCAATCAGTCCTCTGCTTCCCACCTTCCTACCACAGGCACAACTGTGCTCATTTCCCCCAGCCATAAACTGGTCTCACCAGTCCTACCCCACCTGTCCACTTCTCCTTTGTGCCTCTCCACGCTACCTCTTATGTCAAACACAGACCTTTTGGGCACAGGGATGGTCATTTTTCTGGATGCTTCCTTGTGAATGTTTGAAACACCAATGAACAAAGAATCAGATCTCCAGCAACCAGCTGGAAGCCTGTTCCAGCAGGAGAGCAACTATAAAGTCAGAAGCCATTAAGAGACTGAAGCAAAGGGGCTGGCTGGAAGTGTGGCTTGATTTATGCAACCCTTTTTAGTTACAACAATAATGGTAATAATGATGGAGGACTGTGCTGCACGAGCCTGCATGGCAAGGGGACCGACTGAGAATGGAGCAGAAAAACAGCTGCAGAGCATCCACTGTGCTAGGGAATGAGGCTAAGCAGGTATGAGTGAGTGTGTGTCTGTACCAGCATGTGGGGAGCTCTGGTGCACTGAGAATGCAGGTGATTTTTGGCGCTGGGATTATCAAGACGATGCCTGTTTCCTGATGCATTGTGTGCAGTTTGGTCAGGAAAGGGATGGTGGCCCAACTCACCTTGGAGCAGGGTGTAGAAGGCCCCTGATGCTGACAAATTGGTTGTTATTGTAACATCATCCTTGCTGGAGGTTTCCACCTGGACATGCACGGAGCTGTCGGTGTCGCTGCGGAAGCTGCTCACTTGGCCAGTAGGGAAGGTCACGTTGGTCAGGCGGCCAAAGCTGTCGTATCTGAAAGAGAGAATGTAATGAAGTCAACAGCATCAACAGAGGATGAATTATCCTATAAAGTAGAGATCAATTCTTCAAGTCATCATCCAGATTTTTCAGACAGAAAAATGCACCATCACTCCTTCAGACAGTCTTGATTTGTTTTTTGTCCTCATGAGAAGAAAATCACAGCTTTTAGCTGAAGAAATTGAAGTAAAGAATAGAAAAATAGTAAATTTATATTAGCTTGTATTTTAACAATATTTTTCCAACACTCCTCACACCTGCACTATGCTTCTTGTTTAAAAGAGTAACTTTATTTCCCATCTCCTGTGCTGTGGCTTACAAAAAAGCACTGGCCTGTGCATCCTGTCTAGCAGAGCTAGGAATTTCTGAAGCTCACCAACTGATTTGTCTGGCTGTGTCCTGAGCTCAGCAATTTATTTTAGTTTTTTTTCCCTATCTAATTTTAAAAAGCTGAATATTAAGGTAGCAGCAAGGACCGGATTGGCCACATCAGATAGAGAATTGTCCTTTGTGAACATGGTGTAGATTCCTGAGCACAGCTGAACCCCTGTGTCTACGTTTTACTGCTCCTAGGACCATATGGAAGGACTGATTTAAAAGTGTAAAAAAGCAGACCAGTTTTCACCCCTACTGTGTCCTTGGCCTTTCCAATGAGGAATCAACATAAGCACCATCTGGGAAGGTTTCTGCGATGTGGACACCTGTGTACCAGGGCCCAGGTAAAATAAGCTTCATACACGCAGGCCCCACAGCAGCTAACAAGCTGGGGGAGTAATTTTTTGGTAAAAAGAGAAACAGACACATGTGTTAGAGCCCTCCTGAGTTAAGAGAACAAACACATCATTATGCCTCCCATCTGTGGCATTACAAAAAGGTTCACAGACCCAAAAGGCTGGCAAGGAAACTTTGCAAGGAGGTTATTGTAGTTGAAATGGAGAGCGATAGGGAGCTCTACTGGCTAATCTCTGGAGGGCTGTTGGACCTTCTGATGAGAGGGACCTTCAGGGAAGGGGTATTTAAATAGTTAGGGAGAAACAGAAAAATTCCAGCAAATCAATCAGGGATAAATATTTGACTTTTTTCAAGTCCTGCCCACAACACTTTTAAGAATGATTTATATGAAACTAAATAGATAATATTATGAAAATCTATCACTTGGAGATGCAAAGTAAATGGTGGGCAAGCAGAGAGGTCTTGCTCTCCTGTGCTACCCACTGGAGAGCCTTTGAAGGAGTGCAGTGTCCAGTGAAGGACAAAGGACACCATTCCTCAGAATGACAAAGTAATGTAAATGATACATAAGGATAACAACCTTAGGAAACCTGATGTAAGAGGCAAAGCCAAAAAAAAAAAGTTCATTCAGAAAAAGGGAAACAAAGAAGTGGAAAGATGCCACCCTAACAACGGGTGTTCTGAAGAGGATTATAATAAATTGCTTATCATGTCTGCTGAGGATGTGACAGAAAGTAAATGGAAACAGTGAAAATTTAGATTAGAAGCTGTAGAACATTTTCAAGGCCCATGATTGTTCCAAGCAGAGGAACAGATGGAGCACTGGAAACCCCACCGTCCAACTCTTTTAAGAATAAGTTAGAGAAATGTCTTAGAGGGGATCTGTATGCAGATGATCAGACCTTGGAGGGAGCAGATGATTGAGGAGCTCATGATGCTTTTTTTTGGGACTACTCTGAGCTGGAGAATAAGAAAATATACCCCATCTAATAACAAAACCCAGAAATCAAACAAAAACCCAAAGAGAAGAGGGGAGTGGAGGGGAAGGGGGGATGTGGGAGGAAGGCAGGGCAGGGCAGGGTAGGGCAAGGCAATGACAAAGTACTCTTGAACTGCAGCTGATGAGAGAGCTGTGAACAGTCACTGGACTGGCTCTGCACTATATAGAAAAAAAATTGTCTCCTCTTCCACTCTCATTTTTCCAGATTCGAACACAGCGCTGGTACTTCACTTTTGAAATATGGCAATTAAGTGAGAAATGTGAGATTGATTTAATGTGAGAAAGGGCTGGTTGAAAATATTATTTTTACCCAACTTTAATATTTGTGACTAAGTGGGTGACCTCATTGCAAATCTTTGCATCCCTCAGGTTTAGAGACATCATCACATGCAGCTTTTCTTGCCCACTGAGCAGAAGGGGAGGTAGAAGGACAGAAGAAAGCATTTGCCCTCCACAGTCAGCCTCTCAGTCATGGATTATCCAAGCCTTGCCCTTTCTCTCAGATATCCTGGCAATCAATCAGCCACTTGTAAAATGGAAAAGAAAGAAGAAAAAAAAACCAAAACAAGAAAAGGTTGAAAACAGGACTGCATTGCAGGAGTTTGGCAGAGATCAGTTAAAGCTTTTCCAAGCAGCTAGCAGCACACAGCCTGGATCTGAGCTGCATCTCCACACAAGAGCCAGAACTGAAGTGCTCCCAGTACCAAACAATTTACTCCAGATTTGTGGCTGCCCTGTTTGCACTGAGACAAATGTGTTTTGCTTGTACCGTCTCCAGTCACCTGCACATCTCCTCCTAATCCAGCAATGTGAATATTAAACAGAAAACATCACAGGCAGTCTCTTTACCCCATCTGCTGAGACAAGACGCAAGGAATATGATTTAGTCTCTCTTCTGAGCAGAGGAAACATTGTTATCACTGAGGGTGCGCTGTGTAACACCCCAAATTCCTCCTACCACAACATCAATAGTGCTATATATAAAAATCAGTCTGAACTGTAAGGGTAGAATCAAGTTTGGAAACATTCTGAAATTTCAGTAAGATGAATCTGAATCTGGCATCTCTGTCTTGGTGGATTAGTAGGTGCGAGGGATTTATTTCTATTGCTTAATTTAGTCTTTAAAAATGAGCTGCTCCTAAAAGTAAGCCTGATTCACCTCCTAAAAATAATGTCACAAATCTAGATGTGTTGCACTGAAGTCCAACGGGTGAGTTTAGTGTAACAGGTATATAAAAGGAAGCAGGTCTGCAGGTTAGGGAAATAAGGAGAGCAAAAACCAGGATGCAGGCAGAGAGCTTGTTCATGTGATAAGTGCTGAGTCAATGTCCTGTGAGTCACAGCTTTTTATCCTAATTAAATGGCACTCAGAAAAATGCTGAGAGTGAGCACAAAACCTTTACTCCATGCAAGTCCTACTTATGTGCTCCCAAGAAAGCCTCAAAACCCTGTGGATACTCAGTTTAACAGCCCCCAGCAGCAGCAGACAGCCAACTCTTTATAATCATCAAATCACAGAAATACAAATTGGTTTGGGATGAATGGGACCTTATAGATCATCTTGTTTCATCCACCTCACCATGGGCCAGGACACCTACCACAAGATCACACTGCTCTGAGCCCCTTCCAACCTGGCCTTGAACACATCCAGAGATGGGGCAGCCAGATCTCTTCTGGGCAACCTGTGCCAGTGCCTCACCACACTCACAGTAACTAATTTCTTCCTATCATCTACTCTAAAACCTACCCTCGTTCAATTTAAAGCCATTCCCCCTTGTCTTAATGCAGGATGCTCTCACTAAAAGGCAAGTAGTGTCCTTTTATATAATATTATGTAGTGTAAAATAAATTTTATTTTATACAGTATTTCTGTAGTGCCTTTTTAGTAATATTTTTATAATATTCCTGGACCTCAAGCTTCTAGCACCCTCACAAATGGTTCTCCACCTCTGCTGGGCAAATAAATAATATCTGCAAATGTGCAACTGGAGAAATCTGCTAGCAACCCTTCCTTGTGAAAATTAGGTTAAAATGGCAAGAAAAAAAGAATGAAAAAGCGTAATGGCACTTAGACCTCTGTCACACTTTTTTCTTGTGAAGTCAAAATGACTAAGTACAATACACTTAATCTACATGGTTACATTTTTACAGGTGTACAAAACTCACAGTACTTCATCAAAAGCAAGGACTTCCATTTTGGACTTTCGATCCTGAGAAGCAAGACTCCTTTTGGGCCCGAACAGTCTGGAATGATCTGCTGGAACTGGTTTAAGGTGTTTGCAGAATTACATTAGACTTTTGGCACATCCTTAGTCACCCCATTAACCTCCTTCAGAAGGAACTAGGACCATCTGTGTTTTCTGCATGTGCAGGAGCTGCTGCACCTCTCTGCTCAACAGCCAGACAGAAACCTGCCAAGGACTGACTTTGGGGGGTACAGCTTACTGATGTGCAGCTGCAAGGAGATCCTGCCTTACAAAGGAAGAAAAATGAGAAGGTAGAACAATTAGACCGTTCCCATTTTTATTATTATTTTTAACTGGAGACAGATGAAGTGTAAAATGCTCACGTCCAGACTAAAGCTCCTTTTAGCACTGTGGTGGCAATGCAAACGAAGGTGTGGGAAGCCCATTAGCATGAACACACACAGCGTTTTCTCTTTGGCAAGCAGTTCTTTTTCTCTTTTCTATTTCTACTCAGAACTGAGCATTTTTCCCCTTTTCCCTGATTTAGCTCACACAACACATACCTGTCACATACCCACAGTCTCCCAGGAATGTGCAGACTTGCACATCCCAGAGATAATATGCTTAACAAGTTAAATGTGCCGGTTCCTTCCACCTGTGCTTTCAGCCCTATAAAGGCCCTTACCGAGCACACCTCAGCTTGGAGAGGACGGCCAAGTGAGTGGCTCTTATGTAGCTGCAGGTGTGCCCTGGTATTTGCAGTAACATAAATCTCTCCTAGTCACCTAATTTTGCAGCTAAGCTGCCTAGCCTGTTTCCACAGCATCGGGATTTAGGGCTCGGCCAGTTTTCATCACAGCCTAAGACTTCTGTGTTCTCCAAATGCTCTGAAAGCCCCAGAATTAAGGAAATACTGAAGCATGGGAGTGCACACAGCAGCCACTTGGAGCAATGAATCCATCACCTGCTAACACAGCTGCTGCCTCCCATTCAAACCTGCTGCAAAGCCTTAGCACTTACAATTACAGTGGCAATTATTAGGCCAGCAAAGGAATCCATTGCCATCCATTCCCAATTGGCAATGTACTTAGCTAAGGTTCAATGCACAGAATTAAAATGGTATTTGGTGCTTATGAGGTCTAATTGTTGGCTTGTAAACATTCAGAGCTTTCATTTATCACATTACCATTGTGTAGAGACCTGGACCTTGGGAATTAAAGAGCATCCTTAGTACCATCTATTCAGAAATCAATTTCTTGCCTGAGTTTCTGCATTTCCTCATTTTAGCCTCTTCACATTTCATCAGCCTTTTAAAACACAAGTCAAACAGATCAGAAAAAAAACCCTCACTATAATAATATTGCACTTAGTGCCAAAGTGTCTAAATGGACCTTGCAAACTATATTTTGCATGTGATTATACCAGTGTGCGCCCAGTGCCTCTTAACAAGCTCGCCTCATCCCAATGTTTCAAACAACATTAAACACAACATTAAAAATAAAATCTTTAACAGACAAACTAACAATACCAAAAAATGCATGAAGGCAAGTCCTCTCCCTCATGACCAAAGACCAGGTTGTGGTCACAGTCTGCTGAACTTTCTGACTGCCCAAAAAAGAAGAGGAAGATCTCTTTCTAGCTTTATAATACTCATAATTCCCTTGGTTCTCAACTAAACATTGCAATCAGGCATTCATTTCAGGGCAGGGCAGCGGCTCAAAATGTGACCTCATGACTTAGTGAGGGTACTGGAGAACTGCTATTTTATCATGGCACTTACTGGAGTTTCACTGCAACTTTGTCAGAGGAACTATAATGAGAATCTCATAATTTTATCATGTAGAAATTATGGAACAAATGGAACCAAGAAATCTTGCTAAAAGAGGAGAGAGGAAAAAAGCCTAAGGTTTCTCATACTCCAGTCTGCTGCAGGAGTAGAACAAGACCCTCACTTGAGCTACACTAAATCAAATCCTGTAAAACTCTGTGTATGATCTGATAAATCACAGTCACATAGACCAGGGCACTGCCTTTGGCACTAAAAGCTGCTGGTGCTGCGGTGGGACCTCTGCTGAGCCCTGGGGGTCACTGGGAAGCCATTCAAGGTCCTCCTGCATGCTCAGTCCAGCTGGCTCCTAGCTTCCATCCATTACAGCGTGTGAGGTTTGGCAGAGTTTGATTCTCTGTAAAACAGCCCCCAGTGTTACGGGGTCAAAGCTCCCCTTACCACTCATCTGAAGATCTGGCTCCATGAGACCCTTTGCCCTCCAGACAACTGTGAGCCACTTCTTGGGTAGTCCTTGAAAAGGTTTTGAATTTCTGGGTTTGGCTGGAGCAATGTGTGTTTGACTCTGTAAGGGAGGAGGCGACCTTCAAAACTAATTGGACACACAAAGGACCTAAGTAAAAGAGCCTCATCTGGGCTAAATAATGCATAGAAGGTTTGACTTTGGCTCAGAGGGAAATTGAGTTAATGTACAGTGATAACATCTCAGTGAACTAATCAAGATAATTGCCATATTCTTGATTTAAACAAATCCATTAATAAGAATTTCCGGATTCTGAAGCAGACAAACAGCAACTGCTAAGAAACTTTGTAAAGGCTGGTAGCAATTTTTTCAGGTCAAGTTAAAAAGCAGCAACAACAAAGCAGAAAGTAGTCACACAGCATCCTTTGTCTTCTACTTGAGGAGTGGAACAAAAAGTCGTTTCCCTGTCTGAGTTTCCAGATCAACTTCCTTTGCTGCTGATTATCACTGTTACTGTCACCAGTTCAATGGGAAGAAAAGTCTTTAATCCAGTTACTGGACAAGCTGAGCAGCATTGCATTAACTGACAGCTAATGTCAAGCCCACTGCAGGGGCAGGAAAGGTCTATTTAATGCTAAAACCCTCAAAGTAGTCATAGACAGGTCTTTGGAGACAGACTAATTACTGTGGGGAGCTAAGTTTCACTCTCAAACAAAAAGGGAAACTGCACACCATTACACACTGAGTCTTACTCAGAGCTAAACCTGATAAAACAGGATTGTTAGAGCAGGCCTGGGTGTAGGATGTGTGAAAGGAAGAGCTGTAAGTGCTGTGAGACTGCCATTCTCTGAAGCCAGCATCAGTCTCTTTCCCCACAGGAATGAAGGGACAATGTGCCAGTCCAGCATGAAGCCTTGGAGGACCTGGATTCCCTGGTGTGCCCTGAAGACAAACCTCCAGTACTGCATCAGTACATCCTGCCTCCTTCCCTCCTTTGCAGAGTCACACCAACGTGCCCACATGTCAGAGCTCTTTGCAGCCTTATGGTAAAAGCTAAAAAATGGCCTGATAAGAACAGCACCTGGAGGAGAACCAGAGATGCTGCCTATGTTGGCTGGAACTAGATGTTCTTGAAGGTCCCTTCCAACCCAAGCCATACTATGATACTGTGATTCCATGTTGAACACGTAGTGATGCCTCTCTCACGACACCACTGCTCTGTCATGCTGGGTTTCTGATTTATGGTCCTTTGTAGACAGTCAGGTGAAAGGTAAATCTTTTGAGGATGTTCTTCATGGGTAGAAGTACACGGTGCCACTGGTGCAGTGTAAATTTGCCAGCTGGATTTACTTTACTCTTAACTTTTTAGGCAACAGTGTCCAGCTTGCCCTGGCCCACAAACAACTATTGTGTGCTGTGAGAAACATGGAAGTTTTTCTTTTTCAGAGTCAGATTTGATTTGATGCCTTTATTTCTTTGGCCATGAGCAAAACAGAAATATGAACTTCAGCATTCCCCTCAGTCAGGACTGAAAACTCCTTCAGAGCACCTTCCAGCCACTCATGTTCACAGGAATTCTCTAAACCGCTTATGCCTTCCTAATGTGCATTTTTTGATGTTCAGGCAGAGAAACCAATAACATGAAGGTAGTGAATGTTGATTTTATTTGGTTTACACCATCTTCTTCAGCTTCTTTGATAACAAGGAATTTAAACTTCATCCTGCCATGCCTGCACTCATGTCTAGAGCTTGTGTTTCAGTCATGCAAATCCTCTCTCTGGTGAGATTTCATTATACAAAAGGGCATCGGAGTCCTGATCTAAGATACAAAGAAATGGAGAATATACTGCTTTCATGGTTGGTTACTCTACCAGTTAGGTCATCTCAGCCTAACAAAATCACTCCTTCTTGTCAACTTGAATTTCTCTAGCTTTGCTTTCCAGCCCCATACCCTTCTCAAGCCTTTCTCTGTTAGATTGAGAGTCCCCTCCCTAGGTGAGAGCTTTGGCTGACATGCTGTGAGATCTGGACACTTCCCAGTCTCATTCATGTCAAGATTAATAGATCAAGTCTTTCTTGTTCTCCCCATGAATGAATTTTTGAAGAGTTTTTCTGCCCAGCCTTCAATTTCCACGTTTCTTCATAAACCGCATTTTTATGAGCTGACATGTTAGTCACATCAATGCTGCACAGGGAAAAAATCAGCTTCCTACTAGCCACTACAAGTAGAGTGTGATGAGTAAATGTATTCATTTAGCTTGTCCATCCAAGAAACAAGTTAGACAGATTTGCCATGGAATCATGGCAACACAGTGAGGATAACACTGAAGACTTGATGCCTTGGTACAACTCTGAGAGCTGAGGCTTAGCCTACTTACATGTGTACCCTGGCATCAGATTGTACAAGAATATATTTTGTTTAAACGAAGCCTACTTTAGCAAGCAATTGAAATATTTGACTCTTATTTCATATTCTAATTTTATCAGTCTGATTTTATATTCTTTTCCTGGTTACACATACAAAACCTAGACAGAATCAATCCCTCTAAATCATTGATCTGCCCTCCAAGTCCCTAGTGAATAGGATAGGATAGGATAAGATAAGATGGATAGGATAGGATAGGATAGGATAGGATAGGATAGGATAGGATAGGATATGAAAGGGTAAGATGGATGAAAAAGAATAGTCTCCAATTCAAGCATGGAAGATTTAGGCTGAGCATATAAAAAAGCTTTCTATTAGTAACAATAATATAGGTAAATACATTGTTATCACTAACAATATTTATAAATAACTCAGATGACTGACAGGATCCATTTTACCAAACTGTAGACATCTGCAACATAAACATCTGTATCTGAACTCATCATTCTCTACTACCTTTGCAGAGATAAACTTTCAGAATACAACTCTTCTCATCTTAAAGGAAATACCTAACATAACTCATAAGAAGCTCACCTTGAATGGGCCTGTTTCTCTCCACCTGCCTGTAAAGGGTGGCTGAAGTAACTAATTCAGATATAGACTTTTACCCTGTAGTTTTATAGAGTTGCATCAAAAACTGCCAGGAACAGTTAAACACAGGTAAGTGATCATAGGTTTGGATGAGTTATGTGTGAAGGCACAGTCACAATTCTATATTCAGTGATGCTGTGCTATCATACAGTGCTGACTTGCTCTAGTCAAGATTTTCATAGTCCAGCCACTAGAGAATACTGTCTTCCATTTAGCTCTAAAAAGCTTTCTTATGACTCTTCTGAAGTGCATTAAAGGACCAGAATGATGACTTTCACAAATGCTCTATTTTGTTGGACAGCAGAAATAATGGATCACTGTTATAAACATATCCACAGAGCAAGTTGGTTTTGAGCTTCTGTCTCATTTTATCTCCTTTATATTTTCAGTCGCACTTTAAAATAAAAGATTATGTTTGAGGTATAAATCTGACCATTATTAGCTGTAATGTTTAGTTTACTTCACTCTCTGTGGTTGCATCTGTTTTCAAGCACAGGAACTATTGGGTTCTTTGCAAAAAGAAAATACCTCCTTGATTTAGCACAATGATCCTGACAATATAGCTGGCTTTCGCTCCTGAGAAGAAAAACACCCTCTTTTTCCTCCCTAAGGCCTTCCTCAAGAAAATTCAATGTAAGAGATGGAGAGTATTAACTTGGATTCACTGAGGAATATTGCTATAGTAATTGCAAGGAGAACATTGATGAAATGCTAATAATATTTCAAAAGATTCATCACAGCGTTTCCATCAGTTCTTTTCCAGGCAAGAGCAGGAGCAGTGAGTATTAAGCAAAGAAATTTGAAACTGGGCCTGGAACATTTTAAGGAGAGAACCAAAGCAACCACATATCAACACACAGATATGTGGATTTAGCCAGCTTTCCTTTCCTGAATCCCTTTTTTTCTTAGCAACATTTTTGTTTGTCATCTTGGGAACTGTCTATTCTATCCAAATTGGATTCTTACACTGGGTCTATTATCATGGCAGCTGAACACTTCCATGTAACCATTCAAACCATGTGGGAAATGATGCACTTAAGGGAGCATTTCAAACAGGTTACACTTGTAAATAAAAATTAAACTAAGGAAGAGGGAGGGGAAAGGGCTCTCAACAGCAGGATGAATCCTTCTAGGTGCTCTTCACCCAGTTATCTGTCTTTGTCCTTTTTTGTATCAGAAATGTGTTTGCTTCACAATATTTATAAGCAGGGAATTGCCAACAGTAGTACAGAGAAGAAGTATAAATATCCAAGATACTGCCATCTCTGGGTTTTTCAATGCATCCTATCTTCTCTCTGCTTAAAAACTCTTTAGGGATAGTCTTGAACAGTTCGAAGACTACTTTTAAAACTTAGTGAGGCAAATTGCAACAGGAGGAATTGAGCAGTCCATTAATTACAGAATTGCTTCCAGAGCAAGCTCTCATTAGTCATTGTCAATTGTCACTCTACATCAGACACTTCAAACAGGCTCAACAAAGACACTGCAGCGTAGGAGGTAGGTGAAAAGCTGTGAAAAAAGAGGCTCTGATGGAACTTTCATACTTTCAAGGCTTTCAAAGCCAAGAAAAATTCTCTGACATACAACCTAAATCTCCAGTCCCGACTAAAGTTAAGGAGAGCCAGATGCCCAAATTAATTAGAAAAACTCAGCAGAAATTCTGACTCTTAACTTGGTAGAGGGAGCTTATTCAAGCTCCAATGCACCTACTGCCAGTATCTAGTGTTTGCGTGAAATCCAATACTCTCTGTTCAGGCCATTTTATTTGGACAATAATTCTGATCAGGGAATTAAAGTCTACCAACCTTGCACGGTTCAGAGAACACAAAATGAAGTCAGCAGTCCCAATATTCATAAAATACTTACTCATAAAATGTTGTCCAACCATTTTCATTGCTTTTAGTGGCAAGGAGACCAGAGTTGCCATGGTAAGTCATCATGGCCACTTCATGCCCCTGTGTTGTTACACTCTTGAGTGCACTGTTGGTACCAATTGTCACCCAATAGACTTGGCCATCAGGCACCACCAGCCAGAGGGGCATCCCTGTGGAATCTCTTCGGATGTTGACTAAGTTGCCATTATTGTCGGTGATCAGGGTTATATCTCCGTCTCCAGAATAAGTAAAATTGTAAAGATAATCTCCAGTGGTGAGACTCTGAGTGTAAAGGTGCTTCCCACTGGTGTCAAACAAGTAGAGTTCCTGATCTATGGGTGAGGATAACTCATAGAGATTTTGTGCATTGAGGAACGGTTTGTTTTTCCGAATGAAGCGGATTCGGATGTTCCCTAGGTCGGCGACGTACAGCTCCCCGTCGGCGCACACGGCGAGGGAGGATGGCGCGTTGAGCTTGGCGTCCTTGGCGTAGCCGTCGTCCCCCGAGAAGCAGTCGCAGTTGGCATCGTTCTTGCAGTCGCAGCTGCTCGGGGCGCCGGCGACCAGGGAGATCTCCCCGTTGGTGGTGACCTGCCTGATGCGGTTGATCTTCTTCTCGTCGGTCTCAGCGATGTACAGCACCCCGTTATGGGACACGGCCAGGGCGGTGGCAGACTCCAGCGTGGCATGGATTGCCACCTTGCTGAGGAGAAAGTGATCCATGCCTGGCACCTGGCAGTGCATGGGCCTCCCTGCCACAATGCGCACTTGGTGGTTCTCAGAGATCTGCAGCACAACGTTGTTGTCGAGGACGTAGAGTGAATTATCCATGGGATTCACTGCCAGATCTGTGGGCCATTCTAGACGAACCTTCATGGTAAAAGAACACAAGGGATCTTTTATAGCAAGACATTTTTCCACTGCATGATTGCTATAAATCAATCATAATGACGATGGAATCAACATGGATTAAAGGGGGAATGGGTGAAAAACCCCACAACTAATTATTACTTGATAGGTGGTCATAGAGGATATAACCTGCTGTGAGCAAGGGGGCTTAGCTCCTGGTCATGTGAAGCAGTCACAGGGGGACACCCACACTCTGCACTGGAATACTTGGGAACAGGATGATGGACAGAGGCAAACCATTCTAGGATTTTCCCTCTCCTGTGCTTTTTGAACTTATGGAAGCTGGACCTCATAGCAGAGACCTGGGACTATAAATTTTGCTGTGTGAAGTGCTATGAAATCAGACACACAGAACAGTGATTCTTTTACTAAAGGATTTTTCACACAAGTGACTGAAGTCCTCTTGGTAAATGACAAGGAGGGATAGACACAGAACTGGCAGCTGTGCCAGCATGTGTGAATACCTGTTTTAACCTACGGTTTTCTGCTTTATGCTGCAAAAATGCAGAATAGCAATTCACAGGAAACTCAAGCAATTTCAGTTCATGGAGCAGAATACTTGTGCCTTCACAGTGATTTTCACATTTTGTTTTAGCATAATGGAAAAATGGGTTCAGGAATGACGTATCCCAGTTCTACACTGATAATCCACTAAAACAGTGACTGGCAACACCACAAGTGAGTAAGCACTAGAGTGACTTCACTTCTAGCTCTGCTTCTGCAATACACTCTTTTCAAGTCAGTCTTCTCTCTTAGTTGCCAAACCTAAAAAATGCTTACCAACAGAATCCAGAATTTTTTTTGTAAAAAACTCCAAGTTGTGAATTTTTTTGATTCTTTTATTTTATTTCAGGTTTACATATTAAAAAAAAAAAAACAAAAATCAGTCTTGTGCTGACGGGAACCTCTTAGTTCCAGTACAGTTCCTTTGTTTTGAACCTTCTTTTCCTACCATCCATCGGCACTGCTGCTTCTCCTCATTTGTCTGATGTGACTAAGTTTACAGGAGTATTTTGTAATCTTATTGGAAGGAGGACTGGATGCCAGCAGACTCAGGTCCATGAAACCATCTTTCACTGTTATTTTATTTAAAACTGAGTAAGAGAGACCAGGTAAGATTCAGGAACACAGGAAATTCCTATTTTTAAGGCCTGCAGTTCAACATCTCTGCTACAGCCATGATTTATTTGATGCTTCTATATGCCTTTTCAGCATTTATTTTAAAGGATCAGATGTAAGGTATTTAGTTCATTGTGTCTTCTAACACTTGAGTGTGTGAGGCTTATTTTCATTGCTAAGCAGTTTGCTGCACTTGATCTACTCTGGTTCTCAGTTTGCAAAATCTACTTCTTTTCCTCAGCTCCTGGCCTATTTTAACCCTTCTTGTAGTAAAACATTACAGCCTGTGGTTTTCTCTTTAATAATTCATGCCTCCATCCCTTCCAGTGGTCTTTAAGCTCTGCAGTCTTCAGTTAGCATCAAGAGCTGAGTTTATTCTGAACTGACAAGGGAATTTTCAATTTCTTAAAAACCATTCCTAGTCAACAGTGGCAGCTAAATATTTCATGTCCTCATGTCCCAGGGAGCCTCAGGGACCTGGCAGAAAAGACCCTTCTATCTGCTGTAAATGATGAAAAGCTGCTTCCCAAGCTGGATTTTATTTTTTAATTAAGCTTGTATTTAGTATGCTTCTCTAGAACAGGAGTGGTTAATCTGCCAATCCCAGTACAGGTTAATCTAAAAATGGTTCCTGTCATTTAATGAAAGGAAAAAAAAGAGTCTTCAGCTGATACAAGTTCATCTCAGAAGTGTTTGAACATGACACTGGTTTACATAGGAACTATATAACCTGGAAGCAAATAATTTCTAAAGCCTGATTATATGACCGTCTTGTGCTAACTGACCCTGAAATTCACATGAAGAAGAAATTATGTCTGTAAGATGAGAAACTAACTACAAGGTGGCCTTTAACCACCAAAATTTCCTCTCTACAGAAGGCAGAAAAACTTTTAAAGTCATAATTTCAGCTTGTTCATAAATTACAGACAGTGGGAGCCAGTTGCAAGGAAGCAAGAATAATCTTTTCAAATTAGAGGGAAAAAACAAGGATAGATTCCATATGGGAGCATGGAAATTATCTAGGTAGTTACAAAAAGGAAACCCCATTGACATCTATTGTGGCTGAATAACAGTACTTAGCCCTCCAGCTACGATCTATATTTTCATAGGAGAGGACAACATTCCTGCAGTCAGGCAAACAACAAGTGGCACAAAGGTTACATGGGACACTGTCCTAAACGGGCACAGTTTGACAAGTTGGCCAGTGCCACACAAAACTGAGTGCTGGGCTGTAACAGATTTCTCTTCTGCACCATCCAGCAGTAAAGCAATCAAAATCAAAATGAGATTTCTTCTTCTTTTTTTCTCTCCACCTTGAAGCAGCAGGACTTAAAAGCCCAGCATGATGGTAGCTGCAACCAATTTGCAATCTGATGCAATTCAAGATTCTTGTTTTCCTGCTGTTGCTAATTTTGGCACCATATCCTCCAATCAGTATTTCCTATGTTAATTTGATTCAGGTCTAAAATTGTGCTGGGCCAAACTAGGATGAGGGGAAGAAAAGAAAAAAACCTGTGATTAGCTAAGATGTTATAATGGAGCATGGCATATAGTCCATGGCATATAGTGAGACATGATGGTAACAAAACCTGCCTTCCCAGGAATCTGTATCTACCTACTGACTGGAAACTCTGAAAGCAGTCAGTTCTGTGGCTGGAACACCTTTAAAAATCTCATCCCCAGAAATCTATGAGTTAGGGCAGTCAAGTGTTTCCTTCTGTCTTTACAGGGTAATTCTTTTATGATCTGGTCAATTTTATACCATAAACTATGCAGAAATGCAACTCTCCTTGAGCCCTTACCTCTTTGTCAGATCTGCTGGGGAAGCACACAGAGATGCAGATAAGGGTGAAGGAGTAGGCTTGCATTCTGTAAAAACAAAACCAAACCACTGTCTTACCTGAGAAATGTCCATAACAGAGTCACAGCTGAGAGGCCGAGCAGATGTCAAGTCATTGGAACCCAGCACAGTGGAGATGATCCCATTCTGATCAATCCTCCTGATCATGGTGCCATCCACAAAGTAAATCAGCCCAAACTTGTCCACGGTGATGCCTGGAAAGGAACAAAGAAAGACAGTCAGAAAGTGATGGCAGCCTGACACGCGGAGCAATATATTTCATGGCGCTCCAAATGGATGAGAGAAGAGTTGGGCATGTGGGAGTCCTGGTTATCAAGAGCTTTGAGCTGGCAGCATTCCATGGAAGGCACTTTTCAATGCAATTCAGAAATCCCTGCTCACTCCTGGAAAAGGGCATGGCATTCGGTGAACTGCTGAAATGAAAAGGTTTTCTAATAACTGCGTGTCTTGCATGATCAGAAACCTGGTTTTATTGCTCATGGTATGAATGGTAAGCCATGCACGTAAAAATGTTACACTGATGAATCTTTAAAAAATGGCAATAAAAAAGGCTATGAAAGGTCCATCAGGTCAATCAAATTCCAGAGGGATAAATGAGAAAGGGTTTTCCCTGGGATAATCCTACTAATATACAGTGTTTCACCTGATTCTGAACTCTGCTAGTGATCAATTTTATTGCTCAAACCTCCTTTGTAGACATACTCCTGTCAGTGGATTTGAGGTCTGCTGACAGCAGTTCCAGGCTGCTGATCTCATTTCTTGCCCTGCAGATAGTGCTCTACACTTTCTAATTAGACCTTATAACAGTCTATGAGTGTGGTCATTCTAATTTTACATATCAGAAAATTAACAGATGATGCAGTTCTCACAAGGGCACAGAGAAAGGTCATGACTGAGGCAGAAGTAAGAAGTTAGGGGCTCTATTGACTGCCTCTTTGTGCAAGTATAAATTAAAATAAGTCCACAGTCATTCACCTCATCTACCCTATAGAGGCAGAATGTCACTCAGCATAATATTTGAGTGTGTTAAAGACACTAAAAGCTTGTAAAGAAACAGAAAAAGAACACAGAGGCCTGTAACATCTTCTTCTATGCAAGTGAAAATCCTGCTTGAAATTTATGAACATTAGGATTTTTCTGTTTGGTTTCTTTTGCTTTCAGGGTTAACAATCACTTGGCAAAAAGCAGACATCTGCACTGTGCATCTAAGCAAGTATCTGAAGTTATACCAATCAGTGGAGGGAGAAATCTACTTTGAGAGTGCAATTTTTATCACTCCAAAGCCCATATCCCCAAGAGATTATACAAATCCTGCTAGAAATACCTTTTCTTCCCATTTGACTATAAAAGGAGACTACAGCAAATATCTCTAAAGAAAACATTTATATTGTAGGCAGATTAAATTACTGAGCTGAATCCTCACTAGACTGTCTCTTTGGCTGTCAGCTTGGTGACAGAAATGATGGAATTTCTGTTTCAGATAGAAAGCTTTGAGAATGTTTGAGGAGTGATCAGACCTTGTGTTCCTCCAAAATGCTGTTTTGCAGCCAGATCCCCTTATTTGAAACATCTACACCCTCAGTCTCCATCCACTGTGAGCTCTGCTGTGAAGTGCAGATGCAGCAGTTCACAGATCAAAAATTCTAGATTTTCATAGAGTACGGACTAATCCTCTGATTGCTTTGGCAACTAAAATCATGGCCTTCAGCCAGCACTGTAAGTATTGCATGGGCTGGAAGCCATGGAGGTAGGTGATATGTGGAAAAACATAGCAGATTTGATTATAAGGAAATCCACAGAAGATAATCTGGCCTAGCAGAAAAACATCAGGACTAAGTAATTGTTTGAGAGAAAGAACAAACTTCTGCATTGAGCTGAGATAAAGGAAGGGATTCAGACATGGTTGCAACCTGTTGATTCCAAGCCAATTAGGAGTCAGAAAACAGGTGTTTCAGATCACTGAGCTGAATGGGAGCTGTGTATTATTGCCAGGAGGCAAAACCAGCATTTCCATTACTTCTTCACAGCATCACCCTGTTTGAAGGGCATCACTTCGACCTGGATCGGATATTTGATCATCAGAGCTGTGTGGTTTCAGAATAGCCTCTACAGCAGTGAGGAAAAAAATTACTTACTGCTTTCAAGATGAAGTTCATTAATTTTGGAGGGGATTATATAGCAGGATTGCTGAGATAATGGATGACAGGACTGAATGACCTAAAAGATTGCTTCTAGTCCTACACTAATACCTGTGTTGAATTCATGCCAAGGACTCATCTTTGCAGGGCCACGAAACAAGAGTCTCAAAGAGGAACACAAGGTAACTGTTGAACATCAGAATTTACTGAGAATAGTGAGGCACTGACAAAAGTTTCCTGAAGAAACTGTGGCTGTCCCATCCCTGGAAGTGTTCAAGCACAGGTTGGATGGGCTTTGAGTAACCTGGTCTACTGGAAGGTGTCCCCCCTCAGGGTGGGTAGAAACTAGATGGTCTTTATGGTCCCTGCCAATCCAAACCATTCTATGATCTGATGATTGCTATGGGAGAAGCCACAGTAGTGGTGGCCATTTATTCTCACTATAAATATAAACACATCACTTGTATTTTAGTACTTTGTTAAATGCTTGCAGAAGGATCTGATGGGATAAGCATCAATATCTCACTGTCATCCATGGCTTTCAGGAAGCTATCTTCACCTGCCATGAGATCTGTCAGTACTATGCCCTCTTCAATGGATCCTTCCAGGATACTGGCACATGTCACCTGTCACTGGCATTGAGGGTCTCTGTTCCTCTTAATTATTTTGCCTACTGAGTGTCAAGCTGTTTCATGTTTGCTGGCATTTGCTTAAAAACTAGGAACACAACTGAGCTCTTTAAGCAATATGGCAGATGTGCTTTTTTTTGGTAGAGGCATGATAGAAGGCTTAGCTGATCTTAACTGGCTTTTGTCAAACACTCAAAAGAGTCTCTTACCTATTCCTTGGTTCACAACAAGTATTTTTCCAGGTGCCTGTCCATTACTCTGTGTGACAAGCCAAAAGCCAGTGAAGGGTGGCAGGCTGGATAATGCGATTTTCAATGAGGCAGAATTTTCTCCCTTAGCTAGTTCCATATGTATTGGATTGGACTTATCAGCAGCATCTGCTGGCAGTGGCTCACTGTGTGCAGTGTTGGGGTTTGATGGCTTGTCTGATTACCCAGTTACAGTAATAATAACCTGGATGCACTGTGGCCCTCGAGCCAGCTCTGATCAGCTGATAGGGCACAACTTTATTTTGCATTCCAGCTTAGACAAAGAGCTCGCAAACCCGAGTAAGTGGAAGTGGGATAGCAAAGTTACCATTTATCACCCTGTGCAATGGTATATGTATGTGCTCTTATCACTGAGCACTTCTCTGCTTATCCCTCTTTCATAGAGGCTAAGCAATCTCAATTGACTCACATTTCCTGAGATGTTCTGTAGGGCAGTAGAGTTTGCAGTCTGTTAAAGCCCCAAATTCCCCCTTGCACACATTCTTTACATGGCAGCTGCTCCAATCCCTTCCTGATTTTGCTGATTGTCTCAGAATCAAAACTAATTACGGAGAAGAGCCCTGCTATCCCACAGACAAGTGTCTTTGGATGGATGACTTCTGTGAAAAGGGAAAGAAGCATCTCACGGATGCTTTGCAGCAGATTGTAGAGGTTAGGTTGGACCTCTCTGTTTCCTTTCTGATATAGGCACAGTTCCAGCGCTGGGAGCTGGCTTCTGCACGCAGGCACAGAAATGGGTAATTCACATGTTATGTGTCTTAAGCCCAAGGCCTTGGCTTGCTTTGGCAGAAGGCTCCTCTCATGTTTCCATAGGAACATAAGGGAATTACAGCCTCTCAGCATATATAGCTCAAAGTTCAGCCTCACAGTTACTGAAAGGAAACAGCTGCTGCCACTACCCAGGTAGCGTTGCAGATCTAAACCTTAAGTTCTGAGATATGAAACACATACCCTACGCAATCATGCTGGCTCCTCTTGCACAAGCAGAGATCTCTCACAAAACAAGGGCTTGTAGCACCAAGTGCATCTCACCACTGAGCTGTGCTGATAGAAAGTTGATGCGGTGACATTTGCTTGAAATGTCAGGACCTTGTAGCATGAAGAGGTGACAGCACAACGTTATGCTGCAAATAGCTACTGGGACATGGTGAGTTTCTTTTAGAAGACAAACCACTAAAAGTGATTGCATGGTGCATATAGCTCTAGTTAGGAAAAGAAAAAGGGGAAAGCCCCTTTTAACTGAATTGGACTTTCTTGTCTGACTGGATGCTGAATGACTGAGTAATAAAATGGCAGATCAAAATCAATGTCAGTAAGTACAGAAGAATTCACAGGGGAAGGAGAAAGCCTAACTACCCATATACACTGACAATCTGAAAAAGAGCACGCAGGAAAAAGATTCTGGAATTCCTGTGAGATGTTTTCTGCTAAGATCAGTTTTGTGCTATGCAGTGGTCAAGAAGGGAACTACAACACAGCTAAGAATAAGCTAAGACACAGAAAAAACACCAACGAAACAGTGGCTTGGCCTCAAAAGGACCATTCTTTTTCATGACCTGGCTAAAGAAATTGTGAAAATTATTAGCACAGGGTGCTTGGAAGAACAAACCTAGGTGTTCAGAAAGGTTTCTTAGCCAATTGATGCTGATATATAAGCCCAGGTCTGGTGCAACTTCTTCAGAAATTCCCCTAAATGGCGATGACTAGCATCTGGAGTGTTAGCACAGGAAGACCACATTGCCCCTGTCCCTAACTGTCTCTTCTGGCCAGAGTAAGGGACGAGAAATTTTGTTCAGTCAGCCTCTGGTCTTCCCCAAAATGGTATTATTATTATCTGACCATAAAAATGTTAACAGATTGCGGAGGGTTGGTTTCCTCAATTTATCTGTCGAACTCTTCAACACTTAGAGAACAACTGAGATTTTGTTTACACATTCAGCAGGGCAGAGTGAAAGAACCAATCTGTCCCCAAATTAATTACTTCATTTCACATTGGTGTTATGGTGCTAAATGAATGAGATGTCCCCTCTCTCCCCACGTGCCTTCTGAAACCTTCTTCCTATTGTGTCAGACTTGTCACTGCAATCTCTCTTAATTGCAAGCTCCTTGGTAATTTCTCTGCCACAACATTTTCCCGAGAAGAACCAATGGTGAGTACTCAGATGAAAAGAAATGCTCTGACAAGCTGGAGTTTTAATTTTTCTTTAGATTGCTTGTAGAAGAGGATCATTATTAGCAGATGATAATTAGGAAGTGGTAACACTTTAATTTGCAAGGATATATTGAAATTCATTAGCATCTGAAAGCTTTGCTGTGCTCTGTGGCAAATGAATTGGACGGATCAGACTGGTTCCTAATAGCTATGATAAATACCCTGACCAAACCACTGCCACCCCTGTTTCATCCGTGGATCTATCTGTCCTGTGTTTCTGTAGTCTGCCTTTATTAAACAAGCCAAAGATGGGTAAAGGTTTTTTACCCCTTCTAATGTCTTTTCTAAGCTAATGGTCTAAAATGAGCTCTTCCTTCACTGGAGTGAGACAAGAACCTCTGTCCAGAGAAGGTATTTCAGAGAAATGTCAATACAAGGGATAATGGTTCTGGGCGGATTTAGATTATGTATTAGAAAGAAATCCTTTCCTGTGAGGGTGGTGAGCCACTGGCACACGTTGACCAGAGAGGCTGCGGATGCGCATCCCTGGAAGTGTTCAAGGCCAGGTTGGATGGGGCTCTGAGCAACCTGATTAGGGAAAGGTGTCCCTGGCCATGTCAGTGGGGCTGGAACTGGATGGTCTTTGAAGGTCGCTTCCAAGCCGAAGCATTCTACTCAAAGTATTCCCTCTGAACTCAAGGGAGCTGAGGTGAAGAGAACTGGAGGAAATGATCAAAAGAATGGGGAAAAGTCTGCTGCTCAGAATGTGCAGAACCATTCTGAAGTCTTTGCTGCAGAGGGGACCTCATTCCTCAGGCTATCAGATCCAGAAGACCAGAACTCCCAGAATGTGGTTCATCCCACCTTGAACATGTGCATTGTCACAGAATGAACCACCTTCAGGTTATTAGTTTCTTTCCACTGAGAAGAGACCAAAAAAAACCTACTTAGACCAGATGCTTGACTGATCCAAGGGACTAAAGGTATATGCAAAGGCATATAATGACAGCTCTTGGTTATTTCTCCAGTCTTAATTAATTGCTGGTTTTCATCTGGCAGGAAGGTATCCCTCAGTATTTTCCAGCAAACTGCAAATATCAGCTAATTAAAACTTCATGAAAGGCAAGACTTTTATTCTTTATGATTTTTGCAAAAGTGCAAAGATGTCCTTAAAATACAGAAATCCTACTTGGCATAAAGCAATTATGTTCCGAGCAAAATAAATAGCTTTAGGCTGAAAAAGTAGAGCCCTGTGAAGAGCAATGATTCTTGAAAAACTGACTTTCCAAGTCCTTCCCTGGCTAGTTGATATCTCTACAGCTACAGAATAGTCTTCTAATTTCCTTTGACCATTCACTTATGAGTGTTTATTTGCCTGCCAAGACACAGAAGCAAAGGGTCACTTGAGATTTACTGGTTACTTATACAATAAATCATTTTTATTTTGAACTATTATGAAATACATGAGGGAAGAGCATTTGCTGGATTTTTCTGCTAGGATGAACCACTGTGGAAGTATAAACAACGGTGACATTACATTGTCAGCATGAGTTTTCACTGTTCATCATTTATTGAGGGGACTGGGGAGTGAGTCACACCTGCCATAGCCATTGCCTCAGCAGAATTTGCAAAGTCAGGTTAGAATCAGATCAGGGAACACTATTTAGGAACTTTCTATTGGCAGTGCAGGCTTTCTGCATTATTATTTTCTTCTTGTGATTTTGCTTCATGTCATTTCCTCTTTCACCCTCAATTTACTTCTGTTTTGTGAAATTTTGGAGCTATGAGGAATGAATGCATGAATTTTGCTGTTATATGATTGAGATGGAAGAATGGCCTCCTGAGAGCTTCAGTTGCCAACAAGATGGATTTCAGTGCTGAAAACTTTGAACTCCAGAGCTGTTTGCTATAGCAAAGCAGAAACATAAGTCATCTAAACCTTGTAACATTCACCCATGGATGGAAATGAATAATATTCCTCTTATCTTGTACAAGGGAGAACAGAGGACCAACAAAAGTGGTGGGATATTTTTTTTGCACTGATTGAACTTCAAAGAGGTGCAGAAAACTGGATTACAGATTTCTGGATTCCCTGATCGCATGATTCATCTGCTGGACTGCCTGAATCTCTCTGCCCAAGTCACTTAATATTCCTTTTTAGTAGGCCTTCTCATTTTAGTGAGACAGATTCTACACCACAAACTGACCGACAGTAGCTGTTCCTTTACTCTATCTGTGCTTGTGGCAATACTTTAGCCCAATAAAATGGTTAACTCACGGGATTCTCGAGTGCTTGGAAACCACGCTGGACTCTTTGAATATTACAGGGGTAGAAGTCTGAGTTTTGATGCTTTTTGGCAAAAAAACCAGGTCCTCCAAAGTACAATTTTCTGCATCCTTGACAGGAAACAACTAGCTGACATAACAAAAAACCCAACCAAACAAAAACCCAACCAAACAAACTAAAAACCAAACCCAAACAATAACAAAAAACCCAAACAAACAAAAAACCCAAACAAACTGAAAACTGAAAAATCAGAGCCAGATCTGCCACAAAAGCTCATAAAATCAGGTTGGGTTTCCTGGATTCAGTAACAACAGTGTCGTCTCTATGCCATGAAAAATAACTTCCTGAGAATCACAGAATCATTGAAGGGTTTGGGTTGGAGGAGATTCAGTTCCAAACCCTTCCCATGGGCTGGGACTCCTTCCACTAGATCAGGTAGATCAAAGCCCTATCCGACCTGTCCTTGAACACTTCAAGCCACAACTTCTTTGGGAATCTCATCTGCTCTCAGTGAAATAACTTTCCATAAAATCAGAAAATGGTTTGGCTTGGAAGGGGTCTTTGAAAGTCATATAGTCCAAACCTGCTGCCATAGGCAGGAGCACTTGCTAAAGTATCTCCGGGTTTTGCTGAAGGGTTGCTTTGCAAAGAGGTTGGGATAGACCTGGCCATTGTTGTGGTGAGGAAGGAAGGAGCTACCACTCCCCAGTGCAATAAAAAAAAAAACCAACCTGCAGCACATTGATGTCAAAGCCAAGAACCCATAAATAACTCCTTGCACTCTGAACAGCTGTGCAGAAGGCAACACATAACAGGCAAAAAATGCCCCATCTCAAAAAACATTCCTGCATGGGTGTCCTTCCCAGCCCTCTTCACAAACATGGCTGAAAATCTGTGCACAAACAGTGCCTTCCACCTCATCTCTATCCCCTCCACCTCATCTCTATCCCCCTGTGTATTTTTTTTTTTTCTGAGGTGCTGTGGACAGGTGAGAGGAGTGACATCCTCCATCTGCTGAGCTTGTTACCTTGAGATTGCCAGACTGAAGTCTTGGCTACACACAGGACTGCATATGTTTGGCTAAACCTGTTTAGAACAATTTAGTTCACAGCCATGAAGGCTGCGTGATGCATTATTCTGATTCGACTGTGCTTTTATCACATTTCAGGATGTTGGAACCAGGTAAAATTAAGCTGAATTAGACCACTCCCATATCAAAGTTAGTATCCACCCCCTACAGGATTTAAGCTGATGCTGTGATACATCATGTCAATGTCTAAACCACCATTTGCGTATGCTGCTTTTGTTGCCCTTTTTTATATATATATATTATAGGGCTTTTTTTAATGCCAAGAAAGTCTCAGTGAATTGAACGTTAGTGATTCCTGCCTGAGCTGGGAGGGACCAAGCACTGTTGGTAAGGAGAAGTAGTGGCTCCACAGGTATAAAAGTGATGGGTGGATTTATTCCAATGCCCTCTGGACACATGCCCATCACTGACCCCCTCTGGCTCGGCATACCTCCCAGCCACGTGAATTTGAAGAAACATGACATGACTAGCTGAGGGTAAGACATACTCACTTACTCCCAGGAGCAAGCCCTTAGGATGTGTTTCAGAATTGGAGAGAAGACCAATCTCCAGTGTTACTAAACAAGCTACTTTCAAAAAGCCCCCTTTAAAATAGCCAGTGGAGAAGAAGCAGTCTCACCCCTGGGATTTGTAAGGGTGGCATCAGTGCCTTTGCCTCCATCTCCGCAGCGGGTATCATCAAATGGGAGGCACTGATCCCCAGTTCCAGCCAAGACCTCTGAGTTCTTCACAATGTCTTTCACTGATGTGGTTGACTTGATTTTATAGATACGTCGGCTGTTGGTGTCCGAGAGGTAGATGGAGCCAGTGATCGGATCTGTGGTCAAGTAATACTTATGAGCTGGGCTGTGGCTGAAAAACAAGGGTATGACACTGTTAATTTTCTGGACGATGTGTTTCCTTTAGTCAACAGGCAATGCAAACACTTTAGAGAATAAAACACACAGGGCAGAGAGACTGGGAAAGTGAAGGAGTGCTGTTTTGGACAAGGTTAGTACACGGTGTGTTACAGCATGGGATCCCAAGCTGTATCCATTAGCAACCACTGTGCCTGGGGTGCTCTCTGGCATGGAGGGAAGCAACTGAAGGAAGGGGCTCTCTGGTCTGGGTCTGAGCCAAATCCATGCCAGGAACTACTACAGGTTGAGTTCCAGTGCCTATGTTTGCTTAATTTACTTGTTATAGACATAGACCTGAAACTGGTATTCGTGCAGTGCCAGGAAGTGAAGGGATAACAGAGGACAGCAGGGAAATAAAACAAATAATAATGAAAAAAAATCTCCCAACAAAGGAGATTAGCCCTCCCAAAAAAGACTAATACAAACTCCAAAAGGAGACTCCCTGTATACACCTTTCAAGATCACTGCATCAAGGTTCATCTAGTGCTCTTGCTGACTCCAACAAAGACTCCAAAGTTCTGTTCTGCCCCCAGGGAGATTAAGGGAATCCTGCCACTGAATTCAGTTGGACCTCAGTGATAAGAGAAAGAAAATAATTCCCCAAGTGGCGCATTTTGCCCTAAGTAAAGCATGAACTGACATTAGGCTGAGGAACCTGGACATCAGTCCCCTGTTGAACACCGTCTTCTCACTGTTTCCCTGGACACAAGAAAGGGTGGCTGACAAAACAGCATGGGCAGACAGAATGATAATATTTTTATCTCCATGACTAACATGGAGCAACACTAAATGAGCCCAAGTCTGAAGGAATTAATAAACTAGAATCCACTTTATGGAAAGCATCCAATACGACTGGCCAGAAAAAAAAACCAGATGGGTTTAGGCAAAATTTAAACTATTGTCTTGCAAGGACTTTACTTGTATTTTAACATAGATACTTAAGTTAATAATATCTTTTATTGAAATTGTTGACTACTAGTGTGTATTGAGCTGTATCTCTTCTAAGCCTGAAACCAACATGTTAGACTTTTAACATCTATCCTGAACAGATTAATTTTTCTTCTAAGAAATCCTAAGTAGTAATTAGATATTTTTCGTAAAATATCTACTTCTCTCCAGAACACCTTCAAGCTGTCCAAACTCATCAAGTCCAAAAAATTAATAATAAAAATCTAGGCCACAGTTCACATTTTGGCACTTAATAGAATTGTTCCAGGAGAAGCTGACTAGAAACTTGAGTGTCAATCACAGTTGACTCTATTCTGCATATAGAAAATTCCTCTCAACCTTTATGTTAGGAAAATTACCCCCTCTTCAGACACTTAAAAATTACTCAGTTATTCTAATATTTTAAAAGCAGTAAATTGGTCCTTCATTCAAATTATTTAATACTATGGGGGAGGGGGGAAAGCACCTTTCTGATTTATTCTGGAATATCCCTTGTGATTTATCCTATTAAAGTCTGAACAGATTTCATCTCCAAAAATGACACTGATTCTTGCTAAATAAAATGCTCTGACCTTCAAGACAGCTCCAGACTGACAGTTCAGTCTCCATCTGTATTCCTTCCCAATGACAGCAGGCTGGGAGGGTATTATTTCATTTACCTGCATGTCACTCACACTAAGCAAGTGGCTTCAACCCTGGTGGAAGAAGTTCCCTGTGGGAATCCATCATCCATTTTGATCAGGGCCTTGCATTTTCTGCTGACGGTCCTAACAAAGCCCTGCTGAATGTCAGTAAGCTCTTGAGCTGTTCATAATCTCTATTTTGCATGAGAGGTGGACAAGAGGAGGACAGTTTTAATGGCACTTTGCAATCCTTTACCATCTTTGACTGGCAAGCACAGGTAACTTTCCCAGAGTTTTAGAGCAGGCTATGTGCAGATGGGCAAAGGCAAATGACTTAGCTGGAGATGGAGAAAAATGGGGATAGAGAGAAATTCCTGCTCCCCTCTCCCAGCAATATTGTCATGATTTATTTTTGGATTGCACAGCCTCACTCTGGTGGATTTTATTATTGATTACAATCTTCTGTAAAAAAGACAGCTCTTAAAACAGTCTTCTATTCCCAGCTCTTGTATAGAATAGACTCTGAAACAACCTGTTAAAATGGTCAAGCTGGAATTTACCGCCCTGGCCTCTGCCAACTGTTTTCAGCACTGCAGAGATTTAGTATCATACTCTGCCCTGGCATGAACTGCACAGTGTTATACACTGGAGGTTTTTTTGGTCAATTTGAGATCCTTCAGGGTGAAAGATGCTTAAATAAACATACATTGGTCATGTAAAATCTCCCAAACTGCTTCCCTTTATCTGTGATAGTGCATGAGCAGTGGAGTCAGGAACACTGGGGATTCACTTTTTATTTAAAGCCACAATCAACAGGCAAATCCAAGTGGTAAACTGGACTGCGCTGAACAGCAACTGAAATAAATATGCCTGGGGTGAAGTAGAGAAGACTTTTTTTCCCCCTTTCATCCTCTCTTATCTCTCAGCTAGGTAACAGTCCAAAACAAAAGACAAGACTTTTTACTATTCAAAAGACTTGATCGGCTATACTATTTGTAGTCTTAGAATATTTATCCCTCATATTGGCACTGCCACTAGAAAATGACTGTGGAGGAAGAGTTCCCATTCAGAGTGTTCCTTGAGCTACTACAGTTTTTTAGCAGAAAACCTGAGCAATGCATTGATATTTTAAACCCCCTGAAGCAATAACAGCGAAATTGCAGTGATGGGATGGGCTGCTCCCTAGCCAAGAACTGACACTTTGATGGGTTTTAGTGGGCATGATGGTGTAGTCACTGGGAATGAAAACAGTTTCATGGTTCTGCAAGCCAAAGTGAAATGGAGGTGATACTGCTTCCATGTATACTTCTGACACAGTGATGTGCTGGGAAGGTCAGGAAAATCTTCCAAGTCCACAGTGATCCCACTTCTTTGGGGTTGTGTATAGTCTCTTCCATACATCTGTCTTCTCCCTTTTATCATTCTTATTGTTTGGACAGGATAGCGCAGTATCATTTAAAGAGCTCTGCAGGTTATGTTAAGAGATTCAGACTCTGTTTTAAAGTGTTTGTGCTTTATGTGATTTCTTACACACAGGCACAGGAAAGAAATGGGATACAAAGTTGGGTAAGCTGGCAGAGGCATGAGGTTTGAATTGTGGATTGCTTCAGTTGTACTATGATATGTGCACAGGCTTTGAATAAAGGCTGGTATTCTCCCTTTGGGTCCAGAGCTCATGTTCTGGAGGAGTCCTAGGAAGGAACCTCCTGCTCCAGAGTGGGAAGCCAGTCTCTAAGGAAAAGAGATAAGAAAAGGGAGATGGTTCCCTTTTTCAGCAGGTTCCCTACAAAACATCAGCACAGCAGACTACACCTTTTTATTGGTTTCTGTAAAATGCCAAGAGATTAATTTCACCAAGCTTTAGATGGTTACAAAGAGGATGCTTACATCAGAGCTGGCTGCCTTAATTCCCTTTACAAGCAGTGGAGAGAAATATCGCCTGTTGGTGTAGGACTTGTCTATTTTCAACATTTGTCTCACAAGATTAACTGTATCTTAGTTTCTCAAATGCAAGGGCATCTATCACCTCGTCAAAGGACAACCTCTGTAACTGGTAACTGTACAGCCTGGCACCCACTCTGGACAACAGACAGGAGCAGTCACACCACCAAAATTAGTTACCTACAACCACTGACCTGGATAAACCCCTGGAGCTTCTTTGGATCTGAGGTCTCTGTTTAAGGACACAAAACCACCTCTTTTTCTGTGCCAGCTACCCACTTTCCCTCTCAGCTTTGCTGGCCATGTACATTTGCTGGTGACTAAAGAACCATCAAATTCCTGCAGTCAGGAGGTTTTTGTTCAGTGGGGCTGTGTTTCCATGGCTCCATGCTAAGCACCCTGCAGCTCGGACCCAGAGGATTTAATTATTGTAGCTTGTGTGAGGTACTGGTCTTTTTTCTTTTTACTGGGTGACATTCAATAGATTAATAGCTAATGAGGCCACACAGTGCAGTGAGCTGGATTTGCACTTGGTCTTTTAGTGTTTGCAGTTTGTGTGTGGTGCCCAAAGCTCTTCTAGTGTGACATGTTGGACAATAAAACTTTATAATAATGCCATAGGCCAAGCCAGAGATTACAAGGGACTTTTTATCTGATCCTAGAGCTGTTTGCTGAGATACCTCTTTTGGTCACTAATTGTAGACTTCCCTCTACAGTCTGAATAGAAACAAGAAAAAAAGAATAAATTTAAGTGGCCACTTTTTGAATATTTGTGAGACAGAAATGCCTCAGTGCCCTCCACGTTCCTGCAGAGAAGGCATCATGATTTGTTGATGCTTTTTGGCTTAGCTAATGTCACTCATTTAGGCTGTTGCAGAGTTAGAGCTTGGCTACACACACAGAGCTGTAAAGCTAAGCCTCTTAGTGGGTAGCTCCAGAACCTTTGGAGATCAAGCTCACCACAGCCTACATACTGGGGAGGAATTCCTTTCCCATAAACAGAGGCAGCTTTAGCATATGGATTTCAGTTTTTCCAAACCACTATGATTCAGCCCTGTGGATCTTCCCCTTTGCACCATTGCTTGTCATTGGCGTCAGGCTTAGGACCTTCTGGAGTTTAAAGCACTGGAGCTTTAGCTGAAACTACACACACTCATTTCCTTGAGGGTCAGGAGCAAAGAGACTTCCTAGCAAGAAGTATTAAAGCAAATGTCACAGAACAGGCACTAAGAGATGGGCGATTCCTTCAACAGAGTCACTGATGGAAGGATTTGATCTGGAGCTCCTCACCTGCTTCCTCCTTCCCTCATCCCCTTTGGGCTACACTGAAGCATGCACGTCTTGGATTTCTTTCACTTAATTTCTTAGTTTTTAGAAACTGCCTAAAGGCTGAAGCCCTGCCAACTCTGCTTGCCAATCTGCAGCGCTTGTGGCCAGTCCATCGATCTTCCTTCAGTGACTGCTTTCATACACAAAACCTCTTCTCATAACAGGTATCCAGCTGCTGCCCTTCACTGTCAAAGCAGATGGACTTTAGTGGCTGTGTATTTCTTGTGCATTAGGGATACAACCTGGCTGTTCCAAAGAGAAATGAATTTTTCTATAGTCTTCAAATGATGTGAAAGAGTACCTGGGGGGCTGAAACTCAGCCTGATGAGGACAATCAGTGAAAAGGTCTTGGGTACCAACCTCCCAGCCCTGCTAATTGATGCTTTGGGCCAGTCCATTATACTGTGAAGCTCAGCCCTTCATTATTGTTCTGGCAATAGGATAAAAAATCAGTTTCTACTCCATTTCATTTCCAGGCATGCAGATGAAAGAACATTTTTAGTTTAGCACAGCCTCTATGAAGTCAAAGAAATAGTAAATGAAAAGCATGTAGCAAGAAAAATCCCCAATACCAAAAGCAAAAGAAAACTAAACACACATACTCAAAAATCCCAACTCCACACAATCTAAGCTTCTGATTTAGAAAAGCAACCAGGGAGAAGGATGGAAAACTTGTCAGAATCAGAGAAGTCCTTGCAAACACAGTCAGTGACAGGAAGTTGACATCTTCTGGAATGCAACTGATTGGATCAAACCCACTGAAACTCCAGTGAACCCAAGTGACAAATATTTTTAGTGACAAAGCTCCAATTTAAGAGTCTCTCTTTTATCTTGTTTTCTTGTCATTACTCTTTTATTGCATTTCCTGGCTAAGGTTCTGAGTTGCGCTACCTCCTATTGGAGTCTGACAGACTTTCATGTGTCAAAGCTCTCTATGAAAGCTCAGGCCGAAAAATGTTACAAAAACTAACGTCCCTGGGTGGGCGATGCTGGGGCACATAGGGATCTTCATTAAGCCTGTTAAACCCCCCCCCCCAAACACAAATGAAGGCTTTTCACTGAATGAGAATTATTTTTCCATCCTACTTGTTCCAGTAATCTGTATCCTGATGCTGTTCCCATTCTACTTTCTTGGTTAATTCCCATCCATTTTTCTTCCCCCCTCCTTCTCCTGCTACCCTGCTTCTCCTGCCTGTATTTCCCCTGTCTCCAGCTATAACAGCTCATGCAGAAGCTTGCATGGCTCACATTGTGATTAATGGCTCCCAGTTCTGATGACTGATTGCCTATGCCAGTTTTAATCATGCCAGCTTCATTTGCTATTGAATCATCTGGAAATGGCACTTGTGGCTCACTGTGTAACAACATGCAACAAGACAGGGAGCAGCATAAGAATTCTCCACTGGTTGGCTTACCTATGTCTGAAATCTTTATTTCTGACAGAAGACAGGAAAGCAGGGAATAGAAGAAAGAATGAGGTGTTAGCAGCTCAGTTCGATGCATTATTAGCAGATTGAAAACTTGACAGTAACTGTATCACACAATGCAATAATAAATAAAGACTTAGCTGGAATGACACTGATGTATTTTATATTGGATATTACTTGGCAGTGAGCTCACTTATGTACTGCTGCATATCACAAAAGAAGTGTGATCTCACCTGCTTAGAGTTATTCACTCACACAAGAGATAGGATCATCAGACTTTATCTATCATTCAGTGCAGCACTGAGCTAAATAGATGTAGATGCAGATATCTTTACAGTTTTTTTCACTCTCAGTCAAAGAAACACCTTGTGATTTACAAAGGTAACTTAAGAGTTGCACAGTTACGGGTGGCAGTTCATTGCTGTAACCTCGTGAACTCCAGCCCAGAGGACTGAAATTATGCTGAGCTGGACATTTTTCATAGGTCTAAGTTACACACCCAGCTGCAGCTCTCTGTGACCCACAATGCATTTGCTTCCCAGAACACTACACTCCAAACCCACCCCTGCAAACAAACCTTGGAGCCAAACAGTGAGGGTGTTAATCTCAAAGGAGATGCTGATTTGAGAAGACAAAAGCAAACTCCATTTAGTCCAAAAGCAATGGCTTTCCTTTTAGCCAGCCAACATCTGAACCCACTTACTTTATAGCACACCAGAGTGAAGAAATGTTTATTAGATCCAGTAACCTGAGTGTTTGCACAGATGAAGCAGCAATCGTTGCAGCAGATTTAACTCTGGAGTAAATTTAACTCTGTGGCTCTACACAACAGCCAGCAAGGCTACTCTGTCAAGGCTTCCAATTTTCTCTTCCCCAATGAGGAAATACTTTGCAAAACCTCTGTTTGGTCTGGTATTTCCACTGACAATGAAACAGGGATTGCGTTTTCAAAATTGTACTTCTGGGAAAGAGATATTAATCCTACTCTGTTGAAATGGGATTTGGACTCACCTAGGCTCTTCTGGAAATTTCACCTTTGGTCATTAAAATAACTTTCTGGCACTGGAAGGATGGATATTACACTCTAACGAGGACCAGGTCTGAAGGTTTATCCCAGCTTCCCACCTTACAAACATGAGAGATATTATGTTCTCATGTATCATGGAACAGAATAGCAAAAATGAGGTTCTTGCTTCCTTACTTGAAAGGTGCCCCAGCCCTCTGAGTTGCCCATACCTATTCTGTAAGTGCCAGCCTTCTGGTCGTGGCTGTCTGGATTTTTTTTTTATTTTTTTCTATACACCATGATCTACAAGGACGGTTCTGAATGCCAGATAAGACTTCTGGCAAGGTCTAATGACCATAGCATGTTTGTGCATGAGGGATGAAGAGGATCTTGCACAAATTTGGCTGCAGTCCATGCAGAAATGCAGTATTATGTTTGTCCTCAGCATCAGGGGATATTAAATCTGAGGAGGGAGGGTCTTACTTTGAGGAAAATTCTCACTTTCAGGCCAGATTTTGAGAGGTGAATGGGAATACTGACCCTTCCTAGCAGGCTATCCTCATACTGACTTCTCAGGACCTGAGTTCAGGCCTGTCAAGCACAGAAGACTCATTCAGGAACACTCCCTTAACTCTATCTGACTTTGCTGGAGTGAGGCTTCTCCGGCCATGCAAAGCCCAGAACCAGGCCCCACTGCTTTAAAGTGGATGCTTGCAGTTGTTGCGGAAATTTTAGACAGGAAAAATATCCTCAGTGAGGTCAATTTGAAATTTGGTTCAGTCACAATTTATTCCATTTTCTCAGAACTTGTGACAAATCATACTTTTCCCTCTGCTTCATTGATTTTAATGGATGTTCCTGCTCCTTCCTCGTTATTTCTCCTGGTATATTTTTTTCCTTTGCTTTCTGGCATTAAAAGGAAACCCTCCACTTACTTCCAGATGCTCCCCATCTGCAATTTCAGCCTGACACTGCTGCTCAATTGGGAATTGAAGGGGGCTGCTACAGCTGTGCCCTCAAAAAACAACTAGGAAACCCCCAGTCTGTGACTGCCTAGAGTGATCATCTTGTCTAAATTATGAGTGATTATCAGTCCTGATTCACCTTTACATATCATCATCAGTGCTGTGCCCTTCCAAGTTTAGGTTATCTCAGAGGCTGCTTGTTAATTTTCAGCATTCTCACTGGTTTCTGACTACAGAAAAAGGCAAACATCAGCACAGCCTGATTTAGCAGCACAGAAATGTGTCAATATTTTTGGCATGTGATTCAGTTCTGGAAGAACTTGCTAGGCCTGTGTTTCTCTGGTGTAAATCAAAGTCAGCAGAGTTGCAGAAGAGGCAGATCCAGACAGCTTTTTCTCTGTTTTGCTGTGTTGTTTGCTTTTTTTTTTTTTTTTTTTTTTTTTTTAAGAGTTCTGCCTATTTTTTCTTTTGGATACATAGGATTTGTGCAGAACTTAAGAGCATTACTCTAACAGCCACATTCAGCGCAGAGTACCTCAGCTCCAGTATGTTGGTGACATTGCCAGAGGGAAAGATCCTTCGGATGTAGTTGAAATCTCCAACATAAAGACTTCCATCAGACCCACATGTTAGGGCAACAGGAGCCAGGAGTTTGTTTCCATCTGCCAGACCATTGCAGCTCGGACAAGAAATGCTCCGTCTGCGGCCGTTGCCCATAATGCTTCCAATTACAGGTGGCTGCTGGGAAATGAACTGGTTTTCCCCGTTTCCTTTATGCAGGATGCCTAGAGAGAGAAAACAGTATTATGGAAATTAAAGAAACAGGGAGACTGAGACCAAAGGGAGCACAAACTGGCAATGCTGCATGCCAGCTGGTGAATCTGTTAAGTAGCAAGAAGGTCGATCATCTTTCATAGTATTGTTTTGTGATAGTTTTAAATGAGGAGCCTCTTTTGTGAATTAAGTATTTCTTTTAGACCTATTATATTTCCTGCAGACGGAAAATATGTAGGGAGAACAAGACTGTCTTTACCTTTAAATGAAATGCACTTTTCAGCATCTTATGAATTTTTACCTGCCCTGTCTGTTCCTTCTTGACCTGTAATATGCAGTCTACCAGGTTAAAAAAAATAGAAATATCATAGCTCATGGACAAGTAAGGGCCAGGAAGACCATGGAACATTCTCTAGAGAAATGTTTCACCTGCAAAGTTTTAGAGAAGATCTGCCTATTTTCCCTCTAAGTGTAGCACTCTCAGCAGTGATGTGGGTTCAATTAGATGTTTGCTCCCATACCACTATTATCCAAAGGGACAGAGTGCTTCCACCCTTTAATATGTTCTGATGAGCTTTTAAACTTCCCTTCTGCAGTCCTCAGCAGTCTTTAAGGACTCTGAAACCCTCCATTCTTCTTTAGGACCCATGAAGCCTCTTGTTTTGCAAGTACACTTGGCACATTGGAGGATGCCTCTGGGTGGATTTATGCTTAGTGACAGCTCCAATCTGAATAGGCTCCTCTTCATTATTTTAGGAATATTTTCCTTATTAATACCCTTCTTTTACGACACTACAAAGTTGGGCTGACATTCAACTACTCCATGATGGCCAGCTCCTTTTACATTTTGCAAACCAAATTGCTTCTAAATGTAGGTTAGTAGAAATAATTTGTTAGCAAAATACACAAGAGAGCACACATGTTGGTCAGGTTTCTTTCCTTTCTTTTTCTTGAATTCTTAGTGGTAAGAAGCAACTGGGTCTTGCAATGCTGCATTATTCTTGTTATGAGTCACAGACAACCTACCACTTTGTATGTTGAGGGCATGGTGTTTGTCCAGGGACCATCCTCCAAGTTTGGAAGCATCAATTTCATAACCCTGAAGCACAGCTGTCCTCTTCTCCCACAGGATTAAGTCTGGACAGGATTCATACTCATAACCTACTGAAACTGTGAACAAAAGAGAAACAAAAGATTCCTTAGATTAGTAACCCAGAAATGCAGTGCCAGCACACAGAGAGTTGCAACTGAGCAGGGGTATGAGAATTTCTACAGAAAATTGCTAATTCAATTGAAAATGTCATCAGCATAATGCACAGTCCAAATATTTTTTCTCTTAAAAGTCTATTCTGCATCTAAAAAGGTCAATGCCATTGTTAATGCTGGGCAAATGTGCTAAAAATTCAAAAGATACTGTTTTAAGGATGTATTTTAAAACTATGGATATCAGGATTGGGACTTGACCTCTGGGAGTCCTTTCCAATTCAGGATATTCTATGATCTGAGAGTGTACACCACTGCTGGACTCTCAAATGGGAGAATTTTACTCCTATCTATCTAATTTCTCTGATCAAAGAGTGCATGCCAGGAACTTAATCTTGATTATGATCTTTCTTGGAAGGTAAAGACTTGGGCAATTCATGCATGGGGCAGTGAGTCCCTCGGAGGCAGCAGTCTCAGCCAGGTTGACATGTGGTCATGGTAACTCCACTGAATACGCTAGAGCTGCTTGAAATTATGTCAGCAGAAGGAAAATAATGGTTTTGACAGAATAATGTTTCTTTTATGATTTTCTCAGAAAAAGCAGGACCATTTTCATTGGATTGCATTTCTTCTTCTAATCTTTACAGCTGAAGCAGAGCAGAACTGCAAGTTCCACACAAATGAAAAGCAATTACATAGTTTTTTTTTTTTTTAACTAATAGATAGAAAAAAAACTTGTCTGCTCATACAAGTTTACCAGCCTCTTTGAAAAGTACTGAGCACTGAGAGAACTCAGGATTCACCATCAAACATAACCTTTAGCAGACTGTATCAGAAAACCATGTAAGCTAGGATATGAAAGGTCAATGTTTTCCACTGTTCTGGAGGTGGAAATCATTGAAGGCCTGAATGCTGATGTCCTCAGACCTGCTTGTGTACTCTGGACCTGCAGAGCTGTTTCATGGAGCACTCCAGGACACACTGGTGATCTAGCACTTTAAAGAGCATGCATGCAGAGTCCTTCAGGATATGATACATTTCTCAGTGTGGACTCCAGCTGGGTAAGGCTCAGCAGGGTGTATAATCCAGCCTGCTCAAGGCAGCTGAGCCTGAGTGAGAGGAGGAAGGCATCTATTCTTACTCCTGGAAAACCAGGCATCCTGCAACTCCTCTAGAAAGACTTAGCTGAGCTATGAGGCATAATGAACCATCCTTCTGTCAACGGGAGCTGTATTTGCTAATTTGGGATCTCTCTCATTTTGCTGATACCATTTCCTGGCAGCCTGAAGGGACTAGTCTAGACTCAGCTGAAGACCTGTAACTAAATGTCCACTGGGTGTTGACAGATGGGAAGCAATCACTGCAGAACTGCTTTACTTCTGCTCACTAAACACCCAGTATGGGATGGCATTCTTGAATGGGTAACAAAGAGGAAACTAAGATCAGACCAACCCTGAAGGTCAGGCACAAGGAGCAGTGGTAATCAGGGTTCTGTCCTAGGGATTTCTTTCAAAGCAGTGTTGACAGTTTTTGGCTATAGGTGAGAGGCAGCCAAACACTTCTAGTCCCAGTTAATTCCTTCTGTATGGATATGATGGGAGCAGCTTAGGATGCACGTGCTGGGCCATGAGCCAGAGAACAGATAAGTATTTGTACTCTGTCCTTGAAAGTGTTCAAGGCCAGGTTAGATAGGGCTCTGGGAAACCTGATCTGATGGGTGTCATCCCTGCCCATGACTGGGGAATTGGAACTAAATGGTCTTTAAGATCCCTTTCAACCCAAACCATTCTGTGATTCATCTGCTGGGGAATGTGTGCTGCAGTGAATCTGCAGGGACCATTCATGTGTCTGCAGTCAGACCATAATGATCTAGGACAAGGTCTTTCACTGCCACTTAGTTGCTTCTAAAAGGAGGCACAAACCCTGGGGTCACTTACCGAAGGCTTCTGAGAGCCCATACACCTTCTGGCTGTAGACATCTGTCTTGTCCCAGATGAAATAGTAGGACAGGTCTGGAGCTGCTGCAAACCACTTTCTGAAGAGGCGTCCCTCGACGGCCACCATGAGGTGGACTTTCATGAGGTTGAAGGGGATGGTGGGGTGGGTCATGCTGATCCGCAGCACTGATTTGTAGCCAGCTGTGCGACTGCTCAGATAACTCACTTTTATTTTACTGCCGGAAACGTTAATCTCCTCTTGTAGAGCCTGTGGAAAAGCAATCCATGAGGTGTTAAATCAGCAGCGAGCAGACAGGAAAAGGCAGTGAAGCTGTAATTTATCAAACACACCTGTATAAAAGCTCTGGCAGGCATGTCTAAAAAGGCACCTAGTAGGCATCGAGTATGAAATCATATACGTAACTTATTTCTGGAAGCTAAGGAATGCCTCCTGCCTTCTCCATCTCTGTTACATGGGAGAACAGGAGAACAAAGTGTCACATTAAGTCAGTGTTTACAAAGAGACTCACTCTTAAAAGGAGTACCAGGACCCATGGAGAAAAAAAGATCTCAGATAATCACAGCTCATCAGTTTAGCTTCCATTTTCTGTCTTTTATCCTCATAGGTTTTAGAGGCCTCTAATTTTTGTCTCCTGGCTTCCTTTTCCCAGTAAAATATTGCATCTTACTTGGCCTTAAGGATATTTCCTGGTCCTGATCATAACTTGCAATTCTCTCCAAGACATTAGTGAATCCTGATTCCACCATCCCTCCTCTGACTTACCCATCTCTCCTATTTTGAAACTGCTCCTCCTCCTACCTCCTCTCTGACCTCTCTACCCGATCTACCATCTACCTCTAGCCTTTTTTTTATCTGTATTCTCACCCTTATTTTTTGAGTTCACATTTGTTCCTACTTATTCTGGTACTTGCTTGAGATTCCTTGCCTTCTTACTTAAGTGATAAAACTTCCGGCTGACTTACCACCTACAACTCCTTTCCATTCCCTTGCATTCTTCTTTCTCTTTCTTTTTCAAACTCCTCTATATTCAAAGTGAGTTGCTTTATTTTCTCCCCCAGCCATAAATGTGGGTATTTCTGACTGACTGGGACAGTTATCTAAGGTGCCCATTACAGAACAAAACTTCAGAAAAGACTGAAGAAACATCAAGGACAGTTTTTCCTGCTTTCAGAATAGAGAAGTCTCAGTAAAGATGGGATTTTCAGGATGGGACTTCAGCAGGATAATTTACCCGCTAAAGTAACAACAGGACTTAAAATTTTGCTTTTCTTCTTCTTTTTTTTTTTCTTTTTCTTTCTTTTTTTTTTTTTAATGGAGAAATGCTTGGAAAGTTTATGGAAACTGATACAAGTATATCTCTGACACTGTGCTGATCTTTTCACGCAAAATGCTGATAAAAAATTTTAGGAGAAAAACATTGTCACTTTCAAGAAAACTTCACTCTTGGGTAAGCACCCAACTTGGATATTTTTGGCACAAGTCAGCAACCTCTGGGGAATATTGAAAAATGAAGATAGAAGCTAATCAGTGAGCTGGAAAGCCTGGTGGTTTTATGGGATGTGTTAAAAAGTCACAGCTGGCACAGTCCTCTCCTGTGCCACTTCTGAAGTTCTTCAGTGTGCTGACCCCTAAATGAGCTTGGAAAATATATCCCTAGTGTCGCTAAGGAACACGAAAGAACACAGACACACACCGCTGCTCCAAGGTGAAGAACAAAAGGGAAGTTTATTTCCTGACTCCAACATTTATAGTTTTCCAAAAGTGACAGTGGATTGGAGGGTGACAGTGCCACCTCTCCAATGCCACTGGGCAAACCAACAGTCCATCAAGTCTCTCCTCCTCCATAAAGGAATGCAAAACAATGTGTTATCTACAGACAGGGTGTGAGAAAGTTCTCCACAAGAATGTAAACATCAGAAGGCTTAGAAAATCCTAGAAAATCAGGGTGACATCCCTAGCAATAATCATCCTTCTGAATATTAAGTGTGGGGAAGCTTGAAGGCAGGTGGGTCAAGAGATCCACCCATCAGGAAGGGATCACATCTATCACAGCTTGATTCTTGGGGTGTCCTGTGGAGGGTCAGAGGCTGGACTCAATGTGGGCCCCTTCCCACTCAGGAGATTCTAGGATTCCATGATCCTTGTGCCTTCCAAGTTATGTCACTCCTATACCCAGCTCCTATGTGGGAGCAGCAAACTTCCCAGGCATGGTGAGTTGCTCAACTCTTACAGGTTTTCTGGTTAGTGTTATCAAAAATGACAAATCTCATAATCTGCCCCTGAAAACACCTCTTCTGAGATGTTATCCAAGGCCCAACACTTTTTAAAGTGATAACTAAAAGGCTCGGAGTGCTGCAGCACTTGAAAACAAACATATCCAGCAGTTAAAGCCCCATTCCACCGTGCTCATAAATATTTACCATCTCTAATGCAGTCTTTTTAATTTACATATCTCAGTGCTTAGGAGGCTGAAATATGACAGAATTGGGAAAACCCAGGATTTTCAAAATATATTTTATGAGATCATCAACAAGCTGGATGGGGACCAGGCTCAACCAGAGACGAGCTCAGCCAAATTGCAGTAAAGATGGTCCCTTGTATCAAATCTGTCTTCATATGTGACCCCATTAGGATAAAAACAGGCAAAAGTAATTGTCATGGAGATACTATTTAGAAAGTCTGCTTCAGATCCTTGTCATAAGTAATTATTTCTATCTGTTGTGACCTATCTTGGCTGTCTACCATTCCAAAGAAAAGGTCAGCCCAATACTGCCAAGGCACTGAGCAGCACAAGGGGCTGTGTTAAAAGGTGTCTGCTTGAAGAGAGGTTAAAATAGTAATTCAGGTGATTCAAAATGTATTTGTAGTTTGAAAGTGGTGACAAACTAGCAACAAAACATGGCACTGGTGGGGGGGGGGGGTAAAATTCAGTAGGGTATCAGTGGAAGAAAAGAGGGAAAACAAGCTTTTAAATAATCTGAATATGCTAGAAGAAATAAGAGCTAAATTGTGCTCTTAATTCTATTTGATAATTGCTGTTTGGCCCAGACACATTCATATGCTCTGACTGCAGGCCTTGTTAAAGACTCTTAGGGTTTATCCCAGACTAACCAATATAATCTGCTCTTTTAAAGAGGTCCAGCCATGAGGTTGGGCAGGCAGAAGAGCAGATTCTTCAGGCTTACTGAGGATTTACACAGGGTCACAATTCTCACTGTCATGTTCTCTTGGCTCTCTGGTGAGAATCTGCTCCTGTCCTAGTAGCAATCATTCTACTCTTTGCATGAGACAAGGTAGGAAATCTTGTTTCTGTGTGCTGGGTTACACATGTCTCTTACAGCTACTCTTTACTCTGCCAGCAGACAGGCAAGGAACAGTCAATGTCTTTTTTTTTTTTTTGTAAGATGCTCAGAGAGAATTTTAAAAAGGAAAAGCATTTTGAGTCTGATTCAGGGGCCTTAACATAGACATCTAGAGCTTTTGAAACACACTATGGTATCCAAAACTTCTGCAAGGGCATGCCAACTCTGACATGGACCTTTCTGACATCTCCACCTTTCTGAAGCTACAGCTGGAGGCCTGAAGGGGTACTTCAGGGCATCCTGAATGGCCCCAAATCTGTCTATAGGCACCTGAATCAAATATTTAAAATGTACTACTAGGTTTTTTTAAATGCATCCAGGTAGAGAGCACTGAATTTATTTCTGCATTTATTTGTTGGAGCTCATGGGGTTCTTATCTACCCACTTGTCAAAACCTCTTTCCTAGCCCTGCTATCTGCTTGTCACCTCCTCCCAGCTATGTGCTTACACCTTTTATATTTAACATTTTCCTACTGAGAACTGTGTAATATAAAATGCAGCTGCAGGAATGGACAGCTAGGTTATTTTTTATTGTATGTACATCCAGTATAGAAATGAAAAGTAGTCCATTTCTGAAGTGCAGTACAGTCAGGACTCTGCCACAAATCAGATTCTCTTGTAAACTCCAGCATCACAAACTCTGCTAACCTTCACCTGTCAATATTTGAGGTGGAATATTGATTTACAGGTTTTAGCTCAGACATATGGCACACAGGAAAAGCACTGTGTTCATCATGTATGGGATTAATCTTCTGTCAATTTAGGAGCCTAAGTTAGGTATCTGCTCTGAACTGCTCTTTTAGGTCTTGCCTACAGATAACAGTAGATACCGGCAGATTCTTTAGAAGGTTGGTGTTGCCTTGTAAACTTAAGAGTGGGATTCAATTCCAGTTTAAGGCATCTAAATCCAGATGTCAAATTATAAATATGCTCATGTGAGGTAGGCATATAAACATCACTTTCAGTCAGTGGAATCTAACTGATATCATCAGTGAGAACCAGAAAGCTTCAGGGTAGTCAGCTTAAAAGATGTGTGGGCTCCACTGATGTACTGGTTAGATTTCTGTCTGCTTAAATGGGGGCTCAGATATTTGGCACATATCCAGACAACTGCACATGAACTCCTTATAATCTCAAAGTTAATCTTTCTTATGTATTAGATTCCGTAACTACAAGTGTCTAGTGGGACCTGGGATGTCCAAGTGATCTGCCTTTCACAAGGATATCCAGAAGATGTAATGCAGGGCACTGATAGGGGGATCATTCTGGATTGGCAGTTGGAGGTCAAGTAAGATATCATCTGGACATTTCAACTGGCACTAAATATCTTTGATGAGGGTGGTAAAACATTGACAGAGGTTGCCCAGAGAAATGGCAGATGCCCCAACACTGAAAACATTCAAAATCAGGTTGGATGGGGCTCTTAGCAGCCTGGTCTACTGGAAGGTGTTCATGGTACCAAATAATGACTGAGGTTATGATCATAGTTGCGCTGTATCAGATATTTGCTTTTTCCCAGGCAGCACTGACCTTTCATGGTGTCTGTTTATTTCATAAAAAGATTTGGAAATCAAGATACTGAACCAAGAATTTATAATATGATAGACTTTACAAGATACAGGACTTAATTAGTAATTATGCTGGGAGAAACATGGGAACCATAATTGGAAATTAGTGTGAGAAAGGATCATAAGACTTGGTCCAGAAAGAAAGGTAAAGAGACCACTAGCTTTATTTGTTGCTGGGTTTAGCACCTGGTTTATTAAAATTAGAAGGTATAAAGTTACTTCTTTCCTCATTAATGGTACTGTAACCCCAGTGGAGTCAGGCTGGAAGCACACAATTTGTCTCTACACTTGTTATTATTTCCTCCTTGGCAGATTATTGTCACTAAAAGCAATACTCAGGACATGCTGAATGCTGGCATATAAAATCCAGAGTGCAGCACGTCCAAGGTAGCAAAGGTTGAATGCTGCTACATCCATGTGTTTCAACAGAATTAGTGTTTTTAAGAAATATTGATAATTTGGTTCCTTGGACTATTCAGTTTAAAACACAACTTTCCATTTAACAAAATACTTTGAAGCCACAGCAGATTGTTAAGGATCTTTATCTGGCTTACACTTACTCATAAAAAAGGAAAATGGGGATGAGAAATAAAAGGTAACCCTCTCACTTGGCTAATCTATTCCAAATGTCATGAAATGCAATAAAACTCAGGTGCTCTGCAGGATGGCCCCTTCTCACCCACCTGCTGGCTGACTGCATGTCTCAGCAGCTGAGTAGAGGGGGAGGGTGTGACTTCCAATCAACTTGGAAAGTGGAACTTCCACCAAGTGGAAAGTTCACTCCAACATTCCACCACCAAGGTTTAAAGTGCCCAGTGGGTGGAATTTTTTCCTGAACAGAAGATAAGCATTAGAATCAGCCAGAAGGGCATCAGCCTGGTGCTGGGCATGCTGAATGCCAAAGGGCTGAGACCAAGGGCTTGTTGTCGGTCACACAAGGGTCCCAGCTCACGTGTTGTCAGCCACAAGTGCTTTGCCTCTATCTCACAGGGATAGGGGAAAAGTAATCTGGTAAAGTGAGTGCCCGGGAGTGAGTGCTCCTGGCAAATGTCTGAAAAATGGGGTAACAAACGGGGAATGCTTATTGTTAGGAAAGCAGGGGAATAGTTGCTTTTGTATTGCTCAAAGCTGTCAAAAGAAGCACAGAAAGAAGATGGGAATGAGGAGGCACTGGCAGAGGTTGCCCAGAGAAATTGTGTATGCCCCGATCCCAATTCAGTGCCAGGTTGGGTGGGGCTCTGATCGACCTGGCCTAGTGAAAGGCGTCCCTGCCTATGGCAGGCGGCCTAGAACTACATGATCTTTAAGGTCCCTTCCAGCCCAAACTATTCTATGATGTTATGACTTATTGTGCCTCAGCTCAGATGTTTCATACCTGGATTTCAGGAACAATAGGACCTTTCTCTGAGCAGGAAGTTGCAAAAGCAGTGAGTGGAGAAGGAGAGACCACAGGGTTGGGCCGGGCGAAGTTACTGAGGTCACAGCTTGGGATCTCATTCTCTTCGTGCCTCATGACTATGGTTTCCATCACAAAGAAGCGATCCCACGGCAACCACAGCGTGTGCTCCTGGGTGATGAAGGGAGCCCGCTCAAAGTGCAGGATAATGGAGATTCCACCAATGGTAACAAGATCAAAGCTGTTTTAAGAGATGGAATACAAAATTAGTGCAAGCACTACCCCATCTGTTTGTTTCAACTGTCTAACAAGGACCCCAGAAAAATAACTGCAAGAAATGTCATCAGACTCATTTTATGAACCTAAAATCTGCAGCCCAAATAGAGTTTACCTGAATAACAGCAAGTGTTGGAGGCAGGAGTCCAAGCTCAGCTTCTTTGTCCTCATGTGTATTGAAATCATACCCATCCCTTTTTTGAAACATGTTGATCTTTGTTGGTGCTTTTCTAGCACAACTTATTTTGGCCATATATACTCCTTTTCTTTTTTCTTTTTTTAAAGTAGTGATTATCCAAGCAAATACAGATCCAAAGATTGGATCAATTCACGTGATGAAATGAACTATTTGGAAAGAGCCTTCTCTGACACATCCCCATATGAATTGTCTTGGCACCTCTGCTAACCTGACTAATGCCTAATGCAACCCAGGGAAGATGGAGAGCCCAGTCATGGACTTAACCTAGTCTACTAGAAATACATACAGAGCAGGGTGTCTGTGCCACAGCACTCTGCACATCATCTTTTTTGACTCTTAAACATTTAGAGCAGGGCAGATGAATCACTGCCTGTGGTCTCTGACTTCACCCTAAGCTACCTCCTGCCAAGTGGCTTATCTGCCTTTGTTAGTGTTGGATAACAGGCAGCCCTCCAGAGCTGTGTGAAAGAATGTTACCTTGCTTAGGAAAATGTTCATCCTCTGGATGTAAAGATGTTGGAATAAGGTTCTGGTGGTTTTCTTATTTTGTATTTAAACTTCACATCTTGTCACAAAAGGAGATTTTATCAAGTACCACAGGGATGTATCTACTATGTATAGACCCAAAAAAAGAGGTGTTAAGTAAGAAAGGAAAGGATTTCAACAGAAATTGACGACCTCTTGTTTTTACTCCTTTGTGTTTCTCTCACTGTTTCTTCGGTTGCAATGCCAAACATGTGCTCCAGGCAAAGAAAGTTTTCTCATCCCTGCTTCTCACTTTCATGCTTGGTACAGCTGTATGACACTCTCACTGAGAGTTTATGCATGTGATCAGGCTCACTGGTTTCAGCAGAGCTGCTCATGTGCTTAAAGAGTTAGGAGCTTAAGGGCTTCTCTGCATGAGAACTGGGATCTGAAACACTCTTGATTGCCCAAAGCCAGATTCGATGCACCTCGTAAATACATGGTAAGAAAGAAGGTGAAGAAAGTATCTAAAAATTATTTTTTAAAATTAATTGTGAGGTTTTCAGATTGGGTGCAGAAATCCCAGAGGAACAACAACAGGCATGAACTATTTCTAAAAAAAGTCTTTGTCAAGCAATTTTTTGGGGGAACCTTTTTTATTTCATGGTTTATGGACTGAGGTGCCATTTAGGAAATAGAGTTATGAAAAGGTTATTCATTAAAGAATGTTGAATTGACTCCATGAGAGGAAGTGGAAAGCACTTCAAAAAGCCAAAGCCATGTTTATTCTACCACTTGAGTTGGGGCATCATGTTCCCAGCCCTATGGAGCTTGGCTTGCAGCAGCCTCAGGAGTAACCTGCTGGTTCCTGCCAGCAAAGCTGCACAACGTTTGTACCTGATGTGAATGTTTTTAACAGTCAATTAGCATTTGGCAACTCCTTCAGCTGGGAGGGAGATGCTTGCTCTGCATGGATCTGGGCACTGAATGGGCCAACAGGAGGGAAGAAATAAACATTACAAATGATTCTCAACAAGTTTTTAGGCAAGTTGGAAGAGGTCTTATTTGCAAACACCTCTGTTTCATCCCTTTGACTTCACTGAGCCTGGATCAGGGATGGAATCTGCTGTGGGGGAAATGTCTTGGCCTCTTCTGCATCTCCAAAACAGGATGCAGAAGGGAAAGCATCACCTCCATGTCAGGCTCCAGCAGCTGTGAAAACAGAACCATGCAGCTTTTTTTAGCAAGCGGTGTTGCTCACAGGCTGGTTTTCCCAGAGTCCCAGGGTGCAGCTTTCAAGTTGCCTTGATGAACTGAACAAAAGGTAAACCCAAAATCAAACAGAAAAAAACCAAACTGAAAAAACCTCCCAGTTTCCCTCAGTGAAATTAAATTTAACAAAAGGAAAACTGTCTTGGGATTGAAGGAATAAGATAATTTTATTTCTGTTTTTGCTGCTCATCTCTGATGTATTTTTTATCACTCTGTAAAAACCATACTTGTACAGTTGTTTTGTTGTTTTTCTTTAAAGACTCTGGAGAGACAAGCTGAAGGATGAAATTATCTATTTATCCAAAGCAGGCTCAAAAAATAAAAACCCCACAGGAAAGTGTAACCCTTTCTCATCTCTCTTCTCTGGAAGTTCATTGTTTTTGGTATTTCTGAGAAAGCTATGCAAAAGATGCTGAATGCAATATGGAAAAAGTCTGAGACTTTGTTGCTGTGGTATTAACAGTGTTCCCACAACCCAGGGATACTGAGGACTTGCAGCCTCTCTAAACTACCACTTTAATCAAATTTAAAACTTTATTTAAAAATGTGGTTTATAATCCAGTACTGATACTTTGAACTGTCTGTTAACTTTGCTTTACAGAGAAATCCATACAACAGAGCAGTTTGAGAGTTGTCACTTTTTATTCATGCTCTGTTATATAAACAAAGTCTCTGGTGCAGTAATTAGATGCAAGCCTTGAAGTTATAGGAGTTTTGCTCAGTCTAAGTAATGTGACTTTAACAAGACCAGGGTTTCACTATTTCAGGCTGTATCTGAGCAATGTTATAGGAGAGACCTGGAATAAAGTGAGTCCCCTTACAGAGGTGAAAAATTTACCTCACTGTAATTCTAAAACTGAAATTTTACATACTCATTTGGAGACTTTATCATGCCAAAAATAAACCCCAAAACCCCCAAACCTGGAGCAACAAAATCAGCTTAGGAACCAATCTAGCTAAACTGATGCAATTGTATCTTTAAATTTCCTTACTTTAAAACCCCAGTTATTTCCCTGCTATCAGTAAACTGATTTTCTAAATCAATTTAAGGCAACTCAGCGCACAATTTCAAGAATAGATATTCCTATGGTGAATATGCTAGATAATAAACCTGCTGAGTTTTATGCAGTTATCTCATGACCCCTGGAACAAGGTAACTGCTTGCATGTGTGCTCCCATTTATTCTCCAAACCAGAATGACACTGAAGATGGGAGAGATGACCCTGTATGAGTGGGAATGCTCTGGACTGCATGCAGCCTGCTACTGCAGTTCAGGAGAACCTGCTTCTTGTCTAAGAGCATCAAGTTCTTAAAACCAACTTAACTCAATCACATGAAAACTTTGCTGTACAAAAGTTGATGAGACATGCTCTATTAAAAAAAATTACTCAAACCAATAGAAAAGATAATAGAAACTGGAACAGCAAGAATTCTTTACATGATTTTGAAAGTGCTTTACAAATGGTATTAAATAAACACTATAAAAATCAGTAAGGAAAACAAGTAAATGTTAACTCTCTTTCACTGGCTGGTTCACTGGACTGGGAAAGTCAAGAGATGCATCTAATGGTACCCACTAAATCAGCAGTGAGGCTGGGATTAGAAATTTCGACATCTGACAACATTTTCTGCCCTGACAAATTTTAGCTTGAATGGTATTCTATAGTTCAAGGCAATTTACAGACCACTTGAGTCACTGGACTCAAGGATGGATCTCGCAGGACTTTGAGTGACCTGGTCTAGTGGGAATTGTCCCTGCTCATGGGCAGGGGAGTTGGAATCAGATGATCTTTAAGGTTGCTTCCAGCCCAAATCATTTGGTTCTATGAATTTTGGTGTTCTTTAACTTGTCCATTTATGAACAAGTGGTTTTTGTCCATAGAGTACCTACAGAGTACACAGATGCACTGATGTGCCTGTTCATTTGAGAAAATACCTGCATGTATCCCTTAGCCAAGTTGGAAAGTATATTCATTATTCTGGAGGCTCAGCAGTGCAACTGGACAATTTGTTTGATGTTTGTGCACCAAGTTTCTGTAGAAGCAGACTGACTTGAGAGAAAGGTGAAGAAAGTGAAATCAGAAGAGCTGACACTACAGAGGCAGGGGGTACACTGACCCCCACCAGCTGCCTACAGAGATCACAGCTTTAGGATGAATCCCACTTGGTCACAGATTCCTTGCTTTGAGACAGCTGATCTCTGTCATTTTTATCACTTAGAGCTGAGTATCTGCTGGGGGCTGAGTCAGCAAACTGCAGCCCTGAGCTCCTTGAAACTAATTTAGCTTCTGGAGTCTGGCAGCCACTCCTAGGAACCAGGAGTCCACCGAAGCCTGGTGGAGCATACTGATGCTCTGGCTGCATTGCCCCTGCTCAGCTGGACCTCGGGAAGGACATAGCATGGAAGGAGCATCCCTAGCTTGAACTGCCAGTAGAAGTAGATTTGTACCAGAGGGGGTTTAGCTCTCACCACCCAAGAATCAGAAAGAAATAGTTGCCTGAACAAAGGTCTGGAGCCTGGATAGCAGCAGTCACCTCCATGCTCTGTCCCTTTAGCTTTCAGGTTTGCTGGCTAGAGGTCCAGTTTACTGTAGGAAACTCTGTGCTAGGCACAGCACCACTGCAATGCAAAGAGATGGTTTCTTTCCTCCAAGTATTTGTAATCTAAATGAATGATTACATACAGCAGTAGGGTGTTGTACACACACAAGGTTATGACAGAACAAAAGGTTATGACAGCCATTGCTGTCCAGCAATCTTTTAGTCATATTAATCTGTTCTACTGGATACAGATTTTGTGCTGGTCCATACACAGCAAGCTGATCATGAGAGTGTAGTTTGGATCCCACTTTCCCACAAAGGAGATTCAGTAAGCTTGCCAGAGATAGCCTTAAGCACAAATGTTCAAAGTTTCTCCTTTTTGCAGTAATGCCTAAACTACTGGCAATAAGAAGACACCAGCTCCAGGGGTGTCCTTTTCCTGGAATGTCTCTTTATCATCTGCATTTCATTGTCATAACATGGAAGGGTTGGAGCATCACTTGGAAAGCCTCCCAGTCCCCACCAGTGTTACAGTAGGTGCAAACATCCCCGAGTGTGAACAGGACAGCATCAAGCACACGTTGCTAGCACATGTTCTTCTTTTTCATTACAATTCTGTTTCTCCAGCCAACTCAAATGAAAGTTGTGGATTAGAGAGGTGCTAAAATCCATAAATCCTCTCTCAAGTGCTAGTGGTTAGTAGTCAATGCATAGAACTTATGCAGCTGGAAGCCCTTCTGTTGCGTTTTTGTTCTTAAAAGAAAGGGAGCCAATTAGCACTGACAAACAAAAGATAAGATGAAAGACATTCCCAATTTGCACTGCTTTTGTTTTGGTTGAGCATGATTGCCCAGATTCTGCCTCTAACACAACCGTAATCTTAATGACTTCTTCCTAATAATTTCAACACGAATTAGCAAGAATAGATCTGCTGGGAGCAGGAGATGTCTTTTTATGTGCATGGGCACTGCATTACCAAATTGCTGGCTAAAGGTTCTAGGTGATATCACTAAATTATTAATCATAAAAAATGGGGGGGGGGAGGGGAGAGGAGGGGAGGGGAGGGGAGGGGAGGGGAGGGGAGGGGAGGGGAGGGGAGGGGAGGGGAGGGGAGGGGAGGGGAGGGCAGGAGAGGAGAGGAGAGGAGAGGAGAGGAGAGGAGAGGAGAGGAGAGGAGAGGAGAGGAGAGGAGAGGAGAGGAGAGGAGAGGAGAGGAGAGGAGAGGAGAGGAGAGGAGAGGAGAGGAGAGGAGAGGAGAGGAGAGGAGAGGAGAGGAGAGGAGAGGAGAGGAGAGGAGAGGAGAGGAGAGGAGAGGAGAGGAGAGGAGAGGAGAGGAGAGGAGAGGAGAGGAGAGGAGAGGAGAGGAGAGGAGAGGAGAGGAGAGGAGAGGAGAGGAGAGGAGAGGAGAGGTCCAAATGCCTCTTAAACACTGACAGGCTTGGGGCATTGAATGCCTCTAGGAATGCTGAGGTTACATTTGGTGCTGGTAGCCTGGTGTGCAACTGCAGTGTGAGCTGCAGTTGAGCTCCCTGTGGGGCAGGAGGCTAAGCCAAAGCCTGAGGCAAGAGGCAGGGAACTGCTGAGTGACCACATGGAGAGATGACAGGAGCCGACAACTCCAGACTTTCCCATGCTTAGACTATGAGGGGATAAAAGTCCAGGGTTTCCTTTGTCCAGGGTCCCTCCTTGCAGGCAGCAGCTTGGGCTGTTTTGTAATTTAGTTATTGCACCAAAATGAAATTATTTTAGGGATCTGGACACGAGATACTGCTACAGGAAACCTGAGGTCTAGTGGGTAAGGAACCCTGGTGTGATTGTGTGACTGTGGGGTGTGGCTGAGAAGGGACCCCCGTCCCAGCTCAGGTCATGTGAGTGTGACTGCCAGAGTGGCTTCTGGATAGTTGGACAGGGAAGTTTCCTTAACTGCAAACCTGTTTCAGTGTTTAAGCACCCTCTCAGCCTCTCAGTTAAGAAATGTTTCTTCATGTCCAGTCTAAATCTCTCCTGGTTTTGAACCATTCCCATGAGTCCTATCAGTGGATATCAAGGAGGTGAGCTCAGTACTTCCCTCTCCACACCCGCTCCTTAGGAAGCTGTAGGAAGCAATGAGGACACTCTTCAAGCCTCCTTTTCTCTGAACTAGAGAAACTCAGAGTCCTCAGATGCTGCTCACAGGATATTCCTTCCAGTCTTGTCACCACTCTCTTGCCCTCCTCTGGACACATCAAGGGACCTGAACACCTTTCCTAAATTGTGGGGCCCAGAACTGCACGCAGTGTTCTGGGAGAGGCTGCACCAACACTGGATACAGCAGGACAACCACATTCTTGACTGGCTGGTCATGCTGTGCTTGATACACCACAGGATGGGGTTTGCCCTCTTGGCTGCAAGACACACTGCTCTAACAGCTTCTATTCAGCTGCTGCTGGCCAGCACCCCCAGATCCCTGTCTGCAGGGCTGTTCTCCAGCCACTCCTCTCCCAGTTTATACTTGTGCCTGGTGTTACTTTGTTCCAGGTGCAGAAAATCCAGCATTTTGACTTTATAAAATTCATCCCATTCATCACAGCCCAATGCTCCAATTTATCTAGATCCCTCTGCAAGGTCTTTTGCCCCTCAGGAGCATCAAGATCACCTCCCATTTGGTACCATCAGCATCTTGCTAATGGTGCATTCAACCGCTGCATCCAGGCTGTTGATAAATACATTGAACAAGACTGGCCCTGGAACTGAAGAGCAAGGAACAGCACTGGGGACTGGTCACCAGCCAGATGCAGCCCCAAAACAGCCAACAATAATGCACCAAGGTCTTCAAAAGGCATGAATAAGAAACATGCTTTTGGAAGGAGTTTCTCTTTAGTGGTCATGGCAATAATGCTGTTACTGCTGCCTGAACACTGTAAATCCCTTACAGACATCCTACCTGCCATCTTGTCTGCTGATTGTGTAGCCAAAGAGAGGATTGTTGACAAAGCTGATGTTCACTCCAACTAAAGGGGTCCCATCTGCTGTCATCACCTGGCCTCGAATCACACACGCATGTCTGCAAGAAAGAGAAAAATCATGAGAAATAGTAAGTCTTTTTGACAAATGCAGTTTCTTCCTCTGTTGATGTGGCTGGGAACTCCTATGGATTAGAAAGCCAAGGCCTTTATAACCTGTAAAGCTGGAGGCCATGCCATGTGTTTTGATGGTGCAATGCTGCCCTTCAAGGCTTTCTCAGGCATTGTGTAAAAACCTTGGATACTCAAATTACCCTACTATGTAAAAGCAAGTCCTGCAGCATATACTTAATTAAGTATACATTTCTGTAGGATTCACATCACACTGGAATTTCACAGAATCTCAGAATCTCCTGAGATGGAAGGGACTCACAAGGATCACTGAGCCCAGCTCCTGGCCCTGCACAGAACAGCCTTCAAATCATACCACGTTCCTGAAAGTGTTGTCCAAACACATCTGCAACTCTGGCAAGCTTGGTGCCACCACACTCCATCAGGAGCCTCTTCAAGTGCCCAAGCCCCCTCTGAGCAACGAACCTTTTCCTAACAGCCAGTAGTGTCTTAACAGTATTGCTCTAATTAAAAGCAAGGTGTATTTTAAAATCAAAGAGAGTTGAAAATTACCATGCAGTACATGGACATATTTAAGGCACAAAAGCCACAGAAGATCCTGACCTTGGCTTGGCAGCTCATTTCTTTTCCATTTGGGAAAACCATGACAGAAAATTTGCTGGGTTAAGAAAGCTTCCTTATAATCTGCCTGGGGAGCTGAGCACACTAATAGGATGGGCTTTTTCTCCCCCTCTTTTTCTTCCCAAGTTTGGTAGATTGCACCATTTTATAGGCTACATCTATTCCAACTACTCTGTGATCTGTAATATGCTCTTTTATCTAAGGATTTCAAGGACCTTTACAAACACTGATTAATACAGCCAGATTGGTATTTTACAGAGAGAGGAAATAAAACATGGAATGATTTTCAGTTGTCCAAGGTCAGTCAGAAAACCTGTAGTAAAGCCAAAGACAAATTTTCTTGGTTCTCATTCCAAAGTCTGTTTCCAGACTTCTAAGTCATTACTACATTGCTACCTTAGGAGCTTCCCATAAAGACAAAACATCACATGTCTGTGAGAGTGTCTGAACCCAATTTTTGGCTGAAGGTAACTATTTTTCTGAGCAGCAACAGCAAATTGTAGTGTCAGTGTGCTAACATGACTCAATGAATAATTTTTCTAAGTGCTGTCCTGCTGGAGAGCAGAGATTGAAAGCCAATGTTTCTCCAGGTGCAGAACCAGATCTCAGCTAGAGTAAATCATCCCAGCTGCACTTCAACAGAGCAATGGTGCTTTGCTGGTTCAGTGAGGCAAAGGATGATTTCTGCAATGTTTTGTAAAGATGATTTCATAAACACAGATCATTAGAGAAAGAGCCAGTTATTTTCTTACAGTCCACCTTAAAAACTGAGATTGTATAATGCAAGGAGATAAAGTATAACTTCAATTTAATAAAGGCTGCACAATTTTTACATTCCACAGTACAGCAAACAGACCATTTGCCAGGGTGTCTTAAAAAAATTCCTGCTGATCTAAATGGAGAGTTCCAATATTATCAAAAATTACTGCAGCGATGCCAAAATGTGTCTGCAATCTAAGATGCAACTATATTCACATATAATTTTGGAATAGGTCACAAGAAAATTAGATACTGGAAATTATTTTTATGTCACTGAGTCTTCTCTAATGTATCATCACTGAATTCTTAGGAGTCATGTAGAAAAAACCTGGACTAAGTTTGGAGCTAATAATCCAACAATCCTACAATGGTTTGAGCTAGAAGGGATATTAAAGATCATGTAGTTCCAAACTGCCTGCCTTCCACTAGACTGCTTTACTCAGAGCCCCATCTAACTTGGCCGTGAACATTTTCTGGGATAGGGCCAATGAGGGGAATAATATCCTTAGTACTTCTTTTGCTTCTCCCATTAAGGGCTCTACCTCAGCTTTCCATATATAACAACTGGAAAACAATAATCCAGTACCGTATTATGCACATCACTCTCTAACATACAGGTAGAGCATAACTGAAAAAGAATCAAGATGCCATGGAATATGCTTGGAAAAATGTCAATGTTTGGAATAACCCCAATGAAGTCAACAGGTGACCACCTGCAGTGCAATTTTTGTGTAAAGTGAACGTGTCTGAGCACATCTCAGAGCCAACAGCAGAGCCTAGGCTCTCTCTACCCAGTTTTTTTCATGATCTGCTCCACTCTGTCCCATTTTATTTTCCATCCTTCAGAGAGACCAGATGATGGGTTTGAAACTCCCTTCTCTCTGCTTCTCATCAAATGAGCTGAATGTTTTGTGGAAGACAAGGAATCACTGCAAACTCTTTCATGAATACTAACACCTGAGTACAAAAGAATTGGTGTTCTGTACCAAGTAAACACTGCAACTACAAATGTTTTAAAATAATAAGAACAAGATCATACATTTCTGTGAACCCAAGAAGAATACTTCCACCCTTTTTTTTTTCCTTCAAAGAGGTCAAAGCAAATAAGGAAAAAAATACATGTTGCAGGTGTCCCTCCTGCTGCCTTACACACAACATATGTCCAGGCAGTTTTAAAGTTCTAAGTAACAGTGCAAGCAGATTGGCCAAGATCCTTGGCTCAGTAAATGAGGGATGTGCTTTATATCCACAAGCATCTGCTCCATTACATACCACTGACAATTATTTCTACAACAAGCACCAGCACAAGGTGGGCAAACAGCAAGTTTCCTCTCACCTTGGCAGCTGTAGCAAACACATTCAACACCCCACCTTTGGAAAAAGACTCAGTTCCTATCCTGGATGATGCTTCCCAGCACTCATCCAACTCTGCTAATACACCTATGTGCTCATGGACTTGGAGGCTGTCTCTTCTCAGAGAAGCAGCTCGTCAGCAAACCCAGCTGCATCCCCACCCTCCTGTAACCACTGCTTTATTTCCATGCTTTAAGGAAAGATGTTACCACTAAGGGGATATCATTCCCAACCCACAGCAATAAAAAGAAGATGGAGCAAGATACACGAATCTGAATAGATTTAAAAGAGATAGAGATGGAAACTGCAGGAAAACTCAAGCCCAGACTGACTCTGATGAGTCTCAAATCTTCTACTTCCCTGAGTGATAAAATTTGCCCCGCTTGAATAAAACACAGTGCACTGGAAGCAGCTGGCTTCTCTAGTGTCAACACGTCCTTTGTGGAGACAAGATCGAGTATCTACAATGCCCCAAGCCCCCCAGGATCCTGGTTAATGCTAATTTAGTCAACTATTTCCTTCAGTTGACCTTGGTCTAAATGCAATTACCCTGCAAAGAAGTTAAGTGGTACTGCTAAGATGCTCAGCTCTGCTAGAAGGTCTCCAAATACATTTACATAAAATTATCTCTCATGTTAATAGAAGAGATTTATTCCATCAGTCCAGGCCTGCTAGTTCAGAGTGCTTTCTGCAGTTGAACAAAATTCAATTTCTTGTAGCCTGAGCCTCATCTTTTCATTAAATTATTAACAGATTCCACCTACTGCCTCTGGTTTTTGTTTTTGTTTTGTTTCCTTCACTACTGTTACATAAGACTTTATGGATTCTTGTTTTACAAGGAATAGCAGATTCCATTTTCCCCCTTCTTTAATTTGACTTTTCCTTTAATTTTTTTTTTTATTTGTCATAAAAACTTGCTTGAAAGACCATCATTGTCAAAATGCTATTTACAAGGCCAGATGGTGCATCAAAGAATTTTACACTGTGGCTTTGTGAAGTTACCTTTTATTCCCAGTAAAATGAAATTAAGTCTTTCTGCTAAGATCTGGGTCACAGTGGCAAAACAGAGAGGGGTACTCTGATGCCTTTACGTTCCTACTGCTCAGAGACAAATAAAATTTGACAGACTGTCAACAAAATTCAAGCACACCAAACCAGCCTTAGAACAGAAGCCAGAAAAGTAAATTCCACAAAAGCCAATTCACCTTATGGGAGCACATTAAAGATTTGTCTTTAATACTAACTCTGATCCAGCGTCTCAACCTAGACCCTGGTCCTTCCAACACACTTTAGTCACAGATGTTTTCTGGTGACAGTGTGGTCGGCATTTGGAAATAAGGGAAAAATACTGTTTCTGCTAAGCATTTTTCATTTTAAGAAGAAAATTCCACGCATCCTAAATCCCACTTTTTCTGCAAGAAATGTATGTTCTTTCCTTGACTGAGGATAGGTGACATGGGAAATCTCACTCTGATTAATTTCTGTTGCTCCTCAAAATACTCCTCCATATACCTCATTCTCGTTTAAAGGTTTCAATGTGTGAAAATGGTTATCATGACTGCTTAGCCATCCTCAGCCCAGTTATTAATAACAAAAATTTCAATTTGACATTATAAATATTTTTGAACTTACAACTTTAACATTTTATTGGTATATATAAATATACATGCATATATGCAGGATTTATCCTTCTTGGGATAAAACTTCAACAGAGCTCCACAGAACAAAAATCCAGAAAGTTGTAATTCATCAGGAAGAATGTTATTAATGAAAAATAATCTTTACAGCCTTTCTGTGTGACACCAGTCATGTCAGCTGGTCTGCTTATTTCTCTTTACTGCACTTGCAAAATAAGAATCCCCTCCTTACAGAGACATAAGAAGAATAATTGCAGTAATCTGAAAATCCCTTTGCAGAGGGATTTTTACATTCTCATGGCATTCATCTATGATCTTCTCAGTCTGATAAGTGCCTAGAAGTACAGACGTGCTACAATCTCTTGTCTTTAGCCTTGGCTGTGGCCTTTTTGCTCGAGAGCAAGAGAGGATAAAGCAAAATGTACCTCGTCCATTTTGGGTTGAATGCACCTGTCTAATGTTAAACAACCTCAGGGCAGTCTTGTACCAGGATAGACAGAGCACTTGGTAGAATGCCAGGTAAAAGCTAAGGGCATCACGATCAAACACACGGACACACAGAAAATGCCTGAGCTGGCAGATGAAGGACAAAAGAAGAAGAGGAAAGATCAGAACATAGAGATTTCAAGTTCATTGCTTGTGGCAGTATGTTCCTCAAAAGCTGTCTGTAAAAACAGCCCTACCCACTAGCCTCTTAACTGTGGAGAAAAACCTCCTGACAGTCTTTCCTTGAACTGAGTAAATCCGTCTGACTTTTTTAGTTCAGTTTAGTTGTAAGAAAAGCTTAAAGTCAAAACCTATGTACTGCTCTTAGCTGCCATCTGAATTAAGGAATTTAGGTAAGGAAAAAGAATGCAAATGATCCTTCTGAAGATCTCCTTGTTGAAAAGAAAAAAGGCAGACTTTCATATAGGAAACAAAAATTGAAGAACGGTCATCCAGAAAGAACCCCACACTATCATGGACAGCACAAGAGAGTTTCTGAAAGGGTTTGGCACATATTGGGCAGCTGGGATACAATCCTGCTGGATTTAGCAGGGCTTGATGCAATAGGAAATGGAATAATGGTTCTAAACTAGAAGAGGGTAGATTCACACTAGATTTAAGGAAGATAAGGATGGCAAAACAGCGGTAGGCTGTGTGGAGAGGTTGTGGCTGACCTATCCCAGGAAACATTCGAGGCCAAGTTGGATAGGGCTCTGAGCAACCCAATACAGCTGAAGATATCCCTACTCATGGCAGGGGCTAGATGGCCTTTAAAGGTCCCTTTCACTCAAAAATATTCTATGATTCTAAATAACTGATTAGGCTCATCTGAGGAGTCTGCACTAAGGGAAGCACCAAAATGCTGGTGTCAATGTGACAAAGGGACTAAATGCACTAACGTTTGACCATATCCCAAATGGGGACCTGCTAAGTGGCACTGACAGACATGGCTTGGAACAGATCCTGTCATTCTGCGCTGTGAGTCACTGATGGAACAGGGACCCTGGAGAAGGATAGTGGGTGACAAATAGCAAAGTTTTTAGGAGCTCTGAACAGAATCAGTAAAAGAAAGCCAATTCTAAGTTGTTTGAAGCAAGAAACTGCACCTGCCTGTTTGTTTAACCTACTCAGTGAAGGTGCTAAAAAGGTCTCATCTCTGAAGGATAAGGAGATGCTGATGATTATGTGGGCATGGTCCTTAGCTGTTAAGCTTTTGCAAGAAGCCTTCTACAATATTTAGATATTCTATGAAAGACACAGCAAAGCCAAATGAATTAAAAGCTCCATTGAAAACCCATTACTCAAATTGCCTGAAGGACAGGGGAAAAAGCTATATAATGCTCAGATACTTTTATAGATGTGGCTAATGAAGTTGGTTTTTGAAGTCAAAAAAGAAGTGCTTATTAACCAATATTTATAATAACATCTGCAGACACAGATTTTATTCTTGCTGCCTCTTTAGATCCGATCTAACTTGACAGTATCAACCCAGTGAATGTTCTTCATCTGATATTTTTATTATACATGCAGGGACTTGGTTTTGTGATCAATTGTTGATCAGTTTCTTTGGCTTCCCACTGCATGCAGCTGTCTCAATTCTGCTCTGTGAAGACTTACAAACTGATGGTTCTTTAACATCTCCTTTGGCATCATCTTTTTTCAGCAGTATTAGTGACTGCTGGTTGTAGCTCCTCCAAAAGGAAAGAGGAGGTATCTTTATCGCGTGACAGCTTTGCAACAAAATGTAATATCCTTTGAGGACCACCTACCACTCTTAGAAATTCCATGATCATTGCTCTCACAAGAATTCCCTATTGGCTCCATTCTTGAGAGACTCAGGCCCTTATTGCTTTGAATACTTCTCCCAGGAACTGAACATTATTCACCTTCTTGTTGTGTGTCCTTTTATCTTTATGACAGCACAATCTTCCTCTCTGATCTGCCAAGCAATCTGGCCACTCTTGGATGCCACTCCTGCCATCCAGAGCATCTTGTGTCTCTATGCCTCATTGACTCACTATTTTCACAACTCAAGATTTCTCAGCTGAGCTATAATGGTAAGGTGGGAGGGTAAGGGATATGGGAAGGCTACTCAGCAGAGGAAAAGATGCTGATGACATCTGTAGAATTGTAAAACTGCCTCTAACTGTTTAAATGAAAGTATTTTAGAACAGAGTTTTATAGGAAATGCAACACATAAAGTTGGGCTGTGCTTTACTGCAAAGTTTCAGTGAAGAATCCTTTTGCTCACGTGATTGACTAATGCTTTAGGAGCTGATGACTCTCTCCTTTTCTCCAGTAAAACCAAAGAAACACTCCTGCTTTGCATAAGGTATTAAAGAAACACAATCCCAGTCATATTTTTTAGGTCTGTACAATCCAAATCAAGTGTCCAGTAGTACATAAGGTAGAAGATAATTTTTCCACCTAATACTGAATTATGCTTATTTAATGATTTTTCAGAAGTCATTTTATAGCCATTATTTCTATGAGAGATAAAGACTTTATGCTGCAATAACTTTCAGAGATGAATAGTGTATTCTTGTCAAGTCTTCACTAAAAATGTCTGCAGAACTTAGTAGCTCTGTATTATTACAGTATTTTACATCTGGTATTTATTTTGTAAGCATTGGCCACATATTCAGCTCTGCAAAAAAACAGGAATAAAAGCACTGCCTTTCATTGAATCTGAGGCACCATGAAAACAAAACTAAGCAGAAGAGGAGGAAAAATACATTATTTCCAGGTTAATTAGAAAATTATCTCTCTTTTGATCATCATAGGGGAAGTTCTTTAACTACATATAAGCTATCTGATAGATTTGTAATGATCAAAAGGAATTAGCAAAAAAAGGTCCAGTAAAATACAAAAGATTTTATGGTTGGGATTATAAAACTGCTTTTTTATATAGGAGGTTTTAAACAAATTTAGCAAATAAATGCCACACTCAAAGGACAGACTCTTTCTGGTATGGCACCTTTTTTCAGAGGACAGTAACTTAAGTACTGAATAAATATTTAATCAAATATCCATGTGCAGATCCAAGAGAATGCATCAACACGTACACCATAATTTGGACTCCTAAATCCAAAAGTGCACATCAGTACCGCTGTAATCTGGGAGGTATTTAAATCTCTAGCCTTCAAAACTTGCAAACATGAAAAAAACTCCTAATGAGCTGTCTTCTGCACACTCCAAGAGCTCCTTGGGACACAGGTATCACCTGAGACCTTTTAATTCCAGGCGCAGGATGGTGCATTGTTTCTATCAATTGTCTCACTGGGTCTTGGAAGCATGCCCAAATCATACTATGAAGATCCTACTCTTTCCCTTGTGCTTGGTCATAAATATCTAACATTTAAAAAATATTTTTAGAAAGCTGAAGCCCAGTTTCTCTAATGACTGTACACAGGACTTATAGAATTACAGAATCATTAAGGTTGGGCAAGACCTTGAAGATCATTGAGTCCAACCAAATTACTTTTACTGACAGTTAGAAAAGAGGAATATAATTACATCATGGTTACACTATCTATGTTATGGAAAAGAACATAAATATGGACAGGAGTTTTACTTTCATTAAGTCTTGCAGATACAAATTCCACAAAGTTGATGTAAATAGCTGCATATATTGCAATAATTTACTATATGGGAATAATGTTATGCTAAACTTAAAATCAGAGGGCAAACATGGGAAAAGAAAATAAGCCCTGTACATAGGAAAGGTAAATTTTTAAAGTATGCTTTGCTCTTAGGCCCTCTTGAAGGGATTAATTACTAAAATAAAAACCAGTAAGTTTTTAAAAAGCTATGACTTGTACCTAATAAGGAGTTCATTTGAGTAGAAAGCATCAAACGAAGAATGATGCCTTTGGAAGACAATAATGCTGGGAAGAAGAGGGTTTGAAGACTTGCTGAGTTAACCTGTTCTAAAATATGGAAAAATACGACCTTGCTTCCATCAATGCAGGTACCATGCTGTGCCATGAGTGCTCACCCTCAGAACACTGGATGCTGTGTTATTTCTATGACACAGTATTAAACAGATGCAGCATTCCAAACTGTCCTAACCTACAGAGATGCTGTGCTCCCTATGGTCCTATATTGCTTTTGGGTGCCTGTGTACAGTGGGTGCATCTGACCCAGAGAATTTCCTGCTGCTGAAGGGAACTTCATCTGCCTGGAGCTGGACCAGAGCCATGGGCTGGACTAGCCAGCCCAGGAGAAATCATCAGGATTAAAGCTACACCTGGTAAGTTTTGGTTCTTTGACCTCTAACTTTGTCTTCAACTAAAGAAGTGTTTCTTAGGTCACTGTATCAAAGTTATACTTTTCTTGATGGAAAAACACAGAAAAGACAGAGCACCTTAGTTTCCTTGGGTGCCGGGGTGAACCCACAGCCCCCCATGAATGGGACAAAATGAGTGAAAAGAAAAGAGAAGATGCTTTGAACATATGCATAGAATCAGAGAATGGTTTGCTTTGGAAGGGACATTAAAGACCATCCAGCTCCAATACCTACCCATGGGAAGGGACACCTTTCACTAAATCAAGCTGCTCAGAGCCCCATCCAACGTGACCTTGAATACTTCCAAGGACAGGGCAGCCACAGCTTCTCTGGGCAAACTCCGTCAAGGATACTAAGAAAACATAGCAACGTTCCTCAAAATCACTTAGGACTGACCAAAAGGACTACCAAAACATTCTGAAAAAACATTTTGATCCCCTCCTATTTTCTTAGCTCTTCTTTAACCATGATCAATATTCACAGTTTTGGTTTTGATGGGACTTGGGACCAATGCAATTTAACTCTGACAATAAACCCCATTTATTTATTTATTCACAGTAAAACAGTGTACACAGGCATTTATAGCATACCTGTCTCTCTGAGATGCTAACTGTGCTGTGTAATCCTCTCCACCTGGATCAGTAAGGTACACCGTTCTGCCTGGCACACAGAGGGGACACAGGAAGGTTGAATGACATGTTTACAGATGCCTTGTCACTCAGTAATAGGAAAAAATGTACAAAGTTAATGCTGATCAGAATTTTAATTCATCAAAACCAACTTTGTACGCAGACTACTGACCTGAGGGCGATCAGGGACTACTCTTGCAGCTAATAACAAATGCTGCTCTCTGATGTTTCATGTTACTCAGATGGTTATTTCTAGCTGCCCAAGTAATCAGAACAGGTTCATACTGTTGGCAGCAAGTAGATATACGCAATCTGTCTCAAAAAAGGAGGGGTGTAAAGCACACTTATTTCAAAATTGAATGATTTGAAATTCTCTTTACAAAAGTGCCAATTCTACACATGGTTTTCTGCGGCACTTTAACTATGCCAACACTTACCATAAAAGACTGTGGACCAGGACTTTAGCCTGTTCTTGCCCTTTTATGAACCTGTCCCTCAAAAGAGAACAAATACATCAGGTGTCCTACTTTAGAGTCAACTTATTGACACCACTGCATCTTGTGCTACTCCTTATGGTGATGGACAACTAAGAATGGCTTAAAAACAACAAAGCTAACAGTAAGAGTAAGTGGTTTCAAAATCAATACAAGAATGACCAAGTAGTAGAGGAGTACTTGTTATCTGTTCATCAAAATGATGTGAAAAGACATTCTGCGCATTCAAAATTTAATTTACCTACTTCCTTTATCATCATAAACACTCATTTCAATATGGGTAATGATTATTTTTTCTTCGCAAACATGAATAATATATAATTGCTGGTATTTGGGAAGAGACAAGGTCTTTGCCTTTATCCATCAGGGTAATTTATCATTGTCTTTCTTTTTCTTCTGCACTGGTGAGAGAGCTTGTCAGCTCAGCTTGTTCTTAAGAAGCCAGAGTGTAATTCAATAATAAATTCACTTAAAGGCTAGCTGTCACGAGACATTCATTTATTTGTATCCATTAGGTGATCTGCACTGCTGCTCCCTCTGAAGAGTGGCTAAGCTGTGGTTTTGAAGCTCAGGAAATATATTGCAGAGATATTCAGTCACCTCCTTCACGCTGCTGCCACTTCTGCACAGGCCAGACAGGGATGCAAACGTGCCCCGGTTCCCTCAGGGTGATATCCAGTCAGTCATGACCTAGTGAAGCCCAGAGGAGCACTCACTTCCTGACCTGAATTGTGAGTGTGCCTGTGCCACTGGTGCCCATGCATGATACCAGACACCCAGGACACAGAGATCCACACCATCTCTGTGTTGCCTGCTCATGGGGGACTGCTCACAGCAAATGACACAGATCCAACTCCAACCCTACCCCATGAGGACGATGGCGTTGGGACAGAAAGATATAGGAAATTACATGAACAGCAGTCTACAGTCCTGATCTACACCAAGGAGACAACTTTATGAATTATCCCAGCAGCAATAGGAGAGGGTTGTCCTAAAGCAAGATGCTGGAGCCTTCCATAAGAATAACTCCCTCTTGTCAGACAAACTTTTAAGCCAGAAGCTGGAAGGAGTGATGAAAAACAGCTCATCTTGCCCCCAGCCGCTGCTGTGATTTCTATAGAGACACCGAGCAGCTCCATGGATAACAGGGATATTATTACCTGTCTGCTGGAAAAGCAACTGGTGGAGTTTCAGTGACAATGCTACTGAATAAATGGCATATGCACACGCGCAAATACAGGCAGTCTTGCCTGTCCAGATTAACTGGATCCCAGATGGTCCTAGACCATGCTTCCCCACATATCAATCACTGACTACTGCTGAAGCACTGTCACTTCCAGGATGACCAGAGGAGCTGCTCAAAGGTCCAGCTTTCTGGGAGGTGAAACAGGAATTGAAACTACAGAAAGAGGCCAAATAAGCAGAAAACTTTTGCAATGGTTGAATTTATCCATATCTATAGGATCTTTAAGAACTGCCAGGAACATGTGATCTCTTTTAAAATCCCAAAAGAGTAGTGGCATTTTCAACAACCCAACACTCTCATGAGCCTGGACCAGGTGCTGTCTCAGGGGAAAATATACCTTCTATTGAGGTTCTTCAATATTACTTGCAATCACTCTTGTGAATCAAAATACTTAACTTGAGAGATGCAATACAATCACAGCTTGAGGTGACATATCTGTACACCATACTTAGTGGCACACAGCCTATGCTGATAATTTGAGAATGGAAACCCCATAAATCATCGCTACCTCTGTATAATTCTTCATCCTAACTTAAACAGAACAAGTTTTATTACTTCCACTGCATTTAATCAAAAGCAGTCATTAAAACCCTTCCTACTGATCTCAATCTTTGCATTCCCTCACTCCAGTAACCTACTGGAGACAAACATTTATGCTAGCAGGTGCTCCTTCTTAATTCTGAATCTCTTCTTAGCGGGACATCTATAGATGGTTACTAGGTCCTTCCTACACAGAGATCATCAGACCTATGAAACACATGTAACAACTGTAGGAATTTATGTGACACTAAATGACACATTCTTTCTGTTGGTTCTCTGCGGGCACTCTCAGAAACAAATTCACTATATAATTAGAAATTCACACTATTTTCCCCCAGCTCTGTATGCTGTTGAATGCAAGCAGCCCTTCAAGAGAAGCTGCAATTTTATTTTTTTATTGCATAAATATGAAGATTCCTATAGTTCATTAGTTGTATGGAAAGTTCACTAAGCACAGATGTGTGTGTACCAAAACTCTCTGCCTGTCAGAAAGGATAGATATGGACCTGATAACAGAGTCCTCTGTGGAAATGCTGAGGAATTGCTACCCTAAATACACCAGAAGAATGAAACGGTGAGCATAATGTATTTCATATTTTGAAGGCTGATTTTACAGCCTAGTCCAGAGCCCAGACTGTTCAGTATCCAGTACCTGTGATCTTCAGAATGCCAATGAAAGACAACAATTTGCAACATGAAAGTGTTTGGTTATAATCTGAGTCACTACTGTCAGTTTTCTTGGACCGTGAAGAACTTGGAAGCAAGAAGTATAGGGAAAATAACACATCAGGCCAATCTCCTGACACTGCTGTGATGATGATGTCAGCCTGCAGACTACAAAAAAAGGCAATATATGGGAGCTGGTACCCAAGAGATGTGGGCAGTGTCCCTCCGTGAAAAGCATTAGGTCAGAGCTAGAAGGGCCTGAGAGGCCAGTTGAGATGTAAGTGCTGAAATAAATACTCACACAAACATGAGGGCTGTGTATTTTCAGTGCCAACCTATCAACTGCTGTGTGTGGGAAAGCTGAAAGTAAGCAGTTCATGTCTGGGTGAAGCTCAACAGAGTTCAAACCAAAGTGTTGAGAGCCACCTCCAGGATCAGGGTCACTACTTCTGAAAGGCAACATTTAGGGCAGACACTGAATGATATAGGAATTTGACACCCCAGTAACCCTGCTACAAGAAATGATTTTCAGGGATGACCAGCCCTGACAGACAGGAATATACTTAAACCAAAATCTTGAGATGCAGTCACAGAAGTTAATGGCTCTGTTATAGCAGTTCACTTGTTTCCCAGTTCCTGTTTCTTGATGATGATTGCAGCGAAAAAGAATTTCTTGATTTTAAAACCAATCTACATTCAACCTGATTGCTTATATTGCAAATCACTCTAACAGCCATCCCTAGATGGTATGATTTTCCTCAGTTCTTATGAAGTCTCTAATATTCACACTATAGATTGCAAAGAGTATTCCAGTTTCCTTCTCTTTTGTCTCTGTCAAAGGAAGATCTGCCACTGCTCTTTAGGAGATACTTGTGCACAACATCATTCACTTCATCTAGAAGAGCTGAATGGATGCCTTTCACTCCTTGAAATAAGGAAAGTGAGGAAACATGCAACTGCTTGTATGTGTTGGAAGAGAAGCATCTTGCCATACTGGCTGGCAGGAAATTGTAGGTGAAGAGACAGTCGGCAGAACTACATCAGCCATAAAATCTTGAGGTATCTACTTCATTTAAACAACTTTAATTATTCTGTGTCTTGCTGCCCTTCCATGTCTTAAAATGGCTAAGTGGCTTATGCTTCACCACTTACTGAATCAACTCCAGCATTCACTTACCCGCCTTCAAAAGGATTGTCCCCTGGGATGACATGAGTGCTGTCCTTGCCAATCAGGAACTTGATTCGATCATAGAAGGAGTGCAAGCTCTGCTGGGAGACGGGCGCTTGTGTCTCCTGGATGATATCCAGGGGGTCCGGGGAGCCCAGGCACAGCGCATTCACGTGGCACAGTGGCTGCAAGCAGCAGTCTGGGTCCATGCAATCCACCAGGCCATCTGCAGAAGGGTAAGGAACATTTTAGAGCAATGGAAACATGGGGTGCTGCAGACTTCAGGGTGCAAGAACTCATTCCAATGCACGCAATAGAGAAATGCAGATTTTTATCTACATTGAGTAAGGCATGTTCACTTAAAGTCACAATAAGGAAACCAAAATACACATTAATACATAAGAGAAATATGTAGTAATATGTAATATATGAAAACTCATATATTAGACTGGGCCCTCAAAAAAGCGTATTTTAGATTAATCCTAGGATGTGCCATTCCACAACTCATTCACTTGGATTACTAACTCCAGAGCCCCTAAAGATTGCAATGGGTTTTTTTTGTCAAAATACCCAACTCCTGTACCCTGCTCCTAATAATTGCATCCCACCAAAGCTACCAGGTTTGCTTTCAGCAGAACTAAATAGTGAATAAAGCCATGGTATCTACCACAGCTGCAAAGAGATCTATACATGCAGCCCAGTAAAATAGAGTAGAAAGTAAAGGAGATTTTGCTGGGAAGGTTTGACCTCTTCTGACCTTGGTCACATTGATTTCATACTGACACAGAGTAACAGGTGACCTCAAACTCTCAGGGTATAAATCTTGCACTTTCAGCACCATTAAATTAATAGTAACAACAATAATAGCAGTGGATACACATGAAAAGGCTTGCTGAGTGTACTCCAGTAAAATGAGGGTTTGCATATCTGTCCAGCCATCAAATGCAGACAGTACCACTTCCCCTCCCACCGCCATAGCAACATGCCCCATTCATTTGGAGATGCCACTGCTCATTGCAAACAGCACAGTAAAAAGCGGTGACAGGAAAAGAAATACCAAAAAAAGCTCAAAAGAGGTTTGATGAAGCATCACATTTAGCAATAAAAGCTGTTAGCATGTAGTAGAGACAGATCTTTAAATCAGATAAAGGAACTGGATGTTTTTGTTCTGGGGTAATGGGATACCGAGCCCTTCACTTCCAACTCATCAGTTCAAGCAAGACAGTTTGACAGTGAATGAAAATTACTACCATGTGACGGCTGTTCACAGACCTATGTGAAATGACTGGTTGGTCTCTGTGTAGCTGCTGAGAGCTCCATATGTCACAGACACCACCTTTACAGCAAGCATCCTACTAACAACTTCAGCAGAGAGGCAAGAAATGAACATGCCTGGAGAGCAACACTATCCTGAGAGGCAGAGCCCTCCTGAAGTGGGATGAAATCTTTAGTTTTCAGGATAATAGATTTTTTTTATCTCAAAGAAACAATAAATTAAAACAAGACACTTTGTTATTAATACCGATTGTGAGCTTCCATTTTGTCCCACTTTTATCGGTATGAATTAGAAGTCCTTTCACTAATGTTATTGGCATTACTTTGTATTTACTTCAATATAAATAGGATGAAATCTGATCTTTCATTGTTCTAGTACTTAAGATGGCTCACACATCATGGACTTGGATTCTGTTGAGTTATACCTGTTCCAATCTTGGAATAGTTTAGTGTTTAAAACATCACTGACATCATCATTTCATATGGTTACTCACACACAGAAAGTCGAACAAGCCTGGTAGGGGCTCCCAGAGCTTCCTGTGTCCAAGTAGGTCAAAAACAATGAGTACCTGCTCCATGTACACGTACACACACACACACTGGATCATTTCCACAAGTGCTCTGCACTTGTCATTAATGATAATGGGAGCACTATTAAACCAGCAAAAGTGCTTTGGAAAATTCCATCTGTTACCCTTACCTCTGTCTGTCCTAACATCTCAACATCTTTATAACTCCTTACAGAATTGCCACAAAAAATGTTCATCTTGGACACTAAACCTATCCATTGGCCTTTTCTCTTGATTACTAGTGATAATGAAAAGGAACTAATTAGAATTTCTTTGCCCATTAAAAAAATTGCTTGCTGCAGATGACTAGATCAGTAGGATTCTGGAAGGTCAAATCTCAGATAAAGTTTGAGAGACCGTTCACAGAATACAGGCTGGCTTAGGTGCAACAGGCTTAGTCACAGCTGCCTACTTACAAAAAAAAAAAAAGTAAGAAAGAAAAACAAACAACAAACCAGCCTTGTTACTATATTGACTACAGTTTCAAGCAAGATAAAATGTTGTATTTTTCTCACACACATTAATAATGTTTTCTAAGGCTACAGACACTTGGCTGAAAGGATGGCAAACCAGCTGTACCATACCTCTTCATTAACCTGTCTTTTTCCTAGGCATCACAAATGTATTTTGGGGCCTGAAGCTACAAGACAGCAAGAAAATGTTGTCTTTGCAGGAAAGTGTAGATAAATGTTTGAAGAATAGAAGCAGAGGACAATGTTTTGAACAGGTGAGAATGATGAGGACTTATCTCCAGATAAGCCTTTCAACTAATGTGCTTCGGACCTATATGGAATAAATTGAGGAAAACTACATCAGAAAAGTTTGTCACTGACATCCTAAATTCATGAAGGCACTCGAGGGCTGAAATGGCATTTAGCTACTCAACTCTCTCTAATACCAAGAGCAGTTTCAGGACAAAGCATTTCTTTAGCTTAGGAAAATGTAATGGCTATTTTTGTCTGAGTCATGCAGAACAGCAAGAGTTAATCTACAAGCCAGATCATAAGTAGTGATGTCTCCATGTGCATACTGTTTTCTTGGGTTTTTTATTGTATGGTCCAAAAGTCATCCAAGTCGTGCCCTACAGTGACCTGTCAGGAGATATAATGACAGCGTACACAGCTATGACTTCTCATGCCCTGATATCTCTCACTGGATTTATCAGAAGAGTGAGGATAAAGTGACATTTGCAAGAACCTCCTGACCCATGACTCTGGCATTAACTGTCCAATTCAACAAAAACAATATGAAGTTGTAATACAAAACACCTTTGAAATCCATAAAGCACAAAGGTGAATTTTCATTAAAAATCACTGCAAATTTTTCAGACAGGTAACAGAGGGGGATGATCATGGGGTCAATGCCCTCTGCACCCCAAGTTTAGCAGCAGTAAAGCCAGAGAGACCCATGACCTGCATGTGGATTCCTAACTCCAGTAGCTCCCAGAGCACACGTAGACCGCACAGTAAGTTATTAGTTATGGACGCCTTTATACAGCTCTTGGTTTTAAAAAGTGATGACAGCTCCCCTACTTAAATATAACTGTAATATGACTGTGGCACTTAAGAGCAGAGAAAAAATACATTGCTGAATTATCTCTGTGAGAAATTTAAAGTCTTGCATAGGGGGATTACTGCAATTCATATGTTTTAAGGCTACTATGATCAGCTTGTCTGACCTCTTATACCCATAGGCTGTTGATTTTTTTTCCCACCCAGAACTGGATTAAAGCCTGTGTTTTAGAAAAATATTGCATATACCAAAGAGAGTTGATTATAGTGAGTCAACCACTTCTTCCAATAAGCTTCTGAAATGTTTAATTACTGCTAGGGAACTGTGTCATATTTCAAGGGTGGATTTGTCTAATTCCAGTACACCATGACTGGTCTTGTTTGGCCTTCATCCATAAAGGTACCAATAGTTCCTTCTGCCCTGCATGCTCTGATGTCCTTTCCATGTGCAAGTACCTCCATACAGAAAAATAATCTATTCCAAATCTTTTCTCTGAACAGCTAAGGAAGAACAAAATTCCCATTTTAAGGTTTGTTTCCCAACCACCGGACTTTTTGGTGTATGACATCCTTTGAGCTCTTTCCAGTAATTTCACATCTGTTATGTGTGGACACCAACACTGGACACAGCACTATGTCAGCAATACTGGGTGCAGAAAAGAGACCACTTCCTCTTTTCCAAAGAATTTTTGGGCTTCTATACTCCTAAGGTTCACAGAGGTGAAGGTGCAAAAGCCTTGAACCAAGAACAATGACCTCCAGTGACCCCAAAATCCTGTTCTGAGCCATTGCTTCTCAAGAATCTCTCAACCCTCCAGTATAACATCCTTTCTTTGTTCCCAGGGCTATTTTGCATTTTGCTGCATTATGATATATTTTGTTTGATTGTGACCTTGCAGCGATGTGAGTCAGATCATTCTGTGTCAAAATGATCTAGGTACATTATTTACCACCATACTGAGCTTTAGGTGACCTAAAAATTTTAGCAGGAGAGAAGTAAACTACATTCTAAGACAATAATTAAAATGCTGAGTAGGGCTGGATATGACAACCAGTTCCAAGGAATCCCTACAGAAACATCTTCAATCATGGATGCCTTCCAATTAACAAATTAATTCAGACATGTGTCACTAAGCCAGAATTTAAGACATCTCTTGTGTTCCTTCTTATTTCCACGCAATAGGAATTTTTACATCTTTGAGACTGTTTATGCATTCTATATAGACATACATTTGCTGGCTGCAAAGTGCTTTGACAGTCCTGCTAAAACCAAACCCAAATTCTTTTGTCCTACTTCCTTTGCAGGAAGCCTGAAATAAATACCTTTCTGTAATCTTAGAGTTACCATGGGGTGAATCAAACCACTGTTGTGAAAAGGGAGCCATTGGCAAGACATTGTCACATCTGGTAAATGATGTGTTCAGTGGTTTGCATCTTCCACTAAGATTCAAGTAATCAGAGAATAAAGCAGAGTGGATGGCACCTCTGCAGGTCATCTTGTGAGCCCTGGCTCATTCCCTTCAGAGAGGGACATGAAGGAGAATGAAATGGGCTCAGCAGAAACCCTTTCTTTTCTGCCATTGAGGATAAAGCAGCTCAAATGTATTCAGCCAACACTGTATTTTAGGGGACCAAGACCATTTTTATCAGGTAATCTACACTCTGTATTTCACTAGCCAATGAGTTTTATTTTGGGATGACTCATCTAGCTTGTATCATGTGGGTGGAGTTGCAATTTTTTTTAGAATGAGGCTCTGATTCCCTTAAAGACTGCAAACCAACTAATTCCATTAGTGAGCTCTTCAAACTACTCCTTTAGACTGAAAACTCCGTGGGAGCAGAGACTGTCTTTTTATTTTCTGTTCACAAAACATCTGTTTCAGTCTCAAAGGGCTCCGAGGTGTCAGCACAACCCAATGAAATAACCACAATTCTCAATAAAGTTTTGTGTCTGCAATGTATGTTCAGCTTTTTCTCCATGGGAGCGTTGTTTCATGGAAGGGGCTGGACACCAAAGGTACCTCTGTCTTCTTGGAGCAGGACCTTGGCCTAATGAGTGTAACATTTGCATAATGTCAGCGGAGAACACCTCATTTTAACTGAGTTCAAACACTCGCTATGACTACTGAGACAGCACCACTAGATAATGACAACGGATGGAAATGCTGACCTCACTCAGGAATTTCACGAGATACTCCTTATCGTAACTGCCTTCCACAAATAGTCACCTGGATACCAAATTTAAGAGGAGCTAAGATTACTTGGCTTTACAAACACTGCTTGTGACCCATCACATTCTGAAAATCACGTCCTTTATGACATTTGTCTATATGATGCATGCAAAAAAATACATCCACCCAAACCAACCAGATATTTTAAAATTCCTGCAAAATAATTACTCTTGAGTGTAGTATTGTCTACAAGCATCCCAGGATGAGGGAAGAGACAAGAAAGTTGACTCCATGTTTCAGAAAGCTTGATTTATTATTTTATGATAGAAAATATATTAAAACTATACTAAAAGAATAGAGAGAAAGGATTTCATCAGAAGGCTAAGCTAAGAATAGAAAAGGAATGAATAACAAAGGCTTGTCTCTGACCGAGACAGTCTGGGCAGGTGAACTGTGATTGGCCCTTAATTCCAAACAACCAGATGAGACCAATCACAGATTCCCCTGTTGCATTCCACAGCAGAAGATAAGAATTGTTTACAGTTTGTTCCTGAGGCCTCTCAGCTTCTCAGGAGGGAAAAATCCTAAGGAAAGGATTTTTCATAAAACATGTTGGTGATACTTGAGCAGCAATGGAGCTTCTTGCTGTCCCTCTTCTCCTTGAGTTGTTGCTGCACTTGCTGGCTGCAAAGTGATCACAAATCCCACAGCAGTGTCATTTCTTCTTTATGTCCTGTGCAGTCAGCTTCCAAGTTCCTCACTCACTGCCATGCAGCTCCCAAAAAGTGTTAAGGATTAGAGCTTTGTACAGAAGCAAAGGCCTGACTTTGAGACACTGCTTCTGCAGTAAACAAGATCAGCTGAGAACTAATAAAATTTCAAATTAGCTATGACTTTTCATGGCCCTACAATTGTGTTGGCTGATTTAATGGGCACTGTCTTAACTGGCTGTGACTGAATAATTGAGCATTTCTACAGAGTTATGGATGCTGCAACAAAAATCAGTCATGCTAACATCACCAACAGAATGCAAATAACCTGCAGCCAGAGGTGTTATTATGTGTTTAAGCAGACTCTGACAGGTGCTGCATGTCAAGTGTCAGGCTGGAACAGGCAGGCCATGGGTAGGGATGGACCTGTTTGTACACAGAGAGTGTTCTGTGAACTGTGACACACTCTGGGAGCCCCAGGCAGACAGGCAGTCAGAGGGAGGTGACTTAAGGAGCCTGATTAGGGTGAATCTGGGACAGCATACATGACCAACTCAAGGATTCCTCCTGATGAAGACCATGACACTTTTAGTCACTGACTGCAATGGATGAACCCCTATGAAAAACTGTATTAGGCAAAGCAAAACTAGGAAGAAAAAACAATAAAACCAATTCTCCCACTGTCTCCCATGGGAGAATTTCCACTGGCAACAAAAGCATAAAATGCACTGATTATACAAATAATCGTGTCTCGCACCTCATCCAGTTCTTATCTTTCAGTTCCCTTTCTGTGCCATTCATCAGGCAACATTATCACTTTTTGTGGGGACACTGTCTTGTCCTGTGATGCTTTTGGACGAATTACTGGGAGAGTTTGGGTGGGAAAGGTTTTAAATGTAAATGCTCAAAGGTAAAGATAACAAAGTCTTAGTCTTACCCTTGAGCAAATCAGGTTTTACTGAGGGTAAGACTTTCAGTTCTAATCTAAACTCTGGTTTAGAGGAAGGCTCTAAAGGAATGGCTCAGTACTTTTGCAAAAACAAGTTACTGATCACGTGGATGTTTGTGCTGATAAAGGTTCTATAGGAATAGTGATGTTCTGATCCAATTCCTGAGCTGAGGACTGACACTCCATTTACTTGAATTGGATTTGGGGAATAAATGGATTTTACTCCAGTGCTTTGCAAAGAGAAATTTTACTTATTCAACAAGAGTTGCAGCTTTTCGCTCCTCTTTAAGGAGTCAAAGGAGAACAAAACACAGCTGTAAGGAACAATGGCAATATGACTGTCAACTCCCTGTGGCCACGTTAGCTATTCATATTCTCTTCGCTCCTTCTATCCCTCCTGCTCTGTTTTGATTTCACCTGAATAAGCTTCTCACTGGTTGTATCCGGGCTAAATTAGATTGCTGGCTGCCTGGGAAAGGAATTGCCCTCACATCTTTCCATAAGTGTTCAGCACTTGTTTGCAAATTTGAAATAACACAGTCATATGTAATAGCAGTCAAGTGTTTGAATTACAGGACTCCTTGGGCTCTTGTGCAGAACCTCTATGGGGGTAGTCACTAGAGAAATACTCTGCAAAATGTTCATCCTAATCCAGAGCTACATTCTTTAAAAAAACATCTGAAAAGAAAAAGAAAGGAAGTGGAAGGAGGAAATGACAGAAAACACATGATAATCACCACTGTCTGGCATAAACCAGAGCTGTAATAATGTGGTTAGAATCTACAAGTTCACAGTATCCTGCAGCTCATCACTGCTCTGGAAAATACAGTTGATGCAGCTGGTTTCACGGGCTTCTTCCTTTCTCCAAGCAGATTTTTAACAGCCAGCAAAGCAGCATAGAAACCAAGCAACCTAGGATTTGAGGGAATTGCATGAATCTGAGCAAGACATATGAGGGCCTTTTCTAGCTTAGGATAGGCTGTGTCCTGGGGTGCATCAGGCATAGCATCATCAGCCGGGTGAGGGAGGGGATTGTCCTGCTCTGCTCTGCACTGGGGAGGCCTCACCTCAAGGCCTGTGTGCAGTTTTGGGCACCACAATACAAGAAAGGTATTAAGCCATTAGAGAGTGTACAAAGCAGGGCTGTGAAGAATATGAAGGCTCTGGATGGGAAGCTGTATGAGATGTGGCTGAGGTAATTTGGCTTGTTCAGCCTGGAGGAGACTGAGGCAAGACCTCATCATGGTTTGAAGTTTCCTCTCAAAGGGAAGAGGAGGGGCAGGCACTGATCTCGTCTCTGTGGTGACCAGTGACACCGGAGTGAATGACATGGAGCTGTGTCAGGTAAAGTTTAGGCTGGGTATTAGGAAAGGGTTCCTCACCCAGAGGGTAGCTGAGTACTGGAACAGGCTCCCCAGGGAAGCGGTCACAGCACCAAACCTGACAGAGCTGGGGTTGTCCTGTGCAGGGCCAGGACATGGGACTTGATGATCTTTGTGAGCCCTCTCCAGCTCAGGTTATTCTATGATTCTGTGACTAGCACTGGACAGGGCAGTAAGTGCAAACGGATTAACCTGATCAACTATCATGCAATCGTGTACCTGAAACTGCCTCCTTCAGGAGCCAAAGCACATCTTAAAAGTGATTCCTCTGAGCAAAAGTAACTCAGAACTTAACAGTTTTTTTTGGTGGGAACAGTGGTTTCACACCCTCAGCAGCTGAGAGATCCTTGTCACCAAGGTCTCTCACTTTCCTGGCAAGTGCTGCAAGTGTTAAGCTACTGTTGAAAAGTTCACCCTAACATATTCGGACTGAATCCAAGCCAATTTAAGCAATCATTTGAAAACAGCTTGGGAAGTGGTTTCAGATAACTCGGATATTGGCATGTTTCTCAAATCCTGGTCCAGACGAAACTGACCATGCAGTCTATGCAATGTTAAGTATAGTCAGTGCAAAACATTAGGATTCTAAGGGGACTTTCTGTTTCACAGAAGTTGCAACAGTTTGCCTCAGATGCTAAAGTAGGTCTGGTAGAGCTTTCCTGAATTTCTGCTTTAAACATTGGTGCTTAAACTCTGTTTAAGCACCTTTTGAAGTGCAGAAATGCTTTGTGATATAAGTGTCTAATCTTTTTTTTTTCTGAAGCTGGTTCATGTCACCTTCTGTTACATTTTGTGTACCAGCAGTGTGTCCTTTCCACAACTTAGCTCTCTCATTTCAGCAGACAATGGAAAATTTCCTTCAACACAGGGAGCATTTTCACAGGGAGCTTCTTTCTGAATCTATTAATCAAAGCCATTTCATTAAGGACTCCTTCAAAGTTCCAGGAGCTCTCCCAAGGTGTCAAGACAAGACAAGACTGCTAGACCCCCCCAGTTCACAACACATCATCCTCTCCAATGGCATGATCAACACGTGCTCCAGGATGCTGGAATGCCCTGGGTTAGCACTGCCCTCCTGCCAGCCTTGCTGTCAACAAGCACCCACAGGAGACATCCATCTGTTACCATCCAACACAAAATCAGCAAAGAGCTGAAACCTGAAAATGTGAACTGGTCATTTTATCTGAGGAGAAGACAATTAACAGTCACCATGAAACAGAGGAAGAGAAACTGGGTGATTTCTAACAAATTATACCAGCTACCCAATCTTTCAAGTACAGCAGACTTTCTCATTCTTTTAGCAGTGCTTTGTGGTTCCTCCAAGATGACCCTGTTGTTTGACTGGATCTATTTGTGATGATAAATGATAATTTACAATGGCTGTTTTCCCAGGTGCATTCAGATCTCAATATTTCCCTCCACAAACGTAGCCGGCACATTATTGCATAATTTTTTATGGTTTTGAGGAAGCAGACAGCTCACACACCATGCCCAGGAGACAATCTTCTCATGCTATTAAAGCCCAAGGCATGAGGGCAAAAAGAAAAAAAAGGAAGTATCAGAAAGCATCCCACCACTTTGTCTGTAGCTCAAGCATTTGCAAAGACAAAGGTTTGCATTCTGGGGTTCTCCTGGATTCTTTACTGTTCCCTTTAAAACCCTGAGACTAACTTCAGGTGTAACCCTATGCACTGCAAAGATCAGTGCAGGCTTCTGCCAGCTCTCTAACACTATTTGGCATGTGGTGGACAGATGGTGAGCACAGGGGTGTTAAGAAGGCCAGAGTGCTGTGCCAAAGTTTCTCTTCCCAAAGATTTGAAATGCTGTTGTTCCAAAGCATTATGTAAGTCTCCAGCTTACCACAAGCACTACCTGACCCTTGAATGGGGCAAGGCACTGTGGAGCTGCCAGTGGGTTGTGGTACACTTAAAAAAGTAGCACTGATTTGCCTCAGAGAAACCACTCCTGAATTACACTGTCCCTGAAGTCACTGCTCCAGGGTTGGGAGATTAAGGTAACCTTTAGTTGCTCTGGTCCAGGAGGATAAGTCAAGGAAAGCATACAAATTGCTCCACCTGCTAGCTTTTGGGAAGCATCTGGTGGAGCACAGACTGAACTTGCAAAGGCAAAATGGGGCCATGGGTACACTGGAACTCTCTGTTTGTCCTAGGCTAAATGAGACATAAACTGAGGGGAAGGAGCTTTGCTAATACAATTTGTGCAGAAAAAGAAAACAGGATGCTTTATTTTTCTCAGTCCCAAAGGAAGATTGTTGACCAGATGACAACTAAGAAAAATGAAATTTCTATACTTTTATGTAAAGGTGTGCAATATATGCTATGACAGGCCAGCCTTATTTGACTAGGAAGGGTATCTATCTATTTAGCTATCTACCTACCTACCTAATCCCTTAACCACTAACACTAGCCTTTGGAAGTACTTCAGTTGGGAAGAGGCAGTGGAGAACAGCAGACAACTGAACAGAAACCACTAATGAACATGAAGGTTTAGATAATACTGTGAACACAGTCATTTCAGACACGTTTTTCATGTGAGAAAGACTGTTGCCTTCCACAAGTAAAGTAGATTAGTGTTTGACAGAGTTCAGAAGCTGCTCAGGAACTGGAATTGTTTAAAGCAGGAAATGAAGGATGGGCTGGTTCCAGTTTCTGGAGAACCAGCAAGCTTTACTCTACCTGGAAGACTTTACCCTACCTGGAAGACTTTACCCTACCTGGAAGACTGCTCTGGAGAAGCCCCAAACAACAACAAACGCCCTCAAGTAAAGTAACTGTGTTGAACTTTTAGATAAAATGAGTAACTTAATTTAACATCTGTAGTCCTCTCATGATTTCACCTCAGGGTGATCTTGTCTTCATGCAAACTAATTGAAATGGGGAACTGGACAACTCTGGCTCTCAACAGCTAGATGATTTCTCCAGAACAAGGACAGGTAACACAGCTTTGCTGTTCAACATGAGATTAGTTAAGAATATATATAATAATATATATTCTTATAGAATATAATTATAGAGATATAATCGCTAAATCTCTAATCTCATAAATATAATTATATTCTTTATAATTTAGAATTATAAAGAATATAATATTATTCATGAGATTAGTTAAGAATATCCTCTCTTCCCCTCAGTTTTTCCTGTACACTATGTTCCTAACAAGTGGAGTCTACCAACATCAGAGCCCATATTTAGCCTATGGAATACCAGCCTCTTCTCAAGGTATTATCAAATGCCATTAACTCCACTTTTAGGACTTGTCACAGAAGACAATTTCCTTGATTTTTTAAACTTTCAAACTTATTCTTAAAGGACATGACAGAGCACTCAGTGCGGGGTGAGACATGTAGGTACTACCTGTCACACCTACTCTGAGGTAGTGAGTGTTTGCAACCATAAATTAGAGAGGTTATTTTCTGCTGAAGTGAGGCCAGAACCACTTTTCTTATCTTGTTTTAAAGAAACACCTCCTGTTTGTTGTAATGCAGGTGGCCTCTTAGGTCAAATGTACAAAATCTTGGCCTTTTACCCAGGTTGTTACAGCTCTGTCATTGCACTGTTTTTCCTTAACTGATACTGGATGATCACCTGCTCTCAGTTACTCACTACAGCTTCTTTCAAGTTGATGGGCTTGGTGTTTAGAAGTGTAAACAAAGTGGACCTGGGTGTGAAACCTAAGTGCTAGCTTTGACAAATGACACTTTGTGGAGAGGGAACTGCGCGCAGAAACAACTTTTTACTAGCCTGAACAAAGATTACATTTCATCAAGTTTCTTTCTGAGTGACTCCTGCTCGGCTTGTTATTGTTTATCTGAACAGCCTCCAGATTTAAGAGCCAAACACACCCTGTAATTTAGCACCCGTCTCCCTCAGGGTATGATTAAGCTGGGAGCTGATGAAAAAGTTTCTGACTTCAGCTCCCATTATCCTGAAGAATTTCCGGCTGCAGAGATTTTGATTAGCAGACACTTGACACCACAGTGTAGGAACCAGGTATGAGCTCAGGCAGAGTGAACCCCCTGGTACTGTGAACAGCCCCACAAACCTCTTTCTCACCCCTCATAATATCCATTTTGACTAGGTCAGTTGTTTGACTTCTAAAGCTTTATGGAAGGACTTTTACCTCCAATTCCTCCACTCACGAGCAAATTCCATGTTTGGATCCTTTCCAGTGAACCAAAATAAACCACCTTTCTTCAGCCCTGAGCATGCATCACTGTAGTGTATATGACAGAATCCCAAATGGTGGAGAAAGCACAGAGCTCATTGAGGAGAGCCCTTAGCAGTAACACAGACAAATCAAAGGCACAGTGTATGACAGATTATCTGTAATCTGTAATGCACACCATGTACATATTTTTTTTTGAGAGTACCAAGAGTAAAGTCAACACTCATTTGTGGGCTCTGACACATGAACAAGCTGTCACAAGGCAGTAAGTTACAACCTATCAGTTACTCTGTTCTTGGTGTGCACAACACTGCTCCACACAGGTTCACCAAATGCCATTTAGTAGCTGATGTGCACTAACTTGTAAACCTGTCAATGCCTTTTGTCTCTCCTGTCTACATCTGCTGTCCTGCAGGCTTTCAAGGCAGCTCATTTCAAGGTGAGGGTAAGCCAGGTAAAAAGGTTAACCCTTGAATCAGGAGATATAAAGAGATGCTCAGAGTCTGGTCATGCACTTTGTGATATCATACAGTTGTGATTGACATCGTATGTTAGGCTGGATTACTCCTTCCGTCTCCCTTACTAAAAACTTCACAGGGCTTTTGCTGGTTATTTTTTTCCATGGAAACTGGGACTAACCTTCAGTCTATTTACCATATTTTTGCACATCTGATGTGATGACCTTTATTGCTGCCCTGTGGCAGCTGTAAATAGAAAAGACAAGTACAGTGATACTCAGTTCCATATGAGGTAAAAAGCCATCTTCGTTTTATAGTGTGTACTCTTTGTATGGCACTCCAATTTTTCCATCTTTTCTAAAGGGCTAATTTGGTCCATTTGCCATGCCAGATGTGCAGAAGTATTTTAAATATTCAATCAGAATCGCAGTTGTTGTGAAGCAGATAATCACAGACTTGGCTTGGCTATTATTTTTTTTTAACTGTACTGTTTTTGTGAATATGATAAAACAGAGGCTTGCAAAATGCAGTCTCCACTTCACGGTCTGGGTCCTGGCCCAGACTTGTGGTTTACAAAGCCTTTTGCTGAGTGACAACAAAACAAATTATGCAGTCTCCCTTATGCCTTAAATTTAATATCTCATCTCCTGCTCTCTAATTCAAACCTTCACACTGCACCACGGTTTCCTTTGTAATGAGATAACTCTGAATATTAAGTTTGCATTGCACAGAGCTATTATTCACATGCCTGACATCATTACATATGGAACAGTAATCAATAAAACATGGTTTGAGAGGGATTAGATGGCTTGTGGGCATGGGGATCAGTCACCCAAGCCTCTAGGTTTCTGAAAAATATCCATCCAAAGTCAGTAGTGACCAACTGCAGAGCCTTGATGAAAGCCTCAGGCAGCGAGGGCAAAGTCAGGGATGTTCACTGTCTGAGGTGGTCCCATTGTGTCACTGCTGAATCACTCGGCTGGGGTGGAGGGACGGGACAGGTGCACAATTTGATTTGAAGACAAACAAATGTCCCTCTTCAGCCCTGGCACCCCAGATCCAAACCCATTTAATTTGAATTCCAATCCACTCTGGCTGAGTCAGCCTGGCAGATTTCACTGTCTGTTCTCTACCAGCTGTCAAAAAACAATCTGCCCTGCAGAATCAAGCCCAGATGACTGCTCACTGTGAGAGGTTTATAGGCTCTGTGAAGCCTGACATATCACATGTGCTCATGTCCTACCTCCATCGTTGTCTTTCCCATCGCCGCATGCCGTCTCCATGGAAGTGTCACAGCCTGCTCCTCTCCAGCCCAGCTGGCAGACGCAGTGCCAGCCGTTCATGTCCAGAGTGCATCTGCCATTGCCATTGCACAAGCCAGGGCATCCCTCTGCAAGGCAAACAGCCACATGTTCAAACGCACTCGAAACACAAAGCAACACAGCCTGGAAAGGGCCTCATTAAACAGCTCTTTCCCTTTGCCTTCAGGTGATTTCTCCACTCCCACTTGGTGTCTTCCCACCTGGAATGAACCTGCTTTGGTGTCAGGATGGTTCTGACTACTCAATGGGTAGCTGCTTCTGGCTCTCCCAGGAGGTCCTCACAGCATAACCACACTCACTGCACTGAGGAAATGGTGAGTTTCAGGGGGGCACTGAGATATTCCTGCTTCATTGGTTGCAAAAGCAAGGTAGCACATTGCCCTCCGAGCCTCTCAAAACATTTGCTAGGTAAGACTAGTACTTTGGGTTACCTAAATTGCATTTGGGATTAAAGTTCACAACACCCAGCAGGATAAAGCAGCTGGCTTTCAATAATACTGAGATCTCAGACTCGTAAGCATTCAAAACCAGCTGGAAAGGGAAAGGTAGAAAATATTATATTATAAAATAAGTACAGTTTCTTTACTGTAATAATTTTGGGAGGGATTAATCTCATCTGGTTCAAATTAATCTAAAACTGAGATACCTTTAACTCTCTGTAGTCAGCAGAGAAACAGATTGTCCCAGGGCAGAAGTCTCCTCAGGGGGGTTGGTGCTCATAGTGATGAGCTGAAGCATGCTCTGGAAACAGCCATTTCTCCCCAGTGACTAGAGAGAGCCCAGTACAGAGGCACGCATTTTATAGGTGATAAAATTTAGTTAGGGAGGATGAACAACAACCTCCCTGTCTGCTCACTAGGGCTTGCTTTTCTCATCTGATGACCTCCTGCTGAGATTTTTGTACTTCTCCCTCACCCCTTAAAGAAAACAGCAGAGTAATTTCCACAGTAAGCACTGGTGTGAGGGAGGCTGCTTAGCTTAAACCCTTCTGGGGGCTTTTTACCTGGCGAGCTCAAAAATCTTTACCACCAAGCTGTCAGAAATGTAAGAGACACTTAACAGCTTAGGAAACTGAAGTACAAGGGACTGAAGTGACTGTGAAGGTCACTCAGCAGGACTGATTACACCAGGGAAACAATTCAGTCTTCCTAAGCCCTGTTTTAAAGCTTTCTCTATTTATATGTGTGTAGTGCTATCTTGCCACATAATCTGAGTTTTTTTAAGGTCCTCAGCTTTGCAAGACAGGTTTGTGAACCTGTGTGAATGACGCAGACCTATCCCGTGCTTAAGGTCAGTGAAGAGATGCGCATTGTCTCGACACCTGTTTGACCATATGATGTGTGAGGGTCTCCCCAAAGCAGAGCTGGGACTCAATCTAGAGCATCCCATGTCATAGTGTGTCCTGCATTGGGGAAATGGAGCTTAAAAATGCATTTAAAACAAAAAAAATGTTTCACAGGAAGCTGTATAAGTTCACAGAACCTTTCCCAGTGAACAGAAAAAAAACCAAATACTGTTTGGGACTGTTTTTTTAACAAGTGACTGATTTACATGGACCAAAGGTGGTAAGGGAAAGTCCTTTAGAAGGATCCTAAATATATTTCTCCTTTACAAACAAATTTGTAGCATTTCAGTCTTTTAAAATGTGTATTCTGGGATGTGGCAAATGTGTGTGTATGTGTCAGCAAGCTGTTGTGTATTTTGGTACTTATACACCATATTAGTATTTATATACTACAGAAGAGCTATTTATAGGCAAGGCTACTTGAAATTCTTCATTTTAATATCCCGCCTTTGGTTACTTACAACAGTGCCAAACTTTTAACCACTTAATCAGATTTCTTCATGCTACAGCTAATTTATATGTTTGATCCCTTTTCAGTACAAGCTGAAAGCATTCAGCTGTTTTGAGAATGAAAGAGGAAGAAGTGTATTAACTAACCTCCTAAAATTACTTGGCTAGGTAGGTAATCCCATTTTGGAGTAGATATATTCAGTTTGGATGAGACTATCCTGACAGTAAAGCTAGGAGTTTTTTCCCCTCTCTAAAAATCACAGAATCATAGAATGGGTTGGAATGGACCTTAATGGTCATCCAATTCCAATCTCCCTGTCATGGCCAGGGACACCTTCCACTAGACCAGGAAGCTCCAAGTCCCATCCAATTTGGCTCTTCAAGTGATGGGATATCCACAGCTTCCCTGGGCAACCTGTGCTATTGCTTTAATTTGTCTAGATGAAAAGCCTCTGAAGAAATCTTGCTTTATGTGTATACTGGATGGCTCCATTAGAGCTTGGCTCCTCGGACTCTCTAAAACCTTTGCCAAAAAGATCTCCTCTATCCTACAGGTGCAGAGACTGGGCAGAACAAAGGGGCTGTAGCGTTGACCTGGACAGGAATGAAGTGAGAACCAGAAGAGCTGGATGAACTTGAAGACACCATGATCTTGGCTCATTGAGAAGTGCCCAGGAAACGTAAGGGAAAACTAATCTACATATAGAAATGAAGACCTCATACAGAACTGCATGTGCTCTACTCTCCCAGGCTTAGGAAAAAGGGAATTTGGAGTGGCAGAAAACAGATGATATATACCTTGAATGAGGTACCTTTGGCATCTGAGGAAATGGGAAGAGCTTGAGTTGTCTCTCCTTGGACAATAGTGGCTGAAAAGACTATGATTTTTTTTTTCCAAAAGTTAATGAAACACATAAACATTGAGAAGGGAAAACTTTTTAGAAGCTATTTAAGGTAAAGAGAGTATTGCTGGCACAAGAACAAATGGACATAAACCAAGTATGAATAAATTCTGGCTGGAAATTAGGAAAAAAAATCATTTGCAAGAATCAAAGGAATGAAGTTCTGGAGCAGACTCCCTGTGGGAGTGTTAAGGAGAAGATTCTTCAGTTACTTTTCCATAGAGCTTGGTAAATTTATATAAAGTTTTACACAATGTGTCCTTGCCAGCAGAAGACTAGACTCTAACTGAGGAGACCCCTTTAAATCCTATGTGTTTGAATTTTGTGTGCAATTCATTGTCTATATGAAACATGCTTGAGAGTATTTGAATGGACTTTCAGGATTTACTCTGAAATCTTCATGATCTGGACCCAGAGAAAGTAAGCCAAGCATTTCAGAAAGAGGACAAGCAGAGGAAAAGGAGAGGAGAGAGAGGAGAGCAAGTATCTCATAAGATTTTGCCTTCCCAAAATATCTATTCCTCTTCTTGAGTACTACGGGAATCCAGGGCGCTCTGATGAGAGATAAGTATCTGTAGATACCTAAAGTAGGGTAACTCCTACCTGCAATTTTATACTACACTGTCTTGGCACCCTTAAAGTCTAGAAAGTAAGTTTGTCCCTTCCCACTAAGGAGAATGTAATCTCTGGTTCTTAGTAGATAAAGCTCTTCCAAGGAACCAGAAAGAACTGCTTCCTGCTGACAGAAATGGCTCCTCACAGGTATAGGAACATAGAGATTTTCCAATGTATACCATTACATTACACAGTTCATTAAAATTTCAATGCTGTGAGGATTAAACCGAACCCCTCTAGTATCATGGTTTGGTAGGAGAGCAGACATTTTAAAGATGCATACAGAAAGTAAACCATTAATAGGAAAAAAAAATATACAGCAGCTATTAGAGGACTTGGGCCTTCAGAAAGTTAGAAGACAACAGAGATGCATAAGCCAATATATCCAGGAGAATGGACCTATAAGTACTGCCATTTCTGCAGTGGTTCACTGCACAGAGATGTGACCATCACTTATACTACAAAGACAGGATGGTACAATATTCCTCATTCCATAAAAAGTGCACTTCAAAGCACTTGATGAAAAGACGATACAAAATAAACTTTACCCTTTCCTTTCCCCCATGCTGGGGAATAAAGCAAAGAGATCATCTTGTTTCTGAATTGCTTCTGAATGTCACCACAGCAGGATGGCTTAATCCTCAGAGATTTACACCACCATAATCTTGCAGCTCTGATTTCTTATGGCTAGAAGTCACCAATGATCCATTATTCCTGTTTGTGGTGTTAACTGTACTTGGGTGACTAAGAGAATTAAATACATGAATAGGGCTTTCTTGGAAAAGGGGGAGGAAACCCTTTATGTGAGTTTCAAACTTAAGCACATGTAAGTGCTGCTGAAAGATTCTGGAGGGCATTCACAAAGATGTTTGGTCTGCCATGCAAGTGAGAGGATGGAGCAGGAAAGCAATATAAAAAGTGGGTTAATTTTGAAACAGAGATGTACAGACCAACAGAGTCAAAAGAGACTGTCACCAGAAGTCATCCTGCAATTTTTAAGACAGTTGGTAAAATAATCTGCTCTTAATAATCTGTACAGTTAAAGCCTTCTCTAATTAGTCCAACTATAAGCAAAATTTACTGGTGTTTTTCTTCAAGGCAAACCTCACTGCCACTTGAAATAATACTCAGAAGAAAAGGCTATTTATTATCTTTCCTTCACTGTCAGTAGGAGAGCCTCAATGGGGGTTCTTATGAAGTCCCAGACAGCAGCTGAGCTCTGGGACAAGTAGGACATGGCTGAATGCAACACATGAAGATGCAAATGCCTGAAGCTTGAGAGAACAACAAACGCTATGAGACCTGCAGAAGCTTCTCTAAGACTAAACACGAGGAGTAAAGCATCAGCTGATCTCTGCAAACTATGAAAGCTTGTCCCAAAACCAACTCAACTCTGAAACTACCACTGTGATATTCTGTGGTGACTGGAATCCAGAAATCTTTAATCAGATGCATCCTCTAATAGGAAGGTTAAGACGTTACTGACCAGAGCTCATACCCTTGTAACTGTACAAATGAGGGAACTGGCTTTGGTCAGACCTTGGGTTCTCACTTGCTCTCACACTTCAGGAGCAGCCCTTGCAGCCACCCCTGAATTCTAATGTTGTTTGGCAACTTTAAAATTCAAACTAGCTGTTTATATATGCATCACTACAGTGTTAATGTGGTTAATGATTATTTTTGAAGAGTAAGAACTGATATTCAGTAATAGAAATTAATTAAACTGATGCACCATCAGATTCAATGATATTCTGGATGGAGAAACTCTCTCTAAAATCAGCATCTCTTTTAATTATTATTAAAATAATAGGCATCTCTTCTCATTTTAAGCACAACCAGTGTTAATTAGGCCTTACTTTAGAAGACTCTACTTTGAGTCTAGTTAGATCTTTTTGGTTTAATTATGCTGATGTTTACTATTAAAAGTTGCCCTCCCATTTAGGAACAATTCTACATCTTCTCTGACTGACTGGTTTATTGTAAAGCTGTAGGAAAGATTCAGCAGGCTCTGAATCAGGCTCACCCTTTGACAACGGGATTACTGGGAAGGGATTTTAACCAGAAAGATGTTAATAATTAAGAAAGCCAAAAGGGCATGAGTAATTTAGTTTTGAAAAATGCACACCATGCAGTTAGCCAAGTAGAAAACCATGTACTTTTAATGTTTCAGCTATTGCTAATCTTTCCAAAAGCAGCCATGCATAGCAAGAGACGATCTTTTATTCTTAGTATGTTACTTAACCTGCTCCCTACTGAAAGACTCATTAAATATAATGTGTCTTTATTATTGGGCATAAAGGTGAGTCAAAAAGCTACCTAGAGGAAAAATGGCATCTACAAAAGACTTAGTTAAAAAAACTGTGCCACTGAATGGGCAAATCAGTACTGAAGGTTCCTTGCCAGGCTCTGCAGGTTGATTTTTCATCTCTTCTATGCCCTCAATGCTTATCTGCTACTTTTTGATGCAGCTTTCTCCAATACACATTGAGATGAAAAGGAGGAGTCCTGGGGTTTTGAAATGCAAAACACTGAGATGTGGAACATTAACAGCAGGTTCTGATCAGCTCCCTAGTGGTGGCCCATATCTTCCTCTGAGGATGTCACCATGTTTACTTCATAAGGGCACAATAAATGTCCCTCTTTCCCTGAGCTAAGAAAGAGAATGTACTTTTTCCTCCCAATTTAAATAAAGTCAAACACGTTTTTTTTTTGGTGTCAAGCAATGAGAGAAAACTAACTATCACTGTACAATCAACTGATCCATAAAGAGAGGTCCAAGGACAGCTACCAGTTGCTGCTCTACACTGAAGATGGAGGTATTTAAACTATGGACATTTCCTCATCACTAGTATTTGTCTGTTCAAACATTTTGCCTATTTGCAGTTGTTCCTGAATCTTCCTTTAAAAAAAGAAAAAACACTGCATCGTAAATTCACCTGGAGAAGTGAAGTCAGTAGGGCAACCATGTTTCCTGTCACACCACAAAAGCCCTATATAGCAAAGACTTCATTTTAACTGTTTGTGGGGTCAATACTTGAGCATATCTGCTCTTCATCCTCAGCCTCTCACAGATGTTATTTTTGATTACTTAAAACCTGAAAAGAAGGATAGTACTACAGAAAAAAATTGATTTGTTCAACCTGATTTTTTGGTTTGTTTAACCAGCAAACATGGTGTCAACACTCTGTTGCTGTTAGTGTCAAATCAGTCATGTAGAAAAATATTTAAGTCCAACTCAATCATATTTATTGTCAGACTGTTGTATTTAACCATATGCATGATATTTCAATACTTTTCAAAAGCTAAGTGCATTGTTGAACCGTCTGTTTCTATTAAAAAGTCCTAAAGCAATTTAGCTCATTGTTCTGATGAACAAATAACTGATTTTTTTAAAAAACAGCAGGTGATCACTGTTCTCCAACAGTTCAATTCCTTTTCTTCTTTTCTGAAGAAAGACCTGGGTCCTAGACTTGTGTTACACTTACAAATAGGAGCATTAGGTTGGATTTTGTTGTAGTGTACATAAATGTAGCATTCACTAATTTCCACAGATTTTGAAGATTTATGCAACCAGAGATTTTGGGATCATAACATTTTTGTATTATGAAAAAAATCCTTCAATATATAATTACTTAAAGCTCCCATGTAAGAGATGGCAGTTGTGGATCAAAAACATGAAGACTCCACATAGAAAGTGCACTCACCTGTGTTACAAAATGGACCATAGACATTTAATTAAAACATATCACTGTGCAGGGTTCCTGCTGTATTCACAGACACTTGTTTTCTCCTGACTTGCCTCACCTGAGTGGGAAGGATGAGGATGAGCGATGATTTGGAGGGGAGGGCAGGAACAAGGGAATGGGTAGGAACACTGATACGATGTTAACACAGGGTCACAGCACTCACAGAGGTATTTCCTACATAAATGACTGGAAAGTTCATCCTTCCAGACATTAGTAACCACTTTGGTGACAATGAGGAAGAGATGCAACCTCAACACAGCATGTTCACGGTGCATTTTTAAAAAAGAAACACAAAGACAATAGGAAAAATAGGAAGGAAGAGCATACCTTTCACTACCTTATCCAGATAGTGAGCTTGGGAGATAAAAGACAGGACATTTAAGGTAGGATTGAATAAGTGCATTGCGGCTTACTACGAGACTGTGCAGGTGCTAGAAAGGCAAAGGAGAGTTCGCTGTGATATGAAAAGAAAAACCTTGATTATGAGGAGAGAAAAAAGGAAGAAGAGTGGAGCACAGTGCTCCTCAGTCAAATGGCTTGAGAAAGCTGTGTTAAGGCATTCAGTCATCTTTGCTCATTAAGATCAGGAAGAAAAACAGGAAAGTTCCATATATGTATTTATGTGGTTTTATATATATAGGTACATATGTATATGTGTATATATGTATATCAGGATATTGCAATGCTCGGCTCATTTGCACATCTCCCTCCACTTTACTGACTGCTTTGCACTTCATCAGGAAAGCAGCGACATTTGAAAGTCCTCCACCTTACCTGATTGTCTAATGTTTTTCCACGCAAAAAGGCACAGTTCCATGACCATACAAGACTGGTACAGGCTATTCCCTGGATCCTTCTAATGGTAATATACTGCATTTAGGTAGTATTTTCTAGCCCCAGATCAATTACTTTACAAATATTAAATTAACCTCATCACAACTACACCAGATAGGCAAGTAATAATATATTCATTTTAAGGAGGGCTAAAGAAAAAGTAAAAAATAAAGTTATAGACATCATGGGAGCAGTCATGTACCCAATTCCCATGAAACACTCATTTGGAAAACTACCTTCTTACTGATTTTCTGGTGTCGAGAAGGCTGGTGGCAAAGACGTCCTGCCTCGGAGAGCCCTGGTTCATGCCAGCAGGCGGCACTCTCTGTCCTAACACTGGTCTTTTTTAATAAAAGGGAGGCTCTGAGTCTTGCATTTCTCCATTTCAATATGTACTTAAACAATATTTCCCTTGTTCTCTTGCCTGCTCCCTGCAATCTCAGCCTCAGTTGTGTCCTGGTACTTTTTGAAGAAGCTTTTGTTCCAGGTTTGTTCACGCAGACTATCTTCTTGGGAGGTCATGGCCCTTGCAGGAATTATTTTTCTATCCTGTGAATGTAATGGATCTATATAGGAATTAAGTGGAGAGGGCTGGGAGAGCTCACCTAGTGCGGGGCAGTTATGAGGCCTGGCAAAGACGTGAATTAATCATGTTGATGTGGGGGGAGCGATGCAGGAGGCAGAGCATCACCACCTGCTTGGATGGTGGCTGAAGCCTAGGAATGTGTCTCTTGGATTTTGACATCCACAGCAGCACAACCTGTTAGCTCAAGCAGTCACTGTGCAGCTGATGGCAGTGAAGGCAGCTGCCAATGCCAGCCACGTGTCAGTTATGTATCAATGTTTTCTTGTAATTTGAAAAATAATGGGGCTTTCTACAGGAGCAGCAGGAATCTTTCTTTTCTAAACCCATACAGGCTATACTTCTGCCATTAAAATACCATCTTATTCCTTACTGACACTCCTTTGGAAACCCTGTGGGCATGCGGGACATGCTGAGAATTATGCAGGAGTTTAGAAGAAAAGCTGTTTTTCTAAGGTGTCCTCTGCACTGAAAAGCACCACCACACTCAGCTCCATGTCACCACCCTACCCCTGGAAGCCACTTTAGAACTGCTAGGGAGGGGCTCCTGTGACCATTTTTCAGTGTGAAAGCCCCCTTGTTTCACAGCCTGAGCTGACTTGGCTCGCTTTGTCTGAAACACAATGGGAATGATAACAAATACTTCTCTTGGCTTGCAGAGAGGGAGGGAGAGAACAGAAGAGAGATGAGAGATGCTGCAGGCAGGTCCTTGAGAAGGACTTGTTTCCCACTACACTCTCCTTCTTCATTTCCCAAATATTCTTTTTCCCTTTATCTTTCCTATGAGGTAAAGTGGACAGCGCCTCAGGGAAATCACTGGAGTTAAACTGAGATCACACAAATGTGAAGGAGAGGAGAAAGTAAACATCCATTGCTGAACCAGGGACAGCATGTGAAGTTTATGCTACAGGGTCAGGGAAAACACTGTCTTTGAAGTTAATCTGTGCTCAATATTTACTGGCAAATATGCTGCCAAACTATTTAAGGCCAGATTACCTTCAGATTTATTCAAGATCATGTCAGAACAAAGCAGCAAGTGGGTATTTTCCACTGACTGCTACAACCATGGTCTTCTCTTGCCCAAGGGCACCCATCTCAACCAGCCAGGGTGAGTGCCAGAGGGTCTCACACAGCTCAGCTTCTGCTGTGGATGCACTTGGGCACTGACTGTTGGGCAGTGGGTGGAATCACAGAATCATAAGAGCTGGAAAAGACCTGTAAGATCATCGAGTGCAACCACTAACTCAGTACTTCCAGGTCCACCACTAAACCCTGTCCCTAAGCATCACATCTACGAGATAGCGAGAACCTTCCCCAGACACTGGGAGGCTTATTTTTGTCTTGGGCAATGCATGCACTATGTTGCTTTATGGATTCAAAGGGCACAAGTGATGTGTTAGAAAGCTGGGGAAAAGAGACCAGGATCCACCTGTAATGTGCCCTGTCTGGATTCCAGCTGCTCCAGCAGAAATGGAGAGGCACTGATTACAACCTAAGCTATTCAGAACATGTGTGATTATTTATGCCAGAAGACTGATGAAAGGCAAACTTAAAGGGACAGATTTCTCAAAATTCAGTTTTGCTATGTAAAACAAACCCCAGGCTGATGGCCCCATAAGCAGAAGCCGGTGTGGGATAGGCTGTCTGTCTGCCTGTCTGTCTGGGCTTTGTTATTGCATCCATCACCCGTGCGTGCCAGGACCAGATTTCCGAAAGGAGTTAAACATGTGGCTTTTGTGGAGATCAATGGGGATTAGGCACTGAGGTGCTTTGAAATCCTGCTAGGTAGGCTGTGGAGTGTTTGGAGAGCTAGCTGCTGGTCCCTCAGGTCTCCAGAGACTCAGGAGTATTTAGCTGCAGCAACTGAACTTCCAGAGATGGCTTTGGTCTTGTGTCCACGCTGTTCAAGGATAGTGAATATCCCAACTACACCATAAAGGGAAGCCCCCTCTGCCATTATTATGCTGTAATAATGCTGTATGAATCATAGAAGCTGGAGAGGTAGTTTTCACAAGGGCTTGTAATCATAGGCCAGGGGAGAACAGCCTTTAGCTGCAGGAGGACCGGTTCAGATTGGGTATTTGGAAGAAATTTTTTACACTTAAGGGTGGTGAGGCATTGGCACAGGTTGCCCAGAGAAACTGTGGATGCCTCATCCCTGGAAGTGTTCAAGACAACATTGAATGGGGCTTGGAGCAACCTGGTCAAGTGAAAGATGCCCTATCCATGTCAGTGGATTTGGAACTAGATGATCTTAAAGGTCCAAACAATTTTGTGATTCTATGACTCTTTATTAAACCCAGGAAATTTTCTGTGCTGCTTCCTGTGAGGCAAACCCATTGAGCAGCCTACTACAGACATGAGCTGTAATTTGGCCTTTCAGAGCTCACAGTAAGAGGGTTTATTTCATCGTTAAACTCAATGCTCCTAAACCCACCATGCTCCCTGGATGTAGTTTGGGCCAGAACACAAGAAACTTGAATTCCTGCAATGTCTCTAACTAGGGATGAATTAGGAACATGCTGGAGAACCTATCACAGGAGTCTGGCACTGATGATGTTGTCACGGTGTGTTTTGCTCCTTCCAGAAAGTGACTGAACCCTTCTGCTGGGTTTCAGGATTCCTGCAGTTAGATAATCAATTTTCCGCTCTACTCTCCTGCACTAAGTCTGCTGAATTAGGATGATGAATGCAAGCTTCGGCATCAATTTCCTAGTTGGGAATTAACTGGGGTTACTCTAATGAAATCTCTGAATGTGAGCAATCAAGATAGTACATTCAGTGACACAGCTCTTTGTAGGAGCAAACAAAATTAATCCACCAGGATCAGAATACCTTGAACACCATAAGGAAGAGCCTCCTATGACCTACAAAACAAAAGGATGTCTTACTCTCACACATGCTTGGCAGGAAATGGAAGAAGTGTCCCCTACTGGTCCATTTCCACCGTGTTACCTGCACACATGGCAAAACTGGTAAAGCATCACTTCAGCAACGGGGTTTTATGCTTGTCAGTGCTAAAGCAAACCGGGCCATGACACAGACATATACAGAATTACCATCAACAGAACAATTTGCCATGCAGGGAAATTACACAAGGACAAGGGGAATGCTTTCCACGTACTTAATGTAATTTCAAGTCAATGTCCTTTCATTTGTGCCAACATAACTAGCTTATTACTCCTGCTAAAACCATTCAATTTCCCTGGGTATTCACAACTTTGCCAAATCTCCTTTACAGTCTACACATTTATCAGTGAAATATTCTGTAGGAAATAGTGTTTACAGCTTCAGAGGCAGGAGACTACGTACAAATTTGTTTTTAAATCACAAAGGAGAGGGGAAAGGGAAAAGAAACAGAGTTGCTCCAGCACTTTACGTATCCAAGAATGATTCCTTAACCAAGGCAGAGCTGCAAAAGGAAGGTAGCAGCACACAAAATGAGAGTGTGCACCAGTAAAATCTCAATGCTGACTGCATTGCAGTGCTGGCCTTCCCCATAACATTTATACTTTAGAGTGAGGAATACTACAAATAAATTTAATTACCATGAAAGATAAAAGCTTGTTGTTCGAAAACAGTCCAGGCATATCAGCTGTGTGGAGAATTATCATATACTGAACTAATGGCATTTTGGTTTTACAGCAGAACTAATAAAATTGCACTAAGGGGATGAATCAGGTTTGTTATTTTTTTTTCCTGCATAAATAAGTTCCATATAAAACCGTTCCCTGGATTTGGGGCCTTTTGCTGAATTTTTTTTTTTTAACTTTTTCATGAATCTGTGCTGCTTTCCAAATCAAACTGCTTGAATAAAAGGCTATAAAATAATATTATGGAAACAGGATTTCAATTAACACAGGACTGCTCTCTTTTCATTTTAAAGTCATTTAAGAAACGTGGGTTTTTCAATCCCTTTCTCGGGAAAAGAAATGAAAGCTGCTAGGGACATCAACAAGAAAGCAGAATGCAACGTCTAATGAGACAGAGGAAGTTTTAAAGGCTAGATATTTTTCATTAGGGGGATGCATGTGGAGACCATAATGTGATAGGGTGACATTAGCATAAATAAATGATAAGTAGAATTGAGCCGCAGATATGGTTTGCACCATTATCCTAATGCTGAAATTAAAATACTGAGATCAGGCTTCATTTCCTGTCTGCGTGTGCAAATGCACCTGGTGTTCAAGCAAGGGAAGTGATGTCTCATATAACTAAGCTCCTAGTCCACACAATAACTATGCTGATATTTGCCCAGGTATTGCTAGTGGTTAGTCTTGATGAAGTGTGATTTTTAGTTATCATGACATAATGAAAGTAACATAGAGGTAAATTTTCTTCTCTTTAAAAGAAGCTGATAAAAATAAAATGACTGAAAGAGAATTTTCATTCTGGAATAATTCTTTTAAAGTCAACTGAATTTTTTCAGGTCCACACAGGCATTATTGAGAATAGAACTGGATTCACTAATTTAGTTTTCTATTAATATACAATAAAAGGTATCTGGGGAGTTTAGGGCTACTGATTTAATAGCATGACTACGGAAGAGGAACTGAAGAGGCTAAATACTTGACAATCAGAAAGAAGGAAGAAGGGAAAATGCATTAAGTAGTTAAGTGAGAGAAGGAAAAAGGTGAAGCCAAGGCAGTTCATTAATGATGCTGCAAATTGCTTAATATGAGAACTGAAGCTCTTTGCATGATTTAGGCATATTGTTGGCTTCTTATTAATAATAACATCCATAATAAGAGACATGACAGAGAGAGCTCATGAGTAGTGCCAGTACATGAGGAATACTGAAGCAAAGCCAGAAGGAAGTGAAATGGTTAGAAAGGTAGCAGAAAAGACAAGGGATAAGCAAGACAAGTTAAATACCAGACAGAAATCATCTGTCTGCAGTTTCCTCTTTTATACTGGCAAGCAAAGTGACAGTGCAAATAATGTAGCAAATAAAAGGAAAGAAAATTTAAAATCAGATGCATGTTTCTAAAAATGCTGTCACCATAGTACAGAGAAGTCTTGGAGGCCACAGAAAGACCTCTCAAGAGAGGTAAAGTAGGATGTTTTCAAAAAAAGCTCCTAGCTGACATTTAAAGGCTTGTCAAACACCACATAGGTGTACTTCAATAAAAAATATATATAGCCATGTCACCAACAAATGAAAGGACATATTGTCTTGTTCCCACATGAAAATGTATGATGTCCGAATTTGAAATCCAAGAACAAAGGTGCTCATGCTACACTAGATCACACATATTCAATTAAGCATGCGCCTTTTCTCCTCCCTGCTCATCAATTATTCTCTTAAAAGGAGTCGGGTTTTCTTTCTCCCTACCAATAGTGCAGTGCTCTCCGTTCCAGCCCGGGCTGCATTCACACTTGCCATCCCGGCAGGTCCCGTGCTCATTGCAGCGTGGGTGACACGCTCGCTGATCACAGGCTGTGCCCATCCAGCCCTCCTCGCAGCGGCAGGTGCCTCCGACACAAATGCCATGTCCTCCGCAGTCCGCTGCACAAATCTCTGTGGGAGAGGAGACAACAGAGAGGAGGGGATATGGGTGGAGAGAGAGAAGGGAGAGGGGGAAAATCCAGAGTGTTATTGTCAAGAAAAGCAGACACACTTCACTACCTCACCTTATGGGGCAATGAAAGGAATTCCTAGAGCTCATAACACTAATCCTTCCTGACAATAAGAATCTAATAAGTATATTACAAAAAAGAGATGGACATTGATTGCAAGGGTCTGCTGTGATTGATCCTTCTATTTGCTTTCTAATTCTCTTGCACTCTTCAAGCTTTTGTGATGCTCAAATCCAAAGGGGAAGGCTCTTCCAATAAGCAGAACGGAAGTCACATTTAATTAAAATCCTGTTAAATGTGGAAACAATGTGCTGATAAACTACTGAAGCTAAAGTTAAGTGCTGGCAAAGCCTGTTTATGACTTCTGAAATCCCATCACGGGATGGGATTCATTAAAATCCTTATTCTCTGTTTAAATTTAAGAAAGGTTATTTCTATTTCTACCAAATCTGCACATCCTCTATGTCCCTATTCTCCTACTACCCATTAAAAATCCCCTCTCAGACATTCAGAGGTACAATTGTATCTCTTGTGAGCCACATGCACTAGAGCTGATAGGATGGTGCTTGTTCCCAAGTCTTATCAGAGTTAATGGAAGCACAGTCACAGCTGGATATTTTGGTACTTACCGCCAAAAAGCAAAGACCTAAAGGACCTTGCCTTTTCAGGGATAATGGCCTTCCCAAACCTCCCTGAGCCATAGCAGGCCTGAGGACATAGGCATAATATTTTTATCCAGCACTAGACTTTTGCCTAAAACCTGGAATAGCCTTGGCATGAATTTGGGAAACATGTTTTTATCTACATTGTATTTGTCTGGAAAAACAGAGACTTGGTGGAGAAGAGATACCCATGAATCAGGTGTAGAAGTGCCTGTTACCGCCATTACCATACAGGATTGATTTCAAGGAAAAAGACAAAGCCCAAATACTGATGCAGTGCAGCACTGCAGACGAAATGAAATGAATCTATTTCTTCTCCAGACTCATTACTTGGCTGCTACTTTCCATCTCTCATAAGCCCTGACTACACTCACCCTTCCTCAACTGAAGGAGAGGCAATTCACAGCATTTCAGCCTATGAGGTCTTCTCTCTGACTTCTGCCTAGCGCTTCTAAATTCCCAAATGTTTTGACCTCAAGCCTTTAGCCTCACTGAGCCATTTTATAGATTTTACAGGGTAAGGACCCAGTTCCTTTTGGGGACATGGAGAAGTGAACAGAAGAAATGCTGAGCAGGGCTGGGCTGGAAGCACAGAAAGGGGTACCAGGGTACCCTGCAGTGTGCATTTTTTCTCTGTGTCATTGGCTGCACATAAAATATTCAAAACTACTCAGCCTGCATTAAAATCGCACCTGACTGAAATTCAGCCATACTAATGTTTATTTTAGTCTTTTGCTAATGAATACCCCATTTACAGGACACCTGGGCTGTTCAAGAACTTTTGATATGCTCCTGATATAGGGCTGGAACACCCACTTCAGCTCCAGTAGGAAAGCTCTTTGCAGCTCCACCACAGTACAGAGCTGTGAGGTCTTCAGCCCCTTATGATGAACAGAGAGTTCTTTGGAGACTGGTAATTTATGATAGGAACAACAGTAATGCCTTGCATGTCTAGAAAACACCTCATTTTTCAAATGAGAACAATATCTAGCTCTTGCTTCCCAAAAAGCTTGGGGTGGTGGAACAGTTTTCAGTAGAACTCCTTTTACTGCAGCATGGTGGATGTCTCCAAACCCCCTCAAACATTAGTCCTATATGCTTAAGCCTCCTAGTGAAACAACTCAGGAGTTCAAATGGGCTAAAGACACTCAGGAACTTATCTGTATCATTTAGAATAAAACTTGCAAAAGTATTTGGATATCTTGGCTACTAAAACAGAGCATGTGCACACACCACGTGCTGTTGAGATGTAACAGAATCTAATGTAGGATTTATTGGAAGCAAACAGAAATTACACTATCAAAAAATAAAGGCATGGCTGAGGAAGGGCTTAAGTTGCTGTCAGAAGTTTTTACTTTGCATCTGGCATTGAGAGACAGATTTTCACAGCTCCTAGCTGCGAGGGAGGTAATATCATACTACAGTACTCAATAAGAGCATAAGGGATGGGCAATTATTGAAACCCATCCTTGCTGAAGGGCTGGAGTCCAGACAAATGTTTTCTACTTTTTTCCTCAACTGCCAGACAGCACTGCAATGGAGCGTGGGCTGGTCAGGGTGGTGATGAAAACACACGACCTGCAAGTTGGTTAATATAGCAGTAAAGACGTACTAAAAAAAAAAAAAAAAAAAAAAGGAAATTTGGTTCTCCTTGGCTGACCTGATAAACAAAGTCTAAAGGAAACAGTGGATTAAAACTCAAAAGCTAGATTTATACTGCTAAAATTTCAGCAAGCTGACAGGAAATACCTTGAGAAAATACAAAGTCTGGGAGTACTGGTATTTAAGCCCAAACTCCAAAAATTATTATTTTAGCCTCTGGTGCTTTCCAGCACGCTTTTACCATAGGGCTACTCTAGTTAGACTGCAACCCCTTCTCTGGTTATTAGTTTACATTCTTTATGCATAAGCATTGAACCTGGATCTCAGAATATCAAATAAGATGCAATTTTTCTTGCTCCCAGCTTACCAAGCAATCCAGAGGATGCCAACTTGGTCATTTCATACCTTCATTATATCCTGTTCTTTCTCTTTGTAAAAAATTCTTCCTTATATCTAGTCTAAATCTACCTTCTTTTAGTTTAAAACAATTATCCCTCTTCTTATCACTATAGGCTCTATTAAAATGTCTGTCCTCATCATTTCTGTAAGTCCCTTTTAAGTAGTAAAAAGGCCACAATAAAGTCTACCCAGAGCCTTCTGTCCCTCAGGCTGAACAACACCAATTATCTCAGTCTGTCCCCATAGCAGAGGTTCCTCAGGCCTCTGATTATCTTTGTGGCTTTCTCTAGACTAGCTCAAACAGGTCCATATCCTTCTTGTGTTGGAGACCCCCACAAATGGGTCCCAAAGCTGGATGCAGCACTCCAGGTGGGGTCTCACAAGAGTGGAAGGGCAGAACCCCTTTCCTCACCCTGCTGGCCACACTCCTTTGATGCAGCCCAGGGCACTACTGAGTTTCCTGGGGTGTGAGAGCGCATGGCCAGGTCATGTCCAACTCTTTGTCCATCCCAAAGTCCTTCTCCTCAGGACTGCTCTCACCCCCAAGCCTGTATGGATACCAAGGGTTCCCCTGACTCAGGTGCAGCACCTTTCAGATAAAGTAACCAAGGCATAAAGAAGGAAAGCGATGGATCCACAGATAAATGTGAACTCTGAGACAGGTGCATGAAAACTGTGATGTCCCAATATTCAGTCTTGTGTCCTACAGCTAAGATGGACACGTGAGATGTCTACAGATTGGTGATGGAGGAAAAAATCCCAGAGATAATAGGAATAGTGACAGTCAGAAGCCTTCCTGGAGTTATTTAAAGGTGTCAAACTAGGATAATGGAGTGCATTCAAAAATGGTGAAGAGAGAAAAAAAAAATCATGTTCTGAAAAGCAGAGTCTGTGCAGTCATTCCTATGAAAAAGGATGGAAAACCCCTGGGACATTTACATCTTGACTGAAGTATTTCTCAGACAACATGCTGCCAAGGAACAGTCTTGCACATGTGGGCCAGGGATATGCACTGCATGGTATAAACAAACAGATCTTAGGCTAACCCAGAAAGGGAATGCTGAGAACATTCTGGGTTTCATCTCCCACCCAGCTGAGACCCCAGCCAAACCACCACCCATGCACACAGAAGTGTGCAAGTTCCAGGTTACAAATGTGTAATTCATATATAATGGATATATGAAGTGGTTTGGACTCCCAGGCCCCAAGGGCTGTAATACAGACTCCCAGCTGAGAAAAACACTTGTGAAACAAACTACTTAGGACAGTCACCCTAAAATGTAGTTTAATTATTTCTGACAGGAAACCAGGAGCCAGAAACTGTCAAAACTAAATGTTGCACTTAGTGCCAGTTTAAAGATAGATGGGTACCCTACAATTTAAATAGCCTTACAACACACAACCTGCTACATGCCCTGGTCCTCTACAACACAGGCCTCTTAAATGCTCAGAGGTTTCTAATGAGTGATTAAATAGTCAGAATAGCTTTTACTTTTCTTGTGGCACGATAAGAAATTATCAAAATGGATTTCAGATTAAGCTTCCACTTAAATACATATCTTTTTGGACAGAAAAAGACAGCTAAGACTGTTTTACAGAAAAGGGCAGGTGAATAGTTTCTTTGTCATTGAGTCCCAGGGACAGAATTTGCCACCTCTGTTCTTATTACAAACTGCATTTTTTGGTACATTTCCCAAATCCGTTGTTAAAATTAGAGGACATGATTAGCTACCATCTGAGCTGCATGAACAAATGAGTAGGAAAGCTTTTAATTCTCCTATTACAGTATTCTCAGACTGGCCAGCTGCACTATATTGCTCCTGCCTATTTAAGCTTAGTTAGAACACTCTGCCTGTGCATAAAAGACCTGCCTGTTAAATATTTTCACACCAGCTGTTCCCAAAAGGTGACTAAATATTTCCTTTCATCTTTAATGTCATTCAGTGTTTGTATGAGCAGCTTAGCCACTCCTTATCCTTTCCTAGAAGTGCACTGTTCTACCTCATTTCAGTGTAGCTCTCCAAGCTGTTTGTAGTTCCTTGAGGAGAGGGGATCCTCTGAGTAAATCTGGTGCCCAATTCTATGAGCAAATATGAGGCTTAATGTCCTCAAAAAGTACAATCAAGCCAAGCACCTCTGTGAGAAACACCTGGACTTTAAGCATTACCCTATATTTTGCTCCCTTATGTTTGTACTTAACAGAGGGTACTGATGGATAGTAACTGATTAATGGATGCAGACTTTTTTCTAAGGAATCAAGTTCCTATCAACGTTCCCATGGGGGGTTTTGTCACGTTCTTGTCTTGGAGTGATGTCTTGCATTGCCTGAATCTCACCTCACATTAAGTCAGTCTTGCCTGAAGAATTGAATTGAGCCTAATTGCCCTCTGTGGGTCAAGAAGGAAAGAAAGATAGTTCAGAGGATGATTCCCTTGAAACCTCTTTCATGGAGAATTTCTGGAGAGGACAGTGCTCAAGGCATTGTTGAGCTTGGGGTGGTTCACCCAGAGGTCTCAGGTTATCAGAAACATTATTCTTAGGAAAGGATAATGCCATTCCAATACGATTCTGCTCATTTTTTATGCAAATAATCAAAAAATAAATGGCTCATCTTCAGTTCCAGGACCTGCTCTGTTTTATCACTGCTCATCCCCAGGAATCAGCCCATTACTGGGGCTCAGAGGAACCTGTTCTAGTGGAAGGTGCCTCTGCCCATGGCAGGGGGTGGGAACTAACTGACCTTTGAAGACCTTTCCAACCTAAACCATTTTGTGATTCTGTGAGCCCAGACTCAACTGTCTGCTGGCTAGTTTTTAGACAAATGGTTTTCCTTTTTTTTTTTTTCTCATTATCTCCTCAAGACGGGGAGGGACTTCCCTCTGGTCTGTTAAAACTGCCTCAGAATTCTTCAAAGCTCTCTTAAAAATCCTAATCCATCTTGAATCCTACCCAAAATCTTGACAGTGGCTGCTGACGTGCCTTAACTTATCCACAGTGTGTTGACGAAAACTGTAATGTAATTTTACTCTGTCTCCACCAGCACGTCTCTCTCTGTTGTTGTTCACTTAAAGTTTAAGAATCTCAACTATCTGAGGCTAAGATTATCCTTTTTGTTCTGCATTTGCACTGTGCCAGGTATAATGAGGTCACAGTCCATTAACAGACTTCAGAAGTTAGAATACTAAAGCAATTACTCCTACAAATAAAAAAAAATTGTACCTGCTTCTCTCTCTTTTTTTTAATATCCTGCTAAAAACTGGCATAAATCTGCCCCCTTAAGAACAAAAAGTCTTCTATGTTGTCTTTGATATTTCAGAAGAAAGTGGGAAAAGAAACCCATCAAACACTAACCCAACAATGCAGTGCTTTGCTCATGGCCCTTTTTAATTGATGGAACAGACACAGGAGCCTCCAACACAGGAAATGGCATCATTCAGAATTTCACATTATTTTCACATTACATTAAAGACTGGAGTTGGGAAAGGGATAATGATGTTAATTTGTGCTTCATTTCTAGCAAATCCATTTTTACATGTTTACCCATATCCCCCCACATATCCTCAAACTGGCTTGACAACAGTTTAAAGCTTTCCAGCTTAGAGAAGAGAAATGCAGATGAAAATTTTTTTTTAGCATTCATGTGATGCAGAATCAGAGATTTAGCTGCTTCCGACCTGTCTGCTAAATCCTTTAATAAATATGGATTTAGTGCTAAAACGTAAGATCAGGTGAAATTGCTCAGAGCTTCCTGAAAACTGGGTCAGTTCCACTGACCTTCAATATATTAATAGAAAATTTAATAATTAAAAATCTGCTGTAACTAGGATTTTCCTATTTCAAGCTGGCTCATTTGAGGTAATTTCCAGCCTCAGACAGATTTTTTTTTCCAGAAAAGCACAGGAGAGAGGCACTGCACGGAGCTAAAAAGCTGAGTTTGGTGAGGAGCTAAGCCTTGTTTTCACAACCTGCTTTAGAAGGCAATTTATGGGGAATATCTGGGAAAAGCAAGAAATATATAGATGAAAAAAGCAGAAGGTTGTGATCAGCATGATTTAGATAGCAGTGAAGTGCTAAAGACATTCTTCTCAACAAAACATGTTTTGCAGTGTTATGAAACTCTCATTCCTGTGATTCGATAACTCTGTAGTGACAAGAACTCCTGTGCTGTTACTGAAAAAGACATAAAGCACATTAGCTTTTAAAACCACCCTTTTTACAAATGTATAAGGAAAGGATCAAACTAAGGAGCAAGAAAAAACCTGAAAGAAGAGGTGTAGATTTTCTGTCACTGCCAGTAGCTGATCTGTACCATGAAATCCTCTGAAAACCATCCTGGTTTAGTAGTGAACAGGGAATGATTGTGCAAGTTCTGTCCATGTCATTAATTGAGGGATGCATTTTTCCTTCACAGATCATGTCCTGAAAGCAATCTCTGCATAATTTAATGCCTTTATACAAATAATCTGTTTATCTATTTTTAAAGCATACATCAAATATTTAAATATTACTAATGTAGAAATAATAATAATTATGTCTACAAATGTAAAATCTGTCCTTTTAGGAGCGCAATTAAACTTTTGGTACTTTGATGACTCTCCACTCCACTCAAGGGCCTCAATGTGTTTTACACAGCTCAGTAAACTGAATGTAGCTAAAAGGTAACAGCTATTTATTTTCTTTCCATTGATGAGGAAATCATGATTAAAGGATGCTCTCTAGAGACTGAAAATGAATCCACCAGCTTTGCTATCACCACTCATCAGGAAGAACACTGACCCTCAGCAATGGCTTTGAAATGTGACTTGGACACCTGAATTTTCACCTCCTGAACACAAAGCCCTGAGGAGCATCCCAGAATGCCTGCATTGGGGAGTACACATCCTGCATTAGAGTGACCCTAACCAGGACACCTGAGTTGGCCTGAATGCTGATTCTTGCCGGCTCTGCAGGAGGACTGAGTACAGGTCTCCAACACATGTGCAGGAGGGATAACTCTGCACCTCTGCACTTTCAGGAAAGACTGGGTATGCACAAAGGAGGTATAAAACACAGAACAGAACAGGAGAGAGATTTTTCACTCAAAGTGGTTAAGCTGTATCTAGGAGAAGGGTTGGTGAAAATCCTTGATAAAAATAAGGAACCATCTCTGGCTCTGGCCCTCAACTAGATACAAAAGTTTAACCCCATTTAAGTTTTTTTTTCCCCAGTTTTCTCCTGGTATTTAATTCTTTGCTGGCATAAACAGCTTTGTGTTTAAATGAAAGGCTTCTGCAAATCCCCTTCTATGTCTCATTTCTCTCTGGAGATCCAAATCAGGAACCAGGGTGTCTCTGAGATACCTCATTTGGAGATGAATAAATAATCTGCAGAGTAGCTCCTCACCTGGTGCTGAGCAGATGGAGATGTGTCTGTAACTCCCCTGGAACTCACCCTCCTTCTCCAAAATGAGTAATGAAGGGGTTTGGTATAGTAATATACTTAAACTGATGCATGTGTGCCCTCCAAGACTGAGCTTCTAATTCTGTAACCATACAGGATTGAGCACAGTGGGATTCTTGGGAATTCTTGTCAGAAACAGTAACAGTGAGAACAGGAGCACAACAGACACAATTAGCTGCACAATGTACACTGGTAGAGCTGGGATGTCTTTTAAAAAAGTATCTCACTTTGAAGTGCAATTTTGGCTTGCTTTGTATTTGCATAAAGGTCTTCCAGTTCCTGTCTGGAAAGTTGTAATTCTGTGCGATGAAATTCCATTAAACTGCTGCAGTGTTTTTTATCAGCTGCTACTTCCTACAGTATTTATACTCCATTTTCATCCTTGCCTTAAATGGTAAGGTCTGACCATCACTTTCTGTCTGAAGCATCTCCTCTATGGCTGTGATTTACTTTCATACTCATGTCAGCCTTCCATTTATTTATTATTATGAACTGTACTTTAAACTGCCGCTTGTTGTTGAATAGCAGGACACGAAATGCCAGGTATTGTCAGGCTTCAGTCTTGGAGCCGAGATTTATTGAATAAAAATAAATAACCCAAAGTTCAGGATTGTATTTTTCTCTTTGATGCTTAATTGAATCTCTATGCTTTCTGGGATGTGTTGAAGCTTCCCAGAAAAGAAACAATTTCTAATATATTAGATGAAGTTCCTAAGAAGGATTCCTCTCTGGGCTAATTTTGATTTCCTCTCTGTCTGCAAGGAAGAGATAATTTGACAGAAGAAAAGTGTTTTGCTCATGCTTAAACAGAACTGATTTATTTTCCAATTCTGTATATTTTGTTTTTTTCTAAAATAACTTCAATAGATCAGTCAACAGTGTGTACTGAAGTGATCACAAGCTAGATTTGCTTGGGATTCCCTTACTCAGAGCTCAGTCCCAATATGGATTCCTTTCTCTTCAGACAACATTTTGCCAAAGAACTTAGAAATTTTATTGTTATTCATCTTCTTCAAAAGGAAACCCAGAACACGTAGGAAACATGCAGAGCTCACAGATCCAGAAGTTAGATGTCTGTCTATCCACACAAATGAGATGCAGCAGTAGCTGTTCCAGAGGGTTTCTGCTTGCTCTGCTGTCCATATGCCTCAACACTGATCCGAAAAGGATCACCTTTACTGAAAAGCAGCAGAGCTCTCTCCAAAGTGCTTTCTAACTTTTGTCTGTCAACATCATAAGAAAGGGCTCATTAGTGCAAATTGTGATGATAGTTTTTAGAGTATGAACACCTTGTAATTTGGAAGGGGGCAGAGAGAATATACTAATTCCAGTGCATCCACTTCAGACAGCTTATTAAATCATGGATTTCTGGGCTTTAATAGACAACAATCCACTACGTGACAATCATTGGTCTTATATTGTCTTTAGCTTATTGTTTAGCTTTTATGTTATTCTGTTTTACTGACTCACAGACTCTTTTCCTTATTATCTAACCTTGGACATTCTAACTGAGAATGATACATAGAATCCTTTGGATTGGAAAGGACATTAAAAGACCAGCTCATTCTACCCTCTACACCATAGGGAGGGGCACCTTCCAACAGAACAGGCTGTTCAAAGCTCTATCCAACCTGGCCTTGAACACCTTCGGGGATGAAGTACCCACAGCTTCTCTGGGCAACCTAATTCAGTGTCTAGAATGTGATCTGATGAACCTGAAAACATCCAATGAATTTTTGCAGGAACTCTGACTGTGATGAGCTCCAACTGGGTTGGAGTGTAAGGTGACAGTCACAACCAACAACAGCAAGGAATTGGCTGAACAGCATGGAATTGACTGAATGCCAGTGGGGAAGCCATGACATGGAACCTGCAACCATCCTTGTTGGGCCATGAGTGACTTTATCCAACATAATCAAGGTAGATCATGGCAGAGACTGACTCTGCACAAGTATCACCCTGCTGACATTGCAGCAGTATACTGGTTAAAAGTAGGAATAGCCAGCAGCAGAGGTCTAGATTCAAAAATTAAGAGGCTCCTTTCAAAGGAGAAGAAGCCAACATTTGGTCATCTAAGACTTAATGATACAAATGATAAGTTTTCAGTGACACAAGCAAACATGCTAATTGCTCAGTCATCCTCAAAACATGATACTATAACTGTACTCTCCTTTAAACATGGAATTTGGTATCTTGTGGTGTTGTGAAATTTTTCAAACTAGTCAGATTGACATGAGTCCCACTGATTCCAGTACAACACTGCTGTTTTCAGTCAGAAAAGTCCACAACACAAAGCATAATTGATCCAAACAAAAAGAACTTTTGAGCTCATGGTGTGACTGCTGAGGTCACATTTGGAGATAGGGAAGAATCCTAAACTGAAACTGGCATGCTGGGGATTAGCCCTAGTCATTGTAGGAAACAAACAGGGGATGGAATAGTCTTCCCACTGCCCTTTGTAAGGGTCCATAAATTTTCACTGATTACTGCAGATACAAGAGAGAAGCTTTGCTCATCACAGAATGCCTAAGGTCAATGAGAACCAGGGACTGCTTGTTACATGACTGGACACACACTATTCTCAGCCTGAGACATGACTTAATCAGAGCAAATGCTTTGTGATCTAATGGTCAGAGACAGACTGATGATGTCATTGCTTCCACTGGTTTTGGCCAAGTCTGAAATGACAGCTAGAACACAAGTTTTCAGTTCCTTCAATCTTCCCTTTGTCGTTGTGTTTGACCAAGACTGCATGGACTGCTGCAGAGAAGGGCTTAAAAGTAAGATCCTAAACACATCCCAGAGCTGACAGAAGTTTGATGCATCTCTGGTTGGCCAGGAAAATGTCCTAAAACAATTTCTCACTTATCAGACTTAAAGCAGAAATTCATATTTGAAAGGTAACTTGTATTTTCTATCTTAGTGGGAGTTCTCTCCCTCCCTTTATTATGTCCCTTTCATCTGCTGAGCACAAAGATACTTGGACTTTTGAAGAATTGGACTCGCCACAAAAATAACTGCAACCCAGTTCAACTATTATCTTTTTTCCACCACATCAGGGTCTCCTTACACACATTTTTAATAAACAAAAGGAAAGGGAGTAAAAGGATATACAAATGAAAGCCTCCCTGAATGCTTTTATTTCAAAGGTTTTGGCAGATTTTAGTCTTTTATTGCATTTTTAATAAAAAGCTTAGAAGCCTTTAAAGGCTAAGTTCCTCTTGGCAATGGGTAGGCTAAAATCTGCACTCACAAACTCAGCTACATGAAAAAATTCATGCTTTTCACAATGATAGTTCTTATTAACACTGTTGATTCTCTAGATTCACTAATTTCTTCACAATCCACAAAGCAAACATCTGCCAGGCAGAACCTGTGAGAGCCCTGTGTGTGCACTGGGCTGCACATACTTTTCCCTTTGAGAGAAAAGTTACTTCTCTCTGTATAAAATGGAGAAGATCACAAGTTCAGAAATCAGCATGTTATGCTTCTGCAAGGCAGAGGATGAAATTCCTGCTAGTACAAAACATTTCTTGGCTTTCAACGACCATTAAAGGACCAAAGTAAGGCTTTCAGGGATGAGTCTGCAATTTAGGTATTGAGCCAGAACAAATTTTGATGGTATCTTCTGAAGTCCAGCTTTGAAGACACTGTACTACCAAAGTTTCAATTGCCGCAGACTAATGTTTCCCATAGGTCTGCCCGGGTAGTGAGATGAACAAGTTACAAGATGAAGAAAGAGCATTCAAGGTGGCCTTTGATTACATAGCTGTGTCTGGTGACTTTTTATTTAGTGATGAAGGTGTTTATCAATTTCAGGTGTTGCATCCTGAGGTTTGGTTCTCTATTTCATCTTCATGTGTTTTAAAGCTAAGAAAAAGACAAATCAGCAACTTCTTAGGCATTAAAAGCAGTCTTGGTCTGCAGTATGCTACAAGCCTCTACCATGTCAGAGGCTTGTTATACCACAGCTCTTGTTATATCCATCTTTTACAGAGACATTTTTACCCCTGAAGAAAATGACTGTTTAAAGGAAGACTTACATGAATGTTTTCTAAGGATGGATTTTTATCTTGGTGGCCTTGGGCATAGCATGAAATTAACATGGGATTTTGTTTTCAAAAGTTGACACCAGTAAGCCCAAGGAAATAAAATTTTATCACAGATATCACAGATGTTGTGTTAGCCATGGTGCTGTTTGAACAATGGGATATGACACTGTGTGATAAAATGTATGAGAACTGCTTCTGTGTGTGTGTGTGTGTGTGTGTGTGTGTGTGCAATAGAGTCCTGCACAATTCCTGGTGAAAAAAAGACATTGCAATGTAAAGATGCATCTACTTCAGCTTAACTCTTTAAAAGTTCATTCTTCATGATCTATTAACTGGATTAGAGAAAAGATGCCTGTTTCAGTGAACTGTACCAACTTTGTGGTGGGGAACTCTTACGTGCTACCTGACAGACTGTCACCATTGCTAATCTATACTATGAAATTGATACTAAAAAGTTCAGTCATTACCATTAACTGAAACAGGGTCTTAAATCTAATCATTCTTTGTGAATTGCCTTCAACTGCACAGTAAATAGGAGCTCTTCCACTAACTTCAATTCACTGTGCAGTAATTTATAAGAATATGGCTTCCCTGCAACCAGAGACATGGATTCACACACCATGCTGGTTTTATTTTAAATCCAATTTGTCAACCTACTGAAGTAAGTAAAGTCATGGAAGGTGGGTAAATATCTGGTCTTCTCCTACCCTGTGGCTACCCACACTATTTCCCCACTGAGCTTGGAGGACAAGTTTATCTAGGAATATCTGCCATATGTAGTTCTCCACAACAAAGAGATTTATAATTTGCATTTGCTCAAGGCAAATTTTAAATGCCTAAATATTTTTGTGTTCGTAGACCTTCACAACAAAGTGTGTCAGTTAAGTCACTGGGAAGCAGCATTTCATCCCTGCCACAGTGGGATGGGCAGTCATAAAGTCAAATGGCATATCCCCAGAAAACCATGTTAGCAGCAGAAGTGATGAGAGGAGCAATTATAGGACCAAAATACTAGATTTCATGAGATATGGTCATGCAAGCTCAGCCTCAGTCTCTGGCCAGGCACGCTCTCTCAGTCTTTTCAAAATATGATGTAAGATATCATAACTTCTTACTTCTTTACTGAGCCCCAGCTTCCAGTTTCTAAGTCTTATCGTTAAATGTGCAGCCCATGATTTTATGTCTCCACTGGCAATTTAGGACTACCACATACAAAGTACTATTCCTATTACTGCTTTTCTCCAGTGTATTTTCAAGGGTCTGAAGTACTGCCTGGATGTCAACTGTGCATAAACTGCATAAGTCATTATGAATGAGTGATGGAGAAGGGATCCTTATCTGCACACTCGTCAATCTACAACCACTATCAACTGCCCAGAAAAAGTCAGTACACTTAAGACACAGAGAACATAATTTCTATTGCTGCTTTGTATATTCAACTTTGCAACGATTTGAATGAATACTGTGCATGTAAACATGTCAACTACCAAAGACAGAACAGTGTGAAAATCGCTGATTTAAACTTGAGGAGAGTGAAGGACAACACCAGATAACTTAATTTCTTTAAAAATGATTTTGCATCCAAGCCTAGTACTGTTTTGATGGGCCTGGGATTATACTGATGCATCAGTGAGATCCCTCTGGTAAATGGTGCATTCCCCCAGTGCAGAAGACATGACTCACTTATTCACTGCACTGCAGTCAGCAAACATGTCTTATGGTATGTAGTGTGCTGCCTCTGGATTCGCTAGATATAGTCAGCCCAGTTTAAATAGGTCAGGAGTGAGACTGTATCACATAGTAAGTTCTGTTTCACACTGCAGCACAGGGCATTTCCTTCTTCCCACTATATGCAGAAAAAAAAGAGGTTAAGAGACCTGCCCCGTAATGGCTTCATTAGTTGCCAGATAGGGCTCATACGAGGTGAAGGGAGATAGCCCCTCAAAAGCCTGGAATAGAGAGAATCTGGGATAGCACACCGGAGGAATGGAGATAGGTTAAGTGGTTCCTTAATTCCCTTTCTTTTACCAAGCATTGCCTTGGACTTTTTAGCTGAACGGGGTTATAAAGGCCTTTTTTGAATTTGCTTGTGCAACTGTACAAAGATGCAAAAGGGAAGTGATTTAATTATCACATGGAGAAAACAAAACACCACTTTTATTGCTCAGTACAAGTTATCTCTTGGAATTACTTCTGTACCTTTCTCTAAGATACTCTTTCTACTATTTGGGAATCAGCCAAAAAACAGTGTATATTGAGGGAAAAGTGATCCTACAAACTGTCCCTTGCAAGAAAGGGTGGAATATGTTTGAGAAGCATTTTCCCTGAGTGACAATTCTGAGGTAGTATGGCAGCAGCCCTGTCTTAGCATGTCTTGGCAGTGGGTAGACAAAGAAAGCAAAAAAACCCAAAACCATATAACTACTTCCTACAATGCAGTTCAGAATGGGATTCTCTCACAAGAGACTGAACTCCATAGACAGCTTGTCTATGAAGGCTAAGTGGAATGAAAAAAGATACTATAAACAGGAAATAGAAATCTCTGTAATATTATTGTATTGTGAAAAGTGAGGGTTTTACCCAGTAATCTGTGTTCTCTAAGATTAGCACCAAAGGCAGGTAAAATCTACCTGCTTAGCTGAAAAACTCAGTCTAAGGTTCAATGAGGCTCTAGTTTTACTTTCTACATATGACAATCCACAGACTTCAGCTACTGCTTCCATACTGCCTGATAACCTAAATGAATAGAGCATACAGCACTGTAGACAGGTGCTATTCTTAAATTCAAGGCGGTAAGAGCTGGAAAACCTACTGTGCCTGCTCATATTCTGGGTTTTCAGATAATTATGCTGTTTCCAGGGTTTGCCTCTCCATGTGGTTTATGAAAGAGGCCATCCTTGGCACAAATCCATGTGGGCACAGTTCTATACATTTCACTGGGACTCAACACAGCTCCAACTGCTTTGCTGAGCTGAGGGTGATTTTTGCAAGTACTTAGCTCTTTCCCTTAGTAATCCTTCTGTTCTGTTTGGTCCTGCTTTATAGGACAATAAAAATCTGTCCCTTTTATACCCTTCTACAGAACCTCCACCCCAGAGGGGTGGGCAGTGTGTTATTACACGCAATAGCACACCTGCTCACTCTATTTTAATGATGCAAGAAAAAGGACCACATATCCTGTGAGTAAATCTGTCTTTCAAATCAAGTCATCAATTCAGTGGAAAGGTCTGGGCTAGAAATGGAAGTTTACAAATCATCTTAGCTGTGATTTTAGCTGTGAGGCACAATAACCTGAATGTTACAAGCAGCTCAGTGAGCAAAAAGGTCTTGGAATGATGCTAAAGTTTGTCTCAAATAACTTCATGCTGCCAAAGAAAGTTTGCACTAGATGGATTTATAAAAGCAGTATAAGGAAAACGTATAAATCATCTGTACATGACCCTGCAGGTTAACAACGGGAAAGTGAATTCTGTTTGCACAATGAAATAAACATTTTTTCCAAATCCATCCCTGCAATCCCCAAACCTCTGCACAAACACAGAATAATGACTCAATTATGATCTATGCTACAAACTACAAATACATGACTACCTTTCGCCTTATGGTGGTTTTAAAAATAAACTCACAGAGTATGGAATTGAAGATGTTAATATGGGGAAAAGAAAAGCCTGGCACCAAATTTATCTTGCCTTCAATGCATGATAGCTTCCCTAAGTACATCTGCAAAAGTTTTGATCAACCTAGCTTCAGCCCCAGGCAAGTAGAGTAGGCCTCCTCTTCTGATTAATCCTCAGTCCAGTCAATTTTACTTTATGACAAGCTTCTAACACCCAGCCTAAATGATGATTGTCAAAAGCGTTTTCTTATGTTCTTAGCACCAGTTTAATCAGTTTGCCTCATCCTTGGAAATTACTCTTCTAAAATACTTGCAAACAGTTAACCTGATTTTCTTTACTCCTGATAGCAATTCCTCAGTGAAAATGTTGTTTACATAATTTTTCTACTTTATCCACTCCCCTAATAGCTTTTTTTTTGGGTTGCTTCGCTGAAAATTCCTTTCATTTCACTGTCTATACTGAGATGCCCTGGATTTCTGGCCTAGTTCCACTCCAGTTGTGTAAGGTATAGAAACTGTTATTGCTGAGGTCTCTTTTTTTGTGAGCACACAATACAGAACAAAATCCAAAGGACTGATGCTCTGTAGGTTCTAACCATTTAATGTATTTCACTATTTCTCAGTGTGGCCTTATCTAAGAGCTAATTGCATTTGGTAGAAAAGGGTTCTGAACAGTTTTTCTTTAGCCTTCAATTCCCACACCCGATGCAGATTTTGAGCAAGATGCCCATTCAGAGGAGGAATGAAGGTCGTTGTTCCAAACCTCTACACAAAGCTGCCCATAAAAATCTGTCTCCTTGGCAGCTGCTTGTACTAATAAATACTTTCACTCAGTAAACTTATTTTTTAGTTGGTAGAAGAGAGTCTTTTAATATGAACCTTATGAGGCACTCATCCTCCTCTAGCCTAGAAAAGCACAAGCTTTGAATTCAGAAGGGAAAGAAGATCTGACAGATTACAAAATCGTCCTCCTTGTTTACAGCCACTAAAGATTATTTAGTCATCTCCTAAAAATCAAAACAGACACTTTAGTGGTCCTGGGGTTCATCAAGAACTAGGACCAGAACAAGAAGTTATATGTAGACCATCAATTACATTAACAGCCATATAATGAACAATAGCAAGCCTAGATGGCTTTAATGGAGTTATTTATGATATTACTCTATGCTCAGCAATGGTAGCAGAATTATTTATGTAGTTGAGCTATGGAATTTCTCCTTCCAGTCATGCCCTACGTGTGCTTCACTGGAATACATCTTAGCACTTTTTTTGCAGATCTACGTCTGAGTGTTTCACAAAGTTAACGGAAAACCAACAGTAAGTCAGTGCTGACGTTACCAATTGAGCAGTCGTGGCCAGTCCAGTTGGGATCGCAGCTGCAGAGTCCAGTATCCGGGAGGAAGGTCCCATGACCAGAGCACTGATCCAGACAAGTGGCTCTTGGGGTCTCACAATTTGTTCCTCCCCAGCCAACCGAACAGTGACATTCTCCTCGGACACACACGCCTCGTCCCGAGCAGGTAGGATCCATACAGTCCACTACATGTGAGAAGGAAGAGGAAGCAGACAAGGAAAGCAAATGGAAATTTCATGAAGAAAGCTATCAGACTGCTGTCTACACAAACATATTTACACAGTATCTCAAGGTTTCAACCAAAAAGCCCTGCTGTGAACAAAACAGATGCTTCATGCAAGAAGTCAGTGGCCCTAAAAGGCAGTGAGACCTAAACCACCTACATGAAAAACAGAGTAAAATCTAGTGATGCAATCCATTCTTTTATGCCGGTCTGCACTAATAAGGGATCTTTCTGGTAAGAACAGGCTAATATCAATTAAGAATAGAATAAGAATAATATTCTATCATACACATAGTATGTCTTCATTTATTCTATTAGAATAACCTAAATTACTATTACTAATGAATTTGAAGCTGAGCCCTAGTTTTCTGAGAGAGAATTTTGCATAAAGATTCAGCAGAAGCTGACATTGTTATTCAGAAAAATACATGCTTAAATTGAAGAATGTGCTTAAATCTATACAGGTTTCATGGAGACTTAAAGAAATTTCACACTGAAATATATCCATAGATGGTTTTCCTGGAATAAGGATTAAAATAAAATCATGCCTTTTTTATAATGGTGTTCTTCTGGTTTTATTTTTGATCAATTAATGCTCTTCTTTAAATGTTTGAGGTTTACTTCCCCCTACACAAAGAGGCATTTTCCTAACAAGATCAGAGACCATTTAGTTAGGGGTATAGCAATGTACACCAAAAGACCAAATGTACTCCCTCCCTGATGCCTGAGTTATGTGTTTTGTAGGCAACTGTCAGCTGCTCTGCCCACAGGGGAATTTCACCCAGCAATCAAAAAATATGAAATGCACCAGACACCCTCCCAGAAAAACTGACTGGAGGAGTCGATCGTCTATTTATAGATAAAAGCTGATAGGACAGCCTAGAGAAATTCTTCCTGTCTTTTGAAATGGTGTGTGGCAGCTCCCTGGGGATTGGTGACAAGTGTCAGTCTGGCTAAGTAGCACAGGAAAACTGTCCAGCTTCTGGCTCTGATACAGCAAAGCAGAACATGGCTACCGCACACACGGCAGGTTTGTGGTTCAGTTTTTACCCCTGGAAAAGCTAGTAAGAATTCCACTGACCTGTTTAAGATCCAGAAACCTTAAAAGGAAACACAACAGCTGTTCTGATAATTCCCTGGATTCTCAAACCCTTCTCAGTCTGACAAGTAATGGCTCAGTTATTACTATCCCAAGGCATGAGAGAGAATTTTCTTTTTTGTTTGATTCTTGGAGCTCTGCTCATAGCTGGAACAATCCTCAAAAATTTTAAGAGGCTGGAAAGGATGAGTCCATAAATCTCCTTCACTGTTAGTGAGCTGGGAGCGAGGGTGCCAATTTTAGCATGAGACCCTTGAAGCCCTGGCCCTGTTCTTTCTCAGCAGTAATAAGTATGAAAAGGACTAAGGGATGGAGTAGCAGCCTCGTCCGTTCTCAGCAGATGGTTTGAACATAGAGAACAAAGATCACAGGCTAACTGACAAGAGGCTACCTCCAGGCAATTAATCATCCCCTCTGAAGGTCAGTTGGGAAAAAGGTGAGTTTTACAGGGGCCTCCATCACAGGAGGCAGACAATCTGCTATCTCAGCTCTAACACAGACGATTATAGGAGGCGAATGTGCATGTCAGAACCCCCCATTTATCATAATCCCAAGGCCATTTTTCACGTTGAAATGAGCCCTTTCAGAAAATGTCACACACAACGGCTACTTTAATCTCAGCCTCACTGGATCTATCTCTTTAGACTTTCTGCACCATTGGAAGGACCCTGGGACAGGATTACAGGCTTCTGCTTTCTTCTTAATCAATTGCTTTGTGGATTTGGAGTACAATGGTATATTTTTAGGGAGTTCTGCTTGACAAATTTAGCTGCTCAGCTCTGGGAGAAGCAGAGATGAGGAGCTGGGCATGAGGGCAGAGCTGCCAAGATCTAGTATACCTGGAAAAGAAAAAAAAAAATCCTATGTCTGTGTTGTTGGTTGGAAAATGTCCCAAATGGCCAACTTTGGTTGGAAAATGCCCTGTTTATAGTTAAGCCTTGTGCAGAATCTTTGCCAGGGAGATAAATCATGTAGCAAGCAAGGTTAGTGCCTCTTCTACACTCTTCCCCAATATGCTTCATGCTTCATTGGTCACACAAGTTATTAGGCTTATTCAGTGCCCAAAGAGTAACTTCTCATATTTCACTTCTTAAATTTGCTCCCCTCCCTGCAATGTCTCACTGGCTTAGGCCATGCCTTATAAAATATAGGCCAATAAACTAAGGAAAGAGAAAAGAAAATCTCGCATAGGATTGTTGGCTGATATTTTATAAACATTGCTGAACTTCTATGGGGGAAAAAGAAAAGACAGAAGAAAACCTGGAATGAAACCCATTACAAACATGGACCAAGCAGTGAAGCTACGAGAACTGAGAAATAATAAAAAGTAATCAATACCAGATGGCCCCTCTTAGAAGAGAAATTAAAGAGTAAAAGCAATTTAAAAAATAGTATAAATCAACTTTTTTACTAAATCTAAATACATATGTATATGTTCTCAAGATTTCCCACATGGCATATTTCTGAGCTGTTTCCCCCCCATCACAACGTAATACAAATTATGCCTTGAGTATCAAAAACATGCATGCTTGGAAAAATACTAAACAGCCCATAAGAAAACAGAACAGAACAAAGAGAACAGCCCATGTTCTCTTTGTTCTTCCTCCTTTTTCAAGTTTTGACCTAGTGGGACTGACACTGTCCCCTGCTACAGTGATAACATAAAATAACTGAGCAGTGCCTGGCTTTTCTGCTTTAAACGTGACCAGGGAAATAAAGGTTCCTGTTAGAAAAAGGGCAAATCTCACTCTGATTTACACACATTAAACACTTCTGGCTGGAGGCAAAATCAGGATCTTTTCATTTCTGTTTATCCAGTAAAGATATGATCTAGTAAATAGGAGGTCTACAGAGATGCTTTAAAGATACTTGAGTAGTCAATCTTTGGGTTTTGCATGCCCCACAGCTTCACTGAATTGTGCTTTAAGCCAAAATGAGGCTTTCACAAGAGATGGCTTATTGTTACAAGAGCTGATATTGTCTTCAATTCTAACATTTACTGACACGGAAGCCATGCTACATCAGAGATGTCCCACTCCAGTACATTATACACATCAAAAGAATTGCTAAATTAGATGCCATTTGAATGTCTGAATTCAATTCAGCCTATTTTCATTGCCTATAAAATAAAGCCATTTCAGATAAATCTTTATCCTGCATACATGAAGACAACCATAAATTAATTCAAGCCATTGTCATTCTTAAATGTATCAAATGATGTCTTTAATCTATCAAGCGGCAAAGAGGCCTTATATATGTACTTGTAGAAGCACAATTTAAGAATAATTATTTGTCAAGTCACCAGCATAGAATTCTGGGAATAGTTTTCAAAAGTTTTGAACATTATTCTTTAAATAATGCACTTTTTGGATATTTATTTATACTCTCTGAATGATTTATACACTTGCAAAACTGTTCACTTTTTCATTAGCAGTAAGAAGCAGTCACAGTCTCAGGAAGATAAAGGTTTATGTTGGCAGGTGACTTCCTACACAAAAAGATTAAAGATAAGTACTAAAAGCAGCTGTAAATCTAAATGCAAATGAGAAATGTTTGGGGGGCTAATGTGAGAAAAAAGCTATGGAAATGCCATGAAAATAATATGTGACTTTGAAGCAGAATTTAATTCAAGTCCTGAGCATTTCTAAGCTTTTAAATCTGGCAAGGACCAGGGACTTCCTCTCACACGGCACCATTTTGTGTATGTAAGCAACTGAAATTGCTTGGCATAGCACAGCAGAGAAGAAAGCACTGTAAAAGTAATTACACGTTTAGATGTGTAAATGGAAACGATGCTTTAATAAGAACATTTGAACATATGATTAGATGTTCTGGTCTTTCAACTAGATTCTTCTATCTGAAGCATTTGATAGCTTTTCATCCAATTATTGAACAAGCATGATAGCTAACCAGCAGTTATGACAACATATCATTTTTATGTTGTATCCATCTATTGTACCTCTAAGATGCCTATTATTGTTCTGTTTAAGTGCCAGTCCAATTCTGAATTGCCTCCATCCATACAATTACAGAACAACAATCAAAGAAAAAGGCTAATTGAAGGCATCCTGCAAATACCTTCTTCACAGCTCTCGCCTTTGTATCCTGGGTTGCAGATACAGGTGCCCATGATGCACGTGCCATGGTTATTGCAGGAGACATCGATGCACTGGTTGGTTGGGACATCACACTCTGCTCCCTTCCAGCCACTGTGGCACAAGCACCTTCCTTTCATGTACTGCCCATTTCCACTGCACAGCACTGGGCAGGACGCTACGGACAGACAATAAAAATCATATTAAAACAAATAGAAAATCATTTCAAAAAGAAACACAAGAGCCCAGCATGCAATTTACATTCTTCATATACAGTCTTCACCGGGGTATGCTGCTGTTTGTTTTACCAAAACCAAATATTTTATATGGATGATATCCAGCTTTTAACTATATTCTCCTATGAGTGTTCAAAACAAAGAAACAGTGCTCCTAAGTTAGATTATCTTCTTGCTTTGTGTCTCTGATACCTTTTTTCACTAACTAAACTCATAGTTTTCTTATATTCTGATTTCACAATGTACTGATGTCTCCTTTCCGGAGCATCACTGACCTCAGATTGTTTATCACTATCCCTGACCTGCTGCTGGACTTTCCTTGACACTGTCTCTGCTGTGGACCTCAGTGGCACACAAATCACTCCCCTGTTTTTTTCTGAGTTAACTCTCAGTTTTATAGGTTTCAGTTGCTTTGCTCAGAGCCCAGAATGCCACATTGAGACTGTTTCCCTGATTTAGCTCATGTCATACCATCAGCTATTAACTTTCTTGCCTGAAAGGGTTGTCAAGCACTGGAGCAGGCTACACAGAGAAGTGACTCAGTCACCATCCCTGATGGAATTTAAAAGATGTGTTGATGTGGCAAATGGGGAATTTGGCTTAGTGGTGGACTTGGCAGTGCTGGCTTAATAGCTGAACTTGATGAAAAGAGTTTTGGAGGTCTTTTCCAACCTTAACAATTCTATGGTTCTAACCGAATGCCCAGCCCCCATTTTGGGTTATCACCTCTGTTGGACTCGATCCATCACCAGCCACAAGGCAAAATTGGCCTCTACTGTTTCCAAGCTCCCTGTAATAAAATCTGTGTAAATTTATCCTCTGAAATTTGTATAATTTATAAAGGACTCATAAAGGATTTTTAATTGTCCTTGTTTCCAGCAAAGTCAGTTGACTCTCAAGGCCACCCAGATACAGGATTTCTTCCCCGTGATAAAGGGGAGAAAAAGAAAATGACAAGCTCAAACTGTAGCATGATGGATCCCAGGATTAAGCATTTTCAGAGCTAAATTTGGAAACTGCCAGGCAGAGTTGGATGGGATGAAATGAAGGATACAGAACAGGTTCCCCAAGGAAGCAGAGGGCATCAAGGACCAGACCTCACCCTCCATGACCAGTTTTTTGTAATCACTGCTCTCCAAGCTTTCTCCAGCTCCTTTCAGATGATGCCTTCTCCTTATGCCATTCTCCACACCAGGCACATTATTTTCCTTTTGTCCTCTGTTCTGATTTTGCCAAGAAAGATGCTGATTTCAGTCCCTCAGAAACAACAGCCTTTTCCTGTTCACTCTGCCTTAAAACTTCTTGCTTAAGTCCTGTTCTCTTTAATTTTATTTTGCTCAAACTCTGCTGCAAGGACATATAGACAAGAGAGACTGCTCTTGTTCAATGCTGCACATCAGCCTTAGGAGAGAGCAGCTGGCCTTCTCATCTGCCTCTCGGAAAGGCAATTCATGAACAATTTTATGCAGGACAAATGTGAAATGAATATTCCATTCTGCTGCTTAATCCAACTGGATTAGGCATGTGATGAATCCTCTCTTGCTTTGCTCCTGACTTTGATTATGTGTGGGAAGGGGTATTACATGGTTAAGGAAAGCTTTCCTCTCCTTCTCTTCCATATTTTCAGACAGTAATCTCACAAAGTGCATCATGAGTTGTTTCCACAAGTCCTTATAGTCAAGTCAGTTTGAGTGTTCCAGAACTACAGCAGCCTCAACAGAATACAAAGCACTGCCAACTCTGACTGTTAAACCAGTTTGATATGCAGTGAACTGTATTTGCCTGACCAAGATAAAAGAGGCTTAGGAAAGAAAGGAATTTGGCAACTGTTATTACTAAGGAGCACTCTGTTCACTTTAAAGGAAACATGATGCCGTGGAGCATTGAAAGTGCATAATTTGCAAGATGGTATCTACCTATACAATATGAGACTTAAATTGTGTAAGATACACTGTATTGTGTGCATGGTTCACAGCACACTCACTCTGTAATTTCACTTTTAAGCTAAGTGATGGAATTTTCTGCCCCTCCCTTCTCAAATTTCAATGCTCAGTAATAGACATTGTTCTTTCAAGGCACTGGCAGGGGATAGTCTGCAGTTCTTTTCAACAAGAAGAAAGAATAACTGCCTTTAACCAGGGAGAGGTTGCTGAGAAAGACTTAGATGTTTCCTGACAAGACAGCTGATCACTCAGTAAAAGATCAGATAAATTACTGGCTATCTGCAGTGAGACTGACACTCCACAGAGCCTTCTGTAGAGAAGTCCTTCAGCATCACCTGGAAAGCACTGCTACAAATGTCAAGGCAATGGCAAGAACAAGACCTCCTCTGTAGCATGCAATAATGAATAAAGACAAAAGAGTTTCTGATTTTTTTCTCCTGTTGTTTATGCAACTCTTTTCCATATATAAAGATATATAATTATTATTTGATCATTCAGATTCCAACAATGTCTATGATGGCAAAATTATAGTAATTCTCTAGTGTGGTAATGATAGCAGCAATCCAAATGCATACTCTGTTTCTTGCAAAGTTGAGCATCAGCGAGTAAGATCTTTTGTTTGTTTACTTTATATAGAACTTGAAAGGGCCACCTCCTGCGCCCAAGAAAACCTTCAAAAAGCTTATGAAATACACCTCTGGTGACTTGCTCTCATTTATTTTGTTTAAAATAATTGGTTAATAATATGTTAGTAATTAACCATTACTAAAAAAAGAAAGGCTTTCTGCTCCAGAGTTTCCCATTCATTTGGATGTGAATTACAAGGCTGAACTGAAATAAAGGAACACCCAGGAAATCCATGGAATTCTTCATGTGAGCAGGAACCCGCTTGTTAAAGGATTACTGCTCTTTACAGGGATCGTGAAGGGCTGAAGATGGATACTGTAACAGCCTTACACATGCTGCCTTTGGAGGGATTCACAGGTCAAAAGAAGAGTCTTGGATGCCCCTGAAAACCAACAGGAAGTCAGTGCTGGAATCTTTGGATCTCATGCTCATGGCAACATGATCTATTTAACACACCCAGTGAGTGGATGTGCATATACAAACATAAATTTGGCACTCCAGGTATTTTTCTGTCTTCCTAAAGGCAGAGTGCAACATCTGAACCCAGATGATTCTGAATGAAAAGACAGATTTTAATAAAAGGTGTTCATTGCAGCTAGAGCATGTGCTCTGGTGAAATGAGAGACTGGCATCACTCCATTGAAAAGCCTGAGAAAGTTCAGGGTAGCCAGGGAGGGGAGGTGAGCTCCTCTGAAAGTGGATTCAGAACAAGAGTTTAAGTACTCTGACTCACAGTGAAGAAAGTTCTTCTCCTCCACAGACTCTACAGGGAGCCTTGGGGGAAATAAGCCCTGAACTTCTGCCCCTACTGAAAGTTAGGAGGTGTGAGCTGGAATATGCTATGGGACATGGAAAAAACTCCTTTTGTCTCCAGCTCTAGGGATTTGAAAAGGAGCTTGGAAATGCAAACCAAGTGTAAGGAAATGCAAACCAAGTGTAACCTGAGTCAGCAAGAAGTTTGACATAACAGCTCTCAGGGACACAGCTTGCCACATCCATCTTACTGGGCTGTGAACTCTGAAACCCCGCCGGGCTCAGCCCGGCCTCACTGCCTTGGCAGGGAGCTCCCGCCTGCCCTGGGGGTGCGCGGCTCCTTATCTCTGTCTCCTGCCTTGCTGCTGGGATGTGACCCAGCTCGGCTGGAGGGGGAGAGGGCTGGGGTTGGACAGAGTTTAGCTCTCTCTTGGGAAGGCGCCAGGCTGCTTTCCAAAGCAGCGATGAGCTGGGGTAAAGGCCTGACCTGCAGCCTTACCGCAGCTCCTTGGGTGGGCACAAATGCTTTATGCTACCTCCCTCCCCAGATTTATAAATCTGTACTTAGTTTGTTGGACCGTTTGAGCCAAAGAAGGCCTTGAAAAGGTTGATGCACAGTATCCTGCCATTTCCCACATGCAAGATTTTCATATCTTGGTTTGAAATGTGTTCTTACTAAAAGTATTTCAGTTTGTTTTTTAAATGTTTAAATAACCTAGAAAATTCAGGCCAAAGAAAACCCTTCCAAAGCCATTTATTAAAAATACTTATCACTTGAGCAGAAAAATGTATTATACTGTTTACTGGGGTAAGTCTCCTTCCCAGTCTTCCCAGTGTTTTTACTTTTGGCCAGAGTAATCAGTTGCTCCTGCCATTATCCCACTCCTAGCCTTATGCTAACGCTGCCCTATTCCCTACAGCCAGACTTGCCAGGTACTTTTTGTATAATCAGTATCTTAAAAGGAAGTATCATTATAGTGTTGTGCCACATCATGATAAAAGTGCTCTGCTAAACAAACCATAATGCCACATAAGTCTGGTTTTCTAAAGTCACTTCCAGAAGTAAATTTCCAACGTGACATTTGCCTGTCCACAAGCAGCCAAAGGGCCTGTGCTGCTGCTAAGAGCACAGCACTCATGATTAGTAAAGAATCACAGTGTCATTAAGGTTGGAAATGCCCTCTGAGATCGAGTCCAACTCTTAGCCCAGCACTGCCAGCCCACCTCTAAACCATGTGCCTAAATGCTGCACCTACACTCCCAGAGATGGTGATTCCACCACTTCCCTGAGCAGCCTGAATCCTTTGCTGAAGAAATTTTTCCCAAAAGCCAATCTAAACCTCTCCTGGCACAAATGGAGGATGTTTCCTCTTGTCTTATTGCTTACTTGGGAGAAGAGACCGATCCCCACCTGGCTACACCTTCCCTTCAGGTAGTTGTAGAGATCAGTAAGATGTCCCCTGATCCTTCTTTTCTCCAGGGTAAACACCCATGGGTCCCTCAGCCGCTGATCGAAAGGGAATTTAGCAAATTTTTAGCAAATTTGTGGCAAACAAAATTCACAGATGAACTTCTTTCCACTCTACTGCAGCATCCCCACACTGGGTGAAGAGTACTTTTCAGAAGGCACCGTCATGAATATAATTTCCAGAAGAAAAATGTTAACCGAATGGGAAAGGGAAACAGTTATCAAGCATAAATTCCTACCTCTGCCACAGTCAGGGCCCAGAAAGCCAAGGAAGCAATGGCAAGTCCCAGACACGCAGTCTCCATTCCCATAGCAATTACTGGGACAGTTATCCACTGATTCTGGAAAACAAAACAGAATTCAGAAACTTCTTTAGGTAAGAAAACAGCTCTGAGTTTAGGAGGCTCTGGATGGGCAGGACAGCTGAAACTTCAAAGCAATTGCTGCACTTGGGGTGAAGACATTAGTGTGAGCTGCACTAAACCCTGCTCACCCATTTACATCGATGGATGGTTCAACTGTGAATTCAGTGATTAAATATGAGCTGCTCGGCACCCACCAGGTTTGGAATTCTCTCAGTACCTGAAAACTTCCAAGTGTCTTTTCTTCCCGTATATTTTTACAACCATTTTTCTCTCTGAATTTATTGCAGGGATGCAATACACACCATTCTCATGGCAGAACATACACTTTTGGTCTGGTTTTGTTGACTCAATTAAGTGACCTTGAGGCATTTATTTGTGCCAAAAAAGAGCTGAGTGATGATAGATACGTTCCTGTATGAACTTACTCAACACAGACCCTTGGTTCATCCTATCTGCTTGTTCACAAAACACCTCTAACCAAATTTCTTATTTGCTCTGCAACTTTACATTGAATATAATAATTTGTATCTTTAACAGCTCAGAGTGCTGGGGCTAATATTCTATTTGGTGGAACAGGAATGGGCCTATTTTATATTTTCTTCTATTTCTAGTTATCATCTTAAATTCCCTGACTTTGGCAAAAACACCAGCTATTCATTTTTCAGGGAAGTTAACAGGTAAGCAAAATGTTATCTAGCACTTCTCTTTTAAAGAGAGTTCAGAATATTGGGACTAAAACATATCTTTCATGAAGGAACAACACAAGCTGGTAAACACATCAAAAAGAGAATGAAAATAATCTTATTTTCTTACACTAAACTGAATGAAGACTGCGTAAATGTGAGTGGGGCTTTGAAAGACATTGTAATAAATACCATGGCTCATTCTACAGTGCTATTTCCCATTTTCTCTGAGGGAGATGCCTATCAGATGAAAACTGGATTTGGTTATAGAGCAGGGGCACTGGTGATACACATGGAGTGGGATGAAAATCTCAGCCCTGTGAATAATGATTGCATTTGCACAGACATACTTCACAAGACCTTGTGGGAGCAAAGTTATTTGTAAACTCCCAATCAGTGCAAGTGAAGAGAACCAGTGACAGCAGAGATGTGCAGATTAGTTTCTAATCACAAATGAAAGGAACCAGTTTCTGGATGGGTGTTTGCCAAAGAGCAGAGGTTTCTGAAGGACATTTTAAAGACTGTGGTGTAATTCAATAATTCACAAAAGACAATAGCAAACTTAAATAATAAAGCCAGTTTAAAGCATTTATGTTCTAAGTCCTGGCTTCAGACAACTCATAAGCAGACAGTTCCATGCAGCGAGAAAGGTACAACGAAGTGCTGTCTGTTTTCTAACACTCAGTAGTTAAGCAGGTATTCACTTGGTGTGTGGAAATACAGTCACAACATGCAGTCAACTCTTTAGGCTTGAGCTGCCATCTTTGTTCCAATTAAAGAGCAGCCATGCTTCCTAGAATAAAGAAGTAATGACTAAGGCCTGTGCATTTATAGTGATATTTAAGAATATCATCTCTCACTTCATAGCAGGTACAAACACAAATCTATCCTGTAAATGAAAAGTTAATACTAGCCCATGTGTATCCAATCTTCAGAACTCTGACATGGGTTAACGTCAGAGTTTTGTTTTTGCTAAAAACAAAAATTAATTCACTTTATGACTTTTTTTCTCTATGCTTTTTTAAAAATACTTATATTTTTCTTTTCTTCAAGAAATATACCCAGAGATTTAGGAAAAGGAAGTTATTTATGTACATAGTTACACACATGAAGAACATACAGAGTGTGAGTTCTGTGAAACAAGATAATGAGATGGGCAAGGAGATTTAACCGCTCCTGCTGCTGAAAGGGTCAGTCCTTTTCCTCTAATCTTCTCATCCTAAGAACAACTCTAAGCTCCCTCTTCTTGTGCTGGTTCTGGCACTTGTCAGACCCTCCAGTCAGGTGGTTAAGATCAAAAGGTGGCAAAAGAAATGAATGCAGCAGAAATAAAACCTAAAGTTTTTTTTTTTTTTTCTGCCTGAAAACTGGGAAGAGAAGGGCTGTGCTATTCAGCATCAGTTCAGTTGTCCCATGACACCTTACCACCCCCACTGCCACAGTGGGCCAGGGGCTGCAAGGTGGAGCAACACTGCACAGACGTAACATGTGTGACCTTTGAAGTCAAGGGGAATACTCAGGGCATGATGCAGGACAGACTCCCAGCATTAACAACACCTTCTGAATATTAAAAACTGTTTTTAAAAGTTTTTTCTCAAGTTTTTGCTTTAATTGACTAAACTGAAATCTTGAAAAGGATCCATATAGCTTTCTTAGTATATTTTTGCAATATAATATTTAAGTAAAATAGTAAAAAGACCCACAGAAACATCTAGAAAGTATCTAGAAAGTAGCATAACATCAAGCATGGCAAGTGTTCCAAAGTGTGACAATGCACCACATCAGCTAAATGATAATCTTTCTTACTGGAAACAATATTTTGCAGTTACAGTGAGTTCAGCTGGTGTGTCTGCGATGCCTAGGACAAGATAGGCAAGATTCTGCACAGCAATTCAGTGTCCACTGCAGATTAAACTGAATTACTTTGTCCACTATTATGACTATGTATAAAGGGATTTAGAAGTTCAGAGTAACCACAGAAATGGAGCAGACCTGTGCTTAGATAACCAACCTTTCCACAATTTCTGGATGAATCCATGTAAGAACCTTTAGTCTGGTGGTGCATCCTTTCCTCCTCTGACTAGTTCAGCAGAGACACCTATAACTGGTAAGATCCCTGCTGACAGTGACTGACACTAACTCATTAAAAAAAATACATCTATATTTTCTGGCTCATATGCAGATCTGGCATTTCTCACTGTAAAGCTGCAGTGATATGAACACATATCACTTCATCTATCACTACATCCTCAATCTTTGGTTTCCCAGACACTTCTTTGCCAGTGTGGCCAAATTGCCTCATGCCATAGAGTGGCTAAAGGAATTCAAAAGGAATTAAAAAACAGGTGGATGAAACCCATTTTACCTTCTGCACTGAAGCACCTCAGTAGCTATTACTTGTGGCCTGAATACCCTCTGCTATTAATAATAGAGTAGGCCCTTAAAAATCCTTTCATCCCATTTCACTGCTTTCTCTGATGTCCTTTGTTTTTCCAATATAGCCAAAAGTAACATTTTTAATGTATTCTCATTTTACACTACCTCTATTTGCCCTGGAATAACCTAACTGATAGAGATGAGATGAAGTGAAAAGAAACTCTACTCCCCCTGTGACTTGTGCCACTTGCTGTTTTTTAGCAGTTAAACTTTCCTGGTGATTCAGGGCAATTAGGGTCTTCACACACTCCCAAAAGTTCTTCACTACTGAGAATCAATTCTGAAAAGTGATGAAGGTTCATGCAGTGCATCTTTGTCTCAAAGCTACTCCCAAACAACTCCAAAGTATTTCCATAAAGGAAGTGTTAAATGAACACACTTTTTTTCCTCAGAAACTCCAGAGCTAATGAGCACAAAACAAGGCAGAGATTAAGGCTTGTGAGGAGCAAGTCTGCAAGCTGTGTGTGCAACACTGAGCATGCTCCTTTTTAAATTCTTAGGCAGAATCACAAGCTGGAATTTCTTTTTACTTTGAAGATTGCAGGCATTAGCAGGTTATACTCACTCAAGGCTTTTCATAAAAACCTCTGTTTCCATCCTAGGACTGAATTTTGTTTCAGTAGTTACAGACTGCCAGCTGAGCACCTCAGATAATTTTCTGGCCCTTCTGGCATGTGTAAGTGCGCACACGTTCATGCACAGTGCTCTAACACCTACATTTCAAACTAAACAGGAGGAGGAGGATGACTTGGCATCAGAAATAAGGCAGTTGTGATGGGAGAACCCTGGAAAGAATAAAGAATCAGGCAGACATTTTCAGAAGCTAGGGCTTAGCCAAATTATTATCATATGGGATAGAACGGACACAAACATTCAGGGAGTCCCTAAGTCAGTGGCACAAAGCAGCTGTCTTTCTTTTTGAGTATGTTCACAGTCAACATTGCTACAGAGGTGACAACATTGCTCTCAGTCAATAAGCAAAAACAGGCCACTGCAGTTATGGCTGGCTTCTAGTCTCCATTATAGAGCTTATTCTGTAAGCTGTTCACATAATTAGAGGAGTATTTTCCAATATATACAAAATTCCATATGGTGTTTTATGAATAGTACCATGGGAACTCCTTTAGAGAATTATGACAATGTTTTTGTTTTGCTTTATTTAATTGTTAAAGTTCACTGTGAGACCATGAACAATTCTATTTTAGAAAGAGATACATATGTTCTCCGTTTCCAGTCTGATTCCCACAGTTTTCTCTTGGCTTCCAAATCCCTGAAGAGATCTGACTGACACCAGCCGGTAAGGGCAGAGATTAATAACTGGAGGGCCAGCCGATGGATGATGCATGATGCCTTCATCAGGTTTTGCTGCTGAATGAAAAGAGAACACTGAAAACAGTTTCCATGCCACCTTTCAACCACCAATGGCAGCAGGAGTGAAACTTCCGAAAGCAAACAACTCACACCAGGGGCACATGGGCAAAACTTGAGGTGGTGGGGTTTCTAAGAGGGAATGCAGAAGCTTGCCTATGGAATTAAGTGTTCTGCCAGCTTCACAATCTAATTAGCAACTGAAAAAGCAAGTCATTTAATGGAATCACAGAATTACTGGATGGTTTTGATTGGAAGGGACCTTAAAGACCACCCAGTTCCAATCCCCCTGCCATGAGCAGAGACACCTTCCACAAGACCAAGCTGCTCCACAGCCCATCCAAACTAGCCTTGAACACCTTCAGGGCTATGTCAACCACAGTTTCTCTGGGCAGCCTGTGACAATGCCTCATCACACAGTGAAGAATTTCCTCCTAATATCTAACCTAAACCTCCCAACTGGTCAGTTTAAAACTATTCCTGCTTGTCCTATCACTCCAAGCCCTTGTAAGAAGTCCCTCTCCAGCTCTTTTGCAGCCCCTTTAGGTACTGGAAGAGCTCTAAGGTCTCCTTGGCACCTTCTCTTCCCCAGGCTGAGAAACCCCAACTCCCTTTGCCTGTCTCCATAGAGAGGTGCTCAAATCCTCTGGGCATCTTTGCAGTTCTCCATTAGAAATATCCTCACTCTTCTCTGACAGAAAGTCTAAATGACATAATGAGACACTTGGTCTTCAGATCCACACTGTCATTTTGGAGAACAGTATGGAAATGCCCTGTCCAACAGAGCAGGTACTCCCTACCCTAGGACAGCCCACCTCAGCCAGGAAAAGGAGGATGTACAAAACACTTTCTGGGTTCATAAAAATAAGAAAGGGAAAACATCCATTAAGTGCAAAAGCCTAGACTTCTTCAAGAGCAAAACTCTTCTTCTGAAGTACTCTTTAAGATCCTTTCTGCTCATGAGCTTTAAATATCAAAGCAAAGAAAGAAACAAAAAATACTCTAAGTATCCTCAACAGCTAAAATTCAGCATATTGCATAAAATAACACTGATCTGCTATTTTTGCGATTTCTTTCAGGAGATTTTTTCAGTACAAGTAAACTCACAGCTGGCAGATTTTGAGGGAAACTTGGCTCAAACCTTTGTCCCATTGCTAGCTCTCCCACTGTAATCACCCTTTACTCTGAGAGAAGCCATAAATTGGCATGATCCAGCCCATACCCACAATAAGACTTCACACTATACTATTTTTTGTTTAAGGGTATTATCGAGTTCGATATGAAATCGCTAATTGTTACCATTCTCATTTTTTTTAGGCTGTTAATCTGAGGCATGGACAAATACAACACAGCATTTGCTTCATATTATAAATTGACTCATGTGACAGCAACAAAGCTCCCAGGCTAATGGTCTGCTCAGGGGACCACTTTGCTGCTGACAAAAAGCCCCATGAAAGCCAATTCTACTGTGGTGAACTCCATAAAGATCTGTCAGCCTGGCTCACAACTACCGACATGAATTACCTTTATCCAGATGCAACACAATAAACATAATTAAGAAGCTTGACAAATTTCTAGACTCTTGATGGACTTCTTTTTTATATACTCACCATGTTTGCTGGTCAGCAAACAGTATTTAACAGTATTTCTGCCTTATTTATTTACTATGCAACATCCAACTTAATAGCTTGTTTCCCTATCTTTGGGCCAGAGGCCAAGGCAGATGTTTGCCTGACACCAAATCCTATTAGAGGCTGCAGTAATACAATTGTGTGTTAAAGATAAATATTTTATAGCCTGCACTTGCCACCAAGCATCATCATTCCCTAGGCATTTAGAGGCAACTATCTATTGGCAAAGAAAAAATAGTTATCTAGCTGGCAACTGAAGGCAGTAGCTTTTTGGGAGTTAATAAGCACCAGGACTGCTTTCTAAGAACTGATTAAATGCCATTCAGTGCTGTGTGGCTGTGTGAATTCAAATGTAACTGTTTCATTTGATAACCTCAAAAAGTTGCTTTGGAGATGGCAGTGTTTGGTGTCAGAAACATGAAGGAATAGCACTGCAGTAGGACAATTAGACTTTAATGAATCAATGCTAATCTCAGTTCAGGAATCAATTTTCAAGGAATACAAAAAACTTGCACCAGTGAGAATATTAAATATTAGAAATGAGATGCAAAGAAAAGAGCAGGGTTTTTTTAAGTATCCTGTCTGGTCCCTTCAACTAGTAGTCTACTCCACCACGACATAAGAAATGGCCTCAAAATCTTTTGTTCAGTTCTGGTGAGAGCTACAATATGTAGCTGCTCAGCCTAAAATAAATTGCCACAGCTACTCATCTATCAGCCCAGGAAGATATTGCATACATACTAATTGGTACAACAAAAGGTTTTTACCCTTTCCTAATAAATGCTGACTGTCTCTATACAAAGATGCATTAATTCAAAAATAGCAAGTAAACTAAAAAATAAGGTAAACCAAATAACTAGAATCGTTTACTGTATCAAACAAATACATATATTTATTGTTACACAGAAATATATTGTTCCTAGCTGTCTACTGATCTATTTTCTGCCTAGTTGTGTTCCCCTGGCTAACAAAAACGTTTTGCTGGGAGGGAGGGAGGGAGGGCACAGGGAGCAAGGCAGCAAACAGGGAGACTCCATGGTTTGTATTTGACCTTGAAATCCTCTTTCAGCCACATCAGTACAGAAGGGCTGTGAGGAGTGCCCAGCATTCCTCTCACTGTACACTGAATTACATTGCTTGGGAGAGTGAAGGGACACCACACTATTTCACCTTACTCTTTGCTGCTGCACTAGAGCAACCTTAGAAAGCCACACACTATTTATTCTAGATCTGCTTGTCCAGGATAAAACTGACACCTACAAGCTCACTGCAATAACATCTCTCTTTCACAAAAATGCTCCTTGTCACTGCCCTGACTACGTTACCAATAATTTTATTAGGAAGTCAAGCAGTATAACATGAAAGGCAAAGAGGATTCTGAAGCTCTGTGAACACATTTAATTTACTTCCCAGTCGCAGAGCTTGCAGTCTTGTTTATTTTTCAAAGAAATGATGCTACTCAATTGGATTTCACTTCAGGAGAGGCTGGATTCTAAGCCTAGAGAACTGTCACTGCCCTTGTAATTGTGATAACAATGCCAAGGCTGACGTGGAGGTGAGAGGGGATAAAACAGGTTTCAGATGTCTTCAAGCATCAGATTTGACATTATGAGCCAAAAAAAAAAAAAAAAAAAAAAAAGGGAAAACAAACATAAGGGGAAAGAAAATGCCCTGGAAACAAGGGAAATGTGGAAACCCTGGGTTTAGTATTCTCTTGCTCCTCCTCTTCCTTCCCTAGATGAAGCTTTAAAGGACTGATTCCTTCTTATAGTACATCATCACCTGCTGAGATTTCAATTTTTCTGCTTCATTTTTATTTTGCACAGCTTTTATACTTCTAGCTCAAGTAATCCACACCTGGCAGCCTGAGATGTGAAAATCTTGACATCATCATGGAAACTCAGTCATTATTTTTGAGTGCTCTTTCACAGTTTCCTCTTCTGTAGGGCACCTAGCAGGATTCTGATACTGCTAATGCTGGTTGATGTTGTGCCAGATTTTGATTTTTTTTTTCTTTTTCCTAAGGCTGGGAGGTCTGTTTTAATTAAGGACCCATGCATATAACCCTGTTTTGCTCTCACATCCCAGTGGAACTCTAATCTTCACATGCAGGTATAAGGATGCTAAATTAGGAAAAGGGCAACAAGCAGGCAGTCCTCTAAACAGATCCTTAAATCACTCCTGAATTTGGAAAGTGAGAGAGGACATAACCACAATATTGAATTGAATGTTATTCTCACTCCTCTTTTTTCTGTAAGAACATTTTAAAAAAGCAATTTGCAAGTGCAGATACACCCCCATGTCCATGAGGGTGCTGACAAGAGACACCTGCCCCTGCCAGAAGTGACTCTGCAGGCTGGGCCATTTTACAAGGTGACGGTGAAGCACAGAAGGTGTGGTGCTCAGGGCAGTTAGGCTGCTTATTGATATCAAGAGCTGCTGATTTTGCCAAATTTCACAGTACATCATGTGAGCACATTTTCCCTTGAGCTGTCTATACTTCGGTTTTTAGGCCTGGTTTGAGATGTATATCCAGGTACTCAAATGGCTCTCACCACAATCATATCAGTCTTTCTCACACTATTTCAAGCACATTTGACTCCAGTCCCAGCTGGAAATACTAAAAAGTCAGATTTTTTTCTGTCCTATTTTGAACTTCTGTTCTACAGAAAAAGGGACCAAGTGGGAATAGCTGGGGAGTAAATAAAGAAGAGAACAAGCCTGATCATTTCAGAAACCTTTGCCACATTTGGTCTGAATTTGGGTTACCCTTTGACAGAGAGCTTTAACTTTATCTCCCTGATTCATTCCTTTCTCTTACTGCTTCCTTATTAAGAAGAAATCTTTCCAGGGCAGAATGCCTTATAATCTGAAGCTCTCAGATGGCTGAAAGCATAAAGTGTAATGGGAATTCAAAAGCACTTGGGCATTGGTCGATGTATATGACCATTTAACTTGATGGTAAAATCTCCCTTGACTTCACCAACTTTCAGGAAGTCCTGCTAATATATTTCTGCTGTCCAGAGGGCCAAACAGGGAACACTGTTTCCTCACAACATGAGCAATGCTAAAAGTACAAAAGGCTCTTGAAACACAGTTCTTAAGGAATCATATACTGACCATCTGAAAACACCCTCTGTTCCAAAGCACTTGAAATGTGATCACAGGTTGGAAGTTAGCTGGGAAAAAAAATTCAGTGAATAATTTTAAACAAAGAGTAGCTGTTGGACTAAAGCCCTCTTATTTTTCCTTCTACAATGCAGCTTCCAAGCACAATAAGACTTTAATCCATACTTGTAACATAACTGTGACATGGCTGTGGACATCTAGAAAGACACACTGTGAACAGTTATTTTCTTCCCAGATTCCCTTTTTTGCAGTTGGAATATTTTTAAACCTGAATTTCACTCCAGTAGATGAAACTGTCATATCCCCTATTTGCCCAGGGGATTGCAAAGAATTTTTTTTGTTCCTTCCCACTCTCATAAATTGTTACAAACTAATACAGGAAACAACAATTATTCAGCCTTCAGGGTTCAACTTCTGGAGCTGCACTAGCAAGAGAGAAGTTACTTCACGTTCAGTACATTACATTTTCCGCTGTCATAGCTCAGGGCAAGGCTAAATCTGGCCTTGAGTTTCATTTTAAATGATGTTTTAAGTTGGTGTATTACAGGAGGAAAAAAACCGAAACCATTCTTGCATACACACCCAGAGAACTACAAATGTAATCTCTTTTGATCAAACAAATACCACGAAACCTTGGCAATGTTTTAATTTTGGGTGGATAGAAAATAAATTTCATTTTACACCAAGTCTTTAGTTAATATATCCAGTCTGATAACTAAGGATGTACTGGCTGGAATGACTGATATGAGAAGTTCAGTTAGGTAAGTGCCTGGTGCTTGGACATGCTCTCAAGCAGGATGCCTGACTGGCAGCAACTGCTACACAAGAGCCTGACTTCCCTCCAGGTTCTATGTCAGCCTTGCTCTGCTGTAGGGATGCCCCTAGTTCTCTGGGGCATCTCAGGCAGCTGCATTGAACTCTTGGTGGTCTTCTGTCAGAGCCAGACAAAAAGCAGTACTTATGGCTCTGTTCCTGCCCCTTACAGACTCGCTGCACATATGTGGTCAAATCTTGCTCCTGCTCAGAGCCTCTGGCAAGCTGTCTAGAAATCAGTTTAAGATAATCTGTGGAACTTTTTCGGAGACTGTTGTAGCACTCAGCAAAGGAAAGCAGTCACACATCTAATATACAGACCAACTGTTATCATGTAAAAAGTCAACATATGCCAGGAGTGACTGCACAGACCATGTCCCTCTCATCTGCTCGGCCCTCATGCAAAATAAAGATTGGTCCAGTGACTCCTGAGGTGCTGATGTTGTTGGCTTCTAGTTTTTTGTGGTCTTGCATGCAAGTATGTACACGTGAATACAGCCTTTTGAAAAGTGAGGCTTTAAAGTGTCTGTTGTTCTAGTACAGAAAGAGTTTTCTTTTTGTTTGCCAAAGCGGACAAGTAACTCCCACAACCTTATTTCTGTGCTTTAGCAGGGGAGCATTCATGGAAAGAAAAGCATGCACAAAGCTGCTCTAGCAGCTCGGTAATACGACACAGGAATAAAACAAGCTGTGCTTACATTAGCCCGCAGTCTGGGCTGCGTGGAAAGAGCTATATACAAAAGTGTAAAAACGAAAACCATATGCACCGTTTTACACTTTTCTCCAGAACCCCTCAGACAGCACTTACATGCCATGTTATTAAGGCAGAATTATGCTTTTCTGAAAAAAAGTGAACAGAAAAACATAGGGATTGAAATAACAGAAAGAAAGAAATAACAGAAAAGAGAAAGAAAGAAAGAAAGAAAGAAAGAAAGAAAGAAAGAAAGAAAGAAAGAAAGAAAGAAAGAGAAAGAAAGAAAGAAAGAAAGAAAGAAAGAAAGAAAGAAAGAAAGAAAGAAAGAAAGAAAGAAGAAAGAAAGAAAGAAAGAGGCATAAACTTCAGCAATAAATAAACCTTTTCTTGACCCTAAAACTAAAGTAATTCCCCCAATCACTAAACCTTTTGTACCAGCTCTGTCAGATCAAGGGAACTTGCCTGCCTGAACACAGCACACGGACACGCACGTTCAATGCAACCAGTCCATGTAAGTACAGATGTAGGCAAAGCTTTTCAAAATGACAAATCTACCTTCGTTCTTCTACCACTTTAAAGCATGATTAAAACCAGACAAAATCTGGAACATTAAAGACACTCAGAAATCTAACTTCTACTGAGATGAATACTTACTGGCATCCAAGCAGTCTTTAGAAGCATGGCCTAATTTCTTTTATACAACAATATAAATGAAAGTACTTGTCCATTTTTCTATTTTCTCCACTCAAGTTATCACTTGTAATTGTAAGAGCTATTGAAAGACATGTGTACATATAGAAATCAAAATAAAAAATAAAGAAAAAGTTTAAATCCAACATTAAATTATTGCATCTCTGCTTTAAAACTAAGCTAGCTTTACACATTTTAATTTTCTACTGCTAGCTTTTATTCACTGATTATCAGAGAAGAGATACACTCTACACAGAAAGAGAGGCCATGGTTGTTTTCACAGCCAAGCATTTGACCTTTACAGGCTTCTTATTATTTAATTATCTTTGAGACATGTCCTAATTTGCTCTTTATTAGACATGCCTTATGTCTTCAATAGCAAAATCCTGAAATAATAATTTTGCCTGCCATTATGGCTTGGGAAGAGGGGTTATTATGCAAGAAATGCTTGCAGAGAGAAAAAAGGTCATTACAAGTAACATCTAGATTTGAAACAATTGGTCTGACTTCCTGTTCCTTGGAAGCACTGTAGATCTAAGCAGCAGCAGGCAGAAAGCTGCAGTTAACATTTAGGGAGCAGTGTACCATAGGATCATGTACAAACATTACTGACTGAAGCTGAAAGGGATTTAAGAACCAGGAGGAATGTTTGATCTGTTAGGAGTTGTCTGAAAAGGCAGACACAAAGATAAACTCCAGCACTGGAATATGCTCACCCTCTTGGCTCACTTCACTGGGAAATGAGGCTGTTCATCAATTTTGAGGAAAAACATGAAAAGATTAAGGGTGCACTGATAAAGCTGCTGTTGATTTTCAGCTGCTAAAGTTTTAAGGGCTGTGTCACTATCTATCCAAAATCATCATTACTGTTTTACTGAGAATAGCAAACAAACTCTGGATATAAGGAGTGCAAGCTACTGTGAAATGTTTCACCTCTGCACAGCCCTCTTTCCATTTCCAAATCCAGGCTCAGCCCATGCTTGCTTTTTATTAAACCCTATAAAGAGAACAGACTAGATTTGCACATGGGCTGGATGAAAGTGAAATCTCACCAAGCACACCATGACACCTGCTTGGAATGGGGAATTCTTGCAGCTCACAAAGCTCAGGCAGAGGGAGTTCACCCCACACTTCTGTCTCGCCTTGTGATACCGAACCTATCCGACTGGGCTGGATTAGGCTAGGATGGAGAGGGCAATCTCCTGTCTTCTTGCCAACCTTCTGCATAGACTAGTTCAACTCTCACAGAGGACCTCACACTCTGAGGCCAGATGGATATTTAAAGGAAGATACTTTGCAATGCTGCAGCATAACCTGAATCTGCTCTGAGGATAAGCATTTTCAGTCAAGCAGACCTGTCAACAAAATGTCACTCATGAGATCAAATACACAAGGAAAGAAAAACCTAACATAGGCCCGGCAGGGACTCATACACGCATTTTTTGCTTTCTACATCAATTGAGTGACTGTATCTTTTCTAAATACTACCTGAGACCTGTGAGCTTGGCCACACTCAGAGAAGCTAGATAAGAGCAGAAAGCAGGAAACAAAGTATCAAAGAAAGGGTTGGCAGCAACAAGAGAATAATCAAAAAAAGCATCACCCATCTGACAGAGCATCAGACATCAGCTTGTAGGGGAGCATACAGAGCCAAAGCTGAAAAAACTATTTGCAGAGCCTGCAAAGCTCTGCTATTATTTTGTAGCACAAAGATCAATAACATCAGAAATTAGGTGATTTTCCTCCTTGGCACAGTTCTCATATTGCTGTGTTTCTTTTCCTGTGCAGAGCAAAAAAAGAGCTGTGAGTGTGGGCAGGAATGGGTTACTAACTAATCTTCTGCAGAGGGTTACCACATTGTAGAAGTGCTCCATGTCCCTCTCGGAAACAGTAGGGCTAAGATGACCATACTCATGCAATAGGGGAGAACTGAGCTCTTCCACAGAGCAGCTGGAGTCTCATTAGCAGTTAAAGAGTTCTGATTCAGCAAAGTACTTGCTGAACTTTCAGCTCTTTAGCCTAAGGAGAAGTTCAGAAAAGGGTAGCTGAGACATTAAACCCACTTTTCCTCCTTCAGAGTCCTGAAGATCTAATAGTACATGGAGGACTTTTAAGTCGAGTAACTGTGGCATTAAGGAGCTAAAAGCAAAGTGCAAGCCAGAACAGATCACATCCCATGTTACTCTGCAGAGTATCCTAACCCCTCAATATTTACATGAAGCCAATTTAGATTTTTCCAGACATTAGAAAAACAAGTGTAAATAACACAAATGGCTTTGAAACTCTAAGTGGATCACACTTCTGTATCCCCCTTTGAAGTGGAAATTGCTAGAGTTTAAGTTAGCTTACACATAAGCAGCTAAAGCAAATCTGAGCTACTCAGATGCTTCCTTTTCCCTTTGCTAAGAACAAGCTAAACACACAGACACTTTCACACAATGCTAAGGAAGCCATTCTTGTCACTGCTCACACAAGGAGGGTTCCCAGTCCCACGCTTGTCTCTGTGCCCTGCAATTTCTCCTTTGAGCTCAGTCCTATTGTGAAGTGCTCCTCTGCTGCTACCATTCCTGAGTGTGAAGCGCTGTCCTAGGGACTGCATGGGGTAGGTTACATTCTGGGCTATTGGAGGAAGGGCATGTGCCTTTTGGTGTATATTACCAGGTGCTGGATGTGCTGTCAGCCCCTTATAAATCACACTGGAGCTCATCTTGCACTTCAATGGAGGAAACTACTTACAGCAGGGTTTTTTTACAGATGGCAGAAGGAGCAGAAAGAATGGTCCTTTTCTTAAGTGTTGTCTCATGTGGAAGATAGGAATGAGATAAAACCTTGCATCCAATCCTGGGTGCTCTACATGTGTTTCCTGTCACTTGCTGGGTGACAAGCTGGTAAACAGCGATGCTCTCCTCTCACAGACAGTTGATTTTGCTTTTCCTTTTGATTTCTCAATGGCCCTGCACAGTCGAGACTGCCTGAACTCAGCAGTAGCAGCTGCTGGAAGACACTTTTACTCCACAGATGCTCTTTTCAGGTTCTCAGATGTTTTCTGCTTCTACTGAGAAGACTTTTGGCCAAAATCTGTCTCAGATGTGCTGATTCTAGCCGATTTCTCAGACTACTATTTTGCTTTGCTAGACAAGATTGCTCTAAATAAATTACCACTATCAGGCAGATTGTGGCAGATTGTGAAGCCACAAAGTGCTTCTCAAAGAAGTGTTCCTATTAGGAATTTCAGAAAGTGTCACCGATGTAATTTACAAAAAGGTTAATTTATTATTGAGAGACCATGACTGTCCATTCCTTTATAATGTAACGAATTGTAATTTGGAAGAATGAGATATAAAAATGCTGTTAAAAGCTGAAAACTTTTCTAGAATAATATTTTTCCCTCCACCTGAATTACCTGTGTTATTCAGAAGTATAAGCTCTGACAGGCATTACAAGGCTGTATTCTTCCCAGGTTTACATTCACTGCATGTAACAGGCAGATATTTTGACAACACCTAGCCCTTCAGTGATGATGATTTCACATCCATTTAGAAAACAGGCCAAGTTGCCATCTCCTGCCCTCAAAATCTATGCTAATGTTCCTGAGTGGATTTAGTTATAGCTTTATCACATTCCAAAGCTATATAATGGACAGCCTCACAATTTATGAAATTAACTGTGTGTTATCAAACTGGGAATACAGATGCCTTTTTCCATTTTTCTCCAGTTTTCACTAGAATAATGGAAGCCAAATCATTCCAGGCAAGCACTGCACAGTAATTGCAGTTGATACTGTCATACAGAGCCTGCAATGATTTGCTGGCTCTGAACAGCTCGGTCTGTTGAAACATAGCAGATAAGACTTGGGAAATCAGCAGTCTTTCCATCCAACATGTTTACTGCTGAAGTAAAAGCTATTGCCATTTATTTTGGTGAGTCCTCACTCGCAGGGGATGTTTGCCTGAAGCAATGACTGCACAGTTTGGCTTTATGAACTTATCATTATGATCACCATTATCAATTTTGTGCTTTCTGCTACTATCTGTGATTATTAATTAATGCTTCATTCATTTTCCCAGCAGTTCTATCACTCTCACAGCATCTCCGGAGAAATGTCACTCTCCTCAGTTTTACACAGTGAGCAGCTGAAGCATGAGCCTAGGCTGGGGCAGAATTAACACATCAATCAGAATTCAGGAGTTCTAGGCTGCTGGACCGCTTCTCAGATCATTGGATCCTACTTCTTCCTGCATCACAGCTATACTTTTCAAACTTGCTCTTACTGTAAGCCCTATGTTAGTGGAATAATAAAGGGAGATATTTTAGGTGGTCTTGCCACAGGAATCAAATGAAATGGCAGCTTGTCTCTGACAGTCAACACAACTCCTTTGAAGGCTCCTCACCCTGCACAGACAGATCTAAGGCTCCCATCATGTGTGACTTGATTTATTAGTTTGGTGTTGCAACTTTACACACTGGTTCATAAGCACTGTCAGGTTGCTTTATCCTCTTTACTTGGGCAGTGAAAAAAAAAAACAGTAACACTACAGTACCACAGTATTTATGTACTTACAATCTAGCAATCATGTCTTGCCAGACTTCATGAATACACTAGAAAGGTTCTGAAGCATTAGAGTTACACAAAACACCTGACTGTTTCTCTTTTTCTTTTTTTAACAAGCTGTTGAAAGTTAGATGGAGGAGAAAGGTACCACCTTGTTAAGGCTATTACAGTGATTTTTATGGTACTTATACAAATGCTGCACTTTTCTGGACAAATTCTAGCCAAGAAGCCACATTTTCCTATCTAAAAATTTTACTTAAATTCTTTTCAAAATTCATAGCTTGTACCTTTACAGGGTTTTTACACTACAGCTTTGTGTTAATATAGCGCTGCCAGTGAATAAAGTGATTCCCACCTGTGTAGCAAAAGAAAAGTTTCTTGTTTCTAAACCACAGAAACCCTGAATGATTCAAGGTCAGCAGGGGATATATTGAATATATCATGGGTTCCATATCATGGACTGCTCTGTTTATCATGTAGTCATGAGTGTACAGCAGAACAAAACTAAAAAAAATAAGATTGCCTTGAAGACAATTTGACATGCCTCTCACCCTCATCATTCCCTTGATGCTCAAAGGCAAATTAAGAATGCTTCTTTTCTTTTTTTCTCCTTGTTTTTCCCCATATTAGTGCAATGAGGCCAAGAGAAAAGTCTGGCTAGAACACTTTGGCATCACTTTGAAAACAAGAACAATAGTGACAGTGCTTTAAACATGTTTTCTGTTCTAAGAGCCTCACTGATTTCTTTCCTGTGATGGGAAATTTTGAACTGAAGACATTCTTCAACAAGGAGAAAAAGCTGCCTTAGAAGAGTATCTTAAGCTTGTGTGGTTTTTTTAAGTAAAAAATCAAATTACTAAAGCAAACTCAATGGAAGTAAATCTGCATTCTATAAAGTAAGACCTCAATTTCATAAGCTAACATAGTTCTAGAAGTAACTACCACTAGTGTTACTCAGCTGCAAACAAGACAGAACATCACATTTCCAGGTTTTAAATTTAAAACATAGTATTACAGCAGTTTCCATTTCTGCATTAGATAAACTTTAGTGCTAAAATGGAATATTGGGATGTTAATGACTTTGCTTTAGTAAGACCTAAACTTTTTAATTAACCTGCCAAGACAAATTACAGCCCATAGCTCTTAGGTAACTATTGCAGACAGCTGAGACTCAACACCAATGCCTCTGTTGGGAGAGGGATTAATGGCAGCTTTGCAATGAGTCTGCTTTTTTTTGCAAAGAAAAAAAGTCCATTAAACACTGCGGTCAGAAGAAAGCTGAGTGCTACTTTTATAGACTGATCTTTAAATTAGAACCAAATGAATTTCAGTATATGAACAGTTTAAGCAGGTCAGACAAATTTAAAATTAAATATTACTGGATCGGAAACAGATTTAGATATTTACAGGGTGGGAGAAGAATACTCAGTGTGCTGTCAGGCACCCACTGGCAGCATCTTTTCCTCCTTGGACAGCAACAAATCCATGCCTGTGAGCTGAACTGACAGGGCATTTTACTGCCAGAGAAGTCAGAAGACCTATTTACTTAATTTGTTCTTCTTAAGCAATCTCACCTTCTTTCTGTTAGCAAGGAGAAACAGGGATTCCTGTTACTGTGGTTGCTACCACCAAGGCTTACAGTGCCCTTTATTGGAGTTTTAACCCCAGTACTCTGCCTGAACTCCAGCTTGAGTGATTTTGATGGTGTTCAATGGCAGAACTGTCTGTCACACAGAACTGTGGAATGGTGCTACTGTCTGTTCTTCGATCACTCCTACATCTCTACTCCAGAAAGAGAAAAAAGCCTATCAAACAAACAAAAAATCAAACAAAACCAATAAAAGCCAACTAAATAAAAGGAAAATCAAAGTAAGAAAATAAAGCAAGGATCTTCCAGCTTGTAATCCATGTTTGGCACTGTGCAGAATCACATTATGGTTATAGTTACTTAAAATACCTACAAAATACTTACTCAACATTTAGGGTCTAACAGTATTCAGCATATTGCTAAATAGAATCCCCTCCAAGCATTTTCTCCCAAACCACACAAAGCCATCATGAAATTCGAGTGCGTGCGTTAATACCTGGCCCCAAGGCGTACTTAGGAGTTTAGGAATAATAGAGGAAATCCTTACCAATAGCAGTAGTGAGAAAAGAAACCACTTCCGATTCCTTGCCATCATTGTAGAAGGCTAAATGCCATATTCCTGAATCTAAATACTGGATAAATCCTGTCTCATGGCTGGCCAAGGGCACGAAAGCTCTGTGCTGCCGCTGAGGTCCTTCCAAGCTTCTCGCCTCCTGGGTCAGCAGACGTCTTCCATCAAGGAGCTCGACAAAGTCAAACTGAAACATAAGAGGGAGTGATGTTTGTGTGTTTATCAGGTATCCTCAAGCTTAGTCTCTTATTCTGGGTCTGCACAAGCATCATAAACAGGATTTGCTCTGGTAACTCAAGTACTCTCCTGGACTACCTGCAAGTAACCATTTTGGAAATAGCTAGTATATGAACGTATTTTCCAGAAATTATATAAATCTTGAAATCATCTTTGTTTAGAAGGTGACTTGCAGCATATTGGCCTTACTGAGATGTTCTCATTCTGTAGAAATATAGGCAGGAAATAATGAGATCATACCTCAACTGAACTGTAAATATGACACTAAACAGCTTATTTGTTATCTTTTTTATGTCTTGGCTAATATGGAAAATAAGACAGAAAAATATATCTAGCCCAACTGGGTTGTTTGCTGGAGTTTTTAGGGGTCACCAAAGGAAAAGTAAAAAATATTTTAAAGGGAACTCTGGTAGAGGTTTTGCAGAAGTATTTTGCTTAGCCAACAAAGATTTTATCTTAAAACAACAGGAAAAGTAGTTAAAAGATCATAAAAAATGAAGATGGAAAAGAGATAAATAATATATAAAAGTCTCATTTCAGGAGTGGCTCTAGGTATTTTCTTCAAAAGGATGCATTTACTTTTTGCAAGGCTAACTTTGAACAACTGCTTCGCTTTAATACTAGTATTGCAACTCCCTTTAGTTTCCTATTTAAATAAACTTCCACTGATTTTCCACAATACTTGTATTTCGTCTGGCATTATATTAATGGGCTGAGGCAGATAGAAGCCTAGCAGACATCACAAATGTTAAATGAACCTTATCTAATCTGACTTGTATCATGTGCTTAGATGACCAGGACACCTCGCAAGCAGAAGCCAACAGTTGAGGCACTATTTAGCTTTTCTATTCCCTGACTTCACTTGGTTTTGCCTATCTCATCCAGCTGATCAGGTAAGTTTGTGATTTTTTTTTGGCAGGAAGAAGAAAAACAGGCAGAAAGAAACAGAACAGCTTATTTCTGAACCCGTAAATGTTGCTGCACTGAATGGCTGCTGAGTGTTAGTTGACTGTGGCATCAATATTTAGGCTGCTTATCCCTTTTCACTTTACTGTAGCAAAATTTGGGTGCTTGTTATGAAGTTGTCTGGTATGGTCTTCAAAGTCAACAAAGATAAGGACTTGATGACATGTTCTTTCCTATGTAGGAAACGTTAAAAAAAGTTAAGCTACTAAGTCAAAAAAAGAAGTGTTTATTTCTAAGAACATTTTGAGCAATAAGCTATATATGACATAGCTCGCATGCAAAATGACAGAATACATCCCTCCATTATTTTAATTATATATTTTTAATTATTTATTTAGAGAAAATTATTTTTGATCCTTGCTTTCATTTTTATTTTCTTTTGGTTGTATTTCAGTATACAGATCACAAATTTGGTGCTGAAATATTTTTTCGAGAATGTAAAAGCTGCCACACTGCAAAGGTCATTTTTGGGTTTCTATCCAAGTTAGCTTTCCTAGAGACAGAGTTTCAGTTTTGGAAAAATAGAAAATATATATAAATTATAAACATATACAATCTAAAATCAAAAAATACACGGCAAGTATAAATTCTAAACACATGTAATTAAAAATGTACATTTCTGTTTCAACTGCTCCCTGGGGGGCATGAGGCACAGCACTGCCAGCTGGGCAAGGGAGGGGATGGTCCCACTCTGCTCTGCACTGGGGCAGCCTCACCTCGAGGCCTGGGGGCAGTTTTTGGTGCCACATTATAAGAAAAACATTGAGCTCTTAGACAGTGTCCAAAGGATGGCCAGAAGGATGGTGAAGCTCTGGAGGGGAAGCTGCATGAGGAGTGGCTGCATGAGGTCATTGGTCTGTTCAGCCTGGAGAACAGGAGACTGAGGGGAGACCTCATTGCAGTCTGAAACTGCCTCATTGAGGGGAGGTGCAGGGGCAGACACTGATCTCTTACTTGTCTGTGGTGACCAGTGACAGGACTTGAGGAAACAGCCTGAAGCTGAGTCAGGAGAGGTTTAGGTTGGGTATCAGAAAAAGGTTTTGCACTCATAGTGTGGCTGAACACTGGAACAGGCTCCCCAGGGAAGCTGCCACAAAAGTGTTTGGACAATGCTTTCAGGCACATGGTGTGATTCTTGGGCTGTCCTGTGCAAGGCCAGGAGTTGAATTTGATGATCCTCATAGGTCATTTCCTACTCAGTATATTCTATGATTCTATGAAAACAGAAGGATTTAAGAGGATACTGGCAAGTGGTTGGTTTGAAAGACACTTTGGGACCCAAGTCTCTGTAGCCACTCTGAGCATAAACTACTGCCTAGGCTGATGCCCCATCAGGTCTCATGTGTGACCATGCCTGACACAGCTGAGCAGGACAGGGACAGAGGACATCAGTGCGGTGTCTGGGTGCTGGGAATGTCTCAACAGAGCTTGATTCTGAGTAAGGAACAAGTGAACTGGAGAAGGTAAAACTGAAGTATTTCCATATTCATTTTGGAGCATGATGGAACAGCTTGACTCAACTTTAAAATAGAACTCAAGAAACCATAGGTAAAGTTCACTTCACCGAGTGCTGTCATCTCCATGGCAGCTTAAATTAGTTTTCTAGAATCACTGGATTGCAAGCAAAGAGAGACTTCTAGGATGCAACCTGCCTCATTGTAAAGCATACATCTAAGAAATATCCTGTGGATTGTGCTTACAAGCATCCACTTCCTGCTATATATTAGATGTAGTTACTTAGAGCTTAGCGAGATGAAAACAATTTCAAGGCACTCAGGTACAGTGAGCTGCTGTTCTACTTCAGTCTGGGTTATGCTTACTTGGGGCTTTCTGCCAAAAACAAAAGGTTTTTTTAATAAATATTTGCAAGATGCTGCTGCAGATGTTGCTGACTTTGGCCAAGCTACTAGTTACTAGTTGTAAATATTAACTGAGCCACAAATGGATTGGGCTTTTTTTTGCATTTTAATACATTCAAAGATTTTTAATAGGCAGTTAGTTAAGTGCCAGCAAGGAAATAATTGATAAAATACCATGTTAATCAATTCAAACTGTACAAATGGAAAAAAGCCCTCTGCAAGCAGTGATGACCTATCCCTAAAATTTATGATTTATTAAAATTTGGCCTAGGTTAAAATGAGTTTAAAAAAGGATTTGATCTAGGAAGATTAAATCTAATAGACCATAACAAAATTGTGTTACTTATTATGATTTGTTGAGAAGAATGATAAGAAATGCCTTTTGTTATTAATAGTAAACTATTATGGGCTTCTGCATGATCTATTTCTAAGACTATAGAAATTTGGAACTTACAGTTTCTTCCTACTTATTAGTGACCATAGTTGTGGGCAACCTAAAATAGAAAACCATCACCACAGCCAGAGAATATTTCCCAAAGAGAATTTGGAATAGTTTGTTATTTAAGCATGGGTAGCCATGACTTTGAGCATTGTATTGGGTTTGCATGGCCAGGTTTTGGTAGTAGGGTGGGCTGCAGGGGTGGCTGCTGAGAAGCTGCTGGAAGCTCTCCCTGTGTCTGACAGAGCCAATGCCAGCCAGCTCCAAGACAGACCTGCCACTGGGCAAGGCTGAGCCCCTCAGTGATGTTAGCAACTGTCACCTCCCTGGTAACATATTTAAGAAGGCAAAGAAATTACTGCACAGAAGTAAGTGCAGCTAAAGAAGAGGGGAGTGAGAATATGTGAGTGGACCAATTATACAGACACCAAGGTCAGTGTAGAAGGAGAAGCAGGAGGTGCTTCAGGTGCTGGAGCTGAGATTCCCCAGCAGCCTGTGGCGCAGACCATGGCGAGGCAACTTTGCCCCTGCAGCCTGTGGAGCTCCAAAGGGGAGCAGAGATCCCCTTGTAAGCAATCTGGCGAGAAGACCCATGTAGGAGCAAGTGGACGCCTGAAGGAAGGCTGTGACCCCATCCCACCCCATCCCCTGTGCTGGAGCAGGCTCCTGGCAGGACCTCTGGCCTCCTGGACAATGAAGCCCACACTTGAGCACATCTGCTTGCAGGACTTACAATCTCATGGGAAACCAATGACTGCACTCTGTGAAAAAAGTGAGGTTTATGTGTTAAATTTTAGGGTTTTTACTTAAACAATTGAACTTATCCATGTAGTAACTTCTGTTCCATAACAACATTAAAGATTATAATGAACAAATAAAATCAATATAGAGTTCTGATCTAAAGTTAGTATTATGCAATCACGACTTGAGTTTTTCTTTAACTAACACAGGATTTTCAAGTTATAAATGTCTGAATCTCCCTGTGAAAAGAGACTGATTAGAAAAGGGCAGTAACAGAGTTACTGCGGCACTGAAATTATGATGTGCTGATCCTACTGAAATATTTTAATTTTGCAGAAAAGTACACAGAGAAGCATAGATTTATGACACCTCTTTGACAGAAATAAGTGGGAGGTGTGTTAATATGTACAAAATACCCTATTATCCACAGAGATCATAATAAACATATTTGTTTGTTTAAAAATGAAAAAAGGCAGGATATTCTATAAATCTCTAGTATTTTCATCTAATAGTAGAGGGCAAGGGCAAGATACACTAACATAAACCTGCTAATTCTTTGATAACCTGCTGATGCAAGTGGGAGTAAGATACTTTGCACTGCCAGTGTATTATGTCCTAACGTATTAATCAATCTGGGTAAGAGTAGAAGCTGAAACAGAAAGGAGAGAAAAAAAATGAATAAATTCCTTACTTAAGGGGATGGTTCTTCAGAGCTTTTCTCACAAAGTGATTTTTCTGATATGTTTTTTTGGTAAAGGTGTGTTAAAAAAGCATCTGTTTTCATTTTATTCCTACAGAATAATAATTACATCTTGATTTCTGCCTAAGTTGGTGGCTTTCTGTAAAAAATTGGTTTTCTTTTCTTACACAGTAATTACTGGGCCCTGACAACCCTTGGTCTAAGCAGACAGTGAGCATACATCATGTGAAGCACTGGCTCAAGGCATTCTGACATGGAAGAAGACAGAAGTGAATCTTGCTCCCATGACCAACTGGGGTCTTGCTGCCCTTACCATGAGACAGGAAAGGCAGGGGCTGAAAGAGAGACAGACCTGATGTATATGAATCTGCTTAAGAGAAGATTCCTTTGGATGCAGTTTGAGCCTGGCTGCCTTTGTGCAAAGCACTGGATGGAGAAGGTGGTATCTTCGGCTGTTTGGAGCTACCAGCTGGTACCCTCAGTGACCACCAGCCTCACTTTCTCCTCTGGCAGCCTGCTACCTCAGGCAACTGACTGCTCTTCCCTTGTCTACAGCCTACCAGATTAATTTCTGTAAATTTTTTCAATTATCTCTTGATTCTTGTTCTCTGGACAAATGATCTTGGGTATCTTTTAAGCATGCAACAAACTCTTGAAATAAATAGATGAAATAATACATCATACAAACATCAATTTGGGACAACATAATTTAGCAAGTGAAACATAATTTAATTAAGGAAATAAAGTTCCATTACCTGTGTGTGTGATGGTGGGAGTCCTTTTCTGCCATAGATGCCAACAAGAGCAGCCTTTCCTAAAGACACATTGAATTTCAGATGCACTGGGTGGTCGATGAACACCTGAGATCTCCAAAAGATACCAGGAGGGATCTTCTGTGTGGCTCGTCTGCCTACATCAATTTCTCCGGAGTCTATAAAACTGTCGTCTGGAAAGAAACTACTGGGCTTTCCTGCCAAAACACAGGAACAAAATTCTTGAATTAGTCTTTAGATCCTGAAAGTAATCTAATCATACTGGTATCTCTGACACTGATCTTGAGAAACAGTCTATTAGTGCCCTGAAGTCTTCAGAGTACTTTGTCTAGCCAATCCATATGATTATGGGAAGAAAACTGGCAGGATTATTTCTGGCTTCAGTAACTGTTTTGTTTGAAAACATGAGCATGGAAAGAGCAACCTGGAGAAAAATGGCCTTTTGTTTAAACTGTAACATCAGAGAGTGTGTAATTACATTCCAAAGACAAGAATAAATCATCTGACATTATATCCTACATTAATATAAGTTTAGGAATGGAGAAGTCATCATTAAATTAGTAAAGAGAAGTGTAGTGAGTATGAAATAGATGTGCCACAGACAGTGGAATGGTGGGGTGGAGAACAGCAGCATGAATGATGCCTGAGTGGGGAAGGGAAAGTGTTTCTCTATTAAATTAATTCTTGACAGTGGTAACAGTATTCGAAATAGTAAAAAAAAAAGCTAATGAAAAAAAGGACTGAGATACAAAAAGGAGACCATACCCTGCACTTGAGTAGTATCTGTTAAGAACCATGAGAGGTTTTAATTGAATTTCAAAATATTCTATAAAATACGCTAATATTATCCATTTTCTTTCAGAGGACAAATGTAGGCATTTGTTTCTAAAACTACCAGGTTGGAGAGCCTGGGTATTCAAATGGGATCAGGACATGCCATAATATCCAAAGGAGTCGTCAAGGAGCTTGGCACCCCTAAAAACACACCTGAGGAATTCCAGGTTGGAAATTTATGCAGTCATAGCTCCCAAAGCAGGTGGCTGCTTCAAAAAATCTGGACCCAAAGGAAGACCAGGCAATGAGGGGCAGAATGAAAAATCAAGTGCCAGAATGTTCCTTTTTCAGCCTGGGCTATAACCAGTGGCTACAGCTTTGGGTGCAGGGCACAGGGATGATGAAAAAGGCAACTGCTTAGCAAACAGCATGTATTAAGGACACTTCTAGTGGAAAAGCATGCAGTAGCATCACCTGAAAGATTCTGGCTTTAGCGAGGAGAGCAACATGTCACCAACAAGGACTAATTATTAATTTAGGAAATGCAAATAAATCTGCTTCTTATCTCCGTGCCATTACAGCACACACTACTCTGCATTTCATAGAGCAAACAGCTCTAACAAAATGAGAAGGAAACTTCTGGGTACATATATTACTTTGCAGGAAAATCGCATCATGAATTTTTTTCTTCCAGTACCCACATTCGAGGATGGGGAAAAAAAATCCTTTCCAATCTATAATAAATTTATGTCAAACAGTCTCAGAATTTACTTGCCATGTTGAAAATGTGACTGGTAGAACATTGCATTTCATTACTTCAAATTACATGTCCTATAACATTACATAATGTTAAATACAGTATTGCCTTAAATTTCTCCACATACCATCCCAACACAAACTCTCCAGAAACAGATGTAAATTGTTAGCTGTCTCTGAAAATCAATATAGAAATTATATGCATATTAACTATTAAGGATGGAGAATTTTTCCTTGCAGAACTTTTGGCTCCAGTAAACCCAAACCCTGATTTAAAGTCAGCAACTCCTTAAGGATACTGCTGGAGCAGGACTTGATGGCATCATCAAGTCATTCTTCATTCTTGAGCCATCTTGAGGCAGAAGTTTTATCCATACCAGCACAAAAGTTATATACGCAAAGGCTGCATGTTCACACAAATAAAGCTACTCTTAATTTTATAAGATCTCCATTTATCTTTGCTCATCACTCTCAAATAAACCTAGGCAGGAAATCTGCTGACTTTTTATCCTTTTTCAGTCCATATTAAAGGAGATAATAGGAAACAGCTTAGGTAAATGGGCACTCTTTCTGAAACCTTCTGCGCTAATAGAGTATAATTGTACAAGGAAAATCAACCAGCTACATTCTGAAGGGAATTACTTTATCAACTGGATTGACAGTATTTATTTGGCATACTAAAATTTTCTTTTCACACTCTCAGGATTATGGGAAACAGTTCAAATGTCTTCATGCAAAGTTTCTTATTGCACTATTGTTAAGATGAAAAGATTGAGGATTCTATTAAAGAAGAGCTAAAGACATCACATATTTTGGTTCAAATGAAGGATATATTTTTTTCTGATTACCACTGACATGTTTTATAGATTCATAGATATTCAGATGAAAACCTTAAGTATTTGATATGCCCCATGATTGTTCATTAATAAAGATTGTACATCAGAGTGAATCAGGGAAGGTGAGAATTTAATATGACAGATGTTGCTATGCAAGATAGAGCCTGGAGAAAATGAGCACAGGGTTTATTCTGTAGAGAGATCAGCACTTGCTCATGCAAACAAAAATGCTTCTGCGATTACAAAAGACAGTCTCACAGAAATAAATTTTTGTACACAATTATGAAGTTTATGTCTCTTCTTGGTGGACAGTTGTATGTCTGAGAAGCACATATCCTAAGAGCTGTTATGTCATGTTGCCAGAGGTTGAAGCCTGTTCTGATACAGAAGTCCAAGGAGAAACTCTCTTCTGAATTCACTCCCTGAAATCCCTCTCTGTTTCACCAGTTGCAGCCTACAGTAAGATTAGGCCCTATGGACTGGATACTTCATGAAGAAAGTACAATAAATAAGCCATTTCAGCTTCTAATCAGAAATTGGCTTTTAATCAGAATACCTGAGTCCTTTAAATTAACTTCAGGTCTGAATTCTTAATTGGGCTGTCAATTACTTTGCTCTTTCTGCACCCTACCTTGAACTTTTTAGTTACCGTAGCAACTGTTCCTAATTTCTTTATATCAAAATGAACTATTTCATCTTGCTGAATCTCTCTGTACTTCTCACAGGACAGTTCCATGACCCATCAAAACACTTAAAAACACACACAGCTGACTTCAACCACAGTCAATTACATGCTTAAATGTAAGCATGTGATTAAGTGCTTTGGTAAACAGGGTTGGGCTTGAACAGAGGTAAATGCTGTTCTGGAGCACAGCCACAGATGAGAAGGAATGACTGTTACTGAGAGTTGGCAAGACACTGGTAATGATTCATTCAGATCAGCTCTAAGGATGTTCCTAACACATTCTAGCCTATTTCATTCTGATCCGGAAGACATTCAAATATATTTCAATTCTCTTTAAAATAAATTTCAATCACAGACATTCTGGTTTAGAACAGAAGCCCTGCAGCACTGCTAGTCCAGAATTAATTACACAGTTACCTGATGGAGAGAGAGCTGCATTTGAAGGCTGGGCAGTATTACTCCTGCAACAAAGATGTGCTGATGTGTTTTTTAGTCAGGACATGCTATGTTCCTCTAAATCCTACAGATTCCCTAAGATCCATACAAAGCACTAACTTGAGGGGTCTTCTCATGACATAACTAGGCTATTTCCCAGATTTCTCTTTTAAAAGAGCAGCAATCAAAACTTCTACTCATGTCACTATAAAATAAAATCTAGTGGAGGTCTTTCACTTGGATGGCAGCTTTGAATACCTACATTTATTTTGACTTTTAAAAGGAAATGGACAGATCAAAGCTATATGATTCAAAAATGAACCATATGGCAAGTTAGAGGGGAAAAGAAAAGGATCTGTCGTGAAGTATTTTTGAGTACAACAGCAGGGCTGTCTGCAGCTTGCTGTACTGTCTAGTAAGGCTTGCTGAGAATAACCTGCTTAGCTGATTATTCCTTGTAGCAACTTGATGGCAGCCATCAGTTACCAGTAAATGCACTGTTTTAAGGAACACACATAATTACGGCCTTCATTTGGACTAATAAAGACAGAAAAACTCTTGTAGGAAAAACCCGCTACAATAATTTAAATTAAACATGTAAACACAGGCTGTCAGCCAAAGCCTAGGTAACTCTTTGGAAACTTTTGAGTTCAGATAGTTGCAAGAACAGTAGCATACATCTTATCTGTCCAAAAAACTTCCACCAAAATAACTATCAAAAATAGTCCATTACTTTACTGGTATTTCATAATTATATAATAGAGAAGCTTGACACACAAACAAAAAAAGCTTTCTGAAAGTTTGCATTTCTCATTTCTCCAGCTATGTCTGCAGAATGATAAGACTTTGCAGAGCTTAAAAGTACTTTTAACAGTAATGCCTCTAAAAAAAGAACCCAGTGATGTAAAGCTGCTGAGTAAGGTGCTGCTGAATTGAGGACCCATAAGCTGCTTCTAATTTCTGTCAACACCATGATACTTTATGGAGACTAGGCCTTTTATCTGGCTACTTTTGCAAAGCTATGTTCAACTCTGGAGTGCCAAAACTTACAGTGTAATAGCTCCCAGTAAGTATTCTGGGCCTCAAAACATTTGCTGAGTGGCAACAAATAGTCAAACTCAAGCATTTTTGTAGTTCTGTAGAGGAAGCTTGATCCAGTGCTCCAGGAATCATTCAATTTTCAAGAGACAATGATTTTCCATGAAAACCATTCGAGGCAGGGTTTTCATGCTGACCTTCTGTAGTCTGTGAGAATGCCTTGAATGTGTGGAGAAGGTTTCACACAGTTTTATTGCATTAGTGGACATCAGAGGCATATGAAACTTAGAACATATGGAAACAGGACTGACAGCTACTAGCTCTAGACATGAAAGACTGGAAAAGCACCTGCTGATGGCAGCACTGAGGGTAATGGAACATGAGATTGGACGGCTGGAGTTTAGAGGCAGACAGAGGACTCACAACATGGACACACACCAACCATACCTTCACTGGTTCCTTTGCCTTTCCTGTCAGGTAACTCTAACCCTGTGCCCCCCGAAGGATATAAGGAGACGTCCGTTGGCACTGGCCAACTGCTGGCTGTGTCTTCCGTGATCTCATACATCTGCCCTTCCATCGGCTGCAGGTGCCAGTTTAGGCCAAACAGGTGCATGGCTGTGGTGAGCAATGAGAAAAGTCATCTTTTTCTGTTTGGGAGAGTTTCAGAACTACAGGGGCACTTTCTCTTTCTAAACCCTTGCTCCAATGCCTTATTAGTGGTCATTGCTTTAGGACAAGAATGGGATTAATGTAATTAGACAGCTCCTGCTGCTTCTACCATACCAGCTCCCTAGGTCTTTCCACCCACTTAAGTTCGATTTAGATCACCTGTAACAATCCACTCCGCTTCTTCCAGCAGAACCACTCCTGACTCATGGTCTGCATCACAGGATAAGCAGGCACAATGTTTCACAAAGCTCCCAAGGCTGGGGTAAAAATGTGGTGAACAAAGAAATACAAGGAGTATTATTTCTTAACATACCAATAAATCCTAGGGAACTGCACTCTGGTCTGTTTTGCCATACTCACAAGCGTATTATATGGGTTCCCTTTTTTTTTTTCCCCATGAATTATACACAGAAGCCCTTACAGACATCTCTGACAGCTTTTCCTGGTTAAGACCAAGTAAAAACTCAGGCAATTCAAGACCCATCTTGAGCACGTGCCTTTGTGCTCTGCATCACAAATGTGAGCAACTATGTCTGAGCATTCTTTCATACAACTCAGCCTCTTCTATTCAGATCAAAGACATATCCTTGAGAACTGAAAACAAGCAGGACCATTTAGATTTGTGTGATAGCAGGGCAAAGATCTCTGTAGGTTTCTGGACCATGTAAAGTCACCCAGGGCACATGTGAGTCTATTTCAAGGCATTACATAAAGACAAGTGAAGTTAAGGAAAAAGACAAACTACTTAAAAAGCAAACGTGTGTATGAGGAGTATGGAAATCATATGCTTATACAACTAATACTTGCCCCTTCCAAATATAAAGCAAAAGAATGTGGCTTGTGGCTTACCGTATCAGTTCTTCCATACCCAACATAAACATTTCATACTCAATCAGTATCCAGCTTAGCTTCAGGCTCTACACAGCTAAATGATCTGATATTTGCTACATTTGGAATGACATTTCTTTTTTTAAGGGAAAGCATTGATATTTTACACTATAATTTCTCCAAGAAACTATACAATGGCTCTAATATCACAGCCATTTAGTGTGTAAAAAAAACCCCCATAAAAAAAAACCCCATAAAAAAAAAACCCCAAAAAACAAAAAAACCAACAAACCAACCAACCAACCAGCAAAGAAACAGAGCATTTCCATGGCCTATAACTCTATTTTTATTCACAAACATATACCTGAGATTGGCAACCATTGTTAGGGATAAGTGGTTAGTTTATTTAAACCTGTGCATCAGAAACAATCTTTACAAGAGAACTGAAAAGTAATCTAAGTAGCTCTCTGAAGACAGCATGTTTAGGCAATTTAGCAAAATACAGGATTTATTCCACTTCAGTCTCAATTAGGTCACCTATCATTTACTAACTTAAACAAGATTGTCTTTGCACAACTACAACATCACAAAACATGAGTGCAAAATTCTTTCTTTACCATGTAAATGGAAACTGCGTTTATTAACAATTTTATCCATTAGGAAAGAAAATACGCTCCCTAAACTCCCACACAGCAAGGAAGCACAGCAAGGAAGGTCTCCTGAGGACCTGTTCAACACTTGTTTTTATACAGGCACGTATACCAAGAAGGAATGTTACCAACACTACTGGTAATTTAACCAGGGTACTTTAAGAAGAGGAAAAAGTATTTTCATCTAAAAGGGATATATTTACTCAGTAGAAAAACTGTGCAAAGAAGGAGAGGAAATCAGACCATGAACAAGGAATCTATATCAAGCATTCAGCATCGCTGTGTTTGCATAATATCTTTGTGTTTATACAGCCCTCATCATCAGAGTGCCTGGGCACTTCATAGCTCACCAACCTCACAAAACCTCATCAGGAAGGAATCTGCTTTTTTCTAGTACACAGTAAAGGAAAGGAGAACTACAGCAGATTAAAGGACTAACTCAATTCACTTGTTTGGGCATTAAATTGCAATTGTGTGTTATTTCACTTAACTTACTGTATGCTTACAGTGCTGCAAGCTCCAAAAGGCATTTCATGCAGCTCTCTGCCAGCAGTTCTGTTGTAAGCTCAGTACTGGATGCTGTCTTATAATTCCATCCAGGCTGGATGTTTCCAAGGACCAGAGTGTTACCCAGGTGCCGCAGAGCTGTTACAGAGCTCAAGGGCTTAGATGCTCTGAGCACACAAGTTCCTATGTTTAACATGGGATCTTTGTAGTTACCTGCATATTTGTAATTCCAAGCAGAATGGAAACTGTACTCTTCACTCCTCCAAACTCAGACATTCCTAGACAGGAGTCAGGCCTAAGTTCTGCTGGCCCTAAGTGCTTAACACCAGCTCCATCTCTCAGACATCTTCATGTTAGAATGACCTAGAATGACCTGCATGAGCTTCCAGTGGGCATTCCTGGCTTAGGCAGAACTGAGCCAGTGGTTTGCTTTCTTTGTAACACCATTTGATTTGCTCTGTTCTTTGGACATCACAGCCTAAGTGCCACACAGATTTTTAGGAACACATTGCAAGGCCATTGTTTCCCCAAAAGGCCATTGCTGCTTCTCCTCTCCTTAGGAGGAATTTTTATATTGTAGATCATTATTTACTGCAATCAAATAAAGGTGTAAAACTCAATATTGCATTGGGTGCAGTGGGCATTTCTTCTAGGCATTAAAACTAATTTAAAATACATGAGAGGAAATGTCTTAACAAGTGATCATCTTGCTTCAGTTTAAAAACAGAACTGACACTCTGGAAGATGCTACAGCTTTTCTGCACATTATCCGTCCACTTGCTCAAGTGGATCAGCCATTCCATGTCATCATTCAATCCTCATTGTCTGAAAAGTGTCTTACAATTTCCCAAAACAGAAAATACAACAGAATTATCTGTAACATAGATACTGTGTTATCACACAGTAGTTAAAAGACTTGTATTAATGTTAACTTTGTCCTTTGCTAGTAGATTTTGTCTAAAGCAAAAAGCTTATTGCATACATTGACTCATCATCACATCGGTCACAGAATGGTCTGGGATGGAAGGGACCTTAAAGACCATCTACTTTCAAGCCCACTAACATGGGCAGGAACACCCTCCACTAGACCAGGGTGCTCAGAGCCCCATTCAACCTGGCCTTGAACACTTCCAGGGATGGGGCATCCACAACTTCTGTGCGCAACCTGTGCCAAGGCCCCATCAGCCTGATAATAACAATTCATTATATCTAATCTAAATCTATTCTCTTTTCATTTAACACCATTATGGCCCTGTCCTGTCACTACAAACTTTAGTAGGACATCTCTCTACATCTTTCTTAAAAGCCTCCTTTTAAAGGATTGAAAGGCTGTAAGAAGTTCTCCAGTGATAAGCCATGAGAATGACAACTATGCACACCAGGGACACCAAAGTGCAAAATGCTGAAAACCAGAATTATCTGAATTGCATTTTGATTATCAAGTGGCTTAAAAAATTCAGAAAACAGTAAAAGCTGAGAGCTACTGCTCTATTCAGGATTTCTGAGCTGATGTTTTTAAGCACAAAAGAAAAGCCTATAAATATCCCCATTCATATGGCAAACAGATATCATGCAATTCTGCTATAGGTAGGTAATAATCACAAAAGTCAACCTGAAACAAGAACAAAGAGTCTGATTTACTTTGGAAACACACTCTTGTAGCAGGCTGTTATGAAGATGTCACCTGAATAAGTGATTTCATTACTATATTCCAAATACCAGTGTCTGATTGGCAGCCTGGTGGAAGATTCATTTCTCCTCTTGCTCTAACTGCCACACTGGTGCTAAAAAGTTAAGTAATAATAGCAGTGGATATTTTGGGTCTTTACATCTCAATGGGATGTGTAAAGCTGTTGTTGCACACAGTTGGGTTTAAACCTTTTATGAATCAACCTTGATCTGTGCTAAACTGATGAAAAGTTCTTTCTCACAGAAAAAAAAAACAACTATGGACCGTAATCATGGAAAAGCCCTGTAACCATGAATGAGAGCCATAATCATATATTTTGGAGTGTTAATGTTCTTAAGAGTGAAGTAAAGCTGTAAACATAGTTTCAGATTCCTGATGTTCTTAGTCTCCGGGTCAATGGAACCCACTGTGGACATTTTTTCTGGCTATTTTTCGCTCCCTGCTCAGCTAGATACAAGATGTTGCTGACAGAGAGTAAATGCCCTCCTAAAAGCCCCCATGTCCTTCTCCATCTCCCTCTCCAACATGATGCTCTATAGATTTTCAGATATTGAAGGCTTCCCATGTATTAAAAGAGCACTCTGCAATTAACAATCATTAAAGTGTACACTTTTGTAAAATACCATGTAGCTTTCACTGCCTAGGAAGCTCCACGACAGGCTCTTTGCAGAAGCTTTGGTTATATTCCCCATGGAGAAGAAAACTCTCTTGTCTCTCTTCTCCTGGAATGAAAACAATACTTAGGGGAAACCCCGCTTGCTCTCTGGGCTGTTTCACCACCACCAACTTAGATGATATAAAGGCATCTGGGGCCTCTGGCCCATTATGCTCATGTTTTGACTTTAAAGCTTTGACTTGCATGACCTTTCCCCTGTAGCTAAGTGCCAGCAAAAGATGCCCTAAAATTTGTTGAATGGGTAACAGAATTTTCTGTGGCAGACTAAATCCCCTTATCCTCAGTCCTAAGTCACCTGTGGCTGCCTTCTTGGTGGAAAAAAATTGGAGATCAAACTCCAGTCCTTTCAGGGTTTGATTACTTTGCAGAGTTCAGCATTTCAACCATGCCAGTGTGATACAGCTGTTCTTTTGCTGGACTCAGCTTCACTTTTACAGAGAAAATTTGCAAACGCTTTAGCATCATCTGAGTTATTTAATCATGCAAATAAATCAAAGTTCATATTGATGGAACCAAGTATTCAGGATCATGATTCTTCTGATTTTAACATATTATCTCTTCCTATATTGCATTATTCCTACTCCGTAGCTACTTGTGGACACCATAATCAGCATCAGCAGACGCTGTTAAGCCAAATAAAGAGGAACATTCTTTCCAAGTTTCTTTTGAAGACACTCAGGCTTTGAGTATCTTTGTATTATTGCCACTTGCTTATGAGGCAACAAAACACTAAAGTCAAAACAACTTACTCAGCGGAGCAGAGAACAAAAGAAGTGGTACAGCATTTAGAATGAAAAAGGACAAACAAAGATAATAATTCACATGGTCAACAAAATGGACATCTCTTAGGACAGGTTGATGGAGCGAAAGAGTTAGCAGAGAGAGGCAGATGATTGTGATAGATCACAGGGAGAAGAAAAGACAAGACATGCTTACTGAAGCATATGAGACCCCCAGAAAGCACACCAGTCAGCAAAAAATTGAAAAACAAACGTCTGGCCCTTTATTAGCTTGTTGCTTTGCCCAAAGCAGCAAGCTAAGTGTAATAAATAACCAAACCAATCAATTAGGATGTTTGGATTAAGGCTGCAGCTGAAGCCACCAGGTGCTTCCATAGTGTTTGTTAAAAGCATTCTCACAGCAGCTCCCAGGCTCTGCTGCATCCTTCTCCCCTGCCCTCTCAGGGCTAAGTCCTGCAGATACCACATCTGGCCTGGTGATTCCTCACCCAGGCAAAGCTGCTACAGAAACAAAGGGAAGAATAAAATAATTTTTTTTTCCAGCCAACAGCTGATCTTGCCCTGACCAATGAATAAAGAGTTTCTCAGAATCAAAGCTTAACAAAACACATTAATGATCCTTACCTGAGCCTGGACTTCCAGCAAGTGCAGGGGTAAATGACATAAAGGCAAGACAGAAATCTTTTGGGATTCTCATCTGAAAACCCCAGCCAGATGCTTTGCACTAAGAATACTCCAGGTTTTGAATCCATCTTTATGTAAGAATATATGCCCATGTATGTCAGTATATTTGCTTAAATAACACAGGGGAGGGCACAAACTTTGGAAAAGCGAAGCTTCTCTGCACAGCCACCCCAGCCTCTCCAGCTCAGCTGTACTGGCACTGGGCTCCATCTGGAGAGTTTGGCTTTGCTACTGCACTGGCTTCTACAAGCACCTCACTGCACTGCTGACAGCTAAGCCCAAGCCAACACAAACCAAAAGGCCACTCCAGGGAGGGAGAAAGGTTTTCCAAAGCCTCCCCGTGCAGCATGGGGAAAAGGAGAAAATGGAAAAACACTGGTGAGAAGAAACAAATGAGAAGCACTGATGCCACAACAGACAAGAATAAAAATGAGAAAGGGGAGGAAGGTGACAAAAATATGGAATGAGAGAAACTGAGAAAAATAAGATTAGAATAGAGCAAAGATAAGTTAAACAAAAAAGTATAAGGGATTTGGAATAAGAAAAACAGCTGAAGTTCAGTGATTGAGAAGACATTTTTACAGCTTGTTTCTTTGCTCTCCCCTCTTTGTGTGGGGACAACCATAATATATGCGCTGGTTACACATTCCTCTTTAACCTTCATGCTTAGTCAGACCTACAATAACATGCTCTCCAATATGATACCTGAGCTTTTCTTTTTTCTCCTAATTGAGAAAAAGCTGAATCTCACCACCAAATTACTCAGGGTTAATTTTAACTCAAGTAAATGTATTACTTTCAGTCCTGTCTCTGGAAGAAACTTGACTGTAATTATCTGGATAACTGTCTCTACACTGAAATCATATGATTTTTGTATAAATGGTAGAATTGACTGTTGCAGAATAACCATATTTTTGTGAAATTCAGTGTTATGAAAAGGAGCCTTTCAGCATGAAATAATCACTGGTTTGTCAGTCTTTAATAAATCAACAAAGATGAAGAAGAATGGGAACAATAAAACAAACATTAAAGAAAAAAATTGAACTGTTTTTCTCTTACACTGCTGTTCCATTTCAGTGCTGGCCAAGACTTTTGTGGCAGAACACACGACAGTCAAGGGCTGAAGTGGCTCTATGGGCCTACTTGTGTAGGAAGAGGGCAAAAAGCTGGATGCATCATATACTACCTGCTCTACTTGCTTGTATGGTCAAGTCCTGGACTAGACAGATCCAAGCTATTGTTCACCTAAGAGCACCTAAGAGCATGGAGGCACTTTTGAATGTTGTGATTTAATAACCAAAGAACACGTTCACAGATTTGGAGTTGAGATCTAGTATCCTGACTGAAGATCCCAGTGCTTTGTAAAATCATGAATTCACATCATTTATACATACATACCCAGGTCACTCAGCCAGGCACCATGGGGCAAGGAGAGAAGGATTCCTGCAAGGCCACATCTTGTGTAGAATTTGGCAGTTACCTTGTGACCAAAAACTCTGTACAGCACTCTCTGTCATTCCTAGTGTCTGAAATTATTTCCTATAAATAAATGCTTTCCATCTGTGGCTTAAAACTCTCACTCAGGAAATGGAAAACCTGACTTCATAAATCATCTTTTGCCTGAATGAATGTGAATTTGCACACCAGGACAAGACTGCAGTCATGTGGGAACAGAGAATCCTGCATACCAGGCTCTCCACAACCCAGATGGATTAGAGCTGCTGTGCAGCTAGAAATGTAAAATTAACAGGTCACAAAGGAATGGAGCCCAAAAGGCAGCTTGATTACATGTTGTTTAAGTGAAGACTCTAAGCCTGCAGCTGGGAGGTCCCATGGCTCTGCTTCCTGCCTGTTGATTTATTTGACACAAGACAATAGTTAAGAAAAATAAAAAAAGCATCCGGAGGGACATTTAGGGTAATGCTCACTATTGTAAATTCCCCATTTGCTTCCCCTCCTAACTGCTCAATGATCAGCCTTCAATGTGAAAAAAGGGTTTTCAAGCCTCCTTCATAGTTTGGGGTTCAAGACACTTTGTTGGGCTGGGATGTGATTGCTTCATCTACGAATTGGATAATCTGCACCCACGCATCGCAGGGTTAAGGGAGGAAGGATTTTGCTGATAAAACAGAGAGATATCTGAGTTGTGTTTCTGGGACTTTTTTAGGACCTCAAACATCCTAAAATATGATGAGGTGCTTTCACAGCCAACTCTATTCACACATGCTACAGGATTCATCAAGCAATTCCTGGGATCCTACCTTGATGCCTGACTATTGCTTCACATTTAAACTATGCAAGTACCAAAAGTGGTTCTTTTAGAGATAATTCACATCTTCTCCTTCCCTAAATCAGAATCACCACGTGCAAAGGAGGAATACAAATGACAGAGAGCTTCCTACCTTTTAAAAATTTGCCAGCAAGGCAGGAAATGCCTTTTGAGAAAACAAAGAATTGTGCTAATCACCTGAAATCCTGCCACAAACATATTTACTAGCTTTGAATTGACACTAACTAGTTATTCTTTGACCCCTTCTCATTGAAGAAGAGCTGTATCCATGATTTCCACAATAGAAGCAGATGGTCTACCAAGCAGTATTAGCACCTTCTTAGGAGAACACTTTATATTTTAATTTAGTTCCCAATTGTTCTTATTAAGGAAGAAGAAAGGCTTCCAGCTGAAGCACCACATTTCTTTGAAACCTTCAAGGAAGTGACTAGAAAGGCATGTTTTAAAATGAAGCAGTTAAACTCAATGTTTGTTCAATGCAAAGAGTCAGCACTTCCTATTCAATGTCTTCCTAATTGGCCCTGAGGATCAAAGTCTTTTGAATGATTGCCTGTCCATTCAAATCATTAATAGATGATCATTGGCCCCTCCAGTGCTACAGTAGCTTGTAATTTCTTGCAGGAAAGGGAATATGCAGTATTAAATGAGTATATTTAAATATTTTAATGCCTTTTTAAAAGAGGATATTTTTAAAGCGTTAACCTATAGAAAAAAAAGACACAAAAGTGGCGTGGTTTATCTGAGGAGCTGACTGCTTAAATACCTTTGGTAATTTCCTTTACCATTTACACTAATTTCAAATTGAATAGGAAGTGGAAAGATGGACCTCAGTAGCATTTGGCTGCTATTAGGCAGCCTACTGCAACAAAGAAACTTATTTCAGCCCTCAATGTTCTGGTAGAATTCGTGTTACGCATGCTCAGGCCTTTCTCAGTAAAATAATATTTTGCCTTCTAGATATCCTTTCTGGCAGAGACCATATTAAAATAAATATTATGGAGATATTTCTTCAAGATCAAAGTCAATTATAAGATGGTCCCACTATACCTCTAAATGGAGTTTTAATTTGTGTATATAATATTAGAAATAATGGTTTTCCCATTGGGGTACTCACTTCAATTAGAGAAATGAGGACAGGCAGCTCTACCAGAGGGCCTCTTATCCTGCTTTGCATTTACTAAAATTCTGGGCTAGTCTGTTGTGGACAGCATAATTTTACAAATGCCCTTTCATTACACACGTATAAACTGTGAGGCACTAATTAAAAATGGTGTAATTTACATAGGTAAATCCACAAGCTCTCATATGCTTCCTTCCTTGTTATCTCAACTGGAGAATGTTCAGAAAACCTACCTTCCAAAAATAATACGGTAATTTGCCCAAAGTCTAAAAAACACAGTTTGCTGTGCAGAAATCACAAAATATATATATCTTTTTCTAAAACCCCAGCACAAAAGAGGTTGGATCAGAGTTTAAATCAAATATCCCAGTTTAAGTATGAAGATCTAAATATTGCTGTAGAATCTGATGTGTGAGCTGATCTCTCAGATGGCTGCCTGCTCATCTGTCCTTCTGAACATGAACATGATTTTATTATAGTAAGACAAGTAAATGTCTTTGAGACCACTGCTTGTGTTTTAATCCTAAAATCAGCTAAAAAGTGCATTAGTGTTATTAGTCACTGTGCACATTCTAAAAGCACCAGAGCCCCAGACGGGCTGTGCTAGCTGATATAAGAAAAATTAACAAAATGACAATCTCAGAATCCCTTGATGTCCAAAGCACAGGTTTAACTTGAGCTTTACTTAGCCTAAGTAAATCTAGTGACTTCAAGAGGATGATGGAGGTGTTTAAAGTTCAGATCAAATTTACACATTTTGTATATCTGGGCCAGAGTGCTCATAAGTATTGTCAAAACTAAGCTCTAAGAATAATCCCTGCAGCCTTGAGCCTGCTGGAAGTGATACAAAGAAATTTTAACTGTCCCAGTGTTCAGGAGTATTTTGTTGTTTTACCTACTTTGGGTGACAAAAGCACAGGTATGTTTAAAGCAGGCTAGAAATGTTTTAATTTCTTTTCTCGTTTTTCTTTACATATACTAGGAAAACAAACACTCTTTGGACAGGGAAAAAAAATCCCTTTTTTTGTTGCAGTAAAAAAGCTTGGCAAATGGATACAAATGCACAGTCTGAGAAAGCTGATAAAGTGGGTGACACAGCACAATTAACAGCACAATAATTTTTGTTACTGTCCAGAGACCATGAGCAAAATCCAGCACAATATTTTCAGGTGCTATAAATCAAAATGAATGGCTCAGATCAGTGTAGAAAGCTCTCTCAATTACAAAACTTAACACAACCTGATGATTTGTTCCCTCGGACTTAGAACTAAATCCAGCACACAGAATAAGGCAAGTGCTAGCAAGTGCAACCCACAGTGTTCTAGAAAGACCCACAGCCATCTTTATATTTAATTTTACCTAAAAAAAGCAGCTGCTAAAAAAACCTGAAGTTTGCCAAGTCAAGCAATCAAAAATGAGCAAAAAAGAGAATTAAGATTGCTTTTGTGATTTTACATCAGCCCCTGTATGCATATGTACTTTGTAATAGCCTTTAATTCCCTCATCACAGGCTATTTTTTTCCACTGGCCCAATGCTGAGCAGAACAATTGCACAGAAATTACCACTCAACCCTGGCAACTCCAGCATTGTAGCACATTCAATTGCTTTCTAGGGATGCCATATGTGCAGTCTGCTTGGTAGCAGTAGGAGGGGGGTGGAAAGAGAAGGAACACTGGGCACAGACAATTTTGCTACTGCACACTAACTAGGTCCCTACTGAGCATGTGTGAACTCAGATTTTCTAGTTTTGTGGTAGCCAGCTTGGGGTGGATCAGAGGTGCGATAAAGTACACACCACTGCTTCTTCTACCTAATAAAAAAAAGAGGTGTCACAATTCTCCATTACTTCAGTACTTCTGCAATATAAATAGAGAACAACAGTAGATCCAATAGCAGAACTTTGCCTAAATGATTGCCACGTCACCCGGTGGATCCAGATGCCTACTCTCACATCTATTTAGGCTACAGAATCACAGAATCATTAAAGCTGGAAAAAACCTCTAAGATCATCAAGTCCAACCACTAACCCAGCATTGACCCATTCATCATTAAACCACGTCTCCATCTGCCACATCCATGCGCCTCTTGAACACTTCCAAGCACAGTGATTTCACCATGGGCAGCCTCTTCCACTGCTTGACAACCCTTTCAATGAAGAAACCTTACCTAATACCCAATCTAAACCTCCCCTGGTGTAACTTACAGACATGTCCCCTGGCTGCCTGGGAGAAGAGGCCAACCCTCACCTGGCTAAAATCTCCTTTGAGGGAGTTGTAGAGAGATATAAGGTCCACCCGAGCCTCATTTTCTTCAGGCTAAACACCCCAGCTCCCTCAGCTGCTTCTCATCAGACTCGTGCTCCAGCCTTTCCCCACCTCTGTTGCCCATCTCTGGACATGTTCCATCCAGCACCCCAATGTCTTTCTTGTGGTGAGATGCCCAAACGTTCCCTTGTGATAACTTTGGTCATGATAATTCTGGTTTATCATTAAATACAAATGTAACGAGTGCTTGCTCTGACACACAGCATACTGCTTTGCCCCTGGATCCCAAAAGACTAAGCTGATAGCAGTGAATTAAACAGTTCTAAGCAGGGTAACTTGACAGTCTGCTACATTTATTTGTTAGAAAGAACTCTACCCATGGCACTGGTTCTGGTCAGCCAACACTTCCAAATTCCCGTGCACTGTTCAGCTAGCAAAGACCAGAGAGCACTCTTAATAGACGGTTTGGGTCTGAATACCCATAAGAGTTTAACAGTAGAGAAATGTATCCCTTCTGGACCAGCTGGGCACCTAGAATAGTCCCATGTACATGTTCTACATCCTGGAGTAGCCCATGATACAGTCTGACTGGGGAAAGTATAGTAAAATCAATAAATTGTTACCATCAAGATTAATGCTGTTTGGAACATCATTATGCTTATATTGAAGGATTTTGTTTTTTTTTTTTACCAAAAGCCTCAGGAAACTCTTTTGATGTTTGATTTCATTATAATTTCTGCCATAATTGAAAGGGATTTTCTCCATTGATACTCCAATTAGATTTTCTTTTGAAATACTTAGGGTAAGGATAGCCATAATTTCTGCCAACTGCCTGGTTCTGCTTTGCTTTTTAAAGAGTCTCTTTGCCTAATGAAGTGATGCTGCAGTTGAACTGGGCAAGCAAGGTGAGATGCTGCTGCTTCACATGCTACTATATTTGAAAACAGCCAGCATATCCTGTTCTCATCTTCTGCCTAGGCAAGAGCTTCTGAGTGCAATAGGGACACCCTTGGAAGTTAAGGTATGATAAAATCAAATGGAGAGGAAGATAGGAAAAACTGGAGATGGGGGAGTTCATAGGCTAGCACTGAAACACCAAGATTCAGTAACTTATATCTATAGAGCACCAGAGCCTACTATCTCAAAGGGAAGTATGGAACTGGTTCTTTTGGAGCTTTTAGGTTTCAGCATAAATAGGCGCTTGAAATCTTGAAAAAGAGGAAAAGAGTGGACTGGATTTTCTGTTCATTATTTTACAGGTCATTAGGATGTTACCTGAGCAGTATACTTAACAACAACGCCTCACCCTATAAAGATTCTATCTACTACACAGCTCAACTTTAACTACAGGTAAAAACCTCAGAGAATACATCGCTGCACACATTCAATAGAAATGTATAACCTGTTTGCAAAGCAGGCTTTGAAGCCATCTTTTAATTTATGCTAGAAAACTATAAACACTAAACTATAACTAAAGAGCATTTTTCACTGCCAGTGACATCCCTAATTGAGATTACTCTATGACTAGTTAGCCACAAAAACATTTGGTATTTAAAAACATTGGAAAAAAGCCCATTATGGGAAACAATTCTTTCTGTCTCCACTTAACTGCAATTAAATTCCATTATTTCACACTAATTAGTATGAGATAAGAACATGGACTCAAGGAGAACTCCTTCCACAAGACATATAAAGATCCGTAAAACTGATTTTTTCAGCATCTGTGTGCAAAGGTCAATCTAAGTTGTGAAATAAAGATTATAGCAGCACATCTGTGCCACTGTCATAAAGACAAGGCCAGCACTTCTGGAGTCAGCCTGCTGTTATTTTCTTTTCTGGGGGCTTAGAGCAACTATCAAACCTCACTAAAAGCAACTGATAAAAGCTTATGGGTTGAGAGCCTGTATCTGACCATGTAATAAAACCAGATGGAATTGCATTAATCTCTCCTTGTATTAAAGATTCTCAATTTTACGGATGGATCAGACATCTAAAGGGCCAGCTAATGAGTGGTTTCATGGCACACTGATGCAGACACCCAGATCAGATGGAGCCTGCTGGATGCACAGCCACAACCCACTTTTGACTGGTTAAACAATCAGTTATATTGGTGGTCTACTTCTGAATGGAAGTCATTCTTCCAGTGATCCCACAATGATGAAAGAGGATCAGACTTTGACAAAAGGACCTCTTCAATCAGTGTCAAAATAAAACAATAAGCGGAAATAAAAAAAGTAATATATAAAAGCCAGAACAATAGGGGAACAGAGAGTAATCTATATAAATCTAAAGCCAGGGAGAGAGGCAAAAAGAAGCTGAGGACATCAAGAAAAAAATACATGTCTTGAAAAAAACCCACAGATCAACAGAACTTTTTTTTAAGTGCACTGAAACCTAGCAAAATGAGCAGCAATATTGATGGAGATAGGGAAATTGCTAATAATGTAGTAAAGACTGAAGTGTTCAGTAAGAATTTTTGTTCTAGCTTTTGAAAATAACTACAATAATGCAATAATTTCACAGGAAATAAGTTTTTTTCCGGTCCATTAGTAACCAGGAATTATACTGAAGTACATCTATTTAAGGACAAACATTTTTAAATCTGCAGGCTCATTTAACTTGTACCAGTAAAGAAGAAGGAAGAATCTGACTCACTGATTAATACTGAACCAGCTACCAAGAAATTAGAACGAGATTAATGCTCTACAAATATTTAAGAAGGGAAAAGGACAGGATGCAAGTCCCTTGGTTTGGGTAGTCTGATACCTATTGCAGACAAAATAACAGAAAAAATAGAATTGAACTGATAGAGAATAAAGAAAGTGAATGTATGGTATCTCAGGCCAACCATATTGCTTTTCTGAAAAACAGATCTTAAAAAACAGTTACTCATTCTTTGACAAGATTACAGTTTAGTAAGATATTTGATGTGATAAACAAGCATTTTTGAAGGGTATAAAGACATGTATATATGTATTTAAAAACTAACTGAAAGACATTAAAATTATCATTGCTGGTGAATAACCATCACATATTACAATTTCTTGTGATGTTGAACAACTGATAGTTGTCTGAAATTATTCAACATTTGCATCAATGTTATGTAAGTAAATATAAAATCATGGATCACTAAACATGTAACTGACTCAAATACTTCACGTGAGAACAGAAGTGAGAGAGAGAGAGAAAAAGAGAAAGAGCAGGGCAGTAACTAAATGAGAGCAGAACAGAAAAACAGAAGAGCAGGGCAGTAACTAAATTTGAATGACGCAAAAAAAAAAGTGTCAGTGGCCAGCCTATGTACTTAGGATAATGGACCACAAACTGTGTCCATGAGATGGGACACTGGCAACTGGAAAGCCAAGAGAGCAAATGACTTAAGAAGTAAGGACAAGAAGATGCTGTACAACAATATCCTCATGTGACTTTTACTGCCCAGAAAGACCTAATGGGATGGATGCTTACACATATAAGTTGTGAAAAAGCCAGCTGAAGGACGTATGGGATTTACCTATGTAAAACGGATAGAGTAACTAGCTGGAGTTTGCTGGGCTTCAATGTGCAAAGAGGTCAGCCTGTATGATGTGATAGTTAATGGATTTTAACATATTGAAAACTGAGAAAACAGTTTTAAATGAAAATGGTGGGAATCATTAGGCTTCTTCCTGCCTTCAATAAACACTGAATTAGTTGAGAAAAGATGTAAACTTGCCCAGTATATTTATCACTGTAGACTCTGAAGAAGTACTAACCACTTTGCAAAGCAGAAATTTTGCCACCAAGTTCAGAACATACTGTCATCACATGGATATCTACATTTTAGTAGATATCCCCAGTTTCCACAGACTGGGCAAGTCTGGCAAAATTAGTAGGTCTGCAGTATCTTCTGCTCTACTTTTTCAGTATTATTTTCTTGCAGAAGTGTCTCTCCTTTGAGTCCAAAAAGCGAAAGACAACTTGTGAAGGGTCTAGAGAGTAAGGCCTAAGAAGAGGTGCTGAGGGAGCTGGGGTGTTTATCCTGGAGAAAAGGAGACTCAAATGGGGGCCTTATTGATCTTTACAGCCACCTGAAAGGAGCCTGGAGCCAGGTAGGGGTCAGCTTCTTTACCCAGGCAGCAAGCGACAGGACAAGAGGACCCAGTCTCAAGCTGTGCCAGAGGAGGTGCAGGCTAGACAACAGAAGAATTTCTTCATGGAAAGGATTGTTAAGCATTGGAATGGACTGCCCAGGGAGGTGGTGGAGTCCCCATACCTGGAGGTGCTCAAGAAACAACTTGACATGGCACTTTTTGCTGTAGTTTAATTGACATTGTCATGTTCCATTGAAGGTTGGACACAATGATCTTAGAGGTCTTTTCCTGCCTAAATGATTCTGTGATTCTTTCAAAAGCGTATCCATCATTTCTCTAATCACAACACTTTTAAGTTCAAGTTACAAATCTTATTTAGATTGAAACAGTGAATGTTCTTTAATGGAGTTTCTATGGCAAGGTTTTTAACACCCATCTGAATGAACTGATCTTCACAAGAATAAATTTAAAGTGGCATCTTGTATCTTTATCACCTTTATTTTCAGGCACAATAGTGGATAAATCACTTGTACTTCCTTTGCTCTAAATGATAAAGCTAAGAGCAGCTGCTATCCAAACATATACTGGAAAATTCAAAGTAAAAAAAAAAAAAAAAAAGATGCACACAATCACCTAATAATACAAAGAGCTCTTGATGACTTTGCAGATGATAGAAAACAAAAGATCTACATTATAATTCATAGCACCATGTACTTAAAGCTGCAGCAAAAGACAACAAAACAGGCACAAATGTAAGACTGAATGTAACCCACTGTAGTTTTAATTTACACAGAATCCTAGAATGCTTTGGGTTGGAAAGCACCTTAAAAAAAAGAAAGCCATCTAGTTCCAACCACCCTGCCAGGGGAGCAGGGACACTTTCCACTAGACCAGGTTGCTCAAGGCTCCATCCAACTTGGCCTTGACCTCTTTCAGGGATGAGGCAGCCACATCTCTGGCAACCTGTGCCAGTGCCTCACCACTCTCACAGGAAAAAACTTCCTTCCAGTGTCTATCTGAAGCTACTCTCTTTCAGTTTAAGGCCATTGATTTAATTTTGTGTCTTTATCTTTTCTCTGATAATTAATCTCCATGTGTGCATGCATGCTGAGAGGGAGGTGGGGTAATGGTAGTAAAGAGGTGGGGCTGAAGCACTGAGTCACTATTTCACCCACTATTTGTGGATACGGCCAAGGAAAGTTTATTTTGCCAGATAATCTGAGGCAGCTTTCCTGAGCCCACTGCTACTCACCAGCCTCTTATAAATTTTACCCACAGCAGCTGCCCTCACTGGTTCTCTAACATAGTGAAGTGTGACTGAGGTGTACACAGAGTCCTGTGACCTTCCCATCTCTCTGCTACAGAACAAAAAAATGCAAAAAGATTTCTGCAACTCCACCTATTTCGAGTACTCAGACATATGCTCAAGTTGATGGCATCTCTCCATGGGACTGAGACTATTTTCATGCCTTAGCCCTTCTGAGAAAATTTACAGGGGCAAAATTTGTGGCACAGCAACAAAAAAGATCATTCAAAACTGGATTGAAGGGTTATGATCTGTCATGACTTATGTTTTATCTTTAGTGAGGTCAATTTCCAGGACCAGGAATTTATAAAAATATATGCAGATTTTTCCAGCTCCTGTTGCAAACACTGGGCCCAATGCCACTGACTCTGACTGCATTTGAACCAGTGCTGGAAGGAAGGAAATGGAGTTGCTGTAGTTTAAGAGGAGAATGTGCCCAAGAAGAGTAAGGCCCATATTTCTTAAATATCAGTAGTATGAAAGGAAAAGCTAGATGTCATTTAAAGTGTCCTGCTTAGTGAGGGAGGCACTAACCCTCTTGCCCCACCAATGTTTGTCTGCATTTGGTACAATAAGAGCCAGCTTTGATAGAAAAAATCAAAACCCCACATATTCAAGTAATACTAAACAGGAAAAAATGGTAGTGCTGGCTCGTGATGATGGTCCCCTCTGAACCAGTGTCCTGGAATGTTGTTTCACGAATATTTATAATACACAAAATATATCACTGGTAATACTAAAGCACCTTTTAGACTGGATCTGACACTTTTATTGATTAAGGGTAAAATTAGGTAAATGAGTTTGCAGTTACTGAGTGAACAGACCACAGTGATTTCTGAAGATGTGAAGGAACCAAGAAAAGACCACAAAGCTCTGTTTGAGGTAACAGATTGACTACATAACATTAAGGCTTTGCTAGAACAGATTGTTTAGCTCCCATTTCTGCCTTTTATCAAAGACAAGATGGAAATAGAAAACATGCAAAGATTTTGATTTACAATCCTTGTAAATCAAAAGAACAAATGTCAACAGTAGCAAAATAGAATTTAATCTGGGATCAGAAAATAAATATTAAAGCAGAAAGTGAAAGTAGCCTGTTGGCCGGGTAATAAAATGCTTTATATTTACTTACAACCTTAATATCAAGGTATATATGTAGGATTATTAGATATGGACCAAGTTTAATAATTAAGCATTAGCAACTTTTCCTATTGCTCTCTTACTATGTAAACACCATGGTAATTGGTACTCTATACATCCATTGCAAACTAATTAGATTTCCAAGAGCTTTGGAGATCTACTTTAAATTGGGTTTGCTCCATAGCATCAAAGAATCATGGACAAGCTGAGCTAAAGTTAGCTTTTGGGGTGATTTTTAGACAGTAAAAGAAAGAAGTTTTATAAAACACATCGTAGTCCTAGCACACTTTTACTGTCAAAGCATTTTGCCTGCAGCAAGCAACACTGTTCTTCAAGTGAAGCTGCATCTGTACAGACTTCAAATGAACACAGAGCTGAAAAGTAGAGAGCTCTGACTCCAATAAAAAGGAATGACTGTTTTGGCTTCATAATATATTTTCCAGCCCTAGCTTTAATCTAAATCAAATGCCCATCTTTCTTACTGTTCATGCAATGCAACCGCAGCACATGCTTAAGTATAGGAAAATTGCAAGTGCCTAACACCATCAAATTGTATTTCCATCTAGTCTGGAATCTGCATCAGGCAGAGGATATTAACTTCTGTTTAAACAGGCAGAAACTATTCTCCATCACTAATTAATTCAGAAACTGTTCCATAGACCTAGCCAAACAGCTGCTGGGCATGGAGATCTGGACAATCAAACAGGTATTTTCTGTTTCTAAACTTCCTCCCAGGCAGTACAGCAATGTCAGAGACTCTTTACAATGCTCTTCTAGCACGTCTGGCATCTATAAGGTACAGGAACTGTTGGCAAAGTATTAGCACAGCACCTTGTGGGATTCTCTCTGCCATTAGAATCTTGCTAGAAATTAGCCCTCCAAGGCAGAACTCAATGATGCTATAGAGACCCCACCAAATCCCAGCAAAAGCCAGGAAAATTTTTCTGGTCTAGGTGTCCATAGAATGGACATTCCTAAAATAGGGAATTCAATTTTAAAGTCATGTCTCTTCAGGAACTCCTGGAATAGAAAATTTGCAGGGCAGTTCTGAGCTGCTAAAGGAGAGGCCTTTGATTTCAATGGTTCCATCACTTTAATGTTGCAGCCCTGATGTGCCCCTGCTTTTCTCCTTGATGTTCTCACCGCATGAGACAAGCTTCTGTGGAGCTCATGGGATTTGCATAAGCTGTGTGTGTGCAAACCACTGATGGGCACTGTCACCACTGCCTTAGTATGGTGTCTGACTCTTTGAAAAGGGGCAACAAGTAAATCAAAAGCTGGCTAATTCAAATGAAAACCAGCCTCTGGATTTTAATACACTCTGTTACATTTTTTTGGTCATTATCTCTCCAGACCAGTGACTCAGCCTTGTAAAACCTTCACCTTGATCATAGTGTTGACACATGACAGCAGCCATTCAGCTGCCATGGACACCTATTTATGTCTCCTCTCCTAATTTTGAAACAGCCCAGCAAGATAAATGAACCTCAGACTGCTAAATGTCATAAAGACTTTCATGAAATAACAGAAACTCTGCTTTTTACCCTCAAACAAATGATTTAGCAAGTTCTCCAGGTGAATTTCAAAAAGGAACTGGCTTCAGCAAAAAACTTCAGAAATGACCAATGCCTTGTTTCCATGAAGCTCTGCCGCCTCAGATGGGCACCCACCACAGTTGTGCCTAGGTGTCTGTCACTCAGGAAGTACTGCCCGTAGCAGAGTCTCTTCACTATGTCTTTAGCTCCACACTTCTATGGACAGGTAAGGCCTGCAGTGGGCAGTTTTTAATATTTAAACAGAAAACTGTGACATGCCTGATGCTGTGAGAACACCCCGAAGGCCTATATACTGCTCTGAGGTATTTCCCTTATCTAGCCAGTGTCCAAAAAATACCAGATTAAATGCCAAGCTGCTGCAATGGGACTCAACCTAAAGTCCATTCACTTAAATGGGAATCTTTTCAATAAACTCAGTTTGCTCTGGAGGATGAAAATGGTCATTAAAAGATAACTTCCATTTTAACTAACAAGAGCAGATAGAAAGCAGTCAGACTCCCAATAGTCACAGCCCGTTATACAGGTTAGACCTTCTACTCATGACTAAGTTATACCTTACCCCACTCAGACTGTCCCCATGGCATTGAAAAGAGCAAGGTACTGCTTCTGTGAGAAAAGGTATCTGTAAGAAAATGCAACTATGCAAATATGGGGGGGGTGGCTGGGGAAGAAAGCCCAAAATTGGAGGAAAAACAGTAGTTTGTTTGCAAACAGACCAGGTTACTTGGAATAATAAACAAGTTCCTGTTAAGAATTACATAGTTCATACCAAAATGCAAAATGTCTCAGTGTAACTTAGTGAAAGTACATTTTGACTGTCTCATTCATTTCTCTTCTTTTGGGTTAGGTGATACAATTCTCATCTGCAACTTGACAGGATGTAAAAAATAATTACAAATGAAAAGGTTATTCATAATTTTTAAATGAGTTAATTAGTAAACCCCACCAGAATCACTCATTACAGTAATTAATAATTGATTATACTTGAAATTAAACACAATTTTTCATTAAAATCTAATTAAATATCTGCCTTTTTTCTCGTTGATCAGAACACTGGGTCTGGTAGAGACAATCTTTGCTAAATATGTTTATGCTGAACTGAACCATTGGATTTGATTTTTAATAATTGGTAGTTCCTTTAGAAATTAGTAATTATGACCCTTAATTACACTGGTTCAACCTGCTCAGCATTTCTGGCACCTTGCCAGCCATCTGTGGTGTCTGGCAAATGCCAGTGAATTCACCTGAATGGAGAGGATAAAAAGGATGGGAGGGCACTCAATGGACCTTCCTTTTAACAACATTAACTGTGGTTTTAAGCAGAAGTGTGATCTTTTGTGAACTCTGAGATGGGGTTCTGAGTTGGAAAGAAGCAAACCAAACTCCTCTCCATCTATCAACCAGCACACACCTCCTCCTCCTCCTCCTCCAGAATGAACTGACACTGCTATGCTGAAATGATTCTCCTCTGATACACTGAGATTATGTCCAAAGGAACCATGTTCAGGACATAAGGAGAATACCAGACAAATGAGAAAGGTGACTCCAAATGTACATAGCAAATGATGAAAACTGACTGCATATTTCATCAAACTGCTGCTGATTTAATGTTGGTTAATTAATCATTCCTGTTTCTCTTACAGGAGACATAAAAGCGACCAGAGTATGATGCAAGGCAGAAGTGGAAAAGTATCAGTCATTAAAGAAGTGTATATAAAAGGAACACAGTAAAAGCAATCCTTTGTGGTAGTGCTAATCATATTCATGTAAAATGAAAGCAAAATCTTTCGATCCAGACTAAGATTTGTAATTCTAACCACGACCTTTTATAGTTCATTAGTGTACAGGAAGTCACAGCAAAATCAAAAAGACTCATTTGAGCCATGAGAAATGGGCTTTTTACTCATGATCACATCTAAAAGTGTCAGACAACTGGAGTTTGCACCACAGACAGTCTAACATAGAAGTCTAGGAATGGACTTTTTAAAGACATTTATAACACACGTATCAAACAGAACTGAAGAAAAAGTAATGGTAACATTCCAGCTTTACAGGCTTAAAAATACAATTTTCACTTCTAGCAGTTCAATTACTTTTGCAACGTACAAAAAGAACTCTTTTTTGCAATGAACACTGACAAGCTGCATAAAACAAAGAAATTCAGATCATGCCTAGGTTAAGAAAAATCCACTGCTTTTCCACCCAAGATGCAAATTTCACCAGCACCATCTACTCTAAAAAACCCTGATGAACCACAATCTCAACCCAGTCCATCTCCATCCTCCTAATCACCCTGTGAACTCCAAAATTAGTTAAATGTCACTGAAATGGGTGTGCCACCAAATGATAGAATTAAACCACATTTTTGTGTACCAGGATCTTGGTTCTGATCCTGTCCCACCAAAGTCAGCACTGAGGGACCTGGATGTGACTGGGACTGGGACATCCTATTTTAATGGGATGCTTAGAGAAAACCTGGTGGCTTTGCCTCACGCCAGGTGCACTTTCCTCTGAAGAATGTAAACAGTCCACGATATTGAAGGGAGTACAACTCCCTCATATGACTCATGTTTTACTAAGCCCTTCTGGCTTTATGACAGGTGTTAAGCTCCCTGCCACAACACTGCAACACAAACAAGTCAACAGATGCCTTATTTACCCATCACTTTGTACCACAGTCTTGACCCTCTGTTTCCCAGACATTAGCAGTACGGGAGGGTTTGTAGAGAAATGAAATAAAAGAAAGAAAAACAAACAGTAACAAGCTTACCTATGAAATAGGCCAGCAGGATCACCAGCGTGACTGAGATGACGATGGCACTCAGAGCAGCACATTTCCAGTTACAATACTTATAGGGTTTCTTCAGGTTAAAGGCAGGCCTAGAAAAGGTACTTCTGGGAAGGGGCCTAGGGGGAGGCGAGTACACAGTGCTGGACGTCAGGGGATATCCCGGCGACGTTGTACAAAAAAGGGGAGAAGTGCCTCCAGGTTTGAACAGGAAGTGCCTGAGGGAAGAAAGACCAACAGCAAGTGACTCCTCACACAAATCGATGCTGAGGGAGGCGTGGGGTGGGAGAATGGCGACTGCTGCCAGGACGAGAAAAGCAGCTCCACACAATGCTGGCTACAGACATGGACGGCATGCACAAAAGAGAAGAATAAAAATCAAAGGCAAATCACACAGAGTAAAAGAAAACAAAACCAAAGAAAAAAATCACAGAGCCAACAATGCCACAGAGAACTCTTCAAGGGCAGGAGTCCCCTCTGTGGAAGAGCTGGCGTTAGAGTGAGATGAAAACCCCAAGCACAGCTACGACAGACTGGTGGCACGGGCAGAACTGGGAGCCTGCTCGCACTCCCACAGAAATGCCCTACGGAGGCTGAAGAGGAGTGGAGGTCAGATTAAAGAAGGGAGGATGTTTATCAATTTATTGATCACTGCATGAGAGCGTTTTTTTTGTGGCATTGGTGAATGGAGATGGGAATAAGGAGCTTAAGCCATTCCATAGCACCCAAATTGTCACAGAGGGGAATATTCACACTGTCCCCATCCAGCAAATTTAAGCGTCAGACAATGGCGTGGCTAAAAGCATCAAAGTCCTGTGTGTTGCCAGTGGGGAGAGGCACCTGCTTCCACAAAGCAGTCCAGTGAACATTGGATTGAAGGATACTTTTAAAAAAGTGTGAATTACTGTCAAAGGCAACAGCATTTCCTGTCCAGTGACACATTGGGAGGCACCATATTTTGCCCATTATGACAAACGCAGCCTGAGAGCCAGCCATGAGCACCCCGGGTGACACTCATGGAAGTCAGCATGAAAAGAACACACTGAAGCCCACGAGAAATGAAATGTCCCAATGGAACCTCTGTCCATGGGAATACTAAATGAAAAACCTGATTTTGGTGGGACATCATGCTGTAAAAGGCATTCAAATTCTGGGAATGAAACCTGGGAAATGGAGTGGACTAATCTACCACCATGCTTCTGTAAAACAAAAATGCAGCCTGTGAGGACTGAGAAACAGCCCCAATGCCCTTTGCACATTCTGCCATGGCTTATGGGGCCAGATTTGCAGCCAGAGTAAATGCAATTAGCATGGATTTGTGGGAGTCAGTCAGTGGCTAATACCAGATGAAGAGGTGACTCTATTTTCCCCATGAAGTTACTTGTGCAGTCACAGGGGGAAACATCACGTGCGGAAACACCATAGTGCAGAAAAGCCACCAATTCATGCAGGAAAATGTAACATGTAATTATCCAAAATAGGTGTCTGTAATAATACAGCCATAGTTCTATTAGTACTGGAAGTATGACTGCCGAGCATTAGAGAAAGATTCTTTATTTCTACTAATGCTCTACATAAAAAAAAAAAAGAAAATATTTATACAATAAGTCAGATACTATCCCCTTTTTGAAAAGTATTTATTTAGATAGAGATGTATCTGTTCTGAGCAAAGAGGTACCTGCCGTGTTCAAGTACACCAATAAGCTCTTGTGTGAATGATGGCTACCGAATTATGAGCTGGCAACACAAGATTCAACAGTTTTGGCACCAACTATCAAGTTAAAAGTCCATTATAATTTAAAAGTAAGGTGATCAAAATTTGTGTAAGGATGCCAGAATGGGTGGTTAAAGTCAAACTCCAAGGCTTGGCTGACATACACCACTAGCAGACCCTTTTCAGATAATGTATGTGGAAGACACCAGTTTAATAGTGAAGTATCAGGCTGTCAGCACAATAAAGGGTTCAGATTTTTATGAAAATGAAATTAATTTTGGTTAATATGGGAGTTGAAATTGCTGTAGGTACTTCTTACAAATCAAATGACTTTCAAAACAATAAGGGGATAAAAAGCATATGGCATGCAGTGGTTCACTAGCATATTAATGAGTTTTCCATTAATATGTACAGGACACAATGCTCCAAGCCCCAGAAATTCATTTTTTAAAGCCATATTGGAAGAGGTCAGCAATGGTGTTGCCCTTAAACATCACTGGTGTGACCAAATGCTTTCATGCAAAGATCATAATGACTGTACAGTAAACAGGAAGACCAGATAAGTGTCACATACCCATCATTGTAAGCACCGTCATGTCGGGAGGAGGTGAGAATGTCCATCTCAATGAGGTTGTCCTGCAATGTCTCTAGGAATGTCTGCTTTGCTATGTTTCTACATACATATGGAAACATGAATGAAGCCAGTGAGTCATGCATATATGAAGTGTGATCTTATAAACCACAATGGTTATAGTGCAGTTGTGCATGGAATTAGAATGATGGACCATATATTTATATGTATAAAATGCTACACATATACATATATAGCTTTTAAAAATGTTCACTTCTTTATATATACACTATATATATGCATATACACACATACAAGCACACACGCCCATGTGCATGTATCAAAAAAGTGGATGTCTTTGCTCATTGCACATTATTTATTGCCAGTGACACATGAAACCTTCCAAACTCCAGGATCCAAAGGACCAGATTTCAATCCAGCCCAGCTGTAATCTGTTTATACTCCTGCACCTGTGTTACTATAACTCTGAAAAGGGACAGCAGAGTATCTATATCCTACTGTGGCCAGTACCTTGGTAGCACTCTTGCATCTAACTTTCTTATGGATTTCCAGCAAAAATCTGCCACTCCTTTGGATTTGAGAACTTTTTAGTTTCCAATTTTATTAATTTATTTTCCTTTGTGGAATAATAACTCACTATTATAGAGTAAAATGTAAACTTTCAAAATGTAACTTTTGCTCAATATGAGTATTCCAAATGAAAGTCTCTTGGTGATAAGCAGATATAAGCCAGAAACAGGTTAAGCTGTAAACCAAATTCCAACACCAGAGTATTGGCTATAATCTGGATAATACAGGCAATAAGCAAGATACTTAGGGCCTGCACATGCAAATGCTTGGGACTGACACTGCACACAGCAGCAACATTTTGCAGTATTTGTCCTCCCGGCATGTTCTTTTATGAGTCACATTTTGACCTACAAATGCTAAACTGTTTTGTACTTTTTGAGGAGAATAGCAGGAACATAAAGAATTAACTCAGAGGCACAGCTGGGAACAAACTGTCTTTCTCACCTTTGGGCTTGTTTCTCAAGACCTGGCAAAAGAACATTCTTCCCATGTTTTTTAAAACAAAATACAGTCCTGATTTTGCCAATGTCTGTTTTCAGCATCAAAACTGAATCTAAGCCTGAATTTGAATAAATCCCCTGGCAAAATACTAGTAAAAAAAATAACAGCATTGTGGTATTTTATCACTTATGCAGGATTAAGAGCCTAGAGCGCATAAGTGACATGAACTCAAATAAGAATTCCTGTCAAAGAAACTGGATTCAGGTAACATGCTAAACCAAGAGAAACCAGCCCTGTCACATTATACAAACCTTGATACTGTTTCTTCTAAAATGTTCTCAAACCTAATTTTCATTTCTACTGCCTCCTTTGCCGGCTGCTAATGCCAGCACTTGTTTAGCTCAACTCCCTGCTTTTGGAGGCCTTTGGGCTGCTTTGACAGAACAGATCTACTCCTTGATCTGAATGAAAGTGAAGTAACTCCTATTCATAGCTGTGGAGTAAAGTGGATCAACATGCATGAGCTGTGTGCCATAGCACTTGAGACATCAATACATCCCCAAGTGTTTGCGGCTTCCTCACATTCCCTGGGAATGCAGGAAAGACTGGATGTTGAGTTCAATGCAAAAAGAAGCAGCATATGTGCATGCACTGAGCATTTAATGGGTAAGAGGCAAGGCACCTAGCAACACACCAATCAATAAAAGTTCATCGTTAGTTAAAATCCATGTCAAATTGGTTCCATGAATTTCATTTGTGGATAGTCAATAGAACAGAAGAGGGGAGGGTTACACAATCTCATAATGTATGCATTTGTAACAGACAGGTCGCTGGGTCACCTGGGGGACTGATGCGTGACTGTCTTCCTCATGGAAGGCTCACGGAGTCTGCTCCCTTGGAGATTACCTGTAAATCGCTGGCTAGTTACAAAACACTCTCCTTTCTCATTAGCAGTAATGGTGGGAGAAATCTGACCTTACATGATTACCACATGAAATTTCCTGGGAATGGAAGTCTCCTGAAAACTGTTGATTTGTCAACTAAACGTCCATCTAGTTGGCATTTGTTTGCTCCCACAAGGTCTCATGTAAAGGAACATTAAGAAGGCCACAGAAGGAAGAAGACTGAGGAATAAATAGGGGGGGAACTTACCTGTCAGGAGTGACCGCTGAGCAAATATCTTCTCATCACAACCTTGATAATACATGGCTTTTAAAGCAACAAAAAAGGGAGCAGACGGGAAAAGAAAGAGGAGAAAGGAGAAACAGAGAAAAGGGAGTAAAGGGAAACTAATGAAAAAGGAGGGAGAGAAGAGGAGGGGCTCTTCCTCTTGCAACATACAAAATTCTCCGATATGCTTATTCAGTCAGTTGTATATTTATGCTGCACATCTCTTCTTGCCCTTGTATTATGATTTAGAAATTTCCAGGCAGTGACAAACCAGTCTGAATTCCCAGTTCTGAAAACTGCCTGGAGTCCATGGCAGTCAAAATCAAGCCACTTAAAACTGGGTAAATTCTGTAACTGCAGGCACGTTCCACAGCCTGTGATAATCCTAGTTTAAAAGGTGCAGCTTTTTTCTTCTTGTGTTCTCTCTCTGTTGACTAATATGGGATTAAAAAAAAAAAAAACAACAACAGAAAAAAAATTCCATTTTTTGACATGAGATTAAAATCTCCTAACTTCAAAAACCTTTATTCTTCGATTAATGTCTCTTGGCCAGGATTTATATTTTTACATATTGGACATTTTATTCTCCTAGGTGATGGTCTTTTTATTTGGTTCTAAAAATCTTTGCAATGGGGAAGATGGGGAAGATCAGTCTCATGGAAGAGGCTGAACTGGGCTTCCAAATTTGCTAAAAAGCTCTGAAGCCTGATCTTTTTTATCTACACAATTCCCACTGAAGGAAATGGAAGACCTCTTCATGCCAGAAGAGCTGACTGTCAGACTGGAAATTAGTCCCAGATATGCTGATCATCTATGCAGCTCAGCCTTCTCTCTTTATGACACCATTATAACACATTTTATTTTCTTAATGTTGTATAAGTGAAGGAATAGTCAGTAGTATTAATTTGCTGTTGGCACAAGATTACATATTTTCCAACATGCTTGTCGTCAAAAAGAAACACTGGATGAAATCACACCATTTCAACCAGTGTGTCAAAAGCCTCCCCATCAGTCTTGAAATGACCTGTTTTCTACCAAATTAATAACATGGTTAGACTGAGGGCCAAGTACAAATGTGACTGATCTCTGATGCTAGAGTGAAATCATCAAATCACGCAAAAAGAACTCTTCATGCAGGTAGACCTCCAACTGCCAGTCTGATTAGCAGCAATAATGTGACCAATCCAGCCTGCAACAAGAGCAGTCTGCTTCAGATCTTGAAAAATTTTCATCCACAATGATTTCACAGAGAAGAAATGAGGACAGCCTTTAAGGTTTTGCACTACTAAAACAGTGTATTATCTCTTTTATAAAGAATTCACCAACTGGCTAGGAAAAGGCACAGGACTTCCTTCAGAATTATAGAGGATTATCACAAAAGAGCTGCAGGAGTAGGGCCTAAGTATTTTTTAATGTAATTTTAATAAGAATTATTACATAAAACTCAATGCTTTGGTATTTGTGCTTGAGAATTACTAACACAATATAATTACTAAAACTGTTGCCAAATCACACTTCCATTATTTGCTTATAATTTTGTCTTAATCTTTTGGATCCAGCTTCTTAGTTGAGTCTTTTTAATCAAGCAGTCACAGAGAAATTAATTATCTTTAAATGCCACAAAATGTGATATTGAGGTTGTTTTGGAAGTTTCAGAGGGCCAGCAGATATAGCTCATTCTCAGAAAGACTGACAGATGTGCTCATTTTTTAAAAAACATTCTCTTAGCAGAAGTTTGCAAAACTGAGTACAACTTGTCCCATGATACAATTACTGCTGCCTCTCAATGAGATTCCTGCAGGCAGTGATGTGAAAAATTTGGGTTTTGAAACTGTCTCAGTTTTCAGTTATTGTATGATTTTTGCTGTCTCAAATCTTGTTGGTTTGAGAAGCTTAGTCAAAGACAGTTGAGCAAGTGCACCATGTTTTAGGCTTGGAAGACTCCTCTACAGACTGCAAAAGACACCATGTATGGGAGCTAATGACTCCAGTGGCTGCTCGGAAGCAAAACCTCTGGAGAAAGCAACTGGGACTGCAAATAGATGCACTCACCATCAGATAGGAGGACTGAGGCTGAGGGAGTGTGAGACCTCTGTTTTCCAGAACCTACACAGAACCTGAACAAAGCTATGAACTGCAACTTGGTACACCCTTGTCACACCCTTCAGGTGTTGCATAGGTGGAAAAGAATTTGAGAGCTAAATGGAAACACCATTAAACGGCTGATGCTGCGCTATCCAGTGTTTCATGCTTGCAGAAGCAATGTTGAAAAGGGCAGCAGCTGACCTCTCTTCATTAGGTGATACAAGATCAACCTTTCCTGAATTACGGTCTATGAAAGTACCGCTTGATGAGGCACAGCTACAAGGCTAAATCTTTTCAATATACTGACTGATTTCAGCTTTTTAAATAGGATATTGATTTATCCTACCACATAGGAAGAAAAGACATTAAAGGAAAATAAAAGAAAGAAAACCAAGAACATTTTAATCTATGATCCTGACTCCAATTATAAATGAGGAAAATAACCTTATAAACAGTTGTTAAAGACAACATTTTTAGATTATGAAAGAAGAGCAATTTCCTCTTCTCCTAGTCCAAATAAAAAGACACAAGGAATAATAAATGCAATGCAAAATGCATAAGTCAAACACCAGTTCAGAAACTAGGTGGCTGGCTATGCAGATGTGTGTATTGTCCATAACATCTTGCGCACACACAGTCAGAACACTGTAAGTGCTAAAGACAGTGACCTACCTTGTCTCCAGTGGGATGTTACTGTTGAGTAACCAGTTGTCCTGAGCATGGGCTGGCTCTTGAGTAGTGGCTGGTTGTTCTCCAGAGAGAGAGTGGTCCGTAGGAGCTGGGCTGGGGTTGCTGCGTGGAGTGAAGTTCCCTCTGTTCAGGGAATTGATGGAGGCTGCATGATGCTGATTTGGGGTGTGAGCATGTGATATTGGAGGTGGTGGAGTTCGAAGTCTTGAATGATTTTGAATATTTGGAGGATGATCTAAAACGGAAGTAAAATACTTTTAAGGTTCATGATTTGAGTACTTCCATACTGGGTTCATCAATGTGCAGACACTTCTGAAAAGTATGAAGGCTGGGGTGTCATACATCCTAAATGAAACTCAAAAGGGTAACACAGCCTTGTTCCATATGTTCTAATGACACAGCATTGACCCCTGAGCCAGCTAGAAAAATAGTTCAGACTCATGCACAAAAGTTATGAAAGTTTAAAGCACTGCAGAAAGGCTGTCCTGACAGCCAAGTTAACCCTGATGAAGCAACTGCAGGTTGCAAAATGCAATCTATCTGTTACACTGATTTGTGATAATGTATGAAAAATACAACCAGTCTGGATAGATAACACATTATGGATATACAGCTCCCAGAGAAGTTTGTTCTGCCTGTTTTGCCTGAGAACTTTCAATAGTTAAGTTAAGAAGAAGAGTAGGAATACATTTAATCACAGACTGAGTTTGGTGAAAGCCATAAAAGCATGTCAGGCTTATACAATTTAACAAAATCCAGTAGTTTGTACTGTTAAAAATGTACTCAAACTGAGTAAAAAATTCATGTGGCATAAAATCTGAGGTGTCAGGAAAATGAAACAACAAGAAATGAATAAAGATGTTAAAGATCAGTGGTATGGCTACTTTGAGTAAAGCTCAATATTTCTTAGCCAAGAGACTGAGGAATGCAGACTGAGAAAGATAAACACCCAGGAAAGATGAAGCAAGTGCTGATCGTATCTGTATTTTTATTTTTTTAACTAACCATAAAGCATTTTTTCATGCTTTTTTTAGAAATGAAGAAAACTAAAGTATTTGATGGAACTGGAGGGAGATTGACAGTATAGCACATTGCATATGAGAAACAGGACACATATACCTCTCTGCTTTGAGTGGGTTCATGCTCAAAAGTCATTAATACTGTGCACTGGAACAGACTGCCCAGAGAGGCTGAGGAGTCTCCCTCACTGGAGATATCTGAGAACTGTCTGGATCCAATTGTGTGCAATGTGCTCTGGGATGACCCTGCTGGAGCAGGAAGTTTGGACCAGATGACCCACTGTGGTCCCTTCCAACCTCACCCATTCTGTGATTCTGTAGTACACAATACTTTAGTGATGCCTTATCTGAAAAGAGTGTCTATCCTATCAATCTAATACTTACCAGACTTCTATATCATGAGAAATGAACCCCCATTGTATTCACTAATTAGAGACCTCAGAACTGAACAAATTGTACGTAGTTATACATTACGACAAATGGTATCAGACATGTAATGATACTCTTGAAATTTGGATTAGGACTTGGATTTAGGAGAGGAACAGAAGAAGCATTCACAGTGTCTCTGCATCTTCTCAGATAGTTAATCAGATAAAACACGGAGATGTGTGAGTGAGCCATCCTGTCCCTCCTCACCCTGTGCTGACTCACACTGCCTCATCATGAACTATGGCTGGTTATACCAGAACCTTATGGTATTTGAGGTGGTCTGGCAAAAAAATATGTGTTAATTACAGGGGTGCCATTATTCTGACTGGACATATATTTACCTCTGGCTTTGTCAGGTTAGACACACAAACAGGAGTGTATATTCCAAAGGGAGAACTGAGTGGTTTGAGGGTCCCAATCTTAAAAGCCAATTTTATCCTAAATACACAGGTCAGACACATACCTACCTGTCTTGCTATTTTACATCAGTAACACAAAAAACAACAAGTTCAAAAAGAGGTCTATACTGGGCATCTACATTTGGACAGACTGACTTTTCACAGGAATCTAAGGAACTATTAAAAAATCTGACTTAGCAAAGCTCAACCAAACTTTAAAAAGCCCTATAGTGCCAATAATACTGGCCTCTGACTTGCACATCAGCCAGCAAATGAAAGGGAAGAGCAATGAGCATGGACTGTATAGACAAGAAGTATCAGAACTAAACCAGGTTTGATCTCAGCTCTGCAGCAGCATGTGAATCAAAGTGTCCAACCATTCTTGGACTGGATATTACTGGGGACTCTTGCTTAGTGGAAGTCCTGACCATTGAGACAATACAGTGAAGGAATTCTACTCTTTGTTTAGTTAAATTAATGACTCTTTTCCTACTCAACAGACAGGAATCAAGATAGGAAGAGGGTATTAAGTACAGCTGAGGGAGATAGAGGGTATCCAACAAATACAAGGTTTCCAACTTTTAGGGCTGTCAATCTATTACCATTAATAAGAACTTAGACCAGAGAAAGTAACTTGTCTATTCAGGAGAAACATACCAGAGGTTTCCAAGACCAGCTATTCAAGTTTTCAGCATAGCTCATGTCTGAGATGAATATTATGCAATCTACAAAGGGGCTAAATGGGGGGGATCTTGAAATAAGAAGTAGGCCTTCTGCAAAGTTCTCCTGCTATTGGTTGACTTTTCCTTCAGGAGGCACCATTTTCACATTGTGAGTCAGAGACTGTTTTCAAAGATCTGTTATGTAAATTTCAATTTACACCATATTATTACAGACACATTGCAGATGCTATTATGGATAATGCTTTTGAATCAAGTAAAAATGTGTTATTTTCATTCTCTATTTTCATATCCTCCGTGATTTCTTTGCTAAGTAAAGACAGCACATCTATCTCACTCTGGTCTATGTGATTTTTCACAGGATTTTATAGCTTGCATTTTGTTTTTTCTGACATTTAGGTAGCTTTTCCTTCCAGAATGTTTTTTATTTCATTCATATACAAATTCTGAACACTTATGTCATGTCTGAGCACTATGGAATTTAATATACCTTGACTAGAATTAGTAATTATTTCCCCTGCCTTACGATCCTTTTTTTTTATTGTCTTCTTCTCAAATAAAGGAACATCAGAAATAAGGTACAGACAAAAGCACAAGCCAGGAAATAATCCTACTGAAAATTACTGCAGCTGTGCAGGATTTTCTTGATGCAAAAAAAACTGTTTAGGTTCTTACCCTCTGCTGTGACCAAAGCTCCCATGGGATTTGTAACAGATCATGAAAGCCAACCAAAAAGGAAAAAAAAAAATCTTTCTTGATTTCCTGCACTTTCAACTGTCCCCTTTTTTGAGTATGCTTGGAGAAGCTGCAGATTCTCCACTGCTTGAAGTGTTCAAGAACAGGCTGGATGGGTCTTCCAGCAACCCAGTTTAATAACAGGTGTCCCTGCCCACGGCACAGGGCTGGAACTAAAGGGTCTTTAAGGTTCCAACCAACTCAAACCTGTGATTCTATGAGTATTAACTAGACCCACAATGTTTGAGTGATGTAAACTGTGTGACTGTACTTCCTCCCAGGAAGGAGAACTTAATGCTGGCTGCAGTGGCTCTCTTACATCATGTACGAGCAGAGATCGTACACAGTGGAACATGCTCAGATCATCTGCTGTCTATTACACAGAATTGAATTTTTACAGAATTGAATTTTGACAGATCCCACCATGTAGATGGGATACAGGGGAAGTCTGCTACAGCTCTCTACATCTACCAGCAAGCCTTTACTGGGACAACAGCAGCACACAGGAATTCAGAAGACTTTATAAAGGAGCAGGACACTGTGGCCAGTGCACAAATTGTACAAGATTCCCCAAGATCTTTCTTAACCAAGTATAAGATAGCTAAATGTGACTATATGTAAGTTATCTCTGTTTACTCCAAAAGAGAGAATTTTCAACATTTTCCTTCTTGTAATTTTCCTCTTTGGTTTCTAAAAAGACACAGACTTAATCATTCCCTCTCTACTTATTGTCAGAATGAAAAACTTGACATTACCTACTCAGAGGGATCAGCTGAGCTAACAGAACACCAAGGAATAAAACAAACACCTTGTAAAGCACCTCTCCCCCACCTATACAAATTTCTAATAGTCTCAGAGTCAAGGAAAACAGTTTAATGGTTGATTTGTGCCTTGAAGGGAGAACAGAAGAGACCCATCAATAGCAAAGGAGTCTTAGATACCAGTCCCAGTCTTAGACACCAGGTGCCAATGAAAGAGCATCCCAAAGATAATGTTCAACATTTCTAGAAGACAGGCTGGCAATTGTGGAAGTCTAAACAACCAGAACTTGTAGAGATCCCCATAAGCCTCATTTTCTCTAAAATGGGTAGCCAAACTGTATCTAACATGTCTGTATTCAAATGTAAGAAAACTTTGGAAATCTGAATGCAAAAAACAGATAGAAATCAAACTGCTTTTATGTTGGGGTTTTTGTGGGTTTTTTACTTGTTTTATAACATTAAAATGGCATTGAGAAACACTGGCTTGGTAATCACAGATAAAGCAGAGCTGAAAGATAATACAGTTAATGAAGCTTGTACTTGGTATGTATTAGAGAGCCTCGACAGAAGGCTGTGAATGAAGAGCTAAATAAATGTGAACCATAAAAAATTACCAATGAGGACCTAGAATGACAAAATTTCAAAAAAAAAGATTCGAACCTCATGTTCCTTTTCTCTCCCTTAATCTTTAATGAGTAGTACTGTTTTGAAATTAGTCTATGTAACAATTACACTTTCTGATTCATTAGGTTTTGGGATTGTGTTCAGAGCAAATGTGCTAACCTCTGAGCGAAAAATGCATTCTCATTTTCTCCCCAGCTTATTCTGTTCTTCCACACATTTGTCATTTGTACATCTGCTCACATTCAGACAGACTGATGCCTAACTGGTGTCTGGATTAGGTACAGGAAAGATTTCTCTTTACTCACTGTATATATTACCAGGTGGAATGAATCACTCTGTGCTCCCTTGAACTTCAGCTCCACAGTAGCTGAAGTGATGGTGATGATGAACTTGCTAGTGTGACTTTGGACAATCGTGCTTGTGCCCACTCACAAGGAAAAACATCCCCAGCCCCCATCCTGCCACCCCTTGCAGAGGAAACAATTTTTTTAAAAAACAATGTACTCTTCATTCAATTGACAGAACAGCAAAGAGCCGTGCTTCAGCTACAGGACCCACTTCAATCTGCTGCAGATGTACACAGACGGCACTTGCACCAGACTCCTGAAATCACCTTCACAGGGCTCCCTGTCCTGTTGGGTGCCACTGGGTAGGGGAGCTAGGGTGCTTCTCTCATGAATCTGATGAGGCACTTAAGGTCAGATGCACTAGGGAAAACTAACCTGGGTCTTTTCTGTCACCTTTGTAGGGGACACAGGGAGTTTGCTACTGGAAGCGAGACTGCTTGCCAGAAACAGGGTCCCTATCAGACCCATGCCAAACCAATGATGGTGTCTGCAAAATGAAAAGAGAGCAGAATATTTAACCCCCAATTTGGCAGATAATGGAAAAATATTAGGAGGAAAATCAAAGTGGGAGGAACTGCCTGCTTGGAGGGTACCTTAATGCTTTTGATTACAGCCAGGACAAATTGCAGACCCAGTTTTCCTTCTATCTGCAGACAATCCAGCTGAATGTGTAGCATCCAGACTGAGCTGAAGCAGTGTGCAAAGGCACCTCTTTTGTACCAAGTTGGTCCACCTCATGGCTGACACTGATATTCTGCAACCTAGAGGAGAATTTCCTCTTTCAAGGAATGTCTGACAACAGTGTCTGTCTCCATGGGACAGTCCAATGAGGAAGCCACTGCACAGGAGGGTGAAAAGAGATGGAGTGAAATAGGTCACCCAGTAGTCAGATGATTTATCTGAGCAGAGATAAAGTGTTTGCAGAAGTGTTTTCCCTCACTAAAACTTAAAAACTAGAATCAGCGTAACAACTTGAGTGACTGTCTCTCCTTAAGACGCACAACCACTGAATTTCACTTTAGACCAGCTTCTCCTACTATCAAGTGGAGTGTTTTCAACAGACTGTGAAACACGTCTTTTCCTGTAGCAACATCTTGTGTTCCCAGTTTTCAAAATGACACTGAAACATAAAAGGAAAGCAGAGTGCTGATGTATAATCTCCATTAAAGTAACAAAACAACAACAGAACAGCTAACCTTACGTTCTTTCCTCTGTTTTATTTTATGTAACAGAATAATAGGGGGCTGGTGTTCCATTAAGGGCTCTCACCCAGAGAAGAGCATAGTCCTCATCACACAGAATCATCAGTGTCTGTGTCCTGGTTCTAGAGTATTCTGGCTCAGAGTCTTTTTTCAACTGAACTCCTTGAGTTGCAATCTTCACAACCTCGCATCTCACCCGCACTTTATGATGCCATGTGCATAAACACGCAACCAACTGTGGACGACTAAAGCCTAATTAAGAGTTTTCCCATGCTTCTTTGGTGCAGTCTTCTGTTCACAGAAATCCACAAACATTGGAAACTACTTACTAGAGGAAAATCAGCTGTACAGATGTAAATAGTTTTGAGCATCCCTCTAAATGTGAAACTTGGACATTGAATTTGCAATAGCATGTGCTACAAAGACTGAACACCAAAAAAAGCTGCAGAATATAAACCTTCAAGTGTATTTTCATAACAACACTACTCACTGTCCCTATGAATGTCTCCAGACACTGTCCATAGCTATTCTAGATATCGTTAGTCAAGCTACACATATCAGGACCAGTGCAGAAAGACTCTGTAACTATCAAAATCGAAATTTGACTTCCAGCAGTATACTATGTGTAAAAGTGGTATACTTCCAGCAGTATACCACTTGTTTGCTCTCACAAACTGAGCATAACAAGTAGCAAGTGAAAATGAGGGTCCTCAAAATCAGGCAGCAGATAAAATGGCACTTTATTACTGACTTATAAGACTAGATTTTATAAACTTATTAAGACTTCATTCTGAAACATTACCAGGTCATAGCTGTACTTTAGAAAGTTCACTTGTTTAGATCAATGACATCCAAAATCAGGTCCATTTAGATGCTATCTATGCATGTGTAAAACGAGCTGAAGCTCCCCTCCAGCTGCACAGATCAACACTTCATTGGCTTTACTGTTTATAGAAAACCATGGGTGCACCAAATCAAGCCCAAACAAGCCATCTCCTCTGTATTTTGTTCATCAAATGTGTACATTACAGGCAAACTTTCCTCTCAAGTGCCAAAGTGCCTTTGCAAAAGCAAGATATTGACTTCTGGGCTTGAAATCAATTTTTTGTTTGATGCTGGGCTGTCAAGCTTTGCCTGTACATAGTCAGCAGGAGTTCTGGGTGGTTGTTTTTTCATCAGCATGCATCTGACTGGATTGAATGCCCTACAAGTAATGGTTTTAAAAAGGTTCAAGTCACCATCAAAGGATGATATGCAGACTTTTAACTCATGATGTTCATTACTCAATAAAAGGGAGTCACAATCTAATAAAATCAAGGCAGAGTATTACTGTTTAGCTTCTGACAGTTTATGAAGAATCATTGTCTTTAGCACAAAGGAAAGCGGAAAAAACCCAGAGTATCTGGCAGAGTGCAAATTCAAATAACATATTTAACTTGTGAAATAATTTATGGGAAGCACAGGAAAGTAGCTCCTACTGTGCCCAGCTAAGCAAATTTTTCTGCAGCCCTGGAGGCTGAATTTTCTGCTGGTCTTAAGAAAAGAAACATCTTTAACTACCCTGATACTGCACACTGGAGGCAAGAGTAGCTTTTGAAGTCTCAAGCTGTTGAACTGCTGGCCTTTCTGGTCTAAGCATATAACAAACAAAGAAACAATGCTTCATTAGAGCTCCTTCCCTCTCAGAAATGCCCCAAACATAAAAACTGACCGTGAGCCTCACCACTCAGGTGAGATGCTGCAGCCAACCACACTGTGCTCTCAGCCCCTTAGGCCTGGGTTCTCATGTTTGGAAACCCATAACTGCTATTCTCCTAATTTTCACAAGGATGCTCAATGGAGTTTGCTGTGCCATTCTGACAGCACTGATGACTCCTGTAAGCTCCCTTCCAGCTAATTGACTGAGGATAACCCACCTGCACTGCATCTTTGCAGGGCACAGCACCATCATGTCAGGCAAGAAAATCCACTGGCCTGGAGCTAAGGATGGTGCAGCCGTGCTCTGATTTCGAGTTGCTACAATTATGCTCATTGAATGTTTCTAAACGTGTGTGTCTAACACTTCAAAACCCGGCTCTTGAAGAACTGGGATCCTGCAGCTTTCTCTTTTCTGAGTAAGAGATGTATGAAGTCAGTACTTCTGAAGCTATGTGCCTTCTTTGAAGTGTTAGAAAGGTGTATCCAATTCCTCACGTTTTCCATACTGCACACAAACCCTAAAACTCATTTGTAGCCACCCATGATATCCCAGTAGCTGTAGTTTAGCCAACTATGCCACTTAGATCATTGCTAGTCTCCCGTCCAAAGCGTCCAACCTGCCCAGACTTGGCAAAAGCAGATAGGTGCCATCCCTCATGCATAAAAGGCCTGGGGAAATGGAATTAGTTCTGATTTGCTGCCCCCTCCATTGCACATTTAAGAACACAACTGTTATTACACCTAAGACTGTTCTTCTTGAAAGAAATGTAGTGCATTTCTCTGAGGTCTGCAGTTTATTGACTTGAGGCCCCAAGGAACTCTTTGATACAGAGAGAGTTTTGCTCGTTTCCATCCATACACTCTCTCCTGTGTCTGTTTTGTGCTCCTTTCATACAGTAACATATGGAGACAAATATTTATATAAATATATGAAACAGATAACCACCTAGTTGACCCTTGTCCAAACCAGACATGATTACCTGTACAGTTACACAAGCAAATCTCTGAATTGTTTGTGTAAAGCAGTTCCTGAAACAGAAGTACATCACCAAAAGGTGCCTCTGGCTGCCGTAATAGCAAATAAACTCAGGATCTTGTCAGCAAAGCTCTCAGATATTGCTGGCATTTTGTTTTTTCATATACCTATATTAGAAAAATTGAAATATAGACCTGATCTTTGTCTGTTTCTCCGTAAAAATAAAATGAACAAATAGTCTCTATTTTGCTTACACTCTTCAAAAATCTTATCTAAATTGCAGCACTGTTGTGACTTAGCTGTGCACAAACAGACAGGACTGACAGATCTCCAGCTCCATCAGCACAGCCAACTATTAACAGCAGCTGAGGAAATAGTCTGGTTTATGTATTTTTTACAATGTTGTTAGCCATGACAATCCAGAGCCCATCCTTTTACAAATATGAAGCACACAAGTTTCCAAGTTTCATGCAGTTTGACCATGTGTCAGGACCAGGTATGTGCTCATAGTGGTCAGGGTGAAAGATTAATAGCCTGCAATTTTTTTTTTTAATTTGCTTTATTTAATGTTAACTTGCAAGCTTTGGGTCTGGATTCCAACCTCAAATGGCATGTAAATCCCACAGCCACCTGGGAGTTGCACAGCACAAACACCTGAGGTAGGGTTTTGTCCTTTCTTTTTCATTTTTATGTTACCCAGGCTTGTGAATGTATAAGTCTCTGGTAACACACAATTCCATTATTTCACAGCAAAGTACTTATGGAATGCAACACGGTGTGATCCAGCACAATGCTAACAAGCACTAATGATTTTAATTATTCAGTCTTGAGAAAGAAATGGGGAGATTTCATCTTGGCAGCAGGTGAAATAAACTAATTCAAGTCTTTACTGGCAAATAGAGATTTTTTTTTCATGACTTTGGATCAACTTTTTTGCATGCTGCCCCCCAGGTGCTACCAAACAGAGGCACTGCACAGTACATAACCAGTTCTCCAGTTTTGCCTTTGTTACCCACTCCTTGCCCCCATCCTCCTTTTATTTTTTTTTCTGCCTTTAATGTTTTAACAAAGGAAATTCTATTAAACACCTCCAAAGCACAACATAAACTGGTGACAACTCCATCTGACAGCTGTGACTGACACGATGTCTGTCACAGGGATTACTACCCACATCTCCCACTCATCCACCACATACACAAAGCTGACTAACTTCCTTTGGTGAAAACCATGGGTGCAGATGAGTGTAAAATCTCTCTGCACAAGTGGGAAACCTTTTTCCTTTTCATACAGGAATCTGATTTCTAAGAGCTGGGCTCCATGACCTTTTCCTTCAGGTTCTATTTGGCATTCTTGGAAGCACTATGGCAGACGGCTGCACTCCAAATAATTCTGAAACAGACATAAAACTTTTATATTTTTATTAACACTTGAAGAGGCTACTAAAAGAAAATCAAAACCATGAATCTGTCAAGACACCCCTCAGCAATGCTGCACTTTGTTCACAAAAGCACCATGATGGAATGGCAATGTAGCTTATCCAGCGTGTATGGTTTTCTACCTATTCATAATGCCTCCTCCCCAAAAAAATCTCAGTACTAATTGATCCAGACCCTTTGACAACACACATCTGAGAGAAAATATTCATGATGAGTCTCATTAATCACTTTCATTCTTTTTTTTACTTCTACACATCATGTTGCAAACCTATAGTGCTTAAATTACATCAACAAAACTATAAATACACTGCACCTAAATAATAATAGATCATAAAGACATTTATACATGTTCTGATGTTAATTTTTCACCCTAACATTCTGAATGTACCTTTGTGTAGCTCTCTGCCTTGATACAGCAAGACAAATGTATACCGTGCTACAGAGACAGAAAAAACCATGTTATAGTTAAAAGATTTTGATCTTAATTCCTCCTCTTAACTTTTGTTTCCCTTCCATGAGCTATTGCCTTTACTGGCAGTGATGATTGCTGCCCTTCAACTTCCATCTTGGAAAACAGGCTAATTTAAAATGAATACATGAAAAGGCCTCTGGTAGAACAAAAAGACTGCCTTAGCTTTTCTGTAAAAAAAGAATCATTATTTATAATAAACATTATTATTTAGAATCCTAGTGCTTTTCGTGGTTTTTTTTCAGTGCAGAAGAAACAGAGAAAAGCCAGGGTACACAGCTATTCAGCAGTTATTCTCATGTGCACAAGGCATAAGAGGTTTGAGAGAGGCAGATCTATTTCTGCGAGTCATTCTTCATCGACACAAGCTTACAAACTGTCCATGTGTGAAACTGTCACTGGATTATTACTGGTATCTCGACATATGCAAAGAGAGAGAGATTTTTCATGTGCCCTAAAAGAAGTAAGGTATGAGCTCCCATTTCTGCCACTCAGTGATACCCTGTGGCCTTGAAAAATTTACCAGGATAATTTGAAAATCAAGCCTCAAATTAGCAATATTAGTGCAGATCCCAGAGCCAGAAGCTTAGGTCGTTTAGTAATGTTCTTTGGAAACAGAGTCCTAGCACTGTCTGAAGTCTGGTATAAGCTGCAGGTTCCCTTAGTATGTGGCAGTTCAGGAGAGTGACAGTGCACTCAGATAACGCTTTGGCATGAGGCGCGCGGCTTTAAGCGCAGATTATCACGAAAGATGAGTTTTGTAAGGTTCTTTTCATTACTTCCTGTAAGTGCTCTTGACATTCTTTGAAGCAGTTTAGGAGAGCTTCCTAGGAAAAATGTCAAAATAAAGTAGTAATTTTCTTATAATATTGTTCAACAAATGTGAGCACGGCATGGTTTAGAAAAGATCAGTGGCTTATGAAGACGATGCGAACATGCACACATCTCTATATTATCAAAGACTTTGGTGTGATCAAAACAATAAACAATAATTTCATATATACCCTGTCAGAGAACTAGAACAACTGTTCAGTGTAGAAAAGGGATTTTTTATGACTTCCAAGTATCCTGACAATATACATTTCAGCTGTATATGAAACTCTGTTTCAAACATTGCTTGTTATTCTTTGAGCAAAACAATTTATACCAGCTTCATGCTGGAAACATTTCCTATAAAATTTATACCCCTTCTATCCCTTTTAAAACAGAAAAAATGGAGTTCAGAATGCAGTTGTATTAAAATATGGCCTTGTTTTTTTAGGGACAATCATGTTAAAGCTATTTTAGTCTGCCACCAGCACCAACTGACACAACTCCAGGAGGGTGACAAAATTTTTTGGTTTAATTAAACAGATGATCATTAAGATATAATTTATTCTGTAATTCACAAATAACATGTGATAACGAGGGTTTATTTTTGTTCCCTTCAAAGTCCCAGAGCCTCCTCAACCCTCTAGATGAATGATGTAGAGTTTGGAATGGACCCATCACAAACCGCAAGTTGCAAATTAAACAGTGGGATGAATACCTGGCTACAGGGTTTTACAAATGCTAACAGAACACATCCTATTCAGTCTACTGTGAGGGAACTTCTTCCAAAAATATATTTCTGTACCAGAAGTAAAATTACTCAATAACACAATTTAAATTAATAATAACTGGATATTTTAAACTTTTAGGCTTAAATTTCACGGAATTTGTTTATGCATAGATCTTTGTACTGCTCACTTTTAAGCTAAACCACTTCACATATTTAAAAATTGACAAAATTTTACATCAAAACTACAGGAAAGAATCATTCAACTCATCACTGGAAAGCCACCAAGCCTGCCAAAGAGCAAGACAGCTTCTGCATGAAGGATGAAGCCCTGACTCCACTGAAAACAACTGTCAAACTCTTTAAGACTTTAGTAAGGTTGGAACTTTACAGCTCATTTTCTGAAAAAAATATATTAATACTTGAGGGTAACTTTAATAGTGGAAACCAAGGCAGGGCTTTCTTTATTTTTCAGTTCCAGTGATCAAACCATGACAGGGACAGATCTGTGTCTGCTGTCATGAATCCAGCAACCTACTTCCCTGCCAGCATAGCCATTTGGAAAGAAACGTGCAGAAACTCCCACAGAGATCCACTGCCCTTGATCTGCAGCAAAAATCCTGTATTGTCAATACTTGCCTTGATCTGCAACGTAACTCTTGATGTCAGCAGCGGTTTTGTGCACAGTGTGGGCAGTATCTGGCTCCTAAGGAAAGTTTTAGACGCTGGGGATGCATTGAGATTAATCTGCATTTGATGCCTCACTGAAGAAAAACAAATGAGCAGGGTTTGTGAATACAGTGAGTGAGGGAAATGCAACGGCAGCCAGAAACCTACCAGAAAAATTACAAATGATGCCAGAGAAGAAGAGCAAGAGTAAGGCAAGGAAACATTAGCCCTGAAGAAGGATCACTGATAGACCAGATTATCTTAATCTCTTCTACAGCTTTCCTTCTAAACTATCAACTTTCATCTGGACCATCCCTGATCTTCCCCATCAGTCAAATCTGAAATTCACAATCGCTGCCAAGCTATCCTTAAAACCAGCTCTCATAAGCCATATAAGCCAGAAGGGTTGGATGAACATTCTCAAATTTCCCTGCACTCCTCTCCTACCCAGTCCAATCTGTATCTACTGAAAGACCCACAGGCAAAGCACCAGACTGCTCCCTGAAGTGAACCCAACAAACTCAACCAACTCTGCTGGGATCTTCAGGTGGTGGATCTTCACCTTCAAGAGGTGGCTGGACCTCATAGAAAAACTCTGGGCAGCAGGAAATGTAGACTCTCCATTTCTTTAAATTCACAGTAGTAACGCTGACAGTTACAAACCCCTCACACTTCTGTGTAATTGCACAGTGTTTATTGGAGGAGTAAAGTGATAGTTTCCCTATTTGGGACATGGTGCTTTTAAAAAAATCTGTCTGGTATACACTGGGAACCAGAAACACAAATAATAATTTTTATTGCATAGGAACTTTCACCCAGGATTCTTACAGTAATTTACAGCATTAATTAGTTAAGAGCATCTGATAACAGGACTCCACATTAGAAGATTATTGTTATAATTAAAGGTATTGAATGATGAAAGGAACAGAGCTCAATTTGTACACCAAAGTTGAGCACAAAGATTTGTGACTAAGCACACATGACCATATGTATTTCATTTCTCAATCCTGCTTCCATCTAGGAATTTGTATGTTTTGGCTAACCTGCTGGCTGCTGACAAAAGTAATGGGCATTGGTGTAATTCTCCTTATCTTTCCTGTCACAAAGGTTTCAATTTCCACAAAATTTGTAGGATTTTGGTATCTTTGAGACCTCTGCTCCCCATTAAGCAGTCAAAACTGGTCAACAGCTTAAAAATACAGGTAACAGGGCGTCAGGCAGACAGGCAATACAGTTATTTAGACCTTATTTTCTTAGGAAATAGTTAAAAATTACAGTGATTGCACTGGGGGGACAAATACAGATTGCATCATGAGTTATAAAACAATCTTTAAAAAGACAAACAAAATTATTGCTTTTCCTTAGTTATACATATGCAAAGAGTCTTCTTTATATAAAAGGTGACCTTCATCTTGAGTTCAAGAGCATTCTGGTCTAGTGGAAGGTGTACCTGCCCAAGGCAGGGAGTTGGAGCTCAATGATCTTTAAGGTTTCTACAAACCCAAACCATTCTGTGATTCTATGATTTATGGTGAGAAAAAGAAAGTAGTGACAATCATCTTTTTGTCTTGAAGAAAGTTCCACTTTTTTTAGGAATCAGTACAAAAGCTCCAGTGAAGTGAGACATCACCCAAATGTCCTTCAGTGCAGAAAGAACCTTCTTTTTTTTCTCCTTGTAAGAGACCTATAATCTTTTTAAGACAATCCTCAGAAAGACAGCATCCAGCCTATGAGGAGGGACTTGTCCAATGAAAAGGAGTCCTCATAATGACAAAAGGTGTCAAAATTGTGGATGATACACTGGGAGTCATTCAAACTGCAGGGAGGGGTGTATCCTCTAAATGCATACTACAGTCACCCAGGTTTTCAGTAACTCTGCACTTCGCATCCAGTGGGAATCAACAGATTCTGAAAATTTTCTTTTATTAGAAGTTTGCATCCCACGACGGGTAATTAGCTGCTCAGAACTGAAGAATGACAGATAATAACACTTGTACTCAAAGAGATCAAGAGAAACTTGATAACTTTCCTTCTATGATCATCCTTCCTTGGAGACCAGACTCTCTAGCAAATCAAGCAGTGATCCATGAACAAGTATCAACAGTGTTTCTACCTCTTAGCTGACTTGGAGCTGCTGATAAATACTCTGCTGACTCCAAAAGACTTTGTACCTGCGAAGCACGCCAAACAAACAGGTATGAAAGCAAAAGGAAGGCTCTGGTTGGCAAGGAACAGCACTGTGGCTCAAACAGCTGATCTGCAAAGGCAGCTGTTTGAGCTGTGGAACATTGTCCAGAAACTCAGCACCTGGCACAATAAAGGGAACAGAGTGGTTTCCTGCTGGAAAATTAGCAAAGACTCCATCTCAGTAGCAACATGAACAGCCTCTCATAAGCTTTCATCTGCTGTACATTTCTGACACAGAAACACAGAGTGTTCCAAGTGGTGGTGTGCAAGTGTACAGCTGCCTGGCTGACCTGCTGGTAAATGCACTCACCTGGACGAGAGAGATGGCTTCTGAGGGGTCAGTGCCACAACAGCTGGCGTCTGGTGCAGGGTACGGTGCCGCACTGGTATCTACTGCTCAGATCTCAGCGCCAGAAGCAACTGTGGTTTAGTTCTGAGCCAGGGTCAGAGTTATGCCAATGTGATTCCTCACAGATCTAACAAAAACACAGCTTGAGCCACAGACACCTTTGATCAGCAGCAAGAAGGAGAACTGTGCTTCTTTAAACAGAAAAATCCCAGGGGGGGACACTTAGGCTGTTTTTTATTCTTGTAGCTGTGAAGGCTTCTCTATACATGTACACACCACATTCTTTAACTTTTCCTTCAGCACACGACCCTGGCATTTCTGAAAGCCTGCCCAGATACTGCTCTGATACTATTTAGAGAGGCAACACTCTACGCTGAACAAGATACAATTGGAAGGAAGATTGCAACAAGATGTAAAGAGAGAGGAAAATGAAGTGGGTGGAGCACCCAAAACCTACCAGGCATCCTGCACAAAATATTCTAAACCATTAAGAGTGCACGAAACCATCAGGCAAAATCTGTGCCAAACTGCGTAAGATATTGGTAAAGCATCTGCTTCTACACCAACATCCAGAGAAGATGTAAGGCTTGTTTCTTTATTTTTAATTTCAAATGCTGATTTATTTATTCTTTGCGTATTCCCACTAGCTCAGGTTTATGAAATAAATAACCTGACTGGTGGAGAAGTTTAAACACATTGAGTAGTCATGTTCTCATCTTTTGGCATACTATTTCCTTTTTCTAATTTATTTTACTAAACTTGTCAAGAAAGGAAGACTCTCTTGGCAAATCAGAATGAATGCAAAGGAGCAATCAACAACATATATAGCTCACAAATCTTTGTACCTAGCCTCCCAGGGACTGGAAGCACATTCAGGTTTAGATAGAATATCCCCAAGGATTTACACCTATAAATATACCTAATAAACTCAGTAAAAACATGAAGTGTGAAGTAAGCACTTCATCAAAAGCTTATTTTGGTTTTCAACAAATAAGAAAATTAAAACTCCTGCTGCCCACATGAGTCTGTATGTCTGGATCTTTCCTCATAGATAAAATTATTCATGGTATATTAGAGCTTGTCAGTCTGTTTAACTAGAAAAAAAAGACATATCTGTCCTAAGGGAGATCTAAGCAACTTCATTATGAAAGCTGTGAGGGAGTCACAACACATTACGAAGAACAAATGCAGTCTGCAGTGGTTTTTCAGCTCTTTCTACACCATTGACTCACCAGAGGAAAGTACTACTAATTACACCTACTTGCATTGATTATTTTTTTTCTTCAGGATGGATTAGCTTGTCCTCCCCTACATCTAATGATTTAAATTAGAACAAAATAGCAATGTGATGGAGGTTGGAACTTTTCTTGAAAGAAAGACATCAAACATGACATTTAAAAAAAAAATCATCTTTCCTTACCAACTGCTCTTCCAAAATAGGCTAAGGTTCAAGTGATGTGACTTAGCAAATACTACAGTGGTATAATATACCACACATTACAGGAAATGCCAGATATATTTCTTGTGGCTATATAAGGTTCAGCGATCCAGATCTGGATCAGATATGATCCTGTTTACACCAATGTAAATCCAAGCTAAATTCCACTGAAGCCAGGGAATTAGTTAGATCAGAATCTAGTTCACTAAATTATACATTATTCCATTCTTAGGCATACTGTTCTTATCTGTCTCCTCCTTTTCCTCTTACAGACCCTCCAGTTGTGCTGTGAGGACCATGAGGATCATCTAAATGAAACTCATATGCTGTGGGTCATAGAATATCTCCCCATCGTTTCTACATCAGACCCAGTCTTTTGCAATTGTGGTAGAAAAGATCAAACACTCCTGCTGGTTTTTTTTGTTTGTTTTTCATTTGTACCATCCCTGTGAGAACTCAGTAATTAGGAAACAATTGCCATGGTAACATATTACACCCAAATCCGATCATAATTAAATCAGTGCCAGAAATTCTATCAGGTTCTTCTGAACAGTCAACCTCTCCCTCTATTCATATAAGATGGTATCTTATCCACCAGTCTGGAACTTTTGTCCAACCTGCTTGTTGTGAGGTCAATCTGAGAGACAGATCTTAAAGAAAATTTCCTGACCATTTGTCAGATTATCTGCCTCATAATTTATATGCTATATACATGCTATATGCACATGATTATAGCAATCACCACTCTGTCTTTTGTTTTCCATCCCCCTCCTCTTCAAGCCCTCTCTCCAGGTAGGCATAGATCATTCTGTACCACCTTTGCCATTTTGTAAACAATGACAAAACACTTCTTAATTCCTGACTCTATTCTTTGCACAGACAGTTAGAGTGCATATTTTCCCATGGAATAGCTACTATTAATCCATTATAATTTGAAAACTTTACATTTTCTCATTTAGTTATAACACAGATGCAAACACAATCAAAAATTCCATGGAAAACAAAGATACTACAGTGGAAATGAATAGTCCAGTATGGATTTAAATGAACTGATGCAGTGGGTCATCATCCTGTGACCTGACACAAAACAGGCAGTATCAGAAGTGCTGGCAGCATGCTGAAGGATTTAGAGGGACAGGGGTGAGGAGGCACAACAAAGGTTTATGTAGATATTGCACAGAACATATAGAAAATTACAATAAAGAGATCTGACAGTCAATACACAGCACAAGAATCAATACACATCAAGGAAAAATTCCTGGTACTCCAAGATGCTGAAGTGGGCTGAGTCCTTTGTATGCTTAGAGAAGTGCATGCATTACATTCAGGCTGCTGAGAGCGAATGTTACTGCCTGGACAAACACTTTTTTGAGGACTTTTACTTTCATCAGTGCTATCACAGAATCAGACAACATAGTTTTGTATTTCTCTTTGTTTTTTAAATCCTAGTCTGCTAAGTTGGCAATAAAATAATTTACCCAAACTGAGTCTGTGTTGCTTGAGACTGTAAATGCTGAGTGATCACCTTGTCCTCACCTTGACCCATGAACTTTTTGTTGTATTTTCTCCCCATGTCCTGTCAAGAAGGGGAGTGACAGAGTGGCTTGGTGGGCACCTGACAGCCAGCCAAGGTCAGCCCACCACACAATCAAACCAACAGCTCTCCAACTGAGCAACAGAGATGCTGTGTGGGACCACTTCAAAGGACATGAAGAAGTCAAGATACATTACACCAGTTGCTCTTCCCTTCTCCACCAACATGGTCACTGCATCACAAAAAGACATTTGGTCCTGGTGTGATTTGCCCTTTACAAAGCCATGTTGCTGGCTCTTAACCACTTCCCTGTCATCCATCAGCCTACACATACCTTCCAGGAGGATATGATCCATGACATCAGACACAGAAATATCTGACTAGTTGATGGTTCCCAGGGTCCTATATTTACCCTTTTTAAAATAAGGTGTGATATCTTCCTTTTTCTAGGACTTTGCTTGACTGCCATGATTTGACAAATATGATGGAGAGAAGGTGAGCAACTGCATCTGCCAGTCTCATCTTACACTTGATTCATTAACATGTGAATAGTAATGCTCAATATTGTCCTGCTGGATGAAGGAAAACACGGGGAAGTCCAGGCACTGAAGACTGGGGGCAGTCTTGACCTTACAACACACGTGTTATTTGCCTTGACTGACCTCACACATAATTTTTTGGCTTTTTTTCCATATAGTTTTATTTTCTGCAGCCCCACTAGCTTAGGCATTATATAACCAGTGCTTTAAAAGCTAGGAGAATTAAAGGCTCCTAAAATATCTTTCCTTGTAGATTATTTTCTTCATCTGCATGATCTTAGTGACATGTGTAAAACTTGTGCCCTAGATTTTAATGATGGTGACCTTTGGGACTTACAGTTGAGTCAATGCCATTTTAAACATGAGTCTGCTACTGTATTATATCTTTGCAGCTGTAGCCAAGTGAGAGGATGACAAGTGTAATTACCAGCTTTTTCAGTGAAGATTCCTATCTGAGAAAATGCAAGAATCTTTACAAAATGAGAGCATGGATATGCCATGACTTTGTATCACTACTACATGTGGAAGTATTTACCTTTCACCAAAGTCAGATGCATCTGGTTTGGAAAACAGAAGTGCATAATACATAGTTAAGAAAATGAAAATGTATCACCCCATACACTATTCCACATGTTTATGTTCTCTTGAAATTGGGAATCCTTTCATAGAAATGCTTTAAACTGCTATTTTGGAATATTTGCAACAGTGTTCAGGTAGAAAGTAACATTGTGTTTCATAGTTTCACATCATGAAAGCCCACTTTCCAAGTTTAACTTCGAAAACCAGCTGACATAACCCAGACAATGAGAGGTAAACTGACTTGTTTGAACTGTAGGTATTACCACTAATAAAACAGCTGAAGATAACTTGATGTAAAGACTATTTATTGACTTTACTGGGTTTACAGAAATGCACGTGAAAGCAATTTGGTTAATTATTCTACTGAGGCATCCCAAGACAGAACAGAGTCTGCAGAAGCCTTGAGATGTCATCCCTTCCCTCTTATTTTGTTCACTTTTTTTTTTTCCCCCCACTAGCTGGTGATAGGAGCTGAAGCTGCTCTCAGAACCTTGGAATCCTACTCCTGTCTCTGTGGGAGGTACCTGTTTGCACTGGAATAACCGTGAAGAAAATTTAGATTTCCATTTAAACTACGAAGTGTTTGAGAATGTATCAAGGTTCAAAAAGTTTCAATAATGAGGACTACTACCTAGATCAGCAATTTTAGATTGTAGGAAATTACCTCTATCACACTAAATATTTCAATATATTTTTGATTCAGCACTCCAAGTCACTGATGACAATGACAGAATTATTTTTAGTACCTACTGAAAGACACTTTAAAAGGCAAGCTTTTGTGCAACAGTTTTTCCTTAAAAAAACTAGTACAGCATGTATGCACAGGGGAAACTACAACTGAGAAGGAATTTGACAAGTGCTTCTGAAAGGTATTTCTTGGAGATGTTAAATGTCTCCCTTCTTACAGAGTTTAGATTTTGTTTCAGCATCCTTTCCATATTCAGTGTCAATGCACAAACTAATTGTCTGTTAGCGTAGCAATTTGTACTGTGAAGCTATTTCACATACTGCACCGTATTGTACAGCAACTTGCATAGTTATTACTAGGTCAGACCAGAGAAGAACTTGATGGTATAATGAATTCTGTATGAGAGAGAATCTGCTCTGTGGTTCATTTAATGTTAGTATAGAATAAATCTGTTAACTTCAGCAGACTCGTGCTGGTGTAATTCAGATGTAGATCCATGTGATGCATCCATAAAACCACTCCCTGCTGGAGGGGATCACACCTGCTCATTCATTACATGTCGCAGAGTCTACACCAGTACAATCCTACTACCAGCACTGTCCTATCTCAGCCAGCTAACGGGAAGATCAACTTACTCATATGAGCTGCTCAGACACCACTTTGTCCACAGGGGACACAGAATCACCCCTGCAGAAAGCAAGAGGCTCAGCCATACTGTGACACTGGGCTGTGCTCGCTCGGCACCTCAGGCACACACTGCTTACAGCAGCTGCTCAGGTGCCAAGACCATGGCAGTGGGATGCTCCTGGGTGAGCTCCTGCTTCTCCTGGCATGCAAAGCACTGTGAAGATACTCAGGCCGCACCTCCTCTTGAGCTACTGCAAGTCACAAAAAAAATCACTGCTGAGGTCCCACTAAGTTCTGTAACATATATCTTTGCAGCTATAGCCAAGTGAGAGGATGACAAGTGTAATTACCGGCTTTTTCTGTGTCTTACTCAATATTTTGTATTTGTCCATGCCCACATATGGACAAAACAGTATCTTTACTACTAGAGGAAGAAATAATGTTTTCTTACAAAGAAAATTAAAATGTTGCAAACAATTTGACTAGAAGTCTCTAGTAAAATTCAAAGTAAAAGTTAGGATCACCAATCGACAAGCTAGGGAAGAGCCACAGTGACATTAATTTGCTCATTGGGGACAGATGGATGAAATGTTTTTCCAGCAAGGATGCCAAGGAGGTGGGTTAGTAAACAAGGCAAACCTGGGGGCTACCCTGCAGCCATCACAAAGATGGGAGACCTGCAAGGGGAGGTGGCATTGCAGGTGGCATTACTAGCAGACTGGAGGCTTACAGGGAACAAGGCAAAGGACAAGTATCTGAGCAATACTTTGGGGCTTGAAAAGTAAGCAAAAAAAATACAATGGAAGGAGTTAATGAAGACCCAGTGTTAAACAGTATCAGCCACAGAGCTCTAAGCAGGGCAAATAAAATTCTCTGTAGGTTGAGGAGTCCAAACAAAAGAAGGCTAAAAGAAAACAGAAGAGGAACATGAGTAAAGCAAAGAAGCAGGCACTGGAAAACCCAGATGGTGCATTTGGTCACAGGCACTAAAGAGTTCATGTAAGCTGTGCACATGTAACCACAGGCAACCATCAGCTCTGACATCTGCATTGCCAGATTCCCACACTTCTGGAAGATAAATAACTTGTTTTGAAGGGAACACTTCAAATAATAGTATAGATATTACTGTAAATCACAGTCTTATTCCTCAGCTGTATTTCATCAGCTTTACCTTACGTGCCATCTTTCTATCATATGCCAGACAATGTTCCTCTATCCTATTACCAGCAAACAACCACTCCTAAATTCAGCCCTTCATAGTCCCCTAATTCTGCCGTCTTTCAACCCATATATAAATGTCCAGTTCCACAGGCTAAAGGTAATATTTCTATGATTGTCCCCAGCAGCTCTCAATACCAATACACAGATGAACAGCAAGAAAAAACCTTGCCGCACAGGACATCTGAAGAAGGCTTTCAAAGTTCTACAGCCCTCAAAATAAATTGCCATCCTTGTTTGCTATTTTTGATGTAAGCAACTCTCTTAAAACTTCATGAATCACTAGAACAAGAAGAGTTCTAGTTCCATCTAAACATTTTGTCATGACTACCACCTGTCCATCTTGCTTTTGAAGGAAATATTTACTTATCTTCATTAAATTTGAGTGGCACTAGACCACAACACATACACACACACACAACCTCAGTTTAATGACTAAGCCTCTCCCAGGCTGGGTCACCCATACTGAAGCACAGGACAAGCCAGCTCACACTGGAATTTTTGAGAAACAGGGTGCTGACCCATTCCAAAAATCAGGCACTTCTGTGTCTAAAGAAAAATAAAAACCAAAAAACTGATTGAATGGGATTGTAAAAACTTAAAAAATATACAAAGTGTGCTTATGAGGTGTTTTTAACAGCACTTCTTGATCTGAAATGTTATTTTAATACTCCTCATTCAGTGCTTACAACATACCTACATAGTAAACACAGACGAACAATCCTGTAAATATATTAAATGAAGCCCTCCTTTTTCATACGGATTTCAAAACTGCAACACCAGCACCAGCTCTGCTTCAATTTTAGAAAACTTTGGTCCTTGAGCAATCCACCTTCTTACCATGTAAATCCATTATACCATTTGGACTAATCCTGTTGTCAAAAGGATTCCTGGGAATACCAGGAGGCAGCTAATTTTCCTATGCTTTTATTCTTGGCAGTGTCTGAAAACTGATGTGTGGCTATTAAGAAAGTAAAATTCACTCAGTGAGAGCTCCAACTAAAGAATAATCTCCCACATAACAATTTCTGCAAGTCTACAGGCGTAGGTCTAAGGTTCAGTAGGTGTCCTGGAGCTTACAACCATGTCTCTTTGTTTCTCTTGCTTGAATAAACATTTGATAAAAGAAAGATGAAGAGAAATGTTAATCCTGAATTTGTATCTCAAGACACGCAGGGGGGAGAGAGAGAGAAAAAGAGACACAGGGATCTGGCTGGATTTTCTTACAAGGTTGTAAGAAAAATAAATCCAAAGATACTAATCAGGGGAATTATCTCTCCTCTTATCTAAACAGCTACCTTAATGTAAAGTCAAGAAATAACTGGCCTTCCAGGAAGACACATGTCTGCATAAAAAGGAAGATACACAGGCCAACTCAGCTGAAAAAAAACCAACCAAAAAACAATAGTGAGGAATGGGAACAGCTTCAGAAATGTATAGCTTGGGGACACATTGTGGAAGGGACTGATAGTCTCCAGAGATCCCTCAAGCAATTTACCAGACAAAAAGGTTGTAAACATAAAACGGAGCAATGTGAGTCCTCATCCCACCACTGACTGTGACTACTATCCTTGTGGCCCAAGACAAGCTATTTAAACTATATAAAACTTTCCATCTGTGCAACAGATTAATAATATTTACCTACTCACATCTTTGGGATTAAAACATTACTGTTATTTTTAAAGTATGTGGAAGATGAATCATGCTACGTAATTGCTAAATATTATTATTACTAAAAATGTGATGTATTGTTTGAATTAAAGAAAATAGTATATCTTTATCTTAAGAAGCTTGTCAGAGCATAATGAACTGAAATTGTGGTTGCTTAATATAGTTACCGCCATTTCTAGTCTGAATGTTCTGTATTTATTGTTTGCATTGCACTGACGTCTATTAAATTAACAAGATTACTCTGTATGATTGCTCTCCTCTTGAGACACTTAGGAAATGAGGCTGTCCTAGGGAGCACAGTGTTTAAATAAATATTATTTTATGCATTAGTTTATAAGTTGACAGATTGTCATTGTTTTGCATCTCTGGATGTGTTTTTAATGTTACCTAGTTCCACATTATGTTTAAAGGAAACTCCATGGCTTTTAACATTACAAACAAAAGAGTAGAAAGTATATCAAATTGGACCGCAGGAAGCAATTCCGCAACAGAAGCTGAAGGGACCAATTGTTCCAGCTCATCTTTCTTTCCTGAACACTCACTCTCTGCTGTACCATTCCCACCTTACAAACTTATCGCACAGCGGAGAACAGGAAGCTCTGCCCACTTGTGCATCCAGAAAAGCATTTCCTTTTCTTTCAGTATCACCTGAAGGAGCAGACATTACAAACCCATCACCCAGTCCAGCACTAACCAATCTGACCTCTGGCTCTACACCCACTGGTACAGGGCTCCTGTGAGTGGGTTGGACAACACCACCAGCATTTCCTGCCATGGCTTTGGCCACACATGGTTCAAAAGATACCAGAACCCAGGAACCAGGCCCAATGGCCTGTGCACACACAGCCTCGCTGTTTTCTAGGCTAGCAGATTTACTTGAACTAGTATGGGCTGCTCCTTGATACCCAGACTTCAAGTTCCGAGTTCCAAGCACAGACACAGCCAGACTGGAACCACTGCAGAGTGCTGCATGAACATCCCTTGTGGCAACTGTGGCTCTCTGAACACAGACAACACTATTTAGTCACAGTCAGAGCTAAGTTAAATACAGTTGAAGTCAAATGCTCAATTTCCTGGCTTATATAACACTGTTAGTACAGTCTGAATTTGTCAGTGTGTGGAATCATTACTCAAAGTGTCGTTAGGTTTTGTACACCAACTGAAGCATATTCCACAGCTTCTTCTTGTGGAATAGAATTTACCTATCCACATATTCCCAAATGAGTGCCATACATGCTCTGCTCAAAGCAAAGGTTAGACGGGCTACTCCTCAGTATATAAACAAGGAAGCCTTGCACCTCAAGTTTTTCTCTTGTTTTAGAAGCTTTTAAGGCTGCAAATAAATCAAGACCACCCTGCCAGGCTCCCAAAGCATAAGCTATTCATCCAGAATAAATTCAGCTGTCATTTAAAGTTGAACTAGATTGGACAAAGAGGCAGCAATCAAGCCATTTTCATGTGAGGCAGGTAATTACAGAATCTGTTTAACTACAGTGATTAGGCGCTGCTAAGAAGAAGCTCCTAGAAATCTCAAGTAACTTTTGAAGGTGGAAAAATAAGTTAACAGCTGTGGACCTCTTGCAATGGATTTGATTTTCCCTCCCCCCCGCACCTTATAACAAGTAAGCAGGTTAACAAGAGACAAAAGGCAGATAAGGGAGCGTAAGTGGATCAAGGGGAGCCTTGGGAAATCCTCAAACAGTATGTCTGAATGTGGCATTAAATGGTTCATTTGGTGGTAAGTGATTAAATGGGAGAGGACTTTCTTTATCATGGAAATTGGTCCTCTATACTGTTGGACCTATGCTAATGATTTGAAAGTGAGAAAAAAGGATGACTGTGTTATAATGGTTTATAATACACCACTTCATGCTGGACTATGAGGAACATTTGCATTAATACAGGTCAGGCGAGAAAATCTGAACAGCAATGGATTTTTGTTTGGCAGAATTATTCTCACTGGTGTCCAAAGTTCACAACCTAGAAAATGCTAGCTTTTTTTTGTACATTAACTTAGAGCAAAATGTGCCATTTTTATTTACAACACTAAGAAAATAAAGGCCCACCTATTATACTGAGAAGTCTCCATTTCCAAGTATAATTAAAATTAGCCTTGTGATGGTAAAAACTATACTGCAATCATTGGGTAAGTGCAAACCTGTATTTAAATCATTCAAATCCTTTAGAGCCTTAATTTATATTTTGCAATGTAAGCTATGTAAACAGGGATATTCCTTCAAAGAGGGAAGGCCCACTAGCTCAGCACATCAGCTAAGAGTTTCAGAGACCAGAGGTGGTGTTTCCAAATTCATTTGCTAATTCCCTTGTCACTTGGAGCAACTTTAAATTAAGCTCTCACCATAATACCTCAAATGGCTTGATAAATTCATGCAAAATCTGCGATAAAGGACTCAAATGCCTTTAAAGATCTCACTGGTGCAATCCCAAAAATATTTCAAACTTTCAAGAGAAGAAAAGGTAGTTTTATATTATGACCAGAACCTTGGATAAAACCAGAAAAAGCAACACATTCAAACCCTTTAAAAGTCAAAAAGCATCATTAAAGGGTGATTCCTTCCTGCCTTGACTTCCTTGTCCCCACTAGAATAACAAATGGTTATGGTTCCATTTTACAGTGCAGCAAGGAGGATTTGAGAATCTGCAGGGCCTCATCTGCTGCCTGTTAAGCAAACATCTAATGTAATTTTAAATTTCACTTCATCATTGTGATAGCTTCAAGCAACCCCCTCCTTAGTGCCAATCCTCCCTCTCAAAGGCACACAGCCAGTATTACAGAATGGACAAAACCATCCCAAAACAATCAGCTCCCCTATGACTGTGATTTATGTCATAAGCTACACTTGTAGGGCGACACATCTCCTCATTCTTCTTCATTCAGTTGAAAGCAGTGCCTTGTAGTTTGTAAGTACCAAGTGCTGAAGCTACTTATTGTCACAGTGGTAAAATATAAGGTTTGATGGGGCAGAGGGCTGAGTCTGTAGGGATATTTAGGTGTGTGAAAGTGCAAGAGAGAAATGATGAGGTCAATACCTCTGAAAGCATCAGAAGTGCATTTTCTAGAAAGCCTTAGGCCCAAGTGAGGCTTCATTTTCAAAAGTATGCCATGCATTTTAGAGCCTAAGTGTTCCCAAAAGTTACTGTGACTTAGGCTCATACATCACTCAGGCACTTCTGAAGAGTATACCTTTAGTAAATGTACAAAAGTGCCTGTAGCAGAGAGGTACCTCTCCTAGGTGTCAGGACAGTGAGGCTGCTTGTCTGCTAGGCACTCTTTATAAATCCCCTGGGAATCTTCCTGCATTTTTTAATGCTTAAATAAATCTCGCCCTGTCCTCTAGTGTCCTTTAAAAGCAAGAGGACAACTTGCACACAAGGCCACTGTGTGGGTATCAATAAATCTCTGATAATCAAATCTCCCAGTGATCACTGATACAGAATTACTGCTTGGGCTGGAGCAATGCCAGCTCAAACCCAGCCCAAAAGCATCAAGAGCCCAATCTGACCTACAAGTGTTAAAGCAAAGGACACAGACATCATCTGGGGGATGATCTGCAAAGATGAAAACAGCTCTGCCAATGGAGACACCCTGGCCAGCCGACAGCTCTCCCAACTTCAATGACCATATTCCTCTTGGTGTTCAATGGATGACAGAAACTAAGGACATAAGCACTTGTGGTGTCCAAGGAGGTCTTCAGATTTTCTCTTCTGGGCACTAAACTGGAGAAGCAAAGGCACTATGAAGACAACATTTCTCTGATACAGGTATTCCCACCACAGAAATTCCCCATGTTACTCAATCTTCCTGAGTAACATGCCTCTACAGCTACAATAAACTGACCAGAAACCTTGCCCCTTCTTATTTCAGACTGCAATTGCTTGACCACAGGACTGCTGTCCCTAAAATCTAGAAATTCTAAAACCTTACTAGAAATAAAGGAATGTCAATATTCAACAAGCTGGGAAAATGTTTTGCTTTCCACTTGCCAGCTACATATCAGCAAGGCAAACCTGCTATTCCTTTAGCAAATGAAGATTTACAGTCTCTGCACAGTTTAGAAAGAACAGAGTAGGTAGCGGAGGGGAGGGGAACTTCTCATGTACCCCATCCACTCTCCCTTAAAAAGTACCCAATTAAAGCCTCATTGGTCCCTCGGTCTTTTTGTGGGGTTTCTGACACTAAAGTATGTGGCTTCAGAGAGCAAATGTGGAGGTCAAGAAAACTCCCCTGAGAGGAGCTGCAGCCTCCAATTGCAGCATGATGTCTGCTCAGAACCGATGAAAGAAATGCCAGCCTCCTCTTCCTGTCCCTGGTACTCACCTAAACAAAGAGATAAGCAAGTGAATGTAGTGAATGTGCTGGCAAAGCCAGTGTTGGCTGTGCCCAGAAAGTGCCATTCAGCCCTCAGAGGTTCCCTTCTGCTTACAGACACACAGTAGGATATGAGAAAGAGAGAATTATGGAGGGAGACAAATGGCTATTTAAAATAATCATCATGGTTTTTTATGGAATAGCCAGTGCTGGCTTCAGTTCTGGGGTGGGGGGGGAAGCATCTGTAAATTAAATTCACGTGATCCACTCCTGTTCATTTGCGTGGTTATATAAACTGCCCACTGGCAGAAAGATGGTCATTTTTCAATTAAAGAAGAAAATTATGTCATCTTAGTACAAGTATGTTGCTGATGAAGACTGTTTATGGTAAAGATAAAGAAATAATCAAGTAGATGACATGGTGGAGCACGACTTCAACTAAGCCCTTGTGTAATTTTACCTCTGGTTCCACTGGAGGTTCCACTGCTTTAACAACATAGCTGGGGCATATTGTCCTGCACAAAGGAGAACAGAATGTAATGGATAACTTCTTAATTACATGGTCTATTAGATGCAATGTCCTCCCCAGCAGCAAAAGTCCATTGACTTTTATAAGGTATGGCTCAGCAGAGGCAATTTATAGTAAAAAGTGTCCTAATCCATGGAAGGAAATGTCTTCCTTTTCTGACTACCCAAAGTTTGGGCCTTGTCCATTCTTAATGAAGACAACAGGAATTCCACTTTTGACATAAACTTGAGTAGAACACTAGAACAGCAAGCACTGGAAAAATACTGAGGTAGTCATAAACAGCTCTCAGACAACAGCAGGCCATATATTGGTGGGTGTTCTGGGATGAGTTCAGCCTTAGAAGTACTACCCAAACCTTCACCATTTCCTAACAAATGGTTCAAATGCTCCATGTCTCAAAAGCTATGAAATAAGGCAAAGAAAAAAGTCATAAAATAGGAGCTAAGTCTAAATGCTGAATGCTGTTTTCCACATCATGCTGGGAGGCCATAGCTTATCCCTTTAACTGTGAAAGGAAGCAGTTGGGGCAGAGAAACTATAAACACAAATACCCCAAACAGGCAGTGTGATAGCAAGTGGAAGCCTATTATGGAGAATTTGCCATTCCCTAACTCAGGCTCCATATGACCGCTGCAGGATATGCACTACAATCTGATCTCAGTGTTTGTCACTTGTCAAAAAATTGAGAACAAAGAGCCAATTAGCTGTGGTTTGTTTTCTTTTATTTTGCTGGAAATAAAAGCTGAGCTATCATACAGAAAAAAATTCCTGGTGTGTGTACGAGGCAGGGAGAAGGAAAAAACCAATAAACAAACATTTTTACAAAAACTCAAATCATAGGACTTGCAAAATAAGGACAGCTGGGATGCATAAACAAGAGCATTAGAAAAAATATATTTTATACAACAGAAACTTTCCTATTCTGGCATTTGTTCTTTCATTATACAGTATAACCACTAACTTCTACTGCAAATCTGCAAAGATTTTAAAGGCAGCTAAGCTGCAGTGGGACTGGTTTTTGAGGCTGGCTGAAAGGCAGTGACTGTCACATAGTGGCCAGGTGCTATTTGACCATTAAGATAACACTGCTTTGCATTTGGTTGGAGATTATGATAATAGAGTGTTTTGTGACAATGGAATTAATTGCTCCTCCCCACCTTGTTATGCAGTAGGTAAAGAGACACTGGAGACACATCACCAGTTTTCAAGTGCCTCTGCAGTGAAATCCATCACAGATGCCTAAGATACAGCACTGCAAGATAAAAAGGGACCACCTGGCTTCCTAGTCTCATCTCCTGGGTAACCCAGTCCACTATGTTTCACTCCACTGAACAGTAAACCAAAAGTTTTGAATACAAATTGGGGGAAAAAAAAAAAAAAGAGACTAGTTGAACCAATTGCAAAGACAGAAATCTGGAAGGGTGGAGTAGAATTACTGAAATTGGAATGCAATTAGAACAGAGAAGTCAATATCCATGTGCTACAAAGATGACAAGAGATCTTTAAGAGACCACAAAGAAGTGGTCAAGGTTTTGGTTTGTGTCTCAGTTAAAGAGAGTGCTCAATACGGTGCCACAGCACTGACTGCTACCAAAAACTGATCATTCAGGAAGTACCAGCAACAAGCCAAGCAAGATCCGCAAGAGTTCCTGGGAGATTTCCAATGCAAGGATGGATCCAGTCCAAAACCTAATTGCATCAAAGAAGATAAAACATGACTAGTTTATTGGGACAGCCTAGTATAACTCTAACACATAAACATGGCTGCTTATAGTGAAGGAGGCAGCATTTAGCAATTTGTTTAACACTCTGCACACAAAAAAGCAATTAGAAAATTCATTTTCATCCCGATCTGAAATCTAGAAATATTAAGAAATATATTTGTGTATTTAATGAAATGTTTTGTGTAAGGAATTGGCAAATACCTGTAGTAACTACTATAAGAACACAACTCTTCCCATTCCTACAGATAGTGGTGGGACTATTTTATGACTGACATGTCCAGTGAGCCCTTTCATTCCTTTTTAGGCTCTATATTGAATGAGGAAAATCTGCTGCTTTTTCTACTATCACAACTCTTTGTCTTTCAATGTGCTGTTCATGAACTACTGAAGCTTATTATGTTTAAATAATAAAATAATGGAAACCAAGACAGTGATTCTGTACAAACACAGATTAAAGTTCTTTACCAAGAGCTGTGCTTAGGTGACTCCCAAGGAAGGCTGAAGGGAACAGTCTGTGTGCATAGGGGAAAGGACATTTCATAGCTTAAGACAAGTGCCTTTTATACTGCTGCCTTTTAAGCAGCAATGGGAATCAAACAATTTTGATTTCTAAGAAAAAACAAAATCCAAATTTGGTTTTGAGCACAAACAGAGATAATTAAAGCACTTGCTCTAACAGGAAGCTGCATTAGAAAACAACTTTGCACTTTTGAGGACGCGCACTGTGTTTCTTGTTATGCCAATTTATTTTAATTAATCAGAAAAACATTTATTTGAGGTATTAGCAATGCTGGTGCTTAGCCTGTAATTCTGCTTCCCTTCTAAATACCCAGAATGGTAATTCCAAAGTAGAGCACATCTGGTGCACAGAGGAATCTCTCCTTCTGGCACATCGCTGAAAAGGAGTAGTATAAATTCACTGGGCCAAATCTCTGTCCTTTCACTCACCTGGAGTAAAGCTGAGGTGTGCTGGAGTTCACCACCACATAGAAATATGATTTAACTCTTAGTGGAGTGTGAAGTGGGGCTCTTGGCATTGCAGGAGCCTGTTCATGCTTGCCAGGGAGGAAGTGTGACAAACCATAGAACCTCCCAACAACCAACCTGTGACTCAAATTTAACCTTGGAGTGTAAGACATGGTGGGAGCAGGCCCAAAGTCCCTCTGGGAGACAGAAGGAAAGCTAACAGTATGGGGAGGCTGGAAGGACCAAACAACTTGGACTGCACCCAAGTGATACTCCTGGAATAAAAAGGGCAGATGAGATCTTCCAGGAACATTAAAGACAAAAAGGAACCAGGGGATGACTCAGACTCCTTTCAGGTTTCTCTATAGCACCTGTCATTTCTGAAACCATCACTGAGTTTCAGAATACCTGCATAAGAAGACGCTCCTCTCCAACAGTATCTGGAAAATGGAAATTAAAAATACAATCTTCCATGTTCTTCTTTGCATTCTTCATTCAAATAATAGGAACAACTGACCTGTCCTCACCAGCTCTTGTCCCCCACCTTGTCTACCCAACCCAAAAGCATTGGGTAGACTTTCTCAAAAAAGAAGCAGACTCCCAAAACACATGTGACTGACATGACTTAAAATTTTCTGAAGTTTAAAAAAGTTAAATAATTTGATAATATTTAAATAGTTTTAATTATTAAAATAAGGATCTATTTTAATAGCAAGATTTGGATTTTTTTCCTTTTTTCTTTGGTTCTCTGTACCTGTCCCATATTCAAACCTTATAAAATAAAAGAGCACTAGAAACTTCATTTTACTCTTCTTTTAGTTGGACTAAAGTTGATGGGTAATTGGAAAGTTCGTGGGGCTGGCATAACAAAATAAACACCAAATATGTTTGGAGGCAGCAAAAAGAAATGCAGGATTTGCCCTGACACATGCAGAAAAAAAGTGCTACCAATATCACCAGTAATATCTCCTAACTGGTACTATTTGTTTTACCAGAAACATTAGAGGCCGGTGGGAAAAAAGGCAGCTTTGACAGTTGCATGGCAACAAGAAAAAGAGTCAGGGATGCTCCCTGAGGATGAGTGTGGCACAAACAGAGAGTAGACAGTAACTTGGCTCCAGCTGAGCTTGCTGGGTGCTGCTAGCCTGACCTTAGACTAGCTGTAATCCAGCAGGCAGCCACTCCCACTGCACAACTCCACCAGCTCTCTGCCAGTGCCTCTTGTGTGCAATGGGGCCAGCTTTCAGCATCCAAATGGTATGAAAGCTCTCAGGATAAATAAACTAGAAGACCAACTCAAACAGTGCGTGTGAAATGGCAGCTGCAAGCAAGTCCTCCAGCCCGGGCAGTTTCAGCACTAATGTGCTTCTGCAACACCACATTTTGGGAGCTGCTGTACACTACAAACTCAGACCAAGAAGGGAAATGTCCCAAACTCACAGTGTGACAGCCCACAGCACCATCAGGAGGAAAGCCAGCCTTTCCACAAGGCACTTAATAAAGAGACCTGAAAATAAACTGAGCTTGCATATTTTGCTCACCTTAAATTTCTGCTAAAGTGATTGAGATTGAGGCCTAAGTCCCATTCAACTGCTGATTTACTCAGGGTAGCGTTCTCCTGTTAATACATGGAAAACTATCCCTTGCAACCTCCACAATTACCACATGCTGCTGGGACAGTGCCTACACTGTCCCAGTATAGTTCCTTTTGTACATTATAATCGCTTCCAGTAAGGGTAATTTATTGTATAATAAAAATTACCATATTTTAGCAGAAGACAGAAAAAAAATCTGTAAAACTAATGAAGAGCCTTTTTTTAAATTACAAATCAGAGAAGACCAAGCAACTAGAGAAGTGTAACCAGGGAGAAAAATTTGCCCCAAACCTTTCATCCTCTTTCACAAGAATTTTTTTTTCTCTTCAATTTTTAACCTTTTCTGTCACCACCAGTACTAAAAGCTGCTTTTCCCCGCCTTTTGCTGGAAGAACAAACAAACAGTTGCCATTTCAGTCAAAGCAATGTTATTCTTTGGCTGCCTGGCACTGGTTTCAGCTCACAGGGCGGTCAGTTCCTCTGGCTACCATCCAGCAAGCTGAATAAACCAGTCTGGCAGTAAGCACAACTCTGTTTGGGCTCAGAAATCAGTGCTTCAGACCTGTTTCCAACCTGAGCACTTCCAATTTACAGCACTCCAACACCGCAGGAAGTATATCAAGCCAATCTGAAACTCAAATATATTTGATACAAAGTTTTCTTCCATGCTTTTAGGTCTTTTTCTATACTCTTCTTCCTTTTCTCTTTAATGTTTGCAGGTTGGAATTTAGTGCTCTTTTTTCTGACAGAAGTTTGGCCTTTGCAAGAAATAACTTCATCCAAGTGTGCCATTTCCTCCAAAATGCACAGCAGTGGCAGAAATCACAGACAGATCATTATCATCTTTTCTCTGTTTCTTGCTTCCCTCCTTTTGTATGGAGCACTATGAAAGTCAAGAAGAACTTTTCTGAAATTACAAAACTCATTTTTTATAGGCATGCAGTCTCTCTGTTCAAGACTTTCGACTCTCAGAGCACAAAATAGAAAACACAAGAAAACTTGTAATACAAGAGAAACTGTGGTTCAGCAAGTGCAAAGGCATGCTGGAAGGATTATAAGTGGAGGACTAGGCACTTTAGACTCCCCTTATGCTCCTCTCTCTGGCAGAACAACACTAACAGCAGAATTCCACTTTACTGGCATAAGGGATGGTGCTTATGAGAATGGCAGGAGATGTGAATGCAAAGGTTGAGAAATTGTATTGAGTGCTGTGTTTCAGAGCTCAGGTTATTATTTTCTCTTTCCTCCTCTCATTTTTCACACCATTAAAATTCCACCTCAGACACCAGACTCAAAGTGAACAAACAAACATGCATTGTTCTCTATCCAAACCCACCACGCTCACACGGCTGCTGTTGAAGCTGCAGTGACACTTGAGCTGAGGAGCACAAACCACTCAGGCAGCTCACAGGGAGAATGCCAGAGTGACAGATTAAGTACAAAACTAATCCACATGCTGTGTTTCTGCTGCACAGGTGTGTTCAGGGATTATCCTTCTGCCACACAAGTCACTTATGCCAATCTCAAAACAGCCTCTCTTTCCTTCTGCTTCTTGGTTTATATGAAGTAAATTTTCCATGGCTACTGTGCCAAAACCCTTCCAGGGAAATTATTTTGTAAAACTTCAAACATTATCATTATCTCTTGTACACAATAATTTATCAATCATTGTAGCATGCTACAAGGCTAGATCCTACTCTCAGCATCGCAGCAGATGCAAGTTACCCACATTCTTTGAAAGAATCTTAAATACCACTTCTTTGCTCTGCAAAGAACAATTTGGGGAAAAAAAAATTAAAGCTTCAAGATCACCTCTAAATTCTGCACATAAATATTATGCTATGCCAAGATGGAGACAAGTAGTAAAAAAGACACAGAACCCTGAGACATGTTTGAAGTCCTCAGATAAAAGTTAGCACATTCCCATTTAGAAGCAGAAGTAATTTGAAGAAGTTCTGCTTAATGGATGGTACAGCAAATATGGGTTCTGGTTTCCAACAAAAAGTGACATGCAATAAAATATTTAGGCAATCTCTTGAGAATATGTAGCATTTCATAAATTAAAGGGCTTTAGTCAGCTTTTCACATGACAGCAACCAACCCACAGTTCAGTCAGAGAAGTGTTTGTGTTTAATCCCAAGATGGATTGGAAGAACTTCTGGCATGAACTGACACCGATATAAACTGCTCAAGAGTTTTTACAGAGAATAAATGGAAGACAAAGCAAACTGTTTTAAATTGAAGCTACCATAATATTCAGCAAGCCAAAATTCTCTGTTCCGAAAGTCATGCGACTAAACACTAGGATGGAATTTTCAAATAGGTAAGTAAACTGCCTTTATAAATTCCACCACTATGTTTAAAAATCATTTAGTTTTCATTCCAATTGTGTTATGTGTTTGTAAAGCTTTGGGCAGAAAAGAGGTTGTACTGGTTGTTAAAGAAATGGGAGAGTAAGGGGACGTGAATCCCGCTGTGGTGGCATCGCAGAATGCCTGGGTGACCTCGGGCTAGTCAGTTGTGACCTCTGTAAAATGGAGATAATCACACTTATCTGATTCAAGGCGGTACCAGGAGACCTACTGTTTCCTAATTGTTTAGAGATGTACACGGGAAAGGCACAATATATAGTTACATGGGTTAGGTTTCTAGAAATATCTACTGGTGACACAATAGATTTTACCCATCTGTGTAAAAGTGTCAAGTACTGCTATTATTTTGACCTCATTGATAAAGAAAGGATGGGTGGTCTGGTAGATTGAAGCACATTTTGGCTGGAAGCTATTACCCTTTGAGACGACCTCTTGTTTCAAGTTTCACTGGTGTATCAGAAAAGTTACAGGCAGCAGCAGTAAGGGTTTCTGTAATTCATGCTACAAAAACACTCTAATCTGTTTTATCTCCTCTGACATCCTACTCCTCTATACTAGTCCTAATGATATTTTTCCTAATCAAGCATATGTTAATGGCAGGAAGCAGCGTCACTTCTTTCTGGTTCTACTTGACCTGTCTTTAGGTACTCACTGTATCTGTGAAGCTAAACCAAGCTCAACTGTCTCTCACTATTAGAGAGGTGTAGAAAAACTGACTGCAGTGCTAAGAAGGGCATAAAAAAGCATGGTAATTTAAGAGGATGACTGATTTTAAAACAAGATACCTAAATAGAGGTAAAATGTAGATCCTTCTGATAGTTTCATGTAGCCATTCAGTTTTAGGTAGAGAAGTTGTTTAAGGTGATTTGGGCAGGATTTATGTAAACTGAGTAGTAAGAAAAAGGGATGATTTACACTAAAACATATCACAAGCCACCATCAAGTAGCAGTAGTTTTACTGCTGAAATGTGACTCAGGAGAATTTTTAAAAAATCTCCACACTTGGCCAGGAAGGGTAAGGCAAAGTAGCAGTTTTAACCTGGAGTAATCCATGCTGATTTTTATTTCACCAGAATAATTTTACACCAGAAACATCCATAGAGAATGCAAATACTGGCACCTCTGTCTAAAGCACTCATTTAACACCAAGTGCCCTTGTTTTACTCAGTGTGTTTGCAAGGATGAACCACTCTGTCATTTGTATCAGTAATGCAACTCCCACCCACATGTGCTTCAACCCCAGACTTGACTAATGCATGAATCTTTATGCTGCGCTCCTTATGAAATGCTGTGTCCTATCACGTTGCCACGATACTGCCGCTAGATTTATGGCTCCAACTAAATCATCCGATCATACCACTTCTGTGCTGTGCTTCTTCCATTACCACCTAATGTATCAAAAGCATCGATTTTACACTTGCCAGCTTTCCTGCCGGAGCACTCCAAGGTCCTGCAGCACTTTATTACACCCCATGCCCACTCCCTGAGCTGTCATGCTAATGAGCCATGTGTCGCTACTTTAATTTTTCTGAAGCAGGTCACAAAGCTCAATTCTCCCCTCACGTGGGAGAACCTAGAGTCCAATTCCTGAGCCGTCATGGCTGGCTGATTTTGAATAGTGCATATGATGTACTGGCCTGGCCACCACAACACCCCTTCCCTCCCAAATGCTGAAAGAAATATAGCCACTTATGGTTTCAGAATGCTTTTTCCTATTTGCAGCATACTGTTCTTACCAAACAATTAATATCTTGAGGTGTCCAAAATGCTGAAATTATAACCTACTTAACCCCAATAATTCTGAGAGACCAATTTTTTATCTCTACAATAGGGGTCTTATTTAGACTAAAAGAAAATGAAAGACAGCATGATTAAGAGATTCAATTGTCAGGACACCTAGAAATACCCTGAAAACCTACAGAAATGTGGCACAATAGAAAAAGGCTCAGATCCCCCAGAAAGGACCAATATATTTTATGACCTACAAGTATGAATATCTTCTAACTCCAGGTATTTTATGATTTCTATCAATTTATTGCCTTGCCAGGACATCAGTTAGGAAAGGTAAGAAAAACAAGACGTTAGAGTAGCAGCTTTTACGTTACCCTTAAAGGCATCTCAAACACACTTGCTACATTTTGTAAGGTTAATTGCTGAGTAATGTAGATGTCCTAAGACATAAAAGAATAGGAACAACTAGGAGGAAATTAATGAGGGCCAGTACAGCCTTCTAATTTTGACCACTCCTACTAATAAGGCTACTTGGTGTTTGAGACCCTTGAGGAGCAAAAGGGGCAGATTTGGGTCTCAGTAGCTTTGCTTTAGAATTTTAAATGGCATGTCAGCTGGGGAGAAATGCATCAACCATCATTCTGCTGGCAATTGTTTTCCACATGCATTTGCGTTTTAGTGGTAGAAAGTAGTAGATTAAGATATGAGGTCTCTGCCATTTGGTAGAGATGTCCTGGCATCACTATCCCTGGAAGTGTTCAGAAGGTACTGCATGTGGTACCTGAGGACATGGTTTAATAGAGAACATGATGGTGCTGGGTTAATGGTTGGACTCAGCGACCTTAGAGTATTTTCGAGCCTTAATGATTCTCTCATACGAAGAGAAGTAACTATGAAGTAACATGGAGTAACACGGCCCATGTGTAACATGGGTCTTTCAGCCCTTCACTGTTGTCTTTAGTGAATGGCTGCACATTTTCATGGTACTTTGACATGTCTGTATTAGTTGACCTCCTGTAAACAGAAATACCATACACTACATCTGAGTTTTATCACCTTCTGTCATACAATACTACATTTTATCTTTACACTTTGTCAACTTTATATGGAAAAGGCCTTAACTACTAGGCCTCCATTAAAAAACCTAATTATTACACAGAAAGAGAAAAAACATCTACTAAATCTTTCCTGCTTAAAGTGAGGACAGACTGAGATGTGTTACAAAAAGGCTGACTAAACTTTGCAGCATCACCATCCCTTACCTCCAGAGACAGAGCACGTGTTAAAAGCCAGCAGTAAAGCTCTGAGACACTGTGGATTTATCAGCTGAACAGAGATGGAACACAACAATGAATATTTTTCATTATCAATCTGAAATTCAGAACATGAAAATCTCCAAAACTTCTCAGGAGCAAACAATAGTGATTATCCCCCATTTTATTTATGCAAGAGTCAAGCACCAGCATTTAGGTCACTTGGCCAAGGTCACCACTGTAACCAGCCCCCACGTTTTTTATTGGTGTTGACTCCCATTGCACTACTTACTACAAAATACAGACCCTGCAGATGTAGATTCTGAGCTAATGCCAATCATGCATTTAAAGCACTATGCCAGCTATTCCATCTCTCTTGGGGGCTTTCTTCTAAATTCATATGGCAGGACTCAGAAACAAACAAAACTTTTAACCCTTCAAATTCCGGTGTTTTCCAAACTGCCATCAAACTAAATTTTTATGTCGGGTGTGTACACTGGGGCTTGTGGACCTCAAAGCCTCAACCCAACTGACTCTTAAAGAACTGTGACAGTCTTTCATACAAAGCTCTTCATAGCAAAGGTTCCTTCTGTGCCATAACTGTCTGTCACATTAGCTTTACTACCAAGAATGGGCACTATGGGCTTGGTCCTGCTGTTAAGACACATGGTTAAGGACTGCTCTCCCTTGAAAAAATACCCTACTGCTTTGCACCCAGGTAGACTGGGAAGCAACTTCAAAGGATACAGCATCACTTATACAGACACAGCAAGAAGCTGCATGATCCTCTCATGTCATTTTCAAGTATAATTTTTCAGAAAAATCATGCTGGATCCACAAACACCACTTTTTCCTCTGAATTACTAACTCAAATATCTTTTAACCTGATCCCTTCTCTTTTATTCACAGCCTCAAAAGCTTCCACCCAAAATACCTAAACCTATCATTGCTTTAGATGAAGAATTTGTTGGGGTCACATGATGGTTTGAAAGCTGTGGTTGAGATTAATAGTGTGTTACAATAAACACAGTGAATAATGCAAAGCACAGAAACGATGGAGGAGGAAGTGGGAGGGGATACATCTTCTGAGGCTATGCAGTTATTGGATGTTTAGTTTGAAAGAACACACAGGTCAGAGTGAGACTTCTGGCATCTTCTCCCTTACAAATTAATCACCAGGTCATAGTGACCAGCAAATTTCATCTTATAAATAAAGTTCAAAGCCCCCAGGTCCTCATTTAAAAATGGAGACATATGGCTTGCAAACAGCTAATAGAACAAGCCTTCCCAAAGTTTGAGCTCATTCCCAACTGAGAGATCCATTTCACAGTAATAACACAACGCAGCCACGAATACATGAGCTTCAGACTTCCTTCCTGTATTTTATAATACTCTGCACTTCCACAGCAGCTTTTATCTGGTGAGTGGAAAAAGTTCTGATGAACATCAGTTATGACTTTTCAAAGTGTAGAAGGCACTGCAGGAACTGAGAACATATACAGACCCTCAGCCACACAGGCTTCAGCTCAGAGATACTTACCCAGAAACAAAAAGTTAAATGTTGTGCACAGAAAAATCTGAAAAGATTTAGAAAAAAGATTAGCTTACTCTCTGAAACCTGATGTCTGCAAGTTTGGAGCCACAGGTCCCTTCCTGTCTACTTGTTCACCATAGTGTAAACCATGTCTAGCTGCAGTAATATCATATAAATAAGAAAACAGTTCAGAAGGATACCGAATTCTAGGGTTTGCTATAGCTCTCATTTGCAACTGAGAAAACTGAGGTTTAAGTTTTGTATCTGAGAAGCCTGTGGCAAAAATCAGAAGACTGAATTCCTAGTACTCACTCCAGTCCCTGGACAACTCTCCCTTCAATGTTTTGTTCTGAAGTTGCCCTGAAAGCACTTTTCCACACAGAATCTACTGCTCTGGGGGCTTTGTTTCATGTTAGTCACAAATCTCTCAGTATAACCTGAGGTAGACCAAAACACTGGCAGTCCTGCAGTGAAAAAGCATCTAATGGGCCATAAATTATTGTTTCATTTCCTTTAATAGTGTAATGATTAATTCCTTCTTCAGAGCAAGATTTTGTTGTTCATTTGATAGTTACACTATAAAGAAAGAAACAGGGTTTTTTAACGTCAAAAAGGATCAAAGCCAGAACGCTGCTGTTTTTGTTTGTGCTCTTGTAGCTTGACTCTTCAAACAGTTTTTCCTCCCCAATTTTGTAAAAAGGTAAAAAAATCCATCTCAGATGAGACCTTGCACAGCTTGTCAAGTTTCAACCCACAGTGAATTTTTTTTTGCAGATATAAACCCCTGAAAGTAGGGGTTTCTAATGGAAATGCTGACATAACCTTAACTATACCAATGCCGCCGTAATCTCAGGTTACCAGGAATATTTCTGCTGCCAATTCCATTTAACAAGTCTGAATGCATATAATTTGTTCCAGTTGTCTTTCCTTGGAGTGGGGCTCCTTTGTGCACACTTTCCAATGTGGCTTGCATTAAAAGAAAGGAAAAAAACCTCCTACTCCTATGTAAATTCATATACACACTGATATGGCTTTATCACAGCTAAAAAGCTATAAATCTGCTTTAACTGATTCAGTGTGTTCCTTGGCCTGGAAAGGTGACTTGTTTCATTGCTGCCCTTCACTGAACGTGACAATCATAACTTTGCTTTATTCTTTCTGAGATATTTATTCCTTGCAAAAAAACCTCCCAAAAGCCCCTGAACTGCCTCTCTGTGTATTCATACTATCCCCTCCTGACCAAGGGTTCCTCTGTTTGAGCCAAAAGGATTTGAGCTGGGTCAGGATTTGCCCCTGGCTATGCTAGGAATCTAATCCAAATGCCTCCCACTGATACCAGTGATAAGAATCTAGTCCTATAGCAAATCATTTGCTTCTCACCTTTGGCTCATCCTGAAGCCAAACAATTGCCAGGTTAAACAAATATTCTCAGGATGCAAAGTGAATTCATGAAGCAAGAGCTTAAGCGACAGCAATGTAAGTGGGCACTTCTAGAGCCTCATGTCCTCTGAAAGATCTGCAGCTCACACATTGACATCTCTCTGATCTCTCCTCTTAGAAGGAAGAGTGAAACAGGAGGAACAAAAACTCAACAGGATGGCTCCACTGCTCAGTGAATAAGAACAGGAATAATTCATGATCTGATCCTCCTCACAGCTGCCAGCTAACAGCTTCTTACTTGATCTTCAGGGTCTAGGAGGCAATAGCTGATGCCTGGAAACTCAAAACCTCAACCTTGTCATCTTTACATCAGAGATAAATTCAGAGGAATGATGTGAGGACAAATTTTCAAACACATAAGTGAATTTTTGGAAGGTTTCAGTGAGTTTGCGTAGACATTAACTGTGAAAATCAAGCCAAAAATGGTCATCTGCACACTAACTCCTCAGGCTTCTGGGGACCCACAGTCAAGACACAGCTCTAGCCACAATGAGTGCATAAAGAGAAATCTTCCCAGGATGACTCAAACCTTGGCGGCTTGAAATGTCTCTATCTAAATTGAAAGCTTATGGTTAATAAGTTTCTTGTTTAGTTTTCTGCCTAAAATTAAAAGAGAGGAATTAAAGTTATAGTTTCTCAGGCTGAATTCCGAGCACGTTCTGAAATTAGAGGATAAATTAATTGAAAAATTATGTAAATCTGATTTTCAAAATGCTTTTTTCGAAGCACCTCATCTAATCATCACTACTGATTTAAAAAAAATATAATTTTACTAAAGAATATTCTTAAAAGTACTGCTAAACTAAACATCTTTTAAACCTTTCCATTCCTAAGAATGTTTTTACTAAATTTCTGTAGTGTTGGGGAGGAGAGGAGGGGGAGGAGGGTGATGAGTTAAAATAGTTTTAATAGGAAATGCAATAACGAATATTTAAAACTTTTTAAAAGACACTTGGAAATTGATTGGCTATATCTTCCAATTCCTGTTTCCCTTCTGTAATTATGAATTACCATTATGAGTAACACTGACTGCTAATGGACTCTGCAAATCTCTGATAAAGGATGCAGAGATTAATTTCTATTCTTACTTAACACACTTGCTTGAGTAGTAAAAAAGAAGCAATAGAAAGCACTGTGCAAGGACAAAACACAGCAAGAGAATAGATCCTCTGTTCACAAGATTTTTTGAAAAGAAAAATTAAAGCCTTCCATAAAAGAAAACTGAATTTAATTGGAATTTATTGTTAGTTTTTAGATGAGAAAAATATCAATTATTCAGATTACATTATCAAAGGCTCTTTTGCTCTCCTCAGTCAGATTCCTGAAAATTCTCCACTTCTAAGACGCCTCACATGATACTATTCCTTCTTCAAAATCCTTTAATATTCAGAGTCTTTTGGCCTCCCTGTCGCAGTTTGATCTCTCAGTACTTTCAGTCCTGGTGCTGTAAACACCTAATCCTGTGCTTGAGCAGGACTCCTACAGGACAGCTGCTGTGTCTGAATTTGGACCCAAAGGTCAGAGGAGCGCTGGCTGATGCAGAGCAGGCTGGTGCTGCATTCAGCCTGTCAGTGGTCACACCGGGTTGCTGAACGAGTCTGAGAACAGCCGTCGCTGTGCGGCAGACTCTGCAGCACCAACCACACCACGGATACAGAGAAATAAACACTGAGCACTCACAGACAGATTAAAAACTTTCAGCAGAAAGTGCCCTTTGTTTCAAGAAGATGAACTTCCCCCTAGATCCTGAGGAAATCCAGCCATAGCGGCAGCAGTGGCACATGATCTGGTCAGTTACTGTAAATTTTGAGAAATGCACCATTTATACAAAAGTGACTATTTGACAAAAAAAGATAAGGCTATAGGAGTCCCCAGCAGCCTTTTTATGAAGGATTTATCTTCTCAAATCTGGGCCAAACCATTGAATAAATAGTGGGAAATTCTTACTGAAGGATAGGAAAGGGAGGTAAATTACGAACAGTGATTGTATTTAACTGCTCAAGGCTGCTTTTTAAAACTTAAAAAAACCCCCAAACTTTAAAGAAAATAGGTTACAAATCAGGAGGCCCAGATTTAGCCAGAAATGAAAATTAAAATCTTTGGGCGATTTACTGCTTCAAATTGTCCAGCACTCCAAACAAGAAAAAGTGGCAAAAGCAATACAAGAACCTTCATTAACTACGTGACCATGGATTTTGTTGGTCAAGAAGCTCATTCATGCAGATCCAACTGCGCAGAAGAAGCATGGTGTGGCTGCTGGGAGCAATCTGATCCTGATGTGGTCTATTTTCCACCAAAATCATGGATCATAGAGAAATTGCACACTTCTCCCAGGATCTAACCTTAGAATATTTATATATGCACTCAGCGTGGATTTCCTTCCTTGTCCACTGCCAATGTAACCTGTGCCGAGGAAAGGGCTGCACCATTCATGCTTTATTCAACTTTTAACCCTCCTCTTGGAATTCAAAGTGTAGTAATACTGAGAATCATGCCTGCCTTTCCCCTCTCCCTCTCTCTCCAGCAACAATGCCACTTTGGGTGACTGGCCTCATGATCTTTAACTGCTGCTTCATCTGTGAAAACTGCTCTTAGTGATAGAAAACGTGCAAAGCTGGTTAAGCAGTGGTGAGCCACAAGTATGTGTAACAGGGATGTAGTTGAGGGAGAAACCAAAGAAACTGGGGTACATAAATGCAGAGGTGGGTGATAAGATTCCAAACTGTGTTAGATTCTTCCCAGAGAGACTTTAGTAGATGTTGCCTTCAGTGTCACCAAAGTAATTTCTTGGACCAGAGAGTCAATTTTAAAAATTGACTGGTATTTAAAAATTTACTGGTATTGCTTTACTGCTGTTAGAATTAATTAAATTCCATGATCTGGTCTCAAATATTGTGTTAGTATTTGAGAACACTAAAATGCCCCAAAACAGAGGTGACTTGGGATTTTGTGGCTTCAATGCGCAGAGGCTGTTTCAAGTGACTACATCCAGCCTTCCTGTCTGCCTGATACAATTAGCTTAAGAGAAACACAGTGGACCCCACCAAATGACAAAAGCATACTTCTCATGGAACACCTGCTCTCTGATGGAGGAGCTGGAAGAAGTCACACATTTCAGCAGTGACTATGAGGCAACACAACCAGTGTTGGAAATTGGATGCCAGCTTTCCACAGATTTCATATATCTTTCCACATCCGTTCTTTGTCACTCTGTACAATGGCCATTTCCCTACCTCAGAGATGTACCTGCTAATGTCCCCAGTGCCACAGCTGTGGATGCTGAAGGGACATGGGCAGCAATGGTCAGGCTGATGTGCTCCTCCTGATCACCATTCCCTACAGATGCTTCATTTTTTTAAATTTTTCATGTCATTTAGGAAGAAAGGTGCCACTAATGAGCTAAGCACCCACATCCACAGCTCTCTCCTTGGCTAGTGCTCAACCTTTCTTAGCTGGCCAAGATCCTCCCTACAGCCCCACTTGTTCATGCTTCTTCTCCCATACTCTTGTCAGGGACTGCATGCTCTGATCCAGCACAGCAGTTGTTAAGTTTCTCAGTACAACCGGATTAAAGATTGGATGCCTTCAGACAGTTCTGGCTTTTCCCGAGTCCTATACATATATACCTACACACCATATAATTAGGAAACCTGAAAAACTAATTAGTGTTTCTTAATGTCCACCATGATACCATAAGTCAGCCAACTTTTCAAATAGTGCTGAAATCCTAAAATCAGGAAATTTTAAGGTTTCTGAATGGAAACATCCTGAGATGTTTCATAGAGACAGGGCTGTTTAGTCTGCAGAAGGGAAGGCGTGTGACCTTTTGATGCTAAAATGGGGATTATAAGGTAGATGGAGAGAGACTTTTTACAAGTGCTTGTACTCACAGGACAAGGGAAAAAGACTTTTAACTGAAAGAGGATAGATTTAAATTTCATATAAGGAAGGAATTATTTATTATGACAGTGATAAAGCACTGAAACAGGTTACCTGGAGAAGCTGTGGCTGCCCCATCCCTGGAAGTGTTCAAGACCAGGCAGCATGGGGCTCTGAGCAACCTGGTCTAGTGGAAGGGGTCCCTGCCCATAGCAGGGGTTTGGGACAAGGTGATGATTAAAGGCCCTTCCAATCCAAAGCATTCTAGGATTCTATGAAATAGAGACATTCACACCTTAGTTACTTTGGGTAATTTCAGGTAAAGTAAAAAGCCTTCTGGACTTGACATATATAAAAAGAAAAAATGAAAAGGTCCAAGTCTGAAAACTCTGTTTTTCCTTAAAATCATGTGCCTGTTGATATTGTTGGTACAATAAAACTTTGGCCTTTCAATGTTCTAAATTACTTAGAAATAAAGAAAATCAAACCCTGGTTTGTAACGCATCTATCACAAAACTTAAAGCCCAAAAAGATGCCCATGTATTTACATACATATTAGCTGGTTCTAGCCTGCATTTGAAAGTTTAGGTGGACATTTTTCTGGACATGTAAAAATAATATCACGGACAATATTACCTTTCTGGAATGAAAGGAATAGTGATAAAGAATAGCCTACTGTATATTAAAAAAGTAGCACGTTTCTTAAGTTCCATATGCATTATACTTGCAATTTACATGGGGATTTGCAACAGTGGTGCTGCTCCCTGGGTGTTACTTACTTTGGATGGACTTCTCTAAGGCTAAGTTTACACAGCTGTGGTTGGAAAACCTAGCCACGATCAATTAAAAAGTGCAACACAAATCCTTTGAACAGCATTCTCAGGCTGTCCTGCTGTTGAGACAGCTACTATTCTCTGAGAACGAGTGCTCTAACTGTATTAAACTTAGTCCTAACCAAAATAAGCTTTTACTAATTTTCACCATTTAAGGAACATAAAGACCTGCCTTTGTCATTTAAAATTTAAGCTGACTAAGCCTCATAGAAACAGAACATTAAAGAACTAAAGCAATTAAATCCATTTACAGAGGTCAGAAGAGTCTCTGGGTTTTAGGCATGATGGGCTTGTATGGTCTGTGGTTGTCATTCACGTGAACTTTTAGATTATGGGTTGATAGGTGGCAAAGTAAGTCACCTTTGTTTTCCTCTTGATAGCAGAGTGACGCTGAGCTGATCCTAGCAGGTCACCAATGTCCTGCCATTACCTGCTCTTCTGATTACTGAGCAACTAGAGTAAGCAGGCAAATGAGCCCCCAGATGCCTTGTCTTTGTGTGGGACATATTTATTACCAACCTACTGAATCCTGCACACAAAGAAGGCCTCAGGGAATGTAGTATGTCTACAAGCTGATGCAAAAAGCACTGAGGAAAAAAAAATAAAAAGAGGATAAATAAGCAAGCTGCTGAAAAGCCTGAAGTCTAACTAACTCACCAACACATCGATAATACAATAATGTGGTCAACCCACTGTGGACTTTGAACAAGGCTTTTTTTTTTTTGTTTTGTTTCCAGCTAATTAGTAAAAGAAGAGATTAAGGTTTTTAATCTTTCTTGCTCTTTCTTCCCTCTTTTTACCTGGAGGGTGTGCATGTATGAGTACATATGTATTTCTAAATGAGCAAAGAGAAAGTACATACATATACATTATGATGTGGAAAACATGAGGTAGAGTGTGAGTTAAGTTTTATTTCCAACAAGAGGGTAATTGACATTATTTCAGATTTCCATGTTTGGTGACTGCAAACAGTCAGATGTGTATGTGTTATAGGGTGGGAGGGGAAGGGGGAAGCTGAACAGAGGATATGAATTTTAATCAGTTTCCTCAATGAATACAACACTGTATTTCCCCCTACTCTCCTTAGGATGACAATTCAGAGGAGATAACCTTCTCCTTTGAAAAACCTTGAAAGGAAAGTTTGTTTTTACCATAACAAATGCAACAAAAGAAGAGGGAAGCTGGGAAAGGGAGAGGGCGGACAAATTAAATGTCAAACTTTCTCTCCTTACTTGAAGATAACAGCCTACTAGGAAACCTTCTTAGAAGCTTAACATAAACGCAGTTAAGCTGTTGCCAGCTGCAGTAAACCTCTCTCTCACCTTTCTTTCTCTCTTTCAAGATATCTTTGAATGTCTCCTCCTTCATCATAAATCAGACCTGTGAGCAATTATCGCTCAAACCGGATGGCAGCGGCCTGAGTGGCCACTGCTATTCCACTGCTGTAATCTGCACTTCGTCAGGTTACACTACCCTTGATGAAATTTCACATTTCTTTGCCAATGAGCGTTACCTCTCCATTTATGACTCACTGTCTTTGCAACAGAGAACTGTGAATTTCGTTCCTCTCCTTGTAATTTGCTTAAGCATCATGGACCATCCGGCCGTGCTGAGCACCCTCAGCAACCCATCGGGCAGTCCCAGAGCATCCCAATAGGATGTAGTTCTGCTGCTGTTCCTCAAATACTTCTCTTGAGGGCACATCTCAGCGCCTCGGAGGGAGACTGGACACAGACACCCTCCTCTTGGATGGTGCTGATGCCACTGTCAACTATCACAGGAACTCTTGGTATTCATCATCCGCTTTCCTATCTATGCTGCCTTAGGGTGACAGGCTCCTCTCAAGTTCCGGCCCCGCCAGCCCCCAGGCTGCACCTTGCCGCCCCCACAGAGACGGGGAAAGCTCTTTGGCCAATCCTGCAGCCAGGAATTAATAAAATAAAAAAGCCAAACCACCCCAAAATTTCAGCCCCGCAAAAGGGAGCGGGCTCCAGCCTTCAGTCACGCCAAGTCTGTGAGCGCTGCCCGGGTACCAAACGGGGTTGTGCGTCCCGCACCGCCGCCACCGCGCAGCGCGCACGGCACCCAGCACGGACCTGCTCAAAGCTGCCAACCCTTGCCAGGCAACTTTTAACTTTTTTAATAAAAACCCCCAAACCAACCCAAAGGGCACACCCGCTCTCCCAACCATCCTACATCCCCGCGCATGGCTGTCAAGACGGGCATGAAAAAGTAGGCACACAGAGAGAGAGAGAAAGAGAGAGCGAGAAAGTCACTCACCGTTGGCGGCGGCACAGAGGTTTCCAGAGCCACTTTGAACTAAGAATGACTGAGGGACAAACTCTTCCTCAGAGTCCGAGCCCGCGGCCGCCCGGGCCGCGCCGTCGCCCAGCGACCGCCCCGGGCCCTCATTGGCCGGCGGCGAGGGGAGAGGGGAGGGGGACTGCGAGCGGGGGGTGGAGGAGGCGGACGAACAGGGCAGGGGGGGACCTGCGGGCCACAGACACACACACACAGAGAAGGGAGGGGGGAAAAAACACAGAAAGAAATAAAATCAACAAAAAAACCACGGCAAAACACGGACAGAGAGACAATAAAAGTCGAGCCGGGGCACGAGGGAAGGCCGCCCCCCCACCCCGCCGCCTGCCCCAGCGGGGCAGCCCTGCCTGAGGGGCGGCCGACTGCACGTATCTGACCCCATTACCTGCTGCCCCTCGGGCTGTTACTGTCCTTTAAAACTCTTATCCTCCTAATATCCATCCTTTAAAATTGGCATCCGTCAGGTTTTTTGTTGGGCTTTTTTGGTTTGGTTTTTTAAAGATTCTGACTGGCGAGAGCCCCTGATCCGAGATGCGCTTTGTTCCCACGACGTGGGCGCTCACTACCGCGCTCCGTCTTACTAACCGGAAAGCTTTGCCCGACGTATTGTGAGGCGAATTATTTCAGATTTCATGTGAAAAGTGTAAAGTCCTTTTGGGGATTGGTTTAACAATTCCCTTCCCTCTAGTTTATAAAGCAAAGGGCTCAAGACCTCCACCATGCAGGCAAGAGGAGGAGGAAAGGTGTGGACACCGCTGTGTGGGGTAGAAGCGGCTCAGCAAACCACCACACTGATAACAGAGCAGAAGCACAGCTCAGACCAGCGTCATTTCGTTGATTAAATGACGAAAAACACAACAAATAAGGTTCTAAGATTATATTTTACAGAGAGCTGTGGAAGAGCTTCTACTGACTGCAAGAAAATTGTATCAGGTACATGTAGGTTAAGTAGATCCAATTGGAAAAGCTTACTATAAGCAATTAATGGTTGTCAGGGTCTTATTCGAATCATATTTTTAAACAAAATTGGGAAGTCAGAAGTGCCAGACTGGCAAAAAACTATCAGGCAGATGTGGAGGTCAGATATGTGCAGTACATCAATAAAAACAGGGGGAATATGAACACAGACATATAATACAGGACAATGCATTTAAACATGAGCTTTTCCCCTTGCTACATTTGATCTGAAAGTCATAATGATTAATCTCTCACATTTTCCCAAATACTGAAATTTTATCATGCAAAAATCCATCAAAATAGAAGAACACTCATCACAAGAAAATCAGCAAACTTAAAAAAATCATCTGTTTCTATAAATATACATTTTGAACATAGCATAGCTCACAACATAGCTGTACAATATTTCTTACTAAACACAACTTGGACATTTAAAAACGGACACAAACCCAAAACAATAAAGTGGGTTTAACATTAAAATCCTCCAAAGCTAGTTCTGCATTTATATTTCCTTCCACCTTGGTCATTAGTTTTTCTCATCATAAGCCCTTGGATGTCACCTCCTTGGCATATGCCAGTCTTATAAATTGCCAATTATAATCAGAGAAGAAATTGCGGCATCAGAGGCAAACCCTGAGGTCCAAGGAGAATAGCAGACTGTACCTGTGCTTAGAGACACTTGTCACCCGAAAGAGGAAAGCCAGTCAGTGTTGGTTAAGAGCCTACACTCCCTTGTGTGACCAGCAGCCTGTGCAGCATGCAGACCAAGAGCCAAAATTGAGCCCTGTGTGTTTTGTTATGATCAGCAGTGGAGTTGTCTGGATCGCCTTCTTTCTGACAGCACTCCAGACAGAGAAGTTCCTCCTTCAGGAATGCAGCTTTTAAGGAATCTGCAGCCCACTTCACACTCCCTGACCCTTTTTATGGTGCCAAGGCTGTAACCTTCCCATTGTGCTAACTACTGGTAGGAGCTGGAGACAGACAGGAAGAAAAGGGAGCACATGCAAGTGGATGAGCACAGCTTTCCTTGTCACAGTCCCTGACATAAAACCTGAGATTCAGCTCTTATTCTGAAATGCTTTTGAAGAAGCAAAGTATACTCTGCGTCATCCTCTTTGTGGCAACAGAGATTTGATGAGCCCTGACATGTAACAAAGTTTAAATCAGGACTTTGATTTGCTATGCTTTCATTACAAAATAGGGTGACATGTATTTCTAATCCTTCAAAGTAGTCAGAGGCTGAATTTTAGTGTGATGGTGACTGAAATGGAAAAGAAGTGTAAAATCAATGTCTTCCTATAGACCCATACAGTTTTTCAGTGTACTTTGTAAGGAGAGGACACATTTTTCCAGCCATTGAGAAAGACAATCTAGATTAAAAATTTATTGCAAGCCTATGATTCATTTACACAAATACCAGTGAAATGCATAAAAGGGAGTTAATGGTGTGGCTACCCAGTCAAAAAAAAAAAAAAAAAAAAAAAGTGGACAATTACAGTAGAGGCCCAAAGCCCTCCCTGTGTTTTGTTTAGACAGTACACTTGGCATAACGGTACATGAATTCTGTAGTCTGGACATAAAGAGCAGGAGCAGAATGAGCTGGATTTGGAATTGTAACCCTAAAAGCAAAATGTCAGTGCTTTTGTCACTTCACATCACAAACTTTCTGCCATTTCCACATGGTTGCAAGTTGTTGGGAGTTTCTTTTGGAAAGAGCTTTCACCATCTCTCAGTACTGCAGTTTTGGCAAGAATAAAATAAAAAATATAAATAAAAACAAAACCAAAACTTTTTTAATGGCAGCTTTAGGTTTTAATCAACTACATCATTGCAGATTGCACATGAGAAGATCCCATGGGCTTTCACAGTCATTACATGCACTTGCAGCAGTGTGTTAGCTGACCTTTACAAGGGCAGATTCCCTAGGAATTGTGCATACTAACCACTCGGGGCTGTGCTGCTATGAAGGGCACCGGCACACACCACCATGCTCTATGAAAAATTGCCTTTTGGGCATGAATGACAGGGTGGATTCAATGGGAGATTTTGCCAGCTGCTGGATGGAATGACAGGGTGGATTCAATGGGAGATTTTGCCAGCTGCTGGATGGAAGGTGTGCACTGGGCAGCTCTGCTGACAACAACCAGTTATAAAATGCCCGGGAAGCAACACGATACCTTCCTACAGTCAACAAGGCTGTAAGGCAAGCATGTGTTAAGTTGTGGATCCTTTAAGAGAACTGCCTTGTTTTTTTCCTGCTTGGACAGAAAACCAAGAATTAAATCTGACCTTTTCACAGAAATTAAACCAAGAGAGAGACGAAAGCTACAAGTTTGTTTCCTTCTCAGACAAGTCTCTCACTGAATTTACTGCAACTGCAAGTCCAAGTAAAACAAGCCCATAAAGTTTCATTCCAGCTGCCAGAGCAAAATTTCTAATTGATTAGAGCAAAATGAATTTGCAGCAATACTGGGTTGCCATGGAACCTGAGCAAGTAGGAAAAGTTACTTTGCAGAATGTGCTGTTTCTCTTTCAAAAATACAAAACAGAAGGACTAGATAACACATTCATTATGTACAGTCTTGCAATTTGGAACTTAACTCAAAGAAAAACAAAACGAATTCCAAGTATGGGCCCCTTGGCATCAATTTGTAACAATCTTATATATCCACTTGCAGTGAACAGTCAAAATTATGTTCTTTGGACTTGAGGCACGAATAATAGTGGTTGAATGTCTCTGGATGAATGATGTGATACTAGCACATATTCAGAGGAAAAGAGAACAGAACCGTGTATTTTATCTATGTGCCAGTATTTCAGTTAAAATTAAAAAAAAAAAATCAGGGGAAGATATGTTGCAGTGTCTGGTAGATTTATGAAAGTACTTAGGAAACACAAACTTTGGAAATAGGTTAGTACAAAGAATTCTGTTTCTCAACTTAGCCGAGGAACTCTGCAATATTCAGGCAACTGCTTTACATTTAGGGAAGAGACAAGCAGAGCAGATCCTAAATAGTTAGGGGAAAGTAAAACAAACAATAAACACGCCTTCATTTTATGCTGCACATTTGGCTGTAATATTTAAGAATTACTTTATCTCTCACAGGATTTGGCATTTCGAGATCAAGAGCTGATTTAAAACGGGTGTATTCATGCTAGTGTGAAGAGAAGGGCTGCCAGAAATACAGAACATTCACAGAAATACTTCTAAAGAAGGTCAGTAAATTGTTTCATGGACTATATTCAGTGGATATACTCATATGTTTGTAATTTGTCCCAAAAGAGGTAAAAAAGAGTGTATATATACAACGGCTGACTTCTCACAGAGATGAAATGACAAGGCAACAGGATTTAGTAGTGTTCTATATACCCAGAATGGTATTATCTGTGATCAATAAAGAAGTAGTATCAGCTTTTTCACCTGGTAACTTCTTCATTCAAGAACCTTTAAGGGCTTTACAAGCATTGGGTATGTAAACTTTGAAATACTGTTATCAGATCTGTAATCAGATTGGCTGATACAATGGTCAGAGGGCTGGAACCCTTGTGCTGTGAAGACAAGTTAAGAGAGTTTGAGTTGTTAAGCAGGGAGAAAAGAAGACTCGGTGGAGATCTTCCAGCAGCCTTACAGTACTTAAAGGAAACTTGTAAAAAAGAGGAAGTGCAACTTTTTACACAGGCAGATAATGACAGGACAAGAAGGAAGGGTCTTAAACTAAAAGATAGGAGATTTTTATTAGATACTGGGAAGAAACTTTTCTCTGTGAGGGTGGTGAGGCACTAGCACAGGTAGCCCAGAGAAGCTGGGGATGCTCCATCCCCAGAAGTGTTCAAAGCCAGGCTGGACAGAATTTTGGGCAACCTCTTCTAGTGGAAGGTGTCCCTGCCCCGGACAGGGGTGTGGAACTAGATGATCTCTAAGGTCCCTTATAGCCCAAATCATTCTGAAGACCAGACTTACATTTCTGACAGATAAGTAAACTGAGGCACAGAGATGTGCAATAATTTGATTCAAAATTCTGTCATTTCCTGTACCTGCACGTTGTATCTCTAGCCACTGAAACAGTCTAAAAGGCTGTTGTCACACTCCAAATATTTTTAATTAGCTGGATTCCCTCATAAAGAAACAAGAGGTGTGGGCAGAGGTCCTGTGATTGCGATTACTTCAGTACAACAACTGCAGTAGTTCTCACATAGGAACGTTGGCATTAAGTCCTATCTCTGACATTTCCTTTGTACCACCTTAAAACAGGAAAGTCTCTAACCAAGGTTAGAACTGGTGCACCAATGATGTTAAGGACCGCTACAAACAAAAGACATCACAGTACAGCTCTGGCCTTTAAAACGAGGCTTTGCTTTGTGGGTTCACAGGAAGGCTGTGTAAATGATAGCAGAATGTATTCTGTAGTGTGCTGGCTGAGTTTATTATCCTGTCAAAAGAAAGACAGTGTAAACAGATGAACTTCTTTTAACTTTTTTTTATGTCTTCCCCTTACTTTACACAGGAGTTTTGAGTGATCTGTACTGACATTGATGTGAAATGTTATTGATCAATATTAATTTGTAGCTAGTCTTGTGCTGGAGGAAACCATGACCCACCTAAATAACCCTTAGGTACCTCTGTATGATAAAGGAAATAAATTAATAATTAAGTCTAACACTCAGTCAGTTTCATCTCAGAGTGTATCTGATTGATTAAAACCCCACAAGCATGAAACAGTCCTGCAGAGCTGAGATCCTGTGTGAGAGCTATCCTTGCAAAGTAGCAAACAGGGTGGGCACCAGGACATCCCTGATTGCTGACAGATGGTACAAAGTGGAAAGGACAGCACCCTGCCTGCACAGCAGTTCTTGGTTCCCTGCAGAATATAAAAGGCAGTGATTTGCTCCACTGCTATTTCATAGCATCAGAGATCCCACTGGACTTAGGAGAGTGGGAGAATATCTGCCTTTTTGCTTTTCAAGGTGAAGGGGAATGTATATGAAGATGAGCCCAGCTTATCACATATTAGAAGACTGGTTTAGCATCCAGAAGCCTCACTCCTTCAGAGATGGAGAAAAAAGGAATTTTCCTAAGGGAAGAACAGCATTCATGTCTCTCTCATGGCAGTGTATCAAGCCTTTCCAGTGAACAGCATAATACACCTCTGGAGAAAGGGCGAGCTGAACTAGCTGTCTGGTAAAATGTGTCAGTGAATCATAGGAGTAAGGAATTGTTGCACAGATTTATTAATACTCTTTAACAATAGGTGGTCACAACATTCTTAGTTCAACAGGCAATATATATTGTGTTTAGAATTGATTAAAAAAGCAGTCTTGGAAAACTACTTTTAGTTATTTATATTTCCTGAATTTCCACCTGCACTTATGTTTATTTCAGTTAATTTAATTTCATGTATTTGATTTATAGCTTTAAAGCCAGAGGGGAAAATGAATGAAACAAAGGGGACAAATGAATATCATCTTAACAAGAAAAACCTGGGCAGTTGCCATGTCACTAAAATTAAGAAATGAGTAGTTGTGCCTAGAAAATGAAAAATAATCACATGCCCTGTATGAAGACTGGCATACTGGGGGGAAAAGGGCCATGTGAGGTTAAGAAAGAATGAATAAATTCACCTGGGCTGAAGTGGATCATAAAGAACACATGTTACATGGACTTCACTTGCCTTGTAGATGATTTGTGTTACTCTTCCAAACTGTGTTTTTCCCCTCCACTATGCTGTGAAGATAGGCAATGATTTTATTTAGCCATTTACTAGCATAGTGCATTTTCTATTGAGGAAGTAAAAAAGTCACTGTCAGCAGGGCTTGGAAACATTCTTGTTTGTACAGAACAGACCTTGGTTAGACTCTCCTCTGGATGGAAAACCTAGATTGGCAGCAGCTGTTTGAGGAATGAAATACTGGCATATATAAAAGCATCACAGCTGAATGCCTGTTACCTGCCTCTGTCCCAGCACAGATCTGGAGCGAGCGTTTGGATCCTATGCAATTATCCCAAAGGAAGCAGAAGGTAGAAAGGGACAAGAAACAAGGCAGACCTCAGATCTCCTTTCCCCCAGTAGAGGTTACTAACTTGACCCAAAACAGCAGAAAGCAATTATTGATTGAGCAAGATGGAGAGTAGCGGGAGAAAATTGTTCCCTTCCGAAGAGCAGTTCCTCCATGGCTTGGGGTGCTCTGGAGCAGCACAGCCACACTTACAATTTTTTGCCAACAGAAGAAAATATGGCAGATTTTCAGAAAATTACACGGGCAATTGCCTGAGCCGGATACTCCACTTGCTCATTTGTAGGCACAACAGTAGAAACAGATTGTGTAAGTTAGCTACATGATTTTCTACAAGACACATCACCAAGGCTCAAATCGTGCTGCTATTTAAAAGCACAAACAGGTAACCTGATTTCCAAATATGTCGGAGATTTCTTCTATCTTTTTCAAAATCAAAGAAGTAAGGATCAAGAAAGAAAGACTTTCTTCTGATAGAGACAGTATAAACAATCCTAATCACTGCAGAATATTTATATCATGCCTTGTAAAATATTTATGCAAGTAATTCACATCATCTAAAGTTTTAAGGAAAATGCAACCCCCTATTTATGGCTCAGCATTACAAATGCTTCTGCAGCTTTACTCAAACCCAACTTGTAAAAGAATAATGTAATCAGTAGGCAGTCTGATGAGCTGCTCGTGAAGTGGCCTCTCTCAGTCTGACACTAATGCTCTATCTGATCCAAACACCCAATATAAAGTATGAAGTTCTCTGCAAGTGATTACATGCAAATCTCCTAAAAGGTCCATTTTCCTGTATTTGATCACCAAACTGTAGGCTTTATAGAAATTGCTTTTTCTAAGCTTAGTGCTAACAAAATGGTTTACACTAGCCTTGGAGAACTCTCCCTGATAGGCTTGGTCAAGGCAAAGAACTTGTTCATGCTCCTGCTACCCCTGCAGGAAAGAGTTGTTCTACATGGGCCACTGCAAGGCTTTTTCACCTGCCCTAGCAAATAAAATTTACAGAAATGTCTTGCAGGGTGGTTGGCAGTCATTTTCTAAAGTTAACTTTAAAGTAATGCCAGAGAAAACAAAATTATTGAGTGCTAGAAACCAACCAAAATCGTGTGATGTTAGAGCCGATCTAACAGACAGCCAAACTAATTCATCCTACAGCCAAAGCACTAAAAAATCCACAGGTTCAGCTCACAATCAGTGATACACTCTGCAACTGTCCTGGCCCCTGGTGATGGGCTCTAACACATATGTGTAAAACAGTACATGATGAGGCAAACTATGATGTTAAGGAAGAAAGCATCTATTTCCACCTGTTAATTAGATAATCACAAAAAAGCATCTCTTGAAAGGAGTGAATGTTGCAGTTGTTAAGAGAAATCCCAGAGTTGCTTGGGGAAACAGAAGGATAAAATATGACCTTGTGCAGCATAGTCACTAGAGTGTCTCCCTACAACAAAGAGAAATCTTGTCATCATATTTCAAAAGTCTCATACTTCCTCAGTGATTTCTCATAGGCAGCTCCTCACAGCATTGACTCCTTCAAAGCACAGCCAAAAAAAAAAAAAAAAAAAAAAAAACAAAAAAAAACCAAAAAAACAAAAAAAACCCAAAAAACTCCATCTCACTTCACAGCACAACCAACAAACACTATCTCTCCCCTCAACCAGCTAACCCACTCTTTTGTAGCACGCTTCCTATTGGACACAGCTGTGGCCTATTAAGGGCAGCTCTGTTCCTAATCTTTGATGATTAGTACAGCTGCAACTCCTCAGGTGTGAGGCTACCTTTGCACCATCTTTATTTTTTTACATTCTATCCCTCCACAGGGAAATTCAACCTTTATCTTCCAGAGGCCACTTAGTTTCTGTCTCCAGTTTGAGTTGGAATGTCTCATTTCTCTTCACTGGCTATACAGGGAGCCTTGATGATCCTTACTTGTGCGTAAGTGAAAGTGTTATGAACCCTGGGTTTGATTTCTAGAATCTGCCTGAAGGTAAGGCACTCTCACTGAGGTGCTTTTGGCAGTGACAGATTGGGTTGCTCCATATACAAATCCATAATTGTGCAGACCCATCATATGTGCAGACTTGACACTTCCCTCCCAAGCTCATAGACAAAGGTACAGTACAGTACAGCAGCAATGGAATTGGTGATTAAACACACAGGCAGCTGGAGGTAAAAGTTTCAGGAAGAAAAACTGGGATGCAAGGATATATTATGCTTCTCTTAGGAAAAAACATAGTCTGCCTGAGTAAGTACAGTCCAAAGAAAATGTAACTGCTGCAGGTTCTGGCAAAGGGGTGATAAAGGTGTACTGCAGTTGAGACCCTACCTGTCTATGCATAAGTGTTCTGGGGAGGAAATTTGGGGTGACCCGAACGTTGCCTGAATGAATAGATTGTATCCATTCTGATTACTGTTTAGATTACTGTTGACTTTGAATTTCTGCACTACATAAAACGAATTAACTTTCTCAGCCTCTAACACTTACTGGGGCAGTCTCCTCCTAATCCCAGTCTTTATCCCCATGAGGGTTGGATGCTTGAATCCTTCAAGTTGGGACCTGTTTTCCGGTCACTATTAATTCTTATATTCTAGCCAAGCTCCCTGATTTTTGGAGGACTTTTTTTTGCAGTGCATGATTTCAAAGTAAGCAAACAGCCCTTCCTGCAACATCTAAGAGTCATGGTTCAGAAGATCACTTTCTTTCTTCAGCTGAGAAAGAGATCAAGGCAATTTGTGCTGACAGACTCTTCTTAGATGAACTTTTAAAGGGATCTGATTAAGAAGAAAGTTTATTTTCCATCACACTGTGTGTGAGCTAGCCCTGGGGATCTGGAGCTGAAGACAGTGGGAGGCTCCTGCAGAAGGGGAAGCAGGATGACTGCCCCAAGTGCTGAGACTCAGTTCATGTGCCCCAGACACCAGCAGCAGAGCATGGTGCTGTGTTTGAGGGGCTGCAGCCCTGCTAACACTTGTGCTCAGTGCTGTGCTGCCATGTGCAGCCTGCAGCACCTCTATGGCTAATGTCTGCACCCAGGTTGATAGTGGGTGTTAATCCTTTCCAGCTTACTCTGAGAGTAACTCCCCACTTTGTAACCTGGGGAAGAACTCTTTGAGACCTGTCTGATCTGATCCTTATGTGTCAGACTCTCATCTGGCACCCACCTCATACTCCCAAATGCATCTGAAGATTGCACATGCCCTGTGTCTGGCACAGCTCATTAAAAACCAGACCTATCCTGCATCTTCCAGCAATTTCAATCAGTTTTGTCTATTTATTCTGCAAGCTTTTCAAGACGTGGACCCCTTCTCCTTGTGTGCATGTGAGGCATGCAAAACTGCAAGACTTTGATCTTGTGTTTAGCCATACAGTGGAGGAGAACAGTTCAGTGTTCTGTAGGGAGGGAGAGGCTGAGAGTGTCCCTTTGCTAAAATCTGCAGACAGGACAAGTGCTGTGTTTCCAGGGAGGTCCAAGTGGAGATCACACACTTACTGAGAAAGCTGCAAAGAAGATGTGCACCCCTCACTTCTCTATTTCAAAATTTCACCTTATAAACTTGACTTCAGCTTTGTCTTCCTGGAACAACTCAGAAACTAAATGCTAAACGCCACCCACAACAAGAAAATAAATGGATCAAGAGGGATTTTCAGGTTATTGACTGACATTTTAAGTCCCAAAACATGGGAACAATCCTTTTCTCTCCAAAATAATTATGTATTTCAGCAGACAACAAAACAACTTGCAATGCAATAGCAAGAATTCAGAAAGTTTGAGACACCACTGATGTTATTGTTAGGTTTTTTTCCTCCACAGCATTGATTAATATCTTTAAAGCTGTGATTTTAATACCTCCATCATGGCTTTACTTACTTTTTCCCTGTAAGAAACTTTACTTTGACTTTTTTTCAGTTCCCTGCTCAGTGGAAAAGATGAAATTTTTCAAGTGACTATAAAAAGATTGGACCCAAATGATGATTTTCTGGATAGAGGGAAGGTAATGATAATTCAAAACACATTGCAGGCACATCAGAATTATTTCAAAATTCCAGTAGTTCAGAAAAGAGTGGCTATGAGCAGTAAAGCTAAATATACTTTAGAGAGAATAATACCTGGTCTCATTCACTGAATGGTCTCTCTATCTCTCATTTCTCCCAGCCTCTGTTTTTCAGAGAGATAGTTAAATGAATTAATTCATACTCAAGAAAAAAACTCTTAAAAATATGAGAGCAGTATTAGAAAATAATTCTGTTCTTGCAAAAAAGGCACCTGAGCCCACATGAAAACATGCTGCTGGTTTTGCCATAACAGAACATGCTACTGGTCCACCTCATATACCTGTCCTTTTCCCATCAATGCCTAATTGCAGCCATGCAGTGCTCCAATAAAACAGTTTATAACACCCAATGGTATAGGGGAAAAAATCTTTCTGATACTGCCTAGTAACTAAAGCTAGGCAAGGAAGCAAGATGGCTAAGACACCTCATTTTTCCCTGACTGTTGAAACAGTATGTGCTATGTATTCCAGATCATTGGTAATTATTTCCCTCAATCTATTTGCTCCAAAACAAACATGTAACAGGTAGCTTTGCATGCTTGTTATGAAACATTCCCTGCTTTTCTTTTTTAAATGTAATGGTTTTCATCATGGTAAAATGCTAATGGGAGAAAAGAATCCTTAACTTTTGGGTGATAAACAGCCTTTCTTGGTTTTGTCCATCTCTGAAGTAGTTATTCACTAAAGCATAGAGTCCCTGCTACAACACCTCTAACTTTAAATTCCTGATCAATTAGTCTGGCCAGCCTGACCCAGAGTTTTAGAGGTCTAACAATGCTCACTCTCAGATGGGTTTCTGCTATACTGCACTGAACACTCCTCAGTAGGCTGGTGAGCAGACTATATAATATTGTGGTCTCTTTTATCTCTAATTTTGATGATTACCTGACCTTTTTGGCAGGCTTGACCTTCTGTACACTATTCAATAGTTTATACAGCTATTTTCTTTCTTATGATTCCTTTAGAAGTAAAGGCCCTGATCGGCAAGCAGCGTGCAGACCCAGCTGCCTTTTATCAGTCTACATGTGTATCAGCCAAATGCCTATGAGTGGAGAACCTCTGACTAAACAGCACTTGAGGCACTTCTGCAGACATTACAGCAGTTCCACCACCCTTTGTGAGCCACTCTGGCCTCAGTTTTGTCCTAATTTTTGGCTATCTGTGTCTGTATTCATATGGGCTATGTTTTCCCCATACTCTTTTAAATTTTGGTTGAGCAGCACTTATATGCACAGAAAAGAGGCTCTTTTTTCTCTAGGACAATTTTTCAAGTTATGCTTTTCATTTACAAAAAAACATAAGAACAAACATTAAAAAAAAAAACACTTGAAAAGTCTAGAAGTAGAAAAGTCCTTTCAAAATGTATGACTTTGATTCTATATATGATCAGTTGCCTTGTTCATAAAGTGTGAAAATCAAAGGAGACAGCAAAATAAATGTAAATGATTCTGGGGAGATTCCTGAGGTCGTGGATGGTCAGTAAACTTGTTCACTTCTAAGGGCTCCCCAGTTGAGGAGGCTTCTGTTCTCACTGTCTTCCTACTTAACCTGCTAACTCCCTGATTTTTGACATTAAAAAGAGTATTATCAGAGAGAGAAGCCTGTCTGTGGCACAACCCTGATGAAACACAGAGGCCCCTTCAATTCTCAAAAAACTGAAAAGTCACTAATACCACTCAAACTGAGTGGAGCCTAGAATCAAGGCTTCCCACTTCCTGGGGAAAGGTCCCAATTTCTAAATTATTTTAGAAGAGATCAGTGCTATCATCACACATCAGAAGATGGCCTGAAGGACTGACACTCAAATGTTTCCAATTAGTTGCTCTGGAAGATTTTAAGAAAATCATGTAAGAAAAAACGTAGGAGACAGTCAAGCTGCCTGTGCCCTGTCCAGGTGGGAAGGAATTCCATATGATATGTTGATTAGAACATCCCCTGCTTTTCTTCAAGGCCATCTACTTTCTTCCACTTCTATTTACACACACAAAAAGCAAAATTTGGATGACTTTTAGTGTACAGACTGGTTTTCTCTCAAACTCTTTGGGACCTGATTTCCCAAATTTCACTAAATTTCTTGGACTCCTAAATTTTGTGTGATGAAGGATGCATAAAAGCCGCAATTTGCACATCTTAGTCCTTAGAGGAAAGAACCTAAATTCACGTTTCCTTTCTTAAACTAAAATGCTGAAGTCATCAAGTGAGACGCCCTGACACAGAGCATATCAGGGTTTTCTTGTTATTTTGGAGCTGATTTCTTTCATAATTGCAGAGAACCAAGAGCTTAGGGTCAAGACAGTAAGTAAATTCTGGTGGTTTTATTTCTATAATCAAACAAACAATGGTATGCCTAAGAGGTAATGCTTGAAATTTTTAACAGACATAATCATAAACAGTGAATATTTCCAAATATATCTCAAACTATCAAGAGTTACCTGCACATAGGCTTTGTACAGAAAGGATGAGTTGTATTTTTAATGTTCTTGGCTGAAAAAAGCTACTGTCTATCCCTGTGCCTTTGGGCATAAACTAACCCACCACACGCCCATGGGAAAACAACACACATTTGGAGATGCTTTAAGAAAAACAAAAGCTCATTGCTCCCTGTCACAGCTCAGTTCATACAGAAGCTACAGTAAAACTCATTTATGTTTGGGATTCTAGCTGTGGACAGGTAAAGGTGCTGCTGACAAACTGTTCTGCATCTGAAGATTCCTGAAGGCATTCCTTATCTAAGGCTATTTCAAAGGCAGTTCTGCTTGCATCTGTCTGCTGATCCACAATAACTGTGCTGTCTTCTGGTCTTTCTTTTTTTATCTTTTTCCTTTCCCTTTATGTTTTCTTATATGTGGAAGCTGATGCAAAGATAAATGTGAAAAGGCATGACATTTCCTTTTTGTTAGAAGCTCATGACTTTTATTATGCATGTCCCCAAAGGTAGCTTAACCAGCACCTGGTGCTATTTGAGTATTTCTGCCTTCCAGTCAATGAAAGAAGAGTCTCTGGAACCAGGGAGCAATAAAGCTACTTCAGAATCAAAATGGTCATTCTGGTGTGAATATTAAAAGTTCTCTCTCAGACACACATGCACAAACACAGACAAAAGGGTTCAGATAGCCATCGTTCTGTGCCATTTACCCTGCAAAAATATATACACTCAGTTATAAATTCTTAGAAATTCATTTAAACTTGCACTTACTTAGCTGCAAAGTCTGCTGCTTCTGTTTCAGATTTGAAGAAAGTTTGTCCACTTTTTCCAAGTATATAATTTCTAATAAAAGATTCTACCTGTGCTTGTGTTTTCTTGACTAACTTGTCAGATTATCAGACCTACGAAAATCCACCACTAGGCTGATATTTCAAGGTCTGAAATGTCATACAGATGTTTGACAGCTTTTTTTAAAAAATAACTTTCTACTACAACATGGGGTTTATAACTGTATTGGTAACATAATCATCTAAAGCTCTTCTGGTAGTAGAGGACCAAACAGATAGTTCTAGTTTTGGTGGGGACTCTGACATCCAGTAATACAACAATGTGAAAATGTGATGAGAATTACATGAAAGAAACCTATCATTTAAAACATAAGAAAATCTAACAGAGGTCTCAAGCAGCACAGATAAAAAGCTCAGCAATCTGAATGTGTTCATTTATGGACAGAGCTATAGTTTTTATGTAGATTTAATTTCTGAGCTTTGCTGTACCCTGTCACTGATGCCATCCATGTGAGCATGTAAATATAGGCAACAGAAGCAAAGGCTGTTAAGACTACTTGGAACAAATGATGAACTGAAGTCTGAAAACACACATTGTACTGTGTCACTAGAAGTTAAATCTGCTGCAAGCAGAATGGGGAAGACCACCAGGCACTAACAGAGAAAACTTACAGGATATGTGGAAGAGACAAAAAGGCGTGAGGGTTTTGTATGGCATTGCAAAATAAGATACAGAAAGAGAACTGGTGAAATAATGGCAATGAACTTGGCCATTGGACCCACAGGATGAGAAAGCATAGCTGTGCAAATGATTTTCCATCTGGTTTACTCAATAAAACATATGTATGTTCAAAAGATGTTTCATGGGAAAAACCCTTCAGCTGCTGTAACCTCTGAGTTAAGTCAGGTAGAAGAACTGAGATTGGTCTGTGGCTCAAAATCTCCACAGCAACAGGCATATCTGCTACTTTTGTTAATGCTAGGTGGAAAATGGTAATGTTTTAGGGTAGAGAAAGCAGTTGTGTCTGATTATACACAAATGCTAGTTTAAAGCTCAAATAAGTATGGATTTTCCCTAACTGTGAAAACAGCTCTTTAAGCCATTAACTTCTGTGTTTCCACAAGAAATAAGTATATTTAAAATAAATTCAAAATTCCATGGCCAGGCATTGTAAAAATTCTTGCTTTTTTAAAAAGTAAACAAAATTCAAGGTTTGCTTTTGTTGTGGGCAAAGGTCAGTTGGAGGAACAGAAAAGGTTTTATGATCCATTCTTCTTTCTTACTTGCTGTTGCTGGGAAGCTGTGAAGCCAGCCAAGAGATGGATTAATGAATGTCTTCTTTACACTTCCCATTTTATCCTTCCCAATGGTAAAAGGTGGTTGTTAAACCATGTAATGGAAAACTGGACTGATGGAGCTGGGTTATAGTTTTTGGAATAGTGTTTTTCAAACCATTCCATTTTCCCAATCTCATTTGTTCATTAATTCAGCTGTCTCTCTTACCACAGCCAGTGCTAAAATTCATATAGCAATGATACATCCAGCAAATTGCACATTGCTGTGTAGGCAGAAATTGCTCCCTTCAGATCCCTGGCAAGTGATAAGCACATGCCCTTGAGCCTGAGGGGTTTTTTAAAAAATCTCTGTTGCATTATGCAAATCTCTAGAACTGATTAGAACAGTTTCTGAATAATAGCATCTTCTTCTGCCACCTGTTCACCAAGGCCTTAGGAATCACTGGAAGAAACTAAAAATCCAAACTCAAATTCCAAATCTGCCCAGCAGCAGAATATATCTGACAAACTGACTAACAGAAGCAAGTCTGCTTCTTAGAGGAGAAAAACAGATGAGCAATAAAGCTACCAGGCCAAAATCTTCCAGTGTGTCAGATAAGAGCACACTACTTCCCTTGATTCCCACCATAGGGCTCTATACACTTGATCATCCCACTTGCATAAGAAAAATTAATACTAGTAACAAAAAGTGGCATCAAGACTGAAAAGAAAGCAAATTAAACCAATCTGCCCCTTACACCTTGGTGTTTAATAGAAGTCTGCAATGAATAATGTGTTTTGTAAAAGGTCTGTTTTAATAAAATCTGCCTTCATCTCAAAAGGGACTAGTACTAGAGTGAAATGAACACTAATAATACCATCTTCTCTGCTACTTGGTAAAATCCTATTCATAAATCTATGAATGCTAATTAATCATCTTGCAGTAGCAAGCAGAATTGTACATTATTCCCAAATGAAAGCATGGAAAGTGTTAAAGAAGACACTAAATTGATGAATGTCTAGCCAGGGGTTTTGTGTACCTAAACTCTTCCTATCTGACAAATTTTTCCTATTATTTTTTTCTTTTCATAAATGACTTGTACGAACTCTTTCAACAGCTACTTTAGTTCTTAAAAGATTGCAACTTGGCAATAGAACTATAAAATCATAGAATGGTTTGGGTTGGAAAGGACCTTAAAGATCACCTACTTTCAAACCCTGCCATGGGCAGGGACATTTTCCACTAGACCAGGTTGCTCAGGGACCCAGCCAACCTGGCCTTGAATGCCTTCCACTTGTGATGGGGCATCCACAGCTTCTCTGGACAACCTGTGCCAGTGCCTCACCACTCTCACAGAGAGGAATTCCTTCGTAATATCTTGCCTAAAGCTACCCTCTGTCAGTTTAAGCCGTTGCCCCTTGTCCTGTCACTCCATGTCCTTGTCTAAAGTCCCTCTCCAATCCTTTTGAGGCCCCTTTAGGCACTGGAAGGTGCTCTAAGGTCTCCTGGAGCCATCTCTTCTCCAGACTGAACAACCTCAACTCTCTCATTCTGTTTCCACAGCAGAGGTGGTCCAACCCTCTGAGCATCTTCCTGGCCACCTCTGGACCTGCTCCAACAGGTCCACATACTTCTTATATTGAGGGGGCCGGAGCTGGATGCAGCACTGCAGGAGGGGTCTCAGGAGGGTGAAGCAATAGTAGAGTGAGCATCTGAGATTGTCCCAGAGTCTGAACTTACCAGAAATCAAGCAGAAGCCACTATGAACAATAAGGTGGAATGAGTATATTTATGATTGACCTCTAAAGAGAGATATTATCTGATAACTGTGTTACAAAAAACCTGGTCTTTGTAAAAAGACTTATAGGTAGAAACGTCCACTATAGGAAATCCATAAGTATTTATAAGCCTCATGACAAACGTGTAGCTGCGATGTAAGATTGATGGAACAGGCTTAAGAAATTGTCTGTGAGACTCTCAGGAGATGGAAGCACACACAGCTGGCTTCAGACATGTCAGCTCTGGAAATGAAGAAGTTGCATAGACACAAATGAGCAGCTCCTTCACACCCACCCTTCCATGGTGTGTCCCTGACCTTAAAAAGCCTCTTTAGGATTGCCAAAGACTAGAGAGACTTGCCAGCACAGACAAGAGCCATCACAAAACCCCGAGGCACTGCTGCATGACACATACCAGCCCTCAGGTTTGTCAGGTCTCTCAAGAAGCACAAACCAGGATGAGATTCGGATCTTTCAAGGTACCTACCTACTTTTCAGGATAAAGGCTTGGGAGGGAGGCACATTTCTGCAATTCTTAGTTTGAAGTCCAGCCCTGACAAGTGTGATCACCTGAGCAAAATGTGTATAATGCCTTGACAGAGCTGATTACCAAAGGTAGTTTTCCACATGGACTATTAATAAGAATAGATTTTAATTGAAGATTTTAATTGAATTACTAACCGTGTAAGGCACCATTCAATGAGACCGAGGGAAGAGAGGGGTTTGGAAGCCAAAGTAACTCAGTTCCTGTTGGCTGTGTTCATGAAGAGGTGCATTTATTCTGCAAACAACTCCACTGAAATCAATCTGTATCCCTGTAGAATAACTTTTTGACCAGTTGGATTAAGAGAAAAACACTATGGCTTCTTTGAGTGAGAAAAGTTGCATAGAAATATAGCATTATTTTTATACCCTTTCTTATTAATATATTAAACTTCTCATCATTCTTCAGGGGAGATGAAGCACAGCAATGCTCAACACAACAGTAGGTTGCAGTCAACTGTGTCATTCTGTCAGATAGATGGCTTTTACGTGGTGTATCCTGGACAGCCAAAATATCAAGAGGGTAATTTGTCTCTAAATTATAGCTGTTAGTAATTAATCCTCTTTTACTCTGGACTTGGGTGACCTTTATAAAGAGGCAGTTTAAATTAAAAAAAAAAAAGAAAAAAAAAAGGGAAGAAATGAGCCATCTCTTCACAAACATATATGCTTTTGTCTTAAACTTGTAGTAAGAACTATGAAAAGAATAGAACACCCTACAGCTGACTCAAAATATAGACCAGAAGATGCATACAGATGACTTCTGCTGTATTTGAGGATAAAAGACTTTCCTGTAGTGGCAGTGGGAAGCCTGTGACCTCTCCAAGGCTTGCCAAAATCAGGTCATCTCTGTGATAAACTGCTCAGGCCTGCATTTCCATCTCGAAAAGTTTCCTGATGAGGTGTGAAGGAAAATGTCCGGCCTCTGTAGATATGGTGTTTCTTAAAACCTTGATGAAAATCAAATGTCTCCCTCCTTTTATTAGGGATGTTAAACAGAAGCAGCTGTGCAAGGGACATGCAGTCTCTTAGCATGACCTTCAGAACTGGTACATGCTCACTGGTAATTGCACAGCCATAGCTGCTTATCATATAGAAAGTGAATCCAACACCTTGTAGGAAATACCTCTGAGGAAACAGAGTCATGATGAAATACTGCCCTGCTTTATTTTTGTGGGTGAATTCAAGCATTTATAAAAATAAACTATGTCCATGGCAGATAAAAAGCAGGCGTAGTTTTTGTGCAGGCTGTTTGGGGTGAGACAGCTCTGCCTGCTTCTGTTACCAAAGATTGCCTCACTTGCAAACTTTTGGTTGAACCTTTAGTTTTGTTAAAAAAGAGAGGAAACCATTCCAAAGCTGTCCCACATATAAGGAGCAGTGCAACCCTTTAACATAGGTTAAAAAAAAAAACAAAAAACAAACACATAGGAGAAGTAGAAGGATTTGGTGGTGAAACCATCCCCGTGTTTGAGCTGCCTTGGTTTTTGATGGTAGGCAATTTGGGTTTGTCTGGGAAGGTTAAGTAGGAAAGCCCTTTTTTTGCAATATTTATTTTTTCTTATCTGAAAATCTGGGAGCTTATCTGAAGAACAGTGGAGACTTCTCTTTCAGATACAGCAATCTCTTGCATCTCAGATTCGTTATATGTGATTTTAAGCTCAATCTAATTGAGACTGCCTTATCTATGTTTTTCTTAGAAACCAGAAGGTAATCTTTAAGAGCTCCAAGTTTATCTTTTCCCTTTCTAGCCACATCTCAACTCGAAAAAGCCCATGCCATCACTCTGCTCTGCTTCATTTATCAAAATAATACAGCAGCTAATCCTTCTGGAAGGACCCAATATGAGACATGCAGGGCAGGACAGCCACATCCCCAGGGCTCTTTTGGGGAGTCAGGGGGGCTGTGTGCCCATACTGTTGTTCCTAGGAGGTTTGGTTGACTGATTGGGACAACTGAATTTGAACACACATCACAACCTGATGGTGAAGGTAACAGCCTTGTAGGACCTGAACCCCTTCCTAATCTCCATCTGCAAGTCTGTGTCCAGGGACGATGACCAGAAATTATCACCTCTCCATGAGACCCAAAAGATTAAGATGGTGTCTCCTAGCCCATCACTATATCATGTCAAAACCTGTCCTGTTTTGTGTATTAAGGCAAATCATCAATTGTCAGAGCTGTCAGCTCAGTTCCCAGACCTCAGTTTGCTGCACAGAAAATACCCATCCTGCTTCTGTTCCAAACCCCAGCATATTCCAACCTGAGCCAAATGTCCACATGGTAAATGATTGTATTAGGTGTAAAGGTTCCCTCAGAGAACTGAGACCTGTGTTTATTTGCATAATAGGTGAGGTCTGCTATTAGGGTTAAATGAGGGAATGGGATGTTTGCAGGAAGATGTTTAAATAGTTCTGGTTCAGTGAGTGCAGATTCCCAGTAAGCATTATAACAGACATGGATAATAAGTGCTGGGAACTTAACTGCTTGTCCAGGTTTAGGCATAAGTTTACAATTGCTTTCTTAAGTATTTGTTTGGCTTTCTTACTATAAATATGGAAGAAAAAAGTCTCCTACTTTCTTGAAGACTGTGCTCACTTCTGAAGTTTCTTTTCCTGACTTCCGTACCAAATAGTTCACAGGGATGTGGATATATACACCTAACGCATCCAAAACTTAGATCAAGTCTCCAGATCTGAAAGGACCAATTCTGAAATCTTAAACCAATTTATTCCTAACACTCAGGGTGTTCCAATTCAATTATGTAACAGAACATGATGTCTTAATCTTCAGTGAAACCGATCAAATCACATGGTGGTGGCCCATTGAAAGAGTGGGCTCTTGTAGAGAAATGGCAGTGTTGGAGATGTTGGAGATGCTGGGCTGTTGGCACAGGGAGGAATATGTGAACTTAAGCGTAAGTCAAGTCCTGAAGCACAAAAGATGTTTTAAGATCAGTGAACTGGACAATGTTGTTGATCCCTGTAGCAAACAGGGACTGTTTGAAAAAGCAACAACTGTATGAACGGCTCAAACATGAACACCTAGTCAATGGTTCCGAGTTGGAGGCATTAGGAATGAAAAAGTCCTACAGGGGGAACCATGATTATTCTGCTTCAGTGCTTTGTCCTGTGTTTCAAACTGCACGCAGACTTCTCTGACCAAAATGTAGATTTTAATATGTGCACTGTGCAATCAGCTTGATTTAGGGTCCTGAGTCAATCTCTTGTAGAAAGAATATTAAACTGCAAGGCATAAACTGGGATTTAAAAAACAAGAAGGGTGTTTTGGTTTTTTTGTTGTTTGTTTCCATTTCCTCTTCCCTCTTTTTTTTTTTTTTCTTTTTAATAGATTCTGAACACCCGCACACATTAAACTCTCTGCAAGGCCTAACAAATATTCCTGTGCAGAAGGGAAACATTTTCTTTCCACAATGTTTGAAACAGGTACGTCCAATGCAGAGATTCACACCAAACAAAAATCTGCTAAACAAAACTGGCTGTTTTACCAGCTGAATGCAAAGTGCAAATCCTTCCCCCAGGACATGATTTTTAGTGGTAGAAAGCGAGGTATGTAGAAAAAAAGGTGAGATCTTACAAGAATAGGAAATTGCTCCAAGTCATCCTTCTGGAATCAGGGACAGAGAGAAGGGAGGAAAAAATTGCAGAAGTATGTAAAGACAATTTCTGAAAAATTTCAGCTTGTGGCCATGTGTGGCACACATAAGCTCAATATGTGGCTATATTATATATGCTGATTTACACACTCTGCAAGAGAACTTAGGTCTGAAACATGACAAGAGAACAATGCCTATCCCAACATGGTATCCTTATGGCACTTCAAGGCAACATACTTGCCAAACTAAAGATAAATTTCAAAAGGAGTCACAAAAGTCACTGCTGTATGTGAAAAGTGCTAGCAATTTTAATCTCAAGAGGTCCACTGTTGTTTCTGTTGCCTTTTAAAAAGCCCAGGAAGCTTGCTGTCATTTTGATTCTGGAGACTAACCTCTGATCAAAGTTTTCTTTAGCTTACCTCCTTTTTGACAAGTCCCCTTTCTTCCACCTCGGTTGTTTTATGTAAAGCAAAAGTTTGCAGCAGCCTGCAGGAAGGCAAGCCACAGCCTCCCTGCCCAGCAGCAGTTCAACACTCTCAGAAGTGAAGGGGCAAGACAGGAGCAGAAGTACAAAGATGGGGAGCTGGCCTAAAGGAATGACCATCCCAGCTACACACTTGAAACAGAAAGAAATTCAGTAAAATCCAAAACCAGAACACTGAAAGTTTCAATGCCTAGGGTGGTAAAACACTGGTACAGGTTGCCCAGAGAGGTAGTGGGTGCCCCATTCCAGGAAACATTCAGCATCATGGATGAGGCTCCAAGCGACCCGATCAAGCTGGACTAGATGAGCTTTAAAGGTTTCTTCAATGCAATGCATTTTATGGTTCTGTGATTTCCACTTTTTTCCAGATCCTGAATGTGTTATGGAAAATGCATTCTTCCTGCTGACTCTGCTCTCTTTCCTTTTTAGCCTGGCTTAAACCCGCACGGCTTCTTAAAAAGACTGGTTTTGCTAGTGGGTTCCAAGGCTAAGAACTCTCCCTGCTGTTCTGCCAATCTGAGGATAAATATTTCAATACGTAAAGGGATATATCCTTTGGAAAAAGACCTGGGCTTGTCTGCCTGTGCCATAAGTTCATCAGAAGCAGTTCTGTCAAGGACTTTTTTGCCTTGGTTTATTGGTTGGTCTCAGCACTACATGGCCCTCAGCAAGGTACATAGCTGCAGGACTTTAAGGTTTACAACAGACATGAAAGGAACTGGCAAAGAACTGGGGTTATGTGAGCTTATGCAACAACCCAGTGTAATGTATTTACTACCTCTGAACTTTTTTAGATTTTCTTTGGATGGGAGCTCTTTGAGTGGGAAAGAGACTTGAAAAAGATACTAATTAGAAACTTGCTAAACAACCAAACAGATGACAAATGTCTCCACCATTGAAAACTAGAGGTGAAAAAGACCATTTGCATCCTGTTTACCACTTCCAAAGATTAGGCATGACACTATACTCATATATTATCATGTATTTTACTCTGATAGACTTTAAATTACTCAAGTCATAAGGTCTATAGACCATACAATATGCTGCACAATATTTGCAGTATTTTTTGAATGCAAATTTATATTCTAGGTAGACTGATAAGAAAAGTGATGTAGCTGAGGGAGTAAAACACTACTCACTTTTTATCAAGATGACCTTTAGTGAGATGGAACTGTAATCCTCATTAACAAAAGCAACAGAATATTTACACAGAGTACTTCATATTACAATTAAAGTAGGCATCTATCTGAATGCTTCTGAAATGTGTAACAAAAGATGCTTGTCACCACAGTTAATTTCTATCAAAGGGTGATCTGATTGCTAAAGAAGTTCACTTTGCCTTGAAAATCATTGGCATAAAAAGTCAAGCTTCAGGTGACCAGCAGAAGAGATTACATCAAAAGCATTAAAAAACAGGAATAAAGTCTTGCCAAGTATTTTTTTCTTTATGCTGAAGGTATTTCAGTAATATTCATATTTCTGCCATACAGGCCATCTAGTACACATTACTGCAGAAAGTTCCCATTCTTTGATACTCCATTGAGAATCTAAAAGTGACTTTAATATAATTCAGGCTTCAAACCCTTTTCTGTGAACTTGCTCTAATTATAGTGACCAACTGCTGCAGGCTAATGCCACCCCTGAAGCAGGCAGTTATATCTGAGGGGCCATCAACTCAAAAGTAACAAATCCAAGTTACCCTGTGTCCTCAGGCAAGCTGTGTAACATTCAATACATACCAAAGCGGTCTTCCAACTTTCTAATTTCAGGTATTTGACACTCAGCCTGAACTCATGCCAGTGATTATTTGCATCACTTTCCAACCTGCAGCACTCTGTGTCTGTTATCTGAGTTACTGTCACTACCTCTTTGAAAAGCACCAGGACCCATATGGCTTGATTTACTGCCTCATGAAATTAAATAAGCAGCACAACATCCACCAAATCGCTCTTTTTCAGAAGGATCCTAATGATTCTCATGAACTCGTATCCAGCCCAACTGATCCAGACTTCCCTCCCTGTTAGGCAGTCTTCCCTTACTGAATACACTTGGCACACACTGAACCTTTTTCCTCGTCAGATCTGTGAACTGACTGCTGAGCAGCCTAACCCCTGGAAGATGGCCTGTGTGCTTAGTGAATTTTTCATGAATCCCACATTAAATCTGCAGGCCTTGAGGTGCACTAAGGGAACTGACATATTTACCCTTCCAGATCAGCACCACTGTTATCTTTCCTAAGAAAGCACAGGAGCACCTTTGTTTTCAAAGGAGGTGTGGGCAAAAGAAAGACCATGGTCCTCCCATGTCACTCAGCTGCCACATCATCATTCTTCCCAACTGCATTCCTTAGGCCATTTATTAGCATTGCTAATACCGAGCACCTCATTTTTATGCCGCTAGCAGCAATTGTGAAAGCCATACTGAACTTTCTAATCCATTTATCTATTAATTTATTATCTAATTAAGGCTCACAATGACAGTCCTATTTGTTTAAAAATGCCCTCAAACTAAACCAATACAAAACACACATGCATTCAAATCAATTAAAATGCTACTCGCTAATGTTTTCCTTAATCAGTTGGTAACTGTTCCATTACCGTTTAAAGAAAGGCAAAATTAATTTTAACTTCATCGTAATCGTGCAACCTACTTACACGGTGCCAAACGGATACAAATGGCTGTTACTGTCATGTCATAAGGGCATGGAATCACATCAGCCATGAATTTTGCAAGAGCCATCCTAGGAATAAGGCTTTTTTGCATAAAAGGGCCCTAGAACATTAGTTTAAATGCTGTCACTGAAAGGCAGTCAGGCAAAAATGGAGATTTCAGAAGAGTTTATTACAGTTTACATCATACCTCGTGCTGCATCTCTATGATTTTTTTCTTCCAAGGGCTGTGCCTTTTGCACAACAGCAGCAGAATCTAGTGCCCCATGCCTAACGCCTCATGTTCCTTACAGGAAAAAGTGAAGGCATCTCCCTGTGTTGTTTAAACAAAGCCTGAGCACATTTTTTACCTAATAAGCTGTGTCAGGGACCCCTTCCATGCCATCCAGGCACAGAGAAATCCTACACAATACCTTAATGCCATTTGTTTCGGCCACTGACTTCAAAAAACAGTTGTGCCTCTTTATTTGGATGCAAAAAGTGCAGGCACTGCACGTCTAAACTACGTGCAGATGTTACACCTTCTTGATACTTTCACCCTTCCCGAAGTGAAAGACTGAACTCAATAATAATTGCTTACTATGGCAAAGGATTTCTGGGGCACAGCTGGGAGAGTTCTGCTCCCTTTCCTCTTTCCTTGCTGCTGGAGTTGCAGTAGTAACTGCACAGATTATCACGCTGGAGAAGGTTGCTCCATTAGGTTATTTAGAAACATTTTAAGAGCATCTTTCAAAGCCCACAGTAATGCAAACTGACACCAAGGTCTGAAACACAAATCCCCGCAGACTCAGTCTATCCTGTTCAGGCCTGGAAATGCATGGAGGAACATTCATTCATTCTCCAGAGCTGTGTTTGAACATGACTAAACTGCTGCTTTTCCACTCCTGCATGAAGCATCGCTTTCCCTTCTGCTCATTATTTATAGTACACCATAAGATATTTTTAAGATGAGGAGAGGAAGAAAAAGCCAGATTGAAGATACATAGACCTGTAGTTTCTGTAACTAAGAATGACTAAATAACATTTCTCAACCTATTTACTTCCTGCAAATTTTTTTCTTTTCTTTTTTTAAGACAAAACAGGTAGCCAAAAGAAAAAGAAATTTCATAAACAGGATATTTACACATTCTACAATTCAACTCTTGTATTGGCAGAGTTTTAAAACCCCAGCTCTGCAGTGACTGAAATGACACAACAAACATACCTGGGATGGAAATCATTCACTATGCCTGAATTTTCTGCAAATCTTTTAAAAAGTGAAGAAATACACCTGAAGAGACTTCTTTTCCTTTGCAAGGGAAAACAAGAGAGCAGCAGAGAGCTCTCAGGATCTGATGTTGATCCTTCTGAAGTCCGGAGAAGACTGTATCTGAGCTTCAAACCCTCACTGCCTTTCAGCACTAATGTCAGCCCACAGGCTTGCAAGCTGGTTTTCAAGTGACAGCTAAGCCACCTGAAGCTCTGCCTTAGCAGTTCAGTGGGGATTTTTCTGATCAGGTTTACTGGATGATGTCTTCCTGAGTGACAGTGATGGTCGGAGTACCGGATATGTGTTCAACAAAGCACATTCCACTCCCAGAGCTTATTTCTTTCCTTTTGTGCTTTATTTACCCTAGCTGACACTATGACACTTAATTAGTCTTAAAATTCGAAATGTTTTTTGGATTAGAGATTTGTTTCATAAAGCCTGGGAGGAAGTGCTAGGTCTGATTAGTGATGCCTGACTCAAAGGAAAACAAACTCCCAGAACAGCCTCCTGACAGCTAATCTCCAATCCTGCATGATGTTAGACCAGGAGAGGAAACCACTACTGCAAAGGATTGGGACCTATCCCTGTCAAATACCTTCAGTGAGCAGAATGAACAGTGGCCATGTAAGAAACCTCTTACTCTGGTGGTGACTGGTGCCTCATGTGAACAGCCTGAAGGTAACTCTGCACTGCATAGTTTTGGTAGCAAAAGAGGCTTTGCCAAGGCATGGCTGAGCTCCCCCTGGGTTCTGCTTCTGCATCAGAGAATCACAGAATGGTTTGGGTTGGAAGGGACCTTAAAGACCATATAGTCATGGGCAGGGACCTATTCCATAGACAGATTGCTCAAAGCCCCATCCAATGGGGCCTTGAATGCTTCCAGGGATGGGGCATCCACAACTTCTGTGGGCAACCTGTGCCAGTGCCTCAGCTCCCGTATCGTAAAGTGTTTCTGGTTCGCTGGCTGCTGGTTGCAGCAAAGATGCTCTCTGTGGAATAGGGATATTCCTTGCATTACTGAAATAGGTCAGCTCCAAATCATAAAAAAAAACCCCAAAAAACCCAAAACCATTACCTGTCCCTTAGGATCTTTTCTACCAAACAGAACTCACAAGCAGCACTGCTGCTGTCAGCGGAGAGTTCTTTGCTAAGGCTCCTCACTGGAGGAAGAGGAGGAATTACCGCTCGACTGGTAGACAGGACTGGCTGCACCACTGTGAGCAGAGGGGCAGGACACAATGCAAGGGGAGCAGTTCATGAGGAGGATGGTGGCTGGAACCTTGATTAAAGGAGTCACCAGAGAAAAATGATGACTGAGAGCTCAGGCTACAAATCGAAGGGTCACTCCATGGAAGTATGAGTCTTCAGTAGGTCAGAAACCAAGACCAGATCTTTTTGGGGAACTCAAAAGTGGACTCTGTGGTTGCTGTTACAACTCAGTCATGCCATGGTACAGTCAGCAGCACTGGCCTATCTGCCTATCAATCACAGCTAAGCTCCACTAGGCAAGGGGGTGCCGGCAGTCATCCTCTCCCCCACATTGCCATAACATTCCCTTGGATCATGTTGCTCTGGTCGCATCCTTACACTCCATGGGGAGGCTCCTTCAGCATACCCAAGTCAAATGCATGTCTGTCCTGGACTTCCCTGCTGGCAGACTGAAGTCAGCACCCATGCAAGCATCCTGCACACTGAAAAGAACACTGTGGCTGTGCCTGGGGCTATGCTTGTAGATTTGTTCTCAGTGTAGCACACAGGTTTACTCCTGAAGGCAGCCTCAGTGATCAGAAGTGCTACACATCCAGCTCTGAACATAATTTTGCCAAAACTTAGCAGTAGTAGAGTGCAAACTGCCTTGGAAAAGAGGAACATGAAAGGCCATGATCTGCTCTCCCATGTAGTAAACTAAAACAAGCTTATACCACTGTTTCAGTGTAATAATAATTTATTAATACTTCATTAATTTAATAATAGGCTTGGGGAGAGGATTGGTTGAAAACAAATAATTGCAGTGGCATATCCTGCCTATACTGTGATCATTCTGAATATCTATCAATGCACAACACCACATCTATTGATACACAGTTATCACAGCTATATCAATATCTTCCTATATCAATATATGGAGTGAGGGGATTGAGAGAGAATACTAATATTGATGTGGGATAATTGCTGACAACAAAATCACTGACATTTCTATGGAGTTTCTATACTGCAGATAATTCCAGGAACATGCTATAAGAAAAGTAAAGATTTCCTATTGTTCAGTTTTTGATTTTCAATTAATTTCATACTATAAATGATGCTATGCTCTAGAGAAGCTGACATAAAACCAGGTTGTTATGGAAAATCTCTGCAAAATGTTTGCTAGTACTGTTAATTCTTTAAAAAATAACCTATCTCCCTATGCAATTATATTTCAGGAAGCAAAAGGTTATCTCTGTTGTAAAGACACATAATGGAGAAAACACTCAAACTGTTGCAATGTCATTGCCAGAATTTCTCCTCCAGCATGACTGTGTTCTCAATTACAGCAGAAAAAATGTGTTAAATATCAGTCAGAGAGGAACATCATCCAGTAGCTGTATACTTCTGAAAAGCTTCTAAATTCCAAGGAAAGAAGATTTTTTTTTAACCTACATTATGCTCAGTTTAAGAAAATAAAATAGAAATCAAATAGAAATGGCTGAGAAAGAATAGCAGAAATCTCCAAGCTATAGCCCAGAAGGGGAACCCAGGATTTCTATTTACTAGAATTAGTATTGGTATTGTTACGTTGTCATTCACAGTGAGCCAAAACCCCTTTACTGCAAACTTCTGCAAGTTACCCGTCACCCCTGATTTGCTTGCCTCATCTCTAAAGTGGAAATAAATGTCCTTTCCACAGCTGGGTCTTGTAAAGTTGCGTTTTCAGGATTGGAATGCCACTATAAATGGGTTTCTTATTCAGGGCTTTATAAACTGTAATGAAAAAAGGCTGAGTAATCACTGACAGTGTTGATGTCTTATCTGAGATACATCCTGAGATCCCTCTAGTCACAGGAAAGTGACAAATTATTTTTCTTGTGTTTCTAATAGAGTCAAAATGAGCATGGTTCTTAGTAATAGTCAGTTCCTTAACAAGCTCATAAACTTTCATTATGTCTTGCTCTGCAGAAATATTTGTACTGCAGAACCAGACATCAAAGATATAATGTAGCTCTGGACACTGGGGCTACTTCACCAACTGCTGCTTGCAGGTTATCTATAAGAGAGCAACATATTGTTTTGCTTTTATGAGATCCTGTAAAAGGAAAGCTGGTACTTAGAAAAAATGAAAAGCTGCAAGCAATATATTGGCTGGGTTAACTTCACCTCTAGTACGTTTAATTTGAAGGAATCTCTACCAAGTTTCAGTATAAACGTGTTGTGACTGTGCTTACATGGAAAGTAAAAGAGGGCTCAAGCACCAGTTCATATAAATTTCCTGCTTAATGTTGCTGGGCTCATCGTGGTCATGGTTTGACCCTCCTGTGTCAGCCTGCCTCTGTGTTTGGGGCCAAATCCATCCTCCTTCATCCATGCATCTTTCCAGGAGAAGTTTCCTTGCTTTTTTCTTGATGCCCAGTGTGTGCCCACATGTTTCTAATTAAGTTGGATCTGGCCCATCATAGCTGCTGATACACAGCATTGTTCTGAAAGCTGGTAGGCGCTACTTGGTTAACAAAAGGCAAGCATACACCATCCCTAGTGGAATTTTCACCAAACTGATTCATCACCCTTGTGCCAAGAGTAGAGCATGGAACTCAAGTTTTGCTTAGTTTAAAATCTGAGGAAAAATTAAAGCTGCTGGCTATTGCCTTTTTTGAGAATGCATTAGGAAATGCTGTTCTGTCTAACAAGTGTCTCTGTCTCCTTGAGATAGAAAAAATAAAAGGATTAATAAGTATCTCATCTCACACCCCACAAACAGTATAGAAGGTCACTGACCAGTAGTCCAAGGTGGGGACTTAGAAGTGACAAAGACACAAAGGCATCCATTACCCTGGAGCAAATATTCAATAATAAGTGGGATGAAAGGAGGGAAGGAAGGGGCGGAAGGGAGAGAAGGAAAGGCAAAGGCAAAGGCAAAGGCAAAGGCAAAGGCAAAGGCAAAGGCAAAGGCAAAGGCAAAGGCAAAGGCAAAGGCAAAGGCAAAGGCAAGGCAAGGCAAGGCAAGGCAAGGCAAGGCAAGGCAAGGCAAGGCAAGGCAAGGCAAGGCAAGGCAAGGCAAGGCAAGGCAAGGCAAGGCAAGGCAAGGCAAGGCAAGGCAAGGCAAGGCAAGGCAAGGCAAGGCAAGGCAAGGCAAGGCAAGGCAAGGCAAGGCAAGGCAAGGCAAGGCAAGGCAAGGCAAGGCAAGGCAAGGCAAGGCAAGGCAAGGCAAGGCAAGGCAAGGCAAGGCAAGGCAAGGAAAGGAAAGGAAAGGAAAGGAAAGGAAAGGAAAGGAAAGGAAAGGAAAGGAAAGGAAAGGAAAGGAAAGGAAAGGAAAGGAAAGGAAAGGAAAGGAAAGGAAAGGAAAGGAAAGGAAAGGAAAGGAAAGGAAAGGAAAGGAAAGGAAAGGAAAGGAAAGGAAAGGAAAGGAAAGGAAAGGAAAGGAAAGGAAAGGAAAGAACCCACAATTGATATAATTCTGTGAGGATAGGCCAGTTTGACAAGTTCTGAGAGATTAATAAACAGCAGGTCTGTGCTTTGATAATTAATCTCTGTTAACAAGTTTTAGTCCATGTATGCAGTATTTATTTTTTGTTTTGGTAATTTTGAGAGGGTGGAGGGAAGGAGAAGCTTATGGGATCTTCAACACAGAATGAGACAAAGAGTTAATGGGAGAGATTACTGCTGTATAATCCTTAGCTGTATAATCCTTAGCATAAAAGCATTAGATACCTGTACTGCTACCACGCCTGCTTGCAGAGATATGTCATTGCCAGGAATTTAGTTGCTGTTTCTGTGGCCTCTGTAGCAGTAAGAAAAATTCAAACTGAAGCTGCTATTCTGTAAGGTTTCCTTGCAAATCCATTGGATTTTGCTCACAGGACCATAAAAATTGCCATGCTGGGTCAGATCAATGGCCCATATAATCCAGTAGTCTTTCTCCAACAGTGACTAATACTATATGTTTTGGTAAATCACAGGAAAATGTAAGAAACCTTTCATGACCAATTATGGAACAACTTTCCCATAGAAAGAAGGTTTATCCTAACTTCTGGTAAAAAATAATTTTTTTTTTTTTTTTTGCTTAGAGTCTGAAGGATTTCTACTAGCTCCTGTCCAACATGACTCTGGTTATATTTGCTACTAATATAAATATCCATTCCTTTTTTAAATTTGGTTAAGTTTAACTTAACATTACTGTGTTGCAGTGAATTTTACAGGTTAAATTATCTTTAGAAGTCTGCCTTTTATCACTTCAAAACTTACAGCCCTTCTGTTGCAATGGATGGCTCTTGTTTTTATTTTATGAGTGGGAGTAAATAAGGCTGCCAATTTACTGTCTCTGTAGTATTCAGGATGCAATATACTTCCATGAGACACCTTTTTATTCACCTTTTCTTTATAGGGACTGTTCCTCTCTCTCACCTTTGCATTCTTCCTAATAATTTTTTGCTGTGAGAAACTTCTTCCATTCTTAAATCCATCTATTTCTCTAAATATAAAAGGAAATGTTTATTTAGATCTATTCTTTTCTTTTCTATTATTCTCTATTTAATTGGAAAACTACAATGACTTTGGCATTGAAATCTAATTTCTGAAGGTCTGCTTTGAAATTCCCTGAACCAGTCACTGCATTCTTACCAAGCTCCTGCCACCATAGCCATGAGACATTAGGCTGTTTGTGGTATTTTTCTTAAAATCCAGTTTTAATATTCTAGCAATGTAAACATTTTCCTAAACACAGCTGTGCACTGAGTGCATGATTTCCCTGAACTGTTGTTTATAGGGACCAACAATTCTCTCCTAAAACCCTTCAGAATCTATCAGTATGTTGGAGTTTCCAACTAGTGTATTCTCACCTCTGATTTTTCTCATCTGTGTTTTCCCAGACAATTGTTCAGTTGCTCCTCTGCTTTGGAAGGTGGCCCTGGACTTCCTCCTTGGACTCTTCTGGCCCTGTCACTACTTTAACATCATCTGCCAGTGTTGCTCCTTCCCTCTTCACTGCTTTTTCAAGTTAGAAAAGGGTTTATTAAATATATTCTAATCATACATCTTTTCCTTAATCTCTTCTGCTAAAGACCTTAATTTGAAGTCCATGTAAAATACAATCAACTGTCTTTTTATCCACTGTTACAATCAAGTTCAAAGTAGCCTGGACAAGACTAGCACAGATAAAAAGCATGTTCACATCTGCTCCATCATGTACATATGGTACGAGCAGCTTATTTGTAATCTAACACTTATAATATTTTCCATTTTAGCAAACTCTTCACTGCCCCATCATCCAGAGATCCATTTCTTTTCAAAGAAGCAAGCAGAAGATGCTCAGCCCTCTAAAGCCTAAGACTGAGTTAGTGTCTTCCCTTTCTGTGAGCAGCACCAGAGCTGTTCCCAGCAGCTGTCAGAGAATGAGCACCTCTGAACCAGGAGAGGCATCTAAAGCACTTGATTTCAGCAGTCTTGTTTCAGCAGCAGTGCACTTCCTGTAATGATGAGAACAGAAATACTGTAGCACCTCTGAAGTGCAAGTTGTTCCCTGAGGCACTTGTTTTGGCGGTGGTCATCCTGCTCTAGAGATACTGGTGTCTTTCCGCTGAATACCAGGACTGCCTAAGGGACCAGCTTGGAACTAATGGTTCTGATCTGCCTGAATAAAACTGCCTAAGATGAATGCTTCACTAAGTGACCTGAGAATCTTTAACATAATTCTTTTTTTATGGTCTTCTCTGGCATTCAAATTCAACTCTGTTGCTGTTTTTGAGTGCATGAGGAGCTGCAGGGCAGCAGACTGACAATAGGCTGTGGAAACTGCTAAGTAATAAACCTTTTTTTTACTGGGAGGTAGACCACGTCCTGGCACAAGTTGCCCAGTTTATGGAGTCTCCATCCATGGAGGTATTCAAAAGTCACAGTGGTCACAGTCCCAGGCAACTGACTTTAGGTGGTCCAGCTTGAACAGAGGGCTTGGAGCAGATAATCTGCAGAGGTCCCTTCCAACATCAACCACTTCTTCATTCCCTGATTTTGAAGGAAATTCAGTTTGGGATGGCCTAAGGATATTGCATTGGTTTGTGGACTAATTTGTCAATCACCCAATAGGAACTTACATGTTAAGGACTTGCCAGCTCAACTTCAGATCCCAAAGCCTAACTGGCATAGTTTGCTTGAGTCCTGAGGTCTGCACTTTTCCTCTCAGAAATGCTGTAGAAGGACAAAGGTTTTAGAAGTATCATGCTTTACTGTATGCAATATATAGTCAAGAGAACTTCACTCGAGGAATATCTGTTGGATACTTTTCAGAAGAAAATTTAGGACCCAATTCCTTTAAAAAACACTTGAAAAATGGTGGTATTAGCTGTATATTAGCTGTATAAATATATATATATATATATATGCATATTATATATATATATATATATATATAAATATAAATAAGGTGACTAGACATTCTCATACCAGCTGAATCTATATCTATAAAAATATTGTAAAGACATTTGCTTTCACTTCTCTTTAAAAAAGTTTACCTTAGTAAGGTATTTCATTGACAGTGAATATTAAGTTGCCACAGTTAAAAATGTAGCAAGGAAATTGTGTTATGTGATGGGATGACAAAAACCCTAAGCTGTATCTCTCACAAGAAATCAATGTACTGTGTCATTTAATGTCATTAAAAAAAAACCTCCCAACAAGATGTACTCAGAGTAGTATTAGCAGAAAAGTGAGCTTCTAATGGCCTTTATTGATTAAGTCAGAAACAGCAGACAACTCTGAGGATATTGCTTTTGTACAAAACAACTGGAAGTACCACCACCTTACTTTATTCTTAAGTAGATTTAGTGAGGATGCCCAAACTCAGTATCTGTGGAACTGCCATTGGAGCAACTGCAGCCCTTTGTTCCAGTGAGAGGGATTTGCTGAGCCTGAAAGAAGTTTTCCCATCACCTTTCCTGAGATACTCCTCCTTTTTTCCACAAATTTTCATTTGCTAACTGCAAACCTTTGTCCTTCTCAAAGACTTCCTGAACCATCCTGTTCCCCTCCTGAACATCTGTCAGATGTTTGCATGAGGGAATGAGGACTAGAGTCCCTCATTCCCTCATGCAAACATTCTCTCTCTAAGGAGAGATAGCAATCCTAACGATATATTAAAAAAAAAAAAACCTGCTTTGGGATTGAATCCACAGTGACTGTAGAACTCTCTCTCCAGAACAAGACACACAGAAAAATGCAGCTGAATTATGGAGGCTTAATAACATGCCATCAGTTGTGCTGTCATACCTCAACAGGGTGGGTGCAGATCCCATGTGTCTGGAGGGGACAATGTTGTGTCATGCAGAGATGCATTCCACACTGGCTGATGCTGAGAAGCACAGAAATGCACTTGTGATCTCCACACGGTAAATCTGCTCCTATCCTGAGGCACATTCCTAATTGTAAGATGGAAAATATAGCTTTCCTATTCTTTCCGAATGCTAAATTCTTCTATTTTGCAGAGAGGGAGCTCAGAACATGCTGGCCCAGCTGCACAGCCATAACTCATTGAAGTGCAGCAATTCCATGAGATTTGACTGTGTGCCCACGTCCTCCAAAAAACCTCATGATAGGCACAGACCGTGTCGGCGGCCTCTTGACTCACTGCTCGGCTGCTTTATTGAGATGAGAGCTGCTGAGAGCCATGGCCAACAGCATTAAGGGCCCTGCAGAGCAGCTGAATGCTGGCCACACAGTGCTGTAAATGGGCCAGGACGGATGTTTTGGATAGGGGCCAGATCACCATAAATGCCAGCCAAGGAAGATGGTTTGTGACTCACCCCTTGGTAAATGCGCATTTATTTGGTGCACAATTCCTATACCTAAAGTAAACAGAGAGACAAACAGACTCTGGAGAGGTGTGGGGAGATGACAATAAATAGGGATGATAAAGAGCATAAAAGAAAATTCTGCAGTCAGCCATAAAAATTCCCACTCCCCACTGGCTATTTTACAGAGAGTTGTTTTTATCTTGCCAACAGTAAATAATGAAGGCAGGTTTTTTAGCTGGGTGAAGGGCACTGAAGCAGTGTTAGGACTGATCAGAAAGGGTAAGGTGCTGAGCATACGCAGGGTGTGCAGACTGGAAGCTGGGAGCATCACTGCTTCTCTGCTGTTAAATACACTGGAATCACCCCAAGCCATTGAGCCTTTGCCAAGTAACTCACTGCTCTGTGGACAGACTCTGCTTCTTGTTCACGTTTGCTGATCTGATGCAATTCCTAGTGCTTAGTGGTTTAACAGAACTTTCTGTGAGACACTCAATTTATCACTGATAAATCACTGATGAAATCAAAAGTTCAGTTATAAAGTGAAGGCTCAGCCACAGCAGTATAAAAGGCTTTCCCCTGGCTTAGAAATACACCAGTGAAGGTACTCAATATGATGGAACCCCTGCAAAACCTCCGCACTGCTCAGGCTTTGTTTCAGGCTTTTGTTCTAAAACCATAATTATTGTTCCTGGCTAACGATGGAAAAGACATGTACATCATTCCTAACATGCCCAACCAGTTCTGTCCTACCCTCTACCAGCTCTCAGCTCTGTTATGCACAGAGCAAAGCAGTTGAACTCAGCAATGAGAGTCTCCCTTTTAATAGGAACATTTTGTATTTTCAACATTGCCTGTGCCATTTCCTCCTTTGAATAGAAGAGATGAATGGATGGATGCTGGATAGGTGGCTGTCTTAGGATGTTTCATGGGTTCTTGGTATTTTTTTCTTCAAGCAATGCCCCAAAAGTAGTAAATTTTCACCCCTTTCTGTTCAAAACCTTGGGAAGTCCCCTCATTTCACTGGACAGTATGTTTAGATATGGAGATGGTGATGGCCAGTGATAGGACAAATGGGAATGACTTTTGACTGATAGAGGGGAAGTTTAGATTAGATTTAAGGAAGAAATATTTTACTGTGAATGTGGCGAGGCACTGGCACAGGTTGCCTACAGAAGTTGTGGATGCCCCGCCCCTGGAAGTGCTCAAGGCCAAGTTGGATGGGGCTCTGAGCAACCTGCTCTAGTGGAAGGTGTCCCTGCCCATGGCAGGGGGTTGGAATTGGTGCATCTTTCAGGTCCCATCCAACCATTTTATGATTCTGTGGTTCCATGACTTCATTTCCTTGGAGGTGTAGGCTGAGGAAAAATCCCACAAAAAAATTTTAAGCATTCAAAATAATTACAGATTTGTGTTTGAGGCAGGATCTTCATCTGTTTGCATTTCAGCAGGTCAAGTAACAGATGACACAAACAACAACATTGCAAGCAATTATTTGATGTGGACTATACATGCAACTAGAATGTTTGGGACCACACTACAAATCTTTTTATTCTCCATGCCTGAAGTGCTCATCATACAGGCTTTTGAAATCTGTCTTAGAGATCTCAGTGCACATCAGACTCAAATCTCTAACCCAGCACACCACTTGAAAAGAAGGTTTTGCCCCTTGATCCCAATATACACGAAAACCATGAGAGATCTGCAGGGCAAAGCACTGTCTGATTATTTCTTTGTCTGTATCTGTTATTTCCCAATAATAGATACAGTGCTGCTGCTCTGGATCCTGACCCCCATTATAGTGATACAATGCAGCAGCTCCACCGACTTTCTCATTTGTGCCATCCAGAAAGGTGCTGCAGCACGAGCCGCTGCCCTGCCATGCATTTGTCTTTCATTTCCATGCATTTCTTGCCTGATATTGGAGTGGGAGTAACACCACCACAGTTCAGCCTTCACCTCTTCTTGGCATGATTTATGTGCATCATGCAGCAGCTCTGCTAGAGATTTTTCTCATTTATATTGGGCTCCAGCATATTTTCTCCTCAAGCTAACTTGATACCTTTAAATAGAAGCAGCACCTGAGCAGAGGAATGAAACCAAGAGTCGAAACAGGGAGAAAAAAGTGCTTGGGCACCATGGCATTCAAAGTGAATCTCACAGTAGCCCCATTTCCACTGTAAACTTCGTAAAGGGTACACACACTATGTCTGTGGAATCTCATTGCAGTGACATCAGTACACATGGCTTTTGATTAAAAAATGGAAATGTATGGATACTGTTTACAGCTTGTATAATGGTGCTGGGAATCTGATTGGATTGACGTTTGGTTTGAAATGGGACATAAATTTGAACACAAACTTTAGCCAGTTTTGTGCTAAAATTTGAAGGGATGTGCTTGTTTGCCTTCCTTCCAAACTCTGTCTTAACACTTAATAAGCTGCCTGTTGTTATAGGACAGTGGTATTCTAATTGCAATTAGTGGTTTAGGGGGATTTTAATTGCAACGTAGTGGGGAGGACTGCCTCTAGATTACAGTTTCATTAATGTTATGTTACCTAAATGACAAACAGTGATAGGTGGCTTCTTCTGATTTATGAAAATTTACCCCTGAACAAATAAAATAAATTACAGTCGGGCATTCCTAACAAACAAACAAACAAAAACCAAAGGACGAGAACTACCTGTTAAGCTGATTCGTCTTGCCTAATACAGGAAAACAAATCTAGGGAGGCAATATACAATATTTCAAGCAGGTAAACACTGGCAAGAGAAAAAAGCAACTGAGGTAGTATAAAATGATGTGAGTAATTTGAGACTGAAAATGAGATGAAAACTCCTAAGCAGCAGAAGAATGAAAAAGCTGTTTCCAGTAAAAGTGATCAGAGTAAGGCACCAATCTGGCTTCAAGATGAAGAATTTATCTCTGTCTATAGTGTGAGTTGGGATTTGATGAGGGAGTAGGGTCATGGGAATGACAGGGCATGTTCCTCAAAGAGTTGGACAATTTACTTTCTTCAGTGTCAGCATCAAGAAAATTTTCAAAGAGAAGGAAAAGAAGGAAGCAATGGAGGGGAGAAAAGAGAAGGAAGGAAGGAAGTGGCGGAAGGAAGGAAGTGGCGGAAGGAAGTGGCGGAAGGAAGGAAGGAAGTGGCGGAAGGAAGTGGCGGAAGGAAGTGGCGGAAGGAAGGAAGGAAGGAAGGAAGGAAGGAAGGAAGGAAGGAAGGAAGGAAGGAAGGAAGGAAGGAAGGAAGGAAGGAAGGAAGGAAGGAAGGAAGGAAGGAAGGAAGGAAGTGGCGGAAGGAAGGAAGGAAGGAAGGAAGGAAGTGGCGGAAGGAAGGAAGTGGCGGAAGGAAGTGGCAGAAGGAAGGAAGTGGCGGAAGGAAGTGGCGGAAGGAAGTGGCGGAAGGAAGTGGCGGAAGGAAGGAAGGAAGTGGCGGAAGGAAGTGGCGGAAGGAAGTGGCGGAAGGAAGAAAGGAAGGAAGGAAGGAAGGAAGGAAGGAAGGAAGGAAGGAAGGAAGGAAGGAAGGAAGGAAGGAAGGAAGGAAGGAAGGAAGGAATTGAAAGACAACAAAAGAACAAGCCAAAGAAAATGAAAAAAATACAAGAGAGAGCAGAGAGGAAAAGAGAGAAAGTGGGAAGGAAAGAAAGTGAGAAAGCAAGAAAGAAAGCAAGCAAGCAAGCAAGGAAGGAGACAGAAAGAAAGAAAGAAAGAAAGAAAGAAAGAAAGAAAGAAAGAAAGAAAGAAAGAAAGAAAGAAAGAAAGAAAGAAAAGAAAAAGGGAAAGAAGGTGTAATAACCCTCTAAACCAAAACCAGCTACACCTAAAGCCCAGACGACTTCAGAGAAGCTGATTTACTAAAGCTTTCTAACGTTTCACATAATCAATTGCATCTCACCATTGCTTGACTATTGTTTAACATACAAGAGCAATATAGTTCCAGACCTTGCTTGGGGCAGGTAATGATGGTGTGTTTGTGTGGGATGGAGCAGTAATTCATTTCAGACACGGAGGTAATTCATTGCAGACACTCTTAAAGAGACTGGGGGGAGAAAATAAAATGACAGATGATTTTATAATAGTTCAGTATTATTTTTTTTAGCTGTTGACCCTGGAACTGGTAATAGCAGGAAATGGAAAGATTAGCGTAAAGAATGGTCATTGATACTTGGGGTCTGATAGTAATTTTTGCTGAGCTCTATACTTATTTTGAAAGGAATGAAGCATTAAAAACAGCCAGGGTTTTCTTTCCTGCACATATACAATCTTACAGCTCTTATGGAAAGTGTAAAATGGGTGAACAGGAATTATGCCAAAGGGTTTCATAGGAATAACTCTGAACTCACATTAAACATGACAGAGAATTAGAATTTTATCTTCTGAATTGAGTAAGACTTCTCAGAAACCTGTAGATAATCCATCTTTTTCCATTAAATTCTTGATTTTTTCATATGAGAAGAAAAGCTTGATTTTGTTTGCAGTCTGTTTAGTAATAAAACCTGGATCTGTAGATAAATGAAAAGAGTGGATATTCTTACCCAGACAAATAAAAAAATAAAATAAAATAAATAATAATATGGAAAAGAGATTGTTTTAGGTAAATCAGAAATTGAATTAATGGGAGGATACAAGGAATCTACCTAAAACACGATAAGAATCCAGATGGCTCTTTAAGATGTATCCTCAGAATTTTTTAACTGAATGGATAAGTGGCCATTAGAGGATAATGTGGGAATCATGATTTATTAGGTTAGGTTCAGGCCTGCAATGCAACGCTGTCTATCCAGACAACAGTAAGTCCACCAGAATTATTCTGTACTAAAGAAGAACAGAAGTGGTTTAGGCTTATTCACACTTCGACTGCTCAATTCAGCCAGCAGATTTATCTCCCACCTCAGCAGATACTCCTGCTGCCTAAGCTCTGGTCTGACAATCTAGCTGGTCCCTTTCCCTATCACAGTTCTGAACTTATGGGACCACTTCAGTGATGCCACAGATAATCCACAGCCCTTTTACATAGCTTTCTGGGTTAAATATACAAAACAGGTGATGTGAATTGAAATATATCCTACATAACCTTGTATTCATCCCCTTTTTCTCATTACATGAGCCTGGTGTGAAAAACAGTTGAGGAATGATGGATGCACCTTAGTTAGGAGGGAATATCATCAATAGATGACAAACCTGGGTAAGTGTTAACAGTTGCTCTGAACAGTTAACTAAATTGATGTGATTTATAGTAATAGACAACTACTTGTGTGACTTTGAGATTTTAGGGCTTTAAATGCCTAAAGGAGTCAAGGTGAAGAGATCCTGGATAAGGAAATGGGAACTCCTGAAAATGGTCATTTTTCTAGTCCTACTATCAAGTCTAGGAAACTCCTGCAGCATTCTCACCATTATGTGAAAAATAAAGCAGTCAGATGTTATATGACTGTCTTAATTGTGGTAATCGTGCATTTTTCAGCACAAAAAAGGAGGATGCTGCTGCTTCTACATTAAAGGGAGAGTGAGTTTTATGAGTCATAAAATAGAAGGAAACACAGGAACATTATCTCACTAGCTGTAAAAGAAGAAAAAAAAGAGGAAAAAAAAATATTATGTGAAGACTTTCAGGGCTTATCCTGAAAAACATAGATGCTGGAGGCATTCAGTAGCTCTCTGAACTGTTTTCTTGTCAGGGAATAGCCTTGATGACAAAATACTTTCAGCTGAGGATTCAGCTCAACATCCCTAGAAGTGAGGAACAGAGGCATTACTGCACCAGGGCTAACTAGGACACCACTTAGGAAGGGACCCTCTGCAGCAGCCAAGGCATATTACATCTCCCAACAAATGTACAAAAGCATGTGTTCCCAGGAAATTTCTTCCCTTTCTCATATGCTGTTCTCTTTAAAGCCTGTTTCTACAAACACTTGCTGCTTGACTTCCTTCCTGACACCATGAGGAGCCCCATTTAATTAACCTGGCAGCCTACCGTGGTGAAAATAGATTGCGGCTTGTAAGTGTGGGGATTGACAGTCTCTGCAAGGTGCCTTGGTTTGCTCAGCTACAGAAGTTACTGTTTTGCAATTATTTTGATCCTATGATTCCAGGTTGTACATCCAGTGGCTTCGCTTTGGCTGCAACAGTAGCTGAGGATGGGGAGGGAGGGGGAAGGGGACTGTGTGTGACATGGAGCACCAGCAGTTCCCTCCCCCAGTCTGTGTTATATTGGGTAGTGAATTGCCTCTGGCTAATCACAAGCCTTCTTAACATTTTCCTCTGAGAAAACAGATGATCAAATGCAAGAAAGCCTACTCATTAAAACAAGTGCTGGGAAGGTTTTGTTCTTTTCAGACCCATCTCTGTGTTTGAGTACCTAGAGAACCAACCACTATTAGCTGTATAGCATCTGTTTACCATCAGCTTTGTCTGAAATCTCTCTCTCTCTTTTTTTTTTTTTTTTTTCCCCAAGTTAATAAATATGGAGTTTGAAAACTGGTTCTGATTAGGCAGGTCAAATAATGAAAATACTCTCTAAGGTCAGAATATACCTGAGGATCTCACTGCAGAGCAAAACACCCCACAGAAATCACCAGAAAAATGGCAGCTCAAGGCAGATGGAAGTGGCCTACTAGGTGCTGCTGGATTTAGAGGTGCTGCCTTGGTGCTGCAAATGGAGCTGCAAAAATTGTGGGTGAGATTCAGCCATCTGAATTTCTGCATTAGGTGGCCAGGAAGTAGCATTAGATTCTGCGGAGGGCAAACATAAAGGAAGATTAAAAAAGCCTCTCCTTTTTAAGGAAATGCTGTATGTACACAAGAGTGATGGAGGCTGCAGCAAAGTTTTCTTTTCTGCATTTCTTTCTGCCTACTTCACAGTTAGTTGCTATACACCACTTCCACTAGAGTATTTTTTTTCCCACTGTTATTAAGATAAATTGCCTATTACCAAAGCAGCTATAAGGAAGGAGAAAAAAAAGCATCTTTTCCATCACAATGCAGTCAGATTCCATTGTAATTGGCAGCGTGGTGGGTATGTCACTCCCACCAGGTCCCTTGCCCAGCTGATTGAGTTTGTTCTTTGTGTGAGATGCTCCTATTTGTGTTGATTCATGTGACTTTTTCTTTTTCAGTCTCTCGTTATGGGTTGTCTTTTCTTTCCCTTGCAGGAGATGAACAACCAGGGGGAAGAAAGGCAGTTGTCAGCTCCATTTACTGGAGTTAGTACTGCTGTGGTGAACGTGATTCCTTCTTTTGTGTTTTGTGGGTGCTGCAGGGTGAAACTGTAAATTCTAGTTATAAAAACAAAACAGGAAGCGCAGGGTAAGCAGGTGAGGCAGAGCTGTTAAACACTTTGGTATTTGGATTGCTGGATGGGTGTCCATGTTACATGAACCTGGCAGAGAGGTAGACAGCTTACAGCTCCTACTTTGGAGTACAGGGGTAGCATCCAGAATTTAAGATTTCTGGATTCCTGAGCAAAACTATATTGAGAAAATCTAAACCTATAGCAAAAAAGCCAAACAGAGACTTCTAACAAGGGCGTGTAGTGATGGAACAAGGCTTTAAACTGACAGAAGGTACAGTAAGATTATATTAGGAAGAAATTCCTCACTGTGAGGGTGGTGAGGCACTGGCACAGGTTGCCCAGAGGAGCTGTGGATGTCCCACCCCATGAGTGTTCAAGACTGGGTCAGATGGGGCTTTGAGAAACCTTCTCTAGAGGAAGGTGTCAGGGCAGAGGGGTTGGAACTGGTGCTTTCCAATCCAAACCACTCTATAATTCTATGATCTATTCCAGGTGACACCCCACTGTGACTGGCCTGTCTCTCTGTTAACTAGCCTCTGAGGAGTACCTATATCCTAATCCGTACTGCTGTTGACTGGCCCATACCTTGGCTTCTCATGCTCATCTAGCAAAGCCAGCTTGGCCACCCCAAAGAAGACCTGAAGCCATGCACGGCTCACCAAGAGCCACGTCCCACACCTTTGCAGCTCCTTGCCATGCCTGCCATATTACCAACCAAGTCTTGTCATGATTTTGTCTCACTCTTACTGCTTTAATGCCTTAAAAAGTCTGAGCACCACTGCTAGTGTTTGAATCCTCACATGTGTGACCAAGAGTATGAATTTCTCCCTCCTTAAAACATCTGGGATAGCTCAAGGTACACTACTACAGGGTTGTCAAGCACTGGAACAGGCTGGTCAGAGCTGTGGAACCATCATCCCTGGAAGTGTTCAAAAGGTGTGTAGATACAGCACTTAGGGATATGGTTTAGTGGTGGGCTTGACAGTGCTGGATTAATGGTTGGACAAGGCGATCTTAGAGGCCTTTTCCAACTTAAATGATTCTGATTCTAGGGCTGCTCTGTTCTCTTTACTCCCAGATTCAGAGCACATCCACAGGCTGTCCCTTTTAGAGTTAAGTAGCCTGGAGTTGTTTCTCCTCGCAGAAAGTTGCTTTCAAAGAATATTTGAAAGGAAAGCTCCTTTCTCAGAATCTAATATAGTGCAGGTTTCTCCCCTGAGTTTATCTGTGAGGAACCTGGGATCCTAGAATCTTTTATCAACATCTGGCCAGAGTCAGAAGTTGGATATGCCCTGACTAGACCAAGACAGGTCTTTGAGAATCCATAAGATGTCTGTGCCAAGTTTAGGGAAAACTAATCCTCAGATTTAAGTGTAAAACCTGGGTTAAATCCATTACTGGCACAGACTTAAAAACTCTGTAACACCTTCTGTATTGCCATACCTCCAAAACACACACACACACACACACACAGAGAGAGAGAGAGAGAGAGAGAGAAAGAGATTATTCCATTTTATAAGCATGGAATATTTGAGACTTATAGGAAGCTACAGAAAAATGCAGAGGTTTATCAGACAGAAAAATGCAAGCAGCTTCTTCACGTATCTTTTGGGATTTAAATGCATTTCTTTTTAACTATTTTTCATTTGCATCCATAGAGAAATTGAGTCACTAGGAAGAATCAGCTTGTTGTAATACACAAGGTGAGATGCGTGGTGGCTGCAAGGCTGGGCAATGTAATTTAGATTTTGTAGTGAAAGTGCAAGCATGAGATGGGTAAGCATGAGATGGGCAAATCAAGTCCAATATAAATTGTATAATAGTACTAGAGCAGAGAGAAGTAGGGCTCATGAAATCTAAGGACTTTCTTTGAAAATAATATTCTTAGTCAGTTCATTAAGGAAACAGAAGTGAATACGAGTATTTGATGTAATATATTAAATAGGATTGGAAAGAGTAAAATAACCACAAGCTAAGAGCAAGGATCCTTCAGCATCTTGCAAACACAGATTTCAGTATGGCCATCTCTGGCTTGTGTCCAACACAAAGTAGGTTACAAAAATTAACCCTTCTTGCAAAGAGATGCTTCTACATGCAGAGGCATAGAAACTGGTGGCATTGCTCTGATCCATGTCTTTATTAATGTCTAGGTCATCAGCTCTATTTATGTCCTTATTGCATAGAATTTTATTTTTTTAATTAAAACTGCCATTCACCAGAGTAAAGAGACAAATTCCTAAGGGAAAAAAGAGTAATCTTTGAAACATGTCACCGAATGGGAAAATATGCTTATTTTCATTCCAGGGAGCTGCCATTACCCCACAGAAAAATTAGCCCCACATAGGGAAAATTTCAAGACCTACAGAACTCCATAGGAGAAAATGAGCTTTCACTGCAATGAGTATGAAGTCTTATAGGGCCACAAACAATAAAAACTCTTCCTTCTCCTGCCACTGCAAATGTATTTCATGTATACTTCTAATGCACTGACAAAACTAATAAGCTTATCTCACATGGAAAAAAAAAAAAGCATAAACACTGTTATATCCATGAGTAAAAATGCTTTCTCAATCTGCTGTGGTCAATTGCCAGCCACTGCACCCCATGCTGGCAAAAAAAGAGCTGCAGGAGAGAAATGCCTTATGCATGGAGGGAGACTGCTGAAGGGTCTGCATTTCCCTCTCCATAAAGTGAAAATCATTGTAGGAGGCTCTAATTATCCTGTGGCAAATTAAATGGCAAAAACCAGCATGAGCTTTTAAGTCTCAGCTGCAGAGCAGAATTTCTGGTGGGGTTTTTGTTGTTTTGTTTTTATGTTCTGGCTTAATGCACAGGTCATCATTACCAGACACCTGGGTTATGCCTATGCATTGCAGCCCAGGACAGGATGTGACTGATATTTCAGTACCTGAAGGGGTCCTAGGGGAAAGCTGGAGAGGAACTTTTTACAAGGGCAGATAGTGACTGGACAAGGGGAATAGCTTTAAACTGACAGAGGGTAAATTTAGATTAGATACTAGGGAATGTGAGGCACTGGCACACGTTGCCCAGAGGAACTGTGGATGCCCCATCCCTGGAAGTGTTGAAGAACAGGTTGGATGGGGTTTTGAGCAAACTGGTCTAATGAGTATCCCTGGCCCTGGCAGCAGCACGAATTAAATGATCTTTAAGGTGCCTTCCAACACAAACCATTCTGTGATTCTATGATTCTATGATATATTTCACCTTGAAAGAATGGGAAAAACAGTGTCTTTTCCTAGGCAAAAACCAATCAACCAAAGGAGAGGTAAATTCCTGAAAACTATAAAAATTAGGCTCTGTTATTATCCTCTATCCTCTCTCTGCAGCTTTGGTTCGAGATTGGCCAAGGAGTAAATGTCCTGCAGCAAACAGGTGGAGGAGCAATGGAGAAGCCGGGAATTTACCAAAGCCCACACATGCAATTTGCTTCTCTTCCTTGTTGACAAAATCTGCACAGAGTCAAATCAAATGGATAAGCAAGTTATCTGATCATAAGAAACAAAGCACCAGCAGTTTGGCTCTGTGCTTGGCAGTGGGTTTCTCATCTCTTCAAGGCTTTTTCAGTTTCTCTAGCTGTGAGCTACCTGTGCTGCCTGAACTGCTAATGCACACTGTCAAGGACTGGGTAAATAACTTGTCTGTGAGACTTACCTTTTTGTAATAATAGAACATGATCCAAACAGTGAGCTCCAAAACGAACAGAAACAGAAAGCTTTGCATGTATATGTCAAGGCACAATTGCATATCTGTCTTTCGCTGTAAATACAAATAGTGTGTGATGCCCTGGCAGCGTGAGCTGTACAGCAGAAGCACAGCATTTCCAAGCAGGGTCCTACTCTGAGGCTCTTGCCATCAATAAGAAGCAGAATTAGGCCCTGGTATGTAAGAAAATTATACTGGACTGGTCAGTTTGGCTTCACTTATGCTGAGATTATGTACATTAGACATGTTTATAATATTATGATATATATAATATAATTTCAAATGTGAAATGCCATTGAAAATTCTAACTGGGATTCAGACAATCTGACATGAAGGAGAGCTGGGCATGAGTGATCCTAGCCATGGAGCCAAATGTCCATTTGATGTAAATCAATATATACCTTTTCCAACAACTTTAAAAAAAAAGTGTGTGTGCTTGCATGTGCACCTGTAAGTACATGTTTTATCCTACTCAGGGAATTAGAGCTTTTTAAAATTATTCTGTATTTTGTATCCAACACTGACTGGGTTTGGCTCATACATTTAGGGTAGGCAGAAGACCTTCTCCATTCCAATCCCATAATTTTCCCAATGGTCAAGGATTAAAAGGAGTAATTTCTCTGCTTGTGCTAGTGCCTTTCAAAAAGCACCCTGTTGATATTTACCAGCAGTAGCACAGAGAAGTAATTTTTGGCAGCTAATATATCCCTCCTCTATGTCCCTCTCACTTTCCACTTGCCCCAGGCCAGCCCCCTATGCATGAGATGAGACAGTGCTGTAAACTTCACAGTTGTGCAGAAAATCCTGGTTTAGACAATTTTTTTAAAACTTTGGAACTTTCCTCAGTTTCCTGATTTGGTAGGGGTTTTTAATTGGTTTAGAGAAAAAAGCTATAAAATACATGTTTGGCAAGCTCAAAACCAAAAGGCAAACAGAAAGAAGAAATCTGTATTCTCATTGTGTTCAAGTCTCATTATTATAAAGTGAATTTCATTATTTTTAACAGGTTATTCAATATCTCTGCATGCTGGTCTTTGGCAATGTAGACAATAGACATTTTAACCACTTGCTTGTGAAGAATCTTGAAAGCAAGATTCTTACCAAAATTTTCAACCTGTGGGTGGCAAAATTTCCTCTGTTTGAGGAGTTAAGAGCTTCTGATCTATTTCCAATCTATGCAATAGGCAAGAAAGTAAATCCAATAATGCCTACTGCTATGTTCAGGGCTCTGATCCTCTTCTTTTGCAGTGCATAATTTAACATAAAGCTCCATCTACTACCAGACGTGATCTGGCATGCCAGGAAAGTGCATTGTAGGATGGCAGTTACATCATACAGTGAAGACTGAGAGAAGTATACTTGTTTTCTCCTGTGTGGTTAATAGGACTATTTTATCTATTTTTCTGTAATCCTTCAAAAAGTTTTCCTCTGTAGAATGAGCCTGCAGTTTGTCTTTCCTAAGAGCCAAGGGCTGAGCTCCTTAAGATGCCATATGTGCTATCTAGGGAGGAGGGAAAGAAATTACCTCAGTAGCTCTTGTCACCCTCCCTCTGGTCCCTCCAGCTGGCAATGACTCTTGGAAACAAAGCCCAGAACAAAAATGATGCAATGTGCTTCTTCTTTCGAGTGGCCAAATTATTCTTCAAAGACATAGGATCAGATTTTCCAATGGCACAAACTGTTCTTGACTCACTAGAAATGTGGCCACAGAGACGAGCATCAGATAAGGATGTGGCCATCTGTTCTTCTGTCCTTGGTATTCACTCTGTACTGGACACTGGTAAGGCTGTACCTCAAATCCTGTTTTCAGTTTTGGGCTCCTCACTACAGGTGCTGGAGTGTGTCCAGGGAAGGGCAATGGAGGTGGTGAAATGTCTGGAGCACAAGTCTGATGAGGAGCTGCTGAGGGAGATGGGGGTGTTTAGCCTGGAGAAAAGAAAGTTTAGCCCTCTTTACAGCTGCCTGAAAGGAGATTGTAACCAGGTGGGGGTTAGTCTTTTCTCACAAGTAACATCTGATAGGACAAGGGGAAATGTCCTCAAGTTGTATCAGGGGAGGTTTAGATTAGAGATGAGGAGAAATTTCTTCATGGAGAGGGTTGTCAAGCTTTGGAACCAACTGCCCAGGAAAGTGAAGGAGTCACTGTCCCTGGAGGTATTTAAAAGACATGTAGATGTGATACCTGGGAAATGGTTTAGTGGTGAGCTTGGCAGGGCTGCATCAGTGGTTGGACTGACGATCTCAGAGGTTACATTTCTCCCCTTTCCATCCTTAAATGGGAATTTCACTAAGATTTCTTTATCTTGAGTTAAAATTCTCTGCTACATAGTGACTGCTCAGAGTATATTGTTCACGGAATTTGGGAAGTGCTACCTCTAACAGGGGTTTCAGCTGCAGGAATGGATTGTTGGGTCACACAACCAATACCCAGGGACTAAGTAATGATTTCGAGTTTTTCACCCACTTTTCTCTTGTGCTGTTGCAGCAATCAAGCCTGAATGTCAAACCTCTATTTAAAGCCTGATTTTGATGTTGACAGAGCAGATTTCCTTTCAAATGGGAACCAAAATGGAAGCATCCTCTTGATCATGAATCTGTAAAAACAATGGGTATCCGTCTTTGTGCTGCTGAGTAATTGATCCCTTGCTCAGTGCACAGGGTGTGAACTCTGAATTTTGGCTGGTAAGGATAAAAAGGCCAAGGATGGGAGGGAGGAAAAGGAGGGAAAGAACAACTAGTAACTCTCTGCAAGAAGGTGGTTCAAAATACCAGAGCAGAATGGACATTAGTGAGAAATTCTCCCTCTTGTGGTTTTCCTGGTCTAAAGAGAAGGTGGATGTATTTTATGTCATTGTGTGCTGCATGTTTCTGCCCTCCCCTGCAACTTGCTGCAACCTTTCAACCATGAGACATTCTCAATTATATGAGTATGCATATATATATATATATATATATATATATATATATATATATATACACACATATATATATACACACACACACATGTACACATACATCTATATCTATATCTAATCTATATCTATATCAATATCTATATCTATACATATATACTCCTGTGGATGTGTGTGTGTGTGTATATATATATATATATATATCTATATATATCTATCTATATATATCATACACACACACATATACATATATATATGAACATTGATCTACAGGTTCTGAGGTAATTTAGAAAGTGCAATAAATATTCCTGAGTGGAATATAAATTAATTCTTCTGACTCAGAAAAGTTAGCAACATATGGTTTGTAAAAGTCTGCACATTGTTACGGAAAGTAAGTTCTCTGTGCCAAACCTCCCACATATCTACCATGTGGAAACAGGGAAGAAAATGTAGTGACCCAAAGACCCTAAGCTGGTTTTCTGAGGTTGATGAAAAAACTTCTCTTAATGTTCATACAGAACTTTCAAGATTTAATATATTTATATATTCAATATATACCTATTGTAGTATGCTTTGATATATCATATAGATACATCTTCATATAAAATACATTAAAAAGATAATAAATATTTCTATATTTAATATATATTTCAAACAAGATCTATTTTTTTATTTGTTCCTGCACTTGGCATCAACAGGATTGCCTGGGCTCAGCTGGTCTGATGCTGGCACCTATTAAAAAGCACCTTTTAAAGAAAGGTGATTGAATAGCTTTATAAATAAAATGCTGGAATGGCATCATTGAAATATGATATGTGAACAAGAAAAGTACACAAAGCCCCAGAGTAGGTAGGATCAAATCACAGACAGCATATTGTCTCTGTTTTCAAGTGTTTTGAAAAGGACAAACCAACCAGGATGCTGGGATAAGGCTTTGATCCTCTCTTTGTAACAGTGCTATGCTTTTAAGTCCTTTTTTGAGTGGCAAACCACTCATGAGTTAAGAAAACACCACAGTGCAGTCCAGCATGGAAAAAACCCACTACCCAAAAGAAGATATAAATAATTCACTGTTGTAGAGAAAGGCTCTGGTACTACAGGGTAAACTTGATGAGAGAGTCATACAGATAAATATAAACAGAAATACAAACACACACACACACACACACACACACACACACACACACACACACACATATATTTTTATATAATATATAAAAGAAATATAAGCATGAAGATTTTTTTCAGTAGTAACAGTGGTGCTAACAAAAGGAAGCACCCACCTCTCTGGGTGTTCCAAGATGCTAGAAAAGTGTGTAAAATGCTCTGCAAAAACCCACATGTTTTAGTTACAAAGCCCAGAATACAGCCCAGGAAATCTGGCCTCATAGAATAAAGACAGTTTAGATGAGAAGAGCTCTTGAGCCACACACACACGCTGGACAAAGGAAAGCACATTCCAGCAGTGTTTCTCAAGGACCTTGAAAGGCTGATGAGTAAACAAAGAAAATACGGTGAAGGACAGCAGTGGTTCTTTCCCCTTCATGTTAGACTTGACTGAAAGAGAAGAAAAAGCTCTAACTTAGGAAGATTTCTAAGAACTCATCCCCATGATACCTGATGAGTTTTTTCAGAACTGTGCTTGTGCAGCATCTCCTGCAGCAGACAAGTGCCTGCACACAGACCCTGCAAAGCAGATAGGGAACCAAGGCAGTGCTGCTAGCAGCAAGGGACACCTGTGGAGTTATTGGCAGAATCACAGCATGGTTTGGGTTGGAAGTTTCAACCAAAGTTTCAACACCCCTGCCATGAGCAGGGACATCTTCCACTAGACCAAGATGCCCCAAGCCTCATCCAACCTGGTCTTGACCACCTCCAGGGATGGGTTATCCACAGCTGCTCTGGGAATGCTTTGCTTCACTGCACACTGAGTAAAGAATTTATTCCTAATATATAATCTAAATCTCTCCTCCTCTAGTTTAAAGCCATTCCTCCTTTCCTACCACTATCTGCCCACGCAAAAAGACAGGAATTATTGGAAATACTGGAAGATATTCTAAGGTCTCCCTGGAGCCTTCTCTTCTCCAGACTGTACAATCCCATCTCTTTCAGGAAGAACCAGAAATAAATTTCACTAGTCCTGTATTTGCATTCTAAGACTGTGTACTCTTTCCCCTTGCACAGAGAAGTGTAGATGCTACACTTTTACAAGGTGTTTAATCACATCAATGGCTAAAGACAAACAAAAAACCCTGCCCTAAAACAAGCAGCTGGGGTCTTTAACACTGTATTGATCCTCACTGTTCCCAGAAATACTGTGAGCTGGAGCATCAGGAAAGACAGAATCCTTATTTGCTACATTTTTAATGGCATGGAAATTTTTGGAACTTTATCTCTGTGGGGCAATACATTAGGCACTTCTCTATCAGCCCAGCAATGTACTGAATGCAAACCTTTTAATCAGCAGAAATGGATCATGGCTAATTGACATGATGAACAGGAATAAAAGAATCTTGTGCCTTTTTGGTTTGTTTAATGATATTTTCCTGAAAGCCTGGATTGTGTAACTAGAGAGCACACTCACTGGGCTGTGGACTGCCCTTTATAACTGAGTGTATCAGACTCAGCACAGCAGGATCCTGATAATTGCTTGAGGGCTTGAGGTGTTACTGAAGGAAAAGCCATCACTGAAGTGCCAAGCACAACAATTAACATTTGAATTATTTACAGACTACAGGTGGGCTATCCATATGTATCCATCCATATACTCATAATCTGCTTGGTCTAGCATTCTGAAACAGAGTTCTCTGTAGAGTGGAAATGCTGCATCCATGGAATAACTTCCCATGCTAGCTGAAATTGGGATTCAAATCTGAAATGGAATTACTGCACAAGGAAATTAGGGATTGGCATTTGGAGTCACATCACCACTGTTGGGGCAGAAAATGATACACCTTCTCCCTGCAATAAGAGTGGAGACGATCCCTCTGTCCCACAGGCTGAAAACATTGAACTAGCATCTCAGTATCCAGCCTCTGACTTTTGAACAAGAAAACAAAACTGCAGCTGAAAGATTAAAAGCAAGAATGTAAGGAAGGACCAACAAATCTTTAATCAGTGTGTGGCCATTCTAAATCCCTACTAAAGAAGTAGAGTGGAAAAACCCCAACAGCAGTTCAGGGTAACTGTGCAGTGAAAAGCATTCAGCTATTTTCCTTTCAAGGGCTGTTGATCTGGGGGAGCAGCACAAGAGGTAATCTCATCCTAATTGATAGTATAGTGATATCAAAATCTTCTGAGCATTGAAAGCATAGAGAGAAGCAAGGTCTTCATATCACATCCATCATCCATCTGTGGTTTTATCGGGCACCAGTCATCATAGTAACCCCACAAATCCCCTAGCACTCTCTTGGAACCATCCAGATCTGCAAAAAAAGCCTAAGAACACAACCATCATTTCCCAGCCCAGCTCACAGAGCTCTGCATCATTAACCATCAGGTAATGACCAAATGCTAACTGCTTCATTCCCCTGAAGTATGGGAAGGTTGTTTCAAACAGCTGAATATAGTGCTTGGAAAGAACAGCCCCACTGAAGAGGCCTGTTAATGAATGATTTATTAGGCAGCAGCTTTTGTTGGGATCATTTCTTAATTAACAGCCACTAACTAGTTGATGTCTGAAAAAGAAAAAAAAAAGCCTAAATATGTTGATTTAATTTTTTTTAAATTAATTAAGCCTGAGATTTTGAAGGCTGTTGATGTACCAGTTCTCCTTCCATACTGGAGCCATCCCAACAACAACTGGCCTGAACCATGTGAGATGTGACCTGTGTTGTTTTCTCCTTCAACATTTTCATGGAGGAACAGTGCTGCTAAAATGCTTCAGTGTTCAGTCTCTTTACTGTCCCATTGAGATCCCTCTGCCACAGTTTGCCACAAGGACCTGCCTTGCATGCCCATCGCCCAGCCTGCCTTGCTGTGTGTGGGCACAAAGAAAACTAGGTTATTTATTTTCTCTCTTCTGAATTGTATTTTACCCTTTTTTTTTTCCTCTGAAAATTACTGATCCAAGAGCCAGAACAGGGAAATAGCCCTGTGCAAGGACCACATCAGCCACATCAATTTGTGTGGGCAAACCCATTTTAAATCATTTTGGTGTTGTTCGCGTGTGGCTTCTTGTACCAACCCTGGAGAGATGCACAGGGAGATATCTGCTGCAAAAGGAGAAACTGAAGAATTGCTTTTGATTTAGTCCTGTCTTTTCTATTGCCGTGCTGGTCATGTCTGCTGGGATCAGCTCTGCAGCCCCTCATCCACACTGTGTGCAGTTTTAGTGCATCTAGATCTGGATGCAAGTGATTTTTACAGGGTCATGCCATAATGCAGGAGCAAAGCAAGGAAACAACTGAGAATTCCTGATATGTCTTTCATAACCTAGCTAGATATAAATCCCCTTACTTCCTGGGAAAGGGCAAAAGAGGATTTAAATTCCTCTTTGTACAAAGGAGAAGGAAAGATACAGTACAAGAAGGGTTGTTGAACAGTGGGGTAATGCAGAACAACAGGACTAAAACTAGAGGCACATTGCAATCCTATGAAAGGAAGTGAAAGGATTTTGGAGCTAGGACAGCAATGTAGGATTTCCCTACCTGAAGGGCAGCCAGGTTTAATGTAGGCTGGGGAAACTGGAAACTGGAACTGGAGCAAAGTGTGTCCTGAGGCAAGGAGGAAGGTCTGGATTTGTGTGAGCCTGAGTTTTCAGAGGTGACTCAGCTCTGCAGCATCAGCAAAGATGGGAACAAACAGTGTGTTTCTGCTCTCCCTCAGACACAACCTAAATATGCTCAGCAGAAAACACTGATCTTGCTGTAACTGTGACACTTTCATACTTAAAATAATGCTTCTTTTCTTTTCTTGTCTTAGGGTGTGAAACAAACTTCAGTTCTTGCCTGGACCTTGCTCCAGCACAACTGAAAAACACCTGGCAGACTTATCAGTTTACATATGCTAATATGATGATTTTTCAATATGCTCTAGATGAAGCAAGTTTTGCAATACAAAAAAAAAAAAAAAAAAAAAAAAGAAAGAATAATCTATTTTCAATGACATAGGAAAATCACTTTCCTTTGTAATAATGAAAAAAGGTCATAAATAAATTCTACTTCACTGTTCTTATCTGTCATATTGCACAGAGTTATGCAAATACCAAGACATTTGAAGCACAGCATTTACTAACTCTGTGAAATCAGTACAGCCTGAAGGTATTTTTTTTCTGTATTTCTTCATCATCCTCACAATGGTGTGTTTGGATGGGCAGGGGTGTGAGTTTCTAGGCAAATGTCAAATAACTTAGAAAATGTAATTCTTAATAGTTCTCAAAGGGCCTTAAACTATTCAAAGCCTCAGATGTTAGACAACTTCACAGTGAGTACTTTCATCAAGCTTCAACTTACCCTGGCAGTGAGATAATGAACGATTTAAATAAAATGAATGAGAAAATTAAAATTAACAGTCCAGAAAATTCTAAATAATGAGGTAAGAGCCTCTGATGAGTTAGAAATATTCAAGCTTTTTGAAGGATTTTGAGTATTTGGCTGTATGTGTGTATATAAAAATTCATAACCTTGTTCATAATAATCATTATTGCTCCATGATCTTGAGAGTTAGACAGACCCAATGCCACATACTGGCAATAATCTGTCTTCTGTTTATGGTTGCTTTCTGGAATAACATTCATGAAGACACAGGAAGATTATTTCCATTAATTGAATGAATCCAACTATCATTTACATCTTCTGCAGAAACAAATTTTTTATGATCCTCGTCATTTACTGACTCATGCTAGAGTCTGAGCAGGTTGAAGACAGGGTCATTAAATCCCTTCACATACAATAGAATGCTCTCAAAGAGCCTCTTTAAAGTGACACAGGAGTGTCTACAGACAAATCGCTACCTATGCAGCTACTTTTCGAGCTGAACAAAGTGACTACAAAAGCCATGCTCAAGATTAGCAAGAAAAGTCAAGAACAATGTGTGCTTGATGGAAAGGAAATAAAGAAACACTGAAATGACATAAGGAAATGTCATCTCCATTCTCATTTAGCTTATTTCATCTATTGTCATCTAGACTTCACTGCAGAACACAAGAAATATACAGCATTGTTTGTTCACGAGTTGTCTCCAGGAATGTCAGATGCAGAGGATAACAGAACATGGATATAATAAGCCTAGTTTACAGCTCCCCTATCAACTTAACAACATTATGAACCGGGATGGTGTCCAAGACTCAAATGCTCCTCGCAATTAAGCAATGAGAGATACCAGCTCCTATAGACAGAGCCATGGCTTGAATCCTATTGTTCTGAAGCTTTTACAATAGATTTCTGACTCTTAAAAACCTCATGCACACCAAAAAAAAACCCAAGGAAAGGTGATTATCAGACAGACCTAGCAGATGTTTGTGAAAACGTTTAGTTGCAACCCCAGCACTCATGTGGGGCTTGCCAACAATTGCTCAGAGGTTTAAGAATGCAGACGGAATCTGGACTAAGTCAGTGTCTATGGCTATGGAGGCAAATAATTCAAATGGGTGTTTTCATCTTATTTCAACAAAAGGTAGTTTAACCTCATGGAAAATTAATGACTGCAAATCTGATACATGATTTTTCCTTCCACACCACCCTGGGTCTGCAAAATAAGTCTGAGTTTGTGATTCCTCACTTTTCCTCCCCCATAATCTGTGCTACTTTAGCCAGATCCTCAGCTAATTTGGCAGAGCATAAAGTACCCCAAGAGCTGTTGACTTAAAAATAAAAAACAGTCAGACTTGATTCTCTGCTTTTTTGCAACATGAGAAATCATTGATATTGGTAAAAAATGAGATAAAATGGTAAAGAATGCTCCTATATCAAACTGAACTTTCTATAACAACTCTGAACCTGATTTTTACTAATTTGCAGCTTGTTAAAGAAGTGAAAAGTTTGCTCCTATATGGGTTTTTTTCGGTTGCAGCTGATAGCACCAGAAGAATCCTTCAGAAACAAGGCTGCTTCCTATTCAACGTTAACTTTACACATGGGAAGCCTGATCATGTGCCATTAAAGTCAATAGGATTTTTATTACTGACTGTAATGAGCAAACCATCAGTCTATACGCTTTTTTCTCTCCCATCCACTCGGTTCCTAAGTTTCTCATTATCTTTATTCAAATGACTTTTCCCTGATTTTCTGTACTTCCTTTCCCTTCAAGTTTTGTGCCATCAATACCCCACATTCAAAACCAGTGGTTCAATAGGAACCGTTGTGATTTTGTCCTTTAAAAATGCAGGTAACGTATTATTTTGCCACATTTACAGACAGAACTGGATAGGTTGTAGAGCTCTCAGCAGAGTCCCTTTGGAGGCTTGGTTGCCATTCAAATAAAATTGAACGGGGCATGAACATGAGTGAACTAAAAGCTATCAAACCCAATGTAACACAGCTGGAGAGACCAGCTTGGCAAAATGTTGAATATCCTATGCTCTTGATGATTAAATGAACCATAAAGGTTTTTGGCACCTTTTAGCATCATGCTTTGAAGTCCTGATCTTGCAGGGAGCTTCAGCTATGCTTAAAATTAAGGTCTTGCCAATGACACCAACAGGTTTTTGTTCCAGATTCATGACATCTAACTAGAGACACTTCACTGAAGCAGAGATGAGATAAGCAGTGGTCCTCAGCCTCACTGGAGAAGCAAAGGCAGCTCCTGGATGTTTTCTCTGTTTAGGCAGTAAAACTGTTGAAGTGCTTTACATGGTGTGAGTACTTATAAAAAAAGATGACGGTAAAAGGACAAGCCCAGATGATCTCAAACAACCTCTCAGGGTCCTTAAACAGAACTTTCCTCCCTCTGCTGTTGTACAAGCATTAGATCCCAAAGCACATACGGACACCAATGTATCAGGAACTCAGAAAGTTGCATGAGCATAACAGAATAAAACACTTCAGTGTCAGATAGCTATATACAAAAAGATTGCATCAATCTGGCATAAACAGGGTCAAAATTCTTTGTAATTAAGGAAAATAAATACTTTGGCACAGAAACAGAAAAACCAGAAACCCAAGCATGCATGCAATCTCATTTTCTGGCAGGTTGTTCGTATCGGTGGAAGGAAATGATCTAATTATTTTATGGACAGTGTTTGTCCCTGAAGACCACAGCCTGGAACTTGGGGGGAAACAGTCTATCTGAAGCAGTTCATGTTTTTCATACACTAAGTGAGTTCTGGTATCAGTGAAATGAGTTATATGAACTAAAAATAATGCTTACCAAGGCTGATAGGCATCCAAAACCTAGCTATGGCAGAGGAAATGAGGACAATCAGCTCCAAAGACTCTAATAATAGTGTTTTTTCCAAGTTTGTATAGATGAAAAATCAACCAGTCCCCTAAAGCCCCTTTTCTTTGTGTTCAGTGAATGAGAAGAAATACCTCTTTTTGGATATGTGTTCTTGGGGGGGACTCAGAAACTCAGTTCTGCCCTTTTAAACAGCCTCCATGTGCTCAAAAAGGGCAGCCAGAGGCCACATTTTTCTAGTGTTGTTGGCAAAAACAGACTTGAAGTTTGACAAGAACATGAGAATCCAGCATAAGGGATGGACTAATGTCTGGCTGCTTGTACCTCTTGCTCTCTTTCAAATTTCTCAATACATTCATCTTCATCACTCAATTAATGTGTCTAAATCCTCAGTTCCTTATTTTTTCTCATCAGGGCTTCCAACAGTTCTAGGAATGGAGATGACTGATGAACTAACAACCAGTGTGTCACATTGTCTCTTAGCCTTAAAGGAAAAGGTAAAAGAATAATTTTCAAAGGAGTGGAAGAACATAAGAATTCTTTCCTTTCTTGAGTTTATCTTTTTTATTGCTCTAACTTGAACCCAAAAATCATTGCTGTGCAATTTGTGGACTGTCATGAACCATGGGTGGTTCTTATTCTGATTTTGGCTTTCCAGGATGCTCTGGAAGCTTGTTCTGGCTTAGGAACTGCTGAATATTCCTCTTTTGTGCTTTCTGCTCTTGTGCTCTGCCTGGACACTGATTATTTTAGCAGAGAAATCAGTATTTCTAGGGTATGGAGGGCATGGGATTGTGTTAAACAGGTTTAGGCTGTGGGGTCAAAGCTGGCACTATGGAAATTACTATGGAAATTAAATGAAATTTCACTGAGCTCTCAAAGAACTGAAATCAAAGATATTTGTCCTTTCCTTGATAAAAATAAGGAGCTGATCTTTGACCTCTATATATGAAAGGTACTTCCTTTAGTCCATTTTCACTTGTGTTGGCATTTACAGAGTATGACTTCAACAAAATACCTTCCTCGTTTTTCAGCTCTTTCTTTGTATTTATAATGACTTCTTTTCATCCTACCTTTCAAAGCCTTGACAAACACTTGCATATTTAGCTTCTCATCGATTCTTTGGGTATTATTAGACCAAATTTAACACTGAATAAAATAAAATGAACTCCAGAACATTTAGTAAGTCAGCTTCCCAGCTTGGATGAGACGGCAGGAGTCCTGACTCCTCGGCTGTTATTCTAACCACTAAACCACATTCCCTTCTCTTGCCTTATGTCTTCTGGGAATCATCCATCAACTAACTTTCCTGCATTTCCTTTTATTGCTTCCCAGGTAATGTTTATTGCTTTCAAAGTAACTAATCATTGGTTGGGCTGTGCTTAGATGCAATTAAAAGAATATTCCACACCCCCCTTTTAAAATGCAGAGCATCTCTGAGATTCCAAATCATCTGAGTTTTATGACTCTGTTTTATTACTTTCCAAATATACAATGCTCATAAAAAAGGTAATTGGATCTTTACAATAATGCCATTTTCTAATCTTCACCAATGAAGGAAAATTATCATCATGTAGCAGAATATTATGTTTCAATTGTTTTGCTCTCTTATCCCATGTCAAAAATTTTGAGGGCAAATGTACAATATAAATACTAAGCCATCACTGCTGGACAAAATGGTCATTAGGGATGATGATAATTCTGTTAAACAGGGAGTATCAAGGATGAAGGAATAAGACAAAAATATAGAGATGGGATAGCCTGAAGTAATAGAGAAAAAAATACAATAGCAAGTGTTTAGTTTAAACTCTTAGTATATAGGAAAACTAAGAGCCATGTTTTTGCCTCAGTTCTTAGAGTACATAAAATCACAGAATTATTTAAGTTGAAGAAGACATCTAGGATCATCAAGTCCAACCATTAACCCAGCACTCCCAAGTCCACTACTGAACTATGTCTTTAAGTGCAATGTCTCCGTGTCAGTGTCTCCAGGGACACTGACTCCACCACTTCCCTGGGCAGTCTGTTCCAACGTTTAACAATCCTTTTTTGTGGAGAATTTTTGCCTAATATCCAATCTCAATCTCCCATGGCACAAATTGATGTCATTTCCTCCTAATTTCTCATCTGTTACTTGGGAGAAGAGACCAACCTCCATCTCACTACTGCCTCCTTTTGGGTAGCTGTCCATGGCCAGGCAGCTCCACCCCATGGAGGCACACTGGAATCCTCTATTTGCTTTTGTACTGGAGTAGTTTGAAAGTGGTTTCAACAGCCACCAAACACAAGAAGAAACACACCACATCAGGGGTGATAGTTTGGTCCAAGAGTCAAAAAGTGTAAGAACAGCAGTGTGTTTATTTAAAAAAAAAAAAAAAAAAAAAAAAAAAAAAAAATTAGCTGTTTTAGTGTCAGGCTTCATCCTCAATTGGTCTGATTTTCTGAGAAGCTGAAAGTAAGATCAAGCCTGGGGCTCAAGCTGAGGCCTTTTTTAGAAATATAAAGCTGTAATGAAGCCCCTGTTGCATTTCCCTATGTGTGAGGTGGGGACAATAACCTCTTTTGCTGGCAAGTGTTGCAATTCCTTTAGGACAAGGATTGTTCCTTAATGTGAAATGAGCAGCACTTTGCCCAGCAGGGCTCTGACTTTTTGTTGAATGCCTTGAATTTGCAGCTAGGCAAAAATATACAAACTGAAAGGATAACAGTTCTCGGGTAGGTTAATTTCAAGCTACTTTCAAATTTCCCTTGCCACTGTATTCCTGTGGTGAATGCAGAGATATCGTTTCTGTCTGGGACAGTTTGCAATTAAGAAAGCCCTCTGGTCTCCTGCATGGGAAACAAGCCTTCAAATATGGCTTGTCTGTGATCCACTCCCACTGTCGTGGCTCTCAGCCCTGAGAACTGGCAGTGCATTACAACAGGGACTATTGGTACTTAGAAGAGACCTGCCTGACACAGCTCTCTCTGCCACGTTTCACAGGACACTGTAGGCATTGGATGACACAGAAATGAAAGACAAATGTGGGATTAAGAGGGATGTTCAAGGTCAACAACACCACCACTCAAATATAAGAAGCATCATCCCATGCAAGCCTGCTCAGGACTGTTTAAAAATTGGTTATTTTCTTGTCTAATCTTCTAATCTGGAAGGAATTCCAGAACTCATTTTCTAAACAGTTAGAAAATTTCTAGTTTCTAGTCTAAATTTATTTTTGGCATATTTTTAGTTATCTGTTCTTGTGCCAGCATCATCTTTTAGCTTAAAGACCACTGGTCCCTCCCTAGTATTTACCTGGTGAATATATTTAGAGTCTGCAATATTATCATTTCCCTGCCTTGCTCCTCCTACCCTTCCTGTGAGAAATGAAACCCAGACTGGCTTTGCAGTAACCCCAAGCCTCCCTGGACTGTAGCCATCCAGATTGCCAATTTTTTTGGTTGCAGTTTAAATTTTTCTTTCTTGAATATGTACAACAGAACATAGGTGCGAGGAGGGAGAGGAGGTCAAAAAGTGTTATAGTAAGTATTGCTGTGAAGAAAATGAAAGTCCAGAGAGAAAAAGAGATTTGAATATGTTGACACAAGAAGGGACTAAAGCAAGAGGAGATTTTGAGTCTCCTGATGCCAAACGCACTACCTTCAAACACTCTTATTCATGGTATACCTCCCTCATAGCAAAGGGTTATTAAGGTGTGAGACACTTGGTTCTCAAACCCAGCATTTCATCCTGTGATCTTGTAAGTCTCATCCAATTTGTTCATGAAATGAAAATCTATCAGGAAGGCTCTGCTGTCTCTGCATATTAATATCAGCAAAAAAATAGAGCATTCATTATCATCTTCCTTGCTTTTCCCCCTTGCCAAAAAGGCAGTTTGAAGGTTACACTTAAGGTCAGCCGCCATCCACATCTATTGGTTTATTCCCAGATTTTGAGTTATTGATATTGAGCTTGTCCAGGAAATCAGTGCAGTACAACATAAGACTCATTGATAGCCTGCTGCTCTTTTTGCATTTTAAAAAGATAACCTTACAGAGTAAAATAAATTTTTAAGAGAACTTCAATGTCTTCCCACTGCCAAATTCAAAGCTTTGCAAATCCTTGGGCCACTTTTATTTTAGTTTTACGCTGTCTTTCCCAAAAAGTGGGCTTAAATGGTCAAAGCAGGTTTCATTCTTTCTTCTTATTTTTTTATTTTTTCCTTTCATTTCTCCTGAAGATGAAACAAATGCCCACTGCACAGATATTCAGATAATTGACCTACTTGGATATGTTCCCTGCATATTGCTAGACTGTCTTTTAGCTTGCTGGGCGCCAGGAATGAAAACAGAATCATGGGCTCGTAGCATCAGCAGGGCTGTGACCTCTGTCTGAATGCTCCTTCCCCCAGCCATCTCACTGGTGGTCTCTGTTTCTTGCCTTTTCCTTAAAATTCACTTGAGAGACACAAATATGTCCCTGTACTTTGTTTTTCAGAACACCCACAAATTAACCGATGTTTTGCTTTTCATGCTCCTGCCTGCACATTTTGCCTCCTGCGTGTGTGTTTGGTTGCTGTGCAGTTCCCCTCCCTTTCCTGCCCTAATGCTGTTATAGGATATTGCTGTTTGCTAAGAAATGAAAGATGATATTTAAAAGGATGCTAGTACTAGGTTGACTGCTGTTGAATTTCAGAGTTGCTGGTACAAATACTGAATTGTATTACTTTCATGGTAACGCTCTCCCCAAGGATTCTCCTCTTGCCTCATATGCTCAGTCCCTGGTCAGTTCAGATCTGATTGCTCATCTATTAGATGCAATAACAGTATCTTAGTGTAGCTCTACACTGCCTTTCATCTCATGTGTTTTGCAGAGTCTGGGCAGCTGTTGTAGAGAAACAGGTGGAAAGCTGAGTGTGGAGGCTCTTTCTAAAGTAATTTCAGTTGACATATATTTAGTGAACTCATCCTGCTGATAAAGAGGTACAGTGTGTATTATTTAAGTGTATATATACACACAGCTAATTAAAATGACAGCACTGGCACCAGTGGCCAGCTGGGACAGATCTCTTTCCACAACACCTTTCTTCATCAGCCCCCCACCTTCCCAGGCTGGTCACCAAGGAGTGTTCACCATCACTGCTCTTTCAGGACATGATTTTCGCAGTCTCATGATGACTGGGGGTGTCTGTCTGCACACAACTTGGGAATTTGGCAGTGTTTTATGAAGTTGCCACTTCCCTATCTGCTCTGATGTATTGTCAGCAACCCAAGAGCAAGTCATAGGAGGAAGGATCCTGTTTGCCCAGAAATAAGTTGCAAATGTGGCAACTGCAATAGCCGTTATACTGGAAGTATAAAAGAAGATGGAAACCAGAGCAAAAGGGATGTGATTTTGGAGGGTAAAATGGTAACTCAGAGAAGTACCTAGAAAGTCAGAATGTATCTTCTTTGCTTAGCACAGCTGAACTTGGGACACCTCTGGGAACTGGGCCAAAATACACACATAGACACACACACGCACACAATATAGCACAGTGTCCTATCAGGATATTATCTGAGACATTTGAAGTAAAACTAACTGATCTGGGCACTACTTGTGTCTGTTATTCTGCTGAATGGCTCTGGTGACACCAAAGTAAGCTCGGCGGCACTGGGTGAAACAGTTCTATAGCCCAGGACCAAAGCCCGAAGCAGATCTTTGATCTTCTCAAACCCAAAAGAGCAAGTTATTGGCCTAGAAGACAGATCCTGAAGCCTGATGAGAAAGAAGGGGAATTCAGGTGAAACTATGACAGCAGTGAGCAACTCTATGAGAGAGAAGGATGGCTTTTTTCAGTGCTGAGGTTGTACCAGCACAGTCCCCAGTATAGGGACAATGATCTCCATGGGCTGTAATTCCCTCTTCCAGTAGAGGAATTGGCTATATTGGACTGGTTTGTGATTCATTAGTAGGAATTGAATCTTAGTGAGCCATTGCCTGTTAGCATCCTGCACTGAAGTGGCTGAGATGTGCAGGCCAAAGGGAAAGAGCAAGAGAAAGTGAGAATGGCGTCCACTTTGCCACACACTGAATGGCAAATTCATGTTTTCTAAAAATAGTAACTTGCCTTTGTCACAACACTGACCTGCACTGCAGATTCAGATTTGCTTGTAAATCTCCTCTTGGTCAGGCACCAAAACTCCTGATTCCAACATGGCAATGCAATAAATTGGAAGTGATCTGCTCACAAGTATATGTGGGAAGAAACCCAGAGCAGCATTACAGACCAAAGTCTGACATTGTCCATTTATGCCTCTCAAGTAATGCCTGTAATCCCATAGCTTCCCACAATTCCCTCTGTATCCCTGGAAAGAACAGATATTTCTTTTACTGTTTCTTTAAGAATTTAGGGTGAATATCAGTTCTGCGGTAATGATAAAACTCAAAAGACGTTCCTCTGGTATTCCCGAAGCTGTGCATATATGTGACCAAATCAGCTTGGGCACCAGGATACAAGGTGTTTCACAGTAGTACTACGCTTACTCCAGCTCAACTACTTCCAGTTGAAACACAGTTCTTCAGTGGAGACAGATGCCAAGAGCAAAAGACCCTTCTGTTGTGTGTGGGGGGGTGACCAGCGTGACTATATATTCATGGAAACAGATGGAACAGTTTATACTACAGTACTCATGCATATTTGGTTTGTATTTGAATGAAGACTAACAGATGCAATGTGCTATTTTATTTTTTAGGAAATATATGATTAGATATGGCTAATTTGCAGAGGGTAATGAGCTACATGCCCTTATTAAAAAGTCGTATATTTATATACATTTCTAGCAGCAACATCTTCCTCTTGAAAAAGGGAGCTGTCTGTTAAAACCAGAAAAGATGACCTTTTCAAACTGATACCTCAGTTGTGTACCTGCTCCTTCTTTACAGCTTCTTACAGATGTTTATTAAGAAATTGAGACAGGAGGGTACTGATGACTGAATTGTGATCCTCCAGAAATTTGTTCTCTGCATCTGGTTAGATTGTTTTCATGTGTATATACTTTACATATTGCTCTCTCAACTGCCTGAAAGGAGGTTGTAACAGGGTTGGAGTCAGTTTGTTTTTCCAGGTAGTGAGAAACAGGAAATGCCCTCAAGTGGCACCAGGGGGTTTAGACTGGATATTAGGAAAGGTTTCTTGACCAGCAGGGTTGTCAGGCATTGGAACAGGCTGCCCATGGCAGTCAGTGGTGGAGTCACCATCCCAGGAATGATTTAGAAGATGCGTGGATGTGGCACTTGGAGACACGGTTTAATGGTGGGCTTGCCAGTGCTCCATTAATGATTGAACTCAACGACCTTAGTGGGCTTTTCCAATCCAAACTATTTTATGATTCTATACCTAAGTAATTTTATTTGGTTTTGAGCACATCTCCAGGAAAACTGCATTTCATTCTCATCATGTTGACAAGGTCTTCAACACCTTGAACTTGACTGACCTTGATATGTTAATCATCATATAATGAGACATTAAGTGAAATATTACTAGGTGAGCTGTTGCTTACTTGGACATTAAGAAATTAATGTCCACTTTGGAGTACTTTTTCTTTTTACCTTTGTGGAAAAGAAAATTGATATACAGATGCTTTTGTCCTGAATTTAATAAATAATACCATGTCCTAAGGCGAGAAAGTTTTTTTTTTTTAGTCCCATAAATTCAGTGGACTGACCATGCTAGAGGTGTATACCATAATTTCTTGAATGTTTCAGAGGGCTGGAGTCAGTAGTGGCAGATCAATTCCTATTCCCTGAAGATCTCAGTAACATCCTGGGTAGACTCAGGGGACTAAGTGTCAGAGTCCTGGGGTCTAGTCTGGGTCTCGCCTATGGCAGGGAATGCAACATCAAGGAGATACAATTAATACAGATGGAAATACATCCTAAGGAATCGCCTTGCCTTGCAGCTGCCCGTGCAAACACACTCTGCAGGCTTGCACATCATCAATTTGCAGACTTGTACATTGCCATTTTACAGCAGTGTCATGAAGTTTACTTCCTTTATCTTTTAGCAACAGGGAGTTATTAGTCTAGGATGTGTTTGCCAGTAGTGTTGAGGATGGTAGCCAGTTGTTTCAGTGCTAACTATACAACACTGATGAGAAAGACACCTTAGCACAAAAACCTGGGTCACCCTTTCCATTAAAGCACTCTGAGATTTTTAACATCCCTGCAGAGCCGATGAAATCAAAGTCTCCTTCAAAGCAATGACCCACAGTGCCACATGGCTGTGTTTTTCTGTCCTAGTGTGATGAAAAGCCAAGCAGACTAGGCTGATGAGTTCAGTCCAGTGGGAGTGTGAGTTTCCCAACATCTGGCCCAGGCTTTACTGATGTTGCTCAGCCACAGGAACAGCCCTCGCGCCACTTTATTAGGCAGAAGCAACGTGGCTTTTTTCATGTTGTGTATTATCAGATCAGATCTAACTCAAATAAATCATATCAGCCCACACTGTCATCTCCTTCCACCCACTTTTTGTATAAAACTTCCATCAGCCAAGCTTAAATGCATTGAATTTTCACAATGGGTAGATTGCCAAAAAAAAAAAAAAAAAGGGACAAGACTTGGCCTTTATTTGAGAGATAGCTTCCTTTGTAGCATTGGGAAAGGAGGAAGAATTGTGATAAACATCATTACTAGCAAGTAATTTTTCCTTTTCTGATGCAGCTCTACAGTGAGTTTGTTATCTGCCTGCATGAAAGATCTTTTCAAGATGTTTCTAGTCCCCAAGGAAGTGAGAGACTAACAGAGTCTTCCAAATGATAATAAAAGAGGGATGTCAGGAGGGAGAAGATGTCTCTCTTGTTCCTCTAACACTTGACAAAGCACTTTGCCCCCCCTTCCCAGCACTAGTTTCCTAAGCAGTTTGGGAGGGAAATGAGCTTGCTTGCAGATATTTTTGTTCTTTAGCTAAAGAAACAAATGCATTCACTGAATATAGCTCTGCCAAGAAAATAAGAACATGGGCAGGACTTTGAATGGAGTCACTGATGGGAATGAAGGAGAGGAACAGTTTGCTGTTTGAATTGCTCATCAGGAAGAAATAAAGGTGAAGAAAGGGAGGGAGGAAATGGAGCTGTTTGAGTGAGGATGCTGAATGCAAAATCTGAGTGGAAGAAATAGTAAATGCTGAGAAGAAGCTGGATGAGTCTGAGTCATGCAACAGATTTTTTGCCCCCCCGAAGCTGTGTAAAGCAGACGCTGCAACAACCCACCTCAGAAACCTTTCATGCAGTCGCTGTAGGAAAAATGACCCTGGGACAAGGTTATGTCTTCAACAGATGGACAAACCAGCTCTTCCATTCTTTCCTCTCTTGCCCAAGTGGGCTGGGATCTCAATGGTTTTGAGTGGGATCTCAGAGATTTTATGGCACATCATGATAAAGGGAATTGCTGCCTGCCGCCTAACTCCCTAACTGCAGGGATACATAGATCCTCAAAAAAAATCCCAATTTTTGCTCTTCTCATATCAACCTTCCTAGCACAGTGATATTTTCAAAATACTCTCTGCTAGTGACCTTCTGAATTCCCTGTAATTTATAACACTCTTTAAAATATTAGAAACTAGAGTAACTAACCAGTTTTCAGGCAGTATTTTTGCAAGGGAAGGTATGTCTGCATATTTCCAAAAACATGCAAGTAAAGAATCTGATAATTTTTTTTTCATCCAAGTCTGGAATGCTATTCATAGGCTTATCTAGACTTGAAAATGTATTAATATAATTATTCTTGGAAAATGATTTGGAATTATTCATTTCAAAGTAATTCTCTATGTGGAATCAGAATGATCAGATACTTGTGCCAAAGGAAACAACGATGAAATAATTATTTCATAAAAGGCATATTAGTACATTTCCAATTGGAGAGGAGCTGGTATAAACAGGAAAGAAGCAAACCCTATTGTCTTTCTCATTCCTTACAGCCTTGTTTTACAGCCCAAAAGGCAATAATGAGGTTGTAGATCTATCTCGTCTTCTTAGAATCCAAAAGGCTTTACAGAGTCTGTTGGATGAATTTCAATACCCTGTTCAAGTCCAAGGAGGAAATAAGCTCTTCCAGAAATTCACCAATCTTCCTTTTTCTTCTTTGAGTCTGGCTGTATCTCAAAGGAACCTTATGGACCATCTGTCCCTCCTATCCTCTCAACCCCCACATGCCACCATCGATAAGACATCAATCTGTGAAGCAGCTCTGGGAGAGATTTTTTAGTAGTTTCTCCAGGAAAGCATCCGAGTGATTCCTTTGCAGAATCTATCTGCTCTCTGTGCCTGCTGGGGAAAAGGGGTATTGACCTCTCCCCATCCCTAATCAAGTCTGGACATTCTTCTCTTGAAGGACGCAAATATATTGGCAAGAACTTTAGACAAAGCCAAGAATAAATTAACCAAATCCAATTCAGGGAGGACATTGATAAACAGTGCATGGCTCGTGAGAGCATTAAAGGTTTGCAAAACATTACTTACAGTGAGAAACTGCAGAAGAAAAGAACTAAGAGAAGGTTAAGGACTAAGTTCATCACTGTCTATGGGGAAATTAATTTATTGGAGTACTATTCAGGGGCAATAGTAGATGTTCTGGGTCTATGGTGTCTTTGGGAACCCTTCCTGAGCTTCTCTTACTTTTTGTGCTTATGTGGGACTAACCATAATCTGATGCAGACAATGCAAAACACTGGTGCCAATGACTGAGATAAAAATGAATGGGGGCTGCATTTGCTTCAGAGTCCAGACTGTGGCTCTTTCTAAAGGTCTTCAAAAAATCTTCTATTGTGAGGTAGTAAAATATCTCCCTAGAAAAAAAAGCACTATTACCTTCCAAAATATTCCTTTGGCAACTGGTCTCTTCCTTATCATGCAGTTTACAGAGAGAAATTGTGTGAAGTCTTCTGTTTAAGTTTGCTTCTAGATATTCACTAAAATGCTGGGAAGCATTGAACTGAGTTCCAGAACTTTTGGCCTCAATATTTATCCTTCTAACCCCAGAAGTTCTCTATCCAACAATCCAACAATTAACATGGCAACGTCTTTTTTTTTTTTTTTCCCTGCCAGAACTTTGATAATTTTTGACCAAATAACAAGAGGGTTTATCCATTTGCATTGAAGAGATAAGCCTGTCCACTGATGTTTCTCCAGGTTTCTGCTTCAATTCACACAAATCACAATGTCTAACAGCTCACACACATGACCTCCATTGAAGGGAGCTATGAAAATATCCCATTCTGCCTTAGAACACATGGAGATTTTGTGACTTGATCTCTGCTTTCTGCTAGCTCCATTCACAGAAGGAAAATGACCAAAGAGGGTAAATTTGTCCTGATTTGAGAGCAGCCAGCATACCAGTAGAAGGGGTCCTGTGCATATGGAATGGCAAGGACTCCCATCAGGGAGAACCACACTTGATGGACAGTCAACAGCCAAAAATATTCAGGTGATGTTGAGGGACACAGTGACCTGACAAGAGACATAGAGAGCACATTCCCCCTGCTGCTGTGTGTCACAGCAAGTCTAGTTTAGGCACATAATTTACAAATACATACATCTTTATTCTATTTGCATAAATGTTTAAGTGAACCTTTACCAACCTAATAATCTTTCTCAAACAAACTTCTAACGTGCTTCTCTACAGCTCCATCAGGTAACATTCCTCTAAGCCCTTTCCTTGTTCTCCTTTGCAGACTGATCTTGTGCCAGAATTTCTACTTTCCTGACATCAGGAAATATCTGTAATTTCTACTTTCCTGACACCAGGAGTAAATATCTGTAATAACCAAAGTCACTACCTTTCTTTTTCTGAGAACTGAGGCAGGATTAACACTTCTTCAGACTCCTGCAAACACAGCACTAATTTCATGGCAGTTTTCCAATATATGACGGGTCAAATCACCAGTCTGGGTAGCAGGCTTCTTTAAGGACAGCTAAGTGCATCCAGCAGATTGCACATGTTCCAGAGGGAACACCTTGTATTAAACGCCAAGGAGTGGAACCAGCTACAGGTAAAGTTTGCTTTGTTGAGCACTAATGAAACTAATGGGGTATTTTTATGTCACACCTTTCATTCCAAATGATCAAGTGCATTGCAAGCCTAATCATTTCACCCATCACTGAACTGCAGACTGCTCTGGGGTGGAACATTAACAGCTGCTTGGTAGAGCACAGCAGCAAGCCAGAGCAATTAATGAAGGAGAAACACCCCTTCCAACTACAGGAGCAAAGGGAATTTTGTTAAGTGGAATGTAATTATCCAAAGCACAGAGAGGGAGACATTTCCCTTCATACTCTAATCTGGGGTTACAGCTGCTTTTCCAGTCCCTGTGTTACTGGGAAGTCATCATCCTAGCCTGACTCCGAAGTTGCAGTGCTCCATTCTAAGAAAGAAGCAAAACTCCCAAAGGAAAAGCATCTTGAATTTTTCTGTGGAATACCAGATTCCCACCCCTTCAGATGAGGAACACCATCCGCCTTCTTCAAACACCTAAACCAAACTAGCAGCAAACTAAGAAAGTGGCTGGAGATAAAGGCTCAGTACATATATGTTCCATACAAGCAACATTATTCTCCCTCAGCTATAAAATCTGCGCATTATACAAGTGGGAGAAATCATTGTCTCTAAACTATTTGTGGCAGGGTGGCCTCATTTAAATTATAATCATGGTTTAAACCAGGAAGCAGAGAATCTTGATTTAAATAATCAGGTTTAATCTTGTTTTGCATGTGTGCTTTTCAGTTATTTTCTTTTAAAACTGGTTGATTCTCACTGATTGGTATAATTTGCTGCTTCTTTATGCTAAATCAAAAAGTATCCTATATCTATACAGCAATTATATAGTTTAGCATGCATTTATTCAGATTCCTACTTTTTTACATTTTTTATGAAGAGAAAATGGTGAACAACAGATTTCTTATTCAGTAGATGATTACTGGATTTTTTAGTATTTTTTGTTGTCTTACATTTATTTGAAATTCACGTCAAAACTGCATTTAAATGGAAACTGGAATATGGTCATAATTTTACCCCCCCTTCTCAAACTAAGGGTAATAAAAGTACTTCACTATGCTGGAGATGGAGAAGAAAATAAGTCTTGCACAGAAAATGCATTGGTGAGAACAAAGGCAGTGACCACTCTTGCTGGAGAGCTGGAGCAGGGGTGCATTTCCAAGAGAGTCTGGCAATGCTCCTTCCTTGCTGGCAGTGCTGGGTTAAATAGCCCCCAGATGTTTTTGTTATGCCATCCTCAGTCACTGGCCCTTATTTGATGCAAATCAGGAGGATCTTCTGTTGGGTGGGAATTCTCCTGCTCTATCCAGCATTGAATTGATCTCTCTGGCATGGGAACTGAGTGGAAATTGTGAAATCAGGAGCTCTGTGTGCTGGCACTCTTGAGAAAAGGCTTTAAAACACATGGTTTTGGGGGATAAGTCAGAGCTGGACTCCATGAGCAGTTGCACTATCATGACCATAGGGAGGAGAACCTGTGAAAGGGCATGGGGATGAGTACCCAAGGGTGGCAACCTATTAAACAAGTTGGTGCCTCAGATGTAATCATAAAATCTCAAAATTATTTCAGTTAGAAGGACCCTTACAGATCATGGAGTTCCAGCCCCTTATCATTGTCAGGGATACTTCCTACTGGACCAAATGTTTTAGAACCCCATCTAACCTTGCCTTGAACACTTCCTGGGATGGGTCATCCAGAACTTCCCTGGGCAACCTGTGACAGTGCTTCAGTATCCCCACAGTAAAGAATTTCTTTATATCATCCAATCTATATCTCTTGTCTGTTAGCTTAAAACCATTCCCCTTGTCCTGTCACTATCTGCCTGTGTAAAAGGCTGTGAATTATTGTTTTCTTTTTATATACATGATTCAATAAGATCTTTGCTGTGGTGGAGAAAACTAAACAACAACCTGCCCTAGAGCATATAATTAAAATTTTTAGGGGCTGTCCAAAGAAACACTGAAAACTTTGCAGAATTAGGGCAGTAATGCATTTTCAATCACTGCCCTTGATTGAATAAAGTTGCGAAAAGTTAATCAAAATCCTCTGAGAAATAAAACAATGAGATTTTAATGAATAAATTCTCATGGCAGAAGCTATGCTTTCCTTTATTTGGAGCTCAGTGTGCACCTCTGGGCATGGGTAAACCAAAAATAACATGCTCTTTCGTTTCACTTTGTTCTGCTTATAGATGGAGACACATCTTCACTGAAAGAAATAAACCAGATACCTCAAGGGGCATTGTTGGAGACTGAGCCAGATGTGGACTAACACTGTGTGCTGAACTCAGAAGCAGATTCAGTGGCCCAAATGGGAATTCAGAAATACAGACATGAGCATTTGGAAATGCCCAGTTGGGAAGAACACATGAAGAGGGAATAGTGGGTATTGAAAGCAGGGTGCACCAGGCTTTCTTCCCAATTTCTTCTACTCTTCAGGGAATAATGTATGTTTTTGAAATGCTGGGATGGTGAATGGACGTGTCCTACCCATTGCAGCTTGATGTGACCCCTAGAGATTGAGGATGAAGGGAAAAAATTGAGAAAAGGCAATTGGGAAACAAGCTTACTCTCCCTGTTCCATGCTTAACCAGCTGGCTAACTCTGGAGGCAGGAGTCTGTGGGCCTTACAAGGTAGATATCCAGCCATTTTGAGTTCTCAACCATCACCCCATCCTTGTTGATGGGAGATTTACTGTCTCCTCTAATTCTTGGCTTTTCTCCATGCTGCTTCTCTTTCATGTATCCCAGAGGGATCAATCGTTTGCCTAGAACAGAGTTTAGGTCAGACTCTAAAAATAAAATCCTGCTCCAAGTGACCATTGAGCTGCAGGTCCATCCCGACTCCAGTACTGATGCCCAGTGCCATGCCAGCTTTGATGGCCCTCAGTGTTCTGACCATAATCCTCAGTCCATGGCAGAAGCCATTCCTGATTGGCAATTATGCACAAATCCCACCCGAAAACCAGGCTGGAAGTAAAGCTACTATCAAAAGGTTTCACGCTGCCGAACATAGGTTTATTCCCCTTGGGGTGTGTCACACCACAAGAAATTATTTATAGCACTTGGAAACAGTGTAAAAAATGCATAGATTTGCTTCCAAAATACTTGGCAGCTTGCCCGTAATATTAATAAATGCAATTATTTTCCTTTAAAAAAATCACCATGAAAAGGCAGTTTAAAGTGGCAAAAGAAAGGACAAAAATTATTCACATAACTACAAAGAACAGCACATTCTTACCTGCTGATGTTGTTTCTACATGCCCTCTTCCCCAATATTCAGGCTAATAATCAGTTTTTAGAGTTTAAGCTTTTTTTCTCTGCTTAATGGCTTCACCATCATCACAATAATAATAACAACGTGAAACCTACACACTAACCTATATTGAACTGCAGTTCATTACAGAAGAATAACATTGCGAAGGACTTAAGTGTCAGCATCCTTTCAGATGCAGATTACAGTAATGCAGAAAGTACATTCTCTATGGTACACACCATACAGGAATAAAATTAACAAAAAGAAAAAAAAATAAAAGGGAAGACTTCTTTTCCTCTAGGGACAAAGAGGCCAGCAATGAGATAAATTAGCCCTAGAAATCAGTGGGAATTCCTTCACTGTGAAACAGAATCAAGATACTGACCACTAATGCTGCACTTGAAATACTAAATTCAGATTAATCTCATGTGCCTTTGTCTCTTTAATGGCAGCAAAGATGCTGCTGGTTCCCTTTGTGGTGTTACCAAAGGGACAATTGGCTCTCAAGTGGGTTGAATCCTGTCTGAGATGCAGTGACATCCTCATTTTGAAATGCTGTTTTATTCCCAGTGGGCAGGGAATTGGTTGAACGTGGAAGGAAATAAGGGTCTGTGATCCTAAACCCCATGAATTCACTGTCCCATCCAGGTAAAACTTTCTCTGAGACTCCTGTGAAGGAGTGAGGTGGTGACTCACCTATTCACTTTCAAGAAGTATCTCAGGACTAACATCTAAAAAGGACAAAAAAGATCAGAGGATAGAAAATATGAGGAATCTATCATCAAGAATGTCAGAGATTAGAAAGTTGGATCAAAAGTAAAGAAGATGTAACAGCCTTCAGGGGAGCCATTTTTCAGTGGAAAATGTAGCATTTGATGGTCATACAGTTAAAAGTCTCCTTTTTAGGACTAACATTCTTCATAGGAATATTAGTATCTTTATGGTTGGAGAGCCTGAAGGCACATATCTTCCCCTGACCTTCACATTTTAGGCAATTACCAAATCTCTGAATATCTCTGTAAGGTGGCTTCAGTAAATTGCCATATCCCAACAATATCCACACACCATTAAAATGGGTGTTTTTGCAAATTCTACCTGGAAAGGGGCAGTGTGAGAGTTTTGAGAAAATGAAATAAGGAAGGGTATCAGTGAAAATTCCCTTCTGCTCTTCTAGATGTGCTACTACTTTATGTAGTTCTTCACTAACTTCTTCAATCAATAATGGATCTTAAGTGGTAAGAGTTCTGGCTAATTTTTTATTCCAGGCTGAAACATGTTGTTAATATTAAGGTTACAACTGATGGGAGACAAGTGAAAGATGACAGCCAGCAGATGTCTGATCTTGCCTGGGTAGTTCTAATTTATTATTATTTTCCTTTACTAAAAAGTCGTAAGGAAAACTTAATAAAGTATAGCTCATAGTACATCCTTTTAAAATTATTATTTATTTTGAAAAATGTTTTGTTTTTTTAAAAAAATTCCTTTCTGAGTTCTCCAGAATATGAGTATCACATTTTTGCCTACATGGTTTGCAGAAGAAGCATGTCTGAAGCACACACTCATTTACTGGAAGTACTTTATAATGTACTGTTTAACTCCAAGGAGAAAATAAAGAGAAGATGTTGCTGCAACCACAGTAACAATATTAACAATGGAGTGGATGAAGCCTGAAAGGAAATTACTCAGCAAAACACGGTAATAAAAAGAAAAGTCACCATGGATTATCAACTGGGGTATTAACAAATAATTTGTATTTCAGAGATTACACAGTAATTCTGGCACTGCTAATTGCACTGAAATACTGAAGTGTACTTTGGGCCAGTGATTTGGGTCAACATGATTTGGAAAACAGGAAGGTGAATGCAATGAAAACTGAGTAAAAATTCTTCCTCTGCAGAGAGTCAGAGTTATTAAGAAGCTACCTTGCAAGGCACCCGGTAGCAAATATAGACAACATTAAGAGAAGAGCTCTCAACAACCAAAGAGAACAAGGAAAACACACAGAAATAATTACTGTTTGTCTAAAGCTCTCTTAGTTGTTGTAAAAAGACTCTGAGGAGAAAATATTTTGAAAAAGCTGATGAAATGTGGCTTGATCATTGAAACAGCTTTCTGATTTAATAAGAGGCCAAAATGGCTATCAGAAAACTAGCATCAAACAGCATACTGTGGTGTATTTAACCAAAAGTATTGGGATCTATACCACTCAGGCATGCTGTTTTCAAAAAACAGACTGTTATCACCATGTACCTAGGACCTGGTGTAACACTGCTGATGGCAACAGGAGCCTTCAAAGGCTTTGGTGAGCTCTGTGTCAGTCACCACTGAATAAATGAAAGCATCAGTAATATTTATTAGCTACTCCAGAGAAATAAATTGTAGCATTTCTCTGGTGTTCCTTGTTTGAAATACTTGTCTTTAATTATTTCCTGCTTTAATGTACCCCTGTGTTTATAGTATGTTCTGTAAGCATTCAGTTCTGTTGAGTCCTAAAACCCTATGCAGTTTCTTAAGCACTCTTTCTGGCAACAGTAATGGCTTAAGCAGTGGAAGTAGAGAATGTGGTGGTTACTGCAAGAAATACTCTGTAAATCAGGTATTATGTCAATTAACATGGCTAAGAGTTGAGTCTGGGATAGTAGAGGAGGCAGAGCTACCATGTAAGCTTTCAAGTTCCTGATTGCCACTATGCTTCAGTTTTACAGCAGCCTATGAGAATTTTTCAGAAAGGCAATTTATTTGATGAGAAAGCAAAAATTAACTGTAACATATCTACTGCCTTTCTGGTAAAGTTGGTATGGCTTGGAGAGCATGTTTAGATATTGAGCTGGTCTGCTTAACAGTTTTAAATGCATTCATTTAAATGCATTCCAGAACAGCAATGACTAAAGGAAAAAAAATTACAGAATGGTTTGGGTTAGAGAGAACCTTAAAGGCCACCTAGCTCCAACCCCTGGGTTGCCCTGGAAGGGCAGGAACACCTTCTACTAGACCAGGAACACCTTCTACTAGACCAGGTTGCTCACAGTCACATTCAGGCTGGCCATGAACAATTCCAGGGATGGGACAGAAAGTGAAATTATTCCTCTTTGTAGGATGTGAGTCCAAAATGCTGCTCTTAAACCTTTTCACCAGGAAGTGTCTGTATCACTATAGTCACCATATCACTTTTGGCACTGACTGGTGCTTTCAGAGGTGGAGCCCAAGATAAATGAACCCTGAGATGAAACCGTTCTTCTTAAACAGAGATGATCAACAAAAGTGTGGTGGAAGTGTTGGGGTGATCAAACCTATATGCACTTCATCATTAAATGGGTGATTGGAGTCCAGTAGTAAACCCTTTTGCAATCATAGAAGGTGTGCAAAAGTTTTTGCAGGATGATGTTTCTCACATGGTTTTGAATTGTGAAGACGGAAAGAAGTTGCACAGGGCAATTTGACAGAAAAGTTTCTGCAGCTTGAATTTTGGCTTCTGTGGTGGTTAGATCTGGAATTTTAGTACATGTCTACTAATCTCTCAGTGAGGTGAAGTCACACTTCAGCTACACTTCTGCTGCAAGAATTTCTTTACATGATACATCACAGTTGAGCACCTTCAACTCAGCTGAACTGTCTTGAGCCATCTGATGCTAAACATCCTGTCTGTGAAATCCTTCTGGCCATTCCATACTGCCCACATTCTTCCAAGGAAGAGATGATGACAGAGAGAAACACCATGCCACTCCTCACAGCATTAATCATGGCTTACTTGTCCTGCTAATGAAAAAAATGCTTCCTCCCTCTCTTGTTCCTTCTCATATTTAACCAACTACTCTCCTTGGTGGATATGAACACTGACCCCAGATTACAACTAAAGTAAAATCCTTAGTTTGGAATAGTTTGGAATGGCTTCTTTGGAATAGCTGAAAGTTAAGCTGTACTGTTTGTTTGTTTGTTTTTAAAGGGCTGCAACTCCACTTTCAGAAAGACCAATTTTAAAAAAGCTGTGGACCCAGTTGTATGGTAAACCTGTAATGACTGTACTGAGTAAACCAGTAAGTTCATTATCACACTGAAGGAAGAGGAAAAAGTGGTTTGGTTTTGTTGTTGGTGGTGGGGTTTGGTGGGGTTTTTTGTTTGGCTTTTTTTGGTTCCTTTTTTTTTTTTTTTTTTTTTTTTTTTTTGGTGGGTTATTTGTATTGGAATATCTATGCATTTTCTGCCTGTCTCTCAAGTTCAAATCTGTCCAGGGATTACCAGCACCATTCATAACACTTGGGTGGATCTGGGTTAAGATCTCCATTACAGACCCAAAGGAAATAGACACAGCCCAGTCCTGGATGCTTGCACACAAACACTGTCCATGTCCACATATGTTAGGAGTCCCCTAGACAGTACAAAAGCCCAGCCTGAATAGTCCTGCACAGCCCCAGAGGAATAAGGCACAGGAGTGCTGCAAGAATTGGAACTGGAGAAAGAGGGATGCTTGAGAGACCCACACAGAAAGCCACTCTGAGTGAGACAGCATCTAGTCTAGACCTTCCTCGGCAGATTTTTGTCTAGTTTACACTTAAAAGCTTTCAGTACTGGAGTTCCTCAGACTCCTCTGATCTCCTCTAGTGCCAAACTGCCTTCCAACTGTTTATGAGGAGAGGAGACTCTAGATGCTGTCTTTCAACAGTTTTTGCACTGGGTGATGTTCAGAAGATGGAGTCAGACTGTTCTTAGAGATGCTCAATGGGAGCAATGGACACGAGTTGCAGTTGAAATCCATACCAGCTCTTAGAAAAAAAGTTGTTCGCAGCAAACGTGGTCACCTGCAGAACCAGGATACAGAGGCTGCGGCCTCTCCATTCTGATAGATACTTAAATTGCAGCTGAAAAAACCCTGAGTGACCCAACCTGACCTCCAACTTAGCCCTGCTTTAAGCAGGAGAGGGACCAGAGACTTTCAGCAATGCCTTTCAGTTTAAATTATCCTGTGGTACTGTATTTTTATAATGATGTTCTTATGATTAGAAGTTTTTTGGGTGTTTTTTTTTTTTTTTTATGTGACTAAATTGCTGAAAAATAAGCCAATTTCTGGAAGACTATTACCTCGTTTTTCTTCAATGTGCCCTTCTCTATGGTAAACAATTGCTGGCTCAGTACAAATCCTGTTCGGGGTTAGCTAAGGTACCGCCAGGAAACTCCAGGCTTCACTCCAAATGACCACTTCAGGAACTTCTTTTGCTTGAATCAGTCTTTCTGAGAAATAGTGCAATCTACTATAGGAAAGAAGTTCTCCTAAAATCTCCTAGACTTCCAGGAACCAGACTCCCTCTGTGCTTGGTTCTGAACTGTTAATGGGAGTTCACAGTTCCAGTTCAGATCATGACCATGCTGCAGAAAACCCCTTGAACCATATAAAGTGCCTGCTACATCAGCAATACAGAATGATGGCACTGTCCCCATGCAAGATGCAGCAACTTGAGCTGTGCCTCTGTCCCCTCACTGTGCAAAGTGACTGTGCAAAGGTCAAGTGAAATGCACTGTCTACTGGAAGGGAAGCCATCGTGGCTGTTTGAGTGGGCAGGATGTGAGCTCAGGGCAATGCCAGAGTTATAACTCAACTCTTTAGTGAAACAAACTCTTAACTTAGTAAAAGCATTCAGCCTCCTAGAAGCATTCAACCTAATGAAGGTGTCCCTACTCAGGGCAGAGGCTTGGAACTAGTGTTTTTTAAGGTTCCTTCCAACCCGAACCATTCTGGGATTCTGTGAAAACCTCATAACAGTTTAAATAAAGCTATGGATGGCTTTCCATGCCAGCTCCCTGTTCAAGTGATCTATAGACTACAATATGCCAGAGCACTTCATAGGCTCCCTAAGGACAGGGATGGACTGTGACTGTCCTTTCTGAGCAGCATATCTGTTCCTTTAAGGCATCACCACTCCTGAAATAAAAACAAACCTACTTTTCAAGTGATTCCTCTCCTTTTCTAGGAACACAATAAATGTTTTGGCAGAATCATGCTTTGACAACTTTGGATTTACAAACATCAGAAGTAAATTATGATTATTTATTTTAGATAAATAATGAACAGCGTAAAAACTGCTGACTTTGACCTTCATTGGAGAAGTTGGTTTAATGAGCCCCATAAACTCTTCTATTGATGGCAGGTTCATAAAGTCCATATTGACTTCCGCTAAAGGCTATAACTTCTATCAATACTGTCAACAATTAATATTGGCTCATAAAGGCATCCTGTAAACTGAGTCATAGCATTATGTTACTTTACATTGCCATTAGCAAAATTTCATGTCTTCTCGAAAATGTTTCTTCTATAAATTTAAGATTTCTCAAAATAGCATGTGTGATAGCTAGCAGCCCAGAGAAACACTACTTATATGGAGTGCAGACAGAGGAAAAGCCTTTATGTTCAGCAGAAAAAGCTTCTGAGAGGATCTCAGACTTCATTTGCTCCTACAGTAGTCTCAGGCTGTGAGGAGTTTGTGCACAAAGGTTTCTCACACCTTTATCTGTGCCAAGGAATTACAAAAGAAAATGCTCAAATTCTGGCTACTTGAAAGACCTGTCCCTAACCTTCTTTTCTTTCTACCTTGCAACATTTGTTTGGATATGTTTATACCACCAATTCAACCGCAGTCCCTAAATTAAAGTGAACTTTTTTCAATTTTGAACCAGTTTTTCTGACCTGAATACGGTCTGATGTCTATGACATCTTCCCAGGAAAGTCTAAGCATCAGATGAAGCTCATCACCAGCACAGTTTGGATCTTAATATTTTCCTTCAAGTTCCACCACCTCTTTTTTGTCAGTATGGACAATACTATTACATACTTGACACCACAGCAATCTATGTTTTATTTGTGCTACTGAGGCTTTTGGTTTTAGTATGATATAGCCTTTCTCATTCAAAACACCCAACATCTAAGACTGAAAATGCCTAGGCTCCAAGGAAACACCTACATTTATAAAGCATTGTATGTTCACCACCTCTGGTTTCCCTTTTTCTAGTTGCTATGAAGAGATGGTTCAACAAATGGTTAATGTGCCATTAAACCTAAGGAAAGAGGAATTGAAGGCTGTCTCCAACCTGATATGAGTCCTATACCCTCTGTGATTACTTTCAGTAAAGCCTTTCAAGGCACATGAAGTTGCTAATGTGCTGCTTCTAATATAGTTTCATTTGAAAGTGATCTGTAGGTATAAAGTTGCATTTGTAGGTGTAGAGAGCAGGGAAAAAGACCCCCAAACATAATGCAATTCTTCTCTGCTAAGACCAAAGAGAGGAAAAAATCCAACAACCTAAAATTCTGTATACTGTTTTTCTTACTAGGCATGGAAAGAAAAAATGTACAACAATGTATGAGATAGCATCGCAGCTGCTCACACATCACATGGAAAGCACAAAAGAGAGCCTGGATAGGGGAAAATGGGATGGAAGCACAAGGTGCTTGCTTTTGGCTGTTTTCTAGCAATTTCTTGTGAGTGTGCAAAATTTAATTGACCCTGATGATCCCTCTGATTTTTTCATCAAAACACAAGGATCAGACAGAAAACAACGTAACCTGGCACTGTGTGTCTGCACTAAGAATCTTAAGAAAGTATGGTAAAGATAATTTTAAAAGATTCTTCTGTACATCCTTTGAACAGAAGGCCATTTATCTTTGAACTCTGCCTAATATATCATTATCTCTGAGTAGAAACTTAATAAGCTTCAACTGTAATTTTGTTGGAGTTAAACATAAAATCATGTGGGTGGTGTATGTCTCACTGTCATGGCTTCCAGAGGAAAACTTATCATCATTTGTCACTATAATACTGTGGCAAAAAGCATGAAAAGAACAAGTGATACAGTCATTTCACATGAGTTTTCTGTGCCGAGCACAAGTGCCCGATGACTTGTACGCAGCAGCTATATCAAGAAGCAGGCTGTGCTATAATTGAATTAAAGGTGCAAAGGCATATAGGACTGGATGAACTCCTGGGTCAAGTTGCAATTGAATCAAAGTCCCCTCTCCTTCTCCTACACTGCCTGGCAGAACTGCTGACCAAAAGGTTCGCAGACCTACAAAAGGCATGCAGGAACCCTCGCAGCTGGGGACACAAAGTTACAGAGATAAAAAAAATCTGTGACCTTCAGCTTTTATTTTATTTCACACAAAGAAAAAGGCTTCTAAAAATATTTCGCCATTGTTTTCCTTCAGAGAGCAGTCAGCCAATTTACATAAATGAAGCGGCCCCTGTCAAGGAACCAGCAAGGAAGAGAAGAAAATTATCTGCCCAGAAAATCTGAGCAAAGATAAGAGTAGCACTGGCCAGAGGAGGGGAGATTTAAATGCTTTCCCTCTGAAAGGTTGCTGCAAAAACAGGGAGAGTATTACAGCTATTTAATGATCTCTGTCGCAGTGATAAATAAGTAGGAGCTTCTCCAGCAGTTCATTAACAAAGACTCTGTAGGACAGTAAAAAGGCCACGACTGGGGCTGTTAGAAGAGTGTTTTCATGGAGTCTGATAAAAAAACCCATCATTAAACCTAAGGAAGATTAAGGTGGAGTAGTAAGAAGAGACATTCCTTATAGAGTTCGAGGCTGACACTTGCATGCATTGTCACCACTTACCTGTTTCAGTATTCTCATGCTCCGTGTCGGTGAGGGTGAGGTTGGAGTTGGCCCGGCTTGACAAGCAGGAGCTGCGCCCAGACTTGGTGTTGCGTCCCCAGAGCCTCACTGGGTGCTCGGGTGACACGACCACATCTGCTTCTGTGTCAGCATCCGAGCCGGCGCTGATGGAGTAGCCACAGTGCGGCAGCCCGATGTCAGTCCGGTACAAAGCCCCGTGTGTGGGTGTCACATCTTCAAGTCCCAGTTCTCGCAAAGAAAAGTTGGCTCCTGTGAGAAAAACGCACCAGCCAAGTTATTCTTTAATAGGGCATGGTGCCATGTAGCACAAGTCAGAGCTGAAGTGTTCATCCTCTACCTTCATGTGGGGCACAGCAGTGTCACAGTAACACACAGCAACATGATACCAAAGATACCTTTCTTCTGTGGTCTTGCTCAGTATGAGACCAAGAGACCACAGAATCATAGAATCATTAACGTTTTAAGATCATCGAGTGCAACCACTACTCAGCATGTCCAAGTCCACCACGAGACAATGTCTAAGCATCTTATCTACACTTTTTTTTATAACAATTCCAGAGACAGCGATTCCTCCACTTCTATAGGCAGCCTGTTCCAATCCTTGACCACTCTTCCACTAAAGAAATTTTTTGTAATAGCCAATCTCAACCCCCCCTTGGTGTCACTCAAGGCCATTTCCTGTTGTCCTATTGCTTGTTAATTGGGAGAAGACACCAGTTCCCACCTCACGAGAACATCTTTTCAAACATGCCAGGACTAAAAAGCGGCTGGATTCCTGCTTATAGAACCTGACAAAAATTCAGGGCATGTTCAATGAAATCATCAGGTTTGAAAGCAAAAACGGGTGTAGAAATGGTGCAATACTTTAGGAGAAGCAAAAAGTAGTCTTGTGAGAAAAGCAAAATGAGGGGTGCAATGATGTATGCTGTCAGGTGTATGTCCAACCATACACCTGACAACTTCCCTACAATAGGCAATTTGAGTGAGTTCTGCTGATTGAAATCCCTGAAATCACATACTGGGAATTTAAATTTCCTTTGGCAATTTCACTTTCCCTGTGCTGACCACTCACACCTTGACTCACATTTAACTATTCATTCTGATAGAGTCACAGCAGAGGTTATTTGGCCACAAATAGATGCAATTGTTTAGCTGACTAAAAATATGACCTGAAAAGTGACTCTTGACTCCATGTGTAGTTACCTGCAGAGCTTCAAAATCAGACTGAATTGATGCGAATAAGGCTTCAAATATTAGCCCACTTTGTTTGGAAAGTTCCACAAAGAGGCTGGGGAGAGCAATTTTAATCCACATTTATTTATTAATGCATGCATTTATTTTTCAACCTTGAATATCTTGAAAAGATTTTGGCCACCCATGAGTGCCTTTAGCTGCACAGTGCATTTATACAGCTCAATGCACCCCTGCTTCTGTTATGCTATGCCTTGGATGGATTAAAGAACTGAGCAGTTTTCAGCTAAGGCATATTTCAACAAGATAAATCTCAATGCACACTCTCCAGGAAATTTCAGGCAGAAACCTTCCTTTGAACACTGACGTTCATAACTACTCATTATTGAAATCTGTTCATCAAGTCGGGATCTCAAGGTTGTATCCAAAACTGAATTACCATTTTCTCCTTTCTCAAGACCCCACAATTGTGTGTTTTTTCTCACATTTCTATTTGTTAATGTCAAATATCATATGGTAGAAAATGTGTATCCAAAAGAAATAGTCAGTTTTCTACTTTTCCAGAGTATGGTTTCATACTTGTGGAAACACCCTAGCTTGTCCTTGAACCCTGATGACTGGGGAAGGTCTCTCCTACGAGAGCATGCATGCATCAGATGACAGGTGGCTGAAAGTAGATGCTATTTTACCACATTTTTTCATTCAGTTGACTTTATAGCTCACAGTGAACAGAGAGGATATATCTGAATGCAAGGTGAATAGTGGGACTAGACAACATTTTCTTGTATAGCTCAGAGAAGGAGCTGTTTGATGGCAGGAGAAAATTCAGGTTTAGCTGGTAACGGATCTGCAGCTGACAACACTCCAACTGCATAAAGGATTCATGAACTTCACACCTTTGAAATTGACCAAACAAGATTAAAGCTTTCAGACAGAGTGGACAGAAAAGGTTGCTTGGGGCTCACACCTCTGTCTGACCCTTGATTGAGGAGCACAATGCAAGCTTGTGGCAAAGTAATCCATTTAACATAATTACAAAGTGGTTTGAGAGATTGTCCTCTACATTCTCATGGCATAAGGAAGCAAATAAACCTGACCTAAGTTATAAATGCTAGGAAGCAGTATATCCCCAGAGACCTTGCTCTTCTGTTCTAGTTTTGACTTACGTGTAAGGCCATGCTTTTCTAAACCATCCCTTGTGGAGTACTGAAAAATATCTTTTGGTTTTCCTTGTGTGTCTGAGTCAGTGATGCCAAGTTCCACCTTCGCCTGAAAGAAGCCACACTCAGCATCATCAGGCACATCAATGTGCAGCATGACCGATGTTCTCCAGCAACAGCAGCTCATAAATTATGAAAAATGACTGCTACAATTAACTCAAAATCAAATTTATTTGCAATAAACAGAAGCAGATGCATTGATTTTCATATTCTATGCTCACAGTTGCCTTTTAAGCTGGAAGAACTCAAGTCAATAAAAGGAGGATAATAAATATCCAAGACTTTTTAATTCAGATCTGGTCTATTTTCTCCTGTGCTGACTTGCACATTTGCTGACACTCACTCTAGCTAAAACCATTTAAATGCTGACTTGTTTATTTACTGAATTTATTTGGTCAATTTGAAATGTTTCCCTCCTCTGCCTTCCAAACCAATGCAGAAGAGAAATTCACTTTGCCTTGTTGATGTCAAGCAGGCTAATAAGGCTTGGTTTCAGTTGGCCTGATGCCAGGCAGCATCACAAAGGGAGGTCCATTCATGGCTTACTGCCAGTGGAAAATGTGGCACAGAAAGTCTGGGATGATTGTTAACACTCTTCAGGCCAGTTTTGGGACTGACAGGATAAACTGGGAGAAAGCTTTAAGTTGAGCCACTTGTGAGAGTTATATCAGAAACAGAACTGGTGCTCTGACATGGTTAATCTTAGCTTTTCAATGAATTTCAGCTACTTTGACCAGTCATTTTTACTATTTCTCAGTACCTTCAAAATTTTCATAGGGAAGCATGAGCTTGTGTATAGAAAAATTATACTCCCTGTAAACAGACTGGATTTTCAAGAAAAGTAATGTTTTGTGGACTTCTTAGGAGAAGTCTATAGATCTGCATGGCCTCATGGACCTCCAAGTTGAAAACCGCTGACCTGGACTAATTCACATCTATCCTGCATGGTGAATATATTGTATGAAGTAAGAAAATGCAATGACCTAAAAAGTTTCCTTTTCTTTATAATGTCATACATTCCTTAGAGAGGATGAAGTACTTCGGAGTTGCTAAGAGGGAAACAGCTTTCGTGATGTCACAGTGCTACTTACATCAGCTATTGGCCCTTGATTATTCCCAGTTGCAGGTATTCTGAAACTCAAACACCAAAGCCATATGCATGAAGATACTTCAGCAAATCATTTTGCTTGCGTCTGCCTTGAAGATGAGTCTTGCACCAAAATCACATATGCATGATTTCTGAGGAGAAATCAAGCAGCCCCCACGTTTAATGAATGCAATTATATGCACTCCTTTTGTGGAATCAGCTTCTCTAAATTGCAGAGGATGTGCTCAGAGTACTCTGGGTCAGCTAGTTTATGTTCTTTTTCTGGAATGCTGCCTACTCTATTTGACTCACTTTACCACTTTATGCTTTTCTTGGTGGACTTCTAAAAACAATTTATGTGAAGTCCTGGTTGGAATCTGAACTACATCTCTACAGAAAGATGAAGACGAGTCTTATAGTAGGGTACAGAAATCTACCTCATACAGGCAATAACAGCAGTGAAAACTGTAACTGCACTGACTTCAGGGTATATGGAATTTCTGTTAGAACTGTGGAGTCTGTGGTGACTCTTGAAACTCCACATCTTCACAGATACCGGGACTCAGATTCACTAAATGTGCTCCTGTAAGTCCTAAAGAGGTTCCTTACTCCTTTAACACTGAAGCATGTCCCCAAGGCAAACCTAAAGCCTGCAGGCCGTATACAATGCCAAGGGGAGTCATTCCATCTGTACCTCAGGTGTCTCCTTTCTTCCAGGATTCTTGGGTTTTGCTGTAGACCAGATGGACAGTGTGGAAAGTTACACTCTCCACTGGTTGCCTCCTGCCTCGGCATCTTCACTGGCTTCCTTCATGACAGAGCAGACATGTGACACAGTGAAAGGTCTCCTGAGCAGGCAGGAACATTCCATGCCACGTCAGTACCATACAGCATGTGCACAGGGGGTTCTAGTCTCATGGTGGGAAGTGGCAAAGTGCTGCTGCAGACAGAAAAACTAAGGCAGAAAATGTGTCTTAGTAAGTGCTACTGAACCTGGGATTGGGTAGGCCCCTTAAGGATAATGGGCTGCACACAGTGTCATGTGCAATACAATGAAGGTGATCTCTGCTGCTCTCTTTAAATCTCTCTTACATCTTGCTTTTGGCCTCAGAGTCTTTCAAAGGTAGCCTCCCACCCAACTCTGGCTCTCAGCTGATTCCCTCTTGCTGCTTGCAGTTTCATCTGCTGAAAAGTACCCACCTGCTCGGCAGAATTCATCAGCCTCCTGGTGCACCATGTCTTTGACCCGATTGCTGTAGGTCAGCCTGGAGTCTTGATCATAAGCCTTCAAGGTCTCACTGGAGCTGTAGGACTTCTGGGGTGCCTTGCTGTCCTCACTCTCGGCTGAAGAGCTGGTGTAGCGGCGCTCAGTGTCACGGCGCCGAGTCAGAGATCGATACGGCTTCCTTTCCTTTACATCCATGGCACCCTTGTCTGAGTATTCAACATTAAAATAATGACGTCTGTGTGGCGGTCAGATTGGAATAACCTGAAAGGGAGAATTAAAAAATGTTATGCCTTTGGGCACTCAACGGCTAATTTGCCCTCTTTATACATTCTTACACTGAAGAAAAGGGATGTTACTTAATGGATTGCAGAAAAACCCTCTTATAACAATTACCAATAAAAAGAAAGTCTCAATTATGTGTGACTCATTTAATAATTGCCACTGCTAACAGGATACATATATGCAGCAACCTGCATCTGTCTGAACTAGACATACACTTGGGAATTTGAAACTGATTGTGATATTGTGTGTCTTCATTCCATAGGAAGTGATTCAGACACCTCGAGGAGGCATGTATTCATCAGTCACCTAATTTCTGGGAAATGGGGTAATGCTGAAATGTCTCTATTTGGGCAACTGGAGGGCTTTGGAAAAACGCTGTCCTATGGCTTTAAAAATGTTTCCATAGATCATGAGGTTAGAATGTATGAACAAAAGACCGAGATGGTATAAGAAGGCAAGTAGGAAGGGGGAGGGAGAAAGGAAGGATGAAGGAATGACATGTGGATGGAAATTGCATAAAAAATTTCTTTCTTTTCAGAGGGCTCATCTTTACTCAGCTGGAAATATATTAGAACTTAAGCAGAGCTGAGAAGTGTAAATAAATGATAGTGTTCTGCTTCATGTAACAACATGGCCTGGGATTTATTTCTGTGGAAAAATCAATGTATATATGCACTGCAATACAAGCGTACATATCTGCACACAGAGAAAACAGATATCAGAAATAAAATGTATTAAAAGTATTTTTGTCAAAATAACTAATAAATGGTATTTTCACTTCAAGTTTATTTTTCCTGTGTTTTCTGTCACATTTAATAAAGGCAATGGCTTCCATCGAGATGGGAAAATATGTTTTTTAATATCTAAACTTGTTTATGAGGAAAAATAATGATAAAATACACAAACCAAACATGGAAAATCTGTAATTATGAGCTGAGCTTCTCAGAAACTGAATCCTCTTGACTGCTAAAGAACAGAAGTTGATTCTCTAAATGCCACCCCAGGATATTGTTGTTTACCATCAGCATTTAAAACCAGAAAGCTAAAAGTTCAGAAAGAAGCTATCAGTTCTTGGTCTTTTTGATAGCAAATACATATGGAAATATATGGCAAAAGCTGAATCACATTCTGTTGGCATTTCGTTCTTGAAAAGCTAAACCCTGAATGTGCTAATGAAATCTTACTCGTCCATGACTCAGATCCTAGACTTGCTTCAGATGCTGTGTCCTGGATTTCAGAGAATCATAGAATCCTAGAACGGTTTGGGTTGAAAGGAAACTTGAAGATCATCAAATTCCAACTCCCTGCCATGGATAGCAACAGCCTCCACCAGACCAGGTTGCTCAAAGCCTCATCCAGCCTGGCCTTGAACACTGCCAGGGATGGGGCAGCCACAGCTTCTCTGGGCAACCTGTGCCAGTGCCTCACCGCCCTTACAGGGAAGAATTTCTTCCTAATACCTCATCTACATCTGCCCTCACACAGCTGTGGTGCAGTAGCTGAGGACAGATGTGCTACGAGCTTTGTAGGTCAGTTTAAAGGGATGTGGTGTAATGTAGCATTTGTGGGTTTTAAAACTGGGGAGTTTTAAATGAAGGATGCGTTTGTCAGTTTTAAATGAAGGATGTGTGAAGGATGCAAGACTCCTAGCACAGGTTCTGATAACATATAAATCATAATAGTAATACTGAAGCCCGAAGACAGCATTTTATTATTAACTTCTTGCTTGAAAAGCTGTCTGGCACAAGCACAACTAAAAAAATACTGGAGTTGAAGAGAGACTGCAGGAGGAAACAAGAATGACAGGAAGGGTAAACAGGCAGCTGGGCAAAGAAGAAGCAGAGTTACACTCTTGGGACTCTCATGAGGTTAAACCATGACACACTCCTATTTCTGCAATTCTGATTGTGATAAAACTGCTAAAGGGTTTTAGCCCCAAAAAAACATCCAAAACCAACTTTGCAATGACACACCCCAATTCCAACACCTTGTATGGCTTCTGTAGCATTCTTCCTTGGAATTAAGGCTCTACTATAAGAAAAAAAAAATCCATTGTCCCTAGTCTATTCCATAGATGGTCGCAGACCAAGTTCATACATTCTGTTTGTCAGCAAAATGCATAAAAACTATTGAACACTTCGGGGGGGAGAGGGGAAAGGAGGAGAGTCTTTAAAAAGCTTTATCTAAGTCATCCACAGAGACTTGAGCACCACTTTGACTTCAAACATGTTTTTAAACCCACTGAACTAATTGACTTAAATTCATTCAGGTAAATGCAATACAGTGAATGCAAATGGGATTACTCACCAGCCAAAACTGACATGTTAAAAGTATAGCAGAGTAAGGGTACAAAACTAAGGCCTGAATGTAGAAGCAATAGTGAAGGAGATTGAATTGTGCTATAAAACAATAGAAGCATGAAAGAGATCTAACAAATATTGGGAGTTTTTTGTTTGTTTTTTTTTGTTTGTTTTTTTGGTTTTTTTTTTGCATTGAATCAAACATATTGGTGCTTTCACACAGGAAAAAAATAGAGCATCTGATTGCCTTTCAGTGCACTGTCATCTCCCCTTTTAAAAAAAAAAAAATTTTTGGCTTGAAAAATTGTGACATTTTTTACACTTGTTATTGAATCCGTTTGTCTCCTTTATAGCATCTCTGTATGAAAACCTTAGAAGGAGCAGGTTTGTTATACTTTTGAATATAACACCTTAAAACAGGCTCCTTCACAAAAGCCCAGTATTGTGAGCCACTATAATGAACCCTGAAATTGTGGTTTATTGTTATGGGGATGAAGATAGCAGAATGTGAGTGAGAAGTGGTTACTCTCTAAGAAAGAAATGAGGAAAGGTGGTTTCTGTCTGCTCCCGAGCATTGTAGCAATTCCTACCTAGGGCTGGTCATTTAAAAACCCTCTAGCAGGAGAGCAACATGTGCCAAGGAAACCTTTTTTCACTGCTAGACCCACAAGGTACAAACAGGGTCTGTAATTACCATTAGTAACCTTGCAACTTAGGAAATGACAAAAAAACATAAGGAAATTGACTGAATTCCCACCAGATGAAGGGTTTTCTTTTTGTTAGGAAAGGTGCTGAAAAGCTGAAAATTCTCCTACAGTTCATCAAAAATAGCCCTGTAAATTTGCACCATCCATATGCACATTCCTCTGTAACAGTGTTTCTATTCCCAACTCATTGATGTCTTTATAAATTTAACTCTTCTCAACTTTTTATTTCTCTCTCCCTCACAACTTGGGTTGACTTTCCAAATAGAAAGGTTACCTCCATAAAATATAATGAAGATTTTTTTAAAGCTATTTTGAAAGACTGAACTGTTGCATTTACCTGACTTAAGTAAGTTTCCAGCACTTTTCCATGGACATGCAGTTCTTGTCATCTCAGTTTTATAGCCCAATTCCCAGATGGTTTAGATACCTTACTTTCAACAGAGTTGTGTTGTCAGAGAGTTTGCCTCATAGCTTTTCTGTGGTAGATTTTTTTTTTTCTGCTACTCCTTGTGTCTAGATTGTACTTCTGCTGCAATTTCATCAGTGCCATCAACACCTAACATTTTTCCTGACTTCTCTGGCACATGACAAACACAAAGAATCACACTCGTCTCAATTACATACTCAACCACCAGTTTCTTTCCGTCTTTAGCTCATGATTGCTCCTCATAATTTTAAAAGCTTCCATAAACTTGCTGGACTGGATGTAAAAAAACAGGCTTTCTAATACAGACCTTTCCATTTCCGTGTTCATTTTCCTTCTATAAAAGCACAAAACCCTTCTGCTCTGAGTCATTTATATTTGGACAGGGCTTTCTTGTCCCATAATGCAGTGTTTCTAGTTCTGTTTGTTTCTTTCATCAGACTGCGGTCTGCATAACATATAAAATTTTATCTTTTTTTCCTTTTTAAAAATTTCACTTTAAGGTCAATTAGTTGCAATGGCCATTCCTATTTTTGGCAGCCTTCTGTGTATGGGGGTCCAATCCCAGCTGGACCACAAACTGGTCTGCAGTACAGCTCACAACAGAAGCATATTTCTGTCTTTACTTATTCTACTCAGAAAAATCCCACTGACCCTAGAAAGGGTTACTTAGAAGTAAAAGCCTGTAAAATCAGATTCCTTGATATAGTTATATTTTTCAGGAGTGTGGGACTCTTCTCACATCCCTGCACATGTGTCAGGGAGTGGAGCAAAAAAATCAGCTTTCTGGTTCTGGTGCAGTAGTGCAGCAAACATAATGCTTATTTGCAGCACTTTTTATTTTGCTTTTGCTTTGGTTGGCTCCCAAACAATCCTTTTTATGATATTTTATCCTTTATATCTCTCCTCCTCATTCTCAGCTCTGTTGGTTTTTGTTGCTCTTTGGAGCTTTGATTAACCACACCGGCTTTGTGCTGCAGAATCGCACTCAATGAATGGCAAGGGGTATGATTTATTTTCTGAGTCACTGCCCAAAAGAGAAACTTGCATCAATCAAAAAACCATACAAGGGAGTGTGACACCACAAAGTGATATGCTGGGAGGCGCTTATAGCAAAAAGGACAGGTGGTCTTTGATAGCTGACTTACATTGCAGGTCACTAATCACAGAGATTAGCAGCAAGGTGATAGACAGCGCCTGTTCTGGAAGGCAGCATGTCATATCATCCAATTTTCTGTCAAAATGTGAGGGTTTAAACAGTACAGATAGCTTTATGTACTTCCCATATAGTTATGGCAACAGAGTGATGAGAATGCTGGAAGAGTGAAATATCTTGTCTGCAAGAAAACATGAGCATGAGTTCTGGTGGGTTGATTCCACCTCCACCTTTGTGCTGAAGGAAGCAAAAGGACTACTTTTCACTTCTCATTTGTTTTCCTCTGCAAAACTGCCTATGCAGAAATGGCATTATTTTACTTGGTAGGGCATGCTTTTTGTCTTCTTTAACTTGATCTCATTTCACTGCTTAGGGCAATATTTTCTCTATTTTTTTATTGCTGCTGCCCTTTGTAGAATGAGCACAGCCATAGGATGCTGAGCAGCAAGCCTAATTTTATATTCCCTTCTTTGGGCTCCACAAATTGAATCATTAACTAAGACCTAAAGCTGGTAAGTAGTGAGCAAGTATCCTTTCTTTCACTTTATAGAGGAAGAGATGAGCCACGGGAAGCCAGAGTGAATTGCTTAAGGCGGTACAAGAAGAAAAGAACACAACTGAGGGCAGCAGCTTCATCTCCAAGGCTGAGTCCGATACTGAGCTCTTGATTTTTTGAGAACCAAGCCACATAAGCATAGTAGAATAATTAATTTTAAAACTTTCAGGCCAATGAATGCCTGAAATCTTTGTTGGGGAACAGAAGCATGAACATCAGGCATTATTAACAAGATGCTCTTTCATGTTCTGTAGTGTCCTTCCATCAAAAGGACTGTGGAGCATGGACAATTGCAGTTTTATCTGACCTATGAAATCCCATGGTGAGTGATGAAAAACCCACTCAGAGTCAAAAGGGAGACAGATTTTCACTTTCTATATAAATTTTCTCAAAGACACCAACAGATACTGGGGGCAAACCAGCAATATTATTTGGGAAATTAGTTCCAACTCAGGACCCTAAGCTGCAATCAAAAAAGTTGTGAGTTCAGATGATTAAATGACTTTGTGTCTGTGATTATTAATATCCTACACCAAATTAAGTCATCACCTGGTATTTTACATCATATTTGAAAGAAGGCAGTCCACTGTGGCAGTCCTACCACTTCCGTGAGGATGAAATGCCTTGTTCAAGTCTCCTTATTGTGATTTCATAGGCTCCTGGAAAGGCTTGGGCTGGAGGGAACTTTAAAGATCATCTAGTTCCAACCTCACTGCCACAGGCAGGAATGCTACACACTAGTTCAGGTTGTTTAGAGCCCCATCCAACCTGACCTTCAAAAAACCTGGCCTTCTTTACACAAAATACCAAATCGGAGAAATCTTATTTGATCATTTTTATTTGTCAAACAAAAATTGTCTAAGATATTGCCTCCCATTCTACCTCATCTAAAGCACAAACCTGGCATAAATATAGTGGTGAATGTTCTTTCTGATGCATTCAGCAAATACTCCAGCATGTACTCAGGGGTTATTCAAATCAAATTTGTACTGCTTGGTGATCAGAGTCAGCAATCATCTGATCTTAGCAAATACACTACTGTGGCTTAAACAGTGTGATACCATTTATCATGGGAAATGGGAGATTCTTCCATAACATGAAGGATTCCTGGGTTTTTTATTAAACCTTAAGCTTCATATTTATAACACAGGTTCAAATCCCATGAGATCTTCATAGGAAATAAATTAAGCTATAGGTTAACATCCTCTCACATTTTTGGCAAAGACTTAGGAAAGAAGCAGGCACAAGAGAGAAGGAGAATGAAGAGTTGAATTAATACTGCTTGGCTTCAATCCAGTACTCAAAGAAAGTAACAAAACCTCCCTTTTCTGGTCTCAACCACTAAACCTTTCTTCTGCTGGTAAGAGACTTGCTAGACAGTTGGTAATGCCTTGTCCAAAAGATGTGGTTTGTGACCTTTGCATGAACAAATCTAAAACTGCATTAAGCTGGAGGCCCAGGAGAGCTTGAAACAGTAGTGGCGGGAAAACATGGAGGAGACTAGAATGCAATTATCTCAATTATTTCTGGTTTGCAGCTCCCTAAGTCTTGTGCCATGGGCTGGAACATTTAACCTGTGCTAGTGAAAGATTTTACAGCCTGAAGTTAAAAATTCTTTTGAATAATTTTTGTCAACTATAAGCAGTCTGCAGTTGCAGCCATCAGAACCCTACTCTGGCTTACTCCAAAACAAAAGTTACTTTGGAAAAAAATTAGTTTTATACTGAAATTCTCATCATGAGTCTATTAGCCATTCTTGGATGAAGTGGGTTTTCTTCAGAATCTCAATTTAATAGAGAGTGCATAATGGCATTTAAATAATAAATGCTGAAAGATACAGCCTGACCATGTACACTCTTTTATGATCAGCCTACAAACTTTTCCTGTCTTTGTCAGACTCAAGGTTTGGGTGTATGATGTGCCATACATCCAAACCCCATGTGAAACCAGCACATTTATCAGCCACTCTCAGGAGTGACTAAGAACTGGTGACATAAAATGGTGGTATTCACTAAAAGTATTCTTATTCTTTCTCCATCACCCACATTTTGCTAATTTGGACTCTTGCCTGGGATGATACAGGAAGCTAAAACTTATGTCCTTCATCTGAGTCAGGACAAAGTTTTGAATGTTCCTCAAGCCTCCTAGGTGAAAGCCCTTGGCATAGCCTTTCTCAATCTGTTTGGGAGAATTTTTCTTTTTTTTTCCAGAAAAGAGAAACATAGCCTGTTGTCATCATATTGCAAACCTCTCATGCCTTCTCAGTGATTTCTCATGGGCAGCTCCTCACAGCACTGACTCCTTCTTCCTCACAGCCAAGACCTCCAACTCTCTTCCCAGCACAGCCAACAAACTCCATCTCCCCTCTCAACCAGCTAAGCCACTCTTTTGTAGCACACTTCTTATTGGGCACAGCTGTGGCCTATTAAGGGCAGGCCTGTTCCTAATCTTTGGTGATTAGTACAGCTGCAGCTCTTCAGGTGTGAGACTACCTTCTGCACTATTTTCTTACATTCTATCCCTCCACAATAGCCTGGGGTTGGTTTTTGTTTGTTTGTTTTTAAATAAACAAACAAATGAACCAACAAACAAAAATATAATTCCTAGTCATAGAACTCTAGAATGGATTCCATGACAACACATAAGATGTCTTTGTGTTGGAAGGGACTTTAAAGATCTACTTTTAATTCCCTTCCATGGGCAGGGACATCTTTCACTAGACCACGTTGCCCTTTCCAACCTGTCCATGAACACTTCCAGGGATGGGGCACCTACAGTTCCCCTGGGCTCCCTGTGCCAGAGTCTCATCTCTGAGACAGTAAGAAAAGCCTGGTACAGGACTCACTCAGGGTGTTAAGCCTTATACCCAGTCCTGGGTAAGCTTCGTGTCTAATTCTCAGTGTTCTGTGGTGGCCTACAGGAAGTCTTTGTAATTAAATTGGGACTCAAATGAAAATGTAGCAACAATCCCAAGACAATTCCCATGCACACATTGTGCCATTCAACCTCTTTATTCCACAATTAGGTAAGTGAATTCCCATGCTTAGATACACTAGCCCTGTATCCCTACTTCCCTGTCAATAAATTGAACAAGGAAACTCTCCACCTTTATTACCCCTTTATGGATTGGATGCAGTCAATTTCGGAGAGAAAAAGGGGACAGTGGCTGTGAACAGTGATTTAGGAATCAAGGTTGGTCTTTCCCCTCTATCCACTTCAGCAAATTTCTCTGCAGGACCACTGGGTGTGACAGTCCCTCATAAATCTGTCCTCTGAGAGTTTGCCTAACCCCATTTGATTCTGAATACTTTTGGCCTTCACCACATCCTGCGTGCAGTGCCCCAGTGTGACTGTGTGTGGTGTGAAGAAGTACTTTTCTCATTTGAAGTCACTGTTTATGGTCTTTTTCATGGGAATATTGATGAGCCCTCAGCCTTTTCGATAAGAAAAGAGGCCTTGAACTCATACCCACTCTCAGACGTATCTTATTGCTATTACACATTATTTCTGAAAAGAGCTGAATGGAGACTGGGACTCTTTTAGGAAAGAAAGCATGTCTGCCTTTTCTGCCTGCAGCCACCACCCTGTATCCATACTCCTCAGTAAAGGTATCACATTGATGTGCACCTCCTGTTTGAAACAGAGTTCAGAGCATCCTCTGTTCTACACCCTTCAGATGCAGCCTGGGGTTTTAGCAGCTCACAGGGTGACAGGTGGAATTGAAGGAGACCTGTAGTATAAAACTTCCAAGATCTTTTCTCCTTTTTGTCATTGGCTTGACTGTGAAAACAATAGAAAAGTAGTTTTGGACAGCACTGGCTTTCACTACTGCCATTAATAGCAGGAAGTGCCATAGGCTTAACTGAATTTGGAGGAATATACTTAGAATTATGCCCAAAAAGTATCACTAGGGACAGATTTATTTTGCATCTGCCTATTTATTAAGACTAATAATATAGACACTGCAGAACAATAAGATGAAAAACTTCCTGCAGCAGGGGGAAGCTCTCACCTACTCAGTCAGGACACACAGAGTAGGGAAAAAGTATTACCATCCCTCTTCTACAGGCAAAGACAACTACCTTATCCAGTTACTTGAATTCATGCAAGTAACCCAGGAAACTCCTGTAGGATTAGTCACAAGGCCAACCTGTCCTTGTTTTACTACGGTATCACGTGTGAAAATGTCCCTGCTCTTGTCACAGGTGCTGTGGTACTGGGTAATCTCTCCTTGCCTTCCTTTAGCAGGGGAAGAAACCAACCTGCTTTCTTGTTCTGATAAAATTCCCTAAAGGGTTGAGCTTCAAACTAAGTTTATTAAAATATGAATTATCTGTAAAAAAATACTGCAAGGGCTCATGAATTGATTCTTTTTAGGACTTCTCTGTGAGATAATCAGAGTGCATTGAGAGATGCTACGGATTGATTAATCAGTGTAACCCCTACTGTGTCCGGACCTTCACTTTCAACAGCACAATAAGCTTATGCAGTAGGAAGTGTATTTTTCTTAAGTAAAATGTCTATGGGGGAAAAAAGAGAGAGGTAAAAATAGTAAATTAGAAATAGGAAGTGTTTGGGTTTTTTTTCTGAAACAAAGGGCTCCTTCATTGGAAAAACAAGGAGGGGTATCACCTCTAGGAAGAGATTTTAAGCACATGCAAGAGGACTTACACCTGATTTCTGGGTTGCATCTTAGCACTGCATGTACAGGGATATGGAGAAAAGGCTCTAGGGAGACCTTACAGCACCTTCCAGCACCTGAAGGGGCTACAAGAGAGCTACAGAGGGTAATTTGTCAAGGGCATGGAGTGATAGGACAAAGGGGAATGACTTCGGACAGACAGAGGGTAGGATTAGATTAGATTAGCTAGAAGGAAGAAATTCTTCCCTCTGAGGGTGGTGATACACGGGCACAAAAGCTGTGGCTGCCCCATCCCTGGCAGTGTTCAAGGCCAGGCCGGGGCTTTGAGCAACCTGATTAAGCAAAAGGTGTCCCTGCTCATTAGATGATCTTTAAGGTCCCTTCCAACCCAAATCCTTCATGATTCAATGATTCAATGACCTTCCCAAACAGACATCAATACACTCTTCCAAATGTACGAATGCCACTTGACTGAAAGGTGCCTTAAGGAGGGATCTTAATAAGGTAATGAAAACTGATACTGTAGTTCAGGTAAAAAATCAAACATTACATTTATTCTATTCTTGCAAAATGCTGCTCTTCTACTTGCCCAAAGCTAACAGAGTAATAACAGCATTTATTTTTACTTTTATTTTTTTTTTTTTAAACACATAGCAAAAACTCAGATTTCTTACTGGTTTAGCCTTCAAGGAAGACCATTTTCATCTCTCCCATGTTACAGGCAGAGCAGACCTACAGAAAGGAGGTGACCTGATCAAAGAGCGCAGGAAGTCAGTGGCACAGACTACACAAACCCCAAACCCTGTTTACACATCAGAAGCCTGTTTACTGGAGTTCTTGGATTCTGTGCCAGTAATAATGAAATTCAATCATCTTTCAGTTGATAAAATGCTAGATAAGAGATTAAGTGGTTTATCCAAGCCCAAACTGAAAAATAAATTCTGCATTGTTGATACTAAGATCACTAGTTTAGTGACTAAGTGATGAATCTTCTGGCTTGCCATAGGAAAATATCTTGTATTTGATTTTCTGTGACAAAACAGAACGACTTCTTAAATCTTTCTTATAAGAACAAGTTTTGATAACATTTAACAAAATGAGATGGAAGGCCTACTCTTTTGATAAAAAAAAGCTTTGCTGCCATGCTAAGGAATCCATCTTAAAGAATATTCAGCAAAAAGTCGTTGTGGGAAGAAAAAGAAAAAGCAAATAAAGGAGCTGGGGAGGAGAGAAAGCAATTGAAGATGTAAATGGCTCTTCTTAGTCATACCTTTAATGACTAGCTAGACCAAAGATTAGAAGTAATTGAACTAGCTTTAAGTCAACAAAAGATGCAAGTAGATTGCAAAACAGAGTGGGATTACATTAGTTTACACCAAACCAAGAGTAATTAGTGTTTGAGTAGAGCTAAAAGAGCAGAAAGTGCTATATAAATGTTAATTATTACTATTTGTTTCAAATAGATGCAACAAACACCATCTTTTATATGCCTTAGGAAGTAAAAAACAATAAAGCAAAACTCACTAACAGCCTCTATCATTTGGCTGAGACCTATCAGATCACACTTGGGAAAACATATGGAGCCTTATTCAGTGGCTGTCTCTGAATCCTGAGTGTTTCATGTGAAGTCATAGGTGACTGTCTATCTCTAGAAAGCCTATATTCTGGGAGATGATAAAGAAAGAACAAAGCCCACCCAAAGCACAAAGGTTGCCAGCTCCACCAATGTCAAAAGAATAAGAGAATTTAAAAGATGGAGACCATGGGTTTCAGTAGCAAGAAAACCATCTTCATTTTGGTCCATGCAACAGTTGCTGAGATGAAGAGATAGTTATGTCTACTGCTGAGAAGCAAGAGCAAGACTCTGGGAAATAGCACCAGTTTCTCTTATGCCCTACTGTACCACTAATTTATTATGTGATCCTGGACACGGCATTTTACCTTTTGGGCCCATTTTATGAAAAACAGATATAACCATTTGCCAGCTGTTTCACAGCCAAGTAAAAGGTCTTTTTTGATGCTTTTAAGCATGTCATTTCAATAAATAATTTATGAGACATATCACTATTAAGAAGATGTCCGAGAGAATCTAGGAGTCTAACAAGAAACTTATGAGGTGAGATCATACAGTTTCAGGATGGATTCTGAAATGATTTGCAAAGATTATTAGGCTTGTTGGAATCATGGACATAAAAGAACCGTAAAGTAAAATGCTTATCTACTTTTTTGCAATAAATTTTCTACCAATTTCCTTCCTACCTCGGCAAACTCTTGCAGAGAAGAATGATAAATAGCAGGGGTCTAACCACTTTGTAAGTTTTAAAAATCGCAAGGGATAATTCAATTACAAAAAGAAATTTGTATGAAAGAAATATTTTGCCAGGATATGAGGTAATAAAAACCTATATTTAAGCTCATGATTTCCAAGGCAGTATATAAATGTTAGTTTATTAGCAATTATGTCTGTAAAGGAAGCAGTACAGATGGAGACAGAGGAGATAGCAACATCCTCAGTCATACACTCCTGAAGCCAAATGTCTCACTGTACATATCATTGCCCAAGTGAAGCTGGATCAATGCTTGCATCTGTTGGATGCAGAAATCTGCAGGAAATCCAATTGCCAAGAATCCTTTAAACATAAGTTTGTTTTCACAAAAGTGCAGGCTCCTGGGTTTGAAAATGTCAACCTCAGTAGAGGAATGGTTCCCTGTTTCAATGTTTCTGATGACAAACCCTACTTGAGATGTTCCCTCCTGCTAGGGCTCAGCCACCCTGCTGCTTCCTGCCTCCCTGGGGATACTGATGCAGCTGTTCATAAAACCACACCATAAGCAGATCAGGGAAATTGTCTGGAAATGAAAAGAAAAAGAGCCCTTATCTGCCAAATCCTTACCTTTTTATGTTTGTAGCCTACCCCAACTTTATTTGAGCAAGATTAATATTAATCTGGTTTTATAGGGGCATTTCACAATTAAATGCAAGGCTCAGGCAAGAGGAAATACACTGGGGTGGGAAGGAAAACAGATTGAGATACTCTTTTCTATCATCTAAGTTGGCAGATGGAGCTGTTTCCACTTTAGGTCCTGCATGCAATAACTTGCCTGACCTAAAAATCTTATTTCTAACCAGTTTTCAAGCAATAGAACTGGAGGGTTCTAATAACCATTCTAGAACATCTTTTCCAGCACTAGCCCCTACCATCCATGGGCAGATGTACATTTTGTGGTTCTGAGAGATAGTATTGCTCCATTCTTTGACAAAAGAGCTGCTGTTACTTCATGGAAGCTGCCTTGCCATGCTGAAACCCCAAGGGGCTTCAGGGGTTTCCATGTCCACAGCTCATCTATTCCTCCTCCTTGCTTACAGAGCAAAGTTTCTCTGCCCTTAATTGGAATTTCTGTTGAGACTTTATTGTCTCTTCCATTATCTTTATCATACTGTTCTCAAGAAGAGTTGAAAACTGATGTAAGCAAACCAGTTAAACACTGCCAACATATTTTCCTCCCTTCACTTCCTTGGGTTTTTTTTCCTCTTTTTTCCATTTTTTTTCCCTTTCCTTTTATTTCAGTAGCAATTTTTGGTACCCCTTGCAGGAAAAATGAATGTTAAAAACAACCCAGACCTTTCTCACTACTTTTTTGCTTTATCCTTTGGAAATCATGCTGTGTATAAGCTTAATCTTAAGGTATTCCACAAATCCCTACTCTTATCCCTATATTTCTGACCAATGAGGAGTGAATCTGTTGTGTCATCTCCTGACTGGCATTGAGTTTTACACCACCATGGCTTTTTGTGAACTGTGCATCTGATCCAAAGTCCTTTAAATTACTTAGAAGTATTTTCCATTCATTTCACTCAGGGAGTAAGATAGGGCTTTATAAGCTCAGCTCTCTGTACAAAACCTTTTAATGTTCATTTTTATGGTATGGGCTGCACTGCATCATATTTCAGTCTCCAAAAGTGCCAGCGCTGAGGACAAAAAGGAATGAAATTAAGAAATTGGAGTCTTTTGAAAATCTCCTTCTCAGGGTGAGCCAAAATGAAACTATGAAGAAACATGTAAGAGAGCACACTGGCAATTTTCTCAGATGCAACCTGTGACCTTGGGAGCTGCTGATTTGCCCCCATGGACCCTTGAGGGGGCCTGGGTTTGATGGAGCAGGTTTTTCTCCAAAATTAGGCTCCTTTCTGACATAATAGGCATAGTGCCTTTTATGATTAAGGCATTTTTAAAATTTTCTTTCCATAATTATACATAGCTGGGGTCTGGAGCAGCCCAGCCTTCAAGCTGTCAATAAACACGTTTAGTGCCGAGTTGGGTCATTAGGCTTACAAACAGGTTGAACCTAAACACTGGGGGTTTTAAGCTGATTTCTTGGGTAGGTAAAGAGATATTTATATTTTCATTTAGTTTGAGTGATACCAGCACCTGCCACTTGCTCTAAACACAGCAGTTAACCCATAACTCCCTCTGTCAACTCCTGTTGATGAAAAGCAAAGCAGATAAATTAATGGCTCCCCTGAGAGGAGAGAACTGAGAAGGCTCATGTAAACAAACACCTCACAAAATACAACTGTATTAATGGGAATGGAAATGAAAGAGAAAATGCCTCTCTCCACCCTTGATAGGCACAGCAGGCTGGAGGCAAACACTCACAATGAAACTAAAGGTGGGAACACCAGGCCCTTTGGGGCTCACTCAGTGGCCATTAGCACAGATGGAAATATTTCAGTCCAGCTGACACCAGTGGCAGCTCTTTTGGCGCATCTGACTTTGTAAATGTGACCCTTGCCCCTCTATGCTGGCATGGACACAAGGTCCTGCTGCTGGGAGTTGCACCCTGCAAACAGTAATTAAGAATGAAAAAAGGTGAAATATGTGATTCTTTTAAAAATCTGGCTTGCTCTTAGGGATATACAGAGGATGATCCATGCTCCTTGGCTTTTTCCCTCACCTGAGGGTGGGCTCAGTATCTTCAGCTGCTCTGTCTCAAATGTGCTGAGGGCACAGTGCTGTGACAAACTGAAGGACATTCAACTACTTCCTCTGTGAAGGGATAAAGTTAGGACACTTATATGTCATAGACTCATAGAATGATTTGGGCTGGAAAGGACCTTAAGATTATCTACTTCCAGTCCCCCTGCCATGGGCAGGGACGCCTTCCACTGGAAGATGATGGGGATGACAATCTTAAAAAAAGCCAAATGTGCAGGTCAGTTGATTGGTCTCTAGTCAGGGGATAAATCTAATTAAGAGAATTTTTTTCCTCCCATTTCTATGACCTTCCTCTCTCAAATATGTTTTCCCCTTTTCCCTATAATGGGAAATTGGATTTTTGTTTCTTTTCCTGTAACTGCTTTGGAATGGTCCTAGGTACCACAAGGCTTGTGCACCTCAGAGTCCTTCAAGGCAGAGGAATGTTTGCACAGACAAAAAAATTAAAGCAAAGACCTCTTCCCTATCTCACCCTGGTTGGTTGTTTTTACCAATGCACGTCTCCTTCCTTGAGGTAATAGTAGCATCTGTGTGCCTTTCATCTGGCATGAAATGCTTGCAGAAATTAAAATAAATCAAAAGTGTGGTTTTCTTTTTGCAGACCAGGAATCCAGGCCTCCAGTCTGATTCCCACTGCTATATGGTGGGACTGGGTGTAGGGCAGCCAGAATCTGCTGCTGGCCAAAGCTACAGCCTAAGAAAGGATTTATTAAAGACAGTAATTCTGTGCTTAGGGTAAAGGCAGGTCCCAGGTCTGTGTCATCCCGCTGTCCTGTTCAAGATGGAAATATAATTCCAGTCTGCTCTGCATACCCAGAGGCTGGATCATCTGGACAAAGGATATGAAGATTTTTGCCAGACTGGAGGATCTTAAGTGCCTTTTTGCCTCCCTCACACCTCAGCTACTCCTGGACTGTGGAGGAGAAGCCCATAGCTGAACTTCCTCACCTAGGCTGAGCTTCTGTTAGGCTACAAATCGTAATTTGGTGAAGGATGTGTGTAAGGAGGAATGAGTACAGCAACAAAGGAAGGAGCTGCAAGTGGAATTCTTATTCACATGAGTTTTAACTCCTACCCTGGCATTGCTTATTGCCTGTGTGTTGGCTTGGACCAGAGCCAAGGAGTCAAACAATATTCTCTGCATAATTATATGCTTAAAGGAAACAAGCAGAGGTCCCATGGCCTGGATTTGGAGAGGACTGTTTCTTAAATAGTTGCCTCTGAAGCAGAGCTGGGAAGAAACATGCCAAAGCCATGTGCAGAAGAGACAGTGGAAGGGCACCATCCATAGAAAGAGCATGTGGTCTAGGGACTATGCACTGTAGCCAACTTATATATCAGTCAGTGCCTTCTTTGGCACTTTCTCAGATGGTAAATCAAGAGCAAGAAGTTGAACCAAGTGGCCATTGCGGCCTGCTGAGCAGCTGGCTGTAGCTCCGAAAGCACATGATATGATCAATGCCAAAAACACAGACCAGGGGTGTGACAAAAGGCACACCCTTGATGTGGCTGTACTTGTGGTGACATGGAGTATTTCCATTCCAGACTGGTTTTCCACATCACTCTTTCTTCTAGAGGTTAATGGTCTTATAAGGGCAGCAGCAATAAATAAATGTGCCTAACCTGGAGCCTCATTAGTGTAAAGCCCAGCATTACATACCAAATTTTTAACGTTGCATAAAATGGGTTGGCACGAGGATGGAAGCACGAGCCTCCTTCCACCTTCCATTCCACTGTGTCTGCTGTGACAAGGGCAGGAGACCAGCTGGGCTTGAGCATATTTTAAGCTCCTGATTTTATGCTGCTGTGCAGAGCTGCTCTCAACATGAGGCCTCGGCATAAATGTGCAGGGAAGGGGTGATAGGATCACAGACAGACACCGTCAAGATCCTGGCCCAAGGCAAACATGCCTGTGGCTTTCTTACTTCATGCTTTTCAGCTCAAATTAGCTTATCTGTGTCAGAGAGGGCAGCTGTTCCATGGGGGAAGGAGGAGGGAAAGTGTAGATCACGTATCTGACTCCAGAATTGTGAAAAATAAGTAAATGCAGTGGGAAAGGGGCAGAGACAGTGACTGAGATCCCTACCTTGAGCACAACACTTTCTCCATGGGACTGCAGAAAGAGAAACACTCCAGAGAAAATGCTTAAGCAGTGCATTAATTGTGTCAATATTATTAACAGGCCTCTCTCTGTTACTTCCTTAGCTGACACCTCCCACCCTTGTTCTGCCCTGTGTTTATTATAAACTGTATAAGAAGTATAGCAGATTTACAGTTGGCCCAGGGTTTTATATAGGGTAAGGCTGAAATGAAACCATTTCACTAAGGCATAAGAAATGGTTTCAGTAATTTTTAAGTTTGGAAACAAATGTATATAAACCTAACACCCCCGCCCCCCCCCAACCAAACTAACAAGCAGACAGCAACAAAAGCTGTAAATGGCTTTGATGGTTACATTAATTGCTAAACAGTAAATAACAGTACAGTAAATAATTGTCCGGGACTAATCCCTGAAACTGAGGTCAACTGGCATGGAGAAGCCTTCAACTACATAAAAACCCCTTCTAGGATCCAAAATAGGGTGATGTAGTCTGCATTTTGGGACTGGTTTCTGGGCTATGCTGGTGCCTTAGTTGTGCTCAGAAATTGTATGCCCAGGTCAAAACCTTGCTAGGAACCTCTGTTAATTGCTGTTTAGCTGCTATTCAACAATATAAACAATAGCCCCTTGGTGTTGTTTCATTTACTAGCATAATCAGAGCCAAAGCTGCTCCATGCCAAACTGTAAGGAAATAGATACTTCCATATTTACAATAGTTTTCAGATCCGTCTGTAAAAGAAAACCTTCTTCTTATGATTATGAGTTAATTATGCAAGCCCTGAAATGAGTGTGGTGTCCTGTTCTTAAACCCAGTCTAGCATTGCCTTACGTGCATTCCAGAGCTTGAAAGAGCGCGTGTTGGTAGTCTCAGAGCTAGCAGGCACAAATATAACAATAACTGAGACCTTGGGTTTGTTTTTTAAGGAAAACCCTGCTCCTTCCCCTTACTCCCAAGATTGTTGAGCAGTGTAACTTTTCTCAGCATTCAATTTAATTTTCTTTCTTCCTCTCTTTTATTTTTTTTTTTTTTTTTAATTTAAGAGAAAGAAAAAGCAAATTAAATGAAACTGAACTTTCATTAGAAACCCATTGATGAAGAAGATATCATTTAGAACAGGTTGTCTGGGAGTGAAGGCAACATCAGCCAGAAAGGAAATGCTGCCAACTTACCCTCCTGACTCTGATCTCGGATTTTGAGCTATTACATGAAGCTCTGCAAATCACCAAACAATGTGAACAATAATGAAGGCGTGTTTAAGAAAGAAAGATGCCATTTGCAGGGGGATTACTGGACATGAATGGTCTCTCTCCCAGCTCTTGGCAAAGAATGAATTGCCACTGCATTGTCGTCAAATCAAATATTCCTACAGCATCCCTAGGGATTGTTTTGCAATTTTGTTAATATTTTAAAAGCATCCCTTGATCTCTCCCATCCTGCCTGCAGCTATGATTTCATTTTGCTCTGAAACAGATGTCTTCTCTCTCTCTCTCCCTTCTCCCCTCTCTTCCTTCAAGTGTTCTCCTTAGTAAAGTACATTATGAACAATTGATTTTGAAGCCCATGAGCACACGGAATTCAGGAGGATTCAGACCACTTTAATCCTGCCATATTTGGAGAATTGGCCTTTTTGCCAACACTGGTCAGATAAGAGTCTTTCAGAAGAAAAACAAGAAAAAACAAACAAGGAAACAAAAGCTTTCTCTTAGAGCCACAGGACAGAAATGCAGAGTCATGACTGTTCAGAGCACCTTAGTGGCCTGATTCAGAAATCTTGCCTCCAAGAGGAATTCCCAACATTATCTTGAAATTACCTAGGAATTACACATTACACAAGGGACAAACACTTTTAGCAGGTTTTGCTGAGCTAAGAAAACGAGTGATTGTTTTACACTAAAAGAGGGTCAATTCAGACTACATATATGTAAGAAGTCTTTTAAAATGAGGGTGGTGAGACACTAGCACAGTCTGCCCAGAGAGGTGGCAAATGCCCCATCCCTGAAAACATTAAACAGGTTGGATGGAGCTCTAACCAACCTGAACAAGTTTAATATGTCTCTGATCTTGGTAGGGGGGTTGGACCAAATGGCCTTTAGAAGATCCCTTCCAACCTAAACCGTTCTATGCTTCAATGATTTTTTCAACGAAAACTGAGTGAGATAGTACTGGAGTGGCATACCAACAAATGAATCAAAGCCTGGGCTCTTTGTACATTTTTCTGTGAAAGAAGACTTATCAGAGTACTAACCAGACCAAGGCTACCTACCCTAGCAGCATTTATGATGCTGTTTATCTTCAGGATGGTTGATATAGAGGTGGAGTCTCCCTGAAGGCCAGGGCTGTGACTTTGCTTGACATCTGCAAAGTGCCATCCATCACATGAATTAATTATGACTCACAAGACGACAGAAAGGGTGGCCAAGGCAGGTCAAATGCCCTGGCCCTGGCCAAAGCACAGGCAGCTAAGTCATACGATTTGTAGCAATGACCCACACTCCTGTCTATCCATCATGATAAAAAAGACTAGCTTGTTTTTTGGTTGAGCCCTTTCTATTGATTTCCACTTGTTTTCAATAATTTTGTGGTTCTCAGATGTGGATATCATACCAAGGTAAACAAGAAGGGAGAATAATTAAAGGACTTAGCACTCATTAGTAATAGAGGTTTACTTGTTGAGCTGTCCATGGGATGAATAAAATTATCTTACTCATTAAAAACAGCTATGAAATGACCACAGATGATGTGTTGTAAAGCAGAACTCCAGTTGCAGCTGGAGAAGCAGAGGTATAGAGGAAGAAAATAGAGGGATGTACCATGTGGTGAAACACTGGATGCCTCATCTGGCAGCAGAACCAAGGACTGAACACAGATCTTCTGTTTCCCAGTCCAGACCTAGCCTAAGTCTTGCAGTTAGGCCAGTTTCAACTTGGAAAGCATGTTTATGCTTTTCTATCACTGCAGAGTAAGCATTATCCACTGGAGTGCATGTTTTCATCCTAAACTTGCAGGCTTAACAGCTGAAATTCCTCTTTTCCTCCCCTCCCCTGCCTTGGCTTGGCTTTTTTCCATCCTAGTTAAGTGTATTCAAATATGCAGATGCTTCAATGAACTCAGGAGTGGATATTTCAGTGGTGACTTCACATGCTCCTCCTAAATTCATCTAGTAAGCAGATGTCAGACATTTCTTTTTATCTGTATTGCTGTTCAGGTCTCATTTCATATGTAGACTTAAGACAGAAACTGTCAGACATATGTTTCACTTCTCTAGAAAGACGCCGGTTTGATGGCAGAGGACTGGCCAACTTTCTGCAGTCAGAAGCAGCCTAATTCAAAGATGGAAGTAACTGCTGCTATTTCAGACCTGATCAGCTGGAAAGACCATCCAAAGACAAACCCTGTCTCAGAGAGGCACCTGCAGGTGATGACTGGGTCATGGGGATTTTTTGGGTGTGGTCCTATGTCGTGGCTCTGCTGGGTTGGACATTGTTGGTCACAGGACAATGTCTGGAGCTCCTGCCTGCAAGGCTCAAGTCTAAGCAGGAAACCCTTCCATATCACCTGGGAAGAGGAGGTTAAGCAGAGCCTGGTGGAGGCTGGTAATTTGGCAGGCACAGAGGAAGAAGACAACACTAGGGAAAGTTAAGAAGAAACCTTCGATGGATGCAGTCTCCTTATAGCCACCATGGAGTTTTCCTCCCCAAATCAAGAGAACCAGCTTACAGTACTATGAAAGAAACAATCAGGATGTGAACATGCATAGGAGCTTAAAAAATAAAGTATGCACCAGGATCTGAAATGTAAACAGGAGAAAAATTTGAGGTAGGAGCTGTAAGAGGCAGTAAAGGTTACCCAAATTAGGAAGAGACTGATGTGGTGAAAAAAATGCACAGCAGAACTGTGAGCTGTGAACCTGAAGCATTTGTTTCTTAAAAGCTCTAGCAGTTTGAGGCTGGCAGGCCCTGATAACCACTTGTGAGCTGGCTGATAAATGGGTCAGATGCATTCTGTCACACTTGGCTGGGGATGCTGGCCATGAAACAGAGAGGGGGATTGGTGTGGAGTAGAAGGCCCATGTAGCCCATGCTGTTTGTGTCACTGCCCTGTGACACATTGCTGGACATAAAAAATAGTACCTTGAAGAAGAGCCTGGAAAAGACCATGCAGTGAGATAATCAGCAATGCCTGTTTCAAAAGGATGTTCCTCAAACTTCCCTTAATTATGACCTGAGCCACTGAAATGCATAGTCAGAGTGACAGCAGGGTACTCATGTAATATTTCTATCTTCTTAATTATACCAGAAGTATGACAGATACTTTTTTATTGCCTTAAAAGAGTAACAGCAGCAGCAAAACCTAGTTTTTGTCTGTTAATGGTCAGGAGAAGGGTGCAAATATTCCATAATTTGTTATGGAAATACAAGAAAAAAGTGAAGGAGAATCTCAGGGTTTGTCATGGTGCATTAGAAGCTCCGAGGTAAGGGGAAACTGGCATAACCCATGTGAAAAAGTTTGTTGCCTTGTCCCAAAAAAGCAAATGCACCTAGCCCAGTTCCAATGAGTCCCAATGATCCCAGGCAAGAGCATGTAAATCCAGACTCTATTAATAATACAATTTAAATGGTTTAATTATGTCTCTATAGCTCAAAACCTGCAAAGGACTGTCTGAAATTCTGCTTTTGCCTTCCATACTTGTAAAACAGGAGGTAATTTTATCAACAGACCAGAAACAAGGATTATTCATTTCTGTATATGTGCTTCACAGTGCAGAGCATAGGCAGAGCATGGTTATTCTTTTTTCTTCATGAATTATTCCACATCTTTCTCTCTCCCAAGGACAATCACTCCTCTTGTATTATAGTGTTATTGCTTGAGGATGAGTATGAAGTAGTCGCACCATCCCTGGGCAGGAGGGTTGGAACTACATGATCTTTAAGGTTCCTTCCAGCCCCTTGAGGCTGAAGAGGAGAGAATATCAAAGTTCAGCTGATCTCAGCAGATGTCTCATCTGCTTTGCTACTCCTCAACATCTTAAAAATAAACTGTGATGGGGTTTATTCCTACATCACAGTCAAATTACAGAACATGAACAATCAACAGAGTGGTGATGTTTTTCTGTACATTTTATTTGAAGTGTTCCTAGGAGGAAGGATGGGGAGGATAGAGTGACCCCTTTATTTAATTCATAGATTGGTGTCATCACTATGTCTTTACAGTTTGCTACATTCCACGGCAGGGAAGTGTTTGTCTCTCTCTACATGACTGTTAAGAGCAGGCTTGAAGTGTTTCACATATCCCTAGGTGGTTAGCAAAAGTATATCCATGTGAATATACTTATGTAAAGCTTAAAGAGAGTAAGTATGAAGAACTGGTGCATTAAACATCTGCAATAAATGTATGCAGATTGGCAAGCAGTAAAAAACAAAGGGGTTATAAAAAGTCCAGAGGAATCCGAAGGATTTCAAGAAAAAAAAAATGGATTATCAGTGCTATGATTTAATTTAGAAGAAAATTTTATTAAGAAAAAGAAAATTTCTGATTAACATAATGAAATATTTTCCAAATAATCAGATCCCGTTAGGGAAGTAAAATAAAATAATAATATTAAAGATAATAAAGATAATAATAATGAAGGTGATGATGATGATGATGATTATTATTGTGCCATGTGCTTTAGGATGACCATGCTGGAGCAGCAAGGTTGGACACAACCAGAGTTCCTTCCCAGCCTGATCCATTCTATGATTCTGTGACTCCCCAAACCACTATAGAAACAGAGTGTTGTACAGAAAGGAGCAGTCTTATGTTGGATAGAGGACTGAACAACCTGGTAGATTTTCTTCCACTTCTTAAGTTTGTGATACTGTATCATTCACAGTGGAGCTAGATAAATCAGTATCAATGCAAAACCTGTCCCTGTTTCTCAGTAGCCCAAACCAAGGATATGTAGACCAAGCTCCTAACCACTTTGGCAACACCCAGAATTTTAATGGAAAGAGAAAACAAGTTGCTTCCAATTAGTGGAGATCCATATCACAATGCTGAGGGACCCTCCAGGCAACCAGAGAGCTTTAGTGACCCAAGCTAAGTCTGAATTTATAACCTCTGCATTGGGAGATCAACTCTCAGTAAGGAAAACCTCTGAAACTGCAGAACTACTGTACAAGTCTGTCCCTGACCCAAACATCTGCTTTTTACTTGGGTGGAGTGTGGTCTAGATTTCTTACTCAATGGTAATTCCCAGCAGTTTGTAATGGGCCCTTAGTAATCCTTAACTTAGGGCAACAGCTGTTGGAAGGCAGCCCCGGAGGGTGGTTGGGTTGACAGCCTGACGGAGGGCAGGAGACGCTACTCGTTGCAGCTTTGATGGAGAGGAGAGTCAGGGCCACTGGGTAACAGCACTGAGCTTCAAAATACCCCAGTGTTCTTGCTTTTGTGAGGCACACACACTGGAGATCTGGAAACTGTCAGCTTGTTCCAGCTTTGTAGTACCCTCAGGGAGGAAGCAAATACTCTGAAGATGTGCAACTCTAACTGCACTAATTCAATAGTAACAGCGAGTCAGGGCAAACAGACCCACCACTACAGAGAGGACACCAGAATGGAGAGGCGTTTAATTGACAGATGTGAACTGCTTAGCATTAGTGGAGACAATGAAATACCACATTTGAGAGCAGTAACGCAGACTTTATCTGATGTACAGTACATCTGTGCCTTAAATTTCCTCTAGAGTGCAGCTGAGTCCTAATCCCCTTTTCTTGTTATACCCATCTCTGGCAGTGAATACATTTGTCAATTAAAATATGTTCTTTGAAGTTATTTCAAGCTTTCCAGAGTAAAGAATTGTGAAGTCTCACTATGACCCAGGATTAATTAAGAGGGGCCAAATTTGATCTCATTTATGGGAGTGTAAATGTGTCGTAACGCTATTCCCAGCCCAGCGAAAGAAGATATTTACTCTTTGTTGGCTTTTTTTTTTTTTCCCCTCAATCTTTGGCCAGGAAAAATTAAGGTAGTTTTACTCTTCAGCTGATAATCTGTGGACTCCATCTTTATGTGGATTTCTGTGGTGCACAGCTTTCTTTAAAAAAACCTCAGGTCAGAGACAACTCTGGGGCACAAAGATGATCACAGGGCTGGAGCACATCTCTTGCAATGACAGGCTGAGAGAGTTGGAGTTGTGCAGCCTGAAGAAGAGAAGGCTTCAGGGAGACCTTAGAGCCCCTTCCAAGGGGCTAGAAGAGAGCTAGAGAGGGTAATTTGAAAAGGGCATGGACTGACAGGACAAGGGAGAATGACTTCAGACTGAAAGATGGTAGGTTAAGATTAGATATTAGGAAGAAATTCTTTCCCAAGAAGGAGGTGAGGCACTGGCACAGGTTGCTCAGAGAAGCTGTGGATGCCCCATCTCTGGAGGTATTCAAGGCTGGATGGGGCTTTGAGCAACCTGGTCTAGTAGAAGGTGTCCCTGCCCATGGCAGGAGGGTTGGAACTCAATGATCTTTATTTGTCCATTCCAATTCAGACCATTCTGTGATTCTATGATTAGTTATCCAGATAACCCCAAGATATAATCTGCTAAAATATTTACAAAAAAAAGGGAAAATTTATCTTGTTTATTATCTATCTTTTGAAGTGTTTTGTCTCTCAGCATCTCTGGACTGCATCTGTGCTAACAATCCTTCCACTGATGGTGTGAATGAAATCGACACAGTATTGAAAATCAGACTCTCATATTCTGTTTTGTGCTATTATTACATATGCTCTGCCAGAATCAGATGCAATTAATTGCTCATATCTGGCAAAAATTTACTGTATAATAAGGTATTATTCAAAGTTATCATTACTGTATATTGCATCTCCTGGAGAAGGATGAAGAATCCAATATTCAAAGTGGTTCTGCAACTGCATGTAAGCTCTCATAATAGACTGGAGACAGTCACAGACTGTCAGTTCAGCATCAAATATATACACCTCCTCCACATGCATTGAAAACAATTCCTTAGACACACATAAGTTAGTAGATTCACAACCCTTTCCAGTTAAGAAATGATGCTATAGATGGAGCTTACATATGGAAAACATGCTGTGTATACAAATTTGTGATGTGGCATGGAAATCTCACATGAGCTGATTTGTGGAAACAATAAGACACCCCTTGACAAGCTTGCTGGCATGCTACTGGGAAGGCCTGGAGAGCATTCAAAGGAAGTAAGATAGTTTTCTTTTTAAATTGATAAAAAAATGAGACAACAAAAGGTCAATTTGATGATCAAACTAGTTTCATTGTGTATTTGAGATGTCTCTGGTCATTGGAAAGGGCTGGGAGGGAGCTATCCAGAAGAGGAAGGGCTTTGGAAGACCAAAGCCATGTAGCTAGTGACAGCAAATGCAAATGCTGTCACCAGCCATTGCCCACAATTCTCATTTGATAGATTTTTACCTAATTTTACAAAGATAAATGAACACAGGAGAGATAAAGTGACAAAAAAGATTTGATAATATTTTACAGTGGAAGTCCAACAGTACGGCACTGCTCCTTCAACAATATAGAAAGAAAAGCAGTAAAAAAAGAAATCACCAGCTGAGTGTTTGGACATATTCCTTACTATTTCATTAATCCACCTTCATTTATTTCTAGCTTGATGGTGTGATCCTTAGCAGTTGATTAAACTGTAGAGAGTGGCAATTAATTCAATTAATGTGAAGTAAATGAAAGATAAGCACATGTTACATGAGTCTTGCAAAATTTGATGCAATAATATACTCTAACTCCCTGTGCCTTCTTCAAAACATTAACAAAGTATCATCGCACTTCTATATTGTATTACAATCAGGTATTATTGCCAAGACGTGATTTCTTAGAAGTCTGTTTGGAAAAACAAAGTACATGAGCACCCTCATTCCCCTTTGCATTTGACCTGTGTTTATGCAGCTAAATTTTGCTTCTTTGGAAAGGTTGTGAACATAAATAATTTCATGTGCTATTCATGTTGCTTTCATCATTGCATTTTACTGCAATAAAACACTACGTTGAAAAATCCAAATATGTATGAGAAAAAATAAAAACAATAAACTCCTTTTGCTATTTAGTTCTCTGAGTGACATTCTTGACTATTTTAATGTCATTTAATGATAGTCATGTGGCATTCATTCCACACATGTAAATGGAAACAAGATCTAGCCTCCTATTATAGGATGTTTGTGTATATTATTTTTTAAGTGGAAGCTGGAGGAAGAAAAATCAGTCCACTGGGTTACTTCAGAATTATTTCCAATGGGTTTCAGCACTTTAAAGTGCTTCTAAAATTATATTAACTGAAACTCAAGTAGAACCCTGTTGAGTACACTCATGATGCTGCAGCTACAATCACGAGGCTTAGAGAACTGTGTTTCATAGATGTACACAGCCTTGATGTCTCTAGTGCCCATGTAATGTTCTCCTTTTCTCTCTCCACATGGTTTCTTCCCTTTGCTCATTTTTCTTATTGTATTTTATTTTTTTTACAAGGGCGAGAGAAGGGAAAACACAGCTGTTGACTCTCACAGATCTGCTATGTGGCAAGACAAATCTCAGAGGTGGTCAAGACTCAAAGGCTTGCTGGGAAGCCTGTGCCTTTTGGCTTCTGCTCTCTATTATTTCTTGAACAGCATTCATCAGTACTGCCTTTGGGAAAAGAAAAGAAGAAGGAATGGGAAACAAGGGTCTGATCTTTGTGCTGTTCATTGGGCTTGCTCACTGTACAGCATCCTAAATAGTCCCCTAACTTCTTTGGCTATTTCTCTAAGTAAAGAAGCAATTCACTATAATCAACAACACCAGTCTTTTGTAGAGTAACAACTCCCTTTTGAAACCTAAGATAAGCTTCCGTGTCCGTCTTAAACCCTGCCTCAATTCTTTCCTTACAGCATTTGTCTGTCATCAGTTCTTCCTAAGAAAGGCCCTATTTAAATCCTTTCCCTGATCCTGCACTCACTTTGTGATTTTAAATATTCTTTTGCTATCTGACTTAGCTTGTCCAGCCAGAGCTTTGGGAAAGGTTTCAGAGACAGGGACACACAGGTAAGTGACCTATTGCACTCTGCCACTGCCCTGATGTTTGACCTTGGACAAGTCAATAGCAAATGGGTAACATTAAAAAGCTGTATTTGCCAATATTTAACAGTGCATGTTATACAAATGACATTATAACTTCTGCTTACTGGAACAGGAATAGTCTGTTTAAACTACATCTGACTAGCAATAATGAAGTGGACAAGAACTTTTCCAAGTTTGAAGAATAACATAAAAAGAAAGGCAAAAATATTTAAAAAATAATAATTTTTAAAAGTAGGGAAACAATCCAGAGAGATTAGAGTCAAGAATTAGTCTCAAAAATTCGTAACAGAGGTTCCATTTTAATGAATCACAGAATCAATTAGGTTGGAAAAGATCTCTGAGATCATTAAGTCCCTATGGACCAGACACCACCATGTCAATAGACCATTCCACTAAGTACCATATCCAGTCTTTCCTTACCATCTTCAGGGATGGTGACTCTATCAACACCCTGGGCAGCCCATTCCATTGTCTAACCACCCCTTCTGTGAAGAAATTCCTCCTGATTTCCAACCTTAACCTCCCCTGGCACAGTTTAAGACTCCTCTTGTTCCATCCATAGCTGCCTGGGAGAAGAGACTGACCCCCACCTGGCTGCAAGTTCTTTTCATGTGGTTTTAGAGAGCAATGAAGCCACCCCTGAGCCTCCTTTTCTCCAAGTGAAACAACCCCAAGTTCCTCATCCTCTTCTCATGGGACTTGTGTCCCAGACCCCTCACTAGCTTAATTACCCTTCTCTGGACACACTTCAGCACTTCAATGTCCTTGCTGAGCTGAGGGGCCCAGAACTGGACACAGAACTCGAGGTGTGGCCTCACCAGTGTCGATTACAGGGGCACAATCTCTTCCTGGTCCTGCTGGACACACTACTCCTGATACAGGCCAGGATGCCATTGGTCTTCTTGGCCACCTGGGCACATGGCTGTGTTGAACAGCATCTCCAGGTTCTTTTCCTCTGAGCCACTTTCCAACCACTCCACTCCAAGCCTGTGGTGCTGCCTAGGGGTTATTGTGATGCAAGTGCAGGACCTGGAACTTGGTCTTTTTAAATCTCATATCACTGGTCTTGGCCCATCAGTCCAGCCTGTCCAGATCCCCTCTGCAGAGATTTCCTGCCCTCCAGCAAATTGACACTTCCACCCAACTTGGTGAAGGGCAGCTTTTAAAAATTTAGGACACAGTAAATCAGATTGTAAGTTTCTACTTGGAAATATCATAACTGTGAGACTTCAAATGTCAAGCTACCATGCAGAGTACTAAAACACAGCCAACACAGGGTAGAGTTAGAATGTAATGTGCTTGGGAAATGTGTCCTTCTTTTTAGTGGAGAAAACTTCCAAAATGGGTGAATGGAAAATATCTTTTTAGCAGCTGGATCTCCCCTGAGGGCTCTCTAGAACTGGCCATGAAACATCAAGCTTTGCAAGACACAGAGGTTCTCTCCATCCATCTGAGTTACTGTTTCCTTGTCCACACAGTCTGCTCTGAGCACTGGCCTTAGCGAAACTCAGATTCACAAAGCAAAAAGTAGGGAATATGATGAAATACAAAGCAGCTGGAAAAAAAATCCACTTACAAACTCCAGGCACAGATCTGATCCCTCACAGAATCAAGCAGGAGAAACAGGACAGCATCCTGGAAGTGTTCAAGACCAGGCTGGATGGGGCTTTGAGCAACCTGGTCTAGTGGAAGGTGTCTTTGCCCTTGGCAGTAAGGTTGGAACTAGATTGTCTTTATGGTCCCTTCTAACCCAAACCATGCTAGAATTCTACGATTCTAAAATCAGATCAAAGCAAACTCTATAGCATTTGCTAAGCTTTTGTTCTGTTACAAAGAAATTAATTGTTGGGTTCTTCTATAACTTGCATTTCTGAGTAATTTCGTTTTAGCTAAACCTCTGATTGTCACATTTTCTTGGATCTTGCTATTGTGTGGCTAAAAGCACCATCTGTGTTCCGAGGCTACCTTTTTCTGTTTTCATCCTAAAGAAAGTCATGTTGTGGAGGTATCCAATTGCATCTTCTTCTGCCTTGATTAGGGAAACTGACTGTTGAGTGTGAACTGAGCACAACCCTTCTTGTCATTATTTATCAACCTTTCCAAAGGTACCTCCTGATCAGATCCTAGACTCCTAAGGTTCAATATACCATCAGTACTGACATTTACAGTAGCCTTGAATCACAGAAAGTTATGGAAAAGCAGGGAATTCATTTGACAAAAGACTCAGGTGCATTTGCACTAATTCCCTACCTGTATCCTACTGTACTTTATGGTTTCTGCCAGGCATAGATAGTTTTCATTCCCACTGTGAGGTAAATGGAAGGTTTACCATTAAATGGAGGCTGAAACCTGGATAATTAAGGTCCATTTCAACCCAACCCTTTCCATGAAATGCTGGAAAAAACAATGCACTGAAGACATGCCCATTGGTAAAAAACCTGATTCGTTTCCTCCTAGCCTGCAGCCGCTCAGAGCTGCAGATACTCCCATGGAGAATGACTGTCCATTCCTAGCACCCTGCACAACCTTATCACAACATCTCAGCCCTTAACACAGCCAACCATTCTGATTGAAACACAGCCATGGGTGTCTGTCTCACAGGGCAAAGAGCAGCTCTGAAAGCAAAAAACCAAACCAAAAAGCCCCCACATGCTGGTAAAAAAAACCAAACAATCAGAATTTGTGATTTGGTTAGTTCTGTGTATAGATGGAGGCTGGTTTGAATTTACACCCTTGCAGAACTAGAAGCAGTGCTCAGGTCAGAGGAAAGCACTCTATGGGAACTGAAGGTTCTATACTGAGCTCAGTATCGTTTAACTTACCCATCAATGACTTGGATGAAGGGGCAGATTACTGTGCAGCAAGTTCACACAAAGCTGAGAGGAGTGGCCAACAGCACAGAGGGCTGTGCAGCCCCTCAGAAGGGCCTTGACACACTGAAATAATGGGCAGAGAGGAACTTTTGAAATTCAACAAGGGCAGATGCAGGATGCTGCACCTGGGAAAGAATAAACCCACAGAGCAGCACAGGCTGGGGGCTGACCTGCTGGAAAGCAGCTCTGCTCCCTCCAGAGAAGAACTCAGGGGTGCTGGTGGACAACAAGCTGTCCATGAGACAGCAGTGCCCCTGTTGCTAAAAAGGCCAATGGTATCCTGGGATGTCTTAGGGAAAGCACTGCCAGCAGGGCAAGGGAGGTGATCCTGCCCCTTCACTCAGACCTGGTAAGGCCACATCTGGAGTGCTATGTCCAGTTTTTGGCTCCTTAGTACAGGAGAGACATGGAGCTCCTGGAGCAAGTCCAGTGGAGGCCTATGAAAATTATTAAGGGACTGGAGCATCATTCCTAGGAGGAAAGTCTGAGGACATTTGGCCTGTTCAGTCTCAAGATGAGATAACTTGGAGGGGACCTGACTAATGCACTGAACAAGGAATGAACTAATGTCCTGAACAAGGGTGTCAGGAGGATGGATCCAGGCTCTGCTCAGTGGTGCCAAGCAATAAGACAAGAGGCAGAAACTGATGCACAGGAAGCTCCATTTGAACATGAGGAAGAACTTTTTTACTGTGCGGGTGACCAGCAGGCAGCCCAGAGAGGTTGCAGAGTCTCCCTCACTGGAGAAGAACCATCTGACAGAAACCAGTGCAAGGTGCTCTTGGATGGCCCTGTTTGAGCAGTCTTTGGACCAGATGGCCCCACTGTGGTCCCTTTCAACCTGACTCATTCTATGATTCTGTGTACACTGAAATAGGTAAATTGTTTCCTCTGGTGGCTCCTTGCAGCTACATCACTGCACACTACATGGTCCTGGGGAGCACAGAGCAGTAGAGATTTTGGTCCCTGGAGCCCAGGGCTGGGAAAAAACTTTTCATTTGTTCTATAGACAGAGGCATGAAATGCAGCATGGAGGAATATAAAACACAACAAAGCATGAGAACAAACTTAGCTCTGCTTAGACAAAGGACTTGTGGTTGCTTCTTTCTCACCTTCTCTCTCATGGCTGCATGGAAAATAAAAAGTTGTGGCTATAAATAGCGCCACTAAGGAAGGAGGACAAATCCTGCATCATTCATGAACATGAATCTCAGACATTCTGCCAGAGCATAACTTAAACATTTGCTTACATCAAAGTGGAGCATGATCAAAAACTGCAGGCTTCCCTCAAGGCTTTCATTCAAAGGAGAAATAGATAAAGAATTGCACTCTACCTCTGTTACTAGATGCATTGTATAAATGAAAATTAGTGTAAACAGTCTGGAGATAACTAAATATTAAATGCACACAATTTATATAGCTTGAAGGAAAACAGTAATTGGTTAAGCTCACGAGAGAACTGAAACTCCACACTCTATTGTTTTATTCTTTAGCAAACAGAAAGAAATGGGTAAAAAAGAGCTACAGCACCATTCATAGGTCATCATTATCTCCCTGAGTACCAGAAGGGAATGCCTTTACATTTAGGCCCCCACAGTCACAGGCAATTATATCAAATTCTAAGACCTACCTAAATTAAGACACTCTGATGGATCCGTCTTTCTCCCAGGACTGGTGCAGCCCACATCAGATACGGCAAAGCCACCCTGAAGATGCCAAATTTGTCAGGAAGGCTCCTAATGCACACACTGAGTTATTCAGCAACAAAGCCAAGCCCTTGCCCACACAACATCCATTCACATACCCTGAGCACAAGCCGCAAATCACTCCTCTAGACAGCGCAACAATGGAAAGACCTTCAGCACCTATAACCACAAGAGGTAAAATCTACACTGGGCCACCAATAAAAACCAGGGCAAACTAAGGGCATGGCCAGTGTTGTAAATCCCCTGTAAGGGAGGGAAGTATCTTGCGAAAATTCCTCAATGGACCACCTGCCACTTTTCCAGAAAAGCTTTGTCATTCCTGCTTATATCACCCAGGGAAAATTCTTTCACAAACCTGGAAGTATCTTGGTGTTTCTGGCACAGCCTGCTCTGTCAAAGACACACTCTCCTGTCAATCAGTTAATCTAGTTAATGAGTGATAGTTAATTGAGTTGATGACTGCAAACTTAAAGGTAGGATGTTACCAGGGAGCTCAGAGCTTTTCTCCCCAGGGTGCTACTGCCTACGGCCTTCATGGAAAGCCAAATCTTTTCCCCTTTAACATATTATTCAAGGCCACATATGTATCTTACTATAGGTTTGCACAATGCTGAGCACAACCAGGCTTGGGTGCCACTGCAACACAGATTTGCCAGGTTTTTCAGTAAATACTCCCAGTGACTTCAGCAGAGAACTGTGCTGCAAAATTGCTCAGTAAGACATCATAGCTCTTAGTAAAATCTGAACGAGACAGAAAGAATGTTGGGGATAATCTCAGATCCTACAGCAGGTCATCAAATACTCATGTAAGAGTATTCCTAAAGTGTAATTCTAAACATACATAAGTCTGAAAATTACTTAAAATTTCAAAGTATATCTCATCTCTAGGTAGCAGGTGGGATTCAGATCCCCAAATTTACACATCAGGAAGTTGTATGTTTATATTTGAGGTATGCTCAGACTCCAGATTCTATTAGTGTGGAACAAGAACTTCTAGCAGATGAATAATTTAGTCATGAAATAGGCATCTAAAGTCAGGCTTAGGTTTTAAAAAATTAATAATCTGAGGAGTTGAAATTTGTGTATGATTGGTGAAGGTATTGGCAGTTCTCTGTTTCCTGAGCCAGCTTTTTGCCTTTCTGATACAAACCTGGTTGCATGCAGCTTCCCGGATATGTGTTTTTTTTTCTTTTCCAGGTGAGGATTAAAGTCCCACTACATTTGTCTGATTTTGGGGGATTTTTTGTGGCCTTTAAAAAGCCATCACCATTCTTCTGTTAAAAATATTTTTTCTTATGTCTGGTAAAAATTTCTTTCTCTGACTATTTTTTTTTTATTTGTAAACCTGCTCACCCCCAAAGGATGGTCAGTCAACAACATGCAAGAAGCTCACATGGAGATTTTTTAGAGATCTTTTGAAATAGAAAGCCGTATAGTAGGTCTGGAATAACAGTGTAGCTGAAGGCCTAGCCAAGCATATCAGCTTTTTCAAAGGGTCAGGATTCAGCCTTATTGTAAATCATTCCTACTGATGATGAGTCTATTGACATCTGCACTATGCTATCAGGTCATGGTGCAATCAGATGCTCCTTGCATATTTGCACGTCCCTGATCGACTTTGCCACTGTTCCCCATTTAAATGGCTCAGGTGAGTGGTTTATAATCACCAGAATCTGTGGTGATGGTAGAGGGGGAAAGCAATGCAATTCATACTTTTGTACAATTTTAGTTTTCTCCCACCATTGGCCAGAAAAATAACAAGCACTATAATGATCTCTGTATCATGTATGCAGCCCAGAGAAATGAATTAAGTTATCTGTCAAGGAAGGAGTAGTGCATATTACTTCTGATACCTTTCTTCACTGGATTCCCCCCCTTTTAATCTGCATATTTTATACCTCCCTATACATAGATAAACATTATTTTTTAGATTAAGGGCAACTAGTCAGCTAGTCCTACACAACAATTTAGAACAAAAACAGAGCATGAATTCCTTACATGAGTTAAATTGAAATACATCTGATTTATATTCTAGTGTTAAAACAGCTCTCTCAAGGTTTCTAATCTCCATTTTGACCATCTTCTTGTCCTTTAAAAATCTATTATTCATGTCCCCTCATGAACTTATCGCTCCATATATACATACAAGGACCAGGGAAGAAAAGTGTCTGCCCAGTAGAAATGGAGACCTAAATTTGGAGTAAGTCAGTACTGAAAAGGATGTTCGGGAAAACGGAAATAGGCACCAACTGTCTTTTGGGGAAAGAGAAATTAAAGTAATAAATATTGAAGGACAAGGAAGAAGCAAAGTTGTACAAAACTCTAAATGACAGGATGATGATAGCAAATGGACTTGGTGTTTCTTCCTCATTGAAATCCCACTGAGAGGGCTTCTCCAGGATTTCTGCTTTGAGTCCTGACTCTGAATATGGACTGTGCAATATTCAAGGCAGTTCTCCATCCCTCTTTGGAAGAATTCCTGTGAAAACTATTTTTCAGATGTACAACACTGTCCAGTTTCTTGCTCCACAAACTGAGCACTGAGGATGAAGAGAGAGTTCCAATCGGTCCCCAAGCAGGCAAAAAGAAAATTTCTGGCCAATGCACTTATCATTTTGGCTTGATTTTTTTTCATAATGTAGTAAGGATTTGGGACACAAGAGCAGAGAGTGTGACCTCAGGAAAGTCCCATAGTAGGATTACTTTTCACTTTCCATTGACATTGTTCAGAAGGGAAAGTGCATCAAGGCAATGAAGATGTTTATTTAAAACACATTGGAGATTATTATCCATCAATTCATGGAGGAGGAGAGATGTTGCACCAAAGTCCCCAACAAACAAACCACTTCCTATGTTTAAAGAATTTTGGTCATGGTCCTATCTTCCCTAATGAATCTCTTCCTGAAATTTAATCATACATAATCAGAATTACTCATTCTTTATCTGTAGCACTCAAGAAGTTAAACCATGCTTATTCAAACACATAACTTTATTTTTTCTTATATCATCTGACTCAAAGTCAATGAACTCAACAGAAAGTGAACCATTTCCTTACTTTCTGTGCCATATAATTATTAATACATGTTCAATTTTCATTCCTAATTATAGATGTATTTCACAATGTGTGTAACTATACACAAATAAAAATCTAATTGAATCATTACCAAACCCACATTTTCCAGTTAATCACACTAATAATTCTCCTTTGTTTTCTCTATTTATGTCAGTGGATACCTGAAAAAACAATTAATGCAAGGTTGCTCTAGAGCTAAGGAAGTAAATTGACTTCCCAAGCTTAGGAGTTTTTGCTGAAAATTTAATTTTCAGAATGACTGAATAAATAAGCTATTGTTATTTAAAAATTAAGCTTACTCATATGAAGCCTGACAAAGCACTGTCAATAACCTCTCCTAATAACTACCTTCTTCTACAAGAATATGTTGATCATAGAAAGTTGGTGATAAATAACATCCTGTTTGCTCTTCCACTGCAACGCTGTTACTTACCCATATTTATAACACGCCATTTACTAAAGTGTGCATGTTTATAGGCTCTCTGGAAAAGTCTGATAAGGGTAAAGATTGGTGGCAGGCTATGCTCCAAATGACTCAAACTTCCTTTCCCCACTGACGCCGGCTTTCAGCAAAGCCGGACCAGAGCACTCAGCATCCTTCAGCAGCTCATTTTCTGTGCTCTCCTTGAGCTTTGTGGCAGCGGGCACGAAAGGAATGCAAAGTCATGCTCTTGTGTGCTGCCCTTCGGCTTCATTATTTACTTTACACTCTTCTACCTGAATGCATCAGAAAGGGCTCTTTTTAAGACTTCTCCCTCTCTGTCTGCTTTTAGCAGAAGCCTGCTGTGTGGCACTGTTAGCCTAATCTAAGCTGGTGGGAGGGCCTGCTCGATGGCTTCACCAGGTGCTGGGCTGGAGGGGGCTTCTCACAGCCATGTCTTGAAAAGCTTCGTTATTTACCCCTCTTTTCTAATGCCCACCCACCCTGCCTTCGGCATGGCCATTCTTTAATTGCAGCCCAAGCTCAACGCAAATTCTTCCTGAAAGGATTTCTAGGCAGTTCCAGAGTTGCTTTTCATTTGCGAGTGCTGAATGGCAGCTTCGATGGCATATGTATACCCAGCTTAGCAAAAAGGGTACATAAAAGAGCTAAGAAAGGGCTTTGTTGTGCTTTCAAAGCTTCGGCTTCTGCCAGTGCCACGGGAATTTTTCCAGAGTAAGAAATAACCCAAATAGCTATTCCACTAGTGTCTAATATGGAGAATAAGAAATAGTTATTAAGAATTAACTCATTATAACTTCAGTGTGAGGACACTGTGGAAGAGTGTACCAAAAGTGAACAGCAGAAAACCAGCCTGAAACTTCTACCAGAGTACTAAACTTTGGAAAGCTGGCTTGAGGGGTGGAACAAAAGCCATGCTGGTATTGCACTATGCTGATAATGTCCTTCCATCCATAGCGTGGCCCCAAAACAATGTCATCAGATGGTCATTTGTCAAAAACAAATTTAGACCAATCTACCATATGTAACTCACAGTCATGGCTTGACAACATACTGCAGTTATCCCCAGCAGACACAACTGTTTACATTTTACACACATAATTGGGTCTGGTTCAGTAAAATTTTTCATTGGTGTGTCTGCCAAAATTATTAAGCTATTAGTACATGCTGAATTCTTGCCAAGCAAAATATTTGCCAATAAAATTGGCCTTATCTGTATAAATGCCAAAAAGGTTTGTGTTTTTTGGTGTGTGTGTGTCTATTTTTAAGACTTTACTCTTATACGTATAGGTAAATGTTAAACAACATGACTGGACATTGATGTAGCATATTAGACCAAGATAGTCTAGGGTTTGGATGTGATCCTTGGGATCATGTCTTGTCTGCCATGTTTTCTGCTGCTGCAGAACCACAGGATGGTTTGGGTTGGAAGGGACCATGAAGATCATTCAGTTCCAATCCTGCTGCCATGAGCAGGGACACTTTCTGCTAAACCAACTTGCTCCAAGCCCTATCCAACCTGGCCTTGAACACTTCCAGAGATGGGGCGCCCAAAAATTCTCTTCTGTGTTGCCACAGAGGAGATGTATAGTGTCCAGTAGTAAAACCCATGGAGCATTCTTCTTAAATCACTTAGCAAGGTGTGATGGACTAGACACCATATCTACACTGAACTTGTGGGACAGAGAGATCCTTAAGCTGGAATTCAGTCCTCAGCATGCGACATTCAGCCCCATCTTTAAACACGAACCTGTAACACTACACAGTTCAGATCATCACAGCCACTCTGACATCCATCCTTCTGTCTAACACTCCAGACTATGTATTTAAATTCACATCCAGTCTTCACTGCTTACAATGATTTACAGAAGTTTAGCTAGTTGCATTTTTTTTTAATGCACAGCTTTTTGAAATTTGAATGTGTTGGTTTTGTGATTGGTCACAACTGTAACCAGAGAAAGAGTAATTTTGTTACTGGGAGGTAGATTCTTTTTCAGTACTATCTGCAGCTTCACCAACGATTCATGCAAATGCTTTCTCAAGACCAGTTACTCACACTGAGTCTCAGCTTCCCAACTGAAGAGGAGGTGTGCTATGTTATTTAAAAATGCCTCTTTTTAAATCTTGTGGAGAGGAAAATGGTTTGTAAGTGGCAATTATTCAGAGAAATTTTCTCCCACCTCCTCAGGAAATAGGTTGTTTACTGTAATATTCTCAGTAATTCTCTTTCAGACCATCAAAATGTGAGTCCGTCCAACTCTCCAACTCCTTGAGATCTCTCCTTCCTGGCAGCCCATTCCTGGGAAGCAAAGAATGACCTGAACTCCCACACACTTAGGAACAGGTTACTGTGGCTTAAATTTATGGGGAACAGGACTGATTATTAGTATTGAGCCTCCTGTGAGGTAAAAGAACAATGCTGAGATAAAGAACAAAAGCACAAGCTTTACTCTTCAGTGTAACTGGACATCAAAGATGGACACTTGCATTTATTTGGGTTAGAAGATGCATTATCAACATGGCAAAGGTAGATGACAGTTTGCAAATCTGTGACATGATAACATCAGACCTCAGTTCATATGATGAAAAGGGGGAAAATTTTCCACCCTCATTAAAATGTCAGTGGTATCAGTATCCTCATGGAATTTACAGGTGCAATTCATCTTATCCTAATGCACACATATAAAATACATCAGCTAAGGAGCTCTGCAGAAGGCTGTTTCCCTTCACTGATAGTAGATGAAGTCCAGACTGACTAGCCAAAATGTGGATGCCTGCACTGCCGAGAGCTAAAATACAAGGCATGGCAATTCAACTTCTATGAATGGCCAAGTGTTTTTGGTTTTTGGTTTTTTTTTAAATCTGCTTAATTTCTCAAGTCCCAAAATTTTGATGGATCTTTTAAGTACTCAACAAGCCCACATGAGTTATTCAACATCTGGGGAGATCAATATGACAGTATATTAGTTTATTAAACTGAAAAAACATATTCAGTTTAACATCTCCAGATAATGCGCTTCCCTGGAATGAGCATGCAAATGTATGAAATACAGGAGTTCAAACCAAGTTTAATTCCTCTATATTTTTAAAGACCATACTTTGAAAAGCACAGGTTTTCATATCACCATATTCCGGAATTTTTAGTGTTTTTTATTTTATTCTAGTCTCCTTTTTTTGGGTAATCTGTGCAGAGTTGTACCAATTCTCCCCCCTTTGCATAACATCCCCTTAAAAGTCATTGAGTATGAAAGAACAACAAGTCGGCCTTGACCTCACCTTCTCTGTATTTGAAAGGGGGCCTTTATCTTAATGTTCTCAAGTTGTGTGTCCTGCTTTGATTAATGCACCCATTAGTCCATTGCTTCTATTTTTTTTTCAATCAGTCAGCATACAACACTCACCAAGAAGCCTTAAGGTTAATTTTAAATGATTTTTCCATATGGTAACTAAGAGACGGCATTCCTGCAGCACTGGCTGTGCAGCTGCAAAGGGTAAGGTGGTGGACTTTGTCTTTGGGGATGCAAAGAACAGTTGGAATCAATGAACTTAAGCATCTTTTCTGACATAAATTCTTCCATGAAGACACCAAGGCAGTGTTCACACCTACATTGCCTTTGAGCAACATGAAGTTCAGCTCCATCTCACCCAGCCTGGCTGATGTATCTAGGTACAAAAATACAGATTTTCATCCACTAAAGGGTACAGACAGAATGGAAGTTCCTGAGGGTGGTTTCCTCATTAAGATCTATGAATCTCCTCTGGAGATGACTATATCTACATCCAAGGGATGTAGGAAATAGGCAAGACAACAGCCCCTTGCTAGTTTTTTAGACTCCCCTAACGTATAGAAAATAAAAAGTTACACTTCTGCATTCAATTTAACCATCCTGTTTTATTTGTTCACTGAAGATGAGAGGAACTGAACATTTAAAATTCCTTTTCTTTACGAAGTTTTAAAGAGACACTGAGGGGTTTTTTATGTGAGATATACTGCATGAAGTAGGGACAAGCAGGGTGATCCTAGGCTGTAACTCACCTATTCATTATTTTACTGTATTGTGAAAAATGGAAATCCACTTTTTCTTGTAATCAGAGAGGGATTAGTGAAATCCTATTAAAAATGGTTATAAAATTTCTATGGAAAAAAAGAAAGAAAAAATAAACAGGATGGTTTAGCTGGAAGGGACTGCTCTTGAATTGCTCTCCTATGTGTCACATGTCTACTTCTGGACACATCTCTTTCCTCTTGTTTAGTTCCCAAGGGCTATGCAGCTGCTTTAAGAAAGAAGACACCACCATTCATGCAAGGGATGATAATCCTTCATCACTTCCCCTTTCCACCCTGACAACTGCTGACCATGGCAGGAGCAACACAGAAAGGAACTGCCTTTATTATATATAATCTTTTCAACATCAGTAGAAAATAAAGCCTTCCACCTGCTATTGTGCAGCTGAGTTTCTAATCTCTGGTGCCAGCATGACTGCTGGGAGATGACCCTCAAGCCAGGGGAAGCAGGGTTAGGCATGCACGGGGCAGGATGGCTGTGCTGATGTGATGTGACACACGTCTCTACAGCACCCAGTAAAGATATCCCCAGTTGTTACTTGCTGGGCAAAATTCAGTATTTCTCCCATGGGCAGCAACTCTGGACTACATTCAGCATGCTGGCATAAAAACTAACATCAAAATTATTTCACTTGCTTTTCCTACAGAAATACAGAGTATTCAACTTTTATTTTTAGACTTTGAATTTTGCTTTTGATGATCAGCCATAAGGAGGTGGCAATTAATCCCAAAGAACAACTCCACATATCATTGTTGGTTCCAGGTATTGGTGGGACTGATAAAAGAAAAAGAGTATGAGAATATGAAGCCATTGATAAACTGATGACTGCTGCTTATTAGGTACTTTTCCATGTGTTTTGATTTAGATCCCCTGCCTTAAATAGAAATTTGTTCACATTATCAACAAAACCGTTTGCCAGGCTTTTTGCAGACCAAGTAGGTGAATGCTTGCGGATCCCTCTGCAGTTCTTATTTTTCTGGTCAGAACTCATTTGCCTACAGAAAATTTGGGTGAAAACCAGAGAAAAGTCACATTCAATTTCATCACAAATCCAGACATTAAATGGACTTACAAGGCGCTGAACATCCACCAGGTTTTTATGATTACCAAGGGCCCCTGCTCTCCTGACAACTAAACCTGAAATACTGTGACAGCCAGCACGGGTGACAGAGGAAGGGATGGTAGGAGCTGAATGTCTGGGTACCAAAAGCAAAGGTAAAGAGAAAGTGCCATAGGCTGCCAGTGCTGATATCATTTTGCAACTGAAAGCAGTGACTTAGGCGCTTGCTTTCAGACATCAGCTGGAAAATAACCTCAGTTTTCTTATCTATAAAATAGGTCTAATTCTATTTGTCTTCCTCTAGGGGACCATGATGCCTTTGGATTGCTAATGTTTTTGGATGCTCCAGGCTTCTTAGGAATTATGAGCTACTCAATCAGTAGTGGAAGTGCGGTGTTCACAGGTGCACTCTGCACTATACAATATGTATTTCATCCATATAGGATGCTAATGCCAGTTTAGAGAGGAAAAGGAAGTCCTTAGCAGATATTTTTCTGAATTAGCAAAGATTAGAAGGGTATAGCAGAGTTTGAAAGAATTCCAAATGAGGAATCAAAACAGAATTTATTTGGTTATAAAAATCCCCATGGATCTTTAATGGGAATAAAAGTGTGAAGGCTATCCCTTGACTTAATCATACATTTGTTCATTATTTATGTAATATTCTGACCTACCCAAACCTTTTATTTGCACATGTAGTTCTTTACTTAAAAGGATGATTTTCTTCAGCATGTATTGTACAGCACTCCCAACATAGGTCCATTTTAAAAATTGATGGATCCATACATGACAAACAAGGTATTGGGAGGGACTCAGAGGATAAGTTAATGCACCTATTTGTACAGCATTCTCAGGCTGGTTTAATGGTTATGGATGAGGATAGATGTTTCCAATGCTAGGAAATGCCATGGTGAAGCCATGTCTAGTCCAGAAAAAGTTTTGGTGATGGAGAGAGTTTTGAAGATGGATAAATTTTTTTGCAAAGACAGAGTTAAGTTTCTGCATGGAAACTGGTATGGTGCTATGCTTGTCTTCCCAAGAAACCATTACGTGTGATGGAACTCTCACTTCTCAGGGATAGCCAAACATCTGATGGAAGTATTTCGTTTTGCTTTGCCTGTTAAATTATCTTTATCTGAACTCGTGAGTTTTTACAGTTTTACTCTTTCAATTCTCTCTTCCATCCTGCGTGGGGAAATGAGCCAACAGTTGTGTGAGGTTTGGCTTCCTACTAGAGCTAAACCACAACAATGGGTTAACCTTGAAAATGCCATGAATCAAAGTAACAGTAATGTCCACCTTGAAAGGACACAGAACTTTATCTTACGGCCAAGCACACAGTCACTTTCAAAGTGAAGGGGTTTTAGCCTTTTGCTCCAGTGAATATAACCCATGACACTTGCCATCTAGTGTCCTTGCATCTGCCTACAAGTCTTTTCCTATTAGTGAGTACTGTAATATGCCATATGCCTTCGAGTTCTTCCTACATATATATATATATATATATATATATATATATATATATATATATATATATATATATATATATATAGGTACAGATCTGCCGAAAGGAAGGAGTCCAAACTATAACAATGTGGATCAGAATAAACCCTGGGATATTTCAATTTATTTCCTTAAAATGCTTCCTCTGTGACACTGTATGAGTATGACTACAAATCTCCCTCAGACCACACTCGCCACTTGCAAAATAGAAATAATATTTCTTAAAAAACACCTTCCTATCCATTTCCTTTTATACAGAACAAAAACATTTAGGGATAGACAGTCCAGTATTTAGTGCAAAAGCTCTCACATTAACTCACACTGCCAAATAGTTTCATAAAAAATTGCTAAGTGATTATGGTGCAAGAAATATAAGACAGAAGCATCCCTAGATGCTAGGTATCCCTAGATGCTCCTGTTTCCAAGAAATTTGACTACTGGAAACTTTCAGAAATATAAAAGTACATTTAAATCTACAAGAATTATACTCAGATTGAGTTTTGACAGAAGGTTTTAGGTATAGTTTTAGCAAAATCTTTTTTCCATATCAGATAAAGTCCCTGAGAAATCACTCCTATCTCCACACTGATATAACTTCAAAATGCCACACACGAAGCACTCTAACATCATTAACTGGTGTGCAGTGTTGATTTTTATGTTGCAAATTTGATTGAAAACAGAAGTTTATCAGTGAAATGCTGAAATAGCCTTGAATATGGGGAAGTGAATGAGTATAATTGCTGATGGGTTCTTTTTATTATCAAGGAGTCTTGATTATAGCTTCATAGACTTAAATTATGGCAAATCAAGGACAAGATCAATTTACTATCTAAGCAAATATTTATATGAAGCTGGAGATTGGCATATATTGATCCATTTATAAGGACCATAATTCTTTCTGCAAAATGCATTGGCATTGAGCAGTGCTCTTTTCTCTATGTGCTTCCTCAACAGCAAGGAGCTGAAAATCATGAAGAAAAAAGAAAACACAATTTGGAAAGTCAGAGGTCTCATCCCAGTCAAATGCAGCTGCAAACCCAAGTCACTTTTTAAGGACAGCCCTTTAGATGGAGATTGATTAATGCGGGGTTGTGCATTGTAGATAAATTGATGAACAGTTCTTGTAGTAAGTTAGAAATCCTGCTTGAAGGAAAAGAAAGTGCTCAGAGCATCTAAGCTGTCAAACTGGCAAGTATTGATAGGCAACATCAGCCAGGGTAGAGCATTAGCTGTAACATCCCGAGTCTCCCTGCATTTTTAAGAGGTCACTTCGATATAAAGTAGAAGAGCGTTCCTAACTTGTGGGATGAAGAGGGATCCCTGTGAAATGATGACCATTCCCAACAAAGGCTGCTTTTGTTGGAGGAAAAGGCGAGTGTGGGGGCAGGGAAGAGAAGAGGCCGGATAATCTTTTGTTGCATTCGACAGTTGAAAAGGCCCTGGTGAATAATTACCCTTAAAACTAACAAACAAGGATAAAGAAAAAAAATGCATAAAAAGAGAAGAAAAAACCCCTTGACCTCTCCCCAGACACAATAGCTCCCTTTGAAATAAAAACAAAATAAAAATAACTCATAGGGGAAAAAAATAACTTAATTTGACTTTCCTTTCTACTTTTGGCAAGTGCACACACACGCTCACATATATACACAATTGGCAGTCTTCCCTGTCACAGTTATCTTAAACTTTTCAAGACTTGATCCACTCAGCAGCAAAGCTTATGCAAAATGCAATAAAAAAATCAAGGGAAACTCCAGCAGCAAAAAGAGCACCCTTAGTTGAAGGCCCTATTGGTTTATACACAAAAGAACAATTCCTGGTGAGATAAGTTGTCACCTGTTTTGCATACTCCTTATTTTGCTCTTAATTGGCATTATATGGAAACTTATCTACAAGGCCATGGGAACCAAGAAGCATCCCTTACCCCCTCCTTCTTTGAACAAGCAGAACCCAATTAAAGAACAATTATCTCTGTTCTGCTATTAGCATCCTCCAGCAACAGAGACACACGGATAGGAGAAGCATTGTTAGTCTGACAGCAGCCACCTTTTCTTATGAAAATTTTTGTAAAGGTCATAAAGAAAATAAAGGAGACAAAAGTGGTCCAGGCTTTGGTGAGCTGAAGGGCAGTGTTTTTTTTAAATATTTGATATGGATTTCCAGATGATTTTCTAAATACATTTATTTTCACCAGAGAGTAACTGACCTAAGACTCAAAATGCACTCATAGTGTTTGGAGGCAAGCCTGGAAAAATAAAGGAAATGGCCAAAGAAAAAGAGGAAAAATAGACACAGGTGTCTTCCCAGAGAGTCCAAGTTGTCTCAGAAAGCTGTGAAATTGACAATTCCTCTGGCAGGACTATGGAAAAACATCTCAGGGGAAAACAAACAACCATTTTTCAAACTGAAGCCCAGAGTCAACTCCTAAATCCATATCCTACTGCTTAATATTGCAAATCTACAGCCTACATGCTGCACCCCCGACATGGATGGTCAGCACTCCAAGATGATCATGACTCGGAAAGGGTTCCAGTGGCATGATTCGTGGGTTTTCTGGACACAATCTTTGAGGTGTCCTTGGAGAATGAACACCCACCACTGTTCTCAGTTACATATGTGCCTGGCTGTGACAGACTTCGAAGATAGCTCTGCATACCTTCCTTATCAGAAACCATCCCCAATCTGGCAAACATTTGCACTACCACTCATCCTGTCTCATCAGCAGCTACTAAGAATATTTATGTGTCAGGAAACGTCATGCATTTCATCACTTCAGCAAGGCATGCCATCACAAAGCAATTTGTGTCCCAGTTGATTCCCTCAGTTTTCCTCCTGGATGTCAACTACAGGTCTTAAAATACTGGGCAAGGAAACAAACAAGCTTACTTATTTTTCTTCTTTTTTTTTTTTTCTTTGGGATATTCCTCTGCTGTTTTTCCAACATTTAACAGGTCCAGTTCACATATTTTGTTGAAGAAGAATGCAGTATGTCCAGGCAGAAAGCGGAATTCTCCTTTTAGAGGTGCCCCGGAGGTGCCTGTCTGCTGCCCCAAGGTCTTGCCAGCAAATCTCAATGTTAATATTTTTAGGAATTTCAGTTTCACACTCATTGCATGTGCTTGCAAATTGATTTAATTTCCCAAACAAGTTAATAGCATAATGCCTGGGAGGATAGTTTTTAGGATAGCATCAGCTCTTTGACCCCCTACAGCAGATCTCCTGCTTTCTTCTCTGGAGAGCTCAATGCTGCAGCTACACAGTTCTGTCCAAAGAGAAAAAACCATGTCAGTGCATAAGCACTGTTTGCTTTTGTCATGGCACACATGGTTGGCTGGTGCAGTGAGAGGGAGATAAGACAGTGTCCCTTCTCCAAGAGCCAATGGAACAGAGGTGGCTGTTGTAGACTCTCTACACAAGCAGGGCAGTTAAAAACAGGAAAAACAGTTCTGCCAGTGATTTATTCCCAGATTAAATTGAATTTCTGCTAGTTGGGTAAGTGTTAACAGATCACCAATGAATGGTAAGGAATTGGCTAAAGAGATCCAAAGATCAAACAAGGGACAACAATGTAAAAATATGCTACTGCATTTAAGTACAAAAATAAAAAACTTTCCCCTGTGCCCTAATACCATGTAATACCCAGAGGCTGCTCTGAGAGCAGTGGAGCAGGATGAGCAAATCCCTGTCTTGCAGCATAAAGATGAAACCTGCAGGGAAACAGCTGCAGTGGAAAGGATTGAAATTAATGTCAAGCAATAGATGAGATTTTGGTGGAGATTTTGATGAGATTTATTGCTGAAAATATTTTCCCTGGCAAATGTCCCATCATTAAAATTAAAAAAAAACACCCACAATAGAATTAAGAAAATAAAGAGAAACTCAAAAACACTGTCCTGAAAAATGGCAGCTTGAAACTCAGTCCTCAGGCTCTCAGGGTCAAAGATGGTCTTCTTCGTAAGGAAGTGTGCAGAAGTGTTAAAATGTCCTTTCAGATCCTTTCACCTCATCAGGTCCATCATCTGTGACTCTAGAGCACACTTCATGGACAGTAAGGGCATTTTGTCAACATCTTTCAGGGCGTGGCTGAGTCTAACTGGGAACAGTCCTTGGAGCAAATTCTGCAGCTGAGCACTTCCCAGCAGAGCCACGTCATTTATACACAGTCTAATATGTTTGAATTAAGATCCTGTAAATATAAACAGCGTGTTTGGCATTTGCCTGTTGAAGAGGCTCCTTGGGGAGCCTCTTCTGTGCCATCCTTGATGGGATAGCCAGAAGAATTATTCCTTAATGTCTGGTAATTACACAGGAAAGTGCCAGTTCCCTGGCAGAGACAGCAAAAAGTGAGGATTGCAGGTGAATTGTGTGTTTGCCTCAAACATGACAGCAACTCTGCATGAGGCTGGCCAAGCTAATTTCTATTTTCTCAAAAGAACTGAACGGTCTGTAGGTCTGAGTGCATGCCTCAGGCATGCACCCGCCTGCCCCTCCCCATAAGTACCTTGCATTTAGCAATCCTTGAAGAAAACAAATTGTTTTCATCATGCAGGGATGAACAATCCTCCTCGGGCCACATGTCCAGCTAAGAAAAACATTTCTCCAGCCTTTGGATTCTCCATACTTGGGCGGCTGTTCTCAAATGCACTTGTATTTGTTGGTCCAGCTAGATTTGGAAGATCCTTATGAACATGGTTGCATGGAACTTGTCTTTTCTGAGCTGGCCTGTAATTCAGAGGTGCTGATATATCTATTAAAATCCAGTGTAGTTATCTTTACCAACAACACTATGTTAGGTTAATATACTGGCAATATACCAACAGTGTAAGAGTTACCTACACACATATTATTTTTATATATTGCTAATATTACTAGCACTACATGTGTTCGAGATGGTAGTTTCAGCTCGGTCAGACTAGTCCATTCCTGTTAACAGGTTAAGTCTGATAAAATAAAGAACTTATTTCTCTGCCTAGACCAGGTAAGAGCTGTGTCTGCTGGTCATCCAACACAAGAAAATAAACTTTTTAAAAGTTAGCAATAGAGCAAAAAAAGAGACTGCTCTACTTCTAAGGGACTGAACTGTACCAAATTGATGACAGTCCATTATTATCATTGGTAACACTATGCTGTTATTACAAAATGGAACTGGGGAAGAATCTCACCTGTGGAAGTATGTCTTAGATCTAATGCTAGATTTAGATATTTTTATTTATTTATTAAATATTAGCATTAGATTAATTCTAGAATTAGTTGCTAAATTGTCTTCTGTATTTAAGCCTGTCCTTCAATTTAGGGCTTAATAGGACTTCACACAGGAGCTAAACATATGCTGAACAGTTTTGCAGCAACAGTACTCAAGGATGCTTTCTTGTACCAGGTGAAGACAGATCCTGTAACTCACTTTCAATTATTTTTCCATACTTCTGTTGTTTAGATAACCCTGTTTCATAAGAAATGAATGCCCCTACTCACTTTGTTTTTTGTTCTGCCTGACAACATGCAGTGACTTCTTAACCCCAGTGAGAAAAATACAAACTTCCCCAGCAGCAGAGTTGAGGACAGTCAGACACAGTTATGCAGTCAGACATATTTTAATGCAAAATTAGCATTAAAATGAGATGAAAAAGCTCTGCTTTTTCACACAGAAAAATTTCATGCTCCCCTGCAAAATGGAAAGTGTGCTTATGTGTCCAAAAGCAAATTTTGCTCCCTCATCCCACTGTCACCTCACCCTAAAAGTCAACATCTAATGAGAATCTGCAAATTAAAACAAGCCTAGATAGGGACAGATGGAAGATTTGAAAGCTCTGCCATGAACAAAGGGAGTTTACCTCAGGTATCATGAGAGAGCAGAAGCATCTTCCAGTGCTTAAATGGGATACAAGAGAGCTGGAGAGGGACTTTTACCAAGGGTGTGGAAGGACAGGACATGGGGAAATCGTTCAGACTGATAGAGGGCAGGGTGAGATTAGTTATCAGGAAGAAACTCTTCACTATGAGAGTTGTGAGGCACTGGCAGAGGCTATGAAGATGTCGCTCCTCCATTCCTGGAGGTGTTCAAGACTAGGGTGGATGGGGCTTTGAGCCACTTAGTCTAGGGGAAGATGTTCCAGCCCATGGCACAGGGTTGGAACTAGACAGTCTTCATAGTGCCTTCCAACCCAAACCATTCTGTTAGTCTATGATTTTATGGTTTTATGAAAAGAAAACTGGGATGAAAATCCCTGGATGCATAGTTGCCTTGAGTCCTCAAAAAGTTAGCTCTCTGTACCATGGCTGTGGGTGATAAACAAGGGCTTGCGCACAGTCCCCAGGGGTGGCACGTGGCACCATGGGCTGCGCTGCTCAATCAGGGCTGCAAAGTAAGGGGTGTCAAAGAGCTTTGGCCATGGCACAGTGGGGTTCTGACCAGCTCTAGGACAATGGCACAGTGCTTATAGGAGCTACACATCTGCTGCAAGGGGAAGATATGCAGGCATGGAGAGGGCACTGAGGATGCACAACTTCCACTGAGGCATCTGTGCTGTTTGCAGTCACCGGCTGTGACAGCAGCACACACAAGCTGTGTGGGCCTCGTGCATGGCACTGTTAGATAAGCCTATAAAGTACATTATGAGATCATCCAGAGATACACAGAGAAGCCCTGAGTGAAACTCTGCAAGATCATAAAAGCAGCAAAACTGTGCCAGACCATCGGGATGATGTTCATGCCTGTTCATGGAGGTGGGGGGCATGGCTATAAGCTGTTGCACTTGCAGGCTGTGGGTTAAGCCTATGTCATTATGCTCTCCACACAGCACGTGGTTTCCAGAAGGAAAATGCTAGGGTATTTTGGTGTATTTGTTAAACCTACAAGGAGACGAGTAATAAGTATCCCTATTTCTCTGAGATACATTGTATTTGCAGCTAAAGGTGGTTCCACTGATATGAAGACACCTATTTTTCCAAACAGAGTAATGATGGGATCTTTGTTATTCCTTTGCTGTTTTGTATCAGTTCTTTGGAGGGTGTGAGATCACATCTCCTGTGTGTCACAACAGGAGGAAAAAAATTGGGCTGAAAATAGATTTCTGCAGCAAAGCAAAAGAAAAGCAAAATCTGATGTGTCCAAGAAATGCATCTGCAATTCACTTGCAAATCTAAACAGGGAGAAAACAATTGGCAGGCAATGTACAAACAGTTCTTGTAATAAACGTTTGAATTCATACTGGTTTCTACAGCCACCCCCCACCTGCTGCATACTCCACAGCCAAGTTGCTAATTACAGCCTTTCTGTTGTTTTCCAGTTCCTCCTCTGCTAAACAATGGGAAGAGAAAGGTTTATGGTAACTGATGCACTTGACAGCAAAAATAAATAAGCAAATGAATACATAACTAACTAACTAAATAATTAATCTAGTAGTCTCCAAGACAAGGCTCTTCTATCATACCTTCAGTACCTTGAGCCAAACTTCAAGGATTATTCAAGAAAAATGATGATCTGGCACCTCAGAGAATAAGACATAAGTATCAATGCTTAATTAACACTGCATGACATTGATTTGAATAAGTAGAACCTTTTAGAAGGATGTCTCTCCATATTGTGGGTTGAAACATGATGCCTTGTGGGAAGAATGAGAAGCTCCCTAGGATTATGTAACATCTCTATGGTTATAGCACCTGGAGGCTTTGAGTGTATCATGAGCACAACATGTTAGATGCTGCATAAATATACAGTTGCTAAAGATCCTTATCTTGGATTTGTAGTGTAAACAAGAAGAAATGCCATGCAGTTTAGGTGACAGGTTAATCAAGGCTAAGAAGACAGGGGACCTAAGGAAATTTGAAAACACATACACATTGTTTAGCAGTTTCTAATTTGTTGGGACAAGGGGATTTTTACAGAAACTTATTCCCAAAACTTGATCAATATAAAGTGCTTGCAAAAGTCCCCAAAGACACTGCAATAGGAGTTGCATTATGGTTTAAGAGAAAAATAGGAAGGAAAAGAGTGCACAGGTTGCAGCAGAATAGCATGACAGCCAACAACAACAATCAGTGTTTTCAAGCTGGGTACTAAATGCCAACTACCTAATGCCATCTTTCCTCACCTGAGTAAGAGCAGTCTGATCAGCAACGAGCTACAGTTTCCGCTGAGAGCTGCAAGAGGACAGCAGCTCCAAATATCATCCTCTTTCCAGATCAATGTTGGCGGCTCCTGAGAAAAACTCTATATACTCTGAGGAATGTTTACTTTTAATGAAATAGTAAAATAACAGACCTTGTTATTTGTACTGTTCATATTCATCTTGTGTGTGCACTGAAGAGGGACACAAAATTCTTTAGAGGGCTGGAGACCTTCTCCTGCTGAGACAGGCTGATGGAATTGGGGTTGTTCTGCCTGGAGAAGAGAAGGCTACAGGGAGACCTTAGAGCCCCTTCCAGAACCTAAAGGGGGCTACAAGGGAGCTGAAAGAGTGACTTTTGACAATGGCATGGAAGGACAGGACAAGATGGAATGGCTTCAGTCGAGCAGAGGTCAGGTTTAAATTGGGTATTAGTAAACAATTATTTCCTGTGAGAGTGGTGGGGCACATCCACAAGTTGCCCAGAGAACTGTGACTCCTCCATCACTGGAAGCGTTCAAGGCCAGGTTGGATGGGTCTTTGAGCAACCAGGTCTAGTGAAAAGTGTCCTTGCCCATGGAAGTGATTTTGGAATGAGATATTTGAGGTCCTTTCCATCCCCAAACATTGTATAATTCCAAGACTTTGCAGATAGTATTGGACCAGTTAGTATGGCATACCTTTGAGGCAGCTCTGGACAGACCCCTTGAGGGGAAAATGTGCCTGATAGCTGGCGTGACTGACTCCACTACCCAGTTGGACATAACTGGGGAAAAATTCTGTGATTCCACAGGAAATAACTGATTTGGATTCTATTATTGACTCTTTGACCTCATGTCACTACTCAGATCTCCTGGTAGCAAAACAGTTATCAAATGCATAATGGCTGTAAAAAACTGCATTTTGCAATGAGTAGCATTTTGTAATGAAAAAGCCTTCAGATTGCACTGATGAGTAAGAATTCACCTTCAGTAAAAGCTATTTAGACATGTCCTCTGAAATTCTTGTCTCTTAATAGAGAGCTTGTCATGGGCAGCAACTCCCAGCAATTTAAGAAGTTTTACTTTAGAGATTTCCTCTTCTTTTCCTTACTCCACTCAGTTTTCTGTCACCTCATTATACTGTTACCACTTACCATGAAACCTTGACTTTGAAAACACTTTTTCTCTTTTTCTTTTTCCCTTTTTCTTTCTCTTTGTTTTTTATGCCTAGCCATTATCTTGCAGTGAGATCTTTTTCAGGGGTTAACTTTTTGAACTCTTGCTACAGACACAACATTTCAGCTCACACCAGGCCTAATACTTCCCTGTCCATGGCAGGGGGGGATTGGAATTAAATTATATTTATGGTCTCTTCCAACTCAAACCTTCCTATGATTCTAAGATTATGGGGGGAAAAAGCAATTTAATTCCTTATAGGAGTACATGGTTTCTCCCTAAGGAGTAAAGAATAAAGTCCAGGACATGACTTGTAGGCAAAATTTTCATGCTTTGGGAACTGTCTCTTCTTTCTTATGCTAGTATCTGTGTAGTGCTGGTGATTAAAGCACTGGTGTTCACTAATCACTTTCATTCTTTCTTGCAAGTACACATAATTCTGCATCAATTTCATTTAAATATCACTTTATATTCATGGCTTTGACTTTTAGAACTCCTCCTATTGTACTTGTACTTAATATTAACAGACATTTCTTTCTCTCCATTTATCACTCATGTCAAGATTCCTAGGCTGAGGTGATCATTTGCTGCCTCTTTATGTGGCAGGAGCCACAGGCCTCCCAGCCCTTCAGTTCTAGGTGAAAAGTTCTTAAATATCAACCCTCAGCAACTTTCTCTAAAAAAGCGTGTTTTGATTTGAAAGGCGACTAGACAACTTCTAGTGGTCCCTGCCAACATCAAATATTCCACGATTCTTTGATTCATGCTCCTGCTTCTCTACCATTTCTTTGTAATGTTCTGTCTACTGAATAGTCCCAGCTTTGCTTGAGATATCCCAGCAATGATCTCCAAGCAACCTTCCCTCTTGATCACTGTGGACAATGCCACCATCCTGTCACATGCCTGTAACCTTGATATCATCAACTCATATTCCTGTTCACTCCAGATGCCACTTCCCAGTTACATTGAAGCTACACACACATTCAAAGTATGTTCTGCGTATCATACTTCAGATAATGCCTTTCCTTCTACCCATCTAGGTAAATCTCTATCTCAGACCTTATCTTTGAACATGTCAACTACTGCAGAATTCCTTTCTGTCACTTACATCACGAATGTAAATTTGCCCTGATGATATTCCCTGGATACAAAGGCCTTTTTTCCAGATATAGCACTGATTTTCCTTCCCCATTTCTATCAAATCTATGCTGTCTGCATCCAATCAACCCATGCAGTCATTTTCCATAGTCAATGCACTGGATTTTCAAATGAGTGGTTTTGTATTTTCTTTCATGCTGCTCTCCATAAACACATAAAAAATTACCTTGCGAGTGACTTTCTTTCTCTGTAGCAACATCTAAAATTCTCTGACAAGGACTAGGTTACAGGTGTGCTATTAGCATTGCCTGTCTTACTGACCAGCACTTTCTTATCACATCCATGGGTCTCTTCTGTCCGTCACTATCCACAGCTTCTTGATTTCTACTAAGATGTAAGCAATTTCATGCAGAGAATGTCTATGTTTCTAGAGTGTCTGGCACAGCAGAAATGAATCCATGACTGAGACTGTGATGCAAATTATCCTTGTCAGCTAATAAAAATAGACACATTCTAGAGAAAACAGAAAATTTCCTCACTACTCCAATTAGAGAAATCTCCTCAAGAAACATTACAAATATCATAATTTTATTTTAAACAACAAAGCATGATTAAAACATCCCAGGTACTGGAATCAGTACTCACTTTTGGTAGTTGCCTTCTTAGAAATATCTAGGAACAGTCCATCAAATGCTTCTTGTAGGATATTGTTTTAACCTAGACGTGTTATTCTCAGTCTACCTGAAAAATACACAGACATAGAAAAAAATCAATGTTTTGTTCAGTGATTTTTTATTTATTTGCTATAGAAAAATAAATTAAAACAACTACTTACTGTTATACGGGGTATCTAAAACAGTCATCTATACATACATGGCTCCTGTTGTAATATCACATCAGCACTACTAGGATATACTTAGTCATCTCATAGAAAGAAATGATTTGTTAAATACAAACTAAGGTTGTCTGTACAGCACTCAAAATTAGATGCCTGTCCTTGACCAACTGTGCAAACATTCATCCCTTCCATCTTTGCCAAAAGAGTAATTCATCAATTCCTCTACTGGAGGTTCAAGAGTTTCCAGTTAACATTGCAGTTATTCTTTTCCTCTTCTGTGTTTTTGCAGTCTTCAGAAGGTAGCAATAATTTTTTAAAATTTATTTATATGATTATCCCAAATACCTAGTTTCTTAAGTCTTCTTCCTTTGTTAGAGAGAAATGGCTGAGATCTTCCAGAGATGCCTCTTGCTGTTTCCACTCATAGCAGTAAACTACATCCTATCTGAGCTGTGTGTAGCATCAAAGAGTCAATTTAATGATGAATGTGTCACAAACCTATCACACTACAAGTAGGAGGTTCAAAGAAAGTGTTTAGCAGCACTGGGGCTCCTCTTCTGCCTCTCATTAGCTTATTAGTTTCAAGTCCCTTTTCTTAGCTCCTTTCCTTGTCTCAGGGAGACCACGTCCATATAGACTGGGAAGGTAGAGAACACAGAAAGAGGGTGTGTGTAGTTTCACTGAAAGCCACGTTTGCCAGACACATCCGCTCTCCCAGGCTACCCACTTTGTTAGATACGCATCTATTTTACATTCACTCTGGTGAACAAGGTCTTGCAGAATTGGGAAAAAAAAAAAAAAATAGAAGGCTGAGTGATATGGTAGCATACTGTTAGAGAAGTGGGATTCCATGTCTTTCTTTGGCAACTTCTTTCTGCATATATGGTCCAAAACTGCACTGACCTTTGAGTCTTGCCAATTGCAAACTAATTTTGAATCCAAGCTGTCTAATGAAAAGGTGCAAAGGTCACCTTTAAATAGCTGCTCTGCTACATTGCCCTTTACTCCATGGTCCACATCCTTTGTCTTCTTCCAATTAATTCTGCTTCTTCAAGAACACTCCTTGCTGCTGATTGTGTCCTCGTGCAGATTATTTCTCCTCCACATGCATTTTTCAAAGCCGCATCTCATTTTGTTGTTTCCTGCCTAAGGTTTCAAGTCTCTCTATTTTTGCTGATTTATGCAGTGCCTCCCAATTTGGATCATTTGTGATTTTAATTAACATGCACTCTTTTCCTGTCTTCTGGCTAATGAATTAAGATATTTAAAGAAGACCGGACTCAGGACTGCTCCCTGATGGTCCCCCACTAGAAAACTCATGTGATTCAACACATTTTCATTTATTATCTCACTTCACTAATGGCCCTGTGGATGGTTTTTAATCAACATCACAGAGTCCTTATCTAAGCCAATCTGAATTAATTTTGTGAGTATCCTCTCTTGCTGATGCTCACTTCAAATCAAAGAAAACAAAACCAGAAGATGCCATCACTCACCAGAATGCTTTTCTGCAAGATCTGGAAATGAGGAGGCAGTGAGAACAAATTGTTCACTTTCCTCTCTCAGGACTCTGGTAAACTTAGGAACCCCTATCACTATAATACCTATACTACTCCTGATTTTCAATGTAACTATTTTAAAACTGTTTGTCAAGGCAGGGAAGTGTTATTATTCCCACTTTGGAGAATAAGCTCCAGCACAGAAAATATAAGGAAGTGGTCTGCTCTGCTCCTTTAGCAGTCATGGTTACAAACTGAGGGTGTAAGGTTGCTCTTGCATTTACACCTGTCTTCTGAAAGTTACAGTGACATGCCTACATGTGTACATGTGTATCTATGGGATGACCCATCAAATGCACCACCAAAGTGATTTCATCTCTTAAACAAAAAAACCCAATCAACCAACCAAACCCAATCCAACCAAAACAACACAAACATCTAAATGTCAGTACATCCGTATTTGTACCATGACCTGAATGCCACTTTGAAAGAACCGGCCCAAATGATGTAAAGGGATTTAGAAAAGGTGAGACTCAGGTATTCAGAACATATAACTGCCTAATTCTGACCACAGGACACAGATTAAGTCTTATAGCAGTATCTGTTGGATCTCGTCCTTAAAGTTATTTGGGCATCTCCTTCTCACTCAGCTGAGTTTTGAGATATTCCTGAAGTCTTGGACCAAAGTGTTTTCTTTGATGCTATACAGGATGCTTATACTGGATTTGAATCCAGATCCACAAAGTCTAAAATGTGGTCCCCACTGAAGAACTTATTTCCTTTCCATCAAGAGTACAATTATGTCATGTGATGGATATTTCAGCACCAGTCATGGCTCTAAATTCCCTAAAAAGTAGGGTCCCAGTGACTACATGCACAGCATCCTCCACAGTCACCTCCTGATAAACAGTTTTAATATGGTAATTACCTTCCTTTAGGATGAAAATTAAAAACACCTTTCCGCTACAGCAAAAAGGCATGTATAGCATTGATTTATTTATGTGGGTAATTTATTTTCTGAAATATTAATTAATTGATGTTTCTGAATTATTCTCAAAAACTTTAAGTTTATGTGGTTTTTAATAAAAGCCAGCAGGACTTTTTTAAAATATTGCTATTATCCCCTCTTCCCACCCACCCTCTTTATAAATCAAAACCCATGGGGAGAAAACAGAAAAACAGAACCCTTCCACCCCCGCTTAAAAAAAAAAAAAAAAAAAAAAAAAGAGGAAAGGAAAGGAAAGGAAGAAAAAGAATGAGAAAAGACAGGGACCAAATATTTCCAAAAGCATCAGGAATCATAAAGAAACCCATCACAACCTAAGAAATTATCTAAGGGAGCACAGAGGGAGGTAACAATATGAAGAATACAGTTTAGAAAATATTTGCAGGAGCAAAATTTATAAATACTCATTATATCTTTTAAACATGTGTCAAATTAATATGTGTTCTTGCTTCTTCCTTTGCCAATAATATATTTAGTGCAAGAAGATATGTAGGATAAAATATTGTCACCAATATTCTCTTTATATTAGGAAATAATTACAACATTTTTTCACTCCAAACTTTTAAACATGGCCCAGTTGGAAATGAATTGCCTTTGACTTGCTAAAAATAAGCATGAGAAACTTAATCTAAGTCCATCACTAGTGCAATTTATACTAAACACCACTTCTGTAAGGTGTAATTAACAGTGCATTGCTATAATTTATTATTGGTTTAAAAAGCCTGAAAATCAGATCCTTACAGCAAAATGGGAAAATGGGAAGCTATATGCCAAGCATATTATTCTGGCTTATATTAATTCAGTTATTTTACCTTTGGTGCACATCCATCTATCCATACAATGTGAATGCTCCATTGAGAATGATGCTGGGTACTGAACCTTTGGCTCAATATGAAATACAAACTCTGAAGCAGAGCTCCAATAATACTTCCATTTGCATTATTATGATTAACATTCTTCTGAATAGGAAGCATCCACTAATATTAATCGCAGAAATAGTGAGATTCCAATTGTCATAAATCACTGTGCAGTGTAAAGCAAGCTCTCAGAAAAGAGCACAGAAAAACTCTTTTTTGTTTTTTTTTTTTTTTTCCTGAGTTCACTTGAACCTCATTTTAACCAGGCTTTTTTATTTGTGTCCATTGACAAGACAGTAGTTATGCTTCTCTCTTGATTAACACATTCTTTTCAATAAGGTCCCAAACAGCTTTCACATGAAAGGTTGAATCCAACAGAGCATGTTTTTTCTCATTAAAGACTTAGCATTCACCCACAGGTAATTTATCACACAGATACTCCCTGTCTCACAGAAAGGAGAGTGGCCTTGAAGCCAGTGTTCTTGGTCTGATCAGAAGTTTTCTCCACAACAGTTGAAATGAATGCCTTTTCAAAGATGGTGACTGTTGAATTCATTTAGTAAGTGAAAATATGGGAGGGGAAAAGATACAGAGTTTCTCTATTAAAGCACAAGGAGACATTCTGCCTTAATTGAAACAATATCATCACTAAATCTGTATGATCTTATTGAAATTAATTGATATATTTATATATTTGTATCAAGTCAACATTTCCCCTTCACTGCCATTTCCTTTCTTCCACAGTTAGCAATACTGTCAATATTCATTGATTCATCAAAGAAAGCAACCCTGACATTTGGTGCATCAGCTTTCATTTGTAACAGGCATACGATACAATGATTTATTTTGATGTATTACATTGTCCCCTAAAGAGCATCCAAAAATAAAAATGCTTTCATTAGAAGTGTTGTGAAAACAAGGCATCTTCATCAGGGACCACAAACAAGGAAAGAAAAATTTCTTGCCACCTGTGCTCTTTAGTCCAGACTTTTGATGGTTGGATTGCTTTGGAGTTTGCTTGCTTGGGGGTTTTTCAGACATGCTATTTCCAAATGTATCATTTATTCAATAAGCAGCTGGAGGGTCTAAGCAGTGCTCAGAGCTGGAAAGAGCAGAGATTTTCCTAGCTGGTGTCCTGCTTTGATTAACTTGCAGTAGGTGAGGTGCCCTGAATTACTGTGGTATCAACTGAGTTCCTAATGACAGGGCCCACCTTGCAAGAAAACGCTTTTCCTGAGATGGCAATTAGTGCCAACCTCAAAGACACCAGAAATGGTCATAGATAGCCTGGCTGCTTGGCTGCCAGTGGGAGGGTGAGGAAAGGTCACGGACATATCATCACCTAGGACATCCATACTAATTGGCTTTTCTGGCCAAGAATACTTTAGTCCCTATCTTTGCTCCTGACTGGAGGACCCACAAAGCAATTATACATTTTCAGGTATGAAACATTGTCCAACTGCAAATAATTCCTTTAGCAGATATTTACTATTAAGCACACGTTTAATGGTAAATATCTGCTATATTTACCACAGTGTCACTGGGGACAGCAGAGCTTCAACATGTGCTTGAAGTAAAGTGTTCCCTCAGAGGGCTGTGGCTGAATGGGGACAGTCTAATGAGCTGGAGACACTTAGGACCAGGAGTAAATACATTTATGCCTGCATGTACCAGTCTCTGCTGCTTCTGATTGTGTCTGTGCTGCACATTTCTCTCCAGCTCCTTTTCCACTATCATCCTGTGCTGTAAGAGATGATGCTGACACGGCGACTAAGTGGAGCGAGGCAGGAAATGGAGACAGGACAAGCAGAAATGAGCTGAAAATCATCCTCCCAAATGAAGCCCTGCTCACAGGACAACATCTCATTATTTTGTTCCCCCATGGAGAACAGAAAGGCATGGCTGATGTGTTTTGGAGATCATAGGCATGTTCCAAAAGGCAGCAAATGAAAGCAGAAGAGAACCTATTTGGGTTATGCAGAGCCAACGGACGCCCTTCTGTAAGATGGCACTTTGCTCTGCAGTGACTGAAGCCCAACCACCATGATAACCTTTTCACTCTCAACAACTCCTTGTAAGGAGGTTTTAGCAAGGTGTGGATTGGTCTCTTCTCCCAGGTAACAAGCAACAGGACAAGAGGAAATTGTGCCAAATTGTGCCAGGGGAGGTTTAGAGTGAATATCGGGAAAAATCCCTTAATTGAAAGAGTTGTCAGGCACTAGAACAAGCTGCCGAGGGAAGTGTGCAATTTTGAACTTCATCAGCTAGAATGGTGCCCAGTGGAGTGGGTGTTTTTCACATCCCAGTCTGTTCCAGCTCTGTTGTAAGGGCCATTTCACTGTATTTTGTCTCATATGTTTTCCTTCTTTGTTTTTTTTTATGGTTTTGGGTTTTTTCCTTTAAGAAGGGTGAAGCTGTTTTTTTAAGTGGATTATAGAACAGGTTAAAAAAAGGTTGCACAATGGAGGCTTCTCAGAAATAAGATAACCTTCTCGGTGTGTAGTAATTTCAAGTGAAAAATTGGACTTCTAGGAAATGATAACACAAGTAAAGGATGTAGAATGCATCGCAGAATAATTACATTTTAATGTTCATCAATGAATTGCAGTGCTGTACTCTTTGCATACCAAGCACTTCTTTCTCACTTGAAGCAAGATGACCAGGTATGCTTTGTGTAAAAAATTAGCTTTCATGTTCTACTTTTAACTGTGCCATACCTAGGTCTCATTTGCTTGCATACACTTTGGTCATCAGATATGTATCCAGCTAACTTCAGACATCTGCATAATAGAAGTTAAAGATCTATTGGCCTAGACTAAGTTACATGTCTAGTTTTAGTTGAATGAGTTACCAGTCAGTGAGTCTCACCCCAAGATATGTTTTCTCAGTGCAAATGAATAACCGCTCCATCAGTCATTAATTTTAATGCCGCACTGACAAAGGCTGAGCAGCATTTCAGTAATGACACCGTTCAAAATATTGCAACAGACCACAATAACAAATTTGGTAAATAACTTATTTTATCAAGCCAGGAGAACTCAAGGACAAAATATCCTCTTCTTGCCCACTGGAGCAAAGAAACAGGGCATTTCCATCAGCCTGCAAAGTTGCAACCACGATCAAGCTTCTTTGATTGTGCAAGTTTCACTCATTGAACTTAGATTTCAGGTGGACAAAGAAATTGTATCAAAAGGCAACAACTTCTCTCTCACAGAAAAATCGGTCCTCTATTTGCAGAGTTTAAAATTAACACACCATACTATGAAGCACTGGAACATGCTGTCAAGAGAAGTTGTGGATTCCTCCTCCTTGGAAGTATTCCAAGCCAAACTGGATGGGGCTCTGAGCAATATGGTCTAGTGGAGGGTGTCCCTGCCATGGCAAAGAGATTGGAACTAGACAATCTTTATGGTTCCTTCCAACCCAAAACGTTATAGGATTCAATATCCATCTGATCAAATCTTGCAAACATTTTAGAAAGCCATCGTTCTTGCACATGCGAAACCTTTTTTTGGATCATACTCCAAAATTTGCTTTGACATGCTCATAATCCATATAGCAAAATTCAAAGCATTAAAATATGCCTTTTGTGCAAGAGCATAGCCAAAGTAAATATTTTCCTGGTCTACTGTGGGAAAAAAGTCTTCTTTGGCTTCTGGATCATTTTTTCAGCTACTCCTTTATCTGTGGGAATAAAAATATTTTTTCTGTTGAGTTCACTTAACAGAACTCAACAGAACTGGCCTATTTGAACTGCATATTTAAAATGTCATTGTAAAAGAAAGAGGTTTTGTATTGCCTAGAAAAGTATCACAGTATGTTCCCCAGTTCACAACAGATGTTTCTGTAATTGTTCCTTGATTCTGTAGTGGCTTCAGATTTTTCAGCAGAGCCTTGACCAGCAATAAAATGTAATTTGACCATCAATACACTTTTCGTTAAAGCTGTTAAATGGAAGGAATAGTCTTCCCCTTTATCCGCTGCTGATCTAATCCAAGACCCTTCCAAAGCTTTCAAAGGATGGGTAATTGCTGCCCCTATTTCTTTTGCCAGAGGGTAGGTAAGCTGACATTGAGAAGTTTAGAGGAGCACAGCTATTGAGCTCAAGGATGGAAAACTTGACCCTAATAAAGACTGGAAATTGTGGACTAAGCTATATGGACCCCACATTTCTTATAAACTATGAATACTGCTGCATCCCACCTAAAAGATCCAGTCTGGTCATTTTGTAAGTAATTTGTACATCTGAACTTTGACATCTTCTGGCTTGGAAATATTGAAGAAAAGTGAGAATTCCTTGCAAAATTTTTATGCCACTTGCTACTGATAGCACATTTGCCTCAAAAAATCCACTGAAAAATCTGTCTTGGCAAATTTCTTAAGGGTAGAATACAAAATACATGACACCAATGATTAACAAGATGTACAAAGTGAAAGCTCTCAATATAAACATTGCATCCAAAAAATGGTATCTGAAATGGACATTAAATAGTATTTGAACATGTATTTAAAAGCTGTTTTCTCAGAAATTAAAAAATTATATAGCTTCTAGAGTGGACCAACAGGTAATGGGTTAGATATTGCATTAATAAGAAAAATACAATGTGAACAGAGGGCAAGGACACTGCTCCTGAATCTGAGTGCTTCTGTGTTGGGAGCATGTGCTCCTCGTCCTTGACTCCTCCCTTCCTAGTGCAGTAACGCTGCTGGGGAGGGTGTTGAGAAAGGGAAACACTCCCAGTGGATCATGTAGGGACTTCTGATTCCTTCTCCTGTGCCTCTTCCTCCAGCTTAATGTGATCATGCCCCAAGACTTTACAGGCCTAACTAAAGGGGTATAGGCAGTGGTTTACTTGTGTCTGACCAAGTGTGCTTCTGACCCTGAGAGATGTCACCACCTGTATCAGGCATCTTCTGGGCTGGTGGGTCAGACACGTCACTTAAGAAAGACCTGCACCTTTCCAAATCAGTAAAGAAAGGCCAGGTTGGATGTCCTGGGACATCCCAAACGAATCAAACCTTTAATTCATCAGAGAATACATTCATAGCTGTATCCTACCTCTGCAGCCCGTAACACGTTATGTCTACCCTGTTGCTGCGTGCTTGGTAGGCTGTCCTGCTGGCCCTCATGCTGAGGCAAATGTAGGCATGCTGTGACACCCTCTCTGGAAACCATGGAAGAATTTACACTGTGTATTTAGGCAGCATATTGACATTTGAATGGCTTTAACAGGAGTCCCCACTGCAAGGGAGCAATCAAGGTTAGAGCTTTAGAAGGCTCATCACCTTAGAAAGGTTTTCATTTGTGATGACGGAGAAGTCTGTGGCCTCTGAATGCCCTCTGCTCCATACTTTGCCTATTCTAAAAACCCAGGGTGAATAATTTAGATATTTCTGGAAAATCCCAAGAATGGGGTGATATTAAAAAAGGTCAAAGCATACACTTTCATTTATGTGGCTGGACACACACACACACAAATACACGTATCTACATATATGTACATACACACATGCACATATATATGCACATAGTGAAATTTTCGGTTCTCCAAATAACTACTAATAGCACATGAGAGCTGAACAGCTGGAGCTAGATTGGTATATTGTACTGTACTGTAGTGACTCAGCACAGGAGCATTTAATTTCCTCCCAGAGCCAAGATGTCTCTCCTTCTCAACTGGAAAGACTGGGGTGGCTGAGCTGCCTTTGTTTCTTAGAGAGTATCTATGATGATACCTTGTAAGGAAGAAGTGGATAAAAATTGTAGCATTTTTCTTAATTTCCCTTAAAATAAATAAAAAATGGGCATCCAGAAGAACTCAAAGATCACAATATTCACACACAAATGCAAAAATCTCACTCAGTTCCTGTGCCATGAGAAAAGCCCTATCACTAACCCTCAATTCAGATCTTCTTTCTGTTTAGCCCCTTAATGAAAAAGGAGCACACATTTTTTCATGTGCTGGGACAGCAAGAAGGAACCTGTTTAATGAGATACCATACCAGCCCCTCCACCTGACTTGTATCTTTACAGCTGTGTTTGTACCAGGAAAAATTCACTGAATTCAGGAATAGTTCACTGAATTATTTTTTATAATCAGCCTTACTACCATCCCATCCCTGCCCAGCTAATAATTTGTAAAAAAATAATATTTCTGCTTCTACAGAAAAATTTCTAATTCTCTAATGGCAAAAGCCCCCCTATCCAAGCTACCTCTCAGGACAATATGTTGTACAAATGACATTAAGTTTTGACTTGAGCTACGCTTCCTCATTTAATTAGCAAGGAGAGTGTCAAGCTAATGTTATCATCTCAAGTAAATTGATGGGATCTTTTCCCGCACAATAGAAGTTGAATAAAAGCAGAGGATCCTCATGCATCTCTCTTGCTCAGCTCCCAGGACTATATCCCTCCTGCTGCTGTGTAGTGTAGATTGGTATTTTACCTCTTATCAATAGATCTCCATCATTCTGAATGAGAATGACGATCCTTCAGACCTGGTTTTGTAAAGCAAACCTATATCCATAAGAGCAATTAGTCCCCCGCTGTGAGTTTAGACACGCCAGCTCCACTGCAGCTGCTGTCTGTTGCCAGCACTAAATTTTCCTCAGTAGTGGATCAACGTGTTTAAACACTTTGATCTTTTTTATCTCAGCCACGAGATTTGAAAGCCTCCTGGTTAAACAAGTTTTCTTTCGGGTGAAACTCCATCTCATCCACCATTTCAGTGCTGACCCGAAACATTTGTGCTTTATTTACTGGAGAGGCATCGTCTTTTGAAATGGCTTCTCACATCCTCTCAGGAAGACTTTTTTTTCATTCCCCCCTAACACTGAGCTTAAGTAACGGTACTTCAAACAGCAAATAAGAGGCACAAAGGGGACTCAGTCTTCTACGCAGCAATTCAAAACCATCTTAATCTCCATCACGCACTTTCTGATTTTCTTTTTAATCTCCCACAGCACACTGTGCACCAAACAGAACTGAAAGCTTGCTAGTTAACTACCTTATTACTGTCATGCTACAAAAGCTTAACTCCTGTTTGGAATAGATGAGCACAAATGAACAAACGCAAGGGAACAGGCATCTTCCATGTGGGTACAGCAGAGTAGTTCATGGGAGATAAGAAATAGTGTTGGGTTGAGGTTTATTCTGTTTTCTCACTTCACAAGCAGCCACAAGCGAACTATTGGTGATGTGAAATTGCTGAGCAGGGAAAAGCATGGGGTGACTGTTAGGCTTATTCCTCCAACTGCTGCGGAATTCCTGATTTTCCTAGCCAAACTAACTCTTTCCCTCTTTGCACATCATAGGGTTGATACAGCTGTGAATACAGAATCCAAATCAAATCTCATTAATCAAATTACTTATCTGAGCTTTGGATTGTAGATTGATTTACCACCAAACTGAGTAAATTTATTCTCATACAAAATGTTACCTCCTGTGATAAAAACAAGAGTTACACTTGTAACTCTCTAACTTTGCCTCTTTCCAACAGCATGTAGAGCTTGTAAAGAGGCAAAGAACAAACCTTATTGAAGCCTTTCAGTACTTAAAAGTGGCTTATAAGAAAGATGGGGACAGACTTGCATAAGGCCTGCAGGGGTAATGGATCTAAATTAAAAATGGGTAGATTTAGAGTAGGTAGAAAGAAGTTTTTACAGTGAGGGTGGTGAGACACTGGCACAGGTTGCCCACACAGGTGGTGGATGCCTCATCCTTAGAAACATTCAAGGTCAGGACTGCAGGGCTCTGACCAACTTTGTATAGTGGAAGGTGTCTCTCCCCATGGCAGAGGGGTAAAATTAGATGACAATTAAAGGTCCCTTCCAACCCAAACCACTCTGTGATTCAGTGATTCCAGAAGGAGCCCAGAGAGTTTTACTGACATTAAAACTTTCTGAATATTAGGATAATATTAAAGGGCTGTGTTCTTACCAAAATACTTGCTCAGAAATGCAGACAAAGCATTTTCCTTCACCCCATTATCTGGTGCTGGCAGTGACACAGAAATAACAGAATAATTAGAATAAACAGCATAAATAGAGACTTTGCTTTTTTTTCATAAAGGCTCCCTAGGCATGATTTTAATACCACCGACAATCAGAGGAGTTGACAGAGAGACAGATAACTGAGTCAAAACTTAGGTGAATTTTGTTTCTGCTGCAGTTTGAGTGCTCCCACCCTGCACCAGCTGGTTTTATTACACAGGTGGATGGAATGTGTTCTGCTCCATTTCCAAGGGAGCCACACAAGCCTAGCATAAATCAGTCAGCGAGTACCTTGAACCACACATATTAGGAATGTAAGCAAGAGGAATTCCAAAATGAAGCATGTTTAGACAAAGAGGCAATTATGGCATGGAGAGGAAAGGAGTGTAAAAATTTCATCTGGAATCAGGGATGGAGCACAGTAGCTCAAGGAGGTGGAAAGTCTGATTCTTTATTTACATAGCCTCACAAATGGGGTGATTTTAATCCCCTGCATATGATATAGCAATATCTATTAGAAGTGAATATCACAGACTGATTCCCAAAGAGGATTTAGGAGACTGGTCTTACAATATCCACACAGTTCAATGAGCCAGATTCAGGTCTCATTTACAAAGAGTCTGCCCAGGTGTGCTTTTATGGACATTGGAGTTACACAGAATGGAGGCAAACGATACATAAATGTCGTGGGTTTGCACTGCAGACAAAGGAGGGGTGAACAGAGCGGCTCATGTCGCTGCATGCTGCAAGTTTGACCATAAAAATGCATTCCCAGTGGGTCAGCACCTGTTTAGATAAATGGTTTACTTGAAATACACAATGCAGGAGAGCTCACTCATTTATCCATATGGCACTAACACGAATTGCCAGCTGTGGCCAGTCGTCCAATATGTTCTCTCTCCATCTATGACATATGAAACCATATGGAATCATCTATCCATTAGGAAGAGATCATTTTCAGACAGGAAGGTTTTCTGACACAATTATTAGCTGTGGCGTTCTTGACCAGGAACAGGCCGAAATAGACAGGAAACAAAAAGAGGCTTATGCTGTCTTAAAGGTTCATGTGAAGAATTTTATGTTTTTAAATCACTTTTAAAGGTTCTCTTTTCTTTTTCTTTTTTTTTTTTTTTAAAGTGTGCCTTTTATCTCTCAGCTTAATGTCATTCTGCTGCATGAGATGCCTTTCTCTTCACCCATTTCATCAGCGAGTGATCATGGCACAGGATGCTACTGGCTTCCTTGGAGCTTGGATTTGATTGGGGCCAGCAGGCAGGTATGTGACTTGCTGGAAACAGCCTCTTTTAGGAGTAACTGCTGAACACCCTGTTCAGCAAATAAGTGGTCCCAGAACTGTGACTCAAATGTACTTTGTTCCCAAGTGTCCTTGTCTACACAAGGTAGACTTTGCTCTGAACTAATGCTAAACACTGTAAATCATCATAAAATCAAAGGAAAACAGTGTCAAAACAGAGTCACTGGCTGAATTCAATAATATCTTTATTGAGACAGAAAATCCTATTAAGGCAGTTCACCTGCTCAGAATCTGGAATAACTCAATTACTCTTGATTTGCACCAATGCAAATGAGATGGGAATCTGCCCCCAGAGCAGTTGCTAGCTATGCTCATTGACATGATCAGAAGTACAGTGTTCCCTATAATCAGCCTTGGTTTACCTCTAATGGATATAAGCAGAGACAAGAGCCTCAGGCATTTCAGGCTGTGGAGTGAATAGCTGATCCCTGTCTGCCTGTAGAGTATGCAGATTATGTATGGAGAATCAGAAAAGCTTATTTTGGAAATTAAGCAGCCCCCAAATGAATCTGAAATCCAGAAATATTTCTTAACAGCAGCACTTACAGATAGAGGACCTCTCCTCCCATATGCATTATATCTCACCTAATTCAGCAGAAACCTTCTGAGTTAAATCAGCATACAATGAAAATAAGCTCTGACCTGTGGTACAGCCCAGACTATCCACGGAAGAGAAAGACAGCATAATTACTACTAACTTTAAAACTAAATTGGAAGTAAGAAGTCCTTTGATCTAGCACCCTGGCACTTGAAACAAGGTTCGGGCTCTTACATCCAGTGTTTACAGATAGACCAGTCCACAGACAGTTCAAAACTCAGCTGTGCCAAGTACAGACTCAATAGATGATGCCAAACACAGGCAAAATTTTGTAAAAGGATTGGTTACTGTCTTCTGCTCAATACACCAGGGACCCATATCCAGTCTTTTTCTTCCCCTTCCTGTTTTATAGGAGTTGAGGACTAGATCTTTTGAAAGGATTTGGATCCAAGTAACAAGTTTTGTGTTTTCCAGCTAACACTGTCATATCATCTATTCTGAAAGAGAGAGATAGACAGCTGCTTGTCATACCACCACAGGCCACAGTTAGGGAACTAAATGGGAAGCTGGGATGTAGAGAAAATATATATATATATCTTTGTAATTTGTCTATCTGATGGTTATCAGAACACAGTAAGAAACACCAACCAAGAACCTTTGCAAGCAGTCTAGAAGTTACTCACACCATAAGAAGGCAATTTAATGTGCAGTAAGTGGAGATCTCAGGCTACTTTTTCCAGGCTAGATGTCCATACACAGAAGGTGACCACAACAAACACAGTAAGTGAGAATTCATATAAAACACTTCAGAGTATTTTAGGCACCTATTTACAAGCAACACAAAGCACATAAAATCAGGAACCTAAACATTCTGCTAGTTAATGCAGAAATTTCCAGATAAGGTAACACTTAAAATTAGTATTTAACTAGCAGATGGCACAGATAGCTCAGTAACTGTCCACTTTGCTGACAAAACAAGGAGGCAATGACTCAGTCTTGCCTAGAGACAGCACTAACAGGGAAGCAGGATACACCTATTTGTTTCCTGTCTATATGGAATGAGCTCCATGCATTACTATTTCCAGGGACATTAGCCCACAGTTTTCCAGTCCTTTTCTGACACTCCAGTTCAGATAATAAAGGATGCTGTTGACCACCTACTAGTCACAAGCAGTTATTCCAGCACTTCTCTCTTTTTCCATGACCAGGGTCACTTGTGATGAATTTGATGCTTATGAGATGTTTCTGAAAAACTGCTTTTCTTTACCAAACTACAACAATACTGAGCAGAACTGGCATGCTGGCATCTCAGGAGGTTTCTAGTATTCCAGTTTGAAGGTTGTGATCCCAGTTCTTTTTGCAATCACTTACTTATTTTTGTGACATCATGACAATTGTTCTCCCACTGATGATTTGCCTTTCTTTGGTCCTTTAACTGCTTATACTTGACATGTCTTCATCATGCATAGCTGACATATTTTAAAACGCCACATGCAAGCATCTCACCAGAGGAGCAGTTTAGCTCAATGCCATGTCATGCCATGCCTTAGTAGTTCAACCCCTTGTTTTCCCAGCTTTAAATCCATACCAGCAATTTTCTCACTCATATTTGTCACTCACTGCCAGCCATGAAGTCAAGACATCACTTCAGCTCTGACATGTATATCTCCACTTTAGGCTAAAATTTAAATCAAAATGCTTCTTAAATCTACAAGTGTATTGGTTAGGACTGTGGAGATCACAATCAATAAGGAAGTGATAAAACAAGGTAATTCATACGCTTTAATGCATTTTTATGCACAGACAGGGAGTTTAAAACATACAGATCCATAGAAATATTCCACATAGCCACCAAAAGTTTACAAACTGGCATTTGCTGCTTTTATAACTGTATTTGACTAAAACATCCTAAAAATTCAGCAATATTTAGAGGTTGCTGTTCCAACCTAGTATATTTGCCGGGAATTTATAGGATTATTTGCTTTGTTCAGTCTTTTTCTGATTCTACACCCACTACAAATGAGCCCTATGCCATTGGTGCCAACCTGAAAGAGTATTCTGAGAACATGGATAGTAACAGAATTTATCTCAAGCACAAAGCTTTGTGGATATATAAAGCATTAACAAAGCCTACATACTGCACAGACCATGCTACCTATCTCGAGTAATAATCTCTTGTACAAAAAAGTTGCCTTCCCACTTACAGGAGCAACAAGCTCCTGAGCTGCCCAACAGCTGACTTCAGAGCCATTGCACTAAAATCTGGAGAAAGACTCATCAGAAGTTGTCTGCTTTAATATATTTTACACTCAGCCTTTAAAAAAATCTTCCAGGTACATTTATTCTCACATTTTTTTGAACATCTCGTCAAAGCCAACTTCCCAAACATGGCAGAAACTATATCAAACTGTAACAGGACCTGAATTCCTTCTTATATCTGTTGTATTTAGTGATTGGGAAGAAGATGCCCAAGACTATCTACAAAGTGGATGTCCTAAGGTGACATTAGGATGCTTGTATCCCCATTCGTGTGTGCTGTTCATGCTGGATATTATGTTCTGTGCCTTCAAGACTGGCTCTGAAGAGTGAAAGTTTTGTTTTGGCTTTTTATCAGCCACTCCCCCACTGCCAGCAGGACATACAGACAATACAGTACATAGTGCTGCTTTTTTTTTTGCCTGGCTTTTCGCTTTGCTCTTGCTTCTGCTTGCTCTTGCTTTTTGCTTCTTCTTATTAGTTAGTTTAGCTAAACAGTCCAAATTTCTTCCTGGACTGCTTCCCCTTTCCTTTTTGGACCTACTCAAACCTGCTCTGAACTGGGACCTGGAAAACACCAAGAGTTTGCACCTTGTGGCTGCAGCAGCTGCCCCAGTGCCAGAGGGACTGATAACAGAGCGACCACCCCAGGAGAGACTTTCTGAATTTGACATCTTATTCAGAGCGGTGAACGAGTGGTGCCATCCAGTATTGTTAATTTTGTGTGCTGGGGGGTGCAATGCCTGTTAAATAAGCATGTTCTTTCCACTTCTCTCAGAGCAATTCTTCCCAAACCGGTTGGGGGGAGGGGCCATGTGGGTTTGCTTTCTGGAGGGGCCCCCCTTTTGGGGATTCTCTCCCAAATTTGCCCTAAACCAGGACAGTGGATCAAAACGGAAGTGCTCTTTCGGGCTGCAACACTAAAGATTCCAGCCAGCTACTCTTTGAGAAACCCCTGACACATTTACTCCCCAGAGCTGCAAACAACAAACCAGACCTTTAGACAGGTGGTATCTAGCTAGAATTAGCCCTGCTTTTCGTTAACTTCAGGAGAGATGCATTGAAACTGACATGGAATTAGTGTGAAGTGTAGTTTGTCTCTTATTGTAAAAGGCCAGTGCCATCCAGATTCAGGGATGATACCTGCATCTTGTCCATTGCCATCATTCAACAGAATTATGACTCATCTATGCCTCCTATTCCTTTCCCACTTGTCTACTGAGATGTGATGCTTTCTGGAGAGGGTCTGTCTTACACACGTTTAGCTGTGGACTGATGTTGCCTGAAACTACAGCAGCATCCAACTGCTGTGGCTGTGTTCAAATACAATTACTCAAAACAAACAGCAAAATGTCTACACCTACATAATATCTTTTCTGTGTGAGAAAGGGAATAAGCTGCAAAAGTCAAAGTCAGGTCTGCTGTGATGCAGTACTATGGTTTGTAACAGTACAGTTATTTTAGTAGAATATTTATATTCTCAGAAGACATAGTTATACTGCTAAAAAATTCCAGTCTGTGCTGGAGTAGAATCTCTCACAATGCTGCTTCAATCTCGGCTGGTACCTGTGGATTTTACTGAAATGAAAATAATGAATAATAAAAAGTAATAATTGAATGTGAACTGCATGCACTGGGCTGTCATGTGTGGGCAATACAAACGACTTGCAGAAATTCTTCCTGCTCCTCTGTATTCTGCTCTTGGTGACAAGCTCTTTGTCAACTTTTCCTTCACTGTTAGCAATGAAAATGTGCATGTGTGGCAGCCAGTAACTCAAGCTTCCCATGGGGACAGTTAATTCTCTGCTCCTTGGTCCTGTGCTTATTTCCCTCAGTCACTTTTCCCCTACGGATCCAGTAACAGCAGAAAACGTGCCGGAAAGAGAATGAGAGCAATAATTAACCACAAGGAATGAAGGAATGGGACTGCTTAGAAAGCGCAAGAAGCAATGGCATGTCAAACAGCAAAACATCACTGCTTAATGGTTTAAACAAGGAACATGAAAGCCTTGCTCTTTCCTTTCCATGACACAGGAGTCTCCCTATCCACAGAAATATCTCTCTGTTAAAGGATAACATTAAACAATCCAATCTTTAATAAGCCACTGGAAACCCAGAGGCACAAGACAGACCGCCTTTGTTTATCACAGACCTTATATGCTCAGAGGTCTTCAGATGAATGAGGTGCCAGACAGCAGTCTGGGGGGACTGGGGGTATTAACTCAACACCCTCCATCAGCTTCACAAAACCATCCCTCCATGCCCTCAGACCCCACCCTGCCTTTCCCACACTGGCTGAGGATAATGAGGAAATTATTCCAAAACTATAGAGTCTAAAATAAATTTGCTTCTATCTGAAAGTCAGATTTTATGCCATATATTTATACTTTACGCCACATTTACAGGATCCACACCCAGAGGAAAAAAAAACTTAGCATTTATGAGTTCAACAGCAAAACTCCAAAGGAGTTACTCACTTGCCTAAGTAGGGGCTTCTATTTCTGATTGAGATCTCCTGGGGTAACCCACAGCTTGTTGCCCATCTCATGTCCACACCTTTTAGAACAATTTTATGGCATCTCATATAGCAGTGAATTCCTGTGTCAGGTACCTGAGCTCTTCAGTATATTCCAGGCTACAGCTTTACCCTAAGGCTAGTTTGTGATGAGATAGCAGAGTTTGCAGAAAGTTCCCTTTTCTTGCTTGGATCACACTGGCAATTAGTCCTTGGAGAACAAAACACTGCAGAGGCAGGACGAAAGCTCTGTGCTATGCGAACAGCACAGAGCTCATTTCCTCTCTCGCTGGCACAGGGAGCAGATAGAGCCTTTAAACAGCAAGCGTCAGAAGAAAAACTCTTAGGTCTGGATGTCAGGTCTTAAATTTTTTTCTTATTTGTAGGCTGAAAATTCAAAACTGTAACCTGTTAAATAGGGATTTGCCTAATGCTTCATATAAAGCTCACTGACTTCTGCTCTAATGCCAGTTCTACACCTGCGTAACAATGTTGGCTTCCACATTTGCAGCACTGGGGCACCAGCTCTACCTAATTTAATTGCAAGCATTAGATCAAGCTGCAGAGACACACTTTCAAGAACTGAGGTGTTTGAAGATCCATCCAAATCCTTGATCAAGACAAAGCAACCCCAAGCTACCTGTTTCATGTTTCTCTTTCAACACCAAACTAACACGTATGGGAAAAAAAATTAGGTTTGTGCACTGTTCACAAAGGCTGGGCGGGCAAGTTTTGCCAAGAACTTTTTTCATATTCAGCTCCAACTGCAGCCACCTGGGAGCCACTTGACTCCCAGGCTTGGTGGAAGTCATGGCAACTTCCCAAGCACCTCATATGCTTATTCTAAGAAAACAGAGCCAGTTTTTATCTTTATCTTTAAAAGTGAAGCAACCCAGAGCTCTGTCCCATTAGCTACACAGGACAGATAAGTTCAAAAGCACTTTGGCAGGGAACGTGTATCTGACACCCTTCCTATACATGATGCCTCTCCAAATAGGTTCCTAAGCTAAACCACAGCCTATGATAGGACTTGGTTAAACAAAAGGGGATTTGTGAAGGTATGTGGCAAAAATTGGCTGGATGATAAGACATATTATACCTAGAAAATTCCTTTGAGCTTACAGTGCATCTAGCTGGATAATCCCATGTATGAAGGTGGGACCTAAAAGGGTGGTGAAGCCTTCTGTAAATAGGTAAGCAAATCCATGCACAAAGCATGAGCCCTCTCTGGAAGCTGTAATGGAGAATGAAATGCATGTGGGCTGGGTGCGAATTCCTCATTTGCACCAGGACAACAGTGTATAACAGCCTCCTTAGCTCTACCTCACTCCTCACACTTGCAGAATAAAGACTCACAAAACCTTTAAAGATGCCAGCATGATGTTTACATCTTGCTACAAGGAGCAGTGAGCAGCAGGATTTTGATCAAGAAAATCTTCTTTAGAGTAAAATAATCACATGAAGGGGGAGAGAGAAAACAGGCTGACTGTAGATGTGATAGAAAATAGATACTATGATTTTTCTTGAACTTACAGAGTTAATTTTTGAGAAATTGCAGAACTTCCAAGCCTTTAAGAAAACCCCTAGTAGAGGATGAGCGTAAACATGTGTAAACACGATCAGTTTGTCCAACTTTGAGTTTTCTCTTTCCTGCAGACCCCTTTGATGATTTTCCAGGAAAACAAAGCTGGGCACTTTTTAGAAGGGGGCACCATGGCCAGAGAAGGGTTACAACAACAGATGCCCCACATTTGAAGTGCTTCTCTAAGCCTCTGTATGCACACAAACAAGAGATGCTGCTGAGCCTCTCTTCACATTAAAAAAGATAAAATCAGGTCACTTAAGACAGAGAGAAGAAAGAATGAGACAAAAACAGAGCTCAGAAGTCACCACTAAGGGAACATCGTGTACATATAAGAGTAATGCAAAGGGAAAAGTAAAATTCCTGCAGACTCCAGTTCTTGCATGAATTCTCTCTGTTGCTATGAGAATGACTGGGTTTTTTTCCAGCCTTTCTTTCCCCACCTACAAAACGGGGACAGCACTTACATAACCACTTTGCAAAGTGCATAGGAGGATTAGCTGGCTGTCATCTGTCATATGAGCAGACCTATGAAAGTGCGAAGGAGTATTTTTAATAAATACCTCATTACCTTGTTATATTTTTGACTTCGATTGTTCCCAGGGAGGTCAATTGCATTCTTTTTTCTGCCATCCTCCCAAAAATGTGCAGACCCCTTAACCATCTCATCCCTGATGAGTCATCTTTACCTAAAGTGACTTGCGCACAACATGATGTGCTTCTCTTGGTCAGTCACGTATGCAAGTCACAGTGAGCCACACATTAAACAATAACAGATTGATTTGTTCTTTAATAATCTGACCTTGTTTGATCCGGACAGGCAATGCTGTTTTACATCCTGTCATGCTGCAAACATGACAGGCTATGGATCCTTGTTATGCTGCTGTGAATATTGAGTGATTCAAGTGAAGGATTCAGAATTCCACCACAGAAACAGAAATCAAAAAAACTGTAAATAATGTGGGGTATTTAAATAACTTGGAAGTGGCTGCAGCCTTGCTCTTCAGGCTTTAACCTGCACAAGTCCATGAGATTTTGTGCTCTTTGCAGCTAAGGACTGGGGCAAATTTCCATCATATGCAAAGCCTATTTCATTTGTTCTAATCAAGTTGACCTGGATTCACTTGGCTTCCTTCAAGCAAATTTCACTGTACTGCTCAAGAAAAAGAAAAAAACCAAGCCTTCACAATATCTGCCAGATGTAGTGACCCTCAGCTAAAAAAAAAGAAAAAAAAAATTCATCAGCATATTATTTTATTTCTTTAGCTGATTTGCTTTTGTCTCCTAAAAGCTGCTGGGACACAAAGCCAGCACTAACCTTCCTCCCATCGCAATGCTCAGTGATAACATTAGCTTGACCCACTTGAATGCTGCAATGAGTTATGGTAATAAATGACTGAAGGCAAATTGACTCTCCTGATTCTCCACAATGCAAGCCTCAATGCATATGAGAAGACTTGTTTGTTTTTTATCATTTTGAAGGCTTACCATTTACCAAGGAGGTCTTTCTAGGGAGAGGGAAGCTGCCATTTGACCCATGTAAAGATGATAAATAGTAATTTAGACTGGTTTTTTTGCACATTACACAGAAGAATTACTATAATAGGGCTGGAATAACAGTGGAGGCTACTTGACACTGTTATTCTATCTTTGGCAAACTTGCAGTGCAGAAGGGCAGGTCTGATGGATGTGACACTTGGGCTATGTCGCAGAACTGCAAAATGACAGTCTCAGAAGGCAGCCAGGAAAATGGAAAAGGATTCAGTCTAACCCTTCTCCTGCTTTTTTCATGGAATTTTCCTAATGGCGGCCTAACTGCTCTCACAAGAAATTACAGCACAACTTCCATTTCTATTTTATCTCCATAGCAGAACAAACTGCAGCCCCTGGCAGACTTTGCTCATACTAGAAGAGGGCAGTTCTCTGCTCTCTTTGCTTCCTTAGGTCGTTAAGTCACTACTCTAGATGACTGGATCCACTTCTATTGTTGAAGCGGCTTAAAGCCCTCTTCAAATTTCTGTTATTCCTGAGTGGAAACCTCACTCACCTTCCTTCATCAGGCTATGACAAATGATATTCCTTCCTCTCTTGTGTATGAGAGATACAGAAGCAGATGTAACTGTCTGCTTCCATACCCTTCTGAACCACTTAATTCCAAGCCCCCTGCCATGGGTAGACACCTTCCACTACACCAGGTTGCTCAGGGACCCATCTAACCTGCCAAGGGATGGGCAGCCACAACTTCTTTGGGCAACATGTGCCTTTTCACTCCAGTGAGTCCCACTCCAGCTCTCTTGTAGCCCTGTCAGGCACTAGAAAGTGCTCTAAGGTCTTCCTGGAGCATTCCAGTCTCCAAGCTGAACAACCCCAGCTCTTTCAGCCTGCCTGCAAAACAGAGATGCTTCAGTCCTCTGAGCATTTTCACAGCCTCCTCTGGACCTGGCCCAACAGGTCCATCTCTGTCTTATTCTAGGGACCCCAGAACACAATGCAGTACTCCAGGTGGGGAGCTTGGGCATTAACCAGAGCTAGTCTTGTCATCAAATCTGATTAGGCTTGGATGCAAATAGTTACAAATATGATGCGTTGAGGAAATGAAGATGCAGTCAGATAGATCCATCTGTTCCTCCTGAAGTCTAGAGACATATTTGTCTGACACAAGATGAAGAGAAAAATGGGACACAAGATGAAGAGAAAAATGGTACACAAGACAAGTGGCTTTGGACTCATTTTAAAGATGCTTCCTCATTCAGTCATAAAACATTCTGATCATTTGCTTCAGCGATGGTCAGAGCTGGATGTGTCTTCCAGAGCTAAGGAAGGGATGGTCTCCATCCATGGCTTACTTGCAACTGGAGGGTTCACTTCGTGCTGCCACTTCGTTAGGCAACATGGAGTGAATGGAAGACCATCACATTGATTAAATTAATTACCAATCCATTGCTAGTAAGCTTCATTGCTAATGATGACTTTTTTTTCCCCACATCAGAAGGCAGTTCTTGCCAACAGAGCATTATAATGAGAACAGGAGAGCTACATTTCCCAGATGAAGGTTTTGCATACTAAGCTGGCAGAAGAGGGAGATACCTTCATGGGTTGGGAACTCTATCAAGGAGGATGGGATCGTTCTATAAATTACATGCCGGACATGAGTTACACTAATCTCCATCACTAGAGACTCATTAATTAGACATTTAAGAGCAGGCACACAAATAAAACACCTTCAGATTGTAGACAGATTACATGCATGCATTCAGTTCTGTAATGGTTATACTTCCTTCACAATTCATGCTACATGGCCACTGTTAAGATTTTAAAATTTGGTACCCCAGGCTGACAAGTCCAGAAAGTACTTCCCAAATAATCTACTGCCCACACTCATCTAAGGTCAGCCTATAAATCATGCACCAGGCAATTGACTTGGATTGTCACTGTGTGTGCCTTTTTGTCTTTTCTTGCCATTCTTCCAAGATGATATGAAACAATAACTGCATTCCAGGGGAAAAAAAAAAAAAAGAAAGACAAGAATATTCTTAACTTGATGCTTAGTTGAGGAACAAGAGTAGGTCTTCCAATGGATTAAAAGAATACTATTAAGCAGTTTAATAACACAGTTTGTGAATGCAATGATATTAACAATTTACATCACTGCAGAACCTTTACTTTCAGAAAATCCTGAAGATCTTTGCAAATTAGAATTTGTGGGAAAGTGTCATACAGCAATATGAGTTACTTGAGCAACTCTGTGTGAACACTTAGCAGCAGGACAGTGAATACTATGAAAAAGGCCTGGTTAATGTTTTCTGTGAGTCAAAACCACCCACTGTCTCTAAATTAATTCATTGTTTTAATGTATATGTGACAGACGAAATATTCAGTTTGTCCAATGAAGCAATTTTCAGTACTTCAGCAGATCATTGAACTTTATAAGTTTTTGTAGATTTGCCACATCTTTGCAACTTGGTCCATTTTCTTCAAAAAATCAGTTTTGGTTGTGATCCTTAACTATATAATTGACAAATAAAAAAGCGGCAACCAAATCTGGTGGTATATGGTCACCAGGTCTATAAGTTGACTATTTATAAACAGAATTATTTCAAGCTTTTCTTGCAAAGAAAGTCTTAGATTATAAATTTTCTGTAGGTTATTTGTAATATTATTTTTCAACAACAGTTTAGAAACCCTACAAGAATTGAGGCATTTTGATTGACCTGAAGTACATGCATTTGTTTTGGTTTTTTCCCTTGAGCAGTTATTTGCATGTCTGCTTTAGCTCTGCTTGACATAATATTTCTGCTCTCTGTTTTTTGGAATCTTAGGTGAATCCCAATCTTATTTCACAGCTGCACTGCTTCATTCCTACTTGCTTCAGGCTGAGGGGAGCATGCCTGAGAACAGCCTGAGCTCTCCCTCAACATTTCTTGGTACGTACATGTGGAACATGAGATGTGGATTATTACCAAACAACACGACTTTAGCAATAGGAAAGAGCCAGGCATGGAGGAAATTGTGACTCAGAGAGCAACACTCTGTAGTACTTCTTGGCTTCTTCAGGGCTGCTGTAACTGACTCATGGTGTGCAGCCCTTGCTAAAGGCTGTGCACTAAACTGAGTGACACTTTCACACTTGGTGAATGTCAGTACCATTCCACTGAGCCAGAGAGTCTGTGGGGGATGATGACTTGCATCTGGCTTTCCCCCGATACTGATCATTGGTCAGGCTGCACCTTGAATCCTGTGTTGTTTTTGGCCCCTCACAGCAAGAAAGACATGGAGGTACTGAAGGGAGTCCAGAGAACGGCAATGGAGCTGTTGAAAAATTCTGGAGCACAAGTTTGATAAGAAGCAGCTGGAGGAGCTGGGGGTGTTTAGCCTGGAGAAAAGGAGGCTCAGGGTGGCCTCACTCAACTGTTGTAGTATTAGCTATAACTATCTGAAAGGAGGTTTTAGACAAGTGGAGGTTTGTCTCTTCTCCCAGACAAGCGACAGGATAAGAAGAAATAGCTTCCAGTTGCACCAGGGGAAGTTTAGATTGTTTATTAGGAAAATTATTTTGACCAGAAGTGCTGTAAAGCACCGGAACAGGCTACCCAAGGAAGTGGTGGAGTCACCATCCCTGGAGGTAATTTAAAGACACGTAAATGTGGCACCTGGGGACACGGTTTAATGGTGGACTTGGAAGTGCTATGTCAATGGATGGACTTGATGACCATATTCCAATCTAAACAATTCTGTGATTCTAAGATGGAGCATGCCCCAGACTCTCTCTATTTCAGGTGAATACAAGTTTTGTCCCAGGTATCACATGAACCCTCTTACACTACTGGGGTCAGGGGCTGATCTCCAGCTGACTCACAAATTGCTGACATTGTCTGGCTGTTGGTGTTACATGGTTTTGGTTTTGACCACTCCTGCTGGAACTGATCAAAACAAATCAGCTCTGGATAAGGTAGGAACTAGGATGTGAGCTTCTTTGTTTTGTCCTTTAGGCTATAGATACTTGTCCTTTAGGTGCTAATTAAGTCTCTAGAAGTCTTTTTTCTCTGTTTTTTGTTTTGGTTTTTGGGTTTTTGTTGGTTTTGGTTTTTTTTAAACAGCATAAACACAGCTGTAGGGATCCCAAACAAGCCGCCTCCATTCAACGGAAGTTTCCCTGAGCATGCAATTCTCATTTTCTTCCTTTTTTGTGGTCATATTTATTTATTTATTTATTATTTACCTTTTTTAAAATGTATATCCAATAGAAGCTGTGCCACTGACCTACTTTTTAAAATGCATTTGAGAAATCCCTAATCCTTTAGATATTTTAGTAACAGCATTTATATTAGAAAAGGTAGTCCAAGCAGGTACCAGAGCAGAGCAAGCATTTACTATAGTGTGTGTGTAAAACATAAAACTAAAACAAAAACCAAACAAAATCTTTATAAAAAATAGATTTTGTCAGACTTTTGAACAATGCAAACAGTGAACTGAATTGTGTCAAAACATAAACCAAGCAATTCTTTTTAGTGATGCAAATCTTCTGCAGCCAGTCTGAAGTCTCAGCCATGAAGGTTTTTCTGCAATATTAAAGACTAGACCTTCCTTTCACTGCAGAGTGATAAAGAGGCACTAAGCCCTGCTCAGTTGTTAGTCACAAGTCATTTTAATGTGGGTCTGCAACACTGTGAAAGGTGACCTGCAAAAGGCAAGCGACAAGCCATAATTCAGTGCCTTGGAAGGTAACACCAGGATCTACTAGTTGATAATTGACCTTCCTGTTATACACTTATCATCTGTAACACTTTTAGACCCTCAGTGGGTCCTTGCTAGCAGAGTCTGTGTTAATCCCTTGGATGGGGATGGAGCAGTAAACTGTTAAGAGCATGGGAATGACTCTCCCAGTCTGTTTGAAAGCAGCAGCAACAAACATGTTGCTGTCAACCCATCTCCAGAGGCCAGTCACAGGCCATGAATTATTATAATTTTTACATGATACAAACACTACCTGGCCTCAAAATTGACTGGGATCCTGTTGTAGAAGCACAGGGTAAGATTACCGCTATCCTAAATAATTTATAATCTGACCAGCAAAGGGCTGGAAGAGTATTTGGGAAACACCATGGCATTTGTGCCCTGTTCTCAAACACTTCTCTAAGTGCTGACACGTGGCTACTGTCAGAGACAGACAGGAGATGAGGTGGGCTTTTGAAGTGCCTGATGTGAGCTTAAGGACAGCAAGAGAAAATCCATGTATTAAGGCCTCAAGTGGTTTAGCCAGACCCAGGTCAAGAGCCCAGCAGTGCAGAGAGCCCAAGGGTTGCAACCCCAGAACTGCTACAGTTCATCTAGACAGGTGTCTTCCTCTTCCTCCTCCTCCCATCTCTGCAGACTCTCTGTGAGTCTCCTAAGACTAGTGTGTGCTTTCTTTAAGAAGGAATTTCTTCCAGACTGCAGCAGGAATACTGACAAAGGCAGTGCCTGGCCTGCTGGCACTGCTGCTCCTCCACATTTGACTTTTCAGAGAGGCAGGACTAGCTGCAGAAGCTAGCCTGGTTAGCAGGGATAATGAGGAGAACAGCGTGTACCTGCCCAGAGCAAGCAGGGATGTGTTCACAGATGTATTCCTGTTACATCCTGCTTGTGGAGTCTGATATTCACCTCAGTGGGATAAGACAGCCTTTAAGGCAGCACTGCTGATAACAGCAGTCTGCTGGCTGCTTCTCGATACATGCAGAGGTGTAAGCAGGGAAGGAGAAGCACTGGAGTATGCTGAGAAGACAAAATACAGCTGGGAATTTCTGTACTGCTCCCTTCTAGCCTGGAGAAAGTACCACCAGTGGAGAAACATGAGCCAGTGGCATTACTCAGTTTACGAAATGCAAGAACAGACGAAGCCTTGGCTTTATGCTACATTGGTGCCTTGATGAAAGATGTCCCACCTGTGATTCCTCATTTGCACTGTAATCCTCACCTGCCTTAGTGTGCATATTTTGGATACAGACTTTAAAGATGTGATGGTATCAGGTTTTCAATAGAGTTTCCCCAGCCATACCTCACAGGAAATTTGTGTCTGGTTTATTTTGTAAATCTGATACATGATCTCTTCCTAAGGCAACTAGATGTGTTGTCTTTTGGAGGGTAGAAAGGGAAAGAGCAAAGAAAAGGATTGGGAAGATTTAGCAAAATCTACATTCAAAAATGCTAAACTGCAGTAGGTATACTGACCCATTTTTTTTCCCTCATTCCTCTTTGGTTGCTTTAACTGAATAATGAACTGACTCTTACTGGTAGCTCATTTGGGATGTTGAATACGTGATGAATCCCAGAGCGTTAAGTTTTGTTATACTAATTTGTTATTATGAAGCTGAATTTCACCAAAGCAAGCTCATGGCTCTAAAAAAATGTCTTCAGCCAGGCTCAGCTCTGAACTAGACCATGAAATTGTAAGTAAGAGTCATGTCTGCTGTAAAACAGCGGAAATATGTCTGTAAAATACACATGAATGTAAAAACTCACTTTTGAGAGACAGCTCAACTTGACCATCAGAATGTAGTTTAGAAGCACTGCACAGGAATGCCTGTACGCAAAGGAGAAAAAAATCTGAAAAGTACCTAGGAGGAGGCTGCGATCTTTTATTTAACTCCATCATATCTGTTTTCTTTGTGTCAGGTACTCCTAAATGCTTGTGAAGAACTGCAGCTGTTTGAAATCCTGATACCAAACTGAAAAACATTCTGCCACCTTGAATGCAAAAATCAATATTGAGCCCCTTTACCATGAAGTAGCAGTTTTCAAGGTCAGTCTCGCATTGGCAATGTGGAGCCGGGATGCAGCGCAAGTCTTTTACTTCCTTTTTTCCTCATGTATCTGGAGTAAAATATGTATGAGCTATATCTTCATGATTTCCTTTTTTCCAATCAAATTGGATACCACAGTCCTGAAACTCAAGCACTTTCTCCCTTGATCACCTGCCCCTTGAAAATGACTGGTTCCCCTTTATCTGTTTCTCTTACTGTCCCTTTTCTTTTAAACTCAAAAATTCCCCCACTCAAACCACAGCATTTAGTAGCATTTCTGCCAGAACTCTTCAAGTTTTCTAGTAATTCAGGTTCAATCCATCAGTTGGAAGGATTATTTCTGACTCCTGAAGACTTCTGACTTCTGCAGTCCAAAATTAGGAGGACAAACTTTTACCTGCAGAATTCAAAGTACAGCCAGTTTTGTATCATCTACTGTATACATCTACCTCAATCTTTTCAAGCATTGATGTGTTTTTGTATTGACAAATGGTAAATTAAGTCAGGGTTTCTGAAGATAGGTTCCTCAAAAAATCATTAAGAAGAGGAATCACTAAACATAATCAGGACTTTCCTATAAGAGCTAGAGCTCAGTGGGGAAAAGCAAGTCAACTGATAGACTTTCTGATATTTTTTGTCCAGTTCACCTGTAGTCCAAGAAATAGTTCACAGAAAGCTCAAATGACATTACAGTATGCAACTTGTTAAACCAAGGAGTTTGGGCTTCTTAGGTTTCTTTTCATTAATTTTTCTCCTTAAAGGAAAAAAAAGTCAATTGCAGCAGGGAAACAGTTACAATTTGTCTGGTTTCCTGTGTCTTTCACCTTCTATGCTACGTGGTGTGAGAAGATCTGTTCTGTGACAATCATTTTGTTCTGGGACACAGTGCTCCTGTCTGCTGCTTTTGAAGTTCTAGTGGCCTAAATTCAAGCACATCTGAAGGACATTTCTGGTTGCATGAGTGAAAGAGCCATTTTATTTCTAACTGAACTTTTAAAAAAAATATGGATACTGAGTAGGGAGTTCTAATGTTAAGGGATGGTACTGAACACTGTGTATTTCATTCTCTAATGCATGTTGGCAAAATTTATTTAAATACATATTCACACATATAGAATGAAATGCATAGAAAGTTTTATATATAACACCGTATGTACAAGCAGTAGTCAATGTATAGAAATATGATCAAATGGAAATATGTCTTTATGTGTAAATATAAAGCATGATTTGATGTTATTAATCTATACCAACACAACCTGTTGTCATGATCTGGTTAAAACACCTCAAATCACTTTTGTCACTAGCATTAAAAACCAGCATTCAGGGAGTTAATGGTAAATGAACAGTCAAAATCTCTTGCCAGTAAGAACATAAATCTTCATAAACCAGGCCTGTCGGTACAGCTATACCACAAAATCTGTCCCTGTGTAGACCAGGTATATGCCCTCAAAGGAAAAATGAGCCCTATGAATGTCTCTAAATTTCTTTCAGGTACAAGTGTAATTCTTTCCCTACTACATGAGGAGCCACATAGGAATAACCCAGTCACAGCTTTTCAGAGCTATTTGAGGTTGTATGTAACCAATTCCTTTTCACTACAATCATCTTTAAGATCTCAGTTCTAGAATTCTATCTTGTATTCCCAAAGCATCATGAATTTATGATAAAGTAAATTAGCCTTGTCCCTTAGGATAAATCATGCACCTCAGGAAAGGCATTTCAAGACCTTTGGAAGTGTAGCGAAAACCCCTGCAGGTTAAGAAGTGCTGTGCCTTTGTAGAAACACTTCCTTCCCTTGTCCAGGATGGCTTTGGCTATCAAGAGGTGAAGATCACTACAAAAATGCTGTAAGTCTTTGAACAACTCTCTTCAGCTGTCAGAGAAGAGGACATTTATATGTTGTCCATGGTGCTCAAAGTTATGTAGTGCCCTTGACTACAGTGCTCAGGTTCTCCTGCAACCTGCACAGAAGAGAAAGGAAAAGTAGAGACACAAAGAACTTTGCCCAAGGTCACTCTAGAGTGTTGAACTACATGTGCTGGACCTTGGAGAATAACAGCATTCAAATTTCACTGAAGAAGCCTCTGGCTAAGCAAGACAATACAAGAACAGATCTCAGCCTGGCCAATGCACAGCAGCTGAATTCAAAGATGCAGCCAAGATCTAAGCCTTCCCCACTGGTTAATGCATGATTACCAGGTCATCAGTGAATGCTTTGTCAAAATTTTCATTAATCCTGAAATTAATTTGCAGTTTGATTTCACTTCCACTTTGCTGAGAATGTACCCATTTTTGAGGCATTTAAACATATCCTGATTTCCACTGAAGACACTGAGAGAAAAGCTTATTAGCTACTTTTTAATTTAGAGCAATAAACCTCTTAAGGTTCTCAACAAAGTTTAGCATTTCTTGACGGTTTGTTGCTTAAAGCAGGGATCATCACTCACAAAAAACCATAAAGGTGTACCAAAGCCTTAAAGAGAATGGATTTATCTAGAATCCCTTACTTTACAAGCACAGATAACACAAAAATCTACTGATTTTTACATCCCTGAGATCTCTAACATCCCACATAGCCTTCCTTTCTCTTGTGACAGGGACCACAAAGAACATGTCCCTAAATGAACAAGGAACAAAGAGCTCTGTGTTCCTGTAAGGTCTCCTGCCACGCTCAGGGAGCCTCAATGCATCTGTGCCTGTTTCTGAGGTCCCTTGCTAGGCTCTGCAATCCTACTCAGGCTTCGGAGACAACTCACCCTCTACCACAAAGCTCTTTCTGACTTGCTCCCATCCTTTATACAACAGAATTCATTTTCCCATTTGGTATTTTATTTTGATGTTCCAGGCATAAAAAAGCAAATGGTTCCCTCAAGCCATTTTCTCTCTGTGAAACTGTGAAATAGCTTTGCAATTTTGGAGCAGTTTAAAATGCATTGTTATACTGAGAAAGAAGAGGGGAGGAGGGGGGGAAGCTTTTGACTATGAGCACTGAATGCTATAGGAAAAATGGATTGAAATTCTTCAAATAAGGATTTCATAGCTTCTGCAGCTATCAAGGCGGATGGCTCCCTATTTGCATACTGCCATCTATATAAAAGAAATGAGACTCAACGGTTTTATTATAATTATATAGCTTGGGTTTTAGTATTAATAAGCCTATTGTTATCACCACTGCCTTTTGAAAAAACCTCCACGTTTCTGTCATACAAACCGAAATATTGCAATTTATTTTTAAGGCGCATACTAAAAAAGTAAATCCTTTCCAAAGATTCTTCTTGGTTTCTTGCTCAGCACTGAACTAGTTTGTTGGAGATTATCACCAAGGACTGTGTTTGATCACTGTGTTTTTCAATATTCTCTTGCTGAGTGCTTTATTTAAAATTCACAGCAGAGGGGTGATGCATACTTTAAAGATGATATCAGTGCCATTTTCCACAGGACTTCAGGCAGTTCCTAGGTGCCTGTGTTGATGTTCTATTAAAATGGAGCATCCTTCACTGAGTCACAAAAAAGGTGACTGGTAATTAAGGTGAAAATGCTGCTCTCCTGTCTATGCAGCAGAACTCTTATCAGGCCTCTGAACTCTTATCAGGTGCCTTCTTATCTCTCCTCCTGTGCATCCTCTGCTGGAATCCCACACCAAACTCCCATGACATCAATGGAAGCTCTACCCTTAGTGATGTGAAAACACAATTGCTGCTGGAGTTGCCAGAGTGTGGCTCTGCAAGCACACTGTGGTCAGGGACATGGTACACAGAAAGGAAATGTAAAAGGAAAAAATCAGCGGCTTTTGAGGCTGATACAATGTATGACAGCATACTACTATGTATATGTATACATATTGTTCATCTGAAGCAAAGTTGTTCATTTGGCGTCACAGCCAGACTGAGAAGTTAAGCCTCAGCTGAAATGCTTCAGCTCCTAATATCCACAGGGACACATTCTGGTGAGGTAAAGTAAGTTTTTTTTCCAGAGAAGAAAATTTTAAAACAGACTGTGTCTCAATTTCAGAGATTTTTTTTTGCATAGGAAAAGAGAATCATAACTTTTTCAAGCAAGTACTACAAGGGAGCTTTGTGGAGAAGATCACAGTCATAAAAGCAGGGGTTTATCTAAGCTAAATCTCTGCAAGCTAGTCACTTCAGCTTCAGAAATATCAGCAGGTCCTATTTGCCATCTCACGGCTGATCTCAATCCATTTCTTATGGACACAGTGATAGAAGTGGCTTTTCAGGGAGAGGTTGAAGAAGGACCAAGATTTGAGGTATTTGAGGGAACAGGGCAGAGGCTTTTAACACCACTAGAGGTTTGAACATAAAGATGATGTGAAAGAGAGCTGCCAAAAGACATGAAAGGTGAATGAAGGAGAATGGGAAAGAGATGTTTTACCACCAAACAACACTAAAGAAAATTTTCTAGAGCAGGCAGAGTAGGAAGGGAAATGATACGACAGGGAAGGGATTACTACAATCAAAAAAAGAGATAGTAAAGCTTCATGGCAACTTTCTTAAAAGTTATCAAGCTCACAATAAACTCATTCTGAGCAATGCTGTCTGATGCTTTGCTTGAACAAATTACCACTGAGATTTTCTCCTCTCTACAAAAACAGTTCTAGCTCATTCTTCCCCTACCATGAAAAAGACCTCAAGTCTAGATTTATCATGTCCCTGCTTACTTGTCAGCTTGCATTATCCTGACAGAATACAAAAAACTTGACATATACCCTCTAGTAAAGAATTCACAGGACTCCCAATGTGGGAAGGATTAAGCATCATAATAGCCAAACCAAACAATTTCCTAGGGAGTTCATATAAAGTCTGTCAAACATGCTCCATTGCTCTGAGAAGAAAAACAAATGCAAATGTAAATCACCTCTAGGAAAGGCAAATTCTTTAAGGTGTCCAAATGCACTAAATCAATCTCTGTATTTTCTTTTGGGCAGAGTCCACAAGCTTTCACCAGTTAAAGAACCACAAGATCAGAGAGCGCATGGTTTGGCATGTTTGCATCAAAAGTTCCCAAGGCCATTTCTGAAGGTACTTTAATAGAATCCAACTTAGCTGAAAGAACTTGAGCAAGGAAGGAAAAATATGATTAAGATTTGGACAACTGCTGAAGAAACTCCATCTTCTGCATCTTCCATAATCACATTTTGAGAATTTTATTTTTGACCTAACATGCAAACACTTGCACCCAAACTGGCATCCAGCATAACATACAGTTATTAGCTATGTCCACTGGAAGACTTAGCCAAAATGAACACCAGATACAGACACTTGACTGCATGTTTGGAAGAATCTGGACCCATTGGCTCTCTCAGGAAGCAGCACGTACGGCCATACGAATTACTGAAGAAATTGCACCCAACAGGCTAAAGAAGACCTTACTCTTAGTCATGTTCTAAGACACTCTTAAAGCAACAAATTTCCCTCAGTATCAAAAAAAAAAGGTAAGCACTGGAAAAATCTTTGATAAAGAGTTCCTATTTCAGTTTCAACTTCAGAGGTCTGTTCCTTTGTAATGGGGTTAATTTGTATCACAATGAAATATCCATGGTACTAAGTGAAATACATCTGCTAAAAGAGGAACTATCAAAGGAAGAGACAGCAAACTTTATTGTCTGAAAGGAGTAGCTAATTAAGTTCTGACTAAAATTGTTTAAACTCAAAGAACAGCGAGAATAGTTATAAACTTGCCAAAAGCTCCAGTAGTCACCAATATACCATATTTTGGCATTGATTGAGAAAGTCCCAGGCACACAAATACTTCATATATAAAAACTCAGAAAGGGCACTGCTCAGGGCAATGCTGCAGTCCTTGAGATGAAATAGATGCCAGTGGTGTTGCTATTCTGGCTTTCTTGACTATAACTCCTTTAACTTGTTCAAGTCTATGATGCAGAGAGATCCTGCTCACTCTCACTATTTGTTAGACCTTGAGACAATATTTATGCATCTGCTCTCTTCCTCCTCTTAACCTGCCTTAGGCTGTGGACTCGTCAGAGGACACTGTGTCTGTGTCTGAGTCCACAACACAGAGATGTACTCCTGTGTGGGAGAACACACCACTATAATTTCAGTGGAATCCATTGGTAACACTGTTTTGTTTTCCTGTTCCTCTTCTCAGATGTATCTCTCAGCAACTTTCCCTGTGTTAGTTAATGCAGCAAATGAGATTACACTATCTGCTGTCGTGGATATGCTCAGACAGCATGCTGCCCATGTTCTCAATGTCACTCTCCATCGTCCTCCGCCATTCTTGCGAATTTAAACCTTTCAAAACCTCTCGTCAACATGGACTGATCTATTACTAATCTCTGACAAATCCTTTGTTAATCCTTCCTCACTTGTGGCCCAAAAAATGGCTACTGAAGCCAAATGGAATTTGACTCAAAAAGACATGAATTTATGGCCATGATGCACAGACAGTGTTCGAATATGGAGCAAAAATAGATCTGATTCCTGCCAAACAGAATTCCAGAGAAATGGGCAGACTGAGATGCTTGTTGTCTTCTAGAGGATTAATGGGTCTCATACTATATTGTAAGAAGGACAAAGCTGGCCCTCAAATACACCATATTTTTTGTTAGAGAGCAGTAAAAATTCTATGAGGACATATGATTTGGTAAGATTAATTTCCTTTTCTAAACTGTTTTCCTCCATTTTTAGATAGTGTTTCCTGGCATGAAGTTTTAAAAGTCATCCTCACTCTTTTTTTCAGATTCTAAGATTTATTTGTTGTTATTTTTTATTCCACATATTCCAGTAGCTGCCAGGAAAAGCAATCTGGAATCAAGGTTTTCTTACTCTATATTCTGGACAGGCAAATATTTCAAGAAAATATTCTGCAAACAATATGTACTGTCTGGATCTGCAAAGTTATTAAATAAACACAGGAAGAAGAAGGGGAAAATGAGGGAGTGAGATCACAAAATGAGAAAATCATCTGGCACAATGAGCTTCAATTTACTTTTCCTTTTATTAATATGAAAAGATGTTATTAACAAGCCTGAAAATCTCTGTGCTCTGATGGTTGTCACATTGAAAACTGTAGTTGGTACCTTAAATTGAAAAAGCCAGAAGTCTGAGCGAATTTCTAAGTGTCAGGTGAAGGACAGACCTAATTTCTGTTACTTTAGAATTAATCATTTTCTAACATGCAAATTGTATCTCTGGGACTAAAGATTACAATATTCTTTTTTTAATACAGGAAGAAAATGCAAAGATTAAGTGATTTAGCCAGAGTTACATAGGGAACTTGGTGGTGAATTCAAATGCCTTATGCTCAGTCTTGTTCTTTATAATATGAGATCCTCTTTCTTAAAAAAATACCAGAGAAAATATACAAACAGCCAGTGGGGAATTACCCTAAACAACTAAAAGGCAGTCATGCTTGCCAAAACAATTGACACTCTACATTTTGCAGAGCAGAGGGACTCTTTTAGGCCTATGTGCTCACTTGCTAAGTTGCATACTTTGTAAGACACAAATAAAGATTTACTCTAATGTGCGGTGGTGGTTCTCACCCAGGGGTTTTTGCTTCAACAAAATAAAGTTTCATATGAATCACTGAACAAGTAATTAAATGTGACCGAGAATATATCTTTGTGGTGTGCTTGAGTGTTATCTTCATTTTACCAAGGAAACTGAGGAATAGAAAAATTAAATGTTAACCGTTATTCAAGCAAAAAAAATTGTGAGCTTCAAATCTAGAAACAAAACTTATTTAATTCTTTCCCCTCAGCTTTGTGCCCTGGACTATTTTTCAGTAGGATGTGTGACTGTTGTATGTTGGACAAAAGAGTCCTAAACAAAAGGACCAACTGTAGTGCTTCTGTGTTGATTAAAAATCGAATATTCCCACATTGAAATTCTATGGAAGTGTGATTTGGTTTCTATAGAAATTATGCTATCTACTATTTTAACAAAAAAATCCATAACACAGGACTTTTAAAAACACCATATAAGATTCTATAAATGAGTTCTTACTCCAGAAAAGCCTTTAGTATGAACTACAGAAATCACAGCACAAAAAGCAAGTACCATCCTATTAAATTCAACTGAAATTTCCTAGATATGATGCATTCCCAAAAATTAAGAAGACCTTTTTCCTAGTCTCTTCCATGAGAAGGGATCCAGACATGAAGCCTCTCTTCCCTGTTGCCTTCATTCCCAATGAATTAGCATTAAGGTTGCCAAAGCCCTTTTCTGCCCTTCCCTATACCTCCGGGTTTGCTGCATGAAAATGGCACCTTGTTCTTGCCTCCTTACATGGTAATGATCAGTCTTGACAAGGGTTTTCAAGGCAGGGGGAGCAGTCATGGCTACAGGCAAAATCACAGCTTCTGAACTTCATGCTTGTCAATAGCTGTTTGAGTTTGCATTGCCATACTCATGTGCCTTATATATATTCCCCAGGGCTCTCCACACCATCACGTTGCTGTTGTCTTATTCATCAATATAGTCAAAACAGATCCAGATGCTGTCAGTTAAGGTCAAGACAGGCCTCTTACAGATCTCTGGAGTAAAAAAAAGCTCCATCCCATTTTTTAAAAGAAGGAAACATTGTGTATTCATTTAATAAGTAACTGCTGGGGTTATACAACTTTACCATGATGACCCCAATAATTAACCTTAACTGCTATACTGAGATTAACCTTTTATGCCATTCTCTCTACTCTCCTCATCCATTTCTCCTGGAGTGTTTTTGGTGATTGGTACCCACACCACTGCACAGTCTGCAGGCCATGCTGTGTGAAATGGCATCTGAAGGGATAGGAAACGACAGCCTGTCCTTCATTCCAAATGGAAGAAAAAAATCAAGTGAAGGACTGGAGTGTGAAAGGTTTGGGGAAGGATGGCTTCTGCTTATCTACAGCATGGAGGTGCAGCAAGCTGGAGCTTCACCAGCATTTCCTGCATTTAAAACTCCATCACTGGAGGCATTTCTGCAGGTGCTTGCACAATTCAGCTGACTGGTTCTTAGCCTTCTCTATTTTTTTTTTTTTTAATTTTTGAAAATTCTGTCTTAAAGCAGTGCACCCACTTGGAACCAGATTTTAAAACAAACTTGATATCCCTTAAGCTTGAACATACATGCTACTATACACCAACAAACACAGACCAAATACTCCCTCTGCTCTTTAACTCCTTTGAAAGACTTGTGATGAGTTCACACTGCAAAGCAATGACTTGCAAACATGATGGTCACTGTGCTTCTATTTAGGCACTGATGTGGGACTGATTCAGGACTCAAGGGGAGCTGAATGCTTCAAAATATAACCTCCAGGGAAGCACCATTTTTTATAAAGTCTTTGGCTTTTCTACTAAGATTAGTGAAAAAGCAGACACCTGGCATGTGCAGGGATTTCTGCACTGTGCTGATCTGATGGCGCTGCCCAGAAAAGTTCTCTCCTCAGAGCTTGTCCTTGTGCATTCTGCCTAAGGAAGCTTCCTTTGTGAGCAATCTCTCCTTGCTTCCACTGTCTCAGCTATCACCACCATAGTCATTCCCAGGAAAATCAAATATACCACTGCTGTTGTAAATATTCAGCTTACCAACAATTTCAGAAGTATAGCTTGATGAGTTCTGTGAAAGCACAGCAAACCCATTTGTGGTGCCCTAATTGCTACATGTACATATGTAACAGAGATATTGGCTCTTACTTTAACACTAGTTCTCTTCTGCAAAAGACACAGAGTGTCAGAGAAGTAAGGCAGCTGCCCACGCAGGCAGAGACACAGCAATAGTCTAAAGACTTGAAAAGTGGCAGCAATAAGAAAGTAAAATACAGTCTCTGTTTCTCCTGTAAGACGATAAAATCATCGTCATTCAGTATACACACAAACTACAAAGAAGACATGCTGAGCATGGAAAATTGACAGACTTTTCTGGGGAGCAATAGGGACTGCAGACCTCCAAAAGCTTTTCCTTGTTCTTTTTTCAGAAGGGAAAGCCTGTCTTGTCCTTCTTTTCCCTTTGCTGGTCTGCAATCATCTAATATTCTGTTGATAAGCTGTCCCTTTCTAGATACACATTTCTTGAAGAAGCACAAGAGAAGTACTTGCTCAAAATTTTTCCTGCAAGCTCTGACTTCCTTAGAGCTGTTTCTCTGCCACAACCTTACCTTGATGGGGATTTTGGACCATAAAAAGAAGATTGGCTGTCATCATGCTGAAAGTTTCCTCACTTTGCAAAGAGAAGCTACTGATTGTTATTATTTGATGACAAACTCTTGCCAAGTATTGATGCATGAATAATATTAATGTCCATCCCTCTTTATGTCACGTACTTAGATGTATCACTCTTATAAACCAACCCCAGCTTCCTAAACCACTCTGGCCTATGGGAAGCAAGAAGCATAAAGAAAAAAAAATAGCCCCCAAAGCTGCATCTTGTGCACAAAGTACACACCACACTGCGAACAGGGGGAACAGCAACATCTGGAACTGCCTCATGACCAAAAACCATCTGAAAGCCAACTCATGCAGATGTGTTTGGCCCCAAGGAGGCTTACAATACTCATCTCTAACCTACAGAAATGCAACATGTTCCAGAGAAATAAATGAAGTAAAAATATGTATTTGATTTAAGATTAATAGTGAAACTTTCCATTAGCTTATTAAACTTTCCTTTTCAAAGTTGTTTCTGTTCAAGCAAGTGACTTGCCAGCATAGCTAAACTGATAATTTCAGAGCCAAATGTGCTCAGTGCCAGTGTCATCAAGAAGGATAGATTATAGAGCTGCTTCTCATTTATGTGCTTGTTCTGATGAAATACAGACATTTATCTTTGTGGAACTAGTAAAACAATTGCATCATTTTCCACTGCAAATTGAATAAATGTACCCAGTGGCTGCTGAGCTGGGAGCAGAGCTGGAAACTGTATGTTCTTCTATGCAGCTGCCCTGATGGTAGGATCCATTTTGCATTCAGCTGAATTGCCTTCCTCTTCCCTGTCCATTCCCAATCCTTTTTCAGAAAACCCACACATAAAATAAAAACAAAAACAAAAAAACCAACCCAATCCAAAACAAAACAAAAAAACCCCAAAAAACCCATCCAGCCAAAAAGATCCAAACAAAAACAAAACAACCAAAGATAATCCCCAAAACCTACCTTTTGTTTTGTTTTGTTTTCTCCACAAACCCTCCCCTTGTGAGCCTGAGGGCTGTAATACTGGCAGTCCTTTGTCAAAGTTTGAATTGCTGGAGAGACTACCCTGCATCCATGCAAAATACAGATCCCACATGGAATTTCTGCCAATGCCTAGAGATATTTGCCTCTGAGACTTTTGTTTTGGTCATCTCTCCTTACAGAGCATCACACAGTGCTCCATTCTCTCGTCAGACCTCACACAGAGCAAGTAATTCAGGAAAAAATCATAGCTGTTTAGTCAAACAGAGAGGACATGGACACTTTCTTTGAGACCTCATGCCCCTTGGGCAAGTCTAAATTTCTGGAATCACCTATCCAAGTGTAATCACTGCTATAAACAAAAAGATTGCTCCAGAGACTATAACTTTGTGTGGGGAAGGAAGCAAGTGCTATGATACTTAAACAATATTGCCATGAGATGATTATTAGCTATTACTTATATCACTAGTGTTTGTTGGGTGCCAGGTAGGATATGCAGGTAGATTTTAGTTACTTATATACTATCCTGCTTGGATTTTACATCACAGTTACCCTTCCAAGGTGGAAAGCTCAGATAATGCTGGACTTCTACAAAGGCTGCAGATCTACTTGGTACCTGTGTCCCATCTGGTACCTGTGTCCCACCTGGTACCTGGTAGCCGTGTTCCATCTGCAAAGACAAGGATCCCTTCCAGTGAGGAATCCTGCACCTGACAAATTACAATTTAAGACATAGTAATCTAAAAATCATAGAATCAGAGAAAGGCTTGTGTTGGAAGAGATTTTACACATCATCTATTTCCAACCCACCTGCTGTGGGGAGGAGTACCACCCTCCACATCATGAACAGATAGGAGAAGGCAGAGCACAAGAAAAAGATGAAACCTTAGCACAGTGCTCCTGTCACAGCTGGCTGATGGCTGGCAGTTCTTCAGCAATCCATTGAAGGACGGCTTCTAAAGGTAATTCAAGTAGGACAGTGGTGCAGTTGTAATTGTATTAAGGGGCAAAGTCTCCTCCAAGCATGACTGTCAATAGAGGAAGAAAGCATGGAGGCGCTTGCTGCACTGCTACAAGCGTATTTACAAATCAAGCAGAACACATAAATGCTGGGGATTTTATGTAGGTCTTTCAACTCCTATTTCTGTAACTCCAGGGCAAGAAAAAACAGTCCTGTGAAGAAACAGCACCAAAGATTCTAACTAAAAAAGTAAACAGTACTCTAAAGACCTTGGAAATGCACTTATTTATTCTTTTACAGGTGATTTTAAAAATCTCCAGCTTCCCACAAATTATTTCATTCTTGAAATGGTTTGGTTTCCATAATCTGTAGTTCCTGATTTCATTTATGTGCATTCCAGTAGTGTTTAGAGACTCTAAACAGCATTAATGGTGCCTACCATACAAACCCAGATAACAGACAATGTTTACCCTGAAGGCGAATAGAAATAGGGAGAAGATGCATCTGTGGTATAGAATTGAGCAGAAAGGAAAAAGCTGTCATGAGGAAGGATCCAAAGGAAATTCAAGATTTGCAAAAGTGTGGTTGTTTATAGGGCCTCAGGGTTTAGCTGCTCCAGCTGAGATGCTTCCAAAGGGGGTTGATAATGCAAAGCATTCATTGCCATGAAACAGGATTCAAGTCTGCCTTGAGTTAGTCACTTCTAACACCAGGAACTGAAGATCTTACACTTCTAAAGCAACAGTTTAGATTTCCACAAATTAATCTTCATCCACTGCTAATGGTGCTCAGTACTGGCTCTTAAGAATCCACTCTTGAATAGTTCACAGTCATGTTGCCTTCAGGTTTTTCTACTTATTATGTGAAAAACAACAAACACTGAACTCAAGTGAAAATATGCTTTGAAAGAGGCAACATTTTTGGGCAGAGATTTAATCTGTTATTAGCCCAAGAGATTAGCTTGGAGAAAATGAGTAAGATGTTAAGCACATGCTCAGGCTTGAAGCAAAAATATCCAAGCGAAATCAAAACTAAAAATATTTAATCCAAATTTGTCATCCTACAACACTTCGTCTTTGGCAGAAAAGTTGGTGCAAGATTTTGTACTCTCAGGCACTTAGTCCTGCTGGATCCCCATTATTCTCACTGAGTTGGGGCAAACCACCATCTGAATCACTGCAATTTAAATAAATGTATTAAATTACGTGGATTTAAAAGTGTTATTTCCTTTCTTTAAATCTGAGTTGTTTGACTGTAAGATCAGATTCTGCAAATGAAGCAAAAAGATGGGGATTAGAATTTTTAAGTGGCTTTAATGCCAAAATTATTACACATTTAAGTTTAATTAATGTGTTTATTAGAAAATCTGAGAGAAAAAAAATACTGCTGGTGGTTTTGGAGCAGAGGGAGCTTCTGTTCAGAAGAGATGGTTTGCCTCAATGGAAGAGAAACAGCCATTCACTTAGTTATCCAAGGCACTAGTTTAAAGATTGTATTGCACTTCATTGAAAACATTCCTACTGTTCAGTTGTGTCCTGTATCAAAATATCCTTCACAAGACAGTTCCAGGTCATTCACCAGCTCATCAGCAGGGTTTTGCTGCTCACTTCTGCATATGGGTAACAGCATGAAACCCACGCTGTCTGCCAAACAGCCCATATATCAGAGTTTACCATGCTCTGCTGCTGCTGCTTTTCCTCCCCCTGTAGAATGCCACAGGCTACAGACAGATGAAACGGGAAATACAATAGCCTTTCAAAGGACCAGTGTAACTCTTAGAGGGAAATTATCCTTTGATTGCACAACAGAGATTCCCACACACAGCTGATATTAGGAAACACCCATGTAACACTACTTTCAATAAAGAGGCACAACAAAACGTGTTTCTCAAGACAGAAGAATGAAATCTGGCAACTTTGCATGGCTGCTTGGCAAAGACTACAAGTGCTCTAAAGTGGCTGGTTAAACGCTAGAATTATAATGGGAATTGGAAATGGAAAAGTCTGGAAACATTCTAACTTTGGAGGTTTTTTGTTTTTCATTTTCTGTTTCTCCTGGCTTGGGTGTAACGAGACACTACAACTGCTTTCTGAGTCTGTTCTTCTGCATAAATACATGCCAAAGGTAGGAGCAGGCAGCTGCTGAGAAATCCATCAAGGGCTGTTAAACACAAAGATACCACCTCTGGCTCGAGCAATCCCAGAACAGCAGATTGCTGGGAGGTGCTCTAGGGAATTGTGCCATGTGTCTGTCTCCCACCCACATCTCCTCAGGACAGAAATCCGGTACCACAAATGGCAACTTGTGCCCTCACCCAGTACAGCTCTCTGTAAGCTCTGCTGTTAAACGAGCACTTCATAACATTTCATTCAACAGGCACTTTTGGAAACAGATGCTTCCCAAAGATGCTTTCATGAAGGATTTGAGCCAATTAAAGGGGCTTTCAGGAAAAGATACCTCCACATGCAGTGAAATTTACCCTTTGCAAGGGTTTGCAGACAGGCTGATGTCTCTTGTACCACAATAAATCCCCATCAAACATGGTTAGACAGCCATAGGCTGTATTCCACTGAAAAATTCAGATCCTAAAATAAATCTTTTAAAGTGCAAAGGTACTTGGATGTCAGGAAGAGAAATCTCTTTCAGGTCAGTCTCTGATAACAAGTTACTCATCTATTTTGCTGTAAGGATTCAGGGCTCAGTTTACATCTCAAAGCATTTAATCAAGCATTTAGCCAAGTCTCTGCAGTCTGCTCAGAAAACTAAAGAAAATGCAAAAAATCTAGATTATTTAGGCAACAGAACACTATTGCCTTTTCTTGCTCTTCTACATGTGAGAAAATGCTTGAAAAGAATTTGGTTTCCAACCTGGCAGTGAAAAACTCCACATCTGAGCAAAAGTAAACATCAGAAAGTTTCATCTGATGCAATGATCTTCTCAGAAACTTTATCAGCAGGAAAAAATAAGGAATTATAAAGGAGGAGAATCTATAACGTGAGAAGTGACAGTGGGCTCCAAAAGAAAATATCACTTTAGATATTTGCAATACATGTATGTATGTAATAAAATGTCAGAGTTACTCAGAAATTAAAATTATCGATGTATAAAGTTGAAAAGGAGGAACTTCATTCTAAAATAGAGGAAGAAAAAACCAGAAATACTATCAATGTACCATCTAACCATCACTGCTCAAAACAGTCATCATGTGCCACTGCTTGTTGGTGGACTTGGTCAGATCAGTGGTCACAAAAGACAGAATTTTAGGAAGTTCATACCCTGACAGGAAGCCTATTAGTGTTAGGCACCCCAAGCCTGTTGAGTTTAGCCTGGATTTGAGAGGTTTTAATTAAAAGATCCCTGGATTTGGGATCTTTTAATGTCCAAATGCAGGTATCAGCACCTAAAATATCTGGCTATTTAGGAATCTTTAGCTATTACTGCTCTTTTAGAAAGCTGTGTGACCCTTTTGTCAAACTCAGTGACATTTTCTAAGTTGAACAGAATCAGAACAACAGATTTTGGAGCTTATAAAGCCGCTGCCATATGGGAAAAGTTAAAAAAGAAACAGGCACACATATAAGACAGCATGAGAAATGATGTCTCTGCTTGGCCTGGGCAGTGTTTGTCCACTCCTCAGAGGATTTTCAGCTACCTGAGCAATCAATCCAAGCACTAAATTTGCTGTTTCTTGTCTTTGTTAAAGAAAATCTACCAATAAATCCCCATAAGAGTTTGTGTAACCCAGATCAGTCAGTTATTTCTTTCCCCCTCAGCATTCATGGCTTAACCAGCTGGCTCTCACACTGCCCAGGCACAGACCTTGTTAGGCACCAGTGGCTGATGCAGCCTCGTGCTGCATTTTGAGGAGGCCGATGCACTGTAAAAGCTCCCAGAATATACTTTTTGTGTAAGTACAAATAAGCAGGAAAGCCCCAAAGTAATTTGTTTTCTTTTATGCTAAACAGGAAGATGTATGGGAAGAGGAGAACTGCTTATTAATCCCAACCAAACAGTAAACTCCAGCTGAGCAAACTCTGCCATTTGGTGGACTGAATTTCTTAATCAGGAAAACATATGGGGAGGCAGTTTTCAGCAACCAAGACAGGAACATTTGCAAATGCTTTCCTATTGGTGTATACCAGAAAGACAGCACAGTTTGCATTTACAAAAAATGGAATATTTTTGCTTTTTTTTGTCTTGTATAAGCAAATTAATGTTAAGGGAACTCAGCAGCTTCCCTGTAGTGTCGTGAGAGCAGCAGAACCAGTGAAGATGGCTCAATTACAAAAATAAGAATACTGTATGCAAGTCAAAAACCAAATGAAGCAAAACTAGCCCATGCTTCTGTTCTGCTCATCCCAGGAATGTAAGTCAAGAAAACAGCTTAGCCTCTGGAATTTGTTGTCAGCGAAGAGAGGAAAAAACATTCATTATCCCAAGAAATGTCAGAAGCAAAGCCTTTAGAGGAAACCTGCTGCCATTTCCATAAAATCATAGAATTTGGTTTGAGTTGGAAGGGACCTTTAAAGTTTATTTAGTCCAACTCCCCTGTAATAAGCAGGGACATTTTCAACTAGATAAAGTTGCTCAAAACCCCATCCAGCCTGGCCTTAAACATTTCCGAGTATAGGACACCACTCTGGGCAACCTGTGCCAGTGTTTCACTATCCTCATTGCAATAAAGTTCTTAATTATATGTAATCCATTTATACCCTCTTTGAGATTAAAGTCATTACTGCTTGACCTATCACCACAGGCCCTACTAAAAAGGCTGCCCTCAGGTTTTTGACAGCAGGTTTATCTAGCTGACAGCATCTTTCCTCCCTAGTGAAGCAGAAGAAGATACCCAAGCACAATGTTGGTGGACACTGCTGATGAATATACAATCTCTCAGAAGAACTTCATAACTCAAACTCTTGAATGTTTCTGATCATGTGTACAATCAGCACTAGGGTCATCAGCTCCTGCCTGGCATAAGAGGTTATGAGTGGATTGAGCAGATGCTCTGTTGCCAGTGCATTTTTGCTAGAATGATTCCTCTGTGCTCTGTGTAGCTTGAAAGGAATCATAAAGGCCCCAGATTTTAAAGTCAGAGAAACAACTAAATCCCAGAGTACAATTAATACATGCAAAAACAGTCTCCCTAATTTAGGTAGCAAAGTCCAATCAGCATAGTTCTCTGGCACATTAGTCAGGTAGAGTATATTTAAATACATGTTCTTGCTGGAATGTAAAGTTTGTAGAGGGTCAGAAATTAAGTCTAAATTTTCAGCATGATCTGGTCACCAGCTTGTTTTGTGTTGCATATCAATATTCAGCATTTCACTAAATTGTGCATATTAAAACAAAATTATGTGCAAACCATCTCTTATTTAAAGAGATGGTCACAGATATAAGGCAGCTTGCAAAGAAATACATAGAAATGGAGGGTTACTGCCTTAAGAAATTTCTGTGGTGAAGAGACATGTGTCATTAAGCTATTCACAACCAGAAAACCTGGAGTTGAAGGTTAGTCACTAACTAGATGTGCCATTTGTGGGGCAAGGGTAGCAGAGGAATACTGACACTTAGATTTATATAGGATATGTGGTATAAATAAAAACCCAGAATACAAATTGTAATTAATTAATAAGCTGCTTTGTAAAAGTAGCTGAATTACTACTCTTTGTTTTTAACCCCACTGTGGGAAGTTGTGTGATCTGACCTTCCCACAACAATCTCAGTTTCTTTAGACTTCTGCTTACAGGTAGAAAAACACATTGTGTTTTAAGCAATCCTCATCCTCCCTGCCTTTCACAACAGTGTAGGATCAAGAGTAACCTCCTGCTGAGAAGAAACAGGCTGACCCCACTGTGAAAGAGAGATCAGTAAGGCCAGATGGATTCCCAACACCACATTGAGCACTGAGGGCCCGAGGGAGCAGAATGACACCAGAAGAAGGAGGGCTTTGCTGATCTCACCATGGAGTAACTGCAGGGAATTTTTCACCTTCTTGAGGCACTGTACCAGCATCTGTTTGTCACCAAATTTAAGACAGCGGCTCCTTGGTCACAACAGAATTAGGTGGCCCCATCATGAATCTGTGTGAAAGTAATGAAAGGAGTAATTGGCAGTCAAGGGTGGTGCTGTCCCCCTCTACTCCACTCTGATGAGAGCCATCCCAGAGTGCTGTGTCCAGCTCTGGGGTCCTTAAGAAGGACGTGGACCTGTTGGAGCAAGTCCAGAGGAGGCCACGAAGATGCTCAGAGGACCGAAGCACTTCTTTGAAGACAGTCTGAGAAAATTGCAAGTGATCAGCCTAGAGAAGAGAAGGCTCCAGGAAGACCTTAGAGGACCTTCCAGCACCTAAGTGGGCTCCAAGCGAGCTGGAGAGGGGTTTTTGTCAAGGGCATGTAGTGATGGGACAAGGGGAATGGTTTAAACTAAAAGAGGAGAGATTTAAATTAGATATTAGAATGAAATTCTTTCCTGTGAAAGTGATGAGGCTGGAGTCACAGTGCTGGAGAAGCTGTGGATGCCCCATCCCTGGCAAGGTTAGGTGGGGCTCTGAGCAACCTGGTCTAGTGGAAGGTGTCCCTGTCCATGGCAGAAGTGTTCAAACTAGATGCCTTTAATGTCCCTTCCAACTCAAAGCATTATAAGATTCTACATTACTCCAGCTTGAAAAATGACAGCTCAGCATCAACAGAGCAGCAAAGCTCTATTTTTCACTTGCTACAGGAACTCACACCACTCTCCTAGAGGGAGTTTCTGACCATTTTAAAGTATAGGTTTTAAAAGACGTTATCCATCTCATTTCCGCTGCGCTGTTCTGAAGACTGTGAGCTGTTGCGGTGTGATGTCATAGCTTGCCTCAGTTATCCCGGTCCTTCCCCAGGTGCCAATCACCTCTCCTTTCCCCCACCCTGACCCCTGCTGAGTGCTGTCTGTCAGTCCTGTCATTCCAGAAGAGTGTCGAGTACTTAGAAGAATTCAAAAGATGCCTTACAGTGAGCTTTGTGGGTTTTGACAAGATTAATCTCTCCTATCTTTAAACACCTAGAAAGTACAACTTCGCATCTGATCTGATCCTTTGATATCCACTTTAGAGGAAAGAAAGGTGCTTCTGGGGTGGAATTCCATCCTATCCCAAGGTAGACATCTAAAACAGGTCAGAGAAATTGTACCTGAAGAGTGTCTATTTTGCCCCTCCATTGACTGCAGGAGTTAAGTTGAGGAGCACACATGCAGAAAATTACACTGGAATGTCTGACTCTGGAGGAGGTAAATCCCACCCTAGAATATCTCTCCCAAGAGCTGTCAAAGCTCTTTACTGAAACGCTTTGAGGCAAGGAGTTATTTAGACTGCAAAGCTTTAGGGGGTCTTTTACTGTAGGCTTGAAAAGTTATTGACATATAGGAAACTCAGTTTCAAGGAAAGACTTTGCACACTGTAGTGGTACTACCTGGTGGGAGTTCCACACAATTCCTGTTTAAATGAAAAAGGAATATGATCTGTTGATTGTTGTTAAACATGGTCCCACTTTCCAATATGCAAAATCCCATAGCTAATGAATTGGATTCTTATTTAAATTACCCTAATGCAATGAGAAAGGGTACCACCAAAATTCAATTATATCCAATTATATTAGTTTAAATCTGAGATAAAGCAAAGCCAGAATCAGGTCTAGTCTGTTCCACATTGATTTCTAAGTTTTCCCTATGTTCAGCTCTCAAAATAGCTCAAATATTGATAACATGCAGGAGTGAAGTTCTACAAAATGTCATTTTGATATTCATTTAATTATGCTCATTGTGACTTGTTAACCTCCACCTCTTATTTGTACATTTAAAACATACTCAATCCCCCCTAGCAAAATTCTCTTGCCAAAAGAGATCCAATCATTGTTGTTTGCTTATACTCCAAACCTCATCCCAGAAAAAGATAAATAAAAGTATTTAGGTAAATGAAGAGAGAGAATTTAATAAAACTTAAGTGCATGCAAATGCTTAAACATTAAAAATACTTTTAGTAAGAAACTCTACGTCTTTTTTCTTTGAGAAATTTCTGTTCTTTTAGTGGGGTTGAACCTTTTTGCCTGAAAACAAAAGCTTCCAAAGCATTTTAAAAGGTAAGAAAATCTAAATAAATTTTTAAGAATTCTTGAAGCTGTTTTTGCAGGTACAGCTGCATTGCCTAGAGCGAATCACCACATTTCCTTGCTCTTCCTTGATGTAACTCCATAAGAGCACTTCCAAGCTCTCTGGTTCTGCATTTCAGTCCAGTTTCCTGGTGTACAAGCAGAAGAGCAACACTGAGCACAGCCTATTTCTCAGCCTACCCACCTTCCCAGTGTGTCACTGCTGTGCATTCATGACAGTGAATGCATTTCTTACAGGAAGTTCAGAAACCTGTTTGCCCTCCTGTGCTGGATGGCATCTGGGGACAGCTGTGGTGGCAGTGGCAGTGCTGCAACCGACCAGGCCTGCGGTGCTGCATCACCCACAGACACAGACTCATTTCTCCAGTGGTTCAGATAACAGGGACTCAGTCCTCAGATAACAGGGACTCAGATAACAGGGACTTTTGTGGAGACAGGACCACTGGACTGTGCTGATGCAGCACCTCTCTGTGCTAGTCAAACACAGGAGTTGTGGGCTGATGAGTCTTCCACACCTCATGGGAAGTATAGAACCAGGTGTGATAACAGCTTCACAATACCTGTCCACTGCAAGGTAGAAACTAAAGATCTTCTGTTCCCTCATATTAATACATGACTTTTTCTACCCAGATGGCATATTACCACAGTGTTCCACAAGAGAGGATGTTCACATGCCCTGAAGACGTCAGAGGAAAAAAATCTACAGCAGAAAATGAAGCAAAATTCTATGCTTCCAAGTCCCAAGCTCAACAAAAAGTACCTGTGCATGTGTGGGCATGGACATACACACCAATACCTAAAAAGGTATGGGGAAAAATGGTATTTTCAAGAATATAAAAAATTACCAGTTTCTAATCCTCCTAAGTCCTAAATATTGCACAGAGAAGACACTTATTTAGAAACTCTGACTCAAAATGACTGAGCTCTGCAAAAGACACCTGTTGATCGCACAATGGTAATAGATCATGTTTACCATACAACAATGCAATTTCTCTCATTAGGGGATGTTTATCTTTAATTAGGTAACTGTGTTTTTTATTATGTATTAGTTCTCCCTGTTCTTGTCATTAGGGTATTTGTTAACAGTAGGAGTAAATGCTTTAATAATAAAAACAATGCTGAACTCAAGTTTATTAGAATTCTCTTCCTTAAGCAAAACTAAACCAAACCAAAGTGATTTCAAAGCCACTGATTACACATGCTGTTCTTCACGAGAGGCATTTCCAAGTGCGATGTCTCTAACAACTTTGTTCTACTGCTGTGACTTACGTTCACAGATTCTGTGGGGTCTAAATGAAGCAGAAGGATTAATTGCATACAGATGCTTTCCTATTTCTCCTTGCCACTGTTTTTTATTATTCTTTCATGTTTTCTTAAAGAACAAAGCCAATAAAAGGATTTTACATTATACTAAGAAAGTTAAATACAACCTGTAAGAAGTAATTATAGGTACAAAACATATGGAAATGCCATCTCTTGTTTTGGTTATATTTGCACATAATGTATGCAGAGCAAGTCATGATTAGCAGACAGGAAGCACGGTCTGTGATTATGCAGGATTTGGTAATTGAATCCACCAAGGATAATGATGCTGACCTTCCCATTCGAAAATAAACTAGGCATTCAAGTTTTAAGTGGTTTGCATTAATTCTAATTGTATAGACATGTCTACCCAGACTGCTGCTGGGAGGACCTGAAACAGGTAAGTAATGATTACATTAGAGTGTTTTATTAACAGCAACTAAAGTAATGCTGTTTACAGCAACAGTGCTTGGACCACATAAAACCAAAATTTGAATACCTAGGAACCACCATTTTCACAGAGATACAGACACCAACAACAAAAAGTTGCCCGAGGGGCTCTGTGGTTACAGAATACTCCTTGCAAACCCACAGAGAAGAAAATAGTAGCTAATTCATGAGAAATCTGCTTTCTTGCCTCTTCTGTTATCCTTCAATCTTGCAAGGAACACAGAGTTCCAAAAGTTAGAAATGCAATGGAATTAAAAAAATAAATGAATTATTTATCCTGAAAGCATGGCATGTTTTGAACTACCTATGAAACCAGAAGTTTTTGTTTGGTTTTTTTTTTTTTTCTTGAATTGGTGCTTTTTAGCAGATATATTAACTTGGTTGTACTTTTGTAGTTCAAGAACAGGAACTATGGAAACAGACTGGTGTTTAAACACTGGTGTGTTAAATCTGAAACCTTGCCTTCCTGCAAACTGACCTAGTTCTCAGTTAGTGCAGTGAACCCACCCCCAAGTCCATCTGTGATGCTCCTTCCTAAGCCCTGAAGGCAAATTTGCCTTGGTCCAAAGCCTGCAGCACTTCTACTTGCAGTACCACCAAGTCTTTGTGTCCTAGCCTGCACTGAGACAAATCTGCCGGAGAATAAAAAGCAAAGACCAGTGGCGTAGAGAAAGCTGCAAGACCCTCCTACTCCCAGGATCACTGCAAAAACACGTTGCTGATTGGGAGCAAAGTAAAGGCCATGGTCTCCTAGATACTCTCTCTGCTGGACATAAAATCTGTCTAGAGTAAGTCAGATTTTTTTCTGGAAAAAATTTTAAGGATTTTTACATTTCTCCTAGATTTTTAATGTGTGTCAGCCCATCAGATGTGGGATCCAGTTGCCTGCCTCACGTCTGGAAATTACAGACGATTCTATTTTTCTTGAACATATCAGCTCTGTGGTGCAGGCATGGAAAGCAAATATTTCCCTCTGGAAATGCCAGACTTACACAAACTCCATAATTTCTGGCTGCAAAAGTCATACTGCTGATTCTTGCTGCAGACCCCAGGAACACACAGGACTCACGCAGCAAGCTTTTGGTGTGCGTTGGAAGTCCAAGGTGTTCAGGAAGCACTTGGCTTATTGCATGTGCACTCTACAGCCACGTACAGACATTCATGCCAGGACAATCATAGGAAAAATATACTGTACCTCAATTTCTGCCTTTCTTTACTCCCTGATGCAAATAAAAACTAAGCCGCTGATGGATTTCCACTTGACCCTTAAAACTGATGACTGATGAGAATAGATCAAGGACCCAGAACTCTAGGAATCTAGCCTCAGTCACAATACATGTGATCCAGCTCCGCAGAAACATCCCTGCAGTGTCTAACCACCTGATTACATCCTGTCTGCCAAAACTCAGAGGTGGGAATGACTGTTCACCAGTGATTATTGAGGAAGAAATTCCCAGTAATACTAAGAAGCAGGGATGGCTGTTCTGTGGCAGACTACTGACCTGAGCAGGGAGTGCTTAGAATCTAAATTACTGAAAAACAGATTAGAGGAATCACAACAAAGCTCTATAATTGCACTGGAATTAAGTTATGTACTTACATTTTGCATGTGTAAAAACTGGCAATATGGAATGCACAGGCTTTCACCTCTGGGTAACTGGCATACTTCTCCATTATATTTAATGGACAAACAGGAAAACATTATGTAGTCTCCACTTAGAGTGTATTTATGACTCAACAACACTCTAGAAGTGCGTTCAAAACCATTTTTTCAGCTCATCAGAATAATTGCAGAAGGGAACCATGATAGTCTGGGTTTTGTAAGGTGACATGAAGGTCAAACCCCTATTCCAGGATCATTGCTTTATTAGTTGCTTCCCACTCTCTGCTGTCTAAGATATGGATTGAGGGTCTCAGTCAAAGTCCAGGCGCTTACATACATCTATCATACATCCCCCACATGGGTAACAGGCAAAGAAAGCATACAGCTAATTTGCTTGTCCAGAAGAAACAACATTTTGTATCTCTGAGCACAAAAGTCAACTTCAGTCTGAATAATGACCTTTAGGCCTCTCAGACAATGGAAGAGATCTTTGTCTCTCGTTTCACTTTTACACCATTTGCAAGCTTCTGGATACAAGTAGATTTAAAGACAACAACCCAACTCAAAGACTCAAAGAGCTTGTGGAACTGTCTGGACACACTATGAGCTTTTCACAGACTGCATAATGCTGCCACTTCGCCTTGGCCCTACAGACCACACTCTTCTACCAAAGAAATTTAGCAGCAATATGGGAAGGACAGGTGTTTGAACCTTGGTGATAAAAGTAGTGATAACAGCAGTGAGAGCTCAACACTGAGATATTGAACTACCTCATTTTGTGCAGCTTTGGTAAAGAGATGTGGTAGTGTCAGTGGGACAGCAGTTCACATCCACCTTTGCAGGGAAGAAGCGAGTGGGCTCTGTCAGCCCACATCACTTTCTATCAGCCTCAGCTTCTCTATCATGAAAAAGGTCCTTGAATGTTCTGTATCATCTCTAGCAACAGGAAAGGGACAAAAGGATCAGAATTAGAATTGTTCCTCTCCCTTTCCGAGACTTTCCTGTCTGCAGAAAGACAACCTAAAAGGAAATCTGAGTCGTGACCTTTTTGCTTAGCAAAGCCCCCTGTGATCAGTGTTAGCTAAGGCAGCTTTGGTCTTTTCAAGGGTGACCAGCACCCAAAACAAGTGCTTGTGATATTCAAACCAGAAATGAAGGGAAATATCCACATGGAATCCCTTCCTGCTGCTGATGGGCAGGATGGTGCACACAGACAGCCCTGGATCAAGCTGATAATAGTCTGCTCCTGTTCACAGATGAAGGAAAATTAGTCTCAAATTACCAGAGCTGTCCCTGGGCTTTGATACTATCATGCACACTGCTGCTATCCAGCCTCAAAGTCATAACAGGGGCAAGCACTGTGGCACCAAGGAGGGACAATGTGGTTTGTAAGAGCAGATGCAAGCAAAAAGAAAGAAGTAAAAAAAAAGAAAGAAAAGCACATCCTTTCTTACACTCACCATCCAGCACATTTAGTATCATGATCCTTGTTTTCTTATGGTATGAAATCACATGGGGCCTAAAATATTCCTCAGGTTAATAAACGATCAACTCAGGCCCAAAAGCTACAACCATCCCACCAATTTAACCAGGGATGGGTTTTGGGCTGGAGAACTCGAGCATGACTGACCGCATTGTTTAATTTCAGCAGTTTCTCTGGTTTGGGTTTGGTCCACAATAACAACCAATCTCTTAGACAAAGCCCAGGCATATTTTGGGGGATATATGAACCAGAAAATAGAGCCAGTAATAATGTGAGATGACAAAATGCACAATAGACTACAAGAGCTTGGCTTCACTTTCTTAGCAAATTACCTTGGTACTTGTTTCTTCTAAACCACTTTTCCTGAGTGACACTATTGAGACATTAAAGGATCAGAGCAAAGGACAGTGAACTAGGAGCCACAACATTAATTATGGCTCTGACACTGGTTACTGAGGAGACCCTTGGCAAATCACAAATTTTCTGTGCCTTCTAAGTGGGAAGACGATGATAGCAAATCCTTACCACATGTCAGGAAGGAGAGACCTAATTAATTAATGCTCAGTAAGTGCTTTGGAGATTAAGTGTGCGACTCTTGATGTCATGAGAGCTAAATATTATTACTGAACTCAGATTCATACATATGGGCAAAGGTTCCCAGAAAGAAAAACATCAAGGGTGGGAAGCAAAGAATGCTCTTACAGAAAAATACTCAGTGTAACTCATTCTGAAGCTCTTTCCCAGTAGCCAAGTGATTGTCTTCCTCTAGGCACAAAGTTAAAAGGGTTCCTGCTAAATACCCAGTATCTATCAAGGTTTAGGGATATGACATCAGCTGCAAACTTCTCCTAAACAGCTCTCACTATTAGTAGGGGCATGCATTTATTTAACCAATTATTTAGGTGTAGGCATCATTATGAGGAGTGATGAGGATGCATCATCTCTGTGTCCTCTCAAGAACATTCTTTCGTAGACAGCTGAAGAAACACTGTTAAATATGGGCAAAAGACTCTAGCTCTGATCACTTCTTATTTTACTGTTTTCTATATGGTACTGTCAGAAACTGGGAGTTCAGCTCAAATGTGATGGAAGTTGGGCCATAGAGGAAGGAACAAGAGAGGGTCCAAAGGGAGAGCCACTTGAGGCTAACATCCAGTGGCCAAAGGCAAGGTTCCTGCCCAGAGCAAAGAGAATCAAACAGTGCTTTTTTGAAATGCTTTCTATGTGCCAGTCTTTCTGGAAAACGAGCTTTTTCAGAGACCTACCCTTCATGAACAGGTAATTTTTCCTCAGTGGAGAAGGAGGCAGCGATGTGTTACTGCATAGGTGGTCAAAGAAGAGAGCTCAGTGTGAGGAGCAGGATGAGCTAACATAAGGAGGGCATGGATCTTTTACCCATGAAGCTAATCCAAACTTCACCACACACTGTGGCAAAAACACATGTAGTTGCTATACACCGACACTCAGAGATTCATGGATTTTAAAGGACCTTCAAAATCACCATTATTCATTCCTGCATAATGGCTTTGAACTAGATCTTATCTTTTAAGAAGATATCCTATCTTAATTCTAAAATCTCCAGTTATTTGCAGGATTAAATACAACCCTTGAGAAACTGGTGCCTAATTTCAAGGGTGAGGTTGTCTTGGTTCAAGCTGCATCAAGATACTCTCAGCTCATTTCAACAGACTGAAGAGCCATTTGCAATGTTTATTTTCTGAAAAAGTATATGTAAGAACCTAATCAAGCCTCTTTCTGCTTCTTTAACTCCAACTGTATTTATGGTATTCTGAAATCTTCCATTATGTGCATGACTCTCAATTGCTTAATCATTCTTGGGAATTTTGCCTGAATCATCCCCAGTTTTTTAACATCCCTGTAAAAGCCACAGGCAATATTCTGATAACAGTCTCATCAGCACAAATCACAAAGGTTGTACAGTCAATTTTACTCAAGGTCCCTAAAACCTATGTCACACATTTTTGGCATCTGTGTTCTGTGAGTGATAAACTAGGACCCCAGCATATCTCTGAATCACTGACTCTAAAAATAGAACCAATCTGTGGCCTTTGTTCCCACACATTTGACTTTACTTTTGTCTCATACCCTGCTATCAAGCAATCCAGATTGTTCTGTATCACTGATCAGTCCTATTCATGATTTATCACTCCCTCAAAACGTGAAATCTGAAAATTTTATCAGTAATGAGTACATCTTCTTCTGTGTTCTTCCTAGAATTATCAAACAGCTGAAATTCAGCAAATCATACGTGCTTAACACACTAGAAAAAGCCCAGCTTAATGTTCCCATTCACAAACACATTTTAACACATAATATTCATTCAGGTTTTAACAGTTTAATAAGTTCTGGTTTCAGCTTCTATCATTCTGGTTTCCTAATCAGCATGCCATGCAGTACAAAGTCAAGAAGTATATTACATAAAAACTAGTACCTTTCTACACCAAACTTGTAATCTCCTAAAAAAGACATCAGGATTATTTGACAAGAAATATAGTTTCTTCAGAAACTACATTGATTGGCATTAATTGCATTACTCTCCTGTATGCCTTTACTATTTGAGAGCTGCATCAACCAAGCCATTATTTTGCCTGGGATCAATGTCAATCTGACATGTCTGTAATTACCTGGGTTGTTCCAGTTACCCTTTTTGAAGCATTGGTACAATGTTACATTTCCTTAAACTTTGTTAAGGATGCAGGTTTTCATGTCCACATTGACATCTGGAGGCTATAACAGAGACTGAGGCCTCTGTGGGTGTAGTTCCCCTTCCAATAATTATTACTTTGCATCTTCTCTGCTTGCAGAGTAAAAAAGGGTAGCATTACTCCCCAGAACCACAGCCTGAGAAAGTCTGCATGAGGAGAAGTTCAGTAGTATGTGAAATCTCATGCAGTGAGAATTATGTTGATCTGATACCACCTCGTGTGCTTCCATCGCTATCCCAACGCTCGCTCTTCCTACGAGCATCCATGACTCACTGTGCCACCCTCTTTCCCACTTCCTGTATCCCAAATTTCTGGCAAGATCGTGAGCTACAACCTGGTTGTACGTGAAGTCACCAGTGAAGAGAAGCCCTCAGCTCAGCACTTCTGGGTATCTCTTGCCTCTGAAGAAGGCTACTCAAGCCATTATTAGCCAAGGCAAACTCCAGCATGGGAGAGGTTAGCTGGAGAAAACCTAGATCTGATATAGCATAGGGAAGGCCTAAAACATGCTATTTCTGAGACCATACTGCTGGAAAGGCTTCTAAGAAGCCCGCTGCATGCAAAGTGGCATTTGCAGTGAAGAATTAATTTAATAATTTAAAATCTTTTCTGTCGCTACAAAGAGGCTAAGATGCTACTACAAAGACAAGGCTGAGGTGTAGGCTATGATACCCCCATTGGAAGGACCACCTTTGGCAGCAAAGCAAAGGGTTCCCTGTGGCATAAAGGGAAAATTTGGCTAAAAATAGTATTACCAAATCCAGCTGTATCAGTTTTAAGACTGTGGCCAAGTTCAAGCTTGGCACTACTGCAACACCTCACTTTAGTTCATCCAAAATTCACATCAGCATTTCTCCCACTCAGTGCACTGACCTGGAGAACGGTGGCTGTGTTGCATCTCTCTGGCACACAGCAACTTGCTCAAGGTGATTCACGGTCACATAAAGCTGTGCTCCCAGACACAACAGTCAAGATGCTCCCTTAAAACCTGCAGAAACCAGTCCATTTTCACAGTTCTTGTAGCTGTAGGTTTTGTAGCACATCAGCTGTGCTCCCTAGGACAGCAGAGATTATGTCTGGCCATGACATCTGCTCTGGGTTGTAACCAAGCTCATAGCTTTCCAAACTGATTGTTTTCATTCTGCACTTTTATGAGGGTTTATTAGATTTGAAATATCTGCTTTATTGATATTTGTTTTATCCACAGTGTTTATTTCAGTGATTGATTCCAGCACCTCTAATTTAAAAAAAATATATACTTGTCTAAACTATTAGAAATCAATCAGTCTGTGTAATACTCCAAAAGAACTGGCCATCAGCCACAAATTCATAGGCATCACATACATTCACATACGAAATTATTTCCTAGACCAAGAAGACAATGCAGAGAGCTGTGTTTGATGCATGATACACCGTTTAAATTCCAAGACAGTATGGTCTGAAATGAGGATTCATTCCTGCTACTCACTGTGATGGTCCATATCAGATGCTCATCCTGCATCATGCTTAAAAAAACAAAGCACCAGAAGAAATGTTATTAATTCCCCAAAAAATGGTGTGGAAAACCTCCTTACTTTCTTGTGAATAATGTGTACCTTGAATATACTCCATCTACTTGATGATGTAGAAACAAAAGACACAGAGGAATAAAAGGAAAGAGAAAGCATGTTCTGTGCACAATTAAATATGACCATACTGCATATAATTTAATTAAGACACTGTAATGTGCTCCTGTGTTCTTGTTGCTTAGTACCTGCATTCAGGCAACGGTTAATTAAACATGCAGCTTAACAATGGTGACCGCACCACACATTTCACAATACCTTGTATTAAAATTTTATTTGTGACTCAACCCCCAAAAAATATTTGCTCCATTTTCTCATCTTGTACGTGCAAAGAACGATAATCAATCCAAGAAGGCACAATGTTCATGATTTTTAATACTGGATAAGACCAAGAAGAAATAAACATATTCAGAAAATACAAGATGAGTCTTTGGGGATCAGCCATTTAGGGAAAGAATAGACTCTGGTGCTGTATCTCATTGTTGTATTTAATGTTAAATAAATAAATAAATAAATAAGGTTGAAATATGCCAAGGTTGGAAATTAAACAACCCCTTCATAATTCATAAATGAAGAACAAAATACTTCTTTTCTTTGTCTGCGGAAGATATTTTAAATACTGTTTGGATTACCAGATGGGTTTTTTTTTTTTTTGTATGGACATGGCACATGCCAGCTGGAATGGCTGAACACATAGACCTGAGTCCACAATGTAAGTAAAACCCATCATTCCTTCTTTCTCTTTGCTTCTGCCCTGTGAGCAAAGACAGACTCAGGGCTGGTTTGTGTAAGTGGACTATTCTGCAGCTTGCTTGCTGTTGAGCCTGTGACCATCATACTGAGAACACCTATACCCACCAGCATCTTTACAAGCTTCACTATGGAGCCTTCTAGGACACTTACTGACACAACATCATCAAGAAGACTCTTTAGAATGCATCTCATTACAATGTATAGAAAGGTTATTGCTAAATGATTCACTTTGTTAGTACATTAAGGTGGCCATATATTAAATCCCAGGCAATTAACTGACCAACACAGTCAATTATCTAATAATAAACCTGGACCCTTCAAGACTTCCAACTAAATTAAAGGGTCTCTTGCAGAAGAAATGGAGTGGCCATAAAACTCTCTGCGACTTAACACTGTTAGAGGAGTCTAAACATTTCCTGACTCCATTTGGAATATAGATTTTTTATTTTCTTCCCAAATGACCACAGGAAACAGGTTATATAATTTTAATTATTGCTGATGCTACTCAGGGGTTCTGAGAGCAAGCCAATAATTCCGAAAACAGGTCTCTTCTTTCATGTAATTCTTCTACTCCCCCACTTAAACTCTCCATCCACCTTATATGTTACCTTTTTTTAAGGAAGCCTTGAATATTGACCTAAAACACTTTCATTCTCTCCCTTCTCAGTCAGTCCTCCCCCCATCATTAACTATAAAGTCCAGATTGTGAGACTCACAGGCTAATGGAATGTCTAATGCAGAGCAGCTGTACATTTTTAATGCAAAAGGGGAAAAATAAAGGCAGCATATGGTTTTATGTAATCTTCCTATGAATTTTTAACTGAGCGTCCTAATTCATGTCGGACAGAAAGAGCTTTTTTACTGGTCCTTTGTGGTTAGAGCCGGCTAGCATGAAGCATGCAGTACTTTAAAGCCATAGTGAGTGCAGGTGAGATTGCTCTGCAGTAGATGCTGGTATGAATGGCATTTCTTTTGTATTGATGCCTTTAATAATAACAATTCAGGGGCTAGAAAAACAAAGGTATGGATGAGCAGAATGGATGAATTGGTCTCCTCTGGACATGACTGTGACTGAGGGTTTTCTTCAGTCCTGCATAATCATCCTAAAAGTGGAAAGTGCTGTAACAGCTTCTTGCCCTTCTTTTCCTATAAAGTGCTCATGAAGTCCAAAGAAAGAGGAAGAGAAGCTGAGAAGAAGGAAGGAAGGAAGAGGCGGAAGGAAGTGGCGGAAGGAAGGAAGTGGCAGAAGGAAGGAAGTGGCAGAAGGAAGTGGCGGAAGTGGCTGAAGTGGCGGAAGGAAGGAAGGAAGGAAGGAAGGAAGGAAGGAAGGAAGGAAGGAAGGAAGGAAGGAAGAGAAGAAAGAAAGAGAGAGAGAAAGAAAGAGAGAAAGAAAGAAGAGAGAAAGAGAGAAAGAGAGAAAGAGAGAAAGAGAGAAAGAGAGAAAGAAAGAAAGAAAGAAAGAAAGAAAGAAAGAAAGAAAGAAAGAAAGAAAGAAAGAAAGAAAGAGGATTTTTTTCTGAAAGTTTTAAAGGTTCATATATGTTGACTCAGCTCCCTGACCTATCATATGTCAATATGCAGGGCACCACAATGTTTAAATTCCTTCAGTGCTAAATGACATTCATTTTCTCCCTACACGACTATTTCCATGAGAGGAACTACCTAAGGGTAAGGTAAACACAGAGATAAATGATCTAAGAAGTTTGTGGAGTCTTCATCAAAGGAAGTCTTCCAAACAAATTACAGAAACATGCACCAGAAATGACAGAGATACAGCTGATCCTGCCCTGGGGTTTTTTTAACCTCTTTCAGATTTATAATCCTATGATTCCTCTGTAGCCTCAGAGCTGACCAATGCAGGTTCCTCTGCTACTTAGCTATTACTCTCTAAAAGCCCCCACATTAAACTGATCTCTCACATCCATCCATTTTCTTTGCTTTCAACTTCCCTCCTTCCCTAGCTTGTTGCTCACTCTATTTTTCCTTTGTTATATTTAAGAACCCTCTGCTTCCCCCTTTTTCCTTGCCAAAGTGGCTACCCTCCTGTTCTAACATATCACTCCACTCTTCATATTCTGCATTTTCAGAAACCTGTGGAACTCAAAAGTGTTTTAGGAAGTAGGCCGTTTTACAGGTGAAGAAACAAAATTGGAGAGAAGGGAAGTAACTTGCCAAACAGGCAGCAAAGAAGAAGGGCTGCCATGCCAGTTTGAAACCCAGTAGGAATGCTTGGTCGTTATCCATTAACTTCTACCTCTTGTAGTCTTCTTAGAAAAATGGACAGGGGAGCTGAGGATAAAGGGTGGGAAAATCCAACAAATAGATGAAGAGACATTTGTGGTGGTGTTGCTATCCAATAGGGTTGACACATTCCCTAACCCCAATTATTGGCCAAAAAAATGTTGTCTTTTCTTACACATTGCAGTCTTCCTGAGTCCATACATATTTATGTGCCAATAGCAATTTCAGCAAGAATGTGGCGAGGGTAAAGAAAAGAAAAGGGTAGAAGCTTTTCTCCTGGATCTTAACAATTCCTTGCAGAATTAGGACATGGTTTCAAGTTCCTTCTGACTGGAAAATCTGAGAATATTTTCATTTTTAAATGAAGGATGAGATTTTTGTCTACTTATCTGACTGTGAAATCACAAATGTGGTTTGACCAGCATTAAGATTGCTAACATTACGAACACTGAAACCTTTGAAAAGAAGCTCCTGCTTCAAAATTAGGCTTTGTCCTATATTACACTATGTAAAAATGTTTTAACCATTTTCTATGGAAAAAGCCAGTAACATTAGAGAGATCTGGTTCCTATTTTCAACCCATGAGGGGTCATCTGGAATTCTGTTTTCTAGTGTTGCCTGCAATCTCATAGGGAGAGATCTCCTGTGACATCTCTAGCACTGTGCCATACACTCCAAGCACCTTCATTTTCTCTCTCATGGGACCTTAGTTCCCTTTAAAAATCAATTGTTACCACACATGAAGATCTGCACATACATGTTTAAATTATAAATACAAATGAAGATGCAGGCCCATGCAATTGTGCCTGAAGAGAAAGAAAGCTATTGTTGACTTAGATCTAAAAGCTGGATTACATTGCAAAGATGTTGCTGTTATTGCCAATATCTTGCCTTGGGGTTTACTATGGATGTGACTCTTGTTTGTTCAGTTATGTAAGACTGACCCTAATGCAGCAAAGCCAAACAATTCTGAATTATTCTGCACCTGCAGGAGAATGACATTTTCCATACAGCCATGGGCCTCATTCAGCCAGGCAGTGTGAAGTATTTCTAGAGACAAGAGGAAAAAGGAAGCATTAGGCAGGCTACAGTACTTGGGCACAATCAGCATGGCTGCTTGGAGAAAGAAATGTCTAATAATCCACTGTAACTGATGCAAACACTGAGTCCAATGACTTTTTAAAAGGCAGACAGAAACAACCAGAACACACATTCTCTAACCATATATATTTAGCAATGCCTTCTCTATATCTGACCTGAAGGTCCTGTGAGCAAGTCTTCATGAAAATCAAATATTTTAGGACTTTTATTTTAAATAGAGTAAAAAATTGGATATTTTCTGTCTTGCTTTTATGAAGAAAATCAAAACTTCTCTCTCCTGGCTGATGTAAAAAGAATACTCTCTCACTAAGAGAATCTAATTTAATCTCAAATATCACACAAACTCATGAGAGCATTCACCATTACAAAACCAAAATTTTGCCTACCACAAACACAGTGACAGTGAAGAAGAAAATGCAAACACCTTTTATGTGAAAAGTGATGGAGTTTTATTCCTCCTCCAAAACTACCTTTACATGGTCCAAGAATATATTTCAAGTGTTGGAGGAAAAGGTTTTATGCTGAGCTTGGCTGTGGATCCTCTGCCACTCACCTACCTAATTATTTTACCTTACTGTCACCTCTTTCCCATCAAATAAAATGGACTAGTATTCCTTATTTATACATATAGCACTTCAAAACCCTTTACTTATATACAGTCTGAGTGTAAGAGACGTATGGAACAACAATAAAAACCTCAATCACGGAGATAGGGAAATAAAATTCTTTTTATTATTCTTGGTTTTGAGGCAACATTTGTGAAATGTGTTTTCACTGCACACCTCTCCTCACCACCTGATTTTCTGCAGTGTGCAGATACTGTGTTCCATTCACAGCTTCTCTGGTGCTGGCCGTGAAGAAGATTGTATGCCACAGAGACCTGAGAACTGCAGGACACAGGACAGATCACGAAGGAAACCTCTGCCTATTGGATACTAATGAAAAAAGCTTATGAAATAATAACAATAATAAAAGGATTATTTAGAAAACCCTAATCATGATGAAAGTTACCATTATTTTTTAATTGGAATGATAAACCTGTAGGGATTACCCTGAAAATGCTCCTTGTCTAAGATCAAAGTGCAATCATTTTATATACTTTGAGTACAATAGTTTACCAGTTGTGCAGCTTTGTCTTCTGGATCAGTGAATAACTGGTTCAAGCTATGGCAGGAATTCATTCATCCTTGACATCTGAAATAGTAAGGAAAGAAAAACTCCGAAGATTTCCTGCAAGAAGGAAATCTGCAAGAAGGAAGTCTCTTCCTCTTCTCCCAGGACCATATTTGTCAAAAGTTTCATTGTCCATTTTCAGTCCTGCTTGGATGATCCACACAAGATTATGAGGAACACATCTTTCTGGGACTATTGCTGCATTCACAGCCACAAGTCTCATGAAGCCTAAGATATGTCAAAACTGCTGGGGTTCATTAAAAGCAGTCACTGTCATAGCCCTTTGTTCACAGGATTGTAGAAGGATTCACGAATGAGGAATGACTTCCAATAGTAAACATACAAAATACAGTTATGTGATGACAAAGAAGGTGTCTAAATGGAACAGAGACTTTGGGAGATGTCAGCATCTTAGAGATGAGTAAGTTATTTAAAATGGTACAAAACACTTGGAGCATGTGGATGTATTTAAGAAATAGAAATACTAAGGGTATTAGGGGAGGAAGATATCGTAATAGTGATGACAAAAGGGTTTATCCAAAATAGGTGCCTTGTCAGTAGATTCAACTGCTCAGGCTACATCTAGTTAGAATAGAAAGTTATGTCTGTTAGGAAATTCTGCCTTTTTAGCTTTAACTCATAGAGAATACAATTCAGCTATGGCATCCAAGTGGGTTCATGAAGATTTCCTTTCCCCCCCCCCCCCCCTTTTGTTCATATTTAGTCACTGTCTGTGCTCAGAGAGCTGAATGCATACCCATATAGCAGTAGTTAAACACTCCCTTGCTATTGCAAAGGTATGTCAAAGGTTCTATAAAAAACATTCCTACTTTTCCCACCTGTTAGCTTTAGTCACTAGGGTATTAGAAAGATAAGACCTAGCAGCAAAACAAAGAGCATCAGAATAATTTCCAGTACTCATCTCACATATCGCTCGAATCCAAGAGCCTTGAATCCCTAGTAAAACTCTGTTGCAGGAGTCCAAAAAGCTTCAGACTATACTAAAAATGTTGGCAACTTTTGCTGACTTAACTGAAACTGGTTGCTAAAAATAGCCCACCATTCGCTGAAGTCTGATCACCTAAAAAGCATGAAAAAGGTCCTCAAATATCCCAGGTGGCTTGAAAATATTTTTTTTAAATATGGATTTTCAATAATTTCAACTGAACTCAGTCCCAGTAGCATATTCACTCTCTATTAGAACTGATAGTGACAATGAATTTCATGGAATCATAGAATGGCTTGGGTTGGAAGGAACCTTTAAGACCATCTAGTTCCAACTCTCCAATGGGCAGGGACCTCTTCCACTAGACCAGGTTGCTCAGAACCCCATCCAGCCTGGCCTTAAACACTTCCAGGTATGGGGTAGCTATGACTTCTCTGGGCACTGCATCAATGTCTCACCACCCTCGCAGTAAAGAATTTGTTATTACTATCTAATCTAAATCTGCCCTCTGATTTATAGCTATATATCATGGCAGCTGGTTAGTTTGGGTTTCCCTTGAAACATCCTGTGCTTTTCACTTTTAGAGCCAGGATAGTTAAAGGGATTACCTTTGGAAATTTTTCCTTGATATTCTCCAGTACCATGTTTTTCTTTTTGTAGTTTTTTTTTGTTTTGGGCTTTTATGCACATATGTGGGAAAGTGAGGATGCAAATAACAGAAGATTCTTAGATTCTTTTTCACCTTTCAGTCACTCAGCGTTTAAATGTCTGGGCAGTATCTTGTGAGCAGGTATGACACTGCTGCATCTACAGGACTCAGCTCAGCTCCAGGTCAAAAAGTGTGACTGTGTTAATAAGGTTACAAGTCTGAGCTCTTATATCCTGCTAATGCTGAGCCTATTAGTATGGGTTTGGCCACAGGCGATGTGGTAACGCTGCTTGCTGCTTGGCTTGGAAATGCAGGCCCCAGTGGCACACATGACAGCATTCCATAATGCAGAGAGAATTACTGCCTTCTCCACCTGTGAGTTGAGCTGGCACCAAAGTGTATTTGGAAGCTTTGTGCTTCCCTAATGGCAGTAAAGGAGTTGTCTCTTCTACATACAGAAAACACCAAGAGGCACATGATAACACACAATGATGGGTACTCATCTCTTTGGAAAGGAGAATAAGAATTGTTTCCAAAATCAAAGAAACTCATGAGAAAAAACACTGAGAAGTGCAAATGCAAGAAGGATTTTTCAGCTTCACAGTCTAGAGGAATATGTTTGTGTTTATCTCCTTGCTGTGGGGTTCAAATGGTGCTACATTGCAGTTCATCCAACTGGCACTCCCCTGAATACTGAGCATTGGCTGCAGAATGTGCAGATTTCACTGCAAGATTTTATCTGTGCAGTTGGAAGGCTGTTTGTGTGAATATTTCCAGTAATCCAAACTTCTTCAAAAATCAGTTAGTAAATTATACAGATAACAATCTCAAGCCTGAGCAGAAGGTTAGGGGTCATTTTTGGCTTCTTTAGGCTGCCAGGAGAGAACAAATATTACTTTCTCCAAACCAGCATGCATCCTCATAACAGGTCCTGGTGCTTTTTATTGACTAACTGGACTGTGACCCTTGCAGCTAGTACTTTGTGCTTAGAAACACACATAATGCTGCAAAGGGTTGGGAAATTACAGATTGTTATCAATAATTAGTATGATTTTTTTTTTGCCATTTACTTAGCAAAAAGACAGAAAGAGCCTGGGTCAGTGGCAGTGGTTCAGGCTTGTCACTTTTCATCAGCTTAAGTGCTGAGAGCAGATGTGAATCAGGTTACAGCTAAAAGCTTTATACACCAGTATTCACAGCCAAGAGTGCATTGCATTTGGTTAACTTTTATACATTATGATTCCTACAAGGGGAAGGCTCTCAATGACTAAGAATCCATTTGAGGTAATGAGAGCTTTCTTGGAGCTAACTGGCTCAACTTTGTTAAGGAGTACATGCAAATAACCTGAATCCTGCTGAAAGCTATGCTGACAACTCAGTAGCACCCAGTACAGACAACAACAGACTACAACAAGCTTCAACGCACAGCATCATGCAGCTCATGTGAGCACCTCCACCCCCTTTTTAAGCACATAAGTCACATTTGCTGATATTAATATCCAGCAGATGACTATCTAATAAATACAGCATTCAGAAAAACCTGTATATGCATGCAAAAGGGGGCTTACTCTCTGCAAGAGCTCTGTGAATGGATTCATTCCAAGACAGCTCTTCTAAATTTCCTGTCTCCATCCAACTGCTCAGTTAGCTGAAAACAAGTAATCATGCTTAGAAGATAAAGCGTTCTTGTATCTTCTGGGATGCAAATTCCTATTTTGCATTTGGAAGTGTTTGGAGACTGGCTGCAAGAACATCCATCTGTTTGCTTGCCAGAGCAAAAGGAGCTCCATACCTGTTATTAAGCCTTACACGTCATTTCCCAAATTTGTTGTACTCTACTGGGGTGGCAGAAAGGCACTAGTCAACACCTTCTTAGTTTCAGTTAATTAGATGACCTAATTTTTAACCATGTTTTGACATGGAAATCTGTGGATACACAAATCATGAGTCCAACGTGGTAACAGTATGTTTTAAAGTGGTTCAAGACAAGTAAAATTATTTTGGGATGATCTTTAAGGTCCTTTTCAAATCCAAATGTTTCTAAGATGCTATTAGGATGAGCCAAGGTCAGCCCCATAGATAGTGTTTTTGTTATCTGGCATATCCTTCCCACTCCAACATAAGAAATCACCCAGTCTGTGCACAGACTTGCAGAAAGGCATGGAAAAAATACAATTTTTTTTGTAAAACAATATGCAGTCTGTATTAGCCGCCACATTTTAGAAAGCTCCCAAATGCAGCTGTCAAGCAAGAAATGCAAATAACAACTCTACCTGGCTTAAAAGTAACAGCTTTCTAAAACCCTGTTGTCTGTATCATTTTCCATGTTTCTTGTCTTTTAGTAACTGTATCCTACCGTAAGAAAAATGTCAATTGTCTTCCTGTGCAAATCTAGGATTAATGATGTAGAGAACAGATGCACTACAGAAGAAACACGCAGTACCATTTTTGCTTAACATACTAAGTTGTAGCTAGGGTTTGAGACTGCATGTAAAAAGTATAGGAGAAAGAGATAAGGTTTCAAAAAACAGCCTAACGGTTCTTGTTTTGTTCTGCCCAGTATGTAGAAACCTGAATAATGATGACTGCAAATATATACATGCACAAATGCACACAAACAAAAAGGAAGAAATGAAGCAAAATATTTGGGTCTCTTGTTAAGCTGCCATTGGGAGAGCTATGGCAATCACTGGCCATAGCTCTCCCAGTGAGAGAAGTGATAAAAGTCTCATCATATATTTTAGCTGTTAATAGCTGGACCAGTTCCAGCTTGTACTCTAATCCTATTGCCAAATCTGCTGATGCTGTAGAGAAGCCGGGTACATCTCAGGCAATCTGAATGTGAGCAAAGGCAGCAAGAAAAGGTTAACGGCATCAAAGGTAAATAAACCAGCAACTAAAAGTGCTAAAAGTCCCCAATCTTCACAATTTGAGTGGGACACTGACCATGAGGCAGAGTCAGAAAAAAATAGCAGGAGCCATGGTGAAGTAGAAATCATTTTGTTTTCTTCTGAAGTGTATAGCTTTCATTTCAGCCCTGGTAGAGGAAGGGTGGATAAAGGCCAGATTCAGACACCTGAAATTAGACCTCCACAGGAGAGGCAGGTGTCTTTCTACACTTCAATTACAGTCAGAGGAGACCTAATCAACACAGCTAGTGGAGTCTAGAAAGCCATTTGGCTGGTCAAATGCAGGTGTCTATCTCAGGGTCAGATAAATAGCCCTCTAGCCTTCATTGTCTGCATTGAATAGATCAAGTTTAAAAGGAACTTTGCCATCTAGCTCAGAATTCGATTCACAAGACACTAAAATTCATCTGGCTGAATGTGCTGATAAATCCTGCCCAACATTTATTTTTTTATATCTTTATTTATTTTGATGTGGTACTTTACAGGTCATGTTCACGCCTGTATTAAGATGTAGCAGTGAAGCAGCTCAGGTACAGCATATCTGAGACCATACAGCACCTTCCAGTACCTAAAGGGGCTACAAGAAAGCTGGAGAGGGACTTTTGACAAGGGCAAAGAAGGACAGAAAAGGAGGTAATGGCTTTAAATTTACAAAGGGCAGGTTTAAAGTAGGTTTAGATTAGACATTAGGAAAAAATCCTTCACTATGAGGGTGGAGAGGCACTGGCATAGGTTGCCTACAGAGGCTGTGGATGCCTCATCCCCGGTGTAGTTCAAGGTCAGTTCAGATGGGGACCCGAGCAACCTGGTCTAGTGAAGGTGTCCCTGCCCATGACAGGGTGGTTGGAACAAGATGGTCCCTTAAGGTTCCTTCCAAACCAAACCATTCTAGGATTCTATGGTTCACCTAAAGCAGCATTCTAACTATGATATTACAGGTGTCTCTGTCAATATTACAAGGCAGCCAAAAACTGCACACTGCCTTGAGTGCTGTGCAACTGCAGAATTTCAGAAAGATAATAAGCAACATGTTTTTCCCAAACTGAAAAACATTTCATGCATTTCTACATTCCCCTCATTCTGATAATGCTCACTCTCTCCTTCATACTCATCTTCCAGCTTATCTTACTTTAATGAATTCCTCCCATGCATACTTACAGATATACAGATCTGAGACAGTAAGCCAAGGCCAGTGCAATGAAAGTGGAGTACTGAAATACAAGTACCTCTCCAAAATTTGTAGCAAACATGTAACACAATCAATAAAACCCATTTTTCAACAATCTAAACCCTATTTATTGTATGTTAAGGGTTATTTTATTTAGCTGTCTTTTTTTCTTTCCCAAAGAAATCCCTTTGTAAAGAACAAAAACCAGCAACTTCTACAAAACAGATATTATTCAAAATAACCTGCACTCACAGCTTTTCATCTTTCCTCACCTTGAATCAGAAAAATCTCAAGTGAGAGCATATTATGTCCAAACAGATTGCTTGACCTCATATAAAACAGTACACCAGGAGGAAATGAATGGAAATTGTCTTTATTTTTCATAAAAGCTTATTCTGTCCTTGAACAAAGTGCTAACAAGGAAACATTATGCTCAATTAAATTGTTTATTTCTGTAAAGTCTCCAGGCCAATGCATTTTGTTATTGATTATGTGGAATCAAAGGCAGCATTTTTACAGGAGACAGAAGGGGCCAAAATTTGACCCCAAAGTGGTCATTTTATTTACACCTAAATTCCTGAAATGTGCCAAACTCTGTGTAGCAATCAAAGCTAAATGATAAATCCCCACACCTCCTTATTCTTGTATAAGTAGCTCCTATGAGACCCATACTATGGTTACACAGACTGGGAACAAATGTAGTGATTGAGAGGAGAGATGAAATCTCAAGAGTTCCTGCACACAAGCCTGCATTTAAATCACCAAAAACCAGAAAAACTTTCTCCAGAAAATCATTTTTGTGTTCTATTTCTTCCAAGGTACTTTTATAAAGAAGGTCATATGTGCCCTTTTTGGTATGAAATGGAGCCCATTAAACCTGCTGAGTTGTAACACAACAGCAATGACATTGTTAACTCGAATAATCAGTTTGCAAAACACAACTTTCTTCATGGTATCCATTCCAATGGTTTAACAACCTTGTTGTTTTTCCACTGACATCAGTGTATGCTGAGGAGGTGTGAGAAAGAGAGCAAGAAGTGGGCAAAGTTTGGCCTGTTTGCCAGAACAGCACCACAGAGCATAAGACATTTGCACATGTCGTTTTGACTAAGTAATTTCACACCTGTCACAGAAGAGAGTCAAATACAATTCTTAAATCTTTGACATACCCTGAGGTTCCATCACTTCATCTCTCCTGAAACACAAAATTGTTCATTTCTCATTAATTGTCCTTTATGCAGAGAGTTTTCAATTAAATTGGGAGTAGTGTTACACTCCTTACTTTGTGATACTAGCCCCCAAAGATTAATAGATTGCTCGTAATTTCTCAATTGCCGTCTGTGTTCTATTACACTCTCATCATTTGTTCTGATTACGAGACCAAACCAGATAGTGTCCCACAGAGAGTGGCAGTAGCCATCTGGATCCCTGGGGGAGCCATTTTGGCAGAAAGAATGGCTAACTCAGTCTGAATGCAATGACAAAACTAAAGTGATTGCACAGAAGCCTACAGCTCCAGGGAGGATGCCATCCAAACTTAGGTAGCATTTACTAACTAACTCCTAAACAATGTCATCCAACAAGGTGTCTTTGTGCACTATCAGCTCTGAGTGCTTCTGAGTTAGTGTGGGGTTTGCAGTAGTGTCGAAAAACAGACTCAAAAGAAAATAAAAACCCTATAATTTTAGGAAAACCTGATTTTTAAAACTAAGCCTTCGGAAAAGACAATAGTAAACAAAGTAATTGGAATATGTTTGCTTTAAAGAGTCACATTGTGTCACTAACCTGTTATACTTACTACCCTGCTTTTACCATTGTTGTTTCATACTTGCACTCAATAAAAACCATATGGGTGTCCTAACAAATATGCTAATATTAATATGCAAATATTAAGTCTGTGCTCTCAAATATTACAGATTTCAGAAAAAAGTATGGTTTTATATTCTTGTCACCAAAAAATAGCTTTATTCAGGAAGTTAATAAAGATAATTCATCCTTTAAGCCTCTCGGGTTTGAAAATAATTCACCCTACAAAGCAGAGCTGTAATAATCTCTTGCTGGGATCACACCAGCTGCCAAAGCACCAGTGATTATCCACCATCAACAGTGGTTCCCTCCAAGCCTCTGAAAGACTACAGATATCTAACATAGCTCATGAACAATGATGTCCTTCACAACATCTCTGGAAAGTTTTCCAGCAAGACAAGGGTTTGATTTTGGGAAATAGTTCATGTCTTGATCTTTTCGTCCTGTGACCTCTGTGGCCTCCAGTGCAAGATAGCTATGGATGGACCTGTTTGACCAGGTGCAGAGGGGGGTCACAGATGTATCTCAGGGATGGAACAACTCTCTTATGAACATAGGCTGAGAGAATTGGGGTTGTTCAGCCAATTCTCTTCAAAAGAAAAGCATGCTCTGGGAAAGACCTTACTGAAGCCTTTCAGTACTTAAAGAGGCTTATAAGAAAGACAGAGACTTTGTTTCCCCTTCCTCCTCCTTTATCTAAGTTTTTATTGTTAAGCAGAGCTCATGTGATATGGAATATCACTTTGGTCAGCTGGGGTTAGCTGTGTCCCCCTCCCAAGAGCCTAGCCTACTGGTGAAGGGGAAATACTGGAGAGACAGCCTGGGTGCTATAGAGCCCAGCCCAGCAGTAGTCAAAGCACTGGCACATTATCAGTACCTTTCTAGCTACCAAGCCGTAGCACTCTAAGGGATGCTAGGGGAAAAGTATCTCCATTCCAGCCAGACCCAATACAGCATCCAGGATTTTTATTTCTGGTATTTTAAGTTTTGGTCCATCTCAATTAAAATCAGTTAGAAGTCAATTTCACAGCTGTTGGTTTTTAAGATCTCACAAAAATGATAATTCACTTCTAGGCAATAATTTACTTCAGCAGAGCAATTCCTAGGATAAAGCCGACACATTTTTAAATCTCTCTCACTCTCCCTTCCTCATATCCATCCTTCTGTAAAGCAGGGCTGTGGAAAGGACAATGATCTTTTTTCTCGAGAAGTATGGGAAGGAAGGAAACTACAGATCTGTTTAACTCACCCACAGCCACATCTCACTGAAATTAGTTTCCAAGTATAAGGTGAACAGGAGGTGTCTGTGCCTTGTCTATTGAAATCTGAACCCTCCCTGTGCTTCACTTTGTCTACACTAATGGCATCTCATGGAAAGACAAGCCTGAATGCAAGACATTCCCAGACTGGAGCTTTTTTTAATGTGAAATCTAATTTTTCTTGGTTAAAATATTAGGACTATATTTACATTTTGAAGCTTATCCTAAGCAGCCTCCTGATGGATCAGAACAAGATCAGTCCTGTGGTGAAATTTATTTTTTAAATAAAGGTTGAGAAAATTGTGCTCAAAATCTTAGACACATTTTAAAGGGGATAATTAAACTCGATTGCCCCCATGGGAGGTGGCCTTTAGTGCAAGTTGGTTGCCAGTACAAGTCCATTTAATATATTGTATGTTATTTCTTTCAGGTTTATTTGGTTTATATTGGACTGCACAGAATTAAAATAGATGGGGTAATAGGCATTACCTAAAGTTAGGTACCTGGATTGCTCACAGGGGTGAGAAAGATGGTGAAGAGGAGTATTACACCCCAGACCCCAAATCCAGCCAGGGACCACACCTAGATGATGCAGAGCACTTCTGGAATGCAGACAAGAGAGGGATGCCATGGGTCTTGGTTTTCTTCTCTGAGGAGAACAGGAAGACGTGCCCAGATCCAGTGGAATCCAACTCATACATCTTTTTAGAGCAAATCTAAACCCAGCATTGCAAAATTTGAAGATTGAATCATTAGCTCAGCTGGTATATTACTGACTTCTGGTAAATCTCAAGCTTATCTTTCCTCTGGGACAAAATTCAGTTTATTTGTATAGCAAGTAGCAAAATGATGCCTTGATCTCAATTAGTTGCTAATGTTATATGAACACACATCTTTAATAACCACAGTCTACAGAGGCCTGACAAAGGGTCAGGTAAAGAGAATCTGGATTTAGCTGAATCCTGATAAAGCTCTGTTTCCAATACCAGGTCTAAACATTACCCAAGTTTACCTTCCCTCTCCTAAAGACCATGCTTTCAACACTAGTGAATTAGCACAGCTCCCACAAAGCTAGTGGGATTATGCACGTACAGCACTAACTGATAACTGAAGCACATCCATTTTCTTCAACATTATTTTCACATCTTTTCCCCAATGACTGGCTCCCACTTATTTCTACATAAGTTATTAAAGTAGATCATATGCCACCTGCCTTCAGCCTTACCCTCCATTACCTACGTTCAACATGGTTAGTTTTGAAGAGGTGTACAACCGTAATTAATGTATTCCCAGTCATCTACTCAACATGGAGGCAGCCTTTGTTTTATTTTGTAAGGCATTCTGTGCATCAAAGTAAGTTTTCATGCAAATTATCAATTACTGTATCACAGTGTATCACTTGCAAAGTACTTTTAGATGGTGAGACATGATGCCACTGTAGAAACATTTCTCATGTATTCCTGATGTGGACAAACATGCTTAACTGCAGCTCCCTAGTAAATTTTTTAAAAAAGCACCATTTCAAAGAGTCAAGCATCTGCCCAATTCCAAAGGACAGCATCTGAGCACTTAAACAAAAACACAGCAGGGAATTTAATCATGAGAAAACTGAAGTGAAAGAAGGTTTTGTATGGGCAGAGCTAGTTTTAGTTCTTTCATGGCAAAAATAAAGGGGTCAGAGAGATCAAGAGGTCACCCATTCATGGGTTAAAAAAAAAACAAGAACAAAAAAAGAACTTTTCTATAATTTACTATGCAGTGCTAGGAAATGTCCAGATCAGGGTTTCCCCATCCTGTATTCTACCCACCTTGAAGGATAAAGAAAACAAAATCCTTGGGCTTTAACCTCCCAGCCAGCTTTTATCATAATCCATATTATTCACAAAATAGACTGGAGGTGACTTATGTGGTGACCTCTCACCACAATTCAAAACGAGTCTTAATGAACTAGGGTAATTCATTCCTCTGGCAGAGCTTATGAGATAAGGCAAGACTGCACTGGTGGGCTCAGCAGACTGAAATGTTAATCTTTTGTAGTCCCTGCTCCAGGGGACCCCCAGGTCAAATCCTGGTGCTGCTGAGAAGTAGAAGTGCCTTTGTTTGGAGTTGGAGAAGCAAGGTTCTTGATTTCAGTGTTGCCATTCACTCTGCAGAATGTAGTGCGCGTGTGTGATAGTAAAAACAGCCTGTAAAGTTATTTAAAACCATACAACAGAACTTTCTGCTGAAATGTAGAGAACAAAGGCTTAAAATAAGAAAAGGAGAAAAAAAAAAAGAAAAAAGAAACAAAAAGTGGGGGGGAGATATTTAAGGAGTCTGAAACAAAAAAGACAATAAGGCTGTGGTCCCAACCTGCACTTCTGGCCCTTGTCCTCTTCTCTGGGTCATTAAAAATCCACTGTGACATTGCTTCAAGAGTTAGAAACTCCAAGCGGAATGGCTTTGATTATTCATTACTAAACAGGAATACATACCATTTCACCCTACAGTAGCAGCAAAAGTATGATTTACCTTATCAAATGTGATAGGATGTAAACATCTCTCATTTTCTCTCTTTCCTGCTCCTAGATAAGCTAGCTACTTCTGAACTCCAGTGTATAGAGCAGTCACTGGGATTTCTTCCTTTGAATCAGTAAAACAAAGATGCTGAGAAAGATGAGGATCTGTTTAAAGTTACAGTGGAAAAGTATGGAGGAAAAATTGGTCTGAAATTCACAGATTTCAAGTTCCTGCCTTAGTTTTCCTGCTTGTGCTTTTCTTTGTCTTGGCCCTGGCAGCATTTGCAAGACAGCAAAACCAGTGAAAAGGTCTTTCGGACATCTGACAAAAAAAAAACCAAACAAACCAAGTAAGAAGAAAATTACAAATTGCAGGCCTGAATGTAAATAAAGTAATGGAGAAGAGTTACCAAGGAAGATCTAAGAGACTTCCTGGGAAAAAGAGTGGACATAAAGTTAGAAAAGAGTTTTAAACTGATTAAATGGTTTGCTACACTCTATCTCTTTTTCAAGAAGATAGCATGGTGAATGTACACGGGAAATAGAACTTCTCTAATACTGTAATAGCAGACTCTAGACTGCTGGAAAATTATATTTAGGTGGAGAAAATATACCTGGGAACTGCTCATAGGTATCCTGACCTCAGCAAGTTCATCCTAGATGCAGCACATTTGTGGCCAGCAGAGACCAGCCTCCTGGCCAAGTCCAGGACTAGAGTCAAAAGACCAAAGAAAAAAATCTTGCTTTTTCTTAAGATATGGTGGAATTTCTGATATACTGTAATTGGGTTGGAATGCTGGACTGTAGGCTGACCCCAGTGAGATAAGAATGTGTGGTAGGAGCTGCTTCAAACTACTGACACATTTCTAAATTTATTAGAAAATTATTCTGGTATTGAGAACTGCAGATGGACTTCTGCCTTTGTGCTCAGGGGTGATAAAAGACCTGTTCTGAGATCCTCTCAGTATACAGTGTTTTAAAGCATTGTCTCTTTTGGTTTTCTTCTTGTTCTTCTTTCCATGTTGAACTTGAGACTGCTTGAATGATGAACCACACAAAACACAATTAACTGCCATGGAAACTACTCCGTTTTCAGCTCAATGTGATCAACTCACTTGCACATTATTGTTGTTGTTACTATTATTGTTATTAATATTTATAAGTAGAGTATGACTAATGCACCTATGGATGTGTGGATATTGTATGGCATGGACGGCAATTTGGCTTTACTTATAATGTTACATTTTTCACTCTGACCTAATTTCTGAAAAGAAGAAAAGATAGAAAGATTATTTCCAGACAAGAGCAAATTCTGGGTTGGGTTTGAATAGCGGTGCCACATCACATCAGAGAGTCTACAGGATCCTCTCAGTGGAAACCTCAGTGAATAGCCGCAATCTCTCATGCAGGTGCTTGGATTGGGTAACTAGGACAGCAGGTATAAGGACCATGACCGACGGCAAAGGGCACCCACCTCCAGAAAGAGAAGTTCCTCCAAATATATTGTCAATAATCTTACAGCAGTGTATCCTGCAAACACATTGTATCCTTGCATGCATCCTTTACAAACAGGAAAAATATTTTTTAAATAATTTTTCTTTGTCTTTTATACCTTGTATTAATATTTCTTTTTTACTCACTTGCACAGCTCACAGACTTCCCAGGCCTGGTCCTACAACCAATTCATCAATAGAGATACAAGCAAGACTTGAAATTGAACTTGAATGCTGTATTAAGAAGGCTCACCACTTTACTTCTGGGTAATTAAAGCTACTCATGGTTAGATTTGTGCAACAACTAGAGGCTTGATTTCAACAAGTTGATAATCCTCTTTTGTGGCCAAGCATTTGAAAAATATTTCTGCTGTGATACCAACTCATGTCAATGCAAGCTTGTCACCTAAGTTTGAAGAATACTTCTGCTCTGAAGGCTGCATTCCTATAAAATTATAGGGAAAGCATACTCTTCATTACTTTTTTTAGTTGGATCTGCAATGACTTTTATCAAAAAAGAGAAATGAAAAGCGGAAAAGTACAAAAGAATATCTACCATGGAGAAATATACTTGGTGAGCTCAAATAAAATACACAGCTATGTTATCACAGAGTAAACCCCTATAATTATACCCATTCTTTTATTTCCTACAAGTTTGCACATTACAGTCTACTAAACCAAAAGGCCAGATCACTCAGCTACCTAGATCCTTGCAGTCTACTTAGCCAAGGGTGAAATTAATTGAAATTCAATGGTAATATGCTGATTTACAAGTAGAAGATCTTTCTCAGAATATCATAGAAGTCTCTTTTGCTTTTCAATGGAGGGTGATTAGATTTAGATTAGAGAACGTATAGAAACATAGAAAGATAAACAATTGCCATGGCCTTTTCTTAGATCATAAAAAATAATCGGATTCAGGGTTAGCTTTCTAAAAGAACAATCTGCAGGAAGAAAAATAAAGGAGCATCTTAAGCTGCTGTCACCACACTCTAAAGTGCCCACACAATAGGTTCACTTCAGAGTGAAACCAGTTCTCCTTTTGGTTCATTTGCTGACATTGTCTGATGGGCAGCTTTGCTCTTTGCAAAGAACGGTTCAGAAATCCTGAGTGAAAGGTTCAGAGCTGGACGGAGCAATCATTCATCCATTTCACGATCACAAAATTCAGGCACCTAGGTGGCTTGTGAGCAACTGAAAACCAGAATGTGAGAAAGGCTGCTTGCTCCTGGAGCAAGTGTCTGAACTTGGGCCCCCAGAAGTATTTAACCAGAAATCTGCCTAGAGGGTCTTTTTGCCATTTGTCTTTTATGCTTCTCTCTGTCTCTGAAAGGGTTTCTTTTTGATGAATGATTGCTATCTGCCACCATTCCCCTTCAGGTGAAACATTATGCCCTTTAAACAGCATTGATCAAAGACCAGGGAGTAAAATAAAAGAAAGAGAGAAAATACCTCTGTCCGGAAGTGCTGGAAATCCAGGAGAGCAAATCTGGGTATAGCTCACTGGTTAGTTATTGAAAACACAAGACTTAGCCTTAAACACCCCTGAAGCATCACATTTAACTTCTGCCTGAATAACCAATGGAAGAAGATGCCACAAGAGTTGCTGCCTTAATAGGAATGCATTTGTGACCAAATAAAGAGCTATCTCTGGATAAGAGGGTTTTGTGTGAGCAGAGCTTTTATATAACATCTGAGTATCTGGGCTGCTGACCCAAAAAGTAAGATGCTGTCTTGTGCTCTTGTGCCCATGTGTCTACCCTCCCTTACTCAAACACCTTATTTGAAAACATTACCCCCGACAGAAAGTTTACATGGATGTGGGAGGCTCAGACCACAGAGATCTTGAAGTGAGCTAAAGTCAAAAAACTGTTATTAAATATGTGATCTAAAAAAAAAAAAAAAAAAGGCTTTGAGCATTAAATCTGCTTATTAATGTCTAAGGTCCTCTTTCAGTTAAAAAAAAAAATAGATCTGTTGAGTTTCTCTTGCGTGAAGGCTAACAAAACGACAAGCAAAGTGAGCAGGACTTGGCATAAATGTGCCCCAGTGACTTGGCACTAATGTGCCCCAGTGACTGTGCTCACTAGCAAAATCAAATTCTGTCCACTATCAAATTGCTGGGATGAGCTAAGAATGATGAGCTAGGAGCTAGACATTCCATGAAGAGCTAGTAATATACAAACCCATGTTTTCACTACAGAACCTCTAAAATAAAGAATTGGATCTTTCTGCTTGTTATTCTGATCCCAGAGAGACTCTTTATCTTTAGCATGAGTGCTTCTAATTCATAGTCCCAGCAAAAAAGTTACGATCTGAAGTAACAGGAAAGCTGTTGTACCACTGCTGTCCTCTGAGGCAAGATAAATGGTACAGAATGTTCCCTTCTTCCCTAAGGCCTCCCTACCTGATTGAGAAGTCAGTTCGGTGTGTTGCCTCACTCGCTTAATTGCCACTTAGAGGAAGACACAGTTAAACGTGGTCACCACTGGAGATACGCCTCCTGTGAAGTGATGAAGTCGTCAGGTGGCCACTAGATAAGCCAGCTAAAGAGGGTCAAGAAAGCTGTCCTCCACTTGATAGCAGCATCTTAATAGCTTTCTAAAAACAGTAGGCCATCAAGTACCCAGACAATTTAATTTCACTTCTCAGCTGGAAAATAAGTACAGTACTTAGCTTCATTCAGAAAAGAGAGGGAAAAGGAGAACTCATCTGCCCATTGATTCATTTGTTCACTCATTACCTGTGTTAACTCCAATCTAGTGTAAGCTGCAAACTTTCAGGAAACTTTCTATGCCAATATGCGATGACACTTTACCATGAGTATTTTCCCTGACACCTTTGTAAGCTCTTAGCTTGCTTGGCTGCCTTGTTATGCTACAGGAAATGTCTCTGCAGCATTCAGAGATGATAGTAACTGCATAAATGTATTCCTTCTATTCTACCTAGTAATGATGCAGTTAATAACATGGATGCATTTAGTGGACACCTCTATCTTCTTAAGCTCGTGAAAAAGTCTGGTGCTGAGTTAGTTTTCCAATTTGACACAGATTGCAAGAAAGTGTGAGCCACTTACAGTCCTCCAGAGTTTCCTGCAGACTTGCATAGACACAGACACACTGTTAAATTATATTCTCTAGTGAATGGTTAAATAAAAATCTGGAAGAGGTCCAGATTTTCCCAGCTTCTTCATAAATGGTTCAGGACAGACATTTTTTCCTTTTGTCATTAACTGGATTTGGATGATACTTCATTATGCAAACAAAAGTGTTAGGAGATTTGTGTACCTTTTTTTTTTTTTTGGTGTAGATTTAGAAAGTTGCCAAATGACTAAGATAAAGCAGAGATTTGCTTTCTGCCTTGCTCAATCTTCATCAAAATAGGACTGCAGTCCCAGCGTATAACCACAGTAAAGAACTCAGCCATAAGACTCCCCACAGCAAAGTCACTGACTGCTGTCAGATTAATATGCACTGGCACAAGGGCAACAGACAGTCTGGAGTGGCAAGAGCAAATCTGTGATTTATCTGCCAAATTTAGGACGTGTTGTATATAGTGACTTATAGTAGTATTTGAAACATCTTTAGCTCCAGTGATGCACTTTAGTAAGTGCTTTGGTATGGCTACACTCTTCAGCCCTGCATACTAGATTTGATAAGGTGAAGACATGCCTATAGGTCTACAATTTCATGGAGACTTCATCAGTGCTGGGGATGCATGGCATTTTACCGCAAGAAATAATGGTTCTAACTTGACTTGATGAAACTGTTTTGACTGGTCAATGAAAGTCTGTGTGGTAACTGAAAAACTTTAATAATGTTATTAATTATTAGTGTGATCAGAATTGTCCCTTTCAGTTTTCTAAGCTACAATACATGATTTTTCAAATCACTGAATGCAAATGCTTTCAAATAAGAAAGTCTGGAAATCCCTTAAAGTGCTCCCACCAATGTTGTACTGCCAGAGTCTTTTATATTCTGTGCAACTTCACAGGCAAAAATCTCATCAAGGTACCAAATTAAACTGTCATGCTGCTCTGTGACTCCTGAACTGCTGGCACGCCCCAGCTGTAATGCATGTTATTAATGACACCAAGTTGCCGGGAAAACAGTTTCCAGGTCATATTGTAAAGACAGCTAATTGGTAACAATGAATGACAGATTTCCGTTAAAGTTCTGGAAATAACTGGATGCAAACAATGCCACATAATGCGAAATATAGAGACAGACAAGATTAATACTGACTTTTGTCACAGTTATACCTCTCACTAAGACCCTTCTAAAAAACCAAACCAAACTATTTGCAGAGAACCTAAAGCATTCAAATGCTTCACTTTCCAGACAGGAATTAGTTTGCAGGCAGCATAGCAGGAGAATGAATAAATAATGTGGGTCATGGTTGATTATTATTGTTAATCTATAATAACTAGCTAGCCAAACATAAAGTAAAGGTTAAATTTCCAGAGGTGTTGAGATACTATTGATAGATTCACTTGCTCAAATTAAGACCACCAAGCTTATACTTCAGATTCCCTCTTTAACCTTTGGAGAAACAGAGGCACTGCTGGGACATAATTCATCACATCTGCAACAGTTGTGAACAATGCCTCCTTTAATAGTGCCTCTTCCTTAACACCAAGCCTAAATATAGACCAAAGTGCTTAGCATAGATGGAGACTTTGAAGATTAAGCAAGATGAATCACATTTTTTGAGAATGAAAGTCACGTAAGAGCGGCCTGTCCAGAAAGATGGGTGGAAGGGTGCACTGCATATGCTCCAGGTCAGTAAGTCTGGGAGCCAAACTGTCCCAGGCTATGACTTCTTCCTTAATAGGTACAGCTTCATGAGCCAGAAAAACAAAAACCCATATAAAGCACTGTTCAAATGGCTCCTGTTTAGTGTTCACCTTATTAAACTAACCTGCTACCAATTTTGCACACTAAGGAGTAATGTATAGCCCTCTGGGATCTGCTTTTCAGGCAGCCTCCAGGGACAGGGCAGACACCTGGGATTTTAACATCTCCTGTGATAAGTACTGAGCAGGATTCCTACATTCCATGAGTGCTTCTAGTTTGAAGACAGGAAGGAATTTAAGCAGTACACAGGTGTAATCATATCACTCTGCAGCAGGGTGAATCTCATCCTTGGTGCCTCAACTCATCATCTGCAAAATGATTCAGAGATGCGCAGGCTGTAAGGCCAGAGGGCTCTGTCTCCAGTCCTTCACAACACACAGACAAAACAGCTATTCCCAGGAGGTGGATTAAACCTTCTGAAAGATAGCTAATCTTGTTTTAAATAACCAGAATGATGATAAGTCTAACACCAGTCCTGGCAAGGTGTTCCAATACTCATTTATCCTCACTGCCAGAAAATTGCACTTTCCTTCAAGGTTGAATTTAACTTTGTATTCCAGCCAATGAATGCCTTGGTTTGCAAGACTAAGAAGACCTCCCTGTCTAAAAGTTTATCTGGGCATTGGTGTCTGCATATGAAAGCCAAGCCCTTGTCAATTTGCACTTGAATGAAAAGCAGAGGGTGATTCTGTAACCTCTGTATCGTATAGGGTGTCTCCCTGAACCTTGTTTTTGGGCTTTCTTGCAATTCTCTGAAGTTTTCATTCACTGCTCTTCAACTCAGTTGAGGAGAGACAGGACAGGATGACTGCCAGGCACCCTGGGCTTGGCGCACTCATGGGGGTTCTTGTGGATATGGGAATGCTTGACCTCCAGCAAGCAGAATGAGAACTCAACTTGGCTGTTAGGTTTTGCTTTGCTGTCATAATAATTGCTGTCTGTCTCCATCTAATCTTCATCAGGGCCAGCTCTCTTCCAGTAGAACCACACAACTCTGTCTTTTAAAGCAGATGACTTGGTCTGCAGAGAGATTTCTGAATTTTAACTACCTCTTTGTCAGATTTTAACTGTATATGCTTTTTTCCCGGCTCCCTGAGATCCAGATAGTAATTGCTATATTGTATGTTGATTTTTTAAAAAGAAGTATGTATCCAGCTTAAATTTACTGCCACACACTCTCACTGGGTAACTTCTGGTCTTGTTTTTAAAACCAGATTCCTGACATGTTAAATGGAAACTGTGTACACAGTAGAAAACCTATGCTACATAAGTTTAACTAATTATATGTCTTCTCTGTCAGAATTACTGTTTCAATCTTCTTCCTCTTACACAGAAATTCTCTCCTCAACTGGAGCCAATTTCATAATTTCTCTTTTACTTGTGTTGCATCTCTCTGAAGTCAGTACTGAAAAAATGCAAAATTATACCATTATTTCACAAAATGTAAAATATTTACAGCATTATAACATACAATGTAATATTTTCTTGCCGTTTTGACTACCATTGATCTATTACTAGAGAAATTTCCAGTGAATTTTGTGCAAGCAGAATCTTTTCTTTTTCTCTTTTACTGGGGGTGCTGGTTTGCAGGCAGTCAACAATCAGGTAATATATCAGGAAAATTTGAAAAAAATTGCAATCAGCTTTCTCAGATTAAAGTTGTTTAAGAGCATTGAAGATCAGCCTTGGTTGCAAATAAAATTGTGAAACAAAGTGGCAGCAGAATTGTAGAAATAATGCATCCTACCATGAGTCTGGATATGTGTTGCCCCTCTACTCCATTTTGGTGAGACCCCACCAGAAGTGCTTTACCTGGCTCTGAGATCCTCAGCACAGAAGAACATCAACCTGTTGGAGCAAGTCCAGAGGAGGCCACAAAGCTGATCAGAGGGCTGGAGCACCTCTTCCATAAAGACAAGCTGAGAGAGCTGAGGTTGGTCAGTCTGGGGAAGATTCTGGGGAGACTTTAAGACTCCTTCCAGTACATAAGTCGACTCCAAGAGAGCTGGAGAAGGAATTTTGACATGGGCATGGAGTGATGGGACAAAAGGGAATGGTTTTAAACTAGGAGATATTTAAATTAGGTATTAAGATGACATGCTCTATTGTGGGGAAGCATGAACAGAGGCTGCCCAGAGAAATGACAGATGCCCCACCCCTGGAAATATTCAAGGCCAGGTTGAAGGCAACCCTGGCAACGTAGTCCAGTGGAATGTGCCCCTGCCCATGACAGAGGGTTTGGAACTGGGTGACCTTTAAAGGTCTCATGCAATGCAAACCATTCTGTTATTCTATGATTCTTTAAGGTCAGAATATGGTAGGTTTTTGCATAAGAAGGGGTGACACTTCTATTGTTTTATCACCTGAGTAAGATGGGAGGGGAGGAGCAGAAATGATAAAAAGAACTGTCCCTGAAGAGTTATTCATCAGTTAGATGAGATCACATCTGCAAAATCTGCAAGGTAGCAATTCCTGGGACATGCTGACAGTAACACAAACCTTACTGGGGCCCTGAAACTCTAATCAGCTTCACAACACTGTGGCTGAGCTGCACATGCTGTGCCTTGCAACAGCAACCCATGGTCACAGTGGTGGGTGATTCTCCAACTGCTGATAAAGCACTGCAAGACAGTTTTTGGAAAGGCAGGATGAAAAAGGAGACAGTGGATAAATATATCAATTAAACCTGAGGAAGACAGTCTGAAGGTCTGATGACCAAAAAGGGCTACACATCGTAACTAGCAAAAGAATGCTTCCAAGTCACGGCCTGTATAGACGTATGTGAAAAAGAGGAGACAAAGAGGGAAGACAGAAAAGATTAAGATGGCAGTGGAAATGGGAAAACAACCAACCTGGACAGTAGAAAGAGTGGCGTTCATGAAAAAAGATACCCCTGCACAAAGCTCATGGGTAAACAGTAGAAATGGTAAATGTAAATTATAGATACGTAGACTCGGTAAGAATACCCTCATTCCCTTAAGACAGTGAGAAACTAAGGTCTGGTAGAAAAAGGATACTTAAGAAAAAGTTCTAGGCTCTCTCTAGAAATGAAAATGCCTCTGCCAATTTGAAGCTGTGAGCAAGCTATTTTAAAATCGTGAGCCTCAAGTCTGCTTTGCTTAAAAGAAAACTGTGACAGGAACAGCAACCAGTTTATAGACATTATTTATGTTCAGACATAATTGTGAAAGTACCTTGCAGTTGTGGGATAATTAAGTATCATAACAGCACTTGAATAAATTTTATCATTATCAGTTTTGGAAATAGGGAAATTAAGACACCAGAAATGTAAGATCAGAAGTCTGGCATCCATGCACATGTTCAAATCAATAGTTCAAGGCTCTTTTTTTAGACTGGCTGCCTGGTTGTAGAGTAGTTCATTGCAATAGTGTGGAAACAGAATTTCCCCTAAAGTGGGATTACTGCACTAACCTTAAAAAAAAGCCAAATGTAAAATAGGAATTTCTGTCAATCTAATTAAATTTATCATAGTTTCACAATGCTTCTTTCTTAGCACTGTCAACACCCATTGCCTCCTGTAGAAGCTAAACTAGCTTGGATTCAGCAGCAAGCCTCTCCTCAGTGCTCCAACAGCTTGCTGGCCTCAGTGACCCCAAAAGCCAGTGCTTCATGTTCCCATTTATCTGAGAGCCAACAGGAACTCTTCCTTCCTGCAACCTGCATCCTGGCTCTCTTGTGGGCAGTTCTGAGCTCTCCTATCTGCTCAGAGTCTTTTTGTAGATTTTTCCTGCTGTGGTGGACTGAATACCACAGGCAGAACAGCAAAATATAGCTAAAGCAGGAGATAAGTGCTCCTTCGCATGTGCTTCAAAGCAAGAGCACTCCTGTGTTGTTCTGCCTCCCACCACACCCTGCAGCTTCAGATCTGGTTCAGGGCCAAACCTGGCCTAAAAACCCTGCCCTCAACCTCTTTCTTGATTGTGTGAATAAAAAATTGCCCATGGAGATGAACAAAAGGGAAGACAGGTCATCTAATACAGGTCAAGTGTATTTCTGACATTGCCTCATCCTGGTAATTTCCCCAAAAAGACTTCCATAGACCTGTTGAAGAGAGTCCAGAGGAGGCCAAGATGATGAGAGAGATGGAACCCCTCTCCCATGACAGAGGTTGTTCAACTTGGAGAAGGCTTCCAGAAGATCTTAGAGCTCCTTACAGTTCCTAAGTGGGCTACAAGAGAACTGGAGAGAGACTTTTGACAAGAGCATGGAAAGACAGGAAAAGGTGGAATTGCTTTAAAATAAAAGACGTGAGGTTATGATCAGATATTAGGAAGAAATTCTTTACTATGAGGCAGTGAGGCATGGTCACAGGCTATCCAAAGAAGTTGTAAATGTCCCATCCCTGAAAATGTTCAAGGCCAGATTGGATGGGGTTTGGAAACTGATCAAGTGGAAGGTGTCCCTGCCCACGCCAGGGGCATTAAAACTAGATGATTTTTAATATCCCTTCCAACCCCAGTCACTTTGTGACTCCAGGCTGCTAAAATACAGTGTGTGACTAAGATTGCTCTACATGCAAAGGTACAATGGAAAGACACTGAACCAGCTGCTAAACTAAGATCCCAATTATGAACACCAGGATATCATTTCTAATAAGGCACGATGCAAATGGCCTCCCTCTGCCTTGCCATTCCTTGCAGGCCAAGGTACCCACCTTTCTGTACACACACATTGGGGACCACTTGTCTTAATGACACAGATGATAGAAACTTAACGCTGAGCTCAGGTAATGTGCATTAACAAGGTTTTATCTGCTGCAAACAAATGGTACTTTACCATCCTTTTAGTATTTTAAAAAGATATTTTGTAAAATCTATGAGCTTGTTTTACCAGCATTAAATAAAGAAAAGATCTGGAGAGGCATCTATCTATCCTTCCATCCATCCATCATTAGATGTAATTTAATACTTAATGACATTTGTGATCATCATGCTATGCTTGTAATTGAAAATGAATAATTGAAATTCCAATTACCACAGGGGTCAGTGTAAGGGGAATTCATATAGTAACTTGCTAGGGAATAGCCTAAATTTGCAGTCATGTTAGAACTGCAAACAATGTGTCTCATTCTTCAATTATTTATTGGGAAATGTCGTCTTAATTTTGCTTAGCTATTTCTATGAACACTCAGGGCATTGTCCTGAAAGGCAGAAAATCTAGACTCCCTTATGCTCATTCAGCATCTAGCTGGAGAGTCCTGGATCAGCACTCCTGTGGGGCTCCCTGTTGGCATCTGTCCTTACAAGAGCAGCTGAAGGTACCACCAGCAGACTAAGTGCACTTCAATACAGACCACACATCTGTCAGCATGAGGGAAACAGAAAGAAAGCACAGAGCTGCACAAGACCAAGAATACATGATACCAGTGGAATTAGCTTTAAATAATCGATCTTGGGCCTCAAACAACATCCAGTGGCAAATCATCAACATAACAAAAGAGGCTCATTTTCAGGCTATTAGCAGCTTGCAGTACAAGGAACTTTTCTGGCTTTCTCAGAAATCTGATCCCCTAATGACTGCAGAAAGGGCAACAGGACAGAAAATAATTACAGTCTGTCAGACAGTCTGGCATTCAACCTTCCACATGGTCCAGCAGACGGTGTCAAAGATTTGACCTCAAGGGGTTTAAAGCACATTGTCAGAAAATACTCATCTAAATGGTCTACAGAGCATCCTACAGCTGATCAATGTCTTAAGTGAGCAATACTTAGCAGCTGAAATGTGTTTGATTAGTACATCTAACCCCTGATTGATTGGTTTTCTAAATAATTAATTGCCTTGTTCGTGGGGGAACAAAATAAAACTTTAATAAGTGACAAGGATCTCAGTTTCTCTGTAGCAGGCTACAAGAATGCTAGCCCTGCTTTTCACTGGTTGGCTTTAAGTACACATATGAAACCACTTGTATATTTGCATTCAGAGTTGCAGAATTTCACTGCTTTCCTAATACCCAAAAATGTGGCTTAGTGGAAATTTCTCTCCAACTTGCTTCAATGCCAGGAATTCTATATATTCCTTTCACTCGTCTTACAATCCATCTGATCTTTCCAGAAAGATATAACTGGTTTGGGCATTAAACTCAGAACAAGAGACTTCAAAGAAAGGAATAAATACAATAAATTATATATTCATATTGGGTTTTTGAACGGGCTGCTGATCAATTTACATTGGACCTCTGTGTACAGGCAAGCCTCCCTCGGCTTTTCTTTGAACCAGTAGAAGCAGGTATCTCCAGAAGGCATCTTACTAGAACAGGTCATGGAAGGGAAATAGAATTATGGAATGGCTAAGGTAGGGAAAGACCTCTAAGGTCATCGAGTCCACTTGTTAGGCCAGCACTGTCAAGTCTACCACTAACCCATATCCCCAAGCGTCATATCCACCTGCCTTTTGAATACTTCCAGGTATGATGATTCCACCACTCACCTGGGCAGACTATTCAAATGTATGAAACTGATCTCATCTGCCTTAAGACACATCTCATTCAAGTGCCCAGGTTTGTGAAGTGACTCCTACCCAATGTCTTAGGCTCTATGTACTTTGATCAAAAAAGTGCAGAGTGCCTCTGACACCCCACTGGAGATTCAGGTTCATAGGTAAAAAGAGACATGCAACCTGTGATAATCAGCTCCACTTGGAGCTTTATTTATAGTCCTTTGTTAATTAAATCTGGAAGGACTGATTATTTCTGCAAGTACAGCCTGGATTGAAATGCAACTAGCAGGACTGAAATGATTTACATCTCTTCTACAGAGATGCCAGAGTGAAGGGCAAGAGATAATCATGTCACAGTCTGGTGATAATGGCCCTCTGGCCTTGTCCAATAAAAGAAAGTACCACTTTTTTACTAGAAAGAAAAAGGAATAGAAGTCTTTGGCAGAATTATCTGGAAAAGGCTCGTCTGAGCATACATACTGCTCCTCTGTGACTAATGATCTTCCTCCTCACCACCTACCACCAGCAGCAATGAGTGCCCTCACTTCCAACCTTAGTCCATTGCACTCTCCCATCAAGACCTAGAGAAAGTAAGACACAAGACCTAGATTCATCTTTGCAGCAAATAAGTATTTCCTAAATACTCCAAAATATCTGTACCTCAGGACATTACATTAGTGCTTTTCCCCATGTGGCCCTCTGCTATCCTGTCCTGATTGGTGTTTCTTGGCAGGACTGGATACTAGGTGCTAAAGGGACATTCACTCCACCAGAGCACTCAGATCCTAAATTTTTTGATGAAGAGGAACATGCCCCTCAAAATTCAACCAACATCCTTTCCTCTTTGCCACAGAAATGCCACTGCAGGAGACAAGAGCATGGCCAAGCCAAGTGCTTGTTAGTCTTCCATACTGAGCCAGCCACTTCCCCTGCAGATCCATGGCATCAAAGAGGTTTTCCTATATTGCAATTTAAACTTTCAATTCTCTTGGCGTATAAATAGTAAAGTGTTAAAATGATCTTGGTGTTGTTTGAGCCTGTGCCTTTTTGGATCAGTACTACCACACTGCCATCCAGGTCACAATGTTGTTTTTAGTGTCAGATTTATAAGGACCATCAGTGGGTGAAGTGTCCTGAGAGAGGCTTTTTAAACAAACGTGATTTCAGCTTATGGAAGCAGACCATCATTATGTCTCTCACCAACCAAAGAATGTGTGTTTACACAAGAGGAGGCCACGGGTCAGAGGCAGAGAGCAGAAGCACAGACAGTGCAAATCAATATTTTTAGATAGTTTACTGTTAAATAAACTGTAAGACCAGGCCCAGCTGGTTTGCATCAGCTTCACCACTCTTAGTATCAATGGCAGAAGGACTGTTTACTTGTATCGCAGTTATGGATCTCAGCACAGTCATCTCAACAAACTGCTGCCTGGAAAACCTCACATCTTCTCTAATTAGCTACTCATTGAGAATGTGGAAGAGGTATACAGCTTCTTGGCTTACAAATAAAGCAATTAAAGAGCAATTTAGACATCAGAGTAAGGTCAAATATTTAACTTCTCAGAGCCTTTGAGTAATCAGGGACTGCTGGGTGTCAAACAAGTCATGGGATTGGAATGACCTGATCAAGAAAAGCAGTTCTTTCCTCTCCTGATGCTCAACCCAGGGTTCTGCCTTCTGGATACAAAGCCCCATCCCTCGTGTGCACAGCAAAGGCCAAAAGGCAAAAAGCTTGCCAGCAGAGAAACAGAAACAGATGCCAGTCTGTTAGCTGACAAATCTAGGAAATCTCTTATTTTGCTCTAAGGTTGGCTGTAATGACATGGTGGGATGGAGGAGTTGCCTTCGCTCTGCTGCAGAGGGCAAAAGGATTTTGAGTCCAGTCACAAGAAATGTCAGGCAGAATAAATTTGCTGCTTGGCTTAGCAGTGACAGCATCAGGTTTTTCACCTGTTTCCTTGTGAGTCATGTCCAACTTTTGGACATGCATTTCCTGTGTATCCAACACAGCCTGAGGTGGGAACTAATGAGAGGCCTGGTTTTGACATGTGTTGATGTACATAGCACAGTTGCCTAGTGCAGGTGCTGACTTGCACATATTTCTGCTCACTGCATTTGTAAGTCAATGGGGGCCCTGGCTCAGTTCCTCATGTGGAAGTCTCCACTCCAGTCTCTGAATTCTCCCAATACTTGGCACAACTTTCATGAATACATTAAATACCTATAGATAATCTTCTTTCTCTGAGAATTACTATAAGTCTTGTCTGATAACATAGCTAAAGAATTACAAAAATTTTACTTTTTTTAACCAGTGAAGATTACAATGAGGCTTCTTTTTGCCTCTGAGCTGTCATGGCTGCTTCCTCCCTTCTGAACTTTCACATACTATTTTTTAAGGTTTAACCTTTAGTTTACTTTTTTCCTCGTTGAAATAGTCAGAAAATACTTTTTCATTATTTACCAATTATGGGACAGAAACTCAAAGGAACAATCAAGCTACCTAAAGGCTAAAAAATATAAATATTTCATTTTCGTTGAAAGGCAAAAAACTTTTTAAATTGACTTTTAAATCGTCTATTAAATCATAATGGTAAATGTTGATTGAAAAACTCTATTTCATATCACTCCAATGGGCATTTGATTAAAGTCTAATCAAGCTAGGATATGTGTGTGATGGCTTTTTTTTTTTACTATTATTATTAAAAGAAAATATTTATACTATAGTAGAATATAAAATTCCTCATGGAAATAAGTATTATTACTACTTCAATTCTGCTGCACCAAGCATTCTTCTTATCCATGTGTAAGAAGATATAGTATTACACCACTTCATTAAATTTAATAATCAAACTTTACTCCCCAGCCAACATCTTATTGACTGTTGCTCTGCTGACTTTTTGTCACTGCTGTCTGCATTGTCTTTTGATTTTCCAGTATTCCCTATATATTATTCAGGACAGCATTTCCATACACTGGACTTCATTATGAGGTCACTCCAACCAGCACCAGTTTGTCATGAGGATAAACTTTGACTCAGGTTTAAAATGAAGTAATAGTATATTTCACTGCAAAATAAAAGTATCATCCACCCACTACCATTATCAGTAATGCACACTGAAGCTACTGGTTTACGCTGCTGAAGGGGTTTTGCAAGACTCTGGCTTGGTTGCCCTTTTTGATTCACATGTTGAAGCCCAAAAAACCAAGAAGGACCAACTATATCTTGGACTGATTTGAGGGAGCTTGCTTACTGTTTTCCCTTTCAGAAGAAAGGCAGATGCAAAGCTGAACAGGAAATAAAAAAAACAAACCAGAGAATGAGATCAACTGGAACATTTTGCTTGGACAGATATACCGTATTTTCCTTTGTGGAGGTTGGATTTTACCCTGATTCCCTTGCATTTTTATTTATTTAGGCCAGCAGGCTTCAACCAACAGTTTTTAACAAGCCACTGAAATATTTTATGTAGATGTTTTTCTAGTTTTCATATTTTTTTCTCTGGGGGAGAGTACTGTCAAAATATATGGATGTCGTACCTCCTATACAACAAACAAGCAAACAAACAATCTGAAATAGTGTATGTATGGCCAGTACCCATAAGATCAGAGCATATCATCAGCAAGGAATTAAGGCTCACACACACTCAGTACAAATTTGTTCTATCTGGCAAAGAAAGGATGAACTTACAGTAAGAGTTGTCTTCTGACACTTCCTCTGTATTGTCATTGTCAAGCTTTACTTTCTGCGACCTCTCTTACGGATTTTCCACTACAGCAAGATCTCCTGCATCATGTCTTAAAGTCTATTTTTTTTTTCTTTGCTACCCATCAAGACCCTGCATAAAATTTAATCACAGTTGTCTCCAGAAAGAGAGTAGAGGAGGTCACTAAAGAGAGGATGTCCCCTTGACACTGCCCACATTCATGCCTTAAAAACTGCAATGATTTGGTTTATCTTAACTTGAGTTTCCTAGGTTGGCTAGGCCTTCTCAACCTCAGTAACCCTCTCTTTGTTCATCCAAGACATGGACAATGGTACCTTACATGGTTCCCTGCTCTTTCGTGCAGAAACATACTGATCTAAACTTTCACAACAGAAATAGATTTAGGTTCAAACCTTGATCTGCAAAAAGAGGTGAGACAGGGTTTCTACTAACACAGGACCTTACTCCTTCCCTAACTGATTAACTGATCTCAGAACCAATTTAAAGGCTGTTAGGAAGGGAATGCTTTTTTCCCTCCTTGTTGAAGTTTTTCCTGTTTGCAGGCAAGAACGCCAGGCAGCCAAGCTACTAGCAAGAATGGGATCATCACCATGTACCTGTGTAGTTAGGACATTAATCTCTAGCTCTGAGAGAAGTGTCTCTTCTGAAGAGCGGAGCAATTTCAGCATGAGTGACAGAGAGAGATCCCATGCAGATAGGAAGGAAAATCATATCCTTTCAGTCATCTCCAGTCTCTGTTCAAACTTGTCACCCAGGGCTGCTTTTTATTCCCCTGAGATAAGCAGAGAATTTTAGGCATATATGATGTGGTTTTATTTTAGGTGTGTCTTCTGAAATGAAAAATCTTTCAACCTGAATGTACTTGTTTCTCTCCACTGACTAAAAAACCAGTGTATGACGACTGTCTCAGCCGTGAATATTTACATTTGATCAGATGTATCTAATCCCAGTCTGGGTTTTTGTCATCTTCCTTTCCGAAATAAACTTGCATTTTGTTAAGAAATCTCTTTCATACTATCTCAAAACAAAACCTTTATAAAACCCAGGATGAAAAAAAAATCAAATTAAACCCTTCTGTTTTTAGACATTCATGTCCTAGAATAGACCCTGATATGTAACCACCACTGTTTGGGCAGCCAGAGGGAGAAACAGACTATAAACAAAACTGAAACAGATTTTATTGATTTTTCCCCATGCAAGCTAAGCCCCATGCAAAGTCAAAATCAAACACAGAATACCAATAACTAACAACAAGTCAAGTGCATTTCCAAATTAGTTCCCTCTCCACGGTCTAAGGCATTCCTGCAACAAGTCAGATTAAGAAAGATACCTGCAAGTTATGATTTGAAGTGGATTGTGTCCACTTAAGGATTCATTTCAATAGGTTTTCATGCTGATGACCTTGAAAGAATAAAGGAATTTACATTATTCGAAAGCTGTAAACCAGGCACAGCTCTCTACTGCCTTTGCTTCATAAAGCTAAAATGTTTTCTCTCATATAAAAAGAGCTACCATGGGACTTTTACTCTTACTTCCACACCTAACCCCTTTTCCCTGAGCTTTGTATACACTTTTCCAGGTTACAGAGCTATTCTACCCCACCACATCACAACTCCGGCTCCAAGAAGAGACTCACAATTAGAGTTTAACCAAGTAAGATTGGGCAAAAGTTGAGGGTAGGTCAGAGATATACAAGGAGACACTTACTCTGAACATGCACAGGGTAGGATTTATCCCTCATTAAACTTTGTATATTGACTACACCTTCACATGAGTTAGCCAGGAACAAATCCTCTGATTGTTGATCTGATACTACTAGCTCCTTCCAGCTGGGATGAAACCCAGCCTGGGAGAGCATCTTAGAGTCAGGCTAATACAGCTCATGAGCTGCTGCATCCTGACTGTCTTGTTCTTCTAAAATATCCTCTCTGTGCACAGAGATGCTTATACTGGAGTGACTTTCTTGTCATGAACTGGCTTACTGAAGAATGCCTGACACGGAACAGCTCAAATTGCTATAAAGACACATCTGTAAAATACAGATCCCTCCAAAACTGCGTGGATGGAGAACTTCTGAAGTATTTCATTACAGTCCCAGATTCTGCATACTGTCTGGGCTGCTTACGTATCGTGCATTTTAAACTCCCTGGGCTTTTTCTTACAAATAAACATCTTAAAGGAAGGACAATTCAATTTACATTTGGTCAGGTTCAAAAGTCACTGTAATTGAATAATAATTTGCCATGAAGTATGGATGTGAGTCCTCATGCTTGCCTTTTGACCTGAAAGGATACGGCTAGTGAAAATGTCTAGCAGATAATTACTGCGAGGCTAACCCTGAGGCTTGGCTATTATTCACAGGTCAATCTCTCTAAGATAATTCCCAGGATAATATTACTGAAGAAAACACTCCCCCTGCATAATGCAACACCTGTGTCCATTTTGAAACTGGGGATGGAGATGGGGTGGTTGAGCTTTACCTGTTTTTCTATCTTTTCATTAAGGTTTCCTGTAAGGCAGGGGATGAAAGCAGTGAAAGGGGGGAGTAAAGGAAAAGTCACTTTGTAACAATGAACCTGCGGTGATTTTATATTCATTACTAGGACTACAATCAAACACAGAGTGTGTACAGATGAGGAAGACACAAATTCTCAGACTGTGCAACAGGACCAGGTGCTGCAGTTGGAGAAGGGAAGGGGACTGGTTTCAATACACAAGGTATTTGCTAGCCCAAAAACACTAACAAAACGGCCTTGTCAGAGCATATAATCTTTTTCTGGGCACAGGATTATGCACATCTCACATCATTAGTAAGAACTCATCTTTTGAAGTCTTGACAACACTGTAAAGAAATTGGTGTGCTTCTATTTTGACTGGCAGCAAATCACGTCTCTTTATGAATTCTACTGCAGATGACCAGGAAGAAAAATAAACATGTTGAAAAGTGATCTCAGAAGATCACTTAAAACCATTGCTAGGTCTTCTTTTTGTCAATATACTTCCAGGACTGAGGGGAAAAAGCCACGGAATTGTAGTATCATTTAGGTTTGGAAAAGATCTCTAAAATGACTGAGTCCAACTATTATTAACCCAGCACTGCCAAGTCCACCACGAAACCATGCCCCCAAGCACCACACCAAGCGTACAGTTTTGTGTAAATATGTGTCACAGCATGGATCTACAGGCAGGTATGCACCATACTTCAGGTAAGGTCAGGATGCTCCCTGGACTTCTACAGCACTGCAAGGTACGTGAGCATGGGACAGATCAGGTCATAATCATGAGCAGGGGTGAGCCCAACCTGCTTTATTCCCCACACAGAAACCTAGTAAAACATCTCTAGAGGTCATCTAGATCCTCCCCTTGCACCGAGGCAGGCTAAACTAGAGGGAGGTCATGCCTGACAGATGTTTGTTTAACTTCTTCTCAGAATGATGGAAACTTCACAATCACTGCAGATAATCTGTGCCTGGTCTTAAGTGTCCTCATCACCAAAAGTCTTCCCTTCCCAGTGTTAGAAATCCACCCTTGCTACTGGAAGACAAGAAGAAGGAAAGAGCATCAACAAGAAAATGTACAAGAGGGAAAAAAAATCTAAGGGAGAAAAACGGGAATAAAAGAATAAAACCAATAGGTGCCCATGGGTTGATTTGCATAAGTTCAAAATTCTGCAGCTGTGAAAGTAGTGCTGAAGGGATATCTAGTTGTCCCACTGCCAGCAGTAAGAATAATAATTAATAATTATGCATCTGGTCAAAGGACAATGGTACAGTAAGGTTACATGATTAGCCTGATCAGCAACATAGAGGAGTGATGGGAAAAGGTATGCAGGGGTCCTAATTACTGCCACTTTAAATGCTATTAATAATGTATGATTAACTACTTAAATATTAATATCTTTCATTACCTTCTTTTACTTTGCCATACTGCAGAGCAGGCAAAAACATCTCTGCCTATAACAGTATATATATGTAAAAGTTGTTGGGAGGTTTATCAACCCTGTGTTGAGCAACACATGAGTCCTGATGTTCAGATTTTAATTTTTACGGATCTCTTTTATTCCACTTGTGTTAATTATGTCTTTTAGCACTTTAGCTGAAAGAACTGGAAGTATCTTAACTACTTACTACACTCATTAGTATTTTTTGTATTGTTTATTGTTTTGCTTCCACTAATTTTAGAAAATATAGCTGAATGAATTGGTTTGTTCTAGAACAGCAACACAGCTTGAAACAACTCCAAAAGATATGTTTTAAATTGGAAACACTTGCAAAAGAGGAAACCAGCTATCAGTCTCAAGTTACTACTACTGTAACTGGAAACAACTTTACAACTACATTTGTATAATTCATATTATTTTGCCAACACTTTGAAGTTACACTTTCTTCCCTCATTTCTTAAGTCAGCAAGAAATGGTTATTAAAGGCACCTTTTTAAAAAAATGAAACTGTCAAGATGTGGCTTTGAAATCTTTGAAAAGACGCCTGCAACGTATAATGTGCTATAAGCACGTCTATTAAATCACGGCTCTTGTGGTTCTAACACAAAAATACCAGAAAAGAATTCTTTTCACATAGGATCAGTAGCTACACAATAATGGGAAACACTTGGACTGAAAGGTCAAAGTTGGCTAAAGTAAGCTTCTTCCCATCTGCTTGTTATCAGCAGTTATAGGAGCAGAGCAGGTGACCCATAAATATATCTATTTTTTTTTATCTGACAGGCTTTTGTTTAGGACTGTGTGGCAATGAAGGGTCTTATTTTAATTTATAGATATTGTCCAGAAATTCAAAATTAAACAGAAGCTCTTAGTAAAGAAAAGAGCAGTGGTGGGAGAAACCGAAATTATTTTCCCAAGTTAGAATTAAGAAAAATGTTGAAAAAAATTAAGTCCTCAGATTTTGCCAGGCATTTGCTAGAAAACAGAAGCAACCTGAAATCAATAGAGAAATGGATCAATTAACTTCCCCTGTCCCAAGTAAATGAAATGCCAAGAAAAGTAAAAGTACTGAAAAAGACATGAAGAGAAAAACTTTGGGTGCACAAATAAATCCAAGAGGGGAAGACAGAAATCAAAGTACACTCTATTTAGTATTGAAAGGCACAAATCAAGATTGAAAGGCAAAGCTAAACACATTCACAGTAGAAAAAAGTGTGACTTAAATATTAATATTAATATTAATTAAATATTAATAGTGAATACACATGACCACTAAAGCACAGCTGTGTGATGGAATCTCAGTCTCTTAACCTGCTCAGTGCATCTTTAGAAGCAAAGAGTTGTCCATAGAAGCTGCTAGGCTCCAGCTGGGAATGAATGAAATTCCATCACCTCCATTAAATGGGAGGTCAAGGTGGAAGAGCTAGTGGTTTCTGTGACCTCAAAAATCTTTGAAATTATGAAACCATTAAATTAGGTTACTGATCTAATTGTCCAGGTCACTTGGAGTTGTGAGGATTTTACACAGGCTTTTAATTTAATGTATGACTTACTATAGTTGAGATAGATTCAATAATTAACCTTTAGTTATTTTTCAAGACACAGCCTCTCTACAAACAGGGGATTTTTGCAGATTGTAAGCGCTGGTTGGCATTAAGTAACTACAATTTGAAAAAAAACCTTCAAAATCCCTTAAAGCCATTCTCTGCACTGCATCCTCTTTTATATATTTTGTCATCAAGAACATTACTGAATTGCTAAAGCAATTAAATATTTGTTAATTAGCAATAAAGAAAAATCAACTTATGTAATTATAAGTGAATTTAAAACAATGGAATTAATTATTAATACTAAAAAGATTGGCATTCTTCCCAGAGCTGTAAGTTTATTTACTTGTCTTTTTAAAAGCTAAATTCCTCCTGTGCAATACATCCAGCAAAATTACCAATGCTTGTTTTGTATTCAAGCATTTTGGAGATGAAGGAAACGTGGAGCATTCCTGCAGCTTTATTCCTTGTGCCCTAAGTCAGTAAATACAGTGATTCAAATTTCTTTAACATTCAGGTTCCAGGACAGATGTTTCTCAATAACAAAGGAAAAATTAAATCAAATTTTTAAGGAACCTCAGAGAGTCCAGACATGACATGATATTTGTAAATAACCTACTAAACTATTAAGGCAAAACTGTTGCAAATAAGCTTTTCCACTTAAATAAAAGTAAGACCAGCCTGTAAAATTAAAACTTAGATATTGAGTTACCCAGGGAAGTGGACAAATAACCAAGCTTTCCAGAGTTCAAGAAGCATTTTGACAATGTTATCAGTCACATTGTGTAATTCTTGGGGCTGTCCTGTGCAGGACCAATGTTTTAGTCTGTCCCATCAAACAGCCTTTGAAGTCAAACATGGTCCTAATCACCCTATTTTTCATGATTGTCTAGGTCAGTTCCCCTCTGAGAACTATCTGTCACTGTGAATTGAAGGTGTGACTAGAATAACAAGTATAGAGTCTGCTTGGTATTACTCCATGATGGAGTAGCAACTGATTTGTCCCTTCTTGTGCTGGTCTGGTGCTCATTTTTGCTCACATGTAAAACAGTAAGTTAGAGAAGACCAACAACATTTCTCTTTCTTTGGAACAAAGAGTCATTACTATAAACCAATAGTGCCCAGGCTGATGCACGTGTCTCTGCAACTCAGCCATCAGCCTCAACACCTTTCCCACAGTACTACTGGTATTTCTTCAGGGATCAGTTTCTAACACCAGTGTCTGTACTTCTTCCACACCTTCCTAAAGGAACATCTGCGGGCAACTGAAGGAGCAAGGTCTTGGCTCCAAGGAGTTATGATTAGTCAGTGACCAGGAGAAAAGGTCAAGGACATGAACTGCCAGGCTTAACACAGGTTTAAGACAATGGGAGCCTGTTAAACAGAAGCTGAAAGTAGGTTTCTTCTTCTTGATGTAATTCATATTCTCATTTATTGAAAAGCAGCTTCAGAACACAGGTAGAAATTCGGTTCCTCTCTTCCCTCAGCCCCCTAACCATGCTCCCACAGTTCCTACCATCTCCTCACCATCTCTTCATTTCTGCTCTGGTCTTGCTCTACTTGCTGTTTCCCTCTTTCGTTTCTCTTCACTCTTACCCCTCTTTTCTTCTGCTCAGATGTATTTTTTCATCTTTTATTTTACAAATTATTCTCTCTCAGGTCTGCCTTCATCATTTTTGATGGCCAGCAGTGATGTGGATCTGGTGCCTTTCACTTTGTTCCCTGCCCATCAGCAGCACTAAGGCATGAAGCTTGATGAAATACAACCAAACCTGCTGATAGGCCTGGCCAGGCAGTGATTTCATACAATTAAATACTTACTCAGATTCAGATTGGTCATGGTTTGCTACCAGTCAAATCCAAATGCCACTTTGTCCTTTGCACAGTTGTGCCATACTCTCCTTAACATCCGCAGAACAGGCATGTGGCTGTATGTATTTCCATGACAAAATATATGTTGCCTTGCTAAAAGTATATTAAGCCTCTCTCTCTAGAGACCATGGTGTTCCAATGTAGCCCAGATATTCATCCTGAATCCTGAAAGAACTTTTTTTTTTTTTGGCAAAATAATTATACAGCTGTAGTTTTAAATTAATATAAAATGGATATGGACCTAAAGCTCCCTGATGAGATTACAGGACTGTGTCATACCATCATTGCCTTCTTCCCTGAACTGTGCAAATCACTAGTCCAGGCTTTAAAAAGCCAAGACCATACTTCTTTACCTATATGCCTTGGTCATTTTTGAGGGCAGTTAGTTACCTGTATGGCTATAGTATTGTAGAACTCAGTTTTCAATTAAACTCATTTTTGAGTTTATGAGCATCAGGATTCTCTGCATCTTATTTCCTTTACAACAGGGGAAGAACATCTTATTTCCTTTACAACAGGGGAAGAACAGCAGCAGTGGCATAAGGCATACTTATGCTGGTAACCAATTATTCCCACTGGGAAGCGATGCATGTCTTCACTTACAGTTGTACGATGGAAGCATCACACCTATGAAGGGCAGAGAACCCTCAGTCCAAATGTACTAACCATGGTCTCATCTAGACTTTTCCCAGTCAAACCATGAAAGAATGGTCCATTTATTTTACTTATTTTTTATTTGCAGATTTTTTTTATTATTCTCTTTTTAAAAATTTATTTATTTATTCAGATAAAGTCTGAAAATTAGACACAAATCTCAGAACTTAAGAACTTCCCAGCAAAATATCTGACCAGGCTGTGTTATACAACTCTACACTGCAGTAGGAACATCCAGGCTTTATGTGTGCTGAACCCATCTGTCAGTCTGGCTCTCTGTACATCAATACCCCAGCAAATAGTGTGCCATATATCACCACCAAATCCTGAAAAAAGACACCTGTTCAATATTAGTGTCTAATCTCCTGAGTGAAAAAAACACATTCAGGGAGTTTTTATTATTATTTCACAAATGTTGTTTATTAATCTGGTGGGCTATAATGTTTGAATTTAAAATTAATCCTCCTACCATAGAAAATACCATCATCAAAGACACTATTGCACAGGTTGGAAAGAAAATAGTTTTGCTGTGCAAAATAAGTCTTTTGCTAAAGATGCTCAGCAAGCCTTTAACCTACACATACTTTTTTTTTACCTGCACTTACTTTTACCTATTGTTACACAACCTGCATGAGGTACTTAAGATGGACTCCAGTTTAGGTTGTGTACTAATGGTTTGAAAGAGCAGCTAAAGCCAGGTGTGAAGCAGTGTGAGGTTGACTGAGTATGATTAACTATCACAGAATCATAGAATGATAGAGATTGGTGAGGGACCTTAAAGACCATCTAGCTCCAGCACGCCTGCCATGGACAGGGATACATTCCACTATACCAGGTTCTTCTAAGTCCTGCACAACATGGGCTTGAACACTTCCAGAGATGGAGAATGAAATATAAGAGGTCCTAGATAAGAGCAGTACAACTGATTACAGGAACACTAGCAAATGTAAAATAACTTAATGTTTCACTCCATAGTGAAATGGAAATAAATGGCAAAGTCAGTAGGAAATATTACTACAGACTTTTATACATGTCCTGAACTTGATTTTTGCAAAGTACTAGGCATATCACTAAAACACTAAAAATTTCAGCTAAAACGCTGTGAACTGCTAGAAATACCATCACTATTTAATGAAAAGGGAACATCAAATGTTCAAATGTTAAGTATATCCTTATTTTGAGTCTGACTTATTGTAGAGAAAAGGCAAATTAATTCTATGATGATGATAGAGTTTGCAGTACTTGACATCCATTTTTAAAACTTATTAGTAATAGGGTAAATATGGTTTCAAAAAGTGCCCTCTCAATATACTCCAGAATCGTTTTTGCATACGCCTTTTGAAGCTTTTCTCACTGTCTTGCCCCTTGCACCTATTAATATAGACTTTGCAATTTATCTGTCTTTATCAGCAGAAAAATGGAAGGATTGAAAGAGAAGAGTTCCACAATATCCTCGTTACGATACCAGCTTGTGATTTGTTTGTGTCCTTCCAGACAGATGTCAATTAAAAGAAAAAAGGGAAGGGGGGCGGGGGGAAGAAACAACAATAGTACAGGATTGACTGACAAGTGCTATCATGCAAGATTTCCCTCTAATATTTTATGAAAAGGACATTGGACTTCATTAAATTCTGTTTCCAAAAGCCATCTCTATTGAAAAGAAGATGTTCAGAGGAATTAACTGCTTCTGTCCTGCAGATCACGTACCAAATTCAGAGTTCACTTTCTTGTGGCAGAAGGCCTCCTTCCCACCTGCACTATCTGCAATAGGAAGATTAAAAGTAGGTGAAAAGGTCTTGCATCCTTATTATATGTACAGGATAAAGGTATTTTTACAGGGCTGGGCGCATTTTTAAGATCCAACTTAAAATACATAATTGCTATATACCTGCTGATATACTGAGGACTGTGCTATCTAGCCACACACGTGTGGAAAAAAATACTCAGAAAACTGCTTTAAAGATCTACTTTGCAAGCTTCACAGTAAATCTTCTCCCTGTGAAAACCTCCTTAACTATTCTGACAGCATGAAACTTCAAATCTCTCCTATCAGCTGGAAGGCCACCCAAGTGCAGTGGAAGTTGACATAGTAGAAGATCATGGCTCAGACAATCCTATGCTTCACAAACCCTTCACCCCATATTTGTGTATGTTTTACTAAAATATGGTGAATTAGGACTCATGCAGCAGGGTGTGAATTTGGAGAGGCAGGAAAACACCTTTCAAGGGGTATCTCACACAGACATAGCAGCTGGAGCCACCAAAAATGGCACAGAACAGAGTCAGGGAAGGCAATACAGTGTGCAACAGAGCAGTGGCCAAGAGAAGAACATTTTGACTACCTAGATCCAACTTTAGGAAAACCTGAGAAGAATACTCAATTTAGGAATCTTACTGCTGTGAGAGCTGAAGACCCTGAAATTGTTATTCTGGCTTAATGCAGAGTTACCTGTGAGAACAGCACAGATATAATGGATATTACGGAGCCTTCTTCGCAAATCTCAGTCCTGATACACACACTGGTGATTTCCTCCCTACACTCCTGCCTTCTTTAAGTGCAGAAACAAGGAGACAAGTGCAAAAAAGTGCTTCCCCCACTCCATGGGTAGGAAAAGGAAGAAAGGATAAAAGGATGGAAATGAGTGGAGATGAGAAAGAAGGAAGCAGATGGTAGGAGAATTCCAGAGTATGTAAGTGTTGTCTGTATGACCTATCTGTTGGCTGGCTGTCTTGCTTGACGTTGAAGCAAATCACAGTGGTTTTGGGAAAAAAAATTAAAAATGGGAGAAGCCATTTCGCCCATATCTTGACTCTTCAGGCAGTTTGGATTTGTCTACTGTGTCCATCATATTGCTGTTATGAACAGCCTGAGTTGAGGATCTAGAAGGATTAGCCTTCTCCTTAACAGGAATATTCTGAAGTGACTGATAACAGCTCCCTTCATTGCTCATGTACAGCAAGTGCAATGACATGACACATGAAGAAAATCTGTAAGGATGGGAAAGTACCCAGCTAAGAATCTCATCCCACTACTTTACATGGGTATATCTAGTGCAGAAAAGGCTAGTGCTAAATCCCCACTACAAAAGTGATATCTTGGAGAAAGGGAACATCAGCTAATGCTTAGCTGAAGCTAAATATGAGCGTCAGCAAATTTATCTGACCTCTTCTCACACTGTTTTAAAGGGCTGTCAGAGAAGGTAGCCTTGTCCTTCACTCTTGAAAGCAAATAAACAGAAAAACAACCTGCGCCACTAAGACATTCAAAGCTACAGAGATACCTTTGGATAATGAAAAAATTATCTTTCCAGATTTTAATCTGAACTTTCCTCTTTGATGGCTTTCCTTCCTAGAATCACAAAATAATTCAAGTTTGACCAGCATTTCTGGAGATCTGTAGTCAAACTTCCATCTTCAAAGCAGGTCCAGCTATATTAGGTGGTTCAAGAACTTGTCCCACTATTTGAAAGTCACCACATGCAGACATTACCCAACTTTCCTGGTCAACCTATTCAAACATCTGACTACCTTTACGTGGAAAATCTTCAAAAAATTTGTTGGCCATTTTTCCTTTTTTAACCACTTTGCACATATTACACAATTTTTTTTTTCTCAGAGACTGAAGTCACTGATAGTGACTTCAAACCTGAAGCTAGCACATTGTCAGTCTTTAAATTACTTTTAAAATATTCAGTTTATAAAGCTGGTTTTGGTTTCTAGGAGAGCTCTGTGTCTTACTTCACATACTGTAGCTCTTCCAACAGGTTTATTTCTGAGGTAAAAATTACTGTGCACATCAGCAAATATGTTTTCTTTTGTCCCAGCTCTAAAAATCAAATTTATCTGCCAGTTTGCTGGCAATCTGTGCCTTTCCCAAATCCTGATAAACTATCATGCAGCAATGCCAACCATTCATTATAGAAATGATCCATGTCTAATGAAAGAGGTACTGTACTTCTATATTCCAGGGTACTGGAAATTAATTTGCATAGTGGAGGCTGCAAGGGTCTGAGTATATCACCTATTCCCATACTGGGCCTATTTTCTGGAAAGAATACTTCATTAAGGGAAAAAATGTATAATAAAATTATGCATCTGCTAAGGGATATTTATATTCTAATGTCTTATTAATTTCATTGTATAAATGTGTGACATAGACTGATATAATCTATCAAACCCTTGCAAATCCAGAGTAGATGTAAAATTACCACAGCTCAGCCCTGTGTTCTCCACACTAGGCCACACCACTGCCTTTAACTTTTGACTGCTGAGTGGGACCCAAAACTGCAATGTGATCACAGAGAGAACAAACCATGTGGGGTACAATGTGTGAAATAAGGGCACGGTCAGGTGACTACTTCAGATCATCTCCTGTATCCCTTTTTGCATAACAACAGAGATGAACCCTGACATGGAGCAACAAGTGCTTTATTTTGCAGTGTGTTAATCTGTAGTCTGGGTAACTTGAAGGACTGTCAGTAGTATCAGAAAAAAGTCAATTTCTTACCAGAAACCAATAAAAACCATGCTAACTAATTTGATCACCCCTTAACAAGACAAATCACAACACTTCCCATAAATGGGTTCAGGGAAGATACTCCTACCTAGACATAGTTTAGCTTCTCACCGAAATTCAGCTAGGTCAAGAGGTGCTTTGAGAAACAACAAAACCAAAAATGATGAAGTACTGCATGTTTCTTGTCTCCATGATCCCCCTAACTTGTAGTAACGAGTCTTTGAACCTCAGGGTCTTTGAGGACATGGCACCGGCAAAGCAATAGCCTTGATTCCGCAGATGCCTTACAGCGATTCCCTGTGTGTTTATTATGGAAGCCCCACAGGCAGTGTGCAACCAAAGATTATTTTTCTTCCAAAGGCCAAACTTGCATGGAATTCTGTTAATTACATGCACTATGGAAATATCAGCCTTTACTCCTCTGTATATACAGCATCCTTTGTCCTTCACATAATGATTTCGAAGTGTTCTGCAAATATCATTTGATAGAATAATAAGGTATTATTATTGAATCTTTATGTCTCCTGCTGTCCCAGGGGCATTGACCTTGCTTCCCCAATACAGAGGTCTGTCTGCCAGGCTAATCACACTGATATTTGAGTACCTCAGGAGATCCTTATGTGACAGCATTTCTACAGGAACTCAAAACTGGACAGACATACTGATAAGATCCATGTATTACGCTTGTGCATTTCTGCAAGGTTATAAACCAATTCCAATTTCAAATGTAAATCTCCTTCCTGGTGACATGTGGAGAGATGCATGGTTCAAATAACTCAAATTGTCCCCAGCTGTCAGGGTTCCCTATACAGGTGGCAATGGATGCGATTTCCAAGCAGATAGCAACCACAGGGAACTAAGATGAATGAATCCCCCATCCACTCTTTTCCAGCAGATATGTAGTACTGATAAATGTCCTTGAACTACTGAGTTACTATGGGAATAACCTTTCATTTATGTCCTTCACTTTCATTTGCCAGGACAATGCATTCATGCTGTATCTTTTAGCCATGGACAACCAGATATTAGCTCACCTTCCCGTAAGTTGTTTTTTTTCCCCTTGATTTGACGTTGTATAGGCATATCCATAAATATCCATGTGCACAGCAGGGTATATGCAATACATCTGACAGGGCATGGTTACCCCAAGCACAATACCACTTTTTAATACAATTTTGGCTGGTTTCCATAGCTGTCAAAAAGTCTAGGTTAGGTTGATAGATCTCTTAAAATGTACAATTTTTGGCAATCAAATTTTTATTCTTCCTTTAAGAAAGTCCTGATACTTATGAGGAGGGCATTTTCTTTAAGGGATGAGATATTTTAATAGTTGCTGAACAAATTATGATACAAAAGCTCCTATCTGGAGTTATGCAGATACTTCATGGCAGCATCAGCATCCTTTACATATCTGCAAAGCTGCAAAAATGTCCAACAGTTTCATTTTTCCACTCAGCAGCTTTTTATTTATCTTCTGTTTTGAAACAAAATGCCAGAGCTCTACTATTGCCTCACCACTTTTTATTTGTCCTGAAAAGCCTTGTTTTCCCCCTCTAGTGCAGTGAAGATGCCTAGGCTATAGTTCCTTTTATTGCAATACCTCTGGGAACCTTCACATGAACAAGGGTTTTGATATAATGGCACTGTTGTTACACCAATTTCTACCAAACCAATTAGCTACAGTCAGAAATCAAAATATTCTTTGAAATACACCTATTTTAATTCAGACCCATCAAGAACAATCTGCCTGTCACTGGTACAATGTGTATGTTTAAAAACCTGCCCAAATCTGCAAGAATTCAGGGTAGTCTCATTACTATATAAACACAATAATCTGAAATATGTTTTATAACCTGGACTGGGGGAAGAAAACATATATAAGCTTATGCTTATTGCTTAAAACCAAAGGACAATCAGGACATTCTTGAGACATAAAACTTTACTTTGAACCCTGTCTGAGTAAAAATACTCTCCTGTGAAGAATTTCAAAACCAGAAATGTGATAGGACTCAGCCTCGTCCTTACAAATCCATTCTGGATCTTATTGACTGGTTTCTGTACTTTAAAGTACAGTGTTCCTGGCTTCAAGTTGTAGAAATAAACTCAATTGTGTTTCTAAATCTTTATGGCTCGTTGAAGTCTTGGCCTATGTAGGAACATTTCAAATTTATTTTGTTCTCTCTGAAATACTTTGGCATGGACACTGATTTGTACAACTGAGGTACAGCACCCTGCGTCTGACAAGTTTACTTATTAACTGTTGCACATTAACATTTTTTATGGGAGATAATAGAGATCTAAAAGGCACCTTATGCAACATCATTAGATGAATCAGAAATAGTATATCCAGATGATATTTTGGTTGCTCTTATTCAACAAAAGTGTTGGGAGTCAAGATAAAGTTGTACATCAATATAGAATTTATTTTGTGGGGAAAAAAAAGAAGTGTTATCTTTACTTGAACTGGGAGTGTGCAGGAGTAAATAGCTGAGTGTTGGCTGGTATTGGGTGAGTTGGAAATGCTGGTAAAACGCAGGGAATGGAGGCTCTGTGGTAAAGAATAAATTATGCTAAGTAGTATATGAGCTGCCATGAAATTATATTTAGGTTATTTCTGATACTTCAAATGAACTTCCAGACCAGCATGTTAACATTGACAATATCATTTATTCAAGCTCAGGAACCTGGGATCATTTCTTATCTTGATTCAAACACTTTGGTTAAACCTCTTGTTAACAAGAGAGGAAAAAAATGGATTTTCCAAGTGATCACAATTTATTAGACAATAAATTTAAATGACACTGCAAATATAATTTCATGGTTTTTGCTCTTTTCATTTCTTTAAAAAAAAATAGAATGGAGACAAATAACAGGGCTTAAAATATCACGAGGACAGTCCTGATTTATCAACTCCAATACAAACACACATCAAAAGAAAACTTTAAATGTCTAAATACCACACCCATGATAGATTAAGAATTTTACTTCTTTGATTCATCTTTACAAATAAATCTAAAAAACGATGATAGTGTACTTACATATTTCAGATCCTCATCTGTCTAAGAATAGAAAGCACTGAAGTCATGTGTCAGAATAACTCGGGTGCTCTCTTCTCAATTCCCTTTTTGTGATCACCATCCACAAAAATCAGTGCGCCACTGCAGTGGTCCAGCCATCCTCACTACAGAAAAGGAGCCAGGTGTTGAGTGTCAGACAAGACTGGCATGGATTTGTAAAGGTTGTTTGCATGGCAGCTGTCCAGATTCTAAGACCCAGATTCCCTCTATCTGCCAGAGTACCTCCATCAGAAGCCAGGCTATCAAATCAGACAGTAACTGGTACTTTTCTTTAATGTCTGTAATGATATGGATAAATGGGTATCTACCTGCACATCTACAGGCCAGCCATGTCCATGCTGCCTTTCCACGCTTTGATTTCCCCAGGAATAGTTATAACATGTTCCAGGCTTGTTCTGCCCAGGATATGCACACCATGCCACTATACATTGGTGGCTTCACACATCAGTTGAGGTCTCAAAGGCTGGATAAGGAGTATATCAAATGTGAGGTGCTTCAAGCTGAATGGAATGAGACTGGACCTAAGTTAGCATGGACACATGTTTAAGCATGGAGAAAGAGGCAGAATGTTTTCTGTGGGACAAACATTCTAACTGCATTTTTTCTTCCTTTTCTGTCTACATTTTATGCTTAATGCTGGTAATAAAGCATATTTCATTATTTTAAAATATCACTAAAATACTGTAAGTTTTTGCAGATTATATTGCTTTTTTGGAAGAAATTTAGGAGAGACACTCCTATGTCTGACACCTGGATGAGTCCAACTGTTTCAACATATATCATCAAAATTACCATCTCAGTCCCTTACTGCATTTTACTCAGACACTTTCACTCAGTAATGTGCTGGGCACTTTTTTTAGCAGCTCTATATTTAATGGGGACTTGAAGACAACTCTCAGTTTTAGAGGTACTTGAATCTATATTTACCATGAGACACACTAGGTAATGTCACTCTGTTTAGTGACAACACTCACTAATATAATGGGTGGCACAGCAGAGAGAATGAGCCAGTACATCATCTTGCTAAGGGCCAACAGTTTCTGATAGGTCACAATTAGCATGCCCCTCAGTGTTATCAAAAAATAGCTTGAAAAGTTGTGAGTGCAGATGCAAGATGCAACCCAGTTCAGCTGTCCATATAAAACTGTCCAGTGCAACTAGAGATGCCCTAGTTCTTCTCACCGTCCTTCAGCTGCTGTCCACAAAGACACGGGTTTCTTGCAAATCCTGCATCTTCTCTGCCAGTCTCTTAAATAAGCTTGGGCATCTAAAACAGCTTGGAGCATCTCAAATGTCTCTAAGTTTATTGTAAAACTAAACTTTGCAGTAGATCACAAGTTCTGCATTGACAACAGGACTCCGTGATACCCCATCTCACTACTGCTACTCCCCATACACAAGCCCAGCACATCACCCCTTTCCACAAGTACTTTCAGGGAATGAGTTGCATAACAAGATACCAAAAATTTTGTGTAGTATGCTACTTATGCACATGTATGCATGCTATATCAGAGCTCATATTTTTCATTCTTTAATTAATACTGCCTTTTTGTAAAAATTAAAGCAGTGGGATCCCAGAAAGCCATTATGTTTTGTTTGTTAGGAGCTGGCATAAATTCCAGTAGAGATAATGCTATAAATGTTGATCATGTTACAAGTTGGCCCACCTACTGTCACTTCAGGAAGCAGAGGTTTAAATATAAAACTACTATTTTTAACTGAGTTAATATTGGAACTGAAGGAGAAGACGTTCAAGCTGGGGTAAATAGTAGACTGGCTGATGTAAGTAGCAGTATATTGATTTACAGCAGTGAAGCAACTATCAGAAACAGTAACTCTTTACTCCACCAAGAGCTCCACAAATGTATTTATAACATTATTTTGATACAGAAAAGTCATAACAGAAAGTTGAGAGTATTCAAAGGTATCTCAGAAGTCCTGAAAAACTTCAATGAGAAAAGAAATGGAAATATAGAGCATGTGTCCTAGCCCAGTAGACTGCTTCAAATCCCTGAGCTAAAATATGCATGTTATATAACTATGTGTTTTGTTTACAATGAGCAGTATATTCCAGACATAATTAAAATAAAGAAAATTGTTATTGGATACCTCTGGATGATAAAAAAGTCCCAAACAACCCTCTACCAAACCTTCAAGGTATTAAATAAAAACAGGTTTTATACCATAAACATTCATTTATGTTTTCTTCTTGAAGCTGCAGTTCCTAAAGTACTGTAAGTTAGATTATTATTAAAACTAAGAGCATGACCATCCAATTTTATTACTAAATTGGAAATAGGAAAAATAAAAATAACAAAAATGCTCTAATACTTAAAACTCACAATTTTGCATCCTATAGTTTATCTTGATTTATTAAATATTCTAATGTTAGGCATTCTTTTTGGGTCTACTCAATAGCACTTGGCCTTTATAATACAATAAAAAAAATTAGAAAAGTCTAAGAAGTTTAACCCAAGAGGAACCTCACTTCTCCAAAAAATCAACTAAAGGACCCAAAGCTGTGTTTTCTTTTTAAATTACTTTCTCTCTCTTTAGCTGAGGTGTTTAAAGACTCCATAATGAAGCACAGCACAGAGTGCAGCACAGGAGGACTGAAACTATGGGCTTTAGGGAGATTAATGGCTGCAGAGCAGTTCACTTTTTTGTTACATTAACCTGCCCAGAAAAGCAATTCCCTCCACAGCCCCATACCCAATCCCCATAAGTGGAGACATATGGCAGTTCTGTGATACAGAGAGCACACTGTGGTAGTTTTATTGATACTGGGACTGCTTCTTAGCCAGTATAAGTCTTCTCCACTCAGCTATGAATTGATCCCATTGACTCTTGGCAAAAGCAGAACAGTCATAAAGGTTAATGCTGCCCTTGCAGTCAGATTCCTTCTCTGAATTGCCCTGTGAAGGTGCCTCTCTCCACTGACTCCAGGGAGATTGGCAGATTAAATTTAGACTGAGCTAACTCTTGTGCCTCTGCTGCTTTGGTGGGATCAGTCTGTAAAGACGTGCTTTTCTCTTTGTCCATAGATCTAAGTCTTTTGATAGAAAACCATCAGAAGTAGCAAAGAGAGTGGTGCAAGTTGTGCATGGCCGTCTCTGTCTTCTTATCTGGAGAAATGTCAAATGAGCAGAGCCTCTTTCTCCCTACCTCTCTCCCTCCCTCCTTCCCTCTATCTTCTGCCTGTCCATTATCTACCTCTCTCCCTCCCTCCTTCCCTCTATCTTCTGCCTGTCCATTATCTATCTGAGGACAGTAATCATTAAAACATTTCAAAACTGATAGCCCAATGTTTCCATGTTGAACTAACATGAATACTTGGAATTGGAGAGCTGTGGTGCATTTTGGAAGGACCTTACAAAAGGGGTTTTCAGCTCAGATTCTTGGCTAAAGGACAAAAGGCTTGGCAATGTGGCACAACATTGCACATACATAGACACACAGAGATAATTTCATATTTTCTGCTTCCCTCCTCAGATTTCTCTCTTCCAGCCATCAGCTTCTCTGCTAACCTTGAAACTGCAAGGAATTTCATTCTGTGGCTTGTGTTTCCTCCAAAGCAGAATTGCAGGACCTCAGTTCCTCCCTAGAAATTATATCTCCTGGAGTCATTATTCCCTCTTGGCCTCAAACCACTTCCTGCAATTTCAGAGCCACTGAGAACAGCAGTTTCAAATTATCTATTAACCCATGAAGGCTAAGCCAGCGTGGATTCACCAGAGCTCCTTTTGATGCATTTTTCTTTTGTCACACTTTTCTTTCTTCCTATCCCGAAACCTTGAAATAGAACTGAAAAGATTCTTCCTCAGACGAGTTTTGGCCCATTTTACAGACTTTATCCTCTGAATATTGTTTTGTTTCCACCTCCAGAAAACTGCAGACTACCATTGACCAAATCTATCTTTCTTGAAAAGTTCTGATGACCTGTAAAAGCTGAAACGTTAACTATCAAAACCCTTGGGTATAGCCACAAATGATTATGTAAGGCTCAAGGCTCAATGCCAGATGAACAGACGACAGACCCATTTATCATCAGTAGGAACAGGCACATTAGTTGGCTATGATAGCAGTACCGTCCTTCAGCATTAACAAAACTCTTCTTGATTCTGAATGTCTCCCCAGAACACCCTTTATTAAATAAGATAAATAATACTTAGGCCAAGAGTCACACTGTTTCATCTCAGAAAACTCAATTATTTATGAATACTTCCCAGACTCAGGCTTGGTAACCTGTCAGGCTGGCAAAGAGAGCTTTTTGGTCTACTGACTAAACATTATTATTCTACAGAGATATTAGAGAATCAACAACAGAGAAACAAAAACACATTAGTCCTGTAAAGCTTCTGGACTGGGGGAAGAGTGCTTGAACGCTGGAACAGTTTATCTAGAAAGGCTGCGGAGACTCCATCCTTGGCAACATTCAAAACGTGAGTGGACATATACCTGGGCTCTTGTGGCTGACACTGCTTTGAACAGTGTGTGTGCGTTGGACTAGATGATATACAAGCTCCCTTCAAGCCTCTGTGATATTCTGTAGTTTTGAGTCCATGAGATGAAGCCACAGTAGTGAATTCCTCAGTTTCTGTTCTGGGCTCTTCCATGTACTCACACAAAAGCCAAAATACTTCTAACTGGCTACTGCTTCCAGCTGTTTAACCATGCAAAGAGTAATATAATCCTAGGAGACCCTCATGACAATTTTCTCGCATGCAGCTGAGAATGTGAAGTAACCCATGGCCACCATTTGGTATGGTACCTACAGAATTCCCCTGCAGTTAAGTGAAATCTTCTCTAAAACAATTTGACCCTTTTTTGACACAGTTGCTATGCAAATATTTAGTATGATTCCAGGCACACTGTTTGTGTGTCATCATTGTCACCACGGATAGTACAAAAGCAGTGATACACTCCAACAACTCTGCATGAGAATGGAGAAAGAAAAAGGCAGATCATTTTACTGGAATACTGACTGCATGCTCAAACTAGTAGAAACAAAGTGTTTCTTTCAAAATTGACTTTGCCGTCTTCTTGAGTTGCCAATAAATGGTTCTGTGGCCCATTTCATTGAAGGAAGAGCTCAAAAGTAGTACAGCAATACTTCATGGAACTCAAAGAGGATCATCTGGTCCATCTTGCTGACACAATTTCTACCTTGTGGTCACAAATTCCTACCTTGCCTGCACTTGATATACACAGATTTTGATGTTATCAACACCCCTCTCCATATAGCTTGTTAGCTAATTATATGTTCATCCTACTATAAATGACATTTTCCCCATCCTTCTATCCCCTTTTGATCTTGACAAGAAGGAGAAATGTTTTTTTCTTTCTCCCCCAAGGGGTATGGGGAGTTCTCCTAAGAATGATACAGTATTTCTTCACACTTGGAACAGAGCCTTCTGTTTGCACACAGTACTGGGGAATTTCCAGTGCTGACACCAGTCAGCCGGCATGCACACTCTATACCTGCATAGCCAAAGGAACTGGCAGATGGTTGGTGACAAAAGGAGCATCCCATGGAGCTGCAGGAGAACCATCTCAACAGATCCAAGATTTCAGAGCCTGAAAGACACCATGCACAGCCCAACTGTAAGAATGCTCAGCATTCAGCCAGAAGCAAGGCAGGTGCTTGAAATGTTTGCCAGGACTCACTCATTCAAACATGTTCAGTCTCCAAGATGGAAATAAATCTAGCAAATGGGTGTGGAATGCTTTTACAAAGAGGTATAAGAGCAATCACCTGGTATAGGACAGATATACCACCTTTTCTCAGTGACTTTTGGAAGCTGGAGGACTGACTTATAAAAATTGTCCCTCCCAGGCTTCCAGCAGGAGGAATTGTTCCTTCCAGCAGGAGAGCTAGTGAGAGTAATTGGGAGTAATGATAATGTATGATTTTGAATGTAGTAGTGCCTGAAAAAGATGTGCTACCAAGCAGGTCTCATTTCAGCATGGGTCTCCAGGACTCAAAATCTGCCATTCCACAGCATTTGGTAGGCACCATTTCACAGGAGAGGGGTGGCTGCTGATGGTCCAATGCTGCATAAACACTTGAGTTGTAAGCCTGGCTGATGGGACCGGAGAGGAGGGAGTCAAAACTATTGAGCTCAATATGTTAGAATTGTCAGATTTGGATCAGTTCTGCTCTCGGCTTGACAGCTTCATATTTCATATCATCCTACCCTTAGCAGGCAAGTGACACACCTGGAGTTCTGTCTCCCATTTAAACTTTATAAAGAAAAATGTGGGGTTTTTCTGCATCTTTCCTTCCTGAAGTTGATGGCAGACTAAGGAGGAAGCATTCAGGTATTTGCTTCTCACTATTAATTTATTTCTTAACTCCCCTGAAATTTTTCCAGTACCTCAGCTCCTGCTAAAAATTTCCCATGCTGCAGCTACAATGCACTGACAAGATTCAAAGTTCTTGTTAAGCAACGGTAAACCTGTCCCAAATGTGTGGAGCTTCTTCCTTCTACAAAAGAAATGAACCATAGCAATGATCATTGCAGCTAATCTGTCTTCAGACTCAGGAAGATTCTTCTGCACCTCTGCATTTCAGAAGATGACCTTTATCAGATGTAAAACCTACAAATATTTTCTGACTGTGTAAGGCAAACTACAAATATAGGATTTGGTGTACAAATGTAACAGCCCTTCTCTTATCATACATCAGCCAGTGTAGCACAGATGCAATGTTGCAGAAAGAAAAGCATAAAATAGAGGAAACAAACATAATAACTAGTTTATAACTTGCCAATGGGAAGAGGAGACCAACTAAAACGGTAGTGAAGGTCCGATGGAATACCATGGAGTTAGTCTCCCTAGAGGAGTGAAGGGAACACATGAACAATACTAACTCTCTAAATGCAAACACTGAGTGGGAGAGGCGGTGCTTCTGTGATCTGCTAACAAGAATAAGAGTTCTTTGCTGAATAAGCAACTGGACTAGCTGGTGTAGGGAGCAGTGTGCACATTGATGCCCTAGGGAATGAATTTCATGATCAGGGGACCCTGAGACATGCTTCAGTTTTCTCATAATGAGTGGACTGAGTGCATTCATCAAAACTGAGATTTCAGGGCTCAAAGTTCAAAAAGCTACCAGAGGTGACATAATTTCCCTGCTTCCTCTTTCTCTTGTCCCTTCCAAAAACAACCCCACTATATTTTTTTTTCTTGCCACTTGACTGAAATCACCTGGGGGTTAATTATCTTTCTGGGATGAAAACCATATGCTGTTTCATGTTCTTGCATAAGGTTAAGCTGAATATGATGAAACCGATCAATTAAATCTTGTGGGAAGAGAAGGGAAGGGAGGGTGAAGCCTGGCCAGGAGTTAGTGTTCCCATTTACTGACAACGTAATCCAAGGTAACAGACAAATATTGAAATTTACTTGCTCACAAGGAAAAGAGCAGAAAAAATGTTGCCTCTATCACCATAAAATGAAGCTGGGGAACACTAAAGTGGGGAATATTAATGTAAACAAGACGGGGGATATGACTGCTTATGATTGGCCAGACTCAGACTACGGAAAGGTCATTTTATTAAAAAAACCAATTTTTCTATGTATTTGATTTTGGTTTTTTTTTCTTTTTTACCTTGCAGCTTGGAGACTGCTTTGAACACTGAGAGATATTTTGAACACGCAGATACTGCGCTGATGTGCATTCATAAACTCAGCCTGTTGTGTGGGTCTTCACCTGTCATTTCACTTCAGTGTAGGAACAGTCCCCTAAAATGTTAGCCTGATTTTCCAATCTATCTGGCAGGCAAGGCTGGTTCTTATCACTGTGGATGGTTTTCCTTCAAGCTAAAATATGGATTTTTTGTGCAAGGATAAAAAAGAAAAAGAAAAAACAGACATGGAAGTGCTCCACTAAGTCTCATACTTGTAAAATTCCATGCATACAGAAATTGCATGTGGAAAGAAGATCTACAGCCACATGCAAGTTACTGAAGGCAAACAGTGCAACATAAGCTTAGAGCTGTTTACAAGTAAATTCTTCATAACTCCTAAGCCAAAAACTTTGTTGCCTGAATAATTTCCTTGTCAAAGAGAAACATTTCTTTGCCAGTGAGAAAGAATAATTCCAAGAATCATCCAACCCCCAGCCCTGCAGAGTTTAGGTTGTACATGGGTTAACATTTCAGTGCAGTTACACTCCCTCAGCAGCTAGCATTTGGAAAGTGTGTTACTGAAAAGAAATAAGCACAAACATACACAGATGTCTACTGTTCTGGGTTCAAATAACCCTTGTGGAGAAAGAGTGGTGTATATACATATGGGTGTGCACGTGTGTGGGCATGCATGGGAAAGCAAAAAGAGCTTTATTTTTATTCTGAATCCTACCTAAACAAAGATCCTAATGTTATGCCTTGGAATGAGGTAAGAAATATGATCATTTGGTTCCAAGACCTGCCTGAAAATACAGTTTTTGTAGCCCTGAATGAGCGGCAGCCAAAGTAAAAGAGATCAGATGAACTGCATTTAGAAGTGATGCAGTGAACTGGTACAAGGGGAAAGTGCTTTTAGTGATCGATATGAAAACAGGGGGCTTTCATCTAACCACAGTGAGGATGGCAAAGAGGAATTTGGGCAATATAATATGGGATAAAAGGGTGGATAGACTCTTATTTCAACCTAAAGACTTAATGATGCTTATTAAAAGGTTGTTACCTGGTTTCATGGAAGAATTATTGCCCTCAACCTATATCCTTAGAGTGAATGACCTGACAGGGAAAACCAAATTTACTTAAGTCCTTGGTCCTTGTTATGGAAATGTTCTTCTCATTTTCCTGTGACTTTGCCAGAAGACCAACCCATGCAAACCAGCAAGACACCGTGCAATTCTCCAGGCAGCACGTTCATATTACAGCACTTGGGTCATTAGATACTACAATTTGATTCACATAACAACTGTTTAGATTAAGGTCAATGTTACAAATAAGTGAGAGCTTTGAAACAGCAAAGTGTTCTCATGCTTAAAAAAATACACTGGGCCAAAGTCATGTCTGGAGGAGACACACTGAAGACAATGAACTTTCAGCAAGTGAGCCAGGCTGCACATTTCTGCTGGGGAAATCTTTCCACCACTGCAGCATTTCATTATTGGTGTCATTTTCTCTATGAATTATTGCCTTCTTGTCAGATTTACCTCCCCTTCCACTTGAAAACAGTCATCTGGGGAATAGGACAGCAATAAAACAAAACCTCCTGGAGGTTAATGTTGCAACGACAACAACAAAAACAGGAGCTGGTCTACCTCTTCAACTAGGGGACCAAACCACATGGTAGTGGTTCAGCTACAAGAGTTCAATCTGTCTGCATCTAAATATAACAAGCTGCACTGCTTTTCTGGCACTGGATAACAACAAAGTGTTTTGAACTCTCAGTTACTAGATTTGTTTAAGGCTATTTGGTGTGTGTCAAGACTTAAAGTTCTCTAGCAGAGTGCCATTCCTGTGCCATTAAAAAATATATTAATTAGGTTTTCAGTTAATGTTAGGAAGTCTGATATGGCATTTGACTAAGAGTATACAAGGTGCCAGCATTTCTACAATTCTAGAGTAAAGAGACATGGGGCAGAGATATGTTCTGGGAGACAGGAAACCAGAGCATCAAAATGCCCTTCTTCTTACCAGAACCCATTCAACTGCATAAATTGGCCTTTTCTGGTAAAAGAACTATCTTCTCACTTTTTGTAAAACAAACTGTAGTTTAGCTACAGTTAACTGGGCCAAATCTATGAAAAGCTATTATTTCTCCTCTATTCCACCTAAATTTGTTTGTCATACATGTGAAACCTAACTCTGGAGTTAAGTCTAACCAGAACCTACAGGGTTCTACCCTAGATGTAGATTCATAGAATTATTTGGGTGAAAAAAGACTTCCAAGATCACTGAGTGTAAAATACCTTCTGAATTGCAAAATGGAGGAAATGTTTTTAGGTTAAATATTTTGAATTATGTAGAATGTTTGATAACATTTCTTTAGAAATTACTATGGCATGGAATCAAGCCATAATCGAATGAAATCAAAGAATCTTTCTATGTTGCCTTCCTTGAACGGTCATTTATGAACCAGAAAGTAAATGCACAAAGAATCCTAAATCACAGCCAATCACACCAGCAAAATTTTGACACTTCTTCACGCTACTAAGTGGCTAAGAAACTAGAACGACTGCAACAGGAGATGAAATCCAACTTTACTGGAACAAATTGTGCTTTAAATTACATTGGTGCAGTGCCACAGAAGTCAATGGGATAAAACCTTCACAGCTAATGAAAGAGGTCCACTAAATTTGTCCTAGTCATCTTGGCTGCAGAACCCCTTTGCAAACTCTGTGCACAGCCGCTTGTTCCCTCTCTTAGAATAAGTAAAAGATTTTCAGTTAAAATACAAGCTAATGAATTTCAGAGTCACCTTTTTACAGTAACTCCTCAAGTACATAATGACAGTACACTAGAAAGTACAGACCAGATTTACATGAAGACTGCTAGGACTTGAATTTAACTCATTGCAGTTTCTAACTTTTTTGCGAGGGGAAGAGGGACAAACACTGGTCCTCTCTGTGGTGACCAGTGATAGGACCTGAGAGAATGGCTTGAAGCTCTGTCAGCAGAGGTGCAGGTTGGATATAAGATACAGGTTCTTCATCCAGAGAGTGGCTAGGCACTGTCACAGGCTCCACAGCAAAGTGGTAACAGCTCCAGCCCCACAGAGTTCAGGAAGTGTTTGCATGACGCTGTAAGGAACATGTGCGACTCTTGGGAAGGGTGCAGGGCCAGGAGCTGACTCAGTGATCCCTGTGGGCCCCTTCCAACTCAGCTTATGCCAGGATCCTGTGAATCAAAGTCCTTTAACCATGGGATCTCTTTGTAAAGGAGCAGATTTACTATAGGGTGTAGGAGGCTGGCAAGCATTTCAGGGCATTGCCCAGTGCATCCTGGTTACTGCTTGTGTGACTGCAAGAGGAATTGTGGAGCAGATCCTCATCCCTTGCCTCCTTCCCTTCCAGATCAGATCTGATTCTAGGCCTACATATGGTAGTGGGGTAAAGAAATTCCTGAGATGCTTACACCTAACATTTATGATGTGGCAGACATTCACCTGATGATCCTCTCAAATACACACTTCAGAAATGACTAGAGAAATTAGTTTATTTATTCTTAAAGAAACTGATTCAGTTGACACGGGGAAGGAAGGAGGCAGTGAAAATAATGAGAAAATAATAACTATCATTATCCATAAGTATTAAAGCCGATTAACAGATTATGAGATAAAAAAGCAAATGAATATTCCACAGTTTAAAGTTCTAACAGCATTAAGATTTTATTTCCTGTCAACTAATTTTAAGTTAATCACCATTCATTTTTCAGAGCTAAATAGCAAAAGAAATAAGATTCCTCTATTATTTGCCATACACTCTAGTTGTGCAGGGAGTCCAACATGAATGGAATGTGGTGAAAAAATCTCATCACAAGATAACTGAAGTTATGGCTAGAAAAGACTTACTAATCCATACCCCTGCCACTGCAATTTCCCCTCTTCTATGGAGCATCTGATGAAGTCTCCTACTCAAAAGGTTTAAAAGTGACTCAGTGATTTGAAATCTTCTGTTGTTAATTGACTAAATTATTTCTATAGTGAAACCTCTTAGCAAGTAGTCTTTAAGTACTCTATGCTATACATCCCTACACAATCAGAAATACATTATGCATTAGAAAGGCATTTGAGCTCAGTGCAAGTGACAGAGATGGTAATTTCTTTTCAATGCAAATAGCTCACTGCTTCCTTCCAATTTTAAACATTGGTGCATTTTAGTTCAGTAAATGCCACCTTCTTGCAATGTTCAACTTGGGCAAGTGAAATATTTTTCTGATTGTCGATTTATAGAATTTTGATGTCTGAAGACCCACACAAGAAAGCACTTTAAATTAACAACTTCTACCCTTTTCTTGATGGTTCTCAGGAAACCATGAAGTCCTAAAATGGCTTGGGTTGGAAGGGACAATAAAGATCAACCAGTTCCAACGCTCCTGCCACCTGCCACTACCTTCACTAGACCAAGTTTCTCAAAGCCCCGCACAACCTGGCCTGCACTATGAGTTCTGGTATTTACAAAGCACTCTGCACATTAAAACACTTTCTCTTTGGAAGACTGTATCACCACTGCATTATCAACAATACAAAATAGTACCAGTGAAAAAGCCTGTACAATGGCTGGATAAACATTAACTTATTCTGCTGAACAGAAGAGTGTACACATGCAGCCTTTTCAGCTAAAAGGCTGAAATCAATTCAAAAACCACTGTGTTGAAACACCAGTAGAAGGTGGCAGAAAATCACAAGGTATTAATGTTAATGTTTATTTCCCAGAGAAGTTCAGAAAATAACTTTATGCAAAGTCATAATTGTATGTCTAATACAACCAGCAACAAACCAGATACTTGCAGGATACCTCAGGTCATCAGAAGCACAAAATGTACAAATTGAAAACACAGGTTACTGTATTTTATTTCATTTAAATTTAAAAGAGGTAACTGCACAAATGCCAGAACAAATTAAGTTCTGTTCAACTTTTCCTGCTGACATCTCCTTCTATCAGTGTAAACAGTTGACCATATATGCGAGCAATTTCTTAGTCACACTGCAGCAGGAATTTCTTCCTGCTTTGCAGCTCAAATTTTCTTTTGTTTAACATAATCCTATCATGCCTGTCTTTGTCACCTTAGGATAAGAGAAACAATCTTTTGTCTTTATCCTCTGTGAGCATGACTTTCTGTTTCCTACCAAGTCAGGTTGTTCCGCCCCTTAATGATTTTTGCTGCCGTTCTTGGAATTCCCTTCAATTTGTCAACATCCATCACTATATTCAAGGTGCAATCTCATCACTGCTGTACAGCAAGAGAATCCCCTCCCTATGGACAAAGGAATGACGACACTGCACATACAGACCAAAGTCACAACATCCCTTTTTGTAACCCTCTAGCATTGCAGCATGCAGATATATCATTTGCTGCCCGCTCAAACCCCAAAGGCCTCCTTTGACATTTCTGCTTTTCAGGTATCTTTGTCTGACTTAATAACTGTGCTTTAGATTATTTCCCTCTCAGATTTATTAGCCTACATTTTTCTAGGTCAGATCCCACTCTCTCAGTTAAAGCACATATTTATGCCATGTCCCATTCTCCTTGCACAGTTTTTTAATAATTAAACAGAGTTTGTTATTTCAAGGCAGAAGTTGGAAGATCCTTATTTGTGGGAGCTCAGCACATCACTCCTGATGTCCAGAGCTACAGAGAGAATCCTTGGGGGGGGTCGGGAGTCTTGGAATGTTGCAAAAGCACTTGGAGGCTTGATTTTGATCCATCTAGGGATGTGCCACCGATGTATGAGGAGACGGAACCTGTGAGAATCACTTGGGTGTGAATGGTGAAGGGAAGACATCATTATAGGGTAAATCACAGATTTTGGGGTTTTGGTACAGGGGGGTTGTGGAGACAAGATGGAGGAATCAGGGCGTGTCACCAGGCTCTTCTTTCTTCTTCCTGTCTTCAATCTTCTGTGGTGGTGTTGGCACTTGTGGATTGGTCTGGGGTGAGGGTGTACTTGGTGACGAGGGTGATAGGTATTGGGGACAAAAGGTAAATATGATATACGTAGTTTTTGTTATAAAAGATACGACCGCCTTGGGGGTGGGCAGAGTGCCTTTGGCTGCCGTGCTGGTCAGATCCTTCGGGCAGAGAAGGGACTTTGTAGATAAGAAACAATAAACAAATCTGAAGACCGAAAAAACTTAGAGTCCAGACTCATCTTTTGAGGCCCAGCGTGCAAGAACCATCCTAAGCGTGTGTGGGAGCAGAGACGGACAGCCGACCCCATACTTATTAGGATTTGGACAGGATTTGATCAGAGTATTTCAGTCCTTTTATCCTTTTATGTCTTGCACTGATTCAGCTGGGTGCTACACCTATGTCCACTGCTGGACCACTCATTTTTTTTGTCAGTGTGACTGTCTGTAGAGTTCCAAAAGGCAGCCCTGGAGCTCTCTCTTAGCTTTGCATGTTATCCAGAAAGAAAAATGCAATAATCTTATTAATTGTAGACAATCCACTCCTGAACAAGTCTAAGCCCTTCCACAGTTAAAGGACTTTAAAAATGGACACATCCAGGATACAACTAGTCTCATCCCTAAATATGCATCAAAACTAAGTTTAACAAGCTACACCCTAGAAATGTTTGTTTCATTTCAATGGACACGGGGCGAGTCCAGTAGACCTGGCCGTAGATACATAAACAGAAACAAACAACAGCAGATAATTGTGGACATCTTTGACATCATGAATTACTCTTTCATTTGTTTCTATCTACTAAAACATAAAAACATAAAAACTTCTTTATATTTAGTTCTTGTTTTCTCACATCATAAATTTTTTCATCTGTGTAACTTAGGAGCATTTTTGATGATCCATGTTTAACAGTGAGTTTTACCCAGCAGATTTCTAGGCAGTTAAAATAGTACTTGGGTACTATATTCTTTATCCAGTTTTTGAATAATTGCTCTAAATATTTTTTTTCAAGTCTTGCGACAGATGCCTACTGATATCTTTCATCCTCTGTAATTTAATCTCAAGTATTCCACTTGCTGCTATTCATTATCAAATTGTATCTCAGTGCCATTACAAACATGATATTCATTATTTCAGTATATAGTGGTAATATAAAAAAATAAATGAAGCAGCACAAAAAACAAACTACCCCTCTCATATATTTACTGCCTTAAAAACTTATGTAGGAGATATTTCTCTCAATGGTATACAGAAGAATCTTCAAGTGTTTCTTGCATCATTTCACTAAGAAAAGTTAAGATAGTTTACCATAACTATAACTGCAGCAGCCAACTGTTGCACAGATTTTTAACTTAATAAATCTATCACAAACTGAAGAGTTGAAGGTGAAATTCTGATCATAACCGGGCTTCTCAAGCTCTGCCATAAGATAGTCCCTGAATCCCATTAAACCTACCAAATATGAAGATACTCGCCCACCATATGATACTGTACATTAAGTTTATTTCAACATGGGAAATCTCTTTAAGTTTTATTATAGGAATAGCTATGATTTTTACTGTTTGTTTAACAACATGGAACATTCCATAAAGATCTGAAACCTTAATTACACTCCTCTACCTAATCCTCCAGGGAATTAATTGGAATAGCATATTAAACACTTTTTTTCCTGTTCCTAGAAGGGGTCTTCTGTTATCCATTGCCATTTCCCACACTTTTTAAAATTAATCAAATCCAATGTAGTAAGTAGCTTTATAAGCCAGTGGGCTCCTGCTTTCTCACTAGTCTCAAAAATTTACTTTACAGTGTAAGCTGTGTATCTTTTTAACACCTGAAATGTTTTTGTAAAAAACAAAACCGGCTCTTTGTCACAGTGATAGCAACAAATACCTTATTAATATGTGGTGCTAAAATGAACAACTATGCAGTAACAATGCCCTATTCAGCAGGTTTATTCCCTCCTCTTTCACCATGTTCCTATTGATTTCCGTGGTAATCTTTATTGTAAAGCTGTCCTTACAGTTCCAACATGGATGCAAGCAAAACTCCATTCCTGTATGTACCTCCTCAAAGTAACTCTTTATTATGCTTCAAGTTTATGCATCAGTCTGCAGTACGAGGATTGAGTATATATCAATGAGTACATCATTTCAAGAGGATGATAATCGGGAAAAAAAATTATTCTTTTAAAGCATATCTCATTCAGAAATGTTGGAAAAATCCTGCTTAATTGTGAGACATCTTGTATTTAAAAAAAGTTCCTGATATAGGCCACTATTTGAGACTACAGGAGAATGAGTTTCAAAATGAAGGGTACAGAACTAAGTGAAAGCAGCAAAAACAGCAATGTCCATTCTGTGTATTTAACTGTAACTACAAAGCAATTTTAATGTCAGACCATGGCATCTGGATATAGGTCAGCATATCTCCTTGAATTAATTAACAGTATAAAAACTGATAGTGTCTTAGGAATGGTGATTTTATTACTGAAAGTGACTACTTTGTATGAAACTAAGAGTTTAAAATATTCTATATGAGAGCAAATTCCCGAATATTAGCATTAATGGTGTGTTTTGGATGGTGTGGGCAGCAGTAGAACAGAATCATAGAGTCATTAAGGTTTGAAAAGACCTTTAAGCCCATCAAGCCGAATCATCACCTTAGTACCACTGCCATGTACACCTTAGAGCCATGTCCCATGCACAGACAGACACATCCATGTCTTTTTCGAACTTCCAGGAAGGAGGACGTCTCCACAGAATGTGGACAGTCTGTTAAATATTTTTTCCTAATACTCAATCTAAACTTCCCCTGGCACAGCCAGAGGCCATCACCTCTTGGCCTGTCACTTGTTGCCAGGACAACAGAATGACACCCCACTGGCTACAAGCTCCTTTCAGGCAATTGTAGGGAGCGATAAGGTCCCCCCGAGCCTCCTTTTCTCCAGGCTGAACACCCTCAGCTCCCTCAGCTTCTCCTCATCAGACTTGTGTTCCAGACTCTTCCTCAGCTCCACTGCCCTTCTCTGGACACACTCCAGCACCTTACAATGTCCTTCTGTACTGAGGGGTCCAAAAGAGAATGATTCAATCTGTGGCCTCACCAGCGCCAAGTACAGGGGGACAATCAAAGTCCTGGTCCTACTGGCCGCACTATCGCTGATACAGGCCATGATGCCACTGAGTTTCTTGGCCACCTGGACACTCTGCTGGTTCACGGTCAGACCAGTCAGACAGCCATATGAGATTCTATTAAAGGGACAAGTTTTTCCAAATTTTGGCTTTTTCACACACCATCATCACTGGAGAGCAAAATAGTCTGTCATGTCCCCTGGGTCTATGATCCATGAAAAGCATACACACTGGGGAGAGTGTTTATAACTTGCTCTTGTGTGACTGAAACTCCAAACATCGCAAGCGTGACGTGTGAAATATCAGGAACAGGCTCCCCAGAGAAGTGGTGGAATTACCATCCCTGAAAGTGTTCAAAAAACTTAGCAGATATGGCTTTTAGTATTACAGTTTAATGGAGACAGTGGTATTTTGTCAAAGGTTGGATTTGGCCATGTTGGAGATCTTTTCCAACCTTAATCATTCTATGATTCTACCTCATCCCACAGAAAAAAGCAATCTGGATTACATTTCTGATACAAGAAGCTAACAGTTTTCAAATTATTGTTTCAGAATAAAACATAAAAATGGTTTTATTTCAGTACTTTTAAAATGAGAACAATTAAATTAACTAGTGCACTTAATGTACTTTCCCATTCCTGGAAATGTTCAAGACCAGGTTGCACAGGGCCATTTTAATGAAAGGTGTCTCTGACCACGGAAGGGGAGTTGGAACAAGATAATCTTTAAGGTCCCTTTTAATACAAACCATTCTACAGTTCTGCAATTCTACTTGCATTCTTTCATTAGACAGCAAGACTGCTCACTATTTGTAGATTCTGGTTAAAAAATGCATGTATCTGTAGACAATATTTTTACTTTAAGTACAAAATCTAAATATAGTTGATCTTGCATAGTCAAGATTAGCAAAAATTCAAAAAGACTAAAGACTAGAAGCCTGCAGTTATCTTCACAAGTTGCTCTAGGAAGCTTTGAAGCCATCCTTAACTTGGATTAATTTGGATCTTAACTAGCATTCCCAACCCATATACTACAAGACAAAAATTATTCTTCCAAACAATGGTTTCTCAGCTTTTAGACGATGAGTAGACAAAAAATAATTCATTATCCCTAAATGAAGTGGAAAAGCATAGGTAGTTCTGGAGGGAGCACAGCATTAGGTGAGAACATAAAAGTATGGGACAATAAATAAAGAATACTACAACTAGTTCAAAGGGGACATGAAAACACAAAACTAGTTTTTTCTTCCGTTTGTGTTCTTCTACCTTGCAGGCTAAAAGTATATTGGATCCAATCTGCATTTTATTTTCCAAATCTATTTCATAAAAATAAGCAATTTTTCAATATTTATTGCATATTTTCTATGACATTTTTTCCAGGCAAATCAAAAATGAAAAACAAAATTAATCCAGCAACACAGATTTCTGCAGTTGAAAAAAAATGGGATGCCAAACAATAAAGCCAATAATATCAATAATTATTTTAGGAGACCTGATGAAGCAGGCTTGCATGTGGGTGTCTGTTGCCATTTCAAAACCACAAAAAATAGGCTGCCAATAGTGCTAACTGAGAGGAAACAAATACACTTGCAACTTCTCGGCACTGAATAGTAACTGGTATTTATTGCATTTAAGCTCATTTTATCTGACTTTTCATTTAATTGCACTTTGCTTCTAACAGAGTGCATTATATTAAATATTAAACATCTTGGTAAGGATGTCAAGGCACACTTTGCTGTCTTTTTAGATTACTGAACAGTAGTTCATGTAGGAATTATTTAGGGTTGCTGAAGGCAGAAAATGAAATGTGATGGGGTGAAATTAGAAAAGGAAAAGGTATAGGCAGTTAAAGTAGTCATATACAGAAAACTGTAAACCATTTCTCAGGGAAGAATAGATCTTTCCTTTCTTCAGATTTTTTCAAATAGACTAAAGGACTGACAACAGCTGTTCAATAATAAATAGTGCTGCAGAGAGAGAATAAATCATGGTCTTTGTTGATAGCACAACAGTCTCTTGCCGTAAGCAGTGGCCTGGGAGTCAGAAGCTGTTTCCCCAGCTTTGCCACTGACTTCCTTTGTAATCTTTTCTGGATCACCTCAGCAATTTCACTCTCTCTTGGTCTCTTGCAGAGTCTTAAATCTCTCCAAGTGAGGTCTAACTCTAACAGGGGCTTGTCATCCCCGCAATGCAATGTTATTGTCACTTGCTGCAATGCAAATAATAAAGAAATGCTGCATTTACTAGTAATGCTCACTCTCTTCCTCTTACACTACATTCTATTAGCTTTTTTTCTCCCCATTCAAATGCAGCAGGATCGAAAAGAACCCAATCACTTACTTGGAAGCTTGCAAACTTATACCCCCGGAAAACTTCATGTTAAAAAGACTTTACAATCTACAAGTGAAATGATCACTGCTCTCAGAAACTCATCCCTAATCTCTTTTACTCTAGTCCTTTGTCAGCTGCCAGCACCCAACATCTGAAGAGGTCCTACTCTTAACACCTCTTTTCCACGACAGGAACAAGACATAACTTTCTCAGAGATAGATGTTTTTGTGCTGTTAGTCACCAGGCTGCTTCTATACTTCAGCAATGAGAACCACCTCCAGAAAACGTTTCTCTTTCTCTCTATTAATAAAACTGAGATGTCTAGGTGATTCCTATAGGAATGACTATGCTGGCTTGGACCAGTGACTCATCAACTCAAATGACCAACGTGGACTTTTGAGGAAACTGTCCAAACCAGATAACGATATTGAGAGCTATGTCTGCTGAATATTTCCCCAGACCCCAGGTCTTCAGTCAGAGACAGAGGTGTTGTGATTAATTGCTTTCAAAAGATGTTTCTCCATGAAGTTGTTTGAAACATGCACAACCAGCTAAATAAGTAATCTGCTGATGTCTATAGTTACTAAAGAAGCAGCTCAGTCTGTAAACTGTATTTTATTGCTGTTCTGCAGCTATTTTTATTTTTTGAACTTCTGGTGGCATTTTACCACCCCTTCTTTTATTCTGTAGGAGAAGAAAGCCATGATGCTACAGTAACTGTCAGCCTGAACACTATTCAGAAGGCTGAGGTATCTGCTTAGGGGAAACTGAATCAAGTGGTGAGATTACTAACAGGGAAAGCAGAGTAACTGAGAATCATATCCCAGACACACTGTGGATGCCCCATCCCTAGAAGTGTTCAAGGTCAGGTTGGATGGGACTTTAAATAGCCTGGTCTAGTGGAAGGCATCCTCACCCATAGCAGGGGATTGGAACTAGAGGATCTTTACTGTCTTTTCCAACCCAAAATATTCTATAATTCTATGAAAACTTAAGGCTGGAGGAGGAATTGAGACATAAGGGGAATGAAAACGGTTCCTTTCTACCAGCAAATAACCATACTTTCCAGATCTCGCTTGGAGCCAAGGCTTCTGTTCCAAGTTCACCTCTGAACTTGGCCCACCACACTTTCCAGGAGGTTGGTCGCATTAAATTGCTCCAAGTATTTTACTGAGAATTGACAGATTGTTCTGCCTCTCTAAAAACTCCCATTCCATGCAGTAGCTGTCTTTTAAATCATTGGCTGGCATCTTTCCCAATTTTCCACATCTAAAACCTACCCAGTTGTCATATAACTACTATTTTCTCTCACACTTCCTTACAATAGGACTGTTTTATGCTTGTTTAGTTTGCTGCTCTGGGTTTATTTTGATCACAATGGAGCACTGTCAGGGCATGAGTAATATCGACAAAACAGCAACTACAATGCCATCTATCATCACAAAACTTCTTGGAAAACAGTAGTACACCTCTTCTGTCCTTCTATGAACTTTTGGACCAATCCTCATTGTATTTCCCCCAAATTCAGCATCACTTTCCCTCTGATCACAGAAAAAAAAACAATAGGAAAGCCTTCCTGGATAATGAGAGAAGGGTTGGAGTTAAAGTCAGAACAGCACTCAAAAATTTCATGATGGAGATCACAAGTGTCATCTTCTTATGTGCATCGCCTATTGTTATTCAGGGAAAAGAGAAGGAACTTCTTTAAGGAAGTTCTTTTTTTTTTTTTCCTATATTATATCACATTGAGCTCAATATAAAACAATAGAAAACATGTATTTGTACCTACAACAGCAGATGAGCTCTCCATTGTACTCTGTTTAATAAGATGCTTCTCAGCTAGTTTTCTCATTTGTATATAGAATCATAGAATCATTATGGTTGGAAAAGACCTCCAAGATGTCCAACTTTCAACAAATACTCTATACCAACTAAACCACATCATGAAGGTTGAAGCTGATCTTGTGGTCCTGTTGATTTAGAATCCCTCTGGCCAAATTCATGCTTGATAGGGACTCGGAATAGGGTATGGAGAAGGTCCTGGTGTTTAAGAACAAGATCTGCTACTGAATACTCCTGAGGGAAGCTGGTGACAGAATTGAGAGGATAAGGCATACTCTGGAGATTGAAAGTAATAGATGAGAGTAGCAAGAAGGAAGAAAAAAGTCAGATGCCAAAGGCAAAAAAAAACAACAACAAAAAAAAGCAATAGTTTTAAACTGTCAAAATGCCCAATCAGTTCTAATTCCCAGCTCTGTCAGATAGTTTAAATCCACTTCCAGTGTCACAGCTGAAATGGAATCTGCTCGGAATTACTTTTCATTAAAGGAAGTGGCTACTGAGAGTACAAGTTGCAAACAGGCTTTGGAGGAGAAGATGTTTAGGGAGGGGATCAAGGAAATCTCACAGTGAGGGAGGACTAGGAAAAAGCAGGCTTGATCTTCCTCTCACTTAAAGCAGTTCTACATGTTAAAACAGCTGACTTCAGAACAACCTGCTCCATATTTTCATCAGTGTAAGAACATGAGACCAACTGTGTTCCATGGGAATGCGTTTTATAATACATACCATCCCTGTATTCTTTTATCTAACTTTTTTTAGCCATTTTCATTTATTTCCATTTTCAGGAAAAAAAGCATGAGTAAATAAATTACTTTATTTAAAAAAAGGAATAAAACAAACATTTCCTCAGAGTTCACATTCACACATATTATGATGGCATGATAACTAAGTTCTGAATTTGGATTAATATTATATATAGGTGATGGCATATGGCAACAAGGATGTTTATTAGCATATGTTCCCCCCAAAGCATTAATTCTTGACTCAATGTGGTGACAAAAATTGTCATTTTGTCTTATCTAACAAGAAGTTTCAATGCATTTGCAATAGAGAAGTCCAGGAAGTACCAAAATGTTTGAGTTTTATGTTACATGGTCAGATAAACCAGCGGAACCAGTTTTAAGGAAAACATTTTGTACGATGCTTGCTGATCAAGCAGCCAAGTACTCTACAACCATAAAGCAGGCTGTGTTTACATGTGTAAGCATGAAAATTACTATCAGGCACAAATATATATCAACATTGTGCTGCCTGGCCCCTGACAGTTGAGGCTATAGCCAATATATTACACACAGATGTACATTTTGTAATGCTTTCATTTAAAAGGTTTAAGCTGTTTCCAAGGGGACTGCTCCAGCTCCCAGACAAACGGCCGCTTGACAGCTCTCCTAGTGCTCAAAGCTCTCATGCAATTTTGTTCAATACACAAAGTGCCAGGCTGAAGGAAATTGCTGTTCCTCATCTGATGCTAAGTGATTGGCTTTCTATCTTCATTAAATGTGTGCTACTCCACGCCTCAAAGACATTTTACCTTGTCCTGGAATGTGAACTTTAGCAGCTTTTTGAAATACCCAGAAGGGCTTGTAGAAATAAGAAGGAAAATCCTAAGTCCTGCCTGCCCATGCCCTTACCCCTGTTAAATCGATTAGAGATTGGACAGATCAGATGTTGTCTCACTAGATGTGCTGAGTTAGTCTTAAAAGTTGCTTTCAGAATTCAAATGAGATTCTATTCCCCAAGACCCCAGTCTCATCTGCAAAGGTGAACTAGGAATGGAGGAAAAGAAAAAAGAGTAGCAAAGAAAGAAAGATTTTGTCTGTGAGGGGAGCCTTTATATATGATGGATTACAAAATTAAGGCAGTACCAGGGTGGTACTGCTTGTGACTGTAGATTTCCCTGGCTCACTACAGTGCCAGATGCCCTCCCTCTTTTTTAATTCCAATGAGGATCCAGATACATAGATTCATTAAAAATGGGGTTCAGCCTTTAGAGAAATGAACATCCACTCTTCTCTCTCCCATTTTGGTAATAATGAAGAGCTGCTGCACCTCTCAAAGCTTGAAAACACAATTGTGCTGTTGAAAGCCATTATAATGAGATCTCTGTTTGAGAGTCAGGTCTGATCAAATAATAGACCTTCCCTGTTTGTGTTTAAGGATGGGTAAACAATGTCATAGTGAAACCTAACCAGAAGAAATTGCATGAGCTTCTTACATTCGTGCAGCCCTTTTGTTTCACTGCTATTTAGAGCTTTACTGGTCTGTGGCTGGTCTGAGGTCTGATACAAAGCCACTACTCATTTATGAAAAAAGGTGACTATTTACCCTGTTGACAACTCAGACACTAGAGAGAAACTGAAAACGGCAAGAGCATTATGCCCTGTGGACAATATAATCACCCTTGAAAGTCTGGGTGGATGGTGGCATTATGAGTTCTCATCCACTCCTTCCCATACTCCCTGAACAGCATATATCTGTGTGTAAAAGGGATAGAACAGTGAAGGCATCATTACCGGGAAAATGTACTTTGGGCAGAATGAGAAACAGCCCCATTATAGTCAAGCATGAGGGGACAAATTTGCATTGAGAAATCCCAGGAACAGAGTGGTGCCAGCATTCTATTGGAAATGACCATGCATCTTCCAGGTGAGGAATCCCATAATACTTTATGATGTACTGGAGGAGACTGACTTACGGTGGAGTGGCACGGTTGAGTGGTTGACTTAACAGTGCTGGATTACCAGTTGGATTCGATGATCTCTGCAGTGTTTTCCAACCTAAGTGATTCTATGACTCTATATATGTAGTCATGCAAACATTCTGCTCCACCCCCTGAAAACGTTCCAGCCTGCACAGTCTACATCATATGACCAGGCAAATCATAATAAACTCAAAAGCTGTGGAGCTCTTTCATCTCAGTGATCAGGTTAATGGTCTCCAGAGGCTTTCTGCACATTTGAAGACCCTTCCAGGTGGTTCTACACGATTTACCAAAATGAGTAACTCTTCATCCAGCTAAAGCTTAGCACTGGAAGATTTTGGGGGACAGATTCCTCTCACCCTGCTTTTGAACACTTAACTGATCTGCTAAATTAAAATAATTATGCTTCTGTGGAATGGAAATAATTTATTGATAGATAAAGGTGCTTCTGTTCACTGTCTAAAAGGCAGTCTAGAACAACTAAATTTGTAACATAATTGACACTGATACAATTCAAATATTAAACAGAAGGAAATCTGATTATTCCTCTCACAAGACAGGATTCCCTCTAGAGTTGTCTTACACTCTAGGACATCAGCCACTGTGCTTCTGAAACTATCTTGTGTGTTTAGTAACCCCCCCAATCTACGTCATGCCATAACAATGAAATCAGAAAAGCAAACACAAAAAATCCTACTTTTTAAAAAGTGAAAATATTCAGGAGTAAAAATGAACTGAATGTTCAGATTAATAATTCCCCAGTTCCAAAAAAGCCATATGATCTAAGGGAGCAGATAACAATGCTGATGACACTTTGTTGACAGCATTCCAGGAATCCTTTGTGAAGGAACAACTGACTTTTGTCTTTATTTTTTTTTTGTATTAAGAAATGATAATTCAAATAAATAGCTGACAGGTTTTTATTTAAATTTCAGATCTCTATTAGAATATATATGGAAAAATTATATTTAGAAATTCGAGAGCTTTCTCTGTTAGGTGGTGCAGAGAGACTGGCTACAGGAGAACCTACAAGAGAAAGACTGATGCTTTCCAAATGCAAGTTGCCCAGGAATGGGCATAAACAACCAATCTACTTGGAAACACAATTCCAATAGCAGTTGTTTGCAGTTATGAATGTACAATCCTATCTTTATATTCCACATGTGGATATAAATTGTCAGCCTTGCTCTGCACTTACCCATGTGTCACACCTGTGAAATATTTTATTATATAAACAAAACCATGTTTCACTTTATGGGCCAGTATTTCCATGCAGATCTGACACCAAAAGAGGTGCTGTGCTACACTGTTATTATATCGTCTATCAAGAAGCTCAACCAGTGACTTTCAGAGTGCAGAACCAGGAGACAGCCCCTTCCACTCTAATCTTGAGACAAAGAGCAAGGTCTACAGTCTTTCCTCCCCATTTCTCTGCTGTTAAACCAGGGAACCAGCTGTTTCTTCCACAGGGTGGTGAATGTTTGTAAAGTTTTCAAACAAGTACATTAAATTATTCATCAGGAATATAAATATTAATGGTTTGATTCAACATAGCGATAATCTGTCTTTCTTTAAAACTTTGAATTATTCTCTACCACCACAGCATCTAAAAAGGAACCAAACTATGTAATATTTCATGAGCAACCAAGAGCAATAGAAAAGTTCTGGGACGTCTCGGTGCTGCTATGGCTTTTCTCCTTGGTAATAATTCTTAGGTTTTAGAAGGGAGAGTTTTCCATTTTTGCTCCTGCTTTGATTTGTGGTTTTGATGGCTGATTGATTTTTCTGTGTAACTGATTTTATTTTGCTGTTATTTGATTTACTAAAGTCAGCAAAGTGAGGGCTGAGGCCATGACTGTGTTTTGAGCAAACTTCATGTTATGTTGGAAGGATTTTTTTGAGAGCGTGCACTAGACCTTTATTAAGACCCATGCAATTGTAGTTTTCCATCAGCCAAGACTCTACACTGGTACGATAGAGAAATTGTTACACAGTTAGTAAAAGAGGTGTAAAATAGGGTTGAATCTAACCAGTTTGTTCCCTTGTGCAATGTTAACTATGCTACGAGGCTGGGAAGATACGCCCAATGTTTTGCCCCATCTGTACTGAGGGACAAGGGTGACATCTGAGCTCATCACAGTTGTGACTACTCACCCCAAGGATGATGTTCTCACAGGGCCTGGGCTAAATGAAGCTTCACCTACAGAGGTAATTTAAATACACAAAAACCATCCACAAGCACTGAGGCCAACTGGCACAGAGCAGTGAGCATCTAAGCCAGTAACCTCTCACAGTCTCCAAAACAACATAGATGCATAAAAAGAGACTGGTGGAAATTAGCTGTTTTTCTTTTTTAGCTCCTGATCCAGACTGAAGTATTACTTGGGAGAGCACCAGTTGACACAGGCAAACACCATATCACAGATGCTTCTTACAGTGCAACAGTAGAAATTACTGTATTGTAGTGCCTAGGACTGTTTCCAGACACTTTCATTTACTTCTTGGATATAGTCTTCATATTCTCATCTGTGAGATCAGCTCTAACATCTACTGTAGAGGGAAAATTATTCAGTATATGCCCTGACTATGCCAGAGCAGGCAGGTCTGGGAATATTAAAGTAGTTGCCAAACAGTAATGCACAATGTTTTAATTATTCAGAACCACTCTGCCATTGTCACAGAGAAAAGACAAGGGCTTGGCAGAAATAAAACCCCACCATCACCAGCAAAACCAAGAGAGAATTTGGAATCCCCAGGTGTTTCTTTTCAGATGTTGTCTCTGATGGTGCTGCTGCGGGGGCTTAACTCTTGAGCCAGAGGATAAATATGAAAGCTAGTGTTCTGTATGTACGCACACCTGCACCTTTTTAGTACAAACAGCACAATTCAAGCAGAGGAGGTTAATGATTTCCCACACAATGTAATCTAGTTTATAGATCTGTATAAATGTTTTATGGCAACACTTGATTATGTGATGTCCCAAATGATTTATCAAAGAAGCTGATGTAAAAGACCAGCAAGAAATGCTGGGGAATTAACTGTCTCATTCTTTCTGTGGAAAAAAAAAATACTCAGAGCCCTCAGGAAACTTGAAACCTGTCTGGTGCAGAAAAAAGCTTGTAATTTGTTTGCATTTGATGACTCTCCTTAGTTGCAGGCAGTAGTGCTAAATTCACAATTTGTGGCAAGTAAAAAGAGGAGCAAGGAAGCTGCAGCGCACATTAAAATAGTTTAATCACCTACAGAATACAGTTTCTGCAAAGCAGGTTTTCCTCACTGTGCTTTACTGCTCAAACTGGCAGGAAAAAAAAAAAAGAGGAAAAGCAGGCTTCATAGTGGAGTTTAAAATACTGAAATAGCAAAATATCAGGAATAGAATGGAAAATAAAAAATGCAGATTATCTGGGAGAAGTGTATCATCCAACTTTCATTTTTCTGATATCAACAGTGTCTGTCCAGAGAAGGGCAATAAAGCTCATAAAAGGTTTGGAGCATACGTCTTAAGAGGAGTGGCTGAATGAGCTAGGGGTGTCTAGTCTGGAGAAAAGAAGGCTCAGGAGAGACTTTATCAATCTCTACAACTACCTGAAAGGAGGCTGTAGTCTGGTGGGGGTTGGTCTTCTCTCCCAGGTAACCAGTGACAGGACAAGGGGAAATGCCTCAAGCTGTGCCGGGGATGTTCTTGCTGGATATTAGGAAAAATTTCTTCATTGAAAGAGTTGCTAAGCATTGGAAGAGACTCCCCAGGGAAGTGGCGGAGTCACCATCCCTGGACGTATTATAAAAGAGGAGACATGACACTTTGCAGATGGTTTTGTGGGTATGGTGGCATTCGGTCAAAGGTTGAACTTGATAATCCAGGAGGTCTTTTCAACCTTGAGGATCCTAAAATCACAAGAGACTGGTTATGAGGACTATCCCCCCTACCCAGGTTACCAAAACACAACATGCATCTGTGGTGCTTTCGGTGTGAGCTGTGTCTGTGAGTGACAAACTCCCACAATATCCTAATAAACTCTGACAGAGGAAATCACAAAATGGTCTGGGGACCAGGATGCTCTCTTTTAAGCACTTCAGCAACTCCATGATGATGCCCTGATCTGTTTATTTTCCACATGCTTGGACAAGACAGACAAGTCACAGACTCAGCGTGGATTGTAAGCACTTAAACGAAGCATACGAATGCAAAGTGCAGAGATAGAGGTAACTCAGAGAGAAATGCAGCTCACATGGTGATGAAAGCTCCTTTATTTTAACCTGTGGTATCCATGAAACTAGCTTTATTATGCATAAACAAAGGCAATCTTAGCTTTCTTCTAAACAATGAGCTCTAAGTACAAAGAATAAAGAAACAGCTTACGATTGTTCCTGAGGAAATTTTCTGTTCTGACAGTGCGCGTGCTGGTTGCATTCTTTTACTAGCCTAAGAGAGTCACTATTAAAAGGATGCTATCTTATACCCTGGCCAATTCCAAAATTCCAATGCACAGTCTTGGGAATATCTGCCATTGAAGAAGCAAATGAATGAGCACAAAAGAAACAGAGTAATGCCTGGGATCTGACCTTTTATGTCAAACATTATTACAAGTAAGTGGGAATAGATGCAATACTCCTACAAGAATCAGAAACAGGTTTTGGTAAATGATTTGCAAAAAAGGCTGAAAACCTGACTGTTGCGTGATGCACCTGACCTGGAAGACTCATCAGTTTATTTTTCTGTTATTGCAAGATGATGATCTGTTTCTGATTTAAAAGGCCAAAGGCGGCATACGTATCGGCATATCACTAAACACAATTCTCGTGTATAAGGTGCTCACTGAACACAGAGGATTTTCTTAAAGTCAGAAACTATATTAAGATTTATATTAAGCTTTGTAAATTTGTTCATCAGAAAGAGTTACGCTGGATAAATTAAAGAGTGTTAAAAGTATGAGCATCAACCTGTGATTGTTCCCACTGTAGCTGATAAGATCCCTGGAAGAGTTTCGATCCAGCACTTAAAAATTATTTTGGAGAATATTTGGCTTGTATGGGCAAGAGAATATCCTAAGAGGGTGTGTGCAAATGCTCAACTCTGTCTTTTCCTCTGTCTGAAGGAAAAGAGAGTTTAGAGATAAATTCTTAAATTTTACAGGTGATCTGAAGTAACACCTTTGAGTATGTCCTTTGATTTAAGCAACATGAGAGAAAAGTTAAAAACAAATCAGACAAGAAGAAGAGCCGTGGTCATTAATGCCTGAGAGATAAAGAAAGGGACATTCACTGGAATATGGCCAATATCATAAACTGTAGGTCAAGAAGAGAAGAAAAGTAAAAGATGGCACAATCCACAATGACTTGCTAAGTTAAACTTTTAAATGGCCAGTGTTACGAAACTGAAGCCAGCCTAAGCTGTTACTTGTGTGAAGTAAGGAGACAATGCCTGCCTCAGTCTTTACTGCCTCTTGACTTCCATCAAGTAGCTGATATGGACAACAGAGTCCCAGAGGCAGAGGTCTGTCGGCATCACAGAGTGGTTTGGGTTGGAAGGGAGTTTTAAACTTTACCTAGTCCAACCCCTCTTCTATGGGCACAAATACCTTCTACCAGACCAGGATGTCAAAGCTCCATTTAACCTGGTCTGTAATGTTTCCAGGGATGGGCCATCCACCACCTCTCTGGGCAACCTGTGACAGAGTTTCTCCACGCTTATTGTAAACTTCTTCCTTATATCTAGTTTGAATCTACACTCTTTTAGTTAAAAAACATTACCCCTTGTCCTACTGCTACAGGCCTTATTAAAAAGTTTGTCCCTGTCTTTGCTGCAAATTCCTTTTAACTACTGAAATGTTGGAATAGAGTCTTCCTGAAGTATTTTGTTCTTCAGGCTGGACAACCTCAACTCTCTCAGCCCTTCCTCAAAGGAGAGGTGCTGCAGCCCTCAGATAATTTTTGCGACCCTCCTCTCAGCCTGCTCCAATAGGTCTGTATCTTTCCTAAATTAATAACATTTCTACATATTTACAGCTGATGCAGTACTCCATTTCTGACTGTGAGCTGTTGATCACTCTGGTTCTTGGAAAGGTACAAGGCATTATGGATCTGTAGGAGAACTGGAAAAAAAATGCGCTGTATCAATCCTTAGTAAGAAAATATTTTATCAGAAGCTGCTCAAAGAAATACACTTTATAAGCTGTTAAACAGTTGGTTGGAAATCACAGCCCGAAATGGCTATTTTCAAAACAGAATTCCAAACCCCACTTTGAATCTATGTGCTTTTGTATATGTTTATGTACACATACACTTATATGTATACTTATATGTGTAGCTATAAATAAATAAATAGTAGGAAAAGGCTGCTTCACTAATACCATGAATGATACTTAATGTTTACAAAAGACAAGAATCTGCGGCTCAGGCTTGGAATCCAGCCATATTGGTTCAGTGTAAATTAGTAACCGCATGCCAGGAGAGAGCTGGTCTACTAAGATATTTGCAGTGTTTTATTGCCTGGATTAATTAATGCTAATGGTTAAGAGAATGATAATCTACTGGCTTCCAAGCGGGAGTCAGGCAGTCTTCCCTGCTCAATGGAGTGTTAGAAGATTTGAAATATTTGAGGCATCAGAGGAGACTAAGAGATTTATAGAAGTCAGTGCTTGAGCTTCCCACCCCTGGAAATTTGTTACTGGAAGGTTTCCTGGAGCTCAAGAGGATATTATGGCTTCCTAATGGACTTTTATTCTTTTCTAATTTCTATGAATGTGAGGTTCTTAAAAAAACTATGTATTTCATACTTTTTTTTAGCCTTTTTTATTTAACTTTCACTTTTTAATGCATTATGCATATGTTTGAGGTTTAGTTGCCATTTTCTGGTTTGATCACTTTTGTACACAATCAGTCATTTCAAGTCTTTGCCTAAAGTATCACTACATAACAACCATTTTCACTCTCCTATTATATTTAAATGTTTTATTAAGCTGTTTCAAAATACCACTGTATGTGTTCAATGAAAGACCAAACCCATTTTGTTTTCCTTTTTGCATGATAGCTAAGACTGTCACTTAGACTTCTAGCTCACGGAAACAGATCTGAAGATCAAAGAGGATCTGAGAAAAGGAACCATTCATTAACTCAAAAAATTTAAAAATTTGAGCCATATAAAAAACCAAGCATATTATGAAAGAGGGGTCAAAAATGTTGGAGTGATATTATTAAGATTCTACCATTCTGTTCTTGTGGCTTCTTTATATCAATAGAAACTTCTTTTCTACAGAAAAAAACCCCACAACTATTATTTCCATAAATATTGCAGGGACTATTTCTACTACACAATTAAAAAGAAGACTAAAAACACTCTGATAATAAGGAACTTATCACTCTGAGGATTGGAAAATTGGTGACTAACTGAATTAGAAACTGAAAATTTACATGCCATTGCTATATAAATGCTCCTCAAGGATTTTATTTGTTGTTATTTACTGAAAATAGTCATTTTTAACTGGAAGCAATCATTAAAGATTTACATACATACAAGTCTAATAAGAAAAAGGAAGTATTTATATTTCTTGTATTTTCCAAAGAGTACTGCTGTTCCTATTATGTGACAATGATAAAGTTCCTTTAAGTACTACTTAGAGATAAAGTTTTGTTCCTGAAGATTGATCCCCTTTATGACAATAACTTAACATAACCCTGCTTCTTTCATCTGAGAAGTGTGAGACAGGTGTGGAGAATATTTCTTGGCATGGAACTTTTATGTTTTTAAGTTCCCTGTATCTTTAATTTATTTCCTTCTAGCAGCTGGCGCAGTAGATTTCTAAACCATTCCTGTAACTTTTTTTGATAAAAATTTTATACCCCTTCAAGGACACCCACAAGTCATGTATTGACTTGACAGGGGAGGCTGTCAGAGTCTTGATAGTATTTTCAGTTCCTTTAGTTTTATCCCCTGAGAAACAGTCTTTGTTATCCAAGAGTGGCTACTGAGTACATGTTTTGACTGGCACTGATTCAGGCACTGCTCTTTTCACTGATGCTAGCTGGTTTAGATATCAGCCTACACTTTCAGAAGCAAGGTCTGAAAATATAGTCTAAAAATGACTCTGGCAATCACATATACTCATCATTTTAAGCCAGAAGAGAATTCAAGATCATTTTGCGTGACTCCATGTTATGTTGCAATCCATTACATTTAGGCATTACACCTTATTAATCTCAAAAATTCAGTTTGACTACACTGTGTAGGTCCAGATTCATCCTGTATAACATACGACACCCAGTGAAACGTCCCTCATGGATCTTCTGCAGACAAGAACATATAGAAAAAAATAACCCCTCGAGTGGGCAAACCAGACCAGGATATGAGCTGTCCTGTGAAGAACTCATTCTTCATGTACACAAAGATGACCTTGAACTTCTCAAAAAATGCCTGAGAGTTTAAATGACTATTTCTATGACCCTGTGGCAACTCCCATGGCAAAAGCCAAAGAATATCTGGGAAATTAAGAAATAAACAGAGAACAGAAAAAAAAATATTATTACAACATTGAATAAAGTCCCAGCATATCCAATTCTTGCCTAGAAAATGCAGATGCACAAACAGCAGAACTTTCTTGACAAAAAGATGTGAAAACTAGAAATTTAAAGGACACGAAAGTATAGGTAAGTGGCTGATTAGGAACAATTAAATACACTGAGGTTCTTCAGCTTGCCAGAGGCAGCTGAGAGAGACTATGACTGAGACAGTCTGGATGTTTTTATGGTCCCTTTCAACACCAGAGCTAGCAAACAGCAAACGAAGCCAGGTGGCCAGCTGCACCAAAGGGAAGGGATTTGTGTGCATGTGTGTCCCAGGGTCAAGCCACGAGAACACAGCCGTGCTGCACAGCATGTAGTTATGCGGTGGAACTCAGAAGTCTGATAAAATGAAGTAAGGAGCATTCGTTGTCTACGACTTCCATCCTCCAGAGGTTTTTAAACAAATCTTATAATTTAACTACCGTGCTTCATAAATAGGAAACCTGTTGCTTATTTGAACAGTGCAGGAGGTATAAATGAAAAAAAGTGAGAGAAAAAGTTAATTGACTTTCAGCTTTGGCAGCTCCAGGAACAGACACTGTGTACAGACAGAATAGTAGCTAGGGGTGGCGATGACTGGTGTTGGGCAAAGCAACATCTGTCTGAGAAAAAACATCTGGACTGCTGCAGCATTCAGTGAGGAGTAAAATTTATCTTTAAGATTTTCCCTGTGGACTGGCAAAGATGCAGTTTTTACACAGAATTGTTTTACAGCAGTTCAATATAATTGCCTCAGAAATTTTAAGGATACTGCAAAGTGACTATCACAGATACTCTTTTAGGGAGTTTTGCCATTAGCATCACATCAACAATATTCAAAACACTTCCAAAAAGCCATTGGAGAACCAGACCACACCTCATATTTGAGCTCAATACACAGAGACCTTCCCACTTATTCAGCATCCAAGGGTTTGGATTCTATTTCAGATATTCTCAGCTGCACTTGGGCCACAATGAAATGCTACAGAAAGCTGTGATCCCACCCTCACAGATGTTCAAGCAGCAAGCAGCAGCCTGGCTGATATAGCTCATAAATTCAGAGTAGGGGGTGGCTGGAAAATGCTGCTTTCAGCTGTCCAATGTGAATGTCACAAGGAATGAGCATATGGTTAAAAAAATCACAGACTGTCCTAACCTGTACCTGCAACTGAATGCAGGAGAAAATATGCCTTTCTGCTTTTAAAGAATTGTGTAACTGAAGTCATACGCCAGAATTGTAGCAGTGGTAACTGATTTCATATAAGCAAATTCTGCCTGATATAAAAGAATACAGTTGTTCCATGGTAAGGAAACAACCTTTGCGAATTCAATCAACAAGTTTTTAAACAGTGACATTAAAAAGAAAGTGACTAGCTTTAGGGTATTTGAAGTATTGTAACCCCATAAAGTTTAAGCACTGGCAGGAAAAAAGAGTAATTGCTAAAGCAAACAGCTCAGCAGCTGGTTTACTTGTGTTCATCAGCGAGTGGTGATGAGCATGATGCTGCATCCTTGCAGCTGCAAGAAGAGATGGCCTATATATATATATATATATATATACACATATACACACATAAGGCTACTGGAACTACAGAATGATCAAAATGGAGAGAGATAGGATACCAGGAAAGTATTTTTCACTGAAATGGTGGTCAAGCACTGGAACAGGCTGCTCAGGGAAGTCCTGGAAACCTGACAAGCCAGAAGATGGGGGACATGGTTTAAGGACATGATTTAGTGGTGGACTTGGCAGTGCTGGGTTAATGGTTGGACTTGGAGTTTTTAGAAGTATTTTCCAAGCCTCAGGATTCTATGATTCTCTGACTGATACATGCTGCAATGTTTTCTGCACATCACTGCATCAGTAACGAAAGATGATACCCCTTTGTAATAATTCTGCAGCTCTCTGCAATTTAACTTGGTGAATGAACAGCTCTCCTCTTTTGATCATCAGATGATGAGTGCCGCCTGTCTAAGTAAGGAGTCAGTGTTTTCAGATCGACCATGTACCTGCTGAGATCAAACAGCAGAGTCACCTTTCAGGTCTAACATCATATATCCAGAGACACCCCTGCTATGGCAGAAATTACTCGTGCCTCTCATGATGAGGGATTTGCATTCATCCAGCAGGAGGTGAAAGAAGACACCTCCTCACTATGTGTTAATGTTTCTGTGATCCAGCAGCCCATGGGGAACTCTCCAGCTCCACACTCCACAAATGCCCAGCAAGACATAAGCTGTCCATTTATGAGCCCACAGTGTCCAGCACAGAGGATGGTTTCAAGTCCTTCTCAATGTGTAAAACTGAGGCTGAAGTCCATACAGCAACTACTCTAAAACCCTCTCTTGTATGTTGTGGCTACTGTGGTCTCAGCAGCAGTGAGTAAAGTTTAAATGATTTTAAATTACTTCTTTATTTGTGAGCAAGGATCAGCATATTCCTGTTTAAGTTATAAAAGAAAAAAACAAAGTCAAAACTAAATCTAACACCTAGCCACACAGCTCTTAAAAGTTGCTTCATATAGGTTACTTGTAAGTCTAAAAAATTCAGCCCATTTGGAAAAATATATTAAATTTGATATATATTAGACTCAAATATCATGGAATCATAGAATGGACTGGGCTGGAAGGGACATTAAAGAACATCTAGTTCCAACCCCACAGTCATGGGCAGGGACACCTTCAACTAGACCAGGCTGCTGAAAGCCCCATCTAATGTGACCTTAACACTTCCAGGGATACCGCTGCCAAAGCTTCACTAGGCAGCCTTTGCCACTGCCTCACCACCCTCCCAGTAAAGAATTTCTCCCTAATCTAAACCTATCCTCCTTAAGCTTAAAACCATTACCCCTTTTATTGTTACTCCATGCCTGTGTCAAAGGACCCTCTCCAGCTCTTTATGTACTGGAATGTGGTATAAGGTCTCTCTGAAGCCTGCTTTTCTGCAGTCTGAACTACCTCAACTCTCTTAGTCTGTCTATATATATTAAACTCCAGGGGTTAAGCTAGAGACACACAGGAAATTAGCTGCATGCAGTGTCTCAGACACAGGGACAATATTCTCACCTCCCTACAAACAGCAATTAAAATGCCCAGACACGTGAAGAAACGTTTTTTCTTAATCCTATTAAAATTCACCCATTACTAGGAATGCATTCTGTTAAATGCATGGTTTGCCCTAAGTGCTATGCTACTGCATTTTACCTGGAATACTTAATTGTTTCTCAAGAATAGCAAATGGTTAACAGCTCTTCATACAGGAGCTGTGGAATGGTTTCTGCAAATTTCACTGCAGTTCACTGCCTGCATTTACACCTAGTGAAAAACTGACTTTCAGGAAAGAAATAAAGGAAGAAAAAAAAAAAAAGGAAAATGCACAGGAGAAGCAGATAAGCTTTATAGATCCTAGAAGGCAAATGTGGAACTAGTGCTACAAAGAAGCTGTCTGCTTCCCGAGAGTGCAAAGTACCTCAGAGGTGTCAAAATACGAAGGTAGAGAGATAGAGCTTCCTCAGGTTAATGGTCTGATAATATCACTGTTGAGACCTGGAAAGCCATTGCCTCAACATCCATTTCTAGCAATGTTGATATAAACTCCGCAGGGGTGGGGTTAGGGGCAAATTCTGGGGCTTTGCCTGCCAGGCTGATGAAAGAAGGAAAATCTATTTCACTGCTTAAAAGACAAGAGTGGCTTTTGGTGCAGGAGGTCAGACAGATACACGGGTAAGTTGCTGTATAGGAGTAGTCTCAAAAAGGACTACTGAAATGAAAACCAGATAAGGGCCTGGAACAAGATCCTACAGTCTATTAATGCCCTGGGATAGTGTAAGAGAGACACATGGGAACTCAGACATAAGAAAAGTGGCGGGGCTGGGGGGGAGTTGCAGTGTTGACAACAAATATGTTTGTTCTATGGTAGGTAAAAAACCCCTTGGAACAAAAAGCTCTTGCAGGCTGATATGGGAAGAAAAGCCTGTTTGTGGTGAATACAATGGGGAATTTGTTCACATTGATGCAGACAAACCCATCACTTGAAAGCTGAAGTAGTTGTTTTGACCCTGTTCACTCCATGTTATCGAGTCAACCCAACTGGGCATTTAATCCCTCCAGGACTAAAGAAATCCATTTCTCTTCCCTCTTGTGAAAAAAGGAAAACTCACTGCTCTGGGTGTATCTCCACCAGACTTAGGCCCAGCAGGTGCTGGATGTGTGCAACATCCTGTTCATGGCTGACGGCATTTTGCAAGTGTTGCTATCAGTGCGAAGGAGAAAGCTGCTCCACACATGGTCCCCAACCAGTGTTTTCTTCATTTCGGACTAAATCTGTAGCTAGAAATGGAATTTTTAAATTCTTCTCTAATATAATTTAGGGTGCAGTCATTTCTATAGAGCCTTCTGGTACAAAAAGCATTTCAGGTCATAGGGCACAATGAAACACCAAGACAATGAAGAAAAATTAATGAAAAAATAGTATCTGGAAGAAAGAAGAAAAATGAGCACAGTATTCTGATTCTTAGTGACAATCTGCCTCCATGAAAATTTCAGGCAGACACTCTGGGACTACAAGGATGAGTTCTTAATCTAGTGAAACCCCAAACCAGCACAGGAAGCAACAGCAAAAACATGAGAAATATCTGGCTGAAATCACTCCTTAGGCTGATAATTATATGCTGGATGTAGTTAGCTGTTGGAGCTGGGCTTTTCTGGGTTATAAGGATAGGAAGGACATTCTGGATTGAGACAGTGCTCTAGAACAGGTATTCAGCTTTACTACCAGCATAACATGGGCTCCCTTTCATATCATATAAGCATCCTCAGTTCTCTATCTCTGAGAACACAGGAAATGAGTTCAGAGTTAAATAATTCTCTGGGTTAAATAATTTAGGCTTCTAGAAGGAAAGGTCAGCTTGCAAGTGTTATTTTAAAATTAATAAAACAGTACAGGTACTCAAAAAATGGCAAGAAGCAATAATCCCATCCAGGCACTTTAAATTTTTTAAACGTCACAGGAAAGGAATCCATGAATTTCAAGGATGAAAAGGACTTGCTCTCCCAATAACAAACTGGAGATCCTACCACAGTATCCAGCAAATCTAGTTCTACATCTAGTACTCTACATCCAAGACCTTTGCATGTTGCACCCAGTCCACAGGACTCACATTCAAACCCCGTGAGATAACATCATGTCTAAAGAGTCCTTCCAATCTGGTCTATAAAAAGTTTCTCCTGTAATAATAAGGTACTAAGCATTGCATTAAATATTTCTGGATGGGCAGATCTGCCAGACCCTTGCTTCACCATGGGAGTCCTCTGTCTTGAATAATGTCAGGAGGACATTGCAATGAGTCAGTCATGAATAACTATATGAAGTATTTATTATCTTGTGGTCACCATCCTTCACGAATGATCCAGAAGAAGATAGGGGTCAAAGACAGGATGAAAAGTAAGAGATACTGGTTTCAGGGCAGCAGAGAACAGAACAGACAAAGAGGTCAGAACAAGGGTACATGGATGATGGGCTCAGAACAGAAAATTAGGGATGCCACGTAGCTATGAAAGAACAGGGAGCCAGAAGAATAAACTTCCAGAGCAAGACAGCTGCTGAATGAAGTCATCTCAGAAGGTGTACTAGTGGCAGCGTTTGGGAAATAAAAAGTGGTAGTAGAGCCTCTGAATTTACATGGTGGGAAAATGAGAGACAGATGTAGGGGTAGAAATAGGAGTGAGGAGGAGAGAGGAAGAAAACAGAGACCTTGAAGATGGAAAGATGTGGGAATAAATTTCAAGCAAATGTGCAAACAGTAATGGATAATAATAGCACTCAGATGTTATGTAAGATCTTGTGTGTTTGGTGAGGGAACAACAAACTTCAGGCTCAGTAAAAGAAGACGGGCGGGCTTACGACAGGAACGTTTGTGTACAAAGTAACTGCAGGCTTTCTCAGCAGAGGCGAGATTTATATCCTATACAAAGGTATCAGGGAACAACAGAATGGTTGGTATTGAAGGGATTTTAAAGATCATTCCATTCCAGCCCCCTGCCATGGTCAAGGACACCTTCCTCTAGACCAGGCTGTTCAGGTCCCCATCTAACCTGTCCTTGAACGCTACCAGGGGTGGGATAGATACAACTTCCATGGGAAGCCTGTACCAGTGCCTCACCACCTTCATAGTGAGGAATTTCTTCCTAATACCTAATCTGAACCTAACTTCTTTCTGTTCAAAGCCATTATTCCTTATCCTATCAGTACAAAAGAATACATGTCAAAATAATGCCTGTCTGGGAATACCAAACAATCATGCACTTTAGGTTGTGAAAGCTCAACAATAAACAAGCCCAGGGACAAGGGCAGCTTCTGTTTACATCAGCGCTGCCACTCTTCTCACAAGTCCTGAGGAAGGACCAGAGCTCCGAAGATGCTGCCTAAGGAAGAGTACATCAAGGACACAGCATTATCCATTCTTGTCTTATTGCCCAGAAACACACTCATCTTTCATAATCAGCAAGACAGCAGCAAAACTGTCTGGCATAGCACCATGTTTTCATTTTTCTTCATTTAATTGTGCTCTGTCCCACGGCACGGATCAACAAGCAAACAACAACATGCAAAAAAAGAAACTAAGAGCTCGTCAGCAGGTCTGACTGGGGAGATTTACTTCTTGAGAGCTGGGCACAGAGCCAGATACATCGATGGTGGGACTTGCTAAGGGACATGGAGGCAGTGCTGGGTTTTGTAAACAATTCTGAAAGAAGAGGCCAGAAAACCAAAATCTGAAAGAAATAATCTTTCAATTTCACATTACTGACATAAAACTCCACTGGAGAAACTGACTGAACTCTTAGCTGGCATTGCACAACACTTGAACCTCTACCAGAGCTTGCACAAACAGAAATTTACAAGAACAGAGCAAGGCCGGGTTTTGTATTTTCCCAACCTGGCAAAAGAATTCTGTGGCTTAACTGAAATGGCTTTTCTGACACATCATCTCTTAATTCTCACTCATTCCTTCTCTCCATCCCTCTCAGGATCTCTTCTCCCAACCCCCCAAATCAGACTGTCTCCTTGAACAGCACAACATCTAAATCCAATCTTAATCTGATTCCCCAAAAGGTGCGGATTCCCCTTTTCCCTCTCTCCTTGGCACCTGCTATCTCTACAGCAGAGACTGAACCTGTTCTCCTGCGTGCGGGCTCTCGGCGCTGCCTGGGCCATTTTCTCTCTGAGTCACGGCCTTCTCACACTGTAAAGAACTGCTGAAGAGTGACTTGTTTCACCATTGCCCGGCTCCCTCGATAAGATATGGAAAGACAGTGGGCCACGATGGTCCCTGAAGGACCGGCCGTGGCGGTCCCTAGCGAGTGCGGCCCCTGGGCTCTGCCGCGCCGCCATCGCAGCTGAGCGCCCTCAGCGCCGAGCTGCGCGTGCCGCCGAGCGCTCGCGCGCAGCGCCGCGCACGTGGCGAGCGGGCGGTTGCCATGGTGCCTAGACTAGCGTGAAAGCGCCGAGTCACTGCCGTAAAGCGGCGCTGAGGCCGCTGGCGGAGGGAGGGAGGCCGCTCTTCGCGGGACGCCGCAGGTTCTTGGTGGTGATTCCCCGTCTCCCTTCCTGTAACTCTTGGCTTTTTCCTCTTTTTCTGTGTCATTCTTTGCTCTTTTCTTTGATAGTGAATAAAAATGAATTATCGTTTTGATCGCCACCGTTTGACCTCGTTTGTGTCTACTCGCTCTGGCTATTCGAATCCATCCTGCCCCGCCCTCCGCCTGGGTCGCACCTTTGGAGAAATCCAGATCGGGACGCAGACTTCTCCTAGATGCAAGAAAAAATTGTGCTCGGTGGTTAAACTCATGCATTTGGCAAGACAGCAGGGAGGAGAGAGAATGGTGTGTCGTTGTCACGGATTTCTCCAGAAGCCATGGTAATCCTCCCGCAAAACCCTTTGACAACAGATGCGACTCGGCCACCACCTGGAAGATTCCAGGGGCTGGACCACAGTGCCAATCCCGTTTACAAAAGGCAAAGGAGACAACCAGGAGCAATAACATGGTTCATGGGTACATCATCCTGAGATAAGAAACCCTAAGAGCGCAGCTGAGTAATACACAGCCTGCCTGTTGCACTTGTCTTCCTGAATGTCAGAGACCTTAAAAAGGTTTTAAGTATGGTTAGCACCATATTAAATATTGATCAGCTCATTCATGCTGAAGTGAGTGACTTCACCAAGATCGTGCAGCAGTGGCAAAACCCTGGAATAGACAACACCGTGAAGAAAAGCCTCCCACTCAGAAATTGCCTTATTGGTGTAACAACTGCATATTTATGTAATGCTGTTCACAACATACCTGTGAGACGCAAGGGGTACTTGGAGGTCCTCTTGCTCATTCCACAACACATACAGGTTATCCAAAGACATGGGATGCAATGCAATGGGACCCCATTGTGTATTTCATTAGACTTGAATGGGGCATTCATTCCTCTGGCTGGGAATGGAGAATGGGGAATGAGATAAACGTGCCTGCCTCACTGAAGAAGCTCAAGTAAGAAGAAAGAAAATTGGAGGTTCTGAAAAAGCACAAACGTTGCTTTTATCTAACATAGCAAATCCTCCCTACTGCTCTCCAGTTTTATCCAACTGCCTACTGACTCTACTATATGTCTGTTGCTGGTGTTATTCCTTCTGTGAATAGTTTTATCCTATCTGCCCTTCACACTAGATTCCTGCATTGTACTTATTTTGGATTTAAACCCAAAATTTGTCCAGAAACTTCATGTGAACCTGAAGCCTAATTATCACCTTCCTTTGCAATATTTTATATATCTGTCAAGATAAACCATAGTCAGGTTTTGATGCATATTTCATGTTGCTTAGAAATATGGTCTTTGCTACAGTGACAAACAAGATCACTTGCCTAATTTTACTGTTGCTCAAAAGTTATGATCTGGTGATAACTTCTAGATTTATGTATTGTAAGGCAGGACACTCTCATATGAGCAAGTCTCAATTTTAGCAAAAAATTATTTTTTCCGTGCAACAAGTCCTTGCTATCCATCAGGGCGTATTTTAGGATCTGCCAGTGTATTTAGACATACTCTGTAGTTTGGCACAGTAGGGGATGAAAACACTATTTCAGGATTGCTGACACTTTGTCAATGTAAGTGATTTCAGAAGGTAGCTTTGTTATATATTTTTGATAGACTAAAGATGAATTTTTTCAAAAATGAACAGCAAGAGACACATGGTGAATGGGGAGTTGATAACTGTGAAAAAAGCAGCATCAGCAAGTAACTGGGTCCCCAGCTTTCTAGGGACTTCTGCTGTGAAATCTGGCTTCTTGCCTCTTCCCTTCAACTTTTTCTTCTAAAGAGTGATAAAATTGTGCTACGAATTCCTGACACAAGGAGGAAGATAGAAGCTCTGTCCAGACGAGATGGCAGTGCTGCAGCAAATACGTCTGATGCTCTTGGGAAGGAGTAGGCAGCAGAAAACTTTCATGTGATTTTTCCCTGCTAGGAAAACACAGCAAAGATGACTCCATCCATTTTGCAACTTTGTTATGGCAAGACATGATTTCTTAAAAATCCAGAAAACAATGGTTGTTTTAACAAAGGATTTGTATAAGAACAGGGATTCTGTTAGGAATACACTGGACTTAATGTCTTGGTTCACATGGAACGAGTAAGGAACAGAAGGTGAAGCAAGAAGTTAAGGACCTGTCCTATGCCAGTTTTGGTCCTTCTGATGGAGACTCTCTCATGTCATAAATGAGCAATGGTTTGGGTTGGTAGGGACATTAAAGATCATCTAGTTTCAACCCCCCAAGCATGGGCAGTGGTACCACTTATTAGATCAGGTTCCCTGGAGCCCTATCCAACCTGGCCTTGGACACTTCAGGGATGGGGCATCCACAGCTTCTCTGGGCCAGTATTTTACCACCCTCACAGTAGATAATTTCTTCCTAATCCCAAATCTAAACATGCTCTCTTTCAGGTTAAAGCCATTCCCCCTTGTCCTCTCCCTACATGCCCCTGTCAAAAGTCCCTCTCCAGCTCTCCTTTAACACCTTTAGGCATTGGAAGGCTTTCTAAGGTCCCCCTGCAGCCTTCCCTTTTACAGGCTGTGCTGCCCCAAATCTCTCAATCTGTCTTAGAAGAGTTGCTCCAACCCTCTGATCATCTTTGTGGCCTCCTCTGAACCTGCTCTAACACTTCCGTGTCCTTCTTGTGCTGAGGGCTCCAGACCTCAATGCTGTACTCCAGGTGAAAGTACAGTATTCATTTAGCTGTCCTCTTTTCGTGGTAAACTTGGCAGTTACAGCTGAGCTAAGTAAGTTCTCCCTGTGTTGTCACTTGGTAGGAGAGTTTCTTATTCTGTCCCCATATTTCTCATGTAACGAGGCAGGATGCTGTCAAGACAGGTGCTGAGTTTCACCCATACTGTGAAGACACTACAAAGGTACATGATACAGTTATTGCCAGCAGCATCTGTAAAACAGGTTCCAGGCAGGGCTGTGCAGGTGTGAGATGACAGTCATCATAACCAGGGTACCATCAGTCAGTTCCCCGTCCCTCTTAACAATTTCCAGCTGATGGCTCCATGGGTTGTCATTTTAAAAACAAGTGGAAGACCCTCATCAAACTAGCCCCTTGTGCCCTCCTATCCAGTGGTATCTAGAAAAATCTTCCTGACCTTCAGAAAGCAATTTAGGCCTAATGCTCTGTTATTAAACTGGTAGGTGTGTATTAAAAACACTCATTTAGTCTGCAGTGAATGGAAGGTTAAGTAAGGTCAAAGAGTGCCTGCTTGACTTATGTCAAAAAGTTATTCTGTTAATTTTTTTGGTTGATCTTGACTCTTTCCCTGCAAATGACAGCACTATTATTAATGTTAATTAGCCAGGCCTAGTAATGGGATCATTGTGAAAGGAATAGCTTTGATGTGTGCAAGTAACATCTAATATGTGGTGTAAAAGTGCTCTGTTACTACTCAATAAAAATATATTTCCAGTGATTAAGTACAGGAACTGGAATTTCAGTCCCATTAAGTTAATGGCAGAACTCCCAGTAAATAGAATGGGATGAGCAGTGTTCACTTTTATAAAAATCCACTACTTTCACCATTTCTTACACTTTAGTAAGCCAAAGGAAATGTCACTCTGCCATGCCAAAGACCTTATTTACTCTTTTCTACAATTCTTGTCTTCTCTGTCCTGAGTTTTAAGAATCAGATCTCTGTCTTTCTCACTCCATCTTACCATCATTGAGCCATGCTGTTCTATAGACGTGTACCATATTACTAAAGCAACACAAACTTTGTTTCAGATTCTTAGGTTGGGTCAGAAATTGCACCTGCTTCTTTAATGTTTTGAATGTCATACATAAATTAAACTAGTATTGGCCCAGAATAGGAGCATGCACTCATGCTTTCACAGCCATTTAAATAAATGTCTTCATCTTAACCTCAACAACACCATTTATCTCTAACCAAATTTTTTTTTTTAAGATAATTTAAAGATGGATATTTAGAGCTCAAAATATCCACTGTTGTGACTGGAAAAAAAGTCCAATTAGAAAAAATTGTTGGGTAAAAACACCTCCACAGGTCCCTTTCTTACTGAGCTGTTCTATGACTATAAAATATTTGTAAATCCCAACTGAATGTCTTCTGTACGAGTGCATATCAATGCTCTCCTAGATAAACAAGGTGTATAATTCAGCTGGGACGCCCCTAGCACTCCTCATGTACTTTGGACAACCCACTCACATGTTAACAGTAAGTCTGATGCATGTGGTAGATAATAGACATACTTGACAAATCTACACATCAGCACAGATGTGGTAGATCTCATGGTTCCCTAATACTTGAGTCCTATAACACATGGATTTCCTATGGCACAGAATCATAAAAAAATTTTGCTTGGAAGGGGTCTTAGAGACTATATAGCTCCAGCCTCCTGGCCCATGGGGAGGCATACCTTCCTGGCCTTGAACACTTCCAGGGATGGTGCAGCCACAACTTCTTTAGGCAGCCTGTGCCAGTGCCTTACCACCCTCACGGGATAGAATTTTTTCCTAAAATCAAATGTCAGCCAACCCTCTATGTTTGAGGCCTTTCCCCCCTACTTCATGCCCTTATTCAGAAATCCCTCTCCAGCTCTCTTGCAGCCTCTTTAGGTAGTGGATGATAATCCAGGTCTTTCCAGAGCTGAGCAAGCCTAACTCTTTCAACCTATTTTCTTATCCACCAGGTATGACCAGAAAGTCTGAAATGGCTATGGTGGGTTGAGTTAACATATATGCAGGCCTAAGTAAGCCTGCACAGACTAAAAATACCCCAGAGAGAAAGTTCAGCCTTGAGCAAACTTTCACATTAGTCAGGAGAGCTCTAAACACAGCCACATCTTTTGTTGTGTCTATATAAATCTTCCCTGAGACTTTGTGTTGCATAGTGCATAAATAATGTTGTGCTTCTATTCCCTGTCTGCATTGATCCACACTGGCCTTTACAACTTCATCTTGGGTGACCCTGCTGTCAGAGGTAAGACCTGTCTGAAAAAGAGCTGAAGACCCAGAGTGTAAAGCAAAGTTTACTCTGTTGCGACTGTCACCGTGATCTTCCTGAGTGACCTTGGTGAATTGCTCCCAGCTCAGGTAGGGTTTTCTTACCTGAGAGGTCCCAACAGAACTGGAATCACTTCACACAGAGTTCTTTTAATCTTCCTACATCAATTCCTGCAAATCTTTTTTCTTGCCTGAAAGGAGATTATTGTCTTGCAAAAAAAATATTTTTTTTTAAAAGGGCATTTCATCTAATATATCTTAATTGCCATAACATTTAAAGAAGATACATGATTCCCTTAATTCAAAAGGCTAATGAATCATTTTTAATCATACAAAAATGTCATGTCCTATGGTGGTAAGCAGCCTAAAAAGCCCAGGAGAAGTTGGTACGCATATGGTGGCTTGCTCTTTCCGTAGCGTGAAAAAAAATGAATGAGCCTGCTGCTGGCTCCTGACTGCACACGCCAGTCTTAACTTTGGAGAAGTAATCATTTGCTCCTCGACTCATTCCTCTCTTTTCATCATTTGATTGCAGATTCCAGATGGGTTTGGTAGCCAGTAATTACTTTTATAACTAGAACTCCCTTGCAATGCATCAGGTTAATATAAATGGCATTCTGTACTGACACTCATAATCTTCTCTAACTTCTCTCCCATGCCAGTGGAATAGTATTTCCTTAATACTAACCAAACAGTGATCTCTTATCTTTTTGTTGTTGTTGTTGTTTTGACAGAGGGTATGTGGGAAGGAGCAATTTATATTTTTCCAGGCTCCTCACTCTCCTTCACTATGTTTATTAAATCTGTATGTGTTACTTTTATTTCTTAGTGCCAATGGATTTTTCTTCTAATTACAGCAATCTGATTTCAGTTTATTTAAATGCTGATTTATGTTTATGCTATCCCCTGGTATCAATTTCATTCCAACTAGATCCCAGTCTAACTTAATTACTTGTAGTCTTGTCATTCCAAACTAATGCTAATTAAAACAGTTTTATTGCTGGAAGGTATTAAAGATTAACCCCTCCACTGTTCTATAGGAAAGAAAGTAAAGTGAAGGTGAGGAAAAAGAAGGTTTACAAAACCAGAGAAAAGAGTGCATAGGAATGTCCACTACATCTGTTTTGTTTGATCACACAGTGTGATGCAGTTGCCTAAGGTTCACAGCCTGGTTTTATTGCCTGGTCTGGTGATCTCTTCCTGTTCTCACCCCTGTTGTTTCCATTTCCTCTTCTTTAACTATGTCTGGATGCAAAAGTTGCAGAAGATGAAGGTGCACACCTACTGGTAGCCAGCCTCTCCTCTCTTCATGTCCCCATGTCCCTCTCCCTCCCGTTCTGCCACACCTCCTCTCAGTTGTATCTCACTTTCTCTACCTCCTCCTCTTCATCACATATCCCACTCTTTGCCATTCTCTCAAATCACACACTTGTTTACATTCAAGAAAAACAGTGTTTTAATCCAATCATCGTCCCTGTAGACTTAGCACAGATGAAGATCTCTGTCAGTGCATTGTTCACTGCTGTTCAACTGTGTCCAGCAGAAGTTGAAGCTGAAGCACTGACCAGCCTAAGCTTTTAGTAGCAAGCACTTTGCAACCAAAGAGAGATCAATCCTCACAAAGATGTGTTGGGGTGAGTTTGAGTTAGATGTTAGGAAAAGTTTCTTCATCCACTGAGTAGCTGAGCACTGGAACAGGCTCCCCAGGGAAGTGGTCACAGCACCAAGCGTGCAGTTCAGGAGTTCAGGAAGCATTTGGGAAATGCTCTCAGGCACATGGTTTGCATTTTGGAGCTATCCTGTGCAGGGCCAGGAGCTGGACTCAGTGATCCTTGTGGGTCCCTTTCAGGAAAATCTAAGAGGTTTTTTTTGCTATGTGGATTTGAGATGATAACAGAATATATTGCAATAACCCAATATATTGCTTTGAGTCTTCAAGCAAACTAGGGGAGTTAGTAGGCTGATAAAGCACCCACTGAGTGCAATTATGTCCTGTGCAGTGCTTGTAAACTTTACCTGCCTCTTCAATGCTTCTCATAAATCCCCCTGACTGCAGCATACTACTCTGGCTTCCCAAAATCCCTACCCATCTCAGATACAGCTTTATTTTCCTCTACCTTATTCCTAAGTTGACATTTGCAGAAATGGTAATAAACTAACTCAGTTATTTTTAAAAAAATCCCCAAGTCCTTACTCTTCAATGCTAAAATAACTCCACATATATCTTTACAGGCTTACATAAGCACATGTATGCAAATGGCCACAGTATTGTACTCAGGTGTTTGGCTTTCCAGCACAGTTTTTTGGTTGGTTGCCAGGTAACTGGAACACTTCTGATACACATGTGCAGACGACATACTTAATTGTTTTTCATGTGTACCCAAATTAGGAGCCGGGAGGGCTACTGTTATTTCTGCTGATGAGAAAGTGACATCTGTGGGAACACAGAAAGCTATAGAGTGTGTCTGTCTGGGGCTAATTGATTTATAAAACTTGCCGACAGACAGATGTGAACAAACACTTCTGACAAACAGCATGATTATAAATTAGCTTCTTCTTTTTATAGGAGGTAGGCTAAAAACACACAGCAAGGATAAGTAATGGGTGGAGGAGACACGTTATTTATTTTCTGGATCCAATGAAGCACAGCAATTGTACTCTTGTTCTGTGGGCTGGTTTCCTGTTGGAGTCAGGGAGTACGGGAAAAAGAGCTGAAGAATGAGGATGATCTCTACAAAATGGGAAGCATATTGCAGTATCCCAGGAAAAGATATAAATATGATCTCTGAGCTCTCTGTCTGATTTTGTGGGTTTTAGCTGAAGTGGGTAGGTCTGATTGTTATTAAGGAAATTCTGTGCTATTTTCCGTAATGAAATTCACTCCTACAGAGACCAAGCAACTTAATTTCAGGATTTGTGCATCAGAGAAGAGAGTGTGAACTTCATCACATTGCTTTGATACATAAATAAAGTTGTGCAATTCCTTTGAATTTTCTCTTAAGTCAATGAACAGCGCAACTGGTTTCCCCAGGAGAAGAATGGAGGGTGTCAAGGGAGGGGTGAGCCTAACAGAAAACTGAAGTCCTCTGTGGATTTATGTGAATGCTGAGACTACTCTCTAAAATAACTAAGTTCTTTCCTCAATGTCCCAGAAGACAATTACAGGGAAAAAAATAGAAAAAAATCCTACCTCTTCATACCTACATGAAAGAAAAAGAGTTCCACATACTATTGTCTAGATGAGTTTCACTTCATTTTCCCATCTATAAGCAGGAGGCAATAAGAAATAGAATTGAAATTAATTTGTCTCAAAGTAGTGGAAATGAAATTTTTATAAGTATTATACATGAAAACAGACCACAGAATTTCACAACAAAGATTACATTGTCTAAACTCAGTGGTAAAGCAAGTGGAGAAATTTAAAATATAGGTAAAAAGGAATTTTCTTATTATCCCTTAAGCTCCCAACATCCCTATCTGCTCCTATCTGTGTTCTACCAGTCCCATTACCAAGCATGAGGCAGCACCAACAGGGACTAGTAGAGAGGAGTATGCTGTGTATGCCTGCATTTACAGAGGGAAAGCTTGCCATCCATCATCACAGTTCCAGAGAGAGAGGCAATGCTGAATCTTTCCTCTACAATGCTTTCCACCACTACACAAAGAAATCTCAGTGAGAGAGAGAGAGCACACAAGTACTAAGTGCACCAGCACAAGGGTAGAAATGGAAAAAAAACCTCAGAAAAGTCATTACTCATCAGTCTTCAGATTTACAGCCTTCAAGGTCTGGGAGGGTGGGCACTCAGCACAGGCAGCAGCAGCAGACACGGCTACTCCTCAGCTAAGGCATGACCCTCCCTGACTACCCAGCCCTGGGTATGCAGATGATGGGAGGAGGGCAGGGAAAGTTCCTGCTGCTCAGCTCTTGGGGTGCTGCCCTTGTACAGCTGCCTTGTGCAATTCAAAGCAGCAACACTCAGCATCGGATCTGTGAAGGGCAGTGAGCAGCCAGCAGCAATTCTGGCAGCCAGTGAGGGATTTTTTAGGATGAAAGCTGAGTGCAATCAAGGAGAGGTAGGCAAAGCAATCCCCAGACCTGTGGCTTCTGGGAACAGGTAGATACAGAGGCAGACCCTTGCAGGCAGAGACTTGCTGAACTCATGAGGGTTCATGGTGTTTACCCTGCTGAGGGTCTGTGGTGCAGTGAGGTTTAGTACTGAGGGTCCTGTTACCCTCATTGGCATCCAGCAGAATCTGGTATGAGGAAGATGAAATACAAGCAAAATGAGTCCCAAAGCTTAAACAGACTCTCTAATCTTGGCTGAAATCTTGGCAGACAGGACATGCCAGTGGGACACAGGACTTGGAGTATTCCTGGGAAGATGATGGTAATTATTCCTGTCATTAAGAGCAGCAGGAAATGAGTCTTTGAGAGCAGCTTGTCTTACATACAGACACACACACACGCACACCCAGGCACAAGCCAAGGCAGACTTTAGGAGAAAAGGTTGTGTCTCAGTGTAAAGGAAACTAAGTCAATATTATCTTTTAATAACAAATCCAAAAGGAGGCAAGCTGTCCCAAAGAATGAGCCAACAGAAAACACATTCACAGGAATATGACAGATAAAGGGGCCTCAGTTGAACAAATTAGCATGTGCAAATATTTGTGCTGATGACGTTGATGAAGATTTAAATTGTAGAGAATACATTAATAAATTGACATCCCAAACTGGAGTTGCATAAAAAAGAACCTTTCCCAACCCAGGAATTGTTCTCCCTGTCTTGTTTTCTTTCACTTAGTAGGAAACATTTTTCCTTCATGCTGTGAGAAACAACCTTTTTTTTCATCCCTGTGCTTGCTCTCACTTTTCTGATGACTACTCTGAGTTTAATAAGATGCTGTCAGACATGTGCAGTTAAAGCTTGGGGTTGCGTTTCTGTTTTCTCTTGTTCTTGCACAACACAATTCCAGCGGTGTCGCTTTTACAAGGCATAATGTGACTCCTCACAGGAACAGTGCAAGACAAAACCAAGGTGTTGATGGAGCACTGAAGTATCCCTCCCCTGCTGTGGGACATATGTGGAAGGAGAAGATCTCCTGTAGTCCCTCTTCATGTTAAACCCATACGGGTTTTTCCAAAGTGCTCTCTATAGAAACAGAGCAGGAAGAATTATGTTTTATATGCATGGAAATTGCACAAGTTACCTTTTTTATTTTCCCCTATAGAATCATAAAAAGGCTTGGGTTGGAAGGTATATTGAAGATCATCTAGTTTCAAGCCCCCTGCTGTTGGCACAAATGCCACCCACTAGATCAGATTGTCCCATTCAACCTGGCCTTGAACATTTCATATGCTTTCATCTTCCATGCTTTTGTGTGTGTCATACAATTAATGCTAGGATCATCTAAATGGGAGGCAAATTATGCACCCAAGGAGAAAAGAAGAGACTGAGACAAACTAATTCTGCTTTGATTTGTTTCTTGATCCCAAGAAGAGAGAAGATGAAGTGCAATCCCTGTTCTTATATGGCCACCTTGGTCTTTCTTTTTACTGCCACAAAAGCAAGGAAAAAAATAATTCAGGAAATTCCTGTGCTCCAGTGTATGGTTAACTCACAACTTTCAGGAGTGAATTAGCCTGCTAATGTCATAATGTCTGCTAAGTCAGTTAGAGCAAGGCAGCAAGGCTCTAGCTTTTGTACTTATTATGCTTATCTCAATTGCTATTCACAGTCTGAAGCCTCACTTCCCTGCCATTTTATACTGATCACTGTGCTAGACTGAAGAAAAGCTTATGACCATATGGTTGCATTTGGCTGCTCACCCATTCTCAGAATTTCACCCAGTTCTCATTGACTTTCAATGGCATCTGGATGACTAATTGCCACAGGCATCTCTCAAAGCCTCAGCTACAGCACCCTAAAGAAGGCAGGCTACTTTCAAGTCTAACACACAAAACAGCAGGTTCTTGCCTTCAGGCGCTTGCACCTACTGTTAGATGTTTATTCTTAAGTGGTAAAGATAAGTCAAGCAAGACAGAGTGGTTATGGCAAGTTTCAGGCCACAATGTGTAGCTGGAAGTTTTAGGAAGAGCTGGGCTAGTCCAATGAATGTTATCATGCCCCTTACAGTGACCATCACCAGAGGTAGCAGGAAAGGTGCTGAGCAGTCTGTGCCTTGAGCTGCAGGATTTATTTCGTGCTCTGCCACTGATGTCCAGTAGAGCCTCTGCCAGGTCATTTAACCCCTGTGCCATCCATCATCACATTTTTCTCTATTAGGTCACAAAGTGTTGAGAACAGGACAGTGTGGAGCAGTCTTCCATGATCCATGCACAAAGGAGTTTGTCATGGAGACTCTGGCATTGGTTGGAATCTGACCTGGAAAAACTCTGGGAAAAATAATAGCAGCAAGTATTTTTGTGTTCTCAAAAGAATTGTGTGGACCCATCTGCACCGTGTGAGCTCACAGTACCCACATAACTGACCTGAAAGTGGCTGCACTTGGTTTTGTCAAGGTTTTTTCCTTCACAACCCCCCCAGTTTCTGCAGGGCAAAGGAAATCCTTTTGAACAAGACGATTCAGGATAACGGAAAGCAGCATGTCGTGTAAACACCTATGTGAGGCAGGAAAAAATAAAAAAGAGACTTCTTCTATCCTAAACAACAGTAGGACCATTGCAGAGGTCAGAATGGCCATGGCTGTAAAAAGCTTCTAAAAATGTATGTGCTGCTGTTGAATTGCTTTGCCCTTGTCTCCAGAGCTTCTCAGGGAATTGTATTCAATCTCAACTTTTATGAAGACGAGCCCAATGAAGATTTGATCTGCAGCATTTCTGGCTGTAGTCTGAAATGTTGCTCAGGATGTCTTTAAAGATTTAAAAGGAATTTAGCTTTAGTGTTCTTTGTGTGTGCTTATTGTTGGGTTTTTTCCCAAACCACAGAATTGCTGAGAGGTTTTGTACCTTTTCTATTTTCTCCCTTCAAAGATTACAGATAGACTCATCACCTAATTATTTTGTTTCCATCTTGTAAACAAGATCTGGGGAAGAAGATAGCAAAGAACATATTTGTGCTTGTATCTTACGACATGCCTACACTGAAAGAAATTATACATAACAAAATTTCATTCCAATTTCCTGTAACATGGTACCCTGTGAAATGGGAAATAAAAAAGAGGAGACGCTGTTAGACACGGTCTGTTCTGTGTAGTTCTACTCTGCTCCAAAGGAGTGCTAAATTGAAAGTTTCAGTTTCAATAAACCTTTATTGACATATTTAGTAATATTAATAAATTATTCAAATAGAAAAAGAACAAAAGTTCCCATGAAATTATACACAGATGTTATTTAAGCAGCCCTTGCCTGGAATATAAGAAAGCCAGGTTTCTCACTTCTGGAAATCTGAAAAGTAAGTTGACTGTGGAGAACAAAAAAAAGGTTCTTTAATTTTTTTTTAATTTAATTCATCTTTCTTTTCCAAATTCATTCAATACCAAAGAAAGTAAATGTTTAAATGGTCATTTTTACAGTTGGGTTTTAAAAATTTTTGCTTGCAGTGTAATTTTAGTTGTCTGTGCTCCTTCAAAAACAGCTGGAATAATGGCCTATCTGCATGCATGTTCAAAATATAATATATAACATGTAATATACCACATATAGTATGTTATATACATCATTTGTTGTATAAATGACTAAAAAATAAAATATGAAATAAAACAACAAGCATCTGCAACATTTTCCCCATTCATTTCATAGTCTGGAAGCTATCTCATGAGCTTGAGAGAACCTCTGTTGAGATCATGGGTTGAAGACATACATTCCTAAGGTAAATGTTGCTACTCCTCAAATACATGGTTCCTGGACTGTCTAAAGAGATTGATGATAACACCCTGTGGCTATCAGTGCAAAGAAAGGACTATTCTGAATTTTTAAAAAATGCTTCCCATAATCAAATGTTAAATAAAGCATTACCATAGACAAAGTTATAGTTTTTACTATGTCAGATTGTATATATCAAGAAAAGTGGGGGATATAAATAAAACCTTCCTGATTAGACCTGCAGCCTGAGGACAGGAGGGGTATAAGCACCACCACATGTTTCCTGAGATTTGCAAAACCAGAAAATGAATGAGTGACATAAATCAAGGCAAGTCTATGAAGCACTATTTAATATTTTGGTTTTCCTTAGTAAATATTCTCCCTTAAAAGTCTGCCTTCCAATAGGAAAACAAATGGGGGAATTTGCTCCTAATGTTTCAGACTTGCATACAAGAAAGTGCCTGAGTCCTGATTTGGCAAGAAAGAAACAGCCACCCTGATTCCAAAGGAAATCTCTTGATATTGGGGCATCTTTAAGGTCTTAAAGAGATCCATGGGATTCCAGCACACATTTCATCATGTGCCTATGCATTATTTCTGAAGTGGGCTCAACAGCACATTGGAAGCTTTCTGAAGTCTGCAGTCCTTACAGACCTCAGGCTGTGCTTTCCCATTATCTCACCATTTTCTCTTGAGATTTTGGCAGTGATCTGTGTGTGTTAGTGCTGACTTTCAGCAGGATGAGAGAACACCCACTTTGGAAATGCTATGAGTTTGCCGTGCCCAGCTGTGCTCACAATTTCTGCTTTCCCAGTTTTCCCTCTATACAGATGATGTGGAGGCATCAGGGCTCATGGGGAGCCTCCCCTCTGAAGTCTTCTACAAGCTTCTCCACCTCCATGGAACTCAAATCCATGCAGAAGCAAACCACCTTTGCCTTTTCTTTATATAAAGTCTATAGAATGTAATGGATTTTTGAATGAATGGTGTTCCTGTAGCTTTTCCTCCAACTATTTCTTTTTGCTTATAAATTTTAAGCTCAGATTCAATTCCATTAAATGCACAGATGAGCTGCTGGACTCTAATGAAGGCTGAGCATGGAAATATAATTCCATGCTTTTACTGGTCATTTCACCCAAAGGTGATGTCTTTCAAGGCTGAAAGGAATTCATCAAAGAAAAAGGTGATGGGGGAAGTCAGCCTCTTCTCACTGCCTGCTGCCAGTTCAGGGAGAAGTGAAATGAGCTGTCAGAGCTCAAAGGGAGTGTGAGAGGGAGACATGCCTGTAGCTCACTGTGCACCTTCTCCCTAGAGCCTCAGGAGGACATTTTAATGGTGCAGTAATCAGAAAGATGAATTCTCTGGTGCTCTGAACACACCACCAAAAGGCAAAGCCCTCCCTTTGCTGACAAACCCTTATGTGAGCAGTGTTCATGCAATGACAAATCTTACTGAAACCCACATGTGCCAAAGGGAACCACCCCCAACACCTTTCTCCCTGGTGCTGAATAATCCCCTGCCCCATGGCAGGGTCTGAGTGTAGAACAGGACCTTCATTGACAAGAGCACTTAAATTAATAATTAATTTCTTGCCATAAAGGCCACCAACTTATGCCAACCCAAGGCTGCAATTTATGTTGTCCTTGCTGCTCTGAAGACTCTCTCCTTGGCCCAGAAGGCAGGTCCCCTGCTCCTCAAGGCAAGTTTTCTTGATTGTTTAACATCCCTTGTTCACCAGCAGCAAGCTTCAATGATAAAGTAAAATTAATAAAATCAGCATCACAGGATGGTTCAGGTTGGAAGGGATCTTAAAGGTCATCTCTTTCCAACCTCCCTGCCATGGACTGGGACCCTTTTAACAGTGGAAGCATTAAGGGTAAATCTGATCACTTGTAAATGTACTAAAGGTAAGGTGCACTTCACTCCCAAAGAAGCAAGGAAGCATGTATTTATGCTTTAAAATCAAGGGAAATAAGGATAGCAGGTTAAAATGCTTCTGTAAGATAGAAAAGCTAGAAGGAACGATTTTTTTTCCCCCAGGAAATCACTACTTGAAAATTTCACGGACAACACAGCCACTTGAATAATGAATAAAGCTGACTGGTTTAAATGCAGTGAAATTGCCCTCTCCTCAGCTTTCTTTTAATCTTTTGTGGCCCTACAAGGAGCCTTAGAAGAGGCAGCCCTGTGACATGATAATCTAGCCTCCTCCAGCAGCTGAGCCTAATCAGTCAGTAAAGCCACTATGTTACATTTTCAAGCAGGAGCCTCAAATTCACTTTTTCATGGCTAAACCCTTGTTGGTTTTACATTGGCTGAATTAAAAAAAGAAATCCAACCAAACCAACACTAACCACAAACAATTTAAAGGACTAAATTCACACTGCTAATAGTTCCTTAATTGCTAACCTGAAGGTCTATAGCAGTCCTGATTGTCACTTAAGTTATTTTATAAATGCATGTTGATTTTAAAATTCTAATGGTGCTGAATTAGCAAAGGGATTAAGAATGGCAGAAGAGTTTTCTGTGTCAGGGGGCCCTACATTATGAATTATAAGGTTTCCCTTTCCCTGTCTAACTCCTGGGATTTCAAAACATTTACCAAAAATTAATTTCTCATCACTCAGAGCACCCTAGGAAGTAATCAGATGTTTGTGTTTCACAGAAATTAAAACCACAGCCTGAGCAAACCCAATGGCTTCTGTGTATCCTGCCGCGAGGTCCACTGCAGCATGAAGACCAGGAAAGCTGATTTTAAAAGAAATTTATAGACACATATTTTTCCATGGGTCTGTGTCCTGTAATTAGTTACTGGTGTGTCTAGAAATGAGCAGACTCCAGCTACAATCACGCTTTCAGCCCTCTCCTGAGATTCCACACTTCTCTCTTGCAAATGGTGAGCTCTTCCTGAGCCCCCCTGGCTTAGATTGTTCAGGGTCACCTTCACTGCAGGACTCAACAACCTTTGGGACAGTTATGTGCCTGAGAAGGGGAGGCAGGGGCATTGACAAAAAGAGAAAGAGAATCATGGAGTCATTTAGGTTGGAAAAGATTTAAAAGATTATGAAGTCCAACAATTAACCTGCCACACTGCCAAATCCACCAGTAAACCATGTCCCCGAGTGCCACATTACTCATGCAAGAACAGTGAGATTACATGAACCTAATTTTTGAAAAAAGAAGCCTAAACACAGGTTCTTTTGCTTTTTATCTGTGCATTGCATAAATCTTGGTAATTCTTATTTTTGTATTTTTTTCCTGGTGCAGCCAGATAGACTATAAAACTAGAGTCTGGTCCTTGGCAGAGAACTCGAGTGATTGGGAAAGCCTGTGACTGGTTAGACTTCCCTGCAACAGCAGGGATTTAATGTATTTCTCCCTTGCTGTACAGAGCTTTTGAAAGAACTGAAATCAGCTTTAAACACTTTTGCTTTTTTTCTTAATCAAACGATACTAAAGAAATCAGGACAAATCATGCACAGTTAGAAACTGATTATCCTTTAAGGAATAAAAAAATAAACAAGTTGAGCATGCACCTTCAAAGAACCAGCCTGACATTACTTGAAATTATATTGCAGAGAGTGGAATCAAATTCTGGCATTAGTTTTTTATATACATTGAATATTTGGTCATCTTCTTGTTCATGCCTTACAAAGGTGAAGGAACTCCAGTGGCACCAAGCCAGCTATACACTCTAGAAAAGCATCCAAGCAGCCATGTTATTATTTAATCATCTACTATTAGACAATATCATCCCACTATTGAGGCATCCTTTTAGTCAGCCTGATCTAGATGGAAAAATAGATTTCCATATCTTAGGGGTTGACCTGAGGCTCCTCAGAATTAGATCATAATGAATAGAAAAAAATTCTTTTTCGAAAGAGTTGTCAAGCACTGGAACAGGCTGCTGAGAGAAGTGGTGGAATCACCATCTCTGGAGATTTTTAAAAGATGGGTGGGTGTGGCATTTAAGGACACGGTTTAGTAGTGGACTTAGCAGTGTCAGGTTAATATGTGGACTTGATAGTCTTAGAGGTTTTTTTTCCAACCTAAACATTTTGTGATTATATGATTTCAGGATATTTACAGGGTTAAAAGTCTCCTCTGGAGAAGCCAACAGCTGATGAATATATTAGCTTAACTCAACTCCATTTCCCTCCTGACTGTGCAAAAGGGAGCTACACCAGCATGCCCAAAATGGGAATCAATTACTCCTCCTACTTATGCTGCTAAATATTCAGGTCCTGTTGGTGCATCTCCTCCTGTTTGGCTCCAGTTCTCTTGCAGGTTAGCAAGGAAATCAGATGCAAATCACAAAGGTGATTCCTCAGCGGGAGGACAGAGCTGTGGCTGCCAAGGAGGGGGCAGGCTGCCTTTGTGTTTCTCAGAGTCACACAGCACTTAGCCACACAGCTCCCATTGACTTTCAAATGGGAAATATGTAGATGCAAGTAAGAGTTATGGAAATGTAGCCTTTCACTGTATCATTAGTTTTTTGTTTCCATATGACAGAAACTCATGATTTATTTTGAATATTTAAGCTGTGCCAGTGCTTTTTTTTTTTCTGGTTCTTTTGGTGAGCGTGAAATAAGCAACCCCGACAGTTTGGCATGCACCATAAAGAAGCTAACACAGCTGAAGAACATGGTGGAGGGTCTATTTTGCATATCATCTGATCTAATTGCAATATATGTAGTCTCCTTATAGTTAAAGTACAGGAATATGGAAGTGGTCACCTGGACTGTGTTCCTCTGCTGGACAAATCAATTAGTCTATGTGCATCATCTTTAAAGCAGAAATAATGCTTTATTCACATGGAAGTTTTAAGCCTTTTTCAAGCCTTGAGGAGTGCTCTTATATTTTTGGATTCGGTATAACATACTATCTAGGCCATATACCAATATCAGCAAGCTTGAGACTATTATAGTTGCTTCACTCACACCATCCCACTAAACATCTTTTATTGCCACTTTTGTCTGTGGTTTAAGACTGGGCTACATGTGACACAGTCAGCAAGATTTTCTGTCCTCATGTTAACACCAAAGAAAACTAGAAATTAACTCCACTAAATGCAAGGCTCCATTCAGTTTCAAACTGAAACTGAGCTGCAGCAATATATATTTATATATATATATATACTGAAAATCTTATGCAATCCTGAACATTTAGATTTAGCAGAATCCCTCACCTGATGGTTTGATTTATCTTGCTCCAGCCAGCAAAGCAGTTGGGCTACTTAGTAATTCTGCTGAAATTACTGCTGAAAAGCACAGGCAGGTGTGTCTCTCTGAATCATGTCCTTATCACAAGAAATTCAGGGGCTGCCAGATGATCTGACCAAAGAGCTAAGAGGGATCATTTCTCTTAACTAAGCTTTTCTCAGAGGGAAATGGCTATTTGCATATTTTACCAGAAGTATCAGGCTTTTATTAGTTATAAGGAAGTATAATGGTATCTGCCTATATATTATCTGTCCAGCAGTACCTATCTATACCTTATTTTACTATTCAGGACACTTTGTTGAAGCCTCTACCCTTACGCAGAACTAAAATTACTGGCCTCATCCTTTTCTCAATTAACAATTAAGGAACAATAAATCATGAACAGTTTCACCAAAACCAGTGAAATGTCTTTTTTTTTTTTTTTTTTTTTTTTTTTTTTTTTTTTTGGTGTAAAACTGGTGGGGAGAGACAAGAGGACCCTTGATTCTAATTATTCTATCTTTAAAACACTAAGTCCATGAGCCTTTGTCATAAGCCCCTCTCTACTACAGACTGCATTCCAACAGGAATCTAGCAAATAGTATTTACAAGGAGTGGGGCTAAACTGTTTTGTTGGGGTTTATTTGTTTGGTTTTTAATGGAGCAGAGCTAAATACTAATTTACTGGCACAGGCTGCCTAGGGAAGTAGTTGATTCACCAGCCTTGGAGAGGGTTAAAAGACATGTAGATGTGGTGCTTAGGTTTAGTGGTGGGATGACACACTTAGTGTTAGGTTAATTGCTGGACTGGATGATCTTAGAGGTCTTTCCCAACCCAAATGATTCGATGGTTTTAAATGAAGAACATAACACAATCTCCCCAATAGGCATCTATTAATTAGAGAATAAAGGATGGTCAGCTGCTTCGTGAGTGGGACAGCTTAAAAACAAAAGTGTGCCAAATAATTTACTGCACACACTCTCCAAGTTTACAGAAGAATTTGGGTTGAGTTTGATGTTTTGTCAATAACTCAGCAGAGCTAAACTTTGGAAAATCAGGTGGGTGAAACAGCTGGCAAAGAAAACAGACAATTTTGTAACAGTCTGAACCATTATCTAACCTCTCTCTTTGAAAGGCTTGGGACAGACTATGAAAACAAACTGCAATTACAGAAGAGGAATGAAATTAATATAGTTTGTATGTTAGGAGGATCCTTCTTTCTTCTTGAAGCCTCTACAAAAAACCTAATTTGTGCTGGCATTGACCAGCTTTTGGGGGGGATCTTGTATTTCTTTACTTCACAGGTTCCCCGACGCTTTTGTGTGGCATTAATATTGGTAATTGCAGAGTCTCTTTCCCTAATAGATATAATGGAGATGAAAAATAATTTCTATGGCTTCTGCAAGGAACAAGCACTGTGTTCAGATCCTGAAAATTCAGCTTTTTTAATCCTCCTGCAGCCATAGGACAAACTGAAAATGTGTATGTGAGAAGCTGAACAGGTTGAAGGGAAAAAGGCCTGGGAAAAAGGAATGCACAGCCCCTGTTCCCACGTGTGCCTGAGTCTTGAGGTGTTTATTGCCCTTGCTATCAATAAAAGGCTTTACAAAACTTTTTTCCCAGAATGTCTTCACCAATTTTTAAAATTTCTTTCTCTCATTTTTTCCCCCTAATTCCTGCCAAGCCCCTTTCTTGAGGATATATCTTAGGAAATTCTTCACAGACAATTTTTTTTCAGAAAAAGTAAAATGCAGGCATGTTGGCAGCTATTTTGGTTACCTAGAAGCAAAGGTGCTGAAACTGCAGGAAGGAAGGGGAAGAACCAGTTTTTAAGCTAGGAAATAGCAGAAACTTACAGGGTTTGCAGGCACATAACCATACTCCATCTCCGAGTATGTGTTTTGTTATTCCAAACTGGTAAGGAAGATGAAACCAGTGTTCACAATTTGGTCTTGCAGGTGCAGTCTGAGGGTTTCATCCCTGTGATCTCCAATTGCTCTTCATCCTTTCTTTCAGTCTTTATTCTCCCTTCCCCTGATGATGACAAACAGGGGCACAAAGAAATAGGGAGGAACAGAGTGAAGTGCTTCTTTCCAGCAGCCACTCGAATTTCAAGCAGAATACTGAAAGAACCAGTACAAAGGAATGGAGCTGTTGTTTTTTTCCCCTGCTTGCTCCTTGTTAAGCTTCACAGCTCAACAGGTGCCCTACTTTGAAAGAGAAAAGGCAACAAAAACATCCACTCCCTTTTCTAGCTTGTTAATTAACCTTTTTGCTCTCCCCGTCTACATTTCTTTCCTCCAGGGCTCTCCTTCCTAATATTGCCTTTTGTGAGACAAGATGGTGGAAGATGAGACAAAATGGCAGAGGATTGAACTACCAGTAACTGGGAATTCTTTCAAGCAAAACATGTTGAGAGCATATGCAAAGGTGCTGCCTCTCTTCCTTAGATCATTCCCTTGGCAGCAGGATGTGATAGGCAAAATCAAACCAGTATTCAGAGATTTTCAGCTGCAGATCTCGATAACTGGCAAGGTTTTTATAGTTGTTTTCCAAATGGGAAAGAAAGAGACAGGGAATTTGAGAACATATGGTGATAGAATAATGAATGGGTAAACAGACTCCTTCTGGGCCCTGTCCTTCATTAAACCCAAAGGAAATTAACAATCTTAGATTCAGTGTTACAATAATAGACATTGACCATGATTTCATGACCAGAAAGTAGCCACTGCAAAGGTCTTCAGCCTCCTTCTCTCAAAGCTAATGTACAAAAGTAAAGTTTGGAAGACAGATATCAAAACTCAGCACTGTGTTTTGCAATTTTGCTACCCAATGTGTTCCCACTCACTCCTGTTGAGCTAAGATCAAACAAATCATGGAATAGAGAGGTCAAAACTCAGTTTTACCACCAAATGCCTCTCTTATCAGCAGATGTCTCATTCACTAGGAAGCTGCAATTCTAAAAATGTATCTATGAAGATGATAATAGATACAAGAATCTTGTTGTTTACCAGGATATTCTTCTGACCCTGAGGGCATTCACAATCACATAAATCTTAACTTTGGAAGTATATTATGTGTTCAGTTTAGCTAAGAACAAAATAATGAGCAGTATCCCAGCAAGTATTTGGTTACCTCCTCATCTGTTTACCATGTGGGGACACATGGAAGAAGATCTGTTGCTGAAAAAGACACTTCCTTTTATTGCACTGGTTGCCAGCACCCCTGAAGTTTAAAAAAATTAAAAAATGGGAAAAGTAATTAAAGCATGCTAGGCCTAATTACTTTCCTGCCTGGTTTGACAGTGTTTTAGGGGGAGAAATCATAGTACTTCAAACCCCCATGCCTGCTTAGGAACTGCAGTCCCCAAGCCTTCTGCTGAGTAGAAAGCTGGAATTCTCTCTTCTTAACTGGACAGCCTCCTGCTTACATCAAGAAACTTGACATTTTCCATAGCCAGCTCCACATGATACTCCTTCCACAAGGCACTATTTGAGATCCAGGGATCTGAAGAGGAAAATACAAATTTATATTCTCAACATATTAAGAATGTTATGTTGCTTGTTAGAGAATGCTGAGGATATTTAAACTTAGAGGGTAAATACTCAGAAATAACCAATATTGTTGGAAGGCAGAGGATGGTTCGTGCTGAACAGTTCCTGTAACTACTCCAAAGTTGGCTATATTAGAGGTATAAAGCTTGATAAAGAAAAGCCCTGGAAACATCATAATACTCATAGTAATACACCCAAACCCAGAAGAAAATCTCTGACAAAGAGTGGAAGAAAATGCAAAATCCAAAAGGGAAGAAAAATAATGGCAAGAGAAATCAGAGAAAATTAATGTAAAAAGCAAATAAAGTAAAGAGTAGTAATCATACATTGTAGGGCAAATATCTACTACATTGTTTGGGGAGCAGTTTTCTAAAAAAAAATCCCAAAACCAGCCAAACAACCAAAACCCAAAAAACTAACAAAATCCAACCAGATTTGAAGCCAGGGATAAAAAAGTTTTTGAAATAAGGAGAAAATGAGTATTTCAGGATAAGTACTTTTTTTCCCATTTCTTGGCACTCCAGATACATCTGGAATCCTGCATCCAGCTGGGCCCCCAACAAAAGAAGGCTGTTGACAAACTTCAGGGAGTCCAACATAGGCCGCCAAGGTGATCAGGAGGTTGGAGGAGGTTGGAGCACGTGATGTACAAGGAAAGGCTGAGAGAGCTGGGTTTGTTCAGCCCGGATACTCAGCAGGGATTTCATAGCTGCCCTACAGCACTTCTGAGTAAGTTTTTTAAGACGACTGAGCCAAGTTGGGATGCATGACAGGGAGGATCCATCTGGATTAAAGGGAAAAAAATCCAGTGTGAGATATTTAAACCCAAATAGATCATGGGATCTCCATCCTTTGAGATTTTGAAGGCCCAATTGAAGAATCCCTAATCTGTTCTCAGTTCAATGTTGACCCAGCTGTGAGCAGGAGCATGGGCTGGAGACCTTCTGAGGTCACTTCCAACCTACCAGATCCTCTAATAATAGGATAGCTTCATCAGAAACATTTTCGATAAAGCAATCTGGGAGACATGAGAGCTAAAAAGCAGAGTGAAAGGCTGTTGTTACTGGAATACAGGACAACCTCGACACAGGCCAAAATATTTGGTATTTAAAATGAAACTTTGGAAAAGAAACCTTGGAAAAGATGCAAAGAGAAATGAGCTATGGGGAAGGATGTCAGATTATAGTCAGAATTTTAGTCTGAATTTCTTCTTTCTAGGGTAAAGAATAAAGTGTAAGGTGAAAAGTGGGCTAGGTCAGATCATGATTTTCCTTTGCTTCTACCTTTTGAATAACCATGGAGGGATAGATTTTGCAGAATATCACTCAGTGCTTTCCTTTGTACCCTTCACAAATAATTGTGGTTCACATTTGGTTTTGACCCAAGTTAGCACATCTGTTTAAATGGGAATAGCTTATGCAGATGAAACCTTTTTGTTGTCACCCTTCTTATCATCAAAAGCATATATATACTATGGTGATGCACGTTGGCTCTTGTGTGTCTTCAGGCCTATCATTAGTCTTGTTTTTATGTAAAGTGGATAATAGGAGAAGCTGCTGGATGAACCAGAATATGAAGTAAAAGTATTTGGATGGGTTGTAACAAAGTTTGGCCAGTATTTGCTTTAGCAGATTCCATAGTTACTAGAGGTGTATATTTTTTTTAATAACAGACAAAAATTATCATTCACTTTGCACTGGGGTACATTTTGATTGTTTTTTTTAGTGTTTGCACTTGACTCCTCATCAAGTTTTGCTGCTTCTTGGGAAACATTTGTAGGCATTCTTGAGGGTAAAGGGAGCTTTGGTCTGATTCTGCTGAGGCCAAGATTTTAACAAATTATAGTATGTTTGACATTTAGAAAGAAAATATAGCTCACATACATCACCAAATGGTAGCAACTGTACAAAATAGCATTGCTATGATATGTTCTTTTGCATTGACTCTTTTGTGTGTTCATTGGTTTAGGGATGTCCTGAAGTTTCATTCCTTGGAGCAGAAACTCGATCATTAAATTTGATGCCAAGCTGTTTTGCAAGACTTTTCATTACAGTTGCTTTGCTACACAACTAAAAAGTGCAATTGGGAACAATAGATGGTACTTCCCACTCTTTGCTGCCAACTCCTCAGACCTCACCACAAATTCTTTTCCATCTTGGCCCTTCTTTTATTTGCCGTTTGTCAATTACAATGCGTGTATTAGAAAGATTGCCCTCACAGAGAGAGCTAGTGAACTTTTAAAGAAACTCATTGACAGGCTTGAATAAAACATCCATAAGTTCACCTGCCTGAGCTCTGTGCAGCCAATTTGATCTTTCCAAGATCTGCAATGCCCTGATGATGATTTTGAGACATATTCTTGGATGAAGAATTTCAGTGTCATACTTCTGTAATTCTAAAAATGAAGAACTTACTGCCTCTCCAAGTAATTCTAAATTTTGTGTAGTCTTACGTGAAATCATGTACTTTTCCAGAGAAAATAAGTATGCCTGTTATACATGCTAAAAAAATTCCCACACATTCACTGACAAACTCCCAATAATGTATTTTGAGCACATGGGACCACAGGGAAACACAGTGGCATTCACATTCCTACCACCAGTCTGTAAGAATTTATCTATGTGGCTTTGCAGGATGATGTGATGAAGAGTCTGGTCTAATGGACATGGTTTTCCACTGAATTTAAAGTCCTACTCCCAAGTGATTGCCACTCAGGGACAAGTGGTCAGAGACTGGAGTTATCAGGTGATATTTGTACAATGACCAAGTAGCTCTCCTACTAAGACAGAAGATGCCCTGTGAAGAACTTGCCACACTAAGGCTTACATCCACTATATTTTTGACACCTTTTATTTCAAGATCTCTCCACAAGATAGAGCCTTGAGGCCATCTGCTTTTTTGGAGACTCTTCTATGCTAGTCATTTCTAGGGATCCAAGTAACCTGGAAAGGAACATAGAGTCTTAAATGCAGTGGAGAAAAATGTTTCCTGTGATTGCCTCCACTTACACTTCATTGCAGCTGGTTACTATAGAGTTTTAGCTATTCTACAGACTCCAAATTTTGCCCAAATGTGGATAGTGCTGACAGATTGCCGGAAGCCAGATAGTGACAGAAAAAGCAGGACAGAGTATACTGTGCTTCTTAGATGTGCAGGGGTGATTTGCTGGAGACACTGAATTTCAGTACCCCATTTGACAGCCACCTTCATCTTATACTTGTGAAGTTGAATAAAGTGGAAGTGTTGCCTCCTGGGGTACATAGTCTACATGATTTGCTCAAACACCACTGAAAGCTCCAGGGCCCAAAATTTCTTGTGATGGGCTGGACAGTGCATTCAGCCACTACTGCTGTTCTGATCCACACCTGACACTAGGAAACATTTGCTGTTACAGAATCAAAACCAGCCACAGCTAAAATTTCTGAGAAGACCAGAAGAAAAATGACACAAGAAAAGGAGAGAGAGGAATTAAAATTATCTCAGCTGCTTCATTTGGCACTTGATATTCCAAGGCATCAAGAGGAATTATATGAGAAAAACGCACAGAAGACATACTGTGCATTGCTGTTCATTATCAAATTAGCACATTTTATATCAGGTTTCAACCTTCTTTCAGGCTTTGCCTTGTAATACATGTGATTAGAAGAGAAGTAATATTAGCAATTTTTAGTGACTACTTAAAAGCAAAAATGAGAAAGGCACTTTTACATTATTTTTAAAGAATAATTAATCAAACAGAGGGAGGTATACTAAAGACACAAAACTCCATGCCCATGAAAACACAGTACAAAATTTCCAGGCCTCTGCCTTTAATTGCACAAAAAAGTCATTGTTCTCCAAACAAAAGAAGCCATGGAGTGAGTGTTTTATGTTTCATTGAGTCTTTATAAATTTCCATCACTCAAGATGAAAGATGCACCAAGTCATTGGAGCTATTTTTTTGCTGGTCTAGCTGCCCAAGGTACTATTTTTCCCAACTGATTTATTTTAGCTATTTTAGCTATTCATGATTATTCTCCTGTCTCACGATATGACACATTCACATGGTGCTTTTTCTCTGGTGACTGCAAATTCTTTAGGCAAGTAATTTATTTTACATCATTGTGCTGCAGAAAAGATGCTCTGCAGAAGACAGAATCAGACTAGTAGGTTGCTCAAAGGCTAAAGCCAATGGGTAAAAGAGTTAACTTTCATTTTTGTACTTTATTATTAATTTGTAATTTAATTTTTTAAATGTATCTATATCATAATTATTATTATTTTGCTAATATTTCACTTTATTATTTATCTTATTATCTTTTTTTTTTTTTTTTTAAAGTGGTGGGTAAAACTCTGTGCATTCTCTCCTCTGTTCTGCAAAAACACAAGATAAGTGCATGGTACAAAGTTTGAAAAAGCTATCCTTGTTCCTAAAAAGACATTCTGAGTTTTTTTTTTCATTTTACCAAAATTAGTCAAACAACAAGTCTTATAGAAGATACACTAGCTAACAAGGAAGAGCAATACTTACAGTCTTACTGTTTAAAAAGTACTGAGAACTGTAAGGAATAATTTTTCTTCCTGTAAATGAGAAAACAGGAGGATCTAGACAGAGCAAAAATATGCCTGAATGAATCACACATGTATGTATGATTTCATTTTCACCATGGATTTAACTGAAGGAACATATTCATTTTCCCCTTCTTCTCAAGTTCTTTCCTTAGCCCTCATTTTTTAAAATACGAGAGAAAAGAAGTAAGTTATGGGTCTCCTCCCCATGCATTTGGATACAGAGCTTGGAAAGGAAGATGAGAAAAAGAGCTACAGTGAGACCCTTAAACATAGGTGTCTCTGGGGTTAGCAGAGCTCAGTGATGAAGGGAAACATTAGGATTTATGATAAACATGAAGTGCACACAAACCAGACCCAGTTAAATTCCATCTGTCCCCTGCAGATATGCAGGTGATACATTTTTCTTTCAAGTCAGCTGGTGACACTGTCAAGTGTTGCCCCTCTGCCCCAGTACCTACCCCATGGCTTTTTAGCATCATTCCTTATGGAATTCCTTCTGTGAAGAGAGCTAGTCAGGAGCAGCAGACAGGGACTTCAGCTATTCTGTGGGCAGTGTGTACCAATCAGGATTATTTTCCTTTGTTTCCCAGAAGTAATACATTATAACCACTACAAAGTAACCCAGTGTAGACACCCAACCTCTATGCTTTGGGTTCCTCTATTTGCTTTCTGGTCAAAAACCAAAGGCAAAATTTATTTATGGAGCATAAACACATGACACTACTGGTTCTATCCCTTGATTTATAGGAAAGTTTAATCATGAAAAAAAAGGTGTCAGGCAAACTGGACCTTCCAACCACCTAATTAAGGCTACATTTACATACTGATTTCAAGGCTGAGTACCTCTGTCCATGAGGTTGAGAACCTTTGTCCATTCACTCAATATTGACCATATGTAAGAAACAGCAGGATATTAATCACAATGAAAAAAGTGTGTTCACCCCCTTCTTGGACTCACTATAGTTGTTTTTTTCCTAAATGTTATATGTTCAGAATCAAGGAGTTACTAATATAAGCTATTAAAATGGGGATAATACCTTTCAACTGCTTTTTTGCAATGGGAAGACAACATATATTTGCTCTGTCTTGGAAAATGAAAAACCACAGAGATGATTTTCTGCTGTTTTTTTTTTTCTCCATGCTTAGTAATACTGTTTCTGTTTTTTAGACAAGCATCTCTTCTCTCCATGATCTCCAGAGATAAACTGAAGGTCGTTTGTATTTGATCCTTCTCACTTTCCAATCTTCTTATCTCTTGAACTAATGTTCTCCTCCCCAGTCCTTGCGTTTTCAAGAGCTGAAAACACTTTGGGACACCTCCTGGTTTGAGAAGTTCTTCTCTCCCCATTGCTATGGACTTTCACAGACACACACATGTGCACACACACACACACAGATTAAATCTTTCTTCCTTTGGTTTTCTTTATTTTTCAGGCTTCACTGCTTCTTGTTTAATCACACATATTATGAACATGATTATCAATCCCAGACTACGGGATGTCAGACTACAGAGAACAGATTAAAGCAGAATTATTCTGCATTGGTATGTTTTCATTTCCTGAAGTTTCCTAAGTGCAAGTCTATTGAATTTATCATTTTAAACACCATTTTTCATTTGTGCATATAGAAAAAGAAAGCAGACACAGAACTATTCATACTAGATGTGCAAATTCAAAGCTATCACAGGCACAGCATACATATAACTCAAATAAAACCGTACCTTGAAAAATCATTTAAAAATAAAACAAGCAAACAAATGAAAGCAGTTCAGTTTGAAAGGGAACAGAGGCAAGTTGTCAACACCAGCATTCTTAGAAAAGCAATCTTCAGTCCATCCCCACTGGTTTTGGGTCCCTGTCTTTCTCCTCAGCTGTTTTTCAGTCACTTTCCCTGTGTGGTGTTTTCCTCACTGCCTTCAGGAATCTCTTCCTTCTCCACTTCTTTCAGTCTCCATCTTCTTACCGCTTCTCCCCCAGATTCTGCTACTTATAGAGGAAATATTATTCCCATCCTGGAGTTCTCCTAATTTGTTCCCTGATATGGAAGCCTCTCTCCTAGCTTCTTTTCTTTAGTTCTTTTGCCTGTTTTTCTCTGTCCGCTATCTTTTCCACAATAATCCCATTTAATTACTCCCTCTTCTCTTCTTCCTACCTATATTCCTTTTTCAAAACCCTTCAGAATTCATGCTGGGAATCTGATAGGTAATTATTTATTGCCAAGTCTGCAGACAAAGAGAAAGTGCCCTTAATGAGCAGACATTGGGGAAGTCCTAATGACAAACCATGAGACTACTGCACAACTCATTTAGGAAAATCAGGAGATTTCTAATGAGATGAGATCCTCAATTGGTATAAAAATATATAACTTCTTTCAGAAGATAATCAAGGATCTGCCACTTCAGGATCTGTCCTTCAGATAGAAATACAGAATATAACTAAAACGGCAACAACATCCCACATATTTTCAAAATCCCCTGGTTTTCATTTTACATCTTTAATTTAGGTGTAAAGAGAACTGGCTTCTGGGTACTTTAGTACCAGGGAACTAAATACTCAGTTTGGAGTTTTATCTGGTGTTGGTTTTGGGTTTTTTTCCTCTTTGTCTTTTTCCAGTTATTTTCCCCCCTAAGTTTATATGCAGAACTTTTTTTTTTTTTTTTTGCTAGATAATCAGACTTTTTGTTGTTATTATTATTTATGTTTAACTCTTATCTGAAATTAGGCAGCAAACTGGAGCTGCTCTGCTGGCTCAGCAAGCTGAGGGGCTGAAGTATAGATTGGTTTGTACTCAAGGGACTGGAGACTGATCTCCTTCCCACACAAGCTATTTGGGTAGAAAAATCACAACTGCTATAATGAGTAGTATCTTCATCTCCACGTGTCAGCTCAGAGGGTGGTCTTCTGGGAGAAAATTAAATGTGACCTTCTGCTGTTGATGTGACACAAGCACACATATATTGCACAAGCTTTTGCATCAATGGCTCCTGCTTGCAGCTCTCTGATGTGCAGTGATCCTTAAGAAGGGTACGAGGCCCAGCACTTTTCTTTGAGGATCCAACATTGTATTTAAGAGATTTTGGAAGTGAGATGAATCTGGCAGGCATTTTTGGACATACTCTGATTGGCACAAACTAGGTGAAACACTGGTAATTTCAGTGTTGCCCCTGGACTAAACATACAATAATAAAAGAATTTGGTTCCTATTTCCAAGGTAAAAAACTGTTTTGTAACTTTACAATATCATGGACTCCAGGACTGTGTTTCTCTATGCCTTGAACTACCATATAAGTACCAGATATCCCAATAAACACAGTGTTGGAAGACAGCAACAGGATTTTTTAAATCAGATTATTCTTTTGAAGTCAATGACATTTTCAGAAGCATGGAAGAGATCACTGTTCAAACCACTTAATATGCAGCTTTTAAGACAGCCTCCACCAGCCTCCATTTCCTTCTCTACTTATTTCATCTTGGACTTTGCATACTAATTTTGGCTGGGATAGAGTCAATTTTCTTCATAGCAGTTTGTTTCAAAGTTATGATTAAAACAGTGTTGCTACACTGTTGATAAATAGTGCTTAGTTATTGCTGAGCAGGGCTTACACAGAGTCAAGGATTTTTCTGCTCCTCATCCCAACCCACCAATAAGGAGGCTGGGGGTGCACAAGGGGTTGGGAGGGGACAGTCAGGACAGCTGACCCCAGCTGACTCAAGGGGTATGCCAGACCTTATGGTGTTGTGCTTGGAAATAAAGCTGGAGCAGAAGAAAGGAGGGATGTTTAGAATGATGACATTTGTCTTTGAAAGTCACCACTAAAGATGGTGGACCCCTGCTCTCCTGCGCGTGGCTGGACACGTGCCTGCCCATGGGAAGTGGTGAATTAATTCCTTGACTTGCTTTGCTTGTGTACAAAACTTTCTCTACCTATTAAACTGTCTTTATCTCAACCCCGTGAGTTTTCTCACTCTAACACCTCAGATCCTCTTCCACATCCTACTGTGAGGGAGTGGGTGAATAGCTAGGAGGGGTGTTAGCTGCTCTCTGGAGTCAACACACAACAGCCTGATAGATAAAATTACTTCTCCTGTTTAAGTGGGTCCTACAGAACTACCACATATAGCAAAACATTTCTTACCTTGACCCTTATAGTCATTAGGGAACAAATCTGGGGCTAATCAAAGGACTCCCTTTAACCAAACATAAATACCAGGAGCACTAAATGGTCTTCTATCTCTATGAGGCAGGACCACTCTGAAAAGAAATTCTGTTTCTCACAATCTGTCTATAAACAAGGGACAGAGACTTCAGTGAACAGTGATGGTCAGTGGCTTGATAACATGTGCTTGATGAAACTCTCTTTTCAATCATCTTGGAGAAATGAAAAGAGCACCTATAATCTGAAGCCTGTTTCTCATTTGCTGTAGCAGACTCATAAATAGCTGTGGGAGACACTATATTGAATTGTTTAACATGGATGAATCTATGGATCAAAACCAAATTTCCAGGATATAGGGATTCACCACTCGATAAAACCACTGATGGCAAACATATCATGCCAGTGAAGCCAATGGAGTCATACCAGCCTATAATTACACTAATGGGAATGAAAACCCATCCCAGGGGTAAAGATAAATAAATAAATAAATCTAAAAAGATATATAGCATTAAATAAAAATAGACAGCCAGAATAACTACCTCAGTCTTGGGTCATATGCTGTGTAGCAACCTTTACTATTTTTTTTTTTTAGTGAAACTAAACCAAAAAAGGAGTAAAACTACTTGTGGGGAATTTTCCACATGAAGGATAGGCTAAATTTCATGTGGAAGAATAAATTCTTGGGACAACAGAAGATGATAAAGATAAAAACAATGACAAATATGGCTAAAGGTATCACAGAGAAACAATTGCTTTTCAGATTAACCATCCATTTTTAAATGGCCAGTGGACCTCTCTTATAAAACATAGGGTGTTTCTAAAAATCAATATATTAGGCATTTCAGGTCCCAGTTTGGGAAAGTCCCTTAGAAAAGGAGGAAATTTTTTTATCATTCTTCATGAATTATCCACTTCCTTAATTGCTTTGGGAATTATCTGTTAAAACAGGAATGCAGTGAAGAAAAACTAAAGGAATGTGAGGAAGTACATAAAGTTGGCCCCATGTCAGCAAAGCCTGAATTGTGATAAGCAACACTTCATGCAAGGAGTAGGTGTTTTATGATATCACAATTTTTGTTCGATAATCAGTTGTCAAGGGTTTTAAGCTGCAATAAAAGCTATTGTTTGCCAAACAAAATACTAATTTAGAAGAAAGGAATAATGCCATGAACACTGTTGCATTTACAAGTTACCATTACCTGTAGTGATGCTCATGAACCTATGGTCTGATAAATTTCGTAGAGTCCAACAAGTTTTCTTTCCAAAGCCAAATAATATGATCCCATAATGCTGAGTTTGCTTCTGCTATCCCCATCCCCAAAAAGCCCATCCATTCCCATCAAGCAGAAATCCCTGTCCCACTCCCTCCCCTCTTCTGACAGCAGACAAGATATTGCTGCTCTCTGCTCTAACTGGGATGACCGAAATGAGAACAGCCAGAAATACAAAGTGGACAGGTACATTTCTTTCTTTATAGTCCAGTCTTTTGGAATTTACTCTTCTTCTTGTTTGACCTTAGACTATGAAAAGCCGTGGGCCAAAATCACCAAGGAACAAATGGATGCCACAATCCACAAACTATCTACTCATTTAGTTTGCTCTTTATTAGATTTTATGTACAAAAAGGGGTATTACTCCCTGTGGTCCAGGACTTTCAGAAGTGACTTAGTCCAAGTATTCTCTTGTAGGATTTATCTTGTACTGGTGTAAATGGCTGCAAAATGCAATGCCAATTAAGAACAAGGAGGGCAAAAAAGATGCTCAGAGGTCTGGAACACCTCTGCTAGGAAGACAGGCTGAGAGAGTTGGGATTGCTCAGCCTGGAGAAGGAAAGGCTCCAGGGAGACCTTAGAGCACTCTCCAAAAGGGCTATGAGAGAGCTGGAGAGGGATTTTTGACAAGGACAGGGAATGATGGGACAAGTGAGAATGGCTTAAGGCTAAAAAGTGAGTAGGTTTCGTTTAGCTTTTGGGAAGAAATTCTTCATTGTGAGGGTGGTGAGGCACTGGCACAGTTTATCCAGAGAGGTTGGAGATGCCCCATCCCTGGAAGTGTTCAAGGACAGGTTGGATGGGGCTCTGAGCATCTGGGATAGTGGAAGTTATCCCTGCCCATGGCAGGTAGAATAGAACTAGATGGTCTAGTTTGGTCTAGTTTTGGTTTGGAACATCCAAACCAAACCATTCTATGATTTTCTCCATCCAGTGGCCACATTAATCAGGTTTACAGGTGTTTGAAAATATCCATGTAAGTGAAGCTTGGATCAAATTATTTGATTTTAAGTTGTCCTATTTGGTTGCAGTTTGAGGGAATGTATAAATTAGCAATTCCAAGCAAGACACAGTAGTTTTAAGAAGCCAGAAACCTCCTCTGCCTCCAGAGTTTTTCACGTGCTTGTTCACAGCCATTCTCAGTACTTATATCTCAACTTCCATGCAGGCATAGAGTTACTCTAAGAGGTGCATACATAGGCAATATAGAACAATGCTACAAGCAGATCAGAGTTCCAGCTTCCATTTCAGTAACACCAAAGAAAGGAGAGAACACAGTTTCCCTTTTTTCTTACTTTTTTCTTTGCTTGCTAATAAGATTAATGGATTTCTTGTTGTGTTCTTCTTAAAAGAAAACAGAACTCTGTGCGATGGGAAAGCAGTATTGCAGGCTGGGCCAAACCAGAAAACTAAGAGGGAGCTTGAGACTGCAAAAAACCAAATGTGGTGCATAATGGGACCCATCTGGTTGTACCGAGATCTCTCTGGACGAGCAACAGATAACAAATTTCAGATTAAATAAATACTATATATTCATATCCATGCTTTCTCCACTTCAAACTGCTCAAAATAAGAAAAGAACCATTTTCTCTTTTCAGAGTTGACCATTTTTAGAAGATTTATTTCACTTCTGTATCTATTCATAAATTCCAGTTCAATCTTGACCCAGTAGAAGACACTTGAATTTCTGCTGCTTCACATTCTTTATCTCTTGTCACATATGGGGTATACAGGGATGTAAACTGCTATCAAATTATAAACGATTTGCATTCATTTTGTACATATGCAGATTAGTGCAAAACATGAAGAATGGCAATCAATCCAGATGATTAAAAGAAAACCTTGTTTTCTTTTATTCAGATTTAGGACAAGTGAGTACCTCTGAGCAAGCTCTTGACAAGCAAAAAAAAAGCCCAAAAAAAACCTCCCTGAATAGTTTTGAAAATCAAAGCTATGCTCAGGAAGTGTAGTTGTCACTATTTCTAAACATGCACAGGGCAAAGATCACTACTATCCACATGGGAGATTGCAAGAATGAGGTCCTGAATATCAGAATAGATATATATTGTGTATTCAAATATTATACAGATAAGAGGGGCCACTAGGAAGATTCTTCATGCAACACATAGTCTGGGGTGTAGGTAATACAAGCTTGAGCAAAAGTATTTACTAAAAGGTACAAAACCCCAAAATATATTCCTCATCTAAATAATCATTAAATTTCTCCTCAGGTTGTTTCCTTCATAGTAAATAGTATGCATTTTGCTTCAGGTCATTTTGTCTAGAGTCAGTTTCCTGACATTTTTTACTGATGCCTCTTTGCTACATCTGTCCAGCAGAGGCCCCTGCCAGTGAATTTCTGTTGCCTCTGCAAGTAGTCAAAATAATCCCATCACTCCTTAATTTGCACTTTGAGGAGATAAACAACAGTGTTTTCCTTGTTGTTCACAGTGTGATCTCTTACCAAGCCTTTAATTATTCTCACATCTCTTCTCTAGTTTATCCATATCCTTGTCCTTTCCACTGGTACCCAACCAAAGAAGTATTTCAACAGAAGTTAACCTATGCCACATAGTGAGATGGTTTCACTATGCCTCCATGAGGCTTCTATGCTTGAATAAAGTTTCACATTAAACTGAAAGCTCCTCTTTTACCTATTTATTCATAATGCCAGAAAAGCATTTTGCAGTTTTGGCGTGCCTGAATAGAGGATCCCCAATGAAAATATTGCCTTGCATTTACTTCTCTTTGAAGAGTTTGTATTTCATTACCTTAGAGATGAGATCACTTGCCTGTACACAGCTCACCAAGACATGCAGGTGTCTGTCAATATCCATTACTAACTGCCCCTGATGCCTCAAAGCATCACCCCAACTTTTTAGATTGCCTGCAAACTATTGGCAATGGCCATGTTTTTTTATCCCAAGTCACTGATAAACATGGGCAGCAACATAAATCTAGGAAATTGAGTCTATAATCTTTTAAAAAGTGAATTGGAAAGACACATAAGAAAGTAAAAATATCAATAACAACTTATGGAGAGAGACTTACACACTGTAACTGAACAATTCCCTTTATGAGTAAAACTTCAGACAGAAATAGCTCTTCTTACACAGACAGGGATTAGTTAATCTGTGTTGCTGTATCCAATATACTTTATGAAGGATAAAAACCATTTTGAATTAATGTATTTGGGTTATTAAGAGTCAACTGACACCTGCAGATAACTACAGGCAAGCAACAGGAATACTTAAACCATTATACACTTACTCATCTCACAGAGGGGTCTTTAACCTCCTGGCTTTATTCTTACATAGTTTGATTACTAAAGCAGTTCTTCTATCATCATAAGTCCTTGGCAATACTAGACCCCCTCATGATTCCAAAAGCTAAACCCTTTACCGTAAAACACTTTTCTGGAATTTTTTTTTCTTTTTTGAACTGTACTCAATATCCTCCTGCAATATATAGTTTTGCAGTGCCTCTGTCTTTATCTCTTTCAGTCACTGTTTCTCAAGCTGGAAGTAATATGCCTTGGATTTATTAATAATCATATGGAACTTTTTCAAGGAGTAGTTGGGTTGTGAAGAATATATACCAAGGACATCTGTGTCATTCTCATACTTTCTTACCTCGGTGTTAGCTGTCTTATCAGTCATAAAGATTTTCTAATTAGGACTGTCAAGATACAGAGCCAATAACAAGAAATAACAGGGAGTTACTAGCATGCTAGTTTTACCTTAGACAGACTTGGAAAAACCTAGAATTTGAGATGAGTTTTCTTACAATCTATGACTCAGCCTAATTTTTCCAATAAAAAAACCCCTACAACACGTGGTCTTATATGCCTGTCCTATATTAAAGTCAAGAATATAAACTGACCTGATTTGCTGGTAAGAACCTAATTAGCATGGCTACGGGGTGAGCAGTCCCTCCAACATAATAATTTATTAGCTAGAATTCCCTGGGCCTTGGCCAATGCAGATTCCTGCCAAGGAGATCTGAAGAAGAAAGGGACCTTACCCACAGGATTTTCTGACTCTTAGCACAATGGATTTTGGCAAGGAACCTTTCCTCACCATGTTCACTGTAAGTTAATAGGAGAGGAGAAAGTGGATTTGATACCAGGTGAGCCGTGGTGGCTACTTTAATTCCTATTAGTAAGCAGCTCTTTGGAGACCACAAAGTAAGTCACTGTCCAGAGCTCCTGCACTGTCCCTTTATCAAAGATAAAAATAGCATCAGCTTTGGATAGGCTCACTAAATAGTCGCTTTAACTGGACAGATACTGGGAAAAATGTTGGCATCTTTGCCTCAGAGTTTTTTTATCTGTCTTCATCATATCTCCCACTGTAGCTTGTAAGAGAAGATGGAGGTTTCTTGGGTTAATATTCCTAAAAAATATTTTCCTACTCTTTTCCCTCCTCTGGATGGTCCCCCCCAAATGTTGTCTAAACTAATATAATTGTTATGAAGGTTTGAAAAGATTTAGGCTTCATCATCTTGCTTTGGATCCTCCTTTCCTGGTGTTTCTGTCTCAGTTGGAAGATCAGATCTTATGTGTTAATCTGACTCATCCTGTATGGCCCTTTTATAAGTTTTCTGATTTGTGTGGCTTTAGTACATCTGTTGTTCCTACCAAGCACAAGTTAGAGAAATCCTTAAGACTTAAAGAGGCTTTCTCCACCTCCCAGTCATACACTTCTCCCAACACCTTCATTCAGAGAGGCAGAAAGCAGCCTGGACATAAGTGGTACTTGACCAAACAGTTGAGATAACTGTATGTTTTGATTTTGTTCTTTGCATGGTTCTTTTGTAAAACTAATGAGGAAAAATTAAGCCAACAAAGCAACTTGCTTTCATCCAGGAATGCAGATCTTTTCTCTATTTGCATGCCAGCTAGTCTGCTTCCCTTGTTATTTTCTGTCTCCACCTCAGTTTTAAGGGTAGAAAACACTGAGTCATTGCTGATAAAACAAGCAGGAAAGTTAACTGTATTGTTACCACCAATTAACTTTCTGTATGAGGGGACTGTATCTAAACTGATTTAACGGGGCTGCACCCAACACTCCACTAATGTTGCATCTGGGATAGTTTTGACACCTTATTCCTCTTTTAAGACTATGCTTGGGATGAGAAAGTAGAAAATTTGATCACCAAGGGCAGTAACTTGGAGTGATTTTGTACCCAGGTCTGCTTTGCTTTGCTTCCCCCTTCCTTGCTTATTGTTCTCCCCCTTTCCTGGAAGACGAGTCATAGAATCATAGAATGGTTTGGATTTACAGGGACCTTTAATTCTCATTTAGACCAGCTCACCTGCAACGAGAAGGGACATTTCAACTACAACAGGGTGTTCAGAGCTTCAGCCAGCCTGACCTTGAACATTTTCAGGGATGGGGCATCTACAGCTTCTCTGGACAACCTGTGCCAGTGTTTCCCCACCTTCATTGTAAAAAAATTTCTTCCTTACATCTTATCTAAATCTGCTGTGCTTTAGTTTAAAAACATTACCCTTTGTTCTATTGCTAAAGGTCCAAGTAAAAAGTCTGTCCTCATTTTCTTACAAGCTCCTTTTACTTATTGAAAAGTTGCTATAAATTCTCCCCTAAGCCTTGTCTTCTACAGGCTGAACAACACCATTTCTCTCAGCCTGTCTTCAAAGAAGAGGTGCTCCAGCCCTGAGCATTTCTGCAGCTCTCCTCTGGACCAGCTCCAACAAGTCCATGTCTTTCCTGTGCTGAGGGGCCCAGAGATGAATGCAGAACTCCAGATGGGGTAAGGACAAGACAATCTCCAGCCCAAGTGCATGCTCTGGAATTATCAATCTCTGATGAATATGGGATCTGCCTAAAGGATATATATATATGCTTTTTGCAAGAGTGACACAGGATTCAGCTATTTTGGTATGATTCAGAATTCAGCTAATTTCTAGGTAATTTGGGACATTGTCGGTCTGGGAGTGCACCTGTTCTGAACAAAGCCTGTTACAGACAGTGCTGGACCCTGTGAGCTCCTGACAGCTAAAAGGCTAATCTTTTCAAAGTGGAAATAACAATTCTCTCTCACACAGAACACTGGACTTGTAATTCAAAAGATCTGATAAATTTAGAAAGGATTTTGTTCACATGTTTGAAGAAACTGACATTTTTACAATCTGGCCTGGAATCATCTTCTAGGATAACATTGAAGGGATCAAAGTAAACACGTGTAGGAACCTAATAAAACCAAATGTCCCAAAAGACAGGTCAACTAACTTTCTACTTCACAGTGTGACTATAAATCTGATTCCCATTCAATAATTTTGTGCAAAGAATGATGGACTGAATTTCTGTAGCCTAAAAGGAATGCTGCCAGGAACTGCAGTGATATATTAAGGGAAGGGAGAGTGGAACAGAGCTTCCAGGACTGCAAAATGATGTGGAAAAGAGGAAATAACTAGGAAGTTATTAGAAAACATTTTCTATTGACAGATTAATTGAGAGAAAAACACAAGTGAGTTCTCCTGGCTCACAAAAGAGAGCTGCAAACGGATCAGAAGTCCTCATGTCCCCTCCTTTCAACTACTTTCTATGGTCAAGGTGTCTTCTCAATAACTAGTCAGTGTAACTAGATCAGGACGTCTGGATTTGTTTTATATTTATGTTTCAAATTTAAAATTGACCCAGGAACTGGAAAAGGAGTCCTGGGGAGTATGCCCTTTAATTAATGTCTCTCTCACAACCAAGAAACATGAACAGAAAAGAGAATCATCTGTCTTGCCCTGTGAGATATGATCTGCAAGACTGGGGGTTGTTCAGCTCCTGCCCAAGCTGTCTGGCACACATGCTGTAAAAACAAGTGTCAGCTAATGGAGCATGCCCTCATGCTCAAGGAGAGGGAAAAATGCATTGTGCTGCATGTCCCAGTGGATATTGGGCTCTGGACAGTCAGAGACACATAGCCATGGATAGCTGTGCTCAAAGCATCCACAAGGTGTTAACATTCAATATCAATCTGTCCTTTCCCTTGTTTTCCCTTAAAGCTGGTTCATCTGTTTGACAGTTGTCATTCCTAAATGATACTTGCTTGGGTATTCTCACTTAGAGAAAAGGACAACGTCTATCATCCTTTTGAGTAGGATCATGGCTGCATCAAAGTTGATCACAATCAGATATTTTGTCTATATTACAGACAAAAGAACAATAACCTTGGACAATATTAATCAGCTTGACAACAGAATTTTTTAAAGACTGTCTCCAAGGAATTAGCCTGAAATCTACACCATAGATGTAGGGTTAAAATCAGAGATGATTGACATTAAACTTCCCTTGTTGGTTGTCCCAGCTGCAAGAGTCTTGCAGTGTTTTACCTAGTAAGACAAGGAATTACTGGAACTGGTCCAACTCGACCATGCAAAGCAGCTTAACAAGCAAAAGCATCATTTGTGGAAATTTTCCTGATGTTCCGGAATGACTCTCATGGAACCTCAAAGGTGAAATGATCTAACAGAAAAGTGGAATTGTTTTGAAAATGAAACCCCCACATTTCACATTAAATGGAGCTAGGAAATAGGACCCAAAACACCTTGCCTCTTCCTGCTCTGACAGAAAGTGGTTAATTGCTATATTTGGTGAGAAAATGTATTTAAAAGCATAAAATTGAAGGTTTAATTATATTTGGTATGTGTTACTGGCAGAGCTTCATGAAATGATCAACAATTATCTTTCTCATCCATCAAGTGTTCAGGGATCACACAAGGACAGGGAGTAGGAATATGAAGTAAGCTGTGCCAAAAACATAAAAATGTGTTGTTTCTCTTGTAGCTTTTTTCATTTTTCCCCCCACATTTTCCATGCACATCATTCAAATTAAAGTGGGTTTTTTCAGCATAGCTACTTTCCGGACTTATCTGGAAGCAATCAACCCCACAAAACCTTTTGAGCATCAAACTCGCTACAGGACACAGTGGAGTCTCATTTTAAACCAAGAACAAATTAACGCATTCCAATTTAACTTCAGCACTTGATTAACCCAAAATGAATAAAAAAATGCTGCTCATTGACATGCAAACCCATCTTTATTATATTGCTACTCGTAAAACTTCCTATGCAATGGCACAACTCTGCCAAAACATTCAGACAACAAAAACCAGATTAATTTTGTGTATTTACACATGTTTCTGAAAGACTGAGATATTTCATGCCTACAACCAAACTTTAATTAGTGCTAAAATTACAATACAATGCATCCCATCAAAGTAGGCATGCTATTTATAGCTGCATATTTAACTCTTGGCTTGTCAGGTGCTCTGTACATTGGGATCATGAACATCCTGTTTAGCCAAGGAATTCAGAGCTTAAAACACAGTTGGAGGGGGATGCACAATATTCCATGCTGTGAATGCCACTGGAAAGATGAAACTCATGAACACCGGCTTTATTAGTACTTACACACTTATCTATTTACTTTGTGATTATTTCTCATTGAGATACTTGGCCTATTTGTGAAGGATGAACAGTAGAAAGCTTGGCGCTGCTAACAGATGTGGATGCACTTAATGGGAAAATCCATTACTTCAGGGAAGGGCTGAGATTTCTGTGGGATTCTACAAAAGGCTAAGCTTTTGACACATATAAAAGTCCCAGAAGAGCAGTTATTTGTTTATTATGAGGGGATATTTGGAATGATGGCTTGAGGCCTGGAGTGTTCTAAATTCATCACGTAACACGCACTATTTTAGTTACCCACAGGGGATCGCAGCTTGAACACCAGTATTTGGTGTTCCAGCCTGACCACCCTAACCAAAGCAGAACTCTTCCTGTTTTCACCATCCAAAACTGGAATTCAGAGAAGTGGGACACAATGGAAATGTTTCCTACTACAACACAATGCATGGTCTCACCAAGCACAGAGAGAGTCTGTGCTTGCCAGACACTTGGGAATTTAGTTTTGTCCAGCTTTTATTGAAGACCCCTGGCAAGCAGAAGGGAGCAGGTAACAGGGTGAAGGAATAAAGAGCTCCTTTAACTTCTGTGCTTGAAATCTGTTTGACAACAATTACCATCTGTCAAAGCATTTCACTCAGGTGCTTGCATTTAGCTGGGATGAACAGGTACACAAAGATGTGGCAAAGCATGTTGCACTCAACATAGAGGTGACACAGAGCACTTTATCCACCATGTAATGAGGGACCTGTAGCAGATATTTTATCCTGGGTGTTGCATGGAGCCAACTTCTACTCGCCATGTCAGATATGCTGTTAGCACTGCTTGGGTTTAAGGATCTCAAGTTTATGCTAGTTAGTGCTGGTTAGATAATAATGATGGGAGGCTTTGAAAACAAATCTCTATCTTCTGTTTTTAAGGACAGAATAATCCAGTGGCAATTCCACAAAGTAAAAATTAAAGAATCTGACTGCCCAAAAGAGCTATTTTCAAAGGTCATATGCATTGTTAATAAAAGCTTGAATAACGGCGACGAAAAAAACCTGTGAAATATCCAATAACTCACATGAACAAACAAATATCAGGTTATAGACAACAGAAGCATGAGGCACGATCCCAATATATAGATTTCCTTTCAAACCTGGATTTTTATTTGCAGATACCCACTAAAAGCCCACACATTAATTGCAAAGGAAAAATGACAATAGTTGAATTAATTTAGTTCTTTTGTTCCAAGCGTTTCATGGCCATCAGTCTGAAATTTTGAAAGAGGCCCACACTGAAGATAACCCTATAAACAGGGTAACTTGGGATTTTTAAAAAAAAAGGCTTAAAAAAAAAAAAGGTAAACTTTCCCTACATATGGTTCTAACAGATGTGGTTTTAAATTACCATTGGGACATAATAATGTTTTTTGAATAGACTGAATGTTAAATAGTTGGCTCTTCCTATGTGACAGACATTAGAGCTCAGTGGTTTAAGCAGAAAACTCCCCATTTGTGTATTTAGCTGGCATGTACTTCATTTTCAGCCCACGCCGGTCAGTATGATTTAATACCTTGGCCTGATGTCCCTCTCACCAGCAAGAAAAAGGATAAAATTGGATTAAACACATGAAACAAAACAAAACCAGGCAACATACCCCCCCCCCCCACCCCCCCAAGCAGCCAATGCCAGGCTCCTGCATTGTTCCTTACACAACAACTCCCACAGCCCTGCAATGGGAGCTCACTGGAGATGACAGCTGAGGAAGAAAAACATTAAATAATTCAAAGCCACTAACATCAAGTCTGATGTAGGTATAAAAATAGTTACAAAACACCACTCTACATGTTTTCATTATAGGAACTTTGACTTACTTGGAAACATCAAGAAAACCTCAAACCTATGCCACTCCCAGCCTCACATGCTCAATTAGTCCAGCAGTGGAAATGACATCCATTTCCAAACCAGCCTTCAATTTTCATGGCCATTTTGTGCTTCTGCACTGGGGGAGCCAGCTCTGTTCCACAGCAGGAGTGAAAAAGCCTGATCCAGAGGCCATTAAAACCAACAGGAGCCTTTGAATTAACAGTAATGATTCTTGGATCTGTCCCTGGTTTAAGTTAAAACGTTGTGGTGCTTTGGAGATTGAAACAAGATGGAATGTGATTGGCTTTTGTTATCTTCAAAAAAAAATCTCTGTTGCTGGGAGTGTCCACTTTCAAACACTCAGTCTGCCAAAGCAGTGCACATTATAAAAAAAAGGCCTTAATGAAATTCCTTAATAAGGAAACATGATGGCAAGGTGAGGTCCCACACAGTCTTTGTAACATTAACTCCAGGTGTTTTCATTTGAGCAGAGGGAAGGAGAGAGAAACAAACAGGAGTACTGACATATGAAGAATATATGCCCCCACATTAGATTAGGCACCTTTACTGGAGCTGGCTATCCTGATTTTATTGATTTATGTATTTCATGCACAGCAGAGACGTTACAGACTTTTTAGTCTTCCGTGCTCTGAAGTGGAGAATGGGAAGAAAGAAAACAGAGGAAAAAAAAAGAATCAGAGTCCTCAGTTCACAGGCCACAGCAGAGAACCAGCTGCAAGAATTCAGCTCTAATGATGAAAGAGTTGGTAGAGGTGTCTCTCTTCCTGGTGTTCCCCCATTTTCTCACCCCCTAAAAGATCCACTTCTATTCCCTAGTATCAGCTTCTGATATACCCTTCTTCTCTGTTACCATCTTCTCAACTAGATGCTTGCTGTGTCTGATACTCTCTGGAGAAGACATCAGCCAAAATAAATAAATACATAAAATTGAACAAAATATTAATTATGCAGAAGGTATAAAAGAATGCAAAACAAAGTGATGCAGGTGTACAATAAAGTTGCTCTCCAGAGCCTGTGATCAGCAGCGTTCAGCACAGAAAGCCACAAACAGATGACATTTTAAAGCATATAGGGGATATGCAGGGCTGCAAGCAATGGTTTGTAGCTTCTAAATGAGCCATTTGTGAATCCCTCCAATCCCAAATAAGATTGTGAACAGCAGCAACAATAATAAGCCATAAAAGCTAAGCCCTAAAGAAAGCCCTGCTCAGGTAGACCCAAGTGCTTGCCATGAAACAGGGCTCTAAGTGACAGGCAGGTGGCTTTGTCTGCTCACACTTTCTTGTGAGATAAAAGTAAAACCAAGAGAGTAGGAAAAGTTTCCAAATCCCAGGTGTCTTTGCAGTGCATCATGAACACAAGAGGGATTTTAGGATAGAAAGAAGATGGAGGTACAGGGAAAACATGTCAGGCTGAGAAAAGATGATCATTAAGTTGTCCCTTAGTATCAGGATTCTGGTGGTGCAGTGTGGAGGAAGCAAGGGCATGATTTCCTGCTTTTGGAACTAGCAAACACTGGCTAGAAAGAAGTATGAGAAAAAAAGACTGTTAGATTCCAACGATAAGAGCAAAAAACATTTGAACAACAGACAACTTCACAGTCAGATGTCACAAGACAGGCAGGCCGGTTGTTCTTACTTTCTGTAAAGGGTGTTTTGTTGGTTATATTTTTGTTCAGATTATCCCCAGGACAAGAATAAAAGTCAAAATGAGAGCCTGTTTCATTGCTGGGCTTTCTGATTCTCTCATGAAGCCTCCAACCATTATGCTACAACCTGCTTTCACAGTTCTGGGTAACAAGCTGGGTGATAAAAACATCAGATGAAATTCGGCATCAGTAAAAGCAAAATAATGCATAAAGGGAAAAACAGTTCTAACAATGCATGCACAATATGGGCTGTGAATTAACTGGTGCCACACAGAAGGTTGGTTGAGGGATCTCCGTGGGATGCCCTCTACAACTACTGGCTCTCTGCTCGTGCCAGTTAAATGCACAGGAAAAAAATCTGAGATACATTAGGGAAAAAATAGACAATGAAAAGAGAAAAATCATAGAATCATTTATATTAGAAAAGACCTGTAAGATCACTGAGCCTAGCCATTAACCCAGCACTGCCGCCACTAAACCATGTCCCTAAGAATCACATCCACACACTAACTGAACATTTTCAGCCATGGTGATTCCATCACAGCCTCATTCCCTCAGCAGTGTGTTCCAATGCATGGTCCCTCTGCCAGTGAAGAAATTTTTCCTAATATCCAATCTAAACTTCCCCTGGTGCCACTTGAGGTCATTTCCCCTTGTCCCATCACTGTAACCTGGGAGAAGAGACTGACCCCCACCAGGCTATGCTCTCCTTTCAGGGAGCTGCAGAAAGCTATAAGGTCCCCTCAAGCTTCCTTTTCTCCAGGCTAAATATAATATGGGATGAAGTTTTATAAGGTAACATGCATTTCTGTCTTAATGCTGCATATATTTTGGTTCTACCCATGTCTAAAATATAGAGAAGAATTAATAAAGACAGAGGAAAAGGAAAAGGATGAAAAGATTATCAGGAATGTGGAAAGACTTGCACAATAAAGTAGGGAGGGGATGGGATTTTCATCTTGGATTAGAAAAACAAAACTAAAGAATAGAAGGAATTTATCCTGCTGTATAACCCACGAAGTAGGAGTCATCTAATGAAATTACCAAATTGAGAGGTTAAAGCAGAAAAACAGGAAGGCTTATTCACTCATTGCATGACTTTAAATTTTGAAACTGATTCCTGTGGCAATCACAACTACATGCTGGGTTCAAAAAGAATCCAGCAAATTGTTAGAGGACGACTGCTTCAAGGCCCACTAAGCAGGATGTCTTGAAAGACTGTCCTGAAGATAGAAGACTGTAATGAAAAAGTGCACTCTGTATTTTAACATAAATAATATTATACTTATACATATCAGTACAATCAAACTGCTGTAAATAGTTGGCAACCTAGGAAAAACTCCTTGGTCATGGGACTAGCCTAAACCCCTATCACCACCACAAAGCTCTTTGTACCCCCTTCTTTCTCTCTTCTCCTTGGCAAATGCTTCCGCCACATTGACTCGATGTAAGTCACTAAGTCATCAGAAATAAACCAAAACCCCAAGCAAAAGATGGAGTTTGTTTTGTCCTGGGTTGATAAATTAAATTGTAGAATCATAGAATCACAGAATGGGTTGGAAGGCACCTTAAAAATCACATAGTCCCAGCCCTCTCTGCCATGTGCAGAGACATTTCTCACCAGACCAGGTTGCTCAGAGCCCTGTCCAGCCTGGAGGCATCCACAGCTTCTCTGGGCAACATGTGCCACTGTTGGCCATGGCCTCACTATTGTCACAGGAAAGAGCTTTTCCTAATATCTAATCTAAATCTGCCCTCTCTTATCTTAAACTGTTACCCCTTGTCCTACCACTACGTGCCCCTGTCAAAAAGGCATAAATCATCAGACATATTCTGAAGGAGTCAAAGGACAGAAGCTGGGGAGGGAGGACATTGAGATGGGAGGAGAGGGGGAGAGCAGGACCCCTCTCCTTCCATGCCAGTGGGTCCTGAATTTGTCTCTGATGTGAAACTGCAGCTTGAGAGTCACCTGTGATGACAATAAACAGAGAAAAAAGCTGGCCACATTATCTGTTCTTTCAGTTTTCTGGGTTTTCATTTGGTTTTTTCCCCCCTTTTTTTTTTTTTTTTTTTTTTTTGGGCTCTTTTTTGTGATAACTGTTGCTGTTACAATATAATGTTGTTATACTAAATAAGAATTCCTCTGTCAGCAGGACACTGAACCTGAGGGTGGGATACATGGGAATTTGTGGGTTTGCTCTGTCAGTGCAAGATTCCTGAGAGTTCTTTGGATTTAATTCCATCCTACAAATCCTGCAATGCTGTATCACTTTGATGTGACTTTGTGGGATTCTCATTACTTGTATTCACTTCGGTTTCCAGGAAGCTTGAGATTTCATCATCTGCTAACATATGCTGAAATGCATGTGTCAGATCTATAATAAATTTCCAATATAAAAAAAAATCTATAAAACACACAAATACAAAATTAGTTTGTAACACAATCTCCAGTTCTCTGTTTATTAGGGAAAGGCGAAGTTGGTAGTGCCGTCAATTACGGGGAGAGTGAGGCAGCTTTAATAATAAAACAGCATTCACAGTTTCTTATAACTATACTAAGCAAATTGTTTGGCCTGAAAATTTCCATGCCAGCTGTCTGCCTCAGGCTGAAGTTTTTTGGAAAATTTCAGTCAAAACAGTTCAGCAGATTCTGAGAACAAGGCTAAGGAAAAATATGTTGTTTTACTAACGTTAAAAAAAAAAAAAAAGCCTTTAGCTTTCTTTCTGAAACCTCCTCTGGGATTTTTAGGACTTTAAAGGAAGGACTTGAAATTTGCCTGGGAGAGAACTGTTTTTCTTCTAATGAATTTTGTGCATATCTGTGTGAATTAAGCCAAGTTTAGACATCTCTGATAAAAACACCGTTGCTACATGCTCTTGGGTGCATTTGTACATATTTGCCAGCTTCCATCACTTACATTTCTACCTGTATATGACAAGACAAGATGTTTTATGCTATGGGAAGTGCCAGGTCTGCATTCAAGTGTCAGAACTGCAATCAGAGATGCTCTCTGGTTCTTGACATGATCTCAAGCTGGTAGGAGCTGAATGGAGTTGGGCTGAGAGACTTGGAGAGCAGGGGTTAGAGGGGTGAAAACAGGATTGTAGAAAGGAGCTGGATGAGGCAGGGCATGAGGAGAAGACCAGACTGAGTGGGATGGACTGAGATCTGTTTAGAGGAGCAGAGTACTCTGTTAAACTAAGCCATTGACACACAGAGAGTGACCAAAATGAGGCAATGTCACAAAGCTACTGTCTCTTGGATGACTTAATAAAACCAAAAGAAATTGACAAAAGCTAGACTAACAGACCAATGATATGATTTAAAACTATATATTGGAGACCTATAATTTAAGTAAAAATCAGGATGAAAGTTGCCTTTATCAAGTGTCTGAATAAAGAAACAGTCATTATTTACAAGACAGTGTTTTACCTAAGCTGGCCTGGAGGTGAAGCAATGAGAATGAGGACTAGAAGAGGCAGTTTACAATCCCTGTCTCACCCGCTGCAGAGCTGGGAGGTTTGTACTGACTAAGCAAAGGATTGTAGAATGAGGACAAATGTGTTTCAGATTAAGGTAGCCAAATGATGCCCCAAGACTGTGGGCAATGCTGGGCAAGTCCATTTAACCCAACATTTCATAATTGTGTCAGAGTGTTGCAGTGTATGGATGATCATCTTGACAGCTCAGAGGCTGATGTGCTGAAGTGTCAAATATCCATAGCAGCAATTAAAGGCTGTGTGAACTTTGCATTGTTTTAGCACCACCGTAAGGAAACACCGTTAAGTAATCCCTGATCACGGCTCTGTCTGTGGCAGCACATCGGCCAGTTGGCTCTTGAGATGATTCTCTGCTTTCTAGAACAAAAATCTCTGCCAAAAGGCTGATCACACCTTAAACCCAGCTGCCCAAAGGGTAATTTCCTAGAAATAGAAGCACTTGCTTGTTCCAAACTGACAGGATCTGTGCTGCCCACAACCCAACCACCTAATGCTGTTTGTATCAACAGGCAGAAAGCAAATTCCAGTGTCTCTCATGATCTGTCAGTTTTTCCAACCACTTCTGGCAGTCACTTCTAAAAGCTTTTTGGGTAACCAAACTTTCCCTTCCTATTCTTCTTTATGTTACAGAGATAAGGATGAAATGGTTTTCAGCACCCAAAGACACAGAGGCAGTTCAAAAGGAATTAGCAGAATATTGAAAACCTTCCATTAAAAAATTTGGTTGTTCAGTTCATTTGTAAGACTGACCCATTAAAGTCCAGATGACCCAGTGGAAGAAATTGTTTATGAATTGCAGGCCTCCAGGACTTTGCTCTTATGTGAACAGACAGTGCTTGAAGATGCTGCTGCCTAGGAAATGAATCCTGGCTTCTGTTATACTCCACAGAGCATGATATCATAGGATCACAGAATATCCTGAGTTGGAAGGGATCCATAAGGTTCATTGGGTGAAACTCCTGTTATAGAAAACCAAGATTGATTTTATGAATAGACCCAATATTCCTCGGAAGGAACAGGCCCAGACTGGATTTTTTTAAAGCAATTTTAAGATTTTCAGTACACATTTTGGAGTTTGAGGGGGTGACAACAAAGCCTATGAGCCCTTATTGCATACATGATGCAGGGTTAGACTAAAACAGAAAAATAGGATTTAATCTTCTGTTTCTAACTTTTTACTGTATGACTAATCCAGAATACTTTGAAGGCTCAGCGTGTGCAAACACCTGTGCAGGCAAGTGATACAGCTTCTACTCAGTGCTTAAAGAGAAAACTGCACTGAATAGTCACGTAAGACCTAAATCAATGGGGAGTGAGACACCTCCTGCTCTCATGTTTGCTGTTGCTGCTGGGGTAGCACATCTGCCACCAGTGCACAGCAGTGATTACGGCAGTGGAGCAGCATTCTGGACTGCAGTGGTTATCCTAGACCACAGCAAATGCTACTTCACTAAAACCTGTGGAGATATTGGTGAAATCTCACTGAGCCATCCCCATTTGAATGAACTGATAAATGCAGTTCTGTGAGCTCCTCCACCTAAATCGACCATCAGCAACTCCTCTCTCCTTCTTCCTTCTTCCCCCTACTTAAAAAAAAAGAACAAGGATTGTGTCATATCCTAGAAAGCAACTCTAACTTGGAAAAGGAAACTTATCTGTCAGCCCTAATTCGTATCATAATTGCTTTACTTCTTCTTGCTGCCAACACACTGGAAGAACAGAGAAATCTGTGCCTGCTTTCATGGACATCTTCACATTCAAAAGATCACCTCTGCTGATACCCAGCAGGGCAACATTGCATGAAGTTTGAATCCCCCTACAGCACAAACAGCTTCATTCCAAGCAATTTGGTATAATGGCAAAAGGATTTTTGTGAGTAAGGCTTATACTTTCCAAAATTTGAACTTTCTGTAAGAAGTGTTTGTCACTGCACACAGACAAGGAAACATGCCCTCCTACTCACATTTCAACTCTGTCTCTACAGATGCTCCAGGGAGAGTAGAACAGCTGGCAAATATATATATATATTTCTAACAAAATTATTTATCTATCAAGGGAAGCAAAGGTGAAACAGCACAGAAGAATGAAAATTGTACATTTGTTCCTGACTACTGTAAGTCCTATAGACATGCTACAGCACCACTCCTCATGTTAGGCTGACATAATTAGGATATAAATTTCTCCATGTTTCTTTTTCCTTTTAATCTAGAGCAAAGAGGAAATACAAATATATACGTGTGCTTTAAAAAAGTGTTACATTATTGGACTTTTTTTCTCGGAAACATATCGGTCAAGGATCCATGAATACCCAATTCACTGGCAAGTGGTGCGAGTTACTCTGTCAAAGTACCCAGCAATGCCAATTTGTCAGTTCAAAGCAGAAACAGAGTATTTTAGCTTTTAGTTACAATAAGCTACGCTGATGGACCTTGTAACAGGGCAGGTAACAGCCAGTCTTTAAATCTGAATTGACATTGATTTACAGGGTTTCATTTCTTTGAATCAAATCTGAGAGAGAGCAAGTTTCATGCTACTTCATCTCTCGAAATTACAACTACACATTTCTTAAACACAAGAGTTTGCTTTAAGAAAAGAAAGAAATAAAATCTCAACTGTCTACACAGTTAAGATAAAAAGGAAAAGTGATGTTAAAGATATCCAACTAGTAAGGTTTTGTTTATTCATCTTTTTATAATTCTGCTTTTCCCCTCCATAAATTTTTAAAACCACTTTGATTTGAAATCCTAATAATAAATATGCCATGCAACATTCCTCCTGTCAAATCTCTCTCTTCATGGTATTACTGCAATATTTGTAACTTTTGATCTGGAAACATCAAGTTACATAAGATCATAGTTCTTCTTCTTGTAAAGATGTGATTCTGTCAGAAAATGAACCATTGAAGCGGGAACTCAACAGAACTGGAAATGACTTTCCCAGGGAAAAGGTAGTTCTGCTTAAGCATCTCAGCTATTTTAAAGGGCAAAAACTCAATGTTTTATTCTCCTGAGCAGAGAAATGGCAAACTACCAGGTTAAAAATAATCAGAGTAGGCTCTTAATTGGAATAGTGTACATGTTGTAGACAGAATGAAATAACATTTCGTTATTATGCACTCCAGGAAACCAATAAAATAAAATAAGATAAAAAATTCACTTTGTAAAACAAAAATAACCTTTTCCCTTGCCAGTGTACTATCTGCTCACCAAAACAAAAGGAAAGCATCTATTTTAAATGAGTCAAGGAAAATAATTAAGCTACACAGACCTAAAATTGCAGAGTCTTCTCAGCCCAAACCTCACTCCTTCCCCAGACCCACTGAAATTAGAGAGATGTCTCTCCTTTTCCATCCATGTAGTAAATTAAATCGGGGGGAGGGGGGGACTATCTCCCTCCCCACCCAGTGAAAACCAGATGAGCAGCTTTACCCTCTTCTCTCCATGGTTTTTTCCTATCCTTTAAAATTAGAGAAGGCAAATTCTTCCCAGAAAAGCATTTCTAAACCAGGACCCTTTGCTAACAAGAAAAGGAAACTATGAAGTAAACTTCTGCATCTCCTTTTGCCTCTTACCCCTTTCCTTGCCAAAGAACAACCCAAGAACATTTTTCCATATTAATGACCCTCTTTCTTCACCAAAATATGACATTTCTTCCCCAGGTCACACTTATAAATAACAGATTAATTGAAAATCTCCCCTTGTAAAGATGTGAACACATTCATGCACGTATGTATGAGAAAGGAGGGTGAGGCACAGAGGCAGAGTCCCTGTAAAGATATAGTGCATCTCAGAGCAGTGGCTATAATTCCCAGTCTTGGTGATTCTTTTTTTGAGGGGGAAAAAGGGGAAAAAAGTGAAACAAGTTGTCTGCAAAGGCAGCTCCCCTCCTCCCCTGCCCCAGTTGTGCGTGCAGACCCCCTTCCCAGGATGGTGGGTGCAGAGCAGTGGTCCTGCTCCCAAGGAAAGTGCAACACAGGTTACATCTTCAGGTGCCTGGGAAATGCCCGGCCACACACCGAGACCTCACAGTCCCCTCTCTGCCTCCAGACCGGCTGCAAACTAGCACAGAACCTACTTTTCTTTGGCCATGCACTGACTTGGGGATTGCATTCTCAAGGGATCATGGCAGCAAAGAATTCTCCTGGCTACAAACCAGCCCACTCCAGCAAGGACTGATCCAGCAGCGTGGCAGAGTCGGGGAGCTGGGAATTTTACAAGGACGGGCAGCTCGCAATGGCCACAAACGAGCGAATTCCTACAGCCTTGTAACACAGGCAGAGCCGAGTGAGCTGCTCTGAAGTCCTGCCTCACTGCAGAACAGTGCAAGAGACACGTCTTCCTCCCTTTATGCTCTCCCCCACCGCACTACATATCTATCTATATCTATATATAAATATACACACACATACTCCTTGTTTTTTCCACCCAAGCCCATAAAAGTGCTACAGGCAGAGGCACTAAGTGGGAGGCGCCTGGCTCTGAAGAGGCCAATGAAATAAATTAAATACAAATCTCTGGCTCAGCCCCAGCCTCCCCCAGCTACCAGGGGAGAGGTTGGGGTTCCCGACGGCCAATCCCCAGCTCCTGCCAGAGCCAGAGTGCGGGGGGCAGATGCGGACTGCTGGCATGCTATAGGTGAATGTATGTTAAGCCTTGGGTGTTGCAGGCACATATGGTGCACATGTTGGGAGCAGAGCACTTTCCATAGGAGAGGAGGGGCTATACTACTAGTAGACAATTTTATTAGGGTCAGTGAAGCCGAAAGAAATGGGATTGGGATAGGCTGGGAGCTGCCAAGTTCCCCTGCCCAGCTCCGGCGCCCCAGAGCAGAGAGCAGCACACTACCAACTTGCCAGCCTAAAGCAGAAGTTTACCTATAAAAAGCACACAGACAACTTCAAGCTTAAAAGATTTGCTCTCATTTTCTCATTTTATGGCTCTCCCTTCACCTGGGACTTTTCTCAGTGGGAAAAAAAAAAAAAAAGAAAAAGATGCAGCTGTAAATTCAAGGTGAGGCTTCACTGCAAAAAGTTAAGAAGGAAGATAGGGTTGAGGTGGAGAGACTAATTTTTAGTTTGATTCAGGAGTTTGGTGTATTGCCTTGTTTTTTTATTATTTTTAAATCATAAGAAATTGAACTTTCCAGGAAAAACCATGAGCAAATGCATTCAAGATGCAGAAAGGTCTTGCCCATCTATTCAATGAGCATTTAGTAATTTCTGTTTTGGCGGTATGAAAAATGTATTTCAGACTATGTATCCCATTAAAAAAAGGCAGTGGCATAAATATGAGGTTTTGGCTGGGTTTTGGTTTTTGGGTTCTTTTTTGTTTGTTTGTTTGTTTTGTTTCATTTTGTTTTTCTTTTCAAATCATGTGCTTTCATGGTTGTAATCGCTGTGAATTTCTAAGTGTGGTCATGATAAGAAAGTAAATAAATACTGCCTTGTGAATACTTCTAGAGTTTTGGGGAGGGGCTAATTATTATTTTTTAAAAATTTAGAAATTTCTTAACTACCATTTGTTTTGAAGTAAAATATCCCAGATATTTTACACTATATTTTCAATCAAAACAAATCCCAGGAAATAAACACCCTTTGGTAGCAGCCTGGTTTCAGGTTCAACAGCCCAAATTTGTATTTGAGAATGCAAATTGCTGAGAACACGAGCACGAGTCTGAACCACTGCATTTCTTCCAGGCACTCCAACATCTTTTCTCCAACACCACACTATTTGGGCAATCTTTTAATCCTGGCAGGGCATGGCTGGAAGCAGGGCTTTAACATTTAATGCCTAAGAAACAGACTTGTCACTCAACTTGCAGTCAAGCGCATTTCTTTTTTTTTTCTTTTTTTTTTTCTTTTTTTTTTTTTTTTTCTTTTTGTTGGAGGCAAACCCACCTTTCCTTGGAAAATGGGAGACCCCATCCTCACCCCCGATTCTAGCACGGATCCGAATGTAAACATACACATACACACACACACACTCCCACCACGCACCACCCTGCAGCAGGACATAAGTATGGGGGGCTCAGAAAGAGCCGAAGGAGCCTTGTGGGCTGACAAATATCAAGGCACTTCTTTCTTATTCTATTTTTTTCTGCCTCCTTTCCTCCCTGCTTTTACTATTACATAAATAACACCGATTGATCTTAAAGCTGCATCCTTGCTCCAGTGCCTCCCAATCTGCACTGCTGCCTTCCCCCAGCACAGCCGCACCGCTCGGGGTGCAGAGGGAAGGGTCGGGGAGGGGGAAGGTTGGATGGGAGAATCCACTCCAAACATACCCTGAAGCAAGGTTTTGGCAGTCTGGGGGTGCCTGATCACCCCCCGCCCCAGCCCGGAGCTTCCCGCAGCATCTTTGCCTCCCTCCGAATTGCTGCAAACTGTGCGAGGGGAGGGCAGGGAGCTGGGCAGGAGGGAAGGATGGATGCTGGGGAGGGAAAGCCAGGGATTCGGAGAGCTTCTCTCCAGCCCCAGCCTGTGTGCCTGGCTGTTTGGTGGGAAGAGGGAAGGGGGAAGGGAAAATTCAAGAAGAGTCTATGGCATAAATACACTTTTCAGAGGAAAAGCGAAGCTTACCATGTCTGCAGCTTCCCCCCACCGAAATGCCACTTCTGTGTCCAGCGATCCCAAAGTGGAAACTACAGGCAGGCACCGGAGCTCATCTCCGCAGGCAGCTCAGACATACACAGCCGCCTCCCCCAAAAATCAAAATCAAAATAAATTAAAAAAAAAAAAAAAAAGAACAACGACTGGTCCAGCTTCTTTCCTGACAGGAATCGTCCTGGTAGGACTGCCCAAAATAAGCAGCTGCAATCCAAAGGCTTTATTTAAAGCTTCCCCCCTCCTCCTCCCTCTCTCCGTGCCTCGCTCGCTCTCTCCCTCTCGCTGTTACACACAGAGAGAAAGAGAGACACACACAGGTTACATGAATGGGAGGCAGGAGCCGGCGCTCCCGGCTGGAATGACAGGCGCACATGCGGCTGGCGGCTGCCCACCCCAGCGGCGTGAGAACAGCTCGGACACGGCCTGCGGATGCGTGGAGAGGGGCACGGGGTGGGAACAGGCGTGGGGTGGCATGGGCATGGACACGGCAGAGGCATGGGGCCGGCAGGAGGACACAGACTCGGGCACGGCAGGGACGTGGGGCTGAGGAAACAGAGACGTGGGCACGGTCATGATCACAGAATAGACGTGGGCCAGGGATGTACATAGACACGGGCATGGCACGGGCATGGGGAGAACACAGACATTGGCATGAGATGGGAATAGGCACAGGCATGGGAGTGATGCAGTCATGGCAGAGGCACGGATCAGGGAGGACATAGACAGGCATGGGCACTGGGAGAAGGGCTTGGGCATGGCCTGGGCATGAAGGGGATTTGGGCATGCACGTAGGCACGCATGGCATGGAGAGAGGATGGACGGGGCTATGGGGAGGGGATGGGCATGGACAGATATATATGGAGATATATGGGCATGGTGAGGAGATGGATCAAGTGTGGAAATTAGGATAAGATGGTATAATAGGGACAGGAGAGGATGTGCTTGGGTATGATAGGAACAGGTTGGTCTTGGGCATGGATTAGGCATGGGGATGGGTTGGAATGGCATTGGCTTTAGCATGAGAATGGAGTGGGGATCAGGATGGAGGCAAGAAGAAAGTGGAGATCTGCCTCAGGTAATGCCTTCATGTCCTGGCCATGGTGAAACTCCCTCCCTTCTTGGGGTCAGGTGGGCTCTAGTTTCAGCACACATCGTAAGGAGGAGGAAACCTCTGTTTCTCCTTTCTGTGCCTCTAGTTAGGCAGCTTGCATAATGTCTTGCTTTTGGGGTCAGAGGGCATCATCCACAATGGTGTCAGGAGATGACATTACTATCACTATCAATTGCTATTTTTTAACTTCTTTTACAGAATTATAACTAAATCAAAATAATTCAAATCAAATTCTCGGGAAGAAGATCAATGCTACCAGTTTCTGCCTTTTATTTATTTGGGGGGGGGTGGGAATTGGCTTGGTTTTATCTGTTTTTTAATAATTTTTAACAGTAGTGACAAGAATTTAGGTCTGTTTAATGCTGCCATTCAGCATGCTCTGTAGAAAGAGAGGGTTACAGTGTTGCTAAGTGTCAGGCCCTGCTACTGCTTCACTGCCTGACCTTGGGCATGTCCTCAATAACTTATCCCTGTCAGGCTCTATCACCCATTGCCATTTACACTCAGCCTATCATTTTCTCATTCACCAAATAATCACATTTTTCTCTTTTGAGTCCCTCCTCAAAATTTATTCTTACAAAACTTTTCAGCAACACTCTCTACAGGATATGTGTTGACATCACAAATCTTAGAGTGACACTGGATTCAGCCCTAAAACCTCATTGTAAGAGGAGTGCTGAACATAATGGACTGCAGTACTTCCTGCAGTGCTTTGAGCTACATGGGAATCATCTTCTTCATGGCATACCTTTAAATCAGCCAGGTGCAAGTCTGCTGTGGTCTGCCTTTTTCTTCTGTCCTAAAATTTCTAGCCTTTGTGGAAAGCGAGTGGTAAGATATGTGTTTTATTCCAAATCCAGAAATCTCAGTAAAAAGGCACACAGCAAATCAGAACATCATCCTAAAACAGCAGAATCCTCGACATAAAGGTCTGCATTGCAAAACAGCTGCTGCTGTTCACTGGATTTTTCAGACATACATATTAAAAATGAAATATATTTGCATTGGCCTTATTACCTCTGGAATATATTCCACATCAGGAATCTAGACTCTAGACAAAGGTAATTTAGGTCTCCGGAAGGAAAAAGTTTAACTGAGAAATATATATATTGTTAGGAATAGACCTCATCCAAATTCAATGGTAATTGTATAAGCCTTTCAAAAATCATACAGTATGCAAGCTTCCAAAATTTCGGAACAAGAAACATTTCCATTTAAATGCCAAGAAGCAATTTTTCCTCTCTTGTTCAATACTAAATCAGTCACATGAGCAGTTTGCATTTGATTTTAGAAAGGAAATGGAACATCTTCTCTTCCAATTACATATAACTTTTTCTTTTTCTTGTTCTTAGTGCTCTTACAGCTTGCATTACTTTCCTGTGGTTTTGAAACACTTAGTTGATATACCCATTCACCTCAGACTTTTTTTTGTTATTTTTTTTTTAACTCAAGTGACATTATTAAGAGAAAATCAGTAAATTCAAGTGGGGAGTAGAATGCTGTTTATTTGAATTCTGGCTGGTGAATTCAAGTTTAACAGGTCAGCACTGTTTGTGTAATTGGCCTTTTTCTGTTAACAGAACTAGACAATAATGCTCCTGGTAAAAAAAGAACAAAAGTAATTTAGTGGGAAAAAGTGACTTTGCTTAGGTAAATCCTGCTCCTGCTTCAATTCACAGTGAATTACCATGGTCACAGAAGTGTGCTGCATACCAATTTGGAGCATATTTTATGAAGATGTACATTCAAAGTATCAGTGTTCATCAGCCTGCAACGTTGTGCCTGTGTCCTGCACCCCAGCAACTTTGCACTTTGCTCCTTGAGAACAGTGACTATTGAGCCAAGTTTTCCTCCATGCAGCGTTTGGAAGAGTTTGTAAAGAAGCCACATCTGTGGGACAAGAAGGTGAATGACAAGACTAATGCCTGTTAGACCTTGTGTGCCAGAGAGCAAGGACAGCAAGTCCTGGAGCTGCCACTCCGATTGGCACCTGGTGCTCCCAATGCCAGCTTGTGTTTCCATGTTGACATTCTCTCCAACAAAACAATGAAAACGCATTTTGTAAAGTCCCCATTCATCAAGCAAAAAAAGCAACGTCTGGTGGTCAAAGGCTTCTTTCCAAGTCCAGCAGCAGCTGGTTTGGTGAGCCCTTTGCCTTAGTGGAGACATCTCCTAAGGGGCTGCACTACTTGACAGCCACTACTAAAGATTTTAATTTTTTTTCTACATCCAGGAGAATAATCCAGAGGGAAAACCCATGTATTTTAATCAATGGAAGCGAAACCATTTGCCTTTCAGAGACTATAAAATACACACCCCAGGGTTCAATGCTCTTTTCTACTCCTCCACAAAATTCTTAAGGGGAAATCACTCTTTTCTTGATGAATGTGCAATTCAAATGTGGAAATATGCCATTCTTCATGCTTTCTCCATAGGGTGCAAAATGATTTCTGTAATTAAACCCTTTTTTGCCAACATTTCCTGATGAGAATTTTTTTTCTTTTTTTTTTTTTTTTAATAGAAGGGGAAAAGTCATGTGCAAGAAGGTTTGCAAAACCAGGTCTGGAGTGTTTGACCTTTAAGCCTCTATTTGAATTAGCTATTTTGTTTAAAAGGTTCATGAGAATGAGGATGAGGAACATGAGTAAGGGCTGCAACTTAAGTTTGCAATCAGGCACTGCTGAAAGAAATGTCTGCAGGAGAAGAAAATATGGGTGTATCAGTGTAGCTATTAGGGTTGACATTAGCACTGAGAACACAGAGCCCAGTGCTCAACACACTTCAGCAGCCCCAAGTGTGTAACCTGGGTCTGTGTGGGGATCATGCTGAAATGTGCGCTACAGCATCAGTGCTGCACTGGTTCCCATGGTAGCTAGATCAAAGAAATCCAGCTTCTCTGATACATATCAAGCTGTGAGGGGTAGTGTAGACAAAATTGGAGTCAACTAAGAAAAGCACCTGTGTAAGCTTTTGTAGGTCTTGGACCTGAAGTCCACAACATATTGCTTGTCACCACAGCTTGGACTATGTAATATAGAGAGATCAGGAAATGGGACAGAGTTTTAGCCACTTACACAGTTAAAAGGTGAAACCCCATTCCTGTATGATAGATGGCAGGGCTGAACCAGAGCTGGATGCAGAGCTGAATCCTGAAGTTCCCACTTTGAGTTATGTCTCTCTGACAAAACTCTTGAACAAGGTGGTGGAGCAGAAATCACTGGTGCTCTTTATCAAAAAGAAGGATTTCCCTTCTCTTTCTCTTCACTCCATGAATTCCTGCAGTTTAAATCTGTCTGCATTGACTAGAGAGATGTTTCCACTACTGGTGCCATGAGGTTATGTCCAGACTGGAGATGGAGAAATGCTATCACATATTGAATCACAAAATTATTGAGATTGGAAAAGACAACTGTTGACCCAGCATTGTCAAGTCCACCATAAACCATGTCCTCAAGTGCCACATCCACAAGTATTTTGAACACTTCTGAGGATGGTGGTTCCCCCACTTCCCTGGGCAGCCTGTTCCCATATCTGATCACTTTTCAGTGAAGAAATTTTTCCTAATACCTAGCCTAGACCTTCCCTGGCACAACTTGAGGTCCTTTCCTCTTGTCCTGAAGACTCTTTCCTTTTGTAAAGATCTTTCCTTTTATTAGCAGATTTTTAACATGCTGCTAAAGGCTGGAGAGGGTCATTCTATGCTGACTGTGCCTTTTGTAGTATCTCAGTATATCTTAAGTCTTGAGAAGGACAGAACTGAGCATCTACCCTCAGTACTGGCTCTTATACCCTTCCTTGCCTTCCTTGCAAAGCACCAATGTCTGTTGTCATACCTGAAAACAAGCTGAGGCATAGGATGGAGCTGAGAGTCTGCTCCGACTGCTTACTCAGGAAAAGTTCCCATCAAGTGAGTTGGCCATTTGCCTGAGTGAATGTGGCAGGATTCGGCCCATATGCTTCTCAGCTCTTATATTTGCATAGTGCAGAATATGCTTACAGTACAGTGCCAATAAAACAAAACTATATACAGTTAAGCACAGAAAAACCAAGAGCACAGTTAATGCCATTTACAAACAGCAGCTGAGCTCTGCAGCTGACATCCAGGCTTATAGAACATGCTCTGATGTGGATAACATGCACAAGACAATTATTTAGAGGCAATTAGGTGGAAGGTCCTGTAAGCATATAGGTCTGCATTCTCCTTTCCCTAAGCCTATTACATTCTTTTTCCCTGTGTATTGTATTTTAACTCTGTAAATATGTCTTTTTTTTTTTTCCTTCTTCTTTTCTTTTTTTTAAACTACGGAAAACATTTCAGGAGGCCACTTCCATGGAAGACAATTGTTCTTGAAGGGTTTTGGGACTGTGTAAACATACTGTATGTACCATATAAAGTGAACTTCAAACGAGATGCTGGTTTGTTCAGCCTACTGAAGTAGACTGAGGTCTCTCTTACCCCCAGAAATTCCAGTGATGTCTTAAGAAGAAAGATCTTCATCAAGAAGGTGTAGATCATGTCAAGAATTGTATAAATTGCTCAGAGAATCAAATTACACCTTTTCAAAACACATTTTCCTCTCTAAAAATCTAAAGCATGCTTTTTTAAATCCAGGGATAGGATAAAATATTTCTCAATTCCTAGCACAGGATAAAACAGCCATGAACAACTGTGATATAATACATCTTCAATACAATTGACCATAAGTATATTAGAAGAAACTCCAAAAAATAATTACCCTGTTACCACACTGTGACTTCACATCCAATTTTGTTCACCTTACTGTACAAAACAGACAGAATAGATGGATTTTATATTTTTAATAATAATGGGATGTTCAGGATTTGATATAGAAACCTGGCTACCAAGGTAATAGGTACGTATAAGAACCTATTTAGAATAGCTGTGTGAATAGGAATTGCCATTAAATTACAATGAAATACTGCAGCACATCAAACAATATCAAATAAAGCTTAGAAGGCCAATCTGCAGCCATATTCAAGACATAGCCTCATCATGAAAAAGACTTTTTTCCTGATGAAATCTTCTGGTTTAGATGCATGTGTGATATTTTTTAATTCTCCAGTTAGGCTACGTATCTTGACTAACTTTGTGATCACTCCAGATTTATGCCTGTGCAATAGCAAAATTCATGATAATAGTCCCATGCACATGCTAGATGCTCTTGGGAAATGAAAAGCCAGTTATTTCAATCACAGAGAGTCTTGGTCTTACTAAAGGAAGAGATCTGGAGACATCTCTGCCCTTTAGAGAATAATGTCTGAGCCAGCAGAATAAAGCCCCCACTTCCCCAACACCTTCACTTCTGGCACCTCCTTTTTATGTGTTGAACTTGACTTCTGAGATGGCAAAGTACCCACATTATTGTACGATAACAGAGAAAATGGTGATCTTGTGGTATTGACACAGAAAATCTGAGTACAGTGACTGGTTCTGATACACATTTCCAATCCTTGTTAATTTTTGGGACTCAATCCCCACCTGTCTCACTGAATCCTCACCAGAACAGTAAATAGCATGAATATTCCCTGCCTCCTGCCTGGGCTGCCTGCATCAGCTGACGTATCACCACTCACAAGCAGGGAGGGATCAAGCTCTGCTCCCACTTTCTGCGCTGTCCTCCAGATAAATTGTGTTAGTTTACTGGCAAAATTTAGTTTTTATTATTGTTTGCACTTCAGAGTCAATATGGATATGGAAGAATAAGCTGAAATATATGCCTTTTGCATCCATAATAACAGCGTGGCCTCTCCATAGCTACGTGACAATTCCCTAACACTTTATTTAACAGTAGCAATTTATCATGTCTGACGTATCACAGTGAAGTAGTTCAGTATCCCCAATTTACAAGGAGCGCTGTTCTCTGTGCCTATTTGTACTGCTTATTTCAAGACAGACCAACAGACTGAGTGCTAGCTTTCAGCTTGGAAAACCCAGATTCAGTTCCCTGGCATAGCAAAAATAACTGTCTAGGCTTCAGTTTCCTCTGTACAATATGCAGATAAAAAGACTTCCTCGCTTTATCAGATGTTGTGGGGATAAATGCATTAAAGACTGCAAGTCCCACCAGCACTGCAGTAGCCATCATTATCTCAATTAGACGCACGTGGTGCAAGTACAGTGATATTTAATACATACCCTATGTGTATAAGCCATGAGTCAGGGCTGATAGGAACACTCCTCAGCCATGCTAAGGAGTTAAAACTGCAGCTCACCTGTATGCTCTCCCCTGGCCTATGCTCCATGGAAGCTTGTGTGTCAGAAACCAGCTTTGGCTCCCGGTCGCGATGGAGCGCGGCTGCTCAAGGCAGTGGATTTATTTCAGTCGCACACTCCTGGAGGCAGGGGCCCATTGTCTGGGCTGAGACACTCAATCTGGAAGGGAAAGAATAAAAAGGCTCCAGTGTGTAAAGTCATTCATTACAATCTGGAATGAACAAGGAAATCAGTGGGGTTGCTGGAGGTTAAGCAAGGGCAGAAACTGGTCTTTTATCATTGAAATGCCATAGGAAAAAAAATTACATAAAGTAAGGGATCTAACACTGCACATCTCTACTCATATCTCTTGCCTTTATTCATTGCAAGGGGTCACAAAGAAACAATCATGTACATTTGCAGGACCAGATGTTAAATGCATTTATAACAGAATTTCATAAGCAAGCAACTTCTTCTTCCTTGGACAGAACTCCAATGAAATTTTGATACGACCTTTATATACTTTCAGATAAAATAAGATTATTTGGATTGCCATCCTACATAAGTAAATTTTCTACTGCAACTTCAAACTCAGAGGCATGAGAACATGCTTCAGAAGTCAGCAAATATTTTTGAAGATTAGATCTGGTGTTCTTTTAAGAGGAACTTTTGTAGTGAAAGAAAAGTAAAAGGATTGATTACAAAGCTTTCAGTACTGAAGGTGCATCATATTACTGGAAAGTGTGGAGTGAAAGTTGTTCTGAAAAGCTCCAGCAGCATCTGTGCTTATTTTATTGTACTAGTTACCCTTGGCTATGATAACTTTATGCACAGCATCAAAATAATGAGATGTTTTCATAGCTTCCCTACAAATTTAAATAAAACTGCGAGCAACACAATTGCTTTCTAAAATGCAGTAACTGACATTACTTTCTGAAACTTCTTGTTCTTTCCATTTCAGGACTGCCTGTGTTGCAGTGAGCATCCACAACCCAACATCCAGGCTTCAGATGAGTCCAGCAGCGAGGACAACTCAAAGTATGCTTGCTGAGCAACAGTTCTTCAAACAGGAAATTGGGTTCAACCAAGGGTTCCCACCCATTCCTGGTGGGAATTCCATAACCTCTGGGGCCAGATTTTGTTCATATATCAACTCTGCACATGATAATCCTCCAATTAAGGCATTTCACCTTTCACTTCCTTTACATTCCCCACCTCACATGGTAGCTCTCTTGGAACTGAGGATGCTACAAAGGAAGGATGCTACAAAAATTACTATCTAAGGGTAAAAAAAGGCTAAATAAAACAGGTGGTTGATCCTATAGACTGTTACTCAATCATGAGTCTAACAGGGCCCGGTCCAAAACCTGAGTTAGTGCTACTAAACCCGAGAGAAGGGTTGCAGAGGTTAAATACCCTGCCCATGGAACCAGGGTTGGAACTAGATGATCTTTAAGTTCCCTTTCCAATCCAAGCCATTCTGTGTGTCTATGAATTTTTGCTGTAGCATTTTCATATTTAGTGAGTACAGATTTAGAAAATCAGGTTAAGTGGTGGGTTTTAAGATTCAGTAAGCAGTACATTTAAAACTGGCCTTTTTTTCCTATTTGAAATCCCCAGATACAGACTTATGTAGCCTGTTAGACCTGATCATGTCCGATCCAGCCATTTTCAGAGTGCAGCTGGGTCAGAGGATGGGTTCAATAATTTTCAGGGTAAGGGACTACAATCTTAATATGCTGCTTCATTTACCCTCTTGGGCTGGGTGAAGAAAACATCAGAAAGTCTTTCATGAGCCTGCTGGGTGAGATTAGGAAAGGCCACATGAATGCCTTTAAATGACAATCCACAAAGGACTAATGGAGCTAGTGACAAATCTGCCTTACTTTCCTTTTCCATTTCGAATGTGTAGCTCTGCCAGTCTGCTGTGAGTTTACTTGAGACAGAACAGGACTTAAACTCACACCTGAAAAGCAAAATAAGGTGCTTCCCTTACTCTCCCTCTGCGTCTCTCTGCAGGAGTGTCTGACACATGACATCTGTTAATGAGGGTTATAATACCCCCCCATCCATCCTGTAACCTGTACTAGTAGTGCTTAGACCCAACGGCCTCTTTTCCTAAGGAAATAAGGCTTTTATAGGAGTTCTGTCTGTCCATCTGGCTCTCCATCTGTCAATCCAGTGCCCAGCAATGTATTCTGAACCTGGTGGCTAATTTCACTCCATTCTCTAGAGAGGTAAAAGCTTAAAAGATATAAATATCCTACATATATTATGAAAATCAGTGGCGTGTGAGACAAAGCACAGCTCATGTGAGTGAAAGGCTGTGGTGTAAGCTCGTTAGCTAATTGCTTGGCTTGGGCTGCCAGCTGGCCAGTCAGTACATGCAAACCAGCCAGCTCAGCTACCTGTGAGTGACTTCTTGGATCTTCACACAATGCACCTGGCAAGCCAGCAGAAGAGAGGAGACTTTTGTAGAGGGTGTAGGTGTGCACAGGGACAGACAACAATGGAAAAGAAGACTTGCCAAGGGCTGTGGTCAAAGAGAAATGGTGTTTTTGGAAGGGAGAAGAAAATAAAAGTTTAAGGGTATGATTTTGTTGGGAGGAATCTATGATTTAGGATGTTAATAAAGTGACTTGGCTGTTCTTGAAGGACAGGGTTCAGCTTAATTATCTTGAGTGAGGACTTCCCTTCCCTTTTATCTTTAGAGCTTAAAACCAACCACTCTGCTAAAAAGTAAGGATCCTTATAATCCCATACCTTGTTTCAGATGGTTGAAATTAAGAAAAGAGCAAAGAAAGAGGACACTAGCAGAAAACAGCTTATGGAATGAGCCTTATTATTCCCTCTCCACAGCTAATAAATAGAGGCACCAGAAGACAAACTGGATTGCATCTCATAAAGACCAATTTAAAATGCTCTCAGTAAAGGCATACAGTAAATTTGCCACAGTGTCAAAGCCAGAGTATCCAGTCTCCAAATCTCTGGTGCTAGAATTTCCCTGGTGTACATGGCAGCAGAGTTGCTCTGTGTTCAGCTGACAGATGCTGTGTTTGGGTGTGACGTACGACCCTTGCTCTGGCAGTGGAGAAAGAAACCCTACTTCTGGCTTGGTTCTACCATCAATTACACAGATCCTACTGCCGCTCCTCTTTCAAGGACATTTTGGCATTATTTAGTACCATTTCACTGTCAGAACACCTGGTTTTCCCCATTCCCCTGCTCCCTCACCCCTTACATTCCTTTCTGTGTTTGATGCATGTTCAACCACAGCCTAAGAGATAAAGAACAAACCTTCAGAACAGAAAGACTCCTAAAAAATCAGTTGAACTCAGGATTCCTAGTGTCAGATGATAAGGTGCCCGAGCTAACCTACTGATAAAGTATGTGGTGAGCAAACCCTGTGATCTATACAGATAGCTTAAGCTTCTGCAGTGCTAATTACTATTACAACCTTAAGCTAATATTTGAGCCTTTCTTTTGAGCAAGGATGTGTAACAATTAGATTACAGGATTTGGAGAATTACAAAGAGAGATAAAAGCAGCAGTTTCGTCATGGTATGTGGTATTTTGTTTACATAGAGATAATAGCAATGATGATAATAATAATTTAATAACAGCTATTCTCTTTAGGTCCAAATTCTGATTTCAGGTGCATCAGACCTGTGGCAGAATTATCCTGAATTAATTTGGATTGAGGCATGCAGATCTCTAGTCAGAGACCATTTGGAAGTGAATTGTTGTGAAGAGCCCAGCATGGTGTACGATGAGTTCTAGCTACTCATGGTAGTAAATAGTGAGCCAATATTTCCAAAGAAGGGCCTGGGATTGAATATTTCTCTTCACTTCTGCCCTGAGCATCGCTGAGAACTCTGATGGTATGTATTGCACCCTGATCCTGATGACAGCTCCAGCAATGAAAGGGACCTCTGTTTTTTTGGTCTCTGCCACCCTTATGGTTTTCTCTCTCCCTGCTCCACAAGAATATGCATAGGTAAAAACACAATATGCTTGTATACAGTGGTAATGCATAGGGAAAAACCAAACAACAGAGAAACAACTCTAGCTGTGTGCCAGATTTAATACATGTTATGTTTTAATGTGCCTGGGACATCATCTTTAGAACTTTCTACAGTGTACTAAAAAGAAAAGACATCTTTTCTGCATGATATTTGGGCATGTTTTTCTATGTCTCACTCTTCTGGTTTTTTTTATTTCTCCTCCTAGGCACCCAAGGGGAAAAAAAATCACCCCATGTCCATGACAACAGACAGCTTTTCTGATGAACCATAAAATTCCTTGCCTCAGAGATAAGTCAGCTCATACAAATGAGCATTTGGCCCCTGAAATTTTGTTGCTGCTGAGATCATAGAAAATACATGACAAAAACACCCTTTGCCAAAAACTGAAATCAAGATTTTCCTCTGCTTTGGAGACTAAAATCAAACTTCCTAACTATGACAGTTTTTCAAGTATTTACCACCATTTCCTGTAAGACAGAATCAGTCACACAAAGCAAAACTAATTTGTGTATCCACTCAGGAATATTAAAAATGCTCTTATAGCATTAAAGAATAAACCTATCTCCTAGCAGTGGATTTAAAGAAACTCTCAGCAGCTGAAAATCTGGTCCCAGAGTCACAAGCAGTAAACAAGCAAGGCAATTAACTGAAAAAAGACAAGGACATGTTTTAGCAAGCCCTCATTCCCCTTTTAGTCTATCGTAAGTCTATAGGAAACCTAAAAGCAGGCAAGGTAGCCAGATAGGATATTTTTCCTTACCCATAGGCACCAGGGTCTTTTCAGAGAGCTGCATCTCGCAGACAGTCAATACTTGGTTGAAAACTTGAAAAACAGGTTTTAAGCAAAAATTCTTCTGAGAATTAGATCCAGACTGAAGAGGCTGAAAGCATCACTCGAAACAGCCAGTTTAATTTATTCAAAGAAAAGCCACATAGCTCAAGGACAGGTAAGGAGGTAAATAAGCCATTGTCAGCCCCTTCTTGGCAAAGAAAGGTACCATGAAAAGCCAACATTAAAGGAGAGCTCTGCATGGGAAATGAAGGAGCCTCAGGTAGAGACATTTGATTTATTTTTTTCAGAGTGTGGCACAGGGGAGCGTGCACTGGCTCAACCTGTTGTAATCTAACATGTGGGTTGCTAGTTGTTGCGATGATATTGCAGCAGCCTCTTCATTAAAGGAGCTGTGTCTTTAGCAGCAATGATTCGTTTTCTACTTCTGAAATCAAGACACTGTCACTGCTGCTGTTGCTCTCTGTTGCACTTCCCGCTTTACCCCCTTTTTTTTTTTTCCTTTCTTTCTCACAGTGAGCAGGAAGGAATGCAGAGAAGGATGGATAGGTACTATATGTTTCTTATTTGCTCAGCTGGCAATCCTTTCACTACTTCATTTCACTTTAATAGGATCTTCTTGTTACCCACCTACTGTATCTCAGCATGGAAAATCCTGGCATCAAAAGGTTGAAAGCTGGAGGGAAAACTTGCCTCCCTGCAGCTCTAGATGAGGTGAGGATGAGACAAAGTCATCTGGTTGCTTTGCAAACAGTATTAAGGCAGTTCAAGGAAGTGTAGGTAAAAGATATTATCTTCCCCATGAATTAATCTCCAGCAGGCTTTTGCTTTTTCCAAAGGCAAAGAAGATGAGGGAAGAGTCACATGTATCTTAGAAGTGTAAAACTGTCAAGGAGAAGTGGTCAAATGATTTCCTCCATAAGAGATATCAGTGCATTTCTGTTCAGCTTGTGTTTGTCCAAAAAGGAATCCTGTGACAGAAAGATGTGTGACAAATAAAATAAGAGTGGAAACTGTCTGGGCAGCCCCCAGCTGTGTGTTGGTGTGCAGGGATCTGTGGTGGGGATCTGGTGTGCACCTGTGTGGGGATTCATTTGTAGGCAGCACCGGGACCATCCGCACAAGCCCAAGACAAGTTCCTCTCTCATATCTACTGATGAGTTTCAGGAAAAGCAGCCCTGGTTTGAAATAGCCTCTGGAACATAATAGTAAAACCTTACACTTAAAACCAAAACTGCTTTTGGAGCCCTAGCTGCACCTCTATTTCCCAGCAGTTACTCTGGGCTTTAAAATTTAATGTCTTATGTAAAGTCTCATTGCAGGATGGGGGGTGTTACTGAGAGTTGGGTGGGAGACAGCTCCTGTCTTGGTCTGGGGGAAATCGAGGCTAAGATCAATGTGATGAAGAACCAAAGGGGATTAAATCAGGCATTTGTGTTGGCAAGGGGAATGAGGCAGAGTGGGGGGAGGAGAAATTTCAGCTCTGCAAACGCCAGACCTGACAATTCTGCTGTCTGCTCTGCACAGCGGCAGCACGGAGCACGCTGGGAAGCGTGTGTGTACCACTTCCCTCTGCTGGAGGCAGCTCAGACTGTTACCTGCCTCTCTCCATCCCACAGTATTTCTACAGGTACTAAAAATGCTCCAACCCCTATCATCTGGCACAGCAGTGATAATGAAGTGGCCACAAATCCTTTCAGTAACTTTCATTTATACAAAAGTCTCAGTGCTGACTGGGGGGTGGAACACAGCAGCTCTTCCAGCACAGAGGAAAAACGGATGAGAGGAAAAGGATGTGTTTTGCAGAGATTGTTTAAGCTGACACATTTTGAAAGGAGCCAGAATACCACAGCCTGGACATGTAACACTTCTTGAAAGAAGAATGAACTGTCTGATTGCTCACAGCTTTGCACAGCCACGCACAGCCTCCCCCAGCTCCAGCACTGCGCAGCACCAGTCAGGGAATGCTGTGGCGTTGTTTAACGTACTGGTGTCCATATAACCATGAACTGATCAAGTTTGTTTTGGAGTTTGTGCAAGATCACAGGTCAAGGGAATGTGGGGGACTGAATGAACTAGTGAAGAGAAAAAGAACTTGCCTGCAAGTTGTCTTCCCTGTTCACCTCTTGCATCATCTTGAGGTGTTAAAATATTTAATATAATACTGTGTAACTAATAGGTCTCCCCATCTAATCCCTTACTTAGAGATTGTGAGCATCAATGGTTTTATGCCCAAGGTGAACTACAGGCTCTAGAAATGGATAATTCAGATAGAAATGATATTTTTTCTCTCTTGAGTATGCAGAACACTTCTTAATATTTAATATTTTATATTTGCCCTTAGATATATCCTAATGACATTCTCCAGTAGCCTTGTGAGACCAACCCCAGCTGGACCAGTCCCAACAAGACTAAGCTGGATGGGGCTTTGAGCAACCCGCTCCAGTGGAAGATTCCTTGCCCATGAGAGGGGTTGAAATGAGATGATCTTTATGGTCCCTTCCATCCCAAACCATTCTGTGATTATTTATTCTATGACCACCACTCTTGTAAGGCCACTGAATGCCACAGGATTTAGGAGTACAGGCAGTGTGAAAGTCCTGGAAAGCCAGGGGGTGTTGATACTCTGCCATTTTGCTGATGTCAGCCTTGTCATTATCCTCTCATGAGAGCTCTTATAAGACGAATTACAATCTAGTAGCTCTGCCATCAATACACTAAACCTTATAAAGTTTTAAAAAAAACAAACCAGAGTGCCACTGCAGGAAGCCACAAACACGGTACACAACAATTTACAGTGCGTGAAGAAAGCACTATATTTATTACAAAGATATTGTCATTAGAACATGAAAAAAAGAAGTCAAGTTTATGTTTTGTGCAAGAAATGTTCTTGCACAAAACTAATTTTGTAAAGGATGTGTATTATCCCTAGCCTTCTTGTCATCCCAGGGGTATGGCAGATCATTCTACCTCCTCAATCAGTCACCCACACACCTCTGGTGAAACAAGTTTGCTCTGTGATTCCTATTGAATCTTAGCTGTAAATCCAGCCTCAGTAAAACAAATTAATAAATACCTCTTTAGTAAGAAAAAAAGGGAGTGAGGAAATATGGAGAGATTACATCATTTCACTACTTAATTATTTATTTTTAAGGGGAAAGGGATGGCAATTCCTCACAGACTGAATGATGACAGCCATCTATGCCAACAGAGATGCTTGCTGCAAACAGGAGCTTATTTTTGTTAAATAAGCCACCAAATAAAGGTGTAAATTTAAAAAAATGAAGTTTTCTGCATCTTATGTGTGTATCTACATTGGCATTTAGCTTTGCATCAGATGGGTGCTATTGAGTGCCCCAATGTGTTGGCAGCATTTTATCATTTCTACAGGAACTAGAGGGTTAAACAAGCAGGACAGATCTTATTATGATTATGGAAAAAGACAGCTGGGAGAGACCAAAACCATTGTATATCAAGATATTACTAGATGCCAAGGCAGAATTCTCCCTAAAAATCTGTGACACAGACAGGAGCTGTCAAACAAAGGTTACCAAATATAAGTGGAAAAATTAGGGAAGAACATCATCTAAGTAGTGTCCCTTCATTTAAATGCCTAACACTTGAATTTTGAGAAATTTCTTTATGACTGTTGTGTAAAAAATATGAGTTATTAGTTATTATAAATAATTACTAAATTTATCCCATGTACAACTGCACTGAAACAAAAGACATTACAGAACTGAGGTTAGCCTGTAGTGGCCACTCACGTCTTTCTGATTTTAATCTCCTTGGAAGTGTGAAAAATTAAGTTTCCATTTTTGTATCAAATCAATGGCAACATCCATAGGCACTTCATTACTTGTATTTAAAAAAACAAAAAATAAAGAAATAAGGGCACAAAAAAAGAAGAAAAAAGAGGAGAAAAATATGGAAAGGAAAAGGGAAAACTAAAAAGAAAAAAGAAAAGGAATGAGGAAAAGGGAAACAAAAAGAAAATCAAGGGGGGAAAAAAAGAAGACAGAGAAAGATGTACCCACCCAGAATGTTTTAAGATGTATTTTAAAAGGACTGCTCTCTAAATGAATAGGAAACAAGGGATTTTCTTCTGTCTTTCTTCCCTCTGATAAGAAAATTCTGATTTCCTTACTTCAAGCAAGGAAAGATATCCAATTGAATGAGTGTGCTGGTCACACTAGAGATGTTTTAATTCCAACCACATTTGATCTTTTTCTTATATTCCTGATTATCTCCACCTCTATGAAGTACACAGGCAATGACTGCCCCTGCAGATAGGGTATGGTCCTGGATATGATGTTAAATATAAAAATCTCTCTAACTGACTTTTAAAACTATTTCCATCCTACTTTTTCAAGCATTCTCTGTCATTGCCACTCTTCTTTGACCAGAAAAAATATCAGACACATAAACAAAATCAGAAATTGATTACACTTTGAGGGTGATTTCCTGTGCAAAGGGAATGGAAAGGAAAATACTTTTCCCTCTCATTAGAGGGACAGCCTGTAGTAGGGTGAGCCTGAGCAAGGACAGTGATGGAGGGAGAGACCTGAGGCAAGCCAAGATCCGGACCAAGAGCTTTCCAGGGATTGTCACATTTGGCTGAGGACAGAGTGGTTTGGCAGGGCTGCAGCCTGCCCAGCAGCCTGCTGGGAAAAGAATGGGCACATAAGGCCAATGACAGAGGAAACACTGACCTTAATTTTGTTTCCAAAGATGCTATTTTTTCCTAAAGTTGAAAATAAAATAAAATAATGAAATTAATAAATCAAAACAAACAACAGCAACAAAACCAAAAAATATGCAATGTGTTTTTGTAAAGGTGCAATAAAAAATTAGATAGCATGTGAAAACTATTCTGGTCTGTAACTGTTAATGCACAGTCTGAGTGGTACTCCAGCCTCCATGGCCTCTTTCCACAGCTCTCACAGGACTCTGAACAGAGAGTGACATAGTGAAGTTTGAGCCCTTAGACAATGCACTGCTGAGCCTCAGTTTTTCTCATCCATGAAAGCTAATAAATAAATGTTTTATGAACCTTTCACAGGCCTATGCTATCCTGTGCTAGAAAAAAGGCTAATTTTGTTAAAATATTTAACACAAAATGCTTTCCCACTGTAAGACTCTTTTCAGAAGAACTGCAGCATTTGACCATCAGTTTTATAAAACTCTGTCAGACCTCAAGCTACAAGAAATATTACGGAGCTAAATATTACTTCACCATCCTCGTGCATTTTAGTTTTACATTGTAATAGGTGTAAGATTCTCTTCAGAGTGTTCCTGCAAAGGACAGGGCTCTCTCTCCAGCTTTTTTCTATTCATCAGTGTCTTGTACTTTGCTCTGTACAAATGTTTGCAGTGATTTGTAAGCAGTCTGTGCAGAGGTAGACTCAGCTGAGAGTTATTATTACACTCAGACAGCTTTATGCATTGACTGAAGATAAAATACACTCATCTCCTTAATACTATATATACACTTTCTCTATATATAGCATTAAAATGTCCTTACTAACTCTCTAACCATAGGATCCGTAGCTTGCATTTATATTTATACTTTTTTTATTTATTTAGACCTACCACAGTAGTATTCAGGCTGAATCAAGATAGCTTTGCTTAGTTTTGTTCCAGACTATATAGTTTCTAATAGTGCAGGGACACAGTGGTTCAGAGCATAACACTTCAGATCAGGAGGCTGGATAGCTGCTACTGAGCACTCAAGTCTTCTTACTTCTTTGTAAACTGAGGAGAGCAGTGATTTGTAAAACTGCCTTGAGATCTGTGTCAGGTAGATGCCAAGTGTGACTATAAATATAATTTGGGCAACTAAAAGAGCTGAAGCCAAGCCCTTTCAGAAGCACATTTTTAAACCAAGGATGCTGAAAATCTCAGGCTCCCCTATTTAAGCTAGAATGCTTTAAAAGCTTGCCAGATCATCCACATTGAATTTGGACAGAGAGTTCCAGGAAGAAGGAAACACTGTTAACCAGGCTGGTGGCTTTGTGCAAGTTCTCTGTGACCACTAAAATTGGGAATATACTTATTAAATATTCCATCAGAGCTAAGATGGTTAGAAGATTGCATTCCTCATTTAGCAGAGATCTAGAACTCCAAGAAGGGTTTTGGGTCATTAGTAAAAATAAGGGCAAATACGTGCTCCTACACAGAAGAACAGTCTGGCAAATTCTCTCCACTACCACTGATTCCTGGCTGAAACCTCCATAATGTCTGGTAACTGCAGCAGCTCTGCTAAAATTTCTAAAGGAAAGTCATTGCAGCCCATTGCAAAATCTCTTCCCTCTTCTCAAGGTTCAGTGACCCATGGGTCAGTGCTCCTAATGTGGATTTCTACACTGGTGCAGCCATAGTGTTAAATGACAAGGATGACAGTCTTGCTAATTTATGCAGACACCGAAAAGAGAGCTAGCCCATAATTTTGTTATGTTTCCAGGGCTTGACTTTTGTTCTAAATGTCAACATGGTGTGCAAATGCCACACAAGTCTCCCTTAGGACTTGGCTCAAGTTCATATGCAGATACTTCTGAGTGTCTTGGATTCATGAACTTAAAAAACTCAGCTTAAATATACAAAAGTAAAACTAGTCTTGATAGACAATATAAAAATACTGTATAAACTCCTGAGAATTTCTATAAATTTGAGCATAGATATGCAAAATTGTGCATATATATCCACACATACATTCTCTGTACACAGGATTTCAAGATAAAAGCATTGGTCAATTTTAAGCAGTCCAATTTACCTGCTTGGATTTTATTTGCAGCTGATTTACTGGTTTTCCCCATTTTTCTTTTAAGTACCGTGTTGCAAATTTCTTAGAATGATAGGCCTGGAAGCTGTCTCTTCAAAAGAAAGAGCATGTAAGCACTGTGAGAGCAAACTCCTCCAGACTACTCCAGCAGTGCACCTCAGGTTTTTTCTGCATAGAAATGCTTTCAGATGTGAAAGACCGGATGACACAAAAGTTCCTATGTAGATCCCTCCAGGGCATGGCAGTGCTGAATTGCTTGGCAGGGCTGAATGGAAATATCTGTGCAAAAAGCTGCCCTAGCACTTGCCCATGCAAATAGAGGGCTTGTGTAGATCTCTACTGAGTGATGATCAGGAAGGCAGAGCCTGTTCTGGATGAGGATATAGGGTATTTTAGAAGTGAGTGTTTTCCTGGGCATGTTGAGGAGGTTATAAAGTTTGAAGAAGAGAAATTCCAGACAGACGATGTCTCAAGTTCTCTGTTCTTTTGTTAGCATTCTCAGATAAATTTTCTTGATCAGGAAAGCCTGGAAAAATTTGAGTGAAAAAGTAAAAAGAGCTGAGAGACAGTAAAAATAGCCTTAGAATCAGGCAATGAACAAAAGTGTGTGAAAGCTCTTCATAGACATTTAGATTATCCAAATTCAATTTAATCTGTGATATCTGATCATCATAGCAAGCTTCCTAGTAGCTCAGTTGGTTTGGTAGTTCTGACTTGTTATCCCCTTTCTGCCAGATCTGGCATATGACAATTATACACATTAAGAATTCAATTATACATTTAGTAATAATTGAAAAAGATTTATAAGACCACACACACACAAATTCTTTTCCAACTGTGATCTTGGACAAAGACACCATTTATGATTATGAAAGCTACACATTGCCATCCAACCACTACCACTATCTAGCTTCATTTCTTGTGCTGTTCAGCTTTCACACCAAACACTTATGTAGAGAGCAGTAGACTCATTTGAAGACAGCATCAATGCTGGGGTTTTTTATCACCATACCAAGGGAGGTACAGAGGATAAAGTTGCTGGCTAGTACCTTCCCTTACCAACTGAACATCACTTGAGCATGTGATATGCATTGCAGCATGCAGAATGTTTGACATCTCAAACCTTTCCTTCTCAAAGCAGCAGCAGTACCTGATCCCACCACTACAATGGCTTGATTCCTTGTAAAATTGCTAGCAGCTATTGAGTTTTTCAGATTTATTCTAGAACAGGTTTTCAAGGCTGTCTGTAGAATGTCAGTATCAAAGATGAAGCTGACTTTATTCTTGTATTTGGGCTCTTGACTTAAATACACATTTTTGAAATGTCTTTCTGAGACTTTCCTTATTAATGAGTGCTTTCAGAAATAAATGTTGGTTGTCACCAAAAAAAATTGTTTCACATTTCTGTTTTGTTTCCTGTCATTGGGTAAATTCTTGAAATCAGACATTTAAAACAGTAAACAGATGTTCCAATAATAATTAACTATTTCTGTGAGTGGGAAGCTAAAAAAGCCTGCAAACCTTGGAGTTTCTGTTCTATGCTATCTATAGTCCCCTCCAGCACAGCATCCCATTCTTTTTTCCTTTCTTTTACTTTCTTTTTTCCCCTATGATCTCAACTCCCACTTCCAAAGCCTGCAGATATCCTGTAGATAATCTTTTTCTCTAGGTACCTTCCATGCCTCCAGGCTCTCTTCTAACCCTAGCAATTATCAGCTGGCAAAAGGCACCACATGCTGAGACTGGTTCCAAAATGACTGCTGGTCACTACATACAGGCTGACTGTGCAGGGTCAGACCATGCAGAAAAATGTCCCATCATAATTTATCTGACCAAGGGTTGCTCCCAGATTTGGAGGGTATTAATTTCAGTCTTTTCCTCCCACTTTCTCATTAATTTTCATGAACCTTATCAGTACCTCATTATATTTTCTTGGAGATATCTAGTTCTTTTTCAGCATGACTAATTCAAAAATGATCTCAGGTTTTCGTAAGGGAACTGATAAACAGATGGACAGGCTGAGCGACTTCAGGAACCCGGAGAGAAAACTAGACTGCCACTAAGTTTGTACTCAGGATCTCAGGAGAATTGATATCTATTCATTAATCCTGCTTCATGACATCAACTCATCAGGGAGATAAATATTACTGTTCTTTAATTTATAAATGGGTCAGCAGAGGCATGAAGAAGTCAGGAGACTTCTCAAGGTCCTAGACAAAGTCTGTGGTGGGTCCAGGGTAATTTTTTGACTGGCCTGTACTGTAACCTCAAGGTCACTGTGTACTCAAATGGTTCTTTATTAAAGGTGTGGCTTTGTCATGAAGCAGGATTAGGAATAAAGGTGCAAGCTACGGAGAACCTCTTGGGGTATCTGTCATGGCCTGACTTATTTGACCCTTGACCCATCCCTGTTACAGGCAGCAGGTACTGTCACCTGAGACACCATCCCTGCATGGGTAGAGGGGCAGAAAGGGTAAGGGACACAGACATCATTTGCAGACTCACTAGACTTCTGAAGATTAAAGTCACTACTCCTGATTTCCACCTTGAGCCCTTGAATCCACACATTTGCCCTTTGTGCTCTCAGCTGCTCATCCTCAGGTCCTGTCATATCCCATAGGGCAATTCCTTTATTTCCTTGAGTCCCCTGCTGCACAGATGCTGGCCATGCCCAACTTCTTCCTGTAACTAGATTTGCTCCTGCACCATCTCCCCTCAAGTTCAGATTCATTCTCTTGCTCAACCTTATTCTGTTAGCCCCTTCTTTTCCCTGAAGCAGATGAGAGGTCCCTTCCACAAAACATCCCTAGTAGACCCGACACTTGGATGAAAATAAATAAACATTGGGAACCATAATATAAAATTCTGCCTCAGTGATGTCAACAGCAAAAATTTTATTCCTTGACTCTTCCTTGCCTGGAATTACACAACTTGTTCTAAAAGTCTAGGTCTCTGCTGAGTTTCCGTGGATCTATTGCATATCTTCTTCACAGCAGCTATCTTAAAATTCCTTTAAGTCCTTGGGCATAACCCTGTCCCCTTGTCTCTATCTCCTGATTTGGTTTGGTGACCTTGTTATGAAGTAAAGAGATTTTAGAGATGCTTACCAGGGAAATCCTTGTCCTTCAAACTCAGGTTTGTTTTCCCAGACTGAATGACTTAAAACCCCGGGAATGTGTGTGATTAAGGACTCAATGAACCCCATGAAAGGCTTTGTAATTTGCACAGCTATTGGTATTTTAAATCAGAGTGCTTAGGTCTTCTACACCTCATGATATGAAACATGTTTACACTTATGAGTCTAATTATTTTTAATCAAATTAAGTGGCTGCTGTGTTTTCCTTATCAACATGTCCTGAGAAAATATAGCCTTAAGACCATCTGAAATAATTTTAGTAAGCCACAAATATTTTGTATGTGTTTTATCTTCATTTCTCAAATGTAGCTTTGCCAGTGGGAAAAAAGATAACAGCAAAAAAAGTGATTTGTTTTTAAAGACAAGGGAAGGGAAGGGAAGGGAAGGGAAGGGAAGGGAAGGGAAGGGAAGGGAAGGGAAGGGAAGGGAAGGGAAGGGAAGGGAAGGGAAGGGAAGGGAAGGGAAGGGAAGGGAAGGGAAGGGAAGGGAAGGGAAGGGAAGGGAAGGGAAGGGAAGGGAAGGGAAGGGAAGGGAAGGGAAGGGAAGGGAAGGGAAGGGAAGGGAAGGGAAGGGAAGGGAAGGGAAGGGAAGGGAAGGGAAGGGAAGGGAAGGGAAGGGAAGGGAAGGGAAGGGAAGGGAAGGGAAGGGAAGGGAAGGGAAGGGAAGGGAAGGGAAGGGAAGGGAAGGGAAGGGAAGGGAAGGGGTTTTTCCATCTGTACTTTTCTATCTGTGTTTTTCTGCTTATTGGTGAATCAGAAATGAAAAAGAAGCTTATGTCCTAAGTTAACTACAGAAACCTTGATTTGATTTCTGTCTGTCGTGACGTCTGTCTGCATGACCTTGGGCCTGCTATTTCCTCACCTTTAAAAGTAGTATAAAAACACATTCTTGCATTTTTGGCTGAAATAATTCATAGGCTCATCAGACAAGCCTTGCTTGTCACTATAGCCTTGTATGCACATACGGTCCTGATCTCAACTGATGTCTCTAGGTGCTAATGCAATGCAAAGACTCTGCAGTCAGAACTTTGCAGTCAACTGTGCTAAGTCAATCATCTTGTGAAAATAAAAGCTTTGAGAATCCCATGAGAAATAAATAAATAGATAAGTAATGAGATATCCCTCTGCAGTTCAGATCATGTGGTTTTGGACAGAATAAAGAACTTAGCACAGGTGTAAATAGCAGCCCTCCATTCTTCTTTCTCAAAACTCCCCTAGAAATGTCTGCCATCCTGCATTTTTAACATTTTTTCACTGGAGTACAACAAGGTACTTAAAATAAAATATATTTTTACCCGGCTATCTTGCCACTTGAAGATTCTAGACAATTATGAGATGTGACAATCTCAAATTACTTTTCTAAATTAAAGAGTAAAGAGTGCTCTTCTCTTCTGTGAACAGGGCTTTGCTCACAGAGCTGTCTGGGCCAAACCAGAGGCCTGCCACATACAATCCACTTAACGTTTTTCTAGATGAGCAATTCTCAGGTGCCTCAGGGCAGCTGGATTTGGATACTGGGAGCTCTGTGTATGTTCGTAGCACTTCCATATAAACCACATTGTAACTCATTGACAATCAGAACCCTGGTGGCCATGGATTTGTATGAGACCAGCTGCTTAGTAAAACTGCTGGCCTGCAATTTTTAATGAAATCTGCTTTTCTGTCTTTCATGTGAAAATATTGGTTTGCTGAAACTAGTGCCAGTAACAGAAAAGACATATCAACTTCCGCCTAAATTTTTGTGAGAAAAAGGTTTCTGGCTGCAGCCATGTGGTTGTGAAGCAGAAAGTCACTCACTCAAAAAAGCCTGGCTATTTGATGACCAGCAAGTCCTCTTGCAGCTGTATAAATAATGATATAATCATTCGGCCAGAACAGAGACAAGCTCTTTAGCTCTATGCTTAAAATCTAATTTGGCATGTGAGAAATCTGCACATTGAAGTCCTTGCTCCAATAAACATGCATTTATTCACCCAAAGAGCTTGGTCACCTGAAGATGAGGGAGAGAGACATGCCTTAGGGAGACCCAGGAAATCCTAATGTCCACAGTGGCTTTTCTGAACTAAATATTTACTAATGGCATAGCACATACATGTTCTTTCCCCTCTCTCCCCTGCTTTCCCCCACTGCTTCAGATAGTTCAGTTTGACTTTAGATCAATTTTTTTTTTGAAACCTGAACAGTTTTGTAGGGACAGGAAAACCATTTCCAAACCCACCCAACTCTACCTGGCATCCATCACCACAGAAGCAGACACTCAAATACTAATGGTGCCTGCAAAGCAGAAATTGAACTTTACTAAAAAAAATTAAACCAATTAATCATAGGCCAAAACTTCAGAAAAAACCCAACAGAAATCTTGCAGTGTGCTGTGAAAGCTGCCAGCTTCTGGGATTTGCAGCAGTCTCACAGGAGTAGTGTGTTACTCTGCTTCTGCAACAGCTACATTGAAAACAGAGCTTTAAGCAGGGCCAAGAGTGCTATGGTTTAGAGTCAAATCTATCTCAGATATGTGCAAATTCACTCAGACTCAGGATTTTTTGATTTGTGGAAGCCTTTCAGTAAAAACGGGCTAAAAATTACCTGAGGATCAATTATTTGCCAGGTCCTTCTTCTCCCAGTCTTCTATTGAAGGTAGATATATTCATAGATATCTGTCTCTTGCTCCTCCTCCTTTTCTCACAATAAATGATATCACACACAAATACACAATGATATGGCAGGTGTACACATGAGGAAATGACCTTTCCATAATTGCCTTTCAATGAGTCTCCCCTTACTTTAAACAGTTTATCCTTTTCCATGAGCCTTAACAAGAGACTCAGTGGTTGCCCTTGCAGAAGTAAATATTCTCCCAGAAAATGTTTTGGCTTTTTCAGGCTGGACAGTTGGATTGTGTATGGGCACAGGGGGTCAATGGCCTTTCAGGAATGCAATTTGCATAGGTGCTGGCAAGCCAGGTTGGCTTGAGGAAGGTTGAATTCACACCACTGCTCCTGATAGGCAGAGCTGTGGATGCCTGCCTGTTGAGGTGCTGTGAATGGGGCATATGTGCTTTCGGACACAAAGGACTCCACACCATAATGCACTTGCCAGGTGACTCCTGTACTGCCTAGCTCAATGACTGTGAATTTCAACTAGGCTTGGCTGCTGTGCAATGCAGAGCTATTCACCTTTACAATCACTCCCTCCCCTCTCCCATCATCCCCCACTCTACAGCTACTTAGAGAGCTAGGCAAACTTTATCATCAGAAAACAGATCAAGTCATTTGGCTCAAATCACCAGAGCACAGCAGCAGAGCACAGCATGTTGGAAAAAAAAAAAATTAATTTTTGGCTTCTTGTCAGGTTTGGGACCATATTTGCCAAGTATTTCATGAAGGATAGTTTGGATATTATTCAGGGATCCTCCTGAAAGCAGCATGTACCAGAAAACACACACCACTACTTAGGCAGTTTTGCAGACTCAGGATGTGCTAGATGAGCCTTTCCTCCCTGAGATAAATCCAACAAGCAATTATTCTGAGAGATATTTTATCCTGGCAGAAGCAGGGGTGTATTCAAGTACTTTAGGATTTAAGGGTCTTGCATTTTGGTGCAGGCTTCTTTAATCCAGTTTTGCTTTTTTACAAGGGCATTCTGTTGTGTCCATACTCAGTAATACTTGTCTCTTTTGTAAAGGACTTGGAAATGAACAAGTAAAAATACAGTGGGATACAGAATGTTTGTTTACAGGGATTGTACATCTACCACCCACCTGGGCAACCTATGCCAGTGTATCACCACCCTCACAGCAAAGTATTTCTTCCTTATGGCTAACCTAAACCTATCTTCCTTTAGATTAAAACCACTACACCTTGTCCAATTGCTACAGACCCTGCTAAAACATTTGTCCTCATCCTCTTATAAGTGCCCCCTAGGTCTTGGAAGAAGCACTAAGGTCTGCCCAGAGCTTTTTTCAGGCTGCACAACCTTAACTGTCTCAGCCTGTCTCCATAGCAGAGGTGCTCCAGCCCTCGGAGCATCTTTGTGGCATCCTCTGGACCTGCTCTAGCAAGTCCATATCCTTCTTATCTTGGGGACCCTAGAGCTGGATGCAATACTGCAGGTGGGGTCTCACCAGAGCAGAGGGGTACAGTCCCCTCCCTCGCCCTGCTGATCATACCTCTTTCGACACGACCCCAGATACTATTGACTTTCTGGGCTGTGAATGAACGTTGCTGGATCATGTCCAGGTTTCCATCCACCATGATCTCAACATGATTATTCTTTTTTATCACTGTCATATAGAGTAGCAAGTTTAGATCCAAACTTGATGTTTTTCAGACACACAGATAGGCAGAAGTATCTTTGGAGTATCTAAAAAGATGAATTTGAATTCTACAAACATCGTACTGTTTCTACCTGTTTGCAAGCTCTCCTGGTTACGTGTGATCTACAGTACTAAGAAATGGTGCTTATTTCATCACCACAGTCCTCAGTGAAACACTGAACAGAATCAGACCAAAAACTGACCACTGTCAACCTTCATGTGGAACCTCTTTTCACAAACAGGAAATGCTTTTAGCCTATCTTTAAAAGGCTGATGTCTCAGAGTCTTACTGAAGTCAAGGAAGAGGGTTGACACTGGGACTTTATCATTGCCCCACTTTATTGAGGACAACTCTTTGCAAAACACTTTATTTCTTAAATATTATATGATATAATCTGCTGATTTGAAAACATCTAACTGGTCCAAACCATTGCTTACCATACCTTCCTTGTTTCACTATTTGTTTCTCATTCTTTTGACCCTGGTATGAATTTTATTAGTCATCCAATCACAGTTAATCTTTCTAGGGAAGAAAAAAAGCAAAATGTCATTGAATGCTTCAGCCCCATCATCAGTTAACTTCTTTCTTTGTCCATTGAGTAATGGTCCTGCACTTACATTTCCTTTAGTGATAGAACTGCTCTAGGCATCTTGCCCCTCCTCCTTTCCTTTTGCTATCCCTCTTTCCCTTGCTTACCACTCATTTGTGCCAGGACAACAGTTTGCAGGACAGCATGGTGAACAAATTAACTGACTGAAGTTAAAAATAAACATGTTTTGCTGAGTTATTTCTTCATGCTCTTAGCTTCCTCCTATTATTATTTCTAATGCACTTATCCAATATGCTTTCATATTGCTGTAAATCCTTTGCATAACATTTTATCCTTTCTTTGTCTCTATTTTCTTCTAGTTATATTATTTCCCACTGATTTGACTTATCTCCCATTCTCTTTCTCACTGTTTCCTAAATTTCATAGAATGGAGATGATCATGCATCAGACAAACTCTTATTAACCTTCCTACACCTTCCATATGATAATTTGAGCCCCAGAGCTGTCTTAGCTTTTGGGAACTCTTTCCCCCTACATTTGCTTCCTCTGAGATCTCTTCTACCAATCAGTTGAATTTATTAATATACCATTTCCTAAATATTTTTTTTTTCTGTTGCTCTCTATCCTCAAAGGAATCAGACTGTCATCCTCTTCTATGTGTCTTTCTACTTTATTTTCTTAACCAATTTATATATATTTGCCAGAAGAGTACCTACAAAGACTTATTTTTCACATCAACCGCCCCAATTTTTAGAGATAACAGGCAGCTTCCAGAGCAACTAAGGAATTTGCTCTTCCTGCAGAGTTTCTGTTCCAGCTGTAGTTTGGTGTCAATATGCCCCACAGACAACAACCCCTGGGGTTTGAAATATTCCAATAGCTATTCAAGGAATTTGTCTCACTTGCCTATCTGACGGTTTCATCAGCCCATCCCATCACTCTGTTGGCTTCCTTTCTACTTCAGCAAGATAGTTTCTGCAAGTCTTACACTGAATTCTGTCTCTCAGAGCCAATTATATGCCTTGGTCAATAAACCATGTCTTCTCTCTTTTCCACCGTCCTTTCTGGACAAGCCATACCTTTTTACATCAATATTCCAGTCACATGAATTAACCTAGCAAACCTCTGCTAAGCCAATTAAGACATAATTCTAATTATGTATTAAGATTCCCAGTTCCTCTGGCTTATTCCCCATACAGCTTACATTAGTGTATAACCATTTAAAATGTTCACAAGATTGACCCAGCGGTTTCCTTTTCATCTGCCCTTTCTCCTTTTGCGTACACACTCTCCTATTTCTGGCAAATTTAGGTGCTTCCACATGACACACACTTATATCTGGTAAGCAAAGTCTGGAACCATACATTTTGATACTGAGGTAAATTATATTACTCAAATATTGGTCTATTAAAATACTAAAATATTCTTAGGCACTGGAATTTTATAAAGGACCGTATCTTCTGAAATATCAGCAGTTACTGGATGTGTTAATAGCGTTAAAATAAGAAGTGAGACAAACAGGAATTAGTCAGTGGAAAACGTAATCCACAAATAAAAATCAGACAGACTAGAAATGAGTCATAAGGATGATTTCTCATTAGTAGGGAATTTTTCCAAATCATGTTAGACCATCCCCACATCTTATCCCAACCTCAGGCTATCAAAAGACAAGGTAATACTTTATTTGTGAATGGTTTTGGGCTTTTTGTGCCTTGGAAAATGTTTACATATTGACTTGAATAGCCAAATTCTAGAGTACTTGAGACTGCTGACAAAGCAGCCTCTCCCTATATCTCCTACATTAAATATAAAAGGCTTCCATTGCATTCTTTCATGCAAATCAGTACCTGTACTTATACACACACAGGCTTGGACATACGCAGACAGAGATTCACAGCCAGCAGACCAGCTATAGCCTCCCCAAAGTTGCAAGGAGGCAAAAGAATTTTAAAAATGACATATTCAGCTATTAAAAATGGCCACATTACACTTTGGTAGTAATAACAAATGACAATACTTTGCTTAGTATTTCCATTTCACTTTCCATCCATCATGGACTTGTATTTTGGCAGCAGCTTTCTGAACATCCATCTCTCGCTGGTATTTGCCATTGCAGCAAACCACTATGCCTGTAATCCTAAACACTTTGAGTATCCTTTGGCCACTTCAAGCATGTGGCATTGGTCATCACTGAACAAGCTACTATTGGCCTCCCTGATATCCTACAGAAATGTTGCTAATATGAATCAGGCTATAAAATCTGGGGTAGAGCCAATAGATCAGTAATGCAGCCTTCACTTAGTGCTGCTGCTCTCCCCTGAATTAGGTATAATATCACTATACCCATTTTACACGTGCAAAACACAGAGAAATCCCCAAAAGAACATAGTCCCAGTGACCTTAGTTTGTGAGTATTCAGCTTGTGAAACTGGTAGATGATCCTTACATTTAATGAGAGACCTGATAATTACACTCTGCAGTAAAAAAGTGAAACATTGAAAACTGGAATTGCACCAAACCAATGAGCTGTAAGGAGCAGATTAACTATGAATGTAATGAGGTTTTGTTTTTTTTTTATCAGTCAACATATATAGGCAGCTCCAATGGGAGACTGAGATCTTATGGATCTATCAATTGCAGAAGAGCCCTGAAACTATGAAATCAGGCTCTTCAGTGAAACACCTGAATTAAGCAGGGTGGATCCAACCATACGTGATTCATGCAGACATGACAGCAAAGCCAGGACTAGAAACAGCTTCTCAGCTCCCTGCCCACCATTGTAATGATGATAATATTTCTCCAGCAGAGCAAAGCCTGCATCAGGAACCTGCACACCAGGTATTTGCAACATCTCCAAACCACTGCCAAACCCAGATACATAATTTCCTGTGCTCCACCCCACGAATGGGTATCCTTCTCAGAGTCCTACTCACAAACATAACTCAAAATTGGTTTCAAATATACACTGGAGAAATGAGCAGCCTCAGGGTGTGAGAGCCCTTAAATCATGGCTCACCATGTGAGAGTGCATGGCTTGTCTCCCCTATGGACAGCGAAGCACCACAGTGCTGATAGAGCAAGGCTGCTCACAGCAGACACTGTCACATCTTTCAGCCCACTCTGTGATAATAGATGCACTAACGTTTTGCCTACAGCCTTGTGTTTACTGTGGGTGTTAGCTGAGACATTTCCATGTAAATAAAACATTCATCAAGCTCACAAAAATGTCTGCAGAGCAATTATTACACAAGAATGGTGAGCACTGGAGAAGTGGGGTCATTCATCCATTCCATATACCTGCTTAGGCTTGTTGCAAAGGAAGATGCCACTTTCACGGATGTTGGAATTAGGTCAGGTCTCCTGTGTAGAATCTGTGTGGGCCAAGGAACAAGGCTTGGCATCAAGAGACCTGGTTTCTATTTGCATAACTTCTGCTGAGTTACTCTATGGCCTTGAGCAACTCACTTTGCAGCTGCATGATGCTGTTTCCCACCCATCTGTAAAATGGGGTTAATGGTACTTATCAGCCTTCACAAAGTGCTTTTGTGATGTAGAGATGAAAATGATGGTGACTGCTAATTGTTTTCACGCTCTCCATGGAGAGAAGCTTTTTTCCTTCCAGGAGTGTAAACCCAGGCCCATTTTCTGCTAGTTGTAGAGTTTAACTTTCCATTTGCATGGATGGCAGCACCCTTTCCTACAATTTTTCATAAATGTAATGTGCAACATCTGAGATGGAAGAGGCCTGGGTAATATACAGCCTCAGAGCGATGATGGACAGCACAACTGAACTCAGACTACAGAGAGAGCAAAACAGGGTAGAGGAAAACAAGTGCTATTCCCAAGAACTGAGGGCAACAAGAGGTTGATTTGGCTCACCAAGGTCAGATGAATATGGTTAAGAAGCTCTCATGAAGTCCACGTCTCCTGGTATTCAGATTAGTGAATTAACCCTACGAGCTTCCTTCCCTTAGCATCCTCCTGGATTAATAATAGGCATTGCCAGGAAACTTTTCTTTGTGGTTTACTTTTCATTTTCAGAGTGTTTGTGCTCCCCAAATAACTATTTTTCCTACAGACTGATCACTGACAACATGCAGCAGTGGGGTAAGTATCTGAAATTTCTTAGTTACTGGAAAAGAAGAGCTTCAGAGACCTTCCCTTATTAGCACATTAATTGCAGCTGTCACAGACAGCAATTATTCGCTCAATTTTCCTCAAATTCATCATTTTCTTAAAAAAACAAAACCAAATCCAAAGCTGCAGTAATGAATATTCAGAGTACCCTGGCACTTGAAATCCTGTTCTCATTTTGTAGCTGGCACTGGCTTCTTCCTATCTGAACACCTTGCACACCTTTCAGGCATGTATGATTGACAGCTGTCCTGCATGCATAGCAAAATGAAGTTTAGTCCCTCATATCACAGACAAATGTACTTTGACAGCCTCAGTGCTGAGCACCACACCACGCAATCCTCCCAGAACAGGTTCCTTCCAGGGTAAACACCAACTTCTCTTAACTACAGTGGACATTTCAGGTTTCTCTGCGACCACCTGGCTGTACTGGTTTTGGCTGGGATGGAGTTAATTTTCTTCAAAGTATGGGAGACTGAGACTGTGGTTTGGATTTGTGCTGGAAACAGCTCTGATAACACAGGGATGGGTTTGTTACTGCTGAGCAGTGCTCACACAGAGCCAAGGCCTTTTCTGCTCCTCAATCCCAGTCCACCAGCGAGGGGGCTGGGGGGTGCACGAGGAGCTGGCAGCAGATGCAGTTAGGACAGCTGACCCCAGGTGACCCAAGGGATATCCCAGACCACATGGCATCACGCTCAGCATATGGAGCTGGGGAAGGAAGGAAGAGAGGACATCTGGAATGATGGCATTTGTCTTTCCAAGTCACTGTTACAGTATGATGGAGCCCCGCTGTTCTGGAGATGGCTGAAGTGCATTCTGTCCGTGGGAAGTGGGGAATGAATTCCTTTACTGATTTTGATTGTGTGCACAGCTTTTGCTTTCTCTATGAAGCTGTCTTTACCTCAGCTCATGGATTTTCTCACTTTTGCCCTTCCGATTCTCTCCCCCATTCCTGCTGGGATGTGAGTGAGGAGCTGAGTGAGGCTGACTTGCCAGCTGGGGGTTAAACCATGACACTGTACAATGAAAACCATCTACAGATCTTGCAGCAGTAGAAGGGGAAAATAAGGCAAGTAATTCCTAGGACTCCCTTAGCCATGTCAACTAAAAAAAAGCTCAGGAAACCACGTTCGTCACCGTTAGTCCTTCCCTCTTTAAGCTATTTGCCTTCATAGGCTCCCTCAAGATTGGATAGTGCAGTCCAGAAGAATTACAGCACCTCTGTGAAACAGTCAGTTTCTCCAGGGACCTCATTCTCAGGAGAAAAAAACATTCTCAGGAGCCTAAATGTGCTTCTTAAAAAACTCCATAAGGCACTGCTGATGTAGGTATGTATGAATGTATGTATTTATATGTGAATGGACAATATTGCAGCTTTCACAGTGAGAAATGATGAGTTCAGGAGATGATGGATTGGGCTATAAACAGTCTCTAGGAGGCATGAATATATATATACCTGTTGTTGGGGCGCTGAGGAAGCCATGTACTTTGTCCACTTGCATCAGACAATAAAAGTGCAGGCAATTTTAACTGAGTAACTTTGAGCTGGTACAGCATATGCAAAATCAATTTGTTATCATGGAATATTTAGCATTATTATTTAGATTAGTGCATTTTATCACTAGACAGTGCTTTTATGACCATCTAGTGTAACCTACATATCACCTAGCAATTTCTGTAACTTCATGACTAATGGCTAAATTAGAGCATATCTTTTAGAGAGATACCACATCTTGATTTAGAGCCTCCAAGTCATGGAAAATATAACTCCTCCCTTGTAAATTGTTCCCAACATTCATTACTCTTCTGGCTAAAATTTGCACCTTATCTTTAGGTTGAATCTGTCTGGCTTTGGCTTCCAGTGAATGGATCTTGCTATACCTTTGTCTGAGGGATGAAAGAGCCCCATCCTACTGAAAGCTGTCTTCCTGTGCAGGTGCTTACAGTGTCAGCAAGTTTCCTCTTAACCGTCTTTCCACAAGCTAAATACACTCAGTGTCAAAATTACTCTTTCTTGGGGTGGGAAGATTGACAAACTTGGGCAACTACCAGTACCTACTTGCCTGAGCATCCCTACTTAATCAGTGGAGGCTCCTTCAGATGACAATTTAGCTAATTTCAAGTGTAAATATGCCCTGAAGGTGTCTGTGTCTCTCAGTATCTATTTAACTATTCCAGAGCAAATATGACTCTCACTTGGATGCCTCATTTAAGCAACTGAAGTTTGGTGAGGTTTCCAGCCTTTAAAATATTTTTGTCTCTTTCTGATACACTTTGTATTTTCTCACAACTTTTTTAAAGGATGAACATGAGATATGGAGACTCATGCCAGCCCCAGCTTCTCTCAGTAAAATAATACATGGTTAATGATGCCTCCATTGTCCTGTTTAAATTTGACCAAGAGCAAAATTAGCCTTGTCTCTTAGCCATCAGCTCCACATTCACAGTTCATATTCAGTACATTGTCTGCACTGACCTTTCAGTATTTTTTCAGAGCGTCTGCTTTCCCCGAATACAGTCCCACATTCCCTAAGGCTCCGGGATACAGAATTTTCAATTTAGGGTTATATTAAAATAGATTTGTAGGGTACTTGGAGCTGCCAATCAGGATCAGGACCTCACCATGCAAACAAACAGTGAGAGACAGTCCCTGCCCTGAAGAATTTACACTCTAAATTAGACAAGACAGACAGTAATAGAGTGTGGGGGCGGTTAAATGGAGACACTGAGAAATGAAGGCCACAGAGAGGTCTGAGGTTTCTCAGACCTTCCCACTTATCAAAGGGATGTAGGAGACTTGTTTTGCTGAGGCCCACTGAACTAGCCCATCTTAACAACCTTTTTGGTGCAACCCCACAGGGCTTCAAGTGCAGGGCTGCTACCACATGAGCAGTTCTGTCTGACCCATATCCCACAAAATACACAAAATGTATTTTGTCAGAAGTATGCATTGGACAGTAAACTCTGTGCTGCAGGAAGCTCCAGGGCCAGAATCATCACTAAATTGAAGCTTCCTGCCAAAGATTCTTCCAGGCACAGGCACTGTTTATGGTTGTGGCCAGGACCAAACTAGGGCTCAGCCATTCCCAGAAACAATGCCTAACCTTTCAGTGGCTGGACCAAACTAAGGTTAAAGTGGCTGGGTTTCTTCTCTGTTAGTAATGATTTATCTCTGAGGAGCAAAAGTGACGTACAACATGATGCTCTGCCCTTCTCCTTACCAGCGCATCTTTCTTGTCACATGCTTCAGGGTGACCACCCAGGTTTTCTTAAGACTCTTTTATGCCAAGTCTTTTCAACAGGAAGGATTTGAAATGCATTTTAGAGATCTAATTGATCTTTAAAGGTTTTAGAGAACGTTTAAGTTATGTCTGTCAGCATGGACTTTCCAGCTGAGTAGTTTGAAGCCCCATAGCCAGAGGTGCAGCCACGGGACAACTGCTGAGAATGGGAGGGTGACATGTGGAGCACTTGTCTTCGTAGATTTTGGGCCATCCTCTCCCTCTGGGCAGCTGAGCAGCTTGTGGATATGTGAGCAAGCTGGAGATAGGATTTTCATGGTACAGTTTTCCACTGATCTGTTCTGCTTCAGTTAAAGTCTATGCAACTTCTTTTGTTCTTAGTGGGAAAAGGAGGATTTGACCCTTATTTTAACCCCACTTTTTCTGTCATTTCCCAGTTTTTGTTCCTTTGTAGCTTTTCAACACGACTTGGGATAAATTGACTAAGTGTTTCCAAAATAGGGCTGCAGGGTAAAGCCAGACTTTCTGTTGTAATAGTTAGCCCCATTTACTCCAGCTTGAAGTCAGGAACTAAGTTATCTTGACCACAGGACACCATCAGAGCTGTAAGGCCAAAATGCAAAATGGGAAAAAGCCAAACTGAAACAAAATAAAGCAGAAAACCGAAAGAGGGCTGGTGTTGGTGATGGCAAGAGCAAAAAGGGACTGACAAAAGTAGAAAGGATGAACCCTATTATATGGTATTATGCTTTGAAATACCAGCCCTGCAAGGGAAAATGGGAGCTAATACCTCTCCCTTACCTCACTGAAAGATATAAATATCAGTTAATTAACTTTCCTCAAGGACGAAGGGAAAAATTGCTGAACACCTCTAAAAGGAACATAGGTAAATCAAATTCTTTGCTTGTAGTCTATTAGCCACAAAAAGGTGAAAATTAAATACACGTGCATAATATGTTTTCTTATAATTATATACACATATAAAAATTAAAACAATATAGATAAAAATAACTAATTACTTTCCGTCTATAGTGATGCATGAAATAAGGAGTAAAAAAAAATCCCCACGAACAAAACCTATATATTTAATGAATACTAAATAAGAGATAATAAACACTTCACAGGAAACCTTCATTTTGGATTTGTTATGTTTTTCAGTGCTTGACTTTGAAACAAAAATAACATTTGTCCAGGCTGGCTTGGGATGTATTTTTTTTTTGGGTAGCAATGTCATCTTTCTTTGTAAAGTGCCTCTTATCCCTGTGCTGCTGTTAGGGAGACAAAGAGAAAAGAGAGATAAAACCAGATGTGCTGGGTACTAATCTGATTGCTTAACATGTTTTTCTGGAAGATGCTCTGATATTGTGATGATTCAAGCTAAATGAGAACTTGCAGATAAGTGGAACTGAGCCCCAGGTTGTCAGTAATGAACTTCAACTAACTCACACTGGGCCTAAGCCCAGTAGCACTGGGCACTTTTACCTACCACAGAAGGCAATGATAAGACATGAGCATGCTGGTCTCCCTGCGGATCCAAGATATTATACCACTTGCAGGCAAAATTACATTAGCTGCTCACTGTGCTGCAAATTTTAATGGTTTATAAGCAACAAGAAATTACCACATTGTAAATTTGGGATAGATGACACAAATCAGACAGACTTACAGAGGATGCTCCCTTTGCTCTCAGCTGAGTTGTACTTTATTAATATCCTGCTTTCTCTTTGTTTACAGCACTGATTGGTTTTATGAGTGGGTGAAGTGCATTTTGCTCATTTATTTTGGTTTAGCATAGGCAAACAAGAGTAAAAGAAAAGAAGGAAAAAAGAGAGTCACTCTTGCAGCTCTCCTCTTTTCCCAGACCTCAGATCCACACTAGAGGAAGAGTTAAATTAGTGACAGGGTAAGTGCATAGCAATCCTCACACTGTTTCCTTGATTATGTGCTTAAATGACATTGTGGTAGGCGTGCTTGTTTCTGAATGGTAACACCTACCCTTTTTGCTATTCACTTTGGGTTTCCTATTGCTGTTGTCCCCAGTTCTCCTCCTAAAGCAGAGACCAGAGTGCACACAGGACCTTGGGCCATGTGGCTGATGGCACACATACATACTTTTCCTCACCATACACACATGAAAAAAAATCCCTCTTAGCAAAGCGCTGCCCAACCCTGCCCTCACTGCATCCCCTCTCTCCAGTGAATCTACCAGTGCAGCAGTGTAAGAGCAGATATGTGCATATTACAATTGTGTGTAAATATTTCCTCATGTCTTGCAGGTGATGGAAAGACACAGAAGTCCTGACATGAGCATCCCTCTATCCTGCCGTTTTCACTAGAGAGGTAAATTTCACATATAAATTCTTGGGGGAATCTCTTTGACTATTTGGGTGAGCAGTCAGTAAGTGGATGTATATGATTAAACCCTGGGATACAATATTTGACACTCAGCCTGAAAACCATTGGGCCTTTAAAGAAAATCTAGTCCAAGCCCTCTGCAATGAGTAGGGGAATCTTCAACTAGATCAGGTTGCTCCTCCAGCCTGACCTTGATGTTTCCAGGGATGGGACATCTACATCTCTGAGTAACCTGTGCCAGTGCACTACCACCTTTTTTTGTAAAAAATGTCTTCTTTATATCTATTCTAAATTTACCCTCTTGTAGAGAAAAACATTTAGACCATGTGCTATTGCAACAGTCCCTGCTAAAACCTTTGTTCTTATCTTCTTATACACTTTAGGTACAAAAAGGCTGTGATAGGGTCTTCACAGGACTTCATGTGACTGCCATAATTTTTCATTTTTTTAACCTTGTAAAAGAATATTTTAACTCTTCCTCTGAGTCCTGAGAACTCAGGTTCACACCACTCACGCTAGAACATGCAGCCAGAAGTGAGGACCAAAAGCAAGTGTGCTTATGCCCAGGTCTGTTTCTCAAATACAGTTACCTCTAAATGAGTGGGGTTAAGGTGTAATGAATTGCATCCAGAGCAATCCATTTTCCTCTGTCTTACTGCTGAGCTCCATGCTCAGAGACACAGTAATATTGTATGCACAGCTCAGGAGATGAGCACACTTAGATACAGCTGCCACTTGGAAGTCCAGTGAGGAGGGAGTAACAAATGCTGCATTGTCAGTTTACAACAATAAAGAATCATTTTCTTTCCTTGTGCACAAGAGCTCCAATTATAATCTAATTCAATTCAGATTAACTATGCTTTGATGGCATTTCCATTACATAAAAAATAAATTTATTAGCCAAGTATAATATGTTTTGTCTATAGTTCTAATGCTAATAAAGAGACTGTTTAACTGCTTTAATGCTGCATTTTAACCACAGTTATAAGCTATTTCCTCAAAATTTATAATCAGGGTGTGCAAATATTACCCTGGAAACTCACAGAAAGGAAAGTTATCAGGATTTACAGGTGAGCTGCTAATAAGGGCTTATAATCCATTTGGTTTAAATCCCACCCATTAAGAATTTTCATAAGGCTTTCATAAGAGATTCTTTCCAGGTGCTTCATCCCATGCTAATTGCGTGGTCTGGTGAAAAGCAGCAAACATGATGGGATCAAATTAACACTGCTTTATCTAAGGATTGTTAATGATTCACTGCAGGTATTTCCAAACTACAGACACCTAATCTTATTATAGCACCAGAGCTGAGTCTTTATGTTCTCTAAATGATCTTGATGGCTTCTGTGCCACCAGCCTCTCCAGCAATCCTCAGCCTGTCCCTGAGTTCCTGATTGGTTTATATCCTGCTATTTTAAGTGCTATCCTGGGGTCCTGAGGACAGGCTGCTCACTCTTGCCCTCTTTGCCCAGTGCACAAATGGATGGAGGCTCATAGCTAATCAGGCATTCTGATTAGTGGAGCATACATTTATGTTTCCACCCAGGGCAGTAAGGCAGAATTTGAGCTACTACAGATGAGAACCCAAAGCAATCCTCCCTTCTCCACAAAGGAATCACAAAGTTGGATCAGCATCTGCATCACTTTGCTGGTCTTCAAGCAATCATTTGCCTTCTGGCAGACCGTGCACAGGATGCTGGCATGGAGTTTGGAGGCTGGAAGTTCTGCTCTCTGCCAAAACTTGAGGGGCTTTGCAGAGTTAGAACAAACTATGAAACTGTATACTGTGAGAAAACACACTCAGCACAAACTCAACCCATTTAGTGCAGGAAAGACCATGACAATCCATCGCAAGGTAAATGATCATTTTTGTGTAACCTGCATTTGAACTGAAATGGCCACTGCTTGGGCAGCTTGCTTTAGTCAAGAAACAGTTGTCTTGGAAGAAGCTACATACCACAGCTCTGGAACCAGTCAAGATGGATGCAGTAACAGATGGAACATTCTGATTACTCCAGATTGATATCTATGGAAGCTCTGTTTTAATTACATTCTACAGTGACAGAAAACCAGACCCCTGCTGTACTTATGAATTACTTTCTATTCCAATTTACTTATCATGGATGCCATTAGTTTATGTGAACAGAAATTAACATTTGTTTTCTTTTTTTCTTTCACAGTTTCTTTTCAGAACAAAACCACTTTCACTGGACAGTCATCATGGAATTAAATTATATCTGAGGGAAAATAAAAAAGCCAAAACAACAAAGCACCATAAATAGCCCCCCAAAGTTCTGTAGTATCTTCCAAAAGGAGTAGGAAGACAGAAATGCCAAAGGCAATTTGGTCCATTAGTCAGCCTTCTCCAATTATTTATGATAAGCAATTTATCCAATCTTCTTAATAGTCATATAGGGAAAATGAATTTTCCACAAACAGATCAGCAAGTTAATAGTTACTTTTTTGCCCTCAGCTTAAATCTTCTTTTCCTCCCTTAACAAACATCTGCAGACAATATATCTAAGCTTCTGAGTTTGTAATTTTTTTTGCAAGTGCAGTTGCTTACATGGGTAAGAGATTTATTATAGCAATCTAATAGATCAAGTAACAAGATCTAATGACTGGACTCTAGAGCTGAATTAATTGACTCTGGATATGCTGCATAATTTTTTAATTTTAATTTTTTTGGGGGGACAGTTAGGGCAATTAGTCATTGGGATAACTTACCTGGAGATAAGGCAGAATTCCTATGACTGCAAATCTCTGATACAAGACTTTCTAAAATACATATTTCAGCTAAACTGGAAGATGGAAGCTACCTGTCAAACTCCATGGCCTTTTGCTTGTAGGATGCCAGGTTAGATGAGCATAGTGTTCCCTTCTGGCCTTAAAATTTATGAAGTATTTATTTCAGACATGATCTGTACTAGTCACCTAGGTCAAATAGTGGGTAAAACATTTATGAAAAATCAGACAAGCAGATACAAGCATCACCATGGGGCAGAAAGTGGTGATCTTCACCCTGTGTAGTGTTTCAGCCAGGTTCTCAAAATGATGACCAGAAAGCTGAGGGCAACCTGGAGTTCTAATCCCGCAGCTCAAGTGACAGTTTGAAGTGAAACAAGTAACACTGAAATGAAAAATCATCATCTTAGATGGTAGGTTACAGCTACTGAAAATGTGCTTGTGTCTTTTGCTCATTTTTAGCCTGTAAATTAAACATAAATTTACAATTTATACATAAAGAAGGGGGAAACCTACCCCTCCTACATAAAGAAGGGGGAAACCAACCAACCAACCAAACAAAAAACCCTATCAAGACTATTCCCGAGTGCATGAGAAGAATCACCCCCATGTTTCTGCACAAGGTGGTTACAACCTCTTCTTTGTGCCCAGTGCTGGTGACACAACCTCTGAAAAGGTGCTTGGTGGAAACACCTGATAATCACACAGAAGTGGAGGCACTTCAGAGGCATTAGCTCAAAAAATTAAAGAAGTAGGAGGACTGATCTGTGAGGAAAAAGCTTCTGAATAACTTGGGAACGTGATACTAAGGCACTAAGTTGGGTCTTGGTGAATTTTATGGGAGATTTTCAGTTTTGCTTGATGAAGGACAAAGATGTTTTAATCAATAGCAAATGTTCAAAATGTGTGAAAAAGAAGAGGTAAAGGAGTATTTAGCCACTGCACAGGGTATAAATAAGATAGAGTTTAAATGGAAAAAAAATGTAAGTGAACATTTCTAAAATATCAGAATTTATAACAGGCAAATGATGAAGAGAAAACGGGTGGAACAATCCAATAGAACTGAATAGGGTTTTTATAGTTTTAACTAACTTTTCTTATGAAAGATGTATTAGGAGTTGGGAAGACTGGAAATTGATATTTCCTAGTCCTGGGAGATGAACCTGGATAAGGCCTTGAGAAATATTCATTTGATTCTGTAAGGTTTCTTATCTTTATTGTCCATCAAAACCGTCTGACCTGAGTCTGTCCAAGACAAGAGGCTTTCGAAAACAGAACCCTGTTCCCCAATTCTTTCCCCATCAAATCTTCAGAGCAAAACCATGTAACCAGGACCTACCAGGGACTACACCCTGCTGCTGGACTCAACAAAAAAAAAGAGGGATGACTTTTTGGTAAGATCCCATATAAATGAATGAATAAATAAATAAATAAATATATATATATGTATAAAACTTCAGGTCATGTTTTAGAGGCTTGTGCCTTCTTCTTCGTTAATGGAAAGTCTGTATTTCATGCATGGAGTTGAATTTAATATCTATTGAACAGTAAGATGCACAGTATCTAATCTTCTGACCTGTTCAGTGAAAAAGTGCCGCAACAGTTCTCACCTTTTGCCTTCCTATTATTCATTGTTTATGTACTCCTATCCAAATATTTAAATTATGAATAATGAGGACTCACAGGAAGGAAATCTAGTTCAATATTTCTTTCCATTGAGATTAATTATCTTTATTTTTCCCTTGTTTGAGTTTTGGGGTTTTTTGCTGTTTGTTTTGTTGTGGTTAGTCTTGGTTTTTTTGACTGGAGGGCCAGCACTACAAGAAAAATCACCAATTCTAAGAAAAGACAGTTGTTATCAGTTTAATGATCAGTGAATGACCAGATCCTGCAACGACCCAAGGGCTCTTGGTTCAATAGGAGTCAATGACTACTGAAGATATGCAACTTTTCTCAGCATTGATCCTTGTTTATACAGTTCAGAAAAACACTGAGAGCAGGGAAACCATGTTGATGGCAATAAGGCATTTATGGCCTTGAGAAGATGCTGTTTCCTGGCTGTCTGTAAGTAAATACTCAAATTTTTTTCTGACTCTGAAGCTGCTGCAAATGATATGGAATGTTGGTGTTGGATTCAGAAGTACTTTAATAACTTTAATTGCAATATAAAATATGCTGAGCTCATTTTGCATGCATCCTCGCCTTTTTAGCAGTTGGCCTTCCATTTATTTTTGTGGAGGTGCTGGATATTGTGTGTGTCAGGCAGCTGTTTCCAGATGTGAAGCTGAATGCATGAGGAATGGTCAGGCATGAAAAAGTAGTAAGTGAGAACTGAAAAATAAATTGCAAGATTCTTCAGGCAATGTTCTATAGGAAAAAAGAGATAGCTGTCTCCAGATGGATCCCAAAGCCGTCCATCTGTTTGGTTTGCATGGAAGCAGTCCCCAAGCAAGGAGTGATGATTCAGCAATTAGAGTCTGAAAAGGTAACGGACCCCACGCCAAGTTAGCAGAGCTGCTGTAGACCTCTCCCTGTTTCATGTCAGCCAAAAAATACAGACTTATTGCCATGTTTACCAGGGACACATCATCCTCTTTGCTCTAAACCAGGTGTGATTCTCTAAAATTGGAAAGTTCTTAACCCCACTCTACACTACCTACATGTCCTACTGGATCCATCACAGCATCTACATTCTCCAAGCACTCCCAGAAGAAGTCCTGCATGTGCTTCTGAAGCCTTCTGCCACACAATAGGTAGGAGAAGACTGAAAATGATGACCAGTCATAGTGTTTATCCTGGTCTTCTGGAAACTGGTTCATCATCCTAAGTATGTTCCTCTGAGCCGAAGGCAAGGACTGGCTGCAGAGTGAGCAAAGATGGGATTTTCCTCTGAAAACTCTCGCTATGCAGAAAATGGGATGCACTGAGGAGAAAAAATGCTGACATCCCTCTAGACTCAGGTGCCAGCATAGAGCAGGAAAGTACTGAGCACATGGCTTGTGACAGGCTTTATATCACCTAAAATGGGAGCTCCCACAGCAGTCCAACAGCATGAGAAATGAGCTACAGCAAGACCAGAAGGAAGAATGGACTGGAACATGCTGAAATAAAGAGGAAATCACATAGTCAGGGAGAAAATGTATGGCTCTCGGCAAGACCTCTGGTAGTAAAATCTATGTTGACCATATCACCTTGCAAATTTGTTGAATGTATGTAACTGTGTTTCCTCTGGATAACATTTTTATTGTGAAGAAAAGCCTTTCTTAAAAGATAAATATGCTTCAAAGGAAATCTGAGTGAAGTTTTAACAGATCACACTTATACTTTTGTATAAGGGAAAAGAAATGCAACATTCAGACAGTACAAATGAGACATTTATGGCAAGTTGCAAGTCTTCTTGTGTTGGTTTTTTTTCTCCCTCCAAATTATCAATAAATGAGGCCAGCTCAGTTTGTTTTTCTGACATTATAGCCAGCAAACTTTTGTTTTTCATAGGTTTGGTTGTGGATCAGAGTGATATTAAACTATTTGCATTAACAATACTCAAGGCTATTTACCATCAAACCAAGTTGTAGACTCGACAGCCTGATTACATCATCTTTGAGAGAGGAAATGAAGTTTAGCATTCATTTGAACATAATGAAATAAATTTAGGCATTTACTAAAAACCATTAAATCTCATCTCCCACTCAGTTTCAATAGGGATAAAATTCAGCAGACTAGGAGAAAGGGAGCATTTCAGGTATCCTGACTCTTGTCAGTATTTTGTTAAGAGCTATTAATTTAATAAAAAGTGCATTTTAATTCAGACTAACACAAAATCTTGACACATGGAAACCAGAGATACTGGTTTACTGAACAGACCACACTTCAAAGGCAGGGAGAAGCTTTGGCCAGCAAGATCTAAAGCTTCTCTGTGGATAACCAACTGGAAAAAAAAAAGTACAAGCTATGAGTTGCTATAAGAAAGAATACAAATAAAATCTTTGTATGCTTAGTCATTAAGTTGAGGGGACTTATGAGGGTTTTTCCCCTGGATTGTTCCCAGTAATTACAGTTCCAAAAAAGACATTAATTAAAACAAGATTTTGGGAATTATCTTAAAAGGATAATCTAGGATAGAGAAATGTGCCTTTAAGGGGGAATCAGAGTTTCCCAATCTGTTTAGTGTACAGGTAGACGATGCAGAGCTGACATGGTCATAGGTTATATGCATTGAGAGAAGGAAGAGCTTTCTGACTTTATGTTGATCGTTAATCTCACAGAATCCCAAAAGCAGTTAAGTTGGAAAAGACCTTTAAGATGACCAGGTCCACCCATTAACCCATCCCTGTCAAGTGCCAAGCTCCCTCTAAGACATGTCCCCAGGTGCCACACATACATATCATTTAAATGACCACCAGGGCTGGTGACTTAACAACTTCCCTGGGCAGATCTGTTCCAGTGCTTGAGAAACCTTCTGGGGAAGAAGTTTTTCCTAATATCCAACTTAAATGTTTCCTGGCACAAATTAAGGACTTTTCCTCTTGTCCTATTGCTTGTTTATTGGAAGAAGAAACTGACACCCATCTTGCTTGAACTTCCTTTCAGGCAGTTGTAAAGAACTTATTTAGAACAAATAAAACCAAACAAATTGTACCAGCCCGTGTTTGGAAGCAGGAACTTCCAAATTCATGCTGAAACAGTAGCATGATTACGTCCTCAAAGAACGTGTCTAGATTTCATGGTAGCCCTTCATCAGTTAAACTCTTTAATTCAAGTTTGAGCTACAGCACATTCATTTGAAAAGCAAAACGTACAGAGGCAAAGGTTGTTTAATTGACACAGAAGTTACTGAGTAAGTGCTGTGCTACTGGATAACACAAAATTGAAGGAGAGATCTACCAGAGTGTGAGGTTCCCTGTGGACAGCCATGCCACTGAAGGATGCAGTGGGAGGTACTGAGGATGTCCTTCCTGCTGCTGAAGCTCTGGCAGCCCATCCATTCCCCAGCACCAAACTGAATTTTCTCCAAGTCCTTGACCCCAGACCTCCAGACACATCCAGATAATAATCCAAGAAAATAGCTGTTCCTGATCTGTCCCTGATTCTCCTTCAACGGGTGAGAGACTTCTGCACTGAGCAAAAGCCCTTGGCACAAGCCACCCCCACAACCCCACCTTTGCTGTCTGTGTGCATCATTAGTTGCCTGTCCTGGTGCCTTGGCTGGAGTTCTCCCATGTCCACAGGCTTAGGGAAAAGATGCTCAGCCCTCCCACTGCCCACATGGTAAATTACTGCCCCACGTCTCCACACTGCCTTGCTGGAAAGTGAGGGCAGAGGATCATATGGATTCTCATTCACAACTGTTTTGCATCTGTAAAAATTATAATTCCCATCCTTTTTCTTCTCCTTGGATACAGAATGGTTTCTACTTAATGATTCAGCCCACACTAGAAAAACACATCTATCCAGAAAACTGCCTGATGTGTTGATGATGACTTTTTTTAATCATCATCCATTTAGCATCGACAAAGATTAGTACATCTTGAAAATGTATTGTTTAACTGTAGCAGATAACACATTTTCAAATAATACAATTTTCATATTTAATCTCTACAAAGTAGTGATTAGAAAGATGACAAGTATCTGCTACATTCAGCTTGTTTTTGTAGTCTTGAAGAAAGTGCATCTCAAGCTACATTTACAGAATGAACTTTTGAAAGCAAAAAGGTCATGTCAGTTTTATAATACCATTATACTTACAAGCCGAGGTACCCCAAACAAATCCAGGTTTAGAATCATATAATTGTTAGGTTGAAAAGGACTTGTCAGATCGCTGAGTCCAATGGTTAACCCAGCACTGCCAAGCCCACCACTAAACCACGTCCCCAAGTGCCCCATCTAAAGGTCTTTTAAGTCCCTCTGGGAATGATGACTCCACCACTTCCCTGGGAAAACCATCATCACATCTCTTTAGCCAGCTGGAGTCAGCTGCCCCAGCTGAGTCTCCTCCCAGCTGCCTGTGCCCTGCTGCAGATGCCCCACAGATGAGATGATGTGAGAGCCTGCAAAGTCCTCGACTCAATGTAAATGTGGCTAAAATTTTCCTTGAACATCATAGCTACTCTCAACAATTTTGGATGTTAGCAGTTATGGAGTTTTAAATATTATCAGAAATATTTCAAGTACCACTCTTTTTTTCCTCCACTATTTGTTTGGAAGGCAAAAAGCAAATAAATATTTATCTTATGTATATATATATGTATGCACAAGTGCATAAATATATATGTGTATACATATAATTTAATTTTTCACTTTTTTTTACCTGTATCTATTAGTTATCTTAAAATAATCTGTTGCTACATTCATCCATTGTGACAAAACCAAGTTTTAAAAGTAGTAAGATATGATCCTTTTTTCTTATTGGATAGAAGGAAAATGCTCAGACAAAAACTTATACAACTCTCTAAGCATGAATAAATTATTTTGATGTGGCATAATAGGTATACTATGCCAAAAGTCCTTATCTACTTTAGCTTATCCTCAGTAATTCATTTGATTAGATTTTTGTTTCCTTGTTTTGATTTGTTTAAACCAAATTTGACAGTGATGAGTATCTTTTAAGAACAGCGTAGCAAAAAAAGGACTGACATTGTGTATGTAGAACCTGCTATAGGAGTTTCAAATACTGCAAACAGGCTTTGGAAGTGTTACCATTGGAAACACTTTTAAGAATGAAGAGATATGCTAATGCTTTTTTTTATTTCATCCATAAGCCACCACACGTAAGAGAAATACTGTATTATTTTACAAGGTGAAAAGAGCAGAAAAGATTTTGACTTTCCAGTGGACAAATCACCCTGGGATTTCCAGGTCAGCTGCAACGAGATTCTTCTCAGCAACTCAAGGTAACACAGTCTTTATGTCTGTGATTTTTACCTATATCTGCAGTTGAAAAAAAAGAAAGGATGACCTATCAGCTTTCTGCTCAGCCAAATAAACTGATTTGGGTTTGCATTCTTTCACAGTTGTCTCTGAATGGAAAAGGTGTTCTGCTTTGATCTCTACCATGTATTTTACAAGTAATTACTATTATTATGCCTTTTAATAGAACATGTATGTACAGACCTGCTGTGGCACTGTGAGTAGATGTGTACATGCTTACAACACCACATTCATGTATTTCTTAGGTATCCAAAGGATCCTTCTGCTCCTGTCAGCAGCCTGGAAGGACTGTGTGTAATTTAAAGAAGTCTAGGCTGTCACTAAAGGAGGATGGGGAAAGATCACAATTGCAAACCACCCTGTGTTCCTCACCAAGGACATAAAACTAGGTAAAGTCAAGTGGAAAACTTCATTGCAACAAATGTCTTGCATAAAGGAAAAAAATATCTACCAACAGAGGGGAATCTAAAACGAAAGCCTCTGGGCAGACTGGCCATTCTCAGCATTACTAAGTAGCTACAGCTGCTGTGTCAGAGCCTTAGGGCAGAGCCTGACAGGGTTCCAAATAATAAAAATTGGGATGTTTGCTACAACTTGGTTCTCTTGTTGATACCATTCACCACATATTCCTTAATTTCATACACTGACACTGCTGCTTCCATAAATTATCACATTTTATGGTTTTATTGCTAGCAAAATAAACTTTGATGGCATATTTAAAAGGCATCGAGGCTATGAAAATGAATTTGTATTTGTGGAATATTTTAAGTTGTATTATTTTCAATATATTACAGTCAAAGGTGGAAAAAAAAAGTGTTTAAATAAAAGTGACACAGTGAAGGTTATTCTGACCACATATACTCATAGACACATGTAAAAATGACTTGAAAGATGTCCCATCTGCCAGGTCTCTCCATCTGACTGAAGCAGGGAGTTGCTTTGCAGCCAACCCATGATAAATAGAATGAATTCAACAAAAAATGTGGCAGGCAGATTCTTGTCAGTCTTACTAATTAAAAAAAAAGCAAACAGATGGACAAGCAATGACTCTTATTCAACAGGAATCTGGGTGCTTTAAGTGAGAAGGCACTCTCAGAATTTTCCTTGGATGCAAAAAGGAGTGTCCTTACAGATCAGTTTCCAAATTTTGGAGCTTAAGGCTTGACACTGTGTTTTTGATTGTCCTCCTGCAGCATCTCCCCCATGCATACTGGTATTGACCTTCTACAGAGTTCTGCCTCACCATGAAGGAGCAGGGCTGAGTGGTTCTTGGAGAAATGGGAGAGGAAAGGGTAAAGGAAATGAGAGATCACAGGTTTGATTTAATTATGCTGTCATCCTTAGTATTTTTTAATCTTCAATTTATAACATATACAATATTTAAGAACATAATTGCACATTTTGATTTTTGTTTCTTGTTATTAATAATGCAGTATATAATAGATATAATACATATTATAATAAAATATAGTCACCTTTTGCACTAGTGAATTATTACCACATCAACAGTGTCTGTGGGAGGATTGCTATGAGGGAGGGTGATTGCTCCTAAGGAGCAACAAGCCTGAAAGCAAACAAATGAAAGAGAAGAAGGAGATGCAGTGCTTGAAGCTTGCTCTGAGATGAGAGTGAAACAAGATGGAAGAGGCAGCACACATGAAATAGCATGAGTTGAAGTGAGATGCTGCCAGGGAGGGTTATGTGGGCTCATGAACAATGTGCTTCAAATCAGTGCAAAGCAGCTACGTCCTGCAGATGATTATAAAGGTGAAAAAAGGAGGGAGGAGAAAGGGGATAGCCACTACAAGGCAGAAATTATGATGGCTTTATTTTCAGCAGTGTGGGCAGAGCTAAGAGGGACTAAAAGTGAAGTGGAAGCGACAGGAGTCAAGCTGGAAAGGTGCTAGTTGAGTGGTAACCACACAGGCAATGAAACATGGTTACTACTTTTTCAGAGGAGAATGACCCCTGATTCTACTACATTGGTATCACAAGAATAGGACACAATCAGGGACAGAAAAATTCTACATAAAAATAATAACAAAATCATAAAGCCATAAGATGGTTTGGGTTGAAAGGGATCTTAAAGATCTTCTAGGATCAATGCCCTTACCATGGACAGGGACTATGTAGCAACTGAAATAGTGGAAAAATATGATTTAAAATGCATATTTTTTCTTCCATTTTCTGTCAATATAAGCAAATAAATAAATTATCTCATTTGAACTTCTGGTACCTCTGTTAAAGACATTTATTTCAAGACATCACTTCTACAAAGACTCACAGACGTTTTTAAGTCTATACATGGTATAATGTTTGTAGTGCTTTATTCAGTGCACAGCAGTATGCATTTAAGCTTTTCCAGGGCAGGAAGAATACCAATCTCAAGAACTCCAGAACTGATGAGCTGAGCTGCCAAAGCCATGAGATTTAGCCTGGAAGTTATTAAAATTTTCTGTGTCAGCCTCCAAAATTTTGCTTTTTGAACAGCCTCTTTTGACTTTGAGCATATCAGCCAACTCACAACAGTTTCGAGTGAGCAGGGCCAGCTTTCAGGTCTCTTTGGGAGCCTCACTAGAAGAACCAGCTGGGACTAAATCACAAAAAAGCTGCCAGCTGCTGTAGCCACCTTTCCCCCTCCAACCAAAATGCCCAGCAAGAAATAATTCTGTGCTTCTCTAGCTTACTATCTGCCAGCTCACTAAATGGCCTTCTTCCCTCCACCAGTCCTGAGTCTTCATCATGCAGTATGGCAATTAGTTTTCCATTCTTCACTGTAGCACATTTTAAACCTGCTGTCAGTAATACTGAGTTAAGTGCCATACTCTGGAAGGAGTTGGAGGACCAGAACCACGGGATATACCCTGGGGTCCTGCCTGCATCCAGCACATGCCTTTTTTTCTGTGCCAATCACCTACTCTTTCTGCCTTACTCATTCCCAAACCTTCCTGATAGTCCTGGAAGAAGAAAAGGGAAGCTGCATCCTCCTCTTTATAACTGATCCAAATACCTGCAGTATTTGGAATATTCTAAAACTCTGACTATTCAAAATCATTGATTGCTCTCCTGAAAATATCAACAGGATACAAAAAGTCTGCACTGGGGTCATGCTTTATACATAACTGAAAGCTCAGGTCCTCATATGAAGGCATCACTTTGGAGGTACAAATTAAAAAAAAAAATTAAATACAGTAGAAATTTCAAAGAATCATTACAGTGAATCTCTTGCCTGTGAAATCTCTGAACAACTCTTAATTTAGACAGTTAACTGATTTTCAAAACCAGACCACAAACCACAATGAGGTCAGTAGAAAAGTTCCAACAGATCTGCAAAAGGAAACTGAGAGAAATCAAGTGAAATTCAAACAGGTGACATCTCTTAGAGGGGAATATGTCCAATTCAAGATGTTAATTCTGAAATAAAAGAAGGCTAAAAAATCACTGGAATTGATAATTTTATCTTTTACACTCTGACTGAATATATTTAGTTCTCTTTTAAAAATCAATAACACAAATCTCAACAACCATTTTTCAGGGAAAATCTAAAACCCAGATGTACTGGTCCTGCTCCCAGTTATGTGAGCATTAAAATGAGAAAGAAATTCATGAATGCAAATGTAATTCAAATCAACATCAGCACTGTCATCTGCAGAGAACACAGTATAACAGAATCAACATCTACAAACCTTTGAGTTTTATCAGTGTTATCATTAGCAAAGCCAAATCGTGAAATCCTCAGTCTGTTCCTCCTGCAGCAAAACTCCTCCTCACTGCTGTGGGACTAGAGGACTGAGTATGGACATCAAAGTTTGGACCCATCCTCAGAGTCTCCCCAAATTCCAGGCACAACATTACCAATAGGATTTTCAGGATTTAACTCTTCTGAGATTCAACCTGTGGTCAGCACTGCTCCATAGAGTCTTGAATCAGACTCAAGATTGGTCATTTTCCCCCAAAGTCCACAGAGAAACCTTTTAACTTTAGGACCTACTGAGTGTATGAGAGTTTAAAAAACTTCTGCAGGACTACTACAGACCTTATCATCCGTTTCCAGCTTAAACAGAGAGCTGGATGTGCATAAGAGAAAGAAAAGAAAAGAAAAGAAAAGAAAAGAAAAGAAAAGAAAAGAAAAGAAAAGAAAAGAAAAGAAAAGAAAAGAAAAGAAAAGAAAAGAAAAGAAAAGAAAAGAAAAGAAAAGAAAAGAAAAGAAAAGAAAAGAAAAGAAAAGAAAAGAAAGAAAAAGACACCCTCTCCCCAAACCTACCAAAATTAAACTGTCTCCTGCACATCAAGTGCTCCCACTTTTCAAGGGGAGTGGTGATGAGAAAAGTGATAGGGAGAACAGTTCTTGATGTGACAGTTGTTAGTCATAGTGCTTAAATGCTCTACTGGAAAGCACTCAGATCGTGCAGTGATAAAGGCTGGGTATGAAGCAGAGCAGAACATAATTCTGCCTTTTCCCCATTGTGTTTTGGAGTCTTCATCCTCTGCTCTTTCTCAAACATGATGAACCTTGTCTCTTATTAGGTACAAATGGAATTTCACAATCATTCACACATCGATTTTGCTCATTCACTCAGCTGAATACACAGGACTAGGAAAATAATCCTTTGGCAGCCTAAATCAAAGGTTTACACTTCACTTTGCATATAGGAAACCACTAAAAGATCACAATTCCATATCAAATCTAACTGAGTAACAAAACAATACCTCCTTTTCTTTCCTCGTTATTTCTGCTCTGCCTCTGGTTTTAGATGCTTGGTCTTTGTAATTATTTTATGATTTATTCAGTACAGCCAATGTACCCAGGAAAAGACACACCTAAAATGCCAATCCCTAATCCCTGAAAAGCTTGGTAAAAGCCAGCATTACTCATTACTCTGCCTATCCTTATTTTTGACAATTCCTTATTTTTCTGTTCTGAATAATTAGTGGAGTCAAGATGCTACTTGCAACATTACATGATGTAGAAAAGACTTTTTGATCAATGCTGCACATTTTACAGGGCTAACCATGCTATCACTGTGATAAAAAAACCCCAGTACTCTGTCTGACATAACCATATTTAATAAGGTTGAATTTTCAACTCAGAGATTTACATTTTTTCAACTGCATATATTTCCTGAAGGATTAGTTGTAAAGCAATCAATGGCAATACTTTTTTTTTCTCTGAAATTATTTGAATTGAAACCCTGTGCTCTGTTCCTATTACTCCTTTTTTTATTAGGGCTTCTCATCACTAAATACCCAAGTATATAACACTAAACACTTCACAAAAATAACTTTAATAGTCATTAGAGATGTTTTATAGTTGGGAAGGTGAGTGAAAGGTTGTAAACCCAGCAAACTTGAGATCATTACACTACAGGATCTTCCAGAAAAATCAGCTTCAGTAATATCTCAGGTCATAATAAATACCATTGTGCTATGCTTAGTTCTGAATGAACCAATGTATCAGCTTATCCTCAACTTACTTTTTCCATTTTCTGAAAATAAAATTAATGATTATATAATGATTAGTGCTAACATCACTACTAGGAAAAAAAATCTTCAGTTATTAGCAAACTTTATGTATAAATTCATGCTGTGAGTAAAATAAAAAGGTATTTGTCTCATTACCTCTAATGGGATACTAAACATTATGTTTGGATTGATACCAGCTAATTTGAGAAGGAAGAGAAGAATGGAAACTCCAGCTTTGAGTGTTTGGCAGCAATAATAAGCTGTTCTGTATTGATTTAATCTTATTTTATTTTATATTAATTTCATTTTATTTATTCTAACTTACTCAATTTTATTTATGTTATTTTAATCTGGTTTGGGTTTTTTGTTTTGTTTTGGTCTTTTTAAATTTCTTTGGGCATTATTGTATTTAAAACAATTCAAATGTAGAAACTTTTATTTAGCAAATGTTATTGACACAGCCATACAAAAGGGCCATCTCAAGAACAAAATTGAGTAATAACTGAAGTCCAGGTCTCCTTTCCATTAACCATCATGAATTTGTGTCTTAAAATAACTCCATTGGTTTCAGCCTTCCCTCCAAACCCTGGATCATCTGAGTACACACAATAGAACATACCCCTGGACAAACAAAAGGAAGGCAGATTCAACAAAGACTGAGCAAGAATGAGAAGTACCCGCATTGTAAATCTGACATGACATTTGAAAACATTCCTTTTTCTGCTCATTTCTGACTCTTCTGCCTTTTACTTATTCAGCCTGCAAAAATCGTCTTTTTTTCAGGTCAGGGGTTATGTTTTACTCTCATTGCTGAATGTAAGAGGAACCCAGTTCAGGGCATTTTTCTAGTGTGAAGGAAATGATAAACACAACCAATGTTAAGAGGAGCTTATTTTCAGGAGGGAGTGCTGGCATTTCACAGAGCTGCTACTTTATCTGACTGTTTAATTAAACTTTCAGAGACTTTTTCTACAGATACATGTTTGCAAACATGTTACTGGGACACAACATAGAAGGAAAATTCAGAGGAGGTTCCTGGGAAGGGGCTGCTATATTTCAGCACAAGAAAAATCTCTACAAAACCAACTAATTTCCCAAGCCTGCATTTCCTGCAGGGACCTGCAGAAGAGGAGCCAGTGCCAGCCCAGGGATGCTGAATTCCGGTATCTCACTGCAGCATCATGGCTGACGAACTTCCCAGTGTCACATAACCACACTGGCTTGTCTGGATCTGCCTTGGGAGCAGCTACAATAAGACACATGCTGCAGCCTTATCACCGTGCAGTTAAATGAAACAGACAAAGCTCAAGACAGAGAACAGAAAATAAGATGACCTAGGTGGTTCAGCAGCAAAAAAGGCTGATACAGACATCACCTGCTGCACGTGTGGCTGAAAGTGAGAGCCACTGCAGGAGGCTGAGCTGCAGGGGGAAACAAGGACAAGCAGTGTTTGAGATTGCTCCAGAAATCCTGATTAAAACCTGTACAGCAGTGTGTGAGGGAAAACTAAAAGTAGGAGGCAAGTTGGTCTCTTATTTTGGGTTGAGAAAAGTTTCAAAGGAGAAGCAGGACATATGCGAGGGAGCAGGAGAGACTTTGAACAAAGGCATGGAGTAATGGGATAAAGGGGAATGGCTTTAAACAGAATGAGTTAAGGTTCAGGCTGGATATTAGGAAGAATTCCTTATTGTGAGGGTGGTGGGACACTGGAACAGGCTGTCCAGAGAAGGTGTGGCAGCCCCATCCCGGGAAGGTTGGATGGGGTTTGAGCAACCTGGTCCAGTGGAAGGTGTCCCTGGTCATGGTGGGGGCTTGGAAATAGATGACCTGTGGGCCCCACTCCAACCCAAACCCTTCTGTGATATGTGAGTAAATAGCAGATAATTTTATATATGTCAAGATTTAAAACAATCACCCTTTAGCTTTAGTGACTGAGTTTAGTGTGGGAAGGGAATTCCAAAGCCTTTGTTTTGTTGTTCTTTACACAGGAAAAAAAGATATAAAGGGAGACTTTGCTCAGGATTAATTATTGAGTGTTCCAGTGCTTTATAATATATTTATATACTCCCTTGAGCTTGGCAAGCTCTTTCTCTCTTTCTCTTTTACCCTGTCATCTCCAACCCAGCACTTTTCACTCAAACACCCAATGAGACCCTTTGTAGTATCAGATGAGAAGAAGGTTCTGGGGAAATGCTGCAACCCTGCACAGCTCTCATGAGCCTCACTCCAGCTAAGGGCTTTCTGAGCACCTCCTGCCAACAGCCTTGCTCCCAGGATTCAGGAACATGGCTGCAGAGGAGTATATCAATGCCCAGGTCTAATACTTAAAATTGAAGCTCTTCTAGAAATACATTTTACTGCCATAATTATTATGCCCTGCCACAGAATTTTATTTGCTTGTGCCCCTTTTCTACATAATTTGGGTTTTCACTTTAATCTTATCCCTCTCTCCCATTACAACATTAAGAAGAAAAACCAGATTAAAATGTATTTGCAGTTTGAAATAAGGATGACAGGAGGATTTTGATAAATATCTGCCACAGGAGCATGAATTTTATTAGATGGAAGTACAGCTGCTGAACAACTCAGATGACCTAGATGATGCTGGAAAGACTACAGCTGATGGATGAGAAGGAAGAGCAGCTGTGCTTCCAGGGCTGAGGAGGTAAGATACAGCTTTGATGTTTGCCACTCTTAATGAGACCTCTGCAGGTTCACAGCCTCTCCAAAGCCCCACGCAAACAGTGAGTAAAACACTTATTTAGGGTCTTACACTTGCAGGGACAGGGAAAGAGATAAATAAGGTGAAAACTTGGCCCCATTGACCTCAGCTACGGCCAGATCACTTTGGCGGAGCCAAAAGTTCACCCCCAAAGTGGTTTTCTACAGACTACACTGAAAACAGCATTCTGTGGCTTTTCAGCATTGTTATGGTGGTGAGAGCACGTGCCTTGGTTTACCTGGAGACTTTGTCAAGCAGAACAACTAGACATGATTTTATACAAATGTTCGGGACATTTATTTATTTATTTATATAGCTGTTCTAGACATTACCTCTGGAGCTTGGGACAGCAGCAGGAAAAATCAATTCTGAATTAAGATTCCATCTATTGTTTCCCTGTTTTGTACTTTGGACTGTGTACAAGATGTACCATGACTCTTTCTTCTTTCAGACTGGCATGATAGCAGTGAAGACATGTCTCTGAGACACTTGCTACACATGTTAAAAATATTTCTTATTTGCTAAATAATGTCCTAGTTAAATTTCTCTTTGCAAATTGGTGACCTGCAGAATTCACATCATTAGTAAGTTAAACCACAGCTAGGCTTGTGTATTGGGCACTGTGTGCTTACATGTACTCCAGTGCAGACACAGGCTGTAAGTATAAGTCACAATCTATTGAACTAATAGCATGAATTTAAAATTCCACAATAAAGCATTTACATGAGGGATAACAGCTTTACTGAACTACCAAAACAAGCACAGTTTATGAGTTATTTAAATTGAAGGTAGAGAGGGTCTTGTAGTCTGTTATCTAGAGAATATAGATATGGCTCCAGAGGAGGAATATTTGCCTAAACACAAACTTCTGCAATCTTCATCTGAGTTAGCCAATATGAGTTAGCTTCTTTTGTACTTCTCTGACTTCATGTAGAGGAAACACATCTCCAGAAGCAGAATCACTTAATCTTAAAACAAACTTATGATTTTCTTGACTCACTCTGGAGAGATCCAGTCAACCAGCTTACATAATGCTACCTACACTGCAGATCTCTGAAATTAGGGGAGGCAAATCTTATGCCTGGTAGTTTATGTTACTCCCTCAGCAGCATCTCAAGTCAACACATCCAAAGTCTTTAGAAATACTTATCAGAGAAATAATCTAATCCAAACTGGCTAATGGAGAGAGATAGCTCCATACAGACAACCAGCCCTGTCCAACATGAGATACTGTCCTATGGAGTTACATTTCTCTCTCTATCTCCTCTGACTAGATAAGATACTTAAATTTCATGTGGCTACAGTCAGGGAAAAAAAGTCCCCCAAGGCTGAATGTCTTCCTGTGGTTCAATGAACGAACAACTGATTTCAGTTTAACTCTCTCTCACCGTGTTTGAGGAGTGGGGAAGAGTTTAGTTTTAGTCTTGCTACATCCTGCCTCTCCTACAAAGGATGCAATTTAGTGAGTGACAAAAAGTGGGAATTTAAGACTATGACTTGCTTCACAGGAGGTTGCATTTTCAAAATGCTGATGAACTTGGATGGCTCGACATTCACAGGTCAGACGTGGATACCTGAAGAGGGTGATTTTCAGAACTCCTCTTTGGCTCTCATAAGGTCTAGTGACATTTATTAAATATTTTGGTCTGAGAAGTCAAAATAATATATTGTTTTGTAAATGCAGCTCCTAGTATAAGTAGTGCTTTCAGAAAACTGTAACAACACTAGAACCCTCAACCCCATGTAAATATGTTAACACTTCAATTACATCTGTTGCATGTCAATATTTTAAAATTCAATTTTCAAACTCATGGCCAGATCCTGACTTAATTAAAGGCATATGTCTTTCTAGGAGTATTTAAATTCTATAAAAATATTCTTAGAAGAGGCAAGAGGGAGAAATACTTTCAGTTATAATAATAAAGCCAGCGTAAGAAGTTTGGTATCTCACATGGTATCTCCCACTTAACATGTGAGGGCAAACAGGGTAAAATAGAACCACACTCCAAAAAATTCTCCCTAGAGTCCATCACTTTCTGTTATAAGAAAGTGATGGCCTCTGGGCTACTCTTTATACTAATTTTGCAAATAGTGATTCAAAATATTCCCCATTCCTCTTATACTTCCTTGTCAGCCTGCCCTCACCTTCTACCAGCTGAATCTTGGTGCAATAAAGTCTCAGTTCTGTCAGCCTCAGTTATTACTTGTCATCAAAAATCAAGAAAAAAAGTGAATCAAGAAAAAAAGCATCATTTGTGTTGCTAGAAGTAAGCAATGAAGAGCATTTTACCATGGCCCACACTCCAATTTTAGGGTGGCTGTTAACCAGCTGAGATCAGCTTCAGCCTCCTGAGAATCATGCAGCAGAGTTGATCAGTGAAGGTCCCTAGCTCAGCACTTAAACACAGATTAGTGCTGCCCACTCCAATCCAGCTCAGAGCAAATCTTCACTGTGTATTCCTTTATACTCCATGCTTCTTTAAGGGCAGTATTACAAAAACTTTTTACTCATTTAAGTAATAACAAGCCTGCTGCCATTTCAGTTTAGCTTCCACAAGTCTGCCCATTTGTGTTAGAGGACAAGACTGTTTGCAGCCACAGTTCACAACAGTAATCCCTTTTCATACATTTGATAGAAGAGGAACACATCTCCCATCTCCCCTTCTGTTCCAGCTTTCAAGACTAATGTATTGACAGTACTTCTTTCCTGGTAATCATTTTCTTAATCGCTGGATTCTTCTAAGATTTTTCTAAGCTCCCAGAGCTTTGCTTTGGTTTTGTGTTTACTCAGTCTCCAACAACAGAGCTTGCCTCATCACCGTATTTAGTCAGGCACTTCTCTAGCTCCATTGTCATTAGGCTTAAAGGGAGTGACCCATTCTCCTTCCAACAATAATTCTGGAGTGTATCCAAAACGTGAAAGGACCAACTTTTGTCTCTATATTCCCTCCACTGAATAAACTCTTGCTTTCCAGCAGAATTCCTCTGGTTTTATTTTTTTACTTCAGTCCAAGTAGTCACTGAGTTCAGTACTTTCACTCAGTGACTACTTGGACTGAAGTAAAAAAATAAACAGCATAATAAGACAAAGTACCACTAATAATATAAATTTTAAAAGAAGAATTAACTACTTATTTTGCTGGTTTTTGGCTATTGGCTTTTCAAAGCTTCTATCTATCTTAAAAGTCTTACAGGAAAATAAAAATCTCAAATCATGCCAGGCATAATTCAATCCATAAAAACAAAATCCACAACTTTGGGCCAGAAGTGGCTTGCATGAGCCAAAAAGAAAGTCTGCTGTAAGATTTCAACTCCTGCCTCTTGGACATATCACTGCTGGCCTTGGCCAATATGATACTGCAATTTGGTGCCAAAACTGTCTCCAACACTTTAACACCTCTGTAATTTCTTTGCTGTGGACAAGTAGATAAGCAAGGGTGATGTCCAACTTCAGCCTGGTCCAGCAAGTGGGAGACTTGGATTAAATGACTTCCCTTGTTGAAAACACAATTCACAGATCTGTTGGGTTCCCTGAGTACAGACTAGGCTGTGCTCTAGGTCCCTGCTGAAAGTACACCAACAGGCAGGAAGAAAACACACTGTGTGATTCCTGGCCTTGTCCTCTTCAGGGCCAGGAGTGAAATTCAATGATCCTCATGGATCCCTTCCAGCTCAGGAATTCTGTGGTTCTATAGCTCTACACAGTTCCATGAAATGAAGTTTCAGGTGGCCAGAGGTAAGTCATGTGACTCAAGGACATCAGAACTCTGCCAGGAGCAAGTAGCCCTCACTCCAGTTTCTGCTCTGGTCCCGTGAGTCACATGGATGCATTCCTGGCTGCCCTGTATGTATGAAATAAACTTAGTGCTGTGGGTAGGCCACAGTGTTGAAACAGTCCTAGAACCTGATTCCATGCACTTTTCCAAGTCAGGTCTCCCTGTGCCACTCCGCTCTGTGCAGTCTCAACATGTCATTTGATTTGATTTCTGGATGGCTCCAAAGGATGTCACCACTAAAATTCAGTGTAAGGTATTAGGTGCCTGAGTCTTTTCTGGATGTAATTGCCTAGGCTTCACCTCTGATCATTTAACATGTTATAATGTACCAGGAGAGAGACTGAGCGAATTTCCCACCATCTAACAAGGAGGCTGCTGCAGAAAGAGATTTAAGCTTTGCTGTCCGTCATTTCCTTGAAGATACTGTTATCTCTACTTTTTCTGAAGTTGAAATTTACATGAGAAGAGCCTGGGTGGTATGGAAAAGGAGCAAATGGAAATTCCAGTAAGAAAAAAAGGCTAATGTTTGTTTCAAAATAGGCAGGGCTGGGGATTGAAAACAGGTGATCTTTTAAATCCCTTCCAACCCAAATCATTCTATGATTCCATCATTCTATGAGCTTTTTTCCCCCAGCCACAGTTTTCATTATTTTATTCAGGACCTTGTCCTTCTAAAGAGGAAACTGGTGGAATTTAATAAATTTCAGTGATTCATAGAACTTCTTACAATTTGTCAGCAATTCTAAACTGTTTTTTAGGGAAGGGTGAATAATATTTCTGGACTGGGGTTTCTGAACCAGGGTGACATAACACTGACACTAATCACTCTACCGCTGAGAGTCAGTGTTGCCAATGAAAGCCTTGTGTAAAGATGAAAAGTAAATCATTATCCCAATGAACAGCAATTGTATCTTATCAATTACCCCATTTTTCAAAATGGCATTTTCACCTTTAAAATCACAACTTCTTTACACTTCATCTTTCTCTTTGTGCTTTTCTTCTAATTTTTTATTTCACTTCTCTCCCTTTCTTCGTCCTTTCACATTCTTTATTACAGCAACTCCTAGTTTCCCATCTTGGATTTTACCTTAGTCTTATACAAGATCAATAATTTCTTGAATCATTACTTGAGAAACACTGTATTAGAAAAGAGAGGTGAGAAAATAAGCATATTCCAAGCACATGGGTTTAGGCTACTGATTCAGTAGAAGAAACATCAAGTCAGTAAATCTGAACATCTGAACATTTGGAAAGTTTTTTTCCCAACTAATGACTATACTTCAGATATTTTTTTTTTAAATCAACCTAACCCTTTAAATTCTTCCAAATTTGAAAGTGCTATAAACATAAAAAGCAGAATGTAATCAGCCCTCAAAAAAAGATTTTCAACACCTCCGTTCTTCACATCATCTTGTCTCTTCTCGATTCAGGCAAACTGCAAAGAACTCACTGCCAGCCTTACAGGACTCTTATGCCTCTGTGTTTACCCCAGCATTTTGTAGAAATGATCTTCATGACTGCTGGGTACTGTAGGCACACACCTGCTCCTTGTTTTATGACTGGGAAACTGGGTCATGGAGAAATGGACTGGTTTCACCAGATGTCACTCAGAGAAATGGTGTCAGAGCAAAGTTTAAACCTGATGATGCCAACTGTGTCTCATGAATCAATTATGCTTTCTCTTTATCTGATATTCTACAAGGATGCTCTAAATATGTTGAATTATGTTTTGACACTTTTGAAACAGACATTTTTTTTCCTAAGTTTTTATATATTCCTTTTATACCATCTGCAGAAATTCTGAAAGCTGTAGTTTAATTTGGCTTTTGTTGTATTGTACTGAAATAGAGAAGATTTACTGAAACTCATATTCCATTCCATTCCATTCACAGTGAAGAATAAATCCTACTTTGCAGTAGAACAATTAATATTGATTATATTACTTGAAAATGTAAGAGACTGCACACAGATATATTTTCCATGAACCAGTGTTCTAGGAAGGACCTCTATTTATTGTAGCTGCTGAATATGATCAAAGGAGTTACTCTTTAAAGAAGATAGTTCAAAATATGGAATTAAATACCAAGATTCAGTCTTCTTAGAGGAACAGCACTTTTATCTATACAGGAAAGATTGGAGAGAAAACCTATGATAAGAAAAGCTCACAGTCAAGGGGCAAAGTTTGGAATATAGAGTTTGCCTCTGGTGCACAGGACACAAGGCTGAAGGTTGATTAAGATGGCAGACAGTGCACAAGCAGGAGTGGAGCTGTTGTCAGAAGCTGATGAGTTGAGTGAGTCTCAGATCATTTTCCATCTCAGCATCCATGTTGAAAGGCACCAGCTCAGTTCATTTGGTGCTGTCACACATCTCCGTACTACTTTTCCTCTTCCTCAAATTTCTATGCTACCTTCTCTCCCTCTCCAATCACGTAATCTTCTTGACCCTCTCATCCTGCCCTATGCATGGCAAACTGCACATCTCAAAAAAGCAGAATCAGTGATGGGGCTGGAACCACAGAATTACAGAATGATAGAATATCCTCTGTTGGAAGGGGCCAACAAGAATCATCGACTCCAACTCCTGGCCCAGTACAGAACAGCCCCCACCATGAACCACACACACCATGTACCTGAGAGCATTGTGCTTCTTGAACTGTCAAGATTTGTGCTGTGACTATTTGCCAGAACTCAGGACATCCCGCTGGCTGTCCTGGATTGCCAGGACCCCTGCCAGGGGGCTCAGAGACCCTGGCACAGAACCCAAGACACCTGTGACTTTGATTATGACCCATGGAGCAAGTTACCAAGCTTATATGAAGATCTGCAAGCCACAAAAGTATTAGTAGAATAATAATCAGTTTGTCACAGGGTGAAAAATAGCTTTTTTTGAGTTTTTAGAATGGGGATTCAGGGGGCAAGATGGAGAAATATGGGCATGTCCAGCCTTTCTCCTTCTTCTTCTTGGCCTCCATCTTCTGCTGTAATGTTGGCATTTTTAGATTGGTTTAGAGTAGAAGTTCACTGTCTAACATAGATGATAGGTATTGGAAAGTTAAGGTAAATAATGTACACGTAGTTTTCGGTATAGAAGATTACACTGCCTCTGAGGGGGTCAGAGCGCCTCTGTCTGTCCTGCTGAGTGGACCTCAGCAGGCCAGGAGAAAGAATTTTATAGATAAGAAACAATAAACAACCTTGAGACTGAGAACTGAAGAGTTCTGACTCCTTCTTCGACTGCCGGGCTGGGAAAAGAGACTTTCTAACGTATCGTTGGGTCACTCTGACCAGCAAAGTCCCAAGAACTACTTTTTAGGGACCTGGGTATGTGGTCCCTTTGAAGAAGCTTTGAGTTGCTCAGAAGCTAGTGAAGCTGTTCCAAGACAATATCTGCAGGGATTCTGTGGCATAGGTGCACATACAATGAGTTTGGTTGGTTTTTTTTTCCTTTTTTACTAGCTACTGAATTGAACTGCATTTTTGAGTGTGCCAATAATCCACATCAATCCATAATATGATGACTGTATTTCTGGGTGCCAGTGGTGTTTGAGATCCTGTGATTTAATTTCACCATGATTTCATATCATACAGTAACAATACAGGCAAAATGCAGACTAGCAAAAAATTCCAATTGTGCATGAAGGAAGCCATGCATTTTGGAATTGATGTAAACCAGCACAGGACTGGATCCTCTTTTGGGAATAGCATGCTTTTGTCAAAGCCAAGTTGATAGAGGTGACACTACCAAACAAAGCACTTCAGATACTGTCCAGCAGAGATCAGCAGTGAATAGACTCCTGTCAATCAACAGAATCACCTTTCTGCTGATAGTGACAGGCAGCATTTGCCAAGGGCTGTGCACCAAACCCAGACTGCTGAAACACTAGCACAACGACTTAGCCATGAAATCATCCCACTTCTTTGCAAGCGGAGTTGGATGCTGTTAGGAGACAGGTTTAAGAGAAGGAGGGAGGGCACTCCTCTTGACAACTCAAATTCATAAATCAGAGCCAAAAGAAGCAGCAGGTTTCTGGCTACACTGCATTTAGATCAAAGGCTCTGTTATAGCTTATATGATTAATGAAAGATGAACAGCATTCCAAAGATTAACAAATTTAATTCCTGAGAATGGAGCAGTTATCTCTGTGGGCAGACTGACCCCTAATCTCTGACTCGGTGCTGGACTGTGCCACCCTCACGTTTTTTCTCTGCTCCCCCTCCACCACCACCATCATGCTGGCAACTGTAAGATGACATTGAGTAGATGAGTTCAGAACAGAAAGATAAAACAATGTGAAAGGATAGAGATTGGGAGCTTATCAGCCAAACAGGACACCGGATATAAAAAGTAATCAACTCAAAGCTCTTATCAAAATGTTTCCTGGGAACAGTTTTGTTTGGTATTGTTGGTTTTTTGTTGGTTTTTTTAAAATAAAAATCTGTCATTGCTCAGGAAAAATTACAGGATTATTTTAAAGTAATTGCATCTGATATATTCTGCATGTGGGCGTTTATGTGTTCCCTGAAGAATGCACATAGTTTGTAACTTGATGTGTTTTAAGCCAAGGGAATTAAATTATCATGTACAAAGGGACTTTATCTGCAAGAGGAACCCAGACATAACTTTTTCTGTCCTATTTAAAGGATGAATGGGAAAATACAGAAAAGGAATGCACACACTGCAGTATGTTAAGAATATAAACAATTAACAAAATATTTAGACAAATTACATATAGTTAAGTGCTAAAATAAAATCCTTGCCTGTAAAATCATCCTAACCAGAATTCTCTGGAACTTTATTTGCAGAATTTATTTAAAAAGGTTTTGAAATCTTACAGTCAATCCCATAATCTGATGACAACAAACAACTTTAGAAGTAGATTTTTTTTTTCTGTTGTTGTTAGAGTCAGCTTTCAGGATTACTAATTTTCAATTTACATGTCTACTCTCTTATGAACCCATGCTGTTCTCCACTGCTCAGAACCTACATTTTCTAATCTGGACAATATCATTCCACTCATTTAAACAGTCTTCTGCTCATAAAAGAAAAATAAAAAAGTGACATTATTTCATGCATTTTTCTAACTATCCTTTTTTTATTATTATTGCAATGAGAAAGCTATTGGGCATGTGAGTGCTGGTTTTACAATGAAGGGAAAATAATTTTAATGAGCTAGATAATATGATGGCACTAAAAGAGTGATAATAAGAAAACAGAGTAGAAGAATACATACGGGTTACATGGAAAATGTTTCAATAAAGACAGAGAGATAATTTCAGCATCTTTATTCCTTGATTTCTTCATGGCATTTAGTGCAGTTTGCTTGGTGTTGGGTTGAAGGTAAATAACACTTTATTTGTATTAAAGCAATTCATTTGTTTGCCATCATAAATCGTGGGAGCCTTAGGGTTTTTACTTCACTTCCTATGCCCAGATTCCAGACTATGCTGTGGTTTAGGTTCTGTGCTGGCCAAAAGACCCTTGTGCGTTGGAAGCCCACAACAACACAGCAAAGTATGCTATGGTTTTAGTGGTGTTTAAATGAACTCCTTTAGTCAGAGAGATCTCCTAGCTGGATACCACAAGGTGATCTCACTAGGGAAGGACACAACTCCAGCTGCCCCGTCTGCTCTTCCAGAAGACAAGAAGTTAATTTCTTCTAGTCACAAAAAGAATCTGTGCAAAACATACCACAGCTCTGCCTGGTGCCCCTACCTTGGCTTTCACATGCACACAACAAGACGTTCAGTCAGGCTTGAATTCTGCAGGAGGTGTGTCCTTAATATTAAATTTCTTATGAATATTTAAAAGTAATAAATGTCAAATTAAATGTTTTATGATCTTGTTTTGACTAAAAAGACCTTGAGGAGGATCAGCAGGAAGAAGCCAAGCTATCTAAATTGGCCAGTTAGTCAGCTGAGAGGAACACCCCACAATTTCTACTGCTCTGGTACCCTGTGATAGCAACGGTGCTTGAATCACAAGAGACAAGCACACTGATGTACGGTGTGTCTACTCTTGGAAGCAATAAAAATGTCTGTGCTTTGCTCTGCTCCAAAAGATGCAGTCTAGATGGAACCCAAAATAATGATACAACACACAACAACATCTTTAGTGGTTTCTTTACTTATTTTCTCATAGCAGCTATGGGATTTTGTTATGACTTCTTGACACATTGAGGTGTATGCAGTAGATTCCAGTAATTTTAAATAAATTCAGCTGCTTAAACTACCCATTTCTATGATGCTTTATCATGATCAGCTTGGATCTACTTGGGTCTAGCCTGAAAAGCATAGTTGTGGAGAAGAAACCTCTCACCTTCACTGGAAGGTGGAATTATCGGCATAGACACAGATAATCAGAGGATTTTTTTTTTGTAGCCATCTAGCAGCTGCCTTATTATAGCCTATTTTTTAAGAAAGTGAGAGTTCAGGCCTCATTACTGCAAACTGTGGAAACAACATCCATAATCTCAACTATTAAGGAACAGGGAAAAAGAAGTTAATTATGTACAATTACAGTTATCTTCACCTTGGTATGCTTTAATGAACTACAAGAGTTTAACTCTGTACACATGACTTTTACAGAGGTGACTAGATTTGAGACAAAGTTGTGAATGACCTTTGCAGAGTGAGAGTTAGTACAGGGGGAAGCAAAGGTGGCAGCTGAAATCATGGGGAGGGAGTGTATTGTTTCTCAGCCCCTTCACATTTATTCCCTTCTCTGTTCAGCTCTTATGGGCTTGTATTATTGTTGCACTCACTTGAAAACTAGCCAATCTTTTTGAATCATGCCAGAGAATCTTTTTTTTTTTTTTTTGTTCTTTCTTACTGTCTTGGATTTTTTAGGTTCGAATGAAACCAAGAAAATATTAACAAGCATTCAACTCAAAGCCACTCATCCTATTCACACACCCCAGTGTGGCATTTGTCTCTGGACTAATCAAGTTAGTCTTGCTTTGCCAGTCAAAGCTGAAGGCAAACAAAAGTCTCACTTCAGTTAATTGAATCCCACATACGCTCTCCATCAAGAATGCAGATACTTAATTTGTTATTGCATTATTCCCACATTGCAACTACCTAAAAGTTCATATATGGGTTGGGAATCCAGAGTTTTAGCCATTTCCCAAACACACAATTAAAGGATAGTTTCAAACTTCAAGAGCTTATTTTGCAAGTGAGATCTCTGGAGGACAGGAATGCTGAACTGTCTAGACTTCCTCTGTTGACAATTTCTGGTGGAACAATTTTTTTTGCTTGTTTTTCTTTATCTAAAGTAAGTGCAAGTTTTTCTTCATGCCTGTAGGAAACCTTTCATTGACCCATTTCCTGAACCAAGCAAACAGTCATCAGCTTATAATTGGGTGAATTAGCCACAGGAGAGAAAGCAAACTTTAAAATAATTGCTCTATTTCCTCATTTATATCAACATTTTTTTTCTGCAGCAAGCCACCTGGCTCCAAATATTTGTTTTCTAATCACCCAAGAACAAAACTCACCAGACAGCAGATCCTGAAAAGTCCTAGAGCAAAATTCTACTCAAATCACATCATCAGCTTTCAAAAGCCATTCAAAAGGAGAAGATCAGCAGAGCATACCCCCATACTGAGCATCCTTTGGTTGGGAAAGTGAGCCCTCCTGCAGCTCAGAGCTAAGGAAGAGGGAATTTTACTCTTTAATGCTCATGAAGTACACAGAGAAAATGGGGGAGGGAGTGAAGGGAAACTAGTGCTGATCAGAGGAACTACTAATGGAACAGGAGAGTTTGAAGATGTCTGATCTTTTCTCTGCCATGAGTGCAGATAAAGTCTCAGATGAATTATGAAACACAGATCCCTGTCATGGCCCCCATGCAAGTTCAAGGAATAGCACAGTTGTTTACTCCTCAGAGGATACTCTGCCAATTTTCTATTCATTCCCCACCTACTTTATAGAAAGAGATATTTTATATATTTTCTGTAGACAATACATGCCTATTTTTATGAGTATTTCCCTAATGTGCTCAGGGCAAGGATGTCTTTAAAAATATTCCTTGTGTTTTTGCACCTGTGTAGGAAGACCATTGGAATCATTATGCTGCAAGCTCTGCTCTGATTTAAACATTTTGGGTTCCAAGAAGGTTTATCTCCACCCTGCTGCCTGCACACCTACAGCTATAGGAGTCATCTCACCTCGCTTTCACTCATCTCCAGGGCCAACATCTGCATGCAAGCTCGTTTTCACCTTCTCTTCCTTACAGTCACAGGAAAGAAAGAAGTCCTCCTAGGGAATGATTAATTTGACTGATTTCAAATACCTGCCCTATGGTGAGATAATTAGGCCTTAGAAAAGCCTAATTATTTCTGTTGACTATAAAGGGAACCTTGATGATTCCTAGACGTACAGAAACTTACTCTGGCTCTAGCATTTCCTGAGCTGCAGATCATCATTAGCTGGAGGAAAGACAGCTCCGTGCTTGCCTTGTCCTTTTGCTTTTCCCTCAACACCAACCTTTTACTTCTGGTTATGGACAAAATGATCTTTCAGTGAAATTCAAGTTTTACAAAATTGTGTAACCCTTCTGGAATATTCTCATCCTTGGCTCTATCCATGACACCTGCAAGGCAGAAACTACAAAAAAAAGTCTTTAAACATTCCCAGACTTCAGATAAGGTAGGAAGCAATAACGCTTTGAGAGCTGCCAGTCTGCTTGTAGAACATACTCTTGATATGTAGCAGTGCAGACATTCTCTGTGATTGCTGTGTATATGTGGGAAACAGGGACTAAGGGGGCACAGACCTGCTCTTCAGAGGGTAGGGAAGCTGGGGCCTCCTACCTACCTGGCTTTTCCAGTGAGTCAGCCGAAAGAGACAATCTATCCCTCAGGTTGTTTCTTCCCTGTCCACTAAGACAGGGCCTCTAAAGCCAAATTGCTTCAGAGGTTTTGATTGACATCATGTTGTGGAATGACCAAGGTTTACCACCACATCTTTAAGATGGGAGAAAATACAGTAAAAACTCATGGGTCAAGATACAGACAGGGAGATCACTCACCATGTACCTTCATAGGTAAAACAGACTTTTCTTGGGGAAACTTATTTAATTTCTAGATAATTAATACAAAAATAGGATAGTGATAAATAAATTTTAAATTAGCGGGTACCTCTCTTCCTCCCAGGCTTAAATTCCCTCACGACATTTCCACTGCTTCTTCCCTGAGCTGTGCAGTGGGATGGATGGGAGCTGTAGTCAGCCCATAACATTTCATCTCTGCTGCTCCTCCTTCTGCATGCTGTTCCCCTGCTCCAGCACGGTGTCCCCACCACAGGACAAAGTCAGATCTGCTTGGACCTCTCCAAGGTGGGTTCTTCCCATTGCACTCAAGGACTGGTTCAGAGTGCCTTTTCCATGGGCTGCAGTCCTTAAGGAACAGACAGCTCAAGTGTGTGTTGGTGTCTCTCAATGACCCTTTAAACAGACCTGATCCTGTGGGCTCCTCTCAATAAGCCACAGTTCCTGCCAGAAGCCTGTTCCACCATGGGCCTTCATGGGCTGCAGATGGAACTCTGCTCCACCCGGGACCTTCATGTGCTGCAGGGGCACAGCTGCCTCACCATGATCTTCTTCGTGGGCTGCAGAGGAATCTCAGCTCTGGTACTTGGAGGACCTCCTCCCTCCTACTGACCTTGGTGTCTGCAGGAGTGTTTCTCTCAAATTTTTCTCATCCCCCTCTCTCACTGAATAGCATTTTTAGCCTTTTTGTTATCACAGAGGCATCACCAACATTGCTCATTTGCTCAGCTCTGAAGAGTGACAAGTGCGTCTTGGAGTCAGCTGAAAAGGGAGCCTGTCTTCCCATAGAACACCCCCCTGCAACCCCCCTGCTGTTGAAACCTTTTCATTTTAACACAATTCACTTCAAAAAGGCCAGGATTTCCATCCATGTCTTTTCCTAGATTTGTCAGTCAGGCAATGTATGTATGTATGTATGTATGTATGTTTAATGTATGTATTTATGTATGTATCCATCTCATCTATCTATCTGTCTCATCTATCTATCTATCTATCTATCTATCTATCTATCTATCTATCTATCTATCATCTATCTATCTATCTATCTATCTCATCTATCTATCTATCTGTCTATATCCATCCATCCATCCATCCATCCATCCATCCATCCATCCATCCATCCATCCATCCATCCATCCATCCATCTTCTCTGTTCTGCAGTCCAAACTCTTCTCTTGGGCATACTTTTCCTTATTCCTCCTCATAACCTCAATTTAGGGCTGTAGTAATTAGTCACAGGTGCAGAGAGTGCAGCTTCACACCCCTTGCAAAGAAGAAAGTGATAAATTAATTTTCCATGTCTCTCTGCAACGTGCCTTTTAGGCTCCTTATCAGGGCAATATTTCATCAGTGCTGGTCCCTTTGCTACTGTCAGTTATTTCAGGAATGCTATGAAATTAATGAGACTAATGGCTTTTGTTTCTTTGTTGTTTGGGTTATTTTTTTCTGTGGGTTTTTTAAAAGGTATAATTTGTTTAGAGGTTCTTTTTAGTCCTCATAACTCCCATTACACAACTCCCATTATGTGCTCTGACTGCCCACGGCCTCATTTTGAAAAAGAATAATTTGGGAAGCATATATATGCAGTCAACCTCCCCTCTGAGGAAGCTAAATGGAAAAATCAAAATTATTCTGTTTCAGGAACACTTCCATACAGAAATTTTGAAATGTGATTTAACAGACAAGGTTAACAGGCATTTCAGGATGGCTACAATCAAATCACAGCTGTAGCACAGTATCTTTAACCCTATTCTGTCATTCTTGGATGGATCATGAAATAACTTTGCAGCTTTCATTGTGCTGTGGAATTGGACCTTTTGTGCCTTCATCATATGTATATGTATATGTATATGTATATGTGTATGTATATGCACATACATATCAAAGTCCTTTGCATAAGCATATAAATTAATATATATATACATAAAAATTACTGGAATCAAATGTGAATGTCACTAACCAACATAATCCCAAGAAGAAAAGACACATGATATTACCTCTGACTTCACTTTTTTTCTCTATATCTCCTATTCTGTTGGAACTTTCATACTTTCATTTCTAGTGTAATTTAAGTATTTGGTGAATTTTCAGCAGACAAGATTTTGTAGACTATGGAGAGCATGAACTACATGTTCTACGGTAGTTAGCGGTTTTAAGGCAGCAGTGGGAGGAAGTCAGGATTTTTCTTTTTCTGTAAACCTATCTTTAGGATTAGTGTCAGGTTTTATTTTGAAGGACTGTTATCTTAAAATCTTCTTCTAGTGTTGCAGTTGTCTGTGTCAGAGAATCTCCAAGAAAAACTTGCTTAGAAGTAACTAAAACTGCTTTTCCAGCAGAAAGAAGGAACTGCAAGAAGGAAAGTATTCAGAGCTTGTACTTGAGTCCTTGCTCTCCACCCAGAGGTATATGGGATGCACTGAAGTCTGCCTGAGGGGCAGACTCCACAAAAACTTTCATGGATATGAACGCTGACTGATGCGTTCATGGAGCTTCTTTCACTGGTAGGAATGCTCCTGTGGAAGCTATCTTCTTTCTCTGAGGAGACAAGGAAATAGGAAACTCTACCAGTGGAGGCTCAGTTATTGGTACAGCTGACCATTTTTAATTTTTGCTTCTTCTTAAACATGAAAGCAAGGAAGAACATGTTCTAGGACGCTTACACCAAAGTAGCCAGGACAGCTCCTGCATACAATTATGCACACACACATGCACATATGTATGTTCAATTCTCTGGAAAAATGATCTAATTATCTATAGTAGATCCCTAGTCAGTCTCTCTTATCTGTATTTTCTTTTTTCCTTGTATAGAGAAGTGTCTACCATATCACAGGCGATAGCAGTCTACAATAGAGGCTCATTACATTAATTAAAACCCAACACCACCAAACAAAGAACTCTTCCTTCCACTTCAGTACACAGTGAAATATCTCCCAGTATGCACACACAGACACACAAATAAACCTTCATTGTGGTCATCTGGCAGGGGCTGTGTAGCTGCAGACTCATTTTACTTAGCTTTGAGTTACATTTACTGTTGGAAAACATTAGTAAGCCACATCCCAAGGTCCATGCTGCTCCTCTAGCATGATCTTACAGGAGAATATCTTTCTGCTCACAGACAGGGGACCCTACAGGGTATGTTTCTTAGCTGATGTGCCAGTAAACTTGTCTGGTTAAGCACTTCATATTGCTCAGCTGATATTTTATCACAGTGTCATGGAATACTAGAATGGTTAGGGTTGGAAAGTATCTTAAAGATCCTCTGGTTCAAACCCCCATGCCATGGGCAGGGACATGTTCCTCTACACCAAGCTGCTCCAAACCATATCCAGCCTGGCCTTGGACTTTCAGGGACAGGGCAGTGTAGTGGCTCTTCCTTTTCCCTCCTCTCCTGGACCACACTCTGATTCTTTAAATGACCTTAAAACACTCCTTCACAAGAGGCAGCCTCTGAGCAACCTGTGCCAGTGCCTCCCTCACCACTCTCACGGGAAAGAATTACTTCCTAATATCCAGTCTAAACTTCTTTCAGTTAAAAGTAATTCCCCCTTGGCCTATTGAACTCCCATTTTACTCAAGCATCTTGTGATAGCCTTCCTCAGTGCAAGGTATAAATCTAATTGTAAGAGTAGGATTATTGTGCAGAAGGATCAACATTTTAACCACTGAATATCTGGATCTGCTCTGAGTAAATGAGACACCAACTCTCCCACCAAAACAGGCTTACTGGACTGGCTAAGAACTAAGTTGCACCAAGGAAATTCTAAAGGAAAATTATGCTAGTCCAGACATATAAATGCACTGGTAGTGTAGCAAAATAACTTTTTTGCTAGCATGTTGTGAATTTTGTATAAAGGATACCAGAAAATAAAGACAAACAGAGAAAACCCAAGCAGGAAGTTGAGAAATTCTGACAAGGACAGTTTTGAGACTGTGAAATATTCAGAGGAATGCAAAAATACTATAAGAGGCTGAAAGATATTTTTATTTTGTCTTCACCAATTTGAGCTGGCTGCTAATCTGGGAAGCAGCCAGATTTTTATTTTCCTTCTCTTGTGCCTTGTAAACACTTACTTATTTAGTTAAAATGCAAAGATTGTTAAAAACACTTTACCAGATGCTTCCCTGGGTTCAAAACACAATTGCCTTTGGAACTCACATTTGGTCTTTTTATTCTGCTTATGGTAATTTAGTCAACCTAATAGCAGTTAAATGTTCAAAACCTTACTTCTAAGATGTATGCTCTAGGTCAAGTGTATCCTCAGAGATTGGGCCCAGGAAATCAGGGCTATAAATGCAAATATAAATATCTCAATCTAAAATAATGTAAAGAGAACATTACTGAGAACACCATGTAAATGACAGCCTGGAACAATATACGGGATTCATTATTGTTTTATTTGTGCTTTTGCATCCGTAAAAGCAAATTAAAGGAGATGTCTGCACAGAGTTTTGGGTATACAGGTCCAATCTAGAAACTGTTGTAAATTTTCAAACAAATTTAAGGAACTCTGACTAAGATGGGTGTTTCTGTGCTTCTCCTCTCAGCCTATTCCACTACAATGATCCTTGAAAAGAAAGCATTGCTCTGGAGAATATTCAAGCCAAAGGGTGACTACTTGCAATTCAAATGAAACGCCTTCATACTTCATCAGGGAAGGAGAAGAGAGTCACAGAAATGTCACTGTCAAGAATTATCTTTCTTCTTACATTATATCTTTATGCTGAATTTTTAAGGGTCATGGGGAGGATTGCCAGTTCAGTTGCTGAGTTGTTGAGATCTGCTATGTCTATCAGGGTGCTTTCATAGCAGTGTGGACCAAGAAGACAATGAGATGGGCTATTTTTGCTAGAGATCAAACCTCTTTTCAAGTGAAGCAGGCCAAGACCACATGTCCTTTTGAACTTTAGAGCTCTAATCTGTGTTGTTGCTATCAGTTTTACAGGGGAAATGAATTTTGTGGTGGAAAGTGCTTACTTAACCAATCTGAATCACTTCATGAAATACCAAGATATCTGAAATATTGATACCTGAGAAACTTTCCATGACCTGTTGATATACTATGAACTAACCTCCAAGGTAACAAGTTGGTATATTTCTCCAAATAAGAAGTGTATGGCAGAGAAATTCAGTGATCAGCTAAAACCCACACAAGCTTGATTAGGAAGAGAAGAGAGTCTGTATTTTGTGTGTCACTCGACTGATGATTCCCTCAAATTCTGAATGTGCAGATCATTTTTTTCAAATGGAATAACTGATTCTAAAGGAATCCAGTGAGAATTTGTTATAATACCTTAAGATTTGTAGCCCACTTGTAGATAGGAAGCAGACCAGACACTGATCTTGCAATTTGGGTAAGTGACAGTAGTTTCTAGTCCTCATTTTCAGAAATATATGTAATGGAAATATGAGGAATAGTAATGACTGTCCCCTCCACCTCCATCTCTTGCATACATATTTCACACCTCCATATCTCAACTTGGAATATTATCATATGTATTTTTGTAATGCTCAAAGCTCCTATCTGCTTTTAAGATCTACGCAGCTTAAGTATTGAAGTTTTATTTTGTGAGTATCTTTGAGGGGACTGGCCTGATAATGTGAATAATTTTTATACTGTTTAACAAAACATCTCCAAGATGGCATTTCATGACCTGTAATGATGTCTTAAATATGGAGACTGCGCCCTGCATTTTGAATTTAACATAGGATTTTCCTTTGCTTCAAGTAATGAGACCAAAGCAAAACCAATTTGCAGTTCCCATTACTGGTTTTATCCAGGAATCGAGGGATTAAAAAACTCCACTATATTTCTTAGAAACAAAGCAGCAACATTACTGATCATGACCCCCTGAAGCTGGAGGCCTCGTTATTAGTAATTTCCAGCTGTGCTCCTAGTGGATGCTTCCACCCTGGTCCAGCAGGATCCCAAAGGGCATGTCTACACTTCAGCTGCTGAGGCACCCTTAGATTTATTGTCATAACCAGGAGCATGTTCTCTGTAATGAATAAACATTGCTGTGGCTCTGTCACTTTCTGATTGCACCAGTTAACAGATGGACATACAAATTTGGGTTGGCACCTGCTACTGCACAGTTTTCCCCTTGTTTTCCCAAAAGGGAGAGAGTTTGGTTTGATCTTGGGTGTTTAAGAGTAGAATCAGACCCTCGAAACTCGTAAGTAAGGAAACACAAGTGCCTGAAAAGATAATGGTTTGCACAGCCCTGGAAAATACAAATGTAGATTGTTTTAAATACAAATAAACTTCAGCAAGCTCAAGCAATTAGCTTGGCACAGCCCTGAAATGTGTTTAATGGCTGAGTGATCAAAAGGTTTTCCATCAACTTTAGCTGAATCAAACTGGTAAGTAAATCTTTCCTTCCACATAATTTTCTGAAGTTTGAAGTGACAAATTGGACTGAACTCAATTAAAGCAGCAGGTTCTGTACGTTTAATTGCAAGCAGTGACTATGATTGTGAAGGAATCCAATTCAGAATGAAAACACAGATGTGGCTGCAGCAGAGCTCTGTGAAACACAAAGAGGCGAAACGAAGTTCAATCAGAAAAAAAAGTTACAGGCAATGTAAAATTATGTATTCTGCCATACTTCTGGAGCAATAGCTGTCGGCAAGTATTAGAATGTAAAATTGGGAAATGTTCACCTAGCTACACCACTGCAGTCCAAAAAATGCTATGTGAAAAAGTAAGTAAATATTTGTACAGCAGTCTGACTGTGGAAAACACCAGAAAATACTAATGCTATTTTCTATTACTGTGCAATGACACTTCAAATAATTAGTTGTAGCATCAGTTAGACTATATTAAAAGGAAAAAGTTGGTGCTAAAAATGGTTATTAAAGAATGACTTTGTAATAGGACACTCAGTCATTATGGGGGAAGTGCTTAGGGGGTAAATTTAGCATTTAGTCCTTCAGTACACACACATGGCTCCCATTGATATTAATGGGAGCCATACACATGTTCAAGGGCAGGTTTCAACCTACATCAGGAAAGCTAAACTGAAAAGGAAGCAAATCTAGCAGATCAAGTTATTCTTAAAATTGACCCAGGTGAACAAGACATGTGCTAGCATTTTAAGCCCTGCACTCAGTGAAAATTAGAGTTGTTAAATAAGCAATGGAATCAATTTTAAGCAATTACAGTGTGTATTTATAGAAACAGCACCTCCATCAAATATCTAAACAACTGAAAAGGGAACCTATTAGTCTTTAATTTTGGTCCTTCGAAAAAGATGATTTCCATAGTAAGGCAAGTGTAAGAATCATTTTAAAATCTCAGCAGGGAATTTCTGTACAGCCTATGAGTTCTGTTTGAAATTGGGAGCTTTTTATATGTATCTGTGTCAAGCCACAGACACTATTTAGGATGTGGGATTTTTGTCCTTTCACATCATGGTTGGGGGTGAATAGTAGAGGCTGTTGTGAAAGGGCTAACCTATCCAAAGAATAGAAAGATTAAGAAAAAAAAAAAAGAAAGAAAGAAAAGAAAAAAGGCCAAAACGCCAAAGATAACATGGTAAAACAACTAAGGTAAAAACCCCTATTTGAACTGAAAAGATAATCCTCAGAAAGTAGAATGAAACCTTCCAAAAAAGAGAAACAGAAAAGAGCTAGTTAAATATAAAAGTATAGTAAAGAAGGACAAAGGGAGAAAAAAAATCAAGAATGCATTGGTAAAACCATGAAAATGAAAACTTTTTTCCCAGCATGTCAGAATGTTTCTAGGTCTGAGATGATCAAGAAATAAAAAGATCATGCAGAGAAGACTGAGCTAAAAAAAAAAAATCTTCACCATGATCATTATCAATAAGTTTGGGGAGATTGCCACACCAGAAACTTTCCTTAAGAAGAGATGAATTTGAATAGTTGTTTCAAATTAGACTATCAGTGGAAGATTTTATAGGGAATCAAAAAAATTGACGGTATTGCGTCACCAGGACCAGATGGTATTCACCCAAGAGTTCCAGAAAAACTGAAGTATGAAATTGTCAAACTATTAATTATGTTAATGATATTTTTTTTACTAAAACAGAGTCCCCAGTACAGAAACTAAATGCCAATATGAAAAAGAAAAAAAGGAAAAGCAAAAATATTTTTTTTTTCAGAGTATTGTAAAAAACAGATAATAAAATTGTTCTGGTCAGTTTGATAAAAATTGTAATATAGAATGTAAACATGATACACATGGAAAATAATGGAAAGGGATAATTTTTTGGGGTGGGGGCAAGATTGTGATTCCCAAATCTGTCAGAGCTCTTGTTATTTTTTAGGTGGTTTTTAAATATATTTTTTGTTATATTTTGCCTTCTGCTGAGTATCTTCCTAAGGGTAGAGGACAGTGAGAGCAGAGTAATGTCTTCCTGAGGAGGATATACGAGGAAAGACAACACTGGAGGCTTTCCAGGGTAGGAAGAAGAAGGCAGTGTCACTGTGAGATTTCATTATTCTCCACACTTGCTGATCTCCAATAAGACCTTGTTAAACTTGTCTGAGAGGTGCAAAAGCAGTGGACTTCATAAAGTACCTAGACAGGGTATGTGCTGGTATAGGCAAGGAGCAAGCAGTCTTCTCTTGTAAAAGTATGTACTCTAGGCATGTAATAATAATTACTGCTTTTAAAACTTTGATGACAATTTTTAAAAATGCCTTTTATGAGGCAGCTTCAGGAGTGGCAGGTGATGATAAATAACGAGAGCACACAAGCTTGCCCTCCCGTGGCAGTTCATTTCTCCAATGTTTCCCAGGCATCTGCAATGGCTGTGTTAGGGAAGTATGTAGAGATTTATTTAGGCAATTTTTTCAGTCCCTTTTTGATTCTGCTGATGTTATCTGCCTTTATGACCACTGATTAAGAAAGTGCCTGTAATTTCCTGCTCAGAGGCTCAAGAAGGGCTTTTTTCCATGCTAAACCCATCTTCTGCATGCTCTGGTTAAATGTCCACCCAGCTCCTGTATTGCTAAATGGCAGCACTTCTAAATTCACTTTACCCACTGTCTTCATGACTTCAGGAAGTCACTTGATCCCCTGATCATTTTAGTTGCCCTTTTCTGTTTCTGGTCTACATCCACCATACCCTTGTTGACCTGGGGAAAAGAGACCCGAATGTATTATCCACAATGTGGGTGCACACCAGTTTTACAAGCGGGGAAATAATGCACTGTGTCTTGTCTCCTGTCCTCTTCTGATGACAATGTTATTGACCTTTCTGGGTCTCATTACCGGTTGAAATTATTATTTCAGGAAAATATCCATAGAAACTAGAATATCTCCTTTCAATTCTCTTTTCTGAGTGCAACATTGTATTTCTGTGCTTCACAGTCTTTCTCTTGATTCATTCATTGCCTTGTATTTTTTTAACAGGGACTCATCTTGTAGCTTGTGGTCCCTTTGCTCAGTTTTGTTAGGTTATAAAGCATTTGACTACCTGATAGAGCTTAATATAATTTGTAATCATAAATATTTCACTGTTTTCTGCTTCCTCAAGGGCATTGATGATGATATCCAATAAAACTGACACCAGTCCTGGGGCATCCCAGTGCTGACTATGCTCCATCCTGAAAAGCAACAAATAAGCCTTTCCTTCTTATGCTTTTCTTATGTTTCAGAGTTATTTTCTCTATTCCCATAGCAACTTACTTTAATAATGTTTGACATAAAGAGTTACCGAAGATAGGCTTTTATTTTTAGTTTTTTTTTCAAAATCTGTATGCATTATGACCATTCTATCCTTTTTTATTGAGGTGCTTACAGCTTCATGTTTAAACATCAGCATACTGAACTTCCCTTCACAAAAGCTAAGCTAATTCTTTCCTAAGAAGGTAATGCTTATCTGTGTGCTCACTGTACAATCTCAATGTTCAAAACAAAAAAAGATCCACCTCAGGTGTTTAAGGTATGAGGAAACACCAAAATTGGTGATAAACTAGTCAGCCTACTAGACTGTGATATGAGAGAAATAGCAGTTGCTATAATATTTGTTATTATAGTTTTGTATCCTTTAGCAAATTAGATGGAAGAATACTGAACTTGCTACTGAAAATCAATTGATTTCAGATCTGTTAAACACAAAACAAAGCTATTTTATGTAATTTTATATTAAAGTATGACCATTAACGAGTCATAAAACATGACCTTTATGTCTCTTGTAGTAGCTCAAAGCTCCTTGACTGGAGAAAGGCTGAAATGTTTTTTACAACTTTACAGCAACCAAACCAGTCCTAAATCTGAAGTAGTTTGTTTATCACTTATTTGGTGCACCTGTGAAATTTCCTTGTCAACAGTTTCTGCTTTAAAAGATGATACTAGATCTTACTTGTGAATTTAGATATAGCTCATCTGAGAGGAAGATTATATTCAGAACTGAGGACACTTTACATCTGAATAAGAGTTTCCACATGGGGTTTTAAGATGCTTGAACTGTGATGCTCCAAGTTCACACCTCCAATTAATTTGAATTAATTTTCCTAAGTGTCTAGATGTCAGCTGGCTCCAGAACTCTAGATATAAACAACTTCACACTCTGGCAAAGCCTAGATATAAACTTGACAGCTTGGATGCATTTCTGTTGACTTGAAGCCAGGACTTGAAGCAGACAGAACAAATTAATGTGTGAAATACCCTTAACCAGTATTTCAGAATTCTGAGAAACAAGTTTTACCAAAAACTGCTTGGAAAAGTCTGAACTCTATTTCGACAGTTATCATGTTTTAATAAGGTTTATCTAAGCTCAGCCTCTGGAAACCTTGAAGTTTGCCGTCTCGATAAAACTTGTTTCATTCCATATCTACACATTCTGTGCTTAAATGGGCTTGGCACACTTCACATCAGCTAATGCTGCATTAAAGAGCTGTATATGACACAAAAATGTCAAAGGCAGCTTTAAAATGTAATGAAAATGCTCTGAATGGAGACTTGGAAAAAGATTCCTTTGCTGTTACATATTGGTACATGTAATACTGCACCAAGAGATATCAGAGCTTTGATCTTACATGCACCTAAAAATATCCAACTTCAATAGAGCACTCAAACAATTCTTTTCCCTCACAATGAACCCATATGTTCTTCCAGCACAAAAGAAAATTAGCTTTTACTGCTCAAAATTAAATGCTGGAGAACAAGCCAAATATAGGTCATTTCTAGCAGGGCTGTGATCCTGTTAGATAACAGACAGCTAAGAAGGCTCAGGTCGGGGCAGCACACGCATGGAAGACAGCCAGAGGGCTGAAGAAAGCTGTAATTTGGCAAATAAATTGGAAACCAAATGATGCAACCCAGTATTGAACTGTGCCCTTGCACTGTTGCAAGGCACCGTGACAGTCCAGAGGCAGGACATACTGGCATGAAAACTTGTGGTCGCCCATGATGACGTAGCACTTGTACGGGAAGAGTTTTATTAACCCGGTGTCCCAGATTTGTTGCAATTTCAGTAATGATATTCCACTGACCTACATTTCCCTTGCAGTGTGAGCTGGCTGAGGCTTTCCTCCTGTTTGTGCCTCAGTGACAGTTCCTCATTGCTGTGTGTTGACAAACAGCTGTTGTGCTCTACCCAGGATGTGTGTGCGCTGCGCACAGCATCCAGTGGCTGATGGTGATACAATCAACCCCATAAAAAGGGAGATTGGACATATGGCTCTGCCTTTCTCATCCACCATATCTTTTGTCATGTCTGTACAGCATGATGCGGTCAAAATCTGTGTAAGAGTCTTTGGGACCTCCTGGGACACTACTTTATGGGTCAATCCTATTACTGATATATTTCAATTACAATAGGAAGAGCCTGCATTTTTTGGTTTAGAAATTGTTGTGTAATTGTTTGGTGGTCAGGCACTGCAACAGGTTGCCCAGAGAAGCTGTGGATGCCCCATCCCTGAAACTGTTCAAGTCCAGGTTGGATGGAGCTCTGAGCAACTTGGTCTTGTGGAAGGTGTCCCTGCCCATTACAGAAGGGTTGGAATTAGATGATTTTGAAGATTTCTTTCAACCCAAACCATTTTGTGATAATTTATTTTGTATAAGAATTTCTACACTTATATGAAAAAAAAAAAAGAAAAAATAAAAAAGTTCAGGACAACAATTTTTTGGGTGAAAGTGCTGCTTTCAGCTGTGTTTTCTCCACATGTAAACAGAGGCACAAACTTCTTCTGGCATCGTCTCATTGTTACACTCATTTACTTTTCAAGCCAGAGCAGCCGTTAGGGTTTGACATGTAAGACCAAAAGCTCCAGTGGTCATTGTCTGTGAAAGTGCTTTGAAATGGACAACAAACAGATTGCCAAGACAAAGGTGAAGTGAGATACCTGCAGTGAGAGAGAGCAATGAAGCATTACCAGGTAGGAGAAAGTGAGAATATAAAAGACAACGGAGAAGGCAAGAGACAAGAAAGATGAAAAAGAGGGCAAGGGGGTCTAATGAAAACTTAATAGGTTTGTGCTGGTGAGTAGTGCTCCTCTGTCACAGCAATCTTCTGTGTGAAGCAGCAAGACTCTTCTTGCTGTATGTAATTGTGTCAGGGAGAGCATATAATAAATGGGAAGAGACAAGGCTGTATGCATTCTCAGTAAAGCCTTAAAAGCCTTATTCTTGAATTTCCCCTTTGGGGAAAATACCAACTCAGCAGCTAATCTAAAGTTTTGGTAGGGTTGAGTTTTGTCACCAGGTGCATCCCCTGACAGTGAAGAGCACAGAGCCATGGGTGCTGAGTGGGTGGCTCAGCAATGGGATTCAGAAACTTTTGCCTGTCTGTCAAGAGTTAAACGTCTCTTCCATGCCGGCTGAGGTGGTCCCAGCTGATTCCTGTAAATGGGCTGTTTTGAGGCTGACATGAAATTAATTTGTCATACTAAACCAACAGCAGGTCAATTGAATATCTCCCTCCCATGGTGAATGATGCAAGACATTACAGAGAGGAAAAATAAAAGGAATATGGAGCACCTGTCTCCACTGAAGAAACGATGTCTCTTGTGGGACTTTTTCAGTGCCAAACAACTACATTTTCCATGCACACATACTTGGAAAAAGGCCTCAGTTTGCAGTGCAGCCACAGCCAAGTAACTTCTAAAAGTGTGGTGAAAAAAGGGAGGAAGAAATCAAATAGGGTAAAAAATAAATATTGAGGTAAGTTAGGAGCATGCAGGAAACAGCCTAGTTTTCTATCACCAGTTCCCTGGTCTGGCTGAGGTGTATTTCTACTTGGGTTACACTCTGGAGCATGACCTGCCTGCTCCTATTACATTGGTTTCTGCTAGGGAAATGAAATATTAGCCTATTTTCTTAACTTGTGTATTAAGAAGACAAGTTAATTTTTCACCCCTATAGTGAATTATTATATGATCAGTTTATATGAGAGATGTCCCAGGAGTAAGAAAATGAGTCATAACTCAAAGGAGGTGAAGCTACAAATGAGTAATGAAGAATGTGAAGATCATTCTTTCCCCTCAGTGCCTGCACTGGCTTGTTGGCTTGTTCTGCAATTAAAAGGGCAAGGGAATAGGTAAATACACAGTTGAGCCACAAGTCATCTCTGTATGCTGTGATCTTCGGAAAAAAGTCTTACAAAGTTTATTTTTGTTGGAAATGAGCATGTGCAGCTATAAAGCACATTAAAAGCCCTTCGCTTCCTGCCTAAGAGCTTCATTAGAGTGCCAGGTTGTGGAGCAGCTCTTAGAGGTGAGTTTCCTGAGGACACAACAGTGACTCATTTCAGAGATCTGTTCCTCTCCATTGCTGTATTCCCACTGTCTCTTCCTTGGAAGGTTCAGAAAAAGTTTACTCTGTAAACTCAGCTTCCAAAAGGGACATTGAGAATGTATTCTAAGCCCTTACTATTATTTAAGTGATATGTGTGGTACAGGGGGAAACTCCAGACTGAATGGAAATATATTTTTAAATGTCCTGACTTGCCTTAGTTCTTCATCACCTGCCCACAGGCTATCCATTTTGACTGCTTAAAATTCTTTCCTTACCCATCTAGTAACTTGCAGTACAGCAGTCATGGTCTGACCTGTTCTTGCTGCTGGTTTAGCTCCACAAGGTGCTATGACCTGATTTCAAGATCCCCACACTTCCAATGCTTATTCCAACTCAGCTGCTAGTTGGAATGCTGTAAAGAATAGCCTTAATTTTCTTTTCATTATGCCATAAAATCATGGACTCTCCAATTGGTTCGGGTTGGAAGGGACCTAAAAAACCATCTAATTCAACCCCCCTGTCATGCGCCAGGACACCTTCAGCCAGAAGGTTGTCCAAAGCTCCATCCAACCTGGTCTTGAACACTGCCAGGGATGTATTCCAAGCCCCCTGCAGTGGACCTTTTCTGAAGTGGATAGAGGTATGACTTATGTATGGAATCTGGCCTCTCATGCAAAGACAGTGTAAGAAGGTTTCATAAATCTGCTTTTAGTGGAGAACTATATTTCGGCACCTCGGAATGAAATGGAAAGTTCCTGGTTGGACAATAGTGCAGACACTGCTGGGCAGAAAGTTGAGGAAATCTTCAAAGGCTCAGAAACTGCACCTGTAAGGTGCATTCCTCTAAGTCACCAGACATCTGCAAGATTTGCTTTTTGGTGTAATTAAGCTGATAGTTTTTGGAGGTGTGTTGTCTTTTGTTTGAATTGTCTTCTGACCAGGCCAAGGTAACCTCAAGGGCTCAATCTAGTTTTCTTGCTGTTACAGGGTGTGGGACAAAAAGTCTTTTCTCTCTGAAATTCAAATATCCCTTAACCCTTGGAGAAATGTGTTTCCACCACTTGTCTTAATTTCTCCTTGGTTGAAACAGTGTTTCTTAATAGTCTTCTTGATACCTGCATCAATATAATGGCTAAATTTGTTATAAATATCAAGGAAAGATGGCAGATGCAAATGGCCACTGACAAGAGTGATCTAGAGACTTAGATTGTCTGCAAAACTGTATCCAGTTCTCTGATAATTCAGTATAAATCCATTTGCTCTGCCCATTTGATAACATTTTGCATGCTATGCCGTAGTGTGACTGTTAGAGAAAGAGGAAAAGGAGCGGTAGGAAGACTTTCTCATAGACAGGACTCACATTGGCAGCAAATCTCAAGAAAGCTAGAAACCACATATCTGCTGACATCGCTATCTAAATAGAAGGGTTTGTCCTTCGTGCTGTGAAAGCCACCAGCAGCTGCCAGCCCCTCCGTGAATACTGAATGAAACAATTTGTTACAAAAGGGACCTCTCTAGATCAATCTAAAAATCACTTCCATAGGCCTGGAAGCAGATGTGACATGCAAAACTTGACACCATCAACCCTACAAGGGTTTGTTCATTCTTATGATGCCTGGTGGATTCTTCCTCAGCATGTGGAAAAGCACTTAAACAGGTTTTAAAGAGCAACATATCAAAATCACCAAGTGCACAAGGCAGTTTCCTTCCACTCCTCTACTAGATTGTACATTTGGTACGTTTTGGAGTCACATGTAATATATAAAAGTTGTTCTTTCCTTTGCTTTACAGACTTGGAATAAATCTATACTAATACACCTACAGGTGCACTTGGATGGTTTACCTTCCATCCCCTTACAAGGAAAATGCTTGAAGGTCATATGGGGCCCCTCCCATTTCTCAGATACATCTGTTTGCTAAACACATTTTGCTTATTACAGGCTACTGATTTCAGTTGCATTCCACAACAATTGCCCCTTGAGGTTAACAAATACAATAAGAGCCACCTACTTTAAGTAACTTGAATTTTGAAGGCTCCTAGCAGCAGTTCCAAGCTGACCTTATGCTCTTATCTGTATGATCAGTTCTCCTCAAAGCCATATTATTCCCTTCCAAGCAGCCATGCATCTGAGCCCTGCATCTGAAAATAGCGCAGAGAGTAAAAAATAAACAACTGCTCAAATCTTCTTTAGCAGAGTCATCATACCCAATTCAGAGGTCACCTGCAGTGACTCTTCTAATTCTAGTTCATAATGTTAAAACTCTAAACAATACAGAAAATAATGTTTTAATTTTTCAAAATAGCGGAAAGGATGCAGAATTCCAATGTATCCACCATTTGAAATAGATACATGCATTAGGAATCACAGAATCATGGAATCATGGAATAGTTGGAACGGACTTAAAAGATCATCTCATACCATTGCCCCTGCCATGGGCAGGGACACCTTCCATTCGACCAGGTTTCCCACAGCCCTGTCCAAGCTGACCTGGAAGACTTCCAGGGATGAAAATACATGTGTACTCCATTGCAGGAAAAGATATTGCTCCTCTAAGAACATTACATATACTGATTTTTTAAGGATACAATCTAGCGAAATTCTGTACAGCCTACTCATGTTTCATGGATTACCCTGCAGTTGCTGAGGCTGTTGAAGTTGTTTTATTGGGGGATATTTCCAGCATTTGTGGTGAATGAAAAATCCATTACCACGCAGCACTCTAGAAATGAAGCCTTGCAAAATAAGAGAAAACTAGGCACTCTGACTGGGGAAAAACTCATTCAGCTTTAGCAGCCAGGCACAGGCTGCTAAAGCTGAATGATGCAGCAGGGTTGTAGCTCAGGTTTGATATCATCATTGGTAACAAAAATTTTGCCAAGAAATGTGGAAATTCTGTTTGACTTTCTGCAGCAAGACTGTGGTCCAAGTGATACAGGCACTTCAAACTCTATATTGCCACTCCTAATATGGACTATGTGTGACTTGCACTCTCACTGCTATTGATGCCAACTGTGACATCTAAGTTTTGTCAGGGAAGGCCAGCAAACAAGACTAAGCCACAATAGAAAACCTGCCATTATGCTAGTTATTAAACAATCTAAATTGGAGAAACATATTGTGAAGGTTTGACTATTTCAGGAGTTGCACTCATATTTTTGTGCTATCTCAAGCACAAGATAAAATTCCATATATTCACTGAGAAGTAATAAGATGCAAAGTCTTCCTCTATCAGATAATTTTCAACTTATTCTCCCCAGTGGATTTTCTAGTTTCTAATACAGGGTTGACCTAAAAGCACAGTTTTCCTCTCAGCAGGGGGATTTTTGAAGCAGCACTCCATTACCTAGCTGTTTATTTGCATGAATCTTATTAAAAAAATAAAGATGATCCCTTATGTCCGTGCCAAATTTCTCCGTTATGCCCATCTTTTCAGAGGCTCCAAGAAAGCACACTGAAGGAAGAAGAAGCTGACATGCAATGTGACTACAGCAGGCTTTTTCCTGAAATGCCAGACTAAAACTCCCCCCGAACTTGTAGACACTGTCTGGTTTACATCACGATGTTCTGAATGAGCTCATTAATGTGTAGGATGCAGTGACACCGAGCTCAGTGCTGCAGCAGAGATGGTGCTTCCTGCCCCAGAGAGATTACTGCAGGTCCAATACCAGAGCAACTTGTTGAAATTTTATGGCTTAAGCTACAAAGGAGGCAAGACTTATGGCTTTGGAACACTGAGGAGTTATGGGAGCTTAACAGGTTACTGTCTCTTGGAGGAGATGTATTTTTGGAAGGTAACTGCCCATGTGTGCTCCTAATCTGTCCCAATTGCAAGGGAACTTAGCTTAAAAGTCTTCCAGTGAAGCTTAAGTTCCGATGCATTACATCAGTTTTAGGGTGGGCCATGAGCATGCCCCACAACTGTGCCACTGGCTCAGAGTCAGGGGTAATTTGTTAAGCCATGGTAATGCAGCTGTGGAGCTGTGAGACCACAGCCTGTGATCTAAGGATTCCTTCCAGCAGCAAACCCCATGAATCGTGTCCTGGCAGAAAGCATAAAGGGAGAACTGAGCAAACAGAAATGGTTTGCTGGTGTCATAGCTTTACCTTTACCTTTAAATTTTTATATGGATGATTGTGGTACAGGCAGCACAAGCTTCTAATATAGAAGCATGCCAATTAAATGAACTGCCATCATTCTCTGCTTTGTTTACTTGAGGCTTTTGCTTACCTTTGCCAGAGCAACTCAAGCAAGGGTTAAAGAAAGGCATCTGGTTTTCACCAGCTGGCTTAGTTTCAAATGGATTTAGTTAAGCTAAAGCAGTATTTCAGGTCTTCACAGGCTCCTAACTAGCTGAATATACCTGTTTTTGACACTATGCAGGCTTACTTCTACATAAGCTTTCTGCAGGTGAGTGCCATGCTTTCTATAGCTAAAGGACAATATATATTCTAAGAAAATACATAGTAGTTTGGGTTTCCATTTATTTGGCTTCGGATTTGTTGGATTTTTCCCTAAATGGAAAGTCACCTTGGGACATGAAGGAGGCAAATTCAGAATCATGGAATCATAGAATGATTTGGGTTGGGGAAACCTTAAAGACTGATCAACTAGTTCCAACCTCCTGCCATGAGCGCTAGCTCATTTTTTTTTACCCTCAAAGGACCTATACTGGATTCAGAGGGTTGTAAACAGTTAAAGTCTTAATGGAAGGATAGGTATTGTCTAGGTGGATTGTCAAGAGATTCAGCTCCAAGATGGGAATGCCTTCAGTCTGCACAGATGATATTCTTGGATTTAATCTTCCCACACAGCTTTCACCCTGCTTACAAATACCACTTTTTATTAAATAACCGGTTTATTTAATAACCACTGTTGCTGATTAAAGTGATGTTTACCAGCCAAAATGAGTCATACCGACCCCATTTAGACCAGATGCAGCCAAAAGTTTTGATGTTTCAGTGATTTCTTAAAAATTTAAAAAAATAAATCAGGTGTGTGAAAGAATTCACTGAGGACACAACAAAGTTATTTCAGGAAAACATAATAAACATGGCATGACCATTCTTTGGGTTTTATTCAAAATTTAGGATCTACAAATACATATCAGAAGATCAGGTCTAAACTGTCCTTTACCCAATTATACTAGTTGCATGTAGAGATTAAAAAAAGAAATCCCATTATTAGACATTTCCTTCCAAATCAGTGAAGGCAAAGTTAATCAGGATTCATTAACCCTGAGTTCTGTGCCTCACTCCTGTGTAAATAAGAGAAAGACAATGTATAATGATGCAAATTTGGATGTGACCAACCATGAAGAGAGGAGAACGGGAAGTGCTTGTTGAACCTTACTAATGTGAGGCTTTTTGGGGAGCGGTGTGAAATGAACGAAACAGGCTCTGGAAAGTGGTGTCCTACTGAGCAACATTTCCACAAGAGGAAATTTGCACAACGAGCAACTGACTGTCTATCCAGCTCGTTCTGTCAGAAAAGAATAGAGTCTCTTAAAGTTTAATAGGACTGGAATGAAGAGAAATCTTTAGAAGGGTTTAAGACAAAATTAAGACAGAAGACTTTAAGACAAAGAGATGGAATAATCCCCTTTACATGAAATACTTAATGACTGAGCTCCTTTCTCTGCAATTTTAAGTTGGTCAAAGGAATTTAATAAAGATTGCATATTTCAAGAAAGAGTTCTGTAGGGAAGCTTAAATTTTTATAAGAAAGTTAGTGTACTTTTTTATAGTCCACACTGCATTTCCAGAAGTCTTAAAAGAACATCATGGCTAAAATGACTGGACACAGAATTGTTGTGCTTTGCAAAGTGGTTTGATGGAGCTCACATTTACAGTATAGCTACACTGTGTAAGCAAAGCCTTGCATGGTCAGGATTTACACAACATATAGGGAAATCAAAATGGCATTCTGTGCCTATAATACCCTCCCAGGCAAATGTAGATAACTACAGATAAAAGCACAAAGTCAAGGGGTTTGGCTGGTGAAGAAGTTAGGCAGGGAAGGTTGCAAGATTAAATAAGGGGAATATTGCTGCAGTCTCTTATTTCAGTAAGCCACATAAATCAACTCTCCTGCATCTCTTCTGTGGTATTAATTTTCTTTTTCTGGCATCGCAAGTATTGGCTTCCTAAAATTTTTGCCCAGTTACAGGAATGATGAGGAGAAAAACCCCACCACTTTTAGGATAACATAAAGAAAAATACTAGGGAAATTATTTTAAATCTTTTTGTTCTTCCAGTCATATTTAGAATAATAGAATCTCCTGAGTTTGGAGAGACCATAAGGATGGAGTCCAACTCATGGTCTCGCACAGGACAGCCCCAAGAATCAAACCATGTGACTGACAGTACTGTCCAAACACTTCTAGAACTCCTGAACATCAGGTTTGGTGCTGTGACCACTTCCCTGGGGAGCCTCTTCCAGTGCCCAAAAACCCTTTGAATGAAAAAGTTTCTGAGTTCTGAAGTTTCTGAAGCTACAAAATACTTTTTCTCTTTGTGCCTCAGAAGTTGTTATTTAGGATGTAGAAGCACTTATTTAGAGTCTTGAAATACTGAAATAGGACATTAAACTTCACGAGACATCAAGTTTCTTACATTAACATCTGCATTTCCCTTGATTAGTACCTTCTCTGTTTCAGTAGATATCTTATTTGTTACTTTCAGGTTCATCTATTTTCTACTAGTTGAAGCACCCACAATTAACACCTTAATTATTAAATATCTTCTGCTTGAATTTCTCTGAATTTGGAAGGAAATTTGACCGGCTGCAAAAGTACTCCTTATTGCTGTAGAAGAGTCACTTATAAAGAGAAAAATCAGCAAGCCAAAACCAGTGGATACCAATAATCTACAGGGTTTATAGTTCTGGTTCCTCCAAAACTAGTAGGAGTTTGAAAACACTAATAGAAAAAAGAAATATTATAATAATTTAATAGAATTATAGAATGATTTGGGCTGTAATGGCCCTTAAAGCTCATCTAGTGGCAAACACCATGCAATGAACAGGGACACCTTCCACTGAACCAGCTTGCTCAGAGCCCCATCCAACCTGGCCTCGAGCACTTCCAGGGATGGGGCATCCACAGCTTCTCTGGGTAACCTGTGCCAGTGCCTCACCACCTTCACAGGGAAGAATACTTAATCTAAATTTTCCCTCCTTCAGCTTAGTCATCCCCCCTTCTGCTATCATTGCAAGGCCTTATCAAAAGTAGCAATTACTAAGGCACTGTGTATGGAATTTTTCTGAATGGACTTCATGTCACCTTGTGGCAATCTGACTACTCAGCTGTGTAAGCCCAGGTATCTACAATATTAGCCTTCAGCTGAGAAGACAGAAGGGACAAGTGCAAAATTAGAAAGGTCTGATAAAATGAGCAGTGTCAGAAATGAATTGCAGTCTGCATAATTTGTGTGATCTGCCCAGCTAATTATATTGGCATTCAATAGCACTATCTAGTTAAGGACCTGTCAACATGTCTTCCAGAAAATCTTATTTGCTGGATTTTATAACATAGTTGTAAGGAAATCAATTCTAGACTGAATCTTGACACACACAGCTAAGTACTTAAGAGGTATTGGTTTCTACCAAACAACAGACAAACTGCACTCAGCATTTAAATAGCCAGCACTGGCCAGCATGGCAAGACTGGAAAAATGGAGCATTTCTTTTTACTTGCAGCAAGAGATAATTACATTATCTGAGCTATGCTATTGTGACTTTTAATGGAGGAAAACATCAGGTAAATAAAGTAGATTTTATAGGTATGTTTTTCACTTATATGATAAGTTAATATCCTTTATATTCTTTATTTTTATTTAAAGTTTTTCTTGTATGTAGGTGAATTAATATATCGAGATCATTCTTTGTTCTTATACCCCTTCCTTTCTTCCTATCTCCTCCCTGCCATGACTTTAATCTTTCAAATCTCATAATGAAACCCTTTGTAAAATGCTGGCTAATGTGCTGGCAAAATGATCCTGAAGTTCACCTCACAAAGTTAAATTTCAAAATTCATGCTGCTTACAAAAAGATCCTTAGCCTGGAAGAAAACACCAAGTGCAGACCATATCATCCTCTTGTTGCTACCAATCTGTTCAAATCTACATCTATGAGCACTTAAGGCAAATGCCAAGCATAGGAAAAAGCAAGTGCAAACAGCAATGTTTCTGACACGTGATGATGAAAAGCTATGAAAGAAAATGTTAGCTAGTTCAGTAACAGGTGCTGTCCCTGTGCTGCTTTACATTTCAGAAGCTTAACTCTTTATGTGTCTCACTGGTAATTGCATTTGTTGAAGAAATGCATATTTCCCTGCACTTTGGAAATATATTAGTTGCATTATTCAGGGTAAACAGAGCAGGAGAGCCTTGTTACTCTGGTGTTCAGCATCTATCACCAGAAGAAAAATGGTGACATTTTTACATGATTTTAAGGTGTCGGTTAGTGATGTCTTCTTATCTATATTCATGCTTGTTCTTAACAATGTATTTTTCAGTGATTTCTATGATTTACTTCCTTGATTTTTTAAAGTGCATTTCTTTTCAATTTTCCATGGCAGTAATTTTCAGTGCCATCAATTTGTTCACATCAATAGGAAATGAATTCTAGATATCATACTTTGAACTCATACTCTGGAGACACAATAAGACCCCTTTTCATCTTGATTGCTCCTTGAAGTATGTGGAACCCATTCCCATTGTGGCAAAGAAAATGGTGTTAGTTTTTACAAAGAGCTTCATGAAATGGCAGAGATGGAAACACACCTGAGCTGTTTCTCAGAGTAGCATTTACAGGCTACCTTTCTGGGTAGCATCCATCTAGATGATAATTGCTGGTGTAGAATCAAAGTATTACATGTTTTTGACAAATCACATTAGAAATATTTCTTTTTTGTGGAGTCACTTATTTTCAATGCCAAGACTTTGCTTTTCAAAGCTTAAAAATATTTGGTTTTTTTTTATATTGTTCTTCCCTTTTCTTGTTGCCTTACAGAGGAAGTTTGTGGAAGGATTGACAGAAAAAACCAAGGATTCAAAATTTTGACCTTGAAGAGTGTTGACTTTAAAAAAAAATGCTAGTGGCTTAAATTAATAAAATGTTCAAGCAGGGATCTGAATGTAACCTTTCCTCTTAGTTTCTAAAATCAGAACCAGCAAAATAAATATCTCAGTCTTGCAAATTTCCTTAAGGTTTTTGAATTATTTTATCTCTTCAGGAAGCATTTCTCAGATGTTCCATCAGTTTTACCCCCTGGCTCCCTGGAGATTGAAGAGCTAATTGTTATTTGCACTTTCAGCAAGGCTTGTGCTGTTCTCCTGGCATCATAGTCATGAAGTCTTATTACAATTCTTGTTCTTCTTTTCTCTGAGACTATCCCAAAGGTCCCCAATGGGCGGGTAATGAATGATAATATGCTCAGGTTGCAGCCAGACTGTGTGTGTATATATACATATTTAGAAGACCGCTTGCCGTACAGAAGATTTAATAACATTCACATTACTCTGGCTTCTTCTTTGACCCATGACCTTGAGGAGAAGTTACCTTCAAAACTGTATTCCTAACTCCTCCCATTTCTGTTCTGCAACTTCTGCTCTAACATGCAGAAACAGGAGGGGTTCAAAGTCAAGGTTGCTGAAAAATGTTAAAGATTTTTCAAGAAATTTGGCTTTAAGGACTCAAAGAATGATACAATTCTCACATATAAATGTTTTAAAGTTTTTTTTCAAGTAGGGAAACACATTTGGCTGAAAAATGTGCAGGAATTTTGATTAGAATTTCTGCAGAAAATATGATCTAGTGTCTGGCCTCTGGTCCAGCAAAGGAAAAAGATATATGAATGCCTTTCATTTTCACAGTCTTGATAATTGGAAAAAAAAATTTTAAAAATTAAAAAATTAACCTGGGCATAAAATACTAGCAGTAGTAAATAGCTTAGAAAACTCTTTTCTGTGAGTTAGCTATGTCTTATTTGAAGAAATAGTTAAAGGTGTGATACAGAGAGGGTTTGCCTCACTCTTTCTGCATTATCCTATTTCCACCTATAAACTGTGTTTTGCCATTCCCTCAGCTATGCTCAAGTACTGCTAGGGCAAACGAGCACTATTTTTTCCTTGAGCAGGAGGTTCTCAAGCTGTTTTCTACTGTCTCTTGCCAGAGACAGGATGCAAGGCTAAAGGGTCAGGTGATTTGATCCTATAGTCAAGTATGATCATTCTTATAAATGACATAACTTGTCTGGAAACTTATTCAGTAAAACATCTTAGTAGAGGAAGTTTACTTTTAGGCTGGGTCATGTGAGGGATGTGGTTTATGGTGCTCCCCTGGTGCAGCTCTGTCAGCAGAAGCAGCAGAGGGAGAGGGATAAGCAGCAGTGAAGGGATGAGGTGGAAGCTGTAAGGGTGTAAGGGTATAGAAATGTCAAAGCTATTTATGGCAATGATTCTGATGGCAATATCTCATGCAATTTCAACATTAAGTCATGGCTTTATGCTATAAAGCTCTTCATGGCAAAGAAATCATAGCATTGCTTCATCCCAGCTGTGTAACACCTCTGAGTTTCTGTACTATGGTGAAGCATTTCTCTCCTATACATCACTAGCTGTGATGGTAATTGGGATGGATAAATGATCCTGCTTTTAGAAAACAAACCACTGAAAAGCATTTGGCTTTTTAAAAAATTTTTGTTTGCCACTAAATGAGAGGAAAGGTTGTGTTCCAACTTAGGGAACACGGGGCCTTTAGCTCAGCTGGGGGGATAATGTGCTTCAGTGAGTAGACAGGGAATATTTTAAGTTCCTAATGACACAAAATCCTCTGCAAGGTAAAACAATGGCTTCTGACATGTACAACAACCCTTAAATAGCCCTGTTTAGTTCTGTAAGCAAAACCACGTTCACCTGCTGCATTAGAACTTGTCAGAAGATTTCCAATCCATGGAGAAAACCCAAGGATTTATGTTTCATTGGGGTATAAGTCATGCCTGTCTCTTAAAACATAATGGGAAATCCTGTATTTATTACTAAAAAGGCTGAATAAATTTTTCTTGATAACTGTCCTGTCCCTTCAACTTCTGCCTTCATAGTGACAGGCTCTCTGCATTCAGGCATCAGCCTGTGATCCCCACAGCTGACTGAAGAGCAAAGGGTAACGTAGCATCTGTCAACTTTCAATTATCCCATGGTGGTATCCTGATAATGTCTGTTAGCCAGAGCTGTGATGTCTAGGCTTGTATGTGCTCTCTTTGAATTCAGACCTACAAACACAACTTTAGGGACAATAAAGGGAGTTCAGGACTAAAATTCAGTACAGAATAGCATGTTTATACTGTTGCACTTGGCTCTTGAGCTTACTGTATTCAGTGAAGATGTAGAACTGAATTAGGTTGCTCAAGTTTTCTTGTGCCATTTGACATATCCTAGGGCAGCCAAAGTGGATACCAACTACTGGAAGACATGACACAGAACTTGTAGAAGAGTTTGGTCTCTTAGAGGAGCAGCTGTAAGACCCTAAGGATATCACACAGTCTGAGATCTCTGCATGGGGAGCTGAACAAAGCTTCTAATGTACACATAGATATTTCCAAGCAGCAAAAAGTATATTTGTTTTAAGCTGGAGCTGAGTCACACACCAGATGTCTACAAGAGAAGTATCTTTGTGAAATATGAGGGTACACTGAGACTTGTCCAGGCCCTTTCTTTGAAACATAGGGACATCATGCCAGTAGAATTCATCAAGGTAAAGCTCCAGGCTGAAAACTAGGACATACTGAAAGTACAGATGTGCATATATGGGTGGCAGGTTTTTGTGGTTCATTTTTAATGTAGGAAGCAGATTAACATCCTCTCTTTCCAAATAGAATGAAGCTATTTCCTATACATAAAAGCCAGAAAGAGGCCTGTGTACTACTACCTCAATCCACTAAAAACATTGAATCAGGGATTTCAAATGCAGTTTAGCATTGCCTGAGTCTTCTTCTGGCTCTTGTATGGAGTTAAGCAGTGAAGCAAGAAAGAGGAAAGCTCAGGCAATGAAGATCTCCTTTATAAGCATTAAGATTCTTGGCTATTCCTAGACAATAAAAACTGACTTAAAATCCTTATAATGGATGCCTTGTTTTTTCACTGCTCCTGTAAAACAATACCTCCTTAAAAGCAGTCCACAGCTTGCTTTCTTACCATCATATTCCATTCCAGTAAGATTAATGACAAAATTTCTGCAGCTTTTAGAAGAGGAATTAGCTTGATATAAAGGTATGTCCTCTCATTTCTGTCTAGTCTAACAACAAAAATCTATTATGTAAGTTTTCCCAAAACATTTCTCATTCTGGTCTAAATACTTTTGCCATGATATCACAGCTCCTAAAGGAGAACAGGCTCAACGTTACTCCCTCCTCATGCATAAAAGCTATGGTATATTCATCATTGCATGCGAGTCATTTTTTGATACCTATTATTTAGATGTTCTGTTCTTTAGCCACTCTATTCTTCATGCAATCAAGAAACCCATTGCTAGCACAATATCCATGGTTTTATATAGCCAAGCCCTATTCAGACCAGCCAACATATTAGACCTCTTTTACTGCAGCTGCACTAAACCGCATACAAAATGTAAAACACTGGCCAAGACACTGGAAAAAAAAAGTCTATTTTGAGTGTCCAACTCGATACATTTACAAAAATCCAGCATCGAGATGATGGGTTGCTGCTCTATTTTCTTTTGAAAGATGGACACTAAGATATCCCAGGCTGAATGTCAGATGTGAATTGTCAGACCTGCTTTGCATTTCATTGTAACTATAATGCCATGTGAACTCTAAAGCATTTGGATAATATCTGAACATCTCATACATTCAAGAGCATTTCAACTGATTTCCACATACCAGCTGCTTCATTCAGTAAGATATGGCCTTACTAAAGCTAGGTCTAATTTCAGGCATTGCACAAAATGAAGGGCTCAAAAAAAGGAAGTTGAGCTGAGCAATGGTGGGAGAAGCAAGAAGATATATGCAGGATCAAGCAGTAACAATCTTCTTTCTGGTTGTGTAAGAGTTAGCCATCTGCTTGTTTTCTCTGAACTCTGTTTTGGGGATACAAATCCAATTACCCTTCCTAACCACAGACCTCTTGCTTTGCCTGTGAAAATGAGGATAGGAACTGATTTAGTCACTGTGGGAGTCAGAGATTTGTGATAGAAATGGTTTTGGGTCTCAGATGGGTTTTGTTTGTGTATTTGTTTTCTGTTTTATTTATACAATTTGTATATGATTCTTCCTTCTCCTACATGGGTGGGAGAGATGTAATGGATGAACAAATTTCTAACATGAGCATTTGAAGAATTACATATGACAACACCGAGAAATGTACTTTACATTTTCCCCACTATTTTTGTAATCTTTTCAGCAAAATCCCAGGAAAATAGTTGCTCCAGAAACTATATGGAAGCATCAATCCTCAAGTTACTCCTTTTGGATCAAAAAGACATATCAGGTTCCTTGTGGTTTGTGGGCTTGATTTACTGTATTGAGCTCTGTGGACTTTTTGTATACGTTACTGGTTGAAATAGTATTTTTTCCTAGTCACATAACCCTTAAAAACTGAATGATTAGTTTACTTCTAAGATACATGTGGCAGGTGAACAAACAGCTTTGCTATGGGTCCAAAGTACAAGTCTCATCTGGTTAAGGTAGTGAATGGAGTTAGTTAAAACAGCAATGGACCATGGGTGATAAAGGTGACTAAAACACAGAATATAAGGCTGAAAAATGGGTCAGAGAATTAGGGAAAGACAATTCCTTTGACTTGGGAAGAAAAGATGATCTAGCTTTGCGCAGTGCAATCTATGAATGGTTGTATCTGACAGGTCCTACCTTAATGCAAGGTTGGAAAGTCTTCTTTGCAGGGCTCACTCTTCTTAATAGCTGTGTCTCAGCACTGCCTTATGGGATGATACTCTGTACACCAAGACAATGCTGCTTGAAATGTAGCTAAAGAGACAATGAGCAGGGACTACAAGAGGTGAACACCACAGGAAGATTTTTCTGCCCTATTCCTTGATCCATTTTCCTTCTCTGCTCATGTAAAGCTCCCATCATCATCTGTTTGGATATTTACTGCAGTAATGGTTGTCTTTACACATCACATGAGGAATGGGAGGCATTAGGTTGTGGGCTGGCTGCCCAGTAGTTCAAAGCCCATGTGGGAGGCATTCCCTCACAGACCATCAAGCTGTCGGGAGATGGAACTTTGTTCCTGGCCACCCCATGCCCACCCAGCTGCTTCCCTGCCAGTGAAAGCTGACTTCATGGGGCAGAGGAATTGGGAGCTCTACTCAGGAACTGCTCTGAGTCACACTCTGAGAGCCCCAGCTGGCCTCATTCTTTTGGTGCTTCAGTTAGAAAGCAACAAAATGTAGTTTCACCCAGTCTCTCTCCTCCAACTTTTCATCAAATATTAAAGTCAGTTCAAAACAGATTTTCTGGATCCTAGCTCTGTCTCAATGAACAGTGAATGGCACTAATGCAGATCTCCAGAAGCTTCTAACCTGCTGCAGGATGGACAAACTGAGAGGATGAAACCTTGCAGTGACAGGACTGCTCCAACAGAATGTGGCCGAAGGTCAGGCTGCACAGAATGGTGCCTGCTGACTTGTCTTGCTGAGAGGTGTAACTTTATAAAGTCTAACACATCTAGCAAAATTGCACTTCAGTCTTTTGCTTTCCTTTGGGAACCTCTGGGTTCAGTTGCTTGGGACAGTTAGTTGAGAAAAACTTTTTTCTTCTGTAAGCAAATTTAGGATATCTTTTCTCCTCATTATCTCTTTCTCCTGCTCTGTCAGGGTCTTTATTATAACACAGCCTTCCAGCCTGTTTAGAAAGACTTGAGAGCATATTTACTCCCATAAAATAAGGTCAATGACTCCTTTTTCATTTATTGGTATTGACACACAGGTTTTAAGACTTTCTGTAATAAAGGAAAAAGGTTTTTCATCCTGAGAAGATTATCTTTGGAGGTATTCATAGGCAAACTATTCATAGTTTTGTATCATGTCAGTACCTCAAGGCTGATGTATCATTAATTTTGGACTCTTGTCAAAATCTAAGGTGGTATTCAGAGCGATGAATAGATGAACACTCGAGACTGCTGACCGAAAGCTTTCAGATTATCTGTGAATGTCTGTTATAATGTGCTTCAAGGACTGTGTGTTTCCTCTTTGTCTGTAGGGCGGTTGTAGAAGTGGTGACCATGAACATATGAGGATATGTTACCTATGCTTTCTGTTCTTGCGTCTGACTCATACCAAAGCACCTTGGAGCCCTGGGTGATAAAGTGCAATCTTTCAGAAGATCAAATGTGATAAAGAAAAATACCTTGAGAACCTCAGGAAACACAAATGTCATTTTGGTAAAAGCATGTGTCCCATAGAGATTCTTAAGATTACACAGACATGGAATCTTTTTTACTAAGAGCAACCACCAAGAGTCCTCCTAAACAAAACATCTCAGATGCATGTGAAATATTTTTAATATTAATTTAATTATTTTAGTGAGGCATAGGTTTTTCTCCCTCCATCTAAAGTAGCAGGTGCAGCTTTTCAGCCTTGTCCAGCAATTCTTACTGCAAAAAAGCCTATCAATCTCCCCTTTTAACTCTCCCTTTTATATAAACTCTCCACACAGCATGAAGATGTTAGAAGCTATTATAGCTGTGAAAATCATGCTAACAGCCTATCAATTCCCAGCAACACACCTTTTAAAACTCTCTTAAATTCACATCTTCAACCAATGTAGTTTTATCAAGAACATCAGTAAGATGTGCTTTCAACCCAAAATTATTTTGCTCTATACTAGTCCTATTACACATTGCATTTTTTCTATTTTTATTTACATGTAAAATTGAGACTTATATTCCTTTAAGAAGCACAAGCATTCCCTTTCATTTATCCTATTTACCCTTCTAATATATGTAGCTCTTCTACTGAAGATTCCAGAATGCTTCTATCAACAGATTGGCTTCTGTATTAGCATCTGTCTTAAAAGTTTTAAACATGTCATTTCGTTTCTGGCAGTTGATCCAAAATTATGTCACAGTTGTCTCTGCCCCTTAAGGGGCACTACCTTAACGCTGTGCTATCCACAGCCAAATACAATGATGGTGTAATGATGGCTTGAAACTTTTGAAAAGTGGCAAAATCTATTGAAGCTTGTTCAATTTTCCACTATATCTGACATTTTCTTAATTTGTGCTGGTCTTAAGCATTTACTTCATGTACTATTCTCTCCATTTTCCACGATTTCCAGCTCTCAGAATTATGGATTCTCGTGCACATTTATTCTATTATCACCAATAACCTCCATATGCTTCATTCTGAATTGAGTCACCTCTTTTTCTTGGAAAATTAACTCAGTCTCTTGTAGCAGTTTCTGAGTGGTTTTGTTCCATCTATAATCCAATCTCTTATCAGAGCCCAATAAAAAAACTGCAATACTCACTGTTCAGCTTCTTCTTTATGAGGTTTATTTAAGTATTCTCACATTCTTTTTAAAATCCTTTGAAAATATTTCATATTTACATAGCGTATGATGCATCCTTTTCACTTCTGAAGCACATTTCCATAGTCAATAGCTGACTTAGATGCCAGCAAACTCAATTTGGAAAAACAAAACCTTTTGAATTGCATTTACTGTAGCAAGTGATTCCTAGCAGCCAATGTTTACAGCCTAAAAATTTTGTGTATTTCTGTCAGTTAGCATATTTCTAGACAGTTTCAGTTCAGGCTTCTGCAGCTATCATGCCACAAAAATGCTGGGAAATTGGACCATTTCCAGTGACATTTCATCACCTCTGACTGTTCAACACCCTCCCGAGCAGCACCTCTGGGCGCTCTTTCACAGCTTTTCCGACTACCGGTGTCTGGGTGTTTCCCTGCCTGTAGCAGGGCCTGGTATTGGAGGATCTTTAAGGTTCCTTCCAATCCAAACCATACTATAATTCTGTGATAGGTGTATTTGGCAGTTTAGGAGTCTGTGATACAGGATACACCTCCTTGGCAGCTGTATCAGATTCCCTATAGAAAGGATTTGCTTTGATCTTTCCTAGATATCCATGAAGCCATAGCACCTCTACTGGGATATGGATATTTTCCACATTTTATAACTTGTTAGCAGTAGTCCACAACCAACTGGTGTGATCTGACTGGGGAGAGCTTTTAGAAGCTTCAAAATAGTGTAGAATACATCAGATCACCTCTTGCAATTACTTGGTAAGAGTGTGCTCTGTTCTGACGATAAAGCCAAGTGATAGTTACAGTCCTTTAAAGATTAACTGGTCTGGGCTCCAACCACCATAGGTTCCTCCTATCACTGCTGTGTCTTGAGAGAGCATTTAAGCTCTCTTTGGGTTTTTTTTTTTCTTTTTGTTTGATTGCTAACATTTCACTCAACAATGGGAGTAGGTGAAAATTCCCGCAGCCCACAATGGTCTGTATTTGCAAGACTTTAAGCACAATGCAGAGCATACATGATGAATTGTCTCATAGTAACAGTGCTAGATAACATCTTATATTTTGGATTATGAGCTGATGAGCTATGACTCATCAGTTTATCTCACTGATTATGATGTCACTGCTTCCTTCTGCTTCCCCAGCTGTTGTGTTCACTGGTAGCTGCTTACCTTGGACTGTAAACTCTTTGGGGCATGAAGTACCTTCCAGGAACTGTTATGTCAGAGCAATCTGTGTCACAACTTACCCTCTCTGTTAATAAGTGGTCATATTAGTACTTAACATTGCATGCTAGATGTCCTCAAAATCTAAATTTTCTTTTATTATTTACTGAGGGACCTTTGTCCTGAAAGCGTGTTTTATTATCACCTTGGATCTTGCAGAGAGTAAGGCTCTGATCTTACAAAGTCCCTCAGAAGTTCCAAACTGCACTTGTAACAGATTGAAGTGGAAGGACCCAAAAGCCCAGCATACCTCAAAACAATGTTAAAGAAGGGAGGAGCTCAAGGAACTCAGAGGATCCCAAATCAATTCATTTTATTGAGGCATAACACTGCATAACCGAAAATATCTCAAATGCGTTTTTGTAAGGACCAGTTTCAGAAGTCAGATTTCAAAGTCAGGATTTCAAAATAGCACAGGAATTTCTATAATACATCCTTAAGTGCACTTTTCCAAATAGATAGGTTACATTTCCATTTTCGTTTCATCTTTCCTGGACTTTGAACTCCTTTCCCTCTCCACTTCCTTTTCCTTATCCAGATATACCTAAAGTTGTTTAAATTTTTCTGGGGATTTCTTTGGTCTATGCTTCAGAAAATTTACATGCCATTTTCTTCTAAAATTTTCCTTTTCTTTGTCTGATTTACAGCTCTTTTGCAACTGTCATCTCTTGTAAGTATCCATAAGGTACAATAACTTTCTATGCCTCGAGGTTTTAAGACTTCTATTTAAATAACTTTCTGGTGATTGACTTTGTTACTACAAGTTTGGGAATTTAAAAGATTCATTTTCTTGTCAGAACAGCAAAATTGGGTATGACCAGCTGAAGCTCTTAGCGATCTAAAACTGGTCTCGTTAACTGATCACTCAATATACAATCAAACTTTCCAGAGCATGTTTCAATTCAAATTTCAGACACAATAAAGGCTCCTTTTAGGCTTATCAAACTGAAGCATACCCTGCTAGGATCATATACTGCACACAAGAAAATTGCCTACTGAAGTTCTCTTCAGCCCATGTTGCACATATCTACAAGGTCATCAGTAATATATATTAAAAAAAAAGATTATGTAAAATATGCTCAATGGCAGCAAAATTCATATTCCTGTAATATTTTGTTATTAACAGTAGTGTTAGAGAGATTTAACCTAGAAAACTGATATACACTAAGTTTAAGTCAATAACTAACCAATGAGAATTAGGATTAAATTTGGTTAATAGTTTATTCCATTTTTGCAGATTATATATTGCTGATATTTTTAATATTTAGTATTGGCAATGAAAACATCTGATACTATCTAATGATGCAGAAAAAAATTGCCTTAAACTGATTATGATGTGACCCATTGTATTTAATCTCATATCCCCATGTCCTCTGATATAAATTGTGGCACTCTTCTGAGTCTTGTTAAAAGGAGACAGTAATGCTTAGTCTTGTAATGGCAGAATTATAGTGATACATTTTGTAATGGGCAAAATCTTGTTGCCATCTAGCATTTTACAGAACATTGTGAAAGAGTAAAAGTATTACAGGAATTACTGGGTTTTTTTTTGTTTTTTTGTTAAAATTGTAACATCGGTTCAGAATGACAATCTGCCTTCCCAACTTCCATCTGGAGTTTCCCTGGGATAAATATTCCTTTCTTCTCAAATTTGTGAACTAAATTATTCAATGATATTGCTTTGTGATGTTAAACAGCTGTTGTGCTTCACCCCTAAAAGCACATTTCATTGATGGCTGAAGCAATTCTTTCATTTATGCTTTATTTTAAGAACGTCCTCTGTACCTTGAGCTAAATGCAATATATGCATACTAGAAAATTCTATGTATTTTGTCACCTGTGATGAAAGCAAGATCCTTGCAAACGACAGATTTTATTAATCCCACAGATGCCACTGAAAAGGTTTTTAATAATAACAATGTTCTGGAAAAGCATAAACCAATTCAACAGATGTTTTGTGGACATTTCATGGACATTTTCCAGGGGAAAGATGAGGGAAAGGCTGTGGATGCTGTCTATCTGGACTTCAGTAAAGCCCTTGACACCATTCCCACAGCATTCTCGCAGAAAACTGGCTGCTCAGGGCTTGGAAGGGTGCCCTCTTTGCTGGGTAAAAAAAAGGCTGGATGGCTAGGCTCTGGGAATAGTGGTGAATGGAGTTGAATCCAGTTAACAGCTGGTCCCTAGTGGTGTTCCCCAGGGCTCAGTATTTGGTCCAGTGTTGTTTAATGTCTTTGTCAGTGATATGGATGAGGGAAATGAAGTCGCCCTCAGTCAGTTTCCAGATGACACCAAGTTGGGTGGGAGTGTTGATCTGCTGGAGGGCAGGAGGGCTCTGCAGAGGGATCTGGACAGGCTGGATTGATGGGTCAAGACCAGGTGTATGGGGTTCAATGTGTATGAGTGCTGGGTTCTGAACTTAGTTCACAACAAACCCAGGTAGTGCTACAGGCTACTGGGGGCCCAGTGGCTGGAGAGCTGCCTGGTAAAAAATGATTTGGGAGTACTCTTTGAAAACTGCTGAACATGAGCCAGTCGTGTTCCCAGGTGGCCTAGAAGGCCAATGACATATCAGAAATATCAGAAGAGGCTGCCCAGGGAAGTAGTGTAGTTAGCATCCCTGGAGGTTTTCAAAAGATGCGGAGATTGTCATGGTTTACTGGTGGCCTTGGCAGTTAGCAATTGGGCTTGATGATCTTAGAGTCTTTTCCACACTTAGTGATTCTATGATTCTATGATCCCAGAGAAATAAAGAAGTTGTTTTTCTGAGAAAGCACCTACTTTTATTTACTGATGAAAAATTTCACAGGGCCGTATTCTGCCTTCAGAGACTCATACAGAAATCAAATTGATTTCAATAGAAATTAGCTGCCTTTACTGGAGCAGCAGTATTACAGAGGCTTCTATAGAGATTCCAGCTAGATTTGCCTTTAACTTAAAAATCCCCATTTTACACTTGAATCAGCAATTTTAGCTTCTAGATCTGACAAAATCATCCAGAAGGAAATAAAATCTCCCATGAAGAGCTGAAGCCTGGCAGAATGTCCTAGAAAGAGTATCAGCTTGCTTTCCTTTACCCTTCCCCAGGCATCTGTCCCAGGTCACTCTCAGAGCCAGGATGCTGAGAAGCAGGGACCATTTTTCTAACCTGACAGAAACATTCCTAATTTGGTAAGCAATGAAGATTTTTTTAAATTAGAATTAGTGTAGATCTGAGAACAGTGAAAGTGGCCATGACAGTTTTCTAACTTTCCTTATATTTATTATTCCTTTGAATATAACAACACTAAAGTCCTGCTATTTGATCTGGCTCCTTCTAAACACAATAACTTCATTTACTAGAAGAACAAGGTCAGCGTTAAGATCTGTCCATATAAAACTTTCAGTCAGTTATAATATCAGATGATCTAGCCTCCAAGTGATCCACTAATCAGATACTTGATGACTTCTAGCTAGGAAAAAACAGCTAGAGTAAAGCATGACTAATATGTTCTCCTGCTCACTGTGACCTGTTGTTTTGCTTGAATTGCTTAAACTTTAGGACTCACAATATATTTTTCTATTTCTTCCTAACTTTTACAGCAGCATCATTTTTCGTCTGTCACTAGCTGCCATCTTTGGAGCTGAGCATCACCAACGTGAGCAGGACCTGAAAATTGCTCAACACAGGAAATGAAAGTCCCTGTTAAAAATGGAAAGGGAAGGAAATGAAATGGTCTACAGTTTTGCATCTAGACACCATTGCATTCCATTCAGGAAGTTTCACACAATGGATAGAATGTACTATCTAGCAGGTGAGTAAAAGGAATGGAAATCAGATTTACTGTGTTCTCTGATGTTTCCAATAGCAGTGATGTAGAAGACACCAATGAGAACTTTGTTAAGACTCTCTATGCTGTGGTCTATCCATTTGTATAGTAATACTAGTGTTTGCTAACATATCTGAAAAGATTACATTTAAGCCCCAGAATTGTAACCCGGGGGCTATAATTAACTCTGACTGTTACTTAGATACATCACTGTGGTCCCCAAGCAGCTCCAAGCTGAATTCCCCTTCACATCCTAGTGAGTCTTTCTTTTCAACTTATAATGACTCTGAAAGAGCCATGCATAATAAATACATGGTTCACAGACAGCTACTTAGCCTGCTGTCTAACAAATCTCTAATTTGTTATCTAGTAAATATAGTAACACTTAAAATACAGAGACTCAATCAATGAATCTCTCTCCCTGTCTCATGTATCTGGAATACACAAATGCGATTCACTGCTGCTGTTCATGGGCCAGCCACTCCATAGGTATATTTATTACAGTATATATATATGAACCATCTTTTAAAAAATGTGAAAAGAGCATTAAAATGCTGAAGAGAAACATATTATTTGCTTTTCTCTCCTTGTCTCCTCTCCTGTGATGTCCTTTGTCTTCCCTCAAAAGCGAATATGAGGGAGTCAATTTACTGCAGCAAATGCCTTGGGTCTACACCTGATTTCAATGTGCTATTCTTTATTTTATTAAAATAGGACCAGGCAAACCTACTTCAGATTGGCAGGACAAAATTCCATGCTGCATGTTGTGAATATTATAATTCTTCATGACAGCCGCTCTGGATTACAAGGTAAAGGGAGGAAGCTACAAAAGCTAGTAATGAAATGGGTTTATTTAAAGGTTATCCATATAGGTTCATATATGGAATGCAACAAAAATGTTTGTTTATATTCCTGAAAGAGTATTACAACACCCTAAGTATGTTTCATTTCAAGGACTGGACAAAACAACCTCTAGTGGTCCCTATTGACCTCAACCATTCTGTGATCTGTGTGGCAGCGTCTTGAGTTTCCAGTGACAGAATGAGAGTCTGTGAGTCTAGAGTTAATTTTTATACGTAATTGGACAACTGAGACTGAGAAATCTGTATCCTGTAGGTGCTGACTACCCCTACTAATGAATTTATTTAGTGGCAATTGTGTAATTCTCTGCATGTGGTAACAAAGGCATTGTACACTACCTGACAAAACACATTAAAGTTTGAAAATGCTGCCTTAAGTGCATAGTAGAGATTTTTTTTTGGGGGGGGGGGGTGTGATAATTTTATCTCACTATTTGGTTTCATTACATGGAATCAATCATCTCCAAGGGGTTGATTTTAGACAGCTCAGAAATTTTTGGTTTGAGGAGTACACTGAATATTTTTCAGGATTTTAATCTGCATGGGTGGGTGATCCTTCCCCTCTGATTTGTTTTAGTTTTGAAATAGAAAATAAGAAAGCTTGTCAAAGCCTTTGTTTTTGTCTGGCTTCATGTCAAATCCATGTAGAATTCTGCATTCTGGCTGTATTTTCATAGGTTGACCTGGATTTCATGAAATTAAAAAGATTTGTCAGCTTTCAGAAGAAGTGCAGCTGAGATATCAGTTTGTTACTATATCTGAAATGTGGTCATCAGTTGAGTTTACGTTTCATTGAAACCATTATTCTCAGCATTGTGTCTTTAAAACAGCATGTTTTGCCAAAGAATGCTGCAAATGATCTGTTTGAGACTAAAAAGCAAACCAAAACATGCTAAATGAAAAACCTAACATAACTACCCAGGCTAATCAAACTCCCCCCTCTACTTTTGCTGTGACTCTCAAGATACTTGCTAGTTTTCTGCAATGATATCAGCCACCCCTTCAGCAGTCAATTCTTCACCAAATCACTCAAAAAGGCTGACACTTGGGAGGGGGAAAATGCAAGTGAGAATAGACATGTTCTAAAAGCACTCAACAAACCAGGCATTCTTTTCCAGCATTGGGATTTTGGGTTATGGAATAAAGAATGACTATAGAATTGATAAGGAACTGAGAAACACCATGAACACTTGATAGAAATTCTCAGAGAGATTTCTTTTTTCAAAAGGACATAAGTACTACTGATAATGATGAGAATTCAGTTCCAAAATCCTGTAACTGTCTTGTTTTACTTCTATTTATGTCTGGGTTTTTGTAATATCTTTAGAGTAGATAAAGATAAAAATCTCTGATGATTTTGATATAAATAAATAATTAAATGACAAAAGCCTGATTTGATAGTTATGAAAACAAGGAGATAGAGCTGACGGTGACAAAAATATTTCTAAAATTTTAAAGATAGACCACAAAATTTGAAGGTGGTAAGTAGAGGGGATTTTTGTATATTGTATGCTACCAAGGAACAAAAGACTTCACTTGCAACAGTTTTTCCAGAGTTTATATAAGTGTATTCAAGCCAAATCCAGGTCCTCCTCTAATTGATACAACCCAGAATTTCCATATTTGGAGAAGTTTATCAGTTGCCTTTAACAGGAAGTTGAGATAAATTTGATGGTTGATTACATGGTCACAGCTATAAACAATGGAGTGTTTTAATGCTGACATGGAGAGATTAGCGAGCTATTAATGAAATCCCCATTTAAAATTATTTTGTCCATGAATTGTGTGTTGTGGGAATCTCTATACCCTAGAGAAAACTAGTCAGCACTGAGTTAAGCACACACATATATGTTTAAAATAGAAACACATATCTATTATATATGTGTGTGTGTGTATACACACATATATCAATAAGTTTTCTGATAGACAAGAGGAAGCCAAACTAGAATGCAGATATAACTTTTGGCACAGAGATCATGTCAACCCAAACAGACTAAAATTAGTTGATGATTTTCCAAGTATAGATTTACATATAAAAAGAACAAAGCAGTTTAATACATTTGCTGACTTAGAGACCAATTCATCCCAGAGGAGAGAGAAATTCTTGAGTATGGCTGTTGTCCAAAGTATTATAATTAGGAGAAACTAAATGAGATTTTACTTTGGTCTTGCAAAAGAATCTATTTTTTCTTTTGGCTTTCACAGGATGCGTAGGTTGAAAATTCTGTATCCAGTCAAAATATTGAGGATCCATTAACAGGATTTAAAGTGGTAAAACAATGGTGTTTCTTGTTAAGAAACTTGTTTGGGGTTGATTTAAATTCTGGTTTAGGCATTAAGGTTGTGCTGGCTAGTAATTTTGATATGAAGTTGTGTTTGACATCCTATCCTGTAGTTGCATGCTGCCACAAAAGATACTTTTCTTCATCACAGGATATGTGATCCAAACGGAATGGTTTCTATTATGATTTGGTCAGGTATATAGCAGGGCATGGTGTTTTCAGTGTTCAGCCTCTTTTCCTTTTTTTTGAACAATAGTTTACAGGAAAAAAAAACCCAAAACACAATCCAACCCACCCAAAATGGTATTTCCCTTGCTTTAGACAAAAGCAAACTTAGGAGTGCAAGAAAAGGTCATATTCGTTTCTCTTTGAAACAGCTTCATATGGTTTCAGGCAAATCCCTCCCATAGGATCCAAATCCATAGGAATGGATTATGAAATTCTAAGTCAGGATTGATTTTTGAGGACCAGCTTGCATTCTTCAGCACCATTGAATCAAAAGGTTAAAACAGCAAATGACTTGTAACAAGAAGGAGTAATTATGGATGTCCTACTTTATCCACACTAGACATTAATTGTAAATCCTCTCATTGATAGCAAGTGCCTGATCTGACTGAAGTCTAGGAAAGAGCTGCCAAGGACTTCAGAAGTTATTAAATGAGAATATACTTGTAGCACATGGCAAGGAAAGAGTATACTTCAGATACTAGGTTTTTATTAATTTGGGAAGATAATTAGCCACTTCCTCTCAAGTCTGCAATGATAAAAATCAAAGGATGTAAATCGATCTTCCCCTGTCAGAAATGACATTTCTTCCATTCCTAATTACAGTTAGGAGAGGAAACATGCTCTGCTATCCCCATCTTCCATCTCTGACTTACTACATTTTCTTGTGGAAGCGTACTTTAGTGCATTTCACCCTGGTTTATTTGTTATTTAAGAAATGAGGCGCCATCCTCTTACATGCCTTACATGTGAGTGCTGTGAAGTCTTTGGCTGAAAATCCTACTTAAATGTAAAACAAGAAAACAAGCCTCCTTGGAATTTTCCCAGCAATATGTCAAAAGCAGAGGACAGCTGAGGAGAAGGGTGTTGTGTATGTGAAGGAGAAACTACAGTTTTGGCTTTTTTCCTCTGTGTTACTTACGCACACAAAAACACACGCAAAAGCACTGGGGAGGGCTTCTCAGAGGAAGTGAGAGTTTACGCTTGCTATACCTCAGCAAAATCTGGTGCTGGTTGGCCAAGTTGAAGTAATTTTAGAAGGAAGCAAAAAAATCCATGGCATACTCAATAAGCCCTTTTGTAGGTCCATTCTAGAGCATAGGTAAGGTAAAGCAAGGGAAAAATTGTTAGGCAGTAAACACTTGATTACAAAGTGGCTGACACTGAGGTACTTAGATATTTTAAAGTATTTTCTTTTCCTCTTAATGCAAAGTTCACTCAGAAGGACTGTACACACAGAGAAATATTCCTAACCTCAGTGTTACAAATAAACCGAAATATTTTACCACAGGCAATAATTAGACAGAGAATCATTAATAAAATCCTGCTGTAAACTGTATGCTTGCTGGAAGAATAATCAAGAATTTCAACAGCGCTTTTCAGAATTGTTATTTCCTGTCCCTTTTGAATAAGCATTACCCATTTTCTTCGTCCATCTATCAGAAAGGTTCCCATGCACGTACTGAATGGATTTTTACTAAAATCTGTCAAACCTCCATGTTCAGCTCGTGGGAAGTGCTTGCTGGATGTAAGGATGCCCAAGTGATAATGGGGTTCCCGACAAAGGGAAGTAAAATTGTGATCTTTGTCAAATCATCCCATACATACAATGCTACAAGCAAGCAAGCAGTGTCTTAATAAAAGAATTAAGAAATGACCCTACAAAATGTTTCCCTTCTTCTAGACTTTGAGAGCAAGTATGTAATTTTGGCTGTATCACACAATAAAAATACATTGATTTATGCAAATTTTTACTTCCCAAGCCCCAAAACACTTTATGAGCTGTACAACATATACAAGAACATTTTCACTTAAGACTAAATGCAGCAATTTCTGCAGTGGAGTTCTGCATCTGTTAATTAAGGTACACTTGTAGCCCAAATTTCATTTTACAATACCCTTGTGTGCCATCTCCATACCTCAGCCTGGGAACTAAAGCAATGAGGTTGCCATTAATCTCTCCAGGCTCAGGAACTCTCCCAGAGAGATTATGGAAATAGATTAAATCTTATTAGAGATCTTGTGGGAGTGCAAAGAGTAGACGTAGGTCAAAGTCCTGTACTGAGGGGACACCCTTTCCCTATCACAGAACATTCTATATATAATGGTTTAGTAAAGATGATCTTTAAAGATCATCCAGGGCCAGCTGCCCTGCCATGGGCAGGGTCACTTTCCACCAGACCAGGTTGCTCAAAGCCCTATCCAGCCTGGCCTTGAACACTTCCAGGGGTGGGGCATCCACAGTGTCTCTGGGCAGCCTGTGCCAGTGCCTCACTATGCTCACAGTAAAGAATTTCTTTGTAATATCTAATCTAAACCTGCCCTCTTTCAGTTTGAAGACATTACCCTTTGTCCTATCATTTCCCCTTTATCCTATCAGGATACCAAAAAAGGTGAGTGGTATTAAACTTGCAAAATACAACAAAGATTTTCTTTATCCTTCCAAGAGATAAGAGTGGCATTTGGCCTCTGAAAATGTTCATTGAGTAGGAGGTAGGGCTTTTCAAGCATCATAATTGATAGATTTGTAATTAGCAAGCTTTGCAGCAGGAAGAAAATCATTGCATGATGACTAGATTACAAACCCTGTTCTTTCATCCTGCTGCTTGTGATTTTGCAATGGCTCTGATTGTAGCTTCTCTGACATTTGCATATCTTCCTAAGCATTTGAGGTGCATGCTGATTTCATGTTTTATCTCCTTTTGATATGTTGCAGGTGCTTGTCAGTGACTAGCTGAATTTCTGTTAGTGTTAGCTTTTATTTTATTGAAATATTTGTGCAGAATGATGTATCACTGAAGCATAACATGAGTCCATCCTAATCCAACTGTGTGGAAAGACTTACAGAAGGCACTGAATGCGCCATAGAAGAGATGTGTTTTGGTCTGATCATTACAGTTAGATGGGTAAGGAACTTTATTTACTGAGTGCAATGCCTGGGGATTTAAGAGCAGTTTTGCATCCATTTGTATTCAGCGGGTTACCTACACATATGATTGATGTGGCCTCCCCTTTTCCCTCAGTTGCTGCCTTTGCCTCATGATTAACACCAATCTAGTATCTTGTCACGACTGAGGCATCAGTGGGACTTCAGAGTGACAGATGCCCTCATGGCAAATGCACTCAACAGCAACTGGAGCTAAAAGGCCAGTCTTCAAAAATGGGACATGTTGACAGCTGTGGAAAGGTATCATAGTGCACCATGTGCTATTAGGTTATTTGATCTTGTGCCTTGAAGAAAAATTTTGGGCCGGTGACTTAGGACTGTTACTCCAACTCATTATTTGTTGGCTTCCTTCACTTCTGGAACCTGCGTTTCTTCACCAACACTGATGATAAAATCAAAATATTCAACTATTTTATGTATGAAGTTATAGTCATTCAGGTGTTTGTAGAAATTTTGGATCTTTCCATGATGATACTTGTAGAAAATGACTAGCAGGTGTGTAAGATTATTTTCACATAGCTGTAAGAACAGCAGGCATCAAAATCTATTTTTTAGTGTCTCTTTCAGCCTGTATTTCATTTGCTCATTTTTATTTGTTATTTTAGGGTTCAGTTCTGCAATGACAGATAGGCAAATCACTTAGACAAAATTCCTGCAGAATGACCCTTTTTGGGACAGAGAAGCTTGGTTCACAGTAATGGTAAATGGGTATTCATATAATAGAAAAGAATCTGTGTAAAAAAAATTCTTCACCATGATTGGAAAAAAAAAGATTAAGAAAAGTGTGCTCAAAAATTTCACTGCCCAGCTTATATTGTTATAATAAGAAATGTTGCTGGCATAGAGTTCAGTTTAAAGGAATCATGAAAGCATTAAAATTCCCTGTTTTCTAGCCTTTGACTAACAACATGGAACAAAATATGAATTACCAACCTTCAGCACTGTATTTTTTTGTTTTTCTCAATCTCAAAAGGGTTCTGGGATATCAACAGGGCTGTGCTTTCTAACAGGAATGAGGCTAAAGTCACCTTCAGCTGTCTCAAACTCTAGTATGTACATAAGGGTAATAAATTACAGATGGATTTTTTTTTACTGCATTCAGTAGCCAATGATACCATTGGTTTTTTTTTTTTTTTCTGTTTCCGTATTTTTTGAGGTTGGCAGAGCGTTGCATTTATTTTTCCATGTGTGGTGGCTAGCTACAAAGACATTGGTTTCACACAGAGGTATAGCTGCAAAATTGATGCATCTTTTTTATTTATTTTTAATAGCAATTCATTTCAGTGGCCACAGTGAGGACCCATAAAGCCTTACATTATCTGATTATTATTTTTTACATTTAAAAAGGTCATTCAGGATTTTGAAAGATTTTTCTTGAACTTCAATACCAAGTTACATTCAAATCAGCAGTTCAAATCAGCAATCACTTTTAAGAATATTAGTTTGTTTTTTTTTTCTTTTTAATAAATGGAGAGCACAATGGAGAGTGTATTTATTTATAATTATGCCATTTTTATTATTAACCAAGTAGATGACACTGAATATTCATATTTCCAATGTAAAACCAACCTCCGGAAATTATAAGTAATACTTAAATCTTTTTTATTTCTGTAGTGATAACAGATATATTAGAAATATGGCTTCTTTTTAAGAAATGGCTAAATTTGCAAGAACAGGTTTATGTGTTTTTCCTGAAGAAACTCTCTGTGATATAAAAATAAACCCTTGCTTTTTTTTTTGCTCTGCATTAATAACTGCACCTAGAAATAATACAGACAGTTGTGGTAGAATATACATCACGCAAACTCATTTATAAACAAATCTAACTTTATATATGAGAATAATGACAAAAGGGAGGTCTTTTGCAAGATAACTCATTTTTATAGAGGAAATGGCTCAGCTGCACTTGACAGTTTTTTTGAAAACAAAAGAATTAGGCTTTGACCAGCAGCTCAACAGGGATTTTTGGCAAGGCTGGCTTTATCATTTGCAAGGGCCAACAACTCCCTCTGCCTCACACACTGCACAAGGAACAGTAAAAGAGTTGGGGGGGGGGCTTTTATTTGCAGGAAGAAATGACAGTGCCAGGACCACTGAATTTTTAAAAAGACGAAGATAAAAAATGTGCTTCTCTGCCCCTGCTTTGACGTGCTGACGTGCCAACGTCACTTTAACAGCTTCACAAAATAATGTTTGCAGAGATTGAACCTGCCTCTCACATGCTCAGTGGTACATTTGCAACCACCCGCTCCTAGCATTCCCCCTCATTTCCTTGTAGAATTTAATCTCAGATACTGTAAATTAGATGGACAACTTATGCTGGATTCTCTCCCTTATGGGTATTGCCAGCAAGATTCAGGGTATTATGATCTGTTGTCCTGCATCTCAGAGGGAATCTTTATGCCACAGAGATGCTTTCACAGGCTGTGCTATTCATAATGACTCGAAGTAACATTTGGGTCCTTCCTCCTCGTTTGATTGACCCATGCTCCTCACTTCCTTGCCATTTTCCTTCTGACGTTTCCCCTTCCATTTTGTTTACCTATAGGTACTTTCCTCTGGAGCTAATGACCTTTTGTAAATATTGCTGTCTTCATATTTTGATTCTAAAATGACATGTATGAAGGTGTTTACAGCTATATTCAAGAGTAAATTTGTAGCCTGTCTCACTGTTGACAACCACAATAGTATTTCTCCAATAAGGTTTAACTTAGAAATGTTGCCACTCATCTCAGTGGTTTGGACTCCATCCTCTGCGGCAAAAATCATCACAGTACCATTTAATAATGAACTTTGGGTACCAGGTTGGAGTGTCTTGTTGAATACAACAGAAATGCTCCTTGCAAAAACATGTTTAATATTCAGAGGTGTGTGACCTTTGCTTTTGCAGTCAGATAAAACTTGGCTTCTTTTTTTCCTGTCTAACATTACAAAAGTAAGGAAATAAGAAGATAAGGTAAATTGCATATTTATGCTTATTTCCATCTCCCACAAGGAATCTGAGAAGTACTTAAAATGCAATTATTTAGTTCAGATATTCTGTCCAGGAAAATGTTTCCACAAGCGTTTTACAGACTTACTGTAAATAATACAATCACACGCTTCAATCATAAATAAGCAAGGAGGAGCAGGAAAGAGAGAATTGAGGCATAAACAGAGATTTGAAGTCTGCTGCTGAGTCTAGGAGACAGCAGAATGCAGAGTGGTTGCTCCAGGTGACAGAGGAGAAACCAGGTCTACCGAGGATGACAAGGCTGGGTGAAAGAGGGAATGGAGGAGCTGAAAGTGTGAGACAGATAAAAAGTGTGAAGTCCTGTGCAGGAGCTTCTGACAGCTCCATTTGGAGGAGTTTTTGTGGTGGGGGAATTTTTGCAGGTTGTATTCTGCTTTTTAATCATGCCTTAAGGGAAAATGCAAGACCACACTTTTTTTTTCTTTTTTTTTTCTTTTTTTTTGTCTTTTTTTTCCTTTGTATTTGATTGTGAAAGTGGGTCATTTCATAGCAAAAAAGGAAAAAGGTATTTTGAGTACACTCAAGTGCCACGAACATGTTTCCTGTTACAGAGGAAGAAAACAAGGTTTAGAGCACGACATCTGGACGAATAGAAAGATCGAAAGAAATGTGTCCATCCCTTTGTTAAGTCAAAGGATACTGAATGGCAGTGTTCAGGGAGCTCTTACTGTGGTTCTAGTGATGAAGATGGGTGAAGAATCCTTGGAGAACAAGATGGGAAAAATGAGTGGCTGTTCTCAGGTGTTCCTTTTAAGAGAAGCAGGAAGACTTGTTTAGGAGAGATGTGCATAAATACACAGAGGTAGCTCCTGGTGAAACTAGGTGCTTTCAAGAGAAGAGGAAAGCTGTCCTGTTATTATAGTGTATATATGTGTGTGTGTATATATAATTTATATCATAGCATTTACTAAACCCTAATGATCATTATGCTGCCAGAGTTGGACATCAAATGTCATCAGTGTCTGTCCAAGACTGATCCTTGGTTCAGACCCCACCTGGAGCACAACAGCCCACATTTGAGAGGAGAATAGCTGTATGCAACCTGCCTGTGGTCCCAGATGCATAATAAACTCTGAAACATGCCCAGAAAGAGGTTAGGGAACAAGAGTTTTCTTAGACCCCAGTCTTACTGTTGTATCACAGGACAGATGAAATCCAGCTTCTGGAAATGTTTCTCTGCTACAGGTTTGTTTGTATACATGTGGCTATCATGATCAGCTCCCATTTGGATGGGAGACATTTGGATGACTTTTGAAAGCATGTTCTCTCTTAGCTCAGAACCAGCAACCTACATGGATTTCCATATCCTTATAGAATTTCCTATGGCATGAGCCAGGTGTTATCTACTGATCTCGGATCAAGACACTGAGAATTACAGACTTCAATCTTCTAAACATCACCCATACTTTTCTAACCTCTGAGCAGTCTCTGACTCAGTTTCTCTCTTTAGGGGCGTTCGTAATGATTAAACCATTGCAACAAAGCTTCTTGAAGATAAAATTCCTTTGTAAGAATTATATATCCTTTCTCATTTTGAGCAGAATAACTCTGTCTATAAGTCTGCTAAATGGACCTGGTTAGAGAAAGACCCATATATCTTGGCCCATTGTCAACTTTTTGCCTAACTTAGGTAATATATGCAAAAAATAAAAAAGTGTCAAACTGAGTTTTGGTGACTATTACACGTAATGATTTGGAGATTCTTGTCGTAGTTAGGCCTTCATAAAAATGTGAACTATTAAGATATAAGTTTGGTATTTAATGAACTCTTGAAAAGGCTCCAGATAATATATCCTGAAAACGTCATGAAAATATGTTATAGGCTACTGGCCACAGTTGGCTAATATAGGCCATCATTTTTCCTTAGATGACAGCCTTTTCTATGTCTTCTTTGACTTTTTTATCCTTTAGTTTCCCATTTATCTGCCTGTCTCAGCTCTGTCATCTCTTGGCTGCACCATAACTTTTTCCTACCGAATCCTTCAAAGCTGGAAGGCACAATGTGCACTAAGAGTTACGGCTTACCCGTGTCTTTAGCTCTGTGATTGTCATTCTTCACTTTGCTTTCAGGGATGGAAATTCCAAGATTTGCCCTTGACTCTAAGGTTATTTTTTTTCCTCTCACAGCTTTTCAGCCTGTTTCCATGCATAGAGCTTTCTCTGGAGTGCTGCCAGAAGTTATCTTTATCCCATCACCCCCCTGCTGTTGCCAAAACCCCTACTCATGCCAATTGCAATTCAGTCGTTTATAATCTCTCTTAATTTTTCGTATGCACATTTTACAGAGCAATGCCAAGCTACTGTCAAAGACCATCCATTTCCAATCCATAAGCACCATCACTGCTGTCCCCATGATCTTAGAGCCATGCAAGAATCAGACACAAGGGTTAAACACGGGTAATGCAGAGAACATTTTGATCATACTAAATTAGCAGACTTTATGCCTTCATAATTATAAATTTCTTATCATAGTCACCAATCACTTGTCAAAGTCACCGGTGTGTCCAGCTTGGGTCAATATCTCCTTCTAGAAGTAATTTTCATTTTTAATGTATATATCACAGTTTAAATCCACAACAAAAATCTTCTTTAAATTGAAAATGTGTGTTTAAAATATCAACGCCTGATGCTGAGATCACCCCAGTGTCTGACACTACCTGCCACCTGGTGGAAAAGTTTCTTAGTTGCATTTTTCTTTTGATTTAGTTGATTAAATGTTTCTGGGAAAATCCCTAGTTTTTTATTGTGCAGTGCAATCCAGAAAGGATAGCTTTTAACTAGCTGAGAAAGGCTAGAACTAACTTGCTAAATTACCTTCCAGACATAGCAGTTGGGACCCCATGACAACACAGACTGGGAAATCTGCTGAAGATAACTCTGATGGTTACCCACAGTAGGCTTCATGGTGCCACTGTCACCCTGAAGCCTGGATTGTCTTAAAGTTGGCTTGAGCCTGTTTCCATAAGTCAGTCACCACATTTTAGACTTACTATAAATCTGTCTTGTGCTAATTTAAAACAGATTGTCCTGTGGCTGTTTGAATTGTGACAACAGTGGGTGTTATGTCCTTATTGATTTCAGCACTGTTGTTCACTCTGTGCTCTATTCCATAAAATGGGAAGGAGGGCAATGTGAGTGAAGGCCCTTTTCTTGTGAGGGGTATTTTCTCTTCTGTATCTCCTCTGCAGTAAATACCATGGTGAACAATTGCCACTGCTTTGAAAGATGCTGCGTAAAGATGAAGGTCTATTGAGAGTGAAGGTCACGCTCTATCTTGAAAAGTTGACTTCAGGCCTTCAGGCGGAAGAGGGGCTCAGAGATTTCAGGCTCCAGTTACTACGTTCCATTATGTCTAAAAAAAGATTTTGTAGCTGATTGTGAGCCATACAGATATGAGAGAGATACAGCTTGAGGCAAGGGCATTTTTAGTTTCTGGATTGTGGTAAGGACTTTTTTAGCAACATGCTAAATATACAAATTCTGCATTTCATCCAGTAACTCCTGAAGGTAAAACATACAAGCTATTCTGAGAGTGGATTCAGAACCTCAGGACGGACATTTCTCAAGTAAGTACTGCCTATCCTTGGGATGCAAAGCTGTGCTTCATCTTGTCTTCTTTTATTTCACCTATTGCATTTTGATTGCACTGTGGTACAGATTAAACAGCACAGATAGAAGGTGTCCTTCTTTCCACACTAGTCCAATCTCAGTTTTACCTCTAACCTACCTAAAATTAATGCTCACTTTTAGACTGGAAGGTCCAGAGACCTTTTTTGCAAAGGAACTGCCTAAGCCATGATGAAAAGTATGAGAAACACCTCCTCTTCATCTCACCCTACTGCTACTACCGGCACTAATGATAGTGACAGTAATGGATGCTCCTACAAACAGTTTCTTGGTTTTGTGTCTGAATCACCAGAAAACTTGGTACTTTCAGTTTGCAGTGGCTGAAGAACACTGTTGTGCTGCCTGAACTTAATATAGTTAGACAATTAGACAATTAGGTGAATGAGGACCTGCTTACAGAGTAACTCAAGATTGCTCCTAAATGTCATTGAATTCCAGAATTTCCCTTCACATGACAACATTGGCACTTCAAAGCATCTTGCCAGAGGCAGTCGTCAAGTTTTTAAGTATTAAAACAATTGATAGACCTAGGAATCATTAAAAAAAATTTGCTTCCATTGAGGCTTATGAATCTGAATTAAAATGATGCAGCTAAATCCCATGGAAGTTCTAACCTGAAAATGGTGGGAATGATATGCTGAAGAGAAGAATTGGATCTTGACTTGAGTTTGAGGCCAGAGGTGTAACACACCACCTCCCTCCTCAGATACTTTCTGAGGTGAAGACATCCAAAGTCTGTCACAACACCGCAACTCATAAGATAAAAGCAAAGCTTTTTTAATATTGCACCCACTCAAACATCAGTCAGGGAGCCTCTTGTGAAACAGCTCTATCATCCTACACTGAAAAGAGATGCCAGGTAGCAGTACCTGCTACAAAGAGGTGTTCGTTTTATCAGCAAGTTTCCTTGATTGTGAACAAATAGAAAATCTCCTTAACTTCCTGATTTGACGCAACAATACTATGAGTAAAATAAGAATTTTCCTCTTCAGCCTGTGAATGTTGAAATATCTGTAAGGCTGTTCATGTGACAAAGCTCTTGAATGTTCCTCAGCTGAGATCTATGTAGTCTATGCTTCCTTTGTATTTTGATTTTTTTGGGGAAAAAACAAGGAGAAAAGAAGCTTATATGAAAAAACCCCGCAACATTCCACAACCAGTTTACAGTTTTACCTCGGACTACCCTATCTTGGCTATCATTATAAATATCTATCAGCTAAAGGGATTCATTTTTTTATCAGCATAAAGGGATAAATGTCTATATGGGTAATCAGACTCACTGTGAGAAGTAAAATTTGCTTTCCAATTTCAGCTGGGTTCACTTAAACTGTCCCTATAACTTAAATTATAGTTTTATTGATGTTTAGAACTCTTATCAGAAAAAACAAGGTATAAGGAACACACAAATAAAATCATCCTGGTGGAAGTTCTGTGAAGAGCTTTTGCTTTTTTAATTGGTAAATCTGAGCCTCTCTTTGCTTGTGTCTTTACTTAGACTTACTTAGGAGATGTCCCAAATTACTCCTCTTACTTTGTAGATGGTTTAAATTTATAATTTCAATACTACATTTAAGGGTAAGTGCCTTAGTTCCATCTGTCCTCTTGAAATCAGGTTCTTCAAAAGCTGGGATAATTTAGTATTATTTTTTCATGTTAGTTAGGTATTGAAGAAAGCATCTAATAGTGTAACATGGCCATTTTCCTGTGGATGCAAACTGGGGTCTTGGGAGTGCAAGTTTATACCCTTAGTCTTTCTGAAGGACAGTTTGTTTCCCTGTTGAAAGAGCTGTGTACCATCACTGGCAAAATCAAAAGCTCCAAGTAAACACAGGTTTTCCCTAGTCTTTATCGTGCTTGTGCAGGTACAAATTTGCAGCAAGATTTTCACAGCAGTGTACCTTCAGTACACAAATGGAAATCTCTCCAGAAAATGAAATGAGGGACATGTCTAGTGAAAATGGAAGTTTTCAGAGGTATGTGTTAGCTTCCATTGACTTCTCAAAGTAGTTAACCTCTGCAGAAAGATTGGCTTGCTGCTTCATTTGCATTGAGAGCTATCTAAAGTTCACCTGAACCTTTGAAACTTTACATCATAAAGGAAAAGAGGGGAGATGCAAGAACCTGAACTGCAGAGAACATGTCTTGCAACTATGATAAACAGGAAAGAGAGGTAAATAAATTTTAAAATTCCTCAGCAAGTGGGTTCTCTACTTGTTCAGGAAGCCAATAGCTGTAGAACCAGGCAGGTTATTAAGCTGTATTTAGGGCTGAGAAGAAGAAATCAAAACAAAGCTGGGTGTGACTTAGGTCTTTGTGTATGTTATGACAGAAATAAAGAAGCAAAAGGTCACAGAAGGAAGAAGTGCTTGATCTTCCGGAATGATGAATGACAGCAAAACATAAGGAAAGACTTTCACATTGAAGCCGATGGAACTACCTGCACCTTGAAAAAATAGGCCAAGGAAGAGAGAAACTCGGGGGGAAATTTACAGATGTTGACCTCCTAAAGAAGAAGAAAGCAGAAGGGACAAGCACAGAGAAAATTAAAACAGAGGAGAATGCAGAATTGAAGACAAGTTCAAAGTTAATTTTATTAGAACTGCCTTAGCATTTCATTTTAATTTCAATGAATGTTGACCATGTTTTCTAGTGCTGAATTTCACCTACTGCCATGAAGCCGCTTCTTTTGTGGGACACAACTACTTGGAGAAAACATTGTGTTTGCTGCATTGTGCAATTGCTAACTCAGCAAGGTAACAACAGTAGAGGCTACTGCAGTATAGATGTTAATGTATTTATATTTTTGAGGGCACCATATGATTCTTTCCATCTCAAGACAGCCTAGTGCCAAATGTTAATACTTTGTTCTCATTCTTGTTCCATTCCTTTCATCACCTGGCCCTATGAAACTGATCCAGCATGACTGAGACAGAAGGATCCTTCACTTCAAAACAATTCATTTTGTTTTATTTCACTTAAGTGATTTCTAATCCACTTCAAGACTATGTTCCTTACCCTGTGGAGATTTATTCTCTCTGAGAGTTCCTTATGAAGAAGTATTAAAGTAAGTTATGTCCACTGAATCACCTTTATGTACTGTTTCATTAACTTTTCCAGAGAATCTGAACAGGTCAGAGGTGCACTATTTTTTTTTTAAGAACTTATGATCCTATTCTCCAAGTACTGTTCTACTCTTTCCTTAATTAAGACTATACCATTTCCTCATTTCCAATTTGTACCTTAGCTGAGGTAGTTTATGTTCCAATATATTCACAGGTAGGATTTCCAAATATTTAAACCAAGCTTTGTGATTTGCTTTCATTTCCTGACCAAAGATATGACATAATTTATATGCATTAAAAATGTAAAGGATCTAATTTCACAGCAGGAAAATTTCATCTTAACAGGAATTATTGGCTTGACCAAATTTTCCACTGAGAATCGCTCTATTCACCGGAGAAACATGACCTCCAATTCATAAACCAGTGGATTCATAGAAAGGTTATCCGGAGGAGACTTCTGAGCACACATTTCTGCTTGAAACAGTGACAGTGGTCCTGTGACTAGATGTGGCACACTTTGTGACTTTGCCTAGTAGAGTCTTAAAGCCCTCCAAGGACGGACATTTCACAACCTCTGTGGGTAACTTGTTCCAATTCTTTATTACCTCCTGAGTGATTTTTTTTTTATTTTAACTAATATCTGATCTGAACCTGTTAAGCCACAGAGTGTGGCTGTTATTCCCTTTTTTTGCCACCTTTCACTTACTGGAAGTCTTCTCTAAACTCCTCTACGTGAAGTTCTTGGCCAGTGTTAGATTCCCCTGTTTGACTTTGTTTTCTAGACTAAACAAGACCAGGTATTGTTGCCTGTGGACCAGCCATATGCCTTCGGCTGCTACTGAACCTCACAACCCCTCTCCACATTACTTTTTGAGTTGAATCGAGTACCAATCTCTGTGAAATCTCACCAGTGCTGGGAAGAGAATGACAGTTGACTTTGATCTGGTGGCTGTACTTTTCGATGAGCAGTATTTCCATGTTCTGGTGAAAACACATTCAGTAACTCATATTCCAGCTTGGAGACCATTGCCTTTTCAGTGGCGCCATTACTCTGTGAGACTCTTGCCACCCTGTCTGGATGCTTAGGATTACTCTGCCATATGTGTAGAACTTTCCACTTTTTCTTGCTGAATCCAATAAAGTCTTTGTTGTATTACGCCTCAAGTTTATTTAAGCCACTCTGGCTAGAAGCTCTGACACTTGCTTTCACCTTCTGTCCAAGTTTATAGTCACCTGAAAATATGCTAAAGGTACACTAGGTAGTTGCCAAGGTCTTTGATGAAGGTGTTGAACAGTATGGGATGTAGTACTGAACTGTGGGATGCTCTGCTTGTTGCTGTCAGCCAGCTGCACAGTAATCTCCATTCTTTTTCTCTTGTGATACAGTCAATTTTTCCTCACCATACAGGCTATTCATCAACCTGTATTTGCTTAGCTTCCAAATGAAAGGCAGTAGTGAACAATATCAGATAAAGGTTTTGATTTGCATATGTGAAAAAAAAAAGAGATTAGAACAAGACATTTCCCTTGCATCACTTCCTATAAGCCTCAATAACTTACATTTCTTTTTGTTATGCTATCTCAAGAAACAGTTAACTACATTCCCCGTTTTAATAATTTGAATATTGTAAAGATAAATCTTCTTTTTATTTTTTTTTTCTTTTGGGAATCAGATCCTGGCCACCACAAATTTAGGGCTCTTTCATGTACTATCTCCTGTGGGATGATTTATGCAAGTGCTTCAGTGAACAACAAGACTAATGTAGCACGTACTCCTACAAATGCGTGCCCAGCAACTCTCAAGTACTGCAGGATATAGAGTTTCAGTTCCCCATAGAGTCTTGGTGTCTTCTTACCCTGATCAAAACTTCCCCTGATCAAAACTTCCCCTTCCACTGCTAGGGCAGGAAGCAGATGCTATTTGTAGATGGGCATCCACACTGGACCTGTATCAGACATTCACTGAAGCCATCCCAGAGCTTTTCTTCAATAAGGACCTTCTTAACATTTCCTTTCTATACCACGCCACTAAAAATTGAGACTTTATATCTCTCTCTGTAGCTCCAGTCTATATTGATCACTGGGTTTGGAATTAGCCTGGTGTGGTTGAGGGTGGTGGGCATTATGAGCATGGGCATACAATAATAATTATTCTTCTAAGCAACCAGACTAAAGCAATTTTAAGCTGCATAAAAACAAAATCAGCAATTTACTAAATTGTCTCTACTTTGAATTTGTTTGTTTGGGTTTTTTTCTCCTAATGCAAACCATTTAAACTTCTACTTAAACATAGGAGCCACATCCACTAATCTAGACAAAAAATATTTACATCATGCTTTGCTTGCTCTCCTGGTCATATCTCTGACCTTGAAACTGTAAGCTCAATATGTAAGGCAGGCAGACACCATTTCTGATTTTCTGCAATACTGGACAAAGTACTACTTATGCTGAACAATGAATCCTCCCTTTAAGTGTTAGGCCCCATTGCTCCTGTATTTCTGCAAAGGGTGTCTCAGTTATTGACCACTGTGTTATCCTTGTTCAGGATAATGTGCAGTTTTCTCTGAGTAAATGAGATTTTACAGGAAAAAGATACCAAGCCCACATATCTGAGACCAAGCTAGATTTTTATAGGAACTTTTATCCATGTGCCAATGTTGGTAGATCTCACACCCATTTTAATAATCTGCCTAGTATGTAACAGCTGAGTAACTATGACCATCACTCATCCCCCACCAAAATACAAACAGGCTAATATGAAGTTAAAGAGAAATAAAGAGATTATTATAAGGATGAAACATCTCTCCTGTGAGAAAAGGCTGAGTCAGAGTTGCTCAGCCTGAGAAGACTCTAGGAACATCATGTAGGACCTTTCACCACCTAAAGAGTCTGGAAGAGTGCTGGGGAGGGACTTTTGAGTAGGACATAGTGAAAGGAAAAGGGGAAATGAGTTAAAACTAAAAAAAGTTTATATTTAGGTTGCATATTAGGAAGAAGTTCTTCACTCTGAGGGGAGCGAGACCCTGGCAAGGCTGCCCAGACAAGTTGTAGATGCTCCATCCCCAGCAGTGTCCAAGGCCAGATTGGATGGGGCTTAGAGAAATCAGGTCTAGCAGAGGGTGTCCTTTCGCATGGCAGGGGGTGTTGGAACTAGATGATCTTTAAGTTCACTTCCCACACAAAACCTTTTATGATTCTGTAAAGCAGTAGAAAAGGCAGGCATGTAAAGGTCAAAAGGTTCTTTCTTCCCTACCAACCTGAATAAGAATTTGGTGGGATAAGATAATCTTGCTCCTAGTAGATGCATTCCTACAGACCCAGTGCTCAAAGCTTGTTTCAGTTCCTAAAAATATATTTTGCTTACATCGCTCACACTTACTATACAGAATATCCACAGAAACAGAGTCCAAGCCAATGGCAGCATTATCTCTGAGAGCTGGAGCACAGCTCAGTATTCCAGCATTGGCAAGTGAAAAGTAGTGAGTGTAATTAGTGGAAACAATACTTAACAAATGCCCTGGTACATTTGTAATCCTATGCAAACACCGAGATGACTGCATCCCCGCAGTAACTCTGATGACTTTAGTATACTTAAAATGGATTTAGCTCATCAAGAGAAATGCTAGACATGTCTCACTCTTTAAATATATTCATTTCCCTTTGAAATTGATTTAATGAGGAGGCTGATTTAGTCTATACAATCAACAGAATCAGACATTAAAATTGCATACTATATTACATTATCTATATGTATATATATGCGTGCACAAGCACATGCACATCCCTATTTTTGTGTAAACAGATATATAGATAGACACTGGTTTTGCTCTTTCATCACCTCTAGTCATCTTTCCACAGAAGACAGTTAAGAAAAACAATTCAGGAATCCTATGCTTCCTTAAAAAAAGACTATAATATGGCCTTCCTATTAAAGGCTTATAACAGCCGAGGTCCTGAATGTTAGGGGTTTCTGAAAAAAAAAAAGAAGAGGGTAGTTGCAAAAGACAGCAGCAGATATTGTATTCTTATCAGATATTATATTATATTAATATATAATAAATATAATAAATATAATATAATAGTATAGTATAGTATAGTATAGTATAATATATAATAATATAATATAATAAATATAATTAATATAATATAATATAATATAATATAATATAATATAATATAATATAATATAATATAATATAATATAATATTATATTATATTATATTATATTATATTATATTATATTATATTATATTATATTATATTATATTTATTATATTTATTATATTATAATAGATTCACCCTCACCAAACAAGCAAAATTAATACCCTCCCATTGATTACAATGATACATCCCATTTGGTATTTGGAAGAAAAACAGGTTATGATTTATTGCAATTTGTGTGTACAGAGTATTTAAAAACTGTTTGCATTTTAGGGAAAATTGCAGTAGCTTGTTTTTTCTACTTACTTAATGCTGAGTTTTATGTACTAAGACTGAATTATCTTAATTTCTTTCCAGGGGAATAAGAAATCTGTGACAACAGTAGATTTTGAAGCAAAGCAATTTAAATTTTATAATTACTAGGTAGTAAGAGAAGGGGTAAAAGTTCAGGAAGTCTTCATTTGAGGCTGTGTGTGTTGATTAAGTCAGGATGGAATTGCTGAGAAGCATTAGCTGGTTTCTATGGGATGCGTGCAAATTTTATGCAGAAGATGTGCAAAATGCAATTTTTCATATTGTTACTGTATAAATCACCTTTGTAAGTAATTCATTATCTCTATTCTCACTTTTTGCATAAGCCATATCTTATCTACAACACTAGTTTACACATAGTAACCTAAAATCATAATCTAATACAAGAGATCTATAGTCACTAAATGTCTCTTTTCCATTCGTGTTCTATTCTCTGGCTTTTAAGAATAGCAACATGCCTAGAGACATGGAGAGTGAAATGATAGCTGCCTGAAGCTATTTGAAAGGTTTTAGTAAAAAAAAAAAAAAAAAAAAAAGACAAGAATTAATTTAGTGTAAGGCTGGATATGGCTATGAGTTATTGGATAAAGCTGAGAAATGGAAAATAATGGCTGATTATTGAGAGGAGAAGTGGAAAAAGAAGACGAAGAAAGAGACTGAGATCTATTAATCCGAAGAGCAGTCTCCAAAGGGGAATAACATAAACCCCATTTCTTGACATTTAAAAGCAGACTGAACAAAAGGTGAATAAGTGTACATTAGGGAACAATACCACATTATCAAAGAGATTAATGAGTGATCTAACATTGCTTTGCTGCCTGTGTCCACTGATGCAAACTAATAAACTCTTATGGAATCTGATTCACTGCAAACATGACAGGATTTTTCTTTACTTTGATCCGAGGTATAGATCTGTCTTTTTAATGAAAAAAATATCATAACCTCCCCCAGTCCTTTTCTCCAGCTCCTGTCTTTCCTGTATCTGCTGTTTCGTGAGCTCTTATAGCCACGTATCAGGTAGGAAAAGGAGCCCGCATATGGAGCCCAGGGAGTCAGCCATCCTTCTGATGAATCCTAAAATCATAGCCAGAGCTCAAAATTGTGGAGACAGTAAAGCAGCATTGATAAGTAGCTGCACTACTAAAACTTTTGTAAATGTCTTTATCTAACAAGACCTATTGTGTGAGTTTAGTGAATGGTCCGTTCATGCTATATTCTTTAGATCAACTGACAGGGCATCTTACAAGATGGATACCAAAATCTTAGGGGAACCGCTGAAAGTAAGGATTTGATAAATAAATTTGATAATTTTTTCAAAAGCATAAGGAATAGGACAGGATTATCTTTTTGTTTGGCTTTTTTAGGGGGCTTTTTGTTTGTTTTTTTTTGTTGGTTTTGTTTTTGTTATTTTTTTGGGATTTTTCCTGCTCTGTCAGGCTGCTCTATAATTTCTTTTGTAAATTGCTCAAACTTCGAGGATAAAACAAGTTCATGATATCATAGAATCATAGAATGATATTGTTGGAAGGGACTTTAAAGGTCATCTAGTCGAACCCGTCCTGGAATACTGTGGGACACCTTCTACCTTCTGAGATGACTCAGAGCCCAGTCCATGCTGGCCTGGAATGTTTCCAAGAATGGGCCATCTACTGCTTCTCTGGGCAACCTGTTACAGCGTCTCACCACCTTCATTGTAAAAACTTCATTCTTGTATTTAGGGTAAACTAACTCTTTTGTAGTTTAACAATTACCCCTTGTACCATCACACCAGACTTTGTTAAAAAGACTGGCCCCATTTTTCTAATAAACACTCTTGAAGTGCCCTCCCAGAGCAGTCTTTTCTCCAGGCTGAGTGACCCCAGCTCTCTCAGCCTGTCTTCATAGGAGAAGTGCACCAGCCTTCTTACCATTTCTGTGGCCCTCCTCTGGATCTGCTCCAACAAGTCCGTGTCTTTCCTGTGCTGAGGACCTCAGAGCTGGGCGCAGTATTCCAGGTGGGGCCTCATTAAAGTGGAGTCCTTTGACCTGGCTACACTTCTTTAGATGCAGCCCAGCATTCAGGTGGCTTTTTTAGCTGTAATAGCACATTGCTGGCTCATGTCCAGCTTTTCATCCCCCACCCTGTGTTGATATTGCGGATTGCACTGACCAAGATGCAGAACCTTGCACTTGGCCTTGTTAAGCCTCACAAGGTTCCTCTAAGTCCACTTCTCAAGCTTGTCCAAGTCCTTGTGGATGATATCCTACCCGTCAGGTGTGTCAATCACACAACTCAGCTGTATGTCACTTGCAAAATTGCTGAGGGTGCCACTTGATCTCACTGTCTGTACCACTGATGGAGATACTAAACATTACTGGGCCCAGTACAGATCCCCAGGGGACATCACTTGTCACTGATCTCCATCTGATGTTGAGCCATTGAGAAAAACTCTGTGGATGTGATCATCCAACTGATTCTTCATCCACTGAACAGTCCCCCCATCAAATCCCTCTCTCTCCAATTTAGAGAGAAGGATGTTGTCGGGACCTTTCAGAAATCCCGATAGATGATAACCACAGCTCTTTCTTTTTACACCGATGTAGTCACTCCAACATGGAATGCCACTAGGCTGGTCAGGCTGGACTTGTCCTTGGTGAAATTGCATTGGCTGTCTCAAATCATCCTCCTGCTCTTCACCTACCTTAGCAGGACATTTAGGAATGCTAGTTCCAATGAAGCTAACTAATGTTTTCTCAGTTCTACATATTGTTTACATAGCCATTACTGCTTCAGTTCCAATTCCATTGATAATTATTAAATATGAATGTCCTAACAGGGAACTGAGCACGATATTCTATTCTGTTGCAAATTTGATAATATTTTCAAATGAAATGTGGGTACAGAATCACGTTTGGTATTTTTCATGGTCATATTACAGATTGTACTGAAGGGTGTCCTGTGATTGACTGGAAGAAACAGAGGTCTCCTTATCACCTCAAGATAAAAGCATCCAGTTTAAAGTGGACTTAATGTTCCAAGTTCCTAGAGGCCTGAATCTTAATTTTCACTATCAAATGTCCTCCCTCTTTTCCCCATCCTCAGAAAGATCCCATTTACCCTATACAATATTCTGCCTGCTGACTGATCTTGCAATCAATGTATTCATTAAAGGAAGACACACCCCTAACTACATACTCCACAAACATCTTTCCTCTCAGTGATAACTCCTTTTCCAACACACCTTTTATAACTCTCCCATTAACCTGTTTCTTAACCACCTTAGTACTTACACTAAACTCATCTTCACTGATTTAAGTGATTGTTTCCATCCAGTCTTTCACAAAAATCTCAATAAATCAAATCCTTCCATGAATCACAAAGGCTTTTAAACTCAGTCCAAATTGATTAAATATTAGTACATTTTAAATTTATTTTATTTAGAGAAAAGTCTTTTGATTTACATTCTGAATAGTTTATCTGATGTACCCCAACCAAAGTAATCTCAGATCCAAACTGAAACACAATTAGTTTCATTATCTCCACTTGTCAGTGGTCATGGTAATTGCCAGTTTTTGAATTCTTTTTATAGATCCTGCATTCTCTTGTATGTTGAACACATTGCTTCCGAAGCAAGACACTAGTATTTAAAGTTGTGTCATGGCTTTCAGGATTTTCCACACCAAACAGCATATTCATGTTCTAGGTCATAAAATTCATACTCCTAGCTGCCAGAATTGAGGCACTGCCATTACATGAGAGATCACTTCTGTAGGCTGGTAGGGAAGAATACTTGAGGCGATTGGCTTCCATTTCCAGGATAAGGGGACTGGGTTGTCTACACCAATTTATGAAAATGAAATCCTACTTAACCAGATTGATATTTTTCATAACATGGTGATTCGCTCAGGGGCTGAGAACACTGGTTAGTGTGCGCTCTGCACAACTCCACATGCACACAATTCCATTTAAAAACTAGAAAACAGTGTTTTTGTTGTGAAAATGGTTGAACAAAAGTTGCATAGTGAAGTTGTGGGCTGTCCAAACTTGGGTATATTCCAGCCTGGACTGGACAGCCCCTGATCAACCTGCTCTAAGAAGAAGGGCTGGATTATGCTATCATCTCCAGAAGTTCCTCACACTAACATCCAAATCAACAACATCACTTCTGTGATTCATTATTTTGTGGTTTGAATAATTCACATTTGAATTGTTGAGAAAGGGAGTTTTCTGTCAAAGGGTTATTCACCAGGATAACTGAGAATTTCTTCCTTTCACTTTGCCCTGCAAGTGGCTCTAACTTCTTAGCTATAAGACTTTTATATAGTGTTGTCATTTTGATCTATTCTTTGTGGACGTCTGAAATTTGTTTGAGATTTGTATGTAAAAAAGATGAATTTTTCCCTCTGTCATCCTCTCTCAGAGAAATGCAGATGGATAAATTCAGTATGCTAGACATGTTTTCTTCTACAGAAAGAGCAAAGAAGCCTTTCTGCCCTACTTTTGGTAGAATCTAAGTCAGTTTGAACAACAGCAACAGGTAGGAAAATAGAGATTTCTTGTTAACAGCCTTTGTTTAAATAGGATTTTGGTGTGCAGCTTTTGCAGACACTATAGCTAAGGTTTGATTCTTAGCCCTTCTTAATGCAGCATCCAAAGATGTGTAACTTCATGTCAAAGGGTCGCTGCTCAAGGAAATACCCACACTGAATAGCGTTTCCCCATTTTTTTCATTGTTACTATTATTTAAGAAATATTTTCTTGAGTTGGTGAGATTTTAAATTTTTTTTCCTTTTTGCATCCATGGAATAACCAAAATGTACAACAAATGGTCATATAATTCTGATTTAGGGAAAAGTTTTTGTTAGAATTTATTTCATGTCACAGTAGATACCAGGAAAAGAGGTATTCTCATGGAAGCACTGGCACTGTGCCAGGCTCAAACCATGACATCTATGAATGGCTTGTTTGGTTTAGAGACCTACATTTCCAATGACATTTTGAGGAAGAAATGTGGACACAGAGAGGGACAAACAGGTGTTCAAAAGTGTATACACACGCACACACATTAGAGTCAGAAGATAAAACAACTCTTTTTTTGCTTTCTCAGATAGTTATAGCTATGTGTATTTTGGTAATGAGATAGGCCCGTTTAAACAGACGTCTGCAACAGGATAATAACTTTGCAAAATATGACTGACAGTTACTGCACAACCTCTTTACCCATGCTTCTACTTCTATCAAGAAGGCCTTATACTTTCATCACTTTTGAAACATGTTCCAGCTGCATGTGCTACTGAAGCTTCAAAGGCATGAATAGACAGAGAGTTTCTATGAGCTAGATAAGCTGACATGTTCAGTGAACACATGACAAAGAGGGCAGTGCTGTATCATACTGTCACACCAATAGAAAGGACTGCTTCACCTTCTGGATAACGTGTTCACACAAACAGACTGCATTACTAGGGGCATTTTAGGTAGAATTTATTGGTAGTGGGTGTCTGTGCTGAATATCTGTTGTAATTATATACCCAGTTGTATTTGACACTTTTAATAAAATCATAGAAACACAGGATGATTTTGCTGGGAAGGGACCTTACAAATCATCCAGTTCCAATCCCTCCGCCATGGGCAAGGATTTCTTCCACTAGATCAGGATGCTTAGAGCCCTCTCCAGCCCAGCCTTGAACATTTCCAGGGAGGGGGCACCCACAACTTCTCTGCGCAACCTCTGCCATTGCTTCAGCACCAGAGAAATAAATATTTTATCCCTGATATGTTATCTAAATCTACTGTCTTTCAGCTTAAAGCCTTTCCACATTTTCCTATCGCTGCTTGCCATTGCCAAAAGTCACTCTCCAGCCTTCCTTGTACAACCCTTTTAGGTAGTGGAAGGCTGTTCTTGCCATTCCTGGTTTTTTTCCAACTGATGTGGAATGTTTTCCTTTGGGAAAGAGCAGTTTAAGAACTCAGGACGTCTTTCTATCATGCTCAAGAAAAAAAGAAATGAATAAATTATGGCTAAGACTGATGGGAACCTGAGACTTTTACTGCATGTGGATGTCATAGGTTTGGTAGCAAACTCAGAGGTTTTTCAAGTTTGGGGTCATCCAGTTCCAGTCCTCAGGAAACTCTAATCTCATCATATTTCTATTTAATTGATATTCATTGCAGAAATATAAAGAAGAGGTACATCAGGCAGATGTGCATAAGTAGCTCCTTGACTGTCCAGCCCCAACTTCTACAAAGGATAGAGGAATTATAAGGTTTATTAACTCTAATTTCCTACAGTGGAATTGCTTTCAGCCCACCACTTCTGTAATTTGTACATGATCTACTACCCAAGATTTTTTTTCTTGCAAGGAAGGGACTACAGAGCTCTTTCTGGAACTAAGATTTCAAGTCCTTCAGTTGGAACTGGGAGCTTAATTACGTTTGAGGATTTGGCTTAAACAAAGTTCTGGATTTTGGCATCAAAAAGTAAAGTAAAACTAAATCCCATTATTTTAGAGGCATATAAATCCTCTGAACAAACTGCTTGCTTCTGTTTTAGAGTGTGTGTGAAAACTTAAATTTATACTAGAAGTGATGCCTCTTCACAACAATACAATAATCATTATGTGTTAATGATTCCCTAACGACAGATTTAACTGAACATTCAACAAGAGTTTGCAAGAGATTAGAACTTGCCAAAATTTGCTTTGATGATCTCAGTGAAATTAGAACAGTCCAAGCAGGAAGGTTGCTTTGAATTTTATGAGTTTCACATATTTAGAAAAATCATTTTAACTGAGCAGTGGCCATCTTGAAGGTGGGCTTTGTGTTCAGTTATGTTGGCTTCATCTGCAATATCACTTTTGGTCCTGGTGCCTGTGCCTTCCAGCCTGTAGGTCACACGTAAATTCATTCCCTAGATGTACACTTGCTTCTTTCTTGAAGGAAGGTAGGAATGTGGAATGAAGTTTATGTATCCAGGTCCCACCCCTATAGGGGGTTAAAATATGAGCAGCAACATGCCCATTGAAGATAAGAAAAAATAACTGAAACTCTGAAGAGGTTGTTCATCATGAAATTCTCTTTAACAATGTTATTCACCATCCTCTGTCAGAGGACCTAGGGTAATGGCAAAAAAAATACTATCAACCTTAAAACAATTTATTCAAATGCAATCACTGCAAAAAGTAGTGTACTTTAGCTACATGGGAAATTGAAAAGGCCCACATTATCACAGTGATAGAAGAAAAAATATAAAACATGGATGTGTTTTGTAAAGATAATTTTGCAGACTTTCTGGAGGTTTATCATATGTATGAATTTTGTGGTGTAACTCGTCTGCAGCTAAGCCCCAGGCAGCTGTTTGCTCACCCCTCACTGCATCAGGATGGGAGGAAGTGGATTCAAAGGCCAAAGTGAGAAAACTCATGGGTTGATATAAGAACAGTTTAATATAATATTAATTAATAATAATACTACTAATATTAGCAATAATAATAGTGATGAAAAGAAAAATTACAAAGAGCCTTCAGGTCCCCTTATACCTCTGGATCAAAAACATACCAGCTGACCTTCAGTCTCTCCAGGCATTTTCTACCAGAGGCTCCAGGTGGGTCTGTTATCCCTGGCTGAGGTGCAAAGAACATATTTCACACTTTGTCTTGTCTGGACTGTCCCAAGTACTATTGAACAGCTACCTCCCATCTGATTTTTTTTAAGGCTTGCCTCTAGTTAGGGCCCGTTTAAAGTCATAATTCTGGGTCACTCCACAGAGAAAGCTTATGATCAGACTGTAATTTGGAATGTGCATTCTCCAAAAACCTACAAAACATAAGAAATCTTGTGTTTATCTTCTGTTAAGTGGTCAAGACAGAGTTGTTATTTTGCCTTTGTCAATGGCTTTATCCTTATCAAGTGATCCCAGCTGCCAGATTTCCTTATGCTCTAATTCCTGACTAGTGGTCCCAACAGACCATCATTGGTAACTAAAAATTCTTGTATCTAACTTAGAGCAAGGGATGAGGAGGTTTCTGTTGCATTTATGATTTCAGTCTTTTCCTCTTGTTCTTGTGACTGCTTTTCTGCAGAACTGGCTGTGTCTTCTAGTTCTTTCTCCTTTTTCCTCTTAAGAAAACCTTCTTCATATTTTACCGAGTCCTCTTCTTCCTCACAGGAGGTCTTCCAGAACCATCTGGAAGCAATATTGTGTAATGCGCTCTAGGGGTTTTTCTTGAGCAGGGAGGTTGGACCAGATGACCCCGCTCTGGTCCTTTCTAACCTGACCCATTCTGTGATTCCATTTCTCCCTTTTAGTTATGGAGGTGAGTGATCTAGTGTCTGGATTAGCCCTACCGTTTTTTGGTTTTTTTTCCATCCTTCTCACTGAGGGTAATGCATCATATCCAGCAGGGTTGGGCCTCTTTGGAATGGCCACAGCATTTTTATTTGTAAACGTTCTACCACTTTGTCTGGATCCTGTAACTTTTGGGAGTGAAGTTTCAGAACATTTGATGTCACCTTTGGGACCCCTTCCCATATTCTCCCACATTTTGTGCCACCCATCACCATACTCTTATAAGGACTGGGTCATATTCCTAAATTGCTTCTTAGCTTTAGGCAAAACCAAAGCAATATTCCTAAGACATACCAATAGAAGTGTTCTAACTATTCTCAGGTGTTCAAGATACTGAGAAGTTATTGCAACTTTCATAGAAGAAATAAGTTGTCATTCTGTCTTGCCTCCACAAAAAAAACCCTAAAAACCACAACAAAAGACCAAAACAGAACAAAACCAAGAAAACCCCCCAAAACCCACCCCCCACTAATACCCCCTCTCCAAAAAACCCCAAATAAACCAAATTTGAAAACCCAGCAAACCAAACAAATTAAAAAAATTAGTAAAAGGCAATATTGCTAATTGTCCTCATGAAATGGCACCTAGAGTACAGAGCCCAAATACCAGATCAAGCTCAAGGTCAGTGTTTTCATAAAAATCTCCTCAGCAAAACATCACTAACCACTACAGAGCACAATGAACTGCAAAAGCCAACACCAGCTTTTGACATGTACAGCAAGAAAAGGGCAGGGTACAGATCAGATTAAAAAATATCAAGAACAGGAGGATCTATGTTGTGACCCCAAACCGATAACAAGTATAAATCCCTTCTAATACACACTGGTCAATCTGTTATTAAATGAAACCCTTTGAGACTCACACTGGGTGTCAAAAAGAACTTTCATGGCTTAAGTCCTGTCAGCAACTAAGTACCAGACAGCCACCAACTCACTCCCCACGCCAGCAGAATGGGGCACAGAGAATTCAAATGGAAAAGAAAAGAAAACTCATGCATCGAGATAAGAACAGATTAATAACCAAATTAAAATTAAATGTTACTTCTATCACGACTACTCCTGCTGCTACTAGTATTGCTTCTATTAGTACTACTGCTACTACCTCTACCATTATCCTAATGAAAATGAAAACAACAGAGAAAGACAAGCGATGTAAATGAAAACCATAGCTCACCACCAGCTGATCAATTTCCAAGCAGCACCCCCTTGGCCAGTCTCCCCCTCATTTATTGCTGAGCATGACACCATGTGGTCTGGAATATCCCTTTGTCAGTCAGGGTCAGATGTCCTGGCTATGTCCCCTCCCAGCTCCTTGTGCACCTCCAGTCCCCTCATTGGTGCGTGGGTGAGAAGCAGAAAAGGCCTTGGCTCTGTGTGAGCACAGAACTTAACCCCATACCAGCTACTTTGAAGGAAGTTAACTCTACTCAAGTAAAAACCAGAAGAATAAAATAATGTTTGTCATTTTGGGGAGATATGTTATATTTTTTATGTCTGGCATACAGTTTGCATTCAAAGCCTAAAATTCAAAACAAATCTACTTAGAGAATTCTGACTCATGCTTATGGCATAAAATAATTTTTTATCTGAAACTTATTTTTAAAATGAAAGTTTTGGAGAATGTGATCTTTGCTGATTTCTTCTAATGGCAAAGGAAATGAGGAGAATGGTGTTTCAAATGGAAGTCAGTCTTTGTTTCTTCAGTGGAGAATGAGTGTTCATCATACCATAGTTAGAGCAGAGGCATAAAAATAGAGCAGATCATTCAATATTTTGAACTCCCCCCCCCCAGTTAACTGCTAATCCCTAGTAATTTGCAGTTCAGGGACTCTTGAGGCCTTTCTGCCCCTGCAACATGGTCAAGGTTTTCTCAGAAAAATTAGGACAATCGAGAGGTGTCTTTGGAGGTTATCAAAAGACAAATGCAATTTTCTCCCTGTGCTCCAAATTTTAAAAGGAAAAAATTCTTGTTAGCAGGTTCAGCTCCTCTTCATTTTTATACTTCATCTCATCAAACATAAGAAATATTAGTTTCAAGCATTGGTACATATTTACCACTTTTCACACTAATGAAGAATGGTGCATATATTGTCTTGAAGGTATCATTTTCTGTCACTAGTTCATTCCTTATTTGGTATGTTTATGAATGCAACTAAACCATCTTGCCAAAATAGTAACAACTCTCTTCAGCAACTCTCCTCGCTTTCTTTTTTCTGTGTTTGCCTGTCACTGCCTCACGGTTCTCTTAAATAATTTTCAGCTAATACTATTCACACAAAACTAGAATTAATTAAAATTGTAATATTATATTGGCTATAAAATTCTTTTAGTCAGCAACAGGACCAACATGTACCTGTTCACCAGCTAACTTGAACTTGAATGTAACTTTCTTGTCTGTTTTCCAGATAAATATAGTATTTCTTGGTATGCATGAAAATGTGTAATATACTGTTTTTTTTAAACATTCACCTTAAATTGGTGCATTATACAGAACCCAATAGCCTTGATCTGGTTCTGATTTTTTTTTTCTTATGGTCAGGTGAGCTTTATTAATGGAATAGAGACACAGTGTGAAAGATAGTAGAATCACACATTTGTATGTGTGTATGAAAGTTTTTGTAAAGTTTGTTGATTTAGCATATGTCCAAATCCTCCCCTTTCCCTCCAACCTTGACACAAACTTCATTTTTAAGCAGGGCTATTTTAGACATGATTAAAGGCATGCAAAATTATGGGTAAAATAATGATTATATTGTACACAATTCCTGCGATCTAACTACGCAACTGTAGCTCAGCGTGAAGCAGATTGGTCTTTTCCTATCTGATTCAACTCCTCTTTCAGGCTTGAGTGTTGACTGTAATTTGCAGACATGTTAATATGTAGAAGTGAACCATATATAAATGAGTAAAGCCAGAAAATAACAGGCTCTTTTGGAACTCTTTCTTTCTTACAAATCAGTAACCTAAAATCTCCAGCCTGGGAGACATACAGGAGTTCAAGCAGCATATTACTCTGTACAAACACCTTTTTACTACATTCTGACAGCTTTTGACAAATGTAACACAGAGCAAAATCATTTGCAATGGCTGCATCTGCCTCTTTAGAATCTGTGATGAGAACTGCAAAGACTGGTTATTTATTTAAAAGTCAAGTCTATGTGCGGCAGATTTTGTGAAGTGTGAACAGTGAAAGCACTTCAGTGCCATCTTTTCCTGTGTCTAAGTGCAATGCAAGCAGTTTCTAATTTCCTAACCTGTACCTTTGGTATTTTAACTTATTTCTAAGGAACATTGGGCAAATAACCTGTGGAAACAAGCCCTTGTGAATTAATTCACAACATCACCTCTGAAATGAGGATGCATAGGCTTGTTTTGCCTGGGAAACATTGTTGCAACCTGACTGTATAATTGTTCTTGGGATCACTTGGATGGTGGACACTTTAATCAATGGAAGCATTTCTTTATTTATTCTAAACTTGATTGAACATTTCTTCCCATGTTACATCAACTTCTAGGAGCTCCTGATGCTGAAAAATGGTAAAGAAATATTTGCACTGGTTGGCCAGCTTTAGTGTGGCTTATGATGGTGAAATTAGTAAGCATCAGTTAAAGGAAAAAAACAGTGGATGCACACTTCCAGGCTTTGATGTAAAGATAAGACTAGAGATGTTCTAGTAAGGCAAATGAATCAAGTTTTCATGAACTGCCTGATTTTCTCTATATAAGGGCTGAACTGAGTTCTTTCTCTCTTACCAGTTATCATTATCAGCATCTGACAAGTAACCAATTCTACAAGTAAAAAATTCAGGCTCTTTAAATTAGGTTTCTGTGAAAGCAACACAGATTTTATTCAGGCTCCCTAGTGTTAGCCTAGTTATTTTGCTTGTTTCCCTTCTCCTACAATTTTCAAAATGTACTTTAAGCTACAAGAAACAAATCATATTATATATCCAATAGCCTAATTCAAGTTGCTATTAGAAACACAACAGCAGAATTATCTTTATTATCTGCTAATTTAAGCATATTGACCTTCATTCCCCCTGCTTCCTGCCAAGGACTAGCATTTAAGAGTTTGCATGGGTATAGATGCCTGTGTCTCTTATGCAACACTTCCCAGCTACAGGGGCTATACCTGCATGAGATGATTCCTTATTATCTTTCCCCAGGAGATTATCTCCTTCACAGGCTTAAGATTGATTTTTTTTTTAACTGACACTGAATTCCTGAGCATACTGCAGGCAGTATTCTTCACATTTTATATTATCTCCAAAAAAAAAAAAAAAAAGCCCAGCCCAACCTATTCTTCCTCTTAGGCAGGAACACAAACCCTTATTCATTATCTCCAAAGACAACATGTTTACCTCTGTAGTTTGCTCTTCCATATCTTTCACAGCTCTCAATGCAGTAAATAGTAAGTGTTTCTCCTCTACCTGCAAGCAGAAAGTGGTCTTGCCCTGATTATTCAATTTTTTTTTCTTTTCTTTCTGGAAAGGGTGAATGTCTTTCTAATTGCCTGGGCTTTGATCCTGTAGTCAAAATCACACATGTTACGGAACAGATAAGAAAAAAGCCTTGAGTTTAATGCAGAGGATAGAAACTTAGCAAATGGATAGAACATGGGATTGAAAGGCAGGAGGTATGGGATTTATTCCTATCATTACTATTTGCTTCTACATGATCATTGTCAAGTCATTTAACCTCTGTGTCACATGTTCCTCTATATGCAGAGTTAAAAAATAACATTTCTCTATTCAAGGCAGAAACTGCATAGTCTGAGGCCTAATTAAAGCCAGTAAAGTGTTTTGAGATCCTGGATAAAAGGTGCTATAAAAAGTTCCAACTATTAATTGCTTCGTGTTCCCTAGAAGATTTTAAGTCACATACCTCTTTGAATCATGGATCTCTATTAAATGAAGATTGCTGTCTGTGCAATCATGCAGTTGTTGGCTTTTTAATTTCAGAAACAGATGTCTTGTGAGAGTAAGCCATCCATACTTATGAACTAACCTAAAATCCTAGCTAATACCTACAGACTTCAGGAATAACACATGAAAACAACACACCACTAACCCAGTTTACTCTCTTTTGTAAGTTTCTGCAAATACTTTTTTTAAAACAGACTTTCTGTTTTAAGTCCACCACTTTATGTCTTTCCCCCAGAAAATCAAATCCAATCTGAAGTAGGTTTCTGTTATGTTTTGTTTCCGCACCCCCATTCTGGATAAAGCACCCTCAGGAGGAGGTGAAGGGGATGGAGAAGGTGTGTGAATTGACTGAAATCTGCTTCTCAGATTACCAAATTGTAGACTATGCTCAATAAAATGGTAGTATTGAACCAACACGATCTTGCATGGATTCTGAGAAGTCAGAGTTTCTTCTGAGCATTTACATGGATGTGGACCACTGTGCAATGCAATCACTTTTCCTTTGGTCACCTTTTCTTCCTACAGGGTTGAAAAAGGCCAAACACTTAGCAGACACCCAAATCCTGTGTTATTTCACTTCTCCTTTAAGGAATGCTCCGATTTCTTGCAACTCTGGCAAAAACCAGCCACTTTTTTTTAAGAGAGCCAAGAAATTTGCTGACTGTCACCTTGCATATGACTTCCCGGACTCTCTAGGCAGGTATTTGGTTAATGGCTGTAGTACTTTCAGCAGAATTAACTCTTTCTTTCCAAGAAGACACAAACACAAATTAAAACACACCTTTAAAAGACCAAGCATTCTGTACTTGTACCATACACCTACCATCTTATGCTAACAAGAGTCGCATGACTAAGACCAACAAAAGTCAGACTTTTTTAATAAATAACACACATCCAAGTATAGTTAGCTTCACTATTTCATGTTAAAAAAAATTCCATTAAAATATATAAAAGCCCAATTTTCTACATGTTGAATTAAAAGCTATTCATGATCTGGATTTTGGAATTAACCATGAGGCTGGTAAAAGGCAGAAGGTACAAGAAACATGTCTTTGGAAAAAAAGGTGAAACTCTATTACTGAACCATCTTACTGCTCAGTTTTGAACCCCAGCATTGATTCTGCCAGCACACTTTATCTACCTGAACACAATTTAGAATCACAGAACCATTAAATGGCCTGTGTTGGAAGGGGTCTTTAAAAACCATCTTGTTCCAGCTCCTCTGCAATAGGAAGGGACACCTTATACGTGACCAGGCTGATCAGAGCTCCATCCAGCCTGGCCTTGAGCACTTCCAGGGTGAGGAACCCACAACTTCTCTGGGCAACCTGTGGCAGTGCCTCACCACCCTGGAAGGGAAGAGTTTCTTCACAATATCTAATCTAAACCTACCCTCTTTCAGTTTGAATCCATTCCCTGTTGTCCAACATGCTCTTGCACAAAGCACCTCTCCATGTTTCTCATACGCTCCCTTTGGATACCAAAAGGGCAGAATCAGGTCAACCCCAAGCCTTTTCTTTTCCACACTGAACAATCCTGATTCTCTGTCTCAGCCTTTCTTCTAATCATCTTGGCCCTTCTCTGGACTTGCACCAACAAGTGAAGCTTCCAGTGCTGGAAACCCCAGAACTGGATGCAGTACTTGTGTTAGGGTTTCAGAAGATCTAAACAAATGCAGGGATGCTGCATTTGAGGTTGCGAAGAGTCAAATTCCAAACAAATTTTCACATAAAAATTGACTTCTATAAGTGATTTGAGACTACAGAAAGAGAGTGTTCATTGCCAGACAGAAAATGTCCATATATGTCAGAAAACCAGCAATGATGATGAATGTAACTTTTCTAAAGTAAAACTGCATTTTTAAACATTTACAGGGATAAACTACAAGTTTTTCTCCATCAAACCAGCATTAATTACTTCTCCTTGACCTGGAGAAGTAATAGGAGACCTGGGGTCTCCTATAGAATAGGAACCAGCTTGCTGTATTCGGGTATTGGAGAGAGCTCCCAGACTCTGCTGCAGCTGGAGTCTCTCCCTTCAATATTTACTGTTATTTGATCGATAAGGAAATGATGAAAACATTCAATTTAGTCCTGGAATTTCTTTGGGTGTGGCTGCCTGTGATTTCTGCAGCATGAATATCTACTTCTAACTTGACTCTACAATAATTTGCAACTCAAGAAAAGGTTTTGGAGTTGATATTAGCAATTTTACTGTCTTTTGATGCACTGTTGCTACTGTTTTGGTCATCAGAGAGTGAAAGACTGGAAGATGATATGTGTGCAATCTTACAACTGCCTTTACCTCATGCAATGGCAATATTTTTGAGGTTGCCAGTCCTATTTCTATGTTTTATTTCAAGCTGTTTCCAATAATTACATAGTAGAGCACCTGTGCTGGATGAGTATCAAGGGTATTAAGGCCAGAAATTTTTGCAGACAAAAAGAAAACTTGTTTTTGTCTTAAATTGATTTTTTCTTATTCAAACAACCCAGCAGAACAGTCAACACTCGAATTTATGAGTATGTTAGGGCATGAGAAGCAGAAAATTAAAAGGTGACTGTATAGCAGGAGCTCTAATTGATATTGTTCAAGCTGGTGAAGTGCAGATAGAGAGCACAAGATATGAAAAGCTGGAGCTCAGTTCTAAAAAGCCCTTTCCAAAAGAGTTGAGATTCTACTAGTTACACAGAAAAAAACTGTTATAACGACTTATATTTCTACACAGTTGAGATATACAGAGAAGTGTCTCATCTCCCAATTCATGAACCTAATTGTAAGGCATATAAACAGCATGATTATTTGCTAAAAGGATTATGATTCCTTGTGTTTGGAAACAGAGCTGTTACTTGTAATTATCAATTGAGTTCATTATAATTTCATTTCCAGATACAGTGCTGATTTCTTGTGCTTCCCAAATGATATTCTGCCCAAGCATGTGGAACAGTTGCTGTGTATGTCCATCACAGCTGTTTTCCGGTGTGTTTAGAAGCCTTCAGATTCCCAATATGGCTTTGGTTGCTGCTAAAAGCATCAATCTATGACTTCAGTCAGTAGAGGAGTCAATGTGAAATGATCATGTATGGAATATAAGGGCTGTTTGTTTCAGTTTGGGTATCTAAGACACACCCTTTTAAAGCAAACAGGGCAAATAGATATTGTCTTCATGCTTTTCAACACATTGAGAGTGTAGTTTGAGAAGATTGTATATGAGAGCCTCCTGCCAGGGATTCAACTTCCAACAAGCCCAAGTTGATGCTGTTTACTCCTGACATAGCACCTTCATCAGGTGAAGGTTGCATTTGTGTGCCACCATAATGTACAGAAGAGACTTATCCACAGCCTCCCTTCCCCCTCCACCCTTTCTACACAGCTGTTTCCTTGAGCAAGATCATTGGTAATTTTTGCTCTAGATTCAGGGCAGTGTACAAGACATAAGCAGGGCTGAGAAAGACCACAAGAGATGGACTTAATCCTATATCCCAACAAGGATCAGTTATATCTGACTGAAGATTCTCCAACCTATTCTGAAAACCCTCCAAAATACATCCAAGCAGTGCATTACAGCATTATATTTTCTCAATCTGTCTAAGCTCTCTGCTATTACCCACCCTGAATTGAGTTCAGTTTAATTTCCCAACATTTTTCTCTCTCTGGTATGAATTTAATGGAGAGAATAAAGCATTTATTTCTTTTTTGAAAAGCCTATAATTTATTTTAAGCTCGTCACTGTAAATCAGCTCAAGCAAATCCACCTTTCTTTTCATTTTTGCTCACGAACCTTTCATACTCATCCTTCTTTTTGCTCAGAGGTCTATGTCCAGCTGGACCATAGCTTTTTTTTAAGCTTCCCATCATGGATATTCCTGAGGTTGGATCAATACTGAACAGAGCATAGCAGGTGGTTTATTTTGCATTTTGCAGGCTGTACTTTTATCCACACTGCAAAATGACATTTTTCCTTTTTACAGAAACATAGTATTCTTCACTCATATTCCCCTGTGGTGTTTTATGGCCCTCTGCTAGGGAGACTGGACGGAGTTCCCTCTGTAAAATCAGTCCTGATTCCCCAAGTGAGCTTAAGTTTTGCTCAGCATGTAAAAATCTGTGCCCTCCAGTGATCAAAGCACTCAGTGGTCATACAGAATTCTGAGAGCAAGTCATACTCTGAAACAAAAGCATTTAAAATAAAATCTTAAAACCACAGGACAAATTATGGGCCCATCTATGGTATTAGGTACCCAATTATCTCCCGCAGCTGGATCCTAACCTTACTAAAGAAATCCCACTTCCCCTTTTCTGGCTCCCCCACTTCCCTCAGCATCCTTAGAGTCCCGTTGCTCTCATCCATTGAATATTCAATCATGAAATTTCTCTTGAAGATTAAGTAAAGTACCTTGGTGTTCTTATATCATAAAACAGTTTTCTGATCATCACAAATCTCACCCAACTATGCAGAACCCCAGAATATTAGAAAAAGTTCGGTTGGAAGGGACCTCTGGATGTCTAGTTCACCCTTACTTCAAAAGCATGTCTAACGGGAGAGGCTGCTTTGGAAATTTTCCAGATGAGTTTTGAACACTATCTGTGGAAATAATCCCCCTTCTGCCAAGGACATATTTTGATCCCCTCCTCCTAGTACATATCCAGGTAATGTGTGAAAATACAACACTAATACTTTTCCCAGATATTTTCTTTCTTCCCAATAAAGACTTAACAGAAGAGACCAACTCAAGACATTACAAAGTGTCAAGTATTTCAGTCAGTGTGGCTAACAACAAATAAAATGTCCTTTGTATTTTATCAGTCTCTAGAAGGTGTATCTTTATACAGCAGCCTAGCAATCCAACCATGGTGATTTCACCTTTGATCTCTTTTCCACATTTTTGATACAAAATCCCAGCACTAACAGCATTTCAAGTGCAGATCTTACACCCAATGGATGGAAGTAGCAGTCAGCATTGCAAACAATATTGAAAATGCAAGAGTTAAAGCAACTCCATTTGGAACAAGAAATTATATTTTATATTATTCAGTTTTGGTAATATTTTAAGAAGCAATAGGTTTTATCAGGCCTAGTTAAGTTTAGTCACTCTTAACAGCTACCTGGTGATCTCTCCAATTATGTGAAGAAGAATAGTTCAGTTCATGCACTACTCCTGTACATGCATTACTGGATCTCCTCACAGATACACAGTTCCTGCTCTTCAGAAGTCACTCACTCAACATCATACAATGAACCAGAGGTACCAATAGGGCTATAGCTTGGACGACTTTGGCCAGTGACCTTAAAACTAATCTTTTAAATGTGTGATTTGCTTTAGTATCTGATGTATATTAATCAGCTACAAATAAAAGCCACACTGATGTTTCTAGCCCCACAAACACTCTTTAGCATCAAAACTAAACCAAAAGCACAGTATATACAGTAAATAAAACAAGACCAATCCAAAAAAATAAAAATACCCCAACCCAGCAGTGAAAAAAATGATTAAAAAAATAGCAAGAAGTTTTATGACTCTTGAATTAGCCTGTGAACTGAACTTTGGACATTTCTGATGAGGGAGTACCTGTAGATAAAACAACCTACAATGCCTCATGATACACAATAGCACAAAGTGGAAACTGAAAATGTTTTTCTAAGGGAGGGCAGAAATAGGTAGTGCTGAAGTAGTACTGAAACTATTTGGGAAAGGGAACTACAAATATTTCAAATATACAATTTAATTTGTTTTCTTCTGTTTGGTTTGTTTTTTTTTTTTTGGAGAGAATCCAATTGAACAGGATTATAAACCTTCCTTCACATTGTTAGACCTGAAATGTGGCAAAAGAGAAGAAAGAATACAGCAACTTACCAGCAAGGCTATTTGCTAGGTAAATATTTCATCCAATACTTGTACGAGACTCTATCTCCAACAGAATCCATATATTATTACCAGTATCCTGTAAAATGATAAAGACAAACCATAATTCTTTGAGGAATATTGTAAATAAGAAATACAAGTACGGTGTCAGTGAGAAATACTGTATGCTATTGAAATTCCATATCATATCTACTAGGAGAGTGTAGCTATTATTACAAGGCATTTTAACTAAGATTACTATTAGGAAAAATGACATTTGAAAACAATATAGCAAAATATTGTCAGGTGGGTAGGTTTTACTTAATCAAAAAAGGCTTATTAATCTATAATTTATAAAAAAGCATATTCATGATATAAAATGAATAAAAAATAAATTGTGTTAATCTACTTGAATGAAGAGGTTATTCTGGTACTACTTGAAAATCCAATGTCAGTCTTGCTAGAGAAAAAATTGTTTGAAAGTATAATTTGTGTTGCTCTGCTTTACCTCCTTGAAGCTTAGACTAAGGTAGTTATTAGACTCTTGCCTGAAGCTGGTAGAGAAAGAGAAGTACCTCTGAGAGCAAACCAAGTCACCTGTGTGGATATTCCTCTCTTCACACAGTTTGTTTAGATGGTCAATTCAGCTTGCACTGCCAGCTGGTTAACATGGAAAATGTGAATCCCACCCAGAAAGTTCAGGGGAAACAAGAATCACATTGTCTATTTTTATTTTGACAATGTTTAGATATCTCCCACTCCTGCAATCTGCAAAGTGGCAGTGGCTCAGAAGGCAGACTTCTTCATGGCTGTGAAATTTTCTTGGATGAGAGTTCAGGCTTTAATAAAATTAACTCCCTGTGAACAAACCCATGGTGTTGGGGTCAGAAAATACTGCAGATTAAACTTCATGCACCTTTCCCAAGGCCTCCCCTGAGATGATGAAAGAAGTCAAAGGACAAACCTTAAAGCTGTTGTTTCATAGTGAAGGATCAGAGCACACAAATTTCTGTTCAGGGCCCCTATTTGAATACACTTTTCGTCTCCTGAGCATTAGTAAGACACATAAAGCTCAATGTTTACAAAGAAACTGCAGTATATGCAGGCTACAACATAAATATTTTACAAATGTGCAGAACCTGCTAAAAAAGATATTTTCTCACTTTTACTAATGCATCCTTCATACCAATAAAAACCTTAGTACATGTAATGACTTTATGTAAAAGGAATAGTCTTGCCAAATATGAAATGGTTGCTGAGATACAGACCGATCTGCCCAATAAGAAACAAATATTACATTTCAATCTGTTTTTAGTGAGTCCAGGAGCAACCTCATCTTAAATGCTCTTTGAGAATATTTTCTCTCTTAATATGCACCAATTAGAAGGAGGAAAAGCAGATGGCCAAAATAAATTAGAGACAGCATACCAGCCCTGCCTCAGATCATCACCATTGGCAGATCTGAGCAGCATCTCCATCCAGTCAGTAGTTAGGAAGGGAAGTATGTGGGGTTTTTTCCTCTATCCCTTTCTGGAATAAAATTGGAGAGGCACTGCAGCTGTCAGAGTATTCGGTTAGCAGATCTGAAGAAAGCAGAAATCTGGCCAAGGACATATAAACCCTTCTGAAGAAGAAATTTTCTTAATATCCAATTTAAACCTCCCCTGGCACAACCTGTGACCACTTTCTCCTGTCATATTGCTTGTTACTTGGGTGATCAACCCCCACCTCGCAGCAACCTACTTTCAGGTACTTGTAGAGAGTGAGAAGGCCCCTGAGCCTCCTTTTCTCCAGAATAAATGCCCTCAGCTCCCTCAGCCTTTTTTCATAAGACTTGTGCTCCAGACCCTTCAGCAGCTCTTTTGCCCTTCTCTGGATAAGCAGAATGACATGTCCAACATGACATCTGTGCTGCTCATCAAGAAAAGTCCTAAGTAGAGCAATTTTTAGATTGTTTTGTTTATTTTTTTTGGGGTATTTTATGGTGATGGCTGCAGCTGCTCCATGGTGTTGGTGTTAATGGACAGCTGTGCCAGACTGTAACACAGCATTATGGAGGACACACCTGGTGGAGCTGAGGAGCAGAAGTCAGGGCAATAACTGGATGATGGGGGAAAAATGGGACATTAGGGATATATCTCAGCCTGTATGTTGGGACACCTGGAGCCCTCTGAGGCAGCTGAGCTAACTGAGCTGCTTCTGTTCTTGCAGAAATTAGTCACAACAAACTCAGGTTTCGGCAATCCCAAATGACTTATTGAAAGTATTTTACCTTTCTGGTGAGAAAGTAAGAGTTTGAAGAAAGATCTAAATGCACAGTTTCACTAATGGATCAAAATAACAGATCAACCAACCCTGAAATGTTATTGTGTGCTTTATATGACTATATAAAAATTACCTAAACAAGCTACGAAAAGTATTAAGTAATCTGAATGCTGAGTGAATAAAGAGAGTGATTGCAGAGTAGTTAAGCATGAAAGAATATCTGAAAGGTTTTGGGTTGTTTTGCTTTTTTTTTCTTCTACCTTTTAAACTGAAGATAAATTGCAGGCCACACATGCACACAAGTTATAAGCTGGTTTGATTTTCACACAGACAATCTTATTTTTTGCAGGTATTTTTCCCCAGTTGTACTACTAGAAAGTGTAAGTACTGTATGCTGCATCTAATTGACACAGCTGCATTTCTAATTAAAAAACTTCAGGCATGTTGCAGTTCAGAACTGAGCATTTAACATGTCTTGAGCTTTACAAGATACCATTTGTCTCCAATAGGAATTGGGTAGCCCAGTCCCTGCAGGACTAGGGGCTATTGTGCTTTGCCATGCCATTTTGAACGCCTTTCATTTATGATAAATAATCCTTGTTCGTGTTTCCACTATTGCTGGAGGGTGTTCTACTGCTTTATATTTCACTTTACTTGCCATTCTAAAAGCTTTTTTTTTTCCAAAATAATTAACTTCTAAATACATTACTTTTGTGCCTTAGACCTTGGATTTATGATATGTTTTATAGTTGGGCCAGCATTATTGTAGATAGGATTTTTCTTGGGATGAAGATGTGTCCAAAATGTATTTGCCAGAGCTTTGGGAAAGCCTTGCATGTGGGGACCTGTGCCATATATCGCAAAAGAATAGATTCATGTAACTCCAACTTTTCCAGAAATCCACTTTGTGAGAAATAACTTTTTATAGTGTTTGAGCTTTTTTAGGCTCAAATCTGGGAATCACAGAACTGTGGAAATATCATATCATGGCATATAACACCATTTGAATTAGAGTCCTGCTGTGTTAGGCATTGAACACAAATTACATCCAGATTGTCCTTTAGCCCTAATTGCTCTCAGTTTTTATTTATAGTTTAAAAAGAAGAGACAATCAGCCATAGAAAGTTCTAGTCTTTCTTAATAATTACTTACAGACATATCTCACTGAGAACAAAACCAGTTGCCATTTTCCATTATCTATGACAATCAGTCACTAAAGAATACAAATTCACCCTCCTAAAATAGTGCCTCTGACCTTCAGAGAAAGTGGTGATTTGTACCAACAGCCTAAAGTAAAAACTAATGTAGCCAACTGGAATCTGAGGGGGTAAAAGTGATTTTTGAGGCATAACTAAGCAATAAAATCCTGCTTTGCCATGAATTTCAAAAGTTGCAGAAATATAGCTATAAGAAACCTAAGTATTTGTTTTATGGAACTTGTTTATTGATTATTTTGCACTGAATTCTCAGGATTTACACTGCAAAACTGATGTTGTTCTGACACGTGGACAAGAATAGAAGGTAGAGCAGGACTGTGAAGAAAGATACATCTGCATTGAGATATCGTTGCTAAAAGAAACACAGCGGAGAGGCTGGAACTTCAATGTCCCTTTCAGCCAAGCCAGTCTGTGGTTCTCTGTGGTTCTATGGTTTGCTAGGATGTGTGGCTGCTTGGAAACGTGATTTTGAGAGGAAGTCAATTCAGAGTCAGGAAATGTAAATTCTATGGAGATTTTTCTTAAATTAGAAAGTCAACAACGTGTGACTTCAGAGAGTCTGAAAGGCAGCTCAGTTGTCTCAGCCTAGTTGCCACAGAATACTGGCCTCCACCAGATACATAACAAGTGGCCTCTGCCACTTACATAACAGGGTGAGGCATCTCACCTTCAGGTTCCTAAGAGCATGTCAATTCCTAAAGGAGACGCCTCAGAGGTCTTGCATCAGATTACACACCATCATTTAAATGGCTGGGATGCACCCTGCAATACCTCTGGGATGGCAGAACACTCCCTTGTTGAGGGAGTTTGTATATGAGCATAAAAAATTAGGGTAAAAAAATGAGTATTTATATATATATATACACTCGTAGGATTCTAATGCACCTTCTCAGGCCCCTAATTTGTCCAATCCATCTTACTATTAAATCACACACACAGGAGATGGATAAAAGGAAGACAGACTAGGAGCATGGCGTGAAAGATGTATTGCGATGATATTAAAATCTGGCCTTGAATTCCCTTCTTCCTTACAACTACTTATTGCCATTCAAGTTAGCTCAGGGAGGCAGGTCACCCACACTTTGATTCCTCTTCAGATTTTGTGGCTGACAAAGGGAATGTTAGAGCTCTGTGTACTTCAAAACTAATTTATATTTATCCATTTTGCCTATGTGTTACTTTAGGTGTGATGTGAAGGAGCAGTCAGTCTGAAGACTATGGTAGGCATTTGCACATATTACTTTGGTGTATCTCACAGAGGGATATTCACAAAGGCTAACTCAAGTCATGGACAACTTAAGAATAATTTCCCCAGGCTTCCATTATAGTCAGTTCAGGGAAAGGATCCTCCAGAGAGTGATCCAGATTAGAAGACTAACTTTTGTTAGCTTTTCTGACTGTCCCCCAAAGAGGATCTTTTTACGAGTAATTGTCAGTCAATTCTCTTGCAAATAAACACTTACTTCAAACATACAGACAGGATAAAATTGGTCTCTTGCTGGCATCCTCACTGATTTTTTGACGTAGCATCCATTCCTATGAAGTTCTTACAATTATTTTGCAAAATACCACTTTAACAGCAGGGTAGCTGTGTAAAGCAGCACTCAGCACTTGAACCATCCCTGCATCACCTTTTTCAGCGCCCGTACACTGAAATGTCAAACCATGCTACACCTTCTTGTCTAGGTAGTCTGTTTTAAGAGATCTCTATGTCTGATCAAAGCCCAGGTAAAAGATGATGCTCCTTGAGTTAACACTACATGGAAGATAAGTTCTGATGAAAGCTAGAGAGAAAAAAAAGGGGACTGGACAACTCCACAGAGTAAGCACCTGCTTGCATTCACCCATCCACATGAATATCCATCTTTGGAAAGATGAAGAACAACACACTTGTATCCTCTGCAACCCCTTCACTGTTGTTTTTGTTTCTTTATGCAAAAATCAATTTTCTCCTTGGAGTTTCATAGAACATGGTAAATTGCTCATGAAGCCAGCACTGTTAAGACAGTTCAAATTCTGTTATCTTGTAATGTGACGAGTCTTGTATTCCTTTCCAGAATTCATCTGTGATTTAAACAGAAACTCTTAAGTTCCTTGTCAGCAGCTCAGATATTCTTGTGAATGCTGTATAGATTTTATGGAGAGAGAAAGACTGACAAACTTTACGTGGTGGTGTATCTGGTCACTGTAATGATTCATTTATGAATGGTTAACTGGCACTGCTAGTGTCAGTTAACACCAATTCATTCATAAAATTTCTTTAGTGGAAGCTAGTTTCTGGTTTACAATAGTTAGAAATCTGTCAGTCATGCTGCAAAGAAAACAAAAGCAAGCTTTTTAGGTTCTACGTGTTTACAAATGAAATCCAAAGTCCTACAATTCATAATAAGATTTTTGTTGTTACTTTCTGTATTATATTTTTGTAGATAGACCTGGAGTTTATATTTGTACCAAAATTAGTCCAAGACACCAAGTTTTAACTTGAAAGAAATGGCAACATGAAGATTTTATTTTTAAGTATTTGAACATATCAGTAGAAGGATGAACACAGTGGAAACTGGACTGAAGTGATTTGAGAAAATCTCAGCAATTTTACATCTGTCCCTGGGCATATTTTTGTTTTTTAACAACACAAGCATTGAAAATGAGAAAAGAAGAAAAGACCATTACTACAAAATGAGATTATATTGAAGACAAGAGAAAGAGCTCAGGATACTTGAGTAGGACAACAGTGCAAAAGTACACAGCAGTGCTGGCTTCCAGCTCAAATGGAAGCCTTACTTTATTCACTGCTCACAAATGCTTGAAATGGTAAAAGTTTTATAATGCTTTAAAGCCATAAAGATATCTGGCTTCCTACAAGACTTATTTCCAAAGTTTTCAATCTGAAGAAGGATTATTTCTACAGTTAACAATGAGGGACAGGAGAAACCCTAGAGAGAGATTCATCACACCTAAGTTGGACATCTGCATCTGAGCCAGTCACCCTAGGCTCCCTTTCCAGTCAGAAAGATTGAACAGCACTGCTACATTATGAGACATCTGTCTCTTTTAGACTTCTTCAACATGACATGTTTTTTCACCCTAAAACCCCTTGTTTCTCATCTTTGATTACAACTGGAGTCTGGTTAACCAGCTCAGATAGTAGATGTTTAAAATCAGAGATGAAAATCCTTTCTCTGCTATGTCCAAACTCTTCCAGAATGAGCAATTGAACATGGGACATTTCCCAGTATCAGCTGTCATGCTGAACCTACAGAACCATGTCACTGAAGTTGAACTTTCTCACAATACTTGAGAAAAGCCAGGAGGTAGAGTTCACTGCAACTGAGTTCTTGATAAAAATATACAGATAATTAAATTAAATACATATTTCTTGTCATATTTAATAATGATTCTGATGAATAGACACTTAGGGGACATGACCTTTGATGGTTTTTTTGGAAAGGTTTCATGATGGGCCAGAAAAAGATTCACTTTTCAGTAGGAGATATACGAAAAAATTCCTAACAAATTTTTTCAGTGAGAACTTTCACATCTTTTTAACTCCCAGTGAGGAGATTTTCTTCTCCATGTTTTTCATATCCATGGTGTTTCAACCTTTTTAAACACGTGTGAGTTCTTTTTACTCCTTGTGCATACTGTTTTGCAATTAGACTGTTCACAATTATATTTATTGACAAGAAATGCTGTTTTGCATCCAAACCTACACAAGACAAAAAAAAAATAATTTTTTTCTTCTGTATATACCTTCAAGAAATAAGAAAAATGGTCTCTAAAGAAGCGTTTGGAAAAGCATCTTTTGTGATTTACTAGATAGCAGCTAAACTACAGTGATTCAGGAAATTCCCTCACCTGAAGATGGTTAGAGGATGGGTAAGAATTATTTGTAAGCATCAAATTTGCATGTTCAGTTCATCCTTGTTTCCTGTAGTCTGCTTGCAGCCACTGCTGGAGAAGGAGAAATGCTAAATGAGCCCAGGTTCTCCAACTCAACCCCTTTTAACATAAATTGAAAAGCTGAGGATATACAATGTGAGATGGTGGCCAAATAACAGAGAACACTTGTCAGCTCTAATCCAACTCATTTATGTAGCTGGAAAACATTAGTGCTATTCATTGCTCTCTAACATTTCATCAAATGTTCTTCAGGTGCATACTTAAACAGCAATGAAATAAAAATATTGAAAGTTCTATACATTTCCACATAACCCACTTCAGGTTTGACCTTTTAAAAAGTGTTTGCAAGTCATTAAGTGGAATCAATACCCTTAATTAGCATTCAATTGCTAAGAAAGGCAAAGTCCTTTAAAATTTTATATAGCATGTGTAAAAACTGAGTTAGGTGTATCAGTTCCTTTATCAACAGAATGAACCTAAAGATTGCTTTTTTATTATGTGCTGACAAGTATCTAAACTCTCTCTACTTTCTGAGAGAAGTCAGGAGTGAAAAAATTAAATGGGAAGAACTTTAATGTATCTATTGAGCTAAAATAAAAAAGTTATACTGTATCCTTAAACAGAAAGGTTAGATTTGATTCTGATGAATATTCCTGTAGGAGGGAAAGACCTAACATCTCTTTTCATCTTTCACCCAAAAACTGCAAATAAAAAGCAACGAAATCTTCTGATTTCTAATGCCATTGATTCAGTCTTCAGTTTAAGACTGTATATTCCTCCAGCATTTCCAACACTAAACTCATGAGTATTTTAATTTTTATTTTTACATTTGGCTAGATTAGGAAATGAAAAAGAAAAAACACCTGGTTACTGATCCTGACTCCAACGAGAAACTCAATCACTACTTTCTGCTTCAATTCAAGAGTTTTCAATTACAACATTTTTTGCCTCAGTTGGAAAAAGGAAACATGGCATTCTAAGACATTGCACCAGTGTTCAGTACTAAACTCAGCAATTAAAAAAAAATTGAGGGTTGAAAATAAATGTTGATTATTGCTATCTTTCATCCTCTGCATTGTAAATATTCATATATCTCTGTTACAACTTGGAGAGTCATTGCAAGAACAGACTTCATTCTAGTGTTCTGGGTAGCTATGAAGAAACTTGTTTTGGAAAGCAAGCTCAGGAGGGTGGAGATGTGTCCCCTCTTTTGTCTGGTAATTTTTGTCTTACACTGGTGTACTTACACCAAACTCTCTTTTCAATCCCATTATGTGCAAACATCTGTGGAATTTCTGAATAACATAAAAAATTATTATTCAACATTTTCTTAGTCTGTGTGGATTTAAGGTCAGAACAGATCAGTAAAATACCTGTCTGATTTCTGGAAAAACACTTAAGAACTTCACATGCTAATTGCTGTATCAAGATTATGGCTTCTGCTTGAACTATCACAAACTCCAGTAAAGGATATCTAACCTCAGCTTTTAGACTTCAGGTGGTGAGGAATCCATCATGAATCCAAGAAGGCTTTTTCAATGCCTAATTAGCTTTACTTAGTATGTGTACCTCAGTTCTAGCCTGGGTTTATCTAGCATCAGCTTCTACCCACTGCAACACAGAATGACTTTCCAGTGAATTAAAAAGTCATTACAATCAGATGGCTTTCCTCACTTAAGTGCTTGTAGACCATGATGAAACCACCTCTTAAACTCCATTATAAAATAAATTGATTGAGAATTTTACTGTATCTCCTCAAAGGGCATTAATTGCTTGTTGAAGTTATTAGGTAGCAAATATACCAGTATATTCTCTAAAGACTTTCACAACCTCTCCAGCACACCATAAAACCAATAATCAAGAATGGTAGTTCTTTCTTTAAACCCACATTGTTAGGGTATACAGGGAATTTCTCAGTCCACAATAAGTTGCAGAAAAGAGAAGTATGGCTTTAAATTCTTCAGCTGTGAAATTCTTCCCCTCTTTCTGCCTTCCAAGCCTAACTGTTTTCCAAATGTTTCAAAATGCAACAGTTCTTGTCTTTTGAGAATGGAAGAAGTTTGGCTGTCTCAAAAAAATTTAAAAATCTTACTCATAAAATCCGTTCTGTTACTCCCTTCCAGCTAGTCATCCTCAGTCTTCTGTCAGTAAGGGGATTTCCCCTTCTAGTGTTATATATAGGAAACACATTGTCTAAATATGAAAGGTTTTGCACATCTATATAGGAAAAGAATCCAGCCCCTTTAATCTGTGAATTATCCTCTCTTGTTATCCAAAGCAAGTCATATATATAAAACTTAGCTATGTAAACCTGTTTTATCTCACACACTTAGGCAGAAGCTCAGTGTTAAAGAATTAGCAAAGAGCTACAGTTAACTTCAATAAGCCCTATAGACACCAATGCATAAATCTCTCTCAATACATAAATTGTTGTAGAACTTGTTACTCTGGAATGTCTCCTCCAGCAAGAATATGCTATAAGAATGAAAAATAGTTGACACTAGTTTTGAGATTCATCCATGGCAGCAGCAACATATTCCTCTTTGAATGGTGTTCACTTACCCCTTGCTTTCAATGCCTGCTACTCAAAGGGTTTGCTATACACCTGATTTGGATTGATCTGACTTGGACTGTAAAATTTATTGTGTGTGTGTGTGTGTGTGTCTGTGTATCTGTGTGTATGTGTGTGTATCTATATGCATATTTCAGTGTTTTTTGCCGCTTTCAGTAAAAAATGAGGTGCTCAATGTGTCTTTTTCTTTGTGATAGCACAGCACAGTAACAGCAGTCATGTTTTGACTCCTGTTAGCTGCTGCTGAAGGTAGGAAGCCTATCACCCCACTATTAAGGTTGCACATCTGAGCAGGGGACTTTATTCTGAGCAGTCTTTGTCACCTTTTATGAGCGGGGTTGAAAATGTCAGGTCTGAAAAAAAGAAAACTTCCATTATCTGGAAGGTATTTTTATTTTAGCACTTTATTATCCTTCAGTATGTTTTAAGATGGCTCTGAAATATGAAGCTAGAACTACACCAGCCCTTGCCTTGGTTCCAGAGTGGAGGTGGTATAGTGCAGGTTACAGGCTGGTAAAATCACATCAGGATATGAGATTTCCAGGTGCACAAGTAGAAGACACTGGCTTCTCAATGCATTGTGCTCTCTTGGCATTTGTGTGTCCATGTAGTGTCCATAGATTAGGACTAGTAGGACAAGTAGCAGTGTCAATCTCTAATTCAAGAGTTGCATTATGACATCATGGGTTGACAGTATCACACAGGTGAATGGAATGAATTATATTTGTATAGAGTTATGCAAATATTCTGTATTTTTGCCTTGTTCCTCCTTTATTTAGATTTCTTTGCTAGGTTATTATGTGAGTAATTCATCTATTAATTCATACATGAAAGGGTAGCACAAATAGTTATTTGTGCTGATTTGACTTGACAATCTCTTTTGCTTCCTTTTTCTCCTATTTTTTTAACTATTTCTCTTGACATAACTCCAGCTACTTCTTTCAGCTTCTGAGTCCCAAAGCTACCATCTGGCCTGCAGCTTGGAAAAGCTGTTCTCAGTGTAGAATCTTCCTTATCTGACACTCCAGCTAAGACTTTTTATAATCTCTACTCCCACTATCTTAGGCATGCTAATAAAAAAACAACAACAAATATTACAAAAAGAAACTGAAGCAAAACTTTTATGGCAGGAAAATAATTCATGCCAATGATGCTGAGAAAATTTGAATTCACTTCAATACTAGCAATCTGCTTACTTGAAAAAAAAAAAAAAAAAAGGCAAAAAAACCCACAACCAATCCCCAAATACCAAAAATCCCACCTACCATGATTGTGCAGCAGATACTATGGGAAAAAGTATGGGCTCCATCATGGCACTACAATAGTTGAGCTGATGTTCCACTTGCTGCTGTTATACTACTAGACAGAGTCATGAAATGGCCAACCAGTCTTTTTATTTCTTACATAAAACAATGAAGTCCATTAATTTTTCTTTAGAGGGTTTGTATTTTTATGGTAGAGTATCAAAATATTGCCCTTAGCTTCATCTTTTGTCTTGTTGAGAACAATGAGTGAATCATTGCTTAGAATGTAATATGCTATACTAACTGTACAAATTTCCCTGAAGTAAACACTTCCCAAATCTGATTTGCAATACTCATACCCTGGTCTTTGATTTGTCAGGAGCTAACTGCACAACAGTACAATAGCAAGCAAGGACAGAACAGCAAATCACACTAATGTAATTATGACAGGGACTGGTTGCAGTATTCTGAATAAAAATAAAAGAAAAAAGACTCTCAGAATATGAATCTTCATGGTGAAAATAGGTTTCACAGAAGTCTGCAAGAAGAAACCAAATCTAAACACCAACTGTAGCTTGAAATAAACAAAGGAGACTGGAATATTTCTTACTCCAGCACTTTATTCGACTCATTTTAATAGTTCTGCACATTCCATGATTGGGAACCATTTATTTATAAAGTCTATTGAATAGTTCACTAAAGCTAGAGACCCACGGAGAAATATTTCTTAGAAGGTCGTATTGGGTCACTGGTTCATGCGCTTGTGTTTTGAGGCAAGTGTAGAACTGGCCAGCACCAGATGCCACAGAAGGATAAAAAACCTCACACAAATGGGTATTGTTTGGTCAAGGAGTTGTGATCAACAGAATGAAGCCCAAAAGACTGCTGATTGCCAGTGGTGTTTCTCAGGAATCACTCCCAAAGATAATTCTGCTTAAAGTCAGTGCTAATGGTCTGGGCAGTGGGACAGAGAGGATCTCAGCAAGATTTTGGGTGAAGCTAGATCAGTGTGTGGAGCACTCAATTAGCTCAGGATAGGGTCAGTCATTAAATGGATGCTCAAAAGGCTGGAGATATGGATTCAAAGGAACTTCACCACAGAGAAAGTATGCAGTCCTCGAATGGAGAGGGAATAATCCCATGCAATAACACAGGCTGGGATCTGGTTGTGAGAGACTGTAAGAAATGGATTTCCTCAATCTGGAGAACAGAAAGGTAAGGGAGACCTTACTGTTGTTTATAAGTGTCTAGTCAGACAGTCTAATGTGGATGAAAACACACAGAAATACAGAACAGAACAAAAAATGGTGAAGGCTGAGCTGCAGGATGGGAAATTCTGATTATACATTATGAAAGGTAACAAAAAATTGGATAAGGTGGCAAAAAGAGGTTGTGCCACCTCTAGAGAGAGGTGGCAATCTTTATCTCTTAATTAAAAATCCATCTGGAAAAGATTCCAAGAAATCTGGCTTAGGTTGGCCCTGCTTTGAGGAGCAGATTGGACAAAATTGGCTTCAGAGATCTCTTCTGGTTTAAAATAATCAATGAAATAATATTTTAGTGTTTAAAGCTTAAAAAAATGCTGTAATTTTGTTCTCTCACAAAATCTTCTCCTCTTGCTCTCATTTCTGGATATTCTTGTAGACAATAAATACAGTTCAATTCTTGTCTTTAATCTCTTGATAACAGAGTTCTGCTTATCTCACTAATAAGTTTTTACTTGGATGTCCAGTCTGATTAATCTGGTCTCCCATTAAACATTCACATGACTATTATTTTTGTTTGATTTTACTGATCAATGGTATTTTTTCTACAGTGGGAATTCTACTCTTTTTTTTTTTTAAATTTATTTATTGAGTTTTTCCATGCAGCTTATCTTTTCTAAATCTCAGTTTTTGCAATATTCAGTGTGAGATTAGTGGTCTACTCAACACTTAAGCAGGGACACCACTGATGTGTGGGATGGAATAATCTATGCTGCTGTTCTTTCCTTTCCTTGTTTACTAAAAAATATTTTGCATTCTAATACCAGCTGCACCTTAAGAAAAAGGTGCTATGCGTAAACATGCCATACATAAAGTATGTTAAGGCTGAATTTCTAACAGTAGAAGATTTCATTAGGATTAACAGGCAATAAAGCGGTGGTGGTGGATGAGCAAGGAAGCAATCTCAATTGCAAGGTCCATCTGCTACCTACGAAAAAAAATCACTATTCTGTGAAAATAATTCCTGGCTAAGGAGCAGTATGCAAAACCACATCACAGTCTCTGCTTGCTGAGGATCCATTCTGCACTAGTATGAAGATGTGTGAGTATACATCTCTTTGACTGTGTGAGCTTTAGTTGTGTTCTTGTTTCCAGGCTAGATGCTGTCAGGACCCAGGACATCCCTCTGGCTGTCCTGAGCAGCCAAGACCCCTGACAGGGGTCTCAGGAACCCTGGCACAGAGCCCAAAAATGCCTGTGGTTTTGATTATGACCTGTGGAGCAAGTTACCAGCCTTAGATGAAGATCTGCGAGCCACGACAGTTTAAGTAGAATGATTGTGAATTTATCACAGGGTGAAAAAGTAGATTTTGGGTTTTCTAGAATGGAGGTTCAGGGGGCAAGATGGAGGGATCTGGGCATGTCCAGCTTTTCTCCTTCTTTTTCTTGGCCTCCATCTTCTGCTGTGATGTTGGCACTTTTAGATTGGTTTAGAGTAGAAGCTCACTGTCAATCATAGGTGATAGGTATTGGGAAGTAATTGTAAACATTGTACAAGTAGTTTTTAGTATAAAGACATAACACCACCCTGGGGGCAGGCAGGCTGCCTCTGTCTGTCCTGCTGAGCTGACCTCAGCAGGACAGGAGAAAGAATTTTATATGTAAGATACAATAAACAACCTTGAGACCGAGAAATGAAGAGCCCTGACTCCTTCTTCAAGTACCGGGCTGGGAAAAGCGACTTTCCAGGTTTTCTTGGGGTCACTCTGACAAGCTAGAAACCCTGACAAGATGGGAAGCGTTATTATCCTCTCCAGTGTGTTAATTTCTCCTAGACTCCAATCCTTGTATTTCTATTATTCCTATGGGGAATCCATTTCATGAAGAAAGGACAAGGTATAAGTCTTAATAACTTAGGCACTAATAAAGATTTTCAAGAGACTTCGAGTTCTGATCAACAGCTAAAATACATTTTCTTTTTATGAACTTTTTAGGGCTGGTCACACCTCCGCCTAGAAGAAAGGTGGTTATGTGGCTGATGTTGACAGCTCAATAACTCCATCAGTTCTCTCAAATTACGCTTTTCTTAATTGTTTGGGCTCTGCAGTTCATAGGCATGCATGAAAGAACTTTTGTGAGACTGTCAAGTAAAATGATTACATTTACTTGACCACAGGCTCAGTCACGTAGCTGCCTTTGCTGTGTTAATACCCAGAAGTGCTGTATTCCTGTTGGACTACCTCTGGGATCTTCACAGTTTGTGACACTCACCAAACTGAGGAATGCAATACAAATGCCCAGAAACTAGAGCCACCTGAGAGGCTGTGCCCATGTGGCATGATGTGGCATGAAGAGGGTCTAGCCTGAGTTTTGGAAGTGGCATTACCATATCTGCCCACTGCTATACCAGGGGAAAGACAGTCTTTTGAGAATAGAATTCATGAAGCCCTGTTATCTTGTTGCACTTTGAAATTGCTAATGCATTAGAAAAATTAAGCTTAAAATCATTCAGCTGATCTTTTTTGAAGGTAGATCAGAAGCTCTTATTGGGAATTTTGTATGTTTACATGTATATGAGCACATGGAAAATATTTAAGTTGCATGCAATTGTTCTGCATGAGGGCAAAATACTACATAGGCTGCAATTTAAGAGAAAGAGACTATTAGTTCAATGTCTTATTTCTTTGACAAACACATACTTTTGTACTGTATTAAAGCAAGGTCAACTCAAATTGTACATTGCTTTTCCTGGAAAATGCCAAGAGGCAAGAAAGTGCAATGTAAGATCTCTTGATTTTGTATCCAGGTTCTCATAGAACAAAAGGGAATTAAGCACTCAGTGAAAAATTTTACTATAAATATGTATGTAGAATTTCTGTTCATTGAGAACTGTCTGAGGAAGACTTGATTCCCAAAGAGTAAACTTCCGTTTGCCTTTATAATTAGGTGATCATGTCCACATAGTAATAAACCAGCACACAGTGTTGTAGAAAAATGCACCTGAAATTATTTAGGGAAGAACATAATCTTGTTGTTTCCTTGAAAGTCACCTCAAATAAAGACATTCAAAACTAGAAAAAATAGTCCTCCTTTCTACATCTCCTTTTTTGCATTATTATTTTATCATTTGGGTAAAAATGTGGTAAGATACTCCAGACCAGTGTCTTTATTCATTTCATATGTCAACTGTGAATATCCTGGTGCGTTAAATTACCAAGTAGAGAAAAAATTTAACTTTGCAGATAACTAGAAGGAAAAGAAAAAACAAACAAGAAAAAATTAAGAAGGAAAAAGGAAGAGCTCAGCAATGTGACAAAAATATTAGCTAACCATTGATCAAGTGAATGAGTATTTCAGTGAGGGGGGAATTAAAACTGAACAGCATAATAAAGAGAACTAACAACTAAGTGATGGTGAATCATAGTAAGGAGTCTGAACACATTGCAATTAAACATGGAGTATAAAAAGTGGTATTCAGAGGAGAAGCTTTTTGTCCCTAAATAATAGTTCACATGTGCATTCATACAGGAAATAGTTTTTAATGAGAAATTCCTTCAACTCCTTTCATTAGGAAGTGACAAGTTTCATTAGAGGAATATTTGGTGATATTTTTTCTTCTCCTCATCCCTTTGGTAATTCATCCCTACTTATGTCACATTCCATTTTTGTCATCGGTGAATTTTCCAATTCATCATAAAAGGAGCAAGTCATCAGGTCCATATTTAACTAATATGTAGAAAGAAAATGTTAATGAAACTTCACTCCAAAGAGAAGAAAGCCCAGTAGTCTTCAAAAGCTAATAAACAAGAATTCTACCCAGTTTGGTGGAATGTTTTTCCATTTTAGTTTGGGTTCTTTTGCAAGGTTTCTGCTTGCAGAGGACACATATGCTAAAATGTATTTTTTTAAAAGGTCATTATTTGATATTTTTTCAGAGAAAATGGAAAATACATGAAAATATAAGTTTTTAGCTTGAAAGGGCTACTGAGGTCAGTGATCAGAGAGTGAACATATGATAATATAGCAAATAAGCAAAGAAGTCAGAGCTAGACTATTATTTCTACATTAAAGACTCAGGTTTCTGGCAGGCAACATGTATATCAAAACAGAATATTGAAATAGAATACAGGCTGCTGTACATGAACAAATTCTGGGGAGCTTTGAGGGGGTTTTGTGGAAGGTTCTTTTTTTTCACTTCACAGGCTTTATCTTACACATTTCCAGCTACAGGAGAGAAAGCTAACCCACAGAGAGCCCCGTGAGAAAACCAGCTGATACTGGTGTGGGCATGGTGACTCTGATCTAAGTAAAGATTTCTGCTCAGCAACAAATGTAATGGTTAGGAGAATAAGGAAGTGGCACTAGTCAAAGGGGTGATTGGGCTTGAATAAAATTAAAATCAACATATTCATGGTATTTTGAATTAATCTTTATAAACTGAGTACAGAATGATAAATCCAGGCTGAAAGAAAAACTCTTTTAGCATTAAATAAGAGATACTTAGAGTGATTTGTGGTTGTGTTAATTTATTTATGACTTTTCACTGAAATATTATTTATAAGGCAACAATAGCTAATGGCCATATTTTTTCTGTAAAATGTGTTGAACTACATAAGGCAAAAGAGTGCCCATCTTGTGAATTAGATGGAAATTTTGATGATGGATTTTTTTCTGATCTAATCCTGACCAATAATAACTCCCTGAATTCCTATAGCACCTTCATAGGAAAAAGGAAAAAAAATAAGGAATTCCTCTGTGTCTTATGAGTAAAAAACTCTGCATGAGTAATCATTGCAACTGATACTTTTACCTCAATCAATTAAAAATCCTGTGTCTTGTCTTCTACAAGCTGGGTTAAAAATATAAAGTCACAATGCTTAAGTGAATATCCAAGAATAATTTAAAAAAGGATTATCAGAAATTTTTATCCAAATTCACAACTCTTCATCTATCCTATTTTTCTACCCTATTCACCTACCTTTTTCTACCCTAATTCACAACTCTTCGTCTCTTGCAAGAACCCTAACTGGCTAAGCAGCATAGTTTTCAATAAAATAACATCAATTTGAACAGTATTTCAAAAAAGGCTACACAGCTTTTGGGGGAAACAAATGAATTATGCATCTTAAATATCAACAAATATTTATACAGCTAACAATCTGCATCTTAAATGGTCTCTAGAAATTTAAAGAAAGGGCATACTGTAGTACTCCATGATAAACTCAGTAATAATTAGAATTCCTAGCAGGCTGTTAACTAAAGCAGACATATTAACACGTATTTTTAGCTGAGCTTATTTTGTTCTAATAAAATTTAAAGAAGCATAGCTGAAGGGTAAGAAGTAGTAGCATCTGCTCTACTACCAGCTCTGCATTCTGCTGTGCCATTTAGGCACTGCCAGTGTGTATGTTTTTGAAATGCTGAAATGAAGACCTAGATTGATCCACTATTACTACTTGAAAATAGTCTGTGTATAAGTCTCTGCTTTTAAATTCTGGATACAGGATTTCTAGAGGGCTGCAATCACAAAAGTAGCAGCCTAAATTACAGACTTAGCTCAACAGAAGTGATGGCACTTGATCCTTATGGCAGTCTCTCAGAAAACAGACTCCACTGCATGCATCCCTACACATAGCTGCGTGCTTCTCTTTGATGTCCAGTCTCATCAAAACCAGACTTTTTCAGTTTTTTAATTTTTCAAAATATTTTTGTGCATTCTAACACTGCAAGGCTGGTGTCAGTTTCATGACTGGGAATCATGCTAAAGCAAGATTGGCCCAAATGTTAAATGGGAAGTGATTTGTTTTGTAGTACTGATGATTTTAAGTGATAGAGACTTATTTGAAGGACAAATTTCAAGGTAAAGAAGAGTCTGGGCCTTTATGTGTGATTTGGGGGAGTAAATATTGCATGAAAAAATAGTTCTTGAAGCCCTTGCAAAGAAGGGCTTTCACCCTTCCCTTCATATCTGCTTGCAGGCTGGTGCAGTCAGAGTCCTGTCAATGGCATTTCTAAGACATGATGGGTTAATTCTCATCTCTCTGGGCATCACTGGTGCTTGACAAGGTGTGAGATCTGAGGGCACATCGGCAGTGTGGAGCATGCTGAGCGCCTTGGACAGTGTAATTCAGACACCTCAAGGAATATCTCCCCCAGGATGTCTCACAGAAATGAAGTTATAATCTGAGTTGTTGTTCCACTAGATTTGCTTTCCTTTAGGAGTTGTAAAAAAATATAATTTAGTTGTCTTCAGGCAAGAGGACAAATCTCTTCAGACTTCTCACACCAGACAGGCTCAAAGAAACAGCAGATCTATCCTGTTTATAGAGTATGGCTTGATTTAAGTGACCAAGGTAACATTAGAAGGAATGTAGAAACTTTTGGGAAGACACATGTTAGGAATTATTTAATAACTTGTGAAGTATTAAAAATAAATATTTTACCTTCTGTTTTTCTTTTTGGATGGAAATTATATTTAATCTATGGCGTATCTCTGCAAATGCAGTCCTCTTTCCTCAAATATTTACTCTGGGAATCTCAGTATATGAGCACCTTTTATTGCAATGTAATTTGCATACAATAGTGGGAAGGGAAGGCTTCAAGAAGGGAAGGTTTCGGGAAGGTTCCTGGAAGGGAAATGAAGGGAAAGTTCCGGGAAGGGAAAGGAAGGGAAGGGAAGGTTTCGGGAAGGGAAGGTTTCGGGAAGGGAAGGTTTCAGGAAGGGAAGGTTTCGGGAAGGGAAGGTTTCGGGAAGGTTTCGGGAAGGTTTCGGGAAGGGAAGGTTTCGGGAAGGGAAGGGAAGGTTTCGGGAAGGGAAGGTTTCGGGAAGGGAAGGGAAGGGAAGGGAAGGTTTCGGGAAGGGAAGGTTTCGGGAAGGTTTCGGGAAGGGAAGGTTTCGGGAAGGGAAGGTTTCGGGAAGGTTTCGGGAAGGGAAGGGAAGGTTTCGGGAAGGGAAGGGAAGGTTTCGGGAAGGGAAGGGAAGGGAAGGGAAGGGAAGGGAAGGTTTCGGGAAGGGAAGGGAAGGTTTCGGGAAGGTTTCGGGAAGGTTTCGGGAAGGTTTCGGGAAGGGAAGGGAAGGGAAGGGAAGGGAAGGGAAGGGAAGGGAAGGGAAGGGAAGGGAAGGGAAGGGAAGGGAAGGGAAGGGAAGGGAAGGGAAGGGAAGGGAAGGGAAGGGAAGGGAAGGGAAGGGAAGGGAAGGGAAGGGAAGGGAAGGGAAGGGAAGGGAAGGGAAGGGAAGGGAAGGGAAGGGAAGGGAAGGGAAGGGAAGGGAAGGGAAGGGAAGGTTTCGGAAGGTTTCGGGAAGGGAAGGTTTCGGGAAGGTTTCGGGAAGGGAAGGTTTCGGGAAGGTTTCGGGAAGGTTTCGGGAAGGGAAGGTTTCGGGAAGGTTTCGGGAAGGTTTCGGGAAGGGAAGGGAAGGGAAGGGAAGGGAAGGGAAGGGAAGGGAAGGGAAGGGAAGGTTTCGGGAAGGGAAGGGAAGGGAAGGTTTCGGGAAGGGAAGGGAAGGGAAGGGAAGGGAAGGGAAGGGAAGGGAAGGGAAGGGAAGGGAAGGGAAGGGAAGGGAAGGGAAGGGAAGGGAAGGGAAGGGAAGGGAAGGGAAGGGAAGGGAAGGGAAGGGAAGGGAAGGGAAGGGAAGGGAAGGGAAGGGAAGGGAAGGGAAGGGAAGGGAAGGGAAGGGAAGGGAAGGGAAGGTTTCGGGAAGGGAAGGTTTCGGGAAGGTTTCGGGAAGGGAAGGTTTCGGGAAGGGAAGGTTTCGGGAAGGTTTCGGGAAGGGAAGGGAAGGTTTCGGGAAGGTTTCGGGAAGGTTTCGGGAAGGTTTCGGGAAGGGAAGGGAAGGTTTCGGGAAGGTTTCGGGAAGGTTTCGGGAAGGTTTCGGGAAGGTTTCGGGAAGGGAAGGGAAGGGAAGGGAAGGGAAGGGAAGGGAAGGGAAGGGAAGGGAAGGGAAGGGAAGGGAAGGGAAGGGAAGGGAAGGGAAGGGAAGGGAAGGGAAGGGAAGGGAAGGGAAGGGAAGGGAAGGGAAGGGAAGGGAAGGGAAGGGAAGGGAAGGGAAGGGAAGGGAAGGGAAGGGAAGGGAAGGGAAGGGAAGGGAAGGGAAGGGAAGGGAAGGGAAGGGAAGGGAAGGGAAGGGAAGGGAAGGGAAGGGAAGGGAAGGGAAGGGAAGGGAAGGGAAGGGAAGGGAAGGGAAGGGAAGGGAAGGGAAGGGAAGGGAAGGGAAGGGAGATGAACCACTGCAACAATTATCAAGTTACATTTAGGGATTTCACCTCTGAAGCAAAGTTGGGAATCCTGTTAGTTATGCCCCTTACAGATGGCTCATGGGGACATAAAGCACATACATGAGCGTGGGTTAGTAAAAGAGTTGTTGGAGCAGGGTCAGGAGGAAATTTCTCAAGCTTCCTTGATCAGTGTGTTTTGAAGGCCTGACCAAGAAAAGCACTCTAAGCCATCATTAATAAAAGTAAAAAAGAACCTAGAAGGAATATGATCTGTATTGCAATGCAACTAACTGGTGTCTAGAGAGTAAGAAAGTGTTTAAGTAAGAAAATAAATGGGAATGTTACTGATAACTCCTTTTCCTCCAGAGATATGATCTTTCATTAACATCTTTCGGTTTTCAGCACCTGGCTCATTTTTCCAGCAGGGGTATGGGTCATCTTATAGTAAAGTCTAGTGCCACTGGGTTTGCTTTTTAATTGTCTTTCTCAGGGGCTTTAGTAGGATTGCAGAGATCCCAGGAGACACCCAAGAGCACAGAATCAAGAGCATGGAGGTAGGACTGTCTGCCCACAGAACACATTAAGAGAGTAAATATCCCATATGACAAAAACAAAAAAGATGGCATTGCACTTACAGTTTTTTAATATCATTACACTGCTACTCAGAGCAAGAAAAGCTCTTAAATGAGAGCCTCTCTCAAGTAACTCTAAGTTCCCTTCACTTTTCTTCCTGTGCTGCTTACTCACCATGCCTATCACCCACTTTCGGTGTCATAGCCTTTCTTAGCATCTGATAACTGCATAAAACAAGACATTACTACTTTTCAATTGTTTATGTCTAAATATTAGTGCAGAAAATTGTTATAGTTGTCTTGTTTTTTTAATTAAGTGGGAAATTTGAACTCAGTTTGTCTGTGGCTATACAAAGTAACAAGTAATATATAAATGTAATAAATTATTTTGCATTTCTCAAGAAAAAGTTTATGCTGACTATTTAGAGATTATGCTGTATTTTATAAGCAACTTTATAGTATATATCAATTTTTTATCTACTCAATGTGCTTACACAATTACTATGATATCTTGGAGCCCCAAAACCCTTGGAAATGGAGATGTTGGTAAGATTGGAAAAGAAAACAACAGTGCTATTATACTTACCTAACCAAGGAGGGTCAGAAGCCCAAGACCTTTTTGACATAATCATGTCAGTTGCAGTTCTATGCATCTACATCTGTGAGGATCTAGAAAAGCAGTGGTGGCTGGTGCTGGCTTGGTATATGAACAGCTAACTATATATGTCTGAATTTGAAGGAATTTTCAGAAACTACTGGGCTGGTTTACATTGGTGATAACAATTGATGACAAAGACAAGAAACATTTAAAAAATATCCACCAAAGTTCTCTCTAGAAAAATCAAGTTATTTTGGCTTTTTATTTTATTTTATTTTTTTAAGAGTGTTGCATAAAATGTAGGTAAATCAGTAAGCCCTGGGTTTTGAATTTGTAGCCTGCTGGACTACCTTGTAATACAATATTCACTATTGTTTGAATGTATTTATTTTTCTTTGTCTGAGGCAATTTTAACCAGTCTCAAAACTTCAGTGATTCAAGCAGTATGAATTTTCCCTGAATGCTAATTATCTTAATAACTTTGTTTATTTACAGATTAAGCAACCTGTTAAATTAATATGTAGCATCATAGCACACCTTTCAGGTTTCTTGCAGCTGCTTGCTTGGTAGGTTGTTTAACAGAGGAGCCGTGGCTGATGGAATGATGGTCTCAAAGGATTTGCAATTTACTGAAGGAGCAGATTTTTTTGCACAAGTTGTATTTGTGGCTCATTGGATTGTCTTAGAAGTCAGATGTTAATTGTATCAATAAACATAGCTGCAGTCCTTTCACCCGTCCCATGATAGCCACTTTTGTTTTGGCTGGGGTTCTTAAAATGTTCTTTGACTGTATTTTTCCACAGTTGACTTGTACCACACAGCTAGCATTCCTCTCTGAGTCATCTACCAAGAAAATAGGAACTGCTGTTAAAATATCCACAGGCCCCATTCTGCTACAGGCGTATCAGGAGTTTCAGAAGAAAATCAATAAATTTGACCACGGACCACAAATCAGTAATAAAATGATATTTTCATCAGTAATAGTAGAACATTTTTGCATTCATGCAAACCCCACCATTATTGCAAATTCAATTAGCTCTGATATCCCTTGTTAAAATATTTTAAAAACTGTAAAAGTGGATTCCAAGTTTTGCAGCCTCAGTTTTATGATTGGAGGGAAAAGGCAAAGGAATACAGGCAGTTCTGCATGTATATAAGGTTTTATAAGAAGTTCCTCTCAAAATGAACACTGAAATACTTTATGTTCACGTTATGCTCTTTAGCACACCATTACAGTTTTAACCACTTCTAAGATCTCCCATTATTAGTTGCATTGAATAAAGCACCTATCTCAGAAGAGCTTAAATTTATATCTTAGATTTTAGGGAAAGCACTCTAATAAGTGGGATCTAAAAGAAAATACTGTTGGTTATTGCTGAGAACATTATAAATATTTTAAAATGTCATTTTTCATTTTCTTATTACATAGTAATTAACACAAAATTGAAATAAATTCTATGCACTGTGCCTCATCATTTTCTAGCAGGATAGATGACACTGACTTAAAATACCTGCAGAGCAATAAAGTTTACCAACCATTATGCAACAAAAAAATATAATCATTACTAATAGAGTGCTGAATAAGAGCTAAATTCTTCTCAGCATAACGCAGAGTTTAATAAAACAGATGAAAATCCCAGAAATTCAGTAGTTCTCTCTTTTTTTCTCTTTTTTTTTGAGACTCACAGAATGGTTAAGGTTGGAAGTGACCACTGGGGAGAGTTTTTTTCTTTTTATTTTTCCCTACTTGAGAACATGCATTGATACTTAGCACAACCTGGTAAATGTCAGTAACGAGGGCTTTTTATTTACTTATTTTTTAAATATAAGTTTAATGAACCAGAGTAGAGATGGCAGTGTTACCATTGTGGAGCTCAGAATATTTTCCCATGTCTGAATCTGCTCTGAAGTACATGGTTATACAAAGCCTTGGCTACCCTGCTCCAGTGCTGACCCTGGTCCCCTCTGAGCTTGGAGGTGGCTTCCACAGTCCCTTCCAACTGTCCCTTCTATGACCCTCTGATGGTTTGGCAGGAGTGGGATTAACATTTAAAATCTTGGGTTTCCTGCAACTGGTTTTGCATTGATTTATCCTTTTTATTTATTTTTTATAATCCCCCTTTGTCTCTCTGCTGATATTGCCCATCAGTTATCACCAGAGAACCCTGTGTCAGTCCTCCAGCATGTAAACTCAGTAGCTTTTCAAAGTGACTTTTCCCATGGTAGAAAAGAAAGGAATTAATCTGTTAAAAATACAGTCAACTGAAACACAGGTAGGCTATTTTGAGTTCACTAATTTTTTTCTTAGTGTAACAAAAGTCAGGGTAGAAGTCATGGTTTAATTCTTTCTGGATTACAGTCCAATCAGGACTTGTTAAAATTACTCCCATGTGGAACAATAATCCATAAACAAAGAAAGAGAGGAGCTGAGCCTGCATTTCAAGGACAACCCCCCATTACTTTGAAAACCAAGGTAAAAAATTACTCTGCTTTTCTTGCCATCAGGAGGAAAGCTTGAAACACACATAAGTGATGCACAACTTGGAGGAAGTCTGCTCAATTGGAATTATGAACAAAACACATGTTGAAAGATGAGAGAACCATGGAGATATTTTTCTCCCCACTCCCCCTTTTTCCATAAGGAAGGCTAGAAATATATGGTATAATAAAGGACTTAGAAAAAGTATGTTCAAATGGTATGAATTCTGTGCTAACAGAGGAGCTACTTTCCATGCCTACATGAAAATAAACCAGCTGCCTTCACTAAAATGGGTGGGGCTTATTGTTATTGTGTCTTAATTCAGAGATTTCATTCTGTTAGAATTCAAATATATATATATATATATATATATATAAAAAATAAAAAAAATTAAAATAAAATAAGTAAAAGTCCCCCCCCCCCCCAAAATAAAAAATGCCTTTGATTTTCTCAATTTTTTTTTTTTTTAAACCCGTTCCTCACAGACAGTTTTAAAACTGCACATTTAGTGCAGCTCTGGACACCTGATGGTTTTTAATGCAATGGAAAATGTTTCTTTTCTTTTCAAAAAGAGAAACCATCTCCATGTGGGATTGAAGACAAATACCAATCAACATGACAGGCAGAAACAAACACATGCTCTGCTGTATGTTCTAATTCCCTCTTCATCCAAAATGGTAGATATTCAAAAATCACAGAAATTTATTCTGGTTTTTAAATATGAACATAGGTCTCAGGTTATCCCAGAAGTGCACGCTCCTAGTGCATTCAGTGGACAGACTCAAGATTAAACAATGAATTTTAATTTGCTTAGAATAAATGCAGTAAATTCCATTTTATGTAATGCTGTAAGTATACTGATTGCAATAAGCAGTGTATACTGCTTTGTAACTCCTTTTTTTCCCTTCTGCTGAGTTTCTGTGATATTAGTAATTTCTATGTATTCACATTCTAGCACCCTCTCCAGATATCAGTGTACAACATTAGCTCAGAAATATAAAATAATCCATCTATAAACTCTGTGCATTCTGTAAAAACTCACAAAGGCTGAGAAACCAGATATTAAACAGTATTTAGGTGTAGCATAATAGAGACTAACACTGTAATTCTGCTCCTAATGAACACCATGGACTTCTGTCAATGACTTCTGTAAGAATAGGATTTTGCATAAGAAAGACATCATTGTATGGTCACCCACTATAATCTGCATAAACATGTCAGAGAAATCAATCTAGTAACATCTCCATTGAATCACTTCTCATTATACTGGAGTATAACATTTAAATCCAATTTGGGCATAAAATTGTTAGAGTTATAAAATCAATTCCATGTTAAATATACTTCATTTCTCTCTACTTTGAATTTGTCTACTTTTAGCTTCCAAGCACTTGTTCCACCCGTAATGCTTTTCTGCTGTGAGAATCCTTCCACAGTTATACAACACAATTACTGTCTTTTAGTATTCTTTAGGATATATTTGCTACAGGGAGAAAACCTTCAAATTGGTTTGGTCTAAATCAGCTGCTTTTTCTGTCATTAGGATGATTTCTATTTGCATTATATTTCCTTTCAACAGCTGATCAAGACAAAGGGGTTTTAGGGACAATGAGTATCCTCATGGTCTCCCCCACTCAACAAGTATATTTATAATAGAGGCACACTTAGGGGAAATCAACAAGAAACACTGGCTTCCCCTATTGATTAAACTCTTAGTGGATTTCTGTAAGTAAGCTTGCCCTGTCTTCTCTCACAGGCCAGAGAGACCTTCTCAGGCTCAGGAAATCCAGAAAAATAGCGCTACATGTAGCCACAGGCGTCGGCTGCAACACCTTCCCTAATGTGAGATATGTGCAGTGGGTAAAGCTCCATTTGAGCCAGTAACCCCAGAGAGCCTTTCCCAGCAGTGAGAAAAGCAGCCCCTGCTCAAGTGCAGTTTATCTCTCCTAAAACAGACATCTGAACTCAGCCAGACGAGTCGTGCCCTGAAAGGACCTCCAGCGACTGGAAATGGGAGCCAGGGCAATAATCTCAGACAGAGGCATACTTAGAGGGGTTACATGCAGTTATGCTTAATTAATCCCACCTTCACTGTAATACTTTTGAAGAGAAACATTGGTTTAGGAAAAAATGCCAAGATTCAAAACTCATTTCTTGTGTGGGGAACGGAGGTGTTTAATCAAGAGTCCCTGCTTCCTAAGGAAACAAATAAAATTCCTGGTTTCCAAACAGATCTTGTTGGAAAGAAAAGGCCATTTCAGTGTTTGGATAAAATGACATAAAGGGTCAAGATGCTAGCATGACTGGATGCTCTAAAAAATACTTTTTTCTTGGTAAAATTGTATAGAAATTTCAGATTTATTAAAACTGTGATCAATTCTCTAATAAATATTCTTTTCTTTATTTTATACTCCTTTAGCATTGACAATAGTTAGATTCAGTTAATGGGGTATGAAAATGAATTAAATATTTGGGTATTTAGGATTCTGAAAATATTCACTATTTTCATGCAGAAAATATGTTTTCAAAGGAACTAATTTTTTGCTAGATATGAACATCTCATATTAAAATCTTACATAATTTAGAATTTGCTTTTCTTTCATTTTCTGTTCTACAAATATTTCATTTTCATTTTTAGAGTTATTTGTCAGAGTTAATTTATGCAACTAGGTGTTTTTTCCAAGATAAAACAATGAACAAGCAAAAGAAAACAATTTTTCTCATAGGACTGATAGAGAACCTGGGTTAAGTATATTTAGAGTTATTTTAAGAATTAGTTAAAAACAGTAGTGATTTGACAAATGTTGACAAATTAATTTGGAAATTACATAAAAAAAAGAAGTGAAATATCACTTGGAATGGGAGAAAGTTTTTAATTACAGCCCTTTCTTTATAAAGGGAAAGATGTAAATCCAAACCACAGAAAAAATACTCTGTTGCAGTAACCTACACAAAGAAACTGAATAGCAGATGCAGAACTGAACTAATAAATAATTTATTGAAAACCTACAACTCCAAACAAGCAACTAGTTAGCGTGTGTTGTAATAAAAGGATTTTGTCATTTTACCTAAATGTTGATTTTGATGAGTTTAAATGATAGAGAGATATTGTTGATATAATGTGTTGCATTTCTATAAAACATTTGAACTGGCGTCATGACAGATCCTGTTTCATGAATTCAAATGACAAAAGCTGCAATAACAATAAAAATATGCACATTAATTTGCAAACTCTTTTACGTATAATTATGAAAATATTATTACTAATATGGAACTTTATCTGAGTACCTGTGTTTCCCCTTGGTGCATCAGAGGACTCCCGTGTTCTATGTTATTTGGACATTTTAAGAATGACTGAGATAATTACATTAGTGCTGAAAAAAATCTCTTAGCGACAGAAGAGGGGTGGGAGTGGTTAATGAAAAATTTTAGAGTTTGGTTTCAATGAAACAGTATCTATTTCAATATGGCCAAGGACAATGTATATAGGAAAAGAATGCAAACTACAATAATGATATGGGTTTGCTAACCTGGGAAATAGTGATGCTGAAAAGTACTTAGGGCCATGGTGGATAATCAACTAATAATGAGATCCCAGGTGACACTGCAGTAAAAAAAAATAATGGATAGAAATATGGGATGGTGAGTGGGAGTTGTGAGATTATAATACATCTACATTTGACAATAATGAAACCATTCATGGAATAATTCGTCCATTTCTGCTATTAGTGCACTGAGAGATGCTAAAAACCTGCAAAGAATTCAGAACAGAGCAGAGGAGTAACTAAAACCTGGATGGCAGTGTGGCATCCTAGCAGACAGAAGGTACTCCATCTTTCCAAGGGGAAAACTTGGAAAGGGTCAGTTGATGGTCCCTAAGTGTCTGTGTGGACCACAGAAATTCAACAGAAGTCTTTTGAATGTAGAATATTATGGCAAAACAACACCAATATAGGGAAGCCAAGATGACTGGCATGTAGGGATGGAACAAGTGGTAATTTTAAAGGAAACTTCCCGGTCTGACCATTGACAGACTGTGGCAGTGGCACTGCCAGCATCAGGGGCTGTCACTGCTGGGACCGAAGCCCCTTCACAGCAGTGGCTCCAGTGACCTGACAGGTCCCTGCTTGACTCCCCCCACACCCCCCACTCACACTCACACTGGTTTCCTGACCAGCTTGACACCAGATTTCCCACGGCAGGGTCTCTGATGCCTTGTTCCATAAAGCCATTTATGTGCAGAGCTGGTGCCTCCAAGGAGGGACCCAAGAACAAAGGAGCCCCTGTGTTTTGTCGCCCTCTCACTCCAAGCATGGGAACTCTGGAGCTGTGGTCCCCAGGATGGACCACAGGTGTCTTTGTTATGTGAAGGGGCAGCTGTTCACAGCCTCTGGGCTCAGTCTCCCACCCCTGGAGCTGGAACATGCAGCTCCAACTGAAGTTGCTCACTCACGTACCTGCACTGAGCGTGTTCCTAGACAGTAATATCTTTAAATCAGAAGAGGGAAAGTTGAACTTCAAAATTAGAAAGAAATTCTTTACTGTGAGGGTGATGATGCACTGGCACAGGTTGCCCAGAGAAGATGTGGATGCTCCACCTCTGGAAATGTTCAAGGTCAGGCTGGATGGGGCTTTGAGCAAACTGCTCTAGTAGGTCAAATCTCTGCTGATGTCAGTGGAGTGGAACAAGGTGATTTTTAAGGACCCTTACAACACAAACCATTCTTGATTCCATTATTTGAATTCAGCAAGAAAAAAAATGATAATTAAATGGAAATTATTCATCTGTGGAATCACTTTCAGAATTTTGTGGAGAAGTTTCTGTTATTAGAACTATAAAGCCGGAACAGGATGTCTGTTTCACAAGATACCACACACTTTTCTTCAACTCTGAATATTGCACTTTGGGTGGGAATTGATGCATGGTACTCTCATGGTTTGAACTTGTAATAAAATTGGAGTGCTCCCTAAGGCCCACCAAAATCTATGAATGGTGTTTATTGATACGGAGAAATAGCTGGCACTTCCAGATGTGATTTGCAATATTGCCTCTCATTGTGAACAAAAAAATTGTTTGAACTTTTATTAAAGACTCCAGTTTACAGCTTATGTACACTTAAGGTATTATGAGTACCTGGAGGCCGAGGTCTCAGGCAGTAGATCACACGCATGGCTTGATCTTACAGATGCTGCACACATGGAAGCACATGTCAAACTGAGAGCGTGGTAGATCTGCATGATAATTGCTCTCAGAATAAGGGGTGCAAAATTTGACCACCTCTGGTCCCGATGTCCTGTGCCCACACTGGGTGGAAATCTGCCTAAGCCAAGAGCTTTTAAAAGAAGAACATTAAAGTGCCAAGTGCCATTTGGTTTAGCCAATTGGTCGTGTGTGGTGCAGACCTCAATGCTGATGAAGGAAGACACTGAAGCTGTTCTCTTTACGTGGAACATTCTCATCTGGTTCCCCTTACCAGAAACAGACTCCAATGTCTTCTGCCCTTGCCACCTGGGGTGCAGATCCTGGCCCCTTTGTAGGATTCCACAGTCTACAATAAAGGAAATTATAGCAAAAAAGAATTTTGGTGGAGAGCCCTGCTACCTTAAGCCTCAATTATTCAGAAAGACCAGTCAGATTTCACAAGTTATTATTCTCCTTCTTGTTTGCTACACCAGTGGTTTGTTCCAATGCCTTTCCCCAGGGGGCTGAGCCTGAATTGTATTCCAGGGGCAATTCAGAAACTAGAAGGCAAGCTGGGCCTCATTTTTGAAAATTAACATTTAACTTTAATTGTTCCTTCCCACGCTACTTTGGAAATTATTCCTCTGTGCAAACTGAAAAAGAAAGGAAAAGGTCACGTTCAAATGTAGATTTAAAAAACCCCTGAACTTAAGCTCTAGTTTACCACCTTGCCTTAATCTTAAATATAGCAATAAAACCAAAACAAACCTTGTCTGCATGCCTGCTTTACATTAGAGCCTTACAAGAAAAGTTATATGTTGTCTGTTTCTTTGCTTAAAAGAAAAATAACCAATTTGCTCTTGTGTGGTTCAGGGGGAAATAGCCTTGAGAAAATGTTATTGATGTAGTGTATTTATGTAGGGTTGCATGACAAATTATGCCATCAGCAAATAAGGTCAGAGTAGCAGAGTGAATTACTGGCAAAAATAGGTTCCTTGCAAAGGACAAAGGTTCTTTTAAATGCATATAAACCTTGAAACGATATGAGAACAAATAATACAGACTCAGTGTGGAATATAGTATTTTAAAGCTCCCCAAAACTACATATGATTTTTTTGTGGATGACTATTACTTTTTCAGGAAGGATGAAGAGGCCTGCATGGCAGAATATCTGCCTGTGATTACTGGGAGGCAATTTAAGGGCTTCCTTGAAGTGTGGTGTAGCTGCTTCAGTTAGACTTCAGACCCTGCCTTCGGTAGGGAAAACATTGCATTTAGGGATGAGTTCCTAGTGCTTCTCATGGAGTCCTAATGTAGTTCTCTACAGCGGGAAAGAAGGAACACATCAACAGATGCCAACCCACCTGTTTAACCACAAGTATGTACAAGAGCACACTGCAGAGAAGAGCGCATTATTTAATTTTTAACAAAGAAGAATTCTGCTCTACAGTTCTGGGTATCTCATGTAATTCCTTATCTATCTGAAAACTGTTTACCATAGGTGCTGCTAAATTATTCCTGGTGCACTTCAAGCCTTTCTGTGAATCATAAAAGGGAGTTTTGAAGGTTTATTTCTGGACAAGTTCAGGGTTGGCCAGATTATAGCATAGTTGTTTATGAAAAAATATCATAATCATATTAATTTGATAAATAATCTTTAAGTAAAGCAGGATATTAAACATGTCAACAATGCTTTGCAGTTGCAATTGGCAATAGCATTTTTTAAAAGAGCAAAGTCATTGCTTATCAGATGCATCAGGGCCCTCAAGCCACGTATTTCACACTAGTCATTCATGACAATGCAAACTTTGGAGAAGACATCAGAAAGATCTTCCCCTTTTTAGGGATGCCCTTACTTTTGGGATAGAGCAACACACAGGATGAGTTCACAGGTACAGCTAAAGCCAGGACTGTATTTGCTGCTCTGATGCAACCTCAAGACCATCTGCCCATGGTGAGCACCAGCTTGAGAGAACTGATACTGGAGAGGGTGAATTTGAGTGGCCCAGAGATGAGCCTGTGAAAGAGCTGACCCCGTCCTTGCAGGTGGTGAAGGTCCCCAAGGCTATCTCCATCCTAATCCCACACCTGGCTGGCAGCAAACACCACAGTTGCATGTGTACAGTCGTACACATCGGGGCTTGAATGCTGACATGCCATGATCTCTTCTGTTCTCAGCATGTTTCTCATCCCAGGCAGCAATTAGACATTGCTGATACGATCATAGAGTATCCTAAGTTGGAAGCGCCCCACCAGGATCGCTAAGTCTGACTCCTGGCCCTGCACAGAACAGACCCAACATGGTCAAGTGCAGTCCAAGATCTGTTCCTGACGGGCACTTTGGGTATCAAGATCTTATTTTCAGGGCTTAGGAATTTTGCTAGGACATCACTGGGCCGCATCTGGGACTGGCTGAGGTTGTTGGGATGGGCCCTGGATGGTGAGACACTGCTCTGCTCTGAGTCTTCTCTGTCTTCTCCCACCGCAGGAGCCACCAAGCCCTGTGCCCTCAACTCCTACTGTGGGTGATAGCGAGCAGCTAGGAAACAGGCATTTAACAACTGTTCTTTCCAAATAAGGACTTTTTCCTTTCAAACCTTTAAATATCATTGCTGAACTAGTCTATCATGATAGTGAATCATACAGTATGATCACTGATGGTAAACTGACAGTTAAAACTGCTTTTTTTATGCTCTACACTGCTCATTTTTAGCTTTCCTAAACTTTGTAACATCACCTCTTACTTCCTGGGCATCTAACATTGTGACTGTACTTTTGCTTTCCCAAATGTTATTTGCTGCATAAGTCTAAAGAACATATCTGTCCTTTGATTGTGGCTTAAGAACAAAACTCTGTGAAAGAGGTTTATGCAACAAGACAGTAGAAGGCGACTTTAAAGAGTGTGATTGAGAAGAAATTATCTTCTTTACACAGGAGACAGGTGCTTAGATATATACAGTTAATAATTTTAGGCTAAGAAATAGGTCTAAAGAGTTCTGTGGTGGATCAGCTGTTAAAGTAACAGCCTGTGAGACTGAGTTCCTCGACTGCAATCCTGATTTATCATCAACTTCTAATTTAGTGGTAAGTAAGATCTTTCTGAGCCGAAATCCAACATCTTTTAAAGGCAATTTTGCTGATGTAACTCAATTGATTCTAATGGAGTCACTTTCACTTTACGTCAATGAAAGTGAAATTGGGATATCATTACAGTCTCAGTTAACTCATCTACCAAGTAGATTCGGTTTATCGATCAGAGCTAGGGGACAGTTTAGAGCTGAAATTTTTATTTTGTTCTGTAAAACCACAGCTCTTTGTAATTAGAAAAATCAGTAGGAAACATAACTGTTCTTATTTAAAGACTGTGACTCAAAAAAGAATGTGTTAGATTCTTGCGCTGAAAAAATGCATGATTTTTATAGAGTAGTAGAATCATTAAGGTTGGAAAAAAACTCTAAGTTCATGGAGTCCAGCCACTTCTGAAAGCAGGCAAGGAAATGTGACAGGAAATCGCACCTTTACAAGTTGTGATTATTTTTAAACTTTCAGTTCCATGACAATAATTATTTGTTTGTTTATTTCAGCTCACATTTCAAGATGTGAAAAAATACTGAAATACCAAATTTTCCTCAAGGCAGTGTTTAAAATATTATTCGCATCACAAGCTGAACATGTGTCAGCAGTGCCCTGGCAGCCAGGAGGGCCAACAATGCCCAGGGGTGCATCAGGCACAGCATGGCCAGCCGGGCAAAGGGGGGATTGTCCTGCTCTGCTCTGCACTGGGGCAGCCTCACCTCGAGGGCTGGGGGCAGTTTTGGGGACCACAGCATAAGAAAGACATTAGGCCATTAAGAACCATCGAAAGGAAGGCCACCAGGATGGTGGGGAAGCCACCAGCTCTGGAGGGGAAGCTGTATGAGGAGTGGCTGAGGGCACTTGGTCTGTTCAGCCTGGGGGAGAGGAGACTGAAGGGAGACCTCATTGCAGTCTGCAACTGCCCTGGAAGCAAAGGGGCAGGCACTGATTTCTTCTCTGTGGGAGTCAATGTCAGGACCCAAGGGAATGTCCTGAAGCTGTGTCAGCAGAGTCTGGATGTTAGGAAAAGGTTCTTCACCCAGAGGGTAGTTGGACACTGGAACTGTCTCCCCAGGGAAGTGGTCACAGCAACAAATCTGCCTGAGTTCAAGAAGTGTTTGGGCAATGCTCTCAAGCACATGGTGAGACTCTTGAGGATGGTCCTGGGAAGGGCCAGGAACTGGTCTTGATGATCTTGATGGGCCCCTTCCAACCTTCTAACTCAGATATTCTATAATTCAGTGATTTTATGATCTCTAGTTCTCATGTACTTTACAGGGGTTTTTGATGGCTCAAGTCTTTAAAAAAAAAAAAAAAGTTTGAGTAAAAAGAACTTAAGAAGAGTTAAAGTGTTCTACTATAATTTCCCCTAAGTATCTGTTACCCACATTCACCCTTCTAGCTTTCTTTTTATCCCATGAGACACATTTCTGGCATGTTTTTATTCCCTTCATGCTTCCTTGTGATGGACCATCTGGCTTCCCTAGAAGAAAAGGCAGTCATAGAATCATAGAATGGTTTGTGTTGGAAGAGACCTTAAAGATCATTCAGTTCCAATGCCCCTGCCACGGGCAGGGACACCTCGCGCTACACCAGGATGCTCAGAGACCCATCCAACCTGGCCTTGAACATTTGCAGGGATGGATGGGGCAGCCACAGCTTCTCTTGGAAACCTGTGCCAGTGTCTCACCACCTCAAAGTGAAGGATTTATTTCTTATACCCAATCTAAACTTTCCCTCTGTCACTTTAAAGCCATTCCCCCTTGTCCTGTCACGACACGCCCTTGCAAACCATTCCTTTTCAGTTGTCTTGTAGGTCCCATCCAGTTAAACAGAGTGGGAAACCCTAAAGCAGCATGCTCCATTTGGCTTGTTTGCAGAATCTAAATAAAAATCTGCATTTTTCTGTCTAGAAGGCTTTTTGTTGGTTTTTCTTCTTTCAATTTCTGTGGGCAGCATGCAAGTTTTTACATTTTGAGCCCAGCTTCAGTAAAAGTTGGAAGCAGTTCTGTTTTCTCTCTTAATGGCACAGAAGAAAGGACCAGCTTACATCTCTTGATGTGAAGAGGGGTATCTCATTTGCATTCTTAGTTATAAGAAATTGTCACTATGGTACATAAAAGCACCATTTAATATATTTACTCTACAGGGAAGCACATAAATACTTTACCCCCTTGTTATGTATGACAAAGCAAAACCAGACAGATTGTATGCTAGATATTAAGAATATTGAATGACTAATTTTCAGAAAGCCAAGATCGGGTGTCTGCTAAAATTAGCCTTGTTTGGGTTTATTATTGTCATTATCATTATTATGATGATAGTGACTGGACACCTGCTCAAGCAGCAGGTTAAATTGTATTAGTCAGTGTCTAAATATATACAGAATAAAAAAATCAGTTTCTGACTACAGTACTTATAGTCTCAGGATGAAACGAGAAACCAAAATGGGATATGGACAGAGAGGGAGCTACAGAGGGGAGAGATCCAGAGCTACACAAGGTTTCCAATACGATATCCTCAAGAGGCATCACAGACATTTTATGGGCTAACTGTGCAATTGATCTGAGACTGCTTCTATGTTGAATAGATTTATATCTTTATAGGTGGTTGTATATACACGTACAAATACTCATTATACAGTTTCACAGAGGTTTGCAATAAAATCTTTCCATTCCTGCAAAGAGCCAGGTGAAAAGCACCAAGGTGCCTTTTTGAAGGTATAGCACGTAAGTGCTAAGGGTGGACTTCTCTAGCTGGTAACTAAGACGCTGTGTCTTAGTAGGTGGTAAGTCATGAAATCCTTGAATCTGAAGATTGATGGTTTTGTTTAATGCTATGCAAGAGCAAATAAAGGAGTGTCTAGAACAGAACTGAGATTATCAGGGGAAAAAAAAAAAGGAAGGCTAAGGGAAGCAACATCCCTAACAAAACCAGAAGTTACCACATTTTACTTCACAAGACCAAAAAATCAAATAATAAGTCAAATAATTGAGCTGTTACATGACCACAGTAGGCACAATTCAACTGATGTGAATGGAAGATGCTGAAAAAGGCCTAAGAGGTTTTTCTGGACTAAGCAGGAATCAGTGTATTTGCATGAGAATACAACAGAACTGTTCCATTAGGACAGCAAGATAAGAGAAACAAGTATCTTCCTTTACTTACTCCCAGTGAGGCGACACTTGAAATAATGGTCCAGTTTTAGACCTCCCTAATTCAAGGGAAAAAATTGGAGGGAATGTTGCAGACAGCTGCCAAGATTATAACTAGCCAAGGCAAGTGACGTATGAGGTGAGTTTGAGAGAACTGAGCTTGTTTAGTCTGACAAAAGAGACATTCCAAAGCAGTCTTCAACATTGTGAAAAACAGGAGTTATCTAGGGTGGATGCGGAATCCCAGTCCTTGTAGTTTTTCTATATTTGTCTAAAGTCATGGCTGACTTGATCTGGTGTTGGTGGCGGTCCCAGTCTGGGTGGAAAGTTCAACCAATGACCTCCAAAGGTCTTCAAACAGCATTTTCAGGAAGACAGAGCAGTAGCTATTTTGCTGCCAGTGGTTTACCTTTTTGAGGAACCAGAGAAAGCTGTCGGACCCAGACAACTACATGTAAGAACAATTCTGATTAAGTGATGAAAATTATGCAAACCACAGGACAGGTATTTATTAAAGTATCCCTGAGCATCACTTTGTCACATAGCATTGGTATGTTGAAAGGGTCCTTTAGTGCTGTGCCACAAAGTCCCACAATTGCCTGTCAGATACGGGTCAAGCCAAAGGAGAACGTGAATGAGCTTTCAGGGATAACAGTACTCAGTAAATTCCTAAGAGTTCCCATCCAGTACTATTAGATCACCATCTATGAATAAAATATGAATAGAAGACTGTATGTATTCCTGCACAAAAATTTAAAATACTGGAGAATAACAAAGTAGCAGTGCATGGAACTGCACTGACTGAAAGTGGAAGTTTGGGAGATTGTGTCATTATAAGAATAGGAAATGAAGTTGATACTTTATGTTTTGAGTTTTAAAGCATGATTGAACATCTTTGTGGGACATACTAAGGAGACACTGTTAGTGACATATTTACAAGGGAAAATGGACAAGAGGGGCATGCAGGAGGATAATTTTTAGATTTTGATGATTTCTTTAGGGCTTGTATTTGTGCAGAATTATTAGGGACAGATCTAATAAAACATACAGCATCAGTCAGACATGCAGACCAACTCAAGATCTAGCTTGTAGCTTAGAAGCTCGTCCCACTCAGTGACAAACAATACATGGAGAAAATGAAAAAAATGGAGCATGAAACTTGAAAATGAAACCTCAAAAATGTGAGAATAATCCTCTGACACAAAGCTGAGGTTTGGCTTCCTGTATTACCCAAGGAGCATGATGGCCTCTCAGAGATGTCTTTCCCCAGAGGCACAGGTTTCAATTTGCACCAGGCTCCCAGAAACTATTCAGTGAATTATCACAAAGTTATTAAATCCTCCAGGGCTCAACCAGGTCCCAGTTTAACTCCCACTGAGCACTGGCAGAAAGAAAGTGATAATTAAAAGAGAATGTGGTAAAAGAATGGACATCTATTTGAGATGTTGCCTGGTGTTAGGAAAAGAGGTGTGTTAATGTCCAAAAAACATATGAAACAATGCCAATTATAATGATGGTTTTCACCAGAAGGTACCCTTAAAGGGCATCTCTCATCCAGAATGGAATCAAATTATTTACTTCAAATTCCAATTGGCAATGTTAATTAGCACAGTCCTTAAAAATCTGTTCCTTGAAGAAGCCCTTTAGATGATGTAACATGCCAATGTGATTCCAAGCCCTTACTTTTTCATGCTGCAGATTTTTAAAACAACTACCCTCTGTTCAGTACTGGCATTGCCAGGAAGAGCTGAAGTGCCAGGAAGAGCTGGAACACCAGCTCCTGTAAGGGCCATCTTGCTGTCATGGTTAATCAAGAGCTGTTACGAGGAGCAGCCTTTTGAAATGATAATAACAACAACAACAGCAATAACCATGGTGGTGGTGATGAGAGATGTACTAAACTACAGAAAAAAAAGTTCAACAATGAAATCTGCCAAGTTAAATTGAGGAATACACATAACAGTCAGCTACTCTAAGGCTACAAGTGTTCAGATACTAGTAGTATATGGGTACAGAAGTAATTGCAAAGATGGACTATGGTAGGTTTATTTGCTGAAATCTTTTATTTTCCTAAATGCAACACAGGTGCAAAGCAGAGTGACACAGATAGACAACATATTTTATGAGAAGAGATTAAACCAGTTTATTTGTTTAACAAGATGAAAGTATTTATGGATATGATTGCAACATATACAAAAATATGCTTTCCCCTTCTCCCTTTTTATCTCTGTAGTTATGTAGGGAAGAAACACATAAACTGGTCACCAACATCACTGGAGTGGCTACTAGTCAGATATTTATTAGTTCAGAGGCAGGGTGTCATAATAGCTCTCCAATAAAAAGACTGAGGAAAGGAACAGAGACTAACAAGGAACTGAGATCTCTAGGACTGACTGTACTGCAAAATTCAAGGCAGACTTAGGGTGGAATATGACCACTGTAATTGGAAATCCATTTCCATATTCTGCCAAAATATTTTTAAAACCTGAGATCTCCAAGGCATTAGCTTTTCTGTCTTGAAATGATCTAGTGGATTGAGCATAACACCAGAGAGCAGAAAATAGATTTTGGGGACCTGCAGAACTGGGCAGCCTTAGCTCTTCAGTATTTTCTTCTGTGCCATGGTCTATGCCTTGGCTGTTGTGTGGCCTTACTGGTCTTCTTTCCAAACCAGGGCTATTTCAAAGTGTCTTCATAACTCTTCACAAGCTGTTGTGGGAGTAAAGAGACTGGAGCACAAGTCTGATGAGTAGCTCAGGGAGCTGGGGATGTTTAGCCTGGAGAAAAGGAGACTCAGGGCAGACCTTATTGCTCTATAGGAAGTTGCAGCCAGGTGGGCAGTCAGTCTCTCCTCACAAATAACAAGTGATAGAACAAGAGGAAAGGGCTTCAGGTTGTGTCAGCGACACTTTAGATTGGATATTAAGAAAATTTTCTACAGCAAAAGGATTGTATGACATTGGAAAAGACTGCCCAGGGAAGTGGTTGAATGACCCTCACTGGAGGTGTTTAAAAGATTTGTAGATGTGGCACCTGGGGACATGGTTTAGTGGTGAGCTTGGAAGTGTTGGGTTAACAGTTGGATTCAGTGCTCTTAGAGGTCTTTTCTAGTCCAAATTATTCTATTTTTTTCCAAGTGTCAATTCTTATTATTACTGAACTTTCTTAGTGCTTTCTCTTTGCTTTCTTTTACTTCTGCCATCTTTTTCTCATTTTTAAAATGATATCCAGAATCTCACACTTGCAGGACTTGTTTCTCAGATAAACTTCATATAGCAATGCTTAGAGCCTGGAAGCTCTTCAGATCTCACCAGCTGAGATTTCTCTTGGCATTATAACATCCCTTGCTGGCACACAGTCAATGAACCCTGCTAATATACCATCAATCCTGACTGGCCCTGGAGAAAGGAGAGTGCCGGGACTTGGCCAGAATACTACTGCATTTGGCTAATTCCCAGCTGGAGTTGTTTAAAACAGTCCCCAGGATGCTTTAACACATGCCAAAGACAGCTCAAAAAACAGTGAGCTTACTCCCTGAGCCACCCCATATCCTGCATCTTCTGTGCCCAATGGTCTCTGGGCACATCAGGCAACAGGGGCTAGGTGCCTCCTCTGATCCCCTGCCACTGCCAAACTTCAGCATGATCAAAGCTCCCCAGCACACCTAACGCTCTGTCAAGTAGCTGAGCATTACTGCACACAGGGAGAGACAAGTTCTACAGAAATGGTGAGAGACTGAGGTGAAAGTTTCAGATATGTAAACAACTGTTTACACATTATCGTGTTTTAGAGCACTGTGAAACAAAGCTAAATCGTGAACTCCACACACTTCAGCACATGTGTTTACGAGGCACAATCTCCCCTCTCTGCATGTGCATTAATTGCCACGCACTAATAGGGCAGTACTCTCTCTTGCCATAAAGCAGAGGTGTAGGCCTTTGCAGAAATGTAGTCCATTACCTTTTGTCAATTCTTTATTTTTTCAAATATGAGTTACTTTGAAATCGGTGGACAAATTCAGTATGTGACAGTTGCTACTTGTTGTCCTGGCTTTGTGGAGAGAGTTAAAAAAGGTGCAAAACAAGTATAAAAGCTGTTGTTACTGTCTGTGTTTCCACTCCCTGTGCCCTCTGGATGTAAACAATGACATAAGGCAATAAATTGTCTTGGCTGAGACTTGGCAACAGAATATATTCGAAAGTCCTTCATTCTCCTCCGCTAAACGCATCTGATTTATTCCTTAAATCTGCTGAAATCAATATGAAAAGGCTGACTTTTAAATGGAATAAGTTCTTTGTTCAGACACTGAGCCATCACCATGACAGTGTCCATTTTCCATGCTCAGTTGAATCAGTACATGCCTGTCTGCCAGCTCCACCGACTTAGCACGGGCAGGGAACGTGCACTTAGCTTTGTTGGGAATGTTTATTCTGAACATCATTGCAGGGGTTTTTTTTGGGCCAAAGAACACAGGAGGGCTTGTTTGTCCTGAAATTCAACCTGTCACTCTGAACTCAGGGATTAACCTTATTTTGCTAGTGGGTTTTGGCAGCTGTAGCTAGTAATTCTGTAACTTTTAACTTTTGTGGTTTTGATGTGGGTTTTGTTGCTGCAGTTGTTTGCTTGTTTTTCAGTTATTTGGGGTTTTCTTCCCTTTTTAAAAAAATATTTTAAATAAAAACACATCAATATCTGTCTTGTTACTGTACTCAGTCCTTATCTTATGAAAAAATCTATTTAAAGATAGCACCATGGTGTGCTAAGTAATACTGCTGGATGTGTTGAAAGCTGCTGGGATATGAGCTCTGTGCTCTGATACCTGATGCTGGGATATGTGCTCTGTGCTCTGCAGATCCAGATACCATGAACTCTTCAAGAAAGGGACATTGTCTTCTTCTATTCAGTTTTGCAGATTCTGTAAACACCTGTCATGTTAGGTATAAAAATTTGTTTTGGGTAAATGATGGCTTTCAGGCAAATGCAGAGGCTTTTGGGCAAATACAATGCCTTTAGGCAACGGCTTAGATTAATGTAGTAGTCTAGTGGAATGTATCCCTAGGCATGGCAGAAAGGCTGGAAATACATGATCTTTAAGATTTCTTCCAATTCAAACTCATTCTGTGATTCTATGAATCTATGAAATGCCATATTCAAATATCCAGCAATATAGCCAAATCAGTTTCTACCAGCCTGATTACCACTAAAATATCAATTCCCTCAAATAAGAAATTCATTGAAACTGCAGTAGTCTTTTTTAAAACTTTTTTTAAAAGGCTTATCAAAATCTCTTCAATTGCATATCTCTGCCTTTATTGTGGTTATGTCTCTTTCTATTAACCTTTCTTTATTTTCCTCATTCCACTCTCTCACCTGTAAGAAACTTGAAATTTGACCACAGTTTACTTCTGAGTCCTGGGGTACACCGTTTGTGCTGCACACTCTTTCAACACAAACACACACTGAATGCTCTTACATAGTAGGACTTTCCAGAGGGACAAATAAGGTAAGGGACAAAAGTTTAAAGCCTGTTAGTCAAACACATGGGCATTTGTTTGTTAATGGTCTAAGCCCTAATACACTGTTGGCACAGCATAGTGCATTTACATACCACAATATCCACAAAAGGATTAAAAATAAGTTTAACAAACAAATTGTCACCTTAAATGCAAGAGTGTCAACATTTGGGGATAAGTGCATTACTTTAGATCCAATTACTGAATAAAATAATGAAAAGAAATGTTGACAGAAGACTCTTCCTTTTGTTTACAATGAGTGAACAGCACCAAATAAACTTCTAAGCCAAAGCATCACCTGCCTGCTGAGATTTGACAAGTCTCCCAGTGATCTGATCCTCTGGTCTCAAAAAGTTAAAAGCAAGCAGCAGAGGTCTTGTCAGGTGCCATGTACTTGCTGTGACAAACAACTTAGATTGTGAAAGACACAATTGATGATTGGAGATTAGTCTGAAATGCATCTTAAACTGGCTGTACTTCCACGTATATGGGAGAATTCATTGTGACCTTTCGGCAATCAAAGGGGGATTACAAAAAGATTTAGAATGATTTTTGCATGAGAAGGTAGTGATAAGTACGGGAAGGAAAGGTTTTGAACTGCAAGAGGGGAGAGTTAGGCTAGATGTTAGGACACAGTTTTTATTCAGAGGGTAAGCAACAGGTTGCCCAGAGAAGCTGGGGATGCCACATCCTTGGGAGTGCTCAAGGCCAGGTTGGATGGGGATTTGAGCAACCTGGTCTAGAGGGTGGCATTTCTGCCCATGGCAGTGGGGTTAAACCTAGATGACCTCTAAGATCCCTTTCAACCCAAACCATTCTATGATTCTCTGAAAATATTACTCTCCCTTTGTTAACTGTCCTGAAATTCCTCCTGTTGTTATCTGGGGAGAGAAGCCACTAGTCAGGACAAGCCTGGCTGTATGCAGACCTTATCAAGCACAGTCAAAACAAAGGCAGCATCTACAGTGTGAGCAAGAGGAATAATTATGAAATCATACATAAATATATCCCTTTTGTCACAAAGAAATTTTTGCTCTGGGTCAGACCAGTGACTCATTATATTCAGAATGCAGTCTCTGGAAATCTCAGACACATGCTGCTTTGAGAAAAATATCAGAAATCTCTGACTGTAAAACTCCCTTTATTCTAACAGCTAATGCTTAAATTACACCCTAATGCAGAAGTTTTGTATCCAAAAAGAAGGGAGGTGTGCACACAGATCATTCTTGTCCCAGTACACATTTAGATGGTGGGTAAGGCATGCCCCCACCCTGGGAGTCCAGCTTTTCAAAGCTGTTTTTCTGGCAATGTATTTTATTTCACAGGCTGCATACCCTTGTGCCACATTTTCTTTGCCTACTCCTAATTTCTGAGTTTCCTTCCTTATTCCTTTTGTATGTGCTAAGATACTTTGCAACATGTTTTACCTTCCCTGCGCCATTCCTTATTTTATGCTTGCAGCATATACTGTAGATCTCTAAAAACATATCCTACCAAGCCTTGCTCTTTCATGAGACTTATAGTTTTTATATCCAAGTGAAAAAGTTAAAATTTGCTTAGACCATGCATTTAAATCACATGCCAGGTGAGATGGGTGAAAGCTTCCATGTGGCACAGGAAAGAATATAAAATAATGTCTTTAAAATAATTAAACATCTCCATTCAGTGTGGCTGTGCTTCTTTTCAAAGAAGATGGCTGTAGAGAAACATAAGCTTGTAGGAGTAAGTCAAGGATGTCTGTCTGGTGTTTGATGGATTATCTGTTATGCTTGTTTGAGTAAAAAAGATAAGTTGCATTTTAAAAACCCTTCCAAATCTCCTTCTACTTGAACTTGAGAACAGGAAGACATAGCAACCAAAATCTGAACTTACTCTCCCTTGGCAGTCATGAAGCCAGAGGACCTGTGGGCAGAAGCCAATTGATAACAAACATAAAATGTGGAAAGACTGAGACAATTGTGCAGAGCCACTGTTGTGCACAGGAATATCTTGCATGGTCAACCACAGACTGCACAAGCAGTGGTGCCTGGAGTGCCATGGGCAGGCATATGGGCAAGACATGGGAATGCTGCACTGGGAAAAATAATTGCAGGCTTCAAATGGAGTCTTAAAGGAAATGGAAAGAATCAGAAAACTCAGATATGTACCTCTTTATTCATCAAGGTATTTCCAAATATCTTAATTAATTAATCTATTAAATATTATTTAATTAATACATACATAATTATGATGCACAGAAGGAAGCTGGACAAGATTAAGCAGGCTCTCTGCTTCCACTGTGTTTCAGCACTCACAACCTTGTGTGTGAGCAGACCAGTAAATGAAAGCTTGGGTAGAGGTATGGTTCATTTTATAAGAAGAAAAGCACTTCCACTTCAAAAGCTGTGTGAAGACAAGCTAGCAGGAATCCATTCCTGGGGCAAGGCAGACTAAAGCTGGCTTGGTTTTCAACAGTGCATTTGGGGTTTTGCTAATGGCTCCTAAGATTGTTGTTTTGGGCAACTGGCACTCTCCAAAGCCTCTTGATGCTGGCTTGTGGTCTGAGTAGGATCCCTCAGTGTCCTTCCTGAGCTCCCTGCTGGAACATTGGTTATCATCCTCAGTTTCTACAATGAAGCTCTGGTGTGGTGGTCCCTGGGACCCTCCCTGCATCTCTTTCACTTTTCACTTCCACAATGAAAATGCTTGGTGCTCACCAGTGATACAAAATCAGGGTGCAAGGAAGGGCTCAACTGCTTGCATCTTGAGGAGAAACAAAGGTAAAATTGGTGCTAAAATTACAAGCATTATCAGATCACAGGGGTTGCTATTTGGATAGCTGCAATGAAACTTAAGAGTCATAGCAATGTAACATCAGCTGCCTCAGAGTCAGATTTTGTTTGCTAAATATCAAAAGTCTGGCCATAACAAAGTGAACACCCGTGCCTTTTAGACCAGAAATGTCAGCTCTGTCTCCTGCCAGCTACCATATCATCCAGGCAGTTTGGACAGTTTTAACATCAGTAACACACTTCAGATCAGATGTATCACAATCTGAAACTAAGAATAACACCAATGTGCTCTCTAGGCCATATTGAATATAAATCCCAATATTGCGGAATAGAGCGTGCCTGGGTTCGTCCGGCCTTAGTGCACCGAGCTATAGGTAACTGCTGGGGATGTTTCACCTCAGAGACGCCTTTGGCTCGCTGGCAGTTGCAGTCAGGCACTCAGAATGAGTCCAAGCAAAGTAGAAACTCAGTTTACCTCTAGTGGAAAAGGTTCAGGCGATGGTGAAGAGAAAGAGAGCAGGTTCTGCTGGAGGGTTAAATCCAGAGTTATTCCAAGGTGACACAGTTCTGAATCTCAGCAACAACTCCAACAGAACCTTGACCACATGGTTCCAACGCCTTTTAAACTCACAGGGAGGGGCGAGGGAGAGAATAGGTGAGCCACCAACCAGGTGGGAGGGGGAGGGTCTCAGGGCACAATGACACCTGGACAGGCCAATGACTCCAGGTCTGAGAAGCATCTTTTGAACTTCTGCCAATCACACGATGCTCTAGCTGGAATGTGGAACTTGACAGACAGCAATTAGGAAGAGTGCAGGGGGAAGGGTAGGAGGAAGTAGTCACAGCTGAGGGACGGGATTTAACTTCACACCACAACAAGGCCAGATAAACTTTCACATGAAAATAATAGTTGCCTGTGTTTTATGTGACATTTGTTGCAATATTCAGTTTACTGAATATTCAGTCCTTCCTTCATTGCACTTTGCTTATGACTAAATCCTTATTTCCTGCTTGAATGTCTATGGTTTGTTACTTCACTTCTTTAGATTTTCTGCCAGCTTTTTTTCTTTCTTTTTGTGCGATATTAATTTGGTGAGGTTTCCCATGTTTTAGCCACTGTCTGCAATCCAGGAACATCAAAAACTCCACACCAAAAACTCCATTGATTCTTTGCAATATAACAGAATGATGAATGTAGAAGGATGCAATAGGACAAAGAAAATCAGTTCTAAACTAAAATAAGGAAATTTAGATTAGACATTAGGAAAAAGTTCTTTACTTAGAGCATGGTGAGGCACTAGAACAGGTTGCCCAGAAAATGTGAATGCCACATCGCTGGAAGTGTTCAAAGCCAAGACGGATGGGTCTTTGAGCAATCTGGTCTAGTGGAAGATGGCTCTGCCAAGGGTAGGGGGGGGTGTAAACTTGAGGATTTTTAAGGTCCCAACCCAAGCCATTCTATGACTCTATGAGATATTTCCAAGTAAAAATGAGAAGGAAAGAAGTAAAAATGCCCTTATTTCTTTAGAAGACTCTGGGCCAACCTAGCCAAACAGAATTGCTTTTTCAAAGCTCTCAAAAAAAGAGACAAGAGATAGAAAGTTCTTAAGGGTTTTCCAAGGTGGACCAGATTCAGACAGTTCTGTTGAGGCTTTGGGGTTCATATGTCTTTTTAAAGGGTTGCTCAAGGCCTTTGAATGAATTGTCCCTGCCTGCTGCTGTGCTCCCAGATGATTAAATCACTTCACTGAATCAGTTGTCTGGGCAGTTTTATAGATGCAGCTGTCAACCCCAGTACAGGAAAGGTAACAGCACTCTGTCTCTCAAGCCAAATATTAAGTATGTGCTCTGGGCTCTGAAGTGCTGAAATGCACAGGCTAACACTGTACTGCAGATGCTCCTGGATGGTTGAAGAGCTCATTCCTGTGGTCAGAGTTCTTGGCTGAGGCTTTATGAGCAAGCAGTAGGTGGGATGAGGGTATCCTCAGTAGAAGGCTCACGTCATCTATCTCCTGTGACCATGTGTTCATTTTTCTCCAAAAAGAAAAGTGTGATCAAGTTGCAGAGAGTGTTTTGGTGACCCTGTTCTTTGGGCCAGGTGTCAGGGGATGCACAAATGGGCTCTGTTTCTGTTGCTTCCAGTCAGACATCCATGACAGCATCTTTTTTATGCTTCTACCATATTTGTGTGGACCACTGCAGCTAGACTATTCTGTGTCAAATTGGCATGGAAGAGTGTGTTAGCAGTTAGGGACAACAGGCAGCTTCCAGGTAGCTATTGTCAGTTGTTTCTCTCTGCTTGGTGAGAGCCTCATAGCAGTGATCTGTTTTCAGCCTCAGATGTTGCTTGACTTTCCAGGAATAAGGCATTTTTTTTCCTGAATTTCTCTTATCACTACTGTTCATTCAGCTGCATAATCCTCTCCTGTTTTGCCTTCTGCTCAGAACCAGCAACCAAAATCTGCCCATGGTTCTAGACTAAGTATTTTTCAAGTATTATCAGGATACTTCCTTTGACAGAGTGCAAGCATGGGGAAGGGAGGCAAGACAGTTTTTACAAATGCTGTGTAACACAGCATCTCTGGTGTAAACCCAGTGCCAGTATTGTAGCACTGCTCCCCGCTGCTGCTCATGTTAGTAGAAGTCAGGGAAGGTCTGTATAGTTACAAGGATTGAAGAAAAAAGAAATTCCTATACATTTATAGATATTCTGTATTATATCAGAATTTATGGATGCTATAAATTATATTAATATAATAATATATATATTAAATATTATGTTGGGAGGTGTGGGAGCTCAGCACATCACTCCTGATGTCCAGAGCTACCGAGAGAACCCTTGGGGGGCTCGGGAGTCCTGGAATGTTGCCAAAAGCACTTGGTGGCTTGATTTTGATCCATCTAGAGATGTGCCACCGATGTATGAGGAAATGGAACATGCGAGAACCACTCAGGTGTAAATAGTGAAGGGAAGATATTATTATAGGGTGAATTACAAATTTTGGGGTTTCGGTACAGGGGGGTGGTAGAGACAAGATGGAGGAATCAGGGTGTGCCACCAGGCTTTTCCTTCTTCTTCCTGTCTTCCATCTTCTGGGGTGGTGTTGGCACTTGTGGATTGGTCTGGGATGAGGGTGTACTTAGTGATGAAGATGATAGGTATTGGGGACAAAAATGTAAATATGATATACGTAGTTTTTGTTATAAAAGATGCGGCCGCCTTAGGGGTGGGCAGAGTGCCTTTGGCTGCCGTGCTGGTCAGATCCTTCGGGCAGAGAAAGGACTTTATAGATAAGAGATAATAAACAAACTGAAGACCGAAAAAACCTAGCGTCCAGTCTCATCCTTTGAAGCCCAGCGTGCAAGAACCATCCTAAGCGTGTCTGGGGGCAGAGACAGACAGCCGACCCCAGAGGGAGGTAGTAGCAGGCTAAGGAAATTTAAAGAGAAATAACTTCCTGATACTGGGATAAAATCTGGTAAAGACTTTATCCCATCATCTGAGCAATGGTGGAAACTAAGTCATATAAAGTAAGACTGGAGCCTTCTGGGATGGAAAGAAGGTGCCCATAGGGCATCCAGCATTGTTCTTGATGAAATATCTCAAAAGACATAGGAATAACAACCCTTTTATTTTTTTCTATCCTCTCCCTTTCGCCTGTTGAAATAACTTGTAAGAAACATCAGCATGTTACCTTGGTGACCACTGAGCAGTGGTCAGTTTCTTCCTCTGTAGTTTTTTTGAAATCATAAGAATGTTTTTGCCCATTTTTCTGGTTTCTAAATAGTCTATAATCAATAAAATAGGTTATCCCTATTCCACAGGGGCCGATACATGTGAGAGCCAATGGACTCCATTATCTGTGTGAATACATATCCAGAGTAACACCTATAATCACCTCCCTAAAATGAGACATTAAGGCAAATGTAATTCATAAAAGACTCTTCACTGCTTCACAACCTCCCAAGGCATGTGCTGTCAAGATTTAGTTTCTCATGCAGCCATTTTAAACTTTCTCCTATGAAAAACCCATACTGGGAATAGCTGGCAATGGTGCCTTTGCACCCTGTTACAGGTAATCTTAACCCTTAGCAACACATCTTGTCTATCTTATAGAGAGGTCAAAGCCGGTGCACAACTGCTTGTTTCCACCTTCCCCTGAAAATGCTGACCTAAGAGTTATCCTGCAGCCAATCTAAAGGACAGTGTCACTGTCAGGTCCTTTGGAAGTTATCCACAATACAAAGACACAATCCTTGCAGCTCTGTGTCAATATCTCATGCCCTCTGTTTTAAATCTTATCCAGAAGGTAAGGAAGCCCTTCCCGGAGTAGAGTAATACAGGCCAGATATTATGCTGAAAAAGATGATACATGATCTGGAATTTTTGGTATCAATTTAGTTTCTGTCTTTTGTAACTTCTATCCCTCTCCTAACTGTTTTCTATAAGTCTGTGCACTGTTTTTTTCTTTCCACTCTTCTCATCTCCCCTGCTCTTCAAGAAGTAGAGGTAACCACTAATATCTAGACTTTTATGAGTTTATGACTTCTTGGTTCAGGGGAAGACCTGCAGCAATAAATTTCATAAAAAGGCCCAAACATGGGCCTAGTTTTGTGTTTCAACTGGAAATTGGCCCCTGCTAAGCCTCTCCTTAGTCATAACATGTCAATCACTTCTTTCCCTGCTTTTCCTGTACCGAGTCAACACAGCTGAACCTGAACACAGAGTTCCTTCATAGCATCTGTTCAGCTCTTCAGGTGTTTAATCTTTGTTTTCCTGATCACCCCATACTTAATAAAAAACAGGTATTTTCCTCTATAAATACTGCTCTAGGAAGTTCTTTCTCTTAGCACAAAAATCCACAAAGGTGGCAAAGAAAGGACACTTTTCTCCTGGGTCTAACTACACATGATGTGTCTTACCTCTGGGAAAGACAAGAATGAAGACCACAGATTCAAAGAATAATAGAATCAAAGAATCATAAATCATTAAGGTTGGAAAAAGATTTCCAAGATTATTGAGTCCATCTATTAAACCAGCACCACAGTGGGGATCAATAAACCGCGTTCTCAGGTGTCACACCCACACACCTTCTGTGTATGGCAATTACACCAGTTCTCTGGGCAGCCTATTCCAGTGAGGGAAAGCCCTTGTAGTGAAGAAATTTTTCCTAATATCTAGTCTAAACTTCCCCTAGCACAACATGAGGCCATCTGGGGGAACACATTGAAGAATATGTTTTAAGCCCATCTCAGAGGATGTAACTTGTAAAAAAGCTCCTCCAACTGCTGCTGGCTGTGAGTTGGCCATTGAGGCACAGCCATTAAAAGGTTAGGCTTATGGCTGTACTCAATGATTTTAGAGGTCTTTTTTCCATCCTAAACATCTCTCTCTATGTTTCTATAAATCAGAAGAAACCTTCAGTCTGGTAACAGTGCAAATATTTTATGTTGTTAACCATCATATTGCACAAAAAAACCCCAACAGTGAAGCAAATCTTTCAGCTCCCTGTGTTGAATAAATGTGAAGAAAAAAAAAATAGAAAAAAAGGAAAAATGCACTAATCTTTCGGGTGTAAATACCAACAGCAAGATTAGCAATGACATCATCTGTATCTAGGATCATCCACTAGGTAGCACACAACATTTTGGGAAGTGTAAGCAAACATATTCTTGTAAATTAGCCAGCAGTAGGTGCCCACACAGTCTTATGAATTCAATGGAAACATATTACAAATGTTCTGAAAGAGGTTAATTAAACATTTTATACAAGGATTATAGACTTCACACAAAACACATACCAAGCCTTGAATGTACATAGAGCTTCATGCAAATTAGACTCAATTTACTATAGGTTTTGTTTCTTTGCCAGACATTAAAAAAGCTGAAATGTTCAAGTCAAATGCAGCCTGTTTATAGGCAATAAAGATAATGACGTGGTGAGAATGTAGCCATCTATATTCCAGTGAGAGTGAATCAGGCACACAGAATATGTAATAAAGAAAACCCTTTAAGGTTTCAACTCACAGTCCCCTAAACCTAAGACAGAAAATTTATCTCCCAGGACACATATTCTGCTTGCAAATTATGGGGTTCTGATATGAAGAGCTGAAAGTGTCAAATTAGGTAAAAACAGGAAAGGGGAAATTTTGCTCCATATAAAAAGACATGTGAGCTGCCAGAATATACTAAGAATTAGAAAACAGAGATGGATAAGAAGGGACTTGTGTGACTTGAACTAATGATCTCACAGTTTGTATCAACAGCTCAACGGCAATGTAAGCTATAATCAGTTCTTTTAATGCCTCAATATTAATTATAAAAACTATTGTCAAAAGAAAGTGGTAATGCATTCTGTATTTTTTCATGTTGAGATTAAATGTTCAAATAATTATCCATGCAATGTTATGGTCAATGACATACACCAGGGCGAGGCAGAGGGAAGACATAGCACTTGTTCATGTCATGAGCAAAACTCATTAACCCAGAAGGTTTGGTACTGTTTCTTTACACTAATTTGCCTTGATCTGCTGTGGTGACACTGTTCTGTTATGTAAATTATGCCCAGCATAATTAACTGTGTACATTTTTTAATAAGGGTGGACACACTTTTCCTAAGTGGGGCTTTGAGTCACTTGAAGGTTTTGGAAGGAATTTTTAAAAATAATGGTGGGGTAAGGAAATACCCAGACTGTAAGACTTAGAGGTTGTTTGCACAGTGTTGTTACCCTATAATATACATTATGGGTTCCATAATTCTATCTATATGGCAGACTATAGAGGAAGAAAACTGCCAGCTCACACATGCATACCCTGAAAGCGTTCTGTTTAAAATCACCTTGTTAACTCACTAAATTAAAGATAATTGAACCTATTATAGATACTTCTAAAGAAATTTTCTTCTTTCTGGATCCTTCCAATAATAAAGAAAAGAAACAAAAATTCATGAAAATTCATTAAAAAAAAAAAAAAAAGGAAAAAAAGGTGACCATACTACCTGAATGTTTCCAGGTAGATGCTTTCTGGCACCAATTAATTTTTTTTTTTTCACTGAAAGAGTGGTTAAGCTTCAGAACAGGCTCCCCAGGGAAGTGGTGGAATCACCATCCCTGAAAGTGTTAAAAAAAATAAGTAGATATGGCACACTTTTTGATATGCTTTAAATGGGCATGATGGCATTTGGCCAAAGGCTGTATTTGATCTTGGAGCTCTTTTCCAAACCTAATAATTCTATAATTCATTCACTCAAGATTATTTGCTTGTTTGCTGCTTTATAGAGAGTACACATAATAGTTCATATTTTTTCAGCTTAAGGAAAGTACTTAACCATTTTTACTCAGGAAATTCCCTGTGGAGCTGTCTAAAATGGTATTTTTGCTGTGTATAAACTCAATTGTTATATTTTTATCTATTTGCCCAAGGATTTCAAGACTTTACACTACTCTTAATTAGGCCTCACAGCGAGTTTTTTTCTGGTGAGCACGCAGATGCTTTCAGAGAAATTTTGTACATGGGGAACCTGAAGCAGAAGGAAATATTTTGGACAAGCTCTCTGTGGCACAGATAAGATTGGAATAAGGTCTACTGACTACTTATCCTGTGTCTCTAAGGCACAGCAAACATTTTTCAGTACTTCATGTATGGAGAGTCCTAACACAGCAAAGCTAGAGAAAAACCACTGGGGTTCCCAGGCCACTTCTTGCAAAGCCTGTGTTTTAATTAACATTTAGCTAAGGGAACTCATGTGAGTATTTTATGGGCCTAGCTAAAATCCTTCTGCTTGGTGACTGACGATATTGCATCCCTCCTCAGCAGATGGATTAAATGGGAGGTGTATTGGGATTCAAGTGATGGTCTTGGCTTCAGATTGTTAACTATTTCATACCTGAAATACAAAACCGATATTATTTCACTTCCCACTGTCTTTACTACAGAAAGCAGTAGATAGATACGCTGCTCAGAGAAGCTATGGCTGCTTGAAGAATGGAAATGCTCAAGGCCAGGCTGGATGGGGCTCTGAGCAGTGTGGTCTAGTGGGAAGGTGTCCTTGCTTATGGCTGGGGGGTGGGATTAGATAATCTGTAGGATACCTTTAAATGAAAAGCATTCTATGATTTTATTTATGGATATTTTTTGGTGGGGGTGTGGTGGTGGTGGAAGGGAAGAAAGAGCCTTGAATAAATAGATAGTGGGAAGAGGTAAAACCAAAACCAGTGATCCTGTTGGATCTGTCTCCTGTGGCAAATATTTCTGAGAACAGGATGGGTAGTGCTATAGGGAATGGCTTATATTCAAAATTAATTACAAACTCCTCTACCATTATAATATTATTAATAGAATATAACCTAAAAGCTACCTGCAGAAGTGGCAGGCAATATTTTTTACTGAGGGGTGCTGACTCAGGATGGCCAGAACACGGCCAAATTTAATCACCCATTTCTGTTACAACCTAATCTCACCCAGGGTATAAAGCTCAAAAAACAATATTATTTACTTTACTTTTTCAACATTAAAACAATATGTTTTGACTTTCCAGTCCAAAGAATTGTTTCTTGCCAAAATTCAGTTCCATTTTTAAAGAGATTTTAAGAAAGGGTAAGGAGAGCTTGAAATAAAAGGCCATGTGACAGATCAAACAACGTTTTTTCTGCCTCAAAGTTTCTCTACCCACCAATGAATCAAATCTGCATTTTTTAGACCCAAATATGCTCTAGAAAATGCATCAAAGGTCTGAATAACAAAATATAGACGGCCTGTAGTAAACACATTGTGGAATTTAGCACTGGAGGACAGAGTAAGTGAAAGTATGTGGGGAGGAGGTCACACAAAGACTGGGATTGTTACTTTTTTTGTTAAACTGACCTAAGTGAAAACTTAATATTCTGAGAAATCTCTTGAATTGTGATCTTGCATAACAGTATTTAAAACTAAAATGTACAAAGGACTGGAAAAATATAGTATAAGGATCAATCCTGCATTAGGATGTCATAAGAATTAAGTAAAATAGTTTTCTAGTTTTGCTTTCCAAACCAGTGTATGCCAAACACAAATTAAATAAATTTCACAGAATCAGAGAATGGTTTGGGTTGAAAGGGACCTTAAGAACCATCTTGTTCCAACCCACTGACATGGGCAGGGATACCTTCCCACTAGACCAGGTTGCTCAGAGCCCCATCCAACCTGGCAGTGAACATTACCAGGGATGGGCATTCACCGTTCTTCTTGGCAAACCTACTCCTTCACTACCCTCAGAGCAAAGGTTTTCTCCCTAATATCCAATCTAAATCTAGCACACCCTTTCGACTTAAAGCCGTACACTTAGCTGCAATTAAAATGTGGTTGCCCCAAGCAGAAGCTGTTTCTAGATTGGATAATTCTCTTTGTCGTATAACTTGGCCTGCTGACCCCAGCATCTAAGATGCTGGAAAACTGCCCTGGTTTCTCTGCCCTAAACCCAGCTCCTCAACATGGCAGTAATAAATGTAGACTTCTTCTCTACTAAGATGCTCACAGTCATCCCTTGAAATCTACTCAGCTACAAACTTGTAGCTGTGCCAAAACCTCCTTAAGCTGTGCTTAAGGAGATGTAAAATTACACAATTAAAATGATGTAATTGAATTAAATATATGGATGAATTAAGTTTAATACATAGGAAAACTTCCTAGTGGCAAGAAGCTGACTTCAAAGGGGCTGAACGTAGGTGCAGAGTTTGAGGCACCAGAGAACTGATTCCTCAGGTAGAGGAAAATGGAAGAGGGCAAAATAAAGTCAAGTTTAATTAGCTGACAGAGTCACATGAGAAGTAGCCATATGGGTCTGTGCAGATACAACTCTTTGAAGAGAATTAATTGCTTTGACCTGGTGCTGATTGCAGCTGGTAGAGAAGGTAGGATAAGCTTATATTTTGAGAAGAAACTTCAGGGAAGAAAATGCCAAACCTTGAAAAATGGAGTGACCACAGGAGTCCAGGGGCAGAGAATGACTTGAAAAGCAACCCATCTTTAAATCCTTGATACAAAACACCTGTAATAATTCAGTAATTAGGCTGAATGGTGACATAAAATTCCCCTACCTCAGACATCTAACCCAACTTCAGCCGCAGCATCTGAATCCAGAATGGTGCTACAACTGCTCTGTCATTGAGGACTTAGCCATATGTGAGTCTCTAAAAACTTCTCACTAAAATAAATCTTCACACACCTTTGTAACTCTTGATTTGCTTAAAAAGGTGCACACTGCCTCAGTAATGAAGACTGCCTCAGTCTTATGTAGGGAAGTCTAGCTTATGGTACTACTATTCCCAGCTTTGCCCAAGGTCAGCTCTTCCTGGCCAGACTGACACTTATGTAAATTGAGAGGGCAAGAAAATCAGGCACCATTCCCTCTGCCAGACAATCCAGAAACAATTTTCTCATTAAATTTACTTCTTCTCGCTTACTGGGGTCATTGTACTGTTGTATCTAGCTAAATCAGGAGTGGATGATGCATTGATTGAAACAAAATTATTGTTTAAAATTGGAATCAAAGAACTGACACACTCACTACTGCCCAGGGTATCAGAAAATAGCTTAGTGATATCACTTAGAAACTACATAAGAAGTTCTTGTAATGAAGGAAGGACTTCTCATAGAATTTCAATTAAAAACTTAAGCCTATTAGGAGTTGATCAAGTTGAAAGAACATATATTGAAGAGTTTTTATGGCTGTTTTTACCAGGTGCCTGGTTTTTTTTTCCCCAGTGGATGAATCCCACCCATTACATCACATATTGCAAGAACACATCTGATAAGAGAAAAATCTATTCTTAAAGAACTTAACATTATTAGCATATGCTTTTTTGCATATTTAAGGCTCAAACTAATCTTAAACACAGCCTGTTCCTTGTGGGTAGTTTGGTGGATTCTAATGCATCTTCCTGGAGGGGTGGTCTGTACCACAAATGAGAACACCTAGCCTTTATGTTGTTAAAAGACTGCAGACAAAAGACTTCCATGACTTCAGCTTGATTTGTGGTTTTGGGGTGGGAGATTTTTTTTTTTTTGCTTTTGGTTTGGTTTTTTTGGTTGTTGTTTTTTTCCCAGAAATGTTCTATTAAGAATTTTACTTCTGAGAAAAAGGAAGGAAGTTGCGGAAGGAAGTTGCGGGAGGAAGTTGCGGAAGTTGCGGAAGTTGTGGAAGGAAGTTGTGGGAGGAAGGAAGGAAGTGGCGGAAGTGGCGGAAGTGGCGGAAGGAAGGAAAGAAAGAAAGGAAGGAAGGAAGGAAGGAAGGAAGGAAGGAAGTGGCAGAAGGAAGGAAGTGGCGGAAGGAAGGAAGTGGCAGAAGGAAGGAAGGAAGGAAGGAAGGAAGTGGCGGAAGGAAGGAAGGAAGGAAGTGGCGGAAGGAAGTGGCGGAAGGAAGGAAGGAAGGAAGGAAGGAAGGAAGGAAGGAAGGAAGGAAGGAAGGAAGGAAGGAAGGAAGGAAGGAAGGAAGGAAGGAAGGAAGGAAATGGCGGAAGGAAGGAAGGAAGGAAGTGGCGGAAGGAAGAGGCGGAAGGAAGGAAGGAAGGAAGGAAGGAAGGAAGGAAGGAAGGAAGGAAGGAAGGAAGGAAGGAAGGAAGGAAGGAAGGAAGGAAGGAAGGAAGGAAGGAAGGAAGGAAGGAAGGAAGGAAGGAAATGGCGGAAGGAAGGAAGGAAAGAAGAAAGGAAGGAAGAAAGGAAGTGGCGGAAGGAAGTGGCGGAAGGAAGTGGCGGAAGGAAGGAAGGAAGGAAGGAAGGAAGGAAGGAAGGAAGGAAGGAAGGAAGGAAGGAAGGAAGGAAGGAAGGAAGGAAGGAAGGAAGGAAGGAAGGAAGGAAGGAAGGAAGGAAGGAAATGGCGGAAGGAAGGAAGGAAAGAAGAAAGGAAGGAAGAAAGGAAGTGGCGGAAGGAAGGAAGGAAGGAAGGAAGGAAGGAAGGAAGGAAGGAAGGAAGGAAGGAAGGAAACTATAAATGTATTTGCTTTGATAAAGTTTTTTTATCACACTTTCAAGGAGACTATTTGTCTCAATCTGTCTGGAGTTAGGTAAAGCAGAAGAGCAGGCAGCAGTTCATGAGTTACAAGCAATGCAGAGACGTGACATCCCAGGGCACATGTACTGTCAAAATTTCACGTAATCACTGTGCAAAAAGTATAAAAAACTGCAAATTTTTTTCACTAATCTGCCTGCTTTTTGTCTTACTGAGAATATACTACACTGTAAAATTTTTGAGCAAATTCCCACAGTGTATATGTTCTATCACAGGCTCTGTCAAAAAAAAAAATAAAATCGTCCCTGCCCTTTTCCTTGATGCAAGCATTTCCAGCAAGCATTAGATTTCTGAGGTTTAGGTTCTATTTCTATAATTCTCACGTCTGCTCTACTTTCATCCCCACTTTCTTTTGGAAGATAATCCTGAGATGTTTATATGGAAGAAAAATTTGAAAGTATTGCAAGTCTCATAGTGAGAATACAAATCATGTTGAAAGTCGTGAAACAATAACAGGTAAGAATAGCCAGCATGTAAAATAAGGAAGGATATGGGTCTGTGGAGATGACCTCATAGGATCAGATAAACCAGGCAAAGACCTGATCTGGTCAACGGAGGTGCTGGGAGACAAAGGCTTGCACAGAGTAGAAACTTCCTGGGAGAAGAATGTGGCACCTATTATTGGGATACTTAGAGCATGTTGTGACAGGACAAGGGGAAATGGCTTTAAACTGAAAGACGGTAGATTTAGATTAGATGGCAAGATATTCATACTGTGATGGTAGTAAGCACTGGAACAGGTTTCCCAGAGAAGCTGTGGATGCCTCATCCTTGGAAGTGTTCAAGGTCAGGTTGAATGGAGCCCTGAACAACCTGGTCTAGTGGAAGATGTCCCTACCCATGGCAGAGGGGTTGGAATTAGATGATTGTTAAGGTCCCTTCCAACCGCAGTCATTCTGTGTTTCTATGATTCCATGGTTCTATGATTCTGTGATAACTTGTCCTTGCCCCTTCTTAGGGGCCAGTTTGATATTTGTCAAACCATTGCAGCCACTGCAGCTACTGAAACGAAGTGGGAGCGGCTAGAAAGAAGGACCTGACTTCTCCAGTTTGCAATGTTGTCATAAACAAATTGTAAAAGAGCCATTAACACAACTCGATGTACCTACTAGAAGAGGACTTGGATTTACAGCTTGTGCTAGTAAATCATCATTTTTGCTCATCTAGTTAGACTGATGTGTATTCCTGTTGTCATTCTGTTGTTTAATTATATGATTCTGTTGAAACACCACGTGTAAAGTAGGAAGTCCTAGAAGTCTTCCTTTCAATATTGTATATTTTCATGACCATAGTGGGTAAAGATAACTGCAAAATGCTAAGTAGCCTCACTGAACACTTGGAAGTGGATAGTAAAAGGAGGCCCTCTTCTCATAAATTGCTAAGTAAGGGGGGGAGATATTTATTTGCCCAAGCTAAGCACATTAAAAAAAAATTAAAGCTTGTTTAACCATAACATAAATGAAGAGAATGGGAGGAAAAAATTCTGCCTGAGACACACTAACCTAGACATTAATAGATCATTCTATTCCTTAGGGAAGAAAGCCAGTGTTTAAACTTAATGTTCTGCTTGTAATTTAATGGAAAATCATAAAAAAACAAAAAAACCACCCAACCCCAAAACCAAAAAAACAATACAAAAAAACCCATAGACAACTACTCTGTTATTTAGGGCAAAGAGCCAAGTCTTCATTTCAAAGGAAACATATAACAACTGTAACTCACAAGAGGCTGAGAAGCTGTTTGTATATACTTGCTCAATACAATGCCTAAAGCAGCCCTCAGAAAAAAATGAAGAGCATCCTCAATTGGCTTTAGAGCTTTTCTTCTCTCTTCTTTTTCTCTGAGAAGGAGCTACTTTTAATTGTGCAGAAGGGACCTAATCCATAAACCTCCGATAGATTGGGAGACTTTCCATGGACTCCCACTGGTCATTGTGAGGTGGATTTATCCTCAGGTCAGTAAATCAAAGAGCATCATCCAGCTGTAGTGGCCACCATGCAATCAATTCTATCATGTTGGACTTGTACCTGTTTGTAAAGGTGTCATAGCTAACACTGAGGCAGATATCAAACCCTCCCTTGGGCCAAAAGAGTTTTGCTGCTTGAATGGATATTTTGTGAAAGAGTCAATCACCAATTTGGGCTTGGTGAGGTATACCCTCCTTGATTTGGAAGAGATAATCCAAACTTTCCATGAAGAATGCTACATAGGTTGAAATGATTAATATGTGTTCTACTATTCCTGTATCTTAAAGCAAGGTAATTGATGAACAAAAACTTCAGCCTTGCAAAATATTCTGATTGAAGCAAGCTGTTTGTTTTTTGTTTCAAAGGCCACCAAAACCCATAAACACTGAGCGGCTTTCAAAGACCATTTCTCTCAATATCTTGTTCTTTTACTGTGTAATTCACTCACAGTGAAAACTGAAAATACAATTGGCTATTGCTGTGAAGTATAAGCAGATACCTTGTGTACCACTCTCTTACCTCCTCAGTGAATTCCCACCTGTAATGGTAAGGTCTGGCTTCATTTAATTGGTGTCCCAAAATACAAGAAGGACAAAAGGCATGTAATTAAAAAATACCCTGCACTTCTTCCAGTGAGTGATTTGAAGATCCTTGTCCTCGCTGACACAAATTGAAGGAGAAAACCTCAGGTTCAGTGAGAATCAACAAAACAGCCTTTGTGAAATCATCAGTCAGCTGCTGTAGTCCATCTTTTCATCGGATTTATGTCTGCCATCCATCCTGTGTTCAGAAGTGTTATCTTCTTTCTTTTTGGCAAATTTCCAGAGCACAGCAAAGAAAATGCCTCAACAGATGGAGAAAAAATATATCTGTTCATCTGTAGGAGGCATTTTTGCTCACTGATAACAAAGAGCTAAAAATGAGAAACTTTTGTAGAATAAAGTACAAGAGCTAGTGGTGAAGGATGAGGAAGAATAAAACCTGCTAAGATGACTAGGTTCTGAGTGAGTTTTTGTTGGGTTTTTCCTGTTTGTTACTGGTACACATGACTTCTTGCTTTGCAAAAGACACAGTCTGCAGGTACAAATTATTTATGCTGTGCACTTAATGGATGACTGGATCTTTTCATTTATGGACTTTGCAGCAACAATAAAAAAAACCTGTAGGTTAGTTAATGAGCTTTAGCGGTCTCAGGCAGTTAAGACTACATGTCTGATGGTATCAGAATTGCTACTGTAGGTTAAGCCATAGATTCTGCAGTGAAATGCAAACTGATTTCTTCAGTGAATTCATTCCAACTACTGTGTTGGCTACTTCAAGATTTTGGAGACTTCAGAAAAGCTTTTTTACAATACCTTTATTAGGCCTGAAGACAAATTTATGCTTTTAATTGTCAAAGTTATTGTTTCTGGTAACCACAGCAAGTATCTCTTCCAGCCTGACGTGTTAACATCACATCTGTGCTATGAGTGTGTACAGGCTCACAGAAGCAGTCTTCCTCTTCAGCTGCAGAGGGTTCACACCATGCCCAGAGGAATGGTGGAGTGGAGTGGAGACCCCTTGCTTGGCCCATTTCATATCTGGTCTTCAAACTACATAAGCTCTACTGGTGGAGAATGAACCTTCAACCCATTTTCCCCAACCAAAGTAAAATCCTGCTCTGTTTTAATACTTTTCTGGACACACTGAACGAGTTAAGTATCATTTGCCATACATATATGGTGCATGTCAAAGGTTCTTTTCACTTACTGCAACGTTGATGGAGATGTGGTTCAACACTGACCACAGAAGTCTTGCAGACTTCAAATTTTTCAACAGCTTGGTGTTTCATTCAAGTTTTCTGAGATCTGCCCTGATATCTTTATCTTTCATACCATTTCCATACATTGCCCCAGTAGTACATTGAGGAGGATTTTGCAGATCCAAGCCCCAGGCTTTCATTTAACACTCTAAAAAGAGAAAACTTGCACCAAAACATTCAACATTAACATTTGTGCAGTTGGGCAACCGGAAAAAACGAGGAGGTTAATTTAATTTTTTTCTCTCCAGACTACCGCCAGGTTGGAGGACAGGAAAGGAAAGAAAGGGAAAAGACACAGGATATGGAAAGAACAAGACTGATTGTTTAGATGAATATTTACATGAATGACTCTGTAAATTGCTGTGGATGTCACATTGCATTACAGACTGTTACATGAATGGAAAATAATCCTGAAATTTGAGACTTAAATTTTTATTGTTTGCTTGGAATAGTGCTATGGGCCTCAGTTCATCTACTTTTTATATTTGATTCCACAAAAATAAACGATACAACATTCAGGTTGTATGGGAGACAGTCTGAGCCCTTCAGGTTCAAAACACTGTGGGCACTGAGCTATTTTTAAAGTTTCTTGGGGTTCTGTTATGCTGTTTGAAAGCTGCTTTTCAGTTCAGCCCAGCATGACACAGGACCTGGTCCTACATTGCATCACATTCTCCATAGGTTGCAGGAGATATTAAATCTCAGATGGTCCACATGTGGTTTTGAATCTGCATCTAATGAGTTTAGTCGTTGTTTCTGTTGCATTCCCTAGAATTGCAGCAATAGTTCTGCTCTGTTGGACTAGACATCCTCTCAAACCCACAGCTATGCTTTAAATTTAGAGCATTGGGCTGTTGGATGTTGGAGGCAGGACTATACAATATTCTGAAGGATTATTCCTATTGCTTTTCAGCAAGGTGTTCTCGTGGTCTTTTATTTTAAAAAATGACCAAAAAGCTTTTCCTTCCTGCTTTTGGTCCAGGAATCACTTGAACCCAGGACTTATACAGGTAAGCAGCCACCCATGAACCATGACAATGGTTTCTGAGCATATTAATTTGAACTGAAAATCACACAGAACTCGTTTCTGTATTTAGAACACAGAGCTCTTTTCTGAATTTAGAATATTCATCTATATTTAAAACAAATAAATATAAAGGGAAATAAAGAATGCCTTCTTTGCTGACTGTATGAGTAACTAATGATAAAAGAGAAAATATTTTATGAATGGAAGATGTACCTTCTGACTTAGTTTATTCCAGAGGAAAAAACTAAATACATATTGTTGGGGAAAAGGTTTTCTAGGATCTGCGTAACAAAACACCCTGTTAACTTGTAAGCCTTTCTACACAGCTACAATGTGATTCTGATCTGCTCATTTATCTAGAGTTTATAGGTACTGGTGTAACAAATAATGATAATAATAACCTTGGTCATGCATTTTTGAAGTTAATCCTATAGATCCTAGTATTGCTAATAGAAAAAAAAATGTTCTTGATGATTTGCATTAAAAGTATAAAGAAATGCTTTGAATGCATAATGACATATCAGAGTACACATATATAAATTTACTTTTAGGGGAAAAGTTGACACACGAAACTTCAAAATCAGCATTTCCACTTCATAATTTCTATATTATTCAAGTTTATCTTATTTCAAATGAGCTCATACTTTACATGTGCTTTTGTCCCTATGTAAGAATACTTGTGTTTACTTCTTTGATGATGGATCCAATCAAATCTTTTTCCAAACAAAAGAACAAAATTTCTATACAGTCTTAGAAGTCAGTTTTTCTTTTATTCTCAAAAAAAAGGTGATTATCAACATTCATTTTATTTGCTGTGAATAAATTATTCAGATCTTGTTTACCATATTATTAAGTTTTAATTGTTCTCTTGCATTTTCTCAAATGTAAACAAACCTGTGGCAGAACAAAACACTGCTTAATTATGGCAGCTTCAATTGCTCAACAAAAGAGACATTTCAGAGAGGAATTTTTAGATTGTCTAATTCTTCCCCAAAGGCAAACTCAGCTTTCTCAAAATTATTGCCTATCCATTTTATTAGAAATCCACAAAGGTAAATTTTCTAAAGATCTTACAATAGAGAGCATTTTAGCTCTTGATTTTTTTTTTTTCAATGACGATAACTGCTTATTAGTGAAATTTTCCTTTGTTTAGCACTGCCCAGAAACCTGTGTTAAAAGTGATGAGACATTCATATGAGCCCGTACACAAAGAAACAACACAAAAAGGTGCCAAAATGCCACTGGGTAGCTTTGGATCTTTTCAGCCTTAATGATTCTATGATTCCATTCTGTGATTCTATGAAGGGACACTCACAGGGCTTTCTGGAGTACAAAGCCTCACACAGGTAATGCAGACCCAGCAAACCAAGTCTATATTTCACCTTAACTTGCATAACACGTGGATTGTGCTTTCCCTGGAGTCTCAGACAAGCAGGATGGTGCATGCAAGAGGTCCTGCAGACCTGCAAGATGAGGCAATATTAAAAACAAGTGTGACCACAGTGGGACTAATTAGTGAGTCACAGACCTAGGTAAACACATTTGAACAGTTTGTGGGCTGGCTTGGACCACAGGAAGAACGGTCATGAAGCTCTCAGTCCTCAGCTCTTGCTGACATGCCTGTAAAAGTCCATTGCATAGACTACCAGTGACTCAGGGCTCTGGGGAGTTGAGAGGTCAGTTGGAATTTTTCAGTATAGGAGTTGAGAAACTTGGGGAAGATAGATGAATACATCAGAGCCAGAGCAGGAGAGTTAGTGTAAATGGAGCAAATAAACAGTGTGTTACTGGAACAGGGCCTCCTACAAGTATTGTGGTTTTTTGCTTAATGTGCTATATTCCTATTTCATATGCCACAAATTATGGACAATGGAGAAGATTTTTGTTCATATTTAGCAATGATTGTAGAAGGAAGAAAAAAAAGCCTAAGATGCTGTCAGCAATACCCAGCTGTAATCTTGCAATCACAGCTTCTCAGAAAAAGTCTCTTGCTCTATCAGAAAATACATGTGTGGTCCAATCTTAGCCAGAATGTTTGTCTGGAATTCCTCTGCTATTCTCATCTAAGACTAATGTTTATGACTGCTTTTGCACAGCCTTAGGGGCCCTCTGTCCTACCAAGAATTCTTTTTTCATGATGGTAAACTAAAGGACTCTAACTGTAACCAAGTGATCTGCTACTCCACTTTTATGTTGGAGTGGAGTAGCAGATCACTGTGTTACAGCTAATATTAATATTGGTGTGACACATATTTCTGATGCACAAAATAGACCTGTTCTTCAGCAAAAATTTTGCATCCCCTGAATTTGTTGAAGAAATAGCATAAGAGAGTAGGTTGCAGAGAGCTCTCTGCTTGACATTCAGACCTCAGTGAAGAAGTGCCTGCAATTTTTTTCATTCTGGTGTCCTGCCTTTAGAATTTGCTTGTGCCAGTAGCAAACAACAGATCTGGGGAAAAATAGAACACTTCAGGGCTGGATCCTCAGGCACAAGCTAAGGGACAAGTAGTGCCAGGCTCTAAGTGAGAGCTGAATGCTGTAAAGTATTTAGCAGAAATAATCTAATAAGGGCTGCTGAGAGGACCCAGAGGTGAAACCCTGCAGAGGTGTCAGAGCCCTCTGAAGAGCCCAGAAAGCTCTTACTGCCTCTCTGTGATCCACTCCAGTATGTTTATTGAAGTTAAAATATAATAAAAGGGAAATTTCTACCCCTGCTGTGCCTCAACACAAAATAACTCTTGCACATCTTTTTTTGATTATCAAGAAAAGAGAAGAAATGAAAGGAAACACAAGAATTGAACTTTTAAACACTATTTAGGAAGGGATTAGTTTATTTTTTGATTTTTGCATCTAAGGTCTTGGAGAAGAAAGGTAAGGAACTGAGAGAGCAGAGTGACCTACAACCACCAGTGGTGTCACTCCTAAAAAGTGATTTCCAAATATTCCTTCTTCCCTTGTTCTGTCACTCGAAATTTGAAGTTTCCATGTGTCCTTGGACAATGCAAATTTTCCATGTAAACTTCACAGCTAATAAAGGGCTAACAGAGATGCCATGCCAGTTGGAAGGGATGGAGACTTTTTATCACACGTCTAATTATAACACGTGCAGTGCTTTCAAAACCAGATAAGAAATATTCATTTCAAACTCTCCATGAGCCTGAAATAACCTAAACAACTCCTTCTGTGTGTTGCATTTGCAAATCTAAATGTAGTGCACAAGTCCATGATGTTTAAATTGTTGCTGAAGAGGAACTCAAATCCGACCTCAGTCCTAACCCCCCCTGTAATTTTGTTTTGGTATTGGGAATTTCTGTCTGGACAATTTCAAATACAAGTGACCTTTCCCTGGAACTCTTTCCCCACGACATTTAAATAAAACTTGCCCTAAAATTCAAGCAATAAACAGGGCTGCATAACTGGTACAATTCTGAGGCTTGGTTATTAAAACAAATCAAGAAGCTGAGAGGAGAGCTGAAAAAATTTTCCATATGTATTTCTCTCCCTAATATTTTGCCTTGTTTTGAGTAAGATTAATATATTTAATTTTTAATTCAGTTCTGATGCTCTATTTTATTGCAGTAACATTTATTAATTGGTATTTCCATGTATCCTCCTTTTTCCAGCATAGATTACTTTTAAATAAATGTAGGAATATCTAGAAAAAATATTGATAACAATTTCTTACTTAATCAAACTTAAAATGAATTTGCAAAAACTTTTCCCTTCCAAACTTCTATGTTAAAAGAAATCTCATATTTGTTAAACATGTTCCCCAGACCAGCCTATGTGCACCTGTCTGAGTGACGTTTTTATTTTAAAGCATGCAATTTTAATCCTGTGTGCTCAATGACACCATTCTCAGACCATAATTTATGTTGCTAATAATGTGCTTCTGTAAAAAAAGAAGTCCAAGGTGACGGTGAAAGAAAGGTTTGGTTGTCAGATGCCACGGCAGCAAGAGGGATTTGACAGCAGGAGCACAGGGTGAAGAGGAAAGAGCCAGCTGTTGCTATGTGTTATGTTCCTCCATGAACGGGGGAAGACAGAACCTCTCCTGCAGTTTCAGCTCTTTCCCCTCAAGCCAGGGTGCTTTTTCTTGAACTGTGACACCAAGCTGAGGAGTTAGGATGTCATTTTGCAGACGGAAAGCTCAACAGGGCAACGACTGTCTGGTTATTTGGACTTATCCAACACAGCACAATGGAGGCTCGAGAGAGACTGTGGCCTGGGGACAGTGCAAACAATCATTTAAATAACTCCACACATGCAGGAAAACCGTGCTGGAAAGTTTAATTGCTGTGACAGTACCAATGAAGGCTCAGGTAAAAGTCTACTTAAATTCCAACACCGCATAAGCAATCTGGGACAATTTTCCTTGTATGTTCACATATCAAGTGTACTTTAGATGGTCTGAAAAAACAACACCTGCTGTCAAGTATTTCAGCTTTGCTGCTATCCAATATTTTTATTCCAAACACACATTTTTAAGTGCAGATAGGGCTAAGTGACCAGCAAATCTGATTACTGCCAGCGCATAATGCCTGACATCCTTTATGCACTTGGTTCTCAACACAGTGGGGGTTGTAGGAGCTGTGAGGCTAATGCCCTGTGCAGCAGGTTGAGAGCACGCCTCTGAAAATTAATATGGTAGGCTTTCCATCTTCATGAGGCTGCTTTGCTGGCTATGACAGTGACAGGTGCTGTGTAATATTGAGAAAGATCAGACCATGGCACAGGCAGAAATTCTGTCACACCAACGCAGACGTTCTTAAGGACAAAGAGGTTTGGAAGAGGTCTCCCATCTCAGGAAATAAATTGAATATTATTTTAAAAATCGCAGTGATGAAAAAAAAAGGTGGTGGAATATTACCACTACAAAGGAATATTTTCTTTTAGTCATCACAAAAAGGATGGCTGTGGAGCAAAAACAATAAATACAGTGGGAGCTATATTTATTCTCTGTGTTTTCCACATATTCTACTAACAATCTTAAGGACAGACACGTTTCTTTCTTCCCACCCTACTGCAGGATCCAGTGAAATTATTAATTGTTCAGGGAAGGGATGATGCCTTGTTATGTGTCTGGTACAATGGCCAATGAACATATGCTGGTATTTTTAACAGCTCCGCTGTGAGAGTTGCTGTAAGAATGTCTCAGTGAGAATATAATGCTTGCCTTGTGTGGGAGGTCAGGCTAGATAATTTTAATAGGCCCTTCTGAACATGAAATATATTATCAAACAAAACCACAGTGATACAGGCAGCAATTATTTTCATAATGAGAACTGGTAATTGTGTGGACAGCACTGAGTAAAAATAAATGAGATCTGTAGACTAATAACAGATTTCTGTAACACTGAGAAGAACAAATACTCCTGTAAACAGAATTGGTATTGCCACTACTTCACATTCATGCAGCATTTTGCAGAGCTGTTACTTCATTTTGGGGAAGGAGCATGAACAGAAGAGAGATTCAGTGGTTGCCCAGCATGCAGTGATGCACTGGATAAAGATCCTGGGTCACCTCTGCCAGCCTGTCTTTTCCCCTCTCACCTCTTGCACCACTGGAACAGAGCACTGGTGAGGTTCCCTCTCCTGACCCGCACTGCTCCCATTCTCTCGATCCTGGGTGACACCCTGGGGACCTCTGACAGTTCTGTTCCCTGCAGCACCAGTGCAAACTGCCAGGAAGTCCCTCCAGCTCCTGCTGGCCCCATTTCAGGTGTGGTGTTTTTATCATGGCAGGTTGGAAAAAGCGAACATTAAATCAGCCATGTGATGACCTTTACCTGCAGCTCCACCCTTTCTCTGAACACATTCTTTTGACAAACTCTCTTTCAGAAGTTACCAACACTGGTACACACTTGGGGTTGTGAGAGCGTCCTTGTGTATGCCTGCATGTGCAGGCATAAGAGAACAACTCAAAAATACTATTTTATTGTCCTAATTGTTTTCTTGCTCTTTCTTCACTGACCTTAATTGAATTCACACTGACTTATTTTGCTCAGAAAGCTTGCTACTTCTGATTTTGGATTATTGGGTTTTGCCTTACATCAGTAGACACATGCATCCTCACTGAGCAGCTTTCCTCTTACCCTTAGTGGCTACTGGAGACCCATTTGCAGATGCTATGTGAAGTGTCTATAATGCCTGGAGCCAAGTTCTGAGCTGATGTAAATAAGGAGCTGTGCTAATTTTCACCATCATTTGCTATGACACTAAATTTCTCCTTTCTCCTGTCCCTGATACAGGATGCTCTGTCTGCCACATGCAATAACAGTGAAATGCCGGGAAGATTAAAGGCCCCTTCTAGTAACCTTCTGCAATCAGATTTGCTAATTGGGCCATGGGACTCACAAAACAGTGTGGTTCTACCTCAACTACTAATTATCAGGCACTCAAATCCCGAATTAGACCTTATACAGAGGATTGGAGTCTTAGAGGGACGTGATTCTCTCCTGTCATTTTAAGGAAACAGACCCTTTCATACACTGTATGTATAAAAATGGGAAGAAGATGACAGGAGCAATTTTGGTTCCTTGCTATTAACATTCATGACACCCATGCTATCTGCAAAAAAAAAAAAAATTAGAAAAGAAAAAAGAATTCTGCTACAATAGGGATGTTTTGGCAGTCTCGGAACTACTGCACTTAGGAAGGGCTATTAATAGATTAAGATCGTGTCTACTGTACTCCCAACAGTTACCTGAGGATCTTGAAGTGTGCTGGTAATAATAGCAATGCTCAGTACTTACAGAGTTTTACATCTCCAAAGTACTGTACAAACATTAACTAATTGATCATCAGCTCCACAGTGAGCTGTCAACATTATTCAGAAACACATTTTGAAAGAGGACCAATCCTGTTTTTTAAGTGTTCAGGCTGCAGATCTATTCAGTAGAGGCTGAGTGCCTTCACAGCACAAAATTCAGCATTACAGGAAACATCTGTCATGGATGTCCCATTTTTTCATTTTGACCTCATGGGAAGAAATATTACAAGGCAGAGCATTTTCTCAGGAGAGGTTTTTGTATTGCACATGAAGGCATTATTTCCAATTTTTAAAATATATGTATGAGGATTAATCTGTAGTATGGAGGACTCTGATGAAAATTTATATAGTGTGTTTTTTTGGTAATTCTTGCTTTGTAGATGAACATTCTCTGGCCATATCCTTAGAAAACTGGATTGTACAAAGAGAACAAAGTCCTTTACTGGTGTTTTCACACCTGCAAAGCTGGTTGCCTTTGATTATGAAAATGAAGTGGACCTAAAAATAGGAAATATAGGTTATTTTATTTTTATTTTTGATGGATCACTGTGTCATTTCATTGAGATGACAAAGGGAGACAAATTTCAGTTTGACTTGTGCATTTTATAATATTCAAGAGGTTATGGAGATACGTCCTCAGCACAAGGTTGAGCTGTTGCATCGGTGTCCTCATACCAAAACTGACATAAAGGACTGCCACAGAAATCATTTCCTCTTGATGAACTAGTTTATATGTCCTAAATAACAAAGGAAACAAATTACTAGATGTTAAGACTTATCTGATAGTGATGAACTTGGTAACTACCTGCAATACCCATGGACATGATCACACTGAGATGCTGTCCTCCTTCTGCATCCCAAGCTCCACTGAAAGAATAGTATTAATAAACAGAAAGTCAGGCTCTCCAGAGAGTTTTATTTACTTATCTGTCCTTAAACAGACATAAAAAATTGTGTGGATGTATCTATAGATATATATGTGTGTGTGTGGTTTTTTATTTATATATCTTATTTGGTCATATAATATTTTTTTGAATGACCTGATCTCTCTCGGCCCAGAAATGCAATGATAGAAAATGTTGTTTTCTTGTTTTTATACAGGTATTTTTTTTGGTTTTTTTTGGTGGGCTTTTGTTGTTTCGTTTTGTTTTGTTTGGGTTTTGGTTTTGTTTTGTTTTGTTTTTTCCTGAACACTTTTCTTTTCATTTCCATATGGGAGTTTCTGTCATTTGAAATGCAGTAAATATATTAATGAACTCCAGTTGTATTCTAGTGTAGGGTAGAGTATGAGAAAAGAGTAAAATTAATTAAGGTTTCTCAAGCATTTAGATATTGGATGCTTGATTGTTGTAATCTTATTATAATTATACTTTTAGGGAGGGTTTTCACATGTAGTTTATTAGATTTTGAAAAATTACAATAGTGAAAAACAAAGCAAAATCTCATCCCTTGGCATAGTATAAAAACCTACATGATTCATAGGCAGGATTGGAAACTTTAGTTACAATCAATGAAATTAAAAAATAAGAACTTCTGAGTGGTAACCTAAAAGATTGAATAACTATAAACATTTTATAAGAATTTTCTTCTGGGTTTGCTACCTTTTTGTTACGCAGTTGCTGTTGCATAACTCTCTTGCTGGATCCCTTTTCTCCTTCTTAAACTTTCTTCTCCCTTGCTTTCTTCATTAAACTTTCCTTCCTTCCTGTGTAGTTTTTTCTCACCTGGACCATGTGTGTACCAGGATGATGTTCCTACTGGGTGTAAAGTAGGAACATCATCCTACTTTACACAGCACCCATGTGGGTGCAGAGGAGCACTACAGCTCAGTGCCAGCAGGTCAGAGAAAGCACAGACGTTTTTGCTAATCCTTAAATTGTGGCACATGCCACAAACACCATGTAAGGCTGAATCTCTGTCCTTCTCTTTTATTAACTAGCACCCTCAATCTGGAGCCCAGGGAAGCTGGAGGACATCCTCCTCAGGTTCTGCATATTCCTAACAAAACTTGGCCCTCACAGCACTGCAGGAGGAATTCCTGCTGTTTCCACTGGCAAGGGTACCATTAGGATTTTTAGCTTGTTCCCTATCACAGGAACACATTTAGTGATTTTTAAATTTCTAACTATCTCTTTTTAAATTTCTACCTATCACCTCCTGACCATGAACTGCTCTTTTGCTTAAGGGCCAGTGATGCACTCCCTCAGTACCACACAACATAAATGAAAGAGGCGGAAACAGAAGAGCAGGCAGCTCTTCAAGAAGCCTTTGGACAACTCTCCCAGGCACAGGGGCTGTTCTGTGCAGAGCCAGGAGCTGGATTTCAGTGGTCCTCGTGGGTCGCTTTCAACCTGGCATATTCTAATATTCTATGATTTCACATGTTCTGTCACTAAAAGAAGGGATAGCAACAAGAGCAGAGCTGAGTCTCTCAAGGCATGGTTGGCACACCTTTTGCAAGTCCCATAAACCTTCATGCTTCAAATGTGAATTGCAGTGTTTCCACTGGTAAAATCTTTCCAAGCTGTTAGAAGGAGTGCCAGTAAACCAGCTGCTGACAGGTGTGCAGACTGTCTGTGTGGGCTGATAGAGCCAAGCAGAGGCTCATTCCCCACTCACACCACACCAGCAGTACGAATGGGTTCTCCAGTTGAACAAAAATATCAGCCTTTCTTAAGTGCTGTTTATTTTTCCTAATCTGTTATGACTCTGCTAATGAAAGGATCTTCTTCCAGTCTTCCGTAAACTTCTAGACCAGAGTGGGTCTCTCCTTCCTCCTCAGCCTTTCAGTTTCCTCCTTTGTTATTCTTTTTCAGTGTGTCCTTGTGAATCCTCTTGTTTTCCTTCAATAACTCCAGGTTTGCTTTTACACACTTCCCCTCAGACATAATCCCTCCCAACCAATTTTGTTCTTCCAGTCTGTTTTATTCACTCCTGTTTGTTATCTGGCCTCAGTTTCCTCATCACCCTCAGACCTACAGTGATGTTATACCTTTCTCCTGAATTCTACACCTTGTGATGCACACACAATACCCAGTTCACTTGCTTCCCTTTAATCTCTCTCTATATTCTTAGTATTCCATTTCCAGGGCCACTCCTCTTAATAATTTAATTCCCTAGGTTGTCCTATTTCCAACCTGTTTTTGACTCAAACAAATATCTCTTCCTACTAGCTTGACTTCTAGTAGAGAGAGAGGACAAATTTTTTTCAATTGTTGCAGAGCCTGGATCATACCAGGCTAAGAAAAGACAGACATGTCCTTAAAGGACTACCTGGTTTATGCCTCAAGGGGTGTGGAAATTCAGGGTGCTCTTGTGCTGTGTTATGGGCACAATGAAAAATCCCTCAGCCTGGCTTTAGAATGGAAAGCAGTATGACAACATCAAAAAGGTGATGACTTTGAGGGTTGCCACCTTCAGTCTCAGCATAATCCCTATATAATTATTCTTTCCAGCACTTTTTTCTCCCCATCCAACTCTGACCTTGCTTAGGTTTCCCCAACACATCACTGAATCATCCTGATCATATATGCCCTCCATTCTGTGGGGGATGAGCTGCATTAGATGAACTCAGGGAATGATGAGACACCCAAAGAAGCTTCTTGGCTCTTCAAAGAAACACATAACTTTTAAATTACTTGTTTTAAGTTACATGTAACTTTCAAGAATGTGTTTTGATTCTTTCTTGGCATGTACTCGCAGACTGGTGTCACAAAGAATGAAAGGGTACCCAAAGCCAGTGGGAATTATTAGACATCTCATGAAGGTCTGTCTTGCTCACTGCGTTTCCAAATAATCAGTGATTTTCAGATAAGCTTCCAAGAACTGAGCCTCTCCTGTGGAGCATATCCAAACCTCCAAGGACTGCAAAAATCCAACAGACAGTGAAATTCCTGGCAGTTATGAGAATCCCAGCTTCAAGTAATACAATGCAAATTTTTTTCTAATCCCAGATGAAGTCTGAGAGTGAAAATGAAATGAGAAGCTCTCTATTGGAGACTGAGTCTGGCTGTAAGTCTTAAACACCTTTGGAGGGGGCATTTTTTATTTTAAAAATGTGTTTTGCCAGTCAATTGGGAGTCATCTATGTATCACTTACAAATTCTGTTGAGTCTATGAGCTCTCTATATTTCTACTTTTGTGCTATCTTTTAGTGCGTTTGTTAGATGAAATAACATCAAGCCTGTAGGTTAAAGGGAAAATGAATACAGATCCTCTGAAGCCCAGGTCAGACCTCTCTCCATTAAGACAAACTCTCCACATGCTGCCAGTTAATAGTAGACTTTTTTTTTGCTTGATGTCATGTCAAAATACAGGTTGAATCAATGAAGTAGAACCAAAGCTTTAAGGTTTTAGCTTTGAAATTTCTCAGCACTGATACATGAAATGGATACTATGAAATTATTTTGTTTACAGTTCTATACCATGGGATAAAAATAGCTTAGTGAATTTTCACAGAGAAGCTGAAGCCTCTTTTCTCTTTGTTTTGACTGAATGCTGAATGCAGCAGAAGCACCTTTTTATTTAGTGTAGTCTCATGATTGGCTACACCCCCATTCTGTAATTAAAAAAACCCAAACCCATCAACACCCAAAACCCTGTACAGAAAGAAGGCTTTCTGCCAGACAGACTTTTTTGTGTGGATAACAGAGCAAATTAGACATAAGCTTGCAGTGGCAGCACAAAATACCTGGGTAATTTCAGAAAAGTTTACCTTCAATCTTTAAAGGAGCAGCATTGTGATGCTGAAAATTGTCACACATAAATTGCTATTTCATCTCTAGAGCAAACACAGGCACAGAAGAAAATGTATTTTAAATAGGGTGAATTCCAAGGTGCTATAAATGATGTTTTATCATGGTTTCCATTGTAGAAAATGTACAGAAAGGAGCATAAGCATGTCCCTGGCAGTGCAGAAACCGTGTGTGGTTCGTCCCTGTTAAGGTGAGGGGCGTGGGGTGACCAGTATGTAAGACTTGGAGTCAAGAATTGCAACCCGGCTTTTGTTCTGATATCCTTGAGGCTCTAGGCAGGAAAGAAATTTCATTTCTTGCCTTAAGTATTGTTATTTTTAGAATGTGCATGAAAATGTTTTCCTGTGTTAGAGGGCAGATTTGAGGGCTAAGACTCAAAACTGAGAAGCTGAGACTGCTGATAGGGAAACAGGAAATATCACTATCCTGCCTCGAGCATCCAATTCCACTCCTTGTGTGATGGCAAATTACTTTTGATTGATTCAAAGTTCATATCTCAACACAGGTTGTCCTTTGAACCATGCAATCCTAGCAGACACAGATTTGAAGGCACAGTTCCTAGGAATAAAGAATCATAGAATGGGTTGAGCCGGAAGGGGCACTAAAGACCTCTTGTTACTATTCCCCTGCCTTGGGCAGGGGCATCTTCCACTAGACCGACTTTTTCAGGGCCCCATCCAGCCTGGCCTTGCACATTTCCAGGGATGGGGCATCTGCAGCTTCCCTGAGCAACCTGTTCCATATTCCCAATGAAGAATTTCTTCCTAATCCTGAATCTAAACCTACTCTATTTCAGGTTAAAGCCATTCCCCCTTGTTCTATCACTACATACCCCTGACAAAAGTCCCTTCCCAGCTCTCTTATAACCCCTTTTAGGTACTGGAAGGGATTCTAAAGCCTTCCTGGAGCTTTCTCTTCTCCAGGCTGAACAAACTCAACTCTCTCAGCCTGCCTCCAGAGGAGAGGTGCTTCAGATCTCTGACCATCATTGTGACCCCCCTCTAGGATTCCTCAGGCCCACATCCTTCTTGTGCTGAGGGCTCCAGAGCTGGATGCAGTACTGCAGGCGGGGTCTCACAAGAAGAGAGGGGAGTGCAGAATCACCTCCCTTGATCCTGCTGGTCACTCTGTTTCTGATGGTCAGTTTTCCCGGCTGCGAGCGCGCATCGCTGAGCCTTGTCCATAGCTGCACTCATAGTGACCAGGAGGAGCAACTCTCAGACGTCTCAGATCCCACCAGGATCTTTTCCAGGAGACCCAACCACATGCTCCATTTCCATATGTGTTTGAAGCACACAGCTCTGGTGAACACCAGCTCTGCTGATCTTCTGTTACAGACTCTGCTGAGTTCAACACAAACCCACTGTGGCTCCTTGTAAAATGTTTGCTGTGTTTCATCTGTTACAGTTACAGAATAAATCAAATATCTGCTCTTGGATGCTTTCCCTCTCTCTATCCCAAGCTGCTCTTTCAACTCACTGTCCCTCAAGGATCCTATTTCAGTGTTAATACTTTATGCATTTACCATTATAAATAAAGAATATAAACATGGAACATAAATGCATTCCTGAAGGACAAAATAGCACTACAAACCCTCTTTTAGTTTCTCTGAATTTGACAAATTATTTCTCAAGAGAATAGAAGGTGTACCTAAGGAAATGTCTGCCAGTCAAAAGTTTAAATGAAAAACAGAGCAAGAAAACACACAATGTTATAAAGTTCTAACTACATTTGAACAAAGGATACCTTGGGGAAGCAAAAGCAAGACTGGTATGTGTCCATTAAAACATTCACATGTAACCTTTGATTTCTTTTGTTCAGAAGACTTTGAGATGATAGGAAGAAGATGTTAAAATGGGATTACATCATCAGCCATGCAGGGACCGAGGGAGAAGTCAGTCACTGGATACACTTGTCTCATTTTTTGTGCAAGATGTTTCAAGTACTCTGAAACTAGAAAATGTGCATTAAAAAAATCTCAAAATTGTAACTACCGATATATTTGAAGACTTTATTCTGGATGCAAGAGGCTATCCAGGCAGTGTTACATTTCTTGGCACAGAGATTCTGCAAATATCTATTAAAAAAAAAAAAAAAAGGGAAAAAGCAAGCTGCAGGGAATATCCAGAACACTTTATGTACTAGGTGGGAAGAAGGGAGTACAGAGAAGCAGTGAAGAAAGGTCTGTGCAGACTTTTCTCTTCATTCCCTGTAACCTAACCAGGTCACACCAAAGGTCCTGACCATCTGAGGGAATACTTCCAGTTCTTTGGAAGAATGACAGAGCCAGACTTTTAATCCAGGTCTAGTGCCAGAGTGAGATAGTAATCATAGAAACATTGAATCATTGAGGTTGGAAAAGACCTCCAAGACCACAAAGTCCAATGTTACCTGATGCTTCACTGGGCCTATTGCGCTTCTTCCCTCCATCATTTCACAGATGCTGAAGTGTGATCTTCGTCCCTTCAAGAAGGTGAGCAGATAGTAATGACAACCAAGCCCATATTCCAGAGTATGTCACAATTTCTAACCTGCCACAGATTGGTTTTTTTGCAAATCCTGATATATTATGAACTATGAATTTCTAGGACTCAGTAACTAATACTAAAGCCGTATGGAGACATTCATTTTACATTATAAATTGGTACAAATGATGCCATTTACAGCACTCTGGCAGGTTTCCACATGAGGCCTACAAATGCCACAAGCGATTAATAAAATCTCTGTTCCCAAATGCATTTTACAGTTTTTTCCCCAGAGAGAAGTACTTTGCACTTTTTGAACTTCCAGGCTGGTGGGTTGAGCACACAATTGGTACAGGGTTTTTTTTAAGTGGATAATCGAGCACACAGCTGAGAAAATGACAAACCAGATGCAAAGTGGATGGTCTCCCTTGGGGCTTGGAGAAGTGGAGAAACAACAAAATCTACAGGACATTTCTAGTGAATCAGACCCTTGTTCTCCTCCACAAAGGAGGAGGGGAAAAATACATGGTGACACACAAAACATGTGGTAACAAATTGATGGCAACTTCTACAAAATGGGAATATGAACTACATGGCATGTAGATAAAAGGGAATGCATCTGCAAAACGTGTGAGGAAAATTGTGAATATAATTCTAGCAATTATGATTATAGTGTTGTATACTCTACTGCACTTAATTACAATTCTCCATTCTTTTCATGCTATGGAAATGGACTAAATGTATCTCAAAAAGACAAGCAATCTGTGGCATGAATAGGAACCTCCTTTATCTTAATACAATGAGGCCTACATTTAACAAACATGGCAGCATCTCTGTGAGAATTTTGATTACAAAATGAACATAGTGATAAAAATTAGCAGCCTTTTTGTTCATCTGAGAACATGAATAGGATTATTAGTATTATTAAGAAGATTTGGGTTGTTTTGTTACTTTTTAAAAAGTAGTTTCCTTTAGGAGTTGTATTAAAACTATAATCTTTCCTTTATGAAAAAAAAAAAAAATATTGGAAGGGGAAGAGGTCTGCTTTAAAAAAATCTCTTCGTTTATGTGCTTAACACTTTCCTTCTTTTTCTCTATTGGAATGAGAAGATGTGCAAGTTTCATAGTACACACATACACAATTAAAAGTTAAAACATGATCATAATAATTCCTCTTAAACTGTGAACCAGAACAGTTTGTCTATGTAGATCTGTGAAATATTTGGTAAATAATGAATTCTGTTTAGGAACACTGATCTAGAAAGGAAGCCTCAGGGAACTGAATTAATATGCAGGGAGTTTTTTGGTAATGCATTTAAAAGTGTACACTTGAGTTTCAGGTGCTGGTTTCAGGCAGTTTTCAGAAGTTCCACTGAATTAATTGAGCCAGAGCGGATTTACAGGATCTGGAGAACTAAGTCATCATACCTCTTGAGAGGGGAAGTTGTATGAAAGAATGGTGTGGTACAACACAAGGTTTTTGGTGGCCCAAATTATGGGCAAAACTATCCTTGGATATAGTAAAATTCTGAGTTACACAATTCTCTATGAAGATGCACTGATAAATCCTGAAAATTCATTACTACATCATGTATACTGAAAGGTTCATTCATTTTATGGGATTTTTTTTTTATTCCGTGAACGTTTAAGAGTTCAAGGAGCTGGATAACTTCCCTTTAAAAAACTCAGAAATTCTGGTTGTGTGTTCACAGATGAAGACTTTGTTGCACGGGGATGCTGTGACTGACCATATTGGCCATTCTCAGAACTACTACCCAGGATCACACAGGAGAGAAAAGAAACCAAGCCAGAGAAAAGCATATAAACCTGCTTATTATGACATCTATATGGTTGTCATTATTATTTCCTTTCTTCTCAGAAAGGCTTTTGAAGGTTGAAGGGAGAGTTATTTACTATCAAGTGAACCTTTTTTCAGGATTCATTGTGAAACCACACACTTGCCACCTACAAAAAGAAGCTTAAATTAATCGGAGTTCATTAAGCTCTGTAGAAGTCTTAAGGGCCATGGACAACTGGGATGATGCTCTCCAAAATATAACCTGTAAGAGTAACAAATCCAGGAAGGAGGAGACAGTGTCCCAGTTCTGCTGAAGCATGTGAGGCTTGTGAGCACCCACACCTAGCGATCTACATTTGAACACAGCTGATCAGCTGTGCCTCCTCAGCAAAATCTATGTGTAGGCTGTGTCTGAGCTGGTAAAAACTGGGTTGAATTTATTTCTTAAACGTTTTTCATTATCAGTTCAGATTCCACATTCTCTGTAGAGTTCAGGTAGAATTTTTTAGTTTTCCACCATCTGCTATAATTCCTGCAGTATATGATGTAAGGTAGGACATAAACAGCACTTCTTCTCCTAGTTGAATTCAGGCTAATTTAGACAATTGCAAATGCCCAATATTTACGGTGGATAATTAATTAATATTTGTATTTCCCACAAGCCACTTGCTATGAATTTTCCATCATTTGCTTTGCCTGTTTTTCAACCAGTCCCTACTGCTGCATTCTGTACAAAAGCTGACATTCCTACTTGAGGTCACCTAGCTGAGCATTTCTTACACCCCCTACTGCCTGCCACAGAGGCTTTGTCTAGACTTAGAAACACCAGCTAACTGAGATTAATTTATCCCAGTCTGGACAAGCTGTACAGCTCTCTATCTCAAATTTGATCTCTTCCCATCTGTATTATCTTGGATTCATCATAACCCTTTCGCTGTTACCAAGATATCCATGTTTTAGTACTAAATATCAGGACTCCAGAACCTACCACACCTTTGTCACTGATTAAGCTTCTGTTTCACCAAAAGTCTGCAAAGGACATTTTATTGCTTTTTAAGTATTTTTGGTTTTGCACATGTTAATAATTTTCTTCAGTAAGAGAAAATTCTTCCTCTGTAGTATTTAGTCCTTGATAATAAGGAGAAGAAGATTACTTTTTTTTTTCTTTTTTTTTCATGGATAGCCATATCTAGGAAAAAGCTGACTTCTAAAAAGTTACTTTGAACATATATAATCAGAAAAGAATAATTTAATTAAAGTCCATTAAGAAATCTAATATTTATTATTAGCTTGTGTACTTCCTAATTGTTTTATAGGCTTTTATTTTTATGGCAAGATTCCAATCATTACAAATACATGGAACTTGATACATATCCAAGCAAAGAAATGCATTTGCAACTTTGTTTAAAGAGGAAATTGTCAAAAATGTCAGAGCATAACCTTTCACAACAGAGAAAAAATAACTTTGCTTTTAATGATGTGGTTCTTCTCTTCCTTGTTAATATATTATAAAATACATTACCAATTTTGGAGGGCAAAAGGGGAAAGGGGACCGCACTTAGAAAGTGTAGGACTGTGTAATGTCAGTAATGCCAAGAGATTAAAAAATTAAATCAATATATCAGTGTTCACCCAATGCACTGTCTTTTCCAATTTTTCTTGTGAACACCAGAAATAGATTCTGACCTCAGCCAAATCTTGGTGCTGTAAATACTATCCTTATTCAAAGGGAAACTAATTTAACTTTTTTTTAATGAATAGCAGTTTATAAATTTGGGCTCCTGAATGCAAACATTTTTCTAAAGACTCTCTGGGACTACTCTGTGCACTTAATTAGGTAGTATCCTTATGTCTGAATTACTGAGCTAAGAATGTAGAACCCTTGCAGATACAGTAATGTCCACTAAAAAGGAATCAGCTCAGAGAATATGAAATGGTAATTCCATTAGTTCTGATTTATGGGGAGCTTCTGATATCTTGATATCATCTGTTGTAGTCGTGCATTGATTTTAAGAGGCGGGTAATGTCAGAAAGAAACATTTCTTGCTGTTTTCTGGTTAGCAATTAAACACAAGTCTAACAGACACAAATATAGCTTTAACAGCTTTAAATTTAAATTTCTAGTCTGAAAGTCAAAATCATAGGCAATGGGAAAATAATGATACTACAGTTACCTGGGGAATTCAGCCAAAGGGGAATCAATTTTATTGTAAAGATCATGTTTTTAATCCACCTCTACCTGAGTGCCAGATGGTCAAACCAAAGAATCAACACATTAGGCAGATGGACTTGCTATCTGATTCCCAATTACTAGAGTTGCTTCATGTGGAAGGTTACTTCTACTGATCAGAGAAAATTATTTGTACCCAGATGGTGACAAAAAATTGCTCACTCTTTCAGTATTAAAGGTTCCCAATTATCTTTCAAAGTTCGGCAGTAGCATTAAAGATTTCATCCAGGGCTCATGGAAGGTATCTATTGAGGTTGGTAGGTTTGGATCTAACCTCAAAAGTGGGTGATAAAAACTTAGGGACAAGGAGTTATTAAGGTATGTAAGACCGGTAATTAAGCTCTGTTCTATGTTGAGCAAGAAAAAAGGCACTGGACATCACACAAGAAACCATGGGATGCAACAAATTACTCTGTGAGACTCAGGCCAAAGCTTGCAGGGATGGATGGATTCTGTGGGTGCTTAAAGAGGAGTCTGATCAGACACAGCTAAAACCCACAAATACTCAAGGGGGCTTAGGAACTTTTGGGGAGCAGAGCCTTGTCATCGCTACACAGAGTGCACACAGAGCAGCAGCAGTAAGACTGGTTAGGGCTGAGATTACATGAGAAAGTACAGCAGAAATACAATATTTGAGTTCAGATTTGATGGAACTGGGGCCAATAGAGAGAAACATTGGGTGCAGATTGTTTATTTGTGAAGAGACAAAAGCGGTGAAAGACCCAGCTTGCTAAAATAGAAAAGCAGCGGAATATGAAGTGGGAATAACCTTGAAGCCTGACCAGCTGGAGAGGAAAGCAGAGGACAGGGCCATCAATACTACTGAAGCCCATGTGACATTACACTGCCTCTGTTTTTGCAGATGTTGTTAGAGGCATGGTTCCCTGTTTGTGCTGGTCTGCACACACACAGTGTGTGCATGGGATTGCACATTCTTCCCTTCTCAAGGGTGGACCCCAAAATGGAAGAAACAGCAGCCTTATATCCAGCAGTCTAGGAAAGAAGAAGGTCTCAAGGACTAGCAGGTGTCTTTTCATTTAACAAAAAGTGTCAAAAGTATTTAAAATAATCCTAGTAGATATTATAAGACAACAGACCTGAAAACAATAGAACTCTATGAAAAGCAATAAAGCTCCATTAAACCTTGTTCAGGCTGCTACAACCCTGCATTAGTTACCAGCTGTACATAGCTATTTAGTCAAAGCCTCTATTTCAGTGACAATTCACCATCAAAGTGATAAATAGAAGCATTGTTTGATGGATTCAACAAGTTGGCTCTGTAAATATCTGTGCATCCAGAGGTTAGAGGCAGGCACTGTTCTGACTGGAGCTCATGCCTTCCCAAAGCTGACACACTTGAACTGGGTTCCAAATTCCCTCCCCCCACCCATCTCATGTGTTCATGACATTTGCATTAACTTGCAGCCTAAAGATGAGAGACTATTAATCTTGACAAGCAGATATAAATAAATAAATGAATAAATATTATTTATAAATAAAATTTATATGCATATATGTAAACTCACTTTGTATTCTTTTTGGGCCAAACCAAAATGCACACTTTTTTACCAAGTAATGTCTATTTCCTTTGGAAATAACATTCAGGTCAGTAAAAAACTTTTGATTTAACTGAAAGATGTACTATCCATTTTAGCATTTTCCCTCCATTTCAAATGCCATCACTATTTTGAAATGCTTAATTTTCAAATTAGAATTCTAGTTGGGAGACAAAGAAACTGGAATTATAGCAAACATCAGCCTTTGGAATTTTTAAAGGTTTTTCTTTTCAGGTTTTTAACTGTGGTTATTCACAGAATAGAATCAGAGAACCATATAGGTTGGAAAAGACCTCCAAGAACATTGAGTCCAACCATTATCAATTCCCTCAAACTTTGAATCTTGTGAATAGTCTAAGTACCTCACAAATTATCACTCCCCACTCCGAAATCTCTTTCTAAGCTCAAAATCTATTCCCTGTACCACCTGTTTATCTGCCATTATCTGCTGAGCAACAAGAAAGGAGACTTCTACAGAGTGCAGATTATTTGACATTAGACAGATGCACAATACACTGCACATCATGTTTTGGGTGTCTTTGTAAATAACAATGAAATTTTACTCCCCAGCCCAACTGCTAAACTTGGTCCAGTTGTAATTAAATGCAGCCTTCTGTTGTTAAAACAGATCAGGTTTCCAGTTTTTCATGGACTGATATGTCTGTTCAATGACCAAGTTTAGACAGGCAGGAACTTCTGTTCCTCCTTGTCCTAAGGGACTGCTTTAGTTTCATACAAATATGACCTTTGAAAGAAAAGGATAAAAAAAGCTTTTTGCCAGAAAAGGCTGGTGAAAGCCATTTCCCCTGTGTAAATAAAGGGAAAAGACCAAGATATTTAGTTCTTTTGAGGAACAGTTTGCATTTGTTTCAGGTGCATCTGCCAGGAGAGATAATTTTAAATGCAAGCGCTTTGCAACTTTGACAGTAATATCAGCTATAAAATACTGTAACACAAACAGGACAATTGCTTGGAAAATCTGAAGGGAAATTGCAATGATCAAGAATGGAAGAAAAGTTATTTTTTATTGCAAATGTGTATTTTCTGTGGCTTAATAGCCTCCTGAAATTCTTAGCTCAGTCGCCAGTGCCCAATTATTTGTATTAAAAATGGGGTAATAAAGAATTTAAATAGTAATGATAATGTTATTGTTCTTATATTTAAACTCCTTCATCAGAAATAAAGAAGACTTTTCTTACACAGATTAGCTCTCTGGGCAGGCACTGAGGGTACAGGGCAATGCTAAAGCTGCATGATAGGGATGGCATTGCTTTGCAGATTTACTGCACTGCGGGATAAGCAGATAGAGCAGAACTGCAAACGGCTGTGTAGGTGAGCAGGTGAGACGTGACATTGACCAGACACTTTAAAGATAGTTTACAAAAAGAGACAGGATTGGTATGACCTTCTCCTGACTCTCATGTTATTTATTCTGTAATGACGGGTTAATGATTCTCTATAGCAACCACCCCAGATTGGTTCAGGAATATCCGTGGCTCCCGAGAGACTCACTTGAAAAAACTCCTCTCTTTATGTAATCATTCATCTTATCTCAGAGCAGTGTAAGACTATAAGGTAGGCTATAGAATAAATATGATAGGAACTTTATTGCTTATATCTTAATTCCTAGGAAAACCTGACTTCTTGGGGTTCAGAAGAAGCAGTGCTAGGAAGGTAAAGGAGATCAAGAGCTGACAAGCAAAGGACAGGAGGCAGGGAGAAGAAAAGGTGTGTGGCAAATGGAGATATTTATAGTGGCTTTATGGCCTCCTGCTTCAGGGAGTAATTTTCTCTTTGGGTCTGGAAAGTGTCTTTGATGAGTCCCAGAGTCAGCCAGGACTTAAAGCTGAGCCTGTCAACACCTCCTTCTTAAACAGAGGGCCCCAAAAACCCCAAAGGGGCTTGACAAATCTAGACCTAACTTTTATAAGAATATCAAGGTGATCATCAAACTCTGTAAAATAGAGAAGCTGCATAACTTGTTATAGTAAAATGGAAAAGAATTTGAAACAAAACACCCTCTGTTGATCTGTTCCATAGGGAGGCCCCTTTCTTCCCAACTTCCCTCTAAAAGCTCTGGGTTAAGAGCCTTCTTGTCCTCTTTGTCTTTCTGCCCCTGGCTCTGTGTTTGCCCCAGTGGCTCCCAGTGCAAGCAGAAGCCCATTTCTCTCCTGATTTGCCCCACCCAGCTCTGCTGCTCTTCAGGAAGAAATAACTTTCCACCCATCTGGAATGCAGTGTCCTCATCTCCTGCTTCTCAAGCACATTCAGACACTGACCACTGATCCCAGGATCCTCTGTACCTCTTCTTGGGCTGCAGGGAATTCCCACCAGGGTTCTGGGCAAAGGATGCCTACCATCCATCATATAGATGCTCTCCACAAGAAAGACAAGACAGAAGGAACCCTGACCCCCTTAGAGGAAGGTCTGGAGTGCAGCTGGGATGTGCTGCACAGCTGACCAGTCACCCAAGGCCTATATGCAGCAAACCAAATCCTGCCCTACCCTCCAGGATTAAGTAATATGAATACAGCATTCCTTTTCCCTGTATTTGGTCATTAGGCCTACATAGCTGATTACAATTGAACAGGAAGAGTTTTGGCCTCTGGATTTTATTTTCTTGGTAATTTTCATGGCTTTTTTCTGTGCTTTAGCACATTTTGAAAAATTGTTGTTGCGAAGCATGCCCAGAGGTGTGACCATCCCTATGTATTTTAATTTCTCAGTCTGTAAAGCAGGAAGGACTTCTCCAGCTGCATACTCTACCTCCATACTTAGAGTAGGCCAGTGATTTGTAGACAAGAAGGTGTCTATACAAACCCCAATTTATTTTACACGGCATTCATTAAAAATGAAAGTGCTGTGGAAGAAATAAGTGCAGATAATTTACAAGACTACATGCACATCAAATCAAAAAAGGATTAGAAATCTTTCTTAATGCGTCTTATATTGTCTCATATACTGGAACAAATGGAAAATTTTGAAATTTTAATTTTCTGGAATAAGGCGTTTTGCAGTACTGACTCTCCCACACCAAGAAATTTCTTACCACAGGAGCAAAACCTATTAGCATTGAATCGTGAGAGACAGTTTGGTTGTTTGTCCAAATTTGAATACTGTTAAGATAATTCCTAAAGATTTTCACCCTTTCCCATGAAAAAATTAAAAAACATATATATACACGGGCATATTTAAACCATTCTCTGCTTTGAATATGCCCCAGCCAGAAGAAATTGCTAAATTAGTTATTAGGATAGATTTTCCATCCACCGCAGGCCACAAAATGTCAATTAATGCACTTCTTATGGTCATCCATAAGTTGCTTGGGACAAATATGATCCAAATACAGCCCACTGCCTGAGGGGGCAGAAGGATAACTTTATTTTCCTCATCTCTATCCGAAGTCCAAAGCATGTGATAATACTTTGGCAATATTGTGTGTACTATAATACTTAAAAGGACAGAATCACTGAAGATGCTCTGAAAGCTTTTATTTCCATGGACACAGCATATAAATAACTCCATGAAAAATCTCAGAATTGTTGTATATGAGCAATCAGCCATAAGACAAGAGTGAAATTTATATGACAAGTAAAGTTGGACTATAAGTTGCTTGTATGATGGTACAAGATCCTTATCATATTTTCTTTTTTTAATTTCAAGTCTTTCCTCAAAGGAAAAGACACCAGCAATAATGTCACGTGGAGGAACTCTATAAGAATAATTAGAAAGACATAATTTCTTTTCATATTCATGGGGTGTGCTCCAAGCTCTGAAATAGCTTGGAGGCAGACAGAGGGGCTGTAGCTGCCCAGGCTTCATGGATTGTATATAAATATTGAGATTATCACCTCTTAGAGTTTCTTCTCCCCACCCAGGGTGAATTTATGCTTCTCATCATTCAGTTCATAAATTTTATTGTTGATAAGGATGCTGTTACAGCACTGGATTGGAAAGAGGGGAAAGAATTCAATTGCCTAAATACTGAAGTGGTGCTTTAGACATGCCAGGTTATCCAAAACATTCCCATGGAGCGGGTAGATATGACTGAGTAACTTCTGGAACAGCAATTCAAAACCAAATGGGATATCCCAGGGAATCTTCTATAATACTAGACAACTTAGTTTAAGAAAGAGAAGCCTATCCTGAGGGACATGGGTGGGAAAGATGCAAAATGATTCATCAGGCATGCCTCAAATGCTGCATCACTTTTGGCCAGCTGCAAAACTCTCTTTAGCACCAGAAGTAGCTTAACACACTTTTTTGGAATGTATTTGATACCAAAAAGATATAAGATTTATTTTTCCTTTTACTGTCAATAATGACATATGGAAAGTAAAGGCTGAAATATATTCTTTATGGAAGGGAACACTGTGTGCCAGTAGATAAGCCAGTGTATTTAGGAATTAATTTTTCCTCTGAAGGACATCAAGAGTGACAATATCACCAAACAAAATGCTGCAGGCAATACCACCAGTGAAGCTCCATGAAATTGATATTTTGTTTCACCAAATTTTACTCAAAAAAAAAGAAAAGATTGGATATCAGAGGCTAAATCACACATTTCTTAGAGTGAAGACTCTTTGAAAGAAAGTGCTGGAGCACTTCATTTATTTTTGAGTCTGCCTATTTCAAAGTTCTTGCCTTTCTTTTCTTTCAATTAAATGGATTCATTTTGGTCACTCCCCCTTCTCTCCATCCTTTCAATGTGTCCTAGGAATACATCCCAGTAAGTTCAGAAAAAATGTCCCCCAAGCAAATATTTTTCTTAGAAACTTGATAGAGAATAAAGCAGGAAGACAGCAGTGCTTCATTGATATTAAAACCCAAATCTATGAAAATTAATTAAATGGCTGATTAGAACTTTTCTGAAATTGGTGGCAACTATGCATTTAGCCTGGTATATATTAAGAACCCCTACCATCTGAGGACAACAAGCACAACAATAAGCCATTAATTGATATATTGCTGGTAGTTAGTTGCATTAAAATTTTTGCTGTTGCTATTAAAGAGGATTCTTATAAAATTGTCCTCTGTGAATATATAAATCCAAGTAAAATTAAATGTTTTTTACAGAAAACTCATCTTCATTTTGCAACTTGATTAATTATAGTTTGGGAATGGACCAACATAGAACAGCAACTTTTCACTTTTCTAATACACAGAATGTCCAAATAATCAATATTACTTCAGAATTGCAGCATATGTGCAGTTGATCTGTATATGTACAGAAATTCCATTTATAGAATTACAGAATGGTTTGGGCTGGAAGTGACCTTAGGAGTCCTCTAGTTTCAACCACCTTGCCATGGACACAGACACCTTCCATTACATCTGGTTCCTCAGAGTCCTATCCAACACGGCTTTGAACGCTTGCAGGGATGGGGCAGCCACATCTTCTCTGGACAACCTCTTCCAGTGCCTCACCACCCTCACAGTGAAGAATTTCTTCCTAGTATCTAATCTAAGCCCACCTTCTTTCAGTTTGAAGCCATTCCCCTGTGTCCTGGTTATTATGTGCCCTCATAACATATGACATTCTTGTTAGGTCAGACATGGGGTTTTTCCACTTTTCCTAGGTGCAAAATATTATCCTTTATAAGAATAATCTATAGATACAATCTACAGATTTAACACATACTATTTTTAGAGACTTATATCTGTACCTTACACGGACTATGTAGCCAATAGCTCAAAGTTGAACCACAAGCTATTGCATCATATTTTAATTTGTGGGCAGAACAGTGGCGTGTGTGGGTTAGCAAGTAATGTCATCAGCAGTGTGGAGGTAGTTTTGATACAGAGTGATGAAGAATTAAATAATAATGGCAAATGATTTCATTTTAGTCTGTACTTAGTAACAGCTCGCCTGCGCTAAGCAAAGTTTGAATAAGTGACCCTGAAGCATGAGACTTATATCTGTCCTAAATCCATCCTGATCCAAAACTGGAGACATTTCCTTGCTCAAATTTTTGTTCCCTTTGGAAAATTGCTAAACGTCCATCTGTAACTTTTCCACAGTATAAACTCACCTAATTACTACAGAATAAGAAATCACTACCCTTGGAGGTTAATGAGATGTTTTACACACCACAATTGCAGGGTGTTCAGTTCTATAGGAAGATAGAAAGCATTGTAAAAAAAATATAAAATTTTACTTCAGTTATAGTTAGCAATTTGTTTTGAGTGTTTGAAGAAGAAGGGCTGAGACTGCTGTCATCTGTATCTGTCTGTGATGTGTCTGCTGCCTTAGCTGGTCACTGAAGAACATTTTTTTCTCACTAGAGAGAGGTATTTTTTTGCTGCGATTCGTGTGACCTTTTTTGGATGTGTGTGATGAGTTCAATTGCATTCTTGGAGTGTCCAAGTTCTGTGAAATGAGCCTAGTGTCACTAGGCAGGGGTATACACCTGCACTCTTGAGTGTCTACCTCAAATGCGAATTCCTCCCTCTACCATACCTTAATTTTCTGGCCTTGTTCCTTAATACACCAGGGGTGTTGAGTATCCCAACTGACCTGAGGCTACTATAATAACAGCTAGATTTGTCTGCTGATAAAGGGGAACATGTCTTCTCTTATTTCCTTTTCATCATCTTTTATTGTCACATTTGCATGCTTGTTTTTTCCCCTCTATTTTATTTCCCCTGGTATTTTCAGAGGTGAGAACTGGTCCTCCTACTGTTGTCAGCTGACATTTAGTAAATAATATGCTGGATTTTATGAAACTTCACTTTCCTAGGAGTAAAGTTCTGGATTCAAAGTGGGAAGATGTGGGTGCATCCTTTGAGCTTTCCTTTGCCTGATGGGTTTTTCAGCACAGTGGAAGGAGATGTGTCCTTTCCACTTGGTTCTGCAGTAAAAACATCAGAAACAAAAGAAAAAGCAGAAGGCTGGAGGCAGTGCTGCCTGAATACTGCAATGTATCTAGGTACAGATCTTAGAATTGAGATCTCCTCTAAAAGGTCAGAACTATTGGCATAAGTGGTTCCAGGAATGCTAGAGATGAAAGAATGACTATAAAAAGATTTAGTTTTGTCTTCTGAAGAATTTTATTCTGATTTATGAACTATGTGTCTTAAAAAGGCTTAAAAATGACCATACTTTCTTTTTAATTGCTATATAAATTTTTAACAAAAGAAGCTAAACAAACAAACAAACAAATACACTTTATTTTAAGGTGTTACAGCCTCAAATTAGAAAATTTTTGTTGAGAACTGGAATTTTTCTGTATTTAGATTTTCATCCCAAAACAGCTTTTTGGAATTTTTCTCTTTACATGCAGACTGGGATTTTCAATGGAAACATCTCTGATTACCTTTATTCTTAATATTTTGGAGCATGGCTTTTGATGCGTCCAAAGAGATTTGTCACTCCTAAAATGCTTAGGACTCATGTCTACAGCAAAAAAAATAAGGAAATTTCTTCAAATTACATAACTATATGACTGTAAAGTGACTTAAGTAAGCTAATTCATATACACATTGATTTCCTAATAATATGTACTTACATTGCTTCGTTAAACCATTAAAAATTAATTTGGAATTAATTTCCTGCAATCTCCCATGCAAACAAATTCTTACAGAAAGAGGTGATTACTTCTCTTTGGGTTGGCATGTAACTAATCTATCTACCTAGATATTTAGCATGCAGTCATTCATGACAGATTAAAAATCTTGAAAGGGTACATGAACAAAAACAGTGAAGATATCAGTTTTTTCTGCCTGTGCTCTGCACAAAAATACTTTCCTGGTACATGCCACATTTCATTAAATACTGTCTAAGCCCTATGGTGAGGTAGCATGGCCATGGGACACTGCTGCCCACGCTATAAGATGCAAAGCCTGTAAAGTGTAAGTGTTCAAGAAATGACAGGATGTGGCACTTGGTGCTGTGATTTAGTTGACATGGTGTTCGGACAAAGGTTGGACTCCATGACCTTGGAGGACTTTTCCAAATTTAATGATCCCATAAATCTAAAGGTCATTTAGAGGAATTGGCACAGGGTCTGTCCTACACTAAGTTTAGGGTGAGGATGGTGAAGCTGTGGCACACGTTGCCTGAAGAAGCTATGGATACCTCATCCCTGGAAATGTTCAAGGCCAGGCTGGGTGGGGCTTTGAGCATCCTGGTCTAGTGGAACATCTCCCTGCCCATGGCAGGGGATTGGAACAAGGTGATCTTAAACGTCCCTTCCAACACAAACCATTCTACTATTCCTTGATTCTATGAACAGAATATAAGCCATGGAAAACATCTGGCCCTGCTAATCTATCCTTTTTCCTGTGACCACTTCTTTGCCCAACAGGAGGTGACAGTAGAAACAGCTTTGCTTCCTATTGCACCTGAGAAAGTATAATTATTATTTTCATTTCCTTTTGCTCTCCAGGAGAAACATGTCCCGAAGGAAGGCAGGGCACCACAGCTCTCTTCCTCTGGATAGTTGTGCCTCACAAACTGTGCCAACAACTCAGTGTTTTTAAAAGGTGCTGGTGCAAACAGTATTTTGACTCCTCATCTTGTGTGCTCTGAATGGAAGATGATTGCATTGTGCACGGATCCTTTTGCGGTGACTTTTTTCTTTTTGCTGATAGGAGAGTCAGTCTTAGGTTCTTCTGAGAATAAGCAGCTTCCTAATCCTGTGTCATAGTTTTTCAGGCAAAAAGTACAATTTTGTCATAATAGGTAATTTAGTTTTCTCATTGCCGAGAGGAATGAATGCAACAATGGATTGCTTTTCTAGGATTGCCTCTGCAAAGGTTTCTGTAAGTACTGCTTTGCAGCAGCCCTGAGCAGAACAAGGTATAGTGTCATCAGAAACATCTGTTGATTTTGGAATTTTGTGGTTTTGGTACCAGCAACTGGAGCAAGTGCAAGTGCATATGGCAGTGTGCCAACACCAGTAAATATCAAGTCAGGCTAACTGGTGAGTAGGGTGAAGTGATCATAAGCTGGTGGGGTGTATGTGTAACTGGGGGTGTGACAGCTGAGTGTGATGGGACCTGGCGCAGTTTGTCCGGAGAAGCTGTGGGTGCCCCATCCCTGCAGGTGTTCAGGGCTGGGTTGGATGGGCCTCTGAGCAATTTGGTCAAGTGGAACGTATCCCTTAACCAAGGGATACCTTGGCATGGGCGTTGAAATTAGATGAAGGTTCCTTCCAATCCAAGCCATTCTATGATTTTGCACTCCCATGACATGGCTATTGGAGGAACTGGGGGCCAAATGCTGAAGAGACCAAATGCTGAAGAGACTGTCGTGTTTGGGAGTTGGCTGAGTTAACAGTGTGTGTGTGTGTCTCTAGAAGGGGCAAATAGGAAACTGGTGTTCCAGTGTCAGCTAATGGGCAGACTGAGTCCCCTTACTGAATGGATCCACATCATATATATCTATACATAAAGATTTTTTTTCCAACTAGTGGCAGTTTTTTCCAACTGCCAGAGAACAGAATGAGGTCATTGCTGCTGTTTGTGTTCATGTAAACACTGAATTTGCCAGAATGTGCTCTTTCACATGACCAGGCATGTGGCTACAGGGGGCACATGCCCAGGCACATACCCAGATTTGCTCCTGATTGGACCTGGGGACATGGGGGTCCAGTTCCTCATCTTAGTTGGGCTATCAATTTCAGCAACCCCTGAAAGTTTGCACATAAATTTGGGTTTAACTACCCCTCCAGAGTGTAGATTCCAGGTGCTTCTCTCTTGTGCTGGATAGGTGATTCTCAAGGGCAGAATGAGTCTCTTGTATTTCAACAACATTGACTGAAGCAATAATGAATAATTCTAAACATGCCTCTATTTCGTATTAGTTGTGTGTTCACAAGCAGCAGAGCAGAGAAGGAATGTTGAACATTTTTCAAGCTTTCAGAAACTGGCTTGAACGCCACATCCTGTTCTCCTTGGCTTGCTATCCATTTGCAGCATATCTGAATTTTTTTTTTTTACCCTTCATTGATTCTGATGAGTCCAAATTCCCTTGACTCTGTTCTTTTCATATATCCTCCAAAGGACTTTTCTCATACTGGATTGGCTCAGATCTAGAGCCCAGCGTCCTACCTCCTTCAGTCTGCTCCCAGACACGTAAAAGACATTTTTGGGACCCCTACCAGACAGCCTCTTTTTCTGACAGGGGCCTTCCAAAATCTTCTACAAAGCTGTACTTTCTTGCAGATCCTTTACCATTGAGCTTGCTGAAAAAGAAAAAAACCCTCAAGAAATTGGCCATTGCTTATCAGGCTGACCAAGAAAGAAAACATTTCCTTCTGTTGTCCTGTCTCTTTGCATGAGGCTGTTTTCTCTTGCCTTACATTTTACATACAAGCTCTGAGAGACAGAGATTGTCATTTTAATCTATATTTTTCAGTGCTTAGCACAACAGCTCATGACGAGGGCTCTAGGCATTACAGTATATATAAACAGCAGCAACAAAATAAATATGATGGCAATTCCCAAACCATGGCTTGAAAAAACTACCTGGTCACTTCACTTTTCTGGACCTTTATTCATTCAAGGTCAAGGAGGTTAAAGAGCAGAGCTTTCTCAGTAAAATCTCTCAACCTTTCCTAACCCAAGTAATGTCTGCAAGTTCTTTTTATTGTTCCTTGTCACATTACAGTTCCGCACAGTTAAAAAATATTGTAGAAGCTACAGTTATTATAGTTATTAACATTTTATAGCCTTGTTATTCATACCTTAAGCTCCTTAAAATGAAGTGGTGCGTTTTAAGAGAGCAGCATGTATTTAATTGATTTCACTGTAAAAAGGTTGTCCTACTTCAGTGGTTTCCAGTCTTTTTCCTTGGCTTTTGCTTCTATTAATGATGACAATATCAATTTTATGTCTTTAAGAAAAGTGACACAAAACACAATTTCCTTAATCTGCTAGGTATTTGTTCTTGGTTTAAACATCCATGCCTTTTTCATTATCAAACATCATGGAAAGATTTGCAGTGTTCTGAGCTACCTGTTCATGCACATATCCATGTCTGCTTTGGAGTACAATGTCATGGATTCATCAGGAGTATAATTGTTCTTGAATTATGCACCTTTGCCATGGTGCAAGTATCCTTGGAGAGCTATCAGGAAGTTGCTGATGTCCGAGAGAAGTTTATATTACCTAACTTTTAAATGCCTATAGAGCAGGTACTTGCATCTACAGTTAGTTCTTTAGGGTCTGCTTCCAACTGCTATAGAGAAACAGGGCTGCTAACTTGAATAACCTTAGGAATATAGGGCAGCTTAAGATCAACCTCCCTCTAGACGTGCCCTCTTTTCTTCTTTGATTTTGTAGGAATCCTAAAGTAAAATAGTTGAGGAGATAATCCTATGTAGGTCTTGTGTAGTGGCAGCATCTGATGAAATTTCTCTGTGTCGAGACCCAAAATCTAAATATTTAACAAACATTTCCCTTTAATGTTTTCCATTTTCACTACAAAGGGACAGGGACTACCTTATTCTAAGTGTTTATACAGATGCAGTCCCAGAGGTCTTAATTCACCACCAGAGACTGTAATCACTGGAACATAAAACTAAACTATTCTGGTCACTCAGAAGTACTGAATAGCAGCTTCCTTATCTGTTCTGACTGAAAGAACTTCAGACACCTACATTTGGACAATGTAAGCTTATATTTATACGAGATCAGGAAGGTCAAAACTAAAGACAATGAAAAAAAAAGGCAATTGAATTACAGAGCATTGATAAAGTCAAAGTAGTAGTATACGTTCACTTTATCTTTCCCAGACTGCATGAGTCACTACAATTTTGATACTTCAGTGTGCTGGCAGATATTGATGGAATAGGAAATGGCTACTCATCATTCATTTTCATAAAAGAGGGCAATGAGAAAGGAAAGAAGTACAAATGTAAACCCTTCTTTTCTACATCACACACCCATACACCTGGCACATTTCTACTCTCTTGGCAGCTTCTGCTGTGGACAAAGCCAGGAGTTGAATGTGGCACGGCTATTGCCAAACATGCGGAGACCAACAGAGGGCTTGTACTGTAACACAGGTAGTGTGTCAGGACAGTGTCTAGAAGGTCATGTAACATCTGCCTGTATGTTCCCATTGATCTGAAACCCCCAAACACACCCAAAGATTTAAAATACATAAATATATGGCATGGATGTCATTATGGTTTAGTCATGGACTTGGCAGTACTGGATTAATGCTTGTCCTCAATGATCTTAAAAATCTTCCCCAATCGAATAAATTCTATCATTCTGAGATTCTAAATGCAGTATTTTCACAATCTATAACATGCTGCATCATTCATACAGCATTATTTTTTCAGGAAAACTCAAGTAATTTGGGACTACCACTAGTTTTTTTTCTCTTAAAATAAAAGAAATTTTTAACTCCAACTGAAGTTTTAGATATTTTCCTTGTTCTTCTTCAAGGGTATTGCATAAGCACATGTAGGTCAAAGAGAGAGCTGCTAGGAAGAAAAGTGTCTGCCAAATATTTTTAAGCAATGTATTAACATTATTCAAATTCCTTTTAAAGAGCAGTCCTTCCCCCCACAGTTTCTTCTTGACAGGTGTCAGTTGATGAAGAGATGAGTGCGGGGGTGGGTGTTCTTATCTAAAAGGATTTTAAATAATGTTACTGACATTACTTGAATCAAAATTGCTGCCTAAGTAATGTTACAAGGAGTTTTGTCTTTTAAAGGGTATTAAATTATGTTACATTTCTCAGTAGCCCTACCTTTCACCCTCACTTCTCCCCTCTATGCGGGATTTGCATTTTCCTGGGTTATCAGATGCCATAGTAGTACATGACTGGTCAATGTTATTAAATTAAACATTTCACAAACACTGATCTACAGAGAGACCAGGGAGCTTCAAGGGTTTGAAATACTGGCTTGGTTTGTTGTGCACCTGTGACAGTTCAGCAACTGTGTGGCTGTGGAGAGATCAGGGTCTAGAAACATTGAGTATGAGTGATTTGGTTTGCACTTTAAGAAGTCCTTAAGAAGAGCTGAGGAATAGCAGAGGATTCCTGTCAGAGAATATTAAGTGAACTTAAAATAACCATATTTATGCTCTGTGCCTTTTCTCCCCCTGGATTTCTTTCTGATCTATAATTAATAAAAAAAAAAAAAAAAAAGAAAAAAGAAAGGAAAAAAAAAAAAAACAGGAAGTGATTTTCAGATTTTCAGCGTCTCTGAGTGGCCCTTCTGGAAGTAAAACTAATAATATTTTTTTTTCCTTAAACTTGCCCTAAAACTAGGAATAATAAACCTGTGGTGTTTCCATTGAATTTAATTGTGCATATCTTCTGAGATGTCAGCCAAGAGACTGGCATAGTTTTATCACAGAATGGCAGATGACATGTTTGAGAAAATTCTTTATTTTAATAACTGTTCAAAACTAGATGCTGTTGTTGATAAACACAAGAATTGTGTTCTGCTCAATTCTTTACAATGAATAGAATGTGAAATGGAGAAAGTAAGAATAATATTCTTTGGAAATCTATATCTGATTCTGCTGGAATAGATCATCACAGAGAAGTTTAGGTCTTGTTGCCTTAGTGTCTGTAAATTGATACAGCAATGTTAGTATTAGAGATGCTTGGAGGAAGACCTCAAGATTAAAATATTTTTCCTAATAAGGGTTTCTAAAACTTGAAATGCTGCTGGACTAGAAGTATTTTTCAGAAATTATTCATGTCCTGTATATAGAAGGAAAACAAACCCCAAAACCAAAAAATTTTATTGTCCCTAATGGAAAGAGTATAGAGTATAGGCAGTCAATACAACTGTGATAGCTCATGATTGAAAACAGTTGTTTGCTGAATATTTGAAAGCTGCTGGTATAAGTATATGTAAATTAAAAAAACCCAACCCAAAAGTTAAATAAAATTATTCTTCAATAATAAAAATTCAGAGAAACACTGAAAATTTAAGATGCTAAAAGAACCCCAAAACCTACAAAAGTCCCATCTTTGTATAAATTGGATCACTTTAGTAAATTTTCCAGATACATGGAAGAATCCTTCAGCCCCTAAAGAAAGTATTTTTTCATTGTGTATTTCTTTGTTCTATATTAAATGAATCGGTGAGAAAAACAATCTCTTAGTACATTTTCTCTTCCATAAGCTGAATTTATTGGAGGTTTAGAGATGCTGTTCAATGTGATTATGTTATTAGCATTATGTTTGCTGACTGCATAAACAGATCAAAAATTATTTTTCCATGTTTTGTGTGATTTAGAGATTTCATTTTTAATACATATGCAAATATTTATCATATAAATGTGGCAGAAAAAATGTTCCTAGATCTGCTGTGATTTTCTATTAGACAAAAAACCACCTGGGCAGGCAAATATGCAATGGATGGCCAAGGAAGGGAGGTAGTGAACATAGCAAAAACTAGAATCTGGATGTGTTTGAAAGAAGCAGACCTGATGCCTCTTTTTCTTCTTTTTCTCCACAAAGGTCTATAAAGGATAAGTTTTTCTATGTGTCTGAGAAAGCTGAGATGACCCCAATTTGTTCTAAAATGTAGAATTATTTTGGACAATTTAACTTCACCTTTTCATCCTCAATAATGACTATTTATCTAGTGTTAAATCTTTGTGAGGTTCTCTTCAGATATGATGAAAAAGACATGACCTCTGTCTCAGTCAAGAATAATAACAAGAGACAAAGGAAAGTAGGTGGGGAAAAAGATTTATAACAAGTAAAGGTAATTGGCTGGCAATTGCACATAAATTTCAGAACATCAACTTACCATCAGCACAGAGAGGAAAAGGGGAGTAGTTTAAGTTAAGTGCTGAAAAAGGCATTTAAAAGTGAGGAAAGTAACCCCCAGCTCAACAGACAAAATTGCACTACAAAACTGTACCCGAAAAAAATTGGAAGACTTGGGATTGTGTGTTTCTAATAGTCTGCACATCTTAGTAGGCCCTAAAATTGTCAGAAGACTTGGATAAAAAGAGGGACTTCAGGTCCCTAGGTGCTTCCCTTATATTTTTTTCCATTCTCCTCCACTGCTTATACTTGCATGTTTTTGCTTGATATGTAGTGCCTGGAAATGCTAAAGATGGACAGCAAGACAGACAGTGTCTAAGCCATGAATCTGTGATAATTCATCCCAGCAGATCCCAAGAATACAAAGAAAGAAAATGCTCTTCTCTGAAGGCTGTCACACATGAGGGACACCTATGAACCTCTCCTCTGTGCTGCCTTCCTTCAGACAAAGTTGCTAGCCAGAGATCAGCAGATCAGCAGATCAAAGGTTTGGCTTCCATTCAGTGTAAATTTGGAAGAAAGGTTTAGGGATGCATTACAGATGGAAATCTCTTTGGTCACTCCAGTTCTTTGTGCACCCTAACTCACAGAATCTTTCTTCAGAAGATAAGCTGCATCTTGAAATTGGTTCAGAAGTAATTTCTCCCAAACTCTTCCAGGTCTAGATTTTTTCTAGTATTTGGTTGGGTTTTTTTTTACATAATTGATAATTCAGCCACAGTTATGTCCAGTTTAAGACCAATTTAACTTGTGATCCTAGTTTTTCTTCCCTGATATTTTTCCCATGCAGTGTATACGCAAAGAGGATTCATAGACTTATCTCACTTAATTAGAAGTTTCTCATTTTCTAGACATTCCAAGTAGATCTCTTCTACATCAGACTTTGCACATGCTCCTGCTCAAGTTTGTATTTTCAGATAATGCCTTTGAAGACTTTTTCTGTACCACCAATATTTTGTTACTATTGAAGCACATACCTTGCTATAAGCATCATATTATTCATCCTATCTTCTCGCTCTTCCAGCACCTAAGAATATTTTCCTCACTTTTCCACAGAAGACTGCAGTTATGGTGACATGTACATTTTTCACCTCCATGCTGCACTGCTGTTTTTCATTGCATGTATTGCTGAATGGAAGAAAATAATGCACAGTCTCAGCTAGTTACTGACCTCCCCCATGTATCAAGATGAGCCATAAACATATCTGTTGCTCCCCTGGCTGGTGGTGAACTCTGCTCTTGGAAGCAATTCATACATAAGGCTTCAAATACCGTAGAGATCTCCATTCTAGGTGCCTCAGCAAGTACTAGAATATTTTCTAACTATTTAAGCGTAAGTCATACAGCAGGCAGGAAAAAAAATCCTTTCATTGGAGGTGAACAAGTTGACTGCACCTCCAGAAAACATCAGCACTGGCTTGAACTACTTCATGACTGACTGAATCAAGAGGTTTCCTGGCTCGATTAAAATCTTCCATAATGAACAGAATGGAATTTGTGACTATTATCTCCACATAAAAGTTATCTTATCTGGAATACAACTTTGCCCATCAATTAGCTGCTAAACACTCATGTATAATGATGGCAGCCACAATAAAGACAACAGAAGTACAATATAGGCTCTACTCACTACTGTGCCAATCACAGAATTTTTGATTTTCAGATCAGTGCATTTTCTTTTAAGCAGGAAGAACATGAATATTATAGTGGTCCATGACATTTTCAGGGATGTCCAAAATGAATATTTTTTAAAATCAAAATAGAGCTTCTCTGGAGTCCAGCTGGTGTTTATTAAGCTCTTCCGTTAAAAAAATTGCTAGGACCTTTTCTTGTGTTTACAAGATGAAAATGAATGAAGATACATAGCCAAGCAGGAAGCAAAGGAAAAAAGGAATTAAGAGATTGTCTCCTTTAAAATAAATGGTTTTTTGGAAGATTTTTTCCCTTTTTATTAAACCAAGACATTCTCTGTAAACTGAGGTCTCGCAGGGTGATATCTGGAGGGAGTTTCAGGGAATTTTTAACAAAGAGCTGTATATTTTCTTTGATTATACCTGACAAAAGATGGAAAAGTAAATACCTGATCAGTAGTGATCCTGTGGAGCTCACTGCCACAAAACAGCCTGGCCAAACCCCTAGCAGGATTCCCAAGGAATTCCCACTGTGCCGCAACATGCAGTGGTGGAAAAGTTAACTACTGTGCACAGATGTTTGCAAGAATGCTGCCCAATACCCAAAAAAAAAATTTGAAAGATATAACCATCAGGTTTCTTCCCTACCTAGCAGTGCAGGGACAGCAAGGAGAGACCCACAGCCAGTGTGTGCATGTCTCAGTGCACACAGGTGGGAATTAAGGGAGCGCAGATATTGATGTGGGTACCCACCGTGGTATGGCCAGCACGTCTCCAACAGGAATGTTGTGAAAATGGGGAAAACAGCTCTGCAAGAAGGCTGTGTTCTTCTACCTACAGTGTCCTGGGAGAAATTTTGTGTGCTCAACCCAGGGAAGTTGGTGGAGTCATCATCCCTGAAGGTGTTTAAAAGACAGGTAGATGCGGTGCTTAGGGACACAGTAAAATGGCAGTGCTTGGTTAATGGTTTGACTTGTTAGGGACATGGTTAGATGGCAGACTTGGCAATGCTTGGTTAATGGTTTGACTTGTTGGGGACATGGTTAAATGGCAGACTTGGCAATGCTTGGTTAATGGTTTGACTTGTTAGGGACATGGTTAAATGGCAGACTTGGCAATGCTTGGTTAATGGTTTGACTTGTTAATCTTCATTGCTTCAGCCTAAGCAATTCTATCATTCTGTGATTGCTTAAGCCTAAGCAATTCTATCATTCTGTGATTGTTTCAGCCTAAGCAATTCTATCATTCTGTGATCTATAACTGTCTGCATGGGTGTATGTAGGTTTGATTAAAACTTTTGGGAAATAGTTACGGGAGGATGTCTCAAAAAGCACAGGTGTTGGTTAGCATTTTGCAAATGTCAGATGGTGGGGTTTATTTGTGCTATTGCTGAATTGATCCTGACTGTATAGCTCACTGATTGCGAGATAATGATGTGTCATTAATGAATTGACACACCTCCTTCATACTGATTTGATTTTAACCATGTGAATAGAGCAAGGTTTTCTTTCCCTGCAACACATGGGAAAGGAGGCATTGGTTTTAAGGCACAATAATGAATTAATCTTGGGACAAAAATCAAATCTAAAGAGAATGTGCAGGGGTGGAACAAAAAAAACCATTAAAATTCTTACTTATAGTAATTGCACTAATTTTCAAAGTGGTACCTTATGACAGGGTGCTTCCAGACCTTTTCAGTTAAACAAAAACCGAAATCCTGTCAGAAATGGCTTTCCCAGGACATTTCTAGGTCATCATGATACAGAAAAGTAGCGGTTTCAAAGGACTCAGGTAAATGTCTACACTTTTTCTTGGTAAATCACTCTGGCCTCCTAGCTGGAGAAATTCAGACCAGATTCTGGCTCAATACTCCATTTCATGGTTTCAAGTCTGTCTCAGGTTAAACTTCAGACGCATATACAGATGGAAGGATAATAAGTACAGATCAACAAAAAGATAAACACCGATAAAGTTAAATATGAGCAGAAGCTTCTATGATGATGCTTTTGTGCACATAAACAAAGTAAATTAAGGTGTCAAGCTGTGAGATATCTACCAAATAGACTACCCAGTAAGCATCAGAATTAAAAGTACAGCCAGAAGTGGTGGAAAAGAAATACACAGAAGCTTAAAAATATATAAATAGAAAGCTAGAAAGAGAGTTAAAGAAGTTGAGAATTCAGAAGTACACCAGAACACCCACTGAGTTTGTTTTGAACTAATCCCATCCATTATTATTTTTATTTTACACTTTTTTTCTGAAAACGATCACCACTGATTCTTTCTTGGTGGCCTCTATATCTCTTTTAGCTACTTAAAAAAAAACATAATCAAAGAATTACAGCACAGCACCACCTATGGTTGATAAAACTCCTCAGAAAAACAGTGTTGAGACATAAGGCTGTACTCAATAGAAACTGGACTTTTACTCAAAAATATTAAAGAGCTGAAGTAGCAGTAATGGGAGGGGTGTCTCATATGTAAAACCTGTATTGCAAAATTAATATCTATTGTTAGGGCTAAATCCAGGAATTAAACTACACAAAAAGGTGTAGCCAAGTGAAGTTTATCTAAAGTAAAGGAGGAGGAAAATATTCTACTGACACAGGGAAAGAGTGAACACAATACTAATATGAACAGTCTAATAGCTACAACAGATGAGTCAGGATATCACCACATTGCATCACCTTAAAAAATATCAACTTCAGCAAGCCTTGCCACATCTAGCGTAAGCAGTGATCCTCTATATTTTTGGAGGTTTCTGTGAAACCTTTACTTAGAACAAATACTCTTATTATGCAATAAGTTCAAAAAATGGTAAAACCAAAGCACTATTTTGCCAAACTGAAAAATGAAATGAAAAAAAGCAACAGTTACTGAAACATGCAGATAAAATTCTTGGCCAACTCCTTCCTAAGTGACACACTTTTTCTGCTTTTTCCTTTTCTCCTTAGCCTTTTCATCCCTGTCTTTAAGAGGATGTATACACGACATGCCTGAAACTCCTGTCATAGTTGTTTGTTTTAAAAAAGACCTAATTCTGCTGCTGCATGAAGAGTCATTTCTTTGTTCACTGAATTACACCTGCTTTGCTTCAGTGTGAATGAAGGGAGTTTTAAATCTCTTCTGAGGATACTACAGAGGCAATAACAAAACAGCAAGAGGGTATACATAAGAGAGACAGATGAGATGTCAATCCAGAATTCTGGCAGAAGAGGTTGCCATGGAATTACAGATACTTTGTAGATGTGAAAAATGCTATTTTGATGTCTCTTGAATTGGGTAAGAAAATATTTGTCAGTAAGTTTGGAGCTTACCTCATCAAGGCTTCTTAAGCTAGGTGTGATTCAGAGGACTGGGAGACACTTACAGTCTGAAAACTCATGAGGGGAAGAAGAAGGGCAGGCATTGATTTCTTCTCTGTGATGACCAGTGTCAGGACCTGAGAGAATGGCCTAAAAAGTTGTTTCAAGGGAGGTTTAGGCTGGATATTTGAAAAAGGTTTCCCACCCAGTGGGTTGTTGGGCACTGGAACAAGTTCCCCAGGGAAGAGGTCACAGCACCAATCCTGACAGAGTTCAATAAGTGTTTGTACAATGTTCTTGGGCACGAGCTGTGCTCCTTGGGGATGGTGCTGTGCAGAGCTGGGTGTTGGACTTTATGATGATCCTGATAGGCCCCTTCCAAGTCAAGAGATCATGTGTGACTCTGTGTTTGAATCTGATTCAGGTTCTGCCTATGGTTAGTAGGAAAACAGGAACATCCTCAAAAGATCTGGTCATGTTCATTGTTGTGAGCACTCAGGTTGGGATGTTTTTCTAAATAGCTTCCCTCTGCTGAATACATATAGAAGAAACCTCATCTTGGTCTAAAAACCTAAGTTTTCATGGTGTGAATTCAAGTAAAATGTATTTTACATTTCACCTTATTTTAGGAGGGAATCATTTGCCCTTGTCCTTGATCTCTGAAGGGTAGAATACAGTCAAATATTCTCAGATAATCCATCTGAGGACAGAATCAACTCATTAGTGACCAGGTGGAAACTCCAAGTATAAACAACCTAAGTAAGTGAAAAGCAACAGCATCTCAAGATTGATATAGGATTGTAAAAAACTGAACCTCCACTCTGCAAGATGTGGCAGGATTTGGGTAAAATGTTTTGTGACACCATTTTGGATATTTCCCTTTAAGAGAATGCATACATTACTCATGATCAGGCGCTCAAGAGTATAATGGCAAACTAATATCCCCTTCGGTTTGGGACTATATTTAATACATGCCTCAACACCAAATTTCTTTTTAGCCAATTGGTTTCAATGTAGCTCATCTGAGAGGAAAATGAAGTTTGTTGCAGAAGTAGCTGTTCAGGTGTGTGTAACCTCTGAGCATGATTGCTGTAGTTTAGCTGTGGGGAAAAATATTTTACTACTTTTGATCATACCAAAAAGAAAGAAAAATCCAGGGAAGGTGACAGCCTTGTTCATCAAATGAAGACACACAATCTTCAAGTCAGTGAATGATGCCAAGTAATGGCATGCAGAAGATCATTTCAGTGACATAGAGAGAAGAGGAAGAATACTTCTTTTGTTAATTACAACAATTAAATTCTGATGGATAGAACATTTAATGGTACAAAATAATTACAGAAGGATTACCTAACTTAGTTATTTGACTACTCAAAAATTTGAGGGAGAAGCTTTTCTACTCTGCAGGATGCCCTGTTCTATTTCCAAGCCTTTTCAAGTGCTGGTAGCGAAGATAAACCAGCAGGTGATTTGGTTATCTTGAAGAACTTGAGAAACGGGAACTTAAATCTGGGCCTCATGGGTATCTAAAAAACCCATGAGAGGTGCTTTTTCAGTTTCTCAGTCACTTCAAGATGGGGAATACCCAATTCCACAAAACAGCCTGTTGTGACTGGAAGAATATTTACAAGAGCATGTAGGACAAGAGGGACTGAATTCAAACTGACAAAGAGCAGGTTTAGAAGAATTATTAGGTAAAAATTCTTCACTGTGAGGTTGCTGAGGCACAGGAACATATTTTCCAGACAACCTGTGAATGCCACATCCCTGGAAGTGTTCAAGGCCAGGTTAAAGGATGCTTTCAGTAACCTGGTCTAGTAGAAAGCGTCCATGGCAATGGCAGAGAAGTATGAACTAGATGACCTTTAATGTCTCATCCAACCCAAACTGTTCTATGACCTTGTGATCCTTTGACATCAACAGTAAAAAACAGTTGGAAATGGCTGCAGGTCATAGTTCCAGTCTTAGAAAAAAACAATATGGCAGGATTTTTCTATAAGCATTCTTCTCATATAATGAGAAATTGGAGAAAAAAAAAATAAATAGCTTCTCATCAGTGAGCACAGTAACCTCAGCTAAAGAGAGAAAAATCTATATAGTGTATTCTGAAAAAGCAATAATCATATTGTGTTTCTTCATCTAACTCTGAAGTTTTCAGAAGACAAAGCTTGAAACTTAAAAAAAAAAAAAAAAATCAAAGGAAATTAAGTAGCCTTAATTTACATCAGGGAGCAAAGAGAAATCTTTTCTGAACAAATGATTATCAAATTACAGACCTGTCACTACAATTTCCTGAAAGGGTCACCACCTTCTCTTTTCCTGACAGACAGAGAAAGTGTGACAGGCTTGATCAATATTTCAGTTAATATAACAGCTGGCTAATAAGAGGACTTATGTCAGACAAAGGTTTGTTTGAAGGCAATAAAATAAATGTTTTTAAAAGATGTGTTTTGATTTCCTTGTTTTGTTTTCTTTTTCCAGTTTGTTTAATAGTTTTCATTAATCTGAATTTCCTTTTTTAAAGCTTGAGATATGTGTGTTCAAGACTAAATTTCCCAAGACGTGCAAAAAAGAATAATCAGAAAGCCATGTAAATTAAGACAGGAACGTTTTTGTTTATCTGTCAGTTGTAAAAGGATAGCTCTATTGAAAGGAAATTTTAGCACATTAAATGCATGTCCATGACACTCTTATGTGATGAACCCTCTCCTTTTTTCCCCATCTGATTCATAGTGGAAAACCTAATGGTTACAGGACCAAGTAGGGAGACCTGTCCAGCAGAAGCTAATATCCATTGTTAAATTATTTTCCTTATATAAGTGCTGTTTGAATTCCAGCTGATGAGACTCCACAGAAGCTTGAGCAATTTTACAATACTTTCAAATCTTGCAGTGACTTCTTTTAACCTAGCAGCACCCTACTTTAAAAACCAAATCGCTTTCCTTTAGGTTTCCAGGGACCTCCCATGGAAGTGAATTTTAGTTCAAGGCAAATTCATGGGGTTGGACCCTTGAAGCCTTTTAGACTTTCTTCCTTTGAAAGCAAAATTTATTTGTTGCATGGGGGTGGGGTCTCTCAAAAGGGAAATGTATGCACATGCCCGTGGCACACTGCAGAAAGAAGAGCACTGAAAAACAACTGCACGGACCTCGATGATGTCCAAAGCCCTGCCTTTGCAAACTCTGTCCCTTAACTGCTGCCCTTACCAGTGTTTGTTTGGTCACAGCTGGATTTAGAGGACAGCATCAGAATTCCTGCCTATTCTGCCATGCACAAAGAATTCTGAAAAGGATTAGATCCCCGATTCCTCCTTCTGTGTAGTCATAACATTTAAAATACCATTAAACCTTTGCTTTTGCTTCTCTGTGGGTTCCTGTACCCTACAGCTTACCACATTTCAGAGTCTGCAGGGGTTCGTATTGTACTCCGAGCTTTGTGCAATGTTGTAATGTTTCCATAAAGCCATTATGTGGAAGAATGTTGCAAACTTTGTTTTTCATTTTTCTACGGCACTTTTGTGTGACACTTATTTATATACCTTATTATATATTGTAGTCCCTAGTGATCATTTTTCATAGTGATCTAACTTGTCTGGTATTCTTCCCCTAAAGGTTCTAAATAATCTCAAGGCTTTAAAGCCGAGCTGTTCTGATGCAGCATTCAGCAGCTAAAGCTTTCCACTTGAGCTGTCATCTCAGTGCATGGAGTGGCAGCTGCAGCTGATTCGACTCAACATTTTATGTGACAAAAGCTTCTTCTGGGAAGAAGAACCACCCCAAAAATACCTCTGGGCAATGGCACACGATCTTGATGAACAAGCCAGGTTTGTGCAAGGTGACGGATGAACCTCCCACCACCTCAGCTCTAACCTGCCAGGGATGAGCTGGAATCTTTGCTTTGTCAGAGAATGCTGAACCTGAGTTAAACTGATGTGACCAAAACCAGGGTGTTTAAATAGGAGATTGCCCCATTTGTAAAATATTTGTGTCCAAGCTTGTTACAAGCCAGTGAAAAATCATTTTAACAAGATCTCCACCCTAGAAACTTTGCTAGATGTCCAGTATATATACGTACATATATATATATTTTAAGCACACATTAATATGTTAACCAGCTCATGACAAATTCATTCTGGGGAAAAAGAAGAGAGATGAGATGGAAGAGAAAACTGGAGTTAACATTTTGGTGGCTTCTGTTTGTGTTTATGTTCCCACCCCCTATTGCCTTTACTTAATGCCTTGAGAAAGCTTTTATCGAGCCAGAAGAATGCCAGCCCCAGCGGGTTATGGTAGGGCTTACGTTGTTTGATTCAGACTCTCATGCTGATTCAAATTACTTTCTATCACACATCAAAGAAACCTCCAAAATTTGTCATGTTCAAATTACTGCGCTATTCCTGGGTGTTGCTTATTACCATTAAACCCTCAAAGGCTCCAGACTCAATTAGCTGTTTCATTTTATAACAGCCTTTAGCATCCATGTATTCATGCATGAATCCATCCCTCCCTCCTTGTAGATTCTGAGGGCTATCTTAAAACAAAGCTTCTTTAAAGCTTATATTCTCAATGGCCCAAATGGACAGGGTTTTCCACAGGGAAAATTCCACAGAGAGTGCTAAGGATTTTGCTAATCACTAGACCTCACATAGTTCAAGTGAAATCTCAAATCTCTCCCTGGAAGACAAATTGCCTTAAAGACCATTTATTTCACTCAACTTTGGTTCTAAAAAATTTGGGCAGTTTAAATAACCAAAGTGCTTAAATTCCCTGTGATTATAGTGAAGAGATACTGGCATCAGTACTGAGCAATTAATTCCTTTCAAGGCTAGATATCTGAGATATTTAGGATGGATTGCCTGTAGAGGTGCTATATTCTCTGTGTTGGCTGTAGATAATTACCTTCGATGACTAACTTTCATATGGATAAAATTAGATGATGTGATGATAGACTGACCTTGCACAGGAGTGGCAATTTCAAAGCCTATGAGCATTTAGTTGTACAAACAATGAGATATAAACATGAGGCTTTGGTAATAACACCGATATTTACATACTTCACATTTTTCAGACCACTTGAAAACATCAAATAATTGCTGAGTTCTGACAGTTTTGTGGTGGTTTTTTTTTTTTTTTTTTTTTTTCAGTTGAGGCTGATTTAAAGCTCATCAGATAAAATAGACTGAATCATTGAATCTAGCTGCTACATCTCCAGGCCCACATTACCTATATATGTGCAGATTTTCATGCCTGAAACAAAGGAATGTTAAAGAACACTGGCAAGCCCTGAAGTCACACAGAGCTCTGAGGAAGATCTACTACAGGTTTTCCTTAAAATGGGCATTCAGAAAGCACCACAAAGACTTCAGTACTCTAAATTTAATTTTTTTGTTTTCTTTGAAAAATGTAGTAGAACACTGAGGTTTAGAAACAAAGGAATTTTTTACAATACATAAAAAAATGAAATGGTTTGAATGTAAATGCCCTCCTTGCTCATTGTGCCATCTCCTTCCTTTCCCCTTGTTTATCAATAAATCATATTCGGCTTTGTGGCATGTAATACTTTCAATGAACTCCTCACAATCCCCTCAAGGTCAAAAGTCCATAAATGCTCCATTCTCATTGTTGGAGAGATGAAGATGGGAGCCCCATTTCACGCTAAGATTATGGAGCAATTGCGTTTAAAAAATCTGACCCTTTAGTTTAGCATTCTTGAACTTTAGAATAGTATTTTCCTAATCTCACCTGACAATAGATAATTGTTTATGTTCTCCTGCCAATGACTATTGAATTTAAATAAAAATAGTTACAAAATAGAATAACCATACAATGGTTAAAAAAGTAGTCATGGCGTAAACCTGTCTTGCCTATCCAAAATGCAGATTCAGACATTCCAAAAAATCCCCTCAGTATGGAATTCCAGAAAAAGTTAAGAGGAAACTTAGTGTTTCTCCCAGAGCTACCTGAACTATAACCAGAGCTACCTGAGCTATAACCAAACTATAAGGAAGGAATAAGTGAATGAAAAGGTAAAAGCATCTTCACTTGGATTTTTTCTGTAGCTTGGTTAAATTTCGTTTGAAAAAATTCCACACCAAGAAACTTGTGAAACCCCTGTCTGCTCCTGGAGCACAGACCAACAAAAGTGTCAAAGACTTCACTATATTTAGTTGGATTTGTTAGCTTTTATTTCCTGGTCCCAGTGCAGACACATATTTGGCTTTGTGATGAATTGAAATTATGTGAACTGCATGGCATTTGATCTAAGGTAGAGTATGTGATGGATGCAGGGGTATCAAATAGTCTATGACAGATGTGAAGCATCTGACAAGGAGAAAAAGCTGTTCCATATCACAAGAGAAAGGAAGTTTCTGCATTTAATGTCGTCATGGTTTAACTCCAGATGGTAACTATGTTCCATGCAGCCACTGTCTCTATTCCACCTCCAGGGGGATGAGGAGAATTGGAGAAACAGGTAAAATCTGGGAGTTCAGATAATAAATTTAAAATTGAAATTAGTAAAAGAATACTAATGATAGCAATATATTATTGGAACAGCAAAATAATGATGATGATTATAATAATAATAACAAGAAAAACCAGGGGAAAAAAAAAGAGATTACTAAAACCCAAGAAAGACAAGGGACTTATAATACCACTGCTCACTGACAAATGCCCAGGTCATCCCCAGGAGCAGTTGGCCAACTCCTCCCAGTTTATATACTGAGTGTGATGTTCTGTGGTGTGGAATATCCCTTTGGCCACTTTGGGTCAGCCGTCCTGATCGTGCTCCCTCACAACCTCTTGTGCGCCTGTGCATGGGAAGCTGCATTTAGGGTTAGCACAACTTAGCAAAGACTAAAGCATCACTGTGTTTTCAACACTGTTTTCATAATAAATCCAAACCCTATAGCACTATATTAGCTACGTTGGAAGAAAATGAACTCTATCCCAGCAAAAACCAGGACATAAGCTGTCGTATTCCCTCCAGAATCTCATGTTTCTTATCAGGTGTTTGATGCCGTATTCCAGTTCTAGCAAATAACAAGAAGGAAGAATCTCAATGAGAAAGGGAATCAGATCAGAATCAAGAACCAGTGTTAGCAGGCAGCAGTGAGGGGTATGTTTGCCCAACATCAGAGTGGAAGTGTGGGTTTTTATGAATAATTACAGAAACTGACGAGACCTTTCAAGAAAAAAAATCTGAAAATTTCCTAGAAGAAAAATACAAGAGAAATTTCAGCTGATGTACAATGGCAGAGAAATATTAGCACTGCTTCTTGTATCTGGCAGCTTAAGCACTGCTCAGAGCACTGCAGACTGTACACATTTATGATGTTTATTCTCCAAGGTTAAACTTCAGATTTTCTTAACATTTATAAAATATACTCCCATTTAGAAACAATACAATGGAATAAATATTAAAAAGATTAATATAACCATTCATATTTAAGAAGAAAAAGTGCTTTACTGCTTTTGGTCTTTTAAAGATAATGTTTTCCTGTATTTACTTCAAATACAATGTAATCACATAACTTCAGAACCTGCTGTCCAGAGTCCTTGGGGTTAGGTGAGATACACACAAAAGCCTTGGTAAATACCTCAGCTTTTCCGTCCTCCTACTTTTTACCAGGATATTATAAAAATAAAGCAGCAGAAATTTCTTATCTTCCTAGTAGAATGCTGTGAGTAATAACTAGCAAATGCCTGCAAGGTTCTAAGAACTTTAATCCTATTTACTGGAGAGGTCAAACTCTTGTGCTTCCAAGAGGAAACAAAGATTTTATAACGTGGGAAAAACAGAGGTTTATTCCAATGCATACATTAATCCTGAGAAGAGCCAGTTATCCTTTCAAGCTCATGACAAAGAATTGTAATGTGTGGTAGATATTTTGATACAACTTTATGTGAATAAAGATCAAGCAGTTTTTCAACACCGTTTGTTATTTAAACCCATGCTTCATTGCAAGGCTGTGCACGTCCGTCTGCCCTTGCTCCAAGACAGTTCAGTAGAATAAGCTCAGATCTAAAGGTGCTTCTGCTCTCAGTGAAGTCCACCTTGTTCCCTTGAGAAAGAAAATCCCTCAGAGAGCAAGTGGAATGGACACAGAAGTTTGTATATACATTAATCAGCCCTCATTAATGCAATGATAACTTTCATTTTTGTGCTAACCAGTTTTCACTGGGGAAACAAAAAAAGTCCAAAAGGTCATGTGGTAGTATATTATAGCCATGGGACAGAGACCAATCCTTTTATGCAACCCCATTAAGTGACAAAATAATAGAATGGAGATTCTTCATGGAGTTGCTGGTATACAGCAACTCAGTACCTGACAGTCAAAAGCTTAAGAACAATGATATTTGTTGATTGAGAATCTTTGAATAAGTAGTCTCAGTCGTGCAACCTCTGCCTATACACTCAAGCTCAAGAAAATCCTTCCAAGTTAAGCTTCTAATGAATTTAATGTGCTCAGGTTACACAGGAGCTATACACAACCTAATAAATAAATTGGGTTACATAGCTCTGCTTAAAATGCATTTAATCTCACCTGCATGAGAACAGATTAGCAAAATGGTAGACAGTATTGTTCCTAGGCATTCACAACAGTTGTGATAAACTGGCATCTCATCACTTTGGTTTATTTTAGCTTCTGTAGAGCCCATCGGAAATGAAGAGTGAAAAACAGTCGGTAAGCAGTGTATTCTTTTACATTGTTGTCATAGTACATTGTGTCATTTCAGCTGATATTAAGAGTTGTCAGATCATATTAATGCTATAAGTCAAGGAAATGGTAATGGGATGAGACACACCAGATACAGATACCAGGAGCTAAATCACAATTCATTTGCATGTCTTCCTTGACTTCATTAGTTGCTGGTATCTCACCATGATCACAGCAGTCTTCAGAAAAACAGAAATATTTTGCCAAAGTACATGTAGTTCAAGTATCAGTACTGAGAAGTTAGACTACATATTACAAAAGATGCTAGTTTTAGATAAGTGTAAATAAATATATTTTTGATTTTTAAGCTCTGAGAGACTTTTTTTTTTCAAATAATACTACCCTTAAGATAGCTTTTAATGTTCAATAACTCTAAGTGCTTTTAGCTTTTCAACAAAGAGTCTCATCAGTGGGATTCTATAAAACTATATGGAAAAGACATTTATGAGTAGAATAGCTGTATATACATAGAGATTTTTAAACTCATCTGAGTTTTAAATTTTATTGACAGTCTGGAAAACAAATATGTTGGATTTGGGATGTTTACTAGTGGTTTGGTTTTGCTTGGTTGGGTTATTTTGGTTTGGTTAGGGATTTTCTTCCCTTTTAAGGGACAGTATTCTTGACAAACATTAAATCTTTCTGTGTCAATACCAGAACCATTATTTCTGATACATACACCAAAATTTCTTAAATTTCTCAGCTCCCTTTTATGCTGTAAATAATGAAAATAATCTTTTGTTCAGCAAGTTTAAATCCATTCTCAACTCTGAGTTGACACTCAAGAACAAGAAGATTCTTGAAACACTTCGACATGTGCTTGCAAAGAAATAGGGGGGTTGAGGTACTTTAAAAAAAAAAAAACTTCTCATAATTTGCAGGTTCAGATAACCAAGTCGTCAGTAGAAATAAAATTGTTTAAGAAAGGGTTGAATATGAAAAAGACCCCAATATACTATCTTTCCTTAAGTGCTAGTCTCAGAAAAAAAAAAAAAAACAAAAACCCAAAAAAACCCTCACCAAAGAAATCATTAAAGAATCCTGCCTATCTTCTTACATTTCTGGTTTCCAAGAGGATAGCAATTTAGTGAGTCCAGAACTCGCTAAAGTTACCATGCAATTTGAGCCATGTTGAATTGAGCATTTGATAGACTAACTTTGCATGTCTGCACAATGAGCACAATATCTTCAGGACCAGCCAGGCCACTGTACATGACATAATGTCACAATTTCCCTTAAGAGATTTCTCAAGTAAAAAATATCCAGCAGCAAAGAATAATTGACAACCAGATCTTCTGATAAACTTGATGGAAAGTCAGAAAAGACATTAAGGATACAGGAAAGGGCTATAGATGTTTCACACAGATGGAGAACATGTTAGATATGATTTTTATACAAGATCATATCTATAGCTGACATGCTAAGATGGGGTTACAGAATCAGATGGTTTCTTTAAGCACTGGGTCTGTAGATCTTGTTCCTAAAAATGTTTGATGTTTAGGCAAATTGCAGTTTCAAATTTAATGTTGGATGATAGAGCCGTGCATAACAACCTTTATATATATAAAACATCTGCCACTGAAGGCCATAATCTTGATTTAGTTCTGTAACTAACCATTAGATAAACAACAAGAGCAATAAGAGAATAATTCAGCAGTTATCAAAACACTGTGTTTCTCTAATTGTTTTTATGCAATTTTGAAACTAGTTTAACTATGGGTCACTTGGAAGGTTACTGCAGATGCATAAGATCTTTGGTTCTTAAACTCAGTGGTCAAATCAATCCCATATTTTATTTTTTCTCAAATCAGAACTGTTATAGATTTTTTTTTTGGTTGTATTAAAATAGAAAAACTCTGAAAACCAACCTCTGTCTGAAACTTTAACAATGGCATAATCTGATATTATGACTTAGACTTGAGACACAGTAGAAATTTAAACATGCCATAAGATGAATTTATCCTGGCCACTGCCTCTGTAATCTGGGGACTATTAACAATGTTTAGCTCAGTGGAGCTCTTTCTAACATCTCCTAGTCCTGAGCAGCTTCTTTACTCCCATATGCAATGGCATTGATAAAGTGCACCAGCATGATAAAATTGTGCTCTCTTTAACTCCCTGTCTAATTGGGATTCTGCTCTTGGGTTTTGCCTTCCTCATTGAAAAAGATCCAGTTTGAGCAGAATGAAGCAGACTTCCCATTCTTGGGTTGGCCAAAGAAATTGAAATTGCACCTGAAATTGAAGCTTTTGGCATTTATTCCTTCCATCTTAAAAAAGCACCGAATTCAAGGTGCTAACCTTCTGGATGACCCTTTTTGTCTCTAGATTGTTGTTAAAAAAGCATAAAAATCTAAATAAATGCAGCTGTTACTTGTTCTAGAAATAAAGTTGTTTCCATTCATTTTAGCTACCTCTTCAGTGAGTTTTTGTGCCTCTTTGCCCCAGCTCTGTAGTCTACAGTGTAGAAGAGACAAGATGATCAACAAAAAACAGCAGTGAGGTGTGCTGTGTCTATTTGCTACACTGATATTTTCTTACACAGTTTGGTACCTGATGAAGGAGAGGCTTCTTTTTTATTTTTTAATTGATTTTATGTAGAATAGAATCATAGAACCTAAGAATAATTTATGTTGAAACAGACCCCTATGATCATAGAGTCCAGCTGTTAACTTAGCCCTGCCAAGCCCACCACAAAAACACATCCCTGTTTTCCACACCTACACATCTTCTGAATACGTCCAGGGATGGTGACTCCACTGCTGCCCTGAACAGCCTGATACAGTGCTTGATAACCCTTAATAATTTATCTATATTTTGGATGCAAATGTATCCTGAGGTGTATTTTGGTGGCCATCTTTGATTTCCATATGATTCAAATAGAAACTTAAAGGTTTTTCATCCTCTTCAGAAGTCAGAGTTTTGCAAAATAATCAGATGCTTAAATACCAGTCCCACTGACGTGGCTGCTTACACTCATTTCTTCGACAGATCTGGGGTGGATCAGGTACAACAGCAAAACAAAAGCACCTACTGCATCCCCAAAGTGTGCTGAGGTGTCCAAGGTAGGATTGTTTTCCATATTGCTTCAACTGTTGGCAAAATGATTGACAAGAGGGTTTATCATCTTTCTTGAGCAAGTTCATCAGTGACTAACAGTCCTCCTGATAATCACTGAAATACCGCACCAAAACAATTCAGCTATTAATTTGTCAGATCAGAGTATTCTTCTGAGTCATAAGGCAAATCCATTTTATTTGAATGTCAATTAATAAAACAAGGAGAAGGGAAAAGAGACCCAAGCTTAATAAAATCCCTCATTAGTCTATTAATATAACTGTAAATAGAAATTTTTCTCCTTCTATTGTTTGAATTTGTTATATTACTTGGCTTCTTAATTAGAGGAGTTTATATTTAAAAAAAACCCCAAAACAAAACCCAAACCAAAGGTACCAAACACAACCTAGTTCAGGGAAGTGTATGACTTAGGGGAGAAAGCCTTAGGGTTCTTGGGTAGCATATCTGATTTCAGGAGCTACTAATGAAGAGCTACTGATGAAAATCTCTGTTCAGAGAAGCCAGCAGAAGTCAAAGGCACTCTTCCATCCCCAGATGATGCTAACAGGCATTTTATGAATTTTTCAGTGAGCAGATGATTTGCTTAGCACTCTTAGGGTGGATATATGCAGCAGTCTTCAAAATGGCCACATCAGACTGATCTCTGTTATTTCACAGCAGCAGCAGCAGCAGCAGCAGCAGCTCTACCCTATGATCTGTCACTTCTCTCTCATCTTGGATCCCAAGTGCATGTCTATGCATGATGTTAATAGAAATTACTCAAGAGACTCCTAACTCGCCTCATATATGTGGAATATCCAATCTGGGCATGTAATTCCCCCTTCTTCATCTCTACTAGTGGGCTTGCCCCTTAAAGGACCCGAGGAGAAGTGGATCCTGCAATCAGAGAGAGCTGCTGCCTGTGTTACATACCTTAGACTCAATTAATGGTGTGCCAAGTGCCCCTTGCTTTGTCAGACATGTCTGTTCCTACTGCCCGAGAGCTCTCAGAGATAATTGAGTCTGGCACTTCTATTACTACCCAGAAACACAAGGGCATATTTTTTACATTCACTCAGACAGTGATTCTAGGAGAATGGTTTTCCTACAGGATAATTCTTGCACTACCTAATTGTGCCTTTGCTGAGAATGTGTGCAGACATGGCACTCCAAACACATAGTGGTGAGTGCAACATAAGAGTGAGAGATTCAGAATGCTTTTTGTTTCAGCTTTCTTGTTTTTATATGTCTGTGCTCCATATTCAGTCAACGAAACAGCCTTTAAATTAAAGAAATTCCTAGTGCTCCAACATCTAGAAAAACAGAATATTTTATCTGATATCTTCTTCCTTTTTTTATTTTTTCCTTTCTGTACTTGTTCACTTGTAACTAAACATGGGTGAGAACTAGCCTGTAAGTTACAAAATTTCATAGATGTCACAAAGAAATAAAGAGAATTATGTATGCATTCATAAGTGGTTTAATCACAGAATATTTCTGGGATGCAGAGATAGAAGTACGTACAAAAACTCTTCATTTGATATCATTGTTCCTGATTTCCTTGTCCAGCTGTGTGCTTGCACACAGACAAATGTTTGTGCTATGACAATTCAAGAAATGGGAAACAATTGGAAGAGTTGGATTTTCGGTGCTTCTGTATAGGTAGATGTTCCAACATGTATTTAATTTTCCTGCCAGTTCCTTAGACTAAAAGCTTATGAATATAAATTTTATCAGTGACTCTTCTGTGATGTAGCAGAAGGAAGAACTAACAGCACTATATTTGAACAATGCAAACTTAGATTAAAAATTATTTTCCAAAGTTGATATGCCAAATATTCAAAAAAATCCTATTAAATGACAAGTGAAAATCTACATGCAGACAATGAACTGCACATGTCCACAAAGACTAAGTTATACACCATTTCTCCTCTTATCCATAGACACAGGCCTATTTGCTCATAAATAATTGAATATGGGTCAAATTCACAGCAGCAGGAACGTGACTAAGCTGAGATGTAGTCCTTACTGGGATCTGCTGCCTTGTGCCTCTATCTAAACATAGAATGCACTGCTCTCTCAATACTTCAGCTTGAGAGGCTGAGTTCAAACCCTTGTAACTAAGATTTGTATGAGGGCAGAGGACTAGGAAGAGTTTGACTAGTGGAAATGGCTACTGAATCTTCCTCTTCAGCTATCCAAGCAAGACCAAGAAAAACTACTTTTTCTTTTTTTAAATATATCTGCATGAAGCAAGCCCCTTTGGTCTTTCAAGAGCATGAAAATCACAAACTGCTTGAAAATGCTGGTCCATCTCCAAAAGATGGGCTGAAGTACACTTTCCTGTGCTGTCAGAAATCTTTCAGTAGAGTTTGAAATGTGGGCGGAGTAAAATCAGAGGCGTGTGGAAGATACTTTAAATCATTTGAGTAGGTGGTTCTCTATGACTTGGGCTAATTGTATGAACCTCACTGTTTCCCTGCTGCCTTGGTCTCAGAGGCTCCTTTGTTTCTCTCTTTTGTCCCTCAGAAAGTCCCGCAGAAGGAGGTGTTAGGTAGCCTCATTTTTTTCCAGGGGATGAGGCCATAATGGAAGCTCTGTGCACAGAAAACACAATGTGCAGAAATACAATGTTACAAGACACTTCCTCTTTGAGTTTTTCTCTCTCCCATCATCCCTGAACATGGATGTCCACACACAAGACTGCTGAGCAGGGATCACAGGAAGAAAATTACTCCTAACCATGAGACATGAGAAAAATTATACCTGCATAGCTACAGAGTTATTTTGTACATTTTATTTGTAGGTTGCTGTTTTTAAATACTGAGGGAATTTATGTCTGTTGATAATTAGAGATGTTTATGACATGCATTAAGAGTAAGCCTCCACACTGGCTTTTTGGAAACCTCTGGATTCATGTTAATGGCTCGAGTTTGCTAACAATTTACAGGCACTTACCACTCTAATACAGCACTTACTCATTTGTTCTTCATATTTTTATTGTTATGTGTATCTCTGCCTGAGATCTAGAAATTACTTACTCCATCACCCATGCTGTTTCTCCTACTTAAAGATGTAAATGTGTCCCAATTGTACAAGATATTTAGCATATGCTTAATTTTAAGTGTATGAATACTCCCACTGAGGTAAATGGGACCACAGCTAAGAGTTAGGCTCACACTTAAATTGCTTATTCAGAGCTAAGAGAGAGCACAGACTTGGCTTCCTGAATCCTGCACCATGCAGGATTTTGTCTCATGAATTAGTGCTATGTTGTTGTGTAAATCCTCTGTTGAACATCATCCTGCCTGGTCCTCTCGCTTTTCTCTTGTTTTCCTGAGGTGTCAAGCATCTGATTTACCTGCTTGAAAGTGTTATTTTCTAATGCAGCTCTGAGTGAATAATAATTTCTGGAGGGTTCAGGCCAGCACTCATCTGCATGAGCTTGACACTAGCTGGTGATCCAGGTGTAATCCTCAAATTGCAATGTGTTGCTGCGTGGATTTTACACAGTGAAGTACAATCTATCAAAACAGTGCTTTTCTCTGCTTTTCATATTTTTACGACCAGTGGATGGTTTGCATGATGGTTTTAAGGACAGCAAGGCCAGTAAAGGTCAGCAATGCAGTCTATATTATGTTCATAGAATCATAGGATGGTTTGCTTTGAAAGAGACCTGTAATCATGTAGATTCAGACCCAGTGCCATGGGCAGGGTCATCTTCTACCAGACCAGGTTGCTCAGAGCCCCATCCAACGTTGCCTTGAACATTTCCAGGGATAAGGCATCTTTAGGTAGCCTGTGCCTGTGGCTCATCACCTTCACAACAAACAGTTTCTTCCTGACATGCAATGTAAACCTCCTCTCTTTCAGTTTGGAGCTATTCCCCCTTGTCCTGTCCCTGCACACCCTTGGGTGCACAACACACCTGAAGCCTCAAAAAAAGCAATCAGGTAACAGAATCCTTATTTTGGGAAACTTGATCCCAAACTGCTTTCTAATCCTCCAGAGACTTTACCCTTCATGAAATCTGACTATTTCAGAGACCTAGACAGATTAAATTCTGCTATTGCCCTGAATGTTTTTTCTGTGAGGATCAAAGCTTTTATACAGTCTTATACAACCCTCATAATACAGAAGGATTTCTATAAAAACTGGCAATTTATTCACATTTTAAAATCAAAACTATAATCTGAAAATTTGAAAGCCTGTTTGTCTGACCCCTCTCTTTTTTCCTTTATACTTTTCAATTCTATTCTCTACACTTTTTGGAGTAGGGAATTCTCTTTTTTATGATGTTTTTATATGGGACAGATAATAGGTGCTCCCTTTTGAAAAGGAGAAAAAGGAGCTTTCTCTTCCATAATACATGGTCCTGACCACAAAGCCAAAACAATTACAGCTGTGCATGCCTTTTATTTTTTTACAGCTTTTCACATGTTCCTCTAGAGTGCTATGCGGAGATAATTCTTACTATAATATTCACAAAATTATGTTTCTTGATACACTTGTCTGTTTAAAGAAGTCTTTAATATAAATAAAAGATTCAACATCTCTAAAGAAACATTAAAAAATCCTTCAAATTTTCTCAATCTGCTAAAAATAAATATTCATTGAGAAAAGGAGACATCTTGGAGGTAATGAGAGCAGATAAGGAGGAAGGATTATCAGGTAATACATTCACATCCGAAAACATCAATTCCTGGTTTATTTCTGCAGGTCATCTTTTACACAAAATAGTATTTCAGCAACTTTTTGTTTTCTTTACAATTGCTTTCTAAAGACTATCAACAAAATAAAGAAAACAACATTTTTCAAACTACTCCATGTATTGAATAGGAATGGACCCAAACAGAAAAATGAAGGCTCTTTGCTTGTTGGGAAACTGTCCTCCTAAAGCAACTTTTTGGAAGGGAAATCCTATTTGGAAGAGTAGCTACCAATCCCTCCAAACAATAAGTCGTGTTTCTGGCCGCAGCAGGGTTAACTTTTGCAGCAGGCAGGAGCAGCAACAACAGGACCCTGGGGTTATGCAGAGGTGACCTCTCGCTGTGTGAAGGGGGCACAGAGGGCCAGGGAGTCACATTCTTTAGGATTTGCCAGGGAATGTGGTCTGGCGGCGCCGGGTTCCAGGTCCTGACCAATTGCGTGTGAATCGTTTGCTTTTCCTGTACTCTCTCAGTACTGTTCTTACTGTTCACCTTCTTATTTCATTGCTGCTTCTAATAAATGCTCCTGGTCTCAACCTGTGATCTTTACTTTTTTGTGCCTCCAATTCTCCTCTCCAGCTGCTGCAGTGTTAGGGGAGGAGTGAGAGAGCAGCGCTTGTCTGAGGTGTTTCAGTGGGAATACTAAATTGAGGAATACCGTTCCTAAACCCTGACATTCTACACTGAGATCCCATGGCCTAATGGCATCCAGGCAAGCAGTGAAAGAGGATAAGTGGAGCAAACAAAACATGATTGAATAAAACCTTTTTTTTTTACTACTGATGTAACCTTTGAAGAGTTTACACTCAAAAAATATGGATTTCATGACGTCAGGGATGCCAAGAATATCTGAGGTTGAAATTTTTAAAAGTCAAATTCCCTCTTGTCATCACACTTCAATTAAAAAAAAAATCAATTTCTTTTCCATTTAATCAATTGATCATGTTTCATTTTAAATATGTGCAGATGGACACAATTGAAAGTCACAGTAAGACAAATTCTGTAATAGCAATATGCTCAATATCTGGATAAATGCCTATCTGATGCATGAAAACATCACCTACCGAGTTGTCTGCAGGTTCAAATTTCAGCAGAAAGGCATAAATGTAAGAGTCAATAGTATTGCTTTTATACTTATCTATATACAAAATGATCATTCATTACAACAGCAGTGAATATTCCTCATGCCCTTAACACATACCTTCCCTGAAAACTCTACTCTTAGCTAGTGAAGAATTCAAGGTCTGTATTTATTGCTCAAGGCAGACATTTCTTTACAGCAAATGGATTCTGGAAAAATTCTTTATTAGGATTTAACTGTTGGCTACGTGTTGCTCTGAGAAATAAGACAGTGTGTATTTTTGAGCACTTCACCTGCCATAAACAACCTTCAGATCTGTAGATAAAACCTATTATCTTCATGCACTTGATTTACAGAGCTATTAGAAGTGGTTTTGTATTTAGCAGGAGGCCCTCTTGCAGCACAAGAACCTGCTTCACCTGCCTGACATCAATCAGAGGGAGCTAATCATGATCATAATGCCAGTGTAGTGACTGGGAGGATGGTGGTATGGTCAAACCCTGGGACGATGAGGGATTCCTAACCACCACTCTTTATATTTCCACTCCTATCAATTCAACCTGTGTTTTAGTGAAGTATATTCCCTTTTTACACAATAGGTGCTGAAAGTGGAAATGAACTACAGTGGAATGATGATTAGCAGCTTGCACATAGCATATGATTATTCACATAGCATATGATTCCTATTCTTCTTCCTCAGACAAAGGATTTACAGGATGTGATTTATCCACAGGTTGAGACTTGCAGCTGGGACAGGCACAGGCCACCCACTGAAATCAGTAAGAAAGCAATATATCAGGTTTGCAGGAACAAGCCTTATAAATTGGCTTTTATAGGTGTTCCTGACTTGATTGTTTTCTCCTCATACACAACTGGCCACAGCTTTGAAATAAAAAGACAGGTAAAGGCAAGCACTCCTCATTATGGTCACTAAAATAAATTGTTTAACTATACTCTCTCACTGACAAAAGTCCAAATCAACGGATGGTTTCTTTTTCCAATTCTATGTGCTATTACATCCCTTCACAGTAGATAATTACCCCAGTAGAAAGACTCCTTGAACAGTTCTTTCCTGATCAGAAACAAGTGAACAATACCACTCATGGAATTTGCAATGAAATTAATTCCACAAGCAGGAAATCTGTACCCAAATTATTTGCCTACTCAACACCAGGAATGACTGAACACAGAGTAAAATTTTGGACAACAGTTTAATCAAAAAACAGAGACCAAAAGCTATCAGACAATGTCAGAATATGTGCAAGAGAAGAAAAAAATTTCAGTATGAAAAATATGTGGTTTTCTAGGGCATTGATATTCATTTTTCCTGTCTGTACATTTCTGTTTACATTCCATGTGGAATGAGTGGTCAAATATTTACCAAAAATAAATGCTAAAATTGCAAGTGGAACCATTGTGATGAACACTCATGCAAATGTATTTGTGGTTGAATGGATTGTGCCTTTTTGCTGTCAACAATGAAAGCAAAACCCTGTGGTTGATTTAATAAATCTCTGCAAGGCATCTAGATGGAGTTTAACACAGAGAGCACAGGATATTTGAGTCTTGCCATTGTGCACAGAAAAGAAAAAAAATCCCCAAATATATTGGGGGGAAAAGCAAGTAAACTCATCTATTTGAAGATACTATTATTTGGATAGAAAGAGAAGATAAATTTGTCAGATAAAATATTTATGGAGACTTTTTAAAAATAGCTTTTTCATCCTGACCAAAGCACATCATAACTGAACTGTGTACAACTGAGACATAATGAAATGACTTTCCTTAGATATACAAAACTTATACAAACCTATTTAATATTTTATAGTCCCAGTATGACATTTCATGAGATCAGACTGACAGCCTTTGACAAAGAGCAAACATAGAGCAAAGAAAAGATGCACTACAGAAACGAAAAATCAGAAAAAGTTCTGAAGCCAAAATTAGCATATCTTTCCTTTCAAATGATTTTGTTTAAACACATGGAAAACAAAACAAATATTTAAATGAAGATGTCAGCCAATGATAATCACATTTCAAAAGAGAATGGTACCTGATCTTATCAAATGTTGAAATAAGTTTGTATGTCATCTAAATCAGAATATTCCCTGAAAATAGAAGTAAACCACCAAAAAAAAAAGAATAAAAAGAATTCACTACTCTATTCCAACAGAAGTTTGCAATACGTGTTTAAAAAGAAAATGTTAAATTAAAATAAATTATAAAATCAAATTAAAAATAGAATTTAAAAAGTAAAATAAAATAAAATAAAATAAAATAAAATAAAGTAAAATACATCAAACCAAAATAAAATATTATTTTTTTTCAATTACATGATTGTCCAAAACTCCAGGATGAGTTTCCATGTTATTCTGCTGGCTAGATAGCATGAAAAAATTCTCAGTGCATCCTGATGAACTCTGATTCAAGTGTGATCAAAACTCAGCTACTTCTTTGGAATCATGGATTATTAAAAATATTTTTAAAAAACGGTTCTATATACTTATTTTTAAAAGAGATTCTGATGAGAAAACAACTGAAACCACCATGTGTGGCATCTTCTGCTTTAAGAAAGGAGAAAATTAGTATTCTACAAATAGATAAAATGTCACCAGAAAGTTCACCTTTCTTCACAATACTGTAATTAGTATTTCATATACTATAATTTTACTCTTGATGAGATAAGCACTTTCTGAGGAAATTTCAATACCTATATTGCTCGTGCTGGCAAAAAAAAGCAATTTAAAATGACAAATTTTAATACTTAATGGAGGTCCGAACCTTTTGATATAGTGGCACGAATATCAAATATTTTAGGTACCTTCAAGGTTTTAGTGACTGTATAGCACTGCAGATGGGCCTCTCTAAGCCCTTCCTAATTTCTCTTTATTTTTCCTAGTTCTTTTTTGTCAAAGTCATCCTTCTGCATGGCCCAGAAAATCTGGGTTTTTTTCTGCCCTAGTCTGAAAGACTGTCAGTTTTGTTCAGATCTAAAGAAATCTGAGATCGCCACTGAGGGCTCCCTTTCATCAGCAGGTGTCAATTGAGCAGAATTAAAATGCTGCAGAACACCTTCAAAAATCCAAGGTGCATATTTGTGTAAGAAGTTGCAGCTAAACACAATATTACATATTTCCTCTTATCTTGGTGTTGTGCAGGGACTTCTGTCTGCAATTTCCAGACACGTTAATTTTGTTCCTAAATACCAGCTTACAAGGTTGCACCATACTGCAAAGCATTTTAAAAGGACTCAGTTTACTTTGGTGGTTTGCAAGGATTATTAATTAAGTTGCCATAAATTAAAAAAAAAAAAAAAACCAAAAAAAAACCAAAAAAGATTTTTTTTTTCAAGACATATTGAAGATCAGAAAAGTATTATTACTTCACTTAAGAAAAATCCCCTTAAGGCAGCCAGAACTCATGCAAACTTAACGGGACTGGGTTCTATTACGGATCATCCGAAACTCACCAAAAGGAAAACAAAAGCCTTCAAACATTTCAATAAATCTGTTTTATCTTAACCTGAGACAGGCTTCTGGGTTTTATGTCCAAGCCAGGTGGAACTGGATGCTTTTTGACTGAGAGTATCATGAAGTTCCCCATTGGTTCAAAGCCAAAAACTCAAAGGGAACAGGTGTTCACCTACATGGCTCAAAGGCAAAATACATTCTTGCTTTGTCAGAATGAAGATAAATTCCCAAATTTTACTCCATTGGAGTGTTAAATCTTTGGTCTCATGAAACACAAAACAGAGAGAGAACAAGAACTGACACTTCCCTGCTGGCTAGGCATAACAGCTGTATTTTCAAAGGAAAATGTGATCTTTGACTTTAAATTCATTCTAGCAACGGCTTCCACCCTCAGTAGGAAGCACTGGGTGACAAAGGGCTTCCCTAAGGGGGTGCAGTGGGGACAACTGTTCCCTGCTTTGCTCTGAAACTAGGACACTGTTCCCACTGCTGCAGACCAAGCTCATTTAGTTTCCATGTGAGCCTTTGAAAGGATGCAGGTGCCCAGCAGCTGGGGGTGAGGGGGCAATGGCTCAGGGACAGGCTGTGATAAAACCCCAAGCTGGGCAAATCTGTGTTGCTGCTCTAGGGTAGTGCTGACACACTAAACTCCAAAACCTTTGTGCCAAAAGCTTCTTGCTAGTGTAGGCAAGAGGAAGTGATTCCATTAGGTGCCGTGACACTGACACTGTTTTGCTCAGTTCACCCCAAAATAAGTTACAATAATGTGGAGCTTTAAAGCTTCCTGCCCCAGATTGGGAAAGTCAGATAATAATGCTATGCAAAACTTGAACAAGCTTAGTGACAATTTGAGTGGACATAAACTTCTTAATTTTTTTCTAAGAGAAATTGCATGTGATAAGGAAACTGATATCAAGGACTATAAAAATGCCCCACTATAGATAAAACTAATTTTTAAAATTGTCAGTGTAATTGGCAGAAAACAAAATGGAGACACATTTTAAGTATCAAATGTCCCAGGAGCTCTGTGTCCTTGCAAATGCTTAGGAAACAGCTTCAAGCCTAGAGCAGGAAATTAGTCATCATACTTGGCTAAAACTGACCCACATGTCTTGCCAAACATGCTACTGAAAAAATTAGTTTTACAGCTCTTAAAATTCTTTGTGAATTCATGAAATATTTTATGAACACAGACGATAAAGAAGTAGCCATTTCAAAGACATTTATTTTAGTTTGGGATTAAAAGAAAAAATGCAAGTTATATTTATTTTCAAAGAAACAAGCAAAGGGTCAAAAATAGCCTCAAAACCCGCACTGTGTGTGATTTATCAGAGACTAAATTGCTAGCTTGTCTTCACTATTCAAAACAAGCAGCCACCTCAGTAATGAACTTTGTAACAGGATTCCCCTAGGGAATGGCCTGAAGTTCTGTCAGGGGAGGTTTAAGTTGGATATTTGGAGAAGGTTCTCCACAGAGGGTGGCTGGGCACTGGAACAGGCACCCTAGGGAAGTGGTCACAGCACCAAGGCTGACAGAGCTCCAGAAGCGTTTGGACAATGCCCTCAGACACAAGGTGTGACTCTTGGGGATGCCCTGTGCAGGGCCAGGAATTGGACTCAGTGATCCCTGTGGGTCCTGTTCAACTCAAGAAATTGTATGATTCTATGAAAAAAAAATTCATAACGAATGGATGGAAAAGAAAGAAGCTATTGACATATCTTTACCCAAAGCTTTTATATCAGCAGCTGTGTCACAGACATCCACAGAGAAAAACCCTGCCATTAGGACATGTTAATTTTTGTCTATTAAAACCCCAGTGTAGACAAAGCATTTTTACTTGCCTTAGGAGAATCATAAATTTTCCAGAGGTCAGAAAATATTAATCTGTTCAAATAAAAATGTTCTGTAAGAATGTGTCAATGTTTGCACAAGTATCTTTGCTCTGAGTTTAAGTCCTCTAGTTTCCCAAATGTCCAGCAGTTGCCTGTAAAATTCTACTGCAGGGCAAAGTGAAGTTGTGTTGGTTCATACCTTCTTTGAAAGGTACCAGCAGGGTCCCACACTGACTGAAACTGCTATTTAAAAACATTTTTCTTTGTCTGCCAGTCAAAGAGTTGCTTGGAAAGATCTGGAGGGGAGGATTTCCATTTAACAGTCATTTCAGGGAGTTTGCCTGTTAGTAGAAGATTTTCAGACTCCATTGTCAGAAGACAATCAACATTTTTAAAAGCATTTTTACTTCCTGCCCAGGGAAACAAAGAACAGCCACAGCTGATCCATCTCTAAAAGATGGCTGGGGTGAAAGTGATTACAAGTAGGGCAATTTCTCAGTAACTAAATCCATACGCTGCACCAACATTTCAGACTAAAGTTTTTATAAGAACTTGTTGTCATGAAATGCTCTCTACATCTTTACTTCTTCCATATTTTAAAATCATTGGATGGAATCAGTGCTTGAAATCAGTCCTAGCTCTGACAGCTTTCTTGCCTGCAGCAAGTAGAGCAGCATGTGAAGTTGGTGGTCCAGGGATAATTGTTGAAAGAAGCATAAATTTACTTACTTAGAAGAAGACCTCAGCATCTTGGAAGCCTTGACATTGTCCAAGCAGGTCTAGTTTTAGATGGTTTATAAGTGGATACAGCCATGCACTGCTTGCTGGTTACCCCCTTGAAAAAGTTTTCCTAATTACACAATTCCATGTCTACACTGTATTGTCCTGGCTGTATTTAAGACAGCAAAACAGTCCCCTCAGTGGGCACATGGTTGTCTGAGATATTTTCCGAGTTGAGGTGGTATAAACCACCAGCAGAGTAAGTAGACAGAAAAGGATTGTACCTGTCCACAGTTGTCCAAAGATTCTGTAAGAAAAAAATTGTTAAATAGATTTGAAATAGTAAAAGTATACTGGGCTGCGAGCTAGGACAGGGTAGGAATGCTGATGGGCTGGATTAGATAATGTTCTGGGGAGGCTTGTGAGGACTGGGGGAGATGTGGAAGGAAAACAGTAGGAGATTTTGTCTTCAGGATTGTGACTAATTCCCAAGAGAAGAGGTGAAGGAAGAACACTAACTTCAAGCCCAGCTCGGGCAGTACACCTCCCACTACAGCCTCAATACAGAAATAGGGATCTGTGTATAAAATGTTCGCAAACTGCAATCCTTTATGAAGCAAGCTCTTTCCTTGCTGTTGCTACATTGAAACTTGAGGTGAGAAGCATTTGCAAGGGCTGAGTCCCCTGGTTGGTCTTTGGAGAAGCTACAAACATATAGCCCAGCCTTCAGATGCTAAGAGCTGCTCTCAGCCTGAGGTCAAAAAGAGAAAAGCCTGGGAACAGCAAAACTTCGATTTGGCAATGTTAAGTAGGTCTAAATTGTTAATTTACTGTTGGTTTTTCATTGATACAAGGATCACAACCAAACTATAGATACCTATAGGTAAGTGCACTCTGTATAAAAAACACATGTGGCATGCTAAGTACACAAAAAAAATGCATCCTATTACCACTGGAGGACTGCACAGCCCTGTTTTGTGTGAATATTGTCTGTGTATAGGATGTGCATAAACTTGCACTGTTACTTTTACATTAAAAAAAACCAAAATAAGGTGACAAAAAGAAAAAAATTACAAAGACATAATTTTAGTAACTTCTTGACAAGCACTTAATGTCTTCCAGTCAAGCAAGAACAGAAAATATGTTAGTTGCTTTTTAAACTCTTATTCCAATAAAAAGTAATTATAGTGATTAATTGCATAATGATTACTGTAATCACAGCCTATTCTTAGTTGATTAAGAAAGACAGAAGCAGCTCAGAGAAAGCTTTCCATTAAAACTATTTATGTTTATTTTATTTGTCTTTTGCTAATTTTCTTATCTGAACCCATGAGTGGCAATATTTCAAAGACAGCCTTGCCAGTTGCCTTGAGACTAATCCACTGTCCATCAATAGAAGCTCCATTTATGAGATTGACAAACGTGTTAAGTGTTATTATAAAAGCAAGATATTCTTTTAAACTACTACTGTTTTTTCTGTTGCTATTACAGTTTTTTCCTCCTTTTTAACTGTGTACTTCTGCCTCATTAGAATATTTCAAAAGAATTTCCATGTACTTTTAAATACATATAAAAATTTTAGCATAATGCATATATTGAGAAGTTGTATGAACCCTCTGAAGAAATGATAATGGGGTGAACAGATGTGGGATTACTTTTTGGGGGGATGGAAGTCTTGGATGCCGGTGAAAATCATCACATTTCCATCAGTTTGGATGGAGTTGTCATAAGTGACACCATTTAAGACTCTGTCATGTTGTTCCTCCTCACAGTCCATTGGGACACTGGCTTTTATTAATTTTTGTGTGCTATGAGATCAGAAACTGCTATGACAGTTAGCATCACAAAACTCAAAATAGTCTGAGTGATGGGCAGAGATCTCAAAATATTGAGATCTACATTTGACTTATATAGGGAAATTGAGACAAGAAAGCAGCTAATAACCAAGGCAGATGCTTTAGTTTAAATCTGTTAACTGCAAAATGACTCTTTAATTCCTAGGTTCCACCCTTGAGCTTGATGTTTCTGCACTCCAGTATGTGAGATGTTTTTTGGGCCTAGAAGTACACAATGGGGATGTGTTCCAATGATAAATGGCTGAGGTGCCTGAAAATATTTGTGATGAGTATCATATAGAGCCTGGAGATACAAAACAAATAGAGAAGGATATATAACAAATAGCTGTGATATATAAGAGGCCCATACTGCCTTGAAGGGCATCAGCTCAATCCTCAGTGTGTGAACTTGACTGTGTGAAAACCTTGATGAGCAGAGCTGTGGCAACACAGCGAGATCCCCCGTGAAACTGTCCCAAAATCTTCTCCTAATGCCATACTAGTCTGTAACAGCTACAGAGGGAGCTCACCTCTCCTAAGTCACATCCCAACCCTTCAGCCAGCAGTGCCAGATAGCCTTTCCACGATGATGCAAGTTCAAGAAAAGTCAACAGACTTTAGTCAGCTTTTGGTACATTGACTACAGACAAAATTCTAAAGTCCTTCAGATAAATGCGAATGCTCACGGCAGCTGTTGCAAAGGGAAAACACTTTCTTCTGTATAATTCCTCCACCTGGTGGCCAGGTCAGGGATTTGGCTAGTCCAGGTGTTGGACACAGGGCAGACCACTTCTCAGCTCATCATGCCCTTCCTGCTTAAGGTGCTGTTTAGGCTGAGATACCAGGTGAAGCTCAAACTCACTGGGCCCCGACCCTTTGTTTTCTGAAACTGGACAGGTAGTCCATATTTGATCAAGCATGTACTTAACTGGTTAAGAGTATCATGATTTTCCAGAAATTCTTTACCTTTTGTTATCCCTCCTGAACCCTGAAAATAATAACAACTTTCTTCAAAAGTGAAACCATCTGCAGAAAGGGACCAGTTGTGAAAAATATCACATTTCAATTTTAAAAAAATATAGCATGGTTTGGAATTGTCAAAATACGCTGGTTTGACATTTGGAAATGAAAATAAAAGGAACTTTGAAAGGTCACTATCAAAACAAAGTGATTCCAAATTTATAACTGGGTTATTAACTCAATTTCTTTGAAAGAGTTATTCTATTATTGTTTTGTTGCTTTCCCCTCCCTCAACTGTCCTCTTTATTTTTTTTTTTTTCCTTTTTATTTTCCTGTCCTCCTTATCCCTCAGCTATTCAGTACTGGAACATCTGTAAGGCAGTGACATATTTAGACATCCTGCAGAATTTTCAGATATGCCAGGATGCATTTCTTCTTTTGTAACCAACAAGACCAAGAAGCTTCTTTACAGCCCACATCTCTAAATCCTGAAAGTACTTGCAAAACGGAAGGCCTCTTTTCCACCAGGCACTCATCTGTACACTCAATCAAACTGTTTTATAGTCCTCTCGAGTTAAAAGACATGTAATTATCACTACTGTTTTTTATTTATAAATTCATACAGACATTAGAGGTGCATTTCTCTCCGTCTCACTATTTTTTTCCTTGGGCTGTATCTTTTTAGTATGTTCTCCATTGCTTACTACTCTTCTCAATATATTCTTTGCAGTGAGGATATATTGAACCTGTCAAGTTTATTTAAAGAAAAGTTAAACTGGGGAAAAATCAGGAGTATGTTGCCTAGACAGGGATGGTAAGGTATTCAAGACAAGGCCTTGCTCCACTTAGCAGACTACAAATCCTCCAGATGTCGAGGGAAGCACAGAAAAGCAGATGATAAATGGCAAGTGAGAAACTGTACATTGATAAATGGGACTGCAAAGAAAGAATATATCTCCATCAAATCCTTCATTGTTGCCTGCAACCCAGTTGAATTGCAGAGTGCTATTTTTATAATCAAACCTGCCAGTAATCAGTCAATGGGAGGCATGGCCCTACATGTGTATGAGCCTAGAAAGTGAAAGGAAATTGTAACAGAGAGCAGGGAAAATAATCAGGTTGTTCCTGTCCCTAAATAGATGTCCATCTTCCTCATTGACTGTGGACTCAGTGTCCTTTAGGGAAGGGACAGGAATCACGAACACTGAGAGGAGAACAATCAAGGAAAAAGCATTTAGAGAATTCTTATACAGCCACTGTTTTTCCTTAAAAATGTTATTGAAGAAATTAATCAAAAGCTTTTCTTCCTCTATAATTATATGATCTTTGTTATTTCTTGGTGAGTGGTCCCTTGAAGGATGTGTTCATGCAATAGATGGGCTAAAGACATGTCACAAGCATTGGGTAGTCGTGCAGCACCCGCTATTGAGCCTTCTATATTAAATTGATCCTCAGACAAAATAACATTGAATCATTTAAGAGGAAGAGACAGTAAGCCGACAGTGACCATGAGATAATTAATCTTGCTCGGATTTTGTGGGGGTTCTTTAAAGAAAGCCAATCTTTGGAGGCAAAAATCTTCACAGAAATAGAGATTCAGGCTTCAGACTGCAGGGACAATTTAAATGGCTCCAGAGTGCAGCCTGAACCCAACTTAGTAACTTTGGTTTCTTAACCACAGACAGAAATCTGATCTCAGCTGACTGCCCTTACCCCAACCTTAGTTGGTTTGAGTATAACCTTTCTTTGATGAGTATGATTGTTGACAACCCCTGTATTTTGATGCACCCCCTAAAAGAGGCAGGTTAAGGAGTTGTAGAAGTACTTTGTTATGATGTACCTTACATTCTTTTTAAGGGAAAGGTAATTTTCGTACAGGCACATTTATACCAATGTATTGTCACCTGTGTGGCTGTAGGGCTTCATTTATATGGGAGAGTTAAATCAGTTCAACCAGGATATATAGACAGCTTTATATTATTGGTTTCTCGAAGTTGGGATTGAAGGCACTTGAGACAGTAGTTCACGTTCAGACTAAGGTGTTTATTATTTCTGATCAGTGAAACAGCCTCACAACCATGCGTTCGGCAGCCTTTCATTAGCAAGCCACAAAATGACTAACTGTCTTTTCTTACAAGGTCTTTTAAGACTAAACTATCCAATTAAGAAATGACACCTAGATTATTTTCCCTTTTAACCCAATAACTGATCCCTCGAAGCCTGCACTGCGGACTTTTCTGTCCAATTACAAAACATCACCCAAACCTCTGAAGAAGAAGGAAGAAAAAGGTAAAGATGAACAATCTGCCTCCACCCTAAACCCTCCATATTGCTTCATATTTATTTCTATATTCTAAACCCCCAAACTTTAAGTTTTCCACCCTGTGATATTACATACTTCTAACAAATTACTCACCCGTAATCCCAATGCTATCAATCAATTTTTAAAGTCTTCTCCACCGCCTCAGGTCAATTGCAGTCTTCTCTTGTGGGTCTGTGCCTCTAAGCACAGAAAGTTGAAAATTCTCAGCATCCAGGATTCCAACATTATTCTACTGTTCGCACATCTTTCAGCCCACAATCACTCCAAACTGAATCCATCCAACACAGAGGCTCCTGGGCCCTACTAATAACTGGACAGGAATCACATGAGAATCTCAGGTGCAATAGGACTAAGGCAATGATATTAGTGAACATAAACCACAAACCAAAAGTCAGTGGAAAGGATTCAATGAGCTCCATTGTAATTGCTGTACAGCAGGATAGGCATGAAAAAGTAGCAAAAAACAGACATCTCTTTCCATCTACACGTTTGCAAGTCATATCAATATTTATATATAGATGTATGAGAAGCACTTCATAATAGGATACCTTGAGGTCTTAAAATGGAATGATATGGTTTCTTGCTTGTAATACAGCTACTGAAAGAACCTCAACTTGCTGTACAAAATTTCTTTCCCTTCTTTTGCAATTTAATTTTAAATACCTTCAGAAAGTTTAAACTCACATATAATATGCAAATTATCCATATTCTGAAACATCATACTGATTTACATTGTAATTGTTCCATTACTGATGATAATGGAAGTTGCATGTCCAAGAGTACTTATTCTTATTAGGTAGGAACTCTGCAAAATAGGCTGACATTGCTTTGCTTTTGCAGCAGTTATTACAGTGTGAATGGAAGAATCACAACACACCAGCCATAGTGCAAGATATTGAAAATCATCCTGGAGAGAGTCTTATTTCTCTGAGGTATATCGTAAAGAAAAACCCCACCGAAATAACAAAAAACCCCACACCACCTATTCAGGACTTGATGAATACAGCTAAAAATACACTAGTAAATATTAAAATACTAGTGATATAGTTCATGCCATGAAAATTCATACTTAATATCAGCCAAGTTATGAAAAACAGTGATGGGGAAAACTTGCATATTATCTATGTCTAACTAGTTCTGACAGTGCTGCCTACATGAATCTGTGACAAAATGATTCATGGAATGGAATTTTTTTTTTCTTTCTCTCTTTACTCTTTTTTTCCCCATAATTTTGCTCCTCCCACCCTTGCTCTTAGTGAATATAACACTGCTTGATAACTTTAAAGATGGACCAAAATTAGGCCATCTATTTGGCATCCATTATGGGTATAGAATCTCCAATCAAGGTGTAAATGAAAAATTAGATAATAAGGAACAGCAAAGATACACATTTGATTTATGAAATTATTAACACAGATCAAAGGAAAAGATTTTAAATTATCAGCAGTATGTATACTCAAAGAAAAGTAAAAGCAAAGATACAATAGTCCAAACTCACTTGTTTTAATTTGCAATATTTGATGCCAAATATAATGTTTAAAGTATGCAAAAATAATAGCTTTTTATTATGTTTACCTGAGATTTGTAGTCATGACATTTCTGTTTCAGGGTCAGGTGAGAATAACTAAAGCTTAGATATCTTTTTTTCTGTCTCCAGGTACCATGGCATTGAAAGTTTGACCTTTGGATGATGACAATAGAACCACTCTGAATGATGACACTAGTGTTCATTGCAGTCTCAGACAATTCCTTTGACTTCGGTGTGTCTCGAAGACTCATAATGTATATTTGTATGTAAGGTGAAGAGGAAATTTGTGGAGTAGGATAATTTAGGTTGGGAAAGACCCTTAAGATCATTGAATCCAACTATTAACTGAACACTTGCAAGTCCACTACTAAACCAAGTCCCTAAAAGTACATGTCTTTCAAATACCTCAAAGGTGATGGCTCCTCCTCCTCCTGTTCCAGAGCTTGACAGATTGTCTGTGAAGAATCTTTCCTTAATATCCAACCTCTCAGTCTTCCCTGGTGCAACTTGAAGCCATTTCTTCTCATCCTATCACTCGCTGATTAAAGAGATCAAACCCCAACTTCAATTCAACCTCTTTTCAGGCAGCTGTAGAAGGCAATGAGGTATCACCTCCTTTTCTCCAGGCTAAACACCCCCAGCTCCCTCAGCTGCTCCTCATCAGACTTGTGTTCCAGACTTTTCCCCCGCTCCACTGCCCTTCTCTGGATGTTCTCCAACACTTTAATGTCCTTCTTCTAGTGAGGAACCCAAAACCGAAGGCAGGATTTGAGGTGTGGCCTCACTAGTGATGAGACAGGGAGGCAATCCCTATGCTGGCCCTGCTGCTGACACTATTTCTGATACAGGCCAGGATGCCACTGGCTTTCTTGACCACCTGGACACTCTGCTGGTTCATGTGCAGCTGCTTTTCACTGGCAACCCAGGTCCCCTTCTGCCAGGCATCTTCCCAACATCTCTTTCCCCAGCCTGTAGAACTGCAGGGAGTTATTGCAACCCAAGGGCAGGACCTGGCCCTTGGCCTTATGGAACCTCACACTATTGGCCTCAGCCATTCTATCCAGCCTGCCCACATCCCTTTTCAGAGCCCTTCCTGCTCTCCACAGACCAACACTTCCATCTAACTTGGTATCACCTGCAAACATATTGAGGGTGTACTTGATCCTCTCATCCAGGTCATCAATGAAGATATAAATGAGGCAGACCTAAATACTGAGCCCTGGAGAACACCACTTGAGATCAGCCACCAACAGGAGTTAACTCCATTTACCATTTTAAAATATCTATAAATAAAATGTATAAAACTGTAGCCAGGGAGACTATAATCACTCACTAACAATTCTGATCAGACCTCTGTAACTCAGCTAAAAAAGCTTAAATGTTGTGTAGATTTTTTTCAGGATTCATTTTTGACCAGGAACATTCCCTGACTTCTCTCACCGTTTGATTAAAGATCCTTCTCACAGGAGAGGAAAAAAGCCTCCTTAATTTATGATGTAGGAAAGAATTTGCCTGGGATATTTGTGCTCTGAATATGTAACACCATTCTATGTATTTTTATTTCTTTATATATTAACAATGGACTTTGCTGGGGATTTTCTGCTGTATGGTAACACTGGGCTTTTTTTTGTGTCACTCTTGTTTCTCTTTCTTTTGTAGAGTGTAGTCCCCATAGGATATGATCCTCAACAGCAAATCTGAATTGAGGAATGGAAGCAAAGATTTCCCATAGAATTTGCAAGAATGCAGACTTTTTTTTTTAATGTCCATGTGCTTCACAAAATCTTTTATTTATTTTTGCCTTAGGTAGTGATAATTCATTACAAATGTATGTGATGATAAGAGGAATTAGTTTGAAAGGAAGAGGCCTCTTAGAGTCACTCCTGCCTCTTGCTGCATTTGTTTGTGTTTATGTAAGCAAAAAAATGGCATGCATTATCTTTTTATGAGCCTTGCGATTTATTCTGTTTTGTTGTCAGACCTTTGGGAATGCATTCTATAAACTTTATTGAGACAAGATATCTAGAGGCGTTTGCATATTTGTGAGCTCAGCACAATATTACTTTTTAATGCACTTTTGACTTTGCATGGAGAAAATGGAGTAAGAAAATGTAAAACAAATATATTTCAGGTGGCTTCATTTTTATTACCTGCTTTTTGTTTCCCTAGGTTAAAAGCAAGTAAAGATTCAATCATTTATATTTAATAAATATGAGATCTACTAGCTTAATTTCTGACTCTTTCTGTGGCTAAAAATTAAAATTACTTGTCAAGGTCTCAGTTTAAAAATCTATTAAGGATAGATCTATGCTAACTGAAAGATGCATATAACTGTGTTCTGGCATGGTTCTTGAATTGGGCTTTATGACATGTGTCTGTTTGCACTAAAAAGACTTGCACAGATTTGGATGTGGTTTTAATTCTCCCTGTTCTTCCTGATATTGCCCCAAATTGGCATGTGCACGTGTGCATTACTGTGCTCAGCTGTGAAGAGATATTCACACACAGATGCAAATCCAGCAGTACACCTATGCAGGTAGACCAAGGCTTGAGAATTTGTGACGTATAAACAATCAGACCCTAAAAGGGTTGGTTTTGGTTAGTCTTGAAAAAAGAAGTTGAAGCAGAATCTTATTGTGGTCTTCAGCTACCTAATGGAAGGTAGAGATTTATGTGGGACCTTCTGAGAAGCATGCAGAAGAAAAGGAGGTGATGCAGAAAGGAAAATCTTTTCACTGTGCAGGTAGAAAAACTGAAAAGGTAACCAAAGAAGTCTGTCATGTTCCCTTAACTGATAGAAATTAAAATGTGTTTTTTAAACAGATCTTAAATGATCTGTACACATTTTATTTTAGATACTTTATTTACATTAGTGGTTTGTCACTGTCAGAAGAACAGGTTTAGGTATTAAACACAATTAAATACATTTTTTTAAAAATTTTCGTTTTTTTGCACTTCCATCTGTGCTGACATCTCAGAACTCTCCAACGATGTCAGGGGTTCAAATATGAGAAGAATTTCCCATTTCTGGTTTATTTTAAAAGTAAATATTGGGATACCATGGTGAAGTTAAAGTCCCACTGGCTCCCATCTTTCTTTTTCCCTTCAGCTAATTTCTTTGTCATGATTTATACCTTTTTTACCCAAACTGCCCATTAATAAGTTAGAATTTATGAGCACCTTTAAAGAAAAAAGAAAAAAATTAGACAATATTTATGGAAAACCTACTTATACCATATAGAAACACGTCTCATAGAATCTGGAGAATGAAAGTCCCTTTGGAAAGATTTCTGATTTGTTGTATTTTCCTTCACTGACAAATCACTTGATTTTGAAATAATATCCTCGCTGACAACTTGGGTAAGTGACACAAAGCATCCTCTCTTCCTCATAGAGTAGTGGTTCCTCTGAAAAATGTCTGTCCCCCTGAACAGAAATAAAAAGAATGTTTCCTTGTTTTAGGTTCTAAAAGAGCATAGTCATTTTCACACACACTCTGTCTAGAAAAGAAGGGATGTATTTGGCTGCACTGGCACCCTTCTCTTTCCTCAATTTCCCCATATAACAGACAGGTGTTGTGATTTTTGACCATGCTGTGACACATGATGCGCACCTGTTGCAATCTTGTTTCCTTATGCAGACAGAGAAAAAGAAAAAACCAAACAAAAGCAAAGGAGCAGTTTCTGCATTTAGATACTAATGCAGCAGTGCATACATCATCATTATTGGAGAAAACGTGCCATGAACGTGCTGATGGATGTGCTCAGGTGTTGTGTTGAATTAGGGACTTAATGACAAAAGACAAGCAGTAGAGCTGAACAGTTCATATTTGGAGAACCATGTCCCCATAGAACTCAAATGTTAATGACAATCATACGCTGCATCACAGTGAAAAAAATAAAGATAAATAGATTTTAAGGAAACTGCAATGTATGTTGTAGCATTACAAATAATCACCATCCCTAGAAGTGTTCAGACTTTGCTATGAATATTAAAACTTTGGGGTTTTATTGAAAGTAGAAACAATTTGAGTGAAGCAATAACATGCCGCAACTTGTTGCCAGAGGAGATTGTGGAGACACAGAGTATCAAGAGGTTCAAAAAGGATTAGAGAAATTAGGCTGACAAATTAGATGAGGCAAATTAGACATTAAATGAGCAAAGTCAATACAACGCTATTGAGTGACTGACAAAACAAATAAAAAAGCCATAGTCTAGAGGGACTTTGATGAACTGTAAGGTTGAATGAGCAAAAACTTCATGGAGTTTGGCAATGAGAAGAGCAATGTCTTGCACATGAGGAGAATAAAGCCATTTATCATTATCAGGCTGAAATAGTTCTGCTGCAAAGGACCTGGGCACAGTGGGTGGACACTATGTTTAGCAGGAGCCAGGAGCGCAGTCACTATGAAGAATGCATGGTCCATAATTGTATACAGTATGAGGAGAAGTGCCAGGAGACTGAGGGTGGATGTTTTTCTCACCAGTGCAGATAAAGTTACACTTAGAGGAATGTTCAGTCTTGGGCCTCTCGAATTCAAGAAGCATGTAACAAAACCAGAGGTAGCAGAGTGACAAGATTAAGGCCCTAAAGTACAGAAAGTGGACAGATAGAGGAAGAGGGGGCTATTTAATATGACTAAGGTGAGTGAAAGAGCAAGTCTAATGTCATCCTGGAATTGCTTCAAGAAAAGTTACAAGGATTACAGAGTCTAGTTCTTATCAGTAGCAGATGCTAAATCAAAGTGGAATGGACACAAGCTAGGGCTTAGGGGACTAGATATTGAAAAGATCTATCTCTCTGAGAAAGATCATAACACTGGAACAGGAGGAAGAATCTACATCCTTGGAGGTTTTCCACATCTTGTTAAATAATCACTGCTGACCTGATTTAGCTTTAGCAGCACTCAAGCTCTGAGCAGTTTTGCAAGATTTGGGGGGGAGGGTGGCGTTGGTTTTTTTTCTTATCTTTTTAGTAATATGGACAACGGAAAGTTTTAAACAGACATGAAAGGGAATATGGAGATATGTATCCTCTAACATCCCTACCACAATAATTTTGGACAAGTCATCTCCATTCAGAGTTAAGATTTGCATATCCTCCCTAAACAGTCTTTTTATGCTGCCACTTTCAGAAAAGGAATAAGTGCAGGAAATATTGGTAGGACATTTCTTGTGTTTTAAGCAGACAATTAAAAGAGGCGCCTCTTTCTCTCCACACATCCTCTCTTCCAAGCATATTGCTGTGTTAAAAGTTATTCCTCTACTGTTTACTTTGTCCTCTAACAGGTAAAGAAAAATTAAATCTATAGTATTTGCCCAAAGCAACGTTTAGCTCAGGTCTAACAACATGATATAGGAAAAGACATCATACCAAAGACCTCTTCCTTGTCTACTTATGTGTCTTCTTACAGTGTACTGATCCATTATAAGTAACAAAAATCAGCTTTTTGGTGGAAAATAATAGCTTCACAAGCAAAACATGAAATAAATTAATTTTCAAAGGACCACAAGGAAGTCAGAATATGGAGAAATAGTGAATTTATTGATAATACACCCAGATGTAAAACCAACTATACTATTTCAACAAATAGAAGAAAAATATATGTGATGTATTTTGGTTTTCTCTTTACAGCAAGTCCAGAATCAGTATGAGTAGGAAAAGCTCATGGTTTAGATTAGTTTTTTTGATTTGGTTTCTTTTAAGAGAAAGTAGCATAGCTGGAAAAATTAAAAGTGTTCAGGCTTACAAAGTTAAGACACTGTATCAACACTGTCATAGGACCATTCTTAGATTGTCCCAGATGCAACCTACAAGAGTAACTAAAAGAGAACGTAAAGATTTTCACTTTGACCCTAGATGTCATGGCAGCAGTCTTGGAAAACTCCAGAGGCTTTGCCATTGAGGTGTTTACTGTGTAGCTTTGATTTTTAGCAGACAACTTTGATTTTTTTGGACATATTTTCTCTGTCCATTATTTTCCTTCCCTCTCTCCTTGAAGTATCTTCACTTCCCCTTCTTGCTCAGCTGGAACTCACACAAAAGCTATCTATCAGCAAAAAAAATGGATGGAGATTTATCTACTGTTTACAGAATAAAAGTAATTCTGTTCCACAAGTAAATCACCATTATAGTTGAGACTCAGTGCACTTATCAAGCAATTCTAGCCCAGTACTGTGAGTGTTCAGCTATAATGGTACCAGTGTGATTGTCTGGGGAACACAAATGCATTAACACCTAATAGCATTATTGACTTCATGTCACAGAAGTGAAATAATTTCTGTTTTGAAACTCTGGTTTAATTGTCATAATTAAGAACTCTTTCCCTCCTGCCTTGACTTTCACAGGGAGTAGATGTATGTAATAAGAAAGACATGTACCAAAATTCTTCATAAGGCTGAATGGGTACAGATAAGAATACAGCAGGTTCTCAACCAATAAATACACTATATTTTTTGAGATTTTTTCATACAGAGTGATTAGTTCTCCAGTATATTTTTTCATAAAAGAAAGCAAGTTTAAGAAGTTCCCTTCCTTCTTTTTCTGTGTAATCTATTTGTCCTCACACCAGCACTCACTACCCTCCACTCTGGCACTGACAAAAATGTCTGTAAATCCCACAAGGTAATGTGGGCCAGAGGAAAGGTTCATGTAATGGAAGATATTATTTTTATACTTTTGAATTTCTTTTCAACTTCACTCATATCAATTTAATTTGCTAGATCTGTTTTAAAGGGTTTAAAATAGGTTTTTTTTTTTTAAAAAGTGAAAATACAAAAATGTGCTTGTTTGTTTCTTCCTTGTCTGCTTAACAGAAATTCCTGATTATTTAACATATAGCAATATTGGCCCATCCTTTAGTAACTGGGTTTTTCATTGGCAGATAACAGCTGAGTCCTTTCAAGGAGTATGTTCAGTATTTCCCTGGAGAAACTGACTTCCCATGGTGTGGATGGATGTACTCTTTCCTGAGTAAAGAACTGTTTGTACAGCTGGGCCCAGAGAGCAGTGGTGAACGGAGTTGATTCCAATTGGTGGCTGGTCTCAAGTGGCTCGGTGTTTGGGCCAGCCCTGCTTAACATCTGCATGGGTGACCTGGATGAGGAAACCAAGTGCACCTTAAGACAGTTCGCACAACAACTGAATTTAAGACAGTTCAGACAACACCAATCTGGGCTGGAGTATTGATCTGCCAAAGTGTAGAAAGACCCTACAGAGGGATCTGGACAGGCTGGATTGATGGGAGAAGGCAAAGCGTATGAGGTTCAACAAGGCCAAAAGCCATCTGGGTCACTACAACCTTGGGCAGTGCCCATTCCTCCTTGTACTCTGCCCTGGTGAGGTGGTTCCTTGAGTCGTGTGCTCACTTTTGGGCCTCTCACTACAAGAATGACATTGAGGTGCTGGAACATATCCAGGGAAGGCAACAGAACTGGGGAAATATCTGGACCACAAGACTGATCAGGAGCAGCTGAGGGAGCTGGAGGTGTTTAGCCTGGAGAAAAGGAAGTGCATGAGGCAACACATTGCCTTCTACAACTGCCCAAAAGGAGGCTGTGTGTCCTCCCAGGTAAAAAGTTATAGGACGAGAAGAAATGGCCTCACAGTTTGCCAGAGTCCAACTAGTTAGATATTAAGAAAAATTTCTTCACATAAAGGGTTGTAAAGCATTGGAATAGGCTGCTCAGAAAAATGGTAGAGTAGTCACCATCTGTGGAAGCAGTCAAAAAGCATGTGGCTATAGCATTTGAAGACCTGGTTTGTAAACATGGTAGTGGCACTTAGCTGGGGGCTGGACTTGATGATCTGAAGGTTGTTTCCAACCTTAACAGTTCTATGATCTTCCAATGTGCCTATTTAGATTTTCTTGCAGCCAGGTTCATAGCTGACTTTAGAAATTACTATTGTGTTATAAAGAGACTGGCTTTGGCTTGGAGATATCCTGTAGGACCCCTGAAAAAGACTTGTTTTGTGGATAGGCTCTTTAACTGCAGGAATGCTGTTCAACGCAATGCACCAGAAGGAGCCAAGACATTTGTCACCTGGTTTATCCAGGCAACTCAGGGATTCCTGAGGCCATAACATTCCTGAAAAGGTCAGAAATTTTATAACCACGGATGGAAAGCAAATCTACAAGCAGATATACAAGCGTGTTCCCTCCTTCCTATTTCTTTGAAAGAAATGGGTGAGAGAAGGAAAATTTGCCCATTTGAAATAAAAGGTCAAGAGAAGAAATAAAGGGATGGAAAGGAGATCCTTTCCTCCATTTTGAAAATCACAGGATCACAGAAAGATAACATTAGTCTAGAGTAGTCTCACAATTAGCTTTTTCTTGAGGTCACCTTCAGTCTCAATCATGAGATAAATGCTATTTTAAATGCTATTTTATTTTATGCTTTCACACACTGATGGTTTTCATTACCCCAAAGATTTTTAAAGCCAAAATTGTGCTGTTCAGATGCAGAAGCGTACCACTGAAGAAACCTAGATCCCTGTCATGGGGATGTAACGAACATAAAATCCTGTCCTACTAAAAATGACTTGATCATTTCTCAAACATTAGGAAGGCAGAAACAGATATGCTTGAGTCAGTGGGATGACTGTAAGAGAAGAAATGAGAAAGGTGGTTTTCCTTCCTACCTATTTCTCCCTACTACTTTTATTTTAATGGTCTTGTTCATGTTGAACAGGTAATATACAACGTGGCAGAGGCAGCACCTCTGCTGAGGATCCCAGTAATGGAGGTAAAGCCAATTCTGGAGCGCGTTTGCCGCATGTCAAAGGTGAAGAATGGGAGATGATTTCTTAAGTCACCTGGGCTGTTCCCTTCTGTGCCAAGGTTTGTTCCAACAGTGTTTCTGTGTGTTTAGTGGATTAATGAAGTTCAATGAAGTGTATTCATGAAAGAGAATGTGGGCTCAGTATTTTCTCCCAAGTAAAGTGTGTGAAAAACACTGCTTAATTCTGATTTCATTTGCCAGTAACAGGACCCAAGAGGAAAAATTCACTATCCTTTACATCATACCTTTCCTTTAGCACAAGTGACAGAAATGAGATACTTAGTGCAACTCTTGCTTAGTATTGGAGTCTAGAAAAATTCTTAACAATGCAAAAAGGGCCAACTTTAATCACAACTGCATGTCCCTGAGCAGCACATATGATACAATAAATATCTCTATAAGTTTTAGAAATGTACACTTTGCTTTTGGAGCAGGAAAGGTGGAAAAAACCAAAAAAATCTAAAACTAAAAATAAGGGTATTTTCTGTGTATGTGCTGACACAACACTGTTTTTCATGAAAAGTTTATACCTTGCTATGTTTTTCTTCCTTCATTGTAAAAGGCATCAAACAAAAAGCAAAAAATCATGGACTTGAGTGTTTATCCTCAAAATGGAGGCTCTTGAGGGAATGCTACTGATGATTGAAAGAGCATTTCAAACTGTTTAAATTTAAAGGAGTTTTCTAAGAGTAATAAAATAATATGAAAAATCAATCTCAGTTTGTGTAGTTATTTTTGAAACACATAAACATTTCAGGGGCTAATAAACTGAACAGAAAACTGTTGGAGGAGAAATTCTAGATCATTATATAAATTATCTGTTGAAAAAGCATCAGATAAGAACAAATAGAAAAAAAATTTAACCCCCCTAGAAAAGAAATCCCCCTCTAATCTCATTTCTTTATTACTTAATGAAAGAAAGAACTTTTCTTTCAGATTTTGCAAGTCAAAGAGAATTCAAAGGTGTGTGGTGCAAATAAAGATGAAGGTTAGGTTTAGGATGCCTTTAAGGAATGGGTTGCATTTCTAATTCTGGTTTTCACTGATTGATAATTTTAAAACAATCAAGATGATCATAAGTTACTAGTAAATTCATAACTAGTAATTTCTGAAGTGTAGTAATGCTTTGCAAAGAATCTTGAGGTCAGAAAAGGGTGTAAAAAACTCCAAAACATGGGGTCCTTTTCTAATCTTCCTGATCTTTCAAATTTTAAACTTGTGAGTGTTTGGCAAGATGACACATCTGATTGTCAGGCCTCTTTGTTCATCAAGTGGGAATACCATTTTGTTATGCCCAGAGTTAAAATACAGTTATTTTTTCTTGCTCTATAACATGTAGTACTCTTCTACAAGAACTATTTCATCTACCTTTGGTGTGCAAAGAACACTACAACTAAATCACATAACAGAGTACATTCTTAGCGAGTACACTTCAAATTTATGTTAAAAAAGAGACACCTGACACCAAAGTGAGGTCATTCGCTGCAGAAAACAAGAAATTTATCTGTATTAGCAGCATTATTTATTCTAATTAATATATTACTTACAATATCCTTACTCCAACATAATTAAAACCAGAGTATGTGTTCTGCACCTTTTAGGCATCAATCAAGAATACTTGTATAAAACACAGCTTAATTCAGACAGACATCAAGTAGATAATTTTTCAGAAGGATGAAATTAATAAATAAATTTGGAAATCCAGAGATGGAAGCAGCAAATTGATGTCACAGCTATTAAGTTTAACCCAGTTCAGTTTGTTTTATTTTTGCCAGTGAGAACGTATCCAATTTATCTCCCAAGGAACAGAGAGGAACATAGGGAAATTAGAAGAGAGTTTTCTTTCTTTTAGCAAGTAAAAATGAGTGAACATGGGAGATGATAAGTGTGGAAAGTTCATGGAGTCTTCTCTTTTTAAAAAGATTTAAAATATTCCTTTATTGTCTTGCATTGCATACAACTTAGTTCAGCACACAGCCAAAATGCTGTGCCGGGGAATGTCCTGAGACATTTGAGTCAGCACGAGACCAATTCCGTGACTCCTTCAACTTATTTTGCCCCCTTTCCTTTATTTTGTTTTTATTATTCTGCCCTCCACCTCCAATATGTTGGAAAGGATTCTAAGGGAGTAAAGAGATCATCAAGAAGATAGAGAGATATCTTGATTTTCTCAAGGCTGCATACAGGAAAATAAATTCCAGAAGCAGTGTATCCATCCTTCAGGCCAGCTGGATTTATGGCAATCACATGGACTGTCAAATGAATGGGCAGTGCATAATACCCCTTAGTGTCTTGTACTGCAATGGGCCAATTACCTCGGTTCTGGATAAAGAGTTTGGAAATCTTTAGAAAGAATCTAACAGTGAAAAGGGAATTTTTTTTTTTTTTTGATAATAAATTTTTTGAAGCAGGCATTTTTTTTTCTGAGTGTGCAGTGGCACACTAAATCATCTAAATGTGTGGCTAGCAGTTTTTAAAAGGCAGCACTTCTGGGATGTTGTCTAGAGTCTGGAATATGAAAGAAGAGGAAAACTAAATAACATGCTCAGCTTAAGATAGTCATTTATAATGTAGCATAGAATAATATATTTTGTTCCGTGTGTTGACATGTCTTTGACATATGGAGATTTCTTATTTATATACACATTTTTTATTCATCACTGTAAGAGATAGTTGAATATATATGAATAAAAAGAATAATTTCTTCTTGAAATACTTCTGTCTGGATGGAATTTTGCATCCTCAATACATGGTTTTCGTATATTTTGGGCTAGTAACTTGGTGGAAGGCCTAGGAAATGTATAGTTTTAAACAAGAGTTTAAGGGTTTTTTATTTTGTTCTTTCCATACTGAAAGGAACACAAAGTAGGAAGCAATATAGGAAATATTTTTTGTTTCAATTATGGAGTTAAACTGAGAAAATACCAAAAGTTTGATGGTTCTGAATATTAGAATTTCTTGTTTGGGCATTAAATATTCTTATCCTGTCAATCTTATGGAAATGAAAGTGGTACAGAATAGGTGTTAGAAATTAAAGCCATTTCATATAATTATTAAATGTGCCACTCCATTCTGAACAGGGTGCAGCATTAAATGGGCTTTGTTTGATTTTAATCAAACTTTTCTACCTGAAATACCTTCTAAATTTAATGACTCTGTTCTGCAATCAAGATTGGCTGTCATTCAAATTGAGTCTATGGGAGGATACATAATTTTAATTTTTTTTTTACTATAAGATTACTGTAAGCAGTGCCAAAGAAAGCCGTAGGAAAAAAAATGTAATTATATGAGATGAAAGATAGAATAAAACTGTGGGAGAGAATAAAGGTGTATCATTCAATATCTCATATGTTCTTTGTCATGGAAGTGATTTCTGCAGCTGTAAGAAGAATGATAATTTACCAGGATTTAGATTCTGCATTTGTTAAAGCAGTGTTGTACTCTTACCGTGCATGTCATGTAGATAAAGCTCAGTTAAAGGAGAAAGTAGAAAGGAACATGTCTCAGTGGCAGAAACTCTTCTATTTTGCTTTCATAGGATGTTGCCTCAAACTCTGCATTTCAAAATGATCAGTGTTATTCACAAAAATCAAGCATTTAAAAATGTGAAGAAGTTGTTGCACATCATCAGATTTTCACTGAAGATAAGTTTTCATAGGAAGGAAAATGCTAAGTAATAGGATTGAAGGGAATGTTACTGATTTACACCCTTTGAGATTCAGAGAAAAATGAGTTGTGGCAACAGATTAGCTATACAGAAGACAGGAAATTTTTTCCCCTCTTTCCAATTTTTCCCATCCCAGTGAGACTGGGATTTGAGTACATTTTTCTGGTAGAAGCAGAGAGAAAGTGAGAAAAACCCTTTCTACCTACTGATCTAACACCAACCTTACACTTCTGGAGCAAGATGTGCGAATGAGCCCTCTCATGCCCATAGAAATGAAGCAAACTTTCAGTTCAAACAGCAGCTATGGGTTTTGTTCTTCAATTGCAAAAGTAAAGCAGATGGAACAGATGATACTTCTTTGTGGCTTTCCTCCATTTCAGAATTCATATCCTTTCACTCAGCTCTCTAAAAAATTATTTTCATGCATCAAATTGTTGTCCTTGGTTAATGAGATGCTGAGGGACAAGGGAGGTTATAGTCCTTACATTATTACTGTCTCTCCCTGCAGAGTGCAGGTTCCAGAAGTGACCATTCCACATCTTGCCATGTTCACAGCATGACTTGAATTTTAATATAAAATTCCATTTATAAAACTAATTAAACTTATAACTCCAGCACAGGAAATTAAGGACAGTAATAAGAGAGCTGGCTGGAAAAATTCCATGCAAAGGGTTTTTCTCTCATTCGGTGTTACTCAGACAAAACCAGTTCAATTTTTTTTTAAGTGAAATGAGATCAGCTTGGACAAATTTGTATTGTATGGTATTTTACAGAAAAACACTTTGAAAATTATATAAGATGACTTTTAAATTTCTTGGGGAAAACCCCTTCTATTTTGAAAAAAAAAAAAAAGTTTTAAACTGAATATTAACTAACAAATTGAGAAATATTAAAATAATAAAATATTTAAATGAAATTATTAACCCATTATAAGGATATGATGCAGTTTAACTATAATTTCAGCTGTATTTGACATACTAACATATTTCTAGTGAACAAAAATCAGTTCTTTGGTCATGTCTAGTTTTATCTCCCCCAGAAACTAAAATTAAACTGTTCATTTTACCTTGGCTTTATAAACATGTAAAAATTGCATTATACCCTGAGAGAATTGATAGATAGCATAATAAACAACAAAATATTTAATCTGATCTGTTTATTGCAAGGTGTGTACTTTTCTTAACAAAGGAAAAGTAATAGATTAATTGGTGCCTCAATAATGTACTTCATAAATTCTCGTATCGGTGATTAATTTAGGAGTTGGAAATAACTGGATCAGTAAAAAAAAAAGTTAAAGGTAAACAAGGGACTTGATAAACAGAATAGGAGACAGTAAACAGGAAAGAGTCCCAAGAACTGACCTGTATAAGAGCCTTATGAAAGTTTCTTAATGATTTGGATACAGAGGTTAAATGGGATTGCGCAGAATTTGCCGATGATTCAAAGAAGGACAGCACAGCAGAAACAAAATCATGGCAGAATCATTAGATCAAAGGAGGAAATGAATAGAATTGTAAAGAAATTTAAGACATCAAATAGTCTTGAAAAGTAATTAAAATTTCTCAGATGAGCTAGGGGCTTTTTGCTCAAAAATAGCATGGGAAGACATTGGTTCATCAGAGGATGTCTAAAAAATGTCATTATTAACTATCAAGAAAAAGGCAAATGTGGAAATGAAGAGCATTAAGCAATACATTTTCAGAAGAAATTAGAAAGTAAACTTAGGGAAAATAGAATGCTATAAGAAAAAGAACAGTTTATTTTTTTACCAAGGGAGACTAAAATTCTTGTCTAATTTCATCTGGTTAAGCACAGCCAGAATAGGGAATACGATTTCTTTTTGCAAAAGACATCACTAGGGACAATAATTATCTTGGTGAGGTTGAGTAAAAATAAAAATATACATTTGCCATGAAGTTTTGTGTGTTTTGTGGATAGGGTTTTTTGTTGCTGTTGTTGGGGGGGAGGTCGTGGCGGGAGTGATTGGCTTATGTCATCATTGTTTTGGTTTAGTTTCTTTAATCCACTTGGATTTCCATGCCAATTTGGTAATACTTACAGAAAGGACACCGTGAAGTGTAGGCTTTAGGACTAACACTGCAGCAGATATAAATTCTGTTGGTACTTCTGCTTCTGAACTGCATATTCATCACTTTTTAAGACTCTATTTCCCAGCATCTAGATGCCACTTATTTGAAACCCCTAATTTAAAGAATGCCCTAGTTTACTAACATTTTATGCACACCAAAATGGAATCCTAACTATGGGGGAAGTGGGGGGGGAGAGGGAGGGGAAGCAGCTCTGGAAAAATAAGAATATCATGATATCAATGGTATCATTAGGTTCTAGCCACTTAAGATGATGCTATTTTTGGCTGCAAAATACTGAACATATTAAAAATTTTACATTTAGAAAACACTGATAGATATGTCAAATGTATCCTGGGCTAGTACTCACAGTATTTTTTTTTCTAAATCTCTTCCTACATTATTTTTTGAAGTAGTTATCATATCTATATTTTTAAAAAGGATGATTTCTGTATAGAGATTTCCCTACAAGTTAATTCATTTCTCCCAGGGGAGGACATTGCTTCATTTTTTTTTTTTTTTTTTATTTTATTGAAGCATTAGGAATAGTTCCTAAATAAATCTATCAGTATTCTTTTTTTCTTTTTTTGTTTTTTCCATTTTAATGAATTCTCAGACTTATTTATAAATGTGAATTAAACAGACATGGAAAATATAACTACCCATGCTGCTTTCCAAATGGTTCAATTACAGGTAGAACTCTCATGGGAGACAACATTTACATTCAGTGACGATTCTGATAAATATTTTCTCATTTTGGCTGAATAACATAGTAATTTCTGCATTTCATAGGGACAGCTGAAAGAAGAAAATAATTGCTATAGCATTACTGCCTTGTCCTTTATGACCTCGATCTTAAAGAATAAATGTCCCTTAAATGTGATTGAATGAAGACACATTAATGGAAGTTATATGAGCTAATCAGACTGTCAGTCTGCATTTTTTGGTGTCCAGAAAATGAAAAGCAAGCAAGACAGTTACTAGAACAAGTGAGACATGGTTTTTGCTGTGATAAAGATGCAATCCAATACAAATCTACTGAATGTCATCTTCTCTTGGAGTCAAAATGACATCTTTATTCTCCACATTTTTAATCCTGAGGCACCTCACAGCAGCAACTGTCAAATGAGTGTTAATTCAAAAAGAGCCCTGGAGGTGAAAATGTTTGACAGCCTCTCTCAGCTATCCAAATGAAAAATCAGGTTGTTTTCTTTCACCATCCTTTTTGTCCACTTTTGTACAAACTTCCTTCAATTTGCCTTTCAATTTCTTTGTCACTGCCACCCTCCCCAGTTATTCAACCTTCAGAATCCCTTTCCTCTGCTGTTAACGATTCAGATGGAATTTTTTGTAGTGTAACACAAAAAAAAAAAAAAAAAAGGTGTGAATTCCCTAGTATGAATGGTAAAGATACCTTGTTTTTGGGCTGTAGACCTCATCTTGAGAAGAAGAAAACAGCCTCAATCTTATCTTTGTTTTGCAGAAGGACTCCCTGCTTTCTGAATATATTAATTTACATAATTAACATTACAGTAAAAATGAAGTAAAGATAAAGAAAAAAGCGTTAGTACCAAAGTCACTTGGAAGTAATCTTATAGGGCTTGGGCCACTCTTGGCTTCTAATTTACTCTGTACTGATGCTCTATTAAGTGTTACAGAGGCATGAAATGTGGACTAGAGATTTAAATATAATGCATTTATGATGATTTTCTCTCTCTGTTGCTATGAACACCATCAACGTTATAGTATGCAGAATATTCAGAAATTAAATAGTCAGAATAATTGCTTAATCACTCTGCAGTATTTAAGGTCATCGGGTCACGAGGCCACTCCTTCATTAAATTGCAAGTCAGTGAGTTCCCCTCAAAGACCCAGAGATCCTCATAACAGAAATGTTTGTGGATGGCAGGAAATGTGGGATGGCCCCAAGAAAATATGAATGGAATAAGTGTAGCTGAGACATGCAGCGCACCGCAATGCAGATGTCCTAAGGTGTGTTTCAAACCAGTGTACATGTGATGAACGAAAGGTGAACCCAAAACGAAAAATTAGCCAGGAAAAAGATTTAGTGTATGGCTGAATACCTGTCTCTGGAGGTGGCTCAGGCCATCCCATCAGTGTGGTACATCAGCAGCCTGGAATTCTCATGGACTAGGTGTGACTAGACATGCAACAAAAGAGACCACAGGGCCATCTAAGCGTAAGACCCCTGTCCTGGCTGGGATCAGGGTGACAGTCCTATCCCAAGGTTTTAGAATGTAAAAACTGAATCATTTTGCATCAAAATCATGCCATTTATCAGTAAAAATAATTGCTTTCAGAAGTCTGGAAAAAAAAAAAAGACGTGGTATGCAAGTGATTTTTTTGTTTCTCTTGTATCTTAACCAACAATCAATATTCAGTGAGTCAAATTTTAGCCAAACCGTTCAGCTGCTGGGCAAACTCTGAGATCAACAAAAGTTATAGTTGCATTTGTGTATATTTTCTGAAGACTTAATGGAATAATATCGTGTTCAAAAAGTCCCTTGCTGGGGATGACAAGAAAAAGGCAAACTGCACATTTTTGCACAAAAACATGCTGATTTATTATCCTTTTGTGAGTATTTTGCATTCTTAGCCTCATTAGATTGGCTATGGAGGAATTAATTTTAAACTATTGAATGCAGCACTCTACAGTACTACTTTCCAAAGGTCCCTTAAATGACATCAATGGAAATGGGATTTTCCCATTGTGCTTTGTGAGCTCTGGATCTTATTTCATGTTTACAAGTTATTTCTGTGTTATTTTTCAAATTGTCGAAGCTTTTTTGTAAGGTTGACATTAAGCTGTGAAGAGCGATGGGACTAAATTCACCATCTTAGAGCCAGTAGGTTATCTCCAAAAGGATGTCATGGCTCTGATTCATTCATGAAACCAGGTTCACACAATCTGTTATGTATTACAGTTTGCCTGACTACATTTTCTTCTTTGTATCTTGGCCAAGACATTTCAGTGTTCCTGTTCCTTTGAGACCCTCTGTTTAAGATGTGAGGGATTTCCAATGCAGAACATTATTGCTGCAATTGATTAATTAACTCTTTGTTAATAAACCCACCACTGAAATTCTAACTTTTTAGTCCACGGGCGTCCACTTTAATTTTATAATTTAGAGTGTTTTTTTAATGGTGTGTGAAAAAACCTCAAATGTCAGGATTAATTTTGATTATTTCATGTTGCTCCTCTGGACATTCCATAAGAAATAGAGATAAGAAAAGCTGGATAAGGGTTTTCTGTACCCATCTCACTCCAGACAATTTTCAAACAAAGTAAATTACATTTTTTATTGATCAGCAGAGAAACTCATAGTGCACAAGGGAATGTCCCCATTGGGCAGACTGGTTCTGTTACTGGCACGGTTATTTACCTTCCATTTGCTGTTTTCTAGAGAAGAATGAATTAATCTTTTCACCCTTTAAAACAGACTGCTGGGAAGATGCATCGAGGGTCTTTACCTTTTCAAATGAAATGTATTTTAAGAGGAAAATGAAAAAATCTGCCTTGCTGTGTGAAGCCCTATGAACAATACATTCATGGCATGTATAAGCAAAGCGTTAACATTTATGTGGAGTTTAATCCTCTTTTTAACTGCCAGAACCATAAAGTTCTCTGATTTGCTGCTATTCTGGATTTTCAAGAGCTCATGAGGAGACCATTCAGGCCAAGCTTTTGAGCAGAAGAGCAGTAGCAGTGCACATCATCTGTACTTGCCATTCCAATCCCCTCCTAACATGAGGGAGATTACCAGTTCTGTGTAAATGAAAATCCATAAGGATTTATCATTTTCTGCAGGTATATGATTTGATCTCAGATAACTAAGCACAGAATCTTGATTTGTCCAGAATAATATGACTTGTAGAACAACAAGAATAAAGAGTCCTGATTTCCTCATTTTTAAAATAAATATCACATTGCTGATCTGCATGGAATATAAGTTTTAAAATTCAAATAATATAACTCATGGAAGAATTTAAAACTTTTAATTCTACTCATTGCATGAGCCTAGTATTACTCCAGGTACCAAAGTACCATATGATTTAAATTTTTCTGCCTAACTCCTTTATTTCATTCATCAGACTAAGTTGCCAAATCCTTCTTCAAACTGGGCCTGGAGCCAAATAATATCATAGCTCTTACAGATTGTTCCAAAAATCCAGAAGGAATAGATTTCCACGAGAAATGTAACTGTAACTTGAAAGTAAAATTGACGAATCACCATAATTTAGAAATGGATATTTTAAATTTTCTTTCTTTAAAGTGTCATGTGTATATCATAGAATCTTAGAAAAGTTTGGGTTAGAAGGCACCTTAAAGCTTACCTAGTTCCAGCCCCCTACCATGGGCAGGGACATATTTCACCAAACAGGGTTGCTCAAAGCCCTATCCAACCTAGCCTTGAACACTTCCAGGGACTACTTCTCCTGGCAACCTCTTCCCTTACCATCCTCACAATAAATAATTCCTTCCTAATATCTAATCACACCTAGTCTCTTTCAGTTTGAAGCCATCACCCCTTTTGCCTATCTCTACATCCCCTTGCAAAAAGTCACATATTGGGAGATGACCCGAGGTTGTGATAGGAAGCAGACATTTGACCATTTACAAGTTTTCCCTGGCTAGAAGTCACTAATACCCTTGCTTAACACATTGCCATTCCTTAAAAAATGCTACAAATGTGCTCTTCACAATTTCTGGCTGAAGAACACTTCATATTTTGGTTTTGGTTATAAAAATCTCAAATAATGAAAAAGACTTGGCAGGTTTCTAAGGATCTCTCTCAACATCAGAATGTCATGCTGACAGTCTAACAAGTGCATAATTCTGGATTCTTAGTGAATTCAGGATATTGCATCAGGTACTTGCCTCTGCAAACTCTTCTCAATTGCAAGAGTGTTTTATGAGTAACTCAACTGAAATGGGATTTAAAATATGATTGGGAGATTTGGGAAAATTACTTCAAGAATAATATGCAAAATGGAACATCACTAAGGATAAAGGAAAAGACTGGCTTTGTCTTGCTTCTGCTCTGACAGACGTTGCAGTTGGGGCCTGAACTCCAGCCCAGAAACATCACAGACCTTGCATTATTTTATTGTGAATATTTTCATCAGCAGGGTTTGATCAGTTTATTAATACTTATGAAACTAGGATGTGACTCAATACATTGTCTTCATTGTGATGACAGTCCAAAATTATTTATTTTTCCTAAAACATTCTTCTGTGCTCCTCTCAGCTGCATCTTCTAGTTCTCTTGTCTTATAATTTTGGGGTATATTATGTTTAAAATAAATGTCATCTATTTTAGTAAAGTCTAATATCAAACAACTTTGCCAAGCACCCTCCATTCTAAAGTTTATTTACTGATTAGCTGTAGAAAATAATTACAGGTTTAGTAACATGTTTTACTTTTCTTTTAGCCAGTTCAGATATTCACTGTCAGTGAAGCTGCTTAAAACTATAGAATCCTTATGGGGCTTATTCATCACTGAAGTCTTATTTTCTGAAGTAAATTAATGATTTGCTATTCCTGGAGACTTTACTGTGCTTATCACTGTATTAACTTGCATCAAAAAAATCACACTAAGCCATTTTTCAAAACCTTGACAAAAATAGCCTAGAGACATTCTGGTGAATGAAGGTCTTGAGGGAGAAAAAAAGCAGGTATATTTTGAATAATGGAAATGTACTCAGTTAACATCAGGTATATTTGTCTGAGGTTATTTCTAGCATTCAGGATCAGCCTTCCTTTTTATGAACAATATGTCAGAATATAGTCAGAGATGATACTGGGAGCATTTGCAAAAAGGAAACCCATGCATAGCTGTGAAGACTTTGGCTTGACTGTGAATATTGTTTGGGTGCCAATTGGCATTGGCATTGTGCAGCTGACACTTGGAGATAGATTCAAAAATCCAGCAAATGCTTGCAACAGGCAAGTCAGTAACATCTCAGAGGCAGATCCCTGGCAGAGGAAAGAGTGGAGATGAGAGAAAAGATTTGTAAATGAACAGGTATTTTATCAATGAAAGTGGCACTTGGAAAAAAGAAAAAATGTAAGACAATGTTGAAAAAATATTACCAAAAGTAAAAAGGGGATTTTTTTTTTGTTGTTTTCTTTTGGTTTTCTTCCCCACAGGAGAGGAATTGTATATCCCATCGTCTCTTTTCTTCTGTGAGGTAGTAGTTAAAAGCTGCACTAAAACTAGTAACCGTGGAGGTGTCTTTCCAATGGCAATTAGCATTGTGATAGATGTTAACAAAACTAACCTGGGAAGAGCAACTGTTTTGAGGACAATTTTTTAATTTGAAGATTCTTAGGAAAAAGACCTTTGATCAACAGTCATAATTATTTAGGCTGGAAAAGACCTCCAAGATCATCAAGTCATCAAATTCCATGTAACAAAACCTCTCACTGCATGTGTGTTTGGTCAGGTAGTCCAACAAGGATGGTTTCTGGGCTGTACTGTAATAGAGACTGAGCTACCACATGTCAGAGGGAAATAAGCAGCAGCTCATACAGACTAGGAATGACATGCACATTTCAAAATATATGGACAGTTACAAAATTGCAAGATTGGTAAAAAAGTGGAAACAGAAATTATTAATTCTTGGACTTCACCTATCAGGTTTATGCAGTAATTTTGGTGTTCCAAACACTAACTAAAAAACATCACAGAAAAAGTCAGAGCTAAGTAAGTAGGAAATAAGAAGAAATAAGTAGAAAAAAAAGTAGTGCTTCTGACAGACCTTGAATCTTTTTCAAGGAAGTTTAAATAAGCATGAAAAATTATGAGTTAAATGTTATAATGCAATACAATAGAGAAGAGAACAAACAGATCCTCTCTCAGACATTCTTGTGACTGGACTATAGGAATTCCACCTAATTTGCTTTAGCTATTCCCGAAGATCTTTATATAGTGAGATTTAAAATTTCCTACTTTCCAGTTTACTTGTATTGCATTTTGGAAAGAAGAGTAGGGTCTAGGGAACTTGTCAAATTTGGAAATGACAGTGCTCTATGTAAGAATAATAGAGTTGTTATGCAGTTTGCAATAAATTTTCACGTGACTCTTGTTTCAATAAAGCAGTTTGGATTTATTGCAAGAATGACTGAAGAGACTAAACATATCCTTTCCATCAAATCACTGTTGGCATTCAGAAATGAAAACTGAAAAAATAATAATCATGCTTTGAGAGTCTAACTGGAACACTGAAAAATGAAATTGTTTAATTCATGTGTCTCTTACAGTTTATAGCATTTAATGTTTTCCTTCTAAGCTTATTAGTGATATTTGGAATAAAATACAATTAGAAATGCAACCTAAAATGCAAGAAAAAGCTCATATGATTGCTCTACAATTCAGACTTATCTCTATAATCTCTTGTGTGCAACTTTCACCCTGGTGGCTTGATAAATAATTTTTCTGTCATTTCATATACCTGACCTGATTAACAAAGGATTTATTATTTCCTAAAACAGTTTTGTAATTAATACCAAAGTCACACTCCATCCCCCTTGTTGATCCTTCCCTCTACATGTTTCTGATAAAATATAATTGTGTTAATTCTCTCTGGATTGATTAGATATAATGTTCAAAGGGAAATCTACTTTATTGCTGACCTAACATACCTTTGTTAATAAGAATTTTTTTTAATATTGCACTTCAAAGATGAAAGTTTCTTAATTAACAGCAGAAGCTTTACTGAACCTAGTCTATTACCATCACGACACCATTTCCTGAGGCTCTATTATTTTCTTTATTAACAAAATCCATTGGAGATATAGGCTTGAAAATAATATTTAGACACAATGAAAAATGAACTACTCGGAACACTGATATTAATTTTTAAAAAAAAATTTTAAGAACTAAACTTTTTATGTAAAGAAGAACATCTTAAATGTGTGCTTGGAGTGAAGTTCAGCACTTCACTTCCATTTGGAGGATTTAAATGGCACTCAAGTTGTTCACATGCCTTCAGATCTGCAGGGGGCAAATTTCATCCTTAATCAAGGCAGTTTTTATTATGTTATTTGAGAAAGTGATCTTAGCTAAGTCTGAAATTCATCTCAATATTTATGGTTTTTGATAATGTGCTATTTTTAAAGTTACAGTTATGGTAGCTGATGTCAAGAAAGACATTTTCCTGGAAAAAAACTACACTGTAACCATTCCAGCAACTAACAGTCACATAAAGGATTTCATACGGTGGGCCATAATAATATATATATATATATATATCACCTATATAGAAAGGCTGTCCAGAAGGGCTTAAAATTACTTTTATTTATCCACATTGGTATTTACTTAGCCATTTGTGGTATCTGAAGACCATGTATCTATGGCCTATCTTTAACTACTTCTCCTTTATTATTTTCTATGTTCATTATTTAAAAAATTAATAAAAAAAGAAATCTAAAAGAAACTGCTTTTTTTTGTGTCTGCCTGTTGACAGAGGAATATCAGACTTAAGATTTCTCAGCAAAACTAAGGTTAAAAGATCTAATGGCGGTTCTTCCAATGGGAAAAAATCCAAGTAAAATAATTTCTAAATAGAGATTCAAAACAAATTTTCTCTGAAACACACTACTCAAGCCTTGAAGCCTGTGTATTTGACGAAGTGCAGTCCTGTACCTGTTCAGCAGGCAATACTGGCTACTTTACACATTCATGGTAAGATTAATTAGTAAAAAATGCATGCATTATCATTAGCATGTTGTGGGTCTTAAGCCATCTCAAATTTGAAGACTGACATTGATCTCTAATTATTATGTCCCAATTTAATATGCAAACATGAGGGGGAGAGAAAACTAAAATTCCCAAGAATTAAGAAGTTCAGGTTTTAGGAATTTTATTCTGTTATTATAGAAAAAGTGGCCAACAGTTTTTTAAAACTTTTCCTTCCAGGAACATAAAGAAGAGAGATCTGCTTTAAAATGGATTTTTATTAGTTTAAAGACAACACTGATGAACTTGCCAAAGAGAACATGAGAGTCTCTTTATTTCTTTATTTCTATGAAATCCTATCTTTTTATACATCTATTTTGCTTGAAGAGTATTAAAAATCAAGGAAAGACGAAAGAAAATATTCACTGAAAAGAGCTGTAATCCACTGGTTATCACATTGATTATATATATCCATTATAATTAGGAATATATGCTGGATATTTACAAAAAAATCAAAAGAAAACTGGAAGAACATAATACAGTTGCAGTGTCACTGAAATCATTCAGAAAAATAAGAAAAAACAAGGTATAAAAAAATCTTTATTTAAAAAGAAAAACCTTTTGAGAGTGTAGTATTAAAGACGTGTGCATTACTCATATGCAGTCTGGCCACAGTGTTTGCCTTCTTTTACCTCCCAAATACATGTTACAGAAAATCACTTGCCTTTGGTTTGCCTACTTCCATTCTTTGGGGTTTCAACTACCTATATACCACCTGTACATTTTATGATGCCCAAAACATAGAGTGGGAAGAGTTTGAGTACAGAGCAGCTCACCAGAAAAGGAACAGGAGAATAAGATTGCTAATTACAATAATATTTATACTGACACATAGAAAAGCAACTTCAGACCAAATTCATAAACAGGATTTTTATAGGTAAATGACATGAAACAACCTTCAGTTCCAATCAACTGTTTCAAACTGCACTGCTCTGGAATATCCTTTTGTGAGCACTGTGTTCCAAGGAAACTCTAAAGCATTTAGACATGATCCAGAAGAAAAAAACAAATTAAAAGAATAAAAGACTGACTTAGAAGGAAAGTCTCCAAAAGACATAGTGGTTGAATCTGTTTAATGAAAATCCTATGATGATCTGCTAATGATTTTCAAATATTTTAAAGGCTCCACAAAGAAAGAAAAAAATTTTCCGTGTACCTATTGGAAGGAGAATAGTTGTGGTGGGGTTAAACTGCAGTGGAGATCTAGGTCAGATAGTAGGAAGAAATCTTTATAATGATAAGAATAATTAGTGATTGGAATATCCAAGGTTGGCAGTGGAATTCCTGTCACTTGAGTTTCAAAAGAAGGACAGAAATGTATCAACTGTTGACAATTTGATTCTACCCTGGGGCCATGGATAGATAAAATGATTATTTGAGTTCTCATCTACAGGTATCTAAACTTGACCAATCTAGGATACTGCCTTTGCCACTTTATAGGCAACAGGTTTTGTGAAGATGTCCAAGAACAAAATCAAACACAGGACGTGAACCTATTCCTGTTGCTGATGCATTTTTGAGAGGCAACTAGAGAATAATGTCTCCTTGTCTGAATCTCTTCAGGCAGTGATAGAAAGGTAAGGACACGGTAGGCAGTAGCAGTACTGCAATTTCTGAGATTTCTGGAAAGACAGAAAATCAGAATGCATGTTTTTCTTGTCTTGAAGCCATTCATCAGCCATCGGCTGCACAGAAGATGATCTACACTTAGAGGTGATAAGATATCTCAATGAAAATAATCTTCCCATTGCTTTTGCTCTATAGAAACAATTGAATACTGCAGTGGTAATTGCAGCAAAGCAGATTTGTGCAATGCATTTGTTGAACTCTGGAAAGAAAATCTGGTGGTCTCATTAGAAAAAGGAAGGCCCACAAGAAGAGAAATCTGCAGAAAGGCTGAAGTCAGGAACATTAATATTACTCCTCACTAGTTTTGTAATTTGCAGTTTTTGCTTGAAAAATTGATTTTCAGGCTTTTGACCAAGGACAATACAATAAATTAATGAAGATACATGTTTTTGGAAATTAATTAAAAATATATTAACAAATAAAGGTTGCTGCTGACAAGTCAACAACAGTTGTAGAAGCAGAATGCAGTTCACTTGCTGTGAATTCTAGTTCATTGTAGGAAAAATATCATATCTATAATCTAAATATGAAATAGGTTTTCAAATTTCAACAAAACACAGAATTTTAAAATGGAAAATTCACACATTATATTTATAATGGGCTTCAAATAGAGTAATGAAAGATACCTATTCATTACCAGTATGATTTGATGTCTTTTCAAGATGTTGTATATAGTTGACCATCTCAGGCTCAACAATTGCATGCAGAGTTCCTTGCCATTTTGACAGTGGCCTGAAGACTATTGCTTCCAGTCTCTTCAGATCAAGTTCACATGTGTCTGCATTTATTTGAAGTGTTAAGATGGAACTCATCCCTCTTCAGGAATTCCTAATGCCCTAAATTCTAATTCTGCTTTTTTGTCGGTGGTGAAATCAAGTCAGCTGATCTACCAGCAGGGGCATGATTCAGCTGCCTTATCACAGGTACCATTTGAGATGCCATTTGAGATGGGCTATCCCATATATCCTCCAGCAGCAAGTCCAGAAAGCAACATCTCCCATGAGTTCAGCATCTTGGCTCTCACCTCTGCAGATGCCTGGCATAGCCCGGGGTATCATTATGAAGACAGAAACTGCTCTCTGGAGTTTTCTGACTACACCTCCAGTCGCTATAATGGGGAGTTAGAAACCTACCTTCTCTTCAGACACCTCTGCTTTGGGAACGTAAACATAGGTGCAATTATTTCCACATTTCATATAATTATACATATATATATATGTAATTTTGACCTCACAGTGGCTGAGAAAAATCTACTTGGAAGTTCTCCTTTTTTTGATGTGATTTCCCTGTAAAGGTCAGCACAAGCTAAACCCATTGACCCTCTGGGCACATTTCAAACTCCTTGACTGAAGCTTTCGCCTTGGGGGAGAAACAGGCCATTGGGTAAGGACTATATTATATTGTGCAGCTGAGTCTCTTTCAATTTAGTTTCACATCAGTCATCCATTACTCATTCTTCTTAATAATTTACATGGGCACCCAGAGAGACTGTGATGAGCATAATTAAAAAAAAAATTAATAATTAAGGGATCTAAAGTAAGAAGTATATGAATGAGGATGTCACACTTAAATTGATCTATTGAGGATGAAGTATACCATAATGGAAAAATCAGACACAGGGCTCCTATATTGTTAAAGCAAAAGGAAGCTTCCCCGGTTATGTTGAATAATCTGAGGTTTTAGAGTCTTGAAATTAACATGTGAGGTTTTTCTTTTTCCACATTTATCTTGAATAAGAGAAAATATATCCACTGGTGAGTCAGTAGCTTCTTTCTCCATTAAAAGATATAATAGCTGACTTGTCAAAAAGATTATCACAGGGATTGTCACAAAAATTACTTAAAATTGTGCCAGTCGAAGCACTGATGAATAAACTACTTAGAAAAAATATGTACCAGTGAATCATGATAAATAATTCCTTTCACAGGAAATATTACTCAGTCAGAACTCAACAGTGTTGTGAACATCTTAACATGATTAACATTCCGTGCCCTCTGTGGTCCTGCTGAAATGCAGCATATATGTCACTGTTTTCAAGTTTAACAAGTAATTATTTTAAGTTGAAAAACTTTGAATAAGAGAATGTTAAAACAGAAACAAGAAATAGGGAGAACCAAAGGAATGAAATAGTACAAAGCAAGGATGCTATATTTTCCTGCAATCATAGAATCATTAATATTGGAAAAAGACCTGTAAGATATCAAGTCCACCCTTTGACCTAATACCCTCACACCCACAAAAGCATAGTGTGAAGTGCCATATTCAACTGTTTTTTGAACACTTGTAGGGAAGGTGACTCCACCCTTTCCCTAGGGAGTCTGTTCCAATGCTTAACCACTCTTCCATTGAAGAAATTTTTCCTAATGCCCAACTTAAATCTCCCCTGATAGAATTTAAAACCACTTCCTCTTTTCCTATCACTAGTGGCCTGGGAGAAATTGGTTACCCCCCCCCCCCCCCCCCCCGCCACAGTCTGAGTCAGTTTTGCATAACCTTTGCTTTACCTTGCACGTGTCTTATGATTCAATAATTTTATAAGCAGATCCATCTTCATATTTTTTCTTTAAGAATAATTTCTTGTAATTGTTTTTGGTGCATGTCAGTTAATATTGAAGCATGATTGTTGCAGGTTCAAGCAACTTCAGTGCAACCCTTGGCTGTCATTACTGTCACACTGCTGCTTATCCTACAGGCTTCATCATTTTTCATCCAGTTTTTCACTTTTTCTTCTTGTAAATATTCAATTTTCTGGTTTACCCCAATGGTTCAAGTTTTTCATTCAACTGTGTGTGAGATGAGAAACTGAGCAAGAAAGGAAAAGCAGTGTATGAAAGTTGCTACGTCCTAAAAGAAGTATCAAAGTACAAAGAGATACAACCAGGTGTAAAGAAAAATAGTTATGCACTTACCTATGGTAATTGTAGAGGAAGGGCTTAAAAGAGGAATATTCCTTAAACTAATCTCAGATGACGTTGTAAATATGGATATGCAAATACAATGCAAATACCATAAAAATATTACATTGATGTCTCAACAGTAAGGGAAGATTTGATCTCTTCCAATTTCTAGTCTGTCTTCTGGAAACAATAATTTCTAGCATGCACAGACAATAAGGGAATTCAAGCACTGAGAATTATGCCATATTGCACTAGATAGGAGGACAATGTCCATTGCCCAGTGCATTTTCTCCTTAATTATTACTCTTGCTCATTAGAACTGACTCATATAATTTTGTAATTATGTTAGAGTGAGGAAGGGGAGATAGCATACATAAAAATTGTCAATATTTTACACATACAGCAATATGTAGTCACAATTTAAAATTTTATTTCAAGTTTTATTTTTTGGGTTTAGTGGTGTTCAAATTTTATAGATTTATGATTTACAGATAATGAAATAATCAAAAGAAAAACACCTTAGAAGAATCCCTTAGGGTAACCACTGCCTCCATTTTACACAATCCTTTTTACAAAAACTCCTGTGTCCACCAAGAATCTACTGTTTTATTCCATCTTCAATCCCAGCTTCTTTGTGTCAAGCAAGATACTATGACGTGAAACTACCCCTACAGTTTCCTGAAAGATAAGATATGTTATGCCCCATATGCTATGGGTATAAACCACATCCTTCTGAGAGAATCACAGGGCTGCTAAGTCTGACTCTTCATGGCTGTGAGTGCTCTAAAAAGGGGGAAATTTTTGTACTGTAGTGCAGAAGTGCAAATGAGTGTGTACAGGCTTTATACCATATTTTGGCTTCATATGACCAGAAGAGGCTCAAATGCAATAGAATTCCAAAATGCACTAGCAATTTTCACAGTTGCTTTTCTAAATAATTGCATAGAGAGGGTAACTGGGGTGAAGAAGGGCTGGAATACCTGCACCATTGACACTAGATGCCAGAGCAATAGCTTGGAAAAGCTTTGAAGCTGGGCAATTTCAAGTGGGGTTATGAAGTAGTCACAATAGGTGAGGTAATGTCTGGAACACAATTCTGCCATTTCTGGGCTGAGCATCTAACTTTCTCAGATGCTGTATGATAAAACACATATGCATCACATAATAAACCTTTTAAACTTCCTCATCAGGCTGGGGGTTGGAAAAAATATTTTTCCCTCCAATATGGAGTTTCAATAGCCCTGCAGGCAAAAAAGCAGGAATTTTGGAGTATTTAGGATAATTTCACAATAAACTAGAATGCTGAAAGAGGATTTCTGGGTCAAATTTAAGCCCCTTTGTGATTATATAGTCCTAGAAAGTGAGTGGACTGGACTGTTTCTCTTAGTGTTGTGTCTTCCAAGGGTCAATAATGACCCCAGTATTGTTTGACTAACCATCATTTGTTTGGATGAAGGGGCAGATTGCTCTGCAGCAAGTTCACTGGTGACACAAAGCTGAGAGGAGGGGCCAACAGCACAGAGGGCTGTGCAGCCCTTCAGAAGGGCCTTGACATGTTGGAGAGATGGGCAGAGAGGAACTTTTGAAATTCAACAAGGGCAGATGCAGGATGCTGCACCTGGGAAAGAATAAACTCACAGAGCAGCACAGGCTGGGGGCTGACCTGCTGGAAAGCAGCTCAGCTCCTTCCAGAGAAGAATCCAGGGGTGCTGGTGGACAACAAGCCATTGTGGATTTGGGAAGAGACAACATTTCTATGCTGTGAGAGGATACTGGATGAAAACTATATTTCTATGTGATGAATAAGCATCAAGTACAGTAAACAAATGCTTAATAGAAATAAGTTATCAGCTCATTCAAGTTCAGTGTGAATGTTCACAGAATGTAGAGATTACACTAACAAATAAAAACTAAGGAATAACCAAATTACCACTAAAAATTAGAGACTGAGCATTTAAAAATTTTTGTATTCATGTGATACATAAGATGATATAATTTCTCACTACTTCAAAAAAAGCAAAAAGAAAGGAGTGAATAGATGAGAACTACTTGTTTGTGGCATCAATAAATGACTTGCTGTGGGCTGTTGTGCTGTAGGCTGTGCATGTACATAGCCTGTTATGAAACCCTTACAGGGGTTTTTGGTTCATTTCCTGTACTGTTTTCAAAATTTCTCTACTATATTGGCATTTTCTGGAACTTCCGTGTTCATTTTTCATTTCAGCTTGGATCTGGTTATTTTTTCCTTTTTTTCCTTTAGTAGTCTCATCTTCCTTTGTTCTCAAAGTTTCAGTTTTTAAAGGATTATTATATTATTGTTTTCCCTCCTGAATCAGCTCCGTCATCCTGTGGATGACTGTCTTTGGTCACAGACTTTTTTACTATGATGGAGGTAAACCTGTGGAATAGAAGACTTGTGGTTTTGCTGTCCTTTGAGACATCCAAAAAACAATTAGCCTTGAGTATCCTGCTCTATATGACTCTCTTTATTTGGGGATTGGTCCATGGGTATACTGAGGTGCTTTCCATTTCTTTGATCTTATGCTCAGCTCTTACCCTGTGCTGACCCAGATTTATTTCTGGAGCAAGTTCAAATGTGTAAGGAGGCTTTATTGCAACATTCAAAATGCATAAAAGGCTTCAGAAACTGAGAAATGCAACGCAAGGTGAAAACACACTGGAACCTAGGCTGTGTAAAGGCGTTTATGCTGGGACTGAAACTACACTAAGAAGCATTCATGTGTCTTTCCTTTCCAGGAGCAAATCATACTGGCACACCCTCCCACGTAATTCTTTCCTAAAATATTATTTTGTCATTCAGAATCTGCTGAAATTCTGGTAACTTTTTAAAGGAAATATCCCATCTTTACATTTTTTACACTACATAAAATAGATGAGTAGTTCATTTGTGTCTATTAGTATCTTGGAGATGAAATGGTAGAAAATCTAGAAATAAATTATTGTTAGAAGAGTCCTTGATATATTGCTTCAGAAAATATTAATTTATTATGTCTGTCATGTCCCATGCCATCAGCCAGTATCTCAAATGTTTCTCCATAATTTTAGGGAGACTAAAATCACACATAATCCCAATCTTACCTGTCTCCCTTATCTAATCACACAGTATTTCTTTCTCCTGCCTTTCCTGTCATGTTGGTCTCTTGCAGTCCCCTGCTATTAGGCCTACAGCACTATCTATGAGCTCAATCCAATTGATTCCCTGGCATTACAGTTCTTTTATGTGCCTTTTATTTCTCAACAGATAAGGGCAAATCTTCTGTTTTAGATCTTTTCTTTCAAATATCCTATAATCATGTATTCAACATAAAAGCTTGTTTTCAGGGAGAAATAAAAAGAAAAAAGAAAAAGGAGAAAAAGAAAAAACCACCAAGGCTCTCACTCAACTGTGATTTCTGTGCATTTTCATACTCATTTCTGATTGTAAATAATTAACTCTTCATTGTTGGAACAGGTGTTGCGGTGTGAAGCAATATCCTGTCCCAGTTCCTTTTCAGGTGTGCCAACCTCTTCCTTCCCCTCCCCCTTGCCTCCTTTCCGAAGTGATGTCCATCAAGTTCCACATACCAGCAAGGACGTCGTGTGATTGGCAGAAGTTCAAAAGATGCTTCTCAGACCTGGGGTCATTGGCCTGTCCAGGTGTCATTGTCCCCTGAGACCCTCCCCCTCCCACCTGGTTGGTGGCTCACCTATCCTTTCCCTCCCCCCTCCCTGTGGGCTTAAAAGTCACGGAGACCATGCGGTCGGGATTCTGTTGGAGCCGTTACCAAGATTCAGAGCTCTGTGACCCTGGAATAAAACTCTGGATTTAACCCTCCAGCGAATCTGCTCCCTTTCCTCTTCACTATCACCTGAACTTTTTCCACTAGAGGTAAACTGAGTTTCCACCATGCCTGGACTTGTTCCGAGTGCCTGACTGCAACTTCCAGCCAGCCAAAGGTGTCTCTGAGGTGAAACACCACAGCTGCCGCCTTTGGTCCAGAGCAGGGCCCGGCGAGCCCAGGGACGTTCCACCCGGCAATATTGGGATTTTGTTCCAATAAACAGGCTTACATCTGCAAAGAAATCTTAACATGTTTCAAATCAGGTGTTTTTTTTAGCCTGATTCCAAAAGTTTATGCAATGTCCTAATAGGGATGTATGTGCCTATGTCTGCTTGGCTATGTGTCTGCATAGACAAGCATACATAGAAAATTCTTTTAATAACCTGATTTCAAAGTGACTTCAAGAACTATGAAGAGACATATGAAGAGATTCCCTTTCTAATGCTTCTACTCAGAGTTGGATAATCTTGACCTATATAATATGACCAAAGAATCTACAAAGAAGAATCACACACTAGGGTGGCATAACTTCTGCTGTCCATGTTTATTACTTCTGTGGATCATATTTTGCTTCCTTTTGTTACCAGATTTCCTTCTTCTTCCTCCTTCCCTTAATTTCTGTGTGTTTGTTTAATTACTAAAAATAGACTGAGAACAAATGTAAAGGTCATTGAAAGACAAATGTTAAATACATTTTCCTCAGAACTTTTAAAGGGGGAAAAAAACAGAAAAAAAAAAAAAAGATCCTTTTTTAGTGCCTCTTATTCCACCATCACTGTTTTACAGGTTTTTCATAAAGGATGCAGTTCTTTCTGGTGTTGTCAGCCTTTAAGCTGTATACAAGCAGTGCACTGGGCTTGCTGAGGGATGTTATAGCACAGTACTGCCAATAACTAAAATTATATCAGTTCTACGCTTTAGATACCAACAGAAAGCAATAATCTAAACTGAGGTGATGTATAAGATAATGTCATTTTAGCTGAATTAGAACTGTAGTACTTGATCTCCTAATATGCGAGATCTATGGACAAAAAAAGACAATATACATACTGTGTGTTGTCTCCTATATCCTTTTGGAAGATTCTGTGTTTTCTACTATCCTACTGCATGCCAAGATAGCACACTTTGCACGGCACACAGCTGTGGTTTCTCCCTCAAAGTGAGAAGCTCTCTCTCTTCTTGCTTCACTGGCTCCTCAGACCTTCTGCAAAATCCTTCAAAGACATGTGAAATAGCACTGTCTGTATGGAGAGCTGACACAGTGCTCAGTGAGTCACTTCACTTCTGGCAGCAATAGAGCCAGATTCTCAGAGTGCTGTCTGTCTTCAGATACCCCATTCCTCAGCTATTTCCTCCACCTCTTGCTAAAATGCACCAAGTGGGCTGAGTGCCTCAGGTCAGCTTTGCATCTGGGGCTTCTTTCTACCATGCATGGCCGGTTCAGTCTTGGAGCCCTTCCAGGGAATTCATTCACATTGACATGCAAATGTCAGCTTAAGTCAGCCTGAGGTTACTACAAGGAGTTTAAATCTACAGATAAAAAATATAGAGATACAGGAAGGAGAGGGTGCCTAATTTAGGTGTGTTCATCCCTAAGATTGGTCATAAAGCATCCCAAAAACTGACTTAATGTTTTGCATTGCCACTTGCCGTCTCTTCCTCTGAATGTTAGTTTTCCACAGCTAAGACACAGGACCTAATCAGAGGTAAGCAGTTTCTCTTGAAGGTGTTGGATGGAAAAATGATAAGGTTTGACAAAATTCTTAGCTACCAAACAGATTAAGTAAAAATGAAGCCTTTAATCTCTTGAAAGGTATTAAATGCTAAATTATAAAATGTCTCTAAAAAGCAGAGGTTATGTGTCTCCTCTGGATCCTTTTTCTGTTCTTATGAGAAAAGTAATCAATGAACAACCTGAACATGATATTGTTCTGCCAAACTTGAAAATATCCAGAAAGCTCAGAAGTACTTACAAGTTAATTATTAACAGCAATATTATACAGTACTGTCATTATGTTCCATGTAGTAGAATATTTTTTAGACACATTGTGTCTTGAAATGCTTTTTGAGGTCACAATATACACCTTAGTGACCCAAATTATAGCAACTGAAAAAAAAAATAGCAAAAGGACAAGAGATAACCAGTGAAAAACTCATTTGAGGTGTGCTTTGTAAATGTATTGAGAAGAAGAATGTGATAAAAAGAAAAATTGCAACAACAAATTGTAGCGACAAAATTTTAGAAAGAAACTACAGGCAGGTCTTGCATAAATGAAAAGGGAAGACACTGGGGAGGCTGCTGAAGTACTGTGATGTAAATAAAAAGCTAGAATGGCCCCCTACTAGGCTTTCCCTTTCAACTATGTTGGAAATATGCAAACAATTTTGTTGGAAACATATCTGCCACCTAAATCGTAAATATTTAAAATATTCCCTCAAGTTGCAACTTTATTTTCTACAGCTTGCTTTTAGCAATATATACTTATGGAAAGCTTTACTTACAAAAAGAAGAAACATAAAATCCATGGAAATCTAAATTTTTCCTAGGCATTTTTTATTTAGCTACCTGCTTATAATACAAAAAAACCACTAGTTCTATATGTTGTGAATTTATGAAGACTGGAATAAGAGTAATCTCATCTAAGTCTGGCATTTACAATGGAGAACTTGACATCCAAACTAGCCATCCAGGGGTACTTTAGTCTCTGAAGAAAAACAAATAATTTTGGAGCATGCTTCATATCTCTTTGCACATCTGCACCAGGTTAGACAAATGGTGCCCTGCAGCGATTATTTTTGCCTCTACAGAGGACTGAAGACATTTCATTTCAGCGCCTACACTGAAAACCTCTGCAGGTAAATGAGGTGAAACTTCTCCTGAGCTTCACAAACTCCACAAACCACGAAACCACTTGTTTCCTTCATTAGCTACAGCCTAAGATAGCCAGATTTCTAGCTGTGCTGTCTCCTATTAGGCCCATCTTTGGGCAGGATTCAGGTCTAAATGCACAAGTCTTGGATGAGATTTAATATCACCTTTTTAAAAGTTTTCAAGGAAAAATCATCTTGAGTGTGATCACATGGCACATAGAGGACAACTTAGGGATCAGGTCCAGCCAGCACGAATTTAGAAAAGGCAGATCCTGCCTGACCAACCTGATCTCCCATGACTAGGTGACCCTTCCAGTGGATGAGGGAAAGGCTGTGAATGGTGCCTACCTGGACTTCAGCAAAGCCTTTCATACTGTTTTCCACAGATTTTTCCTGGAAAAGCTGGCAGCCCATGGCTTGGACAGATGCCCTCTTCTCTGGGTTAAAAAGTGGCTGGATTTCTGGGTCCAGAGAGTGGTGGTGAGTGGTGCCACATCCAGCCGGTGCTCAGTGTTCCCTAGGCATCAGTGTTAGCCCAATCCTTTTTAATGTCTTTACTGGTGATCTGGATGAGAGGATCATGTGTTCCCTCAGAAGGCTGGCCAGGGACACCAAGCTGGGTGGAGTGTTGATCTGCTGGAGGGCAGAAGGCTCTGCAGACAGATCCATGGCCAAGGCCAGTTGTATGAGGACAAGCCCCAGGTCCTGCCTTTGGGTCACAGCAGTGCTGCAGTCTGGGGAAAGAGTGGCTGCAAAGTGAAAAAGAACCTGGGGATGCTGGTGAGCAGCAGCTGCACACAGGCCAGCAGAGTGCCCCGGGGGCCAAGAAGGGCAGTGCCATCCTGGCCCGTGTCAGCAGTGCTGCGGCCAGCAGGACCAGCGCAGCCGCACCCCTGTACGTGGTACTGGTGAGGACACACCTCGAATCCTGAGTCCAGTTCCTGGCCCCTCAATCCAAGAAAGACACTGAGGTGCTGGAGTGTGCCCAGAGAGTGGCAAGGCCTGTAGCACGACTCTGATGAAGAGCAGCTGCGGGAGCTGGGAGGTGGTAGCGTCAGCATGCCTGGGGGTGTTCAAGGAACCATTGGACATGGCACTTAGTGCCACGGTCTAGATGACATGGTGGTGTTTGGTCAAAGGTTGGACTTGATATTTTCAGAAGTCTTTTCCAATTTAATTGATTCTGTGGAAAAAAAATTGCCACTCACACACAGGCTAAACAAACTGCCCACAAATCTTAATCTTAAATTTTTAATTTTAATCCAAACTGTTTGCCTATCAGAATCCAGTATCTGATCATTGCTGAGCTCAACTTGACATTTGCCCTAACTTTGCTGCCAGTCACAGCTCTGGAGTTGACAGTGGGGTGTATGAGAAATTATTAGCAAAACTTATAGTCAGGATAAAACACGGTGACAGACATTTTCATTTCAGTCTGAGTCCAATTGCCTTGATACCGACTTTTTCAGGTTCAGTTGTCAATTAATAAAACAACTGTAGGGTTTTCTAAGATGTTTTCAATGGTTTAAATGGCATTAATTTTCTTAGTTTTCCACAGTGACTATAAAGTGAATAATATTGGTACAATCTCTGTTTTTTAAAGATTGGACACCTTTAATCCTGAGACTGCTTTGTTATACAACGTGATCATTGTCTCATATTTATTAGGTATGTGCGGGAAGGGGGGCACTGACCTTCAAAAGCTCCATCTGAAATGATTTAATCAAACTTTAAGACAACGATTTCTGGCAAAAGAGATTAATCTTTTCAGATATGGACTGTTATACTCTCTATTTGCATACAAAAAATGTCCCTTGGATGGTGATCAAGTTGCCTATAAATATGCAATGAGTAATGATAAAACTAGACAATGTAGCATCCGTGAACCTCAGACACAATTTTGTATCAATCTCCACATCTTCCTATCATTACACTGTTAAGCTTTGTGGTATATGTTACAGGAATATTTTACAGATAAAAACCTACAGACGTATTTTTTAATTAGATTTCACTACTGTCTCAGCACCATGAACCCACCCGTACTGACTTTAATTTTATGATTATTATCTCTAGGACATTTCTTGAAACAAAAAGAAAGAAGAAATCTCCCTAGCTTGAGGGTGATAGACTTTTTTATCTGAAACAAACTAGTTTTATTAGCATGCTGCCAGAAAACAGAAAAAAAAAATATACTTGATGATCAACTGGAATAAAATTTAGGATATTCATACAAACATGTCTTGTTTATATATAAGCATTTAATTCTACTTCATAAGAATATTGAATTATTATTTGTGTGGGAGTTGTTTAATAAAATGCATAAAGACCACATAATACAAAATGTTCATAAAAAATGTTGCTGTGCATATTAAGAGCATTTATTGATCATTAAATGCATAGGATGACCCAGGTGAGAGTCCTGTTCTGCAGTGTTTGATGCTCCAGCCAGAGTGACTTGGGATGGTCTGTGCTTTTCTGTTTATGGCACAACAGAGAGTTGCCCAGGGAAGCTGCGGATGCCCCATCCCTGGCAGTGCGCATAGCCAGGCCAAGTGGGGCTCTGAACAAGCTAGCCTAGTGGAGGGCATCCCTGCCCATGGCAGGGGGCTGGAACTGGATGAACTTTAGGTTTCCTTCTGGCCCTAACTGCTCTATGATTCTATGAAGTCATCATGGGTGTATTTCAGTGCATTTTTTTCCTTCAAATTAACCATTCACTCAGTCCATACCTAAACTGAGCAAATATTCTTGAAGATGAAATAACAAACTCCTGCTTAGCATGTGAAAAGCCCAATACTGACTGCCATCCATGAGGACATGAAAAAGACTTCATCCTGGATCATCTTAACATATTTTGCTTGCAATGTTCCCCATCACCTAGGAACATCAAATAGGACATACACAGAGGATTTAAATGGAATTCTGATATTTAAGTTGCCAATTCAGCATCTACTGCAGAGAAAATAATGTCACACATTGACACAGCCACCACTAGATCTCAGTTTGACTTTTCACAGAGAACTTTATGGATTTTGTGATTTAAATTTCCTTTGACATTTTTTATTACACAGTTTTGAAAAAAATGTCAAAAGGTAAGAAGAGAGCAGTGAATAGTATCAGAAAAATGAAGAATGTCATGAAAGAAGCAGCCTTTTTGGTTAAAAAGAAAAAAAAACCTCTGACATTTTTATATAAAGGAACAATAGATATTAGAGCGGTGGGCATTAAATGTTACTTACGGGGAAATAAGCAAGGTTATAAAAATGTTATTGAGGCTGAAAAACTGAGCAACTCTTAATGGTTTCCCTTGCAAACCAAATTCTTTGTCTCAATGCACTAAATGACACAGGCATCCCCTGTGATCATGTAAAAAATGTCAACGTGACAGTTAATTGACAATGGCCTTACTGCTTCTCAGAGGAAAAAACAGTCACTGTAAGACCTCATAATGAAATGCATGAGGCAGCCTAAATGTACTGATTGCTACCAGCTTCTCCTACAACTGATTATATTTGTGAGATTGTTAGAATATGGCTTATAATGAGAAATTAACTCAACCTTGAAAACAGAAAGATGTTAGGTTCTCTTTAGTTAACCTCTGAATGTTATGAATTATTGCATAGAGAGATATTCAATTGCAATGCATGCAGATCAAACCCTCACTTCTATTATTTTGTCAGTTGTTTACAGACCATCAAGTTCATACCTATCAGGGTTTTTTAAACTATTGTGTGAATAATTAAATCATACTGTCTCCCCTGTACATCCATGCAGGACCGAGTAACATCACTGTGGCTTCCTAACGTTTGCTCTATAATCCATATTATTTCCAAAGACATTTTCAATAATGTAGTTCTGCTCAGAGAGCTTCTTACAATTTTTTTCAAGCTTTTTCTGTTTTTCATGGCAAGGCAATTCATTTTAGAATGTGTAACAATGTGTATCTGGTATTTTAATATACAAAGAAAGATTTGCTGCAGAAGTTGCTTCAGCACCCAGTTTTTGAAAAGCAGCTATTTTGCAATTTGAGATTTTGTGCATTTCACAGTTTAGAAGTATGTAGCTATTACAAAACTAAATGTGTTTTATGTATAGATTTCTGCTTGGAATCTCTGATTTTCCACCCAACAGGGACTTCTGTCTCAAGGCTAAAAAATCTTTCAAAAAAGGGTTGTTTGTTCAGCTTTCTTAATCAAATCTTTAAAGAACATCAGATCAACAGCAAAATTACCTTTATTTACTGTGCAGCATAGATTCTATGTATATATAGGTTGTATAGTTTGCACACCTTTGTTTGTGCATGACTCTTTTGGGATAAATTCAGCTGCTAGATAATATCAAAATCTGAGAGATTCTGTTGTAATATACTCTCAACCCTGCAGCATGGGGAGAGTTTATCACTTCAGTCAGTGGTAGATGCTTCAAGAGGATAGGTAGGGCTAGGAGATTTAGAGTCCCTATCTAGAAATATGCTGATGATGCTGTTTTACCTCCAGCAAATTACTGATTTTGTTCCAACTTCATTGCATCAATGAACAAATTTTAAGGTTTAGGAGATTACAGTGAATGAACTGTGAGAATATACATTAGGTCCACCTCTTAAAACCAAGCAATGAAAAGCAAGAGAAGAACAATTGAGAGGGATCTTCTATTGTTACTATTTTCAAGCACCTTGATAAATTTAATGTTATTGTTTTCATTGTCCTCATGCCATTCAGCAAGTTTTGTTTAATATTTATAATCTTAATATTATTTCTAAAAGAACATGTGGTAGCTATAAAATGCTCTTACATTCTGAAGATTTTGCTTATCTGAGCGGGAATAGAAAGACAAATTCATGACTGAGTTGTGATTGTCTTCTTCATCCAGAAGTTACAGTGGTAGTTTAGTAGAATCTTTGATGATGAAAAAAAGTCCTTTCGCTACTGAATATCACACTTTCTTGTCCTTGTTTTATTACTACTATAGTAGCTTAGCATTTCATTGAACATTCATGCAAATTTATTGAATAGATAATGATCACCCAATCTGCCAACCAGTTTGAAGTGCCAAGAGAGTAAGCTTTCATACTGGGTCAAAAATCCTGCCCCCATGAAAACAAGAAAACCAAAGCCACCTGTATTAAAGCAAACCTGTAAAGACCTACATCTTATGGCAACGCTAGTGGGTGCAATTGTAATATTATATTAATGAGCTTTGGGAATTAATGATTTAAGAATTCCTAGCCTCTCAGCTCTGATCCATTAGTGGGTATAGATTCAGTGGGAGTTAGCAGAATTGGGCAAAGGCTGCCTAAGTGGAAAATTGATCCTGGTAAGTGCTAGCTTACTTGCTTGACACCTTAATGGCTCCTGTTTTAATGCTTTGAACTTTTGCTCTGTGATAATGTGAGTTCAAGTCCCACTTGGGATGTTGAACTATCACAAAAGTCATATTGAGCAGAGGGGAATCTGTCATTCCTTTACATTTTAATTAAAAGGACAAGATGAAAGCAATGGAGAAAATATAATGAAATTACCACCCTCATCATCTAGCTCTGGAACTGGTAAATAGACCTGTTCTGTCATTTAATCATGGGAATGGTTGGCTAGGGACTTGAAGCAGGCACTGACAAGTATTAAAAGGTTCTCTCTCCAAACTCTGAGCTCCTTAGTCACTGTCTCCCTTTCTGGCCAGCCTGGTGGAAATAAAACAAAAAGTAAGAAAGAAGAAAACCCCAACATAATTCCAATGACTTTGAACAGCATTTGCACTTCTAGCACTTATTAATCAGACGTAATATAAATAAAATGAAATAAATTAATAGTTTCAAGAACACCTCCCAGACTAATTAAATAGTTCTCATAGAACTCTTGGGAGATGGGCAATTAGGTAATTTCCCAAACAGATAATTTGAAAAAGTTGGGTAGAGATATGAACTAGGGAAAGGCACCAGGGAGCACAGTTAATGATAATGTGGAACTTCCTCAGGTCCCATCCTCTGCTAAGATTTGTTGAGTGAGACTGAATCTACAGGGGGAAAAAAGCATTTTCTTGGGTTATTAAACAAGCCTTTTACAAGTAGGAAAATTATACCAGATTTAAAATAATTTAACATGTATCCCTCCTTCTTTCCCCCTCAACATCTATTCTGCCTCAGTATGACACAAAATTTAACCCTTTATTAGCAGAAAGCTTTGAGACTTCTCTGAGGTTAGTATCGCTTTATAAGTATACTTGGAGAAACTCAGCTCAGAAGCACAAGATACATTTTGATTCTGTATAAGCTTTCAAATTTGGATTGTTACAAAGATTTACAGGCATTAAAACTTTCTCCTCGAAAACCTTACACAAACTTCAGAACAAACATATACAAATGTTCCAAATTATTTTCTGTGATCCATTTAACTTTAAATTTCAAGTTTCTACAGAGAGCATCCACCAGAAATCACAAAGCTTCTGCTTTGTTTTGCAGACTCCAGGTCTGGGTAAGCCTTTGAGCTTTTGGATGTTTATCCAAGTTCACCTTGAGGTTTTTCCATACCCCTTAGGTGTGCTACAGCACAAGAGGAATAAAATATTGACTCTCCTCATGACTGGTAGCTAGAGTTTCTATTTCTAAAATGGTCAGCATTGAATGATCACAACTTGGTAACGTAAGCACTGGTACTTACTCTTGTCATCTTCCTGGCAAGATGACCAGGGCAAATGAAAAAATTATGTGTGGTTACCTCTGGTATTAAAATATTAATGTCAAAGCTACCTCTGATGGCTAAACACCAGCAAATAAAAGTCTCCACTGCACAGCATTTGGTGTGTCATCAATTCAAAAAAAAAGGAAGAAAACTCTTTTCAGCTTGAAGGCTTATCCACATTTTTAATGTCCAATTTTCTTCTGAAATACCATATTTCAGCAGACAGACATAACTGTTCATGGGTTGTTCTCACAACTACTTTTACTACACTGAGCCAAAGAGCTCAGAAACAGGTTCTAATTAGATTTCTTTCATACTTTTAACCACCTTCTAGGGTTATTCTCATCTAGTAATCTTATGATATTTGTTTGACTCCCAATGTTATAAAAAGCGGTGGATATTGTAAGGAAAAATTAAAAATTAGTAGGATCCAAGGGAAAAGTGTCTGGGCAAAATTCTTTTAGGAGGAAAATAAATAGAAACAACTGTAAGCCACCTTTCTTTCTTTATTTTAATGGTTGATCCTAAGGAACTCCTAGTTCAATCATGCTACTAACAGGGTGGAAGGGGTGGCAGAGTCTCCCTGAACTGTCAGACTTACCTGTAGCAATTGGCTTCTTGGTCATAGTGGCTTGGCATTGCTTGGCTTGCAGCTTGTGGGAAGTCATATTAAATCCATCATGAGAAATGGCTCACAATTACATGGACCACTGCCTGAATAGTAAGGCTGGCTTCCTTCTACCAATCAAGTCCTCTTCCTAAAAGTTGCCACCATGACATACACAGATTCCAAGGACAATCACCCAGTTTGGCCAGGTCAGCTGTTTACTGTGTATTCAATATTTAAGGGGATTTTTGGGACTACAGGAAAACTCAGTCCTAGAATTTCAGAGGTAGTTTTAAAGATACAGCAATAACACTAAATGTTTAATCCACAACTGCTAAACAGAAAAAAAATGTACCTTTAATTATGTGATCAAAACTAAGCTAGTACTTAGAACTTTTGCTAAACTGTGCCACAATTGGATATATAACTAGTGTTCAATGTTCAGGTAAATACGTTCACAACCAAAGCACTCTGGTAATGTTTACAGTGATGTTTAGGCAAAGCCAGACATCTACTTTTCATCATAACTGAAAAGCAAACCAGGCTCCCAAACAGAGTATTTAGAGAATCCTAAAGGAGAACTGAGCTCACAGCATTATGAATCATAATCAGACACATCCTTTCAGTCCTTCATTTCTTCCCAAAACTTCACACAGGCCTTTGATATAATCTACCTGAAAGAAAATTAATAAATAATAAAAACCAGTCTGGATGCCCTCTGCCCTCCAATCGAAACCAATATTTGCTCACATTATCTGGCAGAGAGGCCAAATACAGAGAAAATGAATTCCTGGTATCTGATAAATAAGTGGGATTTATTTACACAAATTTGTTTAATTCTGGTCTCCTGCTTGTCTGCTGGTTCATCTGCTCTATTTCACTCATTTCATGCAGCAGAGGGTTTTTCAATTATAAATCTGGGCAGCACAGTATATTTGAGCATTCTGTCAGCTTGATTTGTTTTTATGCCTGTAATGAATTTTAAACTCCCTCCTCAAAAGTCAGCATGTACAATCTGGAAACAGAATTTCTGGGGTTTTTTTTGGTGGAATTACAAATAACCAGAAAAATGGGAAAGGACTGAAGATAACTACCAACCCTGCAGGAGCTGGTGATGAATCCCAGTAGACTGAGAAGAGTATAAAACTGCCTATCCTTCTGTTTACATGGGGTTGGTGGTCGGAGACAGGGATGACACACACTACGGAGATCCTTGAGATCACAGAGAGAGTTTTATTGTTCAAACTCACTTTATAAAGGGGGTTTGAAACACCCCGGTCTAAGCTGCTGATTGGTCTGACCTTAGCACCTCCCAGTTCTCTGACCTGTGAGATGTCTGCAGCTTAGGGTGGAACATGACTGGGTGAGGTCCCTCTGTCACCCAGGGACCAGTTTATGGAACTGGGCTGGGTTTCTTGTTTATTGCCATATTGATTACTCAGCCACAGACCAGCTGCAATATTTATTTACTCTCTATCCTTCATACTCTCCTCCTTCTCTTTCTTACTTAATCCATTTTATTTATTATTGAGTCTCTGATCATTGTTTATGTGCTATACTGAACACTTAAGAAAAGCTAAGCCACAATTGGCTTAAATAGTTAAAATTTTTGGGCTTGATGATTTCAATTACCAGAAACTAGAAACTACAGCATTCCTTGTTGGCAGCAAAGAATCCCATGGGAAAGAGCAGGAAAAGGTGTCTACAACTTCGGGCACCAGGTCCTCATGTAGGATAAATCTACACCAAGGTGAGATCATCAGGACTGAGCAGTTTCTTCTGGAGAAGACTGGAAAACTGAGATATTTCCCATGGTTGTTTCTCTTTCCTCAAGATGCAGGATGAATGGAAAGCACATGTTTTCAACATCATGTGTGTGCACACATATTTTTTTATAGATAAGACTATTCCCTGCACTTGTAAGGATGACTTGGATTACTCTAGGGAACAGGGGTTGTATATTTTGGAGAAAAGCTGACTCAGGAGGTACCTTATTGCTCTATAGAAATCCCTGTAAGAAGGTTGTAGCCAGGTGTGGGTCAGTGTCTTCTCACATATAACAAGAGATAGGTCATCAGGAAATGGCCACAAGTTTCACTAGGGGCGGTTTAGATTGGATGTTAGGAAAAAAAATCTCTTTTGAAAGGATGGTCAAGAACTGGAACAGACTGCCCAGAGAAGTGGTGTAACCACTGTTCCTGGAAATGTTCAAAAACCTGTAGATGTGATGCTTAGGGGACATGGTTTAGTGGTGGATTTGACAGCACTGAGTTAATGGTTTAACTCCATCTTTGAGGTCTTTTTCAGCCTTTATTGTCTTGTGACTCTATAATTCTAAGACATTGAGATCCATTTACAATATGTGTAGAAAAGTTGTCAAAGAACTGCTGTTTCATCAAAGCAGTTGATAACTGCTTTGATGAAATAACTGACGAGCAGCCTCTAAATGATCTTTTTCTTGTCTCTGTAAGAATAAAGTCTGCTGAAACACCAAAATTCTACTGAGGTACTATGTAGCATGTCAGTAATGAGCTTTCTATGAGATGAAGGCTAGAGGTATGAACAAGCAGCTCATTTCAGGGCAAAACTATTAAATCCCCCACTGGCAATATGATGATGTCCACATGTTCCCTGTTCCCTATGAACAAGGATGTGTTTTTCTTGCTAGATTTGTTAAATTTATTGACAGCCTTAAGCAGTAGAAAACACGCTGCTGTTCTGAAACTCAGGGCATTCCCAGGACAATCATCAGTAAGTGGCTAGCAAACACAATGGCAGAAGAAGTCTGTAAGAAATCGGAGATCACCAAATGTTCAATACTTACTGGCTGGAAATGGGATAGCTAAGAGCTTTGAGAAATCAGGTAATTAACCCAAAATTCTCTTCTGTCAATAGAATGTACTTGCAATGACAAGCTATTTTGCTACACAATTATGCTGTCATACCTTTTACATTACTCTATCTGGATTGTGTGGCAAGGTTTTTGTGGCTGGGGAGTTACAGGTGTTGGCTTCTGTGAGAAGTTGTTAGAAGCTTCCCCCAAGTGAGACAGAGCAAATGATATCCAGATCCAAAGGTGGACCCGCTTCTGGCCAAGACTGAGCCCACAGCAATGATGGTAGCACCTCTGGGATAACATATTGAAGAAGAATAAGAAGAAAAGAGCTTAAAAAAATGGACAAAAACTGCAGCCAAAGAGAGAAATGAGACTGTGTGAGAGAAACAGTTCTGCAGATCTGAAGGTCAATGCAGAAGGAGAGGGAATAAAATCTCCAGGCACTGGAGATTCCCCTTCAGCCTGTAGTGCAGACCATGGTGAGTCAGGCTGGCCCCTTGCAGCCCATGGAGATTGAGAGTAAAGCAGATGTCCACCTGCAGCCCCTGAAGGACCCCACGTTGGAGCAGGGGGAACCTGAAGGAGGCTGGATCCCGTGAGAAGACTGCCCTGGAGCAGACTCCTGGCTCTCTCTTCAATGGAGCGATGCTAAGCAGGTTTGATGGCACGAGCTGTGACCCTGAAGGAGATCCATGCTGGAGCCTTTTGTTCCTGAAGCACTGCACTCCACAGAAGGGGTGCTCCATGTTGCAGTAATTAATGAAGAACTGCAGCCCATGGGAAGAATCTTATGATGGAGAAGTCCGTAGAGAATTGTCTCATGTGGGAGGGACCTCACGCTGGAGCAGGGGAATAATGTGAGAAGTCCCCCCCACCACCTGAGAAGGAGGAACTATCAGAGACAATGTGTGATGAACTGACCACAGCTCCCATTCCCCATCCTCCTGCACTGCTGAGGGGGAGGACAGAACAAAAATTGTAAATGAAGTTGAGCCCGGGAAGAAGCGGGGTGGGGGGGAACTGTTTTCAGTTTTTGTTGTTTTTCTTACCTTCCCTGATTCAATTTGCAAAACATAAATTTTCCAAGGTCCAGTCTGTTTCACCCGTGGCAGTAATTGGTGAGTGATCTCTTGCTGTCCCTATATTGACCACAAACATTTCAGTATATTTTTTTTCCCTTTCCAGCCGAAGATGGGGTGCATAGAGCAGCTTTGGTGGGCACCTGGCATTCATCCAAGGTCAACCCACCTTGCTTGGTCAAAAGTAAATGGGTTATTTCTTCATTGTGACAGGGTAACTGCAGTGTACTTAAATCTCTGCAGGTATTTGGTGTTTTTCTGCACATATACTAAAATACTGGCATATTTGCAATCCCTTTTTTTGGCGTTGGAGTTTCTGAAAATGCATATGAGTGACTGAAAGCAAATTGTACAGTTTTTTGCGCTCTGAAGGCTTCATTTTATTTTCCTGAGTCAAGCCATTACTTTACCCCTTATAGGAGTCCTCAATATAATTCTTATGGTAGCCACATAAAGAGTTTACTGGCTCCCTGACGGAACTAGAATGAGTTTTGCTCACATTACAATCTTTCCTGCCTTTGTCACCAACCCGTCATTATCCTTACTTGTTGCTACAATTGAAGTAGTGGTCACAGGGAAATGATGAGAGAGACTAATGTTCTGTGGAATGTTGGAGGAAGTGAAAAGGTAGGATTTTGCCCCTATGATTTCCAGAGTCCACAAAGGGCAGGGAGGAACTTTCCCTCTTCTCTTTGGGCATGGCTGGCTGGGACTTTGGTTTTTGAGCTTTTGGAAAACACTGCACAGCAGAGCGAGTTAGCAGTCTTTGATTGCTCTAGCACTGATGTCCTAGAGCCAACCCAGAAAAGAAAAAATTACAGAGACATGTCCACCTTGGGTGTGTGCTACTTTTCACAAAGAAAGAAAAGCACCTTTCACAGTCAGAAAATCCCTGTATCGTTAAGAGACCGTAGGTAGCTTAACTGATAGCACTAGATGATTAATTTTTTAGGCACAGTTACATGACTGGAATCTCACTGCTACTGAATGAGCAAATTCAGGTCAGGAGAGCATGGTCTGAGAGAAGGGCTGTTTCAACAGACCTTTGTTTGCATATAGGACTTGCATTTACCTTGAGAACAGATGAAAGAAGTAAGTTTTAAGCCTGCCAGGGGAAGAAAGAGCTTGTCAGCAAATGTGCAAATAAAGGTGTAGGAGCATCCTGACAGCAAGAGATAAGTGACCTTGTAACTCTTTGATTTTTTGCACTAATAAAAGCCACCTTTCTATAACATTCAGAATAAAGATACTTATTCTGTAGTATATAATTTTTCCTGCAAAAACATATGTTGCACATGTATGATGCTACTGAATTTTCCTCTGTAAATGTGCTAACACATAAAGGAAAGGCAGATGTATCATTGGCCCCCAAATGAATTGGCACAAGGGAAGCTTGCAAAATAAAATACAGTGAACACAAAACAATGAGGGGCATGGTGGTTGGAGGACAAATTAGACACAACTCAGGAGAGGAGCAAGTTTTGCAAAACAGCCAAGGAGGCAGTGAGATGAAGAGAAGCAGAAAATTCACTTTATAGTTCAGAGGTCTTCCTCTCCAGTTCTCCAAGGATTTGAACTCCAAGTTGGATCCCAAAATGTTGCTCTCTTTGAGTACTGCACACATGAGAAATTCCTTCATTCTGCATTTTTGCGTATTTTTGTAGCTGCCCAGTTGCACTTCTGTGTTGGCTCTAGCTCTGTTCACCATGTGTTAATTTTTGTCCCTGGATAACTTGTGAGAACAGGGGTCAGTGAACCAGCTGATAAAACCTGGCATGTAATTTACGTTCAATCCATTTAGCACCTTATTTTACTGAGGAACTAGCTTTTGAATGAATTTAGACACCTCTGTGAACTTTGTGTAAATTTCCAGCTTATTTATATTTGGAAGTAGTAATTGTATTGACATTTTAGTTCATCTAAAAAACGTCAAAATCTTATCTAAGTTGGTGAATACAGCTTTTGCTTCCTAATTTCATGGCATTATTTTCTTCCAAAACTAATGCCATTACACACTACTATTAAATACACAAACTCATGCTGCTAACATCTTTTTACACAGGTCTGATGTGGAATTTGCTGAGTTTCTTATTAGATTTCTTTCCCCTTTCACTGCTAAGCTGAAACTTCACTGTGATGTCAGGCTATAGTTCATGACAAAACTCATTTAGTAAATGAATGAGGTTTCTGTAGATGTCTGCACCAGAGCTAACCATGCTCAGCACCTTTAGGGTTGAAAGACAGAAACAGACATTTGAAGGCCATGAGTCGTGAGCTCCTGAACTGTTGAGTTGACTGGAGCCCTAAGAGACCCTTTTATTGTCCATGACCTTGAAAGGATCCTGGCTCAGCTGCAGACATCCACATTGTCAATATCTATGGGTAACTGATAGAAGGGGTAGCATCCACAGCTGCCCTTCAGCAGCCACACTGTGATCTGCAGAAATGACTTCATAATACTTCCTAATTTTCCCAAATTATTAAATTAAGACATGATTTTTAGGGTCAAATCAAAGCTCCAGTTGGCTCCACATTCTTTTTTGTGACTCTGATACTTTTATTGTCTCCTGTGTCTATTACTTTTGTTGTTAGAGTTCCTAAAAGTATAAAGCTGATGGTACTTGCACAGCTGAAATGTCTTAAGGGAACATAGTCAAGAAGATAGATGCTTTGGACTTTAAAGGAGAGTATGGATTTGTTTTTCTTATCTCTATTACTGAAAGTGCTATGAGTGGATTTTCCAGAATGGTGCTATAAAAACAAAAGTTGATTGATTAATTCAAAACCTGTAGCTAGGAAATGTTTCCCAGGGATACTTACAGGAAGGGCACAATGGTCTATGAAGAGAAGAAACTTACTATGTGCACACTGATGGGAAAATTTACTGTGATAAGTTTGGCTGTGGCAGTGACAGATAGAACAAAATTACCATTTTTACAGTCACTCCTTCCTGTTATGCTGAATCAGAAGATGAGGATATCAGAACTGCAAACTTAGTGATATTTCCTAATTACACCTTTCAAACATTTAAGCATATGGGAAACGTGACTGTGCAGATATGAAAGTACATGGAGAGTTTGACTTTAGATTGTAGCAAGTTCACTAAAGCTAGCCCTGGTTAAATCAAAATATGTGTCAGTGCATTCATCTTATCCTGCAAGAGCTGTAAAGACAGGGAGGGTGATTTTGCCAAAGCTTAATGCAAGTTTGTCCCTTACTTTCAGAGGTCTTTGAACCAGGCTAAAACCCTGTGTGTAAGAAAACAAGAGAAGGATGTTAATGTGTTTGAACTATATACTTAAGAGGCAGGTTAGACATGAAATGTTAACCAAACAAGAAACTTCAGGAAATTTACCTGAAGAAAATAAAAAAGATAAAGTTGGAACAAAAACGTCCCTCCCTGAATTGTTCCTTTCCTGGTGTGGTTGAGATAATCGGGTTGTTATTCCTCCATCAGCATTTTCCCCTCTTCCACCAATCTATTTACTTCAGCTGGCAGATTTAGAGGTATTCAGCATGCTTCCCATGAACCACTTTTACTACAACATTTTTTGTAATCAGAGGTAAACTGTTGGCTATTTCCCTGAATCATAGCTCCTTGCTTCTAATGCAAGAGTGTGCCCGTTTTGACCTTGCTGAGGCACCAAAAAGGACAACTCCTGGCTCACTGACTTCACCCTCCCACTATCAAAAGCACAACCTGTTTCTGATGTTTTTCAGAAAGAAATTGAACTTGATTTAATTTCACCCAGTGATGACACTACAGCTTTGTAACCTCACCCTTCTAAAGGTTAAACATCATCTTGTAATTACCAGCTTAAATTTATTAATGATCAATTTATACTGAGCTATTTTTTGTGTCAGTTAGGCAGCCCCTTTTCCTTCCTGACCTAAACAGAGATTTGATGTGTTTAAAAGGCTATACCACCAGTTTAGTTACATGAATTCAAACTTATGTGTATACTGTAATGAACATAATTATTCCAAATGTTTGTAGTGCACATAGGCATAATCATTGGCATTTTCAGTGAACAGTGAAATAAAAATATTTTTAGTCAGATCCCATGTGCATACCCTAGAAGAAAAAGATATATCTATTAAATTGAAACTCAAGGAGAAAGAAATTAACACATGAACCCATTTATTCTTCAGTGTACTTTTCTCCACAGGAAAACTCTTTCTCAGATTTATTGATATGGGTGAATAAAGGTTTAAGAACAAACATTTGCTTCTGTTATGACATTATTTCATGGTTAGCTAACAACATAATGGACATTGAGAAAACAGCAGCATATACAGATATCTGAAAAATGTAATGAATGTGTCCCTGTAACAAAAATACATAATACACTTCTCTTTCCCATCTTCATAAAATTACTGTTTTCTCGTTTGTGCCCTTTTTTTTTTCTTGGTATCACAGAAGATGTATGGATGTGAAACTCACATATCAGGATTATCTTAATTTCCTTTTTTATGATAAAATATGGTAACTTTAAATTGAATTTTGTAATAATGAGGAATAGGAAATCACTGATCCTTGTTGCTGGTATTACTGTGTCTGTAACTCTTTGAATTGCTGTCTGTTCCTGAGGCAAAATGTACAAATCTGATTATTTAAAATTACATCATTGATTAGGTGTGAACAAATAGACTCATGAAATGAAAGGATGTACAACACATCATGATTAGACTTTCAGATGCTCCTGGCAACATGCAGGTTTAAAACCTCTTACATCTAACACTCCGCCCACTGCTCCCCTTTAGAGATATAGTGTAGTTCTGCTGGAGTCCAACTTAGGATGTTCTTAGCAGAGGGACCTGAAGCTACGTTTACAAAAAGAAAATCCGTGACAACAAAGCGCAAAACATGACTTGAAAATATCTGCTGAGAATCTGGTTTTGATAACAACAAAGGTAACATTTAGGTGAGACTTATTCTGAAAATGCTGCTCAAGACATTAATCAGGATTACTTCACTTTCAACTCCTCTCCTATGCCTGTATTTCATTTGATGCACCTTTAATCTCTGGGTTTGGCTAGAAACACTTAGTTGTGTTATGTACAGCATTTAGCAATTTTGTGGAATAATAAGAAAAATAAGGATGAATCTTTCTGATAACAGGACATTAGGCTTCCCTTTTCCTTGTGCCTATAGATCTGAACACAAAGAATGCTTCAAAAAATTTTAAACCCATCCTTTTGAATAAAGGGCAATGTTTCATATTAATAATAAAGTAATAACTATTCAAATAATGTTATTATCAGTTTTAAATCCTAAGATATAGACAGTATGCACTGGGACTTTGAGAAGGCAATGCTGCTTCACAATCCTTGTACATTTGTATTTCTTGTGCATTTTGTTAGACTACTTGACTCATGGGTGCTGGTAGGTATCGAGGAGAAGAACACAGAAGCAGATGCAGAAGGAAAAACTGGCTTTGTCATACACCAGTTTAGGAAGTCAGAGGACATTGGGAAGGCCACCCCTAAAAGGTGCACATAGCTTAAAGCTAGTTAAGTTGTTCCCTCTACAGAAAATGAAAAAGGAAATGGAATTTATCCATCTTAGATATCTAGAGTTACAGAAGATGAAGCCAAACCTTAGTTTTTAACCCAAAGAAGAAAAAAAAAGTCTGCAATAGAAATGGTCTTAACACAAGATCTGACATCTTAATATTTTATGGCAAAATTTTAAAATTATAACTAAATAGGCACATATATATTTTTTCCAGTTACGAATTGTTTACAAACTGTCTTGAAAGAATTCTCAATTTAAATTGGCTAGTGAATGATCCCACATCAGCATTTAATTCAAGAGTTTTATTAGAAGTAAACTTAAGAGCAGAAAAATTGAACCTAACCAGATCATGTGTGTTATTGTTATACAAGGTACAACCTAGAACTTGCAAGGCTAATTACTATAATTTGAAAAAAGACAGTATAAGTAAAATTCAGATATTGCTATATCTATGTAATTAAGTTGTAATTGCAGCATAATTGCACGGTGGTCTTGCTTTGCAGTAGGTCGCTAAACTGGGTTTGCACAGTTACTTATGAATGAGTTAATGACACCAATTTTGACATCATATTAAATTTTTTTTGGTTAAAAATTCCTTCAAATTATCAAATGGGGAGTGTATATTTTTTCAATTTTCTTCATTGGAGAATGTTTAATAACATTTGCATTTCATAGTAGGTAGCATGCAAAGCTTGTCGGAGTTCAACACAAATCTTAGAGGGTTTTACATTATACATTATGTATTATTTCTCATAACACAGAGCTCATAAAAAATACATATCACTTGGGCTGATAAAGCTGTAAGCAAAAGAGGGAAGACTGAAACCTTAAGGCAAAAACTTTCTAATGAAATGTAATAAATACACGATAGGAATAATGCTCAAGTAATTTTTGAGAAGTAGTGGAAGTGACACAGTCATCTAGTCTCATGTGACCTCCTGTTACCCAGTTACAGGGAATGATGGACAGCTGCATCAGGAGGGGATAGCATCTTGTACTACAGAGAAAACAGAGTCTTCTAAGCATTTTTTCTTGATAGATGTAATAGTTGTCACACAGAAAAAGGAAAAGAGAAAGGAGAAAATAACTCTTTAGAGCGTGCTATCCCTTAAGCAAATAACAAAACCTACAAGGTGGCTTTAGAAGCTTGGTAAAATGTTGGAAGAGCTAAGGAGAAGTTTTATTGTAAGTTCCTGTTTTATTCATGCAACTAGTTCATTCAATGTTTTGGGCTCACTATTTTTTTTTTTTTTTTTTTTTTTGTTTTTTTTGTTTCTGTGGAGAAATAAAGCTTCTTCTGATCACAGTAAGGAAGATTTTTCCATGGCTGTGACAGGTCTTAAAATGGTTGTCCTTCCAAAACAGCTGACAAAGCAATTCAAAGCAGGGTCTTTAGAAGGTAGTGATGTTGTACCTCTATCTTAGTGCACAGGTTATTTAGAGAAATTGTAACAAAGACCTCTGAGGGCATTTCTGGTTAGCCCCAGAGGTCTCTGCTATCTTCCAGCGCAGCAGGAAGCAAGCATGAACCCCAGACCATGACCCCATCCATAGCTGAACGTGTCCAGCACCAGCCTCAGGTGGAGGCCAGCTAGCACGAAACAGCCCTCTGCACTGCCAACAAAACTAGTGTCAGCCTCTGGCAGCCACACTGCATCCTGGGAATCGTTCTTTGCTGTGCTCACTTCCCAGTACTGCCTGGAAGTCATTTGTCAGAAAGTGATTTGGCCAGGTTGTACAAATTCTTCTGTCAAGTATTGCTATTGTGTACATTATATAGAGAAAATATATATCAATATGATATATATTTTCACATTTTGGAAAATTTAAAAAAAAGTGTGTGATGTATAATCTTAATTAATTATAGTTAACAAAACAATTTTTTAACACTTCCTTTAATAAAAACAGAAGAAGTCAAAGTTAACGGAAAGCTGTTCAAGCAGGTATTTGTAGAGGAAATTCACAAATCAAATAATATAGTAAAAAAACCCTGAAAACTATTTTCACTAGATGAATAAAAAATCCTATGAAGTTAAGCACAATCTCACTCAAATGGATTCTGTCATCTGTGCAAGTCATTTATAATGGTTATTTAATAGAAGCCCAGGTTTGCAAACTTTGGGATTTTCATTTGTGAACTAAGTAACCCTCCAGCAGCAATGAGCATCCAGCGTGGGCCAATGTACAGCACATCAGCCATGGATACACAGTAGAAAAAACTCATAATGCAGCTTGAACCAGCAGTTTTGCCAAAGTAATGACATAATGAGGTTTTAAGAGAAATACTCCAACAAAATGCAAAGCAAACAAATAAAGTGAGGGAGAAAGCTCACTGCAGATTCCCATGGATTTTTAATTATTGCAGCCAGGGTTTACAGCTAAAATTTTCATAGGAATAAAGTTAAAAACCAGCATTATTTTAAATGTTTAATTTAAATGTTTAAGCCCACGATCAAGCTGAACTTGTACTTTTAGCTGTCTCGATGATCTCTTTGGCATATCTTGCTTTTGAGTAAGGAAGCCCCCCTGAAATACTTTGTCTGTCAGAGTGATGATATAGGCCCCCTTTGTCATCAAGTTCTTTAAAGAATAAAGAAAATTGGACTCAGAAAGTCCTGAAGAAGAAAAGAAAAACCAGACAAAAAAGACATTATTGCAGAACAAACTACATTTATGAACAGCACTGTAACTGATGTCTCCCTTTAGCAGCAGTCATCACCTTCTCCTGTCACATCCCACAGACACAAGAAAATAAAGAGTTTAGAAACCAGATTTTCTCTAAAGTGGTAGTACCATTAGCTACCTTTAAGCACTTCTGCTTTCATATCAGAAGATTCAGTACTCTTTTATAACTTTTTACCAAAATTGAAATTCGATCAAATAGGGCTACATTTGCCAAGCAGAAGTAGCAGTATCCATTAAATAAATGTTTGACTAGTATGCTGCTGGGATGCGGGCACAAGAATTGATATTATTTGCCCAACAACCCCATAACAAAACCCCATCACAAAACCTCCCCATTTTTTGTCAGGGAAATATGATATATAAGCACAAGAAATTGCTGATTTTACATCCAGACCTCAGGATCTGTCTCAAAATACATTAAATTTATAGACTTGAATAAGTAGAAATATGGCAAATGATCTGTTTTCTTCAGCTCTTGCTCTATTCTAAATTTATTTTGGGGGGGGGGGGGCATACACATAATGAATTTGCATAATAGTTCCAGATATTGATCTGATACTGTAATTCTCCATGTCTGCTTAAGTGTACAAAATTATGTTTAAAGCTGTCATCAGAAATAAACAGGGTACAAACAAAGACTGTTAATAGAAAGCACGGGAAAATCTCCCTTGGGAAGTATGTTAAGAAGGCTTTTGAATTGCATATGCAGCAGTGGAAGAAATGAGACTACAGTACATCATATTGTCATAAAATCATATGTCTCATCTATGCAAAATTTTGGATAAAACCCAAGGGAGACAATGGCATTGTACATATGCTGTGGTTTGATATATTAGCAGAGATGTATCTACTACAAAATATCAATTATCAGAACTCAGTAGGTTTTCTTATATGTGTATATATATATGTGTGTATATATATATATATATATATATATATATATATATATACACACACATATACATACATATGGCTTTTTGTCCTACTGCTATATAATGAATGTAAAAAGCTAGAAATTAATAGCTGGGTCAAAAAGTCCAGTTCTAAATACCGTCAGAAAATCATAATGTAGAGGTTTAGTAGTGAAAGAAATAATGATAGACCTATTATGGTGAGGCTGATAAACAAACCAGTCAACCCTAACTGTGATCTGTTAGTTGCTATGACATGATCTCTGGTTTATCACACCACTCACAAACAACTCTGTTCTTCCATGACAATGTCTTGATTTAGTTTTGTTTTTAAAGTACTGCAGCTAACTCATTGTCCTGTGATAGGTGAAGTAATCATTTCTGAGAACAACCCAGACAATTAGACTTTAAAAAAGGACAAAAAGGCAAACCCCCCCCCAAAAAACCCAAACCAAACCAAACCAAACAAAACCAAATCAAACCAAAAATAACTACCAAAAAAACCCACCCTCTGTCATAAAGCTTTGTCTTTATCACCATTTTTTATCACCTTTGCTTATCCTATTTAGAAGCTGGCTGCTATCTCCCCCACTGCATCTCACTTGTCCCTCCTTATTCACAAGAAACAGAGATAACTTAGACTCCCTCATAATGTTCTGTTTGAAGGATTGCTGAACAAGGCAGGATTGTCTGCCTCTATGTTTTTCTGAAATGACTGTCTGGCATAGAGTCAGATGTCTTAGTACTCTGAAGGCCTGAAGTCTCAGTCTGGTCACTTCAGAAAGAGTGAGGAAGCCAAGTTTCTTTTTATTTAGTACCATAGAATCATAGAATGGTTCGAGCTGAAAGGCACCTTCTCTCTGCAAACCCCATGCCATGGACAGGGAAATCTTCCACTGGACCAGGCTGCTCCATGCTCAAAATGATTGGGTGAAGTCTGGCTTCCAGTCATGCAGAAAACAGTTCTCCAACACTGGTCATCCTCTAGGGTGCCCTGACACCTCTTTAACTGGCAAGAGACACACTTGTGATCAAGAAGGAAAAGAAAATCTGAACTTTCAGATCTATTGTGGAATAGAACTGAATACAGAACAAATTCTGCTCAAATAGATTTGTTATAACTTTTCTTAATTCTGACCAGAAATAAATTGTTACAGAAACAATGCTGAGAGTACTTCAATTTCAGTGAAAATGTCGGCTTTTGCCAAAACAACTTATTTATGTTTTGTTCATTACTCTATACATTCTAATTCCAAGAAAATCATGTTCCCTCTTTTAATATCTACATTAGCTGGAAGCCAAACCATTTTTTTTTCTAAGGTTGTGCATTTCAGATAAAATATACTTTCTCACAGTAAACAGGTCCATCAACCCTAAGTCATCACAATGTTATCAGTATCCATAGTCAGCACTTGTAGCCCAGGGTTGGAAGGATCCTGATGCCATACCCCGCCCATTCCCTTTGGAAAAGCTTTGAAAAATCAGCTGCTTAAATTCACAGGGTACAAGGACCACAAAAGTTGCTGGCCCTAACATGGGGAGTGCATTCAGGGGAGACTCCCAGCATCATGCAGCAAGTTCTTGTCTTGTTTTATAACTGAAATTAAACTTTTCCTAAGTCAGAAGACACTGTGAAGACATGGCTTTTGTTGTCACTGGACTCCAGTTATCAAACAGGCTGTATTTCAGGGTGGTGTAACCCAGGCAATTACAGGACATTACCTTTGAAGAAAGGTATCTTGCAAAAATCTGTGCTTCCTTCCCTCCTGCATATTGTCCCATTCTGTCAGCAGCTATGTTCTTAGGAAGAACTATGAATAGATACCTCTGAAACACAACGTGGTTGGTTTTGTGATGGTCCAGATGGCATCCAGCGACAGATATAGTTCAACAATACATTCCCAGAAGAGGACACTTCTGTTCCTCTGACAGTACCTGAATGATGCAGACCATCTATATCATCAGTAAAATATTCAGAGATTCTCCAACAGTTATATGTAAAATTATTTGCTTCTGTTCAATAAGAAAGCACATTTTTGGTGTTATTATTTCTTTTCCTTATTTTTTGGTTTTGTTATCTCAAGAAGGAAGATAATAGAGAGATCCATGTTCCTTTCACAGACAGTAGTTTATGACTTTATTTTCACCACTAAAGTTATGCATATTTTCCATCAAACAGTCTCAAACAGACTAGATGTTTAATGCTATAACTAGGCTTCATTTGATGATTCAACTTTAAAAAAAAATCAGGTTATAAGTCTACATGTATACTCTATTCACTGACATCTGAGTGAGATCCACATGACAAAGGCTGTGGTGTTCTGCCTTGCCTCTCTCCCTAACAAAACACAGAGGGTGCTGTCACTCACCATTATGGTTGGGATTCAGGGTCTTTAGAAGACTGGCAATAAAACATATTGAGGCTTGAATACATTCCTTCCATTCATGGCTGAATGCCTTTTAATCACCAGAAATTCTCTGAATAGCCTTTACCAGAATAAAATAAGGTTTCATTTAAAGTCTGAAATTGCTTTTATTTTAGGAATCATGTCTTATTTTAGTTCCATAGTTCTGATTCTGCTCCATATTCAACAGCTATTTAGTCTTAAGGAAGGTCTAACTTAAGTTCTGGGTTTAGGAAAATAATAATCTGAAGTTTTCATGATTCTGCTGCATGCAATTTCAGGGGGGCATGCAGGGACTATGCTCAAACTCAGAGATTACATGCATTTTACAAGAGATTGCTTTCTAACCACTCTTTGAAAGCAGCATCTTAAAAATCTCTGATGTTTCACTAGCTCACACAGCTAAAAAAATGGTGATTGTTTTTGCAAAAATGTAATTATTCCAACTTTTATCCGACAATTAAAATCACATGTTCTTCTATGCTTGTGCTTTTCAGAATTTTTCACTGTAGGACCTGCTAAAAGTGAGTTTGCAAACTCTATGGACCTTCTCTCTTTTTCTTAATCGCAATTTGCCACTCAAACTTCTGCCAACTGAAACAGTCAGAAGTTACTTTTATGCTACTTAAAAGAAATAAAGTGATAAATTTTAGAAGCTGTGGATATAAATTTATGCTTACTTTAAGTAATAGAAGTCCTATAAGCTGATAGGTGTAAACTGGTGTCAAAATTATATAAAGAGCTTAAAATTCAGTCAGAATGATGCTTTGATATATTTACACTCAAACTCACATTTCCAGTTTCACACATTACACATAAATTACCAGATATCATAAGGCTGGTAAGAACTGATAATTCAGAGCTGTGGATCTAGTTCAGCAAGAAATGATAGGTTTTCTTCTCACACAGGACTATAGAAACATCATCTGAAATGCAGACATATGCTTTGAAGCAGAGAAAGGGCAAAAAATTCTCAGCATCTGCTAACAACTGTTGTGAGGCTTAGATTAGAACTTGGATATAATCAGTCTATTTGCATCAATCAAGTTTATTTACACTTCAAGACATAATGAAATATGACCAAGAAAATTGAATACATGAGCATAATATTTCAGCAAAATGCATTCTTGATGACAGTGGGTAAAGAAACTGCAGAACTCGGAAAATACTTCTGATTTTTTTGAGTAATTTTAGGAAAAAATGTAGCCTTTGCTGAATGGTTTTGGCTGTTCTCATAGAAACTTCAAAGGGCATGACTGGGGCATTTCTAGGTGCTACACTGCTGAGGATTTAATTTGTAACTAAATAGAAAAGAAACTGAGCATCTGCAACTTTCTGTAAAGAATGCATTCAAGCATCATTTTAATATCAATTGCAACCTATAGACTTCAGAGAAGGTGTATAGTATTGCCCATATATAAACATATTTATGCAATTATAACCTTAGGTATTTTCTTTATAATTGAGCAATGATTACAGACTTCTTAACCAAACTATCACAAAAGAATCAAGGTTTTAACCGGCAGCCAAACCATTACTGAAGGTGTGACTGGACATTACTATAACAATGTTAACCATGCCAACACCATGCGCAAAAGGTGATCCCAGACAACAGCAGCCAGTAAAACTCATCTCTCATTAATTCAACTGTAAAAAGATTAAGTCTATAAGATTTTCTTGAAAGCATCTAGACAAGTCTGTTATGTGACAGAAAAAATCTGTCAAGAATTGGTCACATTTTACATACCTCCATATCTGTATTTAGTTCAGTAAATACCGCTGATTTTTTTTTCTGTTTTGTGTATGTGCAATCATTAAAAAGTTTCTTCAGGACACCTGAACAGCGTTTCAGTTATATAATTGCTTAAAACCCACTGTTTTTCTGTTTAGTAAATAAGTGAATGATCTAAAGAAAACAACATTCCTACATCCCTTTTCTCCAAGCAGTGCACTGCAAGCTATGGATGTGATGAGCCATACAGAAAACTGAGCAGGCTGCCAGACAAACTCCATGCTGAACCTGCTGGTGGTAATCCCACCACACAGAGCATAGAGAGGCTGGTAAATCCATCTGTTTCTGAGAACTGGCCTCCCATCATTCCTGCATTTATCTTTGATTTAAGCATTTGATTTGATTCACAATGCTGCTTAGAGCAGGGATTTGAAAAAGCCCTTACAAGAGATAGCCAGATCTGCTCCCACTGGCTTGTGGTGGTGTTTGTGTACACCACTCCTTCAAAATGCTATGACTTTATGTTTGTTAATCCATGCCTCTAGAAGGAAGTGTGTAATTTATTCTCAATACATCAACAGTGCCTATTCAAATCCAGGCTATATTAGAAAATGAACCTCAGTGGAAAATGATGTGACCTAGAGATCAATTCTTAAATTAGTTGTTTACAGGTGGAGGGATCAAAACTTGCAAATCCCATAAGTCTTATTCTCTTTGAATGGGAGTGAAGGGTCCTAGTTTATAAAGCTGTTTTTCAAATTGTATTCTAACTATAAAGTGTTCCAAAACCAGATTTAGATCCTCAGGCCTTAAAATTCCTGCAGGGTGAATTACTTTACAAAAAGAATTGTTTTCTTTAGAAAGGCAATCTATTCCCGCAGGCTGGTAAAATTGAAATCTGTGATGGCATCTCTAACAAACCCAAAAAGCCCACAGGTGATGGTTCAGCTAAATAAGCTCCTGTAACAACTTAGTCTTTATGTCATTAAAAATGCAGCAAAGTAACTTGAATTTCTAAAAGAAGTATGAGTAAAGAAGTACAGAAAGAGAATTACAGGCATGACTTCCAAAGACATGAGATATTGCAAAGCTGTGAAATTGTAGAAAATCTGAAGATATTTCTCTTACCTTAATGGCAGATTTTCACCATGATGCCCCAGAAGCAGAGAACATCTTAATTTCCAAACAAAGAAATATGTCCATCCTACCAAAAAAAATAAAGAGGAAGAAAAACTGAAATTGGAAGAAGACTTTCAATTTCAGAAAGTTTGCTTCTCTCATTCAGTTATGGAATTAGAAAGTAATGATGAAGTTCTGTTTAGTGCCAGAGGAAAGGAAGTTTAATTATATTGGCTGTGAGGAGATCATAGTACTGTGAAACACTTAATGAGTGCCAAACTAAGACAACACAACAGAACTGAAGGCTCTTCTTGTGTGGCTGATTCAAAGAGCTTTTAGAACGTCACCATCTTTTTATATAGTATTTCATGTCATATATTTATACAGGAGATTTTCTTAGCTATTATTGACAGGATGCAGATTTTTATTTAAAATGCAGCACATTAAACCATAAAACATATTTTATATTTGTCTATAGTAAGGTCAGTGAGCCTCCATTCTTGGACCTAAACCTAGGATTACTGATATATACATACAATGAGAAAAAACTGGTCCAGGTATACCTAATAGTATCAAAATAGCTCTCTTATATACAACTGCACATCTTTGTTATTCATCCTGTACCTCACTAGGCCAGCAAAGATACTCCGTCCACTTAAGGCTGTAATACTTAGCGTCCAAGACATGCACACACATTTACATGTGTACATATGTTATGAATATATATATATATATATACTTTTAAGTATATACATATATACTTTTAAGGTAATCCACAGTGGTAGTATAAACCAAAACATTTAAGTCAGGACCCTTCTAATATCATTTCATCTTCCCAAAGTGTTAAAACACCGTAGGAGATGGTCTTGGTACAGAAGCAGAACAGATTCATAGAAACAAACACTTCTAGCCTGCAAAGGATATTTAAGATTATCAAGTCCAGCTGGTAACCCAGCACTGCCAAGCCTAGCAATAACTCATGTCCCCACGTGCTACATCAGCACATCTTTAAACATCTTCGAGCCGGGAGACTCCTTTGCTTCCCTGGACAGCCTGTTCCTATGCCTGACAACCTTTTCCAAAGAAAATTTTTTTTTAATAATCTAATCTAAACCTCCCCTCACACAACTTGAGGCCATTTGCTCTTCTCTTCTTCCAAATTCTGGCTAGCTGCATTGAACACGCTGATCACTTTTTTCTTTTGTTGAGTGGAAGAGTATTTTCTGTTTTCCCTGAAATTGTCAGAGCAGTAACAGGTCCCTTAGCTTTGGTTATTTGGGAAGTCAAACTTATAACAACCCTTGGTTCCTAAGATAGTTTTAGAAATGATACGAGGTGATTTGAGAGTGAGACTCTGCTGTCATTTGAAATTCAGATTGAGGGATTTTATGCTACTAACTCTGAACCTAAATCTGATGTGGGTCTTGGCCTCAAATCTAGCCATCCCAGAGCCTGAGCCGTAGAATCATAGACTAAGTATGGTTGGAAAAGACCTCTAAGTTCATCAAGTTCAGCCATCAACTTAGCACCACCACCATGTTCACCACTAAACCATGTATATCTTCAAGTGCCCTATCCACATATTATTTTTAACAGTTCCAGAGATGGTGACTCAACCATTTTAGCACTTATCTAAAAGTGACCAAGACCTTTTTAGTAGTTTAAGCTCACTCATCACTGTCATAATAACTCCAGTCACAAAATAAATTCACAGGTAAAGGAGACTTTGCAAGTAGCTGGCTCCAGCTTGTTCTGTTTCTGTTTCCCAGCTGTTATGTTTTAAGCAGCAGGCTATTGACACCCAGCAGTGAAAGAAAAAAAAAAAAAAAAAAAAAAAAAAAAAAAAAAAAAAAGCAAAGAATCCCAAGCAAACTGCAGTTTTTCTCAACAGAATGTTTTTTAACTCCTTGTAATTTGCATATTTATCTGATCAAAATTTTACTGATATAAATCATGACTATGTCAAGGGTTTGCTTCTCCCTCAGTTTAATAGTGTAGAAATCAGGAAAACGTATTTTTTGTCTTGGCCTTTCACAAATCCTAGACAAGAACAAGGGTAGAACACACACATATGAATTTGATATAGGTATAATGATTTAATGAGTTACAGCTTATCAGTTGAGTTCTATGAATTATTGTTTTAATGAATTTCAGCTCTCCCTGCCTTTCAGGTTAATAGAAAACTTTAAATCAAGGAGAAGATGAATTAGCTTAAATAGCCTAACTTTGAACTCAGGATGGCTACAAGGAGACATGCTGGCAGTTATTTGGGCATAGCTAACTGTAAGGTGTTTTATTTTAAGCCAGTGTAACTGAAGTCTGTACCTAAAGGAAAAAGTTGGTGGTTTTTTTCATCATGGATTTCAATGAAAGTACTCTACCTTGTACTATACCTTGTGCTCTTCTCACTAATGTGAGTGAAAGAATTGGATGTTTATGACTTCTGAAATCTAGGAGGATTTCCGTCTTTATTTTCTTCCATTCTATTTTCTTTCTAATTTCTGCTACACTGGTGGTGCTTTTCTCTTTTGATTTGCTCTTAGAAGTTGACCTTAGTTACTTCTCACACAGTAGGGACTACATGGCTGTGGACCAGTTTAATGCTAATGAGTAAAAAGTTCTAAAGTCTAACAATAATTAAATGTGCACTTGCAAATGATGTACAATTGCAATTGATGAGGGGTGAAATGCTGTTCTTTAACTCAAAGGAAAAGTAAATTCTTGGTTTGGAGAAGGAAAAGATCAAAAAAAAAATGAGGAAAGAAATTGGTCAGAACAGCTGTGAAACAAACAAGCAAACAAATAAATATAATAATTTTGAATATGCCTGTTTGAACTTCTTGCTTTGCCAAAAACAGTGGTGTCCTTCCTGGGACAACATAGTCTTTTCAAGACACTGCATTCACACAGTATAGCAGCGTTAGAGGAGAGACAAAGAATTCATTCTCTCTCTCTCTCTCTCTCTCTCTCTCTCTCTCTCTCTCTCTCTATCTATCTATCCATGCCAGAAAAAACTTGCCCTCACAGGGGGGAAAAAGGCTATTTGCAGTGCTTAATTTAATTATACAGAAAACTGTTGAACACCTTTACCCTGCTTCTGATCCCCTTCTAACTAATTCTGATCCCACCTTTTTCTGCTGAGGCTTTTTTATTTTGTGGTGAGGAGCAATGACCAGGGAGACGGGACTAAGCAAACTGGACATTGGTCATTCCTTGCCTTTCCCCCAGGCAAAGCTGTAGGGCATAAATAAGTGACATTGCTGATGTGTCTTTGACTTCAATTGTACAAGAGAGAAATGTACGAATGGTCTACCTTATACTGAATTTTGCAAATAATAAATCAAAGGGTGGTTGATTAAAGGACTATCACAGGAAGAGCACTCAATATAGACTGCAGTACCTGTCCAATCTCAGGAGCCCTGTAACAGACACTCATGAGAAGAAAGAAAGAAACAAATGCATCAGGTTTCATGCTGTATGATAGAAGTTTCCATTGGAAGATCCCTTTCCATGATCTCAGATTCCCCTTTTTCCCAACTGAATCCTGTAATTTACAAACTGTGCCTGCCATGAGGTCTCGGTCCAAAAGAAGAAGTTCCATCTCTGAAGAAAAGCTAGTAAATGCCTGCTCCATCATGGCTGCAACCCCAGCTGATAAACTTTCTTGACTTTGTGACTTATCTTAACATATCAACAGGAGCATAATGCTCTCTTCTTATCACAGAATCACAGAAATGTTTGGGTTCCAAAGGACATAAATAATACCTAGTTCCAATCTTCTGCCAAGGACAGGGACATGTTTCACTAGACCGGGTTGCTCAAAGTCCCATCCAATCTGACCATGAACACAGAATCATCAAGGCTGGCAGAGATCTTCAAGATCATCTAGTCCAACTGCCAGCCCAGCACCACCATAATCACCCCTAGCCCATATCCCCAGGTGCCACATCCAGATACCTCTTGAACATTTCCAGCAACTTTATCACTGCCCTCAGCAATTTATTCCAGTGCCTAATTACTCTTTCAGTTAATTTTTTTTCCTAATGTCTATTCTGAAACACCCCTGGTGCAACTTAAGGCCTCTCATCTTTTCACTTAAAACATGGCAGAGGAAATGAACCCCGCAACACTTCATCCCCCTTTCAGGCAGTTGTAGAGAGCAGAGGTCACTCAGAGTCTCCTCTTCCCCGGGCTAAACAACCACAGCTCTCTAAGCTGCTCCTAAAAGGATGTGTTTTCCAGATCCTTCACCGGATTTTTTGTCCTTCTCTGGACAAAAGGACATTCGTGCTGGACTCAAGTACCCCAATGTCCTTTTTGAAGTGAAGGGCTCAAAACTTAACTAGTACTTGAGCTGCAGCCTCACAGTGCCAAGTGTAACAAGAGAATCATACAATTTGTTACAGCATGATATTGGATAAATGGCAGATATCAGCCCCAGACAGCCACAGTGCTTCTAAGAAGTACATTTTCCTGGTCTGCTTTCTAGGGTTTTTTTTCCTAATTCTCTTTGGAAAGCTGAATGGATCATACATCTCCAGGGAGCAACTTTTTCTTACTAAACTATAAAGTCAGACCCCATCTATTTCTCTGTTATCTCTGCTATGATGCTTTCAGATTGATAGACTATGAAATAAAATTAAAATTGATGACTCTAAAACATCCAGTGTGATTTTGCTCATAATGCAAATTTTAAAAGATAACTTTTTATCTGATTTTTGTGTAAATTAAAATCATCTGTTTACGAAACTTGATTCTGCAATTTATTTTCCTTTGTCGTTACACCAACGTTTGCTATTGCATTGCAGTTCCCCACTATATCATGCTTTTGCTGCTCCAGTTTAGTCACAATCATTGTGGATAAACTCCATTACAGATCCTTCTATAAGCATCTCCATGGTGAAGCTAAAAATCTAGGTCAATTTTTCACTGAAAAGTAAATCAAATTTCTTTCTGATGACATTGGAAAGTGTCATAGGGTAAACTCTGATGAACTCCTAAACTTTGATCAGGGCTACTAACCCATAGCATGACATTACGCACTTCTATGTGCAGCAGCCACTAATAAAAGAACTCTAACACTCATCCAGCTAATACTTCATTACATTATCAACTGTGGTAACCACATGGCACTCTCATTTACTTCTGTGTACTTCCAAATTCTCTCATCTTCAGGACACTGTGACCAAGCAGGAATACGAAAGAGAATTTAGCCTCATGAGTTGATCTCCTGGGGGAATTACATAATTAAATGAATATCTCTGAAAGCATGGATTAAAAGAATCTTAAGTAAGGTGTTTGAAATCCTTTGCTGTCCTGGGCGCTTTCAGCAGCTTCCCTTATTTAAGCTTTTAACCAAAATATCTTAACAAAAATAACATTCCCCTGAGTCCATTGTGTTTCTGGACATGAAATGCCTATTAGAGTTTATAGTGCTTTATGGAATGGGTTTGGGATTTCACTAATTCCACTTTTAATTCTCTATCTTGCCAAGCAGCTTGGTGGGTTGGACTGACTAGCTCTGTTCTGCCTTGTACTGTAACCTTTTAATCCTCAATCAGTCCCACAGGAGCAAACAGATGCTCATGAAACCTTTGGCACGACTCAGAATGAAGTCAGGTTATGCAATCAGAATTACTGATACATCTAATGCTGTCTAACTTTTAGGATATTTTTGGTCAATTAGGATAGTTTTCTCCTATTTATACCCTCATTGATGGTGCTATTTTATGTAAGGAGGGCAACATCACAGTAATTCCTTCTTGGAATGGTATAAGGCAGTCTCTCTGCTATCCTTCATGATGTTCTTTGAGGTCTTCTGATGAAAGCTGCTAAAATAAGCACCATGTATTATTCATATATTAATTTGTTCTGGCATATTGGTTTCAGGAAACTTCATTTAAGTGCACTAGGAAATCAACATCAAAGAAAGACAGTTACACACAGTGAATACACTAAGCCATGAAGCAGGCTAGGCTTGACACAGCTCTGAAAAGCAAATAAATAGCATAGAAATGGTGCAATCTCTTGATATTCAGAAGAAAAAAAGAAAAAGCAATGGAAAAAAAGAGAGAAAACAGCAAAAGAAGGCCCTCTAATAACTTTTCTTTACCTCTTGGGGCAGCTTGGTAGTGAATTAGACCTAATTAGAATTTTTGTGGTGTAGTCCAAAATATGAATAGAGACCATATAGGTAAGAAAAAAAAAAACATGAACAAAACTATGTGATTGCTGAGATCCTTGGCTTTCAGCTTCAGAAGAACTTCTTTAAGAATTTAAGATGCTGCTGCTATTTATCAGTCTTCAGAATATCTTGGACAGGAGATTCAAAAACTGATCCCTCCAAATTTTCACATCATTTTTGAGGCTGTGGAACAAACTATCAGCAGAAGAATTTTTTAAAAACTTGTTCCTATTAATTCTCCAGGGTTTTTCCTTAGAACATTTTTTTTTTAAGGTCTTTATATATATATACATATAAGGAGGCTTGGCAATATTTTTTGAGTTTTCCTCATTTTTCTCCAGCCCTCTGAAAAACTGTTTTCATATATGTATATAAAATTAAACACTCTGAACTCTGGGGGAAAAAGTAGAATTTTGCCACATAGCGCCAAGTTATTCCCAAAAACTTTATGGCATAATTACTCATAATGAACCTTGAAGCTTAAACTCTTGTTGATTCTATAAACAAAGGCAGTATATGTGCACTGAGGGAAGACAATTCATAGTAATTTTGTCAGCAAAATTTTTACAGTAAAGGCCTAAGCAACATTTCATCTATCTGTCACTTGTCTTGAAAGGGCAGATTACTTTTTCCTCAATCTTGGCACATCCAATTAAAGTAGACTTACAAGCCAGGCAGGTGTAAAGTGCAAGCCAGCACTTGTTCACATTAGCAATTATCAATGGAAAAAATACATAAGTGCTGAGGCTTGGCACAACAGTTACCCTGGCAACTGTTCGTGCTCAGAACCTCAGCAGAGACTAACATGACAGTTTGACATCTTTCCCCATTAAAAAGAAAAAAAAAGATGATTGCATTCTCTATCTCTCTCTCTGTTTTTTTTCTCTTCATCTCTTTTCATGCTATTTTTCCAAAGCTCTTGGCAGTGAACCTGTCTTGTTTAACATTAGTTGAACACCTCCCAGAAGGAGCTCCCCTATATCTTGCCAAACTTTAGAGCATCTTCTGTGAACACCTAGTGTTAAAGTTTACCTGGCCAAGCCTGGTACCCAGGAAGGAAGGATGGTGGGTTGGAGAAGCTGTATTAGTGCTATTGACACAAGAGTGACAGAAGCTTGTTGGTCAAGTTGAGACAGCTTCACTCAATGTTGAGAAAAAAAAAAAAAAAACCCACAAGGATGAGAGGAAAGGGCCTCAAGTTGCACCAGAGGAGGTTTAGATTTGATATATGAAAAATTTCTTCAGGGAAAGAATTGTCAGGTTTCAGAACAGCCTTCTCAGGGAGAAGTCCACCATCCCTGGAAGTGTTCAAAAAACATGTGGATGCTTTGGGATATGGCTTGGTGTTGAACATGATGGATGTGCTAGCATGATGGTTGGAGCTGATGATCACAAAAGTTTTTTCCAACCTTAACAATTTATAATTCTAGGAATGCCTTGCTTTTTTGGTCCTCATATTCTGGAATATCCACGCACACCATTCATCTATAGCAACTTGCCTTAAGATTCTGGCCTTCTTGACTTATGCATCAACCTTGCAAATAGTTCCCTTTTTGTATTCTCTGTCTTCATAAATACAAGAGAAAGTCAATCAGAAAAGGACTAGATGCATTTTCCATACAGGGAAAAAACCCCACTCCTCCTCAATTCCACTAAGGAGCTCAGCCCAAGCAATCTCTCCACAAAATACAGTGTCAGATCATACCCAATTTCTCAGCCACTGAGGTCAGAAAACCTTGAAGATTCAGCTTTCTTCTGGATTAGGCTTCGTTCTCTGGGAAGTTTGTGGACTAAGTCTTGTGAACTTTTTGACTGTTAGCTGCCAGTTCTTTTTTTTTCTATTTGACATTTTAATGTCAAATTGATTTAAAGAATGAGTACATAGAAATTTTGCTAATTAATGATTGTTTCAGTAAAATCTTACCTGATTCCTTTTGCTACAATTTATGAGCTTTTTATGATTTTGAGTTTTTTGTTATAATGTCCCATTTTTAAGAAGTATTTTAACATCTATATTTTCCTTCAGACTTATTTTGTCTTTATATTTGTTCACATCTTTCAGTGTTAAAAAGTTAAATATTAAAAATCTGCATCTCTCTTGATTTTTTTCAGGGATTTATTTTGTTCCCTTTTTCTCCCTTGATGTGTGTCATTCATGTCTTCCAGGTCATCATATTCTTACTCATTGTCATCTCTAAGTGGAGAACAGCGAAAGCACTGAGAAAATGTGTCCTTTTTTTTAGGGTGAAAGTAAAAGAAAAAGCATTTGGGAAGTCTGTTAATACAGTAACAACTTTCATACTGAAACCGATTTGATGGTCAGGTCTTTACTCTTAAATTCTAGACAAACAGAACACATACGCTGAAAGATATGCAGAAAATCAAAGTAAACATCTCACATTGTTTACAAGAAAATTCTGCATTTGCTTATTATTTCACATGCTGTAGCCCTAGACCTCACAGATTTCAAAAGAGTAGGTTTTGGCTATGGAATAACATTGACCTGAAAATTCAAGATGTGGAGCCAGGTCTTACTGCCTGCGTTCCTGTGATCTTTTCCCATGGGCAAACAGAATCTGTAGTGTAATCTTGATTCTGTCAGCAGGATGAAGCATAATAAACAAAAGTAATAAACATTTTACAACACTAAATGATCTTTCACAACTATCCAATCTGACAATTTTGACCAGCATTAAATTTGCTGGAATGTTTCTAATAATGAACAAGAAACAAAGTCATACTTCCTCTGATACACTTGCATTGATTCGAAGAGTGAGCTAATAAACACTATTGCTACATTCATATTCTGGGACTACCAGAAACTTGTTCCTTTCCCGGCTATTCTGTGGGCTTCATTGCAATCTCTTCTGCAACAACATAATTTAATTTAAAAATCATGATGCTATAAGTACTTGAGAAGCACTTAAAGCCATTCAGTCAGAGAAAGGTCATGTTAACATAAATGTTGAAAAGAATGATAATTAGGCAAGAAAAACAGCAAAACACATTAAAGAGAAATGAGGCAATTTTTAAATGTTAACATCTCAATTCAGAAATGTTTACATTACATGTAATGGTTCCATTTTCAATGAGCATTCCACTAAAAAAATATTGCTGAGCAAAATTATGAAAGAGAATTACAACCATAAATGACATTGTATCCATTTTATCATCCTGAGAGAAAATGAATTATCTGAATCTTGTTAAACACAACAGAATTCAAATCATCCAACCATGACTTACAGCAGAATGAAGCAAAGTACTCTCTTACTAAGAGAAATGTAGTCAATTTTTTTATGATAGTTCATGATTTAAAATCCTGAATATTTGAAGGAGTTGCAAAACATTTCTTCCTATGAATTGTCCCATACATTTTGAGCTGAGTACAGGTAAGAATGTCTTAGCAATGTTGGCAGTTTCATACCCTGAAATATACTGTGGCTGCTCCTCAGAGCATTGTTTTCCACATAACCCCACCTTGAGATCAAGAAACTCAGACTAAGTGACACATTTAAAACTCCCAAACAGGCTAGGCTGATTTTCAGGGTAACTTTAACTTACAGTATGTGCTCATCAAGTTTAATTTTGAGGCATGGTTTATCTTAACCTAAAATATTACAAGAAACCTTAAGTCTTTTATCAAAAGCTTCCTGGTAATAAATTTACTGAGTCAATTTTTCTTTTCATTTGTAGCTGTTACCATTTGAATATGCTAATTTTAAAAGAAATTTTAAAAAATTAAAAAGCCCTCCCAAAAACTGTGAACCAGTGTCCTCTCAGGATTTAATGTACATAGATGTCGCAAGCAGAGTTAGAATGCCATGATATTGCAACAGGGGCATGATACAGCTCCCAAAGAAAGGTTATTGCAATGCAAATAACAGGGATGAAAAAATAAATGACTAGGCAGAGACACAGAGCACTAAGGACCTGTGCTTATGATTTAACTTTGGGTTTTTTTTAATTCTCATTGCATTTGCTGCAATATAAAGCCTCACAGTTTAAGCTGCACAATTATCAGGTCAAGAAAATATTTCTGGGTTTATTTATTTTTTAGTCAAATGGGAGGGAGGAATAGTAAAACAGAAGTTAGATATTAAGAAGAAGGTTTTAAGACATTGTGAAAATGAACAAATTTAACCAAGAATTTTTTCTTTAATTGCTACCTCCTACACCCTTCTTTAAAATGCAAATGAATCTACTTAAGTGAAGTGTCTTTAAAAAGGCTGTCATGGGAGATCACCCTTATTTGCAGAGACCTGAGAGAGCTTAGAGCTATATGTGTATATAAAATATCTTGACAAAAATTTGTTCCTGTGGTTTTCTTTCTCAAAGGTGTGGTTGTTTTCCCTTCATGCAGCACATTTGCCAGCAATGTAAATGCCAGCAGAAGTCAGTATGGCATCACAACAGCAGCATGAGAATTACTTGACATTGTTGCAAACACCAAGATTCTGATTCTAGCAAGAAAAAATATGGGCTCCATAAAGTTCTGCTACCTGTTACACTTCTTACTACTTTTGTCTCTGGCTGTTACCTGTGAATTTTATATATTTAAAAATAAGTGTAGACAGCAGGTGCTGTCTTGTGAAGCAGCAACAGCAGAACAGCAGAAGCCATAGCAGAATTGTGGCTGTATTTTTCTTCTCCTTGCTACTAATATAGCTGCTTACCCATCGTTGCTCATTGGGACTCTTGTAGGGCTATTTTCAGGATACCTAAAGACAGAACTGCAGTGATTTCTGTAAATAGACTGTTTACAAAATAAAAATTGACTTTTGGTCTAGACCCGAAGTCTCATGATGAAGCATCTACCTGCAGAAAGTTTCGCAAAAATGTGCTTCTAAAAAGAAATTTAATCCTAAATTTCTCAGCTTTACTAGTATTTTGAAACAGTGTGGAAAGTGTGCCCATGGGAAAACCGGGAAAAGTACAGATTGATAGAAAATAATGTAAAAAAATAGAGTGTCAATACATTCTTCTTTGATAGCCTTTGTAGGGGGTGCAAAAACCCCTTCCTGGTCTTGATTTGTGTTTTTTTGCAAAACCCTCTGGGGAAGACGCTGCAGCCTCCTAAGCAACTTAGTCTGGTGTTTTGCTTTCCCAGCAGTTTCACTCAGCACTCTCTGATGCAGTTGAAGCCTTTGGTTCTAACTATATTCAATGGGGACAAAGATTATGTTTTACTCCTTTTCTCTTTGAAGGTCATTTCTGCATATTTGGAGATGATTATCCTGTTTTCCTTCAGTCTTTTGGTCTCTAGACTAAACAGTCTCAGCTCTTTTAGGGATTTTACTGATTTCACAATGTCTAGTTCCATTTTTGGAATTTTAACAAATTCAACAGATGTATAGTGATACCAGTTTGACCAAAGAGAGTGTTTAAAATGTAAATAAGCTTTACAAAGCATTTACACAGAATTTCTTGATTCTAGCAGAGGAAATTCCTGTTGACTAATAAATATAAAGATAGCAAGGAACATATTGAGGGAACAAACATGAGTAACTAGCCAGTGGTTTATCATATCAAATTAGTGAGTTATAACTGCATTTTTATTTATCAGAGGTCAGACCTTTGGATGATATCAGTGCTGAGCTCAAAATTATTTGATTACCAATGTACGCATGATTTTCAAAAGAAAAATAAGAGTTAGTCCAGATCCTATATTTGTCTGTTCATGTATTTCTGCTGTAACAACCATTATGAAAACTCCTGAAGAGAAGATTTTGCAAGTGGTGTATAACTCTCTCCCAAGAGCTGGGCTGGAGTGATGACACGGACCCTAAAAACCTTAGCTTTTATGCTTATTTTAAAATCAGGATTTGGAGTCTGCACAAGCCATTTGATATGGGGAAGCAGCCTTTTTCCAGAGGGATTGACTACGCGTGCAACAACTTGAATCTGTGGAAATGAATCAACTGAGTCAGCTGCCGATGACTGCAAAAATGGCCTGGATGCCATTTACAGTTACCTTTTTAAATGGGAGCTTGAAATTAGGAGAATTATAGCAAAAGTGTCATTGAGCAGAGATCGACTGCCTGGAATTTGCAATGCAAACCTATTATCCCTTATGCAGAAGGAAGATAAGTGGGGGGAAAAAAATTAACAGCCACAAGAGTTCTCTCCCAGCTGCAGTTTCATCTTATTTATTGTTGCTATTTATTTATATATATGTATTTAAAAGTTTAAATGATTTGTTAGCTATGCATCAAGCTAACCCCTATAAATGCATGTTTTATTGCAGCTGCTACAGCTTTTAATATTGTTTATTATTATTCTCTTAGTACCTAGAAACTAGAGCCATGCTTTTAAGCCCCATTGTGCAAGCTTCTTTATGAGCAAGTGACACAACAACAGATGCCACCTCAGAGGGCTCACAACATAGGATTTTGAAAGCATGGGGCATGTGGGCAGGTGGACATCAATAGGGACATGTGAGGTGGCAAGGTGACATAAATGCCAATATGTTTTCTTGAAGAAGCTAGCTTTGCAGCAGAGATAGGTGTGTTGTTGCAGAATAGAGGGAGAGATCTTTCCATTCCCTTGCTTATTTGTGCTTTCTGTCACTTTGTGGCTTCCTCTGAAATCCTGTCCTCTGCCTGGCTCTTTCTGTGCTCCTAACTACCACTGTATGGAGCCAGTGATGGAAAGAAGGCAAATGATTTCCAATAGAGACAAGTTCTAGGTTTACCTAACACTATTGAGGTGTCTTTTGCACAGCTGGAGGAAAACACTAATAAAAATACCTTGGAATAAAATTACCAGCATCTGTATTGAGCTATGAGCATCTATTCCATAAATAAAAAAAAAAAAAAAAAAAAAAAAAAACAACCACCAAACAAAACCAAAACCACTATCAAAGGAGTATAAAGCCTCCACAGCCTTAAAAGACCAAAATAAAAGTAAAAAAAAGAAAAAGGTAGCTAGCTGGTTTACAAATGCAGACTGGAAAAGCAGACAATCCAGCTGAAATAAATCATAGCGTATCTGCTCTGGCTTTTTCACACTGTGGAAGTTCTAGCCTGAATTCTTCCTTCAAGGTTGTCATAACTGAAGAAGAGATGATTTATTGGCTACTCTTGACCTGTCTGAGTCTTTGTAGGTTAGAACCAGCATCCTGGTTTCCAGTGACTTTCACAAAAATGTACATTCCCTCTTTTAGAGTTTCTGATGTAAAGTCTGGTCCTATTGCTAATCTATTGATTGTCATTCACTGTTCTGTTCAAAAGGATTTTTTTTAATATGTCTATGCATGTTCTGGATTAATCTCCTACCTCAATAAACCTTTCCAGGGCCTGAGATCAACTGAAGTGGATTCAGAATTAGTCAGTGAACAAGAAGACATAAGTGCTGGTAAATTGTGATCTCAACAAGGGCACCCAGCTATGCATTTAATCCACTTCATTACTCCTCTCACCTCTCTCCAGGACCCAGTAAGGGTTTTGATTGAAAAAAATAACAAAGCAGTTATAGAAGTGCCACTTAATTAGAGAAGTTGTGGATGCCCCTCCCTTGGTTTTGTTCAAGGCCAGGTTGAATGGGGCTTTGAGCAGCCTGGTCTAGTGGAAGGTGTCCCTGCCCATGGCAGAGAGGATGATCTTTAAGGTCTTGTTCTACCCAAGCCATTCTGTGATTCTGTGATTTAATTACGCTCGTTGTATGGTTAATTTTAGGATCTGCTGTTAATGTCATCTCTTCAGTGAGAAAGGAGGCAACTAGAAACAGTAGGTCAATGAGATCCAACTGGGGAGCAATCAAGCTTTAAAAATATTTTCTGTGATTTGAAGGTTAGTATTTGCACTTGGCTGAATAGCACAAACTTGGATAGAATGAGTATGTTTTGATTTGAATTGTTTATTTCCCTGGAAAATATTTAGATAGCATACTTTTTAAAGTGTGCTGCAAGTGGATGGGATTTTCGTCCTACTGAGATGTTCTGGGTTGTCCCACCTGATCTCAAGCAGCCGTTCCAGAAAGGTGGAGATCTCCCATGTACCTGTGCTAGGAAGATGATTTCAGTAGCAGAAATTATGATGATTCCTGCACTTAGACACCTGAACTGTGTCTTGTTGCTTGTAATGACTCTCTCTTCATTTACTGAATTTATAAATACCTAGAATACAGGTAGACACTTGTCTATTGTGCAGATACATGACCGACACCTGGAAGTAGTTAGCTGAATCCAAAGACACACTAGGAGATAAGCAGTTTATCATTGGAAAAGAGCCTCCACTTGAGAGAAAAGAACAGCTGTTTATCTGCTGAGCAGTTGAACAATTAAGGAATAACACAGAATTCAAATATATCATTTTAATGCAAAAGGCAGATGGCCTTGGATAATAGAGTATTATCACAGCACTGGTGTTAACCTGAGACAATTACAAATAAACCAGAACCTGACCCCTACACCCTGTCCAAAGACAAAAAAAAAAAAAAAAAAAAAAAAAAAATCATCCAGAGTCAAATGAAAATATTGACCACTAAAAGATAAATGCTATTGACCACTAAAAGAGAAATTGTTGGATACTTCCCAGAGATATAGTTACTTGGACTGACCCAGCTCTGTCCTTGAAAATAACTGACTTTGCAGAAGATGATGATGAAAAAAAAAGCTTCTTTGTGAGGAAGACAGGATTGAATTCCTTGACTCTCAACCAATCAAAGCTTTTTCCCCTGATGAATTTCCAAGCTTCTCTGGAAATTCTTATTTTTAAAGCAACTATGCCCATACCAGTTTTTATTTTCTTTTCAGGGTAAAGTTGAATTATGCTAAATGATAGGATAAATGAAAATAGAAAAGAAGCAGACTGCAGACTACTTGCTTAGGTTGGATATCTGACATTTAGAGAGTGGCAAGGTGAATCTCATCCCATACTTAGATATGGATTTTTTAACTCTACTTAGAGCAACTAACTTAGGACTAGATCCCCGTTTCAAAGGATGATAAGCATGCTAGCACCTTAGAAGACTTAGGAATCCACTCCTTTGTGCTGCAGTTCATCCTCTGCTTAGTATGGCTAATCTGTCAGATAAGACTGTCTTTACCTCATAGCAGTATTGTAATGGCTAAATGCAAATTTTGTTAAATGCATAAAGATTAATGTAATGGCGACTATCATGGTACATTAGGCAGGTGGAATCAGGAATTAATATGAAAAATCAATGCAAATCTCAAAATCAAGTATGTTTTAACCTGGAACATTTTTTGACTACTGCAGGTTATGGTAGGAGACAGAAAGGTGCCATAAGTCTTTATTCTCGCAATCTCAGTCTTTGCATGCTCTGTTCCATTACTGTAAAATCTCAGCAGCCATTTAGGATTGATTCCACTTTAAGTCCTTTGCATAGGCAATCAGTTGAAATTGCTGTCAGTTTTGCTACTTTTGTCCTTGCTTGAATTCTGGGTCATCTACCATTTTTGTAGCATCTGAAGAAGACTAGAAAGGAAATAATATTTAATATTCTGAATAATTGTACAACTTTAGCAGTGCAATTCCTTCATCTACTTCTTTTACTCCTCTATATCCTAGTGAGGCATACAAATGTTTGCAAAGGGTTTTACTATTTTCTTGGCTACTTCTCTTGGAATTACAGAGTCTAACACATTTGAGATTGTATACTTCAATATTTTTCAGCTATTCTGATTACCTTGTGCTCTGATTGTAGTAAATAGGAGATCTCTTTACCATTCTCTTGCTGTTCAAAATAACCCAACTAAAATCTGTCTCTCACATAGAATCATAGAATCATTTCTATTGAAAAAGGCCTCTAAGATCATATCCAGCTGTTAACCACACTCATCAATATACTGTGTCCCCAAACACAACTTCCACATACCTTCAGAACACTGCCAGGGATGATGAGACCATCCTGGACAACCTGTTTCAATGCCTGACCACTCTCTCAGAGAAGAAATTTTTCTTAATATGAATCTTCCATGACAATACTTGAGGTAATTTCTTCTCATTCTGCCACTTGTTATGTGTAAGAAGAGACTGGTCCAACGTGTTGTTACAATGAGATGCATTACCCTAACTTGTGCCTCATTTGTGATACCTGATGGAGACTCTCAGTGACATCAAGGTAAATTTTATTTGTGTCCTTCAGAGGCAGGACAGAATAGCATGCTGCAGCATTTGGCTGATAAGGGATGACACCTCATAGAGATGCCATTCTTCTACTTTCCAAGTCTGGGGATATACACAGTATTCTAGTACACATCTGTACTTACTCACTTTGATAGACTGTGTTGGAGAAAGCCATAAATGAGGCTCATTACAGCAGAAATCTATATTCTTTCCTATAACATTATTTTATATTGGAAATAATTCAACACAGATATCCCAAAATGCACACAAGTCTGTGCATTTTTTGACCATCCCATGACACACTCTTCACAAAATGACTGAAACTATACACATGCTAGAGATTCAATATTTTCTATTTTAGCTGATTACCAGTGCAAATTTAAAGGACACTGTCATAAACCACCATCACTCATGTGTTTTCTGGAAATATGTTTCTGGGAATGATTTCAACCAAAAGGCAACAATCCTGCATGTAGATAAAAAGCACATACACACACACACACACACACACACACACACACACACACATATGCACACACAAGGAGAAGAAGAGGAAAAACATACAACAAAAATTTCCCAATCAAAATATCAAAATGCAGTTGCCAACATTGTTCTCCAAAAAAATTATTATATTAAATTTGCCTTGGAAAATGTAGGACCCAACTTGACAGATCCAGCTCAATTCTAAGCCCTTCCATTTTTATCAAATGTGACATGGTTGTAGGTTTGAAGCATTTTTCTCTTGTGGGAAGGTGTTTTTTAAAGGAAATGTCCCAGAAGTAAAGGGCTGTGACACACCATAAGAATAGGAAGCACAGCAAATTGAGGTAGATGAAAGTGCACTCATCTGTGGTCATTTTCTTTTTTCTTTCTTTCAGCCAGCAGGGCAATCCAAACTTGGAGCAGTTTTAAATTTAACAACTTTCATACTGTATTTTCAAGATTTGTCTCTGTGAATGGCAGAGCCCACAGAGATTTGATTTCTTGGGGATTTTACCTTGTGGTAGGTCTGTTTTCCAACAAAATCATCTAATTGCTCCAGGTGAGCTTGCCTTACTGTCCTCCAGGGAACCCTCATGGAAGAGCAGTTTGCCTAATGCCTTGGCAGTGGGAAAGTCTTCATTTAATGCTCATGACCTATTAGACACCAAGAAGTTCACTCTGAGATCAGTAAGGTGCATGGCCCCTGGAGTGTGAATTTGGACTGATGTTCTTCCTGTGATTAGAGCTCTCTCACAGCTGGGAGGGAACTGGAATAACTGGAGAAGTCAGTTGGTGTAGTTATTGTTGTTGATTTTGTCAACTTGGGCTCCTGCTGCTTACATCTGTCAGTTTGGTTAAATGTGCATTTAAGACTTATATTTAAGTTTACAGGAGAAGATGCACTACCCCTTTAAAGAGAATTTTCCTGTAGGTGGTCTGCTGGGTATAAAAATACGATTAGCTGAACATCTCCACCATATGAAATCTGTAACAGTAGACCACATCAGAAACTGAGCAGAGGAGAAAGGATGTCTCTTAGGAGACAAGCAAGGAAAAGGCAGAAAAAAAAGAGAAAGATGAGGATAAACCACAAATGGACATAGGGGAAGATTGTAGTGATTGTAATGAAACAGAGCTGAAGTTATTTTCCATCAAACTACGCACACAACTTTCAGAGAGGAAGTCTGGCATCCGCCTTTCCACCTTCTTTTCCTCCCACCAGCTGATGTCATTTTGCTACTGGCAGCAGACACAGGTAGCAGGGCTGAAGCTGATTTTTGATTTCTTGGTCAGTCCTTTTGACCCTTGTTGCCATAGCTCTAATACAAGTTCCCTTCCTTCAAGCCCTTCTACTACCTCATCAAGTGCTCTTCCTAAATGAAGTTTACAAGTGTATTTAACTACCAGATAAATATAATTTTCTTATTCTTTTAATAAATCTGCAGTTTTCTAATTGGAGAATTCTTCAGAAATTTGCTTGAACTTCTTTTCATTACAATTTTTCACTCTGGAAACTTTGAGTAATTCGTTCTAAAGTGCCTTTCAGTAATGGAGCAGTAAATAATGAGAATTTATTTCCCTTTTCAAAAGTAATTAATAAACAAAGAAAAGATATTGCTTTCCTCCTAAATCAATAGATTAATAGAATGTTCTCTTCCTGACAGCTCTAAAAGAAACATGAATTAATGCAAAGCTAGTTCTCAGAAATAAAACTGTTATAGTCACTTGATCTAATGCTACATGTACAATACAGAAATGGAAGCAACTCCTGAACTCTCTAGATGAAAACAATACTTGCTGTGGCAGTGCAAAGGTGCCTTTTTTTTTTTAGACAATAGTTTAAGCAATAGGTAGGTGTAATTGAACTGTGTAACTGTGTTTGCTAATCAATTTACTTAATTGGTCAATTCAGAAAAGATATCTCATACTGTCTGTGGTTCAATTGATGGAAACAGAAGTTGAGGCAAGGAAAAACAGTCAAGCAACATATAATTTTGAGAACTTGGGGCTCTCTAGAGTGTTTGCTGTGATTCCCAGTGGAGTGCATGGCAGAGGATGCTCAGAAGAGGAGTGAGGGCATAGGAAGCATAAGGACAAAACCAATTCAGGACAAAAGCAGAAAACAGGATCAGATTTTAGATATTCATTGACCATACTTTGATGTTATAGTGCATTGGAAAGAGACTTTGAAAGGTGAAAAAAAAATGTGTTTTAGCGGAAAATCTATGTCATAGCACTGAGAGGTGTTAAGGGGCAAGGAGGAGAGAGTATAATCTTTACAGTCAAAACTGGAATCTTGAAGCAATAAAAGGAGGTAATCATGTTCAGTAAACAATTAGGGACAGTACTAACGATAGGCTAAAAACTATTTGCATGCCATATGAACTAGAAAATAGGACCAGAAAGTGAAGAAAGAAGCATAAAGAAACAATTAATTGTGTTCACAATAAAGAAAACTATCAAATAATAAAATGACATCAATAAAAGTGTTGGTTTTAAATTTTTTTGGACTTTGTTTTTTCTTTTGAAACTCACTGCATAGAGTGGGAATAATTCACATACTCAGGTAATCAAAAATGTTCCTTAGCAGGGTAGCTAAGAGCTTGGTATAAATTAACTATCAAAATTTGACAAAGGGACAAAGACCATGCAGACAGGGCAAAAAATTGCTGTAATCAGTATGCAGCTGCTACAAAGGCTGGCATACAGTTAGGATGCAAAAGAAGGAAGAATGAGATTCCCTTTTGATGTGAGTGTGAAGGGGGAAAGAAAAGCAAGAGCTCTGCAGTTTGGATTTTTGTTTTTTGAAAGGCTAAAAGGTTCAAAACCTTCTTGAATTCCATTATAGGAACACTGTCAAAAGGACTAGGTGTGTTTGATTAAATAAAGAGCAGATATAATTCTCCACTCTGACTTTAACCTGCTGTCATTGCATACTTAAATACAAAGTAAAGCAGGAGAAGTGGCAAATCCAACCCCCCACCCCAAACAACCAAACACAAAAAAACCCCAAACAAAAAAACCCCAAACATATTTTGAAGTGGAAAACTCTAAGCACTCCAATATATTCAAACTGAAACCTTTGCACTTGCTAGCACACCTCTCTGTCTGCGCACATCCCTTGCCCTCAGCTCTAACCATCCTGTGCTTATTTCAGACCAAAACATCAAAGGCAAGAGGATTTCTCCTTGAACAGCCTGAAGCAGCTCCTTGCTTGCTTCTCAGTGTCTCTAACCCCACCCAGAGGCATGAAACCTTTTCTGGTTGTACCATCAGGAACTTGCAGAACTAGTCCAAGGTTCTGCCCCAGCTCCCTGATGTATGGATCCCTTTAAGCCTCAGTCTCAAATAACTTCATGTTTCTCATTAACTTCTTTAAGGGTCAGATCTGAATTCCACAATTGAAAATGATGCTGGAATGGGATGTGGATTAATGTGGGTGAAGACTAAGGAACCAAGGTTGCTTGGCTGACTGCCCCAACCAAAAGCAATAAATATTATGAAGTTTTCTGTCCAAAAAAACGTGTCATATAGGGAAACTGAAAAAAACCCCCAACAAATAAAAGGGCAAACGATGTGTGGGTTATATTTAGGGACCTCAACATCTATCAGGGATATTAGTGGCTCCACTAAGATAGTTCAACTACAATAACAATTCAACACTAGTTTCCTGATAAACCCAAGCTTTAACCATAATCACATAATCAGTTACTTCCAATTACACCCAAAGATGAGAAGTATTTCTAAAAGGACACAATGTAGAGCAGGCAGAATTTCATTTAAAATACTCCATTTTAGAGAACCCAAATTACAATGAAGCAAAAAAAATATGTACAAGCGCTGTGCCCATCCTGTCCTGTCTGAGGGAACTGTGGAGAGATTTCCCTCCAAAATGCCAAAGAAAGAGATTGATCAGCATGAAATTGTGAGGAAAACATGCAAAATAAGTCACCAGGAAGCTGCAATCAAAGCAGCCAGGGCCGTAGTGCTGTGGGTGCTGCTCTCAGCATCACACACTCTGCAGCCACATGCGCTCCTGTGTGCCCCCAGACTGCTGGGCCAGCAGCACTGGAACCAGGCTGGAGACAGGCATGAGGTGGGCAGCAGAAACTGATGCAAATTTTTCCCTTAGAAGACAGCAGAAGGAAATAATTTGACAGAAACCTGAAAGCAAACATTATGTAAAGACAGTGACTTCAGAAATCTGCTTTCTGTGTGCTCTTTCTTTCACTTTCTTATCTGCTTTCTGTGTGCTCTTTCTAGCACCGTGTGATTTGTTTAAATCTCCTCAGGATACTTCCAGGTCTCCACTGGAATTAAGATTTCCCTGGTTAGGAAAGTACGGGTGACCAGTTTACAACAGAATAAATCAAGATATTGGTAAGGAGATGGCAAACAGAGGTGGAAGGATGCAGCAGTGTGCAAATGTGTGTATATATGGAGGGAAAAAATACTTAAAATCCATTTTGCCTAGTTGGCATGTTGCAATAGTAACCACAAAATTAGAGAAAAGGAAATTTTAAATATCAAACATTGCAAGAAATTCCCACTGATTAGAAGGCATGATCAGCTGGATGTTAAGTTTTAAACAGTGTTGAACAGGTTTTGTTTTATACTTCTGGCAGTACGTTCCCCTGTTTCCATTTTAATGAGGATCTTCATATGTTCATGCTTAAATTGACTCACCATTTTATTTTTTTTTCTTCCTACCTAAAATTCTACTGGGTTTACAACTACAAGCAGAAAATTTAATTTTGTTTACTCTCAGCTCTCAGAGTACCTGTAATTAGCCACAACCAGGAATAGTACAATTGAGATCACTAATTCTTTGTGTATTTTTATTTGTAATATCAGGCTATTACTCTCCAAAGTTCTAGGACATTGTGGGAATAATGAAAAGTGTTGGTTCATTCACAGGCCATGGTGTTCACCCAACTCTCACTATCACTAAGATGGGGAAACCCTCCAACTTCTAAGATCATGCATATCATAGTACCTACAGGACCCTCTGCCCACTTCTTCAAAGTATCCATCTACCAAGGAGGGCTGAAAAGCCATTTCTCTGTGCAAGTAGATAGCTGCCAGCACTGCAGAGCAGGATATAGAAGCTGTCACTTATAGAATTTAATACAGAATTTTGAAAAGAGCATTCTTATTTGATTGGTTTAAGAGTGCCTGTACTATGAAGACTAAACTGTTTACCTTTTCATTTATTACGGATGAGGTCAGCCTTGCAATTTCCATCAGAAAAATGTATTTTTGTTTTGTCATACAGCAAATGCTCTGTTGCTGTGCTGTCTCCTGCACTTTGTAGAACATGAGCCACAGCCCTGTGGAACCATTCTGGTTCCACCACTATGGCACAATGTGTGTTGATGTTGGGTAAATGTTCAACAGTGCTGCTCCTCATGCAGCCTCTGCAGACTGCTTGTAGAGCTGCTGGCTCCAGTGGTGGCATTTGTGCGGAAGGTGTTTTTTTCTCTGCTGTTTCAAACATTGCACCATTTTGTCATCTGAGATCCCATGGATGTAATCTGCTATCTCTTACCCAGTTTGGTGCAGGAGAGACAATGGTTGCATTACTTTGATCCACAGATCTCAAATAATACACAGACACTGATGAAGCCATGGCACACCCAGATAAAGTAGGTTTAAACTTCAAGACCTTTAGAAATGGGACATGTACAACTCAAACACATTATGCTTAGCACAACATTTTCCTGTTTAATTAAATGGGAACAAAGGAAAAACATGGTAACTATTATTGCTATGCAGTAATAGCTTGTCAGCTTAAGGTAAAGGATTGCTTTCAATGTGTGTGCTTCATTGCTTAGGAGCAAAATCCTGACCAACTTAAGGCTGTACTTAGTTTTAAGTATGTCTTATTAATTCAGATACTTCATTCCTGTAGTGAGCACGAATTAATGTTGCCTTACTAAAGTGTTCTGTCCTCATGCCAAATATTGTTAGACCAAGTTAATATGGAGGCAAAAAAAAAAAAAAATCAACCCCAAAATTCCATTTATTTTTTTTAGGTGTCTCAGGGTCTCAAAATTAGTACAGAGACCTGAGGGATGGGTTTTAGATCAAAGAGTGATTAGCACAATCTGTGTCAGTCAGGAAGAGAATACATTTACAGAGTCATTTTTCCCAGCATTGATGCAGTAGAAACAAAGCCTTGGTTGGTTGGTTTGTAGTGCATCTTACTGCCCTGTTCCATCTCTCTCTGCTTTTGTCCTGATTTACAGTTTTTGGGGTTATCCCACCTCATCAGTCACTGCATCTTTCAGCACTGGGGGAACTGGAAGAAAATACAAAACTGTCCTGTAAAGAATGACTGGTGTTAAATTTCTTTCTGCAGAGACAGAGATAAAATTTGGCATGTGAGGCATCTTAGCTGGGAAGGAGTGTTCTAACTTCCTTAAACTATGAATACTGGATTCAAAGGGGAAATGATGCCTCTTTAAGGGATCTTATAATCATTAAAACAGTGATTTCCTTTTTCCCTAAAGGAAGAGTTGTATGACAAATACCTTGCAAGGTAAGTGAGGTATTTCTATGGTAATTCTATGTTGTTCTCTGCCATCCAAAAGCAAGTGCAGGTAAGGAGAAGGGAGATGAAACACAAATCTGACATTTCAGCATGTTATTAGCTACGTGCAGGATATGCAAAATATCCTCAAAATTCAGAAAGTACCTGCTTGGAAATACAGCCTGAATGCTGCTCTTGAGCTATGCCTTACATTTTAAGATTGCTTCCCTCTCTTGCTGTGGTATTGCCATTTCCAATAAAAGGCACTTTATGCTAAAACATCACTTTTTCAGTTTCTCTTTTCTGCCAGAAACTTTTCTCTCCCAGCAATTAACATCTGTTTTCTGTCTGCCTTGCTATTTGAAAAAAAAAACTAAATATGGGTTTGGACAATATTCCCAGTGCAGATATCCTTTCCCATCTGAAACATAGTGGAAATTCAGCTCTGGCTCAGAGGCTCAGATTTCTCTATTATGATAAGAAAAGTGGAAGGTCCAGACATAAACATGCCTGAACTTCAAGATCATTTTGTTTTCCAAGTTCTGGTCTTACATGTATTTTAACTCTGCTGATTCCAACAGAATTATTTCTGGCTTACACTATCTCAAGGGAAAGGAGGAATTAATGCAAAAGAAAAAAAAATTGAGAAACTTTGATACCTATGTGGTCAAACCTCAGAATCTTTTCTTGATACCTAGTAATGTAATATTTTAATAAAATTATATACTGTTTTGGATCAAGTGAAAACTAAATATGGTATTCCAAAATTGACTTATATACACAGAGTTATGACATAGGTTTTTCTCTACATCCAAGAGAAACAAAATCTGTATAATTCCTTCAACTTTTTTTTTTGCTTTCTCCAGCTATTATATTCTTTTAAATTGGCAGTTCCAGTATGTTTCTTAGAAATTTAAAGTTTGTTAAAAGAAAATTTTTAACTCTTCTTTAGTGTCTTTTCCTTTCTCTCAAGCATGTGTATGTATATATAGGCTATCTCAGATGTGCAAGGAGTCAGGCCAATTATAAATATGAAATGAATATTATACATATGATTACTGTATAGTATATGTGATAAATAAACTTACTAAAATGAATATTAATAAAAATATACATAATGAATAAACCTAATCTACCAAAAGAATGTCAAAATTCATAGTAGACACAAATTCTATGGCAAATTAAAATCTTTCTACCTCTTCCTTAAACAAATTTTTGTCATTTAAGTGTTGTAATTTCTTAACTTTTGGATGCTGCCAGAGTCACAGATGCACAAACGCTATATTAGTTCTAGACCAGAAAGATATCCTAACATCTCACCTGCTAATTTCTCTTTTGATTAATAAGTTACAAACATGTTCTTTCTTCATGTGACCCACATTATATTCTGTTTAAGACACTCAGGCTTCTTTTGCCATGCTTACACAATTACCTATGTGATTTTTATTTGTGATCTATGACAGAAGAAAAATGGTTAAGAAAATGGTGTGGTATCCTTCAGCACTAAGTAAGATCATATCTTCATAATTTGTAGAAATAAAACTATGTATTTTTCAGTTTAGAATAAACTGGCCCAAAACTCAGGGTTTCTTTGCTCAGGAGATTGGATCAGAAGAGTAAGTGATATAGCTAAGGTAAAATGCTGGCCTAACCAGAATTTTGAGATCAAAACTTGTACTTCTGAGTAATGAGTACCCTGGGACCAAACAACTCTGACTGGCTTGAGTCCACACTGCTCAGGAGTAGTTCCCTCCAGGTGAGACTCTTTTGGTGTGGAGTTAATTGGAGCACAGCAGAGAGCCTGGAAGAAAGCTAACAGTTTTGCAGCAAGAAGACTAAAGCTCCCTGGCATTCTGCATAGTGGTTCAGAGGTAGACTTCCCCAGGGGTTCCTTCCAATGTGCAAATCCCAGTGAGCTCAGAAAAAAACAAAAGGCAGAACCAAAAGCCTCTGTACCTCTCAAGTTGTGCTTGGTGATGCCAGAGACTCCCAAATGATCCTGTTGCAGCATTGCCAGACAAGGAACTGGAAAGAGTTCTTTACTTATATACAGCCTAATCCAATATTAACAAAAATGAGATCTTGGCAGTTTCAAAACTCAGGGAAAGAAAGGGAAAAGGTGGAAAAGAGTGGTGTATGTGTCAGTCAAAAGCCCAAGAAGTGGACAATCAAGGTAGATGTTGTATTATGTGAGAGCTAAGACAAAGATTTTTCAGAACAGCTCAGGATCTGTAGAAGATGAAAAGATACCTACCTAAAAATGTTACAGATGTGTGAGAGGAAAATGGAGAAGAAAACAAGATAAAGAAGGTCCATTATACAGAAAAATATTTCGATTACAGCATGATTAGGAGATACTTCCATTGCAAATTATCCATCAGCCTGGACAAAATATTTGACTTTTCAAGAGATGAGCCAGTCAGGTCATTAAGAGTAGACCCAACTCCAGACTGCAGGTACCTAAATTTGGATGTCTCAATATGCCTACAGGGGAGATGAATTGCTGATTTCTCATTATACTCAGTGGTAACCAATGTAATGAAAGGAGCCTAGAGAATTGCTCAACTCACTCTAATACAGATGCATTCAGCTAAGCTCCACTGACTGCATTAACTAGCTCCCAATTAGCTAGAAAACTGAATTAGGCATCTAGTTCAACACCTGCTCCTAGATGTCTGCAATCCAGAGCTAAATCCCAGGCCGACAGTGTGATGCTGCAATTAAAGTGACATAAATGTACTGATTCTTAATCAGTGAGATTTTCCTGTTCTTGCAAAACAATAGTAGAGATTTCCAATTATTAACAAGTTTTACCATTTCTATAATAACTGTAATAAGACTGGTATGCATTTAACCTAGTAGAAGCAACAAGTGCTTAATTAAGTCTTAAGCAAATCTGATCATCTGTGCAATTGACATATTGAGAGGATAATGAAGATTATGACCCACAATAAAAGACAGAAATTATTGGGAAACTTTAAAGGAAAAAGCTTCCCTAACAGTTCTTGCTGTGGAGGTAAAACAGCACTCACAACACCCTGTTTGCAAAGCTATCAATAATGGATGAAGAATGGGGGCCAAGCTACTTTTGGTGTTGAAAAGTGCAGAAATCAACCTCACTAATCAACTCCAAAGTTAAACACCCTGTGGAAGGACAATGTTTCCTCTCAGAAACTGGCACTGGTGAGGATGTTGCAGACAAAGTACCTCATAAAGGAGCCAACAAGTGACAGCACTGATAACCTGTCTACAGCTACTGAGCCGACACAGCTGGCCTGGAGATGTATGACCAACAGTCAACCACTTTACACTAGTAACAGTCTCACCCACCTAAATTGTTAATATCTTCTAACCAACTACTTTTCAAAGTGTGTGTGGAGATTTCTCCCTTGAGTAGGGATGCCCCTCAAGGTTCCTCCTTGAGGCTGAGTGAAAGATATATGCTCATGGCCCTTGGTAGCAGCATCAATTACAAATTAAACATCAATTACAATACAAACAAGAGAATAACATCAATTTCTATGTAATAATTTGTTTTGATAGCTTTAATATAATTGCTTCAATACTGCTTCAAAAATAGTGCCCTATACTAGTAGGCATAACTACCTATACTGTGTAGTAAATATTTATTATTAAGATCCTTTAGTCTATTAATTGGCATAATCAATTTATGCAAATAATTTATTTTATTTACATAAATATATTTGGGTTGCCAATCTTGATTAAAGTTCTGCAAAGTTCCAATCACATCTATCCTTTAGACATAAAACATTGACAAAGTCTGGAGCTACGACTGGATCCAGCAACAGCCAGGCTTCTTTCTGAGATAGAGTTGAAAGAGCAAGGAAGTCCTGCACTTCATAAGTCAATGTGATTCTTTTCTAATTGGTTTTGTCTGAAGGTCTCTTCCTATGACATCAGCAGCCTCTTTGAAGTAAAAGTAGCCTATTTATATATACACATACAGTGTTGTATATTTTTTATAGTGGAATACAGAAAAGAAAAATGAAAACAATAGTTTTCATTTAAATATGACTTCTTAAATTAATTATTTGAAAATTTTTAATTTATCATTATCGTATTTATTGCTTCATTTAACTTTCATTGGAGTCCCTCTATGCTCTAGAAAAAAAATAAAATCAGGCCTTCCTTTGCCTTCACCCCAATCTCTACATCAACTGGTATTTTCTTTTTATGGTGCTCTTGGCAAAAGTAGATTTAGCATTTCTGATCTTTGTTTAAGTAGATGATATATTTCTAAAGGCTGAGAGTGGAAGCACAAAAATTTTCAGAGCTACAAATTTTTTATTTAGAGCAAATGTTACAATGGCATTTTGAAAGGATGAACTTGGGATTGTGTGTTTGGTCATTCAGGACAGACACAGCTGTTCAGCTTTCAGGTTCTCTTTTGCACTGTCAGTGGCTGAAGTACAAAACAGGAAAATAATCCCGACCAGTTCAGAATGGAAAATTAGAGAGAGAATTATATAGTTGTGGAATGAAGGGAATTCTGTAGTATGCATTTGTATGATAATTTAGGCTTTTAGTGACAGAGAGAAAAACCAGCACAGTTCTGGAATAAAATATCAAAACCAAGAATGTAACTTAGAAATTGCCCCTAGACTAATTAGGGTCTGGAAGGTTTTTAATGGTATTTTAAAATCATGATCAAAACCACTAAAAACTTTCTCAATTTTTTCACTTTTAAATTGCAGTAAATGTATTCCTAAAAAAACTGATTATTTCCTAAAGAGCTAAGATAAATAATGCACAGAAGACAAAATAAAGAATGCAAAGGGGATCACACAGAAAAACAGCAGCATTTTTAGTGCAAATTCTGTTTTGTTTTGCTTAGCTTGTGGACAAAATTAACATATCTAAGGGGAAAGGAAGGAAGGAAGGAAGGAAGGAAGGAAGGAAGGAAGGAAGGAAGGAAGGAAGGAAGGAAGGAAGGAAGGAAGGAAGGAAGGAAGGAAGGAAGGAAGGAAGGAAGGATTTTTTCCCCCTAAAGACCAAAGGGAAAAGAGTCAGTGTAACAGCAAATCTGTAACAACTTCAACCAACTTTATGTGCGCATGAAGATGCGATACAGAACATGGCCAAAATAAAGACCTTTGGGTTTTTTTTCCTAGATCAATATACCAAGAATCCAAATTTAAAAGAAAACAAGGTACCAGAACTGAAATTTGGTGTAAATGAAGAGGTGATGTAGAAAGACACCAGAGGAATATAGTAACCATGACTGTGAATTCAGAGTTATTTATATCAGAATGATTTCCTGGGGGCAGCATAGGAACATAAGAGTGTGATATCATTGTGATTTCTGGTTCAAGACTGTTCAAAAAGCATGAATAAGTAAGGTGAGGCCTCCCAGTTTGGATTATGCACCAACACAGAATCAAAGAATTGTTTGGATTGGGAGAGATCTTAAAGGTCATCTGGTTCTAACCCCCTGCCACGGGCAGAGACACCTTTCATCAAACCAGGCTGCTCCAAGCCCCTTCCAACCTGGCTGTGAACACTTCCAGGGAAGGGTCAGCTACATCTTCTCTGGACAACTTGTCCCAGTGCCTCACCACCCTCAGTGAAGAATTTTTTCCTAATATCCAATCCAAACCTACTCTCAGTTCCTACTTGTCCTATATCCGTGTGCCCTAGTAAAGAGTAAAAAATGTTCATCATAAAAGATATAAGAAACTCCCTCAAGTAATTGGTTTTTACTTTAAAACAAGAGTATTGGATTCTGTTTCAGAGTCTAGATCAAGCCTTGACAATAGAAGATAAAAGTGGGGAAAAGAAACTTTATAGACTGCTTGATTAGCCACTGAAGTGGGGTGTAGGTGGTGAGGCTCAAGACTCTCAGCTGCTTCATTGGTTGCAAAGATGCAAGTCACAGTCATGGCCATCCTGAGAAGATTGTAGTAATGAGGTGCTTGTAGTGGGACACTCAGGTCTTACAGTCGTATTAAATATTCATATTTACATTATATGCACATATGAATTCTATTATTTTAAATATTTTATGCAATATGTAACTATATTAAATATAGTAGTCCCTGTACTAAGAAAGATTAATTACAAGGCTATTTTTTAATAAGCTTTTTTACTTCACAGAGGACATAACGATATCCAGTCACCAAATGCATTGAAGGGCTTCATAGAGCAAGGAACACCACAGCAGCAAGAGGTGAGAGCAGCCCTCATCTGAGCACTGCCCAGCTCAAGCCAGACTGATGCACATCTCCTGCGAACAAGGAAATCAAACCAGCTGCTCACCTCATTTTAAATGTTACACTTCTCCAGACTGGAAGACAACTGAGAAATCAAAGGGAGGAAAAAATCCAGAATCCTGAATGTTGTTATTTTCGTGTCACTTTGCACAGTGCTGTCTCATTTTAAAATTTGCAACAATTCCTGTTATTGCTATATTGCATGCAACTACTCCTTTCTGCTCTATTAGAGCATATTTCTCTGTTATGCAGCTGTCTAAAATCTGCTTCGGCTTTAAAGACAGATGCAAACAGCTGTTTAATGAATCTGTCATTTCCTTATCTTCTCCAATTCTGCAGACTGATTATTTCTAAGTGCTGCACTGTCTTTTAGAGACAATTCTTGTAAGAAGAATAAGTCACATTACTTTCTGATTTCTAATATTTATGTCAACTTGGGGAAAATAGTCTCTCAACATTACATCTTTAGAACTAAAAAAAACAAAGCGAGGGAATTAGTTGATGTATTAGACATTAAATCTGATGTGATGTTTTACAAGTTTGATCTCACAAGGAGCATGTTGTCAAAGGAAATTCTACAGCTTGTTCACATGCTCGTGAACTGAATGCCATTTCATTGCTTGATGGAAGTAATTTAAAATAATATGTTAAAATGCCATATATCATAGGCAAGCACTTTTCTCTGAGACCTACTGCATACAGTCTAGAATGATTTTTAAAAATACTGTCAGTTACTGCTATAGTCTAGTATTCCTCAAGTTGACACATTTTGAATGGCAGATTGAGGATTAGAGTGAAATATACTTAAATGCGAAGATAAAGGAAAAGCTAGGGGAAAAAAAAAAGAATATAATTGTAGTGAGATTCAGGAAGTACCTAAAAATTATTCAGGTCTACAAATTGCAATCAGGATGAGAACCATGGAAAGCCTACTAAGGCATGGCCAGGAAAGTTATATGTAAAAATCTTGTTTGAATTATATATGTTCTCCCCATCTTTTTTCAAAAAAATATAGCTGAACAGTTTTAAGAAAGTGAGTTATACTGCAAGAAAGTGATACAATTTGATTTTCAGTTTAGGATTAATGTTGAGGTCTTTTTCTCTTGAGAAAATGTGAGTCCAAGGTTTGAAATTGCATTTTACTGTAACTTGGACTCACAGTCTATTCCTAACTTAAGAATCATATTTGAATTATGAGCTTTGAAGAAGAAACAAGCCAGGGGAAAAAAAATATATATGAAAAATGGATCACAGAATCATAGAATGGTTTGGGTTAGATGGTGCCAAGGAAACTTCCCTGTCTGACCATCCAGGAGCCACTCTGACAGTCACACTTTTACCACCTGAGCTGGAACTGAGGACCCTTTGAGCCTACACACTCCACACTCACACTCAGAGCAGGTTTCTTTACTGTTTTGACCCCAGATTTCCAGTAGTAGAGTTCCAGATGTCCATTTACTCTTGGTGCAATAACTAAATAAAGTAACAGCTCAAGCTGGTGCCTCTGAGTAAAGGAAACCCTGAGCAAAGGAAACCCTGGGATTTTCCCTGCTCAGTCTAACTCAGGACAGTGTGGAGCCCTCAGCTCCTGTTGTGTCTGCGAGTGTGCAGTCACCTGGATGGGCCAGAGGTGCCCTTTGCTGAGTGAAGAGTTGGCTGTTCACTATCTTGGGCTTGGGTTCCCACACCCCTGAGCTCAAACTGCAGCTGCTCACCAAAGAACCTGCACTGAAGGTGCTCCCCCATCAAAGAAACCTTTAAAGGTCACATAGTCCAGTCCCCCTACCATAGGCAGGGACATGTCCAACTAGGTCACGTTGCTTGGAGCCCTGTCCAACATGACCTCGAACATTTTCACAGACGGGACACCCACCACCACTCTGGGAACCTTTCTGACTAAATCAGTGGTTTCCTGATTAGATCCAGCCTGGTTATTTTTTGGGTAACTGCAATGAAAGGTCTTCAGGTGCAGTCAGCTTGTGAGATGAATCAATGATGATTTATCAAAGTGATCCCTCTACCTTGAAGTGCTCTGGAGTTATAGATGCACTACTTGTCACCAATGTACCCTGGGTCACTCAGACACTCCAGAGTACTCATAAATCAATTTAAAAAAAAATTCATTTTCCCACCTTTGCAATTCATCTCCACATCAAGACATGGGAAAATCCTGGTAAGATATATGCTCCTATATTTTTCTATCATGAGTGAAGTCAGACTGCAGCAGAAAAGCTTCTCCTCTTCCACCTTCTTCTACTGATTCCAAATCCTTTTCCTCCCTTGGACAGTGTGCTCCTTCCCGATTTACATGGGCTTTGCAGACTCCCAAATACTAGTTCTAGCTATAATATCAATACTTCTGATTTTTCTGCTACTTATATTTCAAATAATATTCCAGTCCTGCACTATAACATTTTCTTGCAATCCCAGTGGAGATATTGAAATTACTCACAGGGGAGGAGTTACAAGGAAGCCTTACCTTCCTTTTCTCTTTTATATGCAAACTTTAAGCTGATCTAATTTTCAAATTATCTTTCACCAATAGGAAAACAGAATTCCAAAACAAATATCTTAAAGAGTAAAAAAATATAGAGTAAAAATTGTAGACATGCACACTGGGATTAATTATTTGGAAATGCACAATTTTTTTTTCATTTTTTGTGGCTGAAATCCTGTTTTGATGAGACTAGGAGGGAGGGTGTGAAATGGTATACAGGTAGTGGCTAGTACAAACAAAGATGCTGGGCCACCAATTGAACTGGGGCTTATTTGGCTTGAACATGGTTAACTGCTTTTTCTCATCCGAATGGAATTTATCCCAGTGTGCAAGTCTATGAAGCACATATCTGAAAATAAAATAATCCACTGTCCCATTTCCTTGTAGTCAGTGAAATGAGGAGTCACTTTCAGAATGTGATCCATCTCACCTATTTTGGCTGCCTGTTTTGGATGAGAGACTTCCAAAGTGCTTGTCCCTCTCCTTGGACTTTGAAGCCAACCTGAGTGAGCAGCTCTGACCCAGCTATCTGTAGGTTGCTCAGATGGCTCCTGGTGCAGGTATCCTACTGCAAACCAACGTCCTGGTTTATGACATTCTACTAGGAAAAACATGACTTGCAATTTCCCAGAAAAATTTATTTTAACTGACTGATATTGCAGCATCAGAGAATGAAATATAATTACTGGTCAGAAATATATATCTAATTGTATCAACATTTTTTAAAAATTGCTCCCTATATTTTCTTTTTTCCAAAGTTTAAAAAATTCTATTTATATATTAAGTACCATGTTATATTCTTTACCTATTTAGGGTATTTTAAAATGGAATCTCTATATTTTCTATGGAAATAATGAGGTGGTAGGGGGCAAGAGTGATTTATATTGAAATTTCTCAGCATTTTGTTTTCTCCCAGAACTTGTAAAATAGCTTCATAGTACTTGGAGTACTACTTTTACATGGAAAACTGCAAAGCAAAGAAAGTACCAAATGAAATTCCATATACAAAAATAAACTATGATAATCCTACATACAGTCAGTAAGACAGGACTTTATCCCCAGCTCACAATGGAGCACTTTCACTGAAAAAATGCACCTCTAATATTAAATTGCATCATCACAGCAGACTCCTTAGCCTTCTCTCAATTATTAAATGACTCTCAAATTTTACTTGTTACTCACAAATTTTACTTAGCAGCCTTTTGCTGAACATGATTAATACAACTGTTTTTGCTTTCTGAATTTTCAGTATAAAATTTTCTATATGTTTCATTATTTTTCAGGAGCTTTTTGAAATTAAATTACTAATGAATTGAACATGGACTAATGCAAGCTAGAATAAGAAAAAAAAATCATTTCACCTCGCAAACTGAAGAAAAAGAAGAGTTAAAATCCTTTAGAAAGATAAGATTTGGCATTAGGATATTTTTTTAAAAGCTACATGTATTGTGATGCTCACTAACCTATAATGGGTCTGGCCTACATTCTCAGTAGGTTTGTTCTCATCTTTACTGTATATTTCTTGGAATTCAGAGAAAATCTGGAAATGGATAAATGGATAATCCTTGTCAGCTACCTAGGAAGAGATAAACATTCAGACTCAGATATTATTCTACCATTTAGAGCCTCACACAGCCCTCAGTGGACTCATTTTAGCTGAGAACTTATTTCAAATAAGTAAAGAGACTAAAAAAAATTACTTGGTTAAAAGGCAATATTTAAATTATTTTCCATTCTGCTTTCATCAATCAGAAGTAGTCTCTTACTAAAAATATTCCTACTGGGAAACAAATGGGGTTTAGCTATTGTTTGTAAATACGCTGCAATAAAAGTAGGGAAATTATATATTCAAGTCATTAGTAGATGATCACAGAATCCCAGAACTGATGACAAATCTAAAGAGTGGGAATTGCCCAGGAGGGCAGTTTCAGGAATGCATCTATAAATATCCCAAATAATATGTACAACAACTTTCAATATTACACAAAATTTACTGTTTTATTAGTCATTGTTCTTTTATATCAGAATTTTGTAACACTTCAGTTACTACTTAAGTATTTGCATTTCTGTGAATTTTTCTTGCTGATTTTCAAAGTTGTTGGTTTTATTTTTTTTACAGGGGTGGAGGACAGTTTATAAGAGGTCCTATTACAATCTTAGTGCAGAAATAAACTGTATGTCTACACTCTGCCAGATTAGCTCAACAGGATATTTTAAACTGGAGTTACTGAGAAAATCTATAAAATTTTGGGTTTAATATTTGCTCTTCAGGTAAAATCTGAAAGGGGATTAAAGTGTGACTTTGTGTCTATAAGTTTAGATGAATTTAAGGGTGATTTTACCCTGTTAAGGGTGCCAAGGCAGAGGTCAGTTGTCTTTTGGTTTATGAGAAATAAGGAAAAGCATGGCCTGTCAGGTAGCTAAACCTAAGCTGCAAGCACTGAGGGAAAGAGCTACTTTGCACGGTCTCAGGCTGTGAGGAGTGTCTCTCCTCTTCACAGTCCTTGCTGAAGATAACTCCTGCATACTGACAGTCCCAACATCTGTTAAATGTTAGATGTTGCACAGCTTTGAAAAGGGGAGCATCAGTAACTCAAGTCTCTCAGCTACTAACTCAGGCTGGGAAGGTTGTTTCACCACACTTTCTTTATATTTTTTTTTTATATTTTTACTCACACAGATCTTGTAAGGTCTTGAGTGAACCACTCCAACTCTTACAGTTTAAGAAAAGAAACTCTTTGCCTTATTACTTCTAGTCACCTTGAATCCAGGACTACAATCTGCATGGAAGCACAGGGCATATTTTCACAGAGTTTCACAGGTGGACACCTTAATCCCATGTGTTGTCAGTACCGTGGGTTTAGCAAGTAAGCCCTGAGGCATTTGTTCCATGACGGGCTGATACGTCCTAATGGCTTGTCTCATCATCTCCCATCTGGTATATATTTTCTTGGCTAGCTGAGACAGCATGTGGTTTACTTTTGCACATGTTCCTTGTTCTTTTTATATCAATAATGACAGAGTGTCATAATAATAGAAATAAAAAATAACAGCAATTTGCCCCAAACTGAGAGCACTGATCTCTTTACTAATAGACAGCATTGGCTTAATTTGCCTAAGACTTTTTGTGGTTTGGTCATGCTGACAGCGGTGGTGATTTTCCAGATGCAAAGGATTAGGAAGTCTTGGACTGCATTGTCATTTCCTGCAGATTTTACTAGGAAATTTACAGTGCTGGCATCATGAAATAGCCCAGGTCTCACAGTCACATGAAAATCTAATCTTCCATTTCAAAAACTAGTCCAGTTTCAGCAGGAGGAAACATGCAGCACCTTTTAGGGAATGATACGACTGATGTTAAGTTGGCTCCACAAGGTTTCTTCTTCCCTTTCATTTTTGTTACAATAGAAATCAAAACAACCTGCCTGTAATTATTACTGTTATTCTTTGTTCCTTCACCACCCTACACAGATTCACTGTAGTCACTGAATTGGCTCATCCATGTTAGTTCCACATCCCAAGTTTGGCACTACTCAGTGTTACAGTTAACTGGGCAGTGATTTTGTTTCTAACATCTCTTAAAAAAGCAACCAAAATTGTCCAGTAAACAAGAAGTCCCAACCAATAACCCCATAAAATCTATTTTCTTTAAAAAAATTTCACTCAAAATATCGTAATCATTTTTTTCAGATGTTTTGAATGTCGTGATCTCGCATCACCTTGAGTCACTAGGAGAAAACAAAAGTGCAAAAGAACAACTTTGTTAAAAATGTGAATGATGAACTGAAAAAAAAAAATTAAAATTTAATGTTCATCTTGCTAAATGAATTTCCCATAGATTTTTATTAGTTTGAACCTCTCACTCCAGAGGAAGAGACAAGGAATCCTGAAGCAATACAGGTAGTTTTGCATCTCTTAACCCTTAAAGCATGATGACTCCTATTTTCAGTAAGTTTTGAAGGCAGAATTGCATCTGGTTACATTTTTTTTCTTCAGTCTTGGAAATATAAATAAAAAATAGCAACCTGCTTGGCTAAACCCTCGAATGCCAAGCAAGAATGGATTTGTAAATACTACAAGCAGTATTTACAATACTAATGAGGCATCAATGACTAATAGCTCAAGGAAGCTTATTTAAGAATCAGTTCACAGCTGGTAAGGAATTATTATAACAAAAAGGAATTATGAACACTGAAATCGAAATGTAGTAGAAATCTTCTTACATTCATGTTTTACAAACTGCTAAAGAAGTACTCTCTTTTTAATTATTATTTTTTTGTGTGAGAGCTTGAAGACTGCTTTTTGGTTTTGTTTTGGCTTTGGGTTATTTTTTGCACTTGCTTTCTTGGGCATCCAGATTCATCTAAACTAAAAATCAGACCTTGATTTGGTGTTAAAATACAGCACATAAGAATCATAGAATGAAATGTCACTTGTGAGAGGAGAAATATAGTGCAAGAGGAATAGATTTAACTTTTTTTTTCTTTTTCTTTTTTTTTCCAGGTTTTCAAAAGTTGAAGTTCATCTCATAATTATAAAAAATTTCTTCCTCACCTGGTGCTAGTTAGTTCCTTCACTTTATATTTGCAATTTCTTTTCAAGAAGTCATACGAACATAACCATGTCCAGTAAATAACATCTAAAAAGAGGTATGCATAATGAACTCCCAATCTCACAGTAGTTCAAGCAGAAATTTTTTTAGTCAGGATATTTAAATAACTTGAGAGGAGAGAAACTGGAGATAAAGTTGACATTTTCAATAAAATCTTTCCAGATCCACTTTGCTATTTCTTAAACAGCTGAGATAGTCTCTTCTTTTCTCTCTTCCTGCTATTTTTTCGCCATTATTGCTGTAAAATAATATTTGATAGGTGAGAAATAAACTATTTTCTGTTGTGCTTTAGAAGAAAGGCTGAGAATGATGCCAGAAGAACATCTATGGAAATGAGCACCTTATTAATCCACATAGCAGATGCAGACAGGCTGAAATAGGAAGCATAATTCCGACTTGTAACGTACCTTTCAAGGGATTAATACAAAATAACTCAAAAGCCCCCCAAAACATAATATGTCAAACCAAAAACTTCCAAGAACATCTTGTCCAGACTTTTGTTGGGGTTTTTTTTTTTGTTTGTTTTGTTTTGTTTTTCTTTTTTGTTTTGAAGCTGGTTTGACAATAAACCTGAGTGGAATTCTTCAGAGTAACCAGTCTTAGTTGATATTCTATTTCAAACACATTAAAACTATTATAATTCTACCTTTTAAGGAGTCAAGCTGTGAGCAATATAATTTTCAAAATGGGATAGAGGGCTATGCAATGGTTATGGGCAATCTGTTCTCGTAAGTTCTATAATCAGCCAAGATGATGAGCTATGGCCTTCCTCATTATAAGAGAGAATCAGATTTACCTCTGCAAAAAGAAATGGCAACACTTAGCATTTATATAGCCTTTTATCTCTTAAAGCACTTTGGAAGTATTAATTAATTACAGGCAGAGAGGCAGAATTTTGAAGCTTACTGAAGAAACTACCTAAAATCCTGTGAAGGGAAAAAATTTCTACAGGGAAAAGAGTCTTGGAAATGCAACTCATTTATACTTAGAAAATTGCTGGAAGAGAAAAAAAACCCCAAAACTGTATTTAAATGGCATTAAAATCAATCCTGTTACAATAGTGTATAATATTTTCAACTGGTCTGTAATTATTTCCAAAAGAAAACTTTGGCCATGTAGTTATCAAAAGTAATACCTGACATGGGTAGCTTTGCTGTAATTTGATTTGGTCACTCGAGATGTTTTTTTCCCTAAGTCTGTGTTGCATTATTTATGTGTGAGCCATTTCATTTAGAGAAGAGCTACAGCTTAACTGGTAGAGCTTAAAGGTGTAACTGCTCTTTTAAATCATTGGTGTGGTTTAACATGCTAGGTTGGACAATCCTTCCAAGAAGAAGTATTAAAGACAGGAGTAAAAGTGTTAGGGTAATAACATGATAAAAAATTGCAAGATTTTTAAGGTATTTCTGCTATTTTCTGGTTTAAAAGTGGCATCTATTAGAAAATTTTGAAACAATCATGTGGAAATATCTTTTACAAGGAAATTCTTGGGTTGTAACAAAATTTGTTGTGACAACTCTTTCTTTTACATGTAGGTAGATTTGCATTTCTTATCAGGTCTTTTATTCAGTAATATGTCCTATCTGCCTGCTAAGGGATTGTAATGAGGCAGCTGTCATTTCTCTTCTGTTTGTATAGTGGAGTGATATAAATCTTTTATTTTTTTAATTATTTATACCCTTATGCCTGCTTGAATGCAGGCCAAAGAAATACCACTTACATTTTTACTTCCTCCTCAACTCTCCCACTACAGTATTGTCATATTTATATTAAAAATGTGTCTATGTGTAAGTGAAAAAAAATTCCATAGTCTTCTTCTTAGAGTTTTGGCTGGCTGGAAATTTTGTACTAGAAGCAGGTTCTTAAAGGTTTTTTACTAGATTCTGCAGTACTTCATGCTTAAATGCAATATTGCTGAAGCTCACATGGCTGGAAATTGCAGTATTTATAGCTCAGGTCAGGCTAGCATCCAGTAGAAGGAAGTAATGTTGTAAGCTGACAGACGTCTTAATCATATATGTTGCTATATGAGAGAGCAGCATCCGTATCCCTAAACATTTCCAAGACATTAATTCATTGCAAGCCTGTTTCTTCAGCCAAAATAAACTATTATTTTTTGGAAATATCCTTTGCTTTTCACATTAATCTCTCCCTTAGATACACCCAAATACTCTTTGCTTATGAATCAATCTCATTGTAGCACTACTTCATCTTGTCAGTGATGGTAGGGTTGCACCTGGCAGAAGACTGGGAGTCCCTTTGCCTTATATGTGTCCTTCTGATATGTTTGTCCATGCATCCAAGGAGACATTTTGTTCATTTTCATAAAGCCAGTGAAGGTCTAGCTAACCTCAGATATTGCAAGAAAGAAACTTATTAAACTTTAACATCAGCAGGAGCAGCCATGCAGAAGTTAAACAAATCCCAATGTACAATTATTCGCCTCTTTTCCCTGAATAAAGAAAAAAAAAGGCCAATCATCAAAACCATAATGTGTAAATGATGAAATGTCAATATAATTTCTCTCCAGATAAAAGGAAGGAAAGGTCTTAGGAAATAATTTTTTTTTCCCCTTTTATTCCACTTCGTTAGAGACAAGGTCTGGGCAAGAAGCTACATGAATTCTTGGATATTAGATGCTGACAGAGTTTCTGAACATCTTGCAGATGTTGCTAGTTCATATGTTCTCAAAGATACTCATGAAATGAAACTCCCTTTCGTCCACTTAAAGTTCTATTCCCATAAAGAATTATGAAAATAATTCTATTAGAAAACAGATTATATCTCAGTGTAAATGGAAAATAAAAAATTGTGAACAATGGAAAAAAAAGCTCTTTAAACTTACAGATGGGTTACCTTACTGCAGGCCTATGGTTTTCTTTTGTATCATATAAGTCTTACTCAAAAATTACTCCTTTACAGAAAATGAAGCTGTTTTGTTTTGTTTTGTTTTCTCTCATAAAAGTTTAAATTTATCTTCAAGCCTTTGACACATTTGCTCAGAGTTGAATCTACACCAAAGAAACACAATATAAGGATATGGAACAGCTGCACTAGGCTTTTTTTGGTCTTGATTTTGTAATTGCAGCGGTCAAAAGTGCCACTGGAAACCAAAAAATACTGAATTGGACTGCAAGTTGCAGGAATTATCCCAGCATGAAGCCTGACAGATGCTTCATCTCTTGGTCAGAAACAGATCTATGGTCTTCAGTGTGACAAACACTGTTTTGGCACCATGTAAGTGCTATTCCCATACTCTCAACAGCAAGCTGTACTGACAGAGAGATACAATGTGCTTTATTGTGCATTTTTTGCCACTGCTCTTTATGCTCAAACACTTTATATATTGCATGAAATGTTTATCCATTGTAAAAATTTGGGAAAAAATACTTTAAAACTAAAATAATTAGCCAAACCCCATATTTATGGCACAATTTTCCAGTTTGAACACAAAAGGGCAAAATAATATATTTCTCAGTGTAAAATTTTCTTGACTCAGAAAAACACAGAAAATTTATGTGTGCAGAAAAATAAGGGAAAAAGTGGTTATTTTCATTAATTCCATGGTGCCATGAATATCATTAATTAAATGGTACAACTTTTCGATTCCAAGTAGCTGTTAATTAGTGGTTTCCAGTTTCTGGCAAAGCTCAAAGCCATTTCTCTTTATCTAATCTGCTTGTATGATATACAGGGAAAAGAGTAAAAATCAGAAGGCAGTATGAGAATGAACAAGATATGCCATACAGACGATTTTCCCAATCTGATTTAACAACTTCTGTCATAATGTTAATCAGGCCGTGTTAGTGCCACTGAAGATAATATCCTTGGGGGTGCTGGGTGGAGAATCCTCCTTTTTCCAGTTTGCTCTTTGCACAGCCTTATTTTGACTTTGCTGAACACAAAAAACAGAGCTAATCATCTGTAAAATACTTAAAATACACTGTTATGTAGTTAGCGCCAGCTCTCCCAGGGCTCAAAACTGTTTCACTGAAGTTGTGTGTTCTCCAGTCTAGGATTTCAGAGGACTTTTGGCATGATCCTGTATGACTCAACTCAGTGGGAGTTTCAGGGCTGATTTCAATGGAATTGGATCCATGAAAGCAAGTTAGAAACTCACTTCAGTACACCTTTGCCTCTCTTTAGTTAGGAAACAACGCAATTAAAACCTTTTCCTCATTTTTTGGAGGCAGTTGTCCTGATTTAGGGTGGCTATGTACACAACAGTACTGACATAAAAAAAGAAACTCTCATGAGTCCATGTCACATTATATTGAGTGTTAAATAAACACATAAAAAATAAACAAAACCAAACCCACCAAAATAAAAATAAACTAAACCAAACCAAAAAAACCAAAACCAACCCCTGTCCTGAGTTTCACAGGATTTCCCCTTCATGTTGTACATTATGTTGTGGCATTGTTGAAATGTCTCCAGCATGTTACTGATGTTAGAAATCGAAGGTATAGATGCCAATGAGAGTTCTCAACCTACAAATGCCTACATTAAATTTTCTTTTTCCACTGGCACTAAGAGCAAAGCTTATCATGATTTGAACAATGAAAACCTACAGAAAAAGCTGTCAAGAAAATCAATTTAAATTCCTGAAGTCTGAACAGACTAAAACACACAGAAAAGGAAAGAAAAAGGTAGAAAAATAAAGTCTGGCCTATTGTATCTGTTTGGTAATACTGTATCCAGGTACCATATTCTTCACACAGTATCAAAAACCTACTGATTATTGGGGAGAGTGGAATTTTACAGCAATAACATAATCTAACCCTGTCACATGGGTGTGCTGCTGCAATTATATGTTTCCAAACCACACACTTTACTGAACAACTTCCCTAAAGATTAAATAGCTCTTTCTGTTCCCATCCAATTTATGTTCTTCTTCTTCATGTTTTGTTATGTCATGCTATGTTCTGTTATGTCCTGCTATGTTGCTTTGTTATGTTATTTTCTACGCCTGTAGCCCTTAAGGGATGTATAATGAGAACAGCAGCACAAATGAGAAAGCAGAAAATACAAAGCACTAAGTGTAGATTTAGACAAAGTGACAGCTGCCATTAGAGATAAGGTAATTCTCCTAAAAGGCTCCAGCAGAGATTTAAAAACTAGCCCATACTGCCAAGCTGCAAAAGAAAGAAAAGGGCTTTTTTCCAGGTATTTCTCTTTTTTTTTTTTTTTAATGGGGTATTTTTTTTTTTTTAAGAATTTATCCTCATCTTTCAATTACACCTTCCTATAAATAGCTGGGGGGGGGGGGGGGAACAAAAATATCCTCTTTACTTAAAGGAATATAGTTTTTTATTCCTATAGATCCTCCAAGCCCAACCTGCTCCTGCCTTTTCTTGTCACACTCCACAGAAAAAGAAAGCACAAGGAAGAAATGTGCCCAAACACGGTGAACTTGAAAATGCACATTCAGCCTTTTGTGAACATCAGTAACAAAATGACTTAGTCACTCAGGCTCCACCTAAACACAAAGAAATGTTAAAGTAAGCTAGGAATGTGAAGAATTTAGGAAAGATTTCATCAAAATTTCAGGGATCACTTAACAGCCTGAACCTACCTTCTCCCCTGGGGACACCTATTGGGTAAGAACAGCACTCTGCTGGCACTGAATAATTTCACTGGGGATTAGACCTTGTCTGTGCATTGCTTTGAATAATATCACTGACAATTCTTGAACCTTTTATATTAATAAAGAGTGTTATTCTGTAAACTGTTGGTGTGTGTCCTGCACAGGTGCTAGCCATTCCTGGTAGCAGGTAACATACTCGAAAAAAGTGGGGAGACCTCAGACCACAAAGTGGGGAGAGCCATTGAGAGTTTGCTGTTGCTCTGTGTCCTAAACAAGTCTGTCAAGCCACCCTCTGATCCAGAGGACTGTTCAGTGAAGGGTCCCCATACACGGGATGCTGATGGGTTGATGGCACACAAGGGTCACATCATTCCTGTGGGCTGACAGACTATCAAGCGCTAGGGGTTTGAGGAAATCTTCCTTCCTTAACATGGATTAATAGCCTAGAACTATAAGCTGCAGGAGATAAATTCGAAGGAAATAACAAACTGATTAAGTAAATCAGAGCTGATCTACCTATCAGTGTAATTGGCAAGGATTTTCACTTGAAAGGTGGAAATTTTAAACAGCCACCTTAAAAGACCAAATTACCTTGGAATAATAATTACTATGAATGCTTCAAACACAATGAAATCCAGCTTTGATCCGACTTGAATACTGTGAAGTTTGATAGGAAGGAGTAATTAATACACACTCTAAGGGGCAAACTCAAGGCAATGAAGATGACTGTGCTGCCTGGAATCCTCTTAATTTTAAATCCCTATATATTATTACCTCATAAAGCTCTTGGTTTTGTTTTGTTTTTGGTTCTTTTTTCCTATGTTTTTCAAGTATTCAGACATTTTAGCATTTTCTTAGCTTTTATTTGTGGTCTAGTGTACTCTTGAGAATGATGTTCATGTTCTTCATCACCCCATCACAGATGAACACTACAACTGCAAAATTAATGTGCTTTTTGTCATTTTGGTCATTTTTTTTCAATACAGACTTGACTTACAAGAAATGTGTGTGTATGTGACCATATGGTATCTCATCCACAGAGAAAACTAACCTGGAGTTCTCCTCAGATGTAAATTTTGACCCATTAGACAAATGAGCATATCCTTGGCATATTCCATGCTGTGTTGGCCAAGGCAGATACCACATACATATATATCCACCCACACAGGAATAGGTGACTTAAAAACAATTGTAAAATGTCATTTTTCAGTGTTATAAACAAAAAAAACAACATTCAAGGAAACTGAGCTCTTAACTGAAGAGACCAATTGAGTACTATTGCACTTCAGCAAATCAGCTACTCTACTGCAGTCATTGGAGTGGTTTTCAAGTGGGCAAACACCTGGCTGGCACATTTGGAAGGCAAATTTAACCACCTATAGCTTTCACCTCTCTAAATCCAAGAAAACCCCAAGCATTTTCCTTTTTTTTCTTTTTTTTTTCTTTAATAGCTGAGTATATTCCTGAAACAACCTATATGCCTACCTTTGTCTAATGATTCATCTAATGTGAGAGTCACCATACAAGTTTGTGCTTAAAAGAATTTTCTATAAAAATATAACCACATTTACATATATATTATTATATGTGTATTATTTACATAGGTATTAATATTCTATATTAAATAATATAGATACATATATATGCATGTACACATTATTTAATCTGATTCTTAAAATCACAGCTCTAAACCATGCATTTGGTGATAGGACAGCTCTTTTTTCAAACTTCATAGAAATTTAGAAGATAGAAAAAGCTGCTACGAGCAATATCATGGGCAATATCATCTGCTGAGACACATGATTAGACATCTGACAGACTTGAACTGGAATAGTATCACCAGGCAACCAAACCTATTAACCTTTTTTCCAGCAGCTGGCTAAATCTAAAAAGCTCAGCAGTATCAATTTATACGTTTGTACAGTCCTCAATGAAATGGAAGCAGAGTGATTCAAAAGGAAAATCATGCGCTGATCTACAATGGAATATTAATAGCTAAGCTTGGGAGAAAATGGTACAGAAATTCCAGCATGAATCTCCTGAACTAGGAATTTGAAGATAATTAAGACAAAAATGGCATTTACATATTGTTGGACATTCTGTCCACTGATGTGAGTGGGTATAGATGGTGGTAGTGTGACAAAGGAAGAACGGATTCAACCAGATGTTTCAGGAATGGAAACACAAAATAGCTAAGAAACTAAGCCAGTGTCACTATAGATAAAAAATATGAAGTTAAGAAGTTCTAGACCATTAAATTTAATGACATAGGAGTAAGCACTTTTTAAAGTCTTTACATACTGCAATCACATGACTATACTCAGGGAAAAGGGTGAGTCGTGTTAAGGGACAAAACCTGGCCCAAAATTTTTATCTTATCCTTGCACCACACCACAAGTGCAAAGGGAAATATCAGTAAATGAATGAATGGAAAATCACAAGTATTCAAAACTGTAGAGTAGTTTAATACTAAGCTTCTTTTTTTTTTTTTTTTTTTTTTTGCATTCAATTAACTACTGAAAAGAGACAAACCTACAAATGGTTTTGCTTTCCTTCCTTGCCCAACTTTTCCTTTTCCTTTCCCTTCCTCATTAGTAGCATACCCCTCTGAAAATAAATTGTAAAGTTGAATAGAATCAGCAAACAGAAAACAATAGCCTTACTCACAATGTCAGTCAAACTACTCATGCTTCTGGTATTTTTCAGCAGATTTTTTTGTCAATTTTGTTCTTTTTTTTATATATATATGACAGGTGATTATCAGTTCTGATTATCATTTGTATTCTTTGCTGTTAGCAGCTGTCAGGCTTCTTATTCTCAGTATGGATGACCTCAAATATATAGAAAAGACCTATGAAATCAGTTTTTGAAGTCTGAAGAGCAAGAGACCCACATGTGGCACTCACATTTGCAGATATCTGAATACAGAAATTGATGTTTTTCAGAATGTGAGCATGCTGACAGGCAAAGCTGAGCAGCAAGTATGTTTACCTCTGAGTGAGAACTCTCTACCTTTCCACCCCCGTGCCCTGACACCAGCCCATTTTTTTTTTACTCCTGAGCAGCCATGAGTACAGCAGCAAATACTATTGTTTAACTCTGCAATCTGTGTCATCTAGATGACAGAAACTAAGGCTCAGTTGATCTGAGCCTTGGTTCCTTCAGAGAGAAAAACCTGGGGAAAAGATTCAGGACAAAATGATGGCTTGGGGAAAATAAATTCCTTTCCTGCTGTCTTACTGCTCGCCGGAAAATAATGAGAGGTATTTGCTCCTGTTGTAGCAAGTCTGTTGCATGTTAACAGTGAAGGTGTCAATAGGGCTGCAGTTTGTTCAGCCTGGAAAGAGAAGGCTTTGGGCAGACCTAGCAGACTTCCAGTGCCTACAGGGGACCTAAATCATAGCTTGAGAGGGGCTTTTTACAAGGAAATGTGGTGATAACACAAGGAACGGCCATAACCTGAAGGAGACTGGATTTACATTAGACATTAGGGAGAAATTCCTTCCTGTGAGAGTGGTGAGACTCTGGCACAGGCTGCCCATAGAAGCTGTGGCTGCCCCGACCCTGAAAGTGTTTAAGGCCTTGTTAGAAGAGGCTTGGAGCAGCCTGGACTAGTGGAAGGTGTCCCTGCCCATGGCAGGGCGATTGGAACTAGATGGTCTTTGACATCCCTTCCAAACCAAACCATTCTGTGATTCTCCAGTTCTAAGCAGTGCAGAGACCACAGAGATGCTCTGTGTGGTGCAGCTGGTGAAATCCCTACTTTGTCTTGCCATTAGTGTCCTTCAGTAGCTCTGTGCACACCAAGCCTCTGTCGTGTCCTGTTCTACGGGCAGCCATGCAGTTGCACTGACAGGTTAAAGGTGCAGAGATGCTCGAGCCAGCTCTGCCCCTTCCAGTGCTTCAAGAACATTTGCATGAAAGCAGCAGTGTGGAGCACTACTGAAGCTGTCCTAAGGTACAAAATCTGTTATATTACGTGTTCATGATACAGATCTGTACTTTTACACACAATGACAATAAGAAAATTAGGTATGAATTTAAGGTGTAAACATTATGTAATGTATAAACATTAGATTTAGATTAGCAATATCTTGGCAACTTATACTGATGTTTATTGCTTTGGGTGAAAATGGGCTATCACATTTTGCTTTTCCTCTATACTTTCAATGTTGAATATTTACAATAGATCTAGCAAGCAGCTCAGAGAGACATGCTCACATTTGCTCTAATAACTCCCATAAGTGACCTCGTACTTATGGTGATGTATATGAGGTCCTACAGCAAATCAAAACCAATATCAGATGTCAGGTGTTTTCTGTCACTGTTCCCACATCTAACCCAGTAGATCACTGTGACCTTAGACAAGTCATTTAATCTCTGTTTCTATTTCAGGTTCACACGTTAATAGACCTGAATGAAACTGCAGTGAAACAGAAAATAGTTTGCTATTATTCTGAAATATTCCTGCATTTAAAACATTTAACATAATGGTGCCATAAAAGAACTGATGTAGTACTGCTGCAAAGCTGGAACGCAGACTTTTGTGATCACATTGCCTATAGTAGATGATACCTTGAGGGTGCTTCCTGTTTATGAGGTGATAACCATTTCCTAAGCCATATAACTTTCAGGTTTATTATGCAAGGACACAAATATTCCAGTGTTAACAGCAAGAGCTCTTAAGGCATTACATAAAAAATTGGTTCTTATTTTCATTATCAATCATACACTTCTTGATTCCAGCATCACTGAAACAGACACTGTGTCCCTATTGTTCAGAGAAGTTAAGCAACACGGACAGAAACAGACAGATTTTATTTTGCATTTGATATAAGAGGTCCATGGAACAAGATGCATAATGCTACAGCATGTGCAGCATACAAGGTTTGCTGGCAAAAGAAAACCTGTGAATAAAGCCATATATTATTGAATACAGGCACACTCTAATCCTGAAATAAAAGGATCTGATCCTTTAATGGTGTGAGGAATTTTTGCAAAAAAACAACTTTGATGCAACCTGAGTAGGTAGGACTGATCACAAATTTCCACTTCAAATTTGAGTATAATTTATGGTATGGTGAATCAAAGTTAAATTCAATGTTTAAAAAAATAATTCTATATTGTGGTGACTATGATGCTTTTGGTCTGGAGAAAAAGATGTCTTCCAGAAAGCAGCCCTGATTTATCTTTGCAACGTGAATACACTAAAGCATTCAACTCTTTCCTGTGGCCCATTCTTTTCCTGCTGAGACCAGAAAGTAAGGAAAATCTTCAGTATGATAGGAAAAGGGAAAGAATTCTAAACAAAGATATTATAGGGAAATTCCCTTGTTTAGTTTTAAAAAGACAGTTTGTACGATTTCTGTCAAAAAAAGATTAAAATTAAGATAACTTCAGAAGTTCCATGAAAAAGAATGTTTTAATCAGTCTTTGCCTTTATGTATTTGGCTGCCTACCAGAAAATATATATATATAAAACACCTTTAGTTTCAGTGTGCCTGTTTATTCTTTTTTGAAAAGTATCTTACTGTTAAATTTCAGGTGGGAACACTGAAACAAACTTGCTGGACAGTGGCAAAGTTGAATACATCCTTACTGGACTTCAGACAAAGCACCTGAAAACATCACAATATTTGTTATGGTTTCTGGTAGGAAATTCTGAAGTCTGAGGACTCCCAAGGTGACATCATCTCATGTCCTCTGCTGTCTTTCTGCCCACAGAAAGTTCTAAAGAGGAGACTCTTTCATGCCTTATTTGTAAAGCGATGGGATGTCAAATGCCATTCTTATTTTGGAGGCTCTGCTGTAGCTCTCCCTGAGACAAGCACAGTATAAGATACAGAGCTCAGCTGCAGCCTGTCAGTTCATTTTAGTATTTAATGTCAAGGGCTTATACAGTGTTTTTCATGTCTAGTACCATGTATAATTATTCAAGTTTCACTGTGCCTATAATACAGAAAAAAAAAATTACATATTTATCTCTCCTTCACCATAGTACTGTAGAATCATAGAATGGTTTGGGTTGGAGGGCACCTTAAAGATCATTTAGTTCCAAGTCCTTGCCATGGGCTGGGGCACGTTCCACTTCACCAGGTTGTTCAGAGCCCCTCCAAATTGGCCTTGAACACTTCCAGGGATGGGACATCCACAACTGCTCTGGACAATATGTATGCACTGCACTATTTTAAGTTACATCAGTCCACAAAACGTTTTTTCCTTTCCTTCTTTCTTTGAGAACACAGGAGTTAATGTTTAATCTCCCCACCTTTTTAGGTTGAAGGTTGTATGTGAAAATTTAGGGCAGATATTTGTTCCCATGACAGGCTTCCCTCTCAGCATGCAGTAATGTGAAACCAAACACTCATTTGGTTATAAATCCACTCGGAGGATTTGCAAAAGTAATTCCCCCCAGAAATATATGGAAAGCTCAAGATGGCTTAAATTGAAACCTAAATTATTCTCTGTTAACATTAGTATTCCCCTAAGAAATACATCTGCCAGGTTAGCCTGTGTGTGTGGGAAATGAGACCTGAGGGCCAGCACCAACAGTCTCACTCAGCTGCAGTGGATGCTCTGCTCCTTCACTTCCTAAGCAGGCTGTCAAGACATCTCAGCATCAGACACAGGATCTGAATCTAAGGTAAAACTGTATTCCAATTGTCAATGCCAATAGAGAAAAACAGAAGGAAAAATAATAAGGAAAGAAGGCATAAAAATATTCACATGACAAAATCCTAGGCTGTTTTGGATTGGAAGAGACATTAAAGATTATCTAGTTCCACCCCCCTGCCATGGGCAGGGATGACACCCTCTAGACCAAGTATCTTAGGGTTCCATCCAACCTTGCTTCAAACATTTTCAGGGATATGCCATTACAGCATGAACTTGTCCTGATGAAACATGAACTTATCCCTCTGACCACCTGTTTTATGTTTAAGCTTTTTTGGCAAGGCTGAAAGTAAGAATAGTATTCCAAATTTCCTATATAAAACTTTGATACTACATATACTAAAATAATTTAAAACAAGAAGGAAGGAGTTTAAATCCTGAAGGTTTCGGATGTAAGATATCTGAGTTCTGTCTCAGCCAGCTCTGAGTACCACTACACTTAAAGGAACAAGGGAAAATATTCTTTAGTTCTAGCACCCAATCTGAGAATTTAGTTGCAGAGAAATCTAGAGATTTTCATGCTGTGCCTGGCAAGAAAGGTGTCTGTTCTTGTGAGCTGGATTAATGAAGAAGATATAGAGAAAGAAGAAATCTTCACAGAGAGGTAAATAATCCTTGTGCTGATATTCTAAGTTATAATTGAACCTGAACAAGAGGATAAAGAAAAATAGAGTTTACAAATCCACAGAAATAAGGTGGAATTATCTTATGTAATGAGTTGATGACTAATGCAAAGTTTTACAGTGTGATTCATCTAATCATTGTATGTGCTGTGTTTGCAATAGGTCAGAAAAATTCCCCCGAAGAGCCCAGTTTTCTCCAGACATGATAAATACAACCTAAGGGGATTACCACAGATGTAATAATCTCCAGGAAATATAATGAAGACTGCTATTCGTATCTGCACTGCAAAATATTTTACAAGTTTGGTTTACAGGTATTTGGGGAATATTTTCTTGACTTTCCAAAAATCTTATTAGATTCCTTAAGAACAAATTTATTTGTAGATTCATGGAATAGAACCCCTCAAACATCTAAGAAATATTTGGGGTTGTGAATGAAAAAAAAGTAACAATTACTTCACAAATCTAAAGTAGATTAATTTAAAATAAGAAAATACCTATCTAAATATATTAGAGGACATAGAGTACATGATCCAGTTCCATGAAAAAGAAAGACAAAAATATTCTTCCTAACTACTATTGCAAGGACTCTAAAGACACATGAAGGAAATATAAAATAGTGTGCAGCTAGTTTCGTAAGAGCCATGACTGGAGAAATACAAAAGTATACAAAAGAATTAGTGTCTTATGCAGAGAAACTGCATGTGGTCTTTCTTTCTTTCTTTCTTTCTTTCTTTCTTTCTTTCTTTCTTTCTTTCTTTCTTTCTTTCTTTCTTTCTTTCTTTCTTTCTTTCTTTCTTTCTTTCTTTCTTTCTTTCTTTCTTTCTTTCTTTCTTTCTTTCTTTTTCTCTTTCTTTCTTTCTTTCTTTCTCTCTCTCTCTCTCTCTCTCTCTCCCCCTCTCTCTTTCTCTCTTTCTCTCTCTTTCTCTCTTTCTCTCTTTCTCTCTTTCTTTTTCTCTTTCTCTCTTTCCTTCTTTCCCTCTTTCTTTTTTTTCCCTTAGTAACAAAAAATAAAACTCCAGGTCATATTCAGGTGAACAGTAGCCTCAGATAATAACCCCTAATACTTTTGGACTATCCTGGACATAGCATGGACCATTCCTATTTTCCTGTCCCTTTCCTTCCTCACACACTAGGAATCCCATTGAGAATTGCTGGATACATCCAGAATATATTCACCTGATATATTCACCCAGGCAGCAGCAGGAAGGTGATTATAAATCAAAGCATCTTCTGACAAGCCAGAACACACTTTGGCAAAAGAAATAAAGGGAGCTCTAATGCTGCAAAAGGAAGCAGATGTGTACATTGCTGTGACACCAGAGAAATCAACTGCCTATAGATATTGCTATATCACACAGCAGTCAAAGAGGCTCAGTGGCTGGATTAACCTTGACCCAGAGGAGTCTGGGTCAACATCAGCTGCAGCAGGGTCTAAGCTTACAGGTTCTCTTAGAAACACCACTGCTGCTCTTGGGGTGTTACAAGTGAACATTGGTGTGAAGTATTTCTAAGGGAACGACAGCTGAAGGTTGTCTGATGGCTGTCAGAGGGCTCAGGACCCCTCCCGGCTTGCAGACAGGCAGCAAGGCTGTGATCAGCTGCTCATTTTTCCCAGAATGCTGCTCTGGCTCTGCAGGCTGCAATCCCTTCTCCCAGCTGGTGTCTGCAAAACTGAGCATAGAACTGGGATTTCTCAGCCAGCTCTTTCCCTCGCCTCCATTCAAGTCAGAGTCACAGTAAGCACAAAGTCACAGCTCTGAATAAGAATCTTGTGGTGTTTCAGGGGATATTTTTCTACCCAAGGGCCAGTTGTGTCAGCAGGGGCAGTATAATGGCATAGTGCCTTTTCTGGAAGCATCAGCATTGCCCCTGGCAAGCTTGAGACATGTAGAAAGGCTCTTGTAGGACACTGACGATGCATTTATTGGTAGTTCAATACCTGAGTACTGATTCTTCATACCTGGTGTGCAGATCTACAAGGTTAAGAGGTGACAGAGGTGTTCTGTACAGTGTGGGAAGAGATGCAGAGGTTTTAGGGTGCCTAAAAGTGAATGAACTACACAGAGGGAATGAACTACACAGAGGGAATGCCTCTTTCCTTCCACTTTGTACACGGAGCCGAAGATGACAACATTGCAAAGGTCTAAAATATTACTTGATATATCCCATATCAGCACTTCTTGAAAGCAGGGCTCCAGAATTTTTTTCCCTAAATTAAATGAAAATATAAACCTGGCACTACTACTTACGTTACTTTCTTTTCTTTCTAGTGGGCTTGATTTTCAGAAATGCAAATTCAAATGAATTTGTGTCATTAGTTCTTTGGAGTAAATATATTTGTGGAAAGTAATTATTCATTGTTAATACAACACATATATGATCACTCTTTTGTTTAAATTAGATTTAAAATTATTTGCAAACAGAGTGATTGCACAATATTTCTGGCTAATGGCCTTAACACAAGTTTTTGCTTCAAGGGACAAAATCACAGGCAGTTAAAGTCAAGACAGCAGAAAAGATGGATATCTTCCTCCAAAATAGGGCCAAAGGAAAATGTTTAAGCACTAGCTAATGTACTACTGATTTACATTAGGACTTGTTTTGAATTTGTGCTGAAACCATGTGTATTGGATTAGTGCAGCAAGGTTTTGGTAGGAGGGGGACTAAAAAGAGTGGCTGGTGTGAGAAGCTACCAGAAACTTCACCTGTGTTTAATGTAGCCAGTGCCAGGTGTCCCAGGACAGATCCTCTGCTGTCCAAGGCTGGGTCCAAACGTGACTGCAGCAGGGCCCCAGGGATAAAATGTTGAAGTCAAACACTGGAAGCATTCAATAGAAAGAACCAGGCACAGGTCACTCAGGGCAAATAGTCTGATCAAGTGTGCATGGGTGGGGTTAGGAAAATACAGGGAGGGATTTTCAGGGCAACAAGCAGGGCTTTGTCAGGAACAAAGGGAAAGGGAATTAAATATGTGCCCACTGCTGACTGTGGCATGGGGCCTGGTGGCCTCCCATTGCTGAGGGCCAATGTCACTGCAAGGGCACTCCAGACTGTCTTTGTAGAGGTAGCAATCAAAATTCCCTGAGAATGGAAACCAGAGAATACATCCGGGAAGCAGTTTCAAAATAGAAGTAATTTCTGATGTTGAATCCTAATCCATTCCATGATACCAGGAACTACGAATTTGCAAAATGCTCAGTGGGCATTTCAAAAATTTTGAGTATATTTTTTGGCATGACACGGTATGTTTTGTTGAGATATTCTTAAACACTTCTGAAGCTTTGCTTAGAAAGGGAACAAATGACCCAGAGAAGTTCCCACACTGACTGTCATCAAGCTGCTTCCCTAACATAGTTCAAAGAAAGAAAAAAAGGAGAACCTATCATGTGACATACACTAAACAGACTGTACTCTTCTTTGTGCCTGGAAGTTACAAAAATAATTGTAGTTACCAGGTATTTTCATGCTTCAGAAGAGACTGCCAGAGACTGGAACAGCTTACTTTTTTTGAGAAAACTAGTCACTTTATAAGATTGGTCCCATAAATAAAGTAAATAAATTGGTGGATTTTTACAGCTTTTGACTGGAATAAGAAAATCATAAATATTTGCCCTAAAAAATTGTATTTTTTGTATTTATATTGGGATGTTTGTTGTCCCACCCCTACTTTTCCCCTAGAAACCAAATTTTTTCAGTTAATTTTCAGTTAATCACAAAATATATTTTTGCCAGAAGTAGTGCTAGAGGCTGGTTCCTACTTATATATGTTCCAACTCACTTATAAAAATGCCATTTCTAGTGAATTTTTCTTCTTATTTTTGAGTTTGTCCTTCATATTATGGTACATGACACTAAAGCAGCATGCTTCTTTTAAATTTAAATTGCAATTCATAAAATTTGTTCAACATATTTTAGCAACTAACAACCTAATCTGGACCTGATCATTGCAATCTAATGGAATGAATTAGTATTTAGCATGTCTGCTTTGCTTCTAACAGAAGTAGGCATTGCAAAATAAAGAATAAATGAAAAGTTACCTGGTACAAGGCTCATTTATAAGGTAAGTGACAATAACGTGTTTTTCTTCTCACCTTCTGCCTTTGATTTAAAAGAAAACAGAGGTGAATGAATGAGGCAAAGAAGATGCAGTGTGCATCATCTCACATTCTGTTGTGTGTTCTTACTGAATTGCTCAGGGAATAACCCTGCTTATTTATATAAGAATACTACAGAATAGGAAACCATCATGACCAAGGATTGTAGGTAGTGTCTTCTAATGGCCAAACAGGAAATAATACCAGCAAACTTTTTTTCTGCATAAAGTCATGTCTGAAGCTTCTCTTATGAAACACCTGCCAGAGCCCATTTTCTGTCATGCAGGTCACTTGGCATTGTTTTTTGAATACGAGGTTATTCTGTTATCACTAACTACATCATCTTCTGTACTGAAAATTTGTTATTTTCATGCACTTGAACCTCATTGTCACCAAGGCTTAGTGTACAGTCTTACATAACAAAAGGTTATTTCAGTTAGTGGCAGTCAAGGCTGCTCCTCTGATTGAAGAGCCCTTAATTCCTATTTACTTAGAGTGCCAGATATTTTCAGCTGGACATTTAGAAATGCAAGCCATTCTTAACTCAATAATCATGTTAGGATCATGAAATAGTGTTTTGAAAGTGCATTGAAAGAATGATAAATTCTCTGTTCGGCTGATTGGGTTGCATAAAACAGGTCACTCAAAGCAATAAAGTTATGGGATGAAAACATGTTGCAACACTAAACAAGTCCTGTCTTCCACCAAGTTGGCAATTTTAGCTCATGCCATAAATTCTCAAGAGTAGCAAAATCAATTTCAAGATGTTGATTCTGCATATCTGCCATTGTAATCATCTATTGATCGATCTTTTCTTTTCCTTGCGGCTTTCCTGGACTTTCATTTCCAAGATCAAGTATTTTTTTGAGGCTATTTAACTCACAGTTCTATTTGTCTTATTTGGGAAACATATTCTTGCCCAATTTCTGTGAGATGATGTTTGTTTCAGAATGTATTGTCTCGGCAGAAATGTTTCTTGCTGGTTATTTGATAGATTGCTCTGAGATGGCACTGACGAGAGCAGTGGGGATGGCCATGACTGGCAGAATACAATACCACTGAGTATACTACAGGTTATTGGACAAAGCAATTTAGAAATTTGGCAATTATGAGTACTAAAGAACACTTGGACAGACCAGATAGAGTCCAAACAACAATTTTTCCAGTAGACCTCACCATTCACACTGACAGGTTATACCAGAGCCTGAGTCTTTTGGGTGTTGGCTGGCATAGAGTTAATTTTCTTTATTTGGTGCAGTGCTGTGCTTTGGATTTGTGTTAGAAACAGTGTTGATAACACAGGCATGTTCATGTGAGTGGTGTCAAGGCCCTTCCTGCTCCTCACCCCATCCCTGCATCAAGGGGGTTGCGGGTTCAAAAGTAGCTGGGAAAGGACACATCTGGGACAGCTGACCCTGCCTGACCCAAGGAATAGTTCAGACCATATGGCATCAGGCAAAGCATATCAAGTCAGGGTAAGAAGCAGAAAGGAGAGGTAGACTTTCAGAGTGATGGTGTTTGTCTTTCCAGATCACCATTGCATGTGATGGAAACCTGTTTTAGTGGGGAAGACTAAATACCTGAATTCTGGTGGGATTTTGAGAATGGATCCCTTGTTCAGCTTTGCTTGTGCATGTCTCTATCTTAGCCCATGAGTTTTCTTGCTTTTACTTTGCTGATTCTCTCCTCTATCCCCGTTGCAGGGAGTGAGCAAGAAACTCTGTGAGACTGGGTTGCCATCTGGGCTAAAATTACAATACTCTCCATTAAAATTTCTTGTAATTTTAAATTTAACCTGATTTTTGTATTTCAAACATTTCTTCTTATTTCAGTACTGTTTCCTACTAAATTCCTTTGTCACTTAGAACAGCAGTGGTCATGTCTATATTAATAGCAATTGGGGATGAAAGTTTTGAAATGTGTCTGAGGAAAAAAAAAGAAAAAATAAAGGATTTTATAAAACCGAAAACCATTATAAAACGTTATGAAGAAAACTATGAATCAGAATGGGTGCCTTTAATTTAATCACAGGCATTAAAAGATAATCAGATAGAAAGTCCAGCCTAATTTTTAACTGGGCAGCTGCAGGTCTTTCTATGGAAAAGGCTAGATCATACTTTTAATTCATAACAATAGACCTGGCTATTGTTAAGATTAAGATTTCAAATTGCCTTTTCTCTTCTGATATCAATGGAAACCTTGAGGGAATAAAAAGATAATAAGAAAAGGTAAAATATGGCATTTTCTGTTTTTCAGTTGTGGAACTGATCTCAGTGCTAGGGAAGACCTTTATGGTTCTTCAGCCTGGTTGCTTGAAGAACACAGATTACGGAATTTTGTGCCCTAAACAGACACCAGTGATTCTACAGCTTTTTCTGTTGTTATCTGCTTTTATTCATCACTCTTTTCATGTCTTATCTACTTTTCTCTTTCCTCCCTTCTGCTACTCCCCTGACTTCTCATTCCATCTACTTATTTCAGTACTTCAGACAGACACTACACTAAACAAAAATGATCAGCATTTCAGTAATAAATGATAACATCTGAGTGCAAGTGCCAAACAGAGTTAGCACAAAAAGGAGAACACTGGGTCAAGGAGAAACAAAGATAGTAGGGCCATAGCTCCTGGCTGCTGGTACACCCAGGATGACAGCATTGAAGTGACTACATTAATTTTCCTTAAATTCATCAGGATTTAAATACTTTCAATTTATTGATTTTAAAAAGTTATTTACTTTATTTTGATGTGATGAAAGCTGTCTATGTTGCTTGGGCCACTGGAAAAGCCCACTTGTGTTTGATGCCTGACTTTTCTGTTTTGCAGTGTTGAAATAGAACAAGTGGATCTCATATCCAGCTCACTTAAATCTCTGTAACAGTATTGATTAAGTTACGTACATCAAAATTTGCCAAGAATCAGATATATCTTTTTCTTTAAGATGCCATAGCTTCATCCAGTGATATCAATATCCCCAAACACTAACACATTCCTCAGCAAATAACTTCCTGCTGGAGACACAGTACATTTTTTATCAAATATTTATGTAAAACAAACTAGACTGTTTTTTCTTTCTCCTGTTCATTTTTTGGCAATTATTTGTCCTATTACATTTAAAGCTATTTTACTAATGACAAGGGAGTGTTGATCACATCCGCTTGTTTGTCCAGAGTGCCAGAAATGTACTTGTGTGTCTGGGTCTATAAGAGAAGTGTAATATTTTTCTAAGAAAGGAGATAGGTTGGTATATAAATAGGTAAATAAAGCAATAGAAATTTTGAATAAAAAAATTGTAAAAAATACCTCAAACTCCAAAATGAAGAAAAAAAAAAAAAAGAACACACTTTCCCCTACAAAATCCCAAACCTACAGAGCTTTATTTTGCCTCATCCTCACCTTCCCAAACTACTGACAAAAATTACCTGGCTATATCAGTTCTGCCTTTCTTAGCCAGCAAAAAGGGTTAAAGAAAGATAGGGGTGATAAGATGCTTAAAAAACTTCAAATTCAAATCAAAGCTTAGAAGATGGCTTTGTTTTGCAAGCTCTGTTTGGTGTTAACACCCAAGATGTCTTGTTCTTTCAAAGACTCTCATAAAAAAAAAAAAAAAAAGACTAAATGGCAACACACAAACCCAGAAATCTCATTCAGACTACAAGTGCAGTGAGAAGTCTGCAATCTTCTGATACCAAAGCAAAGAACATAATTGTGAGAAATGACTGTAATGAGAGTGTGAACACAGAGCACTATGGACAAAAGATACAGGCACAAATGGCTAAATAACAGGATTCGTGCAAACAACCTGGAAACGGCTCCCTGTGTATCTGAGATGATCCCATGTGAGGAGAATAAAAGCCACCGAGATAGGAAAGAAATAGCAAAGACAAATAAGAACAAAATGAGATTTTTTTTCCTTTTAATTGGATAAGTGTGTCTCAGGAAATACAGACACATTCTCCAGGGGTAGGGAAAAAAAAAAAAAAAAGATTCAAAAAAAGAAAACACTATGGCAGAAGAAATACAATTGTTACAAATATTGATGATCCTTAAAACAGCCACCATCACTTGCAATATTTGCCTGTCCTGTCCTTAACACTAGAATACTATTTCAACTTAAGTAATTTTATTGCTTGCTTTCAGGCACCGTGGAAATATTTTCAATGGTATATATAGCTGTGCAGAACCTAGAAATACTGACATGGGAAAAAAAATTAAAATAAGAAACCCCCAATTTTTCTATAAGAGATGAGTTTCCTGTTGATGTCTTCATTCTCATTCTATTTAATGCTGTCTGGAGCTTGCAAATGTTAAGGAATCTATTTGCAAGTTTTTTGCTTTTTGCTTTTTGTGTTGCTTTTTGTGATTCTATCTGAATAACTCATTCAAAAGTCAATTTGTCTATATGTCTTCTCTCTTCACTTTCACAGTGTGCCAAAGGACACACTTTTAGGTATTTTCAATGTTTTCTTGATAACATCCTGAACAGGGAATTAACTGAAAATGGAAAGAAGAGAAAACTGTGATGAAAACTTTGATATTTGGTGGAAAAGATACTTGAAATGTGCAAATCACTAGAGTGGCAGTGAACCCAAGCACTTTTTACTAGTGATGTCAGCAGAAAACCATAAAGTTTTTGTATGAGCAGCAGAGACACAAATCATCAACAGCTTGCTCTAGTTAGACAACATTAGGCCTACAAATGTAGCAAGGATTGGCTGGAGGACTTAGGATGTAGTCTGACCCTGAAAAAGTCCCTATAGTTCGAACACCAGTTGTCTTCAGGTGCTTGTCTGTGCTGAAAAATTTACTCTGAAACACCTATGGATTTAGAGGACTGGGTCAACATAACCTCAGTGTCTGATGTAAATGTGTTCATTACTGCCAAAATCAAGGAAACAAAATTATTTTTGTGTTTTTGACTCATTTCAGCCTGTTTGGAAAATGACTGTGAAAAATCAAGCAGTTTAACTGTTCAATTGTTAGAAGCTTCCCTGATATGATTACCTTCCTCCTAAAGAGTTTCTAGACAGTTCAGGAACTACAGTAGGCCAGGGACCATTCCCAGTAGGTAGTCTGCAAGCACTTCTGGAATGCAAAGACACAATTAATATGCTAGTACAGATGTAATTTATTTGATCCCGGTCAAATCCCTTGTTCCTTCAATTTTCCTTCCTGCAAAATGGAATAATAGGATTCTTTCAACCCTCCAAAATATACAGATGCATCCCTTAGCAGCTGGCTGATACATAGCTGTGAGGGTTGAAATGGGAAAATAAGGGTGATTTGTATACGTTAAGCATATGGGTTTTCAAATTAACTGCTTTAAAATGCACATTTGAATGCAGGGAAGAGCTAAGCACTTCTGAAGTTTGCATCCTATTTCATGTTTGCCAGTCTTCTAACATCAACAAACACACGGTGACACCAACATTTCTCTCTGCATCAGCTGCTTCCGCTAACAGGGCTGTGAACCAAGAACTGGGGAAGTCTGTGGACATTTTGGAAGGCCCAGAGGAATTCCAAACTTAGCTACAAATGATGGAGAACTATTCACACTTGGCATGCTGCTGGCTTCTTTGAGATCTGGGTATTGTATTTTCCTAACGAGAATAAAAAAGGACGGGTTGTTTATGAAATAAGCTTGTCCCACATGACCGGTTCTCAGCCAGCAGGGCTGAAGGTAAACAGCCTGGGCTCAATCTAGACAAAAGAATCCCCCCAAAATGTGGTTCCTTAAGGTCAGTTTCCCAGCTACCCAACCCTTTCCTGGTGCATGCTACAAGGAAATCCAGAAAAAAGAGCCAACCCAGACATACTTCTGGGCATCCCAAACACATGCAATGCAAGATGTCACAAAGATTTCAGCTTGGATACTTCTGGATAGCTCTAGATTGTCAGTAATTGTCAATAATTGAAATACCTATTTTAATAAATATGCAAGTTCCCTTGCACACTCCAGCTTAACTATTGCCCATCTGGATCTAAGCTTTTGGAAGAGTGGCTGATGGTCAGTTTGATGCCCAGTCCAGATTCCATGACTCTTCTGACCATTTCTGATATTACCTTAATGGCTAGTGGTTAATAAAAGCACACTATCACCTCTTAACCCACTGAGCAAGAGGCAGTGTGTGATGGTGCTGGCAGCATTTTTCAAATTTTTATTGTACACGTTACACATGCATCTGGGTTATTACAAGCTCCCTGTTCCCATCAACAACAGTAATTGCAAGCTATTTCTATAAAGTCCATTGAATTGGTACATTTCAGTAATGCCCCAGAAAGAAGGCTACTCCAACTACTGTATATATTTCTATGGTTTATGAATCAACTTTATGATTTTAATTTTGGAACTGTTATTAAAGAGACAGATTGCATTTAATAACAATTTTAGTATTGCCTGATGCTCTAACCAGCAAGCAATAAAGCAAGCTAAAATTAAAACAGGAATCCACTGCTAGGAGGCAAACACATACAGAAGGTAGTGGATTGTTGTTCTAACCTTCATAAAATATCAGCAGACACAGTATTTCTTTCACTGTGGTGCTTATTCCCAGGGTTGCAAAAACAAGCCGCATGTACTGGGAGACATTTTTCCAATTTAAAACAAAACCCCTTCTGTGGCTGTGTCCTATGCTTAGGTTTATCATGAAGACTAGCTGCATGAATTTTGCACATTCAAGTCCATTCATGCCCAAATTGTCTGGTTTTCTTACATGTGGTTTTTGCTCACTCTTCAGCAGAAATGCAGAATTTAGAACTCCAGAATCAATTTTTGAATCGTTGGTGCTATACATAGGGATTATTTGTCAATCACAAAGGTTCTGAATTAGTGCTTCTGAATTGGCCATAACTCAGCAGTTAATGATTTAGTGGAAGAAAGTTTTTCAGCTAACATTCTACTGTAAACATTACTTAATTCCTCCATCCTTATGGAAGCACTTATTTCCTAGTACATTAGAATGAAACTACTGGTAATATTTATCTTTACATGGCAAAAAAAAATTATATTCCTCAAAGATCTTGGCTTACCTAGAATATATTAGGATTCATGGACCTCTTGTATCAAAAATTTAAGATGAAGGACCTCATGGAAACAGACTCCCTCAAGATTACTGCAGTGCTTCTGTCAGGCCAAGAGTTAGAACTAGGAGGTCCATGTCACATGATCTTATGCTTGGCTTCACACCAGAGCCAAAATGAGAAATTATATGGTTTTGGAAAAAGTTTTTTATAACCTCCCAAGTGTGGGTAGGGAGTTTGGAGTTGTGGAGTTGGGGAGTTAAAACGGCTGGTGAGTTAGAGCGGGTAAGGACCAAATTCCAAAAGTCAACTTAATGTCTTGTTTGGAGTGTGAAAATATTTCACAGTGTAGATAAAGGTCATTCTGTATGTATTGATTACTGTACAGAGGATGGTCTTTAAAATATTTAAATAGTTAACACTGAACCCTTCACAAACAGCCTTTAACATGGTGTTGTCCCATTGAAGCCTCACTCAAGTGTGCATGGAAGTTGTAAAAAGGTCAGTTTGTAATTACAAGGGAAAGAAGAAATAATTCTTGCTAAGTGCTGTATTATGCAGAGTCTAAAAGGTGAGCTAAGAAATACAGATCCCTGTTGTTCCTTAATCCCTATTGAACCCTAATCATCACTGCCCTGTGAGCAGCTCTGTTCATCACCTAATACACTACAGAAAGCCTCAAGATTAACTTCCTGTTCAGTGCTACACAGACCTATAGGAAATTGGAACCTTCTAGATAGGGCACTACTAGATCACCGTGGCTGGAGGTCACTGCTGTGGAGGTGAGAAAACCTGATCTTCCCACTATTTCCATCAGATCAGTCCTTCAAGCCTCGAAAGGATTTAGGGTGAAAGGGAAACTTGTATGTAAGCGATACAGCTAAAATTGATCAGAGGACCTCTCTACAGGTGTAGAAAAGACTGGCAGAAAGGTGCATCTGAAGTTAATCAGATTCTTCTTTCCTCATTTGTGACCTTGATCCCTTATTTTGTTTAGGAGAGAGATGGTGCTTCATAACTGCTGCCTCAATGGAGAGCTCCTAAACTGGAGCTGCAATGTTAGGAATGCTTCTTGCAAGAAAGGACTTCTTCAAAGCAAGACACTGATCTCCAGTGCTTTTGTACATGCATATATATCACTTTTAATTTCTCACTTTCTGTTTGCCTATAATAAAATTTCAATTAGAGGAAAAGGGAGAAAGCTTCTGTTTGCATTCATACTCAAGTAATTAGTGACAATGAGAAGGGGATGCAAGATAGTTTAATAGGGGTTTTAGCAAAATATTGTTTTCACTCAGTTTGCCTAAGAATGGCAATAATTCTTTAAGTAAATATAAATTATTATACGTGAATCATTTGTGTACAAATTTCTTTGTGAGTCAGGATTAAAATATGTAAATAATCTACATGTCACTCTTCAAAGGAGAGTAACTTGCATTTAGAGAAACTCTTTATTCAGTTGGAAATTGAGATGACACAATATAGCACAATAATAGGAACTTGCATTGCTGCAGTTCCTTAAAATTGAAAAGTAGGGAAAAAAAAAAAATTTCGAATTCTTGGGTTGCTTTGGTTTTTCCTGGTAACAGTGCATTTTTCCTTTGTGTAGGGAAAGCTAGGGAGGCTCTGCTTGGCACTCCTCTGTTCAGGGGCTTTTGCCACTCTCAGGGCAAAGGTAATTTTAAAAAGGAAGAGACAGATCCACTGAAATTAATGGAAGTCTTTTAAATTGACATCTGTGGGTGCTGGATCAAATCCTGTTTTAGATGAGTGGCTGAGCCATTGCCAAGAAAATCCTGGAATCAATGGGCTGTGGTACAGAGCCAGCTTTGGCAGTGTCTTGAAGAGGTGCATCTTCTGGGGTCAGCAGGTCACATCTCCACGTGCCAAATTCAGCAGCTGGCAGAATGCATTTGGTTGAATGAACATAGAAATGTCCAGCAGAATAGCATAGAGAAAATTGGATTTGTTGGAGATCCTTAAAAACAAAGGTTTGTGGTTTTCATTCATGTTTTCTAGTACAGCTGATGAGACGCTTACCAAAAAAAGTCCTTACAGAAGGAAAGGAAGGACTGCAATATATAATTATTACTGACTCCAGCAAAACATCTCCAAATTGCGCAATAAAGATACATTACATGGAAACTGAAGGGAAATTTTCAGTCAAGCTACTCCAGCAGTCCTGATTGTGCATTCTACTTCCCTGTCTGCCTGTATGGTGATGTTCATTTCCAAAAGGAACTGGTCTGGAAGGCGATGATACAACGTGTGTCTGTCTGATAATTGACCCAGGCTGTACTTCCAGAACCAACAAATGCTTCCAGCTCCAGCACTGTAAATATGACAGTTACATGGCTCTTACCCAACCATGGGCAGTCAATAAGTGATGTAGGGAATACCTCTCTCTTTTCAACTGCTTTCTGGGCTGGATATGATGCTGTGCATTAATCAGCTCAATCCACCACCAAGCACTTCAGTAAATACTTCAGAAAAAAAATGTGTTCTTCAGTCAGTAAACCCCAGTGATAACTTGGACCATGACTGCAAACAGAATCCTTTAAATTACAGACAAGTCTCACTACTGTGTTGCAAAAGAAGATGGATGCACACATACTCAGTGCTAAATTAAATCAGCACTGAAAGTGAGTTCCCTAGTGATTGCAGTAGAGTACCAGTAAAATACTGGGTTGGATGGTTTGTCTATTTCTGGAGAGGCTCTAATTTAAATATGCTTCTTTCTTTTAATTTTCCAGTAGGCTTATACAGAATTTGTTGCAGACATTGTATAAATAAAATGAAAACATGAAAGGTGTACTTTAGGACTTGAAATGGTAAAAATACTACATTTTTTAGATGGACAGCTCAGTGATGTTGCTTTGATAAAGGAGACATACAACACTTGAGAGTTTCAAAGAACCCTGAGAAAAAGAGCCAATCATTTACAGAAATCTGGATCCTTACACCTTAAAATTCTATCATTGTCCCTGCATAGCACTCAAAATGTAAAAAATGGATGCCCTGCAGGTCATGTACAACTCTGCAGCTCCAGGCTTGTATCTCTTACACTGCTGGAGAAAAAAAAGTAAAAGAGTCAAATAGAAGTTATAAAAGAAGTCAAAACACCCTGTGGAAAAAACCCAAACATACAAATCACTAAGGTGCAGACTATAAAAAATGATAAATACAGCATACCAGGAAGACAGGCAGGAAAAACACAACAGTCACGACAACTTCTAGATGACAATACAAGTCATGTAGCTCTCTTCCCAGTTACAGCTAGGAGATTTGAAGAGCTCTTTGTAGCAAATAGTTGATAAGACCTCTCCTCCTGTCCTCACATCCCTTTCCCATGCAAGATTTATTGGTGCAGTACTGAAACAAGACTTTACGACCTGATCATTGCAGTCTGTATCGCCCTGGCATCAAGAAGGGCTCCTCTCATTTAGGAAAACTTGCTCTTCAACTAAAAGCAAGAACGTTCTGTCATAGTCACTGGAATGTTATATTTGTCTTCTTATTTATTCAGGTCTCTCCTCCTATTAAAAGCACTTATTGCAAACACATTTTAACATTAAACAGGACCAAAAATCTTATACTTGGGTTCATCCCTGTAACAGCGAACTAAGGGATACAGTGACCTCTTTGAAAACCTGGAATAGGAAACCATGTAATGTAAGAAATATCCTCAAAACAAGACACTTCTTTTTCATCAGGGAACTTGAACTGCAATAAGGAAATTCTGATATAAAAATGTCTGATGCCCAAATGTTTGAAGGGAAGTCAGAAGGAATTCTCTTAATGTATTAACAAAGATTAACTGCAATTCAGCTCATGATACTGCCTTTAGCAAGGCAATCCCAGAGTGTAGTTTCCATTGAGAGCCAAAAACCTACTTGCCATAAAGGAGATTTGGTGGCATAAATGCTAGGTGCCCTTGAAAAGGCATATGTACAGTGACTTTTAAAAAGCAGAAGTGCTCAGAAGTCTTTTAGTTGTTTTATCCACCTCAAGTGAAAACGATCCCTCCTTCTTGCCTTGATCCTCATAGACTCCACATCTTCAGGTTAGAGTCTGAAGGGAGATAATCTAGCCCTGTGACTGTTGGGCAGAGAAGAGGACGGGTGGAGATACTAGGGCACATAGAATGGGTGGTTCTAGGATACCTACAGTACGCAAAACTGGTGAAAACTGTGCAGTTAAAAGTAAGCAATATCAGACTTTTTTTTTTTTTTTTTCCCCAATAGTGGAGCTAAAAATGGAGAATATTTTCAGGAGCATGAGAACTGACATGAAATATTTTCCTTATTGTACAGACTTCTTCTCTGGAGACCTCTCAGGGATCTCTGGGGTGTCTTGTCTGTGCACTCGTGCTGACACCTGGTGGCAAAAAACGAATTTAGGAGAAATTGAATAAAGATGGCAGACGATTTGTTTTCTCTGGGCTTGTAAGGTTAACCAGTTCCCAGGTTAGCTTTACATGCTGAAAAGAATGCTAATCAAATGCCTTCTGGCATCTCTTCCTGACTCTTGTGTTTATTTCCTTAAAAGGTCATTTGGCAAAACAAATAAATATTTTTTGAGCTGAATCCTAAGAATGGTAGTTATGTTGTTCATTTTCCATCTCAAGAAATTACAAATGATTGTGTTTCAGGTGCAATAAATTGTAATGGTACTGATCAACAGACTCAATGTTACATTTTATCTGCTGCTGCTATGCTAAGAAGCATAGAACCGTAGAGGAGCTTGGATTAGAAGAGATCTTAAAGATCATCTAGTTCCAAGCCTCCTGCCTTGGGGAGGAATGCCACCCACTAGATCAAAAGTTGCTGAAAGCCCCTGTCTGACCTGACCTTGAACATTTGCAGGGGTGGGACCTCCACAACTTCTCTGGGCTTAGTGGGATTTACTAAGACATTTGTGGAACAATGTTGCTGGAATATTTTCATGGTTTTCCAAGGGCTGGATCTCAAATCTTGGATACAGATTGCACATTACATTCTCTACCTTTCTTTCTTTCGTGTAATTAGATATAAAGCCAGCTCAGGATTTCAAGATTGATTTTTTTCTTCTCATGCAAAAAGAAGCAAAGTTGTACCTTGGAATATGCTAAGGGTAGTTTAAGCTGTATACTGTCTGGAGCTGGAACAAATCCAATCCTAAAATGCTTAAAAACTTTACAACGTTTTCAGAAATCTCACATGCCCACCAATGTTTCCTAAGAAGTTACTTCATCTTAAGACCTAATTCCATGTGTAAAGGAATAAAGCCTGCTGCCCATGAGATCCTGCAGCTGGGAGTCATAGAGCAAAACTGACCACCTTTCCTCCTTTCAAATATAAAAGATATGTCCCATTCAGTAACTTCTGTCACCATTACAGAAGCCTCTAACTCTCATTAACTAACTAACTAATGTCAACTTGCCTCCATAGTGGCTATTTAATTTAACATATAGTGTGCTAAGTATAAAAAATGAGGTTTATCTCTCCTATTTGGGAAAAAAAAATCTATCACAACTAACAATTTATTGAACTTTCATCAATCCCATCAAAATTCAAGGAAAGGCATGAATTTGAACCACCCCCTAGCAAGGCTTGTTTCTGACCTGGGATATATTCTAGAATGAATGTGTGCAAGTTCCATGCAGAAAGGATTATTTTCTGAATGAAGATTGTTAAAGGGTTGTTTACTTGGTGTCTGATCAAGGTAAGGAATTATTGCTGGACATGTAAATAAAATTTAGAAAACTGTGTTCTACACAGGCAACAGCAGAATTCATTTCAAGTCCTTATGTTTTTTGCTATGCAGATCATCCAAATATATAAAAATTGGGTAAGTCAGGTATTATAATGAATTGAAACTGTATTTGCTTAAATCTATTAGCTATTTCCCAAGAAATCTATGCACCTAAAATGTTAAAGGAAACTAATAAACATACCTCTCATTGTAAAGGAATGAACAATCTCAAAATATCTTTTGACCAAGAAATGACAAAACAGATTATATTTTCCAACTGAAACCCTTATCACAAAGACTCAGTGCAGCTATCTTCTTGTTTACTCTCTGTTTCCCCAGGGAAAATGAAGGATGATAAGCAGTGATGTGACCTAAATGACAGGAAACCTCAGCTAACAAATTTACCTTGTTTTGCTTCTCCCCACTCCAACCATTTCAGGCTACAAGAACATCAAGCATTAAAGAAATTTTTTGTCCCAGATTAAATGCTGACATTAAAAGTAATAACTTTTTATCTCATGTAATTTTTGCTTTTTAACTATTTCTTAACAAACAGAAAGCAGAGAATGTTACAATTACAAAACATGCGATGACTAAGAATTTGTTCATGTTTGGAGTTGTACATGTAGGCAAATAGATGCAATTTCTTTCATGAAAACAATACAAGCAGAAAATCTGAATTCTACATATTGCAAGCTTCAATCATACATGAGCCTCTCCTACAGCCCTGTTGATAATCTTCATCAGCAACAGTTTTAGCTGTTCATAACTCTGCAGAGCCAGTGATCTGAGTCACTGCTCCATCTGTACCATCCTAGTGGAAATGTCAGTGGCAGCTGCTGCTAGTTAAACAGGATTTAAGATAAAGGAGACAGAACAAGTTATCAAAATACTCAACTGGGATTTCAGCTGGCTCCTACTCTCCTTCGAGTATTTTATTTTGGAGTTATCCCAGAACACAGTTGTACTTATGTTACCTGTAGGAAACAAAGCTCCTGCCAATCCCTGAAGGATAAAAGGCTGACCCTTGGAGATGTTTGCATGATTGCTGGTCTGTTCACAGTATTAATGCTTCAGTCATTGCAAATCAAACATGAAACACAACTGGTGGGAATGATATGACCTATTCCAATACTTGAAAAGGGACTCCTAGAGAGAAAAGGTGGTTCTTTTTTGGACAGAAGCACTGCAGAGCCGTGGCACTGCCTTGTGAGCAAACCTGGGGGAGAACGTAGCCTCCAGGTCTATAGCCCTGAACAACTGGGGAGATCCCCACAGACCAGCAGCAGCCACTAAAGAGCCCCTTCAAAATTACTCTGACAATGTTGAGAATTAGTGAGGGTTATTTCCTTGCTGAGAGAGAGGATATTGCTTTATCCTGTTTTTTCAGGTTCAAGTCAAGCTCATCTAGCTAAGTGTTTGACCTGAAATCTTTAAATATCTTCACTTAAACAAACATTGAATGAAAGGAAGAATAAGAAATTCTGAAAGGGTTCTTTTTTGTATTTCCCAGAATGAAATGTTTTTACTTTGTGGGATGTTTGATTCACAGTATGATATAGGCACCCCTCATTGGAAAAGAGCTGATGGTCATTTTGCCTGTTCCTTTGAGTCCCATAGGAAGGAGCACCCTCATTACCACCATCTCTATAGTGTTTTTCTCTGGGGTGGAATCCAGAAACCCTACTCTTGCAGGGCACAAACCCCACTCTCTTCTTTCTGTTCCACTAAATATTAAACTAGCCTAGCTCTGTATTCCCAGACTGTTCTAAAACTATGTTTGTTCAGTGATGCATAAGTGAAGAGTGCCTATGAGGAAAAGTTTAAGGAATTTCCCACAGCTGCCAGAAAGAAAAAGATTAAATATTATTAAAAAATATCACTCTTGTAGATTTTACTGTCAGCCCCATTCTGAACATACATACTCAGTGTTGCATTAAAGTTACATACTGAGGGCAGAATTACATACTGCAATTCAGTTATTTTAATTTGCTTTCCCATTGCTGAGAGCAATGTTGCATCACCAGGACCTTTCATTTCTCACATATGCCTAGAGAGATTGAAATTTCTTTCAAGACTGGGAGTCAAGAACTTGAAGAGGTTATTCGAAATCTTAGCAATGTTTCTGCATCTGGAAAATTGTCTTCCTAGTCACAAAGATGCTTCTTTTAAAAGTCCTAAGCATTTTTTCTAAAAAGTACTTTGGATTCTGTTTCAGTTTTAATGGGTTCTCTTTCCCCTTTCCAGACCCTAAAGACTCTGCACCTTTCCTCTCCCAGCTCTTTAAATCTGTAGTACTTTAGAACTATGGACATAATTCTTTTAGGAAAAAGGATTTTCAGAAAGTGTTAATAATGAGACACTTGTAGAAATTAATTACTTTTTCAACTATAGATGAGTTCCTTGTATTTCAGAGTGATAAGATGTACTTTCTTTGATATTCCCTTGGTATGACTATGTTTTTTATCTACTGAAAGTGCTGCAAGCCAGAGCTCTTTAGAAAGGGAGCTGAATATGTCAGGTTATTTATACTATGATGGAGGGAACAAGGATCTTTTCTCTACTAAATGTAAGTACATTATTCCCCCACTAATAAAAATTACACAAACACATCAAGGAGGCTTCAAACATTAATATAACATTATATAAAGAGGTCGTTTTACTTTTACCTGTAAAGAATCCCTAAAGATTTTCACAATCCCTATATCATTAATTCAATAGCCTTTATTGATAGACCAAGCAAGAAATTCAGGCAGTATTTAATTACTTCTGCTAGGATTTGACAACACTGTCAGACCTTTGAGCACCTTGCTCTAGTGGGAGATTTCCCTGATCATGGGGCATTGGAAATAAATGATCTTTGAGGTCCCTTCCCACTCAAACCACTCTGTGATTCTATGATTCTAGGTTTTGGGCATGAGGTATCACATTATCACCATGAAGAAGACGGTAGGAAACAGAAATGTCTGTGAGCTTTACAGGATTCTGAGTTCAAGGGAAACTCGGACGTCATTCTTAAGAGTTCAGGGACTTTTCTGAAATGTAAGATATGCAAAACTTCCTCACAAAAAGTCTTATTTGTGGATTCAGCCACAACTGCTCAAAACTGGATTTCCAGCTCGAAGACAGACCAGACACAGAGGTTGTGGATGTGAAGACAAAGAAATTCTTGTCTGATTTAGCTGATCTTACAGGGTAAAGGCAGCACTTGATGCAGCCTTACAGAAGTTCAGGGACTGGATATTTTTAAAGCCAGTACAAATAACTGCATTGCCTTGACTACGGTCTGGAGATTTCTGCTTCAGCAACTAAAGACCACTCAGCTGTTAATTCAAAGCTAATTCACACAGCCAGAGCCCTGGCTGTTTACTTAAAGGGGGCTGAAACACTTGGAGTAGGACTGAGATTTTTCTCAGAGCTTTGCACCACTCGTGTCATGCACTGCACATGACAGCCGTGTTACACAAGCTTAGATGCGTCTCAGGAAAGATCAGGAGCCATTTTTCTGTTTGTCTTTTGTTATAGAAATGTCACTTTTCCACTGGAGCCTTATGTTGAAAAATGGAAAAAGTAAAATAAAATAAAATAATAAAATAAAATAAAACAAAACAGCTTGAATAATATCCACTAGTTTTTTAATTCCAATAGGCTTTGTTTACAATTGTGGATGGCTTTTCAAATAACATTTATAGTATTATTGGCTATTTACAGTTTTTCTGAGAAAACTAAAATTTTGTTTAATTGTACGTGTCTTGCAAATTAGCAATTACAGTTGACATTTGCAGATTTGTGGCTATATTTATGGTGACTTTCTTATAAAATAGTCCTGTGGTTTATGTGACATTTTGCTATAGCCTTTAATGTTTACTAGGGCTTTATTGCTTTTTCAGGCACAAAAAAGCTTGTCAAAATTTTCCCAAATATATAATCAATTTAATAACAGATCACAGAATTTTGTTTTAGAACAGTATAGATTGAAGAATATCTCTAATCCAACACAGTGCACAAAGGGTCAGCTAGAGAGGGTGTCTCAAGACTGGGTGCAGTAGAGTTTTGAATATCTCTCAGAGTGAAAGATTCAAAACCTCTCAAGGAGGTTTTTCAGTGTTTTGCCACTCTTATAATAAAAGACTTTTCTTACATTTCTTAAGAGTTTCCTGTGTTTCATTTTGTACCCATTGATTCTTGTCCTGCCACTGGACATCACTGAGAAGAACCTTGTTTTGTCTTTGTCACTCCCTCCATTAGGTGATTATACACATTGATAAGATCCTCTCAAGCCATTTTTTCTCCAGGCTGAGCAGTCCCAACCTTCTCTACCTCTCCATGTATGTCTGGTAATACAGTCAGTCTTTTAACACTCTTCAGGTCCTTGGCTGGCCTTTCTCCAGATGTGTCTCACCAGGGCAGAGTAGAGAGGAAGGATCATCCCCTTTGAACAGCCATCTGCACTCCAGTACAGCACTACTTAACACAGCCCATCACTTCTTAACTTGGCCGTTCATCATCTCCCTCCCTTGATCCTAATTAAATCCATGCTCACCAGCATGGCAAGTGTGTTGGCAAAGGTACTCTTGCCCTGCTCAGTAATGTGGCTCCCTCCTTAGTTTTCCTCCCCTCTAAGTACAGTACTGGGTGTAAAATTCAGAGAATATTTTCTTAAAAGACAAAGCTGAGTGAACCTAAAGCATAAACTAATCTGAGGCACAAGAGGATGGCATGGTAATAGTTATGCATAACTAACAGAAGAGCAGTAGGAGGGATTTTTAATGAATGTGTAAATTCAGGGAGTAATACCCTGCCTGAAGAATGGCAAGCATAATGGGCTACATGAAAAGGGAAAATAAAGGTGATCTCTGCAATTACAGGACTCTAAATTTGACTTAAATGCTTTGCAATGTATTATAAGCATTCTTGAAAAAAAAGAATAACTGAGGACACAGAGACAAAGGCAAGCTAATAAATGATCCATGTGGTTTTATCAAAGGTGCTACTCTAATCTAATATCTGTATGTTTTTTAAAGACTGATATTTTAGATTATGCGAAGCAGTGGATTTAGCACACGCAGATTAAAAAACCAACCAAAAACCCAAAAAAACCAAAAACCAATCCAAACCAAAAAATCACTATAAAACCACTCGAAAGACTAGAAGCAGTTTTCCATTGGAAATTACTGCTCAAGGAAAGGATGGTGAACATCGATATAAAAACAGTAGGCTCATAAAGAGCTGCCTAATGAAGAGACTGCAATGGCTTATTTTAAAAGAGATTAATTGGACTGGAGAAGAGCTTTTATTTGTATTCTCCTGTCATCAGTCTGAGACTGGTTCCACTTAATTTGCCAATGACCTAGAGATAAGAAGTAGATAAGTGGTCATCCAAACTTTTGGCTGGAAAAACTGGAAGATGCTGCCAATATTAGGGAGGACTGAATCATCATTTAAAGAAAATTGTTAAATCCAGCTGAAAAGTCTAGATGTGTGTTGACATTCAAGAATGCAGGGAAGAAAGCAATGAACTTTGGTATAAACAGGGAAGACACTACTTGGAGGCAGAAATAAACTACCTGCGGGTGGATTCCCTGCCCTGTCCTTGTCCTGTACCTATCCCCATGGCCTGATGCCTGTGGCTGCCCTCCTACTGATTGTGTTGGGACAGTATGGTGGGACAGGTGCTTACTGTGAGCCTCCATTCTTCCCAAAATCCCAGCCCCCAGGGAAGCCACTGGTCTTCGTGGCACCCTGTCACTCACTTGTAGTATTGTGTGTAATTCCAGACAATTATGATCATTACACTAACTTTTTCAGTAAATTGAATATTTACATCTTTTCGCAACTTTTGTTACTTCCTAAACATGCAAAATTACACCAAACATTGTATCCTTGTTTCTTTGGAGATGATTTTAAAAATTGTGAGGACAAATTAAAGACTATTTTTTTTATAGATTCTGGTTTCAATTGTCTCCCCATTCCATCCTTTTCTGTAATGAGAAAGGCTAATTCTGCATTTGAAAACTAATCTTGAGCTGATCAATACCTAGAGTCCACCTCCCATGGTTCTAACAAAAAGAAGAGAGAAATATCACAAAACCCAAGAACCATAAGTATTGGTCACAAAACTTTTTTGTTTTAATCTGTGACCCAATCCTCAGGTGGGTGGTTAGCCCCATCTAGCACAGCACTGAAATGTGTCTGCCTTCTAGGGAATAGCACTTGCTTTATGGATGATAATTTCAGGATCTTACTTGAAATTTATGAATTTGGATATGCAATCAGGCCCAGTCTCTGAAGTGTGAGATTAAATTTTAAATTGTTATACAGGTAGATCATATGAGACAAGCTGTCAATTTACACATCTGAAGCATCAGTTGGAAATTTTGCACAATTTCCCATATTTCATTTTTAGGCAAAAGATCAGGTCTGAAAGATCCAAATCACCTTGAGATTCCAGCCATCTTTCATAAGCATCTCAGCCAATTTTTTAATACTCAAGATATTTCAAACTCTCAGAGATGTTTACCATGCAGAATAATTTTGAGCTGTATCTTGCTTTTTTCTGAGTTCAATTCTCATTGAACCTCATTCCTGCTGCCATTAGGGATCAGAATTTTTTTGCTAATGAAGCCTGTTTGTTAAAACCACAAGTAGAGATGGGCATCAGTGAAAATTATGTAAATGTATTGCAGTTTGAATGCTCATCCTCTAAAGCCTGATTTACATATGCCAAATTCTTTTTTTTTTCTCTAAAGAATCACTAGATTTTAATCAGATTTCACTCCTTCATCCTCAGTTGGATTTGAACCATCAAACTAAGTTGCAAGGCTTTGTATCTTGCATTAAATCCCAGCACATATTCAGTCCAAGGCGTTCTCTCCTGTCAAAACATGGAATTTTGTAGTGGGATCAGGAAATGGCATGACATTCTTTATTCACCAACCAAATCTGACATTCAAATTATACCATGCCTCTACGCTGCACTGGTTTAAGTTTTGTGTTGCTCTGTGTGTCAATCTTTTCTTTTTCTTCTTTATTTACATTTCTCTCTCTCAAGTCAGAGAGGATGGTTGGCTAGGGAGGGCCCAGAAATCAACTTATTGAAAAGGCCTGCCTTGCAGACTTGTACATTTCCTTCTGCTAAATATGCATGGGATTAAAATTGTGGCATCTAATCCAATGAAATCTGAAAATGAAATGAAAAATATCAGTTTTTTCTCGTCAAAAGGGTAATAATGTGACCAAAAACTTATTACAAAGATACTGTAGCATCATTAAAATTTTAAATCTCCAGTCTTATGGTCTACAAAAGTTGTGCTGCTGGTGAGCATGGTAGTTTATCAAGTCCATTTAATTTGCTTTAGAATAAAAATCAACAATTCAGAATTTAATTCAAATTCTGAAGGAATACTTGACTCTTGATACAATTTCAATGACCTGCATTTCCTAACTGTTGAGTTGTACTTATTACTATCAAGTTCTTTGCTTTTCTATTCATTACATATAATTGCTACTTACACTTCTCCTATTATGTTTTTTAGCCTGGTTTTCTACAGAAAAGAAAGTTTCTGTAATCACTCTGTGATCGTGTGTTTGTGGAGGGGGAATGTTTCATGAATTTCCTAAGGAAAAAAGGAGGTTTAACTGATTGGTTATTCTGAAAGAAATTTGACATATACATAAATGTTCTAGAGTTATGAAGTTCCTATAACTTTTCTGAAATAGAAATTTGCATAGAGGCTTGGAGCTCATTGAGATAAAAACTTCTTTGTAAATTCATTTATTGCTAGATACCACAAAATCTCCTTTGGTGAACACTTCTCTGAATAACCTGGGAGAGCAGCTTCAATTAGAGATCACACAGTATTTGATACAATGTCATTGAAAACCCAAGTTTCATCAGGTTCACTGATTTTAGCTGAGAAAAATTTCTTTTGAAGGAGTGCAGAATCTTGCAGACATCTTGTAGTGCATACAAAAGAAAAGCTTTCAATAAATCTTCCACATTTGAGAAAAGTTTTGTCTTGTTTAATTTGTTTCTATATCATTCCATGGCAATGTCATAGGAAAAATGTATTTATGACTGCAGAAAATTTTAAAAATTGAATCATTATAAATGTGAAATTAAAGAACACATTAAAAACTAACTGATTAATTGACAAGAAATGTCAAATCGACTTTTATAATATTGTTCCTAGTAATGGAGAAAAAGAAGAGAAGTGGTGGAAAACAATATTTGAAGAGAATTAAGTCTGACGTGTTTTTAAAACCTGAACCAAAGAGACACAAAATAAGTTTTAAAAAATTACCATAATGAGTATTACTTGTTTTGCCAAGTATAATTATGATCCTATCACTGAACTCAGAAGACAAACAAATACAGAAGAAAGAGATATAGAATACATTATAAGAGATTGTAAGCACAAAATATGATACTTTTAAAAAATCTCGTTTGAAGACGATACTTGATGATATTCAGAAATGCAATTACTTCCTTTCTTGAAAATTGCTAATGGTCTTTTCTCAGCAAGCTGTGCCTCAGGAAGAAACAGGAATTATAAATTATTTTGCTCTCATGACTTCAGAAGAGTGAAATAGGCAGTAGAAATATAGATTGACACATGCACTCTGTGAATCAAGTGATTAAACCTTCTTCATGATATTTCTTTTCTTCACAGAGATTCAAGTTCTGTGCCAGAAAGGAGACTATAGCCCCTAATGTTGCCTGGATTTATATTATTACCTGAATAGTGGGCTTCAAATATCATTTAGGAGTTTTCCTTTATTATGTTGGGGCTTTTTTATTGGTTTTTTTGTTTGTTTGTTTGTTTTAGGTGGGGTTTTTTGGTGGCTTTTTTTTTTTTAAATTTCTGTTGTTATTGCTTTGTAATTAGTTTAAAAAGAGGCTTTTAACTTAAAAGCAAATGTCAATAGTCCTCTAGAGCATCAATCTAATCTGCATAGGTGCTCTGGAATGTTTCAAGTTGCTCATCCTATCAATATCCTCATATTCTATGAAAATAATATTCAGGGATATGGAAGTGATGTTTTAACAACTGCATCTAAATATCTGTCCTGTCAGAATTGGTACACCATAAAGAAAGTATTCAGGCCCTTGGGAATTGCTAGCTGCACCTGCACTAGGATACACGAAGGAAGAAATATGAAGAGAGAAAGAACAAAGACCGAGTGCCCTCCTTTGACATGAATATCTTAAAAGTTCATCCATGATGCTGTACTTGTTTTTTTCCTCTGGCTCAGTAAATATTTTCCAAAAAAGCAGGAGAACCACAGGCTCATTTACCCTGTGCTTGCTTCCAAGCAATCAACATGAACCAGCAAAGCACTACAAACTATTTAAGAATATTTTCTCAGAATAGATGCTGTTAGGAATGAAATGAACTTTCCATATCTCTTAAGTGAACCACCAGATTAGAAAATGGCTGTTTTGCTACAAAAGCATGGATCCTCCACTCCTTTCTCTAAGAGCAGATATTAAGCAGAGGACAAGTGGGTTTCGCTGTGTGGGGGAGCAAAAAAGATACAACATAAAATCAGCGTAAGCCGATGCTCCAGTCCCTTGCTGCAGCCTTTGCAATCAAGCTAATTTTGTGGGAAGCCAGAGGCTATTTTAACTAGGGGAACATAACCATCACACCTTGGAGAGGCACACAAAAGTGTCTATAAACTATACTTCTCTTATCTCCTATGCTACTATTTTCCCAAGCTTACAATAAACAAAACCAGTCCTGCTTACCTCTTACTTTTACCCATTAAAACCAGGTAAAATAATTAATTTAAGATAAGCAAGAGTCAAATGCACTGTAGCCTCAACAATTAACCAGAAACCCAAGCAAAATGCAATTCAGTGCAAAACTAAACATTTTAAAATTGCAGACCAAGTTTTATACTTTTGAAGATCCTGACTCCCTACTGCATTAGGCAGCACCGCTGCCTTCAAACAGCAGGAGCTCAGCTGAGAGACATTCTCTAGGTGTTGTGCTAGCTCCATAAAACACGTCTGAACAACTCAGTCCCTAATGATTTCCAACACTATGTGCTACAAAGGGAAGACACTGAGAGCCAGCAGGTCAGCATTAATCATTTCCTCACAGACAGCACTGTGGAGGGACACCAATGACGTTAGTTTAATAGCTCACAAAAAAAACCCGGTATAACCAGAGGAATCTCCCCAGCATTCAGTCAGGTACTTGAATGGAACTGCCAAACACTTTGTCTGACTCTGCTGCCTTGGCACCTGGATTTGGCATTTATGCTCATGCTTAGGGGCCATGAGCAGCCAAAAAATTAGCCCTTACTGTTCATATGGGGGTAACACTCTGTATCAGTAACTTCAGTGGAAAGAGACACAGATTCAGATGTTATGAGCTTATATTTTTATTTTACCTACAAGATAATTGGACAAATAGAGCAGAAAAATGTGTGTTTGATCATATCAGAGTCATTGCAGCCCTCTGGTGATTTAACTCCTACCTTCAAACCAATGGGGTTGAACATATGCTAAAACTGCAACATCACTGATGCCATACCTAATTGTCTTGCCCCTGCTTCTAAAAGGTCTTTTTTGGGAACATTTTTTTGCTGTACGAGGACTCAGACTCTCAAGCTCCATGCTGGTCTATTCTACTACCTGTTTATTACATGAAATTAGAGAATGTAATGCTGACTCAAAAGTGCTGGAATGCCTTGAAAAGCACAATTGTATTACTTCCTTGTTTCTGAGGACATAGGCAGTAATATTCTTAATTGCCTGAGACCTTTTTCATTTTTGTTTCCCTTTTTTCCATCAAACGAATATGAATCTACTACAGAAAAAAGAAATGCTGGTTTTATGCTTTTATTTTTTTTAAGCATATTTTCTCTTAAGCTTTCACTTCTTTTCTGGTAGAAAGCTAGCAGGAAAACACCATTCTTGTGAGAATAAGTGTACAAAAGTATGCATGTATTCTCGTACTTTATTTTACACAGAGAACACACAATGAGGAACAAATGCATAATAGAATGTAATGAGCTACCCACAGTTACCAGGCTTGTCAGAACATTTTTCTTTTTTTATTTTAGATCGTCTACAGGTATGTTTAAAATTTGGGAAGGTCTCAAAGCTGCAAGAGCTCCAAAAGGCTCTCAATATAAGAGCCAGGCTTATACACTTGGGTGTCAGAGTGTATGCCTAGAGGAGGATGGAGAAGTAATCCAGATGGCTTTACCATCTAAGTAGATTTTTCTCATAATGCAAAGGACTCTTAGCGCACAGGATAGCCAATCTCTGAGATCTCTGGGTATGTACCACATTGATGTGGGTGAATATGAAGACAGCATATGAATATATCTGTTGAGGAGTTCTGTGGAAATAGAGCTATATATCTCATGGAAGGATACCCCCAACTGGAAGAGCCTGTTGGAGAAGTACTTATGTAATGATACGTCTTTTAGATGGTTAAATGCAGAAAAGCAAGGAGAGATTAATGTCACAGGACAAGAACAAGTGGTTACTCACTTATAAATGGGCTGAATCTTTCAGATACTTAAGAAAAGCAGCCATAAAACCAACCCTGAAGAGGAATCTAAGCAGTATTGCTCCAAGTTGATGCAAATTTTCAATTTTTTTTTTCTAAGTGTGAAGAGTTACTGCACATGCAAGGCTTACTGATACCATCACCTACTTTCAAGCCTGAGTACAAACCTGCAAAATATTCTGTGTTCTTTGGTCATCAGCATCACTGCTACCTCTCCTTGGTAGCAGTGATGGATTTCTAATGCCCTGAGTCAAATTCTGGAGAAATTTCTTTCAGGTTGTAACAATGCAATGACATTCACAAAGCTATTCATCAAGCACTGTCAGGAAACTAAGCTGGCAGAAGTAAATTCCATCCAAAACAAACTTTAGAAAGAGATGGAGCTACATTCTCCTTGCACAAATGATACACAAGATATTACGACAATGCAGGAGATTTAAAAATGTTACACTTTAGTAAAAGATATCTTAGCTCTAGAAAAGAGAGACCATCCCTGCTACAGGAGCTCTGTTCAAAATCCAAACTCTTCTGCCCCTTACTTACCAAAATATGTGAATCGCAGGGGTCTAATATGGAAGAATTCCACATTTGCTATCAGTGAGAAGTAATATCTTCTTACTGTGTGCAGTTTTAGGCATCACTATATAAGACATTAAGCTACTAGGGAGCATTCATCGGAGAGCTAAGAAGATAGTGAAGGCTCTGGAGGGAAAGATTTATGAGGCAGAGCTGAAGTCATTTAGTCTGTACAGCCTAGAGAAGAGGAGACTAAGAGGAGACCTCATTGCAGCCTGCAGCTTTCTCAGGAGGGGAAGAGGAGGGGCAGACATTGATCTCTCTCTGTGGCAATCAGTGACAGGACCCGAGGGAATGGCTTCAAACTGTGTCACTGGGGGTTTAGGTTGGATATTGGGAAAAGATTCTTCACCCAGAGGTGGCTGGGCACTGGAACAGGCTCCCCAGGGAAGTGGTCACAGCACCAAGCCTGAAAGAGTTTAATAAGCCCTTGGACAATGCTCTCAGGCACCTTGTATGAATGAGAGTTGTCCAGTGCAAGGCCAGGACATGGACTCGATTTTTATAGGTCTCCTCCACCTCAGAATATTCTACATTTCCATGAACTTTGTTGGCAGAATCTTGATGCCCAATTTAAGGAATTACACAGACAGGCTAGAATACCAAATAGGGTACAAATTCTGTGGTTATTTCTTTTTGCTATGCCTTTATATTGTCCATATAGGGATTTAAACCTCTCACATCTCTTATGAAAGAGTCATCCCATACAACTGCAGCTCATGTGTCCAAGCTCCCTACAAATCACACCCAGTTTTAATTCTGTTTTCTGCTCATCACTGTGCTGTCTGAGGGCTGTGGGGGTAAATGTTGACATCTGCAGTTTTCCTACAAACAGCAGCGTTACAGCTTTCTGTGTTCCTGCTGCTTGATCCCCATAACTGAGTATCTACTTTAAAGGAGAATCAGGTTTTAGACTAATGCAAACACCTTCTATCACTGAGCATTTTTAAGGGGTCCTGGCTAATGTTGAACAGAAAGCAAGAGATAATGGAATAATTTCACCATCCTTGCCGCTTTCATGCTATTGGAATGATATTATTTCCATTATGTTATTTGTCTCTATTACATAACTGGTACCTGAAGAATCTATAAAAACAGAAGGACATAGAAACATCACAGAGTTGTATGAAGATTCCAAACACAATATATATTTTTCCATTTGTTGAATTTTTGCTTGGGGATTATCTAACATTTTGTTAAAAGAAATAAACTTTTCACAGGCATCCTCCCCATTTATTTTAATTAATCTTCTTTCTCTCAAGGATAAAAATCCATACTGATTAACACAACATCCCTTTTCCCAATCAGCTCATAGCAAATGTTTTAACAATTAGATATTTAGTTTAGGGTCTGATCCTGTGCCTCACCATACCTAACTTCCCCTTTTGCAATGCAGAGGTAGTAAGAGTGCTTAATTATAAAAATGGGGAAAAAAATCCCATCAAAACCAGGAAAAAGTTTTCCTAGTATGGATCTCATTAGTGTCTAAACCTGAGCAAATTTTCAAATTCAAAGACAAGTTTAGGAAGAAAAAGGCCAAATTAGGTTCAACATTGAATCTCAGCTAAAAGTATAGCTTTTCTGGATTCCAGGCAGAGAAAAAAAAGAGGAAAAAAAGATAGTTTTGGATGCATTTTTCTTTAAGTTTCAGTACTTTAATGTACATATCATATAGATGACTAAGTAGAGGAAGGCTGATTTGCAATCATTTCAGTTGCTAGTTTTTGCCCTCAAGAAGTTTTTTTCTCTTTCTTTCCTTCTTTCTTATAATTTTTCTTTTCTTTTTTTTTTTTTTCTGCCAGATCGTACAAATCAATGCTTATTCCAAACATGAAACACACTGTTTTGAAAACCAGTTAAAGTTGCCAAGGCAACTACAGCGTTGTCACTCTCACATAATTTACAAAACCTATGCACTTTGTGGCAAGGAAATTAATAGTTAAAGGCCTTATAAATCTTATCCTGACAAAACAGTGAACACATGCATTATTTTCTTTGGGAATATAGAAATGAAAAGACAAAACCTCTGATCCTAAGAATCCAAGAACATGTGGGTTTCCCTTGAAAGCTAACAGTAAATTCCTTTTAGCTATAAGCAATGAATAGATCCTTTTTCTAAGTTCCAGCCAGCCAGAAATATGTCCAGAAGAACTTATAAACTCAATGTTTTAATAAAATGACCACCCAGCTAGGAAGAGGTCATCTTTGCTTTGTACAGGAATGCTGTGAATATGCTTTGATTATGAAAATTAAGCCAAAGGCATCTCAAACTGTGAGCCAAACTGGGCTGCCCATGTTTGGATTAAATTAGAGCCCACACTCAAAAATATTGATAATTGTTCCTCAGCTTCTTCCCACTCAAGTAGATGGTCAAAGAAAAATCTATCTGACTTCAAAGAAGCAAATGTTATGTCCTTACTTCCTACCAAAATATGTGACAACAGGATTCATTTAAAATGCAACAGCATTTTCCATTACTGTGGGGCAGTATTTAATGAGTTTGATTGTTTAAAAGAATGCTATAAGAGGAGAATAAAATCTCATTTTGAAAATGACTGCATTTATGGAAGGGCTAATGCTTTTCCATTAGCAGTTCTGAAGAATACGCAGAACTCTTGAAGTCTTTGTTACAATATTTGCAATGATTTCCAGATATTTGCTGACTAAAAAAAAGAGGATTTGTATGAACTTCTCCTTGACACTTATCCACATTTCATTCTTGTATTCCAATCTTGCTTAAAATATATAAACTCTTTTCAGCTTCAGCCCTTTCCTATATGATAATTGTTTCCATCCAGGCACAGCTCTTGACCTCTGCTGCTTATATTCTTCCTTTTACTGTATTTCCACTGGATTTAGTCATGGGGTTTAACCTCAGATCCAAAGAAATAAGCTTTCACCCCAACCTAAACTCTCTTTCAGCTTTAACTTCCTTCAAAACCTTACTAGAAAGTAGGTTCTGCCTATCTTTTGCCAGACCAAACATCCTACTTGTTGAAATGTTTGACGTGACTGTCAACTTGTGCAATGGCAAGGGCATGTAGAGCTAGCCCACAGTGAGCTGATGAGAGGTGTAGTGACACCTGTGCTAAACTAAACATCAACTGCACTTTAGTACTATGTCTCATTCCATCCTTAAATTTCTACTTTGGTTTACTTTCCTATCTGACTTTCGTAAGAATTCCTTGATTTCTTCCAAATGGTACTAATATTTCTATCCAAGTAAAGGCAGGAACATCTGTTTATTATGCTGTTGGAGTCTTACCAATACGCATCAGCAGGATGGGTAGGGAAACATGCACAACAGCTTCTATGGGCTTGCATTTCTCCTGCACTGGAGGTCAACAGCAGAGCCTTCCATGGAATCACAGAATTACAAAACCATTAATGTTATAAAGACCCTCTAATATCCTCAGGTCCATCACAGTGCTGTATCATAATTTATTGATGACTCTGCTGCTCTTATTTTTCAGAATTCACTATCATATGCCCTGTGCTAGGGAGCTGCTGAGTGGTTCCAGCCTGCAGAGGAAGGACTTCTTGCTGTCAGGAGTGCTGAGGTCATTGGTCTTTGTAGAGACAATATATAATGCTCTTCCTTGTGCTTAACCTCCACCCCAAATAGCCACACGTAAATGAAATTTATACTTGCTGTTTGTTCAGCTCTTTGACAGTCAGTGGAAGGAAATAGCTCATCTCTGCAGGAAGATGCTTTAGCAGGGCTTTCCATCCTATGCTAGTACACATAGCCCTTAGATTGCAAATAGTAAGATAAAATAACCTGTTGATGATGGACATTTCTATGAGGCAATGAGTATTCCAGAACACAAAAATTCATTTCTGGTGAATTAATAGAATGAATATATAAACCAGGATAAGTAACAGCAAATGATGTTCAAAGAAGAGCTGGAAAAATTCAATTGACTGGATACAAAGCATTATATAGGAATGAAACTAACTGTAATTACACTGTTTTTCTGAATCTGAAATGTTAGAATCGCAGAAAAGTTTGGGTTAGAAGTCATCTTTGAAGGCCATCTTCCAACCCCCTCTGCAATTAAGAGGGACAACTTCAACATATAGAGATGTGTGCTCTGGAATTATGAGCTGTTGGAATTATTTAAAAAGCTTCTAACTAAACCAAATTCCAAGCACCAACCCTGTATTTCCTACCAGAAGCCTGTGTGTTCTGTCAGCTGTTTGTAAGATTACTGCAGAAAGAGGGTAAGATTTTTGGTTATTATTTGTGGAATAGAAAATATTATTTCTTAACATTTTGTGAGTAACATAAAATAAGTTATAAACCTGTTCTCCTGCAGAGTTTGTATACAAAAAATGATTATTGGAGAAACTGCTTCATCTCATCTTATCCTAAGCCTTTGACTGATGGGATAGGTTGTGTTTTTTCTTCCTACTGAGTAATGGGTGAGTCTGGGCAGCTGCCTTAAAACAGATATCTAAAGATATATGGGAAGGCTCCTGTCATGGAAGAGTTTATTAGATCTTCAATATACTTCATTTATTACTAGTGAAAGGGGGATATAATGGTCTCAGTGCCTATGAAAAATATTTAATTATCTCAAAGGGTAAAGGACAGCTGTTGAAAATTATGAAAGGAATGAAGAGAAAATTTGTGACCTTATTATACATGATTTTAAATATAATATTATTACTGGTAGCATGAGTTCTGTATTTTCATCCAAAATACACAGTTTTCAACAATTTAAGCTACTTCATACCACTTTTTCTTATAAACTTAAGTATAAGGAAATTAAAATGCAATAAATTATATACATGTCTCAAGAGAAGATGAATAAGAATGCAGGAGGAAATGTCACAGGGTGAGATAAATGTCATGTGAGCAAACACCTCGTCATAAAAATCAGCATTATGAATACAAACAAGTTTTGCAATGCCTGCTATATCTGTTGTAGCAACAGATGTGATTTTACTGAAGGAATTTAGGGTGATTAATCTTTCAGATTCTCCCATTGTCTCTGATGCTGTGGTGTCGACTCCCAGATCAAGTGATGAAACAACATCTGCATGCTGCTGTAGCAGGAAATCCACCTGTAGTTCTTTTCTTCTGTAGGTAACAAAACACCCACCCTTAAATTAAAATCAGTACAGGGATAGTACAAGGGGTAATAGTTTTAAATCAAAGGAAGAGAGATTAAAATAAGATATTAAGAAGAAATTCTTCCCTGTGAGGGTGTTGAGGCACTGGCACAGGTTGACCCAGAGAAGCTGTGGCTGCCCCATCCCTGGAAGTGTTCAAGGCCAGGCTGGATGTGGCTCTGAGCAACCTGGTCTGGTGGAAGGTGTCCCTGTCATGGGGACTTAGATGATCTTTAAGGTCTCTTTTAAACCAAATTATTCCATGATTCTGTGATTTTACCTGATAGAAAGCATATTAGATCTTGTGGAATCTCGCTGGTAATGTAAACATTTATTTACTAAGCTTTGATGATCCAGTCAACTTCCAAAAAGAATTAAAGAAATGCTGCTACTACGCACAATATTAGAGAATTTCATCCTATGTCAGCTTTAGCAAAATGCCAGATATTCTAGCTATATTCAGGCTCTTCAGCACAACCCAGTTAAATACACATTTGACATAGTATCCATTAATCTTACAAAGCACATCTTGGGTTACTCAATCTTGTGACATAATGGATTCCTTTCCTACACCTTGGATGAGCAATCAAACAGAGATTGACTTTCTTCATTTAGTCAAATAGATTTATCTAAGCTGTGTTTCAAATGACTAGATTAAGTAGGGCAATGTGGGCTTTTTATGTCTGAAGAAAAATCCATTTAATGGAACTGTTCCTTTGATTTTAGAGAAAGAATTACTATCAAAACACTGGACTCTTTCCTCTGTAGTTTTTTGTTATAATGATCTAGACAGTCTTATCTGCCTGTACAGCAATTGAGGGTATTAATACTCCCATGTCTGCAATAAAGTAAGTTCTTGGACAGAGGAGACAAAGAGAGTCCCCACATGAGGCCATTTATGTACTATGGCGTGCATGGTGATGAGGACAGTGAACAAATGTCCTTTTGTTATTATGTCACAGAAATTATTTTCATGAAGGATTAATTCATTAAAAGCAACAAAAGGGCATTTTTTTTTTCTTACTCATAATTAATTATGGGAAGACAAGTGTTCTGTGCAATAGAGAAGTGTAATTAGCTTGCAGCAGGGAATTTAACCACTCCATTGCACTGCGGAGGTGATGAAGACAGAAACTCCCCAGCTTGTGTATATTCTGGAGCCCTCTGCTGAACTGAAGGAAAACCTCTCAACTCCTTGTCAAGGCCCTATCATGGTAACAGAAAACTCAATGACATTTTATCAGGAGAAAAGATCTCAAGAAGGAAAATTCCTTGAGATTTCCCCAGAGTCGTTCTCAGAACTGTAGGGAAATTTTTATTTTTAATTCATTATGAGTCTAATATGTTTCATTTCAGTTTATAGGTTTATTTTGATTTGAAATATGATCACTGGAGATATTCTGCATTGTATAAAGGAATCTGTTGCAAACTTATCTAATACAATTTGAACACTAACAGTTGGTACTTTTTCTTATAATATTATAACTTTTCTTTGAATTCAGCATTCCAAGCAGAAAATATGAAAATATTTTGTGTTTTCTTTTAGTTTTAATATCCATAGTGTTAAAACAGAGGAAAAAAATTCTGTTTCTTAGGAAGCATCACATAAGTGACCTTAGAACAGTAAAATAGATTATTCAGTTGAGAGTTAAGCATTTCCTGAGATATGCTGGTGAATCTTTGGTTTGTGTGGAAAGCGGATTCCCACACCACATTCTCAACTTTGTGAGGATTTCTAGTCCATCTTCTAGCTCAGTGTCAGAGAAACACATTGCCGGGCACGGACATGAGAACACTGTTGAATCATAAAATTGGGATTTTAGGACTCTGTAGCACTGGAGAACCCAGGAAGTGTCAAATAGATTTGCATTGTGGTACTTATGATTTTATCCCACCTAAATTGAGCTTTGAACTTAAAGAGACTTTCTGTCTGCTGTAAGGAAGGTAGTTGACATTCTTGTATCCACGCAGGGTGAGAAAATACAGAAGAGAGCAGTAAATCCATGATCCTCTAGAAGAATGGACTCTGAATCTCAGAGAATCCTGAATCAAGAAACCACAAAAATTCACCTATTCTAACATCAAATGTACCTATAACAAAATGACAACTACTTCTCTTGAAATCTTACAAAATTAAGTTGATAAAGAATAAATTAATTAGATTTTTTTTGTTTCCAGTGAAGAAAATCTCCAGTGGCCTTAACATGAGCCTAGGAAATTAGGAAATCATAATTTCTTCAAGTGTGCTTCTACATTGTCATCAGGCTTTCTTTTTAAATCTTTTCAAGTACTGACTAGATCTCAACCTATGTTTGGATAAAATAAATAATCTGATAGGATTGTATATTTCCTGAAAACCTAGAATTTGGAAATAATGGACAAAACAGCTATCATAGTCAGGAAGACAATGATATCTGTAAGATTTTCAAAGTACGAAATCTAAAGGCAGTTTTGAAACTAAAGTGCCTCCAATATAATACTGCGGTGTCACAACCCGAAACTATTTCTGTGTCAAATAACAAGAAGTCCATATTGTGAGTTCCTATTTTGTAGGTCATTAAGTAGCACCAGCACATCTGTAGTGCAGTGATTTACATCCAGTGATGTTCTGACCCACATAACCAAATGAATTTGTAATGTTAGCAACTGAAAAGCAACATTACAGCTGAAGATCAAGAAAACTGAAAATTATTAATTTAATCTGAAACCTTGTCTTGGAAATTAGCAATACAGTTTGCATATTTTTCTTCAGAAGCAGCATCCTCTATTAACTGTGATGAGCAACAGGTAGATGGTTTGCATAACTGCCAAGGCACAGTTAATATTTTTTCAATAAATGACACTTGTGATTTTGAAGAAAATACACTTTGAACCTGACTGACCATGAAGGTGTCCTTTCAGCTGCAGTGACTGGTCAAAGTGGGCAGATTTGTCTTGTTCACATATTTCCTTTCTGTACTCCACACCCCTTTTTATTATGAACATTTGGAAGCTGATTCAGACGATTTGGTTTAAAAAAAAAAAAAAACAAAACAACAAAACCTCAACAGCCCTACAGAGTAATGCTGAACTAAGCATAAAGCCTTTGAAAAAAAAAAAATACACTAGTTATACAAGCTGCTTTTGTTTCCCAGATCAGCAATATGAAGGGATTTCACTAGTCCAGCAGGATCACGTTATTTTGTCAAGACCAATACAGCAGCTTAACAAGGCCCTGTAAAAAAAAAAAAAAAAAAATCCAAAGACACTGCTTGAAAATATCTTTCATAATGTTGACCCCAATAAAAATATTTTTTCTTTGAAGGTTGTATGCAGTCTTTAAGCTTTATTGTTCAGCATTATCCTATTTTAAGATAAACCTCAAATATAAGGTACCACCAGAATCAGATGCTAAAGAAGTGGTGTCTTTTCTAGTAGTCTTCCAACAACATTGAAACAGGAAAGAAAGTAAAAAGGTAAAATTGGAAGTCACAACTTTCAATAAATACCTTATTTTTATGTCCACAAACAACTCTAAAGAGCACTTCAGATTTTGAGGAAGATATATTGCTCTTGAAAGTTTCTCTCTTCTGCCATTGATCACACAGCTTGCAAAACCTCTGTTTTTGCTCAATGCTCACTGGACAAGTCTACACAATCTAATTTCAAACTGAGATCCAGCTTAGAAAGACTCATAGACTCCAAATCATAGAACAAAAATCATAGATTGGGTTGAGCTGGAAGGGATCTTAAAAGTCTCAGGTTCCAACCTCAGCCATGGGCAGGAACACCTTTCCCTAGTCCAAGTTGCTCAGAACTGTATCCAGCTGTTCTTGGACATCTTCAAGTATTCAAGAGGAATTGGTCTGACTGGCTTTGGAAGTAGGGTGATCAGGTAATTTCAAGATGACCTTTCCAGTTTAAGTTTTGATTCTATTTTCCTTTCGTTGGCACTTGCATTGGTATCCAAGGATAGGCAGACTGAACCTGTGACTAAGAGTGGAACACATAGACCAGAAACCTAAACCTGCAGGAAAAGGAAGGTAATTTTTTTATCCTAAATGGACAATACTTTATTACTGTCACATTACTGTAGTTAGGGGTAAAAGTCTTTCAATCATGCAATAAAGTGCTCTTAGCATCACAATAGGATATGAGGTCAGAAATATCATGTACTACCTTTCCTTTACAGTGGTAATGAGAATTCTTTTTCAAAGAGCACTGTTGTCCCTATAAATTATTCAACAGCTGAGTAGGCTGTATATAGATTTTTTAAAAGGAATATTTCATTAATATGACAAATTACATCTTTAACCATGAAATGCTTAGTTACCTCCATGAATTTAGTTGGGAAAGACACACAATTTTACATTTCACACTGTGGCAGTTTATTCAGTAGAACTAGTTAAAAAAGATTGGATCCAAGCATCTGTGGGTCCAAGCATGAGCATTTCAAGGATTAATTAATTTTGGGTTTGTTAATTTTACTCTCACATAAAAAATACAGGTTAATACCTGTTGGCTTCACTTAATTTCCTTTCACTTTTTTATCTAAATGGACTTACTCTGATGCTTAAATCAGAATTATAGAATCAAAAAAGGTTTTGGAAGGGGCCTTAGAGATCATCTAGGTCAAAACCCCCTGCCATGGATGGGGACCCCTTGCTGTGTGCTCAGAGCCACATCCAGCCTAACACTGAACACTTCCAGGGCATCCACAAGTTATCTGGGCAACCTGTGCCAGTGCCTCACCACCCTCACAGTAAACAATTTCTTGCTAATATCCAAATCCACTCTCTTTCAGTCTAAAGCTATTCCCAGGTCAGGGATTTACCTAGGTAGGGACCATTGATTGCACTTATCACTTTTATGCTACCTTTATATGAATTTTTTAGTGATCTGCTTGTAATACTAGCTGTGGATGGAAAAGTGACATTCTTGGAATCTTGCTGATAATTATTATTCAGCAATCAAATAAAATATTCTCATGGATTTTTTTCCCCCAATAATGGATTTTAAACTGCATGTAGTTTAAATATCTAAAACTGAACAATTTACCACATATGCATACTCAGGTTTTTCAAATGTGAAGACTATTAACATTTCTTGGGGCGTTTTTTTTTGAGGGTTAAGCCAAAGAATTTTGGGGAGAGTGGCTTAGATTATACATCAGCACATAGGTCAGTTTCAGGGGCTTAAGTAAAAAATGGTAGCTGTGTACATTATATGCAGCCTGCATGTAACCCTGAGCTCATCACCTCAATTTATATCAGTGCAGCAGTATACTGACAGTTTCCTAAAGCTTAATCAACCAATGCTTTCTATGCATTTACAGTTAGATGAAACATGGAACACTAATGGAAAGAGATTTCTCTACTACTACTAAATTAAGTTCCATTTAAAGGCATTTTCAGAGTGCTACATATATTTTGGTTTAAGGAGCACTCAGGCTCAAGTGTTTTTATCATGCTACTTTTGTGAAAAGGTTTTACAGTCTTTTTGAAAAGGTTTGCTGCTCTTAATTTACTGTAGCATTGTTCACTTGTATCTGACATGCTGCTGATTTAAATATTTTAACCATGAGATGCAGGTCAAGGTGTACTGTTAATTATAAGTATTCTACTGTTGTTTTTTCCTTTGTAAAAGCTCTGTAATAGAAAAAAGATGAAAGGCAGAACAGCTGGCAGTGAACTAGCATGAAAACACTGCTTTCCTTCTTCAAAGGCCTTGTTTACAAAATGTAAGGTCATTTTGGCTGGAATTGAAAATACAAGCACAATAAGGTAGCTCCAAGGAATCTTTCTGAAGGCAAACTAAACTTCAATTAAATGCCTTTTTTTCCTCCTTTTGCTTGGAAGGAGAGCAATTGGGAAACTTACAGAACAAAACTAAACTTCACATCCTCTTTCAAGGTGTTTTATGTAGATACATACACAATGAATTGCAGTTAAAAACAGCGACAGGTTTTTACCATGACTTTCAGCTCACATACCTGCTTCAAACCCAATGGCACAATAATCTGAAAGCCTTCAGAACTGTTTGCTTCTATTGGGTGATCTCTAAAACTGTATCAGCGTTATGATTATACAGGCAGGTTAAATTACCTGTTCAAGCTAAGCATTCACCAAATAATCAACCTATTTTTGTTTTGATTGGCCATACCAGCAGATTAAGCTGCTAATATAGAAAAAGACAGATGTCAATCACTGCAGCATCTTAGCAATCTGCTAATGACTAAGCTTATGCACTTTAATAATCCTGCTTATTTTAATGTTAAGGGGTAGAAAAGCTGAAAGAAAAACTGATTAGAGCAATGAATTGCTTATTTTAAAAGATGTGATTTTAGCATAAATCTATTTTTTTAAACCAACTTGTGCTTGATTGCGTGTAATTTTTTTACTGGTAAGGTATTAGTAGTAATTTTACTTAGAAGAAGAAAAACAATAAAAATACACAGAAGAAGTAACAAAAAAAGCCCAAACAAAAAGCAACTGAAAAGAAACTCTTAAAAATATATATTAAAACTCAGATCTTTAAGAAAGTATAGTTATGTCTTCTTTACTTTTTAAGGATTACTTGTTAAAGATTAGTCATGTCTTCTTTAGTCATTAAGTAAAGAGATGTAGTAGGGTAAAGTCAGGATTCCCACTATTGACAATCAGTGTAAGAATTTTAGTAGCAAAAGAGAATAGAAGCCCCTAGCAGAGTGATTATTTTGGGTGCCACCTAGGCAGCTAGGCTTCTTACATGTGTGAAGGGTACATTAAACTGGAAAATGCAGTTTATCAAGGTATCAATTTTTAAATTTTTTTCCCTTATTTTTTCGTTGTTGATTTTTTTGATTGCAGATCAAATATAGCAGTCAGGATGCTGGAAGCAGTGATGTCATTAATTCCATGCTTTCATAACAGAGTTGCAGCACGAGTAAGCCATTAGTCACCTCCTGCTATATGCATTTCTGTTTGACTGATCTGCTGCTGCATGCTGTTCAAACATGCAATTTGGATGAGTCACCATCCCTGGAGGTATTTAAAAGATGTCCAGATGGGGCATGGAGGGACACTGTGCAGCAGTGGATTGGCAGGGCTTGGTTGATGTCAGAACTCAACGACCTTAAATGACTCTGTGGTTATATAGACTTTTCCTGCAGTACCACAAAAGCTCAGGTGCTTATATATCACCACATTACACGTGAGTATTTAGACATGGGTGCATTGGTGTTATGCAGGGCTGTGCAGCCAGTTAGTGGGAAATGTCACCTGACAGAGGGGGGTCTGAACTTTGTTCTCTTGGAGGCTGAGCAGGGCTATCTGTATCTGCTCTTAGTCCAGAGAGCCAGCTCCTCTTCTGAGCATGTGTGCTGAACTGAACTAGCCATGCTGGCTATCCTGGAGGTCATTCATCTACTCTGCAAAGGGCAGGAGGCCTTTAAAATCTCTGATCTAATGATTTATGCTGTGAAATGACCTCCAGATAAAACCTGTGAATTTTCCTAAGCAGATGTATCAGTACACTGGGCTCCTACTCGCAGCTGAGTGACTTAAGAATTAATTTCATGATGTGGTTTCCTGCTTAAACAGAAATTCAGACCTATTTGATTCATAGGTCTGGCTTCCGCTCCAGCCTCCTTTTAGGAACTAGAATCACTCTTTATAAGTAATCTATATGGAGTATCTATCTCTCCATATAGGTAGTCTTAAATATTTATATGGCTTCAACTAATTGTACTCAGAGAGAGAAAGGCAATAAACTAAACTTTATTAATTACTTATGTACTTCTGAACATGAACTTTTCCAAGCTCAGGGGATCTGAAGTACTAGGAAAGTGTCTAAAATGTCACTAAAAATGTGAATGTTATGACTCACCTCCCTGAGGTTATAGAGGAGTGTACAACTAAGTAGGGAATTGCACACAAAGGAGCCATGTAACACCCATATGTGTTCTCAATGCTATTTCCCCCCTGATCTCCAGACTTTTGCAATTAAGAAAGGTAAAACTGCACAAATGTCACTGAACTCTACTGGAGGGCATTAAACCCAGTGGTTTGCTTTTTCTCTTTGGTGAAGCAGAGTAACAAACTTGCCGTCTTGGACAAACTGGTAGTTAAGGACAGTCTGGGGTTTTAGACGTCCCAGTTTTCCTTTCTCTAAGCTCATGACCCCCCTCTACTGACTTGTTCCTTATTCCACAATTTCATCATGCACGAATAGGATAAATTTTGATTTTCACAGAGCTTATAAACACTCTCTGAGGCACCCCAAAATTATTGACCCATGTATTGCAAAATATATTCTTTGAAGCAAAATTTGACCAGATGTACAACTGGATATATGTGTATGCAATTACCTATACATAAATATGTATATGTATGAGTGGGCATAGTCTTTCCACAGAGAAATCCAAAACTTAATGTATTTACAAGATTTACCAAAACTCATAAAAATATTTCAGAAAGAGGAACAAAATAGAGGGGATTTACTCTGTCCTGGCCTAATAAAGAAGTGAAAATATCTTGCTTTCTATTTTTTTCTGGGCTGAAGGAGCTACACATTTGCTGTTTACCTCACAGAGAATGAGCAAATTGCTTGTCAGGTGACTGTAAATAGCAGATTGTGGAAGAGAATTTCAGATGAAGGAAGACATGGATTTGTCTAGAAATGCATTTTAGACAGAAAGACAGGGCTGTAGGAAAGTCAAAATAGCACCTGTGTATTATCAGAGGGTGGGAAGAGTCACGTTTGAACAGAAAGACCTGACAAACATGAGATTAAGCTGGAAACACATTTTCCAAGATAATAGAATCATCAGACCTGGAAAGGCAATTTCAAGACATCAGGGTGGGTTTTTCTGTTGCTGTTATTTTTCACCTGAGGTGAAGTGTAGTAGCTAGGAGGAGGTTGGAAGCAATGATGTCATTAACTCTAGATTTCTTTAAGGCAGAAGTAGAAACCACTTAGTCCCCTCATTCTGTACAACTTACCCCATAGTACCACAGATGCTCAAATGTTCATATATCAAGTTCCTCATGAGTATTTAGACAGATGTTTATTGGCACTGAATCTCCCAGACATTGCCTGCAGCCCCAGCTGCCACCAGGTCACTCCACAGCTTGAGTCTGTCTATTTGCTCAGTGCCCTCCCAGATTGGTGTCACCTGCAGACTTACTGGCAATTGAATTGCCACAGGAGAAACAACCCTGACAAAGAACAGCATGAAAGAGGACTGTCTTAATGAGAAGAATTGGTTTAGATGTCAGAGGGTACCTCCAGTTTACCTCAACCTCTTTTTTTTTCTTTTGTGCTAGGAGCATTTCCTTTTGAATATTGATAAACTCCATGATGAAAGGGAGCTCTCAGTTATTGCCAGCTGCACAGCCTCATTCACACCTGTGCTGTGCTCTTGCCTTGGCATGAATTGAGGATGTTTTCAGCTATAAGAAAATGAAGCAAGGTGAGAAACAGAGAGCTCTCTGACTTTTTAGATTGTGTTGTACTGTTCTGTCTCTTAATTACTAGTTAAGTGGAAGCTGATTAATGCTATGAGATCTGAAGCTTAATAGAGATAAAACAAATGTTCTTCATATAATGGAAAAACAGTGAAAGCTTGGAAATGCTCTAAATCTTCTTTGCTACCAATAAGTAACCCCAACCCCCTCGTGATCATTAAGTGTCCCTAAGGATTTCAGCACTAATTTGTTTGACTTTTACTTAAAATTAGGCAATCAATTTCTTCCCCTAGGTAGTTGCTTAAGGCCACTTTCATTGTACATTCAATTTGCTCAACTTCTCTGAAGAGAACTTTCGCATAATGCCAAGAGTTAGATGTCAGGCATGTTAGATTTGGAAATTACAGTTCTGTTTTTTTGTTTCTTTACTCTAAATTTACTTACTGCAGGTGAACGTATCAGTGTTTCATGTCTACACGTGTTTATTTCTTCTTTACAAAATGAAATATTTATTGGGTTTAAAACAAGATTATGTTGCTTGCATTTTCTAGCTTTAGCCATACAGAAAATCAAATTAGGTGATGGCAAATTTTATCTTTACAAGCTATATATATTTGGACTATCTTCCCAAGAAACAACCCAGAAACTATTATCAAATGTTTGCAAGCATAATTCCTTCAATTTAAACAATGATACATATAAAACTAATTTGGATTCCTTGTGCCTTTTCAAACACTGTTGCCTGAAAAGCTGGAGTTCTTCAATTAAGTCCAAATATTTCTACTTATTTGTATATTTACTCAGAAACAGAACTCAGAAGTAAGTAAGCAGTTAGAGTGGATAACTTTCATTCCTTGAATATGCAAACTCATTTATTTCCAGGAATTGTTTCACTGAATACAGCTAAGATATTGACTGGGAAGAATTTCAGGGTCAAACTCTAATGCTGTTTAGCTGACATTCATTTTTCTTATTTCCAAGCTCACATTAATTCATTAACTGCTTAAATAATTGCTTGATTTGAACACTTGCATTTTAATATTAATCAATTCAGACATTTTTAAGAAATATAGTACTCAAAATGAGATTGAAACATGACACCAAAGCAATTTATTAAGTAATTAAAATTACTACTAGATGTGACAAATTGCATAATTTAAATAATTCAATTAAAATGTGATTACCTTCTCAGTCTAAAATTTTAAACTACTTCAGACAGTCCGTCATTAAGAAATAAATAAACAAATAAAACCCCAGAAGATGACCATAAATGTTTGGGTTCTTTTTTCCTTTAGCCATTGCCATTAAGTGTTTGAGGATTTACTTTACAACCATGGGTTTCACTTTGAGACAGCAAGTTTTTCTGCTGATTAACAATAGGCAAAGCAAGGAGCGTTTCAAATGGGAAATAGTAAGATGCTCCAGTGGTCTCTTGGCTACAGCCTGTTGCTCCCTTAATGGGACATGTGGTGTTGTGGATTACAAAATGGACTAGGAGCCAAATCACTGACTCCACGAGTTAGAGCCTCCAAGAAATGAGGAGCAGTAGGAGACCATAGAGAATAAGAACAAAACTTCATACATCTTTATTTATGGCTACTGGAATGAGCCATGCTTGGTTTGTCTGAGTAACAGGGATGAGAAGCAGTGGTGGGATTGCTTGCAGCAGAAGGGTAAACTTTCCAGTAAGCACATTCTGCAGCATCTCCACTCCTGGATGTACTGCTGGGAGGTTAATGACCTGAAGACTGAGCCTCTTCCTCAGCTGCTAGCTGAACTGATTACAGCTGAGCTGCACAAGCAGGTAGATTTGACTGGAGAAAGGTTTTCATAACAGCTTCTATGCATGCCAATAGATGGGGTGGAATTAGGCTCACTGAACTTCAGCCACTGAAAATATACTCTCTTTAAAACTATTGTATGGGTTTTCTCTATATTCAGAAGGGCTGGACAAGGACACCTGGGCCATGATTCGTCCCATCCTGCAATAGAATAAAGTTGCAGATACAGCCATGATGCTAAAAAAAGCACATCCCTAGTTTGCTCCTTGATTTTACACTCTATTTTAAACTGTATTCCCACAATACTTTTTTATTATTATTTTGAGTAAACTAAATAATTCTACCATAAAAGAGGCCTGCATATGGTTCTAAGTCTTGCATCCTAGAGGTAGCTAAGCCAGGCTTGCCTTTTGCACTCAACACTTGTCCAATAGTCCATGCACACTATTTCCAAGTCAGGATGGACCAAAGGCATGTAACAGAAACTTGAGCATGAGGTTATAAAAACATGACTCTGGCAGACTAGAAAGTGTCTCTCCTTGTCTTTCAGCCACACACATGGTTTGGCGTGGAGGGTTGACAGCTGCAAGGGAGACCCAAGCCTTAGAGAAGTCACCAGTCTGTTAGTCCTACCCAGTGTAAATACCAGGTTTGGAAACACTTGGCCCAGAGGTCTTACCCCCTATGGGTAATGGCAATAGATTCAGAGAGAGTAGAGGTCTTTCTCTGAAAAGAGTTTAGAAAACTAAGTTAGGTTTGATGCCCAGCCACAAAATAGTCCCATTAAAAGCAATGCTTCTCACCTTAGCATCCAGAGAAAACTTCATAATAAGCCTCAGGATTTTTTCCCCCCTCTAAACTAGCTCACAAAGGACAAGAAAAAAATTCCCAAAAATGTTGTTAGCTCAGTCACACAGCATGGAGGTCAGGAATCATTTAGTACTAAAGTGGCCAACAGTGTTCTACTGCATTTGTTGTCTGACCAGTAACTGCTTAGAACTGCACAAAACAAAGCACTACAAAAAGTTAAACGCAGCTCAATTTGCATTTTCATCTGCAGTTTTAAAAGTAAGACAGTTCTTTAGATTTTGAGAAGAACAACACAGGCATGCTAATGAAAGTATATATGAACACTTATGTAGTCTAAATTCTACACATATACATACATATCTATATATATAGTTAAATAAAATTTTATGCAAATATGTTTTGGGAGGAGTTTTTTGTTTTATCTCATTTTGTTTTTTTCCAGGGTAATTCTGAAAACTCTAAAAGGTCTTGGATTACCCTACAGCTAGTATTGGTGTCTACTTTCTGTCCGTCTAAAATAAGAAGAAACAGATGTTTTTCTTATTCTGCAGGAAGTGCTGTGGAAAATGACAATAAATTAGATAAAATTATCAAATTCTTTGAAATATATGGTTTTCAGCTGAATTTCCAAGGTTGCCTGATTTTACGAGAAATACCACATGTAGTTGGGATTTCAGCATTTCAAATAGTCTCAGAATTGGATGCATGGTCTTCCATCTACCTTCATTTTCAGATACTTTTAATAAGATGTAGGTAAATGAAGAAGTCTCACAGTGCTCTGAAACAGCAGAAAAGAAATAGTGATAAAAGTACAAGTTTTAGTAGTGAAAAGGGAAAGATGATTTGAAAGGGTCTTGTCAGGTGAAGAGTATCTTTGCTCATTGCACAGGTAACATCACATTAAAAGGTATACTTGCTTGCCTTAAATCTTGATAAGAAAAATATTTCTCCAGAAGGTATATATATTTTCTTTCTGATGAAAAGAACTATGGAAAAGACAGAGGGTTATTGCTTTACAGAAATCTTGTATTCAAGTAATTGCTGTTTACATGGAGACCAAGCTTTTTGTTGCTCTTTTGCTTGACAGCCTTCCATTTGAATTCATGACTGTTTGTCAACACCTTTAGGAATTTCTAAATAGCTTTATTTTCAACTAAGAACAGTCTTTTAAGCTCTGCTTCTCATGTGCATCCATTGAGTTTCTTGTACTGAGTTTTTTGCTTATTAATCCTATGTTGAATGATGTGAGTAAAGGAGAAATTGCTATGAATTGCAGTTACTACATCCTGATTTCAACTAAACCAATATCAAAATTCCTACCTCCTGAAGCATAAGTCATATCAGGGTGAGTCCATCATACCAGTCATAATAAGCTGAGACATTGTTAGATGTACCTGCATGGAGCAACAGAGGTAAGGTCATTGGGAAAAACCTCTGAGATAACTCTGAGCATGGTAAATACTTCTGTGAGTTTGTAATTCTTACTCAGACCTCAAAGACAAAACACCAAGAGAGTGTGGCACAGCACTAACTAATGCAATCGTCTCTACCTTTCAGCAGAGATAATGAGTTCAGGTGAAACTATAGCAGTACATTCATAAATGTTTTTAAATCTATTCCAAGACTAGATCATCTTAAGTCAAACCCCATAAGTGACAGAGATCCTTTGGTCACATCAACATGTAGATGGACCTTCTTTACACTGAATCTGCACTAATAAATAGAATCAGACTCAGAGTGTTTATATTAATCAAAGGCTATTACTCCTGAAAAATTTCCTGCTCTAATCACTATTTCTAGGGTGAAGAACCCCACTGGAACCATGGGGTTTGGAACTTCCATTTGAATTTGAGAACCTGAGTTTCACCTGGAGCTTTCACATTTTCTGTATTTGCTCCCAAAACTTTTGTTAAGTTTGGAAATGTCGCACTAAATAAATATTTCTAGAGTACATATATATTAAGAACATAATTCTAGTAAAATATTTATGTAGCAACAATAATTCTGAATGCAGCCCAACCCTTGAGTTTACTTATTGCTGAAGAAGGAATGATGTGGTATCCAAGGTATGATGCTGGGATAGTTAGAGCAGCATAAGTGTAGCATCAATGCAGCATGAATTGCTGTCTAATTATCATAATTGAAGCTCTTGCAATTATGCTGTTATTTTATTTATATTTGGTTGGGGTATCAAGGTATCCCATTTTTATAGGTTTAAACTAGATTTGCTGTTCTGTTCTCATGCTTGAGACTGAATTGTGATCAGTGACGATTTTGCACTGGCAGGAGGCATTCTGCAGGAATGGTTACAACAGCATTTTGAAATTTAGACAGATCCTCATTCTCTGAGATATGTCATAACAGTAGGTCTGAAGATGCTTTCCCACCCCTTTGGTTTATTTAGATTATCAGTATGTTCCTTTGCTTACAGATTGTAGAAATACAAAAACATATAAAGCTTGTTCATACCAGTAGCAACCAAAATTTCCTATTACCTCTGTGCTGATTGCTATGAAATGTGTGTTGTTTACAGCTATAGTTTAGTGCTGTCTCATGAAATAAACGCCCCAGAAATTACTAACTTGGTGTGTATTTGATCACTTGTAAATAGGCAGTTTTGCTTTTAGTGAAGTAACAGTAGTTATTTCATGCAGTCAAAAATTGAAACTGAAAAGACATAATTTTTAGATCATGTTTCTAGAACTTTTATCCTGAGGTACTGGAGATGTGACCTTTTCTAGGATGACTATAAAAGGAAGGTATGCTAATGAGTATTACCTCACTGAATTCTTGTTCTCTAGTCATCCTTTTTCTCTTTGCCTTTGTGGCTTCTATTTGCCTTTTTCTTTTGGCTCTGAACTGGATAATAGCTCTTCATTATATGCTTTATACAAAGCTGAGCATGCGACATATCTGATCTCTGCAGCTCCATGGTACTATCAGACAAAACACTCTGGCACATAAAAGCATTCATATTTTCAATATACCTTGTTTCATCTTCAAAATAAGCCTGTGCACCTTTGGAAAGCTGCTCTTAGTAGGGTGACAGTGCTTATTGCTCACCACAGCCACCCAGGTCAAAGTGTAATGCAGTCCCTAAATGTTACTAGGGATCAGAAGGTGCCTACTTAATGGGATTAACAATGGTAAATTGACTGTACTCTTGAGCTCTAACTTCAGGCATGCTAAGGTTGTCTTTATCGTACACCATTTTTCAGGATGGTGACATTTGTTTTCTGATACTGAAAGAGGTATAAATTGTTGCTGGAAATATATAGCAATAGTTTATGCAGACATAAAAGTTATGATATCAGAGTTGGGGGGGGAAACAAGGCCAGAAAATAGGAGGTTCCTGCAAGTAAAGATATTTCAAAGTATTTTAGGATGGAAAAAACGTGAGTCTAAAGATGCTTTTTTATTATATAAACTAATTTCTGCTCAGGTACAAAATATAGGATGGCTGGATTAATACCTAGCAAAAAATCCCCAAACTTTAAGAAAAAAGTAGTCAGGAGTGCCAGAGGTTTTAAGGGAAGTATCTGTGAAGGAGGATGGAAGCATAGGCATGTAAGGGATAAAGAGAGGAAAAGAAGAAGAAAAAAATCTCTAAGCTGAAATCACCTGACAGCCAAAAAAGTGTTTCAATGTAGAAGAGTGTAGATTACTATCCCTTGTTTTAGATAGAAAACAGATGGATTTTAAAGCTTTTAAAAGGACATAAAAGTGTATTGGTTAAACTAGGATTTTCCAGTAGCAAAAGCAAGGGAAAATGAAGGAACTCACTATTCCTTAAAAGATTTAGTATCCATTAACTCATTGATGTCTAAAAGATGGGAAATCGGCACATTTTAATATCTATGGTTTAAAAGTGTTAAACAAAAATCTGAGTCTGTGAGTAGTACCAGTCAGAACAGGATTCACTGTATTAGCCCTCATCACAACTTACAATTTTTTTCTGGTAATATCTTTCTTATTTTCTTTTTATTTCTTTCGAATTTGTTATGTGAAATGGTCACAAGGATTAAATCCTGAAATTCAATATGCCTGAAATGTAAATGATGGCACTTTTAAGTAAAGGCACTTTAGATTTCAATTCATGAATATTACATCAAAAAAATTAATAGAAGTTTATTAGTCAAATCAGTGAGCAAAACTCATGCCTAATCATCTGACTTGAGGAAAGCAAAGCATTTATTTTAAATTGGAAATGTCTTCACTGCAGCTGTTTTCAAATAATCACCTGCCAATAACTATTTTCTCCAGAATAATGTAAGCAATTGTTAAAAAAATATATCTAAGAATTTTGAGCAAATATTCTTGAAGAAATTTAGGGACTTCACAAAGAATAAAATAAAAAGTTTATTGAAAACTAGGTTGGCAAAATATCTTGTCTTTTTCTTTTGTTTTAGTGTGTAAATACCAGCATGTTCCCATACAAAACCAAAACTAACAAAAAAACTCCAAATAAAACCAACAAAAAACCAAAACCCAAAAAATATCCCACCAAACCAAAATGAAACGACCACCCCAAAAATACAAACCCACAACAGCAAAAAAACCTTCCCAAAAACCAAACAAAAAAATCAACGGCTGAATTCTGGTTCCCAAAAGATTAATCTCCTGTGAGCTCTGTAAACTAACTGGGTGTTGTCTTGGGTTTTCCACTCTTCAAGAAAGAGTTTTTCTTCTGCCACTGAAAGGCTGATGTATCAGGTAAATAATCTCTAGAATTCAAGGTATGCAGGTACAGAAAGAAGATAAAACCATATTTATCTTGGAAGATGTTCTTGCAGAATCATTATCTTAAGGTGATGGTATGATATGATTATCATATCATTATATCACAGTATGTGTTGTGCATTACAACTAGTCCAAAGACTGCAACAGGCAGTCATCCACAGCAACAAGGTATGGAATTTCATCCACAGGTATAAAATGCTCTGAAAACTGCCTTTTCTTGACTGGCTAAAAAAGGGGAGAAGACACAGTAGCATCACTGTGTCTTCTACTGTGTCATCACTGTCACAGTGGCATCCAGGATCTGTTGTAATTGATGGCATTTACCAATCATCCTCTGGGTAAGATAAGAGACTATCTCTGTCCTGAGGTGCATCACACTTGGTGTTGCCATCCCACTTTAAGCTCACAGGGCAGCTGACCCCCACACAGCCACTTGCTCCCCGTGGGATGAGGGAGAGAGTCATAAGGGTAAAACTGAGGAAACTCACGGGCTGACATAAAGACAGCTACCTAGATAAAGCTAAAGCCATATGTGTAAGCAGAGAAAAACAAAGAACTTATTTACCACATTCCATGGGCAGGCAGGTGTTCAGCCACCTTCTGGACACCAGGGCCCCATCACATGCAATGGGAAGACAAGCACCACCTCCTTCCTTCTTGTTCCACTATTTTTTATTGCTGAGAAGAGTGTGACATAGTTTGGGATGAATATATATCTAGTCTGACACATTTGATCATCTGGGGTCAGAGCTGTGTCCCCTCCCAGCTTGTGCACCCCTAGTCTCCTCACTGGTGGGATGGGATGAGAAGCAGGAAAGGGTTTATTGCTGTCTAAGCACTGCTCAGCAATAAAGGAAACATCCTTGTGATCAGCACTGTTTTCAGCATAGGTCTAGAACACAGCACTGTAGAAGCTAAAAAAAAAAAAGGAAAGAAAAAAATAAAAGGAGGGAACCCTTAGCCTTTCAATTCTGCTCCTCTGAATGCTTAATAGGATAATAATCATCCCCTGAATTTAGTGAACTGATCAGAATTCTGCAGTAAGTATATGCAGTGAGTCCAGCAATGTCCCAAATTAATGAAGTATTATTATGCCATTATATAAATTGATGGCATGTTCTCCCTTGAATCTCGTGCTCAGTTGTGGTCATTCCATCTCAAAGAAAGAGATAACAGAAATAAAAGATGTCTGTAGTAGGGCAATGAAAATTATTAAGGGCACAGAAAGACTTCCATGGGAGGAGAGATGAAACACATTGGGGCTGTTTAATTTCAGAGGTGAGTAAAGGTTGATGTCACAGGGGTTTATTAAATCAGAGATGTTATGCTAGTCAAATGAGTGTTTCTGTTTACTGCTTCATGTAATACTAAAGGAACACATAAAGGAAAAAAAATCTATTATGTGAAATGAAATATAATTTTTATACAACACATTTCTGAAACAAACCAAGGAGCTCAATGTAACAAGCTATCAAATGACTCAGAAACAGCCTCCAGCACTCTGAGAAATTATTATAAAATCTTTAGCTATATTTGATAGAATATAAAACTGGAAAGAATAAGAAGAAAGAGAAAAAATGTAGGACTGACTAAATCATGGTTTTTCTTGTGGTTCACCTATGTTTCATGGGCTATAGAGCACCTGCTGTCACCCTCACACAATGTCTGTGTGCGTTGTTCCTTGTTTATACTTTTCAGATGTTTGCCCACAAGTAGATGGTGATGGTCAACTACAGATGTCTAGTTCTCTGATTTTTACTTCTTAAGTCATTGCCTTCACACTAATAATTCTGTTGCTGCTCTTTGCATAACTTCTAATCAGTGTTGTTTAGAAAAAGATTATTACCTCCACGTTATCTTCTGTATTATATTGACAGGCTGAGACAGTTCTGGCTGTTTACCCTGGAGAAGAGAAGGCTTTGGGCAGAGATATTTGCAGCCTTCCGGTACCTAAAAGAGCTACAAGAAGGCTGCAGAGGGACTTTTTACAGGGACAAGGGGTAATGGCCCTGAGATGAAGGAGGGCTGAGTTAGATTACATATTATTTGATTTTATTAGATGAAATTATTTTGCTTTGAGTATGTTCATCCTATTGTCTTAGAATAAAGTAAGAGCTGCCTGTGTAAAAGAGAACTGAGAGAACTGCAACTGATTAACTCAGTACTTTGCTTCAACTGAGCCAAGTACAATGACTGAGAGAACAGAGAATGGTGATTTGGACATTAAAATGTTGCCTATAACTATAAAAACTATATAAATGTTAGATATGCATCTTCCCACTATTTACCCATATCTTATAAATGAACCCAAATATTGTCTTTCATATTCTTTGCAACTATTTTCCTTTTCAAAATCTGACGGAATCACAGCACTGAGTTTTATAAAGAGACAGACAAAGATGCAAAGACCTAACGGGAACAACTCCAGAAAGATTTGTATTATTCCCAGATGTGATAGCTTGACTGGATGGTGCACGTTCTAACTTTCAGCTTGTTCTTTTATCATATTTTTCCACTAATAACTAGTTCACTTTAATTTTGTAATTAATACATTTGGAAATAAGTTTTATAAACACTAGTTGCAGTGTTTTATGTAAACTGTTTAATAGAATGTTTTTGCTGCCAGCTGAGAGCACACTGCAAATGTCAAGTCATAAAACTTGAGGCTTGATTAGTCAGAAGTCACCTGTGCTGTACTAAAGAAAAAGGTACATCTCTAATGTGGAACACTAATTAGAATATCTTAGAGTAGAACATGAGAAGAGTGAAAAAATTAATTTGTTTTAGTTTTCTTTGGTAGAGAAACATTAAGGCCAAGGCCAACTACAGCATGCCATGAGGGAAGTACTCCAAATCAGCTCTGACACTGGAAGTATTGTAGCCATCAGTTCAGATCAAGCACAGCCCAGCATACACATGGCATCCTACTCTGAGACATGGACATTCCTCTGGGACAGTTACACAGTGTCCAGCAGGTTACTAGCAGCTAGAGCCCAGATCTTACATTGCAAGAGAGAAAACATGAGATAGGAGCCTTCCAGTAAAAGTTGAAAACCTCTTAAACACAACTTGGATCCATGGGAGAAAATTCATTGAACACTACCAATTAAATAAGTTTGGGGTTATTTTTTTTTACTAATGGAATAATGGGACAGTGTAAGGATGTTGTAAGTTTTTTGGTAGCAGTAGCTTTTATATTTAAAGGAAAATTAGAAAGACTAGAAGAGGTCTCATCAATATATCTTTGCTCTGACTCAGTAGAATATTCTTATATTTTTATCAGTAAGTAGGGTACAGGCTTTGTTTAAACAAGATTTGGAATTGTTCAGAAGTGTCCATATATAAAATATTAATGATCTTAACATCCCTGGGACAAAAATGTTTTTCATGACCATTGAGCTATTTGTGAAATACTGAAGTAGGACCCTCAAATAATTTTAGGAATAAATTAGTAAAACTTATAATTTAAAATTGCACTCAGAGGTTCAATTTCTGTTAATAGTTTTCTGCAGAAAAGCATATAAAAGAAATTTCAGCTGATGCAGCCATTTGTAGGCGAGCTCCCTACAGAAGAGCAGTTCCTAAACAAAAGGGGATTCTTCCTATTCAAATGTTCATTTAGTTTTGATACATTCACTGTCTACCACTTTCAAAGCTGAGTGAATGGATGAGAAGCAGGAGCTAGGGGAGATAGAAGAAACATAAAAATGGCCAAGCTGAGGCTAAGATATTAGAACAAGTTTCTTAGTCTCCAGAACATTCACTGCAGCACAAATTCTTACAATACAACAGCTTCAGATGCGTCTGACTTCACTACTTACTGGAAAAAATAATATAAAAATGACTCATCAAGCAATGGGGCATCAGGCTGTCTTCATGAGTTTCAGTAACCATACTGCTACTTGCCTTTTTACTCTTTTTTCTGTTTTGCTGCATTTCATTACATTTTTCCCTTGATTTCCAATATTAGCTATTAGATAATTTAGCTCCACCATTTAGCTCCACCATTAAATCCTGCCTACAACTATCCACTAATGAGACATTGATAATGAGACAGTGATAGTGTTTCATGGCTGGATTAACCATTTCTCAGCTGAAATATCTCAATAATGAAAGAATTTTCAGTAAAAAAAGAAAAAAAGACCAAATATCAAATATAAAAAGCAGTCGCTGAATGAGGTCTTTCAGAGAGCAAAATGGATCATGCATGTAAGGCACATTATGAACCAAGAGCAAAGTGACTCCTGTAGTGCAGCACAAATCACACCATACAGGCTGGTTTAGTGCACAGTAGAACTTCTGAGATGTAATAAATTAGGGATTTTCAGGTGTGTGTGTTTATGTTCACTGATTTTACAAAGATTGTGTAACAAATATTCTCCAGATCTGACTTCTAGAATGGTATCTTAGCTCAGGGATGCTATTTTGTGAGAAATAGGAACAAGCAGAGTTACAACTGACACTGCTTGCCCTCTTGAATCTTTTCTGAGTTTATATTAAAGAAAGAGAAATGTATTAGCTGCAATGAAGGTTTTGCTTTGGTTTTGTTTTGGTTTGCCTTTTTTGCTTTTTTTATTGTTTCCTCTCCCATCCCCCTCTTAATGTTACATAATTTTTCTCAGATGGATTTAATGCATTACAAGATGTTTCCTTTGGATGCATCACCTCACATTGTTGCACCCTTTATAATCCCTAAAGTGAGAACCTGCAGCTGTTATTTCAAATGCAGAAGGAAGACAAATGTCTAGCAGTCAATGTGCAGCTGTTTCCAGGAGGGATTGGTACTGCCTTCTGTGCTGAATTAATAGATGGTTTTGTGAAGTATTCCATACAAGCTAGCAATGGGGGATTCAGACAATAAATAGAGGAGGGAGTTTAGAAAATCTCTTGGAGGTGATTATATGGGACTTTTTCACACACCTGATTATTATTTCAGTAGGAAAAAATAAAAAAGTTAAAAAGCATTCACCAAGTTTTGATGCTTAATAAACTTCATGGCCCAATATCTAAACTTAGAGTTTTTTGAGCAACCTGATCTAGTGGAAGGTGTCCCTGCCCACAGCAGGGCATTGAAACCAGATGATCTCTAAGGTCCCTTTGAATCCAAACCATTCTAGGATTCTTTGCTTCTAAAATAAGTACTTCACACTTCCTGACTGTCCCTTGTCAAACCCTGCAATTTGGGTGAGTGCCTCTGTGGGTTTCTGAGCCTCTGGGTTGTGTTAACTGCCACAAAATGTATTTGTCATCAAGATAAAGAGAAGTATTTTGAACAAAAGTTATGTACTAAAAAAACCAAAACAACTAATCAGGAATTGTCAAGCTACATTGAAAGCATTACGGATTCATGACTGTTGTAGCGGTAATTACTATCAGTTTCTTCAAGTACCATGATCTGTCTTCTAATTTCTTTTTCTGAATGAAGGTCCAAGTAGTGTATAATTAGTCAAAAACCCTTGAAGGAAACTGAGGCTGTCTATGAGCTCAATGAATCTTCATGTTTCTTACACTCTTGGGAAGTTTATATTTCCTACTAAAACCCCTACACTTCAAACTCCTGTGGTTTCTGATTCATTGTTTATTTCCTTTGCATGAGATTTAAACCTCTCCAAGGACACATTTATCTCTTATGATCCATTTAACCCCAACAAGGAAAATTTTACCTTTGAAGCATGAGATATAAATAAAATTATCTTTTCCTTATTCAGATTTCACTTAGATCCATGGGAGTTACTGTACTAGGCTTGATCTTTCCAAATGCTTTACGGCTTTAGGTACAGAGTTCAGGAAATTCAGAAGAAGGCATGAAATATTCTTTTCTTCAATTTTAGGAACTTTTCACACCATCTACATTTAAGTTTTAATGTAGGAGGCTATTCAAAACTAGGTGATTCTCTGTATGGCCAGTGGAAAACCAGGCTTCCTTTGGTCCTGGTTTGGGACATTTATTTGAAGCTCTCAGTGTTTAGTATGAGTCCTAATGTTCAAGAAATGTTGAGCATCATCAAGAAAGGCATGACAAACAAAAGAGAAAGCATTGTTTGGTGCAGTAAAAAGCCTTATGTATCCACAGCTTGAAGTGCTGATCTGTTGTCCGCATCTCAAGAGGGATGTTGTGGAGCTTGAAAAAGCTTTAGAGTAACTTAATCAAAATGGTAAATGCAATGGAGCAGCTGTACCATGAAAGGGAGGAGCTCTGGCCAGAAAATCTGAGGGGGAATATGATAATGATTAGCAGAGTCAAAAGGGACAAGTTAAGGGGAATATGGAGTTATTTTGTTGTTTCTTTGTTATTTTAACTGAAAAATCAGTTAGAAAGATGGCACACTGTCTAAAGCTTGCAGGAGATAAGTTAAAAAGAAAAAATCTGAAACTCCTCTTGAAAAGGGAACCTCCAAAAGCTGATGTCAAGAGAGATGGAAAGGGTCAAAAAGATTCATAGACTGCACATCCATTAAAATAAACTCAAAAAGGCAGGAATGTAACCACTAATATTGCAAAAAAACCCCCTTGTTCTGGATGATGGGGGAATGAAAAAGAGTCAGTGACAGGATTCAATGATTTCTTCAGGCATTTTCTCCTACTGTCCCTCCTAGGGACCAAATACAGGGCTAAATGGTGCCTTCCATCAGGGCACTTATGTTTCTTTAAATACTGAAATTGAAATTATATCAGAAATAAAAGTAAAATATGCTTATTAATGACCTGTCAAATGAGTAAAATAAAGTTTTGAAAGCAGTTTTACCTCTTACCTTTTCTTTAAAGTGTTGTGAAGCAATGTGTAAGAGAAATGAATTCTTAAATTAAAATTTCTGATTGGATCCCAGTGATTTCACATGTGGGGTCAAAAGGCCAAGTAAAAATCATGTTACAGTAAGTATCCTGTTAGGGCATTGCTGTGGATTTATTCCACAGCATTGGCAGTTTTATGATATAATGCATTTTAGATATCTATCTTAAGATACACTGAATCACAGCCTGAAAGTGCCTATTTGTCTCCATTGAGAATAAGATGTGGATTACTAGCTCTGACACAGACATTCACTCTGGAGAGTTCTGCAGTGAAATGAGATGAATCATGACAATTCAATTTAAAGAGATTCTGATTTAGCTGGATAAATCACTACTTGCTCTGGAAAATATGTTTAGTTCATTTTGTTAAAAGAAAAATACACAAACATAGAGGAAAAAAAAATTATATTGGGTCAAACCAAATTGTCATCAAGCCCAGAATTCATCTCAGAGAAAAAAAATCCATTAGTAGAAGACAACAGTGCAACAGCCTCCATTTCCAATAGTCTGTATCATGAATGCATCAAGAATCTTATGAATCAAAAGTGTTATGCACGTGCTCTTAAGCTCGTGATTATAGTCTTAGTCCTGGACATTTTTTATCTCTGCATTAGACCACAGAAAGAGCCACTCTTGCCATCCCTGTCCAGTTAATGTAACACATGTAATACAAGAAAGCAGTCTGTACTGTATCCCTGTGCATGGTTTGGTACATGGAACTCTCTGCCCTGGTCAGAACACAAGTTATGGTTTTAAGGCAGAGAAAGTATTTATTAGGTTTTTGAATTACTTCAGTAATGGTTTCTGCTTTTGTTTTTCTGTTCTAAGAGGCTTAATGAAGAAGTGGAGAGCATAGAAAATCCAAGATTCTTACTTTCTTTATATCAGGGTTTAACCCCAATTGCAAACTAACCCTCACCCGTCTCCTCACTCATGGATGGATGGAGAGGAGAATCAAAAGGATAAAAATGAAAGAACTCATAGGCTGAGATAAAAGCAGTTTATCAGGTAAAGCAAAGGCAAACAAGGAATTAATTCCCTCCTGTGGGACAGGAAGGTGTTCAGCTATTCCCAGGTTTCCATCACATTGACTTGGGGAGACAAACACCATCACTGCGAACGTCCCTGCATTACTTCTTCTCCCTCAGCTTTTCATGCCGAGCACGACACCCACCCTGTGGTTTGGGACATCCCTTGGGTCAGTCAGGGTCAGCTGTCCTGGCTATGTCCCCTCCCAAACCCCTGTGCTGGGCTGCTTGGCTCTGTGTGACTGCTCAGCAACAGGAAAAACTATCCCTGTGTTATCAAAACTGTTTCCAGCAGGAATTCAAAACACAGCCCTGTAGCGGCTACTATGCAGAGCATTTATTCTGCTCCAGCCAAAACCAGCCCAATCAAACATGTTTATTTTTCATAGTCATCACTGAAACAAAATTTGATCTTTGAAAAACCCTAAAGCAAGTTACAAGTTTATAAGTTTTAGCTGTCTTCACGTAATCTTTTTCAAGATGAACAGGCAAATATCAGTTTAATTTATTAAATTACTGTGAACTTGTTTTTATTATACATGTTCTCAAGTCCAAAGTAATACTCATCTAGCAATTACCTTTGATGAATCCTCTGATTTCACTCATAGGAAATTGAAATGAATTAAGCTGTTTTCAAACCCCATGGCTGCACAAATTGATTGGTATATGATCTTTATATTTACAAGTGAACTGTGCATTTCTGCCTTTCTTTTGTTGATGCTGCAGACCACTTACTCATACAACAGAATTAGTGTTTGTGAGGCTTTTCATGGAAACAGCATCTGACCAATATAAGTAAGGATTTCACAGAAGGTCCATAGTATTTTATTTTGAAATAATGCAAAGCAAATGTAGGTGTGTTTTTATGTTTAATTTTCTAGTGTATTTAAATGTCTTGAGAAACACAGAATGCATCACTATAACGATATCACAACTAGTACAGAATCAATTTTATCAATTTTAAATTTTTTTTGTAAAGCCTCTATCAGGAACAAAATATTTCACACTGTTCATATATTTTCTAGATTAGTGAAATACATATTATAAAGTTTATAGAAGTGAAAAGCCTTTATCTTTTCTCACTATTATTCCACTGAACAAAGTAGAAATATATTAATTCGTAAAACCAAGAAATATAGAAGGAAAAAACATTGGTTGAACACTGTTCTATTCTTCTTTTTGTTTTACTTGGAACAAAAAGACCATGAAATAAACTGTCTGATTTAATTTGTTTGGGTCAGAACTGAAAAGCACAGCAGAAAAATCCCCACCAAAATAAAAGAAAACTTTTGGAAAAAATATTCAGGTCTGAAAGATTAGATAGGCATAGTAGTAGCTTTTTGGTTTGCTTTTCCCATCTCAAGTGAGTGCTCCTTTCTAAACAATCAGTTTATTGTTATGCATAAGAAAAGATTATCAATAGGAACAGCTGTTTTACTCTGTCTAAACGCAGTAGTTCTGTTCCTGTTCTGATCTTATTACTTTGAAGCTGCTTGGTTATCCCCTGCTGGCATCAAAAAGGCTGACTTAGGCCAGCTTAGTGTAGAGCTATGTTCTTTAGTAAGAACTACTCAAAAAAAGAGGTATTAATTGATCCCGATGTCAAATGTGGTAATCCACATTTAAATGATCATGATCTTCCATAATCATTCTGGAGAGGAAATAATCGGGGTCCTCAGAGCTTTCCTTCTGGATCAGCAAAATTGTCCCTAATCATAGAAAAAGTAGGAAAAAAGGGGAGGAAAACACAGAGAACCGGAAGGACCCGGTGTCCTTCTTGCTACCTGAATTTAGCTGAACATACAGAGGGCAACAAACTCTTCCATTTATAGAAGGCTGATGAAAAATGTCTTCACTCAGAGGGCTGTCCAGCACTGGATCATGCTGCCCAAGGAAGTGTAGAGTTACTGTCCATGAAGGAATTTAAAGGTGGCACTTAGGGATGTGGTTTAGTGGTGGACTTGACAGTGCTGGATTAACAGTCGGACTTGATGACCTTAAAGGTCTTATCCAACATAAATGATTCCATCATTGCATGATTCTACTTCAGATTTTAAAAAGAAAAAAGATACTTTAAACAATGAGTACTTGTCAGAAAGCCATTTTAGAAGTTAGGAGACAAACAGATAGATAATGAGATGAAAAAGGATCTGCAGTTGCTCAACGTGTTCTGCCATTTAAGTCTATTATTTATCAATAGAAAAATATTAGCTTGCATCAAAATCCCATGTAGTTCTTTTATCAGATTGCAGATGGTATGTAGAGATGTTCTTCTTTCAATGCAATATTTGTTAAATGTAAACTTTAATATCCACTAGTAGAAATTGTCTCCTTGTAGTTTCAAGGGTGAAGGGTAGATTCCACTCATCCTGAAAAGTGATACACCTAAATTGTCTTCAGTTTTGTTGACCTAATTTATGATCCTACCTTTCATCCTCTCTTTTTCAAAGGGAAAAGTCCTTACAACTTTTCTTCATGCAAGACATTCCATTCCTCTGATAATCCATATCAGTACTCTCAGTATTCTTCTATTTCTTTTATTTTTGCTGTGATAATATGACAAGAACTTGCCATTAAAAATTTGTAGAAGGAACCATCCAATGAAATAGAGACAACCATTTGTTCTCAACCTCATTATTTTTAGTAATAGTTCCATATTTTATTTCTCTTACCAAAAACTGATACTAGTCTTTCAAAGAAACTCCTATAGCAATTCCAAGATGTCTTTCCTGATTATTAACAGCTATTTTTGAGATGTCCAATATGTAGATATTGTTACAAGGCACTTTTTTATACTGTATGTTGATGATTGTGCATTAAAAAAAACCAAAACCAAAAACAACAACAAAAAAAACCACAACCCGATGAAGATTTGAAATTTACAAAAGAGCTCAATATAATTCACACAAATTTGGCATCAATTCAGAAAACCTGAAGAAAGAAGCAATTGGCAATATTTATGAGTTATAAAAACTGCTTGTGCAAGATTAATGCAAAAATTAAATGTTTAGAATATAGTGTTCGCTATCTATTGAGGAAAAATAAAAAAAGAAATCTATGTTCTATGTCTACAAAATGTTTTACATTGTTAATAACAAGGTCATTAGGTGAGAATTATTTGAAAAAAACTTTCATTTTCAACTTGAAAATAAAAAATCAGGAAAAAATGCTTCAACAAAAGATAATGCTTTCTATTCTGTTAGTAACAAAAGAGGATGATAAACTCTTATTAGTAATACATATTTGTTACCAGCGAGCTAGGATAATAATTTAAATCTGAATCTCATACAAAGGAACATTTTTAATTATTACCCTGAGACATAAATAAGCTCCTAATGACATTTTGAACATATTTAGGAGCTCAAGTCCTTCTCATTTTATTGGAGATAGGTGTTTACCTAAAAAAAAATCTTATGAGCATCTACCTGCATCTAGTCACAACTAAATACTTTTAATTCTAATTAAAAATCTTTTGCAACTAATAATTACAACATTAACTCATCCCTTCTGGTGGCTAAATTGAACACCTGCCTTTAATTATGATGACTTGGAGAAGAGAAGCAGCCTGAAGATTACAGGATTGTAGAATCGGAAATGTAGTATTACAAGAGTACATTTTGTTTAAATAAAACCATCTTAGCAGACAAGTGCCCAATTATCATTTGTATCAGAAAATATTTAATTTTACTTTTATTTGCTTACAGAAAACCATAATTTCAGTGCATGTGATTGGGAAATGCAGTGATCCTGAAAGCAGAAACCTCAGTTATGGGTGATTTAGAAGCTTTCAGAGAATCAAAATTTCTAGTCTTCTGATTGAAATTATTTTTGTCTCCTGATTATGCTTGTGGATCCTGCACAGCAACATCAGCTTCTATTAACCCGTGAGCAAGGCATCTTAGTAAGAAGTGGGGCTAACAGAATAGAATCTGATTATTACAAAACAAATCAACCGACCAATCCCAGGTACTGTTCTGTATATCAGAGTAAAAAGTACATTAATCATTTGGCCAACAGAGCTGTCACCATAATCTACCCTACAAAATTCAAATTATACTTGAATTTTTTGACAACATGGCTGAAGAGTGTAGTTTCATTGAAATCACCTGTTTCTTAGATATGGGTCCTGTGGACTGGATAGAAATATTAAAGCGAGGTAAATATGTATGTTATATCACTGTATGCATTACTGATCATAAGCTGATAGAATAATAGGCTACATCTATAATATACATAAAAGGAAACTAGGGCTCAAACTTGGCATTGGGAAACAATTCTGTACATGGTTATATTGTTAATACAGACCCTCTCCCATGCCCATAAAACAACAGATTGGAAGGGACCTCCAAGATTGTCCAGTCCACCTTCTCACTAGAAGAAGTTCCAGTGTATAAATTAAATCACTTCACTCATCTTTTCTGGGTTCCTGTTTCTGTGTTCAGACACTCTCATTGTGATTTTCCCCCCTTTCTCCTTATATTTAATCAAAATTATCTTTTTTGCAGCTTGTTGTCACAGCCTCTTTACTGTGCAACTCCCAGAGGAGCCTTGCTCTTTCATCTCTACATCTCTTTGTTAAGCATCTAAAGTCAAAAGTCTCCTCCTTATTCTCCACTCTCAGCTGAATCAACAAGCTCTGTCAGCCTGTCTCTGTATTTCTTCTGTTTGCCTTAGCCTGTTGGGTTGCATTTACTGATGTAAGCTGTTGCTTGCTGAGATGGATTCTCTAGCCATCACTGTCTCAGCTGTCACTAAAATCCAAGCATCCTTCACATTAGAAATTTTGCCATTGGTTAAAAGACAACCCCTTATTACTGTGAAACTCTAGTGGAACTCCTGAATGACAGCAAAAAATATTTGCCTTCCTTCTGAGCTTTTAAATTCATCTGAATTTCACCCCAGACTGGGTATTTAAAATTTGGAATAATGCTGATAAAAAAGCTGTAGAAATATGCCTTGCAGTGCTCAGTTTTGCTTCTATGCCAGCTGTCTCCTAATTTTGCCATACTCTGCTGTGTGTTCAGCTATGGAGCTCTTGGTTTATTGTTCAGTGCTTTGATTTCTATTACTGTGAAACCTCTATTCCCTCCACTTGTGCTTTCTTCTTCTAGAAAATTTGGAATGCTGGATCAAAGGTTAAAAACTCAATATAAGAAATAACTTGCAGGAGTTTTATATGTTTCAATAATTTGCTACTATATTGAAAATGAGGCATTATCTGCAAAAATATATTAAAAAGAGAAGCAAAGGCAGAAGAATATTGGAACCAAGTGCGAAACCATTATAATTCACCCATTGATGATATTTTCATAAATCAGCTGATCTGCACAATAAACATTGAATATAAAATGAATGTTTTGTCCATCACTTCAGATTTCTAGGGCTAGCTGATCAAAACCTGAATGCAGATTGGTATTTGACTTAAAACTTGTTGTTTTAAATAATGACAATAAAATGCTAGATATTAATATCCTAAAGAATGGAAGATTCAAAATCAGGGAAATGAGAACATCTCAGAGACACTTCTATAAAATAGGTTGGATTTTGGTTCATATCTTTTTTCGTTAGCTTAATGTGAATATGCTTAAATGCTGGTCCTGTGCAGATGACCTTCATCACTAGAGAATCCCTGGATGATGAGGACTGATTGAAGAGACACTTTTAATTAGTTATTCCTCATGAGAGGGAGGATGATTGCCCACAAAACCAGGAAATTCCAGCTTTCAGCATGAAGGGATTATTTGTAAAAGGTACATGTTAGACAGCTGTTAATACCCAATTTACTTCTGAGCTGCATACTTAATATATTGACAAAATAGTTAATAATTTAGCCCATTCTCCTTATGCAATCTCATATTCAGTGATGACCCAGAGAGCTGCCACTTGAGCCCAAGAAATAAACAACCAAAAGTACTCAAAAAGCAGATATGGAAGAATGCGGCAGGAGAGCCGTTTGTGATGTTAGACCTCACTCTTCTGAAAAGTCAAATTTGCTGGGGCAAATTTCCATGGGTCTGTTTGGTTTGTGCTGTACCTTCTTCAGAAATATCACCCCCTTGCACAAAGTCACTTTTGAGCCATCAGGAAATTGCAATTCGAGAAATGGAAGGAAAGTAAGAAATTTGTGCAAAACTCCTTGACCTGTAAAAAGTGATGTGGCATTGCCATAATAACAGTTGTGTGATCATTTGGGGAAGGCTCAGTAGAGAGAAAGCCACAGGGAAATGTTGGAAAATTGATAAATATCAAATATCACTGAGTATAAAATATTGCTCTTCCTTCAAAACAAAAGCACAGCTCACTATGAAAGAAATTCCAATTATTACATCTAATTACAAGGAAGCCTAAATCACCGTGGGTTTTAATTTCTAAAGCCAAACTCTAATAAAAAGAATAATTAACATCTACACAGAATATTCTCGTTCACACTACATGTAATATTACATTGATTTCCAGGGTTTTATAGAGCTTGAAAGAATTTAATGCTCAATAAGAAGCTTAGAGAGAAGAAACTGAAAATATGAGAGGGCTAAAAATATTTATTTGTGAAATGTCCCATTTATGTATAGCTTTATCCAAAGCGTTTCCTCTAATATTTCTTCCAAATGATATTAAGGCCTTGAATCAGCAATGCACTTAAAAGTAATTTGTAAATTTTCTTGCATCTTAGGGATTGATTTTAGCTTGTATTCTGTATTTTTCTGAACTAAAAAGAGTATATAATTACATGGGAGTATTTAACAATCTACAAAGTTACAAATTGGTCAGTGTTTCATGGAGATGCCATGGAGAAAATATTAGGATGTCTGTCAAATAACATTTACGAAAGAAGGTAAACATACTGAATATAGAAAAACAAACAAACAAAAACTTGAAAAAGCCAAAAAAAGGACATGAGAGTTGATAATCTTTAAAGAGGGTTATTAAAGGCCGGGAAAAATATTTTATTCTATCTGGAAAACTAATGATTGTATACCAAAGCTTTTCTTTCTTTCAGATGCAATGATATATAATTAGACATAGTTATATACATCTTATTATAGATACCTAATTTATACATGTTAATATTAATTAAAGAGAAGCTGCTCTACTCTGGAATTCAGTCTGAAGACTGAACCTTGATGGAAGACTGGGCACAGATCTGTGAGGTTAGGATGAGATTTCTTGTAAAGCTGCAGAAAGATGGATTTTGGACACTGAAACACTGAATATTTAGTCAACCTAATCTAAATCTTCCTAACCTGCTGAAGTTGCCTCTCAGAAATAAATGCTTATAGCTGCTAGCTAGTGGATTTTGTGCCCTTACTACTCCGAGAAGATCATTCCTCACTTAATGGCTAAAATTATTGGTATTCTCCTCATTTCCATATACCTTTAGGGTCAGAACTACTGACAGCTGTGCAGCACTCAGAGATGCCTTGAGGCTTGCTGAAAGGCACCAGAAGTTAAGCCACATCCAGCTTACCCAGAAATACTTTTTCCATAGTTGTTTCTGCCTCCCTTCTCTGTCTAGAATGTCTTAGATACTCCTTGTTTGAATGCACAGGGAGCAAGCAGGTTTTGTGGTAGGATTTTTGGAGGGAGGTTGTAGTGGGCTCTGTGAGCCCAAGTACAAAGGATTGGTGTAGTGTGAAATTATGGTTGTAAGTGATTAACACAATGGAAAAGTTCCACCCTATAACTCTTTAATGACCTTCAGCTCTGATATGTAAATGTGTAACAGAGCAAATCAAGGAGAATTTGTACACCAAAGATGGAAACACTCTTTCACATGGAAAATATAAATTGTTGAAGCACTGCTTATATCTGAATTACCACTACAGTTTTCTGAGCCCTTTGTCCACAGAGGTTTATTTTATACTTCTTTTGAAGGCATTTCTCTTTCTTTCTGAGGTGATAGGGAGATGCTGTACCCCTGTTTCCAGAAACCCTTGTCAATTCAATTTTCTGAATTCTCTGTAACTTTTCACTGGAGTTTAATCGTGGTTTTACTGCAGTAAAAACCTCTGATTTTGGATGATTTAAAGAGGAAAACCCTTTCCATGCTTCACTTTTACACTTGAGTGCTCATGCTGACATCATTTACCATGCTTTAAAGATAAAGAAGAGAGCACTAGGGCTCTCCTTGACTTCTCACACAAATGGGCACTAGAACGGGTTGCTGCAACAAGTTGTAGCTTCTCCATCCCTGGAAGTGTTGAAGACCAGGTTGGATGGGACTTTGAGCAACCTGTGAAAGGTGTCCCTGCCCATGGTGGGAGAGCTGAAACTAGATGGTCTTTAAGGTCCCTTCAAACCCAAACCATTCTATGATTCTGTGACATGGTTCTATGATTTCATTCTTTCTATCAGATGAGTCAGGCATAAAGCCCCATGGCAGCTCGGCAAGCTTGGAATCCTCTTATGGCTCCCCACTTTCTGAGGATCCCTGCAACATTGTCATGACCACTAAATCATGTCAACACTGGCATTGTGACATGGAGTCCTTTGAATGGATTCATGGATGTTCCCCCTGCTTTGAAGTCAAGGAATTTCTATTCAAAACCAGATTTTTCTACAAAAAAATTTAACTAGATGGGTCCAAGAAGAAAAACTGATAGATTAAAATTGATCCAAACAATGCAATCTGTGTGTAGATCTAAATCCCAATGTCATTAAAATGACCAAGAAAACATAATCTCTTTCAAAATCAGGATGTGGCCTTGGCTGAGTTTAGACAGAGGTATCCTGCCTAAGTAGGCTGTACACAACAGCAGACATTTAAGCACATCGTAATATGAAAAATACCTTCACTTCTATGGTGTTTTAAATCTTACATAGAATTGAGTTCAGCAAAAGCATGAGTTCAGTTAAAGAGTTATTCCACCTCTTTTAGTTTTATCACCAGTGATAGAAAAATAATAATCAGGAAGCTGATACAAAGATAAAGTCAAGCTGTTAAGAAGCCGAACTACACGAAATAATAGTGCTCTTTGTGGCTATATTTTTTTAATATTTTCTACTAATAAATTTTATTATCCATAAAAAGCAGTACTTCTGAAGAAAGAAAGAAAGAAAGAAAGAAATATTGTGAAGTTATTTCCATAAACACTCATCTGCCACATAAAATGTATTCATGATATTATTTCTTGCCCTGGTGGGTGTGCTTTCATAGGCAACTGTGTTTTACTGTAATGCTGGAGAAAAAAGAGTTTTAAGCTTCCTCAATTTCCCTGAGGGGAAAAGTAAAAGAAATCACATAGCTTTCCCACAGGCTGTTGTAGTTTAGGAATGGTATTTCTCAATTTAATGTTCCCTCTGAAACACTCCAAACCATATGCCACTCACTCATTCACCTTTCTCCCTCCCACATCCCCCCCTGCAAAGGACTGGAGGGGAGAACTGGAGGAACAAAAGGCAACAAACAGTAACAGCAACAAAGAGAATGACAGAGGGTACAAGAAAGAGGTGAATGATTCCCATTGGAACCCATAGCACCACCTGACATTTTCTGATCTGGAGGAACCCCTTCCCCTGTCCCTGCCTCTAAGAGAGCTGGAGGGGGAATTTTGACAAAGGCACGGGGTGACAGGACAAGGAGTAATTGGCTTCAAACTGTCAGGGGGAAGGTTTAGGTTAGATATGAAAAATAAATTCTTTACTGTGAGGGTGGTGAGGCACTGGCACATGTTGCCCAGAGATGTTTTGGCTGACCATGTCATTCAAGGCCAAATTTGATGGTGGCCCGAGCAACTTGGTCTAGTGGAAGGGGTCCCTGCCCACGCAGTGGGGTTTAGAAATATATGACCTTTAAGGTCTCTTCCAAAACACTTTGTGATTCTATGATTATCTCCCTATTTTTATATTCAAATTCAGCTATTCAGTTTTCCTGGGGAAAGAAAAATCAAGTACAGCAGAATTGCATCTGTATTGAAAGGAGTAGGAGTCACCATGGTATTTATGACGAGTGAAAATTAACAGCAGGGGACCAAATCCAAATCCTCATAAATGGATTGACAATACATTGAGACCAAGGAAGACTGAACTCCTACAATTTTTCAGAGAGTAAAATCTGTTGACTTGCTTTGTCCCTTTACATGCAGGACAGAGTTGTGACTGTTTCTGCTCCTCCAGGGTACCGTGGTGAAGATCATCCCCTCACCAAGTGCAGTGGGGGGAAATTCCAGGGCAGTAACATGCCTTCTATGATTAGTTCCTACGACATGTATACTCATCTCCATGAGCTTAGGTTTCACAACAGTAAAAGTAAATCACTGCAGTGGGAGGTTGCAGAAAGGCAGATTTGGTAACCAAGAGCTTTGGGACAGTATGGCACACTAAAATTTTTTTAGATTTTTCCAAAGGCACAGCTGGGTTTATTCAGACCATCCCATTTCAGGCTGTGGGAGTTGCTCCAAATCCACTTTACAAGTGGGATGTGTCCCCAAGTGTTAGTGTCCCCAAATGCTCTTGATGGGAAACCTGCAGAAGCCATAGTCTTATCTGCAATTTAGCTCCCTAGTAGTTGAGTAGTATATCTGGCTTCCCAAGAAAGAACCTATGAATTTATCAGCAAAACAACTGGTCAAAAGTTGTGTCTGGTTTGAACCAAAATAATCCCTTAGGAAGCTCAAGATCAGAGATCCTTCTTTCATCACCTGCACTTTGTCTTCAACAAGAAAACCCACTTTGATGGGACAGCAAGGATAGGAAAGGTTTGCATTAGGATTCCTAGCTGAACAGGTATTTTCAGATAAGGCATCAGGGCAGAAATGTAATCATCATGAAGCTGCTAAACTGGGTATTCCTCAGCCAAGTCTCATGCCAATTAATTCTAACAGTCGCTGTGTTAGGCATAGAGTGGTGATACTCAGCTTTTGGCAGGTGCTGTGTAGGACTGAGCTGCTGGCAGCTGAGGATAAGATCTAGGAGCACACCAGCTGAGCAGGAATCTCAAAAATCTCCAGAGGGCCCTCCTTTTCTGTTCCTCCACACCTATTCTATTCCTCAGTTAATTTTTATTTAAAAACCATTGTACTAGGTACTACCTCCAATCGTGATGTAACATAACAGAAGATAGTAGCAATATCAGAGCAAGCATGCATTTTCTTCACAGTGCTTTGGCTTTTTTGGCAGTATCTCAGTTTTCCACATAATTTGATAATTTATTCTATAAATCCATGGGAGGTTTAGTAATTGGCAATGAGCACATTATCATCTGCATTCTTGTACCTAAAAGCCTTTAAAGTAGAAAAGGTAGGAGGGAAAAACAAAGCTAGGAGATGATTGTTTGAAGCTGGTCCATAATATCTGCTGATAATTCTTCTGATGCTATTAATTCTATCACTTTAATTCTACTGCTATGATTAGCTTGTGCTTTTACTAGGAAATTTAAGAAGAAGAAGGTAATTCCTCAAATATTTTCTTTCTTATTAGAGGCTGCAGAGATAATCCAAGATTTATGGAGCCTTTGAGGCTTTGAAGCAGTAGCTACTAATGGATGAAATGTTTTGTGTATTGGAAAGGGAAGGAAAACAGAAAAAAGAGCAATGCATTTCTGCACAGTCTCTTGAGTGGAAAGCGTAAATGTCTAGTTATTATTTCTGATTTGCTTTCAACTTTTCAACTCAAGTTTAAAGATTCTACAGAAAGATTAGGCTTTAGAATTGTCTGTCTCAAATGTTATAGGTGTAAATGCATTTCATTAAAAGAGGGATGTATTTAAATAGAAAAAGTAATCAAGTGAAATTTCAGCTCATAGACATCAATGAAAGCTTTTGCATTGCTTTCAGCAGAGCCAGCATTTCACCAAGACATTTCATTTAAAAATCAAGTCAAAACCGCTTTCTTTTTTGTCATGTCTCTATATTTCAAATTAAAAAAAAAAAGATTCACTGAAGCTCACGGAACAAAGAACTATTAAAATTCAAAATTAATCTTATTTAACTATTTAGCCATGCTAGTGAGACATAAAAACGGGTTTGGCAATCTTTCTTCATGAGCGCACTGCTGTGGCTGCAGCCTCTAGATGGCACTGCTAGAAGTGATCTTGCTAGCCAACCAGACCGTCACAGTTCCACTGAAGAAAATACATTTTGGCAGCTGTGGTGAAGCTTACAGCAACAGGTACCTTGTTCTTTTCCTAAAAGTCTGTCCTTAAAAGAAGTGGTTTGGGTTTTTTTTTTTTTTTTTTTTTTTTTTTTTGTCTTTTTCCAGTGTCTAGCAAGTATGCAAATTCATACTCATGAAAATAAATGATGTCAAAGGATTTTAAAATTCACACCACAAATGTGATTTTATCTGCATCATTTTATGGACCCCATTTAGACTTACAGGATGTTTGTAAGGCATAATTGGCTAAAACCTACCATTTAAGCTGTTCTAAGGATAGGATTGACCTCATATAACTTTCAGGATGGGATTCAGGTTGGTTCTCATACATGAGTTAATATCTCTGTGAACTGTGTGCTCATGTCTTTCTGCTGCTGTTCCAATGGGATATAAATTTCCAATTATTATATCTATGATTTCCATGAGGATATCTCAGGTATATCAGTATATCTCAAATGGTACAATAAGCCTGTATAAAGACAGCTGAATTCTGATCCTGACAATTTATTAAATGAATTACACATAATTTAAATTGAATGAGGAACTGAATAACCAGTGATATTCTGGAGAGACGAGGAATTAATGACATAAGATAGCAAAAACTTTGCTCATGCCTGACCTCAAAACAAAGTACTTCCTCTTTTGTGGAAACACATTTTACAGCAGCAATACAAAGACATCAGCTTTAATTGTATCTCTAATTCTGTCCTACCTCCTAAATATAAAGACCAAGCTTGAGAGACAAACTGACTTTAAAGCCTGGTTATTAAATTTTCTTGCACTTATATGGGGGTGGGGTGGGGAGAATAACATGCAAAAAAGTCACTGTAAATATATTCCCTGTAGAGAAACTTAGGATATGACATTGCCACTCTCACAAAAAAGTTAAAGAAAGATCTTCGCATTGCAGAAAGTAATGCCTTTTCCATGGCTGGCCATTAGATTAGATGGATTAGGCAACAAATGAAGTGTAAAGGAAAGGGTGTGTTAGCATTTGCCAGCAATACTTGTGCCCTGATGCAAGTGCAACTTGGAAAAAGTGCTCAGTTGAACATCTCAGTGGGAGAGAGTGACATGTACATGCTTGTGCCTACCCTACAAAATAGCTAATATTGTCTTGTGACACCAGAAATTTGTGTCAGGAAAAGGCACTCAGGGTAAGTCCAACTGAAAAATTATTCCTCTGCAAAAGTGAATGCAAAGCAAATAGAAAATATTCTTCATTCTCAGTGGCAACATTGTAATAGTCATTTTACCTCATTATATTTATGCAAGGTTTGAGGGGATATAGGTCCACTGAATTTATGGCAACATAAGATCCATCATCCACAGGATCTTTATTTTACACCTTTATGTCAGAACACCAGAGACTGTAAATCATAGCTGTCATCAGTGTCTTGGAGTGCCTGACAGGTTTCTCTGTTCTTTCTTCAATGACATTTTGACACTTTGGAATTTTTGTTCTGATCCGTGAGCGTGTAGGTGAATGAGTAGCTCATGTATAAGTCATGAGACAAGACAAAACAGCAAGAGCAAGGGCCAGCAGTGATATCAGAGATGAGCTCTAATCTCTGAATGTATAAAGCAGTCTGAGGATGAGTAGGTAACATACCTTTTAAATAAAATACAAAAATATACCAGTAGCTACTGTACACCTACCGAGATAACTCAATTTTCTATGTAACTGAGAAATAACAAGAATAAAAACAGTTAACATTAAAACGCACATATTTTTTAAATGCCAATCATAAGAAAGAGGAACAACATCAAGAAAACACTGGTTTGGGAAGTAGATCTGAAAGGTCTGAGCCCCTCATGTCTAACAATAAATACAGATGGCATCAATACCAAAGAAAAGAAAAAATTCCAAGAAATCCACACAAACATGTTATTTCTATAGGCTAAGGTAAAAGAAATCTATTAGTCATACAGTTCATGCATGGCAAACCCACCCAAAGGAATAAGGATCCATTTCAGAAAAAATAAAAAAAAAAAAAAATTAAGGTGTCCATTACATTTTTTCCTACATCCTGGTGTAATTTCCATGGTTTTTGGCTCTTTGACTTTGCTTTTTCTTTAATTTGTCACAAAAAGCCCCTTCTGTCTCACGTAGACTGGAACCAAGAGACAGGAGGCTATAAATAAAAGTGACAGGGGCATGCCAAAACTCAAAAGATGCTGCATACAGCACCCAGACAAAGGCTCCTAAAGCATTTTCTAAAGGCTAACCTGTCTCTACTCCCTTCTCCCACAATGGCTATAATGTGATCCAAATGAAGGTCATCCTAGTTGAGCAAAGGGCAATGCAGCACACATACTTCTTTGCAATGTGATGGGTAACATAGATCAAAAATGTTTTCCATGAATCACAGAATCATAGAAAAGTTTAGGTTGGAAGGCACCCTAATGACCATTTAGTTTCAACCCCTCTGTCTTGGGAAAGGACAAATTCTAGTAGACCAGATTGCTCAGAGCCCCATCCAACCTGGCCATGAGCACTGCCAGGGATGGGACAGCTGCAGCATAGGTCACCTGTACAGGATCTATTGTGTGAGACTAGGATGTAACAGGAAATGGCAGCCAGCTTTGTGTTTACCTCCAAGGTCAAGCAGCATTAGCTATCCTTAGGGCATCTCTCACCAAAGAGCAGGAAGTTTTCCTGGCTGTGTCTCTTGGTGCAGGACGAACTCGTGTCAGAGGGAGTCAGAGCTAGAGCACCAGCAAGCACATAACCTGCACTTCCACAATACAACCCATTTTTCCTGCTGTTGCTTTGAGATAACAATGCACTACATAAAGGAAACCAGCCCAGCTTCCAGTTAATCCGTAACAATGCAGGGATGAAGATAACCCCCCTCAGACACATTTCCTTCAAAAGGCAAAACACAGGACAGAGCATGGCTGATTATTCTGTGAAGTCTGACTGAGCTACAGCATGAGAGAGTGTATAGCACTTTAAGCAAGAGATCTGCCTTGTTATGGCTTCATTTTGACCCAGCATTGAATGTCTAGAGACAAGTAAAAGAAATGGGTCCATTATAAAGTGATCCTTTTTCTATGCCTCTCAAATTTGGGAATCAATAGGTTTTATGATTTCCTGGGGGAGAAGTGAAGCCAGTTATAAGAACAGCTGGCAGTTTGAGATTTTTTTGTCTCCTAGGTCTCTGGCACAGAGATCAGCTAATATTAGTGACACAACAGAAATAAATGTACTAAGTATATTAATTAAATTCTCTGAAAATCTCTCTCCCATCATTAAGAAGCCTGTTTTCACAGATTGCTATTCGAGGTTATAAAAAACCTTTTTGAGGATTAAGTGTGACCCTGAGCCCTTATTATTGATTGGAAAAAGGATGTTGCACATTTGGAAAGGCTCTTGAAGTGAAGAGTGTTTGTGAAGGCAAGCATAGAAGAAAACAAATTTTCAGTGTGGCACTGGTAGAGGATTTTGACAGCCAGCTACAGATATTATTTCTGATCCAAGCATCCTGCATCACTTCATGTTGTGTAACACTGATCAGATGAACCTCTGTCTCCACAGCTGTAATTCCTTTATGGTGGTTAGGATTCTTAAGCAGCTGTCCAGCCTTCCCATATTAGCTACCAAAGCTGAAAATAACTCCTGTGAGTCATACAGCTGGCACTTTGATACCTGCATGCTCAGGTTCCACAACGGTGATGACTGAGAAGAGCTTTTCAGCTGCCTAAGAGAGAGTCTTATGAAATGCCTTTAAAAAAAAAAAAAAAAAAAAAAAAAAAGAAAGAAAAGTTGTATTCCCAAATGTGGCCCCAAAGCAGTACCCAGTTCCTTTTTTAGAAATCCCACCTTGGCTAAAGTGAGATAAAGATACTCATGTTATCTGTTCACTCTGAGAACAGAAATACATGGCATGCTAAGTTCGAAGACAGGAGTACAGTTTTACCAGAACATACTAATGAAGGATTAGTGATGAAGTTTGTGTTTGGGAAAGCATTTATGAAATGAAATCAAATTGTTATACTTGGCATTTGTAGAGTACAAAGGAAAATTCATTAGATTTTGTAGAGGTGGGGCCAGACTTTTGAATACAGACATCTAAACTGCACATTGCACTCCAGAAAACACATTAGTTCAGACAATCTGAACAAATGAATGCATATGTACTGCTTAAAATCTTATTTAGATATGCACAGGGATTTTTAGGATTGTATGTGTTCTGGCTTGGAAGGTACCTGAGGATATCCTGTGACTCAGTGCTACTCTGCCATTATCCTCTGCTGCATATTGGAGAATATCCATATGGCTGCTCTTTCTTCTTCTGGACCCTCTCTGACAACAACATGTGAAGCCACTACTCCACTTAAATAGGAACTCTAAAGCTCAGATGTACCTATGAAAGGAAGAATACCTCTCCTAGCTCATATGGTACATTTAGAACAAAATGTGCTTGTTCTCTCCCAAGTTTCCAAGCTAATGTTCTGTCTTAAAGGGCTGGATGTTCCTGTTCATCTTACAGTCCTGGAACACCATGAGGAGGCTAGCACTGAGTACCAGGAGTTAACCCAGACTTCCAAAATGTCCAGTCAGGTTGAAGAAGGTGTGAAAAGAAGTAGGAATTCCAAATCTACTATCTATCCAAATTAAGCTACTAATACAATAGCTAGACTCCCAGTTCACCCTTGGCTTACACAATATAAAAATCATATCACCAAAATTGCAGAAAAGGACAACAAGGGTCTGATGCAATTTAAAATAGCAAGAGGGCCTCAATGCATAAGAATGTATAAAATCCTGATGCTTTAACTCACAAATTATGTCTGCTTAGTTGGGTTGTAAAATAAAGAATTCACTTTGGATAGAACAAAACTAAAACCCTCTAGTAAGAGTTAAGACATTCTTGAACATTCATATTTAAGTACACCATAAGACCATTCATAACACTGGTCATCAAAGCTTTTTTTTAATTTTTAGTTTAAAAAAAGCAAATTAGTCCAAAAATAGAGTCCTAGATGTTGCTAATATAAAACTGGAAAAATGTGCTGGATTTACTATATTCTCATTGTCATTCTTGTTGACTATCTCCTAATCTAAGAATGTGTTAACTATAACTTTTGAATTAGTTATTTTTTGAATAGTTTAATTGCCATGTAAATTCTCTGCAAAGCTATTTGTGTGTGTCAGTGAGTGATGGCTTGAGGTTTTTTCTCAGAATTTCTAGGTTTTGAATAACGGGTGAATGCAGCATTCATTTAAATCAGTGTATTGATTTAAAAAAGTTGTTGGGTTATTTTTAACTTCAGCTATTTGTCTGCCACCAAAGAGCTTCAGTGGCCATTCTGCAGCTAGAAGTTTCTTCAGTTTTTGAGAAACAGTGGTTTTGTTGGTTTGTCCAGCCAGTACTTCGCAAAATTTTGGAGTAGTTGAAGCAGTGATATACTATTCATAATTGGGATGTTTAGCCACATCTTTATATAATTTCTTTTTAAACCAGGGGTTGAACAGATATATTTTCCTTTTGTTTAATAAATTTTGTGTTTATGTAAATATGTATACATGTACAGATCAGTTTGTTTGCAGGAGAAAAGCACACACTATCTCCATTAGAAAAGTAAAAAGAAAGAAATTAAAATAATGTTAAATAAATTACCTTTCCTTTAAAATACTTTTCATATAACCATGGAACAGCAGGTACACTTTCCACTAGACAAGACTGCTCAAAACCCCAGTTAAACCTGACTGAACACTTCCAGAGGTGAGGCATCCACAGCTTCCTTGGACAACTTTTGCCAGTGCCTCACCACCCTCACAGACCGTCATCTGAACATCTACAATGCTAGGAAATGTGCATAAGGCTCTCTGACTCTTGAGGGAAAGATAAGATGATTTAGTAGATTTAAATTCACCCTTCCACCATACAGAGGGATGAAGTAAAAGAAAATACCCCATTTTAAAGCCTACTTCCACTTTCTAGCTGAATCAGTTTCTGCAATTTTTTTTTTGTGGTTTGTTTTCGGGTTTCTTTTGATTTTTTTTCTCACACGTATAATTAAAGGGATGAAAAAATTCTGCATGGTTTTCTGTTTTTTCTTCCTCTTTGTTAATTCACCTTAACTTCAGGGGCCATCAAAGAGTTGTTAGATGTTGTAAAAGACCTCTGGAAAGTTCTCATGTTTCCTAATAAAAATGTACAAATGTTTTCTTGTGTATCTGTTTCCTGCAATGACTCCATTTATTCTTCTTACTAGCAGGGATACATATTATCAATTAATACGCCATCTGCCTTTTGGTCAGTCAGACAACAGGCTGGGATAAATTAATTCCTTAAACTGCATGTCAGGAAACATTCAACCATCATTTATGACACCCCAACTCATTCCATCCCCCTGCCCTCCTCTTTTCCTTCCCATCTCCACAGCACTTCTTAAAGCAAAGGCGCTGGGAAAATCTTTTTCTCTGGCACTCATGAAATCTCAAAGGTTCAGAAGGGCTGGGAACTTCAATCGGCACTTGGCTTTCATGAACCCCTAGAGAGCCTTTTCTCTGACATGTTACACGCACAGCAAATAGGACAATCTCTGGTCTTGGAGCAGTTTTTGTGGAGGTGACAAGTCTGTTGTGACGGTGTCAGAAGCCCAGCATGTGAGCCCTCCCTAGACGTGCAATTTGAACTCTCTGCTGGTAAAAATCAGCATTGTTTACGCTGACTTCAGTGGAGCTATTCCTGATGTCAGCTGTTGAGCTGTTGGCCAGCAGTTTCCAAGTGCTTGATTTTATGGTAATTTCTGAATCAGGGAGGTATGTGGATTGTCCCAGACTGCAGAGCTTTCCCTTCAGTATCAGTAGATCTTTTAGTAAATTAAAGAGGGTTTGTGAAAAAACAAGTATTCACTATTGGATGTTGCTATCCTGCAGATTTCCATAGGAACGCAATGTAGTTATCTCCCTAGGCACTCATTTGATAGAGTTATGAAGAAATATACCCTAGAAATATCTTTTTCTGTCATATTTATAGCAATTATGTCAAATAGAGAATTTAAATAATTTGAGCTGATTACTGCAGGTTTGTGAAAACACACAGTTTGACATACTCACAAGTTTCAATTACTGTATGTGGAATGCAATTACGTGGAGTACAAATCTCCAGGGGAAGCTGTGTTTTCTAAATACACCTCGTCTGTAATGCAATGATCTTTACTCCTTTTCCCCCTCCAAATTTGAAAATATCATAAATTTTGTCAATAGCTGATCATTTTTCAGATTCCACTTTTAAAATCTGCATAGACCTAAGTACAAAGAGAAAAAATCATCACAATCTCAGCAACCCATGTGCTTTGTGATCATATAAATGGAATAACGCTTCAATTTTGTGTTATATTTTTCTGGCAACTGTTCAAGACACTCTGAGTACCATTTTACTGAGAGAAAGCTTTGAGTACAATGTAATTTCTTTAAAAACAAGTTTTTGTAGGAAGAAACTTGATAATGATTAATCAGCTGATATGTTTTGGAGATTTTAGGAGCCATTCTCTTAAAGTTATTATACCACCTTTAGTGGCCAACTGTTCCCTATGGCAAAAAAGAGGAATGATCGTCTGATCATCAGGTCCTGTCACCTGTGATTGTAGCAAGCATAGAGCAAATGTACTGTCTTACACATTTATCCTCCCAAATCCCACACAGCTCAGCCCTTCTGAAAGGATCCTGCTTCAAATGTGCTCCTGGAAAGGAACAGGAGGGCTGAGGGCTGTGGAAGGTGATGGTGGCTGGAAGTCAGCATTTTGCCATGCTGCTGATCCCAGTGTTTACAACAGCTTTCTCTTTTGTCCTTTTGTGCTAGCCCCAGTGCCACAAACACTGGCATCAGCGGTTGTATTTCTGTGAGATCTGCAGTTTCATCCACAGACCTTCCCATATGAAAATGCCGATTAAAATTTATATTATGCTTTTAAATACACAGAGTTTCAGAGCTGTTAAATTTGATCATCTCTAAAGCATCTGTGCATTTCATTTGCATCTCACAAAAACAGATTGACATTAAAATCCATTTTATTTGGGTTGCTGTGATAACCCCAAATAACCCTAAATTCCTTCTGTTCATATTTACTCACATTCATGGCTTTGGAAACTCCTTATCCTTTTGATGTCTTTATTTTCATTGCTAGTGAAGCTGTTTTCATATCTAGCATGGGATGCAGATCTGTTTGTTTTATTTTTGACAAATTTTGAACCACACATGAAGAAATACATTTGTGATTATTCTTTCTCCTTAAAAAACTACTTGTCCTTTCTACTGTGTCATTTATCAAAACAATTCTAATTATTATCATTCAAATTTCAAATTTCCTTTTTCCTAAAGAGCTGAAAAATACACTCTTGACAGGTTTGACAGAGATTTGATGTGAACTCCAGCTTTAAAGGACCAGTAAAAGCCTTTTTTACTATCTGGGTAAATATGACTTTCAATCCCCAAATAGTACAATTTATTTCCGATTAAATTGAAATGTGCAGGATAAAAAGTGAGGAAAAGCTTTCTTTTGAAAAGAAATTATATAACCCCTAGGTGTACTCGATTCCAATGTTGCTTTGACACAAGACAGAACCTTCTTGTTGACCTTGATGACTAAACATTTTATGGCTGTACCCTTAGCTGATAAACATTCCTAAAAGGCAACCAGGGTGACATGTCATTTCCTAATGTGAGCACAGTGTCCCAGCATAATTCTGGAAGAGTGCTGATCTCATGTTCCTGTCACGTTGGTGTAAGGTTTTCAAAAAGATCATCAGAATAGAAAATCAAAAAATGAAAAAGTGAAACCTACTGTAATATCATTTAGTTTCCAGAGCCTTTGAATGTAATGGAAAACATGGCTAGAAATAATGCATTCCCTATTGACCATTTTCTACATAATGACTTATACTACTGCCATTTCCTTTAACCTATTTGTATGGATTTCTAGAAAGCAGTAGTCTACATAAATGAGTATATATTTCTTTTCCTGAAGATGTGAGCAAATTTTATATAAAAATATAAGTACATTTACTTGTTTGGAAATCTAGAATTATCTGTGTGAATAGATGAGAAATCAGAGCCACTTTCATTTACATAGTGTATTAGTCCAAGTAATGCAATTATCACAAATAATGACCTGTCTACATGATCTTCACATTAATCTTCTCCCATGGTAGTTTTTTTCCACTGATTTAAATTTCTGACCAATTAGTTAACAGTTCAGCAGTGAATATAAAATATGGGTGTCTCTGGGTTTATAAAAACCAAATAAACCCAAACTAATTTATGAGAATTAACAGTAGAGAAATTAATTGTGATTGACGTACTGACCATGAATACATGTATGGACCAAACACTGCATGTGTTGTTGATGCTGTTATTAGCCAAAGAATAAATGTCAAAAAATAAACGTGGATATATACAAAGAAATGAGTGGCACAGAAAAAACAAAGCAGGTTCTCTGCCATGGAGGCTTTGATGAGACTGGAATAGTTCTGGATAAGAGGAAACCAGAATATCTGCATATCAGGGAATGCTAGGGCATTGTTGCCTGGGAAGAGGTGAGAGATGTTTGTAATTTCCTACATATATTGGATCCTTCTTGAAGTCTGCAGGATTAAAAACTGCATCCTAATTTATTTTTCCTCCAATGTTGTTGAATATGTATTGCAGAAGTGGTTTTTATCATCTGCTCCAAACCAGCACAAACACCTTTTCCAAAGACATCCCCAAAAATACTTTGCTGTAGGAAAATCTCAGATTCCCGATCAGGTGGAGAGAGACTGCAGAACCAGAACACTGCCACACTGCCAACCAATGCCAGTAATCCCAGCAGAAAGGCCCTTGAGACAGTGAGGTGAAGACCAAGAATAATAATTTCTATCATATGACCTCCAGTAGGGCTCTAAATACGAATTACCTTATCAAAAAACAATAGTTATAGACCCATACACTGTATATTTCTACATGAAAAACAACCCAGGTCAGGTTAATTCAGGCTAGCTGATATTCTTCACTCTAGTGTTAAAAAACAAGCAGGGCTTTTTTCAGGGCAGTGGTTCTGACTGCCCTGAAACACTGATTCATCTGCCTGTGTGGTTAAATAACAATTTCTTATGTATTCTGTCTATACCATCAGGACTCCCCTTTTCCTTTTAGACAAGCTCCTTCTCTCGATGAGTGTGTACACAGTTATCAGTGCTAATAATTTTTTCTTCCTTTACTGTCTTGAGATCCTTACTAGCGGCCAGATAGCCTGAATCCTCTGTAATTATTATTAGATCTTGTGGTAGCTGCTGTGGAACAGCAGCATCAGGTGTAACACTAGAGGAAGGTCATATCTTGGCTTTTAGTAAAAGATCTAGTGAATTAATTTAGCGACAATATCAAGTACCAAGCTAACTGCATCTTTTAATTAACAACAAATGTGTGTCATAATTAATAAATTACCTTAGAGGCAAAAATAATTTAATGACTTGTAGGTTAGAGATCAGTGTACACAGAAAGAGATTTAGGCATGGGAAACATATGAAAGGTTTAATAGGAGGTAAAAATTTTCACATACATGGAATAAATGAATATTTAACCTCCCAAGATAAAAACAATTCTGCCACAGGATAACTGAATTATTTATGTATAGTGAATTGATAAACCCTGTCTGCCTTATTGAATCCTTGAGTTAGAGAATGACTTTCAGGAGACTTCTGTTCACCAAACCTCATATTTAATGAGCACAACTGTTATAAAAATTTCTATAATTTTAATTTAAAATTTAAAATTAATTTAGGTATTGCACCAATGAATAGATCTTCACTATATTTCAAGAATCATGTTTGTTTCATTTTAAAGTTCAGCTCTGTTTGAATTCAAGCCAAAATCTACTCAAGCCTCTAGTTTTGAATTTGTACCATGAACTTTACAGAGTGCCCATGCATCATCCTCTCAGGCCTAAAACAATTTAATCTAATTTAAGGCAGCTGAGATGTCTATGCCAATGGAGCCAAGTTACAAACTACTACAGAGAATTATTTCTTTAAATTATTTTTTATGGTAGAGACATGACATTTCAAAACAAACCTAATAACATATGTGAATCCTCCACATATATATTGTGATATCTGTGATATTCTAAACTACCTAGAAGTTTTCACTGCTCTCAAAAACAGTTCAAAGGGAGACATTATTCAATTAATAGAGAATAATACAGTATAATCACAGACTATCAAAGAATGAAGGAAGTTAAACACTTGAAATAAAAAAGGAAAATTTTTAGTAATTTACTCCAAGTAGTGGTATTGAACATGATACAATGCCCAGCTATCAATAAAACCTGAGAGCATTTCAAATAAAGAGTTGATGAGGGGGCTACTTTTCTTTTCCAGTTCTTCAGTTCAAAGGCCAAATTTCTCTGCTAAGTCTAGTAGAAAAACTGAGGTCTTTCCCAGCAGGGCAATTAAGGATGTTTACTGCAAGAGCTTAGGTCTCTTTCTTGATCAAAAAGGAAATGGTCTCACCTTTTCTGTAGGTTTTTCTGTACCCACCTTTATTGATCTCTGCAGGAAGTTAGGATCTCACATGAAACTTAGTAAAATCACACAATTTTTTACCTATTGGAGCTCTAAAAGTAGAAATAAAACCAAAAGCTCCATTTTGAATCTAAGCAAACTCTCATAGTTAGAGACTTGAGGGTGTTGCCCACATTGAGAGCACAGGAGAACAGGAACAGATGATGTTTCAACAATGCAGGAGTTGAAGATGACTGGGAGATTCCCTTTAAATGTTCTTCCTGATATGAAATAAAATGGGGGTTTAAAGTACTGTAGGTGAATTACAAACTCTATAATCATCCTGCACAAACTTTGAAACATCTAATGGAAATCCTTCCAAGTTAAGATGAGCAGTTTCCAAGGTGAGGGAAGGATATTTTATTTTTATTAGGTAGCACATTTGAATTTGAAAGTTTTGGGTTTGTCATCAAAATGTGATTATATTTGGTAACCAAAGTCAAAATCCAGCTTTGAAATTAATGAACAGGGAGAAAAACAGGTTTGAAGCTTTTCCATTATATTTTTTATAATTTCAGAATTGTGGTCAATATATTATTCCTAGGGCTAGGGTTTAAAGAGCTGCTCCTGTCAGGTCTGATTTTGGATGCTTGCTAGTATATTCCATTACAAATGACCTCTTCCTCTGTCTTTTGAGCTGAACTTGAACATGGCCAGCATCACAAGTCAGCACCAGACCAAAGGACTTGGCCCCCTTTGGTCTGTATTTTCCACTTAATCCCAGATCCCAGAAAGGGATCTGATTTTATCTGAGTGAAAGCACCAACCACTAAAAGGCAAATAACAACAATTCCTGTTAGGTTACCTCAAAGCTGCAAGGCATCCTCTTTTAGAACAAAAGGAAATGGTACAGCATTTCACTAGGGGAAGTTTAGATTGGGTATTAGGAAACATTTCTTTACAGAAGGTGTGGTCCAGCCCTGTAAGAGACTGCCCAGGGCAGTGGCAGAATCACTGAAAATCTTAAAAAAATATGTAGATACGGCAGCTGGGGTTATGGTTTAGTGGTGGACATGGCAGTGGTATAACAATAGTTAGACTTCATGGTCTTAAAGGTTTTTTTGCAACCTTAATGACTCCAGGGTTCTATCATCTCTTGTTCAAAGACTGCTCTTGTAGAGGATCAGCATGTCTCACCAGCCTCAGAGTAGAGAAAGCTGTCCTGATTTGGACTATTCTATGAATAATGTTTCTTCAACAAGGGATGAGCTGGAGCCTAAACCTTGAGTTTAGGCAGGTCTGGCCCAACCATACTTCTTGCATGAATTAGAACAAGTTCCAAACTATGGTAATTTATACCAGCCGTGATATAGATTATCTGTCTGGCTTAAGTTCACTCTTTTGGTGGGGAATAGTTTTTGAAGTCTTTTATGAAAAATCAGATCTCATCCTATGCTTTAAAATAAATAATTTCTAAATTTTTCAGCATAGAAATGAGCATTCACACTTAGGCACTGGGATAATAATCAAATATGTTTCAGTTTAGAATGAACTCTGGCCTGAGATTTTTCACAAATTTTACATCTGGCTCCCAAATGAGCTCAGCTGATAATCAGTGACTTATGAGAAAGCATCAAGAAACATGTCTTTTCAATCTGCTTACAAGGTCAAAAAAATTCCAACAGGATTTAATATATGTACACAAGCCTGATGTATTGGAGGGCTGTGTTTTTTTACAATGCCAACAGTTTGATGAGAATATCAATTAAACATGACTGTATAGTTAAAATTTCCATCTCTAAATGCAGCTGCAGCAAGTAACGGGACTGCTAATCAAAGCAGTGTTATAATTTAGCAGTGATGAGGAAAGCAGTAGCCGTCAGAAGGGAATAACAGAAAGGAGGCAGCTGCTTTCGTATCATTTTAGTGTCCATTTCTTTAATGAGCCCAAAGAGACAATTCTCTGCTGACTATTCATTAATTAATGGAATTTATGAGGGGAGAAGAGCTATCAGCATGCAAACAAGTGGAGAACAGGTGATGACAGTCTTTTTGCAGGGAATGAGCATATTGAGGGAAGGAAGCTTTAGAATAAAGCAAAAGATCTGGAAGAGATGTTAAACAAAAAGCTAAGTTACAAATTCCTCCTCTGGGCAGCAATGACATGTGGCTTACAGGTTAACAGAGATATATTATTAAACTCAGGTTATGAAAAATCCATGGTAACATCTGGGAAAAAGAAGGGATCAGCCGAGAGGACTCAGCATCTGTCTCTTTCCTGTTCTGAGTGACTTCCACTATTTCACTATTACTTGATTGCATTAATAAACAGTTGGATAGATCCCACTAGGAAACTCTGTCTCCTTCCCTCTTGGTCTTTCACTGTTATACTGATGTCTTGACCTTTGGCTGGGACCTCTGTGATGGCTCTCAAGGCAAATGAAACTCTTTCCCAGCCATGAAGATCTCAGGGTGCAGAGCAGATTTTGCCAAAAGCAACCTGCAGAGACTAATAAAGAGGCGATAATATTGCAGTGCTGGGTGTAGCCACCCCTCTTTTGGGCTGGAGACCCTTTGCATGTGAATGGCATCAAAGGGTAGCTGAGATTGCAGATTTGATTGTAGCCTCATGGTATGAGTTCTCACAGGAGTTCTTTGAGCCTCTTTGCACAACTTGAATTCCTGTAATATTAAACACCCTCAATCCTGGTTCCCATTAATTCTCTTTGTTCAGGAAGTTTAAAGTGCTTGCATTTAGACATAATTGTACTAAACAAAACTCCTGGTAATGCTGTTCCTGTCCATTTTTTACCACGGGGATTTTGTGTAGGATGTGTGAGGAACTTGGTGGAGCTCAGTTCTGCAAGTGCAAAGTCCTTAAAGATTTGATGTTAGAAACATAGGTGAGAGTAGCCACAAGCCTATTGCAAACACAACAGGCTGGGGCAGCAGATACTGGACATGTGAGAGAGACTGTGACTGCAAAAGTTCCAAACAGGATCTCACCATGCTTTGGGGATTTACATTATAAAGGCCATAGTGACAATCACACTCACAAAGTACAACATTCTTAGAAGTCTGTTCCACGCAATCTTGACTCTTCTGCATATGCAGTAGCTAAAAAACAAGGATTTCATTTTTGACACTATATTCTACATGCAAACTGTTCCACATATGTTCACTGAGTGGGTAGCTGTAGCACATGCTTTTTCTGCAGGGATTTCTAAATGTCAGGGATGTTACACATTTTTCTCAATGGCTCTTCCGTCAGGCGGATGATGGAGAAGTAAACAAACAGCAAAAAGAGTTGAGCAATTTTGTCCAAGGTCATTAGTTATTACTTAATACAAAACAAAACTGGAATGCATCATTAAAAATAAGCAAAACAAACCATAGCAGTTTATATGAGAAAATATGGAGTACAGGAAGATGCCCTCCTTTTATATAACATTGTTTTATCGAATTTGTCCAATCTTAGGGCTGAGAGGAGGAAGAGGGATTCTGTTAGCATTATGGACACTTGGGCAAATAGGGGTAAGGCTTAAATAATAGAGAGCATCCTTGATTCCATAAGTATATTTATAATTAGTTTTAAGAATTGTCCATTAAATATTCTTAAATTGACTTCCTTTCTCACATCTCTCTGAATTTTTTTCTAAAATCTGCAGCTCCAGGAGTCCTATGAAAACCTAAATTTTTGTTAAAACATAGGTTAAAATAGACAAAAACAAAAGAAACAAAAACCCTACATAAAACACCACAAAATCCACGACTGCCAGACCAAACCGTATCAAACCAAACCAAGCCAAAACAAATCAGAAAGCTGGACATTAAAATATGTATTTTAAAGAATTGCCTCAATTTTAAAACCAGAATAGAGTTTCTGTTTGATTTCTTTTGTATTTCAAGGGGATGCTCAATTTGTCTTCCTGACTTCTTGGGGTGACTCCTTTCTGCAGGAAAGGTGACTCCTTTCTACAGGTCATCTTTCTATTTGTCTGAAATTTGTCCTTTTGCTCCAATCTAGTTCAAGAGTTCAAAACAATTTCAGTAAAACAGGAAATTACTAAAATTAGTACAAATAACTGAGAAATAAGGAAATTACAGTTGTCACTTTCTCAGTATATTCATTCAAGACTGCATGATAGAGAGTAGAAGCCTGTTTTCTTTCACCGTAAAATATTTAATTGACTTCTAATAAATAATATGCAGCTTTCTTGGCCCAGCTATTTCATTCACAGGAATGACCTGTAAACCCCCCTGAGGATAAATCACATACTTCTAATTACAAACAGATTATTCTGGTTTTAACTTGGACTTTTAGCATTTTGATGAAAAATGTTGGAAATGTTGGCCATTTATCTCCTTTCTTGGCTGGAAATATCTGTCTAATGCCATCTTAGATCCAGTCAAAATCTAGATAGTGAAAATATCTGCATGAGAACACACATATCTCCTAAATTTGTGGATGTATTATAGAAATGATGTCTATGAAAAAAGACAGGGAGATTGTTCAAAGCATTATGGGCCAGGCTGCCCAAACTTTACAAAGACTTCCACATACCTGGGGTGTAAAAACTAGCAGAAGTTTAAAGTGATTATTTCCAAAAGAACCTGTGGCAAATCCACACACAAGCCAAACAGATTCTGGCACTGAAATTATAACCTGACTCATGTCATGTCTAATATGTAAGAAGGGAGAGGTGTTGTTTTCAAGGAGATAAAGAAAAACAAATTAAATTATTTTTTTCCACTTCATCTTTTTTTCTTTTTTTTTAATTGAAGCAGCTCTTCCACACATACATGGCCTGACTGTGATGAGCACCAACAAGTTAAACCTGAGATTAGCTCTGTTGGTTAGAGCATAGTGCTAAAACCACCAAAGTTTGCATGTTTGAATCCCAGAAGGGCCATTCACATAAGTGCTGGATTTGAAAAGGCTTGTGGGTCCCTTCCAGCTGAGAATATTCTGTGATGAGAATATGGTCACAGCAATAAGAGCAGAACAGCTATGGAAATACCAGTGAGTGGTGGATATAGGAACTTCCTTATTTCATATTCAGTGGATGCACAAACACCCCCATTCTGGTGTAGGTAATGGTGACATAAACCTCCAAAACCAGCTCACGTGGTTGTACCATATTTAGGCGTAAAATTAATAACTTGATCCACTCTTTTAATTTGATAACTTCTTTTTTTTCCTCTGACACAACCTCTCTTTCACGAATGCCTAATTTATCTTATACTTAGCTGAGAGAGATTTAAAATATATAGTCCATATCTTGTACTCCTACCTTAATAAAGCCAGAAGGATGTCTGAAAAAATCCTGTGAAAATGCAGCCAACTTCCTAAGGGGAAAAAAAAAAGTATATGTGTATATATATATAGATGTAAACACCTTCATGTAGAAGCAACAAATGAAGATACCCATCCTTTTCCCCAGCATTTGGTCAACCCCATCTGAAGATTAACATTTAAATTTTTATTAAATATATAAATAGTTATTTTATTAGTTGCTGCTATTACTATTTTCTTTTCCCAAGTCTGCTCAGCATACAAAACTTGCCTATATATTACATCAGAAATTATAGAAGAAGTTAATAATGATTGAAATGCATTCTAATCTTATCTTTAACGAGTAATAAAACATCTAATTTCTAAACAATAGCTGAACCTTCCCTCCAGATTTCTAGAAAGAAGATAATTTTTTAGTTCCTTCTTTTTTTTCATCATTCCTGAAGGTTATCATCATTTGCTTTACATATTTAACTGAGACCTGAGATTAACAAAAAAAAAAAAATTACAGATTTTAATATAAGTTAAAAGTAAAAAAAAAAAAAACATCTTACTGTTCTTCATGCAATTTTAGGACAATCAGTAAAAAACAAATGCATATAATTCCAAGAAAGAGGAAAAGATTGAATTGTTGGCATTATTACTCAAGTTTTTGTTATAATACAAGAGCAAGGAGAAATTGAATAGATTTGAAGGAAAGAAAATGTAAAGCTTGTTAAGAAAAACTTATTTCTTCATAAGTTTCTTATTGAGCTTCTAAATCTCATTGCTTCAAGATACCTGTGAAGTGGCCCATGAAATAACTTAGGAAAGAGGCCTGATTTCTGAACTTGCAGAAAAGTAAAAATTACTGGGCTTTAGACTTTACATCCTGAAAAATTTGTTTCAGTTCTAATTAGAGAACTTCTCATTCAAATACCTTGGCCTTTGTGTTTCTATGATGAAATGACCAAATGAACTAGCACAAGGATAGGCTTGGACATTTGTTTTCAACAGCTCAGGAATGTATCACTAATTGTTCTGGGAGGGATGAAAGAACCTCAAAGTAAGAAGCTGAATTATTGATTTACTTTCAGTTTCCTCATGCAGGTATGTCCTTAAAGGCTCAGGGCATGAGTCTGTAAATGCAATCTGTATTTCAATGCTACTTTTCTTACCACCCCAGTTATTACAGAATAAAGACCTAAATTACCGCATCCATTTTAAGACCCTTTTAAAATACATTTTTTCTAGCAACTAACAGCAAATGCAGAGGTCACTTGTGACCTTCTCATCAAATTTGCTGCCCACAGAGCTCCTTGTTTCAGATCCAAATGTCGATTTCACCTTTTGTGCCTCATTTTGCTTAAATTTTATGGTATCATTCAGAAACACTGTGCCAGCACCACCTTGTGTGAGTGGAAGATCCTAGTGAAAAGATTTCATAGTCATAGAATCTTAGAATATACTGATTTGGAGGGGACACATCAGGATCATCAAGTCCAGCTCCTGGCCCGGTGCAGCACCAGAGCACCACCCCCAAAAGTCATCCTGTGTGCCTGGGGGCATTCTTCAAACAATTCTTGAATTCTGTCAGGCTCCCTGCTCTGAGCACTTCCCTGGGGAGCCTGTTCCAGTGGCCAGGCACCCTCTGGGGTAACAAAACCTTTTTCTTGATATCCAGCCTAAGCCTCCCCTGACTCAGTTTCATGCCATTCCCTCAAGCCCTGACACTGATCCCAAATGGAAAGATTGGTACCTGCCTCTCTGCTTCTCCTTGTGAGGATGTTGAAGACCCCAGTGAGGTCTCCCTCAGTCTTCTCCTCTCTCTGGGGATATCCTGTACCTCCCTACACAAGTCTGTAACACCTGCTGCTCCCTTAAGGTTGTTTCCAGGTGTATTAAGGCATTAACATCTGCCAGCTACACCATGGAGAAACAGCACTTACAGGCAGCATGAGTAAAGAGGATGCTAGACCTACAGCTGGAACCCATAAATATCTTGAGGAAGGAAGCTGTGGGGAATTATATTGGTTTTCTGAAAACTCCAAAGTGGTGTGACAGTCACCAGGAAAGTTTCACCATTATTACTAAATGCAGGAGGAGGCAAGAATACCTTGGTGCTGGTACAGAGGTATTTGAAAAGAAAGTGGATGGGAAAGAAGGTCTAAGTTAATTTCTCTAGGGAGTAAAGACAGGATTGACCAGTTTTTCTCTATTTTATCTAAACTGGTAGCAATTTTGTTTTCAAGTTTCTGTATTTTTTTTCCATTTGCATATTGTAAGAAAAGATAGGCTGTCAAACAAGCAAGGAAAAAATACACTTTTTCTATCATTCATTTTTCAAATTCCTGTTATTAGAATTGTAAATCCTGGAGGTCCTTTCACTCAGAAGGAGGGACCAGCAGGTGGTTTATGTATCAAAACTGCAAAGCTTTTGTTTGATTTTCAACAGAAAAAAGAAAAGTAATTTTTTGTGGATCACAAAGTTAACAAGTAAGAGATGAAAAATAGTCCAATCAGTCCTCCAACACTGCAATTCTGTATTCCGTGGCTGAATAATCAGATCCTTCAAACTCCACACTAGAATTTGCTCTGCAATTTACACTAGAATGTAAGCTCTGGATGACTGTTTTCCCCCATTTTCTTATGTTTATGTTAACATGGCTATAACATTATGACTATTTCAAAATAAATCATAAGTCACATGGATCATGTAAATACAACTTAGGAACCATATTTTAGCCTGCTCTTCTTGCTCATTGCATGAAACAGGCCAGTCCATCCAGAAAACTTGATATCTATTATTTCTAATTCCTTACATATGTTATGAATGTCTATGTGTTTTAGCCAATTCATATTCATATCCAGTATACTCAATGTTCCCATTTACTGTAGCTTTAAATTTGTGTTCATTTATTGATTTCAGTTCCATTTACTCCCAGTTTGCTTTGGCATTACTGGGAAGAGAGTCATGCACACAGTTCTTATGATGATTTGGTATCTTTTCAAATAGATGTGAAATTAAACACTTCTGTGATCATTTTGAGATAAATTTTGCCAGATATTATATATATTTTTTTAATTTTCCATTACAAATGTGCATGGGTTATTTGAGATGTTGGTTCTTATGAAGAAAAAAAACCCTTGTAAATTCCACTGAGTAACAAACTATTTTGAATGACTGTATATTTGAGTAGCTCATAAATATGCCTGGTTTCAGCCCTAGATTTACTATTTTTTAAATTTTCCAACAGATTGGCCATAGTTTTAAGGCTTTAATCTGAATTCTGGTCTATTTAAAGGGCACAATGTACTTAACTATTCAAAAAGGCTCTTGATCCTACGAATGCACGTTGCTAGTAACGGGATAGTCATTTTCCAGGCCAGTAAAAAGCTATTACTCACTGGAACACAAACAGATTGCAAGAGGGAAAGCTCATGCTGATGGCTGGCAGCCTGACAAAGGGAAGTGGGAAATATGGCCCTTTCCTGAATTAAGTTGCATTGACTCTATCTGTTCCAAACATTTGACTCCTTTCTTCTTGTGATACTTATGACAATAATAGGATAACAGATTTATGTCATGAAGGCACTGACCTTTGTCAGAAGGAACATTTTGACAGGAAAAGATGAGATATGCTGCTCCACTCTATAGTTTTGACAATGACTGACAGTATGGCTGTATATCGACATGGCAAAGCTTATGCTTGTGTTTTTACATTGTCATCCTTGGATTAACTCATGAGTTTTTATCATCTTTGATGACATATCTTTTCTAATGAAATGCCTAGATAGAGACAATTTACCCTGCTGAGAAGCCTTGATTCACCTTACACCCAAAGAAGTGACTTGTGTTCTAAATAAAGATGAATTTTGGGTGGGGGGACAGCTAAACCTGGTGAACACTGATGCTTTTGTTCCTTTACTCCATGGTAGAGATGCTCTTACCTAAAGAAAACCTAGTTTATACTGCCTGCTTTGTTGAAAGTTTTATGTTGATAATGAAATTTGATTCATCTAATTTTTCTGTGAAAGGAATGTGTCTAAACTTTAACTTTGAGAAGAGGTGTTACTGCAGGGAATTTAAATATTTAGAATATGATCAATACAAGGGTGAACTTATTTTTCTTTGTCTTTAGGATTGGTGGGCACAGGTACTTCAACATCATAGCAGCAAAGAAAAAAGCCATACATACAGGTAATTAGTCAAGGCAAAATGGAAAGAGGCACAGAAAAAGACGTTTGTCCAAAGAGAGGGTGCAAATGTTCAGTTTGGATTTTTTTTAAATTAGAAATTATCACTTCCCATGTACACTTCTGTAGCCAAACTGAACTGTTCATGTTGCCTGTTTTTCCTGTGTGTGCACTGGCCTCTTATTTGGTGGGGATTGCAGCACAGCAATGTTGTGCAGCATGCAGCGTTCAACTCTTCTCTACTTTTTTAGTAGAGTATGAAGGATATCTTCCATACTGTGCAATGCAAACAAAATTGACAGTCTCTGCCCTTGATGATCTTATCTTGTAAACTCTTACGCATTAACAATTTTTATTCACTTGCAGTTTATTTCTGTTCCCAGTAAAATCACTGGTGAAATTCCTAACACCTCCAGCAGAGCAGGATCAAAACGAGGAATATTAACATTGACTTTGGTAGGAGCTCTCAGAGAACAAATGAAACTGGAAGACAATCAAAGCAACAAAAACTTGTTTTCTGTCTTTCACCTTCCAAGATTCGGATATAGAATTGCATACTTTTCATCCAGCTCTTTGAGTGACATATAATGAGGTTTCATTGTTCACTATGACACTTTGACAAATGTTGTGTTACTATTATCCTAAGAGTGACTATACAAAATATCCCCACTCCAGAAGCATTGTGCAAGTATGGTGAGAATCCAAATGAATTATGCATGAAACATGAGAAAGGAAGCAAATGTTAACTAATCTCAAAATGGGTCAAACTCACGACAATTTAGTTAGTGACAAATTAAGTCATTTTTCTACAATTTTAACCAACTGTGCCCCTTTTGATTTGTGTCCCTACTGATTTGCAGAGCACAAAAGGTCATTTTCCAGGCAGATGGGCAATTTCCCTTGCAGAGGGGAATTTAGCTTCTATATGCCAGACATAATGAGAACCAATAAATTAGGCAAAACTGCTGTTTACCTAAGATGAAATATTGATGGCCAGGCCCATGAGAATGCTAATGTCCACATTCATCATTTTTTTTTAAGTCTTGAAATTTAGAGCACAGTAGCAGAAGATGTGATAGATCTATATATCACAGATACAGTAACATTAGAAAAGGTACTAGCTACAGAATGCAAATATAATGCATCTGAAAAATTTCAGTTGATTCTACATTGATTTTAGTTTTTTCAGGTAAAATGAAATGGGATGTAAAGCAGCACCAAGTACAAACAGTATGGCTTGAAGAATTGAGAGCGTATTATAAGATCTTTTCACTTTTATATTACCAGTGACTAGAAGCTGGTATGCAAGATATGTGACATGGTCTGGTGGTCTTTATCCCATTCCCATATTGTGATGCCATATGTCTCCTTCATATGGAGGATTAGAGCAAACAAGGATTAGAGCAAACCTTTCAAGACAGGAAGGTACCATATGTGACTGAAAAAAGCAAGATTACTATCTTAAGTTAGGAGAATAAGAGTGATCCATGTAACTAAATGCCTTAAACTCCAAATTTTGAAGACTGTATTCTGAAAGAGTGTATTTAAAGGCATGAAAGCTAGTGAAAAATAAGTTAAAATACAATACTCATTTAGCATGAGAATATTAAGTGCCAATAATCTGGTAATTCAGACAACTGGAATGGCCTGTAGGAAACTGTAAACACAAACCCATCCTGTCAACACATGCATGGAAATCACAGAAAGGTTTTTCTGAAGATTTGTGCAGAACTATGCGGTTACTGGCAGGACAGCTTGCAAAAACAGAGTGCAGTGATGGATGAATGCAAGCATGGATGCATATGCATGATATATACAGATGGACAGCATTTGCATGGAAAATACATACGGAGCTCTGCAAAGGAACAGGCCATAATGTTTGTTGAGACCTTATGAGTGATGATCAGAGGTGAGATCATAGGAGAAAGTGTCAAGCCTCTGCTGGTCAGTCTGATCAAAAAGAGACAGTGACTGAAGTCTCCTTGAAATCTTCTGTTCATTAGTCCTGGTTTTCATGGAAGACATTAGCCATATTTGCCTCAAGGGTCACACAATAATCCCAGAAATTTCCAGTTTGTTTTAATACAACTGCTTGACTGAATTGAGAAGATCCCTGCCAAGAACGACTTGAGGATGCTGGACAATAAAAACTTCCTCCAGGTGAGGAAAGAGGTGATTCCCCCTAGCTCAGCTACCATAAGAATATATTCAGGGTACAATGCCTAGTTTATTGCCCCCTTGTAGGAGTGACATACTGAGGAAAGTCCAGCAGCAGCCACCAAGAAGATCATCGACCGGAGCACATGACCTGCAAGGGGGCAATGAGAGAGCTGAAGGTGTTTAGATGGGTTAAAAAAAAAAAAGCTGTCTTCCATGACAAAGGAAATAAGGATAGAGTGGATAGACAGGCTCACCTGTGAGGTCCACAGTCAAAATCCAAGTGGCAAAAAGGGCAATTCAGTTTGAATATTAGTATAATAGCTTTTGTGATGACAGCAATTTAACACTGGAGCAGATTTCTCAGTGAGGCTATGGAGTTTCCATCACTTTTGAGGGTCTCAGTGCATCCCTGAGCAGCCTGGTCTGAATTTGTAGGTGGTCCTTCAGGAAATTGGACTAGATAATCCCAGAGAGTTTTTCCAATCTTAATAATGCATGTTGCTCCATAATTCTTTGACTTTAATGATTTAGCAAAGAACAGAATAGTGGAGAGTGAGGCATAGCATCCTGGTAGTAGGAGGCAGCAGAGAACACAGTTTTCCTAAAAGTTTTCTATGGAAATGTTAGTAGAACAGTACTTGGAAGCTGAATACAGTGATTTTATTTTTACCAACATGCAAAAAAGGATGTTTTAAGTAGAACCTCATCCTGAAACAACATTCTGAAACCTTCAGCCACTATTAAAATGGAAAAAATAATAATGCTTATGGAACTAAAAACAAAAAAGGAAAAAAAAAGTAGGGAAGACAATTTGCAAGTAAGATTGAAAGTAGTGTGATGGGATACAAACTGTATTGATCTAAACCTTTGGCTCCTGATACAGCTCCTTTGCACTGATCTGTTAGTTTAATGCTGAGCTAGTAAAACTCCTGGGAGTTCTCCTTGTGTAAGGAAAATCCTAGCTGGCAGAGAAAGCAAGCATGGCCAGCTTTGCTCCAGGGTACTGAAGAGAAGATCATTTCCATGGCAGGGGTGGGAAGCTAAAACAGCTCATTATAATGGATACTGGTTTTGACAGCAATGAAGACTATCACCTCTCCATAAAAGTATCTAATTCTGTTGAGCAATGAGACCATTGGAAACATATGTGCATTTCATAAGGTTTTGATGCAAAAGTTTCACTTCTTAAGGAAACCCTGCAACAACAAAAAAGCTAATAATAAACACTGAGTTTTAGACACATTTAAATTTTATCAAAATAAATCAATACTTTAAAATAATGTTAGAGAAAAAAAAAAGTCTGTACTACTTTTACGAATTATTTCTTCTGTCACATTTACATTGCTTTCCATTGCAGTAATTGAAATGTGATGTTGAATTCTGATTTTTATTTTATAACAATATAAATCCAAAGAGGCATAATTATTTGAGTATTTGTTTTGAACATTTACATGGTTTTCTGAGGGTGAAATTTGGTTCATGCATTTCCAGCCTTCAAGCATTTTTTGAAGGTCAAGGGATAACTGACTATAGCACAAAAAATAATAATATAATCAACATTTTAAAGTGCATTCCTTTTGAAACTAAAGCCTTATAACTACTTAGAATCACATTTCATAAAACACACAAAAGTACTTATTTACAGACAGTAATAAGAAAAATATTAAAAATCTATTACTTAAAAATCTATAATTTAAAATCTATATTAGCCATATATTTGTATTTTCTTAGGGTAAACTGCTGAATTCTAGATGAACCTGTCCTGCTAATAAATTTTATTTATGAATAATGTCAAAGTATAATTTTCAGTACAGCCCAGAGACTGAAAAGTCATCCTCTGTCATTCACATTTGGCCTAGTTCTGGATTCCATATGAAACCTCAGACAGGAAGATTTATGTAATATGCACAGAGTGCATTAATCCACTGCACTACAAAGTCCATTAATTTTGAATACTGCTATCAATTTGGCTCCATGGCATGGTGAAAACTACATAATTACCTTTATAAAAAGGCCTGTGCTGATACAGTCTCATTTTTACTTTCTGGATACTTTATGCAGTTTTGTACACACGCATGACAGGCAAAAAAATCTCAAAACTTATACATGTATGTTTAATATTTGCATTTATATTTATTACATTTTAGTATCATCAGATCAGGATGCTCACTTAATTGAATTAGAGATCTTTTGTTTATTTTCATTGTTAAACTTTGCAAATTACATTAAAATGGAAGCTAATGAAATTAAATACCAACAATAGAAGGCAAACCCAACTGTAACTCTTCCTTCCCTTTTTTTTTTTTTTTTTTTTTTGTAGGTTTAAAAGAATCAGAATAAGGATCTAAGGGGAAATTTTGGAATTTTGGATTGGGTAAAACATACAGTTTGATAGAAGCAAAATCATCTTTTTTGTTTTAGGAGAGAGACTCACATTGTGTAGATTCAGATGCTTATGGCTTTTACCTTCTACAAGAAGGGAAGAACTAGGTGCTTCCTGATAAAGTTAGGGCATGTTTACATGTAAATCCATCAACTGAACACTCTCAGGCTGAACTCAACAGGTTGGTGAGGTGGACAGGCAGGAACCCCATGAAGTTCAACAGCAGAAAATACAGTTTCAATAAAATAGAAGGATTTTTTTTTTTCCCTAATTTGACCTGCTTTGAGCAAGTGGTTAGACTAGAGGGCTTCTAAAAGTTCTTCCAAAGCAGGTTATTCTCTGAATTTAAAAAGAGAGTTTATAACCATCTTTAGCTAGCAAATGGATGTGTATAGGATAAGACACAAGCTGGAACACAGGAAATTCCAGATAAAGGTACAGAAAAAAACCTCTTGTTCATGACAGCAGTCAAGCACTTGGAAAGTGGACAAGAGAAATTATGAAATTTCCAGACTTAGAGATATTCAGAACCTGGCTGAAAAAATCTGAGCATTCTCATATAATTTTAAGGTTAGCTAGCCTTGCTGTTTGTGAACTTCATCAACTATAAGTTCAATCACCACTGAAATAATTAACTGATTTTGAACATATAAAATTACCAAAAAATTTTCATTCCATTTTAAAGTCTTGCATGAAAAGCCCCTTCCAGGAATTATGTTGTTTTTTTTTTTTTAATAGAATTATCAACATCTGGTTGCAAAAACACTCCAGAGCAATAATTCTCTTCTCCATATATGTTCCCACACATATTCAGTGCATTATTTTTCAGCAATTTCTAGCTCGAGTTTGCATTTGCAAAGCTATAACCCCTCCTGAAAATATGGCTATTTATGTATATGATCAATCCCACAAAATGCATAGGCAGTAATTTACTACAGATTTCTGCTGAACTTGTAAATGAGACATAATTGGTAGAGCTGGAAATAATCAATGATTATATGACCTAATCTAATTTTTGTTTAGTTTTGGATTGTCTCCAAGACATGCTTATGACATATTAACTGAAAAAAAATCCCTCACATATTTTTTCCCAGACTCAATTTCATTCCACATTTTCTCTGCCTTCTCCCAACACCAGCTGTATAGTGGGAAGGAGAATGGGGACTGTGGTCAGTTCATCATATGTTGTCTCTGCCACTTCTTTCTCCTCAGGGGAGGATTCTTTACACTCTTTCCCTGCTCCAGTGTTGGGTCCCACCCACAGGAGACAGTCCTCCATGGACTTCTCCAATGGGAATCCTTCCCAGAGGCTACATTTCACACACAGCTCCAGCATGAATCCCTTCCTTGGGGTGCAGTATTTCAGGGGGGTTCATCTTGGAGCTGGCTGGCAATGATTCCCTTGGATATGGGGGGAGCTTCTAGAAGCTTGTCACAGAAGCCATCCCTGCATTGCCCCCACTACCAAAACTTTGCCACACAGACCCAATACATGTGGAGTGGTATTATTGATCAGGCTTACAACTTATCTGCTGGAAATGGTGAATTGTGCCAGAGATAAACTATGTGTTTGCCTTATCACAATAAAGTTTTCATCTTTTGTCACAAAGCCTCAAGATTGTCCCACAAGGGAGGAAATACCGGCAGTGATAATTTAAAGGGCATTATTAAAGAAACAAGGTAGAAGAACTCTCTCCAGTTTGGTTTTAATCAAACAGTGTTTGCTGTGTTATCACACAGCAAATGTGACACAAATCTCACTGAATTGATTCACTATAAAGTGTGCACCACATGGCTCACATTATTCCCCTCAAAGAATATTACTTTTATACCACACCCTCACCATTCAGCTTTGCTTCTCAGTAGACCCCATAACATTGTGAATGTTTTTACCCAAGCAAAATTTAAACAGGAGGACACATCTTTTTTATAGTACCTTCAAGTTATTTGTATAAAATTGTAACTGAAACATCAGAAAAGATGTTTCTTTTGTAAAGATAGAAGAAAGAGGCTATTTTTCATCACTATGAGACATTTCCTGCTTGGATTCTTCCTTTTTAAATTTCTTGGGACCTACTGTATTTTAAATAATACTCCATTGAAAGTATATTGCACAATTCATTGTATTAATCCAGTTTTCCACTACAAATGCTAGGATATGGTGGAAGAAAACATATGGTCAATTCCTGTTCTTTTATCAACACTGATGTTCTAGCCTCAGAATCCTTCTCATATTTCTTTTTAGATATTTTCATTCATTTAGTAAAAATGAAGTCTGCAGGGTTTTTTCCCCTCCCTTCTGTACTTAAACTGCATTATAGTTTTGCTTTGACATTTTTTTGGCATGTTTAAAGTGATTGAAGTAGTGAGGAAAAAAATTTTGTGTTTGGATAATTAAGATCATTACTAAAGGCACTTCTTTAATATTACTTCTACTAGCAATGTAATTTTTATTATTAAGTTTAATTTATAGCAGTAGGAACTCATAACCATGCCAATGACCTCAGTGAGTTTACCCTGAATTTTCACTGAGAAGAGGCTTGATGGTTGGAGATCATTGAAGCTGGTCCATATTTTCCTCAGTAATATATTAGACAATGAATCTGAGATTTGTTTACAGGAGTATAAAAGGGGAAGTTTTCAGAGGACAATACAAGGCCCAATTTAATTACCATCAACAGCATCCCTGAGAAAGCAATGACTTGGCTTTTATTTGCTGAGAACATTCTCTTACAAGCTGGATGGTTTCTTGGAGGAGACAAGAAAGGGCAGAATCCTCTTTACAAGCACTAGTAGTACATTGTCGTATCTCTGACATATTTCTAATAAAGTATTAAATGCAGCTCAGCCCTTAATGACTTTCAACAAAGAACTGCCAGTTCAAATAGCCATCTTTAGACTCTTGCGTTTGTAATTTTTTTTCCCTTGGGCTATCTTCTGTGGCATAAAATATTACTTATCATTAAACAACCTGAACAACCATTAAAACACCATCTGAAACAAAATATATACACCTGTTTATTAAGTCCATTTGTATATGGCATTGTCTTCTAAAACCACCCAGTCTTGTTAATTTAATGATTAGACAATAAAAAAAATGTTCTGCTCATTTGTATTAGTGTAACATCAAATAAAACAGCCTCCAAGCCAGAACTTGGAGGAGAAATTTATTTTCATATTATTCACAGTGAATTGCTCTTGATATTAATTACACAAGAGCAATGATATTGAATCCATTGCTCTTTAGAGCCTCCCGTACCCTGTAGTCTGACTGATCTTCATTTTCCTTTTACAACATATGAGGGAAAATATGACAGCTGTAATATAGAACTGGACATGTACTGGCTGAAATTATCCAAATTAGCTGCAAGAAACAGCTACTGAGTCACAGCTAACAATGCTGTGTTCAAGGCTAGGAGACTGCCAACGGAGGAAGAAATTCACTACCTAATGGAAATAAATCTTAATGTTGATGAGGCAAGGGAAATTAAGGAAGTACTACAGAAAAGCCCAAGATAACTGCATTCTGCCTTAATCAACTTGCTGCTTAATTTTTCTAGCTAGGGTCATTTATGGTTTCTTTAAAACCAGGGAGACAGTGACATTGTCCTGCTGGGATCAATATTATTTTCAATCAATTTAGATTTGGTATTGTCCTTGAATTATAGTAGATGCTGCAGTATAAACCAAGCTTGGTTAAAAAAAAAAAAACCCAAAAGTAATCATCCAAAAAAATAGGTTTTTTGCTCAGTTAAGTAACTGTGGTTTTAACAGTTCTTAAATATTAAGAAGCTGAGAGAGAGAGAGAGAATGAGACAGTTGAAAAAAAAAGTTAATTAGGAAGATGGAGAATTTAAAGAGTTCTTAAACCAAGTTGAGAAAAAATTTGAAGGTGCAAATAATGACATAAGAAATATCAGAAAACTTAGAAGATATTAAAGAAGCAGTTTGCCTACTTATATATAGATTTTTCCAAGACAGATGAGAAAGATGGTTTCCATTCTTTTGTTTTAATTTTGTCAAAATAGTTTTACCCCTGTGAGGAATCATTTCAAAGAAAGAGACATGAAATTCAGGCAAAACTGGTGAAACAGCACCACCCAGAAAGAGCTGCTCCAGATTTTACACACTGATGATCAACTCACACGTGTAACCAAGACAGAGGTTGCCAGGAAAAAAGTTCCCACCATTGTAAAATTGAAACAGTTGGGGTTTTTTACATCTGAGAAATAAAAACCCTTACTTCTGTTATTTTCCTTTAAAAGAGTCAAGAGTTTAATGTCATATCTTTAGAAAACCAGCCATGGATGCTAAATTCTAAAACTTGCTTTGTTGAAAGTCTTAGAGGTATTTCTGGTGAGTTAATTGCTCTTTTTCGTAGAATGGCCCTGTAAAATGTTGTAAAATAAAGATAACTGAAGGTTTCCCCTGCAGAGTTCAATATGAGAAGACAAAGAGACAAGGACTGTGCAAAGACCATGATCTTTTCCTGTTTCCATGGTGATACAGTTCTAGAAAAGATACACCCATTTAAACTGGTGGATCCTTCTAAAATATATTTTTAAGCAGATGTAACAGTGCTTGTTAAGCTTTGGAATGAAGTTCCTGAGCCCTATTCAAACTCTTTCCATCCCTCCCATTTAGAGAGCATGAGCTAAGGGGAATCACAATGTAGAAAGGCCACAGAGAGCATGAAGATTCATGAAGCCTCACATTTTGAAAATGATAGGATTCAGATGTACAATCTCCAAAAATGGCCCACATTCCTTGCCTATTTATTGGAATGTAGTTTTTCTGGATAAAAAAGTCTCAAAGATATGTCTGTCAGTTGATCAGACATCTTCATAATCTACCTATGTTGCTGGAACTTTAAAGTCACAATGTACTGAAGACACGAATTTTGATGATGTGGTTTTGAGTTTTCTCTCCTATGTATGCACTTACAGCGGTAAGGAAGATGAACCATTTAAATGGAGATAGAACCTGTCATCATTTTAATCATACCTATTAAAAAATTAGACAAGCTACTGGGCATCCATTTCTCTCTTGCTAACATCAAACCTTGAAGCCAAGGTTAGAAAAAAATGTTCAATGTACTTATGTTAGGCCATCCTTGAAATCAGCTTAGGTCTGAGAGAGTGTTAATAGCTACACAGGACAATTATCTCTCATGAGAAACAGAAAGATAGATAGTCATTGTCTGTTGTCACTGCAGGGGAAGTAGAATATAATATGTGGAAAGATCAATCTCTGTTTAGCTCATTGTTTCTGGTCCTGAACAGAATTATGAATATTCCAGACTCTTCATTTCAGAGCGATTTTTAAGTCTTCACTGAGAACCAGGAGAGAGGCAGTGACTGTTCTGTAAGAAATGTTCCCTTATTTTTACTGGGGTGTTTCCACTCTTGATTGATTACATGAGTTTGTCCTGCTGTGTCGTTGTTGCTTGGCTTATCCTGTGTTGACACCGTGAGGACACTGTACCCAGGATGAAATGTGTTACATCCCGCAGCTTGCAGATGAGAGATCCATAAATGCTGATGTTTCTGTTGTGGGATTATCTACCATAGCAGTGGTGGGGATCTGTTTGTGTTAAGCTCTGTGTCACAAAAGTTATAAACAACTTGTCTCCTCATTTTACCTTGAAAATAATTACTTTATTATCTTTCCCTGGTAATATCCAAACTCCACTGGACTATTTTTCCTTCAAGGTAGACCAACCAGCACATTTGTTCCTCACTTGACTTTAAGTTTGAAGTCTCTTTTTTCTATTTCAGATACAAGGAAATGTTCATGTGCCTGACAACTGGATTACTGTTTCACTTCTAGCAATTGGGCTAGTAAAATATAAGATTTCTATTGGCCCTGCTTAGAAGCCTCTATCAAAAATATCCTTGAATTTTCTTCCAGAAGAGGGCAATAATGGTGATGAAAGGGCTGGAAGGAATGTGCTGTGAGAACTAGTTGAGGTTTTGTCTGATTTGGAGAAAAGACAGGTGAAGGGCAACATTTTGTCTCCTTCCCAAGGAGGAAAAGTGAAGAGAGAAGTGACAGGAGAAAAATTCAAAGCCACAGCAAGGGAAGTTAAGTATGATATTAGGAAACATCTCTTTCTTGAAGAGTTGCTCAAGAAACAGGCTTTTGGGAGAAGTGGTCAGTGTCCCAGTCTTGACTTGGACAATGCCCTTAGCAGCAGGCTTTTCCTTGGTCAGACCTGAGGTGGTCAAGCAGCTAGACTGAACTGCTCTAGGTCACTTCAAAATGAATAGTCATATTCTTTCTATTCTATTCTATTCTATTCTATTCTATTCTATTCTATTCTATTCTATTCTATTCTATTCTATTCTAGTCATTCTGTAATTATCAGGTTTAATACTAAATGTGTTCAGACAGCGTTCTGCAAATTTCCAATATCTTTTTTCCTGTCCTAGTCTTTTAGAGAAGTCCATATTTCTCTTTGCCTACACTCTTTTCATCTATTGTCCCCAAGAGACACCCAGAAGTTCATATACATTCACCAGTTTCCAGAGATGAACAGGTGGTGAAAAAAATTTCAGTAACCTGCTTATTTCCCATAAACAAAATGTGCTTTGCTAGTAGAGAAAATCCTTTGCTTCTGTCTCTTCATTCAGAAATCCTGCAGCACATTTCAAACTGTTATCCTTAAAAAAGATCCTATGTCAGTGTGATTAAATCCTCGTTTTCCTGAGCAATCCATATAATACAGCAGCAGACCAATTTCCAGCTTCTCATCTATGCTTAAAAAGTCAGGTTTTTGTAAAAATACAGTTTAAATTCTTTTGAATCTTTAAAATATATAAGGGTTATTTAGTTGGCTTTTTTCTCCTCGTTGTCAGAGCTGATTTAGAACAACATTTTTAAATAAAATTTGATCTATCTCCTAATATCATTTCACTTATTAATATTGTTTTTTGAGTAGCTGGATTTAGACACTTGCAATTTCTACTCCCAGGCTAATATCAACTGAGTAATCTTCCACAGATTTCAGGGCTCAAAGATAATATAAAATCTTTAATGACATAGATTTAGGTAGTGTTTAATTAATTGGAATTTTTAATTGTAGACTGAAATAGCAAGTAAGCAGAGAGGCAGTCCTAGTTTACAGGTATCAAATTATGTAATTAAGAAGTACAGGGAAATGAGTCACTGATGTAAGTATTATTAGATTTACTGTATTATATATTATCTATTTAAAACATAAGTGTTTATGATCTTTAATAAGGTATACATTTTAAACTTTGACATTAAAAATTTATCATACTATTTCAAAAAAGTAGAAAGACATTGAGAAATGCTGCATTAGTATAGAATCTGATGAAAAATTTTTTAAAAATAGAGATTTTTAATTGTTTTCTTTAGCCAGTTGAGTCCCAAATAATTTTTTGAAACTCCACAATCACAGGAAGAAGTGCGTTATTTTGGTACATTCGTCTCACAAGTTTAAATGCAAGTTCCAGAATGAGCATGCCTTTCCTGTAAATCCAGCGTGACTTCTTCAAAATTAGAGTTGGGACAATGTCTCCTTTCCAGGGATCTCCATTTGACTCATAAAATAGGTCAGGTGAATTTTATACTGACTGTGCTGCTTTCCTTTCAGAAAACCCAAAGGAGCCCAGACTGACCATTTGGGTTAGGGCACATAGGACACTTGAAATGTAGAAAAGTGAATTGGAGGGGGTTAATTTTCTATGCACAAGTTAGGAGTGCTTTGTCTACTTTTTAGAAGAGCCAATTCATTATGGATGCCCTGTATTCTTGGACTTAATCTCAAAAATCAACGTCATTCTACTCTCTGAGGTAATCATTCCATTCACTAGGTATATTGGGTGCCCTGAGACCTGTCTCCTGAAACTGCTGTTATTTTGAGAAATGCTTCAAAGAGGCAAGGTGTCAGATGCTGGTGACAGATGCAAACGTCTCAGAAAAAACATATATTTGTCACAATGAGGAAATTCATTCACCAAGAATGAGCAGAGTCAGGGTTGATTCTTTCTCTAGCATGTCACATCTATTTTTCAGCTTTTGGTTTATTATGCCCAAGAGTATCTTAAAAAGAGACATTTTAACAAAAGAAAATTAAGAATTATTTTATAAAACCTGTTAATATTTCAAAAGCATTTTTTATTATAGTCAACAATTATAACAATTTTAACACTTGTGAAAGATCTGTATTGCTTTAGCAAATAGAAGGGCTGGTTCTTTTATGTTGAAGACTAACTTTGAATCCATCAAAAAGGCTTTAAAATGCCATTACTTCACTGCACTGTCATTAGAAATTTGCAAGGAAGGAACCTGGTTTAAGGTGATTTTATCGTTTGTATTCAGTGAAAAAGACAGTAGCAGAAGTGACAGTGATACTTTGATTTTGACAGGTCTCTTTCCTAGGCTAGTTTTGAAAGCCCTACAGACATTTTAATCCAAGCCAGTGACACATTTTAGTACCTGAATAGCAAGATCAAAAACTGTCTGACAGAGAAATTTTAGCTGAGTGAAACCTGCTTATATGTAAAACAAGACATTGGAATTCAGTGCTCTAACCTAGTTAAGCAAGGTACAAGCAACTCATTCCTTCCTCAGGCCCTCCCTCTGGAATGTGTGGACCACCCATTGAAACCCTAATCCTGAAAGCAGCAAGGAGTTTCTAAAGTAAAATACCTATCTCCCTATCTCTATATTTATTTAATTGTTGATCACAAACAGAGTTGCATTTCCCAGGGAGGGATAGTGTTGTGTCATTTCTATATCCAACTCGAAATCCTGGAGCACTATTGCTTTCAGTAATACACTGAAGATGTGAATACTACAGCCAGAGTAAGAGGTCCTTACTCATGAGAAAAAAATTAAATCTTTGAATACTAAAGATGCCAGAAATATTTCTTTCTCTTCTATTGAACTGGTTTAATTAGTCAGATAATTATGCTTTAAGTTTATAGTTAACCGATATATGAAAGTTTTTGTTATCAGTTTTGGATTGTAAAAAGTAATGCTATTCTTTACACTCATTTTGACTGTTTCAAATCTGAATATACGGGATCATGGAAAATACTATTTAAATGTGCTAATTATTAATAAAGAATTCTTAAAATGAAATACATCTCTTGAAATCATTTAGTCCTACCTCTTTGCTCAGGAGCATTCAGATAGAAGAGGTTGCCCAAAGAAAAAGATGATTTTTTAAGTCTCTTCCAACCAAAACCTATGGTTTTATGATAGAGCAGGTTGCCTGGGATTATGTCCAGCTGAGTTTTGGATATCTTTAGAGATGGAGATCTCTGAAGGCGTCTGAAGATCTGCCATTGCTCATGGATTGGATGTGTTTGGTGGGCCATACGCTGCTCCCTACATCTGCTGCTGTCTTGTCTTTGGGTTTATCTCCATAGTTTGCAGATGGGAAGGAAAAGGCAGGCTCATGGTAGCTATCACTGAACAAGCAGTGAAGAATTGATGAAAACTAGCTGCAGACCAAGCTGCTTTTAACTCTGCTTAATCTGTAATACTCCAGCCTACATGGCATTATTGGGAATGATCCAGTTCTTAGAAATATGTGAGACAAAAAAAAAAAAAAAAAAAAAAAAAAAAGGACAAAAAACTGAGAAAACTCTTGAGGGGAAAAGTGGATGAAAGACAGAGAGCTGTCAAGAAGATCTGAATACCTGTCTGTTCCAAAGGACTATAGGATTTAAGGATGTGGATAGATTTGTCCACTCTTTTGAATGTGTTTATTTTTTCTTTTTTCTTTTTTAATCCCATAATTTTATTTCTGCATACAAAAAAGAAAAGGTGCTATTAGCAAGGGGTAGTTGACCAGTATACACTATCCTTCATCTTTTCTGAAGGGACTGCAAATAGCAGATTGCCTCAGGCACAGGAACAGTTGTAATACAGAGGGCAGTACAGCTTAGATGACACAAAGCAGAGAGAGATCTGATCTAGAAAAGCACTTAAGCATGCAGACTATTGAAATTCCCTTAAAATCAGTGGGAATCATAAATGTGCCTGATTTTTGGTGTGATTAAATACATGCTATGAACTGAGATGGTGCTCCCAGGAAGTGAACTCTGAAACATATGAGGGGTCCTACAAAAGGCAGTAGTCCACTCACTGGGGTTTTATCTCTCTTTACTAAATCACTGTCTTTTGTAAACTGGGGATTACAGTATTTTCCTATTTCTATCCCTCGTCTGAAATCAAGGTTTCTCAAGACATCAGTACCCCTCAAGCACTTATCTCTGCATAACAACAAGCAGAATGGTGTTGCTTCTGTGTGGGGATTCTCAATGCTTAAATGAAACAAAACTCCAAGCAGACATTAACCAAAAAAACTCCTTTTAGCTCTAACACACCAACATTTTATTTTTCTTCTGAACTTTTATCCTCTTTAAGTTATTCTGCTGTTTGATTTTTAGTGTATGGAGAATTTAGAACATAAAAGTGATCTTCACCTTTGTTTTCACAGGGCTTTAACAATAAGCACTAAACTGCAGATCTGGCATGCATGGGAATCAATTCTTATATCCTCACAGTAGTGGCTATAAAATATGGAACATAAAATCACACAGCTAGATACTTAGTAATTACAAATAATTCATCTTCATCTCCAGCCTTCACAATAAAAGTATTAGTTTAGGCTTAAGGAGCTGAGGTAGAGCAGTAGTTGAGAGATGTTTGAGCCCTTTCGGTCTTTCTGGGCCATATTTCCATCTGTGCAAACCAGTGAGCCATTTCTGATGGCATAAATGCGACACACTTCCATTGTTAATAGTCCAAGTATATTTCCAACAAATAAAATAATGATTTTAAGTTATTTACCAATAGCTGGCTGAATTTAGCAAGTTTCTCTAGATTGTTGTGGTTTTTTTTTGTGGGGTTTTTTTTTTGATTACTTCTCAGCAAGCATAAATGCAAAGGCACATCCTCAAACAGAAACCAAGGGCAGACTGAAATATCATACTAATCTACCTCAGGCAAAATCCTGTTTGGACAGTTTTGGTGTTTGTTTTTTTTTCTCTATGCCTTCAGGTTTTGCTGCATTACTGGTGGAAATTAGTTCCAGAGGGGAGAGTCTTCTCTTGAGTATTTGCCATCACCTGCCCTCTCAACAGCACAGAAAGAAAGAAGCATTTCCCAGGAAACTGAGACCTAAAGCATCTCAGAGTATAGCATGAGTTTATTGGCTTGCAGTTTACAGGGATCTCCCTTGAGCTGCAATAGCAGTTTGTGCTGTCCATAGCTAATTCCTCCTTTGCAAGCATTGTGGGAAAAGCTGTCCTGAGCAATGTGCTCTCAATTGTTCTTAATTCCCAAAATCTTAATCTAGATACCAGAATTACCAAAATAAACTGCTAGGAAATTTACAACACTTCAACAGTTGAGAAAACGGAATATGAAGATTAGAAATTAGGTTCAGACAAGCCTCATACTGCCACAAAGCAAGAAAGTAACTAATTTATCTAAAACAAAAATATTTTTAATGTTCCAACTGAGTGTAAGTTTTAATAATTGGTGTTGTAAATAGCACTCTTTTGACATAGTCCTTGATCAAATGAAGGATCATGAGGTTTGGTTATTATCTTAAAGAAAAATACAAGTGGAAGTTGTCATCTTTTATGTGCATCAGCCTCACATATATAAGTTTAAGCAGAATTCCATACTTCTTCCTTCTATTTTTTAATCAAAATTTCATTATAAGAGCACAGTCATACTGTTCATTTTATTTACAAGTTATTCTGGGTGTGATGTCATTTTAATTAATGGTTTTCACAAGAGAGAAGAGTGTAATCAATTAGGGATATATAAAAAAACATTTTAAAGAAAAGGCAATCAAGAAAACTTTTCAGAAAATCAGCTCCTTTTCAGTGAATGGTGTATTGATTTTACAGCTTTACATGCATATTGTGTTACTTAGAGAAAATGTCTCTTCCAAATGCCTGCCTACTCTTTGCGAACATGCCTCTGAAAATCTAAATAGTTTGCCAAGGTCTAGCCTAATTTATTTACATTACGGATTGTCAACAGCAGTAGGTGGCAATCACCACAGGACCAAAAAAAGGCAGTTTGAGAGCAAATATAAAATAAAGAGTGTAGATAGTGTTTTTGTACAAGATCAAAATGGGTTGTGAATAAACTGGACTGAAAACCAATACTTGGGATTTATTTTGACTTTTAGAAGGCCATTTTGAGGGTGAAACTATTTTCATTCTTAGTAGGTTATCTATTTAGGAAGGCTATGGAATTTTAGGAGAGAATGGTGCTTTTTAAAGATAGTGTGAACTCTGTGCTCTGTTTGCTTAGGAATGAACGATTTGATATTCTAAGTGATGGGCACAAAAATTTCTACATTGGCAAATAGCGAGTGTGAAGCTGTCAAGGCCCAGGTGCAATCCTACTGTGACATCAAGGACTGTCTGGATTATGTTCTTTTTCATACAGTTTAGCTCTACAGACCCCTGTGAGATGCAGGGAAATGGACTTGATGAACCCTTCCAACCCTTCCTTGGGTTCCTCCCAGCTTGAGCTATTCAGCGGTTCATGCTTAGAGCAACTGAGACAGACTGATGATGGGGATGACAGGGCACGACCAGGGGGACTGTTGCCCTTGGCTGAGTATCAGATTTCAGAGCAGCAGAAATTACTGAGACCAGATATTTCTCCATGATGCACGTGGTCAAACCCAGGATGTCTGAAACTTCTTGTACGAATAGAAAGAGTACAGACTCCACGTGATGGAGATAAAGACTAAAAATGGAAGAAGACATGATACAAATGTCTGCTGTACAAAAAGGGGGCTTCCAGTTCCAAGAGGGGACATTCAAGAAGGCTGGAGTGGGACATTTCACACGGGCACGTAGTGATAGGACAACAGGGAATGGCCTTAAACTGAAGAAGGGTAAATTTAGATTAGTTTTAGGAAGAAATTCTTTACTATAAGGATGGTTATGCTTAGAAAGGTTATGCTTAGATGGTTATGCTTAGAAAGGTTATGCTTATATCCTTAGAAATATTCAAAGCCAGGCTGGATGAGGCTCTAAACAACCTAGTAAAGATGTCCCTGCCCATGGCAGGGAGTTGGAACTAGATTATCTTTAAGGTTCCTTCCAGCCCAAGCCATTCTGTGATTCTATGATAACTGGGATCAGATATATGAAAATGGGGCACAACCCATATGCTAGTTTAAGATTCTGGCAACTAAGATGTCAGCTATGCCCAAATGGGCTATTTTTCTCTGATGCAGACTCATAATTTCATTTCTGGATGTACAGAGTTACTCTAACCTTTCAGTGCTGGTAGATATTTCTCTGAGGATATTTTAAATAAGTTAAAGTTGAGGAGTGGAGCAAGGTAGATGAGGTGCTCCAGAGAAAAACTCCTCAGTATCACAGCTGGTGGATAAAAGAAAAATGAGTATAATTTACTCTTTTTTTCTGCACACCAAATCAGTACTATATTGTGAAGATAGGAGTCTATCCTATTCTCTGGGTAAAAAGTCAAAAAAACCTCATGTGTGCTCTTGTTCTCACTGTAAGGGACAGATCTGCAGGCTTAAAGCACGGGTTAGCTTAGAGCCATGTCAAAGAATTATCTCATTGGGAAATGTAGGGTTGGGGTTTTTGCAGAACATGCCGTTTTGAAACCATACCACTCAACTTCCATGGTCCTTTCTTTCACTCCCTTAACCACACAATATAGACTCTACACTCTTTTCACTTTTTTATCTACTTTAAAGAGAAATGTAACTCTGCATTCTTTGGAAGGCTCATTCCTGAGTTACACTCTGGAGTTACAAAGTGAATGACAACCCAATATGAAACATATGATTGTGCAGAGTGAATTCCATATTGGCCTGCACCCTGCATAGCTGCCTTGAAGTCAATCTAAGCCATACAAGTTATTGCAGATTTTTTTACATGGAAGAAAAAAAAAGGAAAATTAAAGAGCCCATGTCTAGTGTTGTGTTTTATCCCAAGCCAAATGCATAGACAGCTTGCATTTTCCAGCCTTCTCAGAAAGAGCCTAAAGGGACCTGTTTGTCAACATTTGATTCTCTGGCAGTAAGCTTTTTGTATTTCCATTAATTAGCCAGCTCAGGGTGTTTGCTGTTTCTCTGTAAGACTCTAGCCAAGGGCAGACTCTATGGACAGACATCAGAAAAAAGCCATTGACTCTATAGAAATCCATTGAAGAATTCCATCTTCAATGCTCAGAGTATTGGAACAGATGCACCGAAGAGAGGAGTCCAGGAACACAGATTTTAATGTATGGTTTTATCAGAGCTTAACAATCCTTTAGTGGCATTTGCTTGACTTGCCAAGCAGAAGGCAATGGTTTCATCCGTACCAGGCACTCAGGCAGAGCAGATTGTTAGATACCATAAACAAATATGCTACAATGAAAGCATACTTTAATTTGTTAGTAGCAGGGCTAATTTTGTGTCAGAAAAGTCTGAAAGATCAGCACTGGTTTAATAGAGCTATAGATGCCTAAGCAGACACATTTTAAGATGCAAACATCTTCTTCCACACATCCAGAGCCTAACTGCTGAGCTAGCACCCAGCAGTACTCTGCTGTTCATGACATGGAAATTGAAATGTCCTGTCAAATAATCTTGAAGAATGCAAGCTGTAGTAAAAACATTATTACATTAAAGAAAAGAAAAATGCAATTTTGATTTTTGTTTATCAGAAATTGATTCTTTCTAAGACATTAAATTTAATTATCTCAGTACATTGAAACATAGAAAGCAATATATACCCAGCAAAAAAATTTTCCGAAATGTTTTGCAAAACTATTGAAATGCCTGCAAAATTTCTTCCAAGGTTCAGGCACTTAAAGATTGCCAAATCAAGCAAGTCCATTAAATCCACTAAATTTCTTCACAAATCAGGAAAGTTCATTGAATTTCAGGAAAACAGTAGGTTGCTTTCTACACTTTGAAAGCATACCTGCTAACATTAATGATATGCCTGTCCTTTCAGGTTTTCAATGACTGTTACCTGAACAGCCCTATCCCCTTCAGAGGAATAAATGGAGAGAAAAAGCACACCTTGACAGACTCAGAATCTCTTAAAAATAGTTGGAGTGAAATGGCAATTTCTAAAAGACATTTAAAACAATCAAGAGAGAAAATTTATTCTGGTCCAGGTCTTCCCAATGGTCCTGTGAAAAAAGGGTGTGCTTAGTATCCTGCATTTCTGGTTCCAAAGCAGAAAAGGGTTTACTTTGTAACAAAATCTGTATTGCTCTCAATGCACACTTTTAAATACCTGCTATATTTTTTCAAGTAATCAGATATTCATTCAAAAGCTGCTTTTCAAGACATTGAAAGAGGACCATATCATTGCATGCTGCAAATTGTTTTGATTTCATGCAAATATTGCATCCAATATGTGGCAATCCTGATGCCAATTGTTTCAATAATTATCATGCTCTCATGAATTTACTGCAGCTGGTGGCTGGCTTATTGTAATTTTTTTATTCTTTTTTTTCTCCCCAATAAATTTTACAGGCAAGAGTGAATTTCAGACGACAACAAACAATCACATAACTTTTTGAGAACAGCAATTTTCTGAACAAAAAAGACCCTATTTCAAATAGGAGGAGTTAACATTATTTCACCTTATTGTGCACCTGCCTGAGAGAGATAGAGGTGAAAAGCAATATACAGAAGTATACACCATAACAGGTCAATGGACCAAACAGTGTTTTGACTTTGACAATGACCTGTAAAACTGTTTCTAAAGGAAATCTAAGACCTTTATGACACATCTAGTGAAATACCACGTGCACAAATGGAAATTTCCCATGTTCTCATCATATTGCTGATTGAAACGTATGTTTTTCTGGTAAAACAGGTGCATGAAATTAATAGAGAACAATTATCAACCATCCAAGACTATTCAAGATAAAGCACTAAAATTAATTGTCTTTGATTTAAAGGCAATTTGTATCAATTTAAAAAAAATTAATTTCAAAGCTTTAATTCCTACATAAACAGTGAATAAAACCCAAAATTTTATTCAACTCTGTAATGGTCACTTAACCTTAAGTATTCTTTGTCTTTCTACACCTAATTTTCCTTCCCTTTGAATGTGCTGTTATCAGCAGCACCCTCCTTTGATGACTACCAAAGTCCTGTCCCTCGAGTCCAGCTGAAATTGCAGAAATCTTTATCAAGTTCAGGGACAATGGCCTGAGAGAAATCACTGAGCCTTTTGATCTTTTTAATTTTTCGTCTTTTTTATTAAGATTTAACTGAGCTTTGTTTCAGAGTAGTGGACTGTGAAACTAGGATAGGGACATTAGACTTTGCTGGGAAAAATATATGTATGAAATATTACTATGACAAGGTTGTGTGGATAGTTTGTGATGTGTGAAATGAAATCTCTACTCAATGTGCCTAGGCAATGCAATTAGTGCTATCCTGGTCAGGGATTTCATGTTAGAAATGAAAAGATTTGTCCTGAAAAAAAGTAACACCCTAAAAAAAATTACAAAAATTAAAAAAATCCTTAAGAGATCCACTCTAATTTATCATTTTTATGTATCTATACTGAGTTAAAGTGAAGAGTCAATTTCAATAAAATTTTGTGGCTAAGTTCTGAATACCCAGTAAATTGCAGATCAGAATAGTAAACGCAGAAAATAATTAACTTGTCTGGAATTCAGTCACTTTGTCTGGAATTCAGTCACTTTGTGGAGAAGGGAAAACTGAAGGTGACTAGGAGGTTCTCATTCTAGTGAGAACTCTTCTCGTAGAATATACAATCTTAAAAGAGAAAAAAAAAAGCACAACAGAGAAATTTTTAATTAAACCCCCAAACAAGCAAACAAACAACAACAAAAAGCAGCAAAAGTGTGCCCCACAAACAAACCAAAAAAACCAGCTCTGATATTTCTCCCAAAGTCAAGCACAGAGTACTGGGCTGAAATTACTTTATCCTGGAGAGAGAAACAAAACTGGCAATATGTTTTCCTTACTGAAAATACGAATTTTGTTCCTTCTCTTCCAAAGATGAAATGCAATCTTGTTTTCCTCTTTTACTCCAATTTTTAACAAAGGAAAATTCTTTCAAAAATGGCACTAGTGGTAAAAAAAAATTGTGTCTTTCAGCCAAGCACTGCCTACAGAAACTATACAACAGCTCACTGAGACTGAAGTGGACAGGTTGATTTAGCTGTTAGTCTTTCTCATAACCCAATATTATTTAGGATAGAGCTACATATTCCTGGCTTCAGTGGTTTGAGTGGTTCATAAAGTTTTGTTCTGACCCTGTGCACAGACATGAAACCCGTATTTACAATATTATGTCCTTGCTGTAAATAAAATTTAAAACTATATTAAAAAATTAAAAGCTTCTAATAATTTAAGTCTTTGTCAGATATGTGCCTGAATCAATTTTTAGATGGAAACAGCACAAAGGCTTGACATGGTAGGAACACCCATGGACTCAGGGAGGTTCCTAGGCACTGGAGTGTGTTACAGGGTCATTAATCTGTTAACATGTTCTTTGGCATGAATTTTCCTATACAGTTCCCTGATAGAATTTGGCTGTCAAAATATTTGAAAGGTGGTTCCCTATAGTCAGTTTCTACTCAGCCTCCTTGTACCTAAAGCCAAGTCATGGTACTTAGCCTCAGTGTCAGGAAACATTTATGGGCACGTTCAGTTTACTAGAAGTCAAAATATCCTGACTTTTGGCTGCCCAGATGGTTGTGTTCCCTACTTGTGTTCATAAGGGTAGGCAAAAACCACAAGGTTGCTAAGATTATTTCTGACTGAAAATATAAACGGGTTGGAATGTAGGATAAAATAAAAATAAAAAAAATTTTTAAACACTGAAAGCATGATTGAAATCAGGGCCTTCAAAAGCTGAATACCTAGTAATTTACAAGGTAATCCCTTGATTTGGTCCCTATGGCAATCTGAAGAAAACCAGAAAAAAAAAAGAGAAAACCATAACCAAAGAAGTAAATCAGGAATTCAGGTTGGCACTGGTCTGGAAAGGAACTACATATCCCCTGTTCATCAGAACATCTTAATATAAGAACTGGACTGAATAATTTCATTTAGAGGGTCAAGATTAGATGGAGAGAAGATGTACTTCACTCAGAATAAAGAGTAATTTTTTGTACTGTGTAAGCAAATCCATTTCTGTGCCTACATGTTTGTACTATTGTCAGTGACATAAAATGAAAAAATAAACAATCAGGAAACCATAATACAAATTCTTGTAAAGATAAATTAAATTCTCTTTACTTTAAAACTTTTAAATGTAACATCATCAGACCTGTTTCATTCTTTTGCAGAGTCTTTTCAGGCACCAAAAATAGAAATAAACTTCCAAAAAGCGTGTGTTCCTTACTGCATATTTCCTAGTTCAGAAGATCTCTGATTCTTATTAAAATATAAAACTGCATTATTACTATTAATAATTCCACCTTATTACAAGTATAAAGAGCATTGTAGTCTTTAAATTAACACTACTGCTTTCTCCATTTGGAGTTTTGAGCTGGTAACTAGATCTTGGAAATCGTGTTGAACAATACAAACTGTTCTCCATCTTGACTGGATCTTCAAGATGCTATCAAAACATCTATTATCATGAAGTAAAAATTAGAAATATTTTTTATATTTACTGAAGTCAAAAACACACAACATGAGATAAAAAAGGCAGGGGCAGGTGTCTGGAAAAAAGTAATTGAATCACAAAATGGTTTAGGTAGGGGGACTTTCAAAGACCATCTCATTCCAACCCCCCTGATGTGGGCAGGGACGCCTTCCACTAGATCACATTGCTCAAAGCTCCACCCAGCCTGGCCTTCAACACTCCCAGGAATGGGGCATCCAAAACTTCTCTGGGCAACCTGTGCCAGCATAGCACCCCCCTCACAGTAAAATTCCAAGAAGGAATAGCTGGTTGACAAGAGATTACAAACCGTAACCTAATACAGGTTCCTACTCTAGCATATTTACTGGGGAGCTGAAGAGACCTTTTCTCAATAACAATTTGCAAACTTGTGACCTCTTCCTTCTTTCCATTACCATTTCCCTTAAATCATCACTCTAAATTTATCAAAGTGTCTCTCAGCAATCTGACAGGTTATAGCTAGATATTGAATAGAGAAAGCATTGATTTGAAAGGAAAAGTAGTTTCTTATAAGTTTTACTCTGCAAGAATTTTGTGTCTCCCAAGAATTAAAAAAATTATATGTACTCAATGAAAATTACTCCTACACAAAGAATAAAAGATTCTAGCAATAGTTTGTTGTTGCTATCTTAATTATGTTATTTGTACTTGGCAAACAAAGACTTTGAACATGTAAACTAGAGCTAGCTGAAATGCTTTTTGATTCAAGCCATATTCAACAAAATTGTGCACTAAATAAAAACTCATTTGTTCTTTTATATTTTCAAAAAAAAATTATCAACCTTTCTTAAAAAAAGAAAAAAAACACTCCAAAAGGCTAACATGTGAAAAATGTTAATTTCTCAAGACCTGAAAAGGTTTTGATTGTCTCTAGTGTATCTCAGGGAAATCACCATTCAAGCTACCAGCCTTATAGGATCATTGCCATGCCTACCCGTTCCGTAACTGGAAAGAAATGTAATTCATCTTCTCTCTGTCTTTTGATCTTTTTTGCTCCTTTTCTCTCCTGTAGCCTTTGTTGTAGGCTTTCACCTCATTGAGTCCCATTGGAAAGCCTGGCTGGATATATGCTAAACCCCACGTCTGTAAGGACACCACAACTCATAGAATCATAGAATGGCTTAGGTTGAAAGGCACCTCAAAGGGCATCTAGTTCCAACCCCCACACCATGGGCAGGGGTGCCACTCACTCGTCTTTTATGTATAACTGGCTGCTGAAATTGTCTGCAGGTCCCACCACCCAAATAGCGTATGGCAAATAGGCTTCAATCAGTCTTCACTGATTCAGAAATATTCTTCTGCTTGAGGAGTTTTGTCTGCAGTTGTGGAAATCACAATAAATTATACAAATAACACCAGAAGCTTCTCAAGGTTAACTATTTGCAAGGAAGTCTTAAGATGAATCTGTTTATTTTAGTCAATTATTCAGTCAGAGCTACAATAACACAGTAATGTAAACACTTAGTTATTATAAACCCCACTGAATTAACATTACTTGCAAAATTGATGTACTTCCAGTTTTTCCTGTGTGTTCACTACTGTTTTGAGTGTGGAAACCATATTTGTTGGGATTTTCCTTGTGATCCCTAGTCCCAAATTTGTAGTCAAACTGTGTTATCTCTGTTTCACAGTCACTTTAGTGAATATTGAGTGTAACAAAATTTGTAGGTGACTCCTGCAATTTTCATCCCTTTCATTTTAAATAAAGCTGTCCCCATAATGTAATTTCAATAAGAGGTTATTTGTTTTCTTTCAGCTAAATAGTCTGAATTTCCTGAAATGGATGTCAGAAGAGAGATGAAAACAAAACAAAACTTTTTCTGTGAATCAAGCAAACAAAAAATCAAAACCAAACCAAACAAACAAAAAAAAAACCAAAATCACAACCAAACAAAACCCAAACAAACACGCAAAAATAACAACAAAAGCAAAAAATGAAACAACAAAACAAAACAAAACAAAAACCTTTTCACACAACAATAATTACAAGACAACCTCTCATGGAAAAAAATGGCTTCTTTGTAACTTGCAATTGCAGGTTTGCAAATAAAGCATTTGAAGGCATCAAGTCCATGACAAAATTAACAATGTGCCCTTAAATTACCAAGGTCTTAAAGGTAAACTCTCAGTCTAGGAAAATAAGCCTCTGGACCTGTGATAGTGGAGAGTGGAAGGCTAGACAGATAGACTTAATTTTTTTTTTTAATATAGGTCAAATTATAGTATAGGGCTTTATATTGTAAATCTCTGAGGTCACTGACAACCTGGGGCAGATTTTAACTCATGCTGGAAGGTTAACATCTCAGAGCCACCTTCCTGGGCTCTGCTATGTTTAGCTTTTTAGCATTCAGACTCTGTTTTTAAGCTAGTTACCTCTTGTTTTCGTCTTTGTTTATTAGCATTGCAAATGTGTTCATAGCACAAGGTTTACTATTCCTTAGACTGTGTTTCATGATTGTGTCTAAGGTATTTATAATTATGTGAAAACAAACTTCTTCGAACAATTCTAGTTTCCAGAACATACAACATTTTTTGAAACAGAAGGTTCCAAAGGGACTAATGTTTTTGGAATGATTTTTGCATTACAAATTTTACAACATACCTTGTTTTGTGCTGCCGAAAGATAGGATTGTCTTCTCATTTAAAACATATATTTTTAAGATGCAAGAATACATAAAAGAAAATCATAGTTTTCATGCAATTATCTGTTGTTTTAAGTTGTGTACAGGTCTAAGTTTTAAATACCATTGAAAGATTGTTTCCCATGGCACGTTGCCTGAAGCACATTTTATTTTGAATGCAGATTTAAATTATCTTGTTTTTTCCCCTTTAGTCTTTTAAGAAGCTGCCAGATTTCCTAAAAAAACCTATTCACCTCTCTCTAAAGCTGTGAATATCTACAGAGCAGCCAAAATAGCAGTAGACCATTTACTGCAGTAAATATAAGCTAAAGCATTGATATTCTAATTGGAAAGTTATTTGTTAAAATGTCTGACTGGAATAAAGGTTCCTGGCATAAATGGTTTTTTGGTCTAAAAGTTGAAAAAAAAAAAAAAACCAAACAAAAACCCACAAAAAATCGCCCCAAAAAATCAACAAAAAAACCTAAAAAAAATTATACGTTACACCTTCAAAAGCAAAATGATGGTATAAAAAATTTAGATAGGTGATTCAGACATATCCACTGTTGTTGTTACATTACCAACCTACTTAGAAAATATTAAAATACATAAAATATATATAGGAATTTTGTTGGGTAGATGATGCTTACCTGCCTATTCAGGGGCTATTTAAAGGGCTCTTGAACATGGAGCATTAGATAATTTTTTAACAAACTAGAATAGAAGTAGCAGCATGTCTCTGTCCCCGTCATGTGTCCTGCTCTTCATACATAAGCCTTGATTTAAGAGGTTTTGTGTGTTTTAAAATTATTCAGGAAAATGAAGCAACTTATATTTTTGAGAGCTGATCCAAAATCCACTGAAGCCTCTAAAAAGATTTAAGTGATCTTTGGATGAGGCAATAGTTAGTGTGGTGGTTCAGTGACTCATCCAGTCTTTCTAATGCTCCAGACTAATCTCACTGGGTTTACTGACTGTTTTGCCTTCTAATGGTTGTACTTTGCATAATTAGGTAACCACAATGACAAATCATGACATTTCTCGAAAGTCTTGAACTGAGCTTTGTAATTTAGTAAAAAAACCCCGAAGAAACATAAGATCCAGTTGATGTACTTTATGGTTACCAGAGGGGCAACCAGGAGGAACAGGATTAGATTATTTTTCTAACTCCGCTGCTTATATGCTCACACTAAACAGGCCTTACAGTAGTGGCCACTGCAGTCAGACTGAGAATTTTTATTTGTTTTGGAGGCTTTTTCTCCATGTAGACTAAAGGACCTGCTGTCCTGTTTGTTCAGCAGTTTGGTGTTAAGCTGTCCTTCATAACAGAATAACATGAATAACAGAATGAATGGGAGAGAAGAGCATCTCTGGAAACGAAGCATTGTCAACTAGGTTGCCTAGGGCAATTTCAACACTAGAAGCTCCACATTCTCTTCAGGCTACCTGTACCAGTGCTGAACATCTTCACAAGGGTAAAAAAATAATTTTAAAATGAACTTTTTAATCAAATTTAACTGAGATTTTTGGTATTACTCATTGTACCCATTCTCTCTTGTCAACTGTCATGGTACTACTGAGAAGGTTTTGGCTTCACCTTCTTTATTGCTTCCCATCAGTATCTGTGCATTTACTTTCCTTCTGAGCCTTCTTTCCTTCAGGTTTAATAACCTTAGTTATCTCAGTCTCTCCACGAATTAAAAATGCTTCAGTCTCTAAGTCATCTTTGTTACCCCCTGCTGCACTTCATCCCATATGTCCACATTTGTCTTGTACTGGGGAGCTCAGAAAGGGACACATAACTCCAGGTATGTCTTACCAGCACCTCTAGCAGAGAGGAAGAAACACCTCACTCAAGCTGCTGTCACTTTTCTGCCTAATACACTCCAGGTAGCTGATGTCATTGTCACAAATGGACACTGACAACTCCTGTTCAAGTTCTCGTTGACCAGAACATTCAAGTCCATCTCTGTCAAGCTGCTTTGGAGCTGGCTGGTTCTCAGCTTGAGCTAGTTTATGAAGCTCATTATCCTTGTGGCCAGGTTTGAACATTTTCCCTTTTGTGAACCTGAGGCTTGTGTCAGGATATTTCTCTAACTTCCAGGTCCTTCTGACTAAGAGCGCAACCATCTGGTTTATCAACACGTCTGCCTACCTTTGCCAAGGAATTGTGGTCTTGTCAAGACAACTGTTTTAGAATATTGAAGTATTTTGGTGTTGTAGGATATATAAGTGCTCAGAAAAATATTTTGCATGGTATCTAGATTGCATGAATCATAAATTTTCAAGATCAATCAGCCAAGTTTAAAAAGCAAGACTCATGACGCTTTATCAATGCATACACTGCTCTAATCACAATTCATATTGGTTTGAGGGTAAATAGATCACTTCAATGAGTTGACGGATTTCTTAATGGGTGCTTTGTAGGAACAAAAATTCTGTAAGATAAATATCTTCAAAAACCTACCATTATGAATGTACACTAATATATACAGCAGGAAGAATATACTAACAAAAATCTGCCACTTATATCCCTCTATCTCCTCTTACACTTATGGTAAGGCAACAAGATTGAATAACCTGCAACTCTGTTCCCTTCTGTGATCTTTATTCTGTGTCTTTTATTTTCACATGCATTCCTGCATACTTGAAAATGCTCATAATTATAATGCTACAACAATATACCTTCTTTTGAAAATGAATTTTCCATATTATGGAAAATACGGAAATGTAAAACAAGAAAAGTTGACTACTGTGGTAAGTAAAATTATTGTCAATATTGATGGCATTAGCCACAACCGTTTTTCTCTGAACATTTTTTGATGGTACTTATTTGAAGAGCAGTCAAGATGCAGAAGATCAAAACTTTGTCCTAGCTCCACTGATTTAAATGCAAGGAAACTGTACCATGTTGAAGTGTTCTTAACGAAATAGCTGAATTTTAATTTGGTTTCCAAATACAAAAATTGTGTTTCACTAGCAACCTGTTAGGGTTTCTCTTCATACTCCTTTGATTCATTTCTTCAAAGTATGCTTATTTATGCATTCTTTTATAAATGGAATCCCAGGTCATTTTGTGTTTCTCACTGGGATATCATTTAAGCATAAGTCAAGCTCTGCCATGTGCAGTCAGACAGTTTTGTAGAAAAGATTACTTAAATACCAAAAGAACTGATTGAAATAAAGCCCTGGTGGATTCTTCAGTAAATGTTTTTACAGTATTACACATACCTTATAATGCTTAGTTAATAACTGGAGACATTGATGGGCTCTGGTACAGATTATGTCCAGCAATCAACCCTAAAAGCTGCAGACAAAATAAATTCCTAACACCAGATGTCTGTTTACATGGACCAGAGCCTTTATTTTCTTGTTCATTCATTATCAGGATCTGGAATATCACTTCATTTTTTTTATTCCTTCCTGAACATGGGAATTTCTGCTTTTCCAGGTGATGAAAATAATTCCAAGCTCACTTGCTAGCTCATACAAAGAATTGCAAATTTAGTCTACCATTTTTGACTTTAGGGAAGAGTAAAATTTATACTGGGGCATGTGACAAAAGATGACTGGTAAGAACACAGCTACAGAGCAAGCTGTGTACAGGATGTGTAAATACTTCTGTTGGTTTTAAAAGTACTGCCATCTGATAATAAAATATGCAGCCAGCTTAAAAGGAAATTATTGAACACGGTTACCCATGCTGATTTTGGTGCTGGTGAATGCACTTTTCAGAACACATGATCTATTGAGCCTTTTGCTGGAAAATTTGTCAAAATATACCCTTACTCTTCATGTTTCGAGGTTTCTTTTCAAATCTTCCATTATTTTTTATGTGCAGAAATTACTATGGACAACCAACAAAAGAAAATTACTGTTTTAACCAAGAAGAAAAGACATACCCACTGGGGATGCTGGTTGGCAGACAGCTGAACACTGACCAGCATGTGCCCAGATGGTGAAGGAGGTCAATGACACCATGGCCTGTATCAGAATAATGTGTGCAGCAGGACATGACAGTGACCATACCGCTGTAGTGGTCATTGGTGAAGCAAGTTCTGTGTGCAGTTTTGGGCCCCTCACTGCAAGAAAGATCCTGAGATGCTGGAGTGTCCAGAGAAATGCAGTGGAGCTGGCAGAGGGTCTGCAGCACAAGTCTTATGAGGAGCAGCTGAGGGAGCTGGGGGTACCTGAAGAAAAGGAGGTTCAGGGGGCCCTTAACGCTCTCTGCAACCATGTAAAATGAGTCCATCTACCAACGTGGGGGGTTGCCTCCTCTCCCAGCCAACAAAGAGAACAAGAAGAAACGGCCTCCAGTTGCACCAGGGGAAGTTCAGTTTGGATTTTGGGGAAAATCTCTCCACTGAAAGGTGTGTCAAGCACTAGAAGAGGCTGAGCAAGGAAGCGGTGGAGTCACTATCCCTGGATGTATTGAAAAGCATGAAGATGTGACACTTGGGGGCATGGTTAAGTGGTGGACTTGGCAGTTTTGGGGTAAACAGTTGGACTTGACAATCTTAGATTACTTTTCCAACCTAAACATTTACAATGATTCCAGGATTTAGGATATTGTAAGGTTGTGAGGAATATGGTAAAAAATAGAGTTAATCTTATTTATCTCTTCAAGGTATCTGTGGTTTCTCTTTCTTCCATGTGATACCTAATCATATACTTTCAGTGACAAGACTTAACTACTTAATAACTACCTTGGGTTTTCTTCTTTTTTTTTGTTTCCTTTGGTTTGTGCTGCCTCCCATCATCTCCCTTACCCTTGGAGACTGAAATGACTTTGAAATGATTTGCACAAGTACCTTTGGAAGTGCCCAGTACAGCAGGGAGCTCGAGAGAAAAGACCTTTGTTTCTCTAGAGAGTAAGAGAAATGAGGGTTCAATGTGAAGGTAAGATGTAAAATCATGACAGCCTTTACAACTGCCTGATGAGTTTTGGAAATCTTTTTATGAAAACAGACATCATAATGCTTGCACAAAGGAAGAAACACAGAAAATAAGAGCTACATGAGTTCTGTAAAAACTTTGTAGACATCTCAAAAAACATTGAAATCTTCTTTTATATTTAGACCTCCTAAGTTTGAGAAGGAAGGGAGACACCCAGGTACCGAGAAAACATGATTATTGCTAATGAGTTTGGACGAAGTCTCATGAAAATGTTGTGTTCCAAAAAATTATAGGAGGAGAATAAATTATTTACTTTCCAGTGGTATTTTTCTGATGGTAATTTTTGTGATGATACAATCTTATGGCTCACACAGTACACTCTCTTCTGTACAAATAGAGCTTCAACTTAGCTGAGGAAAAGCTGGGTCTATGAAATCTGCTTGGAATGAATGAGAAAAATGTGAATGTATAATTGTATACATAATATTTTCTGCAACGATTACGTCAATGTTTTTGACTGAGTTAATAGAGGAATAAAACTATAATGCTGTAGATAAGAGAGAAAATTTTGATTTCTTGGTTTTATTAGTAATGTAATATAAGGGATTGTCATGCTGGTATAACAACAGTAATGCAATAATTAGAACTGATATAAACTTAATATACATGAATAATTTAAAAAAAAAAATGCTGTTCTCTTAGGTATTAGCCACATTTAGTTGCAAAATTTTGGAAAAAGAAGGAATGTATACAGGTGACAGATGGAAATAAATAAATAAATATGATTCTTTGAAGTTCTCCTCAAGGCTAAATTTAATAAATCAGACAGTAAATACGAATGTTAGCAGAGTTAAAGTGATTTTTCCCCTATTTTCCCCTATTTTATACCAGTATTGGATGCATCAGTTTTGATTTGATGTGGAAGTACTCATAGATGATTACTGAAGTCACCCTTTGACTTCCTCTAATAACTCCCATATACATAACTAGTTAGATATTAATTTTGCTAAGTAGTAAGTGCTTAATTGGCTTTATCTAATCTGGGTGTAATCAGACACTCAACAGAGCAGAGGATTCTTTTAACCAAAAGGTCTCCTAAAGAAAAGATTGTCTCTGCTTCAGCAGCAGCCTCATTAGGATTGCCCTGAGAAAATTTCCTAGTATGGAAATGGACTAGTTAGCCTAGAAAATCAAAGAAAACATTTTAAAAGCTTTCTTATTAGAAAATTAGTGTCCTTGAGCTGAAAGCTGCAGTCACAGCCAAATAAACATTTCCAGAAGTTGCAATTCCATTTCCTATAGACAGAGCAAGTAATTTAAAGTATCTCTGAATTCTCATTTAACTTGAAATTGTTTAGTGGCTTTGGCCCAGGAGAAATCTTATTTTCTCTGATATACTCTTCTGAAGAAAAATTTCTTTATTCTAGCAGAACTTCTTCCCATTTTACTTGCAATGGTTGTGTTCTTTTAGGTTTTAAGTACTTAACACCTCTGCTGTAAAATGAAAACTGCCAGATAGAGTGATATAGAGATGTCTACTGATAGTACCAGAAGTGTCAGCTTGAGCAGGTCAGGGAACAAGGTTGTTTCAGCTGTCTTAAACCATTACAGTTGTCTTCACACTGTCCTCTTTTAATGCAAGAATCATCTTCATTGCATGTAGAATTGAAAAAAAAAGATAAAGAAAGGCAATGGACTGAATAATTATAAAATACTTTTGCTAAATTGCACCCCGTAGCAGGAAAAACAAAAATGGGAAAAAATCAGTTCTGGAACAATGCCTATTCCTTCTTGAGCAAAAAGAACCAAATTTGGATTTGAAAATTCTATTCTAGAGAATAGAATTCTCTGTGAACCTCACAAAGCCTTCACCTGATAATAAACCCAATGCTTCTGTAGTTCTCGAACATGTAAGATTAGAATTTCTGAATGCAAACTTCCAGCCCTGATGGTGCTTGACAAGGATAAGTGGATCTATTTTATTCCCAATCTCAGAAGAATGCTGTGTTAGTACTGCCCATTTGCCTGAGCACTCACCTCTTCAACTTAAGAGAAGAGGGAATGAAATTTCAAAATCCTCCAAACTTCTGAAATGCTGGAAATGCTTAAAGTATCATGTGAAATACTTATTGCTGCCCTACACAGGTTTGGTCACTGTTAAGCTCTGAATACTGAACAACAAACAACAAACTCTCCCCTTAGGAGAGTGCCTAGGATAGTAAATACATATAAAAAACTAGAGCTACTAATGTACACTTATAGTCATGCAGAGCTCCAAGACACTAGGAGATGATGTGAGGGAAGTGAGAAATGGCCTTTCAAAACAAGAGCAGAAGTTTGTATATTTGTGAATTCTGTTTTACTGTGTTGAATGGTAAGTCTCTGCAAAAGAGTCTAAGGCACATACATGATGATTTCACAGTATATTTCCCTAGTGCTCTGAAAAACATGTACCTTGCAGAGTTTTTGAGCTAGTGCTATCTTTTGTTTGTTAGATCTGGAGAGATTCCTTTTCTTATGAATTTAAAACATTTTTTCAACACTAAATACTGACACAGGTTTCTATGGTACTGAGTTTCACAGCTGTGCTATATAGTTTGTAATGGCATATCTGTTTATCTTTCACCTGATTACTGAGTAAAATCACATAGATTTAGCTATTTTATACCCACATTTCTCTATTCATTATGATTTCATGATGCTTTATTGTTCATATACTCCATGGGCTCATCCAGTCTGGAGGATTGTGGTCAGTTTAGTCCCTTTTGACTATTCACTGCTTACAGCTAGAAACCATTTAATACTTGGGGGTGACTCAATCCCCTTTGGCTTTATCTGAATTTACAAGGAGACATGAAGCATCTGCAATATCTGTTGCACAAATGAGGTCAGTAAGGCACAAGAAACCAGGGAATTTTATTGTAGTACAAAAGAGAAATTGCAGACACTGGCAGATGTGTAAATATAGAAAATAATGTATAAAAAGAGACAAAACTATACCCAGACATAAAGATTGTGCAAGCAGATTAAATAAAACTTCAAAATGCATCACGTAGTTCCTAAGTTTTTTAAGACCAACTAGACCTTCTGATCTGCTCTGCACTGCAGATAGCTTACTCTTTTTCTTTGTACTGTCTTAAAGCAGTTTACATTGATTAGAATACAGACACTCCTTAGCTTGAAAATAATTTCCCTGTGATGATTCTTATTTAAATAAGGAAGACTGGAAGTAATTTTTTTTTAATTTTGTGACCAAATTTCACTCTCACTTTTAGAAGAAAATCCTGGCTTTCACACCTTAGCCATTCTTGAAGGTTAATAGAATAAAATTCAAGCACAACAGAAATATATTTATTGCTTTGAATCTCTTGAAAAATAATGTATTTTGTCTTTTTCTGTACTGCTCCTAACTAAAACATTGAGGCATGGACACTCAATTTTGAGTCCTGTGGTGAGGTACTTTTTAAGTACTTGGGCTGTCTTGAAGCTCACAGTGAGAATTTACCTCAGCTGATGGAGTTATATGAAATGTGCCATCTGGTTGAACTCACAATGAACTCAGAACTCTTTACTACATCTTCCCTTTGGGTGAAAATCAGAGACATAAAACTTCAAAAGGACTTATAAATCATAACAGATTTTAATATGACAGGAGAATTTTTTAAACATGATTATCATGACAGGATCTAAGGGCACATTTATAGCCTAAACCAGATATATCTCAAGAGCTAAATAAGATGGGGTAGCTTTATATTCTTTATATTTGGGATTTTTAACTTGATTTGTGGATCTCTCATTGAATTTGTCTACCTCTGAGAAGTCAAAAAAAAATGGCAGAGGAGTCTGTGGATTTTTAGATCCACTTTTAGAAATTATTTGAATGAAATGTGATCTTTAAAATAAAAGTCTGTAAAATAAAACACAGTCCTGCAGATTTATAAAACATTATTTTTAAAAAAAACATGTTCTGAAAAGGGTTAATGTGTAATTGTTCCTACGTTTAAAACTATCTGGCTTGCTTCTACAGCCATCTCTTTTTTTGAGACAAAAAATGAACCCTCTAAAGATTTTACATTTCTAAAACAGGTATGGAGTCACCTTTGGTACAGCCCAAACTATGAATTCCTGCTGCAATAAAACTGAAATTAGGCATTAGACCTAAATTATTAGGACATAATTTCACTTAACAATAATGGAATACTTGAATGTTAAAGTAGAGAGATTAAATCATCTCTGACCACTTCTGGAAACACCTCCTGCTGCCATTACTGCGAGGGTCTGTAGACTTTGCACACAACCCATTAATGATTCTATGATTCTAAGGCTCAGCAGAGTTATGATGAAATGTGTGGCCTAAAGAGAGTTTATGTCACCATGCATTAATTCTAATTATTTTCGTGTGGCACTCTGGTCAAATTACTTTCTCTTTATCATGGTTTTTCTTCCTATTTTTCATTTCTTTCAATGGCTTGAAGAAAAAAAAAAATCTCTCATTCTTTAGGGCAGAAACTGTATTTCATGCCCATCTTGTCAGGACAGAAATGTTCACACTCAGACCAAGAATCAACAGTAGTATTAAACATTTTGCATTCAACTGAACTTTGAAATGGGTCATAATCATTGGTTGAGAAATTATTCTGCTACAGATTAACTCACTTTCTGCAACAGCAGACAATTCCTATCTTGAACAAGTTGTGATGTCAGCCAATATTATCATTATCACACTTCAAAATAGGAGATAGCTGAAAGAAAGTAATTTAAAAACAAATAAACTGAAATTCAAAAGTGTGACAGAAACTTGAAAGAGTAATTATGGGGCTCTGCAGTCAATATTGCTTCTGTATGTCTCAGCTGGTTGATTAACTGGCAAAAGTACTTTAAGCTACTTCTGTCATTTTAAATTTACAAATATTTTTCTTTCCTGATGTACTTGGCATTTCTTCATTTGTGTTTCAATTTTTTTTTTCTACTGAGATCCTAATTAAGCAAAATAATTAATTCTAGACAAAGGATTAAGCAGAATATTAACTTTTAACTTTGTTAATAAGAAAGAAAAATGCTTCTGTAATGTTGTTTGTAAGCAGAACTGAGTAGGAAATAGTTTCAAACAATGATCCCTGTAGCCAGTTGGTCTGGGCTTGGAGTAAAATCCAAACCATTCAGGGGTGGCAGCCAACATACAAAAATAATCTTGATTCCAGTGTTGTGGACTCCCATGTCAGAGGCATCAAATATGCACTGAAGTCATTGCTTGAAGAAAAGGAAAGAAGAAAAATAATAAAAAAGAAAAAAAAATTCATTTGACTTTCACTTAAAGCAGAATTTCAGAGTTTTTATAAAGCCTAAAGTAATGTGACTTAAGGAAAATTATAATGAAATTGCTGCATAGTCCCATGCAAGTATCCTATCTTATAATTAATTACCATAAAACCATATTGCTCATCAACAGAAGCCCAAATATCTTCCTCTTTGTCTATGTTTGCACTGTGACAGGTAGAGTGGATTAATTAATGTCTCAAGAACTGGTTCTTGAAATGCACCCAGACACAGAGAAGTCCCAGCTAAGCAGTGTTTGGAAAAAGAGCTGCATCCCCCAAGTGCCAGCAGAAGATCATTGTCTGCCCATATTATTGGCAGATATTTTGTGATTACCCCTTGCCTGGCCTTTCCTGACTATGTGATTCTGAATTACAAACCATTTCATGGTCAACCTCCCATCCAAAGAAAATACAAATAGAAAAAAATTAGTAGATTAGTCATGTTTTCTATAAACAACAACAACAACAAAATCTGTGAGAAAATTCTTAAGTGGTTGACTTCATTCTGTGAGGAAATTATATAAACAAAACGCCATGGTAAAGTAGACAAAAGAATGCCACGGTCAATCTACAGTGACTGTAGCAGCCATAAGAACTAGTATGAATTGGCATGACTTTACTGGTGTCAAAGCATGATGTTACTGGCATCAAACAAAATTCAAGGGCAAGTACAACCTGCTTAGTAAATTATGTGATTAGCTGTTCCACAGAGCATTACTAGTAAATAGTGAGGTGAGCAGTAAATTGAAAGGTAGTCCTTTTCGTAATCTTGAAAGTATAAAATATCTTTCTGGTGATTGTTAATCAACAAATTAGATATTTCTCAATCAGATATAAACCAATGACATAACAGCCTCATATCACAGACATGCTTTAAAAAATGCTTTTATCAGCATTATTCTGAATTTCTGTTATTAATTTTTGTACGAATTAAAATAACTCATGTGAAGAGCTGCGTGGCAGAACCTCTTTTAGTCCACCATCGAAACAAGAATCACACTTGTAAAAAAAACAAAGAAAGTAACAAAAGATATTTCTGAAGTGTGAGCCCCAATACTACTGCTGAAGTCCTTAAACACAAAGGATTTTTTTAAAAATTCAATTGAACATCTCTACTAGTTATTTTTCACAGTAGAACAAGGGTTTTTTTTCTCTCTTGATCCATCGCAATAATTATTATCATTACCCAGCTATATTATGGGAAGCACCATGTGGATCAACATAAGACCTGTCTACTTTCAGGATAGAGAAGTAGCAAGAAAAGGATGTTTTCTTCCCAGAGAGCTCATAATATGAGTGACAGAAGCTAAATCTGTACTGTTTAATTAAAACAAAACCAAAAAATATTCCCAGGCACCAGATTTCAATTGTTTATGCTATGAAATTGTCAGGTTTTGAGTGTGTTTCTGGACAGGTCCAGGCAGCACTCTTCACAAAGAACCTGGAGCATGTACCAGGAGGTAGTATGAACCAGAGGCAATTCCCAGTCTCCGTTTTGAAATCTGACACCTTTCACAAATCGTTAACACAACTTTCTCAACACTGAGGAGCTGTGCACAATCCAGCCTCTGTTCCCCTTGCAACACTTGCAGAGTGAGATGGGGCAAAAATGCCTCATTGACATCTCTAGCTCTCAGTTAGCCACATACAGCCAAGAGAACATTTTCATTTTGCAGTTGAAATCTGGGATGACGTAGTATCATTTTTTCTATTGTTCTAAACGTTTCACTTTCAAATTGATATAAAAATTCTCAGTTTGTCTAGAAGTAGAAAATTCTCATTGTTACCATGTCCTTTTCACCTGGGCACAGCAGGAAGAAGGCTTCATGGGCTCTACCAAAGTCATGTTTTGCAGGGGCCTAATAGTGCCTCAGAGAGTCAGGCATTCACAGGCATCCTCTGGGGTGCTGTGTTCAGGTCTCTGGAGTTGGCAATTAGAATAATATTCATCTGGTATTTTCCATTCTTAAAATCCACCTTTGCTATTCTACCTAGACAGTTGCATTTCTCCTTGTTCCTCTGTTCAAGCTCATATTCCAATGTAGAAATGTCCTTTTCAAAGGCATTTCTGCACTGCCAGTGCACTAGTGTAGTTAAACATTAATATTTCTGCAACATTCTCATCCATTTCCTTGTGAATTGTCCTCTCAAACTCACTAGATCTCCTCAAGCTCTAAAACTGAAAAAACTTCAAAAGTAATTTTTCTGAAAAGGGAGAAAGATGAGAACCTTGTAGCCTATATCTAAATATAGTTCAAGATACTTGATGGTGAAGAAGGTTACAAAGTTTGTTATACTTGGGGTTTTTTTTAGTGTTTTTTTTAGTTTTCCCACTCAACTTAGTGTGGCGTGCTCACTTTGTGATTGCCTGCCTTGCAGAACCCCCTTCCCTTTCTGTTTGATCGCTCAAGCCCGTCATGGTTTTAACACTGAAAAAGTGGTTAATCTCCATGGACAGGACACGGACAAAAGGACACATTCTGAAGCTGTTAACTTAAAATCCAATTGCATGATTAATATAAAATAATGCTTATTTCTCAGCATTAGAGACAGAAGAAGGGATTTAACTTTTTAAACTGTAATGAGATGAAGTTTCATTCTCATCTGCCATTTCCTAGTTAAAACAGTTAATAGAAGGAAAACCAATTTAATTAAACTTCAAGAAGGGCTAATCCAATAATGTTTTGAAGTGGATTTACCTTGACTCTATGTCAGAAATCTGCTCCCTGACTGCCCCTCTGAAATAAATCTGATGTTAACTTTTCTAGAAATTCTCTTACTGGATTCATGCAGGATTCAGACTGGAGGGTCCTGCTGATTCATCAGTTATGGTGGAGAAGCCTCTGTGAATTTACACAGACACACGGCTATGATGACAAGGAATGACCCTTGCAGAGGTGCAAAAGTGGGTGAAATGGCACAGTATTTCCTGCCCTGAAAATTACAGTGACTCTGTGACGTTTACAGGCTCTGAACATGTATTTCTAGGCAGACCTACAAAAGTCTCTATATGTTCCTCAAAACTGATTTGCATCATCTGCAACTTTTTACACAAATAGTTTTGGTGTGTCTGGAAATAAATTCTGTACAAGTAAAAGACTCCATATTTTGAGAACTTAAAGTCCACTTGTATGGATCTATTGGAGTGAGTCCAGAGGAGGCCATGGGGATGCTGAGAGTGCTGGAGCACCTCTGCCATAGAGACAGGCTGAGAGAGTTGGAGGTATTCAGCCAGGAGACAAGGATGCTACAGCGGCATGTTAGAGCCCCTTCTAGCACCTAAGGGAGATCCAAGAATGCTGGACAGGGACTTTGATCAAGGCCATCAAGTGACAAGACAAGGGCAAGTGGCTTCAGATAGAAAGAGAGTAGATTTAGGTTGAATAATAGGAATGAATTCTTGACTGTGAAGGTGGTGAGGGACTGGAACAGTTTGCACAGACAAGCTGTGGAGATCTCATCCCTGAAAGTGTTCAAGGCCAAGCTGGAGCAACCTGGTCTACTGGGAAGTGTCTCTGCCCATGGCAGGGGGTTTGGAAGGAGATGAACTTTAAGATCCCTTCCAATTCAAGCCATTCTGTGATTCTATGATTCTGTATAAAATCAATACATGATCATTTTCAAAATTCAGTCTTTGAAAATTCATTATGGAAATAACATAGCTGGTTCTTCTTCTGGAATTAAGAAAAAATACGTGCCTCCTCTGACCTTCTGTGAATGCCACAGTACTCAAATGAGGAGAAATAACTAGCAGGCAGTTTTGAAGACATGTAAGGACAATGGTTTGACACTGGCAAACAGGTTTTTAGCATTGGTTGGTATGTTAAAACATGAGGAGAACAGTAAAAAAAGTCATATTGAATCACTGAGAATGCATGAGTGGAGCAACAGAAGGTCCCCTTGGACAGGTTACAAAGACAGATAAAATTCTGATATTATTAATAAAACCTGCAAAGCAAAAGAGAGACAAGAGAGACAGAAGAGAGAGATGAGCAAAATAAATTTGGAGAAAGTACTGTATACTTATTCCAATCGCCATGTTGCTACCAAAAAGTGGGATTTCCTGAATCTGCAAAAGAAAGCTTGGAGGAAACTAAGCAGAATATGCTTGTTTGCCATTTACTCTTTTAAGGGGCACTATATTTAATTTTCAGTTTTTTAGAGAAACCTAAACTAGAGATTCATAATAGATTAGGGTTTACAAATGGTGACATATTATCTAAAGGCCTTCATTCACAGTAAACTAGCAAAATAATTTAGGGTTGGATTAGATCACCTGAAACAGCAACTATGAAAACATTTTCCAAGTTACTTGGCATGGCTCATTTGCATCCAGCAGTTCCATTTATGATGGAATAATATTCAATTATTATATATTGAATTGTTATATTGAATATATAATGTTCAAAAATAACTGCAAATCTGAAACACTTAGATTCTGGAAGAGAGACTTTAAGAAAACTTTAGAATAAAATAAAATAAAAATTACAGTACTGGTAGGTATAGTTGAATTTATACGAAAAATTAGCATAGTATCACATGGCACTGTGATTAAAAGTTAAATTTAATGCAAGATGGATGGCTTAAGTCCTATGATAGAGGGATTAAATCTGCTTCACTAACAGATTGCAAAATGCAATTGTTAATTTTGTGCAAGAAGAACTCATTACACAAGGTCACCCAATAATAGCACTCTTGCTCTGCTGCTATTTAATATTCCAAGTCTTGATTTGGATGACAATATAAAAGTATTTCTGATTAAGTGATGGATAGTACAAAAAAGCCCAAACAGTGGTATGTAAAACCTCAAAGACACTTGGTTGATGTTCAGTCAACCTGAACTGCCAAGCTTAATGGTCACAGTTCAAGGAAACAAAATGGAAAAGGTTTGTGTAAAGAAACACATTAGGAAAAGAAAGAAAGCTGGGAGATTATGACTTGCACCCAAAACATTCCACAGGAAAAGGGGTGCAGTCATGACTGGAGACAACTTGAAATGCCAGTAGCTGGTGCACCCAAAGGAGTGCTAAGCACCACGCTGTGTCCATATTACTGCCTTAGAAGGATCAGGCTTTAGCCTAGGGGATCATAGAATGGTTTGGGTTGGAAGGGACCATTAAGGAAATCTCATTCCAATGCCCCTGCCATGGGCAGGGACAGCTTCCACTAAAGAAGGTTGCTCAGGGCTTGACCTGGCCTTGAATACTGCCAGGGATCACTTCCTGGGCTTTTATTTTTAAAACCAGTAAACCATGTGTGAGCAGTTATGTTCTCTCTTTTTGCATAGGAAAATGTAATATGATGTTTTTATTCCTCCCTTTGTTGATTAGGATGTGAGAAATATTTCTGTGGTGATTTCAGATTCTTCACAATTGTGCACCAGATGGGGAATCTTCCAGATGATCTTGATACGTAAAAGTTCTATTTGCAGCTTGAGATGCAAAAATTCCATGAAGAGCTGCTAAGACTCAAAATCCCTATAACAGGGAATAGATGGAATTGCAACACAGAGGTGAAGTAACCACATTTTTTTTCCACTACCGAGCAGTACATAGAAATCTATGGGCATAGAAATTCCATACTGAAATATGTGTCCTGTACAGTTCTGATTACAACCTTCCCTGAAATATGTATAATTTACAGTCTTTCAATACATTATCCTTTACATTTTATGAAAAATGTCCTTTGCAAAAAGGACATTTATTTAAAGGGAAAAAAAAAAGGCAGCATAGAAGAGATTAGGACAGGGAGATTTTCCTCTAAATCACTTATCTTTGACTTCTATTAAAAAAGAGATGCTAAACTTCATATAACCATGTAATGTCTTCTGTTGAATAACAGACTATTTACTACCTGGAGGCTTTAATGATGAATTTAAAGATTTGTTTCATTTAAACTAAGCACCTTGTTTCCCTGAAACCTTTTCTTGAACTGACATCCCCTTATTCAATAATGCTTTTATAGCTGCACTACAATAAATATTTTTATCCTGTGTGAACAACCCTGAAAATCATCGAGGTTTAGAGTAAATATGGAGTAATGCTTTTTATTGACTTTTATTTGTGAATTCAGACATATACTGTAAACTTCTTGTTATCTATTTACTGAATTTATCTTTCATTGTACTTGAAATGCTTTTTAGCTTGTGTGCACTGAGGCTTGCACATTCTTGAAGATGACAGTAACCATAAGGTTGAAATACTGAAGACCATCAAAAAACCAAATATGAAATACTCATATCTTCAAGCACTTAGGGCATATCAAACAAGCAAGAGAAAAGAAACCATATGCATCTCTATGAATGAGACTTAAAACAGCACTGAAGCTTACAAACACAAGAAAATTTGGGCATTGAAAGCAGATAAACTGTTTTTTACTGAAACTATGTGTTTCAATGGAACAGATTGATTTGTAGAAAGGAATATGTTGGTTTTGAAATTTTTTAAGGCATGTATCAGTTTTCAGAAAAGGTCTGTTGAGACATCCTTTAGGAAATGTGAGAATGATCTTGCAAACTAAACACATTTCAGCATTATTGTAAATGAATATTTTGATCATGTGCTTTCTGATGCCCTTTTTGGAGTACAATTTAAGCACCTTCCTTTTTATTTCCCACTTAACTGTATTGCTTTGTGTTTCCAAGAACATTTCCCTATGCTAAGTATCTTGAACATCAACAAGATAGCTACATACCTCTGCATGTGAGACAGATATCACAGAAATTGTCACCATTCAGACATGAATGTCTCAGGGTTCCAGACTCACCTAGGAAAGTAAGCTTCTGATAATCATTTTCCCAGGGCAGGTTTTGTTTATCAGTCCTGAGATGAGTTATTAAACAATATTATACCTGAACTACCTCAGCCTGCTCAGTTCTTCTTTGCAGGCAAAAAATTGTTTGCATGGAGATCATGATATCCCTTTGGAAGTCCAAGTACACACAATAAGGGATGTCCAAATAGATGTTCCTGCTGTTGAAACATCAGCCTTGAATGACACCTATACAGAAAGGATGGAGATCTTGGGGCTATCTCATGCGTTTGGAAATGTAAAACTCTGGCATCTCACAATACCACATCAAATCCCTGTTATTTTAACAAGTGCAAGCAACATAGTCCACATGAAAATTTTTGAGTCAAGTTCCCTACGACTGGAGTTCATTTATTATCACTTTGATAGTCTTCTAAAAGATCCTGCATTACTGCCAATACTTTCAAGCTGTCACTAGTGTTGTTAAGTTAGAAAAAGAATAGAAAATATGAGTATTACCGCAGGCCACTAGTTAAGCATGTTCTCAGCTGCTAGGCAATTCTACAGTTTCTGGCAAACTAAATGCCATCTTATTTTCCTCTGTCTAGTCTTTATCTCTTTTCAGAAGATAGGTACATAAATTCCTGATGTTTAGAACTTCTTCTGTACCTGACTTCTTCTTCAATAGGATAAGACATATGAAAGTGATGGAATGATAGTCTGGGACAACTTGGTCCATAGTTCTACAATTTCAAAGCTCAATAACTATTTGCAAAAGTATCTGGAATACTTGGATCAACCCCGAGCATAGCTAAATGTGACAATAGAGAGGATGTCAAAGTGTTATCATTATCCATATCTTAAAAACACTTTTGTCCAGAGAAAATATATTCCAAGCATGAAACAAGAAACTAGGAATTTTTCAGGTAAATAAGAACTTCTGAGATTTCATTGCTGGTGTTTGTGTTTTGTTGGGAAAACACCAATACTTGTCTCTTAACTGAAACACCTTGGCTGCTTCACAATTAATTTGTAAAGATTTCTGTGGTAAAGCACTCCTTTACATTTTCTATAAGCACATTTCACAAAAAAGAAGTGCTTTCTATGAACACGCTAGTTGATGAAGATAATAGACCAACTACATGGCAGAAACTAGAAGGCTGCTGTCAGCTTAGAAAATCACCAGATTGCTTAGTAAAGTCAGTGTTGGTTTCACCAGAAAAAAAGAAAGCCTTAACTCTGCAAAATCCTTGAAACATAGGGAAGAACTTATGCTGTGGGGCAGGTTTTTAACTCCCAGGGTGTTCGTTCTGAAAGAACATGTGATTCTTTAAACCTTATGTGTCTGATTCCAAGATGTCAGATGACAAAACTTATTTTCCATGAAGCCTTGGTTTGAAATATTCTCTCTCCAAGTGACAAAATTTTCACACATTTATTTCACAGTAGCCTAAAGAAAGACTGATTTGTGGTAGCAGAGCTTTAGTTTCATGAGGAAGCCAGGCAATTGTTTTAAACAGAAATTATTTTCCCCCAATGAAAATATATCAGGTTTGAACATTTGCTTTCTACGCAGTGGTTGGTTTTAGAAAAACTCCAGAAAAATGGAAGTTTACTTTTCCTTTAAAACAGCAGGAAAATATTTGACGAGGTGATTTTTTTTTTCTGTGCAGCTGTTTGTAATGTTTATGGTAAGCAATAGCATACCATGGAGAAGTTATGACAAAGTTCATTTGTGATTAGATGCTAAACTTATGCAGATTTTGTAGAAATAATGTCATAGTAACCTAGAAGTGAGTAAAATATGAGTCCATTCCTACCAAATATAAGTCACAAAAAGCAGAGGAACAGACATCCTGCTCTGTGCCAGAACTTCAAATTAAGAGTGAAAAAAGCAGAGATACCATGGCATGAATGCTGTCTTTTTAATTCTGTTCTTATTCAGATTAGGAAAAATTACAAGTTTAGTCTCTGTTTGCTCCTGGTAAAATGAATGTCCATGTAGAGGGCTTCCAAGAGAACCACAACCATTACCAAAACAAAATCCTGGTGATCTGTCCTCTTGGTGGTGGAATCTGACTGATACATCCCTTGAAACTCAAGTATTTATTCATTTTAAATAAAACTGACAGCATCAGACATCTGTGAACAATCCAACTATGTCTAACTCCTCTGACCTTTTCTCGCAGTACCAACTGCCTTGGCAACTGTAGCCAAACCTCTGCAGACCCTTTATTCAGCTCCTGCACATGTTTTAAATCAATCAAATGCTGTAAGGGCAATGCCAGCCTGTTTATTTCCTTCTCTGATGCTGTAGTTGCTTCTTTGGGTGCTTCATCCATCATTAACACACACACTGCAGAGGAGATTGGGCAGCTCTGAAGGTTATTAATGAGATACTGAACTTTTTAGGTCAGACAGTATGGCAGGTCTTCAGAACAGATTAGGGATTTTGGCAGTTCAGCTACGGATGACGAAAAAAGCTGTTCTCCGGATCACGTATATTCCATGCACTTTGCACTCCAGAAACCTCCCAGGGTTCCTAAAGTAGGTGAGGCAAGGCTGGCAGAAAGAGTTCAGTTTTCTTGCAGAATAACTAATAAGTTTGGGAATAAGACACAGGTCTTAAAAACCAGGTTTTCAGGGGCAGGTTTCCACTCGTCATTTTGTAGAACACGAATGACTGTTGTTTGTACTTTCCTATAATGTCTTTTCAGACAAGCTTGTCCAGCATAGTACATGGTTTGATTACAGACTCTGAGAGATATAATTATGAAATAGAAACAATAGGTGTTTTGGGGACACAGCACTATACCAGCTGCTAAGCAGAAAATTAACTCTAATCAGCTGCAAACAGTACTGGCCACATATCTAAACTAGATGTCACTTACTGGTGATAGTTTTGTGCCCTAAGTATGGTTTCAGATTTAGAGAGAAGCCTCTTCTTCACTTGCCCACACAAATATAACCCTTTTGTGGGTGCAACAGTGGACTTGAACAACATGCTTGTAGATCAGGAGTGCACTCCTGGGGAAAATGAGAAAATCTGAATTAAGCTCATTTATGAAATATTTGTTTGAAAAAATGCCTGGCTATAGGTAAACATTTTTGTTAAAAGCTGTGGATAATTATTTTCACTGGATATAATTGATTTTAATATTTCATTTTGAAAAATATTCAACAGTAAAGTGTTTTAGAAATATGACAGAAATTCAGCTTTTATTTGACTGTGTGAACCCACATTGTATATAATGTATGTGTGTAAATCTGCATTCTCATGCACATAAGTAATCATGCATGTCCTATCCGATTCTTTATCTGTGTGCTTATGTGTGTGTTGCTACTGGTGGAAATATTCTTCTGGCATATATCTTTATCTGGGTGAGAATTATGCAAAGTTACCCATGACCTGGTGTATCTGGAGATGACAACTCAGATGTTTCCACTTCATTGGGGCAGATCCAGATGTTTACTGATTTACAAATTTTCCATTTCATTCTCTATTCACTTGACTTCTCTGCAGATATTGAAGAACTTTGGATAGGATAACAAGGAACACATGTGCATGGAGGAAAATATTTTATAATCTATATCAAAAATGTTATATAATTAGGTGGTTTTGTGTGGAGATTTATGATGACAATAAAGATTGGAATAATGAATCCTTTCTGGACATATGTATAAATAGAGAACAAATAAAACCAGACATAGAGACATTCCAAGGGTTCTCTAACAGTGCAGATTTTTTTTCCAGAACAGGACATTTTCCATTTCCCCTGCCCTACTCCCACCCACCATGTGGTTTATAATTTGTAAAACCCAACTTTTCAGTTTCAATACAGTAAACTTTCCTTACTCTAATTAATGTCATTATTCAAGGCCTGGACAATGTAAGAGGCTTAATTATTTCTGTGGCGCTCCTCTGGTGCTCATCACCATGGTATCTCAGTCCAAAAACATTAATGAATCATATAATAGAATGGTTTGGATTGAAAGAGACCTTGAAGATTGTCTAGTACCAACCCCCCGATCTATCTCCATAATGCCCTCACAAAATAGTAACTGTACAGAAGAAAAAAAAGAAAGAAAATAGGGCCTCTTCATTTTCTAGAGAATCCTTTGAAAAGGTTTTTCCTAATTTAAAAGATATAAATCACAAGCATCCACCCATTTCCTAAAAAGCAGTGACATTACAGTGACACATGGCTATTAAACACTCACTGAAGGCCTTTGATTTATTCATCCGCATTAGCCCTCCAAAATACAGAGGCATTTTTATGGTTTCTCCCAGTTTAGGAAGTTTTAAGTGGCTAGTTCAAGGTGACCCAGAAAACCACTATGTCACTATTACCAAAGCCAGCTTAACAGATCCCTTAAAAGAAGGAATATGGAGCAGTTTTGAGGAGATGGTGCATAAAATCATAAGTGAAGCATTACTTCCAGTAATGGTACTGACCTTTTGTAAGTGCTGTGATAAAACCGAGCAGGATCTGGAACACGTGTACAAGAATCACAAGTCACCTTGAGAATGCCTCTTCTAGATGTCCATTATCTATATTCTAATGTATGTCCCCATACACCACAAGCTGCCCCCCAAAAAGGATGCAGAGAAGAGTACAAGTGTGGAAATGGGATGATTTATTATTATGAGTATGCAATCTCTCTGTGAACGATTCCTCGGGATCCCCTAAGGATGTTCATCTTACTCTGCTATTTCTGCTTTAAGAAAATATGGTGAAAATATTGGTTTGAACAGTATATAGAGCATAAAGCCCAGAACTGCAGAGTGTGGCCAGGAATATAGCTCTGGACTTTTGATATCATGCTGTTCCTATTTTCATTTTTTAAGAAAAAATGAGAGGTCTAACATGGTGGTTTTTCGGTTTTTGTTTTGCTTTGTTTTTTGGGGGCTTGGTTCCCTTTTTTCTTTCCTCCATAAATACATCTTACTGCTTTAAGTCCTTACTCATTCCTTAAAAAACAGGAGAAATCTTTCCTTGAACATGGCCTAGGCTTTTAAACTAAAGAAAAATAAAAGAGCAAGGAGACAAAGGAAATTTTGTGGTTGCACAAGTTGCACTCTTTACATCACCTCATTCTTGTTTTTGCAAAAGGGCTGTTGGGCTTTTTTTTTTAGCATGGACACTATAAAATGTTTTTTGAATGGTTTAATGCAGCAGACATTGTAAGTCACTTCAAGCAGAATTTCTTATACATCCTATTCAATCAACCCCACATTTATTTTTTTTCAAAAAGTCTAATGCACTTTGCTGAAATTAAGCTTTTCTTAGAATGGAAATGAAAATTTCTTAGAAACTGTAAATGTCTAAAGTAACCCTTTCTTTTCCCTTAGAGAAGAATGTGCTTGAGTCAGATATTCACTCTCTCTACAGAAGATAAAATGTACACATTTAGAGCAGAAACCACAAGTTAATATTCTCTCTTCCTCTCCTCTGTAGCATCTTCATTGAGGTAGGGGTGTGGAGGTTTTTTCTGCTTTGGGCACTGTACAGAATACATGCAACAGAAAAGGTGGTGACTCATCTGCACTAAAAAAGCTGAAAAAATAACCTGAGATAAAAGGTTTTTTTTTTCAATATCAATTCTGTGAAAGCGGTTTTGAAACCTTATTCTGGACATATTGTTTGAAAAGGACATGGACTGTTGGAGAGGTGCCATTACATCCAAATGTATAAGCTCATACAAAATATTTTAAAATATATTTAATTTCTGGTTTAATGTATATTTTATATGAAAAACAAATAATTATTTTTGTAAGTCACTGAAAGTTCTGAAGTTGTGTCAAGAGGGCCCCTCCCATGGGAGCCATTCAGAGCAGGTGTGGTTGGTAGGCCTGCTTGTGATTATTTAGTGAATTTGAGCTAGGCAAGGGAATAATAAAGTCAAAATTAACTAAAAAAAATTTATCAGATGCACCTGCGAAACTCATTGTTAGATTTATTTTTTCTTTATTCATTTATGAGGGAAAGATCCTGAGAAGTACTGCATCATTAAACAGTTTAGAAGTATTTCTATTTAGGAATATAAATGAAAACGGTAGCACCTCCTTAAAGGAAATGAATTTGGAATTCTAGATTTTATCCCAGAATGTAAGTTTTTCTCTGTTTTCAAAAGTTCAGTGTCAGATTTTGTCGGCATGAGCTTTTAATTCATACAGATTTACTTCCCCTTCTGAGCTCCGTGAGTTAACTTTTTTATTGTCACATGTGGCTGGGCTGTAGATTACATTAATGGAGCCTGAGAAATTCTGTTATTCTTGAAAGGAAAATAGTGGAATGAGCTTGGACATCAGAACATGACATATATCTGCTATGTGTAAAAACTTTGGTGAATTTTTTGCTTTGAAATTATTCTCTTCCTGCTCTCAAGGAGCTGCAAATTCATGGGCTGACAGGCTAATATCAGCCTTGATAGCCTTCATTCTGCCACACTCTCTTGGACAGGGTACTTAATGCAAGGGTATGAGATACGTAATTGACATTCTGATCAATAAAGGTCTGCTTGGCAAACTTGCAAACGACATTGAAGTGGTTTCCCAGGAGCTATTTAAATATCAGCAGAGGGGTACAGCACATGATTGCCTTCAGCCGCTCTGCTGCACAGCACACCAGTAATTAACGCTCAAACATTTTTATCGTCTACTTCTTAAAGCAATAGTGGGCTGCTGGCTGAAGAAAACAGTTCACACACACTCTTTTTTCAAAACAATATGCAGAGATATATTAGTATAATGAAATGGGATTTCTTCATCATTAAGCATTAGATTACAACAGCCAAACTATAAAGAAAAATTATTAAAAAGATGGAAGCATTCTATCTGAAGAGATAATATTTTCTCCCTTGGTGTCCTGGTTTTGACTGGGCTAGAGTTAAATCTCTTCTTAAATGATAATGCTGTGGGGTTTGAATTTAGTGTGAGAATAATATTGGTAACCCCCTGATATTTCATTTGTTGATGAGTGGTGCTTACTCCAAGTCCAGGACTTTTTGTGTCCCATGCCCAGCCTGTGAGAAGGTACACAAGAAACCAGGAAGGAACATGGTCAGGACAGCTGACCCAAATTGGCTAAAGGGATATTCTATACTATAGAACATCATGCCCAATATACAAACTGGTGGAAGTCGGCCAGGAGTCACTGTTCACTGGTGGGCGATAAACTGGTTATCAGCCAGTGGATGACGAGCATGGTACTGCACATCCCTTGTTTCCCTTGGGCCTCCTTTTCATCATTATTGTTGTTATTTTTACTACTTATCATAAATTATGATCCTATTGCCGAATTATTATTACAGTTACTATTACTACACTACTACTACTACTTTGCATCAATTATTAAAATCTTCTTCTCTCAAACCATGAGTTTTCCTTTCTTTCCAATTCTCTGGGAGTGAGCAAATGACTATCTGGTACTTAGTCAGCTGCTGAAGCTAAACCTTGACACCTGAGACGGTGAATTCCCAAATACTTCAGCCACTATGTGCCCTACTGCACCTATTTTAGCTTTGACTCTGACTGCAAGAATTTAAAATAAAGGAAAAAAGTCAATTCTTAAGTTCTAAGGGAGACATATAACACTTTTATGCATATTTTTCATCTGAGCAATAATTCATTTTTAAAAGGAATAGCTGATTGTTTACATTGCCAACAAAAGGGATTTGGAGAAGGGTAGGATTAAAAGATTAAAAAAAAATGTTTAAGCATCTCAATGCAAACTTCAGTACTGGTGTGACAGCATTAAGCATTAACTAATATAACCCTCTGATTTTTCCTGGTAAATTAAAAGGCAACCAACCTGTGTTAATAAGATATATATCCAGAACAACTCTAGTGTCTTATGCTAAAAAAAAATTCAAAAGATGCTATATTCTTCAACTTCACAGGGATTATGACTTCAGCAAAACCCAGAACTGACATGATGAGACCTTCCTTGGTGAGTGTGCTGGTTTCCATTAGGATAGAGTTAATTTTCTTCATAGCAGCTGGTGTGGGGCTGTGTTTTTGATTTGTGCTGGAAACAGCATTGGTAACACAGGGGTGGTTTCACAATTGCTGAGCAGTGCTTGCACAGAGCCAAGGCCTTTGCTGCTTCTCAACCCCAGTCCACCAGTGAGGGGGCTGGGACTGCACAAGGAGGACAGAGCTGGGACAGGTGACCCCAACTGACCCAAAGAATATCCCAGAGCACAGGGTGCCGTGCTCAGACCATATGGTGTCATGCTCAGCATGTAAATATGGGGAGAGAAGGAGGGAGTGGGGGACATTCATGTGATGGATTTGTCTTCACAGGTCACCATTCCATGGGATGCAGCCCTACTTTCCTGGGGATTCCTGAAGACTTGCCTGCTCATGGGGAGAGGCGAATGAATTCCTTGTTTTGTTCTGTTGGCATGCACAGATTTTGCTTTTCCTACTAAACTTTCTTTCTCAACCAATGACTTTTCTCACTTTTGCCCTTCCCGCTTCTCTTCTCCATCCCACGTGGGGAGGGTGAACGAGCAGCTGAGTGGGGCTGAGTTACTGTCTGTGTTAAACCACTAAAGAAAACGCACAAAATGTTTGTTGAACATAGGCCCTGAATGATTTGCTCAAGATCATACTGAGCATAAATACTCAGTAGAGAGCCCAGAGAGAACAATAACTTAATTGCACCTGAAACAAATGAGTAATGCTAGATACACTTGTCTGCTGTGGAACTTGCTGTTAATAACCACGACCAGAGAGAAACCTCTTTTCTACAGCACATGGTTACGCAGCAACTGTGTAATTTGCTGGACAGAACAAAAGTTCTCTTAGTTTGTAATTCCAGCACTTTAGCAGTGTTTTGGTTTTTTTTCAGAGCATAAATGGAAACTCAACAAATAGATAATGTAATAAATGTCAAGTGCCAGGCTGCTTTTTTAGCAGCAGGACAGGCTGAGGGCACAAGTGCAATGAAATCTGTGCACAACAGGGAGCTGTTGAGGACTTGCCCAGTTTCAAGTCTCTCTGCTGACATCCAGTCCTTGGCTGTTTAATTTCAATACAAACTCACCCCCATCCCCCTACCAAACATAAAAATGGTCAAGGAAGCAGTTGTTTTAGGGATGGTGAAGCCACAGAAGATGCAAGTAACAAACAAACAAATGGAAAAGACACATAAGGGATTTGATTAAAAGTACAAGCTTTCTTTAAAGCAGTGTGAAGTGATATGATAACAGGGGAATATAGAGCTACAGCTAAAGAGACACTGGGGATCCCCCCAAGTGATGCACTGGAGACAGTACAAGCTCTAAGGATTAAGTTAGTTGCAGGAAGGCAAATGAGGAAACCATACAAAGAAAAAAAAAAGAGGAAAGGAAATCAGAGCTACTTACTAGGCATAAATCAATGTCTCAAAAGGTCTGCTGGTCTTCCTAGGATGGGGGAATCAAGAGCTTTCTTTCCCTCAGGTTATTACTGCAAAATGGCTGGAGTCTCAACCTTTACAGGGCCGCAAATTCTCATTTTCTGAGTCTTCTACCGGCGCTCTTAAATTCCAATAAATCAAGAAAAATGACATTTCTAAAAATACCTCTTTTACCTATCCTGAGATAATTACAGCCCAGGAGTATTCGAAACATACATGAAGCCTTCTGAAGCCCTTGGGGTATGATTCATCTCATAATAACCACCCCTCTTTCCTGTCTCATCCCAGCTAATAATCAAAAATCTCCCAGTTTCCCCGCCTCCCTACACTTCACCCCTCTTCCCTTCCCTGTAAAGGATGTCTGTGAAACAGAAAGTTGATACAAATAAATGACAAAAATAGCTTTAAAATCCCCATTGTTCCATTTCTGGTAGATGAGTTTCTCAGTCTTGTGGAGCAAGAGAAAGAATCTCCAAACGCTTCTCTGGCTCCCTGCTCTCAATTGCATAGCACTGAAATATTTTAGCATAGCTAGGAGTAAATACAGAAAATGGTAACAAATGAAGTCTTGGAAAAAAAGGTAATGTAAAAGATGGAGAAAACTAGCTGAAGTGTTGTTTTGTGGAGGGATGTTCTTACACCAGTAGGAAACTGTGGAATTAAATACTCCTTAACTAATTTGGTCTGTACAAGGGCTGAGTTTTTTCTGAAATTGAAGACTTCCTAAGTTTTATTTCTCCTACCTGATGGAAACTTATGGCCTTTATGTTTCAGCACAGAGGAAAAAATCTAAAATACAGATTCTTGTGTTTTCAGACAGTCCCTGTCTATGCTGCACGTGGCACAGCACAGTTTAGTGTCTTATATCACAAGAGCACCTATGACTAACAGCAAAACAAATTACATGGATTTTCATGACCACCAGTTCCACTTGAAAAGTTAATGTATAGAAAGTCATGGTATAACTTTTGATTACTGGCTGGGAACATAACTGGCCAGCAGCATCAGCAGTCAGTTAACATGTATTTCTCCACTTTCTTTCAGAGCTGCCCAGTTTATGAAGCAGGCTGTAACACTACCGGCCATGAAATGTCTCTTGGGCTGTTACTTAATTCTGAAAAAGGAGAAAAAAAAGTGTATTTATACCCCAAAAGTGCATAAAGATTAAAGGACAGCCAGCCTTATCTTCAAGATAGCAGTGAATCTCTTTGATATATGTCCTGAACTGGAAATCTGAAGTTGTCTGCTATGGTGGTTTGGTACTTGTCTCTGAACTTAGCTGCCAGTGGTCATCACAGTAGGAATGTTACTGCAGAAGATAATTTTGTCTCATCCACAATGATGGTAGTTTTCCTAAAAAAAGTGAGTTTGTATATAGCCATCAGTTCAGCTGGCTGCAAGAACTTAAGTTATTATTACTGTAATATTAAAATATAGCTTATTAATACTATCCACTGTCTTTAAAATCACATATAATAATTACTTTAGTGCTGCACAAAATTGTTACGTTTCTGAATGTTAATCCAAGAACTAGCTTTTGTCTTCCCCCCACATTCTTATCCTCACCCACATGTTTATGAAGAAATCTTGGCAAAGAATTTTTCTAGGTTGTTAATTAGATCACCGTGTACAGAATATTATTCCATCATTACAGTAAATTGCAAGTGTGTTCTTTTCTAGCAGAGACAGAGAGTGACTTCAGCACACACTTTCCACTCTCCTTTGCTCTAGGAATAGTTTTAAAAATCCACAGGAATCAGGAAGCAATAACAGCAACACTGAAATGACTTTGTTACAGTTGGACCTGAATAATCAAAAAAAACTGTTACTGAATGCAAGCAGAGATTTCCCCAAATCTGTTCAATAGCCCATGTCAGATGATTAGCTTTGTATTATCAGTTTAGATGGCCTGACTTTCAACCAGAACACTTGAATATTGCCACTTCATTGAACTAGGAAAAAGATAGTCCATTCCTGTTTCAGAATTCCATTGCAAGCCTTTGTGAATAAGTCTGGAAGTAAGAGAGCAAAGAGAACAGCTCTGAGATGTTGGCATTTAAAGTAAATTCAGAGTAGCTAATAGTGCTGAGTGCAAGTGAGGCTCCTCTTACTGACAATGGAAAAGATAGTAAACAAATTCCAATTGATGAAAACATAGATGTGAAAAGGTCTTCAATACAGATTGATTCTTCACTTTTTTCTTTTGTTTATTTTTAATAAAAATTCTTTATGAAAATCATAATATTCATCCCAATGGCTCATAGGTCCTGGACTGGTTAAACAGACAGGAATATGCAGAAGACAGTGGCATTGGGAAAAATGTCCAAACAAGTTTCTATCAATTTTCTTATGAGCAGGATGATTGCTGCATAAACTTAATAAAGGGTGGTACAAAATTTATTTTATCCATTTCAAAATGACTCTCCGAGCCTCAATAAAATACATTTTTGTAAGAACATATACTGACTAAGTAGTTATTTGAAGTTGTTCTAACTTTTCTTTAAAATATATTTTCCTTTACATTTCTACGTTCTATCATTTTACTAGAGATAAAGCAAATTACTTTTCAGAAAAGAGAATCAGCAGTAGAGAATCAGGCATAATGAATAAAATTTAATTAGGACTACCTTGAGCAACCAAAAAGAGCACCTCAGTCCTCATTCAGGGAACTTTTTTTATGCCTTACACATTCAAATGTTAGGTCTGCCTCAGGAGGTGAATACAAAAGGGTAATACTATATCAGTTGGTACAGACTGTCAGGCTCAGCTGAAGAGTGCCTAAAGATTTTAAGACAAAAGCAGTGTTATGAACTAATACATTTCAGAGCTACTTCTTCTTTTAGACATTTTAGCTGTGTACAGAGATTAGGGTCTTAGGAAGGAGTTTACAAAGCTCAGGGAGTCACAGAGCAGTTCAGCTCCACTAACTGCTTTTAAAAAATCTCAGCCAAAACTGTTTCTTTTTCAGCAGGGTTGTGTGCTATATTCTGTTTACATACTGAAATCACTGATGGAAAAACATTGTTTATTTTGGGCCAGAGTTAAAGCTGTAGTAGTGTGATGAAATATGCATTTCCATCTGGTTGATCAGAATAATCCTCTTACATCTATAATGTATTCAGCATGAGCCTTATGATATCTTTAGCCATTAATTCCCCTGACATTAAGAGTTTGAAATTTAAATATGAGGCAGCAAAGTAGTGCATGGGTTGTATTTAGGAGCTCCACTTAGTTTTCAGCAATATTTTTCTTATTTCTCTTGGAATTTTCCAGGTTTTTTTTCTTTTCTTGTATGAAAAATGATGAACCAAATAACTGAATTCAAAAGACTGACCAAAAAAACCTAATAAAACATACTTTATTTCATCTTCCAATTTTGAGATCACCTCTGGAGAAATCCACAGATTAAAGGAGCTGCCTGTAAGTCTAAAACCAGCATGTTTTCAGAAAGCTTGTGCTGACAGGACTACAATGCCAAGAAACAATTCATCTCCCCAGTATCTCTCCTTCTAATGTTGAAAGAATTCATCAATAGCAGAATCTCTTTTCTATTGCTACCTTTGTGTACCTTGGTGCAGACATGTGAAAGGACCTTCCCATCTCACCTCTGCCACATGCTCTTGATAATATCTTTGCCCTCTCACTCCAGGAGCCACCTTCCTTCATTTGACTTTTTAATATTTATTTTGGAGTTGCTGTCATCAGCCAGGGTATCAGTACTTTGATAATTTATTGAGTCAGTTTTCTTCTCTGCCTTTCCATTTCTGTACTTCAGTACAGTCAAACTCTACACATCTCTGAACTCACACCTTTGAACTTGAATGCACAGATCTGCCATAATTTGCTCCTCATTTTCCATTTTCTTCTATTCTCCTTGTCTCTTTTTCTGGTTTCCTCTGCTGCCCTATTATTTTTTTTTTCCTGTTGCTATCCTTCTTTCCACTCCCATAACATTTAACACTTTCGATGAAAAGTCTATTTCCTCCAGGCCAAAATCTAGTGCAACACATTCCTTTGTGACCAAAAAAATGTGTTTGGGATGAATGATAAAAGTCCAACTGGCTCTTCCATCCATAGGTTCATGGTATAGTTCTCAGGTTTGTTTCTGAAAATACCACACCTATCACTCAAAGGTCTTTTCCCCAGAAATAATTTGCATTTGTAGTTCAGTTTCTGCATTCATAAGAGTAAGAGTGTCATGTAACAATTATGTGATTTCTTAAAACCTATGCTGTTCTTCCATTAATTTTAATCACTAGAGGTATTCTCAAGGAGTTTTCAGTTTTGGATCTTACCCTTAACTTAGTCCTGACAAAAATAAGAAGATGTATAACTCACATGTAGTTCTGAGGTTTTTTTCTTTAATTTGTTTTTGCCACAGTGTAAATGAAGCCTTTTGAGACTTTAATAACCGACCTGCTTCTCGCCAGAGGAGACAAGACTGCTGTGAGCCCAGCCTAGGAACAAGTTGCAATTCCTATTTTTAGCCTACCTAAAGCATTGATAGCATCATCAATAATATCAGAACAGTAATGTGTTTTTTAAGTTAACCTATGGGTCTCTGTCAGCTGCCTGGCTGTGCACTGTGAAAAGAACTTAGCATTTGCAATAAACATCTATTAAAAAATACACTGCTGGTAGTATTTTATTTTAAACAAAAATAGATAAACTGTATTCATATCCTATCCTACCTGTGGAAGATAATCCTACCTTAAACAATTACTTTAATGTAGTTACCAGAATTTCCACTGCAGTCTTCTATGGATTTAGCTAAAGGTCATATGTAGTAGGTGACCAATTTTTACTGGTCTCTTGGGTAATGGCTTAAGACAGGATTCACTGTGCTGCACTGGAGTAGGTCAGACTTTCAGGGTCGAAGATAATTGCTAGTCTCCTTTGAAAGTGGGGCATTACCAAGGAATTTAAGCTAGCTTGTGAACATAGATAAGAGACTACATATTAGTTGTCCACTATTCCAGTCAAAGCATATTTCTTGCTTATTTATACACACTGAACAAACAAAATGGATGGGACATGGAGGGTCAGGAATTCTCTAACCCTTCCTCTCTAACAGTATGTCACAATATTTTATTTACTCGTTTTACAAATGCAACTCAATAATTAAATGCAACTCCCATGTAAAAACGCCGCTGAACAAAATCCTACTTACTCCTGTGATGGGAAAACAAACTAAACTAAGCTAAATATGATTATTAAAATACCAGACCAAATATTATCTATTGTTATTGTGTCAGTCTTCTCCAAAAAAGCAGACAAGTATATATTTTACATAAGCAAGCAAATTATGATAATCATTTCTGCAGCTCGGATTTTTGTTTATAAAGGCTAAATATTAGGTGTCACTGAGATATTAAAAGACTTTTTTACCTCTCATTTGCCACTTCTACCCTGTTTTTTCTTCTCTTCTCTTTTTAGGCTAGCAATAAGAACTGAAGCATTATGAACAAATATTTTTGACATAATGTGATAATGTGTTAAGTCAGAACACACACACACACATACACACACACACACACACACACACACATATATATGTATATATATATATATATATATATATATATGCATATTCCTTACTAAAATCAACTGCAATTTAATTACCACTTTGTTTGCAGTAGATTTTGGGAAATTAGGTTGGATTTTTCTCTGTTTGCTGTGCGCAGTATGAACATAATTTATCATTTCCTTCATCCAAACTGTCCTTACACTTTTTGCCTGAGTCAAAGTTTTGCAATATTTTTTTCAGTGTTTCGGTAATCGACCTCCTTACAAGATTTTGTGATGCATCCAGCATTCATTAGGTTTCTTTAAATAGATTCTTCTCTTCTCTGTGTCTCCTCTCTGTGTCAAGCATTTGTGTTTTTCTGATGCTCTTCTGTAGGTTTGCAGGTTAAACTAAAGACATATAATTAACATTTTATTCTACTCTTAAGGAATATTCTCTTAAGTCAATAAAGTGTTTGACGTGAAAGAAATACTGCGAAGATGTGTAGTACTACTTTCTTATGATGAAGTAATGCAATTTTTAACAATAAGAAACACGTTTAGAAAAAGTGCTTAACATTACATAATTTTTTAAATACTTAGTGTTTGGAAATAAGTTGGAAATCTTGATAAACAGAAGACAGACTTGTGCATCTGAAGTCCAAATTCATACTAAGATTTAATCACAAATCACTAAAAGCCAAACTTTTTGATATCTTTCCCACCCTTACTGATATTTTTTCCAATGTAACAATATTCAGTATGAAATATTTTTTTTTGTTTTCCTCTTGAAATAACCCCTTATTACACTCAGTTCTTAAAATGCATGTTTTTAGTGTTTGACTCAGATTACATTCTGATCCTTTTAGCTAAAAATATAATAAATAACTCAAGGAGTCAGATGATCAACAGCAGTGAGTAGTAATATTCCCATAAAAAGATAAGAAAAACACAGGCAGATGGATTATTTTTTCAGCATATTTCTCCAGCCTGCAGCAGTTTGTGAGTTTGTGTGACAAAGTTTGCACTTAGATCATCAAATTTAATAGTCTCTGATGGATCCATCTTCCAAAAAATTTTCTAATTCATCTTGAACCTCTTATGTTCTTAGTTTCCCCAGCTGCATAATTAAATTATGCAGCATCCAACAAGTGACTTCATTAGATTTGTTCTTAAATTTAAATAACATTCTAATTTAAATGGTGAATACGAAGAATTTCTTATCAACCTTTCAATCTTTTTCTTTATATTCATTTTTTTTTCCCTTCAGTACTATTTAAAGAGAGGTTCGGGGGACAGACAAAAACCCAGAGAACCCTCATCAGTGTCCTGAACCTCTAAGGGGCTCCTCAGGAGGATCTGGCAGCTCTCACATCTGAGATATGATACTGAAATTGGTGTGAAGAGTGTAAAAAGCTCTTGAAACCTGGACATATTGGAAAATCACATGTAGAGAAATAGATGGTCTGGAAGAAATAATGTTTCAAGATTTCCTCAGTCTTGAAATTTTTTGAAAAATCAAAAGTGATTAATGTTATTTGTCAACAACAGAACAAAGACTCTCAAAAGTATCAGAACATATCAGCTGACTGGTGAGCTGAGTCACAACAAGCTGTGTCTCTGAATTCATTATTTCTTTTAAACGTGTAGAAAGCAACCTAGCAGTGGGATATTTTTTGCAAAATAAACAAGTTTCAGCCTTGCAGTCATTTTTCACTCAGCTGCAGTGGTTTTGTCTTTCAGTCTTGATGTCTAGGTCAATGGAAATTTTCCACAGCAGAAAGTAAGTAACAGAACTGGAAGGAAGACATTCCTTCCATTCTTTAAAAAAATTTAAAGAAAAATTATTTTTATATTATTTCTGTGAAAGGTGGAAACACTTTTCACACACACACATTGATAATTGTCTAAAATTAGTTTTTCATTGGAAGTGTAAAAGAAATCAGCATATCACAGCAGTTCAGACCCTGTCATGGCCTGCCTAAATAAAACACTAAAATCCCCCTATCACAGCTACACAGCCGGGAAAAAGAAGTATTGTGGATCTAGCATGCATTCACAAGAGTTTAACCAGATAATAGTGTTCAGCAGAAGGCAATAGCTGTATAAAGAAATCATGAGGAAATTCCTGCAACATCAACATAAATTATGTTTAACAAAATTCAATTGAAGCCAGAAGCTCAAATAACTCGCAGTTAGATCTGTGACTACAAAGGCCTTCTCCCTTGATTTAAGTCTTAAAACTCCATGTAAATGTCATTTTTCTCATGTAAGGTCTCTCTGACATCTTGCTGTGAGCTTCTAAGAAACTTCAAGTTATATAAATACCTTGTCTCACTGGCACCTGATATGTCCTGTCCTTTGATGACCAGTGTTAATATCTGGCTTTGCTTTCCCAGGCTTGTGTCATGCACTCAACACTATCTGTATAGAACTTCTGTTCAGTGAATTAAATAAATGCTTGTATCTCAATGGAAACCCTGACAAATATCACAGGAGAGTAGCAGTCTCTAGGATGTGTAAAGCAATGCTAGAGGCAGCTGGCTTTTGACATCCTTTAATTTGTTCTATTCTCAGAATTAGGACTAAACCCCGGGTAAAATCTTTGGCTTGTTGAAGGAGCCAGCTTGGAAGTTTTCCCTGTCTGAACCATGTCACTTTCAGCATGAAACAGGAAAGCTGAGCAATTGGTTTGCCCTATAATTAAATTTGAACAATAACCAGTCATGCTTTTATCACCAGGTAATTTTGTTCTGCCTGAAATTTGCCATAAATTCAAAAGCCTCCCAGTGTTGCTTCAATGGTGAAGAGTATGTTTTCTTCTCTTGGAAAATAAGAATACCTGGTCCAAAAATAGCAGGTCAAACTCCCTGCTGGCCTAACTCCATTAATTTCAGGGACCTAGCACTGGAAGAGAAGTTGGCCAAGAAGGTTCTCTCTAAATGAGAATCTAAATTAGATGTGAGACATCAATGAAAATTTTTAACTTTTTTATTTTTTCCCCCCAGTACTCTCCAGGGACCAGATGCTCAGCTGGTTTAAATTACTATAGTTGCACTAATTTCATGAGCCATGACAATTTGCACAGATTGAGGATGTAACTCTAGGTAGCAATATTCTTTCCCAGGAGTGAATAGATGAACACTTGACAATGCTGTCAGAAGAGGTCATATTTTGTTAATGTGAGATGTAGAGAACTGCAGGACAGATAGTGCCACAATGCCCTCAGTTAATAATATCCTTAAAATAATTTGAAAATTAATTTCACTTCAGGGATATGAGATAGTCTTTTGATTTCCCATAAATGGCATTTCTAGGTGAGATCAAAATTCTGCCTAGTCTAGTATTGTGTTTCAAATTAAAAGTGAAGATGTGGTGAGGAGCTGGAAAAATAGCATCATTTTGTAGCAATCCTTCCCCAGAATGCTTCTATAAACTCAAGTGATTTGTGGTCTAGGGAGAGGTCAGGCCAGAGGAGATGGACTGTAAGCCAGAGGAATCATAGTAGTTGTAAGTGAAAAACTCAAGTCATGTTCAGCATGAATATATAAATCATTCTCTATTCATTCAATCACTGTAAAATTCAGGTGTTATTGCTTGTTTTCATTAGAGTTGCTTATATTTGTATCATACAGTTTTTTTCCAAATATACTTTTGTAAGAGAAAATAGCATTTGGCATGAATCGTTATTGAAAGGGCTTGATGAATTTAAATGATGTTACTGGAGTTCTTAAACCCAAGTCAAAGTTCAAACCAAGGTATTACAATTATAAATTACAATTGTTATAATTACAAAAATGATAATGAAGTTCTTTCTCTCTATTTCAATGCAATTAAAATATTCTTTATGTATTAAATAGTTAGCACGCAGTTTATCTTAGCCTGTTAATTTGAAAAAACACCTAAAAAATTAGGTGTGAAACAAATACAAGTAAGGAAAAAAACCCTAAATATGGCTGAAAGAAATATGTTTAAAAGAAAGGAAAAAAAGCCTAGTATGTTTGAAAGTGGTAAACTCAAGTAATTAATATATGGTAGAAGTCTTAATGTTTCCTCTGATGATTCTGGAACCTGGTTTGTATCTTGTGGCCTTTCTAAATTGTGTTTTTACAACTCTTTCAAGTTTGGAAATCCATCATGCACTTTGTATGTTCTGCTTGGCGTTTAGCAGGTAGCAGTGGCCCATATAGAACAGGACTAGCATCTCTCCAGATCAACGAATATCAGACATACATAAGAGTTTAATATCTGATAAATCCAGTAACACAGGTAACATAACAGCTGTAATACAGTGAACAAAATGAACTAGTGGGGGATAATTTTTGGTTGTTTTTTTTTTTTTTTGAGGGGGTGGGCTTTCTCCATATTTTGGGGTTTTTTAAATTTTACATGGCAGGCTCACTTTCAACATTCACATTAAATTTATGAAGGTTAAAGTGAAAATGTTGTCTATAAAAAAAAAAGCAAAGTCAATAATGGTAGGTGACTTTGAAACAAAACTTGAAGACAACTGTTGTTCACAGCTAAGGAGTGTATCACTTTGGAGGGCAGGGAGATAGTGCAAAGTATGAGAACTAGCTGTCTAAATTAATTATATCAAATTTAATCATTTAACATTATGCCATTAACATAATGTACTTTCTTTCCTTTGAAAATCGATGTAATAGTTATTCATTGGATACAGGCTAGCATTTAATTCAGACTTCCAACAGATTTACTATAACTTTATTTATAAAAAAACTCAATAAAACCAGAGAGAAAAAATAATACACAGAGCCTCAAATGCCCATAAAAAACAATAGACTAGAAAATTTGTTTACTGTGATTATATTGTTCTAAGAATTAACATCAGCAGGGCAGGGCAAGATTTTGAAAGACTACATTAAATAAAGAGCAAAAAATATTATATCTGATGCTGCATGACATTTGGTGAAGATGCTTACAAGGCTGTTCTCTATGTCCTAATGTGCTGTTAAGAAGGTGCTTTAGAATTGAGACCTTGCTGTGCTGTTTCAGCTGTTTGGGGTTTCATACAATTTTAGGCCAAGTGCCTGGGATTCATTATATAGGCAATATAATAGCTGTAATGCCTTACTCCCTCATACAGAAATAAATCCCCTCTTTGCAAGTATAATGTCTTTGAGCTATTGTTACCATCAGTTACATTTCTATTGACTGAATGTCCACTGCTAACTCGAAGGTCTTTCAGCAGCTCAAGCAAATAAAATGGCTCTTATTGGAAGACAGCTAAAAGGAGCAGGGGAATGCACATGACGTTTGTTCTACTATTATTTGCGTGTCTAGGGCTGTATATCATTGTACAATTATGTCGTATTTAAGCATGGAAAATATAATTAAAATTGGTTTAATTAAAGAATACAGTTATACTTGCTCATGTTCAAAAGGGAAAATAAATAAAATGAGCCATTGTAGAGGCCTCATTGATTTGCACAATGACAGCAGTCATTAACTGAGCTCTGGTTAAACGGCACTCATCTGCTTCCAGAGGAAATATGCCTGTGTTGTAGGTCTGTGATATATTTCAAAGTATTTTGTTTTTCATGCATTATTTGTACGAAATATGCATTCTGTTGACTGGTAGTAAAATCAGCAGGACGTATTTTGACAGCTAAATGCAAATTTAAATGTGACTTTCTTCTTAGTGCTCTGGAATTTCTATTTTTTTTCCCCTCTATGTGTAATATAGCCCTGCTGAAGGCTTCAAATATCTCATGTGCCTTACCCCTACTGTATCTCTCCCTGCATCTTGATAAATGTCATCATGTCCATCCACTAAGTGGAAGCTGAACATGCTGCTCTCTTATGATTTATTGTCTCAGGAATTTCTGCAGATTCCATCGCACGATGACTGTTGTACCGATTACCGCTGGAAAGCAGGGACAGAGCAAATTCAGTGGCCTAGGAACTCTCTCTTGACTGAGAGAACTGAGCATATTTTAGGTTTAAATGGAAAAGTCAGTTAAAATGTTTCACTTTGCATGAATTTTTGGGTTGGGGGGCAGGGGGAAGATCTAACTCTACAGTTTTAGTGGCTAATTAAGGAAAATCTATTAGAAGATATTACCGTGCCGTTTTATAGTGCTCATTACTGAATGGTTTCAAAGCACTTTGCAATTGCTGGATTGGTTTAGCCGACACAAACTGCTTTCATGCACAGATTTCATGAAGTTTTTTTAATGAAGTTATAACAACATTTTAACATATTTAAGAAACCATTTGTCATTTTGCTTTTTGGAGCTGATACTTAGCTTATCTGGAGACATCTAATTTAGCATCTGGAGCTTAATCCCACACTATTTATTCACATTTTAGGCACCAAACTTTAGATCACTTTGGAGTTAATGGAAGGTATAGTCACTTTTGGTACATGAATCATCTGCCCAGCTTTCTATCATAAAACAAGAAGAATCATAAGATCTAAACTCAAGTCATATAAACTGTGTTCCACTTGACTCAAATAGCTTCACAAGGCTCCCTGGAAGCTAAGCATGCTGTTGACATGACCTAGTGTTTGACATACAAACCATTTGCTGAGAGCTGAAGAAGACAGCAAAATCAAAGAGAGCCTGTAAGGGTCCTACTAAAAGCAAATGAAAGGAAACTGAACACAAATACCTGTGGCATCAAAATAGTCAAGAAAATAAGAAGAGAACTTAGAATAATACAGCAACTTTAAATACAGCTAAATAATCTTATACACAGATTTAGAAGCTGCTAGGTGCATTTCAAGCCCAATGGTTTTTTTTTCCTAAAAGCTCATTTTATCTTTTAGCAGGTATGATGTAGTGAAATATATTAGTTTTCCCTGTAACTTTTGCCTCACTGAATAGTTTGTCAATCTGCACAGGGTCTGATACATGACAAAGTAGACTTTAATGCATTACAGAATGGTCAGTCAGAAATGGTGTAACTTTCACAGATAGTGTCTCAGAAAGTTCAAACCCTCTCTGCTTTTGCATGCTAGCCAGGAGACTTCGTGAAAAAGATAGATAAATAAGACACTTTTACTTATTCCCAAATTTGTCTATTAAATTGCAGAAGAATGGTGATTCAGTATAGAAAGGAAAAGAGTTACCTGAACCATAAGAAAGAAAATGGTGCTAGAATCAGGTAGAGAGGTAAACTTTTTACTGTTGTAATGGCAGCATGACTGATGGGCTGAGGTCAATAGTGACCAATGAGGGTGAACTGTGCAAGTGTTGGATCCAGCTTTTGGGTCACAACAACGCCAGGCAGGGCAACAGGCTTGGGTCAGAGTGGTTGGAAAGTGGCCCAGCAGAAAAGGACCTCAGCAGCATGAACCAGGGTGTGGCCAGGTGGCCAAGGATGCCAATGACATCCTGCCCTGTACCAGCAATGGTGTGGCCAGCAGGACCACGGCAGTGACTGTCCCCTATACTGGGCACACCTCAAATCCTGTGTCCAGTTCTGGGACCCCTTGAGTGGGCTGGAGACTGTCTAGAGAAGGGCCATGGAGCTGGTGAAGGGTCTGGAGAACAAATGTCATGAGGACCAGCAGGGGCTTTGAGCTGTGCCAGAGAGGTTTAGACGAGATCAGGAAAACTCCACTGAAAGGGCTGCAAACTTCTGGAACAGGCTGCCAAGGCATTGATGAAACTCCCTGGAGGTACTTGAAAGACATGTTTATGTAGTTACAGACATGGCTTAGTAGTGGGCTTGTCAATGCTGGGTTAACAGTTGGACTCAATGATCCTAAAAAGCTTTATAAACCTAAACAATTCTATTATTATATAGTAATAATTTAAAGATTATATCAGCATTTTCTTTTTATACTTTATAAGTAAGTAAAAATTCCTTTAAATATAAAAATAAACAGCATCTTGGTGGTATCTTGGGAGCAGAAAGTGAACAGACTTCAATCTTATTAAAGGAGATAAAAATTATATTGAAGACACAAAGGAAGATAAACTATCATCATTATTACTGCTTAGAATACATATAAAAAGGAAAGCCAGAGGTAGGAAGCTCAAAATGAACTCTTGTTTGGGGCATTCTCATTTCTGTGTTCTGGTGGATGCTGATTCCATTTCATTTTATAAATCTTTTCCCTACCACAGAAAGCCAGGCTGGGATTTATCTTGTCTAATTTTAAGCATCGGCATTACAGACACCTACATGTGGGATAATCACATGCTGAGGGTGACTGACTTGATTTAGTAATTCACACAAACTGCCTTTTTTTACTCTACAGGGAATTTATAGTGATTAGCATGGGTAGTAGCTGCCTAAATTTCATCACATGAATCTCAGCCTAAGTAGTGACAAAGAGAGTCACCGCAGTAAGTACATAATACCCAAGTTATGAAAAAAATCAAAAGCTCTGAAATGAAAAGCTATAGGTGTTTCTGTATTGAAAATAGGTCTATGTATGGCTTAACCAGTGCCACAGCTGTGCCACAGTGCTAAACTGGATAAAGCTATCAGCTTGTGCTTTTATTTGTGCATTATGTTGGTTTTAGTGCTTTCATGGCATACAGAAAAAAAAAAAATCAGGAGTAACTCCTAAAAACCAGGGACAAGTAAAGCCTGATGGAACAGCCAGCATTCTGAGGACAGTGTCAGCCATGTAACAGGAACCCATAAAAATGTAAAGCACACAGGGTTAGTGCTTCAGTACCCAACACCTAGTGTTTGTTCAGCAGAGACAGCCTAGTTAGGAAGAGTATAATGATTCAAGCTTGTTATAAGCCAATAACTGTCCAGAATTATTCTCTCTACAAACACGATTTTTTATCTTGGGCTCTGACTTCCTAAGCACCATCCTATTCTGAGTTTGACTAATTTATCTTTTTCCTGTTATTAGTAGCCCAGCAATGATGCAGAGTACATTTACAAAGAAGTTTGCTCTTGGTCTTCATGGAGGATTGACAGCATTACAAAGATAAAGCAATTAATGAGGGACAAAGAAAACTGTGTTTTCTCTATCTACCCAACACTTTAAAAATTGTATCGTACAAAACTAAAGTAAGTGAGAAAATATATTTTCAAAGGAAAAGTCAAGAAAATTTAAAATCCCCACCTTATTGTCAGGGAAAAAAAGAAATCAAGCAAGAAAAGAGGTCAGTGAAGGCCAGGAGGAAATTCCTTCAAGAATTGTATTTCATTATTTCCAGTTTAGTATTTTAATAGGGTTTTTTTTCCTTTTATTCTAACTACAAAACATGTAAAGTTCTGCAACAATTGAAATAAAATGGTTAAGAAAGTATGGAAATTCTGAAGATGTGCTTTCTCAGCTGCACAGTGTCTTCTAAATGAATTAAATTTATTTCTTGGAATGCTTACTATGGAAATTCTCAATAATGGCAAGCTCTTTCATTACCTGATTTGTGTTCAAGGCTTTAGAGTTATCAGGATGATACATCAGGCTGGTTTCAGAGTTTGCAGACTTTCTGTCCCTGGCCGTTTGGGGATATCAAGGCAACAAGCATTATTGAAAGCAAAAAGCACAAAAGTGAGGAGTCTGATAGGTGGTATGTCCTCAAAATTCCCAGAGTTTCCAGGCATATGACAACATTCTGTCAAAGACATCAAAAAAGGCCCTCTGAAAATATAGACTCTGGAAGGCCTAGGTACCTGGATGAAAGTCTTGAGAAACTAAAAGCAATCCACCTCATTATTCTGACAGGAAGGTGAACAGCCTTGAGGTGGAACTCAATCTGTGATTCAGCCAAGGTTTTGTCAAGCTCAACATACTTAGTGCAAACTTTTAGAAGTAATGAAATGGATGGGTTTTGATGGAGCTTGATTTGTTAAGAAAAATTCTGATCTTAAGGATTGGGAGTTTTATAATATATCAATGTTTCTAATTATGCAAGCATCAAATATCATTATGAAGTTATTCATTTCTTATTAAATAATGGAAAAAATTAATTACAGTGCATAGCCAGGATTCATAAAAGTAGAAAAAATTTCATACCATACAGGTTAATCTTAGGCTGAGTGACAATTTCTTTCCCTCTGATAGGCAGAAGAAAATCTCCTGGTGGTTTTCAGAGCTTTGGGATGGAAGAACCAATGCATTTGGTGATGGAAATCATCCCTCACAGTCCTTACACTAAAAAACTCGGGAGTCAACCCCCACTGGTACCTCACCCTAGGACGCAACATTAGAGCTGCTTTTATCTCTGAACCGTACCAGAAGATCTGTAGCTTCTCAACATCTATAGAAGATCCATGCTGATAAGCCCCTGCAGCAGCCTTTGTGGCACCAGCGCTGCCCAGGCCTGTGTAATCTGTTCCTTGAACAAGGCTCCATCAGTTCTGCAACAGGGCAGCTTCAGAAATTCACACCTAACACAGCACTTCTGTTTTTTCTTGCTCCTAGTTTAATTCTGAAAATGATAAATCAGCTAAAGAGGGATAAATGAAGGCAGATTAACCTTTGAAACTACTGCTAGGGGCTGCTGATTACCTTATACAAGTCAATGAATCTTCACCAGGATCTGCATCACACAGACACACACACACACAGCTTTTAATATCAATATATTGAATATGCACATATTTTTACATGCCTTCACCCTCACAATAATCTTCCACAATTTCTAATTTTGAAGGTATTTTTTTAAATACAGTTTTCTTATTTCTGTCATTTCAATTTATTGGTGGAGGGAGATTGAGAGAGAACATATTTTCTTTTCCTTGGAGCATAAATACCCCCTTGGTAATCACATGGATGAGATATTTTGCACCAGTATTATAATGTATCTGCACCCTTTTTTTTTTTCTGTTCCTGTGAGGTCTGCAAAGCATCAGTATTTATGTTTTACCCTTCTTAGTGACATCTGTGTCAAATGACTTCCTCTAGCTTAAAAGGAATGAAACTGAAGTACTATTAGCCCTTGTTCTAAATTGCTGCTGACTTTCCTTTTCAATCAGCCTTTTCTCTTAAAGAGCTGCTGATTAAGCCTGAATGAAGACTTTGACAGCTACTCTATTTAAAAACAATCCTATTTATATACCATATGATTATATTTATGGATACATGTGACAAAACCTGGTTTCTTGTGATCAGTGAATCTTGTATGAGAACAGGACTTTGCTATTGCTATATTTTCCTTTCAGAAAAATATCATCTACCAAATACAAATCAGTTCCTCTCTAAAAACATAATTATTTCAAATGCCACTCTAAAAGAGAATGAAATATGGACAGAGGGCCTCACAGTGATAACTGCCAGTGGGGTTGCAAGTAGGTAATGAGTGGCAGTAGGCAAAAATAAGGGATAAAATAAAGTGTTTTGAGATCTTGCAGTTAATCTGTAACCCAAATCTGGTTAGTAATATGAAAGAAGGCAAAATAGTAGAGGTTGTTAGCTGTTTCTCAATTTCTTTTTGAAACTGAAATTTGAGATTTACTTTGCATGGGATTTGGTCCACAAAGTTTTTATGTCATCCCTGAGGACCATCATACCAGATTTTAAACTCTGTCTCAAAAATTAAATTCTTATCCCTTTGTTTGGCAACAATAGTTCCTGCAACAGCGCATGGAAGAAGTTAATGGCCAAAATTTTGGATTTCCAACAATGAGCTCAACTAAATCAGATAAGTGAAAAGGTTTAAGCATTGCATGTTGCTTCCCTTATACTAGATTTGAGAGCCCCTATGAGACTGCCACTCAAAATTGCAAGCTTCTTCCAGCTTAAAGTCAATTTATTTTTAAGTACAATTCCATTCACTTTACAATCGTGACAAAGGAGCAATCACGATGTGGAGCTCAAGAGCTTAGAAATATGGTTCACGTGCATTATGGGCCTGCAGAAATAAAAAACTCTGTATTTTTACCATACCAGGACAATATCCTAATCAGTATTAATGGTCACCTGGTCATCTTTACTCTGATCTAAATCCATTAAAATGGATTTCAAACTGGAGTCCAAACTTTACAAAAATCAAGAGCAGACTTAAGCTGAGCCAGACAACTGGAGGAAAGGCTGTGGTTGTTGTGTGCCTGGACTTTAGTAAAGCTTTGAGCAAAATTTTCTGCAGCATTCTGCTGCACACAGTGGCTGCTCAGTGACAAAGAACAAACTGAACAGCTGCACTCTTTGCTGGATAAAAACTGTGCAGGCCCAGAGAGTGGTGGTGAATGGAGTTACAGCCAGCTGGTGTGTGTGAACTTGGCAGTGCTGGGTTAATGATGGGATTCGAGCCTCTTAAGGGCTTTTTCCAACCTAAATGGGTCTTTGATTCTACAGTTCATAATTTACTGCAAAGGTTATGCTAAATGTTTGGTGCTGTCTTTCTCTGGGCGTAGGCCTGAGTTCATGAACATTATTACAGAGCTTATTTCCTATTAAGCCATTTCTAAAATGAAAAATTGATTTAGGTGCTCTCTCTGCTCCTTCCAGATTAATAGGATTTCACAGGATTCTTTAATCAATTTTTTTTCCCAGGAAAATATTTTCTCGCATGGACTATAACAATCATAAATAGCACCAGGATAACATGCCCAACTGAATCCCTTAAGATTCAAACACTCATCTAAGGAAAATATGGAAGGCTGGTCCTTAAATAAGGTGGTTCCTAGTATTTGGCAAGTAATATATATCACTATCTAGGATAAATATTTACCAAAATTATGCAGAAATGGATATACATTTATAACATGCATCAATTTCTTTCTGGGGATACACTTTCCTATCCTATAGCGGAGAGTCTTTAGTATATAAAAAAATAAAAGAAAAATAATCCCCACAAATCAGAAGTATTCAAAATGCAGATTTTGAAGCTAAAAAATATTCAAATGATGAATAAATCTGAGTCATGTAAAATTGATGATAATTAATGAGGAAAGTAACCTAGTCAGAAGTGGTCCCTTCTTGGTTCCTTGAGTCTTGAGATTGATTTTAGATCAAGTTAGACCCCTTTCTCAGGGGTATGTCTATCAAGAACTTCCAGACTAAAATCTATGCAGTAGGTGGACAGACTTTTCTGACTGAATTCCTTACATTTAAAGCCAGAATTTCAACCTTTCTGAACTCAGTGGAAGAAGATTGTTTAATTGTTTACCTCCAGCAAGCCTTAACTCTGTATATTATGAGGACTCCTCTGCCTGCATAGTGCTCTACTGATTAGAAAGCATTAATTACAGCATACTTAGGCAAAGACACGAGAGAAGGAAATATGGGTGCAAGGCAGTAGAAGTTATCACAATTCATAAAATGAAACCACCAGCTATTAAGTTCTTGCACTACAATATTTAGTGCTGTTAAAGTATTTTGAGTTTCACACAAAGCCAAAATCTGAGAATGTAAACTAGTAAGAAATTATGTTCTTACTTTCATGTAATGGTGCAGAAAGGTCCTTTTCATATGTGATACTATGAAAAAACCTGCTTAATTATTGAGGGAAAATGGATTCATTTAGTGCTATAAAATAGAATGTCATTCGATTTTACAACTGAAAGATTCAAAACCCCTTTGGATATTAATAAGTAGTATTTCAATGTATAAAGAGTATTTTAACAGGATTTTTTCTCTGAGGGAAACATATAAAATAAGGTTTTTGTTGTGATGTTTCTTGGCTTTTTGAAGGTCAGAAGTATTTGTTGTGAAAACAGAACTTTACAGAAGTATGTGGTCATGGGAACATATGTAAGATGTAAAATTTGATTGGATTGAGTCTTTTTCAACTAAACTATGACTTTAACACATGAAGGACTTATAATCTTTAAAAACATAAAGTTTGATGAGATCACAGACAGAAGAACACAGGGAGATATAAACAACAAAATAAATATTAAGTCATAACCAGATGGAATTCAGAATTTTACTCCTAGAAAAAATTCCATCAATGCCTAAAATTTGTTAACAAGTATGGGAAATGAACAATTTCTTGGGAATGATTCTGGTTGATTTTGTCAACCATGAAAAATTAAACCAAAAAATGAATACAATGAAAATTTTAAAACCGAATGAATAGCATCCTGCAAAAAAAAAAAAAACCTTATTTTTCCATAGTCTTTTGTACAGCAATAAAGCATTTAATGCGTTTTTTTGACACTTTGTTGGAACATCAGAAAAACAATTAAAAGCATTTCTAACTCTTTTTTATACATTGCCTACTAGAAAATTTCAGGTGTCATAAAACCGAAGATCATTTGAATTCTTTTCATGATTTACATCTTTCTCAATAAATTGGGGAAAAAGTATCATTTTAGTTTTATAACATCTTATATCCACATATTTTTTTCTTTGTATTTGTTACTCAATAGTTCTGTAAGCTTGTAGAAAATCGCCCTCAATTCATCCACTGTCCACATTGAGAAAAAGTACTTATTCTTACTTCAACTTTTCTTACAACAACTATTATTTGGGCTAGAAAAAATTATAGATGGAGCCCCTTGGAGGCGTGGAAACCTGGGCAATGACAAAATATGCCCAAGCTCCTTTTCCCGTGGTTCTTGCGAGAATGGCCAAACTTCTTCCCATCAAAACACCCAGACAGATAAATCACAATATATTTTCCCAGTTCTAGTGAGCAAGAGGATTGGGTATCTCCAGGTGTAGGGAACTGTCCAGCAACTGTCAGTCTTGCTTGCCCTGGATGTGTCAGCTCTTCAGCACACATTATTTTGGGTTATTTGGAAGCCCCCAGTGCTGCCATAGCCTTTCCAGAGCAAGCACTGACCAGCACAATCAAGGGAGGTGCTCTTGAAGTATTGCATCAGATGTGGCTGAGCAGACCCCAGTCCTTCACTTCAATCTTAATGGGAGAACACAGCTGAAGTGGTTGGGTGGTGATGATGTTCCTGTTTTCGTAATTTTTTCCTGCTTCTTAGAGCCATTTTTCCTCTTGAACATGGCCTGGCCAGTGAGCCAGATGGTCATAATATCTGATAAATGTTTTGAGTGAATGGAGTGGATACTGCTGTGCATTGACAACTGAGCATCTGATGTCAGAAGTAATCTGTTTATGCAGAATTACTAAGAGAGGAGGAAGTATAATTGAAGGACACAGAGAAACAGAAGGGGGGGTTTCTACAAGAATGATAATGAGAATGATTAGGAGATGAAATAAAACCCTCCTCCATGAATAGAGATTGCAAAGAATAATGTGATTTCCTCGAGAAATTGAACAAGCAAGAGGGGACATAATAAAGTGTTAAAAAACAAATGCTGTGTGGCAGGAGGAATAAGGACTAATATTCCTCCTGGCATAAAAGAGGCCTTCAATCAAACAAGAAGGGACAATTGCTGATTATTTCTAGACAATGGATAATTAGGCTGTGCAATACACAGCTGCATGATACAAAGGGAAGACTGGACAGTTATATGACTAGCAACACTACTGACTTAATGATTCAAGTTTCGGGTAGGGACATAAAACCCCATAATTTAAACCAGAGTATCTTTCAGCTATTAACAGCAAGTCTTTTGGAATTAAGCAGGCTCTTTTATCTTTTCCTGCACTTTGCTGTTTTGGGGTTTTTTTAATTTTGTAGCTACTTCTCTGCAGCTACTTTTGAAGAAATGTAGAAGATGAGATGAACCATGGGTTTCATACCTTATATCTTGCACTAAACTCTCACGAAAAGCTACAGAGTATTTCACCACAGTAGGTGATAGACTTCTAATTTTGGGTACTGCATATTGCAAATATATTGCCCCTTGAACAAGATGTAAAATGATCTCATTCTGGTAGAATTATGCAGAACCTAATAATCTCCTATTAAGTCTTGCTCTCATACTTTCAACTGCTCATGTAGTATAGAGATATGAATATCTTCAGAAGCAGCACTTTCTGTCATAAATTTTATAACTAATGGGGAGTGCAGGTATTAGAGATATAGAAACCAAGCCTTAAACATTTCCACAGCCATCTTCTTTCAGCTTAATGGGCTGACACTTGTACATTGCTCAGCTGGCTGGCAGTAAATCTGTCCTGATCTGACCTCCAGGCCATGTAGCTCTGATTTGCTGTGTGGTGTTGTTCAGAAGAAGACAATTTCTGTTCTGCACTTACACCTGAGACGTCTTGCACAGAGAGCTAACATGGACAAGCTGAGCACAGTCTTAATGAACTCTTGCTTTTTCTTCTTGTTGCTGATATTTCCATGGTCCAGCAGTTCCAGGAACAGAGCTTCACATAAAAATTCATTTCAAAGTGTAGCTTTTCCTAAATAATTTTTTTTCTGTAACTCTTCTTGTTCAATAGAAATTTATGAGTCAGAAAGCATCCAGGAGATGCAGAACTGAAGTTTTGCCCTTTTAGGGCTAAACATTATCATTCACAATCTATACATTCTTTAGACAACTGTTGTGATACCACTGCTTGGCCAAAAGCAACAGCAAAATCCAGATCCCTGAGGATTAGTAAGACCTTTGGATAGTGAAACACTTAGTAAATTGGCATGCCTCTACATCATGCTGACTTTGACTCTGTAGGAGTCCACTGAGCATCACTTCTGTAGAGTTAATCAGCTGGCAAGTTTTCAGAGTGCTCTTGTCCTTGAGTAACCTGAAATGCTGGTCTTTGGTGCTATTTCTGAAAGTAGCCTTGCCATGGAATCATAGAGTGGAAGGCACCCAAAAGGATCATGGAGTCCAGCTCCTGGCCCTGCACAGGACACCCCAAGAGCCCCCCGTGCACCTGACAGCATTGTGGAAATGCTTCTTGAACTCTGCCAGGCTTCCTGCTGTGAGCACTTCCCTGGGGAGCCTGTTGCACTGTTCAGTGACTCTCTGGGTGAATAACCTTTTCTAAATATACAGCCTAAACTTCCCCTGACACAACTTCAAGCAATTCCCTTGTGTCCTGTCACTGGTCACCACAGACATCTGTGCCTGCCCCTCCTCTCCCCTTCATGAGGAAGTTGCAGATTGCAATGAGATCTCCCCTCTCCTCTTCTCCAGGCTGAACAGACCAATGACCTCAGCCACTTCTTATAAGGCTTCCCCTTTAGACCCTTCACCCTTTTCATAGCTCTCCTTTGGACACTCTCTAATAGCTCTCTATCTTCTGTAGTGCCCAAAACTGCCCCCAGCCCTCGAGTGAGGCTGCCCCAGAGCAGAGCAGAGCAGGACAATTCCCTCCCTTACCCAGCTGGCAGTGCTGTGCCTCATGCCCCCCAGGGCATGGTTGGCCCTCCTGGCTGCCAGGGCACTGCTGAGTCACATTCAACTTTCTGTCCACCAGGACCCCCAGGTCCCTTTCCATGGCACTGCTCTCCAGAATCTTGTTCCCCAGGCTGTCCGTGCACCCAGGGTGGCCCCATGACAGCCACAGAATCTGGCAATTGTCTTCGTTAAACTTCACACAAATGGTGATTGCCCAGCCTTCTAATTTTTAAGGATAAGCTACAGAAATGACAAATATGATGCCAGAGGGGAATGAGAATGCATTTTATTCCTGGCGTAGAGAATTTGCCGTGGGGAAGTTGTGGCTTCACTGAGGATGTACTGGTGTTGGCTAGCAGACCACAGGGGTGTGAGATGGAGGAATTTCAGCAAATGGTGCTGATGGAAAGCACCATCTCTTCTTTAGCATGTGGGGGTGGATTCAGTGGGGAGACCATTATCACCTCAAGGGATGTGGCACAGTGGTAAAAGCAGAGTTTATTTGGTTTTTACTAGAGGTCATATTTTTAATCCTTCCTGGTCCCAAGAGAGCTCACTGGAAAGTCTCAGGAGGCTCAAGCATGTAAACATCCATTACATCCTCTTTACATCTGATCATGATAATAATTTAGGTAGGTTGCTTAGGGAGGTTGTGGGCTACTGGAGTATAAGGGTCAGTGGAAGTTGTCTAGCCATGGTCTTGGGCAACCAGCTTTGGGCACAGAAACAGGATGGATTGGACAAAACAATCTTCAGAATTCCCTTCTAATTTCAACCATTCTGTATTCTATTCAAGCAATGATAAGACAGCTCCTTATAATAGTTTACTTAAAATTGGCAATTGTGTGGAAAAATATCACCACTTATAATCTGTGTTATGATATCCCCAGGGTTAGAATGTCAGAGTGTTAAGACCCCTCAGTCTTGCAACAGTAAGGCAAGACTAGTGAGGCAGACCATTGCCTCGGACACACTGAAGACTATAACAGCAGGGGAGAGCCATGCCCTACAGCCCCTTCCACATCTGCTGATTGTGCACGAGATACCATTCAGTTGTACATACTCCTACATGAAGGAAACATTTTCCCTAGCATGAGACAGGAAAAAACTTCTCAGTGGCTGGGAACATGTTCTTTCCACCGTTGACTTCTTTTCAGAGGGAAAAAAGGGAAGAAGAAAGGCTGGTAAACTGTGCAGCCCTGAACAGCTCACACCTAAGTGCAAGTAAATCTTATACAATGGAACAAAATTTACCCTGGATCATGAGGCAGCAATGTTGCACCAAAATGGTATTTACTCCAGCTTCAGATATTAGGAAGCTACCAGCCTGCACAGTTACCTAGCATCTGGCACTGAAGACACTGCTTTTTTATAATGGCAACTTCCAGATTTTACTTTTTAACCAGTAATTAATCCTTCAAAATCAGAAAGTATATACAGAAGATGTAATGCTTCCAAATGCTTAAATCAAACCCACATTTTCATTTACCTATGTAAATACAAAAAAAATTCTGACATCTCTTAGAATCACATCCTGTCTATTATGCAAAATCATTCTTTTGGAGTGAAAAATATTTCCAAAAAAGTTCTCATTTAAATGCAATCATCTAGGCCAAATTTGTTTTGAAAGGATGAAATGCAAAGATAATTTGACACAGGATTTTAATACCACTGAGCTGTTGGGTTGTTTTGCAAAGCTACAGAGAATACAGTGTAATTTGGTGTTCAGGGCTAGGACTGGGGCAGCCTCAATTCACTCTTTCTATGTCTTTTGACCTATTGCAATCATAAATGAGATGCTTGACTTCCCCTAGAAATCTCCTAGCAAGGTCCATATAAGTAAATGGTTCAATAAGTCTTGGGATCTTCCTTCTATGGAAAAATTTGCCATTATGACAACTAATTAAAATAGAAAACAACTAGCTAACTAGTTTTATTACAGCTTTTCTTTGGAATATGTATTATAAATGTATTAATTTTGTATTAACAATTATTTCTTATCATGTTTATGCCATTAAAGGGTGTTTGGAGCCCAAGCATGTATCTGAAACTTGGGATAAAAATTCTTTTTCAGGTATGCATGAGTAGTACTCTAGTCTGTCTTAAAGCATAAAGATCAATACCTCAAAAAGATCAATACCACAAAGAAAGGCAGTAGTGGTCCTTTTTTTCATGGAAGGTCCAGATGTCAGCGAAGATGGGATTTCAAGGATCACAAAATCGCAGAATGGCTGGGTTTAGGTTGGAAGGGGCCTTAAAGATCATATAGCTCCAGTCCCCCTACCATGGGCAGGGACACCTTCCACTAGATCATGCTGGTCACAGCCCCCAACCTTTCCGTGAACTCTTCCAGGAGCATCCGCAGCTTCCCTGCACAACTTCTGCCAGTGCATCACCACTCTCAGGGTGAAGAATTTCTCCCTAATATCTAAACTAACCCTGCTGTCTGTCAGTTTTAAGCCATTCCCCTTTGTCCTGTCTCTACATGCACTTGAACTCCCTCATAGCCCCTTTAGATACTGGAAGGTGGCCTAATGTGTCCCCAAAGCCTTCTCTTCTCCAGGCTTAATAGCCTCAGTTCTCCTAACGTGATGTAAAGACTTCCCTTGTCCCAAAGAAAAATGAACTCTGCCATAACCTAGAGAAGATTGGACAAAAGCTGGCATTCTTTCCCCAGATTAAGGGAAGTGAAGATTCAAATAAAGTGGTAGTGAGGAAAAAGCAGCAAGCCTGTAATCTGTAAAAACCTCTCATCAGACCCCACCAGGAGCTTGGCAGGAGAGGGGAATTGGGTGTCAGGGTCACTGTATTGCTCATGAAGCAGGAAGAACAGGACAGGTAGGACACAGAACAAAAACCACCTTGTGTCACCCTAGAGAAGAAATTAAGCTTGGTTCCAGCTTCCAAAGGGGCTGACACCATGAAAAACAAAACAAAACCCTACCACCCAAACTCCTGTCATCACTTCCTGTAAAACAGATGAAAAGGCAGCATGGTGCTTCCGAGGATGATGTACTGAAATGTCTCTTGTTCTCAGAGAGGATATTCAGGGACACAGTTGTAGTTCGGGCAGTTCCCGGCTACATGTTTGCATGGCTACATATTTTGCCAGCAGGGTAAAAGAATTCAAATGTCAGAAGATACAATTGTTGGCACCACATTCTTCAGTCTACTTGACCTACTTTTTTTGTGCTAATGAAAACAAAGCCTGACAAATGGTGTAAGACCTTGGACATCAGTAAATGCATTTTTGTTATCTCTCAGGCTTAGATTTTGGAGGAACCAAATAGTTCCCTCTGATGATAGAGTAAGGAGAAGTGTTTCACATTGTCCTCTTTCCCTCTCACACTCTTAGGGAGTGTTCCGTGGTTCTTTCTCCTCTCAACCATTCAATTCACCTGCTGCCAATTCAATGCATACAATATGTGCATTTGGCTTTTGCCAAGTCTGGCGCTTCTAGCAAGTTATAAAAGAGGTCTTAACCTTTTTGGAGTTGAAAAAAAGTATAAAAATAGCCCTCTGAATGCACTTCCTAGGACCTGAAGGAGATTCAGGGTACTCTATTGTGTAAATACACAGTTCACACTCCACAAGGAGCAATGTGGGTACAGCTTGTAGCTCTGCACCATGAATAGCTCAGTTGCAGATCTCTTTATCACTGCCAATGTTTTCTATCTTGTACTTATTGTCTGCCACTTCCTACTCAAATAATTGCAGCAACATCAAATAAAGCCTGCACATCCACACACACAAAAAAATTTCTAAATAGCTGAGATTCGGGAAATGGCTCCAGTGATCCTATTCTAAGAGATCAATAATTTCCCTTCTTTTTCAGTTTTGGGAGGAGGAAAGATTTTCATGTTAGCTGACACAACTAACATTTCAGCAACTCTACAATCCAATCTTCCACAAATTTTAATTTAGTGATTATTATAAAAGATTCACATTGTCTAGGAAGGTCTTCCACAAAAGTGTGTGATGTCAATATGTATTTTATATAAGGTAGATATTATATATTTTTATCCATGTATACTGCCCATGCTAAACTTAACTTATCAATATGATTCCTTTATTGAGTCTGTTCATGTTTAACCAGCTATGTACAGAAAATCAAAACCAACACAGTGAAATCAATAGTCTGGCAGGGAGCTCTCTCCTAGTAATTTTCCAGGAGCCTGTGCTTTTCATCCACATTAATGCTCACTCAAATTGCAAGGAAAAAAACAGGCAAATGTCTTGGGAAAAAAAAGTGTAATTCAAGTGCCAACATCTCTCCTAATAAGTACAGAGCAATTTCACACAGAAGCTGAGCACTGTAATGATTGTCCAATAAAACCAAATTGCTGTATAAAGTGCACAAGCAGTCATTTGAAGAGGCTCTGAGTGGATGGATACTGGCCAAGAGCAAGTCACAGGGGAAACAAAACACCCAATGATACTTCAGTGAAGTGTTTGCATGGGGTTGAACTGTCAAGCCTGTGCTCTTTTGTGCACTGAAAGATCTGCCATTTTGTTGAACTTGCTGCAGCTGCATGACCTGTTGGCAGGAGAAAGGGCTCTGCATGCCCAGTGTTGATTTCCTCAGCTTCAGCTGACTACTTTGCCAATCAGTCAGATGCAATTTACAATCAGTTTAAGATTGCTCATCATTTCCGATGACTGGCACACGGACTCTTTGACAGAAAACCAAATTATGGCCCATACCAATCAACAGCATAAGCTGCTTTCCTTTTTTAGGCAGTGGCACATTTTTCCCTCTCTGCCCTGGAGAAGTTGGCCACACTTTGCCGGTGGAAATGGGCATGATGGAAGTTCATACAGAGTGGTAGCTTCAATTATTATATGTGCATACACTTATCATAGGATCTGCATTTAAGATAGGAGTGATAAATAGAATCTTCCTAAGAAAGTTTCACTGTCGCTCAGTGCAATTAATAGAAAAATAGCAAACTGCTCTGAGCAGCAGCTTGAGGCAACAGTGGTGTATCCTTCTGATTTCAATAGGTGAGAGCCCTGTTCTAGCAGCGCTGGATAGAGTATTTCCATTTTCTAAGACTTCACAGAGGAGAGGCCTCACGGTCACATTCTCAGCACCTTTAGCAAAACTACTTTTATGCACCTACACCAACAATTTAATAACACTCTGACCACAACTTGTTGCATTAAGCTTTGCCATTTTTTACAGTAGCAAACACCCCATGAAACAACAGAAACCTGAAGAGTTTATGGTGGCTCCAAAGAGTTGACAAATTCATATTAGAAGTTGCAAGCAATTCTGGTTTGGGAATTAAAATTGTTTTATATCTCCACAGTTAAATTATTTGGTACTGTTTTCTGGTGCATTCAAACTGTGGCTTGTTCACTGTTTGAGTTTACATCATTTTAGAGAGGACTTTAATTAACACACAAATATCTCTGCTATTTCATTTTAGTTTGTTATCCCCTTTTTTGTTGTTTTAGTATTTTTGTTTGTTTGTTTTTGCTTTGTTTTTTTTTTTATTTGGTTTTGGTTTTTTCTCCATTTTCCCTGTTTAGGGATCATCTTCCTAGAACTAGTGATTTAAATTACCTTAACAGATAGTCTCTTCTTTCGAAGGCAATCAAGGTTCTGTTAGATAAGGCAGAAGATTTAAATTACTTGCTCGATTATACCTCAATCCTCTGATCTGTTTTCAGAATTGCCTGGTAAATACTTTGTACATCGAACCTGAGGAGTTAACTTGCAGACTATTCTAAAATCAGTCAGACTTGAGCCAAAAACTAACCCAGGCACATTAAAACAATTCAACGCACTGGTAAGTATTTGGGACATCTGCTTTATTTGCTGCAGGTGCTTCAACCTGGAGATCTGCCAGGGAGAGAGCTCTTATAAAACTCCTTCACCTTATGTAAGCAAGGACACACTCCTTCAATATACATATATATAAGGGCTGGAAGAATCAGAGCATCAGGATGCTTCTAACACTGAGGGAAGCTCCAGTGACTCCAGCCTTCCTGAACATCAGAAATAACACAGCAGCTGTGGCTGTGGTCAATAAGACATTTGCCTAACAGAATGTTAAGCTGCTTTCCTTTACAATCATTTTACAGCTGACTGATTCAAATGTTTTTGTATAAATGCCTTGTTTGACAAGTTCATTCTTGTCTCTGCATTTAAGATAATTTCTCTGACCACCATATGGACAGGATTCATTTGTCAAATAACCCACCCCTACTGGTTTTAGAAGCAGAAAGCTTTTTTCTATTCTTTTCTTTTTTTTTAATACAGTAAAGAAATTCTATAACAGCAACCTTGACAGGATAAAATAAAAGACACTGAGAGGAGATCTTTTCAGAGCGTTAATACTGTGTTAGTGTTACCCTTAAAAATGTCCACAGTATCTAAAAGAGGCTTGGTATTTAGAGAGAAACATGGAAGGCCATGCAGGTTGAATTATTTTCCTTCATATTCAGTTGTGGTATGATCGTGGGCAAGTCTGACTATTTCTGTGTCTCAGTTTCATATAGGTAGCACAGAAATTCTTCTCCCACAAGTAATTATAAAAAGGCCACGTATACTCAAAGGCACCTCAGAAATGGACAAGTAGTAAAATCTCCTTAGATAAAACATGATCAAATGTGCCAATTTAAAGAGACGTTCAGCCAACCTTCCCTCAGTTATAATTTGGAAGATGCATGTGCCTGTGAGGAAAACACCTTCGCACTCACATGAGTCCTGCTGTTGCCCCATTTAAAATACCTGATCAAAGGGGAAGTGAAAAGCAGTTTCTCTCAATTTGAGTGTCAAGGGTCTTTGCTATATTTCCAAAGATCTGTTTCTGCAATATTAAGAAAATAGCATGTAAGATACATTTTATTTCTGTATTGAATACAGACAGCCTTTTGTCCTGCTCATTCTCAGAGGGTAATTGTCACCAGGTAACAACTGTGTATTACAGCATATTTAAGAATTAAAGTGGTTTTTAATTTAACTTCTGTGTCTTAAATGCAATGACATGACCAAGGTGTGGGCCCATGCTAAATTTCCATAGCAATGAATACTTCTGTTTCTGTATCAGTAGGTATAGTACCAAAATCAACATTAAAATACACTTCTAATCAAAATTTCTTCCCATTTCACCATATAACTGCACAATGTTAAACTATCCATTTCTCCCATACAGGTCACTGCAAAGTACTGTCTCCTATCCCTGCAATTTCCTCTACTGGTGTTTTCACATGGAAGACATTTTTCTGAGCTGGCAGCTTAGTTCCTTTACTTTTGAAGGGAAATAATTTCTGATGAGCCACCTACATTGTTCTCCAGATGAAAACTAGCCAATTATTTATTTCTATTGCAATTAATGTCACAGATAGGCAAAAAACTATATTGACAGCAGTAATAATTCCATGTCTCTCACAATTTATATTCAAAAACTGTTCCTAACTTAAAGCATTTTTTACAATTTATTTTCCTTCAACTATTTTTTTTCCATTCCCTGTCTCCCTGAGGCATCTGCTAAGATCTCCTCAAAAGTTCCTCCATGATCACCCCAATGCCAAAGCATCATTTTATGCCAAGTTATCCAAACTTCAGATCCCTGCAATTAAAATCTAAACCAGAAGGTATTCAGCTTTCATTTTACCCCTTCAAGCATGACCAAGTGGAATCATTGCAGGAAGCTGAGCATCCTTGTTAGCAGCAGCAGCAGCAGCAGCATTCTCTGTCCTGACACTGTCATGCCACTGCCATTTACCCTGGACTCTGGCATGCCCTGATGGGGTGTCTAGTATCATGGGAATATGTCCCAGCCAGATTCAGTAAGACTGAGAAAAAACTTCACCTGTTAAAAATTTTCATACCAGCTGGTGAGCAGTGGCTCACCTTGAGTTGGTGAACTTGACTGCAGTTTAGAAGCTGATGTAGCTGTCTTGTTACAAAAAATACTTTTTCAATGTTTCTCATCTGAATAAACATTCTTCTCCACCAGATTGTATGCAAACCCCCTGATTCAGCATATTTCTTAACATTCACCACAAAACTTTTATCATTTATTGAGCAATAGATAAGGTTTTTATAATTAGGATTAAATGATCTGGGCATCTTTTCTAAGAAGGCTGAGAATTTACTTAGATTGCAGAAATAAAAATAAGAACGAGATATCCATCCTTTTAAGTTCCAGAAAATACTAGATTCCTTCCACACACACCTTGAATGGCCACTTTTTTTAGATATTTATTTGTTCAGAATTCAACCAAGTATTGTTTAGCTGTTCTTTATAAACAAACAAATTCATTGCAGCTTACTCTTTGGAGGAAAGGATCCCAAATTACTCTTCCACTGGTACTCAGTAAAATGTCAGTAATTCCAGGCAAGGTGTTTTTTACTTATTGGAAGATTAAAAATTTTATTTTGGGAGGAAAAAATATAGCTCCATCTATCTACTGAATTTTATCTGACAAAATTTTAAAAAATTATTTGATTAGCACATGGGAAATTCTACAGATAATTTAAATAGCTTGTAGTTCTGCCTGAGGTTCAATTCCCTTTTGATGCAGATTTCCTGAATGATTTTATGCCAGTTTGATGAGAATAAAGTCTTCTAGGCATCAAATGTATAAAGCTTGTAGTTGAAATTCCTCAATATTAAAGATTATTTGATAAGTTACAAATAATATTGTGCAGTAGTGACAGCCATTTGAGTATCTTAGAGAGGAACAATCCACCTTAATGACGATCAGCACTGGGTATGTTCATTACACAGTAGACGTGTCCTTTAACGTCACAGATATTGGCCCAAGGACATACTTTGCCCTGCATTTCCAATTCTTAATGAGGCTTTCAATTTGATGAAGCCTCCAGTTGCTAGTGTAAAGCAAAATAATAAACAGAAGAATGGAGATTAAGAGACTAGTAAAACTGGTGGAAAACAATCTTGGAAAGAAGCATGAGGCCAATATTCAATTAATGGATCTGATATGTCCCAGAAACTTCAAGAAAAATTTGTCAGGTTTTCTTTCCCCCAAAGAGTTCCAGTACACTGAAATTAGGAAAACAGTTTTCTTCTGAGATTTTTTTCAAAAGAAGGTGATTCACAAAGGGAAAAAAGAATAATAAACAAAAAAAAGTCACAGAATCATAAAATAATAGAATGGCCTTTTCAGATAAATAAACAAAAAAACCTTAAATGTAGAGGTCAATTTGCTATGAGCAAAAACTAGTCAGAAAGAAACATTAATTGGAATCAATACATGGTTGTGAAAATGTTTGAAAAACATAAATAATTGCAACACTTATTTCTGTTGTCTTAAAGGAAAGTAGAAAGGTCAGGTAATTAAATTGTCTTAATGTGAACAAGGAGTAAAAGCTGCAGCTTTTAAACATATTGAAGTAGTTAATAGAAAAGAGTAAGAAAGTAAATTATTCAATACCAAGACAATTAAGCGAAGAAAGGAGAAGCCCACACAAATTGACAATTCTTGAAACCCTTAATGTAAATTCCCTAACAAAACAAATTGACAGCAAAATGAAAATTGATAATTTGTTTGCTTCAAATGATTTGCAGTTAGTCACATATTGTGAAAAATTGTATCATAATCCATAAATGTAGTGCCAGTTACCAAAGACACAAGAAATATTGAACCATCTAGGGAGAAATGCTGTTGACTCCCTAGTGAGCAAAGGAGATGTTTGCTTTTGTACTTTGCCAGTCAGTTTGGATAAAGTAGGAACATTTGGGAGTAAAAGAGACTGGGATTTCATTTTCTCTCTGGCAGGCAGCAATAGTAGGCAGAAGAAATGTAATCAGCCTTCTTCTGATACTGTCATACGCACACTGAACTACTGATCCCCAGATGGACTAACATAGTCATGGGAACAAGATACTTAATTCAAAATAGCAGCATGTCAGCATTAATTCTATTGTTCTATGTTGGTAAAACCTCTCTTCAAAAGATTCCACCAGAAGATTATGCTTCATTCAAAGCAGACACGGAAACCATAAAAAACGTGAAAACTGCGTAAAAAATGACACACATCTCAGTTTTGTACCAGTTTCCCTCTCTTCCACAGGGTTGTCTTGGGGCCAGAGCATGCTTCAGCTTCTGTTACCTGGCACCACTTAGCAAGAAGAGTTGAGGAGAGAAGCACTGGCTTTGAGAACTGCGTGTCTCTGAAGGCAGATGGCTTAGAGTCAGCCCACAAACTCCCTGGGACTTGGGAGCTTCACTTAGAAGTGACATTTAATACCCCATTAGTACACAGAATAAATCAAACCAATGCCACTCTGCAGTAATATAAAGAAATAAATACTAGGTAAAAAGAGGCATTTGCTTCATAAATTATGACTTTTTTAAAAATTATTTTTTTTCTTTTAATGAGAAAAAGACTATTTAACTGGAGATTATGGCACTTAGTACATATATGCTGTGGAAATACACTGCACAAGTTACTGCTTGTAAAGCACCTGTGTATACAAGAAAGATGAGGATGCCTGGGCTACATTTAGAGAGCTGGTCTGCCCTGATGTCTTATACTCAGTGAGTCCCATTGAAGGAGCTGTTGGAACATCTCAGGAGATTCAGAACCATGAATAAAAAAAGTACCATTTCAAAAATCTGGCATTCCCTCCTTGTCATTTAAACATTTAATGTGAATTTCAACATTTCATTCCTCTGTTGTAAGCCTGTGTAAACCAGCTTTTTACTCTAACTTTGATGCTTGACTAAAACCAGGTACTCTTACTTTAGAAGAGGGGAAATTCAGCATCAAACAGTGGTAAAACTTGTGGAAATTTTCCATTCTGGAACTTTTGATTTATCACAATGTATCTGATGGAACAGTATGTCAAAAGGAAAATTTCTTTTTTGGAATGTTGGAAGTCAAAAAGCAAATTAATATCAGGAAATGTCATTTTTTGATTAAACAGCTATAGCTTCTTACATAATACAGGAAAGAATTAATTATAATATTGAAAATTAGGGTTTTCTTAGTCATTGGGGTGGGGTGGGGTGTTTTTTGTTGTTGTTCAGATGACAGTTTACTTACTCCTAATGGGGTTCTATACTTGAAGTATATATTAAAAAACCCCACTAATTTAGAGATTTTCTTTCCTTTTAAAATAATTTGCATTAAACAAAATTAACAGAACCCTTAATCTGTGGGGAGAGGAGGAGTCTTTTTGAATACTCCAGTCAAAGCATTACAGCAGTCTCCACTTTCAAGTAATGCTACAATAAATGCTGCTTTCTTCCCTTCATACAGAAACTGTTTTATGACCTCTAGTTAAAGAGAATCTTCCCTTCATACAAGTGACACAAAAATGATTTCTATATGCTACTAAAAACCTCCTGGACGGGAGAATCCGGGGTTTTAAGAGAAATTATAAGCAAAACAAAAAGAAAACTCAACAAAACAACCAACTTGGTTAATAAAAAAGTAAATCAATCTCCCAGCACAACTCAAGACAAGAAATTTTGAGCAGTGTTATGCAAAACAAAACCGACAAAGTGACAGAGTCATTTACTTCGCAAAGAAGGAAATGGAAGCACTTGGATTCTCACTTATTGAAGTTTAATATTAGACAAGAAAGTTAACTGGCCTTGCTGCAAACCCCAGTTTTGTGTCATTTGTCTCTTCTCTTGCCCTTGTCACAGATGAGGGATGGAATCTCTCCTATTAAGACAGGCTGAGAGTGCTGGGGTTGTTCAGCCCAGAAAAGAAAAGGCTCTGGGGAGACCTTAGAGCTCATTCCTCTTTGTAAGAAGGGCTACACACAGATGACAACAAACTTTTTAGCAAAACCCACAATGACTGGACAAGGGGAGATAGTTTTAAACTTTAGGCAGATAAGTTTAGACTGGACATAATGAAGATTTTTATTTTTTTTATATTAAGGTAGCCAGACACTGGCACAGGTTCTCCAGAGATGTGGCTTCCTCATCCCTGGAAGAGTTTAAAGGTGCTTTGAGCAACCTGTTCCAGTGAAAGTAATGAAAAATGAGATTGGGCCAGATGACCTTTCATTGTCTTTTCCAGCCAAAGCATTCCATGATTCTGTGCTCCCTGTTATATATGGGTTGATATGAAATGATGTTGTCATTTGTTATAGTAACCAAACAAAGAGGCAAACAAACTCCCTGGAGGCAAACAATAAAATTAGATTGAAGAAAATAATTAGGTTACCTCATGTACAATAGGGATTAGGGATTCTCATCCATAATCACACAATTCTGATGGTGGCTGTTGAGGAAGACAGTGTCCAGGCTGGCAAATTCTCCCTGTGTAATGTCTCACGCCGCCTCTGGCAGAGTAGTGACCTACATGTCCCTTCATGCAGACTATTGGTGCTTTACATGTGTAATATGGTGAAGCTCTCACACTAAAATGATAAGACTTTTTAGTCACAGGCTCTCTGTTAAGGTATTTATACATCCACACGTATGACAGCAGATTCAACACCTTTAATTACTAGCCAAAGCAAACAGGGCATGTGCTCTCCAGCTAGGAGACAAATTTTGATACCTTTCTTGCATCTAATATTTCTTACAACAACTTTTCTTCCCTAAAGAATCAGTGAAGTTTAGCTGGAACTGACTGACAGTTTCTAAGGGTGATGGATAGAAGAGGAAAAAAAATTACAGGGCACTCTCATAAGACTTTTTCTCATGGAAATAAGAAAGCTTCCGTTACATTCCCCCTTTTCAAGTAGATAGCCTGAAGTTCCACCAGCAACCAGAATATCTGGAAGGAGATGAAACCCATCATATAGAAAAAAATAAAAAAAGGAAAGTATTTAAAAATCATAAAAAGGCTTACTACAAAGAAATAACAGCTTGGTTAGTGATATACCAAAGCATTTTCAAAACTACAAATGAACTGTGTAAGTCAAGTAAATGAATACTGCAAGCAGCTTTATACTTTATTATACCTTTCTGAATTCAAATGAGGAATTCTTTTAGGTCTGTTTTCAGGTACATTTAAGTGTTTTGTAATAACTATCTTTGTTTCTTTGTGTTCACTGCTACATATCTTAGCAGTTTAGGGCTCTCAGAAGCAAGTCCTACATACTGATTCCATGATTATTTCCTAATAAATGATTGTGCATCATAACACCATTGCTCATGCAGAAGCAAGAGGATAAAAATACAAGATGCCAAATCTGTTAGAGTTCAGAATGATTCTGAAAGCTGGCAAACTTTTCCTTCATCTATTCCTTCTTAGTATGCAGTAATACTAATTTCAACAGGAAAGCCCTTATTGTAGTCCAAAGCTTCAAGACTGGAGCGTCTCAACAAGGAAGAAAAAGGTGTGACCTGTCCACAAGCCAGGAGAGGGTGACAACTGGACCACCAGGGACACCTTCCCAGCATATCTGTGCAAGATGACATGCACAGCTGCATAGGGGCAGGTTCCACCAACCCCCTAATCCTCAGCACACAAACGGGAAGTGGCAAGTCATGCCTCAGGTCAACCAGCCAGGGCTGGCAAAGGCCAGGGCTGAAGACAGGTACATCTGTGACAGAGCTCAGGTCCCAGGGCTGAGGTGAAGTGGGACTCCTGAGCACTGAGTGCCTGGGTGGGGATCATGTTCATGTAGGTCCATGAATACACCCAGAACCCTCGAAAACGCTTAGCACAGATGCAAGAGGCTCAAGGCAGGACAGGCAGGTAAGGCAGCTTTCCCTGTGGTATACCAGATGGATAGCCCTAACTGGAAGTTTATCTTGATCTGATTTACTGTAAAGATGTATTTTCCATTATTATTTATTATCATTCCACAAACCCTTGCATATTGGCTTCTCAGATTCCAACTTTCCTCACATTTATGGGCAGAAATAGTTAACACAAATTTGCTCTCAGCATCAGCATATAAACATATATAATGTAACATTTTGACATAATGAATCCAATAAACAAAGACAATGTTATTTCATTTTATTTTCCTTACCTAATTGCACAAAACCTCAGACACTTATTTTAAAATGCAAAGAGGCAACTTGCAGAACATTTAATAAACAGAAAATGTATTTGGTTATTTATCATCCTATTGAAAATCCTGGCATTCTATTTGCATAAGATTTTTAAAATTTATTATGGCTTTGCCATTTTTTAGATAGTGAACTATTTTTAAGAAGAGCAAAACTGTATGCTCTTTTCATGTAAATTACCTCAGTCTTCTGCTCTTTCATTACAGATATATTTACTGGTTTGTTCATATCCAGGAAAGCTGTGGTTCGAGGGTGCTATCTTTATTCTCAGCCCTTAGAACACACAATCAAGGCTTTCCTGTTAGTATGCTATACTGTGGGTCTGCATTTCTGAAAATACTGCACAGTCATCCTTGACAGTTCATTGACAGTGGGTACAAATACATGCAGGGTGAGATGGAGCTTACTAAATTTTTTTACAATAAGATATGATTCTTTAAATTTCTGTCCAGCTCAGTTTGATAATCATAGTCCAGCTCAGTTTTGGCTTTTCTTCCAGAAGAGCATCAGACAGCTGCAGGCTTGACATCTGTCTCTGAGGGTCACAGGTGTGTACCAGCCTGGTCTGGAAGTCACACATCATGAGGCAGTGCCTTGGTTCTGTGCTTCTGATGCCTTTAAAAGAAAAAGTTGCACAGGAGCACTAATGTGTGTATGTAGCTTCCAGCTCATCTGGCCTACATCTGGCCACAAGCTATACAGCTGTAGTATGTATTATCCAGTCATCACACTCTTTTCAGGCATCCAGAGGTCTGACAGGTTGGTCAGTGGTGATCAACATAATTCCTTCGACTCAGGAAGCGGAGATTTGGCTACTACCCTACACTGTGTACTAAGGTAGTTCTGACACAAGGCAAGCAAGGAAGGAATTTATACCTTCTAGCAGAAATATTAATTCTTTACAGAAAGGACCTGGTGATATTAGGCTCTGCATGATAACTAAAAAGTTGAGGAAAAAAAGGAATTTGGGAGGCGCTCTGGGAATTTATTTATTTATATTTTTATTTTTTTAAACTTCCCTTTTTCTACATCCTACACTGTGATAACAGCAGGGCTAATCACTGGATTAGAATGTTATTGCTTTGGAAAGCTCACTGTATATATTTGCAATTCTGAACAGCTTGCAGAGGTCTGCTTATGATATTCACAGAGATACTGTCAGCTTTGGTGAAGGCTAAAATAAAAATAAGTAACAATGAGAAACCTGCTTTTTCTCTTACTACTCTGAGATTCAGGCTTGTTCACCGCACTCTGAAAGTGGACATTCCACATTATTCTTAAAACTAATGCCACCTGCTAAGAGTTATTGCAAAACTATTTCCAAGTAATTGTTGGTTTTCTTCTGAATCTCTTTTTTTTTACCAAAATTCTCAGATAAGATAGCCTTAGAAAACAGTCATGTGCCATTAGTTTCTCGGTATAGTGATTTCTCATAGGAAAATACTCCAATTATAGTGATGGAAATTAAGACATTAGAATACAATGCAGATGGAACACTTTTTATACAACAGAAGGACTCAGGTGGGTGTGAGAGTTCCCCTTTTGTAAGTTGAAAATTTGCATAATGTGTTTGCCTGGTGGGAGCCCAAAATGAAGAAGAGAAGAAACAAGAGAGCATGAAGGGAGATCAGGCAGATACAAGGAACTTGCAACAAAAGAGAACTCAATCCTTCTTTCAGCTTTTAGCCTACCTTTTAGAGAGCTTTGTAGACTAAAACACCTTATCATAACTGTCTTGTATTTTTTATATACATGTGGCCAATGAAAGCACACTCCTCTCCATTAAATTACTCTTTAGCAAGCTATTTACTATATTTGAATAAAAAGAATGTATATTTGAATTTATCCAATGTTTCTCTAATAGTTGAAGCTAGAAAATTCGTTCTTCATGGCCATGAGGAATGAAGGAAAATTTGGAAGGGCTTTGAGCAACCTGGTCTAGTGGAAGGTATCCCTGCCATGGTGTTGGAGTTGGATGATCTTTAAGATCTGTTCCAATCCAAATCACTTATTCTTTGACAAGGCTCCTCTTGAGATTCATGTTCTAAAGGACAGGAAGAGAAATAAAAGAATAAGGAAATTAAAAAGTAGATGGAATCTAGAAAAAATTATGAAATTTAATTTCTGTATATACCAGCTTGACAGAGCTGAGGATGAAAAGGGGCTTTCAAGAAACATAAATATGAATAGATGAGGCATCTGTCTCTGACCTTATAAAAGCTGTTTAATGCTTAAGGATCATTAAAGGGGCCTCAAGCGTTGCTGTACTTTAAGATGAAATGTTGGGGAAAAAAGGAATTTTAAAGAAGTGAGATAACAAGCCAATCAACACTTTAATGGGAATGACAAAAGACATCATGGTACTAAGCAGCTTCTAATGTCAGACCAAAGGAAATGGGATTGGTAAGACAGAAGGACAACTTTCAGATGTCCTTACAGACCCAACACTACTTTGCTCATTGGCTGACCAGACAAGTAATTTTTAAATAGCAGAAGACACATACTTGTGCCTCTTAGAAGACAAGACATTAAAGAAGTTCTGTCCCTAATTTTTCATTTTTTTGTCCATTTTCATGAGAAAATCTGAATAATTGTAACTGATAAGAGAGCCAAGCTGCAAAACCAGGAAAATCGGAGAATTAGCATTTATCCTGATTCTTTGGATGAGGCTGTCAAGAAAAGAGCTTGTGATGATCACAGGATGTTAGCTTAGAAGCTTCTGCAGTTTGTTATTTTCATTAGTTCTCACATGTTAACTCTAAAAATAAAAAGGATAAATTACACCAATTTAAGAAGACCTTCTTTGATAATTAAAAAAATTAGGCTCATATGCTTACCTAGAAAGGTTTTTATAACACTGTATTTTCCCCAGCTTATTAAATTGAATTTGATATTTAATTATCTGTGGATTTAAATATTAAAGGAATTTTATTCGCATTTTATCATGAGACAACAGTATCATCAAGGTGTTTAATACTTCTAGTATTTACTTCACCACATCTTGTCTTCTCTAGTACATTTGGTATTAACACATCCCAGTTCACTTTTCACCTTTCAAATTGTTTGTGTTAGCCTTGATTTTGCAAGTATTTTACCATTAATTTCTCATTTGAAGATGTTAGGATGTAAGAATATTTCTTATGAAACAACCCACCTAGCTCATATCAGATGATGTATTTATGCATTCAGGATATATTCTGTGTTCTTTTATGGAAATGTAGGTAACGGAGATTAAAAAAAAATAAATCAAGCTAAGAAGTCATGCTGGGTACTACTAAACTTGTTAACATTTGAGAATATACAGAAAGATAAGGTCCTTTCCACAAAAATGCTGCAAAGTATTTTCAAAACCAGGTTTTTAATCTATGTTAATCAGAGTGATATTTGAAGCCTTGTTTTATAAGGTTTGAGAAAGCTTTGGAGATCTTGACAACAATATATTTAGCATCCATTGAATTGTATGTTTGATTTGTCTTCTGGAAAAATTAGGGGGAATATATTTTGTGGACCGCAAAATGCTGTTTCAGAGCTCAGCCAGCTTTTCTGGAGCTGCAGAATGGAAATGAGACATACATACAGTCAATGAAAAGAAAACTAGGCAGAGTGACAGAGGTGGAGGGTAGTGAAAAGTGGGTTTGCAGATGCAGAAGGGTTTGAAGGAGTCCTTTGAAAAATTTCTACAGGCAAAGGTTATATCAGATATATGAGATGCCCCTCAGATCTAACACCTAAAACAGACCTCTTGATGTCTGATGTGTGATAACTCTAGAATTGCAGACACTGTGAAGCATCATATTCTTTTCAAAATAGGAATTAAACAAATGAATTGAAATATGAGAAAAACCTTTCCTGATTGTATCCTAACCAGTTTATCAATCCCACTGCATGCACTGAAAAGCATCACATGTGCAAGGAATGCTCTAATATACCTTCAGATGCCTCTGCCCTGGCATTGTGAAGATGCTGAACTGGCTTAAAGCTTACAGTAAAGGCATCTCCACATAATATTTCTATATTAAGTAAAAACATTTTGTGGAAATCAGTCCTTATGTTTCTGCACCTTGCTTCTGTTTTAACTTGCTCATAGATTTGACCTCTCTTTGTTAAGCAGAATACTGAAAATGCATCAGCTCTTTTATTAGTTTTGTGTGGCCAGACCCAGTGGACTCAGCATTTTAATGCTTTACATGCATTCAATAAAATTTCTTCAGTCACCGTGGTCTTTTCTCAAAGCAAAGCATTTTAGAATGAAATAATTAGACTATAAATTCATGGCAATTGAAACACATGAGAGTGGTTAATTTGCAACCTAGCTCCAAGTAATGGGTGCATTGTTCTTGTCTATTGTTTTTTATTTACCTCTTAGAGCATGATATCATTAAATCTGCTAAATTTGTATTTGCCATCTTAACAGCATGTTAGCCTGTGTTTTTGTGAAATAAATTCAAAGCTTTAAATGGTCTGTTCTTCACTGCATTTACTACTCTCACAGAACCATCCATCCTGTCATCCTTTTCAGACAAAGTAGTAAGTTTTCCTGCAAATATTGCTTTTTAAAATATTATTAAAGATTTCAGCAAACTGTTGCATTATAAGAAGAAATATAGCAGAGTTTGCCCTATAAAATGACAATTTACATCTTTCAAAGGGTTGGGTTTTTAGGGTTTTTAGAAATTTTGATCTTCATTTTTTTTTTCAGAGAACTATATAAAAATTTGAGCTACAAGTTGTTACAAGCTTTTCAGAACAATTATTAGTTAAAAAGACATTGTAGCTACATCTGAATCAAACCATTTCATTTCAACATTTTTATTCAGTGAAATTTTCAATGTTGACTGCCATTATTTGAAGCATGTCCTGCCCAGTAAGATGGTCTATGGTCCATTTTATCTTCATAATTTGAATATCTTTTTTCCTGACTTTACTTTCAGTGCTATCTATTGTATTTCCCTGGTCACTCTGTTCTGCCTTACAAAACTCCTGTGCCTAGAAAAAAGAAGATCAAAGCTAAGGAGACATACGCACCCCCACTGCTAATAAAGCAAAACATTTCAATTATGAGACATGTTGAAAGAGAGAGAGAGAGCAAAGTAAACTGGAACTGTCAGGGTCACCTCCCCTTCCAAAGCTCAAAGCTACAATAAAAGGTCATTTGTGATGTGAACAAATTCTGTGGAAAAGGGATGCCTTTTAAACTCCTATGAAAGAAACCCCATCTGGCATGGCTGCTGTGACAGACCAGTTAAATGTTCCTGCTGATGAATGAATTAGCAGTGACATACAACTTTTAAACCATGTCAGCATGGTCTTACATGGCAAGGTCAGAAGATGAGTAGCTTTTTGCAACCCTGTCAAATCAATTACTACAGGCCACTCCAGAGGTCAGCTTATTGCCCTGACCCTGATCCAGGTCTGTGGTGCTGCAATGCTGCACACAGGGGAACTGAGTGGTCTGTGACCAGCATGAGTGCAGCCTAAACAGTGCTGCAAACAAAGACATCACTGTGGCACCAGGCAAGGCAACACCAGGGCTGGAGGGCTCCAAATTAATGGGGAGGGACTAGCAATGGATAAGTGAAAGGCCTCTGCATCTTCTCCATGTTCCCCATTGTGTGAGTGTATTATATAATCATCACCCACAACCCTTAAATGTAATTTTGTCCTTATAAGCTAAGGCTTTAGCACTTCAACTGCATCCCTTTTTTTGTCAGGTTCCAGCCATCTCCTTTGATATTTTCTCCTCCAGATACCTTTATATTATTGAAGGTACAAAACAGATGGGAGTTTCTCAGTGCTATTGGTGTCATCCCACACCATTTACAACTTAGACACAGACTGAACTTGCTCAGTATGTTTGCCTGCAGGTCAAGGTGGTCTTTTCTTAGCCAGATCTTTGATACTTTCAAAGCAAAACCATTCTGAGTTTTAGCTGATGCTCATTTCTAAACCTTTCAACCACTAAAGAAGAAAGAAGTCCAAATGCTTACATACTGCAAATACTCTGTAAAATTGAAATAATTTGGAATTTCAGAAGCTGTTCCTGACTCATGCTGTATGAAAACTGTCAGTGATGTTTAGTTATTGTAACCAAGCTTAAAGCACAAAGAGCTGAGAAATAGACATGTAATTTGTGTGACCACTGTGTCTTTAAGGATATAGAAGTATCACGTTAAAAATCAACTTTTCTTTCAAAGATGTATGCTTTGAATTATTAATAATACAAAGGCCTCCCTGCACGGTTATTTTATTTCAGTACTTTCATATTGTTACCAGAGCTCTTTTAGAGCCTTGCCAGGTTTTTAAAGCTAACCCATTCTGCATTATCAGCAAACAGAGGTGAATGAATGTAATCTTTGTGAATACAAATTGTGAGCAGTATTTACCAACACAGAGCTGAAAAATCTCTTTAGATATTCCTTACTTTAACTGAGATTAATTTAAAGGGCAAATTCTAGCCTTATACTCTCATTTTCAGCAGGCTATATACCTACAAAAGGAAGAGAAAATGTTAAAAAAATGAAATGGCACAAATGAAGAGGATGCAATGACTTGGTTTGTAGGGACACACTACTCATCCACATTTCACAGCAGCATTAAGCTGAAATATCAGGTACCACATTCCCTTCGCACTAAACTCAGCATAAAGTGTAAAACACCAGCTTTTTGCTTGGTCAAGCAGCTCACTTGATCACTGCTGTCACTATATTTTATATGATCTGCATTATTCACTATATTCTTAAAATAAAAAAGGATGCAATAATAGCATTTGGATTATATTTGGTTTCACTTTTTACATCTTTAGAACCTCAAATGATCAATATTCCCTTAAAGTGTCTTGGTGGCTTACATAAAGGGAAAATAAACCCCTGAGAAAAGACCTGAATTCCTCTAAGCAAAGTTTGTCAGCTTCAATCAGGTCACAAAGAATTGGGTGTGCTCAGCCCTTCCTGAGCTACAGCACTATCAAAACAGCCAGATCCTGAAAACATCATCTTCCTCCTGGGGCTGTAGCTATGGGAATCAAGGGAAGGAGTGCAGTCATGGCATGCAGAATTCACATAAGTAGGTGAATAATTCAGATATTTTAACTATGCCATCTAGAAATTCCATCCTCAGTTCCAAATCATCCATTGGATACATATTTCAGTTCTTTCAGGCACTCAGCTTGTAGAAATACAAATCCCACTGGGACTGAAAAGTAATGCTGGAATAATGGGTTCATTTTTTTTTGTGCGTGTGTGCTAGAACAATTGGAACTCAGTGGCACTCCAGTGAAATACATATGTATCTCAAAATAGCGTCTGTGGAAAACAAATTAAAAAATAAATAAGCCAGAGAGTGAAACAGGAATGAGATAGATTTGGAAAGCAGAAAGGAATGCTGATGAGTTGCATGCAGCTTTTCCCTCGCAAAACCAGGCACAGGGTTTGACTGCTGGCCAGACACACTCATTGTGTTTCAGTAGATCCTCATGACTTAAGATCGTCCTTGTTTTTGAAATCATCAAGTTTGTATCTGGTTAGCAACACACATTGATCAGAGCACAAAAAGGGCAGGTGGGGTGATGCTTCCAGTGCCTAAAAATCACTGTGATTTTTCTCATTGCTCTTGGAATTCACAATCTGGTTTAATGAATACAAATCCTGAGTTTGTCTCCAGATGCTTATTATGCCATTGCTCAGAGTAGCTAAAACCCAAATTTCAGCTAATACATGTAAGGGGAATGTTCATGTACCAGAGATTTAAAAACTTGATCCTTTGTAGAAACATCATGTTATAAACCTCTCAGAGTCATTGAACTCTGAAATAAATCGGTTGTGATTGATCTCACACATTTTCCTGGACTTTACGAGAAACTTCCTGCAAGTGGAGAACAAGGTTTTGAAACCAGTCAGTTAGTTGTTTGCTGATTTTGTTTTGGGATTTCATGCATGTTCTTTTTTATGCTGTTGATCATTTAAATCTCCTAAATATGAAAATATACAGCCTTATTATAATCTAGATGAAAAAGTAATGTGTGGAAGGTATTTGAATTGGCACTATATTTGCACAATACTTTCTTTGAACTAAAATCCCAGAATGTTTCCCCATTTTTTTTCCTTTTTCCATGTGATAAATGGCTCTTTGATAAGAAATCTGGAATGTTATTTAGTGGCAGAATGTCTTATTTGTGATGGTACACTACCTGGAACTGCGGGATCCTGCTTCTCCAGTATAATATTATCTTCCTAGAAGTCAGAAAAGCAGTTGTTTGGTGGGGATGGACAGGTATCCAAAATGCCCATCCAGTCTAATTTATGAAATTACCATGGCTTATTTTTTTATCCAGTAGCCTATTGAACAAGATCCTTATGCCTACAAATGATATTTATTCTAAACCTAAATGTCTTGAACCTACATTTGGCACTACATTCTGGATCAGGCAGCTTGTACTTCTTTCCTTGAAAGTACTAAAATTACCTATGACTTGAGATAGATTTAATAATCTGATAAAAACTATACAAATATGGAAGCAGTGATACCTAGATTTCAGTAGCTCCATTTTTTTTTCTGTTAATTTTTCCTAAAAATCACATGGTATTCCCATTTGAACTAAAACACCTTTTCAATGCAATAGTTTTCTGTTCCACAAAACTTCAAACAACTAAAAATAGAGGTATTTTGTTTTCTAAGGAGACTCTTTAATGGTAAAAAAGAAAACAACCCCCATTTTGTTTATTTTTGTCTTTAGAATCCAATGTTATTAATACTATCTGGTTCAAGACTTTGAGTAATAATTTTTTGGTCAAGGCCTGTGTTTCTTTGGGAGTTTTATATGTTCGAAAAGCACAAAGGATACTTTGAACATCAGGAAATTCATAGAAATAACTTCTATTATATTTTGCTGCAATGTAGCATACACAGGTATCTCTTACAGCTGATATTGATTTCCAGGGAGTATTGTCTTTATATGAAGAGTTGACAGTAATTTCACTTTAGGTATCTGGTGCTGAAAAGCTGTTGGAACCAAAAAAGACCAACTTCAGATGAATCTTTTTAATTAATTGGAGGGGTGAACACAGTCTGCCATTGCCTATCTTGCTCTCAAGTCAAGTCTTTAATATTTGCTTTGAAGGCTATTTAACAAGAAAAACTGCAAAAAGAAAGGAATTTCACTTATGTTCATTGCAAGTTTTTATCACATCTTTTTAGTAATTTTGATTCTGATTTGATGTGAAATGAAATAAAAACTCTTGCTCTACTAAAGGAGAAATTTCATTTTTATAAAAGGTTATTTACACTAGCAAAAAAAAAAAAAAAAGGAAAGCTCATCTCTTCCCAGCTCTCTGCAACTCTAGACTCTTTTGACTTGTAAGAAATTAAACAGATCAATAAATTAAATCCAGTCTGTATTTGTGAAAGAAGGTGCATTGCAGCAACCTGATGCAAGAGATGCTCAGGAAAACCACAGTGAGGGAAATTATCTCACATACACAAATGTACAGGTACCTATCACTCATCAAAACATTTAATCCAAAACCTAAATCCAATTTAAGAAACTGGACTTCTGAGTTCAAAAAGCTAATTAATTTTTGTATTCATAGCTGCTCAGAGGCCCCAAGGGAACATGTATTTTTAAGCATGCTGGGGGACGGCAGGTGATAGTTTTCACTGCTGTTATCAGCTGTGATCAGAAATGGTGACAGACAATTTCTGCAGGCCATTTTTCCCTTTTCTTAATTACTTAAGCTTTGAGAAACTATCTTCTTTTTCTTTAAGAAATCAAGAGGTAATTTTAGAGAAAAGAGGTCTACATTTGTAGAGACTGAAGGAAAATCACAACACAAAACGCAGCACAAAATAGTTCTTGATGTATCACATAGAACTGTCCTCAGAAATATTTCAGAGTAAAGAAATACAAAAAAAAAAGAAAAAGCCATAGATTGGGAACAAAGAGAACAAGGAGATAGGAAAAGTTTAGTAGAGGCAGAATGTCCTTCTGGGGAAGATGAAACATATCCTCATCTATCAACCCTCTGATCTGCTTTACTTTTCTTCCCCATTTCCCCAGAGGGAAGTAGGAGATTTGCTCTGCTAAAGCCAGCATGTTTCACGGATAAGTAATGCTTACCTTGCCAGGGTCTTGCTGCTTACTGCTCTTGCTGCTTTAATGGTGCAGCTATTTATTTGGCTTTCACTGCAGGAGAACAAATATTTTGGCTAAATTTCTTTGAACTCCTGGTTTAGTCACCTTGCAATTAGTAAGCAAAAGAGAAATTACCAATGGAATTAATTTTCTTGTTACCATGTCAATGCTGAAGTAAGTAATCTCTTTTTAAGTCAGGCATTTCTTGCAGAGTTACAGAAAAGTCTTGCCTGTCTTTTTATTTCCAGAAGAGCTGAATGAAATGCTACACACTGGCATAATTCTAAATTTCTTTCTATCACAGCCAATGAGTGTGAGCTTATGTGAGAGAACAGAAAAGGCAACTTCCAATACTTTGAGCTGCTTCTTTCTCTTAATACATAAAGTATATAGTCTGAATGCACCTTCCCAAGCTCTTAAAAGTCAGACTGTTCCATGGCAGAGACATTTTTTCTGATTTCATTTTTCAATTTGGTGTGGGTGCATGTCTAATACTTACACATCTATTTCATCATTTAAAAAGAAACATTTAACAATTAACTTTTCTATTCTTCTTTATGAAATCTATGTCCCAGCAGTGGCAGCATGCAGCACTTGTCCCCATACGTGTTTGTGCTTTATTTCCAGTCAAAGACACAGGTTACACATTAAAATTTATTGTAACATCATTAAATTTTACCATGGGCAAGGACTGCAAATTATGCTGAAATATGAAATAAGTTTTTATTTGTCTTTAAATGAGCAGGATAATGGATAATAATTAAAGTGCCACAAACTTGTCTCGTGTGAGGCAATAATGATAATAATAAAGCAAAAACTCTCAAGAAAGGATGCATGAAAAGACTATTTTTTTTTCTAAACAAACAAAGCTAATAATTGTTCTTTGTTGTTCTGGTTTTTTTGGTTTTTTTTTTTTTTTTACTTCCTTGAGCTGTAACTACTTTGTTAAGTATAGGTGAAGAAGGGATGTGGAAGTTAATGAGTTTTTAGACAGAGATGATCAAACTCAGCCTTGCTGCTGGCTGGCCTGTGGCAGCCTCCCCTCTATTGGGATGCTGGATTCAGTAGTTCCCCACAATCCACCTTACTTTTGGTGATCTGCTTGGTTTTTTGAGTTTTTTTTTCCACAGCAGGGGTTTTCAGAGCCTCCTGCACCCTGACTTGCTAGGAACTAGGTGCCCAAGTGCAGCCTGGGGAAAACCCACCTTCAGTAGTTACAAACAACAGGGCAGTTCAGTAAGGGTCTGCTTCCAAAGTCTCTGCAGCACAACCTTCTCCGAAGGATTTCCTTCCCAGCAGCACCTTTAAGATCTGTTGCCTTTTCCTCTGGTTTGCCAGGAAATATTTGCCTCTAAATATTTAAGTTCCACAGGGACCCTCTGAATTTGTTCAATCTGTTTTTGAAAATCTCCACTTTTCAGTATCTTCAGGAACCCGGGAATGATCCAAAGGTTATTTCCAATGATAGTGGATTCCCTGAACTTACTCATGGTCCTTGAAAGCCAGTCTTGTATTCTATTTCTTTCATGTCTTAAGAGTTTGCCAAAAGCCTCCTTTTATGCAAAGGAGACAAAACATACCCTTCTGAAAAACAGAGTTTAGGAAGCAAATTCCTAAAAAGACACTATTTTTTTTTTAATTTTTTAATGGGCCTTATTCTGGTCCTTAGCTATTAAATTATTTTTATTGAATTATAAATGTGCATGGTTAAGACATGCATAAGTTTGTTGGGAAAAAAAAGAATACCAATAAAACCAAATTTCAAATAATTTATCTATAGAAGTAGAAAATGGGATTCTGTGAAAAATTAAATAGAAAAAAACTACCTAATGAATACAAGGTCATTTCAAAAATAATTATTTTTATAGGGGCTCTTTATTTTTTATTAAAAATCTTCTTTGTTATGAATATCTAAATAAATCTGAAGATTCTGGATTTTTGTCTATTTGTGAGGAGTACAGAAAAGTACTCCTCACAAGTACTTAAATATGTTGGATTTTGACGTTTCATTCCAAGCAGTACTCAAGTAACAAAGTATGTCTCTTAATTATGGGATGCTATTTAAAGTAGCTAAATTCCTTGAAATGATTGATTTGTGCAAATTCTTTGTAGGAATAGTCTGTGTCTCAGCACTTCTCTCCAAAGTGAAACTCTGCATGTATGTAAAACTATATAAAAACTGCAAAAATTGAAGTGTTCTTTTGGGTTTTTGACAACTGCACACACATTTTTTACATACACAGGTTCAGTAAGGCCTTTATAATTTTCCTGATACAAACCATTTTACTTGTCTCTTTAAAAACAGGAAGACAGATAATCTCAGCCCTCTAGAGATTTCTGTATAAATTAAAGTGTTATAACTCAGATGGCAGGATACAATGTGTGAAAATAAAAGTAAACAGTATTGGTAAGTAAGTGGGTTTTGGATGACTTCTGCTGTTAGAAACTACATTTTTAATTATAGAATCATAGAACAGACAAGGTTGGGAGTGACCTTGAAAGCTTATTTGGTCCAAATTTTGTGGATAACTCAGACTAGATGAGATTACCTATCACCTATTTGTTTCATTCAAACCACTTTCTTTCTTTCTAGGAGGGCTAAAATTATTCAAGGACAATTCTGAGACACATCAACAGATGTTCTGGAATAATTCACTGCTCTGGAATAATTCAGTATTCTGGATATTTGTTCATACAGCTTAGGCATTAAGAATGAAACTAGAAAATTTGAAAATGAAAGACTGCAGAGGCTCTAAAAGGTCTACATTATTTGAACCACTACCAGGATACTGACTCAAAAACACTGGTTTCGCTATTTGCAAAGAGGACAGATGTTCAATTTCACAAATAACAAAAATTCCCAGTACTCCTATTCAGGTGTTTTGGGCCAATAAGTTCTTTTATTAAATTTTAAATGACAGCTTTCCTGCCAGGTTATTGTATTAATTATTCCTTGAAGTGTTGTGCTTCTTAGAGCTCTAGAGAACTGCCATACATTTCATTAAAGCTGCAGTGTAATTTGCTTTAAAATATTTAAGATTAATAAAAGCATCCTTGGCAATGAAAATGATTGAAAATGAAAAAATAATTTTAATGTTCTTGGACGTGAACATGGACAGAAGGCTGCCAAAAGGAAAAAACCCAAAGAATGCTTAAATGGCAGTATTATTTCTGAAAAGCTTGTGTGGTGGTGCATTCTATCAGATTGTGTTAAGCTGCCTTGTTTGATCCAAATAGAAAATCATTCAGCATCAGGAAATGTCCTAAATGGCCTACATGGGTTTTGCATTCAGATTTTGTGTAACTTCATGGCTTAGTAATGAACAGAGGCATAAGTATCACTGGAGTTTACCTGACAGCATTAAACTCTTTTATATTTAGCAGTGAGGGCACCTTTTCAAACCTATATTTGAAGAAGATAATGGCTTTGTTTTACCCGGGGAAGATATGGAGGAACCACTTGTGCCCCTGGATAGATTTTAGGCAAAAGACCACATGACTTTGTAAAGTGGTGATGAAAACACAGTGGAAGATGCTCATATTCCCCTAAAATCTTCAAGTGGACTTCTAAATGGTGATTAGTACAAAATTCTTTAATATTTACTATATTAAATATAATTTATTTAATTTATTAATAATATAGTAATCTTACCTGACTTTACTTCTCAAAGAGTTGATCACCAAATCAAAGCTGTTCATCTAAAAACCTTTTATCTCGAGTTGACATCATATGCCCCTCCAGAGAGTGATTTGTCCCATCATGAGATGTGTATTCCACACAACAGGAGTGATGCACTCATGGCAGGGGTTAATTTGTCTCTGTTGATTCAAGTGTGAATTTCTAGTGCATAGTAGCATGCTGTGCTTAATAATAGATATACTTGTTATTATGCTAAAAAAAATAATGTACATTTAGTGATTTAATAATATACCTAGGGGTATGTTCTATTTATATTGCACATTTCTCAAAGGAGAAAAGAAAGGTGGCTAATTTAAATAAGCAGTTACTCTGGATATTTCTTTCAAATTGCTTCTATGTCTTCAAAAAAAAAAAAAAAATTTAACATTCCCCCACCAAACACATCTATCTGAAGGTATTCTATCTTGATAATTTTACCTAATTATCCTAAGGAAATTTCTTTTGTTTTTCTCCCTAGAGGACAAGAGTCTGACCAGTGTTGCAGGACAAATTCTTCTATATTCTCTCCAGGCTTGAAAAAAATATTTGGTCCTTTTATTTTTTTTTTCCCCTTAGGAATGAAAAAGCAATGTTTGGATTAACAGAGAAAGAGGAAAAAATATATATATATATATATTTTTTTTTTAGCATCGTGGGTCACTTCAGAGAAAGAGAATAAGACAAGACCCTCAATTAAAAATGCTTAAGGATTTAATGCACTGATCATTTAAAGAAAAACACACAACATTTCTTGACTAGCATAATCCCCTTACTTATTTCAGAACTTGAAAATGAGTAGTAACTATTGGCTATAATCACAATGCAAAATATTCAGAGCTCCTTGTACTCCATCTGAGTTCTTTGACAGCCACACATAAATAGGCACCAGTTAAATTCAGAGCCAGAGTTTTGCCATTGGAAATGGGCAAAAAACCCTGTGACTGAATCACCAAACCCAGAGCAGTTCCCTGCCCAAGCAGGGAGGATATATCAGATATTAAATTGCTCATTTGATTCCATCCAGGTTTCAGATTTGTTTGACTTACAACATTTGCAGGTGAACCTTTTCTGAACTGTTTATTCTTCTCAAGGAAAATGACTCTCAGAGCAGCTCACACTGCCCCTGCCAAGAGGAAATGAGGATTTTTTTCCCCATGTGAGAAAAAGAGCAGCAATGTCTCCAACCCTTCCTCCCTATCCTGGGAAACAAAGCAATAATTTTTGCTATTGCAATTGCTATCAGCACAGCACAAGGCTTCCAACTTCCCCTTTCCACCTCTCCCAGCTTTCTAGTTTCTTGTCTGAATAAACTTCATAATTTTCAATTTTTCCTGTTAGCAGATTCAATGCTGCAATAACTATTACTTTGCAATGCAACACAGAGTGACCCCGATTTTCCATTCACTGGATTTTCTTCATTTTCTGAGGGAAAAAATAGTCCTTCATTAAATATCTATTCATCTCTGTTCTTGGTGAAATGCAACATTATCACATGAAGAATCTGTACTAATTATTTATTTATTTGTTTAGCTATTTTTTTAGAGAGAAAAAGAGGAGATGGCTGAGTGATTAAAAGGGATTAAATTGCAGGATTCTTGGAAGGAAGGTTTAATATATCATTATTACTAACCATTAAATGGACATCCTATATCACCAATATAATATTTATATTTTAATATGACATAGAAGTTTGAATAGCAATTTAGGGTTCCATTAAAAATCATACATAAATATCGTTTTTAATCTTTTGAAATTCCAAAATTCAAAACAAGATGTCATGCTTTTATAATATCAGTATATTATTTTTAATCCATAAACCCCATTCCTGGACATTAAAGACTTTCATGTCATAAAAGTGATGATATAAAGTATTGTAGAGTTTTGCACTAATTTTTTTATTTTCTTGCTGTTCTTTTTGAGGAAGAATAAATCCAAGCATTCTGACATCAGGAAAAATGTTTGTTTTGCTACGGTGTCAGGCATGCTATTTTTGCCTGAGGCTGCCTCACCACCAGATGATAGCAGAAATCAGGAGTGGTGGTGGCAGAAGAAAGAACCTACCTTTTTCAGGACATATTTAGAATCACTGTCATTAAAGAGGAGACTACAGAAACTTTGAAGGACATTTCTAGTCAGGAATTCTTTGTAGTAGCTATTACTCCACCACTGATATTGAAATAAAGATCCAAATGTTTCATGCAAAAATTTGATTCAGCCTTATGGCATTGTGGCTAACGTCCTGATGTGGGGGATGTGAATCATAGCAGCCACTGGAGATGTTGGGACATGTGAGCAGGAATTTCAGGCCATGCCTAAAATGATGAGATTTGTAATATTATTGCAGGAAGTTTCTTTACAGAAGGCATCTTAAGTTCACTTTCAGAATAAAATAATAATTCCTAATTCCAAAGGCTTTATTTTAATCTGCATCCTAGGTTTACACTGTGCTATTTCATAAAATGTTAAGAGAGTTTAAATAAAAAAAAATCTCATGTCAGTTGAAATTCTACTTCTAGATGTTGCAAAAACATGGAATGTTTTCATGGCATGGACTCCATTGTTTTGGAGTGGAAGCACACCTGTGTGGCAAATTATATATGTAATCCTATATGCAGGATTACATGTCTGTGATCCAGCTTGGGAGGACTAATAAGCATCCTAATAAAAAAGACCATGAGTCAAGAGGGAGATTTACATGTCTCCTTTCCAGTTTCTTTCAGATTTTTGTTGTCTTCCCTCCCTCTTCCCACAAAGTTACCCAGGGATAGCAATCTGCATTTATTTTTAAGTCAACATTAACAAAAAAGTAATAACAAGGAAGAGAGAATGGGAAAAAAGGTCAGGGAAATTACAAAATGCTAATATATCTTAAAAATCTGCTGCTAACTGCATGAAATGGCAATTATAGTTTTGCATCCTAATGTGCTGGGTTTTATTTGTTGTTTAAAAACGTAGTTGATTGATTCACGTAGTTAAAAATAAACTTTTCCTAGTACTGTTAGAGAAATTAATGCTAAATGACACAAATTACTGTAAAAAAAAAATGTACTTTGTATTAACATGATAATGACATTTCTGAATATACTGAACATTGGGAAATGTTGCACACAGCAAGAGAATCTTACAGCCCTTCTGGGCTTACTTGAGTGTGGGTCTTTGTGTGAATGTGTGTGTATGTGTCCACAAAAAGAAGCATTTTCCTATAGTTTTCAAAATTTGAATTGGAATACTCTGGCTCTCTGTGTCTGACTCTTTAAAATGGTCTTCCAATAGGAATTAAATAAAAGAGGAATTTTTAAAAAAAATCAAATTTAGGAAATGGACTGATTCTTATTACATAAGGCAAGAACTTTTGAAGTTTTTCTGGAGTAGGGATCACTATTAGTGTCAGACATGAGAGGAAACAGATGTATCTGTAAACCTCATTTCTTTTCATGTTCCTCCTAATTTTATTTTCTTCATTTACTTTTTCCCCATTTTCCCATTTTGCCCTTTTCATTTTTCTTCTTTTTCTCTACCTATTCCTTCTTTCTTTCTTTCTTTCTTTTTCTTTCTTTCTTTCTTTTCTTTTCCTTTTCTTGTCTTTTCTTCTCTATTTTTATATCCAAAAGCACACTACTTACACAAAAGTGTTTACAGACTTTTATCAGACATTTCTCTCTATACAGAGGAGAATAGAAGAAGAAAAATTTCTTTATGAGGATTGCATCAGGAACTGAATAACTTGTTTTCTATTTTTAGAATTGTGACTTTATTTATTATTTATTTATTTATTTATTTATTATTGTCTCTAACCAAAACTAAGGAGACTGACTAAACTAATTTGCTGTCACTGACTTTTTTCTTGTTAGTTACTGAATAATGTTTTGGCCACAGACGTAACAAATGGGAAGACACTGATTTTTCCACAGCAGACTTTCAATAAATTCCTTTTGTTTTGAGCTTCTACCAGGTATAAAATCTCTGCTGAACACAGTTAGGTAGCTGAATTTGCCTCTGGGTTTTCCTCATATCCATTTTACTTCTGGAAGCATGAGTTGGTACATGCAAAGAAGTGGTTCACCTTCAAGTTAATTGAGTAAGATCTATTAAATTGAATTTTCTTAAAAAACAATGTTATAATAGTTACTGGTGAGTTAATGAATGCTTAGTATATATAGTAAAGATATGAAAGAGAAAGCAAATGAAGGTTGACACAGAAACTCAATATCTCTAATGCAAAATGTTCTAAGAAGATTGCTTTTATGGTACTTTCATCAATCCTTTCAGGAGAGATTACACAATTTAACAGATGTGCAAAAGGGTACCACTTTTTATGATGGCATCCAAAAATGAATCTTCATAAGCAGATGTGCTTCAAGACATTTGTTTCCTCTACAAATGCTGTAATATTTTACTGAGATTTGGATTTACTAAAGGTCTATTAAGCCAGGATGACCTTACACTTCTTTTTTATAGAGTGCTTCACTATTTTTTAGGCTAAAAGACAAAAGTAGTATTTCATCTGCGTAGAATTTATGACAATAGGTGAAATAAAAATGCAAAACTTAGAATTAACTTATGTTATTATAAGGTGGAAGAGAAATTAAAGGAAAGTATAATCTACTGGGTTGGAAACAACTTATTGGAATACCTCAAGGACCAGTTTAGAAATAATCTAATTTAATATTTGTAATCATGGCATGACCTAAAGTAGTTTAATAGTCTTATTCACAAACTATGCAAAGTGAGAGGGCATCACCAATACAGAGAAGGGGACCATTGTGCAAAATGAATTGTAAAACCTGGAATAAGAAATGGTGTGAAAATTTGCAGTATAAATAACAAGGTCATTTGAATAGAAAATTATGTAGAGAACACAATGATGAGGAAAAAATCTGAGATCCTGAATATAATTTAGAATTGTGACCACTCACATTGAGGATAAGTTAAAATTATCTAGAAAAAGTACAGGAAAAGACTACGAAATAGATACCAGAAAGATTAAAATGTAGAAAATGGAAAAAAGAGCTATAAAATAGAGGGTTTTGAGGGTAAGTGATGCTTTGTCACATAAACAAATATGTCAAAGGAATAAACAATAGAGATGTAAAAAAAAAAAAAAAAAAAAATCCCTATTTCTCTTTAAGGCCAAGAACAAGATTTGGCACAGAAGAAAATGGATGTAAACAGTCTGAATAAAATTAGGATGGAAATGAGAAGAAGGCCTCAAAACATCACGACAAAATTTTTTGGGAGATCTTCTCAATAGTATTTGATGAGAGAGGCAAACATCATCACCTTTGCAAAAAGTTTCCTGATGCAGATAATTGGTTTATGACTGCATGATGTGTTCATCTGACTCAACAAAGGAGAGGACTCCCATTGCCTGAGTTGGTGACTACTGAAGTTCTTTGGTTTGTAGAAGAATCAAATTCATTTTCATTTCATTGCTATTCTACAAGAAATGCATTTATCTACAAAGAAGGTATAAAATAATGATTTGATAATAGTTTCTTACAGAAATTATTCTATATACATATAAGACATCTATGTAAAAACTGTCACATGTTATCACTATTTTTTAAACTAGAAAAATAACAGTTCGTTAATTCTGAAAAACTACATGCAAGTGCACAGCTTCGAAAAGTGTATGGAAACAAATTTTTATTACTCTTATGGTTTTAAGGGATTGACATTGAGCTGACTCTTACTATGGTTTCTTCATAACTCTCTGCAAACTTACTCAATTAAAAAAAAAATAAAACTTAAAAAAAAACACCCCACAAAATCTGTTTCAAGGACTGCAATATAGCTTTCATACTTCTTCCTGGAACCAGTGGAAACTTTTTGTTCACTGTTTGTCTTTTTCTGCTTATTGAGTTTATAAGAATGACCTCAAAAGAAAATGCTCAGATATATGAGGTAACAGCAACAGGCTTGATTTTTCAATAAGGTAATTTAGGAATAAAGCTCCATTATAAGAAAGATGAAGCCTGACAAAAGTCTCAAAGGCAACAACTGACCACAACAGACATTGAATAAAGGATCTAGAATAAATTACTGAAAATCAACAAAGTTAAATACCACAATCCTACTGCTGTTAAATGGCTCAAGTTGGCTTTTATTGTCAGAGAGCCCAGATAACAAAATTATTTGTTTGTCAAGAAAGAGGACTGTCAACTGTGTAAACAGAGCATTGAACAAGGGGTGTTGGTAAGGCAGGGTCTCCATTGGGTAGTAGAGCTAACATGAACCCCAGAAATCAAGGAGTCATAACTGGCCAATCATTACACAGGAAGCAAGATGGAGTTCTAAGTAAAAATAATTTAACGTTATTTTTGAAAAAGATATGCTTGGCTACACTAAACTTTCATGACACCTATAAGCTGGGGTCAGCTAGATCTGAGGCTGGAAACAAGGTGAGTTTGGCCTTCCTCTCTCTTTTTACCCTGTACTTTCTTTGTCCTTCATGAGGATCCAGGAACTTAAATTAGTATGTGTAAAATGAATTGTTGAATGAATCTGGACCAAAATTAACTAGCCCTGAGTATGTTTGTGTGTGTGTGTGTGTGATTAACTGGAATCAGTTTTCAAAAGAACACTACAAAACCTAATTTTTCAACTGTTTGCCACCTTCTGGCAAATGAAATTGCTTCTGGAACTACTGAGCTACGTTATATTTGCAGTTCCAGTGTCCAATTTCTTCCAGGAGCAGTTAATTATGAAAAAAAATTCAAGTTAATGTAGGTTTCTTTACACTGTGTCTAACCAAATCAATTTATTTAGCATAAAACCTTTTTTGAAAAGTGGCTGAAAATCAGAATTTTGGGAATGAACTGCCAACTTTTGAACAGAGTGCTTCCAGTTCTGAGACTTAAAACCTTACAGCATTTGAGGTTAAGATATGGTGTCAATATGCACAACAATGAATAAATAAATAAAATTATTTTTTAATGTTATGGTATGATGATATCTACTGGGAGTGACCAGCCAGGACCTCATTAAAGTTCTATTGAACTCGATCAATGAAATCAAATGTTTTATCAACAAACCCTGCAATTGTTTGGTGGGCAAGTTCAACTGGACTGACTGCATGTCAGCTGTTTTTCAGAATGACAGAAATAGTAATGGATCATCTGGAGTGCTTATTATTTAGTGCTAATGAGTGATTGTTTGGAGAGGGAAGAAAAATCAATTATGACAGCTGTGAGAGCTGCTGCCCCCATTCCATTATTCCAAAAATAAATAGCAAAGCTGCCTGCTAAGGTAGGAAATCAGCTAGCATTCCCAGTGAGACACAAAAGTTATAGGCAAAGAAGCAACTCCAACTTGTGTTTACTGCACATAAATGATGGCAGGGCCCCAAAGCAGAAGCAGAAGTCCTTGAACTACTGAAAAAACCCAGTACTTTTTCCTGCTTGTATTGCAAGTGCTCAACATATTTTCTCTCCCCAGACAGATTTTTACTTGAGCACCAAACTGGGTTTGTTGTTGTTTTTTTTTTAAAACCTTCATGCCTGATCCAAGATGAACAGCGGCTGAGAGGACATGATGGGTGAAAGACTCTCATATTTGGAATGCTAAGAAATTAAGGGACATTATGGTATTAAAAAAACAACAGGAAGAACCACAATTTAAAATAAAAATCCCATTCAATTAAAAAATAAAACCTAGCAGAAAGGCACACATTGGGCAGTTTAGACAAAGCCCATACAGGACTGTTCTCACTCAAAAACTAGCAAATGTGTCATTTCAGAGGAACTCTGTTCAACTAAAAAAGCTAAAAGCCAAAGGAGAAATACAACTTCAGAAAATATAGTATGCAGCGTGTTGGATCCCTTCTAAAAAGAGAGAAATGAATGCAAACTGTTTAAGTTTCCAAGGGCTTTTTATGTTTATCAACATGCATGCAGATAGCTAGCTGGATCTAGAATCAGACACCAGATACCAGAGTCATCTGACATCTCAGCTGAATGCTGCCATCTCAGTATTAAACTGATTGCCAAGGAGGGGCCGAATTTCTCTCCACTTCTCAGGACAGAGGGAGCCCTCATTCACTTTGAGATCAGAAGGAAATGTGACAGTGAAACCATGGAGTTGGATTGTGCCAAAGCTCTTCAAGGAGTGCTGAGAGCCAGTTCCTTCCTCACTGCCTTCTCAATCCCTTCCCTTATGGAGCAGACCCAGGGCACTATCTACTGTCCTGCTCAATGGCAGCATGCTGTGGCATGTGTTTCACTATGCCTTTTCCCTCCCACCAGTGCAGAGAAAGAGGATGAAGATGGAAGGGATGGATTGAGTGTGCAAGCCGCTTTTGCACAGCTTTCTTCTGTGTATGATGATAAACATACGTGAACTTGTTTGAAGAGCAGAATGTACACATGTGGTCAGAACCCTGACAGACTGATTCAACAGAAATCTTCCTCTAAATTTCAATAGAAATTGATCAAAGTCTCAATATATTGTGCAGATACAAAAGAGCAAATTGCCACACACCTCTTGTCTTCAGGATACCTAACCAGACAGGTGTCCACTGACAAATGGCAAAGAAATAAGACAGTGTTAAAAAAGACAATATGTTAAAAAATAAGTTTTAAAATGTCATTAAATGAAGCAAGTTTAGTTTGCGGATTCTTTACTCTAGAGACAAGCTGCTAAAACATCAGTTGTACTAATGTGTCATAAAACTAGACACATATTGAAAGGAGACTAAACTTTCTATTATCTGAAACTCCCTTGGTAATGGAATGTGATTACTAGAGACAGTTGCTAACATGTCTTGCTATGAAGTTATCTGGGAACTAATACCTTTGATTACCAATTGAACTTAGTGTATTAGTTTAGTGTAATGCTATATGACAGCACAGTCAAAGGGAGATCTGCTGCTGAAGTCAAGGGCAGCAGGAGAAGGTTATTGATTTAGCTATAGGACTTTTTGAGGGAGCTATTACAAACTTTAACAAGCACAGTATATAAGTTAATGCTGGAAAATGAATTCTGGAAGGGTACAAAACCTGATGGTGCTGTTATGAGAGCAATCTCTTCAGAAGAAGATGAAATGAACATACAACATCTGCCAAATCTGAAACTACCTATGTCTTTCTGGACAACTAATTTCTTGGCAAATGACAGATTATTTGGGGGGCACACGGTTATAATCCAGCCTCATTATTCTTAGACACAGCAGAAGGTGATAACAATCTCTGTATAAGCAACAAAAGTTGTTACAAAACATGAAAGTTGAGTCTATGACTTTCCATCAGCCACAGAAATAAGTAAAAATTATTTTTCTGTGGATAATTCCATGGTATAAAACTACTTAATATTGATGTAGGATGGAAAATCATTTAGTGGTTAGAGCATTTAATTTCATCCGCAGGAGACCAGTAGGGACTATTTTGTCCAAAATAAAACAAAATAATTTTCTCTTTGATCTTGGATTCTTCTGGTGGCCCTAAATTCTGAGCGCCCTCTTGCAGAGCCTTGTCATAGTTTACTATAGAAGTCCAGTGACAGTCCAGCAGGAGAATTTGACAAACATGGGAGAATATATAATAAAGTGTCATTTTACAGGACTGCTGAGTGTACTATTGGTCAGCTTCAAAGATTTATAATTAATAATCAAGGAAAACTGCAGATCACCTAAAAGCCTTCAGTTCCAGATAGGATGAAAGTCCAAGCACCTTCTTCAATAACTTTGTTGCTGCCAAATTTATCTGAAGTAATTTGTCATGCTATGACAAGCTATGGATAGGTTTCTGAGGAGTGACAATTTTCTCAGACAAATATAATTATATCACGTATAGTCCAGGTTTTCTTACTGCAAATAAAAAGTAATGGTCTTCTAAACTAAATATTGTTTAAATCTGATCTGTGAACTGAACCAATGTAAATTTTAAAAAATCTAGTGTAATAATTCAAAGCATTTTTTCACTTTCAGTCAAATCAAAAGTTTTGCCCAACACAAAGCAGTCTGCCTTACTCTTGGTGTCTTAATGTTTGCATTAAAAATACCTATTTGTCCAGATTTGAAAAATAAATCATATTTAACCTATAACAAACTGAAACATTGAAAATATTTAATGACAGTGACATTGTAAAATGAAAGAGCCTCCTCCCTTGCTCATTTGCTCATTGGAATTATGTAGAAGCACAGATGTGACTTTTTCCAGTGAATGAAACAAGTGGACAACAATTTTGACATGTTAGTAAATTTTGTAAACATGTCATGTGTCTTGTAATGTGGTTTATTATTACTGTGTGTCTCAATGGTCTGACCAGAAAAATATTCAAAGTTATTGCATTTCAGTACAGTTCCTATTCCTAGCTCATTACCTAGGGTGAGCTTTGGAGGCTGGAATCCCATCTAACTTTGGAGACCTAATTGATTTTCTGTCATGGAGACACATTCACCTTAAGTCAGTAATCAGAAGGACACAGGAATGTCCTGACTACTGGGCCTCAAACAAGTTGTGTGCCCTCAAAATAAAAAGATGCAGGTAGAACACAGGGTTCAGAACTCTAGGCAGACGTCTTTGGGGGAAAAAAATCGTTTTGGGGAATGGTAAAACTATGGCCTAAAGAAACTAATTGTCATTAGTTCTCACTATTGTATTGTGGTTTATGCTATCTGAAGCATTTAATATATGCAGTTTCTGGGAGGGAATGTTAGCAAGAGAACATTCTGATTGCATGATAAATAAATAAATAAACAAACACGGGGAGGAAGACAAAACAAAAAAAGAAAAAAAGAAATCATTCTCATTTTGTTGTATAAGTAAAAGCTGGACATATTTATCTGAAAGGATTAACATCCAGAAGGAAATTTAGGAATAGGATATTTACATTTAGAAGAAGCAAGAGAAAAATGCTGTCATCAGCTGTTGAACAAGAACTGATACAACAATGAAATGTGGAAAAAATATGCAAAATTAGAGAGAATATTTGAAAATTGGAGCGTAAAAGAAAATTTTAATGAGAAGCAGAAATGTCCTAAATCACCTGTTAATAAAGGTGTGTTTGTGGTACACCCTTTTTGCATCTGCCCCTCTAAAAAACACATGGAAGTTTTGGTAAATACTATACAAGATATTGCATGCTTGCATAGTAAACTTAAAAAAGATGTATGGCTTCACCCTCCTGTTTGCTGAAGTCAGGCAAGCATTTCTTGAACAGCATAAAACCTTGAACAATTTCCTATGCTCAAAATCCCTTGGGCTGGCAGAAACAAGATGTTAGGAAAACAATTTCAAACCATACATATTCATTTATGGATATATATGGAATATATTAGAGTATAACATAAAGGCTAAGCATTTCGTTTATTTCACAAAAATATTAATGAGGGTTTGAGGTTCACCAAAGTAACATTATTAGCCTTGGAAGTATCTAAAATTGTTTGGTGTCAGCACAGCTTGGTTTCATAGCCATCTCATCAGAACCGTTGATGATAACACTCCCTTTGTATGCACTCAATGCCCAAGTCTAAGCTAACAAATCTACACATTACAAGGCTTATTGCCTTATTATCCATTTACTAAATCATGATCCTTCTCCTATGTTCAAGGTAAACCCTGACATGATCTCTTACATATAATTACAGTATATGAATGATAAAACTCTTCATCAGCTAGGTTGCTCAAGAGCCTGATTGCTTTTGCCTACTTAACAAGGAGCTTTAATATAAGCAACAAAGCAGTGTGTCTAAATATACATTCTAAGGCAAGAAACTTCTTCCACATATTTTAGTGCACAGTTCCCAAGGGTTTTTCTCACACTTTTTCCTCTGACTAATATTCTATAGGCATAGACAGAATAGAGATAGATAGATTTGTTTCAAGAATTCATCTGAAATTTGCAAATTTGATTTCTCATCTAAAATTAAGTGAAAGACAAAAACTGGTCTACAATTCAAATGTTCTAAATGAACAGGTTGGCTACAAGAATAATGTGAAGCTGTGGAGATGTAAAACTATAGGGCCTGAAGATAAGCCTCATGCCTTCCTTTTCAGCCTCATTAGATAGTGGAAATCCATTTATCCCTGTACCTGAACCACACATCACTGTAACCCTGCTTTTCTAGATCATTGCCTAGTCACTAACCAATAATTTGGATGTTTTATTTAAAATTTCTTTTGCAATCTTGGGGAAGTCATAATTCTCCAAAGGATAATCAGAAAAGTCTGTTTTCAAAGTGTTGTATCAGAGTTTTTCCACTATAAAAGCAAGAAAATGTCTTGCATATGGCATCTTCAAACTCTCTGAACTATTTGCAGGGTCCTTTTAAAAACTGTAGAAATCCTGGGCATGGTGTATCTGATTTAGATCTGGGAGAGCTGAGAATGATCCTGGAGTCCAGAGTTATCACTGCTGAGTTGCTCAGTCACTTGTGTACATGGAGTGGATAGAGTTACTGTTTAGACAAACCTGCATGTGATGATGCATATGATATTGCTCCCTGGCAGTCTTTCTGCAGAGAAAATTTACAATTTAAATAGCATGTATGATTGATTTCTTCAAATACTCTTTTTAATTCTTTTCCTCTATCCAGAGACAATTAAAATTCACTCAACTTCTGGAGAGTGATGACCAACATGTATTAGTTTAATAATTAAAGGATGAGTTTAAAAGTAGTTTTAGATGCCACTACTGATGCCGTTTCCTTTTAGAGCTTTTTATTTTTTCAGTATTTGACATGTATTGATCTCTAGACAATTTGGTTGTTTCCATTTCTGAGTTCCAACATTTTTTGCTGATACACTGTGAAAACACAGTTTTGTTCAAGTAATTTCATTTACCTGAGGAAGAGGATTGGGAGGAGAAGAGAAGAGAAGAGAAGAGAAGAGAAGAGAAGAGAAGAGAAGAGAAGAGAAGAGAAGAGAAGAGAAGAGAAGAGAAGAGAAGAGAAGAGAAGAGAAGAGAAGAGAAGAGAAGAGAAGAGAAGAGAAGAGAAGAGAAGAGAAGAGAGGCATAACAATAGTTCACAATCTATACCAAACTTTTCTTCTTTTTTTTTATTCCTAAAGAAGAGCAGAAGGATCAAATGTCACAAGCTTCCAAGAATATTCTCATGATTGATAGGTGTATAAGCTGATGATTGTCAATCTTAATGAGGACATAGCAAGATTGCTGGGTTTCATAGCTAAATTTTCTCTCCCTGTAGGCAATCAACACCATACTAATGATGCTTTCAGATCTATGTATGAGAAAATTAACAATCTGTGAAAGTGCATTTCTTTCAGGATTAATACTGAAAATCTGAATGACACTATGGTGCCACTAGAATGCTGAAAAAGCTACAGATGTAAATCTTCTTTTCTGTCTCTACTCTGACAACAGTAAGAGAGCTTCAAGTTTTTATAAGAGAGAGGCTGTGGACAAGCCTATGGTCTTTTCCTGTTTTTTTGGTGTTTTGTTTTTTTTACTGGAGGACTGAAGAAGCAGCTGTGAAGCTTCACCCATATCTTCTGCTGGTTTAACTCTGATGTGGTTTAACCCTGGTCAGCAGAAAAAACCCATAGACACATCTCTAAGGAGGTACCAATTCTCACTTCCCTAAAAACATATTCCACCACATCCTGTTTCCAGTGAGAGTTTGTTTCAAACACAGATCAGTCCAGTTTGAAATATTTTGAATCAATGAGAATTCATCTGAATGAAATCTTCACCAGCTAATAATTTTCTTGGTGTGTACAATTCACCAGGTACTCCAACTGCATTTTCTTATCTATCTCATGTGCCTTAAACTTAGTCTAATAAGCAGTGCTGCTCTGATGTGCAATACTTCCCATCATGGGATCTCAAAGAACTGAAACAAACATTAACTAGTTTGCAAGACCTTAGAGAAGCTGAATATAAATACAATGAACAAATGAGATGAATGGATAAGAGAGTTTTAATGGAGACTCACAAGAAAATAGTTCTGGAAAAAAATACTGTAAACAGCAAACAAACATCTTTTTTTTTTTTTTTTTTAAATTCTTCCTCTAGGGGATTTTGATAAAAATTCCCAGAGTTTGCAAAGAGTGGATGCTTGAAATTTTGAGAATTTCATGTAAGTGTGTTTCCATGGGAAAAAGCATATTTAATGTAATTGATACAAAATTTGAGCTAGAAATAGTCCCAGCGATCTTGAGGTTTGGTGCATCCCCAAACACAGGAAGAGTATGAGTGTGCTTTGGAGCCTGAGACATCAAATTTTTTTTTTTTTAGTAAGAATATTCATCAGAAGTACAGTAAAATGTTTGAAGAAGGAAAGATTTTTTTTCTGTGTTTGGGCATGTTGATGTCAAGCAGTCAATATAGATGTGTTGGAAGACTAAGAAATATCCTCTTTTCCTCTCATTACTTCTGGAATTGTCTTTCCAGCATTCATAATTAAAGCAGACAATAGTCCAAGCTCTCTGAGATGATAGTCCAAGCTCTCTGCAGACTCAGCAACATGAAACTATTCTGGGGTGAAATTTTCCAAATGTTTTTCCTAAATTGGGATAGAATGTTTTTCTTCCTGATAAAATAGAAACTGAAGCTTGGAGGACACCCTGGTATGGGTTTTATTTTCTGGCACTGCTCCTTGGCAAAAGACCTTCTTCTAGAGCAGCTGATTGCTCCCAAGCCTGTCAAGCAGGAGATCAACTCTTTATCAAGTTATCTAATCCCTCAGATTACCTGTTTAGGCTTCAGGAAATTAAAATTTTTGCACTAACACTTATTAAAAAAAAATAAAAAGTAAAAATCTAGGTAACAAGTTGTAGTGTTTCAGTTAATATCTTTCTCTGCTTTCTCTGAAATAATTTCAATTCTATTTAAAACACTAATTACAGATTAGAAAATAAGATTAGGGAAGTATTTTGCTTCTACAGATAAAATTTAGATGTCACCCATCTCTTCTCCTTCTCCTAGATGCCCAAACAGAGAGCAAGGCACAGTATTCAGAAGATGTTGATGCATTGGAGGCAATTTCCTGCTCATCAAATTGCACCTCACAGGATATTAAAATGACACATAATTAGACTGGTTTCAAAGAGATTACAGTGTTACCAGAGTTGCTTGTTCTTTCTATCTCTTCACCTTTTGCTGCACCTCAAACTGGTGCTGATTATTCCACAGATCTCATAACCCCTCTGCCATGTATGTTTTTTCTTTCTGAAGTCCATCTATTCCCAGAAGAGTTTCCATTGTGTTCTGTAAACTCCAAATCAGTTTTCATGATCGATCAAATTCTGATCTGATTTCCAAATTTTAATCTGTATGACATTAATTAAAACAGGTACCATAGAGAATGAATCAGAGCTTAAATTATTCTTCCTCTGGCAAGTGTTAAAACTTTCACACATTTTTAAGAGTCAGTAATAAAAAATTCTAAGCAAAAGAAAAACATGCCTGTAACAGAATTTCTAAATGCAGTCTTACAAAGGACAAGGTTATATGTTTCTTATTGAAAAATAAATATTTCTTCTCCATTAGTAATCAGAATTTATATTAAAGAGAAACTACTAAATGTTTTCAGTTTAATCCATTCAAATGAACAATCATACATTTTCTGAAAAACAAAAATGTCTGAATCTGTGCTGCTGAATTTTAATGGGTAGTGTGACAATACTGAAAGAGCTGAGAGAACACTGATGTCATGGCAGTATCTAAGAAAAAGATAAATAAAGATAAATTAAGTAATTTAGTTTCAATACAGTCTCATGTACCACCATATAAAACAATGTGGTATGTCAACAACAAAAAATCACCATGATAATAAAATCAAAGTTGCATAAGTGCATCCATTTTAAGGATATTGCATAGTGTCACACGATATTTTTGCCTTTTATAAAAGTGAAAGTTTGGTTTGTACAAAAAGGATGCATAGACTCTTACAGGATATTTAAATAAAGCTCTACACTAAAAAAATAATATAAATGGCAAAATATAAAATCAAGTGGAACAAATCATTAGATTTCAGAATGTCAGTTCAAATGGGGAACCATAAGGCAGTGAGATTTAAGCAGGTTATCTCAGAGGTCAGTCTCAGCTTTATGCATTCATTAAATTTAGAAATTGTGTGCAATAAAAGAGAAAATAAAGGTTGGCAAAATTTGTAGATGAAAAAGTAATTAAAGCATGGCAACTGGGCCTTATTTCAATGCAGTGCACTTGTAAGGCATATGGAAAATTGATTTTTTATGAGCAATTAATATTAGTCACATTCTCAAACTAATCAAGATCCCAGCATCCTTATATGTAGGGAATGCAGTCAGTAGACTTAGAAAAAAAAATTATACTTTGTCTAATTTGCTAAATTCTGTGACATAAGTGAGTGAGATAAACATTTAAAAAGGTTTGAGGAAAAAACAAAAAGAAAAACACAAACCAAAACACGCACAACCCTATGGATTTATGAACACACAATGAGAAACTAAAAAGCTTAATTTAATAGTTAAACTCTATCTAGCTAGTACTGTGTCATCTGCTAACAAACCTCTGCAATAAAGAGGTTTCTGACAGCTGATTATTCTTTTTTGGAACCCTAGAATGTTTTGGGTTGGAAGGGACCTTCAAGATAAAGTAATTCCAAACTACCCCTCAGGAGCAGGGGCACCTTCCACTAGCCCTGGTTTCTCAAATCAGACTCAAGCCCAGCCTTGAGCACTTCCAGGGATGGAGTTTCTCTGGGCAACTTGTTCAAGTGCTTCACCAGCCTCACTGTAAAGAATTTATTTCTAATATCCAATCAACTCTGTGTCAGTTTACTTCATGGTGAAAAAAAGTATTGGTAATATCTAAGAGTTGGAAAGTAAAGTTAAACAAATGCATATAAGAGAGAGGGTGCACATTTTTTTGTGAAGAAAATAGCACCTGGGACTCCCTGTTTAATAATGTCAATGCCTATAAATCTTTCAAGAAGACACAATCTACCTCAAAAAAAGTACAGGCTTACTTCAGAGGAGTTCTAGTAGGACATTTAGGCTATTTATGAATGAATCAGATCAGATATTTGTAAGAATTCTTCCCAGCCAGAACTTTATTAGTCCATATGAAAAGAATAGTTGAACTGACATCATGAGTCTTTCCAAATTCAACATGATAGGGGGAAAAACTCTTAAGTTTTTCTGACAAAGTTACCTGTTCTAGGGCAGATCTCAACCTCTGAACTACTAATCTGAGACTTAATAAAAGTAACAGAGACACCAAGACATGCTTCATGTCAGTGTTTCTGTGGATGATGGAGAAGGCTGAGACATCTAGGCCAGCTGCATGGCTCTGAACTGTAAATACATGCAAATTTGTTAAATCAAGCTGCTCTTTCCTCCAGAGAGATTACACCCTATAACAGCAAGAAAAATGGGGGGAAGACAAAAATCAGGACCAAGCTTTCAGAAAGAAAACATCAGCAGCATAAAAATATGACAGAATTTAGCATTTGTGATGTCTGTTCTCTAAGTTTTCCACATGGAGAGACTATCCCAGAAAATATCTTAGTGTCTTCCAAATGTGTTGCTTAACAATCATTTGCAAGATCAAGATGATGACCTCAAAGTTTTGCTTACTCATTATTTTCAAGGTTATTATTTTTCATTGACTTGAGGTACTGAAAACTTTTTTAAAGTAGTTTCTAGCAGTTTCGGAAGCATAATTTTGCAGTATGAAGTAGAATCTTCACAGCCTCAATCATTACAACAGTTCATAAATATGGAGTTTAAAGCTTGAAATTACAACATTTCAAAATGCACAAGGAATTATTACTCTCAGGGACCAGTCATATCTCTCCAGGAGGTGTTTATTTGTGTGAGTTTTTGTTCCATGAATGACAGATCTGTGGGTTTGTCTCTCATTCTTCAAGTCTCTCAAGAAAGTGGTATTTACACACACTAATTGGCAAACCTCAGAAGTAAAATCATGTCAGTTAATACTCTTACGTGGTCTCCTTTTTTGGCCTTTCTGTTCTGACAAGTTGCCATCCTTAAAAGTAATGAAAGATTTTTTTCAAGTAATATATCTGAAGTTATTATAATTTAAGGTTTATGTGTCACACTCATTGTACAACTTTATCTTTGTGAACTAGAAAAGTTGTATAAAGTTATACAGATGCAAAATACAGTATCCTTCTAAGGATCCCCTACGGAGTCTATATGGTCCATATGGATCAGCTTAAAAATTACCATTCATTCTAGGACACAAAAAATAACAAAACAAAATCCCTGTGTATGACTCCAGAAAAATAAATTAATTCTTTAACTAATTAAACAATCATTGTAAAAAAACATGGTAAAAATCCAGATTTTTGTTAAGAGTACTCAAAATGTTCAGAAAGCAGCATCATACTACATTTATTTAATGGGCAGTGATAAACCTTATCCCTGCCTTTCTATCAATATTCAGAATAGCCAGAAATCCTTGAGAATGGAAAAGATGTTTCTAATGTTTATAACTTTCTATTAAAATATTCCTTCCTTACATTTGTGTATAAAAAATAAATCAGAAGATATGTAATATAAATCTAGACAAATTTATTTTTTCTTCATGAAGCTTGATAATTTGATGGGCAATGCAAACCTCATTGCAGACAGACAAAATGCCACAGAATGCCACACTATGCATCAAACCATAGATATTTCCACTCAGTCATAGAAAAATGATTTTAAAAGAGAAGAATAACCAGTTTTGAGGAAATATATATAAGAGATTATAATATATAATATAATATTACATATATGTGGGGTTTTAGTTCATCATCAGATTTTGGATTTAGATTTAAAGTAAGAATAAGAACAGTGGGGTGGAAATGCACCTGCATGTGTGTTTTAATTTTAAGTGTTTCTGTTTGTGTTATATGTATAACTTTCTGTGTGGGCCTTACTGTTCTCATACCTTTATTCATTAATTTATTCTTTTTATTCCTATCAAATCACTCATTAATTTATTCTTGCGGTGTTTCATCTCTGAAATGTCAGAATCACATTGAAAAGAATAATTTCATCTACAAGCTTCTACCAATCATTTTATTTTGCTATGAAGATATAACAGGAACTACAGTGTATTAGTAATTAAAATAGGTAAAGTTTTCATTAAGTTCGAGAAGTAAACTAATCGGATGTTCACTAGAAAAAAAGTGAAAACAAACCAGCAAACAACTTGTTTCTTTCTACCTAGAGTGTATTTGCTTTTATTAATGCAGCCCATGGTTCTGTCAGCCTTCCCTGCTGTGACAGGCAGGTGGATTCCCCAGCCTGATTCTCCTCTACAAAGGTGTCTTTTCCCCAGTCAGCTCCTCGCTTGTATGGATGTATGGCAGATGTGTGGCTCTGCATTTGCCTTTGCTGAATTTCCAGAGGTTTCTGCCTACCTGGCTCCATTGGATGACAGACCTCCAGAACACTGCTTGGTGCAGGCTTTTGCATGGTTCAGGTTGTTAAAAAAGACAGGAATAAACTCACATGCCAAACCTTTTTGGCCACAAGAGCAGATCTACAGAAGAGAGCTACAGCCCATATCCAGAGCACTTGAGGCTTGCTCATACTCTATTGCTTTAAAAGGGTAGAAAGTCACTTAGCACACAGTGCAGCACACTGTGAAGTGTAGTTATTACAGGAAATAAATATTAGGTAGAAAGAGACAAGTGAAGAGATATGCCTCATATTTGGGATGTCTGAGTACATTGCTTCTGAGGAAGGTGAACACTTCTTGGTTTGTTGTCTTAAAAAAATACCAACTCACAAGTGATGCATTAAGAAATGGAGTACAGAAGACTCCGCAGTGAGAATTATGTCAAAAACCACAGAAAATCATAAGGAAAAAATCTTCAAGAAGGAAAAAATCCTGAAAGCCACACTAAACCTGATGCTGTAAAGCAAAGGCAACATCCATAAAAGTAAACTGCTGAAAACAGAGAAGGCTTTCAGTACACGATTAAGAGCAGTACTGAAAAGCCCTGGTAGTATGGCAGTACGGATTTAGAGGACAGAACTTTGTGACCCATGCTGAAAGAACTCCACTACTCCACTGCATTGAAGAAGTCAGCAGTCTAGAATCTCAGAGTTTTTTTTAGACTTTTCCTAATGTTAGAGAGAGCAGAAAAAGTCTACAGATAATGACTGGAAAGTTACCCTCCATGGGACAAGTCAACGGACACTACACTCCTAACATGAATGTCTTTTTCAAATTAGTCCTGGGATCATATAACCCACTATAAGATTGCCCTGCTCATTGCAAGGTAGTTGGAACTAGATGAACTTAAGGTCCCTTCCACACCAAACCATTCTGTCATTTTATGAAACACTTATATCCCCTTTCCAGAATAATTCAGGTATTCCCACTAATGGCTTCCTTTGTGGGTTCATGTCCTAAAGGTGAAATACACTTTCTTTATAACTGTTTGAAAAGAAATGAATTATAAAACAGACTCCATGTAGCAGTCCCAGATACGTGTGCAGTTTTGACGAACATAAAAGATATAGGACCTAGCATCTCCGTGCTTCTTCTGTTATGAAAATTAAATTTCTGTATTTTTAGTAGCAATTTCTGCTTTATTTAAAAGTAAGGAGCAATGGGATTTATAAGATTAGGCATTCAAGGTTTAAAATAGTGTTTAGGTATTATTATTTTTTAGCCTAGATACCACCTGTGAAATTAAATTTTTAATAACCTTTCAGATATTTAGCCTTAGGGAAATAATTTTCTTAACAGTAGTTCAAAGGTTTAATGTCACAGTAAAGGCTTTGAAATACGATGTGATCACTTTCATTCTAGAAAGTTAGCTTAAAAAAAATCAAAGTAAAAATGTTAATGAGGAGAAGTTATGCAGTCCAGCTCCAAAACAAGACAGGAAGATGGGGAAACAAACTCGGCTATCAAATGCTTTTATAAGATTTCATCGTGTGTTTTCTATACAGAGCTTCAGTTCCAAAATCTTCACAATCAGGCTTCCAAGATTTATATTTTGAAAATGGGAAAGGGGGAAGTGACTCTGAACTTCCTCTCCAAGTGAAAGCTAGACAAGTGTCTGACACTAGGAACATTTTCCCTTGCCTCCATCCCATGACTGATGTCTAGCGCAGATCTATTGTGGTAGAAATGGAATATGGAAACAAACTGACTGATGAGATACAGAAGGGCTTTTAAAAGGTTATATCCAATCTACAGTGTTTGCTTGAACCTAAACCTCTGCCTAATAGAAGTTTTTTTCAGAGACTTCTTATTTCATCAAATTTCAGCAGAAGTTCATTTAGCAATGGTCAGTCTGGATTTCAAATGCTGCCTTTATTTTTCAGGATAAGGTCACTGCCATTTATGAAAGTAGGAGATTTTCTTCTAAGGTCAGAGAGAGCAGAAACCCTTTTCCAGAAAGTTGCTGAACCACTTGGATTGAAAATATCTGTGAGAGTATTCATTCTTTGTCAAATATTGATGACCTTTTTTTTTCCCCAAAAGGACAAAATCATCCCACTAGTTGAAGTTTGCTCATATTGTAAATAAATGAAAACAGACTTTTAAAAGATTTATCTGGAAATTCCTTTAACAGCTTTCAGCTGACCTATAAACATCTAAAATGTCCATTCCAGGGCTGATCTGCATTCCTGAATGGCACAAAATAGATTTCCTCTATCATGATACTGCTCACATTATTGTGAATAATTTGGATGATAGTATACTGTCAAAAATTATAACAATAATAAAAAAATTTTTATTAGCAAAGAAAACCCCATCTACCTATTTCAAGCAGAGTTTAGGGCTGAAATATTAAATTTATGCTCATCAAGAAACCAGAAAACATTAATTATCCTTCATATTTTCCTATCTAGACTATTACATAGTTTTAGTAATAATTCTGTCCAAAACTTTGATACAATGGAGATTTCACAGCATTCATGGCAGTGGTGGTGGGCATACTCTAAAAGCCAATATATTGCTATTTATTTTCACGGTTTATGTACAGTCTCTTTTCTTCTATTCTCTTCCTAAATTGCAAATATTTGACTCCAATATGGATTATTGGCAAATATTTTTAGGGAGCAGGAGAAATGGCTGAAAAACAAGTGTAAATTCTGGCAAGACTACCACCTGTCTTCTTCAATTAAACTCCTAGGAAAAATTATGTAAATAGTGCTAAATAAATTAAATATTTCAATGCTTATTTGGAGCTTAAACCAGTAGAAAAATAGACAGTTTAATATGAAGAGTCCAAAGAAAAAGAAATCAGATTGGTCAGTTGGAGTCTTACTGTTTCCCCAAAAGCTTTGCATAAACAGAGATTAACAAAAATAATACTAAAAATATATTAATAGCAAACTAGCATACTGTGTAATATTGAAGAGATTATTATATTTTGCTATTTGCTGTTTAAAGTTTCGTAAGTTAAATAAAATTTTATTTCAGTTGATTTTGGCTATTCCATCATCAAACCCAAGGTATAAATAATAAATTGGCCTATGGGCCAAATGAGAAATAAACAGGTTGATTCTACAAACAAACCATTAAAATTCTGTTTTTCCTGCATCTGGATGAAATACCACCAGAAAGAGTAAAAATATTTGCAATTTGTTGTCCATACTTAAACTTCTTTATATTCCTTTACAAAATCTTTTAATGTTTGTGGCTTTGCTTATTTGTTGGTGGGGTGTTTTTTCCTAACCTCTGGACATCAAATTACCAAGGAGAGGGAGAGAGGAAGAGTAAGAGAAAGAGAAAAAGAGAGGACAAAACCGAGAGGTTAGGACAAACCAATTTAATCTCTTTTGAAATTAGATGCAATGCTTCGTGTTTAAATTAATAATTCTGAAACTTTCTGTTTAATTTCCATATTATTTCTGTGGAAAATATTTTCCACAGAAAAGCATTTTTTTAATGGTAACTTTCTTCCCTTTTCTTTTTGAAAAAGTAATTAGACATGCTAGAAACAATGCAAGTTTTCAAGTTCTCTTTCTTTTCAGCATAATTATTCCTATGACAATTAAAAAAGAAAGAGAGAGAGAGAGAGAGAGAGAAGGTGAAAGCCAATTAAATATTTTGTTTACTAGCAAAACAAAAGTGAAAATAGATTTTCAATGCAAACTTTTCTTGATGGAACATTATCAATAATTTTTATTTAGCTTTCTATTAGAGAAAGCTTTTTACATCCAGTTTATCCTCCTGGGTCTCTTCCAAATGGAAAGAAGAGGGACAATCAATAAATGAAGCTGCTCAGCATGGTTGCCAGATTTTAAATATTAAAATCCGGTCCCAGGGAGGGCAATCATGTGTGTACATGTAAGTGTGCATGAATATGTAGGTTCAATGTCTCAGATGTAACCCAGGCCAACTAGTGCTGTTTTATGCCTGAACATTACCCAGCACACCTGGCATCAGATCTAGAGTATATTTCTGATGCATCCACAAGTTTGCTAAAGACTCTTTCGTGGCTGGCATCACTCAGCCTCCCATGTAGACATAAATTGAATTTCTGTGATTGTTACTATTTACTGTAGAAAAATTGGGGCAGAAGAATTTACGTAGGCAAAGCATAGCAGGAGTGGGATTTGACTGTATAAGACAGGATAGTCAGATAACGATAAGAGTTTTAGCAGCCATCTTTCCACTCATCTTTCTGCTAGTAATCTTCCTCTGATATGGTGGCCATAAGCAACTGATTAAGAGCTTGCTTCCACGTACCAATATTCCACTAAAAAGATCTGTGAGGTTCTATTTTATGTTAAAGAGAAATTACAAGATATCTTGTGTAAGTCAATGACACTCATATGAGTTTTGGAGCAGGAAAAAACCCAACAGCTGAAGACGAGCCAAATTATGATCTCAGAGGACTCTGTGTCAAGCTTAATGGCTTCTCTGGAATAACCTCAAGTTATTCTCTGGAATAACCTCAAGTTTATGTGAGAGTCACATAGATCAGAATATGATATTAGATCTGATATTTTTCAGTAAAATTCATCCAAGAAGAAAAAGTATTTCTTTTGGTCAACCCACACACGAACATGAACTATATTATTATTTTACAAGCCCATCTCAGCTCTGCATCCTCTCTTGCAAAGACATAGGGGAGGATGGGTTGGACAATCTGCTTCAGGATCAAATGACTTGAGTATGCAAAACAAAATGAGATAGATGCACTTCCTCCTAAAATCCTTTCATTCTGTTTCACATGACTATTTAAAAAATGAAGTAAATAAACAGCTAAAGAAATGTTTCCCATGATATGGCTCTGTGATATTAAACAAATTCAATTATTTTGCCTACTATATTTTGAGTAAAGCAATAAAAACAAGAACATAAAACAAACACACCTCAACAAGGCTATGCCATGTAGTCACTCAGCATCCTGCTATTAGTCATTCTAACTACAAGTAATCTACCAGCACAGATTGCAATAATGGCACTTTTTCCCCCAGCACAGATGTTCATGTTTCCCTGATCATCTTACAAAGCATAAGATTGTCTACAAAGGCCAGGTCCATCACTTTTTCTAGCATGATTACTGTGATGTTTTGACCATTCAGCACTGAATTTAGACTGCCACCAATGAAGATTTAAAGATGAGCATGTGTATTTGCTCCTCCACTGCTGCTCGATGATGGCTTTCACTGTACCCAGGATCACAGCATGGTCACCACTTCACCTCATTGCTTTCTAAGGCATTTGGAGAGATACTCCAAGCTCAGAATGATGCTGCCTAAAACTGTGTTCCTCCTCTGAGGATGTAAACAATGTAATATGAGTGTTGTCTATTGAAAAGGAAGATAAAAGAGTGGTTAGAAGAAACAAGAAGAGGGCCTTTTGAAGTCTCTTCTTAGATTTCCTTGTGTCGTGGTGGCTGACTGCAAGGAATGTAGATCTGATGGAAAAAGTTAATTATGGTTTTGAATGTAAGAGATTTCAAAATATGTCCCTGCACTTTGGCCCTGTATAATACAAGAAACTAAGTGGATTTTTCTGAATTGTCAGAGCAAAGAAGAGTAACATAGTTGTTAAATCCAGTAAAAACACAGAATCATAGAAACCTAGAATGCTCTGATTTAGAAGGGACATTAAAAATCATCTAGTTCTAACCTCTCTTCGCTGGGCAGGGACACCTTCCACTAGACCAGGCTGCTCAGGGCCCCATCCAGCCTGGCCCTGAACACATCAGACATTATTTCCATTTCCCACTGTGAACTGGTGCCTCCGCAGTGTTCTTCACCCTCCCTCATTGCTCACCAACTAAAATTCAGACATTCTGCACTGGAAATCTGTGTCCCTGGAGATTTGTCTTCAGAATCATCATCAAGTATCAACAGATTTCTTTCATATTATTTCCCTGGCCCAATGTAAACTCTGTGAGATAGAAGGCAAATGTGAATCTACTTCAATATATTTCTGATCCCCCTATAGCTCTCCCCATATCTCCTCTGGACTTTTAGGAATGAAGATGATAAGCATCAGATTCCCTCAGTAACATTTTAAGTCTAAGAATGCAAAGAAAAAAAACAGGAAATTATGGTAATGCCACATGATCAGAACTGCTCTGCAGTGCAACACATCTCACTTTATATAAAATATATTCCAATCCTTATTAATTGAAAAAACCCATGCAATTAATTTCCATGTAGGAAGAAAGGATTAAAGAAACAACATGACCTTAACTTTAACTGAAACAGAGAAAAATCCACAGAGCTAAGCTAAAAAAAAAAAAAAAATGAAACAGAAAGAAATGAGCAAAAATGTCCAGTGTAACAGCTTTGGTTTTTTTTCCCATAGCAGCAGAGGAGATTATACCTGCTGGAAAAAGATGCAGTTTCAGCTTTGCTTCAATAGCTGTAGCCTTGTCTTTGACAAATTCAAGAAACATAAACCGAGTGGTGACACTGTAAGGGGGAAATGATGGAGCATAAAAAATGACATCAAAATTAATATTGTTCATGACTTGCATCAGAGTAGTGAAGCTGCAAAAAAATATTTCTGTTAGTCTTACATTTTTTTCTCTTTGGAACATTCTCATCACCTGTCTCAGTGCAGTGACTTTTGTAGAATGGTAGAGTCAAAGGCTGGAGTGCTCAAGTGTAATTATAAGTCAGCTACGTGTGTTTGCATTCACCCAGCCTGCTTCATCAATGTTCACATTAATTTTATTCACATTAATTTTATTCACAATACAGTTTCCTTAATTTTTTTTTTTCCTACTTGAAAAGAGCAGAAGTCTTCCTGATAAATGAGTCACTATTACGTACTGTCAGATCTCAAAAGACAAAAAATAAGGGGAAAAAAATAGTGTTGCCACTTTTTAGCACTGGATTAATTCCAGACCTCCCAATTAACATCACTGTCATTTAAATAAATGCCAACTTTTACAAAGTATTTTTACTCATTATCCTTTTGTTCATTTCAATATTCATTTATAAATTATTGCATAAAGAGTGACGGTCACATAAGAGAGTATGTGGGAAAGCATAACATCAACAGAAAAATTATTTAAACAATTAAGCTGCAGGAAACTGAACATTAATCTCCTTCACAAGTATTGTTTATAATAGCATTAATTGCTCTAGCAACTTGCATCTAATTTAAAGCATTTGGCTTCATCTGTTGTCTTAGAAGTGTCAAACATCCATTGGTGAAACTGATAGAATCTCTTTCTAGAAATGAAACACATTGCCAAATCCCATGTTGTGACTGTAGGTCTTAGCCAGGGCAGCTAGTCCTTCTCAAACACACCTCTAACATTGCTCCCTTTTTGCTTTGACTTCACCTGGCTTCTTTCTTTGCTATTCTAGCTCCTTATTTTCAATGCTGAATTTTCATTATAACTGTAACTCTAGTGATTTACTCAGTGATTAAAGTAATTCAGTCTTACTATATTGAACATAATCACTGAATCAAAGACTCTTGTCCCGAGGGAACATCTCTTAATACTAGGACTGCTTGCTCTTCTGGATAATATGGATGCTCTGACTGCAAGGCATCTTATTTACTATCATTTTGTTAATCTGTAGTGATGATGACAAAGAAACCTGTGCCTGTAGTTTAAATATGCCTGTGTTACAACTTTGATTGATACAGATGATATTTGAAAATTACAAACAAAGTTAAAAGTAAGACTGTGTTAGGATAAACCCAAAAGTCTAATCAGGAGCTGAGCTAAATTTGTTTATTTCTTTCTTAATAGATTAATCTTTAATTTGACAAATCATTTTGTTTTAACATGTTTAATTGGTTTTAAAAGAGTTTGACTGCATCAGCATATAGTCCACAAATTACACAAATTAGTTTTCTTTCATTTACAACTAATAAAATTTTTTCCATCCTAGCTATAAGATGCTAGTTGGAAGTCCAGACATTGCATTTTATAATGAGCATTCAATTATTAGTACAGCCAAACCCTCCTTTCTACTCTATAACAAAAACCACAATATCTTTTTAATCTTAAATCCAAGCTTCTGGTTGTATTTGCACCTCTTTTTTTGTCAGTGGTGAATAGGGATGACTATAGCCCTCAGGAATAAGTTGACAAATCCAATGTGAATGACTAAAAGCAAAAGATTATCAATACCGATCTTCTGAGAATTCACAGTACTTGGGATATTACTTCCAGCATAGGTCCTACTCCTAAGAAAAATCTGTTGGTCACAGCCCTGAAAAGCACCAAAATACCTCTTAAGATATTACTCACTGTGAAAACACAAATTATCTAGGAACTGTTGGCTTCTACAGAAACAGTAAGTAGTAAAGTTTTTAATGACACAAATTATAATTTTTCTTGCATTACTCTTCCACCTTCTTTTCCAGATTTGTGTAACATGATCATAGTGACAATTAATTTTACCAGTAGATGGGAGTGCAGGAACAACCATGAGCATGTTACTACACAAAGGCAAGGAGCATGGGAGGATGGCACATCTGTTATTACTCAAAAGTTTTCTCCATCTTAGGAACAACATGATGACAAGACAGAGAGTTATTAGTATACTGTCATATCTGAACTTACAGAGGAGTGCTGGGGTTTGTTCATGATGTGACAAAATGGACATATGATGTGACAAAAATGCCTTTTCTGACGTATTTTAATTCATAAATTCACACACAGTTCGAGTAATTTTCTGCGTTTTCTCAAGGCAAATTTCACAGTACTCTCTTAGATCACATTGGGAAAAATATTTCTTCTTCATTAAGTTTTCTAGTTAGAAATATGCTCTTTGGGTACAGACAAAAGTTTTGAAGTACTAAATGCTGAAGAGGTACTGATCAATGGTTTCATTAGGAATGACCGGCTTGTCTGGCTGTCAAAATGTCAAGTTACTTACATTAAAGAAATGAATATATTTCTGCTCACCATGTCTTTACAGAGACATGAACTAATTTGAAAAAATAAACACTTCCTTTGCACATTTTAATTGTTAGTCTTTCAAGTTCATTTCAGGTTCTTATCCCATTGCCCATTTTTCATATTCAAGATGCAATGAACTCAAGTGACTCACTCATGCCTAGTTTTGGGGTGTTTTTTCTTTTGCATGTGAAAAGTCAAGAGAGAGAATTTCTAAATACGTAGAAGGTCATTATAACTTCTAAACTCTGATTTCAGAGCTAATGGGGTCCTAGAACAGAATTAATTTTACATTTTAAAGTAATTCTTCTGAATTTAAATTATATCTTTTAGTAAAAAAAACTCTGCAAAATAAAGAGCATGTTCTAACATTTATTTAGGAAAACCCCCCACAACCAATAGAAACCCCCCACCACCAACAGAAAAACAGGAAAAAAAATAGATAATAATTTGCCTCTTCCTTCCTTTTGAAGACATTTCTAATTTATGATTGACCTTATATGGAGTGCTTAAGATCAAATAGCATCAGTGGGCAACTTCCAATCAAATCTGCTCAAAGATTATATGATTTACGTGGGCTAAGGCTGAATTTTTCTACCAGATTTATCAACCTATGTAATTTAGGAATGAACATCAATCTTTATTAACTGAAAACATACACAAAATATTTGAGTCAATTAAAAAATAAACATACAGTACAAAAGGTGATACTAGAAGATGTATATTCACGAGCCTGAGATAATCGCCTGAAAGTTATTAAAATGCTGGTACCAATATTTGTCTGATACAAAATATGAAGAATAATTTTGATACTTTTAGAGGACTGGTCAAAAATAATGATTCAAATAAAAAATTGCAATGCTGTTTAGATCTCTCTGCATCATGTTTTCATATTGGTCTAAATCATGGAAGATAGTTGTACTTTTCTATTTCAGCATACTTTTACATTTGCAGGAAAAAAATCCCAGGTGAATTCCAAATTCATTGCTCTGACTGAGAGAGATAGAGAAAATTTGCCAAGTTCTTAAAGAAAGCTAGCTGGAAACTGAATGTGTCCTATTCCCAAATTAGTCATACTGAAAAACACTGGAATGCTGGGTCTCCAATGCACAATTTTGTTGTTCTTTCTTCTCAGGGGCAGATGGTGTTACCAAGAACTTGACTTCACATAGCAGAGAAAGGGTTGAGAATGAACAGTGAACACTTAACCTGAGCTCTGAAGAGCATACAAATAAAATTCTGTTTAAAAGAAAGAGAAAAAAATCAAAAATCGGAGCCAAAATCTCAGCAACATATCCAAGGCTCAAATACTCAATTTCCCAGTTGCTAATGTTGCACTTTTGAGCAAACACATTATACTGCATGTTTTGTAAGATGTCAGTCATTTCTGATAAGGCTGCCTCTCTGAAGACCAGAGTATAAAGTCTTCAGCCAAAGCAGGGCAAAGATTGCCAAATATCTGCTACAAAATTCTTCTGAAAGCAACAGATCCTTGATCCCTCAAGGTCTGCTACTGGCAACGCTTCATTTGCTAGGAGAAATGTATAGGATAAAACTGCAGCACTTTGTATGATGCTGTGTTTCATGTACAACAGCCTCCTTCCTAAAGGTACTGACATGTCAGGACTGAAATTGCAGTTATAAGCTTCTAGATTTAGCCACATTCTATTGTCACCATTTGCAATTCCAAAGTCGTCTTTACAAATCAAATGCTCTGTGTCTGATATTTGCTTGTGTGAAAATTAGCATAAAAATAAAACTCCAAGAAAAAAAGGCATGAGAGGAGAATATGGTCATGCAGGGAGAGGAGAATATGGTCATGCAGGTTTGCTTTGGCTCTGTGAGGCTTAAGAGCCCTGAGTTTAATTGCAGTCAAGGAAGAAAAATCAACATCTCCAAAAGTCGATGTTCAAAATTAGGCTCCTGCTCTGAAATGTGCCCCATTTCACACAGGAGTCTCCCTCCACCCATTCATTTGACCAGGACCCATGGGAATATGACCTTATAATGTCTGGGGAATATCGCTGAAAGAGGTTATTCAGAATTCACAAGTCAATAAACATACAATTGCAATAACTGTGAAGCCATTCATTAAAGAGTTACTGATATTCTGTGTTAGAGTTATATGACAAGGTTTTGGCACCAGGAGTCTACAGGGGTGGCTTCTGTTGTCAGACAGAGCCCATGCCACCTGGCAGAGGAGAGACTGATGCTGGCCATTATCTTACTCTTATTTGATTGTAAATAAATTAATCTGAGGAAGTAGAGTGATAGAGTGGCTTTGGTGAGCCCCTGGTGTCCAGCCAAGGCAAGCCCAACTCATACACAAAAACAATACTTAGGCTGACAGCATTTCTGCATACCCCAGACAGAGACTGAAGGCACCAGTAAGTTTGATATAGGATACTATTCTGCTAGATGCAGTAACACATAGCTGTAGCTGTGTGGTACTGTGAGTGATTTCGATCCCAACAAGGCAATGGACAGGAGAATGAGCATAGTATGCAGTTACACATCTTACTTTGGCTTATGGGATGCCTTTCCTGTTTTCCTAAATGGGGTTGAAGTCAGCTTTTCCTCCCTCTGTATGCTCCTAAACCTTCTGACAGCAGCTTTAAATGCCAATAAACTTGCCCTGTTTTGTCTTTTAGTGCTACGTCCATAATTTCAGGATGACACCATCTATAGAGCTTAGAGATGTGTAGCAATACTGTCAGTGAATCAGGCCATGTTTTGAAGAAGTAAATAATTTTTTTGTCTGTTACCTTGTGGAATAAGTTAAAATCTCAGTGCAGTCAAATCACATGAAGTGTTCCTTTGAACTTTTCATATAGTATCTCTGAAGGGTCTTGAAATGCAGAACCAGATCAGAGCATGACAATTGTAGATTAAATGTATCTCTTTGGATTTACATTTAGTGTTTTTCTTCTGCCCTCTGCAAAAATCAGTTAAGAAGCTTTTATCTGACTGTGGAGAATATAAAGGATATTTTCTAGGAGAAATTGTGCAGAAGTTTATTAGTGACTCAAACAGCATTTGAGAGGTAGAAACATAAAACTCAAGAATCTAAAAGTAGAGTCTTATTCATGTCATTAAATGTCTAAGTGTCACTCCTATTGCTGATTTTGGAACGAGAGGACAATCATTTCATTGGTGCCTTTCCAAAAGTTCTGTGCAACAGCAGAAGAGAATTCTGTATAAATCCTTGAGAGAAGTGAAAGGAGATATGCTGCCATCGATTTCAATAAGAAATATAAAAGAGAAATAGACCCAATGTAGATTAGACATGACAACCCAAAAATTGCTAAAAATCATTTGGTAAAAGTAATAAAACCAGATATTTTGCTTAATTAAAAGTGTTTTTAAAAAGTTTTACAAAGTAAAAATCAAAAAAAAAAAATTTAAACAAATTAGTACCTTGATGAATTTTGTATTCTGGGCCTCAGAACACTTTTGTGATCCCCATCTAGGTACAGCTGGGCATTTTGCAAGAAAGGTTTGAAAAGAAAAGAAGAACTTACCTATGTCACCAGTTTCTGGTACAGCATCAATCACATCTTCACTTCAGAATCATCAACAGATTAATGTTGTCTGGAGGACTACAGTGTCCTGCAATGACAAGTTATAAATCATATGAAAAAAGAATCTATCATGTTCAGACAATAATAGCATAAAATAGCCCAAACTGGAATCCAGAGCACTGTGTACAACTGCCATCTCTAAACAGATGTCTACAAGGCATATATTGCTTTGGTATGTTGCACCTACATAACTAATAAGTGCAGAGAAAACTTACATTTTAATATGGGTAAAATATTAATATCATGTTTTAAGCTTGACATTAAATTATTGTAATTTTTGTTTACAGGATTGAAAGGAAAAGGAATAATTCAAATAACACGTTACAATATCCTTAATTATCTGAAATATATTTGTCCATGTCATGTCATAATTTTGAGGTGGAATATTCTGAATTCTTATTGTCATTTTGATATAAATAAATTTTCTTCTCCGACACTGCTATCTATGAAGATGATTTCCCACTTTTATATCAGGTTATACACCTAGCCATAGATAGGAGTGGATTGGATTAAAAAAACCCTAAAAATCCAATTTTATTACTTTGAAAGAAAATAGGATGAAACTGGAGAGAAAGAAAAAGCAGACTGGAATAGAGCTCTGCAATTGTTAAGCTGATACAGGGTACTTGTGTTCTCCTCTCCTTGATTCACATCTGAGACTTCAAAATTGGTTTTTTAGTTTTCCAACATTAAGTTTTCCAACATTAAGTTTTCCAACAGTGAGTTGATTACTCTGGGCTGAAATTCAGCAGTTCATTCATCTGTGTGTTATACATGTATGTGCAAATTCAGTTCTGGACTAAAGAAATTGTCCATGAGAACTGACATATTTCATCAGAGGACTTTTTTGTAGATTTTCTAAAAGAGGAAAATGGTCACAGAATAAGCAACCAGCATCAAAAATGAATCTACTGATACCAAACCACTAAACATTCTAATTAAACCTCAAATCACTGTAATTAAGATTTGCTAAGAACTTAGCATTCATGACAAATATAAACAAAGCATTTCTTCTTGGAATTTTTAGAACAATCATGGGGATACGGATATGCCTGATATTTTGGTGAATGATCATTGACATTACCAAATTTCCACTACTTTCAACATATCATGTCTACCTAGGACTCTTTAATATTCTTGGAATAATTCTGCAAACCCAGAATTGTAGAGTCACAGAACATTTTAGGTTGAAGGGGCCCTCTGGAGGTCCTCAAGTCCCATTTCAGAGCATGTGCCACCTTGAAATTCTTTCCAACCCAGTTTCTTTTTCAGCACACCACTCGATACAGTTTTCATGAATTGCTTATTTGTGTTGCACACACTATCTCATCACAGAACACATACACACAGTTTTACTAATTTGAAGGCATCACAGGATTAAGAGAAAGATGAGATCAAGTACTGAAGCACATACCAGAATATTAGAGACCAGAGAGTAGAATTGTTTCAAGATTTGCAACTGAATCATCACTATCTTGGGACTGAAGAAACACTACCAAAGTTCAATTAAAATTTCCCATATGAAACCTCTTTTTCAAGATAAAGTATATTTTCTCCATATTTCCACCACGTGCTTCATGTAATTTGTTGGCTTGCTGGCTTCTTGTACATACCTGCCTCTTTTTCTATATAGAGATCTTATGGCTACTATGCCCCCATATGTCTTTAGGACCTTCAATATAAACCTTCAGTTAGAGAGGATAAACTCTGGCCTTATGTTTTCATGGACACTTGTATTCCTTATTTAATAGGCTAATAAAGCTGGATATATTTCATGTAAGTAAAATTTGGTTTTCCTTTCCTCCATGGTCTCTTACCATTATAGAGTACTGGAATAGTCTCGAGTGAGGAAAATTAGTTTTGCAGTGTGTTTTTAAAGATTATGAAACAGGTAGTTTCTAAATATGTGTGTTTTTTGTCACCTAACATATTCAGTCAGCACACTATCTGAAAAAAAAAATTAAAAATGTAAAGTATCTGCTTCCAGAAGATGATACTTTATATTGGAACAATTCAATTAGCAGATGTAAAGTGAACTTGGGCTGCACCAGAGAGTGGAATCTACGTGTTGTATTATGTCCCACCAAGTAAAGAGACATGCCTAAAAAAAAAATAAAACCCTGAAAAATTGTTTTGTACTATTCTAGAAATTATGACTGCAGTCTCTTCTGCACTGTTCTGACAGTTTAGAAAAAAGCTTCTTTTCTTTCTTTCCATAATCATTGAAATAACTCTAAGCAAACTGCTGTGCATTGTATCACTGACTTTAGTAATTTGCAGGCACTTACAAGGAGTATAAACAGTGCCACACACTGAGAAGACTGGTGTTGAATTATGCAAGAGCAAGCCACATATTTCAGCCTGAATGAGGAAAGTAGGAGCCATGTTGGATATTAAGAAAACATATCAGGTTCAGAGGTCTGCAATTAATCTTGTCAGTGCATGAAGCCAAGCTAACCTGTTTGCAGGAACACAACATCTCAGTGCCTTTTTCTCTTCTGTGAATACACAGTCAACCATGGACATGTGGGATTTGAATCCATAAATGTGACTGGACATAGTCAAGGTCTTGAATATTTTACTGCATTCTTAGAAGTATTAAATATTTACACCAGCTCTTTGCAAATGTTGTACAGAGAACAGGCAGATGGAATGAATTTCTGTAAGCTACCCTACAGTATATGCAGATAATACAGATATTTCTAGACGAGAATTACATTCTGCTGTCAGTTGGAGCAGAGAAATTTGGTCTGCAGTTGATCCAAGTGTCTCTGATTGATAGATACAAAAGTCAATATAGTACCCATAGATACACTTTTAAAACCACATTGTCCTTTTTTAGACAACCAGTAAAATATCATAATTGAATACATTTACTTTTAGAACCTGTTAACGCTAAGATACATGTAGTGAAATTGACTGAAAATAAATTAAAATAGATTGGTTTTCCTTATTGATCTTGACCAATGTACAAATGTCATAGATGATGATTATGATGATCCTTATACAAAGAAAAAATATAACCAAGCATTCTGCAAAGGCCACTTCCATTACAAGGGCTCTCTCTATTGATTGAATGAAGCCTTCCTTGAGAAGTACAACAGTAGGTGTTTTTTAAGAAAATTGATTTTAATGATTAAAGAGACCTCAATATCCCTTTGATGTTTCACACCAGAAGTATTCAGTAAAGAATATAAGAGCCTAGTATAAGTTCCTTAATGGGAACAAATAGATGCACTCCCACATTCTTTAAAACTTTACATTATAGTATAAAATAACACAAAAATATCACAATTTACGTATAAAATATCACAAAAATATCTTGAAATTTTATCAGATTGTAATGTTTCTTTTGAGACTTTGCCTTCCTTCTGCAATCAAACACAGTTTTCATATATTGAAGTCATTGCCAGAGTTCTAACTTTCAAAATACATCAGGCTAACCTGTGATGATGTTCTGGACATGACTGGAAGGTGGACTTGCCGTTGTTGTGTCATTTTTCAGTGTCTCAGCACATATAGAACTGATTATCTTATGTTCCTCTTCCCACATGAAAATATCTACAATACATTTGATTTTTAATCCATATAGGCATCCAATGAAGAGGTGTAAGCATCTAGGCAGACATTAGAGATCTATGTAAAGTAGAAAAGTAGTTTTATGGTTTTTTTAAATTAATCATCAATATGATAGAATCAGTCCACTAAAATTCCATGTAAAGTTAACATTTGTGACTGATTCTGCTAATAATCATCACCTCTGAGTACCCTATAAGTCATCTGGGGCCAAATCAGTCATTTTACAGAGGTCTCCTATGAACTCCATCCTTCTGGATTTCCAGCCATGTAGAACAGATTTCTATTTAAATTTCTCCTCTGCATTCCAACAATCTTTAGTGTGAACAAGTTTAGTAACTTATGTTCTCAGGTGCCATTTTCCATGCTCTGATAAAAATAATAAATGGAAAAGTGAAAAGATAAAATAATTAGCACTCTTCTAAACTTTTAAAGACAGTTATGAAAGTGTGATTTACTGCCTGTTCACATTATTAGAGTGAGTCTCGGATGCAAGAAGTTGACGTTTCTTGCATGTACAAATCTTGGATTAATTCCATAATTTTCGTAAGCAATTATAAACTTCATCAGCAATGACACACTTCTATATTAAGATTAGAACTGAACCTTGAGTTGATTCTTCTGCTTGCTCCCAATGATTTCAGTGGGAGGCAGTTTCAGTTGTCTTGACATGTAGGTCTGGACAGTCAGTCTTGCTCACTAAAAGTGAGGAAAAGCTAAGGATGTGAGCAAAAAGTAATTTTCTTTCATAAATCAAATACTTTCTACGGCACAAACTGGAATCAGTGCATTTTGGACTGGAAAAGGGGAATGGAAAGGAGACTGGGCAGCTGAAGAACAACCCAGATCCCTTACATGAAGAATGGAGAGTGTATTAAAGATTTTGTTCAGCAGATCCATTCATATTCCAGTCACTGCTACCCACAGTAGAACTCTCAAGTTCAAAAAGGAGAACCTGCATTTATAAGTTATCCAAGTATTAAAGTGATGTCGAAGACCCTGCTTTTGTTTGAGCTCTAAGCTGCCCAAATGTCATAGCAAAACCTCTCTAAGCCTTGAAACCACTTTTTTATTTTATGGAAAAGGGAAAAAAAAATAATGACCTAATTTCTTGCTTCCACAAACATGTTTAATAACTTCTGAGTTTTTTAACACAGAAAAATATGCTTAATGACCTAAGACAGCAATTTAAACACAGTTTTCCACTTTAGCCTGCTCTGTAATGTTTCTTAGTAATTTAGTTGAAGACTTTTTACTTCATTAATCATGAAATTAATGCATTTTCCTTACAACTTGGAATATTTCTGACCCAGCTGATGAGGAATCTAAAAGATGCAGCTGCCTTGCAATGGCAATAAACAGAAGTTATGAAGTGCAGAGCTGACCAGTTGTTTCCAAGTACAAGCTTTCCAAGTGAGATTGCCTGATCACCTCCGGTGACCAAGGGGCTCAAAGAACAAGGATGGGATGAATCTTGATTTAAGGAACTGCAGTTTTTTAACCAGTGCATGAAGCAGATCCTTTGCAGCAGCAAGAGAAAAAGGTGAATATGTTTTAGTGTACAAAACATACTTAACAAAATTGTTAAGCAAAACGACTTAATTTCTGAGAAAGAAAATGGTTCTTTGCCTTGTTTTCACTACAGAACATGTGTTCTTTAGAGAGGTATAGATGAAAGTCATCAAATGTAAAACAAATTTTCAAACAGAATAATTGTAAAATGGATATAGGCACAATTTAAAACTGTACTGGTCTTGCAGAGTGAATCTGTCACTGCTTTTATGCATTTTTTATTGAAGCTGAGTAAGCCATAGGAACAAAATCATACAGACAACTCTTTATATTCCAATGTTTTCATTTGTGTTATAAGATTTTTCTAGTAAAAAAGTATCTGGTAAAACAAGAAAATCTCTTCAGATAACAATATCCACTGTTTTGCCACTTACTCATATAAATGACTGACTGTTTTTAGTCATAGATTTGCTGACAAAAGAGGATAAAGGAGAATCTAGAGCTAAGAAGATGTGATTCCTTCATCAGCATCCAATGTCCTCATGTAACTATGTTCATTAGGAATATATAAAATTTGGTGCCAGACACCTTTGTAACACTTGTATATTCATGAGAGTATTATATACTGAACCTATCTTTTCTTCTCGCAGAAAAAATTCTTTAATAAAAACGATGATAGGAAAAATGGCATATTAAAAAATAAAATTAAATGCAATGTTGTTCTCTCCTGACAACTTATCTTCCTATTTCCAACTTTTCATTTATTAAAACAGGACATATCACGAAAAAAATAGAATACTCCTAAGCACCAAAAATAGATATAAAAGTATATGAATTTCCTCAACAGTGCTTAATTATTATATTTCTTCTCTTAACAGACTAAGGAGTTCCCAGGCCACTGTTTCAAGTTTTAAATGAGACATAAAGTAGCATTTATACTTTAATATTATCATAAGCAGCCTTTGAAATCACAGCTCCTTTCTGCCAGGCACTGAGCAAAGACCCAGGTGGAGAGACTTCCTGACCCAGAAATCACATACTCCATATTGAAGAAGCAAGAGCAATAATACATAATAGTACGATTATTGCCATATAGTAACTCAGCCGTGGAATGGGAACAAAAACCATTTGGATCAGATCAGATCATAGGACATATACCCTGCCAAGACTTGCAGTAAAAGACATGAACAAGAAAACAGTCTAAGCTAGTGCAGCTGTACACCAATATTTCTCATCCAACCTTCTGTGTCCCACTGGTTTCCTGAGACGCAGGTGCTGTCTTTGTGCTTAATATTCCTGGATTAATTCTTTCACGCAATGAATTAGCTCAAATTAATTATTTTAAAGACTATGTAACCTTTAGAAATGCAGGTTCCTTGATATCTGGATGAGCTAGCCAACACTACTGTAGTTATGAGTGCAACATCATCCTGGGATTTAAGTACCTCAAAGAGTGTGGAACAGGGCTGACTGCTGGGGTCTTATGACTTTTCCTTTCCTTCAAGTGTCTGAACTCCTCATCACTATGGTATGCAAAGCACCTCCTTGGCAGTATTTGATGGGATTATGCCATCTAGGATCACATTTATACTACAGCCAGTATTGAACCTTTTAAAGGTTATATTTATTTAAAGAATATCTGGAACACATCCTAGTCTATACATCTCTAGAACTAATTTAGATTTCTGCACATTAGGGTTCACCTGGATGATACAGGGATGATTAAACACCTTAATACAAATAACACAGCACTTTCACTTTCTGTTGAATCACCATGGGCTGTAATTTAAAGAAAAGCAGGCAGATGGCTAGATGGTCAGCAAAGACAGGACAAAACACTCCAACTAGATTGTTGCAGTATATCATGCTCTAGATTTTATCCATCTGTAGAACAAACCACCTTCCAGTTGTTTGAGTAATATGACTGGGTAAGCACTGCTAAGTACTCTGCAATAACAAAAGTACTGCTGAAAAAAGAGCTGTATACAAGGTATGCACACTGATGGCTTTCGCAGACAAAAAATGCAAATTAAGGCTCATAAGAATGTAATCTCACCCTGCCAAAATATTTATTCATGGCAAGCATTATCTGCACAATTCAGAAACACATACACCACTCCATATCACAAACTGCTGACAAGATGTAGAAAAGGCAATAACACTTGAACGTCTATGCACTTTATTCGTTACTCTGCTGAGGTATAAGTACACGCATACATTTTTAAAAGCAGTTAGAGAGCTGATTGTCAGCAATTCATTCCCTAGCATTTCTGCTGCAGATTCTTCATTCACTTAGCCCCAGAGCCATCGGCATTTGTAGGCAAATGTGGAAAAAAATCCTTGCAGCAAGCAATCGAAGCAGACATCACATAGTTATGTGTCCATTGGAGGGCTGAAATCTGACTGGAAAGGTCAGATGGCCCAAAATTTTAAATGACCTTGTGACATTAGGTCATTGTCTCTATTACAAATTAGATGTCTATACAAGGCTTTCAAAATCCTCCTAATTCTTTTATTTGAAATAATATGTTTGAATGCAATTTAAAAATTGAAGCACATGAACTGCTTCTGTTTGTATTATTAAATTCTGTATCTATATCTAAAAAGGAAGAAGCATTTTTATTTCTCATCATTTTTCACAATCTTTCAGCATTACCAGTGATATTACTGCATATTACTGGATGTTATGCAATACCTCAGTGATGTGTAACCAAGGGAAATTTTGGAATAGGTGCTGTATAGTGACATTTTTTACTTCCTTTCAAGGGAAAGCAAGGCCCACAGGCCTGAGCAGGCAAAGTACTGATGCCTTTTTCTGAGACCATCAGTATTTTCAATGTCCTATTGGGATGCTATGTCCCATAGCATGGCCTAAGATCCATGTGTTTGAGTACACAAATGTCAAATATTCTTTTACATGGGCATTTTTGGCACTCACAGCTCATCCAAGTATAAATGGATTGATACTCAGTGATAAACTCATGGCACTCACACTATTTCCTTTCAGATCACATTGATGCTAAGAAGACCACCTCCAGTCTTCATCTACTCTTTCACAGAATCAGAAAATCACAGAATGGGTAAGGTTGGAAAGGACTACAGTGGTCCAACCTCCTGTGCAAGCAGGGTCATGCTCTAAACATTGCACCGGATTGCATCTTGGTAGTTCATAAGGTATAGTCAGTGAGGGAGACTGCACAACCTCTCTGGGCCATCAGTTCCATCATCTGAATAGCAAAGTTCTTCCTCATGTTCAGGTGGACTCTCACATGCATCAGTTTCTGCCTATCTATTCTTGTTCTAGTGCTTGGCACAGCCAAGAAGAGCCTGGCTTCGTCCTCCTGACACCCTCCCTTCACTCTTCTCAAGGCTGAGCAAACCCAACTCTGCCAGCTTTTCCTTGTAAGAGAGTTGCTCCAGTTCCCTAATCATCTTTGTCACCTTCTGTTGGACCTGCTCCAGGAGCTCCAAAGCTCTCTTGTACTGAGGAGCCCAGAACTGGACACAGCATTTCAGATGTGGCCTCAGCAGAGCTGAGTAGGATCACCACCCCTGACATGCTGAAAATGCACCCCAGGATACCATTGGCCTTCTTGGCCACAGGGACACACTGCTGGCTCATGGGCAGCTTGTTGTTCACCAGGGTCCCCAGATCCTTCTCTATAGAGCTGCTTTCCAGCAGGTCACCCCCAGCCATTATTGCTGTGTCGGTTTATTTTTCCCCAGGTGCATGATCCTGCAATTGCCTTTGTTGAATTTCAGAAGGTTCCTTTCTGCCCATCTCTCCAACCCATTAAGAGAAGGTTGTGAAGGGCTGCACAGGCCTGGGGATATATTGGCCACTCCTTTTTGCCATCAGCAAATTTCCAGAGGAGACATTCTTAGAGTAAGAATGCAGACAGAAGAATGCCTATGAGAGTTGTACGGGTCAAAGCTGAATTCTTCCATAGCAGTTTGCATAGCAGATGTTGAGGTTTCTCTAGTGACACCAAATCAAACACAGTGCTTAGAGGTTCATTTCTATCTGCATTCCTACATCTTTGCTAGATACAGATGCCCTGTGCAAAGAATGAACACTGTTCATCTGCCAAAAGCAGGCAAAACATGCTCAATGGAATCTTGAGAAGCATAAGAATAAATAAAAATCCTTGTCCATGCATACAGAAACCTCATTATATTTTTTTATTATTAACCCTGCCCCCTCTTACAGAGAGAACCCTTAGATTTAAATCTCTGCCTGTGTTTTTTTTATCTAAATCTTATTATTTATATTTTTATTACTAGACTCAAAGTCCCCAGTTAGGATGACATGTTTTAAAACTGTGCTGATCATTTTCCTCAGCTGACTGAATTCAGCAGTAGAGAGGTAAAGCCTTGATTGCATTGCTGTGTTTATTGCAGGGTAGAGGGTTCTGAGGCACAGAAAGGGAACAGCCTATTTCTTTTCCTGCCAGTATTGTACCCCTCCTGCCAAACTGTGAGAGCAGGATTACAGAGCTGCTAGATCTCCCCAGTCACAGGGAAGGCTCTCTGCATTTTCATTCTGTACATTTTTGCTAGCAGATGCTTGACTTACAACATTTTATGCTGTGCAGATCAAACCACGTAAAATAGGTATTGAATAGAATTTCAAGTTCTGCAGCTCCTCTGGAGGTGTCTTTAGTTTCCAGTAATTACCATATTTGTTAACTCTACCTCCTAATAACATATCCCTCCAAATATAAACAGCATTACCCAATACTGATCTGTTGCTTGCAAAACTCTAGCTCAGGTCAGACTGGAAGAGCTGAGTTCACATTCACCAAAATGGGGGGTCTTAAAATGCAATTGTAATAACACTAGTTTGTCAAAGTAATATTATACTTGCATTAGATTCAGAGCAGGAGTCTGAATAAATAGGATAAAAAACTGGACAGCAAAGGACCACAGGGTCAAGGGTCGAAAAATGTTATGCTTAAAATTTTATGCATTTGAGATGCTGGGACAAACTATCTGTTTCTGCAACTTAAAGAAATTAATATTTAAGTGAGATTCTCCAGTATATCTCATACATAATGAACACAAAAGCACCTCAATGAGGATCTCATTTTTACTTTAGTATATTTCTTCTTGAAAAATATGGAATTTAATTTGCATTGGGAATGGGTGTCATTTGCTTGGGCTGGTGCTGGACCTTATGGATTCTAGGAGGGCTCTTATATCTAGTCAGAAATCATGTTTTAATGCATTTACAGTATTTACCTCACTGTCTGCAAGACATGAACAAAACATGCTTGTACTCTGATGTTTGTTTAACTCTAGGAATGTGTGGCTGAAAGCAGGGAATACAAAGAGTTGATTTGCATCAAGAGAAAACTGTTGGGGGTGAAGGATGAGAACATGACATGCCTACCTATACGGGGTCTGGGGCAGGTTAGTCTTGTCATGTGCTATCTGAGCCCAAACAGAATTTCCCACAAGGAAAATTCCACCTATGTCCCCTGTGGAAGACATAAGCTATTCCACAAGTGAAGTTTAGGAATCTGCAGAAGAAGGAATTATTGTGCCTTACAAGCTTCTTTCTAAAACCAGTTGAAAGTGTTATGTTGAGATATGAGTTTGGGAAAAAAGAAATAAACAAACAGCAACAACAACCACAACAAAAGTCAATCCTCTTTGCCCCAATTAGAGGTTATAGATAAAAAAGATAAAAATTAAAATGACAATTGATAATATTTATGACAAATGAAGAGAGGAGAGTAAGAAAGATTTCTGAGACTTGAGCCATCTATTTTGCTTTTGCCTTAAAGTTGGGAAAATAGACTAGGAGACAACCATTTAGTACTCAATACACTTTTATAAACAAGTAACGTCATAGGCAAAAAGAGAAAGCACAGTGGAAAAGAAGTTTTGAGAAAAAGGAAGTTTAGCAGAAGGAGCGGTAGTGTGTCTTCTTCACCGGTAGAGGAGGACCGTCTGTGCAATGAACTGGGGAAAACAAGGTAGCAATAATAAGTATCAGCAGTTTAGTTTAATTTGGGAAAATAGGAAGACTGCCATGAATGTCTCTGCAGCTTTTGCTTGAGGTGTTTTACAGCAGACAGTGTCACCATGATGGGAAGCATGGAGAGACATAATTGAACAAGGTAGGAAGAGATGCAGGATTTACTCATATGTCTAAAGACACTCTGGGGGCCAACACCAAGAATAATATTCAATTTGTATTACAGAAAAGCCAATCATAGCTGAAAGTGAAGTAATGATGGGTATGAGGATCTGGGTTTATTCACTGGGGGCCTTGGTAGGTGAATCTATATACAAAACAAAACCAAATCAAGCAAGAACAAGCAAAAATAAACTAAACCAACCAGACAAAAAAACCACCAAACTAAAACAAAAAAAAAGCAAAACCCACACAAAAAATTGCCCACAACCAACCCTAAAAAACCCCAACCTAAGGGGAAAAAAAAAACAGAGAAAGAAAGAAAAACAGAGCAGCAGGAGACACTTAGTACTCATCTGACAAAATTCATCAGCTTGTTTATAGAGTTTCTGAAGATGTAGTCCGAGATGAATGCCAGTCTTCCAAACAATTTCTAGGGATGTTCTGAGCTAGGATCATTTGGGAATCTCCAGCAAAAGCTACAAGTCCCACTGTCACCCAGTAATGACGCCCCAGGAGCTGGCCCTGGACACAGTCCATCCAATAAGTATTCATGGATCCTCACTCTCCCTGGATACCTCGTCCTTAGAGACACACACACACTTACAAATATACCCACAGCACAATTTGGTAAGTAAAGGTGAAAAGGATATGTTTTGTGCATATACTAAAAAGTGGAATGAGATTCTAAGCCATAAACATCAGCAAAGGGGGAGAGTGAGGGGGAAAGGTAGATAATATTAATATGAGCATCTAAATTAGTTTCAAACTCAGAGACCTGCTATTAAGATTCTTAAGAAAGTAAAGTATTTAAGATAATGAAAAACATATTGCAAATGTTCTTAGTTTCATTTGTTTACTGCTTTCACAAACTACTTCAAGGAACTCATTAATGGAAACTAATTGGAACAGGTTCTGTGTTCATGTCCAGTTTCTTTTATAATTGCTGAAGTCACTGATTTGCCATGAAACAGCTCCTATTTAATCTGACTGATTAGAAAGGGCACTTTCTCTTGCTGTACTCATTCAAGTGGAAATGAATTGTTCACTGTCATGCACCAGGCTGTTCCCTTCATTTTATATACCAAAGGATTAGGCAAATTTAGTCAAGGAGTCTTGAGGACTCTTCCTTCCCTCTATTCCATTCCTATCATGAGGTGAAACACTGCACTGATTATGAGACCCTTTTTTAATTTTTTGATTACATGAATTAATTGGACTTTCCGACTGGACTGAATTAATCTTCAGTAAATTATTTTCACGTAACTGTGTTGCTTATTTGAAAACAACATGAAAATTCCTTTGCCCTAAAGGAAAGCTCAGTATAGAGTGCAAAATAGTGTTTCATTCATTCCATCTTTCAGGATGAAGATGTATGGGCCTGGAAAGTTTTGGTGTGATGTTGGAAGGAAGTGGCGGAAGGAAGGAAGTGGCGGAAGGAAGTGGCGGAAGGAAGGAAGGAAGGAAGGAAGTGGTGGAAGGAAGGAAGGAAGTGGCGGAAGGAAGGAAGTGGCGGAAGGAAGTGGCGGAAGGAAGTGGCGGAAGGAAGTGGCGGAAGGAAGTGGCGGAAGGAAGGAAGGAAGTGGCGGAAGGAAGGAAGGAAGTGGCGGAAGGAAGTGGCGGAAGGAAGGAAGGAAGGAAGGAAGGAAGGAAGGAAGGAAGGAAGGAAGGAAGGAAGGAAGGAAGGAAGGAAGGAAGGAAGGAAGGAAGGAAGGAAGGAAGGAAGGAAGGAAGGAAGGAAGGAAGGAAGGAAGGAAGGAAGGAAGGACTTTTTTCCCCTTAAAGACCAAAGGAAAAAGAATCAGTGTAACAGCAAATTTGTAACAACTTCAACCAACTTTACCTGTTGCAAACAGAAATAGTCTTTTATTTTTTTGCTTGTTTTCTTTTCCCTACTAAAAACCTCCAAAAGGTGTCAATGCTGATAAATTAATGTTTGTTTTTCTAGAAAACAGACATATTCTATGTTTTCTAGAACAGAAAAGTTCCCCAATCCCAAAAATGTCATGACTTCTGTTCCTAAAAATGACAGTAGTTGCAGGTCCAAGAAGTGTGGATGCTTCCACAAACAGCTAGGAATACATGCAAAACAAGCACAATACACTTTTCAGAGATTACTTGCCTCTTGTAGAGATGGGGGATCTACCACTTAACAAGACAAGTATGAATTACAAAGCTGTTAATGGGGTTTTTTTTGGCAGAATCCCTTAGCCTCAGAGTGATTTGATAAATCATCTGCTCCCCTTAAAATAAAAGGCCTCATCTTAGTCTTAAAGACTCCATTTACTCCAGAGTGTCAAGCAAATTTAGAATATCACCCCTTCTTTTTCAAGCAGCTTATCAGTATCCTAACACTGACTTCTGGAGACAAGAAGTCTGCATTATTATTGCTGACTCTCTTCTGACCAGGACTTAAATTTAAACTTTCCAGGAACTTCCTTCCCTTGTGAAGCCATTTCAGGTGTGACCATGCTCCTCCTTGCAAAGCTTATTGTACTAATACATCTTCTATGACTTTATCCAATGACAGTTTATTTGTAAGGTTAGGTTATAAAGAGTGTACAGTATACTTGCCCCAAAACATGGCTTTTTAGCTGTATTGGGTTTGCATGGCCAAGCTTTGTTAGTGAGGTGGTTACAGGGGTGGCTTCTGACAAAAGCTTCCAGAAGCTTCCTCCATGTCTAGCAGTGCCATTGCCTGGCAGATGTCCAAAGACAGATGTGTTGCTGGTCAAGTCTGGGCCAATTAGAAATAGTGGTAACATATGTAAGAAGAAGAAGAAAAGAAAATGTTATTGCATAGTTGCAGTTGTGGCCGGAGAAGAGCGGAGTGAGAACATGTGAGAGGAACAACTCTGTAGACACCAAGGTCAGTGGAGAAGGAGGGTGAGGAGGCATTCCAAGTGTTGGAGCTGGGATTCCTTTGCAGCCCATGGTGAAGACTATGGTGAGGCAGATGTGTCCCAGGTACCCATGGAGGACCACAGGGATGCAGATATTCACCTGCAGTCTATGGAGGAGACCCATACCAGAGCACGGGGATGCCCAGAGAAGGCTGTGATCCTGTGGGAGACCCATGAAGAGAGGAGCCCCACTGGAGCAGCCTGTCCTGGAAGGACTGCACCCAATGGAAGAGTGACCGTGCTGCAGCAGTTTGCAGGGAACTGCTTCCTTGCAGACTCATGTTGGAAAAATTTATAGAGAACTGCCTCCTGTGGAATGGACCTCACAGGGAACCAGAGGAGTCAGGGAGGGACTCCTCTACCTGAGCAGTGGGAGAAACAATGCAGTTTGAACTCACCCCCATTCCCTATCTCCCTACCCTGCTGGGCAGGAGGTGGGGTTGAGAGGAGGGAGGGATGGGAGGAAAGCATTTCCAAGGTTTACTTTACTTCTCATCATCCTGCTCTGATTTTGTTAACAACAAATTCAATTAATATATCTAATTTGAGCCTGTTTTGCCCACGATGGTGTTTGGTTAGTTATCTCAACTCATGGACCCTTCCATTTATTTTCTCTCCTGTGTACAGCTGTAGATGGGAGGGAGAGAGAGCCTTTGGTGGGTGCCCGGCATCCAGCCAGGGTTAAACCACTACAGTCTTTTTGGTACTTTGACCAGGAATCCAGCCTGGATCAACTGCTTGGAAGGTAGCTATGCTCATGGCTATAACACTAAAGCAGAAGGAAGGAGAAATTCAAAGCTTTTAAACTCACAGAAAGAAATCATGCCCCAATGCAATACAAACCAAGCTTTGCAACATTAGCAGACAGCTATGATATTGTACAACTTAAAGTGCACTGGTGCTATCTGATTCCTTGGTTGCATGAGGAACTTCTAAAAGGGCCCTTCCTTCTTCTCTTGAGGGTAATAAAGCTGAGTGGTTTTTCAGTAATAAGCCAGTGGGCTATGGTTTTTGTTGCACTGAATCTCTCTTGCACATTTTATCTGTTCTTAGGGCAAAATTGACTCTTAGACCTTCTGTAATTCCACCAAAATCAATTGGATTGCCTGATGAACAATTCAGAGCTGAATTTAAGCTTCTGAGACACAAATGATCCCTAACTAATTAACCTACAAACATTATTGTGCATTGACAGTTTGCCAAGGTACAGTCTGTACTGAGGACCCAAATCCATCAACATTTATGAAGTTTTCTCTTCATCGGTTAAAATGGTATTCTCAGGTACAAGTTTTCTCCTAAAATCAGTGCTGAAGTGAACCAGCATACACCACTGAAAAGCAAAACCTTTGTGCCAGGAAACATCTGAGGGCAGAAAGTCAACTACCAAAGCAGTCAATAAATGAAAGAGTTGCAGCTTCATTCTCTTTGGTACAGTTAATATTTTTCAATAATGGAAAATCTGAGCAAGCTGCTATTCCAAAAACAACACTTAGCCGGAGGAGTTTTGTGTTTACAATACTGCAGTGCCCTGAAGCTTGAACAGCTTCAACTCTCCTAAAGATTTGTTATCATTTCTAAAAGGACTGTTGTGATTTAACCCCAGCCAGCAACCAAGACCCATGCAGCTGCTCACTCACTCTCCCACCAGTTGAGGAGTGGAAGCAATCAGAAGGGTAAATGCTAGAAAACTAGTGGGTTGAAATCATGACACTTTAATAGGGAAAATAAAAGTTGCATATACAAGCAAAGCAAAACAAGGAATTAATTCACTGCTTCCCAAGGCCAGGCAGGTGTTCAGCCATCTCCAGGAGAGCAGAGCCCCATCCCATGTAACTATTACTTGGGGAAACAGATGCCATTGCTCCAAACCCACTTCCTCCTTTCCTCCGCTTTACATATTGAGCATGATGCCAGATGATCTGAAATATCCCTTTGGTCTGTTTGGATTGTGTGTCCTGGCTGTGCCTCCCCACAGCTGCCTTGCCAGTGTGACAGTAAAGAAAGAAGAAGTGGCCTTGGCTCTGTATAAGCCCTGGCCAGCAATAACAAAAAGATCTCTATATCATCAACCCTGTGCTCAGCACAAATCCAAAACACAGCCTCATTACCAGCCACTATGAAGAAAGTTAACTCAACCCCAGCCTACACCAGCACCCTGCCTTATCTCTTCACATGCACCATATTTAGCAGTAAGGCAGTGAAGAGCATTATACATTCCCAGACACATCTGTTAACACTGACCACCCCATTCATAAGACCAGTGAAACCTTATCAGAAACCTCAACAATTTGAGGTAGGATCACTGAGAGCATCAGTCAAAGGCAACTCTGCTGCAGCAAGCATATTCATGGGCAGAACTTCATTTGGAAAAAAGATCTCTTTTGTCATTCTTATGAACTGAAATAAATTTGTATAGGTGTTTAAAAAGTAGAGGAGAAAGGGAAACATCGCTTTCAAAACGATGAAGTAGACATGTAGTATGGCACATAGCATGAGTCAAAAGGTGCTTCCTCAGTAAAAGTCTTTCCAGTAACTGTTCTTTCCAAATGGTGTGAAAATAAAAACTGCAAAACACTAGGTTTCTTGCAATATTGATAATTCTTCTTTACATGAAAACCTAACTTTTAAATTTCTACAGACTTGTTCTCCAACAAAAAAATCCATTTCTGATTACTACTCACTTTGACTCTTTGACCAATATCCATTGTTTACTTCTTCCCCATCTTGACTGCTGTTCAAAAGAGAACTATTATATTTTAATTTAATGAGATGAGGTTGTAATTTGCAGCTGTTAAATGTTCTGTGAGGGCTCAGTACAAATTCATTACCTGTGTCTCTGGCATATTTATTTTCTCAAGTTGTCTTTGGGTATGAACTACGCAAAACGATTTCTCTCTATTCAGAAACTTTGATCAAAATTCAAAACTTGTAAACATTTGAGAAATTTAATAAGTGCCTATTATTTTTCATTAGCTTCATTTTTTTATTTTCCTCATAAATGACGATTTACTGAAACTTGTCTCACTTCTCAGTGGTGATTTTTGCAAACAAGCAAAAAAAGCCATTCCTATTTAAACCCTTTCTTGATATGTACCCTGTGTCATACATCATGTCAAATCAATCTAAAAATCCATATTTTTTTCAGGAAAAATATGGACTATGATAATAGAGGAAATATGAATGGTTTTTCCAGTTCAATCATAATGATATCACTCAGAGCTTGTCCAGCTGTATTTCGCTTATTATTTACAATACAAAGACTGTGCCAGAGCATAGACAGACAACAAAGGAGTGGTTTGTTTGGTTTTGGGTTTTTAACATGATTTTTAAAACTGGTAACTGCTTTGGTAAGGCCTGAAGCTTGACAATTTTAGAGCTCAGTTTGCACAACAAAACTAGTTTGAATTTTGATACTCAAAATAGTATATTAAAATTATTTCATCTTTTCTTATCCTTGCACTGATAAACAATATATTTTTTATAATTTGTCTGCATCTGTCTTACATGCCTAATCTTGATCTGCATGGGTAATATTTTATTAGTGTGTCCAGCTTTTCTGATGTAACAGTCCCCCTAATACCAAATATAGAGCCATTTTTAATATTTATACAGTTTCAACTGTAAGTTAAAATATTTTGCCCCCAGGCCTAAAAAGGGGAACAAAAAGAAAATAAAACAAAAAATTTCAATCAGGGTAAGTCTGGTAATACAGATGTACAAGAGTATTAAATTAAAAAAAAAAATATTTACTGAGGATAAGCACTGTTTTTGGTACACTACGCAATTTACATTTCAAGTAGGATCAACTAATCTTCCACACATTCTGGTTTACAATAATGAAACACACACACACCCCAATGGAAGGGAACAGAGTCTTCATTAGGAAACTATTTAAAAATAAATGTGTGAATATAAATGATCTATTTGTATCCAAGCTCCAGTAGACTGAAAATGAAAGCCAAAAAAGCAAGATGGTCTTGAGCAATATTGCTTTTGAGAGCTGATTTATGTTGGGTTGTGGTACTAGAGTTATCCCCAGCTTATGAGTCCTGCATAACAGCAACAACAATATCAGCCTAACAGCAATGAAGATTTCTGCTTACTTAAATGGCTACTTACTTAATTTCCTAACAGTGCTGCTGATACCAATTAAGCACAAGTGCACATTAACTGCTATATAGATGCTATTAGTTCTTCTTTTCCAGTTGGTAGCTCAAGACAAATAGCCATGCTGCTCTTGTAAAGATTACTGTGTTAGTATATGATTTTTGGGCTTCCTGACAATTTGGAGCAAGTGAGAATAAAATTATTTCAGTCGGTGTAAACATATGGTAAACTGATATATATATTTTACCACACACCAAATTTAGAAATATAGAATTTCACAAAGACCAATATATTTTTGTATGAGCACAGTCGCTTTTTGACCTGAGAAATGTCTTCAATTTAGGGGAAAAAAACCCCAAAACCATCAATAAACCTCTGACAAAAATTGGCATTTTTAAACAAAAGTTTTCATTTCAAGTACAGAAATAGACATGCCTTCTTCTATCCAGTTTTTTCCATTTCCCTTGATTTAACACTAATAAAAATACAGAATAACTGAATGTTTTGGGTTTTAAGGGACCTTTAAAGGATGTCTAGTCAAATCTGTCTTGCCATGGACAGAGATATCTTCCTAAAAGGAAATAAAAGTACATGTTGAACTATTATAAAATGAAGAGAAAATTTAAAATATTTTAGAATCACCAAGCCTAACATTTCAATGAAATTTTGGAGTACAGTATGTCTGCAGCTCTAGTCACAAAAATATACACATATTTATATATGTACATATGCACACACATGTAGATATATTCTACATCTATTTATACATATATTTTTAACACATATATTTATACGGCAAGTTTCTCTTATAAATGTAATACAATCTGAGTTTCTATATCGAAAAAAAATGCTACTTTTAGTTTCTCTTCTTTTGTTTGAATGAAGAGAGTATAAAACCTGGGGGTCACTGGTGCATGTACAGAGCAAGGGTCCAGGACCCAACAGTTCAGAACATTTTATTTGACCAATTAATTATTCTTTTTCCTAGCAAAAGTACAGGCAGGGTGGAGACAGACTGAGCGCAGCCCTGAGGAGAAGGACTTGGAGATCTTGGTTAATGAGAATCCAAACCTAATCTATCAACGTGCATTAACAACCCCAAGCCCTGGGCTGCATCAAAAGCAGCATGGGCAGCAGAGGACATGGTTCTACCCCTGTACTCTTGTCTCACAAGGCTCCACCTGGAGTATAGTGTTCAGGTCTGGGGTCTCCAGTGCAACAAATGTGTGGACACAAATATGTGGTGGCCATGAGGATGCTTAGAGGGCTGGACCACTTCTGCTATGGAGACAGTCTGAGACAATCAAGGCTACTCCACCGGGAAAAGTGAAAGCTTCAGAGACCTTATAGCACCCTCTAGTAGCTAAAGGGGCTAAAGGAGATCTGGAGAGGAGCTACGGCAAGGGCATGGAGTGACAAGTAGGACAAGAACTAATGACTTTAAGTGAAAGAGAGTAGGCTTAAATTAGATATTAAGAAGAAATTCTTTACTATGACAGGGGTGAGGCACTGGTACAGATTGCCCAGAGATGTGACTGTCCCATACATGGAAGTGTTCAAGGCCAGCTGGATGGGGCTTTGAGCATTCTGGTCGATTGGGAGATGTCTGCCCATTACAAGGAGGTTAGAACTAGATGATCTTTAAGGGCCCTTCCAACTCAAACCTGTCCATGGTTCCGTGATTCCAATATTTAGTGATTCTATGTTTCTACTCAATGGGATTGCCCCAAGCTGTGGGGGCCAGAGGCCCAGTCAAAGAAAGGCTCCCTGCTCTCCCCTGGAGGACCAACCCCTGAGCCACTGCCTTGTGGTTAGGGTGAGCTCACAGAGGCCTTTGCAACCCTATGCTGATTTTTTATAATCCATTGGCCCTTCCCCTTTGCTCCGCCCCTGCACCCTTACCCCATTGACTCCTGATTTTTGTCCTGCCCCTCACTTTCCCTCTATAATCTACTGTTTTTCCCTGGTTCCCTGGAGCTTCTTCCCTGGCACCCTCTGCAGCAGGCCCTGCTCTTAATGATGGCCGTTACACTGTGGAATGCTATCCAGAGCTCCCGTCCTTTTCTCCCAGTCATCCTGAGAAAGGAAGCTGGAGCTGAGCGTCACACACTGGGCTGGGAGAAGGACATGCCTGTGGCCCTGAGCTGTCCTTCCCAGGACACCCTTCAGGAAAGTCACGGTACCATTCCACTTCCTCGCTGCCACGGCACCAACCAATTTCTTTTTTGAGTCTTTGTGAAAAGGGCATCTAAATTGCATAATTGATGAAACAATGCTGAGTTTTACAGTTTTATTTATTCAATCCAGATTCGAACTGCTGGAAGCTACCCAGGGCCCAGAGTAGTTTTACAGAAAGACTGCTCCTGTATGGCACTGGTCCAGCTCTATATCTGAAGTCTTCCACAATCACAGATGTGAGCCTCTAACCTCTGAGCTAGCAAACTTCCAAATATGACCTTGGCTATAAGGGCAGCCTGAAGTGCACAACATTGGCATTTTTCTTGTGTTATAGTAAGTTAGCTTTTTGTTTATTTGGATGAGCTTATCGAAGTTTGCCTACCTTTGATTTAAAAACTCCCTCAATTATATGCAGATGATGATTAAAATCACTACTTGCCTACTTTGGCCCATATTTTGTATGTATTCATTAATGTTGCAAATGCAAAAGCTTCTAGATCTTAAATAAACGTTTCCTATTTGAACTCTTTAGCATTCTGACTAGTAAAGCTAGTAAGAAAGGAAGATGTATAGGCTTCCATTTCATCTCAGTGGAAAAGTCAGTTTTTATGTGGAAAAAATAAAAGCATTCCATTTTTTTTCTTTCTTTTGATCTGAAATATCATCTGTTATAGAATAAAAAAAAAAAAAATAAAAGACATTTCCCTTAGCCAGAACTGTATGTTTTGTCCCCAGTATGTATTATTCAAGTTTTGTGCACTGAAGTCTACAAAGTTCTGTGAATAAAAAAATCCTACTGGAAAGAGCCTGGTGTAGAATGTGGAATGCTTAGCCCCATCAAACCAATAGATTTTCCAATGCATCTGTATGTATTCCATGGTACTTTGGTCGTTTTGACACTACAAGCAGTTTTCTCTTATGGAAATAGAGCTACAGTGAGCAGTTTATTGAAAGAGATTTTTACTTTTTTTCCCCTAGTGTACACATAAATGCCTAACATTTGCTGCCAATTAAAATAATAAACAAACAGTACAAACTGTATAGATTAGAAAAAAAATATAATTGCCCTTTTTAGTCATATAAATAAGTGGTTGTCTTGCTAAAGGGAAGATATAAACTAGACAGGAAGAGACGAACTAGACTGGAATTCATTTTCACCTCCCAATGTGAACTCTTTTATTGTTTTTCTGTGCTACGATGGTGGAATACAAAGCTTAGGTCTCAGCAAGGCAATAACGCTGCATTGATGCCTTCCCAGTATCGAAGCCATAGGCAAGCAACACTACTTACTGTCAGGCCCCAATTCAAGTCTCCTCACAGCCCTCTGGGCATATCCAGACTAAATAGCTCTGAAAGGGGGAACAGCACATTAGCAGTCCCTCTGAGACAATCTGAGTAGAGTTACTGCATAAAACCCCGCAGTTTAAATTATGTTAATAGACCTGCAAGCTGCAAAGAAATTATTTATCAGAACTAGTGCAAGACCCTAGAGTTTATGCATTTTTTACATGATACTTCCATTCCCTCACTACAGTCCCAGGTCTCTCGTAAAAACCTTTATGTGTCACCAGGGAAAGGGAATCTGTCATTTGTATCATCTGTGCTTTGACCAGCTGTGGTTCTTTAACTCCATTCATGCCAGGACATGAATGTGTCTGTTCCACAAAATGCACCAAACCACTGTTAGGGCCACAAATGCATCAAAGCCTTCAGTTCCTGCTCAGCATGGGATGGAATGAGATGACATTCTATTAATGATGACCTCTGGAAGTGTTCAAGGTTGGATGGGATTTTGAGCAAGATGGTCTAGTGCAAGGTGTCCCTACCCATGGCAAAGGGGTTGGAACGAGATAATCTTTGAGATCCCTTCAAACCCAAACCATTCTACCACTCTCTGATTGTATGTGTGACAGATGGCACAGGCCATGGCCATCCTCACTGCGGACACATGTAAGGTAAAGTGCTTCAAAGGTACTGATGCATCTGCCTGAACTTGTGTCACATAAGTCAGGAATATAATTTTTGTATATTTGGGAATGACTACTCTTTCACTGCATGCTAATAATTAAGAACTTGGCCTTGGAGCGCAACAGTATGAAATGAGAATTGCCCAAGCCCAGGTTTCTCACTGTGAATGTGTATGTATAGCAGCCTTCATGGATCAGAAAAAAACAGAGGAAAATCCCCAAGAAGAGAGTGAGGAGAGGCATAAGATATGTATAAATTACCTGAAGTGACTCCCAAAAGGTTAATTAGTTTGTTTCTGGGACAACTATGTGCCAATCTCGCAGATTATGAGAATGTCCACCAGATGATGCTTCTGTTGGAACCAACTTGGCTTTAAGGAAGGAAAATTAGATTGTCTCCGGTCCCAATTTCATCCTCTCTGATTTCACAGTGCTCTGATTTTTCAGCTGCTGTAAGGAGGGAGAACTGCTCAGCAGAATGCCATTTGAGATGAATGGCATTGCTACAATAACAAGGGGTTTGCATCCAAAATTTCATCAAGAGATACGATGCTGCATGGCAGGACCTGATTCCTACTTTACTAACATCTGCTCAAATCAGCAGGGAGCCAATGAAGACAACAGACTATCAAGAACAATGGGGTTAGACCCACATTAAATGTGTGTGAAAATCAGGGAGAAAAGATAATGGCTCAACATAACTGTATGTACTTTTAAATTTGCAATTCGTGAAAATACCAAGCATGAGAAAAATCAAAGGTAATTGCGTAATATAAATGGGTCCATTTAGTTCTGACATTAAAAGGTGGGTGTCATCTTCCTAGCTTTTAGGTCTCTAATAATTTCATTCTACTTTTCCATTATTCATAGCCTTTTACAGTTTATTGAATTGCTCAAGACTACTCACCCTTTCTTTTTCATCTTTTCATTTTAGTTCTAAAATTTGAGTGTGCGTACAAGCTTAGGAAGAAATGTAAAAGAGCTACTTAGCATTTGAAGGAGTGCTGCAAACAGTTATTTCAAGCCTTTTGTTCTAAAATAAAATAAAAAGCCAAGGGAGGAGACTTTTCAAATTTGGTTCAGAAGAGTTTTTATCACTAAGGTTTAAGAAAAAGATTTTTTCCCCTGGCGTAAGCAATCATCAATCTGTGGTGCTGCTCTAATTTACACCACCTGAGGATTGGAAGTGACATAAAGTGTGCAACTAAAAAGAAAGAGTCTACACGTGACTAACATCTGTCGCATTGCTTAATATACTGTTGCTCAAGGAATGAAGTGACAAGAATTGGTGGAGTGCCAAAAAAAACAGAACAGGAGAAAAGCTTCAACTTCGTAACTTACTGCATGTTTTCAATAGTCCTACAACTACCTTAGAAATTCAGCAAATAGAAATACAGGAGTACATGTTAATAGTGGGTAATGATTGGGCAGTTTTATCATAGTTTTAATGATGAGCTGTTGCAAGTAATTTGGAAAATTACTTTTGCAATCACATGCAGCCCAGACCAAGGACCTCTTCTAGGATCTTTTTCCTGGATAACCTGTATTTTCTTCTGTTAGCTTACTGAGTAAAGATACTGTAAAACCAAACTGAATACTGTGAGTACATGGAGACAATGCACATATGCAATAGGATGCAGTCACAGGAGCAAAAATCCCTTTTCTTTAGAAAAAGTGCCTTGGGGAAGCTGTGGGCAGAAGCCAGTTTCGGGGTCTATATACCAGTAAAGAACATCGCTCTGGATGCTTTGTGAGTTGCCTTGGAAATGAGACTTTAACCTTATGGACACTACAAGAAAATGAATTAACAAATTATACCATGATATTGCAGAAGAAACCCAGCAGCCCAAAGGCAGAAGTCACTCTGGTGGTTAGTTAAGGTATACCTAAGTTCAAGACGTGTAGCATCATGATTAGCCTTCATAACTTATACTGTTAACTGAATATCTCTAGTTGTAAGTGTAATATTATGTGGGGTGATTTCTTATAAAAGAATAGATGAATTTTCACAGTGTATCTACTATGAGTTCTAATAGAAAAAAGAAGACTGAAGCATAGAATATGTGATTAAGACTGATAGTACTTTTATCAATAAAAGAATCCAGAGAAAGGTGGAGAATAGAGGGACTAGACAAGCTTTGCAAGTTGATAACCCAAAAGCAGGTGATGTTTTTCTGCATTTTTAACTCTACATCAGCAAAAAGAGGACAAAAGATCTTTGTGTGTGTTTGTGTGTGTCTGTCATTTACTCCTAGAAGAGCACTCAGACTGCTTCTGTACTGCAGAAGAGTCAATTTATCAATAAACAATAATGAAAATAAGAATGTGTATGAATGTTCCTGGGGGACAACACCTTGTTCACTGGAAGTATCCATCTTTTATACACCATCATGCAATATTTTCTTCAGGCACCACATGAAAAATAATGCAAAGGAAACCTAGTTACCATTAATGTGACAACTACCAAAAGATATGCAATATACAATTTTCCCTTAAATCATTTCATTTTGAGAAAACCCTAAAATATATGCCCATAGTTGAGTGAAGTCAGGGGGCATTATTAATTATAGGGTCAAGTCAGACACAAATACTTCCTCCTTCTCAAAATGATGCAAAAATATATAAACTATTTAAAAGAGTTTTGAGTTAGGTGACATCCATGTTTGTGTGGTCATAAGCCTGATCTGAAAAAATAACTATATAACTATGCATTTTATTACTCCAAAGACCATGACACCCTGATCAAGCTTACAGTATTTAGGCTAACAGCTGGTTGACACCAGATTTTTGGAAGAGTGGGCAAAGTGAGGACCTTTCAGTCTTTGGGCCATGTAGACATAGTTGGGTAATCATTTGTTTAATCAAACACTGCTGTACAATGCCCATCCCTTCCCCAGCTACCATGATGGGGAGAACTGAAAGCAGATCTATAGAGAAAGAGAAATAAGCCAATACATAGGAATCAGTTATTTCTGTCTGACATACCTATTGTTGAGCATAATTTATCAAATTTAGAGCAAATTACAGTCCTGTTATGACACCAGTTATTTCAAGAAAAAAATCTTTCCAGACCTTCAGAGGCAGGCTGGGTTCCCAAAAAGTGCTAATGTGTGCTTTTCCATATCACCCATTTATTCATGTTGTATTCATGGCTTCACAAATTCCAGGCTTCCCCAAAGTCATGGAGAGACACACTCTCCAACAAAATACAGGCATATACTACATGTGACAATTTCCCTCTAAAAACCCTATGGTTGTGCAATGCTATTTTGATGTACTGCTTCTGTAACAGAGTATGGGTGCCCTTCTCCAGACTGTTCAACAGATGGCAAGGAAAAGTCATATATATGTCCTCAGCAGCTAACCCCATATGGGGCTTGGGAAAAAAAAAAAAAAAAAAAAAAAAAAAAAAAAGTGGAAAGATAGAGCAACATGACAGAATCCATTAGTGGCTTTTAATCCTGATAGTGATGCAGAGCTGAGCCACGAGCACAGCTGTATGTGCCTTCGGGAGAACACTTTGCCCAGCTCTAGTTCAGAAACAGATCATTAGAAGTAAATCAATATAACCTGCCGTTCTTCTTCACTCTGTCCTCCTTCAGAAAACTAATCAGCAGCACTGTGCTGGATATTGAGAGCTATATTCTGGCTGTACCAATTCACATCAAACTAAAAACCAGAGGAAATCAGAAGCAGAAAAAAAGAGAGAATTTTTTCTTTCTACAGAAAAGTGAGGGTAAAAAGTCACTTGCAAAGAAAATGTTCATGCTGTTTCCAGGATTTGAAAACCCTTATGTGATAACCTGCATCTGTAATTTCTGTGCAGGAAGAGACAGAAGATTTCCTTTTGCCTATAAAAGCTTGTGATTTATAAAAGTGTTTCCATATTTTTGTGGTATATAGTGATATGTCACATCCTAAACATCATTTGTTATGCTCAGTAAAAGACCACTATAATAAAAAACTTAAACATATTATTCTTTTGCATCCTTTGTTTCATGGCTGAAAAAAGATACGAAGAGACCAGGTGTTTGTGTGAGGCTCTGCAAAATACATATTTTACAATGCTGTGCTGAATTATGGAGCCCTGAATGCCAAGACCCTGCTTTAACCATAGCAGAGTCCTTATCTTCCTAGTCTAGTGATCCTACAAAGGTCTCCACTGCTCTGAGATAAACATTTTTGCCCTCTGAGACAAAGATGTTTTTGCAGAAGATTTGCTAAATTTTCAAAGTTACACACTGAACAGTTTTTGGATCTCTCAGAAGCACCCCCAGTCCTCCTGGAAAAGCTAGCTAAGAAACAGAATGTTACTTTTTGTGAAAAAATTTCACAGTTCAGGCAAAAGTAATTTTTTAAAAAGGAAGAAAATTGCTTTACAAGTATACATAGAAAGGAAATTCAATAGTATGTCTTGATGATCCCAGGAACAAGCTTTTGTATCCTGAAATACATTCATAGCAGTTCTGCTGAGGTGAATGCATTTCCACTCTGGGATCCTAGAGGGTTTCGCCTTCTGCTCACCTGAAATCTGATTGCTGATCTTCTGCACTGGTATCTGGAGGCATTTGGACTAAGGCAGAAAGTTTCTTGGAAGGCAGAAAGTGGGTGAGCTGGCAGGAACACAGGCAGGTTTTGTTGTTAAGCCTGCTCCTCTTGGAATCAACATGCTCCCAAGGGACATTTCACATAGAGAAATCGGCATTTTCCAATAGAAAGCATTCTGTCAAAATACTTGTGCCCACTTGTGCTGCGTCTTCATCCTTGTCATTCTTTGTCCTGATGGGAAAATTTGACTTCTGAGATTACTACAGATCAGCAGCTTTTCTCTCCTGGAAGAATCCTGAATTTGTATGTCCCTCACCCCTATCATTGAATCAGAGAATTGTGGAATTATTTGGGTTGGAAAGGACCTTAAATTTCATCTAGTTCTAACCCCCTGCCATGGGAAGGGACACCTTTGACTAGGCCAGCTTCTCCAAGCCCCATCCATCTTGGCTGTGAACACTTCCAAGAAAGGGGCAGCTGTCACTTTTCTAGGCAACCTGTGATAGTAAAAGGCTTCTTCCTTGTGATAGTAAAAGGCTTCCTCCCAGTATCTAATCTAAATCTACCTCCATGTAACTTAAGGCTTTTCCCCCTTGTCCTGTCAGTATGTGCCCCTGCAAAAAGTCCCTCTCCAGTGTGCCTGTAGGCCCCTTTAGGTCCCTGTTGGGTACTGTCCTTGGACAATATCAGTATGATGTTATATAAGAAAACTTTTCTTGTGCTCCTCTGTTGCCAAATTCCTTTTACACTACCCTGCCAGAATATATGCTACAGAAAAAGCACAGAAGTTATGTTTTGTCCCTTGACAACGTTTTTGGACTTCTTTTAAGAGAAGAGAGGTTGGGGTTGATTTTTGTTTACAGTCTCTACTACAATACACTTACATGTAATTAAAGGTGAGTGCGTTATTTATAAATACTGCACAGATTTAATTACTGCTACTTGCAAAAATATATGCCACTTGTTGCCACAATTATCAGGTACAATAGCAGACATCAAGCACTCTGCTGTTTTAATGAGAAGCCGTCTCTTCATTCAGCTCCCCTTCTTCCTCCAAAATGCAATTAGAAAACAGTGATTAGTTGAGCCAATTCCAAATTGTATTCAAATGAAAGCAATTTGGCTAGTTTGTAGGTCCAATAGGTGATACTTTCTAAAGTTCCTAAAAGAATTAATTGCATTTTTCTACCCACATTTTCTAGAGAGGGGAGAGATAAAAGTTCTCTTTCATGCAAAGGCTTTGTTTTTGACAGTGAAAATCTTTTTTCCATAAAAGTGTATCATTAGGACCAGCCTCCAAGTGTGTCTGAGAAATTTTATCTATGCAGAACTTTTTTTTCCTGAGAGAAAATATTGTCCCCTAACACGCATAATGTTACTACACCTCTGAAACCTTCCAGCTACTGACATTTTAACAAACTTCTCACAAATAAAGATGTTATAAAATGATGAATTCTACTTTGTGTCCAGATCCTGAAAGGAAACATTCAGATGTTTTCTAATAGCTTCTAGCAACTGATAAATCAGTGATGTGTTTACACAGATGTGATTTTCTTACCTACTTTGAAAAAACACTTGGTCAGAAATCTCAGCTTCACAGTAAACACAGAACAGTAAATACAGAACCATCTCAGAAAATACAGAACAGCACTGCAGATAAATTTTCAAATGAGTTCAGACCCAGAAGCTGTGACAACATAATGACAATTCTGGTGGCAGGATTAGTGATTTCAGCTCCTACACAGAGTAATCAGAAAGATTTCTATTTATACCTTAATTATTTCCACATTATTCTATCTCAGGTATCCTAAGAGTTAAAGGTTGGGGAAAAAAACACTGCAAAGTTCAGAGTAACAAAGAATGCAAGGACTTTAAAATATTAAGGTCAGTCATTCCTCAGAATCTCTCATAGATTATTTCCACAAACCTAATTGGATTGATAGAAATCCTGTTGTTTTATATGCATTATAGATATACATATACAGACACACACACAAACATATGTAAATATATGTATAATATGACTGGTTTAGTAATTTTTTTCTTTAAAGTGTGTCCAAATTCTCATTACCTTCAGCCTTCCTGGACTTCTACCTTAAGCATTAATGAGATGTCATTTTCTTTAATTTCTGTCCTAAATTGTTACAAAGTGCTATGAAACGGCTGCCCAAACCTGCCTCAGTTTTATGTTGTGCAAAATAATAATGGATTTATATGCAGCATACAGACACAAGCAATGGTTATGCTACACAGGTGCTGAAAGCCCTATCATGAGAGCAAGTTATTAGCTGTGCAAGCTGACCACCAGCTGTCTCAAAACAGATACAATAAGACTTAATAATAAATGCAAGGTTTTATTTGTGATTAAGGACATTTTATGGGTTTGCATTGAAATTTGTCCTAGGATTTGCTTGTGACTCTGCTTGCATGACAACTAAGTCAATAAAGGTTCACTGAAGTAAAAAATGGGTCTCTTTTTCTATGTTTTTCCCCTCCACAGAGCTGCAGAAGTAGCTGATCTGCATTCTGTCCCCTGTAAGGATGAAAACTCATTGCACACAGATGAAAACTATAGGTTAAAAATGTTATTTTTGGTGGTGCTCTAACCAGATTGTTCCTATGTGGTAATTAGGGTTGCTGCTAGAATTGCAAAATCAAATGAATTCTAGGAGCTCTGTTTTACCTTGACACACCCACTCATCTCTTTCTCTTTTGGACACCCACTCTTAGTCACGTCTCAGGTTTTGAAATTTACACAGATGTATGGAATAAAAACCCCTCAAATGTTCAGAGATTTGTCTTTTGTCTTTATAGTCCTCATCACTCATTAATGACATTCACAGACATGGCTGTTTTCATTTTTTCTCCTCCACTCCCCCTATTTCATGTTGCACAAAGAGCTGTGAAACAAAGACTCATCAAAGTCACCATTACACTACATTTAACTGCACAGAACTGCCTTTCTCATCTAACAGATTTTTAAAACATTCCAAGTCCTTCTGTGACTTGATTCCCCCTCATTATTTTGGCTTCTTTGACACCCAGTGCTGACTATTTCTGCAATTGCCCTCCTCCTCTGTTCCCTTTTCTCAATTTTTTTCTGGGTCAAACACCATTATGCATAATCATTCATTTGTTTGAATTCTAACAAAATAACACTTTTAGTTATTGTTAACAAAATTAAAATTTTAAATGAGTTATTGTTCACACTGATTTCCATCTGTATAACTTATTAGGCCCTTTTTTTTCACTTTCAGTGAGCAAAAAAAATCTTTGCTGGTCAACTATTTATCTACATTTTTTTAAAGTGTAAATATAAACCAACCACAAAATTTATCTGCATCAGATTAACTGCAGAATTACCCTTAAAAAGTATTTTGTAATAGAGCATAGGTTTTTATTGTTAAAAAAGCAGTAAGTTATCAGTGAAAAAAGAAAAAAATAAATATAGAAATTGTGGATAGTGTTACCCACAACTCTTCATTACCCACTAAAAGGAGAAGGTACTAAAATCATTCCTCTGCCCAATGAGATGGTGACTCACTGCCTTTTAACAAGCTGCCTTTTAGACCTTCACCATCTTTAGATGTCCTACAAATGGGAAGGTTTTCCCTGACTCTGCCCTCTTTACTCCTTGTTTCTGTATGTTTATACATCTTGATGAAATCCCCCTGAATTTTCTCCAGTCCAGGCTGATCAGTCAGAGTCCTCAGCCTCTCCTCTTGTGTCAGGAGCACCAGTGCCCTTTCCTGGGCATTCTCTGATTCATCCATGTCCCTCTTGTCCTGGGGACACTGAATGCAGCATCCCAGATGTGTCTGATGAGACCTGACCAGAGAAGGATCCCCTCCCTCAACATGTGGGCAAAGCTGTGCCCAGTGCAGCCCAGCAGATGGGGGCTGCCTCTGCTGGGAGGGTACATTCCTCCCTCAAGGTTAGCTTGGTGTCCTCCTGGACCACCAGGTCATTCTCTGCCCAGATGCTTTCCAGGTGGTTGGCACCTGGGTAATCCTGGGATTATTCCTTCCCCAGAGACAGGAATTGGTGTTTCTTTTTGTTGCACTTCATGCAGTGTTAGAAAGACATGAGATGCATTTTGGTAGTGATAGACTCTGACATAACCTTTTGGGTAAAAGACACTGGAGTTAATTCTTCTGACATGGAGAAAGAAAAAGAAGCCCAACAACTCCAAATGAATCTCTAATATAACACACTGGTATTTTATGTACTTATTTGCTACTATATTATATTAAATATTTACCCACAGATTTAAATCAGAGTAAAATAGGCGTGTGTCTGGTCACTTCTAGTCTAACAAAAAGAGGTGCCATATTGTTCTCTTCTCAAGACAAGTGAGATGTATTTCTGAAAGGTTTACTAAAAAGGATTCTGAACATGACGAATTTTTCCAGAGCACCTGCTGATGTACTGTTGTCAGTTGCATAAGGATAAGATGTACCACCTGAATGAGAACAGCCACAATAAGAATACAAACACCTCTGACCTGAAGCAAGGGTAAAGATAAAATGCCCTTTTTCTACAATCTGTTATCACCTTCCCAAAGATCCTTTCACAGCATTGTTTTAACTCGAGGCTCTGAGTTTCACCAGAGATTTTCATCTGGAGTCCACAGCACAGGTCACTTACAGTTACACGCTGACGCTTCTTTGTAAAACAGAAAAGGTTACAAACCTTCCTGCCAGAATAACGATCTGAGCAGGAAAAAAAAAAAGCCCTGCTACTGATTTTGATCAGTTTTACTGCACTGCTTTGTATTCCACAGGCAGTCAAAATGTGTAGGATTAATATCATCTGCATACTTAGTGGAAGTCCCATGGGTTTTCCCTTTAACTGTACATATGATAGAAATCCCAGTCTGCTGCCATAGTGGGAAACTACAGCACCCTTTCAATTACACCTAATCTAGCATGCTGCAGTTTGAGTGAGATCGTTCTTTACAACTGCAGATGAATACAGAGAGTTGTCAAAGCAAAACTATTCCTAAAAGAAAGATGTTTTGTACGTGGTTCCAACTTGCTTTTCAATAATTAAACAACCTAACCAATTTAATTTTCTCATATTCAGACTTTAAAAACATGCATGTTTTTAGAATGTTTGTAGATTTTTCAGGCTCATCTCTTTTCTTGTTGATTTTTTTTTGTTTATTTGTAGGGGTTTTTGTTGCATTGCCTAATAAAGCTTAATAGCTCTTTTCAAATTAAACTAAATTAATATGCCAGCTGTACCCAGTTTTAAGCACACAAAGCCCCCAACAGTTTATAATAAATTAACACATATGGTTATGGTACATCTTAACATGAAATTCTCATTTTCATGTTGGATGCCAGATTCTATTAGTTTTGCTTCATAATCTTTAGATTAAGTTTATCTCAAGACATCACTCTCCCCATCAATAAGTACAATTAAGTTGATATTAATTTGCCCTAAGTGGATTTTCCTATTCTGGTTTATAACCCGTGGATGCATGTTTACTAAAGAAGTGTTCTAAATTCCAGCATTTTCTTACTACCCCACAAAACTTGTAATCCCTCTCCCCTGTGAATTTTCATTATCCAGCTGTGACTTGCACAGTTTTTTCACTTCAGTTAATACAGGCACCATTGCTTTAAAATGGCATTGATTTGGTTGTCAGTACAATTAAGCATGTACATAATCAGCATCTCAGCAGCAGCCTCTCTTCTTCATTTGTCTTTCACTAGAAAGAAACTCTGGAGGCACAGATTCCCTCAACCATTTATTGAGCTTTAAGTTCTACCTAAAACCAGACATGAAGGCATCATGACTGCTTTCAGTGTAGATAACTGCCAAGATTACAATGAAAAAGTCAGATCCCTCTAGTTGTTTGTTGTCAGATCCTGTAGTTGTTTGTATTTCAGTTCTGGGTTCCATTTCCAATGCAAATGTCTAGAGCATTTTAATATGCTTTAAAATATCTTTTTTGACTTTCAGCTTCTGTTCTAGAATGGTGCAGTGTCCTGTAGATCCTGTGCCATAACTTCCTGACTTGCTATGTGCTAAAGGTGTTTGTGATAAAGCTCTATAATTTATATAGCTTTATATTATGTATATTTAAATATATAATTTAAATATAATACAAATTATATATTCTATAAATAGATATTTATATAAACTAAATCTTCAAGGTAACCAGAAGCATGCATGCCTAGAAATGACCATTTTCATAGAAGAGTGATAACAAAAATACTACCCACACACTTTATTAATGCTACACCCATATGCAGTGGGTGTAGTCCATGCAGAATACTGGCAGAATAGTGTCACATTCCCTAAATATTTTTCATACTAAATACAATACAGTAGGAGTTATTTTGTGACACTCTTAAAAATATTGTCTCACTTCCTTAAAAGACAAAGAAATAGTTATCCTAGTGTAGTTGTTGCACAGTGAGATTTCTGGCAGTTGGCTAGTATCAGTAACCATTGGATAAAAAGTTTTGTATCTATGTCCAGTAGATATTCAAAGATCTCCCAGGCTGAGATAATAGATCCCTTCTAAAAATACATTGACTCTTGATGAATAACCTGGTTGATCTTATTCTTCTCCTAATCTTTGCTTTTGCACAATTTTCTGGGTTTTTTAGAGGTCACTCTTTTTGTGTTCAAGGTGGTTGAAGTGTTAACTTTGCAAGACATCATTGTCATTCTGGAATTAGGAGATCTGTATGCTTTCCTTTGTTGTGTTGTAAAATAGCTCCTGGGTAGCAAAGCCATCCAGCAGACACTTCTCTGAAGTAGATAGCAGTAATTCAGGGGGCATATTTTGACAAAGTGAGATATTCAGCTGGACACCAATATTTTATGAATCATACAGACATCATTATGAAATTTAGAGGAGGATAGAGGGTATATAAAGGGACCCCCTTTCTGAGCCCTGGCAGCAGATGATTTCAGCAGCTCTTTCTGTTCTAGGTCAGCTGTTCTTTCAGTGGAGCTAATATCTATACGAATGGATCTTTTTAAAATCAAAAGAGAAAATTTGTCACAGCCCTTCTAAATTTCCCATTTTGGCATGAGAAAAGAGAAAAAAGAATAGTGTCTGTTTGTTAAAGTCATATAAACATTGGAGGATATAAATTGTACAGGACAAAAATAAAGAGTTGTAGATAACAGGTGTGACAATGGAACCTAGTAACCTTTTAGCTTGTGTTCTTTGCCATTATCATGATTCAAGGGATATGTACCAATGCATATAAAAATAAATTGTTACTAGTACAGAAGTGAAAGGTTTTCTGAAAAATACTGATGGTGATAGAGCTAGTATAATTGGCCTTGTTCTAGCACTTTCTACAGGGTTTTTTTTTTACCCTAAACCACTAAATATCATATGATTAATAATGACTTTCAGCACTAAAAATGTGATTTTTTTTAAGACTTCCATTGATTCTCTAAGGAACAAAAACACTTCACATGCCATGCACCTAAATACAAGGGTTTGAATTTTAAGCAATCAGCATTTGCAAGGAAATGAAATGCAATCTAAAGACCAGGACTTTTTCAAAGGAGTTATTTGCAGAATAATAAGGCTTACTGGAAACTGCAATGTGTTCTGGAAAAACCTGCAAATAGTAGAGAAATTCACTGAATGGAATATTCATTATTTGTTTAGCTCTGGTCACTACCTCTCTAATTCTGCCACACAAGGGAAGCACTGTTTAGTGTCCAATAACATTAGACAAACTCAGAAACCTCCAGTTCTAGGCACATTTCATAGAAAAGCACAGGATTAAGTTTGTGGTTTAGATACCTTTCAAATTTATGGTTTCCAGCTTTTGTATCTTCTTCAATAAAAAAGGACGGTGATTAGCACACCACCTTCCACAATCTTACTGTTCTAAACAGATGGAAAAGGATAAGAATTTTCCTGACCCAATGGAATTTTTGTTAAGCCTATCCTATCTCTTTGGTTTTTTTTGATGAAGCTGAGTAAGATTAGTTTTCCAAATTATTGCTATCAGACTGCCGTTCCAGAATTCATCTCCTCCTAATGAAGTCACCTTCCAATTTCTTTTTTCTCCTCTCCTTTTTTCATTTTTTTCCCATGAACCATTTGTATCCATTTGTTCTTATCCTGGCGTTCTGCTTTAGGTTAACCTACACCTTTCTTAATGTCCTTAACTTCATGCATTTATCCTCTGCAATGCAGGGCTAAGCACATACAAATCCAAAGGTTTCGAATTAACAAAGTATTCAAATCTGCATTGAAGTTTGAGGTCTGTGTAAAAGACTTGTCTAAGTTAAAGTACATAAGGCTTCATATAGATAAAATAAAAGCTGGATTTTTAGGGCAAAATATCTATCTGACACTCATGCTTTTTCAAACATTTGTTTAATCCACCATGAAAGTTGTTGTTAACTCCCACACAGATACAAGGAGAAATAACTTACAGGAGTGATATTTTATTTTTTGGATATTTTTCTCATGTTATGCATTTGGGCTAAATTTTCTGATCAGGGTTATGTGACTAAAGGATTTTATCCATGAACACAAAGGGGCACAGAAGAATTTGGAATCACCGTAATGGGCACATGGTGATTCCAAATCAATCCCATGGGAGTGACACTGCCCCCACGGGGCAGTGGAAAATCACCTTATGGCCTGCCTTAAGTGTGGGTTGTGGGATGAAGAGGAACAACACTTGGGGATTGCACCAGACTTACTGGGATGTAAAATGGGATGCTGTGAGAGAGCGGAATGTTAAAGGTTAATGACTCAAATAATCCATTTGCAAAACAAGCGGGTGTTTTGCTGAGGCCAGGTTTGCAGCCCCCTACTGAAGGGCAGGAAGAGAGTTTTTGGATGTTTGATTGATGCAGAATTTCTGAACTGCATAAGAGCAGCCCAGTGCAGAGGAGGTGTGCACCTACCACTGGAGACTGACCAGGACAAAAAGCTGCAGTTTGAGCCAGATAAAGGAAAAGGCTGAGGAGAAGCAGATCCTGAAAGGTGGGATAATGCTTTTTATCATGACAATGCCCTCCCTCTCCATAAGACTCAGGTGTAAATCTCCCTAACTCCTGGAGGAGGTATTCAGTGTCCTTTCACTCTAATCAGTCCCAAGGGATCTATTGAAGATCCTAAGGGGTGGGTGTTTAAAGATGATTTATAGAAAAAAACAAGGCAAGTAAAAGGATAAACCAATGTGGGGAAATAGTGGTAAGGAGACACATTAGTCTGTAAACAGCGCATGCTCAGGGCATTACTCAGAGAGCAGTGAGATACTGGAATGAGTTGCCCAGAGAAGTCCTGGCTACAGGAAGTGTTCAAGGCCAGGCTGAATGAAGTTCTGAGCAACCTGGCCTAATGGGTGACATCCCTGACCACAGCAGGGGGTTGGAACTAGGGCATTTTTAAGATCCTTTCCAAAACAATCCTCCCCATGATTCCTACATTTTCTATGAATAAAGCTACAGCAGCCACACCTCTGTCAGGCTCCTGCATTAGGAAACTCATAATCCACAGGTATTTGCTTTACTTCCAACAAATATGCAAAACAATAAAAATAACACAAACATTTCTCTAATATGTGTTGGAAAAACATATATGAGATCTTGAAAGCCTAAGGAAGACACTAGAGAAAGGCAAATTGGGTTTTGTTTGAGATTTGTGTTTTGACATTTAAGAAAGTTAGTTAAATTTGCCCAACATTATGCATTCCTAACAAACCTAGTATTTCCCTCAAAGGAGACAAAGCACGATATGTGTGTAAGCATATCAGCAGAAAGGCTGTAATAATTCTTGCACAGGGTTGTACACACCCATCTGAAAAATACTGGGAAAAGCAGGATTGTTCTTGCAGTGAATGACCCTGAACATACCATATTGCATCCCCTTAATAAAATGAAGAGAAACTACAGAGTCCTTTAGGCATACAAGAGGTTTCTATGCATTAATAATATGTGCAATGTGCACACGGAAACCACGCTGCTAATGCAGTTTTGCAGTGACAAAAGTTGTCCCTTACTGTATCAAGTAGGGAGAAATATGGGAAAAGCATTCCTAATGGTGCCATCTTGTGTTTGAGATCTGGAAATGTTGCATAAGTGCTCGTGATAATCCATTTGCTACCAACTTTATAAAGTAAGAGTGTACAAGACATTGGAGCCTGAACTTAAGTTGATAGAAAAGAAATCAGGTTTTGGGCTTTTATTCTGCAAAAGACTTAGTGGTAAGTTTTATAATAAATGAATGTTTTAGGTGATGAAATGGCAAGAAAAGAGTGAGTAATCACTCATAGTGATTTTCTCAGTCTCCCAATTAATAAATATTTACAACTTTCCTTTTTTATTTTTATTTTGTTTTATTTTAAACTTTCCAAGTTTAAAGTCCATAGGGAAAAAACCCAAAAAACTAAAAAAAACCCACCCAAAACTGTTAATATTGAAAGGGATTCTTAAGAAACTTTCAAATGAGAAAGCCAACAAATTGAAAAAAAATTCTTAGAGATACCTAGAGGGGCCTGCACGTTACCCAAATATTTCTTCATAATTTAAGTGATGTAAAAAGGTGAGAAAAATGCAACCTTTTGCAAAAAGAAATAAAGCTCACAAGTCAGCATCACAGCTATCTGACTGCAAACACTCAGAGGATCACAAACGGAGCTTGCTTTTAGTGAAGCTGATTTCTTTTGATGGCAGGTTTACAAGATAAAAAATGGGCAAAGAAATATGAAGACATCTTGACATCCAGATAAGCTCCATCATATATGCAAAAGCCAACTTCTGGGAAAAGAAAATCCCACTCAAATCAGCTTTCCTTAAGACCCTAAAATAAATAGTTGCTTGTTAAAATTTATAATTATCAAAAACTTGTTGCATGCAGTTTGCTGATGGATTCAGGGAAAGAAAGAACAGCTTATATAGCTTATTTTTGCTGTTAGCTGTTGGTGCTTGAATTGCAAATCACTGGATGCAAAATGTTTTATAATCACTGCTGAGCTACAAGGCATCCAAAAGGGGACCTTCAGTGTGTAGTGAGCAGAGTTTGCTCTCCTTGGTCTGACCACACAGGCCTGTTGGACAGAGTTTAACAGCACCTGTCAAGGCAATAGTCCCATTTTGCATGGAATAAAATGTGATCATTTGCAAACCACAGGCTTTAATTTAGCTCTTTTCTAGTGCTGCTAGATTTTTCTGGTACAGCCTTGTCACCAACTTTCTATTTAAACATGCATTATAAAACCCAATCCATCCTTCTATTAATATTAATAAGAATGTGATTGCAACAAGTATGGAATAATCTACACATGTTGGTTTCAGCCTTGATCAGCTGCTTCTCCATCATTCCCAAAAATGCTGTTGGGTATTTTTCTATAATGCTCTCAGGACATGGGGAAAACCTGTCTGCAAGTGATTAAGCTGATACTTTCCCTTTTTTTAAACCTGTCATAACACCTAGAGATTATTTCATCACGGCAGTGGGTAGAAAAAGAAATATTCATTTCACACTAACACTTACTGCAAAAGCTACTTACTGTTCCCACATCTCTCTTTTCTCCCCACCAGTTTGTCCTAGAATGCACAAGAGGCCCAGCTCCTGAAATTCCTTTATTCCTTTAATCTGTCTGTAGAGGGACTGCCTTGGACAGTCCCTTGTTATTGCCTACAGTGTTGTTAACACTCTCAATTAAAAGAGCAAATTAGGAAGGAACATGTTGAGACAGTGTTCAATTTGGGATTTTTTTTCTTTTGATGTGCTGTAATTTTTTAAGTGTCTGTCAAGCTCCACCAGAGATCTCAACATTTGGCAAATTTCATGGATACTCTTGGATATATGTTCTACTCCCAGCTCTACTCTTTCAACAGTTACTCTTTTTATTTATCTGCTGTTTAAATTTATTTAGATGAGTTTACCTTCACTGGTACCTAATAGAATATATTTAGGGTATCTGCTTGTATTTATAACCTACTTCCAGACCAGGCACAAAAAAAAAAGTGGTCATGTTTCTATGAAAATGAGTTATGTTCTGACTTTGGAGCTAGGGTTCACTTTCTTTTTTTTAGGCTATAAATGAAAAATACATTTGGGGATAGACTTGACTTTATGAGTTATAGTTTAAACAACGTTTATTAAGAATATTTTGTACAACACTATTTGTGTGGGGAAAGTGAAGCTCATAGCAGTTTCAATAAATTATGAATAAGATCTTTAGGTTGTTTCCTTGAGAAAATTCTTTTTTTAAAAAGTGAAAGAATAACAAACCAGACTGTATCAAGAAGATCAGTTCATTGCTATAGCATGATGGAATTTGTTAACTAACAGCTAGCATTTATGAAATATTGAGTGACTGCTAACCTTAAAATCAAATTAAATAGCTATGAACAGTAAAACAAAATATTTTTAAAAATCTAGCACAGGGAAAAAGAAACAAACAAAAACCAACCAAAAATCCCCAAAACTCAACAAACCGAAATATCCTGAAACCAGGAATTCCAACAAAACTCTTCTTCGGAGAAAAAGAACTGCTATAGTGTCATAGGGAACTATGAAGTAACAAATCCAGGCTCAGTGACTTCTGTTAAAAATTGTGACTGTGAGGAAGTAATTTAGATTCAGAGATCAAAAGATCTGCAAGTTCACATCTACTTGATGTTTCAAGACCTTTCTGATTTCAGGATCAAGGACATCTTTACAAAAGATGAATTCTTGGAAGTCTGTAGCCCTTCAGTATCTCCCCAGCATGTCTGAGACAAGGCAGAGGTTATATAAATTCACTTATAATACTCAGGTGTTGCTGCCTGCTGAAACACATCTCAACACAGACGTAAATGTTTTTATAAAGATAGCAACAAATTACCTGGAAGGTTTGGCATTTTTAAGATGTTTTGAAAAATTCAGTGGAGAAGAAATGATTTAAAGATCAATATTTGAATGTGGATATTTATGGCAAAAGATTTCAACATCTTCAAGACATGCACCTCAAAGCATTTTTCAGGAAGAATGATGTGTATCTATGTGCTTGTGATGCAGCCCAAGGAAAGAGAAAGTTTAGGAGGCACCATGCACTAACCTTCCTCTCTACTTCACTGGAGACCCAAAATCCCACATTTTCCATTCCAGTTTTCCCAAGATGGACCTCCAAATGAAATTAATTCAGTGACTTTGGGAAATTTTCATCCACAGAGGATAGTGCATGTATACTGAGAGGACTGAAGAGGAGAAAACAGAGTTCTATACAGGAGCAGTAATGTATCTTGTTTCTCAAAGTCTTCTGCATTTAAGGAATATATTCCAGCAACCCTCTTTGCCACTATTGGAGGATGCAAGCTCTCAACGTGGTGAGATGTGTTAAAGTAACAGCCTGATGACTCATGGCTACATCACATCAGAGGGATCTAAATATTTTATGAAGCATAAAATGAGCAATGAACTGTGCAGAACTTAACACTTGCTTACAATTCCAGCAATTGCAAACTAAAGCTCAGCAAATCTTTGAAAGGGGGAAGAAAGGGAGGAAAAAGGAAACACCCTCAGTGTTTCTACAGTAAAGCCCCAGTACCTGACACCTAATTTTGCAAAGAATGTGAATTCTGACTCAGTCCATAGAGGAGCAAACCTGGAGGGTAATATTAAGAGCTTGAAAGGTGGCAGAAGAATCTCACATCAAAAACCAGTGCAAAGCAAAGGAAATTTCTTTTCTGACAGGTTTTGGCTATTTGATTGCAGTTCCCCTGGGTCCTGGGGCGACATAGAGCAGGGTTGCTATGGGCTGCTGCAATGTGCCCAACAAATCTGTGCTGTAAGCACAAAGCTTCCCGTGGCTGTCTTTAAACCCAGTCATTACAATGGCTGAGACAGGACTAAAAGCAGTCATCAATATAATGAATTTGGTCAAGCTGCACTTCATAAATGTTTTTTATCTTAGCCTGCTTAAGAATCACACTGAAACATGATTTTGAATATGATTTTCCCTTCAGATAAGTCTGATGGGTCCTTTTGTTTCAGTAAATGAATAAATAAAACCTCTCTGTGTCTGACATTGTTAATACAGTCCCAAATTCAGTTTTTCTTAATGTGCTTCAGCCAAGTATTTCACTAATCTCTGAAGCTCTGTAGCAAATTAGGAACCCATCATCCATCTGAATCTCAATTACCAACTCTGTTGCAATTAGCTACAAAATTTTTTACCCAAGATCAGGCCAAAAGACTCCAGGCAGTACCACCTGCTGAAATCTGAGTCTGGTAAGGATTTTTTTCAATATGTTGGGGATATTGCCTGCAGAACTTAATTGAAAATAAAAATAAACCACAAAAATAAACCCTTGGATTTAACGGAAGTTAGAGCATGGGTTTTGGTTGCCTTGAAATGGAAACTTTTCTCTTTTCCTTAGAGCTAATTACTGCAAATTATGCAGGTTCTCCCCAGTTCTTTCCTTGTTCACCTCTGAGAAGAGTCTGTCTCTTAATCTGTGCATACTCCCAGTAGGAAGATGTAGACAGCAAGATGGTTCCATTTCTCCTTCTCTTCTCCAGTCTGAACAACCCAGATCTCAGCCCTTCCTCCCACATTCTGGCCACTCTGGAGGCCTTTTGCTGGCCTTTGATGGATGCTCCCCAAGGCGTTAATGTCTACCTCAATCTATGTGGCCCAAAAGCAAGGGAAGTACTGGAGATGAAGTCTGAGGAGGGCTGAGTGGAAGGAACCATAAGAATAAATATCCATGGCAGAGTCACGAAACTAGCCAAAAAAAAAAATGCCCTTCAAAAAATGAAGGAAGCTTGAAGTTTTAGGTCTTTTACAGTTCTAGAGAAGATAAAATTTCTTCCATAAGGATGCAAAACAGTATATAATTCTGACCAGCAACATAAAAATAAAAATGAATAAATAGATTATTTAAAAGAAAAATTACATTTAGGCATTTAATCCAACAGTGTCATCACATCTGAAAAAAGAGAATGAATACTCAAGAGAAACCACTGTAAATACATCAGGATTTCAGTTCCTAACTCCAGCTGTTACTGTTGACAATACAAATCTTTCCTGGATCTGCTTACCTGCAGGGCAGAGTCCACTTGGCTGCAGAAACTCCATTGTAACAAATATTTCTGTTGTGAGTAAGGTGCATGTCAGACTCCCTCCTCACCTGATGTGTTGGAGCTGCAGTATGATAAACTAGCCCATCCTTAAGAATATTTCTAAATATCTGCCTCGTGTTTGCTTTACAGTTGTGTACAGATGTGCACTGTGTACAGCCAGTGATGAGGATACAAATTATTCTCTGAGTAAGCAGATAGTTATATTTTTTTTTCTGTTGTATTTTGTGTTTTAATACAAACAGAGCAGATGTGGACCAGTTAGGTCTGTAGCAGGTTAAAAGGCTGCACTCTCCTGTTTAAAAATGATACTGCACAATGTTTGTAAAATCAATCTATTCTTGAATGCTTCCTTTCTTTATGCAACTAAATTTGCATATCTTGCAGCTGAAAAAGGCATAATTAGAAATTTTTGATTAATTTAAGCGGGAGCAGCTATAAAAATCTCAGGTATTTACATAGGTCTCATAAATTAGAGTCACAAGCTGTAATTTGTTAAATACAAATTCTGCTAAAAGCTTGCATTTACATAGATGTTCAGATGTTAAAGTGTTGACACGCATTTTAAAATCAACGCTGCTGGCAGATTCATTATTCATGTCAGTAAACAGGAAGGTTTATTTGGGAAGTTATTTGGACAGTTAAATATGATGGTCAGTAAGAAACTGCAGTTGTAAACACTCTAAACCAATGAGAACGTGCATCTTCTGTATAAGAGTTAAAGATGTTTCTTCAGAAGATCTGCACGTATGATCATTGCCAAAAATGGAGCTACACTGATTGATTTTGCAAAATATATTAGGCTAATTTCATGGTCCTGCTTCATAGGGATTATTTGCAAGAAAAAGAAACCAGGAAATGAGCTGCAGACTGTCAGGAGCAGTCAGCCCTTAGTACTTGGTGAAAGTTTGCAGATCATAGAATCGCAGAATGATTTGTGTTGGAAGGGATCATCTTAAAGCCCATCCATTTCCACCCACCTGCTGCAGGTAGGGACATCTTCCACTAGACTGGGTTCTTTAAAGCCCCTTCCAGTCTGGCCTTGAACACTTCCAGGATTGGGGCATCCACAGCTTTTTTGAACATATTCCAGTGCCTCACCAGCCACACAGTAGAACTGATTTTTCTTATCTAATCTAAACCTGCCCTTGGTCAGTTTAAAACCACTACCCCTTGTCCTATCACTGCATATGAAGACACCAAACAACATGTTCACTTCAAGAATGAATTATAAAAAAAGTAAAAACTGTCTCGCTTTAGGATCTGGGTCAGTGCATCTGAAATCAAAATGAAGGTCATGTTAAGGTGTGGGAAAGCTTTTTTTTTATAATGTTGCCACTGTCAATGTTGCTAATGCAAGTAGTAAGATGGTTAATGGACTGAAAGAAACATCAGTACCAGGTCACGCATTAGCTGATGCAAGTCAGCCTAGATCTACAGAGGTACATGAAGCTTTATGCCTTCTAAGAATCTATGTAGTCAAAAAGTTATATTTTGCTTATTAGATAGCACTGAAGATACAAGCTTTTCATATTTTAAAATACTAATATTAAGAGTGCTCTGGGTAGATCAGTGATTTTATTTTTGTTTTTGAATAACAGCCTGTGTAGACAAATATGACTAACGCATGACTAAGGGGATATGCATGTAAACATTTGAGTCTATACAGAAGTAAGAGACTATAGAATTTCCTTCTAAAATGTCAGCATGATTCTATAAACAAAACCCTGTAAGCAAGCTGTGGCAAAACAGGGAAATTTAAAAATGCCCAATTACTGATTAGGGATAGTTTTAGATGTTTTTTCTGACCATCCTCAGAAATCTCTAGGAAAAAACTTAGTTTTTATCACTACTATTTTTTTACAGAGATCTGGTGAGGAAGCATCCTCTCCCTTCACTCAGCAGAGGATTTGAACAGATTTGCCCAGATGTATCTCACTTGGCCTGAAGTGCTGGCACAAGAAATAGTGCTGTCCTTAATGCAGTAAAAAGCAAAGACATGCAAATCCAGCTTCAGGTAGGATCCTAGAGAGGCTAAAGTTTCCTCTGAAGACATCTGGCTCTTTCTTTCTGTCTCACTTGAAGAGAATAATCTCTTTTTCCAACTAAGTTAGTGAGATGAATCAACATCATTTTACTTCAAAGTTAAACAAGAAGTGTGAACTTTTGAAAAACTGCATATATGCATCTCCATACACTGTGGCCTTTTACCCACAGAGCCAGCATACAAATTTGCATCTTTAATTTTGTAGTGCCCAAATTAAGCTCAATGATATTCTGCTAACATTGCACCCAAGTCCATGCCTCTATCCAGAGGTGATCTTCCTCTTGAGATCCTTTCTGCCCTACTGCCCTGCCAGATTCTTTGCAACACCTAGAAGCTTGACCAGAGCATATCTCAGGTTAAGTCAGATCCTTAGTGAATGTGGATTGAGTTTTTCCCTGCCTCTATACCCCAAAAGCACCGAAGCAGCTGATTGTATACAAGAATCCCATCAACACTGACTTGAATCCGATATTTTTGGTATGACACTACAGGTATAAACTAGGGCAATGCCCTTGAAACTGTCTGTAACAGTAAATTTCTAATGGATCCAATGGTATGGAAGAATATTTTCCGTCCAAGCAAAGCCAAAGTACAGTGTGGTGCATTGCACTGTGGTGCTGATCATGGGCTTAGTCTATACATGTGGCAGCAGCCAAGCTGCTGATTGCAGGTGTTGAGAATACATGTCAAAGGCCGCAAAAACTCAATAGAATGAAAAAACAAAATCACATCAGATATAATTTTTAAGTATTAATTGTTTATTGTTATTTGATTTGGTTTATGAAGTATTACACTTCCTTTCTTTCTGGCTTTTTGCTTGGGATTAAGTCCCACAATGTGGTCTACTGTAAGCTCCTTAGAGAACTAAAAATTACTTTATGGGTGCCTAATTTCCATGCACAGCTTGCCACAGTGACTTGCTCTCCTTAGAAGAGAATCAGAGTTGTTTGTTACAGCAAAGCATGCTGCTGATAATATGATTAGAGGTGATAAATACTCATGTTTTCACCATTGCCAATAAAACATAACTCCCACAGGTTTAACTCTTTAAATCTTTACAGTGATCTGCTTTATAAAATGCCAAGCACCCAGGAGTTTCCACAGAAGTCAGAGGAAGCAGTACTCAGAAGTTTTGAAAATAGATTTTGAAACCAGAATAATTGCACTATCTAACATTTTTTAACCTGTTCATCCCATAAAATATATGTCTTGATAATCTTGTAGAGACTTTCCTATAGACAGCTATATCTTAAATTAGCCTTGTCTATGGACTTTAATATTATATACTGTTGCAATGTCCATAGGACACTTTAAAATTTCTTTTCTAAATTTCTTGGGGGTAGCATTCCACTAATTGGCTTTTGCCTTGTTTGAATTGTTAGTTTCATACAACCAAAACAACATAAATTTACTGTTTTGTTTTAGATTTCATCTTGTTATTTAAATGCAATAGCCAAAACCAGCTTGCCAATGGTTAAACACTGGTTTTATACATGTTAGGATGTCTGGAAATGATTTTTTGGAAAGAAAAGGACATATAACATAAAATATGCAGTGATTTTGATTCAATCTAATAAACTTACAGTGGACACATCACGTTGAGTGAGATAGTCAGCGCTCAATGAGATCTAAATAGTGTATTGTTCTGCTTTGTTAATTTTAATTTTATTTTATTTTTATATGGACCAATACCACTGTACTCAACTTGCAGATCATACTTGCAAATCTAAATCGACATCCACACCAAATCACTCCAGCCAGGGCTTGCTGTGACCAGAAACCTGCAGCAATGGTTCTGTTTTCCTGCTTGTGATGCCATAAGTACCAGCTACACTAACTGCATCCTGCCTCAGTATGTTCAATCTTCTAAATTAAATGTTATTATTTTTTAAACAATAAGGAAAAATAATTTTATCTGCTCTGCCCCTAGATTTAATTAATCCTGACATCCCTCACTTTATAGCCATTCCTGTAACAGCATCCAGGCTCTGTGGAAGATTATAACTACAATACTACAATTTTTTCATCTCTAGACTCTAGCTCTGCACAGTTGTTCCTACTCATAGGAACATTAGAAAATCTCTCCCTAATTGGTCATATTCTATCTTTGAAAGGTCATACCCATGATTCTTATTCACTTCAGAGCAGTTCTTTTAAAGGGCAGGCCTGGGTGCAGATTTATAATCAAGTTTCTATAGCATTGCTTGGTGGAACACGAGAAAAAATGTAAGCAAATCTTATAGGGCAGTCAGCTGTGATAAGATTTTCAATCCATAAGACTCCCAACTTGAGTTGCATCAATTTATTTTTCAGGAAATTATACAAATTCCTAAAGTTTCTATGAAACTTTGGACATTTATGTCTAGGCATGTGCATTCATTTTTATAAAATTTATATTGCACAAGAGGCAAATTATCCATCAATCAATATGTTCTCTTAATAATATTTGAAAATACTAAAAGACATTTATTTATCCTGTGAAGGAAGCAATTTCAGTCTCAACAGGTAATTTGCATATTTCATACATTTAACTAAGCAAGGATTAGCAAATTACAATGTAATTAGCTTTTTTCCCCTAATTTGTCAAAATTATATATTCTGTGTGAGTGACACGTGGGTGGTAAAGCTTTTAATGTAAAGTGTATTCCTAAAGTTTCTCTGACTTTGTAGAGAGTAGAGAGTGAAAAATAGTCAACTGAAATGAAGGTATGCTTAGTATTTGAGTTCTTAAAGCATCAAAAAAGCACCTGAAAATGAAGGTATGCTTGGTATTTGAGTTCTTAAAGCACCAAAAAATTGAATGCATTACAAAGTGGTCCAGGAAGGCCCCCTTATCCCATTTGATCTTTAGTCCACTCTGAATCGTTGATTGTTAATTGTAGTTAACAGGACAGATGTTTGTTTGGCATCATTTTGAGAGCTTGGAGGGGAACCTTTCTTTCCTTTCTAGAATGTGAGGGTAGGTGGAAAATCAGTCTGGGCTCAATTAGTTGATCCAAAATGCATCTGGGGTCAACGGAGGATGCATTGATTTTAGAGGATTGATGCTGTGTCCCTGATGAGAGGAGCAAGGGACTACTCTAAAGAAACAATCCTGAGTGTTAATTTCAGCACAGGGAGAAGTACAAGGATAATGCTGATGGCACTTTTTTGCTTTGCTGCCATCATGTCTCTACTTGGAAGGGATGCTGCATTAATTCAGCTTAACTTCTACAAGTAACACAGCTGATAGACAAACAGCAAAAACATTTCAATGTTTTTCACTGGCCAGTAGCCTCAAAGGACATCCTGAGAGCTGTCCATCTGCCAAAGTACAGGAGTGTGAGGACACCAGGCAGTCGCTGTATGTGCACAGTGTGGTCCAGTCAGCAGCTGTAGGCAGGCAGGCATTCCTACCTGTTCTAAACTGAAAAAACAATAATAATTTTTTGAAACATGATTTTTTTCATTACCCGAACTTATCCACCTTTGACCCTCAATGTCAATGTAAAGAGCTTAGTCTCATACTCAGGTTTTGTTTGATCAAAGTAGGGCATTATGAAAATGCTTTGCATGCAGCTAGAAGTAAGATTCAGATTAACACAGACTGGAAGCATGAGACATATCTCCTAAAATAGCTCTTCACTTGCTAAGGGTTCCACTGAGGCTTGAAGGATGACAGAGTGCCATTATAAATAAGTTGTTTTCTGCTCAGCTTTGGATAACAAATTCAGGTGCTACAATGCTTTGCCTTTTGCAATACATCATTTTCCTAAACATGTGGTGGTTAAGGCAAAACCCTGCTCAGGTGCTGAAAATTCACAGAGGGACAATTAGCAGAAGTAGGACAATTGTATCTGACAGTTCTATAATAATATGAACCCTGTTGATTTGCCCAAAATAACAGTGGTAAGTAACCCAGAGCCATAGTATATTTGGTGTTTTGTCTACAGTTTAAAGGATAATTTACATCTCCTGCTGTGTGATAGCACAATTAATTATATTTTCCCACAGGTGCCTATTTTTAGTGTTGAAAAGAGGTGAGGAATTTGTGATTGAAGAAGGAAAAAAGGCTTTTTCAAAAAGAACACCAGAGACATGGTGCCATGTTATGTGGCTAATGTGCTCCCTGTGCAAGAAATGACTGTGACCACTTTCCACAGTCAGTCACCAGTTATCACTTAAATGGACATCAGACACCTCTGTATCTGGTAATTGATCTCTACTGCATTTTTATTTCTCATTTTTAACAGTTAGCTGGTTTTAAATTAATAAATTAAACTACACAAATAAATTTTTTTTAAAAAGCCACACTCATTCTCTGTTGCAGAGCAGAATGAGTTAATCGACATGCTTGAATTGCTGAAGACTGTATAGCAAGAGCTGTGAAAAAAGTTGTGAGAAAGAACTGCAGAAACTGAGAAAGATCCATAAAGAAGGAACTGCAGAAACTCTGTCCCACTCCCAAAGAACAGAGCTGCCTGCTGTGATAAGTGCACAAAAGAAAAAGCATACATTATGGCCTGCTATGTACTAAATCTCACATAGACAGAACAATTGGAAATTGTTATGCAGAAGCTAAAACAGTATAAATGTCTGTGCCTCCTGTCAATGAACGTCCTGGCAGCACCGTACTGCTTGGTCCCTCTTTCAGTCGCCGTTAATTCTCCCCACCAGTTCTCTGAGGAGTTTCATCAGGTCACCTTGGAATAATCACCTCACAATATGCACAGACTGCCTGAACTTCTAAAATATTTTCCACCCTGAAATAAAGCACACAAACAATTCTTTCTTTTCCTTTCCCTTATGGTCTCTAATCTTGCATAGAAGAGATGGAGATACTGTATACGGGGACTAAAATCCTAGGAAACTATCCTATTACTTTATTAATAGGATGTAAAGAGTTCTGGTAAAATAGTAATGACTAAGAAATGTTAATGTGGACTGGAGTTATGTGGTCCTTCTATGGTGAGGACAGGAAAGACAGTGAAAATAAGAGACTTCAATTGTCCTCAGTACCTATGTAAATGTCACATCACAGTCTGGCGGTGAAATTCTTGGGTATTATAAGTGCCTTCCTCTTGTTTCAGGAAGTCAATCATAACAAAAGGGAAAAAGTAGCATTTGACTTGATCCAGGATAGAAGAAAAGAGCTGATTTAAAATTTTATCATTAAAGAACATGTGTGTTACATTAAGCCTCTAGTCTGAAAAAGGGAAGAGTGGAGGTAAATGTGATAGAAGTATATGAAATAAAAGTAACACAAAAATAAGTGAAAAAGCAATGACCATTCCCTTTTTTTTTTTTTTTTTTTTACCTGATGTGGTACGTAAAATTAAATTACTGGAATGGAAAATGTAGCAGAAACATATTGAAAAGCTTTTCCACACAGCTGGAGTTAAGGTTGGGAGTCTGTTGCTGCAGAACATTTTGGACTTTAAACATTTCTATCAATTCAATTCAAAGAGCAATTTGAAACATTAGTGGAAAAAAAAAAAAAAAAAGACATGAGGAGGGCTGTAAAAAGCAAAAAATTATGTTCTTCTTCTTGCTCCAGAATTCTGTGTGATACAGAATCTAAGTGACTGGCAGGTTTAGTGGAGAAAGTGTAGTTGTGTGATTGCCCTGATATTATTATGTTTAGTCACTTCTTTTAGGCCTCTGTTATGGACAGTACTCTATCAATAAATGAACTATGGTCTGATGCAGTAAATCTGTTCTATATTCTAATGTAAAACTTTTAATCTATTCCTGTTACATTCATAAAAAGAGGTCTCAGTCCCTTAAACCTATGAACAGATACTTGTTCTTTATAATTATTTTTCCATAAACTGAGGTGCAATGAGGGAACTATATGCTCTTAAAATATAAAGGTTCATTCTGTCAATAAGAGGGGTGGTGTATGTAACCAAAGGTGAGAATCATGATTGTTATAAAAATGTTGCATTTATAAGTTTTAACAGATGTAAAAGAAGCTGTATTCATTCTGTATTCCCAGATTCAAACTTTTTATTCAAACTGCTCTAGAAATATTTTGACATGTCCACAGTACTGATATATGTTAAATAGCAAGCCTCAAATCATAAAAATATAAACTTCATCTACTTGTTCTGAAATCCAAAGGTTCTGAAAGAACACAGCACCTGGAAAGATCAGGCTAAGAGATGCTACCACAAACACGGGTTGTCATTTATTTGAGAGTGATTTGAAAAGGAATTCTGCTCTAACATGAGCACTCAATGAACTCTATAGATTCCATAAGGTTTACTAGAGATGTAGTCACACTGGTAAATATCACATTTCTTGCTCGAAGTGTGTTTGTGCATACCTTGCACGTTACAGCAGTGACTAAATCCATTAACAGACTTTTCCATTTCTTAAAACATTGCTTTACTGACCAGACAAGGGATCACATACTAGACTGTATTTAGACTTGGTGCTCTTCTCTTGGCAGAGGGGATTGGATGGAGATATAACCCTGTCTCTCCTGCTGACAGAGATTGTTTTTCCACAGAAATCTGTATGGAGCCCCCAGACATAATATATATTTAAAACTGACCCTTTCCACATTTAAGGCATCACTCAGACATCACAACACTCTTGCCGTGGAGGAAACAATACTAATGGGCTGAATTATCATCTCATTAGGCAAAAAATATTTCAACAAATATGCAGAAGAAGAAGGGAGCAGATAAAAGGAGAGGACAGAGTAACAGCACATGTCTTTTAATTTTTCCAATTTGAGTTTGATCACAACCCATACAGATGGTGTTTCATGCTTCAGGTGTTTAAACCAACTAATTTTTAAGGGTGCCCACAGGGCATGCATCTCTTAGCACTCTGAGCAGCTTTTCACACTTCTGCTCTCTATAGGCTTTGGAAAACATTGGTTTACACTTGAAGACACTTTTTTTAAGTGGCCTGGAAGCAGGAATACTAACCTTTAATTTCAGGAAATTTAGGCTTAAGCTGAAAATGAAGAAGCCTTGAGAAAGTTAATTTTTCTCCCTTTAGAAAACCATCAAATATTTAGTCTCTGGTTAGTCAACAGGAACAGCATGGACAACTCATAATTGAACTGTATATGTTAAAAGCACTTTCATCAAACTGTATTTATGGAGGCAACTACCTTAGTGAAAGACAAAGGGGAAAAAAGCACTATTGGGACACAACCAGAAGGAACTAAAACTCCTACACTGAATTAAAACAGAGTTTTACTAAACTTTCTATGCAGATGGAAAAATCTAAATAGATTTCACCGCTTGTCTTTACCAAAAATAATACATTGTACCAGTACTAATGATACAAATATAATCCAGAGGGAGATTTGGGATCAGAAAATGGCTGATATGTGACTGGGGTCAGAAGTGGCAGTGACTTAAACAGCAGCTCTGGGGTTGAGAGCCATTTTGAAAAGAGCTGGTACTTGAGTTTGCTGGGCACATTGTTTAGTTGTCATAGGAATGAAGGAAAAATCAAAGCTATAGGTGAGAAAGAGAAGGTGGAATGCAGATTCAGTTTCTCTTTTCAATCTCTAATTTCTCTGTGCTTCTGCTTGGGAAATTCAGTTACTCCTGAGTAAGTACTTCTGCTTTGGAAGCTTTAGACATGTAAAGTTTGATTTTCAGGCTTGTGGACTCTGCTGTTGCCATTGATTTCATGACTCAACTGTATTATTGATCCAAATCTCAGTATTCCTCACAACTTCTTACACCTTCTAAAGGATTGCTTAAGAGCCCATTATTTCCCAGCTAAACTGTATTTAGTTACCTACCATCATAGAACAAGATAATGTGCATGACAGCCAATCCAGTCCTGACTAGGAACAAGAATATAAAAACCTCCTTGAAAATTTTATGTCATCCTTACTCTTAAAAATCGCCAATGAAAAATTTTCTCAGTATTATGATACTGGCTGTTTACTAGTTTAATATGTTCATCATTCAAATTCTTGTAAAAAAAGCCAATAGCTTTTTTTCCTCATTTTTCCCTTTGGAACGTGGAAAACAATGAATTGCTCTCTATAACAGAAATCTTACTCCACTTTCCAGGAAAAAAAAGAAATTAAATTCACACCAGTGTTTAACCTTACCTCATGTTTTCTGATTTGCTGATTATTGGTGGTTTCCTCTGCATTCTCTATTACTCATCTACATGTGTGATAAGGTGTGTATCTCCAAACTTTGACACAATATCCAAGCATCAACTTAAGCAAAATAATTATTTTAGACTTTTTTGTCAGTCCCTAATTTTATTCTTAAATATATTTCAGTTTGTTTATAAAGATATCCCATAAAATAAATGCAGAATATTTAACTTTGAATTCTTGACATTCTTATTTATACACCCAGAACTACATTTCACCATTTTCCAATGATAAGACATTATATTGATCTATAATAATATTTTAGCTTGGATTAGAAACTTTGAAGTGGATTTTCAGGCATTTCTGTTTATTGTGGTTTATCTTTTGTTTTTATCACCAGAGAGTAGAGACTGAATTATTTTAAGATGAAAAAATCACATGGAAGATTTTCCCAGGAGCACATGTGAGCACAAGTGTTTTAGCTACTACCTGGTTTTAAGATCACAGAAAGAAACAATCTAGCCATAATCTTTATTTACTCGCTCCTGGAAACACTTTTTATGTTGACTTTGCATGCACAGCGTGTTTTCCTCAATCAATTTATTCTGGGTACTTTTTGTTAACCTAAACAAAATACTGAGTATTTTGGACTTTCATCTTTTTTTTGGGCACATATGTACATTTGCATCAGCATCCTTTACAGCCTGAACTAAACCCACAACAAAGCTCTTCTGGGGATCTGAGTGAAAATGACTTAGCTTTACAAAAGAGGATGGTGGCAGAATGGAGAAATGAACACAAGTATCCCAAATCAAACTAACTCATCCTTCCCCCTCTCACATTAACAAAGGAGTTTTATGTGGTTTTTATTGTATTTATTTGTTTGGGGTTTTTTTCTCTCCTAATGCTGTGAGCTGAATTCAGGTAGGCATATTTCTTATAACGATCTGCTATTACAGAGAATACACTCCAATGGAAATACATTTTTCCTGTTGGCTTTGTTGCATGATTTCACAGTCCCTAGGAAACCCTCCTCCCCCATTTTTCATATATTAGTAAATTTGCTTGACTTGGTGTATCCAAAAACAAAAATCCAGCACCCACAAGTGTTACTTAAAATAATATTTTAATTAGGACTCTTCTGTAGACATTCTGTAGTTGTACTGGACCCATCTGTTATTGGTCAAGTACCATTAGGCTATCATATCAGTAATCTAATTTTACAACATAACATAAGCTGAAGGTAAAGAAACACTAAGTATTATTTGTCAAGAAGAGCGATCTTTATTAGATCTGACCTTTTTCTAAATCAACACAATAAAAAGGTGAGTGTCATTTTTATACTTTCAAAGATTAGTTTTGCTTACAGTAAGCAAAAGTTGTGTCTCTAAGGGGGCTTAAAATTCTCATTGGAAATAATTGAATCTCATTACCAAGCATGCACTATGAACCTCTTATGATTTGCCCCAGTACACTATTAAAAGCATGTTCCTATTCAAAATGCTAACTTTCCAACCTCTGCTGCTACACAGTATAGTACTAGCAAATTGACCTTTTATGAAGACTTAAAGCACCATGTAATTAACTTTTCCTGTGTACAGAGTTAAGACTTGATGAAACTGGGAGGTTAAATGCCAATGCATCCTTTGCAAGCATTTTTTATAGTGCACTGCTTGGCTTTCAGATGTTAATGATACACTTTCTGTACCCATTTTCCTTAAAAAAAAAAAAAAAAAAATTGAAAATTTGTACTGCAGTGCACAATGCAGTCCAATTTCACTCTTTTAGCTACCCCAGTCAACAAGTAATAGCTCTGAAATGCAAAGCAATAAGCTGTGTTGGCAGTTATTTTATGTTCCTGATCCAAAAATCCATTGAAGCAGATGGAAATGTATTGTACTCATGGTTGCATGGCTTGCACAAATCTGGTTCTATACAGTTTCACTTTAGCAACCAGAGCAGCTCTGTGTAAGGCCTCTAGATGGTCATCAATACCTTTTTCCAGGACCAGTAGTTGATAGGCACAATTCTGAACCAGAGTGATTACACTAGAAACAGGCTTGCCTAGACAGCACTTTTGTGAGTGCTGCAAAAGTCGTTTTAAGGGATTGAGTGAGTATTGTTTCCTCTGTATCTCAGTGATACTTGAAAGTTGGAGAAGAGATTTCCCATTACTCACTTTTTTTTTCAGTTAAGGTTCTTTCACTGTCTGTTGGATTCTTAGGGTACAAATGATTCTTCACATGTATTTATTCGAGATCTCTGGATTCACCAAGAAGTTGCAGCATAGCAGACACTGTAAAAAGTGCTTCCTCTTGTATATCACAGAAATGAAATGTATTTCTTGATTGAATTAGGCCCAGAAATATTCACTTCTAAAGTGCTGCTACTATTGTGTCTCAGTGTCATATCAAATTAATAGACCCTTAATACTCAGGCTGTTGTGTGCCTAAGTTGACATGCTCTGTGTATATTAGATAATGGATTATAATTAGGACAATAAAGAAATATCACATTTCTAGGGCAATTTCACTTTTTCTTTTTCCCCCAAGGCCATTGACTGATACATTTAAAATAATTCTGAAATCCATACACAACTAGATGAGCACTGGAATTTATGAAAGCTTTACTCCTATCTTATCAGCTGGTTCACCTCATACATTTTATGATGTATACCAGCAATTTTTATTCATATCTCAATGAAAAAAATAAAAAGTGGTGCTGAGCTTGTCAGACCAGAGCCAAGACCAGTTTTTCATATGAATCAGGACAGCAATTGAAAGTATATATTTCACTCAGGAGCAGTGAGTTGTTATAAGGAAATATTTAAAGTCATCTAGGAGGCAACAGGCTATAGTGCAGAAAGTAAAGGGTAGACAATAATCTGTGGAGGCTTCTTGACATCAAAGATTAAAATGACCTTCTAGGGAAAAAAAAAAGATTAAAAAAAGAAAGCACATTTCTAAAACAGCTAGAAAGGAAAACAAATTGCATGGAAATTGCAAGCACTGCCTAGCCCATGGCACCACAACATATGAAAAGGCCAATTGCTTCAAAATCTCTCCTTTCATGTTTCAGGGGAAATGCCTTTTATTATAAACAGTGGTGGAGGAGTGTTTCTGGAAGGCTTTACAATGCCAATGCTCACATATGTCTCCCTCATATGAATCAGGTCCCAGCAGAAAATTACAAAGTATTAGGGAAAGAATGTTGCAAATTATAGCTAATACATTGCTTATGGGAATTCAGAGGGTCCTTGAGTGGCTTGAGAAGTGGGCCTTTGAAACCTCCTGAAGCTCAACAAGGTCAAGTGCAATTCTTGCACCTGGGTCAGAGCAATCCCAGGCACAAGTACAGGCTGGGTGGAGAATGGATTGAGAGTTGCCCTGGTGAGAAGGGCTTGGGGATGCTTGTGGACAAGAAGCAACATGACCCAATAATGTGCACTTGCAACCCAGAAAACCAGCCATTTCCTGGGCTGCAACCCAAGCAGCATGGCCAGCAGGGCAAGGGAAAGGATTCTGCCCTTCTGCTCCACTCTTGGGATACCCACATGAAATCGTGCTTTCTGTTCTGGGTTAATTTCTCTGGAGCAATTCCAGAGGAGCCCATGAAGATGCTGAAAGGCTGGAAGATCTCTGATATGGAGACAGGCTGAGAGAGCTGGGGTTGTTCAGTCTGGAGAAGGGCAACCTGCTAACTGTCACAAGAAAATGACAGTGTCTGCAAGGGGAAGTCACACAAAAAATGAAGCAGGGTTCTGGGAGCAAGATAAATGATGCATCTGTAGATGCCATCTGCAGAAAGTTTCTAAATAGCAGCAGAAAGAGGATTCTGAATTTCTGAAATTTAGGGATTAGTTGTGTTTCGTTTTAATTTGTTTAGAGAAATAAAGTGCTTGCAATAATGACAGATTTAAATATTTTTAAGTATTTAAATATTTTAACAGATTTTAAGTGTAAAGGAATCAAAATGTCCTTCAAGAACTTCTATCTCCTGCACTCTCAGAGGAGACAGATTAATATTATGTAGCATTCCATCAGTTGAGAAAAGTGTATAAACAGAAAATACTTATAATCATATGATTTATATACAAAGGCATAGTATGTTTACGTATCTTAAGTCTGACTCTAAATCAGACTCTGAGCCAGGTCACATATAACATAAGTGCAGTCAAGGAAGGTCCCAACAGGGACAGTTGTCTGGCCCCTTTATATTCCCATCTCCCTACTTGAAAATTTGAACTTTTGATGTAATTATCCCACAAATTCCTCCAATTCTTTACCCTTAAACAAACTTTATTTTCAGAACCATTTTGCTTTAAGATCATATTGCATCAACAGAAACAAAGGATCTTTTTTATTTCTGTGCTTCTGAAGGAAAACTGCTGTAAAATATTGTGAAACTGCTGTAGAATATTGTGCCTTATGTCATTATTAATCTAATGAGGACCTTCCAAATATTTTTAGGATATCACTGATTCCTGATTTGAATATGAGCTATAAATTGCAAATAAATCTCCTGTAAATTAACTTAAAACCAAACTTGAGATGAGTATCCCAGAAGAGAAACAAAAAAGCCAGGTAGAAAAAAATTATACCAAACATTATCTCCAACAGAGCAATTTTCATTTTTACATGTGAAAATGCACTTCAAATTAAGTTTTATTATTTCCACTTTCCTTTCAGATTGGTAAGTGTAGTCACAAAAAATTATATAAATCAGCAGAGATCCAGTCTGAAATGTGAAAGAAATATCATATATCTTCCTGAATACCTGCCTCTTTGCCTGCAATTAGCCATTAAATAAATAAGATTTAAAACAATGGATAGGTATCAATCAGCACATCACAAGTATTCAAAACATGTCCAAAGTGCCCACCTTTGACAAGAGCTCTTTATTTTACCTACACCTGAAGTTCTATCTGAAAGACAAAACTTCATGAGAGCCAGTATATAGTATTAAGCTAGGATCAATTTTCATTAAAACTATACAGATAATATTTGACAACACCATAAAAAGACCTGGTCTTAGACTTCAAAAATCCCATGGTCTCATATTGTTTTTTGGGTTTTTTTTATAATTTTCTTTATGCTCAGTACAGCTTCTATTTCACTTGCAGTGTAGAAAACAAAATTGGTTATGATTTCAAACCAGTTGCAGTATTAGCTCTAATTTCATCTGCACAATTGTACACTGTTGCATATCTTACAACATCAACAGCTACACACAAAAGGATAGAATAAACTTACTGGCTTTTTTTTCCTTCAAGTTCAACAGTAATGTCTTTTCTCAATCTTGTTCTTCAGACAAAATAATTATTTCTTCTCAGATTAAAAGCACCCGATAACATAAAATCACAGCTAAGGCAATATTAGAAACCACAGACTACAAAACAATTTTGGTTCTATGCATTTAGGTGGCCTCTTCTACTTTTAACTCTCAGGTAAAGTGTGAATTGTTCATTGTCTAGTTACAGAGGCAACTTTCCTTCTGGAAAGTTGTGAAATGCTGCAATCCTCAATCTAAAACCTCTCAGAAGCCATTCAACAAGACATGACATAACAGGGTTCTTGTTCACAGAAGTGTAGTTTCAACAAAAATTTCATGATTAAGAATCAATCTGTAAGTTGATCATGTTGTTTTCTCTATAGGTCTGCCTGTGAGTGTAGGAGGCACCCTGGCAGAGTTGCCCTAACAATAATTGTCAGTCTTATTTGATCTCTTTAGACAAAGTCTCTTTGCTTCAGCTGATACCCCTTCCTGAGGGTTGCTTCCTTCCTTTCTTCCTTTCTGTTCTTTCTCTCTCTCTCTTTCTCTCTCCCTCTCTTTCTTCCTCTCTCTTCTCACTTATTTTTCACACCTTTTGTCATACCATTTTCTCATCTCTCACTCCTCTCACTGACATTATTTGTAAATAACACACGATACTTCTGCAGATTCTGTTCTTGGTGCAATCTCAGAATGGCTCACTTTGTGAGCATGTATGTTCCACAGTCACATTAATTCCGTGGACGCCCCTTGAGTTCTTGATCTCCTCATTGTATTATTAAAATAACCCAGGCATTTTTGGAAGAAGCAATGAAAAATCATCAAAATACTCAGAATGGCTGACAACTAAGAACATCTTGAGCTCACATTGCATCAGCTGAACATCCAGCTACTTTCTCCATCAGACTAAAACTGACCTTCACTTGTTCCTGTGCAAACACAAGCTCCTGAAATATTCTGAGGTGCACAGAAGAGTATGATTTTGAGAAAGGCACTTTTAAAATTGTCCTACTGGGAACTAAGCAACTTATAAAGGATTCAGGAATTATCTCTGGTTATCAAATTGATTTTGTGAGCAAATCTTTGATTAGAAAGCCTTATTACTGGGGGAAACATTAATTTCTGAGAGCAACTTAGCTTTCAGAAACAAATACTACAAAAAGTAATAATCTATAAAAGTCATATTATTCAAGAATTAACAATAAGAAACTTTTTTTTTTTTAATTATATTTCTCTACCTTGAACCAGTTCAGCAGTTTGCTCTCTGGTGATGTCAGCATCTGACACTTCAAGAATAACTTTGAATTAGTTATTCTAACCAACAGTGTGTTCCTACTGATCCTTACCACCAGCTCCTATAGATTATCCAAAATAAGAGGATTTTTGAAGGGTCTTTTTTACTTCAGTTTTATTCTGGATCTTATCCTCTGGTAGATATTCCCACCTAAGGAATACAGTAATTTAAAATAGGGTGTAAGGGGGAAAAATACTTGAAACATTATTTTCATATAGAAAACACCCTACCTTTTCATATACTCTAGCTGCTATTAGCTAACATTTGTGGAGCATATCTGCTGTCAAGAGGGACCATGAAATTACAACAGAACAGTGGCATGGTCTTGAAGAACTTGGGACATCCACACTTACATGTGGATGTCTGTTGCTTTTAAAAAGCAAGATAATTGCTTAAAGGATATCTAAATTAATTAAATGTTTCATTCTTGGGGAAAATTAACCACAAGAAAAACCATATTGATAATTATAAATAGGATTCAAATACTAATTATAATAATAGCAGCTCACTTAAAACACACAATCAATTTTATTGAGCCTGTGTGGAGAGACACAGTCTGCAGTTTTAGATGATGATAGCATTGGCAGCAAAGCTACCATAGGAAGTTCACAACCCCAGTCCAACCCTCACTGTTCACTGCTTCTAATTTGCTGATCTCAGTGAGGCAGAAAACCACAAACCCACAAACAGCTGTACTAGCACAGGAGAGACCGAGACAAAGTGCATGGGAGGAAGACAGGACTGCAGAAATAACCTCAGCTGCCTTCGTGTGCCATGCCAGCATCTTGTGAAACTGCATCCTAAAAGTATATCTACAACCCACAAGCTTTCTCACTTTTTACTTCACTGCTGCACTTGGTAAAAGAGAGACATCAGCTGGTGTTTCTGTGTAGGCTAAACTTAGTTGTAATCACTCATTTCACTACCCCAGATACCAGTGGATACCCACAGAAAGATGGATAAGCACAAACACTTGGAGCCTGCTGACTGCAGGTGCAGCATCTGCTTGCTTGTATGTAGACATCTATAACGAAATTAAGAATCTTAGACTCCCATCCAGACAGAAGATGATACACTCTTTCATAGCCTGAATCAGTAGTTTAGATGAGACTGGGCAAAAAAAATTTTTTCTTACAATTTTTCTTAAACTTTAGGCAGAACAATATCCTTTTTTAGACTCAGCCTCAAGTTAGGTATTTGAAAGCTGTGATATTTGCAAGGCATCTATCTATATATCTATATATATATATTTATAAATGATGTCAGCAATCACCATTAAAAGAGTCCCATAGTAAGTCTACTTAAAATTTGGAGATATTTGCATTTCAGATGCTACACTGCATTTGATGAGTACCTGCATTTTGTTTACAGAGGGGATCAAACTATTTGGCTGAACTTTAAATGCAAAGCTGTACTGGATGACTTGTTTTAATGGCTTTACCCAGAACAGCATTTAAGCTTTAAAGAACTGAAAGCTTTCTCTAACATCTCTGGGACTTCCATTTACATCCTACTGAAGTGTTGGCTTAAACAGTGCTGCTTTTCTGAGCTGCCAGCTCAAATCCAAGTGATCCTTTAGGATCCACATCTCCCTTATGCAGTGTATCACTACTCTTCTTCAAAGTCAGCAATACCTTCGTATTTGTACAGTAGGGAAGTCAAAATTTACTCTTTGTATGATAGTTGCAAATCACATTTGCTCTAATGTGCACTAATAAAAACCGAAAGGTAAATTTTCATTATGGGAAGAATCTGAAGCACACTGATCTTGATCTTTGTGTCTTGTGCAACACAAGAATGCCACTAGCTCATATGCAATGTTCAAACTTCCCAGTTCTATTATTCAAACTCTGTATGCAGTTGTATTTCTTATCTACTCTCTTTCATCTGTATACACTCATCAAGAGAAAAAGATCTAGGGGTCATGTGGGAACTGTGTTTTTTGCCACCAGGTATTTTAAAAACAAACATTTCCCTTAGACACTAAAATGAAAACAAAGCCATTATGCTGCATTTTCTGGAATGAGAATGTACTGAAAAACTGCCAGTAAAATTCAAAACAAGCCAGGATTTTATCTGATGTTCTCTCTCTTTTTTTTTTTTTTTCCTTTTATGTGGCAACAATTGAGTGTCAAGCTACTCAGCCCCATTTCTGAACTTGTATGGAAGATTTCACTGGTTGAAGAGTAGGGAGGTTCATGGTTTCTGATAAAGCATTATTACTTTGTAATGAGATTTTGTTTCTGTTTTTTTTTTAAACCACTTCAAAATAAAACCCACACATAAATAAACCACACATCAACTGTGTGGTTCATGTCTTAACAAACTCATTGCTTTTGCAATGTCTTGATGCCAGTGGTTGGCTCTGATTTTTTAAAAACTACTGACATCAACATGGTTATCTCTCCACTATTGTCCTCGACTCATAACTACTTTTCACTAATTCCATTTCATTACTGAACCACAGCAATTAAAGAGGACACTGCCATTTGCCTATACGTAAAACTGGTCCTATCAGAACCTCTCAATTTCTGTGCAAACATTTCAAGAGCCACTTCAGAGTGACTTTCACTACAAGTGACTCCTTATTGTCAACTTTAGAAATTTACATTTTATTTCTAGTCAGGTTTTATACAGCTTTCAACTACCAAACAAAGGATCAGGTAATCCTTCAGTCTCTTGAAGGACTTCTGTTGTCTTTTATGAAGACCAGCCAGTAGAGCCAAAACACAGCAGAACTCTCTGCTCTTTTAATAAGTCTTTTATTTGGACATTGTTTTTCAAAAAGGATGCCAAAGTTTCCTTTACACGTGTGGTATCACGTAAATACCTGAGAGCTATTGAGAAAAGTGATGGCTTGAGTATGGCTTTTTAGAGTCTACATGGAGGGAATGCTTTTTATAGCAAAGGGCTTTTTAATCAGAGAAGTATAAGGCATAACAAGATCTCAAAGGTAGAAATTGAAATTATGTAAACTAATTTCAGGCTAGAAATAATGAGAAGAATTTGCAAGTTATTACTAATGAAAGCACATCATGTATCTTTCAGCACTTGAGATCAAGACTGAATATCTACTTCAACACATGGAAGTGCCCTTTGTTAAATGGTGAGCTTGAAAGAGAATGATTGGATGGACATCTGTTCCTGTGCTCTCATGGGAGCAAGTTCAACAAACAGTCTGGTCCCTTTTGATCTCAAATTCTTCAAAGAAAACAACTGTAGTAAAAGAGGATAAAACCATATGTCAATGAAATCTATTAATAACCCTGTCATATTTATTTTGCCTTCTTTTTTCCAATACAACTCATCTTTAGCCATAAAATGACCAAAAGAGAAACAAACATCATCAATTTTATTATACAAAAATTTCTGAGTTGTATTTTTCATTAATATGTCTGAATAGCTGACCAGTAATCCCATATGTCTGCTACTGAAATTGTATTATTGACTGTATGCCTTTTACACAAGTAAGGATGAAAGCTTAAAAATAATTTAAAAAAAAAAGAGGGAAAGGGAAAGGGAAAGGGAAAGGGAAAGGGAAAGGGAAAGGGAAGGGAAAAGGGAAGGGAAAAAGGAAAGGAAAAAAGAAAGGAAAAAGGAAAGGAAAAAGGAAAGGAAAAAAGAAAGGAAAAAGGAAAGGAAAAAGGAAAGGCATTGAAAACCAGTTTGGTCTGGAAAACACCGGATTGTCAGCACTGTTTGAGTTTAGAGGCTCCTGCTGTAGCCTCTACATGTTGATAACATACATACTCTGATATATCATGAGTGCAATGTCCCTAAATAAACTATACAAAGGCTCAAAACACAACATTTGGAACAAATATAACAGATCTACAATTTCATTCCCATTAAGATTTTCAATTTGATGTAAGCAGTTTGATAGACCTTGTCCTACTCCTTGTTTTTGTCCATGCAAGCATGATAAGGATGTCATTGACCACCTGGCTTCATATTGCTTTGCTTTATTACTCCTTAGAAGTTTCATATGGTAAAAGTGAATGGGCAGAGGTATCTAAAACTGACACCTAGTCTAGTGTGGAATGGAGGAGAATAGCAAATATTAATGCTTCATCCCACAGAGTATATTTTGCCAAGATTATCCAGCTTTTATCATCTCAAGAAGAGAGCCATAACCCTGCGAAATCTACATTAAAAATGTATTATATATGGAAGTAAATTTTAACTTTACAGACAAAATAAAAATTAAAGATATACTGGGGAAATTAACGTGAAAATTCCTCATTTACAGAAGCAATGTTTGATCATGAACTTTGAGTTTAACATTCTGCTGATTTTTAGCATTAGCCAGGTGAGAAAGCATATCTTTACTTTTTTAAAATGTGTCCTGTTATGATCAGTTCAGACATAAACAGCTCTTAAAATAGCCAGCCAACCAATATATTGTGTAAAAGGGCCAAAATCTGCACCAAGTTAATTCTCCTGCTTTGGACTTCTGGTGTTAACATAATCTGACAAACCTGGGTGGGATGTTGCACAGAACAAATTGGTCAGATTCCTAAGCAGTGGTACATTTATAAGAAATAGTTTGAAGAATAAAAAATCACCAAACTCTGCGTCATGCTCAGCTCACATACCAAGAGGACCACAATTATTGGCTCATATTTTCCCTTCCTTCACACAATATTAAAAGTCCAGTGGTTGAGGGAAGATCAGAGATTCAGGCAGGAACCCTTTCTGAATGAAATAAATAATTTGATAAACATCAAGGAAAAGATACCATGCAAAAAAAATATGAGATTATGTTGACAATAAAGACTCCTCATAATATCGAATTTATTACATAAATGTACATAATTGAAAAATATTTTGGAAATCATTTCCTCCCCAGTACTAGTAAACTTGGTTCTAGCAGAGATAAGAGCCATTACTTATCTCAAAATAGAAAGAATATTCTTGAATAATTTGATTGTCCTCTCGTCTGATCAGTTAATCTCTCTAAATACAACATGGATTCACAGGCAAAACTAGTTTGTTTGCAAAGTTTTCAAGGTTTTCAAAAGAATAGGAAACTTAAGCAGAAGAATAGAAAACTTATCTTTGCAAATAATACCTTAAAAGAATATTTTATTAATATAAGCTCACTTTTATTTTATGTTCTCCAAAGTTTTCTAGGAACTTGAATAGCAGCATTTTGAATCATGGCATATTGAAGGGAAAGATATTGCAAAGAAAATATCTGCCAATTATTTTTTACCCTGCCAGGCAGGGTAAAAAATAATTTCACAAACCACCAATTCAAGATTTTTATCCAAAAATGACAATACTAAAGCTGCACTATGAATCTGCTTCTGAATAAAGTTACATGAAAGTGAATCAAGAGAAAATCCAAATAAACATGCTTAACATATATAGACAGAAGAAGCAGCTATTTCCTCTGAGTTTCTGGAACAGAATTTATTATATGATAACCTCTTCAATTTAAATATTGTCTTTTTCTTTTCCAAATTAAAATAGCAGATTTTTAGTAAGTCTTTTATCATTCATTCAGAAGACTCTGTGTGTAAGCACAGGGAGAGGCATATGCTTTCTGAAAATAGTTATGTGTGTTAATATGAAAATAGATAAATTTTTTTTTTGAAAATAGTTAATAGATGGACTGATTTTAGATTGAAATTTCATTTACTGTGTGCCTATATTTTTGCCTTCATTTAAACACCCCAATATAATCTGGTTATTCAATAGCTTTTGTAAAGGATAGCATACACTGAAGCCTGTATCCTACACATCCTCTGTTTCTTGTAAGAGGGACACTGAGGGAGTTTTTCATGAAAAGACAAGCTTCATTTGCAGAAACAGAAGAGAAGATCGCTAAAACTATTGCATATGTGAAACATTTTTAGTAGAGAATCTGCTTTGTGATTCTGCCAAAAAAAAAAAATTCTATTTTTTTTTCCCTTTTTCCTGGAGAACCTTGTAAACTTTTCATTTCTGACTAAAACCACAATCTTTTTTCTTTCCTATTACTACTTTATGGTTCCATATCTTAATTTTCTAACCATATGCTCCTCTGATCAAATCAGCAGATGTTTCTACTTTTGAGCTCTGCCTGCAAATATCTCAGCAGGGTCAAAAGATCTCATTGCCAACAGTGCTAACTGAACTAAACATATAATAGAAACAGACAAAACTTTTATCTGTCAGATTCCTAGGGGTTTTTTTATTATATTTTCTTAGCTATCATTAAACTCATCTGAAATACAACTGTGGCCTCAGAATTTGAAATTCTCTTTGTTCTCAGCATCAGTGTGTCAGAATTCATTTTTGGGACATGGTGCTGTTTACTATCTCAGCTATTTTAAAAACAAAGCACCCAGCAGCCCTTCTGAACAGGTGACTGGCTAGAGTCAGGCTCAGCAGTCTCCTTGGGGGTGTTCTTTTTCACATCATTTCTGACCTTGCATACTAGGCCTGTCACATCTTTTTTTATTCATATCAATACACTAAAGTATATATTTAACATTTCACCCTGCTTTCCCTCCACCCTGTGTTGTTCCCTTTGAGGTAACAATCTGTATGTAACTACAGTAGCTGGTGAAAGAAGTTCACTGAATTATTTAGCTTTGTTTGCTTTGTCTGAGTGCTGGAGAGAATACTGATACACACAGCTTTTTTACTCCAAGTCCTGATTCGTGAGTCATACATCTTGTGCATATTTTACAGCTGCTGACTACGACCTTAGGGATTTTTAAGTAATATTGTTTTCCCAAGAGCTATTCTTTTTTGGGCAAACCACAAATGAGTCTAAGAAATAGTAGCTTATATACTTAGGTGAAATGAAAAGAATTGTAGAATTACAGAAGAGTTTGAGTTGGAGGGGACCTTAAAAATCATCTGGTTCCAACACTCCTGTCATGGGCAGAGACACCTTCCACTAGACCAGGTTGCTCAGAACCCTGTCCAGCCTGGCCTTGAACACTTGTAGGGATGGAGCAACCACAGCTTCTCTGGGCAATTTATGATGGTACAAGACCTTCAAAGGTCTTCCCTTTTGTCTTGAGATACTGATATACAAGAAACACTTTACCCCAAATTCACCAAGGCTTTGCATTTTGATTGCATGTGTACCAATAGTTCTACGCTACAAATTCTCAGTTTGGAGAATGCTGTATTTACTTCTATTTCTAAAAACACACATCCTTGAGACTATGAAAGATGTACTACTGTCAACGTCACTGTGTCTATGACTCTCTGAAAGATTGGATCCTCCAGCTGCAATAAAGGATGTTACATCCCTTCTGTCACCTGTATCATAACCTGTCATATAGTCTTCAACCTAAGTGATATCGTTCTTTCAGGGCCCTTCTAATATCTTTTAAGGTTCTACCTGTGGCTGTTTTCTTTAAAATATGCATGACAGATGGCAAGTGGAACCTAAAAAAACTGTGTATGTCATGATGTTTCAATCTATGTCATGGTTCTGAAGTAAATTTGGCATAAAAAAATAAGCATTATTCTAATATATCTAGGATCTAGCCTGAAATACATTTGTCATTTAGCTGCTACATCAGACATATTTGCACAATAAAACAAGCTAGGCCTCCAGTGATCATTTCTCTCTCTTCTAACTTTCTGTTGCTGGGGGATTTTAATTTTTTTTTAATTATTATTATTATTATTATTATTATTTCAAGCTCTATTACTGAGACAAACATGATTGAAGCTGTTGTTATTTGGTCACTGAGAATCAAGCAGATGGTAAATAACTGTGTTAAACCAATGACACTAACTTGAGGCATTCACTTGTCGGCAAAATCTTGGCTAAGGCTCTATTTTAGAATCAGAACATGTCCTTCAAAACTTGATGGACATCTGACATTTTTCATTGGTTGGGAGTTGAAGCATCCAGCTCTGACTGGGAAAAACAATTGTGTATGCCAATAGATAAATTCATATACCCTTCCTAAACTTCTAGAAATTTTATGTTTAAAGAAAAAAAAACCCAAAAAATCTCTTCTACTGGATTGCTATCTTATTTAATTGGACTTTGTGGTAGGAGAAGCTGGGAAGAGTTAAGGTGAAGAAAAACTTCTGAAAATCTTCAGGAAAAGGCACATTTTTCCTGGCACCTCTAGGCACCTAGCAAAATAGAGTTCCGATCAATAATTAAAGATATAGAAATAGATTTGGCAGAACTAATAAACAGCATTCATGTGAAAGGTGTTGCATAAGGTATTGTTCTTTCTTTCTAGAATCATTAATGAACACAGACTTTCCTCCTCATTCATGCGATTTACATCAATAATCAACCCATTCATGAAAAGGAAACTGCAAAGCCCAGTGTACAGTTAAATAGACAATATTTCCTCTATCACAAAAAATTGCACTTTGCTAGAGAGAGAAACCATCAGCAAGCTCAGAAATGACAAATACAATTGAGTTTATTCACAGTGAGATGAACTGTTCGCTGTTGGCAGTTTCAGATTATTGAACTGAAGAAAATGGACACGGTTCCATTCAAAGCTAAGAAATGCTCTTTGACAGATGATTAATATGACAGTCAAAATAAGAACATTCAAAAAAACCCAACACAAAAATTGGGTTTGGATAGGTCAAACTTTTTATGCTACTTCTGACCCTGTAGGTCAAGGATCAGACATTGTAGTACACTGGAATTTAGGTGGGTGACAAAGGTCTATAGTGAGCAACAACAAAAAATGAAAAATGGTGGGGGAAGGAAGGTTTGGACAGTGTGAGATTAATTCATTTGGCAAGCATGTTTTCTATATCTTCAGCTTCAGGTCAACCACTTTTGCTGCAATTAGCATTCTATAATAAGAGGAATTTGCAGACCATGGGTGGTAGAAATAAATTTTGATAAAATGCATACTTGACCTTATAATCAGAAGTAATTAAGAGGGCAACTACTTTATTACACAGAGGCTTACACACACGTAATACACCAACTGTAAATAAACCCAATGAAGAAATTATAATCTATTTTTAGCTTTCTTCTGAGTCTCTAGAGATATTATAATATACACTTCTTTAAGGGTAGAAATGTAAGCTTTTAAGGACAACTTTTTATCTTGTTATCAGTCTTTAATGACTTAAACACAATGTATTTAATGCTAAAAAAAATTGATCCTTATAGCATTTCATTTATTGGATGCAAATTTCCTTCATTCAAAAGAATGATGCTGGCTGACATAGTAGATAGCATGACTTTTACCCTAATAGCTGCCATTATATATTATCCACCAGCACCTACAACTGATAACAAAGCTAATGTTTTACTTTACTCATTTTTGTTATTATCCAGGTCTTCATCTCCTGACATTCGCTCACCCTAACCCAAGCTGATCCAACTGCTCAGCATCTGAGTTACCTGCATCCTATTAACTGGCATCTCTGTTCACCTCTGCTGGGGTCTGAGACTGAAACACTAATGACAAGATCAAAGTCTCACCCATGTATCTATTTCTATATTGCAAGACAAATTACAAATAATAAATCTGAAGGCTCCTACACAAAATTATAGAACTATTGATACAACTGGGACCTTAATTGAGGGCAAAAAGTATGATACCGATGTATTTTTTATCCTATGAAGGATTTTAGGGTATGAATGGAACGATCTCTACCAACAGCTGGAGTGGGGCTACATCCTGAAATATTTGTCCATTTATGTGCCAGGTAAAGGGGAGCCTGGGGCCTAGGTGCAGCTATGGGGCTGACAGGTGGTCTGAGCCCAGCTCCTGGGTGGCACCACTTCACAGGTAAGCCTGCATATATATATATATATATATATATATATATATATATATATATATATGTGTGTGTGTGTGTGTGTGTGTTTATACTTCTCTAACACACCTTCGTCCTGATTAGACACATCAAGGACCAGAATGAGGCTGTTGGTGTTGTTTGTGTGAGTGCTGAGAGCTGCCTGTGTGCCTGGTCATGCATGTATTTACATGTGTGTTGTATACATGTGTTTGCATGTGTGCCTATAGGGAATGCACACACATCTTAAATCTTGGAGCTGGAATCAGGGAGTTGTCACTGCCTCACATCTGTTGTGCTTCCAGATTCTATAACTGTTAAAATTAAGGATCTGATTCACCCAGAGCTACAAAATAGACTTCAAAAAAAAAGTATATAGTACAATATCAAAACTGTATTCCATTATCTGTTCACTAGAGGGTTTTTTTTCTTCCTCATATAACATGGAATTTTATGATCTGGGTGGTTCAGTTAATTTTTAGTTAATTAGAAGCAAAGATAGTTCTATAAAAATTAATTATAGAAAACAGATGTTGGTAGTTCTTGGAATCCTTCAGCCCTGTATTACAGAAGTTTCATTATCCATAAGATTTGTGTTTAGTTTACAAGCCTCAGGACTGAAATTTCTTAGGTTTTTCAGATTGAACCTTTGCCAAACTTCTTGAGGTTTTCTCTACTTGGTTTATCTGTGACCTCAGTTTCACAGCAGATGTCTCTTTATATGTAATTTGTAACACTTTTCTTTATCCTTGTATGGTATGACCATAGTTATATAAACAGAAAAAGCAATCTGTTATTCCATGTAAAATGAAATATTTCAAGACCACGTTAGATGGAATTTTGAGCAACCAGGTATAGTGAAAGGTGTCTCTGCCCATGGTTGGGGGATTGGAGCAAAATGATCTTGAAGGTCCCTTCCAATTGAAACCATTCTATGATCCTATGATTCTGATTTACAGCTCTTAGACAAGGATGTAGTGTAAATAGATACAACAGCAGAGTCCTTGAGAGGGAGAGAAACAGAACATAGCACAGAAGAGCACAGGCAGGGGATGACCAGTGGGGCACAGGCTGGCATTAGAGGTAGCTCACCCATGGAAAATTAAAGAAATAAGGGTCTGGAGGTGTACAGACTGGGTTTAGGGGTAACAGAGACAATGAAGTTATATCTGACATAGGTACCATGACACAGGAAATCTGGATGTAATGTGCTGCTGCAGATGAAGGTGTGGGTGTAAAAGCATATTAGCTCAATCTGAACTTGGGCAACAGACCTAGGAAGGGAAAACCATCAGCATGAACACTGGTGGACTCCAGATGCTAATTTTGCGGAACACCTTCCCAGACAGCAACCAGTAAAATGAAACTGCTAAGCCTGGAGAAGGGCAGGGGAAGGGAGAGCACAACATCAGGACAAAGGATAGAGGATATACCTGCATATAAATGCATGTATAACAGTTTTAACTGAATAATCCCTTTTTTACCTCTACATTTTTAGATTTCAATAAGTACCAGTTCCTGGATTTGACTGTTGGGATTTCACTTATACAAGCAACAAATTCTTAGGTTTATATATATATATATATATATATATATATATATATATATGCATGTATGTATATGTGTGTGTGTATATATATATATATATACATATATATATATGTATGTCTATATATACAGAAAGTGAGCTTATTCTTTTCCTATAAGCAAGATTTTGAGTGGAACATTTTCATGTGAAATTTATTGAAATTACTGAATTGTACTGAATTGTATTGACTGGAATGAAATCTGTATTGTGTCCAAACCAATAATGCATGATTTAAAAAAAAAACTGAGCCAATGAATAAAAGAAAATTAATCTTTTAAAAGCACCACAAGACAAATAATAGTAACTACAGAAGCACATTAAGAGCAATAATTCTCATGTAAAGAATCACTGATTTAAATAATAAATAAGTTGCAGGGGGAGGGGAACCTGAATCCATCCCACTCTTGCAAGTTTAATGCCAGGGTCAACAATATAAGCCCAGAGCCTGGGGAGGGATCATAGTTCAGCAGGAGAGCACCTGAAGAGCAGCACAAAGACATTCCAGCCACTCCAACCAGTAGCTTGACTTCATCAGAGTCCCAGCTTAAATGCCTTTTTGTTAACTCAGGCATAATGGGGGATAAACAGGAGGAACTAGAGATGTGTGTGTACTCAAGGCTAAGACCAGGAAAAATGTGGGCTCTCCCCAAAAGGAAATGGGAGACCTGATTACCTGGAATTTGCAGAAGGCTGATATACTCAGTGACTTTTTTGAATTGGTTTTCTGCAGTTGCTTGAGCCACACCATCCAAAATAACTGTTGGTAGTAGGAGATTTAAATCACCATTGCTTGTTTGAAATGTGGATTCTAATAATGTACACACTCTTATTTATTGTAACACAAAGTAAAATTGTCCAAATGAAACAAAGAAGACAATGATAATTCTTTACACCAATATATTTCAATTCATATTTCAGTTCATTAAGGGCATGCCTAAAGGAGCTACTCATGCTCAAATGAAGGTTGGTAACATTTTCTGAAAACAGGAACTCACTCCATTGAATGTGCTTAATTGTTTGTCACCATCTGATCATGTCCTTAATATTTTACTGACACCATCATATTTTCTGGAAAAAATCCCCTTGCCCAGGATTCTTCTCCTGGGAAGCTGAGAAGCCTCAGAGAAAAAGGAAAACATTATTAGTATTATCTCATTTTGCTTCTCCTGTGTTTTGCTGCTTTGGAATGTGTTTGGAGATTGTTTATCCAGCTGGTGATTGTCTCATTGGTTTCTGCTGTGAATTGTTTTGACTTATTAGCCAATCACCGTCAAGTTGTATCAGGGCTCTGTAAGGAGTCACGAGTTTTTATTAGCTCTTTTTTAGCCTTCTGTAAGTATCCTTTCTCTATTATTTAGTATAGTTAATATAGTATTCTTTAATATAATAAAGGATCTTAAAATAATAAATTAGCCTTCTAAGAACATGGAGTCAGATTCATCATTTCCTTCCTGCCACGGGGCACCCCGCAAATACATGATTTTACCACTTAGCAGGTCTCCATGTAAGTGGCAGCAACTGGTTTGCTCATCTCAAAACATCTCACCTAGTCAGTTTAAGTCAAAGATCTGTATGTGCATGTGTGTGTGAGGACATGGTCTGAAGAAGGAAGCAATTTAGGGACTTGGCTGATTTGTCTGTACGAGCACAGGCACTTGTGCCAGTCAAAACGCTCCTGCTTCCACTGTCTCTTAAGCCATGTGTAAAAAGTTTTCCCTAAATCCTGCATTTGACTGCCAACCCATGTGAATGCCTCAGACACAATGGGATACCCCTTAGGATACCTAAAAATGTCATTACGTACCTTTGTTTGGGCACCTGAATTATTCCCACAAGGTCTAAGTGAGAATGAATGACAACTGATACTGTCAGAGCAAAGCTTTCGGAAAGTTATCCTTTTGGGAGCTGAATCTTAGTTGGGTTCTTCGCTAAAACTCTGCTTTAAGACATACCAATAAAAACACCAAAATTGTGTCAAGACACCGAGAACATACCTTGGAATTCTAAAAGACCTATTTTCAGGATGTTTCCCTTTATGAGCTACTTCAGTTTTTGTTTCTGAATGTTAGTACATTGCCCTGAGTCATAACCCTTTCTATCTTTTTTTCTTGCAAATCTTTCAAACAAGCAAGAGTTCTTTTCCTTTCTTTCTTTATTTCCAGTAGTACATCTAAATAAAGTCTCCAAGGTTGTTAACTGCCTCTGCTTTCAGAGGCCTGTTAATAAACTTTTGCTATTGAACTTGCCCTTGATCAAAAAGTGGCTTCTGCCACAGGATTTTACACAACAAAACCAAAACAGAAAACTCACATCAGGCATGGCCACCTACCAGCAGGAAAAATCTGTGTGTCATGAGATTTTGAATGCTCTTTACCAGGTAGCTTCTACTGTACTGGGTGATGTCAGTACCAACAATCCCTAGCTTGTATGCAGATGGTCAGGTGAACATAAATTGGTTTTTATAGTCCTACACTGCGAGTTCAAAGGACTGAACCAGGATGTGGACTGTAACACTGACACTTCTGAAAGAGTCCCTATGCCTGCTGTTGTGTGAGAAAAGGGTTAAACAGACATGAGATTGCGTCCTTTTTTGTGTTATCATTGTTGTGTTGTTGTTGTTACTATCGAACCTACTCAACAATACTTCAAAGTATCCAGGACAAATCAAGACTCAACTTTATACCCATCTACTTAGGCAAAATAAAACCTAAGTTTACAAACCATTGCAATCAGCAACAAAGAATCAGAGTTTAAGGACATGAAAGAAATGTAAAATAATATATGTGACATGGTTGGGAAATGAACACAGTTCTACCAGTCCTGCATAAAGGTGAGATAAACCTCATATCCATTACATCAGGCAAAACTGCACTGTTAGACTAAAATGATTTCATTCTATTTTATTTTCCTAGAATAGTAGAATGGCTTGGGTTGGAAGGGACCTTAAAGATCATCTACCTCCAGCTCCTCTTGGATGGGTGACAAACCATCCACTAGACCAGGTTACCCAAAGACCCATCCAGTCTGGTCCTGGAGCCCACAGCTTCTCTGGGCAGCCTGTGCCAGTGACTCACCACCCAAAGAATTTCTTCCAAATATCCAATCTAAACACACCCCCCTTCAGTTTAATGCCATTCCGCCTTCTCCAATCTCTACATATCCTTGTGAGCAGTTCCTCTCCAGCTCTCTTGTAGCCCTGTTCAAGTACTGGAAGGTTCTCCAAGGTCTTGAAGGAGCCTTCTCTCCTCCAGACTAAACCACAACTGTCTCAGCCTGTCTTAGTAAGAGAGGTGTTCTGTCCCTGTGATCAACTTAATGGCCTTCTCTGGACTCTACATATTTAGGAAACAGTTGTTCAGGAAATCTTAGCCTAATTTCTATTTCATTCCAAAATAGGAAAGTGGCTGCTATTTTGATTATCTGTACTAGAAATTCAAGCAAAATTTTGATTGCTCTGTCAATACAGCCTAAAGAGCCTAGTGAGTGTATTTGCTTCTTCCTAAATGTCATAGCACATCTGGATGGGCTGGATTCCCAGGTGGCGCTGGCAACCTTATTTTTCCTGAAATCAATGAACCTGGTTTCATACATGCCAACTAGGAATTTGAAAATAACTCCCTCTAAGAGTTTGTTGCTTTATTGAGAACAGCAACATCAGCTGAAGACAGTGCATGTATCTCAAAAACTCTTTGAGACTGACAGCATATATTTGCTGATCATTTAGAAGAAATAATTATTATGTTTTAGCCTTATCACACAACTCCTTTGACCAACAGTAGGTAAGAGTCCGTACTGGGTATGGGTCTAACCTATGAAAGATAATTTTTTAAAGCTCTCCGTTGTGACCTAATATATTACAAGAAAACAGAATGTGTGACTTGTAAATTCATTACTTCAATCTATGCAAAAAGCTCAGACTGTTGTCATTGTTTGAATGGTTTTTAGGCAAATTTTGCTTTGGAAGGTGGGGGCGGGGGGGAGAATTGCTTATCTTTAAAAGAAAGGAACAAAGTTAGATAGAAAAAGGGTGATAAATGCTTTAAATGGCAGGAAAGCTGGCTTGGGTACATGATGTCCCTTACATCAAGCACAAGCTAAGTGGTTTCAAATCAATCAGCATGACCAGGAGAGAGAGCCTGGAGTCAAGTAGGGAAAGCAGGAATTATATGGTGAGAAAAGTGCCCCAAAAGCACTTGAAAATGATGTAAATTAATGCTGAAAGCCTCTGTAATAACACAGGCCAACATGTCCTTCCACTCAGCTTCTTGGAAGAGAGAGGAAGTTTTTGCATCACCAGGCTTTTTCAAATGTCACATTTAATAATAATGAAAAGGTGCAAAATTTACTGAAAATGCATAAATTGCATCTCAGCTGTGTAGAGGAATATGGACTCATCATGAATTTCATCCTGCTAGGACCATATCAGTGTAAATTGTGCATAATGGTAAAATTAACTGCAATTTTGTGGCCTGATCTTTAAAGCCTCTGAATGCTTCAGAAGAAATCCAGAATAGTTTTAATCAGCACTAACTCTGAAGTATCTATAGAGAGGAGGGGGGGAAAGCAGCGTCCTCCCCCTGGTCACAACAGAGTCCCAGGCAGAGATACCTGAATGAATTCTAAGCTAGCTCAGCCAGAAGAAGCAATGGGACATATGTATGATACCCCACCCAGTGAAATTAGAGCCTTTAAAAGTGTTTTGGGATATGGGATCATTTAGCTTAGCTAAACTGCCTCTGGCAACCCAGCTAGAAAAAGAGAAAAATTATATTTGGACTAACAATAGTTTTCAGTGCTTCAATTATCTCAGTCTTCAGAGTCCCAAGTGCAAATTCTCTATCAAACTGTACATTAAGTGCTTTAAGCTGTGTCAACCCTTTTTCTGGTTCAAGTGTATTGCCTGTGACTAGTTCCTTCAGCATATTATGTATAGACAGCTCTAAATTGAAAGAAAATTTACATTTTTTCCACAGTATTTTTCTGATAAAATAAAACATGTAGAAAAGACAGAAAAATATAAAATTTCAGTGAAAAAAAAAACCCACTTACATACTCAGACCCCAAATATTCTTTCTCAGAATAGTCTCAGTAGAAAAACAGGTTTGGATGTGTCTGTGGTTTTTAGTCTGACATGACACATAAGGCAGAGTGAAAGCCTATTTCAACAATTGAAGTGGAAAATCTGATAGCAAGGTATTACCTTCTATCTTCAATCTGCATTGTTCATAAGAAGCTAATAAAAATGCTCTAAAATGAAGAATTATTTTTTCTAGTTTTTTTATTAAACATCAGAAATCAGTATTGTTAAAAATCTTCACTCTCTTTATAAATAAAAATTTAAAAAAAATATATATATAATGGAAATCCAAGGTTTTAAAGTATTTAGTCTTCTTGTTTTCCTGTAGCAGCCTGGAGCTGAGCTGGCCATTGAGGAGTTTCTCTGGGGAAAGCTACTGCTGAGCCAAAACTGGCAAACCCAGCAAGGACCAAGGAGCACTGAGGACAGTGGTGTGGGACCAGAAACCACAAAACTCATAGACAACAATTTTTGGTGATTGGTGAGGTTGGTGAGTAAGATCAGTAACCCCTGAGGCTGGTCCAAAACTGAGTTTTAACAAATCTCAAAATGTCAAAAATGAGGTGCTCCGCTCATGAAGAGCATATTAGCATGCTTATGAGTTAGACTTTTCTGAGCCTGGGTAAGAAACTAAGAGGCAGTGAAAAGGAAGCAGGGTGAAGCTACAGAATGAGAGAGTGTTTAAAAAAATCTTTAGTTGCAATCCCAAGCAACAGAGCAAAATAATTCATTCTGTGGTAGATGGAGCCCTGAAGGAAGGGGCTTGGGTTCCCCACACAGGTTTCTGTGGATTGTGAAGTGAAGTACATTCATATCTACTTCAATACAGCTCCATATATTAATATGCTATTTATATAGTAAATTATCATTTCCATTTTACAACAAGAGAGCAGAAGCAATGAAATTAAGCACCCAAATTCACACCAATAATCATATACAGACTGATGGTCTCTTAATGACAAGACCAATGCCTTAATCTCTTTTCTTCCCTCATTTCCATTTCTCCATATGTTGCACTTTATTACCATAACCATGCCTTGAGTTATGTGCATCATCATTTAACAATACATCATTTAAAATACTTGCCTCACAAAGGCTGACAGATAAAAACATTTCATAAATCATTAAATACATTTATTGAAAATCATTTCAAACATGACTATTATTATTAGATGTATTAATAATAATTAGTAATGGCCATTAGTCCAGACATTTGTAGTGCTCATGATTCTTTTCACTAAAAAGAATCTGTCTTCTAGAGAACAACTGCTGGAAGTTAATTGTCAGGTGGGCATAATGATGTACATTTATACTGAGGTTATAATGGAACATAAAGTGCAGTTCCCCAAGATGCTTAATTGCTAAATCTTAAAATGCTACACTTAAAATTTGTATTTCTAAGAAAAGTTTAAGATGGTAAAAATAAGTTCCTAATAATTGATAAGCCTAGAAATGTGTGGTGTTTTTTTGGTTTCTGGACACCTACAGGAATGTATTGTCCTTTCAAACCAAATCAGGACTATGTAGCAAATGAAGCTTGGGTATTAGATTAATTCTGAGAGGTGTTCTTAGAGACTTTTCTCCTGAAACGTGAGCATAGAGAACTGGACAGTAGCATAATTACCCAGAGGCATTAGAATGCAACTGTCCTATGGAACAGGACTTGCTTTTTTAATACAATTTCCTCTGTTCTAATAAGTTCTAATTTTGCATAACAGCAAGGAAACTATTCCTTTAAGCACCATCAATAAAAGTTCCAGCTGACCTTTTCACGCCTTCTATAAAGAAGCTAAATGCTACTCACTTTTCACATTCAATAAAAACTACTACTATGTTCTAGTTCAATGCATATCTGTGTCAAAATGGAGGAAAATCACTCTGTACTATGTGTAAATCCTTCCCTTAAAGTTGATTTCCAAACTTTTGTGTTGCTAAATGTGTCACCTTGGTTTATTCATGTGCCGCATGCAGTGTGTGACAAAGAAACCTGAAGTTCATCTGGAGGTCTTCAGTTCTTTGGGCCTTCAGATCTGTTTGTTGCAGATCTTCCATTTTTTAAAACTAACCAAAAACTACCAGAGGTTGTTCAGTATCTTGACTAATACCAGACAGAGTGGCATTGAGTTTCCAAAAATTTGGCCAAAACTTCAGTGGGTATAAAATGATACAGTAGCACTGTCTTCAGTAAAGCTATATTCACCAGCTAAGAATAACTGGGCTTCTATCATTTAACTCTGAATAATGATTCTGTTCAGTATTTTCAGTATCTGGAGTCAAGTTATCTCTGGTAATCCCACCAAACTGGTTTTCTTTAGATGAACTTCTCTATTAGCTTCCCGAGATCTTGGTAACTAATACCTTACATGTGAGCATTTTCTAAGAGGGATAATGCTCATGGATCTCAGAATATTGCTGAGGGCTTTAATTTTTTTTTTTTCTTTATTGTCCAAGCAGCCAACCATAGCAACATATGGCTGAAGGCACAAAAACTTAAAGGCTAAATCAGTGAGTCATAGAGTCATAGAATGGTTTGTGCTGCAAAGGATACTTAAAGATGACCTAGTTCAGCCCCTCTGATGTGGTCTAGCATACCTTCTACCAGACAAGGTTGTTCAAATCCCCATCCAGCCATACCTTAAACACCTCCAGGGATGGGGCATCCACAACTTCTCTGAGAAACCTGTGCCAGTGTCACACAATCCTTACCATAAAAAGTAATTTCTTCCTCATATCTACTTTTTTCATTTAAAAACTGGTGCCTTTTGTCCTGTCCCTACAAGTCCGGGTAAAAATTCTCTCCCCAACTCTCTTACAAATCACCTTAGATATTGAAAGACATAATAGGAACTGCGGTAAAATCCTTTTTTTAACTGAAGCTGTAAGGATCCTTCTACTGCTCTATAGCAGTAATTCTTTTGGAGCTGCTTGCTATAAGATAGTTCTAAATAATGCCTTTGCCAATTTTTTGTGCAATTAAAATATTGCTCAAAACTGTTGTTCAGAAAAATCACTCATATAAGATCTCATAGCTAATATTTCAGATTCTTAGAACTCTAACAGTGTAGAGTTAGTCTGATTTATATTCTCCCAAAATACCAAACTAGCATCACTTTGGAAGCATTCAGAAATTGTTCCAAATGCTTGACACATGACATGTAATACTGTAAGACTGAAGACACTGTAAAGATTTCTTAGAAGTATAAACCAGCAGTGAAGGTCTCAGGTATTTGCATTTCCCTTACTTTGTCTTAGTGATCTTAAGATCACTACTCTAAGATGTCCTTAAAGCCTCAAAAGACAGTTTGTCCCAACTGCAAGTACAAAACAACATAAATCGTTTAAAATTGTGAATTTTAAACCTATGTGAATGCTTGTGAAATTAGAGTTAGATCACCAAACATTTTTGAACACTCTGTTATCAAGATGAACTAAGAGATTTTCTAATACTGGCTTTTATCTGGGAGAGTTAATTTAACTATGCTGACTACTGGTCTTCAGCTGAAGTTGTAAAGGATATTCTGCCCCAATGGGCTTTGTGCAAATTCATTTCCATCTCATGGAGACAATTCTTGGTGTCTGACCCCCATCTTCCTCCAGGAAGCTCAATTGTAGCAGCATGAGCCACTCGCTCATGAGACACTGGATAAAGCCCATGAGGAGAAAGAAAATAAGAAAGGCAATGTGGATTTGTAGAGAATCTTGGTGAAACTTGTCATGAAATCAACAGTGAGAAGAATAAAAATTTCTTATATGTTCCCAGGTTACCCTGAGAAGCTGGGGGTGCCACATCCTGGAAGTGTTCAACGCCAGGTTGAATAGGGCTCTGAGTAACTTGATTGAATGGAAGGCATCCCTGCTCTTGGCAGGATGTTCGAAACTAGATGATCTTTAAGGTACCTTCCAACATCAATTTTTCTATGATTCTGTATTTATGATACATGTGTGGTTGAAAGATTCGGTTTTCAAATATATTCTTTCTATTTTTCTTACTTCCGTTCTTAATTTTCATTGGAAGTAAAAGCAAATAAAAATCCTTTCTCTCTGCCACTGACTAGAAATTTCCTTTTGCAAAGGCTAGCCTGGCTTTGACATTTGGTCCATGTGCCCGAACACAAATGACATGTCCCTTAGGAAAAGTCAGTTAAGGAAAAAGGAGAAAGGCAGGATCAGAAAACATTGTATCAGCAGTTCTTCAGCATGAGGAAATACCTGTTGAACAAACCAGAACTTTGAGAATATCAGGTTTGTGGGGAAGGCCTACCTCTTGGTTCCTACAGTTCTACAGAAAAGAAAAAACCTGCCTCCTGCCTAACTCATCTTTTTCTTCTTTGCATAAACCTTCAAAAATTGTTGGTCAGCAGGTAGCCCCAAATATACTGACAATATAAGAGAGCAAATATCAGAGTTCTTCCAAAACCCTAGATCTAGGAACTTTTTTCCAGTTTGATACACAAAGTGCTGAACATATCTTGTTATCTTGTTTTAGTATTCAGATAAATTAATAGATGCACAGACAATGAGAGACTTAAAAATGGAAATGATAATTTACTATATAAGTAGCATATTATCATATGGAGCTGTATTGAAGTAGATATGAATAAACTTCACGACACAATCCACAGAAACCTGTGTGAGGAACCCAAGCCCCTTCCTTCAGGGCTCCATCTACCACAGAATGAATTATTTTGTTCTGTTACTTGGGATTGCCACTAATTTTTTTTTTAAACACTCTCTCATTATGTAGCTTCACCCTGCTTCCTTTTCACTGCCTCTTAGTTTCTTACCCAGGCTCAGAAAAGTCTAACTCATTAGCATGTTAATATGCTCTTCATGAGCGGAGCACCTCATTTTTGACATTTTGAGATTTGCTAAAACTCAGTTTTGGACCAGCCTCAGGGGTTGCTGATCTTACTCACCAACCTCACCAATCACCAAAAATTGTTGTCTATGAGTTTTGTGGTTTCTGGTCCCACACCACTGTCCTCAGTACTCCTTGGTCCTTGCTGGGTTTGCCAGTTTTGGCTCAGCAGTAGCTTTCCCCAGAGAAACTCCTCAATGGCCGGCTCAGCTCCAGGCTGCTACAGGATAATAACAAAACTAAATACTTTAAAACCTTGGATTTCCATTATGCAATTAAAAAAAAAAAATATTTATAAAGAGAGTGAAGATTTTTAACAATACTGATTTCTGATGTTTAATTAAAAAACTAGAAAAAATAATTCTTCATTTTAGAGCATTTTTATTAGCTTCTTATGAACAATGCAGATTGATGATAGAAGGTAATACCTTGCTATCAGATTTTCCACTTAGATTATAGAAATAGGCTTTCACTCTGCCTTATGTGTCATGTCAGACTAAAAACCACAGACACATCCAAACCTATTTTTCTACTGAGGCTATCCTGAGAAAGAATATTTGGATTTTTGAGTATGTAAGTGGGTTTTTTTTCACTGAAATTTTATATTTTTCTGTCTTTTCTACACGTTTTAAATTTTTTTCTCATTACTTTTCCTATTTTGGTTTTGTTTTCCTGTTTTTCTTTTCACAGAAGTCTAAAAACTGATGACTTAAGAAAGAACAAATATAATTACACTATAATTGGGTTTTCATCAACATCTACGTTAGGTAGTAAAATGGCAGAAAAATCTAAAAGGAATCTTTTCCTTTTTTAAGGAGGTTTCAGTCAGACTCTTGTGAATATCAGTTAAACTATCATGTAAGACTAAAACTTTTTTCTATGATTTTAGCAGCAATTGCATTAGAGAGAAAAAATTCTCTCACCCCAAGTGATACAGTTTTATATAAATAAATAATAGCAGTTTCTCCCTAACCAAGTCAGATTTTGCAACCCAGTCAATCAGTTGCAGTCATCAGTTGTAAGTCATCAACTTAACCTGAGAAGTCTCAAAGCAAAATTTCATCCAATCCTCTAAAAAAGACTGTATCAAGTTAAAATTTAAATGGACAGATCTGGATGGGATTTCCAGCAAACCCATCTGGTCTTTATGGTGAGATTCTGGAAAATCCTTAGCTAATTTTTTCTTCCTTGTAGCTCAAAACTTCTTTTTTTCCCTTTCCTCCTTTTCTCAACTTTATTTAAAATGTTGAGATTTAAAATGCTGAGTCACTAGTACGTCTCATTTCCCATCCTCATTACCCCCTCCAATTTAAATAAATATAACCCTGGAATAGTGTTCTATAAAAAAATACATAATTCTCTATTTTTCTGTGGCATTAGGCAGAGTGGTTGCAATGGACTTGTATCAAATTTTCAGGGTCAACTCTTTGTTATACCACAAGGATATGGGCTTTGTGGTAATAGAATTTTTCAGTGCCTCTACTTTTTCTGAGTACTCATTTAACTTTTTCACTCACAGAGGGGAAAAAAGCTGCTGCAACTTCAGCTTTGTCCATAAAACACTGTACAAATTTAAATAACAGACCAACAGTCCCTGATTCCACAAAAGGATTTATAAGCAACAGTTTCCAGAGAGCACCAAATAAAAATTTTTTAGAAATTTAAAATAAATTTAAAATCTTCCTGTGCAGAAAAAACTCTATTAGTATGAAAATTGCTTAAAAGTTATTAAGCAATCAGATATGTGTGATGATATCATAGAATCATTTATGGAAGAGCTATCTAATATCATTGAGCCCCGCTGTTCACCCAGCAACACTGTGCTCATCACTAAATCTTGTCCCCAGGCGCCACATCCACATGCCTTTTGAACACTTTCAGGGATGAATCCCTGATGGAGAGATTAATCCTGCTTAACCATAGACATCTGAAAAGTATATGCCTCTGCCTAATAGGGTCACCAGGTGTTCTCTTTATCATCAGGGAAAAGTAAGTTCTTTCAGTGTGTGATTTGACCAGTTTTTTCAGACAGGCTATAGAATGACTCTAGGATGATATCACAGGAACGTTGCATTTCTCAGCTGATTAAAAGACATGGAGATGTTAGCATTTGGTGAACTTTAATCTCTAGAGGTTCAGGAAAAGGGAAATTCCTCCACTGCTCTTCAAAATCACAATTTCAAAATAATAGCTTCAGGACCTTAACAGGGGCCTACGCTAATTTAGAAAATAAATGCGATCGATTCAGCAGGAGTCATTGGTACAGCTTTGACAACAAATGCTGCATACACTGACAGGAAGTACTCAGTGCACACACAAATTCCCATCAAATAAACCTGCATGGCCAGTTTTATCTTGTCTATTTGCAGTTTTCTTCAGCTAGCATTGATTAGGTCACCTTGAAGATGCAGGATGCGGTCTTCATTCCCCTCCATTGAGCCTCAAAAGTAAAACCAAAGAATGAAGCCCATGGATTACAAGTGCAAGCATATTTTTGGCTGCCTATTCTCATAGCACTTACAAATACATAGCTGAATAGGAACAAACGACTGCAAATATTTTGCATATTTTCCCACATGTTTCTACCATAACTGGGTTAAGATTTTCCTGACACCAGCAAACTTGTGGTCATGTTCTGGGAGCAAATGAGAAGCAAAGCATAAGCAAAGCCAGGTGAACATCTGGTTGTGAATATCATCTAAAGTTTCCTGGAAATCTTCACGTATCTGGACTGTATTCAGTTGGATGCAACATCTCTTTTGGGAGTGTAATATTTTAAGAAGAATTTGATTTCCTATGTAGAATTAACACTTTGCTGACAAATGACTTATCGAAGAAATTTTGATAATGTTTTAGGATTGTCACTTTGACATTCTGTAGTTCTACTGAATGTGCTGTAAGGTGTAATGTAAAGAATCAGTAAAATTGGTTTCTCAGAAACTAAAGAACTACATTTTTTTTTCCACAACCCTATTCCTAATCATTCCAGACATGTCAGAAAAATAGCTGTACATCAGAAACAGCAAAGCAAAAGCTCAAAATGTCATTCAGCTTGTTTATTTCACATTATTCAAAGTGGCTAAGAGGACAGCAATTTCTTTCCCAGCCATGTTCACTGCTGCAGCTGCAGAAAGCAATGCGAGCCGTAATGAAAATATTTCCCCAGCTCATCTTGAGTGGTGGCATATAAAAAACCCCTAACAACAAAAAAAGCCAACCAAACAACAGCAAGGCACAAAATCAAAATAGACAATTTAGCAATTCATGTTCCTTATCTTTATTTTGGTTGGGTTTAGGATTTTCCATTCTGTTTAGAGCATTATGCATTCATGGCAGCAATGCCATTAACTCCAGCAGCAGTTCTGAATGATCACTGCTTCCATAAATTGCAGTTATTACTTTCTGTCAACCATCCTATCCCAACCCTGACCACACATGTGGGACACATGTTTGGCTTCAATTCTAGATTCTATACTCATACCAGACTCGATTGTTTTTCCGTGTTGCCATAATGAAACCAGGACATAGGATATAAAAAAAGGATTGGCAAATCCAGTCCTTCAAAAATAGGTCTTTCCTTGCATGTTCTCTACAAAGGGAAAGGACTGTATCAAATTGAGATATAATTGGGACATATATCACATATATCATTAACTGTATCAGATTTTTAATGAACCTGAAATTCAAGCAAACAGCATTTTAAAAAAATAAATAATAACTGAAATAGTGGGTGCCATCACCACCCTTGGCAAGAAGATTGGAACCAAATGATTTTTAAGGCTGCTTCCAACCCAAGCCTTTTATGATTCTATGATTCTATAAATTATAAAGGTAAAGTGAGAAATTTCATATAACCTTTTATTATGACTGTGTTACCAGCTGCATCAATAAACAGAAAATCCCTCTGCTGAAGTTAACAGCATAATACATCCTGATCTGCAATTATCTCACATGAAAACTGTCAGCAGGTCCCCAGAAGATACTCTCTGAAGTAGTACATTTATTAAGGATAAAGACATGCAGCATAGGTTTTCATCTCCTTTCACTGAGGTTTTCTTTTAAACTTATTTCCCCGCAGTATTAGAAATCTTGTATTTAAAGACACTGTAAGATCACAGACCGAGTTGTTAATGGTGGAATTTTACATGCAATCCCCATCTCTGAAAGTAAACAGATAAGCTTCAAATCTTTAAATATTTTTATTCTTTTTACTAATTGAAAAATAAAGATAACATCTAAAGATATTTTCTATTTTACTTATACTTAGCAGAGTTGCAACAATGGATTTCAAGCTTTTATAAATTCTTCTATTATTACAGCTCTACAGCAAAATCATTTTGAAGGATCTAGTGTTTAGTTTGGTCATATCAGGAAGTTGCAACTGAATAAAAATTTATTTATAAAATAATTTTAAAAATTAATATATCAAGGTTTTATCTTACTGATACTTCCCATTAAAAAGATAAAAACTTTTAAAAAATATGTACCAGCTCTCAAAGTTTTAGTGACCAGCAGGAAATTTTAATAAGATTGTACATTATGTTATCAAACAAAATTTTTAGCATTCTTGCTAAATCAGAAATCCTTTGTAACAACAACTACATTTAAATTAATAAATTTGTTATTAAACATTATACAACTTATGGGTACAATTTCTAAAAGATCCAGGACAAAATCTATTGGACTGGCAAATCTGAAGTGCTAGCCCTTCACTGCAGGAGTACTGCAATAAATCCAAGTAGTTCAAATCAAATAAAAAATATATGGTGACTGTGCACCTTAATTGTCTCTGAATTTCATCCCTTATCTAAAGACAGCCATTCTTCGACTCTCAGAAGGGAAAGGGATCCAATACTGTGGAACCCACAAGAAATGCCATGTGCTACAGCTCCTGCACCTTGTTTTGTAAACAACACTGGAATATTTTCAAATCAAAGTCATTCATATTTCAACATTTCATCCAAAATATGGAAAATGGCAACTCTGAGCAATGACATTCCAGTATTTTCACCTACACTCTTTGGCTGCAATCTGCCTGGAGCATCCAAATGATATCTGGTACTTCAGCAAATGGCAGGGATAAAAATGGGAGAGGAAATAATGAGTAGAGCACAGCTGAAGGTCAGCCCATATACACTCTTCCCTGGCATTGGCTGCTGGAGGAGACAGTTCAGATGTTTCCATGAACAAACACAGGAAAAGCAGATGGCAAAGACCTCAGGGCAGAGACCTTGCCTTACAACATAACACATAATTGCACAAACTCACATGAAATGCGTACAGCAAGTAAACATTTCTCAAGACCTCTGCCATTTCTGATGATTATCTCTGTCTGTAGAGAGTACTGAGTTTTCACTGCTAAAAATGTTCAAAGCCTCCTTGAATGGGTCTGACCCTCCCCTTTATTAGATGGTTTTATACCAGTGTTATTCAGTTCAGCACTGCGCTTCTACAGATTTCAATTATTTTTTCTGAGACCCTTCTGTGCTCAAGAGATTATAAGAAAGGACTACAAGCATGCAATTAGAATGCTGAATGAATGAGACCTGTTTTGATATTTTGGTCCAAATGACCCTTCCTTGCCACCATTCCAGAGAATGAACTGCCTCTTAATGTTTGTTAAATGCCACTGACAGAGCGACTTGTTAGTAGCTTTATATAACAGAGTGTCAGAATTATTTAATGTTTCAAAACTTTCTAGAAGTCATACTGTGGCTGACTTTCTCAAACAGTTTTTTGACAAAGTAATTCAGAGTTATGTGCTAAAACTATATTAAGCTACCTGCTCTGGAGTCTGCCATCATTGATTGGTTCTGCCACGTGCTCACAGATGATGACACATACTAGACCTCATCAGCTACACAGTTTTCTGCACAACAAGACTATTTAAAAAGCAAACAAAATTGAAGATGAACGAGTATCAAAAGAGACAGGGCAGGTGGAAGGCATTCTTTAGCCTTGAGGATAACAACAACAGCAAAGATTTAGATGTCAGATAAGACGCTATCAAAGATGATCTGGATTCATAAAAGAGATCTATGACAGACTGAAACTCAGTATGAAAGGCTGGAATTGTATTCACTTGTCCATTTGGGCAAATAAGAGTGCATTTGCTGTAGTCTATTAATGTTAACATTACTGAAATGGGAAGTCTGATACACAAAGATACTTTTAACAAGGCAGATAGTTCATCTTATATATCATTCTCTCAGAGTTATCAGAACCATTTCTTTGCCATTAGATCCTTCCTATTTACTACTATAATTATGTTTGCAAACAGTGAATCAATAGGAAATTATTGTTCTTTTTGAAAAGCATTTAATCAAGCCAAGATATGAGACATTCACCCTAAATGAGTTTGGTCCTACTACATTAAATTTTATCTTGCTACACAGGCTGCAATTTTGCTCATTATTTCACATTCATAGAGACAATGTGAACAATTTTTTATTAATTTTTGTGTTAAAGACCCCAACAGAAAATGAGCCCTATGAACACTTGGACAGATGGAAGAGACTTAGATGGGAAGAAAATCTATGAAGGTGGAGTCGTACGTCCAAGAGATGAAAACACACAGTTAACTCTACATCAAAAGAGGGGAAGTGAACTGGAGGGCTGTCTTTAAGTATTTTTTCCTCCCTTTTGTTGTCAGATTAGATTTTTTTTTGCATCCCACTTGCGAATAGAGAAATAAGGGGATATGTGTATACAGTCTTCAAAGTAGCTCAAAAGAATCTTGGGATAGATGAATTTAGGAAAAAATCTTCTATACTGAATTTTTGCTTTGATCTAATACTGAAACACACACAAAATTATTAGATACAAAATAAGAAAATTATATAACACTCACTGCAAATATATAGGGCCTATAATCCTTTACAAGGGTTGCTTGTAAGCTAGAGTAGCTTAAACTGTTTTAACAGATCTGTCTCTTTTTACAGAAGACAATGTTATGTGATGACATAAAAGTTTCATTACAGCAAATTTGAAATGGCCCAGTGAATTATGCTGGCCAGACCAAAATTCTTCCAGTAAAAAGTTTTATAATGCCATCCTGCAATTTGCTTAAGCGTCACATTTTATATAAAATCTGGTTTATAATATTTTTATTGAGTCTTTAAAAAAGGTATTGGAAAAATAATTTGTGTTTTTATGCCTATAAAATCCAGTCTACCTTGATGTCTTGCATCTAACTTAACTCTCCAGGAGAAAAAAAAAGAATTGTTTTTTATTAAATCCTGTAGAAAACAATTAAAAATATGTACACCAGATTTTAGTCTATCTTTCTGGTGTAAATACAGAAGTCAACAGAAAGATGCTGGTGAGGAATTGGAAACAGAAAAGGATCAGTCTTTTCTAATATAAATCAAAATGTCACTACTGTTTTAAGGTTCAATATTTCATCATCTGCCAGGTTTCTACATAAATGCTGCATAGCACTTGATGTGGCTGAAAAGCTGAAATTCCCAGCTCAGAATGTGTATTTCTAACCCTGACAATTCTCAAGAGATTGAACCTTAAAATTGTCAGTAGAACAGGGCTGAATACTGCATTACTACAACTTTTAGCAATATAATTGCCAAGCTCTACTTTCAGTAGACCCACAAGTGAGAGGAGAAAAAGGGAGCAGGGAAAATAAGAGGATAAAAAAAGACTAAGAAAAAAACCTACAACCAACACCATCCCCATATTAAAAAGTCAGGAGATTTGTTTTGAAAATCTGAATTATTTCTTCACACCTACAGCTGTGATGTATTTTAATAGGGGAAGTACAGTCAGAAAAAGGGGCAGAAATTGTGTAGGTTTCTAGGAGTAGCATTATTTTCCTTGGGTTTTATTTTACTATTCAGGCATTAAATTATGTAAACCAATACATTATGGAGAGAGAACAGGTCTTATGAGGAGCAGCTGAAGGAGCTGGGTTTGTATAGCCTGGAGGAAAGGAGGCTGAGAGGAGACCTTATCAACCTCTATAACAACCTGAAAGGAGGTTGTAGCCAGGCAGGGATTGGTCTCTTCTCCCAGGTAGCAAGTGGCACGATAAGAGGGAACAGCCTCAAATTGCACCAGGAGAGGTTTAGATTGCATAGTAGGAAAAATGTCTTCATGGAAAGGGTCAAACACTGGAAGCCCAAGGAAGTGGTTAAGTCACCATCCCTGGAGTATTTAAAGAGGTGCTGATGTGGCACTTGGAGACATGGTTTAGTGGTGGGCTTGGCAGAGCTGGGTTAAGGGTTGGTGATGATCTAAAAGGTCTTTTCCAATATGATTATATTATTCAATATTTATACATTATTGTACAAGACTGAGCTGAGAAAAAAAAGGCAGAAAACATTTGCAATTTTTTAATGCTCTTTTGAATTGTTGTTATTTTTCTAGCTAGAATTTTACATTTAGTTATAGATTTCTATTAAATTGACTTTTAGGGTAGGATCTCCGCTACAATAACTTAATTTAAAGCTAGATTTGTTTCGTTTTTTGGGATTTTAGTTTCTTTTTCTATGATCATGGGAGGAAAAAATGTGGTTTGTAGAGATCCAGAAATTCTCTTGGTTTGGAGGCAGAGTTGCTGCATTCTGATTGTGACTGTTTGAAATTACTTTGGAACAAAACAAATTTTTCCCTTTAACACAATGTTGGGTGTTTGTATTTGCATACATGTTTATGGAAGAGATTTGGAAGAGCAAACTCTGCCACCTACACTGAAGTTTCCGTGTCCACACTGACCAGGCAGCTAGCCAGCAGTCACAAGTGATCAGTTCTTTTGACAAAACCAGAAAAGAAACAGCTGCTCAATAGTGCTGAGAATTCAGGGAAGTATATGCTTTGTTTAGAGCACAACATATCTGTGATATTAACACTGTATTGCAAATTCACATGACTGCTGCAAATGCCACAATATGGACAGACTCCAAGTCCTAGATGGTTATGTGAATTCAGCTAGTGAATTCAGCAGCACAAGCAACTTAGCAAAACAAAAACTGAATTAAAAAAAGGGAAAATGTGATCACAAATTGAAGCTAAAACAGTTTATTGCTGATCAGAAGCTCATTAATTCTAATGAAAATGTATTATATTACAGGCACTAAACAAAGACTATGAACATCCTGGATGTTTTACTGCTTTAAAAACTAAACAGCAAAAAGCATGTGTGAGTGAAGAATGCATCTGGTTTGTAGCTAGCTCTTAAATTAATAAATCAACTGTAACATAATTGTGACTTCTACCTGAACGACAGCTCCAATTAATTTTGTATTGGTTTCCAGTGCAGAGGTGAGGTCAAGGTATCTTTTGGCTGCATTCCTAAATTTAAACACGGGACAATCTCATCCGTCTGGTTAAAAGTAATCAATACTAGCAATTTATCATAATTTGCTTTGCAGTGCACACTTGTGCTGTTTAATCAAGTGTCTTGCCTGATTTGTCTGCTCACAGTTGCATGAAAAGCATTCTCTGAGCATGCCCAATACATTTTTCTTCTCCACACAGCATCACTACAGTGCCTATTGCCCACTGATTCATGCTCCAAGTGAGTTGTGAGATGACTTCTGCATATTGGCAAGGAGTAGAAATGAGACACTGCCACCCTAAAGATCTCATGATAAATGAATCATTCTTGGCAGCAGGTTCTCTGATGAAGTAAAAACCACAACACAACAACAACAACCAAAAATAAAAACAACCAACAAAAAAGAAAATAAAGAAGCAAAAAAGTCACTAACTCCCCCAAACCACAGGAGTTTGATTAACAACTTCCTTATATTAAATATAAATCAATCTTTAATGAGATGGAGGAGCCTAGTTATCTTGAGTCAAATTTATGACCTGTGACGTTTTACAGTCAAAGGGCAAATGCATCATTTCTTGTTAGGACATATTCAGTTAATTGTATATAAATTATATACAGTATATAGACAAAGCAGAAAAGCAGCTGGCTTAGCTCTTTAATGGAATGGCCAAAGGGCATGATATCCAACACAGGAATTTAATTATTTTTGTCCCGGCTCAGAGTCAGAGAGTTAGGCACAGCATCACCTATTTCATCTCATTTCTCCTGAAGTTCCCTGAAAGTAGATCTACATCAAGGACGCCTCAGAGACAGTGGGATGATGTCCAGTTTTATGTCTTGATGGAAGATGATAATTCTCTTGTAAATCTTTTGGGTCTGGGCTTCTTTGGCATGGAAGCTGAGATATGGTGAAAAGGAGAAGGGTGGCTTATCTGGTATTGCCCTGATATGAATTGTGGACCTAGGCAGGATGCATCGCTGGATCGAGGAGCATGTAAGATGAGGTTCTGTTAAAGATATAGCAAGGAAGGAAGGCTCCTTGGATGAAGCAGCTCGCTCCTAAAAAACAGAACAGCCATCAGCTCCCAGGAGAATAGTTGTTATCCTTTAGTATGAAAGGCAAGCTTGTCTGACCTTTTGTTGTTAGTCTGTTGGATATGATTTGTTTGAGGTACTTTTTCATTCAAGTTACAGTACGCTTGTGTGCTAAAGGAGTAGCCTACAATCACTCCAACAAAACCTGTGTAACTGAGGTTTTGTAGGAGACCAGAAGCTATTTGTTTAGGGTGCTGATTCTTCAGGACTTAGTGATGTGTCTGGGCTCAATGTTTGCCCATGCACTGAGAGCTGTGCTACACACCTAGGAATTGAAAGCTGCTGCAGTGGTGGTGGATGGGACATACGAAAACATCTAGTATTGTGAATTGGCTTCTCTAATACAGGTGTCCCAGCACTGTTAGTCATGAAACTACAAAATACCCCAAAAAATGGGATTGTACTTTCATGAGCAGGGATCTCTGGTGTAATTGAAACTGCAGGTGCAGTCCTCAAGCACACTGTGGAAGTGGACAAAGAGAATCAGGAAACTAAAATCTTAACAGGAACCCATCAAAATCCAGTTTTTCCAGTATTTTTATTTAAAAAAATTTCATTTTTCCTATTTGCCAGTTCACCTTGCTCTAACCTGTTTTTCTGGTGGGGTGATTTTTTCTTTTTAGCTCTCTTGTAGATTTCTGAGAAAGAGTAAGTTTCGTTTTCTTTTTATGGGTTTCATATTTTTGGAAAAACAGTTGCAAAAAAATGGTAAAACTTCAATAGATACCACTCAAGTCTATGCATTCCTTCTGTGAAGCCACTTTTCTAAGCTTCCCAGTGTCCCCCTGCTTTAGAGGACACTTGTCTGTGGCATTGTGCCATCAATGTTTTCAATCTGAAACCCATCCAAGGTCAATACAGTTCTAGTCTGGAAAAAATAAATGCTATATTTTAGCCTCTAAAGCTAATATACACAAACTACTTCTTTACCTATATAAAAGAAACAGTAAATTAGGGCACATAGTATGGAAAGAATTTGCAAGCATCTGAGGAGATACAACTTCATTGAAGAAAGGTAATTATACTATATTATCATGATGAAATTTTGCTTTCAATAAACTATGTGTTTGCTTTTTACCTGCTCTAAATGCTACACTGAGGTCAAAACAAAACATCAGCTATACCCCTGGCTGGGAACAAGAAAATCAGCAGGACATTGCACTTAAATCTTCCTTCCATTCCTTTTGTTTGTCACTTAGATCTGAAACTGTTGTAAATCATTCAATTTCTTTGTCTACATCTAAAAACTGATTTTAACCAAAAATCTTACAAAAGCATTATTCCAGGTTTTCATACCTGTGGCAAGCTTTATAAAATATATTTCTGAATCCAATATTTTGGGGAAATTAATAATTTAAATACCTGAACAAGCCTTGTAGCAACCCACTGTTTTCCATCATGACTATGTGATGTCTGAAGCCCAAGAGTAATGTGAGAGTGTTAAGCCATTGTGACTCCTTAGAAACACTGAGACTACAGATTGGGTGAATTTCATGTAAAAATGGGAAAGATCAATACATCTAGAAGGGCTGAAAAAATCCCTCCAAGAAAGCACATATTTTATATTTGTATTAGAGCTTAAAAATTCTGAGGTTGAGCAGTGAAAAGAAAGCTCAGAACTTCTCAGGAACCAATGAAAAAAATATGTAAAACAGAGTGATATAAGGATGATTTTACAGATTAGGCTTTTATTTCATTATTAGATTAGGTGAGAAAAACTGAGCTCTATGAAAAGCAGATGAGCATCCATGATTTAGAGAAATAGACCCTTGCATAAGGCAACATTAGAGATTGCTTGTTGGATTGCAGTCACAGCCACTGAACCCTTCACAGCAGTAAGGAAATTAAGGCAGGGAGTTTATTATTTTTGTCCAGATGTGTACATCTTTTCTGATAGCTTTAAAGGAAAGAAAGGTTTTTTTCAGAAGACTTTGCAAAATCTTTTTGTCCTTTCCATTTCAGTCATTCAGAGCTGAGGTGTAAAACCAAAGCTTCCAGAGAGTTGGAGATTCAATAAAACTGTATAAACTCAGTGGTCATTTCCAGAGAAATTTGTGGGCTGGGGTGCAGCATCCCAGTTCATGCAGAGATAGCATCTCAAGTGCCTACCCAAAACAGGCTGCAGGTCAGCTAGAGATGGTTCCTGGAGCCTGCTGAGATCTGGAGAACATGAAAGCTACACAGTGGACTGAAGTCTAAACACAGAAGTGTTTGGACACAGACAAACACAGCCTCTGTCAGCCTCTGTCCAGGAGGGCCTAGTCTATGGCAGACCTTCTAGGGCAAAATTCTTCATAATTTAGTGCATTTTCTACCCTATAGACTGAAACGTGCAGAGGAGACTGACTTCTGTTGTGGTACATCTTGAATGACAGCCAGGCCTCTCCTTTCTGCCAGTGATGCTAACTCCCAGCAACACACAGCCAAGCAGTTTCTACCAATAAACATGCAGTGATGGGCAAAGGTTTCCAGGCTGTACTAGCAAAGGAGCAGTTTCTGTAAACAGCTTTTTTTCAGTCCTTTCCATTCTGTCTCTTAGCTTAGACCAGAAATAGCCAATAGGTTCACCATGCAAATAAAAAAGGGCAGCATATATCATTTTAGTTTGAAACCTACACCTACAGTTGAAAATGAAGATACCATCTGGAATTGTGGACTTTTTAAGTCTGCACCAAAATGAAAACATAAAGCCATTTTCCTTTGTAGTTGGCTTTCTCTTTATAGATACAAGACCTCTGTGAAGCCAAGTGAGAGTTTTTCCATTTCAGTGGGCTTTAGATTATATCCATAATACACTGAGGGAACATATGCCCTTTATAAGAGAGGGATAAAAGCAGCATCCACAGAGCAAGATGACAGGGTATGACTGCAGGAATCTTTGTGCACAATGCACGCTTTTCACTATTACTTCATCATTCAATAATCAGAACCGCAGATGATATGGAAAAGATGTTTTCACTGAGGACATAACACTAAGCATAAAATCAGAAGACAATAGCTTTATAATAAAATTTAAATGGCCTATACTACACCCAAGAAGGGGTATATTTTCATTAATTTCTCCTTTAGATATGTTTCTTCCTCTAGGTTTGAGCATTGTTCAAACAAAAGATTCAGAAACTGACACTGCGTGTGGTTACTACCAATCAAGTGAACATGAAATGCAGTGGACTTCAGTAACAAAGCTCACCAAAGATTTGTACTCATCTGTGTTTATGTCTGAGCCAACAACCTGATGAACAGTGATGGTATTATTATTTTGAGATATTTCTCTCAATATCTCTTGAAGCCCTGAAAAATAAATTACACCATGCAGGTTTCTGAGAACTTCAGTGCTTTGGAAGTGAAAATCATATTGAAAGAATGTATCATAGAAAATAGAGGAATATATTTGGATCCAAATGCAGAAGATTAGTAGCAAATTGAGTAGAAAAAAAGAATATTACTTCGGAAGCCACATGACCAGTAGATTGAAAACTCTACCTAACTGCAATGCAGGTTCAAGCAGAGTAAAATAAATTTTCACTTTTTCAGTTTTGTTCTAATTATTCCTCAAGTTCATCAATATTTGCCCCATTCACTACAACCCTATGAACTGTGCCTTTGAGCCAGTTCTTCACGCAGCACACAGTGAGTTCCCTCATCCTGCAGCTGGACAGCTTGTTCAGAGGATGCTGTGAGGAACAATGACCAAATCTCTCCAATACCCAGAAAAGCTAGATCCACTGTCACTTGCTGTCAAGTGTAATTCATGTTAGCCTTAAATATGAAATAATACACTTGGTGAAAGAGAATGAATTTGCTTTTCTCTCCATCACCATAACACACCTGCTTGATTTTGGGACAGCTTGAGGAAAGAGAAAAAGGACAGACCATATTTGCTTTGGAAAGGCTTGCACAGACATAACTCAATATGCCCAAGACAGCTGTGAGGACAGGTCATCCTGGTGTAGGGAAGAGCTGCCCTGCTTAACCATGGCTAATATAGACCTGGGGTTTGGGAATTCTGCTGCAGTCCCACGCACAATGATGCTGCTTCTTCTGGGTACTGCAGTATGGTGATGCAAGATATTCCTTCTCAGAAGGGAACATGGACACAAATCTGGTCCTTCTCCTGCATAAAGGTTTTCCCTTTTGGCACCAAGGATGAAATTCCCTTAGGATATGTGTGTTTGCATAAATGATTTTGGCAATAATAAATATCATTTATAGATCATTGTCAGTACCATGCCTTCAGGAAATCTATTTGCAAAACAGATAAGCTCTCATATACAGAAAATTATAGGTGTTAGCTTTAGATAGATTCTGCATCTGGTAACTGTATGTGCTTTCCAACTTACTTTTTTTCTCCCTTGAAAGTTCCTAATACTCCTTGGTAAACTTATTGAACACACTAACTGTTTCTTTAACTAAGAAGTTACTACACTAAAGTACAGATCCAAGAGTAGCTATTTTCCCCCTCTTTTTTAGTATTTGTATTTTTATTTAGTATTTTAGTATATATTCTAGTAATAGACCTAGAACTGACCTTAAGTATCCTGGTTGGATTTCCAGGTCCAGGTCTTTTTGCTTTGTACTGTTAGGCAAGTACATAAACTAATATGTACTTCTACTTTCTCACACACATAGATGTTTGCAGGCAAGAACCTCAGATTTGCTGACTTTCTGCCATTTTTATTTTTTTTTAGATACAGTCTTTCAAAGTAAAATAAACAATGTCATAACAAAAATAAAACACTTTGCATTGACTGCTTTCCTGAACGCTCTCAATTCAGCTCCACACTTGAGAGTAGCTCCCAGTGACTCTTTGACTAAAACCTGCCAAACACCAAACTGATGTAATAAGTGAGAACTTCAGGGAGCAGTGGCAGAGTCTGTATTAGGAACTGGGATTCATGTAAAACAGTGTGTTTGAACTATTTCAGGATCAGCACTGAGCTGTGAAACTCCCAGATATTTGCCAAAAAAAAAGAGAATGCAAAACTGAAAGAAAATAAAACCCCAAGCCATCCTAAACTAAGGCACATTCTTAAAGAGCCGAAGTGGAAACAACTACACTACTTCAGATTTCTTCCTTGCCTACTAGGATATTACTTGGAAGTTTTCTTAAATCTCAGTAAGGCAAATGTCTTGGAAATGAGTGGTGAAAAAAATGTGTTCCTTATAGAATCATGCAATCATACAATTGCTAAGGTTGAAAAGGACGTTTAGAATCACTATTCCAATCACCAACATATAACTACCACCATGCTCACCATTAAACACTGTCCCTAGGTGCCATATCTGCACTTTTTTTTTTTTTTTTTTTTTTTTTTTAATACTTCAAGGGATGATGCCATCACTGCCCTGGGCAGTCTGTTCTAATGGCTCATAAAAAAAAAGTTTTTCCTAATCATATCCAATCTCAACCTCCCCTGGCACAGTTTGAGGACATTTTCTGTTGTCCCATCACTTGTTACCCGGGAGAGCAGACCAACCCCACCTCATTACAACCTCCTTTCAGGCATCTGTGGAGTGTAAGCTGCCCCCTGAGCATACTTTCTTCAGGCTGAACACCCCTGGCTCGCTCAGTCACTCCTCAACAGACTTGGGCTCCAGACCCTTCCCCACCTCTGCTGCCCTTCTCTGCACACACTCCAGCATCGCAGTGACTTTCTTGTAGTGAGGGGCTGAGAAATGAACAGAGAACTCAAGGTGCCAATGCCATGGAGGTGACCATTGCCCTGGTCCTACTGGCCACAGTATTGCTGATACAGGTCCGAAAGCCATTGGCCTTTCTGGATACCTGGGCATATGCTGGCTTAAGATCTTCTACTGTTGACTAGCATCCCCAGGTCCTTTTCTGCTAGACAGCTTTCCAGCCACTCAGCCCCCAGCCTTTAGCACTGCCTGGGGTTGTTTTGACCCAACAGCAGGACCTAGCATTTCACCTTGTCAAAGCACATACAATTGGCTTTTCTCTATCAGCCCTGGTCTAACTTTTAGTGCAGCATAGCTCATAGTGATCAACTTGCTGAATTCAGCATGAAAAAAATTATAAGAATAGCTACATGAGAGGGTCAAACTAATCAAGTATTTTCTACTTTGCCATGCATCTTATAAGGAAATGTGACTTGTTGCCACAATTTATGTTACAGTCAAGAAAGCCATGACACACAGAGTATCACTATACAATTTCAGAAAGCATCAGCCTATACAGAGTAACACACACCACATCAGAAACCTTCAGGCATCTGCCCTTCTTGTTCTTTAGCCCAATATTTTACACCCTGATTGTTCATGCATTGCACCTGTGTGCCCTCTGTTCCCTTTGTGACTGGTCAGTGCACCTGGGCACTCCCTGTCTCATTGCCCCCAGTGCTGCTCACCTGCCCTGCACAGCTGTGGCCCATTGGGGATGAGGCTCAGTGCACTCCCTGTCTCATTGCCCCCAATGCTGCTCACCTGCCCTGCACAGCTGTGGCCCACTGGGGATGAGGCTCAGTGCACTCCCTGTCTCATTGCCCCCAATGCTGCTCACCTGCTTTTCACAGCTGTGGCCCATTGGGGATGAGGCTTGGCTGCAGCCCCACTCCCAATTACTACAAATTGTGTTCCTATGACTTGTGCAATTGCACTGTCTGTTCAGGGTCTGTCTCCACTCTAAAATTACTCAGTGTGTTCACTTTGAACAAACTTGTCTAGTGTGAGGTGTCCCTGCCCAGGGCAAGGGTTTGGAACTAGATGATCTTTAAAGTTCCTTCCAACCCAAACCATTCAATGAATCTCTGAAAATGCAGAGTTAATACATTTTTAGTCTGGGGGGAAAGTGCAGCTGAGAAGAAAGATACAAGATCATCTATCCCTATTTTTATTCCTCTCCAAATGCCTGCAATGATGAAAAAGTTGGAAAAGGAGCTCAATGCTTAGATTTTTTTTTTTCTTCTATTAAATCAGTTATATAAGCTGACCTATCAACATATACATTTCTCACAGCCTTTTGTAACATTTGCTGTGTCACTGCACAAGGGGCATTGTTGAGGATCAGAGGTATTCAGTGAGAGGTAACATAAAAGAGAAAAAAGGTGCTGGGATTGCTGGAGATACTGCAGTCATGATAGGAAAATCAACTAAGCTGTGGCATAATTCTACCTGAAATCATCTTTTGTTAGTTCTGCTACTCGTGTACTTTTTGAAATTCTCGCTAGTGTTGGCATGAGATTTTCACATCAATCTGTACTTTAAAAAAAATTAGGAAAAATACAAAGAAACAAAGCCCTGTAATTAAGACAAAAGAGAGGAAATCATGAGACTCAAAATCTTATTTAGATTCTATCTCTATCTGCTTTCGGCAAATTGTGTACCATCTTTTGAAGACACAGAACTCTAATAAGGAAACCCCACTGTATTAGTATCCCACATCATTTTCCACTGGGCTATTTAGGAAATTGCTGAGAATACAGGCAAATGCTGTTATATTTCATTTTTAAAGCTCAGGTTGCATGTTGTGACATTTACTGAGGGCTTTTTCAGAGCAAAACTGCAAGTTATTCATCTGTTGATATTTTTAAAGAAGTTTTGTGTTTTGGAGACTGCTCTGCAGGAAACATGATTTATCCTGTGGCTGCATGAATTCTGCTCTGCTGGATACACACAGGGATGGGAGGGGACCTACAGTGTTTGCTGCAGCACAGACACATTTATGCTTCAAAACAATGTTGCTGTCCTAATGATTTATATATGAAATTTGGGAAATATATGAAAGAAATTGTTAGTCTATGTGAAGAAAGCTGCTAGAAAATGCTAATCCTGATAGGCTTCTGAGGTAGCTCATGGGGAATCAGAAAATATATTTGTGAGACATATTATCTTGAATGTTTAAGGCTACCAGCATGAATACTGTCCAAATTAATGGATTGTCCAGGGAAGTGAAACAAATTTGCCATGACAGGCTAAAAGATAATACCTTGTTTACAGAAATTCTGACGTTTACATTGAATGAATTGCCAGATGAATAAGAAATAAATCAGACAAGAATTATTATGGTATGATGGATGCCATCTGTAGGGCATAAGCACCATCATCTGGAAAAGTGCTGTCTTTAGGGTTTATGAGAACTTGGGCAGAAACCTCTACGGATAGGTTTTATGCCACAGTCAGCATGCCTAGCAGCCAGGAACACACAAAGCTTTAAAACTGGAAAGCTTCTCAGATTGTCCCCAGATACTAACACGGTAGTAAATCCCTTGATAAATTTATTTGCAAGTGGCACCAATTTTTATAATTTTCATAACTTTCCCTGAGGGGTTAAATTCTTGTAGCTGTTGCAGTTAACTTCCTGTCTGCTTTTCTGTCAACCCATTTGATATCACTGAAATTTTATGCCATGTGTTGTGACTCTGATTGCCAGAGGGATTAAGGTCTGATACTGATCAGTGTACCTACTGGGGCAAAAAAAAAAAAAAAAAAAAAAAAAAAAGAAAGAAAAGAAAAATAGCCCAAAAACCCAAAAAAACCCAAAAAACAAAAAAAAAAGGTGGTCAGATAAGCCATTACCTATAAAGTCTTTAACTATCTGACCAGTAGGACTCTACCACAAAACCTGAATTTTTTGGGTATGTTTGCAAGATGCTGCAGGAATTTCTGATTTTTAAACAAAATAAATTCAAAAATACACAAAAGTTTATTTTCTGAGACCTGACTGAAGGAGAGACAAGCAATAGGATGTATTGCTCCTTCCAAATGTTTAGAATCATTCTCTTTCTGCTACCTGACTGTCAGCTCTGTGACAGTCTTATGGTGTGACAACCTTGGCACTTCTGCAGCAAATTTCTGGCTCTTAGTATACATAATGATAGAATAATAGGATTGTTTATGTTGGAAAAGGCTTCTAAGATCATCAAGTCCAGCTGCTAATCCAACCCTACCAAACCCTCCTCTAAACCATGTTGCCAAGTGCCACATCTCATGTCTTTTAAATACTTCCAGGGATGATGAGTCCATCAGTTCCCTGCTCCAGTGCATGATTACACTTTCCATGAAGACCTTTACCGTGGGGCTGTTTCCTTGTCCTAGGAATACAGGAATACAGGAATTCAGAGGCAAGGGATCTTGAATAACTACATAGACATAGGTGAATATATAGGAAATATCCACAACACTGAAGTTTCAATGATCAAAGTTGGATATTTTGCCTGCCTGATATTCCTAAAATTTACAGTCAATAGAGGATTCAGTCTTCCAGATTAGCCTCCAAAATTTAACTCAGTGAATTGCTCTAGGAAATCCCACCCCTCTTCACCAGTAATATGTAGCTCAGGGAGACAAACCAACTGAATTACCTAAGCTGGTCACACAGAGGTAGATGAACAGGCCTTTAGCCATCAGTGGCAAACAGCCATTGCAGTGTTGGATAAAAACAGGCAGCTGTTCAAGCCTCCCAAAAAAAGGCAGGTCTTAAAGGTATCCAGCAATGGTGATACCACAGCTATCCTGTATCCTGCAGAGAAGATACACCTGCTGGGGAGATGAACAAACTGTCTATAGAGTATTCAAAGAAATGTCAGGTATTGTTTTGAAACAATTGTACTATCTGCTTTGCAGTGCAGAAGCAGATTAAAAGCCAAAAATCAAAGGCAGGGACACCAGTAAAGAAATGCTCAAAGTGACTGTTGTGTGGAGGTTTACAATGAAGATGAGACTTTATTGAAACAACAGTGAACAAGTGAGCATCCAAGGAAGGTGCCTGTGAGGAAGAGAGAAAAATCTGAGGGATTCTTTTCAGACTATGAACACTCATGAAGTTAACTAAACTTCTAAAGATAGGCTATTCTAATTGTCATATATCTCAAGGTCACCATCTTGATTTGGCAAATCACATATTCTTAAAAAAATCTTGAGTCTATGATAAATGATTTATGCCTCCAGTCAATGTATGTGTTGAAGATGTTATAGGAAAATAGAGTGTGGGAGAAACAATTTCATATTTTGAGGATAATATGTCCATACATTTTATCGAGAATCTGCTTTCTTCATCCTTTTGGTTATAAGGATCCCTAAGCATGTGATGAATACCTCTAAGCAGAAACCTTGTTTTCAGCTAGACATATGATTCACCACTTATTTTTTTTAATTTGAGCTCAAATGTAATAGCTGAAAACACTCCTGTCCTTTCTGTATTTCAAAAAACCTCTCACTTTCTTATAGCCTCAGTATGAGAAAGTTAAAGGCATTTGCTAAACTGCTTTTGCCAAAATACTTAGAGAAAGCCTAAGGAAGGCTTTCAATGCAATGTCCCTGAAATATAACCCCACTCTTTATGATGTTAAAAGAAGAGATAACAATATGGCTTGCCTTAAAAAGTGACTTTACTTACTGTTGTGAATTTGCACAAATGGTTTGGATATTTTTATATGTGCTTAGTTTTACAATATTCAGCAATACTGGCTGGCAAAACATATAGCTAAAACTAAAATATATACAATAACAAAGACAGGAGTGTTTTTTCTGATTTATCTTGATTTATTGAGATTCTGAGACATACTGTATTTGGAGATTTTCAGAAAGATATCATTACTTTTAAAACCACTGGATATTGTAATTGTATTTTGGATGACTCTGACCAATGCAGCATCTACAGACACTTCTTAACACTGGAGAGCTGGAAAGGCCATAAAGAGGAGGGTGAGATGAGGTTAAAAAAAAATCCTTTCTGGATAAAGCAGATTTTTTTAAATGAAGGCATTAATCTAATATGCTAGTTTTGATGTCATGGTAAAAAAATTTAAAAAAAATTAAATAGCTAATTAATGCAGATTCTTTTATATTGCTAGAATAGAACCATCAATGCTCACTTCCTCTCACTGCTCACTGAGCTACAAGAAACTTGCCATGCTTTTTCATGGCTTGTTTCTGCCTCTGGCCACATCTCCATGGATATGTCTGCATTAGGTTTTGTGAGAAGGCACAGACTGCTTCAGGTTTTTGACTGAGGGAACCAAGAGGTGTGAAGTCAGTGCAAGACTATAAATTATGCATTCATTCTGAGTAATAGAACACTGTGTTTTATTTGTGTTTAGGGGAGTCTGCTAAGCCAGAACTACAACCTGGTGCACAAAATATCCAATTCATAGATTTTGCAGTACTTAATAGAATCTTGTTTTCTGTGTTCCTGGGGACCAGGTTTATAAACGCCATACAGAGGCCTTATAAAGTTCATACAGAGGCCCTTGATTTTTACAGCAAGATCCTTTTATATATTTTTTTTTCAGAGTGTAAATCTTCATGCAGTCACTAAACATGCATTAGCTCATGGTTTTCAAGCCTGTTCACTTAGATTATGACAGTGAACAACATTCATTACAGTTCACAGAGGAGTTTCACATAAAGGTGTTCAGGCAGATTTATTCTTCACTCATTCAAACTTGAAATAAACCATATCAAGTACACAGAAAGCAATATATTGTGTCTTCATAGCTAAAGGTCATTGGTTTGCCTCCGTTAAGACATGTGAAGCAATCCTAACAAAGTTGTCACATTTTCAAGCCATATTTACTGGACCTAATCTTCTTTGAACCATGTCACTGCTGCTGAAATAAACAAGGGCATGGCTGTCAAGGACTTTTAATTTTCACTGACAGCTGTCAAAGGGTCTTTCTTAGACACCAGTCATATTTTAGATAAGAATATACAGTTTCAGGAGTCATGCTGGCCACAGAACATGAGCAGTTGTGATTGAAGATGCTCTCACTTCCTGAGTTTAATTTGAAAACATAAATGGAAAATTGGATTTTATGGTTTAAATAAGATAGAAACAGATAACAATAATGTCTAGTTTATTTATTGCTTTTATCAATTGGTATTTATTTTATAAAGTAGCTGAAACATTGTTCTAGCTCAAAGCAGTGAGACTGGACTTTTTTATACCATGAATCTCCTATGCACTTTTAAGAAGGAGCAATGAACTACACAAAACCAAAGCCAAGGCTGTCGAACATCAGTCAGTCTAGTAGGGCCTCTCCAAGGCAATGATTAATGGTGCATGGAAATAAAGTGACAGATGACCACTAACTTTGAAGGGGTTTGCTTTATGGTTCTAAAAATGCTTCCATGAACCACAGGGAAGATGCATGATGCAGGATTTTGCTACAAGCTCAAAGACTGGTGCATGAAACTAGAGAAAGTATAACACTTTCGATTACATTTCTCTTCAGTTTTTTCATCTTCTAAACTTTATAAAGGAATTTGGAGCCATCTGCAAATAAGAATTAGTGGGGGTAAAGGAAAAATCAAATGAGTTCATACAAAACAGACATTTGAGATTTATGAAATTAAATTTTTTATGCTCATCCCTCACCTTCTGCCCCTCTCAATTCATATTTCTGCCTTGTAGTCTACAGTATCATTCCAAGATTTGCAAAGGAATCACTTGTTTCTGAAGGAGCCCACAGATGCATCATAGAGGCAAAGATTTAGGAAATGCTGAAGGAAGACAAATGGAACAGACCTGAAGGAAAAGTGAACACAGTTTCTTTCTACAGCTCAGAGTTAATTGGTCTGCAAGAAAAGAAGGCAGACTTATCCAAATACTCTATGTTTCTCGAAGCACATTTCAGAAAAAAATTCTCCTTTCTACAGAAGATTTCTTGGCTATGGCTTCAAAGACCTTACACTGGAGAGGGCGTGTCTTCACAGCAACATTAATTCCACAGCTCAGTTCTTCCCTTTACATTTGAAAGAAAAAGTACCTCTGAGCCAAAAAATGACCTGTGGAAAGCCAGGTCCCAGAAGAATCACTCAGAAGACACAACACCAAGACTAGAATAAAAAGAGGCAGAACTCCTGACAGACATGCCTTATATATATATATAATTTCTTAGTCGTTGTATTGGTGGACCAAGATGAGAATTTGCAGGTATGCAACAGAAAAAATGCATATATTTGAAATGCAAGTTATGAATCCATCTTTAAAAGCAAAATTATTCTTTAACATGAGAGATATAGACTAACATAATAACTTCTAAGGGAAAATATAGAGGATATAGATTTAGCTGCAATATTGACTAAAATAGCAATGAGAAATTAAAGTTTAAGTAGCGTCTGTTTTCCCAGAACCTGTAAGAACAGTTATACTTACTCTAGAGAAGAATGAAAAAGATACTTAACAAGAATTGTTGTTTTTTTTTAAATCAAGAATATAATTTTATATATAAAATACACTGTCTTCATTCTGTAAATTCTTGTATCATTTTGTTTTGTTTTGTTTTGTTTTCTGAGAATGTAGTGCATAATCTTTGGCTACTAGACACATAGGTCTTTTGGAAAGTATTTCTTGTTCATCTATAAAAGGTTTATTGTTTGATTTTTTTTCCCAAGAAATTAATTTATTAAGCCATTTTCTAGAGCAAAACAGCAAAAAAGGTGTTTATATAATGTCACAGTTCACTTTAGTAAACTCCATTTTTGCTATGCACAGTGAGAAACACATTTGCCTACAGAACTGCTCTGCTCCCTCTGGACAAAGCTGAACTTCTCTTTATTTTCACAGGGCTGACTGAAGTGTCTTCATTCTGTAGGTGTCACTGAAATGAAGCTGTTAAGTGCACATATGTACTCAGACACATCCTGTAGCACAGTTAGCATTGTTAAAACTATTAATGATGGCAACCTCTTTGCAACCTAGATTAGCTCATGCCCAGGGGAAGATGCACTAACTCAGAGTTCTTGTTTGCTTATCTTTTTGTGGTTTTCTGTTCTGTTTTGGTTTGTTTACTTGCTTCACTAGGATAGCCTGATCTATCATCAGGTTTTGAGCCATTCTAAATCACATGCAGCCACAAGCTGGGAGAACAAAAGATTACCTTTGGCTCCTATATTTTCAGTAGCTTTACTATTATTAGAGGGTAAGCCTTGTGCTTGGTAAGCAGATAGCATCACTTTTTTGGTTCTTTCTGTCATTTTAGTGGAAAAATTTGGAGTAGAATTTCTCAGAAGGAGAAAAAAGACCCTTAAAAGATATAACTGTAAGAACTGCCCCAGAAATTTGAAAGTATAATTCTTAGTGAGAACATTACATGTTATATTCAATGACAGATTAACTGGCTATGTCCATATATATATATATGACAATGAAGGTTTCTGTATTCAAAAACATTATGTTGTTTTTCAGATTAATGAGGTCAAAGATATATTCTGCATGTACCTCTAGTTACTTTGACATTGTTATTTTCCAGGTAGTTAGGTTGCAAATAACATAATAAGCCTTTTACTTGCCCCTGTTTGTGCATATTTCAGAACAATGGGCAGGCAAGAACATATTTTGTTATTTTGCAACCATCATGCTGAATTAATATCACGCTGTGTAGCACTCAGCATAACAATGTGAGGCAACAAAAGGTCAGGAGTGCTATTTAAGTCTTCACAGAAGTTTAGGAGCTGGTGATGAAAAAGTCAGCAAAGGAAAAGCGTATTGGTATGAACTATCATACCCAGGAGGTTTTTGGTATGCATTGAGCTTTAAAGGTGTATGAATCTCAACAGATTCCCAGCAGATCTCCTTCTTTGCAACACAGGCAGCCACCAGTAACTACACCATTGGCAAATGCAAGAGATATACCATTGTATCTTTATGATAATGTCTTACAGACTCAGATTGTGAAGACAGAAATATTAGTTTGGGAAAAACACACAGTACGTTGAGGGATGTAAACTCAATCCTCCTGATTATGAGAACTTGTTTATTAAGTTATTTGTTACTTGTTAATTATGTTTATTTTTCATACAGCATCATTCTACTGTTACAATACTTCTACAGCGACATAACTGAAGAACAATTGTAATTCTGCTAAAAGTATATAAAAGAATACTATTGCATCCATCAAATATTTGTTGCACTGCTATAAAATTCATCTCTTTGCATATGTGACAATGGGCTGAGTTTATGTAATTTCAACTCCAGTTCTCCAGAAGTCCTGCCTTTATTCATGCACCGGTTAGACTGTGCTCAGCTAACACAAGGACCTAAGTAATAAAAGAGAACTTTCAAACTGGTCTTGCTTTCAGCAGGGAATTAGAATACATTACACCATAAGATTCCTTCCAATTTATATTATTCCATCATTTTTTGAAGTAGTTTTTCCCAATTCATACTGCCAATTATATAAACCTGGATTTTATTATAAAATAATGAGAACTCCATTTAGAGTAAATAAACTTTCTATGATAACACCACCCTTACTCCATTTTATGAAATGGGAGAATAAAAATAGAAACATCTCCAAGATGAAACAGGAAATGTAAAAGAGAATGAGGGAAATTGATTCAAGTCTCAGTGTAGTACTGTATCTACCATTTCAACCATGCTGAGCTTCTGTACACTTTTTAAAATTGATATATAACCATTTCTGGTTTTAAAAGCTGAAACAACTGAATAGACTCAAGATAACAGCACGCCTTTAGAGATCTTAAGCAGTGGTCAGAGCTTCCAATTCAGTATGCCAGGAAGCTCCATTTTCTTCCTTTCACTTATTTTCTGGCAGCTGCAACCCTAAATCACTTTATTCCCCAAGCCCAGCCAAAGCAAACCTTAAACTCTGATTTGAGATACATTTCAGCTAGATAAAAGAATCATTAGAGTGAGTCATCAGATTTATATTGATACAGATCAAATGACAAATGTTGAAAAGTGTTAAGTGAGAGAACATGCCAAGAAATTCAGCTTCCAAGTCTGTTTCCAACACCTTCCTGACAAAAGTTTTTCAATTTTTTATTAGTTCTTTTTAAAAAAACTTGAAAAACTAGTTCAGAATTAGTATCTTCATGTATTTGTATGATGGTGTTATCTACATTTATATCATGGTGTGTGTGGAGGGGTTATTTTTATTCTTCTTGTTGTTATTATTATTGTTTTTCAGAAAAATCTTCCTTCTAATTTTTACCAGACCCCTGTTGTGAAAAGTCAGCTACCACTGGAATTTCATTTTTCAAGGCTCTATGAAGGCATATAATGGCAGGCAGGCTCAACATTTATTGTCTCATGGGCTCCACCAGTGGGAAAGCACTGTCCTGCTGAAATGTACTACATGAATGCCAAGATCAGGTTTCCATGGGGCAAAGTTACCCCATGTACTTTAACACTTGGATCTGAGTTTTTGACTTCATAGTAAAGATTAGTAGCCTAACTGTAATGATTTAATTTTTTTATATAATATATGATTCTGTTCAAAATCCTCAGAGCAATGAGGTGGCACTCTTGCATTGGCTTCATGGACCTTTTGTAGCATGCTGTTGATGGTGTGGTTCATTACCTTCTCATGCTAGGAAAACATATTGAAAATTTCAGTATCCATCTCTTTCTGGGATGGAGCTGGAGTACTCCTGTGTGAAGGGAGCCAAACATAGTGCACTCCTCATGCAGACTATTTAACTGGAGAGGCTCTTTGGACAAATGTCTGTCTGTCTTTGTGGAATGAACATGCTGGCTTACTCCAGAGGTCACCCTGGCAGCCAAACAGAAGCAGGTTAATCACAGGACAAGGAATCTGCAACAAGGCTGCAAGGAAAAGAAGCAACTCATCTATTAAGACCCAGCAGTTGAATAAATTTGTTGTAGAAATGTAAACAGTGGCTGTGAGATCCTTGATCCTGAGCTTTACTAATTAAAGAAGAGTTTAAACCAAGTGACAAGAAAGTATTTTAGAGTTTTCCACTGATTTAGCTAGGTCTAGCTCAGGTCTAACTGTGCACTAAAAGCCTAATTTTACCATCACATAAATTTACTTAGCCAGTAAATAAGGTTCACCAGGGTAAACAAGTACATGCAGAATACTGTTTTGTAAAACAATGAATCCCAAGTAAAACATTAGTTCCCCACAGAAATGTTGATAACTGTTTTATAAGAGAGACACAAATGTTTTTCTAACTCTTTTTTCGTGTGGGCAATATGAGAAATACTGATACCATGCTAAAAACAGCAATAGAGAAATTAATAAGTGTTACCCGTTCTACGATATGTTGATATTTTAAATAGCTTCTTGTGTGACTTAAAAGCCTTCTCTTAATTCATAATAATCTTTCATCATGGCATCCAAATCTACTCTCTCATTTGCACATACCTGACAGTTTGTTAGTCTAATAAGCAGATGAAATTTACTTGCTAATTTACCCTTTGACTTGTTACCTTACCTGTTTAGCTACCTTTTTACCAAGAATTTACATGTATACTCACCCTGACTTCACAAGAAAAGCATTAACTGTTTTTGCCTTGGAGGGTTCCCTATATATGAAGGATCCTCCATCATGCAAATATACATTTTACTCTGAATGTTTCTCATTCCCTAAAATGTGCCTAATGTTCGTCACCATTAACCCAAAGAATCAACAGATGTCAATTCTTCACCTTGTACTATTACTGCCATTGATTATGTATTTGTATCCAAGACACTTCTGCATGGGATTAATAATATAAGGATAAGTTTGGCAGCTTGCAAATGAGCAAAGAGGTCAATGTTCCAAAGGTTAGTTGAAACTTTCGGGAACAGGTGATGCTAGAAGAGGTCAAATACAAAAGCCTTAGAGCCCTATTTCCATGAAGATTGTGGGCCTTTATTTTGTTCAATGATTGATATCATTGACATTGATGATCTATGATTCTATGATATATGCTGTGCTAATTACACACATCAAAGAGTTTTAAAACAATTACATAATAAGAAATACAAATTATAATTTATCTAAATATGTACACTACTAAAGTTTTGTGGATTACTCAAGGAATACTCAAGGAATATACAAGGAATACTATAACATTGTTCTTTAAAAAAGTTCCTGACCATACACAGGTAGAAAAAGAGGAGGTAGATCAGGAGCATACATTTCCACTGCCAGAATTAGTTTAATCTTTGTTTTTTGAAATGAGGTGCAGCTTTCAAGTGAAACCGACTAATCCTATTTTGAAAGAGGTCTGGTATAGTCTAGGCTAGGCTAGATTAGACTAGATGAAGACAACACACAGTAAAATCTCAGAATACTCATTAGATGTACAGTATTTAAGGTCAGAAGAGATTTCAGAAATCACTTTCACATGCCTGCAGAGGACAATTTATACAGGCACCTCTGTAATGAGACAAGCATCCAAACTGTCAGTAGCGAAATTTTCCAGTAGCAGGCATGGATGCAAAGACATGAAGGGATGCAGATTTCCAAAGGAAGAAAACTGAATTATGGTAGCAACTACCATTAATTATTATTTGAATAGAATAATAAAAATCTAAACTAAATCTGATCAGTGATATTATCACTGATTCAGCTATAAATAGCTGATGATAATTATTCTAGTTAAAATATTAAGATGAGCTATCAGCTATGTATTATCTATGACTGGCAAATATAAACAATTGTATGCAAGTAAATGGGTTAAAAGTTCAAGGATCACAAAACTAAGTGAAATTTAAATTTTACAGAACAATCAACCTGTGGTTTTCAGATGGAAATTAATGAACAGTCCTATGCTCCTTGTTTATTGTCCAGCTTTATGCTGCCCAGATTTTTCACTCATTTCACTTTCGTGCCATTTTTAATCTGCTGATTCTACAGTTGCTCTTGACTGACACCAGTAATGAGTCAAAAGGAATTAGTCCTTGCACCCACAATTAGCAAAGCAAAATAAGCACCAAGAGTAGTAAATAAAGTTTCACAAGTATTTGCCATTAATTAATTTTCAAAACTCTTCAATTTTTGCTTCATTTTTTGCTGAACAAGATGCCAGTCATCTGCAAATGAGCAGTCATCTGGCTCTAATTCCCCTCAAGGAATCTGGAAACAAGAAATTCCTGTCTCCTACAGGAACGCAGAAAGGGAGCTACCTATCTATGAAGTCTATTGGATACTATCCTCTTTCCAGGTCTTTTCCTATTTTCAGAATATTTCTAGGGCATTTTAAGACTGAATAATTTAATTTTCTTCATTACTCCCTCTCCCCTCTATTTCTAAACAACCCCCAAAGGGATCTTTATACTTTTAAATTAATACTAATAAAAAATTAAAGTACTTCTAGAAAAACTAAAACCAGCCTTCTCCAACCAAACCCCCCAAAAAAACAAACCAAAGCAAAGCAAAAATCAACTGGCCAAAATCTTTACTGTTTGTAGAAGAAATTTATCATGAGTTTCAAGTTCCTCTGAGAATATGTCAGAGAGAGAGATACATGCCAATTTTATAAAGGTCTAAGTTGAAAAGCTGATTTATTTATGCTCAACCTTCCTCCAGAAATAAAAACAGAATGAATTGTAAGGGAAAAAAAAAAAGAAAAAAGGGAAAAAAGCAAAAAGGCATAACGCTGAAAAAAACCCTGCTATTGAATTCTCTATTTCCAAGACTCTTTGAGAGGAAAGGCTATCCTTAGACCTGTTGGCCTCATAACAAAGTGAATTTGTTATGATTTCAGAAAAACACTTTGTTATAAAATACACAAAGCCTTTCTGCCTCCTCCTCTCCCACTCCCCAAAGGAAGCTCGTAACTGTATCTCTTTGTGTGATGCTTCAGCGATTTGCGCAGCAATTTAATTCCTTGGTATAGTCAGGAAAATCCTTACGTGCATTTTTTTGAAGGATGGGTAGAGGAAAAGGACACTGAGAAAAATACAAAGAATGGTTGAAGGGAAAATGGAACAACAATTGTATTAATATTCTAGAAAAATCAAAATTTTAAAAAAATTTAAAAATACACTATGCCTAAGAACCCAGGGAGAGGAACAGTTTCCTGTTCCTAACATTTAATAGAGACCCCTGGTAGAAAGCTAATCTAAGCCTTCTAGTATTTGAGCACAAACAGCAATTACATTTCTCCCTTCCCATTAGGCAAAACTGCCACCAAACCTGGAGGAGGCCACATCCGTTTGCTTTTGGTGGTGCTTGGATACAGTCCACATCCAGTTCTTAGAACCTGCCTTAGCAGGAAATGGATAATATTGTCCAGGAGTTGGTCTCCTCCAGTTCTGTGGTTCTATGCCCCTCGCGAACAAACTGCCTGTTATGCAGCTGAATTCTACACATGCAAAAATATCCTAGCTTGAATCAGCCTAAACATGTGAAACACAGCTGGAGCAAGATTACTATTTCAAAAACAAGACAGGAACACAAAGTAGTTTTGAGTTACAATTAACTGGTGGTCAGAGTCCATTAATGTCCAAAATGTTGCAGGTTCCATGAGAAGTGATTCTAAGGAAATGTTCCAAGAAAGATAACACATTGATAGTGCATATTTTTACTATGCATCTGCATCTAGGAGAGGTCTGTCTTGTTTTGGCATTTGGGGAAAACAATAAAATATATAATTTACCCTGGTCTTTCTGTAAATGTAAACATAAATTATTGTCAAATAAGATCTAGGAAAATCAGTTTTTGTGCAACAGAATGACACTTAATAGGTATGAAAATGACCTCTATCTACTATGTGTGTCTGGTTTACTTATTAAGTTTCCAAGTCAATTAGAATAAAAATAATGCTTAGCTTATTAAGAAAGGGAATCAACTTTTCGTGTGTGTATGCTCAGAGCCCTCAGAAGTTAATTAGAAAGAAGTAAGAATGAAAACTACCTCTTTTTTTTTTTCCCAAAGACAATTTTTAGCAGTGCATCCCAGGTTAGTTTCTTTAGAGTGCATCTGTGAATTACAGAACTGAAAACACCAAAAACAATCTAAGGAAAACAAAACAGCTCATAGCTTGGGTGAAGTTATGAGCTTGAGTCCTTGAGTTTACTAAATGAAGAGCAGATCTGAATTTACAGAAAAGCTGAAGATTGCTATGAGGTTAAATACTTTCTGATCTCAGTTTAATTCCCTACTACATAAGAAATCATGCTTTTTTCTTATTTTAAAAGCTCTTCTACAGTTGAAAGTTTCAGAGGAAGGTTACTAAATCTTTCTATAGTCGGTCTTCCTAAAGAACAGTTGAAATAATGTATCTTGGTAAATAAAAAATAATGCAACTTTTAAAAGAAAACACATCCAAGCAAAAACCAGAAAGGCAGTCAAATCCTCTGGGTGTTGATGCTGATGGCCTGTGGCTGTAGTACTTTGAGTTATGATCTTAGAGTCTCCTAGGACAAGCAAGGTCATGCTTGGTCAATACACAAACAGGATACCTACAAAGTAAATCTGGGTTCTGCAACTCATGGGGTCACAAATTCAGTAGCAAGAACTTTTCTTCTGTCTTGAGCATTTAATCTCTCCTTCGGGCATGGTCACAGAGGTCATTCTAGTCCTAGAAGTTCTGCTTTCTGAACAGTTATAAAATTGCAGCCCTGACTACTTGAGGACATTAAGAAAATGATGTCACTTCCCAGCCCATTCAAATTTCAATCAGATATTAAATACTTTAGTCTCTGTTGTTTTACTGTATTTATATTTTTCATCAGTCCTATATCACTATAGTACTCTCTTGAAATATTACCTGACTCATTTTTGATCTTCATTCTGTGGTATTTCCTGTGTCTAAAGTCCTTTGGCATTCCTAGGAAACTGGGAACTTCTATCTGTCTTCAGAAATTATTTCCTTTCTGACAATCACGAAGGGCAATACTTTGACTACTGAAGTCTTTTGTGACTGGCTTTCAAAAGGCCCAGAACATCTTTGTCAGATTTCCTTACACCAAAGCTTGGGTTTCCAGCCTGCCTTCACATTGCCTATTACACTGGCCAATTTAGGCATTAGAATTGCTGGGGTTTCCAAGTTCAAAGTAATAATGAGCATTTGTCCCTCTCTAGAAACAGGAAAGGTGGCCAGAGCTCAAGGGTCATGTTCAGTTCACAAATATGATGCTAAGTGAAGTCAGGGAAACTATCAAGTCAGAACTGGCTGTTAGATAGTTATGGGTAAATAAGAGGAATCTTAGACTTACACATGTTTTTATTATTGTGAGGGACCATTTTAGAGATTAGATTTTTCTGAGGCTTCCTTGCAATTTGTAACCATATACTTGGTATAAAAGATGAAGTGGAAGGAACCACACTTTAGAGATGTTATGCACAAATCCTTTCATCTTTAAAACTCTCTTATTTTGTATGAAAGTCTCTTGTATAAACAGCAGTCATTCCCACATGACAATTGATTTGGTGCTGCAGAAATATAACTTTTCAGACCTATGAGCTGCTTTTTTCTTTACTAAATAATTTTCACCTTATATTCTTGTAGAATCACAGGTCTAACTGTTAATTTTTCACATCAGAGCATCATGGGAATATGTGTCAAATGGCTCCTTATAATCAAGAAATACATCTACTGCTCCAGTTCTATATATTAGACTTGCTGCTCTATTAAGAAAGGGATCAGGCAGTTTTTAGAGTATTTTTTCTTGACAATTCCATACTGTTTGTCCTCCTTTTGTTTCTTGTTGCTTTCTTCTTTTTTATTTTCTTTTTCCTCCTAAATATTTTGGTTTTGGTTTCTTTTTTTTTTCCTAATGGGATTCCCTTTCTGATGACTAATAGAAAATCCTATCATCTATTTACCAGCAGCTATGAAAAAATTCTGTCTTTATGGAGGAGTTTTTTGAAATTGTTGGGATAGAACAATAATAGAGAAGCTCCTGTCATAGTGTGATTTGTGGTCCAACAAAATATTTTATAAATCAAGAAAATATATATGGGAACAGTGAAGGAATTGTCTACATTATAGAAGACTGTTTTCAAAAAAAGTGACTTAGAGATGCATTTTGGATCATTGTACTTTGGCAGAAACACTCAAAAAATAGTATTATATTTCAATATATAAGAAGTAGCAAAATATAATCCCTCTGTTAGTTCCAAAAACAGTGACAACAATTTCTTTTCTAAATTTGTCCATTTAGCCAGGATTTGGACTATTAGATTTTTCACCCCTGATGACTGTAAGTAAGATGTTCCAGTGTCTGGTTTTTGGAGTAATTTTTCTAAGTCTGACAAAATGGATTTGAAAAAAGGACTCCATATTAGGGAGTAGTTATAAAAAAGTACTGTGGCAGCTTATTATAAAAGTCGTGGATGCACTCATCTCCCACCATTTAGCATTTTATAAATGAAATTATACTTAAAAATTCCTTTAACATAGTGTCTGTACGCATGAAGAAAAAGAGGACTAAGCAGATGCATGTGATAATCATTTTGGCTAAGAAATTTTTTAATCTGTCAATTTTCCTGTTACTTTCTGCTTTCCAGAATCCTCTATACTACCTTCATCAATCTGGAATTTTTCTTTTTCTTTTCTTTTCTTTTCTTTTCTTTTCTTTTCTTTTCTTTTCTTTTCTTTTCTTTTCTTTTCTTTTCTTTTCTTTTCTTTTCTTTTCTTTTCTTTTCTTTTCTTTTTTTTTCTTTTCTTTTCTTTTCTTTTCTTTTTTCTTTTCTTTTCTTTTCTTTTCTTTTCTTTTCTTTTCTTTTCTTTTCTTTTCTTTTTTCTTTTCTTTTTTTTCTTTTTTCTTTTTTTTTCTTTTTTTTTTTGTCTTTTTCTTTCCCCTTAAATATTTACTCTATGCATAGGTAGAGGGTGATCTCTCTGACAGCTTTGGAAACTGGCTTGTGCTAGAGGCAGCACATCCACACATTTTTCTGTGGCACGTAAAAACTGACTTTTACCTGTGTTTAGCTACTTTCATTCTGTCATTCTGAACTTTAGTCAGCTAACTTACTAAATGCAGAAAATATCTACTGTCAACTCTGGGGAAGTTTGTTGGCACAAAGTGGAAAGGGGCCTGCTTTCCTCTCTACCTGGAGAAGATACCAGCTGCTCTGCACAGACCATACCTGACACATGACATCTGTTCCAAAAATTTCAGGTACCGTAGCATTAAATGCTCACCCAAATCCTGTCTCTAACGTGTATCTTTGGCTCTAATGACTCAAGTTATTAAGTCTAAATTAAAGCTCTTTCTTGCTGTGTTTTATTTTGGGGAAGTTTCAGTGAAGATGCATTTTGATTAAGTTTTCAGAATAAACATCTGAGGAGGAAGGCTTCTACCCTATAACTCAGCAAAATGAGTGAAGAGCATTGTGCACAGCTACACAGCTGCTTTTCATCTTTTGATTTGATGAGCAATCTGATTAAATCCATATTTTTTTGTTATCAGGATATACAGAATCATAGAACTATTAAGATTGGAGAAGACTTCCAAGATCATGAAGTCTGACCTTCAGTTGAATACCATGTTGATCACTGAACCATAATGCAAAGTTCCATGTCCCCTCCTTTTTATGAACACTTCCAGGGATGGTGATTCCATCTCTTCTGTGGGTAGCCTGTTTGAATGCTTGAATACCCTTTCAGTGAAGATATTTTTCCTAATATCCAACATGAACCTCCCCTGGTGCAACTTGAGGCCATTCCCCTTTCCTCTTACAAATTTCCTGGGAGAAAAGGGCATATGTCAATGACTAAAAATCTTAAGAAAATGAGTGCAGTCCAGTCTAATAGTAATAAAATAAATTTGTGGAACCTCCCCTCAAGTTCTATAGTCCCACCCTGAGTACATGGAATACCTCACAGAAACATATTTTAGTAAAATCTAGAAGCCAAACATTACTATTCCTTATATATGAAAAATTAATATACGGTAGTGTCATGAGCCTTCTTTCATAGTTTGGCCAGTACTGAAAGCATCTTTCAACTTTTTTTTCAACATAACTCATTATTATTAATCCTTTGTCTGCTCAAAAAGAGAAAAAAATACATTTCTATAAAAACATGTGTTTAGATTTCCAAATGCTTTTTATCACCTGAATACAACAGAGCCATGACAATTTACACCACCCTGAGAACCTGTCTTCCCTGAAGTCATATTTGACAGTCAGGTGTTATGGTCATCTCACCACAGAATTGTGCAGGCTGGAAAAAAGCTCTAAGGCTCAGTCCAACCATTAACCCAGCGCTGTGATATTCACCACCAAAACACATCCTCAAGTGTCACATTTACATGTCTTTTGAATGCTTTCAGGGATAGTGATTCCATCAGTTTCATGGGCTTCTTGGGCAACATATTCCACGCCATAGGGAAGGTCTGCCAACACAGAACCAACTGTGAGAAGTACAGAGAGAGAAACAGGGAGGAAGAGAGAGGCAGATGGAGGAAAGAGAGAGAAGAGAAGAAGGGAGGAAAGGAACAGAAAGGAGACTGCCTTTATTGGTATCCCACAGAAAATGACTGACATACATATTGTAGTGTTTAAAATATCAAAATAGATTATGCTATACTAAAAAATGCAAAGACCTAGTAGAGGAAGTATTAATGCTTCATGGTTCCCCAGCTTTCTATCTCTATCTCAAGTTTCAGTTTCCTACTTAATATTTCCAAAATTGGTGTGAGGTGTCATCTGACATTTTTGTGCTAAAGTTTAACACTTTGGTTTTAGCCTGAATTTAGAATAAAATAAAAGTACAGGTATCAAGTTATAAAAGGCATTGTACAGCAAAAGGCTGAGTGCAAATTTATAGTATTTCACAATCAAATAATTGACACTGCAAACCCTCATTTTTTCATGATATAAAAATAACCAAGTAAAAGTAAAAAGGCCCTTTAATGCCATGATCCTGATAAAGTTCCATCTCTTATTTTGCACCTGTTTTATTTTCTTCTTTATCTTTCCTCTTTTTTTTTTTTTTTTTAATCTGGAAACACTAATTTTCTATTAAGACATATTGCTGGCAAATGTGTTGATCGCCTAAATCCTGAAGAGAAGAGCATAAAGAAGCCAGGAATTTTAGATTTGTTCTTGCACCTGCTGTTTTTGCAGCCAACTTTCCATCTGGGACTGATGTTATTATTTTGTTTCTTGAAGTTGGGTTACACTGACATATTTTTAGAGGCTGAAGGAGGAGGAAGCTGGCTTTATGTCATCCTGGTTTCTGAAGCTACAAGACCATCATCTGCATTAGGAAGATACTCAGTACATTAGTCAAAATCAAAACAAGTGTGGCCAGTGTAAATTATCGCCCACAGGATGGTTTTCTAAAAAATCAGATACTAATTTCTCTATGACTGTGCTAATCCCTTTAGATTTGACTAATCCCTTAGATTTGACATCCACATTTTAGATAGTGAAAGTTGAATGAGATTTATCTCATTCAAAATACGTGTCTCCACTAAGACAATTTCTTAGATATAAGTTATTCTGACATAGCACTTCTGAATTTAGCCAGTTTCCTTTGTCAAAAATATCTGAAAATCTTTCAGAATTTTGGTAGCAAACACTGATTTTTTTCTGAATATAGTCCTGTTCCCTTAATATTAAACATCTCAGAATTATTATTATTGTTTTTATCTGAGAGATCAGAAAATTTCCAAACTAGATGTATAAACTAAATATATCCTGCTCTTTGCAAAGACAGAAAGCCCAGATCCTGGTGCTCTCAATCATCATGCGAAATGTGTCATTATTCCAAGAGTCAAAGAAGTCAGCAGAAATACTTATGGAGTGATACAGACCTAAGCAGCAGAACAGGAAATCAGAATTTATATTATTTTAATTTAAAGCAGAAACCTCAAAATGAAGAACCTGAGATGCCTGAACAATGAAAACTTCACAGCAAATCACGGAGAAGTCAGAGCCAGTACCTCCCAGTAGTAATGCTCCAGTACAAAATCAATTTGTCTTATTTGCAAGAGTTCACCTTCTCATGGTGTTTAGGAGCCTGCTATTTTTCTCATCCTCCAGGAACACACAATGAGTTACAGGTAAGCTGCTTTGGGTCACCTCTTCTGCAGTGCCAAGTACCCTCTGTGCTGTTTTGTAACGAGCAGAGCCTGACTAGAATACAAATATGGTATTTTCCATGCTCTCCATGCAGTCTGGAAAACAACTACAGGGTCCCCAAGCAGATTGGCAGACAAATGGCACCAGAGCACTCTCTTGGCAATCTGTGTCTCTGTTAGGGCCCGAAACTCTTTGAGCAATTTCAGCTGTCAGATTGCAGCAGATGAGCCAACCACTATCCTGCTCAGCCCCACAGGCCTGATTAGCACCTGCACTGTCACTCTTCTCTCTGCAAGGAGGTAACAAACCTGTTCAACAGCTGAATAGGTGACTGTAGACCCTGTGGTGTATCTCAGCATCCCGCTATTTTAGAGAGCAGCACTTAGCACAGCAAAAATCAAATGAACTGCTTAATGCTCCTGTCTCTGGCAGTGACTTTCTGGTGTCTCCAAGAATTTCCAAAGTGCTTCTTCCCCACAGGATTCAGTGACATAGGACAGGTTCTTCACCTAGTTCTGAATGGATTTGGAATGGAGTCATGTGATGTGTACCTGACTTATGAACCGTACCAGGATAAAGCAGGCAAGATTAATTAATGCATGCCAGGCAATGATGATATGGCATAAACCTTCTGAAAAACAGATTACTGTCTGCTCATGGTAACACAATGAGCTCTGTAGGAACCAAATTTCTAACAGCAAACCATATTTGTAAGAAGTCAAGGAGTTTCATGGTTACAGCCACACTAAATATAAGAAACACCACAGGAGAACTGTCATTGTGGCATCTTTTTTCGGGTAGTGCTCATATCTTTTCACTGGCTGAAGACAGAATTCAATTTATCATCCTAAATTAGCTGTTTCAGAAAAATAATGGTATCTTGGCATAGATTTTAATATAGTTCAAATAAATTATGACACTGTGCATAACTATCACAATAACCTATACTATAGCAGTTGGGTTGTATTGACTGGTTTGACATTTTTCTTAATAAAACTGTCCACATATTTCTTTCAAAACTCTACTCATGAAAATTATTTATTGACACATTGATAAAAGAATTTACAAAATGTGTTAAAGGACTTTAATCTTTACAAAATATTGGTAAAGGACCAAATAATCCACAAAAAAAGATCTTCTGGGAGAATACAGGTTTTGTTTGTTTCATAGGAAAAAAGCAAAAAATGTGGGGTTTTTGTTTGTTTGTTTGTGATTTTTTTGTTTGGTTGGTTGGGTTTTCTTGGTTCCAAATTCCATAACAATGAACATTTTTTGATATTTTTTGTGGCAATTTTAACATTGCTACTTTACTAATTTCTGAAATAGGTAACTAATTTTTCTTACATTCAGAGAGAATTGTTCTTCAAGTTACTCTGGAAAACAGAATTAGCCTAGGGGTTTAAGTAGTTTGCTTATATACTGCAGTCCTTTGTAATTAAGATGGAATGTCAAATCTTTGGGCTCACACTAAGCAACACATAAATGGCTGATCAGAAACTTTGGACTCCATAAATGTTGAATTTAGAAAGAAATTATTATATGACTTTCAGGTGAACAAGACTGCTTTCACAAAGAGCTAGCCTCTCACAGTGGAAATGTTTTTAAGAGAGGAAATATACTTTGTTCTCATCTATGATTTTCTTTACTGCAAAGGCATGAGTCTCGTTGTCTCTGTAAACTTATAAGCTGATGTGTCTGTTACCCTCAAAGCTTCCCTAATCTACTCAATGCTGCATCAAATCAATCCATGTTTATTTTTATAGCATATTGGAAAACTGTGCAAAGATATTTGTGTTGTAATTCTGGCACTCTACAGAATAGTTTCAGAAATAAAGTGCAAGGTTGTAGTGCACTAAGAAAATCTCGCTAATGGTATTTCTTATAGTTGTAAACTTAAATTGGCAAAGAATACTAATAGAAGTTTGCATACAGCAAATGACATTTTTCCTATTACTTAGTAAATTGCACAGGGTGTCTGAAGCCAGCCATAAGCAAAACACACTTTAATTGTCAATTTAAGTGGGATTACTGTGATATGGTTTCGAAAACTCAATGTAGACCCTTCTAATAGGATTCATAACTGCACAGACACACTTTCTTATTCTAAATGAAATTGCCTGTAAACTGTTCTATTCCAAATTAAAGGTTTTTATTTAAGTTACTTAGTTACTTGAATAATGGCGGAACAACTGGGAAGTCTAGAAAAGTTATCCTGTAATGTGTATTACGATTTTCTTAACAAGCAATCTCTGCAGCAGTCACATGTAGTGTTTCAAACTGATTTTATTATTCATCATCTCATGGTGACATATAGAATCTTTAGTCTTTGCCATATCTACCAGAGTTTTTATAAAGTCTAATGTAAGATCTACTGATATTGAAGAGATTCTTCTATGACTTCTATTTAGGCTTTAAATCCAATCCTTTGTAACTAGCACAAAATTCAGTACACCACACATTTGAATGTAGAGTATAGATTTCTGAGCAATTATGTACATTCTGAGTATAGAATCACAGAATTATGGACTGCTTTAGTTTGGAAAAACCTCTAAGATCATCAAGTTGACCCAGTAATACACTACGAAGCCCACCACTAAACCATGTCCCTAAGTGCCACATCTACATGTCTTGTAAATACCTTTAGGTATGGTTATTCAACTACTTCCCTGGGCAGCCTGTTTCAGTTCTTGGCAAACCTTGCCATGAAGATTTTGTCCCCTAATATCTCATCTAAACCTCCTCTGCTGAAACTTGAGGCCATTTCCTCTTGTCCTCTTACCTGTTTCCTGTTGGGAAAAAAGACCAATTCCCTCCTGGCTACAACCTCCTTTTAGGCAGTTGTAGAGTGGGATAAGGTCCCTCGTGAGCCCCCTTTTCTCTGGGCTAAACACCCCCAGCTCCCTCAGCTGCTCCTCATCAGACTTGTGCTCCAGACCCTCCCCCAGACCCACTGCTCTACTCTGGACACACTCCAGCACCTAAATGTCTTTCTTGTCATGAAGGTATCCAAAACTGAACACAGGATTTGAGGTGTGGCCTCGGCAGTGACGAGTAGAATCACTGCCCTGGTTATGCTGGCCACATTATTGCTGATACAGGACAGAATGCCCTCAGCCTTCATGGCCACCTGGGAACACATTGGTTCAAGGTCAGATGCTGTGAACCAGCCCACCCAGGTCCATTTCCACTGGACAGCTTTCCATCCACTCTTTCCCAAGCCTGTAGCGCTGCATGGGGATGTTGTGACCCAAGGGTAGAACCCACACTTGGGGTTGTTGAAATTCATGCCGCTGGTCTCAGCTTATTGATCAGCTTTGCAGAGCCTTCCTGACCTCCAGCAAATCAGCACTACCACCTCAGCTGGTGTCATCTGCAAACCTACTGAGGGTGCCCTTGATCCTCTCACCCAAAGTATCAACAAAGATATTAAATAAGACTGGACCCAGTACTAAGATCAGAAGAACAGCACTTGTGATCAGCCACCAACTGGATTTAACTCCATTTGCGACCACTCTCTGAGCCAGCCAGCCAGATGTTTTCCCAGGAAACTGTACACCCTACTAAGCCATGAGCAGACAGTTTCTCCAGGAGAATGCTGTGAGAAAGGTTTTGACACTGAAGGTTGATTTAAGCACATTTGCATACGTCTTTAAGGTAGGTGTCTAGCAGTGGAAGTAATAGAATAGACAATTCTCAAATGGCACTTTCAATTCTTTACATTAGCTCAATGATTCTGGTGCAACACAATGTTGCAATAAGAATTTCATTACTGTTCTCCAAATGAAATAATTCTGAAGTTCCTGAACACCAGGGACCTCAAGGCAAAGCCTTTTGCCACTATCTAATCTCAGGAGTTTCAACATCTGAAAGACGCCTACTAGCAAGTGACAGAAAGAACAAGAAAATAATGATGCACACACCTTTTGAAAAGCCAAGAGAATTGATAACATGACACTTCTCTGTAATAAAATTATTTGAATATGAACAATATTTTGAAACCCAGACAATAATAATAGCAATAAAACTACAAGTAGTCAAAGCTATGAACTACAGTGAAACACATCATGTGGTGCTTCTAAAAAATACCTCAAACCTTTTTCTTCAATACACAATAGATTTGCAGCTCTATATGAATGTAATCTCTTTCTCAGAAAGTCTTCTTGTGGTCTACTCCCACCACACAGCTTTGTACAAACTCAATAAATATTTCTCTGAATTATTTCACATGAAAATACCCAGTTCAGGCATCTGGCTAACAGTTTTTAATTAGCTTCCTTGATCTCTTGATAAAGGTCTAGATTCTATGTCTCAATATGTGAAACATTAAGAGAAGATCTTATGTTGAACGTACAAGCAAATAGAAACAAGGCTATTTCAACTGGTTTTGAACATTAATATAATGTTAATAAAAATGTTATAATGTTAAAATGCCTGTTTTAACAGGGAACATTATTATGACTTAGAATCAAGTTCTTCAGAGTCAAGGTATTTACAGTAATATGGTATAAACCAGTTAACTAACACAGAGCTCTCCCAGCATGAACTATTATATACAGTTCATGTATCTCATAGGTATATGAACTGTATATAATATCATGAGGCACAGTTCATTTGCAGCATGCTAGAAGAAAACCACATGGTTCTCCAAGGGCTTTCCAAAAATTGCATAAATATTTTAGACTGGATTTTTCAGGTGTTTTTTGTTGGTAGTTTTTTTTTTAATCCTGAACTGACTGGAATTATTTTATTATTTTTAAAAACAAAAAATGAAGTCTGAGATCACAAAAGCCCTGAGAAAGAGGAAGAGAAAAGAATAAGGACTCTCTTAATAAGTACAGATATTTGTTGATCAACTTTTAGAAATCAAGAGAGCTTGTCCTTGTCAGTCTTGGAGAGATTTGTTGTCAAAGACAACTAAGTAATGGATCACATGCACGTTCAGTAGAGATTTGAATGACTCTTTACAGCAGATTTAGCTGTTAGAGAATGCCAAGCTCTCCACCTGACCCAAATTTAAGAAACTCCACACATCTTTCTCAGGACTGGGATCTACCATGAGGAATTGCCTAGTTTCAGGCGAGGTGGCAAGGTAGATGGAGACCATATCACGCTCTGTTACTTCAGCTACAATTCCTGACCAGCTTGTTACTATACTTGGACTTGAAGCTCAGAGAGATCTTTTCATGAAGCAGGAAATACTGGATTTCCTACAGTTACCACTATCAGCCATAATTATTTCAAGATATACAGTATCTAGTGACTGTGTCACTGACTTATTATTATTTAAAGGATTGCATTTATGGCATTAAAAATACACAGAGGAAAAAAAAAATGCTTTTGAGGTTGATTAAATACCTCAGCAGAATAGATGTTCATTCTCTTGAGAATTGGTACAAAGAAAGCAAGACTAGATGAAAGGAAGCAAAGTATTTAATCAACGGTATTTCAGGATAGGAGTTAATATCCTACAGGGACAAATCCCTTTCATATTATCTGTACATTCCCTTTGTGAAGAAACTTTTCATGTCATTCACATAATCTTTTTCATCTGTGAACAGTCTCTGTCATAAAGGACCAGAGAAAAAGAGAAATCTCTGAATTTTGAAGGTTCTTTTAATTTCTTTGTTTATCTTTCTTTCTCTTTTTTCTTTCTTTCTTTTTTCTTTCTTTCTTTCTTTCTTTCTTTCTTTCTTTCTTTCTTTCTGTCTCTCTTTCTTTCTTTTTCTTTTTTTTTTCTTTTAATTCTCCTTACAATTTGATTTAGCAGTTCAGAAGAAATTTATAAGGATTTTTTTTGCATTTTGAAGAATGTTAAAATCATTTTAAGGATGTTTGGTCTAAGGAGATAAAAGAACCCAAAAAAAATATTTCAAAATTTAATATTTTGGGGAAAAAAATTACTTCTGAACTCAGAAACATCATACCTTTTAGAATTGTTGGAATTGAGTAGAGAGGTTAAATTGGAAGACAGTTTTGGTTTTGCCTATTCTTAATGCTGACAGATGTTTTGAATAGATGAGGAGAGGAAAAGAAGACGCAAAATTTAATTGTTCAGCCAAAGAAATGGAGCATTTAGAAACAGTGAGTGGAACTCTCAGTTGTCTTAAAATCTCTCAGCTGTTATCACTGGATTTAATCCTGCTGTAATCAGACCTGTAGAGTGATGTCATCTCTGGTTTGTGGTTTCCCAGGAAACTGTGCCCCAAAATGGCTGAAAGCACCCTTGTCCCTGCCATTTTGTAACCACCTTTGTAATTACACTTGCAAAAATGAGCTGTGGTACTGACTGGGTATTGACTTTGAATATAGCACAAAAACTGCAGAGTGTGCAGCACATCACACAGAAGCAAAGCATGGAATATCTCACACATGCTCCACTGGCTCTCAATTAAAAAGATTCAAACCCAATTCAGAGTGGCTGTTTTAATCTCCAAGGCTGAGGTACCAAGAATTCACTGCTCCTATTGTGAGCCATCTAGACAGATGGAAGACAGGGCACAACTCTGAATCAGAAATGGCTTAGTGGTGGAATACAGAGTGTGCAACTCCTTATCACAGCAAAACAGAGTCAGCCTCAGCCTGGCAATCTTTGGAGCAGAACACTCCTCTGCCTCCCCTCCAACAAATTATGCCACAATAATGAAGACCAGCTGCGTGACAAGGGAAGGGACACAATGGAGAGTGAGAGGAAAAGCAACTGGAGAAGAATGACTGAATTGAATAAAAGCACAACATGGCTCCTTTCTGGCAGAGTCTCTGCAGTTCCTCGTTTTGTTTTGGTGGTTTAGTTATGTGGTAATGAAGGAGATCTTAAAGGAACTAAGGTTATCTGAACACCATAATTCATAGCCAGGAAAAAATGGTCTCAGACGAGCATGGATTTTTTTCTTTCTTATTCTTCAATTATAAGAAATGTTCAGTGCTTCACTGATTCTACCAAATTTCTGCACTGAAGTCTACAAAATTTCGTGTTCCTATTATCCAGAGAAATTCTACAGGATAGGATCATGATTGTCCAAATAAATAAATAAATTAAATTATCTTTCTGTGACTCTTAAGCTAATATTGAAACAAAGTAGCAAAAAGTAGTAATGTACTGAATAAAATCATACTTCTAAATTATATCTTGAATTATTGATGGACTATTGACCCACACAGAGTATCTTTAATAACCCATTCTTAGCATCTACACCTACAGGTCTATACACCCTACCCATGTATTAACAGAAGGGTAGATGAAACTATAAATTCAATCTTTTTATCAATATCTCTTTTGTTAAAATCAATTGGATCATTTTACCATGCACAAGGTTAAACCTAAAAGTCATTCAACATTAGTTTTACCAAGTTACAGCAGCTAGGAGAGTTTGTTAGACCAGCCTCATCTTCAGAAAAATGGATTTTTGACAAACTATCTAAATTAGGAAAAATAATTAGTTTTGGTTTTGACTAAAAGAGCAATAAGATTAGTGATATGAACATAACACTAACACTGATGATTATGTTCCTTTAGTATAAAAAATACTAAAATGAATAAGAAAGGTACCTCCTTTTCCCTGTGTTTTGTTTTGTTAGGCTACCAAGGAACTAAATTTTGTTTAATTTTATTGGCATATGAACAAAACAGAATCAAAGTAGCTGCTTCATTAACATCTCCTCATCAGATCATCATCCAAGCTTGCAGGGTTGCCAATTGGGAAAAACAAAAGAAAATAAACCATTACCTAAGAAGAAAACCAAACCTTGTAACATTTTGCTGTTAAAACCTGCTTTTTGGTTAATAAATTAACAAGATGACTCTAGAGTCAGGGAAGAATAATAAACATGATCTCACGATAAATACTGTGCAAACAACTTGCAGATACCAAAGCACTCCAATTAATATACAGCTCTGAAGATGTTTCTGAAGAATGTACTTTCATACCTCTGCAAATCTCTATACAGTTTTGGATACACATATATAGATATATGTATATATGTGTATAGCTTACTTAATATGTTTACCTATTTTTGAAAACTTTTATTGATTTATATACCTGATGTTATGCTTATTCAATATAGTCAATATTCAATAACACACTAGGAGAATCAATATTCTGCATTCTAATTTGGGTAGCAGTAGTGTATCTGTGTGAGTGTCCTTTTGGCCACTCCACAAGAGCCTGATCAGTTTTATTTCTCATATTCTCTGGTGGGTTTGAAGTGAAACGGGTCAGATTCAGGACAATTCAGTCAGAAGTTGCTGGGCTTTTGAGGTCCACAGTAATGACAAAGTGTATTAGAGTATGAGCAAAGATTATGTGAATTGTCTGCCCTTTCAGAAAAGCCACAATTTCTTGTGGCTAATACCAAAATAAAGTGAAACATCAAACCTGTATGACAATTTTCAACTTTTTGGTCTACCTGATGAGAAATCAACTGAAATAAATTTCAAAAGACAAAAACGGCTTACAGAAAAAAATTTAGCCTTCCTAGCCTCTGTGAATTCAAGCAGTGTACTGTGTCTCCAGCACTAAACTATACACTGGTGTTCTAGTGACTGAGGGAGGCAGACAACGTATGCAGAGAAAATATTCCTATACAAGTAGCAGAACCCATTATCATCCCAAAGCTCATCTTTTGTATGTGCTGTGTTGTTAGGTACAAGCCTAAATCCCTGTTTCTCCTCCAGCTGTAGACTTTTCTCTCGGATCTATTATCCGTAGTGCCAGAAAAAGCATCCCTCATCTCAAAAAGTGTAAGACAGAAAAGCTGACTAATGTAACATAAACTCTGTATAATACTTCACTCATGTAAGTGCATGCACAAACACACACAGAGGGTTTGACTAAACTCTGTGTAATTCATTGCTTCAAGACCAAACAGATGTCCGTATAATATCTCTTCTTTCCTGATCCTCAGGGCTGCCTGAGCACTGCATAATTCCTTCTGAAGTTTTAGTCCCTTTCTTGCACTCAGTAGCTGTTCTACTTTCCAATGAGAATCTATATTTACAGATAGAGATGGTGGTGACAGTGTGGGAAAATACTCAATTGACTGTGAGCAATTTCAAGTCCTCTGCAGTGTGATACAATTTAGCCTGGTGTTATTATAAGACCTGATTTAACCTGGGACCAATTCTAGCTTGTAGTGTAGCACAGAAAAAGGAACTAATTATTCCTACATTTTTATGAGTGTCAGTACAGTAAAGCTGGCATTTATCTCAATCTCCCAGATAATTGCAAAAAAGTTGTCATTTCTCATTTTGAGAGTGAAGCAAATAATTGAAACAGATAAATTACAGTTTGAAACAGATAAATGACAATTGCACTTGGTGTAAAGAAAACAAACCAGTAAGCCAATAATATATTGTGAGCTGTCCAAGACATTTCCAAAGAAGGGTGTCTTGAAGCTTAATTTCTTGAGTAACCTTCTACAGTAATGTTCCATGCAACAAGAAGAAATCACTTGGATATAAAGAGGAATGGTGTGATATATTGCAACTAGAAAAAACATTTGTAAAGAAAGTCATTTTGAAAAATGTCTCCTGCATGTTTTCTTACAAATAATGTAGAGAGTTTGCATTATGAAGCCAAATAAAGACTTACACTCTTAGTCACAGTTTGCAGAGCTATGACCTCTGTCAAACTCTACATTTTAAAATAAGAAATTGATTTTCATTTGGAAATGAACAGTGTTCATTCACCTGCATTTAAGCAATGTGACAAAGTCAGAAAACTCAGAAGGCTCTCTCGGGTTTTAAAGTAAATAGTCTGCTTTATAGCTTTTGAGGCTATCCACAGAAACTTATTCCCATAACTGCCATAATTTAACACATATTTATAAAATGTTGGAGTGGGAGTGTTTTCCAAGTTATTCACTGCCATACTAATTTGTCTGGCTTTCATTTCATTTTCCTGATATATTTTTAGAAGTTAAAATCTTGACAGCAGAATTGAACACAAAGGAAGGGCTTCAGAATCCTGGATTGCAGGAACAGAATTCAAATAACCAGATATTTTTTGCTGACTGCTAAAATCAAGAAAATTTGAAAGCCATACCCAAATTTAACTAAGCCATATCCTACTCAAGCTATTATTTTGATAAGGTGTTTGGAGGGAAAAATAACTCTTTTACAAATGCCTTTTTTTTTTTTTTTTTTTTTTGTTCTTGGCTTCTCTACTAGGAAGAGGCTGATTTTATGTTAGGATTGTAAATATATCAGAGACCTTTAAAAGAAGGTCCATTCCTATGCATCTGTATAATTACTGCTCCAGGCATAGAAAAAGGAATAATCCCAAATCAGAGACAAGAATTCAATCTTATTTATAGAATAAATACCAGGTGTCGTCAGGGTTGGAAGCTCATAAAACAGAGAAGTTCAACATAACACTGTGCAATTCTTTTTCCTTGTATCAAATTTGTTGACTGGCTGCCTTTAGCTTTCTCACCTTAAAATTTGATAAGATACAAAGACAAGTCAGTCTGTGCTTTGATGTTGCTAGTCCAGGTCAGTTTTTTACTTTCCACGTAGGTTTTATTTAAGTGAGCAAAAAATTTCCTCTGTCTCAAAAACATTCTGCAGCATGATGTGTGTTTCAAGCCAAAACCAACTTTTCCCCAAAAAACACCCATCTAGTTTGAAGATGGAGAAAGGTACAGTTTACCACACAAGAGGTAATTGCTGCTGGTACTGTGGCTATTTCTCTGCATGGACAGACATGAACTATGAAAGCAGCTGCTGGATGCCCTGTTTTCATGCAAATATCCCCAGCGATAACGGGTTGTGCAGCAGATCCTTGGCCAATGTGCAAATCCCCCTGCTCTTCTATCATGCTGACATCTGATGCACCCAGCAGAGAAAAAGAGAATGTGGCTTGTAAATGAATTACTTCTTTACTTATTATTTGAAGAAAAAGAAAAGGTAATGGGCGAGTGAGAGAAATATTGGGTAGAATTTTGGGGCCGCCTATGACTCTTATGCAAGGCTTGGCTGGTGCTGAATGAGATATGGAGCAAGAGTTCATTTCCCCTACAGTTACTTCCCCCCGTGCTGGTTTTACTTTTCTAGAAACACAATACTGAGCCAGGAGAGGAACAGGGTATTGAATACAATACCTTGTACTGTATTCAATGAATCCTGACGTGCCAAGAGAGTAGTGCCACCTTTTCCTTGGGAATGGTCCCAATTAAGGGAATGATGAGACATAATGACTGGGGCTCAGTGCTCTGGTTGGATGGTGTTCCATGGTGCTCTCCTTGCCAGGGAAGGCAGGGGTAGCTCAAAGGTTAGTTGAGGGCATTTAAACTTCATCACACTGAGTACAGGTGGAGGGTTAGCACTACATCAGCCTTAACACACAAAAATACCCCCCACAAGCCTGACCAGATTGTCTGCGCTGAAACAGTCCATGGATAGGCAGAAGCACCTTTAATTAACCCCTTTTGTTCAGGGCTCTCATTTAGTTTCCAACATGCACATTCAAATGCTGTTCTTTCATACATCTCTGCTCCTAAATTGTTGATTTTTTCAGGCAGAGATTTATACTCATATTTCAGAGCTGTATCAGCCCTTGTGTGCTGTCCATAAGGTGGCTTTGAAACATGTATGTTTGCACTTAATGTCCAAAAAATAAAAAGATTCTTTACAAAGTTCCCAAACTGTCTATGAGAGCAGTACATGCATTTTAAGCACTACTAATGTTCACATGGACAGGGGCCAAGCCACATCAACACATTCATCGCTTTGTGCATTGTGCAAAAGGAACATGTGACATCAGTAAAATATATATCTCAAAAGATAAAATCATGCAAACATGGATTTTTGGATGGGAGATTCCTCCTGCCTTGGCCTTGTATGCGAAGGCTCCACTTTTGTGAAAATTCAAAAACATTATCAAACAACACCCAGTATGAAATATTAGCGGGCACTTAGGCAGGAAGAACTCTGTCCTTGTAGTCAAAGAAGCTTACTAAGTTCAAACACCCATTTATCACGCTATTAACTTTGTACTCAATTTCATAAAGAGCAAAGCAGCCTTTTGAGGGGGACTCACTGCTGAGCTGAAGCTCAAATAGTTGTCCATTGTTCCTTTGCCACAGTACACAGGTTCCTGGTGACATTCAGCTAATGAATTTTCTTGATGATTAACTACCCGTTCTATGGGATCATTGTAATAGAAATGTATTAGCTCCTGTTACAAGTGAGGTGGATGTGTCATTACTAAAAGAGAGCTGGGCTTGATTTTCTTCCTCTTCCTCCTTTTCCTTTCACAAAGTCTGAGCAAAGCTTGGAAAAGTATCACCAAAATTCAACATGCTGAAAAGAAAATGCTGCTTTATTGAGCAGTAAAATGTACTTAGGTGCAGTTTTTTCATTAACTGTTGAATTAGAAGAAAAGTAAAATGCAGACAGGGATATAAACTAGCTCCTATTTAGAATTTTTATATTTATGTTCATTCTAATCATAATTATACAGAGCATGCTCCAGAAATAAGTGGAATTAAAAAGGCCATGAAGACACTGTAGATGTATTTCTCTGAGAGCAGACCTTATAATTAACTGCAGAGATTCTCTTTCTTTTCTGTTGCCCATTTTCACTGCAGTTCACATTCTGAAAGCACTCTGCTGTTGCTTAAACTGCACTGACATCTTGTGGCACTTAAATAGAAGAATCCTAAAAATTAAATTTTAAACCTTTATAAAATATGAGTTACAGTGTTTACCTTCAAGTGCTGCTGTATTGAACTCCTAAGATGGTTAACGTTTACTTGCTTGCAATCAGAATTGGGGTCAATCTGCCACAATCAACCTAAAATTTTGAGATGTCATGATAGAATTATAGAATATTTTGGCTTGGAAGTGGCCTTAAAGGTCATCTAGAATAACATTTTTTCCTGTAAAACTGAATGTGTGTGAAGTTTGTTGACTAAAAATCCCCTGTCTGTGAGCATATACACTCAGACCCTTTCTCAGACACATGCAGCAAGAGACAAACCATTGATCTCTGAGCTGGTGTTTTATCACCTTGGCAACAGCAAAGTGTTCAGAAAAACTTCAGATCTTTTTATCCCTGAGAATGAAGACAAGATACAGGCAATCATCAGCTAAATAAAAATCTCCTAGTGGAAGTCCAAGTACAGTGTAGAGAATTCATAAGTGAATTGGCCTCCAGTTAATTCCAAAGGAATATTATTTCCATCTTATCAGAAGGTGAGGAAATAATTTGTGATACTCCATTGGAGGCAGAGTAAAAAGCAAACTACTGCTGTGTATAAAGAACGTTTCATGGGGAGGAAGCCACAGCCCTTTTTTAGCCTGTCATTGTATAATTTCCCCACTGAATGCTCCTAAATCCTGTGAGTATTATCTGTGGTTTTATGATCATAACAAAGGAAACCACATGTCCCTAGGAAAACACAAGAAAATAGGTGCACACTTAAACCCTTAAGGCAAAGCAGTCTCCATCACACTCCTGTTTGTATTATTCGTTGCTGCTGCAGTTTCTGAAAAAGCCTTGCAATATTGCATTAGGTGCACAAGACCCTGTAGAGATAGAGAACTATTATAATACTCCTTTTACAAATGGAGAATTGAATCAGAGGGAGATGAAGTTGGTTGTCCAACTGGATAGGAAAAGTATGTGAAGTGAGGAATTTATGTGAAAGCATGAAATGGAAGTGAAGAAGCCAGTCTCTCCATTAGCAGGCACGTTGTTGCCCAGTTCATTTGTTTTGTCTCATTGTTTCTTCATGTGAAGCGTCTAATAACTGTGATCAGAGAATCACAGCACCACATAAAGGTTTGGGTTGGAAGGAATCTTTAACCCGTGACATGGGCGAGGATTCCTTCCACTAGTCCAGGTTGCTCAAAGAGCTGTCCAACCTGGCTTTAAACACTTCCAGGAACAAGGAGGTGTTCAAGCACTACATTCTGTGGTGTTTGCATGGATGCTGAAAAATGAAATCCTAAGGAATTCCTGCTGAGAGGAAGGAAAAAAAAAAAAAAGGGAATACAGACTAATCAAAGTAAAACAAAAGATTCTAATTTCTGAAAGCATTTGGTTTTGAAAAAATATATTTTCTTAAACACACTTTCTGACTTTTACTTACAGTTCTGCTTGCATCAACCCTATTTGAACTTTTAGGTGAGGTTTCTATGTGTTTCAGAAAAACTCCTTTACTTCCACGTGTGCTTGCAGAAAGACAATAAAAATTACTAATGGATTTTATCAATACAGGCAACTGAAATTTTACCAGTCACATCCATGAAGTTAAATATTGATTATTTGTGCACAGGATCTTTTCCTACTCTTTAATGTAAAATATTCCTATAATGCCATAGAAAGTAAGTCTAGAGTAGTCCAGTAAGTTTCTCATTTTTCTTATGCTCAGTTTTTAGGTTTAATTGTTGTTTTTGCTTCCATACTGTAGGCAGAGCTGGCAGTAAAGACATGCCTGAGAGACACCTTGATGGAACCTGCAGTACAACATGCAGGTGAGTAAAATACAGCTCACCCAGGGTGGTAATAAAAGGTATCTATTGTTGCCGAGAATATAGTATAATTGGAATATGCCTTATAAAATAAGACCTTGTTTTAAATAAAAATCCTCTGGGCTACTGAGGTTTCCTTTCCCAAGAACTAAATAAGCATGATTATATAAAGATCCTGGGCAATATTGCAGCAGTTAAATAACCAATGAATAATCTTCATATACTTGTGTGTTGATTTCCAGAAATTTGGCACTCCAAGAATCTTCTCACAAGAGTTTATCATATTAATTTTTTATTTCTCCTCTAATGTTTTCACTCCTTTCTGCTACTAGATGTTGTTTATTTTGCTCTACATATTCTTGCTTTCCATGTCTTCTACTTAAAAACCTAATCATTAGGAACAATGAGATAAGGCTGAATTCTATTTTAACAGATTTAACAATGGAAAAATTCAAATTTAAGTCAATAAAGAAAAAACTTTACCACATACAGAAGAGCTTTGACCACTCCCATATGACCTTGACACATACAAAGTGCTGCCTTTGGGAGAGTTGAAAACCCCTCATTCCCAAATATTAGTGTTTGTAGATTGACTGTAACAATTCTACAGAAAAGTATTGGGGTATGAGCCAGCAAAGACAAACAGCAGCATCCTGGATTTCAAGAGCAGGAGCAGATTCAGAAGATCCAGGGAAGGAATTATTCCTCTATAATTCATCCTTGTGACACTGGATCCACTTTTTGGCATAGGTTCGTTTTTCACTAATGGCATATTTTCATATATGACATATTCCAATATCTATCCCAAGGAATTATAAAAATCAGAGAGAATTCATTAATTTTGGACCTCACACATCACTTTTTGCAGAAATACTGATAGAACCAGGCTACAAAACTGGGGGTGGCAAACTAACTACACGGATATACACACAGAAGAATTTTCAAGGGACAGTGGTTTATTTAGAGAATTCTAACTGAAAAGATACTTTTTTTCAAGAAAACATGCCAAATACCCAGGAGGAAGCTTGATTTTGCATTGCAAAGCAGCCTTAACCAACCTACATAAGTTCATATTGGATCTTGGAAGCCTGCATTCATCAATGCATTTCATGTGGGTTCTTGGGAAAAAATTAAAATCCGTGTTGAGGGGAAGCTTCATCTATTTTAGACTTCTACTGGGATCTGAAATCAGTGGGATATTTTTTAATCCTTCTTTTTTTCATGCTGAGTAAACTTTTAACATATTTCTGAGTTTCGCTACAAATACTTTTCAAGCGTACTTATTTCCCATCACATTGGGTAATTATTAGAGGTACAACTTCTCTGCACAGACTGACTTCACTTTTGTGCTAATTCAACATAAACCTGTATTTGCACCACTGCCACTCACAGCAAGTCAGCTCCTCAGAGCAACTTGAAGTGCCTTCAGTTCAGCATGCCTGAGAATCCACAGTAACATTTCAAAGGAAGAGATGAATCAGGTTTTTAAATACAAAATATGATATGATGTGATATTCAACATGCAGCTTTGCTCTATTTTAACAATATTAGAAGCATGAATGTTTCTGTTGGCTAGTACTAGAGCTTTAAGTGCTGTTATAAGAATGTTTTTTAGAAATGTAAATAAAATCTAAGCAAGGTCATGACAAGCTAAAAGGACATATATTATTCTCTAAATTTACTCTGGTTAATGCAATACAACATTTCAGGATTACAGTTAAAATAAGAAGAAAAATAATTCGTTTATATGAAAACATTTTTGGGGGGAGTACAAAAATAAGTAGTTTTTAGAGGCATAGTTTTAATATTTTCCACACTTTTCCCCCCCCAACATTGATTCTATATTCATTTCCCTCAGTCAAAACCTGATTTACTTCAGAATGAAGGCCACAGGCACTGGAATTTGTTTTTAATGACTGCCTCAAAAAGAAAGATTGTGATATTCTGAGGAAACATTTTAAACAGTTACAGCAGTGTGACCATGGAGAGACTATTTAGAAAAAAACTTTCCCAAAAGTTTTCACTTTACCACTTTGCTAAAGTCTAGCTTGGTGCACTACTTCCAGTTGGTTTTACAGAAGTCTCCTTCAGCACATTTGAATAAAACTTTCAGGGGTTTTATGACTGAGACAATTCATTCCAACAACAAAAATAAAAGTTGACAAGATAGTGATTCACAGGTAAAAAGGGGTTTCAAGAAAAAAAAATACAAAAAATATAGATGTTTAAGGTGGTGATTCTCAAGATTTGTCTTATCACAATGAACACATCATATCCATCAGATGCAAAGAAAACTTCTTAGAAGCTGGATGAAATTTGGTTTAAAACAGACTAGTTTTGCAGGCATGCATATTTCTTGTCTATTGTGATCTCTTAGAAGTGTAATTTCATCTTCTTGTTTGCCCATAAAAGAAAATATTTTCCTTTGACAGTCATGCTTCACGTTAAAGTGTTCTATAAAGCGTTCTATATTAAAAATGTTTTTACACAGCACTCCAAAAAAACAAAAATTTTGCTGAAACTACATTGGATCAATTTTTTGCTTATATCATCTTATATTTTGCAAATATAAGCTGCAGTAGATGGGGAGGTTGTTTTGAGGCTGGCAGATGTGCAGAAGCTTCTGGTTGCTGAGCATTTTGGAGTGGGTTTTTTGTTTACTTTTGTTTTGGGGGTTTCTGTGGGGATTTTTGTGTTTTGTTTTGGTTTTGGTTTTTTTTTTTTTGTTTAGTTTGGTTTGGTTTTTTGGTGGGTTTCGGTTATTGGTAGGAGTTTTTTTGAGATATTAGAAGAGTTTCTCAAAATATTAGTTTGTAAGAGTCAGCCATGCAGTTTCACACAGGTAATAGAAATAGGCACCAGCCAAGCAAGAATCCAATTTGTGAAAGCATTCACTTTATCAGACCACTCTAGAAAGATGCTCCATGTAGCAACTACGTGAACCATTCATAATAAATGACCCCAAGGGAAAAGTGATTAATCATATTTCAGTTGTTAGTTTAGCAAGGTGAAACACATTCCAGGGGAAGAAGATTGCCTTACTGATACGTATTTAGAGGCACGAATTCAGGGGCCCAAGGAATGAGCATAAAATCTAGAGGTATGACATTTATTTCAAGAAACTTCTTTGCTAAAGGAAGGGTGGGGAGACTTCTTTTTAAACCACAACCAAACAAGCATTGGAAAAGAGTGATCTATTCTGAGACATACATGGACTGGTCATATGGTTGATATATGAACAAGCGCAGGATCATGTTAAACAGATGGCACAGAAAACATTTCCTTTTTTTTCTCTGGTTCCCAAAGGAGAAAAAAATTGACACACAAGATATGCTATGGCATATTGTCACAGCCTGCTTTGCATTTAGCTGAAATATTACACAGTACTGTTTTCTTGTAATGGGATGCTCTAACACAGTCTTGGTCTCAAAGATCTCCCCACCAAAGTTCCTTCGGTTTCTCTTTGTTTCTGTCTTCTTACAGAAAGGTAGCGGTCAAAGTCAACTCCAATTTCAGCAGATGCTGCAAAGAGCTTTAGTCTTTCCCAGCAGCCTTTTGCAGTGGCCAATCACCACTCACATTTTGCAATGGAAGCACAACATGAAACACAAGTCTACTTGTGTATTTCATTTCAAATAAGTAGTGAGACATGTAATATCTGTCTGCAACCAGGCCCTGTATTACATGTAGCCACTGGAACTGTTCAGAATGAGATCTGAGCACTGTGACAGTCAACATGTTCTATCAGCTTCACTGGTTTTCCACCTCCTATTTCTGGAAATATTGTATAACTTGTTTTTTTATAGAGAGGAAGTGGTTAAGAAGGAAGGGTATTGATTTTGTTTCTAATCTAGCATAAGCACAATGAACAACTAAGCAATACTCATAGGCACTAATATTCCATGATAATTTAAGTTTTATGCAAATGGGTTTAATCTTCTGTTAAGGTAAGTCCCTTAAAAAGTTTCCATGAGCTTCTAAGAGAAATCACATGCATTTTTTCTCTTGCAAGGGCTATAGAATAGTATTAAAGATGCATGACTGAAATAGATAACATGCACTCAATTATCAGAGACACTTATCATAGAAATTTTTTAAATTTTCCCACTAACATCTCTTAGCAATGTAAAATTGTTCTTACAGTTTGTTTAAAAATGAGCAGTTTATACTGTTTTATCAAAAAGAAAGTAGCATGATCCTCCTGGCAATTGTTTCCTAACAATTAATCATTTCTGTCTGTGAGGCTCTGCCCTCAAATCCTCTATACTGAGATACAGCATTTCACTATTGTCTATTGAATAACTCCTTCTACATTCCCAACTCTTTGGAATGCAATATGTTTTTCATTCATAGCTTATGCTTGTCTCCTTACATTATAGCAGTATTGTTATTATTAATCCCTTCATCATGTAACTAATATGTGATAAATCAGCCCTCTGTTACCAGTCTGGAATTGTTATTTGCTAAAGTGCTGCCTTTTATCTCTGATAAAAATCTTGCATTAAATTTTCTTTCAGTAAGATCCTTTAAATCATTAATTTGGCTGAGGAGTCATGCAAATGACCAGTGAAGACATTTTTCTGTTTTAATCCCAGTAATGAATCTTTTATCTGTAAGTAGGCAGCTTTTCTATTTTCAATATGGGTCTGCTTAAAGTGTTACAAATACGCAGGATGAAAACTGACTAGCTAGGAGGTTTTTCCCTTCTGCATTAAAGTACCTCTGAATGCACACAGATTAATTTTTTTTTTAATTTTTAACTTCATTATTTCAGTGAATGGGACAGATTGGTTTTGCACAAAGACATTAGCAAGGGAACTTTAAGATATTACCTCCATGATCCTAGTCAAATTAATTATTGTCACTCTAGGAAGTGGTGGGGTTTTTTGTCCCCAGCTGAAAATGAGGATAACATTCCATCCCTTCCTTCCCAAATTTTGTCTGATTTTCCTATTTAGACAAAGAGGTCTTTGTCACTAAGAGGTCATTATTACATTTAGGTATTTTAGGCCTCTTATCTCTACTGGGACCCTTACTGATTGTCTAGATATAAATATATGGTATTAAGAATACAAAATCATAGGCAAGATGCTTCACCAGTTAAAATCCAGCATGTGAGAGTGAAATTGATAAAATTTTATTTTTACCTCTAGTGTCTGTACAAATTCTTGATTAAAACCAATTAATACAAATTATAATCTTGGATGCTTTTCATACCATCCTAGCATAGTCAGAGTAACTAAAGAATAAATGTAAATTATATAAATTATACATATTGAAAGTTATTGGAAATAGGCTAAAGAACATCAAAACAGCCATTTAAAAATCAAGTTAAACTTTTTGTATTTTCTTTCTAGCTTATTCAACTCACTAAAGAGATCAGAGATAGGGTTGTAAAGTGTTGGAAAAGATTGCCACGTGAAGTGGTAGCAACTCCATTCCTGGAATTGTTCAAAAAAAGTGTGGATATGGAGGACATGGTTTAATGGTGAACATGTTGGTGGTACTAGTTTGATGGTTGGACTTGATGATCTTAAAGGTCTTTTCCAGCCTTTATAATTCTATGATTCTAGTTAAAAAAAAAAAAAAAAAAAAGTCAAAGGCAAAAGCTGCACCCAGCCTCAAGAGAGGTTGAAAGGACAATGGAAGGAGCCACTAACTGGTCAGCCTTACCCCAGTCCTTGGAAAAGCCACAAAGGTCAGTCCTGGAACACATTTCAGTGTACTTGAAGGAGAAGGTGATCAGGAGCAGCCAGCAGAGATTTGTGAACGATAACTCAGAGTTGATCCAACAATTGCCTTCTATGGCAAAAATGTCTGGATCTCTGGCTAAGGAAGGAGCCCTGGCTGTTATCTACCTTGTCTTCAGCAAGGTTTAGGGACCTGTCTCCCATCTCAGGGTCTTTCTAAGCAACTTTGTTTGAATTCAGGTTTGACCATGAAGTAATGGGGTTACCTCTATCTGGAGCTCCTAAAAATGGATTAGAGTGTGGTATGTTTTCCTCCAGGTACTAGTATATTTTCTATAGCTTAAGAGGAATGTTATGTCTCTAGACAGTGAGCAGTGCTCATTCTGGACTTTGTAATTATAACTCCTCTTGTGCAGGGCTACCAATGGACCAGGATTTCTGGGTTACTTTTATAGCATGGACATTATTCAGAGACCTGTTCTAAACCAAAAATCACAGGGTGGAGAAACACCACAGGGGAAGACTTAAAAATAAGCCACCAGGAAAAAAACCTCTTTCCTAGATTTTTTTTCCATATTAAAGGAGTAAATACTAGGCACCAAACAACTTTAAACACAGATAAAATATAACTATTACTGCAAATATGTTCTCATGGCTCTTTCAAACAGACATGAAAGAAATTATGGACAAAATGTTGTGAAAAAACACACAAACCTTATAATCAAAATGTGGGTCTATCATTTCAATGTAGCTTTGCTCTTTCATAGCACAGGACAATCAAATCAGATTAGGATTTGTCATCACAAGCACTGTATGAGCTGCGCCACAATTGCTGTTGCTCAAGCATCTCCAGGCTTGTTGCTGCCTTAGGCAACATCCCTCGTGCTGTGTCATTGGGCCTTATCATAAATTATACCCATTAACAGTGCATGAATAATGGTGACTTGTAGATGATTTCGAATTTTATTTAAAACCTTGTTGTGTGGAAGCCTACCTCCTGCTGGATACCCAAAAGCCATCCATAATAAAATTGTTTACTTTTCAGTTTGTGGTCGTTCCGAATTCTGTTGCCTGTTTTACAAATCTTTCCCGAGTGTATTAGAGGCATAAGTCATGAAGATTCCTGGTTGTGCTACTGAAAGTGAAACAGCATGAAAGGCAGCAGCAGCTGGGACTAGGACTTGGGAGTTTTGAGCATCTTCTGGTCTCTATCCTATTAATCTCAGGCAAGCAATTTTGTCTTTGAGTTCCCACTGGTGGTCTCCTCTGGAGAACTTATTACTTAATGAGATACTAAGACTCTACAATCAAATAGGATTTCTGTAATACAATATTCTCCTAATTTAGGTTTCCTAAGGAATCTGCTGAAAGGGGCGAAAAAAAGAAATATATAAATTTCCATACAAAAACAACTCATCACAAAAAAAACAAGCCAAGGGCCAGCCAGTATTTCCAAGCACAAGGGAGATCACTTTGAACTTTCTCTCAACAGGTTGTCTTATCTTGGCAATTCGCATATATTGATCAACTTCAGAAGAGATGACACAAATACTGTGTAGTTTTTCTGGACCTCAGTGTGCATGTAGAGTATTGAATACAGAACAGCAGCTTGAATTTTAATGTACTCTGAATTTTCTCCTCAGCATGCTAAATTACCATTTCAAATTAAACATATACATTTAGCAAAAAGGAAAGTTTAGTTAGCTGTTTCATAGAATGTCTCTGGACTAGATCCTAAACTCATAAATATTATTTATATTTACATTTTGGGTTTTTTACAGAAAAGGAAGGCATTTTTAAAACACACTGTGAACTTAACTTTTTTTAAAATGACAATGGATTCTGGACAAATATCAATCACCCAGACTGACATTCAGCCAGAGAACTTTTCTCATCTCACAATATTTAGAAAGACCAGAGCTATCTTCCAAAATCCCCAATCTTTCAAGTTATCTAGTGAGAAGCAGGGAAATAATGATTTAGATTTGAGAAACATTTACCTTGAATATCAGACTCAACTACCTTGTCAAAATAAGGTGCAATGGACCTACCCTGACCCCTTATGATGACTTCAGCCGTAGAGGGGTGGGACAGAGACACCACCTCAATGGCTCTGCCCCAAAAATGACTACGAAGTTTTAGTAGACCATCATATTATCCAAATGCTGCTTGCATCTGCACATGAACTATCCTTGCTTCTTTGAAATTAGTGCAATAAGTGCACCAGATAAAGCTGGTATTTTCTCTTTTGCAAAATATATTATTCCACCTTGCACTGTAAACAATATTTCACGTATATTGATCAACAGATTTGCTTGCTGCTTCGTTTCATGGATAAGACTCAGCATTCATCAGCCACACTTTTTAGGTCAGACGCTCCTAACAACTACTCTTTTTCCACTAGTGTTTGTAGATGTAACAAAGAAGCAGCAGGATATAAAATCTATTTCCGCCACTAACACAGATTTACAAATGCACACACAGCACTGAACCTGTCTCTTCTGAGTTGCTTACTGTTTTATTATATTTTTCTTCCTGAATGCACTGTGTAGGGTTGACAACTTTAAAAAGTCATCTTGAGAATCAGAAAGTTGTATGTCGTAATATTGACTTGATAATTCTTCAATGTTGCTTTTTTAAGCAGGTTAAAATAATGTATGATTATCATCCCTCATCCAGTTTCATCACCTATAACTCCTGTTCACAGGTGCTTGCAGATCTATCAGAAAATCACCTCATTCCACTTATAAATAAAATCCCTGCATGTATACCTTATTTTTAGAGATAGCACATTTTCCTGGAAAAAGCCTTTCAAAGCTGTTTGTGATAACTATTTTGATATCTAGGTTACAGAGAATAGGAGTAGTATTCACTGTGTTTATAAAGAAAGTGGAATCAGACTTAACCTAAAGATTTACAGTGGAAGAGGAATAGGCAATAGCAACAAGGTGAAGCACAGAAATTTCAATTAACTATAAGGAAAAAACAGTGCATAATTAGAGTGGTGAAACACTGGAAAATGTTGCCCAGGTTGGTTGTAGTGTCTCCATCCCTGAAGATAAGCAAAACTCACCTAAACAAAATACTGAGCAATCAAACTTGTACTTGAAGACAGTCTGAGCTAAGTACAGCTTTGGAACAGATGATCTCCAGAAGTTTCTCCCCATCTGACTTTTTTAATTTGGTGCCTGAGTTCCTGTTTACTCATTTGGGAATTGGCTACACTAAAATGTTATTATTTTGAATTGTTAGCAACGAAAATGCTCAAGGCTTCACCGAAGGGACAAAAACTGAATGAAAGATTGGCAAATGTTAATGAGAAATAGAGACTTAAAATATACTTCAGTGGACAAAATAATTTAAAAACAGACAGAACACTGCACCGGGATGGTCCAAGGTTAATATAGGAAAACTAGGGCTCATCATGATCACAACAGTAGTTCCCTCCATTTCTGAAAAATATCACAGAAGGCTATAAAATCTCAAGTCTCCCAGTAAAAACAGTTGCAAATTTTTGTGTTTTCTTGATATGCAAATATTTTCTAATATTGTATGTTGAAATTCTATCAGTGATGTTTCGAAAACTTTTATTTTTCTTTTTTCACATTGGATATAGTATGATACCAAAAAGTGCTTTTCAGTTGTTAAGTCATATGAAGAAAACACAGTCACTGACCCTTTACATGAAATGAGGAAATAAATATAATTCTTGAAACTCAATCCATTTTGAGACAAGACATAAGTTCTTGCTCCAACATGAACTTACAAATGCCTTAAAAAAGGTGAAAAAAACTAATAAAGTTCAAATAGAAAATGAGAAACAGAAAGTATTTATGAATACACTGACGGGCTTAAAAACAACGGGTCACCATGTCAGGTTTAGGACTAGTTCTAGTTGAAGTATTCAGAATCATTCTATTTATCTGAATGCCAGGGAGGAGTGAGAGACAATTCCAGTGTCATTCATGTCAGAGGTAGAATGAATTGTCCTCTGGAGATGTTTTTTTACTAGGCTAAGCTAAGTAGGTAAAACTAGCTAAGAAAAGAGCTTACTCTTCACTTAGGATTTCTATGTTAGTTAAAATTAATCCAGGTTTAACTTATCATATGGAATAGCCTTTTTCTGCTTCAAGAACTGACATGAGCAGTAGCATACAGCAACTCTACAAAAATTAATGAGATAAAATCTGAAGTGGTTACCTAGTTACACCAAAATTATTGCAGAGCTCTACAATAATTTTCATCAAAATGATACCATTAAAACTATTTGAGCAGAGCTATAACAGAAATGTTTGAAACAGCGAGGGCTGTTTCAGGCTCTGACTCTTTCTCTAAATCCATACCTATGGATACATCTCCATCACTTAAACAATGATCAATGGCTGCTTGTCACTACTGAGGCCAGACTGCACAGCACACTTCACCATGCAGCTGAATTATTTTCTGTGGTAAAACAGAATAATTTCAACCATGCTTCCAGGTTTGAGTAGCCTGTGGTTTATGATATTCTTCAGACCATGGTGTATGTTTGTAGGAAGCACACAATGCATGACAAAGTATATGACACAGTCTAAGTCCTTTCTCGTTTAGTTACACAGATGGATCATAAAATCAAATTTGGCAAGAAGAGGTTGTAGAACCAGGATAATGCTCTGCCACAGATTTCTCTGAATTATGCTGGATGAAAACAGCGTCAGGGGAGATGATCTGTGGCATCTAGTTCTGGACACCTTCTTAATCAGGTCCCAAAATTTGTTCAACAAAAGTGAGGTGTAATGTTCTTACATAAATGTCACTTTTTTCAAAGGAACTTTCTAATTCTGGCAATATTTTCTATTCCTTCCTAAAGTCTTCCAAAAGTTGTTTTCCAGCTTCCTCATGCATAAGTACCACAGCTGCACTGGGACCCAGTACCTGCCTGTAAAGTGAAGGCGAACACAGTGTAGTCTGGAGAGGCAGAGAAGAAGCCAATAACACTATATTTATTCGCTGCTTGATTTGATTTCTGGTCAGTGGTGTGATTTCCCCAAAATGAACTGTGACATTTCCTACAGCTGCCTCCTCAGCATAGAAAATAGGATACTGCTCACCTGGGACTGCCACAAGGGAAAATCCTTGCCAGCTCTAGGTCTGTACACAGTGTAAGACAAAAAAATTCTATTCAACTCGGTGGTACAGCTCAATCATAATGATTGCTTTTAGAAAAACAGAAAGGCAGCACATAAAAGTACATGGGGAGGACTCATTCTTGTTAACATTTAATATTCTCATATAAACATAATCTTTCCTCAAGATGAGTTTAAGATTGCAGTCTTTTTCTGTAGAGATGCAAAACTTAATGGAAAAAATTATAAAATGAGCATCTTCCTGATGGCATTTCTGTATGCATTAGCAGAGACATCTGTTTTACTTTCCTTTTCACCTTAGTGTATTTTTTAACATGTATATAATTTTATTCCATTGATTTGGTTGACTTGCTTCACCAATCATTTCACTACTAAAAGAGCTTTAAAATGGTCAATAAAACAATAAAATTTCAAATAAAAATACTCCCCAATTGTGGCAATTTCACAGAACTAGATCCAAGTTTTTTGTAAAACATGTTGCATCTGTTTTGCTTGTATAAAATCTATTTACTAGAGAGTACATTTTTCACAGTAAAATCACATAAGGCTTTTTAATGCAAATATTTTATCAAGAATTCATAGGCAAGCTGAATTGGTGGATTCTCCTTACAAAGCATGTTTAACTTTTTTTTTAATCAATGCCTTGAAATGATGGATACCTCAAGTTATAGACACAAGAGCAGCTTAATATGACTAGTTTTGTACTAGGGAATGGTAACATACTGTATTTTATATTGACCTGCAGAAATAATTGGGTTCATATATTTGTGGACTCTCATTTATTATTAGATATGTTATTAGACAAGTGTTTTAAAGATTGCTTCTGTCAAATAATAAAATATCAGTTTGATGGTCTATTTTTCATTACACCAACATACAATGTAAGAGTAAAACTGTATGGAGATAAATGGCTAAATCCTTCAGGGCTAACTCCACTTGAAAAATTTTTATTGGAGATAATACGAATAGTTTGAGTATAAAAAATAACTGCATTAGCACTCAGGAACTTTTTTGTATCAACTTTAAAGCAGAATGACCCAACCACCCTAGAAGTTGATAGAAGCTTTCCTTCGAGTGGGATGGCAGAGAACCTGCTCCTGAAAAACACCCTGATACCTTGACAACTTCTCTAAAGCACATCAGATTTGATATTCTGTGTATGTACCATACCATTGAAATCACATATACTTGTGCCACCAGAGAGTAGGAGTTTTAGGAATGACAGATGAACTGCACCACTGAGAGAAGTTGTTGCCTAATCTCCAACATGTTCAGAGACTTGTTCAGTTGACTTAAAACCAAATTATGTTGCAATAGAAAACGGTCAATCTAAATCACTTTCTTTCAATATGAACACCCATTTGCAATGGCAAAGATTTGTTTTTGAAACCCTAATTGAAAGTTCTGCCTGTATTACAATGAATCTAATAATTGTTTGAATTAAACTGTATGTCATGATGGTCTTAACAATCCAAGAAAAGCATTCAAACAAAACAAGTTGAAAATATAAACTATCGTAAATTAAAACAAAAGGACTTACCAATCTGTCAGTAATATTTTCATGCCAATCTTAACAGCAGCTGGGGCCTGGGGAAAAGAAAGAGCAGAAAGATTTGTCTCAGTTGCTTTATACAGCAATGTAGGAGTCAGAGGAGGGTGTCAGTGAATCAGATGCCTCAGGTCACTGGAGTCTCCTCCAGCACAACAGTGCAGCTTCTCAAGTTCTCTGTGATGGCGCAGATTTACACCAGAAGAGCATCTCAGAGCAAGTATGAGTGCAGAAATTCATGGTTTTGTAGTCTTACATTTTCTGTAGATGCCTTTATGATATACAGGCTGGAATTTTTTATACTATTAGAAAAGTACACAAAATTTTTTTTATATATTTCTACAAGATAGTATCATGACAATTGACAAATTTCCTAAAATAACACAACACAGCAAGTCAGATACCTTGAACAAATTTCTACTCTTTAGCTTTTATTTATCAGGCAAATTGAACAAGAAGATATTAAATATGGTTAAAACATTTTCATGCTTGTTCTTGTGAAATGAAAGCCAGTGAACTGATACAAAAGTTTATGAAAGAGTGGCTGTAACAGTTGAAGACACAAGTCCTGGTTTTGAAAACAATAAACAATACCTAAATGGTTGGTTCTTTAGAAAATAAATATTTTATTGTAGATAGAATTTTGCCATAAATGAGGAGCCAGGATACACTAAAAATATTATAATATTTTCAGTGATAAGGAAACATGAAATCAAGGTATTTACTCATTCTCTGAAATATGGCATATTTAGTTACAATAAAAATCTGACCAATAAAAATAAATATTTATAGTAACCAAGTAAAATATTCCTAGCCCATAGGGTATATGCAAAGGTACTGGGTCTCTTTTTATGTAATTATTAAAATGTATTCACTTTTCATGTAATTATTAAAGTAAGACTCCATTAATTTGGTGGGCATTAGTGCATTACTGCATTAGTAGTGATCAAACTGAAGACAGAATTGAGCTATTTCCCTGTTTTCTCAGATGGTCTTTCCAGAAACTGATCAGCTTCACCAAAATTGATGTGTCAGATGAGAAACTGCAGCTAAATTCAACATGGCTTTAAGCTGCACTGAAATATTTAAATTTACTGAAACAAATTTAATGAGAGCAGTGAAGACGCTAAATGTTATGGGACTAAAATGCCAATTACTTGTAAACACAAGGACAAATCAGCTTCTTCAAACCCACTATTTCAGAGTGTAAAGGCTTTTATACAAAAAGATGAAATGTTCTACATACAGGGGTTTAAGAAATGGTCACTAAAGCCATTATGATACCTTAAATAAAGACAACAGTAAAAAAATAGCACTCCACAGAATGTAATCTCAGCTCCGTTTTCCTTTAATACCACTCACCTCATCAGACCTGAGTCTGTGTAGAGAGGCTTAATACTTTATCTGAAAAAATCCCACTCAGCCTCCTTCACAAGCAGATAATGACAGGAAGCATTCCTAACAGCATTACTCATTTACAAACACTAGTAAGTATTATGGGATTTTATTCCAACATCATTTTATGCTTCTGTGGTTCAGAACTTTAATGAATTAGATTGCATTTCTAGTAGGAGGCTCTGTGGGATAAGAATTTCAAATAAATATCTACTTAAACTGTCTGTTTTCAAGCTTTTTACAGATCCTTTGCTTCAAATAAGATGATCACATCATAAAAATAGCCAAATAAACAAAATAAATCTGTGTAAATAATTTGGGGTTTTCCCAGCTCCATATCAATGTTAGAGCAAAGTTTTATTTAATTATTACTAGTGACAGCTTATTCTTATCAAGATCAGAGACAAAAAATTTCAGGACAGCAGTCTGAGGACTTTGATATGCTTCTGTTTTGCTTATTCCTGCTGTCCATTATGTTTTGATTTCAAAACCTGCTCTGAAGATACATCGGCTCAAGAGATGGTTATGGATGTGTGTCATTATTAGTCTGATTTTTTCTGCAACTCACACCAAGCAATTCTCTCAATATTTACCTTCACTACACAGCTATGTACAATGAAAACTGCTACTTATTTTCAGCATGGCTAACCACACATTGAAAATAATGGGATGGGAATAGCATCAAACAGAGGGAAGAACCATCAAATACAACAGAACAGCTGTGAATGGAGACCTGAAAGGCAGCAAAGATCCAATCACCCAGAAATTAAGAAAAATAAATGGCTTTGATGAATTTATTGCCCTCTACAATTTCCTGAAAGGTGTTTATGTCAAGATGGGGGTCAGCCTCTTCTCCCAAGCAACTAGGACAAGGGGAAATGGTCCCAAGTTGCACCAGGATAGGTTCAGGCTGGATATAAGGGAAAATTTCTTCATTGAAAAGAGCCTATTCCAAAAGAAAAGTTTCGGAATAGGCTGCTCAAGGAAGTGGGGGAGTCACCATCCTTGTAAGTGTTCAAAAAAGGAGTGGATGTGGCACTTTGTGATATGCTTTAGAGAACGTGGTGGTATTAACTGAAGGTTGCACTGGATCTTAGAGGTCTTATTGAACCCTAAGGATTCCATGCCAGCTGGTTTTGTTGTGAAATATTCCCCAAAAAGCATGGAGTATTCAAAAGTAAGGCCAAAAAAAAAGCCATATAAGGTTTAATGGAACAGTGCCGTTACCCAAGAAGTGGTTAAATGTCCAAACAGTGTTTTCTGCCTCTGTCTCTTTTGAACTATTATGAGCATGATTGAGGTAAAAAAAAAGTAGAAATTCTTTTAAGTGGCAAATTAGCTTCCACTTTCAGATTGTAAAGAATCTGTTTAGGTGAGTGTCTAGCAAGCCCATGGAAAGAATGTTTTCTGAAGTACCTCTTGATTGTTTTTATTATTAAATGTAATTTAGAGAAAAGAAGATGTGAATCTTCACCTCACCTTTTCTTTATTATATATTATATATATCTTATATATTATCTTCTGTATTGCATTCTTTATTCTTGCATACAGTGATAGTTGTGATTTGCATCCTGTCTATTCATACATAAAAGCTTTATTGAAATATCAAAAAAAAATTGCTACTTTTTTTATGCCCTTCTGCAAGAATAAATACTCATGTTTTACCAGGAATGATGGAAAACATGTTTTCCCCTTAAATCAACAATTACTAAAACAGTCTATGTTAAAGCTAAAGAAGATTTAATTTACATAATGATGACACACAAATTACTTAAATAAAACAGTAGCCACATTAAAAATGTATTAGGAAGAAGGTGAAAATAGAGAAAGTTGCACTTCAATCATTGCAATGATGAGGAAAAAGCCAGCTGGCAGGAGTGACCACACTTAGTATAACAAATTACAAAGGATATTTTAGAGGCATCTACCATATGTAAGGGTCTGTTGAAAAGGTGAAAACACAGCAACAACTTCAAATGATGTGTCAATCATGCCCTGGCACTAGTTCTGCTTCAAAAAATGTATTGTTGTAACACCAGCACCACAGCATAGGTTAATTACCCACACATTACTTAATTACCCATACATAACTTAATTACCCATACATAAGAAACATTTTTATTAAGAAATCGGGGGGTCACAGTTAGGATATACTGAATTTCAGTTTGCTGATACAACCTTTGATCAGTCTCCTTGTGCACAAATACCACGAAAATCCTGAATTATGCTCCCTGAGCCTCAACCAGTTCACAGACAAACAAGGGTAAAGAATTGCAGTTATTTTTGCACATGCTTTCTTTTTCTTTCTGCATAAACCAATTATTCATGATCTCACATCACTCCTCCGTTCTTCTATGTGGGTTTAAAATGCAAGATCTGTTCATTTGATTATTCTGAAATGCTAAGTAATTTTGGTGATGGCAGGAGGGCTCTAAGTAATCATTCACTTTTTGAACTATGAAATCTAGAGAGTATCCATTCGCAATAGAGGACCACAGGACTGGTATTCATTTTATCTACATTCAGTCACAGAAAACTTAGGTTCTTAGTCTAAATTAGGCTTCTAATTTCTTTCTATAAGTGATGGAGAGAGACAATCAATTCCAGATTCACTCAATCCTAAAATAGACAATTAAGATAAATGAAGGACTGTCTGAGCAATCCTGTCTCACTTATCTGGCCTCATGACTGGCTTAGACAAGACCCCTAACATTTATATGGTTAATATGACATGATTGATTCTACCTCAAAATACACAGATTTCACTTTTCTTCCATGTTCTACCATGTGTTTGCAAGGGAGCATTAAGTGGTTAGATGAAAATAAATTGCAGGCATTTTCATAAGGACAGTACAATAGATGTGGTCATAAAACCATGCAGGAAAAGTGAGGAAGCCTCGGTCCATTTGTCAGCAAGGGACATGGATATTCCACTACAACAGTTATTTGGATTGAGGCTGAATAACCATCTCTGCTTAACAGAATAAGGAATTAGTACTAATCAGACAATTAATGATTCTGATGTAAGCCCATGGTAGGCTTTCAATGCTATAGAAGCACATATATGTAAAGCTAAAATGCAAATGTAGCAATGCATAATGAGGAAAAGGAGGATTTCTGCATATTACTTTGAACACACATAAGTAATTGTCAGCCCATTACTAGATAATTTGGAATAATGATAAATTATTTAACACAAACCTCAAATTTCAGAGGGGGGAAATGGTCTCTAGCCCTGAATTTTGCTAAAATTTTTAATTGCTTTGCAAAGATGCAGAAAAAAACCTGCAGATTAAATCAGACTTCTCATGCATGACCTCAGTCCCATGACACCAAGCTGCTTCACAGGGCACTGGCATTGGCAGGTACCACCAGCAGCCCTCAGGAGAGGCCAGTATAACTACAGGAACACACTTCCAATGTCCTGTCACACCCATGCAGGTAAGATATACTTCTTTTGAGAAAACTACACCTGAGTATCAAAAATCCTGAGTTTTTAGGAGCCTGCAATCCATATGCTGGCAATAACCAAAGTGGCACTTGAGAAACTTTGGCATTCACAGATTGATGCAGTCATAAAACGGTTTTGGGTTGGAAGGGATCTTAAAGATCATCGAATTCCAATCCCCCTGCTATGGGCAGGGACACCTTGCTCAGAGACTCATCCAGCTTGACCTTGAATGTTTCCATTAAATCTCCATTTATAAGTAAAAGTTATGCAGGGTGGGTGTTGCGGTGTGAAGCTATAGCCTGTCTCTCAGGTGTGCCAGCCTATTCCTTCCCCTCCACCTGCCCCTTTGTCTTCTTCCTAAGTGCTGTCTGTCAAGTTCCATATTCCAGCAAGGGCGTTCTGTGATTGGCAGAAGTTCAAAAGATGCTTCTCAGACCTGGGATCATTAGCCTGTCCAGGTGTCATTGTGCCCTGAGACCCTCCCCCTCCCACCTGGTTGGTGGCTCACCTATCCTCTCCCTCCCCCCTCCCTGTGGACTTAAAAGGCACTGAAGCCATGTGGTCAGGGTTCTGTTGGAGTTGGTACCAAGATTCAGAGCTCTGTGACCCTGGAATAAACTCTGGATTTAACTCTCCGGCAGAACCCGCTCCCTTGCCTCTTCACCGTGGCCTGAACCTTTTCCACTAGAGGTAAACTGAGTTGCTACTTTGCTTGGACTCATTCTGAGTGCCTGACTGCCAGCCAGCCAAAGGCGTCTCTGAGATGAGAAACCACAGCTGCTACCTTTGATTCAGTGCACCGAGGCCGGACGAGCCCAGGCACGCCCCACTCTGCAATATTGGGATCTATATTCTAATAGGTGGGGATGCATCTGACCAAATTGAGATATTATGCTGAGTCTATGATGTGGCATAGACAGTGAGGTTTTTTCAGTCTTTATCAGCATATTGCAAGTTTTGCTGTGATTCCTTTAGTCAACAGCTTGTCATCTTTTTCAAATAAAAACATCAGCTTAGAAATTTCTTAGACAGAAATGTTTAGTAGAAGGAAATTACATAAAATGTATTATTTACATTTACTAACTCAAGAATAACATATTTTAAACTTAGGATTTTTTAGGACTACATCAAGAACAAGGAAATACAAAATGAGAATCAGCTGTCCACAAGATGTGATAAAATATCTGATTTGATGCAAGAAATTGCTTTTGTTTAGCTCCTATGAGCTCATAAGGAATAGCTTACATAGACAACAGAGTGGAGGAAAAAAGCAAAGTAACATGCTGAGACCTGCTGTCAAGGAACAGTGCCTCATCAAGGCACAAAACAAGAGTCTGAAAACACAGAAGTTTAGATCATCTTAAATCATCACATCATATCTGACCAAATCCCACTCAATAGCTTTTGTTATGTATTGACAAGCAAATATTTGTAGACATGGATCTCCAGGCAGACATTCCCTTCCCCTTCTCCATTGAACTGATGGATGGGATGGCATTGTCCCCTTAACCAGGCAGCTGATTAAGGCAGTGGCAGCAGCTTCCAGCCGACATGGAGATGTTAAAGCCACTTCCACGCTGTGCTATGATGCACACAGTGGGGTTTATCTCACTTTGCTTTTGATGCCCTTAGAGAAGACACCTGCATTTGGGATAATCACTTGAGCCTCCATCAGCGGCACTGGCAAGAAACAGGCACTTTAGGAGCTTAACTACCTAATCCTTATTTAGACTGTTCTCACCTTGTGCTTACACCAATCTGTTCCCACTTTTATTTGGAATCTCTCTACAACATTTCCCCACCTGGAAGAGCAGCTGCACCTCCTGCAAGGCAGCAGATGCAAATAGATGTGGACTGCTGAAAGCTTGCTACTGTCTTACATTTACGTATCTTTTATCTGGAAAGATTAAAAAAAAAAAAGAAATAAAATAAATGGAAAATAAAAAGAAACAAAGAGGGAAAAAGAAAAGTACTGGTTTTGTTTTCCTCAGAAACACTGTCAGTTATTTTGAAGCCTTTAATACAGTAACCAACCAATTATCCCACATAAGACACTTTTACAGTTTTTGAGATAACCTCTTCAGCAAAAGTTAACTGTCATTATCAAAAAACATTTAAAAATACTTAAACTACAGCTTGACATAGATTTTTCTATCCTTTTACTGGTTGTTTCATTAGAATTTTAGTCCTTTCATGCACTAATTCTGGTTTTGTGCCTTGAAGCAGATGTTATCTTGCCAATGGAAATGTTTTTTACACCTCTTTCCTCCCTCTTTTGCAAGCATGCAAGTAAACATACAAATAGCTTAAAATGAAAAAGTTTGCTCAGCAGTAAAGCCTGGTACATGTAGTGAGGTATTTTTCTGATTAATTCTCTGACCTTGCAATTTCCAGAGCTTGCTTCTTATGGCTGTATAAAACTTTAAAACTTTAAGCAGATGCATTTGCTGCTTCATGAGTTCGGTGTTTTTTGATTGTTTCCTTTTTTTTTTTTATGATGCTTTGGGATACATGTCTAATTGATATTTTATGCTCTTCACACAGGCTTGTCAGTGCTTGGTGTGCAATGTCCTGGTTTCCAGGAGTGGGTAACTCACTTCAAAGCCTTGAAGATCCCAAGTTTGCCTGACCTTGCAAGGCCTTATTTATCTTGGAGCCTGCTTATTTTATGTAAGAAAAAGAAAATATTTGGTCCCTTTTGATAATTTCCTCCTGACCATGCAATACACATACCCATCCTTTCCTGTCTGTAAGAAGATTTTTTTATTGTTGATGACATAATCATCCTCTTCTTTATTGCCATTATAGTAACTGGGGGCTTTTGCTGAAATGTCTGTGCAAAGCCAGTTTAAAGACAGAAGATAAGAGAAAAATACTTGGCATTTTTCTTAGAAAAAGTGGGGGAGCAACTGGAGACCTGAAATGCTTTTGGACTGCAGATCCAGTGAAGCATAGTAAGACATGAGCTTGCTTTTACAGCTGTCTCAGATACCACAGGCACCCAGAAAAGACCATGGCCTAATTTTTCTTAAATTAGCCCATGTGTTTCTCTTTGCTTCCTTGGCTCAGCTGTTTCCAGGATGTGAGCTGGGGACAGGCATTGATGTGCAACATTGCAACACTGACCAAGCTTACTGCCAAAGGAAAATCACATCTGTCCCAGCACAGCCAGGAGAAAACCTTGCTCTGCATTCCATTTCCTCAGTGTGGATGTTCAAAAGGAACCATCAGGCTGCACAGGTCAGAAGTAGAAACAAAAGTAATGTGTTAAAGGATTGCCTCACCCTTAAGATTCTCTAGAGCCTGATCCTGCAGGGAAGTTCATGCTGTGGTTCCCACTTTACAAGATCCAAGAAGCCAAGACAGCAAGTGCTTTCATCACAAAAAGCACAGGTGTATCATGAATTTATGCTACAAATACCCATCTGCCAAACAGCTGTTCGAAGTTATAAAACCCAGGAGAAAGCCAGGCAGCTTTTGTCAATCTTTAGTGTTGTGTTTTGAAAAAAATTAGCTTAGAGTTTTTGGCAGCTCCATAACTACACTCAACTGATTGTTTCTTTCTAGCTGCTGTAATTGATAAGCTTTACCATTACCTCTAGGTCTTTAGCTATAAATTCTTAGGGGAAAAAAAAAAAAAGACAAAAAAAAAAATTTCCTATTTTAAGATGAAATCCAGTTTGGTGTGTTTAAAAAGTAAGCTGCAAAATACGTTCAACATTTCCAATTAGCTGTTCTCTCCCAGAAAACAACCCCTGCCTTACAGAGGTGTACTGTACCTCCTTCACTTTTTTTTTCAATATTCAAACAATAAATGACTGCTGTAAAGTATTCATAAAATTTAAGATGGAAAGAGACCATTAAACCATGAGATCTAAATGTCACAATTTCACCCAGTAAGCTTACAGTAGACCCAAGAATTGTATTTAACTAAATCATTCTACCAAGAGGGCCCCTACTTTTGGCTCAAACTCACTCAGATACAGAGAATTAAGTAATTATTTCATTGGTGTTTTTTAGAAACCTATGGCAGCCATCTGTAAAAATTTATAACTAAATTTCAATTCTACCTGCAGCATCTTCTTCTTCTATCTGTTGTTTCCTTCCATGCCTCTTGAGTACATTGCATTACCAATCAAACAAAACTTTAGTGTGAAGACTGGAACTCTTGGTTACTATGGTGCTTTGGAAATGCTGATATTTTCCTTTTTAAGTCTGAAAGTTATGACTAGTTTTTGGGAATTATTTTTTATGCAGGGTTGTTCAAAAGTATTCCTTTGTAATTGCATTCTTGGGGAAACAGAAGCTGATGATATTAGAAGATTGTAGGAAAATTCTTGTGAGATTCCTGAAGCATTACTAACAGAACCAGTGGAATGTCTCTCTTATTCCTCTGTATCCTCCATAAAGACATTCATGTTTAGGGAAAAAAAAAAAAAAGATCTTTTTAAAATAAGATCCTTTACTTATGTGAAACAGGAAGCCTATATTTTAATAATTGATTGACTGATTGATTGATTATTCACAGTGTTCATTAATAGATCCCAATGGATACTTTTGAGAACAGCCATGCCCTATGTTTCATTTTCTGCCACAGGTGTTACTTGCTAGAGAGCCATTATCCAGATACACGAGACAACACTGGTTTATGGTATCTGTATTTGGGAAGGATGGACAATGAGAGAATTAAGGAAGTTGTCCACTTCCCACTGAAGCAGAGCAAACCACTTTTTTTATCTGTTTTAGTATTCTCCTGCGTCATTGCTGTAGCCTTCTGAGTACTCTACAATTTTTTAGCTATGCTTGTTTATCTACCCAGTTCATGTGCTTGGTGAAGATGTACAACTGCCCTCATTTTTACAGAGAAAGAAAGAAGAGAGGAAAAGCAAGTGAGGGGAAATCAGGACCAAGCTGTTTGAACAAGAAGCTACTTTATGAGATGTGAATTTTTGGCATGTTTCTATAGTGACCTTAAGAAAACCATGTTGCTGAGCTGCTCCAGGGTATTAGCTACTCCTGTATGTAATATACCTCACAAGAGTGGAACAAATATAATTTTAATTTGCTTTCCATTACACCCACTGCTAAAAAATGGCACTACTATAACAAATGCTCTTTAGTTTCTTCATTTGTAGCTAAATTCATAAATCTCAGTAACTATAAATGTATCTCAAGGTCAGAGTTACTACAGTAACCCATTCATTTTGTTTTCCTTTCACTAAATCCATTATCTGAACAAATTATTAGGTGACCTTTTTAGTTACAGCAATTCAATAAAACTTACATTAGATGGAGTTTCAGGAACATTAGTCTAATGTGCTTTAAAAGATCACCTTCTCTGAGCAATATAATAAGTTTGTGTGAAAAGCATAAAGCATGTAATATGTAATAAAATCCAGACTTTAATGAACCATCTAGAAAAACTGATTCATGTTATAATTCGATGGGAACCCTCCCTTAATTAATGGATAAGAAACAAACAGTAACCACTGGATGTTACTTTATATTTAGCTTGTTTTTCCTTTTAAAATGTATGCTCCTGAGTTATTCTGTTCAATAAATTATAGTTTAAATTACCTCGGTTTCAAGATTAATATGCTATGAAAAGGCATACTTTCACAGCTAATTAAAAAGGGGTCTCTGATTACTAGTTAGTAGCAGTAGCACTAAGATAGTGCTTAATTTTCCAAAGTGGTAGTAGGTCAAGACTGTAAATTTAATAAAATGTCTTAGATGTTTGATGGATGCTGGTTTTCTTCACCAGATACCTTGAGGCCAGCCAGATAAACAATAAATAAAACACAGCTCCAGCTATCAAGCAGAAATTTTTATCAGGGAAGAATGCACATGATCACTCAAATCCATGATTTTCATGAAGAATATAAGGCATTAATCTGATTCTTTTTGCAAATAAAACAGGAACAATCACTTTAAAAAACCCAGCTGAAATTCTCTACATCTTGTGCTGCCAGATTGCTGTCAAGAAGAAAACTAGTTTAACTTTAATTTCTAATCAGTCTAGAGAGGTCTGTATGCAGAAAGAAAAGCAATAATAAATTTCCACCAGTTCAACATCAGCAATCAGTCATTTCTCCTGCAGATGTATGCATCACAGAAACATGAGCCAACTTGAGTAAAGGTCAGGACACATCAAAATATCGAACTAAATAAGTTCCTCCTGCTACTAGGGTTTATTGAGCAGTCTTGCATTAATCCAGTTTGTGGGTATTTAATTTAGCTCTATATTTTTCCAAATACTTGTGTGTCTGTGGCCCTGTGAACCATCTGGACACATATAAACTTTTCAGCATTTTCTCCTAATTGCTCATCCACAGGAAAAAAAAATGTAGTAATTATTTCCTTTTCCCAATTGCTACCTCTACTAATTATTTGAGATAGAGGCACTGAAAATACCAACAAAATTATAGGAAATGTCAGAGAATTGTTTTACAATTTACAGATTGGATGTTCCATCCCTGGAAGCATTCAAAACCAGGTTGGATGGGGCTTTGAGCAGCCCAGGCTAATGGAAGTTGCTCCCGTTCATGGCTTGGGGTTTGGAACCAAATGATCTTTAGTGTTCATTCCAACCCAAACCATTCTAGAACTCTTATTCTATGAAATGAAAACCAGTTTAAGATTGCAATATTACAGTTAATTAATAGATAGATGAAATGTAAAGAAACAGTTCAAATATGACAACTAAATGTATTCTTTTTCAAGTTGCACCTTTAATTAGTAGGTTTATTAAATCACATAATAAATTTAGGAATACCATGAGGTCATAATGCTTTCAGCAACAGATACAACTTTTTTATTTCTGTGATGAAGCCAATTGCATAATCTGTCATCTCCCACAGGCCACTTTCATATTAACAAAGAGTGCATTTAGACAGCAGTCTCTTTAATCACCCTATCAATAATTTCACAGCATTACTCTGCTAAATTTTTGTGTAACATATTTATTTGAAATCCAAATAATGAGAAGAATGGGAGTTCTCATGCTTGGGCTAGATAAGCAAATTCAAAAACTCATCTAGCTAATTATTAATACTCTTACAGTAGTCAGTAGATATTAATTAAAATATTTTTTAAAAAATATATAAGGAATACTCAGTTTTGATTTAGAGATTTAGTTCACAATCCTTTATGACACTAAGCACATTTTGATGTATGGCTTCCAGCATGCCCTCTTATATAATTTTTTTTTCCTTATAGATAAAACTTATTTTCATGTAGGTTTATTTATTATTCTCATGTAAATTACTGAGATATGTTAAATGGTCTGTTAGCTTTCCCTTGCTGTTCTGGGAAACCTAAGAGATTAGAAAAGTTGGTTGCTAAAGAACTGCATAAAATATGCTATGTTGGATGTTGATAGAGATCAGCCAGTGATCTATGTTTATTTTTCTTAAGTAAAGAATCACCAATCCATAAACATAACCCAAAAACCATTCACTTTATCATATGCTTTGCATGTTCTTCCCAGATTACAGACAGCCCAGCCCAAGATAAATTTGCAATGTCATGTTATCTAAGCTATGTCTGCTTTTCATTAATGTCTAAAATATTAATATAATTTCATATCTACCCCTTTAGCTCATTACAGGATTCATATATCATGGTCAAAATAATGGATTTTTTTTTGCTTTTTTTTCCCTTGTTGCTAATAATAGCCAGTTTCAATTCAAAAAATAGTGATCTCCTTAAACTATTTTTAAGCAAATTATTTTTTCCTCTCCAGATAAATTTTTGAGATTATTAATTTCTGCAGGAAACAAATTTAAATTTCTTAATTTTAAGTATATTTATTCTCTTTAGTAATCAAGTAGGTCTTAAAAATTTCACACTGAAAAATCAGAAAAAAAAACCCCAAAATTTCATAAAGAAGGTAATAAAATCATATCCACTTACAGTTCAATTGTAATAACACTGTAGCTTGACTGAAATAATACAGTACTAATATGGTATGAATCATCAATAACAATTATCAGTTAAGGAACTAATTTTAAAAGCTTCATCTTTTAAAAATATCCTTGAAAGAAAAACCCATGTATTTTCTTTCAATTGCAATCAAACTCCCCAGGAACAACCGCAATGTTTTTCCAATATGAACAAAACCTGATAAAAATTTCTAAAATACTTCTCCTCAGACCTTATTTTTGTCATTGGAATAAATCAGACACACCTATTTTTGAGAATATATCGATAATTTAAGTGCTACAAATAGTTGCACATACTTAACAGAGATACCAAGGAAAAAGCTATGCTACAATCCTGAAAGACTTTGCAGCTGTTGATCCAAAGTGAAAAAGTGCTTGGCAACTTAAAGGATGAAGCTGTGTTTACTAATTTTCTAGCTGGGAGGTTAAATAGGAAAGAATCAACTGCAAAACATATGTGAGCAGCCTGGCTTACCCACTTCTGTAAGTCCCTCAACAGCTGGTGTGAAGAGAACCTACTGTCGTGCTGCTGAGCCACTAATGGGCATGAAGAGAAACAAAATCAGTGACAGTTTTCAAAGATCTCTCACGTAACTACATAAAATAAAAGTCTTCAGGAAAAATGTCAGTGTGGCATGGCCTGGTCTTTTAACTGGAATGAGGAAAGATTAGGAGTTTTGACAGATGCCATGGTGACTAATTATCCATAGAGGCTGATGTAAATAAATTTATGAGGTCCACCTTAATAAGAGAATAGGCTTTAGAGGGGTTGGGGACATGCTCTTAGAAGAACAACAAAGAAAGGGGAAAGCTTGGTATAACTGGCAGAGAAAAAAAAAAAAAGGAAGCATGAAGAGATGGTTGTGATAGATATGTAGGGAGAACATATATAATTTACAACTTTGAAGGCAACCAAGGGGGGGACTGAGATTTGCCAAATATATCAATTTTGAATTTAGGGACAAGCACATGGAGGAAACAGGAGGCACCACAGTATGGTGGCAGTGATTTGACTGAGCTGGTCAGCATCAAGTCAGTATCTAAGGACATTGATTCTTTATCTATCAGCTTGGGGGGTTATTAAAAAAAAAAAAAAAAAAAAAAGGAGATCTTAACAAATTCATGAGAAGATAACCACCAAAGATAACTGCAGGCAAGTCCAGACCCCAAATGTTTTGAGCCATCTGTGCTGCATTACACAGTCATAATAAAGACAAATGCGGACAAGTTTCATGCACTGACACCAATTGCACATCTGAATTACTGGGGAAAAAATGGTAGTTGCAGGGCTTTTTGGGTTTGGATTTTTGGGTGTTTTATTGTCAGGTAGGTTGTTACTTTTTTTAAAACAAACAAGCAAACAAAAAACCAACAGGAAAGCAGCAACTTTACTTCTGCGCCATTCCAGGAACTCAGAATAAAGTTATACCACCCACATCAAAAGTACAACTCCTATTATTTTTTTCCCAGCTAAAATGTCAATAAATGCTGTAGCATGCAGCAATGAAAACAATTTTTTATGTGACACCCCTTTAGATTAGAGAGTCTCCTTTTTTATCCTGCCAAATATTGCATTCTTCCTTCTTGCTTCCCTTGTGTCTTTCTCTCTAAGTGTTGCTCTTTACCTTCCTCTCCCAGTTTGCTGCCCATACCTGATTGGATTATGATAATTCCTATGATTCTGTTCACCTTTTGGACTATTCTAAAACAATAACTATTGAAAACTACTTGTTGTCCAGAGATATTGTGAACTTGTGGCAGCCTCATCTTAGGAGGCTGGGCTGGGGGGATGGGATTTTGAACAACCTAGTGGTCTAGTGGAAAGTGTCCCTTCCCATTGCAGGGAGATAAGAACCAGATGATCTTTAAGGTCCTTTCCAACCCAAACCATTGTATGATTCTATTTATTGGTCCAAGATCCCTGTCATTACATTTTAGTAGATATATATGTCCAGAGACTGCTGATTTCAACCTGCCCTATCTCCTTTTGAGGTTTTGAGAAAACAGAATTATACAAGAAATATCAGAGACAAGAAATTTAGACAATATTTTTCCCACTCGAAACATATTTCATAGCTTTGCTCTTTCAGTTATTAGAGAACTATTTCTTCTCATATTTACCTGCTCAAATACAAATTCCAAAGTTTCTAAGGTAGGACAGGATAGGACAGGACTGGGTTTTTTATTATTGATAACACATAAGTGCTTTTTTTTTAGCTTACAGCAGTATTTCTACAAATGAGTTTAATACTGGTCACAAAAGCAACCACAAAGCCTTTAATTTATGACTTTAAGAATGTTCCATGAACAAAGTATCTGAACTAGGTAGAATAAGAGATTCACTTAGACTTACAGGATACTGTGATGCCAGTTATTCCAACCTTGGCTCCAAGTTGAGCTAATTTCAACTTTAGATGGAGTTGCTCCTGGCCTTTTCTGCCTTACTACTGAATTATTTCATTATTTCCACAGCTGGACATGAACAACCTCTGCGGGCAATCCTTCCTTCCTTTTCCCCTCGCTATGATTTTTTGTGTGCATTGTTTCTTATCCTTTCACTGTGTCTCCCTCAGCCTGTCTGTTTTCTCTCTGACCTTTCACTAGGCATTTGAAGACAGGAATAAAACTTTGCCTTTACTATTTGTTTTTCAGACTGAACAAAGCTGGTTCCCCCAGGCACAAGGACAGCACTCCAGATGCAGCCTCACAAGTATCAAACACAGTAAAAAAGAGAATTTCCTGCCACCAGGCAGCTATACTTTTGTATGGGGTTACCTTTCAACAGCAAGGGCCCAGTGTAATTTGTATTCAATTTGTTGCCCACCAGAATTCCCAGGAAATTTTAATGGATCTGCTTTTTTTCAAGTTGTTCCCCAGTTTGTACTGTTGTATCGGGTTAACTTCATCCCAGTTTCAGAACATCATATCCACTTTTGCTGAACTTCACAAAGTTTCTGTCAGCCCATTCCTGAAACTTGCCAAGATGCCTCTGAAGATTTACCCTGCTCTCCCACGTATCAATCAATTATGGCCCCAATCTGATGTTATCCATGACTTCTCTGAGACTGGTGTCTGTCTCATGGTCACAAATGGTCAGTGAAAAACTGCTGAGGACTGTCTCTTGCAATGGCAAACAGTAAGGCTTTGATTCCCTAACTGCTGCCCTCTACCCAGCCTGTTTATAATTGGCCTATTTGCTCATCAGGGAAAGGCTCTGGATTGCTACAATTGCTTTTTTGCTTGCCAATGTGTTGATCTTCCCTGCTTTATAACTGATTTGCTATTTACCTAGGTCATAAAAATTTAAACATTTGTGCCTATATGAAAGGTAGAAAAATGACAAAGTTCCTGTCCCATCCCACTGTAAAAGGGGAGTCGGGGAGGATTCTTTTTGATAGACAAGCATAAACGGCAAACGCGGCAATATTATATCGGAGAAGTGTTTGTTGATAAAAAAAAAACAAGATTTCCTGGCGAAGGGAACTAGAAGAGGGAGCAGAGAGGGGGAAGGAGAGCCCGAGAGAGAGCCCGAGCACCAGGACAGCTGTCGGTGCCAGCTGGGCAGCCGGAGCGGGGCGCTGGCAGCCGCGGTCCGTCTGCGCGGCTGCGGGGCTGGCCGGGCGCCACTTCCGAACAGCAGCCGGCGGCGTGTCCCTTCCAGGGACCAAGAACAGGCTGCGAGCCTGAAGAACAGGCTGCTCCCGGGGCAGCTGCGCCTCTCGGAGTCGGGACAGGCAGGGGGGAGGCGGCTGCTCCGTGCGGGTGCCTCGGGGAGGTGGCAAAGCGCAGCAGGACAGCTGCGGCCAGGGAGGGCGGCCGGGGAAGAAGCGGGACCGCAGGGAGAAAAAGCCGAGGGGGCCAAGCTTACCCTCCCGGCGAGCCCCGCTCGCTCCAAGAAAACCAAAGAAAATTGACCCCTGTTGTGGTGCAGTTCACTACTTTTATGTGCTAAGACTCTTTCCATGGCCCAGTTTTCCGGGCTTTTTATTCCCGGTCATCCAGGGATCTGCTCCGCCGGCAAGTGGGGCGGGTCGCTTGCAGCCCGATTGTGGAAGCTGTGGCTGCCCTGATCAGCTGCCAGCCGAAGCCTCCCCGGGAACAGAGCTCCCAGCATTTGCACAGACCCTAGAGTAATTTTTCAACACGTCTATAACACATATTGACGCATAAATAAAAATCACATTGGTCCCTCTCAGCGAATTGGCTCCTGAAGATAAATTAGTAAAGAAATATTACTTTTTACTTCCTCTTTTCCACTTCCTACTGCCAATTCCCTAAGAATTTATACTCTTTTCTTGGCAGCTCTAGCAATGCCTTGTTTACCTGTTTCATAATGATTACCTGCTGTTTTTTTTTTTTTTTTTTTAATCAGGTTGTCTCATATAGAAGAGAGCACACAGTTTGCTTTTAGTTAAAGAAAGCTGTAGTACAATACACTTTCTACTTGACCCAGTCTTGTAACAATCAACCCTTCAGTTAAGTACCTGATGTAGCAATGCTTCATCGCAGCACATCTGCCCCCAAAGGCAAGGGAAAGGCAGGTCTGACACAGAGGGAGGAATGGTGTAAATGCTCAAACAAAAGAGATGGGACTCAATAAACAAGGTCATGCTAGACATCAAACATTTTCAGAAAGCTTTACACAAACTGCCAGATATTAAAAATTTAATTCAAAAGGTGCTGCATTACAGAAATAACTTATCCAAAAAGACAAAGGTTTTTCTTTTTCCTTTTGTCCTTCATCCAAAGATATTCAAGATCCATTTATTGAATTGTAGCATGAAGGACATTAAATTATCAGTCAAAGCTAACAGCCCATACACTGAAAGCTTCATTTTGCAGGAATGGATATTACACAAGGTAAGAAATTTCTTTGAATGCTCTTATAGATGCCCATGCAAAACCACAGTGTCCACAAAGGGATTTGTAAAGCTGCTGACTGAAAACAAACCACAGAAAATAAAACCTGACAAAGGCTGCTTTTTGTAGTCTGTATCTTATTTGCACTCCCCCACCTTTTCTCTATAAATATCAGCTACATCAACCCCCCTGTTCAGTACTTCATATATGTAAATCAGCAGATGGAAAGCCTGATTTACACATTAAATCAAAAGAGAGTATTTTCAACCTACAACGGGGATGTTAAATCACATTTTTCACTGCAGTTAGTGACAAAACCCTTGTATTCAACAACATATTTCCAAGCTAAAGACAGCTTTCCCTCACACAAGAGAGGAACCATACCACTTGTTCATAAAAAATTCCTTTCCACCTTTGCGTAGCATCCTAAGATAACATGACACAAGTGAAAATGGTAATATTTTTCTGCTAGAAAACAAACCAAAACAAAACAAAACAAAATGCCAAACAGAAACCTTCAGTACTTGTTGATTGCCCAAGCTTCAGCTCACAAACTCTTGACAGAAGCAGAACAATGAACTGCTGAATGCTTCATGGAATGGAGATACACACCCAATACTGAAGGAGAGCAGTGTTTTGTGAGCTGATCATGTCAGACAATCTTAGTCAGTCCTTGACAACACACTTCTGATCTGAGTTCTTATTTCTCAATAGACAGCAATAACTTTTCTACAAATGTATGTTTGTTCAATAAACGACCCAAAAGTGAAGTCATTGCTGTGAGTGCACCTGTGGCTGCCTTCTACCTGTTCCCCCCTTGATCTGATTGGTTAATGTTGGACTCTTCTCTAGTTAAGTCTGCAAGGTTTACTTCTGCAAATGCTGCCTCCTACAAAGCTGAAACTGAAGTATCTGTTCAGGAATTGTTCACTGGTATTTATAGTACTTTTCTCTGCACTCTAGGGTTGCACAGTGAAGAAAACAAACATGGTTCTAGGGAAGGTGGAGGAGAAATTCTCCATACATTTCACTGAACAAGATGAAGAAACAGGGTACTTCAGTTTGAAAGCCTGTTAGGAGTGGTAGAGCTCACCACTTATCTCTTCAATAACTAAACTTCAGTACAAAACAAGAGTGGAAGAAGTTTGGTTCTTAGATGTATGAAAAGAGGATCATCATGGAAAATTTAGGAATTTAAATTTTACTACTAGAAAGCTATTTTAGTACCATTACAAGAACACTGAATTGAGGACCAGTATCATGTATACATTAGTGTTATGAAGAAGTCAAATGACAGCCACAAAACGTGGATTAGAGATTGGAAAACAGACACTCTGAGAGTGCAATTTCAGGAGTTTGTCTTATTAAGGTAGGAGGTGAATCAGGCATTTCTTAGTGTTGGTGTAAATATCTCTGACAGTGGAGGCAAGTATTTCAGTCTTGCTGACAAAACTCTGAAAAGTCTCAATAGCTAAAAGATGCAACTTTTTTAGTAGCAAAAATATTAGGTTATAAGGAAAAGGTTGGTATTGTCTTTTCCTGGAATTATTAAAGTCATGTCAGTTATGTTAGTAAAAAAGAACATAGAAATTGTAGGAAGTGGATTAAAATAAACAGCCTGTGTAAATGAAAGCTGGATGATATCTCGGCCAAACATCATACCTGATCTTAAATATACAAATCTTAAGAGTCTTGTGCAATTGTTGCACATCATCTCTTTTTTTTTTCTAATTTTGTGCAGGATGTCAGCAAAACCACAGCCCACGGTGGACATATGTGGTTTTGTCTACCCCTAGTTATTTCACTCTATGTGGTTTAATTAGATTAAGTTGAATGTGGATTACATTTGAAACCTAAAATTCATAAATATCTGATTCTTATATAAATATTTAAGCAAGGGACTACCTTCAAACCCCTCTAAGGGTCTGGAATTAGTCTGGAGGTAACAGAAAATTCAGAGATAGTCAGAGACAGTCAAGCTCTCATCTGAAAAAGTGAAATTGACAGTGACAGGATGGCATTTCAGTTTGAGCCATTAACCAGTGTTGGACAAAAGAAAATTATTAAGACATGAAAAAGCAAAAGAAACCCCAATGGGAAATACATAGAACTCTTTCATTTCCCTCAGAAATACTTTCAAAAAAAGGGGAAAATAAAAAAAGGCCAGTCATGTATTGCTACACTGGTAATTCTTTGTTTCCCTTGTCTAAGATGTGAAACAAAAAAAGCTTTCTGCAATCTGATACTTAATCAACTAAAAGAGGTGGTTCTATGTTGACATTTGGACCTGATGATGTTAAAGGTCTTTTCCAATCTTAATGATTCTATGATTCTTTGAAATATACTAAAATATGTTGGTGTGGGTTTTTTTTATTTTTTTTTTAGTTTATTTCTCCCTCCTTTGTTTCTCAGTCAATTATTATCCCTGAAGGCTTCCCTAAGGCATAGCCACATAGTCATTTTGCATATCGCACTGGATGTCACCAAGCCTCAGCGTTCATCAGCACATCAGACGTGGATTCCTGCTTCTGCAGCTAGACTGCAAGCATGAGTTCATTCGGGTACTACCCCATCTGCCCTAGTCCAAATCCAGATCTTGCAACTACCTTCAACAGTGGTGGAAACTATGGAGTATTTGTGTTCTCCAGCACTGCAGCTTGGCTGGGAAAACTGTAAGGTATTAAGCCACTTCAGCCAAAGAATCATCAAACTGCCTGTTTAACCAGTTGAATGGAGAAAGAAAGCTTTGTGTGACTTGACAGAAAATAGCTTGCATTGATTTAAGGAGTGAAAGCTAGCAATTAACACTGCTAAATATTAGCATGGGGGTGATGAATAGTCTCACTGCAGTTCTAAGGGGAATTTCTCCACTTGGAAAAAAAAATATTCACACCAGAATTTGGCAGGACATTAGAGTTAATCACCACTATTCTTCATACAATCTTTAATGATCACAAACAGTCAGGACCTCCAATTTACATCTCATTTACAAGATGGCATCTTTAAGCAGCATGAAGCCTCCCAACACGCTCTCAACTATTAAATGATTAAAGATTTATTCTTGCAGTACCTAGATTTTCTCAATCTAACCTTACTTACATCTGCTGCAATTACAACATGAAAATGCTTAGCCTGTGCTTACAGAAAAACAAGGATGTGTTTACACTTCATGAGTTTTTTCCTTCAAGAGGCTAAAATTGATCCTAATGAGAGAAAACAGCATCCTCTCCTTTCCTTCTATCGAAATAGGACAAAAACCACTGTGCTAGTCTCTGTCGATGAAGCACTCTCCAAAGAAGCAGATGAACAGACCAGATGTACACAGCTTGTCTGATACCTTGCTGCTTCAATAATTTTCATCGCAGTAAATGTTGCTTAATGCTGGTATAATTTGTTGCTCAAAGGAAGCAATTTTTGTTTCCTTTAATGCCGTTATGATGATGCCTGCTCTTTTCCTGAAAGACTGAGGACATCTCCTACCCATGGAGCAGCTTGGAGGTGAATCTGACTTTACAACCCAGAAAGGAAGCAGGCAGCCAGGGACATCTGAGCACGGGGTCACTGTGAAAAGCCATGAAAGCCTAGATATCTGTAAGCCAGCACAGTTTGTGCTGTGCATCAGCAGACATCAGCAACTGGCAACTGCTGGGGTAGCAGTCCTGTATTTACTTGGCATGCAACTCCATTATATGGACAGCTCAATTTGATTAATGGCCACAAGTGGTTGAAATGCTATTTGCATAAAGTACACTGCACTGAAAGTAATTTTATGTAGGAGACAGACACAGTTTGGAAATGTTGCTTGGAGGGCTACTTTTCTTGGGAAAGAGTTTACAATGAAAAGTAAAAATATACATTTTAGTGTGCCTATTCATATCCTCCTTGACCCCAGCTTAAACTCTTTTCAGATGCTCAAAGACCATCTTGACGCTAACAAAGTCTTCCATTTCAGTTCATGTTATGAGGATTTTTAAGAAGATTTCAGTCTGAGCAGTTGATTAATTTTCTGGTTTGGACAACGCACCTGCTAGGCTCAGGACTTTGTCAGTCTATAACATCCCTTGGAGTTTGCCTGTCACAGCACAGAAACAGTGTTTGATGCAGACAAAATTAGTAAAACTAACCCCCAAAATTAATCAATCACTTAATATTCTTATGGGACATTTTTCTTAATAGATTTTGCAGACTGTTGCATCATTTCTATCCTCTGTCTTGGTTGGGAGGCCCTTTTTTGAGCACTATTATCCGATCAAAATTAAACCTGTATCTTATATGTAATTACTAGATATACCTTATATGTAATTACTAGATATACAAATACATTAAAAATTGTAATATAAATATTTACTAAATATATTAAACTTGTATCTTATACCTAATTACAGCTAATTATAGCTCAGTACAATGACCTTTCTGTCTCTTCTGTGTTCTTGCAATGTAACATTGTAAAAGAGGTATAGGTGAGCATGAGAGAGGAAACACATATTTAAGCCAGGGCAGCAATTTGTTAAAGGTTTCTTTGCCACACACGAGTGCAACAGCTCTCCCTTGACACATTATTTGCACTAATTAGACTCTCATCTGTAGTGGCTTCCCCCTGGCTGAATGCCAGGCACCCACCAAAGTCTCTCTATCACTCTTCAGCTGGATAGGGGAGAGAAAATATAATGAGGGGTTCATGGGTTGAGATGGGACCAGGAGAGATCACTCATAAACACCAACCTGGGAGAAGCAGGCTATAGTTAGAGCCAGTTTTTGAATTTATTACTCACAAAATCAGACCAGGATGATGGGAAGCAAAACAAATCTTAAAACCAATTTCCACTCACCCCTCCCTTCTTCCCAGCTCAACCTCCTGACGCTCCATATCTCCTGCTGGTAGATATGTCATGGGGGTTATGGTGAGTCCATTTTTTCCTCTGCTCAGAGAAAGAAATCCCTCTCCAGCTCTAACATGGGATCTCTCCCACAGGAGGCATCAGTGGGTGTATAAGGACTTGTCTGTACTCAGTAAGTGGGAGAATTCACCCCAAAATTAGAGGCGAATGCATTGATGCTTTCTTTTGTCCTTACTAAAAAGTTGACCGGCAAAGCACCAATTTTGCTAAAGTGCAGTCTTGTCAAGGAGTATTCCTGAGCAATGGAAAAGTCCCACAGTTCCATATACACGGCCTAGGCCTCTATACACTATCAGAATGCAAAACAAATGAAATCTAATGAAGTACATAATACTGAAATAAAGTATTGCTGCCACATGAATGAACACAGTCAGACAAAAGAGCTCAAATAGTGCTGTTTGGGTCATTTGAGATCTCTTGCATGACATATTTTCCCTGCTGCTAACCAGTATTTACTTTAGCTCTTTCATGTGTACCAGATTAATGACAAGAGAATGATAAATACAAATGTTATCTCAAAAGATTTATCTCTTCCACATAGAAGAGCCATGAACTTCAAAGTTAATACAAGCTTGTTAATCTGTCAAATACAGGCTTGCACTTTTCCCCATTTGCAGAAGAAGAGCACTGTCTCATATTAAGATATGGGATTTATCTGGCTTTCCTAAAGTGTTGAGAGAATATTTCTGATATATAAATAGAATTTTCTGTACAAATATTGATCATTCTTTGGTTCATTTCCCAAAGAAGATAACCCCTGTAGCTCCCTGATATGCTTAACAGGTGCTTCTTTAAGCACACCTACCTCTTTCATCATTCACTAACCTTCAATAAATCAGAATAATTCAGAATTCAAGTTCTGCTCTCAGAAATCTGCTGCTGTAACAGAAAGTTTCAACGTGATGGGGCAAAATTCTGTTAACTGCAGTGCAACAATGTGAATCTCCAAATTTGAAATGAATGAGCCTTGTAATGCTTCAGGCATAACATTTTAGTGGCTGAAGTATTTGACACTCCATGCATTTTGAGTTTCTATAATCCTGTAGTTGTCCTGACAGCAGAGAATCTCTGCTCAATAACAGTAACTACACGGAGGAAATTATTAAAATACACTGCACATACACAGGAAAGAAAGCTTCACAACTGGAACTCTGTATTACATACCTGTAACATGAAATCAGCTTTAAGGTGACCCAATTACTCTATATTTTCCCACTAAGGTCTTCAACAGCTTTCATGTTTAAATATCTCAGCCCACTGAGAAAAGAGTAAGACTTCATAAGATTGAGTTTTCTTTCAGACGTGCTAATTCCCAAGAGGAACAGGTATACATTGGTGTGGGAGCTGGCATAAATGAAAGCCCCATAAGGCAAATAAATTCCACAAAGAACAGATATTATTTGGTCTAAAGAACAACCGTGTTGTTTCCATCAGTTCTGAAACCTACACAAAGCTCAGCTCTTTTCTGTTCCCCCATGAAATTAATTTAGCCCACAGTTTCTCTAGGCAATACCATTCCATTGATGTTAAATTTGTTTTTACGGACAAAACAGAATTGCACCACCTTAAAAGATGCCCAAAGCACAGTTAAAATTATTAAAATTTTTGTCTTCAGAACAAGTGTGGAGTAACAGAAACACTTTTATACCCATAGCTGGTGTTTGGATTTGGAGCATAATACCCAAATCCCAGCTAGAGTCAAGGAAGTGTCTGAAGTACCTAAGGCAACCCTGTAGCTGGACCAAGCTACAGTCAGAGTAGAAGATCATCCACATTCAAAGGAGGATTCAGCCCCTCTATTCTTTCTCCTGATTTCAGAGGGAATCTACAGGAGCTGCATGCCAGTAGGAGATATCTCAGTTTTTGCAGCTACTGGAAAAGAAAAAGCTCTTGGCTCTTGGTATTGAAGTTGTGCTGATATGAATGTCAAAGGTCCAAAACTGAGATTGTCTAACAATGGTAAGATCAAGAACTGGTGAGAAGGTTCCCTTATGTTACATTTAGGTGGATAGGTAAGGGGGAAGAAGGAGCAACTCCCTTCAAGTTACATAATCTGTCTCTTTTCCATTCTTAATAAAAACATTCTTTATCACATGGCTTAGAAAGACCTAAAGCAGAGCATGTGGTAAGCATAAATCCATTTACATTTATTTTATCTCTCTCCAGTTGGCTAAAACCACTCCTATTTTGTCTAACAGTATGTTAATAGGGAGACCTAAATGTAATTATTTATTTCCCCAAATAAAATTAGTCCTCTGTATTTTATTTCTCCTTTTTCCTAAACAAAGCTTTTCTGAGTGCACTATACCAACACTAAAAATGAGGGCACTCTAGACTGTGGAACATGGTGTAATGGGGATTAACTTCCTGTTTCATTGTGCCTCATCACTCATAGTTTGAAGGCATCACATATATAAAAAATTATGAAAATATCAGATACAGTGCAATTAATGTACAACACAAAGATTCCAGCATTATTTCCAAGCAGGATAAAATACCAGAACTAATAATAATAAAAAAAGAAAAAGATCTGCCAAATCCAGGAAGAAAGGAACAGCGACATAATAGGAATTTCCCCTACTCACCTGCTCTGAGAATGGAAAATTTGCAGGGTAGCTGATGTTGGATGGATTACATGAGGAATGAAAAAAAAAGGCTACTAAAATTACATCCAGATAAACAAATAAATAAAGGAATACTACCAAAGACATAGCAACAGAAACATTTCTCTTGAATGTATGTAAATAGAGAAATGCCAGTAGAAAGCAAGACCACTGGGCTTTGATCCAAGATAATTTTATTTTTATAGCTGAGCCTCCTATTTTTATTCATGAAGAAAACTGATGGCTACTCTTTCATTTATATATTCTTTATGGGTTTTGCTTGATGATTTACCAGCACAGATGGACCTCAGAAGTGTCTAAACTACTTCTGTGCAGAGCAATACACCAGGAAGCCTCAGAAATTTTAGATTTTGTCTAAAGTCCTCTTTCAGTACTGAAGCCTCAGTTGTATCTCGTTAGTAGCTGCTTTGCCCGCACATACTGCTAATAGTGTAATAAATAAGGACTGGTTCATAACTGCTTTTTCATAGAGCCATTATGAATCAAATCAGTGGAAGTGATTCTCCTCCTCTACCCCCCTCTTGTGACACCTCACCTGGAACTGCTGCACCCAGTGATGGGGTCCCAGCCTGAGAAGGACACAGGTCTGTTGGAGCAAGTTCAGAGCAGGGCATGGAGGTGCTCAGAGGGCTGGGGCACCTCTGCAAGGGAGACAAACTGAGGGCTGGGGCACCTCTGCAATAGAGACAAAGTTGGGGTTGTTTAGCATGGAGAAGTCTCCAGGGAGAATTTAAAGTACCTTCCAGTACCTAAGGGGGTAAAAATAGGGCTGGAGAGGGATTTTTACAAAGAGTGTGTATTGACAGGTAAAGTGAGAATGGCTGTAAACTTAGAGAATAGGTTTAGACTGGATACAAGGCAGAAATTCTTTCCTGTGAAGGAGATGAGGCACTGGCACAGGCAGCCCAGGGAAGCTGTTTCTGCCCCACCCCTGGCAGTGTTCAAGGCCAGGCTGGATGGGGCTCTGAGCAACCTGGTCTAATTGAAGGTGTCCTTGCCCATGGCAAGGGGCTTGAAATGATCTTCTAATCCAAACCATTCTATATTTCTAGGTATAGTTATTTGGAAAAAATGCAATTCTAAAATATATTGGACTTTTAACAGTGTTAACAAATTTCAAATGGGATGTATTTGAACTGAGTCACTTATTTTTCAACTGTTCACAAAATCAATTATATTTCCAATGCCTGAAGAGATTCTACCAAGCTACTTTGTAGCCAGGTCCCAAAACTAACCATGCAATTTCAATTATTAAATTAGAATAAATGCTTAGGATACAAATGAATAAATCACGGAAAATACCTCAGACCATTTGAGTCTCTGGAAATTCCTGATGCACATAGTGAATATTTGATCAGGCCCCGGAACAATTAACATCACAACTCCCAAATCAACATAGAACCTTCCCAGAAGGAAATGTACAGCTGGCAATATTTGTGCCAGCATCTTTTTGCACCTGCTGACTCTTCTTAGCTTTATTATTTTTTGTATATAATTTTCATTAAGTCACATAATAGGAAACCAGTCAACTAGATATATTTTCCCCTTAGATTCCCTTTTTCCTCACAACCCCTACACGGCACACAAAGACCATCACAGGTGACTTACTAGTCATCTCCTCACTGCAGCAGAAAGGAGACCTGGATGACTTTTATGGTGCAGACCAGGGCACATCTCTTATCCAGTTGCCTACCCCCACTGTTTTCAGCGTTATCAGCTGCTGTCCAACTGGTGATTTCTCTAAGAGTACTCTTTGATCTTAGCAGAGAGGCAAAGCTCACAAGCACTGATCTTAGATGCTGGACTGGCTTATTAACAATTTTATTCAAACTACATAGTTGGCAGAGGTTAAACTTAATAGGAATACCAGTCCCCACTCATCCTATTCCTCCCCACCGTGCCTCTCATGGGAGCTCGATCAAAGTCACACCAAAAGGCAGCAGTAAGCAAATTCAAAGAGCATACACTGATTTTTGCTTGCTGAAACAATGTCATGGCTTGAGCTGCAGCAATGCTTTATGGCAAAAACTATTGTATTTCACTCATATCTGCTAAATCCTTACAACTATGAGGAAAGCTGTTAACACTCCAGCATCCTTCATCTTAAGCCAAGCCACAGACATCAATTTGAGGACTAACACAGTTTAACATTGGTCATTTATAAGTGCATGAACATTTACAGGTATTTCAGTCTCAATTCTGCACTAATTTGGGAAAAAAATATTAAATATTAAAAAATAAAATATTTTTAAAATAAAAGAAAAATATGCAGAATTCCATGGTGGGTTTTATTGCTAGGACTGGATTGGATTTCACGAGTGTTTTACAGCAATGATTTTACCTGACAAGATAGCTAGATGGTGCTAAAACATACTTGTTGCAATACAGTTTTATTACAGGTTACATGTCTTGAAATACAGCTTTTTATCTCTATGATTGCCTATAGCTACAATATTTATGTATGCTTTCCTCCAGCAACTTCCTGAAAAAGTTCCTAGTGAGTCTGGAAAACATTTTTATTTTTACACTAAAAATGAGATATTTGAGATAGAGAAATAGAGGGACTATGATCAATCAAGAGATTTCTTGAGTCATGAGCATGTTAGCCACAGGATACTCTGTCCTTTACAGAATTTGCCCACCACTGAAACACAGCTTCTTCTGGCCCAAATACCATCAGGTTAACCATGAATCATGTTAAATAAAAATTTACATCTGACTAAAATGGAAATTCAGGAATTAAATGTATTGCATGCTGTATACCAATCTAGGCATCTGAAATATATATTAACCAATTTATGAGAATTTTGTGAATAATAAATATTTATTAAAATAAAAAATAACCACAGATAAAAAATAGAACAAAAAAATCTCACCTTTTGTAATTCTGTATTTGTTTAAGAGAGAAGTGGAGAATGAGTTTGTAAAGAAATTGAGATTAATTCCAGATAACATTGTCTTTTCATTGTTAACCTTTTCTTGTTGAAATTTTACCAAGGAAGTAAATGAGTTTAATTTTTTCACATTACAAGCTTCCATGCAGAAGACTGATGACAATGTGAATTAAATAATTAACCTGAAAGTATAAATATTTGAAACAATCAAATAAATATATTTATGTAACTGCATTCATGTTTGTCAGAAAAATTCTTTGCTAAACACATAGTAATCTGCTAGTAATGGCCAGTATTTTAGATCAGTCTCATTACTTACATCACCTTCAACTGCAAAACTCCTCTATATTACTACATTAGGCCCATTTTCTGCCTTTAGTATTTTCAAATGTCTTTCATCATAAACAGATAAACAGGAACATAGCAAAATGGTATTTAAGCAATTTTGGCTTATTTTGAAAGCATCTTGAATAACTGAGCAAATCTTCCAAAGCTTATCTAGGGTGTACAGCATTGAAAAGCAGCTCAAGTGACTTGCTCTGAGCAGAGATCTTCTCCATATGTGATTCCCACCTGCCACTGTTTGGAGTCACAACAGATTGTCTGGAAGTTCATGGATGTGCACATTCCACACAACTGTTTTCTACAGACCTACCCATTTTAGGTAGGGGTTGGAGGTGTGAGGTGAAAGAGAAGTTTGTTTCTCCTAAGTAACCCATTGAGCTGGGCAGTGAAGAGGCCCACACAGTGATCCCTGCTGGAAATCATTCTCTGGAAGCTGCACAGAGCTGTCATTTTGAGCAAGGCCTTCTTTATCTGGCTGTACTATTTGTTTTTTCAACAACAGACAAGATTTTATTGATGCCTCAAAGTCTGCAATGCCACCTTGGCTGACTCTTACTTCCTGAAAGAAACACCTATTTTCAGACAGAATATGCTTCTACTGAGCTGATCTCTGTACCAATCTATCAAGCTGGGGCTGGAGCAGCTGGCTTGTGGAAGACTAGCTAAGGCATTTTACACATTGCCCTTATTCACATAGGCAGTTTGGTTGGTATATACCCAGCTCTGGGGGAAGAACCCCTTCCAGAGATAGTTTCTTCTCCCTGTATTTTGTGCTTTCAGTCTTTTACTTGCCTGAAATGCAGAGCTGGTGCACTTCGTCACAACAACTCTCTTGAATCTGCTCATGTTCTTCTTTGTGATTCTGAGGATCTGCCTGGCTTCTTGTACACCTCATTCAGTGTGAGCTACCAGTGACCTGGATCACTTCCTCAGAGCCCACGCAGGTGCAGGAGGGGAGAAAAGCCCACAGCACTGCAAACTGGTAAGGGAGGACTTGCTATTGCTCTTTCCTAATAAAATGTGAATTTCGCCTTCTTATTTATCTTGCTCTTCACACACACTAGTAACTGAAGATGAAAGAGTTTAAAACCAAGAGAGAAGAGGACACAGTAATATCTACACCACCTAGGGAAGAATTGTCTTTTGTGTACTGGATAATGACAGACCTTTTAGGGGAAGATGCCAGAGTGGAAATTACTAAAGTTTTCCAGTTAGGAAGTGCCTGTGTTATGTTTCAGACATCTTTGTTTTGTTTGTGGCTTTGTTGTTGTTGTCATTTTCCTTGTTTTAAAGTTCTTGTTTCCCTTTACAATAAAAAAATGCCAAAATCTTTAAAGTGACCTGTCAAACTGCAGGTCTCTGGACATTTTCCTATAGCTGGGTACAGGCAACTGCTTCCCAAATTCATCTGCTCTCCTTGCCAGAGATGTATGAACCAGATCCAAGCCTGAGACCTTTCTAACATGCATAATGACCTTGCTGTCTCAGCAGGGCTCATTAGCATTGCTACAGCCCGGCTGCTGGAGCAGAATGGCCTTGTGCCTGGCCAGGCTGGATGATGGATGAGCAGAGTGCCTCAATTTGCCCAAAACAACCGGTCAAGTTCTTTTACTTTCCCCTACGGAGCAGATATTTTCTTTCATGGGTGCTGAGGAATGCCACCTTCAGGGCGGAAAGCAAGGCTAACTAATAAAATACAGGGAATTTTTCAGCTAGGGTAAACTCTTGATCATCTGAATTTTGAACAGAAGAGCCTAGAAATACAGATGAGTATTTCTCCTTTCAGTGCCTTCAGGGCTCCAGGCTATGGATTTAGAAAGGCAATTTCCACAGGTGATGAAATGCTCTCCTTGTCAAAACAAGGCTTTTTTTTCACAGGTGATTAGCTGGCAATTTGGCTAGCAGATGCTGAGTGATAGGAGCTCACAAATCAGCAAATCCTGCCTTCCTCCTAGTCCACACCTGTTTTACTATCACCATGATGAGTGTTGAACCTTAATGTGATTAAATTTAAATGCCTCCCTCAGGTGGTTAGGAAAAAAAAAATTAAAAATGGAAAAACATCACAATTTTGGAGAAGTAATGCTCTGGTTTAGAAAGAAGCAAATTAAGCTGCAGGAAAACAGCATCTTGGCTTTTTTAAAAGTTCATTTGCTCCTGCTGTTAATACCTTACCTGAAGTCACATCAGCCTGGGTTTCTGACACCTCAGCTGGTGTTGTTTTAAAAGATTACAATATTGGATGGATTATAAGTTGCAATTTTTCTGCTTTCATATGAGTTTGCCCCTAGCAAGAAAGGAAGGACACAAGCCCTGTTGCCCTTTAGAAAATGAGCAGCAAATAGGATCCTGTTTTCCCAACATTTACATAGCTACCAAGTGTTTTTCCTCTTAAGGGTTTGTTTTGAAAAGAATCAAAGTCAGATTTTGGGGTTGGTGGTTTTTTTTTTTTTGGGTTTTTTTTTTTTCTGTAGACATTAACATTTTATCCCAAACTGCAAATTGCAGTAGCACAAAAAAATGCCTATCATTCAGTAACATACAAATTTTATGTCATCTGCATGGCTTTCTCTACACCTGTTTCTGAAAAGCATATGGACTTGGAAGAGAGCTTAGCTGCCAAATCCTAGCAGCATACTTAGCAGATCTCAGTTACTTTACCTGCTCTTAACATGGTGTTATTTATTACTGAAGAACCTTTAAAGCATTTTATATTTATTATAAACAATTAAATATGTGATTATCCTGTTTCATTATGGATGTGTTTTGTTTACCTGGAAAGGTTGTGCCTATAAAATGTAAAGGATTGGAATATCAACAGAAGTTCCAGTAAAAGAGCTCAAAAATACACAATTTTTTTCTTCCTAGGCAAATCCAACAAGCCATTAGCCTCTGCTCTTCTGATTTCATTACAGAGATATCAGAGGAATTACAGTGGAATTAGAGTGGAGTAACCAAGTGGTGAATTAGGTCCTGTTCATTCCATTACAGAAACATAAAGCAGATGCAGTGTACATATGGGTCTCTGATAAGAAAGAAAGAAATTGCACATTCTAGTAGTTTAAAAATGCCTAACTGGAGAAAATATTTATTTCCCATCAGTCAAACCTAAAGACAATGGATATTTGAGAAATAAAAAATAAAATTTGCCATCACAGCTCACTGTGATTTATATCATCTTACTTTCAGGTGACGCTGTGCTTCATTAGGTTAGGACACAGCATGAAAACATGTCCAATTGGAATAATTTGCTCAGCTTTCAGGTCAGTTCAATGTTGGACTTTTGTTTATGTGTAAATTCACTTGCACCTTCATATTTGTCCATATGTGCAAATGAATTCTCCTCCAGCTTTGTCAGGAATTATACCTAAACTTGTAGGAGAGAAACTGGAGAATTCTTGCCTGTCAAATCTCAGGCCATCTCCTCAGTGCCCCCCCCCCCCCCCCTTGTGCTTGCTGCTTTTTTGTCCTTTGGATTTCAATGTATCTCCTATCATTCCATCACCATGCCAAAAGCTTACAAACTTCCTCTCCTGACTACAATTTTAATCACTAGATTGTTCTTTAGAGTTCAAGGCTTTTTTCTCCTATTCTCTACCATATTTTGCAAATTTGATCATATTTTGTATTTTCACAACTCTCATTAGTATTTTTATTCCAAGGTGTTGCTAATTTACTTTCTGAACATTCCTGTCTGGAGAAAGATGTATGAACTCCATGAGGCAAGTAGCTGCATTTTCTTCACCTGACATTTCTTCAAACACTATGACACCTCTGTGACTAGAAGGATAAGAGAAGGTCAAGATAAACAATGATGTCTAAGAAAAAGAGTAGAACTCTTTATGTGAGGTTATTTGACTGGAGAGTGGCAGATAAGCAAGATCTTTTCATAGTGAAAGCATGATTAAAATTGTTATAGTATCATTTTTATAGATGTCTATCTAAATATTTGTAAAATGCTCAGTAAACAAACTGATAGAAATGAATAAGCAAATAACTGAGTTGCTTGGAAATTTCACATCAAGAAAAAATGCAATTTCTATACACCAATGATTTTCCATTGAAAAAATGCCTGTGAAACTGGCATTTTCAACCAGGAAAAAAACCCTAAAGTTCTGTTTATTAAGCAAACGGAAATATTTTTGAATAGGTAAATAAATGGACTAGGTAGATAATAACCAGAAACATGGTCTACTTATCCGAAACTCTAGATGAGGTAACTAGTAGAGTGAAGATAATATTTTTTCTAATGTTTAAAATAGGTGAAGAGTGGAGAGAGAAAGGTGTCTCATATCTTTGAATTATTTGTTTGGCTAAACTGTCTGAAGAAGGCACAACAACAAGTTCTGTACTTTCATGCTTCTTTGTCCTCTTTTACACCAGCTCCATAAATCCAGAAAAAAGCCTTGTAACCCGTGGAGAACATCACCTCTAGAAACTTTTACCCAGGCTTTTCTACACCTATAACTACCTTGTTTAGCCCATACTTTCTTAAACTGTCACTTTGAAGCATAAAACAAAGTAGAAAATACTTTATGGGATAGTTAAGGGAGCTTTGCAAATCCATCATGGACAGACTCAGGCTCTTTCTGCTGCTGTCCCAAGTCAGCTGGGTGGCAGCCACATCTAGAAACAATGCTGCAACAGCATGATGCTCAAGCTGATTTATTTGCTTTGCAAAATAAATTAGTCCAAGCACAGTTTTCAAATAAGATATCTATACTGTATTTTTGTGGCTGAACTGAATTTATCTGCAGGGACAAACCGGCTATTGCGTAAGCATTGGTTAAACTAAGTAAGTTTTGCTCTGCCTTAAACCACTAATTCCTGGTGAGAGAAGCCTGAAAACAAAGAAATTTTGCCATGGAGACAATGGTATTCATGCCCACCTAAAATTTAATATGTAGACCCCTTGGAGAACCTTTCTGATAGTTATTTCCATCCAGCACAAACATCAACTGTACCCACAGCACCCACCACCAAGGCTGGCTACCCAGAGCTCTGTAGGAAGCACACACCAGAGCATGATATACGCTCTGCTTGTCCTTGGAGACCACACTAGGCACAAAATATCACAGCTGTTAAGTGCCTGGCAAATTTACAAAGCCTTCTTCATCCCTGCTCTAATGATTCTTCAAGATTCTTTATCACCTCCTGGTTCAGGGTTATTGTTAATTGCCGCGCAATTAGCACAGTATCTTCTGGTTAGCTTGAAATGCAGGCAGAAAAAGATCACATCTGCCAGAAGCTGCTGTGCACAGTCATACCTGGGAGGAAAGGAAGCTGTCCTACAGTCAACACCATTCATGTTTTCTCCCATTGGCGTACAACTCCAGCACATCAGAAGACATGTAACTGCTTTCCAAAAAGTATTGAATCCTGGAGAGCTTTGACTGGGAAGGGACATTAAAGATCATCTCATTCCAACCCTCCTGCCATGGGCAGGGATGTCATCCAGTAGATCAGGTTGCTCAAAACTCCATCCAACCTGTTCTTGAACGCTTCCAGAGATAGGGCATGCACAGCTTCTATGGGCAACCTATTCCAGAGCCCCACCATGCTTACAATGAAGAATTTATTTCTAACATCCAATCTAAACCTACCCTCTTTCGGTTTAAAACATTCCCCTTTGCCTTCCACTATTTGCCTTTGAAAACAAATAGCTCTTTATTTATAAATCCCCTTTTACTCTTTCTTTCTCAGCCTAGTCTTCATCCTGCACTCCTTTACCAAAAGACTTCTCCCTGAGGAGTGTCCAAAGAGTTGCATGGTAATCATCAGGAGAGGAGGTGAGAGAGGCTTGTCATGTCCAGAGGCCACAGCTGCAAAACATTATTCTCTCAAGTGCACACACAGAGAGATGTGGGAGGGAGATGTCTCTTTCCTTAGCCCACATTTGGCAATCTTTGAGCAACAGAAGACTAAAGCCTTGTTGACAGCTCAGCAACCTGCTCTTGTCTTAGAATTTTGTTTCAGTAAACCAGTTATTTACCTTGTTTGTACAGACAGATTAGTTGTTTTGGTTTTTTTCTTGATAATAAATACACAAAATAGCACTGCCTCATCAATCTGGCTAAGTCTCATCCTGCTTTCTGCTCCACAATGACCTTTTCAGGCTGACTGAATAATGTGTCCCTTACATGATTTCTAACAGATACAGATTGCTTACCTTCCCTTTCTGCTTGATGACATACTGATTAATAGCACCGTGAGAACTAGCTCCTTGTGATCAATTAATCATCTGTCATAATTGCTCAGTAGCTAAACAATTATTAATTTTGGGTGCTTGAGATAGTGAAGGTTGACAATGTTAGAAAGGAGAACATGTTCCCTTTGCTTCACTGGCGACCTGAGTCTAAAAATCTCTTAGAAATAGATATGTGTCAAGGCATTTATCCTTCTGTGCTTTGGATTGTAATAACTCCTCTCAGGGAATCCATCAAAGTATTCACTAAACGTCAGTTGCTGAGGGAACTTGATAATGGAAAAGCAATGCCTTTCTTGGGCACGCATTCAGAGTTTGAAGGCTGGGCCAGACAAGCCCAGCTCTGTTCATGAATAGTAGGATTCACAGGTAAAATTGTTCATTTTCACCCGCTATTTAATGACCTATGTGCAGAGAATTAAGCAGATTTATTATCTCCTGCTGGCTATCAGTGAATATAGATAAGTACTTGAAAACCTGACTTCTCAGAGGTAACAAAGATGAAGTAGACCTTCACAGAGCCCCCTACTTCAACACTAAGCTCTTGGCACATAGGGGATCTCTCTGAGAGTATGGAGGACTCAGTGACCCTTTCTTTTTCCCTTTAGATCTATAGTTTGAGTTGCCACTGGAGAGCATATTAGGGAGTTCTTAACAAAGAAGAGTTCTGATTCAGCATCATTATAAACCCAAGTGCTCAGAAGACAATTGGGCAGCGCAGTATTAATTAACTGAGAAGCATGACATGGAAAACTGACTTTGTCACATTTTGCTCTTAAAAACCAGACCTATATAACTGTAGTACTATGTAGATATAATGATATCTGATACCAAACCTGAAAGGTTAAAGCCCCCTAAGTTATTTCTATGTAGAGACATTTTACATTCAAAGGTTTCCTTCAGAACTTGTAAAAGCCAATGCCGCTTCTCTAATCTGATTAATTTTAAAAATCTCAAACAAACCTAAACACAAAAACTAAAATTTATCTAATAGGAAAAAATCATTACACCATACATTCTTCCCTTCTTGTTTGAACACATATCCTAAGTACAGGGTTTGCAAGCAGAGACATGTAGGGATTGCAAATTAGCATTTTGTGTTTGTAAGCATTGTGGTGATGCAAATTCTGAAGATGGTACTCTTAGTCCTGACTATTCCTAATCCCAATGCTATTCCAAAGGATTGATAATCCTTTGAACTTTATGCATCATAACATTACTGGAGGAAAAAAAAATATGTGATGATATTTGTAGTTTTTGGTTTGGGCATTGATATTGAATGAAAGAGCATTGAGACTATAGGAAGTAAACAACCTTTCTTGGTCTTGTTTCTTCCCATTAAAGTGATAAACACATCTGAAAAATACACACAAAGACATAATAGAAGTAAAGCAAATATTCATGAATGTTCTCCTGAAATTTTGGATAGAAAACAAAACATTCTTGGGCACATACAACAGCATTTCATTGCTTTTCTAAATTCTCAAGATTAATCCTCAGTGTTTAAATTTCAAATAAGGATTTAGTTATCCTAAGGATAACCAACACTTTATATCCTCCTGCATTTTTCATATAAAAACTCAGATCTGTGGTGGTATTTTAAATGAAATTATATTGGCACAGTTGTTTGAGCAATAACATTGATAAAATATCAGATTATGGAGCTCTTGGAATAGCCAGTCCTGTTGGGTACGTGCCTAATTATACAAAACAGGCAGTGTTTTACATTGTCTTAAATGAAAACCCTTGCTTCTCAAGAACCTGGAAATGTAGCATTGATTAATGTTACCCGATTAAAAATAATTTCTGTTCTGAAAATCTAATAGATTAATATTATTATTTCTACACAAATATGTAGTATGACTTCTATATTATAAGTAGGAAAATAGCTTCTTTATGAGAAAGGAGTAACGATATTGTTAGAATATCCTCTCAAAGGATAGCAGTTAATTTTGTGTTTAATAATAATATTTGAATGCAAAGGCAACATGGAAGCCAAATATTTACATTATGTTGTGTTGCCTCTTGAATATATTGCTATTCTTAAAGACCAGCTTGAGGATTACATGTATACAGGCAACAGGATTTTCCACAAATAATTCAGCATGATTAAGAGTCTTTGACCAAAGAAGTCAATGATATCCTTTCCTAAAAGGTTAACTCCCACTAACTGTGGATCTAGCCATCTGAGATTTTTTTTTCACACTTTTTTTTCTGATAGCTGACATTTTTATTACTGCACATTACAAAATGTATTCTCTTGGAAAATATGAAACTGAAATCAAAATTGTATCTTAAATTCATCATAATTTTCAGTAATCTATAAATTTGTTAAAGTTTAGACCAGCCTCCAAATTTTATTACATCAACTTCTTCCTTTTTTCCTCCGAATTTTTTTTCTTTTCTTTTCTCCCAGTTGTTTTCACCTATAAATTTATAGGCTATAAATTTGGTAGGCTAAGGTGAAACTATGCAAATGAATTAGTAAATTAGACTGCATTTGCTGAGACTAGATAAGCTGTCAAAACAAAATTCTCCTACTGGTCTGCAGAATTTGCAGAAGGAAGAAAAAAGAAGAGGGGGGAAGAAAGTAAATCTTTTACAGAGAGTGTATATAAAACCTTAAAATAAATAGTGGATTATATATCATGCTATCCCTCTTTATCTTCAAAATTCACTTCATCTTTATTAAAAAGTAAACCAAAGTCAGTCTCAAATACTGAGGATTTTATGGGTTTTGGACCTTGCAGAGCATTGTATCTCTTAGACTTGTGCTTGTCAGCAAGATTTTCGATATCTGAACTAACCTTTAACTCAGGTAACTTGTAAGAATTCATGGGCAAGGGAAGGAAGATATTTAGAATTGTTGCAAGATTAATTTCTACTCTTATACATGCAGAGATATTTTAAATATCACTTAATTGGATAGTGGGAAAGTTGAATTGTACCCTGGAAATGCTGCCTTTTGACCACTTTACTAAAACATAAATATATATTTTAGGTGATTTGACTTGACTTCATTACCATGTCATTTTCGCCCAACACTTCAGAAGAATTAACCGCTCAGAAGAATTCAGAATTGTCCTTAATTACATTAAGTATCTGTGAATATTTCACTCAAATGGTTTCAGCTCATGTTCTTTCTTCTCTACTAGTTATGATTTGATGGATAACATAATGATGCCAGATAAATTTCACCTCCTAATTGTTTTTCAATATATATATTAATAACTGATTATTAAAATTGATACTGACTCTAATTTATATAGATTTTTTTACAGGGTAAATTTTCCTGGGAAACATCTTCAGATCATCTTTTCTTACCAAACTGCTCTTCAGGGACCTAATGCTGGGGATATTCAGAGGTGCTAGAATTTGGGAATAACAAGGTTCCATTAATTTAAGCCATAGAAGTTTAATATGAAACTGGTTTATTGTATTTGCCATAATGGACCATCAATAACATAAAAGGAATTTTGAAACTTCTACATTACTTCTGACAGCTAATTTTTATAAGTTTGTGTGTAATTCAGGCATTTCTATAGCCTAGTCTTTGGTAAACTGTTGGACTTTCTCTTCAAGGTAGAATTATGTTATGCTGCCCATGCCATAGAGAAAAAAATCTTTCTAAACTTTTTCAGATGGACAATGCACTCTATTTGTTTGTTAGTTTATTTATTTATTGTCTCTTAGGACTTTTTCAGACTTTCTTGTTTGTACAATTTACTTTTCTGTATGAATGCCAATACTTCAACATTACCGTAGTATCTGATGGTCACTATTGTTATTCTTAATATGTGTTTTGATAGCTACTCCTGTGGCAACAGAGAAACAGCAAGTCTTTCTCAAGGTCAGAACTCAAAGCACATTATGCCAGCAGGGTGAGGTTTGCAGTGAGAGGTAATACCTTTCAGCAGGCTAACAGATGCATATGGAAGAGACACACCAGAACTTGGACACTCAAAGCATTCCTCAGAGAACTGTGACTGTCACAACCCCATGCTCCCCTCGAAAAAAAAATCACAGTTCCTCAGCAAAATGTATTATGCAGATATGTACTTTAAATTTCCAGTATGGTCAGGGCAGAACTCGCAGAGTTAATTCTCTTGGGAAGACTTGCTTTCATTGCTATTTACTGAGCTGAGTTTTCTGCAGATCTTCTTGCCAATAAAAACATTTTCTCCTGAAAGCAAGCATAATGACAGTGAACAAGGTTGAAAAGTACATTGAAAAAAGGGCTTAAATTTTTATTTGCCCAGCATTAATAAATGCCCAGGTGCTTTGAATCGCTTTTGCATTGCTAAATCAGTGCAACAAATGACAGAGGACAAGAGGGAAAGATGAAAGGCATTTCTACAGAAGTAGAGGAGTACACAAGACCTAATTATCTATAAACAGGAATAAGTGAACGTGACTAAATACCTATATTCTGTATTGTTATAGCTTTACAACACTGTCTGAATGAATCCCAACTTTAGCCTTTCTTGAGTCATATTTTAAGCAATTTCAGGAAGTGGGTTGTAGCAAGTAAGCAGTTCTACTTAAGATCTTCACAGATGAATCCACAACTGCAGACACAAGAACAGTTTTAGGCATGTTTGGAACTCCAATGGGTTGTATCCACTTATGTTTAAACCTACAGTCCCAAGCCTTTTGAAAAAGTTTTGTCCAACCCCAGAGACCTCAATGTTTTCCATATCCATTGTCACCTGGCTTTTCAATACATGCAAAACACCATTATTTTTATAGAGCTTAATTTGACACTCCTTTTGCAGAAGTTTTGTGATTGATTATAAAAATGTGATGGATTACTTTTTTAAGAAAAAAAAGAGGCATCACAAAATGTTGTATTATCAAAGTCAGAAGAGGCATAAAAGTGTAAAATACTATTTCATAGCTAAAACTGAAAGGTTTGTTTTCTTGGGTTTGGTTTTGTTACCTTGGTTTGTTTGCGGTTTTTTTGAGACATTATAGTTATAACTCTTAATTCATCTAGAATAACAGTGTTTTGATTTTGTTCAAAGAATTTAAAAGTAAAACAGGTCTCACTGGTGGATAACATAACAACAATGTGTTAAAACCTCCATGTAAATTATCTCATTTGTGTTGGTATTATTGTCTAACACTAATATTCAATATTTTGTACTATCGAAATATACTGAGATACTTGTGACACTCTGAATAATCTGACTGAAAAACTGCACAATAAAACTTTCAAACTTTGTTGTATAAATGTTGTATAATAACAGGTGGGCTATGTCATCACCCTCAGTTTGTTTAGCTTGATTATTGCCTTCTCAAGTCAGTCAGCTAGAAGTCAGTGTTAACATTTCAGAAATAATGAATGAACTGGTGACAATATACAGAAGCAAAGCAGGCTCCAGTGGAGTTGTATACAAGAGGCTGACAGGCTGTCAGAACCTGTCAGGTTTGCACTTCAAACACAGAAAGAGCATTTACAGACAGCTGTATAAGGAGTTAGTTCATCTCAAAAGGAATAGATGTCATCACAACTGCTCTGAGAATTTGCCACAAACTCATGCATCAAATATGAAGCTTTATTTCATCTGAGCCTTCTGGTGGAGTCTACTGAATAACCCAGTCTAGCTAGGCTCTGGGTTTAGATGAGGTCTGCCATCCAGTCCAGGTAAGCATAGATAGGAATAGATATAGACATAGGATATATCCATATGGGGTTTATTGGTGGTCGGGGAGGAGGCATTAGGAGAGCAATTGGAGATTGCCATTCTCTCACTTTGAACTCCAAGCCTGTGACAACCACATAGAAAACAAAGGTGCTGTATTGCACTAAATAGTTTATTTAGTTGTTGTTTTGCACTGGGTGATTTGAAATTTGCACTGAGTTATCCTGATATTGCACGAAACAGTTAATGTTATGTCACGTAGCTTGCTATTCCCTTCTCCCATCACACAGTCTCTCCCTCATCCACCCCTCTGCCCTTTACCCCCTGGTGGTCTGTCCCCTGGTTACCCCTACCCTCTCCCCTCCTCCATGGTATCCCATTGGCGGCGGTCCTCTTCCCCTGCCCCCATTCCCTCGGGTATAAAAGTCCCTGCGAGAAGAGAGTGGTCTCTTTTCTACCCTGGGGGGTGGCCAGAGTCTGAAGTGTCCCTTCCCAAGCCAATAAACAGGACACTCATCCCCATGTGGAGAAGAGTGTTTCTCATCTTTTGCTTTTGTCCATGTAAGACCGTGTGGGCCGGGGTCTGTAGCTAGCCAGAGTGGATTCAATCAACAGCCTGAGAGACACGGATCTTACACAAAGGGTAACCCCCAGGCCATGGACAGCAATGGAAATTTTTCATTGTCTTCTTTTATGGATTTAAGCAGACTCCGAACTTGTAATCTGGTCTATTGGTATTTTATTTTATCCAAAAATACTGTTCACTGAAAAGTCTAAAAAGAGAGAAGTAGGTTAGGTCAGGATTGGGAAGCTCCTTGAATATTGCTAGAAGAGATTGCTTTTGTTGGGCAAACAAGAGGCAAAATGGAGCTATATTTCTTCTTTGTAGTTATACCAATGGGATAAACAACAGAGAATTAGATAAGTTATGTGAGATGAAAAACTGATGTAAGAACAAATATAAATAAATATAGGTTAAAAATCAGATAGTCTAAAGATTGGAAAACTGTGATTTTAGAACAGACTTCCAATCACAGTATTAGAAGTAAAAATGAATCTAGCAAGGTATAAAATGGAACTCATTTAGCTTATATGGTGCATGGTCCAGACTGAAATGGTGAGGAATTAATTAATTTCTGACTAATTAATTTCTCATCTAGCCTCTTTTTCTAAATTATAACCTCTTTAAACTAAAAGGGTAAAGAGAAGCACTTCCTCCCTGTCCATCCCATGAATAAATTGTAGGCGTCTCCTACACATTGAGATGAGAGGGAAAAAGACTGCCTATGAGTGTCTCCTGAGATCCCAAAATTATGGCCCCACCAATCCCTGTGCTCTGAAGTCAGTTTCTTTTCCATTTATGAGAGAACCAACAGGATTAAAGCGCAAAACGCCAAATTTTGGTGAAGTTACAAAGATATTTTCATTTCTCTATATTTTTTTTTTCTACTCTCAGGAAGGGGAAGAGTAGGAAGGAGGAAGGGGAACAAGATAAGATGATAAGAGGATGTTACATGTTGTAACTTTAGACATAGTCAGTATGGCAACAGCACGAAGACTGTAAATCTGCAGTGCTCCTCTATTGTAGGACAGATATACTGGTCCTCTAAGATTGCTAAACTTTTCTACTATTAGATTTAAAACTATGCCAATAGCTTCCTTTTGCTTTCACTGTCACTGTCTCATTTCCTTTCCTAGTTATGCCACACTTCAGCAGGGCTTGGCTGTTTTTGTGGATACCTTGTTCTGAAGGATATATGCAAATAACCAGGAAAGGCTGTTATCAGTGGCTTTGAGATAAGCTTTCTTTTTGGTCACAATGATAAGATTGAAAAGATTATGGCTACAACACATGGCTAAAAAACATCCTGACCCTTCACTGACAGGTGGAATTGTTGCTCCTGGACAAATGAGGCATAGTAACTTTCACTCACTATAAAAAACAAGTAAACTAAAAGCACCCCCCAACAGCTACAACAATGAACAGGAAGGAAATTGCAGCCAGTGGAATTTGGTTACTCTCCTAGTTTAAAGCTTTGCCTTGTTATGATCATATTGGTTTCAATCAATTCATTCAATAGATCACATGCTTTTAGAGTTTAAAACATGGTGATTACATCTAACATGTGTATGTGTGAAATATGTCACTTTTAAAACAGAAAATAGAAATTATTTCTAATAGTGTTTTATAGATCAGGTGAACACATAATGTTACTGAAAAGCTTTCAGTTGATATTGTTTCCTAAGGAGTAAAAAAGAATGGAGTGCTGCTTTTGACCCATGGAGTGGTTAAAAAAAAAAAGAAATATCATTTTTAATTACGGCATTAGGTACTGAGCCTCCGAAGCAATTTTTTTCATTGTTGTCTAGTAATGCTCTGCAGTAAAATCTGAGTTCAAGACCTTGACATGACCTATGATGAACAATGAGGTGTGTGATTTTTTTTGGACTATCCTCAGGACTGTACGGTATGGCTTTTAATTGGGTTAAGGCAGACTTATGATAGACTTCAAAGTCTTTTCTATTTTGTTCTTATTGCCATGATAGTGGCTCAGTTGGATAATGCAATTTCAGAGAATTATCATGTAAGTAGCTTTCATATTGAATTAGAAAAATAAAAGAGGATATGAAAAATAATGCCTGCTAGACATCTCTTACAATAAGCTTCTGCATCTTTTCACCACAAAATGACATCTGTGACCTTTCTCTTCCCTTTTCAGTACAATCAGCCAGTATGAAAAGCTCTGCTCTACAGTTAAAAATAGATAGCCCCACCTATTAAATATTGTTCAGCAGAACATGCTTGTCTGACTTGGAAGCCAAAGAAAGAAGGTAGGAGTATGAAATTATTTAGGAAAATATATTTTTGTGTTCCTATTTTCTGTATGAGCTGACAAAAATCCATGACAAGGACAGGAAAATAATTGATCATGGTACTCAGATACCCCAAGTATCTTCCTCCTTGTCCAGAGAAACAAAATCCGGTGTAGTCTGGCCCTGATGGTAGTGAATCCTAGAGATAAAGCTGACTTGAAAATTTACCCATTCAGGGAAGAGCAAAATCTTCTTCATTAGCATGCTGCACAAGCAACCCCAAAAATGCATTCAGCTTTCTTACTTGCTTCTGAGTAGATGCATTTTTATTTTACAGATGCTATGCTTTTTTATTTATTTAATTAATAACTCATCCTATGAAAAACTTTCCTTATGAAAGTTTTTCACTTACATATGAGAAAATTTCTCAAGGAGGTACACATCTTTAGGTGCTGACAATATTACTTCATTGCTTGTTTTATTAATTAGTTACCAAAATAATAATCTATTACAGCATTTTCTGAATAATTTTATCACTAGCCATCCTTCAAGGATTTGTCTTTATGTTTAATTTCTGATTCAGAGTGCTATCAGCTATGCATGGCATAGAGTTTGGCTAAAGGTTGTTGATAGACTGTTGGCTGCTCTGATTTGTCACAGCCTCAGCAGTTTGTAAAGAGCTGTTTGCAAAGAATATTAGCAAATATTCTAAATATTATGGGTATGATGTGCTCTCAAGTGAAAAAATAATGGTTTTAAAAATAAAACTATGGCTCTGTTGGTAACAGTCACACAATGAAGAGGAACAACTTAATCTCTAATGTTCATGGCAAAAATAACACTTTCCCAATGTCGGGACTTGTGTCAAATTATTTTCCTCTGTTGAATGTGATAGGTAATAAATGACATTATAATGAAGTGTGGTCACATTATACAAAAAATGGAAAAGGAACAGTAGCAGTCAAATCTAGGTGAAACACATAACAAATACAGCAATAAAATAATAATAATAATAGTTTTAATGATAATAATATTAGTATTTAAAAAGCTATCAGGTATGGGCCATGAAAAATAAAGAATCTGCTACTTTTGTAAGTGAGTTTTGATTCATAGAGAACTGCATATTTCTGTACTTTACCCACCACCTCCTGCTTTTCTGTTCCTTCCCCTTTAAAGGTTTGTGCCCAGTGCTGCTGGACAGCTGTGGGTGCTCATGGAGTAATCCCTGCACACTGTGCTTCAGCTTCATATTCCAAACAAATCAAACAGGAGCAGCAACACTGCGTGGGTTTGATAGATCTGAGCATATCTAGAAAATATTAACCTGAGAGTAGGTGTTTTCTATCTTGGCAGAATCTGGCTCTATACTGAAGACTCCATTCAAAATTACAGTAGTAACATGGTTTCCTTTTTTACAGACAGAAGAATAAACCAGGAAAAAGATTTTTAAGTTTTTCTCCTGCCAGTATAGCACTGGGTGGTAATTTACCATCCAGTAACCAGAGGTTACCAGAAAAAAATAGAGATAACCATCAAAGAGAATTATACACAGCCCATGAAAGCATGAGAAGTGTGTGACAAAGGCACACCAAGATTCCATCCTGACCCATTTTTCCTCTTGGAGAAGTATTGGCTGCCTTTTCAAATGATAGGCACAACCACTAAACCCCTGGCACCAATCTCCATTGTGGGCTGAGCTGCAAACCTTAAATCATGTGAATGATAGTAAAAGCACATGTTTAAACCTTGGAGGGCAGGGTTTCTCTGAACAGGTATTATTTAAATTTGTCTCAATGTTTGGGAATGAAGGAATTAATTGGGGGATAATACACAAATACATTTGATGCCTTGATCCCCAAATCTCATAACGAACTCTGACAGTTTGCTCATGATGCTGCTGAGAGACCCTGAATTTTTGAAAACATAAACTGTCTCTTATATATGTGTCTTACTCTGTTTACACTGAACTGAAAGCAGGAAAAATACAGATCAGGAATGGGTTTTATGATAAACCCTTAACAACAGAGATACTTCTTTGGTTTTTGTCCTTGGAGGACCTGGAAAATAAAGTATTAGGACATAGCACACTGATTTAAGTAGTTTCTGAAGCTAAGCAGTAGTTTTGCCTTGTGAATCTGATGTACAGGAAGAGAAGCCATAATTTACATGGATTAAATTTGAGTTTAAGAGGCTGCAAATTCTAGTCTGGCGAGTGAGTCAGCCCCTTGACAATAACGTGAGTTTTTGGTGGTGGCTCAAGGCTCTGAACCTCAGTGACCTGGCTTATTTGTGCAACAAGGAAAGCAAAGCTGTTATCTAAAAACAAAACAGGTGTATGAAGCAATAGGAAAACTAAAGTATTAATAAAGCTGGGCTCGTTCAGAGATTTTTCACATCATATCTTTTTTCTTCCTCCTGTATTTGAATGTGTGATAATTGAACTTAATGAGGGGGAAAAAACCAAAACCAAAGCCACCAAATTTCTTGTAGAGATTATAGAGATTAGATTTTTGTTTGAAAAATTCTTGGGAGTTTTATTTCTTTCTTTATTTTTAACCTGATAGATGAGAGGAGTTCTAAAGTTACATGGGGAGCTGCTACTCAAGTACCTTCCTCTCTGGTTTATTACATTTGATTTTGTTTTTTCACAAAAAATCTTTCAATTAGCATCCCTATTTTTCCACTCTGGCTTTAGGCTACTCATGTTTTTATGAACCTTCTGTTCCCCAAAATTCTCTCTTACTTTTTGTATTCACACTTAAGTGTGTTAGACTTTGCATGCAGATGACTTTATAAGTTATAATTAAGAGTAATTCCACAATAGCAACAAAACAGAGGATTCTCATTCACTTTACAGGAATAAGCCTCACCAGATATTTTGTATCCCTTGTACAGTGTTTCTCTTCTGGACTCTGCTAAACACCAACATTTTTTTGCCAGCTCATGTAAAATTTTACTCCCTGTTTGCTGACAAAAAGTCTATATCTTGATTAAAGTCTCAACTTCTCTTTCAGTAATAATTACAATTTTTGAGCAGTAACTGATATAATCCTGCTGGATTTTTTCCAGAATTACTAGAGAATTTGGACCCCAAAAACTAAAAAGGAATTCAGATGGAAAGAAATAAGATTGTTGTGTACTTTAATCTCCAAAAGTCATTTCCTTACCCAGTGAAAACATATTAGTGCAAAACTGACCATACCTCTGCTGACTGGAAAACAACAAAAATGTAGCGCCAGAGTATAGAAGGAATGGATGTTTCTCACCAGGAAAGAAATTTCCTGTGTGCATTGCTAATAATCTTGTGACTCTGACTTTCACTCTGGAGAACAAGAACTTGTTTCTCAGAGGCTAGGAACTGGAATGGTGAGTGGAGTTTCCATCAGTGTATGAGGCTATAAAGACAAGTTACTCTGTTCCTCTGCATATCACTGGGAGCAGAATTTCACTAAGGAACAACTTTTATCAAAAGAAAAACCTCATGTTGAATTATACCTTAGCTTAAAAGAGCTCAGATAGCAGCTAATCTATCACAACTTAATGCACTTTGCTCCAGGGTATGAGCTATAATCTGGTATATTTCCAGATGAAATGAGGACCTTGTTCCTAGTCTAATTTTGTTTTTCTTCACCTCTCAGGCACTGCACCTTATTGAGCTTCTCAGTTAGTTCAATTTAAAGAGCTTTTTCATACCAGAGAACTTTTCCCTGTGCAGGACATACTGACTTTCTTTTTGATAATATTCTTAGCCTGAGTTACTTCACTCTTTCAATCTCCCACAGAAATATTCTTGGGAAATTTTCCTGAAGTTTAGATAGTCAACTGCATTTTTGAACCCTTCCTCTCCCTGGTGCTTTCACTCCAAGATAATTCCACAAAAAGTTGGACATCTTCAGAAATACTACCAATCTTAGGTGTCATCATTCCATCTGTTTACTGCTTTATCTCAGTTGTCCTGTCTTTGGCCATCCAAAATTTCTCATATGGAAAAGAGATGATAGAAGGGAAACATCACAGGCTTTTCACATTTTTATTTTAAAATTTCAATTTTCTCATGTAAGTTTCTATCAAAAATTTGAAAATGAAAATGTACAGCACATTCAGCCTGAGATATATAGCTGCTATAGAATATAGGGTTAATATATATAATGTAAGGTTTATTCAGGCTTTTTTTATTATTTATTTTAAGCTCTTTGATTTATTTAGAAAATACTCAAAATAAGATTCTCACTCAAGGCTCTTTGGGGACTCTGTTGAAAGGCAAGAAAATCAATTGTTTATATAACAACATCAGGCATGGGCTGAAGCATGCAACCTGAAATAAATCAGGCTGTTTGAAATGTAGGAAAACAAAATAAAAATAGGAAATAAAATATTCTGCATTTATACAGCAAATCCTATGTATTATTTCAAACAAATTTAGAGTGGCAAATTGAAACCTTTTTATTCCTGCAGGAAAATGAAGCATAGAGATGATTGATGTATCATTGGAAGCCCCATAGATAATAGAACAGAACTGAGATGCACCTTGGGTATGAGTCCCTCTTGCCCTATTTACAGTGCTTTTTCATAGAACCTACTAAACTTTGTAAGGATCAGAGCCAGACTAATTTCTTTTAGATTCAGTCTGGAAAGAAGTTATTCCATAGAATTGTTTGTTGAATAATGTATTTGGATGAAGGTTGTTGAATCAGTGCTATGAAAGTACAGTGCTTGCAACTGCATGTAAATATATATTGTAAGAAGCTCAAGTACTAGAAGTAGTTTGTGGGCTCTTCACAGCAAGCAATCACTTATCAAGCCACATGACAGCAAGGTATATGATCACAACATCAGTTCGGTGCAAAAAGTGATTTTCTGAAAAAATCATGACAGCTGGCTTATAGATAACTGTACTGCTTTTGCTGTCAACTTTTAAATAATAGGCTGTAATAAAAAAAAAGAAAAACTGCACAAAGCTTCTGTAGGAAAAATTGTCCTGAGTGAAATGTTTGATTCTTAGAATTTCAATATGAGATTTAACGATTTGATTCTTGAAAACTCAAGAGCCTTCTCAAGTGAAAGATGAAAGAATACAAAGGAGTTCACCATGAAACTAAAATATATAATTGTATTTATCTCTGCCTCAGAAATAAGTGAGGAAAATATACTGCATATTCACAAATTTTAAATTTTTTTGTACTTTATATCACTGCCCTTCTCCTCAAAGTATGGGTATACAAGAACTTGATCAGTTCCAGGGATTTTCCTGCTTTTATGTTTGCACTAATTTGTATCAAGTTTTTCTTAGAATTTACCCCTTTAAATAGGGAAGGAATTTTATGTGTTGTAATGACTTAGAGGAAGAGATACAACATTGAATCCATGTTTTAAATCCATGTTTTGTTTATAAACTGAGTATAGTGTATTCAAACAAGAAGCAGTGACCCCCAAAGACAGTGCAGGCAATCTTGGTGATTTAGCTGCACCACTTGAATCACAGCAGTCAAATAAAAAACACTAGAAACACAGAAGGAAAGGGAAAAAGACAGAAACTGGGTGATATTTACATGCATAGGTGTCCTGGAGCTGCCAGAGTTGCGAGATTTCTATCTCCTTCTTCTGATAAGTTTGAGGACAGAGATAATTAACTGATTACATTCAAATGGAATGATGACAGGTTAAGTACATCCCGATGGTGTCCAGTGGAATGATATGGAGAGCTGAAAACCCTCACCATCTATCACCCTGATGTCTGTCAGAGGATTCATTACTGAAGTACAAAAGGAAAAGCTAAAATAAGCCAAAGTATAGCAAGAAGAAATAACAGAAGAGACCACCAGTGCTCCGAGGGGTGATCTGAGAATCATCCAAAAGTTCCCAGTTTTGGTCAGAACAGCAGTTTGGAGATAGAGATGTTCACATAGGTGAAAAGGTTCAAAGAGAAGATTACCCAAAGGCTGTTAAGCATCTCATCCCTTAACTTGGTAATGTATGCAGGCTGTTTCTACAGTCAGGAAGAAAAGCAAGGGATTTCTGGAAGCTTCCACAGGGCCAGCCTGAGATTTTAACCTTTCCCACTGACTTTGTAAACCAAATCAAGTCATCTCCATGCTGATGAGATGCAGCAGGCCAAGGGAATGGGAAGGACAAGTTTGAATTTACTCACCACAGATAACTAATGAACCTTCTCCTTCTTCCCAGTCCCTTAGTCCACTGCCAACATATGTTAGGAGCTTTTCTATAGGTGTTCACCCGGTTTCAAACTTAAAACAAAGTTTGAATTGTCATTTCCAAAAGCTGAACTCTCTTTTGACAGAATGTGCTTTGGAGCTGGCTTTTGAAATAATCGCAGACTGGCTTTGTAAGAGCCAAAAGACAGGGGACCTAAGACTTTAGCTCTTCACAGCATCAGGGAATTGAAGCCAAGAGATTTTATATCAGAATAACCTTTTCCAGGGGATATTTTTGAGAAATTTTCTCCCTTTTCCTGCCTGAGTAGAGACATGGCACGAGAAAAATGCACAAGTTCACCCAGTTGTAAAAAAGCAATGAGAAAGGAGACAGGCTGCTGCTGTAGTCCAAACATGACTTAAGAATGATGAAGTTTTTATATTATGTCTTTTCCCCTTTTGTGCTGAATTTAGCTGAGAAATAGCTGCTTACTTATTCAACTGGGGCAGATATATTTCTCTACATGTGCAATAACTCTGCTTCAGATTCCTAAAGAAAGCTATGGGTACCTCAAGCAAGAGAAACATATCTGTGACTATTGAAACTCAAATTATACCCTCATGTTAGGGATCTGAACCTCTGTTGGTTGAACACCCATATAAAGCTGATGTTGTTTCTTATGATTTATCAAATGAGCTCAACGAATACTTATTCATCATTCCTGTTATAGGTCTTTCTTGGAGGAGATTGAGAGGTTCCTCAGGAAAAAAAAGCTGATTTCCTTCTGTTCTGTTGGTGAGAATTAATTCCAACAGGCAGAGTTCTGTTCTCTTCTTTAAGAGAATGAGCAAGTTTCTCAAGATGCAAGTATTTAAAATAACATTAGTCATGAACGAAGAATTTACACATGCAGTATTTGAACTCAGTGTTTTCCACTTTGCTGTTTGCATACGTGCAGCTACATTCTATTTCTTTTTCCTTCTTATCTCAGTCCTAGGCAATGAAAATATTTGGATGGTCATCTTACTCTGGAAGGGAAACAAACAGTGTAAACATAGAAGCGAACAAGTGTTTGAGGGATTGAAGGGTGATGATTAAAACTAAACAGAGGAAGGGAAAAGTAAAGGACTTTAAGAACGACCTTAAAGGAGACAGGGAAAAATGAGAAAGAAAAAAGCAGTCTGTAAAAGAAAAAGGAATCCACACTGGAGTGAGAGAAAGCAAATGGCAGAGAAAGGACAACAAAGCAGAACTGACTAAAGTGGGATTTGAAAGGGAAGCTTTACAAATCTCAAGGTGTCAGCAATTTGGTTTTTGTTTGTTGGGGGATTTTTTATGTTTTTTAAATGCCTTCACAAGGAAAGGGAGAAATTTTATTTGCAATGTTAACACAAAAGAAGTACAAGTCTGCCAAAACCAATAAGGTGCATTGAAATGTGTGTTTATTATAATAAAGTAAATTTGTGAATGAACCCATCTTGATTTCATTGGTATATATTTGCAATAGCAGCAGCAATAGCGGCAAAAATAGTGGAGATTTTTAGGGGAAGTGGCAAAAAATATGAGTGATAAATGTACAATTAATTATTTCCTAAAAAAGAAAAAGAAAATAAGTATTCAAAGGAGAAGGGAAAAAGAAAAGATACAAAATGAGAAAAAATGAAATTCAAATATTACACTAGGGAAGGGGGTGGAAGAATACAAAAATAGAATATAATTACCTAGCAATCATTTTTAAAATTTAAGAATTATATCATCCATCTTAATCTCATCACAATATCATGTCTGAGTGTGAAAGGACAGAGAGCGTTTAACTTCACCCCTTTCCCCCAAGAGACAATTAAGAGGTGATGACGTCAAGTCATTATTCCTGTTTAGCACTTAGCCTTTGCTTTTCCTGTGGCAGCACAAGAACAGTTTTGCAATGGAGCATTCAGTGCATGGATCCCAGTTCAGCACTAGCAGCTTCTGAAGGCTGCATTGCTGCCCGAGTTTGTTTACCTGTACTGGGAAAAAGAGACCAACCAAAGTAAATCTCATGGATCTGTGAGACTTCTCCTCACTTTCCTCTCCTCTCAAAAGCCCAGTTAAATCCCACTGTAGCCACCACCCATACTACCACTCTGATTTCTGATGATAAAATATCCCTATTTTTTCACACACAGATAAGGTGACTACTCGAGAAGGATATATCTCCTTTCAATCTGGAGACAAGAAAAGCTTAGGAATGAAAAACCCTATGGCCACTGAAAAGTTTATGAGCATCAGGAACTCTGGTTTCAAGAGGGCCTATGCCCTTCTCTGATGCAATTGATATCCATTATGACTACTTTGGCCAATGTAAAGTTTGGTTCATTGTAAAAGCATAGGTATGGAGAGGGAGAAATGGCACTTTGAAAATAATAAATCTTAGAAGTGATATTAACATGGGCCTAATTTACATTTTTTATTATTTATAAGTATTCAAAGCCATTTTCACATTAATTTAGAAAGAATTCTTTTAAAAATAAACCTTAAAACCCATGTCTCTATGAAGATTTATAGAGAACATTATTTATACACCTAACTAAGCTCCAATGACCTCCCACTCAGATGTCCTCAAATGAGGAACAAACAGGATAAGAAATATTGAGGGGAAGGGGGATTAGCCTTCAGAAGTATTTTGTAACATTGGAGAAACTGTCCTTGTGATATTAATGAAATGAAGGCTGAGTATTATGATAGGGAAGAAAATAAATAAATAGGGATAAGAGTAATCCCAGGTTATAATCCTATTGTAAACTCTTGCTGAAGGGAAAACTTTTCTCCAGACCTTGCAGAAAGGTGGAAAGTCTTATTTCAAGAAAATATAGGTACAGTGAGGCATTTCCATTGACTCTTATTTTACTTTTTAAATTACCCAAAATTATTCAGAATATATTAGCACCATTGTGCTGTCAGATGTAAAGAAGGTGAAAAGCTTCCTGATTACCACTAGAAAACCAGAAAAAGTGAAGACTGGAGTTTTAGTAGCATTTAGAAGGACATCTGTTCTGGGATCCATGGAGCTGGCTTGTGTACCCAGCAGAGAGGAAAGGATGACTGCATGGCTAGCAGAGAAGAGGCAGAATGTTAGGGATAGCAGAGCTCATCCACCACCCTGCTACTGATTTGGTCAGTAGCACCTCTGAATAATGCAGGCAGAAGGAAAGACATGACAAAGCAGATCAGCAGCTGAAACTCAGAATGTCTGTGGTAGTTCTTTCTGATTCACATGCTGAGACTGATAGTGAGAAACTTGCCAGCTTCATGCCACTGAGATTGCAATCAAAAGACCCTTAATTTCTGCCCAGAAAAATACTGGTTTTCCTGGACACAGAATTGTGATGAATTCTGACCCAGAAAAAGCAAGCACAATGGCACTAAAAAAAAAATAAAAGCACAATGGTACTAAAAAAAAAATAAAAAATGGAGAAGACAATGAAGACAAGGTTTGATTTTTCATGCAGTTGGTATGAAAAACTGCACTAATCACTATTTTTCTTCATACTCACAATGATTTTGGAGCTGCCACAATTTCTGGTCTTATACAGACTGTGGACAGTATTCTCCTATTCATATTATCTCCATTTCATGTAGCTTTAAAAGTTACAGGAGAAATATACTGGTGAACTCAGTCTTATTTTCAATTATCATATAAAAACTTCTTAGACAATGAAATCTCAGTGATGTTATTCCTATGATTTTTTGGGGCACAAAAAATAATTGCCAAAACATTCATCAGGTTCATTGATCTGCTTTCTGGAATAAACTAGATATAGAAACGTGTCTACTGTAATTTGATGAGTGATGGTTTTTTGCAAAATAATAATGAGAAAGCTTTTTTAAAATGTACCTGAAAGAGCAGGCTAGATCCGAAAAGAATACAGAAGATTATTTTAGGGTGGGATAGGATGAAATCCAAAGAGCAGGGTAAGATCAAAAAACAAATAGAAATCTGTCTATACTGTGGAAGAAGTCATGAAAATAAATTGAAGCTTGAGGGAAGGATGGAATGGAAAAGGACAAAACTAATAATTTATTTACCAATCCAGTCATTTAAAATTCTAATTTATGTACCCATCTATCTCACTCTATGCTGTGTGTAACAAAACTTTCATCAATACAACATAAAGACGTCAAGTCCTTGAGCTTTGTCCTCCTCTTCCCCTGGAAGCACTGGAGAATAATAATAATATTTGTGCCTGCCTCAGATCTCCTTCTCTTGAAGGTGAAGAAGCTGAGCAAGGGCCGTTATTATCATCTTTGGCTCTGAACCCTTTACTTCAGACTTTCTTTAGAAACAAGTTTGGAAATACCTGAAGAGAAATGAGCTCACTGGGGAAATTATCAGCTTCAGAAAGCCAAATACCCCTACCAATCACCCCACAATAAAACAGTCTCAGACAAACTCATTTCTTACAGAACACTTTCTTTCCACGATGTTGCCGGCTGGAAGAGCTATCGCTGTGTAACTGCTCTAACGTGGTCCATGTTGGCAGGGCTTGCAGCTGTACAGCAGAGCAGAGCAGAGTGCTGCCGTGACATGAGCATTATTCCCTCGAGGGACTTCTGTGTCTCTCTTGATTCAGCACCGCAGCAGTCCACCACAATGGACATTACAGAAGCTTGAATTTTGCAGTACAGCATACTGTGCCTCCAAATGCTGTGTTTGTGAGATTAATGACTCTCCCTTATGCTCTGCAGTCTGAACCCATGGTTTACACGTGCTAGTAATCATATCATTTCATATCCCACAGACATCCTCTTGTGTCTCCTATTAACACATAGCTTATTCTCAAAAATATATTAAGGTACCAATTAAATTCATTATATTCACTCTATCTAATAACGTTAAACAGTGATTTTTTTTTTCAAAGAATTTTATAAACTTATTATTCTGATGTTTCAAAAACTGAGACCACTATAGTCCAAGAATAAGTGAATCACTCTGCTCATTAATTTTATAGGTTGTATTGAAACTCTCACCACAGTAATTTATAAGCTGATAACTTTAGAACAGATTTATCAAACACATTATTTGATAAAACACAACCAGACTTGCTAAACATATTTCACCAACCTCATGTGAAACTTCATAATAACATAAAATTTTAAAAGAAAACAGCCTTAGAAACAACTCAAAGAAATATTGCTCAACGTAATAGCAAATCATGACAATAAAAGCAAATCTATGATCAAAATGGTCAACTCAACAAGAGCGAGATTTTCTACAGGTAGTTCTATGATTGCACCTTACATTGTAACCACCATCTTGGTAATCCACTTACAAGAAAATTAAACAGATAAGCGTAACATATATTTCAAACAAAAGTATCTTGCTGCTTTGCTCAGTTCTGCCTGATTAGCCTGTGTAGCTGAGCAGGAAGTTGAGCAGTTCTGATGGCATCTGGCTAGTCCCAGCTCCTGCCTGCTCACCTTATATCTAGGAACAAAATGACATCTGGAAATGATAGCGGATCTGGAAATGATAGTGAGAAATTATCGATGTTCTTCCTGAATGTGCAAAGCAGAGAAAGATTTCATAATTAACTCTAACCTTTTACATGCATAAGATTTGCCTATGCTTTTCCTTAGGGGTTTGAGATAGCCAGCTGTATTAAGCAAGCCGTCTTGTGTCCAAATGTTTATATTCTTGTCTAGAGTGTCAGAAATCTATGTGGCTCTCTGGTTACAGCAGTACCTGACCATGTGGAGGAGGATGCAACATGAAACCCAACAGAGGCCCCAGTATATCTCAGCAAAGGCATCTTATATTGTAACTGGTACCTTTCAGGCTGCACTGAAGGTTTAAAAATTAGAATTAGACCAATTAGTTGCCACCACTTTAACAAGGAGGAAATTATACAGCCTCCAGCCCTATTCTAGTGGAGCACTCCAGACAGCAAGGCTGTCTTTATCCAAGGATTATTGCAGCATTTAGCTGATCACTTCTTATATGTAGTCACATATATGGGATCAAAAGATGACAATAGCCAATGTGCAGAGGGCAGGCTAGTTAAGTAGAGCAGTCCAGCTGACATCATTAGGCCACTGGAAAAAGTCTGAAAGTTTATTTTACAGTAAAATATTTACTCATTTGGTGGGACAATTATTATATATTTGTGGAGTCCATTTCTTGACAGAGTAAAATCTTTCCAAGTAAAAGACAGACCGAGCTTCTAATCTGGACATGGTAAGAATTGTCTATTGGATTTACTTCCTATCAATACTTCCATGCTTCAAGTTTTTGTTGAATTTCTTAGAAGACAGTAAGTTAATACTTATTCATTAACTTATTAACATTAAAATTTAGATTTAAAATCCTCATAATTTTTGTTTCTATCAATCAAAGTTTCATTAAACTTAGATTTCATTTTAGGTCCTTGTAATCTCAAAAACCAGGAGCTTTTTTCTCTAAAAAATGAACATAATTTTGTCATCACAACACTGCAAATCATTAAAAAATAATTGAGACATATTTACAAAACATTGTCTATAAGTTTCAGATTTAAAAACCTAAAATAATAAAACAAACAAACAAATTTAAATGAAAAAAGCATTCATATGTTTACTTTTTTTTAACATTCTTTACCAGAAGTATTCAAGAGTGGAACAGACACATCTTACTAAGGATTGCAAAGTCTAACTCAATGAACTCAAGGAACTCAAAGTCTAACTGCTGTGTGTTTTAAAGCTCTATGCCTACAGCTTCCTGTATACAGAATGTGCATTACATAACTATAGTAATCAGTTACTTCAAAAATGTAGGTTTTAAGTTACTCAAGGGAACATGAAAGTAACACTTTATTTTTATGTACTTATGAAAAAACAGCACTGCAATTATGAAGTGGGAGAATGTAAACCAGAAAATACATTCTAGAAAAGTGCATGACTGAAGCAAATTCTCAGAGGTTCCAACAGTTACAAAATTCTGTTCTATCTTAGTATCAAAAACTAAAATTTGAAAGACAACCATATCTGAGCTTTACCTGCTTATTTGATTTTCCTGTATGGTGAGGCCCAAAGTGGGAACAATTTACTGAGAACAAAGTAACATTCCTACAAAAGAACTTTCCACCATGGTGAACTCCCACCAGCACCTTCAGAAAATAGCTGTCACTCAACATATGCACCCCAGTGATATTTAATCCTCAACTCAGGTAAAGGAAAAAGCCTGTTCCTCAGTGCTCTATCAGGGACCTAAGTCTAATGTGCTCTGCTCTCCGAAATGGCTTCTAAATTTTGTCTTGCTTTGTGCCTCAGTAACTCGGGAGCTCCACAATAAATTGCTATGGTCTCCAAGGGTTCCCCAGAGGATGAGTTCACTCATGGGTGCTGGTGACATACACAGGCAGGCACCAAGGTACAAAAGGCTGGTTCGTGTGTCACTGCAACTTGACCACACCAGATGCTTGTCCAGACTGGAAATTATCATCATCTCATCCCCTGGTATGCAGATCCTTGAAAGAGCTCATTCCCCTTACTGCTCTTTCCTGACCTCACAGATAGGGTTGCCGCATTTATGCTCATTAGCAGACCTCCTTTTGGGCCACAGAGTTAATCATCATGGTCAGGCCAGGCCTCTATCTGGTAGAGGACACACAAGGGATCCTAAAATATATCAGACTTCCTTGAACTTATCCTCTGAGAGAGCACTTGAGTGAATTAATAAAAGCAATTGAGTCACAAAGTAAAGCAGACCATAATTTCTTGAAAATAATCACAGTACAATGTTAGCGTGAGCAAATTATAAATACTGGAGAATAGTGTCTGAATTTATACAACATTTTCCCTTGAAACATAAATCTCACTTTATGAGAACAGAGAAGACCCAGAGAAGTCAGGTTCAGCTCACAGATAGCACATTTCCTCCTTTGATTCATGTGTTCCAATTAACAACAGTAATAAATACGCTTCACACAATTCATATAAGGGTTTTAATTGTTGACGTAGTAGAGAAATTTTTGCAGCAGAACAAGCAGTTTCCAAATCTAGTGAGCCTGTTCAACTCATACAAGATCCACAATGTACCAGTTAGAGGTATCTGGTCAATATTTTGGTATTTTACTGTGAGCAAGAAATGCATGATACAATACTGAAAGATTTATTTCTGATATTGTTCAGAAAAATGCATACCCTGGAAATGTTGCTAACGAATCATCCAACTATGGTAACAGCTTCACAATTTTTAGTGAAAAGTAATTGTCTATGGCTTCATTGAGGATAGAAGAAATTACAACTTGTCCAATACAACTGACTTTTTCTTCTCTTAGATTTGTTGCTACTATTTTTTGGAAGAGCTTTAGTTTTAGTGTGATGTGACAGATACTCAGACTGCCACTGTCCTTCGGTATCCTCATTCAGCTCTCATGCTGCAGTGTATCATTTGGGGCCATCACCAACACCAACCAAAATGCAGATCAAATTAAAAAGTTTAAGGCTTTAAAATGTGATAGGTCCAGCACATTCAGAAAACCAACAAAGAACTGAAACTCAACATGTGAGAGATGCATAGCTTTCAGGGAGACCATATATCACCTTCCAGTGTCAAAGTCACTAATGTGAGCTGGGCGGGGAATTTTGGCAAGGATGTGAAGTGATAGGACAAGAGGTAATGGCTTTTAACAAAAATAGAGTGGATAGATATTAGGAAGAAATTCTCTCCTGTGATGGTGGTGAGGAACTGGAACAAGTTGACTAGAGAAGCTGGGGTCTCCCCATCCCTGGATGTGCTCAGTGTCAGGCTGGATAGAGCTTTGAACAACCTGATCTGCTGGAGATGTTTCTCCCCATGGAAGGGGGTGTTGGAACTAGGTAGTCTTTTAAGTCTCTCTCAACTCAAATAATTCTATAATTCCATGATAACTCAGTGATGGGATCCTATAGTCTTCCTCCTGTCTCCTATCTAAAGGCAAAAGAATACCCAGATGTAATCTTGGAATTTCATTTTGGGATTATATCCAGAGAGAAAAATCATAGAAGATTTTCAACTTTTTACTTAGATCCTAATGATACTATGACTTTGTTCAGCAAATGTTGAACATTTGCTGATGACTAATGTGTAATTCTACAAAAACTGAATTGCAGGATTCACAAAACAATTCAAGAAACCAAGAATGAACCTTACCTTGATCACAAAGATTCCATTTCCTGATGAAAAGAGACAAGGGCATAAAAATAATTTATTATTGTTTTCTCATCCCGTGTGATAGAAAAAAAGAAAAATGTTTTATTTTGTGTTGGAGGAAGGACACTGCTTTCCAGACAATCATAGTTAATTAAATTCTGGTGGTGTAAGAGGCTACAAGAGCCTCATGACATTTGTTCACCTCTACATCATGAGCTCCTTAGCAAATAAGCCTTTTACAATCTGTAGTAAATTGCACAAAGCATTTATTGTATCGTAAAGTCCATCTCTGATGGAAACCTCTGAGCACCAGCATTAGACAATGAAGTACAACTACTATTAAGATCCTTACACTAAAATAACTGAGTAAAAAAAAACATGGGAGAATATGTATTGTAAAAGATGCACAAACTAGCCTACAAAAGAAGACTTGCAAAAATTGTATAGGAGAGCCATTAACATCTGTGTTTAACAAACGTGGCCAGAATCAGCATTTTTGTTTTTACTAATGGCTGATTGCATCTTCAACACTTTTTAAAATGGTTTATCAAGTGTTCCTCACATGTTTGACAAGGTATAGAAGGCTTGTGAACCTCTATAAAATAGGCTGTCTGTGGAAAGCAGCAATAAATTATGCTGCTTTTAACAGATTTCAAACTTCATATTGTACAAAGAAGTAAAGTTGCAATATACGTCAAAAATGAATGTGAACGGGTGATAATCTATTTTACCATTAATTTGCAAGTTGTCATGCTGCTGTCATTACTGTACTGGAGACAATGTACTGTTAGTTTCAGTACCAGAAAATTATTGTTTCCTTTAGGAATGACTGTCAAAATGGAACCCCAACAGGCTCAAGTAATGGAAAGAATCCTCTGAAATTCAGGCAAGGGGTCAAGTTGATCAAATCATGTAAAACACATGAAAAGGAAGATGCAACTTTAAAGAGGTAAGAATGCACACACACCTTAAAAGCAAGGAGCAGGCAATAGGTATAGGCTAGTGAGGATTACCAGTTGCTTTTTGCCATAGTCAAAAGGAGATTCATATAAATGTTCATTAATTCAAGACAGTATTTGTAAAGACGAGTTTATGGTTTATACCACACAAAGGGAGTCAATATGTCCAAAGGAATGGCATGCTTTACTGAGCTGGATTTCTCTACAAATCAAAAAAGATTAAAGAAAGACTGTGAATTTGGTTTACCATATTAAGAAATATGTTAAAATTTCACACTAAAATTTGAAAAATCATAGAACAATTAACAAGTTTCTGTTTGACAATATTCTCAACTGGTCAAACTTCTCTTTGGATTCAGGAAATTTTCTGTTCTTCTTTCCCTTCCTCGAGGGATGCTTTATCTCTTTGGCTTAAACTCTTGTTGTTGAAATAGAAATTGGTTTTCATACGTCCTTAACTAGACTGAAAGGTTAGACAGCTGCTTCTGTTTTCTCTTTTCCCAAACCATAGCTGCAAGTAAAGGCCTCTTATTTTCCATATCCATTACATTTTATGGTTAGTGCATGCCTTTCCACACCACTGGATTTTCCTGTTCACAAAGTTGCCAGGGACTACAGTGAAACTTCACGCAGTGATCCTTGCACAAGACTCAGCACTTACAATTTGTGCTTAGCTTCATCCAAAGAGTAAATGCACATTTCTTACACAGGTGACAGACTTTTATGTTGGAGCATATTTTTTGAGTCAAGTTCCTTTATCTTGTGCTACATTTCAGAAACCCTGCCATCACCAGCACTTGTCCACTTCGTGACCCCAGTTTGGAAATAGCATTCTTAAAAGATATCTCTATTCTTTCAGTCTTTTTAGCATACACCTTGTCTTAAGATTGCTTATAAACTACCAGCACCCAAAGATAAGCACAATCTTCATAATGCATTTTTTTACGAGTTAGGTTACTTTACTTAATCACAGTTTGTGTAGATAAAGCACATGAAACAGAACCTGTCTTTTCATTTCCACAACCACTTCAGCTGCATCTCTTCACTGTATATTTATTCTTGAATAATGAAAAAAAACCTAAGTGATAAAAATAACATAATTTAAAAGAAATTAAGTATAAAGTGCTAAAAATTACTTTAATCTTCTTACAGTCCAGTGGTGGGCTCAAGAAAGGAGACACATTGATGAATTAAATCCCTTTCTAAAATGTAAAAATCCCTGCCTCATGACAATACATTTTAATGTTCAGGTGAATTAGTTTCATGTAAACTGCTTCATATATCATTTTACACTTTAAAGAAATGGTCTTTGACATTCTTTTAGGAATGCTGTTGTAGTCTTTGTAAATTATAATTGAAATTGAGAAAAAAAATTATGTTTCCTGTTGCAATTAATCTATCGAATAGAAGTACTCAGTGAAAAATGTTATGTGTTGATATCATTAAAGAATTTAACATCAGGGTGCTGCACCTACAACCTCAAATAAATAATTTTTTCATTAAAAAATGTTAAGTGCTTACTTTTGCCAAAGCTATCACTTTGATGTAAATGTGTGTTTTAGTATGTATAAGTACTAAGAGCATAAAATTTTTTTAGGGCCATCACCACTTCAGCACCATCGGCAAACAGCCCCACACTGACTGATGCTGGGTTCACTTATGTTTGTGTAGCCAATGTGCCACTTTGACAGCCAACTGCAATTCAAATCCCTTTTTCAATACCCTGCACCACCTGTGATGCAAATTTAAATTAATCCTGATTTTCGTGGCTTACTAACACCAAATCCAGCAGAGAGAGAATGTTATCTGTTTGGAAAAATTCACATTGGAGTTCCTCCTCATAAGCAGTATAAAGAAAGCAAAAACGTGTGTCCTGATAATATTTTTTTTTTGATGCACACCATCTCAGTCACAGTCTTTGTACAATGCTGAGGCTGGGCTCATTCAGGTTTTTCATTTGGATTCCCAAACGTAAATAAAATAAAAAAAAAATAAATTCCAGTTCAGTCACTTATTTTGCAGTAAGCAGATACCACATTGCTGGGAGCATTTGCTTGGGGTAGCACAGTACAATGAAACCAAACACAACTGTGTCCAGATATTATTTCTCAGTGTCCTATCAACTTTTTAACTTCACAATCATGAAATGTTACTTTGTGTGATTACTAGAGCTAGGAGTGAATGATGCATGAATTAGAGAGCTGACAAACCCTTGAGAAAGAGCTCAGCACAATGACACATCTGCTTACTCTATTCAAAGAGCAAAATATTACATTCTTCCCAGGTGAGAAGGATGGAGACAAATTATGATCTCTTCCGAGGACTGACTTGGAATATATTCAAAATCACCAAAATCTTGTGCATTTTTTTTCCTATGTTGTAGGTTAAAATGCAAAGAACACAAGATCAATTTATCCAGTCAGAAATTAATTTCTAGGTACGTACTTTTCCTGGGACAGTTATAGTCACGCTTCCATAAAGTGAAGTACTAACTAAACTCTTCAGCAAGGGGGAATAGACAATTGTGGAGGTTATAATTTGTGCATAAAAAACTCTTATATGAAGAAGATCAATAGGATTGATGATTTATTTTCTCTTCCAGTACATGAAATAGGCGACATTAGATGAAAGTGAAGTTAAAAGCAGACAAAAATAAGGTGGTTTTTCACATAACATGGAGGGAAGATGTGGAACTCCTTGTCATAAGATATATCTGCAAGAAAAGTCTGCATGGATTCAAAGGATGAACAGACAAGCACATAGGAATGAAATCAATTGGGTGTTACTTAAATACATAAAAACCATTTCTGGTTCACATAATTCCTGTAAAAGTTTTATGTCTGGGAGAGTAATAGGAGCAAGTAGAATTTATATTTGCCCAGTTTGTGCAACCTTCCCTCAGCTCTCTGCTGGCTATCAAGGAGAGGTAATTGCAAAGGCAGAACTTTGGTCCCAAATAATGTGACTGAAATAATGCTACTGTCTTATCCTGATTCATTATATCTTTTAACAGTTTGAAAATTATGATAAATCATTGTTTCAGTTATTTCCAACTAAAAAATACACCCCCTAGTGCCACATCTATAATTACAGATATAATTATATCTGTAAGGAAGGGAGAACTTCAGAAGGGACAGTTACCCTGCAAGATAGGCTGGAAGAGTGGACTAATGAGAAGCTTATGAAGTTCAACAAGCATAAGGTCTTGCACCTGGCAAAAGATAATTCAGGAAAGCAGCAAGGCTGGGGTATATACTCGGCTGGGGGAAGCTCGGTAGGAAAGGGACCAGGAGCTTCTGATGAGCACGAGTTCCATAAAAGTGAAGAGGGTGCTGCTACAGCCAAGAAAGCCAACAGGATCCTGGGTTGCATCAAAGAGTCTTCAGCAGCAGAGATAAAGAAATCATTACACTGCTCTGCTCAGTGCTTTCCATACAACACCTGGAAATTTATTTTTGTCCCCTCTATTAAAAAAAAAAAAAAAAAAAAAAAAGCGTGAACAGGTTGGAGAGGGTCCAGAGAAGAAACAAATGATTATCCAAGGACTGAAAAGTTTGCCATGTGAGGAAAGTCTGAGAGAACTGCTTTGTTCAGGCTTGAGAAAACAAGACTTAGGGGAGACCCTGTCACCATGATCCAGTATTTAAAGACTGGCTACAAAGAAGATTTCCTATTACAAGTAGTGCCATCAAAAAGATGAGAGGTACAGATTACTCCTGGGGAGATTCTGGCTTACACTAGAGGAAAACTTTTTCACAGTGAGAAAAATCTGCCATTGGAATAATCTGCCTAGGTGAGAGGCGTACTCCCGAATGTTGGACACTTTGAAGATTTAGTTGAACAGAGTGCTAGGCCATCTTGTCTAGACTTGTGGTTTTGCTTTTGCCAAGGAAGGTTGGACCAGATAATCCTTGATGTCCCCTTCCAACCTGGAATTCTATGATTCTCTGATGGTTTCTATTTAGATTAGGAAATGAACATGACCTGAATCCCAGAAAACAGTTTAATCCCATTGTGCCAAAGGCTATAAATACATTCACACTAGTAAGAGCAATTTTGTCCCATGTAGCATACGGGCAAAATTATTTCCAACTACAATTTTATTGGCTTTAGAAAGGCCTCCCAAATGAAACAATTCTGTTGATTCAGAAAGATTCACGCTGCTGTTTCAACTCATTGCTCTTCATATCCAGCAATAAAACAGAAGCTCAAATTCTGATTCAGTTGCATGACTAGCACAGTAAAATACAGTGGAATTATTCCTGGTTTACAGTGTAGTAAACAAGAGAATAAAGTTCATTTCAGAAATGCTAGTTAGTAATTAAATTCAGACCAAATTATTGATTTCATTACAGAACACCTCATTCTTGTTTTAGATGCTATTTCCAACAGTGTTCAACTATTTTGCATTTAGCTTTACTCTGCACATCTGTCTAAATCCATAACTTTTCCTGGGAAAGAAGAAACTTAAAAAGCTCTCCACGATCTTTACTGCAGATTTTCTTTTTCCAGACTTCAACTTTTAAAGATTGCTATTATTACTATTTGGGATGAGAAGAGAGTAGGAATACCCCAAAAATATTGACATATTTTTTCAAATTCTGAATATCAAAATCTGTAATTAGCTTTCATGGCTGGACAGGTCTGATTGTTGAGATCATCTCAGTGCACACAGATTACACATCGATAATTTATTAATAAAAAAGTAAAATTAGAGCACAATTCAGTGCTCAGATACGCATGAGACTGTGCAATGTCTCCCCATGGCAGAGAATGATTTATCCTGCTTCTATTAGATGATGCTAGTTTGCTTATGCCCGAGTTAGTGCCCAGCTAGTTCCCCATCGTGGGGATTTTTTTCACTGAACTGAGAATTTACACTCCAAAACAAGTATGTGTATTCTGCAAACCCAGCAAATTAAATCAGCTCAGTGAAAGCACTGAGATGAGCACCAGAGGCAGCTCCTATGTGGGACAGCTGAGAGCAGGGCTGGAGGGGGTCTGGGAGAATAGAGGGCGAAATGAAGCTGCTCTTTACATCCACAGCACATGGACACACAGATGGACACAACTGTACCACACAAATATGCAACATCACACTTCTGGCAGGCTGCAACATAATCCTCATAGTGTTTCATAAACAACTCCAGGCCCCAATTAACTATTTTGTCTTAAGTTCCCTTGGGCCCCAGACAAGAAAGATGCTCTGTGCTGTAGATCCAGCCAATCTGCTCTGTGTGGAGACACCAGGTCATTTTGGTTATTTTGCTGTAGGGCCAAGAATCCATCTGTGTGTACTAAGCAGCTTAGGCCAATGTGTTCACATTCTGGATGGATTAAAAATAACAGTCCCTGTACGGAGGCTTTTAAATGCTGTTTAAGACCTAACCCTCAGCTGTCTGTTATCCCAGATTCATCCTCCATCTACTCTACTTACCTTCATTCTCTAATCAAAGCTGGTTAAATATGGGGTTCACAAATAAAAACTTATTTATAAGTGTTTTAAAACAGTGTTATTTCAGCATTTTAGAAGCTTATATTGGCTTCAGTTGACCAAACTTATATTAGAAGTTACAGATACACAGTTTCTCCTCTTCTTTCTGTCACTCTTAGACAGACAGTGATTTAAGGGGTAACTTTTCAGTGTGTATTTGAGAGACAGAGATTTGAATCAAGTAAAAATTTATGGACTGAGAGCTTCCAGAGTTGTTTTTGAGATGCTCGAAGCATTTTTGATTTAAGCTATAGATACAACAATTCCAGAGGTTTGTTTGAAACCCAGACAGCCTGTATATTATACTTATTTCCCTCCCATCCCCACTCCCCTTCTGCACCTTTATTATGGATATGGTTCAATCACATCTCCTTCATTCAGGAAAAGCTTGGGTCTGACTTTTATAGTTGGCATTGCTTATCAAGTCACAGCAGCTATATGCTCCTCTTAACTCCACTCCCTTTTTTGGATGAGCCAGAAGGTCAATTTGATGACTAAGGACAGGAAAACCCAATTTGTCATTCTGCTGTGCTTCACCAAGCTGCCTTGTTATTTTTAAGTCTCTCTTCCTATGGTGGCATGTTCTTGTCCCCATATTTCACTGTCTCCCAGGGGAACATCCATCCTCTTATCTGATACCACCTTGCCCCCTAGTGACACGTTCTCATTCTTCACTCCATCTAGGTCCTGCAGGCCTGACTTTATTTTCTGCAGCATTTTCGGTTTTTTATTTGTTTTGTTTGTTTTGGTTTGCTTTGGGTTCTTTGGCTTTCAAACATACCAGGGTTTTTTTTTGGTTTTGTTTTTTGTTGTTGTTGTTGTTCTTCTTCTTCTTCTTCTTCTTCTTTTTGTATTGGAAATAAAATTTTACTAATTCTGTCTCTTTGTGATATCTAGTTGAGTCAGGTTTATTTTCTCTCCAGTCTGCAAGAGCCCAAGTTTCTGCACTGCTCTCAACTATTTATATATGAATTCATACAGGCAGGAGTTCTGCCACAGGGTTTAGTTATTACAGAAATCAGAAGCAGCTTTGCCTCTATCAGCATGGAGGCAGATGGGCAATGATATTTGCCATGTAGGAAATTCATTGGGAAATGGGAGGCATGTAAAGGGGTTGGGAAGAAAAGTGCTAAACTGAGTCACTTATTACCTGGAGGCACAGAAGGGAGTGTCACTTGTACATCCTGAAAAACTTAGTGTGACGGGCCAGGATCTGACTGGTTTTGACTGAGTTAATCCAGGTCCTTTCCTTTTAACTTCTGTTTAACAGATGGTTATAAAACAAGCAGAGAGATCTCCTGTGTTTGTGGGAAATACTGTGTCAGGAGCTGGTCACTATTCTTCCCACACAAAGAATTCTGACTTTACATTAAGGTGGACATTTGAAGTGCTTCCTTCACTCAGGGCTCTGATTCACCATAATCCTGCACATTAAGGAGGTGTCTTTTCTTTGCATCTGCTAAATATAATTTCTGAAGGCCTTAGCTTCTAGTAAGACCTCTAGAATCCTTTTCATTAGTGCATGCAATATGTCTATACTGCATTATCCCTCAAAAAAAAAAAAAAAAAAAAAGAAAGGTTATATGGACTCTGAGGAATCCTTATCTGCCAAAGTTGATGGGAAAACCCAGATGACAGAGAAGCTCATTGCCTAAAAATATTTTATCATCATAGGCAATATTATTAAAAACATTTTGCTGTCCTTCTTAATGTTAACACTACAAATATAACAATGTGAGATATTTCTTCCAAACTGTTCCATTCAGGTAATGAAATTGTATTTTTCTTGCTTGGCTTGGACTCACTGTTTTCATTCTGTTCTGTAATCACCTTTTAAATCCTCCATGATACAAAAGTGCTTCATAAGTTGTGAGGCTAGTGGGGAGAATTTCCAGAAATCAATACATCCATTAGCATATCTGTCCCACACTCGTGATGATTCTGTATGATGGACAGCACGTCAATTTCCAAATATTGAACATGATGGTGAGCAAGGTATCCCCAGATTTTCAGGATTAGACACTGGATCTTTGTGTGTGACCCAAGAAGAAATTACCTGCCTGAGCTGTACCAAGATAGTTTTCACTAACACTTACTGCATGTGGGGGGCTGGTTTGTTGTGGCTTTTTTTTTTTCCTCACAGTCATCTGGGCAGTCTTCTGCTTTCAGAATCCCAATATACAACTGCATTTTTTCTAAGAGAAAAGACACTAATAGGATCCTTGATAAAGATATGCAACAGAAAACAATGTAGGCTGTTGGCAGTTTCTAAATCTCCCTGGTGGTTCACTACATACCATTATTCTCTGTGCCATGACATTTACTGCTGCTCGTGAGAGGTGCTGTATGGGGTTGCCAAAGATGCTATCAGAGAACAGCACTATTAGAGAATCTGCATGAATGTGACCAGACAAATAACTTAACATTTTCCAGTCAGCAGACTATAATTCTTGGAAGAGAACTGTATGGTGGCAACAACAAAGGAACAATACAAAACAAACAAGCAAAAAAATCCCAGGCCACTGCTTGGAAGGGAGACAAACATTTTGACAAACATAGGAATTAATACAGAAGTTTTGCAGAATTGTGGCTTAGGCAGATTTGTTTTCCCAAACAGATTCATCCATCCTTAATCAGCAGCCCCAGCTGTCCCTGCTGGGAAAATCTGCATCTCTTTTTCTGCTTGTTGCTGGCTGTGCTGAACTGGCATTTCTAAAAGTAATTACCCCACAAATTGTAGTCGAACACTCAGAAATAGTAAGAATTGTTAATTCTGTGCCAGCTATGCTGGTTTGCCTAGCTGAAAATACCAGTTCATCTCATTGAGAGAAGCAAGACTCACAGGGTGACAAGGGAAGCCAGGACTTTGCTAACAGGGACAGGTTGTTCAGCAGCTGACTGGGGAAGGGGTGCCAGGCTGCTTATGAAATGCAGATCCAAGACACTCTGTCAGTCTACACTTCAGAGAAGTGCTACACAAAAGAAAGCAGACTTTTGTGTGGGGGGGTGTGGGTGGGTGTGGGTGTGGGTGTGTGTGTCTGAGCATGAACACACCTGCTCAGACTGGAGAAGGGTCTGGAGCAGGAGTCATGTGAGGAGCAGCTGGGGGAGCTGGGGGTGTTTAGCCTGGAGAAAAAACAGGCTCAAGCAGGACCTTATCACTCTCTAAGCTACATGAAAGAAGGCTGTAGCCAGGTGGGGGTCAGACACTCCTTTCAGGTAACAAGCAAGAGAATGAGAAGAAACGGCCTGTAGTTGTACCAGGGGAGGTTTAGACTGGACATTAGGAAAGAGTTTTTGATTATTGAAAACTGTGATTCTATGGAACACAGAACTAAGCTGTTGAAAAATTAATGCTCTTATTTACTGCAAATCATTTCTAGAGGTAATATTCTGTTATCTTTTGAAATAATAAGTTGATTTGAAAACCAGCAACCTTAATTGTGTTCTACCTATAGTTTAAAAGCAGTGTTATGCTATAAGAAAGTATTTTACAATGCAGAAATCAATATTCAGTAGGCAAATACTTTAAATCACGGTTCAGCTCCAAAATATGATGGTATTGTCTGCTTTTATTGGTATTGTTTAAGCATGATCTGCATAGCTATTATCACCTCACAGACACATGCACCACATCGTCAAATTTGCATGAGAACAGCAGCTGTCAAACAACAGTAATTACAAGAAAGTACCAGGGTGAAAAGAGGCAACTATGAATTCTCTTTGGCAAAATTACTGAATTCATCCGAATTAGCTGCTACATGACCAAATGGGATGGAATCACATCTACAGCGTGAGGGTCCTCCAAGTACACAAAAGTTAGCATTAATTAAAATGCTTATTTTCCATCTGTACTTTGCAAACCATTTCTACCCAGACTGCTCTGTGTGTGTGTGCTCCAGCAGAAAGTTTGCAGTCCAGACATTTCCATTAAGATCCACTTTTTCAGTAATGAGATGTGGCACACAAAGAACAGTCACAGCTGGGAGCAGGGGAGATCATCACTCTGGGTGCAAGGAGCCATTTGGTGCCTCCAGGCCAGTTATGTGACAAGTCAGCTAAAATACCTCAAGGGCCACAGAACTCTTGGCCATGACCATGGGGATGCCCTGCATATATGATCAGTGACAGAGGACATCCTTGGTGACACCACAAAAGCAGAGATTGTGACAAAGCAAACAAAAAACATATAAATAGGTCCTTACAGCCCTTCCCTGACATTCCACACCTATGCTGGTGACTCCAATAAAACAACAACATGGCCAGATAGGCACAGATTTCATCACACCTTCAGCCCATAACCATTTATTTATTTATTTATTCACTCACGGTCTATTTTTTACAATTTTGTACATTTGTTGCAATTCATCAGTGAGACCAAGTCTCACTGGAAATATTGGTTTTGGTTTTGGAAGAGTTTGTTTGTTTAGTTGTTCTGGGGTTTTCTGGGGGTAGGGGAAGTTTGTTGGTTTTTGTTTGTTGTTTTGTTTTGGTTAGATTTTTAATTTTCATTGCTTGTAGTGTTTACATGGCTATAATACCTACATTTTAACATTTTTTGTTATTTTAACACAGAATTTAAGTAAAACACCCTAGAATGATGAGGTAAAAGACAACAACTAAAAACAGATATCTAAAATTTTGAAGTAACTCTGGTAATCCTTTTACAATAAATGCATCTGTTATTGTTTCATTATGCTCATTGAATACTCTTTTAATCCTGTTCATTTTCTCGTTATAATTCCATACAATTATTCTTTATTATTTTTACTCTATTATGTGTATTATTATTTTCCAGTACTATAGAATTATAATTAAAAAAATTTATATAGTTAGTAGTCCATACTATCCGTGGGGCCCAGCACCTGAAATCTGTTCTTGAGCCTGAATTCAGGCACTGTGAGGAAAAATCATGATCTTTGTGCTCAGGCCGAGTTGTCACAATTAGTCCCAAGAAAACCTGGTTTTTCCTTCTTCTTATTATTTTTCTTCTTTTTCTTCTTCTTAATATTATTATTATTAATATTATTCTCTTCAGACAGCAAACTGTGATCCTTGATGCTAAAGGCTGCATCACAGTCTAGGAAGCACTGGGATGCTGAGTATCTGTGCCAGCTATGAATGATACATGTGAGAGGAGTGAGGTTGTTCTGTGAGCAGCATTAAAGTGGGTTTTGATCATCTGATCAAAGATGGCTGTAAATCAACATAGGCTTTTATGCAATGAATATAAAGTTTTGTTCCTTCCCAAATGGAAGTGAGTTGCTGTATGTAGGGCAGGGCTGTGCTTGAGCTGTCATTTTGTACTATGTGCAGAGGTGCTTCAAAAGCGTGAAAAAAAAAAGCCTGCAAATATAGTTAAACGGTTTTTTAAACTTTGAGGGAGCTGGCTGGCTGGCTTAGATAGAAATCAGAATTCTGTGTTTCTACAATGTAAACATTAGTCTTTTCTTTTGATAGGTTATAGTTTTACATTGACTTCAGCCCCTGCAAGTAAGAGAGTTTCATGACATATGAGGTCCATTTAAGCACCTAAATGCTTAAATGGACCTCACATGTCATGAAAGTCGTGAACCTAAAGGCTTCTAAGATGAAGGTATCTCATCTCTGCTGGTTATCTAGGTCAAGAGAGCTGGCTGTTTTCTGTGTTTGGCCTCCAAGATGCGTTGAAGGAATTGGACATTATAAACGCCAATCTCTCCCTGCTGACTAAAGGAGGAGGTTATATCTATCAGTGTAGAAAGAACAGACAGAGCTGCCACATTCAGTCACCTTGATCTCCTCAGAGTGCATGAACCTGTCTGTGGATGTAACCAGGAGAGATGGGTGTCAGAGTGAGTGGTGTGATCTTCAGGGATGACTATTGTACCATGTTCCAGTGTCCCCAGGATGCCTGCCAGAGACTTGCTTGGATTCAGAGAAGGGACAATTTGTCCATGCACATGCAGAGAGCCTTAATGTTCCAGAGGAACCACACATCCAGGCTTTTTATGTCACTTGCTTTGACTAACAGGTTACATAAACCCTGCTTTTTTCAGTCAACTTGAATCATGCAACATAAAGAATAATGCAATCAGGCTCCATGGGAGAAACCATGTTTAGTAGCCTCACACAGGCCTTCATTTTGGTTTGTAATTTGAGGATTGTGCGTGCAGCACGATGTACTAGGTTTGTCTCAGCCCATACATGAATTATCTAGGATATTTTCTCTGCCTTAATAGTGCTCTGCCAGAGTTAATGCCCATGGGAGAAATTGTTTGGAAAAGTGAAGCATGAAAACCAGTTTTGCTATTAATGTAGCAGAAAATAATTCTAAAGGGTGAATGACACAAACTCCATATTCAAAATAGAGACCTAGAGTAGAAAGAAAAAGTGTAGGAAAATGATCTGGATGCCAGGAATCAAACAAAATCAGTAAATCCCCATGCTGAACATAAGCTTTTTTATTGTAGCAGAGTTTACTTTGATGCTAAAGTGTCTTCAGGTCATGCATGTCAAAACAAAACAAAACAAAAAACCTACCCAAACACAGATTAATATCCATTTTTTGAATGACCTTTTCAAATCTTCATGTGTTATTCCTACTTCTAGAGAGCTGAAGAACATGGGCTATTTTAGAAATCTCTGTGGATAACCCAATGTTAACAAAAACAGTGAAGACACCAAAAAATGAAGGCTCTACATTACAGTTTGTGTCATAGCCTAATTTTGCAACTCTAATTTTTATGTTCTCACTGAAATTTCTAGTTTATATAGAAAATCCATGGACATGCTTTTTGCCAAGTGCCTAGTAAATTGGGGTGTTCAGAAAGGTCTGGCAGCAAAATGCCCCTTCACTGAGAAGCTGTCCCATCACAGAGAAGAGTCTGCTGAAGTTCTGTACAATGTTCAGCATGTCCATTTGCACCTGCAGACTCTAAGCCTTGCCAGCTTACAGTGCATTTACCTCTACTGTACCAGACAGCAAAGAAATGGAACCAGCTTTACTTTAAAGGTGCAAAAGTGAGTTCTGGATAATATCCCTGTGAGTAGAACAACAAATATGTGATGAGTTAGGAACAGATGCCAGTTCCTTAAATATTGACTCTATATTTAAACATCTGCTTATGTGCATATAACTGGAATTTCCCTGCAGATAAAGCCTTCTGATTTAGTTTGAAGGTCCTGTCCCTTTATCTAAAGCACAAATAAACCAAAAATCTTAATGGCCTGTTACTGACTGTGTACTTAGTCTGGACCAGTTCCAGAATTTGCTTATTATTGTGGCCAAAACAAAGTGTGACTACAAGTTTTACAATAATTCATTATGGATCCATTCCAGGTTATCCTGAAGCCACTGTCTCTCTTTCTGACAGAATTTCACTAGTCCTAGACCAGCATTTAAGACCAATACAATAAGAACAAAGCAGAAGAAAAAATTTCTTACATTTCTAGTGTTTGAAAACACTTTGGGAAAGTTGTCATTTTTCAGTAAAACTTTTTCATTTAAAGAACTCCTGGCCATCTCACTTGGTAATAAAAGAGATGTAGAGCCTAGGTTATAAATGGGATGTAAGAATGAGATATAAGTTTGTCCTACAGTTATAATTGTAAAGTAGCTGTCTATGCAGGCTGTGCCTGCTCATAAAAACAGTTAATTATCTCACTGATGTCACAAGAAGCAGTTTAAACACTGGGCCAACTTGAGACAGGGTGGTGGACTGAACCTTGGGCCACTGTGTTCACTAAGGAACTGAGTAACTGCTAAGGGAGCCCTCAGATATTACAGGAAGTAATAACAAATCCCCTTGGCAGCTCATGTCTGTGTGCCAACCTGTTTCTCTCCATTGCATTGACTCATATACCAGGTGAAGAAACTGCCATCCCAGAGGGTGTTCCTACTCCAGAACTAACCATCCTGTACCTTGGCAGCATTCTTGCAAATATTCAATAGGAACTTCTAAGCATGCAGAATAGGCTTTTGGAAATAGTGAAGACCACTAGGAGCTAGTGGCAGATTAAAATAATTAACAGCAATGGAAGCATTTTATGATGAAATGAACACCCAAGACTTCAGGCCAGTTGGATGTAGGAACCCAGCAGAACAATATTTTGGGGAGTCCTGTCCAATGCTGCTGGAGATACCATTGAAAGAATGATCATGACCCAGATAGTGGCTGACCATCCAAATCAAGAGATTTTATTCTTCATAGAGGTGTTATCCTTTGCAAAGATCCAAATACATTAAGGATTTTTTTTAGCAACTTTCTCTCCAGAAGCATTTGTACAACACCTGAGGTCACATGTTCATGTCTTTAATATGCTTCATGTACAGATGCATCAATCTGTCTTCAGTCATGTAAGCATTTCTATTTTGCTTGCTTGATAGTGTTTCTTTTGCAGAAATTTATAAAAAAGCTGAGGTGAAGTGCAACAATCTCTCACAGTCAGCTTTGCTGTGAAATCAAAAGCAGAGTCACACAAGAGCTTGTGATTGACTTTCATTCTCTCTGCTTTCAAATACATGGGGTATCTTTTCATTCTTTAGTCACTGATGACTTTTTCAGATTTCACCTTTTCAGATGACATTAACAAGCCTCCAGACTTGCAAAAGAGTAGAATTGTGGGTTACTACTATTACTGCTGTAACCTAGGGCTGAATTGTTTAAGTGGACAGTTCATAGTTGGTTAAAACTGAATGAGAAGATGGTCTTTTTGAAACATCAGAAGAAAAACTGGTTCTTTATTTTTATCATTTTCTTTTGGTTAATTTTACATTGAACTGAATTATCTAATTTAATATGAATCTGTCGTATTCTGCATTAACCAATTTTTTAGTAATTTGATTCATGAGCAGCATTTAATGAGTTTTAACAGAAGTTTTATTACATCCATAATTACTCTAAAGTGCAGACTAAATAAAAGTATTGCAAAGCAAAAGTGACCATATGCAAGATCCACAGTGAATAAGAACCTCTAATCCATGCAAGATTGATCCAAATAATTTTTCCATGTTCAATATTATTTGTTGGGTCTTTCAGATTTTTAGCTAATTGGGACTCATTATTAAATCTTTGCCTGGGGAGCCTATTTACTTGCCAGTATTATGTGTTTTATAGAATCCTATAAAACACATCAAAGTTTTCCTGTGGGAAAATGTACATTACTAATACAACAGGCACCCACAGGATATTATTCACAGAAGATACACAAATTAAATGCCATAAATGTTAAATAATTAACAAGGGAAAAGAATGGCTTTGTTTAATTTTTTTTTTCTCAGCCTTCTATCAGATGCTGATAAGAGCCAGGCAGTGAATTCAATGAATAAAAGACCCATCCAGAAAATGTTTTGGCACACACCCTCTTGTGATTATGACTGAGTGAAATCAATGCAGAGGTGTATAAAGGGACAATTAGATAAGGGACAAGGAATGCTTTTTTTCTATAACTACCAAAAATGAAGTTATATTGGAACTAATTAGAACTTCTGAAAACAGTTACAACCTTACTGCTTTCTTATACACAGAACACCATCTCCCTGAAAAATAATACCGCTTTCCTGGTCTCTTGGAAGAAAATCACACAAAATACTTTTCATTTCATGCATGTCAGAAATAAAAAATGTGCCAGTCATGCTGGCTTAATGGCCATTTCCTCAACCCTTTTGCATGGTAGTGGTTCTTTGATTATGGCTCCAACTGCAGCAAAAGGCAAACCATTGAACCCTCATTTTTTCATGGAAATGGGCAAGAAATTGTCTCTGTCACCATCTCCCCTGGGCTGCCCAGTATGGATGGATGTATGGAAAGGAGGGTTGTAGTTCCACGCAATAATTCTTCTCCAGTGGCTGACAACAGAATGCTGATGTCAAGATGATCTCTACCTTTGAGTTGCAGTATCATTTGATGTTACCCCTGGGATAAAACCACATGACCTCACTCTCTTCTCTATACTGTTACTCAAGGCATAAAGTAGTCTCCCTAAATGTTTGTGATTTAGGAGTTCTAGAGTACACTTTGCAAAGTGTAGCCCAGCTTCAGAAGCAGTGTCAGCACAGCTATACCAGTGTGATGCTAAGTCTTGGGTATTAAATATGAAGCAAAGGCCAGAGTCCATTGGCACATACACACCACGCTGCTCGTTGTTTGCTCCTTAGGGCTAGTTCTTGATATTTTTATGGCTTTGGGCTGCTCCCTGCTAAAGCAATCATAGTTCAGAGCTGTGGGCTTCAATCTGATGTCTAGATATATGCTTAACCTACACTATATAAAAATATAATATAAAATACCTCTAGGAAAATAGGCATTATTGAGCCACCAATGCTATATTTCCTTTGAATTCCAACTATCTGAAAAAAAACACTTCAAAACATTTACAGTGTGCATTCACTAATATAGGCAGAAACACAATATTATGTATAAATATAATAAGATATATATAAGCAGTATACAGGCAGTATATATTCGATTTTTTACAATTTTATTGCATTTATATGATGTAGTTAGGGAGATTTTGCCAAAGAAAGTCCCAAGGAATATTCAGTCAATCTAGAAATTTACTGATATCAAATATATGACACTTCTTATCATTTTAGGTGGGACTGCCTATTTTATCCCTTACATATACATTTACTGACTTAAGTATTTAAAGCAGAAAAAGCTTACTGATAACATGCAGATACATAAATAGTGATTTGTGTCACAGCCTGCACATGGAAGTGGATGCAGAGAGTTTCCTGCAGATCAAACCATTGTAGATGGTGAGAAGTGTCAGCTGTGCATGTGGAGATTTTCTGCATCCACATCTGTTTGATCCATTCCCTATTCCCTCACGAGACTGAAGTTATGGACACAGCCATATTTGTTTTCCATCTACAGCCTCTGGGTATGATTTTATGAAGTGTTCTCCATCTCACAGGTTGGCTGCTCAGATTGTTCTCTAAGGACAGGATTAAGACCCAGATGAATTTTTCAGCCAGTGAGCAATTTCTATAAAAGAATTGGCTTTCAAAATAAATTACAATTGCATTTTAGAAAAATAGAAATATAGTTAACTCCTATCTGACCTACCTGTATATGGACATGGTCTCTCTGGGTACTTTTCCTGAATTAATTTGCACTATGTGTCCAAAATGCCAAGACAGATATTGCAAGTGAGAGGTACATTATATCTAGGAAGAGACAGGAAATCTGATAATGATGGAGAAGGAAACACTTATAAGTGGGAAAAGAAAAGCTGCATCTAAAAGTTATAAAATGCTAATATGGAAGTTTGAGCTTCTGATTTAGAAACCTAGTATTTTTTCTCAAAATAGATGACCAAAAATCCAAAGAGAGTTACCTTATCCTATCAATTCATATACATAAAAGTATAGGGTATTTTACAATGTTAAACTATTTAGGGCAGGGACCCTTTTGGCCATAAGAACTGCTTCATAGACTAGACTCATCTACAGCATATGACATTTGTCCTGGATCTCATCTGAGCTCTTTTTGTAGGATTGTAAAACTGTTTGAAATAATCTGAGGGTTGCTCATGAGCCCATATGGCTGAGATTTCTGTAATATGGATCTGTGGCCACGCATTGTGTGTTCTGAGGAGGTTGGATTAGATGACCCAAAGATAATTCCAATCTGAATTGTCATAGGATCTCACAAAGCTATGAGGTATGCCAAAATGACCTTGGGATGTTTAAAAGCACAAAGTAAGACATTGGAGATGAATGAAAACAAATTTAGAGAAGGTGGGGTTTTTGTGGGTTTTGGGATTTTTTTTCAGCTTACTTTTGGATATTGTTGGTGGTGTACCCATAAATAATGTCTTGGCATTGTCTTGGACTGACTGGTAGGCATTTCTGTGCCAGAGAGCATTAATAATGGATACTAGGGCAAATTAGTCTGAGCTAAGATTTTACTCTTTACTTAGCACAGTAAATTCATGCAAGGAAACTACTTTCTTATTTAGATCAAAAAAAAAAAAGGACTGTCAGTAAAAATAATACTCTTCTCGGTGAAATGTATACTTTACAACATCAAAAGAGGCAAGATAATCTAATGGCTCTTTCTGGACTGTAATGGTATGAAAATATTAATGGAAAATTTAATAAACAGACTGTACAAAGTTACTAAAATAATTTTAATGTATTACTTTGTTCTCATGACACTGAACACACTTCCAGGTCTTTGATGACCACAGATTTTCAGTACTTCAAAGAAAAAGAGCTTATTGTTATCACCTTTTTCATCCTGTCTTATTTTCATCCTGTCTTATTTTCATTTATTCTTTCTTAAGTTTTTTTGGAGATTTTTTTGTTTAAATTAACATATTCTTCTTTCTACTGGTATGTGTCAAAAGATGGCACCTTTGTCTAAAAGGAAAATGAGGTACAAGAGAAGATGCTGTTGAAAAATCTGCCACGAGCAATACAGAAGACATCCCTGTTCTACAGATATTTTTGCTTATTATCTGTAACAGAATAGGAAAAATGTGTTCTCCATTTAAAGGAAAAAAAAGGAAAGTTTCTCAATTCTGAGAAAAGAGCATGAAGATTTTCAACGCAGTCAGCTGACTTACAAGCAAACGTCCCAAGAGAACTAGTTAAAGGAGATTTCTGAAACTAAGTTCTGATTTTGTAATGGTATATTGGTAACAGTGAATTGGCAAACAAGTAAACTGAAAATACCTCTAGGGATTGATAATAATAGCATAATTACTTTGTCTGAAGAGACATTATTCATGGAAATACAAATTTACTTAACTCGTATAAATAGAGTGAATAAATTCATGCTTTATTCATTATTTTACCAATAAAGAACTAAAGATTTAAAAAAAACCTTAATTCTTGTGATCTTTATGCAAAGCATTTTTCATGGAGGAGAGATTTTGTTGAAGCAATCTGTTAGATAACTGGGAGTTATTTTGTTATTCTTTACCTCAGTTTCTCTGAGGCTTTCAATTAATATCATATGACATCTATATTTAAATATTTAAAAATAACCCAAGTTCTACTATATTTTAGGAAATTACCACAAAATAGATCACATTTTGTATTCAAACTTTTTAATAATTCTCACTTCCACTTGTCAGGAGTAACTTTGATAGAATAGATTCTCTTAAAGGTGTACCAAGACAATTTTAGAAGATCTTCTCAATAGCTGGGATTTAATCCAACATGGAACATTTTGTGTCAACAACCCATCAACAGAAAGCCTTTACTGATGACATATGCAGGAGTTTTCCGTAAAACACCTGAAAGAAGTGCAGATGACTGCTCCAGAGTTAACTAATACACTCCAGGATCAGAAGCATTAGCTTAATTTAAATAAAGGAATAGGAACTAGGGGAAAAAAAACCAAAAAAAAAACTGTGGAGTTTGAGAACAAATGTATTCATAGAGGTTCTATCTAAAACATGCAATGCACAGTGGTAGGACATTAAAGTTAAAAACTTAACTTTTGCAATTTGGCACAATTTCTTATCAACATGGGAAAATATTTACTTTGGATAGATACTGATCTTATTTCCAATCAGCAAGCTTGTATTGAAAGAATCTATCTTTGGCAACACATGCTGTAACTTGGCTTCTTCATGGCAGTTCTTTCAAAAATCTGTGAAATTCTATATGGGTTTGTAAAGATGGCAGCTACCCATTCTCACCTCTTACTTCTCACACTGCCTTTATGAAAATACAAATTCTCTTAAAAGTGCCATCTCCCAGTGATGCTCAGACTCTAGAAGATCACACTGCAGTTGGTTAGATTTCAAAGAACCAGAGAATGGTCTGGGTTGAAAGTGACCTGAAAAAAATCATATACCCCAAAAATATTTATTTTACACTTCAAAGACTTTGTGTTAAACAGAGGGTGAGAGGAATAGAAGCATCCAGTTTGATTGTTGAGGATGAAATGGAATTAAGGTTTGATTATTTTTGTTTATTTTAATGAAAACAAAACAAAAAACGCACAACTGTGGCTTCTTTCACTGATGAGTACATCTAGTATAAATACTTTTGGTCAGAATAACAGCCTCATCTGGGTTTAGGAAGGATCCTGTCAAAAATGTCTAAAATACTAACGATTTTTGTTACAGAGACTGTTTCTTGCAAGAAGCTGGTTATATCTTTGACATTATGAATTCCTCAACCATTAGGGAAATTTTACAGTAGGAACTTATGGAAATGCACCCATACAAGTCCCTTGCTTATAGAGCCAGAAATCATACAAGACCTTTCATAAATTCATCAGGCTTTATCTGCAAGGGTGTTGTGTCTTGTGACACTTTTAGTGCCACTAGTTTATAAAAATATTTTTTATAAGTATGGTTTTTCACAAAACCATAGTTAGAATCAAACATAACAAAAAATCTATATGTAACTTAACCCAAACCCTGGTCAAGGTCAATGAGATAAGGTTGCTTAGAACTCAGTCTAGTCAGGCTTTGGATATCATAAGGATTAAGATTATGCTGGCTTTCACAGACACTGTTCAAATATTTGAACATTGTAATAATGAAAAAGAAATCTTTGTATAGTTTATTACATTTTTCTTGAATACATATCATCAGCATTTTACACCCTTCTTGAGATGAAAATTCCTTGGATTTATGCACAATGATTCTTGTGAAATATGTGTTAAAAATTACTTGGACATCTGAAGAAGATGTTTGACTTTTTCACAGTTGGAGCAGTGAAAATTAATAGTCTTTCACTGATGAGCTCCTGTGACCATGGCCTTTCTCTTCCAACTTTTTCTAACTAATGTATTCCTAGATGATAGGGGACAGGTTTGAAACTAGTCTTCCAAGTTTATTTTATACTATCCCCTTGCACTTCATGAATTTCATCCTGTTCCTATTACCTCTGATGTCCAGGTCATTTAGTTCCTTCACTATGATCATGCAATACTCCTCTGTCCTCCAAATGATGCTTCCCAATTTTGCTTCTATGCCAAGATCATAAATAAAGCTATTAAACATGACTGTTCCCAAAATTGATTTTTGAGAAATTTCAGTAGTAACCTCCTTCTAGGCTAATGTTTTCCTTTCAGTTGAGCTTGCTATCAACTCCCCACTTTATAGTTTCTCCACTGAGCAATATTGCCTTGATCTTAAATGTGTTAAATATGTTTCCAAGCCAAATTATTTTCTGCATTTAGCAGCACATTTATTCTGCTTATTAATTAATTTTCAGTAAAAGCCATCTAGTGTGATATCTAGCCTGATATAATCTGCCTCTTCAAATTGCTCAAATTGCATCACCTCTTTTTTTTTCCATGCAATGTCAGTCACTTCTCCTTCAAAATTATTAAATTGGTGGCTCACAAACTTTGTATTATCTCAGCTCATTATATTATGGAAAATCTGCAATTAAAGAAAAAACTCAATACTCTGAGATCTTCATGCTGAAGAGTCCTTGAATAGAATAGAAGCATCAAGTATTGGGACTCAATATGTAGATATTCAATTTATCAGAAGCAGAAACTGCTGGTTTATACTTCCAGTCTAAACCTTGTGAAAGCGTGAAAGAAAAGTAAAGAAAGAACTTGGAAAGATTCTAAAGATATAATTAAGGTTTCTTATGCAAAACCATAGAGAAGAAGGCTTTTTGTGACTTCTGTAAACTTTGTTTGCAAATTAGCAGGAATTGGTACCTGAGTGCACTTTAAAAATAAGCAAAGCACCAAAAACAAACAAACAAACAAAAACCAAACAAAAACAACAACCAAAAACAAACCCCAAAACACACACACACAAAAAAACCTACTGAAAGAAAACTTCAAGGGAAAACTGCATTTCTTTCTCAAATATTCTGATTTGTCTTAGCATTAACTGCTTCCTAATCATTCTGTATTCCAGATTCAGAGCATATCCACACTTCTTCCACAGCTCAGCAAAACAAATCTGCCAAAGTTCAGTCACAAAATATTTGAACAAAGACAAAATACCTTCCTTTGGCACTTTCTCTGTTTCAGAAAATAGATTAATGTCAGTTGAACAGAATCACTGTTAGATGAGAGAGCAAAGGGACTGTATTTCTCTTACACCCTCCCAACCATTCCTTTGTAGGGTTGACATGTTAACATTTTGTCCCAGTTTATTGTACATACTGATATCATTCCCTGTTGGATCTTCAAGATCAAGAGGTACAAATGTGAAAGGAAAGGAAGCACTTCATCTTGCCACATCTATGCCTTTGTTTCTTGTGTTCAAGTACAGCAAAGTGAGTAAGAAACAGAAAATAAACCGTCTAATTATTTTTCCTTTTATTCTGATTATATAATTTCTGTGATCAGATCATAAGGCTATTTAAAACAAAATCTTTGGGCTTGAAATTATGTATACTTAACTTTAAACTGATTCTCAGTGAAGCCAGAAGAGTTATTTAGAATACTTTGGACTAAGTGAGTGTGTGGGTGCTTCTCTGTGAGATCTGTACAGGAAGGAGTTAAAATTGTTGTAGAATTGTTTGTCACTAAATTTCTTTTTAAATCAACAACACTGATCATACTGTTTTTACACCAAATGACCTACATGCATAGTCAGTGTAAATTTAGTTACCAATCACATGATTTCTTCCAAAATACTCCAAATTGTGATTAAGATTATGCTCTTTTGCTATGTCAGTAATCACAGTCTGAGTCTATTTCTGGTTAGTTAACTCACACAAATAATTAAACTACATAAACTCCACAGTAGGCAGAAGCTGCCATGAATACATGCAGCACATATGAAAGTACAAGCGTAAATCCCACTAAATTGTAAATCTGATCTGCATCCCAAGAACAACTAAATTCTGACCTACCCACAGGCTGAAGTAGATATGGTGCAGATTACTCCTGAGAGGCTGTGAATACAAGAATTGGAATTTGCTGTCTGAACATTTAAATACTATACTCACTTACTCATATATTCTGCTATTAAACTCTCACTCCCAAAACAGTCCTGGAAAGGGAACTGAGATTGCCTTTTGAATTTGGAGAACATTCTCTCCCCATATGATCTATAAAACACACCCTCATGTCCATCAACTATTTTCCCTTCAGTCCCATTTTTTTTCTTTGACCAAAGCAAGGGCAGGAGCTGCTTCCCACGTCCCTTTCTTCTAAGTGGTATGTTTTGCTTCACTTCTTACCAAACGAAAACAAAAGGGAGAGAGACAATTTCAAGGAGATAATGCATTTGACCTGTCTGTTAATATTCAAAATGCTGGCCAGGAAGGTTAGGAGCAAACATCAGCTTTCTTTCACACCTCTTAGCTCATTCCATAAATTAATAACATCGTTCTGGGAGCAGCCCAGACGCTGTGTAATGAATGTTAGCCCTAGTTACTGCTGGCTGCTTCCGAGGATGCATTTATTTTTCTCATTATCTTACACACAATCTTCCAGCTATTGTCTGCTACCCTGCTCACTCAGGAAACCTCAGAAAGTGCTAAAGATGTCAAGAAGCAATAAGCCTCATTTATTTTTATGGCCTTCATCAGCACTTTCTTTTTTTTGCTTAAAGGCCTATAATAGAATCCACTGATTAGAATCAGCACCATATCAGAATATAGATATGATAGTGCTTTACTGAAGGTGAATGGGCTACTGAAGGACACTTTCTCCATCTGATACTTTTAGAAGATACTGAAGCTAAACAAAATTAATTGTGTTGGTACATTTCTACTGTTCTTTCTCCTTCTTGCTACTTTCCCAGGCATTTGGAAACTGATTAACTAAAATGTTAGGGAAGATGATCATCAAAGTCCTACTAATTAAAAGGGAATTAGTCAACTGAAACAAAACCAGAAGGTAAGCGGTTGGATTTGATAGCTGCTAATAAAATGGTACAAGTGAACAGAGAAACTTCCATGTTAAACACCATATTTAAGACAAAATTAAACCAAGAAGCAAATAATTGGTTTCTGTTGGATTTTTTCACTTAAAATGCATCCACATAATAGTTACAGGTCAATATATCATAAATAGGCATTCTTTTCTCCCCCTGCAGAGATCTGATCTGAAAAATGTTCTGTTTACCAACCCTAAGTAAATTAAGCCCATATAAATTTAAAAAAATAATTAGTTTCTCTTGTGTACATCATTTTCCCATAAACAATCACTGCAAGCAAAGGATTGCAGACTTCTAGCCCAGTTCTTGTCAACAAAAATTTCAGTTTATTGCAAACATAACAGTAACTTTTCCACCAGAATAATTAGCACAAGAAAATGACAGAAGTAAGGCTGCACAAAAAAAGGATGTGGGGGATGCTTGCAGTGCAACCACTAAATTATTGCATTATTACATCTATATGCAATTTAAAATAGTTTATTTATATCTATAAAGAAAATTCACCCAAAGTCTTCCTCAATGTAAAGTGGCAATACCCTAACAAGCTGTTCGTATGCAACAGACAGTGTACTTTTTATATATTCTTCTTATTCTGCTTTAACTTTTTTTTTACCTCCAGGTCACATTGTATCTGAGCTGTTTTGAGAGTTTGAAAATCTGGTCCTGACAGATTTACTGGTGGCATGGGAAAGCTACTGCTTTTGACTATTGTCTTATTTTTTAATAAGTAAGGGCTAGTACAGGGACTAATATTTTAAGAATAAGGTTTTTCTTGTTCAAAGAAAAAAGGCACTCTGGATATGAAAAATTGAAAAATCTTCCATGCTAGGACTGTCCACATAGGAGTGCAGAAAAACTACTCTCAGTTACTGAAAATAAAAATCCGATGGGCTATCCAAGTATGCCACTTGCCTCTCATATATAGAACCCTGTATAGTGCATTTTCAGAGTCATGAAGGGTTGTTTTGTTTGGGTGATCAGGGTAAGAGGAAAAGTTGCTGCAGAAGATTAATGGAACAGCAATCTTGTGTGACATGGACAGATTTACTATACTTTCTCAGAGATTGCTTCACATTAAGACCAAGATGCAGAAATTAATCAGAAATCACATTCACAAAAGAGAAAATTCACACAACTTCTTAAATCCATCATGCTCTGAAAGATGAAAGAAAATTGTATTACTGTGCTTAGATCATATAGTCTAAGTTTTATTCAAACAGAACTAACCACCTATGAAAAGAGAGCAAAACACTGATTCTTGATGCCAAGAACTCTTCTTAGAGAACAAAGGGTTATAACCAGGATTCAGCTCTAAACTGGAACAAGCTTTCATAATTTGCCTGTATTCATTACGGATTACCAGCACAAGGGAACCATTTCTCCCAAAAACTTGTTTATTTTCTGTGACAGCTTTCACAGAAGGATATGTAAGATTTACAGCCTGCTAATGCAAGTGGTCAAGCATAAAAAATTTCCTGACCCCAAGGTAGTGGCCTGTGAAGAGATCTGCCCACATCCTTGGCAGACCCCATGAAAGACTCTCAACATCACGTTTGGACAAGTCAGCCCTCAGATGCACGTGTAGAAATGCAAACCTTCGTGCACACACACTCACACATTTAGCAGTAGAGATAATTATGAAGAAATAGAGTCCATTACTATAGTAGGTTGCATTTTCAGAGATTATTATCTGTGATGAAATGTGTGATTTAACATGTCTTAAGTCTCCTACGTTGGCACTTACCAAGTCTTTCCTCTAGAAAACAAACCTATTTCCTTCCTGCAGAGAGAGGTGTCACTCAGGCCTTGAGTCTACTGAACTCTTGCCTTCACCTGACTGTTTTGGCCTTGAATCTAGTTTTTGGTATGGTTTATACTTCAATTGGTGCTCTCAAGCATGAGATTTGTGAAGGTCATAGATTAATGGAATCATAGGATGGTCTGGATTGGAAGGGACATTAAAGGCCCTCTAGTTCCAATCCCCCTGTCATGAGCAGGGACACCTTCCACTACATCATCAGGTTGTCCAGCCTGGCCTTGAACACTTCCAGGAATGCAGCAGCCACAGCTTATCTGGCCAACCTGTGCCAGTGCCTTGCCATGGTCAGTGCAAAGAATTTCTTCCTAATATTTAATCTAAACCTACTCTCCTTCAGTTTAAAGCCACTTCTCTTACAACTACATGCCCTTCCTGGAAGTCCCTCTCCAGCTCTCTTGCAGCCCCTTTAGGTTCTGGAAGGCACTCCAAGGTCTCCCTGGAGCCTTCTTTTGTCCACATCAAACAATCCCAGTTCTTTCAGTCTGTCCTGATAGGAAGAATTGTTCCAGCCTTCGGTTGTGCCCTCACTCCAGCAGGTCTATGTCCTTCCTGTGATGACACAGCTGATGATTTTATCTGAAGAACAGTGATTCTCCCTTCTCTTCCCAAACTAACAGCAGTTTGGAAATTGCAGATCATGTTTTTTGGGGTTCATTACACATTTGTACAGCAAAGCAATTCTTGAGTGCAGTCCCGAAGCGCTCGCTGGAGACCAGCACCATGCAGTGCTGCGGGGAGCTCAACCTCGTTATGCACACAAAGTGTGTTTGGGGGAATTTTATGGGAGGAAACTTTTCTTTTAATCTCCCTACCCTATTACATACATAGTTTTACATGAAGTGTGGTGTCATTGTAATTGATCTGTTTGAGTTCAGAGCAGAAATTTAATGCAAACTGTGAGTGCTAAAGCCACTCACCCTTTCTGAAGAAGTTCAGTTCATTAGTTAGGAGTATTAAGATAGGAGTATTAAGAGTATTAGGTAGTTAGGAGTACTAAGATGCTGTAAACATCCTATATGGATGAATCATCTAATAACAATGAGAAGCCAAAATTGTAGTATGAAATAATATTTTAGTAGGAAAAATCAAGCATTGCAGCATTCTGCAGTGCAGTAGTGCTAAACAGGAAATTCTCTGTGCACTTCTGACCAGTAATTTTCTAATTCCATGCAAGAACGTTACTCATATTTTTCACAAAGTTTACAGTGTTTTAGCTAATTTCTGCTTAAATAGGAATTTAGGTTTTGGTTTATTAAAAGTTTCATTATGGACAGATTATTAGAGAGGAATCATAAACACACATCTAATAGACTTAAAACTTTTACAATTCAGGGATAAAAACATCACTAAAATCTTACTAGTCTTATCTAGTGAATGCTTTCCTAGGCAGACATAGACAGAGAGATGAAAATAGAGTTTTCTTGATATATTTAGGTTGATAATAAATTAAACAAATTGGATATTTTAAAATATAAATGCAAGTGAAATAAAACTGATTGAAATAGAGTACATTCCACGATCCTTATTAAATATAAGCAGGAGATTTTCAGGCCTTGTGGTGCTACACTCTTGAAGGGAACTTAATAAATAAAGGTGTAAGATTTGAGAGCAGTAATTTTTTAAAAACTGTACAAAGCACCCAGATTGCATGTAAATCACTTGAAAACACAGAGAACTACAACTTATGTCAGCCATCTCTTTCGTATTCAGAATCATTAATCTCTTGGACATGACAAATCTTTTTAGCAGAAGAGAATAAATTCAAGATAATAAGTTTTAAAGTAATGAATAACTCTTGCCTATGAAGTGCTTTAATGACTCTCCTTGTCAGAATTCAGACTTTATTATTAACTCTGCAGAATGGCAGCAGCCTGAAGAGATACAGTTACAAATCAATTTCACTGCTTTTTCATAATGACTAACTAATTGACCTCAATTTCTGATGGAGCCACATATTTCCTTCCATACTTTATTTTAATGATGTGTATATCAGAGATTTAGCGACTGGTCATAAAGAAATTTATTTTAACTCTGTGTTGTCTTGTACAGCCTTTTAATGGCAAAAATATAAATCATTTTGAAAGTATTAACTTTAATGACTGGGATGTATTATTTAAACTCTTTTATATTTAAGATGATCATCATTTTGTTAAAATATGCTTTTGATTTTGTGACTTTAAAACAAGAAAAAATTATAGTGAAAAAAGACAATTCAGGTTCCCCATATAACACTAATGATTTAAGACTATAAAATACCTTGCTTACTTACTAGGTGGTGTTTAAAAGAAATTACATCAAAATTAACAAATGGCTTTGGTAAAACCATGCTTACTACACTTTGTGTGATTATGGACAACAGTCTTACAAAAGTATTTGGAAAATAAATAGCCAAAATATTTTTTAAATTCCACCACATCAGATTTTTTTTCCCGATTTCTATCTACAAGAAGTTCAAACAATTTTCCACATCTCCTTGGGTGTTTGAACTACTTTAAAATGAAAATATTTGCTTTGTTCTAAACTAGAGAAAATCTAATGCAAATGCAGTTATTTTAAATAGGATTATTGTACCAGTCACACTTGAGTTTGTAAGGTAAAAGAGCCAATATTTAAAAAATACATGCTTTCAGAAGTCCTTTGGGAATGTGTATTCACTTTAGATCTCATTCTGGACATGATTTAAAACAGAGAAGGGGAGAATGAAGGAAGCAGACATGAATAAGATGGCTGCAGGTTCATCTGCTTGTCTGGCCAAGCCTTGCAACTGGTGGCCACAGAGCTGGTCTCTGCAGGTCGAGGGGCCATCAGCTATCCATTGGAGCTACCCAGTGCTGTCCAATGGAGCTGTCCATTAGTGTGTGTCCACTAGGGAATATATTGTTCTGCTGGACCAGATGTGGTGCCAGTGAAGTGCTGATTTTGGCTTGTGCAGTTGGGCTGTTGGGGCCGTATAAGGTCCGAGCACGTGTGCGTGTATCTTTGTGTGCACACCGGGACATTCCCAGCACGGCTGCTGGCTAGAGCTGGACACACCGTACAGATGGGCTCAGGGGGCTGCTACACAAGGAACAACCAAGGCTTGTAGAGAACCAGGAGGAGAGAGAGCCTGGGTGTGGAAGTGCATCAGTGTGTGATGAGACCAGAGGGAAAGTATTGCTGGAAAAAGTTGTTTGTCTTCATTTGCTATACATTGTGTACACAAAGACAGGAAGAAAAGTAAAATTGCAATAGTTGCACTAAATGCTCACATTTAAGCTTAGTCTTTGTACATAAATCAAGTACTCTAATTCAGCCATGAACTTTTAGTGGCTATCATTTTCACTTCTGTTGTTATGGAAAAACAGTCCTGTGGATCATAAAAATTTCAGTAATAGAATCACAGTGTCATAGAATGCTTGGTTGGAAAGGACCCTAAAAATCGTCTAATTCTTGCTTCCTCAGCCATGGGACACCTTCCACCAGACCAGGCTGCTCAAAGCCCCATCCAACCTGGCCTTGAACACCTTCAGGGATCAGGCTGCCCCAGCCTCTCTGGACACCATATGCCTTGTTACACAAAGTCAGACATATCATGATATGTTTTAAACATCAAACTATGAAATTACTGTGGCAAGTTGATTGATTTGCAAGTAAATCCTAAAAACATAGCGCAAGGAGGAACACAACACACAAACAAATACCTCCAAAGCCAAATGCAAATATAGCAGCCATACAGGCATCTTTAGGAAAAAATAAAAAGTCCTTTAGCATCTTATCATCTCATAGTGACACCAGTACATATCTTGGTGTTATCCAGACAAACCGAACCACATTTTTTCCCATGAAATTTCAAGGATGGCAATTAAATGGGGGAAAAGAAGTAAGATATTCCTTACTTCACATGTAAAGAGCACAGCACTGCTGGGTTTGTTGGTCAAAAGCTGTCTGTTCTTTTCTAATAATTAAAAAAAAAATATTTAAAAAAACAGCAGTATGTCATAGATTGAGAGATAACTCAGGCTTGGCTGTTATATGTCCAGATTGAATGTGCAGAACTTTAGTGAAAAATGGGAAAATTTAATATAAAAAAAAAAAAGGGAAAAAGAAAGACATATGAAGAACTCATTACATCTGCCAGAACTTCTAGTCCTAAATTAATACAAGTCAGTGTGAAATAGTGCAGCAGTTGCAGCAGAAAATCTAAGAATTGCCACCAGAGAAAAGAAACAGAGAAATATGAAAGCCTCTTTGACTTTAAAGAATCCTGGGAGAGCAAAATGCTCTACTCACTAAAAATTATTGAGCCATTTTCACATAAATGCTTCAATTTCTTACAGGACAAAGAACAGAAAGAGTAGGGGTTTTTTAAGCATAGTATACCTCTTCTCAATTTTTCTTATAATACTGTGTCAACTTCATACACTGATGGAAAAGCTGGAAACACTAAAATAATGACTGTGTTTCCTTACACTGATGTTTGGCAATATCGAGGAACAGTCATGATTTACACCAATACAAGCATGCAAAGGTCAAGAGATGACTTGTACTTAATCCTGTAATTATAGGTCCATAGAATCCTTAAGGTTGGAAAAGACTTCTTAGATCATCAAGCCCAACCAGCTATGCTTTTGCTGAGCAATTTATGTTCTTAACTGGAACAGGTGTTTGCTCCTAGCTGTATTGAACTATGGCTTAAATCGCTTGCTGTACAACATGCAGTGCTAAAACACATGAGGACGTGCAATGCTTCTCCCAGGTTGCAGCCAGCCTGGAGCAACAGCTTATGCTCTGTCATCACTGGAATTTGGAATGCTTTTGATGTGTCACAGCTCTGCTAAAAGCTGTAGTGCAGTCAGCTCCTAACTGTAAAGGAAAGCATGGTCAAAGTGTACCCTTTCACTGCCTTCATGTTCTTCTAAAGTTGCTTCCAGGGCCTACAATTGACCTGAAATGAAACAGGTATTTTGATAAGTATTATGTTAATTATTTTTCTCAAACATGCACCTGTTTATCTGCAACATTAAATGTTCTTCATTTTCTTTTGTAGAGGTAAGTAATTTTTTTCCTTTCCTTTTCTGTACCACTTTGACATATAAAGAAATAAAATAGTGTCTGAAAAACTCTGTTCCATACATATATCACTTAAATAAGTGTGTTTCTGTGTGTGTGTGTTCAAAAAAATCAAGTAGGGTACACTTTGTTTGAAGTATCCTTTGGTATTTCATCCATATCAAGAACATAATCTGTACTAAGCAAAAAATTAGTTTACTTTGTCCACACTCCATTTTTCTTCCTTGTATACTAAAAATATATTGATGTTTGTACTGCAAACTTGTGTCACAGAAAATACATATAACACTAGCTTTCACTCAGCTTCCATAATGTTTGAATGATCTCAAGTTACGCATTCAGAGATTTATCCCCATATGACTTTGCCTCATTTAAATAACAGCTGATTTTTTTTTCTGCTTATCTCATCTTGTGTGTGTGCCAGACATTATTTAACACAAACAATTCAAACCTTGCAGCAGTTCAGCATTATTAGTTTCTTAATGGATGCAGAGATGGGTGACAGACTGCAAGAGAAAGGAATGGTAAAGGCAAGGGTGATGATAGCAGTGCCAAAGCTGTGGAGCAGAAGAATGCTGATGGATGGATGAGGGGCTTCGTGTAAATGGAATGGAATGGAATGGAATGGAATGGAATGGAATGGAATGGAATGGAATGGAATGGAATAGAATAGAATAGAATAGAATAGAATAGAATAGAATAGAATAGAATAGAATAGAATAGAATAGAGCATTTCAGTTGAAAGGGACCTACAAGGATCATCAAGACAAGCTGCCTGACCAGTTCAGGGCTGGCCAAGTATAAGCAGGTCATTAAGGCCATTGTGCCATTGCCTCTTAAACAATGACAGGCCTGGATCATTGAACACCTTTCTAAGAATGCCTGTTCCAGTGTTGGCCACCATCCTAGTAAAGAATTGCTTCCCCATGTCCAGTCTGAATCTTCTGTGGTGCAACTTTAAAGCACTCCTCCACATCCTATCACTGGACACCAAGGAGAGAGCTCAGCACCTCCCACTCCATTTCCATTCCTCAGTAGTTGTAGGAGCAATGAGTTCAGCCTTCAGCAGATCCTGTCTGAAGTAGGAAAAACAGCTCCTAAAAAGGGCCAGAGGAGTGATGTATTATTTCCTTTGTATTTGAAGATAGCCTTGGGCTTTTCGTAAGTTCATACTGACCATGAAAAATATTCTCCTTTAAGTTTTGGTCACACGTTTACACAAATGGATCCTCAGACAGAGTTGCAAAAGGAATCTTAACTCTTTATTTTAGGCTGTTTATTTGAATTTCAGGATTTATGGTGTTTGCATATCTGACCCATGATTTTTAAAGACGCAAATGTTTCTCAGCTCAGATGACAAACTGACACCAAGAGTTTGTGTAGCACTGGAACAGGAGTCAGATACTCACTTAAACAGCACTACTGGCAAATATTTAAGGCAAATTAATGCCAAACGAAATGGTTGTATTAATCGTAGATGAGCATATTTAAATAAAGTAAAATGTAAGATGATACGTATAAATTAACATCTTGAGTAAAACATTTTCTAGAGAACTTTTAATATTTTGTTAATTACATGAGGAGTTATAGAATCTCTTTTTTATATCTTTTTTTTAATCCTTTACTCCAAAAGAAGGGTCATGAAATTTTCTTCTTTTCTCTTGCTGTCTTTTTCTTAGTGGTTTATAAATATTTAGGGACCTTATTTAACATGTTTTTACTATTTTAGACCATAATTAATATGTTTGATGGTGGTTTGGTTGCTCACTTTTTTAATTTGGCTAATCCTCAAGCATAACATTTTTGTGGATTTTTTTCCGGTGTCTTTCTAGAGTGCACTCATTGATGTACATAATTGTAATGTTATTTGTATTAAAACAGAGATGTTTCACCTCTTTGATATCTGCTCGAGAGAGTATAATTTAAGAGGGGAATAAGATATGGGATATACTGCCTGGTAAACAAATCTCTGCAGACCTGGAACCAGTGTTTAATCTGGCCAAACAATCTATAAACACTGCCAAGTGGGATCCATCCCAGCTCTTCAATGAATGACATACATCTTCAAGCCTTCCTTCATCATCAGGGCAGTGATTTAGGCACTTTTAGAAAAGTTTCACTCATCTTCTGAAGACAGACACATTACAATGAGCTGAAGCATGTCTTAAAAAGTATTTCTCTCCACAAAAGAGATTCCTGGGAGCCTGCCTGTTGAATTACACCCTAGAATGCTTTGGAATTGTTAGAATTTCTTGTCTGTAATTGAAACAAACCAATACAAAATAAACCCCCCCAAAAAAATTAAATAGCAACAAAACAAAACCAGAAGCAAACTTGAGTTTCCCAACTAATGGCAATTTGGGAAATTTTTCTAGTTTACACTCATTCACAGCGTGACTTACAAACAAATCGTCTCTTGGAGTGCACAGAAGAATTTTGGAATAATTGATGGAACAAGCCATATTTGAAAGGAGTGTTTGGATCCACAGAAAGCTGCATTAATCTTTAGACCTTCCCTTAATGGCTGTGGCTCTAGTGTTGATAACAGGTATGAATCTTGTGCTCATAAATGATTGCATTTGGCAATTCAGTAATGTCATGCAAAGAGCTGGAATGGACTTCCTCTGGTTTCTGGAGCTACTGATTTGTCTTAGTTCTCAGGGGAGCTGCCTGGTGTCCTGGCTCTCTGCAGAAAGCACTGCTTGATTGCCAGAGAGGTGAGAGAGTCCTCTGGGGCAGGAACAACTCCATGAGGTTACCCCTCTACAGAGTTTCCTGTTTTGCTTTTTTTTTAAATCATGTGACAAAAGAACAGCCCCAGGATATTTGCTGAAGACATTGCAATTATCTCCAGCTTCCTCATGTGTTTCATCTGTCAGCTGAGATGTTTTGGAAAGAATAATGACAGGGTAGGGAGAGAGAGAAGGCGTGTTTTCTCTTTCACAGCCCCATGGTTGTGCACACCGGCCATCTTAAACCCCCTGGACAAAAGCAAGAAGCAATACCTGCTCCCACAAATATTGCTTCAAGAACATGCCTTATGGAGGCCAACTTCACACATGGCCAAGCAGTCCAACCATGACACTAGGTGAAGAAACTAAAATTTTCACACCAAAAAACCTATAATCACATTGACAGGGTAAAAACCAAATCCAGTTAATCTTTAAACATATTATTTAGCTGTGCATTGTGGAAGAGGTTTTACAGTGACTTCTCTGAGCTAGAGAGAAGTTTGATAAGAGGATCCATGTTTACCCCAAAACAATTTTCTACCAAGGTCATTGACATAGACACCAAAAAAGAGAGAAGGATAAATAAGAGAAACCTGCAACTCTCTATTCCAATAAACACTTTGTTTGTCTCTTCTGACCAATGAGTAAAGTGGAAACTTAGGAGTTCTTTGAAAGTATAAAAAGCATGCATGCTAGAAAAAAACTGGTTTTGAAGCCTTCTGAAAATGGATTTGTCTCCATCTCAGCCATGACTGTCTCAACTCCAACAGTGCATCACTGAGGAATCTAGCTGCAGTACATATGTTTAGGTTTCTTCCAAATATTGGCCACAGGTGTTTCCTATTTTAGCCAAACAAATCACAAGAACAGGGTGGCCTGGGGTGTCAAGGATACTGAAGACTATTTGATTCTACCTACAAAGAAACTCTCAGGCACTTTTTATGTCTGCTTCTTCAGATGTGTGCACATGCCTGGGAGCGTGCCTCTATCACTGAGGCCAGCTGACATAGAAGAGCTGAGGTTTTACAGCACTGGTAAATTCTCAGCCTGCAGAGTCTGATTGGAGAGGCCCTCCTGGCAGAAGCTGCTGGAAGAATCCTGCTTCCAAACTGAACTCAGGAGCTATTTAAGGTAGAGCTGGCAAAAGCAAAAATCCTGCAAGAAACTGCCTGAGAAATTCTGCAGAAATTCTGCAGTCTGCGCAGCCACATTCCCATGCCAGGCACTGTTTTCAGCTCTGCTTAATATACTGATGTGGGTAGAACCAGACCATACTTCATCTTAAAAGGTGAATAAATCTTTCATCATCGGGAGCAGATACCTGTGTAGTTGGAAATGCTACCCATAATGTATTACATCTTCATAAAAATGAATCATGCTGAAAACAGAGCTCAGCCCTCTGGCACTATAAGAGGACAGATTTTAATGGCATCTCCAAAATAACATATTCTGTAAGTGACTTACACAAAAGGTCTAAAAGGTCACATCAATATAACAATCCCTATCTTATATTCACCCATCACACTTATGCTCATGCCAGAGAATAAGGAAAAGAAAATTACTTTTTTAGCACTTGCTAGGGGTAAAAATATTGGTGGTTTATAAACCAAAGTGGGAAAAGATGGTGTTCCAAAGTTGCAGGACAACAAAGGAGAAACACTTATGTGCCCTGACAACTTGTTAATATAAAATCCATTCAGTACATGCCTCTGTTGGCCATATCTCCAGCAACAGCACCAGATAGATATGTTGTACTTAGCTTATTTAACAAAAAATCTCTGCAGATTTGTTTGGTCTGGAAAAAAAAGATTCTTAAAATTGTTTGATGCAATAATTTCTGAAGAAGTTTCATGTTCTCCATCACTCCCTCATTTCATCTATCATATTTCTCAGTTTAGGTTTTCTTTGGAAATGTTCTTGTGTTAATGGGAAAGAATGGATATTGGTGATTCCCATTAACTTCTTGATGTTAGTGTGTAATAAGACTATTGATTTCTATCTAATAAAATCCAGCAATTGCAGCATTGTCTCTGCAAGAAACTGAAAGTTAATCAAAGAAAAAAAGATAAAGAGCATTAGAAATAAAATGAAAACAAACCATAGAAGTGATATACTGCATCATCTATTCAATTTCCATATCTGAAAATAATGGTAGTAGAATTGCACAGATTATTTTCAGGAATACCAATATCCAGCTTTCCCCCTTACTTTCCTTCATTTTGAAATGTAGTTATGGAATTAAATGCTGAAATTACAGGTAGAAATATACCACGTGACCAAAAGAGTTTGCTGGGGGATATTTGAAGATCTCAAACTTAGTGTTAATAGAACATCTCAGTGTATCCAGGTGCATTATATTTTTGCCAAGCAGCACTGGTTTATATCAATGTGGGTAATAAAATATCACAGAACACTTTGTTTCACAACGGGGCTGACTTATCACAAAAGGAATCTTAACAAAATTTTATTCTGCTGAAGCAGAAAGCTTCATTGGGATGCAGAGAAGGAAAGCAGGGATACAGAAGGTCTTGGTGTGCTCTGTGAAGTCCAGAAGCGCTCCCCAGCTCCCAGGCCTGAACTTGTGTTTGAACAACTCCAGCTGGTATGATTGGTCCAGGAGGATGCAGGTCCTGAGCTGAGCCCCTGAGGCCAGCACCAAGCACACCACAGAGCACATCTCACCCATGCTGCCTTCTGTTTTTGAGAGTCTTTTTTCCTGAGCACCAAAAAATCATTGTATTCACTTCATTCTGGATTCTTCACTCTGTGAGTCTTGCTTCATGAACGCTGCACTGAGACCCCACTGACAAGACTTAGGCAATCAAGTATGCTTTGTCTTCTCTATTGTGGGACACGACCTTGTACTTTCTCATGTAAATATTTGAAGGCTTTTTGGACACAAATTATAAAGGCATGGGTTTGGGCTATCAAAAAAAATAGTGATTTTCATTCATTTATGGAACAAGATTACCTATCAATGCAAAAGAAAAGAGTTTGCACCCAAACTGAGCTCCTTCTAGAAAGGAAACAAGCTTGTGACACTGACAAAAATCAAACTTCAGATGAAGATAATGCATGTAGGATGCTTAAGAAGTGACAGCCTGTGGGTTTATATGTCATGACTTTAAAAGACCTTGTCATTGAACTTTTAAGCTTTTGCCTGCTGCTTCAAATGTGTGACATGGAACAAGCACAAAGTTCTGATATGTAACAGTGCACAATAAGAGAAATTATAAGAGAACGTTGAAAGATGCTTATTATTTTTCCTTTAATAGTTAAGAATAACTGTTAAGAATAATTACATTTTTAAAAATTTTTGAATTGAGGTATTGTAGCGATTCAAAAGAAAATCTTTATAGTTTTGACTTTTTGAGTACAAAGGAAGCAATCGTCCAACTAGATTTTCTAATAAATGCATTTTGACAGGTGTCTCTTCAGAGTGTATTACTAGAGATGTCAACTGCAGGCAGGTCTCATCACCTAGAAATACAAGAGATTATCTGAATTGTAGCATCTGTGTTTGAAATGTCTCCTCATTTGAACTGCAGGAAAGCAAGAATATATAAAGTTTCATGGTCTCCTGATGACTGAGTAGTGTGCTCAGATTTCTATCAAGATTTTCATCCCATTTATAAAAAAAAAAGAACACTGGCCAGAGTTGGAGGTTGGTGTTCAACAGAGCTGTACAGCAGACTTGCTGCAAGCATCTTTGCAGAAACTCCTGCTACCACCCTGCTGCTCTGTGAATAATTTTCAGGGCTGTCAGTTGATATCCTCATTTGCATTACTCACAGATGTCCCTGAAAAGCCATGTATCCTGGGACCATTTTTGTAACACAGTCTGTGAAATGAGTGTTCTGTACTTTTAAATTAAACATCTGCAGGTTTTTTAGTTACCTAGATTTCAAGAAATTTTGCTCCCATTTACAAGTTAATTCAGTTTAGTTCATTCAAATTCTAGAAGAACACTGAAGGTATTTATATCTTGCAAGAACATAAAACACCATCAATCAAGTAGAACATGTGACTCATCACTTGCCATTTTTGAAGGAGATCAAGACTTGCAGGAGAGAAATTAGAATAATTATTTCAACATATATTCTGGTAAAAGTATAAACAGAACAACTCTATTGTATCCAAATCAATATCTGGATTTATTAGACTTAATTTTTTTGTTGTTGTCTTTGTAGCAAATTCTAATGGTTTAAATTTCCTAGTCTGTTAATTTGCAAGAGTACATTTTCCACATTTTAAGGCAGGAAACAGGCCAGCATTATCCTCAGTATATGGATTAAAGTAGTTAGTGTTGGTACATTCATGTTAGTATCTCTGGAGTAGAAAAAACCACCACTGTCCTCATATTTTGTCTTAACTGTATATTTGAAATGCAAGATCTCAAAAATTTCCCCATTTTCTTTCCAGATTCACTGTTCAAGCTTCTGCATTGAGATTATGCCAGTAGATATATATATATATATATATATATATATATATATATATATATATATATGTATATATATAAAAGCTTTCAATATTAAGTGATATGTTACAATGGGGCTTACAGATTGTATTATTTATATTATTTGTAGTGCTACACAATACTTGGCAGACTAAAACTCGAGGCACGTTAGTGCAGCTTTGTTAATCTCTGGTGACTGCCCTAATTTTACTACAGGTCTAAGAACCACTCATTAAAAACTAATATCAGAATCAAAGCTAGCACAAACTTTCATTATGCAAACATGAAATTGACTGGGAGAGCTAATGAGGGTAGAAAGATACCCCACGTGTCAATAGAAAACCATCTACAGCTAACAGAGCCCTTCTTCTGGGAATTTCCCTCATCTAGGGCAAAGATTTTGTTTACTGACATTGGAGTATTAGTTAGGCAGAAAAATCATAAAGCAGATTAAAAGAACATGGTGAATCTCAGACACAACCTATTATTTCATTTTATTAGGAATGAATATATTAAATATTAATAAAGTAATAAATTAAGTAATGAAAATATTAATTACTTAATAATACTATTGCTCTTGTTCTTCTCAAATTGGTCCATTTTTGGCAAGATTTCACATTCATTGTCTCCTAAGAACTAAGAGAGTAAAGGAAACTGATGGAGGTGGATTTAAAGTTCCTTTCATATAATTTATTTACATTCTACAGAATTAATTCTTCTTCTGTCTTTAAATCTATATTCAGACTCAGTCAGTTTGAACAGACATCCATGAAGAAAAGAAGATGGAGTAGCAGTAGCTTTATGTGGTATTACCAGCTCTGCTCTTTGCCAGTTGATGACCTTAAACCAACAATTTTACCTCCAAACTAACAACTGTTATCAATGAAATGAGAATATAGCCAAGTACAAAAATTATCTCAAGAGATCATCTTGTTCATCTTTCCATTTTGAGAAAATTTTAATAATTTTTAGAAATTCTCCAAGAGATGTTTACCTAAACAGTTTTTTTAATCCTACAGGATTAAAAGGTTCCAAAACTTACTTTGCTAATCTGATGATGATGGGACTTACTGTCTCCTGGTAAAAGTGTTTTGAAAGTTGTTAATTAAAAAACCTCTATAATCTTGGGTCTCATGATAAACTTTATATTATGTAGTTTTATATTAAAAACTTTGCTGACCCAAGTCACAACTGTTGGATGTTAGGAAGTTTAAAGACTTTGGAACTGCATCCCAAAGTATTCACTATCAGCTGCAGACTTCAGTATCTTGTTTTTTTCTTCCTCAGTTTCTGGAAAAACTGAGGAAGATAACAGATTAAAAGACATGATGAGTTTCAGAGCAACATCAATTTATTCTACTACAGATTGTGATCTTGGCAATAAGGCGTCACTAATCCACATCTGTTCAGGACGGGGACATAATGATGATGGAAATGCTTTGCTTGTGTCTCTGTTTTATATTTGCCTTGGGAATGTGAGAATACATTTGCATATTCTAGGAGGACCGTAATGTGAATAAAAAATAGTTTTTCACTAAGTGCAGTTGTAATATAAAGTTTAATAGGGGGAAGACGTTTCCTAGCCATGGTACCTATCAACATGCAAGTGAGCTTGTCTGCTAAGGAAAGGTGTAAAACTTGTGCTCAAGTTACCAAGTTATCACATGTTTAATCTGAAACTTTATTACAAACATGGCATGAAGTTCCTCTCTGGTGAGATATGGCCTTACCTCCATCTCCTGAGAGCCCAAAATTAATTAATAGAGAGCCACATACCTTTTAATTATTGCTGTAAGAGGCTGTAATTTTGGGAGTATTACAGTTTATGACAAGCAGGATTAAAAAATAATCTGAGTTTTTAAATGACTTTTAAGATAAACCAGTGCAAAACCAAAATATTAAAATATGCTATTACTGCTTTCTTAAGGATACTTGTCAATTATTATGAAGGTTTCACAAAAAATAGTTATGTTTTTTCGTGGTTTTTGCAATAAAAATATACAAAAAATTCTGAATACAGTTAAAAAGATTCAGCATTAGACACCAAAAAAATGGCCAAGAATGACTGACCTAACACTGAATTTCTCTGTGGTCTTTATGTAAGTCACAGTTTGATGGATATTTAGACACTATCTGATGGTATGCAAGAATTAAATTGAAATAATTTTCTAAAGCACAAGTGTATACATCCTTCATTCTAATTACAGCATCTTTATTATTAATATCTGCAGAATAAATAAGAAAGTACACCCCTATGTGTTATTAAATGTCAGCTTTTCCCATTAAGTAGAATTTAGGTCTCAGTTCAGTAAAGTACTTCAGCAGAAACGTAACTAAGGAAGAATAGTTCCAGTGACTATATAGCAAGAGGCAAGATAATCAAATTTAAATATTAAGTAAAGCCTGTCCTGAAATGGGTAATAATAGATTGCATACCTTGAAGAGTAGATTTTTAATTGGCAATCTCTAGTCACCTTACAAAAGAGCAAAGTACATTTATGACTGCTAAAGATGTGAGAAGCCACACAAAAAAAGGCAAAGAGATTTGGCCAAGGTTATTTCTAGTTCACTAAGCAGAACCATGGAAACATCTCAGCTCAATATGTAAGGCCTGGTTCAGTTGCCCACTCAGTGGGCCATGATGCTTAGCAAAATTATAGTAAAAGCAACCCTCCATATCTTTTTTTTTATCCTAAAATTACTTTTTTTTTGGCAGATTGCTACATTGACAGAAGAATATTTCACTTAAGGGCGAGAATATCTACCAGATGTAACTTTATCTACTACATATAGAAATGCAACTTTTTCTCGTTCTTCTGTAAATATTTCCAAAAATGGAGAAAAAAAAACAAAAGCAACAAAACCAAAATTTCTCTATTTAAATCTGATTTGGTTTTATAAGGAGACTGGATGAAGTATGGCACAGTTCCCAAGAAGGTTATGGAAGCTACATCATTGGTTTTTTTCGGTATTTGACTAGATTAATTCCTGAGAAACACAATTTAACTCTGAAAACATCACTGCTTTGAAAAGGAGTTTTAACTCCTTTTAGAGTGTTTTCCAGAGGTTCATTACATCCTGAATTACTCTATTATTATTCTTCTTGTGTAATTGTCCCTCTGGTCACCAGGTTCAATAACTCTTAATACTTCGCAAGCAAACCAATGTATTTAAAATAACTGTAATTGAGAATCATGATTCTAATATTTTCTAAAGGAAGAAGAGATCCATGAAGAATTTTTTCTATAAAGAAGCAAGATCCACACACATTTAAAGATGGAAAATAAGGGGAAGGAGCACAGACAACAAGAGTGAAGATCGTAGCCACTCTTGAGATGTAAGGGTGTGTGGAATGGAATGAATATCCTGAATGCAAGAACGTCCAGTCTGTGAGGCTGACAGCAATAAAACAAGACCAAAGTCAAGAGACAAGAAGAATAAAAAAATTAAACACTGAAATATATGAACTGTAATGACATTGAGGCATCAGAGATGGTATGAAGGACAAGAGCTCTCAGGTCACAGATGGGTCAGTAAAGGAACCACTTAAGTGTAGCTTGTCTGCCATGGGTCTTGTAGGGAGAAAAGCAAGCTTTATTAGGATATAAACCCAAACTATTATTGGATGTTTGAGAAGGCTGGTAGCATAGTGTAAAATTTGTTATAGGCTGTTTTGGGACTTAGTGAATGTGCAAAACTTCTGAAATGTTTAGGGGAAGAGCCAAATGCAGGTAAAGGATTAGACCAAAGAGAGCTGAGAAGGAACAGGCCAGAAAAAATGAAGGAAAAGGGGATTAAAATGTGTATGCTCTGTGTAAGCAAGTTGAAGATCAGGCCAAGCCCCACCCCTACCATGACCTGAATTATCAAATTTTCCATGTGACCTTTCTCTTTGTTCCCTGTGTGGGTATGTGGGTTGACTTGCCAGTGAAGTCAGGTGGGAGAGGTGGAGAGCAGTCTTAGGAAATTCACAAGACCAGAGCTGAGGGCTAGAAAGAGGATAGAGAATTTGGCATGGATTCAGAAAGGACTTATGGTGTGGTCTAGTTTCAAGGAACTTGTGGATGCTCATGTCTGTAGATCAGGAGACTGAGGATGTGCCCATATAAGAAACCCTGGTCAGTCAGAGAGGAGAAAAAGGGTTAGCTGGTCTGTTTTGTCCATGTCTGTGCAGGTGTCATATGTGTCAATCTACTGGAAATTAAAGGCACTGCTCTCTGTCTGTGTTAGTCTGTGAGGTTGGGCATGTGTGTATTGCATATCTTGGCATCTCTAATGTGTACTCTCAGCTTTGTTGTGTCCAAACTTGCAAACAGATGCAGCAGCGCAGTAGCACAAAAACTAAAGTGGAGAAAGCCCTGGGGTCTTAGAAGCTCTCAGATTTGCATTTCCTTAACAATAGTACTGTGAAATAGCAAGAAGCTTTTTGCCCTTTTTTATTTTTTTTTCACTAACACAGACTTCTGGGAGAAACCTTTGCCTTTTAAAAAAAGCAGTATGCATGCAGTGAATATTCTGGTAGTCTTGCCTACATGTCTAATGAGACCTGATGTCTTCATGTTGTGGTCTAGTGTGGCCACAGGAGCTTGCCTTTGTACTGTTAACAAGACACCTAAATGACACCACTTGCAAGAAAAATCAATATTCAAGTTGCTTCTGTTAGCAAGGAGATGCTCCAGTGACTGCTAAAACTAATGAAGCTTGTCTTCCTCATGACTTGTCTCCTATATTCTTATATTTCTTCCAAGATATTTCAGACTTCCAAAATTTTCTCAAGAACCTATGAACTTCAATATCTCCAATTTTATCCTGGAGTCCAGCACATATTTTGGCTTCTGTTCTCATGTGTGTCCCACTCAAATACACAACTGCATTAATGTTGATTTGCTATATGGACATTGCCAAATATGTGTATATGTGTATATAGTTGATTTCACATGACTTTTGACTCAATGGGACCATGAGACAACCTCCTATTTGATTGATGGCTTTCTCGAAACTAGTGAAAATAAATATCCTATTGAACACTAGATTTCTGTTAAATTTATTTGAAAATTATCAAAGAGCTCAGAAATTGCTGGGGGAAGAAGAAAAGGGAAATAAAAAGGCCAACATGGATTAAAAATTGAATGGGATTTTTGCTTGTTTATTTATGGGGATTTTTTAAACAGGGAAGGAAATCCACAGTGCTAATACAGTCAGATTTTTTTATGCAACCTTATTTGCAGGTTTCGACAAAATTTATTTCCACTCAGTTATATATTTATATATCTCCACAAGATTATTCACATGGAATGAAATGAGGTATTCTTTCAACTTCAGGTATGTTGTCTCCTCCCACAGAGCTTTAGATTCAGATGTGTCTTAGCAAAAGTTTTTTTTACATGTGTATAATTTCATAAGCAAGTATTTTCATAGCCATGAATTCACCTAGACTTGCCTTACCTGTAGGATGAAATTGTGGAACTTTTAATCCCCAATGTGTCAGGTGTTCCATTTTTGGTAGTACATCTACCATCAGAATTTAATGAGTTTGAAACTGCTTACTACAATGTATTGGTGCAGACACAATACATTCTATTACACTGTCTGGTTTTTAATTTGTGCCTTCAGTAAATGGGGAAATGTTTACCTTCTTCATATATGAAAAAGTGCCTTTTAATTTTTTAATACATACATTAAGTGAAGTTTAGAAAGAGGCTGTGGAATGTAGTAAGTTGCTTTGCTAACCCCTTTGGGAAGCAATATTGAGTCAATTCCTTATGACTGTAAATCCATTGTTCTGGAAGAGGGCATGGCTGCCTTGGCTCTCTGGTATGCATGTAAATGGGAAAGCAGGCTAGGGTTCAAACTCAACTAGAAAGTCTAACCAGCCCAGTATCTCCTATAAGGGAAAACACAAGGCAAAAAACAAAAAGCAAAACAAAACAAAACAAAACAAAACAAAAATCTGAAAGGTTTCTTGTGTTCATTGATGAAATCTTCTTAACACTGATGATCAAGGAGTTGATGAGGCGTTCTACAAGACCACATCATCTTTGCCCTTCTCTGTAGCCGTAAAACCAGTCTTCTGGAGGGAAATTTTGGGATAAGTAAGACTTAGTTTTTTTGGAGAAAGATGAGGTTAAGGAAGATTCAGATCAATAGGACTTACATAAGCCTGTGGAACCTGGTAGGATGCATACAGTGCTGATGGTGCTGGCCAGTGATATTGCAAATCTACTTTTGATATCTTTGAAAGGTCATGACAAATGGAGAAGGTTCCTGAAGACTGGAAGGAAGCAAATATCACCATCTCTTACCTCTGAGACTCTGCATGCATGGGGGTCACTCACTCATTCCTTTCTGATCTACACAGAAAACACAGCCCAGTATGAAAGGGGAGATTCCGGAAAGAGATCACTGCTGATCTGGAGCACTCTTGTCAAGTTAAAGCAGATTTTGATGCACACAGGTGCAATAGAAATATTATATCCATTATAGATTATCCAAATTGAGGTTATTCAGTAAGTAGAGAAACTTGCCAAAGGTAAGGAGGGTGACTTTCGAGGTCTTCATAGACATTACAACAGAACAGTCCAGTTTTCACCCACACATTAAAACACACATTGATTTGCAAGGAGGTATTTTCTCTAAAATAATCCCACCAAAGCAGAGAGGAATGGAGGGCTGTGGGTTTTTTTTTCCTTTTGTTTTGTTTTCTCATAGAGATTCCCTTCCATCACAATTTACTCTACAGAGGAACTCTGGTGTGACTAAATATAAAGTGAAGCTAGCAGGTGGTGTAATGCAATATACCACAAAAGCATATTGTCAAGAAATAAATATTTGTTCCTCAGCTACTCAAAAGAGCAGAGTGATGGTCTCTGGCTGGACAATTCTTCTTTGCAGTCATCAGAGCTACTTGGCACCGAGCAGAGGGTGCACCAGGCAAAAATTTAGTGAAAATATGTCTATATAAAGTGCCTAACCACTGCCCTTGTCCCTCATACACACTATAGCAAAGCCATCAAAAAAAATCAACAAAATATGAAAAATTCCCCAAAAAACACCCATCAGAAACAAGCAAACCTAAGGCAGTACAATTTAGTCCTTAGATGGGGAAATTCTATTTGAACTGTATTGCTATGCCATTGCTTACATAATTCAAGTGTGAAATGCTTTTAAATGCAATTTAATTAACCATGCTACTGCTTAAGTTTGCTTGGTTCATAACATAGTCAAGCATCCTCAGAATTTCCAAGTCCCTAGGTATTGTCTTCACCAAGACTGAAACAACTCACTTGTCAGAGCAAATCACATACCATAGCAGATGTTAAATAGGTATCCAGAGGGATTATTACACCAGATAGCTTAAAGGAAAAAAAAAAAATCCAACAAAATGAGGCAAAGGGGGAATTTGCACAAGGGAATGAAATTTGTCCTTTTTTTCAGAATGCCTGTTACTGCTCAGTGTTTATAATCTTGCTTTTTTTTTTTAAATTTTTTTTCATCTTATGCAGTGCAAATCTTTCTTAATGGACTTTATTAAACAGCCTTTTATTCTGTCTCAGAAATGTCCCAAACAAAACAAAGGCAAACAACTGCTTTGGAAAATATGTAAGTTGCCAAGAAGCTCTCCAAAAGCTGACTCTTTGTTCTTATTAGTGGGGAAATTTGAGGTTATGTCCTAGCACATTAAGCAAGGATTTTATACAATATAAGACCTTTTGTAATAGATATTATAGATTTATTGACATATATTCCAGTGTCGTGTGGTTTCTCTTTATATGGAAAAATACCATCAGGTCTTCCTTTCTTGCCGGGAAAATACTGCCTGAGACATTTTGCCAACAAAAGCCCATGGGTTAACTATTTCTAGGACTTAAAAAAAAAAAAAAATGTAATTTAATTATTGATAAATTAAATCAAAATAATTGCTTAACAAAGAGACAAACCATGACAAAGCAATGATAGTGAGGTCTGACTACACAATCAAACTTCAAACCAAACCAAAACATAAGAGAAAAAAAAATTATGCACAAAAAAAATCCCTCCTCAAAACACTATCCAAATAGCTCCTGTGTTTTCACCATGTTAGTTTTAACAATTTCTGTTTTTCTGGTGACACTATGCTGTCACCTACTGGTTACAGAGACACTTTAAAGTATAGTCATTTGAAGAAAAATAAGCAGTAGGGGTTGCTTTGTAACGTCTGGAAAAACTATTCAGCTAGTGCAAATAAATACAATTGTTTTTAAAGTTAGTGGAATTTGGATGGTTTGCAGCAGCTGAGTGGCTACTGCTGGCTGCAAGAGAGCAGCTTTGGTCTTCTGAACAACTATAGCCCTTCTGGAGTGCCTTGCTAAAATACGTGGGTGTTGGGAGGAAAGAGTTAAAAGCAGGAAAATGGCAAGGAAGATGGTGGATTTGCTCAAGTGACCTTGCAGATGGATATCTGGAAAATAACAATGTGGGAAATCCCATGTATTATGCCCACTCTGTCTATCCTCTGTCTGTTTTGAGAAGCAGAATTTCTGCTTAGACATAGAGTAGGTGTCTGAGGGACTGGAGGCACTCCCAGGGACATGCCTGAGCTCCCTGCTTTGGGAGAGAGAAATCAGAGCTCAGAGATCATAAGAAGCACAGAGATCACAGCATGGTGGTAAGCTCCATGTGCGTGGGCCCTCAATCAGTGGGTGCAAAGAACAGCCCTGCCACCCCTCAGGGTGGGCTGAGCCTGATGGTTCCTGCCTTCCCACTCCTGTGTCTCTGCCCAGGTGTGGCTTTGGGATCCTCTGGTTAGCCAGGTAATTAATTAAGTTTACTCTTTGCATTTCAGCCATGGTTTTGTGGTTGTTCCAGCTGCCTGAGTTGCATAATGGAGTATAAGCTTTCACATTCAAATGGGTCACATCCACAAATCTTTCCTGCTGTCTATCACTATTGTTCTAATGTGTTAATAAAGTCCACCTGTTACTGAACTCCTGGTTCTGATCATCACCAGCAGTTACCCCATTGTTTTGCTTTTCTTTCTTTTAATTGTGTGATCTCCACTACATGGCATCATCCTGACTGACTGTCACCAACCTATTTCAGCCCTGGAGTGCAGCCAGGAGCTCTCCTTGCTCATGCAGCTCTTAGGGTGGTCACATCCTGGCCCATTTGCTTCTGATTACCAAGCAGTTGTGCCTTGTATTCAACATGGTCTTGTGCTGATGGTCTGGACTTGCTGCCCCTCTGGGAAGAGGAATGTGAATCAGTCCATATAATCTCCTATCACTCCAGTGTTTGATCATACCTAGGATTTCCTGAGTAAGGCAAGGGGAAAGGGTTCAGCCCAAACTCCAGATTGTGACTCCAGGCAAGAAAAATGTTGGCCAGCCAATAAGGTGAACATGTGAGGAGTTAGTAGCTGCTCTGAGAAGCCTAATTGTATATTTGCTGTATATGTTCCTGCTCAGCTGCTGTACATTGTGATTCACATTCTGACAAATTGCCATGCCAGAAAAAAAAAACAGATGGGATGGATCCTGAAGTCATCTTGTGGAATTATAAGTGTTTATCCTCTTATCTTCATATAAACAAATAATGGTTTGGGTTGGAAGGGACCTAAAAGATTATTTATTTCCAATGCCTCTGCTCTGGGTGGGAACACCTTCACTGGGCAGGCTGTTCAAAGCCCCATCCAGGCCAGCCTTGAACAAGTCCAGGGATGGAGCAACCATAATATCTCTGGACGACAGGTTTTAGTGCCTCACCACCCTCACAGTAAAGAATGTATCACTAATATTGTATCTAATCCTACTCTCTTTCAGTTTAAAGCCATCTCCTGGGCTTTTGTCTCATTATTTTTATTCCAACCACTATCTCCTCCCATGACTTTTTTCTCAAAACCACATCTCTAATGGGATGCAGGAAAGGGAAGTTCTTGCTACTGTTATATTACAAATATACAGCTATTATTAGAGATTTCTATTTTTTTTTAACCCAGTTATGCACTTCCTTACTGCAGTGTTCATCATCTTGGCTTCCTGGGAATTTCTCCAGCCAGATGCTTTCCAATTACCCCATACTGATGGCAGTACCATACATAGAGATTAGCTGAAGAAACAGCTTTTTAAACCGAGCAGCAGGGCAAAAGGAGGCAGTATTAAAACAGTTTATCCAGGTCTCATCTTCATTAACATGATGAGCTTTGAGCCAAGAGAAGTTGCACCTGCCAAATAACTCTAATTTCCAAATAGAAAATATGTAAGTATTAAAATAATTTATCTCCCTTTGTGTTACTAAAAATTTTTATTTAGTTTTCAATACATTTTATGTTATTTCTGAGGCATGATAAAAAGAAAATTCAAGCCCAAAACAGAACTATAATTACACAGAAATGCACACATGGAAATGATTGTCATTCATCAGCCACTGCCTGTTGTTCACTACCTTTTTTTGGCCATCTGCTGTATGATTTCCTGATTTACACATTCAAATAGAACTTGACTCCGTTTTTGGAGACACACCTCGGGGTGGAACTTCTTTAAACACTGACAGAATGTACATGCAATTGTAACCAATTTTAGTCAGAACATCTGGGCTTAAATAAAGGCTGCATATCCAGAATATGAGAGAAGAAAAGGAACACAGCTTGTGGCTTGATGTAGAACAGTTTATCCCACCTTTCAGGTGTACAGTGGGTGGACATTTGGAGAAGAAGGAGAATATGAAAGGGCCAGGTTTTGGTATGCTTAAATGTGATTTCAGAACAATTACTGCCACTATATTTAACAATGTTAGCTGATAATATCTCAGCACTTCTGAGAATTTAGAAAATATGGGATAACTACTGGAAAACTGGAAAAGGGTAAGTATGATCCCTAACTTCAAAAAGAGAAGGGAGTAGAAAAAGCAAGGTGTAAAACTCTTAGATAACTTCCAATTCACATGAAATATTTGCATAAAGAGAATTTCCATGTTGTTTTGATGGTGTCTGGAATGGAAGCCAAATATTAGATCCATTAATGACTTCAAGACAAATCAGAAAGCCCAGCTATGAAAAGTCATTAACAAGTTCCAATTACATTACCAGACTTATGTCCTAAGGGAAGCATATCTGGCTATACATACCTCCATGAGATAGCTAACCTGCTGGTGAATAAAATCTGCATGCTGCCTGATTTCCACCCATGACTTTTGGAATGTAACACCTTCCTTTTCTCTATGCTCTCTGCTTGGGGCCTGGTTAGAGATGGTTCTAGCAGCTTAGTTCTTAATGTTTGTTTATCAGAAGGAAAGACCTCTATTTATTGGCATCTTACATGCATCATATAATCTCAAAATGCCTTAAGAGACTCTTGTCTTTCATAGAGCAACATTTGTACCCTAAATTAACAACATACCAAAGGAATAATAAAAAAAATTGTTTTCATCTTCATTTCATCTCTTATGTATACAAAATAAAATTACAACAATTAATCAATGAAATACCTTGTAACAGAAAAGGTTCAGAGTTATAATTTTATTAAAAATACAATACATGAATCAATTATATTTAGAGCCGAGTAAAAATAGTTGAAGAGCAATGTGTGGTCAATTCTTACCCAAAAATTCTGCTAACTGAACCAGAGCTATAAATAACAGTATATGTGACAGAGAGACTCTGTCCTCCTCTGTAAAATGGCAATATTTAGAGTAAAAACCACCACAACTCAAAGGGTTGAGATGACTCTAAATAAAAAACCAGGAAACTCACAGCAAATTGCATTTTCTGCAAAAGTTTAGTAGGGGTGAAGGTGGACTTCAAATTTCAAAGCAAGTCCTACATCTTGGAAGTACATTGACCCATTTTTCTATAAGTGTTGCCAACATTTCTTTAAACAGGATATCAATTTTCTGCACACAATACCAGGTTGCAAGGGTGGGTGGTTTTAGGGCATCTATTTTCCTGCTGCATAATTTCTAATGGGGTTATATCAAACTCCTCTAATAAGCAGAAAAAAACCTATAACTGCTGATTTTCAGATATCAATTTGAAGTTCCAAAAGGCAAAATGCTAAATCTAGCAAAACAGTCAGTAAATGCAACTTTTTTATTCAAGCTCCTGTTCCTGGAAGAGATACTCTGTGTTCTGGAGAGAACGTTCAAACTCCCTAAACTAGGGATGTAGAATTCCCCATCACAGAGCTGAAAGTCCCCAGAATATTCAAGGTACTCTAAATAATATCCTAAAACCCCCTTACTCATGGGACAGCTAAAATCTACAACTGTTCAATAGGGAAATGTTACAAAAAAAACCCAGAAGAACCAAAAAGAACATGTCCTAAATATAGTTTTTTGGAGCTATAATCTGATCAAATAGTTAAACTTCATGAAAGGAGTACTGGATGAAGTACTACAGTCTCTTTCACTGAGGAATTCAAAACTAGATCACCTTAATGGGCACTTCTGGCTTTTATAGTCCATAAATCTGTTATATGAGGAAAAAATGTTTTAGCTCACACCACCTGATAAAATACTGAAGTCTTTTCTATGCACTCAGAGACTTTGGAACAGGAGCTTTTGTGAGAGAAATGGAATATGAATGGATTTTTACTGAGGTGATGACCAGTTAGAAAATGAAAAGAAAATATTTATGTTTGAGGCAGGTAATCTGAAACAGGGTTTAGCCTTTAAAGTGTAAAGCTCAACTTTCTGAGTGTCACCACTAGAAAACAGATGTACTTTCATTTTGAAGTTATGTCATGCTGGAAAAAATAAACAGAGGGGAGAAAAAGACAGCATTTAATAATTCATAAATTATTTTTCAAAAACTGATATGAAGACATGAAACATAAAGAAAGAAATTGAGGATGTTTATTACTGAAGAGCTGTAAAACAGTTGTAATAATTAGTCTGAAAAACTTCAGTCCAAAAAATAGTACATCTGTGGACAGGATGCTGCTTCATGATTGTCAAATGGGGCTGAAAAATCAAAAGTTGTTCCACACTGTACTGTCACAGGTAAGCATAAAGATCAGAAATGCTGATTTCCTGAGAGCAGGTCACTCAGAGCGATGGTGGCCACTTTGTTGGACCCACCGAAACCCAAAACTTCTGATTCTCTAAATGCATTGAGGTTTGAAATTCAAGAAGGCTTTATTTGTATTTGCAAGGAAAAAAAATCTTTTATACAAGAAGAAAGCAGAAGACAGGGAAGGCCCAGAATGGATGATGCTGAGAGTTGGGGCCCCAAGATACAGTTTCTACACTGCCTGATCAAAACAGGACTTGATCTTGGAATCATGCAAAATCCCATTTGAACCCTATAATCTGGGATACATTTTGGTGGAGGATTTCTTCTTCCACACAACAGATAATCTGCCCTAGACTTTAGGTTGGGAAAAATTAGCAGAACACACTCAAAAATTGTCCAGTCCAAACGTGTCTCTTTATTTCCTGTCAGCGGAGTAGTCTGAAAAGTCTTCTCTTGACAAAATGCTTGAACAAGAACAGATGATAGGTTAACACTGGGAGTGTACACAGCATACATGAATGTAATATCTGAAAGTACCAGACAAGGTCTTTTCTCCAAAACTGATAACACTGAAAATAAATTTTTTAAAAAAAATCTCATAAATCAACCACTAATAATATTTAACCAGATTACCAAAAGTCTTTCTGAAAAAGAAATGAGTCTCCTTGGAATCTAAAAGGAGTCTGAAAATGAGCGACTGTGGAAAAATATACTGGAGTATGAACAGAGTGGCAATCAAGACTGACACTTCCAGAAGATTAATTGGTATTACAACCTCCACACAAGGACTGCTGGAGTATCTCCCTAGCAGATGCAAGAGCCTGTATCCTTGCTGATGGGTTGACAAAGTTTTGTCAGTAAGTGGGACCTGAGGGAATTCATTAGAAGGTATCTCAGCAGATCGCTGGAGAAGCTCAGGTGCATGTGAAGATGGAGAACACATGGCACCTGTAGAAGGGGTGAGAAGGTAGGAGCTGCCATTCCAACATGGGCTTGCAACTTGAGCATTTGTTGGGGTAGTTTGCAAATAACTGTGATTGTGTGATTTAAAATTATGTGGATTAGTTATAGAATGATGTTTTGGAATTTTTACGCACTTATTAACACTTTCTAAGTTTCTGATAAAATGATTCATCTGTTGTATTGCTGATACTGATCCTGGGTACATAGTCCACTGATTGTCACTTAATTGCATGTTGTTAATATATCAATACAGCACTTTGATCTTGATTTAATAAAACCACAGAGGTTGAGCACTTTTGACTCTATCACCAATATTTGGTGTGCACAGAGCAGTCAGTGCTGTGACAGTCTTAAAAATCTGGTTTTCCCACATCCATGTCTTCCAGGATGCTAAATATATTTATCTTTGTTGTATGTAAAAAGGCTGCTGGTTTTCTTACCTGTCTTGATCCTTTTGGCAAACTCCTTCAGTTCAGACACAGAAATTTCAAAAATTCCCCTTTTTGAAAGTCATAACATACTAAATCAGATTTTGGTTGGTCTTTTTGTTCCCTTCCAATGATGCAACACAGAGTAAGGCATGTTGGGAAATTCTGATTCCTGAACAAGCAGTGTGGAGCTTACACTAACATTAGAAGAAGAAGCTAAGCCACTTCAGCAGGCAATGTAACATGTTTCTCTTCTGGAAATTATTCTTCACAGAGTTAGCACCATCTTCTCTTTCAGAGTCTGAATGAGGTTGTAGCTATGTTATCTCTAGTCAAGAATAAACACACTTAACTGGACACCTGCTGAGCACCTGCATTTCTTTCAAAAGATCTGTGGGAACTTGGTGTCACAGGAAGACTTTGTTTTACTAAAGTTAATCAAATTCATTAAAAATATTGTCTATAATTTTCTATCTGCTACAGATCAAAGGGACAGCATTTTTTAAAGTTATTGCTACCAGAATCCATGTGTTTGTTTAATTCTGTTGGCTTGGGCCCAACTGATAGTCTGCTATTCTGACATCACACCTTTTTCCTGTGAGCAAAATGGAAAGGAGATGTAAATATGTACACAAAGAGATGGCAGCTTCCTGACAACAGCTTTCATTCTCTGTACCAGACCTACTGCACTCAGTACTTCTCATGGAAAAGAGCAGATGGTCAAAGGGTTGATGATCAGAGAACTGACATTATTTGGTGAAGGCTCTGAATTAATAAAACCTTAAAATTCTTCAATTTCTCTAATGCTCTGATTGCAATATTGCTTCTAGTGCTGTTTTTTTGTTCAGTTGCTCTAATATCAAATCTCTGAGTTAATAATAGTCTAGCTCAGGTGCCAGGCTAAACTAAAATACAAAGGGAACATCTTGCATTTATGAAACTCTGAGATTGGTGCTTGCCCTTGCCATTCTGTGTTTTCCTCCCTGACTTAACAACTTGGACCATTAAAGCAGCAAAACATTTGTGACCTCAGCTGAACTATCTGAAGTAGTCTTGTGTCAGGACATGTGAAGACAGCAGTTGTATGTCAGTCTCACAATTGCTTTGTTAGCTTTATACTTGATCTGATAGTAGTTAACATATCATATGTCCAGCCAGCCTACATGAAAGGATACACTTAAGTACCTTCCACTCTACTTTGTAAAACTGAAGCATATGGCACTACAGAAAGAGGGCTGAAAGATTTTGTTGCCCAAAATTTAAAAATATTTTATATTTATAATGTAAATACTGTATGTGCTAATATTTCCCTTTTTTCATTGTTTTTTTTTTTTTATTGCCTCATTACCGTAATTATCCAGGAAACTTTAAAAAAGAAAAAAGGTAATTCCATGAATGTTCAAATTTGTCTGTGTCCTGCCTAAGGAAAATATTAACTTCAGGAAAAAAGAATAATGGATACTCTTGAAGCATGAACTGTTTCTGTATTTAACATTAATTCTTGAAACATTAGAGAAATGTAAAGATTGAGACTCTCATGATGGCCTTAATACAATACACAAGCTATTTTGAAAAATGAGACTTTCTGTGTTAGCCTTGTAACATACTCCTTGGAGCAGGTTCAGCTACAAGTAATTAAAAATAAATACATTATACATTCCAGGTCATGAAGCTGACAACACTGTGGAGTCATATTCCCAGGAGAGGCATCCATTCTCTCCTTTCAAGGCTGCTGGGTCTTTTTCATCCCAGATCTGGAGTTGCTCTGTAGTGAGGCACAGCTGGACTTGGTTGAGGTTCTCCTGCAGTCACACAACCTGCTGTTCGCTGACACCCAATGTGTCTTTCAACAGGACTTTTGATGAGACATTAAATTGGCTGTCACAGCTATGTCAGTGAAGGAAAGAGATATGGGTCTGGTCTGGTTTACACTCCCACCGGATTATTTTGCAATTTCAGGCTGATGGAGTGATATGCTGTGTAGCCCAGTAAGTGTCCTGGGGTTTTTATTTACAAGCAAAAGGCCATGCAATTTGTCCTGACCTTGCAGTGCAGAGTATGATGAACACCATTTTGCCACAGTAAGATTTTTGAATTTATCAGCTGATGGGGAAGTAAAGGCAAAAGGGATGAAATCTGGTGCAGAGTGAATACTCTTTGAGTGACAGACTTAGGAACTGCTAATTCTGAACAGACACCTCTCCTGTTTGTCTCTGTGTGCTCCAAATGCAGAGAACAATGTCACACTCACTTGAACCGAAGGAACCCTCTCCCCTTGGAATTGACTCTTTAACCCCATGAGAGGTGGTGTAGAACAATCATGTCATGCCAGCCATGCCCCCTCCCAGCTACTGCAAAAATTAACCCTGTCCTGGCCAGAACCAGGACAATAGTTCCCAGTTTCCCTTCACAACTCTTCTTATCTTCTTCCATTTCATTTTTAATTTATCTTCAAACATCCAATAATGCATTCCTAATTGTGAGATTTTTCTGGGGCTTGTTGTCTGGCTAGACACACTCAGATGGGACATCAGCTCCACTCAGGCCTTATCCCTTCCTCATTCAAATGAGACCTCCAGACAGTTCATGATATATTACATCCTGTACTTTCCTTGCTCCATCTGCTGCTATTTTACTCCAGATTAATCAGTGCCCCAAGTGCTTAGACACGAAATTTGGGTAAATTTCCTGGGAATTAGCCATAACAACTTACAAGGTATATCTGAAAATGGCTTTAGTTTGGTTTTGCATTTAGATATTTTTAAAAAATATTTCTTGGGTGCAACCAGTTTCCTTTATCCTGCCAAAACGAAAATACTCACACTAAAAGCACTTAAGAGAAGAAGCAGGGAGAAATGGAAAAAGAGAAAATTTATGATTCATTCTTCTCTGCTTATGTTCCTGTAAAGAGTCAGACAATTTTTTTTTTTCTAATAATATTAAGTCACTAATGATCATTAATAGTGAAGAGAATCATGTCAGGCAACCTCTTTATCTGTTATCCTACTAAACATGATTACAAGCCAGTGTTGAAACAATGAGGTAGGGAATGTGTCTCGGTGACATTAAACAAAAAAAAAACAGTTTATTTCTAGCTGTAGGTAATTTACAGGGTGGGGGGAAGAGAATTAAAATCCGAATATTCAGCACTCTATGGATTGTTCTGGGAACAATCCCTAGAATAGAGTTAGTATTTATCAGCTCTTCAGTTACTACATTGCACTGTGCTCTGACTTCATATTTCTTGTGCTGCTCCTCTTGTTTTTCTCCTTATCCAGTCTCAATGAAAGAACATCAAAATTAAAGGGTAATAATACTTCACAGACATTTCCTCTATATTTTTCTTAGAATACCTGGTTTCTCATTATCCTTACACCCCTTCTGTTGCTCAGCTGTGTAAAGGAAACATAAAAAATACCAAACACTTGAATATATTCTCTACCAGACAAGGGGTAAACAAACACATCTCCTCCCACCCCTGTAGTAGGTGATTCCACACCACTGTAGGTAACAGCAAGGCTTACATCTCAGGTTCAGATTTTGAATTAACAGTTAAAAGATGCTTGTACAAATTCTCATCTTTGAAATCTGTCATCCTCAGGCTGGCAATATTTTAAGACCTTAATCACTGATGAAACTTCTTGTATTTTTCTTTAGTCACTGCTGGAAGCTCCATAAGAACAGCACCTTCTACCAAGTTGTTTTCAAATATTCTACCCAGACACAGAATAAGAACATCCTAAGTTTCAGATCTTGAAACCTTTATTTTAAAGACAATTCTGAACCTGGACAATTTATTTTATTGTATTTTTATTTCCCTTTCATTTAAGTTTTATTTATTTAAACAAGCCAAGGGAAAAAAACTGTCAACATCATAAGGGCTGAAACATTCCAGTGACTTAAAATCCAGGGAAATCTTACCCAAGAGTCTCGTCTTCATATTTCTCCAATCCAGTGCAGCAGATTGCACACGGCAATCTCTCTCAGGTGAGGAGGCACTGGGGCATACAGCTCCCTCCTCATAGGAAGGTGCCTGGCTTAGGCCCTCAGGAGAAAGTACTTTCCTTTTTTGTGTGTGTGGGTGTCACTGCAGGACACCAGCTTCAATCTAGAGCTCTGCTGTTATCACCAATGGACTCCCACATCAAAGCCTACTGCAACATGCACCAACACAGACACTGACACGCATGTAACAAGAAACATATTGCATATTTGGATCTCTAGAGCTTGCAGTACTCTCAAAAAAGCTGCAGTTGACATCACCTTAAACCCATTTTTGCCTTCAGAGCATGGCAGTCGGGAAATTACCTGCCAGTGTAAAACCTGAACTCTGATTCTGGTGTCTATGAGGATCTCAGCTTTGTGAAAGAGGAGGGGTGAAGATGGGAAAATAAATAATTTTTTATTTAATTTAACTAAAATTGTAATGTATTAAAAGTCTGAAAAAATTGTTTCTTTCAATCACAGACCAATATTTTCAAACAAAGTGTTACACTTCTTCCTTCTGAACTCACTGTATTCGACTCCAGATTTTGTCTGAGTTACCTGAAATGAATTCTAGGTTTAAAATAATATAACCCACTAATCTATTTGCAATTCAAATGTGAAACTTCCAACAAAACTGCAGTGCATCAACCCAGAACAAACAACTCATCAAACCCCATAAATATGGCATGATCCCAGTAATGAAAAATGAGCTTTGCAACAGCCTCTAATTAGCATGGGAATGACAGGCACATTCTAAACCTTTCCCAACATATGGGTAATTATTGAAGAGCTCTGACAGCAATGCATCAACAAGCCTATCCATCTTACTGCCATTCTGCACCCCAGCTGCCTCTCAGTGGCTCTTAACAGGACATTCAGTAATTTGGATGAAACCTCAGCACACAAGAGCAATGATAGGGTTCCACCCTTAGAGGGAAGAAAAATTTAAAAGAATCATCACTTGGAAGGAAAGTTGAGACTGCAGATAAGCACCCTAAAATGTTTTATATTTACACCTGCAACCTTTCAACCTTATAATTAGCTGGTGGGAACTTTCTAATTTCTGCAATAGTAGGTAAAAAACATGGCTTATAACTCTATAACAAAGAAGTGCAGGAAAAAAAAGAAGGAAGACTTGTGCAAAATAGGTCAAAGGAAGATGACTGTGCTCTTCAACCAGTTCCATACTATTGTAAATTTATTGCCCCAGAAGCATTAAAATTCCCAAGAGATAAAAATTATTAATACCTTGCCTTATGATAGCAACTTAAAGCTTTCCCACAGCGAAAGAAAACAACTCACTGATGAGCATTGCCCAGAAAGATAGATAATAAACAGAGAAGATTTGGAAGAACTGAATGAACCAAACACACAGCAGCTAGTAAAAAGCACAGCCACTATCACCACTTATTTCAAAAGGAAAACCTGGGGTATATGAAGAGAAATGGTTATTGATCTTCGTATTAATGGTTACAGGAATTAACATATCCTGCCATCAGCACTCAGTTTTTTATTTATATGTAACAACTAAGTGGGATTCTTTTTGCATTTGTCTTGCAAGATGGAGATGAAACAGGATACTGGAAAAAGAATCCCTAAGTCTAATTAGTCAGGCTTTTCACCCTAAAATTTCCTTTCTATCATCAGTAAAGCTTGAAAATGGCTTGAAGTTTGACTTTAATTTTAAATCTATAAAAGTTTAGTGGGGACAGGAGAGCGAAAAATAGAAGTAGAAAGATTGGGTATAATATTCACCTTCATGCTTAAACACTTCCCCTCACCTGGGTTACATAACAGAAGAAAATACAGGAGTGAGCTGACATCAATCATACTTATGGATCTTTAGTTTTTATTCATTGTTCTATTGATCCCTTTCAGCATTATTTCTTAGGTAAATTGCAATAAAGTGATTTCTTATTATGTCTCCATTTTAACTCATAGAGCACACGACACAACAGCTTTTGAGTGAAGGACAGGTACCCTAAGGGAAAGAACAAAATACTGGGTAATAGAACAGATTTATTGATCTCTTCTTCAATAATAATGATTAAAATCTAATGAAGCATGATTGCCTTAATAAATTATTCACCTCTTTTTCCCATTTTCCAGATTCCAACTCAATGCACTCCAAAAAAAAAAAAAAAAAAAAAAAAGAAAGAAAAAGGAGTTTAAGCACAAAATGTTGAAAATACTAGATTCTTCAATCAGTGAGCCATGACAATGTTAAAAATCATAGTTAATAGCAGCATTTTACAGACAAGAAATACTTTGGCCCATGCCTCATCTGATCAGCAATTGGGGAAGAAGATAACACATCTTATGGAAAGGAAGGGAAAAGATTTTGTCAGCTTATCTACTTCCTAGGCAAATTTAAGGGCACCGTTTTCCCTACTCACATTTTCTCTTGCAGTGGAACAATAAGGATTGTCCCAATAACCATATTTGTCTCTTATGTATGAGAATAGATCCTGTGAGGTAAGCTGGAGATTTATACTCATCCATTGAATGCCTTCACCTCAAATAACAGGAATATTTAATTGTCAAGGCCTTTTATGACTAGGACTGCTCCTGGGACATCCAGCCCTGAAGCTGAGATTTACAGAACAGGATGTGATATTCACAGAAATAAAGCTGGCAAAGGATGCCTTTTGTTGGTCAGCTTAAAATCTTGTCCCTTCATTTTAATTTGTTAAAAATTTCAAAATAATGTTTCCTTCAAAGTTCTTCATAAGATTAGTATATGCAGTATGTATACTGCATGTCCACAAAGAATGAAATACATGACACAGAAACTAATCTATAGTCAGCATGCTTATACATACTGTAAATCTGAATATTTCCTCTTTTTGAATAAAAGCTTGATTAAATAGTAGAAATATCAGGACAAGGAAGATAATATTTCTGGATGATGATGATGCATTGAAAATGAATGTGTCACATAAGCACCCTCCAATTAACCCCTATGCCACAGCTATAGTACATAGTTATCTATTTGGATTGCTAGGGAGACACTTGTCTGTCAGAATGACTCAGAATATGCATAGGCGTGCATAGAGGTGTCAGTCATTGAAAATAAGATTAATGATTTAAGCTAAAAGGATCTCACATTAACTTTCCACAAAAGGTCAGAAGTATCATATAAGCACCCATTTTCTCTTGTGAATGTAATTCATGTAGTTTTCAGTCAAGGACAATGTTTCAAAGTGTGTATGCCTAGCTTGATATAACCTGATAATGAGTTTTTTAATAAGAGCAGTTATCTTTAAAAGAAGTTACCTAGCTTGATGGAAAGAATTAGCTGGGAGAGTTGACAGATAAAGAAAATGAGATGATATTATAAAAACTCATAAAAGTGGAGAGGTTCTTTGAAGACTGTCTGGATGGGATGGACCCCATGCTGGAGGGAGAGATTGTGAAGAGTCCTGAGGAAGAAGGGCCATCAGAGGTGACATGTGATGAACTGACCACAGCCCCTATTGCCCAGCCCCTGTACCAGTTGAGGGGAGGAGGCAGAAAAACCAGAAATGAAGTCGCACCTGGGAAAAAAAGGAGGGGTAGGGGGAAATCACAGGATCATTAAGGTTGTGAAAGACCTCTAAATGTATCGAGTGAAACCTTTAACCCAGCACTGACAACAAAATACACCACAGAGAGATACTGCCTGAGGGGACTCCTCAGCAAGAGTGTGCATTTTTCCAGTGTGAAAAGCAGCTTAGGAAGACATTGACAGACATGGACTATTGAATTTATGAGTAAATTGAGTATTGGTGCTCACTAAATTTTCACTCTGGACAAGATTATCCTGTGAGAAAACCAATCTAATTGTAAAGGCATATGATGTAATTGTTTGCCCAAGAGAAATCTTCAAGGAAGAAGAAACAAAGTAAACTTCCTAAGCTTTAATGAATGAGTACAGAATCAAGGTTTGAGTCATCTGGCAATTTTTTCTCTCTCTCAAGCACACACCTCAGGATTTGTGTCTTTCTGTCCAGTGGTTAGGCCACAGAATTACAAATGGGACTATGAATTCTGCATGCACTCAAGCACCTCACAGTAAATAATTTATATCTTATCCATATTTGTTCCTAAGAGAAAGGATTAGCTAAACCAATATTTTGGAACTGATGTATCAGATTTAAACACAACTTACCACTAAAATTCAAATGCATTCTCATGCTGGAAAAGAGAGAAAATCAAAGCAAACTCTTTGTCCAGGATAATACTGCAGGTTTACAATGGTGTTAGGAATGGACATTCCAACCCCATTCAACCCTACAGGATTTCTGCCTCCCAGAATGAAAGGATCAAGTTTCAGAAGAGAGTTTCCTCTAAAGTTGCAGAAAATTTTGCCCCAAAAGGAGTCCCATTTGACAATAAAATGTGAAATTACAGATTTATGCATAACATATGGCATTATAAATTATTTTTCAAAATGAGTGATCAATAAACACAACATTTGGGCTACACCTTGGGTCATTTGTGTACCTTATTTAAGAGTAAAGGGACAAGACGTCGTTATTGGCAGAGCTCACTGTTCTAGATTTTGGAAGGAGGGATTTAAGCACTCAGATGCGGATGGGAGGCACACCTCATTGAAAGAAGAATGCCAAAAAAGGGAGAGAGTCCCAAATGCCATATTTGTATGATGTATTTGCTACAAGGCAAAAAAGTAGACCTCCCCAAAGCAGCAAGTTAGGTTCTATGGATCCTGTCCTCAGGCACCTCATTTCCTTCACTGACAACAAAGAGAATTTAGGTAGCCAGGGAGACAAGAGTCTTTTTAGAATACAACCTCAGTGCATAGGTCTACTTGTAAATCTCAGGTAAAATGTTTGGCTCAATGTTACACAAGAAAGTTGTGGAAAGGAATATCTTGAAACAAATGAAGGGTGATTTGAATGGGTAGCTATGTAACGCCAGGTTGCTGGACCAGCTCTTACTATTACACAAACTATTTCTAAAGATGGACAATAGTCAATACAGTTCCTCTGCCAGGTGTTTCAGAAAAAAATATCTACTTTTTTTCGTTATTATAATTTGGAAAGGACACTGGAAAGTTATTAGGAAATATTTTGGACATTTGAGCAATTCTTAAACTACCAATGTTAGAAAGGTGGATTTACAATGGAGGCTTAGGCTAGTTCCTGCTCAGAACATATCCCTATTTTATGTCCCAAAAAATTCAATTTGAGTTTTGGAAGCCTTGGAAACAGTTTATTCAAAAATTGTTTTTTCACAAAGACATGATGCATACCCATCAATGCCTACCAGAACAAAAGCCTCATTCAAAACAAGAAAAGACCATTTATGGTAAAAAAAAATTTATACATTTGAAAAGTGTGATAGAAAAAATATCTTACGCTGACTAAATATTTTAGGTTTCCAAGACAGAAGCATGCTTTATGTTTTTCATGCTTTGCTTTGTTTTATTTAACTGAACTAGAACTTATGAAATTAAATTCAATGGATTCAGAAGAACAATAATGGTATATGCACAACTTAATTTTTTAAAGACTTGTTTTCTCTGGTCTGTCTCTTTATAGGAAGGAGTGCAAGGAACAAAAGCATTTCAGTGAAGAAATTTAAAATTTCCTCAGTTGACTAAATTTGAAAGGAAGACCTAGAAGACCCAATTGAACTGTTGAAAGTGACATAGAGAAGAATTAAAAGGGATCATTTTATATACTCATCCACATTTTACAGTCTAGTGTACAAGAAAATTTGGTATGAGTATTCATGTTATTGTTAGATTTACAGTAAAGAAGAGAAAATATTTATTTATATATTGAGAGTTTCATCACCTTGGGGAGTTTGTCATTTAGCTTGGCCAGAAAAATATTTAGCATGTGGATTGAAAATGCAGTTAAGTGTAGAGGTATTAACAAGGTCTGAAAGGATTCAGGAAGAGTGCCATCTTTCATGAATTCTTGATGAATATTCCTTTCTTCTGCTTCATGTTCCTCAATGAGTCTTCACAGATAATAAGAACCAGCTGTCACCTCCAGAAGCTGATATCCCAGTTGCAGTAATATATAATGGTGTGATTCAGGTCTACCTAGATGAAGTACTGAACGGCCAAGCAATGTGCAGTTAATTTGGATATTTTAAAAACATATGAGCCTTGGTTTTGTTTACACATTACAGAGCAGATAAGCCTCGGAAAAGCTGTTAAACATGTGCCCCACATATCCCCCTTTCCACACTACAATTTCTGCTAAAGAAATGTTTTCAGAACTTGCAGCTCTTAATATCAGTTGTGCAATACAGACTCTCTACCTTTCCTACTTTAGAAAACATAAATATTTAAACATATTTTGAGTTTCTGAACATACAGGGGAGGTGTGAATGCAGCTCTGTTCAAGTATAACAAGGAGTGACTCCAAGAAAGAAGAAGCTTTTAAAAGAAGATATAATTAGACTTCACTGGCAAGTGGGATTCTCGCTAAAAGTCTTCTTCAGTTTCTTTTCATTCCTTCATCCATTAAAAAGACCACCATTTTGTTTAAAGTCTCACTTTTCAAGCTTGTTCCAAGAGCTGTTTTTGAATTAAAGGTTGTCAAAATCTAAAAAGGTTGCCTCAATTATCTTTACCTGAAATATGTGCTCTTCTATTCTATGCAGCTGTTAAAAATATATTAACCAATTTTTGAGATTAAATCTTTTTAATTGTTCATTTTATCCCTTCATGTTTAGATTTGTGGTGGTTTTGAAGCTGGAAACCATGATCCTTCTTAAAGCCTAAGACTTTATCTTAACATATAAGGAATAGCTGAGGTGGAGTTAATTTTCCCCATAGCAGCCCTCACAGTGCTGTGCTCTGCACTGGTCACTGGAAAGGTGTTGATATCATATCAGGGTTTTGGCTACTGCTGAGCAGAGCTGGAACAGCATCAGGGCTGTCTCTCAACATTCCCTTCCAACATCCATAGGCTGGAGATGGGCAAGATCCTGGGAGGGGACACAAACAGGCCAGCTGACCAAAACTGACCCAAGGGATGCTGCATACCATAGGGCATCAGCTCAGATATAAAAGCTAAGAAGAAGAGGAGGAAGGAGAGACATTCTTTATTTACAATATTTGTCTTCAAGAGCAGCCACTAGACATGCTAAAGTCCTGCTTCTGGGAAAGTAGCCAGACATCACTTGCTGATGGGAAGTAGGGAATATGTTTTTTCTTCTCTTTGCTTGTGTGTGTGTGCGTGAGTGTGTGTGTGTGTGCATGTGTGTATAACCTTTCACTTTTGCATTAGTAAACTGTCTCATCTTAACCTGCAAGTTTTTTTCAATTGAATTTTCTCTCCCCTGGCTGAGAAGACAGAGTGATAGAGTGGCTTGGTGGGTACCTACTGTCCAGGTTTAAGCACATGTAAAAACAGGTTGGGAGAGTTTAGTAAAAAAGTGACTCTCTTGAACACTGAAGTTTTCCCCAGAACTGTATTAAGCACTAACATACTGATTTTACTCTTGATGCCATCCTAATTTCTTGAAAAATATTTAAAACTGCATGTTGACACTGTGTATTGATCTGGAGAAATGACCAATTCTATATATTGCTTTCCATTTATACACATACATAACCTCTTTTCATATAATTGCAAATTATATATTTTCAGCACTTTTTTTTACCTTAGGGAGTCAATAGTATCAGGTAAAAATATTAGAAACTAATAGTGTATTATAGAAATAATCAGTCTTTTCTTATACTAGCTGTACTCTGCAATTTGGATTTCAGAACAATAATCTGCACTTATTTTGTGGGACAGCTCCTTGTTGTTTGGAAACATTTGCTGGAATTATTTCAATTTTTTCATGGACTACTGAAAAAATAAATCAAATAGAATGGAACTGTACAAGTACAAATGATAACACAACAGCACAACTCACAAAAAATAAAGCCTGTTCAAACTCACAAAAAATAAAGCCTGTTCAAACTCAAAAAGGTTAATTTAGCTTGCCCATCCAAATGGAATTTTCAAAGACAATCTGTTCATGCTTCTTTACTTTGCAAAGTTCACTTGAATGATAATTTAATCATTGGCAAACCCTGCTCATTTGCAATTCAGTATCTTAGGTTCATGCCATATTAGATGGTATCTCTGTGATTTGTGTATTGCAAGTCAAATCAGGGCTTTTCCAGCTGAATAGAGGTAGGAAGATTTGAGGATGTTTGTTTTCACACAGGATGTTGGGTTTTTTGCTTCTCACATGTGTATAAGATTCATTATTGGAACTGTGGTTATCCAAACAGAACTGCAGAATTTGTATTTGGCTATGCCCAACACTCCAGAGCAAAGAGTGCTGAGGGTACTTAGCAGTGAGGCATCCTTGCGTGGCCAGCCTTAAAATCTTTTGCCTGAGTGTATAATGCCAATCATTTATTTTCACTTTCTTCTAGCTGAGATCAGGACAGTTAGCACGGAGTGAAATCAGAAAGTCAACTTCTGCTACTCATAATCCTGAAATCAGCTCTCCCATCACAAACACTGCAGGATATTATCTTAATCTTTAGCAACTAGGCATCAGGTAATGTAAAGATAACTTTTATAGTGTCTTTACCAAAAGATATATTTCTTTTCATCATCAGGCTTAGCCTGTTTGCTGTGTGACTTTTGTTCAGAGAACTATTCCAAGCACAAGAAGATGAAGCTGTGGGTACACTGTCAACATAGACACAGAATATCAGAATGGCTGGAATGGTAAAGTAAAGCTGGCCTGGAAAAGTAAAGCTCTTCTTGAAATAACAAACTTTATTTGATTAAAAAATTTTATTAGTAATCCATGGAAAATTTGTTTCACATAGGAACAGAAATGGCTCTTTAGATAGCAATGTCTCCCTCTATTCTACTTGCCTTCATTCACTATATTTTTTTAAAGCTCTGGATGAATGAAGCAGGGATTTTGTAAACAGGCTTGTCTGATCACCCCAAATCATCTACAGGGCAGATGTACCTTTAAACCAAGCCATACCAGAATGGGGCAAAAGACTGGGAAGAAATTATGATCTCATAATGTGAACACCCAGTGGGACATGAGAAGAGCACTCAGATATCCAAGCTGAAAAGAGTTATCAGATCCTCACATATCCTTTCACTGTGCCTGTGAAATCTTTCCAGATGAGATGCACCATGACTGTCCATAAACTTTTTCCACCACAGACTGGACCAAACTTCGCTACTTTACACTTAGACAGAGAACAATGTGGCATGATTAGATTTAATAAGAGGTAAACAGGTATTTGGTAACTGACTAAGGTGATTGGACACACTTACTTGAGTATAAGTTGGTTGCACAAGAAATATTAAGAGCTCTGCATCTTCAATTTGGGGAACCTGAATTGATAAAAGTATATATTGTACCTATACACACTTATTCATTTCATTACTTATGATCAAATGACAACACTTATAGAAGCAAAGGAAATAAAATGCAATTTAAGAATTCATCTATTTCTACTTCACTCAAAGCAAATTAGCCTGTTGAGAATTGCAGTGATCAAATGGATAATTAGCATTGTAATTGTTATATTTGGTTTTTTATGAGACTTTAATGTGTTGTTTCTCCCCCTCTTCTTCTTCTTTCCCTCTTGATATTTTAATATTAATTGTTTAGTCAAAAGACTTCAGTCAATCTGTGAAAGTAAATGAATTGTAAACTATCCACCACTATGTCCCTTTGTCTGTAATATTAACTATGATTGTATTCATTAATACAGATTCTTTTAATCTGTTAAGGTGAATTACTGATGCTCAATAGCAACAGTAGACACTGAAAAGCTTTTAGTGCAGAGAAAAAAGTGGATTCAAGCCCAGAGGAGATTCTCGTGCAAAGTATAAATCCAAGGCATATCAGTTAACTGTGTATGTCACAGATGATTCTGACCAACATTTTTAATTTTTCTTTCAGAGCTTGTGGTGTTACCATCATCTTAGTCAGGAAGAGGTTGGATGGCTTATCCTCCCAACTCACTGCAGAACTAGTTCATCATGTGAAAAGTCTTCACATTTCCCAAACATCTTTCCACAGTTGAAAGGTTGTGAAATGTTTTTTCTTAATATAGCAAAGTTTAATTGTAGGATTACATTGTGTAAGTGTAAGACTTTCAAAACAGTGTAAGAATGTGAAAACAGATAGTTTGAATGGAATATGTTTTCAAGAGAGCCACAGGACCCTGATCTCAGACTATGAAGCCTATATGGTCTTCACTGCTTCTGTCCTTGAATGTGGTTGAAGTAAAGAGATTTGTAGAGTCATAATAACACAAAATTTTACTTTTTCATGCTTAATTAGCTTGTCTGACTGCTATAATTTCAATTTAGCATAGATTTTATGTTTGAGCTTAATTAAAAGACTGAATTCAAGCTCCATTTCACTGGTCTCCAGCATGCTGCATATTGAAAAATACTTGTATGAAGAAGGACAAATGACCACCCATGACTTAAGGCATATTATATTTCACTAGATACAATGAGATTTGGGAGCAAATTCATAGTGCTGTTAGGATCAGTGATACTTCTCTTCAAACAACCTACTGAGAAGGAACAGATTGCAGAGACTTCCAGTACACAGACATTTAAAATTTAATTACTGAAACACTAGTTCTTTGTTGAAAATTTGACACAACTCTTTTGAAATGTGTGAAAGTACCTGAAGAATTTATGTCTGCTCCAGAAGACATAAGTAGATTGTATAGTCCCCAATGGATTTCAATTAATTTGCTCTGTATGGAAAAGATTTTGAGCTGACAGAAAAATTTAGAAGCCTAAAATGAATCTTTTATTCCCACCTCTTCAGTATTTTGAGGTTCATGAAATTACATTTCATTATGACTCTTGCAGTACTGAAAAGTAGTCTGGAAGAAGCAAGCATCTTATAATATAGGATATTTATATCTCTTAAATACGAACACTTACTAAATGACTTTTTGATGGATACTATAAAACTATTAAAATAGAGGATTTCTGCTACATGCTTAAAACCAAAAGCTTTTAAATTTTTTCAGCAATAAAAACGTTGCAAACATAGCAATACTTTTGACATGTTCCCACTGTATTTTAATCTTACCATTCTCCTGCATGAGTAACTTCTGACTATACAAAGTCTACCAATAGTTCCACACTGCAGCAGCAGCAGCAGCAACAAAACTGCATGCTTTTGTTCAGAAGATGCTGTCATGTTTCTTTGATCACAAAGAAAACAGAACTGACCAAGTTCATAAATAAGAAATTCCCTTCCAGAAAAAAAAAGTAGCAAACCCCCAACAACCAACAATACCAGCAATCAAACAAATGGCTCTTTGTCAAAGGCAAAACAAAGTATGGATTTTGATTGAAGAATTAATTAACAAAATTCTGAAATATAAATATAAATAAATATAAATGTATCAAGACTCTAAATTCAAACAGAGAGAAGATTATTTAGGAATTTGACAGTTTATCTCCATAGGTGTTGGTCATTTCTTACAGTGAAAGCAAGCAATATAGAAACCTGAGCGGAACTCAGCAGGGAAGTACTGCGCTACAGTCAGCCCTGCCAAGCCCCACAAGTGACCCACTCAGCTCATTTCACTTCCATAGATAAGCTCTGATGCTACCAATCACTCCTTTTTTTTCCTTATGATCACATAAATAGTTCTGTCCATAGGAGTTCACTTAAATAAGCAAAATACTCACAGCACTGAAGGCTAAAACTTCATCTCATCCCTCATCCTTTTATTGAGGATGCTCTTAAAGGGTCTCACAATATGCCTTGTACATTAACATTTTTTGTAGATGTTTGAGAACTGTTCTCTGTTTTGCTATTGAAACTAAATTATTCTAAATCCTCAGAATCTGCAGGTCCCCTCCATGTGTAGATTTAATGGTGGCCATTAATGGCCAAAAATGTAAATATGTCCGTCATTACAAGTCTTTCTCCTCTGAGCTTCCTTCCTGCTTGCACTATGGCTTTTTTGTTCTGGTTTGGTTTTAGTGGGGTTATTTTGTCATTTTATTTTATTTTATTTTATTTTATTTTATTTTATTTTATTTTATTTTATTTTATTTTATTTTATTTTATTTTATTTTGCCACCCTTTTTATACCCTTTAAATTTAAGGGCTCTGGCTGCAATAAGAAAAGACAATGCATAAGTATATCAAAAGAGCAAATCACAGTCTTGGCAGAGAAGTCTGTTGACCAGTCTGGGATGACAGGTCTGCATATTCTGTAGCCATGCAATTTCATTGCCATGTTCCTTAACTGTCAGCTGTACAGCATCATAACAATTTCAATGCAATGCATTTCAGTGAAATGCATTATAAGGGAGTCAGCAATCATATGAACCCTAAGCTCTAGGTTAGGTTAGTATTTATTTGATTTTTATGGGAAAGAAACAAGAAAATACTTTTAGAGAAGTCAGAACATAAAGATTTTCATGTCTCATTAATTATGTAGAGAGAGTATGTAGATTTCTCTTCATGCAGAAAAAGTTCCAAACATAACAGACACTGCTCTGTCATTTCATCCTATCTGCAGTAATTATTCTTAGAATGATTTTTGACCATCACATCGTAGATTATACCAATTTTTTAGGATAGAGATAGAATTACTGATTCATGTTACTCAAAATGTTGACATGTCCTTTTGTAGTTCTCATTCCCAAAACTACAGAAAGTTTTCATTCTACAGATTTTTGTTCACAGAAGTGCACAGAGCACCTTTAACACGATTATATATTGGACTAAGCTCTCCAAGGCAGATTGCAGGAGTATCTTCAATTTGACTGGTATAATGAATGTCCAAACTCAGCAAAGAACTAAACCAATGCCAAGCCTCCAGAAATTATCTTCTGCCTTCTGGAGGCCACTGTCAAGCTGAATAAGTATGAATCAAATTGAGAGAGGGTGAGCCAATTGAAAACCAATTCAGAATGGGGGATAACAATGTCTCCTATATTTTCTATCATCTCTGGATTCACAAGAATCAGGTTTCCCTTAAAGATAGGAACATAAATCAGTCCTTCCTAATAGATCATACCTAGAAGATGGTAAGGTAGCCATTTCTCCTAACCTGGTAGTCACCAGGTCACCTAGGCTATATATCTAATACATGTCTATTAGCTGGATTACTTAAAAATACTTACTGGCCTAGCCACCTTCTAACTATTCTTTTGTTTTGTTTTGGAAGTAAATATTCCATGGAAGACTGAAAAACAGAAGGATACCGGAAATAACTGGATATTTTTAGTGTTATATTAAATATTTTTTGAACCTGAACTAACCTCTACCTCTCCTATCCTATATACTCTAATTAAAAGGATATAGAATTAGGTACACTGCCACATTTTCTCTGTTTATGGGTGTAAATATTTATTGCTAATCTCAGGTAATGTTTTAATTTGGGAGCAATGAGCAATTCAAATATCAGGATATTGATTAAAGCATTTACCTGGCTGAGAGCAGGTACAAGCACAAACACTTCAGGTGGAACTGAGAGCTGTTTCTACAGTGTGTCAGGTGAATTACCAGTCTCTAGGTTACTGGATGGCAGATATGAGAAAGCCTCTGCTTTTGGTTTACCAGGGTTCAATCTGGAAGTTGCAACATGATGCCAGGTGGTTTGCAGCCTCTAAGTACAAAAGCTGAATAAACAGCTGCTGTGTTAATGCCCAGAAAACACAAACCAAACACCTCTGTTGTGAACATTAGACAGGACATGCCCAAAACAGATTTTTAAATAGCCAGGGAGACAGATTGGTAAATTTATATCTCCCTGGAGACTCTACCTGCGTCCAGTTTGAGTGTGAGAAAAAACCAAAATTTTGGCTTTGTCATCCGTAGATAGAAGTAAGCAGCCTTTCACCTTGAAATGTAAATCACTGCTATCCAATGTAATGGGAAGATTCCTACCGAGTTCATCAATTCATTTGTGACTTCAAGGTCTTTTGAGCAGTTCTGTCTCTGATATATTCAAAAGAGTGACTTCAAAAGATTCTCAATAATAATCATCATTTTTTTCTCAAGAATAAACCAAAGTCCCCACGACATACATTCTTAGAGCTGTATTATCTTTTGGATATTATCATTGATTTAAATCAGACTTCAAGACACATTTACGTTTCTTCATGACTGTTGTATTCCATTCAGTTGAAAAGAAAAATGGTTTGGTTCACTTTAAAAAAGACTAGCATTCATCATCACAACTTTGATGCTGGGCTTATTATATCACAGATTTCTTAATGCCTTGAATTAGAGGAGGGACTGCATTAAGTATGCCTTCTAACTCTGATGATAAATAATAATGTGCTTCGTCTTAATTAATATGAGTCTTTTTTTTTAATTAAAAGGATTACTAAAGTGTCTTTTTGAAATCATTACCCTGATTAGCATACCATTAGCTTACACACATCTTGAAAAATAAAATAAGCACAAGTGCTTAGCCAAAGGAAAGATCTACTTTTCTCCATAATAATGAAAGTAATAATCAACAGCCAGAGATGTGAGGTTTATTTGCTAAATGCATTGGTTATAAAACTCACAAGACTGTAGCTACTTTGTCTGTAATAGTCTTGTAATCTTTTGTCATGCAAAAAACATTCACTCAGAAAATTCTTAGGGGTATCAGAAAGGAAATTTCCTAGCTTTTAATCTTGGAGATTATGATGGTCTTTTTGTTGTGGACAATACTTAGTGCATTGGGGCACTGATCTCTGTCTGAAAGCCATAAGTACTGCTTTAAGAGGGGTTGAAGACAGTTTCTATTGTGTAAACCCAAATTTAAGTGGTAAAATATGTGCTAGAAATAAGGTGAAATAAGTAATTTTGAAGACAAAATTAATAACATCAAAATGTTGCCCAGGTGATTTCCTTTCTTTATAAAACAAAGAACACAAATTTAATTTGTTTACTTTCTTTCCCAGAACGAAATGCGTGCTTTTAATTAATGTATGATTTATTGTCCATTTAAATAGACAAACTCTAATAACCACTAGAGACAGTTAAGGGTCTGTTATGGTACAGTTGTTAAACAATGTTTCAAATAGGACTCGAATTTATTTCTTTGAAATGCACCTCTTGCTCTTGGTGAAATTTGAAGCCTATTCTTCTCTGCCTGACTAATTATCCTTTTCTAATTTTGTCAACAAATCAACTTAATAAGAGGCCGCGCTGTTTACCAAACCAAGGATGTGGTTTAAAAATGTCTCCTAAATGGTTCTCAGCTTGGAATATATGAAGAAAAAGGATTTTAAGCATTTTTAAATGAGAAAATAAAGTCAATAGGTGATAAAGAAAGCATGAAATTTTGCATGAAAACAAAGAAGGCTGAACTTTATCCCTCAGAAGAAATAGACAACATGTGCCTAAAACAGATTTACAGTTTCCTCTCATATTTTACTTTGATGAAACTAGAGGAAGTAATGATAAAACAAACATTCAAATATGTCCTCTGCATTTTTTTTTGACAAACTATGAAAGTACTGATGTATCACCATGCTCAGTCTGTTCTCAGGACTTTTGCTTATAGTTAGCATGATTTATTTCTTGAAACCACGTGAGGTGGCCTAATTTCTAGTGTTCATCTACTTCAAATTCATGCCCAAAGCAAGTCCATTTAAGGTTGCTCAGGAAATTTTCCTGTCTAATTCCTTTAGAGTCTTCTCTCTTTTCTTCAAGGAAGAAAAAGCCATAGCTTTAGTCATATCAGCTAATATTTTGGTGTTTGAAGAAGGTTGGGTTTCACTTAATCTCATATATGTGATATAGTTATTGGGAATCAATATAGAAGACTAAAAAAGTTTAGCATTTTATTCTTCTCATATTAGGGAAAAAAACATACAGCTTTATTTGAATCATGCTCTGTATTTTTCTACTCTTCATCATTGATCATAAAGACACCCAAGGTTACTGATTCTAAAGAGCAGCTGTATGATAAAAATCTAAAGTCAGGCAGGATGTGCCTTATGCTAGTAGAAGTAAGCAAAAATATTTTTTTTTGTAAGAATGCAAAAGTATGGCTTGGAGAAAATTCACCTCGGTGAAATTACCATTGATTATGAAATCTGGAAGAGATATTTTCGCACTAATAAAAGAGAATGATGGTAATTCCCAAATTACTCCAGCTGCATTAAGGAACATAGAGTTGACAGTAATACAATAATGTTGTCTTCATGGAACAATCCACTTTGATACTTATCACATAAAGTCATAAAAAATAATCATGGAAGAAGTTCAATCCTGTTTGGTCATCTAGATGCTGGAGGTTTCATCTTGGTTTCTTCTTCCTCACTGCTACAGTTTATCCACATGTGGACCACCTGGATTTGCATCACTTATTTTTAGGAAATACCATTGGGAAGATTCACTTTTGTATAAAGTTCTTGTCTTTTTTCTTCCAACTACAGTCCTCATATGAAAGGGTTTTTTTTTTTTTGCATATACTTCATAAATGTCAAAATAATTTCTGGTAAGATGATGACAGAAATAATGGTAAATAATTTTCTACTAAGGACTGATAAATCTTCCTTCACAGTTAATGATTAAACTCCCATTGACCTCCATCATCAAAATTAAATGTTTAGTCGTAAATTAGCCTTCTAATTACTCCTCATTATTCAGTCATTTCAGCCACTTAATCATGAATCCTTTCTAGGGCCTTCCATGAACAGCTGCCAGCTTGACTGAGATTTTTGTTGTTTGATTCCCTCACTGGTTATTGACAGGAACAGTCTATACACAGAGTTTCAGATGCAAAGTACTACCCAGAGAAACCTGATCAAGGACATGACACTTCTGTGTACACAGCTTTCAGTCATGTTTTCTGAACTGTCACATTACAAACTATTGTTCAGTCTAATTTACTCCTGGTGTCTTTTGGTCTCCCTTGGCAGTACTTTGGCATCTAGATTTCTTTGTGCATCTAGATTTCTTTGTCTGTCTCATGTAGTTTAAAGATTTTGGTGGGGTTTTTTTTGTTTTGTTTTTTTTGGGGGGGGGTTTGGAAGACTTATTACTATCTGATTTTCCAAATTAAAAACACCAGTATAAGAGGCAATAAAGGACCTGCACATATGAACAGGTCATAGAATCAAAGAACCACTGAATGCTTCAGGTTGGAGGGGACCTCAAAGACAATTTATTTCCAGTCCCCATGCTATGGGCTGTGACATCTTCCTTTAGACCAAGTCACATCCAACCTGGCCTGGAACATTTCCAGGGATTCAGGAGAGAAAACTCATCTCTCAGCATGAATTTCAAGCAAATGTCACTGTACCAATCCTACAAAGTTTCACAAAATTTTCAAGATTCAGCCTTTCTGGTCATTTTTAGTTCTGGACCAAGAAGAATTTAGGTTTCTTTCATGTGATTGGAACCTAGAAAAATATCTGATTTATTATTTTATTCACTTTTTTTTTCCCCGTGGTGTTACCACATTGTCTGCCCAGAGTTCCCATGATTTAAATTAGAAATATAAGTTAGAATAAAATCTGGAGGCTTGGAATCATGGTTAAGCTCTTTTCTCCTCAATTGCACACATCCTCTTTTCAATTCATTATATATTTCCTTTTAATTCATTATATATTTATTTTGATTTTAATTCATTATATATTTATTTTAATAGTTTGTTGGAAAAGAAGTAAATTATAATTTACTGGAATTTTCCCCTCTATATTTTGTGCTGGTGGCACAATCATCTTCCCACGCTGTTCTTCAAAATGTCAGTGAATGTGTCCTTATAGCAATAACAATGGAACAGTTCTCCTGTTAAGAACTTTTATCCCAAACATAAAGACTCATGTCTCCCTGAAATGCCAGTACCTTATCCATAAACAGTGAACCTACATAACAGGTTAGAGCATCAAGTAAAGAATTTCATATCTGATTAAAACCACAGGTGAAATTTAGATCAGCAAAATGCAATTATCTGAACTGAAGGACACCTGGGTTATCTCCTGCTCTTACAGAGGCTGGCATGGGATCATTAGTGACCACATGTAGTCAGAAGCTAATTTTCTGTCTCATCTGAAAGACATCATCTCCAGCAGCACAGTAGCCAACACACATGCTGGGGCAAAAATTGAGAGCCAGGCTATTAACAGAAATGTTGACAGCACCTCTCATAGCACCTTGCTGTTTGTTGGGTGCCTCTTCCAGCATGACCCTGATTATGCAGTTGTAGGTAAATAATTTATGTTCTGTATTGGATTTCTGGGCCTGTGCCTGCAGCAGCTTCCAACTGTTCTGTTAAAATAGCACCTTTAACTTAAACTCTCTGTTCTGTGAGTTCTCTGTAGTACTTTGAGGAAAATAGGGATCTGATAATTACAAAAAAGCCTTAAATGAACTCCTGATGTATAAAAACATTTCAAAAACTATTGTGCAGTCATAAAAATATGGCCAGAATTGAATGGTCTTGCTAGGACATAATCACTTGATTCTAAATTGTTTTTAATCAATAAATAGTCCATAGTGCCACTCTTCTGGTAGATTCCACATTCATTGGCAGTCTGGCTGTTAAAACAAAAAAAATTAAGTCTAGATGTTTTTCAGTCATCATAGCCCCTTGTACTCCTGATTCCAGGCCATGGCTGTACCAGTCACCCTGTTACTTGACAAGTCATATCTTCCACAGAGTGACATTTAATTGAAGTGATTCAAGATATTAGCTATTTGTACTGTAAGGGGAAAAGATTAGAAACCAAAAAAAGTGCATGCAATTCCCAATGCAGGCTGAAAGGGCTGAATGAAGCACATCTTTTTCCTAACACACTCCTGTGCTCCTGTGAATTTGATGCAGTTGTCAAACAATGCCACTTTGACACATGGTAGCACCAGATAATCAGATTACAATGAAAGACAATAAAATGGGAATTGAGCTGGGTCATTCTTGACCCACTCTCTCATTCACACTGGGGATCTTTCAAAGGTATCTGATGAGAGGGCAGCCAGAGGGCCATGTCCTTGAATAACTCAGCAGCTACATCAAATAAAAGTCAGCTCTGCTTTCCTTCCATAGCAGTATTTTCTTTTCAAATCTCGTGTCTCCTGAATATTTGTCTTCCTTGTCACTTTCCTTTAGTTAGCCTTATAGAGGAGCAAAACTAGAGATGTGAAAGTGCAACAAACATGGAATCATAGAGTAACAGAATATTCTGAGTGGGAAGGGAGCCATAAGGTTCATTGAGTCCAACTCCTGGCCCTGCAAAGGGCACCCCAAGAGTCCCACCATGTGCCCCACAGCACTGTCCAAATGCTTCTTGAACTCTCTCAGGCTGGTGCTGTGAGAACTTCCCTGGGAAGCCTGTTCCAGAGCCTCAGCACCCTCTGGATGAATAATATCTAATATCCACCCTAAACCTCTCCTGACATGACTTTGGGCCATTCCCTCAGGTCCTGTCACTGGTCACCACAGAGAAGATATCAGCTCCTGCCCCGTTGCCTACCCTTGTGAGCTTAAGCTGTACACAATGAGGTTTCCCCTCAGTCTCCTCTTCTCCAAGCCAAACAAACCAAGTGACTTGAACCTCTCCTCACAATGTTTCTCTAGACCCTTTGCCATTTATGTAGCTCTCCTTCTTCATTACCTCTCTTCTCTTCCTTATTTTCCTATCTGGGAAAATGCAAGAGGGTTTCATTTACCTTTATAACTGGGTATCAGTTTTTAGGTGATTTGATAAAATTCAAGATATATTTGCTGCCTCTGGACTTGATCAGGGTTGTGTTTTTATCTCAGCAGTAGAAATGCTGCCTCATTCATTTTGCAACTCGCTTGGGGTATTTTGCATCTTTTTCTTAAGAGGGGAATTTGGGGTCATTTTAGCATGTAAATCTAATACTCATCCCCAGACCTAGCACACACATTCAGAAAAGCTGAAGTCCAAGCAGAACTGAGGCTTAATCTCTGGGGTAATGTCCTTACAGAACAGAGGTTTTATTTGTTCCACGCATGTCTCAGAACTTCCTGTTTTAACCTCAGGTTGAAATTGTCTAAAGTAATTTGGGATGATCCTTGGATTTCCAGTAGAGTCAACAGTTTGTAAAAAAGGCTTAACTCACAGAACTCTGAATGATCTAGGATCACAGGGATGAAAGATTAAAAAAAAAATTACATGTACTGTAGTTCCAGACAACATTGAATTTTTCTCTCTAGTCCATAATCTCAAGGCTTTCTTTTTTTAGTGTGAACTAGTTAACAGAGTTGTCCTGCACACTATTATACATCTTTAGTGAAAACAGTGAATTTTTCTTTTTTCCATTCCACCTGGAACCAGTGTGTAATTCTTTTGTCCATCACTTAACCTGTATTGCCACTCTTTCTCACTTTAACATCCTTAACTCCTAGATCTTGTGTAAGACATGCCAAGTCATTTCCAAATGAGACCACCATCTCATTTCTTGATTTTAAACACCTTTTGTTTAATTCATATAGATGATCATAGCTGATTCCATAATCACGGCATCTGCTTTTGGTGTCTCCATTAACAACATAATATATGCCCAAATAGACACCTGGATATGTCACCAGAAAGTATGTAAAGCATACATCTAAACATATTTGTCTTGTTAACCATGTGGCCAAATAAAGAGAAACTGAGTGACTGTTGCACCAAAATCTTGCTGCCTAGATTTACAAATAGGCATGTCCAAATTTTAAAGATGCTACAGCTGGCTGATAATTTTCAAAGGCCAAATTGTTTGGAAACTGGTGTAATTTCTCCACTACTTTGGTAAGACTTTTCCTTCTATAAATTATATTTGCGTGTTCCTTGATGGTTTCTGCTAGATCCTTCTGGCATGTTCAGAACTTAGGTTTTGCTGGCAAGGAGCACTTCCAGGCCCCAACTGTTTCCTACCCAGTTCTCCCATGCATTTCAGAAATGTAGCTCTGGCATCGTGTTTGAGGGAGGTGCTTCAGGTGAGTCTTCTCTATTTAACATTTTCAGAGGAAAAGATAACATTGAAGGAGAGATTTAGTAGCCTCTGGAGAGCTTAAGTAGCATTTTGATTTTTGTTTGAATTGGAGTCCAATAAATTTTTTCAGGATTTAGGTATTTGGTCAAGCCTCACAAATTTCTAATTTTCCCTTTCTCAGCTTATTTAATGAGACTATCTTTATGCATAACTAATGATTAACTTTCAGCAGGATTATTTTAACAATACAGTGTGAACTCAAGACCATTGAAGACTGAGTCTTCTTCATGGAGAGAGGTCAGTGGTATTGGGATGCAACCAGGGCTTGTGTATGAAGTTGTGTCCTCAGCTCAGCTCATGTCCTGACAAAGTTACAGTTTCAGTTATAACGGAAAAGGAAAGGAATCTCATGTTATGTGGTGCTTTAACATCTTATCTCCTTTCTTTCATAAACTGGTTTAGGAAAAAATCAGAATAAATCACTGAATAAACCCATCCACACACTTGCAGAAAGGAATTCAGGAAAGATTAAAGTGAAATAAATCCCTTGTGGCATAATATAATGGTGGTTGACCTAAGAGATTCTAGTGTTTCCTGGGTAGTTTTTCCGTCTTTTTTTGCAAATCTACAGGAACATGAATTGTAGACCAAAGAGATTTCTGAAGCAGCTATCCAGTCAATGGGTGCTTTGGAACACTTCAGCATGCACTTGATTATCTAAGCAAACAGTAAGAGCTTCTTTGGAACCACAACAGTGCTCCCTTGTGCCAAGGGACCCTGGTCCTCATACTTGTACAGGATATCTATTTCATTTGCCCATTAATTCATATGTTATCTTTTCTTAAAAATTTGTACTTATTTTCCATAGCCTAATAAATCCATCCACTGTGATATATTTTTTGTAAACTATAAGCAGAGGAATGGCTTGATACAACTTCATTTAAACAAAAGCACTCTTAAAAACACTGAAAACTCTCTTTTTTTTATACCAAAATCAAGTAGAACTATTAAAGTATGTACTCCAAGAGGCCCAAAGATGATATGACATAAAAATCTTCAACATCAAAAATTATCAAGTATACAGTAAAAGTATTCATGCAAAGTCAGAAATTCATGCTTTTTCTTTCATATGGCATCTTAAAATGTTTCTGTTCTTTTGCTCCTTGCTGCAAACTGAGAAAAAAACAGGGCTAAGGATAGGATTTTACAATCAGAGTGTAACTGCATAGCAAAGAGCTGTCTGGTCTCTCTCAGATGCTGCACTCAGTCCCAGCTGGAAGATGAAAGAGAAGAATCTCTCTCCTCACAAAAGTTATAGAAGATGCCCAGATAGGGGAGGCTTCTGGGAGGCAAATCTTTGGTAGATATAGTAGAGCATAAGTTGATAATATGAAGGGACATCAGGAGTTCCTGACCAGACTAAGCTTCGGATGGACTAAAAAGTAAAATCTTCTACTTAAAGTTGCAGAGGGAATTATTAATACTTCATTGAACAGGTCACCCAGAGAGGTTGTGGAGTCTCCACCTCTAGACATACTCAAAAATAGTCTGGACACAATCACGAGGAAGGTGATTTTGGGGCCCCTGCTTGAGCTGGACAAGATGACCTCCCAGAGTCCCTTCCAAACTTATCCATTCTGCCAATTGTACGATTGGAAGAGTTTGAGCCACTTAAAGCCATTATTTTCAGAACAAGCCTAAAGGGAAGAGCCCATTTTTCATAATTTGTGCATGGGCCTATTTTTTCTATGTCAAGGATTTGCAGCTAGTTTTTGTTCAGTTAGGGTGAGTTTTAGAGATTCACAGCTCTTTTGGGAACACTTATGTTAATTTATTAATACATTACCTTTGTTTAAACTATTTTTGTTAAATTCTGCTTCAGAGTTGTACAGATTTATTTTAAAGACCTGTTTTCTCATTTAATCATTTTCATACAGTATAGCTGTATATTCTAGAACTGTAATTGAAAACAGCAAAGGATTCTTAAATGAATCAACATTATCTGGCACCTCTAATTAGCTGCCATGGGGAGCTAACAGCATTATCATTACTCTAACTAATAAATTATGTTTTCTTACCTGAGTTCACAATGTCCATTTGCTAATGCCAGTACTGCTAATCTGTGACGGCCACCCTGGTGTTCTTTCAATATCTGTTCTACTAGGGCTCTTCATTGAAGCCTGCTGTGATTGTTGACATGCATTTTAATGCCAGCTTAATTACTAAACTACTAAAATGTACACGCTCACATGCGCTCACAGCTCTGAAGTGCTTCCTTTAGGTAACAGATAGCAATATAAACCAAATGCTTAACATGTACTATCAGGAGAAAAGGAGGCAGAAATTCAAAGCTTTCCTTTCAGTCACTTACTAACATTTTGCTGAGGTAATATTTTACACTGTGAACTCCAGCTATGGAGCAGATAGGACATTTTTTTCAGGATAAATCAGTGTTTCACTTTGGAATTTCCTCTACAAGTCTCCTTCTATCTCCTACATTTCCACATTTCCACATTTTAGATATGGCAACTCACAGATGCAGCTAGGAGAGCCAGATGTTACCTGTTGCTCGTGATATTATGATTACTAATTCAAAAATGAAGCAAAGGGCCCTTTACAGGTAATGACAGGGTTTTCACACATGCCAAAGAGTTCAACTTTAATCAACCAAAGACATGAAAAATGCTTACTGTTCTGTGCAGCTCACTTTTTTTTCTAGCAGCATCATGCAATTATTGTACTATTGGGAGGTGCAGTGATGGATTTTTTGAAAGACAATAGGTACACTGGCCTGTACCTTGACCCTGATGGATTTTTACATATTTCTTTCTTATATCTCAGAAATACACCGCAAGTAAGTCGATTTATAAATTTCAGGCTGAAAATACATAGACAGCTATATGGAAATAAATGAAAAAACATTAAATTGGGAGGAGGAAGGGAAACTGTAGAGCTTAATAATGTGATGTAAAGGAAGACCTGGAGTGAAGGGGTATTAAATGAGCAAACTGCTTAATGGATGCACTACAACTGTCAACAACAAAGCTGACAAATGCTGTATGTTCTTCAGCAGCACAATATGGTTCAAAGTATGAAACAAAACATTTAAGACATGGAAAAGAAAAGAGTTTTGTGGAATCCCTGATGCTGTGGATTTGGGATAATAAATTTTTCCCTATGTTTTGGCTTCAAAGGTGAATTGTTCCATTTCAATCTCTATTTTACCTGACCATCAAATTAGTTGAATGGAAGGAAAGAAAGTACATAAAGTACCTTGCAGTGAATTTTTAAAATTCCTATTCCACTTTTTGTTTTTTATTTCATTTTACCATAATGATTGTCATATTTTCTTTTCAACTCAGAAAATGCAAACTATATATACAATTCATCAAAGTTTCAATGAGTACTTCATATTCTGTCAGTGATCTCCTTGTTAAATAAATCCACTCAGATGCTTTCAACTTTGCCTACTTTAACTTTCACCCATTTTCCTTTCTTAAACCAACACAAAAAGTAATTTTTCTTGTTTCATCTAATAATTTTCAGTCATTTACTCATGAGCAGTCCTTAATTGCAACTGAAGTAGCAATCCCATAGAACCGTGAATGCTACTACTTGTAAACATTTTTTTGGATTTATACTAACACCTTTGGGAAACTCAAGCTTTCCTTTTGTGTTTGAAAAATTTCAAAATTTAAGCACAGTGTTTACTGCTGAGTCTCAAATTACATAAACTCAGCAAAGCCACTCTACCTGAGTAATATAATAGTAAAGTGGTAAAGTAACTACAAGAGAAATATAATGGAAGTCTGAGCGTTATTTTGATCTTACACCTTCAGAATTAAATTCCCATTTGCTTCATTGGAAATTCTGATGAAGCACACTAATGCTGAATACCCAGCAACTGGCATCCAGCATAGGTGGCTAAACTGAGAGGTTAAAAAACACACTCAGTAAGTTGCCTTTATGACCTCTGAGTGCTCAAATGCTGAAAGCCATTAGTCAAGTATGCTTCTTAATAAGACACTAACTAGTCTTAAACTGTCAAAACCTTAAAAATGAGGTCTGCCTTCTTTCTTCCAAATGCTCTCTTATTCAAAGAAAACAAACTGAACCTTAGACAAAAATTTCATTAGGGATTTAAAAGAAAACCAAATACATCTTGATTACTTTGAAACAACCACAGCTACTGATAATGACAACCTCCTTCTGTAGGTTGCAAGGAAGGTGATTTCATGGAGAAAGTAATACATATATGTAGTGCTGATATAAGAACCTGTCAGAGTCTGATTAAAATCAGCAAGAGATCTATCAATATAAATCTATTTCTGGAATACTCATGAGTACTTGGGGAGGGAGGTGCTATTTCAAAGCTTTCAGGTGCCTTTTTTGGTTTTTTTTTAATGATGCAACAGGAGAAATTGTTATTTAAAATGTTTCATATGATAGTTGTTACTGCAGTTGCTACATTGTTGAACTTACCATGTTTGGTTTCCTTTAATTTCATTTGAGAGCTCTCACTAAATCCATGAATTCAAAACACTTACTGAATTGCAATTTATTTTTATTTTCTCTGTCTCTTGCCATTTTCCCTCAAATCACAGAGACAGCACAGCATGCAGGGTGTCGCTGTGCTGCTTTGGCAGGTGCAGTGGTTAACACCATTTGTTCAGATCATAAACCCACAGCTCCACAGACCTAACCTGCTCTACACTCCCAAAAATTGCAGTCATAATGAGAAAAGTAATTGCAGACTATTGTGCACTGAACATTCATTTCAGCATTGTGCTCACACACTCAGAACTGATATTTTTTGTTTCTAGAATGGGCCCGTATTTCCAAACTGGCTGAGTCTGACAGCTTGCTGCATGTTGTGCTCTGTAGCTGTAGCATTGCTGTAACCTGTGTACCTGCATCCTTCATTTTGTTGTGCTAAAGGAAATGGAGCAGCATCAGTGCACATCTGTGAAACTGGAATAATTAGGCTTATGGTCACAGTTTGGCAGTCTAGGACAAGTTTCTTCTTAAGAGAAGAGGGTATTTTTGTTCTTTGAAAACAACATTAGCAACCACTAAAATTGGTTGGTTGCTCTGTCCTTGTCCACTCAGGAGTTTTGAAAGCAACCTTGCTCTTGCTCCTAACAGAATATGAATACAGGGATGACACCCATCTCATTAACTCTGAGTTCTTGCCTGCTATTTTTCTTCAGTTAGCTAATGAGGATATGTAAAGGACAGTGGATATGAGTAAATTATATTTTTCTACTGAGAAAGAAAGGTACTTAGGGCTCTAGCTCAAGTGGAGAAGTCTGCAACCACAGTCTCTATATTTACCACCTGTGTTGTCACTGAATTGTTAGGCACCCAGTTTTTCTTCAGTTTGTTACCTCCCAAGATGGATATAACAGATGGTATTATTTCTTGTCTGTGTTTTGCTCCTATTCTATTCCTGTCAATGTACACACTTATGAATGAATTTCAGCCTGTCAGCCTCTCAGGATGCTCTTCGGAGGATGTAAGTGTTGCAAATAGATACTGATACACATTGGAAAGATTTGTTCATTTATCTGGAAGCAATCATAGTGAGTTTGGCCAACATGTGCACACATAGCAAATTAAGAGGCACCCTGCCATACATCAATCAAAAGTTTAATATATTGTTCCTTCTCATCTATTCCACTCTTCTACAAATCTGTTCCCTCATTTAAATCAACTCTAGAAACAGACACATCTAAAAGTGAACTTAAGAGTCTGAAGATCTGTGTTGCACTTAGGTCACCTTACGGCAGGCTAAGATTAGTTTTTTCCTAATACTTAGGACCTGCTGAGAAATAAATACTTTTGCTGTACAGTAAGAACCAGCGATGGTCTGAAAGGCAGCTGTCCATTCAACAGTCTACCTATGTTCTGATTATGAACCTAGTTCTGAACATTGTATTTCTTTTGCACTTAGCTGAGAAAGCAGATGTAGGGAAACAGAACATGTCTTCCCTAAAAGCATGTATTGCATAACCAAAGCTCTTGATGTTGCTGAAGCATTTCAGGTAACTTCTGCAGCTCTAGGAGCAGTATTGTCATCTGTCCCCTGCTTGCCTCTCAGATTTCCTACTAGCTTTCATCAGGGAAAACTGCTTAAAGCTTAAAGAATTATGTACAGTTTCTTTTTTCTCTCTATTTTTTCACATGTCCCTGATCAGTGGATTTTTTTTCTGAACAAAAGAGTCAAGATGTTGCTCTTACATCTAGAAGTCAAGGATCCTCTTATCCAACACCCTCCACATGTACCTAACCAAAAGAAAAGTACATAGACATGCTTCAAGCTGGCTGCAAAGGATTTAAGCTAAAGACTCTTCCTTGTGGGTTTGCAGAAAAATTCTGTTGTGAGAATAATTTTGATTTGACTCCAGACACTTTTAAAAGTTTTGGGGTTTTTTGGTGCAGTTTTTTTGTTGTTGTTGTTGTTGTCGTTGTTTTTTATATTTTTCCCATCTGGCATGATGTTAACCCAAGATTCAAAAGCTATCTTACAGGATTTAGTTAATCAGGTACAGATTTATACATCTGAGTTATCACCCCTTTATGGTCCCCAGAGAGAAAAATTGGCTATTCCATGATAAAATTAACCTTATCTTGCTAAAACAGATATTGAAAAAGGCCTTCACTGATTGTGGAGTTTTACAAGAATAGACAGCAGAGACTAACTCAGACATAGCCACAGCTTTGTAAATATAAATCCCAAACCTAGTAGAATTTTTCAGTTTTGACCGTAACAAGTTTCTTTACCCCTCTATTTCCCCTGTAATTTGTAGCACCATATTTGTTCAACATATGGTCTCTGTTCCTCTGAATTTTCAACAAATAGTACCATCATAAATAGCTTCAGTATCCTTAATCTCTCCATGCCTTGTGGAACAATATATGTTTTGGAGTTTAATTACTATGTGTTTCATTTGCTTCGGCAAGGGTCCTCTGTTTATTCACTCTGTTTTGCTCTTACAGGAAAATATGTTCTGGTGGTAAGTAAGTTTTGTGCATCCTCCCAGATCAAAACTTTCTTCTGTAGTCAGATTCCCTTTCAAGGAGTTGAATATCTTGGGATATCTTCTTAGTATATTTTCTTCCTGTAGCAGTAACAGGGTTCAGCTTCAGGCATGTTTAGCTCCCTGGGCCTTATTCAAAGACAAGAATAAGAATAGACCAGTTTCTTATGTCACTTTTTCTCATGTCTATTAAAATGTCACCCAGAACCCATATGCTTTTCTCCCCTTGCCTATCCTGCTTTCTTTTTCTCTATTATTTACCTTGTGACTAAAGACCTCATTAATTCTGGGTACATTGTGTTTACACATTGTTTTGTTTCATTATGCCATCTGTCTGTTCTGCTATGGGAAGCACTTGGGGACAAGTGTTTCTATCAGAATACTCTGATAGAAAAAGACTGTGTTGTGCTGGTGCAATATAGAAGTTGCAGAATATAGCATTCTACACAAGTTATTTACCAGAAAAAGACAGAGGTGCAAATACTAATTAGAAAAAAATATCCTAAAATTTGTATTAGTGCTTCTGTGGCAGGGAAGAGAAGGAAGCTAAAAAAGGTGTAGCTCTCTTGCCTGTTTTTCAGGCATTAAATAAAATAAATATTTTTAAGAGCACTGTAAGTATGATTGAACAGGTTCGGGGTTCTAAATAATTCTATTTTTACTGAATTTTAACCTTTAATAATTTTTTCAAGTCTTTCCATGACATGACAACTGTTCCCCACATTTTTCAAATGCTCTTCTATTCCTTCATTTGCTCATGATTGCCCTGATGACCTTTAAAAAGAGCTAGATTACAGGAGAACATTAACAACTTACATAAATATGTGCAGTCATTCAGTCGTGTGTGCTCCTAGTTCTTTAGGCAACCATGCGTAATGAAATATGTGATGGATGAATATTGCTGATGATACACTTTGAAGAATTCTCTCTTTCTCTTTCATGCTCTGTCTCTTTTCCCTTATAAAAACTCAAAGAAGGAAAACCTTTAGTCAGATATCATTCTGTCACCACTGAGAGAAGTTTGACCCAAGGATGGTTTTTTCATGGCCAGAAGTCCAACTGCTTGGTCTGACCTTCTGAGCTACATATGAGTAGCTCATATGTAGCTCAGAAGACCCATGTGGAGGAAGACATTCCCATTCCCAGATCTTAAAAATAGAGCTTTTTCTTTTTTTTTTCTTTTTTTCCAGAAAAAAATAGTTGAATTATAGAGTGTTTTTTGTGGAAAGGGGCCTTAAAAATCACATGGTTTCAACTCCTCTGAAATGGACAGGAACACTTTTCACTAGATCATGTTGCTCTGAGCCCATCCAACATCTCAATTCTCATAATTTTTACTTGCACTTCATTTACACTAGAAATCCCTTTAGGCAGAAGGTAGTTACAGAATTCAAGAATGTTTAGGGTGGGAAGAGACCCTAAAGACCTTCTAGTAAGGACTAGCTTTTGTAGTGTGCATGTTTAAATTACACTTGTGAGACCTCTAGTAGTATGGTACTTCAAATGACAGCCAAAAACAAGATATACATTTCAATTGTATTTTGACCTAAAGAAACAGCTAAGTATTGTTTTTATTTGCTCTTTAGAGAGTGTTCAGATTGAGGACTGCCATACTTGAATGAATCATAGTAGAAAGCTAGCATAGCAGTTAATTATTTTTGTCAACCTCTCCCAGGTTTTTCATCAAAGACACTTGGGTTTTGCACTTGAAGCCTGGAGATATTATTACAATTTAGGGACTTGGAAGCTGAGGAAAAAAAAAAAAATTTATTAAACATCATCAGCTTTAGTCTTTTTCATTGTTGCTGTTTGACTATAGCAGTAGGTAGGAGGAAGGAAATCAAAGGTGGGATAGTGCACAGATGGGTTAGTGCTATGGCAGCCTGGAACCACTCACAGCCTTCTTGCAGACATTAGAATGGGGCTGAAGAAAATGTTTTGAGGAAATTGAGCAGAATCAGGACAAAACTTCTAAGGGATAAAACTGAAAACTGCCTCTCTAATAGCTTGAGTAGTTTTAAGCTGTGCAGGAGTGTTGATAGGAAGAAATACACTGGGGCAGAAAGGGGAGAAGACAAGGATCAAGAGAAGTTGTCTAAAGCAAAAGGCAACCTTTCAGACACTAGCAGACAATATTTGTGACTGAAATATTACAGCAGAGAATAAAGTGCGGGCACAGTTTAGGAAATTTATAAATCCGAATGGGAATAGGCAGCTCAAGGAACCAGAGAAAACCACAGCTTAAAACATGAATAGCTAAAGAGAAATCATTCAAGTAGGGCACTCACAGGCTACCTGTACTGGTATATTAAACAAGATCAGGGAAGATCTTAGCATTAATACATTATTGCAAATACATAGGTCTATTTTTATTTAGGGACACATTGGACAGACAGCAAATTCAGAGTAATTAATAATTTTAGCAGTGATCTGCAAAATAATTAGAAGCATCATTTCAATTGGAATTTTCAAATATTAAACCCAGAAATAAACAGCCACTTCTGTGGATGAATTGGGATGATTTGATAAATCAAATAACCCTATTTTAATCCATCTATCTGTATTGAAGAAAGTCCCAGCACTGAGAAGAACATAAACAAGCTATCTTTGCCAAAAAAGTAGTTGTGCTATCTAAGTGAATGACTGGATTTATTTTGCTGGTATCTAAGAAACTAATATGATTTCCTTCTGTACTGCCATAACAAGTGGGGCTAATACATTTTTGGAAATATGAACAGGATTTGATGCAAAAATTCTTTTATCATAGGAATCAGTAATTCCAAGGGAAACTTTGCTGACCAAGCTCTTCACGAGAAATATTCTAATTTGGTACAATAATTCCTTTCATTTTTCCTTGCACAGTGGATTCAAAACATGTTTTTGCACAGCTACCCAGTGAATAATCAAAGTTAGAGTTATTCCATTCATTGGTTTCTATGAGAAACACTCCTCAGATAAATATCAAGGGATTTTCAGTAAAACATGTGAGATTTAGTGCTGCACTGAGGTCATGGGGAGAAGGACTTAATCCTGTAGAATGCTGTTAAAATAATAGTAGTAATTGGAAAAATTAAATGAGAAAATTGGAATATACGATATAAATGATGTGTGGGAATAACTATAAGTTGCTATTGCATTGAAAAACCATATGTTTATGGATAGTAATGGGACTAATGACACAGAAACATTGGTACTCCTTTTGTTTTACAAGGGGAGGATGCAGAACACCAGAATCACTATAACCTGGCCATTAAAAAAAAAAGAAATTAAAAAAAAAAAGCTGAAGCAAAGGAAAGGCCAAAAAAGAGTTAAATCATGTCTCAGTTACCAGGAAGCAAAATATGGCAGATTGTGAAATCGTAGCTTGGATTTTATGCTTGTTGTTGCGAACTGATTATTTTCTGGTGAGCTGGGGTCTAAGTTTGAAAACTGATTTACAAGACACTGAGCTTAAGAAAACTCAGGCATCAAAGTCTAGTGAATAAACATTAAAATCTTTGGCTTTAACTTCCTTGTGTCTTTTTCATTCCCACCAGAACTCTACAGCCTTCAGCAAAAACCTTAGGAATCCTTTTTCCCTCCTACCCTTAAGCAGAAGCAACCCAACTACTGCCACTGATCCCAGTATCACAACATACCAGTGCAAGAAGAATACTCTAGAGCAGAACTTATGCTTCATTTAAAGATTAATCTCAGTGGGGATTTCCCTGGTTATCCCCAAGGCTGCAAAGAGTCATGCAGCAATTCAAGCTGAGCACAAAAAGCAGTGCACAGAAGTCCTGACATCCAGCTCCTCTGGGATTTCGTGTGACAGCTTGGCTGAACATTAAAAATGGATGTTGCAAATTCTTTCATAAGGTTATGAATTTTTTTATATGTCTGTTTTTTTTCAACCCACTAATAAGATGAGAACATTTCTATCTTAGTATACTTGCAATGGATAACCTTTCCTGCTCTGATGCTATCCCCACTAGCTAAAAAACATCTGTACTGAGCTGGCACTGTCCAAATCCCATTTGAGTGTTAAGTATTAATGATGTCTGTAGTCCTTCTAACTAATCACAGGAATCTGTAGCCATAAATAGCATTAGTTCTTTTTCTGCTGCAATGTCATTTATAAAACACTCTTGAATTTCCTTTCCTTACAAACTTTGCTGGTTTGTGTCAGGTAGCCTTCTCCTATACGTGAGTTTAACCGAGTTTGGTAGAATTCCATCAAATCCTGTCATCAGAGAATGCATTTGGCTTTCATTCATCCAGCTACTCATCAGGCTTCCATTGACTCCATTTCACGTAGATTTTGGCATTGCCACCCTTGCCCTCTTAAAACTTCTGATTTCTCAAATATTTAATTATCTGACTTCTGAACTGTGCTAAGTACACCATTTTATGCTTAGCATCTCTACTAATGTTATGAACTCAATTGTGTGAGATCAGATAATCCAGTGTTTAAACTGATTCTGCTAGTCAATTGCCCAAAAAAAGAGTGGTTTTGCATTCATGCTGGAGGGTGTTCTATAAATGCAGGATCACCTCTATGCATAATAAATGATTGAAAACATCAGAAATTTGTAGAATTCTTTTTGGTAGGTTCAAAAATTGAGACTTTTGTGTATTAAAAAAGAGAAAGGAAAGCTTTAAAATAACCTAGAATATGTCAGTAATATCACCCGATTAAGATTGTGTCCATGAAGTTAACAGACCTCTAAGGGAGTTTTTGCAGCAATACCAGCAGATAATTTAACATTTTCCACGCAAAGTGGAAACTCAGGAGAAGATGAAACCAAATTGCTCTATTTGTCAGGACATCTCCATGGAATCATATCAAAGAAAACTTTCCTTTTGCCACCCTTTGGATATGAGCACCAAAGTACTTTTTTTTTTAAATTTTTTGTTTGTTAGATTGTTTAACTGCATGCAATCTGTTCCTTTTATAGGACCTTTCTTGGAAAAACCCATTTTATTAAATAAATTGGGAGCTAATTGCAGTCATTATAATCTCCTTAGATACTTAATAGTTTAATTTATATTTGTGTGTGGAGCTGTTGGGATTGACTGAAAATGTATGAACCCACATGGCCTTGCACAGCATTCTCTTGATTAAGAATGGATGTCTCCTAAAGTAACAATAATGGATGAAGCTGGAGGCATTTACAGAGAAAAGGCCAGATGCCTGAGAGGCAGGCAATGCTCAGAAGACTCCAGAAAGGTTTCTAAAGTAATGAAGGAAGAGCTTTACTGTCAAGTAATTACTTAAGAGAGATGAAAACAAATTCATGTTACATGAAACAAGTCAGTCACTCGTGAGACTAAGTAGGTGTAGCAGACATGCCCTTTTTTGCTTCTGTTGTTTAAAAGGAAGGGGAAAAAAACATCCTTTACACAGTGACAAATTAACTATGAAGCACAGAAAAGATTAAAGAAAAAGCAGCAAAGAGCATATGTAGAGTAATTAGGAAAAGCCCACATTGTGCAGACAGTAAGCCAATTCTACCCTTTGTGACAGTCATGAACCTCCTCTGGAGGGCAGCCAACAGTAAATTTTTAATGCCTCCAACCTGTACCTCCTGTCTCAGACTGCAGTACTGCTTAGTCATGGTAACTTTTCCCAAGATATTTTTCTCTTCTAAAGGGTCTAAAAGAGGACTTTTTTTTTCTTGGATTCTGCTTTCCACTGTGTCCTTGTTATCTAGCATCCTGTCTTCTATTGGCAATCTCTCCAAATTTCTAAGCTTTTTCACCCCCCTGAGATACCTAAGCAATAAATTCACATTCATGACAATGGACTTCAAAGTTTTTTCTTCAATAGTTCAAAGTCTAATGACAACAGAAATAAAAATGATTGATGGCCTCTAACACCTGTGGTTCTCTTACATTGCAAACATCAGGATCAAAACGCATACTTGGTTTTTTCTGTCTTTTCACAGTTGCTTTAAAGCCTTTAATATTAATATTTAATATTTAATATTCTGGATCACATTTTCTTCTAATTTAAGCTGGTGGGATCTCCTATGGTTTCTCTGGTGGCCTCCTTGCAGAACATGCTTCTTTGTGACTCTGCTGTTACTTTTTTATTGCTTATGATTGTGAAAATAAGATGGTCAGTCAAAAAAACTGTAGTTTATAAATTTTCAAGTTTTGGTTTAATCTCCACCTGGCAACTCCTCCCCACACAGCTCCTTGCTTCCCCCACCCCTGTGGGATAGGAGAGAGTATCAAAATAGTGAAAGTGCCAAAACTCCTGGGTTGAGGCAAAGAGAGTTTAATAGGGAAAGCAAAAGCTGTGTATGCAAGCAAAGATAAAGAATTAATTCACTACTTCCCATGGACATGTTGGTGTTAAGCCATCCCCAGAAAAGTGAGGCCACACCACATGTTAGGGTGACTTGAGAAGAAAAACACATCACTAATAATGTCCCCCACTTCCTTTTTCTTCCCCAGTTCCATATGCTGAGCATGATACCATATAGTCTGATGTATCTCTTGGATAGTTTGGGGTCAGCTGTCCAGCTGTGTCCTTTCCCAACTCCTTGTGCACCCCCAGCCCCCTCACAGGTGGGGTGCAGTGAGAAGCAGAAGAGGTCCTGGCTCTATGTGAGCACTGCTCAGCAGTAACAAAACCATCCCTGTGTTGCCAACGCTGTTTCCAGCACAAATTCAGAATGCAGCTCCATACCAGCTACTGTAAAGTAAGCCAACTCTACCCCAGCAAAACCCAGCACACTCTGAAAAGAGCTTTACATATCTATGTACTCTCTTAGGAGCATAAATAGTCTTAGTTAAGGGAAGGCAATTCAGTTAATTAAGATGTTCCTCATCTACAGGCCAGATTAACTCAAAACCATTTCTTCACTTGTATGCCAGGCTCATTAGCCCTTCCTTCTGTTTCTATCACCTTTATGTTTATCAGTCATTCTCAGGACTCATCCCTTATTCAAAGACCTTGATTTCTGAAATACACTCTACCAGTGCACTATCACTCTCTTCTGGTAACACAGTTGCAAGCAGTATTTTGGCTAAATCTTTTTGCTTCTCCTTCTTCTTTTCTTGACAGTCTTTCAAAATGAATTCTGTGAGTTCTTTTTTTTTCCCTCCCTCATTTGAAAAGATTTTATAACCTCCCCAACATTTCAACAGGCGTACAATTTCAGTGTCATTTGAAATACACCTCTGTCTTCCCTACTGATTCTGTCATTACCATTTTTTTTTCTCTCCCTCCTCCACTTTTATATCTCCTCCAAAATATGTATATTCCAGCTGTAAATTCTTGAGCATTTTCAGCCATGAAATCTGTGATAGAAGTATGAGATTTGACAATATCATGTTCCTATATATTTGTGACAAAAACTTGATCTGGGTCAGTATGTCTTTCTTTCTGCCTGAAATTCCTCTATCATTAGCCATGACCTTTTCAATGTTTACTACTAAAAATATTCTGGCTTGTCATTTTTTGTCAAGTGCACTGTAAATGTGTAACAATCCTCTACCAGGTGTGGAGTTAGTGGGAAGGACCAAATGATGGGAAGGAAAAGGAGCACCATACATCATAAGTATTGATAATTAGCCATTCAATCACTTCCTCTTAGCAGGAGATACTTGAAGTGCTCCATTAATTGATCAAATATAGTTCCACTTCTTTCTACATTCTTCAGTCTCCTCATATCCTTATATCATGGTACTAATTGTGCAATCAGATTGTGCTGCTGATGATATTTAACTTACATTAAAATCTTGATCTTGATGAAGAATCCCTAAATTTCTGCTCATTGTAAAACTTCACCCAATCCCATATATAGGAGAGCATTATAGATGGCCCAAGTAGCAGGTGAATTTCCCAATGCAGCCACTCCAAGTGTGGCTTGTTATTTTGTTGGTTTGAATTGTTATATTCTCTTAAGGTTCTAAAGGACTCCACAGAATCATAACAATGCATGTGCTTATGATGATTCATGTCTTAATTAAACATTTCCACCTCAATGAATGAATTCTGTATAATCTCTTGAGGCAATCGAGCTTTGCATCTTTAATTGCTGTGCCAAAGGTCAAGCATATGATAACATATTTGCTTTAGTGGAAATAAAGAATTTACTCCTTATTTGCAGCATTCACCTTCTCTTCATATATAAGTGCAAAAATCTCAACAGCATTAAAACAGTATAATTAGATCATTGTTTCATTTAATGCCATTTGCCTCAGATTAAATAAAATCCTAAATTATTTCAGTTTCTGTCTCTGCTAATTAGCAAGTTTTTTGTCTGTTTCATTTAAACATAATACTAGGACCAATTCAGTACTTTCACTTCTGGGACTCCATTTGTTATGGACTGGTTCCTTAGAGACCTAAAGCAATTAAAATTAAATTGAATTTATAGCTTAATCCATCCCTGAGAACTACAGGACAAAAATTATTAGAGCTTTCTAGAGGTTTTCTATTTCAGAGCAATCCTGTTCACTGATTCAAATAAGGCTCTGTCTACTTGCACCAGCAGTAAATTCGTTTCTCTCAGCACAAATAATTATTTTTCTTTCTTATCATCAACTTTGCACAATCAGCCTACAAATACTTTTTTAAATAATGACTTTGAAGAGTAAAATGAAAGTAATTATGTATATGCATGCTCATTCTAGTTAGGTTTAAAGTGGACCTTGCACTAGATGCAAACACAAAAGGACAAGATTCACATGAAATACCATGTTTTCAGCTACCTTGGTCTTCCTTAACAATAAATACAGAATAAATTAAATTAAGGCTGGCCAAATTTAGATGCAAACACCAGGATGAGATCAGCACTGGAGCAAGCTGCCTGGGGAAGTGGCTGTGTCACCATTACTGGAGGTATTTAAAAGACTTGTAGATGTGGCACTTAGGGACGTGATTTAATGGTGAGCTTGTCAGTGCTGGGTTAATGGTTGGACTTCAAACACCTCTTCCAGGTTAAACATTCTGATTTTATTTTATGAATCATGACCTAGTGGAAACAGCTGCCTGGTCTCTCTAGGTCTGCTGCTTTATGTGTTTGGTAAAATGAGTGCCATTCATAAATTTTTAAATTTAAGTAAACAGAAGTGGAAATGTTACTTTTCTGCTTGATCTAAATGTAAATGCCATTCAAGAAGAATACTAAAACAAATGTAATGCCCTTGTTACCCTTGTTACACCATTGCTTGGTCAGAATTTAAGTAAAGTTATATTTTTGTGGGACTGTCCCAATCTAAGAGGATCCTGATCTCTTTTATACTGATTTATATCAATGTAGGTGCTAAAAATTCTTTAATAAATGCTTTATTGAAACAGTTGCAGAAAATTTTATGCTGTTTGTAGGATTACCTACCCCTCAGAGGGAATTACTGAAATCACATTGAATCAGGGGTAAAAGGCAGAAGTAGATCAAAACTATTGTAGAGGTAAATTAAAGCAATTCTGAAGAGTTATGCAGAATATGAATCATATCTCTGAAAAAGACCTTGATGAATCCTATGATTGAGAATAAAATGTCCATCTTCTAACCAAAACAGGAGAAAAATGTTTTCTAGTAATGGACTAAATTCATTGCTAGCTGAGAAGGATAAGAAAATTACAAGGCAGACACATTCTTCTCATTGTGTGATTGACACTTAATATATTTGGCGGGAGGGTAAACAAGGATTTCATGCAAGATAAATAATTTAAAAATCCTCCAGTGTTAGCTAAAGAAAATGTTAAATGATAAATGATAATGTTATACATTATAGAACTGGCTTTACACACAACTAAGACATGATAATTTTAAAAAACCATTTGGAGTTGTAATGCTAATTTATTGGGATGAATGGAAAGAAAAATAACTTTCTACTTTTAAAAGATCGGGTGGGATGATAAGAGCAATTAGAGAATGACTAACTTAAAATGTTTTCTAAAAAAAGCCACTGGAACAGAAATCTTGTCTAGGAATTGTCAGTCTGCACAATATGCTAAAAGTCACCAAGCAAACTTCACAGGGCTTTTCAAAACTGACTGATAAAGGAAGTTTCAATAATATAATATATTTAGATTTCTCTGATGGATTTAAGTAACTTCTTTTTTTGTATGATCACAATGACATTAAACAGATAAAAAGAGACAAAAATCTACTTAAAAGGCCATTTGTGGTTAACAAGAAGGACAATAGATTAGATGTGTTCCTGTAGATGATCTGTCAGAATCTAATCAAGGCTGTGATCATGGGAACATAAATGAATTTACTACTTCACACGAAGCTTCACCACCTTCACTATGCACAAATATAAAGACTATCCACACTAAAATCACAATATGCGTTCTTTGAACATTGGATGGATCTTCTGAGAATTTAAACCCACAAATCTTAATTGGCTTGAAAATTGAAGTTATTTTTAACCAGGTAACCAGGTCTTTGAAGAGAGATTTTCCTGTGTTAGACAATTTTGCCCTTGAATGCCTTAGACTAGCTTGCTGGAGCAAAGAATCATAAACAAGATGTCTCAGGATTATATCTTTTAAAAATAAGATAGTTAAATGAAGTTGTGGGGTTTTTTTTCTACTTTCACTCTTTGCTTCTGAATTTCTCCTTTAATAGAGGCTAACATTTTGTCCTTATCAACAATAGTAAAGGAGGTGGCTTTCTCTCAAAATGTCTGTCCTCCCCCATTATTCTCAGGGAACTGAAACCATTGGAAATAAAGAGAGCTGCTTTCTTGATTTAAGCTGCTTTGACATTTTCCTCTGCTGCTTAAAATCAGCAGTCTCCGTGTTCTTTAAAGCAAGTTGATTTTATTCCTGCTGGTTGCATTTGAAAGTAAAAGGTAGCTGTTGTAGAAATTACTTCTGTTCCTGTTTCCAGTCAGAATAATGGATAATAGCTGCTGTTTCTACCAGACCAAAGCCTCAAAAGCCACTTATACTTGCTTGCTGTATGTATAAATAATAACGCCCAATTTAAAGAAAGTCTTGTGTGAGCTTTTTACAACTCTCCAAATATATTGTTCATGCTTCTGAAGTAGTAGAAAGTTGAATCCTTGAAAAAATATAACTAATGCATTCCTTTCTCACAAAACAGCCAAAAGTGTTTACACCAAAACAGCACACAATTTAAGTCCTGGAGTCCCCATATTGTTTCTACTCAGGTGTCTCCCTCATGTCTCTTGCTTGTGGCTGTCTTTCCACAATTTAGTTCTATTTCCTAATCTTTATAAGAATTGTAACATAATTAATGGGGTATCTCATTAATGCCAAGAAAACAGGGAATCTTTTTGATGTCTGGTCAGTGTCCCTGATATACAAAATTTCCTCATGTTTTGTGCTGTTGAGATGGCCCCTCAAACAGCTTTGATTAGTTTTGTTAAAGCTTCATGGTTAAAATCAAGAGTCTGCACATATTTCATTGTCCATAAATCTCTAGTCCAGGCCAGTTTCTATAGGCAACATCCTGCCAAGTGTCACATGCCTAACATCTCCTTATTGCAGCTTTTAATTGTTACATGGAAGACCAATTCTGAATTTGGTGTTGTCACCTGTTTGACTTGCACATATTCTGAGTCACTGTAAGACATGTCCCACACCTTAAAGCATGGATGTGTCCTGCCACAGACTCCTCTACCAGAAATTCTTTGATTGGATAAAACCGGTAGATTTCTGCTGACCTACAAGAAAAGGGAAAGTGTTTTTACTAATGGATCAAACAAGAGATTCAGCTTCACTGAATTGTAATTATTTCCCCAATTCTGCTTTCACTTGTTCTTCCTTTTGCACTAGATCTTACTTCCATCTAGATGAATGATGTCATGCAAGATCATTTGTCCATGTAGAGGTGCACCAAGCGCTAACTTGGGCTAACTGCCCAAGTTGCTAGGGCAGTTGAGGAACTGCCAGGTCCAAACAAATAGCCAGCCAGGTTCATGCTAAAGAGGCAAATCCAAAGTCATGTCATGATGTAGACCCACAGACTGGAGTCCAAATCAACTGAGTCCATGGCCAGGGATGGACATGGTTGTGAGGATCTGGACATAGGCATACCTACAACACACTTCTGTCAGGTACTGGCAGAGATTATATGGAGCTTATGGGAGCATTTGGCAATGGATCTGATTAGGGCCAGCCAGGGCTATTAGTATCCTAGGTAGATACAGACTGGGTGATAAATTGTTTGCTTCTATAGTCATTATCTCTTCTTCCTTACTGCTTCTTCTGAGGGATGGAAAGTTTCAGATGACAAATTGTCTGAAACTATACAGAATTCATAGTGAGAAGGAAAACCTTTACCAGAATCATCAGGAGAAGATAGGGTTAAAGTGAACCTAGCAGCAATCCTCCAGTACCAAAGAGAAGTTTATTGAAAAGGCAAGGTCAGCCTCTGCACTAAGTTCTGGGAGAAGGGAAAAAATAGTCCTGAATTAAAGGACTAGTGTGATATAAAGAAAATAATTTCTCCTATTAGTATAGTTAATCACTGGAACAGTTGCCTAGAGCACTCGTGTGATCTCTACCCTTGGATATTTTCAAGTCCCAGTCAGAAAAAGCTTTGACCATCTTAGTCTAGATGACCCTTCTTGTGGAAGACCATTCAGCTACAGAAGCTGAGCTGGGTAGCACTGCAGACCTTTTGGCTCTGGTAGAATGAAAACTGTGGGAGACAAAAACTCAAGGCAAGAACAGAAATGAAGACATCATGTCTGGTTATGCTGACCACTCTGAAGAGAGAGAATATAACAAGGATATTGTTAATGCAAGAATGTAAGAAGGACTCAATAACCAAAAAGATTGCAATGCTATGGAACAGGGGCAAAGGGGTCCCAGTGGAAAATTTTGTATGGAACATAGAGACCTATAAATACTGGTAAACTGGTGTAATAAAGGGCTTTGCTTCGCTGGCATAGCAGAGTCCATGTCCCTCAATCCCTGCACCTTCTTTGAGCAGGGCACTTGACTACAGTCTTCCTAAGATGCCTTCAGTGATACAGTGATACCGTGACCCTACACTATTCACATGGAAAAATGCTAAAGTTTCTTCTCAGTAGCTGCATAACAATCATCTCTCAAACAGTTTTAACTTCACATTTCTTGTTTCCCTTGACCTTACTCGTAATCTCATACTCTTTAAACCCCGTCTGTTCCATACTAAATACAGGATAACTAAGGGAAAAAAACCCAATATGAACAGGATTTCAAGAGAAATTAGAGGGGTTGAAGAGACCAACAAATAAATGGCAACTTCCTCTATAATCAGACCTCACTCCATAGTGAGTTTTGGTTTAGAAGAGCTTGCTGTAGTTTAGGAATGGAATTCCCTAATTTAGTGCTCCCACTAAAATGAAAACCATGAGCCACTAAGCCATGCATCCACTCCTTCTCAAGTGAGAATCCTTAGTTCTGCTCTCAGCTATGCGGTAAGGGTGAATAGAATAACAACTTAGACACCCACATGGCCCTAGGCTCCACTCCCTCATGGTTGAGGCAAAACTCTGACCTGGCCAAAGAAAAGATAAAAACGAACACCCAAGCTGTCATTTCTGAAACACTTTTGAGCATTTTAATTGCATTTTATATTTCATGTTCATTCTCATGAACATGAAATCTTCGTAACATTTTCTCAAAAATTTGCCGATTTCTCATTTTGGTACTATCTGCAGAGCAGAAGAGTATCCAGAAGAACAAAACAACTCCTTCTAATATAAACTCTCTTGGCCATTACACATCTCTTTTTTAAAATATTATACATTTAAACAATGACTAAAATGAGTAACCAGTGCAAATTATCATATGCTGCACAATTCTGATTTGAGGAGGAAAAGCTTCACAAATCTGTAAATACAGGTAAGGAGCATAGTCTTTATTTTTTGGATTTCTTTCCTGTTATTCTGCAATCTAGACTGCAAAATCTTCACTGCAAAAGCAAAATCACATACTAAGTCCAGATATCATTTTTTCTTCCTCCTACTTCTCTCTGTCCCTCACAATCTACTAATTTGTACTAGCTTATTTACATTGCAAATAATTTAGAGAGTGAAAACAGCAAGGAGAATGAACAATCCTGCCTGGAGGGCTTGATACTGCTTTCTATGAGCGATGCATTAACAGGCAGCAGGTTTCTGAAGTGTGGATGACATATCAAAGACTTCTTTTCTCAGCAGTAAGAACAGCACTCAGTATCAAAAGAGACATGAAAAAAAGACCACTTCCCATTTGTTCTGTTAGGCAGATGAACCCAACCAGTGACTCCACTCATTCTTCAAGATTAAAAAAAAATACACTAATATAAAAAGATGACAGAATCTATAATTTTGCAGAGATCCATTTATGGATGAATAGCATATTTTACAAGGACTTTTATATGTGGCTGTTTCTTTAGGTCACCATACAAATTCCTAAGGTTAAGAGGTTGTAAAGTAACATATGCAAGAACTCAGCAATAACTTTGAGTTAGAGCTATGTTTCAGTATCTTCAAACTCCACATTTGATAAACTAATGTTTTAAGACACAAGCCAATATTGAGGAGGATATGTGCCATTATATATTATTGCCTTGTGATTCATGAAAAGTAATAGGACTTTGTATTTTGAAAAGCACTAGCAACAAGCAGGTCAGAGTTTGAAAGAGTATAGTCCACATGTCCACAACTTTCCATGGAAATATCATAAGGGATTTTGTGCCATTTTTTGCCATGTACTTTAGAAAAAGGTGCAGATTTTTCTAGCTCCTGTTATCCTTAATGCCATGATTTCTGAAAGATGTATCATTATTAAATTATTCAAAGTTCAGCAGACACCTTTCCTTTCTCCTGATAGAACTCACTTTCTTTACTTGTATTTGACTATTTATAGATTAACACACAGCTCTTATTACATATTTATCTGATTTTATGGTGAAAAATCATGCTCTTTATATATTTAAGCATAAAGCCATTTTTTTATTTCTAACCAGTTTAACGTTCAAACCAGGAATTCATGAACTTTTTGGTTTACTTACTAAGATCACCAAGGGTTTTGCCCTGCTATGACTCCTGGTTTTGCTATGCTTATCAAGTCTGTGACTTTCAGGTAGCCCCATAGAGTTAAGGAATGGAATTGGATTGTACTTAGCTTCAAACATTAGTCAATACAGTTTTGCCTATAGAAATGCAACTGCACATAAACCTGCATAAAAATTATGGAATAATAGAATTATAAAGGTCAGAAAGGACCTCAAGGATCATCAAGCACAACAATTAACCCAGCACTGCCAGGGCCACCAATAAACTATGTCCCTAAGCACCAGGGGACACAGCATCTATGCGTTTTTTGAACACTTCTAGGGATGGTGATTCTGCTTCTTCCCTGGGTAGCCTATTTAATCTATTATTGCTACCATCCTGAAGGTGTATTAAAATCCCCAAATACAATTTATGTAGGTGGCAATACAATGGAGCAGGCTTGTTGTAAAGGAACTTTCTCTGACAAGTAGGAGTTAGAAGCTCTGATCTAATTCATTGAACAAAAGACATTTTTCCAAACGAGATAGCTAAACTCTGATATGACAGGTAACATCTTCTTCCAGTTATTTTTAAAATAGCACCCATTTTCTTTGTCTGACAGAAAAAAAATCCCCTACTGATTTATCAGTTATTGTTGTGTTATTAAAACTGTGATGTTATTTTTTATTTATATTTCGAGTTAATGATCTCACATATTAATGAACTTTTGGAGGTTTCATGAAACACAGGAGATTTTTAAGTCAAATGAGTTAAGGTCTGGTGCACACAATTTCTTTAGCAGCTTTAAGAAGCCTATAACATGTTTGTTTTGGTTGGTTGGTTAGTGGTTTTTTTGCATATCAAATTCAGAGGATGACAGTGTTATTTTCCAGTTACGATGCAGCTTCTAATCTACCACATCTCTTTAATCCAGTTTTATATTTAATATAAAAATATTTGTCTCTCTTTTCAGCTATTTTGAGATCTAAGAATGCTAAAACATGGTAGTTTATAGGAAGTGAAAAATATTTATTATAATTAAACTGGCTTAGTTTAATATTGCTGGGTTTACTGGTTTTATTTGCCGGACATTGTGATGAATTTTTGCAAATTTTATATGTCTGGTGGTCCTCTGTCAGGAAGAATCAATTGTAAAAAGTTATGAATTAACTAAGATGTCCTCAGGGAGAGAAAGTTTGAGAGCAGAGTTATTGTTTATCATCTTTCTAAGACAACAGGTGTTTCTACTTTGTGGGTAGATATGATTTTATTGCCCTACAAGCGTGGATGTTCTTGATCCATGCCAGTGTATTTTGTCTTTGGTGATGTTTAGCATTCAATTCTACTTTGCTTTGCAAATTAAAGTTCTTGTATATATGACCCATCACAAACACACCATCTCCAAAAGAATAATTTAGAATCATAGAATCACTAAGATTTAGAAAGACCTTGAAGACCATCAAGTCCGACCACTGACCCAGCACAGCACTTTTCATGACTAAACCATGTCTGCACTTCTTTTTGAATACTCCCAGGGATGGTGACTCAAACATTTCCTTGACCACCCTCTGCCCATGATTGACAACACTTTTACTGAAGAAAGTTTTCCTAACAGCAAACCTAAACCCTGTTTGGTGTAACTTAGGCTATTTCCTGTTGTCTTATCACTTCCCACTTGGGACAAGAGACCATCTCCATCTTTCTGTATACACAAGTGTCTGATAGGTCACAAGTACTCTGTTTTCTCAAAAAGTGTCTAGACCTCTAATTATGTTGTAAGGTTGTGTAACCCTCCTTTACTATGTCCTTGATAATTTAATGAACTCTGTTTTAAATTTTATTAAAACCCCAGGAGGTCTGAGCAGATATAAGTCAGTTGAAAGAATTTATAACGCTTTTCAACATCAGAATATCAGTCTTTTTTTTCTTTACCCATGATCCTTAGAGCACTGAAACCCACTGAGAAAGAGCCTTCAAGTGTGATATTCAACTCTCACATTAATTAGAAACTGAGTTTCAAAATAGGTCTTGTTGAACCCTAACAAGTCTAAACAGATCTTTTAGCTCTGTCTTCCCTAAGTGTGTAAGTGCTCCTCTTGTTTCATTCAAAAGAGAAAGGACAGTTGTTAATTAAATGTCCTTTTTTATCTGTTGATATGTGAAGCAATTCTGGGAATATCATTACACCTGTGGCAGAGAGCATTATACATTTCATCTTTCTGAAGGGTGTTATTTAGGAGAAAAAGGAGTTTATTCTAATGCTTTTTCTCTTAATTTTCCCTATCTTGTGATCAATATCAACTTTCCATGGTTCAAGACTCATCACACAAAATTGTTGTGCTGACATCATTTAAGGCCAAAAAAAAAAAACAGAATAAAAATGAAGGAAGATTTTTTTCATGGAAACATCATAGACTCAGACAATGGTTTGGGTTGGAATGACCTTAAAAATCATCTGATTCCAACCCCCTTTGCCATGTGTAGGAATGTCACCCACTAGATCTAGTGGCTCAAAGCCTTGCCCAGGGACATTGCTAAATGTTTTGCATAAGTGGGTACATGCCCTCTCCACAAAGCTGTAACCCCATCACAGGTCACGACCAAATTTGTGAGGTAAAACTGGCCTTTAGTGCAGCCATGCTGACCATCACCAATCACTTTATTATTCTCCATGTGCTTTAGCAGAGTTTCCAGGAGAAGCTGCCCCATGATCTTGCCAGAAAAACTGATACTGATCACAAAATATTTGAGATAGACCAAATGAACTAATATTATGCATGTCTTTTTCATTCTTTTGGGGGAAAAACTTATAAGTGCAAAAAGTTTTGTTCTGAACTATTGGGCCATAGACAATTTAGAGTAGGTTTTCTTAACATGTTATATAATTTCATATTTTATTGTATCAAAAGCTCTGCTACAGGTACTACTGGCTAGGACTCATGTTTTCTGCCTCTATCTTAGAAATTCTACATTTAAAAAATGTACAATTCTTGAATACTGTCATAGTTTAATATGAAAAATGAAAAAGTTACAGTGCATTCTGCATGCTGCCCCTGTGTTCCTTCATATTTCTTTGCTTTTTTGTGTTTGGGTCCATAATTCACCTGGAGATTGGAGCTCCCTTAGTTTAGCTCCATAGATGTGCTATGATCATGTCTACTGAAGACAATTCCTACTTGTCCCAGTCCCTGATTACTCCTTCTCTTCCATGGGCTGCTTTCTTCTCTATTTGTGCTGAAAAGCTGATGCTTGCCTCAGGAAACACCAGAGGAACTGATTGTTGTAAAAAATAACCTGAAAGACTAAAAGAACAGTAGAAAAAAAGAAAAAGAAGTGTTGGGTTTGTTTGGTTTTGGGCTTTTTAAAGTATTTTAAGTGATTTTAGTGGCTTAGTTTGGTCTACAAGCTGATTTTGACCATTGAATTATATCTATAGAATACCCATTACAAAATAATACATCATCTTATATTATAGGAGCTTGGAATGTAAGAAAGTTAAAGAGATCTTGACCCAGTCAAAAATTTTGAAGTAATTGTCCAATGTACCCCCTATTTATTAGATATATCTTTTTGTTCCTTTTCATTAGAAAGGTCTCCACTGAGGGAAGGAAAACCTCTCACAAGCTATATTTCAATACTCATTTTGCTTGCAGACACACTGGTATGATTCACATGCATACTGATGAAAACTAAGTCAAATTCAAGTTCTAAATCAGCAGTGTTTCCCATTAAATGCATTCTTCCTGTCCTCTTGCTCTGCTGTGTGTACAGAAAACACTTTAAAATATGAACTAAAGAGTTTTTATTTCCCAGCTACAGCATTTTATAATCTGCTATTGCTACTCTTGGGGAAAGTGTAACGCATCTTAATATATATATATATATATATATATATATATATATATATATAAAAGCATGTGCACGTGCTAACAAATACTTTCTCCTCTCTGCTCCCTAAATTTCTCTGCAAAACACTGCTTGTTGTGAAACATCTGTGGACAAAATTTAAATTCATATGATGTATTTCAAACACATCTAATATGATTTCTTTTGTGGTTGCCATCTGTCATGCAACAACAAAAGTGATTTTTTCCCGCAACAGAATGAAAAAGACATGCAGAATATCAACAAGGATCTTTTAAAAAATGGTAAAAGGTCCACAGTGAACACATTCAGCATAAATCTCAGAGGAGGTATGATTTCTTTCTGAATCTCCATATAAAAAGGCTTTCATAGTTTACCAACATTTGATTTGAATTATTCAGCATAAGATAAACTGATGCATTATTTAAGTGAAGCACATAAAAAATGCCAATTTTATGCCCCAAAAATATTTGAAAAGCTAACTTGAATGTAGCTTGCAATTTATAGCTGATCTTTGTCAACTCATTAGAAGTAAAACTGAGTATAAAAGTTCTGACTCAGTTCAACAGAAAATGGGTTGACAAGTGAAGGTGACTTCTAAATATGTCACCGATCATTGAATAAAAGTTCCTCAACAATTCTTGAACGCTTATATCCAAAAATACACACTCTTCCATCAAGAAGTTCTGTATTCTGAAATCATAGATCAATTACATGCAAGGAACTCAGTGTCATTGAACAAGTTTCAACAGAATTCAAAAGTTTGAATTTCTGTCACCACCCTTTAGACTATTTAGAAATACACCCATTATTCATGAAGAAACATAAGAGCTACTCTTGTCATTAAAGCATTAAATGTAAAAAGGATTTAGATTGGACAGCCTACTAATAATTAAATAATTGTAAAGGTAGAAAATTGTAGTTTTGCTCATTAGCATGCAGTGTGAATGAAGAAGCTAACTGCTACTGTAAGCCATCAGGACAAATTTTGAGAACTGGACACTTTTGACATTTAGGACTAATCCAGCTATTGAGGAGGGCAGAGGGAAGTGAGAGGGCTGGGGTTGAATAAGTAGATATTGTCAACCTCAATTTCTTTGTATGCAAAATAAGGGAATATTCCTTTTTCAGTGTTTTGTGAAGCAATAAAGTTCCCACTGACTGATTCTGTTGCTACTTCTATTTTAGCTAGTTTCCTATAGGGAAAATAAATTTTTTTCATCCCTTTGGTAGTTTCCTCAGAATTACCTAGACAAAAGTCACAGTTGATTCCTTAATTTACAGACCCAAAAGACTGATCAATCGCCATCGCCCTTGTAGTATCTTCTTTTCTTTTATCCCTATCTGATTTTTAGTGCTTACATAGAAAATAGGGAACTACCTTACTCGTCTCTTTATTGCAGAAAACATAGTATTTTTGCCCCCATTCTTTGCTCTGACAGAACTTACAGACACATCTGTAATTTCCAACTTTTCTTTCCTCTTCCTTGAGGTTGCCATGATGGTTTGTGTGATATGGATTTATTGGCCTATCTCCTATGCTAAACCAAACTTTTCCTCTACAAAACATTAAAGCCCTTCATCAATGCACTGAAGGCTAAGGCTGAGTGTTCAATTACCTACAGACGTGAGGTATATTTGCCATTTCTCTACTGTACTTCTCAAGTTGTTATTCATTCCAATGCATGGATTTAATGAAAATTGTCATGATGGTAACTTAATTGTAAATTATTCTCACATAGTAAGTAATTTTATTTATTTCAGTAAGTGACCTAATCCATAAAAACTCAAGATTAATGCCAAACATTAGCAAGAACTAGATAATAGTTCAAACCTTTTCCAAATTTTACATGAGATGCACTGCAAAATCCAATATGAACATGTCAGTCTGGTATACATTTGCTTATCTTTATTCTATTATGTACTGGATAAGCAATTCAGCGTCTTAAGAGGAAGACTGTTATCATACTATTGCCCATCTGTAAAGATGAACCAGTTGAAGTCTAGTATGCAACCTGTACTAGCCTGTGCTTTCATAAAATTCAGTATAATTTTATATTTTCAAAAGCTTGAGTAACTCTGACCCACAAAATTCAATAATAATAGTCAAAACAATTCTGCAATTCTCTGAGTGTTTTCTGGGCTGAAGTGTTGAGTCTAGACATATTGCTGCTTAGTTAACTATTTATCTTTGCTATGTAAAACTGGGTTATAAATTGCAGAATTTGTTCCCTAGGAAGCATATGAAAACATATTGGCCATTCTGACAAAAGACAGATAGATTTATTTTTGCCAGCACTGTCGCATGTGGGCTGGATCCAGTAGAATTCAGCTGGGATAAACAAAGCTTGTTGGCAGATCATTATTAACAAAGGACTGATCCTGTTAAGAGCAAGAGAACGATCTGGGGCTTTTCTGCTACAAAGGGTGCCTTGGAGGCTAAATTTAGCTTGTAGGAACAAAAGTGTAAGAGCTATCTTTCTCTTTTTCCCTTTCTCTTTTTTCGGCTTTATCTTCTTTCTCTTTCGTTGTCCTCTTATTTTGCCTGTCTTCCTTCCTTCCTTCCTTCCTTCCTTCCTTCTTTCCTTCCTTCCTTCCTTCCTTCCTTCCTTCCTTCCTTCCTTCCTTCCTTCCGCCACTTCCGCCACTTCCGCCACTTCCGCCACTTCCGCCACTTCCGCCACTTCCGCCGCTTCCTTCATTCTGCCACCTCCGCCACTTCCTTCCTTCCGCCACTTCCTTCCTTCCTTCCTTCCTTTTGCCACTTCCTTCCACCACTTCCTTCCACCACTTCCTTCCTCTCTTTCTTCCTTTTTCTCAAAACATTTCAAATTCTTCATGGGAAAAAGAGGTTGGATAAATTCTGAATAGTATGCAAGTTTAAGGACAGACTAACTAGACGTTTTAACATTTTTAGGCAACTCTTGAACCTTTCAGCATGTGCAAACATTATAGACAGTTTCAAGCTAGAGTGTGTTGAAGTCAAACATCTTGATGATTTAGCTTGAAAGGAGAAGAAAAAGAGTGTGGGGATTTCCATATTTGACCCCAGCAATCTCTGGAGATGCTCCCACAGTACATTAAATTACTTCATGGGCATTTCAAGCTATGATCTGCTGCTTCAGCTGCAGTGCTTCACAGACACAATATGCAGTTTGTGGTTATCTGATCTGTCCTGGGCAGTGCCCACAGTACCCCAAAGTAAACAAAGCATACATCAGAAATTAGAGCTGAGTTAAAGCAGGAAGAAGCAATAACTGGCATTTTTGGAGTTAAATAGCAGGGCATAAACAATCACAGGATAAATTCCTCCATACTTAGCCAAAAACACATGGCACTAATGATACCATGGCACTGAATTAATGGCACAGGTAAAATACAGCAATCCAGGAGGATCCAATGTGCTGCAATGTTTTGTGACATCTTTAAGCTAAACAAGATTTAGGGTGACGATATTTGAACTTCAGGTTCCAGAAATTTTGTTCTTATTGTAATTAATTCAGTATTTAAGGGTTTCACTTTTCTTTCATGTAGAGTTCCTTGAATCAAGCGAGATTTTATTCCTTGATAAACAGCAGCTTCACAGGATGACCAGACTGTCTATAGGAAATTATTAAAGAAAAAAACAGAGACTTCCTCTTTTCCATTGAGGTTCCTCTTTTTACCTGTGATGACTTTTTCACCTCAGTGCATCATTAATGGACGTGTTTCATAATGCTTGTAAAAGGCAGAGACATTTGGGTGGTTTTTTTTAATTAGATGTTTCTAGTATTTAGAAACATCTTGGTCTTATTGAGCATTTAAAATCCTTCAAGGAGAAAATATTTATTTGAAGAAGTTCTCAGTTAAAAAAAATTAAAAAGGCACATTATTCTAAAAGTAAGTGAAAGTTGATGTGTGTGAGAGAGTGACTCATTTTTTCCAAGGGACTCTAGGAAAGCTTTCAGGAAGAGAGAGAGATAAACTCTATGATGCTAAAAATGTTGAGAGAGAATAATGTTTCTGTTTCTCTTTTATAAAAATTGAGTAGTTCTGTGAGGTTTCTTCTAGCCTTGGTAGATTTTCTACAGCATCTTTTTTATGTACTTTAGGCATCTGAACAGCAAAAAGAAAATTCTGCAGCACAGAGGAAGCCATCCTCTGCATAAGTGAAGATGTACCATATCTGCAGCACAGAGGAAGCCATCCTCTGCATATGGAAGATGTATCTTCCATAAGTGGAGATATTTTATTCTCTGCTCCTTTCAGAGTTAGCTCCAAGAGCTTCACAAAGTCTTCATAGGCAAGGTCACGAAGAAAGGGGAGAAACAGGTGAAATGGAGAGAAAAGAAATTTAGAAAGGTCTGCTGAAGCACAGTAAATATGCATTTATGTCTAGGACCAATATTGCCAAACTGCCCTTTGAGTCTGTCATATGCACTTAAAAATTAAGAAATACAGAGTATTTAAATATTTTATTGAATCATATATTAGTCTGGGCTAGAAGAGACCTCAAAGATTATCACTCCCCTGCCATGGGCAGGGACACCTTCCATTAGAGCAGGTTGCTAAGACCCCCATCTATCCTGGTCTGGAAAAATTCCAAGGATATGGCATCATCATTTCAGATAAAGTATAAAAAATTAAAGTCAGATTTTCCTTAAGAATCACATATACAGGACTGCCTGTATGCTCTTAGCTGGAACTCTCTCAGCAAGTGCATACAGAAAAAATACAAGCAGCCATTCTGGCCTTAACATTTGTGTGAAATATTTGAGTTGAGAGAAGGGCTAGAGCTTGCAAAGAGTGATCTGTGTGATTTGATACCAGCTGTCAGGCTCTTCTGCATTCCTCTGTGTGGAGGAAATATCAGCTGAGCTAAAGCTCATCCAGGGTGCTCAGGGCCAGTTGCTGGGAAAAAGTTCCTCTTAGAGGGAACAGCCATGGTATTTAATCCTCTCACTCAAGCAGAAGGACCATAGAAAAAATGCCTATTTGTAAAGTTTTCCTGGCCTTTGCTAACTCTCAAATCCTTGTCCTGACGATTTTATGGAAAAAGTCCATTTGGCATAGGCCACTACCATCCAAGGGAGCACTGGAATAACTGAATAGAATTAATACTGGGACTCCAGAGCCAGGACCAGCCCGGTTTAGTTTATTTGTCCACAAAAATAATAGCCATCTCCTCATTCCTTCTGCCTTCTTTAACAGCTTCTTATCCGCCATCTCTATTTTCTAGAGCTAACTTCACTCTCACCTTAGTACAATTTGCAAAACCCACTTCCCTCACCTTGAATTCACTGGTATGAAGTCATTGAGACTCAATTCCATGCACTCTCCAGCACATCATCAATCAGGAACTCCTTTTTAATTAAATTGCTGCCTGTTTTTGGCTTTCTCATCTGTTCAGCTAACTATACTTCTCTGAGCATGCATTTACTTGTACAGCTATCTCCTGTAGAGAGAGAGACACTGCTCAGCCCAGGCAATGGTTGATATTCTCAAACAACCAGACAGAAACCATCAATAAAAATTTCTGAGTGGAGTTTTTTCAATACTTAGATTTTAGTGTGATTTCTTTCACAGACTGTACTTCAAAGGTAATTTTCCAAGGCTTTCTTTGGATATACAATTCCCTTTCAGTCACCAAGGCAATTCCTCACTTGCATTGTCCTCTCTTAATTTCAGACTCAAAAGTAATTACTGCAAGGACTCAGGGTCTCAGACCTTTGACATCTGTAAGTGCCTATAGTATTACTATCCCCACAGGTATGTGGGAAAGCAAATCTTTGTGATGAACATAATATGGCAGCCTAACTATATCCAGCTTTACTAGCCAAAACTCTGCCCAAATCATGGTGAGTACTGACCCTACTTCATTTATAGAATTAGATGGCTTATATAGTGCATGTCTGTAGACAGAATGTGGTAAAGACAGAGAATACCTATTCTAATTTTCTATTTAGCCTTGCTCTATGCCTTGCTGAAACATGAGGAATTTCTCAGTATTAGAAATGGGTAGGACATCCACTTCATCTCCAATAATGGGTTGGACATCTATTTTCTCTCCAGAGTTCATTGTTGGAGAAATCAGCCAACAGGGGAACAGATATAATAGCAAAGAATGGACATATTTCCTTCTTCTGAGGTTGTAAGCAAATAGGTATGACTTCTCCCGTGAAATGAGTTCATTAAGACTTATTATTTTTTGCTTTGTGAGGGGGAAACCATATTAGTAATTAGACAGAAAGATAGAGCCAAAATGATTCAACAACTACTGCAGTGCCAGAGGGAAATACACAGTTCTGTAAAGACCAATTTCCAGCCTAAAGCCATTCACTGAGGAGAGCAATAAAAAACTCTGCGATTTTCAACTGCCTTTAGTGCTGAGAGAGAGCTTGACAAGGCTGCAAGTGAACCAGACGGGGAAATATACTGTTTATTTTTGTGCTGATTTGATTTTTTGCTTTGTGTGGATGTGCAAGATATGCTGACAATGTGATCTTTCCTCATCTATGAAAGGAGAAATGAAGCTTTTATCGCACACCTCAGAAAGAAATACTGTGTTTGAGTAAGCTAAACTTGTTGCTCTGGGCTGTCCTGTGTCACAGCTCTTTTCATTATCCATTAACTTAGATAATGCTAGAGATCAAATCTTCCATAGAACTCTTTATCTTTAAGTCTTCAGAAGCCTAGGAGTAAATACAATTCTTTCATTTTACAGATTGTCAGCAAGGGAAGAGAGGCAGATGTGAAGAACTGTGTGCAGTAAAAAGGAGCCATAAGACACAAATTTTTAGAAATGACTCTTACAGATTACTGTCTACTATTCCTGTCTCATCAGATATCTTACAAATATCAGTATTTCCTCATAATTTTGTTTAGAGAAATGTCTCTGCAGTTTTTGAGAAGATGCTAAAAGTAATCTGGACCAATTTCTTATTTACAATTTCAGCTGCAACAAAAGGGCTGCACATAAACAATAAAAGCATGCATGCAAATTATGATGAGATAGATAAACTTAACTATAGGCAATTCAATCAAGATTTTCTGCAGCATGAATTAATCTTGTCCTTGAAAAACCAAGCAAGTGAGGGTTGTGCTAGCATTACTAAAATGATTATATTTCACAGGAATGATGCTACTCTAGCATTCTGTTTGTCTGATAGCATGGTCCCATAACTCAGCATCATTTGTTATCAATTTCTTGTACAAATACTACCATCATAATAAGGTAATGATGCCGTCAATACAAGAAGCATTGCTACATAACCTCATCATTGCTCTTTGGGGGACCATCAGCTCATGGTCTGCCTCTCAGTAAAACCTCTGCCCTTCTGACTGCTGACAAAAGCTATTTCCAAGATAAGAGCCAGAACTCCTATTTGTCAAAAGCAATTAGTAATAATAAAACACGCTTATGTATAAATAAATTAATACAAAATTACATAGGGACAATCCAACTTTCCTATAATGACAATTTGCTTTGCTTTTTGTTCCAGTTTATGTATAATTTTTCTGTGTAAGTGTGTATTCCCTTCTTATATTAAGGTCTGAACCTGCCAAGACAAAACTTGGGATGTCTACAGATGGACACTTCAATTTCTGTTTTGTCCTTAAAGCTTCTCTAAAGTTTTATGGAGTTAAGCACAACCTGGAATTAATCAGATATTTTTCAGGATGGCCAGAATAGGATTGAAGAACAAGTTACATCACATTTAGGTTCACCTTGTGGAAACCATCAGGAATGATGAGCTAACAGGCTGAGAGCATTGAAGTTATTCGGCACGGAGGAGAGAAGACTTTGGGGAGACCTTAGAGCACCTTCAGGTACTTAAAAGGGCTTCAAGAAAGCTGGAGAGGTACATTCTATAAAAGTATGTCAGGACGGGACAAGAGGGAATGACTTTTAACTGAAAGAAGAAAGTTTACTTTAGGTATTAGGAAGAAATTCTTCTCTGTAAGGGTGGTGAGGTACCAGCACAGATTGCCCAGAGAAGCTGTGGATGTCCCACTCCTAGAAGGGTTCAAGCCCAGGCTGGATGTGGCTTTGAGCAGCCTGGTCAACCTCAGTGTAAGGACCTGAAGATCACAATTGCTTGTCTTAAACACAGAAGGCCAGAAGGAACTTATCATAAGAAAGCCACCAGATCAGGAACTTGAGATAAGCATAAGGGGGAATGTGCAGCAGGAAAGAACTCACCTCACAATGCCGAGTGAGGTGTGGTTAGCACATCTGGACAAAAATTCTGGAAAACTGTAGCAAACTGTGAGAAAATAAGCAACAGCTCATACAAATATACCCCAAACTTTGGAACAGAGAGTGTCTGCCACCACCAACAACCACCAAAGCTCCAGATTAATTTCTTGGGTCTTCCACCAGAAAATTGTGTATGATCCACTGTGTTAAAACTCCCCCCTCAAGGGAAGGTACCTGAGCATTCCTCCATGAACCTGAGAGCATACTCACCCACTGATCTCTTTGTTTCCTGGGCTTCCCCCTTCCTCAATGGTTCAAGACTGCAACCACTAACAACCAAGTCTTGTTGCTGGATCTATGGGTGGTGATATATTTCCTCTCTGCTATCTACTCTTATCCTTTCTTTCTCTTTCTTTCTTTTCCATATTTTCCTCAGACTTTTATATTGCTATATTGCTATAGACAATAAATAAAATTGCTACATACCTCCTTTCCATTACAACCAAATTTTTCTAAAATATATGTCTACATATACACAGCGGTCATTCAGTGTCATTTTATTCTAATCTACCCCGAGGGATATATTTGCAAGAACCTCAGCTACCTCCTGGGGCAAGTCAAAACTGACAGGAGGATAGCAAATAGGTGATCTTTAGGGTCCTTTCCATCCTAAACCATTCTAAAAGTCTATGATATGTGAGACTGTTGAAAGTTAGGAATGTGTGATCTTGTAGCATGCATTCATGTCAAGCTGCACTTATTTTCTCTGAGCAAAGAGCAGCAGCTTCCAAAATATATTATTAAAAAGTCATCTTTTCCACTGCACTAACTCTTACATTACTCCTAGACTATGTGACATTATTTTTGAGGGGATAGCAATTGGTTTCACTCATGGGTGATACTTAGCAGTGATGGCTAATTTGTATAATAGGAGGGAGTTTGTCATCACACCTGGAAATATTTTCTTGTAACTTGCTCCTGTTGTGCATGTTTAATCATGACTAATGCTTCTATTATGAATGGGTCTTTCAGTTCATAGTGTTGTTTAAATTTCCTCCTGAGTAAGAAGCTGCCTTACAATCTTCATAAGCGTTACCACAAATTTAAGAAAAAGGGAGAGCTATGAATAAGTGCATTGTCTTTGGTGACCAGGCTCCTAAACTAAGATCTTTACATGCCTAAGTAGGTGAGGTGATTCTGAGTTCACTCAAGTACTACTAGAAAGGAATTGAAAATTAATAACATCTAATGTGGGTACAAACTGTTGAGAATTTTCAGACATACAAGGAAGAACTCTTATTACAAGTGTCATGTGGAAGAGTAGTTTGTTTGTATTACGTAGCATTTCATTTTCTCAAAAATGTGTTTATTCCTGCTTTTTCAAGGTAAATATATGTCCAAAAACCTGCTCCAAATTCTACATTGGACATAATCTTTTCTTTACCTGCTAAATTTAGCCACAGGTACTCTGGCTTTAGCAGGATGTTATTAAGTTTGAAACATATGCACCAAGACTATTTAAATGAGTTGGTAATTAGTCAGTGCTTAAACAACAACACATTTTCTCTAGTGTACTGTTCCAATACTAATAACTCGTGTTCTTCCCATCTGTTTGAATCCACCTGTTACCATTATTTTAGACCTACACTGAAAAATCTGCAAGGAAGTAACTAATCTCATAGTGTATGCTCATACCCAGAAACAATGATAATGGTTTTTGTTGCTATCACAAGGCACATGTTAAACATTTTGCTTCAGTGTTAACATTGTCAACTGAAATTCATACCAGAAATGAGACAAGGATGCTTTGAGGCAAATTGGATTTTATATTTTTTGAGGGGGAGGAGGTACCAGTAAGAAAAATATGTACTATTTCCCCATGGCTGCGTGTTTTTATGAAGTTAAATATAAGCTTTTCATGTATATTCCACTAAATAACAGCTTAACACTGACAGCATGAGATTAATCTTCTGGTTATCTGAGTATCTTCCATGTTATATTCTTAAAAGCCCTGGATGCAGAAACCTAACCTGCAGATATTTTCATTCTTAGTAAGCATTTTTTCCTCAAAAAAAGTGATTTAAGACAGGGAAAACCAGGGAACACAGGCAAAGGGAACCATTGTTTTGAGCCAGTACTATTGATCTACAGTTTGTTAATATGTCTTCTCAATCCCTGTTATATTTCTCATTCCACATCCCAAAGTAATTGTAAACATTTTTGCTTCAAAATTTTCAATTGAAAAGAGTTTTTCATTGGAATTTCTGACACATATGGTATTTTTTTGTTTGTTTTTTCAAGCAAAGCATAAAAAGTCCTGGTGAGAAACACACTAGAATAAAAGAATCAAGAATTTATGTCCACACACTTGTGTAACCAAGAAAAAAAGGAAAAACACACCTGATAATAAATCATACCTTGTATTATTCTCCCCCCATGAATCCCAGAAAACATCCAGAGCTGTATAATCAACAAAAAGAAATTTCATTTCTCTGTTGTGACTCTGACTGGGAGCTTGCACATTTTCTTAAAATTTCCCCTATTATGAAGACTCCTGCACACAATACTATCGTGCAGAAACTGAACACAATGCAGTCACAAAAGAAATCAAACTTCACTTTACATTTCAGGGAGGAACTCATGGCCTACAAATAGGTCAGGTGCAGACTCAGCCTGCATTTCTGCAAGGCATTTCCCATCAAATTATTATCAAATCACTATGGAAGGTTTACACAAGTTTTTTGTCTGAGAGAAACTTAATATTCCATCCTTTATGGCAGCTGCTGTGTTCTGGAAAATGTATGTTTCCGGAGTGAAAAATTTTATCATTTCATATGTTTGGAACTCTTTATTACCACTTGCAACTGATGTCACAATCACAATACATTTGACAAAGCCTCATCTATGCATACTGAGCAGTATCAAAAATGTCTCTATCATTTGGCAGCAAGGATGTAAAGTGAGGTGTCATTCAGTGTCACTAGAGATCTGCCATGTGCTGCTGTTTCTGTTTCATGATCGTTCTGGACCAGCCACTGTGGTTTATTTCTCACTTGGAACAGACAGCTTTTTCATTTCCCTGGGGAGCCACATGGGATACAGGTGCTGTTATATCCAGGCAAATTTTTATAAGCAATTTCCAGTTAATTTTTCTGTTTTCTCCAGAGATTTGAAACACAGCTAATCAAAATGAAAAACATTTCCTGCCTCTGCCAGTAACTTTCATTCAATTCTACAGAATTGTCATAATTGACCAAAGAACACGGATTCTACTTCTCCTGTATAGTCTGAAATAGAATCGAGGATCCACGAATCATATGCAGAATATATCCTGCCCTAAGGACTTTGCAGTTGAAATTAAGGTAGTGTGCAAGCAGGAACAAACAGCAGGGAGATGTAAAATGCAGGTAACAGAAATAAGATTGAACAGATAGTACCTGTTTTGACAAGCTGAACTACTAAAAGCACTACTCAGAGAATAGACAGGTTGCATGAATAGTAGGAGTATTTGTTGTGTTTGCTATGTTACTATATTTACAGGAGGGTCTGACATTTAAGAATAGGTTAAGTGGAACTGAAGGTGCTGTAGGTGTATATGTCACAGTGTGGTATCGTTTGACTGAGGGCTACTCTGGGTGTAAGAATACAAGTACTTCTGAAAGGCATTGTACCTTCAAGAAGCACCTTCTGAAGTTAAAATCTCTGCCTGATCTTCCTGTCACTGGGGAATACCTACTCATGTATGTAGTATCACCCTGAGTACCTGGGAAGGAACTTCACTACCAAATTCCTTCCACCCATCCTCCCTGTTTGGATTACTACCTTCTAGTCGTAGGAGTAAATCAAAGACAGGTTCTACTGTCTTCATGCTTTGGTATTTCTGGAATACAAAACAGAAGTTAAATATGTCCTACTAGTGAGACAAATGCACTACTGTTTTTTCCTCTGAATCCACTTTCAATTGCACCAGAAGGTGAAATCCAGTAGTACCATGATGGTACTTACAGTGGTACCAAGATGTGAGTCCTGAGAGTGCCTTCTACGCATTGAGTTTGGCTAATCTCTATGCTGTCTTGTCCTGACACATAAAAATATTCTTGGGAAAAGAATTAAATAAAGAATTAAATACAAAGAAAAGAATTAAATAAAAAACAGAATAACTCCGCAAAAATATTTCTAATTTAGTACCACCAAGGATTGCATTAAATTAACTCTTCTGCAGAAAAGGTCTAAGCTTAAATTTAATTTTTAAATAGGCTCTTATACAGTGCAGTAGTTGTACAAACTATGCTCTAGGTGACTACAAAATTTTTAGGGCATCACTCAGCACTTTCTATAAATCAAAGTTCATTCCTAAAGGCCACATTTCAGTATGGCAAGTACTCATAATTTGCTGTAATACACTTGAAATATGAATTTAGCTTTGTTCTTGGGACAAGTCCTGAGAGGTGTCAATGGCCCTCAACTTGCAGAGTTCTGAGAACTAACTGGCGTTTGGACTCAGTCTAACTGTGTCACTAAAATATATGAGAGACACACTTTAGTTACAGAGAGAGAAAATGTCATTATTCTATCTTGCTTTGTACATTGTGGTTTCATGAAGCAGATCAGTTTATATATAAGGTGTGTGTTCAGGTATTTTTTGTGTATATATATATTTATAAAGTAAAAATGAGAGATTTTTATAAGCAATGTTTATACTTAGCATATAACATAAAGTTCCCTAATTAATCCTCACAGGTTTTTCAGGGTCTCCAAACTCCAATCTGTGAGGCACATATCTTAATCTAGGGAGGTGATTCTCCCCTCAACTCTATAATCATAGACCCCACCTGGAGTACTGCAATCTGCCCTGCAAGCCCTGCATAAGAAGGATATGGATATGTTGGTACACATACAGGAGAGGCCACAGAGAAGGTCAGAAGGCTGGAGAAGCTCTGCTATTAAGACAGGCTGAAGAACTCAAGCTTATTCAACTTGGAGGAGGGAGCTCCAGAGTGATCCTGTGGCACTATGAAGTTCCAAAAAGGGCTACAAGAGAGCTGGAGAGGAATTTTTGATAAGGGTATGGAGTAATAGGAAAAGGGGTAATGACTTCAAACTGAAAGAGGAAAGGATTAGACTAGACATTAGGAAGAAATTCTTTACTGTGAGGGTGGTGAGGCACTTGCACATGTTGCCCAGAGAAGCAGGGTGGTCTGTGGCTGCCCCATCACCACAAGTGTTCACTGATAATCACAGTGATTTCCCTGGAGAATTGGATGTTCTCCTGAATGAGTTTTTTTGTTCTTAATAAGCAAAACATTTGTGATAATGTTATTAAAAATAGTGGACTGTACCAGTTAATCCTGCTCCCCATGAAATCAACGTTGGAACTCTGACCACAGAGCTAATATCACTGCCTTTTAGCTCATGTGGGCTCCGGAGTGTCCTCTAAGCTCAAAAACGTTGCTCAAACTATGCCTCTGGAAAGACTTTTTGAGAGCTTGAAAGTCTTTTTGGCCCAACTCAATGTTGGGTACAGGTCAAATTTAAAAAGTTATCACTCACCTCGGAGAGAGCTATATCTGCTAGGAATCACCAAGCTATAGTCTGGGATTTTGAAGTCCCACCTTTCAGTTCAGCATATCCTTGGATTAAAATAGTATCTACTGAAAAATATTACCTATAAAAACACATTTCATTTCAAGCTACTTAATTTCTCCTTTTTACCTATGTAAGGATGTTAGCTCATAACTGAAATACTTTCCTAAATTTCCTTGAGATTCTTTATACAATGGTTTGCTTTAATTTTTCTTGAGGAAATTGATGAAGTTTTAAAGATATCTTTTCCAAATAGAAATGCTCAACACTATGTAAGAATAACAACACAAGAGAAGCTTCCAAACTTGGCAGCAGATATTTGTGAAGTTTTTAAAAAGAATTATGGATTTGATTGAGAAGTTTTTGTTTTCTTTTTCTCTCTGAGGAAAATAGTTTCTTATTTGGAAGTCATAAAGCAATTTAATTAGTTGAAATCTTATTGAATACCTTTTTAATCCAGTCATTTTAATAAATACTAATTATAAGAAAGAAAAATTTACAAACAAATTTATGGAAAAAAAGCCCGTTAAAATATTTGTGAGTTTGAAGAGAGTTTTATATTTTTTAATGTGCCTGGGTGTGTGTGTGTGTGTGTGTGTGTGTGTGTGTGTGTGTGTGAAAGTACAGAACACAATTAAGCTGTTCTAGATGCTTCCTTGAGATTGTAATGCTGCATTTTGAAAGAGAATATGTCATGGAATAGGCTCCAATAAATTCCCGATAAACAAAATGCTTGATGACTCAGAGTGCTGTAACTTGTAAGAGAAAGTCCATTCCACTTCTGAAATATTGATCATGAACATGTTGCTTGGAAAACATGAATGCTGAAGAATCATTTGACAAAATTCTATTTACACAGCTTCTAGGACAGCTAAAACCTCTTTCCTATCCAGCCCAAACTTTTCTATATTCTCCTTATTGGAAATACTTTACTCCCTTCACCACAACATTCATAGTAACTCCATAAAGAAGTGGAAAGCAGTCATGTCTATTTTACACAAGCAAGATGGAAATCCAGGTAGATCAGTAAATTGAAAGTCATGTGGCAAGTCTCTTGTAAATAAGGTATTTAATCCAAGACTTTAAAATATGAAAGCCATACCTTCAGTTCTCAATCATTCTGTTTTTCTTCATTTCAGTAGAGCCATGGCTAGAAGCAATTTATGAAGCAAATAAATTTAAAAATAATACAATATAATATAATAATAAATTTTAAAATAATGTTTTAAAAATAGGAGTATAATATCTAAGCGCAATAATAATCATGTCCTACTCCTTATGAAGAACTAAATTTTTGCCAACACTAATTACCAAATCATGTTGTTCAACCTGCTGGATGACCAATCAGTTAAACAGTTTGGGGGCCAAAATTTCTGTGAACTGACAGTGAATACACATGTTTTCATGTATCACTTAATCACTAGAGAAGCCTAAAATTGATCAATTGCCTCTGTTTCAGACTACAGTGTTCCATAGCTGCTTGTGCATACCTAAGCTCCTTGGTATAAGGAGCACAAATTCTCACGAAGTGGACACAATTTAGGCACCTGGGCACCACTGCAATTTTGAAATTAGCAAGGAGGTACATCAAAATGAAGCCTTTGATACCTGGTTTCTGAATAGACACGATTAACTTGGCCAGCTTTAGGTTTTCTCCAGAGCTAGGTGCAATATAGATGATGCTATAAAATTTTTGAAAGATAAGCACAAATTTTTTTGACTTTATATGCTGCTTATCAGCCTCAAGACACACACCATGAACACACAAAACTGGAGGCAGCCTTAGAAGGGATCCAGTGTAGTAAACAGAGCACCTCCTCCAGTTCTCTATTGCTGGATAAGGCTCCATATGCAGGACAGTCTCAAAATATGCTGGACGCTCCAGCTTCCTTATGCTTTGCTGTCCTGTTCCATTTTTGGCAACAGTTTTGGACTAACCACCACCTTCATCCCAGCACGGTGCCTCTACCTGTGCAGACACACAGGGACTTCTTGCAAGCCACGTGTAATTCGGGAGCCATGGGGAATGCTTGACAAGGACACAGGAAGCCTGGCTGTCTGCGCAGCGCTCAGCCCAAAAGAAAGAATCCCGGACTTTTCAAGAGTATACTCTGATTGCCACTCAGTGGTCATGTCTGGAACTTTCAGAATGGCCCTGGATTGTTAGGTTTTTAATTCAGTAATCATTCACAGTAAAATGACACCCCCAAACATTCTTCCCCCATGAATAATTACTGCGGGAATTCCTAGTGCAGAACCTTAATGAGTAGCAGGGTGAGGGGAGCAAGAACATCCAACAGTAAGCACACTTTCTCTTCCACTTGGGGAAGTACCCTCATTATTTCCACTTAAAGCCAAGATCCAGCTTGGATCCAGATGTTTCTATCATAATAGCTTTTTCTTTTATCTATTGCTAGGCACCTGCCCACAAAGGACTATCAATATACTCTTTCTCATAACTTGCATCCACAGAGCCCTTTCTTATGTTAGATTGCAAAACTGAACTGAAATCCAGGCTGTAATTAAGAGAAATGTTTGTTTCAGAAGTCTAGAAATGTTTCTAAAGATCATTAAACCATTTAGCCGTATGAAAACAAATTACAGTGTATATGAGGCAACTAGGAGTAATATATCCTGTAATATTTGTTGCAGTCAGTTTTCTCTCTCTGGATGACTCAACAGCCATTTTTCTTGTGTCATGATTGATATTTAGACAGTATATAGCTTTGCTACAGATATCAAAGCATAGAATCTGGATTTCTAATGATTACTATAGGATTTGGTTCAACCTCCTTCAAAACAAAGCCCCTTTTCCCATGCTTTACGTGCAATTTTTCAAGTATTATATATGCTGTGAGTGACTCTGAAGTTAATAAATATTGCTGTGTCAAATAAAATAAAATAAAGTATTTTCAGCGGGAAGATCAACTTCAGTACTATATAATGTATAGTACTTCAGCCCCTGGCAGTGTGGTCTGAGACTTACCGTAGTTGAAAGAAATTTTTAGAAGTACAGCAGCAGGTTTAGGTTACAGAGTATCTGAGTTACAAGAGAAAATTATCTCTCTCAAAAACAAATTAAGTTTATGAGGTAAAAAGGGTTTGTAAATGGCCTTTTAGAACTTGAAGGAAAAAAATTTGGAGTGCATCAAAATTCTTGGAAAAACAGAGGCAAAATAATTTTGTATGCTTCATATTTAGAACAAGATTTCTTTTTTTTTTTTAAGTTCAATAAAGTATATGAAACATGGAAGAGCCTTACTTTATATTTATAGAGCCATAGAATAGTAGAATGATTTGGGTTTAAAAGGGACTTTAAAGACCATCTAGTTTATACTCCTTTGCCAAGGGCAGGAACACCTTCCACTAGACTAGGTTGCTCAAAATCCATCCAACCTAGCCTTGAACATTTCCAGGGCTGGAATAGTCACAGTTTCTCTGGCAGCCTATGTTGGTATCTCACCCCCCTCACAGCAAAGAATTTCTTCCTAATATCTAACCTAATTCTACCCTTCTTCAGTTTAAAGCCATTCCTTCTTAACCTACCACTGCATGCCCTTGTAAAAAATCCTTCTCCAGCCTCCTTGTGGGCCACCTTCAGACACTGAAGTGGTGACTTTTCATCAAGTTCAGAAGTCCTGGTTTTACTGCCTATTGCTGTGAGAGTGAAAGCTGGCAGCCTCTGCTTTCATACCATAACCTTCCTCAAGGTGTGAAAGTATTGTTCCTAAGGAAAATGTAGCTGCTTTCAAAGTATCATGGCTCCCTGTGAAGCAACAGCTAAAAAAAGCAACTCATTTGAAGGGCATTGAAAACAGAAAGAAGGTACTAACAGCATAAAACCTTGGTTACCATGCATAGTTCATCTCTGCAGAGCAGGAGTGACATATTAAAGAAGGTATGGAGCAGAGCTACTAAAATGACAAAGAGGAAAAATCCCTGGCTCTGTGAGAAGGGAGTAAAGAGTTTTGTTCTCAGTCTTCATCTTTACTTTCTTCTTTTTTCTTATTCATTTTAAGAAGAAGAAAGCTGAGGGAAATGTGTTTGAGCTCTACATTGTGAAGGTGTTGTACAAAATGAATGCAGAACCATGAATCCTCACTCACACATTACTGCAAATGCTCAGGGGGCACTTTGGGAAACTGGCTTAAAATAGATAAAAGTATCCCTTTTTTCCACAGGACTTAGTGAACTTCTGGAATGTTTCCACAGTAGACTGTGAGGTAGGCAATATGAGCAGTTTCAAAATTAGAGACATTAAAGAACAATGTGTCTATAGAAAGTCAAGGCAGTGGTTGATTCGTTTGAGTAATTTGGTAAAACCAGAAGAACTTAGGATACAAGCAAAAGGACTTGCACACAAAAGCTGATGCCAAGCCTTAAAAGAAATTTTATCTTATTTGGCTATTTGTAGATCTGTATGGAAGAGATATGACTTGAGCATCAAGAAAAGGAGTGATGTCCTGGAATAATCCCCTGTCTTAATCTAAAACCTTTTAGCTTGCCCCGAAGCCAGTGTGCCTGTGGGAGTTTCTGAGTGCTATACTCCAAGGAACTTCTCTTCCCAAGCTTATCTGGATTCATACCCAAGGATTGTTTCTCTTCAGTCCCTGGCTGACTGAATTTATCTTGAAAAGTTGGTGGGGAAAAACTCATTCAGATAAAAACAAAACATATCTATCTAGTCTAGAGGTGGATGTCCCTGAATTTTTTCAAATAGCAGATTAAAAAGGAAAAGCATGAAAAAATTTTGTTTTGTTACATTTGCCCCAGTATCTGCTTGATTTTGGCAGGCGATGGCATAGTATAGCCATTCTTTACAAAATCCCCCTCTTTGGACAGGGTATAAAGTAAAAATAAATAACTCTTAGTAACAGTTTTTATTGATAAGTTTTCTTTTTTCACTAGTTTGAGGCATGGTACACCATTTCTTAGGAAGAAAAAATGCCAGCAAAGAAGCCAAGACTGTGCATAAGATATGTAAGTATAAAGGAGGGAAAGATGAAGGCCCTAGATGCTTCTAGATACATTGTTAGACCTCTCCATATATAATCACATTTCTCTATTACTTACCATAACTTTAGTGTTCTTCTGCAGCATGTAATGCTCACAGAAATCACAGAAATTTTTATATAGGGTTCAGAACAATTTTAAACACACATGCTTCTCCTAAATTTGAGGTATCTCATAAACAGGTCTAAAGCAAGTGCTTCCCTTATTCAAACAAGCACTGACTGTGCAGAAACTGAAAATCTGCATTGGGAGATCTTGCCTGGCAAATGGAGGTATCTCAGTTTAGGTCTACAGGGCCCCGTTCACAAAGCCTTTCTGCGTGCCCAGCTCTCCCCATCGTGAATAGAGCGTTACGACACAGCGGAAAGATTCCTTCAACAAGAAAGTGCCTTTGTTTCCTCTCCTGCAGGTCTCTGCTTCGCCTGGTTTGTGCCCTTTACCAGAAAAATCCCTCTGCTCTTTGATACTAAGCTTCAACTATTTTCTGGATCCAGTTATCATAGCTGCAATAAAAATCAGGAGTAAAACCTCATTAATTCTTGCTTCTCACCTAGAATACATTAATTATTTTACCACGGAAATTGTATAAGTTACATGAAGATGCATCAGATCTCAAACTCGGTAAAATGCTGGATATTTTTTGCTACAAAATCTTTTAGTTCCCTTGATCCATGTTTAAGTGTTTAAGCATTTAGTGTTCAAGTTTTAAGATATTTTCTTGAGTTTACACAAAATTTAAAATTAAAATCAGTAAATCTTTATTGTCCAGATCCAAAGTGACTTTTAAAGTTCCAGAGTGGAATTAAAGATTTAGTTTGAATCTTTAATTGTCTAATGAGCCATTCTACACCCTAAATTACTAAATTTCTTTCCTCCCCACCCCATGAAAAATGGAACAGGATACTAAAGATGACTCCAAGCACATGTTCTAAAGACATGATGAGACAAAGAGATTTCAGGAGGTTTCAGGAATAGAAATATTAAGTCTGAAAAAATATCTTTGTTTAGAATTAAAAAATGGAAAATAATCAGTCTTACAATGCTATTTAACCTTATTAAAATATAAAAAAGATAGAAAAAAACACCCACAGTTCACTGACGCTCTAAACTATTCCTGTGATAGCAATAATTTCTGCATATACAAAAAAAGGGACTAAGGAATGAAAAATAAAAAGGCAAGCAAAGTTTTATAACAGCATTCATTAAGATGGAATTCCTTTTAAAATTCAATTTAATTTAATCCAAGCATGAGAATAATAACATCAATAGCTATAGAGTCTACAGCAGCCTAGTCTATACTCTGAGATTCAGCTGATTTACAAGAGGGCCCATGTATTCCTGCTTCTTATTTTCTGTTTTCTGCTTTCTCATGCAGATTAAAATGTGAGCAAGCATTGATTTCTTTAATAATTCCTTACCTTCAAATATTCGTGCTGAATTTTAAAGAGCTTTTTCTGACAATTAAACATTGTAAGAATTCAGTTTGATCCTGCATAAAAAAGAGTTTGACATCAACATCAAATAACTGGCAGAATAAGTAAGAAGATGTAGCATTTCAGTTCTGCCTCTATTCAGAAAACACTTCCCAATTTTTAAACAATAATAATAATAGTAACTTAATAACTAGTAACATTTGTTTATTAAAAAAAATCCTTACTGTCTTTTCAATCCAGTTATTGACAGACTAGTGTAAGTTCAAAGTTTTACTGCAATTTCTGGCAAGACTACAGAAGGATCAAACAATATTTCACTACTTAAGAAAAATCATCTTCCTTAGAAGTTATAACTGATACTATCAGAGAGAAAATCTTTGTTTCTGTTGTAGTTGGTATCACCACAAAAGGTACGATGTTGGCTGTCAAGAAACAGACATACTTCATTCAAAGCTGGAAACACAAGTTCCTTCCAGATCACTCATATAACAAACCACATTGATAAATTTCTAGGAGGATGAAATAGAATAATTTCTAGCAATAAAGGAGGACAGAAATTTTTCTCATTAAATATTTATATATTGGAAAAGGGATTTAATAGCGCAGTTATAAAATGTAAAGTGAGAAAAACACTACAACCGTAGTGACTACAACCGTAACTAATACCAATATTTAGCAACAGTTACTAAAAATGAGAAATTTAAGATAAGCAGATCCAGGTAATACTCAGATCCTAAAAACGAAAAAATTCTGTGGATCACAAGTGCTCATTTTCCAATATATTCTGGAGATCTGGAGATCTTCCAGAATATAGCCATGCCTTACAAATATATAAGAAACTGGTTTATTTCCTTTTATATGGAAAGCTATAGATCTGTAGATACAAGAGCATCCCAGACTAAATCATAGAATGGCTCATATAAAACAGAACAAATAAGAAATAAAAGAAAGCAGAAATGTTGCTATTTATTCTACATTTGTAGAAAATTTAAGTATATTGGCAACATTTTGCTGTTTACAACTTTGTGTGATGAAAATAATGCTGCTGCAACAGATTTCTGTAATGCGCATGAATTGAGACCACAGGACATCTTGAGTGATAAAGCTTGAACAATTTAACATTCACATAATAAATTAACTAAGAAGTAGTTAAATAATGAGATTCAGAACATCTGAATCAGTGCCAACCAGCTGTGTTTCAAGTCGAAGCTTACTTATGTTTTTGAGTTCTTTTTGGCTCTGCGTATCTTAATCTTTTAATCAGTGGGTTAGGAATAGATGAATACTAAACAAAACCACATCTAAAGACAGAGATTTTGCTGATGACCAAATGCCTAGGGAGCAGTAAATAAAGAAGGAGGAAAGGTCATCGCTGTAGGCTTTAAACAGACCATATGTGTTTCAAATCTTAAACCACAAACCAGTGGCAATAATTTAGGCCATGGTAGTTCAATGGCAGATTCTGCCTTGAAAGCTGTGATTCTGAAATGGTCTTCAGATAACAATGTGTGGTAAACTGAGAGCAGCTTCTCAGTACAACTTTGCAGTCAAAAGGCCCAATATTATACTAGGACTATAAACATGGGAATATTCTTCATGATAAAAAAAACCCAACATAACATGTGTTTGTCAAAGTTATAACTCCTACTGTGAGTTTGGCCACAGTTCTGCTCTCCATATGTTAAGAACACTAATACAGAATCACAGAATGATCAAAGAATCACAGGTTTGCTAGGATTGGGAGGGACCTCTGAAAATCATCCAGATTCCAACTGGATGTCCAACTTCACTGCCCAGGCAGAGTCACCTAGAGCAGATTAAACAGGAACATGTCCAGGTGAGTTTTGAGTGTCTCTGGAGAGGGAGAATCCATGACCTTCCTGGGCAACCTTTCTCAGTGCTCTGCTCCCCTTAATGTAATGAAGTTCTTCCTCATGTTGAGGTAGAACTTATTGTGTTTTAATTTTTGACCATTACTCCTTGATCTTTTGCTGGGCACCCCTGAAATAGTTTAATAATAATGGACCTATCATTAATCCTTGAGGAACACCACTGACTACAGGCCTCTAGATGGAAGGAAAAGGAAGACTTATACACTTTGAAAAGATTCAGAAAAGAACCACTTAATCACTGATGGACTAGAAAATATGCAAAGTTGTGTAAAAAGCAATAAGATCAATCCAATTAACTTATCATACAGACCACAAGGGAGAGAGTAGATCATGTGTCATACACACCTAGTAGAGAACAAAAACTCAGACAATAGAAAAATCTTCTCTCTAGAAGGTAAATAAATTTAAAATGTCACTTGTAAAAGAGATGCAATCAGAATAGAAACTAAGTCTAAAAAAATGAACAAGATCAAAATTGCTGTAGATGATGCATGTTCATTTTCATTAAAACCAATTACAATTGCTTAATCAGTTCTAATTTAACACAAATCATTGCTGACATTGCATCTAGAAATGTGGAGACTGTTACCCTTAACAGCACCCTGTACTTTGAAAATCAATGTCTCCACCAGGGGTATGAATTTCTGCACTGAGTGGAAGCAATTTGCAGACTTCTGGTTCCACAAAGTCTCTTGGAACCATCCCCTCCATTATTTACCAGAGAAATTTTAAACACAGACCCCTATTTTATCCTTTTTTATACTCCCCAATGTGCACACAGTCTGTCTTGTCATGAATGTACAGTTATCTGGCTAGGTTTACCTGTCCTGGACAAGGATATATAGTTTCCTGTCTGTTGCCCTTAAGATTGTTGCAGAACTTAGGTATGATCAAAGTAAAGTAATTCTGAGGATAAACATAGCATTCACAAGTCACTGACTCTGATAATATTACAAGATCCAATGATAGTCCTAATAAGACTCTTTGGCATACCCAGAAACATAATAAATTATGTATATTAAAAATGTAGAAATATTCTATTTAAGTTCATGCCTTATTCAATTTAACAGAGTATTTAATGCTCTCAAGGTGACCAGACAATGTCAGAAAGACTGTATTGAACATTTCTACTTGGATAATAATGCCTGTTTTTCTAGTGTTTACTCAAAATAAACTAAATTTGCATGTCAGTAAAAAGTAAAGTTTACTCCAGCCCTTATTTGCTTTTAGTCTTCTGGCAAATGAATCTACTAGTGCAGAACTACAGATTAGAAAGCCATTTTCAATAAATTCCTGTTTCCTTATCTACAAAAGAAGGAAGATGAGTATAGCACCTGTCAGAAGAGCAGAAGAGCTCTGATGGGCAAGATCAAGTAAAATCTTTTTGAGTACTGAACATAGTAAATTTTGTCTGCTTCAGACAAAATACTATCAAGACAAAGTGTGAGAACATGTGCAGGTCAAAACACCTTACACATTGTCCTACCAATCAGATTTATCCACTTGAACCACTTCCTGTATAGATCTGCAGAAATTACCCCCTTTGTGACTGTGAAACTGTACATACCCTAGCCCACACAAAACACCAGTCGACTGAGAAGATATCAGGTAGAAAGATGGTCTCCCGCATAATTATATACAAGCATGGGATATGATAGGAAACAAAACCATTGGGAGAATCATGTGCATCAGAGTTTGAAAACTGAGACAGAGATTGTGTCTGCTCCATTTTTTTATACATGACAAGCAGAGCTTCTCCCATTCAGTCCTCTTCAGGCTGTAATGCAATAATGGTATATTTCATTTCATAGACTAATCCAAAGCCCTAATGGATAAAATCTGTGTTGCACCTCTTGACTAAATTTGACTACCATGAAAGTTCAGTCCCATCCTCCCTATAGAAAATGGTTTTCAAACTCAGCTTTGGGGCAGCAGCTGTCTTGATACCCTCAAGAACAATCAGAATTCCCACCTGTCCAACATTTCTGCTTTAATTATGATGAGGTTAATCCTGAACATTAAAAAGTGGGTACACTATTTTGCCTGATTATTGCAAGACCAATTTTGAAAGAAAATACTCAATTTTTTTGATTTTTGAGTTTTCATAATATAAAGGATCATATTTTCAAGCTTATCCTCAATGCTCTGAATGTTGCAAGTATTTTTCCCTATTGAAATTCGAGATTCATGCATAATGACCTGCCTCCAGGAGTGAATGCTTTAAGGACATGCTCATGTATCATGAAACACAAAGTGTCTGCTCAGTTAACCCTTGGGAGAAGGGATATTGACCGTTCTTATGCCTAGAAAAAAGGGATCCCCACTCAGTTTCAAGTAGATTCAAGAATTCTCAACAAGCAGCTCACCACTTACACTTTTTAGTTATTTCTGAGCACCATTGTTATTTTTTGACACCCTGAATAAGTCCTTGAAGATATTATACTCTTCATCACATGCTTACTCCTTTCATTCATGCAGAATCATTTATAGGTCAAATGATAGAAACATGGAATCATAGAATCATAGAACAGTTTGGATTGAAAGGGACCTTTAAAGGTCATGTAGTCCAATGCCCCTGCAATGAGCAGGGACATCTTCAGTCAAATCAGGTTGCTCAGAGCTCTGTTCAGTCTGGCCTTGGTCTTTGTGCCATCCCCAGGTTTAGTAAAAGCAGTACAGTGTCATTTCCTGCAATATCACACAAAAAAGGAATCAGCATCATATCTCTGAGAAATATTGTTCTCAGTGAATCCTGATCAGAATGACTAAATCTGGGTATGTACATACAAATTTCTTTGCAGTATCTGAAAAGATGTAGCTGCAACTGTAGGTGCTTGAGTATATGAATATTTGGTTATTTCTGGATTAATCTGGGTACTTAATTTTAAAAGTTCAAGATGCAAATTAACACCCAGGACTTGTGGACTCTACTCCTACTTGCACCACGAGCAGACAGGTTTTCTTTTTAAAATCTACCACCCCACCATAATTTTGCTCTGATTATTTAGAGTGGCATCTCCAGAAAAGTTCCTAAGGACTCTCAGTAAATTTCAAATAATCATTAATTATTTGAGATATTCAAATTAAACATATCAGTTTGAAATAACAAGTGTATAAAGTGTAATGAAAAGAGTGGAGTAAAATCTGTATCTTCCGAAAACATCCAGTTTGTATCTTGGACAAGATCCAAGTTTACTGAAATGAACCCAGTGCCTCCCTCACACATTTTTACTATAATACTTCACAGGCAAATGCAGCAGCAGTTCTCTCCTCAGCAACAGTGCAAATGCAGTCCCAGCTTCATCCAATACTAGAGTTGCCTGATTTTCTCTTACTTTGGGATGTCATCATGGAAACAGTCTTGATTACTTAATGTTCCTTAAAATGGTGTTAGCTTAGTAAATCAATGTTATTCTGTTGTTAAGCAGGATATTTTCCCATTCTGAAACAATATTGATTACCTAATTATTGCCATTAAAAGCACCCAAAACCAAAACACATTTAAGCCAGTGATTGTGTAGCTGCTATTAAAGCTCTCACAAGTAATACTGCTTCATTTCTACTCAGCTTGCAAAGAGTAATACTACCCTATTTCTACCTTGTAAAGCTTCCCTGATTTTTAACATCTTCAACTCTCTCACTGTTCTAATATTCATCGACTTTGTCCCCTCCCCCAGCTTCCAACAGGAGACAGTGCAAAATTAGCAGCAAGAGACAGGATCACACAGCTTGTTCCAGAAAGCAGCACAGATGCAAGGCACGAAGAAAGGGATATGGCAGCAGGTATAGGCACAGCACCTGGTTTTATTTTTTTAAACTTTAAACTTAATTCCACCTCATTCAAACTTATTTTAGAAAGCAATTGACAACAGGAAAAATTATAAAATTGGCAGGAAACTAAGACTTGGGTGTTGAGAATTAAGAACTTCAAACTGTGAAATAGAATATATATCTGAATCTATATATATGGTTATTGCATCATTAGGAGAATTTGTCTCTACAGCTGTATTTATGATTATTGAAGCATTCTTCTGTTTATATTTAGCCATAAAATTGCACATACTTTTAAGTCCTTTTACCTCCTTAAAAAGGCAGCAGCAACCTGTATGTTTTTGGAGCTATGGGATGCTTTAACCTGATACTTCAAACTCTGTTGGATTTGCCCTAGATGACAAATCACTGACTTTTCTTTGTGGGTATTGTGTGTTTTGTGAAACATTAATTGTCTTTATGATTGCAAATATATTTTATTTTGTGTATATTACCTCATGCACGGTGTAAGTATTGGACATACACTGTTTTGTGATATCTATATATAAAAATAAAGTATCATGCTCTCAGGTACATGGTCTGACGCTTGGGGATGTCCTGTGCAGGGCTAAGAGATGGACTCAGCTTGGGTTGGATCCTTGTGGGTCCCCTCCATCTCAGCATATTCTGTGATTCTTTTAGTTGGTGCACAATATGTATGATAAACAGTGCATTGCCATTTAAGATACAGGATGCATAAGAGTACACTGCATAATTTTCAGAGGAGTTTTTTAAGCCCCAGATGTTCAAAAGTTGCCAAAGAGATAGCCCATATAAGCCTCACGAAAGCAAAGTAAATGTTAGGGGAAAGGTCTGTAAAGGAACTAGAGCAACAGGGTTATTAGACTGGGAAAGATAAGTTGACATGGTCCCATACTTTCTTGGTGAGGTCTGGTAGCTTTTCAGGTGTATGCATCACTTCATGGTGAGATACGCACCACATCCCTGGGAGCGTTCAAGGCCAGGTGAGACAGACATATTCAGACTAGTAAGCAGTCTGAATCCAGGCCTGAAGGACAAGGTGGAACATAAAACTACAGCAAAGGAGGTCAGAAGAGAATAAAAAATTGAGAGATTTGCAGCCAGGCAGTGCTAATACTTACAAGACTCATCTGAACAAGCCTCAATATGTTTACTATATATTCATTGGATCTAGGTAATTTATAAGCAATATTAAAGTCAGCAAATTTAATTAAATTTTATTTTAATTTATTTAAATTCAAAAAAATTGTTTTGATTTTTGAATTCTGATTATTCTGGAAGTACAGATCAAGTTAAAACATTAATCTACTACAACAGGACAATGTTATCTTATAACATTAAAAATGCTGATATTACCACTGACAACAAACAACCCAGAGAACAAACCAAGCGCCAATAAGGGAGTGGGGGGAAAGGAGGACAAAGGAAGAGGAAACTGTTCTGTTCCTTTCTCCTTGGTGCAGTTTTTCTTGCCAAGAGTGGACTTAAACTTGATTTGCTTCCTGCTAGGGGAGCTGGCATACTGCCACATGTGTGTTCCTGCTCACAAGCAGCACCAGTATTCTGGTCACAAAGTACTCCAGAAAAAAATTAGGTCCAAAAATTCCCCCTCTCTAAAAAGGTTCTGTGTGTGAATATGCTTGTGTGTGTGATTTATGCAAAAAATCCTGTCAAAATATTCTGCTTCATCAAAAGTCTCATTTACATACATTTTTGGGACACTGTAGAAGCTGATTAACATGACGTATCACAATTCAGAAGGAATGTTGACTGAAGCATTTTAGGAGCCTGGGATGCAGAAACACGAGGTAGATAAGCATATGGAGCTCAGTGAATGAAGCAGGAGGCTGCCTATTCTGCTGTGATTTATGTTCCTTGTGAGAACTTGATGGCTTTCTGAGATAAGAGATTTTGTTTGGGAAAAAAACTAGTGCAATAAAAAAAAAAAAATAGAGCTTGATTCATCTTTAATAAGCTCAGCTAGATCTTCCATCACCTTTTAGAGATATCAGAATTTGGGATTTATTAAAGAGACAACTAGTAAGCTCTATAGTTTTGTTTATAAATAGTAAGTTAAAATATTTAATCAAAAGCATTTATAAATTATTTTTTATCCCTGGGATTTACAGAAACCACAGCACTATTTCTCTTGCACAATAAAACTTACCAACATTTTAAAGTAGGTCTTTTAAATTTATGTGTTAACTTACACATGCATCTGAAACTGGATTAGTTTTACATTTTCTTGTTGTTTCTTTAATTCATTTTTTAAAATTGGATAATGAATTTCTCCAGAGTCTTTTAATATGAGAGAATCTCATAATTTTTTCCCTAACTGCTTTCTATATCACCAAAATAATGTGAACACCACTCTCTCTCTTGAACGCCAAGTCCAAATGTCCAGGTAGTGGAAATGTTTGTTAGTAACCTTCTTGAAAGCAAATCACCTCCTGCATTATTCACTCTGCCATAGCTCTCTTTAGTAACTTTATGGCCAAAGAACACTCTTTCATGGTAGTGAATAGTTCCTCCTTACCCCTAGGAAGATCCACAACAGTTAATTATTGGTTTGGGAGGGTTGACAGTCCAGGGCACAGGAGACAAAGAAGAATTTACTCAGTAAACCAGTGACAAATCATCAGGTGATAGAAGACTAAGCTCCCACCTTATTTAACAATAAGCTGGTCAATATCATCTGTAGAGCCTAAAAAAATATATTACTTAATAGTCAGAAGTTTATTTCTGGGACTAATCTGGAATTTAATCTAATTTTTGGCTTCTGGTTATAAGTTGTGCTCTCATAAAAGTATCTCAAAGGAATTTTCAGGCAAGGTAGGGAGACACATAATGAATTTAGTCATCAGCTGGGGCAGGGATGGCAGTGATTGCAGATGAGCTGTGTCACAGTGTGAGACCTGGATGTGGATTTTTAATTCCCATTTAATCAGGTTTTGAATATGCCTGTCATGTGAGATACAGAATTGGAGTAGAACTTGCTGTTTGTTCCCATATGTGCACACATGGGAATGAGTTATAAACACACTTCCATAGTGGCATAATCTAGACCAAAATTATCAAGAGTGTTCTAAAGACACTTTATTTAAATATTTCTTTTTAATAATTTACACTCAATCTGCATCAGAGAGTGACAGAATTGGAGAGTAAAGGGAAGGAATCTTAAGCATCATCTTGTCTGAGGGTGACTTTCTGACAAGAGTACTGCTAAGGGATAACTTGCAGGAAGGCACCCAGGAGGTCCCACTGTCCCACTGTCACCACTGGGTGTCTCACCAACCAGCTTTTTGAAGAAGATGTGGGCAGTGATGATCCTTGCTGTGACTGCACGAAGAAGAGCATATTCAAACACCAGTAGGAGCTTACAAGAAGACAGGAAGCTGGATCTGTAAGTTACAGGGAGAAACAAAACTACCTGACATCTAGCTTCAAAAATGTTGGCATGTGTACAATATCAACCTGAGGTTTACGTCTCCCTTGTGAAGAAATTCAGCCATTATTCCAGCTGCACTACCAAAAATTATTTCTAAATAGAGATAAAGCCCAGAAGAGTGAAAACCTTTTCTCCCTCCAAAAGGTTATTTTCTCCTTTATGTGCAAATCACCTTGGTTTCATACTTTTCCTGTACTGTGAATGCATTTTTTTCCACACATAGTTCAAATTGTTGCTACTGATCATGCAATCAGTTAATTAGCTCTGAAGGGGGTTAATAAAGTAAGAAAGTTCTGCTGATAGAAGGCTATACATGAAACCATGCATTTTTGTGGAATTATTCTGCAAAATTTTCACACCAAAATGGCATTAAGGAAAGACAAATTAAACAGGAGAGTAGTAGCCATGGGAGTTTTTAAAGTTAATCCACCATATTGCTGTAAAAAGGTTTGCCATCTGGATCCCAGTTTGCTACAATATTGAGGCTTCATGGCATTTCCTCCCTTCCATCTTCATTTTCAGCTATCATCCATGGGAGAGCTGGGGAACCTGTGCAGTACTCCAGTGCTGCAGCGTGTGTGTGTGATACAGGATGCCCTCAGATATCCCAGTTACAGTGTGTAAACAACTAACTGTCTTCTACACCAACTCTGCAGCACTTTGTGTGTCAGCAGCCTCTGGCAGGCTCACAGCCATGCAGCAGTGGCAGTCTTAGAGGTTTTGGTACTCTAAAAGTACACAAAACCCAGCTCTGGCTTTTTCCAGACAGAAGATTTGGATGCTGTAAGCCTTTACCAATCACTCTCGATTCCAATAAATCCATTAAGCTTTTGTGAGCTGTTTCAAATCCCCCTTTTTACGTCTGCTAAAGGCAAGCAACAGCTGCAGAGACCTCTTTGCATCAAACACCTTCAAAAACACTAGGGGGCCGGTCGGCTTGGGAATGGCAGTGCTGGGGCTGAGAGACTGTAACTTAACCAAACGCATCCGAGGCTCCGCATGCCGGCTCTGACTCGCAGGGCAGGAGAGAAACGCATCAGCGGCTGCACTTGATATGATCAACAAATCTGCTTTGAAGAAGAGCACGGCTGAGGCAGCCAAGGGGTCAGAGTGAATTAACTCCCGCATCCTCCAGCGCAGCGGTGGAGGTCAGGAAGGAGCCTGATGCACATTAAAGCAGAAGAGGAGACCTTACATGTCTTAAAGGGAATTAAACAGAGATGTCTGGGAGGATGTTTTCATTTTTGTACGTTGTTTTTTTTGTTTGTTTGGTTTTTTTTTTTCTCCAAGGCTTTGGTGAGGGGAAAGGAAAAAGGTGTTTGTTCTCAGATATCTGTTGTTGTCACCATATACAGACAGGTTTTATTCCTAGTGAGTGAAAAGACAAATTCCCCATTTTGCCTACTTTCCCTGGAATAAAGCCAAACTTTAAAGGAAAAGAGCCAGGTCCTCAGGTCACAGAAATTCAAACAGCACCAAGGGAAAGTGAGATTTTGCACCAGTTTGCACCTCTGTAAACAACTTCTGTTCATGTAAACAATTTCCTACTGATTTCAGGAGAGTAGTCTGATTTCCTCTCCCTGGAAACATGTTCTGACCCAATAAATTGTTCTTCTTCTCATACGTATTTAAAGGTATTTCATGTCTGCAGTGTGGAGGTGGGTGGATAGGAGGGGATGAGCAGAAACTTTCCACCTAAGCCCCAGACTGATTCACCTGCCATTAAAAATGACAGATGAAAGGGACAAATAGTTTTCCCTGTCCCCTGAGGAGGAGACACTAAGTGACAGCTCAGCTCTGGCTGAGGACTGGAGCAGCTGGGAGGCACAGCTCTCCAGCCAGGCTGACCTTGCCAGTGGTGAGCAGCACAGTCCAGCCTGAGTGAGGACAGTCTGCCAAAGAGGTGCCCCTGGACATTAGGAATGTTGAATTCACTTTGAGCACGCATGGATAGCTCCACTTGTCACGCTTTTGAGAGGCAGGTACCCCACAGCTCCCGGCACTTCCCCAGTACTGGGAGGATTTTTAAAGAAATAATTACAACATGCCTTAAGAGGGTTTCTGAGATGGTTTTATATAACACAATTCCTGTCTAGTTGTTTTCTTCACTGTGAAGTTACAGAAATCTGCAGTATGACCCATTAATAGAGTATTTTTAGCAATAGAGAAGTCACTGAGATCTAGAGGCAGCTAGGATTATTTAACTTTTTAAGATGAATTATCTCTATACACACATGAACATATGCTGCCTATGTAGTTTCAAGACCATTCTACTTCTGTCTGCAGGGGAGTACCATCTCTGCTGCTCATACAATTTTGATAAACTACTGACAGGAGAATTTTCCTAAGGAAAGATTACTCAAATCACTTTACATCCTTAAAATACACTGAGATAGTAGTGGGCTTCTCTGACCTTAGAAACATCCCAAAATAAGTTTCAGTAAGTGAAAATGCAGGATGCACCAACTTAAAACTTAAGCATCATAAAATTAACAATGCCTTGGATATGTTTTAAAGCTGCATAGCACAAGGGAGATACCATCCCCTTAGAGACCAGCATCTGAACTGCACTTCATTTTGACTGCTGACGACCTGTTAGCAAAAGAATCCACAAGTAAAAGCAACAGATCAAGTTGGCTGTGAGTAAATAACTGGTACAGTCAGCTATGCACTGCAGTATATGCTTATCTATAATGGGGGTTTTTTTGAGAAAACCCTTATATATGGCTTATCACAATATCTCAACCTGCATAATTCTTTGATCTAAAATCCCATCCCTTTTGAAAAGTCAGAATTATCATAAAAATCTTTGGAGCAAAAATCTAAACACTATGAATATTCATGCTCTTCACAGCTGTTACATTTATGGAAATGCAATAACAGCAAACTTCTCGTATTTGGCAAAGACTTTTTACCAGATGAATATATGCCAGTAAAAGAATTTAAGTGAAATGAAAAGCCTGGCTGACTTCTGTTTTCTAAAGAAGTGTGCTGCAGTCCAGAGCATATTGAAAGTTAGAGTCTTTTTTTCAAATCTCAAAACATGTATGTAAATTTCAGCTGGCAGTGCATACACAGCCCATATTTAATAAACACATGCTTTTGAAAGCAGTATTCCATGTCCACAGTTAAACAACCTATGAATGGACATGTTCCCCTGATTGAAATAACAGCAGTCTATTTGCCTGTGATGCTACATGCTGTCAGAGTTGTCATCTTTTCAGAAAGTTTATTCCAGACATTTAAATTTACCCCTCAACAAACAATCAGCATGGCTAATTGGAGGGGAGGAAAAACCCAAAACAGATTACCTGTCTGTTTATTCCTAATGCTATGATTTGTTAAAGCCCTTCTCCATCAGCTCTCAGTGCAAAACTGCATATACCAGGAATGTCTGCAAGTCAGATGCACAAAAACATTCAGCACAAGACGTAAGGTAAAGAGGATTGCAACATACCTTCAGCAGCGTGCTCCTTCCTTGCCAGCCAGCCACTTCTCCAGAACGTGCACTACAGACGGGACTAGGAAAGTGATTTTAAATGGGCTACTAATAAGTAGGTCCCTGAAACCAGATGTGACAGCAGGGTGTCACTAGGTCCTTTTTAAACTTGCCTCCAGTGCTGTCTCCTAGCTCCTCCAGACAGAATTAGACAGTTGCTGCTCGGATCAGAGCTGAAGAAGCATCGGTGCGTTTTGACTGCAGTTGCTAATGCTCCACTTTCAGGGAAAGCGCAGAAGTATGTGTGTGCCTGCACTAACTGCACACACTCATCAGCCTGCTACAAGCAGGGAGATGTGATATGCATACTGAAAGAGCTGTGCAGGGAGGAGTAGTTCAGAAGCACACCCAAGCCTGTTCTGCTGGTAATTGCACCCTGCTGACCTCCCTGGGCTGGATCACTGCTGTAGCATTCACCAATAAGTCTATCAGTCAATAAGCAATGGATCTGAAACAGTGCATACAGGGAGGGGAGAGGAGAGGGCAAATGCATCTTCAGCTTTCAAACACAAAACTTTCAAGATAGCTCGTTCAAATTTCTCTGCCCTTAACGTTCCCACTGCAAATGTCATGGTCCATAGTTGAAAGGAATTGAATTTCATTTTAATTAATAATCTGAAAGAGGATTTCTCTGGCCGTAAAAAAGCACATTTTTAAGAGGAGTCTCTAATGAGAACTACTATTGTTCCAGGGGTTATAGGAGTACAGTAGCCAACTGTGAAGATGGCCCCACAGAGCAAGGTGGTATACCGACTTCCTCTGAAATCTAGAGCTCACAGTCAGGCAGGATAGGACAAATGAAAGAAATATCAACATCTTTACTTGTCATGGGAGAAAATGGGCTTCCACGGGGAAGAGGTATGTCCAAGGTCACACGTGGAATTTGAACCCAAATCTCCTGCATCCAATTCCGGTTTCTCACAAATAAAACTAAACTGCTTCTGTATACAAAAAGTATCAACATACAAAGCAGCCCAGGCTGCTGTTAACAAAAAAAAAAATTCATTATGAGCCAAAGTGGCATCTTCATGTCTTTTCTTTAAATGCGCTGTTTTCACATGAATTTGATCATAGGAACTTGACAGCTAACTCTTCTGGAATGTTCTCCAACCGTCTCCTGGGAAACTGAGCTGTCACTTGCACACCTTTTCCACAAAGCTGTAGGATTAAAATTCCTTTGACTGGCCAAGCTCTACTCTCTCAATATTGAAAGATCCACTTCTTGGCCCCACAGTGGTATCCGGCTTCATGGGTTGATGGGGGGAAAAAAACCTCAAAACATATAATGAGTAATCAGCACAAGGGTCTGGGAGACCTGATATGGCTCTGTAGCATATTCTTCCTGGGGCTGCCTGTATACTGCTTTATCTGGGAGGTGTGATAAGATCACAGCTCAAAGGGGCTGTGACTGCAGGCAATAAAGAGTGGGACACAAAAAATCTTCATGGAGAAGTGTAGCCTCCAGAATAGCAGAACATCTACAGGGAATATTTTTCTGAGTTAGAAGAAAGCTTCTTTTTTGTTTAGTGTTATTTACCGATGAGTGGGGAGAACAAACAGCCTTAAATCCATTGTGCAGCAACTTTAATGAACAAACAATGTAAGACAGACACACTATAGCACAACAGTGGAGAAAAAAACAGTCACACTTAAAATACATTAAAAACCCTACATCTCTGTTTATAAATGCATTTTTCTAAATACATACTTTTATTATCTCGATAAAATCACTCAGTATTAGCTCAGTTCAGGTTTACATTGACAACAAAAATTTTTGCTTGTGAAGATGAATTTTATCCCTGAAAAACAGCTCTGGAAATAATAGGTTTTGGGTATCTACAGCCTCCCTGGGGAACCTGTTCCAGTATCTCACCACTCAAACAGAAATTCCTTCTATATGGCTAATCAAAATCTCCCCTCTTTCAATTTGCACACCTTACTCTTCGTCCCATCCCTGCAGTTCCTGATGAAGAATCCCTCCCTGGCTCCCCTGCAGGCTGCCTTCAGATACTGGAAGGTTGCTATGATATCTCCATGAAACCTGCTCTCGGATGCCTCTGTCCTCCAAACTGCCCATAACTCACATGAAGAGTGGAAGTCCTTCTCTTTCTCGGAGCTGACTGACATCTCCAGGAAAATCCATTCCTAATTAGTGCTGCCAGTTCTGTCTGAGCAGGACTTAAATTGGTGTGGGTATTGGCAGCGTGGCCGCATGCTCAGGGCAGTTAATGCTTCCTCAGTAGTGTACAGTCACCCAGGCTCAGTGCCAAGATGATCACCTCATGGGTCTTTGTTCTTCTGGTTACGGCTATACCTTTATTGTTGCAACTTAAAAACAATTTAAAAATAAAAAAAAATAGAAAAATCAGATAATTGGTTTTATTGCATGTTAACTTGGGATCAGAAAGGATTCTAGGAGTTCTGGGATTATTGCCAAAACTCTAAGAATTTGACAGTACTGAAAAGTCATATTAAACAGTAAATAAAGTACTAGTGATTTGGGGGAAAAAAACCCTGAACATCCATTGAATCAATATCTCTGTAGAATGAGCAAACCCATATTTTTTTTTTTCTGCAAGATAGCAACTTTTTATGAAAACAATCAAATATCCTCCTAGTCTAGAACAAATCCAAGAAAGGTGCATAGTGATCTGTGTTAAGGAATGCTTAAACCAGTGACAGTAGTAACTTCCTACAATTTTTCTTCACAGGGTGTTGCATTTCTTATTCAAATACATTATTATCTGAGTGAGGTGACTAAAAAACAAAATTTTTCCTCATAATTTTTAGGTGAAAAAAAGTAAACACACCAAAATGCCAAACAATTTGGTCTGGGTTTCCTTTTCAAAACTTATTTCCTTTAGGTACTTGATTTTAAGCCAATTTTTGAAACATGATTTTGCAGCATGTGCCCTGCAAATCAGACTCTTTCAAAACAGGGCAAATAGGATGTTCAAAACCACCACCAATGTTGAAAATCTAATTTTATACTTATTTCAAAATATTTAAGAAGACAAACACCTTTCTATCCTATTCCTATCCCACTGATTTACAATAGAATGATATTTTTCTTCTTAAATATTTTATCAAACCTCCTTAATAAATAAGGTCTGGAATTTAAACAGGACTCAATATAACTAGGTATATCCTCTCCTGATTTTTCTCTAAGTTCAGGCTAAACCAATCCTTAAATCAATGTTAGGAAATGTACTTGTGCCTAAATAAATTATTGACTCTAAAAATAATGGATTAAAGTTGGCTAGTACTCTTGAATGTCAACCTATATATAGACTGGTCTACACAGGCAACCCAAGAGAAGACTAGAAATGGTTGTTAACAGTCATTCAGGGCTTATTTTGGAAGATTGAAGGCTGACATAGACTTGGAAGATTGTATATCAATAAAATATTTTCTAAAGGCTGAAGAAGGAATAAGACAACACCTTGAAACAGTAGATAAGTGCAAGGAGGGCTCATATAAAAGGATGGTATGACTCCTAAAATCCACAATCTATTATTACCCCAAATTCAGAAACTAATATAAAAATTGTGTATGAAAGACAGCAGTGACAATTTCTATTCCTAAGGAATTCATTATGTGTGCACATAACGAGCCTTTCACATGCTCAGAGCCTGGAGGCTGTGTATGGACAGACAGAAGTCACCAGAACACTGCCCATATGCATACCCCAGCATCTACCAAAGTGCCAGTGTATTCCCAGGGAACAGACTCTCTAGAAAATAATATTCAGGGAAGAAATTAAAAAAAAAAAAAGTTTCAAGAAATTAGGAACTGTTTTCCAACTCCATTGAAAATGACAGACATAATGCTTAGCTTGTACCTATCAGTGGAACAACACTTATTCAACCAAAAATACCTCAAAAGATTGAAGCCCCCAAGCCAGGAATTTCTCCCCATCCTTCAACAACAAATTAACAAATGCCTAAAATAACCAAATTTTACAATATTTATCAAATATAAACTTAAAAAGGAGCTCTGATTCCTTCCCTAGGCCATAGATGGTTTTTCTGCAAACATGCAATGATTTCAAAAAACTCCATTACAGAGCCCAGTTACTTTAGGTGGGAAAACACCTGGAAATTACATTTCCCTTAATAGTAAGAGAAAAATTGTTCTATATAGTACATTGTTCTATGAAGTACATTTCATGTATCTTTTTGTTTAGATACATATATGCATAATATTAATTTTATGTATATATATACATATATATATGTATAATATCCATTACAAATGGTCTGGGAGATCTGAGTGAGTATCTATAAATGTATGTGTATATGTGTGTGTGTATATATTACATTCATTTAATCTATATATAAATAATTTACATAGGTATGTGTGTGCTTATGTGTGTATTGCATGTAAATAAACTGTGAGTGTACATATTTAAATTAAATACTGTACTGACTTTTTGATATCTGTTAACTTGTCTGAAAGCAACGTGGAAAAATTCTTGCCTGAGAATAGATAGATAGTATAGATAGGATAGATAGTATTTAGAAACTTAGAGCTCATATCCTGGTACTGTATTTCTTTTAGCATTCCACATTTCACATTCTAAAGATATTGACTTCTTCCTCCTCATAGTTTCAGAGCGAGGGTATATGAATGTCATTCAAGCAAGGCTGTGTATTTACCCAGAAGACACATTTTTTTCTTTAACGTTGAACATTAATAATTTACCCTCTAAGATATTAGAATAGCATCAAATTCTACTTACATTTTTACAAGATTTGTATGTGACATCTTCCAGGTTCTTTTTGTGAGCAAAATTCTTTGAATGTGGTCTATACATAGAAAACTGTGCTTTCTTAAGTTATTATTATTAAGTGATTTTAATTCTATATTTGAGTTTCTAGTAACATTTGTATTTATGAAAATTAGTGCCTGACAAAGACCTCTGAAAGTGAATTCACACCAAAAGTCAAACATTAAAAAAATAAGAGACGTTGAGACAATGTGATGTGACTGCTTGATTGCCTTTATTTTTTTTCTCTATTTTTATGATCTAGATTGCCTTTAATTTTTTCTCTATTTTTATGATCTATTCTGCAGTCTCCATTTTAATGTCAAGATGAAAGTCAATTCAGACTGAAGTCATGAAGATAAAAAGGCAACAATTCATGATTCTGATCTTGTGCATTACCAGCTTCACAGAGGTATGATTCTCCAGCTTTTCCATACGACACTGAGTCTTCTCCAAGAAGAACTGGCAAAAATTGAGGTCCCATTGCTCCCTAATGAAGGTCAGCCATAGTCTTAAGGTAGTTGTCCATATACAAATGTCTTCTCTTTCTAATTTCAAGTCATGTTTCTGTCATATCAGGTGCAAGAGAACTAGTTTTTCCCATTTGCCCTAGATAACATGTACATCAGCATGTTTTCCTTAGTAAGGCAGCCATTGGAGGCATAAATATCAGACATGAAGAAGGTGCTAGGTCATACATTCTCTTTAACAGCAACGTGCCCACCCATCTGTCCCTTAAATCTCACTGTGAGCCTGTTACTGTGCTTTTGGGAAGGAAACTGGACTGCTTTGCTATTGAAGCACTCCTGTACTGGGCTATGAAATTCCATATGTCTATATGTTTAATGAAAAATGTATACATAGGAATCATATGAAGAATTTTGGTGCGTATACAAACTTTCAGAAAAGCCTTTCAAAAAATACTGTTGGTTTAGGAGCAGAGATACCACTGATGCCTAAGGAGATGTGTTTCTAAGTCATGTGTGCTCTGTATATGCACATCTAATTGCCCATGCTTCAACTAATTACTAAATGAAGATTGAATCTGAGTGCTGACCAAAGTACTTGATCTTTCAAAAAAATTTTCTTCCATGCAAATCATTCAGATATCAAATTTTAAAGTCTTTCTCTCAAATACCTGTGGGAGTAAGAAAACATAAGTAAATGCTTACCTCCTTATCCATAAGTCAGAAAGCACAGCTGTCTCCAACCACACCAATTCACATAGAAGAAAGCAGGTTTTTGTGAACAATGGCCTTTACTGAAAATCCTAACTTTTCACTGGAGGTGTTGTGTGTGTTTAGATGGGGTAGATTCTCCTGACCCAACATAATTTCTATAAGTTGGATGAGATCAGAGGCCCAGGCTTTAAGTAATTCAATATGCTACAGAGTTAAAATCACTTCATCTGTGTCTGCCTTGAACTATAAATAAAAGGTTAACCCTACTTATCCTCTAACTTTGTTTCTTGGTTTTGTTCCATACTTCTTAATCTAATAGGCATTTTCATCTCCAAAAAAAACCCCCAAAAATTTAACTAGAGACTCCTCTTAAAAAAGCAGTAACCACACTTATGAAAGCTTATTCTTGGAATAAAAATCATGGAAGTCCTGGCTTTTAAACTCATTATATGGAACCCATCAAACCTATTACACAGTCCAAAAACCAGAAGTAGAATATTTAATATATTGAGAATTGCTGAAGGATCACCATGGCATACTGTTGTAAACTGGGCTGCATCACTGCAGTGCAAACAAAAGGTCATTTCATATTCAACATCATTTATGTTCTCAAACTGCATCAAATGTGTCCAGCACCAAAGGATACCTACAGTGTGCTTTTTTATTGCTGGGCATTTTAGATCTTTATACAGCAAAATATTTTTATGGACTTTGTTTTGTTTAAACAAAGCATTCCCATTGCCTTCAATGGATGAGAGGAATATCAATAGAGAGCATAACTGAGCTGGTGTAAATAGTGCTGAGTCAGAGGAAAGAGGCAGCCACAGGATAGTTAGAGAGGTGCTAATTGGATAATGTGGTGAGAAACAGAGATAAGTACAGAGGAAGGGCAAGAGGCTTAGTTAACTAGAACAAATGTGAGTGCTGATCTCTAGGAACAGATATAAGAGGGGGAAAAAATGGACTCAAACTTTGTTTGATGTAGGAAATCATTACACTGGGAGAAATCAAAGGAAGCAGAGTGCTGCTAGAACTAGTACTGAAACTCCCAGGCTCGACCTGGCTGATGAAACTCCTTTCTAAAACACAGAGAAAAAACAACTACATGGTTCTTTCAGAAAGCAAGCCAAGAAAGCCAATGCTAAGTTTTTTGTTGCCTAAATGTACATGATTTGTAATGAACTCAGACACTTCTTCTGAACTAATGTCCTTTTGTGGGATCACTGATACCAACAATTGCTGCTACAAAGGTGGCAGAGCCATTTCAGTCCCTGCAGCTTGTACAAGATGCTTAGCTGATTGGGCTTCAGGTTCCCCTTGATCAGGAAACTGGGCAGTCAGAGTGCTACCATGCAGAGCATAACGCCATTCCTTGCAACAGCACAGCAGGTGGGAGGCAGGCTTGGAGTAAAATTTTCAGAAGAAGTTCATGGTGCGGCTCAAACTCCCTGACATGCAGATATTTAATATTTCTTTCTTTCTTTTAACCTAACATAGAAATCCTAATCACATTCAAAAGACTTAAAAAAAAAAAAAAAAAAAAAAAAAAAAAAAAAAAAAAAAAAAAAAAAAAAGGAAATAGTATTATGTAAATGCTTACTTTCTTTTATTTACTGAGAGTTGAGTAAGAACTTTAGGACACAATGATCTAAGCAATCTTTTCCAATATTTATGATTCTGTGATTTTAAAACCGAGGACTGTGTCAAGAGAGCAAACATGGAGACTTCACTGGTCTGACACACTTCAAACAGAGCTGGTAAGGCATCACCAGGAGTGTTCCCTTAGCCCCAGGACAAGGACGGGATGAATAAGTAGGTACTACTAATCTCTAGGTTCTGTAATTTCATTAGAAAATATCTCTTTTCACAGAGATTTGTGTCCTGTTGCTGAGCAGCAAATCTGTGCATTCCTGCTTCACTCTGGTCTTAGGAAAGACCAGAGGGATGTCTTGTTTGCCATCCAGGAAATCCAGAGATCAATTAGCTCTCTGGACTGCTCTAGGTATAGCTTTACAATACTCAGAGTTACAAGCACATTCATGAAATCAGACACTTGTCCCTATTTGTTTCTACTTGGCAAACAGAGTTCAGGAGAAAGGAAGAAAAAGCAAGTTAGAGATGTTGAGAGAAGAGGGTTCTTAAGAATGTTGCAGTGTCTGTCCCTCAGATGATTTTTTTTCTCTGTAAACTGTAAGAAGATGCTGTTAGAAGCTGTCTTCTGCATTGGAAGAGGTCTGCTGTCAGATACACCGTGTGGTAGGAGCATAGGCAGTGTTATGTTGAAAAATTCTTTCTGGCAAGGCGGTAGAAGGAGCAACCAGGATCCTCTCCCATTTCCACAGCAAGCAGAAAATAAATGCCAGCTCTGCCCAACAGAATCCATCACCAGGGTCTCATGTCTCAGGCCCTTAACATTCCATCTCAAAACAAAACTGCTTCTCCAAAGTAAAAGTTTCAAGACTTTTACTCAAAAACTACATAAAAAATATACAGTGCTCTGTCATATTTTCCAGAGGCATGGACAAAAGATGCATCCTTCTGCTTTCTATTTTGTGCTTGTTTTTTCCTAAGAAATATTTTAAAGAAGCCCATGCATGCCCCAGCAAGTAAGTATTTGTGACTCACTTCAAATTCACCTCTATGTCATCAGGATTCATTCCCTGCATGGCATTTCATAAAACTGCCCTCAGAAAGGTTTTTAAAGGTCTTCTGCTAACAATAAAAGGCACCAACAACAGCTCACTGTATTTGTCCAAGAAAAGAAAAAAAACCCCAGAAGTATGAAAACAAGGGGAGTTTCAGAAGAAATAAAATAACCACCTAAACTTCCTAACATTGCCAGTATGGTCTGAAAATCCCAGAAAACTCTTAGGTCAGTGATCACAAATAGCAGCATTCGCATCCTTAAACACTGGCATCAAGAAAGAGAAATAGTTTTGGCTTAGATTGCTTTTTCTATAAGAATGGGAACTAATGACTTCTGGTTTTCCACAACTTGTAGACATATGTGGTCAATTTCTAGACCTAGATCTAGAGATTGACGGTATTTTCCAGAGCTGGTCATTTACAGAGGTTCTTCCTAATTTTCATATCTGCTGTTTAACATAGGAGCTGATGCTGAAGTCGTTCCTTCATGCAGGAATGTATTGGAAGCATTTGAAAAATTTCTCTTCCCTATTCACACATCTATTTTTACAAAACTTGTAATGTTTTCATTATGTTTGAATCTTTTTTCTGTTCTAAACTATTATTAAGTCTGGGTAAAAATTAGTTAAAGAATTTAAAAATCACAACAAACATAAATATCTGTACATGTGCACAAATACACTAGGTACAGAAAAACTAAATCTTAAGGGAGCATTAGAGAAGGGGGAGGAAGTGACAAAGACTGTATGCCCCATTTACCCAGGAAACTGAAGATCAGATCTGAGACTGATCACATGAGGGGCTGAAGATTCATCAGACTGTGCACAACAGAAGATACTAATTTCAGAAACAGTGGTGGAAATGATTATATGTTCCTACGCTTCTATGATTTTGTGCTTATGTAATTCTATGATTCTATGTTTATATGATTCTGTGCTTCTAAGATTCCATGTTTCTATGATTAATTTTCTGTAATGCTATGCTACAAAAAGCACAACAGTTTCCATAAAACAAGACAACATGACCCTGCCTCAGATATGAGGTGTAGGAGTCCAAAATCTAAAAAAAAAAATAATAAAATAAAATAAAAATTTCAAACAGACACAGAAATTTCATAATATCTACCTTCAGGAGATGCAGACACAACTACTTGTCTTATAACAAAGTATGTGCATGATAATTTCAAAGCTTATTTTAATTTTTCTCCTAAAAAACAGCCTCTAAATAGTAAAAATCCCACATTATACTCGAGTCAGTGGAAACTTATCACCCAGGATACCAGTCAGAGCTGAGAAAACTATACAGCCATGCACTCCAAGGACTGGATTCTGGGTCACTGCTAATTGCTGTTTCTCTCTGAGCCAAAAGCACTGGAGAGAAGGGGAAAACAGGCAATTTCCTAAGACACAAGTATAAATCCAAAAAGTAGTGTTTGCCTTGGTGGACTACAATTGTGGGAAGGAATGTGGAGTAACATCAGCATTTCCACATTGGGGAAGGCAGAAGCCCTCCTTGGGCCTGGAAATGATGTAACAAAAACAACATTGGACAAGAAGGAGGTATTTTGCATTCAGATTGTTTGAAGTTACATTTTTGACTGCTTTACTCTCAGAAGAATGCACAGCAAAGGCTATATACCACAGTGTCCTGCCTGTCTGCAGTTATGTGCCAGGCTGAGGGTTCTGATTAATCATTGGAACAGGCTGCCCAGGAAAGCAGTGAAGTCACCATCCATGGAAGTGTTCAAAAAAGGAGCTGATATTGCACTTCTTGATACGGTTTAGTGGGCATGGTAGTATTCAACTGAAGATTAGACTTGAATCTTCATGATTCTATGACTCTGAGTCCTTCAAGCTCAGGTTTGCCTGCCTATGCAGGTGGACTATTTGCTATAGAAGACCTTGAAAATAAAACCTGCCCCCAAAAACCACTTTTCACAAGCGTGGAATTTCAATGGCAAACATTACCATTTCTTCTCACCTCCTTAAGTGTTTTCACTCCAAACAGACCTATTCAGTTCCAAAATATATATTTGAAATATCTTGCAGGAGCCATGGTTCTGGCACTTCACATTCCTAATTTCATTTTTGGGATTAATTCCCTGACGTAATGCATCATAGTTCTCAGTCTTATAGGAGAAGGTAATGCATCAAGTATGAGCTGAACATCTGTCATACATTAGGGGAGATGAAGTCCTGGAGATCTTCCTTACTTCTTGTCATGGTTTCACTGCAGCCATCAACCAAGCACCAGGCCACTCACTCACTCCCCTGCCAAAAGCATCAGGGACAGAATTAGAAGGGTAAAAGATAGAAAATGTGGGTTGTGAGAAAGCCAGAAATAAAAGGGAAACAAAGGTTTAATTCACAGCTTCTCATGACCAGGCAGGTGTTCAGGCATCTCCAGGAGAGCAGGGCCCCATCACAAGTAAGAGTTATTTGGGAAGACATACACCATCATTCCAAATATTCTTCCTCTTCCTCCTTCTTTCCCCTGCTTTATACACTGAGCGTGATGTCCTATGGTTTGGAATATCCCTTTGGTTGGTCTAGGTCCCCTGTCTATGTCTCCTCCCAGCCACCCGGGTACCCCCAGCTTCCTCTCCAGTGTGGCAGCATGAAAAAGAGAGAAGACCTTGGCTCTGTGTAAGCCCCACTCAGCAATAACAAAAACATCTCTACATTATCAACCCTGTGTTCAGCACAAATCCAAAACAGCCTCATACCGGCCCCTGTGAAGAAAGTTAACTCTACCCCAGCCCACTGCTTAATAGAAAGAGAACAAAAGTCACAGGAACTAATGCTGCTATGACAGCTAGGGCTGAGTTCCTTTAACCTGATTTGAGAGATCTGCAGATTTGAACTAGGTATCTCAGCTTCATTTGTAGCCAAAGGGACAGAAATGAGCACTTTTAGAGTGAGATCCATTTCACTGCAGACATCAATAACTGGTTGGGTAATTCCTCTGATTTTTATTGATTCTAGGGAAAGGCTAGGGTGGACTAAGTTCCTGTACTAAATGGCTGTATCCCTAAAGGCAGGAATATAATTAGGTGAACAGGATTTCATTCATTGGGACAAAATTCACAGGGAAATATTTTTGTTTATTTTTCAGAATTTTTTGTCTGGGAGTAATTTTGTAAAGGAAAGACAAAAACTTTCTCTGAAAATAAAATTCTTTTCATCAATATTTCCATCAGAAAGTTGCAGCAAAATGCACAGCAAGCCCTATTCCTTAGTTTTAGATGACTACAAGTAAAAAACATGAGGTTTTTTTTCTCCCTCTCTAACTACATAGCATGCAAACAAGTTCTTGGATATGAGTCAAGCAGTTTTCTTTCCAGACTGTACATTACTATCAAAGGATAAATTAAAGTCTATTTATTTTGTAATTTTACAGATAACTTTTAATAATATTGCATAATGTGTGAAATATTCTTACAGTAGGACTGAACTATCTGATCTGCGCCAGTGGTTTGGCAGTTCACTTTACATCTGTTTATCCCTAAACTATGGAAAAGGAAATTAGAAAGATTTTTTTCCATCATATAGGTAACCACCTCCACGTGGCTATTCTCATTATGTCCCTAATTTGTGGGTGAGCAGGTACTTGACAAGTCATGAAGAGAACTTAAATCCACCATTCATTTTTGTTGTGGTGTTCCTGAAGAGAGCAAGCTGTTTGAAGGCAAATTTGAGGATAAATCTAGCAATATTTATTCTATAAATTTTAGATCTATTCTATATTTAAAGGAAGACCCTGGTTTTTTGAGAAAAAGTTTCCTATATCATAATACTGACCCAAACTAAAAATTCTGCAGATTTAGTGCCGTTTTTTCTCAGAAATAATCAATTTTTTAATTCTCCATATTAAACATTCTCTTAAACCTTCAGGTTATTCGAATTCAAATGAAACAAGTTCCACAGAGATGTTCATTGCAATTGAAGAGAAGAGGCCTCCATCCTACATATTTTGTTATTTCTTACATCTAAATTTATCTAATTTCAGAACCCCAGGCCATTTTCAGGGAAAATTAGTCTCTTCTGCACTGGGGCAAATACACTCTATCATTGTGCCTTTCTGTAAGTCTTTTAGAGTTCCAACATGTGATGAAAATTAGTAGAAGGCTAAGTGATCTCAGGAACTGGAGTAACAAGCTATGAGACCCCCCAACTTTTGGTATCAGATGTAGTTCCCTTTTAAAAATAACTATAAATTCATATAGTCACTTTTATACTGATCTGATTTTCCGTCCTCAAGCCAAACATCCCATGACACCCAGCCTCTCTGCCTCTGCAGGTTTTTTTTCCAAACATTGATTTTGCTTTAAAGCACTAAACAAAACCTGAAAGAATCAGTAAACAAACCTGACACTAGACTTTTCTTTATTAATATATAAATCAATAAGCATAGAGGAACACATTCATTAAGAAAAAAAAAAGCCGTTATAAAGCAGATATTTTAATTACCACCTCAATTAAAATTATCCTTCAGCTCTGGATGACCTCCTGCATGTAAATCACTAGATAAACTCTATCCTTCTGTAATTCAGAAAGAGCATAAGTTCCTATAATTGCCCATAATGAGGCTGGTATTGCCCATAATCTCTCTGACATACTATCTTGGAGGGAAGGGCATGGAACTGGAAGGAACATCCCAGCCATTAAATTCGGCGTCCTGATATTGCAGGAAAGAGCTTGTACAAACCTTTCAGTGAGCTGTTGAGACATAAAACTAGCTAGGTTTTGCCCACTTTAGGAAGATTTTCAGGTTCTAACTGCTCTGTTTCATGTCATGTTATCTCTATCTGTTTATGTTTCAGACCAATATTGGGACCTTGGTCTTAAATCATTTTGCTTTCCTTTGTTCTTATTCTTCTGCTATATTAAAATGATTTTCCCAACCTGAAATAAGTCGATATAGCTGTTATCAAATATCTATGTCTTCCTTCTGTCCTATCATTTCTATCACCACAGGGACTTGAAAGAACCTCTCCATGGAGTTTGTTTTCTTTCTATGAGGTTTTTTATTGTCCTTCCATCATTTGTTCACAGTCACACGTAAAGCAAGTCTAGTCAAGTCTTGGACTCTTTTATATGCTTTCTTTCATTAATCTTTACTAGGAGATTTCTTTGGACATGTTGATCTAGTTGCTGCAAGAAACACTTTGTAGAATACTTGCAGTGAATAATTGAAAAGACTGTGGTGGCTACAGCTATTGTAGCACAGTATTAATCCTGCAGGCATAGAATATCACACAACCAGCTGTGAAGGCATCTTCCTCTTTCCAGAACTCAAAAATATTCAGTGCACCTGCAGAGTGGCAGGTTAAAGGTAGTATGCTGCTGATTCATGCCCTTAAACTTTATTTCAGCTTTGGTAATGAGCTGTATGCATGTGTGTAGGAGATAAGCTGAGCTTCAGAACAAAAATTTTTATTATTTATGCATTTATATGCAGGAGTAACTCAGAACTCGAGTGTTTTAGGAACTATATGAATTATGAAAAATAGAAAGACAAAAAAATAAGGAGCTCAAATAGAAAAGTTTTTATATATCTAAGTATGGCAGTCACAAGGAAATGGTCAAACAAATTTAAACAATACATAAGTCTGTGGGCTCTCTTCGTTTTTTTCTTTAAAAGATCTTAGGTTATAGATATAGATATCATTCAAAAATAAATATTAAAGACCATAATAAAATTGATTTCATGAGGATAATGAGGCATAGTCCCCAGGGACATGGTCACAGCCCCAAGTCTGACAGAGTTCAAGAAACATTTGGACAACTCTCTCAGGCACAGGGTGGGACTCTTGGTAATGTACTGTGCAAGGATAAGAGTTGGATTTAATGATCACTGTGGGTCTCTTCCAACTCAAAATGGTCCAGGATTCAGTGATTCTACAATACAGGAGGAAGTACATGAGCATGTTTGAGGAGCCAGAGTCACTTTTTTTCAGATTTGCAGGTCCAGTGACTGCAGCTTTGATTCAATTACATCCCTGCACAGTGCTTGCTGCTACATGAAAATCAACCACAGGCTTATGTAATACATGCAGTTGTTTAATTCTTTGAACTGAAAGTGTAACTGTACACATTGTATAGCCCATAATAATTTATTATGATTATGTCTGATTCTCTAGCAGCTCTTAGCATGCAGTGTTGCCTGTATTATTATGTAGTCTTCTTTACAGAGCTACTTCTTACCTTGCCGGTTGACTTTTCTCATCATTTTTGTAATTAAAATCTCTTTTGATCCTGTTTGGCATTCACTATCTGCACACAAGGAAATACCTTGGAACTGGCCTGCCTATGACTTCACACAGTCCACTAATTAAACTAGGTTTTAATCGGAATTTCTTAATCACCCTTAATTTTCTGACTAGAAGGTGGTTGTGTCTGCACTCATTTCCCCAGTGACTTCTTAAAGGATGGATATGCAAATGAAAACTGACTGTACAAATGAGATTGCATGGTTCCATATTTGTTCCTTCACAACTATTCCTGGTCAGATTTACACCATTTACAATAATAGTCATTATTTTCCTAGGTGGTTTTTGGGGCAGATATTTATCTGGAATTTAGAATTCAGGCTGTGTCTTTCACAGGTGCATCTTCAGCCCAGAAGTGCAGGATGAAAGAAAAAGCAAAACAAAACAGAAATGCAAAACAAACCCCAAAGCAGTCTTCAAGAGAAATTGTGGTGGAAAAAATCCCTGCTTTGTTCCAGTTTTTGTGTCAGCATGGAAATTTTTAACAAAATTATTCTGGATTTGAGTAGAAACCCTCTGAAAACTTCTCTTGGTCTATATGAGACTGAAAATTTTAAAACAAGTTGATAAGTGGCACAGGAAAATGTTGTCATAAAAGCTTTTTTATCACATTGTCACCTGAAAATATATTTCTCACAAGTACCTCCATTTACTTAAAAAATTTAGAGTTTAATCCAATGAAGTGAGGGCAACGTTATATTGTAAGAAGCCTAAGAAGGCTCCTTGACAAAAGCTTTGGTCAGAGTGGAATATTACAGAAGCACTTGTTATATTGCAGACATAGGAATATTGTAAAAGGAATAGTAAAGGTTGAGAGGAAACTGCCAACATGGGTTGTCTTCTCAGCTCTGTGATGTTGCATGAATAATTGCCATTTTTCTCACATCTTTTGTCCCCTCTTCTGCTCTGTCTTTGTCTTGTATTTTGGACTGTGAGCTCCTCCACATAAGCAGTTTCATAGAATCATCATAGAACCATGGAATGGTTTGGGTTGGAGTGATCTTTAAGGTCATCTAGTTCCAAACCCCCTGCCATGGGCAGGGACACCTTCCACTAGACCAGATTGCTCAAAGCCCCATCCGATCTGGCCTTCAACATCCCCTTCCAGGGATGGGCATCCACAGCTTCTCTGGGCAACCTGTGCCTCACCACCCTGGCAGTAAATTTCTTCCTAATACCTGATTTAAATCTACCTTTTTTGAGTTTGTTTTAACTTTACACTTTGAGTGTAAACTTCAAGTTTGTCACAATGAGACACAATTCATTATTCAAGTTTTTAATAACTGCTGTATGGTAAATATTACTTTTTGTTTCCTTTTCTTCCTAAAACTGTATTTTAAAGGGCTGTAAAGAACAAAAAATGCTAAGAATATAACCAAACTACTCTGTAATTGGTTATATTGTCCATCTATGTACTTGTGGCTCATTTGTCTATGTGAGAACTCTTGATATATGCAGAAGTTGCTTGACATCTCCTTCCAGCTGGGGTGGGTGGGTTGACCCTTGCTGGATGCCAGGTGCCCATGAAGCCACTCTATTGTTCCCTTTCCAGCTGGGCAGTGGATAGAAAATAAGATGGAAAACAACTTGGTTGAGACAATGCAGTTTAGTAAGGAAAAAGCAAAGGCTTGCACATGCACAAGCAAAGAGAAAAAAAAAAATTGTTTATTTCCAACTTCCAATCAGCAAACAATGTTCAGACACTTTCCTGGAAGCAGAGTTCAGCACACGTAGTGGTTGCTCTGGAAGGCAAACTCTGTAAATAATGAATGCCCCCTTCCTCCCCCTTCCTTTAACATTTATATCTGAGCTTACATCACATGGTATGGAATATCTCTTGGGTCAGTTTGGGTCAGCTGTGAGTTGTATCCCCTTCCAAGATTCTGCCCAGCCCATTGATGGTGGGTGGGAATGCTGAGAGACAGCAGTGATGCCGTGCCAGTGCTGCTCAGCAGTGGCCAAAGCACTGGTGTGTTATCAGCACATTTCTAGGCATCAATGCAAAGCACAGACCTGTGAGGGTGCAATGGGGAAATGAACTCCCTCTCAGCCAGACCCACAACCAACACATTGCATCACCAATGTATGCACAAATCCTATCCTGTTTTTTACAGTAGTCACTATTTTCTTGGATGGTGTGTTACAATCCTCTTGAGAGTTTTGGAGATGCTGTGCTGAAAAGGCATTATTTAACATTCCCACGTCTTCTTTGTAATTGAACCTTGTCTGATGAGAGTGGATGAGAGAAGTGCATTCCCCTATCCTGAACTTTACTTCATGAGTATACTGAGTGTTATATTCCAGTTAATTCTTGCTTGCATTCCAGTTACCAGAGGGAAAATACTGAAATTCTCTTATTTTACATTATATAAAACATTATATAGAAGACAGAAAAAATGTCAGCTCTCTGATTACTGTGACTCAGCTTCCCTCTTTGAGTTCCAAAGGTCCTACATTTGAAAAATCTATCACTCCAGTAGTGATAATATAAATTCCTCAAGTTATAAATTTGATCAAGAATACAGAAGAGATAATGTTCTTAGGATTTCTGACTCAGATTCAGCTTCTTGACACAACCAGATCTTCATTTGTGAGACTGTCAGACTCAGAGAAGGAGCCAGGGCAAACTTTGCTGGTTAAATAAATAATCATTGATCATAAAATCATAAAATAGCCCAGAATGGAAGAGACCTTGAAAGCTCATTTGGCCCAAGCGTTCATGGTAAAGGGTGCAAAGATGAGATTTCAGATGGGATTTCCACCCTTTCCAACCGCATATGAAACCCTTCAACCACATCTTGTAAATCCTCCAGTTATGGGAACTTCATCACTTCCCTGTGGAGATTACTCAAGTGAATGATTGTGTTTATGGTATACAATGTCTTTCTTATGTTCACGTGAAAGTTTCCCTGGTGCAGCTTGTGCTCTTTGCCTCTCATCTTCTCTGTTGTTCTTTGTGGAGTGATTCCATCCTCTCTATAGCTGCACTTTCAATACTGGAATGCTATCATGAGGTCCCCCTGAGCCCACTCTTCTCCAGAGAGAAAGGACCTAGCTCCTTCAGTTTCTCCTCATAGTCTGGGACTAAATGCATTCCTAATTACAAAGTACTTGAAAACTATTCTAGAAAGTATGAGATGAAAGAGTTCATCTGGACTCTGGTCCTAGCTGCTGTGTCCAGCAAGGCACTTGTTCCATGCAGCAGCCTTGTCCTTCAACTATATCAGAGATACCTCCACTTTAATCTCCTTCTGTTCTGATGTCCCGCTCAGGGTTATCAGTTATTGACTATGGATTAGCAGTTGGAGGTCAGAAACCTTATTATGAGAGGCATGAGCTTGAAGAGCTGCCTTGTGTGGTCCTCTGAAAAACCAGGGGAGAGGAAGGTGTTTAAGGGTTATTCATTTCATTATCACATTGCTGTAGGTGGTGGGGTAAAAAATCTGTGCCTTCATATAGCCTTGTATCAGTGCATTGAGCAGGGCTCAGCTGGGAAAAATAAAGAAACCAAGTTCAAAAACAGTGGGTATTATACAGATGTCAGAAAAATTCTGCCCTCACGCTGTTCTTAGAGAGGAGGACATGGGAAATGTGTGTAACACAGCTTATGGCATATGGCAGTGGCAGAATTAACACTGAACTGCACATCCTAAAGGCATCATTGGCAGGATACCCAAAGAATACTAGAGGTTTTATTGATGTCATTGTTCTCCTCCTCCTATTTCCCCTATGTCTAAGCCCAGGAATACCTCATTAAAACAGGTCTTTTCAGGGAACTCCAGGGAGTATGGGACTACAAAAAATTGATAGCTAAACAAGAACTGAGAACTGAAACCATCAAGATCATTATCAGGAAAGGACTTCAAACACTGCATGTGTAACAGGGATGGTTCTGAGTGCTAATGAGCATCCAGACAGGACAGGCATTTTCTCGCCCCCTGAGGAAGGGTCAAAACTAATCTGAAAAATTCACTGTGCCTGAGCACTGGAAGAAAAATAGTTATGAAAAGGTCCACAGATGTCAGAGAAAGAAAACCTTTCAAAGAATGTTTAGAATGGAGAACTCAGATACAGACAGGTTTGGAGCAAGAATACATATACACATATGCACATAGATTTGTATGTGTGTGTATATATATATATATGAATATATATACACATATATTTACAATTAATTATAAATTTTGCAGACTGTTTTGTGTAACAGACATGAAAAAAAGACCAAACTCAATAATCTAGCATTTCAAGGGGATTGTATGAAAAAATCAAAAATTAAAAAATACCTTTCCTTCCACTGCTTACAACCTACTCCTACTAACTTCTACTTCCATATTTTCAACACTTGACAATTGAATTTTCATCTGCCTAAATGTGGCTGCTTACTGTAGTCTTGCCACTTTAGCAGTTCCAGCCATTGGACTTCAATTTCTTTTTCAAGATTTTCCAACTCTCTTGCTGTAGTGATTTTACCATGTCAGGACTTGACAAACCATTGACCTGCAACTTCTACCAGGAGCATGTATCATTACCCAAACGTACTGGCAGTGACCCACAGGTTTCTAAGGATCAAATAGGCCTGCTCAAATCAAAAATTATTACACACTCTTCGGACTTCCAAAGTTTTTTATATAGTGTTACAGAATAGAATAATGTTTCTGACTCTTGTGATTTAAAATACAACTTAAGTCCAAAATTATGGCAGGCTAAAATGATTTTCTAAGGCAGAAGAGGCAAACAAAATAAAACAAAAGGAAAAAAAAATTCAAACAAGGCTTGGGAAATGAATACAGTGAATATGTTCTTGAATAAATGCATTCATAATTCATCCAGTTCTCATACCAACAGGCAAAAATAGTTTTTTTCACTAAAAAATGTAGTATGTAAACACCAGCTCTCCCAGTATTTGAAGAACAGATTTTATTTGAGGATGAATAAGTTAGGTTAGAATTACCAGCTACAGCTGAGACTACTTTTCTCAAATACTACTATAGATCCTAGGATCACAGTACTGGCTGGAATGGACCTTCAGGATCATGCAGGTTCAACTCCCTGCCATGGGCAGGAACACTTTCCACCAGAGCAGGTCGCTCAGAGCCCCATCCAGCCTGGCCTCGAACACTGCCAGGGATGGGGCAGGCAGAGCTTCTCTGGGCAACCTGTGCCAGTGCCTCACCACCCTCATAGGGAATAATTTCTTAATATATAATCTAAACTTGCTTTCTGACATTTAAATCTCAGTTTAAATAAAACATTAGCTTCTAAATAGTATATTCTCTTCTGAGCCAGTGTCTTCTCAGCTGATATTACACACAAATCTGCTTGTCAAAACAACTTTAACTTCATTTTGTCTAAAGAGTACTGGTGTAAACCCCAGAAACTTACCCCTAAAAACCTTTGCTTTTACCTTCCCTTTTACAAGCTATTATCATCATCTGTAATTAATAGGTGCTATTAACTTAATTTCTTGTTAAATAGTTATCCCACTTGCAGGAAAATGTATGGTGTCTCTGAACAATTTTTACTTTTTGTTCTTGTCAGAATATTAAATTAATTTGGAAACTAGGGGTTTTTTTACTGGTCCAATGTGACTGGGGACTATAACACAGATGCTTTCTACATTTTTCATCATTAAGATGTAAGATCTGGCTGAAATGGGTGTAATTATCAGTATTTCCTTGTTCTTTTGTGAAGTCCAAATTATTCTTATTGTAAAATTGAACTTGATTCATGCTTTTATAACAACAAATTTTGAGCCGAAATCAGAGAATATTTTCTCAAAGAGTGAATTTTCTCAAAAGGGTCACTTTAATCTTACATCTGATGAATTTGTGTCTCAAAGAAGCCAGAAAAATGCACTTTCTTTCAATTTTATGATGAAATCACAGACTAAAAGGAGATACCCAGGTGCTTTTGACAGACAACATTTAGGTACCATGAATAACAAGGGGTCTGGCAGATTTGCACAACATGGGTATGGAAAACGTGTTGACAGAGCAATGCTTTTCATTTTTTGACTTGAACACCACACTGCAACAGCTGCAGCTGCCAGCCAGGGAACTTGTGCAACCCCCTCAAAGTGTTCATGTATTATTTGTGCCTGTCATGTTTCATCAGCCATTTTATCTGATGCTGTTGATGCACCAATTGCTGTGTATCAAAGATGGGGTTTGTGCCTTCAAGGGTCTCCTGATCTTTTTATTAGTACATCTTAGCGCACACAGATCTCCATGAGCCTTTTGTTTTGTCATGCAACTGCTTGATTTTTTACTAAAATTGTCTTCCCATGCAGAAATATTTAAATAAGTTTCTTTCCTGTCATTAAGGTCACTGTTTTTCTGACTTAGGATACTGTTGATAACACCTTTTTTAAGCATGCGTCTTGTTTCAGGCAAAAAATTTGACCTTTCTATTTTGACAACCCATCTAAGAACTATGAAAATACTGAAAGGGTATTGCTGCCAGTGAAAAAAACTCAGAACATAATCTTCTAACTGTTACAAAAGACTGAAAGTGCCTAAAAGGGAAGAAGCAACCCTCCATGCCATCTCCAAGAGTGCACTTCATTGTCATCAGAGTTCTTTCAACCCTCAGAGCTAACAGTGCTCAACAAATATTTGCCATTGTTCCTTGAGATCCAGAAGTAGCTGCACAGGAACTCTGTTTTGGTGCTAAAAATTGAAGCTGTGCTTTCCACAGGATCAACAGTGGCTTCAGACATCCAGGACTGTTCTCTCCTTTACAGTGGGATAAAGTGCTTTGGCAGACATTGGTCTGCAAGGTGGATGTCACATAGATCTAAAAATACTGTTAGAGAGGTAAAAAATTCCTATACCAGAAACCCAGAGCACTTCCACACAGTTTTTAGGAGCAGAGGAAGTCAGGAATAACTGGGAGTTTTAATAGATGATGTTGAGAACTGCCAGAAGGGGAAAGGATACTCTGAATTTGGATGTCACTCGAGAGCGAAGCAGATTCTGTATCAAGTGACAGACAGGCTGGAATGGTGAAATGTGCCACACTAAGGCAAAGCTGCTTACTGGTGAGTATCTCACCAGGAGACAGGGTTATGTTGTGACAAAAAATAAGCTGGAATGTCTTGTTTGTCTTTCCCCCTAATCCCTCATGCCCTTTTTCCTCAAAGGTCTTTTGGTTTTTCTTTTCTTCCTCCCCAAGGAAAAACACACAGAAACGCCAAGGGTGTAATAAAGAAAAATTCTGACTCTTGACAATTGTTCTAAAGTATTTGTCTTCCAATCAGATCTTCAAATTAAAGAAAAAAATTAAACCGAAGCAACATTATTCACCCAGAAAGAGTGGTGAGAAATATGAAATAAAACCAAAAAAACCTGCCAGAGCTGAATTTTGCTGTTGGAAAAATTGCAGATACTCCAGTCCGCTGGATAACTAGTTCCATACAGGAAAACAGACCCCTCACAGATTTGTTCCTTACAATATGCTGTTATGACACCAAAGCAGATGCCCAACTCACAGGAGACAGCAAACCTTCCACAGCTCCTTCCTAAAGACAGGAGAAACACCAGGGGCAAGAAAGCAGCATTTAGCCAGGGCTGCACAAACACAGCACAATGTAAAATGTGTTCAAAGAACACAGCAGTCCAAGCGAATTTCACAAAATTAAGAAACTGCCTGCCAGACCCAAACTGGTTTGAAGTCAATACAAATGTCTGTAGTGACTTGAAAGCTCTGAGGTCAAAGCCCTCTATGTATAGTTTCTGCTGGACATATTTGAAGATTTGAAGATTTATGATCTCTGTAATGAAGACAAGGCTAAAAAGGATCTCTTAGGTCATCAAGTCCAGTCACACATTATTTCTGATATCTCATCCCATGCTGTCTTTCCTTACAGGATCAATCTCTACCTGTAAATGTCAGAACAAAGATTCAACAGCCCAGTATCTCTTTGATGAAGAGAAAAAGGCATGAGAGCTAATAGAATTGGTTCCTTTAAAACCTGAAGTTAAATATTTAACCTGTATGAAACCAAAAATGAAATGCTTCTATGGGTCTAATTATGTTCCTATTATGACCCTGGTGAGAAACCTGGAAAAAAAAAAGACATTTGCACTGCATTTATTGATTGAAATTTAGTAAATAATTGCAGAACTCTGGATGTAAAAGACAGGAGACAGAAAAAATTAATCTCTCTTAGGCATATCAGTGTTGCACAGCTAAAATACATGAAAAGTAAGGGAAAATGTTTCCAAAGTCAGCTAATTTGATTCTGAATCCAGAAAAGGGACTGCTGAGTAAGAAAAAGCTATTTTTACAGTCTTTTTTCCTCACTCTAGAGCCACAAGTTAGAGCTCTTGAGCAAAGGTTTGAAGTATATAAGTAATATTTCTGCTTGGTGTCTTCCCATAAAAAATAAATCTAAACAATAGCTAACTGGTCTTATTTGATGTATTAATTGCTGGAGAAATCTAATCCCCCTTCTAAGAGCAAATGCATAATTCAACACATCTTACTTCAAAAAGAATATATTCTGTATGGAGTTGTTTTTTTGGGTTTTTAATCCCTCTTTTTCTCCAGTAGGTTTCCTTTTTCTGTAACTCTTATCTGTTCTTTGGGTGGATATTACTGTCCTGAAAGAAGGTAAATGAAAGATTCATTATGGGTCATTCACAGAACCACAACTACTTCTCCCCTTTGCAGTTATACATGAAACTTTTTTTTTCTCAGTTTTCATGGGAAGTTCTTGGGAAGATATTTTGTTTGTTTACCATCTTTATCATGCAGAATATGCCTAAAATTCATATTCTGATGGTGAAGTACAAGACTATACCCTTTCACTGAAGCAATGAATTTCTGATAGTTAGTTTTGTTGTGCATAACTATTAATGCAAAACTTTCTTATTGCCAATACATTTATTTTATCCAGGCATTTTGGCAAATGTTCTTGTAACATGTTGGGGAGTCACCAGATGGCACTAAAACATTGCAAGGTGCCAAAAATCTTTGCATTTCTTGCCAAGAAATGCATTATTTTGCAATAGTATTACTTTTTTTTTCTTTATTTCTGCTGCAGCCTGGATAATATCTCCTTAAATTCCACTGAAAAAGAAGCACTGGCACATGCTCATTGGATCAGAGAGGGCCAGGATGAACTTAAGGGTGTAGGCACGTCATCCATGCCATTAGACCACCAAGAATATTGTTATCATAATTTCAACCTTCAGATTACATTCCTTTTCTGAAAATCTGAGTCTGTCAAAGAAAGTTTTATGGGTCCTGCTTACTACACGAATCAGATTAAACCTGTCACTAAGGCTCTAGTTCTTTCCTTGTGTAACATCATTTTCAAATCTGTCTTTCCTTCTCATGCCCACTGTGAGAGGGAAATATTAAGTAGTGATATGGTGCTATCATATTTAATGTAGACCTGTATCATGCTTTAGATACCTAGTTCTCAATAACTGACCAAACATTTTTACCTTCCATTTCCTGCATTCAACAGTAACAAAAATCCCATACTCAGAGATGAATAGAACAAAAAAAACCTGAAATATTTTAAATTCTCTTTAGAGATCTTAGGATATTCAGAAGTCTTTAGAAAAACATTATGTTATATAACTTGGTATATATTTCCTATGCTGTAATTTTTTTACTGTTTTGCAAACCTTTTCAGTGGCATATAATTTTAATTTTTTTCCCATCTGAATTCATGTTCTACCCTCCTTGTATTAAGAAAGCAGAATATTTATATAATTTTCTTCTTCTCTTAATTGTTGTAACTTGTTCTTGTCTTTTTTTAACCAATGACTGCAATCTTTACAAATGCATTTTACAAATACTGAAAGAATCTGTTCATTTTTCAGATGAAAATACTCAGGTTGAAGAATTATATTGTGTATATAATCTGGTAAGGTCAGTTGGAGAACAAATCACAGAACCACAGAATGGTTTGAGCTAAAAGGGACTTGAAAGATCGAGTTCCACCCCCCCACCATGGGCATGGACATCTTCCACTAGAGCAAGTCATCAGAGCCACATCCAACCTGGTCTTGAGCACTTCTAGAGATGGGGTATCCACAGTTTCTCTGGGCAACCTATGCCAGTGCCTCATCATCCTCACAGGGAAGAACTTCTTCCTAAAACCCAATCTAAACCTGCCTTCTTTCAGTTTAAATGCCTTTCATATCCTTGTCCTGTTACTACACGCCCCTGTGAAAAGTCCCTCTCCAGTTCTCTTGTCTTGCAACAAATACTCTAGAATAAGTCATATTAAAATTTAGGAAAAATCAAAAAGCCTAAAAATCTTTACTAAATTACAGACCAAACCAAATTACCCTCATGTTTGGAAGAAAGAATGTTCTATTCATCTAGTCACTTCTTAAAAATACAATTAAAAATACAATTAAAAATACAATATGAAATTAAATAAATACAATTAAAAAAAAACAATTAAAAATATGTAGAGCTTTCATGGAAATTTTTAAAAAATAAAAGGTGAATTTCTTTGTAAGCCACAGGCAGACTGGATCAGCTTCACTTGGCATGCTCAAGTCTCCAAGAAAATTAACATTATTTTGATAAAATACTTGTTTTGCCCTCTCCCCTTCTGAGCCTGGGAAAGAGAGCAGAGAGTGGAACAGTAGTTGTTGCTGAATTCCCTGTTCTGAGACCCTAAAGTAGAGAGAAAACAGTTTCTTGCTTTAATAATATTTTTTCACTGAAACCTGATTAAATCCAGTTTTGGTGTGGGCATATGTCCAAAAGGCAAAAAAATTGGTGAGAATAGTATTGCTGCAATCACTGCTCTTTGACTTTGTGTAAGTCAAGGTACTCAAAATGTTCAAGGGATGCACTTGAAATAATGGCCCAGGGATAGTCACAGTGGCCCAGAAACAAGTGACTGTAGCAGGTAATGCATGGCTACCTACAGAGAAATTTCATCCCATGATTCATGTCAGGATGGATCCTGCCCTGGAGCTCACAGCTGCACTTGCTCAGAAACCATCTCATAAAGCCAATGTCCCAGAGCCATTCCCTGCTCCCCATTCTCATCTCAGGGTGAATGCAAGGCCACACTTTGATAGCCATCCATCAAGTTCGGAGTTTCTGCATTACCTTATGAGCAAAGTAAGGAGGCAAGGTATTTTTCTCTGGAGAAAATCCACTGAGTGATAGATGAAGCTTCAGAAATACACGCTCCAGAAAGCATCCAATCATTTAAAGAACTCCCACAACCAACCAGAGTAACCTTGAAATATTTTGGAATATTTGATAAATCTCTCTCCCATCTTGAGCTTATTTCTTTTTGCATGAAAAATCATTATTCAAAACTTTGGTTAAAGTTGGATAAATTATTTGCAGACCTTCCATCACGTACTTCAAAGTTTCATTAGCCTGGATTTCTCTGGAACTGAGACTGCCTTTGAAGGCAATCAACTCCAGAGAGTTTTTTTTTAGTGTGTAAAAACATCTCCTAGGGAGAAACCACTCTAGGGTCCCCTGTTTCATCTTCCCATTTCTGCTTTCTGTTTCAGGTGGAATTCCTGATTGCTGTTTTCTTCCTACAGATGCAACTCTAACAGTCTAAATATGGCAGCAGTGAAGCAGTTCATAAACATTAATTAATGTATCCTCATTACATCCCTCAGAGGAGAGTGATGATAGAGTGGTGAAGGCATCTTGGTATGGATCCAGAGGTGTGAGTTCATACCTCTCTCTGGACTCATTCCAAACATCACTCCCAGCCAGTATAAATGAGTACTACAGCACTGGGGCTGAGGAAATCAAAGGCATCTGGATGGATATTAGCCACATCACTCCCCTGTGGGAGGTTAGCAACAGAAACTGCTGTCCTTGCCCTGGCGTACGCAATTAGCCCTTGTGGTGGTGTGTTCCCACTAGGTACAGAGGTGCTGCTATCCCCCCTGTGGTGAAAACAGAGAGCAGAGAGGGATGAAGACACAGATTTTCAAAGACGTTTGAAGCTCTAAATCTCTGTGAACTTGGAGGGCATTAGTCACATGAACACTGACTATTTCAGTCTAAGGGACTTTTCTGAGTTCTGCAGCAGAATAGAAAATTGACCCTGACTCATAAGTCTGATCAATTGGGGTATTTGTTTTCTATTCTGCAAGTCTTTGACGGTAAAAATAATAATTACTCAAGAGATTCATCCCACTGGGTTAAAGAAGAATATCTTGAAAATGTGTATGCATGGTCACACAACCAGGAATAAAGTTTGTTTAGTCATATGAGATGAAAGCTGATAAATACTACTTTGCATTCACTGATTGTCATATTCATTACTCCTATTAAAAGATCCAAAATTGTTTTCAACATGAAAGACAACCACTGCCTTGCAGGGCTTGTACAAAACTGTTAATTCGAAAAAACTCGCAAGGTTTTTATAAACAACAATTAATTAATTCATTAGAAATCACAATATGTCTTTATAAATGGGAAACTGAGGTACAGAACTCACTGTACCACTCAGAGCATCACTTAACTGATGTCAAAATGGAAATAAAAAGCAGTATTATTGATTTCTTGTCCTGTACCCTAATCACTTAATCCATTTTCTCCTAATAAATAATTTGAATTGTTTTCATTTTAGTGAACTATTAAGAAATAAAAACTTGTTTAAATTGCCCCACGGTGAATGTAGATGAAAAGGCAAAGCAGGTACATGGCCTCCTTTCTTCTAAGCACTTTATCACATTGTACAAACAAACCAATGAAAATGTTGAAAATTAAATGCTCCATCATTAGCTAAGTAAGCAGAAGTGATAAATAACAGGTTCGTGCAGCACCATTTAAAGACCACACTACACTGTAAAGTATCCCCTTTTATCAGATTTTTTTTGGACTCTGCTAGAGTCACTGGAACCAGTGAAGCAATAAATACATCAAAATATGGAGGTAAACAAAACCATAAAACATCCAATGTAACAACTGAAACACCCACAAATGCATAAATATTTATGAAGCAAGGGGTACTTCTGAAACACCCAGCCAGTTTGATTGGATTGAACAATCCAATCAAAGCATTGTGCACTCACATGATTGAGGGAACAGGAATTCCATGACAAGGAAAAAAACAGTGCATATGCAATGGAGTTCAACTCACTGTTTTTAAACTTCCCAAAGCATAAAAAAGATGACCTTCAGTGTGATTTGAATATGGCAGTATCCATTTCCTGATACAGAGTATTCCAAAAGAAAGCATCCCATTTTAGTTTTGGCTCAAAAAAGAGCGTCCTCAACAGCAATCATTTGACTCTTATGCATTTCTCCATCTGTCCATCTGGATGGAGATCCTCAATCCTTTCTCTCTACTAGATCCAAAAAATATGGTTCTAGGAGCTCTTGTCCTGTTTCGTGTACAAAGGCAAGAGTTATATAATCAAATTCCTATAGGATTGCCATGAAAGCTGAAGAGAAAACAATGGACATTTTAAACATTTCTGAGCATTTACAACTTTTCCCAATTTAAAGACCATAGGGGTCATTAAATAAGACTATTTTCTAGGATCGTGTTAAAAACACAAGATCTTATACATCTTCTCTCTGGTGGGCAATAGGGCACAAGCAATAAGACACAAATAGGACACAGACAATAGGACACAAAGGAATGGAATAAAGCTGCATCAGGGGAGATTCAGATTTAACATCAGTATAAAGTTCTTCACTGAGAGGCTGGTCCCTCACTGGAACAGGCTCCCCAGGGACCTGGTCACAGCACCAAGACTGGCAGAGTTCAAGGAGAACCTGAACAACTTTATATGATTTAGTTCTAGGCAAACCTAGGTAAAAAACTCCTGAGAAGATCAAGGAATTAGGCTTAATGGTCCTCATGGGCCCATTCAGCTGAAGATATTTTATGATTCTCTGACACCATTTCCTGGAAATACCCCAGCAACTTGTGTTGTTTAAAGCACATTTTTCAGAACATTACGTAGACTTATTCAAAGATAATAAAAATTTAAGAATTCAATAATTTCCCTTGTAGTTTGCTGTCATCAAACTAAAATTATTAATTTCTTTTGAGCCCCTTCAGAAGCAGGAGCAAAGATGTTGAGAGCTAAGGAACTGAACAAAGCAGATTAAAACAGTGAAAAATAGATATGACTCTTGTATTTCTGCACTTTTGACTTAGACTTCCAAAAAATCTACTGCTTAGTGATACAAATAATGTTCTTTATTTCAGAACTGAACTCTCTTTATTAAGAATATGAACCCAGATATTTTGGTGCAGATCTGTAGCTTGAGGGCTGAAGCAGCTTTTACATGTAATAGGCAATACAATGAAACTATAAAAAGCTATTCAGGCTGCACAGGTTGAGAATTACTGATCTTTCCCTTTCCTCAAAATCACTGTGTCCTGGCATTATGTTTCAAGATTTCTAAATCCTATATCTATGTGTGCAACAGAGCTACTTGATAGGTATCTTGTTCCAGCCAAGAATCTCCAAGACTCATTCTTAAGATTAAATGCAATCAATACACTTCAGGGCATTGTGCAAATACCTAATGCCTTCCTACTAATGGGGAATATATTTAGAGTTACACACAGAATTTTCTTTCAGAATTTTTTTCCATTGTAAGAATTTTAAATACAGTAGGAGGTTTTCTTGTGCAAGATGACAACTTTATTGATGTTAATTCTATTCCTAGATAAAGCACACAACAGAAAACTGGTCTTACTATTTTTTTGCCTGAATGGACATATTACTTGAGATATATATAACAGCAAAATTTGTGGGTTAGTTTTCTCTGGTATTCAACCAGCTCTCATATGACATCTAAATATAAATATAGGAGGAGGTTCTACATCCCTCATTTTTGCCATGTGGCCTTTGCAGAATTTATATTGACATTGTATCTTTCTGTGGTGTCCCAGTGACCTTATCTGAACATTAATTACAGTACAATTTGAGCCTAATTTCAATTAAATCAAGGAAAGGAACCTATTGTTCTTAAAGCACTCCAGTAAGCAGATAATGAATGAAAGTTTTCAGATTCTGGTGCTTTTAATAGACTTTAGAATTTGAATGAAAATTATTAATCAAATGAGCTATCACATTGAATTAGCCATTGTGCAGGCTTCATTGTCTCAGCAGGTTGGTTCTCAACCTTTATTCTCTCCACACACTCTGCAAGATGTCTCACCTTGGGTTATTTTGCTTTGAAGGGTTCTGGCTACTGTATCATCATGGGTTTAGTTAAACACTATCTTTAGCCCTCCAGATCACTTGAGGTAGCAGGAGGCCTTCCTACTCCAAGCCTGACTGAATACAGTATTTTTAACAATTCAGGAAGCACTCCAAGGAGACTTTCAAAGGCAAACACACTGGTGTGGGGTAAATGAGAACACTAAGTGCATGTGTCTGTTGTAAAAAAACTATGCTTCCACGGGACTGATCCAGACCATGTCTGTCAGCTTCTGTGAACTTCTCTAAACTGCAGAAGGCCAGATTCCAGACCTCCACATGTGAATTTAATGTTGGATAAATTTTACGGCCAAGTGTTGCCGGTCCCTTTCTAGAGTGTGTAATTATTAAGAAAAAAATAACTTGTCTCTGTAGCCCCGAGTGTGTAGATCAGCAGAGCTGCAGGTTAGGTTGACCTGACCTTGGCTGGCACGTTGTCAGGATCTAAATTCCGTGACCAGGCCTGTGACCAGAGGACATAGGGAGTAGCCACCATCCCACGCTTGTGCACCGCACAGCACCTTGGCCAGGGCCTGCAGGGAGAAGGGATCTGCACCCTAGGGACTTCTCATGGCCTGTGCTTCCCAAAATGGGTACTAGTGGAGACAAATCTCTGGAAGCAAGAAAAAGAAAATCTCTGGAAGCAAGAAAAAGAAATTAAAGAAGAATGGAATGGAATGGAATGGAATGGAATGGAATGGAATGGAACGGAACGGAACAGAACAGAACAGAACAGAACAGAATAGAATAGAATAGAATAGAATAGAATAGAATAGAATAGAATAGAATAGAATAGTCAAGGTCCTTCACTGGCTTATGAATATCTTTGCTAAAAAATCTTGCCCACATCTTTCTGGAAGAGTATACACTTCATAAAGTTTTTTTTTCTTCTGGAAGAAACCACCAGAAAGTCTTCTTTCTTCTCAGATATAAAAATCAGATCTGTCAATCTACTAAATCTGTCTGTCCTATCACAGCTCCTGTCTTACACATTTACATCTCTGATCAGCTCCTCTCAACAGCATCCCTTCTGTGTGAAGCTCAGAAAGCTTGGTTTGAGAAGGAGGGGCAATAAAAAAAGAAGTTCTTTGTTACTACTGCCTTTTTTTTTTTTTCTTAATTGTGCAGTGACAGGGATGACATTTAGACAAATATCAAGTGAAACATCCAGGAATACAAATTGTCTGCAAATGAAATTTTTGAAGGAGGTCTCCACAGAGACTTGCCTATTTTTATAAGCAATGACTCCTCTAAGTCACATTGAGACTTGAGTGTCATCTCAACCATAGAATTTAAAATGAAAGTGAAGCTACATTGCTGTATATACTGTTTAAATGTCACCTTTTATTCATCATGTTTATTTTACATCTAAACTAGTACCAGGTCCTCTATATAAAGGGAAAAGAAAAAAATTGTTTATAAAAGAAATGTTTGGGACTACATGTTGACATTACATGGAGAATGAGTAAATATTTTTTGCCAGAGCATGTACTTGATTTTACTAGAATCTTATAGTAACAAAGTACTTCTATTCTGGGAATCCCTTAAACATCCTTTATCCAGAAAAAAAGGTTAAATTACAGTGCATTGAAACTGCCTCTGAGGAGGTAAGATGAATGTACAGTTGCTTCAGGATTAATGTGGCTTTTAAAACAAGCTACAGTCCAAGGCATTATTAGCACACACTGAAGATTGTATTATTAACTAAACAAGAAAATAGTAACATACAGAGTACAAGAGAAAACAAAATCTTTGAAGAACAAAGCATTTTGTATTTTAATAAAAATTTCTTTGATGTTTTAAAGTAGTGATTTCCAGATTGTTTAAATTTTTCAAAATCTCAGTAGTTTGTACAGTCGTGCTTAGGACCTTCTTGGTTTCCTAGGTCATCCATATGCCAACAATGTATAATACAGAGTAATACAGAGACCTTCTTCATACCAGCTAGATTCTCTGCTGGACTGCAGAAGACCTCTAATTGTGTACTTTGGTCCAGGTTAAACTTAGGAGTAGCTGTCTATTGACCTCAAAAGAAATGAAAAAATTCGTGCCCTAGATGACAGCATAAAAATAAAGTAACTACTACAAAATATGATGTTTTTTTTTCTTAATAAGTATATTCATTTGAGCATTTGAAGAGGGGAGAACTGACAAGGGGTCCATAACACCTAAATATGAGATTCGTGCAGTGTTGGCAAGAAGATGTGAATGAGTCTTATCACCCTTTGCATCCAAAGAAACAAAGAAGGCAAAATGAAATGTCCCTGGGTGAAAGATTTAGGATGGATAAAAAGTAACTTAGAGGTCCTCCATGAGCTACATTAGGAATCTACAACAGCTTATGCAGTTGTACAGATATGGCTTCCAACCCAAGTGTATCTGCAATGAATCTAAAGAAATTTTTTCTAAACCCTCTACAGCCAAACTAGAAAACAAGTCTGCTGTCTTGTTATTTATATCTGACTTTGACCCACAGAGGTCTTTTACAGTATAGGAAGGAAGATAGCTCAGCCAATATCCACCTCTGTCACCTATGACATTATCATTTCTTCAAACATCTTACTCACAATGTTCAAATTAGTCATTTCAGCTAAAAAAAAAAATCAGGGAGAAATTCTATGGAACTGCTAGGGTTCTACTAAAATATTTCATAGCAGAAAGTATTTTCTGTTCTGATAGATAAGAATTTTATCTGTACTTACACTTACAAAATAAGTAATTTTAAATTTTTTAATTAAATAATTCACTTTTTCATACAAGTTGGAATTCACTGGTCATATTTTTCAATTATAAACTGATTTATACTAGTCAATCTGTAATAGTCTGCACTCTGAAGACAAGAAAAATCAAACCTAGGGCTAAACAGCCAAAATGTGCAATGATTCTATTGCTGCTGTAGATCTAGGTCCTATTACAAAGGTCATTAATTTGATAAGGAGCAGGGAAAATAATGGGAGTGAACAAATGCTTTTCTTCATAGTTCACAATCTCACCTGAGCAAGGCTGTTGAGGATGTACTGATTGATCTAGGACATCTCACTGTAAAACTCCACACAGCTGAAGGGCTTTCCTTCTACCCACAGATTTCAGCTCCCCTGTAGGAAGCTGGATCAAGGCCAGCACAACTCAGAAGGGCTCCACAACCACTACTGGTGACATGATGGGATAGTACAGGGACAGATGTGTTATACCACTACTGCAGGCTGGTCATGCCATGCCTGTCCTGTCCTTGCTGCTGTGATGTGAGCCCTCACTTGCTTTTGTACAGATCCAGACACTTTCTGCTAGAGTCTTGAGACCAAGCTGGTCTCAAGATTGCACCTCAGTATGGCCTTGTGTTCACAGTATGCACTCATGAGAGAAGTTTGGGGTGCAGCAAAGACCCAACAAACATTTTCAGAATGCACACCTGTCCATTGAAAATGCCAACCGACTACAGGAGCATTAGCTCGAGTGAAAAATTAGGATTAATAATCTTCTTGTGGTTTTGATGATGGAGAGTGAAAAAGATTTCACTTGCATGACAGTAAATTCATGAGGAAATAGCTTCCAATTTCCTCAAAACCATATGGTGCTGACAGTTGTGTGAGACGAGATACTGAGGCAGACACGGTCTGATATAACACCTCCAATGGGCTTGGTGTGCAGAATATGACTGTACTATTTCTCAAATGAAGACTGTACCAAATTGTTCACACCCTCTGATAAGGCTGATCAACGTTGTTAACACTTTTTTACATGTCAGATCAGAATTCCCCGACCACTATCTCAGTCCTGGGCCTTCAGCTGTTTATCTGCACCTCATTTCACTTAGGTAAATTTAGTACCTGTTTCACATTGCTTCTGCTGTCTTTGTCATATACACAAGACATTGTGCTCAGTGTTATGTACATCTCCTCCCTTAGGTGTGTTCTTCTGTGAATTTCCTTGTAACCATAGCCCAGTAGATGAGAATTGGGTCAGATGTTTATTTGATAAAGTCTTTTCTCTCCAAGGTATTTAATTCAATAATTTTGTTGGCCCCTTCATGCTACACATTTATTAGAATTTTATTCCCCCCAAGAACACGGTCTGTTAGCCAAGCAGCAATTTGTTGCTGTAGCAGTTTATGGGGCAGGTATGTCTAAAGATTTCTGTGAAGAGTGCATATTTTGTGTGGCAGGTCCATGCAGAGCCTCACTGACAAGAATCAAGGAGAAGACAAGGAGATTTTACTTGGCTATACATGAGCAAAGCAAGTGGATTAATAGAAAAGAATTTCAGCTGCTGGATTTAAACCCCTCCTTTGTAGTTTAATGGGACAATTTAATAAAGAACCAAACAATGTGGAGAACCTGCACCCTATCTAATATTTCATTTGGCCTGACTCATGACTCCAGGTGGAGCTTGGAGGTATTGGTTAATAGTTAATGGTTATCAGAATGTTCCAATGCTTAACAGCTTATGTAGCTCACAGATACAGTGCTCTTCAACAGCAGAGCTCTCCAGAATCTGAGGGCAATGACAGGCTTCTGTTGCTTCTCAGAGTCCTTGCCATAGGTGCTTTCCCTATATGTATCCCTCTCTTTGTCTGTATCTCTGTGGATTCTGTTTCAAAATTTTACGTGATAGCTTTACAACCCTGCAAGCTTAACCAGCATGCTGTAACAAGGATTTCCATTGCTTGATTCCAAGCTGTGCAAAGAGCTGCTTTTATTAATTGTAAACCTGCCACTTGCTACCTTATTTGATGGCTCAAGCTCTTAAAGTGCAACAGACAATGAGCAGTCATTTTCCTGATAGCTCAACTTGACTTTGTAGACATGGGCCGCACCTTCTTGTCAAATATCCCTTTCCCAGGCTGAAGAGGCCAAGCATACTTGGCCATCATCCCTCATATATAGAAGTTGCTTCACTTTGGTAATCTGAGAAGGAAACTCTTTCTTAAAATTATTTTTCAGCTTTATGAAATCCTTGGAAAAAGAAAAAATACATCACTTTTTTTAAAAATTAGGTGGAGGAAAGTGAGAATAAACTTGTGGTGCTAAAATACACAAATGCATCATAGATTTCCATCCCTGCCTGTCTTTACCTTGACCCATAAGCCTTACATCATAATTTCTCTTCCCTGTCCAGTTGAGAAGAGGAGGAATAGAGAAGCTTTGGTGGGCACACAGGGTCCAGCCAGGTTCAGCACACCACACTACAACTCCACTACTCTTGCAAGACTTACACATAGCCCTGAATAATTTGGGACTGTCAGCAACCTTTGTCTCCGCACTCTTTACATTTTCCCAAATCCTCACTAATGCGTTGAACAGTTCAGCCCTGCACAGCTTCTTTTGGTCATGCAAGCACCCAATTTATCTTTTTTGTCCTTTTGAGACTTTCTTTACTAATTTAAAAGTCTTCTTTCTCTGCTTAGTGTCTCTGGACACCTTTGGTAAGGGATGTTGTTGACAGGACTTCTGGAACCCCACCTAAGCATCAGAGGGCTGCTACTGCATCTGAAGCCCATCAGCAGGATTTAGAAGATGTGTAGGACTGCAAAAAATTACTGTTCTAGAGGATACTGAGCTCACTGTTACTGCACACATGGATTAAACAATCATAGCACACTGTGCAGTGAGAACACTAAGTGTTTACTAGTGCCTTGCAATTTTGTTTATGTTCAGGAAGACAGAAAAGATACTTCAATGAAATAATTCCTAACAAAGGTCCTGATCCTCAACAGATACTCACAAAAAGTCTTTCTTTTTTACTTTCTAGAGCATTCATAAATTACAGCAATTATATAGAATAAGCAATAAGAGCTTGACTAAAGCTTTCCTTAAGTGAAATCAACCCCTGCTCTGACTTTGCCCAATAGGATTGGGCTTGCAAGGGTAAAAGATGAGGTTCCTGGAAGGAAGAAGGCACTGGCCTCATGGCACCCACCAGGACATCTACCTGGCTGTGAAGTTTCTTTGTTTTCTTACAAGACTGAGATTACATTACAAGGGCAAGATAAATCACAGTGTAGTTCTGAGCATCTGACCTACTTCCCTCTGGACTGCTAAAAAATGGAATAAAGATGTTTCAGTACTATGAAAAATCAGGGTCCTGCAGTTTGTACTCCTGTGACCAACTCTTGTGATTGTTTTGATCAACAAATTTTATTTCAGATCTAATACTTACAAATTTCATTGGTTTCACAAGAGCAGAATGTACAAGACAGCAATCAGTAAATTTAACTGCAATAAACATAAAATAAATACAACATGAGTACCCCTGAAGGTGTATTGGTTTTGCAGTGACAGGAAAAAGGTGCAGCATTTTCTGGAGTTAGATTCAGAATACTAAAGCCAGACAGCCCTCATCTCTTTCCTATTCCAATTTTATCTAATTCTGTGTCAACCATCTGTGAACTTTTGACTGTAGTCCCTCTATTTTACCCAGATGATCCACGTGTATTGTGTTCCCTCACAGAAAAAAGATCTTCACAAGAAAAGAGAACACTCTCTGTTGTGAAGAAAATAAAAACAACTTTCCATTCCAACATTCTCCCACTATTCAAAGAAACAGGGTAACTAATATATATGTATCCTTTTAGGTTTTGAGTGTTTTTATGTTACTGTCCACCTGTTATGCAAGAGTGAAATATATTCTTTGGGTTCTTTTTTCTGTTTCAGTGTAAAGAGAAATTGCCCATGGTTCAAACTGGGGTGCAGATGAGTTTGGATAAGGATTCCAAGCTCAGGGAAGTGAATTAGAAATTAAAATAACTTAGAGGCAAGATAACATATGTTATTCTCATGCTTTGATTAAAAATGGTGAAAAAATCTCTTCTGATCTCTTAGAGGTGTAACTTTGTCAATCATGTCTGGTTTCAGCACACTGTAACTGGATTATGAAATCACTCCTGACTGATACAGATTTATAAAGAGGATCTACTGCAGTTTGGTGGGACTTGATTGACTTTTTGACATCTCATGAATATGAATTAGCCCTAAACCCTCTAGAATCTTTAGAGTTAGGTGGATTTTTTGTCCACCATGTTAAACAATAAATGAAGAGCCTTCTTATTAGAAGATATATATTAATCAGGGATTTGATGGCAACCTCACAAGAAAAGGATAGAATCCAAAGAGGAAGGAACAGAGTAAAAGAACAGATTCAGAAGGTAAATGCTAACTGAGCGGAATTTTAGAAAGAGAAGACATTCAGAGATGAACAGAAGGTCTACAATCTTCTTGGTGCATGTTACCCAAAAAACTTGGAGTTATGCCTAGGAATCCTGAATCTTTCCCACTTTTTCATGAAAAAAAAAATAAAAAGGACCTGTTGAAGAAGACAATATGTGATCGGGAAATTGAAACTACATCAGAACATATATATATATATACACAAGCATATAAAAATTTACACACATACAAAACATATTTATGGATATTACTTCTATTCCAGCTTTCTTGAGATAAAATGAGGGAATAAAATAAAAATATAAGAAATTAATTCCTAAAGAAGTTTCTGTTCTCTGAGATCAATACAAGAATAAGAGGATATCTTAAAGAAATATCTATTCAACATGCTTTTAAACTGCAGAATTTGTTTCTGCATGACATTGCTGAGGTCAAGACCTTAGCACATCCCAAAAGGGGCTACATTTTGCAATAGATTTTGGAAGTATACTCAAGCACTACAAGAATACACAAGAAATAAGTGAGTATTCCTCAAGATATCTTCTGAGTGATAAAAAATAAAGAAAACATTAAAGAGAAAATATGAAGAAACAAAATAACTTGATTTGATTCTTACTGCAAATATTATCTTCTTTTTAATCAATGAAAGACAAAAAAAAAAATGTAATGTTTTTACTACTTACCACTGTGTGTATGTTTCTCAAAATTGGATATGATGTATCATATCTATTTTGCTATTCTAATTGGTAATTCATTTGGAAATTCATATTTTAGTGGATGAATTAGTGATCTGGCCATCTTTCGCTGATTTTAGTATCAAATAGTTCCTTATGCTGAGCATAATTAAACACATAACACAGGAAAAAACATTTTAAAATAAACAGAATTAAACCTTTTTACTTTTTTGACACAAGTAATCTATTTAAAATAAAATTTCAATAAAATTGCTCTGTTAACATTAATGAACCAGTAATTCCTCTTTAGGGTATTTTTCTATAGTCTAGTTAAGCTTCATTTGCCAAGTTGCAAGTATAATATACCGAAATATTTTCTGCTATTGACAAAAGAGCATTGAAGATAAGTTTCAATTGAAATTTGTCAGTGAATGATAGGATTGATAAAAATCCACATTCCCAATAAAATCATATAACATATAAGTGTAAATCCAGGATAATTTTGCTGATTTTCTCCCAACACTTTTTGTTCTCCGAGCAGTTTATTTCCTTTAGATGAACTGATAGCTACCAGAACACAAATTACTGAATCTCAGTTTAAAAAAACTAGTAGGACTGTGCACTTTTATTAGTGAAGACTTTCTTGTAGCTGTCACTGCAGTCTTACGCTCAGAACATTTTTGTACAAATGAGGGACAGACAACACATCAAAGGACAGATAACCAAATAAGCATTTTCAATAAATCTTCCAAATGCAAATTTGAATATTGACTATTTATTGAGAAGTTGGAGGAGAAAAAAAAGAAACCTGAAAAAGATTGAGATACAGAATTATCACAGCAAAAGGGATAACAGTTGTTGCAATGGTGCTCACTAATTAAAACTATGTCATTTAAGAGGCAAGCACTTAATATAGGAGAATATATGTCATGAAATATAATAAGGAGATGTGTCTGTATTTTTTTGCACAGGGTATCACAGATATCTTTTGTCAGAACAAATGGGGATTGGTAGCAATATGGTAATCTAGGAAAACAAAATTCTGAAAATAGTACCAATTCATGCTGTCTCAACTACTCCCATCTTCCCAAAAAAGGTCATGTAAGAAGTTCAGGCTTTCTTTAGTTTCTCTGCCTTTAATCAGATCAAAATCTTTGTTGTTTCTCATGACTTTGAAATTTAAATAAAAATACTTTTTATCAAGGTTTTTATTGATACAATAGTATCTATTACAAACAATAAGAAGGCTGCACTTAGCAGACCACCACTTATTAATTCTAGCATGTTGTCTAATTAAAGTCTGTCAGATTGGAATGAGAAAACACATTTTTTTCCTTACTCCAGTGGCATCATTATGGCTTATAAAAAAACAATTGTTATTCCCATTCACTAAGGTACAATCCATGCATAAGGATATTGAAAAGACATATAATATATTCTAGCAATTAATTCTCTCATCCTCCACCACCCAAAATGAATAGAACAGAAATTTTCTCACACCAGTGTTCAATAATACAAATCCTCAGATGTGTATATCATCTCATCAGAGATTCATCCAGTTATTACCTGCCAGGAAGAGATTCATTCTGTATTATCTGCTAGCATTAACATAAGTAAAGCTTCTTCAGATACATGTGAAAGCCAGACTATTCACCTTTCCATTCCCTTCTTTCCCCTCAGTCCTTTAATTCTTGTTAACCTACTTGTTGTACAAAAGTCTTATTGGAGATTCAAGGTCATGTCTCAAAATTGCCAATAATCTGCATTAACTAGAGGACCCATACAACTATCCAAAATATCCCAATCTTGTACATTTCATTTCCCATTGTACTGTTTAAATCACCATTCTTTTCTTCACCACAGGGCCGTAGACTTGGGTTACAACAATGTCCTCCCTCTCCCTCCTGCTTTTCTATAATTACCTAAATATTTTCATTCAAGATAAGCCATTACCATTTTATAACCCACAATGGTCAGGGTTCTGTCTAAAAGGAACAACAACCAAATTACAGGTAAGATCCTAAGCATCTTAATTATGTAACTGAATTCTGCATTTATATTTAGAATTATTATTTCCAGAACTATATCCAGTTTTTTTTCTAATTAATAAAAAATATATAGTCTGCTTTTGTAGCTGAGTAACACCTAATCATTAGGGATTTGCATACAGCAACTATGAGGTTTAATGCTGTGTAATACCTTGTGACAATTTGGGACACAGAGAACCACACTTGCACAAAAAGTTAAATAGAGTCTCGTAGCTGGCATGTTTGGCAGATACAGCTAACATTGCCTCAGTGTGTCCCCAGAGCCAAACAGCGAGGGCTCTCAACACAAACAAGAGCAAAACGAAACCTAGCAGTGCTGTTTATGTCCCACATAATTCAGTGTAAGTTTCAGCTCCATCACAAAGCAAAGCCTTGCTCTGCTCTGTCCCCAGCTTCAGGCGTGTGGGATTCAATAGCTGTACAGCTGCCAGGTGCATTAGTTGAGCTTGATGCTCAAACAAAAAACCTATTTTTGGTCGGGGTTTTGTCATCAGATCAATGAGTTGAAGAAATTCATTGCATGATTGGCCTTTCAAAACATAAAGAGGGCTTATAAGAAAGACGGGAACAAACTTTTTAGCATGGCCTGTTATTATAGGGAGAAAGACACTGCTTTATTTTGTCTTCTTTTAAACAATGTCTTCTTTTAAACTAGAAGAGAGTAGATTTAGATTAAATATAAGGAAGAAGATTTTTTACAGTGAGAGTGGTGAAACACTGGCACAGGTTGTCCAAAGAACTAGTGGATGTCCCATCCTTGGAAGCATTCAAGGTCAGGTTGGATGGGGCTCTGAACAATCTGGTCTGGTTGAAGATACTCATTCACTGAAGGGGAATAGGACTAGATGACCTTCCAACACAATCCATTCCACGATTGCTAAATACTGTGCCAGAAAAGGGGCTAATACATGCACATAGGAGTGAGGCATTGGAAGGGCCTGACTTTGGCATTGGAAAGGTTAGAAGAAGGCTGACTTTGAACTTCAGTAGATTTAGTGTAACACAAACCTAGTCACCGAGTGGTGTTCATCAGTTGCTCACCTGTGCAGTGCAGAGCCAAAGCCATGTAGCACTTTTTTTCTTCTTGTCCTCTTAGTTTCTGTATTTCCTATAACTTCTCTGGATAACCACCTTTTCTTTCCATTTCAGTTATTTCAAATTTCTCAAGGAGAATTTAGCCATCAGCTCAGATCATCTACTGGCACTCAAAAATATGCATTCATAGGCAGCTTATGGTATGTCATGTCACATTAGTCGCCCACAAGCTCAATCTTGAGTCACTGCTGTAGAGCCTGGCATGTTAGCTGTTAAGCAATTTCCCTTTTGTATAATCATGGTTGCAAATGACCTGAAAAAAGAAAAGTTTTTTTTTTTTTGAATTGCTAAAACTTGAAGTTATGATCTTAAAAAAAGAAGGAGGAATCATGAACAGCTAAGACAGAAAGAGATTTTTTTTATACCAGCCTTTATAAACTACTGTACATTTTTATTTTATGCCTTTCCAATTTAATTTATCAATTAATTAACCTTAATGAAAAGGGGATACTTTGCCAAAAATACATATGCCTTGCTATTGCAAATAATTTGAGCAATTAGCTACAGTGCTTTGATATCTGTGAAATACATTGCACAAGCAACAAAGTCCAATTTTTTAGAGGCATTTAGGCAAATAGACATGCAAAATTGTCACTCAAGATAGTTTGTAGGTGCTGAGGTTAGTTAAATTTCTTTATGTTTAAGTGCCATTTAAGCAGTGGGCTGTCTGATCCTTTGTTTCCAGTTTAGCTGTCAAATGAAAATTTTAACAACAAAACAGGATCAAATAAAACTGAATTATAAGAAACAGAAATTCAATAAATATTTTTAAAGCACCTTTGTATTTTAGTACTTAGATGGAAGGGAGTAAGAGGGAACTGGAGATATCTCTTTCTATGTAAAAACCCAGTGCTAAACATTATTCGGAGTGTGAAAGGCTTAACCACTGTTACCACATCTGTGTTTTTTCACACACCTCCCCAGCTGCCCGCAATTCTCTTCACTCTAAATCTTTCCATAATGGTTTCCCTTAATCTCTTCTTTTGGATCATTTACAGTTTATGTGGAAGATGTTAAATTACCAGAGACAACAATTAAGATAATTTGCCAGCTCAGACATCAAGTCAGTGAGAAAAATGCCTGGATTCTCACGCCTGCTTGATGGTAATTTGTGCAAAGAACTGCATTAACCAGAGGCTAAAATCTGTCACATTCCTCTTTATTCAAATACTAGCCTGTTCCTCCAGACCCACCTTCTGGGATGCTGGGGATATAGATTCCTGCATACAGAAGTGGAATTTGAGGTTTTAAACAGACCCAGCCATTACTTTAATCATGAAATGTCTGTCAGATTGGAGTGCTAGTACCTCAGCTACTGCATGTTTTAAAAATCTAGCTCTCCATTCAAAAACCAAACTAATATCATGTTTAAAAAAAAATAAACTATAAAGTAAAACCAGTCAAATTACGAAGAGTGTCAAAGCAGCCCTAAGTAGTGGGTTTGACTGGTAGAAACAACTTCCCTCTGGAGATAGTGCAGAGGTCTTATTTCTCTGTCCCTCAACATAGAAGGATCACAATGCTGACACATCTTAAATGTCACTGCAAAGCAAAAATCAAGTTGGTACAAAATTTGAAAGCATTGCATTTCATTTCAGCTACTTTGCCTGCAGCTGAGGACGTCTCCTACTTCAGGACTGAGAAGCAAAGCAAACCCAGAGAAGACCTGCCACCTTGCAAAATCTGTCCTTTGACTCTTTGGCTTCAAAGTTTAGTTTTGGGGTTCAATAATCATTAGAAAAAATTACTTCTGAGCTAATTGCCATTACATAAACATGGATTTTCCCCCAAACCCCATAAAAATCTAAGATGAGAAAGACTATTTTCACCTAGGAATCACTTTTCAGAATTCCCTTTCCTGAATTTTGTGAATTGTCTGAATGACCTATATCTTACTGGATTCTCATGGGTCTTAGTGATTGTGCAGGAGGACAGAGCAAAGATGTGACCCTAACATTTGATCTTTGTGCCATTCATGACATTGTAAAGCTTAGTGGAGCTCCTCAAATTATGTCCATTTCATGATAAAGTGTGTCAGGTGGCTCATGCATTTCTTGAAAGACCACAAACCCCTTGATCATCCTTGCTTACCTTCTCTGAACCTTTTTCAGTTCTAATACATAATTTCTGGACATGAAGGACCCATAACAGTTAGGCAGTGTTCAGTGTGGAGCAAACAATGGGTTTATGTAAATAGCTTCTGGTTTGTTCTCTATTACATTCTCTCTAAGTCTTTTTCTTTTTTTTTTTTTTTTTTTTTTTTTTGTTTATTGTTAATGCTGTTGAATGGGTGTATTCAAGGAACTATTCATCTTAGCCTCAAGATTTCATTATCCAGTGGCTGGAGTGAGTGTGTACGAAGCTTCACATACACCTTTTTGTATGTGAAGCTGCAATTGATTTAAACGTACATTTTTTATGTGTGTATACTTCCATCTGCCATTTGTTTACCCAACCACTTGTAAGGACTTTCTGCAATTTGCTGCAATGGATTTTATCCTTTCCACCTTGAAGAACCCTGTGTCATCAGCAAACTGTCACAACACATCCCTATTCCTGCTGGTTTATGTTTTTGTTAAACGGCAAGTCTGAGAACAGCACCCTGTGTGACTGCGTTGCTGACCTCCCCCATGGAAAAGTCTGATCCTTACTTACCCTTATCTAGTCTTCCAGAGCTTAAGACACTTTCTATTTTCTTCATTTGGATGCAGCTTTCAGGGGTTTTTTATTAATACCTGATGAATTCTAAAAATGCCTCCTTTAACTTTGATGCTGTCATTCCTATTTTTTCTCAAGCTCATCACAACTGGTTATGTGCATGGGGACTGCACTTCCCATGCACTGTCTCTCAAAAGTCTCAGTGTTACCTGATAAGTTTAAATTGTCTTACCTACCTTTTTCTCAGCTTCTTTTTAAAAAAATTCTTCATCTTTTATAGATCCTTTTATTTAAATTTAGCACAACTTTAGTGACTTTTCTTGTTTGTTTTATTTTGACCTGTGTTGTTTCTTTGGGGAGCTCTAAATGCTGTTACATATTTTTTCAGCATTTGTTTCCAAAATGTTGGTATTGTAACAGAAAACAAAAGAGGAGTTTTAATGATCTGTCTGAAAGGTTTCAGATCAAAGAAAAGAGAATATTCTGAGTTGGAAAGGACCCATCGGGTTCATCCAGCCCGGCTCCTGGCCCTGCACAGGACGTACCCAAGGAGTGCCACTGTGTACCGGAGAGCAATGTCCAAACCCTACTAGAACTCTGTCAGGTGCTGTGGCCACTTCCCTGGGGAGCCTACTCTTGTGCCCAACCACCCCCTGGGCTAATAATCCTTTTCCAATGTGGCATTGTGTGTTTTTAGAATCGGTTATTCCTTTTGTAACTCAATAATGGTTTGGTCCTCGGTTCCCCCCATGTACTTCCCTCACAATGGTTTCTCCCTATCTTCTCCCTTTTGGAGCTTACCCCCCCCCCCGCCTGTCATGGTAACCACCCCCCTTATCTCGAGAATACTCTGTGTCAGTCATTTCCTTGATGTATGATTTGCCTCTGGGGTTTTTCCCCTCCCCTGTGTGATCTTCAGTGGCTTAGCTGTAACCCACGCTCCTCCCTGGGTCCTTGTTATTGGTAAGCTTTGTGTCTCCTCCCATCACACCCACTCCCTTTATCAGCGCCCCCTGAGACCCGGTCTTTGACACCAGTTACTAGCACCGCTGGGGAAGATTAAAAGATCCTTGGTACCTATACGGGTGTCCCTCCTCCTTCCTTTGCTTCGGTACCTCATAGCCGAGATCCCGCCTGTGCCACCCACGCCGCAGACGGTAACCACTGCCAGGGTTCCGGAGGGAATCCGGGAGTGGCACTGCGTGTGGCCATCTTCGGCTGGGCCGGGGGCACCCAGCCAGGCTCCCGTACAGCCCTGCGGCCGCAGGAGAGAGGCTACATTCCAATATTCAGCATCAGCCTCCCCCGACACAGCTCCAGACAGTCCCTCAGGTCCTGTCACTGGTCACCAGAGAGGAGATCAGTGTCTTCCTCTCCTCCTTCCCTCACAAGGATGCTGCAGACTGCAATGAGGTCTCCTTTCAGTCTCCTCCATCCTGAAAAGACCAAGTGACCTCAGCTGCTCTTCATACAGCTTCCCCTCGAGACCCTTCACCATCTTTGTTGCCCTGCTTTGGACATTCTCTGGTAACTGGATAGCTGTGGTAAGGATATGTGGCAGCAGCTCTCTGGCCCCAGAGAGCAGATACAGGCCTTCCCAGGCATTTTCCCTCAAGAATGCTGTAAGAAGCTGTGAGAAAGCTCAGAGAAAGAATTAAAACAATTCTTATCTCCGCTTGCTGCACCTGTTGCTAGGATAATGTGGAATGTGTTATAGAGACTTGTTTACCAAAGGGTGGTGGTGTTTTGGTTGGTTGATCAATGAGGTCAAAGCTGTATTGGACAGGCTGGAAGGGGTTATGGGTTTCTTAAGAATATGGTATGAATATAGTATGGAAGAATAAAGCAATGAGTCAGCCTTCTGCATCATGGAGTCAGCGCTAATTACACCCGCGTCAGGGGGACCTCTGTGTTGACAAGGATAGACCCCAGCAATCTGACTAGAGAAGGGGAAAAATGAAGGAGAGCTAAAAAATACAAAACTACAGGTAGCAGACAAAGGCAAGAGCAGATGGATTTGTGCAAAACTCTTTGGACGAGAGGATGACTCTGAAACAGGACTTCTGACCCCTCAAGTATCAAACCTGGAAGCGAAATTATTATGTGATTATTGCTTGTAAAAAAGAGAGGAAAAAGTTCTGCTGAGCCCCCGAGACATCTGTTGCCCCACAGAAACCACCTTTTCTTCATTCAGTCTTATCTTTGCCACAGAGAAACAACCTATTTCTCTGCATGCCAAGTCCTCACTTGTGATCAATATACATGTTTTCTGTCTTATCCATAGGTTATCAACCCTTTAATCAGGGATTGGTATTTTAAATTTTTAAAAGATATTTTAAAATGTGTACTTTTATTGTGAAGATCCAGCTCATGACTGATGTCAGCAGGCACTAGAGTAAGAGAAAAAAATACTCCTAGAGTGAGCCAGCAATGTGGGTCTCCTGAGATAGAGGCCCCAAATGTTCTCTGAGAGAGCTGCCTTCCTTGGAATATACGTTTTTACTTTCAATCTTTCTTCAAAAAACAGATTGATACATAACATAAGTCAATTTTTAATGTAGGAAAATCTTGACTTCATAAAATCTGTGTCTCCCCAAAAATGTTCTGGGTAATAGAATTCACTTGAACAAAAGAGGAACAAATGTTACTAAACATGTCATTAAATATTATTCTTTCCTCTTGTGGTATGCCAATATTAATTTATGTTCCAGATACGTTCCCTTTCAGAAAAGTATAACAGGCTCCAATTCCATCTCTTCCTGATACTCTGGATGTAAACCCCATTTTAGTGGTGAAAATATAGCTAAAAAACAAAAAAGCAAAATACAGAGTACAAAAAAAAAATGTTTGGCCTTAAAGGAATGTCTTCTCTTTGAAAACCTCATACTGAGCAAACAAAAGCAAAAGTATCTGTTGATGTAATATTTATCACCCAAATCAGTTGTGTTGCAAAGATCAAAGAAAATATATTTACCAGTAGAGTGCTGGGTAGAGATGTTGTTAGAGTTTGAAAACAGGAACCGTAAAAAATTGAATCCTGAATACAATTTTAATACATTAGACTTCTGACACCAGCTCTGTCCTGTTATAATTCTAGTAAAAAAGAAAATACTATTGTAAAGACCAAAAGAATAACTTGTGAAAAAATATTCTTTTCTTAAAATAAAAGAGGTGATAAGGCTTTACAATAATGTGCTTTCATGAAAATTCAGCAATGTGCTATGACAAAACAACTAAAAAGAAAATCTTTTCTTTGAACTTTTGCTTTCTTTTTATGCAATCAAAGTATAGTATAGAACGGGGAACTCATTCTGAAGGACACATTCAGTTTCTGCCTCACATGGCGTATAAGCCTCCACCAATGCTTGATTTAGTTATTTCTCTCCTCCAAACACTTTTTTCAGAGAGAATAAGTGAGCATTCATTTACAGCAGCATTTACATTGTTGGATATGAGGCCTTGATGGTAAAAAAGACTTGAGGAGTCAAGGGGAAATAGCAGGTTTTCCCCTTTATTTCAAGTGTACATGGTAAATATATTTTTAAAAAAAGATGGTTTTAAACTGAAGGAAGGCAGGTTTAGATTGGATACTAGGAGGAAGTTCTTTAATGTGAGGGTGTTTATCCACTGGCACAGGTTGCCCAGAAAAGCCCTTGATGTCCCATCCCTGGAGGTGTTCAAGGTCTGGTTGGACGGGGCTCTGAGCAGTCTGGTACAGCAGAAGGTGTCCCTGCCCATGGCAAGAGTGATAGAGCTAGATGATCTTTAAGGCCCCTTTCAAATCAAACCATTCCCTAATTCTATGAATCTATGATGAGGTTTTTCAAACCTATAGTTCTTTTTTTTTCTTTAGCTAAATTGTTTATAACCTAAAGCTGTTACTCAGTGAGAGGCAGAAACTGTGGATGAGAATGTGAACTTGCGCTGAATAATATCTATTGGGGATTTTTTCCCCACTAATAAGTAGATTTTGTAGGGAATTCTACTATTTTGACTATCTGCAGCTCTACTTAAACTCAAATAATAAACTGAGAATGTTTTCTGTGAATCACTATCTCCCAGCTGACACTGCCCATTTTTCCAGCTTCAAGTCATGCAGTTTATTGACCCTTTATCTTGTCAGAAGTTCCAACTTCCTAAACATAGTGGGAGTTTCTTGTTTCAGCCTTAAATTTTGTATTGTTCTGTTTCTCTGGGTTTGACCACTGAATGGAATGAGAATTGCATTTGTTCTATAGAGAATATGTAATTTTTTTTCACAGTACATTGATGTACTAAATCAATAACCTTACAGAGAAAATTTGAAGGAAAGTTTTACCTCCAGAGTCTTGGCCACAAACTGAAAATATTGAGACAACTGTAGGTGCCAATTGTGAACAGATTGTACTTTCTGCAGTTCCAGCAGAATTACAAGTGCTTACCAGTTGCAAGACTGGATGACCCAACATCTCCTCTTCACAGTTCCATTTACACAAGTTTTAGTGAGGTTAGGTGCTGGTTCAGTTCTGCCAAGACCTCAGCCTAGATCTTCAGAGGTTTGAAACAGAGAACAACCTGTAATTATTGCACGTCACTTTTTATTTCCTACTTCCACAAGGGCAATAGTAATTTAGTCTTGAATTTTCTTAGCAGCAAATGATGGTCTAGTTTTATTGTAGTTATTACCACTTTTGTCAAGACAGCTGGAGTCAGGAATCTGGTCATATTTTGTTTTATTCTCATTTCAGGGAATCGGTAAGCAAGTAAGGATGCTGGGCATGCTTAGGACATTAGGATATCTAGAGGATCTTACAAAAACCTCTTGTTCCCTCTGGTTTCCTTGACAGAGTCAATTTCTCCAGTTACAAGCAAGCCTGGAGTATCCAAATTTTGGTGAAACTTTCCAATAGTCTGTTGATTTCTTCTTTACTAAGAAAGTCATACGACTTCTATTAAAAATGCCATCACATTCCAGAGGATTTGAAACAATTTCATCTCCCTCTAGAATGAAATTCAATTAATTTATCTTGATTTTGCAAGTCTTATGTAACTCTCTCCTTTACCCTATGAATTGTATATAGATGTTTCTACCTGTTTTTGGATGAATCAGAGCCTTGTTTTGAAGTTTTTGAAAACACTACTGTAATTGTTCCCAACTCTCAATCCTGTTACTCTTCTTCTGTCTTCTAGAAAACTTCAGAAATTCATGTTTTCTAAGCCCTGGTTGTACAAAGAAGACTAATTTCTTTACAAAGGAAGAGTAAAATATTCTGATTTCACTTGATTTCACATCCATTGTTCTTTGTGTGAAAAATTGTCATCAACATCATTCACTGCAATTACAGGAAAATAACACTAAGAGCCATAGTACCATATCCAAGTTATCTTTTAATTTTTGTTTACATGAAGAGCAGAATTGTCTTTGGTTTATTGAAGACACAGCTCCTGAAAAGCAACCTGCTTCCCCAACATTACACAGGAAGCTTGTGGTACAGCACATATTTTATCCTTTAAATCCCAGCCTTGCAATGTCTACTCATCACAGCAAACATGGCATTTTTTCCACAATGCACAGTAGATGCTGCCTTGCCCAGCACCTAGATGCTGTGATTGCTGTTTCATGTGGCAGCCTACTGTGGACCAGTCCCACAGCTGCCCTGACTAAAGTCTATAAAGGATGTATTTTGCCAAAGCTGAAGAAAGTGGCAATCTCAGCCTCACAGGCAGGGCTCTGCTATCATCAATCTCTATCACAGCAGTTAACCTAACCATCATATTTCTATTTTTTCCTAAGGAAAAAATAAATATTCAGAGTATCTTGCTGTTAGACTGAACACAGAATTCAATGCATTGTTCAAAGGCAGAGCACACAATTTGCTCTTCCTGCTCCTGCTGTTTTAAAAATAAAATATGTTTTCAGGTTTAACTTATATTTAATGTCATGTTCGACCTGATACTGCTTCTAAGTGTTGGCTTGGTAAAACCTTAAAACTTTTAAAATAAACTAAATGTGTAACTGATAGGGATTAAAGCTAAACATATTTATTTGTAAATCTACTTTTTAAAAATTATTTTCCATGTCTAGACAATAGCAATTTCAGTCATCAAGATAGAACAGCACTTGTTATTCTGTTATGCTCTCATCTCCTGTTATTCTTCAATGCTGCAAGTCTAATAAAGGCTCCTGATCATCCTTGAACCTTTTGGTTTCCATGTTCCCACATGGTATCTCCCAGCAGGTCTTCAAAAGCTCGTGGCCATCGCTGGCTTTTCTACAGCTCCTGCTGTTGTTACTGCTCACAGAACTGGCACCACAGTACTGGGGAGAAGCTACAGCAAAACAAACACAGTGCAGACTTTAAATGGAGACACCCTGAATGAAGTACAATGCCTGATGTATTTCTGTTTCTCATTGTCTGCTGTGGCACCAGAGAAGAGCTCTCTGAATTCATCCAGGATGCAGGAGCACAGTGATGGGCAGTACCATCCTAAGAGCACATACACTGTTATGCAGCTGGTTTTTTTGAAAACACAGCCATAGTCATGCGGTTTTCTTTCTAATACTTGCTTTTGGGTTTTTATTGAATTATTTCTTCTTTCTGTTACAATGACTTTACCAAAAGTTGGTTACTTGTCTGTAAAATGCATTTTTATTTATTATATGAATTTTCAGTGCTTTAAGATAATTTCCACAAGAGCATTCAGGCAAGTTCTGAAGCAAAATCTACTTACAGAGTTTCTTGCTTATTCATGTGGTTCTGGTTTCAATTTATTCATTTCTTCTCAAACAACATGTTGTACAAGAAAAATCCCATTTTTAAAATGTTGTTAAATGAAAGAAGTGGCAGTCTAAGAAGTCTGAGAATCTGAAAAATGCAGGCACAGCCAGTAGCATTTAGCTAAGGCCTTCAAAAGGGAAGCACAAGGCAATAAGGAAAAAGCTACTTACTGGTCTGTTCTTTGAAAGAGACCTCAGTAACCTCTTTCTCAGCCAGCAAACTCTGTCCATGCATGGAAAAGAGGTTTAAGGATGTATACTAATGCATATATACCAAGGGATAAGGGCTCTTTTAATGACCTATGGTAGTAACAAATTATTTCATCTGCCTGCCTAAGCTCCAACTCAGCTTTGGCAGTCACTGCATTGGAGAATATCATCAAAGTTTCAGGCATCTCATGATGCAGACTTCACTGCTGAGGAAATAGTGGTCTTTTGAAAACCATACCACCCTTGATCTCTGATTTTCAGTAGGGAGCATTTTATAAATCCCTGAACACAGACTAAAATAAGTTATGCTGCTAAAGCAAAAAAAAAAATCTTCTGTATTGTCAGCCTCCAAAAGTGCAGTTTAAGATTGAATAGGACTTGTCACAAAACACAAATTTTAGTGATGCAATGTGAAATTTTGCAAATGAGACACTCGAATTTTTTTTTTAAGGGAAAATGTTATTTTTAGACTGAATATATTCACTCTAAGTGATGCAAAGAGCATAAAGAAAATAACACAGATTCTTTGTGTTTTGATGAGTCAAACTAGAAACAAAATCATTTGGTATCAACTAAAAATAAGTTTGAGTATTTTGATGTGTTTTCCCTCTCTGTCTCTAATAAACACAAAAGACAGTGTTTAATGAATTTTATTTTGTATAGGTTCAAGTATACCCCCAGGTTCTCTCCCCCTTTCTAATTTTCCTTATTTTCCTACATGTCTTCCAGACTTATGCCTTTCCCTACTTTTTCTGTCTCCTCACACACATTCTTTCTGGGGTTTTTAATCTGTGAACAGAAATTAAGCAATGCCACGGTCTAACTTTATTAAACTCTCAGTGCAAACTAGATTAGATAGCAGGGAGAAATAAGCCATTCACACCATCCCTCTTCAAGCACTGCATCACTGCTATAGTACAATTACATTAAGTAACTGAGGTTGGTAAAAAGCAGTTCACACTGTAAAAGAAGTTTCTGACTAATAAGATAGTGCTGACAGATCCTGACTGACAGAAAGAGACAGGTCTTCCCATTAAAAGAAAACATGAAAGTTAGTGAGGATAAGAGTGGTAATAATACTGTAAAGCTCAGCTTCTGGCCCTTTGCATTTTAGAGATGATAAAATTATGTGACTTTTTATGTATATATTCTCATATAAATTTCAGAGTTGAAATACTTAATCTAATTAACTGCTTACCCTCAAAGAAACTTACTTAGCATTTGTGTTAAGGCTTTTTCACTCAATTTTTGCCTGCTTTTCTGGAGTATCAGAGGCTTGTGGGAAGACGCAAGGAACAAGAAAGCCAGTTAATCTCCTCATGGTCTTTCAGCATCAAAGCAAAAGAAACTGACCAGGACAAATACCAACAGACTCAAACCTAGGCCTGTACAAAACACTTTAAGTAGACACATATAGTTGTATATATACATATAGATAAATGAGCATTATGGCTCTGATCTGCTCTGTGCTGACATTTCTTTGTCAATTGCTGTCTGCTTGTACACCTATCTACTGACTATTGGTGGAAATGTGTAGCTGCTGGAATAAAAAAAGCAATTTTTCCAGCTTCTAAATGAAACATTTTGTTTTGGGGCTTTTCATGTGTGTGTTAAAGGGACACTTTCAACTAATTTAAGCTACCAATTGGGAAATTGAGTGCCCTTTGTAGTCTTCTGACATACTACATTCACACCTGCCCACATTCTATACCAGAATTATTTTTATCAAGGCATGAAGGCATTGCATTATATTAAATAATGTCTTTAGGCTGGTTGCAAGCACACTGAAGTCTACTCCTGGCTCTATCCAAGGCAGAAAAAAACCCATCGTTCCTTCCTGCCTCAGTTTCCCTTTTTTCAGTAAAGCGTGTGCTCCTGCAAGAGCAGGTTAACTCTCACCATGCATTCAAATAAGACCTGTCACCCAAATTTTAACTCATCTTAGATGAGTATTCTGAGTATCCTCAGAATATTCTGAATATTCTAGAACATTCTGAATATCCTTGAATATTTGGAATCTCCAAAATAAAGTTATTGACAACTATTGGGGTCCAAGTACTTATCCCATAAATCACAACATAAACAAAGGTCTTACCATAAATACACTCATCTCTGCTTCCCTCCTTCATCAAGAAAAGATGAGGGGAGAAAAAATTGTCTTTGCAGTATGCTCTGAGTTCCAATAAATTTGGGTTGTGAAGTTCCAGCTGGGCTCTGAATTACAAACCTAAAAATTACTTTCCAGCCGCTGCAGTTTGTTAGTATTGATAGAACAACAACACTTCCTGGACCTTAGCTGACCCCTCATGCAACAGCAGCAGAGCATCTTTCCTGCTGTGATATTGACTTGCACTTGCAGAACTGACTTAAGCAAGGTGCAGTCCTCCATTTTCTCTGCAGAGGATCTAAAGAATTAGAAAGATTAGTTTGAAACCTTGGTTGCAGAGTAGGATCTGGCAGTCTGTCTTAGCACTTGATAATTCTCACCACCCTAGTTTTGCCCTCAGATTGTTTCTGAACCATATTTTAAGCTTAGTTCCTCTGCTGGCAGATTTCATAGCACGTCTAAAAGTTGAATTCAGGAACTCCTCTCTTCAGTGGTACCATAGGTCACCTAAGTGCATCAATTTGAAGTTTTTGTAGCCATTCCACTCCTGAAAGGAGGGGAGTCTGGCCCTGGACCTCCCAACATCCCATGGAAAGGCCTAAGGAGGGAACACATGGGCCAATACAGACTTTCAAAGCACTTTGCACACTTTTCATTAACAAACCTCTATGCATTTTTATTATTCATAAGATTGAATCTGAAGAAAACTAAGCCAGAAGCAGAACAGTTTGGTTTCTGCATAAAAAATCATTCAGACTCCAAGACTGGAGTTATTTCCTGTCTTTCTGTATCCCAATGTATCTCACTCCTAGCTGTAATTCTGCAATGCAGAATGTTATAAAAGTTCTCTAAAATAAAACCTCATGATTAGGAATCCTCCTTTGGATTTCTGCATCCAAATCCTCCTCACTGTGAAGGGCCCACACCTTCATCTTTCTAGATAAGAGTCTAGGAGCATTGGCACAATGTGAGAGGCAAATGGCCCACTAGGTCTTTGGATAATTTCAGCATACCCTGGCAAGAAATAAGAAGAGAGACCACAGAACACTTTAAAGGTGTTTTTCAAGTGCTGACTGAAGTTCAAGTGTACTTCAAACCAGAGAAGTTACGACACTCTGTTTAAGGTTTATTCCAGGCAGATAATTTATTTGTCGCTAAAGAACTTTATATTTAAAGTGTTTTCTGAGACATAAATATGTCACAGACTTTTCTCTGAAAACAGAAAGGTCTCACATTTGCTTTAAAAGTATGTCTAGAATCCTCAGAGCCATAAGACCTCCATGGTTGGTGCTGACCTGGAGATAAAACGTGGTTCTCCAGACACCAAGAGGAGCTTGGACCTGTCATTGCATGACTGAATGAGGAGTAAATAAGGGTAGAGACAAAGCAAGAGCAGAGAACTATGCATGGCACAGCCATATGTGTCTGCAGTGGGATTTCTGAGGAACTCCCCTTTGAGACAACGTAGCTGTGCTGTTAAATAATTCATTTATTTTCCTAAATATTATCAAAGTTTTTGTCCCAGATCTCCACTTCAGAGTGGAAAGTACTTTCCGCTCACAAGGATCTTTCAAGTCTGATCTACTAGGTGTTTTTCCCTAATTTTTTTTATTTGCCCAATATCCACATAAAAAAAAAGAAAAGAAAGAAAAAACCACAGCACCTTAATTACAACCTCTTCTTTGTTGTTCCAGAAGCCACAAAACCCAAAGAACACATTTTGGCTACCTCCCTTGTGGATATTTCAAGGTTGAATTGGCAGCAAATAATTAAGAGCTGCTGGCATGAGTAGAGCTGCTGCTTCTAATCAGGAACTTGAAGTTTCTCCAGAAACTTGTATTGCATCCCTGGCAATGAGTTTGTTACTGAGTGACAAATTTGGGATAAAGGAAAAATGAGCATACAAAATGTTTTTGGAATTTACCTCATTCTCCTCTCCATTCTTATCAAAATATTACTCCATCTGCTCAGGATCATATACGTCTTATTTTGGAGAATTGAAGCACTGCAGTGCTGGGTCCCAGATTTCAAGGATTAAATGTAACAGAATCTTTCAGGGAGGTTGCACATCTTGACTATGAAACATAGTTCGTCATATTTCAAAAGATTAATATGAGTTTAATTGAACCACCAGAAGATATGTCAGAAGAATAATGCACATAATGGCACAGCTGTTAATTCTTCCTCTTATATGTCTGATCCAATTCTCACTCAAAAGGATTCATTCTAATTGGTTTAACAGAAGATGGATTGGACCCACAGAGTGGATCCAAATTACAATGAAGGGCCCAGGAAGCCTTTGCTAATTTCTGTAAGCAGTAAATAGGCTCCTTATTAGTATAAATTAAATTGGTACTGAAATGTACTGAAATGGTGGAAAGGATTTCTGTTTGTCTTTGTAGAAAAATGAATTTTATTCTCAATTTCTTTTTCCAGATTGATCAGAGGTACATGAATGCAAACAGCATTATTCAGAGGTCAATGCATTTTGTACCAAAGCCTAGAAAATATTCCATCTTTGTTAGAAAGAAAATTCATTTTCCAGGTTTGATAGAGCAAAATGTTCCAGTAATAATGTATTTTGGTAAAAATATAAATGAAAAAATCACAATTGAATTTCCTTTACATGTCCATCAGTCTAAAATCATAATTTAAGCACTTTTTTGCCTCTCTACATTTTTAATTTACATAATCTAGAATAATAATCTTTAACAGAAGCATAAATGAGAATAATGCCAGCTGGAAAGATCATTGGATGGAAAGTTGGACTCTGATCTTATCTGTGACTTTGATTCATTGAGGCTTGAGCAAGAATCAGTGTTACAGACTTAGATGTCTACAGATGTAGATGTCTACAGATGTCTGTGTTTGTCTTCATAAATTTATTTCCCTAGATTGTTTTTATTGGCAGTGGAAAGACAGGATTTTGTGGAGCATTGCTCATTCGAGCTATTTTTTACATTTACCTTAGAAAGAGCTGAGTCTTATCTCCAAGGTGCCTGATTCTCTCTAATGACTATAAAGATTTTTTTAGACAAGCAGCTTAGGTTTAGACATCCATATCTGCATGTATAAATCCTACTCAGGGTAGTCCTCCACCTTTTTTTTTCTTTTTTATTCTTCCCTGTGCTCAGACATTCAGCTGTTCCAGACAAGAATATATTTAACTGCAGAAGAACTTTGTCTCATTGAATATTAGAGAGACAGCACTCATGTACTCCATGCTTTGAAATGGCTGCAGAGAGATTCAGTAGAAGTGTTATTCCTTTATGCAAAGGACATTCCACAGTTTCTGCAGTTGTGTCACATGGATACAGCTATGGGTAGATTTTAGGCTTTCCTCTAACCCTACTATGATCCTATAATTATGTTGCTTTTTTTCAGGATTCTGTTACATTGGGCTTGTTCCTCTTTGCTCTATTGCCCTCCTGGAATTCTGCTGCTGAGCTACACCCTAAATTTTCTACCAGCTGTGAAGAAGTGGGTAAGATCACATGGTGAGTGCATTTTCCTCTTGCTCCTCTTTCTACAGCACTCATCAGCTCCAGTTTTCTGCTGGGGGAAAGATACTGTGCTATTCAACCACTCAGCTACCTCTGCCTCCCTTTGTTGCACTTGTTTTTGTTTTCCCAAGCCTTTATTAAAGTAGTTCCAGAATTATTCCCAAAGGAAAAAAGTATTATTACATATGAAGTATACCCTATTAAAGATTAGTTGTGTATCATGCCACTAAATGGGAGCATGTAGCTCCTTCCTTGCTCTGGATGGCTGCAGCATACCAAGTATCCTATATTGTGGCAGAAAATGTTATAGATCTCCAGCATTAAGATTTGCTTGTTTCCTTTCAGCAAAAGCAGCTAAATCCCCAGTCCCCCTGGTTTTTTACCCATATTCATATTAACTTTTACAGCAGAAGTCTTCTTCGTTGATCATTAAGGCTGAATCAGTGATATTGCCCACAAGTTTAGAGGCAACAAAAACGTGCAAGTGTCGGCTTGTGTTGTACATGTGATTAACTTTTATGGGGAGGAGGGAGTGGACCTTATATCTTCTTCCCTATCAAACCATTTTTTAATAACAGAATCTATTTCTTCATCCTCTTTCACACCACATCAACTTAAGGCATCTCTGAACATGCAGTAGATCTTCTTCACCTATAATTTCTGAGATTTATTTACTGATGACTATGGCAAGGGAGGAACAAAGCAGTAAGTACAATATATGACTGTTAATAACTGCATTTCAATGCTGGTCATGTTTGAGCCTTTTACTACTGGGTAATAATAACTTCTTTATGAATGTTAGGAGATAACATACGTCTCGTCACCTTGCTCCTTATGGGGTGGAACTGTAAACAAAATATTTTATTTGAGTGCTTGCTATAAAATTTAAAATAAATCAAGTTACTCTCTTAGACTGGTTAAAAAAAACCCCTATTTCCACAGATTGGTTTTACCTTCTTTCTCCAGGGTGAAGATCCCAGATCAACTGTCAGTTGCACAAACATCACACCCAGTATTACCTCTTGTATTTTAAAAATTGTTTGGAGTTCAAGCTGCTTAGAGTCCTCTGTTGAAGTAGGGCTTATTAATGCAGACCTAGAAATATACAAGCATATAGCTCTTGCACTGTAGATGGTTTACAGCATGGAAAAAGGAGATCTTACCTATTTGCACCTTCCTGAGGAGCCATCTTGATTGTCTGGCCTGGCCATCAGGTGGTGAAGCAAAGCAGATTCCATCTCAAGTCAATCACAAGATGCCAGTGTAGCCAAAAGATCTTGATTCAAAGCTCTCTGAAGTTCCAATTCAGCCTCTCTTGGCTTTATGATAGCACCTTATTCAAAAATCTATTTCACTGCTTTTTCTCATGCCAAGTTCCTTTGGATTCAGAATTTATTCTGTGAAAATGCAGATATAGACAAAACTATGGTTCACCTGTATCAATGCAAACTGTTTTCTTTCTATTTACAAACACATCTAAATTATTTTGGCTGACCTCTTTCGGCTGGAAAAGTAGGAGCTGACTTTGAGGGCTGCCACATTGGTCCCAAGTCTAGGAGGACACATGTACCTTGATCTAATTTATGCAAAGTCCTAAAAGTTCCAAAAGTTTTTGCTTGCACAGATTTAATTTATTTAGCTTTAAGTCACATATCTAAGGAGGTTAATTGCTGTAGGTTCCATTCATTAGCAGTTGATAAAAGCAAGATTCTCTAGAGGGCAATGAAATCTGTTAGGTTAATAACTGCCTGCTGAAGGTACCATCCAGTCACCAGTTACTATCCATACACAGTAACTATACAAAGTTAGTTGTGTGGTGAAAGTTTGTCATATAAGCAACTCAACCTGATGCCCAAACTTTTGTGAAACAATCCTGGATGTATTTTTAGACTTAGCATCAAGAGGCATTAGAATCATAGAATAGAATAATTAAATTTGGAAGTGGTCTTTAAGAGAATTTTTGCCCAGCTTCCTCTTTGTCGGCAGGCGTTACTCCTGAGCTAAGAGGAGGCAATCCTTGAACATTAACCAGATCTCTCTGGCACTTTCCATCAAGGGCTTTATTCCATGTACTCTGCCAAACAGATCCCTGAAGAGGTCCAGTTCTGCTCTCCTGTACGTCATGCTGTGCACCCTCCTCACTGCCATAAGGGTTTTAAACTCAGTCATTTCCTGAGCACTACAGCCCAGGATGCCCTTGAGCTCCACATTCCCCACCAGACTCTCCTTTTTAGGGAGAACAAGAACATACAGCATAGCACCTCTCGTCTTTGGGTTCTCTGTCATTTGGAGAAGGGAGTAATCCACAACACATTCCAGGACTTTTCTGGTTTGCTTGTACCCTGTTTTGTCCCTCCAGCAGATATTCAGTTTACTGAAGTCCCCCATGAGGACTAGGACTTGTGGATGTGAGGCTGCTAATGTCTCTATAGAAAGAGTCATCTGCTCATTCTTCCTGCTCAGGCAGCTTGTAGCAGACCTCTACAGTAGTACGGCCTATCCCTGCTCTCCCTAAAATCCTGACCTGTAAACTCTCAATTGGCTCATCATCCAAGAGATCCATGGAAGAACTCCATGCATCACAGCTGGTCACTGACATAGGGTGACACCCCCTCTTCTCCCTCATCTTCCCTTCCTGCTCTTCCTAAAGATCCTGTATCCTTCCATTCCAAAACTCCAGTCACAGGCACCATTCCAACACACGTGATGCCAATAAGATCACAGCCCTGCAGACATACAGGCAGCTCCAAACAGTTCTTGTTGATTCCCCGTGCAATGCTTCTCCATGGAGGAATGTAAGTTGGGTCCCCAGTGAAGCTGACTCACTGGCTGGAGAGGCTGGAATACCTTTGTGTTGTGCTTCAGGTGCTCTCTTTCATATCTTCTATCCTAAAACAACCTCACAGGAAGCTCCAGGGCAATAAACTCCCACACAGAATGCTCAGCTGTCAGAAGTGGAAGGGAAGGCAGAGAGTCATTGCCTACATACCATCTGAGAATAAGGCCTGCAGAGAGTAGGGTGAGACACCCTGGCTGCAACTCACTGGAAGCTCAGTAGGATAAATAAACATTCGTTTTCTTTTGTCAATTTTTATATCTTTTATTTCTCTGTTTCTCTAACCTGTGAAATATTCTCCCACTTTTTCACTTCATTTTCATTCCTGCTGTGAGTTGTATGTCTATACTGAGAGAATCCTTGCTGTAGAGTTAGTCAAAAGGATTTCTGTAGCAAAAAAAACCATTACTGTTGTTTCTTACTCCCACTCAGAACATTACAAGAGCAGGATAATGGATTCCTATCTATGTGCCATGACATTCTTCCTTTAAAAATGCGTATACAGTACAGTGCTTCTAGCTTGCTAACAGCTACAAACTGTTTTTGTATTGATACCATAATATATCCTCAGCATTTATCATCGGTTCTCAACAAACAACTATGTCCTACACTGAGAGTGTTACGTTTTAATCTCCACTGGGAGCAGAGTAATGCGATGTGCAAAGGAGATGTAAAAACTCTTCTATGCCCATTTTTTACATTAAAATCCCATTGAAATGCTGCTAAAATCTAAGAAAAACATGAGAAGCTACATATTGCAAGACAGAACATTTGAGGACAATAAAGGTGGAGGGACATAAACTATGTGTTTTCTGAATTTTTATACAAAGCTTTTTTTCCTTGATCATACCATTTTGTGTATTTGTGATGTTTTGATGTTGCATGTAGATAAACTGTAGGAAATTCAAGATCAAACATAACAGAGTAAGAACATGTTTGATGATAGTTTGTAGAGCTTGGCTATAAAATTTGCTATCCGTGAAACATTCAAGAATAAGGATCAAAATTAGCATCAGTGAGTGTTCACTAATAGGAAGCAAAGATAGCAAAAGCTATATCTCTTTTTCTCTGCTCTACATGCAGAATTAGAAAACCAAGAACTTAGAGTGAGGAAACACCAGATTGGTTTTCCTAGCCATTTCATATGATATCCCACACTCAGTTTGCTATAGATTTCTAGAGCTACTATGTTCTATACATCCGCAAAAATAAATTTTAGCCCTTCAGATACACTGATATGATTGAAAACAAAACCTCTCCATGTGTCTGGCAACACTGTTCTGCATAGCATCTGAGTTACTAGGAGAAGCTTTGCATTTTCCCCACTAAATTCTGCCCAAAAGCTTCCCTACTTTTACCCCCATCTAATTATTATAATACCACTACTTGAAGGGGAAAGAAGAACAGCACTTAATTGTAATATGTTTATCTAAGATATTTGCTCAATTTTTTCTCCAAAGTTGAAAAGTACTGAACATCAGCATCTTTTCATTCTAAGAATATATATTAAAATATATTAAATGTATGAAAATAAAATAAAATACACTCAAGTAGGAAATTTGTGTTAATGTGATGATAGAAAATATTTTCAAGAACGGTAAGTCAGTCTAGCTTCACTGACATGAGTGCAACTGCACTGATTTATATCAGCTGAGGAACTGGACCAACATTTTAAGTCCAAAAAATAGCACTAAACATATAAGTGATCAAAACATCACCCCATACTACAACAGTGCTTGTACTTCAGTGTATAAATATGCAGCTCTCATTTGATTTCATAGTCATACAAGCTCAGAATATTTCAGTAGGCTATATTTGTTAACTAGCATGAGTTTGAAACGATATGCAGTGTGAGTTAAAAGTTGCTGAGGATTCAGCTCAGGTTTTCTAATCCTATTGCCATTGCAAGAGCAATGAAAGAAAACTCAAGAGAACTCATTTCCAAAGGAAACAAATATCTTTACTGCTGACTAAACTGTGCTCATATGAACTGTCTGATCTGGCTGGGAATATTTTAAGAGAAAGCTACCTTTGTGCATAGGCTTTCACATTAAAAGTCAAAGCATCTGATTCATGAAGCTAACAATTTCCAGATCACTCCATCCCCACTTGGATAAATGTTATAAATGACCTTTCAGGGAGACTCCTGTGACTCTGTGACAGTCACACCAGCCAGAGAACTTTTCTCCTGTATTTGAGCTGGGTAATATCAAGTTACTGCCTAATCCTGACCTATCATTAATCACCACAGAGCCAGACACAGAAAAAAAATATTAACAATCAGATAGAAAAGTCTGGAAGGAAAGAGACTGCCTTGCCTGACAGATGCAGAAGTAAGCGCTCTGGCAGGCTGCTCAGATATGGAAAGCCCTCTTTGGAAGGCTGCTCTCACAGCAATGAGGATCAATAGAAAAAAATCAAATGCATTATCTTTGTTTACATCCTAGTCACAACAGTGTAAAAATCCTCACCAGGGTAAGAAGCCTGATGGGGTGTGATGGATGCCCTGTTTAAATGACGCCTTTGAAAGCTTTCACAATGCTCTGACAGAGGACTCACTGGAGAATAATGACTTTCCTTAAATTACTAGAGCCTGGGATGAGAAGGCAGACAGTGTGAATGTTGCACTATAAATTCAATATGTTCAACTCCTTCTGGTGCTAAAGAGCAATTGTTAGTGGTGAAAACACATCCAAGATTGGTCTTTGACCCAAGGATGTTTTGGTTATCAGTAATGAGAAGGCTACGACATTCTATTTTGAATTATTTTTTCCACTTACAGAATATGCTCGCAATCAACAATAGAAATATGCTTCAGGCTTGAATTTGCTACACTGGAAATCCATATAAAAATAATACATAAAAATTCTATGGAAGCGCTCGAGTGTGCATTGTGTATTATTCTTAAGTGCATGCTGAGTGTACCAGTATAGCTATTTGGTATATTATGTGTGTTATAAAGCTTTAGAATAATAGATGAAATATCTGGAGATGGAAATATTACAAAAAAAATAGACTTTCCCTAGATAAAGGAATTATTTCATGCAAAGCATGTGAGTTTACTGGTAAGGGAAAGCTTGATCTTTCTGTAAAATGTGCACCCTCATGCTCTTCCCCTATATTACCAAGCTAAAAGTAAAGGAAACCTCTTTGGAGTAAAATTGATGGGCTAGCAGAGACATTTACTTTTGCTGGTTTCTGGTCAATAAGCAAACCCATGCTAAGCAAGAAAAGCTCTTTCACCTCCAGACTGCATCTAGATACACCTGCATTCAGATTAATAGATGGCACACCTGGAAAGCAAACTTCAAGTTATTTCAGCCACCACATGCACACAAAATAAAAATCCTGTTTATGAGCTGAACTGCAAGTATAAAACTTTTGACAACATATTTCTCTTCCCTACTAAGGTGGCTACATACTTCTCAAAGACACTATTCTGAACAATCACAGTGAAAAAATGCCTCACACTATAGTGACCTTCCAAAAACCAGGCTCAGTAAAGGATTGTGAAGGAGCTTATTAGGAGAAGACAGCAAGTCAGGTGGAAATTACTAAATTCCAGGATACACTAAACTCTCTAGGAAGTCTAGCTTTTTTTTTTCTTTTGCCATTAAAACAATCCATATTTTCACATTCCTGCTACTTGCTGAAGGCGACTACTGATAGCTCACCTAACTGAAACATTTACAATTTTCTCCAGAACAACATAATATGTGCAGCAAATACCCACATGCTTCATATATCTTGCATCATTCTGATGGCCATTTTGTATAAGATAAATGGAGATAAAAAGAGACTGAAAACTTGTGGGTGATAGACAAAATCAGAAAATACTAGTTCAAAACATAAAATAAAAATTAATTACACCCATGGTTATACCAGTCATCAGTAATGTGTATAGCCTTTGTAATCTGCTAGGAAAAGGAACCAAATACAATAACTTGAGGTTTCTTTAGTCCAAATTACAGTATGCAAAACCAGGTTTCGGTGTTCATTTCTTGCTGGATTTTCATTGATTGAAAATAAATGTCTCAAGGTCACCACAGGAAGATACAAAAAAGGAACCCCAAAAGATAGGGGAATGTCTTTTGTTCTTTTTGGTTTTTTTTTTTTTCCCCACGAAGGCTTATGGACTTTGATAGAACTATATTTTCTTCAAAATTTGGCTAAAGAGTGCCAAGGTGTTCTATAGAAATGAAATATTGGGTACCTAAAAAAGATGCTGATTTGGCCTTGAGCATGATCTGCTGCTTTTCTCCTCTTACTCTTTTTCAGACTTTCATGTGTCTAATCTCTGTGCAATCTCATTCTCTGTATGGAGAAGAGATGCTCTAAGTAGACTAGTGAGATTCAAAAGATCCTGCTGCTGTATTGCCCTACATAATCCGTAACTTTTGAGTAATCACTGTATAAACAAACTAATCTTAATTCAGTTTGAATATTCTTTGACTAGTAATCAATTTTGTCGTGAGAAAAAGTCAGTGAATAACCTTTTTTTTTAAAATCCAATCACTCTGTACATTTCCCAAAACTACCCAATCAAGAATAAAAATTAGTGGATTTTGGAGCTGTCATGTATAAGAATCTCTGACTATGAAAGTATCAATCCTACATGGGTAAACCTCAGCTCATGATAAAGCTCACAAGCAAAGGTCAGTCATTAAATATTGATAGCAATAGTAATAATAGTAACAATAGCAATAATATTAATAATAGCAGCATCATCAGCTGCATCATCTTATTTTGCATGTCAGCATGCAATTTAATTAAGTTCAGATCGACTCCAGTTTAACATATGACCCAAAAGCCAGAAATGCTTTCCTGGAAATTGGGGTTCAGGATGGACCTGAACCCCAATCCCAAATTCTGAATTTGTTGTTTGACCTCACAGCTCACTTTAGAGTTGACATTAGCATCCTCTGCCTACATATGAGCAAGCCTAGCTACATGATGTGCTGACTCTGGCAGCCCTTTATACCTTGCTGTTCCTACAGAGTTATTGAAAATGGAATTGGGTTGTCTGTACTTTAATCAAGGGTGAAAGCAAGACAAGTTGCAAGGGAGAGGGAATGAGCAGTGCAATTTGTTGACTACTGCAAATCCCGCTCTATAATTACATTTTGTTCTATGGTAGTTATTTGAATTCACTTAGTACTCGGAGCACATAATTTCTAAAAAAAAAAAAAAAAAGAAAATAATTTACAATTGAAGCTAATGGGGTGTTAATAAAATATAAATCTAATGGCTGTTGAGACTCATGGAGAGTGAAACAGACAATTACTGCTCTGAATGCTCCACTAAAAAATAAAAAGTTGTTGCTTTTGGAAGTATTTGTTTAAATGGTATTATTTGGTTTGCTAGAAATTGGCAGAGATGTGTTAGTGGAAAAGAATTTTTCAGGGGAGAACTGGGAAGGTATGAGTCCAGAATTATGAGAGTGGAGAAAAAAGGATCCCCATCAAGCAATGCAGTTTAATGATTTCAGATCATGATCTGCCTAGGGAATATATCTTTTGTAGCTCTCTGTGTTGTGTTTGGAGGTGGGTGCCTTTGAAAATTGGTTTAGAAAAATTAAGATTAGGATTAAAGCGAAAGAGAAAATATTAAGGTTACTGAGAAAGTGTTTCGCCTCAATTTTTTCTCATCAAATGTCCAGAAAAATGTCAACAAGGAGTCATGTGCTTAGGGGTGGAAGAAAGTGAATGATGTTTGGACCTGAGAATGATTTTTCTGTCCCAATCATCAAGGAGCTCTTTTATGATCTTAAGTAATTTTTCAGTCACTCACCCTATTTGTTGCACATTGGTAACTTGAATTTTTGAAGTGTTAAAGCCACCACAAGCTGAAAAATCTGATGCATCTTTTCATGTATAATTGGTAGCTCTAGTTTGCTTAAAATAATCTCTAAAAATAAATTTTTAAACTCAATATTTGGGAATGGAAAGCCATGCCAAAGGTATTTCCACCCTGTGTACTGATGTTTCTGTGTATATTAATAACAGGAAGGATATATCATAAGAGTGTGTAAAAATGCTACACTGTCAAATGTTTTATGGAGTATGAAATTGTAAGTGTCAACACAATAATAGTAAGATGGGGGTTGTAGTACATTTAAGAGTGATCAAAGTCAATAAATTCTAAAAACTGTCTGGATGCATCATAAAAGCAGAGTGCTCAAAATGGTTGCCTCTCCGTGACTAAATGAAGATAAACCAGAGAACAAAAAATGAACACTTATGATATTTTAGGATCTAGCATCCACCTCCAAGTTATGTGCTTTGGTGTTGGACAGATGTCTATAGCAAAGCAAAGACTGAAAGCTCATTAAAGGAAATGGGATTCCTTCTTTTGGCTTAGATTGAAAAGATAAGTGAAATGTGAGACAGCCTGTTCATTCACCAATTTCACTCTCAAGTCAGCCATAAAATTCAGTCTCACTGTAGTGATGAATTTGCCGGTCTACAGAAACAGTGGAGCCAAAACAAGTCCTTGTTTTTCTCCTAATTAAACACTGGTTGTGTCTGTAGCACCCAGTTCATTGTCATGGCACTGAGTATTAATATTTCACAGTGCTGAGGAACTATTCAATTTTCTGATCAGCTTTTATTAATTGCATGATGAGGGTCTTTAAGAAAAGTGGTTTAGAATCCCATAAAGGTAAATTTAGAGAATTTTGAGTCTAGTTGTCTACAACTGGGAAGTAACTGTTAAAGGGTGCCCACAAGCATATGAGAGAATATCTAAAGTTTTTAAAATATACATTATTTATGCTTATGCAATATATGTTATATATATATTTGTTATATGCGCAATACAAAATATTTTGAAGGGAAAAAAAATGATATCCTAAGCTTCTGTTTTTATATGCCCAGTTTCAGATTCTGAAAACAAAGGTATTGATGTGTAATGACTTCTTCTGAATTGCTGCTTGGTAGGACTCCTGCCAGCAAGAATTTTTAGCACAAATTTAATTCAAATGCAAGAGCAATGCAAATATTTGCTGACTCAAAGTTGGATATAAGCACAAATATTGTGCTGAATGTGCTCCGCAATTCTGAGTTCTCCACCAGGGAAATAGCACACATTCAAAGACAGATCATAAGGTGCAGTGATCCAAATTAATTTTTATTTTACCATGGTACATTGATGAATTTAATTTAAGCATGTGCCACCCCACAAGTGTGACACTGTAGAAAAATTACTTCATTGGGATAATTTTGGAATAAAAAGAGCTAAAGATATCCTTAGTGTGTAGGGGCTTATTTCTTAATATGGGATAGGTATAATTGGACTACCATAGGCAATTGTTTCATTCTATTTGCTCCATGCCACTACTGCCCTTAGATAAATTGAAGGTCTCTTTGTGCATGCATTTAAAATTCAAACATGGTATAAATTGAGAAATATTCTTTCCCCTCTGGTGCGTAAAAATGAAGGGATGTCATTTTTCCATTGTCTTCAACAGAATTAATTTTTGAACATATTTAGAACATAGAAACCAAAAATTGTTTTTCTATGTATGCTACATTCTTGCCTTTGGATTCCTAAACCTGTGCAGAAAAAAACCTTATACAGAACTGCTGAAAAAAAAATGTGTTCATAGTTGTTCCACTTATAGTGCCAAAATACGTGGGGGTATTTTTGTTCACTAAAGAACTCACAGCAGAAATGAAAATATTCTTTACAGAACTATACAAAAGAAAATGCTCAGTTCTGAGTCTACCATTGGTGATTTCTGCCTTTGCATATGGGAAGGGGCTGTTAAAGTTTGTTTAATTATTACTTACACCATATTACAGTCCACAGAGAAAAATTAATTGCAAAATGCATTCATCTTAGAGGGAAAGTAATATCAGGTAGAATAAAAGCTGAAGCTTTTCCAATTACAGCTGCTGTCAGTAAAATGCAGAATGTGATTGTAAATGCAAAGAAGCAGTTTAACTTTAGCTCTCCTGCAAATACACCATGGACTGGGGATGTGAACACCATCTGTCCAAATACTGGCCAAACTGATCTTTTTAATAATTATATAGATTCAAACACAATCACCCTGACATGCAGCATGATCTTGCTCCAAGGTTATTTAAGACAAGCAAAATCTCTGTTTATTCATGAAGGACTGAGTGATGAGTCACTTTCTGAGTATTTATTTAACTCACTTCCATTACATTCATTTGCTGCATCTCTGAATATGGGTTCAATAGAGCTTGAGATCAGAAGAGGAGCAGAGTTATATCTGCAATCCTGTTAAATGGTAATCTCATTTTAGTCTGAAGAGAGAATGGCTCAGTCTTCCACTGGTATTGATTTTCCTTGCTACCATTTTGCCACTTTGAAATTATAAATATGGCATGACTAATTAATTGGAAGTTTTATTACTTTTTAATCTATTGTCTCTTTAAGAAAACATTTTAATAGACCAAATGAAATTTGTTGGCTATTTCAATTCAAAAATTATTCAAAACAATGATGTAAAGCAGCACCTTCTGAAAAGTAATGAGATGATTGCTCCTATTACCTTTTAAAATCTTCTGAGGTTGACTAAGTGTTTTAAAGATCTTCTGGAAACAACAGAGAAATGTGTTGGCTTGTTTTTCTAAATATAGACTTTTCCTAAATATGGATGCTAGATGATGCTAAGTGTGGTTAACATGCTTGGAGGATGGGATGCCATTCAGACGGACTTGGACAAGTTTAAAAAGTGAGAACCTCATGCAGTTCAACAAGGCCAATTGGAAGGGCCTGCCCATGGGTCAGGGCAATCCCCAGTATCAATACTATCTGGGGAAAAAAGGGATTGCAAGTAGCCCTGAGAAGAAAGACTTGAGGGTGCTGGTGAATGAAACACTTCACATAAGTCAGTAACATGTACTCACAGCCCAGAAAGCCAGCCATGTCCATCACAAGAAACACAACCAGCTGGTCAAAGGAAGTGATCCTTTCTCTCTTTCCTTTGCACTGGTGACACCCTATCTGGAGTATTGTGTCCATCTCTGGGGCCTCCAACCCCAGAAGGACATGGACGTGTTGGAGAGGGTCCAGAGAAGGCCACTAAAATGCTCAGAGGGCTGTTTCCTCTGCTGTGAAGGCAGGCTGAGGGGGTTGGGGTCGTTCACCCTGGAAAAGAGAAGACTCTGGTGGAACCTTACAGCATGTTCCAGTATGTAACAGGAGCCTCTAAGAAAGATAGGGACAAACCTTTTAGCAGGATCTGCAGTGATATGACATGGGGCAATGGTTTTAAAATAAGAGAATGTAGATTTAGACTAGATACAGGAGAGTTTTTACAATAATGGTAGTGAAACACTGGAAAGAACAGGCTACCCAGAGAGAAGCCACATCCCTGGAAACATTCAAGATCAGGTTGGACAGGACCATGAGTAACCTGGTCTAATTGAATATTTCCGTGCTCATTGCATGGGGGCTGTACTGGATGACCTCCTTTGCAACCCAAACAATTATATCATTCTGTGATTCCAGTTATGGGACATGACTTTTGGTCATGTAGGAGTCTGCTGTAATTAGTGGATGCCATTAGTCATGACAATTTCTAGGACGGAAATCTTGAAGTCTTGGTCCTAGGTAAGTTTTACTGACCAAGTATTTCATCCAATATTTTGAAGTGCGTAGCTAGGAATGAATAAAACATACAACACAATACCTCAAGTCATAGTTGAAAGTTTAATAGAAAAGATGAAACATTCCCGGCTTGGATACACTTCTCCACACTTTCTGGCAGTAAGCAAATTTTTTCAAGGACAGATCAGGAAGAGCAGATACTAATGTGTCAGCAGCATTAATGTGTCAGTTCACCTGTTAAGCAGAGTTGTAACTTTTGCAAAATATATGAGTTTGAATTTACTTCTATTGCATTGAAAGTATAGCAGTTTCTATATAGTCTACAGTTCTTCTGTACCAGCTGAGAATCTAGACCACCAAGTTGTTAATAATTCTAGTTTGTGCAAACAAAGCATAGTTTGCAAAAATGCATCCTTCCAACAACAGCCAAATCAAGTAACTGCTGTTATGGAGAAGGTGCAATAAAGAAAAGGAAAATCCTTCCCTAAAACAGTTTTCCAATTCCAACAAACTGTTTCTCAATAAAGTCCTGAGATGGGAGCAATATCTCTCTACTCAATACCTTGTGACAGATTTTCTTCCTTGAGTTTTTCCAGGAACTTTTTCAATTCATATAAGCTTTATACTCCTAGTTGTGAATTGCACAGCCTATTTCCATGCCATATAAATATTATTTTATGAGCTTGCCAGCTACTCTTCATAACAGGTGCTGAAAGCTCTGTACAATAACCTCCTTTATAAAGGAAGCCTATAGTTTTTTTTCAGAAGTTGGTACTTAAGAGAAGTAAAGGAGCTGAGACCTCTTCTTGAAGCCACTTTAGAATGCAAAAACTGTATTCAGGTTCCACATTCCAGTTAAAATACACATGTACAATACTCCAATCTTCTTTATGCACTCCAACCAAGTTCCTTTAAATGAAAGGAAGGCATTTTATTACTTTGGATTTATGTACAATTGAAAGCGGTCAGCTTGGAGAAGAATTATTGGTATCACTCTCTAAGGGCGGAACAGCAATTTTGTATTAAGAAAGTCCTTATTAAAAGGCTTGTTCTTTAATAGAAAAGCAAGGAAAAAAGAGCAAAAATGTGAAGCTGTTACTAACCTGCCTTCTGACTTCATTTATAATTTAATGAGAAAGCTATAAAGCTCTTGCTGTAAGAAACTTTCTTTTGCTAATGTTGTAAATCCAGGAAATGTACTTTTCAAAATATTATTCCTTTATATAAAGTTAAGGAAACACAAAAAATTAGGCCATTATCCAGCTGCAAAAAGCAACTATGATATCCCTTGGTCATGCAGTAGATTAAAAAAAAGAAAAATTTCCTGAAAAACACCATTTACTAGTTGGTGAACACCTGTTCTTTAGATTATATTATTAAAATGATCATGATATGATTTTTAAATTATTTTTTGTTCACCAGCAGTCTAAGGCACAAAATATATACATTGCTTTTTTGTTACCATGACATTTCAATTGTATTGCACATCTTCTGTCACAGTACCAGTATCATAATTTTTTTTTTATTTGAAAATAAATTAACAAAAATGACCAGGGCATAAACTCCCTTCCTATGTATCATTTATATAGCTTCATAATTAATAGATGTGTCTAAAACACAAATTAGAGTAACTAATGAGACTTTCTTAAGAAAACTGTCTTTTATCTCACACCAAGGCATGAGGTACTTGGAGATATTTATTCCTTTTAAAAGACCAGTATGTAAAAATATTTCATAAGCATCATCATTTTTTTATCCTTTAGAGATTATTTTTACATACTTGTTTTCGTGTGTAGTGGTTCCATTTTTCTTTTGTTGGTTACCCTCTCTTTTATTGCAAATAAAAATATGTTTGGATATATTGCACATAAAATTGTTTATTGCTGCTTAAATCTACTGGAGGTTTTTAAAAAACATATCATGCATCAACTCTCATTCAAATTGGGTAAAGATTCTACCTCCTGTTAAATTCTATGCCTTATTTCTTCTACATCAAAATCTTGGAAGAAGATAAGTAACAAAAGAAGCTGGAGAGGTTTGGCGAGTGTTCATTGACATAGATCCAGCAAGCATGAAGCCGTTTGTTTACAGGTTGTAAAGGCTTAATTCTTAATTCTACTCAAATCTTTATTTTCAGCTCCTTCTTTCATTTACAGTCCTTAATATGAAAATGCCCCATGGAATGGTCCATGCATGCACAGGGTCAACACATTGTCTAGTAAATAAAGCAAGTTCCAGATAGTCCTTGGACCTGATGTGGTGCGGTATAACTTGTGTATATTTTTCTGAAAACAGGAAGGCCTCTTTCCTCTCTTATGGGATAAGTGATTGCCCCTGCATTGTTCTTGAATGTGGTGAAAGGCCATTAGCCATGGTCAGCTAAAACCATGCCAGGGAGTACAGGAAAATATGGGACAGTATGGGACAATCACATGCCAGATCTTGCACTCAGTGTTTTATCACTTAATAGAAGAATTAGTCAGAGGTTTTGGGATAGGAACCCAAGTGACAAGCTTGGGTTGCAAGAACAAACAACTCCTGACCCAAAGAGAGCACAGAGCTGAATGTGAATGCAGTTGGCTCCCCAGTGCAAGAGATGCGGATTCTCCTTTGTTTGTGGAAGTGAGAAAAAACACAAGTGCATAAGGTCTTTACTGAGGAAGTTTAAACCCCAGGTCTTCAGGTGACAGTAATTACATATAGTCTTGAATTGATCTGTTTGGTTAGCAGAAATTCTTTTTGAGAGGTGAAATATACACTTGTTCTATATTTTCAAAGGCACATCTGAGAAAACTTTCATGCTTTGAAAGACACATGACTGCATTTAGGATGGATGAATCTACAGCCTCTGTCATGGCCTACAAAATACTGTTTCAGCTTATATGAAATGGCAGAATTTTATGACAAGTGATTTGGGTTAGTTTCTGGGTGTGTACCACAAGTACGGAAACATTTAAGCACATTCCTGAAAAGTAGCTCATGCCCATGGATGTGACTGAGCTGGGTCACTAAAATCACCAGTCACTTTCAAAAATGTCAGACAATAAATAGAGCTTACTAATATTAAATGTTGGCACATAACCATTTGGTGACTCATCACCTTCTAAGCATCTCACTCTGCAACTGCTGACTAGTAAAACATCAGCAATGTCAAACAAAGAGGATAATTTCCTTCAAGAGGTTTTTTCATTTTGCCTGATTTTTTTTTTTTTTTTTTGCCCACTGAAGTCAACGGAAAAATTATCTAGGATTTAAAGGGCACAGGCTTAGGTCATTGGTGTCTCCTAATCCATTTGTTCTAAACCTCCTGAAGAGAGACGAGTGCTGTAAGTGTAGAAGAGAAGACATTTGTTTTAATTTTGCTTATTTGAGGTAACAAAATCTGGCACCAAATGCATTTGTGTGTCTGGGTGTAATTATTCTCCTTTCAGAGAACTGCTATTTCTCTCTCGCCTCAGGACCATTAAGGTGTTAAGTACAAAGACACCGCTTGATGGAAGTAGGCTCCAGACAGTCTGAGATGTGAAGAATCAGCCTGGTGAGAGTTCCAACATCAGACTGTTGATTAAACAAAGGTAACTCAGTACCATCTCACCAACAGTAAGTGCAAGGGGGATGGGAAGGGAAGAGGAAAAAAAAATAATTGTAAGAATGAAAAGAGACAGAAAATCTTAACCCTCATATCCTTCACAAAATTACTTCCTATTTCATTTTTTTGCCCTTAATGTCTCTCAAGTTTTAAGTTTAATATTTCTGTTGAGTACAACCACAGCTTTGTTGGCTGCGTCATTTTATTAGGTAAAGGCACACAAAATCAGAAGCTGGCAGCAAAGGTTTCTTTAATAACTGCTCTGTAAGTGTGATGATGGGTTTCAAGGGCTGCCTCCCACTCCCTCCACCTACTAACCAATTAGTTAACAAGGACAATCACTCATCACAGAAACAGGCTCAAGAAAGACGCCTCATTCTTACAATAAATTGACCTGGGTATTAAAATGCAAATCTGTCATCATAAACTACTGCAAATTCATGTGGATAATGACAACAAATGTGAAGTTAGCATAAGGTTTTGAATAATGATATTGAAAATAATTAAAAGGAAAAAAAAAAAGGTTTTTTTCCCCCTGTTTATCTGTTACCAATTGATTTAATTAACCCAAATTTTTTCTGTATTCTACCAACAATATCTGCAGACTAACCTGTGACAGGTGGGAGGAAAGCAAAGAAACAGTCATGTTCTGGGGCTGCATTTGACCACATATGGTTGCAATTGGAGAGGTCTTGTCTGGTCATACAGGACAATTGCACTGTCACCTCCATTGGTATCTTACTTTGGGTATTTTTCTAGTTTGAACATGGAAATATTCACACCTGTGAATATTTCCATGTTCAAACACACAGTGCAGACCAACTATCAGCTCTGGAAGGTCTCAGTCAGTCTGTGCAGAAGGTCTAAAAAGTAGTGATTGAGAAATATTGAACTGAACAGAATATTTAAAATTTCCCCGTGGACTTTAGAAAGAAAATCAATTTTTTAGCAATTTGAAAAGACAGCCTCTTTACTTCTATATATCGGGGATGATACTGGGCTTGAATAGTATATTAACACTAATAAATCTTTGTCTCAAAAACACATTGGGAGGGGATTCAATCATCTTTTGTCCTGGAGTTTGTTTGCTATTTTTTGTGTGAATGGTCACAAAAGGTGAGTTTTGGCTTAAGTACTAGGGTGTGTTTGTGAAATGTTGGTGGTACACAGTCATTAGTGGAGGTCACAAGGCTATTGCCAAGATCATGTTAGTGCTTCTGTTGAAGAGGTTATAACCCAGATAAAATCTTTTTATTATGATAGAGCTCAGCTAGACAGACCTCATACCCAGAGCTCTTTTCTGATAAGTGTTGGAAACATGTGTCTGTCTGGAATAATTTTAGCAGGCATGGAATACTGCACGAATCTGTATGCATAGAGTGGATTTCAGGATCTCTAAATAAATCAAGCTTTTTTGATTCTTTCTTTCTGCTGCTGGAGGATGTATTACAGGAAACAATGCAATAAATTCCGAAGTAGCAGAGATAAATAACTGCTTTCTGCTTGTTTTTCACACTGATATAGCATATCTGCAATTTGTCATTAATCATGGAACATAGAAGACCCATCAGAAATGGCTAAAGGCATGATGCAAACAAAAATTCTGCATTCTCACAACAAAAGAAAATAAATAATTATATATAATTATATATTATATATATATGATTATATAATGATGGAATGGTTTGGGTTGTAAGATGCCCTCTGATGCCCTCCTGCCATGGCAAGGGACATCTTCCATGAGACTGGTTTGCTCAAAGCTCCATCCAAACTGGCTTTGAATATTGCCTGGGATAGGGCATCCCCAGTTTCTTTGGGCAATTTGTGCCTGTGCCTCACCAGCTTCACAGTGAAGGACTTCCTCCTAACACATAATACAATAGCATTCACTCTAGCAATTCAGGGACACTCTTAGAAGTAAACAAATAAGAAAGTAGCACAGACATAAGAAAGAATATGCATGAAACATTCACAGTTATAATGGAAGCAAGAAGCAACCTACAGTGTCACCAGCTTTTCAACTGACCCCAGCAAGCTTCCAAAAAATATTAAGGTCTTCCTTGAAGTTGTAAAATTTGTATGCCAAATGAAGTGAAATAGGGATTTCTGGAAAAAAATATGTACTTGAAAAACATGAGGTGGCGGGGAGAGAGGGAGTGAAGGATAAGGCAGGGAGCAAGTTCCTGCAGGCAAATGATATTTCAGAAATTTGGGCCTTAACTGTGATTGACAGCATTGAATATTATCATTCACAAACAGCATCTCCAGTTATTTTTAAAAAGTTTATAATAAGAAAAACAATAAATACTTTACTTACAAAATAGGAAAGCAAATTTGCAAATAATTTCCTATCTCCCAGACAGAAACAGGTCTCTGTAGGTTTTAATCAACTAAAAGTCATCTTTTCCCCTTAGAGCTCTACATCATTAAATCATCAGAATATCATAACAAGGACAATACGAACTGCTGAAATGATGGAATGCAGGCTTGGATGCCACAAACAAGAAGTGTATTCTCAATGTGCCATTGATTGAGCCAGTGGAGCAGACTGGCAGCATACCTGTCACACTGAAAGCTGATTGATAACACGAGTAGGTTATTTATAGCAAGTTTTACTATATGACTTTTTATAGAATTTCTTGCAGAAGGGTACAAACCCAGCTTGTTATACTTGCTTATCCTGAACCAAGACTCCATATCTGAAATGCTATGGATAAACACCCATTCTAAGGTAGCATCCTCTAGCAAACCTGCTTCTCCCTCTGCATTTGATGCCTTATTTCATTTGTGTGAAGAATCATTTGTGCCCAATTTTGAAGAAAGAAGGGGCAAGCAACTCAGGAAGACTGCAATGATGTTTGTTGTGTGGTCATGCAAGTCAAAAATCAGAAGGGCCAACTAGAATTTTATCTGTCTACTGTCGCACGTCCCAGCTAGATGGTGACAATGAGGGGGTGACAGTCCCCCTCTTCCGGGGCTCCGCAGAATCCCAGCTACCAGTGGAGGCGCAGCACGGAACAAAAAGGCCACAGCAGCCCGGGCCTGGGCTGGCACTGGGTTACTTTATTTGATGTTACACTCCCCAAGTCTCGAGGTCCCAGGCAAGGAACTGGGAGCAAACAGCAGGTTATTAAAGAGGGTCAGGTCTCAAGTGAGGATACAGTGTAAGAACTGGGTGGAACACAAGGAAGGGAATACAAGGGGGGAAAACTGCTTGGGACAGGAGGGGTTAACAACTGGATGTGGGAGGAAGGCATTTGAAACTTGGCAGAAAAGTAGCTAAGTAGCAAAAAGATAAACTGACACTTGGCTCAATTGAATAACAAAGGCAGGTCTGTGTCCCTCTAAAATCAGGGGGAGAAAAACCCCAAAAGGACAAATCAAACAATAACCTTCAAAATAAAAACACAATACAAGAGTCTTAAAATGCTATAAACAGTCTTGTCATAAAAGGCTATAAAAAACATTTCTAAAAAGATATTAACAACAAAAGGAGAGCAAAGGAGAATCTCCATCCTTCATTGCATGCAGATGGAAATATAATGACAAAGGATGAGAAAAAGGATGAGATACTAAATGCCTTATTTGCTTTAGTCTTTAATAGTTGGTGTCCAGGTACCCAGTCCATTGAGCTGAAAGAGAGAGACAGGGAAAAGAGCAAAACCCACAAAATCCAAGGGGAAATGGCCAGTGGTCTGCTATGCCACTTAAACCTGCACAAGTCTCTAGGACTGGATGGGATCCACTCAATGGGTGAGTGGGCCAACAGAAGTGCTCCCTGAGGCACTTTCCATCATTTATCAGCAGCCCTGGCTAACCATGGAGGTCCCAGATGACTGCAAGTTGGCAAGTCTATCTACAAGAAGAGTTGGAAGGAGGATGTGGAGAACTGTAGCCCCATCAGCCTGACCTCAATACTAGAGAAGGTCTGGAGCAGATTATCTTGAGTGCCACCCTACAAAATGTGCAGAACAACCAGGGTATCAGACACAGCCAGCAGGGGTCCATGAAAGGCAGGCCCTGCTATGTGTAATTATGTATTAATTACAGTGTGATCATTCTCCTACCAAAAAGTGATTATTCCAGAGAGTGTGATAGATTCACCTGAAGATACAAAGACAATAGAAAACTTTGGAGATGTAAATGTTTCTTAGAAGCCTATCTAGAAGTCAGAGACAAAACTATGAGGAGGATACGTGATTGGGCTAATTTTATCCACGGAATGTAGAGTAGAACTGGGAGATGAATCCCAGACCTTAGACCTGTATCTAGATTCTGAGCCTGAGAAATGCAATCATCCTAATGATTTTGGAGATCCTTTCCAACCTAAGAGATTATGTCCATCTTTATTTCTCCTGTCTCTGCTTAATTGGTTAGTCTATGTAAAAATAGCTAGTTAAGTTTTGAAAGGCATCATGGCCAACTGATCCAGCAGCACACCAATAAGTAGGCTTGTTGCAGTTTGACTTTCAGAATATTATTATTTCAGGGGTAAATATTGTTAAATAAAGGACAGTTAGCCAATTTTAAAACCTAATAAACAAACAAAGCCACAAACAAACAAAAAGAAAAGAAAACAAAAATCCTATTGAACATAAAAAAAATAAATCTGAAAGTACCCCAAACCCAAGCGCATAAATAGCAGAGGCATGAGGCATGAGAACTAAAATGATACAGAAATACTTGCCCATTGACACATTACAACAATCAATGGGCAGCTCTTCAGAGTCATTTGCCAATCAGTAAAAATCAAATTGAGGGGAGATGCTTTCAATTCATAAACCCCATCCACCATGTCCCCCACTGGGGACACCTGACCACAGAGGACCACCAGGAACACTGGGGACCAAGCTCACATGGCCAGAGGTAACAAATTTAGCATGCTGCTTCTCCTGAATGCCAACAATTACCTCTCCAGCAAAGCAGGAAAAGGTAATTAAAAGTAACAAGTTTCTGCAGCTGTGCATTGTTCTACATATTATTAACTACTCTGTCACAGAGACAACAAATACTCAAAAATCCTTCATATGGACTTTTTTACTGCACAGTAATTAATACTTGTGCTTAAGTCTGTCCTGACCTAACCCACAGCAAACAGATGCATTTGACTTGCTTACTCAGCACTTCTCACCAAAGACATGCACACAGGTTTAATTAAATATTGAAATTGAATTAATTAATTTAAAAAATCACCTGAGGAACACAGCATCAGTCATAAATGGAGATTTCATTCTGAAACAGAGATATGCCTGATTATTGAAAATAGGAAAGAGAGGAAAAAATATCATTTGAGGGAAAAAAGTAACTATTGTCCCATAAAATCTCTGAGCTGTAAATAGAGCCTTTGGACATACAAAATTAGTTGGTGTGTTTTGTCAGATGCTTTTGATTCCATTAATTTTTCTTGAATTGATATAATTAGACTTAGCCAGTCACACAGGCACAGCAATTAAATCAATAATGACTATGTGTTTTATGGAATTTCCTCTTCAGCACTCACAAATCTGAAGTATTTTTACCAGTATTTTGGCCAATATGGTCCAATATTTAAAATTACAACATTTGTCAATCTAGAGAAAGCTTGGGTGTTTTTTTTAACTAAATTTAGATTTATTCTCATAGATGAAACATTGCCTGAGAGAGAACAGCAAGAGACTATCTGTGCAGTGAGGCCTCAGTTTGAATAAGCCTGGATAATGATTACCTTTTTTCTCTTTAGGGAATTCTTCTCTGCACCTGTCTGTTCAAAACTGGTACCTTTTGATTCATCAGGAGTATGCTCTACATATTCACATGAAGGGCTCAGAGGACATAAATTATCCAAGACTGAAATTTCACTTTATTTCAACTACTTAAGGGTCAGTATTGAGAATATGACAATGAGATAAGTGCTTCCAAAACTCAGTAGTGAGGCTGAGGCACTTCTGAAGGATGCTTTGCCCCTTGCTAACACAGATATTCAGATGTGCAAGTACTTCCATTGGCTAAAGACTAGTCTGTGGACATGTATAGCTAGCAAACATAGAGCTGAAGTCAGGTGTAGCAGTTCTAATCTTGAAAATAATTAAAAATCCTATGGGAATGATTAGTGGTATAAAACCATAATTTTTAGGATTTCTGGCCATGTCTGCGTGTGGAAATCTAGCAAGTATTTGTTTACTTGGGAATAGATGTGTTTGGTATGTAAATTATTGACAGCGGACTTTCTCATTGCTATTTTCACAGTGGAATATTTTCAAAACAGACGGTGCTTTTGCAGTACTTTTTCCCAGTAAATAAATTACAGACTGAAATTAAAGAAGTTGCAGGTGTATTTGTGCATAAAAAAGCCCAAAGATACAGAGATAGGGTTCTGCAGGTACTTTGATCAGCACATCTTTGCCTTCGCAAAACAGTATTAACTTGCTTTTCTAGGTAATTCCTTCAAATATTGCCTCTCTTATTGAGAAACAATCTTTTGTCAGTATCACTGTAGCCTCATTAAAAGAACTTCAAATTAAAGAATTCATATTATGAGGAAATCAGCTCAAATGATGCTGAGCTCTGAATCATAAGTTGACTGCTTCAGCATTCTGCACAAACTAAGGCACTTCCTAGTGGCTAAATTCATTTTACACGCAAAAATTAACTGCTACCATGAATACAAGTGCTTTGATGTGAACATCTTGCATTTGCAGAAATGTTTCTGAAGACCACCACTAGCTCAAAGTTTCTTAGAGAGGCAGGAAAAGACACTTTTGCTGCCCTAAGAATGAGGGGCTTTGTTGACAGTACTGGACAAGAAATAGCAAATTTAGGTTAGAAAGAGTGGAAAAACCAGGAAAATCTTGATAGAGTACCTCTCCACAGCCAGGGTGATCAAGAAGATAGTGAATGGAAAGGTGAAGAATATAATAGCTATGGGCAGATTTAGTCAGATTTCCTTATTTATAGGGTTGGGACATTAACTTCTAACATCTGATAACAAATCTCAAAAGCAAGGTAAAATGGATACCCTCTGGAAGTGTTCTTTCTGGGCATGGAGAATGTGCTCTAAGACTCTGAAATTCCCTCTCTCCTGGCTCATCCACAATTTTTAACATCAAATTAGCACGGATTGAGACCACATTAAAACAATGTAGGTAGCAGAAATAATACTGTTCAAAAGCTAAATCCATGAAAATACCCATATTTGAGGGAATCAGGGAATGTGTCAGTCTGGTGGTATTGTGTGCTAAATAAATTAAGATCCCTTTTAAATAGATGGCCTTTTAAATGCACAAGTATAAGACATGGCTGATGTTCAGCAGTCTTTTTATAAAACTGATCTTTTGGGTTTTTATTAGAAAAAACTCTGTTGTTGATATTTTTAACCATGTCTAAAACTATAAGATTATAAACATCTTTATAAATTTAATGGAGTTTATTACCAGCCTTAACACAATTGCAAGTCTTACCCCCAAATCATCTACTGAAATCCCTGCCAGAGGTTAGTAAAAAAATCAGCATAATTGCAAGTATCTAAGTAGAATTTTAGCATAAAGTCTGCACAAGCACTAAAACCCATGCTAGAAATTCAATATTAATTGTGTTGGTAGAGTTAAAAATCTATAGGTCATAAGTGATGAAAATAACTGAAAGAGTTTATATCATTCTGTTCATTGCATACATATTTTAAAATTTCTCCATATGTAAAGCTGAATGGTACATGATGCTAAATACAACAGCAACATTTTCTTTTTCATAACAAGTTTGGAGTTAATATGCTAATTAATATGTATACACATAAATCACAACTCTTATAAAAGGAAAAATATGCAATAATGTTTACTTAAAACAGATTAAATAACCCCACCTCATGCTGTTTTCCTACACATAGCATTTTGCTGCAAGTGTAATTAGACAAATAAGATGTTTCCACTAGCACTGCATTTTACAGATAATTCATTTTTCAAGCATTAGTGCCAAGCCTCAGCAAGATTTATCTGTGTTATACAGTGCCATATTTATCCAGGCTTTTTCCTGTTGCTGGAAGTATCTTATTCATGAGGAATGTTGTGGTGAGGTTTCTCTTTCCCTGTAACTTATCATCAAATTTGTAGATAAATGTTTCAAAGTATTTAATTTATCATGTATGAGCTGCATTCTAATAAGTTTGTATTGGCTACATCTTTGTGGATATCTCATAATAATAACTGTGAATTTAAAGCCTTTATTTCTCCACTATTCACAATAGTTACTCATTACCAAATTTATCATTCTAGAATATCAGAATATCTTATGATACCAGAATGTCAAATGATGACCAAAAAAATAAAAAAATAAAAATACAAGTAAATTTCATTTTTATTAAGGAGTACAACTTTCTGGCTGTTTCAATTTAATAGCCTAAAAAAAGAAAATGCCTATTTGAGAAACATGGAACATTTAAGTTAATTTGACATGTCTAGGTTTAGACAGCCTTCCCCTGAGCTCAAAACAGGGGATGGACAGAGTTCTTTCTGCCTTCCTGGTATCTCTGTTCCAGTATTTTCTGACTTTGAAATTCTTTCATGTTGATATTCTTGTCAGTTTCTCAAGCTGTGCAATTTGTGATGGAAAAACCAGTTTTTTCTGAAGAGCTGCAGGATACAGGAAGTTTTAAATTCATCAGAAATTTGAAATATATTCTAATTCAGATTGACACTGAACCAAAACCAAATATATATAATCTTTTGGCAAACTGTAAGAGAGAAAAAAGAGAAGAAAAGAACTGTAGCATAATGTTCAGCTGATGATAAAATCTGAGCGGAGTGGCTGATACACCTGAAGGCTGTGCTGCCGTTCCACAGGACCTTGATAGGCTGAAGCATTGGGTGGAGGGAAACCTTATAAAGTACAACACAGGCGGATGTTGGGTACTGCACACGAGGAGAAATAACCCCAAATATCAGTACAGGTCAGGGCCTGACCTAGAAAAGAAAGCAGCTCTGCAGAGAAGGAACGGGGTGAGTTGACTGTGAGCCAGTAGTGTGCCCTTGCTGCCAGGAGAGCCTATGATATCCTGGGGTTGGGAAGACTGTGGCCAGCAGGTCAAGAGAGGTGATCCTATCCCTCTACTCCGCCCTAGGAGGCCACATTCTCCATACTCCAGCAATCTGGAGTATTGCTCAGTTCTGGTCTCCACAGTTCAAAAAAGACAAGGAGCTACTGGAGCATGTTGATGAGGAGTTTGCAGCACCTCTCTTATGAGGAGAGATGTTTAGCCTAGAGAAGGGAAAGCTGAGAGGTGATCTCATCAGTACCTATAAATATCTCTAAGGTGGGTGTCAGGATGTTTGTAATGATGCCCAGCTACAGGACAAGGAGCAATGGCCACAAACTAAAATACAAGATCCATACCATCATGCGGAAGAGCTTATTTATATTGAGGGTGGCAAAGCACTGGAACAGGCGGCCCAGGGGGGTTGTGGAGTCTTCCTCTCTAGAGACATTCAAAGCCCACCTGGACATGTTCCTGTGTCACCTGCTCTCCTAGCAGGGAAGCTGGACTTGATGATCTTCAGAGGTCACTTCCAACCTTAACAGTCCTGTGACTCTGTGAAGAAACTTTGGAAATTTGCAACAGCTTTTGAAGCCATAGTATTTGACAGAGACTGCAGAGAACGAAATAGGAAGAAAGGTTTAGCTGAGAGACAAAGAGATGTTTTCAGTGATTTTTACTAGAAATTCTTCCCTACAGCTCTCTAAATAGCAGGAAGAACAGAGGAAGGAGGACAAAAAGTGTACTAGACTATAGAAGAAAGGCTATAGATATAAAATTTGAGCCTAATATAAAAAAGATAGTAGGTAGGGATGATGTAGATGATTACGGTCTTTAAAGCCAAAGAGCAAAGATGCAGTAGAATATGGTGATGATGACAAAAACATACACTGCACTGACAAAATGTGGGAACAAACATTGAAAGGGACAAATTGAGGGAGAACGTTCACACAAAAGTAGATCACTCTGCAATAGCAATCAGACGAGAAAAGTTTATATGAAAAAGCTTAAAAGCAGACATAGAACTTTCCATTTTCAAAACCCAGTGACTATGAAGAATGCTGACACAACATTTTAGAGACGTGTCTCTGAAATACACTTCGAGATATAAATGCACAGTTTCAAAACCAGAATGCTTTTACACATGATCAAAGCAAAGCTGGGAGTGAGCTAATAGCATCCTTGCAACTACAAGCCAGAGTATCAGAGTTCAACCAGTCAAGATACTGGCCCAAAAATATGCATTCACATAGACTGGTCTAGACAAGAAGGATGCAAATTGCTTGCACTCTCCAGATCCATTATCCATCCTGGTAAATTTTATAGAAGTGAATTTATGGGAAATGCCCTAAAAAATTCAAGGTACTCCTTCACATCTTTCATACATGATCTAGTAACATTATCTGCTTTAAATATTTATATCGGCTGTAACTATAACATATAAAATCCAAGAAAGTCATCTTAATTATAAGACTTTGGAAATATTTTATGAGATAGTCCCATGAACCAATGTTGAAACATTGGCCTCTTTGTACTTAATGAGGTTAGATGATTTTTCAGGTGTGAGATAGGAAGTGTTGTCTAAGGAATGAAGGAAAAATCTCTTGCATATCTTAAACTAAAGACATAAAACTATGGAGAAAATAATTGAAAAATGATCATTTATTAACTCTAGATTTGACATATGAACTTCTGTTGCTACACATGTTCCCACAGACTGTGCTGCTGAGGTAAAGAAGTTTCATATATTTTACCTTGCAACTGAGTTTCATTATGCATAAAGATAATTGTGACAACCATAGAAAAGGGGAAAGTCTCTCGCACCACAATGACAATATCCATTCAGACTTCTGTATTATTTAATGATCGCTCCTGCAATAAAAGCAAAAATAAATATGTGAAAGGCATGCTATTCTATTCATCATAGTTCCATTTTAGTCAAGTTCTGGGGAAGAAATTACAAATTGATGCCTTGTGCAATAACCCCTAGCATCTCAACTAATGAGCTTCTGAAGTGGCAGAATCATTTACTTTTATGTGCAGTTGACCATTCTTGAACTTTTCTTGGCTCTATATATAATTTATGTGTTGCTTTTATAAAGTCAGTTTCTTTAATTTTAACTTTTACTAGTTAATTCCTCCTTTCCTCTTAAAGCTTCCCTCGTGTGTTGATTTTTGTAAAGAAATATGAACACAAAATTGAGGCAACATAGTAGAGAATTAGACACTGAAGATCAGACAGTGGCCAATAATACATGTTTTGCTAGACTGAAACTTGTGTGACCCAGACATGCAAAATCAGCCCATTTCCTTTTATTATACATAGTAGATAAGCAGGTTCTGATTATTATGCCTAGATAGGATTTTCACGTACACTTTCTATATATTACTACTCAAAGCTTTATCTAACCAAGGCAAATAATTTTATTCATCAGGCACCTGGAAAATGTATATAGGAATCAAACTTTTTCTTAGTGAAAAGCTGGCAATTCTTCCAGAAAAAGGCGTCAAGGTTTTGGGGTATTTTTACACCCTGAGTCTTCATAATAAAATCCCTCAGGACAGCTGATAAAATGAGCTTGAAGTGTCTAATCTATCGACTTATAAAGAACTGCAAATAACCTGCACAAGAAGTAGTTTCTCACAGAGGACAAAGACAATGGTCTACATTTTAAGTAATGAATCAGGCTCTTCTCTTGCTTTTATTATTTAACTTTTATTTATGTTTGGCTGGTATACAGTTATGAAACATTGTACAAATTGTTTTATCTTTTTACTTAATTTTCTTCTGGTTTTGGAAATTGTGTTTTAGGCTAATATATGGTCATCATCCCCTGGAGAATTATTTATGTCCATTACTACTCCTCTCTAACATTCAATATCATGGAGTCATTTATTTTCAAAAGATGACAAGATACATTGCAGAAAGGAATAGACTCTTCTCCATGTCAAGCCGATTTTATTCAACATTTCTTTAGGTTTGTCCTCTTCTATCCAAGACATTCATGTAGACCTTGTGCTTTCAGTCATCAGCAACATTTCTTTTCATGAAACTGTAAGATTATTGTTCATAACTCACAGTGCCGTAGTTTAGACCCAGATTTTCCAAGAGGCTCACTCAGGTTCCATAACACTCAACATTGCCACAATCAGCTCTGGAAGTGGAATTCATAATCTCAAGCGGGGGCCTAAGTTCCATTTACCCAGGAGTCAGAGTTCATTGCTTAGTTTCACAGCCCCCTACACACTGAACTCACAAAGCCCAACAGGAAGCACTGAAAGGAAAGCTTTTCATGGCACTCAACAACACTCCCAAATTGGTGGCTCTGACAAAGACCCCCATCATTCCATTGCCCCACAAAAACCTATGGCATTTCTTTTTGCACAGATGACTGACCCAGGTCATCCTCATCAGCTCAGTCCACCCTGGAGCTGGCAACATAAATTCAGTTCCCTCTGCAGCCAGAGGTGCTTTGAATCATACACTCTCTCTTGTTATAAGTTTTTTATTCACACTTGGTTAGAGCTTGCTGGGATAGTGAAATTTCTATCCTTCTTGATTTTCTAAAGCTATAGTAATCACCTGTAGCAAAATTTGAAAAGACTGACCAAAATTAGAAATATGCTACAAAAAGCAGATCATCCTAACTTCAGTAAAACATCAAGTACTGAGATGTAGTTCCAAACTCCTTACTTTCTTTTGACTTACACAGTGAGAAATGGAGCCTAATAAAATTCTCTATATTCGTATATCTTGTATACAAATAATTTTGAGTTTGGATATTTATTCTGCTGATTAGAATTCCTTTTAGCTTTTCTTTTTTGTGTTTGCAATATGATTTTGCTGGCATCCTGCAAGCTTATCTTAAATAGCTAACTCCTAGTCAAATAATATTCTGCTCTGAAAGCCTTTGATATGCTAATAGAGCAATATAATTTCAGACTTGACTTCAGATTAATATACAGTAATTACTTACAAACAGGTGAGGCTCTTTTCAGTTTTAGTGCCCCTGTTTAGAGATCAAAGACCTGGCTTAGTCCTCACATCAAAGATATGATTTAACCTTTTGAATTTCATCACAGAGAAAAGACCTGAATTAGAATTACAGTAATTTTTAATTGCCAATGAATAAAAGCATGATCAACTATTCACACAGCAACTCTGTCAATTAGAAGCAGCAACAAGCATAAAACCTGACCTACAAGTAGGAAGATTCAGGCTTGATTCTTAGTAGACCTACCCATAAGCTCCAACATGGGTGCTAGATATATTCTCTGACTTATACCATAAAAAGTGCTCCAATAAATAATCCTGATATAAAGAATACCCGCTTCAGAGGATAAAACTTTCTGTTACAATGCTGTCAGAGCCCCATCTAGCATGTATTGTTTTAGAGTATGTCCTTCAATCATTTTATAGATTCACATTATAATGCTAAAGAGCATTTTCAGAGGAATAAGTGGGGTTACTATCATGAATAATATTTCACAATGTATAAATGCAAGATCAGAGATTAATTCCTCTTTAATAGGAGGAATTAAATAAATAAAAAATTTGAGAACATGTTTTATGCTCTATATATATTAATCCGTCTTCAGTAAGGAGGAAATTGTGTTGAGAAACAATTCTCATTGCTTCTCCATCAATGTTTCACTTAAAGTTTGCAGAACCTATATTCATATATTTATATTGCACATAGTTATACCGGAAAACCATATAATTTCTCTTGTTCAGTCAGGTCTCAAAGGTTTTAAAGAAGAAAACTCAATAAATTATCAGTAAAATTATTAATTTGCATTAGTCTTCAAATACATTTGAAAAAAACATTATTCCAGATAAAAACCTATTACCACAATCATGAGCAACAAATATAGTTACAATGAATTTACTACTCTCTTAAAGGTCTCTAGCTTACAAACTGGGACATTTTATGCCTTGTTCTTTACATCCACTTTTGTGGATATATGACAGTGATATGTGAGTTTTGCAGATTATTTCTGCACAGCAGAAGTGCTAAAGAGTACACAAAGCACCTTTTGCCTCTTCCCCCATGAGTCAGCAATATCAGCAATATCAGTCAGCAAAATTGTAAGAGTATAATTGCCCAGGGAATTCCTTGTTTGGGATCCCTATTTTGAGGCACTTAGATCAAGCTACCAATATCACAACTGATCCATGTCAATAAACCTATCTAATGGAGATAGAAGCCTACTGGCAAAATTTCTTTAAGAGAGCAGTGCTGTCTCTCATCACATGCTGGCTGGTGACATCCACCTCTTCCATTTGCTTTTCATGTCTTTACTATTTTCCTCTCTTACTGTCTTCCGTATCTTTCCAACAATTTTATCCTGATGCCTTCAGACTCCTTCCAGATGATGATTTTTAACTCTGTTAAGAGTTCAAGACCAGGTTGAGTGAGGCCCTGATCCACTGGTCTAGTGGAAGGTGTCCCAGTCCATGGAAATGGGTGGAACTAGATGACCTTTAAGGTCCCTTCCAACCCAACCCATTCTGTGATTCTATGGCAATGAACAGTTGCACTGCTTTGCATATGCAGACCCATCTCTGTACACTCATCTGTTTTCTCCTGCCTGACAATCTGAGACAGTTGTTTTGAAGTTGTTTCATCTTTTTATTTAATCAGCTTAACATACTGAGGTCCTGATCAATGACGAAGGCCTTGATACACCAGCAAACTAATTGCAATGCATTTTAGTAACAGTTGTAACATTTGTAGCAATTAGAGAGCTAGGCTTTATTTTCAACACTAAAGGACAAAATTCTACTTCCACCACAGTTAGTATCTCTGGATATCATACAAAAGAGATGTTTGCTTTATCCAAGTCATTCTCTTTTCTTGCTTTGGGAATATTTTACAAATAATAAGAGCATTTTTTCACAGTCACATTGGTTTGCAAAAGATATCATTTGTTGGCAAGGAAAACAGCCTGCAAATCTTCCTTGTCCTGGACACATATTTCTTATTTATTATTACTTTGCCCTAGAAATATATAGTAAATAACTTGTCCAAGTCATCTTGGCAAGGCATCCTTTTTGCTTTTGCCATTCATCAAGGAACTAGAAAACCAGTACAACTTTCCATTCAGCTTGTGTCAAAGATATTGGCATTGCTATAGAAGATACCAGCCACTATTTGTTGCTTTGACACTCAGAGTAATAACATTGGTTGCAATGAACTCAGTTTGTATGGCCATATTATCCTCTGCATGCACTCTATTCGGAAGCTTTGTGCAATAATATTTGCCATATTCCCCATTTCTGGCGGCAGTTAATATCCATGAACAAGAAAAACACTGCAACTTACACTCAGCAAATCAGAAAAGACATAGACATTACTTAGGTTTATGCTTCTCAGTAGAAGAATACCTCTTACTCCTTTAAAACCTTCTAGATGAAATTGTACCTGTTATTCAAGAAAAAAAAAAAATAAATCTCTAGTCTCTCAGTGGGATTCAATGGGATTTTCAGGTCTTGAGACACAGATCTGGTGTCCAGAACATCAAGATTCAAAATGGCACTTCTCAGTAATCTATGGGAATTTTTGTGCATAATTTGCATAAAGCATCTTTTAAGGTCCAGATGGAAGTTTATGTCTGCATTCTAGGACAAGCCTTTAAGCATCAATTTTCTGACATAAGGGTGTCTACCCTGCACTGCCAAAGCACATAACAAATCATTGAAAACTGATGTAGAACTGAAAACATGGTAATAATTTCAGATAACACAATGCAGAAAACCTTGTTTTGGTCAAGATTTTTTACCAAAATGTCAATAGGAATTCACCACGGACAAAATCAGGAGTTGGAGCAACACCTTTTGTGTAAGGACTGACTGAATTCCTGGTCACATATGTTTGTATTGTAACAAGCCCTCTGAGGTAGTTCTATATTGTTTCACATGCTTTCCAGGAGAGGACAATGATTAATCCTCTATGTAATTTTTAATTTTTATATCAGACCAGCAATTTGGTATAGGCTGAGATGAAACCCTGAGAGACATTCATAACCTCTATGTGCTATGCAGCTCCCATACACGCCCTGGAAAATGCCCTTCAAAGAAAAAAATTAGGAAAATTTGGATTTCATTCAAGCCTATTTTAGCCCTCCTCCTTCCAAAGACAAACACAATCACATAGACTAGAAATAACTCTTCAGTTGTACTGACTTTGTAGGCAAGAAAAAGCATAATTACTTGTCAGTGGGTATAAAATACAGGCAAAACTTCTTTCCATAAAGTTGAGAATTTCACAAAAGAAATGCCAACTGCTCCTCGAGGACCAGCTGTAGGATGATTTCTTGGCAGTAAGGGGATTAGAGACGTGACACATAGATTAGTTTGAATAAGAAATCATCCACTGTGCTACAGGAAACAATGAAATTAAGTATGAGCTTTACTAGTTTTGCCATACTCCCCTGGTCTGGTTTTGTGTAATGCAATACAATTATGTTTTTAGTGCTTATTTTCTTGTCCAGTTGAACTGAAATGGGGACTCTATCAGGAGCATGCTAATAAAGCTGTCTTCTAACTAATGCTCATGTATAAAAGGTAATCAAATTTGACAGATTTAGCAATTTAGTGGACAATCATAAATTAACCAGATTTTCTTCATAAGCTTCTTAAGCTATTAACCACCAAAGTTGCATACTCTAATGAGACTTCAGAATATTTATGGTTATTTGAGAACAACACATATAATAAATTTAACTTCCAAAATTTTTACAGCTTATTTATTTATTTCTTGAAATATTCTACAGAACAGGATAACAATATCCAAAAAAATTAAAAATAAGTTCAAGTCCCTACTGGACTGGGATGTGTGAAGTCTAGTTTATGGTTTTAGTTTACAGTGTCTATCACTTGTGTTCGTCACATGGAGTTTACATAAAATGTAAAACCCATCAAATGTAAAGAACCATTCACAGTGGGAAAAGGTATTATCGTCCCATCAAGTGTGAAAACTGTCTCCACTATAACACATGATAGCCCCAATGAGCCATCAAGGAGACTGCAATTTTTGGAAGGATCCAAACCTAAATCAATTGTTAAGCGATTAATACCACTTAACCTATATACTTGTCTCTCAGCTGAATGTGAACCAGCTTATCTTCCTATGTCTGTTTTTAGGCCAACTCTACCCAGAGCTATAGTACTTAGGGTAGAAACAACTCTGTTCACTCCTAATCTATCTCCACCAATTTTTGCACAGGTCTGCAGCCCTGAGAAAAATAAATGAAACTTTCCTGTGAGCTACACAGTACTATATATGCACTTTATAAGCACTTTGACCACACCAAATGCAAGGTCATTTGACTTAACACAAGAGGCTTAATTAAACTTTAAATTGGTATGATACAAGATGCATGTAGATATCTGTATTGCTGTCACATATGGAATTCCATGAGGCTTACCAGTTATTCAATGAAATGGAAAAGACTGGCTTATATCCTAAACCTCATGTGAGGGCAGTGAAAAGAGAGATGAAAAAGACTGTTCTGTTTCTTTCCACATATGAGTGCAACACATTGCTAATAAATTTTTTTTTAAACTCCAGCAATTGAGAGAACCAGAAGATTTCCTTCTGTGCTTCCAGTTTCTTGGGTGACCTTCAGTAATTTTGCCCCCCCCTCAGTTTCTCCTCTATTTCAGCTCTGTTTTCATCTGTAAAGATAGCATTAAATTATTTTCTTTACAGAAGACTTTATGGCAGATAGCAACGATTATATAAAAGGTAGAAGAAACCTGACAATTACCGTTCACAGAGCCATTTTCACTTTTGTCTCCCTTTGCCTTCACTGCTTCTGTCACTGTTTTCTGTTTTCCTGATTAGAATGAAGCTATGCAGCACAGGGAGAAATCTTCCTTCAACAGCTGCATCTCGTGATTTTGCAGTGTTTCATTTCTTTGTTCACTCACACAGAGACTTTCTGATGGAAATCAAGTCCAGGCTTTTCCTCCTAGACAAGATAACTCCATAGTGAATTTCTATAGTGTCTCTGTAAGATGTTTTTGCCTAGGAGAGAGTTAATTTTCTCCAAAATAGCTGGCATGCAGTTTGGATTTTTGCAGGAAACAGTGTTTATAAACTCAGGGATGGGTTTGTTATTGCTGAGCAGCGCTCACACTGAAAACAGAGCCAAGGCCTTTTCTGCTCCTCCCCCCACCTAGCCAGTGAGGGGGCTGGGTGTGCACAAGGATTTGGGAGGGGACATAGCCAGGACAGCTGACACCAACTGACCCAAGAGATATTCCAGACCATACACCATTATGCTCAGCATACAAAACTGAAGAGAGGAGAAGAAAGGGGGAGAGGGAAGACATTCAGAGTAATGGTGTTTGTCCTCCCAAGTCACCATTATATGTGATGGAGTGGTGATTTTCCTCTTCAGCCGTGATGGCTGAAGAGTTTTCTGCCCGTGGGAAGTAGTGAATTATTCCTTGTTTTTATGCAGTTTTTTGCATACACAGCTTTTCTTTCCCTATTAAACTGTCTTTATCTCAACCCACAAGTTTTCTCACTTTTACTCTTCCAATTCTCTCCCCTGTCCCACCATGGGGAAGTGAGGGAGCAGCTGGGTGGGGATTACTTGCCAACTGCAGTTAAACAAAGATACTTGGTTATGCAAGAAATGTGGGCTTGAAAAGACCTGCCGTTGGGTGGATTGAGTTGACTGGAAGGCAGTCAAAATGTGTCATGAGCAGGTTAGGCGAAGCAGTGTCAATAGACGAGGAAAAGGTTTAGCATCAGAGAAATTGCAAGGTTTACCTGGATAGAGAAGTGGAACACTCAGCACTATTTGTGTTTTAGGCAACAAACATTTTTCTCCAACACAGCTGAGCAGTGTTCATCACACTTTTATGGTTCTACTATGCCAGGACATACACATATATTTTTCATGCTGCATGCTCTGACTGACTTGCAATACCCTGAAGTATCAGCACATAACCAGTTTTGTAATATCCTAGATGGAAACTAACCACAACATGGAAAAGTAGACAGGCCAGCAAAAGAAAAACTCATGGATCAATGCTCGAATAGGTCCTGTCCTCACAAAGGTTACCAGTTTCAGAGGACACAGCCTCGGAGCATCCCAGGGCAGGATGTAGTAAGAAATGTTACAGCAGTAAGGAAAGCCAAATTTATGCCATAACACACTGATAGCTCAGAAAAATGCCCCTGAGCCTACAGAGTTCACTCAAAACCTTAATGCCAAGCAGCAAGCAGACACAACAGGGAGTATTCTTACTGTGTCCTGTCAGGTTCCTAGAGTTGTCAGGGAAGGTTACACTCCCTCTGAAGCGCTCTGAATCATGCTATGAAGGACAGTACTGCTGGCTTAAGAGGGATCATGGAGCAGCTTCTTGGGCATTTTGCAAGAATGACAATGTGTATTGGAATCAGTACACATGAAAAGGATGCTAAGACAGCTGCAGGCCTTTCACTTTTATTCACATTGCAGAGGTACTGAAGCAAAATGTCTGTGGAAATTCACCACCCAGCAACAGAAAACAAGACAACTGTGGGACAATAAACTCAATCACGGAACAGGAGGACAATGACAGAACCATGTGTAAAGCTGAGGGTCTGCTGCTATCTTCTCCCCGCCACTTCATTTCCCAAAGCTGACTCTAACACGTGGAGGAAAAAGTAAGTTTTGAGTCCTCAGGTTTGCTCCAGAAGGAGGCAAGACTGCTGAGATGGCTAGTTGTGAAGTCCACAACCACAGTCTGATGCCAAAAAAGAGTTAACAACAGAGGAAAGATTACTTACAGTCACTATGAACACTCACTAAAATCTGCATGTGAATCACTTCTGAATCACTTATGGAAATATGGGAAATCAAGAGGGCAGAGTCGTAAGGACAAGGTAACTCTAACAGGGAAAGTAACATTTCCAGAAGCAGAAACACTGTTAATTCAGATGCTCATCTCCTCTTTTAGTTATACTGCAACGCATGTGGTGATATTATTAAATTGGTATCAAAGCTGGAAGATGGTTTGGTTAATAATCATGTGCTTCTTTTCATTATATAGTGATCTTCCCTGTGATGGATTTTATTCTTTGTTGTAATTATAAAAATAATTTGAAAGGTATCACTCTTGTATTCCTTTGTATTCCTTTAATCACACACAATTTTTGTTTTTTTTTTTTCCTCAGGACTCAAATTTTGTAATAACTAAAGCAGAAAAGCTATATTATCGGGACCAAGTTGGTAGAGACTTGAGTCATTTCTTAGCAAAATTTTATTTTGCAAGGATTAAAAAACAGAGCTGTTTTCATGTCCTGCTCTTATCTTCTGATAAAATCAAGACTGGGTTTTTAGACAGTTTTTTGGGTTTGGGTGGGTTTTTTTGTTTGTTTGGGGTTTTTTGGGAGGGTTTTGGTGAGTTTTGTTTTGGTTGGTTGGTTGGTTGGTTAGTTGGTTGGTTGGTTGGTTGGTTGGTTGGATTTGATGCTGTATAATCAGCTTAAAACATTTCACTGGTTATGGTATAAATTCATAATAACCTGGATAGCTAACATTTTAAGTGGATATGGCAGACTAAGGAAAGGAGAATAATTATCTCAGAGGTGAAAGGTGTTGTTCAAAGTGATGTATAAGGTTAGTGTTTGGGCTAGAAGTAAAACTCAGATTCTGACCTCCTTGAGGAAGACCATGGGATGACATAGCCTGTAACCTTCTTCTCTCTGTTACCTTTAGAACTGTTGGACGTAACATACCACAGCAGCTTTCCAGCTTCCTCTCATTCCAAATTCAAATTGAAACCAAGGTCTCAGACCCCCCAAATCAGCCTCCCACTACACATTATTTCTAATGTCTCAGCCCACACCAGTGATAAAATTACGTAGAAATAAGATAAATCACAGAATTGAAAGTCTATAAAAACAGCTAGGTTTGCAGTCTGAATAGTGATTGTTCCATTTCTGTAATGCTTTGCCTGCATGGCAGTGCCATGAATATATTATGGATGATACTTGGGTCAGAGTGTTGTATTAGGCATTTGGACTGCACCTTGGTCTGAGCTTGAGAAAACTCCACAGCAGTGACACTGCTGCACACGTATCCTAAATAACAGCAATGAGATGTGCTTGAAATTAGGAGTGACAGAATAATTTACTAGCAATGTGGGATGCGATTAACTGTAATGAGATGACACTGACCAAAATGAAATTCTAAATTGAATGATTTCCTAGTAACAACGAGACTATTGGGATGCAGGACCAACCCTCCATGTGAAATGCTTTATTTTTTCAGTCATTTATCTCAATGCAATCATCTGAATGAAAGTTGGAGTTGGACCAGAGATTGCAAAAGGAGAGTTTGCTGATATGCACAGGAGAGAGACTGAGTGTCTTAATACATTGTTTAATAAATAACCAGCGTGTGTTCAAAAACACAGTGCTGCCTTATTATCCAGCCATCGAATTCACAAAGTGCAGTGTCACCAGGTAGTATTAGGAGATTAATAGGATGTAAATGAGAAAAATTAACAAATGCAAAAACAGTTCACATGGAGAGGACCCAAGCATTGCAACCAAGTCTTATTTTTAAAAAAATGGATCCTCAATAGCAGTGAACAGGAGGTAAATAGAGTGAATAGGTTCGTTCCATCTGCAAAAATGGTAAAATTCCTAGAAGAAGGAAGAGGGGTGTCCAGCGGCTCTTATGGATGGCAGTGTGAGACTTCAAAGAGATAATTGTGGGTCTCTTCTGATCCAGAACTCAATGCAAATGAAGGAAATTCAAACTCCAGCATCTACATGCAAATTTGAAAACATTAGAAATTCTCTATTAATTGACAGGATGGGATGTGGGGTGTCTGACCCTACATGACTGGAGAGACTGCTGAGAGGAAGATTTCATCCTGCAGAAATGCATCTTAATAGTAAGGACAGCAAAACTGTCTGGGAAAAAGCTCCCAGCAATGACAATCATTGGTACAGAACAAATACGGTCAAACAAAAGGTCAAAGACAAAGTAATAAGCAAAAGGAGACTGACCAAGAGGACCAATGCCCAGTTTATGTCTAGAGGGACAAAATACAAAGGCAGAAAGAAAGTATTTACAAAAAGGGCAGCCATGGAAAGGAAAAAACAAAGCAAGCAGATTATGTTGCCGTCCAAAATGAAAAGTTTCCAGGGAAAGAGAAAGAAGGTCATTGGATGAATGGAGAGCTTGTTGCTGTGGGATGAGATGGATGCTGAGACTGACTCACAGAAGATATTAGAACTGAGAGCAGCATCACAGGTGGACATGCAGAAAAAATTGTTAAGAGAAGTCTGGCTCAATGTTAATAACCTGATGAAAAGTTTCCTAAGAAAACTGAAAAAGTCTTTTTTCTCCCCTTTTTTCTCTTAAAGGGTGATGAAGAAATGAAAGCTTATTCACAGTATCTGAAGGACAACAATTGAAATATTGCTATTCACCTTCTTTTCACACAAAGAAGCTGATCTTTCTACTTAGTAATCTTAATGATCAGTAAGGGTTGTAGTATCTGAATTTAAAAGTTAGACCAAAAGCTTTTTTCTGGAAAACTAGAGAATAAATGGAAGAGCAAGTTTGCAAAAGTAGGAAAACCTAGAAGAGGTATTTCTGTTTTGCAAAGATGCTTAAAAAAAAACTAAAGTAAATAAAACATCTGATCCCAGAATGTGATGTGCTTTCCTTAAATAGAAAAATATTTAGAGGAGCATCCAAAGCATCACTTGCTACATTTCCTATTTGTTAAACTGGAAAAGTAAACCATTTTACTGTCAAGAAATAAGTGCAAAAAAGGAGAAAGAACAAAGAATGATGAAAGCATTTATTGATGAAACCGTTTCAGCTTAAACTAAAAATGTCAGTACTCTGTGTTAATTAAATACTTTAAAGTGATTTGTTTTTAAAGACAATATTAATTAGAGAACCCTCATGAGAGAAGACACTGAGATTTGTATGTCAAGTGACAGAGTTTTTACTGCACAGCAGATTCTCAGATCTCACTGACACAATGAACCCAAGACAAAACATTCTGTAGACAATACTCCCTCGGTCTTATTAAAATAAGGAATGCAATTTCTCAAATTATATATACAATATTGGAGGAGTGGGAAGACAAGAAATGTAGAGAAGGAAAATGCCACATAAATTCACCAAGGCCTTCAGCCTGGCTTTCCATCTGGTGCAAGCAACCTGCTTCTGCAGGCTCCATCTCTCTACATGACCTCTAGTTACACCTCCTTCTTCTGCTTTCCTTTTTGCCTTTCCCTATATTACCTAATCTTATGTGATCTGTAATCAGTTGTAATCTGCAGCTTTTGCAAATATAAGATAATAAAAAAGGACAATGGTATCTGCTGCTTCACACTTTTTCCCAAACAGACATTTTTTCTCCCAGTGATGGTAGCTTTGGTTTCTTATATGAGTAGACAAAATCTTAAAAGTGTGAGCTTTATGTATTTGTTCATATATGGTCATGGAATCATAGAAAGGTTTGGGTTGGAATGGACCTTAAAAATCACCAAGTCCCACTCTCCCTGAGATAGGCAGGGATACCTTCCTTTAGATCAAGTTTCTCAGATCCCCATCCAATCAAGTGGTCTTGAACACTTCCAGGGATATAGACATATATCTGACATCTTCAGCTGGAGAGGTGGTGAAGATGAGATTCTGTATTGTGGCTGTCCTTCGTGAGTAGTTTACAAACCTCTTTCAGTATTTTGGTTTATCTACTACTGGAAACATACCTTTCCTACAAAAGATTTTGGAAATTGCTTTTGGATTATGAAATCTTATTTGTCTTGAAAATTCCACTGCACATAACATAAATATTCATACTCACCTATGCTTTGTCTTTCATAGCATATTTTTTTTTCAAACTTATATTAGTATTTTTTCTCCTTAGTTTTTGTCTTTTTTCAGGACAGAGGAAAGGGTGTCCTATGGTACTATTGATACCTGCCATCAGCAATCTTTCTTGTCATTCTCAAGAGTGTCCTTTTGGTGATAAATTGTGTATTTCTTGTCCTTGGGGTGATAAATTTACTTTATACTTTGAAACACCTGTACAACTGAATTTTAGTCCATAGGAGAAAACACCATCCACCCTTAGTTTAGTGCCTCCAACAAAATTTGATGAAAATGAGATCATCCAGATTCAATTCAGACACAGTCTTCTGGTGCCTAGGCATACTTCAATTTATTTATATTTAGAAGGTCATTCTTTCCACATCAATGATTCAACACATGTTAACAATTCAATCACTCTTGATCCTCCCTTCCATCTCTGGAAAGGCAATAATTTAAATAATTTTTGAATTAGCATGGGAAGACAGCTTAATGTGATGAAAATTTTATACTCCCACTCCTCCTAAAAACACATAGCTAGATCTTTAGATCTAGATCTTCTAAGATGTTTATTCCTACTTATTCCTACTGAGGATAATTTGAAGTTTTAGCTTAACCAACTCTTAAAACCTTCAATGTTTCTTCCAGAGGAATGGAGATCTCTAAATGGGATACAAGTACATAAGAGTTCTCTGAAAACTGGGAGTATAAACTCTGTGTCTAACTTACCCATCTATAAAATGGGCATAGTATTGCAGCATTATATTATGCTAAGCTAGAAAATGTTTTTGAGATGCCCAAGTACAGCATTCAATAAACAAATGGCAGTGAAACTCACACAGAGTATTTAAATATTTTAAGTGAACCTGGGAATAGCTTTCATCTCCTATGAATGGACTTTGAGTTTGTAGCCCTACCAAAGCCCTAAATTTGTTTATTGCCACTAACCTACAATTTGCTAATCAAGTGTTGGATGTTACCTAGCATCTCATTTGTACTTTTCAGACTACTTTCTTTATATGAAAAAAAGGCTCTTCCCTAGAACCCAAACAGGTACTATACATTTTCAAAAGGTATTTTTTACTCTGAGATTTCAGGGGAATTTTCTGTAACAGAAAGATAAACTGTGAAATCTCACTAGTGAGAGAAGAAAAAAGAAAAAAAAAAGCAAAAGAGACCAGACCTGAGCTGGAGATGGATCAGACCTGAAGCCTTTTTCTGAGATTTTGTTTCACTATTTTTTTCTACAAATCTCAGAATTTATGCACTGTTTATTTTGAGATTGGATTTAATCAAGACATAATTAAACCTTCAAAACGAGGTCTATAATGATTTAACTGGCAGACCTTATGCATGATGAAGACAGGTGTCACTGAAATACATTTTCAATAGATGGAATTGGTCACAATTGTTTTCCAGTATCCCCTTTTATTTGTATATGTATTTACTGAATCCTATTTTTCATAGTGTTTCATAGGTCTAATTTCACACTTGCTACCATCAGCTTTGTGACCTGCTTATAATTTGAAGTTCCAGTAAACTCTTTTTTCTACTTCCTTCCTTGGGTACCAATAAAATCTCCATCTGTGCTAAAAAATTAATATTGATGTGCAGATTGAGTACAAAAATATACCTAGACCAGCTTCAAACAACTCCTGATGATTTCATTAAATCTTTTTAATAGCCACTGTCAGTGGGAACTCTGTGTTCTCAGAGAAAATTACTTGCTCTATTTCTTCAGAATCAGTATTTGATTTTTAAAGCAAAACAGCCCCAAGCTAAAATAATAGACAATTATTTTGCCCACAGTTAAATTGAGATTTGTCAACTAAAATCCTTTATGGGACATGCAGTGGATGTAGTGTTTTGCTTGGATACAAAAAATTACACTTTGTAGTTTAGTTTTACTGATTGGCCTATTACAAAATGCTGGTATATTAACTGGTTTAGTTATTGCTTTAACAGTTTTATTTCAGAGTAGGAAAAAGATTACACTGGTCCAAAGACTTTTATGGCTCTTCTTTCTTTAGCTTCTTAGGAATACTAACTGAAATATGATTACACCAATCAAACATTACAGTAGCTGGGCCAGCATAAAATGCAATATGGAAAACTCTCATGATTTATTCAGGGTACTTCCCACAACCTGTGAATTTAATCAGGACATAAATTCAGATTGCTTCCTCACCATTTCAAATTTGGAAATACATGTAATAGATTCTAGTAGAGAATTAAATATATCAGACTGTAGAACAGGTAGCAAATTCATAAAGCTCCCTCAAAAAGTTTCAGGATAACAAAAATCCACTGTTTTCCTTCCTATTTCTGGGGAAAATCTCTCTCAGCAAGGACTGTATACATATGTTATCATGAGATGAAGTAGGGTGTGAATTTATTATGTACACCAGTTGCTCTGTGAGTACCAGTTTCCTGCAGGCACAATTTTATCCTGCAGTAAGCTGTCAACACTTGCCCTGCAGAGAAAGTAAGAGCCTGTTCAGATTCATTGTCCTGAAGTAAATCCCCTGGCTTTCTCCATTACATCTTGTTTGCATTGCCATACAATACAAATCAATAAGCAATTTTTAATTTTTTTTACTTTTTTTCCTACTGATTTTTTTTTCTTTCACTGCAATAAAGCTAGTTTGGTGAACATTTCTCTCTTTCTTTTAACTGACTGATCACAGGTTTAACACCAAGCACGTGTTTAAGGTCTTGCTGAGTGATGAAATGCTAAAAGTAAGGTTCATTACAAATAATTTCATTTCTTTAAGTTAGGCATTCTGTTTAAACAAGTCAACAATTATGCTTGTATCCTCAGTAGACACACAAGATCCCATAACAGGTCATACCAAAAGTCCATCTATCATAGCATTTTAGCATTACAAGTGCTTCCTGCAGAGCAACATAAATAGAAAGGACTTGTAGCAATATTTCCCAAAAATATTCTCACCCCTTCCAACCCATTCTAGCTTGGTGACTTATATCTTTATTTTTATCCCCTGCACAGGGTTTTTTTCCAGGAATCTGTCTAGTAAGTCCTTGATCCCATGTCATCTTTTAGCCTCCTAAATGTAACATAGGGTAGAGCTTCTTTGCACAACCACTTCTTGTGAAGAATCCAAACCTCAATATCTCAGAGGCCAAAGATTCAATAAGGCATCTCTGTTCCACCTGTCTTTTTCTGATATTTTTAGCTTTTCTATTCAGTGAAAGACAGTCTGTGTGTCCATCCAACATGTTTCGCTCTCCTACCAGTGGAAGACACTGCACCTTCATTCAACCTCTGCTTTGTCCTTTTCTGAATTTTTCACAGTTCTTTCATATATATTTTGAAATGGAAGCAAAGCTATGAACAAGATAGAGATGAACAGTGGATTCAGACAGTGAATAACTGAACCATCTGTCTATCAAGACATTATCTCAGTTATTGTGTTTCCAAACCACACGATACGATCTGATCTACCTTTTGACAACACACTATCATAATATAAGTAAGAATAATAAGATGTAGCAGGGTTCCTTTGTAACATACCCCAAAAATGGTTCTCAGAAACTGAAATTAGATTTTTATGTATGTGTGAAAATATTAGATAGCTATATTTTGAAAGAAGCCTCCATTTTAATTAACATATGTTGCAAATGGTTGGGCCATGTTTATGAACACAACTTTTACCAGTTTCAAAGGATTATTTTAAAGTCTTCATTCTAGTGAAAGGATTATCTTTGTTTCCTATTCCCAAGTATGCAAGTGGCTGATGACTCTCTGTCAGGATTGCAAAGGAGCTTTTCAGTCACCTGTCCAGTATAGGACTGTTGGAATACTATCCCAATATTGCCAGGTGGAACGTCCCTGGGCTCGTCAGGCCCTGCTCTGGACCAAAGGCGGCAGCTGTGGTGTTTCACCTCAGAGACACCTTTGGCTGGCTGGCAGTTGCAGTCAGGCACTCGGAACAAGTCCAGGCATGGTGGAAACTCAGTTTACCTCTAGTGGAAAAAGTTCAGGTGATGGTGAAGAGGAAAGGGAGCGGATTCGCTGGAGGGTTAAATCCAGAGTTTTATTCCAGGGTGACAGAGCTCTGAGTCTCGGTAACAGCTCCAACAGAATACCAACCACATGGTCTCTGTCTTTTAAGCCCACAGGGAGGGGGAGGGAAAGGATAGGTGAGCCACCAACCAGGTGGGAGGGGGAGGGTCTCAGGGGACAATGACACCTGGACAGGCCAATGACCCCAGGTCTGAGAAGCATCTTTTGAACTTCTGCCAATCACAGAACGCCCTTGCTGGTATGCGGAGCTTGATGGACATCACTTCGGAAAGGGGGTAAGGAGGAGGGGAAGGAGGAGGTTGGCACACCTGAGAGGAACTGGGACAGGATATTGCTTCACACCGCAACATAGGACCTGGTTATTCCCCAGGGCTCTCCATGGAAATATAATACAAGCTGAAATATAAATATACTGTTGATAATTTGCAGATTCCAAGAATAGGACTGAAGAGTTTTCAGATTAAACACAAAGAATTGGCATTGTGTGTGTGCATGAGCACCTCTGGTTTCTCTTAGACACTCTTAGACACTTACCTGTAAGGTTTGCTCAGTCATAGAGGTGACAATTAGAAGCAGAGATCTGTCACACAAGACCATGCAGTTCATTCAGGAGCATCCAACAGCCCTCTCTAATGAAACAAACTGCTTAATCTGATCATGAGCTTTTGCATTATTAAGATATGACAATCTGAAACATAAGTATACTAAGGAATATGGCAGCTATAATAAAACTCTAAATGATATATCAGAACAGAGAAAAATTTGCATTGAAATCTTGATAAATTATGGCCAAGAATGTCTGCATCATTTATGAGGGCTGGTCAAGAGAAGTTTTAAACTGCATTTTCTGCATTTTAGCAAGGAAAAACACACAGCTTTTGAAACACTGAAAGATAAATTATTAAAACAGGAAAAATCTTGAACCATAGCATACAATTATAGAAAATTTGAAAAGTGTCCCTCTTTCAGTTCTGAAAAACAGTCACAACTACAGATACTCTACAAGAACATGGAATGGACACACAAATTGTACACATATATCTCTCCACAGCAGACTGCTTTTCTTTAAATTCGGTTGATTGCTGGTGGAACTTAGGTTGTATACAATTTGTGTGTCATTCTTCAGCAGCAATAGGGTTGTTGAAAAGTTGCAAGGGTTAATTTCAGCAGAACTAATACCTGGAGAGGATATTTATTGTGCAGTTGCCAGTGTTTTATTGTCTAGTGATATTGAAAAGAAACTTATCACTTAGGCAGCCAAGAGAGCTCCTTCATTGCCTTGGGAACAAAAAAAAGCTTCTCATATTTCATAACAAATATCATAAGTGTTCCACATTTTATCACTGCATTATACACCAGGGAACATTCTGCTCTAAGCTATCACATCTGTCTCACATGTTGGCTGTCCTTACACAGCAGGATGAATTCGTCTGCAGGAGAATGTTATTTCTACCCTGAGATTTTCAAGTCTTACTTCAGGAATTGGATACAACCCTGAGTGATGGTTTTTCACAAGATCATTTGAAATGTTTGAGAAAGGAGGGAGAGCTAAAATGTTCCTCTGGATGGGAGCAAACACTGAAGGGTTCATGTCCAAACAATAACATCTATTCACAATAAAATCTTTTCCTGGATTTCAAAGATCTAATGTGAAAGACCTACATATAGAAATATTTTTTGGTCAACTGAATCATGTTTATTCTACAGTTACAGACCAGCATGAATTTTATGAGATTCATGAGTTCTTGGGAAGTTATGTATTTATTAGCAAGCCAAAGAGAATGTCATCTATTTTCCCAACATGGCCAAGCTCTCTTGCCAACTGAATAATATAATATTTTTCTAAGATTTCTCTGAGAATCAGAATTCAAGTATGTAAACTCATTTTATTTATTTAATGAATTTAAGTTAATTTCAGAAATTGTTAAAAAAATATTTTCTAGATAAATTGGAAAGATAATGTAATACTTCAGCGATAATATTGGATGACTGAAAGAAAAAAAAAGTATCTCAAAAATTAGAAAGAACTGATTTACAAGAAAGTGTGGAGCCACTAACTAGAACTGTCTTTTATAAACTGAGCTGAATAAAGAGGAAACTGGATGAAGGCTCCTTAGCCAATATACATAAATTGTGAACTTCAAGAACTCATTAAACAATATGCTTTCATTAGCTTCTTGCTAAACCAAAGTGTCATTTTACATAAGAAAACTTCAAATTTGGGGGGAAAAAACCCAATCCTCTCTATGAGCACTCAAAGTTGTGTTTGAAATGAAACAAACTGTAGAAATAAAAATAATTCTAAATTGAAAAGAAAATACAGTTTAGGAGTATAAAATAAGTAAACTTAATGAACACAAAGATAAAAACTTGTATTCTTTCAGACATAACTCATATAGCTTGCAAATCATCAGAAAAATAGTTTATAGTCCAGTTCCAGTCACTGGAGCCTCCTTCCCAGACAGGTTCTATACAAGGCACCTAATTTAACATACAATGAATCTCACAGACTTCAGGTGGGGCCTAAGTGTTGAACAGGAATCTGGGACAATTCACTGCAATAGTGAATGTAATACTGATTAAGCATGCCCATGCATTCATGATTTGGCAGTTCATAATTTTGATTAATTTATCACATCATAACCTCATTCCGTCATTAGCACCAGGAAAGCAAGAAATTCAGAACTTTATTGACAAGTGCTCAATTCTGGCTCCATAGAGAATGGCCATGGTTGGATGTCTTACATGAACTTGCTCTACTAGAAGCAAATTGAAATTAAGAGCAAATGTTAATCCTTTGTTAGGAGCAATTATCTTCTCAGAATGGCTTCATATCAACTACAAATTCAGGGCTGTACCCTCTTTCAGGTATGTGACTCAGTATGATTTAGTGAACTGAGTCAATCAGGAAATAAGCACTGTTTCATAGAAAAAAGGGGGAAATTTATTACAGCTTTTTACTTCACAGATTGTTAAATCTACTTGTCACAGTTAGAATGCAAATCACTTGCTGCAAGTCCAAGTAGACATCTGGTAGATAAGTTCTGTCTTCATATATATAAGTTTTCTTTTTTGTTTATCTCCCTATCCCACCATCCCCCCACCATTGCCACAATCTTTTTTAAGTATGTTTGAGGAAAAAGTATTGCACACCATGGCAGTTTGACCTTGTCTGGAAGTCAGATGCCTAGAAAAAGCCATTTTATTGTGCCCCTCCTCAGCTGGACAGGGAACAGAGCATATAACAAAAGGCTCGTGGGCTGGGACAAGAAAAGGGAGAGATCCCTCACCAATTACCATACTGGATAAAACAGACTGGACTTGTTAATGGAATTTTTTACCAGTCAAAATCAGAGAAGAAAACAAGATCTTTAAGATGCCTTCTCTGCACTCCTCCCTCTTTCCCAGGCTTAACTTTATTTCCTATTCTCTACCTTCTCTCTCCCAGCCATCAAGGGAGAGAGGGGAAGCAGGTTACAGTAAGATCATGTTGTTTCTGCCACTGCTTCCTCCTCAGGGAGAGGGAGTCTTATTTTAGGATATGTATCTATAGGTAAATGTGAAGGTTCAAACGCCAGGTAATTTTCTAAGAAAAGCCCCATTCTGTAGGACATTGCACAATTTCCACCAAGAGACTGACCATGGCACAGGGAATTTAGATTTTAAATGTACAATACAGCATCAAAGACAGAGAGATTTCCTTCTTACCTTTGAGTATAGCAGGAGTGGGTCGAAGAATAACATCCAGGCTATCTGGAAGGCCATATTTCAATTGCGCCTATTCAAGGAGCAATTGAAATATGGCTCTACCCCAGTTCTAAAGATCATCCTTTCACTATTTTACTTCTATGGCATTCATTGTTTAATTCAGCAGAGAAGATTAAGAGCTTTCCTAGTGTTACCAGGGTGGCTTTTTGTCTGGATTGGTTTAGTTTATTTATATGATGCTCACAGTACAAGAAAGAAACCATTTAGGCTGAAAACAAGAATCTTAGACAATATTTGTACAAGATATTTAATGGGACAGGCTTAAATAACAAGTATGCTATCTAATATCCCCCTATTTATCTAGTATTTCACAGAATATGCAAAGGTATTATTGCAACCCAAGTGAAAACTCTTGGAGTCACCAAGAGCCTTCAGTAATGGATAAGCATTATTGCTTTGTTGAAACCTGCAGGCAGGGTCAAAATTTAACATTAAAAGTAGAAGTGAAAATCAATCCTTTTCCCCTCCCTCTCGAAGCAACAGATTAGAGGAAAACCATGCTAGCTAGTAACCTCAGCACTTTTTTCTCTACATTCAGCCAAGTCTTTGGTAATCTTAGGGCCTACAACTGAACTTGAAATCTAAAACATCATTAAAACAAGAATTTTCCCTTTTTAAAGGTGGCAATAGGTAATTTTGTCAGCAGGCAGTAGCGAGGTACAAAAATACAAAATTATCTACCTGGCATCATGGCCTCATTTATATTTTTGCTTAACTTCTTTTTTAGACCTTTGATTTTACTAGAAAACACCAAAAGTATGACAGCTAAACTACAGCAAAGCACCAAGACCTCTTTGATTTCTTATTTTCATATTTTTCTTTCAGGAAACTTAATTTTTTTTTTAATTTGAATAAGCAAGTAATTCTTCCTGCCTTTCATAGTTGTATTATTTTAGCTATGCCATCTGAGAAAATTTTCTACAGTGTTTAATTCACCTGTAGCGCAATTCAATTGTTTTTATAAATCCCTGAGGATCTAGTGCTTTCTATGAAACTTATCTAAATAAGATACATCAATCAGTATGGCATCACTAACTAGACTATGATATTTTCCAAAAAAATTATTAGCAATCAGGGAAATCAAATACTCTCTCTCTCTTTGAGGGCATCCTCTCTTCTATTAGGAGTATTATGAAGTTTATTAAATGGCTTCTCCAAACTTTTGACGTGAAGAATGTCCTCCATTAAGAAAGGGTTAGATTGTCCTTTACCAGAGAAGGCATAGTCTTGCAGATTATATGATAAAAGTTGCATGTGATCTGACTCTGTTGAATGATCAAAACTTTCCTTGGATAAAGACTTTTTTTTTTAAAACTGACATATACTTTTAATAGGTAAATATTAGGGTTTTTTTCCAGTTTTGTCTCAATGGAGACATGTTAACATAAAACCCACAAACACAAAGTGTCTCTGCTACCAGAAAGTTTAGCAATGGTGCAGTTCCCTTTAAGAATAATTGCATGAAATTTCAGCAGAACTGATATTTGAACAGCAAAGTTTCATACTGAAGAAACAACTCAGCTCCTAATAGGGTTTCTACAAAAGTTGCTTTTCATGCCCTGGAAGGAAATCTGTTTCTGAATTATTACGTAGTAATTTTCAAGTTTATCCTACTTAACATAAAAGGTATGATCATTTTGGAGAGCTCCTGGTCAGCATGTGAAAATACATTGTATTCCTCCACTCAAAATTATTTGCTCTCCTTCATAGGGGAAGGTCCCACTCAGGCAGCAGGGAGTTAAACCATGATTCCAAACTCAAGGTGAACACTTGTGTGTTATCACACTAGCAACCTGACCCTCAAAACCACATATTCTTTCAGGGACATTTATCCCAGTAACTTTTGAGATAGTCACTCTGGGCTTCTTCAGCAGAGGAGGAAAATCAAAATACTTTAAAAATATGGTTCATGCAGCCCATTTTGCACATTTCTGTTTGGGTAAGTGAAAACATCCTGCAAGTGCTCCTTTTTTTTCTCTATTGACTGTAAAATAGTTCTACTGACTCCTGTTCTTGCAGGCTGAATTAACATCTAACAACAGATGCCTATAGTTTCCCAAAGGATTTACAGGAGGATCATCAACGTTTTTTGCTTTATTATACAGTGTTTGTTTGGTAGCTGGGCAGGTTTTGCAATACCATCTGCATAAATTCATATCTCACATTCTCACTTGCAGACTGGTAACTTGCAGAAAAATCTTGGGAAATTCTCAACAAACAAAGGCTTGATGGACACCACTGTACAAATTTTTTAAATTGTTGCTACAATTATTACATATGTTGCTGCTACATGTAATATATTTCTAACATTGCTACACCAGACACAAAGAGCACAGTATCTACATTTCAAGTAATGTCACAGGAAAGAGGAAAGGAAAAGGAGAAAGCCTAATTAAAAATCCTTGTCTATCTTAATGTAGTTAACTAATTAACATGGATATTTAAGTCATTTTCTATGTAAATAGGGATAGTAATTAAGTAGGTACAACAGAAGTAAAGCAGGAACCACGTATCGACCTAAGCCTTAATTGTTATTCTCTGTCAAAAATAAAGAAAATTTTTCATGATAACATGGAATTAGGAGGTTAATATTAGGTGGTGGTCTGGGATTTCTCACAGAGACCAGCTGATCATCAAGAAAGACTTGTTTTCCCTAAATTAAGCAGTCTTTTCATTTAACCCTGAATATTCCCCATCAAACCATACTACTTAATTAATTGTTGCTGAAATTGATTTCTGAATGCTGAAACCTTTTTTTGGCTTCTTTCTGGAACACCAAATTTCTTATTCTTCCTCAGGTCAACAATAACTGGCTTTGAAACAATTGTACAAACAAGCGCGGGCTATTGAAAAGAAGCATCTTAAATGCAAAAGTTCAGCAAAGAAGCATCTCTGATAATGGAAAAATACACTGCAAGGGATTAAAAGCTGAAAACACCTGAGAAAAAAGCAAATTAACTATTGAAAAGAAGCATCTTAAATGCAAAAGTTCAGCAAAGAAGCATCTTTGATAATGGAAAAATACACTGCAAGGGATTAAAAGCTGAAAGCACCTGAGAAAAAAGCAAATTAACTGGGCTTCTGGAGTGAACAGATGTGGTCTTTAGAGTTGAGAAGTATGATTTCCCCCTGTGTTATTCCCTAATGAAACACAGAGGCAGGACACTGTAGATTACTATGTTTTCCATGGATTTTGCCTGAGGCTCACTTGCTTCTTTCTAGGGTTTATACTGAAGATATCCAAAGCCATACACAGGAAAAAAACACCTGTTCTGAATATCCTTGATCTGGTTAGGAGTAAAACTCAAGACAAATTCTTGTTGTTCAATCATTATGATTGATTAAAAATAAAATCTAATGGTTAGAGAGAAAGAGCATACAAAAGTGAACAATGACATTAACTCAGCGGAAATATTTTCACTGGTTGCTCAGCTGTAATATTGTCATTAAACTATTTCATCAACAGAAGGAGTTTAGCCAGCTCATCTTCTCTAATGCCCTATTGCAAAAGCTGATCTAAAACCAAGGAGAAAAAGGTATGGAATATCTTACCCTGGAGGCAGAGATTCTTTATATTATTGCCTTTGTTATTGCCTTCAGATAAGCTTGCACAATTCAGTATGTAGTACACGTTCAGACCTAAAAGTCATGTTAATCCCCAGATCTTACTAACCTTCAAGATGTTGAAGAGTAGCTGGGCACCAATACCAAGAATAAGAAGGAAAATATCTAAATATTAAGTTCTAAAATAATTTTTCTAACTGGCATAATCTTATATGAGTGCTTATTCCTTGCTTGTAAGCAGGGTAAATTATGATCTGTGACTTTCTTTGTCATCTGTCCTTAATACAAGACACAATATTTGTCTTCTAGGGTAGGTTCAGATTATCAATTGTAAATGCCTATCAGTGAGAAAATCATCCTGGGCTGCTTTGGCAGTCATTGCAGAGAAATTGGCACATTTATCTTAAAAGTCTTTTTATTCCATGTGTGAAATAAATCATCACTTTCACATTCTAAAGACGGTATTTTTTTTATCTGTGTTGACTACAATATGAATTGATCTGAACTTAGCTGAGAGAAGTCACCTTTGTGGTCCCCTCTCCAAGTGCTGGCATTTGGACCTCCATCTACTCATGTGCCCATGACACAGGCAATTTGTTCCACAGAAAGGGATTTAGAAAGGTATTTTAATGAAAATATACAGAACAGACTAAAATTACAGGCACAAGACATAGCCACATGCACACAATGACCAGTCCAGCTGTCCACACAGCTCTCACTGTTTATCCCCATATCTGTTTTCCCATGTTTGCTTCTCTCCCAAACACCTTGGTCCCTCATTTTCCACCTCTGTTTCATTACACAAGCATCCTCTGGTAATTAATCCTGAAATGTTCTCCCACACAATGTGTCTTGCCCCCCTAAGCAGTGACACCTCCCCTCCAGTCTTTTATCTTATAATATAACAATACATATTTGCAAGAATGAGACCTAGAAGCACAAGATTTATCATCAAAATTTTGCAGACTTTACAGAAAGAATACTGAAATGTAAGGACTGGATCACAACCTAATGCAAGCCAAAGCAGCTCTCATCTGGCCTTTAATGATTTCAGTGTGTCATCCCCTTAAATGTGCCTTTTCACCAGCTTTACCTCACCATGGAACTTTCATTCCATATTCCATTTTTCAGGCATTGGACATGGCTACACAGCAATATTGTCAATATATGTAACTGCATGAAAGTTGTTTCTCTTCAACTCACTTGTTAAAATTTTTCTGGAATATTTTAGGGCAGAACAGTTACATGAGTATCAGGGTAGGTATGTTATGTTGATATGTGGCCTCCATAAAGTTCTCACAAGCTTTTAACTATTTTCTTCCAATATATCACAATGAAGAATACTATTTTGTTTTAGATTCCTAAGAGGTCACAAGGAAAAAAAAATTAAAAGGGAAAAAGACATGCTCATTATGAAAATACAATAAAATATGTCTGGGAAGCTTTAAACTTTACTATTTTTGGCAGCTTTTCTTTATTGTTTTCCCTTCCATTTAAAACCACTTCAATCCATCAGTTCTGAAGATGATATTTCTTTTTTTCCCTACCAAGCAAAACCAGAAAACTCCAAGCACCCAGCCTATAAATTTATTTCTCTCTTTATCTTGAACTCCACTTGAAATTTTGTTGTCTGACACTTGCATCTCGTTCATTAGCAGTGATTTTGTTGTATCACTTTACAGCTGACTTTGTTCTGACACATAAGATCAGAAAAGCCTGAGCCTGAACGCCTCAGTCATAAATTTTAACTGTCCTTAAATTGAAATGCTTCCTGAAGACTGCTCTCCATTCAGTGATTTGTAGATGCTGGGTTTTTTTACCCTCTGTTATTACATTGCCCTCTAGAAATGCTGACAAAGATTGGCTGCACGAGTTCACCCTGTGTCAGCCTTTCATACTCTTCCAAGTTGAAATGTTTCTGTTGTCATTACCAAGAAAGATTCAACATATGTAGATGCATATTCTGCACACTATTATGCTTCCAGCAGCCAGATCATTTCTTTTATCATGCTGTCAGCTTTTTTCAGCCACTAGAAAGTGCCAGCCTTTGCATGCAAGACCCAACCCGCCCTGCGTGACACAGAGGCTGCAGGAAATGCAGTTACTGGGCTGTTTGTAGGCACACACTGACCTGTGGACTCTTCACAGAGCAAAGAGAAGGGATCCCCAAACCCCAGAGTGTTCATGGTTTCTTGAGGATGAGCTACAGTTGATAAAATATGTTGGTGTATATGCTGTGTAAATTGCCCGATTTCTGTTAAGATGCTTACATGCTACATACAAATAACTGAAAAAAGAAACCAAACATCCCAATGAAACAGGTTTTCAAAGGTTATAACCACATGAGTAACATCGTCTTCTCACATTTGTCTAGGATCATGCTCTAAAACACATGCATATTTATGAAGAGCAAGAGGATAGGTAAAATGTCAGTCTGAGCCTTCCCTGCTCAAACCAAGCACACTGTATGAACAAGGAGTAGAGTTGCTATGGTGGACCTATGCAGAAGGTGGATTTGGGGCCAAAGAGCTGCCTCTGACTGAGTAGCCTCATGGCAGAAACCTGATGTGCTATGAATCATTGCTTGTTATCATTATTATCCCTAGAGGAAACCAGGATCCAGGGCTAGACCTCCTTAACTCACTGACACACAACACTTGAGTGGGAAGTGCAGTGCACAATGTTCTTTATTCTGGTATAGGAATAATTTAGATCAAGATAACAGCAAATTAAGTGCAGGACAAAATAAATGCAACAAATTATGTTCTAAGATGATGAGATAAAGACAGAAGGAGACAAATAGAGACACACATCAAATCCTGTACTCAGTTTTGTGCCCTTCACTACAAGAAAGACGCTGAGGTGGTGGAGCATGGCCAGAAAAGGGCAATGGAGAAGGGGTCCCAAGTACAAGTCTGATGAGGAGTGGCAGAGGGAGCTGGGATAGTTTAGCCTGGAGAAAGGGAGGCTCCAGGGGAACCTTGTGGCTCTACACAACTATCTGAAAGGAGGCTGTAGCCAGGTGGATGCCAGTTACTTCTCCCAAGTAACAGGTGATGGGATGACACAAATATATCTCAAGTTGCACCAGGGAAGGCTTATATTGGATATGAGGAAAAAATACTTAACTGGAAGGGTTTTCAAGTATGAACAGCATGCTCAGGGAAGTGTGCAGGCACAGCACTTGGGGATATGATTTAGTGGTGGACTTGGCAGTCCTGGGTTAATGTTTGGACTCAATGATCTTAAAGGTTTTTTCTAACCTAAATGATTCTATGTACAGGAATTATGGGGGCCATGGGGATATTTGAGATAGGGCTGTTTAGGCAATGGAAAGATTCAGGAGATATGAGCAGGAATAGAAAACAACCATATGGAGAGCAAGGATTAAGGGGCATGTGAGAGATTCAGAAATGAGGCACAAGGAGATCAACAGGAGTCTTTAACTTGGTAAAAAAAAATTAATAGAAAGCAGGATAAGGAGAAGCAAGTGAAGAGAAATGCTGACTGAAGCCTGAGCACCCATATAGTAACACTTTTCCCTATGTGAAATATTTTTTTCAGACCATAGAAGGCTGTGGAATGCAGAAATGGCCTTCCATCTGACTAGTAGGAGTAGTGCTGATAAGAATATTATAATGATCTGTGATGTGGTAGCAGGCAAGAGCATCACTTATATTCAGTGACTATCTGGCATTGTGAGTAATGGAGATAAAGTAACAAAACAGGCACTAGTGCCATAGATAGCTCCTGCTGGCCCAGATACAGCAGACACCAAGAAAACATAACAAATAGAACTAGGAGAATTGATCAGGAAAGCAGCAGTCACAGCTACTTGTGGCCCAGGTACTCAAAAGCAAGCTCTGCTCACTTTAGAACACTTTCTTTCAGAACAAGGTATATAAATGGACCTTTTTACCCCTCATCCCTATTATATTTAAAAAGAAGTATTATCCCACCAGGTTAGCTCAGCATTTTCTACTCTTTCCTGCTCTTCTCTGACCATCTGCAAATTATTGACAATGATTTTATTTAATTTATTTTACCTAGTAAACATATAATTTCTGACCCATAAATGAAAATAGCAGTAATTTTGACAACTCTGTAACAACACATCTGGCTTCCTAAGCAGGTTCTGCCCTGCCATCTCCAACGAAGAATTCTCTAACCATCAAGTTCCTATGGTGCTACAAGCTACATGAAACTCATTTCCTACAATGGGAAAATGGGAAAAAATGTTCCTTTCATTTCTGCAAGAGTAGAAATTAATGACTTATCAGGTTATTCAGCCTCATACAAAACTTCTAGGCTTGAATGTATGTGAGGTTTGAAAATACTTATTTGCATAAAGCAAGTTCATGTAGGAATAGTATAGAGTACTGACAAGTCTTATGTCATTCTACTTTTGATTTAAGAGAAATGATTTTCTTTATAAAGAAAATTTTCTTTAAATTTTTCCCATTTTCCCCCCTAAATGCTATAATTCAAATAATAGAAAAAAACATTATCCCCTTCAGATACCACAAACAAAATTTCTCTACCCGTGTTATTATCCATTAAAAACAATGAACTAAAATCAGAGCAGTATTGTACAAGATGGAGATGCTACTCCTGTTGTCACCTAATGTACTGCTTAAAGCAACTAATTCTTACCACAGCTTATCATATTCCCTCTGAACAAATGATCCCCATGCCTGAATTTACAACCAGGCACATTAACCTTACACATCATCTTACCTCAGAAAACCTCATTCATTTCCTCTAGGAAGAAAAGGAACCTTTCAAGGACAGTTGGGCTTATAATGCCAGTTTCCATTGTAAAGTTAGCTCCTCAAAAACTGTTTTTGCTAGGGAGAATTAAATGCCTATTTGGCTTTTTGCAGTGATCTGGTATCATGCAAAACTCTTGGAGAGCAGTGGCATTTCTTTGGAGAAGTGAATTAAGTCAGATTCTCAACTGATGTAAAGTGACAGCTTGAATGCCCTGGTTTACTACTTTGGAGCTGATCAAGTCGCCTTAATTTCCATAAAATATACTTTTTCATGGCAAAAAGTCAGTAGATCCTAAGTAACTAAATTTTTACAGCGTTTTTATTCCCAGGAATCCGAAGCAACTAACTGCCTGGTTCACAAATTCAGAAACACAGGTATGCAATTTCCTGAGAGCTGAAGCTTTCAGGAAAGCTTCTTTGGTATGGTACAGTGTGCTGGCTTTATACAAAATTTACACCAGCCCTGTTTCCTTATTTGTGAATTAAAGCAATCTGGTAAATTTGCAGGATATGTTGTGATATAAATGGACACCCCAGCTAGGGATGATGACATATGACCCGGAGAGTTCTGGAATGAATGAAGAGGCGTATATTTAATGTGGAGCAATGTGATACACTTACAAAGTGTCAGATTAGGAACTTTTCCAGAGAGTGAGGCAGAAAACTCTGAAAGAAGTGAGATTTATGCAGGTTTACACCTGCTTGGGGAAAAAAAAAAAAAAAACAAAGTGAAGAAAATATCATCTGTCCCCAAATACTCTGACCAGAGATTAGGTGCCTAATCAGTATAATGCATGTCCTAAGCTCCTTCTAGAGACAAGGGGAAGAAACAAGCATCTCCAGAGGGATGCAATCCACTGCTCTTCCCAGCTATGTATCAGTGAGGCTTCAGGTCTCAGCTGGGATCCCAGCAACAATGTTTTCATGGCTGAAGAATCTTCCAGTGGTGCTGCTGAAGGATGAGGAAAACTGGATGGTGCTAAAGGAGCACATACATTCACCTGAGTAGAGACCATATTGCTCTGGAGTACACTATGGTAATCTTTGATTATTAGTCCAGAAATCTGGCATTTCATCCTCCCATCTGATATCTCCTTTAAATAGGTGTCTAGGACTGGGAAAATCCTCGTGTTTCCTTATTCCTGTATCACCTTATCCTGCCAGAGGTGGCTCAATTAGATGTCTATTACAGTGAGTGTTATTCAAGAGGCAGGAAGCACGAGATGTGTTCTTCATTAAACCAAACACAAACCGAGGTTTTTTCCAAAGGCAGAAATTTAGCCCTATCAAAAAACAGTGTGTTTAGCTTTCCAAGCACGGGGATACTTCAAACTCACCTTTGTGAAGTTAAATCTACTTAATATAGGGTTTCCTAATTGCGTCCCTAAGCTCAAGAGGTAAATGAGGATATAACCTGAGGCGTGCTGCCAACACCACAGGGGACAAGCAATGCATCACAGTAAAGTGTAGGCAGTAGTAGTTTTCCCTATACTTTCACTCCTCCTAATTTAACCTCAGTTGTAGGGTATTTTTTCACCTTTCAAAATTTCAGGTAACCAGGGCTTAACCTACATTTCTGCTCATGCTTTGTTAATGTGCACTGAAATACAAAGATGCCATCCCCCATGTAAAAGAAATAATCATCTGATTCATGCAGTAAAACAGTTCCCTATTTAGTATCTTCATCAAAGCAAATTCCCATGAAAGTCAAGTGAAACTCTGCCAGATGAAGGACCTAATAAAAAACTTACATCCCCAACTGTTCATAACTCATGATTTATGCACTGCTTTTACCAAACAATGCATTTCATGTATTTTTTTATTCAATACTGCTCAAAATCTTATTCCAGTTTTTTTAAGAGCAGATACAAGCAATTCTTTTGCAAAAAAAAAAAAAAAAAAAAAAAACCCTGACTGTCTGCCAAGAATTTGAAGAGGAAAGCACTCATTTTCTGAACTGTTTGACAGGAACTCAATTTGTTTTAAGTATCCCTGAAAGGCCATGTGCACTCTGGTTTAAAGAGGGGTGAAGTAGGGCTAAAAGGCAAAAGGTGGACTTTCATCACACTGTGGTCTACATGAAAAAAATGTCCAGAGGTCTCAGGGTGACCCAGGACTTGTCTGAGAATTGTCTTCTTGCACATTAGACACCTGCTGTTTTAAACAAATCTTCAGGCTTCACAGAAGGGTTCAGCTCAGCTGAAAGAAAATTAATGCACAAAGAAATTTATCCAGTTACTTGAAAGCAGATTCCAACTATTTCTCAGTTTCCTTCAGCCCACAGTTACAGCCATCAAAAGTCACTTGTACATATTTATTTTTGTACAGCTTGCTTGAGGGTTAACAGGGACTTCATTATCCAAGGGTCACCTGGAAATCCTAAGACTTTCTGGGAAGCAGAGTATCTCACTGTTTTTCACCAGTTTGGAAGAATTTTTCTCAGTAGGAACACTATTCTATATCTTTGTACTCTTAAGTATTTCCTTCATTCCTCTCAAGGATCTAGCTCTGGGTGTTGTTTCACCCAGGGTTGGAGAAAGGTTGCAAGAGTTTGGCATGAGTTGATCAGCCTCACAATTTCAATGATCCTACTAAAGAGACAAGGATATTTTTGAAAATCTGGGTTCATCTAATATCAGACTGTGCCCTTTTGAGCTGATGGATACAACAACAGCTTGGATACTACAGATGGATCCTATAACAGCGCTTCTTTCAATAGAGGGCATCAAAGAGACTTCAAACTGAGACATGCAACTCCACTTTTCTGTTGGTCTGCTGGGTCTGGAGTATTTGTTGGTTGATTTGATGGCTGGGGTTTTTTGGGATGATTGATTTTGGATTTTTAAAGTTAAAGTTTAGGAAAATGAGCATTCAGAGGATCTGATTTTTAAAAAGTAGAGTAAAACCCCAAAATGTATTAGGGCCTCATGTTCCTCTTTTGAAAAGCTAAAAATGCTGGGAAAATTTGCTCTTTTGAATATCTTGCAATGTACTGTCTGTATAAAAAAAATCTTATATAACACATGCAAGCATATATTTCCTTTGATTCTTTTTAGACTTAAAAAGGGAACATCTTACATAACATATATATCTGCAGAAGTAGATTATGCTTTTTTTTTCATAGGCTAGAGGAGAGCTCCCTTTTCATCATAATTAACTACTGAAAAGTGGAACACTAGATGATTAAAAGCTTTTTTTTTTTTTTAAATGAAATTGCTTCTCCCTAGAGGCTAAACAGAATATGCTCTACATATACACATTTTTCTGTGGATTGTGTTTACCTACATATGTATAGATTCCATATGATTGATCTAGCCAGGAAGACCATTCAGAGAAGTGGCACCTGGTAAAGAACAACCTCAGAATTAAATGTGTGTCAAAACTCAATCTACTTATTATTCTTGACATTAGTCAAGAATGTCCCCCTATTCCACAGTTTAGCATATTTTAAAATCCAAATCTCCTTGCTACTTCCACTGGATTAGCAAAAGTTGATGACAATCAAGACAGGGTACTTTCTTAAAAAAATTCAAGTGCATGGAGCAGTAGCTTCTCTTCCTTTTAAAAACAGGACAAAACCAGATGGAAACTATATAAATTATATAATTCTTCAAAATAAGACATTTATGTAAGGATTCATAGACAGGTTATGACACTGACCTTATGTCTTATTTTGATAAAGGAAATCTCTTGCCTCATAGCAAATTAAGTTACTTAGCAATGTTTTATTAGCTTCTGCTGCATTATTAAAGGTTTGTTCTGAGTAGAAGACTCAGTCACTTAGACATTTTTTCCTAGATATGTACCAAAAAGAGGATGAAAGACAGGCTGTATCCAAAGTAGTTGATTGTACAAAAACAGACATTTTTTGTGCCATGTTTTCATGTTTTCACTATTCCATGTCCAGATTATTTCTGATGCAGGTGGGTCTTTTTGTTCATCAGTTTATTGAAGAGAAATTGATTATTAATTGGAAGTACTGGGAAAATAAATATGTTGAATTTGTTCCCAAGGAGAGTAATTTTAAGACAGACATAAATCTCATATTTTGTTGAACTTCAAGTACAGATAAATACTGTTACCAAAAGGTAATAAATGCAACCAACAACATACTATTAATATTTACTGCTTTCAAAAGCTAAAATAAACTCCACCAATGAAAAAATGTTAATGGTTATAGAGGCAATATTTTGATAGTATTTTTGTTTCTTTCAAAATTACATTAAATTTCAATACCCCAAAAAATTTTAAAGAAAAATCCCTACATAAAATCCATCTAGACTCTTATAATAAGTTTTTTTTCACCAATAATATGAAAAGGTATCATCCACACAAGATTATTATGAGTTAATGAATTGGAAGAGACAGTGACATGAAATATGAGACAGGATTTGAACTTACATCTGACTTTTTAGTAAGACAGTTCTCCCACCTTTCTCCATCTGCAGAGAAGGGAGGGTGATGCTGATCATCATTTCAAAGAGCCCTTTCAATGTGCAGATCACTGTGCTACATTTAGGGTCTCCCTTTTGGGTCAGATACCAATGGCAATGGAGACACAGCACCCCAGCCACGTAACTAATGTTAATTTGTAGAGTTATTTGTAGAATAAGCATAAGAACCATCAGAATCTGACTCATTGCAATGCTAAGCAATAAATTGCATAAGCATACTGCTTTCCTATGATTGGTGTAAATGTTATTTTAGCAGGACTATATCAAATGCTCTTTAAAGATTTGAAAGAAGAACCCATTGAAATTTCTCTCAAGACACCAGTGGGAGTTTTATCCAGTCTTATCTGTTATATCTTCATGAGAACATTTAAATAAAATGGCTGAGTAGAATAACAAATTTATCTGAATACATTGACATTTCATAAATGTGACCTATGCTAAAATCAAGACAGTGGTCAGAGAACTGAGATGACATAAGGAATTATCTATTCTAATTGCCTTTCTTCTATAAATAAAGAGACAGAAGATGTGTTTAAAAACTATTCTTAATTAACACAAGTTAAATATCAACTCTTTTAAAGCTTGCTGACATTAAACAAAAATTATGTTTGTTCTTCTTCTGTACCAAACGAAAAATAAAATCATTTGCTGTGATCCAGTAAAGCAGATGAAGTATAGGAAAAACCTAACAGATCTGTAGGAGACCTTTGAACTAGCAATTACAAAAAATGCACTAAACTCCTGGTAGCTCTGGAAGGGAAACATATATTTAGAGCAGCAGATTATTAACCAGTTACTCTTGGAAAACCATTCCAATGGCTTTCCAGACCACAGCCAATAAACCAGAAAGGAGAAGGATGATACTGAGCAAACTCTGAGAGCTTAATTAAAGAAGTCATGAGGAATGGGGAAAAGCTGCTCTTTTCACTAAAAAACTGTTCCAGGTTTTGAGAGTGGATGATTTGAAAGTCTGAGATGCTGATGCTGTGTTTACAAACAGCTAATCAGTTACTGCCATCTACAGAGCTGATCTCACAGCTCCACGTTGATGAGGAAGTTTTGTGCATTTAGTGTTACAGGAGTACTCTGCAGGTCAGATCTTCTTCTGTTTAACACCAAAGGGAATCTTTTTCACTGACTTCAACAAATGCAGAAACGTGCCAAATTTATGACCTGTTAGTTTGGCCTTGCACCAGAGAGTTAACCTGCCATATTATTATTATTTCTGTGCCTGAGACCATTGAAGAAAGCTAAAAAGTACTTTTCACATTTATATAACGTGTATTTTTTAATTTGATTGAGAACTAGCTGAAGATGAAAGACATGGTTTTCTTCCTTCCCCACAGTTTTTCTCCAGTCTTAACTATCTTTTCAAAATACTCTACAAATCATATTTACAAACAGTATGTTCTAAAAATATCCACACATGCACAGTGACATTTACTTGAAATTTTCAGAGAGCCTGAAACAACAGTTCTGCTGATCAGCTGTTTGTGTCAGTAGTAGTGACAATAACATCATCATTATTACAGCTCAGTACCACACACAAGAATGCACTAAGAGAAGAGGGAGGGAAAAATAAGTGTGTCTTATTTTGAGAGTAAGAGTTCTTACAGATGGTATGAAAAAAAAATTGGATAGTAAAACTGAAGGATAAAAGAGACAGAGTAATAATTTTCTTTTTTTCAAAGAGGTAAATTCCAGTTTTTGCTAATGTGATTTCAAAAAAATATTAAATGCCTGCAACATATTTCCCCAGATGCCTGTAGTATATTGAAATACATGGCACAGAAATGTAACAATATTTGGAGAGGTTCTGTTGTTTTACAGCTATACCTCACAATGGACTTTTCTTCTCAGAAATAGTTCTGCAGATTTTGTTTTCTGTCAGCTATGATCTCTGACTACAGAAAGGTTGTGAAATATACCATAAAACAAAGGTAGATATTTGGTTAGGGTACTAGACCTGATGCTGTTGGAAAGTACTTTGTGAATTTAAGTTGCAGAGCAAAGCACTCTTGTATTTCTACCTCTAGCCAAGAAAATGCACTTCAGACCAACAAAAGGAAAGAAGCAATTGGCAGTTCTTCCAGGGGCTGCTGGACTACACAGAGGCACCTGACAGTACAGCAGAGCCCCACACATCACTGAGCTGAGAGGTGGAAAAGGCAGGGAGATGGAGGGATTCATTTCCCTTAAAGTCCAGCTGTAACTGCATTTCACAGAATACCTTGTGATGGAAGTGACCTTAAAGATCACATTGTGCCTATCCCCCTGCCCCAGACAAGGACACTTTCCACTTGACTAGGCTGCTCAGAGTATCCAGCCTCACCATGAACACTTGCATGGGTAGCCACTTCCAGGGATATTTGCACAACCAAACTTAACAGCAATATAATTTCTTGCCAAAATTGGGCACTATTTGCACAGTAAAGAAAAACAGCATGAAAAATATGTGTACCAGCACCACCTAGTGATGTCTGCCAAATCATTGGTTCCTTGATATTCAGAACTCAGAAGAAACCTCCCCAGCTGTATGCACACCTGCACCAGCATGCCCAGGAACAGCACTCAATGGTCTTTGAGATATCTTTGGATTTTGTGTTTTAATCTAATTTTTATACACTGCAGGCTTGCATGTTTTCAGCTAAGATCTTTCTTCAGAATACAGGCAAAAAAATTTGAATTTACTGAAAGATATGTGATTGATCAGTACAACTTGAAGTGCTGTAGCAGTGTACCATCTCAACGCTGTAGAGGTGTTGGCTGTGAACCTCAGAGGATTTTGCCTAGAAACCAGTTGTTGAAACATTTATTAACAAGTAATTAATTAGTAAAAGCCTGATGATGACATTGAAAAATGTCTCAAGTTTATGAAGACCTTGAACATTCACACTTACCAACAATAAATTTTGGACTTTGATTCACCTTATTTTTTGTTACAACAGCAGTTGTTTTATTATCTGGAGCTACCTTAATTTATTTTTATCCAACAGTGATACTACATTAAAAGACTACAAGGTGCAATAAAAATACATTAAATATTTTTAAAAATCTTCTGACTACTTAGTGTTATATGTTCCTGATTCATTCAGCTAGCCTGAGGAGTCATGAAGAGCAAGGATGTATCCCACTGTTCACCCCACCCAGGTTTGTTCTGCTGAGGAACACAGGTTCTCTTTACTCAAAGAAATGAGCAGGAAAGGGAGGCAAATATTGGAGTAACCCTAACTTTTTGTCTCCTATGTAGTTAGCACTATTATTACTTCTGTCATTGTCATCATTGTGGTTATTTGGATAGGAAGAAGTGAATTTCACTTTTGTACCTTTGCCAAGGTGGCATTTCTCCCCAGATACCTGCAAAACTTGGGAGACAAAATATCACTACATGCCTAATTATTTATTCAGCATCTAGACACTTTTGAACACATGAGAGTGGGATAAGATGGACAAGGCCAGGCTAGAGGAGGCTCTGACCAGCCTGGTCTAGTGGAAGGTGGTATGAAGGCATGGGAACTGGATAGTCTTTAAGGTCCCTTCCAACCCAAACCATGCTAGGATTCTATTTCTGCACCAGGGAGAAGATTCAGCAAAAGATCGTACTGAATACCTACATAGGGTCTTTTTCAACAATGAAGAGGACAGCCTTTGGCATGTTTAACTTTTTTACCCATTTTTTCTTTAAAAGTAACTTGAAACCAGATGGTATCATAAAGATAAAAGAAGCTCCATTAAGAACCAGCAGAGACGCTATTAGTATGCTAATGGCCAGATGTTTTCTTAAAGAAGAGATAAAAGAGATAAAAGATATAAAAGGTGTCAAGAGAATAAATAGATCCTTTATTTTTTAATGTAGAATCCAACACAGAAATGACCAATGGATAAAGCAATTCAGCAAAGGAAGAAGTTTAAAAAGTCATTTAAGAAGTCTTGGCAACATTGACTGGGGAATTTAAGAAAGTTCCTGTTAAAAGTTTCTTTAATAGCTTTATATAAACCAGTGTCCCTGAGTGAAGAGGAGATGTTAGTTAGATAATGACTTTTCATTATGTAACTATGATCAAAAATTACACCAAATAAAACCTCTCCAAGAAAGATAAAATGCCACAATACTTCGCATTTGTTCAATCAGTAGAAAATAAATCTGGTCACAAATATCTTAAACCAGCTACCTAATTTATGAATAATGTTACAAATAGGCCTTTTTAAAAATAAACTGTTTAAGACACGTATGCATTTATTTTAGTTTAGATATGTCAGAAAGCCCCAATTACATCCATATCTCAAGTCCTGCAATACTACCTGAGCTTCTTTGTTTGTTTTAAATTATTTTTTTTCAAGCCTGAACTTGAGAAAAATCTTTCTACTACACAAAAGAGTTTCCTATCTAGGAGGTGGTAACTGTATCAAGCTGAAAACACTCAAAGGATAATTAGGTTCAAGTCCATAGCAATATTACATAGTATGAAATGTATTAATGTATGAAAAGTGTAGGGTTTTTTCTGCTTTAGTAAGCAAGAAGGTCCTTGTTACCAAGTGTGTTCTGCTATGTAGCTGTCTGGCTTTGATTCTTTGATATAGAGGGACAGAAGTCCATGTGTTTTATGTTGTCTGGGTTGAAAATTCAAAACTGAAATATCTGATGTGCTTTGGACAGCCTTAAGGAAGGTTTCTTTAAGACAGTCAAGGGACACAATGTTGGTTGAGTACACGGTCAAACTGCTCTGCCGTCCTTACCCTGCTTCTAGCCCGCAAAAATACTTCAGTAAGCATCTATGGTTCAGGTTAGCTTTCTGGAAGCTAAAGATAATGATACCAATTTCTTCTAGGAGTAATCTGAGATTCACATGCGGAAAGTCCTCTATGAAAAGTGGTCTTACTAGATAGATGCAATTGCTCAAATTAAGCTTGTCAATTAGATGCGAACACATCGATTTTTCAGTTCAGCAAACAAACGGCTCTAATGTGAGTGTACTTGTGGTGTGGCATTAACAGTAAGAAAAAAATGAAAGGAAGAAAAGGATTAGAGCCCCACTAATTGTGGAGTTTAATGACTTAGAATACTTTAGATGAGATGATGTTTGTGGGCCTCAGAGGACGAGAAAGGACATAGCCATAAGGCTTGGGAAGAGAAAGAGGTTTAGCTGTGGTTTCCCTGATTTGTAGTGTGCAGTTTCTCTTTAAAGCAGAAGAGGGAACACCGAATTTTCCAGTCAAATTTTCATATGAGTTGCGCATATCTGAAGCCTGGAAATTAATCTTACCTCTTCAAAAGAGGACAGGCAACAGAAGTTTTGTAGAAATGCAGACAGCTAAAAGAACAGAAATTGAAAGTTGTTAACAGGATGAAAGAGATACAGTTTAGAAAGAGCCATGAAGTGAATTTTGAGGTCATATGATAAATTTATAAATGTGGGTCTATTAGGAAAATGTCAGTCTGATATTAGTTTCTGCATCCCAGTTAAAGACTTCAAATTAACCAGATAATTGAACCAGGTGAAGTACATCTGAAAGTGCTGATGGAACTGACCAGTATCATCTCAAAAAGGACAAAAAGGAGGATGTTGGAAACTCTAAGTCTTACTTTAGTCTCTGGGAAGGCTGTAGAGCAAAACCTGAAATCTGCATCCAGGTCTTTGAAGAACAGTAAAATGACTGCAGTCATGATGGACTTACCAAAAAAAAGTTGCACCTTCTGCAGTGAGACGACTGCAGTGAGACACGGTTTTGCAGGTGATGTGAGATCAGTGGACATCAGTTACCCTGATGGTAACAAGGTTTTCCTCAGATTTTCCATACTAATATTTCATTTAGAAGTCTAAATCCAGACAACATACTAAATGTATGTTGAATACATGTGTGTAGCCACATGTTGAATACAAAGTGTGTGGCCAAATGACTGGACTGGCAGGTTCAGTGAAATCCCACTGGTAGCCAGGTATGAATGACATTTTCCTGTGATCAGTACTGCTTGAATGTATTTTCCTGCAAGTAGTGACTTGGAGTTTGACATGAGAGTGCACAAATCGAATTCAAACCAAGGAGGAATGAGCAACTTGCTGGGCAGAGAGCAGGGCAGTGTTTTTGAGGGATTTTTGAGTTTTCTTAAGGGATCTCGACATGCTGGAGAAATAGAGTATCACAAAGTGCACTAATTTTGCTCAAACATAAACTCTGTGATGCAGAAAAAGCCCATGCGAAACAAAGTCTGTCTGGCTTACTGGAAAGCAGCTTTGCAGAACATTAGATGGGGGTGCTCATGCTGAACAAGTGGAATGCAAGCTGGCAGTGAGTCTCTGCAGCAGTAAGGGCTTACCCACACACTGCTTTAAAATCATAGCTAGTACATTGAGGGAAATGGTTATTTCCCTCTCTTTGGCCCTTGTATGAACACATGGGAAGTGTTATGTCTGGGTTTGGACTCAGCAATGTGAGAAAGTCAGCAACATGCTGGAGGGAATCCAGAGAAGCATCAATGAAGATGGCTGGGGACAAGAGCACACGATGTGTGAGGGCAGACTAAGGGAATTAGATTCATTGTGACCAGAGAGAAGAAGGCTGAAGGGGTTTTCTAGCCTGAACATTCCTCCTCAGTTAGATGCAAGCATTTACCTTCTGTGTTTTATTGATGCAGTCATCCAGAGCTGCCTTCACACAATCCTATGCAATGTGTTCCAGGAAAACCCTGCTGGATCAGAGAGGTTCGGCCAGATGACCCTACTCTTGTCCTTTCCAACGTTAACCCTTCTGTGATTCTGTGATTTGTAGATAGGCCCAGATACATTCTTGGGTTTCTCTTTGAACTGAACTCAAGCTCCAAACATTTTGCCCTCTGCAGAAACTGAGTCAGAGTTTCCTTACATCCTATCTGAAAAGACCCTTAACTCTACTGATTCTTTATCATGTACAAGTGTTTAACTCCAACTTCCATTTTCTTTTCCACTTGCAGTCACATAATTTCTGTCATATGCACCATATTCTTAACATTCCTTTGTTTGCCTGTGGGCATCATGATCCTCTTAGTACATTATTTTTTTTAAAAATGTGTTTTGCTTTTCTCTTCTGCTGCCCTGTGAATCTCCAGACACAGGAATCAGAAGAAAAACTCTGATTCCATCACTATGGGAATTATGAGTATGCAAGCAATTACCCAAAGTTTGGATGCTTGATTTTTTTTTTCAAATTTTTAACAGAAAGAAGATTAGAAAAGAAAAATCTCTCCAAAGCAAACATAAAAACAAACCATCGGGAATTAGAGCTGCAGTTATACAGCAGCAGTTATACGGCTAAACTTGCCATATTTTCCCATTTCTGGGAGTCTTAAGTCTGCAAGCCTAAAATGAAAATCGTTCTTAAATCATGCTGCAAGGTTTAGTGTTGCAGAGGTCTAGTGGAAGTCTTCCATATTTTCTGAACCCTAAGAAGATGAAGAGCTATAATGGCAAAATAAAAATATATTGTCAATTTATCCTGAGAATTCAGCATCATAGGGGACCAGCTGAAGAGTGCTTCAGAGTGGATTTCCTTCCCACCTAGATTTTGAGAATCATAAATTTATGCTGAAAAAAATCAAATCTACTCCTCAGAAAAATGCTACTAAGAAAACTCATGAAATTACAGACAGGGGAAGCTCAATAACATCTAGATTGTTGCAGGTTATTTGTCAATAAAGTATGGAAATTAGGACAAAATTAAGAAAACCTATTTCCTCTTTCACTTTCCTCAGTATAAATTGCTAATGGCAAAATTGATGACTAGTGCAAGTGAGAACAAATTTTGCCCAAGGAGAAATAATTAGAAATCATGCCAAAACACTCTCTTTCAGTCTGCCTGTGGATGCAAATCTCTCCTCTACAGTGCAGAATTTGATTGTACATTCCGCACTGAGAACGTCACCCAAAACCCATTCTGCAGGGAAAATGGTCCAGCAAAAATGTTCAGACCTTTTCTTTTAGTTCAGACCTTTTCTTTATCTGTGGAACTACTGTTGGCTTCAATTTCTCATGTGGAAATGAGGAGTAAAATATTACTAAATGGAAATACAGTGTAATCAGTAAACAGTTTTTCTTCACCTTATTAATAAAGTATAAACTACTTTTTAATGTTTACTGCCTTTATAAAAACACCTCTTACCACAAAGACATATTATAGGTTAGTACAGAGGTAGTATGTAAAGTGTTCAGTGAGTGCCTTTCTTATTAAGTAATTACTTCTATACTTTTTTAATAATGTTAGTCATATTGGTTAAAATAGAGAGAAGGAATAAAATACTCAGGTTGAAAACACTTCTGTCAGTACCTGAAGCAATAATTTCTGCTGGCTGCTAGAAAGGAACTTCAGCCCAAACTGCTAATTTTTTACTGACTATTTTTAATGAGAATTTACCCTTTTCAGCCCTGTGCTATAGCACTTGTAGGCTTGTGGTACTTGTATGGAGAAAAAAGCACCCAGATAGTTACTTTGAATTAAAACACCCATTGAACAAGGAAGTGTGTTAAAGCATTTGGCTAAGTAAGCAAGTACTGCAGTGTCTCTACAGCATGAGGGAAGTTAGATCCTGACCTACAAAGCATTTCAATCAACAGAGGTCTTTCTATCAACTTAAGCCACTTTAGAAATGTCTAGTGGTCCATTAAGTCTGCATCAGTGTAACAATGAGTTATTCTCACATCTAAATCTTCTTTGGTTTTTACAGGACTTAAGCATATGTTTAAAACAAATCCCAGTTTGGAAGGACTGTGTTCTCTCTTCCTGTGTTTATTTTTTATAACTTAAAAGTTCTTTTGGAAAGATCTGATTCCCACTGATTCTCAGACTCTTGCCTGGTCCAGGTGCATCATGATATCCTAATGTTTTATGTTCACTATAACCATATTTTTTAAATCTTTTTGCAGACCAACAACCCTGTACTTATTGGCAAACTAAACCACTGATTGTGATGGCAGTGCATGTTATTTTTGGTAATGAATAGTTTCAACTGAAAGCCCACATATTAATAAATCATATTTGATACAATAGTTTCAGTATGTCAATGAGTTCTTTAAAAAAAATGTCATATACCTGTTGTTTGGGGTTTTTTAAGGAGTTAATAAATTTTTTGAAGCTTTCCACAATGCATTAAGAAAAAAATGTTTCAAACCTTCTCTCTTTGCTGTTACTGAACAAAGAAATGGCACTGCATTATTTACACTTCCCTTGCATTTCTTTGCTTTCTGGGTTGTCTGTTGCAGTGAAGGCTGCAAGCACTTTTTCTGAGATGAGCAGGATGACCACCAAGACTCACCAGCAGATTAATGTTGAAGCCAAGATGACACAAGGCCTACACTGTTCCAGGAGAGTTTGATGGCATAAAATGAGTCTGACCTTTTGTGCAATGCAGAAGCATCATAAACTTTGTCTTATTCAACTCAATAGTGTGGAAAAGCTTTAAAGAGCAGCTGCAATCTCCACTTGAAAACCAATGTTTTATGGAGAGGCTGTACCATTTCACCCAGACATTGTAAGAAATATGTTTATTTATCATTTCAGTTATCTAAATAACAATAAAACTACCTAAAATATGTCTCCATATTTAATTTGGAATGAAACAGAACAATCATCAAAATTATTTGGCTGTATTTTAGAAGGTAGTCCAGCAACAAATTTACACTGTATAAGCAGTCACAAAGTTTAAATTTTCCTGTTTCTGATTTTGAGATATGGACATTTAAAGAAGGTTGGGTTGGTCAGCCTGGAAAATGAAATCTTTTCCTAAAATTAAGAAGCAGAGAAGAACAGAGTAAACATAATATTGAATTCAGCATCTAAAGTTTACTTTTGTCTATCTCCACCCTTTTGCTTCAAAATACCAATGCAAACTAACTGTCACACAATCCTGTGGAGTTAGTGCTTGAAATGAAGGATATAAAAGATAGAAACCTTACCTCAAATAAATCTGTTTAACTTCACAGATTTCAGATGGACTGAGTTAATTTATAATAGGGGCAGCTCTGCCCCAGAGATATAGCCAAAGGTAAACAAAGGTAAATACAGCCTTCTCACTGGAACTCAGGCAGATTGAAGTTCTCTACTTATCTACTCATCCACTCTAAACAGAAGATTTTCCTCATTTTTTTCACTTTATATTCATATCACTTTTTCCTGAATATAAACAATCAAATTTATGGTATCGAATTTGCAATACAATTTTATTAGAAAGAAACTGCTAGATAGTGCAAAACAAGATTGAACCTAATGACGGATTAGGTTCAAATGCTTTGTTTTATCAAAAGTTCAATAATAGGTGAATGCATTCAAAGGGTCTCATAGCCTTTTATTTATTTGGGATAATGCTCCTAAAGAATGGCTTCACAGTTGAGGGTCAGACCTGTGGATGTAGTGATATGATCTGACACCACTGCAGCTGCCATTAAGTAATTTCAATGTGTCTTGGGCCGGCATATTAGGAAAGGGCAAAAAAATTAAGGAGAAAACTGAAAAATAGCAAAATAGGACCAGCACCCACAGCAAGCAGTGGTTCCACAGAGGAACTCATCATTCCATAGTGATTCAGTGTCCAAAGGATAAGAATCCAGGCACACTCAGAAGTGCTGGTAGTGCCATTGCCACAAATGCCAAAGTAACCCTGAGTCATAAAGAGGATGTCCCCAAGGAGTCCCAACTCATCAAGTGTGTGCTCAGATTCATGTCTAATCCACAGGAGAAGCACTGAGTTCAACACAAAACACATCACTTAGGGTTATTTTAATTCAAAAGTGCACAGCGAGGAAAAGTGGTACCACTGACCTTGATTTGCATAATAGACACTTGTTAGAGCAGACCTGTCAATGTGGCCAGGGCCAGAAGCAGCAGATTGCCCCTGTTCTGAGTTAGCAGCCATTTGTCACTAAGTCTGGTATCTGCTGCCCACATCATCCCTGCTCCTAGCTCAGGGCTGCAGCTCCTACCAAAGAAATGAGAGACATGGGCTCAATTTCCTCATGAGACAGAGGGAGATTAGAGCTGCATTGCTTCAGGTGAATGCCCTGGTCGCTTGACTGACAAGGTTGCAGTGGAAGAGTGAGGTGGAAGGGAGCTCTAGATGCTTCTAGATGGGAAGCTGTTGTGCAAGGAATACATAAGTCCTAAGTCAGAGATCCAATGAGGTGAAGCAGAAAATGAGGGAAATCCTGGATTTTGCTCTGCACTAATTTAGTGCAGAGGGAAATCCTGGATTTTGTGCACTTTGCATTTAATTGTGGTAGGGTAAGATGTCCAATACTAGGAATAGAAATCAAACCTATAAGACAGAGTCAAATCTATTCAGTCTCTCTTACTGCAAAATTTACTATCCTGAAGTTATTAAGAACTTTATGAGAGAGGATTTGTGGTAGTTTTTTTTCTTTTTTTATTTATTTTCCATAAGCAGGAAGGGGATAGTTGTGAAAACATATTCTATAAAATGTAGATGTTAAAGGCCACCATCTGACTGATCAGCCTTGTCTCCTTACTTGAAGGTTCACCCCTACTCATATTACAATCACAGAGCATGTGAATTACTATTGGAAATGTTTATTATTGTAGAAGGTAATGAAGCTATAAACCTGAAAGCTGATTGCTGAGATTCCTGGACAAAAAAAAAAAGACTCAAGCAAAAGTCACTCTGACAAAACAAACAGGCCAAACCTTTGTCTTTTTGGGTTATATATCTGATTATGCTAAAGGTATTTAAAAACCTGAACCTACTGGTTCTAACACTGGAAAATTTACTTAAATTTTTAATGAAAAATCTTAATGAGAAATTGTGTCTCCTTCCTTTTTAATTTATTTGCAATTTTAAAAGTCTTTGTTCCTACTGAACACCATTACAGCTTATATAAAAAAAAATGTCCTTGACTGGAACATTAGATTTTTACTTACACTAGGTTAGAATTGTTATGTTCCTTCTGCTAAAATCATCATGTGCAAAGGAAAGGAAGCAGTCTACTTTTCATTCTTCTAAGTTCTATTATATTTCTAAGTGTTTTATTTGCTTCACTGAAAGTACAGCTGATTCACAATGAGATGCTTCTGCAGGAGTTCAGAGAGCAGAGTCCTTATTTTGGATGTGTCAAGCTTTTCTTCTAGAGCCCTTGGTATCTGTAACCATTTACTGGAGATCTTTTGCACAATGAAGGTGTAAGTGTCAGCAGAAAGAAAAACACAGAAAGGAGATAAGTTTATTATGAAATTAGGCAATAGAACACAGACATTCACTGTTGGAAAATACTGCTGCAAGAACACATAACAAAACTTATGGGCTGAAAAGTCATCTGTTTCTTGCCATATTATTATTTAGTTCTGGTTCTGAGGTTTTTATAAGCGTAAGTGTATCAGTACCTGTATAACCTTTCTCTGTGTATGCCTGCAGTTGGTATACCAGGACACTTAGTGGGTTGTGCTCCAGCAACAGCAGTCCAGACAGGGAGAAGAGTCTTGGAACAGTCCTGTAGTCTTTCAGCTCAGGCTGTTTCTAGTTGGGGTGATTTTTGCACTTCACAAAGATATCCCACAAGTCACCAACCCTCAGGGACCCAATTCGTTTAAGAAATCGAGTAAGGTTTCAATCTAAGATGCTGTCACACACATGAAGGATCTTCTTAATTTCACCTTCAAAACCACTTCAGCTCAAGTTCAGATCAGGTCAGAGGGGAGGAAAGAATCTTATATTTTTGTTTTGACTTCATTTGGCCTCCCTGACTCTGTCCTGACAATGCAATCAGGCTTCCAGCAAGGTCTCAGTTCCATTTCACTGGAGAAGTCAAGGACTAAAAACAAAGACCAGACTAACTTTTCACCTTCAGTTGTCTATACCATGTCTGTGCCATAACACAACAACCAGGAAGAAGATCTACCACACTTATTGTCCTCTTTCTATGAAAAAACAAATAATCTTATTTTCCTGGTATAGAGTACCAAATTAACTTCAGAGTAGGGTGAGACAAACTTTTGGAAACTACTTTTTTAACAGCACTTCTGATCTCACAGACTATGTAAAAATATAATATTGTGAAAATAGTATGTGTGATATAAATTACAGTATAAATATATAATATGGAACAGGTTAGCCATGATTTGAGGGGGCTAATCAGCTACATATCCTTCATAGAACAAGCATAATGATCAGTTGTCAAAGTGAGTTAGAAAGAGAAGAAAGGAAAATCTTCCATCTTCAGTGGTCTTCAAAAAGACAAAAATGTCTATAATTTTTTCAGACCTGTTAAAATAGTCTTCTACTATTCTAGTCATTAACCAGATAAAACATTTTCACTGAAACTTATGTCCAGCTTCCTTTCCTCTAGATATTTATTATGTCTTCACACCACAGTAAGTATGCAGATTGTAAATACATTAAACTGAGTTATGTTAAATTAAATAAAATTAATCCAAGCTTATTTGATAGGCATTATCAGCACTGCAGGTGACATTCACAGACCTGTTCCCATCCCATGTTCAGTTATGTAACAGAATGATTCCGTGTAAATACTGACTCATTTTTGAAAGGAGATATGAAACATTTGAGTCAATATATTCTAAAAATGCCCACAGGTACTCTGGAAACCTATTTAACAAGGCAAAGCCTGATGGCTCACTTTCTTAGAGTCTCAGCATTTCATGATGCAGTTATCTTACCTTGAGGAATAAAGTAGGAAAAGACAGACAGACGGGGAGCTATTTAATGATTATGGCAATGCATGCAAATGGCATGGCAACATCTGAGTGCTCAGTGGATAGATCTTTCTCACCTGATTCTTTTTCTGTTATCTCTTCCACACTGCAGGGCTGCTTAGGTTGTAGCTACAAAGTACACACATGGGTCATGAAGAGCTGCAAGAGCGCAGCAAACACCAGGCGCCTTGCAGCCTCAGTTTCAGGTATGTGAGTAATTCCCAACAAAAGCCTCTAGAAACATCCTGAGGGTTAACCTTTAATGAAAAATTCCTTAACACTGATAAAAGAATCAGAGGGGATGTAATAGGCAGAGAATGAGCATGTCAGGAAGCCTTAAGATTGTACAGGAAGGTGACCTTCTTCTCAGACACGTATTTCTGCGGAGTGAAACCTCCCTGAAAGTCATGACTATTTCTTTAGACTTTTAATCCCTTGTTTTCATGTGTAGCCATACCACAAAAATTTATTAGTGCTCAACCATGTGTTCAGGAACACTTTAGCTATTCTGAAAGCATGACAATTACATACCCAGCTAACATGAAAATGTGTTTGACAGCCATGTACTTTTGTTCAACCCCTTTCTGCTACTTAAACCCTACTGCATTTTCAGCTGGATTCCCCAGCTGGTAAGAATTGAAGAAGTCAATGGAAAGAAAAGGGGGAAAAAGTTAAAATTCAAACTTGGTAATAAAGGTCAAAATCATAATTAATTTTTTCTCGTCATAAAACACCATTTAAAAGATCTTAGATTTTTAATTTTTATACAAGTATAATTAGGGTGTAAAAAGCACTAGCATAAAATGGATTCTTTGCTGTTACAGCAACTTTGGTGTAAACCTTTGGTAAAGAGATTGAAGAAGTAACAGTAATCATGGTACACTTGGAAGCTGTTGTGGTGTTTATTTCTTCCTTGATGAACAGCTGCTATAGCAATTTGCACCATTAAAAACGTTTAGTTAGTCTCTAAAATATGGAAAGCAATTTCTGAAGGGAATTAATTGCCTCTCTAAAAGCTTTAATGATTTTTTTTTCTTCTTTTCCATTTCAGAAATACTTTCACTTGCTATGCATGAAAAGTTATTCTTACAGCATCAAAATTATACATTGACAATGACAGGTCACTAAAATTTTGCTTATACAGCAGGATGAACTTCATTGCAATAGTTCAAATTCCTGTTTAAATTGCGCCTCTCTTTGAAAGCAGGAGGGTAATCAAGGAATGAGGTTGAGGGAGAAATCCAACCCTGCCATATGGTTGAAGGAATGTACCTTCCTGAAGAGAAAGGACAGGATGATCAGCATAGCTTTTGCTGTGAGATGAACCCATGAACAATTCGTTAGCCGTGTGCTGTGTGTTGATGGATATCACAAAATCTTATATCCTTAGATATATCCTTAGACTAAAAATGCTAGAGTGTGCTTTTCTGGATCAAATGGAATCACAGCTCTGACCAGCTTTATTTTAGCAGAAACTTCTGTCTCATGCTTGAAAGAGTGTAATGATAAACACTCCTTCCATTTAGCACAGTTCTTGGCAGGTTCACAGCAGTCCTCAAGGTCTTTTTTTTAATTATCTGAGCTGCAGCTAACATTTCCCAAGGAACTAAGCTGGAAGAAACACCTGACAAGATAACAGAAACACAGATAAATGAAAGTTCATATTTGGTTCCATAGTTATTTTTATTACAATAATGTAGAATCTTAGTTTCAACTTTAGGTATTATGTCTTTCTTGTGAAAGTTATTGTTCAAATGTATGTCCCGTTCCTGAATGCTTTAGAGATACACACCAAAAATATCCATGGTGGATGCAGGCAGAATGACATTTTTCAAAAAAATTATTCAGTCACTGGTAGAATAAATAGTGACCTTCCAATGCCATCGGTATGACTACAAAGTAGTCAGTGATTTTGTTGATGTGCAATCAAATAAATTCCTTTACAGAAAATTCAACATAAGCAAATAATTAACTTTGTAGTGCCACTCCGCCAAGAATGACAGAACCCATAAATACTGCTTTCTTTTTATTTTTAAAACAACCAATAAATTAAAGGCAAGAAATAGCATTATGGGAAAAATTATACATCAATTCAAAATTGAACAGCAAATTAGATTAACAGTAATAGGACTATGAAGGGATCTCTGCAAGGACAGGTCCACTGTCCACATTTCGACTACAGACTGTAGTTGAGAGCATTCAAACCTTTTGCAAGAAAATCTATAGGCTATATGTAAATTTCTCTATATTCTTAGTGATCTAACTAGTTGATTGGTTATAATTGCTGTAAAATTTTCAACTCAACACAGAACCCCATATCCAGGTGTCATTTCTTTCAATAAATCCCTTACTACTGCACCTATGTGAGTTTCCTTGGCAGGAAGGCTGCATTGAAGGGAAGTAGACCCATGGTTGCCTCCCCTAACTCTGAGCTCAGCCTGATACCTGTGAACATTCAATAAATCAGGTGACTAAAAGGTACTGGTGGCTTTTTTTAGAGCCGGTAAATTTTTGGTGCTTCCCACACTTTCTGAACCTAATAAGCTATCACCTTTGGTCCTCCATGATCTTGTCATTAAACCATCTAGACACAGCAATTAAATATTTATTTGGAAATACTGTGCTCCCTCCAACTGGTGTTATTTCATTATTTTCTTGGTTTGCTTCCTATTTACTCCAGTGTTCCTTTTCTTCTTCTGAACAGACACATACAGGGATTTCTAGCCTGATAAATCTGGTCATTCGTTTTGGTCTATTGCTGCAGTTGCATCCATGCATTCTCTCAGATTTTGTCAGGCTGCAGTCTCTGCAGCTATAACAGCTAATTCATCCCCTTTACTAATTTCTGTAATGCCCTTGGCATGACCTGGGCAAGAAAGTGATTGCTTTAGCTATTTATCTATTTCTTTTCCATTTAATACTTTCTTGCCTTATGATGTGAAAAATTCTAATTCTTTCCATAACATTTTAACTGGATGATATATCCCAAGGCCCTACAGCACAAAAATTGTCTGCTAAGAATCAAAAATGGGGTAGGTATACTCACAAGATATGAGTGAAGTATTAAATTCAAAAGGTATAGTTAGAAGAGCTGGGAGTGAAGAATTAAATTCTAGTGGAAAATTCTTTTAAATTTAACTCAGTGGAACAATTCTGGGCTTATAGTATATTTTTCTTGGAGTTTTCATGTATTATTTTGCAATTGGTTCCCTACAGTTAAGTATGTATCCAGAATTTCACACACTTAGCACACTAACTAAAAAAAAAAAAACCTCTTAATCTGACAGGAAGAATAACTTGTATTCATCAATATAGTTACATTGAAAAAGAGAGAGATGCAGACCAATACTCAGCTTACTTTCTAAGAGATCCAAACATAGCTGCTGGGATGTGTAAAATACCCCCAAATTTCCACTATCGTCAATAGAGATATCAGAACAGTCTTGGAATCTAGAGAGTTGAACAGCAACAAGCATATGACTCTACTTCCTGGCTACAGGCTCTTTAGATCATGCAGAACACTTAGTCAGGTGAAATACTTTAGAGTGTCTAGGACGCTCCAACAGCCTGGCAAATATGATGCTGACTTCTGGAAGACCCATATTCCTTCTGATGTGGCAGCTGGATAGCAGATAAGAAGTCACAGAGTATCTGTAGGGTAACTGACACCTGTGTTTAGACAACTGAGTCCTACTCTGGATTTCCCCTTCTGGGAGCCAGGTTGCTCTTAAATCTCAGCTGATTGCATTAACAGGTAGGAGCCTGATTATTGAGTTGAATGACGCATCTGAGGTGTTTGCTGGAGTGGAATCAGCAGCTCTCAAAGAGCAAGCTAATGAAAAAACCTTCCTTGATTTTCTTCTCCTTATGTTTCTTTCCACCTTCAGCAGGACAAGGGTGTCCATTTAACAAATTCAAATTTCCAGAGTTACAAGCAAAGCTATATAATCAGTTCAGGAGAATTATTTCATCACAATTACATGCTGTGCAGCCATTTGTGAAAGTGTAAAGTCAGCTTAAAGGAGGGAAATTGATATGTCACCATCTATTGATAGAGGTTCTAACAGAAAGCAAAGGACAAAAGTCAGATTTATGTAAATGTTACTGTTATCATTCCAGCTAAAAAGTGAAACTGGCACAGCTCTATTTCTTTATACAGGACAAAATACTCACATCCCATATACAGAGAAATCCAGTTTAGAAATGACAAAAAAAATGACAATTTCATAACGAAAATATGTGGATTATTCAATTAATGCAATTTAGAATTGACAGAACAACACAGAAAACTGATAATTTCTGGGTATCTCAGTCAATCAAAGCAATTAGATTCCACATTATCCTTTTTGTTAATTTCTTTGCTGATGTAATGATTTTCCTGTGCCTCCCAACTGATTTTCAGTTTGTCTCTCTGGGTTCCTTTGACTTCTTTTGTCACCTTGAAGAGCATATTTCTTTCTAAGTAGTCCAGTGAAGCCAGGAGGAATAAATGGCAATGTTAATGGTATACACAACATAACTTTGTCTATAATAAATGTGTACAGCATTAGTGTGCAATTCCTTTTAGCACAGGACCCTGGAAACATTTTTCTCCAGAGAGGTGAAACTCACCCCAGTGTGGAACAGCAGAAAAAGGTGTGAAAGTCACTTCAGTTACTACTTCATGACACTCACTTTCTCTGTTAGTCTTGCATGCCAAGCATTTGCATTTTCTTTTCTATTTGAAGCATGAGAGGCATGAACAACAGCTATTAAAACTTCAGCACATTTGTCTGTTAGTTTAATGTAAAGCTGCCTTGAGGAAAATGGCAATCTAGTTCTCTTCCACCCAATCCTATGGCAAGAAAAGCTATAATGTTATTCTAAGCAGATGTTTGCCTAAATCATTCTTTAAATGATGCAGATTTTGTTACTTTTATTGACATTCCTTAGCTGGTCTACCAGAAATGTCTTCCTAATGCCCAATTGAAATTGCTTTTGCTGAGTATTAAGGCTGTTCCTGTCTTGGATGACAGAATAGGGAATGCAGTTATTAAACATGAAAATGTTATTACAAAGCTTGAAGGAACTGTAAATGCTTTGGAACCCAGAGAACAATTTACTAATTTCTATTTTGCATTTTTTCTGAAAATGGTTGTTATGTCTGCCTGCGGTCGCTCTTTTTCTGAATTAAATTCCACATATTTCCATATTTCCTCATTTTTCAAGATGTCTGATCATGTTCTGTACTCCTGTGAGATGGCACACATCTTTTTTGAGGCTGAAGTGCCTCAAGCTCCAACTTCAAGAGCTTAGTATTATCGAATAGAGAACAAGAAATAATTATGTGTATCTAAACATAGATACACTCTTACTTAATGCAATGCATCTCAATTATTTCAAACTCAGATGCACTGTAGAAGATACCTTTCTCTAAAACTGCTGTCTAAACAGTGGTCCTCCTCTTTATTCTGTTCCATTAAAATTTTCTACCTAAAAATTTACAATTCTTCTTGTAAATTCTTATAAAACAAATAAATTTATTTTCTTTTATGTTATCCACATTGTAACAAAAAACCTGAAGTGAAAAAAGTCCCTCAGAAACCAGATGACATTCTATCCCAGTATTTTCAACCACTTTTACCCATTTACCTTAGAAGTTAAATCTCTGCTCTGTTGCTCTACCTCACTGCTCTGAATAGTTCAGATTCATTCTATGTATAAGTCTTGATTTGTCATTGCTGCTTGATCTGAGGCAGTCATTATCTGCTGGCAGTCCATCAGCAGCTGACACAGAGGATGACAAAACTCTTCAATAAAATCCAAAAAGTAATTCTTCCATGTGCAGGCAATAAATATTCTTAACAGCTATTAGATTTATTTGGATCAAGGAATAAAATAAAAAGTCAGTTTCAAATATTTTTAACTACTGTAATTAACACTTGCACTTCACATAAATCTGATATAGATGTGCTGGTCATAAGCTGGAATTTATACAGGCTGAAGTAATACAACTCATAATTACTAAAAGTGAGATTTATAAAAGTTTTGCACAACTGCTACTGAATATGTGGCATTCATTTTTTCAGGAGCATTTCAAATGTCCTTTTAAAAGCCAACCAAAGGTTGTCTGGATATGTCCATTTAATTAGAAGCTGAAAAATGTGATCCTTATGCTGTTGTCAGGAGCATTCTGCATGCAGGGATTGAAATACATTTGATTGGCTCCTCAATGTGTAGCTGCACTTCAAGCAACAATTCTGGAGCACAGATAATTGGTGCCCTGCAGCCTTCCCCACTGAAAATCAATTGAATTTCCATTATGTTTCAATTGTCTTGCAGTGGGAAACCTACAGGGTTTCATTGGCTGGTAGTTTTTTTATTATTACCTTCCACACAAGAGAATAAAAGTTTTTAATGCTTTTTCCTAGGTAAACTACTAGCAATACAAGAAAGTAATCAATTCAAACAATCTGCTCTGCATGAAACTCCCTTCCCAAAAGGGCAAGTAATCTTCTGTATTGTACTGATTTTCTCATACTTCCAAGACTTGCCTCAGTCACCATGGTCTGCAGATATTTTTTGCAATGTATTCTTCATGTAGTACTTCATGTGGGAATGAAAAGGAAATCTGCAAGCTGTAGACTGAGATGCAGAAACACAAACTGAGCTCTGGGTGAGAGCCCAAGCAAGAGGCCACGAACTGCCAACTTTTGGGATAATAAAGGGCATGAAGATGGGTGCCAGCCAGGGGAAGGAATGCTGAGAGACAGAGCAGGAGCAGAGAACTGCTGACCTTTTGCTGAACAAAGGAGATGAAGATAAGTTACTCCAGTGAGGTGGACGAGCAATAGAAAAGGAGGGGAGGAGCAGAGGAGTGAGGAGGAAGAATGAAACTGGGTAGATGGTGAGGGGGACCTTTGTTGAGGGTCCCTCCTTGGAGCCACCAGCTGGAGCTGTTTCTGTGTTACTGCTCTGATACTAAATGACTTTATGGAATGAGACATCATCGACCCTGCCATGGGAAATCCAGGCTTGAGCCAGTCAGGAAACCAGTGTGGGTGTGAGTGTGAGTGTGAGTGTGAGTGTGAGTGGGGTGTGGGGGGAGTCAAGCAGGGACCTTTCAGGTCACTGGAGCCACCACTGTCCCAGCAGTGACAGTCCCTGTAGCTGACAGTGCCACTGCCACAGCCTGCCAATGGTCAGACCAGGAAGTTTCCTTAACAAAATAACAGAACCAGCTTCTCAGTTACTCCTTTGTGTAGCCAAAACACGTACCACATAAAACTGAAGGTAGGCCAGACTGAAGGAAGGACTTGTTATCACCACTTTGTATTTTATTTACAGCAACTGCTTTCACCTTATGAGGTTGCAAAAGACATGACATCCATATTGACTTCTCACTCTTCTTCACCTCAAAATGGCCAGCACTGAAGAAAAGTCTTGTAGTCATCTAAAGAAAGCTGGATGAATGTACTTCTATGTAATCAAACACAGCTTTACAAAGAAAAAATATCCATCCATGGTCTTTCTTATTTTACTGACAGCCTTCAGAAACAAAGCACAGTGATATTTAACTGTCTGGTCAGAGCAAACATAGATGGCATTTGGGAAATAAAGGAGTAAAGGAAAAACTAGTGCCTTATTAGATCAAATCAATTGAAAGAGAATGTTCTTAAAATGGAGGACAGCGTTATTAACAGCAGTCTCCCATGCCTTATTCTGATATTGTTATGTGACTTCAGAAAACTCAGGGGAAAGGCAAGCATTATTTTAAGCCTCTATCAGGTAACAGAATAAAAGATTTCTGGAGAGTGAAAAATTGGTGAATGATCTTGAAATCAATGTTCCAAGAAGTGGTCTACCATCACTTTACAGTATAAAGAAACATCATCTGTGTCTCTGAAAACTTGACTTAACATTTTCAAGTTATATTTGGAATGCATTCTTCCTCTGTAATGCTAAAGAGTTAGATCAAACACTTGCTTCCCTAAACTTCTTATGTGTGCCAAATTCCTAATTTAATTCACAAAGTATAACCAATGACTTACTAATGGATGTTACATTAATATAGCTATAGAAACAACATTACATTAATTAAAACTTTGTAAATGCTGTAATTAAGATATTCAGTGACAGCTGCCTTTCCTGTCCCTTAGCTTCGCCCAGAAGTCTCTCAGCACTACTTATTTTGGAATCGGCAGCTGCATGGATGCAGGAAAAGCCATCTGTTGGTATTTTTTAAATGTTAACTGAGAGAGGTTCCAAACAATTGATTCTAATATTTTAAAAAAAAATTATTTCTTTTAAAATTATGTCTGACTTTGGCAGGAGTTAGTCATTAGCACTTAAAAATGAATGCATCTTTGACTTCCTATCTGACTGATACACTCTACCAACACAGATTCAGAACAATACCTTTGCCTTACCTGCATAGGTAAAGCACTTCAAGGTTTTTCCCCCGTCATATTTGAAAAGCTTCATTATCCAGAGAGATATTATCATCTACAAAAGGTCGACAAAGTCATTCTGTGATTCTTGTTCTTCACTATCAAATCAAGGGATTTTTTCCCCTCACATTTGGAATTTCAATGGGTGCAACAGAGATAATTTTGATACCAGTCTGTGTGACCCTTCTTTCTCTTCTGTAACCCTAGGATCTGCTAAAGCAGGCTGCCTTTCACATGTAGGAAATTCAAAAAGCTACCAAAACTCCTCCATATTAAACTATTTGCTTTCATATTCTAATTTCTTACTTATCTCAATGGACTCTGGATCTTGCTTGTCAGCACAGCCAACTTTCCCCCTCTTCCCCTAATCTAGCATTCCTACTCTGTGTAATTTAATCTCACAATATGAAGCCATTTCCTTGTGAATAACATTTCTCCCTCTTTGATGTTTACATCCTCCAAACAATCTGTTGCTGTTATCAGACCTGAAGGAATAATGAATTCAGTGAATTACACATTTTTTCCTTATGTCAGCAAGCAGATGGTATAATTCTCAAACTCATTCATCATTTGAAATTATATTGGAAGAGCTTTCAGTTTTGCTGCGTGGGAGCTACAGGAGTGACAGACATGCTGCACATCCACATTACCAGCTAAGTTAACTCCATGGTTTACTCCCATGTCCCAGTTCCCCAGTCACCAACATTACAAAAACATTCATTTACTCCGGAAATCTTTGGTAGCATAAACTTACTCTACCCTGAGAAGAAACAGCATAACACCACGATAGTTTATTTCAAGCAAAATTTGCAGCAGTCGATAAGAATAAAATAGCATCAAGTCTGATTTCCTACACCCACTACAAAAGCAGGCTTTGTCTGCAAACATTTTGAAGTACTTTGAAGTCACATCCCAGCCTTTCAAACATATACTCAGTACTAAAGAAAAACCACAATGTTCTGGTGGTCTGCAACTCAGTTGTCTCATTGTTTCAGACACTGCAATTAAAAAAAAAGAGGTTGGAGTCTAGGGCCATAGGGAACTCATGAAGAAATCTTCTGAGAAGGTTCAAAGTTGAGTTGTACAAGGCATTTATGGCAACACTACAGCTAAACTTAAACAGCTTTGAACAGAGTGGACAAAATAGCTCTACAACACTTCGTTGTATGTAAAAGCATTTGATATTGTAGACATAGCCAGTAAGCCTGAAACATAAGAATTTTACACTCTTCCAAGGAAATGTTCTGTTTAATTCAATGGTGTAGTACCTCAAGTGAAACAAGAGCAACTAACCCGCTTTTTCACTGACAGAAACAGGTCGGGGAGCAGAGAGAGTATGTAGAGATGTATGTGATATTTTAGAGTTTTACTGTTACAGAAGCAGAAGTGTGCCAGCCTCTACTTTCTGAGGTGACTTCTCATCCAAAGCAACCAGTTATGCATATGACAAAAGATACAATGAAGCTTTTAAAGAATTTCATGAATAAAATATAAATAAAGCATAAATAAATCACTATGAAAGATAGCAGTTACTTTGCATGTCTAAGCATATCATAAATTGCTTGTAAATCTGATGCTTTAGTGCTTATAGCAACCTTCAATTTCTAGCAGTCTGGGGCAGTCTAAGACAAGATTTTTTTTCAGAGCTGAATAGGTAGAACGAAAAAGAGACTGGTAATCTCAGATGCCAAATTTTCAGTGCTGACTCCTGTAGTGGAATGTAAACCCATAAATTTTGTAGCAGAGGTTTTCTCTAAAAAGCCTGGAGAGCCTAGCTCATCACAGAACAGGACATGAATGAGCCAGTCATAGATTAAGGAACCACTTAAACTTTTGTTGTAAAAGAATATATCTCAAATCCAAAGTCAAATTGAGAGATGCTTTATTTGGGCCTAACCATCCTGAATCCTTTTCCTAAATAGGGTATCTAAGCTCTTTTCCTTGGACAAGCAGAGAAAGATTTCATTCATTTATTTGAAACAGCTCTTTATGCTCTATTTCATTATTTAGAACAAGTCCTTTGCAAGTGCAAAATCAAATTGTTTTATTTCACTGAGGAGTTTGATCCTATTTCTCAAGGAGCTAACTGCCTAGTTTCATACCATGTAGGAGATCAACATTTCATCAATAATTCCTCATCCAGTGACTTTTTAGCACTAAAGATAAAAACTTTCATTAAAGAACTACATCGAGGTATAAACAATTATGTAGGGTTACAGAATTATGTTAATTCTCTCACGCTTAGTGAACCAAGCTCCTATAAATCATGGAGGCTGACACTGCTTCTCTCATACAGGCACCTGTGGTGAGACTAATCTAACTTCTACGCTTGAGCTGGCTCTACATAATTAAGGGTAATTTTTAAACACAGTTTTCAGATGTTGTAATTAAGGGTGAATAGAGGACCTATGAAGACGTAGTTCTGCTTATAAGCAAACTGACTGAATTCTTCTGCGTTCCATTAACCTAGAGTGTATCAATAACATTGTGATTCAACTACATAGTAATGCAAAAATATTCTCATTATTTCACTGACTTCTTTCAAAGTTAGAGATTTCCAAATTATTTTAAAAGTCCTAGGAAGAAATCCTCTCATCTATGGTAGGTACTTTATATTAGCAGAGTTACAAATACTCATAAATATGGCTTCATCAAATTACTTGACTTTGGATTAAAACTATGAAATTAATAAATTAAAAAATAGAAAAATCTCCAGTAAAATTTATGTCAAATAGTCAGCATTGTTTCCATCCAAACAAGCTATCAAATGAACATATCAAACACACCACAATATTTATGAGCTTCCATTTACATATGATTTATTCATGTTTAAAAATGGAGTTTTGTGATATAACTCCATTATGCCCTGAAAGGCATTGATAAGTCAAGAATTCATGGTAGTAGTAAGAGCAAATAGTTAATTAATTTTTGAATTTTTTTCCATGAGTTTTAAGGTAGTTTTTAAGCTTTCTTTTTTGAGACTTCCTGCCCTCTTAGATTGTAAATATATCAAAAAGAGAAACAATGTCACTAATAAAAAATGGGGAGTTTCTTGTCAATATTAGAAAGAGGAGAGAAGATTAAAGGAAAAATTCAGTACCCAATGAATTAAGGACTTCGGAAAAGTCTCGGCATAAATGTGAACCCATTAATATTTCAACTTGCAGAATCAGAGTATTAGATGTCCACCTGTTTGAATATTTTGTTGAGGTAATCTGGAACTTGTCTTTGAAAACATTCATAGCAGTAGAAAAAGTGTAGAAAATGTCTTTCGACACTTCTACTAAAACCTTCTAAGGAGGTCTTGCACACGTGAGTGGGGAACACTTGCATGAGGAGGTTTTTCAGGGTTTATATTTTCACACATATTAATGACACTTTCAGAGGACTAAAAATCCTCACCCCATTTCGTTGCAGAAACTGATATATATATATATATATATATATATATATATATATATATATATATGGAACTAAACCTGAAGATAATTTTCTCTTCAAATTCTCTCCATCTTTCTTCCTCAAAGGAAACTTGAGGATGTCAGAACTGATGAAAGAGATTAAATGGGTTTAGTCTTACTTAGCAGAGCAACTGTTAGGGATTCCAGATTGTACTGTTGATATTAAACACATTCCAATGAAGCAAGAAGGTGACAGAATCCTGTCCTTGAGAGATTAATAGATAATTTAAGAATAATTATCCTTCCAATTCACAAGGTTGAAGGAAAAAAACACCTTTTAATCAAATAAGGAGAGCTTGATTAGATATTTGACAGTGTTCTCTATTGGTTTAGGTTAGATAGCCCCACAAAGAATCTGTAATAATATAGGATTGCAAAGTAAAACACTCAAGATCAACGTAACCCATAATTCTCATTTTGATTCTATTCAGAAGCTGATATTAAGAAAAAGATTCAAAAAATTACCAACAGAGAGACAAGGGAGAAAAAAAGCAACCTCTGCACTCAGCTGCACCCTAGTTTCCAGCAAATAACCCTGTTCCTGCAGCACAGCAGGTTCCATCCTTTGGGATTCCATCTGGCATTGGACACCCACAGCAAATTTGAAGATGATAATAAGCTGAGTAATACAGTTGATGGCACTAGAGGGAAGGGATGCCTTCCAGAAGGATCTTGGCAGTCTCGAAGAACAGATTGGTGCTGTGGGTGCACTCAATCCCATTGTCTGTGCTATTGATGTAGTTCCTAAACAGTTGTTTCTGTACACAACCTCAAGGAACTCCACTCCTTACTGGTACCCACTTGGGAATTGAGCCACTGACCGTAACTCTTAGGATGCAGACTTCTAGCAAATTCCTCAACCTTCTAACCATCCATCCACCAAACACATATGTTCCCAATTTATTGGACAAAATGTTATGAGAGACCATTCCAAAAGCCCTACAGTAATCCAGGTGGATGACTTATGTCGCTCTTCCCTTGACAATGTCCCCTGACACTATTAGTACACACATTAGAAGGGCACTAAATTAATCAGGAATAATCTGCCTTTGGTGAAGCCATGCTGGCTGTCTCCAGTCACCTCCTTGTCCTCCATATGGCTTGATATATTTTCCAGCAGAATCTGTTCCATGATCTTACTGGGCACAGAGGTGAAGATGACTAGTCAGTAGCTCCCAGGATCCTTCTTTTTATACTTTTAGGAAATGGGCATCATGCTTCCCTTTTTCCGCTCTATGGGGTCTTTGCCTGACTGCCATGACTTTTGAAACAGGATGGAGAGTGACTTGGCAGCAAAATTCATCATTTCCCACCGGAACCTGTGGTGCATCTCATTGTGTACCCATAGACTTGTTTATTGCTCAGGTTTCTCAGGCCTAATCTTCATTGGCCTGCAGTAAACACCAACCTCGAGTTTCCTTTTGCTGGTTTGGCAGCTAATTTTTACCTATAGCTCCTAATGTGTTCATCCCTTGTTTTCAAAGACAATTCCGTGTAGTCAATCATTTTATTTTTTTTACATAAAGGGCAATCCTTCTGGCCCCACCTCTGCCTTTCTTGCTTGTCCCTTCTAAATAGTTTATAATCACCAATATCACCACCCTAGTAGCCTGATTCATCCCACCACATACCAGTAATAGCGATTAGATCACAGATTTCTAGCTGGACAGTGGCTTTCAACTTCTCATTTTTCCCCATGCTGTGTGCATTGGCCCAGAGGCACTTCAGCCAGGCAATTAACACCTTTTTAGAGGAACCCACCCTAATTATTTTGAGGCTGCTCACAGGCATTTACCTGTTGGTTTCTAAAAAGTTGACAGCCCCTAGTTCTCTGTTGCTCAAAATTCTGTCCCCTTGTCATTCTGGTTTAAATTTCTCTTTAAAAGTGAGATCAGCTTTTTGTGAAAGACCCCCTTGTCGTGGTTTGAGAGGAAATGAAGTCTTTTTGGGATGGTGTGGTCACGCCAATTGGTGTTCAGATTTTAATATTGGCACCTGGTTTGTCCACTGAGGGCATGGATGCGCCTCTGAGAACACAGGGGGTTAAAAGCTGTGAACTCTCAAGGGAACTCTTTTTAGGTTCCGGTCTTGGAAGAGAGCAGACTTTCCCCTGCCTGGCTCCGAGCTGGGCGGGGGAGGGGAGCCATGCAGCCGGAGGGAGGTAGGCCAGGCCTGGGCCAAAGGGTGGATAAGCACTGCGAGGCTTCCGGCAGCCATCCCCCCATTCCCCACCCCCCGGAGGGAGAGAAAGAGAGAGCGGCCTGTGCTTGTGACAGCAGGCTGGCATGAAAGAGAAGGGTGGGGGGGTGCCCAGCAGGGCAGCCAGCTGTGGGAGTTCATGAACCAAACCGGCAGAGCCTGGGACTTTTAACCCTTCTTGGGACGATAGAAACCTTGCAAATGCTGATTCCTCCTGGAGTTGGTGAGATTGAGAGAAGTTGAGAAGAATCCTAGGTGGGAGGAGATGATGGAGTGGCCTTTGGCTGGACTTTTCTTGGATAGCTATGGACAGAACCCTTGAGTTCCTGTGACACAGAGACTGCATCTAGGGGGAGGCAATGGCTCAGAGCCAGGAGAGCGCGGTGATGTGAAGGTGTGTGAACGGAGACGACGGGTGAGGAGGGTGGTGGTGGTGCCCTCCGTCTTCGAAGAAGAAGAATAGGAAGATGATCTCTGTTCAAGAGACCCCTCAGCCCCAGGGGGTGAAATCTGGGGGGGACAGGTGTCCCAAAAGGACAGGGACTGTGCTCTTTTTGGAACTGGACAAAGCATCCTTAAAGGGAAAAACCCTAGAAGCAGCTCTGGTCCATGTGCAGTGGTGAGAGCACTGGACATGGAAGGAAGAGATCACGATGGCAAAATGTTCTCTGGGCGGTGCCACACGTGACACGGAAACACAAGAAGTTTTGACTGTTTCCTGGAGAAGTCTGTGGTGCAAGAGGGACTCCTCTCTTCTCTAGGAATTGAGAATTGATTATCTAAAGGGTGGTGATGGACTGAGAGCGAGTGATCTAAAGGGTGGTAACGGAATTAGGAAATTTGGTGGGGGGAGGAGGAAATTTGGAAGGTTTTCATCCTGTGTTCTGTGTGTTTTTCCTTGTAGTTTTAGGTTAATAAAGTTTTTTTCTTTCAGTCTTACGTTGGAGCCTGCTTTGCTCTGTCTCTGATCACATCTCACAGTAGATACCAGGAAAAGAGGTATTCTCATGGAAGCACTGGCATTGCGCCAGGCTCAAACCATGACACCCCTCAATCCACTTTATGAGTGATTCCCATCAGATCTCAACAGACTTGGCTTCTCAAAGGTACATCCTTGATTGCTGTAGAAGTCAAAGTCTTGAGTATGTGACCATTGATACAGCCAGGTATTCATCTGTTCACCACCTTCTTCACAAATCCTCCCCTCTGACTGAGAGAATAGAGGAGAGCACATTGCCTGTGCTCCGGATTGTTTTAAGACTGCTCTGACAGATTTATCATACAATCTCTTTTTGTTGCTCTAAGTTGCCTCATCACAGTCTCACTGGACCTTATGTGAAACAGTAGGAACAGGTATAATCTGTAGGTTTCACCAGGCTTGGCAGCCTCTTGGTGTAACATTGAATGCAAGCTCCTAGTAGGTTGCAAATTTCTCTGGAGAAATTGTCTGCATAACAAATGGGTGTTTTTTTGCCTCTCAGTAAGGAGTCTCTAATTACCACTAGTAATTTACATCCTTTTCTGGTGACACTGGTTCTAATGCAGGTGGGTGCTGGGATCAAATTGCATGGTTGACTTCTCATGTGTCCTCTTTGTTTCCTTACATGCTCTTCATTCTTTATTCCTACATCACTGTAATTGTTGCATAGGGTCACTTCAGGGGAAAGGTGAATGTTCTGCTTTGAGCAAAGACAAGGATCCAGTTTACTGCATCTCACAATTTATTTGTATCAGTCATCTTAGGGCTGAATTTAAACTTCCCTATTTCTTCAGATGTTCTTTAGTAACATTTCGTGAGATTTTTCGGGAACCTAATGCGCTGAGAAAATGTTTAGTCCTTTTTGCATCAGCCTTTACAAAGGAAACTTGCACTACAAAATTTCATCAGCCCTACTTAATCTAGTTTAAATTATTGATATAGAAATGTTTTGTACAGCTGTGCTAGACTGAATCAGACCCTAACTTGCTACGCATGTTTTTCACTCTGTAATCATAATTGGTGATATTTTTAAGGAAAATCTGCAGACTTATTTGAAACTGCTTGATACATTCTCTGGTTTTGTATTCATTGACTTCCTCTCTGTATTTCCATTCTTCTGAAAGTTAGTCATAAATTAGAAGCACTGAGAAAAAAGCAGTGTACATTTTGATAATTTCTTAAATTTTCTCAAGAAAAATATTACATGCTTCTGAAAGCATTTGGGTCAAAAGCTTTGGAGAAGTTTCCTGGATGGAATTTGTCTGAATTCGTCTCAGACTGAAGAAATTCAAACTACTTTAGCTTTCTACAGTAAATAAAACATCCATCTGAATACTAAAAATGGTGGCTAACATTACCATTGACATTTCATTTGATGGAATGGTTAACAAAATCCAAAGGACTTGAAGTTCTAAACTGTCACTGCTCCTGGCATCTCTAAATTCTATGAATATATAAATTGCACTGAAAGCTAAACACTTTTTTTAAATGCAGGGAATTAATAGTTAATAGGGAGCCATGTAACATGCAGGATGCACTAGAGGAGGAGAGGGAGCTGCACTTGCTTGCTTTTAATTCAAGGTAGTACTGCCTTGACTCTAAATCAACTCTTTTAAGAAGCAGAAATATTATATACAGCTACTTCTCTTCCTCCTTTGATTGAAACTAAGATTAGGTAGTTCTCGAAAGAGAAAGTATTTGTCCAAAGAATTGGGTCACTAACAGAGTGTGGGAGAGAGAACTCCATCTGTCCTCTTGCTGTAGAGTTTACAGAGCTCATTGCTCACCTTCAGACATGGAAGCCCAAGAATGTTTAAATCTCTTGATCTTCATTTCCTTAGAGCTCAATTACCATCCCTAAAGATGTGTTAAGGCTGATCTTAAATATACATTGGAATAAATGCATAATGGTTGTGAGGTCTTTGGACACTATGATAATAAGTTCCATAAAAATATGAAGTCTACAGGAGTACCTCTGCTATTTTTTCTCCTTACATTCTCCCGAACTTCATTGATAAATATTAATGCTATTTTAATACTTAAACATCTTCCACTGTGTGTTCCTTACATTTTCTACGTTGGCACCTAAGCTTCCCTTAAGAAATTGTAATGAATTTCTAAAAGCCTCCCCAGAGCTCATCATCTCAGCCAAGCAAACTACCATCATAGCCCATTTTACTGATTCTTCCTGTGTTTTAGTAATACCCACAATATACCATGCAGAGAACAGGTAATTAATATGTGGATCATTCAAATACAGTTATGCAATTTGCTGAATGTTGTCTTATATACACTGTGTAGCTGAACAGGAAGAAGCAGAAAACCAGAATTATTTCTTCTATGCATTCACAATAAATTAATAACACATTCCTTAGAATTTATTATTAGTAAAGATTTCCAGCACTGTTCTGCCACCAGGCACTTCTCAGGACCTTCCAGTCTATGGAATGACCTGAAAAAAATATCTATTTTCTTATTGATTGATTCATTTTTTACGTCTTTAAAAATTCTTGCCTCTATTTCATAAACATCATTAGAAATGCTAGACCCTGTTTTTGCAGTTTAATGTGTCTGTACATAAAAAACTTTTCAAGCTTTGTGGGTGAGAAATCTTTTATTTGTGTCTATATAATTTGAAAGATTTGTAAGAAATGTTTATTTCTTCATAACTAAATAATAATGATAGCCCAGCTGTTCAAGGATTAGCCAAAATATTCATGGAGCATTAATTTTACAGTACAAAAACTCCTACTGTAATTACTATTTGTTCTTGAATATTTCTAAATCTCTTTACTCATTCTAATACCTGTTAACACATCGTCTAGTATAAATAAAAATAGGAGCTAAATATTATGTATATTAGGACTAGATAGAATTGCACATTTATATTTCATATACTGCAATGCAATCTGTTCTGTGAACTGTGAAAGACTCCTGCACCATTTCTAGCCACCAGCTGGGCAACTTCCTGCATGTCTACACTATATCCATATAGATGAATAGCACAGGAAGAACTTGGGCTGCACCTTTGTAGCCAAAAATATTTAGCTTTTAAATTCAAGCACCAGAACAGGATGCTTTGGAGACTATTTTTTGATTTCTAAGCTTGTCTCAGTCACTGTGTCAGCCACAGATGTTTTGGTCCAGATTATGCTAAACTGTGTGTTTACCATTAAAGAGTCTCAATAATTTTTCTTAGATTAGTTTGTTAACGTAGACACACCACAAGAATATTTTTAATGTCCTCATAGCTACTCTGTGAAATTACAAAATTCAGGTAGCTGAAACAGAATTTAAATTATGAGTCAGTCTTAATAATTAGCTCAGAACAAATCTACAAACAAATTTCTTCTCTGAGGGCAGGAGACTGAGAACTCTTCATTGTCCGCAGCTTCTTCACAAGGCCAGGCAGAGAGACAGACACCAATCTCGTGTCTCTGGTGAGCACTTACAGGACCCAAGGGAATGGCCTGAAATTGTGTTGGGGAGGTTTAGGTTGGATATTATGAAAAGGTTCTTCACCCAGATGTTGGTTGGGCACTGGAACAGACTCCCCTGGAAGTGGTGACGACACAAAGCCTGTCAGAGTTCTAGAAGGAACTCTGTCAAATTGTTCCATTTGGACAATTGTGTCATGTACATGATGTGACTTGTAGTTCTGTGCAGGCCAGGAGCTGGATGTTGATCATTCTTGTGAGTGCCTTCAACTCTGGATAGTCTTTCTGTGATCCTTTAAACATCTGATACTACATGTGATACAGAGAAAGACATGATACTGCAGACAATACAGACACATATCATCTAGAGATTTCCTCTGTTCTGCTGGGAAGGAATGCATTATATCCATACACACCTAAATAATGAACTGCCATAAGAGTGGCACAGGCTTTGACACAATCATTCCAATCTGGTTGGCTTGTCCCATATCACACCTCACTTTGGCTGCAAATGATCTGAGGGAAGCCAATACATGCAGGTAACTCAACACTGAGCTGAGGCAGGACAAATCATTATCAAAAGGTTTTAAGTGCAGCTGAAAGCAGAGATCTTTGGATATCTCATGTGGAAACAAATATCAGAGGATATTCCCAAATTAAAGTAGTTGCACTTCTAAGGCATCTTCAGTATGGAGAATGTTTTTTCTTTTACTTCATACAAAATGTCATTTAAAAGAGGTGCAAACCAAGAAATCAATGTTGATAAAGAATATACAAGTGAGTACAAGCTTGAACAAAATACACATAACCCTAGAGCAGAGCTGAGTGCATGCAGAGAATTCTGTGACTAACAAGAATCATACATATCTGTTTGCCTAGACATACTGGTGACAGATGCTTGAATAAACACAGAAGAACAGAGGCTGGGATTTCATTAGTAGCTTATTCGCAATCTAGAACTAAAGCAGCCTGGCCTGTTGCAATTCTGCACATCAGAAAATTTAAAAATAGGAATTTTCTACCTTGCAGAAGGGCTGAGGAAAAAAAACTAGAGAGCAGGTGGATCAAAAACATGAAATCACCTAAGTTTGTCACTGTCCTCAGAACAGGGAGCAAAGTACTAGGATTTAGCTTTCGGGGCAGATTTATCATGAAGGATGGTAACCCATGGTTCGTAGTGCCTCTGGTATCATAAATTTGCATGTAGTACAATGTGTAACTTCTGGCAGGGCGATCACCACTCAGTCTTCCTCTCCTCACTACAGAGACATTCTACCCATGCATCTCCCAAAATGCTGAAATTACATCCATTCTTAGGAGTCATTCTGAGAATTGTAATTAGTTTATTTTCTAATATATCAACAGTGCATAAGGAAACAGTTATTTCTTCACATATGAATATAGCCAGATAGAGTCTTTTCTCTGTGTGGATTTAATTTTATGTATGTGACTCTTATGGGCTAAACAATCTCAATTCGGGACGTTTTTATTTTTAGCAAAATATTTAATTATGGATTTCAGTATTGTGGAAAAGAAAACACAAGTATTTAAAGAAATATTTAAAACTTTCATTCTTCCTCAAGCTCAGCTTAAGCCAAATTCTTATCCTTTCAAAGTCTCAACTTCCCTTGCTGTTAATATAGGTATTAAATTAGCAACCAGAAAAAGGTACATGAACATCACATTCAGTTCAAGCAAGGAATTGTTCACACTTCAGCAGATTGAGTTTATCTGACTTCAAACAGATGATGTAGTTCTGTAAACCAAAATGGAAGAAAATTATTGAATGCAGGCTGAAAGCCCACCACAGAAAAGGTAAAATAACCACAGTATAATATCTACTTGGAATAGTTTGACTAAATAATTGTACTCAATCTCTTTTAAAAGCCTGAAAATGAAATTTTTTTACAATTTATAATAAATATACTAACAGAGTAGAGAGGAACACAATTGGGAAAGTTAGAATTCTTCAGGATTAATCATCTGAAGCAAAATATTTATTATCCATGTTCACCAGTTAATCTATTCAAGGTGTTATTGAATGGGTGTGTGAAAGAAGAAAGAGCAAATAAGTCACTGAAAACAGTCACTAGTGGACAAAAATGTAAATGAGCAAAATTCAATAAAACATCTTCTATTCCACCAGTGCTTTTATAAAGGCAAAGTTCCACATATATACAGTGATAGATCCACAAATTATGTTAAAGATAGTTGGAGTCTCCATATACTCTGTAAGAACTTTTTAAACACTTGAACTTTAGAAGATGAAGTGTCTTTTCTATACTTCTAGTGAGAAAAACATTATTTTTAAAATTTTATTTTAACTCTATCTGAAAGCATTAAGCAAGAAAGAAAAGCAATTCATGGAATGACTTTAGGATCAAAGAAAAAACTAAAAACACTTTAACGGCCAAATCAAATTTTTCTGTAGATAACCTAACAAGAGCAGAAAGAGAAGAGATAGAAACTTATAACGCCAAATGGAATCTTTCAAGATTTGACATAAATAAGTGACATATTTCACAGAACTTCCATCTAATATCACAATCCCTAAGTTTTTATTTTCTGACTGTCCTTAGAGGATAAAAATATTTTTGTTTGTTGGTTTTTACAGTCTTCTGCACAGCCTGAGTCCATTCAGGACTAGATACGGGTTTAATTTTATATGCACTTTCTTCCCTCTATACCAACATACCCAAAATAATGCAGCAAGCTTTTCATGGTTTTCAGATGACAGAGATATATCTGATCAAGAATCTATTCTTATCTGGCTGCTTATTCAACAGACAAACCCAAATCCATGGCTACATCCTCATTCCTGCTTTCTCTACGGGGGCCACCTAATTCTCTATCTGTTCACTTTTCATGTGTATCTTGGCTTTTTCAGATCTGTGCTTACGATGAAAACTAAGGAGATCTGATGCATTTCCTTGAGCTTAAAAGCTCAGCATTCCAGTATCCCGACACGGAGTGTCTCAGTGAATTTTGCCTCCTTTCATCTCAAGGGTGTACATTGTATATGAAAGACAGAGCTGAGTGAAATTAATGTGCTGCCATGATTTCCATCATTAGCTTTGTCCATTAATTTGGTTTGTTGACAAATTAAATACTCTGGCTAAGAAGCATAGTACAAAGCCCTTTTTAAAAGAAATCTTGTTCTTAACTCAGCGGTGCATTGCTTTATTGACTACAATGTTTTACATTCCAAACCTCAATGTTTTCTGCAGGACACAAAGTTCTGGCAAACAGAAAAAGCAAACTACTTTCATGTTCTGAATTTTTCTCTCACATAGTGCCTTGTTTGCTCTTCAGAATGTCCTTCTTAGTAAATATTTTCCTTTTGCCCCAAATAACCCCAGAAAAGTGAAATAAGGTTCAATAAACTAATGAATTAAACAGCACAAAATTCCATGTTTTTAAGGTTTCCCTTTTGAGAGTACCAGGTTATGTTGTATCTAGAAATAGATATTACTGTCATCAGTGGTGTAATAACTTCATGTTTTCATTTTCTGATGGCAATAAGAAATTTAAAGACACTGGAAAGAATTTGGTTGCTTTGAGTGGAACATAACGTTGTGTCCTAAAGACAAGAAACAGAAAATCAGAATATTATAATACAAATATTCTGAGAAGTGAGATGTTTAAATATCTTTTAAGAATTGAATCTGAGTTTTTGAAACCTGTGCAAGAATCCAAATCAGTTCTTATTATTCAAAATTCTTCATAACTATTTTTTTGAGTGGTAGTCCTTGATAGATACATTCAGTGACCTCTGTACTCTAGTTTTAAGCTATCTGAAATATTAGTTTGATAAATGCACTACCCAGTTATTTAAAAATCAGTCACTTCATTTATTGTGCTCACCATAAGAATATCTAAGCAATTAATTTTAAAATAGAGTATCATCAGGATGTTTAATACATTGCTACATTAAAATATAAAAGTAGAAGTAATAAATGAAATACTTAAACTGATAAATTAACTTTTAGAATCAAAAGAGTAACTGTCTCTGAAATTTTATTTGTGTTATAAACTCAAACTGCATTTTATTACTAATAAATTTTCATAGTCTATGGCTTATCTTTGGAACAATAAAATTGTGCAGGGAAACTCTTTCTGAAAGTTACTATGGGTAATAAAAATCACTTGTCTAAGAACAATTGACTATAGCTAGCTAAGAGGAAAGACAACTCCACTGAAGAAGAGTGGAGATAGAGAAAAGCAAGACTGAAAGAACAGCTGAGCTTTCAATTACACCAGAGGATCAGAATCCCAAGTGGACTGAATATTGCTAATTGGAAAGACTGCAAAAGAGAGGATGGAAAGTTTTGTGGCCTAGAAGTCGTGATCTATAGTGAAAGATAAAAGAAGCTCTCTTGACAAGAAATGTGTAAGAAATGGTCTTTTTAAGGCCTGTATTTGTCATACAGGAGAGCTCTCTTTGATTGCAAATACCTCTTTAATCTAGAAGATAAAAGGTCCAAATGAACCTGGAGGCTGAAAGGCAGAAAATCTCAGACTACAAAGAAGATGCAATTTTTAAGTAATCAGTGGAATTAACTAATTAAAGAAAAATAACAACAAACCAAACAAAACAAAAAATAGGGCAAAACAAAGCCTTATCATGAGCCATAAAGGATTCTATATAATTTGAAAACTTTCAAAAAGAAGGTTATGGCTCAGAAGTTTCATGTAAGAATTGTGTGAGATTCTTCCTTTTGCCTCTAAATGCTTCAGACATGAATCCATCTTAGGGGTTCTTTGGTTTTAATTTTTCAATAATACAAAATTTCCCTGTAAAATCCTCTTGTAAAAAGACATACCTGACTGGTTTAATTTTTTAGGAATGCCCTTTAAATCTTAATTTTGCTATCTACTGGCAAATGTAAAATGAAAATATTTTTTAAGATAATTCACAAAGAGAGATTTAAGACCCTTTATACAAGAAGGCTCTGTATTGATACCAATTTAAAATGTTGACTGAATGTTGACCATGATGGAAGTGGAAACTGAACCCCTCTAACCTATATCAGCCAGAACAATTCCTGTATTCAAAACTATATCTAAATGCTAAAATGTTTGGTTTTTTACAGATATCCAGACTTCTGTGGCAAAACTGAAACACAGAAGATCTAACTTGTAATGGTTTTGTGAAGTCATCAACTGCAAAACAGGATCTATGGACATGGGTGTTTGGAAAACTGACCCAAAGGATCCGCAGTGGAAAACTGAGAAATCCAGCTTTAGTGTAAATTTTCTGCTTCAGTCCTTGAGAAGTTGGAGTATTTAGTGACACTGATAATAAAAAGAACTAAGACTCTGAAAGCAAAGTTTCGTTCATTTCTACACGTAAATATGGACCAAAGACTCTCTCTCTTTCTTTCTCTCTCTCCCTCTCTCTTTCTATATGTACATACATATATATGTGTATGCCTTAAAAAGGAATAAATTTATTTTCTCCTTTGTGTCTCACATGTGAAATTGATGTGCCTATACTTATCTACAGAAAGGCATGCACTTGTGGCTTTGAAACATTTAGGACTCTTTAGAATATTCTACACATGTATGAAAGAGTCAAATGGCTTTTAAAACTACCACTTCAGAGATATTATATCATTACCAAAAGAAAAAAAAAAGTCACTTCAATGCCACGACAAGGTCTTTTCAGAATATTTCAGAATATTTCTTGATCTTGCCCTGATCTTCTAATATCAATTATACATAAAAGTGAACAGGTATACACGCAATGCCACCTACCAACATCTTTTTCCCCCACAAGCTGAATATTCCTCCTTCTAATTCTTATGCTAATGTAGACTTTATTTGAATTGTTCTAAACATATATTACAATGTCTAAATCACAGGCCAGAATGTACTTTGATCTGATATTTTCCTGAATGGTACTGCCTGTAATAAGCAATAATGTCTTATATGTTACTCACGCTGAGTAAAATTTGATTGCATCCTTAAAACCTGTGTAAAGCTACACATTGGTGCTGTTTGTCATTACACATCTGCACCCAACTCCATTTTAAATAACACAGGACAGAGAATTTGTCACAAGAGAAAACCACAGGCACCAACAATAATCCACTTGTTTGGATTTTTTTTTTAAAGAACTGCATTTGGTTGGGAGATTGCCTTGATGGCAACAGTAGAGAATCAGAACTCAAATTCAAGGATTTAAACTAAAGAAGCATTTAAGTTAATGTCCTAGGGAAACTTCATGATGTTTGTATCCCCAGTAGTCCATTCTGTTTATGCTGGATATTGAGTTCTGCACCTTTAAAACTAGATCTGAGAGTGCAGGGGGGGCGGGGGGTAGAAGGAAAAGTGGTGGAATTTTTTTCATGGCTGTATTCAAAAACATAGAGATAAGCCGTGCCCTCAGAGATCTCTGCTCTGCAGACAGAAGGGGAGTTCTCCCTTGCTGTTTTCACTGGTTTTTCTCTCATTAGCAGAGGCCAGAAGGTTTTTGGGGGACTGTTCAGCCATTGTTTGGTCCGGAAACATCAGGACTATTGTCTGGGGGCCCCCCAGGCTGCACCACAGCCAGGACACCCGACGCAGAGACACCGAGAGAAAGTCGAGGATACACCCACAAAAAACATTCTCTCCAATCCACAGAAGGGCTTTCTAAATTTGCCATCCCTTCAGAGCAATGAGAGGTTTCATTGTTTAATATCATCAATTTTTTCATGTTTGTGAGTACTTTGCTTGTTTAATAAACAGTTTTTTCCACTTCTCTGGAAGGAGATTTTCTTCCCTAATCGGTGGGGGGAGGGGCCGCTTGAATTTGCTTTCTAGGGGGACCTCTTTGGAGATTTCCTCCCTAAATTTGCCCTAAACGAGTACAGTCAAACTTGTGTGAAACCTCTTTACTGAAATAAATTCTCCTCTGTGCGCAGAGGAGAACCTAAGAAAGTGCAGAAGAAAAATTGAAAAGGCGTAGGTCTCTGTAAACAGGCAAGGTTTACTGCAGCTCTAAATGTTTTGTGATGCCTTCAGTAACACACTGGTTCAGATAGAACAGTTCTCACAGACATCAGGGATCATCTTTACCCTGGCTTTGCTAAGATCTAGATAAGGTTCACAGATCAATAATCATCAAAGAGCTACAAGCCTCAAGGTGCTCAGTACTGCAGTGCTTGAGATGTTTGGAATTTGGATCTGGCAGCAAAAGGTCAAGGACAATGTTTCACATACCTTGTTAGGCTTCCTGCTCCATGTTGCTAGAAGCAGCATTTAGATGGTTGAAAGGGAGCCTTAGACTTACCATAATGACAGCCAAAAGGAAGGACTTCACTGCCAGAAACATGGATTTAAGGACTTGAAAGATGCCATTAAACACCCCTGTGAAAATGGAACACAGACCCTGCAGCCGTACCTTTCTTGGAATCTCATTTAAATAATTCCCTTTCCCTTTCCCTTTCCCTTTCCGTTCCCTTTCCTTCCCCTTCCCCTTCCCCTTTCCTCTCCCTCTCCCTCTCCCTCTCCCTCTCCCTCTCCCTCTCCCTCTCCCTCTCCCTCTCCCTCTCCCTCTCCCTCTCCCTCTCCCTCTCCCTCTCCCTCTCCCTCTCCCTCTCCCTTTCCCTCTCCCTCTCCCTCTCCCTCTCCCTCTCCCTCTCCCTCTCCCTCTCCCTCTCCCTCTCCCTCTCCCTCTCCTCTCCTCTCCTCTCCTCTCCTCTCCTCTCCTCTCCTCTCCTCTCCTCTCCTCTCCTCTCCTCTCCTCTCCTCTCCTCTCCTCTCCTCTCCTCTCCTCTCCTCTCCTCTCCTCTCCTCTCCTCTCCTCTCCTCTCCTCTCCTCCTTTCCTCTCCTCTTTCCTTTCCTTTCCTTTGATGTTGCTGCATTTAGTTTTTCATACCAATAAGCATGCTTCCACAACTTTCAGGCTTGACACCTTAGTGTCAGCCCATTCCAGAGAGAATACCCTAATATACACAAAAATATGCAGCATTGCCCTGTCATGACATGAGTCAGCAGCTACTAGTATGCTAATATAATATTAGCATTGATTTTCTAAGCTATTCCAGTACAATACATTTATAATACACACAACTATTGTCAGCATATGCCAAATCGGCAACATTGCACCAATTTGATCAAGAAAAATGGAAAAATTATAAAATTAATAGAATATGCAACAGCAATATACTTAGGCTTTTTAGAATTCAATTAAATGATCTTGCAGCATCTTTCTGTGAACATACCACAGATCTCAGCCACCTAATTCTTAACAGCTTTTCTATTCTTACAAGAATTGTTTAGCTTATGCATGCATTTACATATCACTGCAAATATAAGACAAAGAATTTCCACATTCTGGAAATAGTTTTTTCAGCAAATTTGACTTGAACTTAAAACCATTGGCAGAGAGATCTTTCATGGTAGTCACCTAGGATTTTTCTGAAACGTTGTCCTTTACTACTGTGGTGGGTTGACCTTAACTGGCTGCCAGCTGCCCCCCAAGCCACTCTATCCCTTGCCCTCCTGAACAGGACAGAGGGAGAAAATACAACAAAAAGCTCCTGAGTTGAGGTAAGGACAGGATGATCACTCATCAGTTCCTGTCAAGAGTAAAACAGGTTCAAGTTGGTGAATTAATTTAATGTATTGGCAATTAATAAGAGAGAGGGTAATAAGAAACAGGAAAAAAATCTAAAAACACCTTCACCCCACCTCTTCTTTCTTCTCTCTTCTTTTCTTCTTTCTCCACTCCCAAATTCTCTGCCTCTCCCTCCAAGCAGCCTAAGGTGTTGGGGAATGGGATTTGTTTCACTTGACAATCATTCATGTCTGCCCCTCATTCTTCAAGCTCTTCCTCTGCTCCAGGATACAGTCCTTCACAAAAATCACATGGATTTTTCCCAGGGGTTGCAGTTCTTCACATAGTGCTCCACTGCAGTTCCCTTCCATGGAATGCATTTCTTCTGGAAAAGACTCTTTCCATGTGGGTCCCTCACAGTTCCTCCCAGGAGTGTACTCCAGGGATGTCCACACAGTGCTGCTTCCTGCAGGGCACTTCCACCTGCTCCGGTATGGAGTCATCCACAGGCTGTAGTACAGATATCTGCTCCATGGCACGGTCTTCTCCACAAACTGCAGGGAAATATTTGCCTGGAGAACCTCCTCTTCCTCCTTCTTCACTGACCATGGTGTCTGCAGAGTTCCTTCCATGAAATATCAGAAGTCAATCACATACAAGGTGATTCTAGATGCTGTCTTCCTGCTTACCACCAGTACTATCTGTTATTGCTTATCCAACAATTTCCCTGTTTTGAGGATGTTCAGAACTTCTTCAAATGATCCCAGAATTCAGTTATTTTTCATCTTTGTGAAAAATAAAATTTAAAATAAAATTTAAAAACTCAAACAAACACAATCCCTATTTCCTGATATTTTAATTTAATATTGTGTATGATGTAATGCACAATATTTCTAATTTCATAAATCTCAGGACTACAGATTTCCAGAGTGCTTTTCTTTTTCACCAGAAGCTGGTTTTTACCTATGTTTTCTTAACTATGCTTTTATTTGGTCTATTTTGTCATTTTTGTTGGTGGAATCAAAAAAACAAGATACAGAATTAATGACATAGTCATTGATGACATAGTCAGAGTTGATGCATTTATTGAGCTCTTACTACTATAACACAATTCAGAAATTTTTAAAAATTATTAATATTGACTCAGAGCTAATTGTTAGATAGGCAGACTTATTCTTAGTTTTCCCATGTGCACTGAGATACTTCCCAGAGTAGAGGAAGGATCCTGTGGTTTGATACCTATTTCTAAGAGTATCCTCTTGTCCAGTGACTCTTTTTGCCTAGTGTGTTTTTTGCAAAATACACTTAAATAAGAATGCAGAAAGCTGAATTGCATCTCAGGAAGGGAGGCTTCAAGATAAATTTCCTTTTAAGCTGCTAAGTACAGGTTCAATACACTGGATATTGTTAATAACTCCCTCACATAATTAATCCTCCTCATACTCTCTACATAAAGGTCAAACAATCCAGGAGACAACTCCAATTTTTTCCAGCTAAAGATAATAGGAATTATAATACCTACATCTAGCTGTGTTTTCTTCTTCAAAGCCACACAAGAATAGGCAGAACAACTCAGATGCAGAGTATCTTGGAGAGCTAAACATGAGGCTATAGGAGAATATGTAAAAAGCAGTGCAAAATGCATCTCTGATCAGGTAGCACAGAACTGTACTGCCTGGCACTTTTGAACATTTGCCGATTTAGCAATTTATGAAGTTAAACCCTACAGTGGAATTCATTAATTTCTATAATGTAAATTATTTCCTCAGAAGTGTATTTCCCATAAGTGAGATAGTTTTGCTGGGGCCATGAATAAATCAAAAATGAAGTAATCTTTATAGGCAGTGCTAAAAAAAAACCTGACTCGGGGGAAATCTGAACGTAAATAACACAGAAAAGTTTACAGAAAAAACACCACACAAACTCATTAAAAATACATTTATATTATGGGGAAAAAAAGGACTACATTAAAAAAAAATCTGCCTAAGCTTAGCATTGCAGATCTGACATTCATTGTATTGATCAAAACCCTGTTTTGTCAGGGAAATGTTAGATAATATAATTTTGACATAAATTCAGTAACCAAGAGGACAAAGAGAAATCTTTAAGGTTTAACATGCAGTTTTGAGGCTTTAATCAAGAAAAGAATGATGACCAACACTTTCTTGAGTGAGTAATGATTTAAAGTATATTTTTCCCTGCGGACCTATCAAGAGCTGCCTTGAAGGGAATCACTAGAGGAAGAAAAATGGTCAGCATTTTCTGAAAGCTCTCTTTTCAGGGTGCTACAAAAGTGGCAAATCAAGACACCTCAGTTCACTTTTTAGAATCTATCTGCCCATTCTGTGCCTATAGGTAACCTTATCTGTACATTTGTATAGGAGACAAGTAGATTCTACTGCTAGTCCTTTGCCTTAAATTAGCTTTCAATTACCAAGTTTCATTTTTTTTACAAAAAAAAAAATAGCAGATAAAAATCTTTTATCTTATTTGGAGATATGTAACAACGCCATTCCTATTAATTACATGCCAAGAAGCTCTGTATCTGTGATGGCTCTCAAAAACTCCTTATTCTTGCTTCTGTGGTCACTCCACTCATGCCACAGTTCAAAGACTTTAGGTACTGTGTTTGTGCTCAGGAAACTTGATTGGACAAAGATCAGCACATGCCTTACATAACACCATTATTTGCAGCTCTCACACAAACTGTGGTCTTATTTCTTCTTTTAGTAAAAAAATGCAATAACTAGGATTAAGCATTTTGGAGCAGAGTTCATCTGATGGTGACCATCTTCATTGGCCAAAGTCATACTATATATATATTTCTTTATGTGTACTCAGACAAGTTTTTTCAGAGTCAATAGTATACTCTTGCAGTTTGGACTCTGGTGGAACACCACTATCTGATGCTATAGTTTTTAACTGCATCTGGAGAAATAAAAGACACCTAAATCTAATGGTGTGTGGAGCAACACGGACAGTACTCTGTAATTAAGACAGCCTAGCCCTCCTCTTTAGAAGAACATGTTTCTCATGGTTTTTACATTTGTCAAATTTGTTGTATTTATTATGGCTTGATTTCTTCTGCATGCAGGTGTGTTTTGTTGAGTAGCAGAATTCTTTGGGACTTGCTCGGGCATCTGACTCTACCAACCAATGACTGAATTCTGTATTAACTTGTGTTCCCACACAATGGCTAAGCCCAGGAACACTTCTCTTATAATGGCTTCCCATTAGTCCTCTACACAGTCTAGGCACACGGTGCTCTCTTAATGAACTGTAATATTTCAAACGTGCCTTGTCCACTCCTGCACACTGAATAAGGAAGGAATCTTTAGGAGAAAAATATCATTGTTGTACAAGAATGAATAGAGAAAAGAAGCCAAAATTAATTGGCCAAGCAACCTTATTCAATATCCTAACTTCTAAGAGCTTGATGTGTCAATCTCAGTACTATTTTTGCAGACATTATGTTCAACCTATTTTATATATGTCTGGTTCTGATTCAATAGTGCCTGAAGCCGCAAACTAAAGTGAGATGGAGGTCAATCAACTTTATATATTTAACCTCAATTATGTCACACTATTTTCCCAACAAAAGAGGATGAATACTAGGTGTGATTATGTTTTCACATTTTATTTGTCTTTGTAACACTGAAAGTAAAATAATACAATTTGAGAAAGATTTTTACATTACGTGTGTCTGTGAAAAAGTTCAGTTTATTTATGTTTGGTGTTAATTACAAAATTATATATAGTCATACTACTGTAATTAGTGGTATCTTGGCATCAAACTTTTCAGTTATTACTCCATTTTTGCAGTAATAATGCCTGTGAGTGTGGTTTCTGATAAGCATACATAAAGAAACTATAAAGGGTGTGGGAGAAAAATCAATGAAATAAATATTTACAGAGGATTAAGGTCTGTAAATTATGCATCTCCTAAAGAACATAACTTTCCGTCAAGCATCCTATTGATTTTCTTAGGCTCTTTAACCCTTCTTCCTCTCTGGTGAAAAAATTCTCACAAGAAATAGAATACTACTATGTTTCAGAGATAACTGACCCCTCAGACTACAGCCTTCTTTGGCTCTCTATTGCTACCAAGGAGAACTTGGAAACATGCAAAAAAGCGGTACTGTCAATACATGTACTATTCTGAGTACTTCAAGAGTATTCAGTCTTACTGATCCTCCTATCCAAGAACCAAACTTTTAGTGTAATCAATAGTCATAAGATCCATGGTACATGCCTTGGAGAAGGTGAGAAAGAAAGTTGTGAAAAACATTTACACATACAAAAATCTCCCAAAGTGTCTCACCATTATATCACAGAATAAATTTGAAATGGGAATACTTCTGGGACACAAAGGGCTCTTCTAGTGTCCAAATTATCCCACTAGTAATAATATAATAAATATAATAAATATAATATACCATACCATAACATAATTAATATATATCATTTTCCAGGGGTCATGTCCTCAAATTTGGCCAATAGCTGACACTTACAGATGAGTAAGAATGGAGTCAGTGCGCATTGTACTTTTTAAAATTCCCCTCACCTGTCTATGAACTTCTTCAACCAAATTTAATTTCCACATTGTAACACTCAAAGGATTTCTCTTGCATGAGCTTGTGCAGTTTTTCCTAGCACCAACATAAATTTTTATCGGTCATTATATCCCTGGCAAAGATTGATCTTTGCCAGGAAAAGAGAGCATGGGAAGGAAGATTTGTCATTGAGAAGTCTTTATCCATATAGAAAAATAGGAGCATTTGTGCTGTTTGCACAAAGACCCACCTCTTTCTAAATGTGTTGAACCTGGTTGACGAAGTTCATTGAATTGCCCCTTTTGTTAGAAGAAAGAATGAACAATCAATTCATACCTATAGTATTTTTGCTGGGGGCTTTTTGTCATGCCTGAACTGTGCTTCTCTATCACACTTCCCTCTTCTTCAGTAATTTCTGTTCCCAGATGAGTCTTGGATAATTTCACTATTCTTTATAGATAAGTGATCGTGTATCTCTCAACATCCTCACTCAAAATCTTATCCATTCTTCTGTGTCCAGGTAGATGTCACAGAACTGGCCGCATAATGTAACCTGTCATGGGAAAGCCATGACATGTGGTTACCCATGTCTACCTCAAGAGGCACATCCTGGTACCCTTCCAGTATGTTCTCTTTAGTCATGAAGGTAAAAATGGTGTTAACATGATCCAATTTTAGTACACTGGCAATAAATCAACCCTCAATGTATTCTAACATTGGATATAGCAACCCCAGAAAAATACTGTAACAAACTTTGGAGAAAGGGTTTTCTCTCCTCACTACGGTCTCCTCTCCCTTTGGAGTCTCACACCCTATAGGTCTGCTTCCTGAATGTCATGGTAGCCTGAAAAGCATTTGGAAAAGTCAGCCAAAACACTTGGAATAGAGCCCTGGACTGTATAAATCTGGGAGCTGGGTTTGCTCATTTTCAATTACTGTGAAATTTCCTTGTCTGACCTTGTATCAAACAGGACATGTCTGGGTAAATTCACAGCCCATAAGTGAGAGGTCTAAGCTCTTAACAGTCAATTGATACAGCTGCTTGTTTCCAAAGGGGGAGTCACAGCATCTAGTCCAGGAGTGATTATATCTACAAGGTCGGCACAACGCAGTTTTGCAAGGTGCCAAAATCCACCTATGGAAAGCTCGTGCTCCCATTCACACCTTCTTTTCTGGCAATGAGATTCCTGAAATAAATCAATAAATACCTATGATCAGTGATATCTAAGCATATCTTTGATATTTGTTTTAAGTTTGACTTCCTTATGCAGTGTTTTGAGCTGCTAGGAAGCAAGACAGCCACACCAGCACATTGCTAAGTCTGACCTAAAGCCCTGTTTAGAATTGCTATCCTATTTACTACTGTTTTGTAGCTTCCACTTCAGAAGAGGTTTGGTTTAAGACAGAGATAAGTCACACCTGCTTGTCAAAGACAACATCAGCCATCCCTAAATTTCTTTCTCAGTCTAATAATACCAACAGGAAACTCACCCCAGACCAATTCACCAGAAGCTAATCTATATCTCATTAGAAAAGCTGAGAGCTGATTTATATTCTTTGTATACCAAAGTGAAGAAAAAGTGGATAACAAGCCTAAGTATTTTGTGCAAATTTATATTCAGAGTTTTACTTCTTATTCTGTACTGAAACTAGAATTGGCACTCTTCTTGTCCCTGGCTGCTATGCAGAGTTCATGTGCTCTATCAGCATGAAGCTGGTTTTATTTCTTTTTGTAAAAGGAGGAGCTCTAACTTCATTGATCATGTGAAAATCCATAGGAAAGGTAGAAATCAGTTCTTTAAACTCAGAAATATCTGTGAAATTAAGAGCCCAGAGTGGGGGTAAACTGAACACCAACACTATTGCATACCCATGACTTCCCCATAGAATATAAACCACTCCTGGCCAAATTCAGAGAGTCGTAGAACCATAGAATGACCGGGAAGGGACCTTAAAGATGATCAAGTTCCTATTCCTCTCCCTTTCACTAGACCATTCCAGTCCCCTAAGACGCGTTAGCACACCTTTAACCATTAACTCCAGACATGCTCAGGACTTCCAAAAAATGTCATCTGTTTATCTGTAATGGGGCATTGACATTTGTGTTTCCATTTCTGATAAAACGTTGGTCTAGTCAATGTGTCATTCTCCAGGTGTGCATCCATAAAAAAGATCTTTTTTCCTCTTACTAAAACAAACTGCAGCACATGGGAGAGGATGAAGCCCCCTCCTTTGTGAGAGCAGCCTGTCCCTGTGGCAAGTTTACAGATATGTCAATGAATCTGCATATGCCTACTATTTCCTTTGGCATTACAGGACTGAAATTTAATGGAGCTGTGAACGTGTACCAGAGAAAGAATAAAATCTTCTTTCCAGTTAGCCTCACAGCAAAAATGTGTTCCTATTCTGATTCAGGAGCTAATTAATAGCAGAATATATTTAAATACAGTAAGTTGATTTACATGCTTTGGAGTTCAATGAAATCTAATAAGCAAAATCAGGCTCTTTTATGTAAACTAATCACTTATGGTTAAGCTCGCTCTGTAACACCTTCACTGCATTGTTCCACAGACAATAAATTGCTCCTTTTAGTGTAGGCAATATTTTTCAACTCTCACTCCATAAATCTTATTTTCTTCTTATTCTGCCAGTTTTATTTTAAACAATTGTACTGAAGTGTGCATCACAATTCGCATGCCATGTATAACCTCCTATCAACAGCTGTTTCCTACTTTCCAGTTTCAGTTTCATATTTATGTATTTTGTCAGCTGGGAAAACAAATCTCTTCCACACTAAGAGGAGAAGATTATATTGGATAATGCTGTCAGTAGTATCTTGGGATTTTGACATGATTTTTATTGACCAACACCAGCACAGTTGTTAATTATTTTGATAACTAATATTATATCATATTTCTGAGGTCTAAGGAAACATCTTTACACGTTATTACACAATGTTTACTTTGAAGTACTGCAATCACTGCTAAGGGCAGCCTGTTACATACTGAATTGGTTTTATTGGTTTATGATGGAATGTTCGTGATTCTTATTTGCATTTCCCTGTTGATCAAAATTCTATATAGTTTGATATTGACCTGAACAACATCCAGAAAATTAATTAGACTTACAAAAAAGAACTTCCATTTAAGGACTTAGCACTCTTTAGGGATCACTAGGGATAAAAGTAAAAAACTCCACCTCTAGTTGTTCAGAATTATATTTCAAAAGGCTGCAATTCCCTATGATATGCATGGATAAATGACTAAGCCCTCAAAACTAGGGAGCAGTCATGCTTATAGTACAATTATTGAAGAGAAGTCAAGAACTCATGCTCCTCTAATAATAAAAAATGCTCTCCTTGATGCAAGGAAGCAGTACCTTAGTGGTTAATGCCTTAGGGGGGTTTCACTACTTTTGTGTGTGTTGTACATGTGCTATAAGCCATAAGCAAGATCACAGGGCAGAAAGGTAGATAGATTATTGTATTATGTCTTCTGAGTTTATAATCTCATCATAGAAGGCTATCAGCTTGATCATGTATTTTCCCTTCATAAACTCATGTTGATTTCTTCAAACCACCTTCTTGTCTTTAATATGTTTGGAACCAGTCATCAGTTCATCCTGCTCTTATTTTAAGGGTACATTTTTCTCATACGGTCCCACTCTAAAGAAGAATACCTGTGCCAGAATCACTAGTGGTTTGCTAAAAACTTATCTAGATATTCAGGAAGATCCAGATTTGTACAGCTTTTCATCATAACACACTTTGATTTTAGTTTGGGTTTTCTGGGTAGTTGGGGCTCGAGCAAGCAAGAGAAAAGGAAAGCATACAGATCCAATCAGACAAGTTAGCAGCCAACTGACAACCACATTTTCAGTGTCCATCTTTTGCCTTACTTGGCAGTTACTTTCTGTTTTTCACAGTTCCATCATCTAGTAGAATAGGGGTTGAAACTATAATGTTTAGTAACAAACAGTTCTATGGGGACATACAAGTAAAATTTTCATCTTGTTAGCCAGTGAAGAATCTGCATGAAAAACATCTGGCCATCCTTTTTCTACCAATTTCTGTTTGACAGAAATCAGGACTGTAAACAGTTAGATGCCATGAAAATGATTGTGACCTCATTTGGTTCTTCATTTGGATGCTATCTGTTCTTCACAATTAGTCTTTAAAGAACATGAATTCTTGATATAAAAAGGTAGCTTGCATCTAACTGGGGATAAATTTTACAATCCCACATTTCCACTGAATTACAGAATGCTCTGTAGCTCAATATATCTGGTACTTTAAAGTATCATCTTGTAACTGATTTAGTAATCAATATATCTCTTAAATATCTGCCAGACTGGTGAATTTAATAACCTAATAGGTCTTTAACACCTCTCTTGGACAAAGATGAAAAACTGGTCCAAACAACTGTAGATTAGAGGCACCAGATAATGTACTGCTGTTGTTGAAATGGTGTTTCTCTGAAGTTTGAATTCTTCTTCTTTTGATTGTATAACAAACACTAATTTATTGTATACAGGTTTTCTATTAAAACTCTGTATTTTCAGTCATGAAAATGAGTGATAAAACACTGATGCTATTCTTCTGAAAGAACATTTATTAAAAATTTAACATGTGACATCACTGATGGAATTTCCTGCCCTTGCCAATTCTCCCATTGTTTAAGTCCAACAATAACCAAATTTCTGCCTGATATTATATGAATATTCAATGAAATTCTTTTTTCAGTTATGTAAAAAGAAGGATAATCTCTATTTAAGTGTTTAAAGTGATGATGAATGGATAACCTCTTGTGGTAACACCTTCCCATTAATATTTACTGTCATTACTTTTTTTTTTTTTTTTTTTTTTTTTTTTTTTTTTGACAGTGTGAATGTTTGCAGCTCTAGTTTCTGGTCATTGGAATTGAGAAGCTACTCAAGTTCTAAGATGCATTAATAGCAATAGAATCATAGAATACACAGAGCTGGACATGATCTAAGAGAATCATTGAGTCCAAACTCTGGCTCTACCCAGTGAAATCTAGGAGTTAAACGGTTTATCTAAGAGCATAACCCAAATGCTTTGTGAACACTGACAGGTCTGGTGCCAGGACCAGTTCCCTGAGAAGCTTCTTATGAGCTTGACTACCCTCTCAGTGAAGAACTTTTTCCTAGTATCCAATATGAAAACTCCTGATGCAGCTTGATACCACTTCCATGTGCCCTATCAGTGATCACAAGAGAGAGATCAGCACCTTCCTCTCTACTCCCTCTCAAGAGAAAGCTGTAGAAAAGCAATAAGCTCAGTTTGTCATCAGCTGATTCTGGTGAGAGAAATAATGTAATTCTGGCATATCACAGTCATATCACTAAGAGAAAAAAGTGAGCCTTGGATAGCTTTTCTTATAACTTCCCTTTACCAAGATTACCATTTCAGCATAGTTTTGCTAGTCTTTTCTAACAAGTGGTTCTTTATATGACCTAAAGTTTCAACAACTTCTATACTCTGTAAAATACTTTAAAAAAACAATTTCAGTAGAGCTATATTCATTTAAAGCAGTTTACAATTAATTTACTAGAAAATGAGAAAATAATAAGTTTTTTATTAATTCCCAGATTAATCTTCTCCATAATTTTGCCAGGCACCAGTAGCCCTTACAGGGTGCTTTGCACTCTTTGCTGCTCTACTCTTGAATTCTTTTTTTTCTGATACTCTTTTATGATCAAAGTTGGATATCACCTTCCAGTATTAGTCTCATAAATGCCTTTATTTTGTTTGTGTGGCAAGATTTTGGTAGTGGGGGAGGCTGCAGGAGGGGCACACAAGAAGAGATCAGGGACTGCCCCTATGTTGGATCAAATCTGTTCTAGCTGGCTCCAAAATGGATCTGCTTCTGGCCAAAAAAAGCAGGACCCATCAGTCAAGCTGGTTCTTCCTTGCTATAATGTTTTAAAGGAGGGGTGAGAAATGCTGTGCAACATCTAAGAGAGACATGGACTGAAAAAAAACTGAGAGAAAAGAGCCCTGCGGACACCAGTCAGTGGAGACAGGAATTCTCCAGGCAGAGGAGAGATTTCCCTGTAGAGAAAACCATGGGAAGCAAGTTTGCTCCTGTGCAACCCATGAAGGAACAGGCAGGAGCAGATATCCACACTACAGCACATGGGGGACCCCATGCCAACAAAGGTGACATGCCCTGAAGGAAGCTTCAGACTGTCGAGGGCCCACACTGAGGCAGGCTTCTAGACACATCTATGGGCACTTGGAAAGAAGCCTCCTGTAGGGCACGAGTGAGATTTTAGTCAGAAAATTGCTTCAGAGAACAATGAAAACATTGTTCAGCTGAATTTCAGCTGATATTTGGAGGGATCAAGTAAATGGAATTTTCTGTCTTTCCATTTCTATTTAATGCCACTTTCATTACACTGACTACAGGTGAGAAAAGTCTAGATTGACTTCCTGTACTGTCTCTTGTCAGGTATTTATATACACTGATTGGATCTCCCCTGAGCATCCCCCATACTAAATAATGCCAGCTCACTTAGACTCCTTTTCTGTGGCAGATGTTCCAGTCCCCAAACCATTTTACAGACAACAGCTTCTGGCTCAGTGCTGAAGCAGACACGAGCCTATGTGCAGCTCCATCTCTGGTCCAACCAGAGCTACTGGGTCTTTTTCAGAGCTACCTCTGTGCTGTTTCTCTTAGCAGCAACAGAGGTAGCTCTGAAATGAGTGCTGAGTACATGAGGAGAGGTTTGGCTGGCTGTAGAAGTGGTTTTCTAGCTGCACTGGACAGGCGGCGCACACAAGTTGAGTGGGTGCTTGGGCAGGAGGCGCAGAAACGCGGATGGAGTCGTGGCAGAGATTACGATGACTGGCAGGATCCATGGAGCAGGGCTGGAAGCAGGGGACTCAGGCACCTGGAATGCAGGACCAAAGCAGACAGGAACACAGGAGGCAGGACAGGCAACGGGGTAGGGCAGGACACGGGCTACGCATGAGGCTACAGGTCAGCTGGTATCCTGCCAAGCGCCCAGCCAGAGGAAGGTGAGTAAGCGAGGGTGAGCAAGGGGCAGCAAGGGCAGAAGAGTCAAAAACCAGGCTAGAGCCAGGGCAAAAAGCAAAGGGAAAACAGACAAGATCCCAGGGCTCATGATGCAGTCACTTTTATACCTTCTGGCTCTTTCCAAGGTCTGCCTGTTGGCAGGAGACCACCGGCCCAGTCCAGTGTTCCACTGCAGTCCACTGGGGGAGTCCTTTTGCCATCTGACTGGGGAACCTCTCTGGAAGGTACAGTGTCCTTGGTGGTCTCCTGCTGACTGCCTGTCCCATGTGAGATATGAAATGTTTGCCAGGCAAAGTGACCCCCGAAACAGGGCCTTCTCCTGGCTTCTCCCAGTTGCCTCCTGCAGGTGGCACATGTATAGCCCTTCCCCCACATCCCTCAGATAAGCAGTGTTGAGACAGAAATCAAAAATAAATTGGCTCCTCACAGCAACATTTAAAACTCATGTTAGGGAGCCCCTGAACTTCGAACACAAGGCTAGAAAGTCCATGCCAAGAAGTGCTCAAGAAATGCTAATGTCTTTGGGAACCCACGTGGAGACTCTTTTCCCATGATCTGAGTTTCAATAATTAAATTCTCAAAGATTTCTGAAAAAGAGTTTCTTTGGAGGAGTCTCAAATTTTATACCACAATCTGTCTTTCCTTCCAAAAGTCCTCAAAAAAAAAAAAAAAAAAAAAAAAAAAAAAAAAAAAGCTAGCCAAAATTATTAGCTGCTTTTAAAAATCTGACCCTCATTTCTTCCCCTAGGTTCTTAGCTATGCTGACAAACTCAAGAAAGCCTTTAAAACACCACACATCAAAATAAAATAATTAAATTTATTGTTAATTGAATTCTTCCTTAGCAGAGAACCATCAGAGGCTAATATCCCACATACATCTTACTTTGGCTTCACGCTGCCATTCTGTACAAGATAAATTTCACCCATCAATGAAATTTTATCAATGACTCTTATTCTTAATAATCACATCAGGGCTTTTCAGAATTAAACATAGGAGCCAAAAAATAAGAACACGGATGCCAGCTTGCTTGCAATACTGAGCATAATAGATTATTTTGCTGTCTTACTGGAAGACTCAGAGGATTTTGGTCATTAAAAGGCAATAATGGAAGGGTCTCCCAAAGAGCATATTTTGATACTCAAATTATTGCAAAACTACTGAAAGACTATTAAATTCAGCTAAGAGGACCATAATCCAGGAACTCTCTTCCTAAATAGCCAACCTTGAGCATTCCATCGAATCAAAGACTATAGAGTTCTTTATCCCTCCCTGTAGATACACTAATACTATAAACATTGGCATTGCTAAAAGAAAAATGAAAAACAGAGATCCACATAAGCATAAAACATCTTTAGTAGATCTGGCAGTGGTGCATAATTTCATCCTCTTCCTAGGGGACTGTTTCACAGGTTATTCCTCAAGTATGCCCTTATCACACACATCTCTCTTTCACTCATGTGTTCAGCCAGTGAGCTTCATTCTCTCCTTTTCCCTTTACAGCCCTGCTCTCATTCACAAAGGAGCTATTTGCTTATTTTCCTGGTGTTTACTACTACCCAGTCCCATAAGATCTGCTACACAGAAAATTACTTCTACTGACTTCTAACAGTAAGGAGAAAAAAGCTGAGATTTCATCACAGTGTAACCCAGGTGTCCCATCCCACTGTAAGAGGGAGTTGGGGAGGATTCTTTTTGATACATTTCTCAGATGAAAATAAAGTGTGAGCACGGCAATATTATATTGGAGAACTGCTTATTGACAAAGAAAGATAAGTGTTTCTACTGAAGGGGGATAGAAAAGGCAGCAGAGAGGGAAGAAGAGAGCTTTCTCTCCCCTGATCAGCTGCCAGATGAAGCCTCCCTGAGGACAGGGCTCCCAGCATGTATACAGCCCCTAGAGTAATTTTTCACCTCATGTATTACATATGTTGATGCATAAATAAAAATCAGATTTGTCTCTCTCACCAAGCAAGATGGGGTTTCTCTAGCAGGAGTCATTTTCACAGCTTATGGATAAATGACATTTTTTAAATTACACTTGGGTTCAGAATCTTTTTAGAAAATTCTTTTTCAGTCCATTGTCTTCAAAAATGCTCATATGGAATTAAGAATTTTGTTTGTACCTTTTCTAATCAAATAATACCAACATTTCCTGACCTCTTCAGGTCATGGTTAATTTGTTATCACTGTGAATGCAGACAGTGTTGCCTTTCTTGTGCACCCTCCTGAGATTTACCACATGAGGTATTTTTAAGTATAAATCCCTTAACATCTGCCTTAATTTAGTAGATAAGATCATTAACAGCCATTATATCTAATCAACATCTAATCCTCGTAGAAGGGATTCATTAGCAGGATGAAATGAGAGCAGAAGCCCACTAATGATAAATGTTTATTTTCTCTGAATAAATTTCCACTAGGGAAGAGCTAGCAACACTTTAGCAACCTCTTCCAGAACAGTGTTGCACTGCATATTGAAAGATCACCCTCAAGCGCGAGATAATTAAGAATGTGCTGCTCGTTTTGCATCTATAAACAAAAAACAGACTCCTTTCAAAATGGAGAAAAGGGACTTTCAGACAACGTACATGCAGGTATAACAACTTCTCTTGAGTCCTGCGTGCCTTTTTGGGCATCACAGTATAAAAAGGACATAAAGTTATAAGAGAAGGTCCAAAGGAGGGCTACAAAGATGGTGATGGGTCCAGAGTGGAAACCACATGAGGGGTAGCTGAGGTCCCTTGTCTTGTTCAGCCTCAAGAGAGGGGAGGTTTAAGGTGAATATTACAAAAAGGTTCTTCACCCAGAGGGTGGTTGGGCACTGGAACAGATTCCCCAGAGAAGTGGTCACAGCACCAAGCCTGACAGAGTTCAAGAAGCGTTTGGACAATGCTTTCTGGCACTGGTGTGACTTGGAGTGTCCTGTGTAGGGCCAGGAGCTGGACTTCAGTAACCTCTGTGGGTCCCCTCCAACTCAGCATATTCTATAATTCTATGAAAGGTTTAAGAATAGTTAGGACAACCTTTTCCTTGCTGTGTCATCTGGAATACAATATTCCTCTCTGAATGAAGATTATGTTATTGTGTTTTCAGGAGTTTTTTGTTGTATGTGGACATACAGGACTGCATGCCATAGCACAATGTTTCTGAGGTGTGTATAAAAATAAAGAGAGCAGGGCTATACAGCTGTGAGCTGTCTGAGTCCTCTAAAGTCACCAGGTAGACTTTCTGAAATTCCTGTCCTTGAACTTTGACTTTTTCAAATTGAATTGTTGATGCCTTGTCTGCTCTAATAGAATGTAAATTACAGCAACTATATATTAAAGGTTTTTATGTTAGAATGGAGAGATGTGGGGTCACTCAATGGACACTTGTCGAGTGGTAGTACAATAATAAGGCACACTTCTGCCTGCCAAGCACCCCATGCCTTTGTTGTTGTTTTTGTTGTTTTTTGCTATTATTTTAAATTAGAAGAAGAAGAAGGCAAGGATTAAATTAGTTGTACTAGAAAAGTCTAAATAATTCAATGTTGCTGAGGACTGACTTTATTTTAAGCTATTCTTCTCCTGACCATGTTTTTGTCAAGAAAATAGTTGCAACAATCATAAATTAAAAAGTAGCTCCAAATTATTCAAAAAGTTTTCACTGTGGAAAAATAATTTGCTTACTTGTCAGATGGTAATCTAGAGATGTTTAAGAATTTATTTCTCTTACATTGTAATTTTGTATGCTTCTGGAAACAAGTGTGGAAATTACTCCTGCACTTTAGCCACTTGTATATGCACACTTCTGCAAAGTCTCTATCCATCCTTTGGCTGAACAGAGAGAACCTGAATGTTAAATACATCTTAATTATGTAAGAGAATCTATATATTCATAACCTTAGCATTTCTAACCTCAAAGATACACTGAGAAACTAATGCCTTTCTGTTTCTGGGGTTTGATTAATGTTTGCATTCAAGTTACATTGAATAAAACTCATACACATCACTGAAGATAGGGTCTGGGATCCAAATCTAGTACTGAACAATTCTCCAAAAGAGTCTGTGTCTCAGGGCTATATAACAAAGCTCTGGGTCCCTCTTTCTAATCCCACCAATACACAATTTCTGTGCTATTCTACCAGCATCAAATCCATATCTCCTTAGCTTAGAGAGGTAGATGTTTTGGAGGACTATGTCAAAGTCTTTACAGAAGTGCAGTTGGCTGTGTTTTGAAATCAAGGGCAGCCCTAGCATGTCTGATCTATATTTTGCCATGAATGCAGCCTGTCCGAGATTATCTCAAGATTCCTGATCACCTTCCTACCAGGCCCCATCAAGGCAAGGCCTTACAGTTACGGGGGGCTCACAAAAAATTGAGGAATTCTGCACTGAGCATAATCAAGTGATCTTCCAAAGAAGAAGAACAACGAATGCTCCTTTATGAGTAGACAAAGAGGATAATTACTTCTGTTGGCTTTGACATTCTGGAGAGCGCTATAGACACTACCTGTGGCTCAAACCTGGTCACATTAGCCCCTTGCAGGAAAGTGATTGTCTGAATTTTGACTTACTTTGTTTTACCTCAGGAATTTTCAGAGTTCATAAAAGTAAATGAATATGGAAATTTTGAAAACACTTCATAATTCTTTCATGAGATATAAAATTGAGATGTGTATCTAATATATAACCTTCATATTTGTCTTTGACATCATTTTAATCTTCCAACACACTTCATTTTCTTTGCTTATCTCTGTCCTGCTATAGTTGTTGAAATCTAAAATCCACACAGAAGTTTCAGTAATGTGAAATTTGACACACTCTGAGAAGCCCCACCAGTACGAGGGTATATTTTATTAATCTTCTTTTTTCAGCTGTGATAATACTCAACAAACAAGACGAGCAGAACCAGAGATAATTGTAGCAGTGATGTTTACAGTTAGCATAGGACACAACACCAAGGTGGGAAATTTCATACAATCAGTGTGGGAGCATAGTGTTGTTTGGTCCTTTTCACTGCACCGCATTTCATCCCAATCCATGTCATTCTATTCACTCCATTTCCAAATCTTCATTTTGTTTTTAACTTGCATTTGATTGAATCAAATGTCCGTTTCAGTGTGTTTGTTTCACTTTCACTTCCTTTCATGAAAGGAAAGTCCTCATTTCATGAAAGGAAATGAAATCTTGCGAATTCAGTGAGGATCAAATGGGCAAGGTTTGGTCCATTTCCCTGCACTTCAGGTCACCCCATTGCCTTATAAAGGTTTTCTCTTCAGTGCAGATTTTTTTTTCTTTTTTTTTAAGCTTTTGATTTCATTAAATACTTCTCCATTCTTTTCTTTTGTCTTTCTTCCCTGATTTCAAGATTTCAATTAATATCATTTTGTGAAGTTTTGGTCCTTTTCACTGCACCTCATTTCATCCCTATGGTTTTGCTTGTAGTCACTTCATTTGCAAATTTTCTTTTTTTTGTTTTTTTTAAGTGCTTTTCATTTTTTCACATCTCCTTTCCAGAGTGATTGTTACACTTTCTTTTCTGATTTCAAGATTTCATTTCCTTTCATGAAATTAGGACTTTTTTCTCATGAAAGGAAATGAAATCTTGTGAATTCAATAAGGATCAATTTGCCAAGGTTTGGTCTTTTTTTCTTTACTTCATGGCATCTCATCATATAGTTTTCTCTTCATTTTGTAGTCTTTTTTTTTAAAGCATCTCATTTTCTTCATTTATATTCCTGTCTCTTCTTTTCCCTTTTTTCCCTTATTTTAATGAATATTGTTTTTGCAGGTTTTGGTCTTTTCATTCCACCTCATTTCTACTTGATGCATTTTATTTTATTCACTTCATTTCCAAATTTTCCTTTTTTTATTTAATCATATTTTCTTTCCACTGTTTTTTTTCTTTTGTTCTTTGATTTTTAATAATTTTCGTTCATGATATGTAATTTTTTTTTTCATTAAATGGACTGAAATTCTGCTGGCTTTCAGTTTTAGGAGGGAAGAAGAAGGAGTTTAAATTTAAGTAAATCTTTTCTCTGCAGAGAAATCCTACATGACCAAGTTTTCCTGGAGTAATTCTTGTCTATGAAACAGAGTTTTCCAAAGGAGAGTTATGCCTTTAGCTCTCAAATCAGAGCATGGACCAACCTTCTGGCAACTTTCCATTTCTTTAAGAGGGCCTATAGGGGAGTCAGAGAGAGACTCTTTGTCTGAATCTGTAGTGATAGCACAAGGAGTAATGTGTTGTTCAAACTGAAAGAGTAGAACCTGTGGACAGCTATGAGGTCTACTCTCAGTCTCCTCTTCCCCAGACTGAACAGAAAAATTAATCTCAGCCACTCTTCCTGTGGCATTCCCTCAAGGCCCTTCACCATCTTTCTGGACCTCCTTCGGATGCTCTCTAATATTTTAATATCTTTCTTATATGTTTATTGTATAAAAAACCACACCAGTTTGTCAGTTTGGCTCAGTTTCAGAGAAAGGTCCTGGGTAAATATAATTTATTCATATAAAACATAGCTACTAAGAATGCATGAAAGAGGATGGTGAATGAATTGACAGATTATTCAGATGCATTTCTTCAACTAAAATGAGATAGTTCATCCACCATGATTTTCTCATTCTACAAAGAACAAGAAGCATGGAAACCTGTGCTTCCTACATTCAGAACTGAGAGGGAACACCTGTGTCCTATGCTATCACACATCTAGCATTACCATCAGTGTTACTAGAAAGCTCAGCTGAGACCATTGTACAATTCAGGTTTTAGGAGCCATCTTCCCTGCCATCTTCCCACACATCTGGAGGGAAATTACACACTTGGGACTTTCAAGAAGCTGCAGGCCTGCCTAAGAAGCACCTCTGAGGCTGAACAGCTGCAAGCTGGCTACCTGGCACTAAAATAATCAGCATATTTTTCTACAGGGGCTGGTGTGCTTAGCATATTTGAAATGTGCACATCAGCTCAATCCATGAAACTGTCATTCACAGCCTTGATGCTACAATATTTAAAATTTTTTGGACAGGAGTAAACTACATTCTGCAGTACAGCTTGCACTCATCAGGGTTTATGGTATGTGATGATTAATTACTGCAAAACAGGCAGTTCTCCAGTTCACATCCCGCAGTCCTGCTTCCCACCTGTACAGATCCACGTTGCTGTTACTGGCTGTGTTTGTTCAAATGATCAGATTCTGTGCTCTGATGTTTGAGGCCAACTGTTTCAGGACACCTTGCCCAAAAAAAAAAAAAACAAACCAAAAAAAAAAAACAAACCAAAAAAAAAAAAACAAAAAAACAAAAAAACAACAAAAAAAAAACTCCTTACATTTCCAGAACAGAAATCCAAATCCAGACTGACTGTGGAAAGAGACCACAACCTGTTCTGACCCCCAAACTTCACCTGAGAGCTGATTGAGAGAGATGAACCTCAGCAAAGCCAAGCCAGCCAAACAGGACATGTGGATGTCATGCAAACCTTGTGCACTCTCAATACTACGGCATTAATATAGGTGCAACCTTCCAATGTTTCAGTAGACATTTGGTGAACTCTATTAACTGGCTATCCATCCCTTCAGATGAAAAACATACATACACACATTCATATGCACACACACACTTTAATGTGCATAGTTTACCTTAGCCCCCTCAGGTAATTGAACAAATGGATATTGAAAAATAGTCAGAACATGTTTATCTCATTACAAGGTTCCTATAAGTGATAACTATACCTGGCAGAAGGGCACTTCTTCAATGACATCACTTTCTTCATGCCACGGGCTGATTCCTATTGTACTTAGACTGCACACCATCAGCTGATTGCCAATGCCATTCTCAAGTTCCACAAATAATCAAGGCAGAATCCTCAGAATTTATAAATTTCATCTTGTATTACCTCTAGGTTTTGGAAACATCTTAAATACACTGCTTAGTGAAGGTTGGTACATCCAGGGCTCTCTGTAAGCACTGCAAACAAGCAAACACGGAGATATTGATAATGGTGTGGTTTGAGAGCAAGCCAATACTCCACCCATTTATAATGTGGGCAAGATAGAGTTTATTCACACATAACTTACACCAGACCAGAAATATATCATAACCCAAAATCATTATCTACATTTTATTAAAATTAATAAATGTACAGTGATTATCAAAGCAAACACCAAGTTTATAATGAAGCAAGGTGGACAATTTTCAGCTTCCTACAATAAAATCAGGGCCAAAATCATGCAGAGAACTTGCATCACATCTGTTTCAGAGCATGACACAGCTTGTGCAAGACTACTCCCTTTCCCAAAGAGTACATTGGCCTCCCTCCGTAAGTGTACATTGGCACATTGGCATTGGCACATTTACATAGCCCTGCTGAGACCTCAGCCACAGCATGGCTGAGTAGTTCCTCTTCCAGCTCAAGATCCCATATGTCAGAAGCAAAGGAACAGCAGACTGCAGTGCTGGGTAACCTGTAAGTCACTGAGATACACCTTGACATCTGAATCACAGCTGTGGAGAGAGGATGCAGTGAGTATCGACAGTACAAAAACCATGAGCTGATCAGCTTGGAGTAGAGAAAGAGTAATCTGGTAAAGAATGCAGGAGAGTCAGAAGATCTGCATATATACCCCAAAACTACACTGATACAGGCTGTGCTCATAATGTATATAAAATCATCATCAATTCCCTTTAAGTAAAAAAAGAATATTGGTATCACACTAGTAAGAAACTACCTACTGATAACCAGGATTTCTAAGGAAGACTTTCTGAGGTACAGCCCTTGTGTAGTTAATATAAACTTACGATGTTCCCTTCTAGTTAAAATGTTATGCTTAGTTTTAATTTAAACTTAATTTTACCTGTAATCTAAACTAGATTTTAAATTGTTTTTTGGCTTGCAATTTTATTTTTTCTATCGCCTTGTTTCTGGAGGGACTTCAGTCCCTTAAATTTCTCATTTTATGATACAGGATCTCCTAAATAAACCATTTTCTCAGTATATTTAAAATGCTAAATGTTAATCAGATAATCAATCTCAAGAAATGTACTAGAGCATTTTAATCCTGGAAGAGTCTCCTAATTCTTACTGAGACAGGGGATTTTACTTCCAAGCAGACCTAAGTAACACATTGTTGTCCTGCATTCTGTTCTTCTGCCTTTGATTTAAACCTTCAGTGGAAAGAATATAAAAGTTACAGAACCCTAATTAAAGCAATTTGTCTCTTAACATGATCATTTGCTATTCTAATTAAAAAGGAAAAAATATTTATTAAGTAAGGGCAAGTGATTTAAGGCAGCAGCCCCTTTTTATCACAGTACAAACCTGCAATTGCTGACATAAGTCTTGACCACTCTACAAAATTGTACTTCTAGTAAAGGTGCAAGAATTGAAGGCCGACATTTTTAAACCTAACATTAGATGCTTTCTTTACTAGCATTTTACAGGACTGCTTTTAATTCCACAAAGTTGATATATGGTGGTGAAGTCTCAATAAATTTCACCCTGAATGGACAGAGGTGCTGTCAAGTCTTATCATCTTTAGAATGAAGGCAGAAGATCCTGGCACAATTCACTTCTAATTAAATTTTACTCTCCACTGAACATTCTGCTGAAGTTCATAGCTGCTGGCCATGGAGGAGAGCCTAAGGCTGTGGTGCTACCCCTGATGTGTCTAGTGGCCCTTCCACATTTCTCTAACTATCCTTGTCTCTTATCACCTCATCAAAGCACCAAGCTCCTTTCTTAACACCCTGAGGAAAAAACAGGCATGCTGTGTGTTACTCCTGGATCTAGCTAAAAGGTGAACCTTTCTAAATCCAGGATTTAGTTACTTTAAATTATGGATGATGACAGAAACCAAGAGAACAAGCATACAGTATTAAAGATTTACACAGCTTCCCCAACTTCTATAAACAGATGTTCAAACACCTTATTTTGTTATATTTTTTTAAACAAAAGAAATATACATCCTCTTTAAAGAGGGCAACTGTAAGCATACTGCTTTTTAGGTAGAACCTTTGTTCTAAAACAAATAGCAATTTATGCAGCTTATGACAGCATCACTTTTTCATATAGGAAGGAGGGGGCAATTAAACATTTGCAAAGCCTTCTTAATCAATAACCCCTAACCTCCTCTGCTCTGATACCTGTGGTACTAAATTAGAAGGTGTTTGTGACTCTTACATTGTTATTAATGTTCTTACCAATACAATGTCTTGTGCACACCTGTTTTAACTCCGTATTTAGGCTGCACTTTCTTCATGGCAGAAAAAGTTGAAGGTACAAACTTTGTGCAGAACCTTTCACAAGATAACACCAGATTCTCAGGGTAATTGCAAGTGACAGGTCACCATGAGGAGCTGTTCCCCATGAGAAGTAAGCTGATGTGATCCTTATCCACAAACATAGAGGAGCATATGCAGCAGTAAGGCACAGCTTGTAGGTCACAATGAGATTGAAAGAACCTCTGGAGATCCTCAGGATCAGCTAAAGCATGTTGATGAGGACTGTGTCCAATCAAGTTTTTAAAACCTTCACTGACTGAGACTCTACAACCTTCCTGGGCAGCCTGTTCCAGTGTCTGACCACATGCACTCTAAAAACTTTTTCCCCTAAGCTTAAATGGTATTTCCTGTATTTCAGTTTGTGTGCATCATCTCTTGTCCTGTCACTGGACAGATTCCTGACTAGCCTGTGCTTGCATCAGACTTTTCCGTGGTAGGAAAGGGAAATCAAATCCAATGCAATTGCTTACCACCTGCTGACTGAGGCAAGGCACAGATCCCCCAGATCTGGGTTTGTGAAAGTAGCTCACACCAGCAAAGACCAAGGAAAAGAAGGTATTGCATGTCACAAGGTCCTCTGACCAATTCAGCAGATGTGCCACATTTTCTGGGGTTTCCTTGTGCTGCTGCTGTGCCTGCAGAAATCCTCTTTGTTGCCCTTCATGTGCCTTGTGAGATTAAGCTCTAAATTGACTTTCCTAAGTCCATCCCTGTACTCTTTGAAAAATTATCTGTTTATCCTGGGGCACTTGTCCCTGCCTGCACCTCTGGTACACCTTCTTTTTATACTCCAGTTTTGCCAAGAGTTCCTTGCTCATCAGAGGAGGTCCAGCCACCTTTACATGAACTCCTACTAAAACAGGTCAGCAAGTCTTGAACTTGGAGTAGGTGATCATTGAAACTTAACTGACTCTCTCCCCTCCCCTCCCCTCCCCTCCCCTCCCCTCCCCTCCCCTCCCCTCCCCTCCCCTCCCCTCCCCTCCCCTCCCCTCCCCTCCCCTCCCCTCCCTCTCCTCGGCAGTAACCCAATAATAGTCTTCCAAGCAATTCTCTGAACAGTCCAAAATCTGTTCTTCGGAAGACTGTGGTTGCAATCCTGTCATTTCCCTGGCTCTCTCAGGATCCCAAACTTCAGCATTCCAGTGTCACAGCAGTCACATCTGTCCCCAGCCTTCACATCCCAATCAGTTCTTCTTTGTCTGTAAACACAGAAATCTTTTGAGATAAAAGCACAGCAAATAAGCAAACTAATCTTCTACAGAGGGAGACAATAGCTCCAAGCTGAATCTGAAGTCATATTCTGTGTGAATCTGACACAGAGAATCTACAATGTAATACACATGTAGATATAATCGTGGCTTGGATTCTAGTATAAGGATAAATTGCTATTTCCAACACAAAAGTATTACAGGATAGAGTTTACTGAAATATGAACCATAGTGCTTCTGGCATGCCTTCTAGATTTGGTAACACTGTAACACTGCTGAGTAACTAGAAAATTTGTCACAGTGAAGGAAACTTGGGACTCTCAATATGAGAATCAGCAAGCTTCATTTATTGATAAGAGCATCAGACATTTATGCACAACAAGTAATAAGCTCATGCATATTCTGTAAGCTAAGCAATCTATTGGTTATACTATAGGCATCAGTTCCCCCCCTTACTTCCTCATTCCTTACAACTTCCCTTTTCTCATGTCTCTCTCTCAGTTACATCATCTTGTTATCATACTACAGCTATGCCCAAGGCCACAGCGGCCTTGCAGATGCAGGAACTCAGATTATCTGGGTCGGTACTTTTCTAATTCTTGGTCAGCTAACTAGAGCATGTCTACATGGCCTTTGTCATGTAGTTAGCCTTCTACAATTCCCCTGTTTTCTTTTTGCACAGGGAATGTTTGATTAAATGCAGTAAATATCATCTTTTACACCATATTTTGTAAGCACATGCAAAAACAAGGCAAAACTAATACTATTAACAAAGCTATAATGCCTACTATAATACTAGCTTTAACAATAGAGCATAGCCATGATCTTAGGTCTAAAAATTTGAGCTATTTATCAACACTAAAGCTTGATTCTACTTGTAAGTTTCTGGTTAACTTCCGCAACTTAGAGAGTTGGGAGTAAATGGACGGCGAATGGTTGGAAAGGTTCATGCAACACATGCTTTCAAAGTCTTTACAGCTATGGAGTTCCCTTTGGTGTACTCACTGGGTTCTTTTACAGCTCCTCGGTACTACTCTCACCCCCTCTGGGCTGGGGAACAGAGGCAGAACTTTTAGGAGTTACTTCCCCCACACTGCTGGGGCGCGCGGGGTGAGTCAGGCATTTTAAACTCTAACGGAAACTTCCAAACTAAACTCGAATCGGCTCGCAAAAAATGCTGATTTTGAACACAGGCACTCGGCTGCGCGACAATCAGCTGTCGAGCTACGCCTCCTCTATGGAGGAGTAGGCTGGCGTCCCTTTTTTCTGTCTCAGCTCTCCCTACAGGGGAAGCCTCGGGACAGTTTGAAAAACTCGGGAGGGAATCTGGGCTGATCACAGGCGCTGCGGCAGCTACCACCAGGGCGGCGGGGCCACGGGCGGTTCTGAAGACGGTTCCCCTTGGTGATCGCTGTTCTCAACTTCAATCTTCTCTACTGGCGCAGCGGGCAAAGGCGGGGCCGCCGTGGGGGTCAGTGGGGGCTGCAAAGCTGGAGGGAACGCATTCTCCACCGGGCTGGGGGAGCAGTTGCGTTTTCTCCAGCTACTCAGCAAAGCTGGCTGAGCTGACATGGGAGGTGGCGGGACAACCACGGTCGCAGCCATCACGGGCTCTGCTGGAGAGGCGGCCGCGGGAGGGGTCGGCGCGGGCGGTACAGGGTCGACACCCTGTGAATGCAATTGCCGGCTGTGATGCAAAACCAGAAGGCACAGGGGCAGCAGCAGCTTCCAGCCGGAATAAACAATGGTGATAGCGTTTGTGCTATTATTTATATTTCACTTGTATAATCAGCATCAATTAGTCCAACAATAATAGTAAGTCCCAACATGCTGGCAAACAAGCGTCCAATTAATAAAGCTCTCACTGGTTGTCCGCCTGCTGTAACAGGCCCTTGAATCCCTGTTTGGATACATTGCCGCTTGCAGTCTATATGCAAGAAATCCCAGGAGTTCTTTTCTGAGGTTGATACCTTACAGTCTCCACTTTTCTAAAAAGCATTTAAAAAGATTATACGCCGCTTCTAATTTAGTCATCAGGGCTGTTGCAGCCCTTTCAAGACGTCAGCAGCGCTAGTCGGCCAAGACTCCTCTCTAGGGTCACTCGGGGTCGGAGATCACCAGCTCTTTGCCTCTTGTGCTGCATCAGGACCGACATAGATTCTGCACTGGACCGTGGCTAACAGGTTTAAGCCCTCTTTAGGGTCCCTGTTCGGGCGCCATTTGTTGCAGTGAGGGAAACTTGGGACACTCAACATGAGAGTTCAGCAAGCTTCATTTATTGATAAGAGCATCAGACATTTATGCAAAAGTAATAAGCTCATGCATATTCTGTAAGCTAAGAAACCTATTGGTTATACTATAGGTATCAGTTCCCCCCCTTACTTCCTCATTCCTTACGACTTACATCTCTCTTTTTTCATGTCTCTCTCTCAGTTACATCATCTTGTTATCATACTACAGCTATGCTCAAGGCCACAGTGGCCTTGCAGGTGCAGGGACTCAGATTAGCTGGATCCGGTGCTTTTCTAATTCTTAGTCAACTAACTAGAGCATGTCTACGTGGCCTTTGTCATGTAGTTAGCCTTCTACAGAAATTGCTAAGAAATCACCTAGGAGAAAAGTACTCTTCCAATTTTTTTTTCTCCTCATTTCAATTTTTGTAGTTTGTCCAAGATTTTAGGCAGGGAGATAGGAAAAAACTCAAAATCTAATTTCAGGGTCTATTTCCATGTCCAGTCAATGGAATAATTAATAATGCAGAAGCAGATTTTAGACCAAAGTTTAGTGTTTTGAGAAACATCTTCTATAACCTGAATTTGACATAGCATTTTTGTTCATGGAAAGCTGTTTCACTATAACATCACTTTCAAACAACTGGAGTAAATTTTCCCTTTTTCTTAGCAACAATTTTAAAGTAACTGGTCTTCAAAACTTAACTATTTCTGACATTGTAAAAGGTTATTCATTGTAAGCAAAAGAAAACTTTTCCCATAGATAAAACTAAGAGAGTTTTCACCTTTAAGAGAAAGATTTATCAGCTGATGTTGGAAACTCTTGGAATAAGAGTAAAGAAACATATATGGATTAGTTACATGTTCCAAGATCACCATAATCAGATGGTTCAACAGAAGTAAACACTGGTCTCACTTGACAGCTTCTCCCCTGTTGGTTGTGGCTCTATTTATTGTCACGATTGAAGATTCTCAGGAGAGTAGTACACATGGTAACAGGCTTGCATATTTTCCTATGAGAAAGGTAAAACTGCAGACTGGCAAAGTGTTAGCAAAGATAGGTTATGACTGTTTGGTCTTTTAATCTATTAAAATATAAAGAGTATATTGGCAAAAACAAATAGTGGAAAGGTTGCAAGTCTGTAAATCTTCCCTACTACTTTTCTCCTATTTTTCTAATGCTTATTGTGTGCCTTTCTTCACATGCTTTTTAACAAGAAAGTAGACACAGACCTTTTCCTAAGACCCCGCAGAAGTTGAGCAGGATCTTGAGCCTGGGGACATACAAGAAAATAATGTAGCATTTCACCATTTTGGTTACAAGAAGGGAAAGAGCAGAACCCCAGCTCAGCTGCTTTCTGGTACTTTCTTTCTAAGAAATTTATGGAAAGGAGACCCTTATGGAAGAAGACAAATACATTCAGTGACTATAAAACCCTAGATAACTTTGATTTTTGAGAAATAAAAGCTGACATAAAATTCTCTTCTAGGTTTCTACAGTTGTCTGAACAAAACCTTTGACTTACCCCTTCATAGTGATGTGGAACATGAACAGGCATAATACTATGTAGCACACTTGCAATTCCAGGTGCTTGGATAAGAGAAACTGTCTAGAAGTAGCTGCTCTTATTATTACTGTTGTTGTTATTACTATTAATATTTTGATGATTTTCCAAATCAGTTTGTTTATAATAAAAAAAAAATTACCTTGTTTTTTAGATCATAACAGAAGGATAAGAAAAGAAGGCCAAGACAGATAATAAAAGTCAGATGATCAGAATGGCACATTGACATGCTTTAGTCAGTTAAAATCTCTGATCACAACTGTTCTCCTGTTTTCCCTGTACTTAGTGACATCTCCATTAAGTATGAGAAGATGTGAGTACTGAGGAAAGATCTTCTGGATAAAATGGCTTTCCTACACCAGTCAAATCTAAGAATACTTTAAAATGTTTAACACTTTTGTGTTAAACAAGGTGCCTTTACTCCTTACCTCTGGTACAGCCACATTTTTCTGAGGCTGCCTTCTGATTTTTGCCATCGGAGCACATCATTAATCATTATTAAAAGTCTGCAACTTACCTAATGCAGTAGAGCTGAGGCCTTGGGGCATAACATAATTATCTATCAACAAGATGCTTTTGCATCGTAAGATTGACATTGTACAGTGTTCAAGTCTTATGAAGAAGCCTCTGGTTTTGGAATTAGAAATCTTTGTCCATCTCATTGAATGCACAAGATCAAGGGAATACAGTTTCCATTTGCAAGTAAGCTGGTATCTGCAGCATAAAACATGTAGTATTGGTCACAGGAAAAATTGAGCTAACACACAACAGACAAAAAGCTTTTTTGATGGGGAAAAACTTCTAATTTGCTTTTCACAATATAGGCCCAGAAAAATATCAGCTTTTGCCCCATAGCTTCCTACTTCCTGGTTCGAAATGCTTGAAATGAAAGCACTGTGTTCTCCATGGATATCTAACTAATTGAAACAAACAAACAAAGCCAAGGAAAAAATAAAAAAGAAAATAGAGGAAACACTCCACAACCAGCTTCACTCTCTTTAAATCCTCACAGAGGTTGAGTATTCCTAATTTCCATTGATGTCAATGGTACTCAAAGGGAACTCAATTTTTGCAGCCAAGCAGCCCATGGCAAACCATCAGCAGCACCTCTGACACTACATATTCAAAGGCACTGCCTCCAGAGAGATCATTAGTGCTGACAAACAGAGCCAGCAATTCGCCTGTGCACCTCCAAATGTTCAGTTTGGCTGTATCAATCACCATCTTGCCATTGATGAAGTCCTTTTCCAGGACATGGCTCTGGAAAACAGATTGCCCGACTAATTATTCAAGAGACATCATACACAAATTTTGCCAGGTTTAGAATTAAGCCATAGAGCTGATGATCTTTTCTTAAGGTGGTCAGAAATGTATATTCATCACACACCATCTACAGTTCAAAATTTGTGTCATAAGCAAGGCTCTTCCCAGAGAAAATGGCATTAGTCCAAAAATCTCTCACTAAGCAGACACCGAGGGAGAATGCACAAATAAAAATTGTATAATGACTGTTTGAGATCAATAATGGAGATTTTTCTCTTGTCTGAAAAATATTTGTATGATTAGGAGAATTCATCTTCATTCTCCAAATACAGTCTTTTTGAAATGTCATTAAAAAGCTGAGATGGGTTTTTCAATCCCAAAATAACCTAGGAATTCAATACATTGGTGTCCTAGTTTTGTCCAGGACAGGGTTAATCTTTTACTGATATTAACTGCAGAACTATAGAGCTGGTCTGCCTTTGGCCCAATGATTGTGTGATTTGCACAAAGTGAAATAACCCCAGTAGGCAAACCTGGAAGAGCAGCTAGGATGACAAGCAGGGTTTGTGTCTCTTACTTGCCAGTAGGAGACCCAGCTTTAGACACAGTCATTGCTGCTTTAAATCCATTTCATGGAAGTACTGCTTTAATCATCAAGGTCCTATGACTTTACAAGAAGTAAAAGGATGTTTCTAAAAGAGGTTAGGTAAGGCAAACACAGCAACTCACATATAGCTAAATCTGCTGTAGACAAAGCAGGTTCTAGTTTTAACATGAATTACTCCTGGATAATCAGGACTTTGTGGAAATCTGCAGTTTGCCTTTGCTTGTTAACTTATTAAACCACAACATTTTCCATTAGGTCTAGGAGAACAGAGGAAGTAACAAATTTTTTTTCCTAGTGAAGATCAAGTCTTTTGAAGGGATGACCTTTTAAAAATTTAGGGCAAACGTGGGTGTTTTCAAATGCCTACATTTCTTGCACATTAAACTGTCTTGTTAAATGCAGTATTTCTTCTTAATAGTCTTAGTTGATTGTTTAAAACAAGTTTACTTTCTTCACTTCATTTTGCAGTATACAGACTACATACTGAAGAATACTATTTTTGGAATATTTTGTTATTGCAGATAGTTGATTTCATAAAGAAATTGTCACATTTGAAACCATAAACCAGTGTGGAGTTTTGTTTGTCACTGTTGCTAAATATAACTTAGCTCTCCAAAGATAAAATAGAGATTCATTAAGCTGCTACATGCTTTTATCCATTCTCATGTTCCTGAAAGATTTCTCATTTATTATAAAGAAAACATGGCTAGATGTTAATTAGAAAGTGCATATGAATGTGATAAGATTTAATTAACTCAAGCCAATACAATTCAAACCTTTAATATAAAGATTTAGTTGCTCTATTTTTCTTTTGATATTTCTCCATGGATGAAAGTTCTAAGTTTGCAAAAGTCCTATTTAATGCCACTGTTACCCTGCACAATTTGACCCTTTTTAATAAATTCCTTCAAAACAGACAAAAAGAAAAAATCTAAAAGAATCTCACAATGTTTAAAGATCTATGAAGTCTTTACTTCAAACTTTGCTGGAAAACTTAAATTGAAAGAGTTTTCCATCAGAAAATGCCCTTTCAATAACAGTGCCTGTTTTGGCCCTGACAGAGTTAAGGTTCTTCGTAGTAGCTACCACGGGTCAATGTTTTGGAATTGTGTCCAAAACCAGCATTGGTAACACAGGGATGGGTTTGTTCCTGATGAGCAGTGCTCACACAGAGCCAAGGCCTTTTGAGCTCCTCACCCCATCCCACCAGCGAGGGGGCTGGGGGTGCAGAAGGAGCTGGGAAGGGACACAGCCAAAACAACTGACCCAACGGCTGTTCCAGACCATAAGGTGTCACATTCAGCAGAAAAACTGCAGGGAAGAAGGACTAGGAGGTTGTTCAAAGTGATGGCATTTGCCTTCCCAGGTCACTGTTATGAACTATGGAGCCTTGCTGTCCTGGAGATGGCTGAACTTCTGCATGTCCATGGGAAGTAGTGAGTTAATTCCTTGCCTTGTTCTGATTGCTTGTGCAGCTTTAGTTTTTCCTATTAAACTTTCCTTATCTCAACCTATGAGTTTTCCTACTTTTGCCCTTCCAAATCTGTTCCCCATCCCACCAGAAGAGACTGAACAAGCGATTGTGTGGGGGTGAGCTGTCGGCTGAGGTTAAACCATGCAAACAAGAGAAGCATGTAACAAGAAAAGCAAGTCGGTATTTATGAAAAAAAATAAACCTTTGTATCAAGAAAAAGCTGGAAATTTACTTTTCATAAAAGATGTTCTTTTCAAATTGATTTTTCTTTATATTAGCTTTGTTATGTACATTATGTTCTGACTCAGCAGCAGTCACATTACACTGAGTCTGTCAGGTCAAGCTGGTATCACTTACAGTCTCTGCTCCCGTTGAATTCTGTATATTCAGGAACATGAAGGAGCAGGGTGGAAGATAAAGCAAAGTAGATAGCAGGACCCTACTATTTGTGACTTAAAGCTACATTTCTGGTAAATTTAGTTTGTAATGTGTAGCTACAACCTAGCTAATAGAATTGAAAATTAAGAAAAATTGCCATACAAAATAAGGGCTCAGCATATACATTTATAAATAGAGTAAATTTTTGCTTAAATAAACTTTTATGAAATCTGAAATGCAGCAAAAAAGTATGTTAGCCATAAAAATGAAAGTGCATAAAAGATTTCAGATTCATGGATGCAGTGAAAATTCTATCTCACAATTTTCATATTAAAATTACCAATTCTTCTTGGCAAACCTCAGATTATACTCTAGTAGTTGTATATTTTCTCTGAAAAATAATTACATTGGAAAGATTTACTGGAAAGTCTCTTAAGCTCTTTCATGTTCCTGTGTCATGTAAAGTTCTGTTGGGGAAACTTATGTTGTATCAGATTTGCCTGTATCTATCACTTCATAATTACATAATTAGATTTTCAGCTAAAATTTGGAAATAAATATTGTGGTTACAGTGTTTTTGGATAGGTGCTACAACCCAAATATATCAAGTGACTATGTGTGTCATCATCTATATTTCTACTTTAATAAGCTTGTTGTAATAATTATCAAAATAAATGCAGAGTTAAGACTCTGAAAAGGTCTCAAGATTTAGTATATGTGAAGAAGTCCCATGAGGATGTGTGGTGTTTTGCAGAGCATGCTGGGGAAGAAAAACAACAAGTGCATTATTTCAAATAGGCTTTGAGATAAGCATCAGTCCTAGAAGCACTTCTGAGATCTGCAGGGTATGTTAATAATACACCCAGAAGAACAACTTTTTTCCAGGATATCTCCAGAGACAGGAAAAACCCTCTCTCATGTGCCAAAACCAATAAATATCAGGCAGAAAAGAACAGCACAAGATAAACTTGGATTAGACTTTTCAGCATTTTCCATAGAGGGAAAGAAGCATAAAAACCCCGATATCATGCCTTGCAAACTTTACTAAACGTCATATTCAGATTGCTTTCTTGAATATGAAACTAGATATTATTTGCAGGTTTGATGACAGAACTCAGCTCTTGCAACACTAGTCAGCAAAAGAGGACTCAGTAACTCTTGGATATGCACTGTCGCATGGCCTCACCATCCAACAGGCAGAAAAAATAGGACAGGAAGAGGAGTCTTTTACAGAGCTTATCATCCCCTTTGAGGTCCTCATCAATACCTTCAGAGTGAGAGACTGTCCTTTCATTTAGCTGAAATATCTTACATTTGTAATTTTAGCCCTACTGTGATTAATATTGTGTTTGCGTCATGATATCAGCTGTAAAATTGGAAAGAATGGTAAAGCATCCAATTAAGCTCTTTTCTCATACTCTCTTAAAAAGAAAAAAAACCCAAACCTTTCAAACCTTCATAGATTATACTAAAACCCAGAACTTAACTGGACAAAGAAGCATATTCCCTACTCAGCACTTTTCATGTCTAAAAAAGCTATGCTGCATTGCAACCCTAATAAGTAGTGTGACTTTGAACACCATAATACACAACATCTGTGTCCACTCCCAATGTGACCAATGAGAAGTAATTTTCCACAGCCCGGATAAATTATCATCTTCAAGGATGAAAGCATCTGTCTCCATGATGTATAAACACGTCATCCCTTTGGCCTAAGAGAGGATTCATCTAAGCAAGGGAGCAGAAACAGGGGCATTGCAGCAAAGTAACCCCTTGTGGGAAACCAGCTGTTAGCTATTTATCTTCATGTGGCCAAGGAGCCTTCATCCAAGATACAGCTGTTCCTTCCTTTCCTCCTTATTAGTTACACCTGCCTCAAGCAGACGAGTGTGATTGTTAAAAGCTTTTCTCAATATTAAAAGTTTTAGACCTGGTCCTAATACTCCCTTGTTCTTACTGGTAGTAGTTTAAAGATGCTATCAATTTATCTTTGTGGTAAAAAAGAGACAGGCTTATTTTTACTTTCACAGAGATGAATGAATAAAATATCTCTTGTTTTTTAAGGTACTACAAATCCAGGCAAGATACCTATTTTCTTTCATCCAACTATGAATTCTTAATGCAGCTGTAACATTATATGACCTCAAAAATTTTAATAGGACTGAAATTTCCCAAAGGAAACATGTACTCCTAAGCATATGTCACATGCTTATTTCTCTGTATGTAAGACTCATACAAACATTTTGTGGCAAATTGCGCTAACTACAATGGCATTTTTCTATTCAACTGACAGCACTGGGTCCCAGAAGCATAAAGTCACACAAGGGTATGTTTTCTACTCACCCATATGCAATTGTATACTTCAAGTCTTCACATTTACTTTCTGTCCCACCCTTCCTAAGTCCACATTCCTCTGCACTGCATGTTCATATAATTGAGCAAGATCTTTTACAGAAGCACTGGAGGGTACCACACCAAAACTGAAGTGCCTTTTCCAGACATTGTACAAGCACACAGGAAAAAATTACAAGCTACACAGATAAAACCTCAGAGCAGAGCTGGGAAGAGATCACAGGTGTCCCAAATTCTCACTTAGTGCCCTTTTTGCTCATAAATGATTGATTCACAGTTGTCTTAACATTTATATCTGAAGCCACTGAAATGTGTTTGGAAATGTTTGCCTAGCAGATTCAGCTTCCGAAAGGCACAACAGACACTGATCCATTTTGCTGAGGTTTTGACTTTGCCACCTCACCTGATCAGCATCCGAAGTTCCATCCAACAGACATAAAGGTTAATGAGTACATTGAGAGAAAGCACCAAGGCAGTCAGAATTCGTTCAATGTGAAAGCTTCTTTCAGCCAAAAGAAGCAGAAGAGTAAAAGCAGTTCCTGCTGCCAGCCGAGGTCTTCACTGGCTGCATGCCAGACACCTGCATCTCTAATACCTTCACAGGTAGGGCTGCCTGTGGCCATGGGCACCCCAGGACAATGCAGACCGCACAAGCTTGGCTTTGCAGTGTCCTTGTATGTTTTGATGGGAGCACAGACAGTCTATCTTCTTCCATTTTCTGTCAAAGCAGCAGCAGTGACAATCCAAGACAGTTTCACTCCTGACACCATTCTTTGCTGATTGGGACTCCATCCTGCTAGAAATCCTAAAATCTGCAAAACATTCCCTGTCTCTCACTAGATTCATCAGCAGTTGATTTCCTTTCCACTTAGGAAAGGAAAGGGATGATAATTGCAAATCATTCCAATAGATAAGCAGGCCAAATAATGTCTGGTAATTCATCTAACCAACTTCTTGGAATTAAAAGGGCTTTCTTGTAGATTGAGAATAAATTAATCATGAATCTATAAACCAAAAAGCACTGGTAAACTCAAAGAGAATAATGAGTACATGACAGGAAGCAGAGCATATCATATGCAAGGATGTATTTTCTCATTAAGCACTACACATAAATATGCAACCTTCTTTTCTGAAGGATATGAAGGATAGGCTGTAGGTGGAAAACACTAAAAAGGCACAAACAAAAATTTGTTATTATTCAACCACCTACATTCTTTGTTATAAAAATAGATGCATGCAGACAGAGAAACAAAACAAAATGGGGGCATAGGCATATGCACAATATATTCACAAAGATTTTTAAAAGGGATGTTTGGTCATTTGGGACCTGAAGATTGTTTGAATTTCTTCATTTAATTGGGAAAGGATTTCAGCAGCAATTCAATTATTTAATGCAATTTACATTCATTTTTTTTTCTCCAAGAGCAGAAGGGGGATGGAAGAGAAATTACTCCTTTCTTCCCTCTAGAAGAAGGGACAAGTGCTTGTCCTCCCCATAGTCACCTGGATGCAGTGCAGCAAGGCTCCTCAGGCTGCCTGTGCTCTTTGGCCACACACTAATATAACTTTTGCCTGTTTTATTATAAACTCTGTGGGTTCTTTCTGGTTATCAGCTGCATATTGATTCTTAGTACTGGCCCTGCTGAAACACACTTTTACTTACAAACTTCTAAATTATATCATCAGGGAAGACTGCCTCCTGTGCTGAATTGCTTTCTATTCTCAAACAAAGCCTGTACTGCCTCCTAATGTATTAACTGGGAAGGGTTCCATGGTTGGCTACTTGTACTCTAAAAGTGGTGTCATTTCAGAATCTGATGTAAGGTTGAGCGACATCAGTCAATGAGGTCAGTGCCTCTAGGGTCTTGCTCATCTCTCCAGAGTCACAGCAGTGAAATAGCTTGCAGAAGGTGGTAATGAAATCATTTGCTGTTCTACATCTTCCTTGTAAAAATGAAAACTACTCTGCACTGTAGCAAAAAAAAAAAAACAAAAAAAAAAAAAAAAAAAAACTCAAAAAAAAAAAAAACACCAACAACGCCAAACCAAAATTCTACTTATTTTCAAAGAGTTAGACAGCTCTTCTAGAAAATAAAATGGCCCTATTATGTACTTCATTGTATAGGATATTTTTTTCTTCTTGTTATTACCGAAAATTAAAAGCCTTATAGAGTGTTTAGCTTCCCTGAGTGACCATCTCTTGGAGTCCTAGAGACCAATACATATTGTTTCAATACACCTCTCCACCTTCATTTTCTCTTGGTTGCTTTAAGATAAAAAGACTATTTTTAGAAATTTTTATTGTCATGGTAAACTTAAAACCACCTTTTCTTTTTTTTTGTCTTCTTCATAAGTTTTGAAGCACAATAAACTCAACCAGTATGTTTCCTCAATTTTCTCTATTTTTTGGACTTCTTCCTGTTGTAGCCACCTGTAGCCTCAAGCATATCTGCCTGGTTTGTACACTATCTTCAGCATTTTAGCTTCAGGGTTCTGGGGTTTTTTTTACATTTGAGATTGCATGTTGACCAATGACCATGCACAACTGGCATCCTTATGCTTATGCTCTGCTAATGCACTTGCGTTTAAATCCCTGCTTTACTTATGCAATAATTTAATTTTGTATAAGTTATTTTAGTCATCTCTCTGCCTTTTTCTCTCTTTAATTCTTGATCCTTGGTATGCCAGATCACAACTTAACCCTCTTTTAGGATTTAAGCCACTCCCTGTTAACCTTCTGGAAACCAGACTAATTCCATAATGACCAAGTAAGAACCAGAAATATTATTCCCTACTAACCAAAGGCCCATTTCCATTCAGCATTATTTAGAAAAGGAAAGGGGGAAAAAAGCCATGGTCAGAGTATTTCCCTGGTCTCTGATCTCTTTTAACAGAATAAATGATGACTGCACTCACTGGATCAACAATGCTGTACTAACAGCCATGGAAATGTTGTGAAGAGGTTGAAAAATAATCCTAGAACTGTCTATTCAAGCAGCATGATTAAGAGTTTTCTTTCAATCTCACAGAACCAGTCATGGTCTGAAATCAATAGGGACTGTTTTCCAGCTCATGGATGTTCACTTTTTGTGTTTATTTATGACCAAAGATGGCATTTTTTCATTTTAGGTGTACATTTGGTATTTCATATCTATAATGTGTTAGATATGTTGCACCAAAGAGAAACTGACCATTTACAAGAACAATCAGACAGTCTAAAAGTTTTCTTCCATTGTTTTGAACAATTTATTGGGTTTTTTCCTCTTTTAGCATATACATGTGTTATAAGCATATAGTTAGATTTCTAATAAACACATCTGCTAAGAATAAGCTAATATGAAAGTGCAAATTCTACATATTCAAGTTTCTTCTAAAGTTCTGTGCTCCTTTGTTTAAGAAAAATTACAGAAAGAGCCAAAAGGACCCAACAAAATTATGGAAAGAAACACAAATCTTATTTTAACTTGCACCCATCACTCCTGAGCTCAGTAGACACAGTTCACTTACCATTTCCTTTAGAAACAGGCATGATATGCAAGTCTGGAGAAGCAAACTCTTGTATAAAGGATGTTTCAAGCGCACCAACAGCAGGGATGGCAGGAATAAAAAAGGTGGTAGGTAGAGAACAAGGAGGTCACGTGGGAGGACGTGTATATGAGACACCTTGGAAGGTCCTTAATGCCCTTCACAGAAAGGATGGCTGTCCCACAAAATGCTTCTATGATCCTTATTGTACCAAAGGAACTTTACATCTGGTTCATCTTGCACTCTTCCATGTCAATGCAGCTGAGTGGCCAGAAGAACTGAGAGGTTCTCCCCGGCACAGGCAGGATTCTCTTCCCAGTACCTGGAAAATTTTGTTCTAAGTATAGTTTAAAAACCCTTACAAGCCAATACTTCAGTTAACTATGTATATTTAGTTTTACACTTCTCACTGTTATACACAGCAGAAAATTTAAAAGATCATGTTGCTCATGTTTGATTTAATTAGTACTTGGGGAATTGAGTCTGGCAGGTTACATGGCTGCTTGCAGGGTGGAAATTCTCAATTAGCAATATGCAAATGAAGGCACAAAAGTCATGTTTCCTCATTTTCACCTTTGACCCTTTGCTCAGTTTCAGGGGATAAAGCCGGCCAGTTGTAATTTTGTCAGAACAGGATTAATAGCTTGAGTTCACACATCCAACATGGGGTTGCTTTTGTCACCTCACAGAACAACAGTAAGTACAAACCACTTAGATGCTATCTTTTATAGCAGTTCACATGTTTTAAGTATTTGTAAAGTTGGGGGCCTTCTAATGGATCATTGCATTTCACCGTTTTAGTAGATTCATTTTGCTGTTTCATTCTGCAAGAGTCATCATTCATTACCAAGACAAGGGCTCTCTTTGAAATCAGAGTTCATCTTTCAATTCTGCAAAACTAGAATATGCTTCTGCGCTGGTCATCTTGAAAGTCATAGAGAAAATCTTATTCTTCAGTTCATTTCTGTTTGTATTTCTTTCCTACTGTATTTTACTTTTATAGACTCCCTTTAATATTGGTAGGAAACCCAAAGAGAGTCACATGGCTTGCTTCTATGTTGCCACGGATACAATGCTGCTGGATTTAATGGTTGCTGTATGGGCATCAGGAATTGGTGTGTGCATCCTGTGTAAAATAATATATTCAGCAATAAATAGCTGGAAAGCTGAGCAGTAATCAGCTTCTCAAGGTTTCTCTGAAAAACAAAATTCCGTTGGGGAACCCAGACTGGTTTTGCTGTTTTGCATTTTTTTAATCTGGTGTTTATTATTGCACAGTCCTTTTCTATGATCTTGTTGCCAGGGTCATTCACAGTACAAACATAATTTCCACTTACATGACACAAAGCCTTTTAGTATATTAGAGGGGAAGAGGGAAGATTCTTTTCCTTTCTCCATAAACATAGAAGCTAGCTCAGCAACAGAAGGGATGAGATAACAACTGATTAATTTCTGTACTATGGGAATAGCAAGACTTTTTAAAAAGCTGCATAAAATTGCGGTCAAATATTATTTTTATGTAGGTGGTATTTCAACAAACCAAATTTTTGCCCATCTTGGTAGGTAATTGTTATCCAAGGATATTGGAGCTAAAAAATTAATTTTTAAAAAGAGGAGGAAAATGGAAAATGAAAAAAATTATCCTTGCTTGAGTGACTAGAAAGTGGTGACTTCTTTTTTCACAAAAACCCCCCCTGCTTTTCTTTGATGAGCAATAAGAAAAGAAGCTGATGATGTTTTTTCTTCTCTGATTCATTTTTCAAATAAGTTTCTCAAGGAAGTTTCCTGCTGTTTCAAAATAATGCAAAACATCATACTAAATATTTACTAATAAAAATACATTATCTGTTTCTGCAACTACAGCATAAGTTAGTTATTTGACTGTAAGGAAACATAATAAAGAAACATGGTTAGATTATTGCAAAGTTTGAAAACAAACCAAAGGTTTTGTACTTACACTCTTCACATTCTGCAGGTTCCATATATCTGTTTCATACACACACTAAAAGATAGAGATCTAAAGAAAAATTAAGTGAAGATGAAAATGAAAAAACTGCATCAATACCTTTCTGCCCATAATAATAATTGCAAAATTCTGGTTCTCTTAGAATTTGGCACAAGCATTTCATTCAACTTCAGACATATTCTCACTTTTCCATGAAACAGACATACATTACACACATTTCAGTTAGATTATATTTTTCAGAGGAGGAAAATAAAAAAGCTGATATTCACATCTGAGATTACATGCCATGGTCAGGGGTCTTCTGAGAGTCATAGCCAAATCCATTTGTCTGTATCTGTCCATATAGTAAATATTTCCTCAGAATGAAATAAATACTGTCAGAGAGTATAACCAAAACAACAAATGGAGCAGCCTGCAGGAAAAAAAGATCAGACTCAAGTGTTTTTAAAATTGGATGTTTAAGGTTAAGCACTGAAGAAATACCCATTTAGGCTGTGGGAAATGAGTTCTTTAGGTTACAGATGACTGAGTGCTCATGGACCAGAGGCACAGCTATCAAGCAAGTTTTACAGATGCAGGATGACTTGAGGCCAGAACACTCAAAATCCCTGTGCCCTGAAGTCAGGCAAGGTTAAACACTGAATTAGGGGCACTGTTTCATTCTTTGCATCACATTCCTGGCCTGTCAGCCTGGGCCATTCATTCCAGATAAAGACAATACCTCCACATATTCTTCCCACTTCTGAAATTTTACTGGAATATCTCTGCTGGTGCCTCTGCATTGCTTCTCCTAAACTCCAGCCATGACCTGACATCTTTCTTGGAGCTTCAGTTTTCTTCTGCAAGCCAAAAGGACAGAATCACAGAATGGTAGGAAGGGACCACTGGAGGTCATCTAGACCCTGCTCAAGAAGGGTATCTCAGAGCACATTACTCAGGATTGTTTCCAGTCAGCTTTTGAGTATTTCCAGGTAAGAAGATGCACAACGTCTCTGGGAAACCTGTTCCTCTCATCATCAGTAAAGAAGTTATTCCTCATGTTCAGGTGCAACTTCCTGTCCATCAGTTTTTGCCCATCATCTCTTGTCCAATTGCTCAGTCAAGAAGAGCCTGTCTCCATACTCTTAACAAAGGCAGCTGGAAAGGGTCTTAATTGCCTTATTCTTCACAAAAGAAAGAATGTTTCAGTCTCAGCAGTTAGGAAATATCTTTCCAAACTTTACAGAGCAGGAGTATTTTTTACAACCTCCCTATTAGGTGGCATTTGATTTTAATTTATGAGTGGATGCATTTGTCATGCAAAGCTTGTTCTTTGTATTTGAATTTCATTTTCTGCCACTTTAATGATTTTGGAATCTAGTAAAATTTTACAGGAGTTGTCATTTTTCTGATACAGCATAAAAATCTTGGTATGATATAACAAGGACATATCTTTGCTTTTAGACTAAAATAAGTATTCAGAATTGGTATTCATCTTCCTCACTGCCATCTAATTACTTTGATTAAGTCTAGTGCGTGGTTTCACTCTTCATTATAAAATGTGATCTGTTTTTATAACACAGATGTCTTCCTGATCCTTATTTTTTCAAAACTAAATTCTGTGCATTTAGCACCTAACTGATGGCCTCTTACTGCTTTCAATGAATAATTTTCCATCAACAGTGTCATTGATTTGTGTGAATATATGCTGATCAGAGAAAGTAAGAGGATTCTTGCATACTAATGATTTTATAAAGTGATTCCTTGCTTAAGTAGCAAGGGCACACATTCAGATATCCTAAATGTGCTGCTACTGTCCTCAGTACTGTGGTATTGTCCACAAGGGTCCCAGGATGAGGGAAGAGACGAGAGTTGACTCCATGTATCAAAAGGCTTGATTTATTATTTTATGATAGATAATCTATTAAAACTATACTAAAAGAATAGAAGAAAGGATTTCATCAGAAGGCTAAACTAAGAATAGAAAAGGAATGAATAACAAAGGCTTGTCTCTGACCAAGACAGTCTGGGCAGGTGAACTGTGACTGGCCCTTAATTGGACACAACCAGATGAGACCAATTACAGATTCACCTGGTGCATTCCACAGCAGCAGATAAGAATTGTTTACAGTTCGTTCCTGAGGCCTCTCAGCTTCTCAGGAGGGAAAAATCCTAAGGAAAGGATTTTTCATAAAACATGTCGGTGACACTCAGTACCTCCACTGAGTCTTAGATCTTTGATGGAAAAATATTCAACTCAAGTATTTCTGTCAGAACATACCCTTCACACCTCAAAGGGCTCCAAAACGCACGCATCCCTGCACTAATGTAAGAGGGACGTGCGAGTGGACAAAGCAACCCAAGCTAGACAGGGAACACTTCCCTGCCAGTTGCTCACAGGACAGATTGCCCTGAAGCCAAAAGTAAGCAAAGATGATTTGAGCTATCATCATTCTTCAGAGCTACTTCAGTTCCAGAAGGAAAACATAAACAAATGAGCAGTTCTCCAGGTTCCATGGAGTATAAAGTTTGACTGGGCTTTCAGAACTTGTGACATATCATCAAACTGTACTGACAGGTCTGTCTTGTACTGCAGCCACAATCTTTTACCATGTAAAGCAGCTGCTTCTTGAGACAGCTGGAATACTCTCCAGAAAAGCAGCTGATTGCTCTGAGAAAGAGTGTGCCAAGTACCATGCTTAAAACAGGCTGGGAATTTGATACCTACTAGAGAACAGCCTGTACAGAGACTTTATGAAATCTCTGCTTTTTACTGGTGGATCAAAATCTTATCAGCTGACACCTGTGGGCTCATGCCTTGAAACAGAAATGTTTACAGACATGTGCATCTTCATAAATAAATAACCAGCAAATCATGTCCCTGTGTGTATTTTTCAGATGTTTTTCAAAGGAAATGGCTCATAGTTACGCTTGGAATTTATGATGGAGCTTAAATGAGGCCCATCATGGGCAAAAAGCAACAGCTACACTTCCCTTCTCATCCATTTCAGTGACTAGCCCATAACTGGACAGCTCAACCCATTACTTCACAACACCTACCTGCACCTTCCTGCAACTTGAGCTTCCCAGGGCTTTCTCTCTGTACTAAGGTTCTGGCCCAGCACTACAACATGCCATTATCCTTAGTCTGTTTAATGCATTAAAATAGATCACTCTTTTGATGACTTCTGAAAGGATGAATGAAGGGAAATTCACCCATCAGATCAGAGAGGCACCAAGCATAAGTGGGTACAGGCTCAGGAAGTCTGTCTCAAACCTTCCAGATACATGGAGAAAGATTAACATCATCAGGCAGGCTAATGTACTTCAAGCACCACTTAGTTATAACCCATAAACATTACTGAACATGCTGAATGAGATTTGTTTCAGGAAATAATTCATCCATTTCCCAGTTTTTGGACTTTCTGAAGAACAGAAGAGTGGTAATGAAAGTTCCTATGTCGGAATGAACAGTTACTGAATAAAATTCTCACAACCCTCCCTCCTCTTTCCATTAAATTATTCACATCAATGCAATTGAATTTTGCCCAAGCACCTCATAAGTGAGATTGGTCTTCTTTTAGAGAGAACTTTTTAGACTGATAAAAAAATCTAAAACAAACACCTCCTGATAGGAGCCTGTACATTTTGTTTATATGTGTTTTACCTGCTCAAACATTTAAGCTTTTTAAAATTTAGGACAACAAGACTAAGGTGCAGAGCTTATGTGGAGGAGCCACTTTCAACAGGTAACACACAGATAATGGAAGACAAAAGGTAGCATAAATAGCAAAGGCCAGGCATGCTTTACATTTATCTGTGGCTACTTACTTAGATATTGTATCTCTATACTATTTCATAGCTGGATGTGACATCCTCTGATTAATCTCTGGAGCAGGTCCAGAGTTTCAAATAGATTCCAAAATGCAAAATTTCTGCTTCTCTAATGAATTTATAACCAACCAGAAAAACACACCCAATGCTCAAGCTCTGCTACAGGCAGCAACGAAATATATTAAGTTCTTAGCCTTTTATGTAGACTATGACTCTATGGTGTAGTAGAAAGTACAAAGCAGATCCACTTGTAGTCTTATATCCTCATTGTCCTGAGCCTTTACATCTTCTTGATTTAAAATTAAATGTAAATTTAAACATGTGCCTAATTGTGCCAAGAAAAATAGCAAAATCAGCAGAAGAACTTGAAACAGAAATGGTGAGTGCAGTTATTCCATCTGATATTGTACTTCTGTTTTCCTAAGCCTGCAAAATCCCCTGTGAATGGTGTGCATTTTTCTACTGCTAATAAATAAATATACAAATAAATAACAAGTGATCATCCTGTCTATCTTAGATAATCATATGCCCATGATCAGGAGTCAGACACTTGTAGCCACATTAGGGTCTTCCAATTGTCCAAGCCTGTTGGAAGTTTAGGAAACACAGACCAACATGATTGCTGATTTCTCACCAGTGCCTGGGAAAGGCAGGTGCCATTGATGGCCAACCAACAGGAATTCCCACACATGAGACTGTGATGCAACAGGGAATCCCACAATGGAACTCTCTAAAAATAGTACCACACTTCACATCTGCCTTTCTTCATACAATGCCCTTAAAGCTATGCAAAATGCAACATACTGAGCCACTGAGTCTTTTTAAAACAAAACACAGTGGTTGGGCCCAACTTGTGTTAAGCAGTCCTTGGGATGAAGTTGTCACAGCAGAGGGTGTCCTTTTCCCAAGCCAGGTTGCAGAAATGGCAGAGAGCAGTGTGAATATTGTGTAAAGGTTGTAAATGTCACAGCTGGTTACTGCCTGGGCACCTGTACAGAGCAGGTGCCAGTGCTGTAAAAACTGTCCATCCTGCCAGGGGGAAGGGGGTGTGCACTGGAATGCACTGTGCCTCCTTTTGTTACTTGTCTTGAGCTCAAACTGGGCAATAGGAGCAGTCAGAAAGGGTTAAACCATTCATCAAATCCAACTGAATGACAAATAAATTTCTCCATAGCAAGACTCAGGAAAGAAATAAAGTAGCAAAATAACATTGAACATTCACAAACAGTGAATCCAGCTCAGCCAACTCCAGTGCTGATCCCCCTGCAAACAGTGCAGAATTGAACCAGGGAGACTTGGTGGAGGAAAATTTTAACTTTAGGTGGGTATTATTATTATTCTTTATTTCTTCAAGACACATTCAAACCTTGCAGTGATCAAAGATCTATAAGTATCATATGCTATACCATGCTATAAAACTCAAGGTGCTGAACACTTAATTCTAAAGATCACAAACTGCTCGTGACTCCAGCTTGGCCAACCAATCCCCTGCATGAGGAGAAATATATTTCGAAGTCTCAAATGATACCTAATGTTCTTTTCCCAATAGTTTGTGCATTCATACTATGATAGCAGACATATAAGACGATTTAATACTGTAAGATTTGCTTTATTTTATGTATGGAAGAGACAAGAGGTCCATCAAAATCAATAACACCACAAAGACATGCACTAAGAGAAATCTAGCACCACAGTTTTCTTCAGAGTTACTTTTGGATTGTTTTCAGTAACAATGATGCTTAGTAGTGGTCCTGCTAGGCCAATTTTCTTAGTTTTTTGAAGTTTTTCTGATATTCACATTTGGGTGAAAATCAACCAAGATGTAGTTTTTTTTCAGGACAGGGTGCATTTTTAGGAAGCTGGAAGGAAAATAATTTATGAATAAGCCCTGGTTGCAAATCAGATAGCAAGGTAGGGAGCAGTTTTTTCATCTGCATTTTGGGTGCTTGATTGCATTGGGATCAAAAGTTGGAATCACAGGATCATGGAATCTTCAAGGTTGGGAAAGACCTCTAAGATGATCAAGTCCAACTATTGATTAACTAAGGTCTACCCAGGGCTGTGATCATTAATTTAAAGAAAATTCATGGCTCAGAGGACGTGAGCTATTCTAAAACATTATTTTCACTGTATTTTCAGCCACTAGGTGCCACACTGTGCTTTGGGAAGATCTCAGCAGCATTCCTGGTAAACTACAGAGACAATGTCCAGTTTCAAGCTATGTGGAAGCCTGTTCTTTTTTTTTCTGTAGATACAGATATTCTGTATGATCCCTGTAATACTTCACAATATCATGACATGTTCTGACAAGCAGAATTAACTCTCAAAAGTTAAATTTTGCTTCTCAGTTTCTGATCACTTAGTTCTGCAGCCTTCAAGCCCTATTACTGTGGAGGGATAAAATGGAGGTGTAAAATATAAGTGCCCGCAAAGCACAGCTTTACTGAGTCGATACAATTGTTTTTCACCCAAGCAGCTGAAAGGGATATGTAGGAACACTAAAAGTAAATCAACATTGTATTGATATATAAAAGAGCTGATAGTGCAAAGGGGATAGAAACCAATCAACAGACTAATTGTTATCAAGAAAAATACTAATAGCTTCTCATTATCACAACTGCAATGTATTTGTTAAAATGGACTGTATCCCTGTCTTCACCTGCTCATTAGGATGGTGCATCTCTTATAAGCAGTCAATTAGAAGAAAAACTATTCTGAGTTTACTTCTGTGTTTAACTCCAGAGAGCTGCTTACTGTTTTCAAAAAGGATTTTCACTTTATAATAACATTCTGTTCATCTTCTGTTTACTTCCCTGAAGTAAAAAACAAAAAACAAACAAACAAACAAACTAAACAAACAAAAAACATGGAAGAAAAAAACACAAGCAATTCAACCCCCCAAAACCTTCTTCATAATCCAGCTTTAATTTGCATTAAGCTCAGCTGCTTCTGAGTTCATTCATTGCTACAGTATGACCACCCTCACCTCCTGTTCAAGAATGGCAGCAAAGCAGAGCACACTGTTTATACTTACATTCTCATCAAGTCTTTGTTTCTGAAGGTGGCTTGACAGAGTATTGCCATTACCCTTTCCCTTCACAGTTTTTGCCATGAAGAATTAGATCATGAGTTTAGCTATAGAAACAGGAGCAGGCAAATCTTGACCTTGCAGACAGTCCTTATGCTTTTTGTTGTCTGCATGTATAGTTCCAAATTCCATGTGATGAAATACACTGTACTGCTCAGAGTTTAATTTCTAGTGTGAAAAATTACTCCTTAACTGCCCATACAATATTTTTTGCAACTGGCCAAACTGATGCTTCTGGCCAGACTTCAAAGCTCTTTCTGAAAACAACATACACTCTAAAGTTAAGAAGGGAAGCCCTGATTTCTCCCTGCTACTCAACTCAAACATGTCTCTTGAACTGGATGACCATATGAATTATCCTGCTGTGAGAAATTAATGGACCTGCCTTCAACAGAGACTCTACATAATACTTTAAGCTGTCTTCTAGGAAATTTTAGCTTGATCATACACAAATATTAGCTCTGGACATTGCTGCAGTCTTACTTGAACAGTGAGATATTTTCTGGTTATTCCTTGTATTTCAGGTCTTCACAATTCTACTCTCAACACAAACTAAAGCAAGTGGTTGCTTGGAGACCTTACTTTGGTAGTTAGTAATCCCACTGACTCTCTCATATAACCAAAGTTTTCCCTTTCAATATCCAGGAACAAGTGTTAATGAGCCGCCAAGTTTAATAAACCTTCTCACAAAACCCAGAGAGATATCAGACTAGACTTCACCACATTCCAGCATGTTTGGCTTCACTGGTGCTCCTTGTTTCTGAACATATTATGGCATACTAAAAGCCCTGACAATCACCTTGCAGGGGTATAGCATTTAATATAAATCTTAATTCTTAGGAATTAAAATTAAAATACCAGAAAAAAAAATGCAGTAGGTTTACAGGTATGCAATGATCATTTTTTCCCGTGTGTTTTTCTCTAGTAGCCTTCTGTAGAAACTATTGCACAGCTCAGTATTACCTTGGATCCTTTTCTCTCTACCCCAATATCAACAATAAAAGCCCTTCCAGCCAAATGACATCCTTTCTGCTTAAATTCCATATCATGGTCTTCCAACTTTCATACCAGCCACTTGTATTCCAGAAATCAATTATTCTTTGCCCCCTATCCAGGCTCAGTAAATGTACAAACCCAGAAATGAGACTGTCTTTCTCATGACTTTGGGGTTGTATATAAGGGTGTCTATTAAAAAATAACCTCCAGTTTTCCTATTCATCACCTAATACAGCTGAGTTTGAAATAAATGCACAAAAGCAACTTTTTTACTGGCATTTAACACCTGATCTCTGCACAAGACCATGGCTTGCATGCAAACCAGGTACATGCAACATAAATGTAAGGTGTAAGAAGAGCTCCTATAAATATTAGGACCTCAGCAGCAGTCAAGCAGTATGTACAGTCTTCTCCACTAATACCTCAGCACATGAAGCAAGTTCTGAATTCTTTTCTTCCATCTACCTGCAGCATGAGAGGTTTTCACACAATAAGAAAACTCTTCAGACATACTGTGAAGAAGTCCTCCAAGGTAAGAGGATTTTTTTTTCAATTTAAGACAGTCCTGTCATTGAAACTGATATTTTCCTTATTTACAGATTTTTTGGGATTAATGACTCATAAAAAAAACATACTGATGGCTTTTTCATCACAGTGGTGGCACATTTTTGTCTCGTTAGCCTGAGAGGTTTCAATGTATATAGTTCAGTAAAGCTGCAGACCCTCCAATTACCCAGACATGTTTGCTTAAATAGAATGGTCACATACTGCTTGTGTCCCAGACTTCTTATGAGGACATCATAAAATACTGTCTTGAACACCAGCAAGAGACCTTCCAGTCTCCGGGATGAACTGTTCTGGTTCAGTGGAAATGGATTACAACAACATACCGAAAGTTCTCACCACAGAACAGTAAATCGCTATCTTCACACAATATTCATTCTCCAAGCAGGCCTTTATTTTCATCAACTATTTTTCTGAGGTCCTTTGCTTAAGGGACAGAAAAGTTAGCCACACCACATGAAATCAGAAAAAACATAATACATTTTATAAAGTTGCAGCAGTAAAGTTCCATTACTGGTCTGCAGCCTTCCTGTGAGCCCCTGCTGAAGCTGCCAAACGAGTCTCCAAGGAGTTATCTAAGCAACTATCTTGGGTGTTAAGCTGCTTCATCAATTCTGAGTGCCTACAAACCTCTGCAGAACACAGGAGAACTCCTGAGGTGAAGTTTGGTCCTTCACTAAAAAGAGTGTAGCTATTTGGAAAGCCTTTCCACACAGAATGACATCGCTTATGACTGCCAGCCCACAACACAGCTTCATGTCGAGACTTTGATACACTCAGGCACCCTGAACACCCAGAAGGACTGGTAAAATGAACTGAACCTTATTATTTAACACTTAACACAGGAGCTATGGACAATCAAGGCCTACTTCAACTGAAAGAGGTAGAGCAGTGTGGCATTGTGTGTTTTTAGAATCAGTTATTCTTTTGTAACTCAATAATGGTTCGGTCCTTGGTTCCCCCCATGTACTTCCCTCACAATGGTTTCTCCCCATTGGAGCTGCCCCTCCTCCCCTGCCTGTCATGGTAACCACCCCCCTTATCTCGAGAATTCTCTGTGTCAGTCATTCCTTAATTTGATGTATGATTTGCCCCTGGGGTTTTTCCCCTCCCCTGTGTGATCCTCAGTGGCTCAGCTGTAACCCGCGCTCCTCCCTGGGTCCTTGCTATTGGTAAGCTTTGTGTCTCCTCCCATCACACCCACTCCCTTTATCAGCGCCCCTCGTGCAGCTCCCTTTTGTCGCCTGTCCCTGAAGCCACCGGGGACGGTCGTTTTAAGATCCTTGGTTCTTATACAGGCATCCCTCCTCCTTCCTTTGCTTCGGTACCTCGTAGCCGAAGATCCCGCCTGCGCCACCCACGCCGCAGACGGTAACCACTACCAGGGTTCCGGAGGGAATCCAGGAGTGGCACTTCGTGTGGCCGTCTTCGGTGGGCTCCCGCACAGCCCCACGGCCGCGGGAGAGAGGCTACAGAGCAGCATTTGAAGAAGAACATATCAGAATCCAAGAAGCCCAAGTCGTCCAGATGTGTTATATTTATTCATAGTCATAGCAAATTTATATTCAGTTCCAAGCTTGATCTGATTTGGATTCAAGCTAGGACTCGGCACTAAAGCCACAGATGGAAGATATTAGAGTTTCTATACATAAATGCATTTCCCTTGGCACCTCTGGAACCCTGGATACTTCAGCCTTGCCTGAAAGAGGTGAAGAGGTTTTAGGAGCACAAGTCTCCTAAAATTCCTAAAAATATTCGTACTCTTCCTGTCACTTCTGATTAGGTGTTTTCCTGCAAGGCCTGAGTCCTCCATCAGTGGTTGGTTAAGGTCCAGTTTTCTGTTTGATACTTTTCAATGCACAGATGGAAGCACCAAGTTAATTGAAGAAAGTTGAGTTCAAGTGACATCCGTGTATAGATGAAGTTCAGGAACTGTACAGAGACACATGGCTCCCGTACTTCACAGTCTCAGGATATTCAATCATTGCTGAAAAAGACTCCTTGCTGGATGAGGTCGGGTAATGGGAATGGCCATCTGGCTGAAGCTAAATCCCACTGAGAGGTTGGATACAGGTGAGCATCTACAGCCATAACCCAACCTGTAAAATTAAACATACATACCTGAAAATGATCAAATTTTTGGACAGACCTGTAGGGCTGATGGATTCCTGACTGATATTATTGGTGCTAAAAAACTGCCTCCACCTATTTTTATCAGATTTTTTTATCTAGGGCATTCCAGAGGATCCTGCTGTATGATGAGACAACCATTATTAATGCCCTAATTTTTAGTTGGTGCTACCCCACTGATGTGACATAACTGGACATGAAATTTTCTGAGGCCTGTATTTAAACATCTAGCACTAAGACCATCACCGATATTGCAACCATCTGTCCATAAACAATGAACTTATCTTCAGTCTTATCTATATTTCATTTAGAAAAACACAAAAGTCTTTCAAAAGAAAATATCACACCAGTTTTCATTTTTCTGCCACTCTAGAAGGACTGTGGCCACGAACACTGTGGCAGAAGGCATAGTCACATGTTTGATGGATACTGATTGAAAAACACTGCAGAAGTTCACAAAATAGGATTATTTAAGTCATCTTGAATGACCATCTTTGTATGAGGCCTGCAGAGTTCAGATATAAAATTAAGAAGTAAAAATTTTAAGCATTCATTCTATCAACAGAATCAACTCTGTAAACACAATGATCAAACTTAGCGAGACAATGAGACTTTAGCATTTGAACTTTAACCTTTATTTTGATTTCTGTAGGCCTTGTATGAACACAAAATTCTGAATGCTCATGTCAGGTCTGCCAGCTCATCAATACACATAAAGACACATTTCTAAGTTTACCAAAGTACTAAGTTTACCACATTTAAAGTTTACCAAAAAAAAAACCAAATGCCTTGGAACCTACATAGTATGTATATATATATATGCTTTATTGCAATTTTTCTGGTTTCCTTCTGCTCCAGGCAAATTTACCACAATCAAAAGCTTGTAAATCTTGATCCAAAATGCAGGACCATCATTTAATATTGTGAAAGCAGAAAATATGAGGCTGGGTAGCAGCACTCTCTTTAGTTAAAAGTATTTTTAATGACTTCATCCTTCATAGTTGCCCAAAGCACCCTGTGAAATAAACCTTTAACTCTTACATTGTTTCTGTCTTAAGGGTAATGAGCCATATGTGAAGACATCTGCAATGCCTGAAGGGAATGATCATTAATTAGACAGAAGACAGGACACTTTCTGATTGCTGATATGGAGTGGGGAGACAGGAGAAAGCCTTTCAAAAAGTCACAGGAATTAAGAAAGAAAATTAGTCCTTTAGTTGACATGAATCACTGTAGATATCACACAATGTGAATACTGTAGTTCTGATTTTTATTTCTTGTATGTGCTGGGGAGAAAAATTGCTGCACTGTGGGAGCAAGACACCAGAGAGGAAAGAGAGAGCCAAGAGAAGGGAATTCTGTGAAAAAGGCTAAGACAACAGCATATGTTGTTTATATAGAAATGTCTTTCTGGAAGGTCTGGAGGAAGGAGCAAAAGCAGGGCACAGATTGTATGCTTAACCTTTTATTTTTTCCCTGCTCTAATTGCCCTTAGTTTACAAATTACTAGGTCAGGCACTCTCATCTTACAGCTTTCTCTGGAAGTAGGTGAAGCCTTGGCATCTTCTCCTGGCTGAATATCCATTTTGAGTCACCTTCCTTTAGACCTTTGCATGCCATCATGTGGTGTCGGGAACAGCATCATGCAGGGACAGCCTTATTTGCCTTCTCAAGGAAGCAAATGAAGCTGGTCTTGTAGCAGAGTGAGGGTTTTCTATTAATGTGTGATTTCTTTACTGTTATGAATCCTTGGCTTTTTCCTGGCTTGGAGAAAAACAGCTGGAAGTATTTTGCAACTTGCAACTTAAGGAACAGAAGGCACACATAGAATAGAGAAAATAATTTATAGGGAGAAGTAGAAAAAATGATTCATGCCAGCCCGAGATAAGAGGAATGAATCATCACCTTGCTGATCTATCCCCATTGATCATAAAGGGAAATGAGACAGCTAGTTCAGAAGAGATGCCTGACTCTTGGGCTCCTGAAGTCAGACAGCTATAATCCCTGTCAAGATTGAGAGATTAGTGGTTTAAGGCCCCAAGTTCAACGTGCTCTTGGAGGTAGTTTCAAGCTAGAAGTCTCTCTTGTGCTCAGGTTTAATGCTTTTAGTCTCCATCCCTTGTTCTCTATCAAAAATACCTACTTGGCTGTTACATGTTCTGAGGAGGGTATATTTGACAGGAAACTTGCACTTTTAATAGCCTTGCAAGTACAATCTTCTTTGCAAAAGCTGCATGTATAAATACCACTGATTTTACAGGATTTCTTCTCTGCTGCTCTGTCTGCATATATCCATGGTTTATATTTCCTGAGTTATAGGAAAACAAAAAAAATTATTTTAATGGCTATAGCATTTGCATTTTGAGAATGTTAATTGTTCAGTAAATACCATACACTCACCTATTGCGAGGAATCTCAGTATACAAGGTACAAACCATGTAATGCATCTGCAGCAGAGCTTGGTATCCAAGTACAGGAATAAAAAGGGACAAAGTGAACATAAATCATCTTGGATTAGCATGGCTTTGAGTATGAATTAATAAGCTCTGATGTTACACCTAAATGAGAACTACTTGATGTCACATCACTTTGTAACAGGGAGCACAAGTGCTCCAGTCATTCACTTCCAGCTAGACAGGCAACTGAAGTATATCTTTTCTCAGCTGAAACAAACCCTCAGGACAGACATTTATTCATTTTTTGCAGCTTTGGGTTTTTTGGCCATTACAGTCTTATTATCTACAGTTTCTTATTTTTTTCATTTCAGTGACCCAACCAATTATAATTAATTGATTTCCATGAGTGATTGAAGATTTTTCAAGGAAGGAATGAAATTTAAGAAAACTTGCTTCATGCTTTACAGAAAAGAATAATTTTTTGATAGAGAGTTCTAGTGCATCCAACACAGGAAGCACAACTTACCCTTAATTCCTGGTTTTTAGATTCCTATTTAAATGGAAGATGTGGGCTTCATGAACAAGAACTCTCTGTTTTTTCTGAGTCTGCTCAGATAAGGAATTTTTCTCTGTGCACTTTGGCTGTTCCCCAGGTAAACATACCTCTGGAAGCATGACAGTTACTAACTCGGGACTTAGATGCATTCTGGGAATTTCTGGACTGTAAACCCTTGACAGATGGAGACAGGCAAGAACATTTCTGCCAGAGTTGAGCCAGCATTATGATTAATGTTTATACATGGCCTGTGGAAGTTAGAAAGAATATCTAAAACCAAAAAAAAAAAAAAAAAAATGCCAGCAAGAAACCTCTAAGAGGATCAGCTTCCTCCTGATTCTGCTGTTAACACTAATTACCTAGGTGTTTTTTCCTAGATTCTTCAGAAAGAGAGTTGGCTGCTGAATAACTATTACATTTTTTCCAACAGAGAAGGATAGTGCCAGCTCAAGAGTTTATCAGGTATAACATGTTTCACTGTTTAGCAAGTTAGATCTACTAATTGCTTCTTCCTTGAAAGTAAGACACAACAACACCATGCATAAAATGGCAGGTCCTCAAAGGAGCTCCTCCTGGGAGAGGGGAGGTGCAAGTCTGCACTTCTCTTTCTTCTATGTCTTCAGCCACACAAAACAGTAAGTATTGTAGCATATTTTTTTAACAAAAATTAATGTGCACTTAAACAACACTAACATTTATACTCTGGGAAAGAAAATTAATATGATCGTACTGCACAGTATTGGCATCCCAGTGACTGACATGAAGGAAATCACAATTATCAGACCAGGAGATAGACCTCAGGTGATGCTTTGAATTAAGAAAAACATACAGAAAATATAAGCCTCTCTTGAACTGTCAAGAGAAGATTGCTTTAAATGCAGGGTTTTGCTCCAAACAACAGCTTGCCAATTTCTGATTTTTAGAAGGAAAATCTGTTTCCTTTTACTTTAAACACTTATGGATCACAGCCCAGCCCTCAGTGACAGATGTTGATAACACAAAAACTACATCTGACAGAAATTCTCATAATAAAAAAAATATTATGACTAAGACATCCATCCTGCCAACACATATCTGTGGCCTTAACTTGTTACAGACAAGCATTTTGATGTTTGCAACACCAGGAACAAAGTTTAACTGGATTTTTTCTCTATTTTCTTTCAATAGCACAGCCTGTTTGACATTCCCCCACAAGAGTTACTAGGGACAGCAGAAGCTGAGTTATTGGTTGCAGTGGTGAGAGATAAGCAGTCAGCGATTTTTAGGCTTGAGGTTGCAAGCCTGGAAACATCAATAGAGTCAGGAGTGTAATCCTGAAAAGAGACAAAAGCAGAAAAAAATTGGGATGTTACTAAAATAAGCCTTGAATTCTGCTTCATAAAGGATTTGATAAAACTCCCTAGGTGTTTATACCTTCCAAACACTTCTGTAAAGGAACATAATGTATTTATCACTGCCCATCTGAGGAAACAGGTTCCTGGAGGAAAACAGCCCTGGCTGATCATATTCAGAATTACAGCTTTGGATTTCGAATAGAGGTAATTGAGGTATGCTCTGCTGGGAGAGCAAGGCTGATCTCAACAGAGGGATTCACCTCACCTGTCCAAGCAAGTCCTCTTTAGTCCCCTCTCAGCTCAGTGAAGGGAAACAAGGACTCATAAGGCACAATCCACCTGAGCTCTTTTAGGTGACTGCTGCAGACCCAGGAGAGATGGAGAGTGATCTATTCCTAATCTGTACAGGGATCTGAGGGTTATCACTGCAGGGTGAGCTCAGTGTTCGAAAGTAATGAAAGGTGCATCACTGGGTTGAGGAAGCATACATAATTGGGTGCTCTAAAAGGATTTGGAAGTCAGGACTTTCCAGAATAAGACTTGCATAGCCATTGAGAGAGAATTTGTCTGTTTTGGCACCTGTAACAGCTGCCTTTGCACTTGGGGACCCTTGCTGCTGGAGATGACACACAGAGTTACACATGCATGTTTAGTATCCTCCTGCCGTGCAGGAGCACTTTATCCTTATGTAAATACCTGCTTTTCTTGCCCAGCACCTCCTCCACAGAAGAAGCTGCCTTCCTCCTCCTGCTCCTCACACTGGAACTATCACTTCTTCATCCAGGTCTCACAACAACCCTTCCTTCTCCCTTAATGTGATCTGCCATACTCCGCTTTTCTGTACAGCTAAGGGGCCTTTTATTGAAAGAAATTTAAAGTCCATTTAAATATGGTTTTTTAATTTTAAAAATGTTGAAAAAAAACCCCTACAATTTAAAAGGGTTATCTGCCATCCTGACATTAGGATATCAAACAGAAACACAAGACTAAAAGCATGCAATTCTCTCTGTGTGCTGCTGGTGTGTCTTCACAATTCTTGCCCTGTGGATGCCCTATGGTTTTGGCTTAGTAGCATTTGAAAAGATCTCTGCAACTAGAGCAGGGGGAAGCTCAACTTCTCTTTTCCTAAAATATTGGGATTTTCTTATTCATCCCTTGTTGTCCTAAGAATAGTAAAGTTGCTTAGATGTATGTGTTTCACATGGCATTTTTCTTCTTTGAACAATGTGGTCCAATTCCCCTCCCCAGTCCCATCTACTGAATCCTAATTTGGCAAGATCACCAGGTGAGGGACCATAAGTGTAATTGCACTTAATTGGAAGGACATTAGACACAGCAAACTGAAAGTTCAAGGGCAGAAACATTAATGACAGCTGTGTGTACATACAGGGACAGACATTTCTTTGATCAGGAATAGAATGCAGAGATGTTTTAATTGACCTAATGTTATACATGCTGTGCTACATTTAACCTGTCTCAAAGCTGGTGTGTGGGTTGCACAGAGTTTAACAAATTGCTGCTGCATGTGGCTCCTTTGTGATTCTCAACTCCAGCTGCACTTTACAAATACTCATCATTTACTTAGTGAGGGAAACAATGCTTCCCTTATTAACTTTTCTTACACTTCAACAAAGGTTACACAATTTTTTTTTTCCCAAGGTGATTCACCTCAAGTCCCAGTAATATTTTCATGGTGTCTGTTAGCTGCAGAGAAAGCAAATCAGGCAGTAGTGTGCATAACCTTCAGGACCCTGTATTGTCTATCTGGGCCGTGTCTTCTTCATGGCTCAGAGAACATACACTCTGTTGGTTCATCTTTAATGGGTGGCTATCACTGTATGTGCCTTTAATGTTCTTCTGCTAATGGAAAACAATTAAGGGCAATAGTTTTTAAGAGGGCCAGCCAAAGAGCTGGATTATGCCTTAAAAGAGGACTGACTTTTAGCCACTGCTTACAAAGTGCTTAAAATTGGCAGGGAAAAAAAACCATTGTAAAACACAGAAATGATCAGTAGGATTTGAGAAATTCTGCCTTTAAAAGTAATTGCAGACTTTGATGGAATTTGGTATAACAAAGGTCTGTATAGTTACAGTTCAGCATAGGTACATTTCAAACAGGAAGCTATGCTTTATGTTTATGTTCTGGTCCTAAATCCCTTATTTCAAAATGCACAGTCCGTGCTCACAAATGACCACAATACTGTTCATATTCAGGGGCTCAGAAGAGTGTCCACAGTTATGTGGTTATTCACTGCCATTTTCTAAAGGGATAAAGCCTTCGGTCCCACTCCCTACATAGCTGATTCCACTTCTGTGCACACACCACCTAATCTGAGGAGTCATTAAGCGCAGGAATGTTTCGAGTCACAGCTTCAAATTTTGCTCTCTTGTCTTTATGCTAGCCGTTATCAAACAGGTTTTTATGTGAATTAACAGGAGCCAATTAGCAGGAACTGCAGATAAGCCTTTATGTGCTTGATTGTATAGCAAAGAAATTAAATGACTGATGTTTTATCTTAAAGTTGCAAAACCAAAATAGCTTACTGGTATAATACAAGCACAGACATATCCTCACAGGAGTAACCCATTCAGAATTTCATTGTAATTAAGGTTTAAAAGGGAGGAAGTTAATGCAAAGAATGTACATAGTAGTGGGCTTGTTCTGCAAACATCTGATAGATACATTATGAGTACAAAAAAAGAAACATATAAATAAAGAAATAATATTACAGAAGGTTTTGAAAGATTTTTTTTCTTTTTTTTTTTCTTGATTTTTCCATGCATTAGCTTTGAAACATTCTTTAAGATCTACATTTGTTTATCTCCTGCAACAGTGGTAAAGATGGAATGCCCACAGAAGCAAGCTAATATCAAAAGACAGAGCAGAAACATCTTCGCTGCATAGAAATTTACCCCTAAAATTGTACTCACAGCTTGTTTTCTTCTGTGCTGATCTGACGGTGTGCTGATCTGTCCTATTACTCAGACTCATACCTTCAATGGAATATGTGTTTTCTTAACAGTGCCAGCACCTGTATCTGCCTTCCAGGACTGGTGCAAGAGGGCAATCCAAATTGCTTTGTTTTTCCACTCACCCACTGTTGTGTACCTCAGAGGTTACAGAGGAGGTCTTTGGCCTCTTGAGAACTCACATTAATTTTGCCATTGATTTCCTGATTTCAGCTCAGTTATACAGCAAAGGAAGAAGGCACAGTGTCACAGAAACATCCATCTCCATAATTCACGTTACAGGAGCTGTGTCACATTTCATCTTTTTGGACAGTTTCATGAAGGCGGGTGACAAAGGTTCGACACATTTCTAACCAGACATGACTGACACCACAGTGGAAAAAACAATACAACAACAGAATTTCATCAATCAGATGAAACAAAGAGACATGTATGGAGAGACATCAGAGCAACAGGAAGGATCAGAGGTCTGAAACAGTCTGTGACAAAAGACAGTAAGTATTGGGGCTGTGATGAGACAAAAAAGCAGCAGCTTTAAGCCACCAGAGACATCTAGGTCAGATCTGCAAAAATCCTTGTAAAGACAAAGCACATGGATCCCAGGGAAGACTTGTCTGGGGAGACCGAAAAACCTCCATCACTGAAAGTCTCAAACAGATGCCAGACAAACATCTGTCAAGAAGAACAGCTGTATTGCTGACCCTACCTTCTTCTTACAGCCTGTTTTATAAGATTTTTACACATTACTTAATTTCTTAATGCAAATACACACGCACTCTTCTAAACAGTGCAGAAAAAATTAGCAAGTTAGAAGTACATGAAGAACAAGCATGGCTTAAGAATAGACAAAAATTAATTTCATAATAATTACAAGGTAGATGGAGATACTAAAAATGTAAGCATGAATGAATCTTAATAAATTAAATTATCTTTAGAAACTAATAAATCTGCAAAGTAATTATCTGTTCTGCTGAAAACACCTTTTTTAAAATGAAATAAAGATAATTAAAAATAATAACTTGGTGTACTGTAAGTTAGGGAAAAAGTTATGAACAAAAAGAGCTATACTAATATATCAAATATGCCTGGTGCTGAAATTCTCTGACACAGAATAGTTTTTCTGCCTCTTCTCTAGCACAGAATGCCCATCTTCTTATCCTACAAAACTGAGTTTTTGTGTGTGGATTTCCTCTTTGGAATGGTCTTTGTAAGCAGGTTTTCCTTCAAATCGTATCCCTAGCAGGCCAAAACTGTGCTGAGAACTACTTTAAGAGATTAATAGTGGTAACTCAAGTTCCAGTGCACAGGAATATTTTCTGTCAAAGTTTAATTTACTGGTATAAACATAAGTAGTGGTAGCAGTGCCATAGCTGAGTAATTCCCAAGATTCCCTGGGTTGACAGTACCACATGAGACTAAATACCAGGTGCCAGGCCCCAGAAGGTACTGTCTGGGGGCTGTTTGGGGCCATAGTTCTAAGATTACAGTCCCTGAAGAGCATGAAGCAAAATGGTAAATGCAGTTTGTATGTTGCCTTTGCAACCTGAGATTCAGTCGAATCATCTGAATTCTGTCTCCTGAACTACAAAAGGGAGGGAAGGGGTTATGTACAGTTTTCAAATGAATATAGGATTTCAAGTCTTAAGGCAAAAAAAATAGAAAACCAAAATAACATGCACACTCATGTCATTGGTGTTCCTGGGCTGCTCCCATTGTTTCTAGCCCTAGCCACTCTGAGAAAATTAAGAGTATGGGAAATTCAGCCTTTAAATGTGACTGAACTTTGTACAGATGCTTGTTAGTAGGGTTTGGGTCTAGTCTACTACAGCACAGGCATTATTACTATGCACCAGCCATCTATCTAGAAACCAGGAACACTGTCTAATCCCACATCCAAGAGTTTCTCTTTAATTCTATTGATAGGTGAGTGAATTGGATTGAAAGCTGAGGTTTTGGTCTGCTCTCCTGACTGACAAGCACATTAAGCACACAGTGCCCGTAAGAAGAGTTGCCTTTATTCAAAAGCAAGGTAGAGAAGCCAAAGAACATAAAGGAGAAGAGCAAGCCCTCTTAGCCCTCAGCTCCACAGTCCTGCCTTTCAGATTGACATTCTTGGGCTTCTCTCTTCTGCAGCACTAGTCTCATGGTCTCTCTGAAGCAGTTGAAAGTAACCTGCTTTGCATTAGAGCAGTCAGAAGTTCAAATCCTGGTAAAACTGTCACGCAGTTCATGAATACTTTCTCCCTGTACCTTCCAGGGACACTAAACTCAGAAAGAAAATTAAAAGAGAAAAAATTCATAGTAACTGAAGCCATGCTGCAATATCTAATAAGAACATGGCCTTTATTGTAATAAAAGCTCTTTGTGTTAACTCTTTTATTAAGAGGGACCATGCAAATTTCTCTGTACACATGGCAGATCAGAAGGGGTTTTCATAAAGCCTTAGAGTATCTTCTGAATGTACCTGGCATTGCTCTGAATTTGCACTGCCTACTGTACCTCTTCATCTCAATCAAAGAGAATAGCTCTGAACAAAGATTAATGAAAATCGTTATTAAGGTGATTATTGGCAGAGATTATTTTTGCTGTTAGTGTATGAGGCATTCATAATGTTATGTGTAGGGGGGAGAGCCATTTTCATTAAAGCTCACACACGCACTCGCATATTTTTGGTTTAAGATTAAAAACCAGCCTTAAATTAAAGGGACAAATGCTGGCATCCTGGGTACAACTGTTATTCCAGTCCCTCTGCTCAAAGGAAAAAGATTAAATGAACTGATATTATTTCCTAATTCCAGGCAGAAATTAATCACAGATCACTAGAGTCTCTCTGCAGTTTTTTTTAATTATATTTATTGAAATCAAAAGTATTCACATCCCACTTTATAGTGAAGAGCCTGCTTCTTTGACCAAACTTTCTTGCAGTCTCAAATCTGGCAGAGTTGCACACCAGAGATGATGCAATTTACTCACAGAAATAGCTTTGTCATCTATGGCCCGTATAATTTCACACTTGCCAGTAATCTGGTTAAAAAAATATTTGAAAGACCTTATTTTTTATTGTGGCCAGCAATTTTCATTCCCAAATAATACAAGCACATAACAAGTACTCATCTCTAATTTAATGTCCACAGCCATTGCTGATGTAATTATGGATGAGATACAACTTGCTTGATTTTAGGTTTTGTCCTGTACGTCTGTGCTAGTCACCCTAGGTTCCATTTCAAAGACTGAGAGTGTGAATCATCTAATATACACTTCAGATGTCTATTGTAGGGTGAATCTTGCCCAGAATTTTCTTTTTCATTCCTCTGAGCACCTGCAGATACCTAAAATTTAGAAAGAATAATTGTGCCCCGTGTCTGCTAGTCTTGCTTGTGAGACATATGGCCAGGGCCTTTCTGGCTTTCCGGATGACCACTACACCAGAAATGAAAGACTGCAAGACCTTGGTGCAGAAGTTGCATCATGGAACCTATCAAGATATGACACATTCCATTTCAAATAAGAATAATTATATGAGCTAATTTAAGAGTCCTTTCTGCCTTCTCCCAAGTCCTCAACCCTCTCCCCAATGGAATGTAAGGGACTAATTCTTCTAAGTTGTCCAAATATTTTTAAAAATCCCTGACCTGTAGAAAAAAACACTCCAATTAGTGGAAAGTAGGTACTGTCTTCTCACAGGTTTATTACTAATCACAGAACCTGACTGGCCTCACATGAACAGAGACAGAAAATGATGATCAGGATTTTGACAGTCTGCAGGCTACCATTATGACAATATGCAGGCTGAAGCAGAAATTAAATCCTAGACCTGTTCCAGCAAGAGTATGGCACAAGAAAATACTATGAACACAAGGTCCTGTCCTTAGATGCTGCTGTTATTGGGCTTCTAATTAGGTGTTAACTTAGAGCCATTACTACATTTCAGCAGTTTAGTTTCTTCCTTTCTCAAGAAGGGGAGGGGGTAGACAGGACAAAAGCTCCAGCTTGCTGCTGCTGTTGCTGAGATTTTCGGGAAGGTACTACTGCTGCAGTGGGTGATCAGACACCCATGTGCCCTGCAGCCATCCAACAACACCTCTCCCTCAGCCTTTCACACACTTGAGAGCAAAGTTTCCATTGACCATCGTGTGCTTCCCCTGCAAAGTGCTTGTGGATAGGCTCCAGAACATTTCTCCATGGTCTGCTTACCTCTTAACCATGGCATAGCCATGGATCTACTGTGACAACTAATGAGAGCATTTGGGAAATCACAGGTATTCCGTGGAATCCAATGCAAATTATCACTGGATATATGTAGGATTCTTTATGTGCTAACAAAACCTCACCAGTTCTGATCTCTGAATGTTAGTCTTACATAATTTTGCAATGTTGCTGTAAATTCCTTAAAGACAGGCAGATGATTGATACATTGTAAATTGCAATACCTATAAAAGATGGGGTGACTGTACAACATTTGGGTTTATCTCTCCACTGAAGCGATGAATTATCCAAGGGAATATGACAAGCAATTCATCAAAATATAAACCACACAGTCAAGCAAGAGTATATATTCCCTTAAAACCTAAGCAAAAGCCCATCAGAATTCAACAGCAGACTTTCTGTTGACTTCAGGAGGCTTTCGATGCAGACCCCAGCAAAATTCATGGCTAAACTGGAAGGCGGGGTGTAAAGTAGAATAAAGTGATAAGTTGAAATAATACATCTCTATCCTAATTAACAAATTCATTCTTTTCCTCTGTAAAATTTATATGTATAAGTATGTATAAGTATGTTATGTTTGAGGTCAGTGCCTTAATCTTTTTTAGTCTGAACAGGAAAGGAAAGATTTTTCTTTTAAAGTAGTGAAATACTACACACAGTAAATACTGGGGACATAAATTTCAGAATGAGAGTGCTTTCTACCCTGGGGCAACACATTCACCTCATCCTCCATGGATTTCCTTTTTGTATAATATCTTGAGCAAAAATGCAATTCTTTCTCCAAAGTGAGCATTCATGGCTTTATGGAAGAAGAACTTAACATTAAAGAATTGTGACATTTGCTATTAGAGAGAGAGAAAAAAAGTGTTTCTCTAGAAGCCATTTCATCTGCATAATTCTTTGTATGTTTTATGTCACTCTGCTGTGGTTTAACCCCAGCTGATTACTAAATACCATACTGCAGCTTGCTCACTCCCTTCTCAATGGGATGGTGAGGAGAACTAGAAAAAGGTAAAATGCATGGGTTGAAATAACAACAGTTTAATAATTGAAACAAAGAAAATTTAATAATGAAGATGATGATAATGATGATGATGATGATTGATTGATGATGATGATGACAATAATAATAATAATAATAATAATGAAAAGGCAAATGAAAAGGAAAAAGGAAGTAACAAAAAGAAAAGAGAGAAACAGGTGATGCCCAGTAGCATTGCTCACCTACTGACCAATACCCAGTACATCACCCAGCAGTGATGGGCCCTCCTGGCGAGCTCCCTCCAGTTTATATACTGGGTATGATGTTCTCTGGTACTGAATATTGCTTTGTCCACTTCAGGTCAGCTGTCCTGGCCATGTTCACTCCTGGTTTCTTGTGCATCTCTTTGGCTGGGAGAGCATAAGAAATGGAAAAGTCCTTGACTTTCTGAATGAGCACTACCCAGAAACTACAATATGTTAACTACAACAGCACTACAACAGAAACATCAATATGTTAACAACATTATTCTCGTACTAAACCCAAACCCCACAGAGCTGTACCATCTACTAGGATGAAAATTAACTCAATCCCAGACAAAATAAGAACACCCTGATGCCTCCAGAAACAATCGCAAACACCTTGATGACCTTCCCTGCTTCATCAGCAAGTTGTGATATCATTTGGAGAGCAGAAGTGGACAGAAAATTTTTCCAACATCAGAAGCCAAGGTGAGGTAAAAAATCTCAAGCCTTTCTCAAAGAAGAAAAATCAGAAGCACCATCTGCTTGTCAGACATGTTAAGCCTTTCAAGAAAATGAGTGCTGTATTTTTTATTACCAAAAGCAGACTCCTACACTTGAGAGCTTAAACATAACTTGATTTTAAATCCTGTCTGATGTTGTGTGTTCTGCACTGCCTTTTTATGTGGAACTTGCCCAGTTGCTGACCACCTTAGCTGGTAAAACAAAAGATGATAATTCTCACAGCAGTATGTAAGGCAGAGCTTTGTGAAGTGCTTTTTACCAAAAGCCTGGTGAACAGAAATCCTAGGAAAAACACAGCTCACCTGTGGTGCCTTGGTCCAAGAGATCCCAGCACTGTTTGTTTGGCTAGTGTTCCCTCCCTCTGCTGATTCCACCTCCTGCATTAAAGGCTGTCAGTAATAGCATGCTCTGAGATAGATCTGCTTGTCCAGCACAGAGGATATTGCCTGAGTCATTTCATATCCCCCCCTAAAAATAATCCACAAGAGGAGTGAACAAAACTAACAATAATTTCAAATTAACTCCTGTATGAGAGAGCACAGCCTTTCCCCAGGGTTCAGAGCCACCATCTTCAAAGCTTTTCATGAAAAGCTTTTTTATTTGAGTTTTGCCAGACTGCATGCACAATCTCAGGGAAGCAATAGCAAATACCAGAAGAGAAATTGTTCTGAGATACAGCAGGAAATTAATTGAAAGCATTGTGAATGTGTGCACACAAGTATAAAGAAACTGTCTGAGTACTTGAAGGAAGAATTTACTGTACAAGCATTTCTCTTGTTATTCAGTCTAAATAAACTCGACAAAATGTATTCAGAAAGGGGCTTTGTAAGAATTCTTCAAGTAAGAATTACAAAGAGAGTGATAAATTGTAAGATAACAAATTTATTCATCAAGCTGAGAGTACCAAAGAACAGAGCCCTTGGAAAACACAATTACCAACCTTATATGAAGAATTACAAGCCACAAAAGTTTAAGTAGAATGATACTGAATTTAGCACAGGGTGAAAAATAGATTTTTGGGGTTTTTAGAATGGGGGTTCAGGGGGCAAGATGGAGGGATCTGGGTGTGTCCAGCCTTTCTCCTTCTTCTTCTTGGCCTCCATCTTCTGCTGTGATGTTGACACTTTTAGACTGGTTTTCAGTAGAAGCTCACTGTCTAACTAGGTGATAGGTATTGGAAAGTAATTGTAAACATTGTACAAGTAGTTTTTAGTATAAAAAGATTACACTGCCCCAGGGGCAGGCAGAGTGCTTCTGTCTGTCCTGCTGAGCTGACCTTGGCAGGACAGGAGAAAGAATTTTATAGATAAGAAACAATAAACAACCTTGAGACCAAGAACTGAAGAGTTCTGACTCCTTCTTCGACCACTGGGCTGGGAAAAGAGACTTTCTAACATATCTTGGGGTCACTCTGACCAGCTAGAGTTCCTGAGAGAATATTTTATAACATTCAATATAAATTGAACATTTTCTTAATCAAATTGAATATCCACTTCTTTCAGTGCACCATGTCACTTGGTGGACATCTTCAATGACATTCCAATGCTGTGGCTTAATATGGCCTACCTTACCAGACCTCCTCCTCTCTGCTGAGGCCAGCTTCTCACTTAAAATCTGAGAAGATGCCCAGTAAAAAGAGTAGCTGTGGTCAGGATTGGAAGGAACAGATTACTAAAATAAGCTGTCTTAACCCTTTTCTTATGTTTTTTAAAAAGCTTAAGAAGACACTTGTCCTCACTGAGGGTTGTCAGAAACTCTGCATTTTTCTTTAGCATATCACATAGTTGTATGCTGAAATAGACATATTGCAATATCTTCTTTAATTTTTTGTTTGCACATTGTTATTTTGAATAGTCAGGTGGACATATATATGTGATTTAACTTTATTCTCAATTATTCATTTGAGTACAAATTTGAAGAATAAAACAATTGAACAAAGAGTGGAGAAATTGATGAGCATCATGAGAAGCATATAGAGAAATACATCACAGCGTTGAGTGAATGTTTTTCTCTCTTAGGAGAACATTTTTGAAAACTGTAAGAAGTATTTGAGTGAGCTCTGAAGTCTGACAGTTTTTTGCAAGTTAAAGTAACCAAGGGAAATATTTTATAAAAGTAGAGGTTTTCTTCACTGCTTCCATTCCTTGCTAGCATTAATGGATGCTAAATATCATACAGCAACAGGTTCATAATAGCAGAAACCAAATCAACAAATCAAACCAAATAAAACAGCCAATAAATGGATGTTGCCATGTGTGCCTTTAGGTACATCATATTATTTACATTCTGCACAAAACAAGCGCCAAAATTAGCTTAGCCATCAAGGCTACACAAAGCCATCATGCCTACAGAAAGCCACCATCCTTTGGTTTTGATGTATGGCGATGTATTTCCATGTATCAACAGGTTACTACTGAGGTATAGCACTCTGTCTTGTTGTCGTCTGTTGCCTGAGCAGTCAAGATCAGGATCCAACCATGTCAGTGGTTATGAATGGATGTGGGGGCTTAGATAAGTCCTTGCCTTTTGCCCAGGCCTCTGGCAGCAGGCATTAGCTTTATTGAGGTGCCCAGCATCCCAAAACCCACTCTCGTTCCCAAATTCTTTAATAATGGATTATTGGGTCTGTTATAGAGTGAATTATTTATTTAATAGACAGAAAACTAACAGACATGGGACTTAAATAATACTACACAGGAATAAGGATAAAAAGAGAAACTACTAGTAGGTATAAAAAGTGTGAGGTTAGAGGTACCTATTAATGGTACAGCTAGCAAAGAAATAATATAACTTAGGATTCAATGTATTTTACCATCCAGTTGTTGGTGGGGCACACATGGAGATCCTTTCCCTCAATCCCCAGCAAAGTAAACACAGAGCCTGCATACAGGCTCCAGGGAGGAGTCTCCCACACTTTCAGGATGTGTGTAGAAGGCTTCTGCCTCTTTGATATCTCGTGTATCTTTTATAGTTTGTAAAACAGTGCCTCTTAGTAAAGAATATTTCTTTTATCTCTTCTCATTAGCTCCCCTGACTAAGCTGTCGATTCTTAGCTGAGGCCTGAGCCCTTTTGTGGCCAGAGATGACCCCTTGCTGGGCCTTCCAGCCTGAGTTATCTCTTTATGCACCAACTATCTGTGATGGGGGGCGGGGGGGTAGACATCCTGCCACAGCCAGGTACCAGGGAAAGACAAGACAGTGTGTAGTCACCATCCTAAATGAACTCAGCAGTCAAGTGATGAATGGGGAAAAAGACAGTTACCTAATCAAGGAGAATAATGTGAAGCCTAGCAAATAACTTGTCAGTGGCAGGAAGAATTTTGTTTGTTTCCAGGTAAGTACAAGAGACACAAGTAACACACTAAATTGAAGATCTAGGGAGGGCAGTGATAAAATGGTTTAGAATCAGCCATTGAGGGGGAGGGTAGGAGAAACCTGGACCATACCAATCTGGACAGAAAAAATTTAAAGGAAATATCCTCATGATGTTGGCCTTGACTTTTACAGCTGCCCTTTCTGGCTGTAGGTAGAAATAATAGCAATAACAATTCTGATGGCATAATCCTTTTTATTTAACTTTTCCTGTTTCCCTTCCAAAGGCTAAAAAGGTATAATGGGTTGGCATTTCTCTAGGTGGAGTACTTCATACAATGTTTGTCTTAGCGATGCTAAACAAAGTCCTTATCTCAGTGTTTGGGAGCAGTGGGAAGGGAGGCATTCCAGGAAAGCCAGCTCTACCTTTTTGTGTTCTGCCAGTATCAAGCTCTGTGTGGGAGACTGTTGTGGCTCACACTGGGGCGTAATTTATTTACCTATGACCCAGAAAGGCAAGGTGAAAATTCAGCCCATTTCTCATGCTGTCCTTTCCAAGATCCTTAAATGATAGAAATACTGTGCTTGCAATGTAGACTTGTCTCAGAGGTTTAAGAAATTATACCTCTTGTTCTGCTGGATGTCAACAATAATCTGGTTAAGACTTGACATTGTAAGACACTTTTCCTAAATAGACAGCTACAACATCAATCCTCAGAAAAAAGCTTTTGCAGCTTGCTGGAGGAGCATTCACAAATTTGACATGAAGTTGGTGGTGCTGTGTGGGGACTCAAGGCATTTTGAGGATGGAGGAGTCTGTTCCCTTTGATGAATCTATTTTTGGAAGAATGGGACACCTTGATTTTCTTCCACCTGTAAATATTACTCTGAAAAATAGACCATCAATTAAAAGGAAATAAAAATTTCTTTTATTAAAGAGAAAAACTTAAGAAATAAGTGTGTTTGAAAGTGGATACACAGATGTGAAATACAGTGTGTAGCTCAGTACTTCTAGTTTCACTTCACAAGGTTTTCATTTAGCTATAAAACTGTCTCAATACTTCACACTTCTGCAAGATAGGTTGTTATCTCTACTCAAGATGCTGACTGCTGTTTGAGGAATGCTGTTGTCCTTTAGGAATCCTTCTGCACTTGAAACACAGGGCATTCAGGAAACTGCTAAGAGGTGATTTAAAAATAAATAAAAGGATGTTCTTTACATGCTTCTGGAATTTGTCGTTGCAGAAGGTGGGGGAGCCAGGTAGCATCAGCAGGTCCAAAAGAAGTTTAGTCAAATTCACAGCCAGAACATCCATGATCAAAAGTAGGAAATAGGAAGGCATGGCTATCCAATGCTTACAGTTGTTGCAGGGAATATGAGGGAAAAGGACTGCAGAAGGTGGCCCAGTTCACATGCTATCACTCAATGGCATCTTCTATTGGTACTTCTGGGGACAGGGTACCAGGCCAGGCAGACTCATTGGCTGGGTCTTTACCCTCTCGTTTCAAGTATCTGGACATCTTCTAAAGATCAAAGCAAGGTCTCTGTATATACTTGATATTTAACTTCACTGTAAGGAGTTAATTTACTCACTGAAGAGGAAGTCATCCGTGAAAACAGGAATGCTGGCTTTAAATTCTAGTTGTAAAACTTTGTAGCAAGAGTATTGGGAACCATATTTTATGCAGACATAATAAAAGCAACAAGAAAGCATCTTCTTCTTCTCCCCACTCTTGAAATTTCAAAACTCCCCCAAGTTACAGGTGAGCCTACCAAGTAAGGGAAGACATCTCATTTCTTTTTGCTGCGTTGCTACACTTAATAAAAAAGGATGGAATTTAGCTCTCAGTCATCTTTAAGCTGACAAGTGCGAATTCAGATAAATTCTGGAGGAAGTACTTCAGCTGATAAACAGAGAGGAACTTTCAGACAGTATGCTTCAGGAGAAACAAATTTCAACTCAATGCAAAAATCTACTGCTGGGAGTTTCATTTTAATCAGTCATTTTCTTCTTGTTTTTATTTGCACAGGCGTTCTGAACAAATTGAATAGTATTTTTTTCTCCTTTAGTGCTACCACTTCCACTGCAAAGGAGAATTCAATTTTGCAGTGATAACTTCAAGAATACACAGATAAGAAACTTGAAGGAAGTGGGTGTGGGACAGAAAGACCACCAGGCAGGAATGGAGAATACTGAGAAAATAGAGAAAAAGGAGAAATTTTCCTAGGCATTTTTCTCCAATCTACAATCTTCAGCCAGAGAGAAAGTAGTGAGCTTTGCTAATTTCATTGCTTGGTTGTTTTAGAGAGATGCATTTACATTTTCTGTGTGGATAAGCAGGACTAGACAGCTTGTGGAGAGAGATAACGTAAGCGCTGAGCTCTGTTGAACCTTGGCGGCTCTCTAATCTTTCAGGTTTTAATCTCAACTCATTGTCCAAACTCTATCTCTCTAATGGCCAGAGTAAATCCAGATTTAGATAAAGAAATGCATGGGTTCAACTGAAACTCTGGTGGAGGCTGGATGCTGTTTTCTGAGGTGGAAACAGCATGAGCCTTAGCGAGGCAGACGGGGAAGTTTAAACTCTGCAGCCATCACTGCGGCAAACGTGCAACACGCAATAGTGGTGACTGAGGATGGATGGCTTGTGACACAGAATAAGCACAGACGAGAGGGCAGCTGCCTGGGGTCAGCTATCTTGGCATCTTCTCATCAGAGATGGCCAGCAGCAGCTTCCTTGGGAGGAGGATACAGAGACAGAGGCTGTACAACAAGATATGCCAGAATAGTCCTTTGCAGTTTAGGGACAGCTGAGCCAGACCTGTTGTCTGAGCTCATTAGCTCTCAGTGTATTGTTATTCTATTACTTCATCCAGTCATCTTCTCTATGCACACACAGCCATTTGCAGCAGGGAATTTCAGAGATGAACTAAGTATTTTCTTGCTTTGTTGAAGCTACCAGCAACCTTAACTTGAAGTTTTTAGGTACTGTGTGGGTAGAGACAGTGGAAAATTAGTGCCTACAAGCCCTTTGTGTACCCCACAAGAATTTATACCGCCTTTATACAACTGTCTATTTCCACTGTTTTTTCCCTGAAGACCTGCATCCTGTTCAGTCCACTCTCATGTGCAATCTGCATCCCACCATTGATTACCTGTGCCACTGTTCACTTGGCCTTTTCTAGGAGCATTTTGCCCTTGAAACAGAGACTAGAACTGCAAGCTGAAGTTAAGATGCAGGCACACCAGCACTTTGCACAGTGATTTGATGATATTTTCTGTTTTATTCTCTTTCATAACAATTTTTAACATTCAGTTTGCATTTTTTACTAGAGCTGGGCACCAAGTTCAATAAAACTATGTATCATAACCCCATGATTCTATTTCTGTGTAACAGCAGTTAGGTCAGAACCCATAATTTTATATGTGAAGTTTGGATTGTTTTTCCCCATGAATGTCATTTTACATTTATCTTTTCTGAATTTCATCTGCCACTTAATCACCAAGTCTTTTAGAGTCTAACAATCTTTCTGCAATTCACTACACAAGTTCTCACTTTTAACTCGGTGATTTGACTTAGACTTCCCACTAATATGGCACACCCACACTTATTCTTACATCCTAGGAATAAAACACCCACTCTGATCAGGGTGAGGTGAATAATTGGTGACTTGTGTTACCATTTTCAGTCTAGATTTTAAATATTTGTCTGCTTGTCTATACCTGAAAAGTTTTGCACCATTGGAAAGTTGCACAAGCAGTGTTGCTCCCAGGGAAGAGTGAAATAGGAAGTGAGACAGAGAGAATTCAGTTATCAGGAATATCAATATGATTACCTATAGAGCTGTAGAAGATAACCCAGACAATGGCTTTCACAATAGCCTCCCAAAATAGCTATTTTCATGCCATTAAACTTGAATTCATTGCATAGGCTCTGCATATTTATAGCCTAAACTAGTTCAATATTACCATTTCTGTTCTGACGGAGCTAAGGATGCAGTAAGATGCAAGGTCCAGCCCTGAAGCATTACAGACCCATACACTGATTTAAGAAATTTGTTGAGGACATGTGTAGGTCTAGTTACTCCGTTGAGCTCTTCTCTAAATATGTCTGGAGGGTCTGGACTAGGAAGTAAATCACAGCCCCTAGTTAGCATTGCCCAGTTATCTTTTCCCAGCTCCCAAAATTCTCCCTAGGATTAAAAAAGCAAAACAAAACAAAACATCCAAACAAACAACCCCAAACCAACAAACAAAACAACAACAAAAAACAACAACATCACAGAAAAAAATTACTCTTTTAAGGTGTAATCTTAAATTCATAAGTGCATCTAAACAGATGGCAGCAAGAAAAAGTTTTAATAGCCTCTTGCCGTCACAGTCTCCAGTCCTGCCACATTTGCTGAGTACTTAGTGACATTAGAGTAGCTCCAAACTACCTTGAGATGCTCTTTAATTAAGCCACAAGAAAGCAAACAAACAAGCAAACAAAAAGCAGCTTGACAACAAGCCATTCATGGTTTGAGAAATGCAGCTAAATTGCATGTAATGCTTTATTGCTTTGAGGGAAAACATTTGGCTTCAAAAGTTGGAAATGTATTATTTTGTAAATCTTCTCATTAATTACATTTCATTCTGAATTCAAAGCCAGGCCAGCATCAATTCATTTCACTCAATTGCATCTCCCCTGTAATGTTATTCTTCACTTTTACTTTCAATCTGGCTCTGACTGATAACATTTTGAGATCAATAAAAAGGCAGAGGTTGTTACCAAAAATAATGGTATGTTATAAAGCTGCTGTAGTCCAGCAATTAAGGGCATTTTATTATGTAATAAAGCCATTGCTATTTTTTTCACTGAAGCCACAAAACAGTAATTCAGACAATAACTTACACATGGTATATTATTGATGGGGCAAAAATGCATTAGCTTATATCAAGTTCAAAAATCATATAGCTCTTAATATATTAAAATCAGAGTCCTCAGGAGGCTACAATGTGATCTTTCTTAATTGAGACAGAATGTATGCATAGCATTGATTAGATCCACTTGTCAGAGTGGTGCTTCCTGAACTGGGTGGTATATCAAAAAAAGGTAGAAACCACATTCTGTTCTATAGAACTGACCAGCACTGCCTTAAACAGCATGACTAAAAGTTTATTCTCCCTGCTACTATCTAGGCTGAGAAATGTATTCAGGGGAGAGGTTATCACTGGCAGGAGTTTGTTTCTGTTTTTAGGTGCACATTTCTCTCACTTCACGTTATAGACTGACAAGTGAACAAATGCACCTGGCATTGGGAGCAGAAAAAGAATCTCTGTGTCCTGAACAGATCCCTGCACAGTTTAGCCTTGCCCAAAAAGAAATGCTTCTTGAGCAGGGGAACAATAAATGTATGATATGAAATTGTGCTCTGTCTGAGAAGTGGAGCACTTCTGGATCCTCCAATGACATTTTAGATAAACTGTGTACAGATCATAGCCATGCAAATTTCTTCTGAGGTTGATTCACATCCAGTATGAAGCCTGGAAGGACACAGAGTATTTGAGAGAGCAGTATATCCTTCCTGAAGCCTTCTGAGGAGTGAAAGCTGTGGCTAAGAGCATACTTCAAGGATGGATTGTAAAATTTAGGAATTCAAATTTATATTTGGGTCTTCAGCACATCTAAGTATGTGTTCATAGCTGCCACCAATGATACCTACTGAGCTGCTTTGGTTGGATATGAGCTGTTAGCATTAAAATCCAGCTTTGTGACAGTAACTGTTAAAAGCAAACAAGAATTGTGGAAAAAAATAGTCATGCTTCAGGCCTTTATTCATCACAAAACTTTGCTGCAGATATTTATCCATCACAAAAGTTTTGGGGAATTCTTTTCCTAGCGATAGGGTAAGTTAAAACCTTGCTGCAGAGTGTCTGCTTCTGAATTAGATCCTCAAAGGTAATTTTTAGAGACAGGCTGCTGAGTAAGATGGAGGACTAGCCTGATTCACTGGGACTCTTTCTCGGTTTCAAAAGCTAGAATGATCCTCAGCTCATTAGAGAGTTATTTGCATCTGTCAAAGATCCATGCTGGCTTAAAGACAAAGGACTCATAGTCTGGGAAAATTTTTTTTCCATTCTAAATTATTCTATAGACCTTCACCATGATCTTTGTCAGGTCACAAATTAGACCTCATTTCCTCAGACCTTGTCCTTTTTGAACAGTGATGATAGTGCTTACTTACCTCAGAGGACTGCAGTAGATCTTCATAACCCAGAATCTGCAAAGCACCAACAGTGTATAAGTGAGAATCCACAGGGGAAAAAGACTGTCATGAGGCACCTTTCAAATTAAACCAGATGGGGCAAATGAAAAGATGAAGGACCAAAAAACAACACTCTCCTGGCTCACAAGGTCGTGGCCAAAGTGATCAATGTCACTGTAGTTTCTAGTAGCCTGCCCAGTGTATGAATGTATAAGAGGAGCCGACACACAGATTTGTGAAATCCCTGGAAAACATGAGTCCTATAAATACCTATTTCAGAAGGAAGGAAAATTTACTCTGTCTACTCCTGTAACAAAACATTCCAGTTCCTTTCTAAACTGTTGTTACAGTAGTTAAAGTCAGAAGTGAAAAGCAAATAAATAAAAAGGATATTATCTCTGAAAACAAATAGATCATGGAGGCATGCAGGGATAATATTGCTGAGTTGACCATCATTTTTACTACTGGATGTCAAGCTCTTTGTTAATAACTGTCTGTGGTTGTGGGATCCCCTGTCAGAGGGCCATAGGTATCACAAAATCTCAGGCACTGGGTAGAGGGATTGAGGATATGGAGTTCAAAATTCCCTTATCAGTCATGCATTCCTTCATGGTGTGGCAGTTTGTTTTTGTTATTTTTTTTTCCTTATTCCCCCACTGCACCAAAGTCAGCTTTGAAATCACTTAAGCTATTAAAATGTCCCTAGGTTAAAAGGGAGAGGCACTATCTATGCCACCATGGACAGAGTACCAATCTTCTTCATTAAATGAAAGACAGCAAAAAAAAGCAATCATCAAGGTATCTGAAGGACAGGAGTAAAGTCAGGTTGCTTAGAATTGGAATTTAGTCCAAAAATATATGAGAAGAGACTTCTGCAAAGAGGGATTGACCTTGCAGCCTACTCTTGTGCAGGGGATGCATAGGGCAAAATGACACAGACTTGGAGAACTGCTTCAAAGAAGCAATTCACACAGAAAAAAAGAAAAGAGAGAGCTGGTAGCCATTTAAATAAGTTGTGCCCACAGCCCACACTTGAAAAAGAGACCCACAAAATCAGCAGGACAGAGGACTGGTGCCTCTCATGGGCAGAGAGGATTTTTTTGAAGGGATCTTACCAGCCAGCTGCTCAGCCACTGGCTCTGAAACTGGATCTGTAAAGGTACAGTGACCATGGAAATTCACTCCTGCTGTTCACATGTAGATTGACTGAACAGGGATTCTTCTGGCCCTGTGCAGTGAGATCAAGCCCTGCACCATGACCACAGTGAGATCATCTTCTGCATTTAACATGGAATGAAAAGGGGTCCTTGTGCTCCTCAGAGAGAGCCATAACTTCTCATTATGTTCACAGTCACACACTGCAGTCACACAGGCCACTAATCAAGGAGCTTAAGTGTCTCATCTTGAAGCATCACATCAAGGGGGAAAGGGATAAAACCAAGGCCACTAGAGATAAGCCTGGGGGTAGCACACCACTGTTAGAGGGATGGTGTCCTAGCAAGGTCCCTCGTTCTCCTATCTCACTCTCCAAAAGGTATATGCAAGGAAAGAGTTGCTGTAGGGTTGTGGCACCACCCCTGGAAGTATTTAAAAGTTGTGTAGGTGTGACACTTAGAGCCATGTTTAGTGGTGAGCCTGGCAGTGCTGGGTTCACGGTTGGACTTGATGATGTCATATGTCTTTTTCAACCTAAATGATTCTATGATTCTATACCGTAAAGGAATTTCCATCTTGATTTTTAGAAGCACTGACCTGTTGTAGAGTCACAGCTTGGCTATCTGCAACAAAAAAGAGTAATTATCTGATTTCTAAGCAACTGTGCTAACCTTGCTACATTATGGGAAAGGCTGTGTCTGTTTGGTGCCTGTTGGCAAGACAGATTGTCATCATTGCCTGTTAGGTCCTCCTTCTTCCAGAAATAGTCCAGGTCTGGGCATTCCAAAGTTTTACTACTCTATGCAATGAGTCATCTGCCTTGCAGACTGGAAATAGCCGAGAACACTAGGAAAGGATGAAGAGCATGGAAGAAGAAGGATCCAGAGACCCATGTGAATAATGTGTTGAAGGCGCACCTATATCCTATGGCAAGTCTGGTGACTTCTGACTACTGGATGTGAAAGTGCCATTGGGACAGTCTGACTGCTGTGGTGGATTGCATTTCTAACTGTGTGTCTCTGCTATTCATGATCCCCAAAGTTTTATTTTATTTCTTTAACCTCTGTCTTGTCTTTAGCTCTGCCTAATCTTACAATTTTTCCTAAAATATAGCTTGTTATTTCTAAATCTCATTTTAGCAATGATTGTTTCTCATTCCTAGGGTTTTAGATATAGGGGAATATTAATTTGTGCATCTGATCATTAGATGGCTCTAGTCCATACTGGGACTCAATTTGACTGAACCAATAACAAGCTAAAGGCTGCAACCTTCATCTGCCTCAGGCATAACCCAAGAATGATTGATTTCCAGTGGGCACTTTGCAAATGTGAAATTAAACAGCACAATTTCTTTTGAGGTAAGCTTGCTCTTTGAAGGATGATCAGGTATTCATTTGATACACTCTTTAATCCTTGTCTGCAATTTTTCATGAGGATTGTGTCACAGCATAAGAAATATGGTGGACCCTGCAATGACAGTGGAACCCACACATTCAAGAGGGGACCTGAGAAAGAAGTACTCCTGCTTGCTTCAGCTTCCATGACTGGAAACAGGCTGAGAGTTAGTTTTGTAAATAATTATTATTTCTCTCATGCATTATTGGAAACAACATCTGGAATTCAATTCTCTGGCTAATAAGGAGCCACAGGGGATCTATCACACTGTGATGCTTTCTTTGAGGAAATGTGAAAAGGATTTTAGATAATAGATTCATCTGAGAGTTCAAAATCATTTGATCTTTTATAAATAGCAAAATATGATAAATTATTCCATTACCTGCCTCGCTAACACTTTGGTGAAAATAAGGTTTGGCATGGTGTCTTTTTTGTCTACAACTGGAGAACACAGAACCCGATAAAACAGCAGAAGAAAATTTAAAAAACATGTAAGTTATGGAAATGGATAAGAAGGTGTTCTCTTGATAAGGCTTTAACTTCTAAATTTCTCACAGCCTCTTTTTCAATAAACGTACTTTTCAAAAATGCTAGTGTTACCTTTTGCCTGATGCCAAAAACCTAATAGGGCACATCAATAAGAATTATAGTATACAAAAATATAGCAAAAAACTGCAATTTTAAATGGAGAGATAATGTTCCCTGCCCTTCTCACATATTTTCTGATTATACCAGCATACGGTACAGGGCAGTTTTGGTTTCAGTAGCACTCCTTTACAGTTATATGCTCCTTTGGGGTAAATTTGAGTAGCATTCATGAAAGTATAAAAATGGGATAGAATTCTGCAGATCACAGTGAAGTCATCATATTTATACCTTATAGATCGATATGAAAAATTAGTGTTTAAAGATTGAATAATGATACAGACAGATCATGCTGGATTGTGGAATGGAATGGAATGGAATGGAATGGAATGGAATGGAATGGAATGGAATGGAATAGAATAGAATAGAATAGAATAGAATAGAATAGAATAGAATAGAATAGAATAGAATAGAATAGAATAGAATAGAATAGAATAGAATATTTCAGTTGGAAGGGACCTAGAGTGATCATCCAGTCCAAGTGTGATGGGAAATCGAGATGGCTCGTTTGGCAAGCACAATGTCATTGACGTAACCTGAAACTTGGATAAAGGTTACAGACCAGCTATTTAAACTGTTTCACTTAGGACTTCTAAGCAGCTAGGATGGAAAAAAACTCAGGCTAAACAATTAATATAGATAATAATGTAATCATGGTAAATATTGAAAAGAGTTGTAAAGTTAACTTGACATAATTGTGGATCCTGGTGATTACTGAATTAGAAAATAAAATTATGTAGCAGAAAATAAAAACTATTCTATTCCTTCTCCAAACACATTGAAATCTGGAAGGAACAATTAACCTTCCTCTCTGTCAGCTGGGATTTGCTTATGAACACAATTTCTTTATTTCTTTCCTTTTACTAATCATAGAATCATAGAAACATTGAACACCTTGAGTTGGAAGGGAATCTTTAGAAGCCATCTAGTCCAACTCCCCTATAATTAGCAGAAAAGTTTTTCACTAGATCGGGTTGCTTGGAGACCCACTTATTCATGTTTGAAACCAGGATGATAAATGGCAAATACTTTTTGCAAAACCCAGTAAATTATTCACTGATTAGGTGCTGATAGCATGGTAAAGGCAAAAAGTAAAAACCTTTGCTGAATAAGGGTATTTAAGTCTGTGTTCCAAACAGCTCATCTTGTAAATTCACTGCTGAAGAATTCCAGAGTGCTAGTAACCAATCTATATTGCAGGGTAGTCAGCTATTCAGAGGAATTTGTTTTGCAGTCAATTCAATCACAAATGTTACCAGGGAGTAAGAAAGCTGAAGGAAATTGCATCTACTACCTTCATGAAGTAACTTTCTGAACAAACACTTCAGCATAATCCACTTCAATCATAATTAAACTTTCTATACATCAGTTCTTCTATTTTCAGCCCTGTTTTTATAGGCAACAAAGCTATTCATTCTTTAATAAACTACCTAGTTGAAAATTTGAATATTTGCAAGATATCTAAAAGCAGCAGCAACTTATTATGTGCATCTTCATGAATTGATGGGGGAACACCCTGAGCTCCTTTACCATCTAAATTTAAAGCTGCTAATATCCATGAAAATCTGACCTTCATGAGTATGTTAGCTCCTTTTAGCTGAGGGTTTTCAAGCAGCAGGAAATTCAGTTGTAGAAGAAGAAGCTTGAATTATCTATGTGTAGATGTCCTCCAGTGAGCAGAAGTTTTGAACTCTCCTTATATTATAGCCTATGCTCTAGTTATTGTAATTAAGAGTCTTGGAGAAATTATCCCACACTAGATTATATATCATTATTTATTATTATTATTATTATTATTGCTGTTGTTGTTGTTGTTGTTGTTACTCATAGCCAGCTGAATTGTTTTCCAGGACTCACTGATAGCAATGACAGATTTGGCACCAAGACACATGAAGATACCTATAGCTAGATACAAATGTAGATGCTTTTATGTAGAGTTTAATCAATCCTTGCAATTTAACATGATTTCAAGTAGACTGTGAATTAAAAATAGAATAGTGCTTCCTGATTAACTCCATGTGGCAGTTCTTTTATTTTGTGATAAGGCTTTAATATAAGATTAGTTTGATTCCTGTATAAAGGAAAAATAGCCTCTTCAAAAGGCTCATCATACTTTTATTGAGCTGTCGAGCCAGCAGAAACATTCAGGAACATTTATCCTACCTCTTTTGTCTGGAAGCTGAAGACAAAGAGTAAGACAGAAAGTGCTACAAAGAGAATGGAAAATGTAGATAATTTGAAACTGCTCTAGAGTGGGATTTTGCCACTGAGGACTCCATAATAGGCTGGCACAAAACATGGATATAATTTCTTATTTCAGACAGGAAAAGTATTTACACTTGTACTCATTCTAGGTTTCCTGCATTAGAACTAGAAAGACACAGCCATTTTTGGGGTGCAATTCATCTGAAACATGGAAAAGAATTGCTACTTGAAAGTGTTGATTCCTCTCCACTGGATATGGGGGGGATTTGATCCAAGCCAATGATTCATACATAGATAATTGTATCTGATCAGAGGTGTCCCTGTCTCGGTACTGAATGCCAAGGAATCATGGAGAGTCTCTGCTAAAGCAAGGAAAAGATGTGTGAGACTTACTGATTCATTAACTTTCTATTGAATTAAAAAGCAGACACACATATTCCAGCTGTGACAAACAACTGCCCTTCCCCCCAAAAAAACAACAACAATCCTCCCTCCCCACCTCAAAAAGGAAATGAACCAGACCACACAGATGCACAGAAACACCCACAATAACAACAACACACCAGAAAACTCTTCTAGGAGAATGTTTTCTTTGTAAACCCAGCCCAAATCAGATTTTATCCTAATAACATGCGAGACTTTAAAATCCTGCTCTATCGTGGTGCAAAGGTGCTCCCCACAGATTTTCAAAGGCAGAAAGGCTGCACACTGATCCTCTCGAAGGACAACTCTAGTACTGCTACTTACAGTATTTTTCTTCCAGTTCTTCTCAACCCTCTATCTAGCCTAATACATGTGTATTACTGGCTCCCTACAGCCACATCACAGACTGAAAAATAAGTGAAAAGATCACAAAAGGGCTAGCAGTTAGCTCCATCACCTATAATATGTCTGCATGTTTAGAAAAGAAAATGCTTGAGAGAACAAAATGTCAGACCTTTAATATTATTTTTGTCTTGTATTCCATGTTACAGAGAAATTGTTTTATTTCATTTCCTTTTTAAATAATAAGTTGTCTCAGGATTTCAATTTTCTGAGTCATATTAATTGTGGTACCCTTCCTTCACATCCCTGCAGAGAGTACTCTGCATTCAGAGACAGTGGACAAGACACATTATAATAGAGTAGTTCTTACTGTATGCTTGCCACTAGAGTAGATATTTCTCTTTCAATTGAAAAGCTGGTTTTCTACACAACGTGTTTTTCTGCTGTCAGCATTATTCTCACATGGCCATCACAGAAGGACTACCAAGGCAATCACTAATCTGAACTAGGAAGGCTGCTGATATCCCATAGGCTGCTAGCAACCAGCATATTCAAAAGTGGAGCTCATAGCTCTCTTAGGATTCAAAATATGTCTTCTGTGGGGTAACATAGAAGTACTCATACATGAACCAGAGAATAAGAAATACTTCCAGGCAAATACCAAGAAAGTTCCATGAGGCAATCAGGCAAGAGGGTAAGAAGTGGATGCTGGACCAAGTCCTATGACTCATGGCCAAGAAAGAAAGTTGTAGGTAGCAAAATAAAGTTTTCAAGTCAGATTGATCAACTGTATATCAAGACTGAACTCCAGCTCCAGAAGCTGCATGATTTCACAGAACAAGTTCATGTATTTCTCTGCAGAGCAAAGCAGAATGATTGATATGAGCAAGCTTTTATCATGTTAACACCATGATCTGCAAGGTTAATCTGTCCTGATTGTCCTAGCAGGATGGTCACAGTGGCATGCATGTTACTTTCATACCCTCAGCACATGCGTTGCTAAGACAGTATCCGGGTCATTGCTCATCCTTTAGTTTTCTAAGCAACTAAAAGCATAGGAGTCCAATACACTCAGTAAATCCTCTCAAGCCTCTCTGAAAATCCCAAGGATAAAAAGACCTTCAGCTTTGTTTTGCTCATTCTGTTGTTTTCAACTTTTAGATTCCTTTGGGGTTTCCTTTCCTTCCCTTCTGCAATCCTTGCCATAAACCAAGAACGATACTCAAATGTTAGAAGCTAGAAGCAGCTTTTTAATGACCTATTGAGAATGAAATGAATAATTTAAGATTTACAATAGCTTTAAATTGGTTTTTCTTGTTGTAGGGTGTAAACTTCATTACAGAGGGGGGATTTATTCTCTTCCTGTTTGCTTGTAATGAAATGATACAAAATCCTGTCTCATATTTTCTTTGTGTTAATTGGGGATTTAAATGTTGCTTCCTTTGCTTACAGTGATGTACATCAAAGCCCTTAAAATCCATTTTAATTGTGCTGAGTGGATTTGGTCAATTACACTAGCAATCTTCCTATTAATAAGCATGTGAAAAGAAGACTGTTCTGTATGTAAATTAATAGAGCTAATCAGTTGTCCTCCCTTTGTAATACATATTACAACATTTGGCAGTACTTCAATAGGAAGTAAAAGTTTTGTGGCTTGTGCCCAGGATCATGTTTTTGCAGCCTACATGAAAAGAAGAAACTGAGGTTATTTCCACATCCTGTTAAAATGTCCAGAATTTATCTGGCCACCACCTAAATATCAGAATGCGAAGGCTTTGTCTTGGAAGCATATCAGGGTGGGAACTGTAATGACTATACAGATCAGAAGTTGATCAAGACAATTCTTTTTTGTTAGATAGCACTTACTAGCCCTACTTATTGATAAGACCTTATAGCTTGGTCATGACAGACAAAGAAGACAATTTCTGGTGATGTCTAAGAAAAGGCAAAAAAAAAAAATCCAAAAAAAGACAACATAAGAAAACAGAGATTATCTTGCTCAGTGTGAGTGGGTCTCATCACATGAGTGTACAACTACTGCTACTACTCTGTCATGTACTTGGCTTTTACCACACAAATGGCAGTTTTAGAGGAGACACGGTGTATCTCAATAAATTACTAGTAAGTAGTATTTCTGGGATACCTTTGAACTTGATACCAGGTGACAACCAAAGCCGACCTGTATCTTCTCTCCTCAGCTGGGCAAGGGAGAGAAAATATGACAACAGACTCACAGTCAACACAAGGACAGGGAGAGATCATTCACCAGTCACTACCCAGCCAAAACAGACTCAGCTTGGGGAAAAGAGTTTAATTAAACATCAATCAGAACAGGATTGTGAAAAATCAAACTAAACCTTAAAACATGCTCCCCCCCACCACTCCTCTCTTCGTAGACTTAGCTTCACTCATGATTTTCTCTACCTCTTCCCCACCAGTGGCACAGGGGGATGGGAAATGAGATTTGCTGCCAATTCATCACATGTTATTACTGCTACTCCTTCTTCCTCAGGGGGAGGACCCCTCACACTCTTCCCCTGCTCCAGTATGAAGCAGAATCTTCTGAATCCTTCTAAAAGGCTGCAGTTCTCCACAATCTGCTCCAGCACAGACCTCCACAGGCTGCTGGGATAGTGGACTCATCTTGGAGCCGGCTGGCATTGGCTCTGTTGGAGTGGGGGAAGGTTCTAGCAGTGTCTCACAGCAGCCACCCCTGTAGCCTCCCTGCTACCAAAACCTTCCTACACAAATCAAATACATTGTCACAAAGAAGTAATTTGTTAAAAGTTTCAGGGATGCTCCTATAAATTAGAAAATCACAATGTGACAAAATACTGTTTGTTCATGAAGTGAGCAGATCAGTGATGCAAGAAAGGAAGACAGGCAGACTGAGGACTGGAGTCACTATTCAAGTACTGAATAAAACATTATAAGTAGTATGAGAAAAACTTCCAGCATTTAAAGATATCTGCCAGTGAATTAAATGAGAACATAATCCAACTGAAGTGCATTTAGAAATCTTCTTTTTAATCTCTTCATCTCTGAGTGGTGGTTTCCCAGAATCTGGAGGTACAACAGGGGCATCACTTTTTCTGGGCCCTCCTTTCCCCACAAAACTCAAGCTCCCTGACCACAACTTCCCAGGATGGGACTTCATTGTCTAAACACAAGCATTCATAGGCAATTGTGGGGTGCTGAGATTTTCTAGACACCAACATGTTAATGAAAGAGTTACAAGGCACTTGCAGTGCTCTGTGGAGGCAGCTGCAGGCTGGGCAGGACATCAGTTTAACCACCCTATGCTCACACAATGAAATTCTGCCCTCCTTGCAGCCATACAGACTGTATGCCAGCAATGCCCACTTATCTCTGTTAACTGCAGAGCAAAGCACAGGACTGAGTTGAGATGGAAACAACTTTTTTGGTTCTAGACAAAGCCTAATGAATTTGATCTACAGTTGCTTCATGCACAGATGTGCATTCAGGATGTATTGGACATAACATGTACAGAATGTGCTGCTGATCTGTCTGGGCATCCTGTGTGTCTCATAGATCAGGTTGCAGGTACTAAACTGTAATTCTATCAGACAATAGCCATAGGTAAAAAAAATTCTTCAGATTCTGCTCAGGTTGATTCTATTGACAGAAAAGTAGGATAAACTACTTGAAAACTTGGTTGTGGGACAACTCAAAGCATGATACTTGTGGCTGCAGTACTGTGACCTTAACAGGAGTTTAGTCTAAATTTCTGAAACAGAGGAAAATCAGGACTCATTTAATTAAAAAATAAAATGAGGGAGATGCAAGGGGCCTAATTTCTAATTTAATTTATGAGTTAAATGCCATGTTAGATATTTGGACACTCTCCAGTACTGAACCTGCTTCCTGCTCATGTTAATCATTTCTGCAAGAAAAAAAAATTATCAGATTACAAAACTGTATCTCTGCCATTTTCAGGGTAACTCAAGCATTGGCACACTGTCGAGAGTCTGTATTTTCTCTTCTATTGACATGCAACCAATGTGAAAGAATGTAATTTTCATTCAGTCAGAAAACATAGCAAACAGTGAATTGGGGAAGACAGGCTCTGCTCTGTTTTTAAGCTCACAGACTGCCTTCTCCTGTATGAGAAGGCTTGCAGTTCCTTCCTTTCAATTCTAAGCAGCCCTCATTGCCAGTCAGATTCACTAAGGTGCTGAGTATGCACAACTTCTGCTAAAGTCCACGGAGACTCCTTGCTTAGCCAATCTACTGCAGCTGTGGGCTTCCTGAAATATCTTGTAATTCTGTAACTCCAGTTTTAGGAGCAGCTAAACTTCATCAGGGTTAATCAAATCAGTAATTTGCACAATAATCTGAAAAACCTGTTAAGTAAGGCTAATGGTTCACTAAGGCAATAAAAATTGCTGCCCATCCTATTGTTTTATTTTCAATAGAGTTTTATTAATAGATTTGCTGATCATGACCAGTGTTTGACAGATAACTCTCTACTTTCATGTCTTCTTAAAAAGGTATAAGTTTCAATAAACCACAGCAATATTATACATCATCTTATGCTATGAAACAAAAAGAAACTCCTACTGGAGTTGTTTTGCTGTAGGAGACCTAATTCTAATTAGAATTTTCTCAGACTATAAATGTTACAAAACACAGCAAATCAAACCTCAAAAAAGAAGCAGATTCCTGAGGCATAGAAACAAAATGAAAATAAATTCTTTGCAGAGCACAGTTCTCTGGGATCTTCATTTATTTGATGATATTCAGGAGGAGCAGCAGCCTCCTGAAAAAAGCAGTCAGTAACAGCAGCACATTCAGGGATTCTGAGCACTGACAGCAAGCAGCAACTGAGTTAACATGTAATTACAAAGATAATATTATCACGCTCAGTCAAGCCTGATAAGCAGTTGGGATTCTGTTCAGGCCATCAAGATGAATTTTAGGATCCTCTTCACTCAGTTTCCCTTTTCTGTTACTGTGGTTGATTTTACTGAAGTTAAACTACTGTACAAGTAGGCTCATGCAGGACAAGTTAGGCCTTAGTATCATTGTTCCTCCCTGCAGTAATTGTTTCCATCATTGTTCTTGTCATTGTAGTAGATGATCTGCACAGAAGAAGCAAAAAAAAAAAAAAAAACCACCAAAAAAAGGTTGTGTCCTTTCCTGCTACTTTATAAGGCGTGATGATAGCTTCATAAAATTTTATTGTGTTACTCTACCAAGACTATAATACTATTCTCATACTTTATTATCATGCCAAGAATTGGAAGTTGAACTCAGAGAAATTCAACATTGAAATAAGGTGTAACTTGCTACCACTGAAGGCAGGGAAACATAGGAATGATTTGTTGTGAGAGCTAAAGAAACAGAAGGAAAATAGAGGTTCTTCAGTGTTGTTCTCTTTTGCAGTTAGCAGTTCCTCACTCCACTTTCACCATAGCTCTGTGCACAATAATCCTTCTTTCTGGAGCACTCCTGTAGGAGCTATCTTAGTATTCTGTATGATGCTACCAGTTAATATATTCATACTGCTCACCCAAGTCAGAATAAATTCTCCATTACCCCAGTATAGTTGAGAGCTCGTAGACAGTTTTGCTTTTGTCTGCCTCATGAGGTACATTTTGTCAGCTGAAATGGGACATTTTTAACCTAATTGATTTGGTGTCCTTAAGGTCTTTTGGCACTACCATCAGCTAGTGTCTCCTGTTTTGTAAATGTGATTTATATTTGCCCAAACAAAAATGTTTGGCATAACTGAGGCTGGATAAAAGTAATGGTTTGTGACAAATGATGGTGTAAATGGTCTCCTACAGACTGAAATGTAGTGAAAATGTCCTAGTGTGTTTTGGGGTTTTGTGGCTAGGTTTGGGCAGTGGAAGGACTGATGGGATGGCTTCTGTAAGAAGAGATCAGAAGCTGCCTCCATGTCAGACAGAGCCTGTTCCTGTTGGCTCCAAGACAAACCTGACACTGGCCAAAGCCGATCCCATCAGCAACCCTGGGGGTGCCTCTGTGATCACATATTGAAGAGAGGGTGAAAAATAAAACACAGCAGCTGTGAAAGAGAGAAGTGAGGAAAAAATGGGAGAGAAAAAATTCTGCAGACACCCAAAGCAGTGAAAGAGAGGCAGGAAGTACTCCAGGTGCCAGAGCAGAGATTCCCTGCAACCAGTGGGGAAGCACATTCCCTTCCTGCAGCTCAGAGCACCCACACTGCAGCCCTGGGGCAGCCCCAGGCCCTGGCAGGCAGGTGTGCCTTGAGGATGCAGTCTGGGGAGAGCCCGTGCAGGAGGAGGCTCCTGGCGGGGGCTGCATCCTGTGGAGAGGAGCCCGTGCTGGAGCAGGTTTTCTGGCAAGACCTGTGACCCTGTGGGTATCCAGACTGGAGAAGTCTGTTCCTGAAGATCTGCAGCCTGTGTGAAGGGATCACAGGGGAACAGCTCATGAAGAACCCTCTCCCTAGGGAAAAGGCTGACTCTGGAGCAGGGAAACAGTGTGAAAAGGAAGGAGCAGTCAAAGCAAACTATTATGAACTGACCATAAACCCCATTCCCTATTTCTGTCCTATTTCCCTGTTCCTTCTCAGGGGACAGAAAGACAAAAGGGAAGAGTTGGAAATGAAGGAATCAATTTGAGCCTAGGAAGAAAGGAGAAGTGCCTGTAAGGTAACTTTAGTTTCATGTCTTTTTTCTCACCATCCTAATCTGTTTTAATTGTCAATAAATTAACTTAATCTTTCCCAAGTGAGTCTGTTTTGCCCATGGTGGTAACTGCTGAATAATCTCCCCATCCTTATCTTGAACCAGAAGCTTTCCCATCTTACTTTTGTCCCCTCATCTTCTTGAGAAGGAGGAATAAGAGAGCTGCTGGTTGGGGGTTTGACAGCCAGTCAATTTCAACTCACCACCTCTTGTTCAGTAGTTTGTCTTTGGAGTTTTAATTCCTGAGATTTGCCACCTTCTTTCTTTTTTTTTTCTTTTTTTTCCTGATAAGATGTAGAACTTTCATAGATTCATTGGATGAATATCTTAATCTTTTTGCAAACTCATTGTACCTAAATTAACCATCTTTTATGAAATGCATCCATGCAGATCATAGAATTACAGAATTGTTTGGGTTGGAAGGGACCTGAAAGACCATTTACCTCCAGCATCACCACCATGGGCTAGATACTACACACTAGACCATGTTCCTCGGGATCCCAACAAATCTTGCCTTGAACAGGTTTAAAAGGTTTAAAAACTTACTAGGGAAAAACCTTGAAAAACTCTCAACAAATGGTAGAACTTGGACTCTTCTATTCAACAACATCAGATGGAAAGATTCCTGTTCCCACATGGTACAGCATCTCTAATCTCAACTCACTGCTTCCACTTTCACAGTGGAAACTCACATTACAGCTTTGTCCTCCAACCCTTTAGTCCCAAGAACCCCATCAATACACAGCTACAGCATCACCTTGATATATCTAAAGGGAAGTGCAATGGGCACAATAAAAGCATGGTAGGTACTTGCTTTGCAGTTATCCAATGGCATTCAGTTCCAAAAGGAAACAAGTCTGAAATTTTATCAGTGATGTAGCCCTGTGCAAAATATTCTACCCTGTGTGGGAGTCACACTCCTGCTTCATCTCTCACAAAGATACAGATCTTTGATATTCTCTACTTGTCCCCATTCCACCTGTCAATATTATTGTGAAAGCTGAGCAAATGCAAAAGCAATCAGTTCTTAAAGTCTATATCATGCCTTCTTTTGCACAATAAACAGCATTTTTGAAGTGGGCAAAAAGAGCAAGAACAAAACAAACCTTTCATCTTCTTCCATAAAAGCCACACTATAATTTTTTTTTTTCATGTCCCTTTTCTTTTCTTCCCCTTTGCAGTCCCTGGAGCATCAGCACAGTATTTTCTTCACAAACAGATCTCAGACTTGAAAATGTCACTGTTAACAATTAATTATCCCAACTGTACAGAGAGCACTGTGGTTGTCAATAGTTCTTTCTGTAAGCACTCAAGGCTCTGCACTGCTGATAAAAAAGGAAATCATGGGTAGAAAAAGATTAACGAGTAAATAAATCCAGCTAGTACTATGAACTTAATTGTTGGCCAGCACAATTAACTGAATGAAGTGATGCCTCAGGTATGGAATGGTCTGCCACACAGTCCACTCTCACCCTACTGTATTTCTCTGTCTGTAGCTAACAAAAGCCACTAAATCATAGGTGACAGTATCTAATAGATTTGTCACCCTGAACAGAAAATTCAATTCACTTCAGAATGACAAAAACCTCGGAGTTTTGAAGTCTCTAGCATTTACACTTAAATATTAACAAGCACAGTAACCAGCTTGAGCAACAGGATAAATGAGAAAATATTAATACAAATGTCTGTGGTTTAGATTTTTATTGAAGATTCAGCTCAAATTGCTTGTGGAGTTCAATAATGTTTTTAAATGAAGAGACTATATTTCACAACTCTCTTCCCTTAAACCATTTGCTTTTTTAAACACAGATCATCAAAATACTTTAAATAGCCAAAACAGCAGCTTTAAAATAATTCAAACAATTTTTCTTAATATATAGTGTATTGTTCCCCAAGAAATTAGGGAATTTCAATGATTCTGTTTTTTAATAATGCCCAACACTGTCTCAGCAGTGGGTGTGAAAGGGATCTGCAAAGGAATAAATATTGCTCTTCCCTTTTAAGAGAGAAACTGAGGCAAAATGTCTTGCTGGGAACACTGTCTTGTTCAATAAGCAGATCCAGGAAAGGAAAAAAAGCCCTGAATTTCAGCCCAGGAAATGAGCATCGATACCAAGAAGATGACTGGCTGAGGCAGTTCTTTCAAAAGTAAATATTAAATTCAGAAATAAAAATTCTTGTTTTGCAGTGGGAAAAGAGTATGATGTGCTTGGAAAGCTGGAATGCTTTCTGGCTGGCAAGCTGCCCAGAGTAAAAGGACCCGAGGGAGCTGGTCAACAGTGGCTGTCCCTGAGCCAGCATGTGCCAGGTGGCCAAGGAAGCCAATGGCATCCTGACCCTTATCAGGATAGTGAGGCCAGCAGGACCAGGACAGTGACTGCACTGGTGAGGCCACACCTCAGATCCTGTGTCCCTCACTGCAAGAAAGGCTCTGAGGAGCTGGAGCATATCCAGAGAAGGGCAATGGAGCTGGAGAAGGGCCTGGAGCACAAAACTGAGGAGGAGTCGCTGAGGGATCTGGGGGGATTTATGCCGTAGAAAAGGAGGCTCAGGAGGAGTGCAAAACTTTGCACTCTTCTACAACTACCTGTAAGGAGATTGCAGTCAGTGAGGGGTCAGTCTCTGCTTAGAGGTGACAAGAGGAAACAGCCTTAAGTTGGACTGGTGGAGGTTTAAATTGGATGTCAAGAAAAATTTCTTCATGGAACGAATTTTAGAGCATTGGAACAGCCTGCCAGGGAAGTGGTAGGGTCACCATTTGTGAATGAAGAAAACTGAAGGGATAACCTTTAAAGTGGGAGAAAAACAAGAATAGGGAAGCTGTAAGTCTCAAGAAAGTGCCACCATATATAAACTCTTTGTAAATACTTAGATGAGAACAGGGAGACAAATTTTTGTTTTACAAACAGGGAATTTCCCTTTACAGACAGGGGAAAAAGCAACAGGTAACATCTATCTTCATTCTAGCCTGACTCTCTTGCTATTTGATGTACTCTTCTCAGAAGGAAGCTTAGGAAAGGTCTGTAAATTTGGTATAAAGGTGCCAGGAAAGTCATATTCACAGAGTAGCTATCAAGTGTATGTCTTTAAAGTGGAATGATGCATAAGGTGGAGTTCCTGAGGAGTTTATCTTTAGCCTAATACACTTACATATCTGCTCAAAGTAATACAGACAGTGTTTATTAAATACACAGGTGACTCTAAGCTGCAAATACATCGTAAAACAGGGCTGAAATCCCAAAGGGAGAGATTATTTGGAGAAAAAATAATAGAAGACCAGTCGCATTTTAATGAGAACAATCAGAGGACATAAGTATGACCAATCAAATAAAAATAGATCAGAGAAAAGATGGCTTAGGAAACCAAGAACTGAGAAAAATATGTGGGATTCAGGTGGATCAACACTGGCTGTATGAGTGCATAGCGTAGTGAAATAACTACACTCTAATATTTGCCATACAACATATCACTTCCACTACTCTCACTGCTGATAGAATCTCTAATAAAACCTTGTGTTCAGTTCTGATATTGAATATCAGGAGAAGTATGTGTGAATTGGAGACTGCTGAGGGGAAAGTACAAAGTGGTCATTGTACTTAGTGGTCTGGAACTCATGATCTATATGGAAATATTGATGGAATAGTGATTATTTTGTCTGGAGTAGAGAAGACTGACAAACATCATAAATGTCCTCAAAGCCTGAAAGGCCTGCAAATGGGCATAATATCCATGATACACAGGACATAAATTAAAGGCTGATACTGCAACCAGAAAAAAAAATCATTTTAGGGACTTCAGTAGGTCAGTGAGGATAGCAAAGCACTGGAGCAGATTTCCAGGCAGCTTTTGAAACCCTAACCATCTGACCATTCTAAGAAAAAAATTACACAAACAGTCCTCAGAATGACAGAGGAACAGCTGACCAAACCTTGAGGTAGGTGAATGGACTAGTGATTTTCTGCAATTCTTTTAAAGGGTTATTTTTTTCTGTGACTCTGACAAGGGAGAAGACTTATTAGGAAGAAGCTTACAAAGGCACCTAACTTTAATGGGAATTTTTAAGAATCCTGTTCAATACACAAATAATCAGATTGTGAGATTTCTTCTTCATCTCATAAGACAAAGATTTTATTAGACGTATCACCACCAATAACTACAAACAAAAAGCTTTGGAGAATGTATTTTTTTCAAATATTCATATAATAATTATTTCCAGTATAGCTCTGCAGCTACTGGGATGGACACTGCATATCTGACTATTGATTTCCTTTCCCAAAGAACACTGGAGTACCCTTGAAAGTGCATCCTGGTTTGAACCTATAAAAGCAGCAATTGTACTTGCAGCATTGCAAGTTCTCTTAGAATTATGTTGTTTCATTTCCCCATGACAATCCTGCTTGTGATAACAAAAAGATCTTTTGGCTCCTGGGTCAAGATCTCCATGTGAAGTCTCCTTAGATGTTAGACCTCATGAATTTTTAGTGACAAGAAGCTAATGGCTCCTGAGACCTGTAAAATTAAAATCTATTGGAAAATTCATAGTCTGGGACTGATGCTGATCACATATTTCTCCTCTTATTTGCTCCCACTTGAGACTTCACACCTCAAACAAGGCTCTTGCTGTTCTGCTGTCATTGTGCCTTGATTTAGTCAGTCACAATAATATCCTTTTTTTTTTTATGCTTATCTATTTTCAGCTCTCTACACAATTTCTGAGGTTATTTGCAATAGGACAAGGCTGTAAATTTGAAACCTTTCCGTTCCTGGGGTGTCTTGTACTGCTCTGACTACATAAAGAGGCTGAGTGCTTTGTGTTCACAGGGAGAGCCAAGAGCAATCAGCCACATGGAGATATTTTTATTATCATTCTCTTCCAATATCTGTCTATGAGGATCATACTGCACAGATGTAGGTCTAAAAATAAGTATTCCTGGCTGAAAATCTCTCTCATTGATAATCGTGTATGGTTTGCATTTGAGGATTGTTTTCCCCCTTCTATTTTCCCTTAAAGTAGAACTGAAGAGTGAGATTTGGTGCCAGGAATGGAAATTGGGCCAAATCATGTCCCATGCTAGAACATATGCTTAAACTGAGAAGAAGTACCACAGAATGATGACAGTTTTAACCTCACCTGACAATATTCTCTTGCCATATGCATAAGGACTACACACCCAAGAAATCTAGTTAAAAATCTGCTAAATTTAGGATGACTGATATAAGCAATCTTGGAGGTCAATGTCCTACACACTTTGAACGACACAAATGTGTCAAAATTTGAGTGATATGTTTACCTAGGCAACCATTCAGGCAAGGAGAAGAAATGCAGAGTTACAAAGCACAGGTGGATAGATTTTAACTAGGATAGATTTTAAACTTAGTATTAGTGAGGATGTGCCTGCTGCAGGAATGTTATATAATTAGGGATCAATTAATCCACAGGAAATATAGAGAAAGATTTTCATGTTTTGTCTTTGCCTGTTGTCTCTTGGTGCCTTTTGAAATAAGATCCATCTTCTGCTGTATTTGGTGATGTAATTTCCTTAAAAAAAAAAAAAAAATCAAATGGAGCTGCACGTAAGTGTCCAGAAATCACTGATAGAACAGCTGGGGAAAGCAGGAGCCAGTGGCCAACTAGACAGATAACAGAAAGCCTTCAGATGTCTATGAAGGTGAGTTCACTACAAAACTTTTGTCTTTCCTATCATTGTAGAGAGATAAAATCGGTCACGTAGTTTAGAGACAGAAAATGCCTAGTTTTCTTTGTTGGCTGTAAGGCTGACATGGGACACAAGGTCCATAGCTCAGGTGGAAGTACCTTACAAAGCTCCTCCTTTGGATACGAACTGGAGGGCAGAGAAATGCTTGAGGAACTGGGTTTGCTGAAGATTGGAAGCAGAAGATTACAAAGTGCTTTAATTTGTGTAGGAAAACCAAAAATTAATATGATTTTGTAGTAAGTTCAAAATTCTATTACTGGGAAAGGAGAAAAACAATCTATATGTAAAGCCAAGAGCTTATTGTTACTATAATTGAAATCTTAACAAGGTAATCAAAGAGTTATTATGAGTCTATCTCAATGTATTTAAAAAAAATTTAAAAGTGAAGCAAATTAAAGAATACCACTACACATAAAAGATATTAACAATAATAATAAACCAGCTAAGATGATTTTTAAAAGCACAGTCCCCATCCTCTATCCTTTTTCCTGGTATTTTCACCTTTTTACTGTCATCCAGGCCCTGGAGTTCATGGCTTCCAGTAGGCCAGGGAAGGGGAGATGGATGTAGAGCATCCCAAGTCCTTCACCAGGAGGATTATGATGATGCTATGATGCTGGTGATGACTTCTTTCTGCTTAGGATGTTTTTGTTTGCTAGCACATATTTACACCTTGATTTTTCTTTCTTGGTTAGCCTGTCTATGCTACATGCAAATTTCATGCATAAATGCCATTATACAGATGCTGCACATTTGTTCACGATTCTCTTTGTTAATCCTAAATCCAGTTCGCCCATCAAGATCTGAATTTCTTTAATTGACCATGGCTGGTCTGTTTACAAACTTGGGGTTTCCATGCATGTCTGTAGCCCATGTAAGCTAAACCAAGTTACAACCAAACTGCAGTTAGGTCAGGACTAGTTCAGGAAGAACCAACCTTGACAAGGCTTCAATCCCACGGCCTTGCAAGTACAGTACAAGAACTGTGATCTTTTATTAAGGAGGGCAACACCAAATTGCTGGGCTGCAAAGCTACATTTTCTAGACACCCTGCTTTTCAAAAGGTCCTATGTACTGCTTAAGCCAGCTTGATGACAAGTTATGTGATCTCTGTTTACTGTGCTCACATTAAAAGGGACCCCTTTTTCACAGTGTACAGGCAGCATAAGTGAGGTATGTTCTAAATGCATCACTTGCTCTCATATTTAGGCAGTTGGTGTTCCTTCCAAATGAGCTGTAACATGAATCACCCATTACTAGAACAGACAGCTAGAGCTCCAGTTTTATAGTCATCCATTCTAGCAGGAGCTGACAGTAATGACCTTGGAATTCTCTGCACTACCTGCAGAATCAGACTTGGCATGCAAATAATGATTGTAATATAACAAGGTTAACTTCTACTTTTCTTTAAAGAGGAAGGGAGAGGGAGAGATCTTAGGAAATGAGTGACAGCATGAACATGCACACACCAGCCAGTGGGAAGTTCTGTGGTTGTTACTGGTGGGTAGTTTTCGATCCTGCAATAACAGACATCTTTAAAAGCGTAGACTTGAATTCAAAGAAGGCTGGTTTCCTAACCCTGAGTTTCTCTCTAATCTTTCTAGTGTCAGATCCCTAGAGAAAGAGAAACCACTAGAAGACCAATATCACTTTGGGTCAAACAGTTCTCTACTTGCTGAACTTGGACTGTAGAACTCCTTCATTTGGCCTTCTGTATGCCCCCCAAAGTAGGCATCTGAGCATTTAAGTGGTCCAGTCAGCATCTACTAACACACTCAACACTAAGATGAACTGTGAAGACCCCAGAATCCAACCTCCAGCAGACTTTTCCACTTCTCACTATATTGAAGTTAGAGAATTTGTTTTAAAATTACATATATATTAAAAAAAAATTGTTACTGACTTTTCATTGATCACTTACAACAACATGATCACTATGAATTTAAATTTGCAGGATCTCTGTAGTACTGAGCACTCACAGATAACAAACAGCTCACCAGTGACTGCAGTCCCATGATCTGCATATTTGTCAGATGTTGTGTCTTCCTCATAGCTATTTCAAAGAGCAAACTCATGTATAATGTGCTGCACTAAATCACTCTTTAGCACCTAGCAATGCTGCTTTCTTATATTCATTCTATCCTGTAAAAACAATTGCTTTCATTGATGCTATAGAATCTATTCTTAGAAAGTTGTTTCCTCATTTCAAAGTTTTACAATAGAACATGCCTTCTTATTAAGCTGTCAGCTAGCTTGAATTCACTTCTTGGACTCGTACATGAACTTTAGAGAAAATTGACCATTGCTTTTTAGTCAGATAATTATGGCATGGATTTTTGAACATGACTTGGAACCAAAAAAAAAAAAAAAAAAAAAAAAAAAAAAAAAAAAAAAAAAAAATTAGGAGCTTGAGTCCAAGTACTCAAGGGAAAAACAAATTCTACCCAGGTTATCACATCAGGAGTGTCATAATATTTATTAAACTTGTGTCCAGCTTTTTGATTTTAGATATTTTCAAGAGAAACTGCAGCAGTCACATCCTGTCTTTTAGGATCCCAACTGTGAGTACAGTTGCTGCAACAGTTTTGTAGAGTTGAAAAAAAAAACACCTTCATGTATTAATCTTTAGTCATGGAACGTAGAATTGTAGGTTCCTGTGCCTGAGATCAAGAACTGCAGTCAGGCAATGCATGGGGAAAAAAGCAACCCAACAACAAAATGTTCAAATTCAAAAGCACAGGAGAAGAAATGTAGGGAAAAGAAAAATTTTGAGCTGACAATTGTGAGAAGAAGCTGTCTCCCTGAACAGAAAATTAAATTATTCAAATATATGAGGCAGTTAAACCACTGGAATGAAAACAGAATGAAAAAGAATTTTAATAGATTTTAAAGGCTTGGGGTTTTATACAACATCTTGCCATCATTTGCAGTCTCCTGCTGTCAGTTCAAAGGCACTTGGCCTTATTTCTTTAAGTCAACAAAGAACCAAAACTCACAAAGGTTAATGCAATTCCTGAGCAAAATTTATAATGCAGTATTGTGGAGGAAGCTGACAAAGTGAAGAAGAGGTTGAGATTTAGCAGTGACTGGCAAGCTGGAGAATTAAATAAATTGACAATTTTATGCACTATATAAATAGATGGGAAACATTTATGGTAGCTTTTCAGGCTATAATGGGCATACCTGAATGAGGATCTCTTTTGTATCACTTTAAATCTGTAAATCCAAAATGTGGCTATTACAGTCAGAAATTATTTTACCTGTACTGTATGTAATGTATGGTCTAGCAGACCCACAGACACAAATTCACCAGTTCTTGGCTCAATCTGATTTTTAGAGCAACAAATAAAAACCATAGGTGGTTTGGCACCACAGTTTTTGTGGGATTTGTTTTGTGGATTTTGTTTTGTAGGGGGAAGAAACTTAGAAAACAGCAGAATGGGTTACAAATTATATTAATTGTTCTAGCAGCCTATTTCTTGATTTCCCCTTTCTCAAACCCCATAACTTCTCCAATTTCTGCAATACAAGAGAAAAGTATACATAAGGGAATTAAATGATGAGGAATCCTGGCACAACTTGTTGAAAGTCCGTCCGTCCATCCATCCATCCATCCATCCATCCATCCATCCATCCATCCATCCATCCATCCATCCCATAGAGGAAGACGCCTATCTCATGGCCATGGGATTGATACAGCTTCAGTATCAGGACGAAGCTGATGGATGTTGCCACCAAAGTGTTCTCCTCAGGTAACTGAATGTAATCCCAGAGCCTGGTAGTAGGTGCTCACAGCTGCTCATAGCTTCCTAAACTGAGAGATACCTCCCCGGTCATGTGCCAGAGAAATAGTTTAAGTTTGTATTCTTCAGGAGACTGAAAAGCTTTTGATACCTAGCTAGACTGCCTAGTACAGAATGAAAAATCTCTTCAGTACCAACATTTTGAAATACCCATCTCAAGACACATTAAAATCACTATACAGTAACACAGTATTTCTGTTGCTATGAGACACATAGCTGAAGCTCTTCAGAATGCTGCAATCACAGTGTTCTTTATGTCTTTACTAGAATTTTGGGCATTTAAAGATTCCTTTTTTATGGCTTTGGATTCATGATGTCACCTTGATTTCCCCTTTCTTGATTTCCCCTTTCTCAAACCCCATAACTTGATTTCCCCTTTCTCAAACCCCATAACTTCTCCAATTTCTGCAATACAAGAGAAAAGTATACATAAGGGAATTAAATGATGAGGAATCCTGGCACAACTTGTTGAAAGTCCGTCCGTCCATCCATCCATCCATCCATCCATCCATCCATCCATCCATCCATCCATCCATCCATCCCATAGAGGAAGACGCCTATCTCATGGCCATGGGATTGATACAGCTTCAGTATCAGGACGAAGCTGATGGATGTTGCCACCAAAGTGTTCTCCTCAGGTAACTGAATGTAATCCCAGAGCCTGGTAGTAGGTGCTCACAGCTGCTCATAGCTTCCTAAACTGAGAGATACCTCCCCGGTCATGTGCCAGAGAAATAGTTTAAGTTTGTATTCTTCAGGAGACTGAAAAGCTTTTGATACCTAGCTAGACTGCCTAGTACAGAATGAAAAATCTCTTCAGTACCAACATTTTGAAATACCCATCTCAAGACACATTAAAATCACTATACAGTAACACAGTATTTCTGTTGCTATGAGACACATAGCTGAAGCTCTTCAGAATGCTGCAATCACAGTGTTCTTTATGTCTTTACTAGAATTTTGGGCATTTAAAGATTCCTTTTTTATGGCTTTGGATTCATGATGTCACATCTGCTTATTAGCATTACAATACATTTTCTTACAAAGCCACTAGCTCTACTAAAGACGTATCTTTCATAATGATTAAAATAATCAGTAGTAATAATACCCACAAGAAAAACAGGAAATTATATTATTATTTGTAACTTCATAAATTATTTAGTGTTCAAAACAGTTTTTAAATCTCTTTTTTAGGTAAGTTCCATGCAAAGGTCTCTAATTTTATAGGTTTTTTTATCTCCCACCTTTCAGACTGTCAGTCTACATGGAAACTTTGTTTTCTCTGTGCTTGCTTGAATCAACTCAGCTTCACCTAAGGAAAGCACCATCTTTCTCTTCATCTCTTTTCTTCTGTATCTTTCTTTTGTGGCTTTGAGAACAACTTATTAGTATTCATATTCCTCAGCAGTATCCCTACATGCCACAAGGCCATATTTTTGTAGGCATCCTACAGATCACAGAGAGGCCTGATGCTTTCCAGAACTGACATACAGTCTAAGTGGCTTTAACAGAAAGTCTGGTTTTCTGCCCTTTTTACATTTAGGAAACTGGGACAAAGAGGCAGTAATACTCAAGTATAATCTTAAATAGTATTTCTACATCTCTATCCCATCTAAAATACTTTTGTACCTAAAGAAGAGGTACAAAACTATTTTATATGCATACTCCTTGATAAACTAACATAAGGTTCACATTAAACCAGATTTTATCCATTATTCCACAAACTAATGCTCACCTGTATATCCTGAGCCACTGGCATGACCATGGCTCACACAGGCCAGCAGATTGGTAACAAGGTCAAATTAAACTTATTTCAATAAACACTGTCTTGGGAGGACTGTTACATTAAACTGTTTCCTACAGCTCTCTAGATTTCTAGTGTCATCCAGTGGTCTAGAGATCACCTAGGGTTGTCTGCATCATCCCAAGTAAAATGAAGCAGCTGGAAATCCTCTTTAACAATGTAAGTAACATTCAGCTGTGGCTATAGCACACCTCTGAAAGAGCACAGATAATTAGACAATCATAGCAGTCCTGGTCCTTGGCCCTAAGGACCACACCAAAAGCCAGATTTTCTTTGGCTGTTAGTTTTCTTACAGGATTTTCATACCAACTGTTTCTTGTTTGATCTACAAAGGACTAACTCCTCAAGCTCTATCTCAGTTGTGAAAGACTTGTAAACCTACCTAGGATATGGTGATATTAGTTATAAACTGCAACTTAATTCTGAGGATCTCAGTGTACAGCTGAAGAAAAGTGTGTTTTTCCAACCGGGTCTGAAAGTGTCTTTAGAAAAACACCATCAATGGAAACAGAAAGCCAGAACACCCTGAAACCCTGGATGTAAAAACTGATTGTTCCACTCGTTCTAAATCTGCTCACATGGAATTTAACTGGGTGATGAGCTGAGCAACAGGATCAGCAAAAAGCCCAAGACGCTTATTTAGCCTTTGTCATCCTAAGGCTTGAGCTCCTAAGGCCCAGGTTCTGGATGCCCGTGTTAGAAAGGGGTCACTGTGAAGCCAGGCTGACAGTGGATTCTTGATTTACTTGCTATCTTGCAGCGGCCTTCAAATGGCTCAACCAAAATAGTAAGTGCTTCTCTAGGCTCCCTTCCCCACTAAGGGTTAGTTTAAGTTTATAGTCTTGAACAATGAAATTTTTAACAGTGCAATAGTTTTGAGAGAAGTCTTGAAAATTCTCACATTTTGCATGGTCTAGTACTTCTTCCAAAGGGAATATTAATAATTATTTGGGTAAGATTGCAGCCATAATCTCCCAGTCCTATGGAAGCCCTTCTCCCTGCATTCTTGTCCAGACTTTAGTCAAGATGTTTCAGAAAGGCTGACTAGATTTTTATTGGTCCAAAAACAAAACAGGGATGCTTCTGAAGTGATTTGGATCTTAATAAAGGAAAAATTGAGGAGTCAGAGGTCAGACGTGGACAGTGCTGATGAAAACACAGAACAAATATTAAGCTTGTATTATTTCATGGAAATGGAGAGAAGCCCAAAGTAAGTAATAATATTATATATTTTATTTTATAATCCTCCCCCCCCCCCTCCAAAGAAAACAAAATTAAAATAGTTTTTCTTCAAATGCTGGATGATACTCTTAAAGGAATACCAGGGATTTAGAAAATTTAGAGATATTGAAAGTCTTTAAATACTGGCAGCAAATACTTCAAATTTTCCAAAAGGTTCATTGCAAAGGCAATATGTTGATTGCATGTAGGGGTGCAAATACTTTATCACTCCTTTGTAATTGATCCTGCTCAATAGAGCTGATAAAATCAGTCAATTAATCTGATTAATTAGCCCTTTCTTCTTGTTGGACAAGGATTCTTGACCATACTTTTATTTCTTTTTTCATTAGTTCAAAATGTTCTTCACAAACACCTCCCTGGCTCTACGCTTCATTTACTCTGGGTAAAACTGACGGTTCTCCAGCACAAGATCTGACCACTAGTCCAATTCCAGTGAAGTCAGGAGCCTTGGGCTGTACAGCTGATCATTTACATCACACAGGATTTTTTTCTAGCATTTTTTCTGCTCCACACACTTTGGTTATAATAGTCAGCAAAGGGTGACAAGTGTAGGATTGTCAGCTTTTAGTAACACCCAAATTTATGTACAAAAAGACTGTACACAGCAACAGCAGCTATTGACCAAATGGATAAACAAGAACACATTTTCAATCATTTTTGTGAGCAGTTAGAGAAAAAACTGCTCAATAAACATAACCAAAACTAGAATACAAATATGAATATGAATATGCATTACTATCCAGTATTCACACATCTTTTATTGAATTTATCAGGAAGAATACTCATTGCCAATGAGTTATTTGAGACCACAGGCATGCATCCTGTATATCCCCCATTTAAAAAACTGCCATATTTTTCCCACAAATGATAATCAATCCCCTTTTAATGTGTCTTATAAATTTTAAAACTCTTGAGTAGCACTATTTATTAATAAAATTATTAATAAAACATTCTGACTATTTTAATAACATTAATAAAACATATAGAGGATTTATTAACAAGATTTTTTAAAGTCCACACACATCTATTAAAAATCACCAATGACAATTCATGATTCTATTACATCCTGTTCAGGTCTAATAGATATGTAATTCAGAAATTTCTACTGAAATTTCAATAGAATGAATTTTTTACATGACATCGCAAGATAGTTAGTAATATATTAGAAATTGCTAGGTCTTCGAAATATCACAGCTCTTCCTGTGTTATTTCTTTTTTTTTATTTTCTAATAATGCCAGCCCAGCTTCACAGGTGTAGTGGAGACTGGCCTATTTCTGTTATCCAGTCAAAGATAGGAGGACCTCAAATCTTTATCCTCAAACATTTATCAACTAACATCCATTCCCATGGCAGCCAGGAACAAATTCAAAGGTCACTGACAGCTCTTTTGAATATATATATATTTTTTGAAGAACAGTGAGTAAAAAATGTTCTTCCCAATACTGGAAGAGGTCATTAACTAAGACTTCTTTAATGACCATTAACAATCATTAACTAACATGCTATGTTATTCATTTACCAGAGGCACTCTGCAGCACTTAAAATGAGAGAAGAGGAAACCATAAACCAAAAATTCCTTCCTTAATAATACTTACAGCTGAATTTGGGACACAGTCTGGTATGTGCATTGTAAAGATAAACGGCATTCCAAAAGTCTCACTGACCACAAAAGCTTTTATACTGACATTGGCCCCAGAAAAATCCCTATTGAAAACTACTTCAGGTCAGAGCTTCTCCTCCCACATAGGGCTGGAAAAAAAAATATTCCTGTTGAGGAAGAAATCTCAAGGTGAAGAAAGTTCATGGGTAGGAAGTTCCTCATTGAGATTTTTACAACTGCAGTATAAACCTAAGACCTCGACTCACACTACATTCTCCCCTAGGATATCAACAGGAGTCACAAGCTTGATCATTTAATCCAACCCAGACCTGAACTCAGCCGTCACCTCAGTTTGCAACAATGCACACTTTGGAATAAGGAGGCAAACAGAATAATTTAACATAGACAGATCTCTAGCTCCTTCTCACAGTTCCTCTTTGGAAGTGAGAAATGTTTGGATAGCTGAGGATGAAAGGATCCTTACACTGATCACCGTAACAAACCTCTGGATTTGGATCTCTGTTCAGGCACACCACACATATGAGTCTGAAGAAGACAGGTACAATGTAGTTGCCATAAGGTAGGAGCAGCTTCCTTGTGAGAATGCTTGGCCGAGAAGATCTTACAGCTGATCCCATTGCTGATTATATAATATAAGCATTATTAAGGTCTAATGGCCTGGGACATCCCTGGTTGCAATGGACATTCCCCTCTGGGAATATTATTCCAAGTCTACTCCTCTCCCCATGCATAGTCTGCTGAGATTGAAGGCACCTCGCTGTTCCAATGATTATTGGTTCTTCCCTCCTCCCACAACAGAAAATTAAAAATGCATATTACACATTACAAAACACCAACATTTAATTAAAAGATGCAATCAATTCAATACACGTAGTTTTACTGCTTGATGCATCCTAACACACATAATGCAGAAATTAAACTACAAATTAACAAATATCCAGCACAAATATGTAAAGAAAAAATAGTGCATACACTGATTTTGTTTCTTGTAGATGGTACAACTCTTATGTTATGGGAGGTTTGTTTTGCTTTCTACAGAGTATAAGATGTGTCACTGTAATACAGATGACACACTTAGCCAGCCAGCTTTACAAATTGGGATAATAGAGTGAATTGGTTGAACAGGCCCAAGATACACAAACAGCTGCCAGTATTTTATCTGGATGGATATTTGTCAGCTAACTAATTGACCTGAGTGTAGATAAAATATGGGAAGTTTGGATATTCAGAACATTCTCACAGCAAAGATATGGAGGTATTTTTAAAACACTGATGATTTCAAATCAAAGAAGTTTAATTGCAACTTTAGATGTAATATTTTATAGGAAAATGTTCAACAACTCCTACAGGAAAAAGGTGATCAATACCTTATGGTCGCAATTACTTTACAGTGGTATGGACTTTTGCCAAAAATCATTCACCTGGATTGAGAAAGAAATATGCAAAAATTGTGTTTGCAGAGCCAGAATTTAGCTAGTGTAAATGAAGAGATATGGGTGAACAACTGTAAGCACAACAGATTGCAGCTGAGACAATTCTTGAGGGATTTTCTTGAGGGAAGTCCTCTGGACCTGATTCATCTCTTCAGTCTGCTCCTAGAAAGTCAAGTTTTTTCCTTCATTCCAGCAGATTTCGTTGCAGCAGTTTGAACATCCCCTTCCCTTTCCTTCCCCTCCCTGGACTGTCTGCACACCTGCCATCCCAACAGGAGTTAAACCCAAAATTTGGTCAATTACCCTGGAAATTATGTTTCACAGGGCCAGTGCTGGGACTGGGTCTGGCAATAAACTACACAATAAGACCATCTTCTCCAGTGAGTCCATCATTCCCTCTTCTCTCACCATATGGCTTATCCATAGGGGCTGCCTCCGCTGTAAGGTCACCATAATGTCTGCCAACAACAGATCAGAGACCTCAATGTATGAGCTTCTTTCTTTCCATAACAGATGCTTAAAGAACCCAGAGCATTCCCTTTATGGTTAAATTAAACTGAAGCTGAACAAACTACTAACCCTTGCCTCCATAATATCTGGGATGAAGAACTGGCTCCATTTTACCCAAGGTCCCTGACAGATGAATGTAATGCTATCACAGAACCTCCAGCAGAGCACACACACACAGAAGCTGCCATACATGCCATGCCTCAAAACTCAGTGGTTTAGCTAGAAAAATAAATTAATTTAAATAACAGACAGAGGTAAGAGGTCTCAGATTTCCTCCTTTTCTGAAGACACTTCAATTCTTACCTTGATTCCTACATTCTTACTCGTCTTGTTGCAAGAAGGACTTCACCCAATGCCCACAAAAGCCAACATGAATTTTTATGTTGCTGTAAATGGACTTTGTGTAAGAATCAAAGCAAAAACCACATCCCCAATCAAACCTCTCTGAGCACTACAAAGAGCAATTAGAATGCAGATAACACATTGCTGTTTCTAATTGTTCATTATCATAGCATTATAGATGTTATGGCTGGTTTTTCTCCTTTGCTGATGTTGCTACATCAGTCAAATGTCCCTATAGCAAATTATACAGACATATTTCAGTCTAATTAAAAACTCACATCAGTGTGATTAAAAAACATCAGTAGCAGTGTTCTAGAGGGAGACAACATTCCATGTATTTATAGTAGCTGGAGGTGGGCCTTTCTTTTGCTGTAGTTAACTCATATTTCCCATAATAAGGTCCTGCTGCAAGGTGATTCTGACCTCGCTGAACTTTAACTGCTAGGGTTGTGTTGTTATATGCCTGGTTGACTTCCTGTGCCTCATTTTTCTGGAAGTGAGACAAGGTTCCATGTGAAAAACTATATGGGATACTGTGAATGAAAACCATTAATATTAAAATACATGCATGCAATGCTGAATTGAGGCTGTACTTGGAAATGTAATCTTGACTTTGAAATAAGTGACTTTGAACTCTCAATGCAGCCTGCCACCTGTGGTTCTCTTATCTTGCTCTGTGGTAGCAAAGGTCTCAAGGGCACAAAATCCTCTACCTAAACATTGCCCTCTGTATCTGTTTCTTGACAGGAGGATCTGCAGGCTTCTCTGGTCTCTGCTGAAGGACTAGCAGGACCCATCTCCTCCTCTTGAAATTGTGGGTCTTGGATTAAAGGAGGATTTTGATAGCTGGTAAGAGCCAGCCAACTCCACTATACAGAGCTGTTAGTGACTAAACTCCCTTAAAGATCTGTTTTAAAGAGCTGCTTCCTAAATCCTTAAATGTTCAACTGAGTGTCGATAGTCTTATCTCCCATAGTTAATATGAATGAATGTCCCTTTTAATCAACCAAGCATTTATCACTGAAGATGTGTTGAATTAAGGAGAAAAGACTGATTAATGACTCTGCCTATCTCTCTGTGTTAGTATCTCTTCAAAAGGAAGGGGAGTTATTCTCTGTATTTTTTAATTAATTGACACATTTGCTACTATTAATTTAGCAAGTCATTATGTCATAAAGGCATTTGTCAATAACTGTCAGTGAAGGCTGATAGAATATACTTAAAATGTGGCTATGAAGACACAGCCCACAGATGGTCACAGAGCTTTTTGGAGATGTCAAAGAGGAGGAGAAAGAAAGTTCTCATTGTTGATGGTAGCACATAACATTCTTATGGAAATAAAGAATCAAGGCTTATTGCAGTGTTTAATATGTCTGGGAGCTATCTCACTTCCTTACTAAAAATCTGGTCAAAAGAGGCTCCTAGAAAAGGAAGAAAGAGGTGTAATAATACAGAATATCAAGATGTAACGGATTATCAACATCTCTGTGACTCTGGCTCTAACATTCACCTTCCATTCCTGTCACGTGTCACCCCCTTGATCTGATCTGTATAACCTTCCCTTTATTCCCCTCTTCTGTCACAGTGCAGTTTTGTCACTCACCAGAAGTGGCTCCATTACAATTACTGTCCAGAGCAGTTACTGGCTGTCTTGCCTTGTGTTTGAATGAGCTGGATAAACATTGCCATCTGTAGCCCTTTGTGATGATAGTCACTTTCTTTGCAGGAGTCTGAAACTTCCAGGCTTCACTTTCCTTTTGCCATTCCCCAAATGATTCCTCCAGCAAAATTGCTCATGGTGTATCTGCCAGTCAGAAGAAAGAATATGAAATTGAATAGGATTTTTTTGCCTCTTGCTGTTATGCCAAGCCCTTTAAGGAAAGAATAATGAGCCATAGCTGACGCCAGTCATTCATGACCATTGCCAGAAATGTAATGCAAATGTAACTGCAAAGAACTGATATGCCTACTCTTGGATGCAAAATTATTTCAAGTTTTCCCCTCCTTATATATGATAGAAAAAGAGAACTAGTGCTGCCACAGGAAAAGAAGGAAACCCTTGAGAAGTGGGAAAAGCTCCATAGAAAATTATGTTCAACGCACCATTTCTATTTCTGTATCCCATCTACAGAGATGGGTCAAAAGCAGGCAAAGAACATAAATCCTATGCAATCAAAGAACCTGTTAGGAAATGTCAGAGATTCTCCTAAGCTGCTAAGCTTGACTGCAAGATCATGATGATTCACTCTCTCTCTCTCTCCTCAGTGATATTCAGTATTTTCTCTGAAACTCCAGCTTTAGAATTAAAAAGGCATTAAAAACTCTTTAGCAATGAAGAGCAATAATCTACATAACAGAACAGAAAGGTTTGAAAAGGCAAAGCATCTGCAGCCTGAAAGTTCAAAACCAATTGATAAATTGAATCAACTTATCAATACTGGGGTGTTTGATTTTTTTTTTTTTTTCATTTAATTGCATAGTTTTAATCCAAACCAGGACAGTTGTCAGGGATTTACAGTGCTTCTTATCCTTTCAGAGCAACAGCCTGATGTCCTCCAGCAACCTTAGCAAACCACTCTGGTCCACTTTTGCCATGATCTCCCAGTGCCCATTTCTCTAAAATTCAAATCTAACTCAGCTTCTAAATTTTTCTTCCATCTATTCCTAGGATACCTCGTCCATCTACCTTCATGAATACAAATCTGAGCAAGCACACAGGCAGAGCAGAGTTCTTCCCCATCCAAAAGTTTGGTCACTTGATTAAAAGAAGTTTTAGAAGTTTCTTTAAATGCTGTGAGGAGCTTTATATCTGGTTAACAAGCTACATGAATCCACATTTCTGTTGTTTGTGAGAGAAAATAAGTGTCATCACCCCAGCTTGTAAGTCTTTTAGCTTAACCTATTTCTAAGATTACTTTTGCTCACCAGCATGCACATGAAGATAATTTCACTATATCAAGGCTATAAACAACACCCTTGAGGCTGTTTGTTTATCTACTAAGCAGATAAATAAAAAACTCCTATAAAATGAAAGACTTGTATCTCCCCTTGACAACATGATAATCAGTGCAGAGTGAGTGAATAGCTTGTACCAAGTCTGTACAATAATTATTGGAAGATTATTCAAGTTCTGCATAGTGTCAGTCCAGCCTTGCTCAGAAATTCACAGTTAAATCAGATTGGAAATGATGAAAAGAATTTTCAGTATTTTCTGCTAGTGAGTGAAAAGTAAAATTACTCCTTGTTCCTCCTATCAAAATATCCCTTGATTTGGGAACTCACAAGTCCCTTAATGACTCAGTTTCTTTGTGGAGCCCTTTGACCCTCCTGCAAAGAGTGCCACCACAAGGCACAGCCACCAGCACCACACATTCTGTGTCACTTGCCAAATCTAGTGAGCAGGTCTGTCACTGCTCATGGGGAAACATCAACACAAACCTTTGGCTGACTTTTCCATTCAGTGACCTGCTCTGTTGTTTCCAGATTCCTCCCTCTAAAGGAAAATCACATCCCATCTACCATAAAACAAAAAGACGTAAACAGCACAGAGAAATATTTAAGCTTTCATTCTCCCTGCTTCTCAGTGTGGTGTCCTAACTCTGATGATCATTTTTTGTCCCAGTCTGGTATCCATTGTTTCCCATCCCCACAGATGTATTCATCCTGCAGATATTTAAGATTGATTTTCCCAAAACCATTTGAATATCTGTATCACCAGGGTCAGTGTTATGCTTCTGACTGTACTTTTCTCCTTATTAGAAACCCAGCTGAGGGCTGTGCAGAACCTTATGCATTTATATGCAGATGACACTTCTATTTTCACTGAATGATGAGGTGTCCTCTCTTTTTAATTCCTTTTCCTCTGAAATGGCAAATGTGATCATCTGACTTAATAAGCACCTTTTCATTCTTAAGGCTGGATAAAAAAAAAGTGTGGCACAGGCTTTGTGTTCCTTTCCCTGTTCAAAATATCTCTCTTGCCCAATATGAACCACTACATTTTTGTGACAAGAAATGTGTAACTCTTAGATGAAATTATTGATGCTTCTTACAGGTATTCACAGGACCACCTAGATGTTGTGTCCATCTTGTAGATACCTTGATGCTATTTAAAAGACCTGGCTCTATCTCATCAATTGCAGACTAAGTTATAAGCCATCTGACCTGACCAAGGAGTAAAGCTAGTAGCAGAAATTACTAGGTATCTGTGGTTTTTGGATTATGAAGCGTGACAATCCTTTTAACACTTTACATGTCATTCAATTCTATAATACCCTGTATTGTCACTCAGCAGTAACAATCTTTCTGAATGTCAATAAGTCTATTAAAAAAAACTTTTCACTGTCCAGTTTTCTTCATTTCTAAAATCAATTAATTTTTAAAATGTGAAAGCCTGGACGTAATATAACTGGTTTTAGTGCTTTCTGATTTATTCCTGGGAATGCAGTGCCTCTTGTCTACATATAGACTTCTTTTTCTGAAGAAAAATCAATTTTGTGGTAGGGGAAAAAAGTGTCCCTCCTGTAAATTATTTTGTTAATCATTTAAAGGTCTTGCCCCTTTTGGTCTGAATACAATCACATAAGATCATACAGACCATCAGATACTGTGAATAAGCTTAGCTCCCCTGAGGCACTAAATGTAACAACTTGGGAGTCAGAGAAATTTTTGACATGGAGTTTTTTAGCAGGTAAAAAATTAAATTCATAGGTCTTCCCTTTCTGCTGAAAAGGCAGTGAAGGGCATGGAGAACAGCTGAAGGTCTAATGCTCAAAATGAAGCTGATGCTGTGATAATAAACCAAAGAACTAGACCCAAGGCTTGTGCTGAGATTTCAAAAATAAAAATTCTGAGAATTTCTTCAGAGTTAGGAAATGACCCCTAACCCCAATTACATTTAACAGCCACTGAATTTTGTCAAGATAATTGCATCCATGGTCTTCAGCACTTACACTGTGCTGAATCATTTCCAATTGTCTTCTTGCTTCTCAGCGTCTTGGTATTCTTTAGACATTATTCAAAAGTTTGTTAATTGGCTTCACTTTGTCAGATTCACTTAATCCATCAAATCATGATTTTGAGGTGGGGATGTGTTTATTGAAATGCTTTATTTTTCTGGAGTTTTCTCCTACATTGAAGTCAGCCTTTCTCATGTTTGTTTTTATTTAGACACAAAGATTGATCTTACTGATGGCAAAAAATTAGACACTCTCACGACCGCAAGCAGTTACAGAGAAAAAAGCAGCATATGCATTGTTTAGAAAATAACATGCTAGATTTAGGCCTAAAGTGTCCGCATGGTAAATGTCTCCAGTTAGGCAGGGCAAAATCTTACAGACCAAATTTACCAAGGCATTTCAAGAAGAAATGAGGAATTGGAAAAAAAGTTACAAACCTAAGCATTCCGCTAAATCTGTGCTTATGCGGAATTCAGTCTTATTTCTGCATTTAAATAGCCTACTTATTAAATAGACTTTCACAATAAATTAGTTCCATATACAACATCAGAGTCCCTGCTACAGGCCTGTCATGACCTACAATAATTTATGATCCTGTCACATTCCTGTTAACACCTGAAAAATTAATCACTTTGAATTTCAGATATTTCGATCCCATTCGGACTCAAGACAGCAGTGATGGTACCAGTGGTTTCCTCATGATTGCAATTTGTCCCATATTAAAAGTAAATCTCACCAGTTTCAGACAGCTACATAAAAAATGCCTTTGGTTCATACTTTGTGTCAGAATAACTCCTCAGTGATCCTTTTGTGGTTTTTTTTTTATGAAAAAGCACAGCTTCTAAAATCTTCATTTCAAAGTTCTTGCTTATGATTGCAGACCTTGAAGTGCAGCCTTGTGAATTTATGCAGGATGATCCTGTGTGTTTTATGCTCCCTGTGATATCACTGAAAACCAAGGATAACATCAACTTGAGAAATGCATTTAGTCCTTGCAGGAGGATTTCTGCTTTGCTGCAGGTAACTGTTACCTACTTCGGTTTCAGCTTCATTCTTGCTTCTCTCAGTAAGCATGAATAAATATTATTTTATTAGATTTGCTCATACATCAAGATCTAGAAAATATTATTTTATTAGATTTGATCATACATCAAGATCTAGAAAATCAATACAAGTATTTATTTTCAGGAAGAGAAAAACTTTTCATTCTTCCTTCCCATTGTTCCTTAAAATGAGTTGGCAGCAGCTAAAAATCTTGTAACATAAGAAATTTTGGAGGAGGAGGAAATGAGAGATAAATCACATAAACCATACTAGGGTATGATACTTCTGATTATGGACTGGTCTTCATTATGGAGATTCTACTTCATTATTAGAATCACCTATTGTCCCACAAGATTCAATCAGTAACACTGGGCAATCGAGCAGTGCCAGCAGTTTTCTACATTATAAGGGGTATTTAAGTACAGTACATTAAAATGATTGCAATCTCCAGAAGACAAGAATCCTTACTTCCCTCAGTTCTTTAACCCCACCGAAGAACCAGATCCTCTCAGTGTAAGTTGTTTAGTTGACTCATTTCCTGTGAGATCAAAAAGGCAACTGGGTGCAGATTCCCCAGCCTGTTGGAAAAGGTGCATAGGAGGACTCATTCCCTAAAGAGCACAGTGTTCAGAACTTGTGTAGGGGAAGTTTATTCCAAGTTGTGACACTGTTCAATATGAGTGTAATTAAATATTTCCATGATTAAAATTCCTCTACCCTTTCAAAGTTCTTTATTTTTTATAATCAGCTTTGCTTGATCTATTTTGTCTCACTGTTTTATAAGGTGTGACTCTGTCCAAGAATAATCTTTTTTCTTTATCACTTTGAGTTTTTGTTCATATCATTTGTTCTGCATCAGCCCTAAATACCAATTTAATTTCTTGGCTCACAGATACATTGCAATTTTCAGCTCACAGTCATCCTTTTCTTGCTGCTTTCTTTTGTTCACAGCTTTGTCATACTCTATTTTCTGGAACTGAAAATTCCATTATTTTTTCTGGCTTTTCCACGTGCCTATTGTTCCCTTAATGTGATGCATATCTGTATCTGAGCTGAATAGCTGATTAGAAATGAATCAAAGTCCAGTGCAGAAGACTCGATCGTTTCCCTCTCCACAGAGGAAGAAGCCTCTGCGCTACAATTAACCAAGTAAATGCTTTAAGATTAACCAAGCGAGATGCATTCCATCCATCCCCTTATAGCAGGCATTTAGCATAAGACAGTCATTTAGATTCTCCCAATAAACAACAGAGGTGGGCACCACAGAGGTTGAGATGCATCCTATGCTTTGTTTATAAATTCAATGACCATGAACAGGGATGTGTACATAGGCATATCCTAGAGTATTCCTTGGACCAGAGAACATCCAGTACAAATTTACTACAAACCACAATTGTCCCTACAAGAGCAGTTATTATCCCTAAAGGGACAGTAGTGTTTCATATAAACAAGGGTCCTTAAGTGGCTTGTGTCAGCCAACTTGGAAAATCTTTGCTAGGGTTTGTGCAACAATTTGTCTTCTAGCACATGAGACAATCCCTAACAAAAATTTCACTTATGACTTTCTCATACAGGATTTTTCAGAGCACAGAGTGAACTGGCATCAAGCAGTGAGTGTCAACCAACATAAATGCATGAGAGGTGGGACTACAGGAAAAAGAAAAATGCTGGTATCAGCACACAGTTAAAATTGGTCCTGACCAGACTTCATTCTATCTTTGCTTCTGCCAGGTATTTTTTTAGGTAATACTAGGAAAGCCTTAATCATTTTACATAAACTTTTATATAAATCCAACACAAGCCTCAGGGGTTTCACAGTGACATCTATAGACAGCAGAAACTTCACCTTGAATAAAGATCCACTTAAATTCTTGAACAGTCTAACACTACACATTTTCAGTTGTTCACACAGAAAATATTGGTACTTTCTAACCTAGCTCTGTCTATGAATTTGCCCTGTATTTGTGAAAAATCACAGTACCACTGTCTGAGTTCAGCAGTTCACAGAGGTTAAGATCCCAGCAATAATCAGAATAAATAGTCTGATCTCCTGCATGTTATAGATATAACCCTCCATGGAGCACAGCAATTTTTGTCTAGTATATCAACTTTTGGCACTATATCCAGACTTAATCCAAAGATATGTGGAGAGCTTTATTTCCATGAAACACCACTCCTCCCTCTTACGCTGTTCCATAGAGGGAAAGGAAACTTTATTTCCTCCTAGTTTCTCATTTAAGCCTACCTGATTTCATATTCCAACCTAGGTTCTTAATAAGCCAGTTAGTGCTTTATTCCTAAATACTGTCATCATACCCTTCAATCATCCTGACACACAGAAAGTTAACCTCTCCCACTACAAGTCATTTTTCTTCAGTACTTGAATAAGTTTTGAGTTTCTTTTCCATGCTCTCCAATTTTAACAGTGTTTTTGACTGTGGACACTGAGTTTTACATAGTATAAAGTTTTATCCAAAACACATTTCTAACACCATTGTTTGTGTAAATTCTACTTTTCTTCACAGCATCCTTCTAGGATTTCATGTTTAGTTGCTTACACATTTTAACCATTTGAAAGTACCTTATTTTTCTCTTTAATTCCTTGACATGAAGCACTCAGCTCCTGCAAGAAGACTAATCTATGAAGTGTTTCAGAGATCAGAGTAGGTGGTATTCAAGGTAGATATCTAGATCTGAACAGTCACTCAGACTTTTCACTCACTGAAACAAGCACTAAGTTTGTTTATTTTTTGTGCGTGCTAGAAGATTGTGTGAATTTTATTCTAGAAATATCTATAGGCCATGAAGAATACTTTTAGTCACTTTTCAACATTAAGAAGTTGGTGTCAAATAAATGCTCACATTTTGACCCTCTTGCACCTCCCTCTAGTGGATCCATATGCTGTTTCCCAGAAAATGGTCATTCTTTGGTAAGCAACCTTACAAACTCCTTTTTACACGGCAAAGGGACTTTCAGAATTGCACAAAGTCTTTGCATGAGGTAGGCACAGTATCAAAGCACAGGGACAGATTAAAAATAAAAATCTTTAAAACTCAGTTGGAGCAACCTGGAAAATTTACGAATGGCCTCACAGTGTTTGGCTACATGGCTGAGCCTTCTGTAATAATCAAATAAATGAATCATTCAGCCTCAGTCATGGGATGATTTGTTTTTCTCTGAATGAAAATAGTAATAGGAAGAAGCAGATCAATGTGTGTGTGCATTTCTGTGCATGTTACAAATGCTTGTAGAAATATGAGGTCAACACATCCCAACTACTTAAAATCACAGATTCCAGGAGGGAGACAACTTAATAATTTTAATTAACATCCTGTTATTCTATTACAGAAACAGTGCATTTTAAGTAACGTCTACGACAGGATCAATACATTGGGTTACTTTTATTAAAGTGCCTAAATAAGGAATTTACAAATTGACAGCTGAGCCATAGAAAGACAAATCCAATGATTCAAGTATTGAAGGCATATCAGCTTCAACTGGTTCTCTCTAAAATCTGAACATCACTAGCACTGGCTCCACATGAGAATGACTGGAGATTTCAATACTGCTGTATATAGCTGCAGGAAAAATCTATCCATGGCCTGAATGTGTCATGGTGTTCATGCCACAACACTGTAACTGAATAGCAAATCTTATTTTAATTGAGATCCATCCCACCTAAATTTAAGGCATCTAAAGTTAGAATAGTTAGATTAGTTGTCTGACATTTAGGTGCCTGAGATTAGGTAAATTAATCCTGTGATGAAAAAATTCCACAGCTTAGTTCTGAGTATAAAGGCAAAGAGATGGTACATCCCTATTTGTGCTCTTCTGCTAATGAGGAGTGGGAAATGGGCCTTGCCCTTTGTTTTAATTTTGTATGAAGGCTCCAGTTTCTTCCAATACCTATATGCAGCATCTGTAACACAGGCACCTGTAAGGTAGAAATTTCAGCAGTGTTCTTCTATGATGATGTGTCAGATAAGATGAAAGCACAATTATTCACTTTTCTCACCCCCCAACAAGCCATGTCATGAAGAACACTGCTTACATGTTGTAAAGCCTGAGCTCATCACCATCATGCAGACATATCCTGAATTTCCTCACTAGAAAATAATGTGATTAAAAAAACATCAGAAAGAAGAGGTCATAACCAGGTCTTGACACAAAGAAATGAGGAGCATTATGGAAATCAGGCTCTGAGCATACAGGAAAAGTGAAGATAATACAAAATGGAGATGTCTGAAGGTCAGGCAGGATGCAGGGAGAATGATGTTTACACAACCAACCACACAGTATCAGGATGATGGAAGCAGAGCAGTGAAACTGTGCTTTGTCCGGCTAATTAGTTCTGCTGAGAAATTCTGTCCTACCATCATTATATGGCTTGAGTTCCTAAATGAGCTTGTTCAGTGTCCAGTGCAGACATACCTCCCCCTCCCTGGAGAAGAATGCCTTAATTCCTGTACCTCAGGAAGAAGTTTTGTCTTGCTGAGCTCACAGCAAAGCACAAGATTAGATGAGAGTAAGTAATGTGCACTCTGTTTTGCAATAGCGGCTTCTGCAATCAGAAGTATTGTTTAGTTGCTTGTTGTGTGTTCCCCAAGGTAGGCAGCTAAGCACTACACAGCAGTTCACTCAACCCCTTCCCCCACTCCAGTGGGCTGCAGGAAAAGGGAGATTAAAAGCAGAAAAACTTCAGGGTTGAAGTAAAAGCACATTTAATAAGTGACGGTCACATGGAAGTGACAAATAAAATAGAACAAGCAATGCAAAGACAATCACTTACCACCTCTCATGGGTAGACCAATGGCCAGCCTTCTCCCAAGTAAAAGGAAAACCCAAAGCACCTAATTCCTAAATCTCTCTCTTTTCCATTTTTATTGCTGTGCATGATGTTATATGACATGGACTATATCCTTGGTTAATTTGGATCATCTGCTTGATTTGCTCAACTTATTGCAGGACCCCCACTGTATTCACTGACGAGGAGATGGAATGACAGAGTGAGAAATGGAGAAGTCTTTGATTCAGTGAAAACACAGTTCAGGTAGAATATTATTATGTTATCAGTACTGTTTTGGTCAAAAATCCAAAACACGGCACCATTCAATCTGGTATGAAGAAAGTGAACTCTATGCCAACAACATCCAGTACATTGCTGAATAAAATAATTCAAGAGTAGCCTCTTGGTCAGATGATGGATTTGAGTCATTATAACACACATGAATACAGTGAGATCAGCAGCTTTGCAAACCAAACCTTCGGCGATTTATTCCTTCCAGCACAAGGGGTCTTGCTGTCTTTGTATGTATTACAGTGAAGTATCATTCCAGATCCCTCTGAAAAAAGTGTTTATATTCACAGACAACCAAATCAGATAGAAGTAAAGAAAAGCAAGAAGAAGTTACCTGATCAACTGAACCCAATCATATATAAATACTTTCTACTTTTAATGCAGAGAACAAACAGACTCCATTTCTTTTCTCTCTTTGTCAATAACACAAGGCTATGTTTCTTCCCTTAGACATACACTGTCCTCATTATATACTCATTACATTTCCAGTGCCTTGGTGGCTATGTTTGGCTGTGCCTCTGAAACTAAATTCCCAGGTTATCTACATTTACAGATTATCCTCTGGGGAATACTGTAAACATCAGCAGAGAAAGTGCAAATCTGCAGAAGTATTTAGTCCTTGTTCCAAGGTGTCCCAATGTCCATTCCTGTAGCCCATCCTGAGATGTGCTCTTTCTAACAGCATCTTATCTCAAAGGCCACATTGTCCTGCCATGCCCTGGTGTCCTTGACCCCCAGCCAATAATTTTCTAAAAACTCACTGTCTGGTTCTCCTTTTTATAATAGAATGCTACCATAATTAGACAATTGAAATCTGGGGATCTGTAAGTTGCTACAGTCCCTTTCCATGTTCACAGGATGTCAGGGAAGACAATTCTTCAAAACCACAGTACACAGTACAGATTTCATCACAGTTTTCGCTGACAGTATCAGAGCACACATAAAACTGTTTTTACCAGGACTTTCTGAATGGTGGCCACCCAGACAGAGAAAAATGATGAATATTTTCCCTGCTGTCCATGCCAAAACCAGCAAACCTCTTGATATTAAAATTCTATGCTCCATTGTGTGAATTGATAGATGCAATTAACAAAGGCGACCACAACCCACAGCTGAAGAGCAAACACTAAATTTATTCCATTATCTCACTGGCTGGAGGATTCCAAAACAACAAGCAGGGACACACACACTGCTAAGCTTTGTCCAGTCTTAGCAGGGGCACAAACACACGAGCCCATTCCTGACTGCATCATGTGAAAGGGCCTGGCACATGCACAAAACTTCTCCGTGCTGTGATTTCTATAACCTCCAATGTTCTTGTCACAGACTCAAGCCTGTCTGTGAAGGATACCTTTTAATTCTTTCACAGCATTCTGTTCTCTTCTACAGAAATTCCACTTCCCAAAACAGACAGAAATCATCCCAAAGCAAGCACAATATGAGAAATTTCTCATACAGAATATTCTTAGCATCCCCCAGTTACAAGGTCATCTTGAGAGAAAACAACTCCATTTTCCCTCCTCACCAATTCTTCCAGTTTTAACACTTTCCTCCCAACACCCATGTCTACAGGATCTTTACTAGAGATGACTTTCAGGGTTGATGATCAACTTGTTGACTAGAGGCAACATCAAAAAAGAATATCAACACTTTGCATGTCTGTATGAAGGTTGACCTCTGCTACCTGAAAAAATGTTTCATATGTAATCACATCATTGTTGAAGAACATTGTGGTTCTCAGTGTATGTTTTGATGAGAACTCAGAGCTGCAGACACAAAAGACCAGACTGTACTGCTAAATATAACAGTATTTCATACAGTACTATTCACAATATGCTTGTGAACAGTACAGTCCATGGCACAGGTTTGGGAAAAGGGCGGCTAGCATCATCCAGGACATTTGTCTGTCACCAGTGATAGTGTAAACCAGAGACCATTCTTGATCCTATAGACAGATTGCCCCCATTTGGAGTCCAGGATAATTTATTCACATAGAAATTGATCATTCCATGCCAGATGGTAGCACAGAGAGAAATGTGGCCTCACACGCATTTCATCTACAAGAATAAACATAAGCAAAGAACCAAAGCTTGGTGTGGGTACTCTTCGGAGTTCAGCCATCTCTTCAGTATACAGGAGAGCAACAGAGAAATGAACCTGTTGATATTCACAAGCATCAGCCTGGAAAAAATTAGAAATGGAATAAGAAAATGTAGCATTTCAGTTCTGTGATGAAAAATACTGATAATAATATTCATTTTCCTTTTAAAAATGGGGATTTATGAGACTGACTGTACAGGAAGACCTCTGAAAATTACAATATACATGCTGAACTTATGATTTATTCAGCAGTATTACTCAATTAGCATTACTGGTATTAATGCTATTAGAAGAAGGAAAAAAGTGTCTGAATAGCCAGGGCAGAAACTGAACCATTTAAAAATTAAAAATATATTCAAAGAAAGTCCTTGCAGAAGACAATTATGTCACAGAGAACTCAGCCATTTATTCAAGCAAATCAAAAAGTAGTCCACAAGTCAAGTAACAATTGAATTAAGATACCAATCACCATATCTATTAACTTTTTAAGATTATATGACAAAGTTTAAAAGAACATTCCAGTACAATGTGAAATATTATTCTTACTGTTACATCTAATTACAAAGAGGTGTAAATCACTTGGTTTAACCTTTTTTTAAAAAAACCTGCTTCAAATACATAATATTAAAAATAGAGATCAGATATGCAGCTCCCATATGAATGGATTATGCACCAGCAATTTTTAAAGTCACTCTGAAAGAACTTATATGGAAAATTTTCCTCTCTCCTTTCTTCAGCAGTGCCATGGAGATAGGGCTGGGATGAGGACAGGTCCAGTCATCAGCCTGTGGTTCTGGGCCCTGCATGACAGGGCTATGGTAGAGCTCCAAACCAGCATCCTGCAGCATCACTAGGCAGGAACTAGTGCTGGTCTGAAACAGTATCCTTGGACATGGACAGGGTGTCCAGGGAAGGTAGACTGGGATGTCTACTTGTAGTGCCCTTAAGGCCTAGATTTCAACTCCTCAAAGCATTTAAGCAAGTACTTTAAGACCTAGGTATGCAGTTCAGAATGTGACTGATTTTACCTTACAAACTGTTGATGTCAATGCAAATTACTGACACAGATTGAAGTGCTCCTTTTGAATGAAAGCTGTGTTTATTCTCCCTGAAGTGATAACTAGTCAGCTATTTAATACACTCGGCTGGATCGGGATAGCATAAAAGAACTTTATTCATTACGTGATTCTCTGTCCAACAGCATACTGCAATTGAATAGTAATGATATCATTAAATTTTAGGACTTCAGCATTTTGTAAATTAATTTGGCCTCTCTGTCTTGGGAGGCAAAGGGCAGAGAGGGAGTCCTTAAATACTGATGAATTTTTTTAATAGATGATGAGAGCTTTCATTCGTGGAAAAACACTTAGCTGGTTTATACTGTATTCCAGACATCCCTATATCACTTTCATTTCTGAAGTCTGATGCTGTTCTGAAATGGGATGAGACAGTAAAATCTGTGAGATGAAGTTCATTGTCTTCTGTTTCCCTCCGACTGAATAAATTATGAAGCTAATACGTTACTTTTTTTAGACTGCATTAAAGACCCGCGCCAGTCCCAAAATTTGCTTCTGAATTAATTCCAGTCCAAACTGCCAAATCTGCATGTAATTAAGTCCTTGTTAGCCTATAGAAATGTGTCCATTCACCTCTTCATCTAGCAAATACTAATTGCTGAGGCTGATAAGTCACTATCATCTCACCCAGACAATTTTGTGAAATACTTAGGTAGAAAGGTAGGATCAAGCAAGTGAATTTAATGTGTATTTTCAGGGATTGCACTAGTACATTCTTCATATCCTGGTTTTATAGATTAGACATTTTGGCAGGTGAAAGGTCATGACTTAGGATTTGTACCAGACTGGCAGCCATTCAGAAATCCCAAATGCATCCATTAGATACATGCAGATGACTGCTGCAGCTCACATGCTACTGCATGTTAGTCTTGAATGTGCAAGAAGGAATAAAGGCAATTTACAACCTACTCAGCCTAAGAGGCCCATTGAGTGTCAAATCTAGTCATTGTGTATACCCCATATAAATAGATAATGTACAGTAGATTATATTTAAGAATAAATTCCTCACTGTGAGGGTGGTAAGTGGATGCCTCATCCCTGGAAGTGTACAACACCAGGCTGGATGGGGCCCTGAGCAACCTGGTCTAATGGAAGGTGTCCCTGCTCATGGCAGAGGAGTAGGAACTAGATTGTCTTCAACGTCCTTTCCAGCCCAAGCCATCCTTTGAGTCTATGATGATTCTGTGATATATATTCAGAGGAAAAAAAGCATCTGGGACAGATCTTTCATGCTTGTTTCTTCCTGGCTAGATAGATGAATATCAACCCTATATCACTGTAGTAATGCTTCACAGGAAAGTGATGTGACATCATGCCTTTCTGCATCAAACCCAGTTCTTTACCATGCAAGTTAATGGTGGTTCTCTGTTGACTGGCGATGCTCAGAGGCTGTGTCTGTATGGGTGAACAAAATTTTACAGAACTGTTGCCTGATATTGAAGCCAGCTGGCACAGTACACCTTTTATCAATCCTTTTAAACTCTCTGTCTCAGTGCAGCATGTCCATAGTCACAATGCCTGTTTGGAATCATCACTCATAGCTTTCCAACTTGGCTTGGGAGGCATTTGACCGAACACTGGGTGCCTCCAGTCAAAACCATGCCAGGGACAATGTTCACAATACAGCAGAAGAGCTGGCTGAGGTCCAGGTCACAGTAGCATAACATGGCATTATTTAATTTACCAGCATAGATATGACTACAAACTATTATTATGATAGTGAGGCTGATAAAAGACAAAAAAATATCCAGTGTTTGTAAGTTTAATAAGTGCATATTTTTGTGGACTCACATTTGAAAATTTGGTTTTATCTACTTCTGTACCAGCATGGAATTAAAAAAAAAAAAAAAGAAAAGAAAGGAAATTTATTTACCCTAACTTGCCTGACAGAGAATCTGGCCCAGGCCAAAGTTTCACAAAGACCCTTTTCATTTATTTAGAAGTTGGACAATTAAACAAAGAGAAGGCAGTCCATCAACCAGAGGACTACAAACAGACCTTTCTGCCCAAAACCCATTTTCATAACCATTTCTTCCTTTCCTAGAGTGATGGATGAGAAAAATAATTTCCAGACTAAAGAGCAATGGAGGAAATATCACTGTGGAAGTAGTGTATACAACCAGTCAGGGCCTCCCTGAGGTAAGAAGGAAAAAAATGCAAACTCTGTCAATGAGGACCCAACAAATGTTATTTTTCTCGGTAGGTTGTAACGGGAGCCTTGAGTAGTTGGCTTAGACAGACATACCTGTTTTACCAGAGGAATCTCTCCCGACTTTTCCCTTTTTTTTCCCCTCCTATCTTTGTCATGCCTGTCTCCAACCACTTCCCTTTACAAGTCATCAATGTCCCCAGCCTACTGAAACTCACTCACATTTCGAGTGATTCCTAAGGCTGGGCTGGCAATAGCAGATCTGTGCACTCCCTCCTGCTGCTTTACACCTTAGAGGACAAAATGAGACATCCAGGTCAGACCATAGGGATCTCTTACTTCTGCCTGTCTTCTGCAAAATCTGCACTTTCAGAGTATTCCAGTGACAGCCTCACTCTTCTTACAGAAAGTAAGAAAAATGACCTTGGAATCACAACAGATAAAGCAAAACATCAGCCATGGAAGCAGGTGAAAACATTACTGCTGTTCTCAGGGTTTAATCCCAGGGCCAGTCCTGTTCAGTACTATTATCAAGTTTTCTTGTAGTACCAAACTGGGATATGTGTTGACTTTCTCAAGAAATGAGGCACTGAAGAGGGATCAACACAGACTGGAGCACTGGGCAGTAGTTAATGAGGTGAAATTTAACAAATGCTAGATTCTACACTTGGGATAGAACACTGAGCACCAGAATGAACTGGGAAAGGACTGGCTGGAGAACAACCCTGCAAACAGGGATCCAGAGGTGCTGGCCAGCAGGAGTCCAACACTATCCAGCAGCATGTTCTGGCAGCCAAGAGGGCAAACCCCATCCAACACAGGGGTATCCAACACAGCATCACCATCCAGGCAGAAGAGATGATTGTCCCACTGTTTTCAGCATTGATTAGGCCTCCTCTGGAGCAAGATGTGCAGTTCTGGGCCCCACCACTTCAGAAAGATGCACAGTCCTTGACTGTGTCCACAAAAGGGCAACAAACCTGGTGACAGGGCCGGAAGAATTGTCTTATGTGGAGTGACTGAGCACTCTGGGTTTGTCTAGTTTGGGGAAAAGGAGGCTGAGGGGTAATCTCATTGCCCCCCACAGTTTTCTGAGGTGACGACATGGGAAGTGAGGTGCTGAGAGACGGGAATCATTCAAAGCTGCAAAGGAAGGCTCACACTGGACTTCAGGAAGCATTTTTTATCCAGAGGGTGGTCAAACACTGCAATAGGTTTCCTAGAGAGGTGGTCAATACCCCAAGCCTGTCAGTATTTGAGGTACTGGATCATTTTAGTGGGAGCTATATGGCTCAGTTTTGAATTATATATGTATATGTGTATGAGCATATATATATATATATATATATATACATATTTAGGTTTTGTATTATAAATGTATTATAGAAGTATTCAGTAAAGATTGGTTGTTAGAAGACAAACTGATTTTGTCTTGGCAGCTTGACACTATTCATAATGGGAAAGCCTCAACAGAAGAAGGAAGAATGAGGTGGAGGAGTACCTGTGAATGAAACATGCTCCAAAAAATCTGGACTCCTTAAATGCATGGAGTTGTCATACCCATGCTGTTATGATTAGTAAACAGTAAAAGAGAGGGATAAAAATGGATGTGCTTAATGTTACAGAGAAAATCTGAGTTGCTGTGTCCTACGCCACACGAGTCTCCATCTCTGGAAACTTCCTACACTTCTGCTGGAGTATATTAGTAATGCTCATCTCTGTTCAGGTGCCACAGCCAGATCCAATATCCTATTTATGCTAACCACAATAAGAGAAAAAATTATCATCCCCTAAAGCACCTAAGTTCAAGAAAGGATTGAGATCTTCCTGCCATCCTTTACCCAAAAACATTGAGTAAGAGTGCAGTTTGTGAGACGAATGCCACATCGGCGCCCAGACTACTTCTCCCCATCAACACTACAAAAGCTGGAATCAAAGACCCTTGTCTTGAGCTCAGCTTCACAGTAGGCACTTACCTCTGAGTTAGGAAGGAGGAGAGTTAGACTGACGAAACTCTTTTTCTCTAGAGTGCCCTGTGGAGAACGAGCCCTTGTATTCAGGGAAGGGGTAAGATGCACCAGCTCAGCCCTCTGTCTCCTGTTCTTCTGTTGAGATGCTAGTGATATGTCCCCATACATGTAAGAGGCAGATGGAAAAATCCCACTAGCAAACAAACTTCTGGGACAACACAGCATACTGAAAACTTACTAGTCTGAATTTCCAGAACCATGTCAGGAAGTTGGTCCCTCTGTTTATAAGCATCAATAAAACCCAAATTGGCCTGGAGGTGGCTGCATTTCAGTGATGGGGAGCAATACCACACAGGACAGGTGCACACATGGTCCTCAGCAAGGGAAATGAATAATTGCAGAAGGATGGCCATTTGACTGTTGAAAAAACAAAACAATTTGCAATCTTAAACAGGTAATAATTGAAATAGTCAGGCAGTTCCATGAGAGTTCGAGTTTTAAATATCTGATATTTATAAGGTCCCATTTGGAACAATGGCATAAAGAGGTTCAAAGAAAAATGAAAAATACTATTATTCTTATTATCTTTCTAAAACAGTATTTTACTCATATTTCTGAACTGTTTCAATTTGCCATGAAGTTCAGCCATCTCTATTCCCTTTTGAATGCTAAATTAATTGGTACTGAGAACCTCCGACCTATTTTCTTCTGTTATTTTTTCTTTTTTTTTAATCTGAGTCATGTTATTCTAGGCAATCTCCTAAAAAAGAATCTGAAACAGCAGGTACTGTGTTTCACCAGACATTTATCTCCTCTCTGCCTACCTCATTTTAAAAGGAAGCTGAACTGAAAATGGACTTTGATTACAAAAGAAATCAATCTGTAACTCGGAAAAAAGAACCTCCTTCATAATTTATATAGCCCTACTGCTTCACTCTAATTAATGTTCATCTGTAACTTTTTCTTCCTGCAGGTTTTTCCTTCTAAATGAGTGAAAAATGACAGGAAACCTTTGGAAAGTAGTTTGCTATTGCAGAATTACAGAAGAAACTGGACTGACTCATTTAAAGTCCCTAGTAAAAGTCTCATAGGCCTTAAGAAAATACTGTCATTCAATTTAAATAGGGTTTTATTTGATCCAGGTGCAGCTGGATATCAGAAAGGTAATGTAAATACAACAATCTATTGTTAAGAGTGTAGGCAGTTTAATTTCTTTGCAGATGATATATACCTGGATTTTCTGTTTAACTGGCAGGATAATCAGCATGCAACTGTGAGAAACAATCATTAAAGTGATGAAATATGGAAATGAGCCTCATGCATAGATAGAGGATGGAAACATAGTCCTGGGGTGAAGGACTGGATTCATGGTCTTGACTTGATTTTTTTTCTCAGTGGTAGGCAGAAGTCTCTGTCTACAAAGAGAAAATGCAGATATTCCTTTTTCTCATCCTTTGTCTATTTATGCTTGAAAAGCTTAAATCCAAGGACCATCTCTCATCTTTTGCATGTCTGCAGTCTAGGACATTGGACCATGCTTGTCATGCAAATGCATAAACATAAACATAAACATGAACATATACTGTAGATATAGAGAGAAAAGCAGTGTGTGAATCAAGAGCAGGTATATCATCAGGCATATGTCTACCTTCTGCACTTGAAAAACTGGGTAAGGCAAAAATCAAAACTCTTAGGAATGCAAAAATATGTTATCAAAGGTTTTATCTCATTTGCCACCTTATCACAAAGAATGATATAAAGCTTATTCAGTATCCTTATTAACCTTGCAGATTCACAATGTAACACAACAGCTTCTTTCACCACAGGGAAACTGATGCATATGAGCAGCCAAATGAATTGTTCAAAATCAAATGGTGGAAGATAAGAAGGATTTTTACATATGCAAACAACATGCATCAATTCCTAGACAGTATTTTAGGAAAAAAAAAAAAAAAAAACTATGTCTACTCACTTAAACTAATTACTGCTTTTCATAAATAAACACAAAATGTACCCATTAGAAGCAAAGCTCTCCAGTGCTTCCATTTTGAAAATGAGGAAATAATTTGTCTGGGAAAGTAATTTAGTTGACTCTTCCAAGTGTAATTTATGGCACACACATGAGGTTTTTCCAAAGCAACATCATCCCAACGCTGAATTATAATGAGACAGAGAACAGTGCTGACTTTTATTTTTGATTGTCGTTCAGATAATTAAGATTACTTTAACATTTTAGACAAAACAGTGATAAGACCAGCAATATATATGGAAATTGGATTTCAGGTTATGCTGAACTTATTTCTTCTAGGTAACAGCAAAGCTCAGGATCTAGGCTCACTTGCTTCGTAACAGAGGGTATATTAAAATTATGCTTCCATTTCACATTTCTATGAATGGATTAACCTTTCTTAATTTAAGCAGTTTGCAGATGGCCTTGGAGGGCAGCTCTTGCTCCCCAAATTGTTATGTAGCAAAATTGCTCTGCTACAGCTCTAACAAACCTGCACTAGGAGGGGAAATACAGGAAGAATTAATGTTATCTGAAGGATGCAGTCTAGGGTATAGGTACTTATGGTAAAAAAAAAAAAAAAGGGGGGATGGTTCTGGCTATTTCCCTTTTTTTCACCACATACTTCCTATGCAACATGTGTAGATACATCATTTAAATCCATGTTTTAAGAATTTTTTTTTTTGTTCTTTTAGCTTAAGTCCTAGTGCATTACAAAGCTGAAGAAACTCCATATTAGCGACTCCATACTTGTCAAAAAGACTGTAACTATAGAAAACTGCCCAGAAAACAGTCTAGGCACTGGAATACAATCATCAGCATTACAAAAATGCCAAAGCATTCCTGGAATGAGTTTGTCCCACTCTACCTTTTAGTCTCACAAAAAGTTGCTTCCATAGTTCATCTGCTGATTTTCCCTGTCCAGAAACCATGGTTCTCCTCATCACTGTCTCATCTACAGTCACTCAACCCACTCCACAAACAAGCAAGCAGATCAGGATCAGCTTTGGATTGTCTGATCATAAAAAATAAAAGTTTTGAAAAAAGAACTTCAATCTGCTTCTCTTTAATGTTTTGTCACGATTATTCATGTGTCAAGCAGAAAATGCTATATCCCACCTCACCACTCTGCTTCCTAAAGTGGATATGCTGAGTTAAACAGCTCACAAACTGGACAAAAAGTATAGAGATCATGCTACCAGCTTATTTATAGTTACTTGGTGTTATTTAAGTTCCTCCTGGTTTACAGTGATAAAACTGAGAATGGAATAGAGAGCGTAGACTGACATAACCTTCCATTTTTACTCCAGTATTGACATGATTTATTTCTGATAGAGTAAATGTAGCAGAACTCCACAAGCTGATCATTAGTGGGATAAACTTGGCATTGGTGCCACAGAGACTTCTGGCACATCCCAATGGCATTGCAATAAATGCAACTCAGATGCAACAGTCCATGTAGGAGGACTTTGATTTAGAATACCCAAGCATGGTCTGAGGAGCTGTGACCTCTTGTTTCCCTGGTCTCACCTTGACAACAACTAACAATGACTTTGTATGCAAATAGGAGAATTGTTGGATTCTCATTGCAATTTGATTGGGCATTATCCACTATTCACTGGGAACCCTTAAAACAATACTGAGAAACATAACATTAAGACTGAGCTCAGTGCTGACCCTGGAATGGAACAGTAGATGCTATGAAAACATGTGTTTTTCCCAGTGAAGTATTAAAATACCACAAGGCTTTGAAAAATAAGACCACTGTACTTGTTTCCAAGTCCACTGAAAGAGTAACCTGACCATGTCTATCACAGCAGGAAAGCATGAAGGGACAAAAGCTGAAGGAGGTTTAGGTTACATGTCAGGAATTTCTGCAATTTTGAGTATAAATAGTATTTCTCTGAAAACATTTCTTCACACATATTCCCACATATTTCCAGTAACAGCCCACATGTTTTTCTAGAACACACAATGACCTTGATTATTTTGGTGACATTAGCTCCATGGCTGTGCCAATTAATTGGGGGTGCCCAAGAACACTGAAGCCAACTGACATCAAGATACAGGTCCAGCAAGTCCAGCACAGGGCCATGAAGACAGTCAGGAAGCTTGAACACATGGAAGAAGGGAGGAACTGAAGGACATGGGCTTATTCAGTCTGGAGAAGGTTTACCTTTTTGCTGTCTTATTGCAGAGGGTTACAGCTACCTGCTGAGAGGGTGTAGCACCAGTGGAGCCTCTCTTGCTTCTCAGAGGAGCGTAGCAATAGCACAGAAGGCAGTGAACACAGGCTGCAACAACCCTAAACATTTATCAGCTACTGGGGACAAAAAAAAAACCCCACCTCTTCATGAGCATAGTCACATTTATGAAAAAGACCCAAAGAGGGGAGAATGAAGTGTCCATCCCTGTAGAAGTGCAAACTGTAGCTTGAAAGGGCCCTGAGAAGATTGTTCTTAGCTGCCCTTGCTTTGAACAGTGTGGTTGGCCTGAGACCAGAGGCCACTTCCAACTACCGATATCCTGTGATTCTCTGACTGCATGATCACCTGCCCTTCAGGTACCACAGGAGCTGCTTCACTGTTGGACAGCTGAAATTTTAGAGGCCTGAGTTATATTTACATAGAATACAGCAAACTGACTGTGTGCCAAGGCACAGACTTTAGGCACTAAAATTATTTGTTTTTCAGACCTGTTGTTTATCTTCTCCCTCACAAGACATATGAGGTACACCATTGAAATTTGAGAATACACTTTTTGGGAATATGTTCAATGCATGGCTTAACTTACTGACATATGAATTCTCCAAAACATGATTATTCTTTTAGCTATGGCTCTCTCTTCCTTGTTGGTTTGCCCTACCTCACTGGCCAATATTAAAATTAATAAACTAAACATTAAAATCCAAGATAGTCAGAACCAATAATGTTAAGACTGAAGGATTGTCCACGCCTGCACACACAAAACAAGTCAGAAGAAAATAGTCAGAAGAAATAGAACTAAACCAAAACACCAGAGGTTTATCATCTAACAAATCTGGGATAATGGAGAGGCTCTATCTGCAGAATATTGTACACAGCTCATGACTCTGCTAGTTGACCAAAGGTCTGCTCTGCATGCTGGTCACACACCATACACCTGACTATTAAATAGGATACACATAACTGCTCAGCCAGGTTTCACAGTAACAGAAACGGAGACACAAAAATTGGTAGCCTTCAGCATGGCATCAGCAAGACTAAATGGCGCTTAGAACCCCCCTTCAAAGGCAGAAGGAGGCTGAAAGCACCAGTTCAACAAATAAGTGAGCAAGAAACAAACCTGAGATAAATAAGGCACCGGCACTCCAGCTATTTACTGGAGGATGTCGCTAACGGCCCAAACAAAACACAACTATTCACTCAAGGGAAGCCTGACCTGTGTATTCCCAAAATGAATCCACTCAGTATGGTCTGCAGCTACAGTAAGAAAAAAACTGAGGAAAAGAAAGCCAACCATAGTTGTTAGGATGCTTAAGAATATTTTCAAGTATGCATTTGTCCTCAACATGCAGAAATCAGTCATGCCATTCACAGTGACATACAGAAATTTGGTTGTGGATCTAAGAATTACAACAGGCATGAGACAAATATAAAATTGTTACCTTTACACAAAGGACAAATATACAATAACTGTACACTGAAGCTGAATCTGTTCCATTTATCTCTGCAGATGAACTCACACTGGCAGGTATAGTATTAAATCTGTCAGCACCTGGCCTAGAAGAGTTACACAGCTGTTCCTCAAAACAATGGTGTGAGTTTAAGTATCACTTGAGCAGAACTTTCAATATATCCCAGTATTTGTCTTTCTTCCAGTTATTCTCTCTTTTCCATTATCCTACTTTCTTTGTTCTCCCATTTATGCTCAGCTGGCCCTGTGTTCTCCATTCTTTTTTTGGCATCATTATTATTATTACTTTTCTTGGTATTTGTCTTCCTCTACCAGCTCTCATCTGTGCCATTTGCTTTGCCCTTTGTTTTATTCATGTCTTCTGGACTGGGCTGGCAATAAGAGATGACTGCATGGCAGAGAAACCTTTCATCTCAATGTTCAGTCAGTAAAAAAAAGTATTGAGCTGACTCTCTGGAGTCTGGTATTTTTTCTCTCCATCAAACAGAACAAAGTAAAACACAACAGCTCTCCTCATGTAAAGCTCCGAGCTCTGTCCTCTGCCAGGGCACTTCTCATAGATTCTACCAGATGGATCATCTGCATGCTTTTCAATCATAACTCAGTTTAAGCAGTACAGAGATTATTGTCGTGCTGTTCACGCATCGCAGAATTTTATTTCTTACCATTCGAAATTCTGCAAAACATATTTAATGATGTTTCCTTCCTCTACAAAATGCATTAGTATGTATTCAGAAAAGAACACTGGAGTTTCATTTTTTATCATGCTCCAGAAACTTTATGTATTGCATATAATCAGACCAAAAATACTCCAGATTTATTTAAGTTCTTTAAAAGGAATTCCAGTCACTTAATACAGGTAAAACTGTGCATTTTAGATGACTGCTGTTTATCATGTTTGTTCTTTCAGTTGTATCCAAAATTGTTACCTACAGAAATCCTTCCTGTTTCCTTCTAGTTCTTGCTAATGGATTTAGAAGACAAAAGAGAGATTGCTTAAATGTCAATTTTTTTTTTCTTCCTGACAGATTGCCTATTAAGTAGAAAAAAATTTCAAATAATGTGTGAAATAATGCTGCAAGTCAATGACAGGGTTCTGGCCCTCTAAATCTGACATCTTACAGCTTCTGCCAAGGGTCACAATTGCAGACACTTTCCCTTCTTGATTAAGTTTTCCTGCTTATTATGTTTTATCACCTTATACTCGTGGTGTGAAAGAAAACTCTCCTTTCTTTTTCTCTGTCTGCTTTTGAAAGAAACATACCATGACCTGACCAGGAAAAAACATTTCATATTGGCTGAAAAATTAGGGCTGATTGGCATTTAATTTTGGATTGCGAGTTTTCTCTCCTGCAAAATAGAACAATTCCTTTCCAGACAGCTGATTCCTTAGGGGACCACCCAAGGAGCTCACACTAGTCCCACCTGCAAGGCAACTGCCTGCCTCACCCACTGGCTGCTGTCCAACTCATGTTTGTAGGCAGACAGCCAAAAATGAAACATCACCTGAGAGCAGCCTGCCAGGTGGAGGTGATAAAAGCCACCTGAACATCAAGGGAGCCAAGTGTCATGTTGGGCAAAGAACAGAGCAGCCTTCAGGCAGTCTGGGGAATCAACCAGTTAAACATTTGAAGTTTTCAAATAGCTTAAATCTGAAGCAACTTACAGACAGGTGTTCTGAAAGAAATTTCCAAGAATTGTGATGGTTGCTAAAAATACATCTTAATATACATTAGTACAGAGTAAGACTTACTTCTTGGTTATATTCAAAGAGGAAAAGGGGATAATCTAGGTAACTGTGGAGTAGTTAATCTGATTTCACTCTCCAGCACAGAAATCCTAAAGTTGATATGGGATTCAATTAACAAAAATCAAAGGTAGAACTATAATTAACACCAGTCTATACAGTTTTATAAGGACAGTTCATTAAACAAATTTAATTTTCCTATTTGACTTCATCATGCTTGTGCAGCTCATAATGTCCTTGATTTATTAAGATTTTTGACTTCAGATGAAAAATTATTTCTTCAAAATATCACTGATGCACATATTAAATTGTTCAAAAGCAGGATGGCTGGTGGACAAGAGAGATGTCAGTAAAAGACCATCATCATCAAATGCAGGTGGCTCTGAAAGGGATCTTCTGGATTTGTGTTATCTGAACAATACTTACTAAGGCATATATCTCTAAATTTGAAAAAGTGATTTGGTGAGGGTTGATAGGTTAGGAGACCTGCAAGCAGGTCTCCATGAACCAACAGAAGTCTATAAGGAAAACGAGAAATCTATTTTCTTGTATGTATAAAGACAGAAGTAATCAGGATGAGAGATAGCAGATGCTACTACCATGAGTTGTAAAATGAAATAGGTCACTACTTTTGTACTCTGCCTGTTGAAACATGACCAGAAAACTATACTGTTTACAGAAAAGGAATACCTCTGTAATCTAGGCAGAGATGCCTTAGCCATTCTGGAATAGGTATCAGGCACTAAAGAGCTTTCTGATTCTGTAGGAAGATTAAATCAGGTATAGTCATAATACTGATTGCACACAACTTTTTCAAAGCAAGGCTGATTACCAGAAGCAGTGATAGTTTCTCCAATTTCAAGTATTTGCCAGCAAATCCTAGATGCGTTCTTCCAGGTGCTCTGCATTTAGTCTTCAGGAACAAGCTGGAATGTAGGGATAAATTGGTTAAATACAGATTTGAATTGACAGGAGTTAAAAGTTAAGAAGGCAGAGTTCTTAATCTTTCAAGTTCGTGAGAATATACAAAACACCTTTATCAGTTTTCATGAAATTCTGCAAAAATGGCTCTTCTTACTTCAGTAGTTGGAGGCACGTTTGCACAGGGCAAGAAAGAGAATGAGGCTACTTAAAAGTTCTTTATCTTGGGAGAAATGCAAAACCTCAGGGAAAGGCCTAGGGTGGTAGAAGCTTGATATTTCCCCTAGAGGCAGAGGTGTTTGGATGTCTGGCTTTTTAAGTGAGGTGCAGAAACATTACACAGAGACCACCAAGCGAGTAACTGAGGTTTGAATGATCAACTCTAACCATCATTTTATAAAACATCCTTGTTAAAATAAACCCCCTGGTAAAGACATAGATCATAATTTCTTAGAAAGAAACTCCAGTTAACTTAGTTGCAGCTGTAGGACAAATCTTTCTTTTTCTTCACTAAATAACCTTTCAGCTGATTCTGATTCTTCCTGACATATTAATGCTCTGTGTTTAAGAATTCCCCTCAGTTCTCAGATTAATACCACCCAGTCTTTCACTAATAAAACAATCTTTTCCCTTTGCCCTTTCTAAGTTGAAGCATATGCAAATTATATCCAAAGACATAGTCCTTGGATTGATTCCCTGATGATGGAAGGGTAATTTGCTTTCTCTGTGTCAGATAATGCCACCTTCACACAGATGCTTGAGCGTTGGCTCAATTTTCTCGATTGCCAGTAATGATGACATCTGTTAGCCTGATTTTATCCCAGGACTATGCAAGGATTTTGTTATTTTACAAAGCTTATGCACCTGATCGTTGCTGGTGCTCCTGCTGCTGGAAAATGCAGCATCACTAGAATAGTGTTGAATACACCAGCTAGATTTTAAAAAGAAGTCTTGCCTTTCATGGCAAATATGGGGTGGTATGAGCTAATCAACAGATTGTTCGAAAACCAGACAGAAGTGTGGCATGACAGTGTCTTAGAACAGACAGGGAAGTGTGTGCCATCAATTCATCAGATGTCAGTCTAAAAAGAATCATTTGATGGCTTATTACCCTACAACCCTAACAAGAGTGTTTCAAAAATAATGTTGTGTGATATTTTTTTTCATACATGAAAAAAATCCTCCTTGAACACTCTTAGAGGTGGCTGGACTTCCTCCAAATTGAGGAAGTGCCAATATGCAAATGCTCAAAGCCACTATATAATGGTCAGCATTGAAATCTCTCCCATGGGAAAATTACAGGATCCACAATTTCCAGAAGAGAAACAATAGCCCTTTCCTTGGGATGTACAATGGTTACCTTTACACATAACAAACTGGCAGAATTCTGGCAGAACTCTGAATTAACCAGGGTAAAGTCTTCACTTATTCTTTCTTCAACACTTCTTTTATGCTGGGTTAATCTAGCAGCAGTAATTGCTCAGTTTGGCCCCCACAGCAAGGATCTGCATTCCCCAGATGTGGGCAAACACAGTGGAAAAACTTCTGTTCCTCCACCACACTAAGTCTCTTCCATAGGAAGAGACTTTATGAACACACAGCAAGAGTTTATCCCTTTGCATAAAGACCAATGCCAATGGATACAAGAGAAACAGAGCAGAAAATAAGTGAATGACTTGTCCAGGTAATTCAGTAGGTCAGAATAACTTACAGATCTCTCTTGTCCTCCAGATCCTGCATATTCATTCAGCAGACCTCTTCTAAAGCGCTGCAAGTTGTTTTGTGATTTGCTGTAAAACAACTGATTAAAGGTGGGGAAAGCCTATGATCCTTTTTCCCTTCAATAAAGAAATAACCTATGTGGGAAGGATGGTTCCTGAAATATGTTGTTGACATATTCAGAGATAATCTGGGAGTCTAAATGTTTTCCATAGTTTCAAATAATATTGTTGGCTGTTGTTTAACCTATGTGGCTGTGATAGCAAAGCAATTGGTTCTAGCAGCTCTCAGACCTTTCAGAAAGTAAGACATGAGTTTCTGTCATTCTGTTTTGTACACGGAACCCAGTTGCTTACCATTGTCTTCCTCTTCTCCATCTCCCATTCTTTCTTGGTAAGAAAAAAAAAAAAAAGCCAGCAAAAAGGATTAATCCTCGTGTCTGGATTGCGGCAGTCTTGTCAACAAACCTGGAAAAAGCATTTTCATCACTAACCAATTTTGTGGCAACATTTGCTGTTAAAAAATGAGCTTTTTAAAATTAAACTTGTTTACAGGCAATAAAGCATTTAATAAGAAAGAGACAGAGAATTGACAGCTCAGGTAAAGAAACACTACTAGATCAGGTTACTCAGAGGTTACTGTCCATCCTGTTCTTGAATGTTTTCAAGGATGGTGCATCTACCTTCCTTCTGGGCAGCCTGTGCCAGGGTTTCACCACACTCATTGTAAAAAATTTCTTCCTTACATCTAACCTGAATTTACCCTCTTCTAGTTTTAAACCACTACCCCTTGTCCCATCACTACAGGCCCTGCTGAAAAATTTGTGTTCAACCTTTTTATAAGGCACCTTAAAGAACTGAAAGGCCACAGTGAAGGTGTCCCCAAAGTCTTCTTTTCTCCAGGCAGAACAAACCCAGTTCTCCCAGGTCAATGACAATTTTCTCTGTACTATCTGATGTCCTGCCAGTGCTACAGAATATGCGCTATTTCACTTATTCACTTTAGTAATTCACATATTCTCACCTTAAAAATAAAGAAATCTCAGAAAACTACAAAAATTCACTAAGGCAATCTTATTGCATGCTGCATATACTGAGGAGAATGTATTACAGTAAATTGAAAACAACCATATGGATATGGACAGATATGTAATTAAACCTCTCAAAATACATTTATAAAATAGTTCCAGAAAATAAATAGTTTTGCAAAATGAAAAAAAGAAAAAAAAATCAAAAAGAGATTTTCACTGGTTTCTCTGTTATGAGAGTTTAAACTCTAAAATAACCATATTTTGGGAAATTTGTTTTCCAAAACATTCCTGTGAATCATTAATATGAGATCTCACATACAACAGTATGAATGTGATCTTGCACAGACACCATGAGAAAATGTAGAAGGACTTCTCACTATTTGGGAAGATGTAGGAGGATATCTTCAGTATCCTAAAAGTAGAGACTTCTGGAGGTCCTAAATAATGATTGGTGATGAATACTGAGGAATCATATCACAGAATCAGAGAATGGTTTTTGTTCTAAGGGACCTTAAAGATCATCTAGTTCCATCTCCCTTCCCTGGGCAGGGAGACTTTCTGCTAGACCAGGTTGCTCAGAGCCCCATCCAGCTTGACCTTAAAAACCTGCAGGAAGGGGGGGGTGGGGGTTGTAATGTCTCTAGGCAACCTGTTCCAGTGCCTCACCACCCTTACAGTAAAGAACTCCTTCCTGATATCTAAATCAACCCTTCTTCAGCTTAAATGGCCAGATATTGCACCACGGATATTTTAGATTAGATATTAGGAAAAAGTTCTTCACTGAAAAGATGGGCAGATAGTGGGCCTGTCTATCCAGAGAAGTGGTGGAGTCAAATCCCTGAAAGTGTTCAAAAAGTGTGTGGCTGTGACAGCTGGGGACATGGTTTAGTGATGAAAACCATAGCTCTGGGCTGACAGCTGAACTCCATGAACTTAGAGGTCTTTTCCAACCTTAATGATTCTGTTATTCTATTCTATTCTATTCTATGATGCAACAAGACAGCCTACAGCTTGGCTTTCATTCCCAGAAGAGAAATGAAATACCTGGCTCTTGGGAAGCGCGCAGGAGTTCATATCAAAGCTTTAATGTGTTATGTAAGGACCTTCTTCACAGAAATCCGGAGGCCACAAAGGAGAAAGGAAGTGGTAGAAGCTACAAATGAAAAAGTCAGTGATTATCCTAAAATGTGATGTACTTTTTCTTTCATAGCTAGAGAATTTCCAGGCACAGAAGGGCAGCAGATCTTGTGCTACTGGGCACATATACATAATGATGACAGGAAGTGCTCGCACACCAAAAGCTTCAATTAAAGAAGTAGTCAGACAAACTTTACTTCAATTTTCTTCAAATTTTATTATCTTTCCTTTTGCCCTCAAGGACAGCAATTTGTGAAGTCAGTTTTAAAGTGAGTAAAGGAGTTCAGAAGCTTTTGCTTTACAGGGTGGTCTCAAGGCTTAATGTATTAATGCCTGACTCAAAGTTCCCTTCTCATCCACATGGAAATGGATAAATTCACCTTTCCTTCAAAGTGAAATGAACACCACCTCTCATTAACATGGCATTTAAGTGCACACAGCAGGTGTCTTCCTTCTTACAAGAAAACCTCATATTTTGGAAATGTGGTCATTAATATTAATTACAAATACCTACATTCATGAAAATGAATCATGAGTTATTTACCTTCCTTTAAAATTACATAACAGAGAGAAACAAGGAAGATAAATGGCAACATATAATAAATATAGACACAGAGAGAGAGAAGATGATAGATAGATGGATAGATAGATAGATAGATAGATAGATAGATAGATAGATAGACAGATAGATAGACAGAAAGATCAATATGATGGAGCATCAGATCTCACCCACCATCTGGGTCTCAGATAGCCCAACAAACCTCTCCCTGATTTCTTCTGCTTCCCTCTTCCAAACTGATTTCTTCACAATAAGACAAGGAGGAAACATAATGTCATCTCCATTCTCACTTCCAAACTCAAGACATCATGTAGCATTATGAGCTCAAATTTGAGGAATATTGGCCTGGAGTTACTCTGAATCTAAGATTCTGATAACTATTACAAAAGGAAATACAAATATTTGTAGATTCACTGGATTTTTTTGTTGCTGTTAAACCATAGATCCCTCTAATGAAAGAATAAACAACCAGCAACTGTATTTATGAGCCCATTAAAGGGGCCATCTAAAGAAACTGCAGTTAAAGTCTGTTTATCATTGTTCCTGTATACTGCTTCCAGAAGCTTAACTTAAATGAGCTATAAAAAAGAAAAACAAGCTATTTTCAAACAATCCTCACAATTTAAATAATGATTAAAAAATAAGTCTAGCAACTATAAAAAAGAATAGCAAAAAAGAGATGGAGCCCCAAACAAGAGAGGCTAGCTCCCTATCTGTACCAAGGATCCCAAATCCAAACCTGGCACAGACAAGAACCATCATGTTGGTTTCCATGGAGTTGTGCCAGAGCCACGCCAACTCTTAGTGCAGCTGGAGCCAGTTAATGGCCTGCCCCAGTGGAGATCAGTGGGCACAATAATCCACCACACTCTACTCAAGACTGAAAAGAGGAGGGGAGACAGTCTTCATTAAGAGAGGGTGCATCATTCTAGGGATATCATTCCCTAGAAGCTGACAAAAAACATGGCAATTTGGGTCATGGTTTAGTGGTCAACATGGTGATGCTGAGCTAATGCTTGGACATGATGACCTGGGAGGTCTTTTCAACCTGAGAAACTAAATGTCCTTGGCTGGGACAGTTTTTGTGCAGTAGATATTGCCTTTTGCAGCAGTTGGCCTTATCAATACCAAAGTTGTTTGTTGACTTGAACTGATGGGTAAAAGGAGTAGAAGTAGCAAAAAGGGCATAAAACAAAAGGGACCAAACTGCTTCTCAGGTCTCAGAAGTATTTTAACCCCTGAGTAAAGAGTACAACATATCAAAAACTCCACAGGATCTGTTTCAGATATTCTCCCTTCAGCTACTCCTATCACCTTCCTTAGACATTCCTGAAAAGTATTCTGTTTTGAGATTGTCACAGTCCTCATCAGCTGTCAAATTACTTCCTCTGCTTTTGAGCCTGGACCTTCATATATTTTGAACCGTGTGTAAATTTTACTGTGTGCTTGCTTGCTCCTTTCAGTACCTAAATATTTGCAAAACTGTGACTTTAACTGCTGGCCTAATTCCACTCCTGATGACCAACCTGGGGAACTGACAAATATTCCAAATATACTCTGAGAAGATCAAAATTTTTTTCCCTCCCCTGAAGCAGCAGTAACAAAAGCACTGCTGAAACATTAACAAATACACCTCTGACTTATGTTAAGAAAAATGTAACAGGCTTGGAAGGAACATAAAATAAATGATCATGTTAGCATTAGATTAAATAAGTCACAGTATATTAAATTACTTTTTCTGCCTTTGTATACTCCTCAGGTATTGCTGGGCTGAAAACCAAATGACACAATTCAGTTTTCTAGGGGAAAACCCTTAGCATTGAATGCTGGAATTTGCACAGTCCTATTTATCTTCCTATTTATCTCGGGAACCTGATAGATGGCTGTAGCATTCAAAACACTGACTTTGCACAGGAATAATAGGGATGTTCAGTGAGTGAGGTGTTTTTGTCTTTATATCAACAAGTCTTGATATTTAAAGCATATCTAACTTGAGAACAAGTCCATGAGTTGCTATTTATGCTCAATATTATGCCTTCAGGGAACACTAAAATGAAAATTTCAATTAAAAATGAGCTTCAAGGCAAGACATTTGTGTCACATGATCAGATATACAGATGGTGAAAAAAAGGTTTACCACCACCGAGATAACAGTGCTGCTTTGAGCTGTATCACCCCAATGCTGGTATGAACATTGTCTTGAGTTTGATGGTCAGCTGATGATTCTCCAATATTCAGAAGCAGATTATAGTCTGTAACTGTTATTTTAGCTCTTCATTTCCAGTCAAAAAAGCTAGTAGTTCAGTGCCTAACTCCTTTAGGAGTTATGTACTGTCATGCTTTTAGAAACCTCAATTTTAATATTTTCAAGTTAAAAAAAAAAAATGTGAGGCAATCCATGTATTTAGCCCAATTATTAAGATATCGAGTGCATCCTCTCTGAAAGCACTGAGATGCTTTAAGATAGTAGTAAATTTGCTGTATAAACATGCAGTGCATCACTTCTGAGGAACAGAAATAACTGTTCCCAGTGGCATGATGAACTCTGAGCAATCCTCAGGCGAGGGTCATAAGGAATTATATAAGGCTCAGACTGCTCTGGCCATATTCTTTGGATGTCCCAGCATTTAGTCCAGAATGCTCTGCATGGTAAATGTTATATGCAAATGTTGCAATATGATTATATTTTGATTTTTTTTTTTTGTTTTTTTTTTTACCTTTTAAGATGGGGGAGGCCACAACTGTTGTTCTGCTTTATTTCTAGTGGGCTTTGCATAAGTGTGCAAAATTTAAGGGATCATTATCATTATATTTATTTGGGGTTTTTTTGTTTTAACAAATAAGCTATGTATCAGGGTTTGAAAAAAAAGTGGGCTTTTCCCCCCAAATTTCTTAGAAAGTTGAATTTTTAATTTTTTAGCATCTTCAGTTGTTTTCAACTCTAGTTTGTCCCATGCCATGCCTTCCTAGTAGACTATGGCCTCACAAGAAAAGAAGCAACAATAAAACTCAGATTACCTGTCCAAACTAAAGGTTACATTTATTTAGATAAATTACATTTATGCTACATATAGACTGATAACCAGTACCAGAAATTATCCTCAGGGATTGGAATTCAATCAGCTCTCCAGGTAGGCTATATATAGCAATCCCTGGCCATACTTTTGGCCCCAGCCTGGTTAGTCCCCACCGGTGCAATATCTGGGAAGTGTTCAGAAGTCAGTAGGCACCAGGGATCACTCTCAATAGGCATTTTGGGTGCAGGCATCATGTAATTGAGGCTGAAAGGTTTTAACATTATGTTCATGCCAGCAGTCCTTATCACCAGAAAACAACCCTTAGCACATTTATTGTGCTAGTATATAGGTAGTCAGAGAGTCCAGGTATTTGAGATAAACATAAATTTTCTGGTTGCAATACATTTTAGATATAAGAAATATTCAGATCCTATGACCATAAGACAGTTGTTTACATTGCCAGCACCCTGAGACTGCACTTTAATTAATTAAGGGTATCGTTATCTGATTCCTTTTCATTGTCAAAAGATCTCTGTTTAAGAAGAGAATAGCCTGTGTGGATACACAGTGAAGCAGGAGTTATGCTCACTGTGGCATGGTGTCTAGGTGTGAGTTATTTAGAGGGTGCTATTCCTGAGATCAAACGCTGCATGACTGCTCCAGTTTTGCCTGGAGTATGTTGGCTTCCTAGAACTTCTGTGCCTACTCACTTTCAATGAACACATTTCAGTGTAGTATCTCTTAGGGTATTTGGATTTTTTTCTTTAAAGTACCAAACTTTAGGAGCCCTTGATCATAGGAAAATCTTCAATTTCAGAGTTACTAATGGATTTTTCTGGGTCTTGTGATTTTGGGGAGTGGGGATGGGTGGGAAGGGAATGATAAAAATGCAAATATTGCAGTCTTCAAAGCTGTTAAGAAACAGAAGGGATCTAAATGTTACTTACTCATGTTTCATACTCAGACTGGAGGCTAGTAGTGGGAGAGGAAATGCGGTGTTATTTATGCATGTTTAGGCAATATAGCAGTGCATCCTGGTCCCAAGTATATGATGTAGCTGAGTTATGTGCTGGTAATAATTAATGTGCTTGTATCAGTTTATATGCTGCCTTGGTAGCACATTTCAGATGAGCTGCTAGCCTCCCTGGAAAATGGCTACCTCTGATCTACCTACATTTTTTCCTAATTGAGAAACACTTTTGATTTTTTCATTACTACATCAGAAGAAACTCAAAAATATTTTTGAGAGAGACTTATTTTTACAGCAAATCTCCAAAGGAGCCTTTCTTTTTGCTTTCATGCCATAGCAGACATTCTTTAATTCCCTAGGTCGCCATGTGAATAAAATTGTTGATAAACAGCTGGCAAAACAAATTGACAACTGCTACAGTGTAAGCAAATAGAAACTGCTACAGTGTAAAAGTTTTATCTGCTTTAGTATCATTTGTTAAACAAGTGTTTTTGCATATTTCAGATAGGTTTTGATAAAATGCTTCTTGGTTTTGCTGCTACACAATCATTAACTGACTGACCATGTAATAAGCATAAAAGCTTAGCAATTATATGCTTGATTAGTGAATATTCTTTTCTGAGCTGCACGGAAAAGTCATTTAATTTGTATTATGGTCTATTACCCCATTCTTAGCTACTAATTCACCATGTCTGTGTATAGGTATTCACATATGTGCCCTAGGACCACCATCCAAAAAATTAGCAGCAGACTACTCCCCAGGATACATCAGCTGCCCACATCATGGGACATTTTTAAGTATATAGTTTATTTTCTTGTACTTGATTACTGGTAGATGGGACTGCACTCTGCTGGTTGCTCTGCCCTCTCTGCCAGCTGTTTGCACCAAGACCCTGAAGTCTCTGTCATGCCCTCATGACTACGCTGATGCAGTCTGTGAAGACCCCAGGGGCATAGCTGCTATTCCTGTTTCTGACCACGAGTCATCAACTATCTCTGCATTAATTGTCTCCTCCTTTATTTGTCTGTAAGCCTAAGTCTCAATCTGTTCCCAAGGCTGCATCCTCACACCATCCCACTTGCACAAGGCAGGCTGGAGGGAAGATATTAAGTGTGCTAAGTGGAAATATCTATCTCTGATCAAAAAAAAGTACTGTTTGTACCCTTCACAAGTGATTATGTCCATCTACCAATTTTAAAATATCCTTCCTGAAACCTTTTCTTTTTTTAATGAGCAGTGATGTTCTTTCATCAATACAACTTGGTTTTTCTTTCCTATATTATTTGCATCTTGCAAATTCAGTATCTCAATAGCTACCACATGAACTAAGGAGATGAATATTTTCTTTTACTAAAATAGCATCTAAATCACCTTTTTTATTTTTAGAGTTCTGAAATACTTGCAAGAATGTATTTGGTCTTGGTCTGGTTAGTTAATTTAAGTGCTCTTGTTAAGTGGGTCTTTATTTCTTGAAAATGGGTATCTTTGTTTCTTCTTTGCTTTATCTGCATTTTATGAACTTCTGCCCCAATATTTATCTGAACTGAGATTTTTTTATTACATCATCTTTTCTAAATCATCTCTCTTACTCATCTCACGTTGCTCACCATCTCCTCATTACCACCTTTTCCAGCTTTCTGTTTTACACTGCCATTTTTCTTATCTTCAGTAACCAAAAGCCTTCTAGAGTGATTGTTCTTTGTCCCTGAAGGAATCACCCATGTCACTGCTTTTCTCATCTCCTCCAGCTGGTTCCCCACAGGCTTAAAATAGGATATTCTGGCTTTGGGCACAACAGAATGCTCTCACTGCATGCTCACATATTTTAAGGGAAGCATTAAAACTGTCCTGTTGTTTTTAAAGTTGCTCTCAATGTCATATGCATGGTGAGAAATAGTTTCATTTGGAAAACTTGAGCATTTTACACCTTATGTCATGCAGCACATCAGGGCACACAAAAAGTATTCTATGAATTAAATTTGATCCTTTTTGACACAGCATTTTTATACTGCAGGACTTCATTACTGCACAGTAGTACATGTGGCGTATGTGGAAGATAATGCAGTTACTTTAGAATACAATTATTTTGGTTTTGGTGCAGCTAAGGCTTGCCTGTGTTTGGCAAAATGCTGTTTGTCCTTAGCTGACACAGAGAAGATCAATTTCTCAGTAACTTTTGCAGAGTTATAACAATTTGCATCAAGTAAAATACTGACAATGCCTTCTGGGGAATAAGAGACCAATACAGAGTTCTATTTGACCTTTCCAAGGAGGGCATTATTAAAGATTTATTCCTTCCAGAACTCTAATTGGCTTCTTTTGGTGACCTTTCTGGATAATGGTGATGTTTTTCTCAAACTTTACAATGCTCTCAGGTAGGGAATTCCTTCACTGCGCTGACACACCAACTGAATTTTAATTTGCATCCTAGCTCCATCACTTCCTTCCTCAAAAATTTCATGCTACAGTCTTGAGCAAGGAAATTTTTGCTGGGATTTTATTTTTTTCATAGATGCTTTATCTCTTATTCTTAAATCCTGAAAATTTAAGATCAGACCAGATTCAGGAAGTGTCTAATGACACAGAAAAATCCTACCAAGATGGAAAAAGCATATGAGTAAGAATGCACTGCTAGTGACCAGCTGCTTAATTGCTATTGGCTACACATGTTTTTACTTTGTTCTGTGTGCCCAGGAACCTGACTTGGCCTCTGTCTTGCATCTGGAGTGTCTGTGGGGTGCAGGTCCCAAAGTGAATTAAAGTTGCAGGATTTCTCCAACTGGCAACTATTAGCTTTGCTCTACACTGAGGCTAGGAAACTCAGGGGATAATCTGTAGTATGGGTGACATGGGTAGAAACTTTGGAGTTAATCAGCTTTATTGAATTGCTTGTGAGTCTTTTCACTATTCATTATGGGGCTGTAAAGATGGAGCCTGATGCTTCTCAGTTTTGTCCAAAAACTGGCAAAAGGCAACAGACACAAAGTGCAATACAAAAAATCCTGTTTCAACAAAAACAAACAAACAAACAAAAAAATTATTCTGCAGGTTGTCAGACTCTGGAATAAGTTATCCAAAGAAGTTATGGAGTGTTCATGTGTGGAGACTAGATACATCTTTGAGAAATCTGATATGACCCTACTTTTTAATATTCAAGGCCATGGACCTCACTAGACACAGCCCTGAGAAATCTGCTCTAGATGACACTGCTTTGAGGTCTTCAAGACCATAGACTTCATTAGGTCAGTTCCAGCCCTCATGATTCCTTATTTTACAGCTACAAAGTAAAAAATCTTGTTGGTTTTTTTCCTGGAAAATAATTTGATTCCTTTCTCCAGCTGAAATGTGAATAATTTTTTGGATATTACAGACTGAATATTACGGAATTCGTATTAAAAACATTATATTTATTTTTTTCCTACCTGACTGACTTCTAGTCTGCACAGAAAATATTTTTAGTGAAATTATAAGATGAGTTTGTTCCGTACCATTCTACCATGACCAGAATTACTTGTTTAGGCAGAACAAAACCTCGAAACAAAATTCAAAGTTCTGTTGCTTTATATACTACCTCTCATTTTTACCATTCATTTCAGCAGTAAAATAGGTGGCCTCCTGCCAGAATTATTGTGGCAGTGTCCCATATGAATGTTAAGCAGGCAACAATGATGCACTATAATTATAGTGCTTGAAATGATTGGAAATAAATTGGCACTCCAATTATAGATGCATGAAAGAGGCTCCAGTATATCACAGTCAGTCCATTAATTTCTGAAATAGCTCAGGCGATCTCACTATTTTAGTGACATTCGTTATTCGCCACTGCAATGAATCACAGTGAACAGTGGCGGGGCCCTGGAAATTAGCAAGTTGAAGGACATTTGGAAACAGAAGAACCATTCCATGTTACTTTGTGCCCCAAAGAGAAAAAAAACCCTCAAGTGCAATATCAAAACCTATTTGCTGCATTTTGAGGAAGAAAATGTTAATGTAGTTTTTGGTCCCACCTGATGCCTTCAGTCAATTTACACAGCATTCCAAGTGAGCACAGAAATAATTTTATGGAAATCTGCACAGTAAGCACATCCACATTTCTACAGTGTACTACAAACATTTTAATGGGAAACTCAGGACTGCAAATGTAAATACTACATGCTACGTTTGCTCATCTCAGCAGGCTATTGCTCTTAAGATAACACAGTATTAACTAGGTACTGGTAAACCATCATTAACTGGTACCGGTGTCTGGGAACTGGGCCTCTTACCAGCACCTATGGTGAACACCATTTGTACAGAAATTTAACTTGTTTGATATTTTCTGTGGATAGGTTCATCCCTGTTGCCCCTTTAGTTCCCCCTGAGCCTTAAAAATACAATGTTTGCCCCTGATCACCTACTGTGAAATGTTACTGTCAACTGTAGCCCAATTTCTCTGAGGCTGTATCAGAATAAAGGAAAAAGCAAGAAACATCACTGAAGGAGAGAGGAGAAAGACTGTTTCTATTCAGGTGTCTACCAGTGGCCCTGTGGCTGGTTTCTACCAGCTCTGTGTCATAGCCAAGATAGGGAGATGGAAAGAGATATCTGAGCTCCAGACTTCCAAGGTCTGTCACTCTCTGTATAATTCAGTCTCTCCAATTAATCAGTCTGAAAACTGAAATACTTTCAGTCTCCTCCAGAGTGCTCTGGGTAGTGGAAAGGGCTGGTCACAGGATATCAACCCATTCCAGTAGGATGATGTTGCTGGGCCCTGGAAATAAAGACCAGCATCTGAGCACCCCAAACAGTCTTAGAGATTCAAACTTTTCAAAGGAATTTTAAACTAGCATAAATATTTACAAAAAAATTTAAATAATCTTCAAACAATTGCTAAAAGAATAAAGCAAGTCATTACTACCAAGCCATCAGGCTTGAAATTCCAATTTAAGTGTTAGCAATTCCCCACTGCTTTCTCAAGGATTTTTATGTCACTCCAGCTTAACAAGCAAGCAATGTTAACGACTAGTCTAAGTAGTTTCTTAAAATAAGTTAGAATACAAAATTCTGATTTAAGAAATTTTTATTTTATGCTCATAGAGCAGGCAAACCTAAAGTACAGATCAAAAACAAAATTAATGTCACCATACTCTATGGTTACTTTTTTAGAAAACTATTGTTATATATTTTACCAAAAAAAACCCAAACTGAACACACCTTGGAATTTTGAGTATCTTCTACAACATTGAAATAGAGCAATCAAGATGACTGGGATAAGATGGAAAGTGCTGTTTGTAAATATTCTGTGGGAATTTGAAGGGGGAAAAAAGGGAAAATGGAATTTAGTAAAGAATTTAATAACAGAAATCCAAGTAATGCCTACAAGGTTTTAGAGAAAAAAACAAAATAACTTTTCAAACAAGCATGCATGTTGTCTGTGATGAAATCCGAAGTGTGACTGGTAAATGGAACTGTATTGATCAGATTATATTGGATATTTACCTCAAACATAACATATTTGTACAATAGTGGGGGAAAAAAACAGACAAGTCAGCTACAAATTGTCTTGTCCAGCAGATCTCAAATGGCAGCTTTCACCAACTTTTATGGGGCTCTGCAGAAATCAGGATGTCTATATTTTCATCACATTTTAAAAGAAACTATAAAACCACCAGTTACAACACCAGGAGGAGGCAGTGCATGTTCAATCACACTGAAAATGGACTAGCAAATGAAGACTGCTTCAGAGCTTTTGGATAGGGATGTTTCAATGCAGGTGCATACAGATATCATAATAGACTCATGGAATGTCCTGGGTTGGAAGGGACCCATAAGGACCATAGAGTCCAACTCCTTCAAAGTATACATCAAGAACAAAGAAAGGCAAATTTGACAGGAATGGGAGACTTTAAACTGAAATGTCGCGTTTCTGAAAGACTGAGGGTTCATCATGAACCAAATTAGAAATTAAGACATCAGTGTGTTTCAAAATCTACTTCACAGCTTTGACCTTATCAAAATCTCTTCCTTTGCAGTTCAGGAAGCTTGAGTTTAGCTGTGTAGTTCATCTCTCATAGAAGACAATGAAAGTCCATTGTCAAATCTGTTGAGTATCAGACCAAGTCCAAAAAAGCACTTAACATTTTTTGAAGTGCTCTACAAAGATTAACTAATTGAACCTCTATCATGAGAAACTTATTTGAGAGGGGGAGAAATGAAAACATTCTCTTTTTAATAGTTGTTGCTTGCTCCAACTTTTCACACTAAACCTAAGATCCCATGACTGAAATGAAAAAGCTTTTTATTTTTAACATTTCATTCCCTTTTCCATTGACTTGGATCAATGTGTTTAAAGTCACTGTCAAATTGCCAACTTTTTAGATGTACAATTTAAGCCTAATTAAAGGTTTGATAGAGCTCTCTCAGTAAAATTAACTCATTCAAATAGGAGATAATTTAAGATCATTCACTAAGGACCTTTTCTACTTCCATACAGAACATAAAATTTTTATTTCATCTAACAATATAAATTTAACTTGATAAAAGAGGTGTGGGGTTTGTTCCAGACTTAGGGATTTATATAAAATGGACAAGTTAATACTATTCTTTCCCTTTGGTGGTACTATGAATTATGTTTCTAGCAAACTTGCAGAACTTTATTATACTACAGCTTTCTTAAAATACCTTTCAACCTCCTTGCTATGTCTTGATTTTGGTATTGTGTGAGTTTCCTTGTCCACAACTATTTGAAAAACTTCTATTATTCTTATTAAAAGTCTTATCTCAAAAAAAGAACAATTGTCACACAATAGTTAGATGGGGATTTTTCTGCCTGGAAGGTCTTTAGACTTATACCAGGATAGCATTTAAATTTAAATGCTGCAAAGCAGTGTTACCCTCTGGGTTTGCAAAATCAGTTTGTAAGTTCCTGTTTATTCAGCATCCACCACCGAAGTGCCTGACCTAGAACACTGCTTGTTTGCCAGATTGCTTGTTTTGACTCCTAAGTGTTGTATGCTGATTTTGAGAGCCTGTTCCTGACGTCATATTACATGCGAGCTCCTCTTCCCACATACAAATGACAAATGTTATCATATCACATTACAAGCCAGGATTTGAACTCTGTATTCCTCAGACACCAGTTACATTGTCAGGAAATGCCAGACACTGAGGTCAGAAGTTTCTGGGGATCTCTCTTTAATATTTGGGGAACATCTTGAGACATGCTGAAAGATATGGTCAGGCTGGATGGGGCTCTGTGCAACCTGGTCTGGTTTAAGATGTCCATGCCCATGGCTTTTCAAGGTCCCTTCTAATCCAAATCAATCTATGATTCTAAATGAGTAGGTTTGGTTTGGAAGTGGAACTGCCACAGTATAAAAGAATTAGACTCTTAGTGTTGACTACTTTGTTGAAAGTAACCTGCTGTTCTTCAGCTAGTGGCAGTCAAGGCTGTAGTATTTAAACCACTAATGGACAGGAGCAGGGAGCAAACAGCAAAAAGAGTATAACTGATACATTTCTTGCATGTACATGGCATTTTCTGCAATGGGACATCACTTGTCCCAAACATGTCCCGGTGGCCAATTCAGTGACAGAATTCTGAGTCAGATGCAGCTTTGGTCTGACCAGCTTGTATATTCCTACATATATTTACAACTGAACTACTGTAGCTGTCTGGGAGAACACTCCTAATGTGCCTCAGTACAGTCAGACAGAATGGCAGACATCCCCTTTCACATTTCTTTTTCTACTCATTGACACTTGGAAATGTTACGTGCAAGAGTTGGGGTATCAGTGAAATATGCATAATTATATATTGATATATATGTAGTGTATAGCATATAATATATATAGGCAAACACATAAAATATAAGTGAGCATGCATACAATTGACCATATCTAGAAGCCTGCTCCTAAGCATCTGATCTTCTGCTTGACTTACCAATTGTTGACCATTTAGTGTACAGGCATCAGAGGCTTCTTCAGAGTTGACTAAAAGTAGAAACAAAACACCTGTACACAACCTAAATTTACAAAAACTTAGCTGTGATCTCCTCTGTGGAAAACAGTGGAGAGGAATCTCCGTTTCAGACCTCATTTACAGCTCTTGGCATCGATTTTGGAGTGTCTGTCCTGAGCCCTGCCTCACAAAAGCACCTCTGCTGGACTCTGAGCAATTCTGGTCTTTGGGTGATGCACAGCTCTGAAGCTTGGGTGCCATTGCTCTTATGAGCAGCCATACTATGACACTGTCTCCCACTTCCTGGAAAAGGAAAGACTTGGTCCACCACTATTACAATTAAAAAATATGCAGAAAGCAACATTTGTCAAATGAAATATCCCATCTTCTCTGACTCAGGGCACAATTTTATTTTTTTCATTCAGAAAAAATCTGGAATCCATGACTGAATTCTGCAGTCACACATTTCCAGCTAGACTCAAGTAAGGCAAATTTTTCTAAGTATGTACATGCACTTAATGAGAGAAAAAAAAATATTTACTTTTTTACAGCTAACTAAATGAGAAAGAGAAAATAATTGCTAAGGAACATGTTACCCAAATACTTTTTTACAGATTGCACAGGGTCTTTTACTTTTCAGTTTAACTGAATTCCTCTGCTTTCCCTCTTCTCTGTCCTGTCAGAAGTGAGGGCCTGATTCAGAATTTGGTTGAGCAAGGAAAGATCTTTCCATGGATTTCCATGCACTATTACTGTTGTGTTTGAATATCTTACCTGAAAGTTACCATCAGTCTCTGAGAGGCTGGACTACCTTCTGTGGAGATCATCTTCCCTCTAGACAACACAAGAACAACAAGGATGTATTCTGAAGTACTTAACAAAACCAGAGAATTTTAATTTTGCAAATACTACCATCTTAGAGCTGTTTAATGCTTCATGTACCCATCAGAAACAAAGCTGAGCACTAAACATTTTGAGGCTACAAGAATAACAGCAGTTTCTAAATCACCAAAAGATGGCACAATTTTAGACAAAATGTATTTATTCACTGTTTCCAACCATGCAGCTATCATTAGCACTCTATATTAATGAAGATGGGAAAGAACAGGACAACCACACTCTGGTTCTTAGGAAATAAGAGGTAAATGATTTGTAATCCCCTATTCTAAATGCTACACCATATTACTTATGACTCAGGCATTTCAAATGTTCAGCTGTGACTGCTTATTTGCTCCTTTCAAAAGTTTATGAAGTCCTTGATCTAAGGTCACTAAACAAATATGAAAGCTGTAAATGAATTCAAATGCAGTATAACGGGAAGTTAATTTTCATTGCCCTGTCTCTAGATTAATCAGTTGAGGACAAAGATGAATTAAACAATATATTAACAGACTGATATAGCAATACAGAAGCTGCATTTATCTGTCTCTGAACCATCCACTCCAACATCTTTATATGCATTCATTTTCTCAAGCTAGAGTAATACATGCCTTGAACATGGCTCCTGAATATCAGATAAAGTCACCCACATTATACCAGTAGCAATGAATGAATTAATACCCACAGAACAATTTCTTCAGATGCTGGTTTTACCTCAGCAAGAGAAAAAGAGAATTAAGCATATTTGCTTTATTTACAAAAGTGCCAAATGCTGTTGCAAACCAGAAGTAAATTGATTCCAATCTCTGAAAAAACTCATTCAAGTAAAAAATAGTGTCTTTAGGAGAAGGATCAGAAGTAGGCTGAGGACCTGCTATGCTCAGAGAAGGATTTAATGAAACCTTCCAGTATTTAAAAGGGGCTTTCAGGGTAGCTGGAGAGGGACTTTTGTCAGGGGCATGTAATGATAGGGCAAGAGGGAACGGCTTTAAACTGAATGAGGTCAGGGTTAGTTTAGCTATTAGAAATAAATTCTTTGCCTTGGCGTAGATGAGGCACTGGCACAGGTTGCCCAGATTGTTGCAGCTGTTCCATCCCTGGAGTGCTCAAGGCCAGGCTGGATGGGGGCCTGAGCAGCCTTGTCTAGTAGAAGGTGTCACTGCCCACAGCTGGGGGGGTGGAGCTAGATGACAGCTAAAGGTCCTTTCCAAATCCAACTATCCTACGATTCTGTGATTTCTGAGATGGGGAGAAAAAAAATTGTTGCCTTTGATTAAAACGATCAAAACATTGAAACTCCCTTGAGAGATCCCACAATCCATTATATTTCCTCAACATAAAAGGGTAGCTGTGTCTCATGATATACTGGTGATTACCACATAGACAGAGGAATAGATTCATTAAGAGACCTTGAACCTAGCAGAAGAAGGAAAGCATGAGAAGCTCCTGATTTATTTTGCAAAATTTTCTTCATAGAATATAATATGAATTATTGAAAATAATTTCTAATGGATCTAATCTTATCCAACTCTAGAGAAGAAAGTACAAAATCACCTTGTCAATTCCTGTAGTAGTGTGTTACTCCTAAAATCGAGCCCCTCAACTTCAACAAAGTGCAAGACAGCATAATTTCAAATCAGGTCACATTCACCAAAGAAGCCATGACCTTGAGGAAAGCAAATTAGCACAGTTCCTGCAGAGTGCCAGCTGCTATTAGATATATACCTGCTCTTTTCCATAGGGCAGCCCTGTGTGTTCCCCACTTCACAGTTCCTCCTGAAAGACACAGCTGGGTCGATCAAAGGATGTGCTGAGCCCCCGTGTCTTGTGTGGGAGTCAGAGAGAGGAGAGCAGCACGGAGGTGCCAAAGCAGGGTTTTTTCTAGGCATTGAGCTGAGGCTGGACAATAACTGTAAGGGCAGGGGAACAGCAAGTGACTGCTCAGATGAGCTAGTGGGGAAGAAAAGACACAGCAGAGAGGCTCAAAGATGACTGCTTTGAGAGCAAGTGAAGGGCTATCATGTACTGACTTCTGGTCATCAGCATTGCCTAAGGTTAAGCCCAAGAACTGGGCCAGTTCTTGTATGATTACAGTAAGGTAAAAGTATCAGACTCCCAAGCTAGAGGTGGTGTGATTTTATATGTCAGCCTTCAGTGCATTTTCCTTCAATCTATTTTGCCATAGGAAATCTTCAGCTCCTTGTTTGTTACGGAGGGATTTCTATTTTTTCTCTCCACTTGGTTCTCCTTTGTTGTAGCTCAGTAAGTAGGTACAGTGCCTGAATGTCAGTGAACTTGCATTGACTCTGGGCACAGACAAGCATCAGGAAGTCAGTTATGGAAGTGGTGTGCCCAATGCACATCACCCCCACTCCCAACATCATATTTTGACACGAAGTGTCCATCTCCACACCTCTCCCTTATGGCTTTAGATCATGTAGAGTTGTTTCTCAAAGAATCACAGAATGGTTTGGGTTGGAAGTGACCTTAAAGTTCATCCCTTTCCAACCCCCCCTGATGTGGGCAGGGACACCCATTATAACACACTCAGGGCCCCATCCAACCTGGCCTTGAACATTTCAGAAATGTGTAATCAGAATGCTTCTCTGGGAAACCTGTGCCAGAGTGTCACCATCTTCACCATGACTAATTTCTTCCTTATAGCTAATCTATTTTTTTCTAGATTTTTTTCTTTATACATTTGTTGTTGCACATCATTGCAGAGTGGAACTGGAAAAAGTGTTCACTGGTACATTAGTTCCACTCACAGAAGTAAGTGGGAGTCACAAAACCCTCTAGGAAACAAGTAATTCAGAAAAAGAAGTGTGTCATTAGCAGAGTTTTAACAAGCTTCAATTTGGATATATCTGTGTACTGCTTAAAAACATTTACTGATTGGTAGCAACATAAAAGCAGCTACCTAAAGAAACAGAGTCCTGACTACAAACATTTCTACTTTATTCTTCAAGTTCTAAATAATATTACTATAATTAATTTAAAGATGTTTATTTCAATGCTGCTTCTTCTCATTTTAAAAGGAAATAATTTTCATTATTTTAACACATTTTCATCATTTTAACACATTTTCATCAAGGTTACAGTAAGTAGGAAGTGTTAATGAAGCCAGCATTGCACTGATACACATTCATATAATGAACAATGCTGCATAGTGTGTCTAAACATTTCACCCTGCCCCTAGCCCCAGAAATTATTCTATTTCAGTAATGTGAAATTATTCTACATGCACAGTACTTTCTTTACTGCTTCCTTTACCATTTGTTAAACCATTTTTAAAAAGGAAAATATGTTCTTTTTCTGGTGATCTGTTTTTTTAATAAAGAATGAAGAAAAAATCTCAACTGGCAAACAAAAAACCCTTGAGACCTGATGCACTATCTAATGGCTACGTTGAAAATCTCTGGTTAAAAGGTTTACTCCTCTATGGTTATTCCCACAGGTACAAGAAAAAAAATTTAAATCTGGTCCACTGGACAGAATGATTCTTTCTTTACAGCTAGACTTTTCTATTTTGTGTAAATCCTTCTTTACCATTATGAATTAATTACCCATAAAAAGGATAAGAGGAGTGATGTTCCTATTCTACAGCATGACATAGTCACAATGGAACTAGAAATTGAAAGGATAAATCTTGCAATGAATGGTGACATGCTTTATACATATATAAGTACTACAGAAAAGATGATATTAACATTCCTTAGTTTTAATAAGTTCCTGATCTTGATCCATCTGAGAATTCAGAAGCCCAATTGCAATCTAATGCCCTTCCAGAAATAGCACAAAATAAAGCTCTGATGTCATGGGCACAGTAGCACGCTCAGATTTTTTTCTTTCTGTGGAGTTGAGTGAAAGACTATGAATATTACAAGAACTAGGCCAGCCTGTGAGGTTAGGTCCTGGAACAAGCACATGCCTCATGCAGGCACTGGTACTGCCTTTATGGAAGCCCTTAAATCACTCCCATTCAGTCCAAGCTGGTTTTTTACTACAAAGTCAAGCTAACAACAAATTTGGGTCCCCTCCTTTAATGGCACTTTGTAAGTAAAGAGGGCAGAGAACCAAAGAAAAACACATTATTCACTTTCTGCTCAGGAGAGAAGAAAGGAGTATAGAACACTGAATTCCCTGCCTCAATGTGAGACATTTAGAGTCACCATACTGCAGAACAAGCTGAAGCAATTTCATTCATGACCTGAAGGGTCAAAGTACAACTAGAAAATACATTTCCCAGAGCAGAAACTAGTCAGATCCTCCAAACATCAAGCCTCCATTGAGATCAATACTAAGCTGAATTTCAGCCTCCTACTATGATTGGTGCTGCCATTTACTCAGCATCTGTCCAGCTACAACCCAGAAGGTGCATACCATACAGGTAGATCAGAAATCAAATAGGCAATTAGTTGTCATATATTTATTAGAAAAATAGGTTTGGGGAACTCCTATCTCTGTCTCAATCATCTCTTGACACTAATAGAAAATTTTCATGTCATTTTGTCTTTTCCCTGCCTGCTGTTCCACTGTCAACTCAGCCTGTATGGGGTCATAGGCTCACTGTAGCAGGGATCTTCTCTCTCTTGCTTTGCCCATACTCTGGAATAAAAAAGGGACTCAATTCACTGTTTGACTCTGAAGCCAAATGGCATCAATCAACATCCATCTACATTTCACTGCACTTGCCCCTGAATCTCTTCTGACTTCATGCAGTGTCTCTGTGATATGGTTATTATTTCGCTCTTCTTGTGTCCAAAATATCTAAGCCAAAACGAGCCTGTGTCACAGCCAGCCTCAGTAGAAAATAAAAAGGTATCGATGACAGATAGGCCCTGAGACATACCATGAAGGCAGGTAGGGTTATTTGAGAACACATGAGCTGCTGAGGTAGTCCTGAAGGACTCTGCAGACTGGAGGAATCATGGACTGGTCCGTATTGTTGACTAAGAAGGATCCCTGGCAAGTGGTCATTGTCTCACACTGCAGTAAACGTCCAATTGACTTGGACAATGGACAAGAGCTCATCTGCCAATCCTATCTCATCTAGACTATTATTTTATATAGTCCTATATTATTTTTTATACTAATAAACTAAGCTATCCCTGAGCTCATTCTCTGGCCAACAGTGAGACTGGCTGCCACTCTCTGGTGATAAATGCAATACTAAAAATCCCTTTCCCTTTGAAAAGGGGTAGCCATTGCAAAAACAACTTCAGGGAATGTTCTTTTGACTGCACTAATTCCGGAACCTCCTAAACTAGTTGGGATGGCTAAAATTGAACCATAGGCTTTTTTATGGTTTAACAGAACAGAAAATCAAGTTGTATAACTCAGGCTCAGTATTTAGTTCTGTTTTAATTGTAGTCAAAGACTCCTGTCTCCCATTGCAATCTAATTTATAGGTACTGTGGTGAGGGGACAGGGAGAAAAGGAAGTTATTACATGTGGATATTGCTCTTGGCAAAATTGCAAAAAAATAAAAAAAATCCTGCAGATCTTCCAACATTTGCGGATAAATTTGTCAAATTGTTAAACTCACTATCTATTCCTTCTCCTTTAGCACTGTGCCCCTATAAATTTTAATGTATTTCTTTTCTATCAAAGCTATTATTTGGTATAAGTGACAAAGTGACACATTTGGTAGCTTTGTAAATATACATTTGAAGACTCCTGGCTGTCATAAAATAACTGGGCTGTCAGATTGCAAAGTCAGAGTAAAGCAAGGTGGTTAACTGAAATGAGACTCCCATGAAGAATTTTCTTGTCACTCTGTATGTGGAGGCATCTGCTGCAAATTCAGACTCTCAAGTCAACAGACACTTTGATCACAGGATGATTTATATCAGCCATCAAATATCTGAGTGGTAACCACACATCTGTCACCAGGACAATGTGGCATAAAAGAGAATTTAATTGCTTTTGGATTATAAATAAAATGAACATTGCAGGAATAAATTATGAGATCACTGTTAATTTGTCGATCATGCTATCAAGGGCAAGAAAAACTATTGGGCATAAAAATCAAAGTTATTTTTGCTCCTAGGAGATGCAGTTAGGAATGTTTTAATAACAAATGGCAACAATCTCCTTTTGGTAGGTATATACAAGCTGAAAAAAAATTGTCAGTGTTGATGAATCTGGCACGTCTGTCTCATTTAATCAACTCTTGCAGGTGCTAATGGAGGAAACAATCTGGGATAAAGGACTTGTGAAAGTCAGCTATTAAAGATATATTTAATATTTAGATCCACTTTCCCTATTTCCTTCCTCCCACCCATTTTTTAAAACTGATGGCTTGGAAGAGAACCACTTCTGAGACAAAACAAGCTGTGTACTCACCACTATAGAAAGATAATTTATCTTCAATGTCCAGCCAAATTATGGGTATCTAGCATACCAGAATGACATAAACTTCCCTGTCTAGCCAGTGGAGAGGGGCCTGCACCTCAGCTGGATTACAGAATTTGGATTTACATAAATATTTGCATATGGATAAGATGTCCATATACACACTGCTGTCAGTGGTTAATAAGGATTTGACTCAGTTGCCATGAGGTGATATCCAGCATTCTTTTAGCTGCCCTAGGTTACCTGAGACATCTACACAGGATTGCTTGAGATGACCCATGACCTCTTCCCTCCTGGATTAGCAGCAGGAGGCAAAGAAAGATTCCCCATGGCAGCAAAATTACACCAGTTGCTGGCATTAGGGAACTGAGTCTGGCCTTAGGGATCTGAATCTGGCCTCTATTCAGTAAGATCCATCACTTTATTCCTTGGTATGGAAGGAGCCAACATTCATTCTTCAGGTTCCCCAAAGTATCCCGCAAGGCCAAATGCATTTTACTTGAGTGTTGCAAAGCTCAAGTGAGGCTTCCACAACAGGGAGCAGGAATACAGCACAATGTCCCTGCAAAGCATGACATAAATGCCATAGTTTCTCAGATAGAAAAAACAGAAGGGAGCAGGGAGAGTTGTTTTTATCTCTTGTCATTATGACCCTGGTCAGGGTCACAGAAATCCATTCTGCAGCCTCCCTTATTTTCATGTGTCTTTTCAATTGAAGTAATTTGTGAGACTCACCTTTCATAGAGAACATTTAGGTTTATTGGGTCCAGATCTCAGTTTCACAAAATGTTCATGTTAGTAGCATAGTAATAATAGCAATTGCAGAAATCACATTCTCAACACTTTATATAAGGACTGGTGAAGTGTTTTGTGTAAGCCTCAAGCTAAATGAAATTGATTGTCAATTCCTGAGCCTGTAGCAAGTGCCACTTATTGTAATATGCTACATAACCTGCAAGCATGATCTGATTCTCATACAGCCCTAGTGAGAGGTGTAAAGAATACACACAGAGTATGCATGAATAACCACTGCTGGAGAGAGGTTAGAAGACTAGTCTAGGGTGAATTATTCATTGTGAGGGATTTAATGTCCCACTTTAACCCACTTTTTCTACTTGGCAGTGATTGGCATCCAGGTTTGAGGCCTGATTGCACCTGCAAAGTGACTCAAATGATATAGAAGCAGCAGAGAGTCGTCAAAGACTGCCTTAGGGAACACCACTGCAGAGAGTTTGCTGTGTCTAGTATCACAAGAGCATAAGGGGTCTATGTCATGTTCTTTTCCAAGATCTGCCTAAGATGTGTGACAAGGAACAGATGCTGTTTTCTCAGGTTGGTCTACTTTAACTCACATGCAGCAGCTGAACAAGTTGTTTCAGTTTATGTACAGGACCTTAGCTATACCAAAATATGAGGGAAGAAAAAACTGTCTTCAAACCTCCTACGGCTGCCTCTCTATCTGAATATTAATTGATTATATGGAGCATACAGTCACAAATATGCTTTCTTCCTTATCATAATCAGTAAAAAAATTATCAGTACAAGAATACATATGAACTCTAGTCCCACCAAAGCCTGTTCTCTGAGTTTGGACACAGAAAGCCTTTCTCATCTGTAGAAGAAGAGTTTCTGCAAGTAAAAGGGATACAAATAGTGAGCAACTTAGTGGGTTAAAAGACTCCTAGGAAAGAAGGGTCGGAGAGGATCAGGTGAGGAGATAACGCATTAGTCACAGCTACTTTCAATAACATGTAGAGATCTTAGAGGAAGATGTCTGAGAAAATGTGAGGCAACACTAGCTGCTACTGGAGATAAAATACTAGCTTCAGTAAGAAGCTGAGAATACTCTGGGAGCACAAGGAAATCACAGAAAGAGAAAACGAGGATTAAGCGATCCACACACCAGAGCAAAGATGAGAAGATTATAAGCTCTTGCTAATAAAAGTCTCTTCACATAAATTCTTATACCCAACAAGTAAGTATTTTTTTTTAATTGAAAAAAAAAAAAAAACCTCAGATTAGGCATATGCAAATTCATTCTAATGGGAAATACCATGTGTAAAAACAAATATTCATGGAGTTAGTGGTGTTCCCACCATCAAAAGTCTTTCAAAACAGAGGATGGATATTATATCTAGAGTGACAGAACATACTCAGTCTTCACTGAATCAAAGGAATGGATAAATGGTTTCCTTGTCCCCTTTTGAGTCTTGGCTAAACAAGTGGCAAATGAACTCAGAGACTGTTTTACTGCCTGTTTTTCTAAAATGTTCAATTGTCTCCTACTGATCCATCCACCCTCCACTGAGCCAGAGGTGTGAAAATTATCTGTGACACCTTTTTTCTCCACTTCAACAATGGCAGTATAACACTCCAAATCTCTTGCACAGATATTAATAACACTGCTTCCAGAGAGAAGTCACTTACCTCAATAATCAGACATTTTAAACCAACGCATTTATCTTCAAGCACTGAGGTATCAATAGGACCTCTGGCTTCACAGGCTCTTAGACTTGCAGAGGGAATGCATTTATTCATTTTTTTTACTTACTGGCCCAATGAATAGTAATGAGGTCGTGCATTATAAGCTGGGTTGATAAGAAGTGCTCAGCAAGACTGATATCCCAAGGTATTCCAATACAATAGGAGAAAGCCTTTCTGGTCCTCTCTTTTGAAGGCCAGGTTAAAAGTAGAAATCCAAGTGTCCTCTCTATCATCTTTATCTGCTCAACAAGAGAACTGTGGATATGGCAGTTAATATTCCCCAAAAGAAGCAGGCAGTCTTTTTGAAGAAGTCCATTCACTTCTCTTCTTTTTCCCTTCATAATACTCAGCCACTTCTCATTCTTGCTGTAGAATTTTGACATGCCAAAGCTATTCAAAGTTCACCTGGTGACACAGACTGACAAATGACACAAGTTTATGCATGACAAGACTATTTGGAGGATGCACAAAAGCATGCAAAGTTGTTACCCATAAGGGCAGAAGTAGCCCAGTTTCCAACAGAAAGGCTGGAAAAAGGATTAAAAATGGTTTGCCTTGCCACAATTTCTTCACATAGAATAGTAAGGCCAATTATAACATGGCAAAAAATAAGCACATGGCTGGGAGCCAGGAGACCTGAAGATACTGGGAAAACCTGCCAGAGTGCTAGTGTTGACTGCAATAGAGTCTTTTTTCTTCATGGTAGCTAATATGGGGTTTGGATATGTGCTGAAAACAGCATTGATAATTCAGGGATGATTTTGTTATTGCAGAGTGGTGCTCACACAGAGTCAAGGTATTTTCTGCTCCTCATACCACCCCACCAGAAAGAAGGCTGGAGGATGGAAAGGAGTCAGGAGGAGCACAGCAGGTTTCAGTTTGGTAATGTTTGACTTTGCTGCGTGGGAAAAAACACATGCCACTTCTCATGAGTTTTTTTTTTTAGTGCTGATCTCTTTAATTACTTGCATTCAGATGTTCCAGCCTCTGCCCTTTGGGTCCTAACTGTGCCTTAGATGAAGGGGACAGGCCACAGAAGAAAGTGTGACTGCTGCTAATGTTTCTTGGGGGTTGTGGGTCACAGCTGGGTTCTCTGATGTGTCACTCACGTCTCCCTCCTCAAAAAGAACTTTTTGCAATAATAGCTGGGTCACTACTTATTAGTGAGCATTACTTTTGTAACTTGCAACAAAAAGCTGTTTTAACATATAAGTCTGCAGCTAAAAATACACTGACAGCAGAATTTCAGCATGAATCATTAAAATGCTCCTGAAGATGACCATCCTGCTGCTGCTGCTTTGAATCACTTCCTGCAGTTTGCTGTGGACTGTTAGTCAAAAAGAAAATACTAAGAAGAAAATCTAAATTAACCCCTGGACAATACAAATGCAGCTAGACTTGGATTCATATGTTCTGATTTCACACTGTGTTGCCTGAGTATATACTGAGTGCCAGCATGAGGCAGTGCTCACCCTGACTCTGGTTAAAGTTGTTGGGTATTTTATTCACATGACGTGAATTTCTCCAATGGGATTTTGTACCAAAATAAAAGCAGGCCTTCCTAAGACTCTTGAACTGTGATGAAAAATAACATTGCAGCCCTGTTTTGGCATTCTTATCACCTGGGAAAGGATTGCCTGATACTAACTGATGCTGAAGATGCAGCATGGCTGTCATTGTGCAAGAGGAAATATTTATCCAAACCCATTTGCTTTTTTTCATTTTAAGGAAGAACATATGCGATTTACCAAAAGTGAAAGTCCATTTTAGTGAATATTTTCTTTCTGAAAAATATTCAAGTAAGTTTATTACAGTACTGCACACTTACAGGGAGTCAAGGGTGTATTGCTTAAAAAAAATAAAAAGAAGCTTCCTGCAATCCAAACCACTGCTCATGTACTTTCTGAAGCTTTATAGCCACTCTGGGAAGGTACATTTCCTCATATCTGACATCAACACAGCTCCCAGGTAACAGAGAATTTCCCCATCCTTAGCTCACTTCTTCCTCTCCTGCTTCCCCTGTAATGCTTCACTGTCTTGAAGGCCAACTGGAGCTGCCATGCTACAGTTGTCTGTATGTGCTAGCAATGATTTGGTGATTACCAGAATTTGTATTGACTGCAGGAGAATTGGGACATCAGTTCACAGCATCTTCTTTGGAAATTCATGATTTTCATAAGTTTGCAACATCTAGCAGAGAAGAAAAAATGGTATTGTTTTATAGGAATTTCTGGAAGTGTTTGCATTGAAAAGTGCTTGAAAGTGTTTAGTCCTTCCTTTTCCTCATTTAGGAAAATATGCTTTTTGTCACTAACTTAAGGCATATTTCAGAACAGTTCTCTTGCTAGAATTTCAGGTCAACACAGAGACACTGTCTGGACAGAAAGGTCATTTAATGATTTCTTTGAGGGCATTCTTTGTTCACTGGCTCCAGCCTGTGTTGGTCAGAGAGCTGGTCTCTCAGCTGGTGAGGCTGATTCCTTTGAAAATCGTTCCATTTCTTGAATATATGTACAGATGTTTTTATTCACATACCTAATAAAAGTGCCAGGTTTGCAGCACAAATAGAATTGAGTTTGAAATAATTCCTGGTAGAACTGCAATTCAAAATGAATAACACTGCACAGTGTTATTTGAATAGTAATGGCTCCCACAGAGGCAGTAGTTTTGGAACTATATTATTAGCAAGAAAGCTTGAATTATGACCAGTACCTATATGTTTCCAATATACTTTAAAATTTTTGCTGTTTCACTATTTTTTACCCTGTTTAACGTATGGGTTTGATGTCCAAACAAATAGTGAAGCAGTATTCTGGGCAGATTTAAGAAGTTTCTGTGGAAGTGAGTTTGATTTTAATAAAGCAACCAAAAATTTGTTGTTGTTGTTGTTGTTGTTTAGTGTTAATGCTTTTATGGGGAAATAAAGAAAAAAATTGGTACAAGCTGTATAAATGAAAAAGTACTGAAACAAAAATTAACTCAAGTCTACCTCCACTTTGGTGAAGAAACCTGACATTTGCAAATATTATGCAATTATCTGCTTGAGTTTTTTGGGGAACAACTTGCAATAATTTTGGCTACTCAGTTATACACACCATCCTCAGGACAGGATATCTGGGCTTAGACCCTGCAGTCCTGTATAAGAAAAGGCTGTGTCATCTATACATTAAGAACAGATCCCAAAAATACAGATGCTGCTGCTCTTCAGTTGACCCATAATAAATGACAGAAAAAATATTACCTCTCCATGAAGATTTTGAGCAACAATGTACCTTGAGAGATTGCTTACTTCCTAGTCAAATAAGCCACTCTGTTGAGAATGGAATGCTGGAGAAGAGCACAGGATAGATCTTGCTATCCCAGCTACTGAGGGAATGTTCTGGCATTCCAATGCCAGCAGTGCCAGCATCATGGTCCAGCTGGTGTGAGGCCAAGACTCTTCTCAAATCTTTGCATCCACTTCACTTGGATATTAGTTTAGACACTGTTGAAAGCTTGTCTCCAACGGTTTCTGGGAGAGAAAGAGCCAGGCATATTCAGTCTTTTAGCTCTTACTTTCAGATCTGCTCTAAATTGTTTAATATGTAAACATATGCAAGTTGATTGAGTTTCCTTGCATAAGTTTGCTGGGGGAGTGAGAGAGGGCATGCAGGACTATCTAAAGTTTCAGTATCTAAGGTACCTGACAGACTTCAGCATCCCAAAGGGAGAAAGTAGGGGAAGTTGAACTGCAAAACTCCAGATGTTTTTCCAAAAGTTTTTGTAATTGATTTGTCTTGGCTTGCTGTTATTTTTAAGTTCTGATAGCACCCTTGGGCCCAAAACTGGATCAAAATAATGGGCAAAGCCAGACACACGCTTCTTATCAGGGATAACATGGGGGGCAGGGGTAGAATCTCTCATATCTTTTGTCAGCAAGTGATCTAAATTAGGCCATTTCAACTCTGCCTATAGTCAGTGTAAATGTGTTGAAGGTGATTCATCCCATCCTAGGATAAGTATTGACTTTGAATGAGCTACCCACTTTTATTGAGTATAGAGGGAAACAGCATTGACAGATGTAAAGAGTTAAAGACTGGAGATGAGTAAAATACAGCCCATCCATAATTGTAACCAGGGGGACTTTTATGTCTTTATTAGATATAGCTTTGAAAATAGTAGTACTGTGGGAATCCATTGACCTCACAGACATGAAGACAAAATTTTTCCTGCAGTTGACAAAATTGTTTGCTTACAATAGATTTTAACTTACATAATCACTAATATGCAAGTTAGGCATTAATTAATTGTTCCATAATGCAGGCTGACTATTCTAACTGATATTGCCACAAGTCTGATTCCCTTTGTCTAAAAAGAAAAGAATGCTCTCTTTGGATACATGCAGGGAAGTTTTAAGACTTCAGTGCTCAGGAGAATGCACAACTGTGTCACAAAGAGCTTTAAATCAGACGGCACATAAAGTGAATGACAGCTCCTACTTCTAAGCAAGGTATCTTAAAGCTGTGAAGAATTTGTAATGGAATGATCGATACTGGCAGGAGTGTTTTATCCCCATCCTTTGATTCCAAAGTGTTACAAGTCAAAATTGATGAGGACCCCTCTGAAATAAAAAGAAGAACTAAGTTCAGAGCTGTTCTCTGTGCAGGCCTGAGATAGAAGTGAACTGTGTTAGGGAGCTGCAAGCGATGGCTTCATAATTTAAGAAAGGTGGTGAAAAGAGTTTTTAACCTGAATCCACATGGAAAAGTGAATAGAACTAAGATAATTACAAAAACTACTGACAACTGCTCTTGAAAAAAGGAACAAAAAAAGAGCAGAAAGTAGACACAACTGTCTATTGTGTGTTTGTGAGAAAAGACAAACTCCAGTATGCACAGTAGATAAAGAACAAGCATTAACATGCACAAATCTCTCTTCAGAGAAGTGTAATGAAGACCAAGACAAACTCTTCTCAGGAACACAAAATTAACTTCCAACATGCAATGAACATCACCAGAAACACAAAAAGAAAAAAAAACTCTGGTTACATACCAGGATTATATTTTATTCACCAAGAACCTGGTGAAAGAGTGGAACAGGGTCTCAGAGAGGCTTTACAGTCTCTGTCTCTGTCAATTGGACAAGGCCCTGAACAACCTTTGCTAATCTTTCCTGTTTTGTGTAAGGGCCGGACCTGTGGAGGTCCTTTCTAACCTAAATTATTGGGTGAATCTACAAAAAATGCATGATCACTTACTAAAGGTTTATGAGATCTGCCTTTGCTGGGTTTAACAAAGCACAAATACTGAAAAAAATGTCAGCCCCCTGAAAGAAAGAACAGCTCTGATCTAATCTACCTCATGCTTGTTTGGATGGTTTTTTTTAAGATTCCCAGTTGCTAGAATATTCCTTATTCTAAAATTCAAAACAGATTTTTGTTTCAAAACAGTCCAAAATAAAAATGTTTGGAAATAATCTCAAATTAAAGGTTTGGACTAGGACCCTGAAAAGAGTTTACATTTGGTTTGAATCATGGAAAATATGTGAGTCAGCCCTTACTAAAAAGAAAATATTTAAAAAATCCATTTTTTGCCAAAAATAAAAAAAAGCTTAACTTTTTCTAAATGAACACAGGACACAGTATCAGCAAATTATTTAGGTGTGTTTATGTTTTGGAAGAATGGTGTATTTTTACAACATATCACAGAGCCACAGAAGCAGAGCAGAAGGAAGTGGAGAAAGGAAACAACAGGCTGACAGGCTTGGAGATAGTCTTTGCTCCTTAATCACCCATCTGGGAACTACCCTGTGTGATCAAAAGTTTCTTTAGGCTCTTTTTTAGAAATAGTACCACTAGGTGTGCAAATGCACTTTGGAGGACAGAAGAGCCAAGAGGCCTCTGCTTGGCATAAGGAGGAAGAAGAGGCCCCTACTGGAGTGCATCTGAGAGCAGCTCTGGAGGCACTGGAGTCACTGGGACCAGAAAATGCTGTCAAATGGGGAGGTACCAGAAGGAGATCAGTAGCACTAGAACCTCAAGCAAAACAGGATGTTCAGGGAACAGGGAAAAGCATCTGAATGCCTGAAAGAAATTGCCTGGCCCCTGCTCTGGTCAGCATTAGGGATCTAGGGCATCCCACCTGTTTGGTGATCAGATAAGCTAATCAAAGAGCTGGGTCCAATAGTAGGGAACGTGTCCAGAAGCCAGGTATAAAAAACAGGGAATGGGGAGAATATACAGGAGATAAAGGGGGATGACACAGACAAAACAGCCAGACAGGCATGACAGAATCATTTTTGAGAAGAAGGTAGAAACAAACTCATAGGAAGCATGTCAAAAAGAAACGGAGCCTAGGAAACAGCGAAACACATGCAAAGCAGAAATTGATGAAAAAAATGCATCAATGGGATTAGAAAGAGGTAGCATGAAGAAAATTAAGACTGTAACACTCTTCATACTCCCTGCCAGCTGGACATCTGTCAATTTTCCTGAGGGACAAAAGAGAGGATGGCTGTGACGGGTGATAATTTTGTATGTACACCGAGGGTTTTCATCCTGAGAAGAAAAAAGGTCTCTGTCCTTATGTTTTAGGTTTTCTGTTTAATTACACCTAATGGCATCCTCAGTGCATTACACACCAGAGCAGCTGTCACCAAAACAGGATCTTTCTTCTCTGAGAGTCTAATGACCTATCATTTTTGGTTGACAGTGGGAGAAGCACTGAGCTGATGTGAACTACTTATGACTGTACCTGGTGACTTCTTCCTGCCTTCTGACCTCCTAGTGAAAATGGAAAAGTTGCTTACAGTTTTTTCAGAGAGAGATTTTTCCAAACTTGTCTGCAATACCCTTCTTGATACAACACTGCTTTTTCAGCAATCTGACTTCTGAGATTATGGTGAAGAATTGATTACTGGTCTTTTCTATTATGAAATCCTGCTCCTTCTGCCTTCACCATGAGTGAGAGAAAGGGTGAATAAACTCACCCAGCCTTTCTGAAGTGTAATAAGAAAGACTAAGAAATTTATTTTACCAGAATTAAGGTCTAAGTCAGTCTTGAAAGAAGTCCTGCTAACCTGGTGTCCTGCCATCCCTGGAAGGGTTCAAAGCCTGGTTGGATGGGGCCTTGAGAAATCTGATCTCGTGGGTGGCATCTGTGTCCACTATGAGAGCTCAAAAAAGATGATCTTCAAGGTCCCTTCCAGCCCAAACCATTCTGTGATTTCTATGATTTCTGTGGCAACTGAAGGAGTCTTATATGCCAAGCAGCAAGATCAACATCTGATAAGAGTTTTGCTACCTCTAACAGAAATACAGTGATGAGTTCTATTTTGAACGTTATCTTGAAAATTTCAGACAAGTTAAACTGATTGCAAATCAGAGGCTGTACCATATCGGTGCACTCTATTTTTCCAATACTTTCTACATTTGTAGAACAACAGCACATGAACTGTCAACTGAGATGAGAAATATTCAATTAGGAAATAAGATGCAAAACTTGGTTCATCAATAAGATTCAATTGCCTTCGGATCCTTACTAAGGGGTGTGTAAATCACAAATGTATGTCTCTAGCTCAAGAAGAAATGTCTTTTTAAAATCTTTGAGCTAATTGAATTGTAGGCTTTAGAAAATGAAAAAAAAATATTATTATCATTCTGGGATTTGTGTGCTTCAGATAGCATATTAGAAGACTGTATGAGTTTCTTTTGGCTTTGTCATCCTGGAGTTGTTGAGATTTTCAGCTGCAGTTTGGGTGTGGTGAACAAAATGAGACTTGTCCATTTTGGATGCTGTTTTCATGCTGCAAACAAGATCTCAGACAAGCTGGCTCCTCTACATTATGCCCCACAAGTCAAAACACATCTTGTGTGTCTGTAGACCCTCAGATTTCCTTCAATACATTGCTGCTAGACCCTCTACAAGGTAAGGAGAGAAGGAGCAAGTGACCACTCTCTCACCTGATAAATTGCTATAGCCTTTGCAGCTAAAAGGAAGATGGTAGGATTTTCTTTCACTAATCACTAGCTGTTAGCAAAACTTGTTAGCTGTTATCAAACTGTTTGGTTGATAAACTTGATAAACTGCCACATAATTAAAGCACAAATATGTTCCATTATAACTTTTCCTCAGTGAATTGCTGTGTAACACAAGGCAGATTTGTCCCTGGATTCTTCTCCTCCATTTCCCTGGATTCTTCTCCTTTCATTGCCCATGAAATCATAAGATGAAAATGCAGTGACTTACGCAGTGTGACTTCCTGGAGAGTCACAGTTGTGATTTCTGCCTAATGCAGTGTCACTGATGTCATCTTCTCTGCATGAGTAGTATTTTGCAAGTGTGATGCTCCAAAGAAATAAAGTCCTACAGAACCGCAAAGTAATAATAAAATATTTTTCCATTCTTATAATGAAACTCAATTTTTCCAGTCTTTAATCACCATATATGCATGTTTCTGCTGTAATTTAGAGAAGAAATTAACCACAGCTTTAACTACAAAAACTGGGGTGGGGTGGGGGGGGTGGGGGGTTTGTCGTCATTGTACCTTGCATTTCAAGTTGAGCACTTGTTTGAAAGCTTTCTCATTTTGGCCTGTAAACTTAACCTTAGTGTTCACTTACGGCTTGTTGATAAAATGCAGTAATTAAAAAGGTTATGAGACAGGTGGAGTAAGCAGAGTACCTGAAGAGAAATCCAAGAGCCAGCATTCTGAGTCCAGGGGCTAATTATCCCTTTTAAGATTTTTGATTTCTGTGAAATTCAATACACCTTTTTACACATAGAACAGATCTAACTATCATTATAATTTCTATAGTTCCTTGTGTCCTTTCTTTTCTGAGACGTTTAGCTGCTTATGACATAGAACTGATTAACATCAGACCAGGGATACCCTTGGAATGAAACACCATGGGGTTTATATCACAGTATAGAACTCAAATCTCCCTGGGAGATCTTTTCCTGTGGTCTGAAGACCTCTCCAGGCATGCTGTTGTTAGACTGAGAAATGAGTGAGCTGCTAATTTGAGAACTCAGCATGGAGCTCAGTCCTTATTGAAGAATTCAGCATGGAAAACCCTACAGAGGGTGAAAGCAAGGACAGGTAGCCTGGGAAGAATACAGAGAAATTGTCCAAGTAACCAGGGATCAAGTTAGGAAAGCTAAAGCCTGGATAGAATTCAATCTGACCAGGACTATCAAAGACAACATGAAAAGCTTTCATATATACAGGTACATTGGTGATAAAATGAAGACTAGGGAAAATGGAGGCTGTCACTGCAAGGAAATGGGAGAGGTGGCCACCTGGGACAGGGTGAAGGCTGAGGTACTCGACAGTATTGCAACCAGAGCTGTTTAACATCTGGGTTGGCAACATGCACAGGGGATCAAGGGCACCCTGAGCAAGTCTGCTGACAGCACCAAGTTGTGTGGTGCACTTGACATGCTGTAGGGAAGGGATGCCTTCCATAGGGGCCTGGACACACTTGAGAGATGGGCCAGGGCAATTAACATATAGCCCAAAAATTAACATCCCCATGTTCATCCACCTGTATGTTTTAACTTTCTTGCTTCTTACCTTCTACTTTCCACCACATACAATTGGAACATGACAAATGCCTTTATTGGAAGGGAAAACCAGCAAAATTTCCCATGCTAAATTTGAGGGAAGAGTCCAATTTCATTCTCATGAATTTTCACCAATAGCTGCGAAGTTGTTGTGCAAACCCTCCAAGACACTAAAGTTTATATGGCAACACTGCCAATGTCACTTTAAATTTGACATTGCACCATAAATGTGGACCAAATCTCCAAATGATAAGTTTTCAAGACCATGTTTGCTCACGTTTTTAACTGATTCTTCCTTCCCTGGCTCTTACGAAGATTATTCCCACTCACACCTGCACCTCAGCTGTGGAAACTCTCACAAAGATCCCTGGAAATGTGGAGGTGTCAAGGTCTGCTCAAAGCTAGGTGGGAGAACATTAATACTCAATGTCAGGCTTTGTTTTTCTTCACTAAAACAGGTTTTGTCATTTGCTTCTGGCACAGTGAGGTAACAGAAAATAATGTCCCTTTCCACATTGTTTCCTAACACGTTCAAGATGTATTTATTATTCTTCTACTTTTCTACCATTCTTTTAGCCTTTCCTTTTGCAGAATCTAGTTTTAGGAAACAAAACCTCACAGCATCCTACTCATGACATGTAAATGTCAACATTTCCAGAAGTAATTATATTCCAAATGAACAATGCTTAAGTAAAAAAGCCCTAGCTTCCCTTTAAGTAAATGTCTTAGCTGTGTGTTTTGCAGTGAACCATTGAACTCAGTTTGTTTCCATGTTTTAGACAGTGAATTGTGAACTCAGTCTCTGGATATCTGACAAACCTTCTGTCTCTGATTCAGAGACATTCTACACACAAGTCTTTAGCCCCAGAAGTCCACAATTCAACCCTCAGGAGATAAAATTCACCTTCTCAAGAAGCACTGAGCACTCAGTTTTAAATTTGAACTACTCAAGGTCTCTATCATTTGTAAGAGATTCATAAGCCAGGATGAATTTCGTTATCCTTTATTCAGTCAGAGCTGTGTCTGATCCCTGGCTAATCTAAATCAATTACAGCTAATTATTTAGGGATATGGATCAAGAAAAACTAGGAGGTTTGTTGGTCAGGATGCAGTCACCACCAATGGAGATGCCAACAGTGATCAAAACTGAAATCTGTACATTCAAAACTTATTCTAAATTTGCTATTATTTTAAACATGCCATGGTTACCTTTTTCAAATCAGTTCTTAACTAGCCACCAAACCACTCCTCATCAGGGATTAGTTCAGTAGACAGTTAAAGTAAGCTTCAGATCTCAAGCTTTATCCATTTTTATACTCATAAAGACTAAAATAATACTGCACTAATTTTTCTGTAGAGAAAAATCTCATTTTTGAGATGTAAGTCACAAATGATTTCACAGTTTTTATTCAAACTTTAAAAAGAAAATTCAGCTTCAGGCACGACTTAATCAGAAGGAAATTTTACTTGAAAGAGTAGTGAATTTATTGAAATATATCTGTTAGAATGTAATAGAGGCAGCACTGGTGCTGACTGATATGCTTTGTTAAACAGTTTCATTAAGTCAAAGTCTCAAGCATAGAATTTCATAAGGATGCTGAATTTGTTGCAAATTCAATAGTCATCTTTTGTGTAACACATTTAACTTTTCCCAAAGAAATAGTCACAGAATAGAATTACTAGAAAGTTTCTTTAAATCTTACCAGGGAAAGAAGCTGTTCTAATCTTGATGCTTGAAAAATATTTTGTGGTAGGAATAATACCCTGAAGACAGTGCTCGGAGCATAAAGGAAAGAAGAGTTAAATTGAAAATTAAAAACTCACTATTAAAAGAAGTATACAGTCATTCTCCACCTTGCTTAACTGCCATTTATACCAAATATCAAACTTGCCAATTTCATTAGACTAAAGGAGGAATCATTGTTAAAGAATGGTATCTAGGGAAACAAACCAGCTTAGACATGACATTAGCTCCCTGATGTCTCTGGAAGTAATGTCCATGTTCCCTGCACAGCAGTCAGAGACCTCAAACCAGCTGACTCCTCTGAAAGAAAACCTTGTATAACTCTACACCAGCCTGGAAATTTAAATTCTGAAGAAAATAAAAGATTGAGTGTGATAAAACAACCAGTCTGGGAGAACCTGTTGTTTAATAACACATGAAGATGAACCTCTTAAGGACAGTTTAATTTCCCCTAATTCTAGCTGTCTAAAATTCAGGTGCAAGCCTTATGAAGATTTTCTCTATTGCCAGGGGAAAAAGGTCAGTGCCTCAGTCAGCAGTTTAACCCATCACAAGTTAGTTGTCATCAAAACTCTTACAGAGGAGAATTCACTGCCAACACAGTGGGATTTGGATTATATGTTCAAGCAGGATGGTACAAAGGAATAAGCTTTTTTCAAAACTACTCTTGTGACAGATTCAGGGAATGAATCACACATTTTCTAAAAAAACAGGTTTTTAAAATTTTCCAGGGAAAAAAAAATTGTATTAACAAAAAGGAATTTGGGAAGCAATTGGAAAGGAAATTAAATGACCGCAAGTTGTTGAACATTTGTTTTCAATTCAATTCAAATCCTGGATAAATGTAACCAGGAAGTCTCTCCAGTGAAGTCGAAATGCAGAATTGTAATCCCACCATCCTTGTCATGTAACACAATGTAAAAGCTATCCAGTCCCAAAAGATCTGGGAAACCAACCTGTTTCCCTCTGCCTTTACAGATACAAGAAATCACAAGAAATTCCAGCTCTATGAAGAAAAGTGCAGTTACTCTTGCTGCATTGCAGTGCTGCCAGATGTGTAAGGGCTGGCATGGATAATTTTGAGGAACATCTGTAATAGACCCCCCAGAGAGGCAGAGTCACCTTTCCTGGCACAGAGTAACACATGTTTCGATACCTTGTTTCCCAATTACAAGATGAGGATAGATATATCACCACAGATTGGGAATGCCTCATAGGGGTGTTTCTTGTGAGCTGTAATTAAGCAATTTCTGTGAAATATGTTGTCATAGTATCTAGGATGCTGATATAGGAAAGCAAAACACCTCTACAAAGCACCAGGGAGACAAAAAAATTGAATGGCTTATGCACTTATTAAAAACAGGTCCTAAAAGCACAAAATTTATGTTGTCCAAAAATAATTCATATTCACAGCATATCTCCAGTCATTTTCACTTTATCCCATGTAAAACAAAAGATTTTGAATGTAAGAGAATTGTGTTATGCACACATTGCTCTAAAGCAATTGGAAACCAGACATCAGGGTTCATCTAATTTGTTAAGAAAACCATTTGTTACCTATTGGTGTGAAAATCATGTTTACTGCTTATATTGCCTGAGGCAAAACACAAAGATTCAAAGTTAATTTTTTTTCATAAATAAAACATTGCAAAACTCTTCATTGCACTGTACTTTGAGCACAGGCTCAAGCATTGGTGCATGGATGCCATCTACTGGGTAGGACATAATTGCAGAAAATCTTAGGGTTTTATTCTCTGCCAAACATCCCTGCAATCCAACTAAGTGACTGTGAGTATATTTCAGAATTCTGAATACATTCTGTCTAATGTACTTTTTTTTTCCCCCACTTTCTGGGATGAAGCATACAGAGCTATTTTTCTCTGTCTTCAAAAAGTATCACTGCTATTAAATATGTGGCACTTAAGGAAACACGGGCTCTCCCTTTTAGCAATGCACTGATGCTAGCAAAGAAACCTGAATAATAATTGTACCACAAAAAGAAACAAACACATAAAGAATAATACATAAGGCCATCATATTACAGAGCAACTCAGTAAATTGTATTTATAAATGTAGTCGGTGTGATTTATAAGGCATGAAACTGAGCACTGATTTGAATTTCCTCTTAAGATGCACACTGTGTTTACATAGTCTGTGAGTCAGCAAAGCTCCTGAATGTTTGGACAATTTTAAGGAAACAATAATTCCATTGATTTGAACCACATTTCTCGCCTGCTAAAGGCAAAATGTGGGTGAGAAACTTCATGCTCTGAATAATTGGAACTCTATATAATAAGGCAGATCAGTTACCTTTAATGCCAAACTACTCAGCAATAGTAACTTGCATGGGTTATTCTAGGAGATTATCCCCTAGAAATAGTCTTTTATGGCTTTTAAATGGGAAAATGTATCTCTCAAGACAGCACAAAGGGAAAGATGTTTACAGCCAGCATAAGGCAGGGATTTGCCACAGCCCACTTCTCTGCATTGGCCCAATTTACTCCCTCACAGAGTAAACAGAGCCCACGGAGCACAGAGTGTGTCAATGTCCTATGAGTATAAATACTTGGGCATCACGTAGGATAAAGATCAGAGCGTGTGAAGCACTAAGCATCTTTGCTAAGATGTCTTCAGGCCTTCAGTGAGAGAATGGGACCTCAAAACCATCCACATGGCATTTAATCACTGGCTCTAATCAAGATCTGAAGGTCAAATAGTCTTCTCCTGTGGAGCTGAAAGCAAATACTCAGATGAATTTCCGGTTGAGTGAAACCAAGTAACTCTCTAAAGGGAGACTGGCATAGCCTTGTCAATACAGAGCAAAGTTGAAAGAAAGAAGAAAGATAAGACATGGGACCTCAAAAAGAAGAGAAACCCTGAGACCACACAGCACCGAGAAAAATCTGAGATGGACAAAAACACTCAAGCTGGTCTCATACAGACTAAATCTTTGTCTGACAAGCCCACCAATACTTTTTCAAAGATACAACTTCTCAAAGAACTAATTTGATTAGAGAGAGCCATTTGGTGAAGAACTACACACTAGGATGATAAGCACAGAAAATCCCATGCACCATCCTTGAATGTTTAGAGGACAGTAGGTCTATTTTAGCACAGGGTTAGAGTCCAAGGGGGAATGAAACGGCAAATGAAACAACCTTCTTCCACATAAATTACTATAAACAAATGCAATGAAAACAAAAATAAATCTCTTAAAGGAAATGTAATCTATGCAGCATAGAAGTCCACAACAGTGACTGGGAATCAGCGAATATTTAAATGACTGCATATGCATACCCATTCTAGAAGACATAGAAATAAATTCTAAGCTTCAAATGTGTTCTGAGTTTCATCATGTGAATCCATGCAGTCCTAAAAGAGCTGTAGTTTTAAGAGGGGATATGTGCTCTAATATGAGCGTGAAATTGTTATGAGACCTGATAATGCAAGAAATTAAACTTCTACGTGTTTAGATATCAGTACCATCAACATGAAAATAAATCACTACCTGAATGGTTGAAATAAGTGTACCCCAAGGTACTGAATGAATATATTACAGTGTTAAGAAATCAAAAAAATGGTATTTACTTACAAAATTGAGGACTACAGAGTATATTTACAGAACTACCAAAACATTAAAGGTTCACATGAAATATAATTAAATAATGTTAGAGTCCAACTCTAGAATTAATATTAAATAAGACGAAAGGTTTCCAATTCTTGTCCACAATGAAGGAGAGAGAACACTTTCCTCAGTGCAACAACCACTGGCAATAAATAATTCTGGAATTTGGAAAAAATGTGGGTTGAAGGCTTCATATTGTTCCTCAGCCTTAGCAGAAATTTCTTAACCCTGCCATAATAGCCAAGATCCCTTTCTCATTCAAAAGATAAAAGCACTCAAAATAGCAGTTGGTTTTCCATTTTGAGCTCAATAGGAAAATGTGAGAGAGGGAAAATAACTCTTCCGATTCTCTCATCCGTGGGTCATTGGTAAATGGTAACTCACAGGAAAAGCAGGTCTTCCCATATTTCTTACAGATATTTTTCTACTTGTGATAATTCAACAAAGTCTGGCAAAATAGGATTTCCTCAAAATGGGCTGCTGGGTCAGTCTAATCTATGGCAACTTTACAGATGATTTTTGTTTTCAAAATAGAATAAAATTAAACTCCGGGACTTTTAAACTCACCAAAAAAAAGTAATTTCCCAATGATTCATTAAAAAAAAAATCTCATAAACCAGTGTACTCCATGATCATAAAAATCCACAAACTCTTGTTTCAGTACAAACATTTGCACCATCCCACACACAATCAGTTGCCAATATGAGATAGCCTCTCTCTAATTATTATCAAAAAATTTAAAAATAAAAAAAAATGTGCATTCTACTTCTGTCTTGGATGCCTTTTTTACAGCAGCAGAGGCTCTTGGGAAATTCATCAGTGTGAAAGACCAGCTTGCAGTTTTTTATCTTGGTTTCTTTTGAGACTTCAACATCTGCTCATCTTTCCAAAGGGTACTGGCAAAGTCAAGCAGGTAGATTTGTATTTTTTTGTCCTAATGCTGTGGTCATTTGGCTAACGGGAGCTTGCTCCACCTTTGTCTTTAGTAGTTTCTATTCAGAAGGAGGTGTCTTCCATTTCCTATCCATTTCTTAGCCTAAGTGCATCAGAAAAAAAAGTGAGGAGGATTGGCATGGCTTTAATTTTGGTTTATTTACTTAATCATGATTTATTTCTTCACCTTAAAAAATAAAACATGTAAGATGGCATATAAGAGTAGCTGATTTAAAACCACTTTTTAACGTTCTGTAGTGTAGGCACCACAAAGCTTTCGTCTTTGCCAAATATTTCATTAAACATTTTAACAGGCCTGTTTTGCTTGTACTGCATAAATAAAGTGGTATTTTATGTGCTGCTATAAGTAATGGGGCATATATATTCTGAAACTAAATAGAGTCCCCTTGGGGAAATACCAGGTAGCTTCATAGTAATCACATTTTCCTTAAAGTACTTGGTAATTACTAATTATTCTTAATGAGATCAAAAGTAATTGCTATGTAACCTTCAACCACGGTTTAGACATTGAGAAATAATGTGTGTCATCATAATTTACTCTTTAATTGTAACTATCTTGCTATTGCATGTATTTTACCATATAGCTGGCTGCTCGGTAGTTACCAAGCAAATAAAAAGTCATCTGGTCATATTTATATCTATATTTAAATATGTGGTCATATTTACATTTATCCTTCTATATAACCAGCTGCAGGAGGAGAAAAGCAGCTTTCTTTTAGCTAATATTTGTGTTTGTGATTCTTGTGTTTGTAAGCCCTTGAACAGCTGAGTCTCACAGCCTTCAACAAGCAAGTTAAGAGAGTGCCGAACTGCTGGAGTAGCTTGGCCAGAGAAGTCTGTGGATGGCCTAACCCTGGGAATGTTTAAGACCAGGTTGGATGGAAGTCTGAACAGTCTGGTCTAGTGAAAGCTGTCCCAGCTCATGGCTAGGGGAGGGTTACAAACTAGGTGGTCCTTAAGGTATCTTCCAACCCAAACCAATCTATGTTTGTACAAGTGCATGTTATAGATCTACCCAGGTCCCTTGATACCATGGAAAGCTCTTGTTATCTCTATTGGGAACATCACAAGAATTTACATTTTCCTGTTTGGCAAAAGGGTGCATGCTATTGTAGTGTCTCACTTGATTTCTTATGGCACAGATATCACAGAATCTTAGTAAAACAGAATATGTTGAGTTGTAAGGAATCCACAAGGATCACTGAAGTCCAACTCCTGGCCCTGCACAGGACAGCACCAAGAGTCACCCTTTGTTCCTGTGAGTGCTGTCCAAAAACTTCTAGAACTCTGTCAGGCTTGGGGCTGTGACCACTTCCCTGCAAAGCCTGTTCCAGTGCCCAGCCACCTGTGGTGGTTCATGATCTGAGTTTGTACCTTCCCCATGTGCAATCTGGTCTTCTGCATGCTGCTTATCCTACTTAAAGGGTTCTGAAAGTTTTGAAAACCACGCCCCTTCACTGTTGTAAAGTCCTTTCTTTTGGCTTTGATGCTTTATCTGGACCTTTAATCCCTTACTTCTTAGTCATCACTAACCTTCCCCATTCCTCAGATTCCTCCAAGATTTATTTTTCTTTTATCCCAGTCCTTCCATAATTCCTATTTAGCACACCTACCAAATCCCTTGTATAACAGAAGGTCAGCTCTCCTGCCTCTGCTGTCCAAAGGTCTTGGTCACACATATCTTCCTCTGATCTTCTTTTCCCTGCATCACAAGTAACTAGTAGAAAAGAATCTCTCCATCAAAACTTGAAAAGCCAACATGGTGCTTACATTCAGAGCAAACCAGTAGTTCACACAGTGGTATTAGAAAAAGATGAACCTGTGCTCTGAATTTGCACAATTTGTTTATATTTTATTTTTCTTTACCAGTGAAGGTGGGAGGCAATTTTATAAACCATCTGCCTGTCCCAGTCTATATTTTAAACTGGAAGGTCTCTGGGAAACAGGCTGTTATTTATGATATACCTCTACAAATCAATAAGACTTTAATAGCAAAAAAAGATCTAACCCAGTTTTAGATTTTTCATAGCCCTGAGTTGATTTGATCATTCTTATTATTATCAGGCAATATCATTGTCTTGCACATGAATACAACACAAGGTGCTCAACACAGATCACATAACAAAATAATTTGAGATGTTTTCTTCTTGTTTTTCTCTTTCATTTTCTCTTCTGAACTCAGTTATGTATTTATTTTCTACAATCTGCTAAATTTCAAGGAGCTGCTTTGATCTATGTATATCTACATATATTTTCCCACTGCTACTGTTTTATTATTAGCTTTGTACGCTTTCATGTGTCTTTATCTATCAACCCTATTACCAAAGATGCTACTGTATAAACTCTCTAGACAAAATAAATATCAGTCATTAGATTCACAGGGAGTGTTCAGGATGGGAGAACCCTGGGAAAGACAAAATTCTGTTTCATCTTCTTCTAAATATGTGTTTAAAATAGGTCGGCTGAAATAGTCTAGAGGTGATTATCTTTCCCAAGGAACTTCAGAGGGAATCAGGAAAATAATCTAGGCTGGATAGTTAACTTTCAGACGGTTATACTGGAGGGAGAGGGGAAAGCCATTTATTTTACTTGAGAGAAGGCAGGTATCCCTCACAAGGCATAATGATAAACATTACCCTAATGTTTAGCTCTAGAAGTGTCTCTGTCTCAGACTCTTTAAAATGGAAGGAAAATGTTATTTTGGAAAATAATAACTGCAAATTGCAGTTTTATGCAGTTTGAATGGGCTGAAGAAGTGAGCTTTAGGGCTGCCTAGGGGTTGGAGGGATTGTGGTTCACAGTGTGAATCCCAGAGCACACCTGGTCTCATGGTGTCCTGTAACAGTCTAGGGCCACTGCATTGCTTTCCACTTGAAGGAGCAGGCCTCATCAGAAATAAGCAAAATTACTTCTTTTCTTCATAAACCACCTAACAGCAGGACTGGGTAAACAATCTTTGCATGCAAATCAATTGCACTCAGATTTCATGCAGTAAGGAAATCCCAGCACATCCAAAGCCTTCACTTCTGCAATCTCCTGGAGTGTTTTGAATCAGTTTATGGCAGCTTCACACAATTTTCATGACATTAACTGCTGTAATGTGAACTAAAACTGCTACAGGAATGACCACACCAAATCACCTGAGGGTGAAAATATAATATTCAGAGGAGTGTTGAAACATAAAGAGCTCTGACCTACAGCTGCCCAGCTGTTTCTTTGAGAAAATTATCCCCCTCCATAATGTGATGAGCCCTGGTACCTTGCCCCCTTGGCTGTTGAGGCACACTGCTTGGATATTAAAGAAATGTCTTTCTTTGAGACCTGCAGAATAAATGAGGGAAAACTTTCCTATTCTCCTTTCAAAGAGGTAAAGTCTGTTTCAAGAATCTTCAGTAAAATAGTAAAAACCATTTAAGATATGACAAAATGCAGCTCTTACACTATCACCTGAAACCCTCAAAATATATAAACAAGAGGAGCAACTTACTAGGATTTAATAGAAGTTTGCTTTCTGATTCTTTACCTTAGGTTTCATCACAGACAAGGTTTCAAATCAGTGGTCTTCTGACAGAAGGAAAATCTGACACCATTATCTACATTTCCATTTTTGTCTAACTTTAATGATCATTGGAATTGAATTTTTTTCTATTGAGATGAATAATTTCTCTATTTTGAAACTCAAATGATATTCATAGGGTTCAATAACTGCAAGGTTCTGTACTTTTGTCAAAGCAAACCCTGGTATCAATACAGGACTGGGGATGAAGGGCTTGAGAGCAGCCCTGCTGAGAAGAACATGGAGGTGCTGGTGGATGAAAAGCTGAAAATGGTTTGGCAATGTGCACTCACAGCCCAGAAAGCCAAGCATGTTCTGGGCTGTGTCACAAGAGGTGTAGCCAGCAGGGTGAGGGAGGGGATTCTGCCCCTCTACTCTGCCCCTGTGACCTGAGCACTGCAACTAGATCGGGGGTCCCCAGCACAGGCAGCACATGGAGCTGCTGGAGAGAGCCCATAGGAGGGCCACAGAAATTATCACAAGGATGTAACACCTCTTTTCTGAAAAAAGACTGAGAGAATTAGGGTTATTCAGACCACAGAAGTAAAAACTGGGAAGAACTTACTGTGGCTTTTCAATACTTAAAGGGGGCTTGTAAGAAAGATGAAGACATATTTTTTTATTAGGGTCTGCTGGGATAGGACAAGTGTAGTGGTTTTACACTGAAAGAAGGCACATTCAGATAAGATAAAGGGAAGAAATATCCTACAGCGGGGGTGGTGAAGCACTGGAACGAGTTGCACAGAGATGTGGTGGAAGACCCATCCCTGAAAAAATTCAAGGACAGGTTGGACAGGGCTCTGAGCAAACTGTTCCATTTGAAGATTCCCTTTTTCACTGCATGTGACATTAACTTTAGCAGAAAGTTCCAAATGTTGGAATGGCCAAAAGCAGGGTTCTTGTGCATCTAGCTGAAACTTGTTTAAAAAACAACTTGGTTCTGATAATAAAAACTTATTTTTCTGGACTGCTTGAACTGCAGTGTCAGCAGCATATATACACAAATATCAGCCAGTAGCTATTTTTCTGTGCTAGAGGGAATGATGATATCTGGAAGACAGCAGAAAATCAAGGGTGAATTTCTTTGTTTATGGGCATGTATCTTTCCAGCTGGTGGATAGAGAATGAATCAGCAGATTTTGCTGGTTTTCCTCAGGTTGACTGGTACCCTTAAATACTTTAGATAGACCAAGTGGATATTTCTTGTATTTGGCAGCAAATCCTTGAGGAAGAGAGTCAAGGTACTTGCTCAGGGAGAAATTTGGAACAAATTGAACAGAGTCCCTCCAAAATTGCTGCTTAGACAAGAGCGCTTTGTTCCCACCCTCTTGTTCTTACTGCTATCACAGCAGTAAAAGGTAAATAAGTTACTGCTACAAAAGAAATGGATGGGAATTAAAATATTTAAATCACCCAGCTGCCCATGGGGACCTCATTAGTACCCAGTGTGCCTGTGAAAACACCACATTTCAGAAAGCCATCATATTACCTCACTTGCTGTACAAACACTGCTGTGTCATGACACTACATGAACCCCAGAAAACCTGCTGCAAACAGACTAATCCAGATTTCCTGCACAGCAGGAAAGAAGTCCAAAAACTGACAGAACAGCTGAAGTGGTAACAAGCCAAACCAAGCTTTATATTACCAGCTTCTGATTTTTCAAGGGGTCTTATGTTACAGATTTGGATAAAATGACCCCAAATTTACTCCTTATTCACTTAATAACTGACCACTTCTTTTTCCAAATATATTTCTTGCTCTTACAAATTAAAGTCATATATAATAGATCTTAGATTACTTTCAATTTTTTTTTTTAATGTTACTTTAAAAATATTAAATTGTCATTTTTCAAAGGAGACTTGCCGTGGCCAGAGTTCATTCCCATTGGTACTAAGCACTAACTGTCTTCTTCGGAAGGAAAATCCTGAGAGGGATAGAATTAATTCTGATTATTTTAACTAACTCATGCAGAAATTAAAATTAAAGACCTGTAGAAGTCACAGAAACCAGCTGCCATTCAGTGACCAGTGAACACTTTCAAAATTCACATACTAAATTCTCATTTGAAATAAATCTTGTCTTCAAAACTTTTCATGTTGTAATATTTTCAGTCTAATGAATAATTATGTTTATGAAATGCAGTCCAGAATAACTTACAGGTAGCTTAAAGATTTAGGGAACTGAGTACATAATCTAAAATGAACCCTTCCTCATCTCTCACAATGTTGATGTAGATAGGTTTATAAAGTGTGTTTTTCTATTCCTTTTTCCTGGAGAGCTTTTAAATAATGAGTGAGAAGGTTTAGATTCAGTTTTATCTCTTCTTCAGTGGAACATTCAAGTATTAGCAGTGTCATGCTCACTAGCATATCCCTGCTAGTGGACTCTACCCAACCTGACTTCAGTCATCTGAAAGATCTCTATGTGCTTCAAGTTAGAGACCTGTATTTAAAGGACAGAGAAATGCACTTCCAAAGTATGACTCCAACCACTTCTCCTTGACACCCAGATTAGGACATGATGAACCATCCCCTTCAGCTACTTATCTCCCACTGATAAAAGAAATGAAATAGCTTGCACAGATGTCTAAATTTCTAGGCAGGTGAGATGAATCTCAGCCTCCCTGTTCATTCACAGTAGATTTAAGTCATACAATTTCCTGAGCCATACAATATCATGCCTGGATTTGCATCTCCAAGCTTAAGGATTTTACAGTAAAATGCAAAAGGTGGGCTTTGAAGAAATCACTTCAAAAGAGCTTTAAAGACTTTGAATTATTTTTCCTGCCACTAAATTCCCATGACTTCTCACCAAGCCCCATGAAACTTGAATAGGCTGCCTATCTATTCTGCATGCCTAATATATTCCTCTTCCCTCCAAAGCATCTGGATCATATGCAGAGAGAAATGTGTTTTTATAAACAACTCAGCAGTCAGCAGGAGGCCAGATGATAGCTGGCTGGTGAGGTGCCAGCTAAAGACAAGATACTTCAACATTACAGGAGATGAAGTCAGATGAGCCTAACTCCAGGAGGGTTTTGATTTTTATCTTAATAATTCTCTGTCCCTGTATGGTTTTGAGTAAAACATCATAAGAAACAAGAAAGAAAAAACTGAAGTGTGTGACAAAAACTTTTTTAGTATTGTACTTGTCGGAAGAATCTGATTCAGAGTCTATTATAGTTTATCTGATCTGCTGGCCATCGGAAGAGAATGAGATTGAATAACGATCAATTGTTACCTGCCACCCTTGTTAGATTTATTTTTCAGTCTGTCATGCTAATAATACTACCAAAAAAATTCACATCAGAAAAGCAAATTTGACTTTTTTACTGCCATCAAACAAGGAACTGTAAAAGTAAAAACTGGCTGGCAGTTTGTACATCTTTAATTTTCACAATATCCTCAACCTTACAGAACCAGCCAGAAAACAAGCACTGAAAAGGACACCTTGGGTCTTTCAAAGGTCCTTGAAGATCTTCAAAGACTGTATCCTTTTACAGTCCATCACATGAAAATTTTCATATTTATTTAAACTCTGTTCTTGTGCTTGTATCCCATGAAACCTTTAGAATACTTCATCTTATTATGAAGTATTATTGAAACAATTATTCTGGTTTCACCATAGTGAAACCATTATTCTTTCATATTTAGATCATTTCCTATTAACAGGCATGCATTCATTTGTATGGCTAATTAGAGGCCTACAAATAGCATCAAACTGCTGCCAAAATATCATTCACTTGACAGTTTTCTGACACCCTTGACAATCCCTATCAGTACATCTTCTTCATGTCTTCTAAGAGCATTCTGGTTCTAGATTTTATTGCTATGTAAACCTAAACCTGAAAAAAAACCAAAAAATCATTATGTCAGCAATTTTTGCTCCATTTTTACTACATCTATGTACTGCATTTTTAATATAGCTCCCAACAAGCTAGATCTCTTCTATTGTATCTATTCCATTACTGTTGGCAAAAACCTTCATGATTTCAAGTCACAATAAATAATAAAACCTAAAAAATAAGAATGAGTAATATGTGCATTTATTTTGCTTAGTATTGTTGCGGTTTAACCCCTGCCAGCAACCAGTCTCAAGACAGTTTCTTGTTCACTCCCCAAACAGCAGGATTAGGGAGAGAATTGGAAGGGTAAAAGTTGGTAAACTTCTGGGTTTGACAGGGAAAGCAAAAGCTGTGTGCACAAGCAAAGCAAAAAAAGGAGTTAATTCGCTGTTTCCCACATGCAGGCAGGAGTTCAGCCATCTCCAGGAGAGCAAGGTGAAGAAAATTAACTCTGTCACAACCAAAAATGGCAAAAATGGACATCGTAATTGAACCTGGGGGATCCAGGACCCAGGAAGAGGAGTGGTATTATGGTATTCCACCATTCCTCCTCTCTGGTCTTGTCTAGATATTTCTGAAAGGATCTCAGGGAACTTACTGATGATAATGCTACTGCAAACAAGAGAAAAGGAAATGGTATTCCTCTTCAGACAACTTTTTTTCTTCAAAGCTGTCACTTTGACGTCAGCCCCTTACCAAGATAAATAATTTAATTACAGATAAAGGCAATGGTATTTGCTTGGGTGGGAAAGAAATTAGAATGGAGATGTAACAAATATCAAGCCAGTTTAGCCACTTAGTTTTAACCCTAATATCTCTTCCACCCAATCTCTACTGCAAGATAACATTTCCTAGTAAAAATAATCCAAGCTGTAATTTTATATATCATACTGAGGCTAACACCCAGTTTTTGCACTCCTTAAATGGCAATCAAACCCTTTTTAAAAACAAAGAGGTGGAACTTTGGTGGTGGAATGACTTGTGCTGCAAGATCTGCTCTCACCCTACAAGAATTAGTGACAGAATGTTGAGCTGACCAGGAATGCCTGTAAGGTAAAGGTCCCAAGTTAGGCCTGAGGAAGTTCTGGATTCAGCTCTCTGTGACAAGTAAACCCTTAGGGAAACCACCTAATTTGGCCCATCTTATTTCTTCCATTTAAAATGCACATTCTAATATACACTCTCCCAACTTCTATTACTCCTGTCTATGTGGTCTGCAAATTCTTTAAGACAAGATCTCTGCCTCTTATTTGATGATAGAACAGTGGTGTGAAAGTGTCTCTAGCTTGGATGACTAGTGCTTTATTACAAATAAAGTGTGTTATTATTTATTACAAATAATAAAATAAAAGCAGTGTTTATTAAATGAATTTTCAATGCCCAAAGGCAGCTAACAAATGAGAGGGCAGCAAGTAATAATAAACGTGAAGGTAAATTAAAAAGGTGAAATTCATAACATACATCCTAGATTTTGGTTGAGGCAGAAAACTCAGAAAGTCCCAATGAGGAAACACATTTACTGAGGCTTGGTACAACCTGATGATAAAGCATAGCAAGCATAGACACCATGTGCAACAGTGGCTGAGGGAAAATACATAAAATATCTTTCAGAAAAAAATTTACAAAAATGGAGGGGATTCACAGCAGAGCAGCTAAAATAATTAGAAGGCAGGAAGGATTGATTTTCTAAGTTAAAAAAGCTAGCTACAAACTAGATATCCATTCCTGCAGTAAGAGGGAATAGGATAGGATAACAAGGAACTCTACTTCTTGTCAAAGCAAATGTTGCTGCGGTCTGTTGAATTTTCAAGCAGAACACATATATTTAAAAACCTCTGTGCAGCAGAGATAATAAGATATTTCTGCTGCCTGAGGGCTGAAAGTTTTAGGCTCAAACTGTCTTTCTGTTTTAAACCTGAGAAGGACCTCACACAGTAGAATCCTTTGGAGGCATTGATGTGACCCTTTTCCATTGCCAGCCACACCCTTTTGAAACCCCTCAACACAGAGACCAGAAATGGGTTTGCAGAGGTTTGGAACAGAATTGATGGGCTTGATGTGCATGCAGTATAAATGCAAATGGGTGTGGGCACTGAAAAGAAGCAGAACAAGCATTAAAATAGTTGCCTGTATTCGAATCAAACACCACTCCCAAGACACTTCTTCCAGGACAGTGTTCCCAGTGGTCCAGATGAGAAATGTTTTGTTGATGAGACCCACAAGGTTTTCCCCCTGATAAGAGCCAAACACAAAATGATCTGTCAATGGAAAGTATTGTGTTCCAATAGCAGGAAGATGGCACACAGAGGCAGTATATCATTTGTCATATATTTCTATTCCTTTTAATGCAACAGGAAAAGAGATACATATTTCAAATGACCAAGGGAAAACAGACCACAATCAGCAATCTTAACTAAGATTTATGGAGTCTGAAACAAGCAAGTTTCTTAAGTAAAGGCCACCAACTGATAGTGATTAGAAAGGCCCCAGTCTCTTCTAACAGGGGACCTCAACAGAAGTTTATCAAAAGAGCACTTTTAGCTGCTGCAGGCCATTAGAACAACACACAACACAAGTGCCTCTAAATGTCTTCATGCTGCTGCAATTCAGATGAGCAAATAGCAGTGTTTGGTTGATGCTGCATATGTTTCAATAAAACTAACGTGATGATTGGCTCATTATACAGCAAAATGTAGCTGAATTATTGGCTTTAATGGCATTTCTAGCTGTGTTTTGAAGAGACCATGCCAAGCACTATAAGGCTGATGTTACGTTAACAAACGCAAATGGAAAGAAACAAAAAATCTTCCCTGAAACTCTAAATTATTCATACAAATTACCTCTAAGGAAAGGTTGTCCATTTGATACATCAAAATGCAATATCCACAGCCTACACATTTAGCTCAGTGCACAGCAAATCATCATCGTTTTTCAGGAGTAAAAATGCACACAATGGCTTTTCATGTTGCTTGTATATATATTACTTTACCTCATCTAGGTAAATGCTATCCTCATTATCACACACAGCTACCAGTGACTTCTGGTCAGAAGGTTGGGAGCAACACACAGTCATTAACTACCATACCCTGCTATCTCTGCTGACTTTTGACCCTGAAATCAAGTTGGATTTGCCTGGCTCAGTGCTTGGAAGTCATTGCCATTCAGTGAATGGCACTCCTCCTTCTGACTGGGAATTGGTGCCCTGTTTGCGGTGGGAGGGAGTGCTTTGCTTCTAACCCTGCCGGCAGCTGGGCAAGATGTGGTACTGAGGTCCTGATCATTTGCTCTGTACTGCTTTTTCCAGGAACATGAGTGAACTCCTCATGCTTGAAAATTCACATCTTCCCTAACCACATTTGTTTATAATTTCAACAGGATGCACCTTTCTTTTTCACTTTGTTCCCCAAAAAAAAAAAAAAAACCTGTGTACAACCTCTTAGCCAGCTGAACTAATAACTAGGAGCTGAATACCAAAGCCACGTCAGTAGACAGTTTCATGACCTATGCTCCCTGTGGATCACCACTGTCCCAATTACACAGTATTGCTGCATCCAGGTTATTAATTGATGCACAGCAGCAGAGAGTGTGGTTCATTTCACTGGTAGTGATGAATACTATCCATTGTACTGTGCCCCAGAACCTGGAGTGTGAAAGTCACTAAAGGAGGAGAGCAGTGACTTTAAAGAGGTGCTATAACTATACTCCATTATTGCCCAAGAAGAGAGACTAATGACTCTAAGCTTCATTTAAAAACTTCACTGGGTCTTTAAGTAACTTATAGGTGTCAGCAAATTCAAGGTAAGAATTAAAGGTTCAAGATTTCACTAATAAGTACAGGGCCCTTTCTCTGGCTTCAAGGGCAAGTGACTTGGCACTGTCATCCACACAGTGAACGTCTCATCTCTGCCAAAGCTGCATGGTCTCATTCACTCTGCCCAATGCAGATAGCCCAGCCATTGTCTAGGAGAACACTGGATTGCATGAGGCAAAAACCACAGCAGGGACTCAGCAAGATATAGACAGGGATGGAGTGGTGTTTGAACCCATGCCTTGGGTGTCCAGGTCACTTCTATAAACAAAACCCAACAAAAAAGATGCCTGGCTTCCTGATAGGCTTTGCTTTGGCACTGTGTGTAGGCTATAGGCTAAAAAAGAGTCATAACTCCAGGGAAAAGACAGAAGATCCTGGGAGCTTTGGTTTAACAAGCAATAGTCCCACAAGGAAAAAATCAGTTGATTCATACTGAAATAAAATAGCATTAAAGTTTAATGAAACTCAAAATTCCAGGTAACCAGGAATTGGGGTTGTTAGCCACAATTCCCTGCTAGGAAGAAGACAATATTAGTGACAGCAATACTCTAAAGCTTGCAAATGAGGTTAAGTCATGCAAAGAAACAACTTCCAGCTGATATGTTTGACCTAGGTCAATGCAGGGAAAACTCCCGTTAGTCCCCTTTCTAAATGCAAATCCTGCTTCAGGCTCCACTGCAATAATAATTCATACCTTGTGCTGTCAGTGCGGCCACCATGCAGAGTGGAAATTGCACAGTGGCTAAAGCCACACAATATATACAGATGTATTCACATAACTCTTCAGCCCAGCCTCAACTGGCAGTCCCAAGGGCCAGGCTCATTTTCTGAAGTCTCAAGTAAAGGGTGACTTGAACCCTTCTAAGAAACCCAGAAACATTAAATGAAGATCTTTGATTACTTACTAAGTCACAATTCTTCACCTCTAAATGATGATTCAAGTGGCTAAAACAGCAGCCTTTTACTTCCAGGAGTGAAGGGAAACAGGAGGACATGGGACAATACAAACAACCAGCTATTATTTTTCCAACCAATCCTTAAAACTCTGCTCTTGGACTTTTGGTGACTCATTTGCTTCTCTCAATGAGACATGGGGCTGTGTCCCATCTCCTCTACAGCCCATGAGCACTTGTTTTTGTCATGTTTTAATCCTCTTCAATTTTGGTTCTCTTTTCCCTTTTTACTCTCTGAAATATTTATTTAATTCACTTTTTATTTCAGCGTTACAGGTGTAACACTAGAATCAGTATCAAAGGTCTACCCCAGGGAGCTTTAAATGGCTGTCATAGCCTCACTGGTCATAGCAGCATCACTGTGCAACTCTCTCATGCAGATAATATTCTGCAGGGGGAAAACATGACTACAGTACTGGCAGCAGTAGTTTACTTTCACTGGGATAAAATAATAATATTTTTACTTTGTATTGATCTGATTGATTTTCCTTTCTCAGCACAAGACAAATTCTCTGACATTTTTTCCTGACTGAAACACACTGAATTTATTAGCTGCCCCTTGAGACATCCAGCAGGTTCTTCACAGACAAGCTTCTGTGCCATCATTGCTCATGACAAGTGCTAGCGAGAAACCTGGCATCTCTCTTGTCCACAGAACTGAGCCACAGCCATGTACTGGTGGGTCACTGCTGAGTCTAAGTCAGTTACAATCAAATTTAGTAAATGCTGGAAGGCTGATGAAAACTTTATGGATGAGAAAGACTATTTTCACAGAATCACAGAATTTCTAGGTTGGAAGAGACCTTTAAGATCATCGAGTCCAACCCACGCTCCAACACCTCAACTAGAACATGGCACCAAGCGCCACATCCAGTCTCTTTTTAAACACATCGAGGGATGGTGACTCCACCACCTTCCTGGGCAGATGATTCCAGTATCTGACCACTCCTTCTGTGAAAAACTTCCTCCTTAATTCTAGCCTGTATCTCCCTTGATGCAGCTTGAGACTGTGTCCTCTTGTTCTGTCTGTTGTTGCCCAGAGAAAGAGACTGACCCCCAGCTCACCACAACCACCCTTCAGGAAGTTGAAGAGAGTGATAAGGTCACCTCTGAGTCTCCTTTTCTCCAGGCTGAACACCCCCAGCTCCCTCAGTTTTAACACTAACACTTGCTCAGAGCAGGACATTTACTCAAAAGTAGGGTACCAGAAGCAAAGAAGGAAGTTTGAAGAGTAGTATGTTTTAGACAATGCAAAAGAGTTTTGAAGAATAGGGAAAAATAAATATGTAAGTTCTTTTCATGTATTTTGTGCTGTCTCCAGTATAGGCACCTACATCTGACCCAGACTATATTCTTATGCTATAGTTAATAGAAGTTAACAAGTTAATTATTGTGAACAGAACATCCTTTGATATTAATGGATGTATATAAGAAAGAGTTTCTTTCTATGGTCAACAAAGAGAAAGACCCTTAAACAAGCCTATTTCCTTCACTGTATCAGAGCCCAGTGCTGGGGCTCAGATAGAAATATCTACACTTTCCTGTGGTAGGAGGGAAAGATCCTACTGACTCTCTGGTATCCCACGTGAATAGCTTCCACAGACATCTCCTGGATTAGTTCTATCATTCTTTACTGTTGACAATCAAAAGGGATGAAAATAGATCAGAAGGCAGTAAGGCAGTTTATTCTCTTCACTAAAGGTTAAGCTATTGAGTGAAAATAAATAAAAAGAAAATTAATATGAATAAAAATTTTGAAATAGTTGACTGAAAACCAAATATGCCTCTTTAAAATAAAATCTCAGTGACACATGGGAGAGAGACCTGTGTTGTCTCAATTCTCTTCCCTCCTCTGTAGGCCAATCACCTTTATCATACAGCATCTTTCATAATGTATTGCATTGTGGCCAAAGACCATTACTCATGGTGAAAATGTTTGATTAAATAGAAATTTGGTTTTATTTGAAAATCATTTTTGACATGACTTTTTTTAGTGATTTCATCTTTTTCTCCTAAAATGTTTGTCCTCTCTTGCTTACCACCCCATGCCTACATCACAGGTCTTTCTCAAGTCTTCAACAATGATAAATAAAAACAGTGATTACTGTCTTTGCAGTTCTGCAAAATCAACTACCCAGACATCATGGTCAGTGCAGGAGGAAGGGGTGGAGCTGCTTCAGGTGCCAGAGTTGAGATTCCCTTGCAGTCCATGGTGCAGCCCATGGAGGACCACAGGGATGCAGAGAGCCACCTGCAGCCTTGGAGGAGACCTGCACCAGAGAAGGTGGATACCCAAGAGAGAGCTGTGACACACAGTATGGAAGAACAGAACCTGGAGCAGGGTCCTGGCAGGGACCTGCAGACTTGTGAAGTGAGGAGCCCATGCTGGACCAGATTTCCTGGTAGAACATGGGATTCTGTGAGGGACCCACACTGGAGCAGGCTGTGCCTGAAGGACTGCATCCCATGGAAGAGTGACCCATGCTGCAGCATTTTGGAAGGACTGTCTTCTTCTGTCACCTTCAAGAATAACCAGCTGCAGAGAGAAAGTATATTTCAATTTAACAGGATTAAGTGCTTAAATTGGAAGTTTGGGTTGTAATTTCTTAGGGAGTTCTATTTTCAGTCTGTCCTCAGGTTTACATATGCCCTCAAACCTCAGACCAGATTGTAAATCCATCTAGAATCTATGCACAAACCCCAAGTACTGTTTATCCAGCCTCCATCTCCCACCTTGGATGTCTCTAGGTTCCAGGCTCCTTTTACTCACTGGCTAGTCCTGCCTGAAGTTCACTATCAAACCACCCACAGATGTCCAGAGAGAGAAGAGAACAAGGTCACACAGAAAATAGTTAGACATAGACTTTAATAAGATAGGAAAGATTACAATGATCAGGACAATTATTTCCCCTTCTTACCAGATACAAAATTCTAGATTTAATCTCACCAAGGGTGTGCTTGAATAGCTTCATCAGTTGCCTAATGATCACTGACTGGTCTTTGTTAGTGGCTCTATTATCTGTGTTACAGTTTAGGCATCTGTGTGTTTAATTTTTGTTTTTCCTCTAACTTAATTCTGATTTTTCCTGTACCTTGCCTTTTATGCTGAATAGCTATTAACCAGATGGCCTTAAAATCACTAGCCATTGTAAATATCACATATAAGGAGATACTGAAATATTATAAATGATCTGTCTGTAATCTAATGACATCTTTCTACTGTCCTTGATGTCATTTGTAAGTGTTCTACAACTAGAGCACTGCAACTGACAGCTGCTAAAATACTCAAGAACTTTCTCTCTAATCATGACCTAAATAGCAACATATCAAATACCCATTGAAATGTGATTAAGACATTCCTAAATCATGACGGATAGTAGAAAGGAAAGAAAGAAACCTGAGTGTACAATGATGAAACCTGACAACAGTAGATGGTGTCTGCATGGTAAAGGAACCATTGCAATGACTCTGTTTTGCATTTTAATTCTTATATGTTCCATGGAGTACAAGCAAAGTGAATAAAGAAAGTTATTTATGGTTGCTTCTTATCTTCATTGTGCCTATTTTTCTATTTGCGTACACCGTGTGTGTGTGTGTGTGTGTGTGTGTGTGTGTGTGTGTGTGTGTGTGTGTGTGTGTGTGTAGAATAGTTTTTGAGCCAAGCATGCTAGGAAAATTGCAATGATAAACCCTGACAAACGTAACTGGCTCTGTTGAGTCAGCTCCTTTGCTTCAGCTTTGCTGTTTCAGCCTTCCAGTTGTTTACAGAGGTCACACCAAAACAATCTCATTCTGCTTTTTAAAAAATTATCTAGATAGAAAAAGCTTGAAGTGATGTCATATCTGCATGGAAGCAAAATATCAGCAATCATATCCACAAGAAAATATGAGTACAGGATTAATATTTATGCCTGAGTTTACCGTGCATGGAAATGAGATACTGCATCCAAATAGGGTACTCCTCAGGTGAGATTCTCATCTCAGAGAATCAGCTACAAATTAGGATGGCTGACTTTAATTAAGATACATTTGCATAAATGAAATCAAAGAAGCATCAATATATTAACTCCTATCTAATGATTTCCAAGACACAAAACAAGGATCAGAGACTAAAAGACTTGCCCATCTCTTCAGAGATTACCTTTTCTAACAAGTGAAGATTCCTTTGGTGTTTTTTTTAACAGCAAAAGTCTGAAAATAGAATTAACTGTCTGGATCTTTTAGTCTAGCCTCATTTGAAGATGCCTAAGATCCCCATCACAGACAAAGACTGGTGCATCCTTTGATGAATAGTCATGGTTCAGTACAGTATCAGTTTACACAGCTGGAGTCTGTGTTAACATCCTTTTTAGCTAAATCCTAAAAAACCAATCCTAGTCTAGTGATGTTGGGCCTCGGGTTGATGAAGCAATAATGATGTTATATATGGGCCTGAGAACTTGACTTCTACAAAAGCCTAGAAGAAACCCAAAGCTATCCCCGCCTATATAGCAGTGTCTGAAGCACCACAGCTCTGCTAGGAGTGTGAGTCCTATGAACACAGGGTGCCATGATCAGAGAACCCCACTAGTCAGGAATTAAGGCAACATACAGGTCTGTACTGACCAGTAGAACCAGAGATGCAATAATAACTTTGCAGCATGGCAGACTGTTACTGTTAGAACAGTTACTGTTAGAACAGTATCAAAACAAAATATACTATTTGGCAGGTATTAAATTAATTTCCCTGAACTGAGTCTGTTTTGCTAATGGCAGCAATTGGTGAGTGATTTCTCCTCGACCTTATGCTGATCCCAAGCCTTTCATTGTATATTCTCTCTTCTGTCCAGTTAGGGAGGGGAGGGATAGACTGGCTTTGGTGGACACCTGGCATGCAGTCAGGGTCAACCCACCCAGGTATGAGCACATGAGCCACATGGGCATGCAAGTACTCTTGGGAATAACACATTGTGCATGTCTTCTGTTATCTGCTTGTCTCCTTTCATGATCTCATAAATTGTAACTTTGGTAAAGATGACAAGATGTGCCCTTCATCTTTCCAAGCTGCTCTTCTATCAATGTCAGGAGAGGAAGTTCAGAATTGCTTTGCAGCTGTTGGCTTTCTACAGGACAGAACTCAGAAATAGGAACAGCTTGGCTGCAGAAATGTAACAGTGGTAATGACAGGTAGAGAGAAATTGAGTCCACACCACTATAGTTATCACTGAAATGAGTCCACATGAGCTATAGCTATCACTGAAAATCTAAGAATTCAATTACATACAGTATTATCTCAAAGACAGTTTTGAATATATTTTCTATCATATAACGTTTCAGCCTCATCTCCTTATGGAGAACAATAAAGAAGAGGTTTTCCCCAAGCCGACAAAAAAGGAATAACCATTTTCTGGCTTCTGTTCAATAATTTAATAGCAACTATGCAATAGAGATTAATACTTCCACTTCTGAGGCATGATAACAGCCCTAGGATAGCATATGGCCTGGCCAACACACACAGCTCTACAGGTGTCCCTTGAGAGGTACCAGCTCAAGGCAGCCAAGGGCTGAGTCTCAGCACTTGGATCATTTGTAATTTTCACGTTGAGGTCATGGGGGAAACATAGCTTTCATTGGCACCTCCTGGTAAAAATGTATTGCAGACCCAAGACTAAGCAATCCTATGGGTCCTCTATGCAGGTTTATGAGCTGAGGAAAAATAAAACTACACTGCCTGCCAGTCTTCTTGAGCCACAGCTGTTTGATCAGATCTTGCAAGCCCTTTCCAAAGAGCTCAGCGGGAGAAAAATTTCAGACATATAGCTCCCAGGAGGCTTCAAAGGAGCATATCTACAAACCAGAGGAGAAATGTATCTTTCACTCTACATCCTCCCTGTCCCCCAGCCTGGCACAGGATTTCTGCAGCACTGTAACGAGGACAAACGAGCAGAACTAACACAGTAGTACAGAGGCACAGTTGTACTAAGAGAAACCTTCATAGCAATTTCTGTCTTCAGCCATTAAGGTGCCTGCACAAGCAAACGTCCTGTGATTAAATTATACACACCACAGGTCACAGGGGAGCCCTCTGTTCATCCACACAGACATTACTTTGCATAGCAGTCTCAATGGCAAAGGAGAAAGCATGTCATAGAGGTTTTTATTTAGCCCAAATGCTGTTAAATTATTCAGGTCATTATTAAAATATGAAACAAGATTCAAATAGAAAAAATATTTAAATTTTTAAACAGGGAGCATTTAAAACTCTTTATTTGGATTGAATATATCATTCCAGCATGGCTTTTAGCAATACAAAGGTCAGGATTCCAATCTGGGTGGAATGCTAACCTAAAGTACACATATTCAATTCAAAAATACCAAAAATAACAGTGAAAACCTTTAAATAGCTTGTTTCAATCTCATTAAATAATTGACACATTGCACTAAACACTCAGTATAAATTCTCCTAAGGCACTAGTGATGCTAAGGATGAATTCAAATTGCTTGAAGTGACAATGAAATTAAAGCACGTAGTCTGTGCTGATTTTTCTCTATCTTCATAGTCTGCAGAGAGGAATAGGTTCTTCCAGATGGTGATCTATTCTTCCTGCCTTAAGGGATTATGTACCCTCTGCAGTCTCCTATTCAATTTTGGCTATAGAAAGACCCCAAGTGCTTTTTGTAGCCTAGCCTACTTTTTAGAGGATTCATTTCAATATCAATTACATTTATTTAAATTTAATTTTTTTTTTTGCATCATTAGCTGATGCAAATCCCACTGTATTACAAGAAATGCCACAACAAACTTAGTAACTTGTTTAGTGTACAGTGACTGGCTTAGTTAGAAGTCATCCAGAACTTTAGTTGCCACTAAAGCTAGAATTTAGTGAATAACTGATTTTTCCAAACAAGTGTCAAAAGCAAAATGAAATGAGATAAATTCAAATTCCAGATTTATTTTAACTCAATCTAACCCAAGACTTTGAATTTTGTAACAGATTACTAAAAGAAGCCTCAGATTTGAAATAAATACTACATTTAGTAACAAATGAAATTAACTGTAGAAGGATTTGGGAAGGGGTAGGGGTTTGTTACAGACAAAAGTAGCATTCAAGTCTTTCTGCAAACTGGCAGAAGCTCACATTTTTGTGTGATTTCAAACATCCACACATCCTAAAGATCAGCATGGCACTGTGGAAGCAGTTCATAAAGCTGCTAGACTAAAACTGGTGACAATATTTTAATGTAAACCTGGTAGAACAGAGAAACTTGCTCTGATTTCAATGCAAGAACTCATTAAGAAGAATAATCCCATTGGGGAAAGATTCTTAAAGTAAACAGAAAAATACATTGTTCAAGGATACTGAATCATAGGAAAACTGGAATATGGATCCCTTCTTCCATACTGAAGTCCAGTCCCAAGTTACAGTAAGTGATAGATCTGTGCCATTGATTTTAGTTGAACATCCACTCAAATCAAAATCACTTCCATGAGATTGAGAAAATAATTCTTTTTTTAAAGTGATACTAGCAGCATGATCTTGAATCAGTTTGTATAAATGATGTAAAAGTAGTTTCATGTCAGACTGTATATTAATTTCTTTACAAAATGTTAAACCTGTAGAGTTGGTGCTTCTTATTTTGGTCTATTTTTTTTCTCTTTCTTTCTAATGGTAGGGTGACCCAAATATGACCCACATGAATGGAACTGGAAGTGAACTTGACAGAAGATAGAATAACCTAATTCAATGCACAGTAAGCTCTGAACCTTAAAAAAAAAAAAAATTAACACTGAAAAAGTAGTAGAATCTTACCTCCCATCTCTTTACTTAAAACTTTTACACCACAACTTTCATGTTAAAATAAAAAGGAAAAAGAGCTTTGAACTGAAGTTACATTTTTGTAGATGACTGGTGTTCTTTAATACAGACTCATTAGAAAAGTTGTTGTAAGTATAATCATTTTTCTGGCAATGTAACAGAAAAAAAAATAAAAACATGTAATTTTTACAATCCTGTATTCACTATGAGAAGCCTTAACATTTCTAGTTTCCAAAGTCTCATCATTCATGTCTCATCCATGTGTACTGCTCAAAGAACCCTATCACTTTTAAATGTATTTAAACCCACTTTTAAAGCTCTTTTACCTTTCATAATTGCATTAGAAGTGATTCAAAGAGACATAGCTATTCTTAGCTGAAGAATATGTTATCAGTTGCCTGATGAAACAGCAATTAATGATGGTTATGTTCAGTCCTTGATGGTAGAAGAAAGACCTGGTCTTGTTAATATTAGCCAGGAAAATTAGCCAGGAAAAACTTCAATGAAATAAGAAGAATTAGCCTGGTATAAATCATATACCAGTTCAGTAAATGGGAACAAATGAGATACTCGTTTTCAAACTAAGGATAAATGATAACATTGTTTAAATTAATTTCCTATCAAATAAAATTACTGATCTTAGCAGGTTGATTATCATAATTCTTGTTGATTAAGACCTAAATTAAGTCAACATCTTCATTAAGAAAAATACGTTGACTGCTTAAAAACTTATTGAAACTAATATTATCGCTGACACTTAAGCACAAAAAGCTCATAATACACCCATCACCAAAATATTCAGAATGAGAAAATCTTCCAGAGACAGATCTTGTACCAAGAGCAACAACACTTGAAGAAAGGGAACTTGTGAAGATCATATGGGACCTGGCTTGGGTACAGCCAGAGTAATCACAGAGAAGGAAATAGTTCATTGTTTGGAATCCCATTTAAAAACATGGCAACGATACTTACAGTGAATTACCCATTTTGTCTAGTTGAGACTGGCACACAAACATAAGACTGCTTAAGAATTGGTTTTTTACACCAGGAAATAGATTTTTAAAAAACAGCCTAATTTAGTCTGGAAGGAACCACTGGAGGTTCTATGAATGCTAATTTGATAAATTTGCTTTATAAAAAGCAGTATCCTTTGGATAACATTCCAACTTTAATTAGTTGTGGAGTAGGATCAATTTTCTATGAATAGTATAGGCTAAATACACCTACAAATATGTGTAAATGCAGGTCAAATTACTTTTTCACCTTCTTCTCCTGAAAATTGTTGTAGTGATTTGACCACCTTGCATGACTTCTAAATATGTCAACTAATTTCTAATCTTCTGTATAATCTAATTCAATGTTCAAAGTAGAAGCTGTTTTGATATTACTTGTTACAGATGCTTTTGCTGCTAAACAATATCTTTTGCCTCAATTGAGCTGTTACACCTCTTATTCTACACAAAGTCAGCCAAGGTAGCTTTAGGGCTTAAGAAAGCAGGTGCCATAAACTTCAATAGTGAAGAGTTCTATCCTTACACAAACCTTCCCACAGGTATTAATGGCCACCTCATTACAGGCACCTCCCTGAAAAATATTAAAAGAATTCACAGATGAAGACGTTAACTTGATTTTCTCATTATGGAAAGAGAATAAATACAAGGAAGATTGTTAGATAAACTGAATGAATGTCTGTCCTTTCTCTTCTTTACAGAAGAGTTTGGACTAAAATTGTTATCTTTCCTTGAAGATTTGTGTGCACATTCTCCCTCAGTAAAGGATATTATATATCACAGTATGGGTGCATTGTACAAGTAGGTTACATTTAATGAGCAAAAGAACTTCTTTTTTCAAATCTAAAGATAGCAGAAACTAGAATGTCACCAAAAATAGTTTTTCTGATCAGGATGCCTGTCCTTACATTGGTTTTGGACAATGACACAAAAAGCAACACACATTTTCCCTCCATCATTAGGAAAACTTCACTAAAATAATCTTGATAGCACATATTTAAAAGTTTCTGGCCTTCGATCAAAAAGTAAAACTGAAAGCTTACAAAGTAAAAATGTGCTGATCTGCCCATTATTAAGCTGAGCAGAAACCTTGGAAAATATCTCTTTAAGATACGACGCTCTATTCAGTATTCACTCCTACTGTATTCTCACAAGTATTAAGTGAATTGCACCATTCACTTTCCCCACATCTGGCTGTGCTTTACAGATTGCACCATTGTATCTCACTTCTTTTGGGGTTTTTTTTGACTGCCAGACAAGGAAAACACTTATACAGAGCTGGATTCCTGAGATACCTGACTTCCCAGACATGGCCAGCGATGAGAATATAAAATTCAGGAGCAAAGAGTGAGAAATTATTTTTATCACAGTTTTTATTTTCCTTTCTCAATGCATGCCTAAACTATATCTACTTGTTCAATTCTTCTTTTTATAATCTCAGCTTCTTAATTATTCTGAAAACATAAATGAGGCTATCTCTCATTACTAATCCTGCTTGTTCTACTTAAGTACCACAGAGGGAAGACATTCTGGCCGTCACTGACCACAGCTAATATCCAGCACTCGTTTCCCTCCTGTCTCACAGTTGGCATTGACTCACCAGATATTCAGTTCTGTTGGATTCCCATACCTCTAGTACACAAGGTATCTAGGGGAGGAGTATGACCACTCAAGTGTGCTACCCACATTCATGTCCACTCTGCAAATCAGCAAATGCAAGTGAGATAGCTCTTTGACTGTGCCTAAACCAGCAGTGAAGAGTAAATTCTGGGATGGACCACACCTTAATTTTGATTATGTTCCTTAAAAGCAGGAATTGGGGTGTAATGCAAGCAGCTCCATGGTATTTTTGCAGGAGGAAGGGGTTTTGCCTATTTTTTCCTTTAGATTTCTTGTTTGAGGAGGTTACCACACTTACAGTTTCAAAAATACATAAAAAGCATTGTTCAATGTCACTAGTCCAATCCTGTTTGCCACAGTCTGCAGGCAGCCTAGGAGGCATGGCTAGCTAAGCTGAGATCTCTTTTCCTAGAAGAGATGGTTGGGTGGAGCACAACCTGTGGAATACAGGAAAAGCAGTTTCTGGACAACCAACTCTAGCAGACACTGTTCAAGGTGAGGGGTTGGACTAGGCAATGTCCAGAGCTTTCTGCCGCCCTCATCTATCCTGCAATCCTGTGAAGAGGTAGATTTCAGAGGGTGAAACATAACGCTCTGGAAATTTAAGACCAATTTGCATAGAGAGACTGATGATTGAGCAGTTGACAATTCATACATGGAATATTAGAAGGAAAACTGAATTACACTTTGCTTGATTAGTTAAAGCAGTACTACATCTATTGATGCTAATATTCTTTCTAATGTCTTAATAATAGAGAGAACTCTAATAATATACCGTAAGTATGGTAACACCATAGAAGACTTGCTTCCATATGCTGTATGACTGATGAGCAGCAGAGGGTATCCATAAGGATGGCTGAGAATCACACCTTTGGAGGTGATGCCTTCCCTGCCTCAAGCACATAGTGGTTCCTCTCCTCTCTTCTGCCCTCCCCTCACCCCTTCTCTCTTCCCCTCTTTCTCCAACTGACAGACAGATCTATTGAAGGATCTTCTCTGGGGTCTCTGGAAACCCATTCCCCAAACTGATCTCTACTGCTTATGCTTTTATCAGTAATCTCTGGTCTAGGAAGCACAAAAGTCTCCCAATTGGACATTCTTCATCCATCTTGCCACACAGTTTTCCAACATCACCAGTCTCTGACAGACCATACCTTTCTACTAACCATCTTCTACCAATCAACCAAAGGCGATATTTTTCTAATAAAAACCTCCATTCTTTAATACCAGTCACCTCAGTTTCTATTCTATATATCAATCAACTTAAAATTCAACAATTTATTTTCTCCTTATACCAACTGACTTTGCACCTTTGCCTCTGGCTGACCACAGGCATGAAGGGAAAACCATGTGGGCTTAACTCAGATGCCCAGATGATAATAATTAGCATGGCAATATTTCATTTAACTGGGAGGCAGAGGCAGAAATACAGGTTGCACAGCAGTCTCTGTTTTCTCTTTTCATGCTGCAAACACTAAGCATTGGAGTGATAGACAAGGAAAGTATGTTCCCTGAAAATTATCTCTTGCTTAAGATTAGGAAGTGCAGTGCTTTAGAAAAGCACTAGGAAGTTTCTAAAGCCTAATCCACTTTTCCTCATGGGTATCCAAAAATTAAAAAGCACACAAATGCAGCTCTTCTGGCTGTAAAATGCATTGAGAGTGAAAATAAAAATGCTCCCATTCAGATTATTACTTATCATGTTCTTGCATTTGTGTCAGTGAGGAAATTTTCTCCTACAGCAGAGCAGCATAAAGCCCAACATTTAAAGGCAGCTCAAAAAGTTTATATGATTTATCTTGTTCACAGTAAACCATCTGGCTGCATTCAGAATACCATGAAGACACAAATTAAGCTGCACATCTCACTGCTCTTTGCAGCTCTGCTCACACATTGATCTCTGCTGGAGTTTCAGTGACATGACATTTCCCTGCAGGATCAATAACCGTGCCTGCAGAGGTGTCTGGGCTCCGTGGTGTACAAGCAACTCTCAGAGCCATTCAGCTCCCCAGCTCCACTCTACATAAATACATGGATTTGAATCAAAGGGAGCTGGTGGTAAGAAGCAAATAGGAAACAACACAATGGTAGAAATAAAAGTTCTCAGTGGAACTGAGTGGAGGAACTGTCAACTGGAAATGTGCAGGTGTGGGACAATTACTCTTTCCAGACACAAGCTTAAGAGTAAAAGGATTTTAACAATTTAAAAGTGTCCAAAATGTTGGGCAATATTTCAGTAGGTGCAAAGGGCAGATTGAATGGACACATTCTAATAGATAAGAGGATAGAAACTGCAGCTGCCAGTCCTGTGTCGACTGCATATTTGAAGTTTTGGCTTGGGAAAGCTGGGTTTAGTTCACTCTGACCACCGATCAGGTTCCAAGATAAATGAGGCTCATTTGGAACTGTCAGACTAACAGAGAGAGAAGGAGAATGAGAAGAGGTCACAGTATTCTCAAGAATCAGTTTAAACTTGGAAGTACCACAGAAATCACATGCTTAGACATAACTCTGCAGAGAATGACTAAACTTGGAACCTTTATTGGGTAATGTTACTACTGTCAGTTTAGCTCTGGCTTTTCTGACTCTTCAGATCCAACTTAAATGTCCTGATTTTTTTCCTAGACCCTTTCAAAAGTAACCAGCTAGGCTTTCCCTAAGTGAAGTCTGGCTGTAATTCCAAACACTTCAGACTCCAGAAAACTCTCAGGCAGTATAGAATGAAACTAAACAATTTGGGTTGATCCACACCAGAGTAGTGCAATGCTCCCCAGAATGCCTCCTCAGGTGTCCACACAACCTCCCAATACATGCTTTGGGACATAATTGCCACAAAACCACAAGTTTTGAGGCTATGGAAGAGACATCACTGCATTTCAGGCTCTTTGAGCTGATAAATGCATTTATTTCTGATAACTATTTCTTAGAGCCATGCAGCTGGAGCCATGCTTTGGACTTGAAGCAGACTTGGATCAAGTACTGTGCACTGCAAATACAACCAATTCACTCTTCAAAAACCTGTGCTATAGAGGGGGTTTAGGAGCTACTCTGGATTCCCTGGCTTTGATGCTGGGAAATATCCTTTGGAGAAGTTTCCTAACAGCATGAATATAACCTTTATAGAATTCCTGCAACAGTCCCTCTGAAATTAAGAGTAGCAAGACATTTGAAGATCCCTTCCAAACCTATTCTATGGCTGCATTTTGGTTTAGACTCTTCTTGTTCACAAATAGTAACTTTAAGAAAAAAAGCAGTACATATTACAGAATGCATTAAATACACAGTATGAAAAGAAACATGTCAGATTCTTTATCCACTTTGTTACTCCAAATTTATAAACCTGAAGGGGTTAGGAAGCTTTTTGAAAATAGAGGTCTCTCGCAATGGTAAATATATTTCTCACTGAATAAAATGAAAACCACAATGATTTCAGGTTTTTCCAAAGCACATGAAACAAAGTTACACAGGCAAAGTCTACCATTCCATCATCTTTCTGAACAACCAAACTGCTAAATGTGTTCTATTTTTACGACCTCTGCCATACAATTTTCAGTAAAGTTTAAGGCCGGGACCCCTCTTGTGTTAGTTGAAACCAATGCTGAAGGGAACAAGCTGCGATATAAAGTGAACACTGTGTCTCCTAAACAAATTCTGCATAAATTCTCCCAACAATTTCACTCACAATGTGTGAAAATCTGTTTATGATTGCCTGAAATCACACTTCTGCTCTTCTGACTTTTTGCTGAGCATATAATCTTATTCAATATTAATAGAAAACCCACCTCTTTTACCATTGCAGGAATAAAATAGCTACTCAAGAATGAAAATTCCTACATTTTCATTTGCCATTTTCCCGGGTAATTCTCCTGGAATTACCAGTAGGTTATGTTCTTTTAAAAGCCAGAAAAGAAACTTAAATTTATTTTTTTATCCTTCAACATTGCTTGTTTGAGGCATCTAATACTTTTTAAGATCAATAATACTTCAGAAGTCAGCAATGGGACATCATTACAGAGTTCCAGGTTTGTCTTCTGCAAACAATTGATTATTTCTAAAAATGCCAATAATCTTATGATAAGGAGCATCTGTCAGAAAAGAAGGAATTTTTTGTTCTATCATATCATAATCATTCTCCTTGGAAACAAAACCAGAAAAGTTGTTGTTCTTTTGCATACTCTGGAGGATAATCTGAATCTGGAGGTTGTGTAAAAGAAACAAATTGAAGATCTAAGGATTCAAGATCTAAGTGGAGAGCGCACCTGCCCTACAAATTTCAGGAGGAGCAGCCCTCTACCTGCAGTGCATCTTTCCACAGGGAAGAATATGAGATTCCAGGCTGTATAGATCAACGTTATCTAACACTACAGTCAAAAGCAGAAATAAAAGGTGTTGGAACATAAAGCTCTGTGAAGATACCTATGGTAAGATTCTTGTGGAGGTTTTGTGTAGGAAGGGAAATTCTGCTCTAACCTGTGAGCATGTTCCAAAGAAAGCCCCAGGTGGAGTCAGCCCACCCCCCATCAAGGCAGGCAGCTTTAGTGGTGAATAAAATACATGGCCATCTGCAAGTGCTTTGTCCTCTTCCTTATCTTTGTGCATTTATCCACGCCCAGGCAAGGACAGAAATCAGGTATGAAATTGGATGAGCTCCTTGAGCCTTTCCCTAAGGGAGACTTTTTAGCAGGGAGTCAGGCCTGTGCTCCCATGCCATTATCCATGACTTGAGCATTATCTGCTCTCCCTCATCTATGCCTCAGTCAGATGTGGTCACAGCTGCTCTATTCGCCTGATAGAATTATAAATCTGAGCTATCACTTGAGCCAGCTCTGTGCAGGGAGCTGCCTAAGGACCGCATCTGGAGCTGGCAGCTGGGGAGGAAGAGCCAGATTGTCCTAAGAGCCAGACTGCCAGATCACTGGGCACATGTGAAAAAACGAATAGTGAAATAACCTAGTAGTCCACCCATTTCCTCCTCTTGCACAGGAAAAAAAAGTCTACATTAGTGAGTGATCCAAGGATAGGTATCTGGAGAGACACAGCTGTTGGTAAGGACCATCACTCACACATGAGCTGTCAGGGAGATTTACATCAGCCTAGCTCTAATTTGCTCCTGTGAACTAAAGGTCCATTAACAGCTGGAGTGCATTTGAGGCAATCCTAGAGCACATCTTGTGGTGACTTTCATGCCAAAGAAATCCAATTTGTGCACTTCCAGTCTACTCTGCTGTGTGAACAAAAGTACAGTAAAAGGGATGCACAGGTGGTTTTCTTCAAAAGCTCCCTCCTGACACAAACTCAATCACTAATATTAGATGCATCTTGAAGACAAAATGCACTCTGGAGTTACAGCTACGGCTGTCTGCTTGGTGGCTGACCTGTGCTTTATGTGTGTTTTAACCTGAACCTCTGCCAGAGAGCTGTAAAACATAAAAGCCTGTGAATTCTTGGCTCCTTGGGAAAGGATCAAAAAACTCATGTCTCACTTTTTAAGCTGTAAAGGGGAATGCTAGACACATTGGTCTTCAAATGCAAAGAGAAGGAGGGAGAAAGAAAGAGAGGGAAGGGGAGTGGAAATTTATTAGTCTTTGGCACCTAAAATGCCATCAGCCATTTTGCACTACCCTCTACAGATGGCATTACTTTACTTCTTTAACTAAGAATGTTCTGCCTATTTTATGTGGTGTAATTTACAAGCTGAGAAAAATACCATTACTTTCAGTACATAGGATACAGCTCACTTTGAGCAGGAGCAGCATTACTTTCTTTTCACTGAGAAAGACAGAGTTTTCCTATCAGTATTTTTCAAAAAACAGTAAATTCATTTTTTTAAAACTCAGTTTCCTAGGCACAAAACAATTTCAAAACCCTATTTCAGAAAATATGAATTTTATTTCTGTACTACTTTTTAAAACAGTGCGATTTATTTGTTTAGAATGTGGTTTCCCAATTCATAAATGTAACCTTATGACATCTTGTTTCAAGATAATTTTATTTCAAGAATTGATGTCAATCAGAAGAATGAAATTAAATACAGCATTCAACTACCAGCATCAGTTACATTTTATTTTGAGTCAAAGGAAGTCCTTGGTGGGGAAATTTCTACAATAAGGAAGTAAGTAATGCTTCCACATCAAAGCTCCCACACTGATCCTAGGTTTCCAGCCTGTCTTTTTGTCACACCACTTCTCCTTGACCCCAGGCAGGACTTGACACCATAGTTAATAAAGATAAGCAGGGATGAAATCATCAGAAATGTTTTCTGCTCTGTTCTGTAAAATCTCCAGGAAAGGAGGATCAGAGAGAAAACACCAAGAGAGCAGTGACAGGTGAGGCAATGAGACACATGATACAATCATCCCACTTGGCTTAATTCAGTAACTCTGCTGAGTACCTTCATCATCCCAGGCACAAAGGAAACTCCCAAACTGTCCAAGGGAATCAGTAAAAGCAGGTTTAACCTTCTTCACAGGATAGCAAAAAGCACCTTTCAGTAGTCCTGGAAGACTCCCCCTTACACATCTGCACCACACTGGCTGGGCAATGTGCCATATGCATCATTTCCAGCAGTATGTCTCCAGCAGTATTTCTCTGTGAGCGCCAGCAAGCTGGGAACATACTTTAAACACTATAAAGATAGAAAAGCATGTATGTATGCATGTTCCTAGGGACAAGAAAGGAAGTCATTGACCTTTTTGGTTTCTTTAAAGCAAATATTTAAATATCTGAGCATGGACTTGTTTGAGACCCAGGCACTTTCAAACAAGTGAGGAAGTATTGCTGAAAACACCAACAACTCAAGAATACCGGAAATTAATCACATTCCCTTATTAATTACATTCCCTTATTTGCTATTACAGACAGATGAATACTCATTATTCCACATAAAACTTTCCATATTACCTAAGAAATAACTTAGACGTTATAACCTCTGCGCAAAGAGTAATTCTTCAAGCTCTCCGTAGAAGAACTATTATGTGGATGAGATATATATATAGCATTCCACTTTTTCCCCCCTTTATTTTAAAATAAGTTGGTTCTGAGAAGAAAAGAGAAAATTCACCTATGTTGGACACCGTTTACTCAGTGTAGGCTTGGCATGAACCTGCTTTAAAATTCCACACTTCTGCATTCCCAGAAAGACAAAAGCATAAGAAACTGCAAGTAATGTCCACCACAAGAAACTGCAATTCAGTTTGTTGTACAAATTACAGTCAGCCTTATCCTGTCCTCTCCTCATATTTCTAGTGGTTAAACTGAACTTTATTTAGGCTGAATACCACCTCACTCACCTGTGTTGATTTCAACACCTAAGCACCTGCTTGAAGAATAATACATTACTTAGAAAAAGGCTGTAGAACACCATTATCATATCATAATTTTTTTGGCAGTGGAATGTAATTTCTGAAGTTTGGCCCTTAGCTCTGACACACTACACTATCCACTGAGAAATTCATATCCACCCATATCGTGTTTCCATACATACTCCATGTTTTCTGTACTGGAGCTGGTCTTCGGGGTTTTTCAGCAGCAGACTGCCACTCAGAAATTCCAATTTACAAACACAGAAGCACTTCACCAAAAAAAAACCCAGGAATTCAGTGAAAATTTCTAAACGGCCACTCAAGGCTGAGATTTAATTTATGGTAAATATCAGGGAGAAAGAACAGTAGAAACATCCTCAAATAGGATGAAAAGTCAGTAAAAGCTATAAACACAGAGGAAAAACACTACTGGCTAAGGAAGCATCTTCACTGCATATTACTGAAAACTGAGGCATGCACTGAAGAGAGAGCCCTGCAATATACCCAGTTTCTACACCCCTCCACTGGCAAGAGCGATTTTGGAGACCATGCATTAGCCACATTCATGTCTGGTAGTCCAGGGACAAGGCATTCAGCCAAGAGGAAGGTTCAGGTGCAGATTTAAAGCAGGCAGAGTGGGGCTTCAAATACCTTCCATGCAGTCTGTAGCCAAAGTGTGAAGTGCTTTCTCCCAGAAGCCACCATTTCCTTACATTTCAAAACTATTACTTAACAGGATGGGAAAGTATAACTTATCCTGGTAGGAGAAATGCAAGCCAACATTAACCTAGATTGTGCATAATACATTAACTCATAAGGGAAGAAGCCAAGTAGCATGGATAAAGATATTAGAAATTTATGGAGGGTATAGATCTCACTGTAAGAAAAAATGTAAGGCTGATTGGATAGGGCAAAACTGAATAACATTATTTCAGAACTGGTCAATTAAAACATACATGCAAAAAAGTATCAATATATGGAAGAGAAAGGCTATTTTTCTAAGCAAATTTCTTCAGCATGTCAGCAATACTTCGTGTTGTAACTAAATTCATGGCTCGAAATTATTCAGGGAATGGTTAAATAATGCAATGCATCAAATCCATTTCAAAATTAACTGCATTTTCGACTTTCTGGCCACCACAAATTATTCTCACTTGTAATTTACAATAGGCAAGTGTTAATTTACCTAACCTGTATTTTATGAATATGTATTGACTAATTGCAAGTCCATGCTTCGGGGTAAATAAATACGCCATTTATATTCAGATAAGTCACACAATCAATTTTCAATCTACTGCCTCAAATACAGAATCAGACTGTGACAGGTTCATTCGCATTGACACGAGGTGTCATAGTTCTGTGAACTGAAAAACGGAAATGTCAAACATTATTCAGCAGCCACCAGTGGATCATGCCCAGCAGTAACATCCACAGCAAAACCTCAGGATATCAGTGGCCTGTCTGCTGCTGTTTGACTACAAATTGAACAAAACTCTTATCTAAGCAGACCAGTCTTCACCCAGGGATCAGTTGTGGTGGCGATTTTGTTTCCTGTGGTGGACTTCTAATTTGACACTTCCTCAGCTGCCCAGAGATGAGAGCAGTTCTTCTGCCATTAGGTAATGGGAGAAAAGGATGGGACTGTGCCCTCTGCGTACTTGGGCTTGGACTTTCAGGTCACAGTCGTTGTTAAGAGCAGTTAATCAGGCTTTCAAATTAGTGCAAAAGGCTTATTCTGCCTCTTTTTTGAGTGTCAGGGCTCATCTTAAACAAACGCTGCATCAGGGATTTTTTTTTGCTAAGAGAGCTCCCATATCACTGGCTGTTTTTTGCACTTTATTCACTATCATTAAAATTTTTCAATTAAATAGAGCATGCTTAAATACCATTCCAGGTTGAAGTATTCCTGACCTTTTCTTTAACCAGGCATCTTAAGATTCACTTTCTCTCTCCCAAACTAAATCTGCACATTGAAAGACACAGTCCAGGAGAATCCTTTGTATGCTTTGTGCAAGCACACTTCAGAGTCCTGCAGAGAAATAAATACCTTAGTCTGTACAGATTTCTGTATTCGTTGGATGGGGATTCATTTTTCCTCCTCTTTCTCCTGATGAATTCCTGAAGGATGACTGAATTATGACCTGGGTTTTCATTTTCACTGCTTGACTCAGTCACATGAACATAGGCTCATAATGCCACGGTAGGTGCTCCAGGGTACTGTGCATGCCCTACTTGGGTTTCTCCAAGATGTGAGTTACCTGGAAACCTTCTGTTACCCACAGCAGCAGTGGGGAGGGCATGGAGGGAGCCCCAAATATTTCAGGTGGACCTAAATCTCTTTATATAGGAAATGAAACTCTGTCCTGACCTATGAACCTGAGAGATGAGATCAAGCAGAGGAGAAACAGTTAAATTTAGCAAACACTGTAAGTTGTTCATTCAGCTACAGCAGTGAAGGTATTCTGATTCACTCAATAACTATTTCCTTACTAGCAGCTTTAGAGCTATTTAATGATGTCGTTATACCCACAAGACCACCTGTCAAAGAGGGGAACACAATGAAAGTGATGAGGTGGTGGAGTGAGACGAGGAAGATACATTCATTAGAGACGCGAGAAGACAGCTGGTGTTATTGGGCATAAAAAGGAGGTTGGGGAGCCTTGTTAAAAGTTATGTAGTCTCCTAAAGAATTACAGGGAAAAAAACAGCAAAAAAGTTTGGTGTTACAGAAAAAGGATTGGCAGCTACAGGCTTCCTTTAGTTACACTTCAAATTAAGGGAAATACAGACAAAAGAGTAAATCACAGTTTTAATCAGTACTAAAAAAAGATTAATTTAAAAAAAAAAAGCTTCTGGTTTCATTTCTTGAATTGGTGTGGGGTTCAGTGAACAGTTTAAATGGAGTCTGCAGACTTGAGTTAATTACTTGCATTAGCATTTTAGATGGCTTCCATGTAAATACCAGCTCTTTGGTGTGCTATGGTCATAGACAAAAAGTAAGATAAATGCTTGATTTCCCTTATAAGATCCTAAATTATGTCATTTAATAGGTAGTCAACAGCATAGGGATTGAATGATACATGCTTTTGTAAACAGCTCTGGGATCTAATTAATTGGGACAAATTATCCAAAGCAGCTTGGCATTGAGGAAGGAGGACAGACTCAGGGAGAAATGACAGATGGATAGAGTGAAAATAAAGGAGAAAGACCTTCGCTGCTCTTGAAGAGCTGAGCCTTAAGTCCACTCTGAAATTATCTTGCATCAAGGTTTCATGGCTCATTATTATGTATGTGACACCTAAATGTTCTTATTTGCTGCATAGCCCTATGCCCAGAATTTAATTTCTCATTGGAGGATTAGACCCAAAAAACCAGGAAGTTTTAATGGTAGCTGAGTGTGTGGTTGGGGCTGCTCAGCTTGGACCCTCCAATCTCATCCTGGAACAAAGCTGTTTGCAGCTGTGTGGGCAGAAGCTTCTAGAAGGATGAGCCCTGAGTCCCAGGAGGCAACAGCCAGCAGCTGTAAGAAGCTGGGTGAGTCAGAATATAAGATATTCCTCCCTCCCCAATCCCATAACTGAGAGAAGTGGGCAGAGGCTCCCTGAGCCATGGCCTGAAGTCTCCTGGAAAAGTTTCCCCTGCCCCTCTTCAGTCTGGTACTGCACCACAGTGTCTCCTGTGGGATGATGATGCCATGTCACACACTAACACCAAAAACACCATAGAATAGTTTGGGTTGGAAGGGAACTTTCAACATCATCTAGTTCCAATCCACCTGCTGTGGGCAGGAACACCTTCCACTGGAGCACCTTCCACTGGGTCAGAGCCCCACTCAACCTGTCCTTGACTATTTGAAGGGATGGGGTGGTCACAACTCTGGGCAATCTGTTCTAGAGTTTTGCCACTCCCATTGTAAAAAGCTTCTTCCTTCTATCTAGCCTGAATCTACCTTAAAACCAGTACCCCTTATCCTACCATAACAGGATAAAATGTCCTTCCCCACCTTTCTTTTAAGCTCCCTTTTAGGCAATGAAAAGCTGGAATAAGTTCTCTCTGGAGCTTTCTCTGCTCTTGACTGAAAAACCCTAACTCTCCAAGACTTTCCTCACAGGGCAGATGTCCCACCTGTGAGTAAAAGTGTTTTGGGTATTCAAGCCACTTTAGTCTGCTGCCCCTTCAATCTCAAACCATGATACCTACCCCTGGAACACAATCCTGTTCCCACAAGCTGCTTAGAGCCCTTTGTCAGTAGCTGAGTATATCAATATTAATGGACATGGAGGATTGTCACCAGCATACTGATAGAGCAAGACAAATAAATTGTGTGGTTTACACATGCCTGGCATGTACAAACATCTGGCAAGCACATGCATCACTTTAAGTTCAGACAATAGAATCAGAAGTCAATGAGATCCTGGCATTTTTGCTCCTGGCAGAATGCACTTAGTGCTCCCCAGAACTTGACCATATACCACACAACACATCCAAGCACTGACAACAAGTCTTGCCTTCAGCTCCTTTCTCTTCACTTCCACAAACTCTCTAGCAAGCAAGCACCCTTGTGAAATACCAAACCATCTGCTGATCTAACTTCATTGGAATTTCTTCAGTGGGATTTCTTCCAGTACAGAATTTGACTGGGCAATGTTTGGCCCATCCAGTCATATATCATCACTGTAAGACATTCACAGAAGTTTCCTGAAGTTGTGCCTTATGAATCGTCACCCCAGAACATCACAGTCACTGACTTAGGAAGCAGCCACAACAAAATTTAGACAGTTCAGTCTGTAAAGATGCACAGACTATGCATAGCCTGTCTCCTGCCTCCCAGCCCTGAGACCTGAGGACCTGTTCTGACATGGAAATCCTTCCCTAGCATCCCACCAACTATCTATTCATTTCCCTTCTGCATTGTTTTCTCCAGGTATGACCAGGCTACTGTTAGGCTCCTCCAAAGCCACCTCTTCACAAAGCTGAACAAGACCCATGCCCTCAGCCTTTCCTCACAGGGAAATTGCTGCAACCCCTCATAATTTTGGTGGCCATCATGCAAGTTCAACCAATTTCTTGTACAGACAGAACTAACACTGGACCCAAAACTCCACATGTTTTCTAATGAGCACTGAGTGATGATCACTTTCCTTGGTCTGACTATTTACCTGCTGATACAGCTCAGAATGTTGTTTTCATTCCAAAATTAAAAATGGAACAGGCAACAGAAAAAAGCATCCACCATTTGTCAGATGTGCATTTCCCTATCTGTCACACAGTGCATACACACAGCTAGAATTTTTAATCAAAACTATCAATAATTAAGTAGTGCAGAATAAGTAGATGGCAAACACCATTCTCAAACTGAAATATCTGCAATGGAATGTACTGTACTTTGAAAAAGCATAAAATATAAAAAAAGTTCCACAAATGTCTTCCTATAGAGTAGTTCATCCAGATGTGCTAGAAATCATTTATAACAGTGATTTTCTGAATAACATTGTTTTAATGGGTAAATGCTTTATTTATACAATGAAATTTTGATTTATATTGCTGCCCTCAGAAGCACTATTGTACAAACAGAATTGTTTCAAGAACATTCTATGCAAACACAGAGTACTGTTCATTGGAGATTCATGGAACACTCCTCTTACCATTAAATAACTATTACTCACTTCCATGAGGCACATCAGTACAGTGAATGCCAAGAGCCTGTGCATCTACTTACTCTCAGAACGTCCAGCCTCCAAAAAAATGTTTACCTTGCCAACAGGAAAAGAAAGTAGGAAATCATGATAGTTGGGCAGTGCAGAAGCAAATATTGACACCATTTCAGAATGAATTCTATATATTTGGCTTACAGCAGTGCCTGCCATTTTCACAGTATTTTTAAAACTTTCTTTTGTTTTAAAGCATTGTTGCGTGTCAGGAAACTACCACTGTCCCATGTTTACAAGAATTATAAAAATACTAAAGAATTCTTGATAAATATAAAGCCACAGAGGAACTTGGGATCATGACTGACACTGAAATTAAATCCCCTTTACTCACTGCCTAACTTAGGAGACTGTCTTAAGGTTTAAACAAGTGAGGTTTCTGCTAGATAAATTTCCATTAAGTTTCTGCTTGGAAATGGCTCCATCTTGGCCTGGCTTTGCAGGTCTAGATCTATCTTCCATCCAGCCTTTCTAGATACTTTTAGGTACAAATCCTTAAGCACTCCAACACCTTTATCAAGGCAATATTCACTTCAAAACACACTCTTACTGTCTTGCTCCTCTCATACGCAAAAAGTCAGTAAGGGTAATCATCCAGACACTAACTTCTGGGTGCAGTTTTACCCTCCTCCAGAGGTCACACAAAACTATTACTGGATCTATCTGTTCCACCAATAATCTGTCCTAGCAGTATGCTGTGGCAGTCTTGCTGCTTCCAGCAAGTTGGGAAATGACTTAGGCATATCTGGACTGCACCATTCACCATTCAGTTGCACAAGGACACCAGACAGCTGCCATTGAGCAAGAAATCCAACTGTCCTAGGGCTTGCATTAAAGACCTAACCATTTATTTCATCCTGCTGCAGGTCTAGCTGCAAAACGCCACTGTTTCTATGACACCTCTTCAGAAAGCTAAGGAAGTGAGTCAAGTTTAAATAAAAAGTGTGTTTGATTTGGTTTGGGGTTTTTTCCTACAACTTTACAATTTCTTTGGGAAAAGAACTGTTTTCCAAAAAACAAGATTGAAATGGAGAGTTTCATTAACAAGCTTTACGAGGTTTATTGTTAGAAACTGAGTACCAGTGAGGTGATTTCCCTCGATTACAATTACAGGAGCTAACTTAGTTAATGCCAAGTAGTTGCCTGTGCTTTTGCCAAAAAAGAGCTATTTCAGAGCTATAAAGGTTTCAGAATATTGTGTAAATGCATATTTTATTTAGATTTTTTATCCCAAGTGTTTAAAACACATATTCATTATAAAATAATTTCTTCAGTCTATGCCACGGGCTATTAAAAATAAGTTTTACATGATTTAATTACTCTGTTGAGGTAATAGGTGAATAGAAATCATTATATCTTACTTTGTTTTAATACCTTACTCTACATGATCAGTGTTGCGTGCATTGTCATCTCCCAAAGTACAAACTTTTATCTTTTGGATGAGGAAAACATCCCCTTTGTTAATATAGTTGGTAAACGATATATGGCTCATTTCCCAAATTCTAGTGAGGGTCTCTCTCTCTCTAAAAACTTATTTGTTTAGTAACCACTGACTGATAGAACAGCAAGAATTTGTTCATCCATTTCAAGGCATAGTTCATATAATTTAACCATCCACACGTGTTAGCCAAAGCCCTTCAATAAAAAAGATAAATAATGAAACCTAATGTTCCTCTTCTTATAATGATCCTTTAGGCCTCATCTACACATGAAGTTAATTAGTTTAAACTGACAGAGGGAAAGCTTTGCCATCAGGCTTACAAAGGTAGGTAGCAATTTTTCATTCAAGTACATCTTTGTGGAAAACTTTATGATATCTCCTATCATCAAAATCTACAGAAAAAATATTATGCTGAGGGTGTTTAACTGAAAGAGGTTATTGCATTTAATTAAACTGACCCTAAAATTGGGATAACTCTCCCCTATCTGTAGTTATCTAAAATGTACGTGTCTAGTGTGAAGTAATTGACTAAAGCTCTAATGTCAATGCAGAAAGATGAGACTCTTCAAAGGGTAATTAATCCTCTGCTAAGTCAGGAAGGATGAATCACCCTCTGGAAATACCTTTTTCCATCAACAGTACTTTTTCACATCATGCATAATAAAACTGTGAAACTCATTACCACAGGATGCTGTGGAGGCACAGACGAAAGGCACTAATGCATTTAAAAGCCCTAGACTAATTCATGGAGGGTGGGTGCAGCAAGCAGATGGTCTGAAAATAGTCACCAGCTCAGGAAGTCCATGAACAATATATCTGGAAGGTGGAAAGTATTGTGTACTGCTTAGTTCTTAGACACTTCTCTAAACATCTGGTACCAGCCCCTGTTGGAACAGAATCCCAAATGAGATGGGCTGTTGGTCTAGCCCATGGGATAACTCTGCTGTTCTGAAGTTAACTCATGTCCTCAGCCAACATAACTATTCCCCTTGAGAAACCATGAGCACTCAAATACTAGGTATTTTTTCTTTATATAAAGGGATACTGTTCTATTTAGTACTAAGACATTTTGCTTTCATTCTAAGATACTTCTTGGTGCAAAGTGTGTCTCTTTTGGGTTAGCCAATACTCTATAAACAGCAATTTTCAAGAAAATACTTCTAAATGTGCTAACAATATTTCCTCAAAAGAAAGATCAAATAACTTTGTTTGGATACAATGTATTGTTACCTACTGTCCGTATCTCTGATATATCAGGTGTCTGTAACCAGTCATCAAAAGTTGAGGCTTAATTTCTGAAGTCCTTCTATAACATATTCAACATTTAAGCAAACACATAGTAAGAATGTGAACATGCCATCTTAAGACATGATTGCAATAAAAATATGTCTGAGAATAATAACTTATTTGGAATAGGAAATCACCAGGTACGACCTGCAGGAGTTCATCATCAAGCCCAGTAAACCTTCCACATTTTCTTACCATCATTTTCTGTATTAATCAGACCTGTTTTTTTCTGTGTCTCATTAGCTTTGTTACATTTCTGGGACTGTGGTAATATTTCCAAATATGGGGGAATTGTTTTAAAGAGCTACTAACAGAAAAAACTTGTACATATTCTAAAGACATTTTTAGACAGTAATTATTGTATTATGGAAGCTTGGGCTCACCAGAACCAAACAATTGGGAAAAGAACCTCAAATCAAAAGGTGAAAAGGAAGGAAAGAACATCTTTTTAGTCTGACCACTACAAGACTTATAGATGCTGTCCTGAAACTGAAGATCATTTTCTGGGAAACACATTCCAAATCCCTGAATTTCACTCTCATTGGTTCCTGGCCATCCATGTGATGGGAACTTTTAAAGGTGCCTTTTCTCTTTAAAATATCACTGTAATTCTGATGATTCTGTTCAATAATCAGTGAGTTATTTTTACATTCCAGGAGGACTTCCTTTTGACAAACAAAACTTTCCAATAAAGTCTTACAGGGTTAGGTCACAAAATTACTCGTACCTTCATTTGGCTAATTGTAACACCAAATTCCAGAGCCTTAGAGACATTTAAAACATTTCTGGTGTAGGAATTAGTTGTGAAAATATACTCCATTCCTTTTATCAAATTTGGCAGATGATTATATTCCTCTTGTCTATATAGATAACATTTATCTAGGTGCCAGAACCACTATAGGATCCAGGACACATCTGTATTCCGTCGTCCCAAGTCTGCTGGTCAAACCAATAGTTATTCAGCTCTAGATGACTCTGTATGGTAGGTGAAGCCTTGGGGTGCATGTAATAAGGAGAGGAATAACTACTTTCCCACAGAAAGAGTGTCTACGTAAATTTGTAGCTCACAGAGGAAAATTTGTGTTCCAGGAGGAAACATTTAAAATCACGTATTTGCATGGAACCATATAAAATCTAATATTCATTGAGGCAGTACATTGTATTTTCCTCCAGCAGTGAGGCAGGATCAGTGAAAAGATGTTGAAACCTGGATATGGCTTAGGTTTCAGGCAACATCTTCCAAAACACCTGGTGTCTTCAAAACCCAAATCCTGATTTCAAACATCTATGCCATCTTCAAACACAAGCCATTGTGAAGTGGACTGAGAATGTGAAGCACAATTTTTCTGTATTTGCCTCTCCTGTTGCCTTGAAGGACTGAAGTTAGCAAATTGCTGTGTGCTATTTCCCAGTGCCAAAGGCATTAATCCAGCCTACAGCTAAGAGTCTATTTAACCACTGGCACTCGATTTAGGAACCCCACATTAAAGGTCCTCTCTAATCAACAGAGAGAAACTTCAGAGGAAGATTCAGCTTGTCTGAACTGCCTTTTGTCTATGTCTTAGCACTGTGTAAGGAGCTCTACAACCCAGCTCATGACTTCAGTTACAAGCTGTCCATGAATGTGGTTTTCTGCAACTTGTTTTAAGCCAGACAGTCCACAAAAAAGCACTAGTACCAAACAGTCGTTAGGGCTACACTCAAAGCTTTAACCATTATGTGCCTCTATGGTCCTAGTCTCTGCAAAACCCAGATTTCAAAACCCTTCTTTTTTAATGGAAACCCAATGCCTGACTCACTCTCATGCTCTGGATTACATTTGAAGGATTAGAGAAACACCTGTGTCCCTGAGTGGCATAAACTGAGAGCAGCTACATTAGGCAGAATGATTAATTGGGACAAACAAAACCAAGAGAATTATTTTGAATCAGATACATCAAAACTTCCAAACTTTCATTACACAGTTCTGACTGTGTAATAGTGATATCTCTCCACAAGTAAAATCTATCTGAATCTGATGAACATTTGTTTGCTTCAATCCAGACATCATTTGGAATAAAGCAAACTTGAGGCTTTGACATTTTATCTTTAGTATCAATTTTTGCTTTAATCTCATTATTCTTCCTTAAATTGCCCCAGCCAGGATCACACTTCCTGTTTCCTTACAGACCCCCTACTTCTTCCAAACAAACCTGATCCTCACCTCATCTTTCTGAACTCCTTCCTGATACTACCTGATTTCCTTCTAGTTTTTGTTTTGTTATCCCAGACTAAATCTCCCAGACCAGTTTTCAAGTTTTCATCAGATTCTAACACTTTCCCACAACTCCCTTCCTTAACTTATTAGGATCAACCCAAAACCTTGAGTCTATTCCTTTCTCTGCACTACCACTCTTTTTTCATGTGGTGTGCTGACTCTCTAGCTCAGCTTGAAACCACAGTTACAGACACAATTAAGTGGTACCACTGTGCTCTCTTCCTCTGACCTACACATCCCTTGGGAATTGGGGATTACACCAAGAGTGGTGGAGGTTGGATAGAGACTATTAGCTAGTGAAGGACATTAACAACACAAAATGGAAGGAACAGGGATTTGTAGTTCTAGTCTGAGACTAAGAGTCAACACAACTCTACAAACTTCACCAAACTTAAACAGACACCTGTGTAATTGGAAATAATAGAAATTTGCAATGTATACAAGGAGTTAAGTTGGAACAGTTCATTTAAAATGTAATTACTTTCTATTGCAGATCAGTTTGGGTGTTATCATTTTGAAAAGAAACATTGACTTGCTCTCACCTTTCTTAGACCTTTTCACATTTTTTGGGTAATTTTGTTTAGCTTGTCAAAAACAAGAAGGCTACATTATTAAGAATATTCTAATGTGGCAGGTGCACATTTGTGTGTGGGAAGGTGTTGTTTTAAAGTGACAACTGAACCTTTTGTGAAATATAAGGTTTCTTCCCAGGAGAAAGTCATCATCTCTCTTCCCTTTTTCTCAGGGTATAGTACATTATATGATAGAAGATGTTAATCTTAGAAGAAGATAGAACAGATGGCTCAGATTGAGATTGGGGGCACAACTACAACTGAGAGATGAAGTAAGAGATTCAAAGAGGAACAAAAAAGAGCAGAAAATTCAATTAAAATGTTGAATTTTGAGGAAGCAGGTGTGTGGGTTTTATTATTGAGACCTCTACATTCTCATTTAGAGTAACCCATTTGTGAGGCTTGTTATGAACTTGTCTAACCCCATTGCTGGCATTTTACTATGTATGCATACTTAAAAGGAATTTTAAATGTCATTGGGTAGCTCTTGCTCTCTCTTCCTTTCTCTTTGGTTACATCTGAGAGTCTGACAGCTCTATTTCACTGGAAGGGCTGACAAGCCTGTGATTCTCATTAGGCACAGCAGCGTATAGATGTTTTGGGATCCTTCTGAATGGAGGCTCTCCAACAACTCAGTCCTTTACCTGCTGCCATTATCAGACAGCAAAGAAAGTGCAAACTGATCTTTGACAAATTTTCAGCAAAATCACAATACAGAATAACTAGCATATTCTAAAATTAATATCCTCCTAAGAACAGATTGTGTATGGCTCTGTGTAAGATTCACCACCGTTGACCTGATCCCAAAAACTCTGCTAGGCATTGTACTTGTTAACTTATTATTCAAAGTTATTAAAATGATAAGACTGAAGACCAACTGGCTTACCAAGTCCAAGAAACTGGATGATATGACCTGTTTCATAGAATACCACAAAGTCAGCCTTAAAGCCAACCAGAAGTGTTTTTCCCTGATTTACATATCATTCAAGAACCTTTTCACTCTTAAAGCCTTACTCTGATTCCAGTTTTACATAGTTTGCTAATTTTATTCTGCTTTCTACTGCTTCCAGACAAGCTCCTAGCACAGGTGTTTTTGTGTTCACAGTTATATCTCTTTGCATGCTGCCCCTAAATGTTGGGAGCTTCTTCTTAATCCACAGTATAGTACCCAGCACAGCAGTGTGTAAAGTAAATAACCTCCTCCGAATCCCTTTCCCTTCTCTTTCAGATTGTCATCCCCACAAGCAGAACCTACATGCTACTTATACATTAGATTTTACACAAAATGTGGATTCTGAATGGCTAAGGAGTGAAAAAAAGGCAAAACTCCTTCCTAAGAACTACTTACCAACATCCTTGTTGAAGCAGAAATTGTCTGTGATAAGACAACAGCCCCGCACACCTCACATATGGCATTGCACTTCTTCACACATGCATTGCACATACAATCCATGTCATTGTTGCCGGAAGAAGAAAGTCAAATGAAAAATCTAAAGATACACCTCATCTAATCAGATTTTTACCTGGATCACAACTCATGCTGAATTATGAAACATGAGTGGACTTCAGCTTATTGCCTCTTCATAGCTATTCTGTGAATGCCTGCCTCCCAGGCATCAAATGACCCAGTAGAACCAAAACATGCTCAGGCTGTCCTCAAAATTCTAACACTGGTGATGGAAAAACAAAAGTAAAGACAGCTAAAAGGTGTCCTTAAACTAGGGCATCAATATTTTTTAAATTGTTTAAAACCACACAAGCTGTGTCCTCTCCACTAAGCAAAGCAGTCCTTGCCCTTTAATGATTTTTGTCTGCTAGTTAAATCAAAGGTGCAAATATGAGTCCTTTAACTCCAAGCGGTTCATGTCATTCTGTAGAAATGTCACATGATGACAGTACAAGCTGTTAAGATAAAGTGATTGACACATCATCTTAACTACCCTCTCAGGTACTCTTTCTGAGACAATCAATTTGGTGTTCTATCTCATTAAATTTCACTATTTTGGTACCTTATATTAGTTGAAAGAGATACTCTACAGTGTCCTTGAACTGAAGGTATTTAAAGATCATTCTCACAGACAGGAATCCTGATCAGATAAGAGTCAGACCTGCTGCAAGCTGTCAAAAGGAAAGAGAAAAAGTGAAAGAAAAATTATGCACCACAAAACTGACAGAGGGACACTGAGATCTTCAAATGGGTGCCAAGCCCTTTTTAAATAATATTAGAGAAAATCCAGCAGCAGCCAGCAGTGTAAGAAATGACAGTAACTCTATGAAAACCAAAATGTGATGACATATAAAGGCATTAAAGCAGGAAGGCAAAGTTTATTGCTCTGCTGCTTCTCTACTTGTTAATAATAAATTACTGCACTAATAACCCTTTATATTTATCCTATTGGACCATATATGACTAGTGATAAAACTTTTAACTACATTAGCAACACTACACTAATTGCATTAACTGGCATAATAAAGTTAACGTATGAGTACGGTGTCCTTGATACACACATGGCAAGATTGCACATCTCATTAAGATTAATATTGTTGGAATAATGTCACACTATTTTTATCCAAGGCTGTATTACCAAACAACCATGACCCCCTGATATTAAGTTTTAAAATTTAATATTAGGTAACAGAATTAAAGCAGTCTTTTTCAGATGCAAATTTAGAGGTGGTTTTATATAAATCAGAAGTTAATCACCCAAGGCCAGTTTAAGTCCCATGAGATCCTCACCCTGAAAGAGGCTGTATCAGCGTAAATGGCCCAGGCCACCTGAAACAGCTGATCAGGATTTGTTAGTCTGAGCAGCAGGCAAACACCAGTTTTCTCATATCTACTCACAGTTCAAAATGACCTTTGACAGATAACACTGTCTCATTCTATACTCACATCTGCTTTGGTTTGCTGGAGACCTTAATCCAACCAGGCTGTGGACTAGAAGGAATTTGGGAAAATAGCAAAAGCTATTTTTTCTACATTGCACTCCCACCATAAAAAAAATAGAAGCATACCGATTTCAGCATAAAATCTGATCCACAGGCCAACACCTAGTAGGACAAATTCAGGAATGGATTCCAGACCCATAGTGGGGACCTCTCCACCCTCCACCATTGGCTATGGCCATGACAATGGCTAGCTCTGGGCCAAGGCCATCCCCTCCTCGGTGTGTGGGACACTCCCAACTTGCTCTGAGGCATGTGGCTCTTTGCCTTTGAAGTCTGTGCTTTGAAAGTAGGAGACAAACACAGCGGATCAGACATCCCCATCATATTAGCCACAAGCAGAGCAGTCTCCTCCTCCCAAGAGGGGCATCAGGTTGTTGCTACAAACACCCATCCTTGTGCTGCAATTCCTCCTTTCACAAAAGGAATCCAGCACTTATTTACCTTGTAAGAATGCTGTGACTGGAACTGCAGTTTGGATCGCAGGATCCTATGTGCAGCACCTCAACAACAAAGGTGCTGATTAACTAGGCATAAGAAATATTTTCCTTTGAGGACAGCCAATTTTCAGTTGAATGTGCCCTTAAAATACATGACCTTTTTGGCCTGCCAAACAGCTGCACTAAAGCAGTCAAATTTCTTCCAGCAAAACTCTGAATGGAATAACTTTAAATCCAATATTTATTCATGTCACAGCACAGTAATTTGATATGTAATAAGCATTAAGGTAAACACAAATCTGTAGTTGACTAATCTGAACTTTGCTCTGTAGCTCAGATCTCTGGGGGAGACATGATACTTGACATTTAATTTGAAAAGCAAGGTAGCCTCATGGAGAAAAAACTTTTCCATTTTGATAGTAGAAAAGCATTGGTGCATTTTATTTGATATGGTGGATTTGCTTGGCTTTATTTTCACATTTTAATAGGCTCACCTCATAAAAGTATAATGAAAATAGAAGGATCATCTATCATAAGGATTGACAGGTATAGATATTTTCTTTGGGTTGTTGTCTAGAAGAAAAACAGTTTTCTTCCCACTGATAAAAATAAATGTAAATCCATCACTTTTTTCCTTGTTTCCTTTCTTCCTTAAGAATGCCTTATCCTATTTTAATTGCCAGAAAGCAGAAAAGACTTTCTCTCCCTTTTACAGAGGAGCACCAGAGGCACAGACACATCTGCTCTAGTGCTTATCTGGGATCAGGAGTGCACTTTTGATGCAACTCTCCTACCCATCTCCACTGAACCATGCTTTGCTTCTCTGTCAAGGGCATGAATAGGATCTGTTTTTACTAAAAGCAAAGCCTAATGGGTTGCTCCAAGAACACCCATAACGTGTTCAAATCCCTGACTGGTATTCAGCCCTTGGGACAAAGCCAGAGCAGGTATCAAGTACAAAACCCCAGAGCACAGTCAGCCAGCCCTCAGCTCAGCTGTATTGCTCCATGGACCCACGCACTGACATGTCATCACTGCAACAAACTGACCCTTGGATTTCCTGGGTTCAATTATACTGATACCACAGTATAAGTTCTGCTTTGAGGAACTAAAAATGGCTCCAGATTTTACCACAGACATAGGATCCCACCTAGAAGTAGCAATTCTGTCTGGAAGTACTAGCTTCAAATACTCATGTATGCCAACCTACCACCTCTAGACTCCACAGTTTAGAATTTCACTCCAAAACTACTGCTGAGAGATCACATTCTAACTAACTACTACTTCGCCTGTGTTCATATTGTCTTTTACCATATTGGTTGACTACATTATTTCTCTTTGGTTTAGAGAGAAGAGTGCTGGGGCTTCACCCCTTTCCCTACAGTGTCATATCAGGTCAAGGGCACATGTAAGGAAATCATGTCTTTTAGAGACCAGCCCCCAAACAAAACACCATTTAGAGTCAAACTGGAAAATCTTTTTACCAGGACAACATTAATGTTCTGCTGGCATCTGGGTCCAGCTGCCTCTCATCTCTGGGCCCCATCTGGGAAGAACAGGTTTAGGTAGTACTATAACCAGAAAGGTAACAATAGTTCAGCAGACAAGGAGGTACTGGGGTTCAGGAGCAAGGAAGGGTGGATGAGTTGAGGAGTACTGATGGATGCAAAAAGAGACCCAGTATCTAGACTCTAACCTCTGATCACAAGTGTACCTCATTTATGTGGATATGAGCTGCAGTGCTCTTTTTCCCAGGCATTCTCTGAGATGTCCTCATCAGCTATTTCTCAGCAGCTCCTAATTATTCCTCACCTACTATGAACTTCTCCCTAATTACTCTTTCGCTGTCTCTCCAGGGCTTCTGCAAGAATGACAATGCCATTTGCAAATCTGAAGCGGCTCTCAGCTCTAAAGTTAACCTTTTGTGCACTCCTCTGTTCCTCCAAGGTTTTTACCTTCTCACAAAATCTAAATTTGAAAATTCCTTACCAAAGTCAGTTAACTAAAGACCATTCTTCTCAGGCTGCCTTGAGGATGGAGTGGTAAACTTGGAGAAGTTGACTGCAGTTTTGTTATATTTAGACTGAAAAAGTGTTGGTAAATGCTCATTTCTGTAAAAATGTTACAGAAGTCAAAATGCCAAGAGGTCATTAAATAGCTTCTCTAATCTCTTAAATTGCAAAGCAAAATGTCTCTCAGGACTAATCACTTCCTTTTATTGCATCTGTCCGTTTATCGCATTCTTGGTTCCTTTTGAGACCTAAATTTCCTAATGTCATGCTTCTCTTTCTTCCCAGAGTGACAGTGACAGGTAAGCTACCCAGCCACATGCACATCCTTCACCCCTCACCTAATGAAGAGAAGAGTTTTGGAGATTCCACTGCCCTTGCTATTGCTCAAGAACAGCAGTCCTTCCTGGTCCACTGCTTCCACTTTAATTGGATCAAGTCCACCGAGTCTTTTTCCCAGAATGAGACCAAAATAATTTGTTTACTCTAAATGGATCAAGCAGCACTTCTGTGTGCTATAAACACTGCCATCACAGTTTGGCTGGGTTTGTTCCTCATGCTTTTCTGGGCTAGAATAACTCTGACAATCATTTCAGTTACTGCCATTTTTTCTGGCAGCCCACGATCCTTCTCCTCAGGCACCTTTTGCACATGTCATGTATGAACAAATTCTCCTGAGTCACTATCTTCCTCATGGACCATGGAGAGGGATTCCATAGCCATTTTTTGTTTCCATTTCTATTTGGTTTTGGGTCTGTTTGTTTTTAACTTGTTCTCTCTTTGTTCTTCATTGACTTTTTTCTGCCAATATTTAAACTTAATAGGCAGATAGTGCTGAATAAGAAATTGACAGCCGAGGAGCAAGCTTGAATACCGCATCCCATCTGTTTACTTTGAGCAAGCCAATTAACTCCCTTTTCAAGACAAAGCCCAGGAGCTGTCTGGAAAATCTTTCCCTGCAAGCACAACTTCCAAATGGCAGTATGGGTGACATTCCACCTTCTTTGGTTTCCACAGCCATGAGTCTTCCAACCCTATTTCAGAAACTCCCTTACTTTCAAACTTCTTCACAGGTTGTCATGGCATGTAGCACCATGCTCTCCTATGAAAACATGATTCTGGCTTTAACACAGTTCTCATATTGCTCCTGACATTTCAATATGAAACAAAGGAAAACAAAAGTTTTTTTGGGTCAGCAGGACAACACAGGATACCAAGAAGGCCCACCATATAGTGATCTATGGAGCAAGAACACAGAAACTGTAGTGGAAAATGGCCTTAAGCTTGTGCACACAAGGCAGTTGATACTCACAAGCATCTGTGAGAAATCAGAAAATGAAGATGTAATGAAAATAACAAACTGGTCTGTACCTTAGGATTCTCCTTTATCTCTTTATTTGGATCTATGAGCTGCCCAGAGGCTGCTGCACTCAATGTGCTTCTTGTAGAGAGTTCAAGTATGAGTAAAACACAGGATAGCAGCTAACTAGTACAATCCATGAACTCACTGATGTCAATAAAGGGGCCAAGCTTCACCTCTTTGGGAGAAGGAATACATCTTTCAAACATACACCTCATGTAACTAGTGTGCAGTAAGCATTCAGACAGTACTTATAGATACCACAGAGCAATTTACATATATCACCAAGCTGAAAGCTTGAAGGAAGCATCAAAAGATGCCCAAAAAGCAATTTTGGGAATATTCAAGATTAAGATGAGTTAGTCTTTCAACAAATGAGCCCATCCTTGCAGTAAGCATTTTAGCAGCCCTTTCCAGTTAGTACATAAGCTATTCTATAATCAGAAGCAAATAGCAAACATAAGTTGAAATGTTGGTTTGACACAGGTAACTTCTTAAACCACATTTGCTTCTCTCAGATTAGGTTGTCACAATTGAAGGGCATGGCTGGACAGAAAGGTAGGACTGATTAAACTGACATATGCCAGAAACATACTAATAGATTCTCTACAGGAGAACCAGAGTGGCAACCTTGCTGTCACTCGCGATGTTTCACTATGTAGGAATGTCCACAAATGAACTCCCTGAGGATGTCAAGGAATAAACAGGAGGACATAAAGAAAGGAAGCTTGTGTTATGCATGCACACGTAGGAAAAAACCGTCATTAGTCAAGGACTTCACTGTAGGGACACACAGGATGGTACAGTAGCTGGACTCGATGTCCCTTACAACTTGAGATATACTTTGACTACTCTCATAGGACCCAGCTCTTTCACTCCTTGATTTTTGAAGAAATCATTTGCTTTAAATCAAAATGGATACAAACAACATTCACAGAAATCTGACAGGTCAGCACCATCTGTCTTTAAAATCTCATTCATTTTACTTTTCCTGACTCTTGCAGAACAGAAGGACAAGCTCAAGAACAGCACTTATGACTATATTTCTTACAAATAGTGCACAAAAGATCTGGAATTGGGGCGCAGCTAAAATAAATCTTTGAAAATGAGAACGCTTATAAAAACACCTTATGAAAGCAAAACAAAACAAAAAAACAGCATGCCATAATGCTCCAACATACCTTTGAAAAGAAAAACTTTGAAATTTCATACATAGATTTCTCAGAAAACTTCTTCCTTCCATCCTGATACTAACAAGAAACAAAACATATGAATGCATAAATAAGTATATTTTTAATCAATAATCACAGTTACACTTAGCTCCCTTCCACTGTTTCACTTACTGAAACTCATCCCACAGCTGTGTTTACTCTGTAGTGAGCCAGCCAGGCACACTTCTGTATCAATATGTTGTCCAAGCAAGTAGCATTCACTTGATATTTAGATTTCCAATTTAGAAATTATTGCAAAAAATAAAAAAAAATAATCTTGGGATTGACTTCATCTAAAGCTAAAGGTTTGTGCCAGTATCAGAACAGGCATGTCTGTGCATGGACATTTCCCTGAGATCAAGCATTCAGCTTCTTCTCATGATGGAACAAACCAAAATAAAATTTTGGTTTGACTTCACTGTAGAATTAATTCCTTCTATTTGCACGCCGAAGCAGTCTCCACCATGGGTCTGAATATCACTGTTTCCGTTACCCTTTCTCCAACCCAGGAGCCAAACCATAACCCTCAGAAGACTGTGACAGGTTTGCTACAAGCTGCAACCTGCAGCAGACTTCTGGAAAGCCATACTGCTCAAAACCTGTAGGGAATATTGATTAAGAATGTAGTCCATTACTCAGATGGACTGGACTACATTCTTCAATCAACATTCGCTACAGGTATTTATTGCTTTAAATATTATCTTCTGGTCCCTGTTACTTTAAATTTGCTTTGAAACTCTAGAGAACAGAAAGCACTACATGCTAAGCTGTCTGGCCACCAGAAGCCATACCTCCCAGGTACAAGCTCTGTGAGTCCTGTGTTTGAATGCTTTGGAGTTTGTTCTGACTAACAGGGCAAAGGTTGAGTGTGCAATTATTCTTAGTTGTGGCCTGACATCTTTTTGTATTTTGTTTCTTTTATCCTAGGATTCTCCAAATTTTCATTTTAAACAAATAGCTTCTACAGAGGAAATAAATTCTCACAGCATCAGGAGAAACAAGATGCTCTTTTCCTATAAGTGTAGGGAATATGAAGCACATGTATTCACAGGATCACAACACAGTACAACAAAATTAGGCTTACAGTTCCAGACCCCAGTTAATGGCCACTTGATTTTTGCATAAACACAGAGCAATTTACTGCCCTCAATCCATCAGTTTTCAGTAGTGATGTTAGAAATAAAGCTGCACTGTCCTTTGAGCTGTGAAGCAAAGACAAGCAACAGCGCTATGTGCACCAAAGGGCACCAGTTTACACCAAACTACAAATGAATACCATATTGCTGAGCTGTATTGAGTTTGAAAAAACAGGGGGTGAGTAACTCACGGGGAACAGAAACAGCTGACTCATTGTTTCAGGCAAGTCTTCAGCAATCAATTAATTGCCTGATCAATGCAGCATGATGCAGGAAGCTTAATTGAAGAGAATTAATACTTGGGAAGCACATATCTCTGGGGGGCGAACCACTGCCAGTAAAGTTAACAGCCTTTGGAAATGCAGCTGCGTTTGTTTTAGGAAGAAAAATGATGTAAGACAGGATATAAGGACATCATGGATAGTTGACATTCAGAGTAATATTCTTCAACAGGGAGTGTTCAGACTGAGAATTTACCAACACTCACAGACTCCAGTGGCAAGACTGCTAAAACATACATGTCCACATTTGGAACCCAACATCAGGAAGCCATGAATATTTTTATCACACCATCACAAAATTGAAGAGTAAAGAACAATATTCCTGTAGGTTGTGTGACTGTGCAGACTGGCTGATTAATTGATGAATATGTGAAATGAAGTGAATGTTAACGTAATGAAAGATACTGTATGAACCAACAATACCAATTTTACTACTCTTCCTCCCTTGGAGACATGGGTGCCTTTTCCACACTAGAATACACTAGGTTACAGGGGAAGAAATGTATCAGTTATCCTTGCAAAATAAAAAATGCATTTTGAGGAAAAACAAGCATGTGCTTTTAACCAAGCTCTTTCTTAATCTCTCTGCAGCTCCACGTCACACCTAAATTCACAGTATACTGAGCCTTTTACACATTAAACACTTGTTCTTTGTCCACTCTGCTATCCATAAAACCAGGTTTGACCGGCTCCAGGTCTGCATTTCTTTTGACTGGCTATGGGTAAGTTGTTTATAGGCATCAGGTCTGCAGTTCCAGCCTGCCCCCCAACTCTTCTCATCCCCTGCCCGTGTTCTTCTATGTCCTGTGTCTCCACTTCACTGCTCTCAGACTTATATTCTCTATACTACATCATTATGCTAAAGCCATAAAACTATGTAGGTACAGTAGAAAGACAAACAAAAGTAGAACAAATTAGCCGTAGACACCTGGTCAATTAGAAAAATTGCTGTTACAGCTACAGCAAGTAAAACAGAGCTCAGGCAGGTCACCAAGAGTTCAGACAAAGCAAACCTGACGTACCTCAGTCCTGCAGCCCTGAAAATTCAGCACAAGGCCTATGGTCTGTTACCAGCCAAGGCAATACTGTCTTGCAGGTCTACACAAGTAACAGTTTTCAAAGGAATTTTATTCGCAGTCAGACAAGTGTTGGTGGGAGCGCCATGCAGAAATTTAGTAGACATGAAGCTGAGCATGTCAATTTTAAGACAGTCTTCAGAAGCATACAGCACTGGTGACAGTAATCTAGATGGATCACTTAGAAAAACCCACTGTTTTGCTGGTGGATTCAGGCCCCGTTTGATTGCTGATAGCTACATGTTATTGCCTCTAGCTAGAGATATAAAATGAAATGTGACAAAAAAAAAAAAAAAAAAGAAAATCCTCGGCTTACTTGATTACCTTGCACATTTTTGCTATGCAGGATTTGTTATGGAAGAAGGGAATCTGATGGGCAAGAGTTAATGACTCCAGGATATTAATATCTTCTCATTTTCTTTCTGTGGCATTTCCAGTCAATGGCTTCAATTATGCCAGTACTCACCAAAGCGCTTAACATTAGGTGGTCCCACGTGTACTTACGGGTTCTTCGAGCAAAGCTAATGAAAATGATACAATAAGGGACTAAATTCCTGAAGACTGGTGGATTCTCAGATCCTATTGCAAGATGGAGAGCATGATCCCTCTATTTAGATGCTGTGCCACCTGTACTGTGGGTGCTGTTCCCTGCTCTGATACTTCCTAACAGGATTGTAATACAAGACAAATCTTGGAACCTTGTTTCAGAAAAAAAACTGTGCCTGGACTGGGAGCCATGGTGAAAGAGCTGTGCGCTGGCTTGCTCAGGGCTACCAAAAGCCCAGGCAGCCACTAACATGAATACATTTCCTCAATATTCCTCTACTCAGGCTGACTCCTGTCTCAGCATTTAAGGTATTTCCTGTGGTAAATAAAGGGCTGTTACACAGAGTGTGAGGTACTGACTGCCAGAGTAGATTAAAAGTAAACAAGGCCAAATTAACACTTGTTGCTTTTGCTCATTTCATTTCTTTGCAAACACACTACAATGATAACAAACCCCTGCATGCTGCTTAAGCAGAAATCAATACAGAGATAGAAAATGCTATTTCTGACTGAAATTGGAGTTACAACCTTCTTTAAGAAAAGCCTAGCAGAGGATGTGTGGCACAGGTTCTTAAAAACACTGTTTAAAAACCTTACCCTTTAAACACAGCTTGAAAGCAATTTTACCTCTGTGCTTTTATTTCCTAAAGACTACTTAACCTTGCTTTAATACATTAAAACATCAGAGTAAGTGCCTATGCAAATCCATTTTGTCAAGTTTACATCAACATATTATCATGTCATCCTGATTATTATACATCTGAACTTGAACTACACTGTTAACCAGCACAAACTCCTGCAAAGAACCCAGACATTAAAAAGGAAGGAAAATATATGCATTTTGCTGTTTAACTAATAATCAAGGTCACTTTAATCTTGTGGGAATAGGATGACTGCTTTTTCTCAGCACCCCAACACTTTAATTCAAGAATATTTCTTTAGTTTAATGTTTTCCTGCCAGCATTTCTGTACAATTAAAGCACTTCAATATGGTCAACAATGTTAATAATATCCATTTATCTTAGGTAAATTGGCAAATGCCCAGTAATCACCCACTTATTTTTAGCAGCAGTCCCTATCCCTCCTTGCCTTGTGGGTTTTTTCCACCAAATACACTGGAAGTTGAGCCTGGATACTACAGCAGGTAGTAAAATAGTAATAAATACACTCTCAGGAAGCTGTGGCTGTAAGAACTCCATTACCTACAGAGTGTATTGTAAATTATGTATTGCTGTTTAGTATTCTTGACATTTTTAGTAAGCGCAATAAAACACATTTATAGAGTTGGAAAGAACTGTATGCCAGCTCAAGGCAAAAAAAAAAGAACAAATGGAAGACGTAATTGTTTTATCTAAAATAGATTTCTCCAGTAGATTACTACTGAAACACACAGACTTTTTCCTAGTCTGCTAAGCAGGATGAAAACCTGGAAGGCTCCATATGTCATTCAGCCAGCCATTAGATTAGAATATAAAGTGCAGAAATGAAAACTAAAGAAAATTGCAACCTTCAAGTTCAGAGCTACAGCAAGGAGTTTTATTTTAAATATAAACAGAGGGACTGGAGGGTCAGAGGAATCCATCAGAAGCTCTGAAGAGGGCAATCAGCATCCCCTAAATCCCCAGAAAAATTTCTGTGCCAAAATCTAGGACTTGCAATTATTTTGAGTGAGACAAAATATTATTTAGATTAACAAATAAGAAGCTAGCTAACAGGCAGACCTTAGATTTCCATCCGCTCTAAAGCACAATCAAGCTATGATCTGCTTTCCTCAGTGGTCACAGTCCAAAGGATCCCTCTGTTACAACTAGAGCTGAAGTAAAGTCCTATAAAGAAGGTTTTCATTTTTGCAGACATAATGTGAGGTTGCATTTTCATGCCTACTATTAAATACAGGTGTCACTCTGACTGCACCCTTTCCAGCTAGCTGGTAACAAGAGCAAAGTAAGCAGATAGAAATTGAGATGGCTTCTTTTCCCTTGTACTTTGGGCCTTTTCAGCTTTGGTGACATTAGAATAAAACAAATTATTACATTGCTCAACATTAAATCAGCTCTCTGTATCTTCCTTGAGGTAACTTGGTATTTACCATTCTGTTTGATGTCAGACAGAAATACAGCCTTTTTGGGCCCCAAAATAAATGTATAATAAGGTTCTAATCATGAAACTGAACTTAAGCTGTGATAATCAAAGTTATAACTTGAAGAAATTCTCCTATGTTTCCTATGTAGAGAAAAATTACCCTGACTTCTTCTAAAAACATCCCTGGAGTAAATTCTTCCATTCCCGATGAATACTTCTGGTCCGCTGCCCTGTTCTGGCTTGAAGAACAGTTTTGAGACAGAAGACTGTGCTGTCAAAACAAAACAGATCAAAATATTTTTTCTCTATAGCCCCCTCTCCACCCTCCACATTATTTCCTTTCTGCCTAAAAACAAATAAAACCTGCAGATCTGAACAGCACAATGCCCCCTTGACTTTGCAGAAAATCAAAATTAATAATTTCTACTGCAGCAGGATTCTTTCTGCTACCTGTGTAGCAGAAGGAAGGATCCTTCAAGAAAAGGATTCCTTCAAGAAAACAAGTATCTTTTTAAAGGGGTGCCCACAAAAACATCAACCTCCCTACATCCCACTCAAAAGAAGATGCTCACTGAAAGGCTGTTATCTACATGCAATGTTATGTTAAGCAGGAAGTACATTTTGAAATGTCTTGTTGATGTTCTCCTCCAAGATCCCTACCTCAGCACAGAATGAATTCAGATGTGACCTGCAAATGTCTGCAAATGCCTGCCACTTGCTCATACCATATTTACATCAATAAGAGAAACATTTATGCAACAGACACTTATTTTGTGTTGCTCTCTGCCCCACATATTCACCAGGACTTGAAAACACCCAAAGCAAAATCTCACTTGAATTTTCTTCTGAAGTCAAGGTTGTAAGGAGAAGTGCTGGGTTTCCTTGATCTTCTGCTTTAGAGTGTGGACATTCTGGTGTTCAGCTTTTGCACAGACATGCACCCATAGCCTTCTTTCCAGGCCAGTGGAACTAAGCAAGCTGCCTCCAGGCTAAAATCAGGGGCCCTAAAAACAAGGGACTGAAGCAAAGGTGAAATGAGTGTAGAGCTCCAGGAGGAGCAACCATGTGAGCTCCAAACCTGAGTAACAGTCAGAGTAGGAAGTTGACCTGTTTGAATTTTTCTGCCATTTCCCTGGTTGCTGTTGGACTCCAAACCAAGCCGGACACACCAGCTCCTATTCAAAAATCTTACATTCATCATAGTCCTTGTCATGTCAAACTAATCACCAGCTGGTGATTAGTTTGACTCCATGTTTGTTCACATCTTTATTGCTTGGCATTTCAGTTGGATGGATATAGGCAGCACAGAGCCCTGACCTGCAGGCTGGGGGCAGGTCTGTGTGCCCCCTTCCCACAGCCCTCCACACCCCAAGCTCCCCAAGGAAGCTGGATTCACACAAACAGACCAAAACCCCCATCTGCTGTAGCAAGACTAAAGAAAAATTACTCATCTACCATAGTTATTTTCAGAATCAAAGAAATGTCAGCTGGTCCTGCATTAAATAGTCTGACCTGGAACAATTGATGTCTAGTGTCACTGAGCAGTGTTTTTGTTTTCTTCATATATCTTCTTTAATAGATGACCTGTGAATCTGCTCCTCTTCAATTAAATGAATGCTCTTCATTTTAATTGTTGTTTTCAATTGCTTTAAGTCTGTGTGTTACTAAAGAAGATAAAATGTGGTTATTATTTAAATTACATTTTCTTCAGGGACAAGTGCTTTGCCTTAAAATAAGCCATTTGAAATTATGAATATATGTACTGAGGTCTAAACCAATATAATTATATTCATTGAAATTAAATATACTTAGTACTGGTGAGGCCGTACCTCAAATCCTGTGTTCAGTTTTGGGCCTCTCACTAGAAGAAAGGCACTGAGATGCTGGAGTGTGTCCAGAGAAGGGCAACAGAGCTGGGGAAGGGTCTGGAGCACAAGTCTGGTGAGAAGCAGCTGAGGGAGCTGGGGGTGTTCAGCCCAGAGAAAAGGAGGCTCAGGAGGGACCTTATTGCTCTCTACAACACCTGAAAGGAGCTTGCAATCGCTTAGGGGTTGTGCTTTTCCCCCAGGTAACAAGCATCAGGACAAGAGGAAATGGCCTCAAACTGCACCAGGGGAGATTTAGATTGGATATCAGTAAAATTTTCTTCATGTAAAGGTTTGTCAAGCACCAGAGCAGGCTGCCCAGTGAAGAGGTTCAGTCACCATCCCTGGAGGCATTTAAAAGATGTGCAGTTGTGGCACTTGGGGACATGGTTTAGTGATGGGTCTGGCAGTGCTGGGTTAATGGTAACATCTTTTCCAATAGAAATTATTCTGATTCTATGACTGTGAAATAAATCTTTACTGGTTAAATTTTTATAGAAATGCAAACTACTGAATTGGTTGAAGCTACTGATTTCTGACCTGAAACAATAATTTGCTGAAGTTATAAAACAGGTTTTGGCATTTGAACTCTCTTTTCCAGGTTCAAATATTAATTTTCCAAAGGAAAAAAAAATCATTTAATCAACTGTCAGTTCAATAATTTTTCTTTTCAAAAAGTAGCACGCTTTTTCTTCTTCTGGTTTAGGAAAATGATACATTCAGAGCAGATGAGATCCAGTAGTTTTAAAATCTTAAAGGGCATGATGACAAGAAACAGCAAGGTTTGCTAACTAATTAATGGTAATATTTCAAATGTTTATTAAATAATGTTTTGAATAGGAGACATTTTTCATTAACTTTTTTCTCTGATATATGTACCACACTGAAGGTAGCTTTATGAAATTAATCATTAAAATGCTTCTGTGCATTTAATTGAATTTTATTGCCATTTAAATATAATTTGACACAAATTGCACATAAAACATTAATCATCTAGCAGAAAGGAAATGTATCATTCATCATATTACATAGTGAAAATGTGAGACATAAAAGATCAGAGTAAGAATATGTTAAGCTATTACTTACTGACACATACCAAACCCTATATATATATAGATAGATATATATAGATATATATATATAAAAACACACACCTGTCTTTATAGGTATAGCTGTGTCTTTTTATCCAAACACACATGGTTTCAAAAATGGTGTCTTGGTTTGCAGAAAAATGCCAAATTTATTCTACAAACATATTCTTTCCCAAATCAAGAAGTTTTAATGGTTCTTTGCCAGTAAAGGATTAAGCTATCTTTGGTAAAACAATTATGATCATAAATTGAAAACAAGGTTATAATAGATTATTTAAATCAAGGCTGCCCACTTACTGATTTAAATTATTATTAGAATTGGCAATTTACATCATTTTTAATTAAAGAAATTCAGTCATGCAAGGATATTTTTTTTTATTAAAGTATTCCAAAAGATTTACAGAAAATTGAATTAGAAACCTGTCTGCTCAAAAATTCACAACAAAATAACACAAGTTATTTAGAAATAAATATACTTGTAACAAATATTTTCTGTAGAAAAAAAATCACATTTTGCTTCCAGTCAGCATATTCCAGAGCCAGGTTTTGGGGTGTTCCTGAAGACCCCATTTTCTGAGTCCTCCTTTGCCCTATGATGTTTTTGCCTATATGTTGTTCTCTACTTGACACATAATTTAATACATATTTTCTTTTAAAAGGTGGATCTAAGTCAAAATCTGGTAATTTAGAAACATGTTATAACTTGACTCTTCCCAGACTGCAGTGGAATACAAATATTCAAAATGATTAATTATGCCTGTACCCAAGATCAGATCTGGAACAACCAGCTAGGACTTTAACATTTAATGACCTTCATTTTCCTATCTTGTTTCAGGAACTTGTCTGTGCAAAATTAAATTCCATGACCAACATGTGACTGGACTTGGCACCAGAGTTGTACAAGAAAGATTTTATCCAGGTCTCCACAGGTACAGGAAGGCCTTGGCTCAGCAGCAACTACTTCCCAGGATGACAAAACTGATCTTAAATATTGGCCTTCCCCTGCTTCCACAGCTGCCATCCCCATCACATCTGGATTTTCAGCCTCTGAACAATGAAGCTTCTCACTATGAGCAAAAAAAAATGGCTTGTGGACAATAAGTAGGAGACATATTCCATGCTGTTCAGCAAAGGTTCATCTTTTAGGTCTTGTAGGACTTATCACTGCTAAAGACCTCAATGAAGGATGGTAGTTTGCAATGACACTGTGACACTGTGCTGGAAGGAACTGCCAGTCCTCTGGACAACAGGATTAGTATTGAAAATCAAAATTGGAGAATTGTGCTGGGAGGGGGAGTGGGGAAAATTCTGCTGTCAGCAGGTTGAGGCACAGCACTTGGGAAGGAGTAATCAACAGCACCCACACTAAAGGACAGCAACCACTCACAGTGCAGTTTTAGAGAAACAACCTATACATTACATTACAGTGGATCAGTCTGAAAAGAAGCCAGACGTGAGCAAGGGAAAGAGGAGAAAGAGACACAAGCAGCAAAATACTCCCTGAGAACACATCCCCCCCACAGCAATAGCTTCGGCTGGTCTGTTCTCTCCAGTTTTCACCCTGCACTTCATTTGAACCAAGTGCAGAGAATAGCAATAAAAAGAACCCAAGTTCAAAAGAGAGAAAAAGAGTTGAGGGATGTTTAGCCTGAAGACAAAGCAGGATGATAACCCATCCACTTCTAAGCCCATTCCGTACTCAGCAACCAGGAGGTACAGATTTGCTGTCCCATCAGTGACACCATTCATTCTGTAACATTTTGCAATTCTAAGCAAACTAGCAAGAAACTAAGGAAAGATTTACATTATCAAACACAGACATGAGAGTGCAAGTATGTTGCAGACTCTTTTGATAATCAAAGGAAAACTCATTCCAGCCTAAGAAGAGTCCATGTTTGTTCATGAGAAGCATGGACTATACAAGCATTTCAGTAACTACAAGGGCAACCCAGGGTGATGACCTTGGATGTAGGTATTTATTCAGTAGACATGAACTTCACTCCAAATTATTTTGGAGAACCACACAAGAGATTCTCTTTGAAACTATAGGTAACACAGAATTAAGAGATTATGTCTGTCAAAGGAACTGTTTCTCTGTAATATCTGAAAAGTGCATGTGCAGCTGTGTTTTCACATAAAAAACTTCCCCTTTTCAATACAATTAATATGAGTGTCAATTAGCTAAATACAATTAATAAACAGAAAGAAATGAGGACTTACTGGGGCTCAGAAAAATAAAAGGAGGGAGTGTGTGGTTCATTTTCTATTAAAGAAGTACCAGCCAAGTAATATGAGATGTGCTAGAATGAATGTTAGCTTATGAATCTTCCAAGTTAATAAGCTCCAGTGCTTCAGAGCAGAAAAGCCTGGTCTGCAGGGAGTTAAAATGCCGGTGCATCTTATCTAGGAGACTTACTGCTAACACGAACAAATAAGAAAGAACACACACAAAAATTCAAAAAGATCTGAAGACATTGTGGCAATAGCTTGCTGCTAAAGAAAATAAAGCATACTATCCTTCAAATCAATAAAATACAGCAGACAGTTTAGTCTTTGGGGCCAAAATGTAACTGCAGTAATCATTTCATCTGGAATATACAAGTCAGCATTCCTTTCAGTCTCTCTTCTCTGAGAGTGACTAATGCAGCCAGATGCACACATGAAAATGTCACGCAAGAATACCTCAGTGAAAATCTGCCTCTGGAGACATCTTTTGCGCATCCCTACTCTCTGAACATAACACAGCCTCACCAGGCCACCTCCCAAACGCAGAGGTTCAGCTAATACTGCTGAACCACCATGGCAGCTCTCCTTCAGACAGCTTTGCAAACGTACCCAGTGCTACACACTAGGTGAGCTTTGCAATACAAATTACACTGAGTTATGTTCCTTCAGCAGATGACTATAAAATTATATAGGGCACTCTCCAAAAGGGGCTTAACTTGCCTTCTGCAATGAACACAAGTGTGTGGCATGAATCAGAAGGATGAATATGAAACTGATTCTTAATAGCTTATTGCTTCACAGGGGAGAGATCACCTTTGCAGGGGAAAAGGGGCCTGTAAATTTAACACAAAGCTAATGCCTCATAAAGCATTCACACAGAACTGAGGAGAGGCTTACTTTCCTCAAACATTATTCCATGTCTTTTCTTCCTTATTTCTTACCTTTAAGCTGGCCAACTGTTTTCCAAACTCAGAATATATCCAACTGCATCCAAGTTTCTTTCAGGACACAGTTTTATTCTTTGATACAACTTAAAGGCAAACAGCTCTAAAGTGTAATTTTTCTTCAGTACTTGTTCTTTTTCTGGATGTCCTCTTAGCCATTTGAGGGAAAACATGGGTACTTCCTTGTCAAGCTTGACTGTGATTCATGGTTACCACTGTTTTTTCTGGCTATGGATAGAGCATGACCCCCAGGACTGTGACCATCATTTGAGACCACTGTTGGCCCTCCCTGAAAGTGGCAGCTTCCTGTCTAATCAGGACAAACTACAACGGTTTTCCACATCTTTCTTAGAGTAACTACTATTAAAACCCACAGTATTTTCCCAGAAGGTCAATGGGACCCAGTGCACTGGAACCATTTCCTTGTGTTCCTCTCCCAGTACTGCAACAATCAACATGTTTAGCTTGGGCTTTGCTTTTTCTGTTCACTAAAGGAAATGGTGAGCTTCCCTCCTTTTCAACTACTTCTATTACACACACATGCACAAATACAAATGCTTGACCAGCTCATCCAGGTCACACCAAACATCTCACCCACACAAGCTGGTGCAGAGGAAGAACGTAGGTAGGAGGCAGGAGAGCCTCCATCTTGCCTCAGTTTCAGCCACCATCGACACATGACGAAGGGCTGATACTTTTAAAAGAACCACAGTAGATTTCTCTGGAAGCTCTCTTTCTCTGCTTTTGCCAAAGATTTTCACATTTGATGTCCCTGAGTTAAGGGATAGGGACTATGAGACCTGGGGAATGAGCAAAACATTCTACATTGGTGAAAGCGTTTCAGCAATAACAATAAAAACCTTTCAAAACCTCTTGGAGGAAACTGGCACTGAACACAAACTTAACTTTCATTCATCTCTTTTTTAACTGAAATAGCTGCAGTTCTAGGTTTCCAAATGGCACAAGGGTGGATATGTTTGCATGAATTTGGCAAATCACAGAAAATTTTCATGTAATCAAGACATATGAGGGACCTGGCAGGGTTTCAGATGGCTGGGTGCATAACTGAGAGTGGGATTTTATGGGAAACACCTGCTGATGATTAAACTACACAACTTCCTTTGTAACTGGAGAGGGACTGGAGCTCTTCAAAGATTTTTACTACTTGCCACCACCAACTCATTTCTCAGTTTCCCAACTGATTATTTTCTTTGAAGATTCCTGATGATTTAAAGCCATGCTCCTCCTTTTTACTTTCACATTCCAGGAAGAACATAAGCATTCTCACAGTATGAGCCCACCATATGGAGAATCTTCTCTTTTGCATATTGTGAATGGACTTTATTTTCCATTCATTTCATTTTCTTAAGGTTGTTTCTTCCTGCTTTTGGATTCAACATGAAAAATCATTTGATCTGCCACTCTGATTTCATTCAGTTGTGTGAAAAGGACACACTTCCCTAAAAGTAAAATTGGTCTTTGCATATGCACCAGCTCAGGAAGCTCAGAATTAACCCATAATCTATTTAATCATATTTAAAGAGTCTTTTCTCTCTGTTATAATGTAAAAAAAGCTGCCACAGCTTTTTTGTGCTACTCTAATTCCTCGGTATACTGGTGGCAAATATATACACTATTGCAATCACTAGAGCTATTGCATGAGTAGTGCCATTGAATAGAGGTGGACAAGATGGACATCATGGAATTGCACCAGAACTTGATAATGGTCTCAAGAAATGTTCTGGTGAAGCAGTAGCCCTCCTTAATCAATGCCCTGAAGAAAAGTAAAAAAAACCCACAACTTCAGTTCACTTGCATGTGTACACACCATAACATTTTAGCAGTATCTTTAATTAAATGTAGAAACCCATATAATCCTGCATAATCCCTACTACATCTGGATACAATGTCTGCATACAAAGGTGACCCCTTCCTTCATTTCAGTCATTTCTCCATTAGCTGTATACAGTGATATCTTTCACGATTTTGCTCTATTTCACTGCCTGCGACTAGCAGGTAAGACCTCAGGAAAAACACTGAATTGACTGGAGAATAATCAGATCTACACTCTGTAAAAGAAATGAATACTTAACCATTGCTATTTCCTCGAGGAGATTGTATTCTTTGTAGAGGGAAAATGTTGCAATACACAACTATAGAGCTTGTAACTCTTGCAAAATATTATCTTACAAAGGAAACACTCTAGCAGCATTCACAGAGGCAAAGCTTCATTTTTAGGAAGGTCATTTTGCTCTGGGCAAAGTCACAAAGCACAGCTTTTGTGGGATGATATATCACCATATCAGTCATGCATAGAAAATGTGCATTTAGGGTTTATGTGATGAGGGGAGATAAACTAGCCAAATCCCCATCAGCAAAACAAAACAAAGTAGATAATAGCTCCAATAGCTGCACAAAGCCTACAAACCTCTCTGCTTTGAAAAGCTTCATAAAACAGATCACAGAACACAAGATCCTGTGACCAAACACAAGAAAAATGGGGTATGCATGTTTTCCTCTGCCAGAGAAGACCAAGACAAGTATCTGCTGATGTAGCATTTCAATAAGTACTTTCTGGGTGCAGAAGCGGGAGGGGGAACACCAGCTACAGGGGTTTAAAGACAAAGTACCTGGATTTTTTGTGTATCAGTCAGAGCTCTGGATGTTGAGATGAGGACACAGGTCCAAAATAAATGGTTTGCATTTTCTTTTTAGCATTATCACTGTCTAGTGAAGCAATAGGATTTTCATTTAACCCCAAGCTCTCCATCCATAAACTAGGTGCAAAAAAATACATTACTCATGCAGAAAGCAACCTCCATCCCTGGAATTGGAGACATTGAGCTCGCCACAAAATCCTTCAGTAGCTGGGGGATCCCCTGCTTCTTGAGGTCCCCAGGAATACAGAGCTCAAAATGGGAGATGGTACACAGTGTGTTGCTCTCTCAGCATTGCTGCATTTTGGACAGTAAAGTTAAGAACCACTGGAATAAATACTCAGAAAATGGGGAAAAAAAAACAAAAAAAAGAAAACAAAAAACCCACACAAACTTTGGAAGCTGCCTGTAATTCTAGATAAAAGTCAATATTAACCATCAAATACATCTAGGCCAGGTTGGTGAGGAGGCTGGTTTAGTGGAAGGTGTCTCTTCTTATGGCAGGATTGATGGGAACAACATGGTCTTTAAGGTCCCTTCCAACTTAAACCATTCTGTATTCCATGATTATTCCCATATGTTCTGACCAGCTGCCTAATTTTCTGTGGACTCCACCACTTCCCATGGCAAGAACAGTGATTACTTGATGATGATATGTGTCTATTTGGAGACAGACTTCATATTATTTTGATGTTTCTTGGAGGCAACACTTAATCCTCAGAGCTTTTAGACCTATCCATAAAAATGCAGGTACTGGTCTTGACATCCTTGATAATGCACTGTGAATATAGTAGGGATGAAATTCAACAGTATCAGTGCCCCTTTAGCAAGAAGTTAGTCTTAAAATTCTTTGTAGAGATAGACATGAGCATCATGTAAGTCCAACACACCGGTTCTATGTACGAAAAGTCTAGAAAAAGGCTTTCCAAAGTTGAAATACATAGCCAAGGCACAAACCTCTCTTGAGGCTGTCAATTTTTGAAACAGACTTTGGGGATTGACAGATGCTGAGGCACACAGACTGTGCTGTGGTTTTCCTAAAGTCTATGTCCTGTCAGCACCCCTGTGTGGGCAGATAGGTTTCCAAGGTAATCTTCCAAGCAGAAGCTGAGATATTTGCTCTCCAAGCCAAGAACATCAAACCTGTTATAATGTTCAATTACAGTAGCTTTATTTCCATTATGTCTAAAGTAGATATAATTGATTTAGCTTCTGGATATTTATGTATCCAATGGCACAGTTATTCAATAGTTTTATTCTGCTTGGCTCGGAAACTATATCTCGGACATTAAACAGCATCTTTATTGGAAAAAAAAATTAAGAAATATTATTCCTACATGTGTTTCCCAGAATCAGGTGCCCTTGTAGCACCAGCTCAGATCATGCTACATCTTCCATAGAAAATAATCCTCAGAAGATAACAAATTTCTCCAGATATTTCAGAGATACAATTTACAGCTTGTCAGAAATGCCTCAAGAGAGTGGTTTTGTCACAAAAAGATGAAGCATTAAAATTGAAACTTTTCACAACCACTGACCTGTTTCCAAAAAACTTTTGATCAGAAGAGGTTCCTCAGCTGCATGACTGAAGTTTTAGATAAAGAAAAATCAAAACAACATGTTCTGCCTGCTAAGGAATGTTTTTTAACTCTGTCAAGAGCTAGGATTTGACCTTGGCTCATGTAAATGCCAATCACAAATATTAGAATGCAGCACAAAACAGGACCAGTGCATATTTAGTTACTCACATACCATTAAGAAACTACTGCTGAAAATACTGTAGAGAAGGTCAGAAACCTAGAATTCTAAACAATACTTCTTCATCTGTTTCTGAAATGGCAGCCTTAAACCATCAGAGAGGGGATCATTACCATCTTTGTTTGCAGGCAAGGAGTTGAGATAACAAGAATGCCCAGATCTTGTTCTTCACCACTGAGCACAGTTTTGCTGAGTTCTTCGTCCCAAAACTGATTCCTTATTTGCATCCACAATACAATGTGGACTGGAACATCTCATGGGCTCCAGGATAAATTAATCACCCAAGCACACTGCTTCTCATGAAATGCCTTTTCTCAGGCAACTGAGCAGGTGTTCCTGGTAGAGGGACTCAGGAGATGCCAGAGCACCCAGAGCACACTTGAAACATTATATGAGTGGCCCTAGGTCTGCCCCTGTCCTATCCACCCTTGGTAAGGTAATATCAAGCAGAAGAGATGCCAGAATCTCTTCTAGGAGGACTTAGGCTACCTATTCTAAAGGCAAAAAAAATATTTACAACCACTCAGAAATCAGTCAAGCTGCCACCGCAGAAACCAATACTGGTTTAGGAATCAGGGAGCACAACAGATATTGTATGCAAAGAGAACAGCACAAGCAAAACACAGATTCTTTGTATCACATTTGAGGAGGGTTGGCTGCAGGAACTCAGTGAAATCCTGCAGGGATGACACTGATCCCAGCCAGTTTTGGACTTCTCCACTATTCTTGCTCACACAATGACTTTTTAAGCCTCACTTGCACCCCAGGCTTTCCAAGTGGTATTCCCACATTCCTGCTTCCTCCAGGGGGCAAACACAAGGACAGCACTAAAACTGCACTTTAATGAAAAGAAAAGCTGATTTTCCCAGACTAGGCAAAATTTGTAAATGTGGTATTCACCTCTTCCCCTGCATATAGCTGGGGTTTAAAAAGAGGCAGTCAGAAACTGAACAGCCAGCAGATCTTTCCAATGACACCAGCTATTCTTTCTGAAGTGTCCTCTGCTATTTCTCAGCCATGCTCCAACTGCAGCACTGGGAAGAATGTTGTGTACAGATAAAGTGTTTGAAATTACTCAGAACGAATGTTCGCATTTAAATACATGTTTTCCTTTAATTTAGCCATCCTGAACGGCTTCCAGTCACTTGAAGATGTTGAAAAGCACCACAAATGTAAAGAATTACAGCATTTACTTTAACCGTAGAAGCAATTAAGTCTCCAGCAGTGTGGAAAACCGCTTTTGAGCTGTATTTATTGATGCATAGACTTCACTGTAGTGTGATATTTGAAGACAAATTGCTGTGCCCATAATTAAGACTGTTGAGGAATTGGCAAGTGAAATATAATGATGAAAGACCAGCTCAAAGGGCAAGTGAGTTAGATTGGTCAGGATGATACAATCTATATGACCTCAGTGCCCTATTCCTGCTCATTGATTTCCCAATTAAATATAACTTTTTATTCAATCACTTAGAATATACTGCAAGTTATTGATGCACTGCTGGTAGGAAAAAGCAATGAAGTAAAGATAAAACAGTGAGTGAGCACTGCCTCATTTTAACATTTAATTAACCTTAATGGGGTCATGATGAAGATGATGTTATTCACTTGAGTCTTTTGTCCTTATTTTTTAGTTTAAAGTGAACTTTTTCAGACCAAACTAGGGCAGAAGCAGCCCAGTCCTGGAAACCATAGGACCCTTTTGCTTTCCTTTATTTCAACAGTGCTAAATTCCACTGCCAGTACACCTTCATCCTGTCTCAGCTGGATGAGACACAAACAAGAAAATGCACAGAGGCAACGAGATAGATGTAGAATAGCTTCTGTACACAGAGAAATTGAATAGACTAGGACTTCTTCTTGTAAAAAAAGTCAAATTAATGACAATAATAACAATAATATTGGTCTGTGAAATGAAAAATCTCATGTAGAAGGTGAACAGCACTGTTTAGGCCTGCTCAGCTTCAGACATCAACAGCAGAAAGGAGCTGAAAGGACTGGAGAAAAAGATTTCCAGAAAGACTACACCTGCATTTTGGCAAATTTGGCTGTACCTGAATGTAAAACCCTCCAAGATGTGTCAGCCAAAGAAAACTGGAAAACTGCATAAACTGAAAGGGTTTGTTGCCTTAAGCTGTGTACAACTTATTATGGGAGACATGGGGATAGAGCAGAGACTGCTTGAAGACTGTATAACATTTATTATAGGACATTTTAAATAAACTGTGGAAAGACACAAAACATACTGTGGGATGTTCAGAGGAAAGATCAAAGGTGGGGAAAGGGAGAGTTGGATTTGGGAGAGCCATTGTGTACAGAGGAAAAGGAGGACAGAAAAGGCCACCTGCATGTTGCTGATCAGCCTTTTCATCCAGTCCCCACCACAACATCACACCTAAACTGTCTCCTTAGCAAGCTGTGTGAGCATGGTCCCTGTTCCCTCTATGTGCACAATTCCCTAGTAAACTTCAGTTTTACTGGCCCTAGCTGATGTCTACCAGCCACAAGACTGAGGGGCTCTTAGGTCTGGATGCCAGCAAGTGGAGGAGGTCAGGGTCTGAGGGACAGCTACCAGGCAGATGGAATGTCTGTACTCTGAGTGTGTCCTCACTAACCAGGCAGCCACTGCCACTGGACCTCAGGACACAGCCTGTCTCTAGCTGACCAGGAAGGCAACTCCTGTGAATCCAAACATCCAGATGATCTCTACTAGCTTCATTTCTATACTAGCTTCTCCTTCTGCTTACATCACCTTTATACACCTTTTCTGCACACTACAAATGGCCTGCAGAGCAGTCCCTAGATGTCAAATTCTTTGCAGTTCCAGTGGATTGGCACCCAGGGCATTCAGAAAACCACTGGCTGTGCAGCAGGCAGACATTGGGAACCTAGAGGGTGAGAAGACTGCCTGGTTCATGTCCCTGTGCTCTATGAAACTGCGTTGCAATTGTGTTTGGGATGTTACTACAGCCAGAGACACAAGCAAAAGTGCACCAGCTGAAATGAATGCATGTCTCCATATTTTAGCCCTTATTACACTTGTGTAGAGAACACTGGGGCTCTAAACCAGAAGGCAAAACCTACACAAGCCTGAATGCAATCTGCCACCTTATTCATACTCATGATCTGTGTTACCTTTTGTATGCATTCAGTGAGATTTAGATTTTCTGCATTCTTTTCCCAAATGTGCCACAAAGTTTATGACATCTTGAGTGGGACATTTGCAGCCTGATATAAAGCTCACTGCTGCCAATGGAACTGCTTTTGTGTCTTGCTTTTCCATTTGTAAAATAAAGTTAACAACTCGGATTTATCTGCTCACAGAACTAATTACAGTAACTCTTCGCAGAAGAAAATCACATGACAGCATTCCACCAAGGCCTTTATCAAACTAATGGGTCTATCCAAATTTTTTTATGGCAAAAAAAGCACCCAGTGTTGCAGATCCACAAGGACACTAAAGTGAAGCACTGAAGTTAAAATGAATAGCTTAATTACTTTCCATAATTTATTTGACATACACAACTGATTCCATGGTTCTCCAAAATTAATTCATTATGACCTTGAAACAAAGAAACTGTGTGAAGGACTTTCAGGCTTTCTTTTTTTCCCCCCACATATAAATTTACAAAACTTCCCAGGATTTGTTAAACATTTTTTGTGATAGAAGAGGACATAATCCTTCTCAGAGCCTCTCAGTGTCCTGATCTAAAGCCTATTTCTTTAAGAGGGAATATGATCCATGTTCACACTCTTTTATCCCTCTTTGAGGATTACAATTAAAGGCACACATTTATATAAAATGTATTAAAAGACAAGAGAGCTTCAGCCTAATTCACTTAACTGCACATTTCTACAGTTTAGATCTCTATACCTGGGGTAGTCATCCTTGGCTAGCTTTGTAAGGTGGAAACAAACAGGCACTTTACCTTTGTGGGGTATTGCATCCTGTGGCAAGTATCTGGAATAGCTCAGATGAAAGTACATATTTCCTTCCATTAGCTGTAAAGGCAGCTCAGAGTACTGAATCCAGTGACTCAGCAGCTGTCTACATTTGGTAGGCAGGATGGATCTCATGAATTTGCTCTGGGATTCACAGATGTCTCTGTCAGACCTGGTAATGTACTCACACCTTCCAGGATCCATTTGGGTAATGCTATCTCATTCTTAACTTCAGAAGAGAAACTGATGCTGACTCCTGTGACACTTCAAGATATCACAACTTCCCTGCTGAAGTAAAGTCACTTCCCTTTTGTAAGAGCTGGGAAATCCAAGACGCAGCAAAATCCCCAGAAGCAACACTATGTCAAAGAGAAACCTTAGGGTAAGATATCACAGAGATACTTATCTGAAAGTGGGTTCTAAAGGAGACCTAGTCCTTCCAAAAACTTTTTCTCTTTTTCCTATAGTTTGATGTCAAAGAGGAATTTTAACTAGTTACTCCTTATTTCAGAGACTGGCAGTATGAGAAAATGGTCCAGGAATGCTCTTCTGGACAGGGCAGCCACATAACGAAGGAGGTGGAAGGAAGCAGTGCCACTACAGCATTTTGTTTCAGAGTTTTCTGATACTCTGTAAATACAGGCCAGCCAAAATACACAGGTGGATGACTGCTCTTCTGCAGTATCTTCCCTTGTGGACTCCTTATTCCAAAGTAAAAGTTCCTATTCCTGAAAACTGGTTCTGTCCTGGGAGCAAGCTAAGTATCTGCAACGAAACAACATTCAGTCTGAACACCATAGTGATCTAGTTCTGGATTGCTTTAGCAGGAAAACTGCTCTGCTTATGTTCCCCATTCAGCCATTTCCCAATGCATCTGTGCTAAAAACCCTCCCCTTTTCATAGAAAGCTGAACAAGGTTCTGTGGTTCCTGTGTAAATCCACAATGGTTCTGACAGCAAGGAAAGCAGATAAGTAGGCTGTTTTTACATTGGTCACACTTTTCACATTACTGTACTGTCCTTATTATTTGTGGAGAAAGATGTTTCAGATGCAGCAACCTTCTCATCTGTTAAAGATTTTCCTTTGACAGAGCTTTTGCAATTTCCATCCTTTAAGGACCTGCCTATTTGTATTTTGCATGGATCACTATGCATATGTATTTTGCATAGTGAGGGAATAAGTCTGAAATGAGTCAGTATTTTTAATGTGCTCAAGTGAGATAATTTGAAAATTCCCCTGGCTGTGGGTTCAGTGAGATCTGAGCAGTTTCCTTTGCAGTGGATAAACACTTTTTCAAGGAATCACCTCTCTGAGGACATTCTCTCTTAAATTATTAAAACATCTGGTGGTTCTTAGTAGCTTGAATTCATCACAGCTTTTGCATAATAAGCATTCTCTAATTTAAGTGTGTCACATCCATACAGAGACCAGCATGACCATCCAGCCTGGACTCCTGCATAATGATCATCTGCTAGAGAAGTTTCTTTAGTAAGTTCAGCATTCACAGCCCAGCTGCAGCATTGCCTGCAGAGAAGTATAAAATCTTGCTTTAAAGACTTCCATATAAATGATCTATCACAGTCCCTAGCAAGGAATTCCAGTAACTGAGTATTAAAAACATGTGCCTTACTTTTAAAAAATGTTTCTTATGTAATGTTTGGCTGCACTGGGTAGAGACCATGATCAAGGCACAAATAAATGAGCTCTACGCCACTACATGGTGTTCTGATTTTCCCTACAGAAGCTTCCTCATACGAATATCAATTTTGCACTGAATCTCCTGTATCAGCATTCCTAGAATTGGCTTAGCTTTACATTTCTCTCCCAACCCCTTGCTATAAATAGCTATGTCTCATATATCATTTAAAGAGAATAAAACATTGCTCCTTGCATTCATTTATTTGATTTTAGAGCCTTGCTTGTATGTTAATCAAACGCATAAAGTGCTGAGGCGCATAGGTGCCAAGTAAAAGTCAATATTTTACCATGAATCTCATTTATCTGCATTAGCCTGAAACAAGGTAGATCTGTAAATTTGGACATTATTGAATTTAATGACAAAGATCAATTACAGCATCTTTGACAGGACAGGGATTTGTCAGATAAGAGCAAAAAAGCATCATTTCTTCCCAAGAGAGCTTATAAATGCTGGCTGGGTGACACTGTCCATCTCTTCCAGCGGACTGATGCATGCAAATTCTTAAATAACATTGGTTGTATTTGAAATACAGACCCACAGTTTAAAACAGAGCTAAGTTATAGCGAGCTCTGAGGGACTGTTCAGCAGGATTGGCTAGAATACAAGAAAAAAGAACTAGAAAGCAGTCAAAGCATCTTCATGGGAGAAATGCACAACTGGGCTGCAAAACTGAAAGCAATTTTGAACTCGGGCTGATTCTTTCTGTGACCAGAACACAAATACCAACCAAACTGTTTAATGATCACTGTTTAGTGATAGTGCAGATTTTTCATTTACGAAACTCCCCAGAAGCCCGAGGACTAGTTTTTGGAAGGAAACTTGGGAAAACATGGATAATAACTCCCCTGATGGAAACTACTACATTTCATTGAAGCAAGTGCCTACAAATGTGTAATACTTCCTACCCATCCTTCAGCATTATGACCTTTCTCCATCACTGTGTAGGAAGTATTAGTCTGTCCTGCTTGGCTTGTCAGAAATGCAGATAAGGTTTCACAAAGGAAAAACCGTTTCTTTTTTTCCTTGGTGTTTTTCCAGACTCCCATCCAAGGGCTGCTGGGTACCATAATAGCCTTTGAACTTACTAGGAATTGAAGAATTTCAGGGTGTCTCAGGATTGATCATGTATCTCAGTATGTTTTTCCAAATCCTGGAAGCCAAGGCAAACCACACTTCTCCTGCATATTTTTAATTAGCAGATAGGCAGAGATTAGTTACCATGGATCAAGTCTTTAAACATGGAAATCCCATAACCCTGACAGAACTTCATTAGCCTGCTTTCACAAAGAAGGGCTACAGGGTTATATTCTGCATTTTTACTGGTAAGTTCTATGTAATTCAAAAAAGCAACCTCTCTTCTTAAAAAAAGTTATTTTGTGTTGAATAAAACACACCACTTATGTCACATTTCTGCTAACAAAGATATGAGTGCATGTATTGTATAAAGCTGATTTATTAGCATGATAATGAGAGTAGGTAGTGCTTTTAGTGCCTGTCCTTCATGGAAGTATTCCAGTCCACACAAACAGCAAGCACAGATCCTGAATCCAAGTGCACCTCAGCCTAAGCTGACACCAATCTCACCCCTATTGTATCTAGTGAGATGACACTGAACAAAAAGCACTTGGACAGTTTTGAAATGCAATGGGACCTTTCTGGACATGCAGGTTAGTCCCACCAAGACAGCAGCTGTCTGCAATCATGAGAACCAGAAAAACAGTAGTGGGAGGGATGTCAGCAAAGTTGAGGACTCAGAACACAACCAAATGACCATGCAGAGAGGTTCTCCATTCTGAACAGGAAAGCAAATAGTCAGCTATGATGAAGAGTTACCACAGTTTCTAAGAGCAGGAGTCAACAACCCGTGCAATTAACCACTGACAAAGCTTAGTCCATTCCACACACAGCAAGCCACAAAGTTAGTATGTGTTACTTGAGACGTGTAGCTGCCATGGTCTGCCTGACTACATGCTGCCAAGTGAAACACAAGGAGGTTACCCTCTCACCTGGGACAGAATGAGTTCAGAAATGCTCAGCTATGATGTCTCAATGTCAAGTTGTAACAGACCAAGACAAGCAAAGTCAATCACCTGCAGTCCTGTGAATATCCCCCAAGATTAGTTCACACCTCACCTTCAAGTAGCATTCTCCCAACACCAGCAGTAAACTCAGTCATGGTGGTGTAGAATTTCCTACTCATTTCTTTCAGACTTTAAGAAAAAGAGGGCAATTTGGCCCTCAGAATAGCAACACCAACAGCACAGAAGGCAGAAAACCCCTTCTACCTGGAGGAACAGTTTTCTTCACTGGGAGTTAGCCATCTTCAATGTACCAGAGGATCTCAGGCACCTAAGATCTCCTGGCTCTTGTGAACACTCTTATAAGGGGAACATCATGGATTGGCCATCATCAGAAGCTGAGAAACAGAGTTTAATGAGCTGTAGATGACAGGACAGTGCAAGCAAGAACTAAGGGTGAGGAGCGTCCATATATGCTGTAGACCAACACCACCACCTGAAGCTGGACTGTCACTTTGTCCTGTGTTTCTTTTACCCACTGTTTCATTCACAATAACCTCAGTTAGAAGATCTAATACTGAATCTGTTTAAACTAATCCAGATTATTATGCCAAAAACAGTTTGGGGAACACTTAGCAAGCAACCTGAAGAAGCAAAATACTTTACCAGGAGGAGTGATGAACATGTACAGTTAAGCAGAAGACACCAACCTATGGAGATAGCACAGCTGGACCTAGAAAGCTAAGCTTGGACAATGAATCTTGAAAGCTAACCTTTTGTTAACATTCATCAATAAAGCCAAGAGAATAAGTGTCTTACTTATGCTATAAATCAATTGAAACTTTTTCCTTAAGTAATTGTATGCTTGTTTCTTTTTATTCATGCACGCAAGAAGGGGGTAGGCCAACTTTAGATAAAACAGAATTAAACTGCTAACTTTAGGGAAGCCAGACTTGTCTGTTTGAAGTGGTTAAAACATGCTTGGAGAGATACTCAAACAGGGTAGGTCTCCAATGATGTTTTACATAACCAAATAGAAATGCCTTCAAAAAAATACTTACATTGTGATCTATAAAAAATTATTGTGCTGTGAAGTTGATTTTAAATTCCAAATGCAGATGGCATAAAAAAAAGGTTGGTTTGCTTGTACCCCAAGTCTTGGGGACTCCCTGTGTGTGTGGCATGTGGGAGACTGATGGTCCTTGGGATTATTTGGTTTATCTGTTCCATTACTAGTTTTGATCCTGAAAGTATAGTTCACTGCCTGCCAGTTAATGACATAGCATTAATATATTTATGAACTGTTTCATCCTCATTAGGGTTTAAACTGAACAGAGCAGTTTTTCAGCAGAGATACAAAAAGAGCCAGTCTCCTGACACAAAGAGTGTTTTTTTAAAATGCCAAACCCTGGTATTTTATCACCATCTGCTGGTGACAAAGTGTCATTCACTTAAAAAATGTAGATTCAGTCTCAGCATGTACAAAATAATTCTCTCCATGAAGATTCAGATACCTTAAATGCAGCAAAGACTAGTAAGACATCCATGGAACTCAAGTCCCAAAAAGTCATCTGAGGAACAGATTACATGATCTTCCATACTCTACAAATATTCTGTCATAGCTAAAGCTCTCACAGAACCATAGTCAGGTGCTGCCAGCTAACAGTAACAGAGGCCTCAAGGTCGCTGGTAAGTGAAATTAAATTCACAGCAGAGACACGAATTTCCTCTCCACCACTGGCAAAGAACGGGTCATGCAAGGTCAATATTCCAGACACTTTTTTGTGACCAAACCAGTCATCACCTCTTTCAGTTGCCCAGGGGGTTTTAAAACTATTTCCCAAATCTCAAAAAATCAGCACTACTGAAAAGTAAACTACATTCTTCCTCCTTCCTGACCTCTGCTGCAACCTTATGCCTTCCCCCATCTTCACTATTCCTCCTTTCCTCCCCTGTACCTCCTACCACACCTAAACACCAGCACTGTGAACTGGAAAAAAGACTGGATTCCTCCCACTTAAATTCCCATGTAACTGAGGCTCCTCAGATAAATGGCTGAGTGCCAAGATGTCTTCTCTAATTACCGGCAACAAAGATGCTCTTCCAGAGGACAGTTTCTGCCTTACAGGAGCCACTGTCTAGAAAGAACAGAAGGAAACTGATTTTAGTTTAGGTACTTCCTTCAGGTTGTTAGGTTGGGTAAGAAGTGCTCAATACTCTCTTCTTGCCTTGGTGCTCAACCTAGAGGTAGCTACAGACAAAATTCTGCAGCCCCAGTGAGACAAAATTCCCCAGCCCCCATGTTCAGCATGGATGGAACCCGTGGTGCTACATAAATTTCTCCTGAGCAAATATTTCATATGTAGATGCAGGTGGGCTTATTTTCACAGCACATTTTCTGACTCAAGACTACCTGCCAGCAAATTGCAAGTCTCTTCTCTTACAACATGAGGGAATTAGGGCTTCTGAAATAACAGGTTACCCAAATTTTAATTTTTTACCTTGAGCAAAACAGTGCATTTTTGACCTTTGTCTTGGAAACAACAGAAACATTCTGGCTGAAACTTTTACATATGTTAAAATAGAAACTAATGGAAGTACTTACTGAAAAGAACTTTAGTCCTAACAGTTAAAGTTTGGAAAAGTTGAGAAGAAGGTAAGCAAAGGTCATAATAGTGGAAAATTACAATGTAAATTAAAATCTTTTAGTATAAAATAGTGCCACCAATTGCATCTGTGTTCACTGTCTCCAGATTTTGATTGCTTTATGCAGTTATTTGAACATACTCAAAAGAGCATAACTAGTCTGCAGTTAAGTTGGGCACTTTGGCTCTTTCTTCCAGTCTCCAAGTAAATATTCAATCTTTGTAGATTTATCTGGTAACTTTTTCCCAATCACTATTTCTGTAAACAAAATGCTCACTGACTTCAAAAGGGAGAAGATTAACACTTATGGGTCAACAGCCCTGACGAAAGCAGCTACACAACAAATACAGGCCACTGCCCAGCACAAAGACAATTAAAATCTCTTTCTGAAATGACCTTAGAGTCACTGACCCTGAACCACTTGACATCACATTCCTGCATGCTCCATTTAGCCTTGTTTCTCTTCTGTCCCAAGAGGCAGCTCCTTCTTCACCATTACATAACCCTGTCCTTCTTATCACACATTCCCACTATCCCAAATGCCCTCAGCCCTATTCCTGGTACCCAACAGCAGCCTCATCTGTGCTCTCAAGGCCATTAAGGATTTCATGAGCTCTAAAATTCCTCAGCTACACAGAGAAAACAATTCTTAAAACATCCCAGGATTGACTGGTCAGGGGAACAGGTCAAGAGTTCGTTCTTCTATATCACCTGATCTCACATGGCCAAAAACGAGAGCCTCCACACCTTCCCAAAATAGGAGAGACATGCACCTGTGGGCAGATCTGCCCAGTGCCTTCCTGACTGCTGACAGCTAGAACTGCCTGCAGGGCTGACTGCTCTCCGACAGGGAAACTGGGGAAATAGACCAAGACAGGACAAGAACGATCAAAAAATATGGAACAATTTCTGAACAATAAATGACTACATAGGCTACAACCCCTCAGGCTGGAAAACATGCAAATGACATAAGTTTATGAAATCCTTAGTGGCCTGGAGACTAAACAAACAACAGAAAAATACACTGGCAAACAAAGAGAAGGTGTCCAGAGAAAGAGGAAAGGAGAACAACAAAACCCACCCCCAACCTACCACATGAATATTTTACAAGCTATTGCTGCTTCTGCAACTGTGAATAATGTGAAAAGAAGTAAAAGAAAATTACTCTTTATTCAGGAAAATAGTTACTTTCCACAGTCCTTGCTCATTCAGCATCCACACCTTGCTGCCCTCATGTTCAGACATGTAGATGCTTCTGGTCTCTGTGTTCAGCTGGGATCCCAGCACATACTCCAGCACACCACCCACCACTATATTGGTGAAGTTTTGTGTCAGTCTGGACTCAACTTACCTGAGGTTTCTTCCCCTTTCTCCTGTCTTTGCCTCACCTAGGAACAGAAACTTCTCCTCAGAAGTTCTCTACAAATAACTGTTTTTGTGTCTAGTGCCACTATCTGTCACTATTGAATAGGAAATACCTTCCCTTACTGCACAGAGAGAACGTGCCTGCTTTGTATGGCACATTTTGACCTTCTTTTTACCTAAATGGCATTAAGGCATGGATCTTAGTAGGGGTACAAGTGAACATCTGTGTCACAAGTTCTAGAGCAACTTCATAAACAGGATGAGATTAGCTTTTGGCAGGGGGAGCAGCAATGGCTCTGCTGCTGTCATTGCACAGAAAGCTCCACAAGTTTAGATAAATAGTAAAAAATTAGGTTTAAATTGAGGGGGGGAAAAAAATCATGCCTAAGCAAGAGTGCATGAGAGCCCTGCTGAGATCAGGCTGCCCTGAGCCTTTTCGACATGGTGTAATCTCAGAGGTTTGCAGCAAGCTGGCAATCTGAGATGAGCTCTTGCCTAATTACCAGATTTCTTGTTGTGTCTCAGTGGCTGCACTGCAGAGCTTGGCCACCCTCCACTAATTTGCAATATCTCAAGCTTTAAAACACTTTCTTTCTTTCCAGTTCATTGGGGCCAGCTGGAAAAGCACCTGCCAAGCGGAGAACTCACTTGCAAAGGTTCAAATCCAAAATGAGGCCTGGGACTAAGCAGTTCTGCTCTATTGCCTCAAAACTTCTTACACCTGGGCTTCTTACTACATGCAAGAGGTGAACCAGGCAGAAATACATATTGCACCCTGCCTGTACAAATAACCGTGGGCTAGCATCAGCATTTTTAATAGGTCTGGCTCTCATAATTCCCTTACATTTGCACACTGCAAGAGACAGGTTGGTTACTCCATCTGGTAGCAGGCACTGGGGTCTTCATTTTAAGATCTTAGCATTTGGAAAGGCAGCACAATCCTTTGCTAAAACTTTAGTACCACAAAGTGGGCAACAGAAGCAACCCTGGGAGCTTCTCCAGTGACAGACCTCTGCCATAAGCCACAGGTGCAGTGCCCAGGGTCTGGGAGGGCTGAGGACAGGAGAAGTTGTCCACCAAATGTGATCCTGGCTGCAGGAAAGACCCCGACATTGCCTACAGAGATGGGTGAATCACAGGTTTCACAGTCCATAGCAGCACACTGGCATGGTAAAATGGGAGAGGTTTCATAAAGATTGGTGACAGAAGTGTAAACACGGCTACGATTGAGATTGAAGCATGAATTAAAACACCTGTGTAAACACCAAATGACACATGAGAACAAGATTTAAAGGAATGGCTTCTACAGAAAGTGCAGAACACTGTTCTCATTCAAAGCAAGGAATGATTTGTTTCCATTTGTTTCCTGTGCTCTGACACCCAGGAGACCGCGAGCAATGAATCACCAGCAGCTCCCTCGGCCCAAAGAACACGCGTGCAGCTTACATCGCACAAACTTGAAATAGAGCCGCCCTGCAAACAGAGATTGAAAAACAATCTTTGTGTCTTGAGCTGAGGGGAACTTTTGTCATAATTTATGGAGATTTACCAGATGAACCGCTTCTCCTCATCTCCCTGTTCATTTTCTTCCTCTGTTGCCTGATTTCATCCCATGCCATTTTCATGGATCTATGACAGCTCAGGAGAGCTAAAACACAAGGGCAAAAGACTCTGCGGTACTTTTGCTGAGAACGCTCCTGCCCGCAGCCCCTGAGGCAGCGGCAGGGCTGGCCCGGGGCAGCGCCGGGCGGCATCGCCGTTTGCCGCCCATCAGGCACGTCAGAGCCGTGACGGGGAAGAACTACATCTCCCGTGATGCTCCACCCCGACCCACCCACACCGCCCGTGCGCGGCGGCGCGTTGCACCGCGGGAGTTGTAGTCCTTTTCGGCGGCGCCGCGGAAGTGACTCGGCGGTGCCGGGGTGAGCGGGGGCGTGTTGACTTTCCGGGGACGGCGCTCATGGAGGCTCGGGAGTAGCGAGGCGTCTGAGGGGGTTCGCCGGCCGCCGCCATGTTCGGCTGCCTGGTGGCGGGCAGGCTGGTGAGCGCTGCCCGGGCCCGGGCGGGGCCCTCAACCCGCTCGGGGGCGGGGTGGAGCTGCCGCAGGGCCCTCGGCCCCCCGGGCTCCAGGCAGGGGCCTCGCCTGCCCGGCGCTCGGCTGGCTCCTGTCCCGCGTCCCCACAGGCTGCTGCCTTGTCGAGCGTCCTTGCCGGAAGGCGCTTGCCATCCCCCTGGCAGTGTTGTCTCCTCAGAGACAAGCTGGGAGCTTAAAAGAAGCTTTTTAAGGCTAGATTGTGCCTTGGCTGCAAGGATGTGGCATCTCGGGTAAAGAGGAGGGTATCTTTTGCTCTGGCATTCAGCCATCCTTCTGCTGCCTTTCTCAAGGTCTATTGTATTTCCTATGTGAACAGGTTTCCATGATCCTGGGGTTGTGCCAGCCAGGTGGTCAACAGCCACTTCTTAGTGACTTGGCAACCTCTTCTGCACCCTATTTTCCTCCTACGCACATGGGGAGCGAAGGTATTCTGATCCTGTAGTCCCGGGTGGGATATGTGTTCAGTGCAGGTAGAACAAGACTGTTGTGTCTTTCTGGTAATATTTTTTGCAGTTGTTCTTCTGCTGTGTTTGACTTTTATCTGGCTATTTGCTCTTTAGGCTAGTACGTTCCTCACTTTTTGTTATGTACCACTTGAGGTGTATTTCTGTAAAAGGAAATTCGCAGACAGATGAAGGTGAAAAACATGTTAATACTAATAAAGGTTTTGTTCTCTTTAGGTACAAGCTGCGCCCCAACAAGTGGCTGAAGACAAATTTGTATTTGATTTACCAGACTATGAAAACATCAACCATGTAGTGGTCTTCATGCTGGGAACTATACCATTTCCAGATGGAATGGGAGGATCTGTCTATTTTTGTTACCCAGACCAGAGTGGGATGGCAGTGTGGCAGCTGCTGGGGTTTGTCACTAATGAGAAGCCAAGTGCCATCTTCAAAATTTCTGGTCTCAAATCCGGTAAGACTGGTAGAACATAGCAATTGCTGCAACAGATGTTTTCCTGAAGGCGTAAGAGATAAACGTGTGACGGTTACTTTGAACAAAAAGCTACTTAAAAAGGCAGCACACTCTGTGTTTTCAGATAGTTTTGAGCAGATGTACTAAAAGCAGCCTGTCATCCTCATGGAAGTCTGTCTGTGTGTTACTGTTCCTTGTGAAGTTTCTCTCTCGTCTTCTCTTGTGTGTGGTGTTGATCTGGAAATTCTTCTAAGCAGACTTGTGGTGGTTTTGTCCTCTGCATGGAGGAAAAATGATCTTGTAACTTCCCTGCCATGTTTTTAGGTGTTTGTCTAGACATACCAGCAGCATTTTCTTTCAGCTTCCTCTGCTAAGTGGTTGTATTCTTTGTAGCACAGACAGGTTTTGCAGGGAGTGGAGCCTGGCAGTGGTTTCTGACAGCTGGCACTACCCAGCCAGGGCCAGTTGCTCTATCGAACTGTCCAATAGAGGGTGTCCCCATTGGAAAGCAGCTTTCCAAATGTTTTAGTACTTTTGGCACTCTGAGTAGAGTGTGTGTGTCTCTGTGTGTTTTCCTAAGTATGAGGGGTGTGCTGTGTGCATTATAAAAATGATGGTACAATGGTACACCTTTATTGTATGAAAGGAAGAGAGAGATACATCAGTCAAGCAGCTTAAAGTGTTACAGTGATAAAGTAGTACACATCTTATGTAGTCTTGGATCTACATCTTTAGTCTACATCTTTAACTCGAATTTCTGTTGAATTAAGCATTGATGTTGCTCTGCTAAAATGTATTCATTCATAACATGGCATTCTTTCTTTTGGGTCAATGGCATGTGGCAGTATGGTTGAGATAAGGGATCTTAAGCTGCAAAGCAAAATTAATTCTGATCATACACATTCCTCAAAAATTTGGGCTTTCTTCCGAAGAAGGAGCACCTTCCAGAAGGGTTTGGGGGGATGTGGTTTTGTGTATTCCAAAGCTGTGTGGCTGGTGAAACAGTAAAGCATATCACCAGTGCTTTGGGTGTGTATTTCTCATGCTTGAAAGACTCACTGGTATGTGCTCTCAGACAGCTTTGGAGGAAAATGCATTTTCAGATGCTTTTTGCATGATTAGCCATAATTTCCTGGTAAGCACTGCTCTCAAGGAAGAACTCAGTGACATAGTTGAACACATTTGCAGTGCCTTGAGGCACTGCACTGCTGTGCTTGATTTGAGCAGCACAGAGCTGTGCCATTCCCATTGTCTGCAGCTTAGCTCTGACTGTGGACTCACTCTAAGCTACACAATCTAAATTTCCCTGCTCATAAACAGTTTTAAGGTGGAGAAGACTATGTAACAGAGAGTTGGAGTCATTGCAAGACATTGCTGATGCTTGAACTCTGCATTTTGGGTTTAATACCTAGTTGAGAGGACCAAAGATGTGTCCCTGTCAGCTCTGTGGGAAGCAGTGGTTGTAGCAGAGTTTCATTTACACGTAAAGAAGGGGCTTAGAAATGCTCCCTGCCTTGGAATTGAAAGGTTTTTATTTCAGTTGTGCCTGAAGGTAGAAATAGAAGACAAACTTTGAACCTGTATTTTGTGCCCTTACTTGGGAGTAGGTTCACACGTAGGGTAAGAGAGCAGAGCCTTTTCCATGACAGACTTTTCTGCTGTGAGGCTGTTCATGCTCTAATATGATGTCTGCATTTGAGGCCTACACATGGGTAAAGGTTTTGTTGTGGTTGGGCTGAAAGGTAATGAGGGCTCAATCATTGAATTAAGGGTCCAATGAAGGGAAAGAAATGGTGGAAAAATACTTTTCTGATAGCAGTTGCTCTGCAGTGATGTAATGTGTTGGAGAGTGTAGGGTCTGAATACAAAAAACTGAGCTTGTATTTCAGTACTGATTGACATTCTCCACCTTTGTAAGGTTTGGAATGCTAATTGCAAGAGCCAGGCATGGAAAACATGGAGTGTATTTCTCCTGATGGAAGGATGGCAGTGGGTGCTTTTATTTCACACTTTTAGGCAGACATCTTTCCAAGGCCATGGTTCTGTGGGAGTTCTTGGAAAGTGAATGGAATGGATGCGTTTTATTGTTTGGATCATGACTGTCTAAAGTAATCATACATTGTAACAGAGCCTGTTGATGAAGATGTTACATTTTTATTGCAATGTCAGTTTCTCAGGTGAAGATATTACAAGATGTAATATCTTGCTGTACAGCTCTGCCGTTGGGATTTTTAAGAATGAACTTGAGTCTTGGTTTCTGATAGCTTGTATCAAGCAAGCATCTATCAACAGCAAATGTGAGATCATACAGCAATAAAATGGCATTTCTCAGGTTCTAAATATAATTTCTGGAAATGAACTCTCTTCTCACTTACCTTGTGTTAAAGTAACATTTTAATAGGAGTGCTTTACTCATAAGGTAGCACTATTGCAACTGTAGGATCTGGACTAAGGAGTAGCACTTCAGTTGAAAAGGGTGCTGAGTTTGTGAGTGTACTTTCTGTATGGATCTTTGCTTCTTTGTGCCTTGTGTCTCTGCAGAGGAATGGTCGAGTTCCTGAGGTCTTCAGTCCTGATCTCAGTTCAACTTGTCAGACTGATTTTGCTGGCTGAGTTTTTGACTAAGTGAGATGGTGCTTTGGATCTCCATTAGCCTTTCTTGAAGCTAAAGATAGTGCTGACTGGTCTGCAGGACAGCTCTTGCTTAACTTTGCTCTTTCCTGCTACTAAGAGGCCAGAGAGTGCTGCAGAAACATTGCCTCTGTGTTAAGAGGGTACTTGACTATTGTGTTCCCACAAACACAGGTGCAGTATTAGTTTATTTGTTTACTGATAGCACTCTGGTCCCACAGGCCTTTTCCTGCATTTTCCTTTAAAGATGCTGACAGAAGAGTACGTGATTTAAGTGACTCTGAGTGTCTGTCCTTCTTTGCAGAGACCTTGGCTGAAGCTGGGACTGAAAGTATAGGTTGAGAAAGGTCAGAAGTGAGGGCAGAGGGCTGGGATGCCTGTGTTTGTGGCATGCAGTTTGGGGATGGTTCCTTGTTTTTTTTTGTGACACTTGCTAAGCCAGAGGCTTTTCTGTTCCATGACTATTTCTTTGACCTTTGCTGCTTTTGGTGGGTTTTAGCAGTTCAGATGAGACCTGGGGCTGCCCAGCCCTCTCTGAGTCAGAGGGATCACAAACCAGTGCTCTCTACTTTTTCAGAGCAGGTTCACTAGAATGTGGCTTTAATGAGTGAATCAAACAACTGCAGCAGTGTTGCATATTTTCTGTTTATCTGCAATTGCCCAAATGTGAATTAAAAGCTTGGTTCCTGTAGAGAAAGGTTCTGCTGTTTTTTACTCACTGATCATATTCCCTCTTGAATCCATTTACTTCATAGGGAGCTGTAAAGTAATGTTTTTCTGGTTTTTAAAATTTTCCTAATAATCTGTTGTGCTTTTTCAATTTACCAGTCACACTGTTCTATCTGTTGTGCTTGTGTGTACTTTTGCCTGTGCTTGCACTGTGGTTTTTCTGCATTTCCTGGGATAGGGAGATCCCTCTGGTGGGAGCTGGGGAATGCTTTCTACAGGAGAAACAGGTGGTTGAAGTTACACAGCTTTACGTGTGTGCCAGACCTAACGTGTGCTGTTCGTGGTGCTTTCAGGGAAGGGAAGTCAACATCCCTTTGGTGCCATGAACCTCCCACAGACACCAACAGTGGCTCAGATTGGAATCTCAGTGGAACTGCTGGAGAACCTGGCCCAGCAGACTCCTGTTGCAAGTGCTGCTGTGTCATCAGTAGATTCATTCACAGAGGTAGTCTGGACTTTCCGTTTTCAGAAATTCTCTCTCTATGGAAGTCTCAAGAATTGAGCCTCTGAAGCACTAATTGGGGAGTGGGTAGGGGATGCTGCTGGGGGTGGCAGTAGGATTGTAAGCAACCTAATAATTGTCAAATCATTTGATTGGATGCTTTGATACTATGAAATTACTTTTTCATACACTGAAAAACTGTCTTCTGTAAAAGACTGGAATTTGCATCCTCAGTGACATGAGGCTAAGAGATTCATTTGTGTCAGTGTCACTCTACTGTAAAATTATTTATGCTACTTCTTATATGAGCAGCTATGACTAAATACATGTAAGAGAGAGTAGATCTTTGGTGATTTGTAGGTGCTGAAACTTTAGTATATAGATTTGCAGGGATGGTCAGAAATTACTCACAAGTTAAGGCAAATGTGGGCATGGATGCAGAGAGATATTCAGGTGTACCACTTTCCCTGGAGAAATCTTTCTGATGTTGCTCTGCAGAACTACAGAATTAAGCCCTTTCCCATAGAAAGATTTTTATTTGTTTTTCCCCAGTGCCTTCTCTGTGGATCAGGCCTTGGGCTACAATGTGCCATTTTTTAACCCAGCCTGGCCCATTAGTTTGAACCTCTGGAAATCCTCAGCCAGCTCTGGCAGTTAGTTGGAAGTCTGACAGCAGTCCAAGGCAAGCTGGACCTGCATAGTGGATCTTGATTTCCCTAACACTAATGGCTCTGGCATTTTCTTCTAACATGTCAGCAGTTGGTGAGGCTTTTCTTCAGGCCTTTTTTACCTTCTCACTTGCCTTCCAGGTGCTTGCTGAGGGAGACTGGTAATTGTACATTAATCCTGATACTGTAGCTGACATTCTTTGGCAGTTTATATACATTGTAGCTCCAAATAGGTAATGTTTCTTGCAGAAAGTTACCATGACTAGGAGTTGAACAACAGCTGTTTTTTATATAGTACAGTTAATTGAGCTTTTCTGGAGTTGTTAGGGGCCAAGGACACCTAAATAATATTTCTAATTCCACAAATTTTTCTTATAGCAGTAGTTAAGTTAGGAGGAATAAAGTGCCACATCAGGTCATTTGCAAGTTGTCTCATGGATTTTTCTGGCAGTAGTATGTAAAGGAAAAAAAAAAACACCTCGTGATTGCATAACATTTTTACAAATGTTATTTTCAGCTAAATGAACTTTTCTGTTGAAAAAGAGCAGCATCTAACTCTGAGCATCTTAACTGAAATTGTAATTGCCTTCAAGGAATGCAGTTGACCAAAAAGGGTGAAGTACTACTTACTCGTACAGAGAAAATGTGTGAGGTCACAGTGGAAGGAAACCTTTGAGGGAGTAGATTGCAGAGGAAGGGCATATATGATTGGGAGCATATATGTGAATAATGAATAACTTTCATTTAATATTTGACATCAGCTCTTTGGAACTGCTACATTATAGCAGTAAAAGTATTTCTTTAATGGCAAAATCATCTGTTGCTGCTCTAAGTTATGGAGTTGATCTCCTATTACATTTTTAGTAAGTTTTATGAAGATTTATGATTGAAAAAATATGTATTTTTTATGAGTATAAACGTATATAAAAAAGAAGTAGGACAAAACCATAGAGTTCTGCATGTGAGTGGGGTGAGACTGAGGGTAAGGGTTCTGGCATATGATTTCTTCTGCTCCTTTTGTCAGAGGAGAGCACAAGATTGTGCATTTATTAACTCAGGCTCTGTTTTCCTGTATCATTTCACTGTCTATGAAATTTTCTATTTGAAAATTCCTTGTTCTCCCATCAAAACAAGTTATAACTTTTTTTTTTTTTTTTTTTTTAACAGTAGAGGAAATAAGGAGGTCCCATAGACTTGTATATTTGTAGACTGACTGGGAATGTCCTACAGCCTCATCATCTGCACACAGGGCTTGCTATTTCTTGGCCTCTCTTTCACTCTTTTCTTTCTTAGTCCTACAGTTTAGGGGTTCCCTGTGCATCCTTTAGGTGTTTCCCCACAAGATCTTGTAGTAAAAGATGCCAGGACAGCAGTCCTTCTGTGGGGAATGCTAAAGGAAATTGCCCTGTCACTGGAGTCTGATGAGATGTAAATAGATTGCAGACTTTTCCAGTCATTTAACAAGTGTTTTTCTGGGAGCTGGAATGGCAGCTTTGGCCCAGTCTGGAGTTCTTCTGATTATTCAGTTTGGAGGAGAGGGACAGCTTTTGTCACTGCATCACTTCTTTGTCACAAACAGAAAAAGTTTTTCCCAAAGCTATTTGTCCAGTTGGATGAACTTGAGCAGGGAGAGGACAAAGGAAGATTCTTAAAGTGATTTCTGGATGCCAGATGGATCTGAGGGCAAGACTGAAGCTTAGGATGTTTTGATCATTGTCTCTGGACCTACTATATCCACCTTCCCACTGTGTTTTAGATGACAATGCTAAAATTACTTCATGTAGGAGCTGTATATCTGTTAAACGTTTGCACAAAAGTTCAAATTGAAGAAAGAACTTCCTTAAAATATCTCTTCTTTTCTTTTTCAGTTCACTCAGAAGATGTTGGATAACTTCTATAACTTTGCTTCCTCGTTTGCTGTCACTCAGGCACAGATGACCCCAAATCCTTCTGAAGCTTTCATTCCTGCAAATGTAGTTCTGAAATGGTAATGGCAGTGATCTCTAGTAACAAATGTGGTTTTTTCCCAGGCATTAGACCATCATTTCTAAGCACTGAACTATTGTCATGCTATTCAGTGAGATGATGCAGAAGTATTTAAAATTGTTGGTGTTTATTTCTAGTATAGACAAGTCCTGCCCACTCTTTTTATATTTATTTGTCAACTTTTTTTGTTCTAAAAAAGTTGCCTTTGACATATGTGCATTTGCACTGTATTGCAGATAATGCAAATGCTCTGGAGTTGTGGGAAGACAGGGCTCACTGATATTGTCAATTTATGCTTATTTGTTTTATTTGGTCTCTTTCTAGACATAGTTCCAGCATAGTTGCCTTAATTAAGAATATGTGAGAGGTGATGAAATCATGTTACTAGGTGACCTGGTTCTGTCACCAAGATCCTTGAGTGTAAATACACAAGTCCCTCTGGGAGTTGTTTTCCAGGGACTGGTTTAAGAACTGTCTGGGGATAGCCTGTGTAGTCTGGAGATAAATTGTGAACTGCAGGCAATCCTTTAGGTTATCTGAAATGTCTTTCCTATCAGTTTGCCCTTATTTATTTAGCCTCTGCAATATTAACCTAAGCCCTTTTAAAATCAGTGTTTGAGACTATCTGAATACAGTTTTATCATTAGCAGGATCTCATTAATATGCAAGCAGTTGATGAGAGCCATATGTATTATTTAGGAGTGTAATTTGATGCAGATGCTTTGTATTTAGAAGGTAACTACAAACTCCATGAACTGTATGTGGGTAGGGTCTCTGATGTGACTGGTCAGTGCCTGGGTGAGGCTGAATTAGTTTAAAACCCTTCAGTCTTTTATCACTTAAGCTGGGCTATGAACTGTGAGGTATAGGAGAACATTTTGTGGTTTCCTTTGTTTCATTGGCAGTATCTTTTGATTCCTTACATTTTGGGTTTGTGAGGATTAAAAGGGGGGTTTTAACTTTTGTGGCTCAAAGCCTATAGGCTTCTCTATTTTTTTTTTCTTGTGGAAAGGCAGAGAAATTGTATATTTTGTCTGTTTCTTCACTGTGTGTCAACAGTGAATTCTGATGCTGTTTGTTTATGATTTGCTTGGTTTTGTGAGTATGGAAAGTGAAATTAGGACAGCATGGGTGCATATATGTTTGCCTTATATGTTAGAGAATTTCATTTCCCTATTTGATTTTTCTAAAACATTACCATCCAGCCTCAGATTCATACGTTCATTCATGATTTCCTATCCCAAAAATGCTATGCATAAAACAGTCACTTATAATTCATGGACTTGTTTAGGTTGGAACAGACCTTTAAGATGGAGTCCAACCATTCACCTCCTGCTGCCAAGTGCACCAAAAACCCAGGGCCAATAAAACATGCCCACATGTCTTTTAAACACCACTAAGGATGGTGGCTCCACCACTTCCAGTGCTTGACAGCCCCTTCAGTGAATAAAATTTTCCTTATGTCCAATCTAAATTGACTTACAATTTTACTAAGCTTGAATGAGTCTCCTCAGGGATACTGCTTTAATGAAATTCATCTTGGAGAAATACACAAGTCTAACTGCAAATATTCTAGGTATGCAAATGGACTTGTGATTACTAATTTCCTGGTGTGAAGTAGTTATAATTTATCATGTTCTCTGCATAGACTAAATTATTTGTACCCTTTTTAAAAAACACAATTTTATATGCAGGAGCTGTTATTTTTTGGTTGTTTTTTTTTTTTTTTTTCTAGGTATGAAAACTTCCAGAGACGTCTGACACAGAACCCTCTCTTCTGGAAAACATAAGCTTAAATTCTGTCAATTGGAGTTCTTTCTAAAGTGTTACCTGAAAGATGCATCAAGTAACTCTACTGAAGATTTTCAGGGGGGAGGAGGGGAAAAACCCAAACAACGATTAGTCTAAATAGACAAGCTAGTAACTTTTATATTACTCTTGAACAGTATTTAAAATTAAAATCAATGAAAATGACTAGTCTGCATGTTGGTTTATTTAATTGAAGTGCTTGGCTGCAACAAGAAATCAGTGTTCCATGTAGAAATACTTCTTTGAAACTGCATTTAAAGTGGAAAAAAATTACAAGATGAAAAATGGCAGCACTGTGTCATACTTGTGTGATGCTTTGGGGTGTTGTACACAAACTGAATGCAGATTTTTCCTTCTTTACCTCATCTGAAGGGTGATCAAGCAACTGTGAATATGCTGATGGTTTTCCTGCTGGTACTTGCACTGTAAGTTCTTCCACTTTGTGGACAACCAATATTCTTGTCCCCAGCTCATATAAATGGTATAGCAGTATTTCCCTCTTTGGCAGTAAGACACAATTGAGCTTAATCTTGGAGAACCTATCTTTAACTTTTCCTGTATGAAAATGTAATGAAGAGGAATCTTTTGGAACTTTGGCTGTTTTTCCCAGTAATAATAAGAAGAAGAATTTTTCCCAGTAATAAGAGAGTAAAATCTTGCTTCTCGTAGAAACAGATGTGGGGTATCTGATAATGCTGTCTAGGTTACTGGCACCAAAGGCTGTCACATTTGTTCATAAATCCATAGGATTTTGGGGTGGTCTGAGTGGTTCTCAGTACAGTTTCTGCTAGTGCCACACGTACCCAGGTATCTCATAGGTGAGCTCCAGCTGGCCCTTCTGTTCACTAGATCAGCTTGATCAGAAATACTACTTTGAGCAATAGATCTTGCTTTTGTAAGTTACTTTCTGTAACCAAGGACTAAGACTTGTTTCCAAACCACTGGCATGAAAATAAAAGTTTTTACTGGTTTCATTGACTGGGGAATGAAGCCTTTAAGGAGTCCTTTATCAAGTCAAGTCAGCCTTAGGTTCATTTGTCCTGAGAATGGAAACTCTGTCCTTCGAACTTGCTCAATGACACCCCATGTCATTTCTGCCTCAGCTTAAAATGGACTCTTCCCTTGCAGAAAAGCAGAGGGACTCAAGGAATAAAAGGAATGAGCTCAACCTGGGGCCCAGAAGAGGAGGAAAACAGACTGATGAAACCCAGGAAAGCTGTTGTAAGAACAGCTTTTGAAAAGTTAAACTAATTCTTCCCCCAGGTAATTTATGGAACAAAGCTCAGGGTTATTTCCTAGAAGCCATGGCACGGGTGCAAGACCTGAAAAATTTGGGTTGCCTACTTGACTAAAGCCTTAATTTTCTTAAGGACATGTTTGTAGGCCAAATATTTGTAGAGGAGCAGCAGTGAGGGAACTTAGCAGAGGCCCAGGCTGAACTCCCTCATCAGAATGGATCAGTAGGATCATTCTGTGTGACCTGTCAAATTCTGCTGTAGGATGTGGTAGTTTTGTCACACAGATGGCAGATGCCTCACATAGCTGGTGATAGAAGTGGATCAGAGGAGACAAGAGGGACCAAATGGAAGTTGAGAGTGGTCATTGCTCAGCTTCTCACACAACTAAGGAAGGATCTGGCTGGTGTGGAAGTAGTAATTAACACTTCACAAGCCATTGCAAGGCATCACAAGTTAGGGCACAATTTAATTAACTAAGGAGTGATTTATTTGTAAGAAAAATAGGTATTATCTACAACTTCCTCATCTGGCCAGAGCTGCCCTCTATGAAATAATCCTCATGTCACTACTCCTTATTGCAACGTTCTACAGCTCTCACTGTCATGGTTTGGTGAAGAGCAAGTCATAGAACTAACAGTATTTAAACCCAAGGGCCCTGTTTGGGCACAGGCTGTCACTCTGCTGCTCACTCTTCTCTCTTCTAGAGATAACAAGCTACTTCTGTTCTGACCAAAGCTGCATTCTGGTTATTCCAGATGCTGGTGGGATTGTTGTTTGGGCTTCAGGAAGCCAGACAGGCCAGACTAGAGCATGTGGGTGGAATCACTAAGTCCAGCATGAAAGCTGTGGCTGCTCTTGCCCCTGCTCCAGTCATTAGGGCTATAAATGAAAGTATGTATTTATATGGGGCTTGAATAATTCAGTAGTGTAGATTAGGAACTTCTCCCAGTGCTGCAGCCACTGTGGGTTCAGCAGGTGTCTCTGAGCTCACTGAATGTAGCACATGCTTGAGAGCGTCAATATAATTTACTTTTCTTTCCTGCTGTGACTGAGCTTACAGATCAGAAACTCAGAGAGGGAACAGTCTATCCCCCTTCAGTATCAGTATTTTGCCTTTCACAACTGTTGTGCATGTAAGAACTGATTCATTTCTATAGGTTGTGTGGATGGCCAGACTGTGCTTCTGAAGCATAAATGTTTTATTTTCCTCAGCTTTGAAGCATAGGGTTATGGTGGGTGAGTTTCACTAGCTCTGTGAGATCCTGTCATATGATCACTAGTTAGGATTCTTGAGGAAACACACATTCAGTTTGTCTAAGGAAATTTAATTCAAGAAACTCCAGGGTCTTCTAACCTGTCTCCCAACCATACTTCTTATCTCAACATTGTGGTTCTAAAATGGAAGAACAGGATTACAGGAAAAAATCAGAGGAGAAACAGATACATACATTTATTTTGCCTTTAACATATCATTTTATATATTTTTTTTTTTAATTTTTTTTTTTTCTCTACACACAAAATACTAAAATTCCTTTCCCCAGGTATAGCCAGAGGTATAATGCCTGTAATAATAACAACCTCAATGTAATACAAATTATTTTGTAATGATCCTCCTACATTTAGAGTAATTTTCCCATTCCCAGTTTCTAGATACTACGGAGTTCCAGTTTTAAAGAAAACTGTAAAAAACCCATAAAATACTGTCTATTGATTGTTAGGCTTTGAGGCTAAACATACCCTTCCATGCCAAACTCATAACCATGACAGGGGTAGATGTATTTCCCTCCACTTTGGGACATTTTCCCAATTGTTTTCCTTTCCAAGACAACAGGACTTGTTAGTCAGAGTAGGGATTCTTGTCACAAGGGCCCTACCTGTTTCTACATCTGCTCTCACCAACATGCCCAGAGAAAAATTTAAAAATACAGGAAGCAACAAAGAGCATATATGGCTGCTGGCTTAAACAGAAACAGATGCAAAATTCATAGCAAGTAGTCAAAATTCTAATTATGCACAGGATTTGTATATGTTTTTTTCTAAAAGTTGCTTCACTTGCTCATTGTAAATATTTTTCTGACACAGCTCATAGTGACAGCGAAGCATTCTCAGGTGAACCTGTGTCTGTAGCACTTGCAGAGGATGTTAATTTCTTGACTTCTAGCCGCAGAACCAGAGCTCCCCAGTACAATCAGTGGTGAAACATAAGCATGAAATGCATCAGAGAAAACAAGCACTCCTACCTATACTAGGAATGGCAAATTCGATCCATATTTGCATAAATTTTTTTTTGCTTAACATTAAAAGCCTCAAGAAGAACCTGATTTTAAACTGCATTGTGGTAACATTCTTTATTCATACACCACCAGATGGAGCATCACCCCAGGAAACAAGGACCATACTCTGAGAAGAGAGACCTTTTAAGGGAACCACTCATTTAACAATCAGGAACGTGTTTTCTATTTCTACTTCCAGCTGTGGTACAAGCCTTTTTGCTGGCTCTGGGCAAAGTCTCTGCCTAGAAGTTAGAACTGTAGTCCAAGCCTACCATTTATGCCATTTCTAAGTTTCTGAAAGTTGGTAGAATAAGATGGGCTGCCAGGTACCTCTACTCTTCAGCTTTTTTTTTTTTTTTTTACCTCTTCAGGAGATACTCAGGGTGCAATAACTGAGGGAATCGGCAACCTTCAAATTTTAGTATGCTCTTCATGCAGAATTCATAAAGAACAGACCTCTGTAACAACACTTGCAGCCTCTGAGTTTTCTGACTGTACTGCAGTTACTCATCAGCCTGACTTTACCTCTCCCTCACCTGTCTTGAGATGGGGAACAGAAGGAGTCAGTTACAGAATTTGCCAAAGAACAGACCTAAAGGTGGCCTGAAGACAATGGAGAGAAACACATGTTCTTTCAGGCTATTTTTGGTAGTTTTCTACAATACTAGGGTTAAACCACACTTCTATTGTTGAAAAATTTAGGCACTGGAGTTCTTATGGTATGCTTCACAAAGAATATATTAAAAGGCTAAAAGGTTTTGGAAAATATTAAAGTCTTCTTTAAATTCCTTTGCAATGATTGTAATTAATAGCTCTGTATCTTCCAGAAGACACACAATAATCTTAATCTTTCTCCTTTTTTTTTTTAGTCTAGAACTAGGCAACTGTAGAAAGAAAACACCCTAATGAAATAAATACTTAAGTTTTATTTCCACTTGAGCTTTATCAGTCTGCTTGTTGACAAAGAGACTTTTCCCCCCTGTTGTGTATTTTCAAAATATTATTAATTCTACACACAGATGGGGCTAACTGTCGCAAAATAGAATTTTTTTCTCCCCTTGCCTTGTTACAGCTTTACTTACACAAGTTCTTCCCTTCATTAACAATGTTCATCCAATTTCAGCTCCATCCAGGTTTCTCAGGGCAAAGCTCCTGGAACATTTGTCTGCATTTTAAGAGGACAGTCTTCAGCACATTCATGAGTTAAAACAGAAGTTAAAGCTGACCCTAAGTTTGTTAGGCCTCTTTCCAGTCAATCACCACCCTTCCTTTCCTTCCTCTCAAACAGAGCAGCTCATTTGTCAGAAGGTACCACTTATGTCCCAGAACAACACCCATGGCTGAGAAATCCCTACTGCTTTTGTATCCCATTTCACTCTCAACCCCTGCCATGGGAAAACACAGGAGAGTCTAATGCCATGCTTCAATAAAGCATTTGCAAAGGCTAAATGGCAGCAGCCTCCAACCCAAGTGTTCCTAGATAGCTAATTCAATCAAAGCTCTTTCCTTGAGGCTGCAGGAAGCCTGAGCACTCCCACTGCCTTTCTGGAGTGTTCTCCCAACCACACCCCAGCCCCATAATTTTTCAGACTCTGCCAACCCCTCATACTTTCCACAGAATGATCTAAGAGGTCTATGGACCACTGCTATTGGGTAAACACTGGCTCATACTATGCCAGCACTTCTGTGGATGCAGGAAGTTAAACACTTTCCCCAAGCTCTAGTCTCACCTCACTCCTTCAGCTGATCTGTGTTCAATTTTGCAGGAATTTCAGTTTCCTCCTTCCGCTATCCAGGCTTCTAAATGGTTCTGCCCAACTCTGGTTTTACTCTTGGCTTCCTGACCATGTCCTCTCCACCAGACACTCATGGGCACAAGAAAGACCATACTGGCCATTTGGCTTGTGCAAGAAAAACTAGGTCCAAAATCCAGCTCAATTAAACACTAGTTTTGGACAGACCTGTGGTACTACTGCACTTCCCCAGTAGTAAGATCAAGGATTTAAAAGAGGAAAAAAGAAAAAGGAAAACAATCATATATTACAGACTAAAATTTGTAAACTGCTTGTCAGTCAATTGTTCTGGGCTTCATTTTTTTCAGGTTTCCAAGGACACAAATCAAAACTAGTTTAGTCATATTACTTCCAACTGAACAGGTAGTTTATCTAACCAAAGCATTTACAAGCTTCCCAAACTGTAACACACAGAAAAAAAGCAATATCCTGAAAGATGAAAAGTCAGATATGCACTTAAGAAGTCAGCAGCAGACAGGACTATGTAGTCTACTGATCAGAAAGGCACCATAATACTGACAGTGACAGTGTACTTGTATTTACATCATAATGCAAAACATTCTTCTCAAGTAACATGCTATGTTGAAGGATAAGGGCAGGGAACAGGAAAGGGAAAAAAAGTATGTAAATGGTTCAGCCAAAATAAATGTTATTTACTTTCTTCCTCATTCAGGTGCACACAGCTACTGAGCAATGTCCTGGACCACTTTCTTAACACAGACATGAGCATTTCAGCTACCTGCTGACAAGATACACACAAGTGTTCTGAACACAGATTATCACTGCTAATAGTTTCTGCCATCCTATCTATTTCCCCCTTTCATTTTTATTATCTGTAGATACATTTTAATCTGATATGAAATATGATTGATTTTAGAATTCATTATTCCTAAGGCAAGTAAAAACATTGAGGAGATTATTTGGGAATACTGACAATAGAGGCAATTAAAATGTATTTTCAAAACTAACGTTTTAGACAAATGCAGAAATTAGAATTCAAACAACAGAACAATGTGATCCACAAAACAAACCCAGTAATTTTTTTACCCCCCTAGTCACTAACATATATGGTGAGAAGCAAATTCCAGTTTGAGATTACTAAAAATTAAATCAATTTCAATCTGCAACTAACTTAAAGAATGAGGTCAAAATATTTTTAGAAATTGTTTAACAATTGTTTATATTATATTCTTAAGAGTAGCATTTCCTTTGTGTTGTCCCTGAACAAATGCTTCATTAGGTTTTCAAAAGGTACAAAATACAACTGCAAGCATAAATATACCAAATTTCTAGCAAGTTGACATACATTCATGTGTTAACTCTAACAAAGAAATTTCCTAGGCCATAAGTGAAAGCTTCTTGTGGGAAATAATTAATATGGACAATTCAGAAAACTTTACAAAAATACTTCTTTTTATTAAAAGCAGCAATTTCAAGCAGAACAATACACAGAATGTAAACATCACTAAGTCCAGCTCCAGCCTGCCGAACCTTCGAGAGAGTCTACACTAAATGCATCTACTGTACTAGCATGTTAACAGACTATATTATAATTTGAAAATATATTTTCTTCTATGAATTAAGAAAAAGTACTTTATCGTAATCTGTCCCAGCGCCAGATACTGGCATCATCACACACAGCTATAAGGATACTGCTATCCCTGCTAAAACTGGTCTGTCGGATGGCAGCAACACATTTGGGGTGAGTAAGAGTTGTACACCTAGAAAGAAAAGAAAATTATTCAGCTGCAATGTTAAATCTTCCTTCTATATTACGGAGCACTATTCAGTAGTCCCTTATTTATGTGACCTAGGAGGAATTGAAGGTAACAGGATTATGCCTTCATGACTTGGGACAGCAGCTTCCTGTTCACCCACAGTTGTTTCTCATCCACCCAATTTTTATTGAAGCAAAGATTGAAAGCCTATTGAATCACATTATTTAGGACTGCATAATCAGTGTTATATCACAGGGTTAGGAATGAAAAATCAGAATCATGTGATTAAAGACTGCCGCACTTCCAGGAATTTCATACACTCATGCATTCATTTATACATACTTACATGAATTATATATATAAATATATCAAGATATGTATAATATATTATATAGGGTATATAAAAATAAAATGCATAAAGTATTTTTATATACAGTGTATATCCATTTTATATACAACGTTTTTTGGGAGTGGGTTTGTTTGGGGTGTTTTTTTGTGTTCAGGGTTGTTTTGCATTTGTATGTTTACACACATACATATGTACCTATATGTATCTAAGAGACATACTGTGAAACTGCCTGGCAGCACAGGCGAGGAAGTAGAAAGCCACAGTCTTTTCTCCACACTGTGCTCATAGCTCACCTTTACACTCTCCTTTTTTACTCCAGTGCTGTAACCTATCTTACCTTCGTCATGTGCGACACCCACCTAGCACATCTTCTCCTAATGGCTTTGCAAAATTTCCACCCAGTTAGCAAAAATTCTGTGAGAAATAAATTGTCTTTTACTATATCTATGCATGGTAGCCAGCACAGTCCAACTGGGACCTCTTGACATTAATATAATATAAATTATAAATCAGTGAGATATAATAAACATTAACCTTCAGGGGCTCACAATGTTTATTTCCCTACTAGTTATACTGGAAAGTAAGACATCCTGTAAAGAATAATCAGGAAAGAAAAAAGAAAAGTATACTAGGTCCCTGTCTCAGCAAAAACGAAATAAAGTACTCACTTGGCTTTATGTGGATCCTCTATTTCTAAATCCCAAACATAAAGTTTGCCAACCTGATTGCCCAGAGCAAGCATCTTAAAAAGAAAGCAGAGGATAAAGAGGTTTTAAAGTACTCCCTCAAAGAATAAAGTCAGACATTTATAAAGGCTCTAGGGCTGATAAACTGCATGTGAACATTTAAACGTGAATGACTTAATGAGTTTGTTGGAGGAGACAGAAAGGCCGTAGAATTTGCCTCCTTTCTTCTGTTTTATCAATCTCTGCAGACAGGGAATGAAGACAACAGGAAACTGATTTCTGGTGGAAAATGAGTATTTCTTTGTGGAATTTTTTCCCATGGGCAGAACCCAGAATTAAAAATCTGGAGCACCTGCAGGTTCACATAAAGTCCCTTACAGCAAACCATTCTGTTTCTTAAACATCACATGAACCAAGACCTTTCCTATACTCATAAACATGTAATCAATGAAAAGCTACACACTTTCAAATACAGCAAAGTCAGACACATACCTTTTGCCAGAAATCCATTGAAAATCTCATGTACCATATGTCACACTGGCTATAGTCAAATCTCCCAAGAATGGTCACATTTGACTCACTGGGCTTGATTTTATCTATATCATCTTCCATCTTGCCAGGCTTCCAGCAAACAATGGCATTTTCACAAGACTGGAGTGAAACAATGAAAAGAAAAATCACCTGTAATTTATACTGCAGACTCAGTCCAAGTAGAAGCAAACATTTCATCTCACATCTTCCCCAATAACTCTATGAAAAGCAGAACTGAAAATCTCACCTCTGCCCTTCGATCACAGCCACATCACCAATAACAATCACTGTCCATCACTGGCAACCTCATGCCCTCACAGCTTTGCCAGGTAATGGGACTGCAGGAGCCCTCCCTCACCCGCTTCAGATGAAGTCACCCAGATGGCTCAAACACAATTTCACAAGCAGCCTAAACATACATTGGTTTGAGGATTGTTTACCCAATCCTTTTGACTAGCAGGTTGGTGCAATCACCAATTGCTGGCATCAAGGCAGTTGGGCTGCCTGCTTTAATATCTGCAAGCCAACATTACAAATGGATACAACACATAAATCAAAGTTACTCCCTTATGGTTACTCCTCATCTCACTCTTTAGCAGGATCCCTAAATAGTATCTAGAGACTCCTTTGTCATATGTTCTATGCAGATTCTGGCTAGCAAAAACTCTTTACTTGTAGCAGAGTACAGCTGTAGTAAGAATTTTCCTTTTTAAGTATAAGCTGCTTACCCACACATCCCGACAGGTGACAAACTTCCCAGCACACTTCACAAAATCATCTGACACAAGATAGTAATTTAACCTAAGAACCACATGCTAATAAAATTTCTAAGGTTTAGGATCCTCAGGACCAACAAATAAATGTAATGTAGCTGAAAAATGCAGCATTACCTTGGAAAGAATTAGGTCTCCCAGCCACCGTACACAGTCAACATAGTTTCTGTGTATGTCTCTTGTAGAAAAGTCAGGAAAGTGAATTTTCTGGGAAACAAAAGGCCTATGGAAAAAATTGCCAAGTGAGGTTCAGAAAAACAAATGCAGAAGCACAAGTGTAATTTTTAATAACCAGTTTTAACCTATTTCAATGTTCAAAGAACAAGCCCAACTTTTAAACAGTTTTATAACAAAGCAGATTTTGTATGAAGCTTGTTTTTCTTTTTAATAGTAATAGGAACAGTCCTTGTTTTCATCTTCATTCCTAATGAAATAACTAAGTTTCCATCTAAAAGACTGTGCAGAGATAATGCTGGGTAAAACTACTCCATCCTTGTTCAGATGCTGAACACAATGCCTGTCACCAAATACTTCAAGATCTAATTAAAGCTCAGTCTTCCTGATGCTGCTTCTGCAACATCCAAATTGTTAAATAGAAATGCACACTTAAAAAAAAAATCATCATTTTAAAAAAGCACGCTAAAAAGCATCATTTAATATTTGGTAACATTACCAAAAAAAGCCAGAGTATTTTCACAGCTAGTCTCATTGCTGAACATGTTCACTGTGTTTTAGACTCTTCAATTCTCTCAATGGTTTAACTGGAAGTTAAGATCAAAAAGTTGAAGAACTTCATAAAGAAGGATTTATCTATCATGTATCTAATTGCTATGTTTACTTTACTTGATAATTTACTCATCTCTGAGGTCAAACCAGAGAATGATGAAAATTAAAGTTATTACTATGTAAACAGCTTTTTCCCCACCCCAAAGTAAAATAATACACAATAATTAACTACTCAATATAAGATTATTTGACACATTAAATTACATAGATTTGATTCCCTTCTAGAAGTTTTGAGATGAGATGATATGAAGAAAAGATACTGACATCTTGAAATGCATGAAATACAAGCTTTAAGATAATAATTCTAGACATTTTCTAGTCTAGCAAATAAGAAATAATTGAGATATTTAAAAATAAAAAATTTGGGACTTTGAATCAGAATTCAATAAAATTCCAGTGAAGCAAACAACAATAAGACACACAATCTAGTGAGAGTCAACATCCACATCACTACCCAAAGACTCCCAATAAGGAAAGGAATTACCCTGGACCGTTGATTGGAGTATACATGTGTTGTAAAGACAGACAAGGAGATGAAGAATACATACCTGTTGGTTTTGTTTGGGTTGTACTCATAAGACTCTTTGATAGCATTAATCATTCTCTTGGAATTAATTCTCCAGAGTTTTAGAGAGTGATCCATCCCACAGGACATGATTTTTTCACCAAGAAGATCGTAATCCTATGTATAAAAAATAATTTTGAGCACTGCCACCCTATGCTGCATTACATCATCTCAGATTTTATTCCATCATTTCCGTCAAAACAGCATTTTATGCATAGAGCATGCAATAAAACTGAATATTTCAAATAGAAAAAGACTAAGAATGTAATCCAGCTCACTGCAAAGCAGCACAGCATCTTAATAATTATATTTAGTCTCTCTCAAGAGAGACATATTCAACAGCACTGACAGACAGTGAATCTACAGCTAGTTCTCCTCCTTCACTAAGTTCCCTAGGTGCAACTTTGGCAGAATTCCAGGGCTACAACATGGGTGAATAATACAGTGTCAGGTTTCCTACAGATGCGCCCCTCATCTTTCACAACAGGTCAGACAACAGGAATGAAGAGTTCTTAAGAACAGCGTATTAAAAGTTAACTATTCTACTTGACGTTTACTGGGTACCAGTGTCTGTTCACAGCCACTGAAAAACAATTTAATTTAAACAACTTCTTTCCTTCACCACCATGTCTCTCCAGGTTTATTTGCTTATGCTGCTTTGACTTGATGAGAACTCAAGAACTTCAAAAGTGGGACTAACATGAAATGTTTTTACTCTTTCTAGACCCACTGAGCCCTATTTTGCTCATTTCTAGGCTGCTCCCTGAGTAAACCAGCTAGTGAGACACACAGATCCTGTCTGTAAGAGGTGGCCACATCCATCAAACCACCTGACATTTAAAGCTGTCTATCCCCTTAAAACAGTATTTATGCACTTCCAGGTGGTTATTTTTAAGCAGCTATAATATCCAAACAGTGCACAAAAGGATATAAAGTTGCTTACTACCCTTTGTAAATCTAAATCACTGCCCCACAGTCTTCCACTTACTGCACTTAACACCTCATCCCTGTGCCCTTCTACTCCTCCAAATATTGCAACCAGCGTGTCTGTCTGGATGTTCCACAGTCTCAATGCATGATCTATAAAGAACAAATAGAATTACATGCTGCTTTTTATAAGTACATTTGAATAATATATTTCAGCTTAATCATTTCGAGTAACAGGTGTTTAGGTCAACATCAAAAATGCACTTAATTCTTCGTTTTTTTGTTAGAAATAAAAGAACTGCATTAACTGAAATTGCTATTATAACTGACTTACTGTTAAAAGTAATTCTGTAATTGAAAAAGTGTGCCCACCCCCTCCCCTAGGGACAGTTTCTAGCAAAAACACGCTTGGATCTTTAGATCATCCAAAAAGCAAAGGAAAGTCTAATCTCAAGACAAATATGCTTTTAGTCAGTCATAAGAACAATTTTATGTATCTAAAAATGCTAGAATTCCTTTCTACCATTCCAACATCCAGATTCAGAAAAGTTGTGATTTTCCATTCTTTAACTTTTAGAACATTATTCTTGGTGAACCACAGTGAGTAAGGAAGGGAAAAACTGTTTACATAAACAATATGTATTCTAAAGTCAATCAGACTAATCCACCTATTTGAAGAAAGTTTTAACAATTTCTAATGAAGAACCTCTAGTGTATCTCCCGTTTGGAAATGGGAACCTCTAGGGTATTTCCCTGTTGGATTCCACAAGTACATTGCATTGAATTACAGCAACACCCAAAATCCCAGAAGAGAAACAGGTGGCCACGCAGTCCCAAATATTTTCCTCCCTTTTTAATAATCTCTCAGCCAAGCAGTTCTAACAGCCCAAATATTCTCCTGCCTCGTGCCTTCTCAGCGATAGCACCTGGTCCAGAGATTGCACGTTAAAACTTTTAGTACTATGGCTGATATCAAAACATTTATTACAATAGGGAACCTAAAAAATACACAGAAACTGGATGTTTACAGACCCACAGCACCAAACTGACCATTACAAGCATCAGAGAGCTTCCCAACTCCTGTTCTCATGTAGCTTCATCAGTAAGTTCAAATACACTAAAGTCAAAAGTCCCCTCAAGTGAATGTTACCAACTCAAAAATTCCTGAAGGCTAGCTCCTTGTGGCAGATCATTCCCTTACTTAACAGAACAGTCAAGATCAGGAAGTTGTGACTGTTAGAATTTTCTGGACAAGCCCATAAGACACTACACCAAAAACTTCCTTTACTAAAATGCTTTTTACACAGAGTCCAATTACAGTTCCCAAGCAGCAGACAATCCAAGTTTTTCCCCATGAACAGGATGGTGAATGCTGTCTGCAACGTTAAGAGTCCCCACTAGATGGCCACGTGATTCAACAACTGAAAAAATTTCAATTCAACTGTCAGAAAGTAAAGAGCAAATCCAAGGCTCGGGATTCTTCTTCCCTAAAAAGTAGAACTATTCACAATCCCTTTGCACCATAGTTGGAGTTATTGGTTGAAGGCCATGGATTTAGTAAGTATAAAATATATAGCCATGTAAAAGCATGATTTGCTCTCAACTTTCAAAGTGAACTTGTAAAGCGTCCTTCATTTAAAAAAAAAAAAAATTCATGAAGGTTTTTGGCCATATTCAAGACCAAACTCCAATCCAAAGTATCCTCATTTACACAAAAAACAACAGAGGTTTTTCCTCACCTTTGCTTACAGATAAAAGAAGATTTGGATCTCTTGGATGGAATTTCAGTTCATTGATTGCATTTCCATGGCCCACGTAGTGCTGGGATAGAATTCAGAGACCAAGTTACCATTTCCCTTCACGTTTACATGTACTTAGAAGAAAAAAGTGTCATACCTTACTAAAACACAAGCTGTATCTTAAAGTTCTGAACACTCACCTTTATGCACTGCATTGTAATGGGATTAATTATCCTAATAATACCCCTGGATCCTGCCACAGCCAGAAGAGGATGGCTTGTATTGCTATCATATGTCCATGCACAGGTATAGAAATTTTCATCTGCCTACAATGCCTCAAGTTAAGGATCACAGAACAAACAGGAGATTTTTTTTTCTTTTTTTTAAACAACATTTTATTTTAAACAAACCTGTAGCTATTTTATCTAAGTGCCCAGGAGTCTCTGCTGGATCCAATAAGAAAAAAAACACACATTCAGTTATATACCTGCAAATACCAGCAACATCACCTTTTCTACAGATGTTGATTTCCTCACTTCTATAACATTGAAGGAACATCTCTTTCATGGCATCACAGTTGATTGGGAATAATGAATCATGACCAAGTTCACAAGTTAATGATCAACACAAATTATTAATGCTTCAGAGCATGAAACACAATTCTTATGCTTTAAACCCAGTTCCAATTCACAGGGAAACACTGTAAAGCAGGGAAACATTATGCAAATATTAGTGTTAGGAAGATTAAACTGATGGAGAATCAGTTTTCAAATATTTTAATACAGTCTGGTCCCTCAGTCCGCATTTTTAACATTTTTTCAATAGGAGGGATTCTAGGATGTGGGAAAGAGGCAAGACTTGGACCTAACATAAAGAATGCAGCACATGAGCAAAGTATTAAATCACAGACAAAACATTTTCATGTTTTTTCCTCCAAAGCCTCTTGATTTTTCATAAAGAAGAAGCAAACACGTGGGTATTTAACTTAAAAGGATACATCAGCATCCACATAAGACTGCAACAGACGGATTTCTCCTTGGGAATGACATTCATATAAAGTAACCTGGAGAAAAAATAACTAAAAATAAATAAGTGGGAGACACTGCTGCTTAGTTGTGACATTTCAAAAGGAAATCACATGCACCCATCTATTGACTGCCTGATGGGGAGAGGTAGAGTTCCTCTATGGTTTAGATTTCATCCATCATCCATTTGTTTACCAGGTGGAAATGGTTTGATAAAAGAATGCCCACAGCAGTTTCATTAAAGCACCATTCCAGGACTTGTCAGCTGTCCTTCCCAGATATTGAAGTCTATTATTTGAATTGCCTTAATAAGATAAACCCTTGCTGGAATTAATTACTGTAGTTATCTCTAATGTGACTTGGTCTTGTAATGAGTCATTGATACCTTGCTTAAACTTAGTGTTTCTGGTGACTTGCCAGGCAGAACAAACCTAGAAATAAAACACTTATTTATTCACAACACTTGCATAAAATGCACTTCTCAGGGGTTAATTTCAAGACTGAAATGACATCAAACATTGTTCAGAGGAAGTCTATAAATTCCCTCCACACGGGCCATGAATTTAGCTACTGAGCTGGCTGGCATCAGCCAACCACTGTTGCAGACAGTTCTCATCCTGTATATATGAGTACATTACTTTTAGATAACAATATTTATGAAGAGTAATTTATTGAGAAGATACATTTAAGCACCTCTCCTCCTTACCCCATATACATATTACTGTAGGACTTTTTTCTTTATTACACAGCTTAATTACCAAATAGCTAACATGACTTAGTGGAACAATCCAAAGGATGCAGCTCTCCCAGATAACAGATGCTACATAACTTAGAAATACATCTGTTTATATTAAGTATTGCTTGTCCATGCCAAACACAGGTAAAGGGATTGCTTGAAAACAGGAATGCATGCAGAACCACACAGAAGGGCGTATGATGAAAAACAGATTACTCACTCTGTTGCTGCCTACAGTGGCAAAAACAAGAGGATCACCTTCTTTACTGTGCCAGTTAAACTGGACTCCAAAGAGAGGCTGGCCATGGTCCTCCTATACGTGTAAAGTAAGTTTAGAGATAAAAAACCCAACAAAACCCACAGGCATATCATTGCTGTGAAATTCAACAGTTTCATTGACAATTTTCCCTCCTCAAACTAATGGGTTCACAGCCAGTATAATTTTAGACAGTGAACAGTTAACGATTATAGTTTTGTAACACCACATTTTAACTTGGCCGTCTTAAAGGGAGGTTAAAGGAATATTCTGACTAACACACCCCTCCCTTTTCTTTCTCCACCAACCTTTTAAAAAGTAAATAGGAAGAACTGTTGTCTCAGTCATGCTTAGAAGCTGGCAGAACTCCCAAGTTGTATTTGCAGCTCTAGTATTTTGGTTTAAAATTTTCAGTAAGGCAACCTCTGCATCTAAGGTCATATCTATTCACATTTTCTATCATAACTACTTATACACAAGGATTTGTAGCTTCATAGGGAAGAATTACCAGGAGAGAGAAGAATTATATTGGTATAAGGATGGAAAAAAAGTCACTTTAACTATTACATTACAGTTAGGTCTTGTAACTTTGTCACAGACACTCTCCAGTGTGTCACAATACTGCTACAAAGTTCATGTCTACAAAATGTTTTCAGATCGCCTTTACAAACAGTTACCACAGAAATGCCAAGTATTATTTTTATACAACTTACATCAGTTTGAGAGAAAAAAAAAGGAGGTATGTTTATGAATTGTGATGAATATGGTGGTGCTTGTTAATAATTGATAACAGTATTTTGGCCTGTCCTGACAGGATGTTTTCAGCAAGAATAGTGTTCATTAAAGTGCCTCCCCACAGGGGACTGTCTGGGACAGTGCAGGCAGGAAGGAAGTGTCTCATGATGGCTGTTCAGCAGCCTTCAAATGGCAGCACTTCAGAGACAACACGAGAAGTACCAGCCCTGGCAGCTCCGGCCTATCCAAAACCAAAGAATAAATTCTTTGGTTGAGGGGGTGTGAGTAGGGAGGAGGGGGTGTGAGTAGGGAGTCTAACACTCCTTAGAAAAAGAAAAGTAAAGGAAGTCTGGAAAAATTATAAATAGCATTATTTACTGAGAAAGGCAGTATCTGTTATTAAAAGAAATAACTAGAAAAGATAGAGAAAGCAGAAAATCTTTCAGAGATTAAGGCCCTCCTGCAATTCTTAAGAGAGGTAACGACTTTCAAAGCTCAATACAGATTAAAAAGAATTGTTCAAAGCTTAACTCAAAGTATTAACAAAAACACAAACTAATGGCTTGATGAGATGAGGGATATAGGATATTAAGAAAGGGAAAAGTAGCAGGCCTCTTAGTAACCCCAGGAGAGAAGGAAAAAGCTGGTATTCAGTATCTGTAAAGTATTACAGTTGAACTAAAAATGAAGAATGAGGAAAACCATAAGCCATAATATTGAATACACATGGCCATGATTTTTTGTGTGCAATATATTTATTAATTTTACTTTTTAGCAATAATGTATTAATTTTACTTAAATTTTGAGGGTATTTAAGTCTTTTTTGAAGAGAATGGCTGAGTGATCAAATTGAAAATGCTTAATAAAGTTTTTCCACTAATAATAACTTGGTTTCAAATTTCTGCTCGAAGGAGTTCCTGCTGCTGAACAGTGAGTGCTTCTGACATATCACATGAAGATGATACAGGTAAAATGCAGGGGCTCCCACTGCTTTATTACAGAGATATATTAGCAGGTTTTGCATTTGTTTTTCTGGAACAACCTTGTCCTCTGTATATGCCCTGTTTCTGATAAATTTAACAAAATATGGAAAGTGAAAAGCAGTATGTTTTTCCCCCGATAGGATATTTTTCCAGCACACGTTGCAATAAGTTTCTGATTTTCTAGGTAGGACCCAGACTAAGGTGATAAGTAGAAATATATAACAGAGTGCTATACTGTTTCCATATTTTTATATTTGAGTACATACCTAAAGTATTTTGCAAGCTTTTCAAAGAAAACCTATTTCCCTGGAAAAAATTACTCTGCAAGACAAATGTCTTTTAGTCTACTTACTTCACCCACACTACATTTCTCACACCAAGTGCTACAATCTCCAGAAGCCTGACTGTACATACTGCAGTTTTGCTGGTGTTTGATGGATGAAGCACCCAGGCAGAGGCTCTTGCAGAAAGATACCAGGGTATCTGCAGAAGCTCTGCTCCTGTTTAAACTCCCAATATCCCCAGTGGTCAGAGACAGCACGCAGCTATTTCAAAAATACTGGTCTAATTTTTGTCCCAAGTGCTAAACAATGAAGGAGGTTTTCCAAATCATTGTATTCTAGGTGCCATACATGATGGTTATGCTCAGATGCCAAGTATGTGACACAAATCTGACACTGGTTTGTACAGACAGAAGTGACCCAGATACCCGTCCAAAAGTAAAATTGTGAAATGCCATCTTGTCCCTGCTATGAATAAAGGGCACGAAACCCAAAGCACCCAGGTTCTTCAGGCACCAGAGAAAGAAGGCAGAGAAGAAAACAGACCTATTGCTACAAAAGCAAATAAATAAACAATCAGCTGGTGAGTTCCAGTCTTACTCACTCAACACCAACTTGGGTTCAATCAAAAAGTAAGATCAGATCTGGTTTTAGACAGAAAGCAGTGAAGTCATTATGACGGCAAAAATAATCACCTGCATGAATGCCTTTTAATGCGTGTCACCCACACTGCCAGTGGGGAACCAACAACCCACACGTGCATTTCCAGTTCCCAGAAGTGGAAGTAAGCCATTGTGGGCAGTGGGTTTAGTGACATTTAGTTTCCATTACACACCAACAAGCTAGAATTCTGCGTGGCATTGCATACTGGTCCCCAGGTCAGGGGACAGCAAGGAGAAGCTGAGACAACACCAGGCTGCTTACAACTTAAGCACACACCCTAAGAAGAAGTAAAGGGGAGGGAAAATAATTGCATTGCTTTAAAGGGAGCACAACAAAGCAAAACATACAGTTTTCTGCTGAAAGATCTATCAGCAAAATATATATGGATACATAAGGATGTGCAACTCTGCTAGCTGTGTTAGCTGTATATGTTAATTTATAAACCCTATTTCCATTCAGTCCACAGAATGCAAAGACTTCTCAGTACATTTTACCAGTAACTTACTACTCTATACAGAAAAAAGGCAGTTTTTTGTTTCCTGACATTTTCCAAGTTTTTCCATTTTTTCTCCATTATTTTTGTTTTCCTGATGCTTAAATTTCACCCAAAATAACTCCCAAAGTAGTGTTTAAAACACATATTTAGCAAACACTGAGTTTTTCAGGCTGAGTCATAACCATTTAACACTCAAAGCAGACAGTAATGGCCATATTTGTTTCCCCAAGGAAAAAACTAAAAACCAAAATAAGACGGGAAAACCAAAAGTACGAAAGCAGAAAAACATGTAATTTATACACCCCTAAAGAATATTAATTTCTATGACCTTTAAATCATGTTGACCTTTCATTAACTTCAATACCTGCACCTTACAGCATAGTTCAAAAACATATAAAATAGGGGATACATGACATGGTACTCAAAGAGTCAGGAGTGTCTTTCTAAACCCACATACAATATTCAATCATTAGTTTTCTCCAGAATCTCTGCAATCTCTTAGTATGGAAGAACAGGAAAAGGAAGAGAGACTCCCTCAGTCATGAAGTAAAAAACAAATTTGGCTGCTACCTAGGTCTTCGTCCTAACATGCACATCTCTTATTACTACCATTAATTTCAGACCAAACAGAAACAGGGGAAAAAAGCTAATAATAATACCCCATTTAATTGAAATGCTACATCTACTACCTCACAGCTTGATTCCACTTGCACAGGAATCTGCTCCCAGCCCTGATCCAAATCCAAGGAAGTCAGGGATTGCTTAGTTTCATAGCTTGGTCTTTTGGATCACCCTGCAGTGGGGTCTGGATTGACATTGGGGTGAGGTAATGTTTTGTTTTCCCAGAAGACTCTTGGAAAGTACTAACCCTTTTTGTCTGCAGACAGAAAACAAGCACGAGTAACAAAGCTCAGAACTTGTTAAAAGTTTGGGTGTCCAAAGGCCGGTGTCTGTGTTTGAAGTATGACTTAAAGCTGCAAATAGCACCATCCGCGGGGGCGATGCACGCCAATCACAGGAACTACTGCCTACCTTGGTGAAATGAAACAACTTCCCTTCCTCCTACACTCTCAAAGGCATGGAGGCAATTTTTATACTTCAAGAACACAATAAGATCAATTTGTTTCCCAGATACTTTTGTCAGTGTAACTTCGTATCGCAATTTCTCCAGTGGCAAAGCTCATTTAGAAGGTTTCCATGCTCCAAACCTTTTATCCCCTCCCACTCAGGTACCCCAGTGTCTCACTACAGCAGCCTGAAGACAAAGCTCAGAAACAGAGCCACATCAGCACAGCTCCACAGTTAAGCGTAGGGGGAATGAAAAAATACTCTTAGAGCAATTCTGCAGAAAATATCCACTGCTGAGCTACACAGATCCTCACAGAGTTTGCCGTAACTCCCATCCTGCGACATAAATATCCCACACGAGGCTGAGGGATGAGAAAAAGAAGAACATCCTGACAGAGTAAAGGAGTCATGAAAGAGAAAACTTGTCCAGTCCACCATAGTCTGTCACCAGTCCAGAAGAAAACAACAGTATGCTAAAACAGCAGAACAGGGAGTAAAGACCATGAATCCACAGCTCTTAAAACCATCAGGTGTTACAAGGAAGATACATACTGCCTGAATCAGGTGCTAACATATGATCCCAATACTCACAATAAATTAACCAAATTGCACTACACAGTAGTTATGATATTGCCAGAGGACAGAAAATACCTGATCTGGTTAAGTGTGAGGAAAAAGCTACTCTAAGACTCTTGGGTAGATTTGTTCTGGTTTTTTTTCAACACATAGAGAAATCTGAGCAGGTTCTGTGCTTTGCATGGAGTTGTCACAGGTTTTGTTTTAGTTCAATTTGTTTATCCGACTTCTTATATTTCTCTAGCATCTACAGCTTCAATGAAATACATAATCATAGCATCACACAAAACTTTGCAAACTCTACAAAAACAAGGTTAACTGCAGCACTATCTACTGTTTCCTATTTCTCAGTATCTTTTTTCTTCAAAACTTTGTCTATTCCAAGCAAGAAAGGGAATCCTTTTTCTTCAAAATTTTGTCTATTTCAAGCAAGAAAAGTAACTGCTTCAAATCAGCAGGAAACATAATTGCTTAGAGATATTTTAAAGTATCTAGCTTGATGCTGTCTCACAGCCAACATTACCATTGCTGCCAGTAAGTGATGCCCAGCATTCCCTGAAGCTCATGCATACCTACCTTTAGGCTATTTACACATTTGAAGGAATATTTGCACTTCTTTGACTTCCATTTTCCTTTCCCCCAGCTTTTTCTTCCTGGTGCATTCGGAGTGTTTGTTGGCGTATCAGGGCGCTCAGTGTTAGTACCGCTTTCAATACTAACAGCATCATCCTGAAAATATTCAAAATTATATAGAATGTCACAGAGAGATCATAACTGCTGTATAAATTCTTGCAGGACTTGGCCTTTTCACTTTTTCTTGTCATTCATAAGAACAGATCTCCCAGGACTTGGTGTTATTTAGATTCATGTATTTAAATCTAATGCCAGCATAATAGCATTCCTCTCTAGAAACAGAACATGAATCACATGAGGACTAATCCAAGAGGGAGAGATGAACTGTGATCTAGTGATGTTTCTTCAGAATACTGTAGCTGCTCTTAAGAAAATGTCTAGAGATAAAGCAGCTGCTTCCCCTAGAAAACATCTTTGATCCAGATGAAATGAGTACTTCTGAAGTACTGAAGAACAGTTGTTTGTGTAAAAACATGAGGCTTGACCTTACCAAGAACTGAGCCATTCTGAGGCTTCTGTACACCCTCAGCAGCACTCACAGCACGATTCTGCAGCAGGTCAGCATCAACATCAGAAAACAAAGTCCTTCCTCTCCCTCCTGCTCTTTCCCACAGACACTTACTTGTTTCCACTAAAAGCTAAATTCTGAACAGCTAACTAATCCAACTGGCCCTCCAACCATTAGCATAAGATAAGAATGGGGAAAATTGAAAAAGAAAGGGATACACAAAACCCCCCATCCAGCCGCTGAGAGATTTTAAATCAGCTTTGGACAATCAGCAGAAAATACAATTTCCTGTGGGGTCTGACTGCAGGACTCTGGTTAAAATGACATTTTCCAGCATCACCCCTCACAGAGCACTTCACCTTCACCTGCCTTGTACCTGCCAACTCTGTGCTTCCGTATGAGTACCTTCAGCTTGTTAAAAACTTTTCCCATTTTTTCTGGCAAGATACTCCATTCACTTTCCATCAGACTATTGGGGGGAAAACAACTCATCCTAGGCCAGGTAATTTCTAGAACTGAACTAAGGGAGACAGAGGCAGTCAACAGCCTGTCACTGTAGGAGATTCACAAAGCTGCGTTAGGAACTCCACTAGGAAAATGGAATGAGGTCAACCACAAACATTGATACACCAATTCCCTCCAGCATTTATTCTTTGTGCCAGTTTCATGTGTGTATTATCAGAAGCCTGAAGTGGTGTACTGGTCTTTGTTTGCCCAACAACTCTGAAAAACAGGACATTCAGAGGACAAAAAGGAGGAAAGATATCACAAAAGCCCATAAGTGTACTGCCTAAATGTGTCATTCCCTTCACATTGGGCCCCTAAGAGCCAACCCTCCACTAATATTCATAACCAAATTTAACAGTTTAAAAGTTTTCCTGTTTCTTCTCCTTTACCCTAAAAAACTTTAGAGTTTGCCGAATTCTCATCTCCCAAGTGCACTTGCTAGAATTTTAACACTTGACAAGATTGAAGTTTTCTCTGGACTAGACAGATACTGCCAACGTGAGAACACCAGGCAGCTGGTGTGGTGAACTATACCAGGTATCTGCAACTACCACATAACCAACAAACCTGCCCACAGGACACCTGTGGAGCAAAATACACCCTTTCTCCAAACCAACACCATTATGTCAACTTTTAAACAGAATCCCCCATCTTGCAGGATTAGGGGAGTCCAGTGACAAGCTCTTGAAAAAGGAATCCCTTCACCATTGAGGCAACCCATGGAGAATCAGAGAATTGTATAATCAGAGTGGTTTGTGTTGGAAAGGACCTTAAAGATCATCTAGTCCAACCCACTGCCATGGGCAGGGATACCTTTCACTAGACCAAGCTGTGCAGAGCCACATCCAGCATGGCCTTAAACATCTCCAGGGATGGGGCAACCTATTCCATGCTCAGTGATAGCCTACATCTGACAACAAATTAAGCCTGAATGTCTGTCACCAAATTACGCTTGGATCCACAAATGCTGCTGAGCTATGAATAAAAAATCCAAGAGCAGCAGTGTGGAACATCTCACACCTGCCTGTCAAATCACCAGCACCACTTCCAAAGGCTGTGGAGGATGTGGTCCAGATCCCTCACTTGCTGAAAAAGTGCAGAAAAAGAACTTCCACACATTACAAAACACACACACACAGTAACTACACAACCCCTCTCCGCACCAGCAGCTATATAAAGCGACTGCTCGATACCTTAGGTTAAGTTTACCTTTCAGATATAAAGTTATTCTACATCAATCACATTACCTTTGCTCTGAGCACTAGAATTTCATCTAACTTAGAGATTATAGACCCCACTCCGGCTGCCTTCTGCTGACAGTAGTTTACGAGCACCATCTCCTACTTCTCATTCACCAAAAGGCTGCACACATAAACTTGTGCTGCATGTTACTTTAAAACGTGACAGTGAAGACACACAATGCAAAACTGCAAGAAAGATGGAAAATGCTGCTGGTTTGCAGGGAATTTTTTTTTTTTTTTTTTTTAAAGTCTGACGGTTTAAAGCAGAGTTGGAGACAGAGCCCGCTCGCAGGTTGGGCCTCAAATCCACCTTCGCCCACGTGGAGGCAAAGCGGGACTCTCTCCCCCAGACCCTCCCGGGTCTCTCCCACCGGGGCCTCTCCCTGGCGGCCCCGAGGGGCGGCCACCGAGCCGCGACGGCTGGGCTGAGACCCCCTTCTCCCTCTCCCCCCTCATCCCCCCTCCGGTCCGGGATACACCAGAGGGGGTCCCGGTGGGCGATGTCCCCTCACGGTGAGGCCGGGGGGGGGGGGGGGGCGGCCCCTCCTCCCCTCCGCGCTCCCGCCCGCCCCCGGCGCGAGGCCCCGCGACCGCCGCGCGCGCGCGCGCGCTCCCGCCACATCAGCCCCCCCCACGCGTGCCGCCTCCCCCTCGCCCGGCCTCACGTTCTCGTCGCCGGACAGGTCCCCGGGGTTACTGTTCTCGTCGCTGCTCAGCTTCTGCTTCTTCGCCGGCATCTCTCCCGCCGGTGCCGCCGCCGCCGGGGCTTCTCCCCGCTCAGACATCTTCCCCGCCCCCCACCCACCGCCACGCAGCCGCAAAGCGCGGACGGGGAGGTCGGAACGGCTGTGCCGTAAAGCGGGCGCGGTGGCCAGGCCGGGGCCGCCAGGCCGGCGGAGCAGCGCCTTTCCCGCCGTTGGAAAAGCGCCCTGCCTGCCGCTCCGGGGGCTCGGCGGGCGGCGGGAACCCCGCTCGTCCTGGGGGGCCAGCCGAGAGTGAGCCCGCGCGGTCCCAGCGTGGTGGCGCCTGCCCGGCGCTGCCTGTAGCCCGAGCACGCGTGTGATGGAGAAACGAACAGCCGCTTTCGCCGCGGGTGTCACCGACCTCTCTGTCCGTCTTTTCTTGTGCCCAAAGGGTTTGTTGGGTTTGGGGGGTTTTTTTGTGTGTTCTCTTGCTCCACAAAAGTCCTTCAGTCCGCAAATAGAGTTTCCGGATAAGCAAGACGGGCTCTTCGCTGCTTCCTACTTCTGTGCTCTCCGGCAAGCTCTTTCTGCGGCTATAAATTAAATAAGTGCCCTTGGAGGTTTTTGTTTGTTCATTTATTTATTCGCAAACCACAGGTCCCAGAGTCAATAGTTATGAAGAGTTAAAAAAAAAAAAAAAAAAGCCAAACTTCTAACAAAGGGGAAAAGTAATCTGCCCACAGGCACAGCAACTTATCTGCTATTCTTGTAGAGGCAGAAACAAGTCTTTTTTTCCCCTGAGGGAGACATTCCAGTCTCAAAAAAGCTTTGAGGGCAGTGACAGAAGTGTGCCCGTGCCTTGTGTATAAAATTTAATCTCGAATGAACTTCGGAGATAAAGAGGAAGAAGAGTTATACTTCAAATAGTGCATGTGCTATAGTGTTTTTAGCAATAAACAGTCTCAGTTTTGCAGAACTGTAGGCTCCAATGAAGCATTACACAACACATAGCAAAAGGTGGTAGTTTACAGGTAAAAGCCCTGTGTAGGTCTGTGCTGTAAGATTGCGGTTTTGTTCGAAGCGTTTGTGGGAAAATATACAAGCTTGTTTCTAAAATACAGCAGGATGTTTTTAGACCGATGTCTTGTAATGAAGATAAGTCACGACTGTGCTGCAGATTTGTTGAAAGAAGGGCAGGCACAAAGTTTTCAGCAGAGAGAATTTTTAACTTCTCCCTGTGGGTTCCCTTGAGCTACTGGGGGGAAGACGGGTCCCCTTTGTCCTGCAGCTGTCAGCTGACATGCTCCAGACGGCCAGCTGAGCTGCACGTTCAACTTCACCGCATTTCAGCAGCTCACGAGGAAAGTGGAAGCCTCAGCTAGCCTGTGCTTCATGGCCAGCATGCAGAAAAGTTCCTCACCTCCTCCCAGAGTCAATCAGTTCATCTCCCTTACAAACGGCTGTGTCCTGGCAGGTCTGTGCCTTCTCCTATCTTCTAGATGCTGGGGAAAAGGTGATAGCTTCCATATCAAGGTGATAGCTCTGCTTCCCTCTGGAGACACTTTTTAGTCTTAAGCACTTGCTTTTCTTTTGCTTTCTTGAAAGACATGAAAGACTGGTGTACCAGGGGAGCCCAGTTTCCAAATGTCACAATACATTTCATCTAGCTTCTATTTAAAGCGTTACTTGTGTGGTTAAACACAAGCTTGAAAGCTCAGGGAATTTGCTCCAATTTGTGCTCTGCTGAGATTCTCTTTGGAAAGCCTCCATGCTTTTTTCTACCTCAGTTTCTCAAAAGTGCTATGTGAGAAGCATTTCTTATATCCCAGAGGGGTACTATGAAAAAATATATTATAGTTCATTATTTGTTTAATTAGTAAAATACTGCTATATAAATACCATACACATATTAACTAAGAAGTAATAGGGCCTTTGATATAGTATATAGAAGAAAACAGGAGAACAATAATTTTTTTTTAAAAATTGCAGTCAGTTTGAAGTAGTGATTTAATGGTACTTTAAAAACACATGGTGGATACTTGGGAGGCTGGATTTAATATATATGGAAAGACTCTGCCAAATACGAGTTTTCATAGGATTGCAGTAATAAATATCAAAAAAAACCTCTGGAATGCATCGAAGACATGGGGTCTTAATCGATAGTCTGGTTTTGGATTGGTGGGTGTTTTTAATACATACCACAATATTTCTGGATCATTCAGGGACATTGAAATACTTTTTTATATATATGGCTTGAAAGTAAATCAGTCTCACATTTTTCATTCATTTTCTACCAGGCAGGCTTCTTCACAGAATCATGGGATCCTGGAGGTTGGAAGGAACCTCCAAAGCTCATCATCTCTATCCCCTGCTCAAAGTAGGGCTGGTTAAAGCCAGTTCCTCAAGGCCTCCTTGAGTCCAGTTACAAATTCCTTCAACACAAGATATTTTGCAGCCACTGTGGTGTTCAGTGTTTAATTACCCTCATGGTAATATTTTTTTTAAGTTGTAATTAGTCAGAAATTCACATGCTCCAATTTGTGTCCTTTGCGTTTTCTGTGTCCTTTGTGACTGTGTCTGCCCCCTGCTCCATGGAGCACCAGATCCTTATGTTCCTCAGCCTTCCTTTTGCTGCCACGGTACCTACAGAAGCCTTTCCTGGTAATATTCCCCTCTCTGTCTGGTTTCATCTCCCAGATGAGCTTTGGCTTTTGTAACACTAGCCCTACACACTGAAGCGATGTCTCTGTATTCTCCTTGGGCAGTCCATCTGTGCTTCCACTTTCCATACATTTCCCTTTTTGTGTTGGAGCTCAGCTGGGAATCCCTTATCCATCCATGCTGGTCTCCTGCCTCGCTTGCTTGGTTGTCTGCACATTGGAATGGACTGCTCTTTTTAGAGCTCCTGCATTAACAGAGGGGCCCTGGCCTTCGTGCTGCCCCGATACTATGCTCCCTTAGGTAGCATAGTATTTTACCTCTGTGCAGAGATGTGCCCCACAGCTAAATTACCTGATACCAGTATCTGCTTTATAAAAAGTGTTTCTTATTATTATTACTAACTGGTTTTTATGTGTCTATAGATCAGAACTACTGAATTAACTGGATAAAAGTAATTTTTAAAATTGTATTAGCTCAACGGGAAAATATAGCCATGGCAACTGAGGTGGATTCTGTTCTGCTCCGTGTATTGTCAATAGCCCTGTCAGTCCATCCCCAATTACAGAGGCTATTTTACTGGTATTTTTATTAAGAGTCTGAATACATAGCTGGATTTTCAGAACATCAGTCGAGTTTTTAAGTCTGACTGCTAACATAGTTTTTGCTTTATGAAAACAGCAACATTAGAAAACAACTGGAAAAGCATTTACATGAAAAACCGTAGCATCCCTTTTGTGTAATGGGAGTGCAACAGCCAGAAAAGGCTGCCGTCTTTTCCCCCCTCTCACTTTTAAAAGATTAATGGGTCAAACCTTTTGCTGACTCATACTCTGAAAGCAAGGAACAGCTCACACATTTAAATCTTGCTGCAGAAGTTCAAGATGATATGGATAAAACTTACATACGTTATCCATCTGCTAGAGCTAACAACCTGCATATAAATGGAAGATGTATCTGAATCAGAAGACAAGACAGCTGAGTTGATCTGACAGCTCAGTGATACTAAAGGAAGGATATCTCACCCACCCCCCTTTCCAAACCTTCTTCATGTTCCTAATTCTGGTTTTCCACCACTGCTCTTCCATGGGCTTTGCTTTTCAAAACACTCTCAATTGGCAAGTTCAGCTCACTAACATAGTAGAAAATTGATGAAGCACGAAGTAACTTGATCCTTTGTCTTTAGCTAATGGGCAAAACCAGACAAACACAAATTCTCTGATGACAACCAGAAAGGAAGCTGCAGCCAGGAGTGAAAGATGGTAGAGAAGCAAGATCTCAGTAGTGGTGAGCTGCAGCTCAGCAATGCCCTGAAATCTGCCTGTGTGCTGCTTCGGTTCATGGTTTATCTTCAATGTTGAAAGGGTTTGACTCAAGGTGTAGGATTCTCTATGCTGCTCTAAAAGCTCTGCTGCCATGATGACATAGGGCAATGTGCAGTTTTGTGTCAGTAAAGTATCATCTCAGTCTGTGCCTTCGTGATCAGCAGCAGCGTGGCGCAGACAGTCCCATCCCACCCCACCCGCCTAATTTCTCCTGCTTCCACCTGCCCTTCTATTCTCTGCCAAGCAGTGATTTACATAGCTGTGTAAAGAAGCACACAAGTCAAGTGAACTGGCAGAAGAAAACAACGAGCACATCTTTATTTTGTTGTATTAGATCAGTTCCCTTGTTTGTTCACAAAGTAGTACACAAACAGCTCTGCTGTCACAGTGCAGGGAGTGGCGCAAGAACAATTGGTGGGAAGAGAGGGAGGTGGCAGGAAAAACAGCCAGAATTACTTAAGCCAGTATTGTCACCAAATTAATCCTCATGGACCCACAGTTCATGTGAACAGACCCTTTAGCCTAGTTTAAAGTGACCTTTCATACAGAATAGCTTGTTCTGTATGTGAAGGAGCTCCCACTGAACCAGAGAGGCACATTACAGTACATGAAGCACATTTGCAAAGGGACTTTGGAGCTCAGTTTATAGAATAAATGGGGGGACCTACAGTCCCACATACTGGCTCAGTGACAAAGTATAATAAAGATTCTCTGATGAAACCTCTGCCATCAACAAGAATGCAGCTGCTGGTATGGCATTAAACAGAAGCAGTAAAAATGTCTTAAATGCTAAGGGCTGCTGTCCATGCTATTGGCTATCCCAGAACTAGTCCATAGAAGTGTGAATATTAAAGCACTAAATCACCATAACACCAAAGAATGAAAGGGCAGGATAGGAAACTAACATTCAGCTAAACTGTTTCACTTGCCATCTGTACAGTGAGCAGAAGTACGTGCAGCTGCCTCCTTAGGATTTTCTCCCCATCTTCCCAAAAACACTACAAGGATGATCCCCACAAAGATTTGCTTTCAACTTTGGAAAGATACAACACGTCAGGAGCATCCAGGGAAGCCTCATGCTTCCATTACCACGGGAGCCCCTTTGGCAGGCAGTTCTTGGCTTGGGTGTCTCCTTAATACCAGGGGATACCCTTAGAGACGCCACCCTGCTACACAGCCAGTCTGTAGGGAAGCTAGTACAGACTCAGTTCTTGTGCCACATTGTCTGTTCTGTGACAGCATCACTCACCAAAGGAGCAGCTAATGCAAAAAATATTTGGATAAATTAATAAAATTTTTAAAAATGCAGCTTTTGCCTTTGCCTGTAATTTTGCCTTTTTTCCCATGCCACACCCTAGTTTTTCTATGCAGTTCACCATGGCAATACACTTTCCCTTAAATATTTTTCTATTGAAATAGCCATGCACAAGGCTTAGCCCAAGTGTTTTTCCACTGAAATGCAGTCTTGATGACCGTGTTGACATCATCTTCAGAAGCTACTCACAATGCTAAAACTTCAGTGCATCAAAATGTGATGATTCAGAAATGCCTTAGAGACTGTTATGCACTGTAATTCAGGCTTTCTTTCACTGCAAGCTGCAGGAATTATTTGCTGTGGAAAATGGTCCAACACCTATGGTTAATCTGTATTTAAATGAATGCTTTATTCTCTCAGCTCATATTTCAGTTTCATTTTCCAGTAGTTGTACTGGAAAAACTCCAGAGTAACTGTGAAACCTCATAACAGGGTGCAGGCAGATTTGCCAGCAGTGCTTAAGAGGGCAACAGTCCACACCAGCAGCTGCTGGAACAGCTCCCATGTCCTATCACCTCATCACTTTTCTCTTGTGCCTTCTTTTCCCAAGAACTCTGCTCCCCAGGATCTGCCTGTCTCTGTGGTGACAGGCAGCTTTCAGTGCCAGAGCCATTCTTCTGCTCATGCCAGTTCATGTAAACTTGTTGTCTCTCTACAAAGAGGAAAGTCCTGGGTATTAATATTTATTCCTTCCCACTTAGAGTATGTTTTCACTCTATTCCAGTGCAATGCAGCTCCCATTCCACTGTCACTTTCTGTCTTGCCTCAGCCGTATTCCCTCCCCTCCATTGCACAGGATAGCAAACCCATCAGCTAAACCCATTCATTTAAACTGCATGGAGCTGCACTCTTCCCTGCAGGATGCTGCAGACTGCTATAGGAGGTGGTGTTGCTAGAGCAAGGGGCATGTCAGGGGATTCCTGCCTTACAAGCCTTTCCTTTGATGCACCCAGGGTGTGGCGACAAGTTCACATGCACAAATATTTATTAATGGGGCTCAAAGCTGAGGGCATATATTGAAACTAAGAGTGAAAAAAATAACTAGAGAGATTGAGAAAAAGAAAGGAAAGGCAAAGCTCTTCTACATGGACTGTTGGAAAAAAATGGGGAGAGGATCCTCAGAAAGCATCCTCTCCTGGACTTCTCTCCAGGCTGCCCTGTAGTGCTCTTATCATAGCAATGATATAATGATTATTGGGACCCACTCAAATGCTGTTGGTTGAAACCACTTATGTTGTAGGTGCCACATGCGGGATGGTTGTTAAGCTTTGTGCCCCCTGAAATGTAATCCAGAAGCAAAGGGTAGGAGAAGAGGGAAAGGAGGGGTGATTCCCACACTGGTGGCAATCACTTCCCATGGGAACCTGCTGAGAACACTATCAGGGACTTGCAGGTGCAAGGTCATTAGAATAACAACATGAGAACAACAGAATAACAGCATGAGAACAACAGCATGGGAAAAACAAGGGAAAGATACTGCCCCAGGAGCTCTGGGGAACATTGCCAAGGCAGCCAGGGTGAGAGGACCCAGCTCTGGGAGGCAGGTTGGGAGTTGCAGATGGAAAGCCCTTAGTAATACAGAATGCTCAGGCACCTAAGGTACAGATGCAACAGCCCAGGACACACTGCTGGTGCTTGCTGTGCCCTTTTGTCAGTCACACAGCCTCATGCTGAGCTGGTGGAAGGCACAGTAAAGAAAATTCTTCCGGGCCAAAACAGCACTTGCTTGACAAGAGCCCATCATGAAACTACATTTTCAGGAGCCTCTCTCCTGTCTTGTGGTCAGCCAGATCAGGGATCCAACCAAAGTCAAAATCAATGGAGCCAAAAAGAACAGAATATTTTGAAATATTAGAGACAGCATCAGAGAGAAAGCAAGGGCAGAGAGGTGCATGGACAATTTCTCCAAGCAACAACAAGGGCTGAGTCTTTCTTAAACCCATTGTGAGCATACACTTCCAGCCGTGTTTTCCTGTCCCTTTCCTTGTATGGGCATAATCTCCACAGTGACCTGGTTCAGAGCAGGTATCTATCCATGAGCTACGCATCTTCTCTTTCTACTGTCTTAGTTTTCCCCCAACCTGGTTTACCACTTGGCCACACAAATAGTTGTGTTGACCTGATAGAAAAGGCTGTGCAGGGTACATGTGCCAAAGGGAAGGCAGGATGTTTCCTGAACTTTTGCTGCTTTAAAACATAACAGGTTAAACTACGGCCCAAAACGTCTTTGCGTCACTTTTCTACTTGAAGACCTTAAAAGGTTGGAGAAGAAAAATTTGGTCTATCTCTGTTCTGGGTATTACCAGACTAGGACAGTGCTGTCTCAACTGCATTGCACTGTTCCTTGCTGCCATCCTTTATTAGTGTAGCAGCATTACCAAGTGGAACTTTCCCTCGTTAAGTCTTTTTCAATTTATTCAATAATAGTTTAGCTGCTGGAATGGAAAATGGTCACATTCCACATGGAAATGACAAAGAGGTGGGAGGGGACTGAAAAAACACTGGGGTATAGGATTAGAATTCCATACGCTCTTGACATATTTATAGAAGGGACTGAAAATAGCTTTTTAATGGAGGTAAAATTGAGATACTGCGCTTCAACTGCACAAGCATGGGGCAGACAACATAAAAGTAAAGACCAGGCCTCAAGAAGGAGGCTGAGGGGATTATAACATAAAGGCTTGAATAATGTCAACTACTGCAGCTAAGGTCTTATCTGTATATCCAGTTAGAGGCACTACACTTCAAGAATAATTTGGCTCTGTTGGAGAGTGTCCAGAGAAGAACCAGCAGGAATGATGATAGGTTTGAAACAATGACCTGCAATGGAAAAACTGGAACTTCTTACTCTTAATAACAGAAAACTGAGAAGAGAGGTGATGACAGACATGAAAAAAAGGAAAGGTCATTGAAGAAATAAATTCTTTTCTTCAGGAGAAGAAGCAATGGGCTTTAATTGCAGTAAATATGATTCAGATTATGTATAGGGAAAATATAATGGATAATTAATAGGAAGAGGTTGTTGTGAAGGATAGTAAGTGGAAGCTTCAAGGTTAGAGAAAAGTCAGTTATTAATATTTTAAGCATACCTGATCCCATATAAGGCCAGGGAGGCCAATGGCTACTCAAATTCTTTTCTAAATAGGCATGTTCCAGATGCAGGGCAGACAAGGAGGAAGCACAGAATTAACAGGGATTAGTAGAGAACAAAATAGTCTAACAGATTACATTGCAGCAGAATCAGGGGAAAGTCTTGCTGGCCTGTTTCCTTCACCCTTAATGCCAAGGTAAGATCTGGGCTCAGGGTAGCTACGTATTTCTGATAATCTTTGAGAAACTGAAGAGGTAATATTTCCACAGTTGGCTTATTGCTGAAAAGGGGTTTCTAAAGTTGGCTGTTAGGAAAAAAAGTCACTGTGAAAACTCTGAAGCCTTCAAGTTCCTTTCTGTGTACCATGGCCAGTGCTTGCCTATATGCTGTGACTCTTTAATGGCTGACAACAGTGGTGTAATATTGTAAAACAATGATTTTAGGTCATCCTCAGAGTGAAGGCTTGCTTTTCAGTGCACAGAGAGACCGAGTCTGTACAAGCTAACTGTTCCCAATCATGATGCCTTGTAAATATGTGGTGGCACACAGGCTCCAGCTCTGTGCATGCAGAGCAGCTTTGCAGTTGTGTGCTGAATTTCAGACTGAGCACCAGGCACTTTGCAGTTACCCCTCTCCCACCTGTGGTATCTCTCATTTGCCATTGGGATGCACATTACCCACACTGCTGGCTATGGATTGACTCTGAACATCTTAACTGTATCTAAAGAACATCTTAAATGGCTGGAAATGTCACTCCAGAGGGTACCAGAAATGCCTACAGCTTTAGCTATACATTATCTGTCATGTGACTGTATTTGACGGAAATCATCAGATCCAGCTATGAGCAAGAGCATCCCTTAGCCTACTTCCTTCAGGATTATTATCAAGATAGCCACAGAAAAACCCTTTAGGAAAATACGTTTGGTTTCTTGCAATAAAATGTAGATATGTGTATACTTCTAATCTTGGACACTTGTCTGACGTACAGACAGCAGGATTACCCTCACTAGTTTCTGACTAGCTATGAACAACTCACTTTTTTTCATTTCCATCTATAAATCTGAAGCAAATAATAATTATGATTTCCTCACTAATGGACTTTGGGCCCTACTGACAAAAAGTTCACTTTTAAGTATTGTTTTATTACTTTCCGGAGGAAAAAAAACCCAGCATTTTTAGGGACTTTAAAGAGGAGTTGCTAAGAAAATTGCAGATTTAAGACTGCATGAAAAAATTGTAACTCAGACTTCATTCACATGTAGCATCTGTTGTATCTAACTAAATAAGCTTTTTTCTCTTTATCTTTCATGTGGTACTAAGCATGCTTCTTTTTCTAATATTATTGTACTTCTGCTTTTATGTAACACAACTTGAACTAGACACAAAGAACATCGAATTGGAGATAATCATAGCTGAAGGGCTTCAGACAGAGACAGACTGACCTCAGAGGAGGGTTAAGCAGGAGCAAGATGCTGTCCTGGACACCAGAGGCTGCAATATTCCGGCCAAAACATTGCCACTGACAAGGAAAGCATAGGAATGTGTTCCCTAACCAGTTCCATAGTGGAGTTCAATGGCTGTTTCATTTACACTTCATTGATTTTTAAGAGTAGAAAGGGTATTATATGATTCAGCTTGACCTCCTGTTTAATAAGCACAGCTGAGTTTTACTGAATTAGTTAGTGTTGAGCCCAAAATCTCATGTTTATTTAAAGTATTTTCCACAAAGGCATCCAGTGGAATGGATGAAGCTGAAGACTTGAAGAAATGGAAAATCTGCTGCTTCCCATGGTAGTCTGTTCCACTGATTAATCACTCTCACAGCTGAACAATTGTGCCTTATTTCTCCTGTGAAATGTGCCTGGCCCCAGCCGTTAGTGACATTAAGTGGCACCTGGTACTTCTTCCCTGTAAGAATAAGTTTTGTTATCAAGCCACTTCCTAATTTATCTTTGTTTTTTATGGGGATTGTTTTGTTTCTTTTTTTTTTTTTTTTTTTGGGGGGGGTGTCTATTTTTTTTTTTTTTTTAGAGTTAGAACATAGCTTTTTAAGTGTAGAAACCAGCATACCTATGGTAAGCAGCCATGACCACAAGCATACTTGCTGCCAGTATCCTGTGTGCCCAGACCACCACACCTCCTGCCATGTGTCTCCTCTGGAGCTGCCTCTCTTTCTGCTGTCAGACTTGTCTCCCAGCCTGTTTCAAGCACAAATAGTTTGGTTTCTTAATTATTTTAATGGGAAGTGTCCTGGCTCACTGTGACCCAACAGGGCAGCTTTGCAAGCAGATGTCAGGCAGCAGCACCTTGTGTTGGGAGGAGGAGTCTGGAAGCAGCAGCAAACACCACTGAGCACAGCAGAGGATCTCCATCCACAGGTGTGGTTGCCCACCTTTGGTCACAATTATGTGGCAATTTAAACCAGCCTGATTAGTCCCTGCCCATATCATCCCATCTTGTTGCTAGTACCAGCTCTCCTATTTATATGACTCTCGAGGACCCCACTCCAAGACAATAAACCCACAGAAAACTTTCACTTATTTCACTGAAGTCGTTTCCTGGCACTTTGGTGCCCAACTCATCAAGGGACTGGACAAATTCCAGTGTCAGTGCAATGGAGGATATTGAAATCTGCGTTCATGTTATAGGTGTCAGTGCCTACAGCCATTTTTCATCTGCCTGTGCCCATGAGTCATAGCCCAAAGCTTCTCTGACCTCATAGCAAAATGCCACAGTTAACACCATCCTCACAATTCATCTGTAGACCTAAAACCACCTTAAAGCTGACCATCTTATGTATAAAGTCAAGTTTCAAAACAATATAGACACATGGGAGAGGTAATATTAGGCGTGCATTTTCAAATTGTCATTGCAATGAGCCCTGCCTACATCTTGGACTACAGACCACAAAGAAAGCTGGAGATCAGCTTATTTTCAAGCTCCCTGAAGATACTCACTGGAATGCAGTCACTGTGTTAAATACCTTACAGGAGACTAGAGGTTTAGGGAGAAGGTCCCAGTCAACAACCTTGATTAAATCTTCAGCTGCTGCACATCAGGATAATATATAGGCTTCTTCAGAACAGCATTATTTTACTCTTGGCTTAACAATGAGATGTTTAAATACTGAAAAAGAAAAGAAAGACTGCCTTGTTTTTGTTTAAGAGTCGTTACAATGGTGATCACTTAGTCTAGCCTTTGTTTTGTTTTGCCCAGGGACACATTTAAAGAAAATGTAATATCTTAATGATGTTCATGTTCATACATAGATTCCCACAGCAGCTAAACAGGCACTGGCCATCAGACTGCTGGTTATGATCATCTGTCTTCCCCTTGTGTAGGTTCATTTCATATTCACTGTAGTTCTGATTCATTGCAATTTGTAAAGTAATAAATTCCTTACCAAAAGCTGGTGTCACATTTCCAAAGGAGAAGTCTTGAAAGATGTTGAGTTAAAAAAAAAAAAAAAATTGCATATATCTATTTTCTTTTCTAATCCCAGGAATTATTATTGTTCATATTGGCATAGCTTTATTTTTTAAACAGATGTTGGAATATAGGCAGCTGCCACAAACAATCAAAACCAGAATTACTTACCTTGTTTCAGTTTCATTTACAGTTTGGCTGCATTCATGCCATGGAATTTTAGAGTTTATATCTCTTCCATACCACAGTTTCATCACTATTCCTTCAAATGACAATGTTTCCATTTTTCATGAGAATAGACAGAAAATACTAACTAAAAAATAAAAATTTCTCTTTTAAGAACAGCTAGTCTCTCACTCTACTACCTTGTAAGTCAATGGAGGTTGTACAGTGTTTGAAATAATATTTCCCTCCTTCCTTTCATGCTCACTGCTATACTCTTTCTGTGAATGGCTTCTTGTGAAAAGTACATGAATGGAAGAATCCCAATGTGCCTCTTTTAAGTGTTCATTTCATGCAATTCATCATAGTCTCCCCTCGTTGTCCTGCTACTAAAATTAAGTTTTATTATTTTTCCTTTAATACCCATGGTTTTCCATTCTTATGTGAGTCTTACTGCCCATCTCTCAACCTTTTTCTTTTAACTATATCCTTTATTAGACCCAGTGGCCAAGCTGAGCACATTATTTTAGAATATCTTCAAAAACTCTTTGCTCTGTCTCCAGGTCTTTCCTTCCTGAAATAATACTGACTAGTCTGCAGGTTTTGCCTTCCTGCTTCTCACCTCTTTCCCGATCAGAAATGAACATTCATAAATATATCCATGGTCACCACTTCAAACAAGGATATAATATGAGTAGCTCCTAGATGACAATTTTACAGAAAATAATACAATTTATTTTTCTTATTACATAAGCAAGAGTTTAGTTTGGGTAGATTTTTTTTTTTTTTTTTTTGTATTGAAGTGTGTTTTATGATGCTCTTCCTTTGGAAGAGTCATGGTAAGTAATAAGAGCATTTGTTCTCTCCTTTAATCCTTCTCCCCAGAACAGATCTGGAGATAGCATTGCTTCTGGCATTTGTGATAAAATAGGCAACACTGTCCCCGCCATCACTGCCAAGCCTATATAACACATGATTTCAGGGGAAATGCTGTAGGACACCAAGCTGCCAGGACTGGAGTGTTGCCTGCTATTTGGTATTGCCATGCTGAGTGTTGCAGTTTCTACTCCAAACTTTTGGCTACTCTGTGTTAACTCTTGGCTGTGATGAACATGGGTGGAGTAATTACTGATTTTTCTCATCTCTGCCCTCTGATGGTATTTTACTTCTCTTGGACAGCTTAACTATTCAAAGGCTCATTCAAGGCCAACTTTCTGTCTCCTGATTCTTCCTGATTCATTTTATTGATGGATTTAGAGTACTATAATGTAAGGCTGAGACATAAATTTCCATTTCAAAAGATGTCTAAGGGTTTGTCATATTGGTATCATCTTTCTAGCGTGTCATTTCATTTTGAATTGGGGCTTAACCAGTGTCCCAGACACCTAAGCATGGTTTCACTATTAGCTGTATATATCAGCCCTTTCTGGGGGGCACAGTTTCAGTCTGTGAGCTGTTACTTTCCTCTAGATTAAGCTGTGACACTGGAAGAAGTTATCACTCCCAAATTTTCTCTGTTTCCTCTCTTCCATGTATTCCTGACCCCTCACATCTGTCAGATGAGTTGTTTATGTAGGCACTTCCAAACCCATCTCTCTGCCAAAGTGACCTAGATTTTGAAAATGAATTATTTAAACTTTTTAAGCCAAGTTGTCCCTTTTTCACTTAAGTGAGTCAGAGAGTATTCCCACTGCTTCATCAGGAGAAACCCATGGAGTTGGTATTTTAAAAGAGAAGAAAGAATAGCCAGTTTGGTGGAGAGACGTGATGACACAGGCAGCAGTGGCTGCTTCTTCCACCACCAGCTGGCTCTGGCAGACAATATTTTTCTACTTCTGCTTTCTGCATGCAGAGCATCTGCTCTAGAAAGATTACAGTGGATAAGACTGGGAACATCTCTGCTATGTGGATTTGCCAGTATGAATCAGCACTTCCTAAAGGATGATCTACACTGTGCTCATCTGCACGATACAGACATTCAGGAGGGAGAGAGGGAGCTAGAAGAGCTTCATCTAAATCCAGCCAGGATCTTCCACTAGAGCAACCACTGGGCTGTTTTACACCTAAGAGAGCAGTGAAAGTTAAATGAAGAACATACTGCTGATGTTCCTTTTCAGAGACCAACACTGAAGTTTCCAGACATAAAATAAACTTTAATTCCCCTGTCCTCTCAGTACTAAAACACTGGGTGAGCATTCAAGTGTGCTATATTGTTTTATTGGTGTTTCATTGAATCTTAAACTCTTTCAAATATCTACAGTGACTATACACAGTTTTTCAGTCATGCTACCATTTATTCTACATTCCTGTAACTTCCTTCCTTAACCTGTGCTGATAACCTCATTTTTTCTCCCATTCTCTGCATTTCTCAGCATATTTTCAGAAGGAAACCGATGCTAAAAAATAACCTTCTTTCTCTGCACTGTCTTCGCATCCTTTAACATTCCACCCATTCCCTAACTGCACCATGAACAGGATTCACAGGCAATTTACCATTACATTTCCTATATGTCCTATGCAAAACATATGTAGGTAGGCTGAAAAGCTAAGCAGATGCTTGATGGAAGGTTGTCCTAGTTTATTCTCCCTGTATATTGCACATGTTGAACCATTGTGAAACTTCACCTATCTGCTTGACTGCTCAGGCTGCTTGAGCTATAGGGACAAACCATATTCAATGGCAGTACAAAGAGGCAATTGTCCTACAGCAACTGTCATCATGCATACTCTGTGCTGGAACACAGTTACTTGAGTGCTCTCAGGTATTTTCAGGCAAGTTAGATTCTCCCCAGTGCCCCATGTCCACAGCAGAGGTGACTGTCTCAGCTCATCCCCTTAGGATCCATGTGCAGTCAGTGGAGGAGGCAGCACCATCTATCCACTCTGGGTTAGACATTTAATTTAGGATGTCCTGATTTTGGCCATATGTGCCTGGCTATGAGTGTTGTAAAGGGATGCAATGCAATCCAAGACTAATTTTAAAATTTTAAAAGGAAAAAAAAGAGAAAAGGTTAACTGAGGGCTCAATATTACAGTCTTTAGTATCTCTCAGGCTACTTTCATACTTGATGTAAACAGACCCCTGTTGAGTGGATCCTATTAAATAAAGACTGAAAGTTTCAAGTATAAATTGAAAAAGATTTGCCATTTGGAACACTACTGTGTTACATAAAGGTGACAAATTTAATAGTGTTGCACGGACCCTGTATCAAATCAAGACCTTGTTGAGGAGAAGGGAAGTGACAGTCCTGGAGCTGTGATAGAGAAAGTCCCATACAGATGTTGCCAAAATGTCAGGATCAACAGACTTGAAGCAGCAGAAATCTCTGCAACCAGGTGCTCCTCACAGACAAAATAATGGGTAGAGCTGGTGCTGAGCACTATTAAACATTTACCTTGTCCGTGAGAAAAGGAGGGTTATTTCCACTGCCCTAGATACTCTCCTCCCTTTTTCTTGAGAATTGATATTCTTTCATCTGCAGCCCTTTCTTTATCAGAACAAAACATTCCTGCCCATCTGCAAAACCTTTCAGGCACCATGCCAGATCAACAGCATTTCCCAGCACACAAGGCATGTTTAGCACAGAGCAGAAAACAGTTATCCAGAGGAACAGGACACACAAGATAAGGCAAAGTTGTTGAGGTGCCTCAGAAAGCTTGGCAGGTTTCAGAAGGACTGCTGACTGATTCCCCTGAGACAGAGCCTTGCACAATCTTTTATTCCTGATGAAACACCTATAGCCATCTATATTCTATTCTGGGCAGCTCCCTTCAGCCAGTCTGCGTGGCCAAAGGCATAAATAAGTGCTTAATGGTGACAGGCACATGAGATAGTTCCCCAAATGACTGGTCTTTCAACCTGACAGTGACTAGCTTTCATACATAAGTTCAATGAATTCATAATTCTTGTGTCTCAGAGATTTGCGTTATTATTAATTACTGACATGCAGTAGTTTAATTCTTCCACCTGTTATCACCTGACTGAGATTTCACTGGAGATAACACAGAAATGAGACACCACACAAAGCAGAAGACCTGAAGAAACTGTATCTCTGTAAATGACACCCTGGTTTCAAAGGAGAGGGCTGTTTGAGGGAAGGATAGGAGGTCTAGAAGAACATTTTCAAAGAAGGATATTTATGTCTTAAGACTGTAATCACAGCTGTAACTGCTCTCTGTGGATTCCAGGCTAGGATGGCTCTTGTCAGTAACTCCACAGAGCCAGTGGAGGTTTTCTTTCTGTTCTGAAGTAATTTCTTATGAGATGTTTAAACACCTATTTTCAAACACTCCATGTATTTAAATAGAATGGTATCCTTTGGTAAAAAAAAAAAAAAAAAATACACCATTATTGATATAGCATTGATTTTGCTCTTTCTAGATCAAGAGAGATGGTATCTCAGGTCTTGGCTGTATATTACACCTCTCTTACTGTGTTTTACCTGTTTCTTGTTTCTATGGCATGAGGTATATTAGACATTTTATATACATTAATTTTTGGGATATAAAAAGGGCTTATATTTTTAAAAATTGTCTAACTTTTCAAACTATACCAGCTGATCCAACAAAAGACTATCAAATCTTGTGCCACCAATGTTCACTTGAAGTACAACCCTTTCCATCTCAGCAGCAGATGGTAGAAACCTGCTACAGCCTGGAAGTTTTTAGCCTTAACTTGAGCAAAATGATGGTGATCTTTTATTCTAAAGCATGGTATTTTACAGACAAAAACAAAATACAAGAACTTTGCCAAAGGACTGCATGCTTGCAACACTGCTGGCTTCAGAACCTAGCTGAAGCTTTTTAACTTAAAAGTATGAAAGAATCAAAACCAGAAGAATAAAGATTTTCTAACAAATGAAGCACAGTGTTAGTGTTTATGAAAGAGGACAGTGCAAATCTCCACTGGAAAGCTTTTGTGAAATGTTATTTACCCTTAAGATTTCAATTTTTTTCTCAGCGTTATTATTTTCTTTACTAATACCTTAATATTTCTATGCTATGGTGGCTCAGCAGAAGTTGAGCTCAGTACTGTAAACATATGGGCAAATAGCTTTAGAATCTAAATCCAAGACAAAATACAAAAGACCTAGATGGAGAGTGAGGAAGCGATGCATCTGCATTAGCCAGCCAGACAGCATGGATTGCCAAGAATTTTCTAGGCATCATAGCCAAGGAGAGCTGCAAGAAGGAATCTGAATTAGAACAATGAATGGGTCTGAGAGATCATTAATAGGAATAATTTATTTTTTTTTAAACATGGCAAATATGTGGCAGAAGCAGGAGTCACTCTCTCAGAATGCATCATAGGAAGAGAGGATAGAGAAGCTGTTAACCTGAGAGAAGACATACAGCTGAGTTTTGATGAACACAGATGGGGAAATCAGTAAAACCATACAGATGTGGCAATGCAAGTAGAGTATGGATTGTACATAAGAACTGCACAGCTATGAGTTTTCCATATTCTGAGTAAAGTTTCATACTCTTTAAGTAGTTTAATTTTAGACAATTTCTGCATCCTGATCATGCAAAATACCTAAAACTTGCGCACAATTTTTGCTGATGAGATGTGTAGGAAGGGCTTTATCTTAGAGGAACCTAAACAATTGAATCTGTATTTAAATGAAATCCAAAGAGATCAAAGTCAAAACTGATATCCAGCATATGGGTCTGACTGACAAGATCATGTACAGTACACAGTTATGAAAAGAGTGAAAATCAGGTTTTGGTAGTGAAGGCTGGAACATCTTCTTTGGTCAGATGGAATATAAACCTATTACACACCCACTGAAGATATCAATATGAAGTTTTAATTTGAACAGAAAGGACAAGGCTCAGATGCCACTATAACATACATATATATAAATCCAGGCCAGTCACCCAAGCTTCCTTCATGGATGGTAAAAATCTACTAAATGGATTTTAAGACAAAATCAATTTAATTTAGGTTAAATATCTAACATTGAATAAAAAGATCCCTAATGTTGGTCCCTGGAAGTGCCTTTTTCTGTCCAGTGACTAGGAAAAGCAATTCAGATGCCTGGTTTAGCTGTAGACATCTATGCTACAGATGCCTAATGTTAGGTAAGACGACTCAGCCATGGAGGCAGATGTGGAGTAGTGACTGTAAGCCTCAAGAACAGAGATGGTAGATTATTATACATGTGAGTGTGAGGCTTCTCAGGCATAAAGTGCACAGAGAACAAAACTCTGTGTTTTTGTATATAAGTGCTGCCCATCAATCTATCATGTATAGAATTGTTGCATTCAGAATGGAAACCTTCCTGCTCTGGAGGAGGAGGAGGCTAGAGGTTCAAACTGCATAGCACATTGGCTATGCTAGCATAAGGAAAGCAACAAAGTGATCTCTCTCCCTAATGATTACAGTTAAGTCAAGTTCCAAGAATACTGTCTGTGTATCCAGCAAACTCTCTTGGACATGTACATTTCCTCTGGCTCTAAAGTACTAGGCTACAAAGTACCATATAAGTGCATGAAATTTCCAGACTTTTTTTTTCCATGAAAAGAAAGCTTTCAGCATTGCAAAGCCAAGTGCAGACATTACTATACATCTTTTTTACTGCTGGCAAAGACCGGGTGGGAATTCTGTGCACATGGTACATCTGCAAATAAAGCAGGTCTGGCATGCACTTCTAAGTTGTCTCTTATTTCCCACCCAGATATCTTGCAGCTGCAAATGAAGGGTATTTGGTGATAAGCATGTTTGGAAAATAATTCTTTGATAAAGAAAGCCAAAGCTCAGCATTTGAATTACAATCTGAATTACACTGCAACAAACTGAATTGTGCCAGGATGATCCTTTGAATGGATAAATAGGAATTCTGTGGATAAATAAGATAGTAAATGCTGCAAGGCAATGAATTTAAACTCTGTGGTCTCATGGTAAATCAGTGTGTTGTGCCTATATGCAGGGAAATGATAGAAAACACTTTGTGACATGACATTTGGCCTCTACAAATAAATATTCATAAGTTACAAGCAAAGGGGAGAAACAAGAAACAAACAAATAAAAAAGAGTTTGTAGCTGCACTAATTCCTGTGGTTAGAAAGTATCTGGATAATGATGGGAAGTCAATAATAACCAGGAAGCAGAACAACAAACAACATAAAAAAGCAAACTCAAAGGCAGTCAGCCCAGAGTTTTCCATCACAGTCAGCTCAAAAAAAAAAAACAAAAAAAAAGAGACAGATTTCTGAAAACTATTGTGGATGAACTCACCACTGTGTTTCTACAGGCTGATGACATGATGACTGCTTTGATTTCAATGTGATGTAAAGCCAAACCAGCACACTGTTGACATAGACCCATTGTCTCATACTAACAGAAACACTGTTCAGTTAATGGGTCAGGTCCTGACTGATTCAGACCAGAATCTGAGACTGGAATAAACCAATTGAAGCAGATTATTTGATCCTAGTGGAGAACTTTTATCCTCTCTCATCCCCAGGCCATAGATAAAACAAGTGTCAAGTAGCCCAGTGGAGGACTAGAGCAATGAGTGGCACATGGACGTTGTAGTGAAATTCCTGAGGTCCGCAGAATTTTCCCCTGTGCAGAGACAATACAAGATCCATATATGTAAGTCCTGCAGGATCTATCCTGTCAGGTCATAAGGTTAAATTTGTGCTGATGACAGTGTGGGGCCAGGGTGAAGAAGTGTGCTATGGCAGTTGAATGTGCAGATCATGTAGCTGCTGTGGGGACGGCAACACATGATAATGCAGACAGAGACAATAGATGGTATCTGGGCAAGAGATCCCCTGTGCCAAGACTCATGTCAGTGATATCACACCCTTGGCAGAGAGAGCTATGTAGCATCTCTCAAATGTCTGTTTGGGAATGCAGACCACAGCTTTGGCCTGAATCACCTTCAGTTTCAGAGGGTCATGAAAATCCTTCAGACAAAAGAGGTATTTCATTGCAGCACAGGAGCTGCCCATCTCCACCCAAGAGGGTGCTGTATAGCAGTAGGCCTTCTTATGTCACATCCCTTCATCAGCTTCTTGAAACAGAAAAGCCCCACATACTCACAAATTAATGTATTTATTCTGTTAGAATAGCAGATCCCCCTGTGGCTTATACTTTAGCACCTACCTGTGAATTTGGAAAAATCTGCCTATACATGAAATCCTACCAAACAAGGGTTTCTTGTTGCATTACTATCGGTCATCTCTGCCCCTAGGCTGAAGCTTGAAGACATTCAATTCAATACAACAATTTGTCTACTCTTCTTCTGTCAAGGCCATTAGCAGGCTATATAAGTACCTAAGTGAAGCTCATGAGCAGTTTTAGCATATTACTGAATTAAAATTAAGTAAAATATATTTTGTCTTTGACTGCAATAGCCCGACATCAGAAATAGGATGTTTCTCCCTGTGAATACTAGGAAAGTGCTAGGTCCATTTCAGAAAGGAAATCTAAATTCATCCTGAGCATCATTTGGACGTCTGAGAAAAGGTTTAGTAATATGTCTAGCCAAGCCACAGAACTTTTTCACATCTGGATATGTCCCATGTGCTAAACTGCTTCAGTCTGTGAACAATTCCAAAATACACTTGGCTTTATTATTGTAAAAGAATGTAATGTTATATAACCAAACGTGAAAGCACATATTGTGGAATATTTCAGAAAGAACAACATGTTAAAATTGCACTTTTAAAACAAGGTTTGAATTTAATGGAGAAAATGGCCTCAACTGGTCTGCATATGTCAATAGTTTACTTTACGTAATCGGCAGAAGGCAGAGAAGCCTGCCAGGAAAACTGCTTTTAAAAATAAAATCACACTGGTGAAATGGGCTTTCTTCAGAGCAGAGGTGGGCCTCAGCTGCAAATATCATATCTGGCTTGTTCAGAAGTTTGAAGCACCTAAATTCCAAGGTATTGCCCCACTATGTCTTTGAAACAGATTTAGAAGTTATCCTCAATTAAGAATTAAGAATGTGTCTCTTTTTATACTATGCAAAGAAATTCTGAAAGGTTATAAAAATAAGATCTTGGGATGAGGTGGTTTTCCTATTAAATATTAGCAATATCAAGATGGACTTTTTCCTGGTTTTACTGAATGGCTCTTTAGGGTCAGAAAATCATCCCGAGTTCTTCTTCATCCTTTATTTAGTTGTGGCCTGCCAAAGTAACAACCAAACTCATTCCAGGCCCAGAGATGTACCTGTGTTAAGAAGGAGATTGTGGTACAGTGGAAAAATGCCAGCCCAGACCTTCTAGAGACCCTTAGAAAAGTCCTGTCTCAGATTCCTGCCTATAAAAGAGTGAACTTCAGAACAGCACTGTGGGAATATGTGAGAAATAAGCCTTTGCTTGCAAATGGCACCACTTACTGACAAGGCACCATGGCAGAAAAAGACGTTAAAGATATTTTTACTAGTGGATAAGCAAAAGGTTTAATGTAAATGAGAGGAGTGGAACTCCAGAGTGGATTTATTTTTAATTCTTCAAGATTACTTTTACATATCATAAAGATGGGTCACCTACAGTTTGTTTGTTCCTCTGGAGTTTTTTGTCTTTTATTATGCTGCAGAATTGCTGAGTTTCATCAGCTAATCACGATCCTCTCTGTCACTTCTAAGGCTTGATAAAAATAACCTGTGTTTTCTGGGTAAAGAATGGACAATGAACAATGTTCAGGATAACACCACTCCCTATTTCTGCACTGCTATCATCCAAGGAGGGCAACAGCATGCTTAATAAACTGGGGGCAAAGTCTGCCCCGTGGATATGCAGCTTCTCTTGAGTGCCTTGAAGAGTGTGGATGCAGTTCACCTTGTGCACATATTCCTCACTAGCTGCATTTCAGCAGCAGGCGATCTCTGTAGGGGAAACACAGCAGTCCTTCCCATTCTGTGCCACCAGGATTACACAAAGGAAGGGAAGTGAGGAATACGTCATCCAGCTGAAACTACAGAGAAAATCCAGGAAGAAAGAAAAACATCTGAGCTGGAACATAGCCACGTCTCAGAGGTTAACACCCTACTTCTGTGAAAAGTGCCGTAGTCATAACGATAAAAACGTGGTCATGTCCTCGTGTTTCATACAAAGCGAGGTTTTTCAATTCAATTTCCATTTTAAAGACCCAAAATTCAGAGCAATGCTGTTCTTTCTAGGCACTCTACAGTTCTGGGTAAAATCTGCCACAAATAGGATGCCTTTTTTGGTTAGGAAATCTTAAAAAATGTGGTGTGTGTCAGAATCCAGTGAGTAAATCAATTAATAACTCTCAGTCTATGGCTTATTTGTGAATCATTTCTTTGCATACTTCACATATCCATTACTCATACTGTGTGGTCGATTCCTTAAGGCTTTATCTTCACTGCAAAAGGGATCCATTCTTCACAACAGGCTACCTGGGCCAGATCAGATTTGCTGTCTGCAGCTGTATTTTTCTTTGAATTGACAGAGACAGAAACTGCTGAGCCTTGCTTCCATTAGGATTTAAACTGGGATAGCCAGTTGGAGAAAGACAGCAATTTTAATGGAAAAAAACCACTGAGCTTGTTTTGGGTTTTGTTTGCTTTGCAGCAAACATGTCATTTTTGTCCAAGACATTGTTTCAGCTCCCTAATTGAATGACGGAAATTTTTTAAGCAGAACAATGAAATGGCCTTCTTGTGAAAAAAATTCTGGTTGCCATCCAACTACTTGCGAATAATTCCAATTGAAAAAGTCAGAGTAAAACAAACTCTTTAAATTATTTGTGAATACATTTGTATTTTGTATTTTTTCAATAGACTCTGCTTACTGCCACGCTTGGGCATTGCTTTGTGAAGAGAAGAGGATCTTATTTCCTGTCCAGCATCACCAATCTCTCACCCATTTGATCCTACTCAGTATATAAAGTCATGCACCACAGCAGCTCAGCTTTTCTTCACCTTATGCTCCATGAAGCTTTAACTCATTCTGATAAGAAACAAGATATCTAGAAATAAGCAGGAGGGCCTAGTTAAAAATATAACTGAATTAAAAGCTTGCTTTTGAATGCCTTTTTTGTTACTTAAGATCTGCCTGTCAAGTGAGGTGACATTCAGCATGAACTGGATCTCAGAATCTCAGCCTTAGTCATTTCTGCTTAATGCAATAACATTTTGAATGAAATAGTTTATTTCCTGGCAAAGGGCTTAACAGCAAAATTAGACTGTGTTCTGGCATGGCACTTAAATTGGCTTCCAGAAAGCTTGTGATTATCTTCTGAAGCTGGCTGAGCCAAGGGTCTGTTCTGTATCAGTGCTTCTTGGTCTGTTCTGTCCTTTTCATTCCAGGTACAGCCTCACCAGTGCTGAGTAGAGGAGGACAATCCCTGCCCTGGTCCTGCTGGCCTCACTGTTGCTGATACAGGCCAGGATGCCATTGGCCTTCTTGGCCACCCGGGCACACTCTGGTTCATGGTCAGCTGCTGCTGACAAACACCCCCAGGTCCTTTTCCACTAGGCAGCTTTCCAGCCATTCTTCCCCAAGCCAGTAGCACTGCCTGGGGTTGTTGTGACCCAAGGGCAGGACTGAGCACTTTGTTTTATTGAACCTCATACAATTGGCCTTGGCCCATCAATCCAGCCTGTCCAGATCCCTCTGCAGAGCTTTCCTGCCCTCCAGCAGATCAACACTCCCACCCAACATGGTGTCTGCAAACTGACTGAGGGTGCACTCAATCCCCATGGCTATCTAGATCATCGATAAAGATGTTAAAAAGGACTGGCCCCAACACTGAGCCCTGGGGAACACGACTGGTGACTGGCTGCCAACTGCATGTAACTCCATTCCCCACCACTCTCTGGGCCATCCAGACAGTTTTTAACCTACAGTGCACCTATCCAAGCCATTTCTCCAGGAGATTGCTGTGGGAAAGGGTGTCAAAGGCTTTACTAAAGTATCAGTGTGATGGAAGAGATGTTAACTCTTCTGTTGCTGCAGTCCTTGTTTCTACAATGTCTAAAAAGACTCATTCTGTGAACATGAGCTTACGAGATCGACACCCTAAAAAATCTGAGTTTACAGGTCGACAGATGTAAAAGAGAAGACAACTTTCATTATCAAGATAATAAATCAATCACAAAGACCTATAAAATGACTTTCTTCTGCCTTGAGACAAATCCTTCACACATAAAAGGGTAGGTCATCTCCACACCATTCGTTTTTTAGTCCATTATCTTGGAAATGTGCATAGAAATGTTTATAGAAAACACCATGTGGTCTGAGGTTTGTGACAGACATTCCCATGTAGGTCAATGGGAATACAAGTGTGAAACATTCTTCAGTGTGCCACTGGCCAGTCTTGAAATCATTACAACCGGCAGCCTAGAAGTGAATCCTTAGGAGGTGAATAACTTCAAATCCCTTTATATTAATCCTTTGAGCTGATCATGCTCTTTCCTCTCTTGGGCATGAATGAAAAACATAATTTTCCAGAATGCTTTAAACAACATCTAAGTATTTTGCATACACAGGCAAAACATGCAAAACCATTAAAGCAAGAACAGAGAAGTCCAGAAGTATGTGAGCTATTTAAACGTAGGAAGTTTGCTAGAGAAAAAGACCCTTGCTCTGCTTTGTTCCATGCTCCTGGTGAACTCTACAACAAGAATACCAAGCTGTTTCATTCTGGAGAGGGATCAATATGGGACAAAGTTCATACAAACTTTTGTTCAGTTGATTAGAATAATGGAATTGTCTAGGTTGGAAGAGACCTCTAAAATTGTGGTATCCAACCATTAACTCACTACCACCATGTTCACCATGAAATGTTGTCCCCAAGTGCCACATCCACATGCCTTTTGAATACTTCCAGGGACAGATATTCCACCACTTCCCTGGGCAGTCTGTTTAAATGGATTAACACAGGATTAACTGCAGGCTACTGAGTTAAGGGAAGAAAATGTCAGGAACTGCTGCTCGTATGGTGTCATAAGAAAGATGCTTCAGTTTTGATCTGAATTGCTGACAACTCTGAAAACATTCATGCGTGATTGGTTCCAAAGCTGAAGTCTACAGAGAAGTTACTGGCAGTGTGCCAGGAACTTGATCTCCTCTCCCTTGCTTTCCAGTCACTAAATTGCTTTAAAGAACCTAAAAGTACATCAAATGCTTCCTGATAAATAATTTTTCATACACCATTTCTGTACTTGTTATAGGACTGTAATGAGAGCGAAATGATCTACCAGCCACTCACTCTCTGCTAAGGTGCCCAGCACATAATGACTGTGTTTGAGAGTCTGGGATTTAAGTGTCAGTACATCCAAAGTAGAGGAAACCCGTAGAACTTCATAGCTCTAACTGGGATGTGGGAAAGCTTCCTGGTTTAAAAAAGCAATAAGAATAAAAAAGCCTGTGAAAACTGGTAGCTTTATGCCTGGTGTTATGTGATCCTTCCTCCCTTTGAGGTACAGAGGATACCTTGTTCTACCTTCGGAAAATATCCGGCTCAGTGGAAGGAGGATGTTTGTTCTGTTCTTCTGAAGAAGTTGGACACAGAGGCCAGTCTGGGGCCCCTGAGGAAAGGTTTCATGATGCCACACTCTCTTGAGGAGATTTTGAAGGAACCTAATTTGCTGTGAGATACAAATGAAACAGTTTACAACGAACAAGTCTTTCCCTTTTATGTGTAATGCAATACTCCTTTTAAGCTGGTGGATTCCTGTCATGCAGTTTTGCTGAGGCACACCCTGACTTGTTATGCATATCCAGTTATAATGCTAAAAATATTGAGAGCCCCAAATAGCATGGCTGAGTTATTTGCAATTACAAATGACCACAATTCTCAAATCTGGTGGGGAAAATTTTGGTTTTAGGAAGATGTTTCTCAGATGATAATCTAGGAAGAGATTTTTAAGCCTGCTGCCATTATTTGTTTCTTCATGATAACTGCAGAAGTTTTAAAAAGAGTTTGTCTGGTTTGCATTTATCCTGGAAAAGAGATTGGAGAACTTGCGTAAGTCTTACATGAAGTAAACAAAAAATGGGTCTTATAAAGCATTTTGTCCACCATTTAAGGTAGAATTTTCATTTATTTCTGTTGTTGCTACACATTGACTCCAACTTCTGCCACATATCCTGAAGAAAATCATATCTGTTCAATATCCCATGCCGTATATTTATTTTGATGAAACTGCTGAAAAATTCTCTGCTGCAAGAAAGGAGAAAGCTGATTTCCAAATTTTTAAAAGATAAAAACAATCAAACAAATTCCTAAACAAATAGATTGTGATGCCTCTAAAAATACACAAGTTAAACCATCTCTGTCTCAGATGCCAGGTTCCTGTACTGTTATAACCATGACAGTTTGTCTTTCTATGCTGCACCACTGTGAGAAGATCAGTGGTGCTGTGTGTGTATCAAATTCCCCCAAAACTGCAACCTTGTCTTCTTTATCTAATAACCAGAGAGCTGAGGCCATGCTTGGCTGCTGTTGACAATAGTGATTCTGCTGAAGGAACCAAATAAACAGTTAAATGCCAAAAAGTGCTCACCCATGGCAAAACTACCCAACAGTCAGAACTACTTGAGCTTTACCACAGCAGAAACAGGGTCAGAAACTTTTCCCGTATCATTCTCATCACGCTAATGATGAGTTCACTGAAGATGGCAGCTTTTAACTCTAAATGAAGAGTAGAAGTAAAACAGATATCTAGACTCCCAAGGTTTTTTCCAGACTGTGTTTGGTTTGTAGTGATGGTTCTCGTATCTGTACTCCACTCTGCTAAGAGTACACCTGGAGTACTGCGTCCAGCCCTGGCATCATCAGTGGAGGAAAGGCATGGACTTGTTGGAGCAGGTCAAGAGAAGGGCCACAAAAGTGATTGGAGGGCTGGAGTACATCTCCTGTGAGGAAAGGCTGAGAGAAGAGGTTTTTCAGCCTGGATAAGACAAGACTTCAAAAAGACCTTATTACAGCCTTCCAGTAATGGGAGGCTTATGAGAAAGCTTGAGAGAGACTTTTGACAAGGGCATGTAGTGCAGCACAAGAAGAAATGGAGTTTCAGAGGTAGGGCAGGTTTAGTTTAGATTTTAGGAAGAAATAATTTACTGTGAGGGTGTTGAGACAGTGGCACAGAGAAGTGGTATATTTCCTATCCCTAGAAACTTTCAAGGGCAGGCTGGATGGGGCCGGAAGCTGGAGGGAAAGAAGGCCAGGAGGATGTCCCTGCTCATGGCAGGGAGGCTGGAATAAGGTGATCTTTGAAGGTCCCTTCCCACCCATTCTATGATTCCATGTTTCCATACATGATCAGCAAGCGCTGAACTCACTGCCTAGAAAAAAGTCAAACTGTTGCCACGCTCCACCAGTACAGCCTGCTCCTGTAAAGCCACTTTGGAGCAATATTGTATCTACCACACAGCTAAAAAGGCTTAAGAGCATTTTTATCAACCAAAATCCTTGTTTGTGAACTAGAAAATGAAGTGGACCAGATTGTTTTGATTCCAGCTCCAGTGGGTACAGCTGTTATTTGAGCTTGGCATGTTGTTTTCAAGCCTGGCTGTGTCAGAGTGGTGACTTTTTTTTGTTTATTTGCAAAGAGCACTTTTGAATATCCACTGCTTTATTTGTGTGTAATTTCACAATGTTCTAACACCTTAGTTTTTTATCCTTCTCTCACTGCAGCATGGGAAGCTACAAAAAGCTAACTTCACTCCTGGCATATCAAGCAGGAACAGTTCACATCTGGGTCTGACTTCTTTTGATGACATTCAAGAAATTCCATTGCTCAAGGAGTTCTGTGAGGAAGACAAAAGTCAACATTTCACAATGCCTTGGTCTGGATGTCTTGGACCAGGGGACCTAGTCAAAAATACTGCCCTTGATACACACAACATACTCAGAGCCCCTGAGCTCCACTGAATTTTGGACTGACAAGGGTGACACTGGTGCATATCCTCTAAAAATCTCAAGCCCAAAAGCAACTACAGACAGTTTGGCCTCAAAAATAGTATAAATCAAAGCAAACTCAGAGAGACATCAGTTCTGCTGCTCATTACTGCATCAATACAACCTTAGAAGCAAATTTCAAATTTGCCTTTAAAAGAGTATTTATAAAGAGCTTAATCACATTCAAGAGGTGTAAGAACATCTTGATAATAGCCTCTATACATTCTATAGGATGAAAACACCTGATTAAATACCTTACATAAACATGCTCTTAGCTTTGTGGCTTATCCATTGCAGTACTGAAAGAAATGCTATGCAAAAATTCACTTTAAATATTTCATTAACCTTCTTAACTCTGACCCAGAATCATGATACATGCTGAGAAACTAACAGTGTATTTTACATAGCAAATGTATGTCTCTGTACCAGTAATTTCTGAGCAGAGAATAAATAAATGTCGATTTTCCAGCTGTACCAGCAGAGGAAATTATAGACCCTCCTCAGTAAAACACTTAGCATCTTGTTAATTTGAATAGTTCTGAAGGAAAGCTTTAAGCAGAATAAATGACCCTTTCCCTTAACAAGAAGTAAGGGGCAGCAAATGAGCAAATTTGCATATGGAAAATAGTTACTATTCACCAGCATTAAATGTTTCCTGTTCAAACTGGCAACAGAGAAGAATCTAATTCTCTAGAATGTTTTATTGAGGAACTAGAAAATTAATGGAAGGGGGAAGATACTACTCATGTTTACCTCAGGAAATAAGCTTAAGTCAGCATTGATAATTCTGCTGAAGTGCTCCCAATTTCCATATTAAAGAGGTTCTTATTTGCTTGCTTAAATCCACATCTAAATAAGACAGGTCTGTTGAGGCTTCAGGATTAATGCTCATAGATTTTAATAATTCAAACAATGTTCAAGGTCTTTTAAACATGCATAATAACTATGAGGTCAAAGAATAACTCAGCCAAGATTTTTAAGTGTCTATGATTTTTGTTACCTCCCATTTACCTTGTGACAACTGTGAAAGGGTCAATTTCACAGAAGAGAAGCACAGTTTTTCCAAAAACAGACTTTCTGTGATATTTTGTGGAGGCCACTCAGATATTAGAGATATTAGTGCATTCAAGTAATCTGTATCTTTGGAAAATCTTAGCCACAAGGGATCTGGCTTCTCAGCAATGTTGCAAACTGCATGAGATAACCAGCTTGGCTTTAGTTTTCTGGCTAGCTCATAATCCAGCCCCTTCTGAAAACAAGCTATAAAAACACAGTCTGCTTGAAGTATTGCAAGAGGTTGTACCATTGGGGAAGCAGAAAAACCTTATATTCCCCTCACTGCACGACAAAATCCAACTGATAATGCTCAGATGTCCTTTATAAGTGACCTAAGAGAAGCTGCCTCACCATTTTGGCAGCCATCCAGAGTGTGTATTTTGCGTCTAGAGTTGGGGGGGGGAAAGACATAGAGTCAAATGATTTTGCAGGAAGACTGACACACAAAAAAAGCAGTTGGAGTATTTTTAACAGAAGCAAATGTTTCACACTGTTTTACCTTCAAAGGCCTGGCTGTGGCTCTTGTTTAGTTTCTTTTGTACTTGGCTGGATCCCAATGCATGATTTGCAGAACATAATCTGCCTTTCCTGTACCTATGGGATTTTTGGTAGCTCCAGATTAGCATCGACTGAAAAAAGCATTTTGGAGTTCTCAAGGCAGCCTATTTAACTGCACTCACCAGAATCTATGTTAACAAGATCAATAGCAGTGTGTGGGTTGTACAACCCAGGGAATAGCTCATCTCGGGCACCTCATCAGTCATTAGCAGTCGCTGGAAAAGCCATAGGATTCCAACAGTGACTGCAGGTAGATATCAAATTTAATTGCAGACAGAATTAAGTGTTTCAGGTTGGCAGGCTTTTGTCTAAACAGCTCTGTAAATGGCATAAGACTGGCCCATTACAGCTACATAGCTGTTTCACATGGAGCACTGCATGTAAAAAATACCATAAAGGAAACCTTATCACTCTCTACAACTGAAAAGAGGTTGTAGTGAGGTGGGGACAAGTCCCTTCTCCCAGGTAGCAAGTGACAGGATGAAATGGCCTCAAGTTGTCCCAGAGGAGGTTTAAATTGGATATTAGGATTTTATTTTTTAATCTAAAGGGTTAAAAAGATGTGTAGGTGTGGCACTTGTGGATGTGGTTTAGTGTTGGGCTTGGCAGTTCTGGGTTAATGGGTGGACTCATTGATTTTCCCCACCTTAGTGACTCTATGATTCTGTAAAAGTAAATTCTCTTCCTCTCAGCTGCTCAGGTTCCCTCCAGAGTGCATGTTGGCTGCCCTATTCCAGTGATGCACAGCAGCCACAAATCTGCTGGGATGACCAATGCGACATGAACAGCAAGCACAAGGCAGCAAGAATGTTCTATCTGAAAGCCTGACTCAGAAAAAGAGGACATATATGCATGTATAAGGGATGTGAAGAGAGTTTGTGTAAATGCTGTGCATTTAAATATGAGAAAATATGCAGAAAACATCTCTGCATATTTACATGCAGAGTTGTGTAAGGAGCTGGAAATTCCACTATCACTACATCATCACTGTTCCATCTGCGTCAGCAGAAGCATCCACTGCACTGGACAGACAGTATGGCCTTGGTGGGTAGAGAGGTGGAGAAGTATAAAACTGTGAATGGAGTGCAGAGACAAAAAAAATATCTTCTGCAGAGACAAAGAAAATATCTTCTTTTCATCCACACCTCTGATTTTTATTTGACCATTGTCTTTATCCCCTTCCTGCATTCCACAAAATCTTCATATTTTTGTGCTCTCAGCAAGGGAGCTGTTCTACAGTGCCTATCCAGCCTAAAACCCACAAGGCCTGACAGGTCCCCAAAGCCTGCCTACAGTTTCTGTGTGACACCGAACAGACAAACTCTTTAGGCCACTGTCCCTTTGAGTGCATGGGCCATGAGGTGAAATTAGGAGAGGCCAAGTGTGAAACAAACAGGAGATGGATCTTCATTTAATAGTGTGGCCACTGTCCCTTTTGTCCCTGTGTCTTAGGGATGGGGATTAGTCCAACTCTGAAACACCATCAAAGTACTCCCTCAGAAACAAAGGGATGAAAAAAGAGAGAAGTCAGAGAAAAGGAGAAGCCAAAGGAGTGGAGGAAACAGTGGCTGAAAAGAAAGACAAATGGTTAAAAACTTAAAAATAAGGAACTGCAGAGGCATAAAGAGCAAACAACTCCCAACACTTCCAGCACTCTGGTGAGCTGCTGGAGTAGCAGTGCTGTTCTGTCTATGGGCAGAAGGACAAATGAAACGAAGCCACATGAATTTAGAGATCAGTGAAGCTCAACCTGTTAACGCAACTGACTGACTTGGCCAAGGCCAGAAGGAGGTAGGTGAGGAGGTCCAACACTGTCGTGGGAGTCTCATTTGAGACAAAGGTAAATAAAAGGTGAGGGGAAAAGTGCAGCTGCAGGGAGAAATTCTATGGGAGAAAAAAGAAGGAATACCAGTTACAAGCCTTATCTGTGTCATCTTACAGAAAAGACACAATTCTCCTTATGAGCTGCTCTATGAACTTATTTCTGTAATAGAACCATAGAATAATAAAATGGTTTGTGTTGGAAGGGACCTTTGAAGGACCTCTAGTCTAAGCCACCTGTCATGAGCAGGGACATGTCCCACTAGACCAGGTTGCTAAAAGCCCTGTCCAACCTGGCCTTGAACACTTCCAGAGATGGGGCATCCACAGCCTCTCTGAACAACCTCTTCCAGTGCCTCACCACACTTACTGTAAAAAATGCTTTGCCTGAGTGGGATTTTTCCACTTTTTGTCCACAGTGATCAGAGACATTAGATCAGAATATAAACTGAAAGATTGGATACCAGGTTAAATAAAATCAGTGAAGAAAACAGGAAGAGAGGAAGAAATATCATTCTCAGGACAGAACATTTGGGCTAATGACTCTCCTGGATATATGGAGTGGATGCATAGAACTGTGTGTATGATGACTGGACTCTCTTCATGGCTATTTTCACCAGAGCTTGACACTGCTACCATTACAATTCTGGGAGTGCTGAGAAGTCAGGGATCATGGTTGGGATCAGGGCTGTCTGTGCTGTATATGCCAGCAGGTTTTATTTCTCTAGTCTGAACAAAAGAAACAAGAAGAGACGTAAAGAGACAGCAGCACTTTAAAAGAAAATGGTAGGTTAGGGAAGGAACACCAATCTATCTTGTCACTGACATTTAGAAGACATCTATCACCCTTTTTTCTAAATTCCAAACAAATTTACAGAATTACAGAGTTCAGAGGAACCACGTATTTCTCTCTGCTCTTCTGGAATTACAGTGGTAGGTCAACTGAGTCTTAAATAGATAATGTATTGAGGTATCTACTTCCTTTTCCAGAATTTAGAGCCCTTACTGAGACAGTCAGCTGGATGGAGGAACACTAGTTTGTGGCATAAATTTAAGTTCAAGAACACAGACTTTCTTCCATGTACCAGCTAGACACTTTTTCAGTCGTTTTTTTAAGTACAGGAGTTCCTCATCTAACATAGAATTCACAATTCTCTTGGGGAATCCTGTCCAGATTTCATAAGGAATGTATTGTCCTAAGTGGGTGGGGACAATACCTCTCTATTGCTCTGACATTCCCACTAGGATAAAGTTAGAGGCCCTGTTTTGGCCCCCACCATACTTGGATAGCATATCTTATTCACTGGGAGTTAGAGTCTTTGCAAATGCATTCCAAATTCTCCTTGATTTAATCAGTGAAATTTTCTCTTTCCTAATGGATTGGCCTTTCCCTCTGCAAGCCAGGAAAAATTCAACTGTAGCAAGAGCATGGAGGGCTCACTGGTATCACAGCAAACCTTCCACCATCCTGTTTTTCACGATGTTTGTTCCCAATATCTTAACAGCAGCCCCTCCTCTCAAGATCCACTTGAGCTCAGTGAACTTGACGCCCTGTCACTTCTCACAGCCTCCTCACAGTTCTTGTAAATAAAGGCTCCTTATAAACTTTCTGCCTCTGCAGTGACAAACTGCAACCTTCAGCTCAGACTGATGGAAAATTTATATCGTCACACAGCTCCCTCTTAGCTCTTTTTGTCATCTCCAGGACCTCCCAGAGACCTCATCTCCAAAGGTTGTGGCAGAACTGCTTTTAAAAGGCTTCAAGGAATGGGAGGAGTTTGTTCCAGACCAGTCCCCACATTGACTTTCTGCTGTCACTCTCAGCTAGAATTTAATAAATTTGGCTCTTTTCCAAGAACAAAAACAAAAGAGAGAATATTGCCTTTAATCTCCACGTCTTGCTTTCATTGTCAGTAAAGGAAGGATAATAAAACACATTTGCATGGCACTGAGGGGGATTGTGAGGGATAAATTAGTCTGTAATGTATCTGTAATTGCTCAAAATGCTATAACGAAAAGTGTGAACAGCATGTGAAAAAAGGATCACCTTTAGAGCCCCAGCGATGCTGAGCTGAAGCCTTGGAGCAAGAATCATTTTAAGAATAAGAGTGCTGTGTACTGAGCTCACTTTTAATGCTGATGAGAACACTGCATTGAGAAAAGTAGGGAAAAGCCACTCCTGTGAGGTGTGCCATTCACATTGGCCTAAAGCTCTTCCTTTACTTGGAAGGAAAATATGTAATTATGGAGGTGCAAGCATGCCTACCTGACATGGCTTTTGAGATGTAAGCAGGTATCAGGGAACCTGTTGTACTACTATTAAACAACACAAACTGTGCACTGGGTCCATGACCAGATGTGAAAGAGTCTGTGGGACTATGCAAAAGACATTAAAATAGGACTATCAGCAGCCCAGATCTTAAAATAACATGACTCATATTTCATTACCATGAAATTTGCTTAAAAATATCACCATTTCCTATAGGTAGCAATTATGGACAGGGGTTCCCCTTCCTCCTAACTTCTGAGCCCTGAATTCAGAAGTCCTTTCTTCACAAATCTGAACACTAGAAACCTTCCCAAGAAATAAACAAAAGTTGAATTTCTCACATAACTACTAAATTCCAGAAGCTGGGCTTTAATGTAAAATGCAAAGAATTAAAAATGTTAACAACAGAGCTATCAGCTTGGCAAACTATCCTCTATTCTTGGCAAAGGCTTCCTACAGGTGGCAAGTTTGAACTCTGCTCTGTGTCTCGCAAGGCACAGAAAGGGACAGGTTGAGGGAAGGGCACCTGTCACAACATGATCCTTCAGGTGCAGCAAGGACTATTGCTAAGGTATAAAGGCTGCATCAACCTGTACTGATTTGCTGAGCAAGTGACTTCAGAAATGGGTATGGCTTCTATCTGTCCTCACATTTTTGAGTCATTACACTGCAAGGCTGTGAATCAGTTGCTTTCGTGCTACTTGGAGAGCAACATTTACAGCACCCAGAAAGAGACTGAGGAGGGGAAACACCCCATCAGTATGAAAGGCAAAGAGCTTAGCCACTTCCATAATTATGGTTTTAAGTACGTGCAGTCACATCTGGAGAGCAAAGAAGGATATGTATTCTCCTCCCCCTTCCTCCTCCTTACCATGTGAAAGGTATGACACTATGATGTACTGTCCAAGGGCTAAGGTCATGTTTGCTTTGATCTGATAACAAATTGTATAATAACAGCTGATTGGCATTCAAGGAAAAACCTGCTTGTTTTAACTTGTGGTTTATCATAAGAAGTAGAAACAAGGATTACTTCTTTCAGGGAAACACCAAATGAAGGACAGTTTGCAGGAGACAAATTCCAGAGAACGGGTCCATTGTGCAGACACAACTGAATAAACTCCAGCTTTTTATACAGCTTCCAGCTACCTCTCAGACAGGAAATTCTGATAGGTGTGAGGTGGCATGGGCTTGAATGCCAGCAAGACCCAGTATCTATTCCTACTTCTGCTACAAGTTTGCTTCTCAATGGCTTACTAGTTTCTAGAGGGAAACTGAAGAGCTTAAACATACTTAGAATAAATTCCAGAGCATATCACCTTTAGCAAGCTTCTTTATGGAGATAATAGTGTTTACTCCTTAGCTTTATGAGGGTATTTGAGATGCTATTACAACTGCAGTACTTTGACCATGTAAATGCTGCGTTGTCATAATTTTCTCTCCTTCGCTCTGTTATGTCTAGAACAGGACTTTGAGATTTATAGGTGTCTCACTCATCCTTCTTTCCTGGGTGTCAAAGACATCAGGAAATCATGCTCGCCTGTGACAAAGGCTTGTGAGTCAATATTAAATACAGCTAAGAGTTTGACTCCTTGTTATTACATCACTAGGAGAACAGGTAATGTAGCTAGAAGCCATAGATCAAGGGTACATAATATATCACCTGCTCTTTGGGTACCAATGGCACTCACAGAATCATCTTCTTGGAAAAGCTGGCCCTCTGACACTGTTGAGTATATTTCAGAGCCAATGTTATGAACAAACCATTATTTCCTCCTTCAGATGCAGATTTTTACTGCAAATAAATATGCTTTGAATTGTGTCATCTTCAGAATTGTAACTCATATTTTACTGCTTGGGGGGGAAAAGGGTTATTTTCAACATTAATAACTTAACTAAGTCAAAGTGTTCATTTATGTTTTGACTAAAAAATCTCTCCAATGTCATTATATAGAACTATGCAACCCCTTGGATATGGTCAGAAATTCTGATATATATTAAAAAAAATTCAATTAAAAGCTTGCTTAGGAATCCTGGTTTTTAAATCAAGTCTTCAAGTTTCAAGTCTTTCTCACTGTTTGAAATTTTCTAAAGCCTTAAATCTAGATCACTCTCCTTCTTCCTGAGCAGAAGTCCTGCTACCATTTTTAGTCATTTTGAAAGGATGAATTCTCACAATTTCATTTTAAAATGGAGGAAAAAGCAGTGGAGTATTCTGTTTTGCATTTGTGAAATACATAAGTGATATGTTCAGCCACTGGGGATGAAGGAGGGCTGGCAGATAAATTGTACTGGAAATTCAGTAACTGTGTTTCTCTTTTAAAATAGGCTTGCTATAGTTTCAAAAGTCATTATTTATAGAGCACCATATGCAGTAAGAGTTTAACAGGCAAGGCAGACAGAAGGTATCTGTCCAAAAATATGGTTTGATATTCAGTCACTGGACACCAAAGACCCACGGTTTTCATATCCCTGAACTCCCACTCTCACCTGAACATTCCCAGCTCTCATTGCCTTTACTCTGCTGAAAGACTTTGGAGCCACATCACAAACTGGAACAGGGAACTCTGATCCAACTGAAAAAGTAACACTGCAAAAAAGGCCAGATAAACATCAGCCATATTTTTCAGTCAGGTAAGTTCCCTGATCAGATTCATCACCCAGAAGCACAAGAGCTGCAAGAGCAAGGGTGGTGCAGGAGGACGAGGTGTCGATAGTGGGAGAAGAAGAGGAGGCTCACAATGTCTGTTTAAGCAATGCAAACAGGGTAATTACTAAACTGGTCCTCTGGTGCCTTCACCCTAGTGGTTTGAAGGCAGGCTTCACTTTGGATATCCCAAATCACTCCCTTTGCTAAATGGCACTATTCACAGCAAAGACAGCCTAAGGTTGTCCCCTGTTCTTGTGATCTTGTGGGAGCCTGGAGTCATGTTAGCCATGTGAGAATCTCAGCATCCCTCTGGAAAGGTCAATTTAACTAGAATACCTCCTGACTGTGGAGGAAAAAGGCATGAAAGTCACATCATAACAGCTTAAAATGTTGAAAGCAAAGAGAAGAATCTCAGTCCCATAACAGCAAAAATGTAAGGGCTCCATAGCCCTTGTTATGCCAAATGATATGATAATGCTCAGATATCTTCTTTAAGTAACCTAAGGGAAGCTGCCTTACCATTTTGGGATCATAGCTAGATATTCACATGTTCCACATAATCAGTGGAACTGTTTAATTACACAGAGTTGCTTCACCATGATGCTGTGCAAACTTCATTTACAATCATCAAAGCTTGTTCTGCTCCTGCACTACAGCAAATGCCCTTGCTCCTTCTTAGTACTCAGAGAAGTGTCAGCAGAGCTCTAAGGCAGAGCATGTGACTCCTGAGACTTGTGTCCTGCATGGAATCAAAGTTCTGTCAAAAGCCCTTGTACTCATGGGAAATCCTCTTCATAATTAACATTTATGTAACGACTCCTTTGCAAGCCAAACATGTGTTTACATTCCTCCAGTCTGTTTTTTTAAGAGACAGTGTTGGCCAGATGTTTTTGCTAGAGGACTGGAATTATGTCTTTGTTTTTAGATCTGCTTCATCTACCCATGCAATGTTAAAGTCTCTAAGGGGACAAATGCTCCCACACATCTCTTTGTTTACCAAAGAGCATGGATGCATTCTGCTTTTCTTGAGAATATGTATCAGGGAGAAGTGACAGAGAGCCTGTGGAGTGACTGAGTCATCCTACCTCCCCCATCAAAGGAGTATGGGTTTGGTGTAGAAAAGAGATCTAAGGATCTTTGAGGAATGATGCCCAAAAATCATGTCTCACCTAAAGAGGTCACAGCTCTTTGGAGTGTGCTGCAAAGTGAATCAGTGGCCCTGACTTGAGGAAAAGCAAGATTTCTGCCTCACCCTCTAATCTGCAGGGCCTTTCTTGTTTTTGTGCCTCCTGTCTTGGTGTTTATTTTCTGTAAAATGGATGAGCCATTATAATCCTCACCAATTGTGACTACAGAATACATCTCATAGACATCTGAAAGATGGAAGCTGGTAAAAGAGTAAGGTGCAGTCCAATTGGCTTTTGAGTAACTCTTCATTGCAAGTTCCCCTTCAGACTGGCTCACAGCCCCAGGACGATAACTTAATTTTGGTCGGAACGCCTTTTTTGGGAACTGTTGCCTAAGGGTGCTCATGGTATACTGTGGTTTCTGAAGGCAAGTTTTTTAACAGGCAAACCACCCATGCAAGGGAAACTAGGCCCTCTGAGAGGATGAGCTGTATTTTCTAGGAAACAAAGTGATCTGGACTAGAGAAACACCAAGGGATGTAGCAATTTAGACAAGTTCTGCAGGTAGCTGTTTCTTCCAAAACCATGAAATGTTATATCTGGGAATGAGGCAGTCTTCAAAATAAAATTCTTGAAGAAAAACAAAATTTCTAAAGACAGAAAATGCCACTAAAAGTAAATTTGGTAGCTATCTGCACACAGCCCTCTCATACAGGGGCCAGTGTTATTCAAGTTGAGCTGGGCTGTCTACAGAAAAGTGAATGGGGAGAGCAGCTGTCACATGAACTAATTTAATGAATATCCCCCTAACCTTACTAGCAGGAATTTGAACTGCAATTTAAAACACTAAAGCTTTGCAGGGAGGGTAGCAATGTCCTTCCTCAAGAAATTTCTCTGGATTCAGTCCTCATTGCCACAGTGAAACTGAAAAATCAGTTTTACCTTTCTGTAACAGGACTGTTTCGGAAGCTGCATATGATTTCATCAGAGGTTTTCTAATTGGGCTTTTCATAAGTTTTTCATGAGAGTTTTTTTGCTTAAGGATGCACATCTGAGAACGACAGAATTCTGCTCTAAAATTTCAACAAGGAAGTATCTGCTTAGGAAGACACTGAAGTTCATACACAGGCAGCTACTACATCTAGTCTAGATTTTGTAAGCACTAATGATGTTTACTCAGTTGATGTTTGCTTCTGTTTAATAAAGAATTTATCCCCATCATAATACCTCTAACCTAATCAAAACCCTTTTTTAGACAACTGAGCACATAGAAATTAAAAGCTGGTGGGTTTTAACATCTTGACAATGGAAAATGTTCACTCCAGTTGAAACACTTGAGATTTTATTTGCCATAAAATACTGGATTCCCAAATGAACAGAACTGTTCATAGGGGATGATATTAATCTCTGTCAGTAAGAACACCAGAGTTTGGCTGAAGGACCTCACTGATTTCAATATTTAAGCAGTATTCTTCAAAATTTTCATGTCACTGATAATCACTTTCTCTAGATTTTGTTTCTTTCAGTAACCTACAACTCTAAAATTGTGCTCTTCTGTTCTGTTAAAGCATGTGTGCTAATCTCTTGTAAACCACCATATTTGATTTAGTTGAATATGTTTTGGTAACATTTTAAGTTAGCACAGTTAGTTCATGTGCCAAGTATTACATTTTTTCATTCCCCACAAAATCAGGACAAACTGTACATCTCCTGCTGTGTCCGAAGCTGATTTGGCTAACTTTCAGCTATGTTAATTAAAGAATTCAGCAGATAAAAATAAGATAAAAATCTGATTTTAAAATACTACAGATACACGGCTGGCAATTTTGCTTCTTTTGATGCAAAATTCCTTCAAAACAAAAAAAACTTCAGTAGTTCATTTTATGCTATTCATTTTCACATCCATGCACAGACACCTGCTATAATGCTATAATCAATTACAAAGATTAATCAAACCCATTTTGAGGATAAGGTTTAAGAATATAGATTTGGATAAACTTCACTAAAGCGAATATCATACAACAGAGGAGGAGGTAAAAAGAAAGAGAATACAAATGAGAAGGTTCAAAGGTCTTTCTTGAGCAAAACTGGCTGCAATATCAAAACATTCTGGCTTGAAAAGAATGTTTCTAATGCTTTTGAAAATATGGGTTAGCTATTTAAAAAACTATTTACCAAATAAAGTTTATTAGCAGTAATCACTTCAACCAATGGACTGTAAAATATTGTGGACCAAAAACCCCAATGATTGATATAATATTCCAAGAGTAAAAGGGTTTTGTCAATTTAAAAATAAAAGGATTAAGATCAGGCAGGCACTAAATTTCTAGGACCAATTCCCTGCTATTCACCTATTCTGCATCAGTATTGCTGGCCATACTCATAGCTTAGAGGGACAAAACTTATTCTGTTTGAAGTCAGTGGGCATTTTGCCATAGATTCAATAGGAACAGAATATGGCATCAGAAAGTATACTGCCATGTGATGAAATATGGACCTGCAAAGTATTTGATTTGTGGCTTTACCTCCCCACGTTACTGTTTTCTTTACAACTGTTCTTAGCAAAATATTCTTTTAGGCATCTGATCTTTCAGGTCAACAAGATGTTGCACAAACTACTTATCTTCTCCCCTTTCCTCTAACTGTGTTATCTAATCTGAAAAAGTTCAATGCATGTGCTATCCATTTTTGCTCTTTATCATTCACTGTTTTTTGGTTATGAGGGTTAAAAAACATAGGCGCCCAGAATCATCAGCATCTTGCTTTTGTAGTTCTTCCTAGGTTTCAGCTGCTATTGCAATGCACAAAGCCTTTAGCAATGCACAGGCTCTCTTGAAGAATATTAGAAGTGAATACCAACACATGCAGGGCTACTGTTTGACTTGAGAATATCCCAGAGCTATTTGAGAGATTGTAATACTTTCTTTTGGATCATTATTCCTTCTTTACTCCTCTGGTAGTAAGTGCTGCCAACATGTCTGGATTTCCATTGAAAAGGGATGCTGCATGAAAGGCAAAGGCGGGCTTAACTGATTACTGAAAGCATGTGGAAGTGGTACAAAGAGAAGAACCGGGAAGGTGGATGCACCAAAACCACAGATCCTCTACTACCCTTTATTCCTGCCTTCAGAAAAAAAGTGACCAGTAAAAGCTGTGGCGATTTTGTGATCCATAGAAAGTGAGTTTGTTGGCCTGCAGCCAGTTGCCAGGGGAGAGATCCACATCAAACAGCTTTCAACACAGTGGGTGACTTATGATCTGAAGTCATATAGAAGTTTGTTGCCAGATTCACTTGTAGCTTTAAACTGATACGGATTTATTGGGAGGTTACCAAGGAAATTTTACCCTTCTTGTAGCCCCTCTCCAACTGCACTGGAGTAGTGCTAGCAATTCCCTTGTACTCAGAGGGGATATCATCTCATCCCCTCTCTGGCACCTCAACACTAGCCACAAGCAGTGGGGAGTTGTAGTGAAAGCACAGCCTGAGTCAGGACTGTGAGTATGCATTCTCCTGCATTTGGCTCTCCATTGTGGGATCTCCACAAGGCCATTGAGCTGTCAGAAATGTGGGTGCCTAACACAGAGTTGTGAAGGGAGTGCTGTGTCCCTGATATTAACATCTGGCCTGCATCTGTCCCTGGCTTCAGTGGAGAAGACAAGCAAAACATATAAACCAATCACTTTTAGACAAGGCTCATGGCTGAAGCATGTTATCTAGACAAACCTGCTGTGCCACTACTACTAGGAAAGAATTGCTTTTTGAGTTCTAAGAAATAAATCTAGGAAACACAGGATGACAGAGAATGTGAGAACATTCATTCTGATATTACTCACAACTCTTTGCTTCTCAGATCTTGAAAAAGAAAGCAATTTTAAATTGCCATTAATTTTTTTTTATGCATTTCCTCCAATTTACTAAACAGAAAGCACTTTCATTTATGTACTCATGTTTACTGGAATGAATTAGGACAAATCCTCTATGGATTTTAAGATTTAGAATAGCTTATACACCATCAGAATGTTAGGAGGCATTTAGTTAATGTTCTTTTCAGTGCAGTAGTTTGATTTAATCAGCATGAAGTCTTGCCCATGTTTAAATGCAGTCACTGACCCCTGAAGCACAGAGCCAAACACCGATAGCCTGACTCATTCCAGTGGGCAAGACTCAGATCTCACATAAAGACCAGAGAGTGGAACCTACTCACACAGAGCTTGAAACCAACTCATTGGCATAAATGAATTTATTTGCTTGAGGAAGAAAATCAGGATTCACTTTTACTGCACAGACCTGATAATGAGAATACTTTTCACATGTAGGTTTTCTTCTGGGTGAGAAGCCCCATTCAAGTCAGCATTGGCAGGCCCCAGCTATTTACTCTCTATAGCTGGCATTGCCAGCATCAACATTTTTGTTTCAGCTCCACATCAAAATTCATGTGGGTGTAAAGCTTTCCCAGACACAGAGCGTGAGCGCATGATCCTCAACACTAATGAGGGAATTGATTAAGCTCTGCTGCACATATATGTGTGCAAGAGTGTGAGCATAAGTACCAATTTTAGCTTGGCAGCAGTGGCTGTTCCATTGATACCCTGCCTGTTTGTTTGCTTGTATCTTTCCTTAAAAATATTCCTTTGGGACTGGAGTGTGTTCTGCTTGCTTTTGGCTCAAAGGTGACTGAAGGAAATGATAGGGGCTGCTTCCAAGTTACAGAAGCCCAAAAGGAATGCAGTTCCTCCTGTACTTGCCCTGTTGGCTTGGTGTTTGTGAATTGGCAGGGGAGTGAAATGAATGACAGTGCCCTCTCAGAAGTGCCCAGAGAAGGATTCTTATCAAATGCTGTCTCCTGCCAAGTCTCACAAACACTGCCAGCCTGCAATGATGGGGAGAAGCATTTGGCAGCAAGGCCCTAGGTTTTCAGCATCAAACTAGGAAGAAGTGATGAGGACAAGTGTCACTAGCAGGGACAGGGCCACTTTTATTTTTCCTGTATGACAGATGGTCTACAGAAATTTTGGGGAAATGTATAGGTGCACTTCCCATGCTGGTGAGTCTGTGTTGTAAGGTTTGCTTTTCCTTGTTCAGTATCAGAGTGAGTTACTGTGAGAGTGCCCACTGCCAAGAAAGGATGTGTAAAAAACCACAGTAGGAAAGAGAGCAGCAGGAGTGCATTAGCAATGTTTGCTGATGGGCAATGCATGGCAGGTGCAGAGGACAGTAAGCCTCTTGCTCTTCAGAGGTGTCAGTGTTTGACACATCCACTGGGAAGTGTGAACAAAATGCAAGGGAGTTTGTTTCCTTTCTCTCTCACACTCAAAAACATTTACTATGTGCATTTGTCAGCCAGGAAGGAATCCTACTTACAGCATTAATGACATGATCAATCTTGCAGTGTGCAAGTTTCATGTCAGGACAAGGAGAGAAGGGTGTTAGAACACACAAGAGGATTCAGAAGCATCATATTTGTTGTCAGCCTCTACTTAGATACTCTCATGAGGCCCAGGAGCTCCTACATAGATATCCTGCTCCTAAGTGAAGAAAATTAGTTCTGATTGCTCCCCCCCTGTGCAACGGTACTGACTCACTTTTGTCCCTTCCTACGTGCTTTTATCACGTCAAAATCACACTAGCTTTTGGACAGCTGCTTTCTTTATTGACAAAGTCAGCTTCTTTTCAGGGAGCAGCACTGCAAGGGACACTGACTACAAGATAACTGGAGCTGCATGAGAAGATGCCACAAGCTGCAGAGGTTAGAATACTGTGGATGAGGAAGGAAGTTGGATATTTGCCTTACAGAGAGAGGCACAAAAGAGGAAATGTAAAAGGAACAAAATAAACATGAAAGCCGTCACTATTTCCAGAAAGAGGGAAGAGAATTGGGAAAGAGATCTCTGATTCACTATGGACTTGAGGAAGTTTTCTTTGCAAGGAGTGAGCTGGAATAGATTTGAGGATTGATAGATTTGGAATAGATGTGAGGACAGTGTGGAGCTTGAAGAAACACAGGTGATATAAGAGGAATGCAGAGCAAGAGCTGAATGTCACTTTCAGCAGGAAAATTCTGGATAGACACACGGTGGGTATTTGATTGGATAAGGGTGATGTATTTGAAACAGGAATTAACATGAAATAATGATCATTATGAAAGGAAGAAGCTGAGTACTAAAAATATGAAGGACCAGAAACTGGACCCAAGTGAAGCAAAAGGAAAACCTGTGGACACTTGGAGTAGTGAAGAGGCATATCTCTTTAAAAAATATCCTAACTCCACTGTGTTTCATGACTATTTTAAAATATTCCAGATTGCAGTGATAAAGGATCTTGTTGCCTCCTTCCCTCCTAGCAAAGCAATGTGGCCATCTTGCCTACCTCTGTTGGCTTCTGGTCTTGATGGCAGCATGAATGAGTAACAAGAACCATACTCTTGGACTACTTTATTTCATCATGCCACTAACAAGCGTTATTTTAACCATAATTTTTCTTTGTTCCAGTTTAATTTTCTTCATCTTCTTAGAGGCATTGCTAGAAAAAATTTATTATTGTCCATAAAATTATTTGCTAAGTTGCTATGGTGATGCAAATTATATTGAATTCTTGCTATAGTCACAGAAAAACAACATTGCGTAAATCTTTGCCAAACTCTTTGAACATGGTTTTGAAATTAATATACTGGAGTTAAACTGGCACAGTTCTATTAGGCTGGGCAAAATTAGGCTACTCAAAAGTGCATCACTAACTGTAGATTTCTGCATATGGTCAGTGAGTGGCCTGGCTCTAGCTGTGCAGCTGCTCTGAAGTTCTCTGTTACCAGAGGTGTACAAGAAGTGGGACCATATAGTGGCCACAGACATGGACAAATATCATAGAGAGCTACATTTGGGAAGCTGATGTTTTCTATTTCTTTCAGTCTATTCTACGTCTTATGTCTGCTCAAATGGATGCTGAATTCCTGGAGCTGACATCAAAACCACCTTCCCTGAAAAGCTGGGGAAAATACTATAACCCTTAAGAGCAAATGAAACTGCAGTGATCCTTAAATGGGTCATGGGAAACATCTGGATTGTAACTTATTTCCAAATAGTTCATACAACACTGATATGGCATTTCCCAACCTTACACAGGTGGCTTTGCTGCCTTTGCTTTTCTTCCCCATTGCTTCCTTGCCCCATCACTCTCACCATTTCCCTTCAGTTGTTCCAATGTCCAGCCCTATTTCAAACTCATTCCCTCTCTTTAACTTCTCTTCACTAGACCCCTTAGCTCCCCAAATTATGGTTGATAGGGGTTTTTTGTTGCCGTTAGCAGATATGGCCTCAAATCCTTGGTAATGAGCCTGCAACAGTTTATCAGCATATGCTTAGCTTTGTTCCTCACTAGTTTTGTGACTCAGATGGGCTGATTTCTAATAGACCTGAAATTCAGCCAAAACATCTGGCTTAGATCTGGAGCTAATTAATAGTGCCCCCAACCCATGGCTCTCCTAATAGTGCTTTTATGAAGCAAGGAGGAAGAGCATGGATGCCAGCAGCACTGGGAACAGCAAATCACCCTGGTGGACTGCAGGCATTACAGTGTGACAGGCACCTCACCAAGTGGAAATGGCATTGTTGCAAGAATATTATATACATAATAAATTGCAGAGGTCATGCTGAGGTTAGGTTTTCCGTACTATACAATTCACATGGGAAGAAAAAGATCTGTTAGCTTGTTTGTCCTTTCAGGATAGCTGAATACCAGCTAAATACCATCAGTTTTGGGGAGCTTGTGAATGCATGATACAGCACTTTCACAAGCACTAGATCCAGATTCTGGAAGAACTTTTCACAAGAGAAAAGAATGTTGTTTAGGTTAGCTGCTTCACTAAACATAGGACTCCTATCTCTGAGCAGTTTCTCTTTAGATATGTACTCCTTCCTCCTTTCATTCTCAAGCACACCCAGGCACACAAACAAAAACAAATTAGTTACAAGCTAATCAAACTTGTTTTCTCCTGGTTGAAAAGAGATAGTATTTTGATTTCAATTTCTAAATATTTGGGAGGTGCTCAGATATTATCTATCATAGTGCTTCAAGCTTCTTGCTGTAATGGCATCAAGTGTCTCCCAAGCAATTAAAAAGCAACAAACAATTATCAAAATACATTTTGCCATCAGTTCTCTCATCCATTTCTGCTTATGAACAAGCATTACAAGCAGAATTTTTAACTGTGGAGTAAAACTGTGAGCTTTCTGTGAACAAGAAGAACTGCAAAAAAGGCAAAATATATTTTTAGGTTTTGACCTTTAAGATCGAGGTCACTTTTTGTTCCCTTAGGAATGAGATATTTTGGCCAAATCTGGTCTCAGTAACTCCTAGAGTCACAAGCCTCCTCTGTTTGGATAGTTTCACTGCTGCTGGAGAAAGTGACAGGCATCATCTAAGAAGAACTGAGGCCAGGCCAATTCCATGGAATTTCTCCAATAAGCAGCTTGAAATGGGGTGTTGAAATCCAGGTCCTAGCTGAAATTAGCATAAAAAATACCAACGTGTATTGGTGTATCGGTAGCCTATAGCAGCCCCTGTGCTTCCACAGCATGAAGCTTTATGCTAAAGCTGTCTTATGCCAGAGTCTGCTGCTGTATATTTCAGTGATTAATTTCCCCAGCTTGGATATTTGAGAGTCCTAAAGCAGTTCAGGAGGAGCTAAGAAATACAAATACAGCAATATCCTCAAAGAGCTGGGCATTATGAAGAAAGCAAGTTCTACATGTTGTTAGCCTTCCTTACACACACACACAGGGCATTATTTGGGTTCAGCTTTCACCAGATGTTCTTCCTCTGACACCAGTTTTCCTTACGCATTATAAGCAGATAATCCTACTTACACATCCTGTCAAGGAGACAGAGCTGAGTATCGTTTGTATACTGCTTCTCTTTAAGTTGCCCAATAAATATTTCAGTGGCTTCATGGATGGGGACACTTACAAGACAGCTCCTCAGGAGGCACTTCTGGGAGAGGAAGAACTTTGTCTGCTGGAATCCTGTGGTTTTGCCGTGTTATTGACAGCTGTGTGTTTGGGGAGGAGGAGAGGAGCGCTGTTGCAAGGAGCAATGGAAGCTGCAGGGAGCTGGGAGGCTGGAGCGGCACTTGGACGAGGGGCGGTGGGAGCTAAGGACCCCAGGTAGCTGCTCCTCACTGTCACTGTCTGTCACACAGTTTTCTGTAGCCAGGTTTACAGCTGTAGGTACCAGGCTGGGAGAAGGCACCTTAAGGAACATTTTTCTGATTTTTATGAACAGAAACCGAGTAACTTCGTACAAAATCCCAGGCTGACAAGGACAGAGGCACCGAATAGGTCCCAGAAGCATTAGCTGACTAGCAGAACAGTGGGACGCTAATCATGAAAGACCTGAAAACCACCAGTGTTTTTATGCTAGCCGTGATGTACATTCGAGAAATTTTTGGCGAGCTTTCAAGCAAAAAGAGAAGCCCGATCGCAGCAACCAGCCGGCTCCGAACCCTTTGCTGCCTAAGAACAGATTTTTTTTCCCCTTTGAGCTTTCCCTAGCCTAAGGTGACACCAAAGGAGTTCCCACAAAAACTTTGCAGGCTGAGAAATACAAAACGACTTCCTTCAGGGGCCGAGACATCCCCCACTCGCTCCACAGAGACTTTACCCGGCGCTGAACCCGAACAGGGGCTCACCGAATCTCCCGAGGGGAGCCTGCCCAAAGGCACGGGAGCCTCCCTAAGTGGAAGGGCGGCCAGGGGCAGAGGAGGCTGCCCAGGACCCAGGGATCCCGGGAGAAGCGATCCCGGCCCGAGGCGCGGCTCCCGCCCCCTGCCCCCGCCCGCGGCGCTGAGGGGGGCGGCGCGTGTCACGCGGGCGGGGCGCCGGGCGGTCACGTGACGCGGGAGAGGCCCGGCAAGGCCCGAGGAGGAGCTCGGCCGCCGCCATTTTCCTGCGGCGCCCAGTGCGTGTCCCTGTCCCCGGCCGGGCGGGCGCGCAGGGGGAGGGGACGGCGGCCGGGGGAGGGGGGCGGGAGGAGGAGGAGGAGGGGTCCCTGCTCGGGTGACAGGTCCGTCCCTGAGGGCGGAGCGGGGGCCGCCTGCGGCACGGCGGGGTGAGGAGCCCGCGCAGCTCCATCTCCCCGGCGACTCCTCCCGTCCCGGCCCCTGAGGAGGGAGCGGAGCCGCGCTCGGTTCCAGCGCCGCCAACGAACCCGCCATGTCCGGCCAAAGCCTCACCGACCGCATCACGGCGGCGCAGCACAGCGTGACCGGCTCGGCCGTCTCGAAAACCGTGTGCAAGGCCACGACCCACGAGGTCATGGGCCCCAAGAAGAAGCACCTGGACTGTGAGTACCGGCAGGGGACGGCGGCCCGAGTGTCCCTCCGAGGAGCGGGATTGCCCGGCCTGTCCCGGGGTCCCGCTGCGGGGCTGCCGCCTATCCCACCGGCCTCGTGGGAACGGGAAGCCTCCTCAGGCGGAGGAGCTCGGGGCTTCAGCATAGGGCATAGCCCGAGGGCGGGGGCGTAGGGTCGGGGACGTGGCGATGGAAAGCCTGGGAGAGGCGGTTCAGTATATCTGTTCTCCAGAAGGGGCCTTGCCAGTCTTCCTTATGCATAGGGCCCCGGACAATGTGAGCTCCTGAAGGGCAGGACCTGCCCCATACCCCTTTCTTAGGGAGAGAGAGAACGACGGAGGCCAGGCAGAGGAATGGGCTGCAATTTCCTTGCTAATTGATCTCATTTGCGTCGTGCTAGGGCAGCACTCCCCCATTCTCTAGAGGAGGTGCAGGAGTTTCAGGAACGAATAGCTCATCAGTTATCTTAATTATTTTCCAGGTAATCTATCAGGGGAAAAAAAATTCCTTCTGTAACAATCACGTAAATCTTCCATCTCGGAAAATATGTGAAACGACTGTTTGAGGGGCAAATCTAAGTGAGGATGTTCTTAGTCTTCTTTCTACTCTGTCTCATTCACTTGGAAAGATGTATCTAAGAGGACTTCTTTAGAACTTCAGTACCTGGTCTTAACATACCGTACAGGGTCTGGCCATTTTTCAGCTTTTGTTAAGAATATATCAAAGGTGGGAAGGCTTAAAAAGTTTTCTATCAACTGTGATCCGTCCAGGTGATTATGAAGAGAATGATGAACACCAAAGTTCACATTAGCATTTCTCCACTAAGCTGTAAGGTCAAAGGACTGAGGAAGTTCTTGGTCTGAATATCTGATTGTCTTGCATCTGTTTATTCTAGGCCTTTTAAGGACAGCCTCCCCCCCTACCCCTTTCACTTTCCCAAATTTATAATAAAAGATACTGGAGAGATTGTGTGTCTATGCCTTCTCTCTGTGTGCTTTCTCCCTTCCTCCCACCCACGTCTGCAGGAGAAGGTTGAGTCTTCATGAGTCTTGAATTTGTGCCTTCTGAATTGCTCTGTATCCAAATGAGAACACCAGATGATAGTAGTAGGATTAATTGTACTGTAGTTCTTTTTTTTTCCACCAAAACGTGTGTGTGTGTGTTAAAGGTTTAAGAAATTTTTGTTCTGCAAGTACCTGAGAGCAATACCTGTGATTAATTTTTTTAGGGTAGTCCCAGAACAGCTGCCTCTGACTCTTTTTGGTATGCCCTCATCCATTTCATCTTTTGGCTGAACATGATTGTAACTGGGTGGTCTTGTTATATTTGGTTAGCTGAGGGTGTCAGAACACTGAGGAAGTCTTTGGGCTTTGAGTAACTTATTGGCAGGTAGAGAAAACACCTTGTCATATGGCATATGTCTGAAATTGTGGTGTTACTGGATTTCATACTGCAGAAGTGAGGCTTTCTGGGAAACAAACTTTGTCAGGTTTAGCCTGTAATTGTGCTAAAAGTATGGTTTCAGTAATGAGGCATTTAGGAGCTGAATTATTTTGTGGTATAAGCTTTGTTGAAAAGAATATAAAGCAGGCCAGAAAACTGCTCTTCATGTGGGGCTGTGTGTGTGTAAAAGGGTGATGTTCTGGATAGGGCTGCTAGGCAACAACCTAATGGAGACCTCCAGGGTGCTGCTTCAGAAGGTTGCCTGGACTTCCTTAGAAAGCTGTCTGGTAGTTGCTGGATGAGAAGACCAATTCTATGTTTCCTTTTTCTACTCTAGACTGTCAGGATTTTAGTTTCTGCATCTCTTGAGAGTTTTTATCAAAGTAAAGAAAACTTGGTTTTTTAATTAGTCCCTCTTTTTAGTAGTTAAAGTAGATCGTGGCTAGATGTTTTGTACCCTAATATATTTATTAGGAGTCTCTGTTCCTGAGGAAATGACACATGGTGTTGTATTTTGAACTTTTTCTTTGTTCATACCTTTTATGGTTGTATGCTTTAAAATAAATATTTTTAACACAAGCTGTGACTCAAGCCCCACTTCTGAACAATTTGTACATATCTTCCTTTTACAACAAACAGTTTAACTTGGTAAGGCCTATGAACTGACTTCTCATTGTAAATGGCAGTGTTATATACCTGTCTTCATAGGCAGCATGCTGCCTTAATATTGTTCTGATTATTGCTTATTATGATAATACAGGTAAAACTTACTATAGGTTGTGTCCTGGTGAGCAGATAAGTTGAGTTTTCCTATACTGTCCTGTAATGAAGTCATAGTTTTGTAGCATGTTCTGTGATCATGACAAACATTCTTGTTACTGTATTTCTTGTGCAGATCTCAAGATTTCTGACTGTCCTGTTAGTGAAGTTCTTTTTTCGTTAAGCTTGAGCTGTCACTAACAGATTTAACTAGCTCAGCCTCATGTTAACTCAAAAATGGGGGAAAGTCCAACATAGATATTCGTGAACTTAATTATTCCTATTCTTATTTATCTTGCTTCTGACAGTGTGTGGAGTTTGAAAACTGAAGTGCTCTCCATCCTAGGCTACCTCTATTTCCCTGAGTGATGGTTATCTTTATCAAGGAAGTTAACAAGGAATTTTTTCCTTAGCTCATGGTGGTTAAAATGTAATATACTTCAAAGAATGCTTTCTCTCCCATTACAAAGCTTAGTTGTTTGGTTTGAGGGAGAAAGACTTCTAATTTACAAGTGGACATGGCTTGTGATAGGGAGTAACATCATCTTGAGGCTGTATTCTTGAATCCATGATACTGTTTTTTTCTTCTGTTTTGAAGGTCCAGCCTTAGAGCTGGGTTAAGGATTCTGTTTGGTAATCTGAATGCTGCTTTTGTTGTGATGGATTACTTGTTTTACAAAAATCAGTTTTAATAGCCTTGGAACCCTCAAAGCATAGTTCATTAATTTCTTTTATGGAAAACCTAGTTTCACTAGGACTTTGTCCCCATTTTTACACATATCTGAGCAGTGGGAGCTCTAAACTGGTTTGTGGGTTTAACTTGCACACAGAGATTAGTACAACCCTTTCTTTCTTGTACCTTTTTTGTCCCCATGTTGAGTGTTGGATAGTGATGCTAAGAACAAGTGCTCTAGGTTGTTTGAGTATAAATGGTGCTGGGAAACTTGTTGCCAGATTTCACTCTTTCTTTATGTGATTCTGAGAGGGAGGTGTACTTGTGTTGTATGTGTGATGGACAATTAATATTAGGAATACCTGAAGTTAATGCCTAGTAAATTTCACTGGGTTGGTTCAGTGAAGCTGCTGTAGCAGCGATAGCTCAGTAACATAGAAATGTTGTGTACATGTGTGTGTTGTGGAGTGTACTTAAAACAGCTTTGTTGTGATACACATTTAGGGTTGGCCTCATGAATGAGTGTGGCATAGTAACTCTGTCTGCTTGTAGCTAATGGAGTAGCCCTCTTTAAATGAGAATGTGGAAGGATGACTTGGAAGGAAGTTGTGATACTGTAATTACCCATTCTTAACAGGAAATTTCTCTATAATTAAGCCAGAGTGTAATTTCCTTGATTTCTTATTGTGAAAGAAAACATGTGTTTTTAAGGAAGACAGTAAACCAGAACCCTGCCCTCTGTTGAGTAGATGTCTATGAGAAGCTGTGTAAGGGAAAGTAAACTTGAAGGAGCTTGTTGGGAACTTAATTCCTAAGTCACTAGTGTCAGCTGCTTTGGTTTTGTCTAGAGGCTACTACTGGGATAGAGAAAAGCCCAGCAAAAGACTTGCTTCATGTCTGTGCTGAGGACAGCTTCTATTTCAAACTGAGATGGTATAAAAAGGGTAACTTGGAGAACTGAGGAACAAGGATCATTGCTTTTCACTGGCTCACCCAAGAGATTTGTAGAAAAGCTGGGAAAACCAGCATTGTAAGGGTTCACTTGGCTTTATATGCTAAAGTGTAACTGGGTGATGAGGTGAATTAACTCCTAGTTCTGTGGATACTTCTGCGTTCTCCAGTAGATGCAGATTATCCACATTCCTTTTACGGTATTTTAGTGCTTCAACTAACTCATATTTTGTCTCTGGTTTTGGCAGAATCACCTGAGGTTTCTTGCAGCTTTGCTTCCCTTTCTGTAGTTGACTTAAATTTCTGGAGGCAATCTGTTGTTATTTTTGCTTAGAAATGTTCTTTGTAACTGTAATTATTTCAAAAACAGATAATTGCATTATTATAACTTTCTTTTGAAGTATTCAGTTTCTTTCTGAGTTTTTTCTTTGATTCCTTCACAGTTTCTTTCTTTAGCCAGCTTTCTTACTTTTTACTGGAATTCCTTTGGAATATTTGTTCGTGCATTTTAGTAGAGTATGAGAACTATCGTACTCCTCCTGGCTGCCAGAGGGACAATTTTCTACTACAGCTGCTCATTTGCAGAAAGAATAGCTGTGTAGTTGTGCAGCTGTTGTTTTATTTTACTTAGCCTGAAGCAGTATTCTGCTTCAGATGAAGTAAGAGGCAAGAGCTAAGGAGGAGAAGCTGTAGGACACCTGCAGTCAGCTTCCTGTGAATCTTCATACCACCATTGTTTCCCAGTAGCAGTGATTACTCAGGTCTCATGTAACTTTGGGCTATAGCCCTCGTTGAGATTTTTCTTAATTATTTTTTTTAATGGTGCTGTCATATCTTGCATTTTCTAAGAGGGACACTTGGGAGAAACATTCTTTTGCTGTTCAGCCTGTGACCTAATGATCTATTTCAGTCTTCCGTTCCTAATCCTAAAATCAGTTTTTGATTTATAGATGTGAAAATTTTAAGTTGTCCCTAATGACTTGTCTCACAAAGTAATGGTAGTTTGCATAATAATACAAGAGATGACTTATCCAATGTGGAATTTAAAGCTTCCTGACTTTTGCATTTGTTGCCTTATGTAAAGTATATGATTTGTTGTTGATGGTAGAATTCTGGGAAAGTTCACTTAAAAAACATTACTAGTTTCTCACTCCCTCTGGAAAATGCAACATTATTTCTGAAGTCGAGACACCTTTTGTATTTGAAAGCTTAATTTATTCAACAGCTTTCTTAAATTGAAATTTCTCACTACTGTTAAAACTTTTCCACTCAAAACATCTCACACATCAATTAATGCTTTAAAAATAACACATAGTAGCTTTGCTGCTGGTGGTAGGATATGTCCACTTCTCTGTATACTGAAGTATCTGTTTCTCAACCATGATAGTAGAAATCAGGTAAGAATTGTGAATTACTTGTGTATAAATTCTTGAAGCCCTATACTAGGGCAGTTATTTCATATTTTCAGGTAGTTTCCAATACAAGTTTAAAGCAATAATCTCAAGTATGTGTCCTTTTAAGTATTTTAGCAAACTCTTCTGCTGCAAACTTTGCTTTTTATACATGAGTATGTGAATTTAATAATTTAGATTGCCTGCGGGTCAAAGTCTTAACTCTGGGAGTAGTTGCAATTTGGAGCTTAATGTTATCTTGCAAAGAGTTGGGTATGAGAGAGATTTTGTTACTGATTGTATCTGCAGCTGATTAAAAGTACCCAGAAGTAACTAACAGAAAAGAATGCAATAGAGTGGAAAGAAGCTTGTGTTGCTATGAAGTTATTTGGCTTGGTGTTTTCCTTGCTCTTCTGGCCATTTTCTCCATTGTGAAGTATGATCATGAGTGGGCAGATTATAAACTCTTAGTAAATTCAAAGTAACAATATCCCTCAAAACGTGAAGGAGAAATATTGTTCTACTTTGTATTTTACCCCTAGTATATAGCAGAGCTTAATCAATTGACTGGTACTTTCTAAACTTAAAAATAATGTTAGTAAATTCAGTGCTAAGGTGTGGTAGTGTCAAATCTACTAACAGTAAATCCAAGTTATGAGTAATATGTCACAGATCGGGTATTGGGATTTTAGAAATTAGGGAACTAAGCTGTATTTAACTGTGTGAGAATAACTTAATGAAGTTAAGCATTTCATACAGATTTAGCAAATATGCTGGATTTTCTGATTGTGACTAAAAATCTCCTGTGCTATTTTGCTAAAGGAGCTTTATTAAAGTAATGCTTATCTGGATCATTTGCAATATTATACAAGGGTAAATTAGGGTTTTATAAGTTTTACCTCAGGAAAGAGGGTGAAAATGAACAAGATCTATATCAAAATTTGACTTGGGCATGTTAATTCACAGAATGAAGCGTAAGAGAATTTACTGGAGTGAACAGTGGTGGCGTAAAGGGAAATCTTGAGACTTTTATGCAGGTCATGACATAAGTAGTCTAAATTAAAATAAATTTAAAAAACCTCCAAAAGTGGGTATTATACTCATTCTGAGCTCTCCTATATACTTTCATTCCTACTGATGTTAATTTGCTGAGCTCTCCTAATCAACTCCTTTTTGCCTTTTCTCCTGAAAAGACACTTTTGAAATCTTTACTTGCTGTCCTTTATTGCTTCCTCCTAAGCAAGCAGGTCTTCAGTCACAACATTCATATGCTCCAGCAGCAGTGCCATTCTAGCAGGAGTGATTCTTTTGCTGATGTGGAAAGTGAGAAGTTTGCATGGGTTGAAACTGCTCTGGCATTTCACATATTTACTCTAAATATGGTGCTTAGAGTAGCTCAGCTATTCCAGTTGCTGGCTGTGTGTTATGACATCAACAAAGTGCCTGTATTGTTTGTAACCTTTCTTGATTTTTTTGAATATTTAAGTTAATAAAATTTAAAGCATAAATTATGAATCCTTAATAACACTGTGTCCTAGTTAAATAATTAGTATATAGACAAATTGTCCATGTTAACAACTTTTAAAAAATACATTCTTTTATCCATTTACAAAAAGGTGATAATGAGGTTCATACCATTCCTTAATTACTTTTGGTCCCAAAAAAAGAAAAATAAACCCAACAAAACCAAACCAACCCACTTGTATTCGTCTGCAAAGCAAAAGTTTCTAAAGTTGCCACAGTCAACTAGATTTCTGACTCAAAGTGTATAACATAGAAAGTTTTAAATTAAACTAAGGCTACAAAGCTGTAGGCTGAGTTAAGCGTGTTTTAAATACTTATTTTTAATTTAAAAAAAAAAAAGTATTTGCCTTCACCTGGCAGTAAATCCACTCAGAGCAGCGCTGGTTGTTTGAGATTTGTTACTCTGCCAGATGAGAAGGTTGAATGTCTTGGCTGTCCAAAGGCAGACATTGGTGTCCTCGTGTTCCTTGGTGGTCTTAAGGGCTGCTTGTAACTTGCTGTGCTGTTGGTAGTATTTGGGCTTTTCTGCGGTGGATGCTGATCTGTAAAGTGACCTGAAGTGTTTCTGTACCTCTCTTTTGCAGTTCAAGTGTGCGCTTTTTGTCTTGGGTTTAGTTTTGTTATGTAGCATGTCCCTCTCTTCCCCACTTCTTCCCATATGTTCAGAAGTTGTATCACCAATTCACCTACGTTTGCCTGCAGTTGCACTTGGTTTATTTGGCTGGTACCTCCACTCTTGCTGACCAATGGGTCCATATTTAATTGGAAATGGGGTCACATTTGATTTTGCTTTATCCCCTTTCCTTCTCTCTCTGCCCAGTATTATCATAGTAGTTTCAGCCATCATTGCAGCCTATTTCAAACATTATGAATTTTTCTCATCAGTGACTCTGTATTCTGCATCTGACCTTATTTTTTATATGAAGTGTAAAACCTTGTTTGAGCTGCTATGATGGTTGTCTCCACACAGGGGGATTGTGGTGTTATTTGATCACGTTTAATTCTGTCCCCTTTTTCATTTGCCAGAAACCATTGGTGTTCATAATTTGGCATGTATACTGTTATGGAGAGATTAAAAATTGCTCTCATTTAAAAATCAGTTTGTTAGGAGTATTTACTTGATTATGTATTGCAGCCTCATGCAGTTGTAGTTCCTAAAGCAAATTCTTCATTTCTGGGTTGATGTAAATCGGTTTCATCGAGTCTTGCTTACTCATAAAATGCCTTCATTCTTCTGTCTCACAAGGGGCACTTGAATTTAATATTTATGTAAGCAGTTAAGCCAGTTTGTAAGTTTTAGGCCCGGACTTCAGGTATTTTACTTGCAATTACTTTTTGTTCATCATGAACCATAACTAGTTCAAATCCTAGTTGCAGATAAAAAAGAAAAAGGTATTTTTGAAAAACATCCTTGTGTTCTTTTATTCTCTTGAGAAGTGAAGTTTCTTTACTGTTTAGAAATATACTGGAATCCTTAGGTAGATTTCAATTTTGAATTAATTCTCTGAATGTCCATGTCTCTTAGCTTTCATTGATATAGCCATGTTCAGATCAGCTGGATTTTATTCAAATGACTGAATTTGGATTTATTATCCTTTAAATCAGTTTTTCTGTTATATATTAATGATCTAATGTCTTAACTTCATTGGAGATTATTTCTCCCTAGAGTGTTTGCATTTCAATCAGGAGTGTTACAGTGCAGCAATGCAGAATAAGATTTAGAGTATCAAAAATAATGTGAAATGGATTTTAATCATAGGAAAAAAAGAAAAAAAATGAACTCAAATATGAACACCTCTGCATTTGTGGACTGTAGTAATTTCTAATAAGGATATTTCATGCTTAGTAAGTTGTCACATTTGATTAGCAGATGAATGGAAAAGCACAGGATGCACAACTCTTAGCTGTAACGTGTTTGATACACAGGGACTAGTACATTATTTGTTGGGCTTTTAGTAAAAAATGTTTGTCTGGATACAGACTTTTATTTTTAGGTTTTTGAGAGTTAATAAGGAGATAGCTCAAGCTTTTTTCCTGATCTGTTCAGTTGAAATGCCTTGCCACTATGTAGCATCATTTAAGCCTGTCAAATGTAACACAAATTAAGTCAATTTCTAAGCAGGTTACTTTGCATTAAAAGTCTGGAATATATGAAGCTTGTTTCAGTGCTGAATTTGGTGTGTAAGTGGATGGAAATCCAAAAAAGTTTTTGTGTTCGTTCTCAAATACTAGGGAGCAGCACAGTTAGTATAAGTTCTGAAATTTGGAGTTTCATTGTTTTGAATTTGAATTTAATATGCTTGGGATTTCATTGTTATGTGTTTGAAGCTCATGCATTTCTAGGGCCTGATTTTCTCTCTTGTTTTGCTGGGCTTTTTTGCTTTTTGTTTACACATAGTTTATGAGGAGACTTTCTTCATATTTAGTGATCTGTAAGTAAAATACAGTGAGTTGGAAAAGATGTTTTTGTCCTTATTTTAAACTTAATGAGGAGTCTTTGTAGACAGGAATGTGGTCAGTCTCTTGGTATATACTAGGGCTGACACAAGATGTCTTAACACATAGTTTTACCAGAGTTGCATATTTGTTTTAGCTCTCTGAGGTTTTAACCAGTGAACAACCTTACTTTGAAGTAAATGGAATAACTAATTCTTTTATGTTTTGAGCTTTTCTTATGAAACAGTTTAAGTTTAAGGATAGACTCTGGCTGAAGGTATCTTTCCTTTTACTGAAAACCAAAAGACAGATGTTATTTACTACTTCTCTTGGCTTTAGTTTATCTTAGAGGCTGTTTGTGATAGGGACATGTCTTTGTTCATGGTAAACAGAGAATTTCCCAGCTGAAAGCTGTAGATTCTGAGGAGCTCTTTCTATATACAATTTCCCTTACCCATCCAGTTTCAGACTAAAAGTTTGAAACTCCGTATTCGCTCTGAAGCTTTGTGAAATTTGCTGACTGCATGGTCGCTAATGAAGGGCTCAGGACCAGTCTGTAAAAGTGAGGTGTGAGGGAAGGAACTGATTTGGATTTATGAAACTCAGACATAACAGTGTTGCTGTAAAAAGGATGTGTTCCCCTTGGTAATATCCTCTGCTTTATCTACTGAGAATTGGTAAAGCTTAGTGTATGGTCCTGGAAAAACTCAGCTTCCTTTTTACTCTGCATGTTAAATGAAGTTTGTTCCTGCACCATCCTAACCTTTTGTCAAAGTATGTTCTAAAATGTTTACTCTGAGCAGCTTGGACATGCTCTGTAAGGGATGGTTTTGTTGTGCCCTTGTAAAAGAGTGCTATTCAAATGTGCGTTGAAGATGTGCTTGGGACAAGCCAGGATGAGTCTTGTTTGGTCAGAGAGCTCCAAATATCTCGTGGGAGATGTTAGTCTAAATTGAAAAAGGAAGTAAAAGCTAAATTAGGCAGGCATTTCCAACATTTCTATGAATAGAATGGAAGAATTTAGCTGTAGTTTTGCTTGACTGCCTCCCTTCATGGAAGAGCTTCACAGTCACAGTAGATGAGTTGAAACAATTTTGTGGTGATATCTCTCTGTTTTTATAGGTAGAGAGGTTGTTTTGGGTTGTTGTGTTGGGGTTTTCTCTTTGTTTGTTTGTTGTTGGTTTTTTTTTTAGTTCTTGTGTCCTGCTTCATCTAGTTTTCTAATAGTTCATGTCAAAATCTGATCTGGTTTTGGTCAAAAGAAAATGTATGAAAGTGGCTGCCAGTAACAGATCTCCTTTAATGGGTTCACCTACTTTTAAGTGCAAAATGTGAAGTAGATTGTATGGAATTGATGGAGCTTGTGTTAAAGTGACTGCAGAAGTGCTCTAAATCCATATATTTTGAACTTTCCTTGTTGCTTAAAAAATGGTAGTTTTTAAAGTAGTGACACTTTTTTAACCAAAATGACAGAATTTTGCCCGTCACCAAATACATTGACATGGAAGGAGTAGTTTCTTTCTCCTATTCCTAATGGGAAAAATTAAGATTAGTCCCACTAAGGAATTAGACAGAAGTCATATAAAAATGTCTGATGTGCAGAGTTTGTTTTTTTTTTTTTTTTTTTTTTTAATATAGAGGAAGATAAATCTCAGCCACATTGTGCAAAAAGTTTTCATATAACACCAGGGAGTACAACATTTGGCCTATTTGATCTCTGAGACACCAGCTCAAGTACCCAGCTGTGTAAACCTGTGCTGGCCTGTGTGATTTTCTGCCAGTCACTTTATTGGAGAAGGATGATGTTTGATTTTCACTGAATAATAAATATTTGAAATTTGAAAATTTGCTGCTTTGATCATTCAAATAATTCAGATACTTTGTCAGGAGGTTTTGTTGTGTTTTTTGTTTGTTTGTTTTTGTTTTTTTTTTTTTTTTTTTTTTTTTTTTTTTTTTTTTAAGAAAATTCATTATATGGTATAATAGGCAAATAGTCTAAACTGATTTCCTCCTTAGTCTGTTAACTGAAATTTGGTAGGACATTTTTGCAGCAAGTGCAAAAAAAGTGCACTTTGGGCAAGTGTTTATAATCTTGAGGGTTACTATTTTGAGCTTGACCAGCTTCTTCTATAGAAACTTCAAGAATAAAGTATTCCTCAGCAAAACCGCCTTCATGGAATCTGTGTTTTGTTTGTCACTTATTAGCCCCATGATTCAATTGTCTTTGCCTTATTTTCCCCTCTTTCCACTTTTGTTGGGATGCTTAGGTTATTGTTTATAAGCCTTTAAATCAGAGCTGCATTGAGACCTGTTAAGCTCTGTTTAGTCAGCTAAAAGAGAAAGTGATTATCTGGCAGGACACTGCTCTATGTATTTCCTGAGAGACCCACAGAAAAGTAAGATACATACATTATCCATAAAATAGGAAATACTGCATAGCTGGATTGTGGTATGATGTGCGTGAAGTTTATTCATAGTAAAAATCTGTTTTAGAGCTATCATCTAAAGAGGTTTTCTCCCATAGCTGGGCATTGTGCTATTTATAAGGAAAATAATTTGCACTGTTTTGTAATAAATAGTACTAATTTTTAAAATCTAAGTAATTTGGACTACTTCTATTTATTTTATGCTAGAAAAGCACCATTTGCAGTAATTTTATATATTGGGCTTTTGATGCCTACTATATTAAAACAAATTCAAATGATTAATTTTTGCATCTCTATGATGTTGAAGAACATGATGTAATAATCAAACCATATTAGAATATGGCTTAAAACTTTTTGGTCTTGGATGCAAAAATTTCCCATTTTTTTTTCCCTTTATCAGGCTAATTTTGGAAATCTTTGTAAATACGTGAGAAGCAATAAAATGTGGAATGTTGTTTTTTAACCAGTATACTACAGAGGCAAAAGAACCTGTAATAGATGCTGACGCACCTTTAGACTCCCTTGACAGTACAACTGTTTTGTACAACATATTAGCATGGACTCTTGACAAAAGGAAGCCTATTTCCACACAAATTGAGGGTTTTTTCAGTGGTTAACCAGGACCCCCAATTTTTTCCTCTGGTTAACCAGAAGCTGTAGAGGGTGGTATCTACCAAGAGATGTGTCCTACCATGCATCAGATACACGCATCTTCACTGGCAGTTTCAGCATTGATGGAGGAAGGCAAGTACTGAGGCATAACTCCTTTAACTTAAATACATGCTTTCTGACAGCTCCCAAAGGCATTCAGGAAAAAAATGTGCTATTCATGCTCAGAGTTAGATTTTGTCCAGAAGGAAATCTAATTTCCAAAATCTTGGTTTAAATGGGAGAGAATGACACATATTCCAAACAACTTTGCTAGAGTAAGACCTTTGAGCTTCTGAAATGAGGCAAGTATTGAAGTAGGAAAACCTCAGGTCAGATGGCTTTGGTTTTCTCTTATCTTTCGTTTTGTCTATTAAACTGTCTAATTCAAGATGGTGCACTGCTGATCAAAGAGAAAAGAATGTGAATTACATGTGTGTGATTAATTACAAAGTAGCAAAGGTCTTTGGATTTCTTTGGCTTGAAGATCCGTTCAGTGGGATGTGGTGGCAGGAGGTCAGGTTGGTGTTAACACTCACTGGTTTCAGTTTCACTGTGCTCTACTGTGATGGTACATCAATACTACAAAATTGCTTTCTGCTGCATCTTTTAGAATAAAGGGATGTGGAAGGTAAACATCTATAAAACACCTAAATTGCACTTGTGTGGATACTCTATATTTAGAAGATACATATATTTAGATTCAGAAAGTGTGCTAGGAGTGTTTACTGCCAAAACATGCTGTGCGTGAAGTCTGCCTTTTTCTGTTTGCTCCTTGGTAATGCAGGACTAAGGAAGTCACAGATGATGGAAGCTGGCATGGGCTGAGAGAACTGGAGTTGTTCAGCATGGATGCAAGAAGGCTTTGGGGAGACCTCTCTGCAGCCTTCCAGTAGCTGGAGGGGGCTTGTAAAGAGGAGGGAGGGAGACTTTTCATATGGGTTGATAATGACAGGACAAGGTGAAATGGCTTTAAACTGACAGAGGGAGAAATTCTTTAGTCAGAGGCTGGTGGATCACTGGAACACATTGTCCAGGGAAGTTCTAGATGCCCCATCCCTTCAAGTATTCAAGGCCAGATTCGATGGAGCTTTCAGCAGCCTGATAATGAGTGACATCCCTGCTGTGGTGGGGTGTTGGAACTAGATGACCTTTAAGGTTCTTTCCAACGTGAACCAATCTATGGTTCTGTGATGGGTACTTTGACAGTCTTCGGGTGTATTTTTTAACAGATATCATCAGAATGCCATGTAACCAGGTGAGCTAAAGTTGAGATTAGGAGTTCCTTGCAGGATTGAGGAGGGTTAGATACTGAAGCAAACCCTAGTTACATTAAAGGCTTACCTTCTTGAAAAGATAGAAATTGTCTTGCTGCAGAACTACTGTAGAGTTGTGCTCATTGAGGATTTTTTGTTCAGTGGTGTCTGCTATTAATAAAATTGTTTTCCTGTTCCAGTGGGCTGGGCTACAGTAATGTCACTGTACCACTGCTAGCAAAATGCCAGGTAAGGCATTTGTTGGTACTATGCCTGTATCCAGGAGGTATCTGCAATATGCAAGGATTGGTTGCGAGCTATTGGCAGTACAACAGCAGCTTGTACATGTGTTTCACAGGCCTTGTTCTAAAAACATGTCTATTAGCACAACTTGTTTTTTATTGTATGGAGGTGCAATAGCTGTAGAATATTTTCTGGTTCTTTGGAGCAGAAAGAGAGGGCTGTAAGTACATACTATAACCAAAAATTTACTGTATGCAAAGGCCGATGGCTTGGGCACTATTGCTGTCAGGGACAGAGAACAGTGTGGTAACATTCAGTGTGTACGTGGTGATGAAGAGACCTGAGGGTTAGTATCTCTGGCATCACATACTGATCTCTCAGCCATCTATAAACCATGTTATGTGCCTTCTCTATGCATCTTAAGGTGAAATCGTAGGATAAACTCAAATATATGTGGGCTGCTTGAAATACCTTCATGTTTTTAGTAGGATATAAAAGCAGTGTTAAAGCTATGCAATTTTCAAAGTAATTAGTCTTCATCAAAGTTAAAATGTTCTGTCTAATGTAGTTCATCGTGCTTCCATTCATCTCACTATGTGTGACCATTCACACTATAAATATTATATTGGATGCTTAAGTATTATTATAAATTATCCTCATATTTAATATAATAGATTAATATTAGATGCTAATATAGTAAATATTGATTTCAGTATCAAATCAGTGTTTGTCATTCAAAATCAAAGCCTGCCCAATTACCTGTCCTAATGTATTCTTAATCAGCTGTGCTCATATAGAACCCTTAGGGTACGTACCTGCTTTCTTGCTTATCAGAACCTGAAATGGTTGCATCCTCAAGTGTTTGCAGCCATGCACTCTGGAAATACTGACAATCTTGAACAAAGAACTATTCATAATTTTATTCATGAATGCATTGAAATTAGCATGTGATTAGTGAAAAAGAATATTGATTTTTCCCTGGTTTAATTAGGCCAGTGGGTTAAATAGTCAAATTAAATTTACAGCTTATGCAAGAATTGTCATGTTAGTTGGCTGATAGATACAGATATTTTTCATCTTTTTATCAAGAAAAATCTTTAGAATATGATTCACAGGTTTGTTATTAAGCATGTTTGTAAAGATAGGATCAAGGCTCTAAGTTTACAGATACTTTTCAGTGGGAGTAATGTGCTAGTGTATGTGTGGGAGCTTATAATAATTTTGAACTAGATTTCATGATAAAATGTTTTTAAAGGGTTTGTAGAAACTGAACGTAGAGCAAAAGTTTTCAGTAGTTTTGGTATGTCTTGCATATTTCTTAGTATTAGGGAGCTGAAACAATTGTTGATCTGTTTTGAGGAAGAATTTAGTCTTAAGAATGGGTGGCAGCTGGGAAATTAATCCTTAGAAAGGTAACTAATATATTTTAGATACTTTTGTACTGATTAGTATTTTAAGATTTTAACAAAGATAGTTTTCTCCTGTTATAACAACTGATAGGTACAGGTAACAGCCATGGGTTTTAGTTTGTTTTTTCTTTGATTTTCAAACTTAGTGGACCCAGAGAGTGCTGCTTTAATACAGACTGCTTACATCACTTTGCCCACAACTGGAGAATACTTAAAGTCCATATCTAGTTCTAATGAAGTTTTTTGTTAGTAACTGTATATTGGTACACATTGTGTATCAACAGAGAATTACATTGTCCTGGGGATTTGTGCAAAAGCTCTTCAGGCCGAGATTAGAAGATGAAGTTGCACTGATAAATTGGTATAGTGCTCTATGAATGCTTGCAGAGGTCTAAACGTGTAAGGAAGGTGAAAAACTTTAGTCTAGAAGGATTATCTGAACGTACAGGATCGGTGCAAGAAGGTTTGGCTCACTTAATTTTCATTATAAACCACCATTATAAAAATGTAGGAAAGATGGGCATCCTTGGAACTGTAGAGATGTACAGTAACCATTGAAGGCCAAGGCAGACATCTTGGAAGAACAGAGGATGACTGTAGTGGGGTGATTGAGTAGCAGTCACTCACTGGTGCCAAAAGTGGAAGGACTTGTCCACTTCCCTTTTTCCTCTTTCTTCTTACCTTTGCATGTCATCATCTCCTTTTCTTGTTGTGGCTTTCACCTGTTTTGGTGTTTTGTGAGCCATTTTTTATCTGGTAGGATAATGAAAAAACTGTGCTGTGTTGTGTCACCTCATGTGTCATCCCCATGATACCATCCAACACCACTGAGGTCAGGGGGTTTTGTGTGGTTAGTTTGGTTCAGAGAAGTGCACTAAGACTGACATGACATAAGCAGTGGAAGTGTGTCAATGTTTGCAGGTAGAGACAGGAATGGGACCACCCGGATTTGTCATGAGTTATCATGAAAACATATCCTGTGAGTTATATATCTTATGCATTTGTGTTGGTCTAAAATAATGAACTTCTGCCATGTGTTAAACTTGGATGAAGATCTAGGTGAGTTAAGCTATGGTTTGTGTTCAGCTTGAATGTATTTGAGATGAGAGTGTTATATTTACAATCTGTGGCTGGAGCTGTTGAGGTAATATTTAACAGTATTTTCATGTTAGTCTTTAAAATGTGATGGGGGTATTTGGCAAGTTTAGATGAAAGTGATGTTCAAGTCTGTCTTGAGAAATCAATTCTCCAAAGGAAACATAGCCACACTTGTCTTTTCCACAATATTGGTAACTGGAGAAGTTTGAATAATCATTATGAATATTAAATGAAGTGTTAATGTGGCACATTATATATTTAGGAATTGAGATAAAGAAAAGAAAAAGGAAAATTGTGTACATAATGGTTTTAATTGTTCTTCCCTTATTTTTAACTTTTTGCTGTTTCATTTACCAATGCTGTGTTTGTTGAGGAGTTTTGGTAGACACTACAAATGTTTTTCTGAGAATTCTTCATTGAAACCAGTTGTTCAACTGAAGAAATTTTTACTCTATTTTTTGCGGAAGTATATTAATTAGTTTTTGCAGTTCTCAAACAGGAGTACTAAGTTGCTCAAAGTGTTTCCATATGATAAAAATGCAGACTTAAAAGATACCTGAGGCAGTAATGCTGAGTTCACAGGGTTACTGATAGAGATTTAAAGTAAGTTCTAAGAATTCCAATTAGAAACAGTGGTTTTAAGTAGGAGAGAGAACATGATAGTCTCATTTGAGTTGGAAGAAAAAGGCAAGATGTAGCTTGATGAAATGAAAATACAAACCTGTGGCTATAGAGCAAGTTATTCAATATTATAATAAATCTTCTTTATGCCTTTTTTATCCTGCTTATCTAATATAAATTAGATTAAATCATAGATCTTTTTAAACATGGAAAGCTCAGAACAGAATGAGACTTCTCAGATTTCTTTAACTCTTCCATAAATTGTTCCCTGAGTCAGTGCATGTAGCTGTTAAGATGCTGTTTATATGCAGAGAAAGAATTCTCAGTGGGAATTTTTATTCTTAATTTAAAAATGTGTGGTCCAGATTTTCCTGTCTACTTTCTCAAGGGGACTTTGGTGAAGCCATGGGGCAATGTGATGTAATAAACTACTTCTAGTCAAGTGGTTTGGTACAAATGGGTTTATTCAGAAGGTAAAGCTAAATTTAGAACAAATAGTGTTTATGGCATATTTTATTTTAAACTGCAGACATAGATGTTTTCTGTTAATTAGGAAAATACTGAAATACTCATTCAGTTTTCAAATACGTGCTTGTTATGTAATATTCTTCAGATTAAATTCAGCAGATTAAATTTCCATTCGTGTGTGGCTCAGAATGAAATTTACTGTCACTGTGTTTCATTTGATCACTCCAGTATGTCATTTGGGGTAAACTTCTTTTTGCACTAGCTAAATTGTTGGTTACAACTGTATTGTTTAAAAATTACAATTTTACCTGTTTGCATTAATGTTCAGAATTATTCTGAGTATTATTTTTAGACAAACTGCTTGGTTCTCTAATGAAAGTACTTATTTACTTTCAGGAACATTCTAATCCTATTTCCCATATTTAAACAAGGGCATCACCTGTGGAAGAAATGGGAAATTATTTAGAAAGTTACCATATACTTACATTAAGTTATCTACTTTTAAAATGTCAGTTGGAATGTGTACAATCAGGTTTGAATGTGTGAGGGTTTGTAGTTATCAGAACTGTTAATCTGTAGAAGTAGATTTTAATTATAGATTTTACAGAAAACCTTTTTCTTTTGTTCTTATTTTTGTATTTCTGATTTCTTGAAGATTTTATAAGTGTTCTTTCATGGTACAGTTAAGTCCTCCAAGTATTTAAATATTAGAGAACCCTGTCTATATATGTTCTAGAAATATTTTCAAAGCACTTTGCTAGAATAAAACTGCAATGTATTTGTGAAGTCATTTAAATTTTTTTAAATTTTGTAACTGCATAAAATTAGAGCACACTCTTCTCAGTCATTATGTCAAGGTGAATGGAAAAAATAACCTCCATAATCTGAAAGATCTGCTGTCATCTGTGGCCAGTTGAAAAACTCTACTTGATACTTTTTATTGAAGTTTTGAAAATAAGTCACTACCTTGACTTGCCAATTATTCAACAGAGAAGTTGATCTGTTATAGAAATTTGAAGAAAAAAAGTAAAACTAGAAAGAATATATAATGTGCAGATGTTAGTTATTTCTAATATTTAATGTTACATTTCATGCAAACCACTCTGGTTAAAAAAAGACCTCTAGTTCAGTAAATAACAAAATAAAAATGGACCGTGAAAAACTTTGTTGCTGCTAAATTCAGTTTCTCCTTCATTTGAAATCTGCTGACAAATGTTGCATTACTGTAATTGGAACATGCTTATTTCTTTAATCCCCCCCCCAATAACCCATATTATTTAAAATCTATATGGTCATATAGATCATGAGCTCTTTAGGGGTAAGCTGGGAAATGTTGATCTTAAACCTATAAAATTTGTTTAGAAATAGTAAAAGCTTGCTATAACTTTATTCCCAACAAAAAATCAAAGGAAGGAATTTTTTGTCTAGTGGCTGATTTCTCAATGGCATAAAACCAATCATTTTTCATATCATAAACCAATTTGATGTGAATTTGCTGACTTCTGATCTTTGAAATTTTTCAGCAAGTTCCTGAAGTTGTCAGTGTTAACTGCTGCTACACAGTGTGTCATCGCGTGGGAAATGGTCACATTGCTGCTTTCTCACCTATCCTTTGGAAATGTTTTAGCTGTTTAATGGACTTTTAGATTAAGCCATTTGCATTTTGATTAAGATTGCTGACCAAATGAGGGAGCAGCTCTGTTCTAGTGATCAAATATTTGTGTAGAACAAGAAGAAAATGAGACCCTGACATAGAGGAAACTGGTATAATTTGAAAATCATTATAGGAATTGAAATCTAGGTAGCCAGGAAAGGATTTTAACTTGAGTATTGACAGTGTAGATAACCATGTTTTTTCCATTAGTATTTTATTTTTGTTTCAATATTTGGGTTGAGACACCATTTTTCCCACTCATTTCCAAAAGTATGATAAAATGAAAGTGTGTCAGCTTTGAAGGTTTTGTCTTGTTGAGAAAATGGTCCCTTAGAGGAAAGCAAAATAGCCGTATATCAATAATTATTAAATCTTTTGCTCAAATCTAAGAATCCTTTTGTATGGCCTTGGGTGAAAGAGGAATTGATCATAAGCAGATGCACACTCTTAAATAAAGTTATCTTAAGGATAGACACTGTCCTGTATTCCAACATTGTGAGTAGCCACAAGTGTTCCCTCGAGTAGAGTGTCAGTCACTAGCATATTTTTTCTTCAGTTTGAAAGGTACTAAATTAATTGTATTCTGTTGAACTCCTCTGTGTGGGCATAAGTTGTGTGAATATTAATTCATGCAATAAATGTTTTATATTTCCTTTTGTATTTAAAAAAAGAAACAAGTTTGCTGTGTTGACTTCAATTTTAAATTTACCAGTTGAGTAAACGTAATCTGATGTGTATTGGCTTGTGCTTTGGATCCAGCAATATGCATTTAAATATTCTTTTATTATTCTTGTATTTTTTAACTGAAGAATGTAATGTGTTTAGCTCTTGGCACTATCTGCCTACTCATGTTGGATGATCAGTAGTTCAATTGCTTACTGAAAGGATACTGTCTCTCCCATTATATATTTTTAAAATGGCACAACTATCCATAACTTGCAGGATATAACCAATTACTTGCTTATTCTAGATAGTGTCTGTGGTGTAAAGGATGAAAAAGCAATAGCTAACAATATGGATATCTGTCAGAGTTGCTTAACCTATTTTGAAGTAACTGGGGTGTGGGGCCTACTTTCTGGCCTGGAAGATCTTACTCTTGTATGTATTTTCAGACTGATACTTTACAAATAAAAATATTGTTCAAAATGAGAGATACAGGTAAACCATTGGAAATAATCAAGTACCGCATGTACATGGAGGATGCAAATCTGGCTTACGTTCAGTCTGCTTGTCAAGTTACCACAAATGACACAGTAAACTGAAACTCTATCTGAAACTAAAACTGTTAACAAAAGCTATTCTCAACCCGGTTCTTTATAATCTTACTGTGAATTCAATGAGTAAGATTCTGGGAAAACAAATCATAAAGAATCATTCAGGATACCTTGTGGTTCTTTTTTTGTATGGAAGGAAACCAGTTTTTTATAATTTTGTCTTAGCAGGCTGCCTGGCGCAGAATGAGGTGCTGCACAAAGAGTTAGGTCACAGGCACATTCTGAAAGCACATGCATTCTCTGGGGTAATTTGGGACAGATACCTTTGATGCTTTATTATCCAGCCTGACTTCCTCATGTTTGCCGTGGGTCAAGACTCAAGATCTCTTGCTGTGAGTTGGCTAATCCTCATCTACATGCCTAGTGTGGAGCAGACAGCATACTTTATCATCATAGCCTTGTAGTCACTGCTTTGTGTAGGTGTTTGCTTCTTCTTTCTTGTGTAGGAATCTTCAATCTTGCTCTGCTTTTACTCTACTTCGCACCTTTATACTTCTTTCACCTGGTAACCATGAATAGCATAAGGCAATGAATCAGTTGGCTTTCCTGTAATGAAGGCTGAACAGTTGAAAGGCTGTAGAACTCTTGGTTGGGAGTTGCAAGTATATTATTTTTCTAAGCCTGAGTATTGTACAGTATGGTACTGTATGTTTTGCAGTAGTTAAACTTGAACAGGGTTAGGCAATATGCTTACTTTGGTACAGGTGCAACTGCAAATCTTCAAGTGTTGCTGAAATGTCTGTTGGCCAGACCTCTGTTATGATTCCTTGCAAAAACCTTGCTTTGGTGCAGAGACCCAAACAGAACTGAATTATGTGAAAGTCGCTTGGTGGTGAAAGCTTTAACTGTTACAACAAAAATAAAATCTAAAGGCTATTTAAAAACAAGCTACAAGTGTTTTCTTGGAAAATCTAGTTTTACCTCTGAAAACTCTGCCGAAATTTTATACTGTACCTAGGTAAGTGGTGTTCTCAAAACATGTTTTGTCAGTCACAAAAGTCTAAGGTTTTTGATCTTAGACCTATTGGCCTATTCTTTCTGACTTCAGCATACTTTGTAAGTCACTTCTCTGTTTTTGCCTGGCTGTATTCTCTCTTTCTGTATATGTTGCATAGATTTGTAAATTGCTTTAGATTGGAAGGGATCTCAGGTTTTGTAATGAACTCCAGCTTTTAAACCACGCTGAACTTTAATAGGTCTGGCTGTTTACAGGCTCTGGTCCTGACCGTTTTCTTTTGCTTTTTATCCTTTTTCTGTGAACCTCCAAGAAATACCCGATTGAAGGTAGTCTTTATATTCCCCCTCTCTGCCTCCAGCCTTCTGTTTTGCTGGTGGAATAAACCCACCTCCTTCAACCACTTCTTGTGCATTGTGTGCTTTACACCCTGGGCAACGTGGTAGCCTTTCCCTTGGCTGTCCCCAGCCACATCCATGGATATGACTGTTCATTTGTTGCTGTCTAAGCTTCCCTCATATAAGTCTCCCAGCCAGCTGCAAGCTTAAGATTCTTGTTGCTAATTGCTGACTTTGAAGCAAGGAATGACATTTGTTATCTAACACCTGTATGTTGTGGGTCTCATGCTGTGAAAGTTTTAACAGATTTTAGAATTGCAGAATTCTATGATTTTTGGTGTTTTATTTCCCAGGAGAGTATTTCCTTTTCTGCTTTGAGGTATTCTTTGAGGGTCTTAATGCAGAAGGTTGACGCATGAAGTGATTTTCCTTTCTGCAGTGTTGATGGGAGTACCTATTAAATCTTTCTCCTTGACTCCCATGACAAGATGATCTATGAAACAGGCATCACTCTTTCACCAATGGTTATCCTTTGTTTTCTTGATTATTTTGTTTGTTTCTATTTTTGCTCTAAGATGAAAGCTGTTCCCCTTAGTGCTGTACCCTTTGGTTATACACCTGCCTGTGGAATTGCTCATAGCATTTCCAGTAAGTAGCAGTCTAGAGATATGTTGCTTTGGGGCCCTTAGGTTTCCAAACACATAGCTAGTATTTTCATAGGTGGGTGTGAGACAAGTTGTGTTAAGCGTAGGATGTGAAAATAACTATATATTTGTTCCTCTCCTTTAATAAAGGGTGTTTGTGGGAATAGGATAAATAAGAACACTGTATATGTAGTGTGGGATGTAGTGCAGGAGTGTGGGAAGAAGGATACCATCTTCTGCTTTCTCTACTACGCTGCTTATAGTATAGTTAGCACCAAAATTGCTGTTCTAATTTGGGTGTAACTCTGCAAATATTTCTTTACCTATTTAGCATTGCTTATAAAAATACTTTGAAAAGAAATTTCAGAGAGATGTAACTTTTCTGAGATGTGTATGGTGTAGGTACTTTGAGGTATTAATACATACCAGATTGTTGTGCATCTGTTCAATCAGTATTTTGGGGAGAGAGAAATTTCATGTTTTACTAAATTTAGTTTGTAGTAACTGTAGTATTGTAGTGACTCCCGTGTTTGCATTTGCAAATTTACTTCCACTGGAGTTGCCTCTGTACTTTGCTTCTTGCCTGTGTTCTCTCCCAGTTGGTCACTGGTTCCTCACAATGTGCTTGCACTCTCTTCTCTGCCCCTCCCTGCCCCCAGGTTTCACAGAAACTCATCAGTCCTGTGAGGGATGATTTTCTGAGGGTTACAGAGCCTGTTTTCTTTTATACACTGCAACAGATGATGATTTCAAAGTTCAGTGGCATTTCAGAAACCATTTCTCCCAGCACAAAATATCATCTACACTGGATATTAATTTGGGGTATGGTTTTTTAATGTTTTTGGATAGTGAATTTTCAAGTCCCACCTCTTCTTTTGTTTTTTTTATACTGTAGATTTGCTGGCAGAAGTTGCATTTAAGAATAGAAATTCTCACGTTCTAATATGCACTTCCACCTCTTATGCCAAAATTTATGACTTGACATCCAGTGATGTGTGTACCTTTGTATTTAATGTATGTTCCTGCCGGATAGCTTTGCACAAAACTGCCTGTGTTATTATTTAGGAGGGAAGACCTGAAGGTGAAGAAGCTGCAGGGCTTGGTTTTGATGATCCAGTTCAGAGCACATCTCTTGCTGAGTAATATCCTGACATTGTCTTAACAGCTCCAAATCATCATCCAGTAATAGATAACCGTGACTTAAAAATGAGGTCATGAATGCCTGTAGTCATCACAATTTTACTTGTGGATAAAAGAATGTTTATCTCTTCATCTCATTGCATTTATGAATGTGGAAATCATTTCCTGCTCGCTTCCTTCAATACTTAAGCATGTAAATAGCAGCTTTTTCAGCTCTGACCATACTAGTTCAGAGTGTGTGGTAGCCGTGCTTACCTGCTGCTCTGGCTGAAGGAAGGTCCTGTCTTTCAGGAGTCCTTCAAGGTGGATGGTTGTTCATAGGAAGATATAAAACTGTCTTCAAAAGTGAAATGTTTGCTTTCAGATTAAATGGGTGTTTCCAGTATGCCTTAGTAGTCCTTAGACAGGAAGGCATAGGACATTCTGAAGTCTTGATTTTTATTGAGCTACAGCCTTTGGCAGGGCTGCCAGTTTGAGTGAAAATTGCTGGTTTGTTTTTGGAGTGCTAATAGTAAAATTTCATCACTACTATGTTGCATTAAGCTTCATATTAAATATTTGCAAGCTGTATTATCATATAGTTGTTTCTGTTGTATTTGTCAACATAGTGTCATGATCTTAAGTCATCCCTTCCTTCATTGGCCTTTGGAAATAAGTTACTGGATGGTGAGACATTGTTCTGTTGGTTCTACTGAAAGTATAGCTCCCCGTGTTTACAGAGGTGGGACAGTAGTCCAGGCTGAACAGAGATTGGAAAGCTTTGTTTTAGCTAGCCAACCTCAGCTCTTGTGCTCCTAACCATCTTTTTGGTTAATGATCCAACTTTGTTTGAACTAAATTAATCTGTCAACTTCTGGCATTGTTGCTCGAGGCTCCTTTTTCCACTCAACATTTCCTCTGTTCTTTTGAAGGTGCTGATTGCATTGTATCAAGACTAAGTAGTATTTGAATGTTTTATTACTCATTTTGAACCAGTGCTGGAAAATATTTACTGATCCATTAAGAGGCCAGAAATCTGAGATTACAGTTAATTCTAGTCATAATCTTCCAGTAAAACTTAATTAAGTGATACCATGTAATAATTATTTTGCTATTTAATGCTTTAGGTGTTTGAAAGCTGAGAGTTGTTAGTCAGAGGTAGTGTAAGTCATTATGGTACTTCTGTTCCAGGGCCTTCTAAGGCAGCTGCAAAAGCAGTTGAATCTTGGCAGTGAGCAGAGTGAGCTTTGTATTATTAAGTTCTGATAGACCAGAGCCATGCTGCTTTTCGATATTTATTTTGCTGGAAAGCCCCTCAGTTTTCATCAAAAATCTTACTACATAAAATTAATGTACTGATTTTTTTTTTGAGGAGCATTATTGATCTTCCTTTACAGAACTGATAATAACAACAGAAATTTTTGTATTGCAGATTTAATCCAGTGCACGAATGAGATGAATGTGAACATCCCACAACTGGCAGATAGTTTATTTGAAAGAACTACCAACAGTAGCTGGGTAGTGGTCTTCAAATCTCTTATCACAACCCATCATCTAATGGTGTATGGAAATGAGGTAATACAAAAAATGATGTATTATTTTGAGTTGCAGTCCATCATTCCTGTAAATGTCACCTAAATGCTTCCAGTAATTCTTTTGGTAAGATCATCTTTGGGTTTGCCTTTTTGGATCCTACTCTGAATGAACATAGGCCTCATTTTCTGTTTGTTTGCATTGTTTCTGCTTCAAAGTGTGCAATTCTAGTGTAAAAAGTAAATGTCCCAAATGCTGAGGGTACTTTTTTCCTATGTTCATATTCTAATGATGAAAGAAAAAAACCCAAGGAAAACTAACTCGCATGGGATTCTACAAGCTGAAAATAGAAGCATTTTTGCCTTCATGCTGTAGCTAACCCTCTGGTCTTTTCTCCTAGATAACTTCATTCTAAATTAATTTCTACCATCACACCCTAATCTTTTACAATGCAAACAAATGTGTGCCTATGAGTTGGCTTTAAAGGTCACCCTAGGACAGAGTGAAATAACACCAAAATGTTAACAGTTGAACAGTTTAACAAACATAACCCCAAGTTACACAAAAAGGAATAAACCTGTTTTGTCTCACAATTTTAATTCCTATGGGGCCTTATTGTTTGGAATACCAAGCCAAGCATAGCAGCAGCTTGAATGTTTTGCCTTTAAAAAAATCAAAAAAATATATTTCTAAGGCTTTCTTAGGAAATGTTTGTAAGCATTCCTTTTCACTGCAGAATAAGGTAAACCATATGAACTTTGGAACTGAGATAGTTTTAGCAAATTACCAAAATTTTTCATTTGAGTTTGCATTCAGAGGAACTGCTTCCTCTGATTTGTGTGGGTTGGAGGGGGATGTTAAGTTTTTAAACATATACTGGTTTCACTTGCAGGTTATTGCTGGTCTGGTTGAAAATCTATTCTGTGAAGCTAACTGAGCCACAAGAGGGCAAACTTCTGTTGTTGGCTTGAAGCTTAACCTTTTACATTGGGATAATTGACACTTTTCAAAACACAATCTATACACATTGCACTTTGAGTCATATGAGTCTTAAACTGATATCAGAATAGTTCATAGCAATTAAAAATATTTCATGGGACCACTGTCTGAAATACTTTCCATTGAGAATATAATTTACAAATAAATTTTGCTTGCCAAATATATTACAGGAGTATTGAGGGTAAGATTGCTGCTCAAAATGACATTTTTCACAATTGGAAATAGTACTTGAACAATGAGAGTGCAAACTGATTTTAGCACCATTTAGATTGCAAAGCACCTTTAAAATCAAATCCACTGCAAGCCCACCACTAACCCATATCCCCAGATGCCATATTTGTGTGTCTTTTAAATACCCCCAGGGATGGTGCCTCCAACTTTGGCTTAATTCCTTTATAACTAGGTACTGAGTGCCTTTACTCTTCTCCAGTCTTTTTTCTATGTAACCTCTGTAAGCTAATGAAAGTAATGAAGTAGTACATGTTAACACTAATCAACACTGGTTTTGTCTTTTGTTAAAATGTTTCTTGCAACTGAATGATTGGCTTATTTTTGTAGCAGTTCTGTACAAGTTTTTTTCCTATTGTGTCAACAATCTTAAATGTGTCTTTACAAGATGAAAATAGCATCATTCACCTTGTGAAATATAATTTGGAATTAAGTATAATTAGAAGAATTGTGATACAGTGTTAATGCTTTATATGAATTCTTTTGTTTGATATTTGTTTTATAAGCAAACTAACATTTCCATCACCTATTTTCATATTTAAGCTAAGTACCATTACAATTGTATGCTGAACAAAGATGACTTGGCTAATTAGCAATATTAAATCAGTTGTTATAAAATTGAAGTCAGTGAAATGACTATGAGCATGTAAAATGAGAATGTATTGGTATTTTTTCAGAAGTTCAGAGTTCCATATTCTGGTTTAAAATAAACTCCGACTAAACGAGGCCTTCATACAAAATGCTACTTGGATTATTTCACAGATTTATGCATTAAAAAAAAACTAGCTTACTTTGGTAGCTTAGCTGGTTTTGCAATAGTTTCCAGATTTGAAGTCAGTCTTAAGGCATAAAAGCTGAATTTTGTAACCTGGATAAAAAGTTTCTAGTGTTGTTACTGCAATTCCTTCTCCTTGGTAACACAGTGAAAGTATTCAACTTTTTTCTCTTTCATCTAGCGTTTTATCCAGTATCTGGCGTCCAGAAACACATTGTTTAATTTGAGCAACTTCCTAGACAAAAGTGGATTGCAAGGTAAGGTGTCTTTTATTCATTAAAAGTTAGTAATGTACTGAGAAACAGCAAAGACAACTTGGTTACTCTAATGAACCCTGTCATTTAGGAAGTAACTTTTTTGTCCATTTTACCCCAGGCTGCATTTCTTAAATAAAATGTTCTAATGGTGTGGCAGGAGCTGTCTGCTGGAGGACCATGTTGAATCTTTCCTAACAGGCATAATAAAGGCTTCTGACTTCCTTAGACATACAGGTCTCAGTATCCCTCTTATTTCTATAGAGATAGACCTCTCCAAATGAGGCAATTTTTAATATTAATTTTTTAAAAATGCATCATATGTACATACATCACGTCAGTGAGAAAAGAACCATATCTAAAAAAAATTTAAATTTCTTTTTCTGGAAATTGATCAAAGACCATTCCATTTATCTTTGAGACTAATTCAGTGGGCAAATAACTTTCTCTGGTTCAGATTTTTCAACTGAAATGGTCTTCCAAACTGTTATGCTGCAGTTCAGTGCAGTTCTGACCATACCTGTAGCCGGTATTATATACTTCTGATCTTTGCCGTAAGGGTACTAGAACAGGCAGCCAAAATGGTTGCCTGAGGACAGAAACCTTCTCAGTTATAACCAAGGCTCTACCAAACTGTCATTTTTTTGAGTTTTAACTTCTATGGTCTCAGCATAGACTATGAACAGATCTTCTTAGTCTATACTCCTAGACTGACAGTTAATCAAAATATTTCCTATCACTACTATCTTAACAGAGAAGAGTTTCTGTCATATTGTGGTATTTCCATCAAAGCCTTTTTTTTCCTGTTCAGTTGCAAACGAGACAATGTGTTGCTGAGCTGATGTGAATGCCTTTGTGAATGCATAATTTAATTTTTTTGATAGTAATTTCTACTGTAGTATAAAAGAACTTGCATAAAAATTACTTCATTTTGCTTGTGGAAGTGATTTCCTTAGGAAGTGAAGTGTAAACTTTTACATACTTGAGGTTGTCTAGATATTTGTGGTATTGTCTGTTTGATTTACATGGTGAATACAATGACGTGCACAGTTATTTTCAGATTATATTTTTGCACAATTTTGCATAGTCAATGGAGCTGTCTTGTGCTAATATTTTGCACTTTATTTTGAATAACATTCTTGTTCTTTGATTAGGTAACTAATAAACCCCTGAAACTTATTTTTTAGGTTATGACATGTCAACGTTTATCAGGCGGTATAGCAGGTATTTGAATGAAAAGGCAGTTTCCTATAGACAAGTGGCTTTTGACTTCACAAAAGTAAAAAGAGGGTAAGGACTGCATTTTGTTCTACTGATCTTGAGGTGTTGTCATATGTCCTGTAATTCTAGTGAAAAATATCGATGCTAGCTCAGGCTTAATACAGACAATAATGACTCCTTGTCTCTTCTGAATATCTCCCATGACACACCAAGGCCCAACTGCCTGATAGCATATTTAGCAAAAAGTTTTTTATTTCAGTTGTTGTAATTTTTTATCTTTAAGCATTAACAGTTTAATATAAAGAAATGAAAGATGGTATGCGTGGAAGTCTGTATAAAAAAGTAGAAGTTTGAACACATCTTTCACAATAGATTATATACTTTGCCTTTTATGTAATATAGTGGACCATGCAATTTATTTATGCTTGTAGCTCTGGAAGGCTTAAATGACAGGTGAAACAACCTTGCAGTCCTTCCTGGTGTTTCTCTGTTCTTGTCACAAAATATCTGTGTGAAGTTTACTACCTTTGTGAAAGCAGTGTAAATTTGTACTTAGAATAGTATGTTGCAGCAGATGCTATCCTGATTTGGTCAGCAGGAATTAAAATTTTCCCTGGAAAGTGTGCTTATTTCAGACAAGTGAGTTATTTTGAGACTACGTACCTGTTTACGTGTAAAATAGCACAGTGCAGAGCACCAGTAGTTTGGTAAATTACATGTTATAGTGAATGATGGAATTAATCTGAAGCTCTTCTTTGGGAAGACTGGAGAGAAGGTACCAATCACTGGAGTCGTTCCATCTTTGTCCATTGTCTTATTATATAGTGCTTTTTAAGGTTTAAAAACATAATAGTAGTTTTACATTTGGGTGTCTTATATCATCCATATGGGTGAATTTATATTGAAACTAAAAACTTAATGTTTAATCCACAGAAATCTGAATTTAATACTATTGAATGAATTAATTGTAGTAAAGGGCTTTCTAATGATATTTTGCATTAATGTTGTAAAGGCATTTGAAGTGTGCCTCAGAACACTGTCCAAATCCCTTCTGCCTCCTTGCTAAGACTGTAGAGTTCATTTTGGTTTGAGCTGTGACAGTAGAGTGAAAGGAGGATGCCTGGGCTCCTTTTGCTCATTCTGCCTTTGAAGTTGCTTGGATTGCCAACAACACAAATATTTTCCACACCTAAGATCTGTGTGTGGTAAGGTGACTGCAGCTGCTCTAGAGAGATATACAGTTGTTTTATCAGGTTTTTTAGGTCTAATGAGGTGAATTATTTAGCCTGCACCATGTGCCTGGAGGTCCTTCTGTGAGGCAATAGGAATAACTGTTTTGATGGCAGCAATCTGCCTTTTCTACTCCATTTATCTCAGCCCTCACAGCCATGCTCTGCCCCATTCAGTTTCTTGCATTTTCTGTTTGCTGTTAGGAGTAAACATACAGCACAAGCAGAGAGCTGGAAGCAGCATGCTCCCCACTGCTTTCCAACCTGGAGAACAGCCACAAACTGTTCTGTGAAGATGCACTATGAGATTTGCACTTGCAGGAAGCATTTGGTTTGCTCTGTGCATGCTGATGAACTGCAAGGCTGTCTGATTTGTCTTACAGAAAGCAGTTGTTTCATGTCACTGAGGGGATTTAGTCTCTTCCTCAGCTGTTGCTTTTCTTGGATATTTTTGGCGTTCATTTGATGGGTTTTTCAAATGTGCAGCCAATCTTAGTCTATTCAATCTGAGCAATAAATAAACAACCAAATATTGGTGGTCAACCATTAAAAGGAAATTTCATGTAGTCTCTAGAATCTTTCTGAAAAAGCTTGAAAAAACATACTGCTGCATGGTTTTATTCTTTCTTACCTCTTTAAGTTGAAAAGAATCCAAACTGACACAAAATAATAATTGGGTGATTGGAAAAAGAATACATTAAAAATTGCTTCAAAAATCATCTTTGGAGCTTTTTTTTTGTTACCCGATACATCATAGCTCTTCTATATTTCTAAACACTATCAGTTTCATTTTCTCTGAGTAAAAATTCATCTTGAAGTCATAGTTTAACCAAATAAGTTGTTGTCTTTCTGTGCTGCAGTTATTATGGTTATATTGGCTAGACACCATTCCTAAACACCACGAGGATGGCTTTGTATAGCAAAGACTTAAATGGTTTCTCTAAAGACCTGATATATTTTCTGTCGTTTCTTACTAACAATTGCCTTCAAAATTCTTGTGAAGAATTTTCTTTTTTTTTTTTTTTTTCTCACAACAGGGCTGATGGAGTGATGAGAACAATGAGCACAGAAAAACTCTTAAAAACTGTACCAATTATACAAAATCAAATGGATGCGCTTCTTGACTTTAATGTAAGTTTAGCAGCATGTACATTTCTAACATACTGTCATCTTGTTGTATAAACACATAAAATGGGTCAAGATTAAATGTCTTGCACTTGGTTCCAAGTTATCTGCATAGCTTAAAGAGCATAAATCATTTTGTTCATTGGTATACCTCCAAGAAATCTGAAAAAATAGATGCAATGCTCACTGGAGAGAATGCTTAGTGCTAAATTACTGTGGTTTTATTGTGTACCTTATGTAAGAATTGCTTGCTTGTTGAAAAGCTGATTATTTATGCCCTCTGTCTTTTAGTTATGTTGGTTAGCATTAGCATTGCTTAACAAAAATGTCTGCCAAAATGATTTAATTCTGTGATGAGAGAAACTGTTGGTTAGTTATGGTGCTGCTTCTGCTAATAGCCAGTGAGATGAGCGGACAGCATGCCATGAGATAGCGTGCTGAAGATTAACTAGAAGTTTTCCAGTAAGAGATCAATCCAGTTCAATTAAGTTTTTCTCTGATCTTCCTAGGTTAATAGCAATGAACTTACAAATGGTGTAATTAATGCTGCCTTCATGCTCCTCTTCAAAGATGCCATTCGACTGTTTGCGGCATATAACGAAGGGATTATTAACCTCTTGGGTAAATACAACTTTGCTTTCTGCAATGCTCAGCTCTGGGGGGGAACTCAGTGAATGATTCGCAAGAGCTGCTCTCTTGAGAAACTGAAACAGTCTTACTGTAAAACATCAAAATTTTATTGTTATTTACAGTGTTTTTCTGTGCAGTTGCATTTGACATTGCTTTGTACCCAGGGATAGGTAAAATCTGAAAACAAAGTCCATCCAAGATTTTATTTGCCTAATTTTTTTTTCTTGCACTGCTTTGTTGGCAATTTTTGTGTGCATTGGTTTTGGGTTTGCTTTTTTTTATTTTGTCTTATTGAACTGCATGGCAAACCTGAATTATAATATTGATGTTGGTTGGGGGTTTTCTTTAGAAACAGTTTGTGTTTCCTAATAAAGGAATCAGTTATGGTCAGTTGCAAATCTGCAGTCACAAAGTCAGTGATCGCTTGGCTATTGAAACTTCAGTGTTGCCTTGTTTCCATGATTGGTTGTCTTATGTTCCTGGAGCATATCTTAATAAATAAGGAGAATTAAAAATTCAGGGTTAAGGCCCTTTCACTTGCACATACTGGAGACGACTTTTCCTAATTTAGGAAAGAATTAAGTTGAAAGTAATCAGTTGACTTCCTTGATTTTGTTGTATGCTGTGATTAGATGAAGTTACCTGATTGCTGTCATTATCTAGTGCTTGCAAAATGAAAAGTAAAATCCAGAATAAGTCAGTAAGGGACAATCTGAAGTCAGTCAGTCTTCCAGCGTGACGCCCCTGTCAGCTTCCTTTTCCTTGGTAAGAAGTAATAAGCACTTGCTTTCAACTTATGCTTTGAGTGAAATTTAATAAAAAAGAAGAAACAGGCCTTGAAAGGGCTTTTTGAAAGAGGAGTGGCACCCTCTTGCTTTCAGCACTGGTGTGTTCTAATCAGTTGTACTTCACTGCCCCAGACCATAGTAAGAGGCATAGTAGTATCAGTTTATCAGAGAAGATCAAAATCTTGCCTGATATCTGACCAATGGAATAGATATTTGACTGTCAGATTGTAAAACTGCCCCTTTTTTGTTTGTTTGTTTGTTCTTCTTTCCAAGAAGATGAATTTACATTTGTTTGAATGACCTGTTCTTAAACTTGATTGTCCTCTTCAAGGTGGTTATGCTTTTGTGGTATCTAATACCTGCAAGGTAAGGTGTAATTTCATACGTGGAACCAATAGCTCTCATTTGACACAGCTTTTTGTCATTTGGTGCGAGTTAGGCATAGTGACTTCTGCAGTTATCATAATAACAGATCTGCAGGTTTTTTCTGTTTGTCTTGGCTTATATGCTTTTACTTTGCATATCCTTTGCAAATCTTGATTTCTTATTTAATGCAAATATCCTTACTGTTTCTAGAAAAATACTTCGATATGAAAAAGAACCAATGCAAAGAAGGCCTTGATATATATAAGAAGTTCCTCACTAGAATGACACGGATCTCAGAATTCCTTAAAGTTGCAGAGGTAAACTTAAGCCAGTCAACTTCGCTGTTTATTTGAAACAGCTTGTAAAGTGCTTATTTTATCATAAAACGGGTGCTTCTTCCTTCTTGCTTATTTGCTATTCTCTCAAGGGTCATCTTGTTCATCTCTACCCTGGTGATTAGTTCATTTGAGAACTATATTGGAAAACCTGACTGTGGAGTGCTTATTGGTTTATCTTTTACTTGAGGAGAGTGTATTAATGTGCATTTAGAATTTCCTTGGTTATGGAATACTTTTGAGCTTTCTTTAAAGAATAGGATTACTTTAAACAAAAAAAGGAACCTCATGATGATCTGCTTTCTATGATTCTAGCTGTATTCTAGTTTGAAACCCACAATTCTACCAGAAGTTTTAGATGAAATAACAGCTTCAGAAATAAGCAACTGAGACAAACAGATGAACATGGGTTTTCTTTAAGATTTTTTGCTGTAGGTGTGCTCATAGAGGGAAAAGCAAATTACCTGGCAAAATGTTAGTTTGTGGGGTTTTAAAATAAATGCTTAGTCTGTTGCCTTCTTGTTTCTAGAGCACTGCTAAATTGATGTCCTTATATTATGGAATTCCTCAGTTGAGGTGTGCTCCTCTTCTTGTTTTTATTTCCTTGGTATTCATATCTCTCTTAACAAAATAATTCAAGCTTGGCTTGCTGTCTCTCCTGACTGTGTCTCTGTCAGAGATACTGTCTTCATCTGATAAGACCATCAATTGAAGTTGAGAGTATTGATCTTTCTGTTGTAACAGTATATGTCCTGCTGCAAATGTCCTAAATTTCATCTGCATTTTAGAAAAATGTTTCTTTACAAAACTTCATTGATGCTTTGTTTCATCAAATATATCCTGTGTATCAGTAAGTCTGAGAGTTTGCCGTGTACATTGTGAGATAGGCAAACTTCTTCAGGTTATAAAATACTGGTTTCTTACTCTCTTGTTGCTAAGGTTCTATCTCTTGAAATGTCTGTGTAACACACCTTTCAATGTGTATGCATTTAACAAGAATTTATTACAACCAACCATTACAGAGTACAGACTCTGGAGATGTAGAATTTATATTGAACAGGTTTGTGCTTTTTGCATTACTTCATGTTAACATTGTTTACTTTCTGAGCATCTCTGCCTTCAACAAAAGCAAATAGGTTCTAAAGCTCATTTGTTTTATTACAGCAAGTTGGAATTGACAGAGGAGACATACCAGATCTCTCACAGGTAGATAAACCTATTATGTGTTTGCCAGTGCATGTATGTGTATTTTTAGGGTTGCATGATCAGAAATGCCATTATGGTACTCATTTAGGCATTACTGTATACGTTGTCACCAGGTTATCTCAAAGTTTGTGATTAAATCCAAGCTCTGTCAGAGCCTGGCTTTTATATTCAGTGATCCTGTTGTAAAATATTTATAACATTTCTGTCATTCTGTAATTGAATTTTAAGATAGCCTTATTTCCATCATGCTTGAAGACACACTTTATATCTGTGAGGTCACATAATGAAAGTCTTACATGATATTATGAAGCTGTGGTTTTTAGCAGCCTTGCTTTTGGCCATATGCCTATTGAAGTTAATGTGAAGGCTTGCAGAACATGCACAGAGAAATTACTTTAGGTACAATTTCCTTCTTAGTGTCTCTTAAAACACTGACTGCTTCTGATTATATGCCTGCTGTTTCCTAATGGTTAAAATTAACATTTCTTGACTTATTTCATTCCTTGCTGATAAATCATTGTGATGGAATAATGTAGTGAGTAGAATACATCACCTTATACTTGAAGTCATTAAATGTGTACAGAATGCCAAGAGGGGGTAAAAGTATTCAGAGCTGTTGTACCAGTTGCCCTACAGTTGCATTCTCTGAAAATATTGAAACTATTGGTTTCTTCAGTTGTATTCCCCAATGTCTCTCTTTGCAGGCACCGAGTAGCCTTCTTGATGCTTTGGAACAGCATTTAGCTTCTCTAGAGGGGAAGAAAATCAAAGATTCCACAGCTGCAAGCAGGTGCTTACATGCTTGTCCTTTTGAACAATTGTCAAATTGAGTGTTAAATCAGTTTTTTTTAAATTTCATTATAAATTAAGATTTGAGGAGGCTTCCTTAAAGGTGTTGTATGAGCAGTGATGGATTAGCAAGTTGTCATATCTTAAAAAAGCTTCTTCCAGGTCAGTAGAACTAGAATCTAAGGACCTGTGAGGGTGTCCTCTAGCATCCTTACTTGCACTTTTAGCATTTGATCCTGAACTTCTGAAGAGAAACTAATTTTTTTTCACATACTACCTGCAAATGTTCATTTTATATTAATTAGAATTCTGCAAGGTATGCAGCATGAATAAATACATGTCCTTAGACTTTTATATCTCAGCTTTAGTCCTTGTTTTGTCAAAAGCAAGGAAATGCTTCCAGGAAGTCCTTACATTAAGAAGGAATTTTGAAAGTAATTGGAAGTGAAAGCCATAATGCATATGGTGTAAGGCATTAAATTATTGTGAGTGCTTTCCAAAATACAACAATATAGAGAAGTCCCCTCTACATGACAAATTTCATTGTTCAAATTTAACAAAGCATCATCTTGGGGGTAAGACTTGTAAAATTAAATAGCATTTCTTTATTGCATGTTCAAAAACTGAGGCAGTAATATTTTATGAGTTCATTATGGCAGTGACTATTAGGGCACTGTTTTGTTAGGGCCGTAATTTTAGTATATTTGCTTTCTTTTGTAAGATTACTCTGTTAAAAGTTAAGTATTTCTTTTAAATCTTTTTGCATATTGTTAAACATGATGATAAATTAAAAAATTCCTTTGGGATATATTTAAAGCATTGACAGTTTGTTCACTAAGCCTGTTAAATTAACAACAATTTGAAATGAAGGCCAGATGATGGGAGATTGCTGTGTGCCTACAATAACGTCATTTTAGACAAACAGGAAAAGAGCAAAGGCTTCAAATGTGAATTTTGTGATGCAGTTTGGACGGGAAGCATTTAAGGTGGAAAATACAAAAGCCAGTAGAGTAAGACTGCAAGATTTCTGGGCATTTTTAATTTTGCATTTCATATGATGTATCTTATGTAAACTTTTCACTTGTGCAGTGTAAGATCTAGCCAGTGTTACAGAGAACTCAGAAGGAGACTGGGTGGAGGAAGGAAGAACACTTCCTCAGAAGGAAGTGTTCTTCAGACGCTGCTATCACGTGTTGTCTGTTAACAGCCAGCTTTTCTCCTGTCCAATTACTTTAGGGCTACCACCCTTTCCAATGCAGTCTCTTCCCTTGCAAGCACTGGCCTGTCCCTCACTAAAGTGGATGAAAGGGAAAAACAAGCTGCATTAGAGGAAGAGCAGGCTCTCTTAAAAGCTTTAAAGGTAGGCATATATAATTTTTAATTGAAAATACTTTTCCTGTGTTCTTTTTGATAGCTTATTAGGATTCTTAAAGAAGCAGAGGGGAAAACAGGCTTATTAATACTGAACATGTACTGTTGGCAAAGTGCTGGAAGTAGAATTATGTGTACTTAGATGGTACAGCTTGTGGAGGGTTTGTTAAAATAGTTTTCTGAAGCATTTGTGGCACCACTGACTCTTGTAATTACAAGTGGCTAACCCTAGTGTGTGGAATAAATAATGCTTTGGTTCTGCTTTATTTACCTCCAGTGTCATATGCACAAATGTTCAGATTTTTTATACCAGCTCATTTTCCCAACAGGAGCAACGTCTAAAAGAACTTGCAAAGAAGCCTCATACCTCTTTAACCACAGTAGCTTCTCCTGTGTCAACTGCAGCAGGAAGCATAATGACTACACCAGCCATTGATATTTTTTCTACCCCTAGCTCCTCTAACAGGTATGCTGAATCCTCCACTGGGAGATGTGCTGCAGCAAGGGTTTCCTCTAAACTTCTGCCACAGAGTGTATATTGCACTAGATTGTTTGGGTGTAGAGTACATTAGCAATGTGATAAGAAATTATAGTGAAGCTGTTGGGAAAATAGCCTATTGCAATAAATAACATAAAATTGTGTTCTCATCTGTTTGCAGAAGTTTCTGGTATAAACTGACTGCTGACAGCCCTTGTAGCTGTTATTAGTCCATAAGCCAGACAGCTGGAACTGTAAAACACAGATACATGCTTTGTCCCCAAGGAACATTACAAGTAAATTTGAGAAAAGTCAAATAAAAATTCTGTTTGAGAAGTCATAAAGAAAATGCATTTCTAGATCTTTAAAGGTAGAGTGGCAAATATTCTGGCTAGTTTTTTCAGAAAAAGACAACCCTGAAACAGAGCTTGAAATGAGGCAGGTTTTGCCGTCTTGTGTTGTATCTGGAACATTTCTGCAAGGACCTGCAAAGAAAGTGCAAGAGTACTCACTGCCTGCTAATCCTGATCTTTGACTAACAGGAGCTGTTGGTATGAGCAAGTGTGTGATCTTCATTCTGTAAAATACATGTCAAACTAAGCAGCAGCAGAAGATACAGTGCTTTTATCAGTACAGAAGGAATCCACACTCTGAAGTAATATTTTTTGCTTTGAGCCTGATCCTAAACCTGAAGGGATTGCTTAGTTGTTCTGTTAGAGCTCACATAAGAATCTATTGCTCTTTTGACAGCTTTCTTTCCCATTAGAAAGCTCTTGTAGGAAATTACTTGACACCAAATATGCGGTAAATGACTGAGTCACGTATAAGAAGCTAGAGAATCTGTCAGTGTTAGTAACTGAAAGACTTCCTGGTAAAGAGATTTTTTTCAAATTGATTTTTAGAGGGCAGAAAACTTGAAATGGGTGTGTGCTTTGAACTTGAGTATCTGATCTTCCTTCTTAAGAGGTCTGAAACATAGAAGCGTCTGATAAATCTTGTTTAAAAAGACAGAAATGTTGCATAGTGAGGACATTAGTGTTTTCTTGTAAAAAAACTCCAAATGCTAGTTTTTCTTGTTCAAATTTCCTTGCTGGCAGAATGAATGCTATGCGCAAAGAACAGATTTTAAAGCAGGAGCTGTCGTGAAGGGGATATGCTGGGTCAGAAGTTCAGTGGCTTGCTATTGTGTCTGGTTAATCCCTGTCATTTTCTTGAACAAGCTTTACCTTGAAAATTATCTTTGTTCAGCTGCTCACATTACAGGGCAGTGCCAGACCATGCTGCTTTTTAATAGGAGCAGTAGTGGCAAAATGTGTTTTCAATCACTGCTGAAATGAATCATGCAATACCAAAAACTGTGAATTATAGAAGTGATTGGGTGAGCAAGAAAATATACAGAGATCTAGGATGTCACTACTAGCCATTAAACTCCTGTGCTGGTCTCATTTAGAGAGATGTTTGGATGTCACAGTGATTCAGCTTCTATGTGTAGTAGAAGACGTGCAGATTTGGTTTCATTTCATGTCCTCAAAGTTTCTGGGAGAAGACCAGTACTCTTTTTATTTTTTCTTTTTTTTTTCTTTTCTTTTTTCCCAAGACTTATTTAAAGTGTGATATGAACTCTCTGCAAGAGGATGAATTTTAGTGTTCTTGTCTGACTCTTTAACAGAAGTTGTATATAAGCCTTCACTCTTAATTTCCATGTGATGTTATAAGATCTCAATTTGGTTTTGAATGGTCTAAAATGTGCATTTAAATATGTTTTATTTCACATGCCTGATGTGTGATCAAGTGTTTCAAGGCCTCTAACATTTTGCTTTCCCCAAAGGTCTTTAATAGCTCATTGTGACGTAGTTTCTCAACAGTGATTATAGTGGAAAGATCGGAGTTGTGGAATTTAGAGTAATACTTTGGTGGTGCAGCCCATTAGAGTTCATTTTGTCTGTCTTTTTTTGTTGTATCATAGAGTTTTCATGAGGTAAACTCTAAAAGTTGATGAAAAGTTCTGAATATAAGGTCTCCTAGCCTGGCATTGGACTGTGAGGACACCTGTCTTTATCTTGGACACCTTAGACAAAAGTCCCTTCAAAAGCCCTTGGCATAACATACAACTTACCTTGCTAACTTAACATTTTTTTACAGAACTGAAAATATGGAGCTCACCAGCCCTTCTGATTTTGGCTCAATTTTATCCATTTTGTAATAACATTTTGTAACAAAGCTTTCGTTACTGTTGACAGTGGCTAGTATTTGCCTATATTGAAAACTGTGATGTAGTTCAAACGGTTGTATTAATTTATCTTTGTAGCACTTCAAAGCTGCCAAATGATCTGCTTGATTTGCAGCCAACTTTTCATCCATCTGTACATCCTATATCAGCTGCTCCACAAGTAGGAAGTACCTGGGGAGGTAAGAATTCTGAGTTGGATTAAGGTTCTAATTGCTATGACCATGTTCCTGTACATGTTGCCCCTAGTCTGGGGGCTATTTCTTCCTTAAAGAGAGAGATCTTAAGATATTAGGATTAAGGTTCTAATTGCTATGGCCATGTTCCTGTACATGTTGCCCCTAGTCTGGGGGCTATTTCTTCCTTAAAGAGAGAGATCTTAAGATATTACAAGTGAATAAAAGGATGTGAAAAAGTAAAATATGTGTATAGATTAAAATAAGGTAGCAGTGTGTGGTGATTCTAAATTTTTTAAATGTTTTCTTATTAGCAAAGCTACTTTAATTGTTGATGTGATCTGCCAGCCTCATAACTGCTCTCTTCAAGATTCACATAGCCAGCTGCAGAAATTTAGCTGTTTAGAAGTCAGTTCAGTGAAGATGTCTAAGAGGTAGACTGTGCTGCAAACACAGGAACCTGAATGCAAAATCATTTTAATACATATTCCATATTTTGTCTAATATTAAATCAAATTTGCTGGCGATGATAATGCAGAACTTGGATGAAGCCTGAGAGGAGACACTTGTGACAACTGTGCATAGAAAGAAAGGCCAGAGTTAGTTATTGAAATAATAATAAGGCTTCTCTGCCTTATTACATTCTCTGCTATATTTCATTTAACTACAACAGCAAATCAGCAAAAAGCTGTGGTTGGACCTCTTAAGTGAAGAGACAAAATTTATATTCTTTCCTCTGAAATGTGCTCCAGAACACCCAAATTTTCATTCTGCCCAGTTTCTAGGATGGACTGAATAAGTTGAAATGACATTATTGGTACAGTCAAGTTCTCAAACAAGGGGTCAAGAAAGAGAGTTTTAGAAAGTAATGAATTTTCCTTCAAGTTTGGTTTGAGTGCTGGAGTATTTTGATATTTACTCAAAGTACTTGGCTGCTTTCCAGTGTTCCAGAATAATTCAGATACAGTATTGCCAACATAACTGTTGGTTATACTGGTGGAAGATTAAAGAGCTTTATGACAGAGGGAGAGGAAGGTGGTGTTGGTTTATTTTTCTACATAAATGATGCTTAATAAAATAGTAAACTCCTGAACTATGTGGCTATTTCCAGATTATTTTTTTCTAAACTAGATGCTTGCAAAAATGTTTTATTTTATGATGCGAAAAATTGGGAATTGCTGCTTCAGGAAGTTCATAGGCATGAGAACAACCCTGTACTAAATTTTTACTTCCCCGTTTATTTTAATGAGCTATAGCTCTTCTTAACATCTTACCAGCTATCTAATGTATCTTCTTAATAAGCTGTGCATGTATTCTGCCTTCCTATTTGCTTTTTGCTGTGTACTTTGTTTTCTATACCTTCTCACATTTGTTTGTAGGGAAATAAGACAATTTTGAGTGAGGAAGGCACTACTAATATATGTGGCAGCTTCTAAAATAAATTAGTAGTTTACTTGTTCTTTAGTTCTGCTGAGCAAAGCATCTTTCGAGAAAGATGTAGTGAGGAGTGTATGGAGTTAGGCATACAAATTCCAGTGCTATAATAGGCTTAGAGTTTAGAAATGGAGAAAAATGGTTTGGCTCATCTTGATTGCTTTCTGCACAATACCTTCTGTTTCAGCTTGTCCTGTTTGTTTCATGTGTGAGATATAAAAGGGGAACTGTTTGCCTCTCAAAGGTCACATCACAATTTAGCATTTCTTCATGAACTTGAAAGTTGAGCCTGAAAGTCTGTGTTTGTTCAATGTTGTGTTGTTCGTGGTATGAGTCTTCAGTACTAGTCATTGATAATTCTGCTTACTATTGACACATTTCTAAATACTTATAAGACTTAATTAACTGTGAAGATTTTGGATTGTCTGCTAAAGTTTTAGGCTAAAATTCTAGGTTCACCATTTTTTTGTGTTACCTTTCATCAAAAAATCCCCGACTCTTCAGCTTTACAGACATAAACACTCACTTCACACAGGTGAGGTAGATAAGAAGTGCTTTCCACATTTTACAGATGGGGAAATCTGAGCAGTTAACTGACTTGTCTGAAGTCATACGGCAAGTCAGTGGCAGAGCCAAGAATGGAACCTGAACTATTTCCAGTCCTGTGCTCTAACCACTGCACAGCATCCCTCCCTTAGGTAATTGTCTGACATGATGATCTTTGTATTTGGTGTATATGGTGGCTTTGAGAAGAGTACCAAATCAGCTAAAATCAGTTACTGTTAAAAATTTTATGCAGAAGCTCTTAGGTGTGTAATAAAAAAATAAATTGTTACAGAAGCATTGCATTTGGGTCGCTGCCTCTAGTTTTGTGCTTCCAAAAATGTAAAAACTAACAAGGGTAAACTCTGGGGAATGGGTTCTGTGATTGTATGTTTTCAGTTTACCTATTTCAGACTGTAAAAGATGCCATTAAAAATCCTTTGTCACTGTTTTTTCGGGCAAAATGCTTCTAATTGGAAAACTTAAAGGTAGAAATTTGCAAATTTCAAACTACTCTTTTAAATGCACTTAAATCATTAATACCTAGTGGTAGCATGCAGGTGCAGAATGATTCCATTGACATAAACAGATGTCATTTGTATTCAAGGATGAAATTGGGCTTTAGAAACATTGAGGTGTTGCTGTCAGAACTGACAGCAATTTTAAAAACTTGAATATACAGGGATATAAATTAGGATATAAAACCCAATTAATTTTTGGTTACTTTTGTTACTAGCATTTGCAAGTTCTGAGGCTTGGATAAGACTGGACATGCTGGATAGAGTTAGAATGAGGTCACCAAGCAGAGAAAGGGTTAAATTTCTGAGCAAATCTTGATAATCTAAATTTGGATTTTATTGTCTTAACTAGTCCAAACACAGGAAGTTCCATATACAACCTTGGGAATTGGGAACAGAAAGTAGTTTTTTGGTTATTTTCTGGATGAGTGCATATGTAAAATATTTTAGTGGATGGTAGATTCAGACAAATACAAAAAAATAAAAACTCGTGTTTCTTAATTTCTTCCATATTCTTTTATCTGCACTATTTATTGGGGTTCTTTGGAGATGATTCCAGCTGTTTCTGGTATGTTTGCCAGCTATCAATTTGTTCCTAAACTTCAAAAGCAAAACAAATGTATCAGTGTGGAAATGAACATTTTGACCCATCTGTTTGATTTTTTCCCACTTATATAATAAACCAATAAAATAAGCAGAAACCAATAAAATAAGCAGAACATGAAGCAGCAACAGAAATAGCAAGGAGGAACCGATGAACAGATAATCTGCCCCATTTTTATTGACAGATTTGTTTGTTCTACATCTTTTCAAATGACATTCAAAGCAGAAAGCAGTTTTAAGGAGTAGCTGAAACAAGGACTCGGATTTGGGCAACTGGCTGATTGGCATGTCATGTATATAAAACATACATGAGACAATATGTAATTTTGTAATCATGTTACATATTGCAAATATTATATCAGCTTATTCTGCTTATTCAGTGTTGGACACTGTCATTTTGCTGACTGAATGATTTAGGAAAAGGTCTTTTAAGGTATTTCCCTCATTCTTGCAATATAGCCAAGCAATTTGGGGAAAAGTCAGGTCTTACCTGATAACATATATTGAGCTTGCAGCAAATCAAAGCATACATTAAGCCTGCAAAGAATAGAGTAGTTATTTTGTTTCCATTAGGGCTTTTGTACAACTGAGCACATTATGAAGCTGTGTGGGACTTAGAGCTAAGAATCAGGAGGTCAGGTTCAGGGAGAGAAAATAATTTACACTTCAAAACTGCATCATGCAGCACGATAGTATTTACAAGAGTTATGGATAAATGCATAAACTGGCCAGATTTAAAAAAAAAAAAAAAAAAAAAAAAAGAAGAAGGCCAAGGCTGAAGTATTTAACATATCTTTCCTGTAATTATTATTATGAAATTTCTAATTTCTCTGTAGTGGCTTCGTCTAGAAGAGTAAGCTGCGGTTCTAGGCACAATGATAAGTAGGACTAGATACAACCCTTGCTGATCTTACCTAGTGGGTTCTTGAGTTTTCCATCAAGGGTTCATGGGCTCTGAAACCAGACAGCTAAACCACAATTCCTTCAGTCAACAAGTGTTATAGCTGCCTTCTCTATCCTGTTCAGGATCTGTCTCTGTCAGATTCTGAATTACAGGAATACTTGAGCTTGGCAACTGCATCCATTCTCAGGAGACTTTGAAACTATGTGCCTTGGGAAGTCACTTGTTTAGATCCATGTTTCCTTCATTCCAATAAAGTCTGACAGGTTTTTTTAGTAAGGAACATTTTCCTCATTATGGCTTAGTGTCTGTTGTCTGTAAAAGCAGAGCAGTCCTTTGCTTGCTTGCAGGTAACAGCATACCCACAACAAGCTGCTGTTCCTGATGCCCCAGGTACCAAGTGCTTATGTCCTGTATGTTACCATGGTATAATCATAGCTCTTGAAAATTTTGTGATGCTCAGTAAGAGAAAAATCCATAAACACAGTTTGGAGAAAGAGAAGATCAGTTTAGTTGGTTTTGTTCAGGTTTTTAAAGTTGTCTTGGGGATGTTATTGCGTTGAATCCTCTCATAGCACCTTGGGTTCTGTAGTGCTGACAGGCATCCTCTGCTCCAGAGACTTTGTTGCAAATGTCAGGACATGACTGTGACAAACAAAAAGTGATTGTGTTTAAAGAGGAATAACATAGTTTCAGTCTGAAACACACTCAGGAAGAAGCTCAGTTTATAAGGTGATGTTATTAATTTAAAAATTAAAAAAGAGGAAATTAGTAGCTAGTATCTGCAGTCCTGGACAACTTGAAAGTGAGATAAATAGCTAGGTCATCCCAAGCTCTAGAGATGTCAGGAGAAAACTAAATCTGTCTCCCTTTTCTTCTTTCTCTCGCTCTCTGGAATTGAACAGATCCTTTTTCTGCTACTGTTGATAGTGTTGATGATGCCATTCCAAACCTAAATCCTTTCCTTACAAAAACTAATGATGCTGCTCATCTGTCTGTGTCTTCTGATGTATCTACTTTCACCAGTAGGACACCCACACATGAAATATTTGTTGGTAAAGTACCATTTTAACTAATTTCCTATAAATTCTAACATTATTTTAGTTTCAAAAATATATTTTTGCAGCTTTCAGAAAATAAAAGCTGGTCATTTGGGGCTGGTTTTGTGCTATGTTAGAATTTGATTTAGTAGCTCTACAATAAAATGGTGTTAAAATCCTTTCTTGCCTAGATGGGATTCTAACCTGATGTAAAGAGGCAGAGTAGTTGCTTGAGTGCAGTATTACAGTCTCTTGTACTTGGAAATTTTAAGGTAAAATGCTGCATATGCCTGAGAAGGAAAAGCAAATGCTGTTGTCTTCTTCCTCGGGTTGAAATGCTCCTTTTAAACAAAGGAGTCTAATCTGATTGGTTTTAATAGTTAATGTTTTTGCCCCAGTCATGTAGTCATTAACAAAGCTGATAAAGTCATGCACATATTGATGCATAATCTACTCAGACTATGGGGCAATACCTATGGGACAGTAAATTAATAACTCACCTGTTAAAAGCTGTTCATATTTTACTTTGGAGATGGTTCAGCATGGCTGTCTCACTAGAAATCCTTCCAACATTTGCAGCTCTAGAGTAATTATTTTTCAGTATGAAGATTTAGTTTGTTTTCATAGATGAAAAAATCATTTAACTACATGTCAGTTCTGTTAAACAAAGCAAGTTTAAAGACAGCTGTACACTACAGGCTGTATTTATGCTGGTTGAACCTCACTAGAATTGGTTGAAGAAAAATACAGACTTATTAGACCAAAGAGGGGTTTTTAATACCTCTGCTACTTGTTAACAGAGGTAAAACAAAGGGATTATCTCTTTAAAGGTAGTCATACTACCTATACTTTGTCAACTTCACTAACTAGTTTCCTAGCCTGTTTGTCTTTAATGGAAAGACAAAACAGGAAAGATAAATATATCTTTAAATATATATAAAATACCTTTATTTGGTACTGTTTGTGATAATCTGTATTTTCTGTGCTTCAATGAAATTGTTATGATTCATGTAAATATAGAATGATTATTTGAAATACAGCTTTTTTTTTTTTTTTTTTTTTTGGGTGGTTAATTACTCAGGTTAGTTTTTTTTGTCTTAACTTGTTCTGCAGTCACATAAAAAGTTGCAGCAATGCAGAGCTGTGAACAAGGACCCTGGTGGGCTTTTGTGGCGCTTGCTGGTCTTTGCAGTATTTATCACATGACTGCTCTGAAGTCACTGGAAGTGGATGGCATTGATACTACATTCCCTTCCAGTGTCTCATGCTCTAAGGATATATCTAGAACCAGAGGGTGGCCTCCTTACAGACTGATGTGGGGACAAGTAGATGCAGTTTTAGCTGTAGCATGATCAAGGTGCTACGATAATGTGAATGTGGATTTAAAATAACTCTTTCTGGTTCTTTAGATCATTACAATCCATTTACTCAACTAAATCCATTTGTGGCAAGCAAATATGAATATACTTCAGGTATAAGAAAAATGCCTTGAAGGTTTTACACTCATTTCCTCCGAGGGTGTAAAACATGGCATTTGATTGAAAAAAAAAATCCTAACATAGCTGTTCCTTGGAAACCGTGCTTTCCCCTTTTGTGTTAGAGATTGTGTAAACTTGTTTCTTACAGTCTGTCCTATGTGTATTGATTTCATTCCATTGGTTCTATGTTATTAGACTATATGTGGATTTATAGACTGATGTGAAATTAAAGTTTTGAATAGCAGTGTATCTTGGTTCTCTTTCTGTAACACTCCCTCTTCTCCTTTCCTGGCTTTCTCTCTTGTGTGATACTCTTTATCAGATTCTTTTTGTGGTCCTCAAGCTTATCCTAACGCTTCTCATTTCCGCAATGAGCCTTCTTCTGTAGCTGGTCTATTTGGAGGTAGGTAATGGGATACAGCCTTACCACACACACAGAAGTTTGAATGTGTTGTGTGCCTAGAACTAGTAGGCATGTTGCTGACTACAGAAGTGCCTTGCTGTAGTGGCTCCAACTATAATTCATGTGCTTGTGCCAGGTGTGTGGTCACGAATGGTATGAATTTTTTCAGTTTCTGCCAAACTAAGGCTTATTTAGTCTAAACATGAAATGAGTATCTCCCCATTTCAGGATCTCTCGTAGTTTACTTGTTGCTACATACCACACAAAAGACATGCATGTTTTTAACTAGCTTCTCATCTTGCTCTACCTCATTGTTTTTAAGATAAAGGGATTGGGATGTTCGTGCTGCTTATGGAAGTTTTGTTGATATATTACTCTTAAACAGTGCACTAAACTAGTGTTAAGCTTTGCAACAGAACAGGAGAACGAGGTCTCTGCTGCGTTGAAGTACTGGCTAATCATTTGTTTAGCTGTGTCACATTTGTGTGGTAACTCCATACTGGTGCTGATTCTGGAACACCATCCTGATAGTTGCTAGAGAGACTGTGGGCTGTGACAGGTTCAAACCAGGTTGAGCAGGGTGTGTAAACATTGCTGCAGTGCAAGGCTTAGGAATACCTTCAGTAAATGGCTTGTGGAAGGCTTAGTTCTTAAAAGCCCAATAAAGTCACATTTTGGTTTAGTATCTTTGCATAAAAATCAGTGAGCGTCATTTAACAGAAGTTAAATGCTACAAATTATTGTGTTCCCTTTGTTCCCTATTAAAAAGCAGGATTATTAGTTTCTTTCAAGTCTTGATGCTCAAAGAAGCTCCATTAAAATACTGACCTTTGCACCTTTCAAAATATCCTTGTTAAACAAACTGTCCTGTGTTGGTGGTTGATATCAAGAGTAGGATTTGATCTTTCTCAGGGGCTGATTCAAAGGAGTCCTGTGTATTGTTTTGTCTTGGAGATGGTCTTATCTTAGTTTCATAAAACTTGAAACTTCTCATGTGAGAGAAGGAAACTCAGCTTGTTTTGGTTGAGGCTGATTGTTAAAGCAAAATATGAGCTATTGTAAGTCAAGTTTTCTATTGGTACAGGCACGGTTTTAAGAGTTGCAGGACATCCCATCAAAGGAATTCCTATCTGAAGTTCAGAGTCTCTGAAATGGCTTGTTACAACTTGATGGTATACATGTCATAAAGATACTCATTTTGGTTTGTGGATTATTTACTCTCTTTTCCCACATTACTGCTTCCCGTGTTTTGCTGTATGCAGTTTACTTTATTATAAATGAAAATTACATTGTCTAAATTTTAGTGATGAAGTTCGGAGTCTTATGCTCCTTTAAGACAAAAGAAACAGATAATCCAAAATTTGCTTTTTTTTCTCTGAAGCTTATGTTCAAAAATAACATCCTGTAGTTACTAATTTATTTAGGTGAAATGTGACTTATTTCAGAAAAACAGTAAGATTGAAATGAGGTGCTGTCCCAGCAAGCAAAATGAAATCCAAGAAGTTTTTTCTTTGTCAGTTATTTTTACCCACTGCAGTGTTTTACTGCTGAAGTAGTTGAGATCCTTTCATTTCTCCATGTCGTCATACTTTTTTAGAAACAAGAAGAGCTAATTTTCAAGGTGGCATTGCTTTTTTTTTTTTTTTTTTTTGGTGCTTTTCATATAAAGCAATGATTACTTCTGTTATTGGCTGAATACCAAGGTGTTGCACGTGCACGTGCTTCTGTGTGATCATCTATAACATTAAAAAATACAACAAACAAATGGCTATTACGTTCTTTATTACTGAATTATTGACTTAATGCTGCTGAACATCATATGCAATGCTTCATGCTGCAATAAGTTTTCAGTGTTGAAAAATAATTGTGGATTTGTAGAACACTACAGACACATGGAAGACAAATGAAGTAAGTTTAGACAGCACTAGGAGCTGAAATGTGCCTGTACCTCCCCATATCTTTCCATACTTTCTAGAATTTGACTGAAGAACATGGCCAACTGCAAAATGTGTGTCCACAAGTAACTAAGAGCTATGAAAATAATTTGTATTAAGTGTGTCTAATCAAAGACATTACCAGTTCAGGCACCTTGGGATGATTTGGATCTTGTTCCAGTTGTATCTACGAGAATTACTGGATTACTATAAACCACAGAGGAATAATCTTCAGTCGAAAAATCTTGAAACAAATTCCACACTAGCCAGCTTCTTTTCCTGGAGAAGCATGGTGACTTTTTCCTCAGTAATTTTATTGTAGAATAATAAAGAAGGTGTGCAGAAATTAAGCAATTGCAGGGGGACTGTCTTTTATGGCCTGTCTGCTCAGTTTTTTAGACAAAATCTTTCTTTGGAGGAGTAACTTTTAATAAAGACCAAATAAACTGCTCAGTGTCAGGGTGTAATCTGGACTTTTGAGGTATTCCTGGTTTTTCTGCAGTGCTAAAATATTTATTTGGCTTGCATAAAGGTAGATTTATGGGAAATGCTGTATAAAAACATAAAATTTCTTTCTTTTTTTCGCCACAGGGTTCACTCCATCTCCTGTTGCTCAGCCACAGCCATCAGCTGGCCTTAATGTTGACTTTGAGTCTGTGTTTGGAAACAAATCTTCTAATGTTGTCCCAGATTCTGGTGGTAAGACACTTGCTAAAATAAATAACGTATGTCCTTTCCTTTAATTTATTTTATTCTTGAAGTATAAATCTCTTCATATATATTTACTTACACTACTGGGACAGAGTTTCAGATGAAGAAAAGAAAGCTGATTTTAAAAGGTCAATAACAGCATTAATCAAATAATTTTTCTTTACAGACTATTTCTACAGTCTGCTGAAATGTTTACAATGATTTCCCTCACTTAAATATTTTGCACATTAAAACTTCACACAGTGAACAGCCTTCACTTTTATATGTTGTAAGCTGAAATTAAGTCTCTATTTGTAGAGTGTGGTTGGAAGAGGTAAAATTTCATCTTTTTATGTATCAGCAACATGGTTTTTGGCACTCCTTTGCCTCCTCTTGACATTAAGTTTGCTTCCGAAAATGATCAGTCAATACAGTTAATTTGGATTGAGATCTTTTGCATTTGACTCTTGACATCAGATTTTTTTTTCTAAGCCATTGATTTGCTAAAACCAAATAGATATTTTTGTAAGATTGAAACACTTTCTATATTTTTTCTATGTTTTATGTTTTGACTGCTTTACAGTCACTGTGAATCCATTCCATGTAAAATTGTCCCAAAGGTTAAACCACTGAACTGAAATCTTATTTCCATAGTAAATATCTTTTTTATCAGGAGGCATAATAAGTTTTGTCCTTCCTGTATAGGGTAGCATCACCAGGTTAAATTTTGTATTTTAGCCGTTGTGTTGACTTTGCTGTCTAATTGAATGTCATGACATTTGTGGGAGGCCTGTGATTCAAATCACTTATGTTTCTCTTTCCAAGGCTTTGATGAACTAGGTGGTCTCCTAAAACCAACAGTGGCCTCTCAAAACCAGAGTCTTCCAGTTGCCAAAGTACCGCCTAATAAATTAGTGTCAGATGATCTGGATTCATCTTTAGCCAATCTTGTAGGCAGTAAGTATGGAACCAGTAATGTGTAAATACTTACTGATTTCTTTTAAACAAACAGAATTTCAGTAGTCTCTTTTTCTCCCTTGTGACAGATTTGGGCATTGGAAATGGAACTACTAAAAAGTGAGTATGTTTAAACAGAAATTGAGCATTTGGATTTTCATGATAGTAAATTTCTGTGTATGTACATGTTGAAACCTGTGCATACCAACATATAATGTTAGCCTTCAGGGCACATGTGGGATTGTACAAGGTGTAATGAATTGTTGAGAGCTATTGGAAGGTGACTGTAGACTAAGTGGCAGTGAGAATGATAGCAGCAGGCAAGGTGTCCTGTCTCTGATTCCTTTCAGACTTAAGGAATATATAAAAAAAAAAATAGTTCCTCAAAATGTTTCTTTGTAGTTGTTGCTGGTAGTCGTAGCACTTCTGAAATACTTGGTGTGACCTGAGTGTGAGCAGAGCAGTTTTAAAGATTATGAAACTGAAACCTCGGTCTTGAGGCTGACCTTTAGACAAGTGAATTCTGAAGCAGAGTGTTTGTATTCAAGGATAGTGAACATCTGCTCTAGCAGCAAAGCTGGGAAATGGAATTGGCAAATTTCAAGTTTATTGGGACCATCTGTGACAACTCTGAAATCATTCAGAAATCTAATATGCTGTCTTGAAATCTTACTCACATGTCTTGCCCTGAGTCAGATACACTAACTTACCTATTCTGGGCAACTTGACTGAGATGCTGAGGGGGCTCATGCTGAGCATCTTTTCTTACTTTTCTGAGTAAGAAAACATTTTGTCACAAAATTTTTTATCAACTCCTTTGCTAAATGAGCTTCATTAATAAAAGAAGCCTCATTCTCGAGTGGAAATGGTGTTTACCTGAGAAAGTTTTATAAGGAAGTCCAATGTTTTCTAACAATTTTTAAAAAAATTTATTTGAAGTGATGTAAACTGGACTCAGCCAGGTGAAAAGAAACTAACAGGTGGTTCCAACTGGCAACCCAAGATTGCACCTACAACTGCGTGGAACGCTCCAACGTTGGTAAGCAAATGCTCATTTTAAAATAGTGAATTTCCTGCAATTTAGGTCTGCAGGGTGATGTATAATGGATGAATTTGAAAATGGTCTATAGTTGCAGTACAAGGGTAATAGAAAATTGAAGAAGTGGTCAGCTGGAGCTGTCTGCAACTGGGATTTGTTTTTCTTGGGTGTATGATGCTAGTAAACAGTTTGTGATGTGAAATGCAGGTTTAGCAAAAACTTCAGTAGGGTTTGAGAGCCTCTCTCTTGGGAGGTAGGGCTTTCTGGGTTTTGCTCAGTGGACTTTCAAGTGCATATGGAGAAAGGACAAGGGGCAGTGGCTGTGAACTGACAGAGGTCAGGTTTAGATTAGATACTAGGAAGAAATTCTTTAGGTGCTGAGGCACTGGCACAGGTTTCCCAGAGAAGCTGTGAATGCCCCAGTCCCTGGAAGTGTTCAAGGCCAGGCTGGATGGGGCTTTGAAAAGCCTGGTCTAGTGGAAGGTGTCCCTGTCCACAGCAGGGGGACTCAGACTAGGTCAACATCAAAGTACTTTCCAAATGCAAAGCATTCTATGAGTTTATGACATAAAACTCTGAATTCCAAGGAGTGAGGAGGCATTTGGCAGTCCAGAAAAGTGTAGGTGTGAAAGTGTCCTTCGGGTGCCCTTACAGGTCATGCATCATTACATTGTAACTTGGCCTGCTCTGGGGGTGGGAACTGGCCTCATGATACTTGTGCAGGTGTCTGTGGCTACAGCTTTATTAATACAGTACATAACTACTGCTTTCCTGGCCTGGTGTGTGCACTTGCTTTTAATCCATGTCAGTTTTGATGAGCAAGTTCATGTCTATTTTAACAGGTAGTATTGGCAAGGATTTTGGGGTATCAGTGTTTGGGGAGGGCTTTTAATTACATGTTAAGGCTTTACAGAAGTAGTTTTCACAATGTTCACAGAACATTTTTGCATGTGAATCCTACTCACCCTTTCACCAATGACCTGGAGAGCTGTACATGGACAGAGCAGGTAACAAACTGCCCCCAAGGATTTATTGCATCTGACTCTGACAGGGGGAGGTTGAATCTGCAGTGCAGTAATGCAGCATTGTGGATTTGGAAAGGTGGAACTTGTCTCCCTGGATCTGCCACCTCTTCCCTACCAGGTGTCCCCTATCAACTCACTGCATTTATTTAGGGAGAAATATGTTTGTGGATCTTACTGGAGGATGTGTAGATATTGAAGAAATTGTAACTACTTACCTGCATTAATGACTGGTGGTTTGATTTTACCTGTATGCTTGAATGTATTTAATAACTCATGTCTTATATCTACATCTTGTGATGATAAGTCATTACATTTAACAGCTTTTATTATTGAGAGATACTGTTGAGACACTTCTTGTGAAACTGTTCTATAAACATGAAAAACTTGAAATAACATGAGGGAAAAAAAGCTTTGTTTTCCTCTGCTTGTCCATTTATTGTGGAGTTGCTGCTGCTTGCTAAATAAATATGCTTTTAAAAATCTTTGGTAAAAAAGGCATATACCAAATAAATGGGCTATGCAAACCAATGTGAAACCTAATACCGAAGACAGTATCACAGGTGTATTGTCTCAGTGAATGACTTGAATTACAAGAATGTGTTGGAGTAAACATTTAATGTATTTGTGAACTAAAATGCTATCTGTGTATATTCTGTTGTGTAAGTATTTGCTTCTAATCCAGTGTTATTGCATTATGTAATTGTTCTCCCTGGGAAATACAGAATGGCATGCATTTTCCACAATACGTAAGTGAAACAACCCACAGCCTTTTTGCAATCGACTGGCATGCTGATATTAACCACTGCTGTTGCAGAATCTCATAACCTCCTCGCTATTTACACATTTCTCATTTGAAAATCTTTGGTGTGCCAAAAATTGAGCTTTTCCTAGCATACACAAACTTCATAGGTGGTGTGCAGGCTCTTGAATCGAATGATGGCATGGGAAATACCAAGATTATTTTTCCTTGCTTTAAACTGTACCATCTGCTGCCAGAGAGCTGGGGTGTGTGTCTGTGCTGCCTTTAATGCATTTGGTGAATTCTGAATGAAGATAAAAATATTGTGTTTGAATAACTGCATGAAACCTCACAGGCTTCTGTTATACGTGGCACTTGATCCACATTTATGGTAGATTTTGATTTTTAATATTTTTTTTTTTTTATGTGGGGAGAGACCAATATGTCATGAATACTCATATGAAGAAAGAAAATGAATGCAGATAGTTTACAGAGGGCAAGAAATAACCTGTGCTTGCTGTCTGAGGAATGCAGGCTTTCATTTCAAAGGACTTTTTTCTTTATGTCAAAAGTAATATTGGTCTTTCCCTGTACTTTAATTCCAGGGTAACTCTGTAACTAAAGGGTGGTAGGTCCGCATTTGAGCACTCAACAATAAGTTTATTCAGCATGTTTGTGTAGGTGTGTGTACACAAGCAAAACAAAACAAAAAAATTGTAATTTTCAGGATAGCTTTGCCTGCTGTGTGAAATATATGGCAAATACGCTGTCCAGATGATTTTCTGTCTGTTCTCATGGCAATTGAAATGCCAGTTGCACTGGCTCTACTATATAAGAAAAAGCAGCTGATACCTTAGAAGTGAATTCAGAAGCAAATTTCCTGATGCTCTATTCCTGATGAAACAATTTATCTGCTTTAATTAATCCAGTATGATTAATGGTTTATGATTTGCCTCTTTTCTGTAGCAGTAATGTCTGTGTACCAAGAAATGCTTATGGTGTTTGTCTTGAACAGAAATCCTCACAGCAAAAACATGAAAATTACTGGTTTTTTTCTAAAAGGGTAGACTAACAGAAGGTGGAGTGGATAGACAGCAAGCTATCTAAATATCTGTGAGCACCAGTTTAGTCTGAAAAAAAATCCAACTTTTTTCTCCTTATAATAGTAAATGCTAATTTTGAAAATGGTTTAAAAAACTGTAGAATAAAGAATATGGCTAAGAGATTAAGAACTGTCTTTATTTAAATTTCTGAGAGTTATCAGCTCTTTTTCTACATATATATTGCCAAGCTGTTTACAAAACAGAAGTTCACTTTAGTTTTGACAGCAGTTGTGCTGTACCTTCATAAAAGTACGGGAAGCATATCAGGCTAATACAAATGTATCTGCCATATGAAAGTACTAAGAGGGCTTTTAGCAAGTTCAAATTCAGTGAATGGAGTGAGTGAGGGAGAGGGAGTGCAAACTGGCTATTGCTGTGAGAGTCTAATTTATATCAAAGCCTGCTAGGAGAATCCCCATAATGTGTTCAACCTGGCTAAAGAGAATTCCTGTAAGTGTCAGCAGAAGCAAGGGTAATTTGGTCTTATGGTCTTTCAAATTCTCTCTTAAGACTTTGTGTGTGCCATTACTTTTGATACTGAAGTATAATTATATACTTCATGGGATTAAAAAAGTGCTTCTGCTTCATAAATATTTTCTCTCAAACTTCTCTGAGTCTTGTACTGTGTTCTCTAAACAGGATGTTGAGAGAGTGGTACTTGCAGTTTAGTTCAAACAGCCAGAATCCTAACATGATAGAAGCAAGTACATTATTAGAGATTAGCCAAGATGGCCCATAAACTTGAGCTAAGTTATTGTACTCCATCTGAAATAATTAGGATACACTCTTAACACCAGACTGCAAATCCTATTTATTCTTTGCTATGTTCATAATAAGCTGAGTGCTGCAGTTGATCCTTAGAAAGCAATGTCTTAGAGTATGCAGCTGATCTCTTCTCCTCTCAGTTCACCACTGTTTCTCACACCAGGCACCCCCTGTAATGGCCTATCCTGCCACAACGCCAACAGGAATGATGGGCTATGTGATGGTGAGTGGAATTCCTACAACTCCAACCAGGCACATGTTGTGTGTTGTTTGACTGCTTATAGTTTGGTAGCTCTTGTTTTCCTGAACTATTCTACTGTCTGAACTTAATTCACTTGTTTCATTCATAAACTTCTTAAAATGGAACTAGATCGTGTTTAAGGTCCCTTCCAACCCAAACCATTCTGTGATTCTATGAAAATTACACAATGTCCGTTCTTGGTGGTCTTAATTGGCATGGAAATAAGCTTAGCATAGAAGTAAGTTTATTGCATCAACATAAATACCTGCTTTCAGAACAGAAATGTTTTCTTGGTGAAGTGAAGCCTTCCTTAAATACCTTCTGCTGAGGTTTGGGAGCAAGCATCTGTGATGATTGATGCTACAGAAGTGCAAGTTTGTGACACTGCAGTATGGTGTGGTTTCAGTTGAGAATTGGATCTGTTAGTGACACATCAGCGCCTCAAGGCTTTTGACATAAACCTGACCTTCCTGCTTTTTGCTTTCAAAATTTTTGTTCTTATCTTAAATTTTAAAGTATTTCTGAAATTATATGCCTTAGCTCTTTTTAGTATGATTTTGATGCAGCACAGCTTTCCTGGGTGAATAAAAGGCAAGAAAACTTCCTTCAAGCAGTTATTCTATTAATTACCTCACAGATTAAAGGAAAAAAAAAATGAAATGTTTTGTTATATAACCAAATTAGTTTGATGACTTATAGCTTATATACACTCCGTAAGTGAATTGCAGAAGTGTCCAACTATATTTTTGAGGGCCTCTTGGGAGAGTATCATATATCATCATGTTCCCTATTATCTATCCATGAACTCCCATATTCTTGGTCAAAGCTGTTATGCTTAAACTAACAGTATGGATTCAAAGTTGATCTACACAACTTTTCTCTTATGGTACCAGCAGCATTTTCATAGTTCTTGTGAGTCAGCAGCAGGTGAAGGCAACATATGTAGTGTACGAGAAGTAATCTTGCTTGTTAGGTTATGTTTAATTGTGGGGTTTAAATGCCAATATGAAATAGAAACTGGAATTAAGGAGACATAACTATTACCCTGAGTTGCTGCTGCTTGTTCAAACATGTCCAGAATCTGAGCAGGTGAGTGAGGTGGGCTATTACAGAATGACCAGTGGGCTCCATAGCACATCCTGAAATCTGCCCTGGCTCATTCAGACTTTACTCAGGACATTTACCATCAGGAATCTCTGAAATGTTGACTCAATTTACAGCCCTTGCTGTTAAACTTTGTAGTTTTTCACAAAAGCAATAGTGGGGACCAGAGTTCTGAGGATGGTCCTGTCTAAGTGCAGGCTTTCCCCGTATGTTCCCATATGTTGCAAGTGTGCTGGGACAGGCAGCTTGTTTAGTGCTGTAGCACTGTGCCTGGGCATTCCCTGACTGCTGCTTCCTGTGTCTTGAGCAAGCAGTTGTTCTTATATTTTTTATAGGGTGTTTTCATTAGAGTCAGTTTATTGAATGGGTCCACCCTGTGATTGCCCAAACAGCTGGTTGGCATATAGGAAGAGTACCACCATCACCAGGATTAGTCAGGGAAAAGCTGCTTGGTGTGGGGATTGCTTCAGTAAGACTGCTGCTGGCTGTCAACCCAAGCCTGAGGGGAATGCCAAAAGCAGTGCCAGAGATGGGCATCTGTGTTAAATATAACCTGACTTGTAAGACCATTAATACCCATTAAACTTGTAATTTGGCTCAGCTGGAGTGTCGGTAACACTTTGACTCTGATTGCATAATGACTTAACATTAATTGCACGTACAGCTCTCAGTTTTCAGTTTTGTCCTGAGCTCTGTCAGCACTGCACTGCTGTCTGCAAAACTGTGCTTGTGCTGTCAGAGGCAAGTCACAGAGGTGCTGTCAGGCTTGCGCTTGGGAGAAGATGGACCAGCACAAATGCTTGTCTAACAAGTGTTTTAGTGCTTCAGATCTTTGCAGCAAGAGATTGAATGGGCTCGGCTGCTATTGAGAAAAATTCCTTGGAAAGGCTCTAATGTTCCTTTCTGGTAACGTTTATTTGCAGAGTATTGTAGAAGGATCTCACATGGTTGCATATCTCAAATATGACCAAGACTTTTCACCCATTTGCCATTTTCCTTTATCTCCTTAAATACTTGAAATGTATTAATGCTGTGTGTGATTTGATGCTGTCTGGGTTTTTTCAGCCATCACAGATGGGAGGCATACCAGTAATGACCCAGCCAACTTTGATATACAGTCAGCCAGTCATGAGACCACCAAACCCCTTTGGCCCTGTACCGGGAGCACAGGTGTGTATATTCAAACTGTTGGTGCTGGGAATGAATTGCATGAGGCAGTTTCTTTAGAAGTATATTAAATATGTTAATTTTATACATAGATATAATTAATATTTCTTATTTGTGTTGGGCAAATTATTGCAACAAGTACATGGAAAGTTCATGGAAGGCTTGCTTCCTATCTGCTTGTATCCATGTTGACAACAGCAAGTTTGTGTTACCAAACCAGAGAGGATAGGTCTTTTTCAGGCATTGTTTTTCTGGGAATGTGACAATGACCAAGAATAACAAAAGCTAATGTCTGTGCCCTTTGCTGAAGACAAGCTTTTTCCCCAAAGTCATATTCCATACCGCTTTACCCTCAGAGTGTGTTTATGTGAGATTGGCTATTACAGCTTTTTCCTGAGTATATGTGTCACTGTTCTTTCCCCTGTTACATTTGAAAGTATTAGATTATAAAGTACCCAAAGTGCAAGGTGTGTGCTTGTATTACAGCATTTTGCAGGGGCCAGACAGGGTGTGTGTAGCCTTTTATGCCCATGACTGCATTAGATGGGTTTGAAAGAATTGTGGCATCAAACTTGGTGAAAACTCAACCCACCACTCCATTGTTGGTCCTGACCACCTCAGTGGGAGGCACGTGGCATGTGCATCTAGTTTGAGCCATGATAGTTCTCAGTGGGTTTTGTGTTCCTTCATGGTTTTGCAGGAGACTGCATTTGCAGCATAGTGAAGATGTGCAATAGCAATACTGATCTACCTGGCCTTTCCCTGTTAAATGCCACATTAGGTGGAGTGTTCCTTAAATCCCCTGGTTACCTGTTTCTCGGGATGTGTTGTGTCCAGATTAATCATCTAACAAAGGGCCACTCTAAACTAACTGCATCAATACTGGAGTTAAATACAGAGCTGTTAGTGACTTGTTTTACTATTTGTTTTACAAATGTCTGTCACTGGGAAATTTCTATCTGAACTCACTTTTATAACCCAATAGGTATCTTAGGAGAGGGGTTTTTTTTACAGTAAGAAAAACATTTTAAAAAGTAGGAGGAAGAGGGGATGGATAACCCTGACCACCTTCGTACTATTTTTGCAAAATTGTACTATCATTAAGACTTTGTATTTGTGAACTGCAGTTAGAGGCAGAGCCAAGTTTAACTGGCAGACTGAAGCTCCAGGATTAAGTGTGGTTTTACTCACCTATCAGATGTCTCTTTTTCCGAGTTCACTCTGTACATCAGACTTCTATTAGAAAAATGAAATATATTGTGCCTTTATTTTGATCTTACTATGAAGAGCTCTGTTTCTATAGATGAATGTTTAAAAGCATTTATGTATAACTTCACCCAGGTATAGGTTGCTGTAACTGCAGTGTTTGGGACTAGACTGTGGAGGGAAGAGAATTCAACAGTAAGCTGGAACTAAAAAGAGCTTCAAGCATTTTCCAGTGCCTCAGCCTGATTCTTTTATAAGAAGGGTTCTGCTGTGTGCTCCCAGTGGGCTGTATGCCCATTGTCTTCTTCAAAATACAGCCTTATGAATAGGGTTTTTTTCTAAATATCTTCTTTTAAATGCTTTATCTGAAAGGGATGCTGTTAGATTTCTTTAGCTAGAAATGCAGTTCTCAACTGGCTTTGTCTTAGACTTCTGAGAGCTGCTTTGCACCTTCACTGTTACATAAGTGATCTGGTATTTTTAATGTAGATTTTATACCATTTCAAGAGGACAAATAATGTTTATGACAATTTTTAAATATTGACCAAGTGAAAGGATCCTCAAGGATAGGAGTTTTCTCTACATTAAAAAACAAAATCGAAATGATCCTTAAAAAAACCCCAAAACTGCCTACCTGCCTGATTCAGTTATGAACAGGTAGATGGGCCTGAATAGTTCAGTGAGCCTTTCTGCTTCATTTGACATTGCAGGACGTGGCCTAGGTTGAATCCCAGCTGGCTGTCAGGACAGGAGAAAGAAGAATTAGTCATAAGTGAGGTGTGTGGAGCTATATTTATTCTCTTACCTGACAGTGTTTGGCTCCTGTGAGAATTAATTTCATTGAAAACACACCCTTTGAGTCAGCATTTGCTGTGACCAAGAAAGGTTTTCCCTGAGACACACAATCTTTGTTGCTGAAAGCTGTCAAGTTTTCAGGAGCCTGATATCAGTAAAGCATCTTAAATGAAACAAGGGCTGCATGTGAGAGCTTCCCCATACACAGAAGAGTTTATTAATGTATAGCCACAGAGGAGAATTACACTTTTATCACAGTGAATTTACTGTGTGCTGAGTTCTGAGGCTCTTCTGAGAGCATATTTTGCACTTGAAATTTAATTAATGCTCTTGTTGTGCTAGAAATATAAAAAGGAAAGTAAAAGAAACAGAAACTTGTGTTCTTGGGGTCAGTAAACAAATCTTAAAGAATAAATAATGGTTATCTGAAAGGCACACAGCTCAAACTGCCTGCATAGATCACTGTAAACACCATTATTCTAATACTGGTTTTGTCCATGGCGTCACCACTTGCCAAAAACTAAATTGTTTTTCATATTTAATTTAAAGCACCAGATTATATCAGGTCCAGTCTCCTGATAGATCTTGGGTGTTGTCTACAGTAAAGAAAGCTGAAGGTACTTAAAAGCATGATGTTGTTGCCAGAAATTTTACTGCCAAGTTGTAGTAAGTTGAGAACACACTGGGAAAGTAGGCATTTTAATGTTGTGCAGTTTCCATATAAATTAAACTGTTGTTCATAACTTGAATTAGTCTTAATACATAAGTTTTTTCTATCTCTAGACATACCTTTTTTGCTTCTCTTCCAAGTGGTCTCTTTACATGCTCACAACTTTTTTCCTAATTGTTGCAGTCAAAAGCAAAGTTAGTTTGGTTTTTAAGGGCAAAATAACTTGAAATAATTGAGAATGAAACTAGAACAGTCACTTCTTTGGAAATCTGAGCACAGAAGGCAGTTATAGTTTTGAAAGTGTGTCATTTTTCTTTGAAAATATTTATCTTGCCGTATTTCCCACCTGAGAAAGAAAATAAGTTTTCATCATGATAAAATAGTGGGCATTACCCACTGCAACTTATTACATTGTGCTACCCAGAACAGTGAGAATGGTTGGAGTTGTTTGATGACATTGTAGCTGGTGAGGAGGATATGTGTGTGTGTGTATGTGTCTGAGGAGGGGGCAGGCTGGATCAATGCTTCAAGCAGAGGGTTGGCAGATGTGATACAGTACAGCAAATGCCAAATGTCCCAAACAAGCTAGATCTGACTGATGGACAGGGGCTGGAATGTGTCTGCCCATCACAAAGCCAGAGTATCCCAATGGTTGTTAAACCAACAGTGTGTTGTGTTGGCCAATATAAAATGGTACAATTAGGACAAATCCATGTGCCTTCACATGTCACGTGTTCTGGTGTGATGTCCCCAGAAAGACATAGCCTTAGGAAGGGGAAGCAGATGGGTAGTGCAAAATTTAAGACTTAAAATAGAATAAAGAAATCACCCACTGCCAACATCTATGTAAATTGTAACACACAGCCAATTGTACATGGCAAGTAGCAGGAGTGATCACCTGGGTGATGAAAAATAGGTAAATGTTCAAATGAGTAAGTTGGTTTGGTGCATCTGTTATGTAGTTGGTTTTTGGCTGGGTGTAGGGGAGGGGGTTTTGAGGGGTATTTGAAAATGTAAGAACAGGGTAAGAAGTTCAGGACAGACTTATGCCAGAAAGTAGACCTTAGAGATGCTTGCCTTGGCACGTTACCCCTAAAATATATGTAAAACAACTTGGCAGACTTGTTTCATGGGAAACCAGAATGTAGCTAATGGTGGCAATCAGCCCGGTGCTCGCTTATGGACAGGTTCTTAGGTTCTACCGTGACTCCAGGGAGCTTTGTCTTTGTTGGAGGCAGTGAGAAGTGCTGGCTGATGCTGGAGGTGAGACTAAGCTGTCTGAGCAGCGCAGTGCGGGGCATTTCACATCACACCAGCTCTGGGCAGCAGGGGCAATAAATCCACAGCTCCAGTTAGATCAGCTCCAGAGAAACTGATGGCCAGCCCTGTTGTTTTAAATGCTTCTCCTTAGAAACTGCTAGAAGTGGTCCTGGTGTTCAGATCTATTTATAAACTGGAGTAATCTGGAGAGGCACAATGTAGGAAACTGACTATACTTCCCATGTATTTTTTTTTTTTTAGGTCTCCTTTTAATAATTAGAGGAATTATGTTAAAATGCATATTTATTGCAAGTCTTGTCTTGAATTTATTTATGGCATCTAGGTAATTTAGGTTTTTTCCTCAGATTTTAACCTGAACAGGCTTCCTGAAATTTCCCCTGTGTTTGGTTATGTGCTGATGTTGCACAACTGGCCCAAACCTACCAGTCTTCCACACTGCTTTCAAACTGGGATGTTTCTTTGGACTTGATATGGGCTGGAGATTTGCCAGCTTAGTTTGATAGAAAGGTATGTGACTTCAAGGCATTTGACCATGAAGAAGAAGGTTTCTTGAAATAAAGCGGCAGCAGGCATTCCTTGCTGAAGTTAGGACTTTGTTGGACCATATCACTAGTCTGCCTATGGCTTTCCAAAGGAAAGAACCAAGTTTAAGAGGGGAAATTTTGACATCCTGAAACTGCTTCTCAAGCATTTCCCATTCTCTCTCATGACTTTTGCATAATTTATTTATGGTGACTGGATCTGAGTACCCCATTGGGAGTGGGGTTTCAGGAGGAGATGAAGATTCCAATGCAGATTAAGTGTGTACTGATCCTGAAGGAAGTCCTCCTTCTCATATGGTTTCAGAGATAGACATTCATGTGCAAAATTTAAATGTGCAGTGGCAATATTTACACTCTGAGCACTTCTGCAAGGAATTCCAATAAGCAGACTTCCTGTCATGCATAGGTTGGAAGGTGCCTGGCATTTCCAGCGGAAAAGGTCTTCATGCAACGATTTTGCCATGGGCATGGAGTGCAAGTGACTCAGTTCTGAACAAACTGTTCCAGTGAGGAACCCAAATTGGAGGATGCTGACTTTGATTTATAACTGCAGAAACATGCATTTTCTACGCAGGGGGAGGGCAAATAGGATTTAATAAAACACCATTTGTAACAGGAAAAGTACTAAGACAGAAGGAAAAATAAATCAACAAATAGCAGATACTCCTGCAAGTACAGCCTGCAGATTATTGGTCCTTCCCAGCAGCAGCAGTTGGAATGGCAGTATTACCCGCCTCTAAGTTATGTGCTTTATATGACTGAGTTTGTGGTGTGCTGCTTTAGGTACATAACTGTAGGATGCAATTTTTATGAGTGTACAGACTATCAGTCACAGTCTTCACTTCTCACCTAAAATGGCCACAGTAGCAGTTAAAACTCTGATCTTTTTTCCTTTTTTTTTTTTTTTCTTTTTTCTCCTATTCACAGAATATATCTCATGTTCTCCTTCTAGGTCCCAAATTGAGAAATTAAAAATTATCTATTCTCTGCTATCCAACCTCTTTTTATATGCATCCTATTTTGACAAGAAAAGGTGCTGAGAGCTATTCCTTCTGGAGAAACCATCTGGAAAGCTGCCATGCTCTGGCCAGACCCCAGCATCATCTCTCCCTGCCAGGCTGTAGTTTTCCCAATAAAGCAGGGAGAGGAGTAACCTGTTTCACAGAAGTGAGGCTGAATGTTTTGTATCTTCCTTTGAAGAAAACTGCTGTGAAAGTGTGTATCTGCTTGTTTGGCAAATGCCACTGGCATTTCCTTCCTGGAGAGTCATGTCCGGCTTGTTTCTACATTACACCAATCATTGAAGAGGCTTTGTTTTCCATATGACCAAACACCTTATTTTAATAGTTGCCTTCTGCCAAGTGTGCCTCTTAACCTCCCCTTGTCCTTTCATTACACGTTTAGCTTTCATATTCTGTCATTCTGAGACCTTGTTTTCTTTTTCTTTCCCTTTCTCTGTCGTCTTTCTTACTAGCTGTCTGCAGCATCCAGCCCTTCCAGTCAGAGTCCTCACAGAGCCTCAGGAAAGGATCCCTTTGCAGAGCTCTCTCTCCAGGATTTCTTGTAGAACAACTTAGGTATTGTCCGTAATTCTGGGGAGATGCTGGTGTTTGTGATACGAAACAAAAAAGTTCTAATTCAAGTTTTATTAACATGGCTAGAACTGTTTCTGAAGGAAATAAAACCAAATCTTGTTGAGTTGGAAGCACTGTGGAAGTGACTTGGAAACTCTTTGTATCTAATTTCAGCAGTTTACAGGCTGATTGAGTGCTTTTGCCTCAGTCCATTGGAAATAGAACCAGCTCATGTGGTACTTGCTGCAGTTAGGGAGAAGGAACTGGTGTACCTGGTATTTACCATCTCATCAGGAAAATGTTGAGTGTTGCCCATTAGCAGCAGAGCCCTGAGTGCTCCTGGCAGGGTGTTCATGCACTTCCCTGTGGCTTGACCAGAGAGTTCCCTTCATGCAGGAGGAGGTGCTTGTTTCACACGTGCCAGGGATCCGTTTTGGTACAGAGGTACAGTGGAGGAGTTGTGTTGTTTTTGACCAGTCAGGGGCAGGTGGGAATTAAATAGTAAAATGAGTGAAAACATGAAAAAGGAACTTGAGAATTCATAGTATAAAGAGAGAGTAGGCTTATTGCACACAGCAGCTGCTTTTCTTTGTGCACTTCCTCTGGTTCAACATGAAAAATGGCCCTGAGTTCTCTTCATAATGGTGTTGGTCTTTGTTATGTTGCCGCTGGTGACAATATTGCATGGATAACTAGGTGGGTTTTATTTTTAATGCAGAGCTATTCCAAAGGCTGGTGTCGTTGGAAGAACATCCTGATGGCTTTGGGTTGTTTCCTGGCCCTGATTTTTAAAAAATATTTTATTTCTGTTCAAAACTTCAGATCACGGGGTAGCTTGGGCATCAGAAGAATGGAAATTTTTGAAGAAAAAAGGTTTAGAGTGAAGTCCTACTTTGTTGCATGTTAACCCCAGGGTTTTTCATCTTTCTAGATTCAGTTTATGTAACTGTGTTAGATGGAAGAGAAAGGAACGTTTCCAAAAAGATGTGCTCAGCAGTAAACTCCCACTTCCAGGAAAAAAATGAACTTCAGTCCCTCAAACTCTCCTCTTCCATTAAGTGATGCAGTGAAATGATGAAGACCAATGAAGGAAGCTGGGACACCTCTATAGGAAGACATCAGTACACAACACAAAGCCAAGAATTGCCATGAATTAAGACCAAGACCTATTTTTGTCCTGGTGACTAACACGTCAATACTCTCAGCTTCTAATAATATCCTTAATTGGTAACGTACGCAGAGAAGCCTTTATTCTGGAAATTGATATTGGTGTTTGGAAATGCTGTCTGGAATGGAGATGTGTCCTTTACCGTAACTCAAAACAAGATTCTGGGCAGGGGAGGGTCAAATCCTAACTCTTAATTCTGCAGTTACCTTTTCAGTCCTCACAAATGTAGGCACAGCAGTAATGGAAATTAACTTTTTTTAAAAATTATATATTCAGTTTGCAGTAGACATTCCTTATGTATTATTGTTTGTATTTATTTATGATTATCAATTTAACGTTAATATTGTATCAAAAAAAACTCCTTATGAAAATGAGTATGGATGTATACAGTATGTCTGATTTTTATCCACAAAGAATGAATCTGATTCAGAATGCTTTTCAGCTGACATACAGAGCACTAAATATTTTAAAGGTCTGAATCTAATGAATTCTCAGTATATATGGGAATTAGGGAAGAGCTGTAAAATGCATTAATCCTTATAGTCAATTCTGTGCCTAGAATTTTGCAAGGGAACAGTTAACTGACTAGAAGAAGCACTACATTTTTAATTCAGCATTAGTGCATTGGGAAGGAACTTTATTGCTTTTTGCTTGGCATGTCATTATTTTTACATTTGACATTATAAGGCCTTTCCAAGATGAATGTGAGGAATTGCTTTCATTTTTAAGACTTTCCTTCTTTTCTGTAAAAAATAAATAAATTGAGATGTTGTGTGTTGGGAGGGGGGGAAAGCCTTTTCATTGGGCTCGTTCATGATCATGTACCTTTTAAAAGTAAAAAAGGGGAAGTAGCTTCCTTACATATGTCTAGTGGGTATTTAGTTCACAAGGAATTAAAGTAGCGCTGTTGATCGGTGCTTTGTGTAAATACACCATAACTTTTGGGTGGAGTGGGGCCTTCAGAAGGATAGTCAATGATACGAAAGCAATTCTGTACATGAATTAAGCATACTTGCTGCATTGTCTCTGCAGATTCTATTTTTGTTTAAAATATTAAAATGTATGTTAGCAAAAATGGGTGGATTTTCAAATAAAATGCAGCTTCCACAGAACTTTTGTTACGGTATGAAAGTCTGAGGTGCTTCTTTTCTTTTTGCTGCTTAAAATGTGCACTGATAATTGCGTTGTTTACTTAATAAAATACAAATGTATTTCATATGTGCATATTGTATTGCAGGAAGTGCAGCACTCTGAACCTGTGGCTGACGTGATCCATGCAGCCTCTTCCCTGGGCTGGCATCACAGACAGCCTCAGTGGACACCTCAGTGACAAGGTGTCTCCTTCTTCCTGACCTAACGTGATATTTCACCACCCTCTAGTTTTTCAAACTATTCATGGCAATAAAGTCGTACTGTTTATAACTGAGCAAGAAGCATAAATATGTCCCCAAAAATTGTTATTATCTTCCCTAATCTTACAGCAGAAGGTAGTGCTGGAAAAGCTATGAACAGTTTGCTGAGACCATCTTCTATAATTAGACACAGGAAGAGTTGATAGAAGTGGAACTTTCCTCCTCACAACAACCTGAGGCTTGTCCTGGAGGCCAGGGTATCATAAACTGAGCAGTACAGGTCAGTATATTTAAAATTTCTTTCTCAAAGCATGAATTTTAAAAAACCCTGAACCTTTTACAGAGTATGTAATACACACACCCAGATCTGGGGAGTTTCATACACATTTACTAAAATTTTGCCTTCCTACCACTTGGCTTTCAGTGTGGGTCAGTTTGCTTGTGGTCAGAATATAAAAAATATGAGTTGTTTGAATTGGGGGCCAGCTGGAAAAAAGGTGCACATCTGTGACCTGTTATCTACCTCAGTAAGTACTAGGGTACAGATTGTTCAGACCTTTTGTGAAGGAAGAGGGTTGACCTTCATCCTCCTCCAGAGCCTGATGAGCTGGGTTATGATAAAACAGATGCTAACCTTCTTCTTAGACTCTGCAGAGAGCAGCAGAGACCCAACTTGAGGCTTTTGGCTAAGGATAGATGTGTTCCTAAATCTCTTTGATCCCTTGGACTCTTTGTGTGGCTGTGGACTTGAGGCTCCAAATCCTGAAAGCACCAGAGAATTGTGAACACCCAAACCCATGTCTTCTGCAGGGATGCTGAATTCCTGTTTCCCTTTACTGCTCACTCGTTGTTGCTCTGTATTCCTTGAAACAGCTGCTGTGCAGATTAGGCCTTGCTGAAGGCTTTGCTAGAAACCCTTGCTCTTAGGTTTACTCTTGAGAGACAAACTGGCTTGAGAATTTTCCTGAGTAGTATTTTCTCATTTGCTTTGTTCCAGTGTTTGCTTTCAGTATCACTGAAATAACTCAGTTTAGCTAAATTTAAAAAGCACAGCACGCAGATATATTTTGATTTTTAATTACTGGCATTTTTCAATAATGGGGGCAGTGAAAACCTGATTTTCTTCAGAATTGAGTTGAAAGGCTGTTTAATCTACAGGAGCAAACTGTGTAGAGAAGCTGCCTGCCCTTAGCAAGCAGAGGACGATGGAGTGCTTTGTTAGAGGGATGTGGTTCCTCTTGAAGCTTTGTGTAGGGAACTGGTGTGTCAGAAGAACCACAATCTTTTTATTTTTTTTAGATCAGGGAATTATATAATGAAAACAACTGGATTTACCTCTGAGACAATTATTTTTGCCAGAACAAGAACTTGAACAGCTCCTGAGTTTTCCAACAGCACAAATGTGGAGTCTTCATGTGAAGACAGATCTAAATTCCTTTGCTGCTTCTCTTCGTTTCAAAGTCACAAACTAAACTGAGCTGGTACCTCAGGACATGTTTAAAGTCTGTCTTTGTATGACATTTTGACATCAGAGGTTCCATTCAGCCAAATAGTCACAGAATAAGTCACAGACGTTCCCAGCTGCCAAACAGCCCTTCAGCAAGAAAAAGGGAAAGGGTGAAACCCTGCATGTTTCATTAGACAAAAAGTGCCCATTTCCAGGGCCTGACACAAATTTTATAGCAACATAAATGAATTGCAACTTAAAGGCCATGACATAATTGAGATAAAGATTGTGGCAGAGAAATGAGAATTAAGTGCTAAAAACACTGGGAATGATAGTAAATGCTGATGGGAGCAGAAGATTGACAAGATAATATGAGGGGCAGTGAAAAAATGTGCTGAATACAGACAAAAGAGCAGTGCTAATGGCAGCATATGTAAACTGAACAAGAGCTTGCTCCTTGGCCTGTTGTCAGTCTCTTGACTTGACCTTTGGAGCTCTCACATGGCAGTGGAGAGAGCAGAAACAAGCTTGACATCTTCCACTGAGTTTGCCCAACAAGAAAAATCTGTGAGATGCTGCTGTTTTCCAAGTTCAAACTGGAGAGCAAAGGGACTTAGCTGATTGTTCAGCTGCATCCTGGCTGGATCAGGAGAATTAGTGAGGAGGAAAAAACCCTGGGCAGCTTCCCTGAAGGTGTAACATTCCTGCTACCTACTCAGCACCTTTTGTACCAGAAGGTTGAGTAATATGATGAGATGGCCTCCCCAAGATAACAGATCAGTCTAGGAGTGAGTAAAACACATTTAATTATTTTCTTGCTTCTCTGATGATGAAATTTCCTGAAGCAAAGATCAAAAAGCCTTGGAACAGAGGCTTTTTGCTTGCTCAAATTTCTATGTGAGGTGATAATGGGTTCAGAGAATGTGTTGGATGCAAGCATAGTGCTTTGGATAGCCAGCAGCTGCAGTACACAAGGAGCACTGGGGTCTTGGATTTATTTTCATAGCATGGATCTCTGCTTTGTTCTTGGCAGTAACTGCTGAACTTCCCTGTGCCAGCTATAGCAATTGCCCAAGTGCTGGAGTTTTTTAGAAAAGCAGTATTTGATACAATTTTAGCTTCTTGTTTTACTTTAATCACTAAGTGAGCAAAGATCCAGCACCATGTTAAATCCTAGTTTTCAATATGGCTCAGTGTTCAGTTGTCAACATATGGGAACGGTTGTTGGCATCTTGTTGCCATATCATGTCCTAAAACAATATGGTGTTTGTGGGAGACTGCAGAACATGAGCTCTGAAATGTAGTATTGCAAAATACATCCTTACTTTCACAGTTGACTCAAAATCCAAGGAAAAGCCTTTTTTTTGGAGGAACATCCAGCTTCAAAACATCAGTGGCTAAAGATGCTAACACCAATAGATTCTCTGTTCTGTGCTTGTCACTATAGCGTAACTTTTCAGCCCATTACCTTCTGACTTGACCTTGTTCTGGCAAACTCCTTTTAGCCCACAGAAACAGAGTGTTTAATAACTTCTCTCTCAGAAAGCAGCCAAACAAGAACAAATGCTGTAGAACGAGTCTCTTAACCCTCCTTTGCCAAAACGTGCAGGTCTGAACGTGTGGAAAGATTGCCTTGTTATATAACCTCGCTGCAGTGGAGGCAGCAAACCTTGTAAAAACCAGAGCAACAGTGAAATCACCCACATTCCCTGCAGCTCAGGCTCAGGGAGATCATACTAGCACAGCCAGACTATAAAGCAGTACAAGCTAGTCACTCAGAGACGGTTCAAGCCAGCAGACTGCTGAGGTAAGCTGCTCCTTTCATCACTGGAGTGGATACAGGCTCTCAGCACACCTCTCCCCATTGTGCTTTTTAGACATTCCATGGACTGATGTTTCTCACTTCCAGCTCATGGACCTCAGTTCTATTAAAATAGTTTTTATTTCCATGCAACTTGAGTGATGCTTGTATTTCTTTAATTTTGAATTCCAAGGAATACTTGTTGGGTTTTTTCTTCCTGTTGAAACTCGAAATTTCTTTGAGCTTTGTTGTAGTTAAACATGTAACTCCAGCTCAGCTGAAGCTTAGATTGGATTATAATTGTGGAGACACCAGGACCCTTGCTTGCATGCTAGAGTTGTCTTGTGCAACAGTAACACAGTAAAGAAAAGGTATTTCATAATGCTGGGAATACAAGGGTGACTCCCATACGTTTGGTCCTAACTAGAGTAGTGAACTCCACGTGGGGTTTGGAAGCACTGTCTGTGCTGCCCGAAAGTGACTGATCAGCCCCTGATTTACAACGTGCTGCTCATTTCTCAGATTTTGCTAGTAACGAATTTATCAAATCCAGATGCCTTAGGCTGAAGACCCAGCTTTCTCCATATGAAAGCCCTGCAATGGCCTTAATGCTAATCCTGTAGAAATCAAGGGGATTTGGGACACTTCACTAAATATGTTTTGCTGAAGGCTGTTGCTTCTGGCTTGTGCAGGCTGCCTGTGGCTTGCACCCTAATTAGCATGTTTGGGATTTCTTTTTAACTCCCTCTCACCCACACAGGCTGTTATGGGAAAAGGGCAAACTGACTGGATGAGGCAAGGGTTCTTTTTTCCAAGGTGCAGGTTGATGTTGTCCTGCCATATGTCCTGCACATGGTGTTATGCATTATGGGCGTAAGCCAAGAGAAGCCTAAAGATGGGACCTACATTTACAGCACTAGAAAATGTAAATCCCCTCTCGGAAGTGGTGGGAAAAAGGAGAGGCCTTTCTTTAACAGAAAAGCCATTCAGCATAAGCCACATTGTAATTCTGCATCTAAAGGAGAAGCTAAACTAATCACTGAGCAGAACTAATCTCTCTTTCAAGTCAGCCATTTCATGGGGCCTGCACTGCAGTCAAAGCAAGGCAGGGGAGCCGAGGGGAGGTGTCTCTTGGGCTGCAGACACAGCCCAAGTGCAGATCCCCATTCCATGGACACTCAAGGGATAGGAATCACCTCAGCCTTCATAGTCACTCCAATGGGTTACAGCAGGGGCACATCCAAACTGGCTTTACTATCATGTGGCAGCGAAGTGAGAGTCATTGTGAGAGTCTACCTTTACCTGGAGTCTGCCACCTTTACCTGTCTGCTTGTGATCCCAGCCTCGGAGGAGTTTGGTCAGTGGAGCCCAGAGACCAGTGGAACTCACCTGCAGCCCAAGGAGACACCTGCTGGCAAGGAACAGCTGAGCGTGCTTGGAAAACCAAAAGTGTTTGCACTGAAGTATAGATACACTGAGATACACAGGTACTGCACAGAGATTCAGGTTGTTTAAAAAGTAAGTTTTTAAAAAAGCTTTATTCCAAACAGCTGATTAACCTGTCAAGGATTTAAACTGATTATTCAATGCTGTCACAAGTTTCTAATGAGGAAATGTATGGGTCAGAGCCTACATGTGGGAAGGACCTGTTGTGTGCTGCTGAGAGGGTGTCCAGAGGGAGCCCCCCGCCATTGCATCAATGCACTGAGATAAATGTTCAAAGGCACCAGCCACAAACCAAGGATAAGGGCTTACACAATATATTTGGCCAATTCTAAACAAAAAAAATATTTCACACCTTAGAGATTTTTATGCTGGTTTTAAATTGGTTTTAAATTAATTTTTGTTTATTTCAGTGTGTTTAAGTAGGGGTCTTGTGAAGACAGATAAAAAAGCATTCAGACACTCAATTTATAGCAATAGTTGAATTATGCTTGCAAAAATTATTTCTGCTTTAGCAGAGCATTATGTATTTTGTAACAGTTCTGTGTTTTATGGCAGCGTGCATTTACCCATTCACTGTCTGATCAACAGGGAATTCCACATGTGCAAGTGGAGACCACAGAAACTAAATATTAGCTCAGACCTTTTAGTAGATACATGTGCTTCTATGTGGACTGAATACCCCAAAGAGTGCACAAGACCACTCTCAGCGGTAAGGAAAGGAACCTTTCAATTAGCCTCTGCACACAGACATACCTCTCATGAAACTTATAATCATGATTCAGGCTCTAAAATAGTTTCCTGAAAGCCCCATGCCATGCAGAAGAGATCAAATATTTAATGAACTGAGAATGTTACATTTCTGTGTAAACAGCACAGCTTGTCTAGTTTTCATCATTTTCCTTAAATAAGGCCTTGATCATCTTAGCTGTGATATGCCCATCTGATTTACCAACAGTGCCCTCTTCTCTGTGGCTCCCGCTTGGCATTTCTTCTGTTTCCTTACAAGTAGGTACAGCTTTTCCAACCACGAGCAGCTTTCTCTTCAGAGGTCCCAGTTTTGAGTATGCCTTAAGAAGAAAAAGAATATGGTTCTTTTGCAATTTCAAAGAAAAGCAATCATTCTTCAAAAAAAAAAAACCAAAAACCAGCAACTTTTATTTTTAAAGCAACTGTAGAGGTGCTGCTCTGGGGCTGTGTTTGATAATGTCAGTAATAATGAACTTCTTTTGCAAGCCAACTCATTTTAGGAGGCTTACAGCCCTGTTGCCCTCTTCTCTCTGTTTTCACCAGTATCACCTTCTCCATAAACCAAATTCTAATCTCAAATTCAGTTCTGTGAGAAGAATTTAACTAATGCAACAGCTTGCTCCTTCCGAAAAGAGAGAGGTCCAAGCCCAGCCATGTGCTTCTGCCACATCTGCACTGGCTCTGGTCTTCTCCAAACCTCTGAGTCTGCTGGGCTAGAGTCCATCAGCTACAGCAAAGACCAATGTGCACTGTTTCCTCAACCCCCATAGTTTGCACCCCGGAACACCTTCATCCTGGCTTTCTGTTGAAGGAATATTGATCCTTTAATGCTACTGTGCAACACAGATTCTGAAGGACCTCTTCACTGCCATCCAAGCCAAGTAATCTCTCATTAGGTGACATTCAGAATTCTTTCTAGGGGAATTTCATCCTGACACTCCATGGGATGATTCCTAGGACACCATTCAACTGCCAAAGCACATGCCTCATGGTATCAGAGATGCCTGAAAGCATCCAAAACTTCCACATGGGGCTGGTCCTTAGGAGAAAGAACCTGTGCTCTTTTGGCCCAGCATCTGAAGGGCATGGACCTAAATGTCCCAAACAGCACCAGAAGACTACAGTCCATATGAATTGCCCAGCAGGTAAAGGACAGTGGATGCCATAACCATTGGAAATAGAAGGGTCCTGACAGTAGCTCATGCTCCACAGTGGAAGTGTGAAAGTGTGTTTGGGTCAGTGGAAGACCTGATAACTTTGACTCATACCTGGAACTCTTCTTCATATTCATACAACAGTCTGTCCGGTGCTGGAGTGAAGAATTTTTTCTGCAATTTTTCATCACTGTCTGGAGGCTTCTTATCATACCGAATCTTTGGAAAGGCACTTCTGAGGCTCTTTCCATGTGTCTTTACTTTTTAAAGAGAAGAAAAAGGAAGTGTATGTAATAGTCAAGCCTTATGGAAGTCAGAATCAGTACTTGATATGAGCATTGCCTCCAATCTTTAATATGGCTTAGCCCCAGTGATGCAAAGAACAGCTTGGTAGCATTTTTAATTGGCAATTCAAGCCAAATGCTCATTTACATTGGCGATTTTTATGTGTTTTTTGTTCACAATTTCTGATCAAGACCCAGGGATTGAAATTGATTGGAAGTTAGAAGTTATGGATCTGTAGGAGGGGGCGAGGAAAAAATGAGCTTTTATCAGTTCAACTTAAATCCTGCAGAGCTCTGAATAGTTAAAAAGAATAAGAAAGGCAACAAAACCAAGTATAAACTTCTTCTATACCCATGTTTGTGTATATATAGGTACATAACTACAAGTTCCTGAAACACAGTCTACTTATAACTCTCCCAAAGAGATCACATCAGTAGTTGACTCATTCTCAGGATGATAGAGGATTTTGGACATGGACTGCCAAGTTACAGGTTAGCCTGCGACTGTGAGCCAGCTTACTGGAACAAAGCCTTCTCCTCCAGGTATCTATTGCAAAAGTCTAGCAAAGGTGTTCAAAGCTAACATGTGTTTAATACAGAAGTCTTTGTCAACACTTTTGCTGGTGCCTGATGATTTCAAAAGGCCCACCTATGGCTGGGACATATCAGAACTTCAACAAACTTCTTCATGTATCTATAACTGTATGACTTCCATTTTTCTAACGTATCTCTTTAATTTTAATTAAAGAGCTATGTTAGACTCATCTTCTACTTTTTTCCATCCTCTTTCTTCTACTCACACAAAGATGTAAAATAACATTTGTGATACTGAGGAATCCACAGAGACTGTCCTAAACAGATAAGCACAGGCTCATGCTCATTCTTGCTTAATGCTATATCCTTTCCCTGGCCACACCAACCAGAAGGGATGGAGATTCAGCCCAAAATTCAGTACTGCTTACCAAAATTTCCAGTTCAGGTTGAGCTCCATGTAACTTCATCTGCTCTTGATAGGGATTTAGTTATAATTGAACTCTGTTTTACTGGATGAATGACTGCCAAGTGCATGTACACCTAAAGTGAAAGTCTACATGGAGTTTAAGAGTGTCCTCTCAGGGACAAGCTATAATGAAGTTCCGATATGGATCAGTAAGAACTGCTTAAGATATGATTCATATCTTCATAAGAGATGGCCAATCCTGTAAACTGTATCCCAGGGTAGCTCTAGATGAGTAATCATATTCCACAATCTAAAACCAATTTAAATTTAAAAACTGTATTTCAGATAGATTGCGATTTTGTCTCCTTATGCAAATTACAATCTATCATGGCTGTGGTGGCTGCAATCAAGAGGGAAATAAGGTGTTCTCCATGTCAAACAGGTGGTTTGAATAAAAAGTTTCAGAAATAAAAAGTCTGTAAACGTTCAGTAACTTAGCACTTATGAGTTTCTGACATTTGCATTACCTGCGTATTTTCTGTTTTCCCTTTTAATTTCATCCTTAGGAAGTTCTTGCAAGCCAGCTCCCTTTGTATGAAATAAATGCCTATGGAGTAAAAAATATAAAGTGAAAACCATAATAGGGGTCTGAATTTTCTCTCTAAACTGTCCCGTGCAATGATTTGGGGTGAGGGGGAGGCTACCCTTTCTGAGAGCCACTGCTGCTTAACCACAGAGGCAGAGAATAGCGCAATGGTTCAAAAATGCAATGAAGGCAGCCAGGTAGCTTAGTGGTTAATAAGCTGCTCTTTTATTCTTAGTGCCTTAGTTCAACTATGTCCATGAGACTAAAAGAAAACAAATGTTATAGTCTCCAGTCAGTCCAATATTCAGACCACAGCTGGCAGCTCTCATTTCAAAGAAATCCAAAGTTTGGAAAGGAGAGAAAAATGGTCACTTTTTAAGACTTGAACTTTTTGTGCAATATGGCTAAAATCACTGAGCTGGGACTGGAAACTGAAGATGGATCTCTCAACATTGTTGGATTGTGTTTTTGATACCATTAGTGTTGACAATTTGTAGCTAAATTAATCTTTCTCCAGGGAAAAAGTTAAATTATTTCAACACAAAAGAAGCCAATACTACAGACACCTCTGCAGACAGACATTTCCCAAGGTCTCTTCCTCCCTCAGTGTCAGATCATTTGTTTCACTCAAGATTGCAAACCCCCTATATATTTGCAAATTAATCTTCACATCCTTAAACATTTTGCAAACAGTAAAGAAAAAAATCTATTATTCAGCACTTAGTCTGAAAAGCTGGGGCTGAGACTATCTAATTGCAACACAAAGAAATTATTTCCAAGCCTAAGTGATATACCAAGTGAGTAGTGTTAGGTCTTAGTAGGATTAATTAAGGACCCAGTTTCTTCCCTGAAATTCAGTACTTGAGGAGTCACAATCTTACTGTCATCCTTCAGAGATACCGCTCCCATGTATACTCAGTCAAAGTCTTTCCTCAACTAGGAAACTACCTTGGCTTTGATGTGGGAGAGCCCAAATAGCTCTGGAGGCAGACAGGAGCATTATCTTAAAAAAAAAAAAAAAATCACTTTTGAGTCCATAAAAGCATTATTTTACCCTGATACTCTGAGATGCTGAACTTTGATATCAATCAGTTTTGCCACTAAACTGGTATTTTCTTCTTCCAGGAGCTGGACAAAAGCTTTCAAATCCCTTTCTTCCTTTCGGTAGATCTTAACCTTTTTGACAATTAAAAAAAAGAATAAAAGAAAGTCTTAGAATTTTGGAAAGCTTTGATAGCAACTATCTTACCTGCACATACCTAGGAAAAATGCAGCTGTATCAGCAAGATTGCACATTTGGAGAGGAAACATAATGACACATCTTCAAACAAAAGGAAGGACTCTCTGGTTCTTTCACACCTTTATTAGAACCCTTTTACTGTCACAGCACACGTGTGTCAATCACAGCCACACATTTGGGCTATGCAACCTGACAGCAAAACCGTCTTGTATAGTCCAACAGGTCTGCTAGACAGCTCTGGATTTTTCTTTTTTGCCTTCACATCAGAGCTTTGTGAGAGGAAAAGCTTCTTTGCAGAGGTAAAGTCAGGGTCTTACTCAGCAAGTGTTGTTTTTTTAATTCCTTCCTATACACGAAACCTTCTTACCCAAAATTAGTGAAGTTTTCAGTCTAAGGTACCACAACACTTCTTCCCTCAGAGGGTGGTGGTGGGGCTCTGGAACAGGCTCCCCTGGGTCACAGCCCCAAGGCTGACAGAGTTCAAGGACAACGCTCTCACAGTGGGGCTTGTCAGGACCAGGACTTGGACTCAATGATCCTTGTGGGCCCTTTCCAGCTCAGGATGTTCCATGGTTCTCTGACATTGGCTAAGCCCCAGGTACTATTTGCTTTCAGACTGGTAATTGCCCCTTATCACTGTGGAGATATACTGACCAAAGGATGCTGGTTGTTCAGTTCCCACAATTCCTCCCACTTCTGCTAAATACCAGCAAGTTCTTACCCCCTTCACAGGGGAGGGGAATGTACTATGGGAGAGATCTTCCCAGAAAGCTTAGCCATATGCACGTGTTGAAGAGCAGTGCCAAGCGATCTGAAAGCATCCATTCTCATCAAAACCAAATTAACCCAGCTATAATCGTCCAAATTTGCAGTTAAAACTAGTTCCAACTTCTCCCAAGGATTACAAAGGTGAAAATGACTGGAAATTAACCAGTAACAGGATGTGGCTTGGCACAGTGAGGTGATGTAGCTTTGCACTATCTTGGTGTGACACAGTAACCATGGAAAAATGTGACTGAAGTCTCCAAATCTGTTTTAATTTTGGAGGTAACTAATCTAGAGCTATTTTGGTAAGTCATTTTTCAGTTCAGTGGCCAAACTTGAAAAAAAAAAAAAAACTGAGACAAAACTTAAAGTTTTGGTTTATCACCCCCAAAGGAAATACTGAAACAGTCTGTCAGATACATATAAACATTAGTCTGAGAGAAAATATTTTATCCATGTAAGAAAAGCAGGGAAAGTGAATGGGTGAATTCAGAGGACTGGAGAAGTTAGTGATAATAGTTTTGTTTTCCCCCAAAATTCAAAGCAGTAATTCATAACATAGGAAAGTAGCAACACAGGAAAGTAACTCATAACATAGGAAACTTCTACTTGAGAGGAAAGAAATCCAAATCCCTCAGCTCTGAGGTGAAGGCCTGTCAGGACATAAGAGTACTCCAAAGTGCTCTCTTGTTGGCACTGCTAATGTGTGTAAAAACTGTAGGTGTTCAGTGAGACAGGGAGAAGGGAAGAGAATTCCTACTCATTCAGCATGTACAGATTTGAGCTCCTGTTTATACAGAATAAAACATTAATTCTTTCCCATTTCTTTTCCCTACCCTCATTGCTTCAGAAGTTGTGGTTTGGACACCTTCCCTGGAAAGTTAAAGATGCATGCTCAGAGCTCATTAAGGGGAAGAAGGAAAGCTGTGTCCCTTCATACTGGCAAGTACCTTAAATTAGTAACTAAAATGAAGAACCTCTGCCAGGTTTGTTGATGTGGCATGGAAAAGTAAGAAGTACATTTATTAACTTTCCAAAAAGCTCTGCTCAGTTCTCAGCTGTGAGGCTGTAAAAGTGAGGAAAGGCATTTCACCCACCAATCTCATGCTCAGATTTGATTGAAACAAAGAACCTATATTGATTGGAATAAATAAAATCAAATTTTGACTATGGAAAAAATTAGTTTCCTAAATCTGGCACACAAAAATATTTTCTTTTCAAGAAAATTACAGCTATTTAATATATAGCTCTAAATTGTCATTAAAGGTCAGTATAAAAGCTATCAAGCAATTGATTACAACCATATATGATTTTGATTTTCCTCTCTTCACTGTAGAGTCCCCATGGTTTCTTTATGGCCTTCCATTTAATGTCATCTCAAGCCATTTCTCAGAACACGTTTCTAACATCCATATCCATTTTCTTTCAATACAACAGCACTAGAACCTTAATGCAATTCAAACCTCCCCTCTTCAGCTACTTACCTGGTTGATCCTTTATAGCATCCCAGTCTCTACAGATAAAAATCTTTAATTCTATGGAACATTGTAGTTCTTCATGTAACAGCTTGGGCAGGAAAGGGGGTCCTCCATGTGTGAAAGCAGATGTTCACCTCTTACCTTTATTCACCACATTGCACTGCTTTCTGCTCAGGATTAGAGATTAATTACTGGAAAATTGCTCTCCTTTGCCAACAGAAGTCTCCTGAGGCCCATGACTGGAAACAGTTCTGACCATAGGCCACAATATTTCAAACATAAACTGCCATGATAAACTGCAGGCAAGCAATCCTCTTACCTCTTCTTTTAGCCACTCGTTCTCTTCAATCTCTCTGCGACAGTTTTTGTCTAAGTATCCCACAGCATTCTGAGAAAACACAATTTAAAATAATCTCATCGGAGAGCAACACTTTGACAGTCCTGCACACCATAAAGAAGAACTGTCTGCTCTTTAGCAGGAAACAATTAAGATACATCCACACAACAGACTGTAGCATCCCCTGAGGGATTACAAGGGGATTTACTTCGCAAGGCCAGATGTTTCTCCTCTATCATCCTGCCTAGAGCAGATTATAAGTCAAGCAATTTACCAATATTTCTTGATTTCCCATATTAAAATAGGACATTTTCCTTTTTGCCTAATAAATTCTTCTGTGTTCCAATACTGCTCAAGTCTTACTGCTTTCAGAAAATCAAACCTTCAGCTATTAAGAACCCCAAGTAAAATCCCAAATGAGGCAGTACTGCTCTACAACAAGTGACCTAAGCATGTAGAGGTCTGTGCTAATGACCCAAGGCTACAATTTAATTATTGATGTCAGTAAAGTGGAAAGGAAGAAGTGGGGGGGAAGATGCCCCAATAGATCACCATAAACACAGTCCTCTGGATTGTATTCTGACATGACTGGAAATTCCAGCACTGAAGTCAGGGAATTTGAACACCTAATGGGCCTAGTGGTTTGTACTGAAGTATAATTTGCATTTTGTGAAAGTAAGAAGTTGTCACCAGAACTATTTGTAAACCATGTTTTCAAATCAGAGCTGGCAGAGATGACAAAATCGTAGTGAATCAATAAACCTATATTTTCCTGAGACTGCACTATTGTGACATTTAAAAAATGTTGTACTTTACAAGTACAGTGAAACCTTTTTTTTCAAATTGATGTTTATTTTCATGCAATCTCTTTGTATGTTACTGCTTTTTGAAATCTGTGTAAATGTCAAAATCAAGGCTGTGGCAAAAGCAACATGTTCTCAAACAAGCCTTGTCAGTGCATGGTGCCCCAGTTTCCCGTGCATTTTTGTAAAATGCCCTCACATCTACCCATTGTTATTCTGGTGAAAAAAAAAAAAAAAAAGGTACATGTATGTATAGCAGTAACCAAATCCATATGTACCAGGATTTGCAGGTTATTTTACTCTCAATTTATTAAAAAAGTTTGAAGTCTTAATATGAGTTAAAATAATTAATAATGCAAAGTACATGTATCCCAGCTATAACACAGGAGTTTTTTAAAAAAGCAAAAAGAATACCTTAAGAGCTTCTTCACTGAGTAATTTCATGTGCCTGTCAAACATTTTCTGATTTTCTTCTCTCACAACTTTCAAAGCTTCGCTATAATATTCTTCAAAACAAAAAAAAAAAAACCAGAGAAATCAGAAATCATTATTTGCCATCAATTTTTCCTGATAACAGATAGATAACTGACATGTCATTACTAAACTGCAACTTATCAGTGAGTGTCACCTGCACAGATGCTCCACTGAAAAGGATTCAAATATCCTTTTCCAAAGAAATTGTCCTTCTAAACCCAAAGAACAGTGGTGCTAACGACAAAACTAGCAATTGGAAGTGGAACAGAAATTATACATTTCTGTTCACAACTGCAACAGCTGAGCAATTCACTGCTAACTGAGCAGTGATCCAAGCAATTCTCTGCTAAAATATTGGCATCTTAACATTAAATTTTGTCTATCAATAGCAGAGCTCCTGGAGCCATATGAGAGATTTGCTTAGAATTTTTTTTTTTTTTTGACATAGAAGCATACTGGATCTCATTATCCATATGACATTTTTTCAGATAGTTATTATAATGTGCCTAATAAATTTTCTGACTTATTTAAGACTCTGAAGTTCTAATTTGACAGCAGGACAAAATGGAGAATATATTTGCTTCTACCATTACTTGTGGTCATTATTTAGAAGGTCTGTCTTACATTGAACTGAATAGGTTTGGCTTCATGTTCTAGTCACTTGCTATTTAATTATTTCATCCTTCCTTTTAGTTCTTTTATTTTTTTCTCTTCTAAATAGCTCACTTCTGCTTCATATTTCTTCCTTCTAAAGGAATGAATGAGATTATAGCAATTTTCTATGAAGGAAGGCACAGCACACTTGTTCCAAAGGGTTGAAATTCAGTCTTTCACTGCACTTGTGTTGCAGACAGCCTATTTCTGATCTAGCTGTAAACAAATATCTGCTCATGGATGCACTGTGGAGTCAAAGGCAGTCAAATATGAAAGGTGTATTAGTAGTGCATTAATTATTAATTTAAAACTGTGGAAGCTGGACTCCACCATCTAGACTTGGCAGAATGAAAAGGAAGTACTTCCATGCTATAATGAACTCACTCCTCCATTATTTCAAACAGCTAAATACTTGGAGAATGAAAAAGGAGAAACTGCGTGTCTGAACAGTTCCTCAAGAGGCTATCGTCCCTAATCCTCTCACTGCAACGCTGTTTTCCCCACACATCACCTGAATGTGTGGCTCTCTTTTGCTTCCTCTCCTCTCCAGCTGTTTTGCTTAAAATGTCACCACCAGAAAAAATGAACTGTGCCAGTTACAAGCCCTTCAGTGGTACACACAAAGACAGAAACCTGTTCACCTATGCTTATTCTCTAAGCCTGTTACACATTCAAGGTGTGAACAAGCCAAATTTGTTGCTGCCTTGCTCTGAAAGCTAGATAGATTGAAAGATAGATTTCTGCTGGAAGGCTGTACTCTCCAGACATTTTCTAGGTTCAGTTTTAGGGAGTTAAGCAAAATAGTATGATAAACATCCAATACTGTCAGCATCATTTTCCAGTATGTTATGCAGGCCACTTACATATGTACCACTATAACATGACTTTCAATAAATACACTTCTGTTGGACCATGAATTTTTGTTAAACCGTGACATTCTGCACCCTGTGGCATGCAGGAGATCAGACTGCCTGTCCCTGCTGGCATTCTATATAACAGCCCACTCTCTTTTTCATTTCATATTTCAGCAGCAATATAGAGAAGTTTTAAATCAATTAAGAACACGGAAAATGCGTAATGAAAAAACCCCAACCTCTCCTGAATACAGACATGGATATCTGACAAGCTATCTGGACATGCAGAAGTCACAGAGCAGATCTTAATGGTGGTAAAATATGTTTTGAGAGACAAAAAGATAGCTTATTCACAGTAGCTGATGCCTGGTAATGGCTGGCACAGAATATACAGAGACCCTTAGAGCAGTGTCACTGCCTGTTACTACCAGCTGCTTGGCTGCGGTCACGCATACTGAGAGGGACATAAAGAAAGAAAACCAGGACATCCTTCTCCTGGATTATATAACAGCAAAACATTTAAATTATTTTAAAATAATGCAGTAATAAAGAAATCTTTGTAAAGCACTCAGCACCACAAAATATAAGCTCTCAAATGAATTCCACTGCTGTGACTGCGCTGAAACAGTTCCCAGTACGTGTCTGTGTGTCTGTGGGTGACTTTGCAGGGCCTCACACTGTGTAAGGAGGAGGAAAAGCCCAGACCACTGGCTAAAGAGCTCCCTCTAGTCCTGCATGGAAACCAGTGCGCTCCACAGAAAAGACTGTTCCAAGAATGAGCTCATACTACTTTCCTGTCAAAGGAGCCTTCAATATTGAAGTGCTTGTAGATGATGAGAACTAACAGCAGCAGAGTCAACATTTTCAAGTGTGACTGCTAAGGGAGCCCTCTGCGTAGGTGACCTAAATATGTGTAGATTTATTTTTACAAAAAAACTGCTATCCTTCTCAGTAACATTTTTTTTAATGGGTGGCCTGTATTTTAAAAGAAAACCATCAGAGGACCAGCTTATCAGTTTCCTGAAGTGTCATCACTTCTGTAAACTTTGTCAATTTCTTTAATAAAGGAACTTTTACAGAAAGAGAAATAAAGAAAGGGAGTCCTAATATTTTTCAGGATTATGCAGCCCATCTTAGGTGCACTTAGAAAAGTTCATGCAAATTACTAGAAAAGTTGATACAAGTTACTTGAACTTGATCTAAAATTAATTTTATCATTTAATTCCTGCAGGCAATATGCAAACACCCTGTAAAACTTGCATCACACCAGCTGTAAACTGACCTTCAGTTCTTTCAAGTTCATATTTGACATCTGCAATGTCTTTTTCCAGACTGCTAATCCTCTCAGCATGTATTTTACTTCCGACATTTTTGTACTCCAACCAATAATCTCTCTCACGCTGCTTTTCTACAATTTTTTTCTTCGTTTCTTCAATTTGGGAGCGCAGATCTATGAAAATAAGAATGTTAAAAGACAAGTTCATTACTGATTTATTGAACTGATAATTCCTACAATGTCAACTTGTTTAATAAAGGTCCTTTCTCAGGGAATGGAAAAGGAAGGGGGATTCTTCCACACTATATTACATTGCAACCTGATGGCCTTACATAGTTTCAAGGGCCACCATCATTGCTGAAAACAGCTTGATCTTATTCTTCCAAAGAGAGACAACTGTTCTCACCAAAATGTTATAACCAAGATCACGTGTCTCCCATAGAGAATCGCAGGGATGGCAGCTGGAACTTTCAACACTCAAAACTGGTCTTTTTCCCCGCCATCAATAATTTTTTATTTTTAATCTTCAGTAGAGGCAGTGCTTAGGACTTTCATGAGTTTCATAGAAGAGGAAGCCTCTGTACTTGCACAATACATCACTTGATTTATAAGCCCTCCACAATCTCATACTAAACTGAGAGAGCCCAAGTTTGGGAGAGGAATAGTTTTATACTTTTTATACAACAAAGAAGTTGAATCTCTACCTAAATTGCAAAACAACAACAACATGTACTTAACCCCAGGTGTGTAAACTGCAAACGACACTACCCCAGCACACAACATACCTTGAAGAAGTTGTTCTTTGTCCTTCACAAACTGAAAAACTGCTTTCAGTGACTCTTCCACATCATCCCTGGTTACAACCTCCTTCTCATCTCTTTTTTTCTCCTTTTCTTCTATTTGCCTTACTAAGCGCCTGATAAGCACCTTCTGTTCTTCATTCAGAACAACATTCTAAGATAGAAGACAAAGCTGATATTAAAATGCTTTCAGAATGACAAATTTAAGCAAAAAAAGTAACATCTGGCCTAGTGACAGATGAAATGCGAGAATACCCAGCTGAACACCTGGTCTTCATATTCTGAAAGGTTAGAGCAGAGGGGAGAATTTGCAAGGCTCACATACTTCCTCAGTAACTTCAAGATCACTGGAAGGAAATGAGAGACAAATGACAGCTGTACTTGGTACATCCCACCAATAATCCTCCATTGCCTGGAAATAAAGGTGCTTGTAGATAATTTAATAACAGTGTTTCTATGTAGGAGCTATTTGCTTCATGTCGACATTCCTCATGAGAATGTACCATCTTCATATAGAAAAATCAGGAGACAATCAGGTCACTTACATATAACCACAGCAAAGAGTCTTGTCAGAGCTGAAGTTAGTAATACATCCTGATTCCACAACTGTGATCATAACCCTTGGCCATCACCCTCTCTAGTGACACTCAGACTGTTTGAAATTACTGATTGTGCATGTTTGCTCCCAAAGGGTACCATACAGGAGCAAACAAGTAGTAAGTAAGTAACAGTGAGTAGGCAGTAGAAAGAGTCTCAAGCATTCCTCACTTCTAGTATTAACTCTAAACCGCTCAGAAACATTAAGCAGGAAATAAAAAATGGAGCTCAAAGCACTGTCAAAACATGATTAAATTAAAACAATAGCACTTCACTCATGCCTTAAAGTACCCTGCTCAATCTAAAATATAGAGTCTTTGAAAGACCATGAACTAGTAGCAAATTGGGGGAATAACTGTAGGAAGATAGCTGGGGGTAAAATTAGAGGAAACTGAGAAGTTGTACTCACATCCTAACAGAAGCTGTAATAGTATGGAAATTATAGAGTAAAATGCAGCTGCTACTGTCTGAATGGAATGTAGTTGGCATGCTTGAAACCAATTCCATGATGACACCCTAAAATCTGCAACCACAGCCCCTGCTAAGGGGGATGGAACAGAGGGTGGAACAGAGTGAAGACACTGTGGCCAGGCTGCATAGAAATCTTTGCAGGGAGGGGAGCTCAATGGCACTCTGTAGCTGACAAACTGCACAGCACCTGTCAGCCAGGGGAGAGCGGAGAAGATGAATGACTACAGTCACTCAAGCTTCACCTAAACATAAAGAAATAGTATGGAAGTAAGTTAGGAATGGGGAGAAGTTTGGGAAATCCATCATAACTGCTGGGATCAGTCATGAGGCTGAACCTGTCTTCTCCCCTATAGGGACACCTGTTGGGTTAGAACCATGCTCTGTGAGCACTGAATACTTTGGATTAGAGCTTGTCTATGTGTTGCTTTGAATATGCTTTTGCAGAGAGATACTATCACTGAAAATCCTCAAAACTTAATCTGTCACAACTTTATGTTAATTAAGTGCATTATTCCATAAACTGCCAGTGTGAGCCCTTCACCGGCACTGGCTGCCAGTAACACACTCAAACAAACTGGGGAGACTCACTGAGGGGTCACAAAGTGGGGAGACCCACTGAGGGTCTCCCCCTATGCTGTTGCTCTGTGTCTCTGAACAAGGCAGTCAAACCGCACTCCGATCCAGCAGTATAACCACAAGAGACATAAGACCCAATAATCATAAAAGCCTTCAGATGCCTGCAGAAAGAAGAGCAATTGCCACTTCCAGTGATACTCAAGCCACAAATCAAACACCATCCAGGCTTCAAGACTGAAAGAAGTACCACAGAAAGCCAAAGAGATGGATGCTTATAAAAGCAGGGCAAGCATCAGCATAGGAAAGACAGAGAGGTGTTGTTTCAATGTATGAAGTGCAGGCTGCAACATGATGCAGAATAAGGATTTTTTGAGCATTTTCAATTCATTTCAATATGTGACTCTCTAATATCTATTTTCAAAGTTCACTGCTCACAGTTATCAGATGCCATATTATGGCTGTTTATATACAGCTCATATGCACGGTTCTTTAAAGTGTCACTCGGGTGAGAGCAGTAGCTACACAACCTTGTTCTAAAAATTACCCAAAACCAATTCTTAATCCATGAGAACATGTGTCTTCATCAATCAGTGCTAGAAATCACAGCTAGCAAATAGCATGATGGTCTTTCTTCTTTATTCAAATTTTATTGTAACTAAGCTTGCAGCAATAACTAGATTCTCAGAGAAACTTGTGCCATTCCATTACTTCAGAAGTGATTCAAAGAAGCTCAGCAATTCTCAGTGCTTAGTTAGGTCTGCTAATACTACTAACAGAAATAAAATTTATACCATTTATTCTTCCTGCATTAAAATATTGAAGAATATTTGTAGGACTGGTTAAAAGGTATATCTGAATGTACAGCAGGAAAGGTACCTACTGAAAGGGGGCTTGCTGTCCTGCTGCAGAGAAAAATACCAAAGAAGGGAAACAAAGTCGATAAAAAGACTAAAGCACAAGTCTGATGTGGAGCAGCTAAGGATGTTTAGTCTGGAGAAAAGGAGGCTCAGGTGGCACCTTATCTCTCTCTACAACCACCTGGAATGACTTTGTAGCCAGGTGGAGGTTGGTCTCTCCTCCCATGTAACAAGTAACAGGGCAAGAGGAAAAGGAAGTTGTGCCAAGTTTAGATTGGATATTAGGGAAAATTTCTTCACTGAAAGGGTGGTGAGGTATTGGAACAGGTTGGCCAGGAAAGTGGTGGAATCACTATCCCTGGAAGTGTTCAAAAGACACGTGGATGTGGCACTTGTTGACCTGGTTTAGTGATGAACACCATGGGGCTAGGTTAAACAGCTGGACTTGATAATCTGAGAAGTCTTTCCCATCCTTAACAATTCTGTGATTCCATTAAATGTGCGGGTGGTTATAAGGATCTCTTGTGCACTGGAAAGCACCTGCACTGAACTCACTTTACCTTAATGCTCTGTCCCATTCTGTAATGTTCTACTCCTGCAGCTTCTTTTTAGCATGTTATATTTAGGACATTTATGCTATATGTCACATTTAATTCAGATAACACTTTAACTTTCAATACATAAAGTGACTCACTAACTCTAGTTTCATTGACTGTAACAAATTCACTGCAATAACTAATTTTCAAGTATGTAGTATTCAAATGGAAAGAATAAAACTGAATCTATGAGTAAGAATACGACAAATAAAATTTGTTGTATAGTCACTTACCTTTTTAATATTTTCTTTGATCTTTTCTTCCAATTCTTCCAGATGAAACAAAACCCGTGCAATTGCTGCTTCTTTTGCTGCAATGCTATGAAGAGAGAGTAAAGAAAGAGACATTCTTACAAAAACATTAGAGAAAGGAATGCTATTTAAGCAAGATTAGATGTAAAAACTACCAAAATGTTTATTTTCATATCATATTGCTAGACTCATTTGGGTAAATACCACTGTCTGCTTACTACTCATAAAGAAATTATTTCCCACATACATCTGGGCCTGCATATTAGTCTGGATTTCATACACCTACAGAGCAGCAAACTCCCTGGTTATATTGTTCCTGTGTAGCCTCCTGAGAAGCTGGAGATGGTTTCTTCATTCTCCATGAGGTTTAGCTGACCTCTTACACAGGTCACTTTCAGCATAAGGTAATTTGTGCTCAAAAAAATATTAGTCTAGTATTCTGCACCTCTGTTCCCAACATTCATTCATCATATGGTGCAATAGAGGCAAGTATTACAATTATCACAAAGTCTTTTATTCTTTTAACAGTTTTTCTTCCTTCAGTTTTTAGTTTGGGGTGCTTTCTTGTGGTTTTGGGAGATTTTCCCTTCTCTGTTGCTTTCAGCTGTTTCAAAAGATGATAATATATTTCCTAGTTAATTTGCTAAGTTTGGATCACTGAATCATGCAAATTGCAGGTTACTAAATTTGCATCCTCTGGTGTCATTGTGCTCCAAGGTATTCTTCAGGTTTCCTATTAAGTAGAAAGATATTAGTTAGAGAGAGACTAGACCAGAGATATGGGGGTACAGTGGTCATGGCCACAGCAAAAGCACATCATAAGATTGTTGTTCCTAGGAAATGCTGAAATTGAGAACTTTAATGAAAATGCAAAATAACAAACTCCCTAGGAACAGTGACCAGTCTTCAGTGAAAGGAAATAAAAAACAGGAATGGAAGTAAAATAAATACTACACACTTGACAAATCCTAAAGTGGAATGTGACAGCTATTCACTTGTATGATTATCCACCTTTGATCAGTCAAGTACAGAGAAGTTACAGATTACAGAGGTGAAGAGAGCAAGAGGGACAGGGAAGAGAGTGGGAGAAAGATAAAAACAGCAAGAATACTTTTCTTCCCTTTTTCCCCTATTGTTGCTGTAGAAACTACATATTCAGAAACACCTATTTCAGTGGAAGACTCTCCAGACAAATGAGTCATTTGCTTAGATATTAGCATATGCATAACAATAATTTTAGCAGAAAGTGGTAGTTTTTTTTCTCAGCCCAGTCATACAGTTTCCTTATTTCTTCACAAAATAGGTGAGTTAGTTTTGGACTTTTCAGAAGGTATTTGTTTGTGATATGATTCAGCTAAATCTAGGCTATTTCACTATGGAAAATTGTGCTCTGTGCTCTGTAAAATGAAACAGGAAAATCCCACATAAACCCTGTGAACTCATACAGCTGTCACTACAACTATAAGAGCATACTTTTTAGTTTGCTTATTTCACTTGTCTTTTCCACACCAAGGCACTACTCCTTGCTCCCTAAATGCTGATAATCGTTGGATATTGGGTGTTCCTGAGGTACTTCCCTTTCAATTTCTGTCTCTTAGATAAAATTCATGAAGCTTATTTTTTCTCCTTTTAATCATTTACTCAAGAGACTAGAAATCAAATAAGTTGGACAGGTTTGTAACTGCTTCAGGTATTTCCCCCTTGGCTCTTATTTTCTTCTGCTTGATTTTAAGAGACCTTTCATTTATTCATCTCTTACTTTCAAAATAAAACACTTTGTGCTCTGCTCTCAGCTGCACCAAGGAAGACAAAAAACTGTAGGTCTTGAGATTCTGGCTAGTGACAACAAACCTCCACGAACACCAAGGAATCCTAAAAAATACAGTCAAATGTGATTTTGCACCTTCAGCATTTCTGATCAAAAGCTTGCTACTAACAGAAAAAAAGTCAGGGTTTTTTTGTTTAAATATTTTTTTCCCAAGTTATAGGCTAATGGCATAAACTTTCTGACCCATTTAATTGCTTTCTTACAGCTACAGTTTAAAAAGTGTACCTTTCTGAAACAGTCTCAAAACCTCAAAACAATCAGCTCAGGCTCTAAATTGTGTAAGTTGTCTTTGTTATCTGTTTTCTTTATTCACATATTCTGTATGAGTGAAAAGTTAAAATATTTTAAACCTACTGATATTCTAGTAAGGCTTCTGGTAAATCAGATTCAGGGTCTTGAATTTGCTCTTCTGGTTTCTTCTTTTTCTTACTCTCTTCCATTTTTTTTTGGTTTTTTTTTTTTTTTTTTTTTTAATACTTGTGCTAGAAGTGAAAGAAAAAAGTATAGGGATGAATAATTTACAAAACATTGTGTATTCACTGGCATTTGTCACTTATGACAAGCTTGTAACAGTTCTGAAATAAAAAAAAAACAAGCTGGGTTTTTGGCAGCAACAATCCTGCCCAGGGTAGCACTCAGGCCCATATCTACACACATATACATATATATGTGTGTGTATATATACATATATATATGTAATGTATACATATGTAATGTATACCTGGGTAGATACAACGGTGTTTATCACCATTACTGACTGCATCCCTTGCTACAGGTTGTCTTTTACATTCTTGCAAATCAAACCAGAAGTTGCTCCTTTTCCAGTCTTTGTTTCTTTATGATGCTTGTTGTAGCAAGTCCACTTGTTCACATGCCTCTCTTTCCCTGTCCTTCTGTTCTCCTAGCACTATGAATAATCTCCCTTTCACCACAACTCTGATACCAGTTTTCATTGTCAGAGCTGGAACAAAAGCACTTTCTGAAGGGATATGCATGTCAGCAGTATTCCCCGGGCATGCTGTCACAACCACCAACCTCAGAATTTGACTGACAATTAATAGTTCTGCAATGGAACTGGTAGCATATATTATACAAAATTAAAAATGTCACAAGAAAGGGCACTTATAAAAAGATTCCTTGCTTTTAGCAGTCCCATAATCAAATTTTCCAAACCAAAATAGTTTATGTAATATGGAATGTTTTATTACTGAATGAGTAGAAACATTGTATATAACCTGGTTTTGTATTAAACTGCTTCTCTGAATTTAAATTCTGAATTTTACAATAACAAGTGAAATTGATTAAAACTTGTTCTGTGACTAAATACAGCAGGCTGGATACTTTTTCCTGTTAAAATCAGCACAAGTAAACAGGAAAAAATATCAGTAAAAAGCCATATAAGCAAGACTGTAAAATCAACGGAATGAAGTGAAACTAACTTATTGACAGATACACTGCAATCCCAACACTGTCCTATGCCTTCTCACCACACTCCCCATACCCTGAAGCAAGGCCATGTCAGCTTTCTGTATACAAAATAACTTTCTATCCTATTTCACATACAACCTTTGCAGTTTCCAATTCAGTACAATATTTTTTCATGAAACTTATGAAACTTCCAAACATCCTAAAGACATGGCTGTTGTAAGACTTGAGATTTAAAAGAAACCCAAATAAACAAGTGAATTAAGAAAAAAATGTCACTGAGGCAGGGAGTTAGGTACTTTGCTCCTCTTAGACCCCTTTGATGTTTCCAAACCAAATGCACAAGTGCAGGACACACTTGTTAAGCATAAAAAAGAATCCATCACACTTTTTCATTGCAGAATTAACTGGACTGCTATTGATTACATTTCCACTTGAACATTTATTTTACTGGTTTTCCTCAGAAAGTGAAGATCACCAGAGCACTCCCTAAGGTTTTCTTTAAATTGTTTCTGTCCCTTTCACTAAATGGATAATCAAATTCCCTACTTAAAACTGGATACAAACCAGAAAATTTTGAGTAGAAGTATTTTGAAAAGGCTTAAGGTGTTTTTTTTTTAACTACAGACCCAGATGAGCTCCAGTGATATATTTATGAAATTGTTCCCAAGTAGAGAGGAACAAGAAAGCCTCCAAGCTGTAAGAGGTGAAAAAACACATGCTACAATAAAGGATTTTGCAAACCATAGAAAATACTCACACATGAGAGAGAGAGGAACATATTTAAGGGGACTGAGGACTGACTGCACATTTGAAATGCACAGGAGAACATTTACAGAAGGAAATATCTATTTCTTCTCCCAAACAAATAAAATTGTGAGGCTCTTGACTGACCCCCTTTATAAGCACCAGCGCTGTCTCAAGCAATAACTTCACTGTCATTGTATCCTTAGAAGGAGCAGGCAGTTTCCTGACACAGCAACCCAACTACAGTGACTTTCCAGACACTCTTTACAGAGATCACTTGTACAGCAGCTCACCAGCTCACCACTCTCATGAGTCCAATCATTATCATTAAATTATCCAAACTAGCACTTGCACTCACATAATTATCCCCATATATTGAGCAGCTGCACTACCAGAAGCCTCCACTCCCTCAGTCCCCAGCATTTATAGACTCACAGAACACACTGAATTGGAAGGGACCTGTCAAAATCATTGAGTCCAACTTCTGGCCCTATCCCAGACATCCCAAAAATTACACCATGTGCCTGACAGCATTTCCAAATATGCCTTGAACTCAGCTTTAGGCCATCCATCCCCTCGGGTCCTCTCACTAGAGAGGAGATTGGTATCAGCCCCCCTCATGAGGAAGCTGCAGACTTCGATAAGGTCTCCCCTCAAGTCTCCTTTTCTCCAGGCTGAACAGACCAATGACCTCAGCCACTCCTCATATGGCTTCCCCTTAGGACCCTTCACCATCCTTGTGGCCCTCCTTAGGAGGCTCTCCAATAGCTTAATCTCTTTCCTGTGACGCACAAAACTGCACAGAATATCCAAGGTGAGGCTGCCCCAGTGCAGAGCAGAGCAGAGGGGACAGTCCTCTCCCTTGCCCGGCTGGCCATGCTGTGCCCGATGCACCCCAGAACCCACTTGGCCCTCCTGGCTGCCAGGGCACTGCTGACACATGCTCAGCTTGCCATCGACCAAGACCCCCAGGTCCCTTTCCACTGGCTGCTGTCCATCCTCTCACTTCCCATTCTGTCCGTACACCCGGGCTTGCCCCGTCCCCTCCTTACACTATTCCTCCCAGCCCTCTTCACCACCAAACATCGCAGCGGACAAAGCTGGGCCACCCCTCACCGAGGCCAGCGCCTCGCTGCCCGCAGGCACCAAATCCCGCTGGCACAGTCACCCTGTGCCTCAGCCCCCCGCCACCCTTCCCTCCACGGCCGGAGAGCCCCCTGAGGCACCACCCCCCGGCCCTGCCCGCACCCCGACCCGCGTCCCCCCTCACGGTGCCCGCGCCCCGGCACCCGGCCCGCACCGCGCGCTGTCTCTGCCCCGGCCCTGCCGCGGGCCCCCGGGCACGGCCGGGCCCTGCCGCGCGCGCGCCCCGCCCGCCGGTCGCCATCGCGACGGAGCCGGGCGCCGTGGGGGCCGCCGGCGCCCTCTGCCCCGGGAAACGAGAAGTACGGGAAAGAAAGGCTTGCGGGACGGGCTGGGTTTCGCCCAAATGCGGTGCCAGACTGAAATCCTCAAGTTGTAGTTCTCGTCAAGAAAGAGAGCGTGTCCCAGCTCCGTACTGGGACAGTCCCACACCGAATGTGAGCAGGCCACCCGACACCGCAGAGCTGCTTTCTCAGGAACCAGCTCCCTCAGTCCAAGGCACTGCGACGGAGCCTTGGGTGGCTCTTGTACTCCAGTAACAACAGCCAGACTCTGTGGCCTGTGTCCCGTTTGCTCCACATCAGAGCAAAAGGCCATGGCCAGCATGGGGACAGGGCCCAAGAAGGTGGAAAGGAAGGCTGGGGTCTGATCCTAAATACTTCTGCTTCTCTCCTCCTGGCCAGTGGACTGCAGTAGATTTTGGATAGGCTCTGGTCATTTCCTTCCTACATAGGATATCAGTGCCTGAGCCATGTAATCCTGGGAGCCATAGTCAACCACAGAAATAAATTATCAATCACTAAAGTGCTGCTGTCTGCATTCTTGGGCAACACAGAATCATCGAAAGGCTTGTTGGAAGGGACCTTAAAGGCTTATTGGAAGGGACCTTAAAAATCATCTCACCCCTCTGCCATGGGCAGAGATATCATTACTAGTTCAGTTTGCTCAGGGCCCCATCCATCCTGCCCTTGAAAACTTTTAGGGATGGGACATCCACAAGTTCTCTGGGCTCTCCTCTCTTAGTTTAAAACCATTCACCCTCGTCCCATAACTATCTGCCTGTATAAAAAACGTCACTCTTCCTCTTTTTGATACACCCCCTCTATGGACTGGAAGGCTGCAGTGAGGTCTCTCCATAGCTGCTTTTTCTCCATGATGAACATTCACATTTACTTACTTTGTTCATAATTCTTGGCCATCCTGTGGGAATTTGTGTTTTCCTTTGACAAGTCCTGTTTGACATAGTAGAGCAGTCTCTGTAATTAAGACATGTTCATTAAAGTAAGGACAAAAAATGCTTTTAGTCCCACAGGCAGAGATCTGTAGCCATGCTGCATAAGACAGTAAATTTAAAGATGCCCTGGTCACTGGCAGAAGGATTAAATTTGTTTTGTTTGGGAGCAAAATAGAAGGGAAATGATCAGGCCCTAGTCATGCACGTTTGATCTTTGAAGCTGTTCCTTTCACGTTCCTTGATTATTATCAAGCCAGTCTTTTTCTTACCACAGAGAGCACCATATAGAGTAATAGAAATTCTCCACACTCTTTCCTTTTACAGTTTGCACTTCTGGTATATATTTTGTTGTCATGTTTTAAAATAAATTTGAAATGATTATAAAATATTTTTTAAGGCTTACTTTTTAAAGACTCTGCATTCTTTAATGTGTGAAGAGAGGGACCTTTGATGGGCTGAGAGCTCCTGTGGTGGACTTGGGGGCAGCCAGGCAGGGTATTTCTCAAGCTACTCCACTCACCATTATTACTCTGCCTTCCTTTGTGCATGTAGAGAACTTTTAATGGCATAACCTAAGAGTGTGGAAGATTTTAAAAGAAGAAAAGAAGTTACCTTGATGCCCAGGAACCAACTGAAGGATGAAAAGCAAGGGATGATGTGGTCAAAGCCACCTGGGAAATGTCACTACAGCCATTAAATGAACAACATCAGAGTTGGCTGTGATTTGCGTTAGTTCATCAGAGAGCAGCTCAGTGTCAAAGGCAGTTGAGTGACAGGAGGAAACTGGAGGAAGGGAAGCATTATCAGCTCAGTTTGCTTCAGTGGAAGCTACTGTCTCTTCAACTAATACCTGTCATTTTGTAACCACACCAAGGCACTCACTAATTTTTGCATTATTGGAAAAAGATGGCATGACTTCCTTTTTACTTTCGGAAATCACTAGAGAGTTAGACACGCTGAATGAGGGGGTGAAGGAAGAAAGGTGATCTGCTTTCTGAATGTGATAGCAATATTACTATGCAAGGATACCTGCAGTCTTCATTAGTTTGGGTCTTTTTCCTGAAGGTGCTATAACACTCTTTGTTGCTCTGCAATCAAAACCATGCTTAAATCTTTTGATTGTGCTGAGAACTTTACAACTCTGTGACTGTGTCTGGGGAACAAGAGAGGAAGGTTGGTAGAGTATACCCTTCTGTGACTAATTTTTGTTCTCTTGCTGCCACCTTGAGAGTGTTCAGGCACAATTCACTTGAAAAAACAGCTGTTCTGCGCTTACATAAAATGAGTAAATTCTTCAAATCTGCTGAACAACTGCAGAGTAGCTGTGGAAACAGACTGGATACTGGGTGCAGACTTTTTCCATCTGCAGTTACTGAGGAATGAGTCTGAGGGTCCTTCAGGTATTCCATGTTCTGAAGGTCATTCAGATATTTTCAGTTTCTTCTTTATGAAGATATCAACTGGCAACTGGTCTGAGCTGGGGCAGTCCTTACACACATAATCCCACAGATTTAATCTGAATCCACTTTAAGAACACATCACTAAATTAAATTTGAGCAGGAGAGCTCACCTATGTATTTTAACAGACACAGCACACACCACATACACAGTTTATCAGCAGTCACTTCTCACGGTGCTGGAGACCTCTGCCATTTAGCAGCAAGGAGCTGCTTTTTCTTAAGTTTAGGTCCAAAGTCCTTGATTAGAGGGGGAATTGTTTTGGGTAGTGGGTACACCAGACCCATCAGTTCCAAGTCCATCCAGCAGGGGTCAAGCGCACTCACAGCTGCCAGCTGATACAACCTGCCTGGTCCTGAACCACTGTTACGCTCATACCTTCCTTCTTCTTCGGAACTGCTGCGAGAGGGGGGAAAGAAGTATTTCACACGAGAGTAAAGTATGCTCCATCTAGGAAGAGTGTCAAAAGGGCTTCGCATCACTTCGATCTGCACTGAACAGCACTTTAGTGTGGGTTTGAAGAGATACAGCTTAGTATGCTGCATTGGGGTGAATAAAGAGGATATGTAGATGAGAGGTGATTGAATGAAATTATTGAGGGGAGCAAACGGCTTTTAGTCTTTCCCAAGGTCTCCAGTTCACTCTGATCCTTGTGAGCTGAATGTAAGCCTTACTAAAGGCTTATAAAGCCAGAATTTTACTGCATAGTGCATGAAAAACATGTTTTAGTTCCTTATTTTGTCATCAAAAAGGAAGAGCCGCGTATCAAATGCATGAAATTGAAAAGACATGTAATTGGCCAAGACTTTACACCAATGCTATGAACACTAAATTTTCTCTAAAAATTGGTTCACCATATCTAAGTTTGAGAAGGAAGTGAAACATAAGAATTTATTGTTAGCAGGAAGCCTGGGCTGATGGTGTAGGATTTGGGGAGTGAATGGACTCAGGCTGGGAACACAGTGGGGGTGTAATTTAAACCAGAGCTGCTGCGAGCGAGAGCCGAGCCAGCGCTCCGGGTGGCTGACGTGGGCTGGTGACAACAGGGCTGCCCTCAGGGCACAGGGTCCCACTACCGGACACTCCAGAGGCTGAAATCCTTCAGCTGTCCCAAACTAGAATTAAACCAGTTACATCAAGCACGATGAGGAGTGCGTAAGAGGAAAATACCAGCACACCAGCTCTCCCCATGCCAGGGTCGGTGCTTTCACCCTGCTCGCGGAGGCACTCCCGCTTAAGAAACAGCCGTGGCGCCTGGCTGCGGAGGGGAAGGTCCTGCTGAAACACCCCATGAAATGGCGGCATGTGTATTTTGTGCCACTAATTAAGCAGAAAACCACTTAGAGCGGCTTCCTGAACAAATAGATGACTGCAACCTCTGTTATCGCGGCCCGTATCTTTACTCAAACAAGGGCGTGTGTTCACACTTCTCGGGCCAGGTGAAGTGAAATACTGATCATTGTCCCTCAAGGCAGCTCGTCAAGTCAAGCCGACACTGCCTGCGTGGGCTTCGTGTGAAGCCGCCACTGTCCGCTGTGGAGCTGCTGCCCCAGAGCAGTGCCCGCTGACACCGACCTGAGGCTCGCCCGGCCCGCGGGCAGTGTCACCGCCCACCCGGTCCGGGCCCCGCCGTGCACACCCGGGGCTGCCACAGGTGACACGGGCGGGAGGGCGGGGAGAGCCGCCCTGCTCGGAGGGGCGGGCGCCGGCATTGGCCCAGGGCGGCGGGACGGGCTCGGCCTCGCCCCGCTCCGCCGTCTCGCTGCCCTCAGACAAGCGGGGCGGAGGCGCGGGACAGCGGCTGCCCGCCGGGACCGGGGAGCCGGCGCCGTCACTGGCCAGAGGGAACGAAGGGGGAGCCGCGGAGGGGACGGAAGGAGAGGTGAGGCTGACCTAGAAAGGGCTCTGGGGTTGGGGTTGGGGGGGTCTTGTTAATGAAGTGACTCGGAGACAAAAATTGTTGTAGAAGCCACCCGCGCTCGCAGTGCTGGGGCAGCATGAGAGCGAGCCCGCTGGCCGCTGAGGGGCCCGGGCTGCCAGCCTTGGCCAGCCGGGCTGCTCCGCAGGGCTCGGCCGGGTGGGCTGCGCTGGCAGGGCCCGCTCCCCTGAGCACGGCGCAGCGCTCACAGGTGTCTCGCCGGCCCGGCCCCGGTTGTTGAGGCCGCCGGGAAGCGGCGCTTGTCAGCGCCTTTCCTCAGAACCGCTCTCGAGAGCACCGTGCCCGGGGAGCCGAGCGCCGAGACATCCCCGCTGCTGCCGCCTCTGTCCGGGGTGAGAGCTGGGTATCTGCCAGAACTTTGCTGCACAGAGCTCTTGAGTCCGCTGGGGTGGGAGAGCACTCTTCATTTAAATAAGGTGCTTAGATCTCAGCTGAGAGATGTTAATGACCTTTTCGTAAACACTTTTAATCTCAAAACAGTGAATTAGTCGCATTATCCACGCCGTCTCTGGAATGACTAGCAAGATTGGACCTGGCCCTAAAATCTAATGCAGCCAGTTGTGTCTTTCCTGTGTGAGCGGGAAAATCTTTTGTGCGAGCAGAAGACCCTGCTTAGAAGATTGCCAGGATGAAGGTCACTTAAATCTGGGGACAGATTGTTAAGTGACAAGTATTTTTTAACTTTTTGAGAAAGTGTAAAGGGAAAGGACTTAGAACATGTTGTGGTGATGCATCCCCCTGCACTCATTCACAACATATGCTTAACAGAATGTTGTGAGAAGAAGCTTGATCTTATTAGCTGAAAGAACTGATCAAAGTGTTGCACCAAAACATTTGCATGTTTCCTCACAGATTGAAGCTCTCAGTGATAGACTGTTTAAAAGACTAATGAATCAAAGCACTTTATTAAATTTGTATACGGCAAAAATGCAGCTTTCCGGTCATTAGTTCTTAATTACCATTAGTCGTTATTATCTCTTTCCCAAACGGTTCTTAACAATCACATATGTAAGTGGTAGTAAACCTGGAGTATACAATGCCCTGGAGCTGGTGCCCTGTATTTAGCACTGATGTCTATGCTTCTTGATGGCTTGTTTCAGTTGCAGGAGTCATGGTAAAGTGCTTGAGAGCTCCTTGGCAAGAGAAGCTGGAATCAAAGTAAGATTTCTTGTGATTTTCAAAAGTCATCATCCTTCTTTTCTAATTTTTAATGTATTGTTCACCTTGCTTCCTCCTGGGAAGAAAAGGGGGTGATCTCAGATGATGTAGTCCATATTATTTGAGGGAATAAGCATACCATAATGTTGCTCGGCATCTTATTTGTTTTGCAGGATTATTCTGGTTCCATCAGACACATCTCCTCTTTGTTCTGCAATCTTATTTTAGTATCATCTGGCATCTTTCCTGACCACTCTATATTCTCTGTTCTTATCTTGCAGATTTTACTATTTGCCTATGCTTTCCTGTGTCCTGTTTGGGCAAGTATACTGCAAGTCTCTGTTCATTTGCAGTTGTGTGTTATTCATGTATACTAAGTTATAAAATACTACTAAAACTGTTGCTGTGTTACAAAATGCTTATACACTGCTACCAATTACCTACCTTAGTGTGTTTATGTCTAGGTCTAAGGCAAGGAAATAATAAGCATCTTAGTCTGCTTCTACCTTACACGTGCAGCCGTTCTCTGCTTTGGTTGTAAGGCATGTTTTTGAATTTCTTGAAGTTGTCATTGGGCCTGTCTCTTGTTAAACAAATTTCCTTCCAGCATTTCTTGCATCCCAAAATAGTGTATTATCAGTTTCACTGCCAGACTTTTAAAATTCAGCGAAATAGGTCTTCATGTTCTTGTTTTCCAGTTCTGACAAAGGCCAGAATAAACAAGATTCCCTTGCCCCCCAAAAATGGATGACAGACAAGTGAATTTGTCATTTCCATTAGGAGCCAGTGCTTTAGAACACTGGATAGCATTCCAGGACTACTCTGGAGACCATGTGCAGGTATTCTCTGGTGTAAACTCCTGTTATTCTGCAGGAGATGCTTGCCAGATTCCCAAGTGAAAATACTGCTTCATTTTAGTATATGGAGAAAATCTTTGATAGTTTCATCTGGAAAAAAGGCTTAACCAGGAAAGCTCTTGGATGAGGTTGGAGAAATGACTTCTTTTCTATTCTGTATTGTTTCCTGTGCTGATGAGAGAAAGGGATGAAACAGAGTTAAATCAAAAATCTAATAAGAAAGCATTATTTACAAGGAAATATAAAGATCTTTTCTAGTCTCTCAGTAGGAAAAAGTGTTTAATTTTCTTTTTCTTTAATTAAAAGTGATGCTCCTGTCCTTTGGAATTCGCTCTTTATTCAAGAGTGACTTGTTTTAAACCATAGAAAAGAACTCTTTCCTCTGCACAGAAAGTGCTTTTCACCTGGGATTGCTGACTAATGGATGACTGCTAAAAGTAGTAGGTATCTTTCTGGTGCTTGAAGTCCATCACCTGTTGCATTTAAAGGCTGCTTATTTAGGTTGATCACAAGTCAGTTTAAGGAGGATCCATAGTTTGATCTTCCAATTCCAAAACACTTATGCCAAAATGTGTATGATCAGTGATGTTGCCTTTGCATCAGCAGTCTCCAATTTTTTAACTTATTTGGGCATAACTTGAGAGTGACAGTTGATTTCAGCAGACTTCTTTATGATTCATTCTTGTGGTAGGGAGTCATTCCAATTCATCAGGGTACAGCAACTGGCTATGCTAGATTCTTACTTCATGTTATAAGGTTTCCTTGCTATATGTAATTTGACTCTGCTTATTGCATCAAGAGGGCAGAGGGAAGAGATGTAGTGTACGTGTGAGGAGGAGGAAAGGATTACTTCTTCTCCTTCTTTATTTTATAGCTCCTTTTCTGGATGATAATGCCATTCTATTTTTGACCTGAAAGCCACACAATGTCCTGTGACTATACATCAAATTAATGAGCAACTTAACAATTTGTTGCCCAGAGAGGCTGGAGACTTGCCATCCCTGAAAGTGTTCTAGGACAGGCTGGATGTGGCTCTGAATAACCTGCACAAGTGGAAGGTGTCCCTGCCCATGGGGCTGGATCTAGATGGTCTTTAAGGTCTCTTCCAACCCAAACCATGCTATGATCTCATTTTTTCCCTTACATCTTGGTATGTTCCTTTTTTTTTTTTCTGAAATATTCATCTTCTAAAAATAATTTTTTCTATTTCTCTGTCCCAGTCAAGGAAATTTTGTATTTCATCTCTCTCTAAATGTGTTTGAGTATAAGTAAGAAGAAAGGTAAGAAGAAAGGGGATGCTTATCTGTGGAGTAATTAGCAGAACAATATCCGAGATTCACTGCAAAATGTTTTTGTTCTACAAAAGCATCAAACAATATAGGTAAATTCTGTATAAAATTTCCTGCCCAGTGTCTGATTCTGGCTGACTGATAAACTGACAGAGATTTTGCTGTGTACAGGCTGGATGGACTACAGTCAGACTATGTGATCTCAGCCATGTAGCTAGAGCTCCAGAACTAGATCAATGTATTTGAGAATGCCTGGGTTAGGAATTATTTCTGTGCCGTTAGCTTGTAGATATTAAGATCTGCCACCATGCTTTTCTTCTCTAATGAATTTAAATGGCAAATGTGATTTAAAAATAGCATTTAAAAATAGCATTTAAAAAGAGCGCCTGTTATGAAAAATTAAGGGTGAGGTCCAAAAACTCTCTGGAATTGCACTTGAAGCACTGTGAGCAAAAGGTATGTATCCAAGTCCTAGGCAGAAATCTGTCAAACAAGCAAAAGCAGCAAGCCCTTAACCTTCTGTTCTGGTCCTGCCTACATAACTTGTTTTTTAATCCTAGGGTGGTTTATGTTAGTGTAAATGTCATTAATTTTACCTTGCTTCATAGTGATTACATTACTTCTCTGAAGGTTAAGAGACTTGGATTAAAAATTAATACCCTCAGGTTACTGTCCTGTTCCCTCTGCTCTATTACAACTGGACTCCTCTGTAGCCAGGAATGCAGGTCTGTCTGGATGAGAAGTTAGGACAGACCTTGATTTTTTTTACAGTGGCCTGACTGAGCAAAAGTGTACCTGGCTTCCAGTTTCTGCCTGCAAGGCTGTGGTATCACTTTAGTAATGATTCTGTGAGGTTTAATCCTTGGTAGTTCAGGCCTAGGAGGGGTCAAGAGAGAGCCAAGCAAACACTTCAGAGATTATAATGTATTTTGGTGAACAAGAGGATGTGCATTTGAATCTTCTTGGGTTAAGTGGTCATGGAGGGTCTGGATTTGGCTGCTTCCTGGGTATGTAGCTGTAGCTATTGGGCAAGTGAGCTAACACCTTGCATAGCTATGTTCGTAAAGAATGAGCCACTCCTGCAAGACTAAATACCTGTTCAGGGACAGGCCTGATACTCCAAAGCCCAGCCTCACAAACTCTGAACTCCCGATTTAGCTGCCTGTGTGTGAGAAACAATTTCTGTCACAGTCTTTTGCTCCTTCTTTCCTATTGCTGTGCTGTTCAGCAGCATTTGTAGATCAAATCTTTTTCACGCAGTGCAAATTTACACCTCACCTCATCCAGTGCAACTGAAGGCTGCTCCAGAAACTGTTCCCTGCTTCATGCTTCTCATGACTAGCAGTTTGGTTTAGCTCTTGCCATGGCCTTTTATCTTCCTTTCACCATAGCACACCTCATTTTTCAGTGTCAGAGTTCTCTGCTCACATCTGGCCATAAGTGTTCAGGGAAACTGGTACCAGTCAGGGAGAAGACAATTTTGCATGACACAGCCCAGCAGTGCAAACAATCTCGTGAGTGAAGTTTTCATGGCTGATAGACTTCCTGTTATTCTTGCAGTTCAATATCAGTATTAAGGAGGACTAATATTGCTGCTGGCTGGTTTCAACTTAGCCAGAATGATCCCAATAGCGTACAAAATTTTCATGTAATGGGGCTATCTGTTAAAACATTATGCTTGGGAGGGCAAGATATTTTCCTCTAAATAGGAAGCTATTGTGAGCTTTTTAAATGTATCTATTAAAAAAAATAACAGCAAAACAAGTCAACAAAAACCCAATAACCCTGAAATAAAAACTTCATTGCACAGTTTAAGTTAATTTTGGTGACTGAGAAGGGACCGGTGGTCTATGTGCAGACTGCATGCTACCTTTTTTAACCATTCTGAATGCTACTTTTTTAAACCATTTTGATTTTTAACTTACCTGGGAACTTTGATGTAATGCATTTTCTTGCAACTCGTTCTTTGGCTTACTTATTGTTTCTGTGACTGCAGGACTCCTAAAGGATATTTTCTTTCCTCTAGCACCTGATTTGTGCTGGCAATTGTGTGAGGCCCTGTTTTCAAGTAGGTGTATGCTTTAGTTATGGTAGCAAGGACCTGATTAATTGACGCAAACTTTCTTAGTATCCTTCAGGTTATGTAATTTATTAGGTAGGTAATTTTAACCTTCAAAACTTGCACGAGTGAGTGTCTAAGGTGAGTGATTAGTCAGTCAACCTGTGAGAAAGGACAGACAAAGGTCTTGTTCTGTTTGCTGGCTCTTTGTCCACAGTAGTAATCAATTAAATAGAGCTGTAGTTACAAGAACAAGGCTAGTAGCTGAAAAGCAGGGAGGTGCAGTGGCACATTAAGTGGTTCAGGTGAGTTACAGATTCTTTTGATTCCCACAGGTACTTATGCAGTTAATTGTCTAATAATGATGGAGTGCCTTTTGCAATGTTCTGTGTGATCCTACATTTCTGTTGGGCTGCAGGCAAAGGTGCTCGGAGGAAGCTGAGATCAGTGGCCTCTGTCAGAGAAAGCAAAGATGATGTAAAATGCTGCTGTCTGGGCTAGGCAATTTTATGCTTAATATGTACCACGTTGTCTCTGCAGGAGGGTGTTGTGCACTCTCCTGCAGAGACAATGTGCTACTTACAGTGACCTTAGCAGCTGGCTGTTGACAGTGCTTTAGAGAAGATCCAAGTGGTACATGGAAGGAGAAACCTGTTAACCCACAGGTTCCAAGTTTTACAAAAGTAGTGGAGCAAAATCAGTCTGCCGGTGATGGTAGCTGTCCTTGCTCAACTAGCTCATCACCTCAACTCAGATGAGGAGTAACAGCATGACTCTCAAAGTCACAGGGATGCAACAGATACTGACTAAAGGATTTCCATAATAAGATAAAAATCATCTGAGAAGTCATGTCCATGGACTTTGAAATAAAACTTTGAAAAGATTTCTTCAGAAACTGTATGTTCCAGTCTTCAGTTGGTGTTTAGGACTGGAACTGCTCTATAAACTGTCTTACTGTCAGCTCAGTTTAGTATTACTCTTGAGTATTTTAATGCAAATCCTTGTCTGCTCTTTGTAACATAGTTCTTCTCATCAGTGCTGCTGGCTCTTTAATAACCCCTTTTGTTGGATTGTCTTCTCTAGGAAAGAGTCAGAACTGCCCAGTGACTGTAAACTGCAGCTCAGTTTGTTTTCACATAAGAAAGAATATCTTAACAAAGTGTAGGAAGTGTGTCACTTCCCAGCAGCCACTGATAGGAAATACTTGTTAATTAGTCACACTGTTTTGCACACTTCCATTCTCTAATAGTACAATCCCTACAATAAAACAGAATTCTAGCTGAAATGTAGTCAATGCTTGCTGGAGAGCAAGGAAGGAGGGTAGAAGTCAGATAGTTCCCCTAAAGTCTTCAGTATCTGAACTTGTCAAGGCCTCTACTCTAGCTTTTTGATAACTTTTTTTTTTTTTTAAAGGAATTCCTGGTACATAATAGATGTTTTTATTTGGCTTGCATCAGTGCAATGTTCATAAGCCTAATCTGGGTAATGCTAAATCCCAAACTAGAGTACATATATTTTTTTTTTTGAAGAATGGGGCAATGGAAGAAAAGGAAAAGGGTTTGGCAGCTCCTACTTATAGATGAATGTCCTCTGTGGGACAGTACAAGTGGGAGAAATAGCAGGTGTGTTTTCCATTCTGCAATAAAAGTTTGTGAGAAGGGATAGAGGTCCTGTTGTTCCATTCTCATTGTTATCTACCATGCTGAATCCGTATGTTTAAGACGGCAAGTCTCCAGAAGAGGGTAAGCACTTCTTTCCTGTAAAATGAAAGGAAGGTCATGTCTTAACAAAACCTTCTTAAGAAATTAATCAGTTAGTGGCATTCTGAGTTTCAGGGTTGCTTGGTGCTGGGATATTTTTTGGAAGGGAGAGGTGGGGCAACGTTTTAACTTTTCTTGTGTAACTTCCTTGCTAGAATTTGAATTTGTCTTGTATTTATGTTGGGAAAACATTCAGAAATAGCTAGCCATTACATACAGAAATGTATCAGATATATAGGGTCAAGAGATACTTCCCACCAAGTAATTGGTTTGCTTCTGATCTCTCTAAAGGTTTTAGTATTTTGCTTAAATCTATTTTCAAATAAGATATAAAAACAGTCCCTCTGACCAGACCCTATCTGAGTTTAATGCCAATGTTGACATGAAGAGTGAGAAGGTGTCAATTGGATCTTTAGTCCTGTGAGCCTCACTTCTGTTGTCTAAATGGAGATGAGAGTAATTGTTACACAACTGACAGTGCTCTGCCTTCAGAAATCTGCAGGACTGAGTCACCTCCATTATTATATTTCAAGACCATTATGCTGAGAAGATATTCTTTGTTTTGTAATTTTGATGAATAGAATTAGCTAGAAGAATTAAGTTCTTTCAAATGAACTGTGACTAATTCAAGCAGTGTGCCTACTGGGATTAAACCACAGCCAAGTACAAATGGTACAATGTGCAAAGAAATATAACTAGATTTTAAAATATGCTGATGTTAGTATCACTAACTTGGTGGAATTTCTGTAATTTTGAAGATTCTTCAAGTTATATATTTTTAGTAGAATTATACTTAGTGCAACATGAAATAAATGGCATGGCATCTACAGTTAGTCTGACAGTGGTCACTGGGAGAAAGAATATTTAGGTGTGCTTTCCTAAGGCTTCTCTTTAATTTACGAGCCTCTTTCTCCAGACACCACATCCTCTTAATACCTCTGGCCTAATGGTTTTACACTATAACAGGTGTAGAGATTTACATTCTTGGCAGTGCTGCCAATATTCAAGCTCTGTGAAAGAAGTGGCAAGCTGCCATATGTGATTAGAGGAATTAGGACAAAACCAAAGCAAATTATTATTTTCTGTTCCAATATTAAGTTGTTAAGTTTTATCCTCTTTGTTATTAGCTCTTCTTCAGAGTAAATTGCCTTAATAGTCTTCAAAGTGGTGAAGGTCTTAATGTCTTACCAAATAAGAATAAAATTAAACCACAGGCAGAGTCATGTGGACCAACAAATCAGATGTTCCAAGAGAAAATGCGAATTTTTCTGAAGTGCTTGTGCCAGCTGAACTTCTTGCTCTTTCCGCTGGTTGAATGTCATTATATTAGGCTGTCAGTGAAAGTATCTTGAGACTTGCAACTATTTTACAGGTTAAAACCAGCAAGGATTATTTTGATACTGTTTAGAAAGGGTAAGGTGTGAGCAAAGCTTGTGTGTAACTTTCAGTATTTTCCCCTTTGTGGCTGTTTGGAGCAGTTATCTGGTCCTGTTCTTTCCCTTAACCATGTTGTAAGGAATACTGCATAGGAAAACAAATAGGCTTATTATTGCAATAAAATGAAGCATTGCTATATTAACAAGGTAACTCTGAAACTGCTCTTAAAATAGATATCCCTCACTTCTGCAAAAGTCCTTGTTCTACCAACACTCTTCACACCTAGCTACATAGGAACCTCCCTACATCCCACTGACTGAGCATGCATGTAAGCAAACACTCTTTCCTAAATTAATCTCTGGGACTGTTGGACATATGATATGCTATGTATACTCTGCTAATATAATTTTGAAAATATTCTGATAGCACGTCTTGTAAGAGCAACTGGATTGGCTGCAGATATGCATATCTTACTGGGTGATCTTTTCCTTTCTGCCCCTTCAGGAATAAAAATGACAACAGGCCTTCTTGTGCGTTAATTCTTGTCCTGATCATTGCAGGCAACAGCTTTTAAAACTCCTTTGAATTGTGACTTAAGTTCCTCTTCAAAGTTAATAGCTTTTCTTTCTCCGCTGCTCAAAATTAAATCTATAATCCTCTGATCTTCTGAGCAAATATGTTCATGACCATTTGTGCTTGTGCCAACAGTGGCGTTTAGCTTAATTAGCTGTTCTGCCTTCATGGGATTTGCCTCATGTATTTACAGAAAAATTATCTCTAAGCCTAGCTGGTACTTAGTTACCTGTGACTGCACTGCTTAAGTATCACTGGAGAATGAAATTTTTTCATTTGTTTGTTGTTGCTGCAAAGCTGTAGCTTGTGGGGCTTGCAGTCAGAGGTATTGTTACTGCTAATGCCACTTCCCAGGGCCACAGAGGCCAGCTCGCCAAGGCTTTTATTGCTCTTAGTATTCTTCTTGGCTTCCCTGCTTCAAAATAAAGGTCTGTTATTTCCCGAGCATGGATGTAGGCCAAACTTACTTACTTTTGAGAATGAGTTCCTCTGTACCTGCAAATTGTTGTCGTGCATAATTGCATTTATCTGTCTTCCTCAGCTTCCAGTTGCCTTGTGTGTGGACTTCCAACTCATCCTGGTTGCTAGTGCTGATTTTTTCTAGCAGTGGAGAAATATAGTTAGAAAAAATTGTGGTTTTCAAGCACATAAATCCAAACCCTCTTATTTTTAAGAGCCGGTAGGTTATGTGTAAGTGGATGCTTTCTGGGATGAAGATGTGTGCAGATAGCAGTTGCTGATCAGCCAGGCCTGCAGGGTGGATGTTCAGCTGAAGGAGTTGGCACAGAGAGCTGTGTGAAGCAGCCAGAAGTAGGATTGGCTGTCACCTTCTTCCTCTTGTTAGAAGGCATTGGCTGCAAGACAAATTCTCTGGATCAAAGCTTTAGCAGCTTAGGTCTACTCTACAAGGAGCACTTGAAAAGTAGTTTTGCAATGTAAATTTAGGACATTATGAGGTTTCTGCATGCAAAAGGAGATCTTGTTGGTTTGAATGGAACAGCTGACTGGGGTTTTGCTGTTTGTCTTCTGACTCTGTTGGTAAACTCAATGTCAGCCATGGCAAAGTACTTCAACCTTTTCCTTGCCTCCCTCATTTGCATCCCATAGGTATACACTGAGTGAAAACTTGGAAACCTGAACTATTATTGTAGTACCACTTAATGTAATATCCCATAGTGTTCATAATACAGTATTCAAATGAACAGTTCCCTTTTGTATTTGGGGGAAAGCAGTGTCTGGGGGTAAGCAGAGCCCTGTGTGGGGTTAGTTAGTTTGCAGACAAAGCTGTCTTTTCTTTTGTGGTTCCTGTTTTAGAAAAATGTGAATTCTGACTTAAAGAAAATAAGGTGTACAGCTGTCTAAAAGGTTCTGAGAAATTTTACAAGATAAAATTCTTGGATGAGCGCCTGGCCTAAACCAGTCGGAAACCAAGAGCAGCTTAAGAGAGTGTGTGGGCAAAACTGTAATATGAGTTGCCTTTTGATTCTTTTATTACCAAAACATAGAAGCTTTCATGCATGAGTTGGATAAAACATAATTTCAGATTCCTGTTTATTACTGGGAGTCTTTCATTAACGAGAGAATTTTTTGTGTGGTTTTACCTGAATTTAATGTTTTAAAAAAAAATCATGCCAATTATGTCATGACTCACAAATATTAGTTTATAGCACATGAGACCCCTACTTTGGAAGTCAGTCAATGTGGTATCAATTTCCATGAGTCAATCAGTTTGATAAGGATCTTTCAGTCTTACTTGAAACTTAGGTCTGATAACTTTCCTGACAAAAAAATGCTTGCCATTGAACTTGCAGTGGCACCAAACAAACGATTCGAACCTCTCAGTTCTTCCTGACACATGTAGGGGTTATTAAAAGGAAGAAACTGCCAAAAGAATTCAAAATAATTGAGGCTTGAGTGGTGTTAGAGTGTGAGTTGAACAGGGGGAAGACATTGTATGCCCTTTTTTTTCACTTTTTAGTTTTAAGATAATTATAAGTTTTATAAGAGGTTCTATACTCTAAGCTAGCAGTTTTTACCATCTGTGTTTGGAATCAGTGCTGATAATCTTTTGCAAAAAGCCAGCCTTGCAGTTACTGGTATCAGACAATCTCATGAGATTGGCCATACACCACACACAAGAGGTTTTCTTGTTTATGAAGAACTGTGGAATCATGGGTGAAGAGCCTGCCAGGGTGAGTGGTATCTTGCTATCTCCTCTCTGACTGAAAACAAAGTGGGGACACACCCCTAGCTGAAGAAACTGCTCTACCCATTCTGCCCAGAATGATGGTATCTGGGAAGTTCAGTAGCAGTGCTGCTTGCTGTGAGCTCTCACAGCCTGTGTGGATGTGCCCTTGCAAACTGTTTTTCAGCTGGGGAGGACCGAAGCTCTATTTCCTCTTATGTTATTGATTTGAGTGCTGAGAGACATCAGTGAAGTCTGCAGGTTGTTTTGTAAATGCTGTCCAACTATTTCCTTTAGTTTAAAATTAATATAATAAGACATTATAACACATCTTCCCTTAGTCTTTAAAAAAAAAAAAAGACCAAAGATGTGGTAAGATATTATTCCCTGCAAAAGTTTCTTGCAGACTGGACTGATCTTGGGCAAGAAACAAAGCAAAATCTTTGGTTATTCCAGTTCACAGCTGTCCAGGTTCTGTAGTTGCCACATGAGCTTCTGTGCCTGTTGGCTGGGCACTTGCCTTTCAACCAGCATCCAGGGCTTTGGATAAGCAGTGTGGATACTGCCTGCTGTGTCAGATGGTGTAGAAAGTTTCCACATGGCAGCTGAAACCAATATCCATACCTGTTCCTAAGGTGAAGGAGTACTGTCATAGATACTCAACGAATTTAGGATTGTTCTATTTGTTGGTAGTCCTATAGGAAGCACTTTTCCCTTTTGCCTAGTTATAAACCCATAATTTTATAAATGCAAATGAAGTTACACCTGGCAGGTTGTTTGAGATGCTGTAGTATCAACCTCATGCAACAAAATCACAGTGAGAATCATAGAGAAAAAGATGGCAGCCAAACAAAACGTGCAGAAGGTGGTTGGGTGTTGGAGTTTTTGGGGGGATAATCAGTAATGTGGCTACAGCTCCTGACCAAATCTAAAATAAATGCTGTTATTTTCAGAATGCAGTTTCCCTTTTGAGTCCTGCCAGTGTCAATATCTTGTTTTAATGGCCTGGTTGCACTCTTCTGGCCAGGGGAGCAAATGCAGTGACTTGTTGCAGGACTGTAGTGCTTGGTAAATTGATTGAGTTCAGCATCCTGTCAGCCCCATCACAGTGTCAGTGATGGGCCAAAGGAGGACACCCACAACCTTGAAGGGCTGTGATAGAGCTGCCTGGTACAGAGATATGTCCAGTGAAAACATCTGCTTCTCTTCTGTCTCTTACCAGGTTTGGCACTAGGCATGCTTCTGAACATTAAATTTGAGCCATTTATTTCTTTTTTCTCAGGCTTTGACATCCACATCTTTGGAATCCTGAGGCACTAAGATAGCCTAACCACAGACACAACTAACTCCTCCCCATGCCACTGTCTCTATTCCTTTAAAGGTTTTTTTGAAGAAGAGGTTTTTGTCTTTGACAGTTGGAATTATCTCTAAGTGGATAGTCCTCTGAAACCATGGCCTATGAAACAGACAAAACAGTATTTCAAATTACTACTTGTAAATGCAGTTTGGCTTGTATAAAGCAGTGAGGTTCATGTTTCCACATGACTTGTAATTACACATACTCAATATGGTTATGTATAAATTATTTCACATTTATTCCATACAGTCTGTAGAACAGTGATTTGGTCTTTTTTTTTTTTCTTCCTTTAAATCATTGTGATAAGTGCTCTTTATTTATTTTGGGGGGGTGGTTATCTCCCCTTTGCTTCAAATTGTTCTGCTAACTGTCAGGGTGATTTAAAATACTTGTATAATAAAAGTGTACCAATTGTATGACACTTATTTCTATGTTTTAGGGTGTGAGTTGTCCTATTGGGGAGGAATATATTTTCATGGCCACCTTGTTCAAGAGGCCTGTAAAACAGGTTTGACTTGAAGTGACCATTTGAACTTCATAAAGTCATTTAATCATACTGAAAAACTTGTTTCTTTTAATTAAAAATGAATACATAATCTACTTCCCTGATCCCTGATATTGCAACTTGTTCTTCCTTGTCTCTTTTTTAGGGAATGTTTTGTTTGTTCTCAAACACTGGATATGCTGAATCAATGAACTGTTACTCCAGGAAGCAGAGCTGAGAGGACAAACTGAGAAGACATTATTGTGATGGCAAGCAGGAATGCAACACTCTCCCAGAAGTCTCTCATCTAAGGAAACATGCAAGAAAGCAATTTTTGTGACTCTTTAAACCACTGACTGTAACCTGGTCCAGGTTTGTCAGTGCCTGCTGAAAAAACTTCTAGAACTTTAAAGCAGGCTACAAGACTGTCTTCAGCAGGATCCAAGATCTTCCCAGACTCTTTACCAGCCCTACACACAAAACAAGATGATTGACCTAAGCTTCCTAACAGAGGAGGAACAAGAGGCAATAATGAAGGTGCTGCAACGGGATGCAGAGCTTAAAAGAACTGAAGAAGAGAGAGTCAGGTAAGGCATATAGCGCCCTGCTTTTCCTGGGAAGACCCACACAGTTCCTGTGCTCTGTTACTCAGGAGCAGATTAAAACAGTTGTTGCTGAGGGCCCCATATTCCTCAGTATATGTGGTTTGGAGATTTTTTACTCTGGACTAGATTTACCGTAATCTCTGGATGGAATACCTCTTCCACATAAATGATTCATTAGTGGCCAAATTTGTTATGGACTTTGCAATTCCCTAAGGGGCCAAGAGCACCCTCTACACATCTGCCTGGATACACATCTGCCTTGGTTTCCTCAGAAGAGGATTCAGTTTGCAGGTGTCAAAACCACTGCAGACTGGACTAATACACAGTAAGTGAGGGACTTGGCTTAAAAGGAGTGTAAGCACCCCCAACAAACCAAAATATGGTTGCAGTCAGCAAATATGTCTGAATGATGAAGTTGTACTTAAAATATTTGGAGCTGCAGTCCAGAAGAAGTACCAGCACTATGTCCCACTGCCACAAAAAGTCCTTGCAATCCACGGATAAAGCAGAAAATTGTTCTTTAATTTCTTTGTGGTGTCACAGATGGAGCAATGTGTTGTTATTCTGGAGTGTTTTATGTGCTGGGAGGTTTTACTGGAGCTACTATTAGGGTAACTGCCATGACTAGAAATGTATGCATGGAAAGTAGGGTTTCCCAGATATCTCTGTCTATCTACACAGATAGCAGTCAAATATTTGCTTCATAGATATCTATATCAGCAAATAGTTGCTGATATCTGCCTATTCAATAGTGAGGATTTTGGTAGGCATTGGGGTTTTTTTTCCAGTGTGAAGCAAATTATCCATTACAAGGTTCACAAAATAATATGTGGACAAATTGTGAAAAATGGAGCCTGAGGTGCTGAGAGCTCCAAGGGCTATAATAGAAACAAATTTTTACAGGCCTCAGTGAAGGCAGGCTTTTCTCTCACTGATTTGGTAGTCTTCTCTAAGATTCCTTCTCATTGTGATGTTCCTCATGAAGTAATCTATTTCCAATTTAAATGTTTGGAAATTATTCCAACCATGATGCATCTCTGATGCGTCTTTGCTACTAAGATTTTTTTTTTTTTTAATAAATGTCTTTATTTAAAAAAAAAAATTATCTGGTGTAGGCATACTCTATATCCTGCAAAGGAAAAGGCAGCCTGCCTCTTGCCCTAGGAGCAGCATTCCTTTTGCTGAGTGTGTTAGTGCAGCCCTGAGGTTCTTTGATCAGCATGTGATCAGCATTTTGTTGAGTTATTCTACTTGCTTCTTTCAAGAGCAATAAAGTGTAGACCAGTAGCTTCTCCTTGTTAAAAAGACTTTTCCTCTCAAAGCATATTCTTTGGTGAAGGTAAAATCATTACAGGCATCGTTCCAAGTTCCTGCCCCCATCCTAAGGCAGCCTAAGTAAATATTTTCACTACACAGTTTTGTCTTCTGCTTCAAAAAGCAGTAAACTGACTTTTCTGTAATAGGATAGGCATTTTATTTACTGAAGGTAGAAAAACACTGTATTTAGTCTTGGAATATTACATCAGTGGCAGCTCTGAAAGCATTCAGGGTAAGTAATTGTAGATGAATTTGAAAACAGCATCTAGGGAGAAGAACTCTTCTTGGAACAGAAATTCAAAAAAGCCATTCTCAGTAGTGGTCTGAAAGGACTGTCAGAAAGTATTTTTGTCCCTGTAGCTTTACTTTTGCCATTTATAATTCTAGTTCAAGAGGGTGTGGTGGAAAATGCAAGAGACTGCAGGTTGTAGCAGCCTGTAATCATGTTTTGCAGCAGCATGTTGGCTGCTACAATAAAAAGTCTCTTCTAGTTTCTAAATATTATAACTTGAGAAGCTGGAAGCTTGCATATGAAATGGATTTTTCTGCTTAACTGTGGCTCATGGAGCTTGCTTTTCATATTATATTTATTAAAACACTACTTGAATTATATCTCCAGCCAAGGAGATGCAGTACTTTAGTTTAGCTTCTATAGCCTTGCACAGCTGTAAGATTCCAAGAGCTGGGATCAGCTGTCATACAAACATCAGACAGTGTGTTATTTATATGTGTATATAATGAAAGTCTTTCAATGTGATGTTTTTTTCCTCTCCAGAAGAAATTCTGAGGTTTGAAGGGTGTTCTAATAATTTGTGCCTTGTTCTTGGTGCATGGACAAATTGGTAACATGACAAAATCCTCTTTGAGCCACTTCCTAGTGGAATTTTACAAATCACCTGATAGAGTCTCTTCCCTGCTAACACTTCCTAATATTGCTAATCTAATAAAACTCCTTTGATTAGCTGGCTTATGCAGCTTCCTTAAGGTAGTCTGCTTTAATTCTTTGTTGAGGGTTGTAGTAGGTGTTTCCCCATATTGTGGGTCCTTTTGTGTTGGTTTGGATCAGCATGATTAGTTTTAGGTACAGCATTGCTTTGGGAACAGCATGTCTGCTTCCTCCTTCACCTCTGCTGAGGTTTGTCTCAAAGGAAAGAGGATACTGATGTTCTCTTTGGCAAAAGGGTGATGAAGAAATCTTAGGTGACAAGAGGGTGTGATGCATGGAAAGCAAAAGACATTGTATGCTTTTTTATTCCTGGTGCAAGAAGATGCATCTCTTTGTTTCCTTACCTTAGGAGCTGCAGCAGTTCACTCAGTGGCAGTGCTGCTGTGGATGGGGCAAAGGCATAAAATAAGAGTCAGGTGTCAGCTTGTCAATACAAGAAGCTGTTTTTCAGCATATTGCTAACTTAATTATTTGGGGTTTTTTTGTCATCATTCCTGTCCAGGAATCTCTGATATACTCTACTCTAGCATTGAATAAAATGAGTGGGCTATGTGCATAACTGAATGTCCTGGCAGTAACTTCAACATAGCCCCTTACTCCTTTTACAGATGCATAGTTCAGAATTTACTTGACTTTGAGCCCTTTCTGGAGACAGTAACGTGAGCAGAAATATATTTGTCTGTGAAGTTGTGGAGTGTGGCTGGGTGACTCTTCTGTGGTTTGAGTAGCTGGCCCCTGGCACCAGCGTGTCTAAGGCAGAAAGCTGTTGTGGTCACCTTTGAGACAGGGTTCCCTGCTGTGGTGATCAGCCCTTCCCAGCAGAACCTCCTAGCACTGCTCTTGTGGGCTGTGTTTGGGATTGTTTGCTCTGTATGTAAACTGAAGGAGGTTAATGATAGGGGAAATTCTGATATGGAGTTGTTTCTGTGGTGGGTGGGGACTGCTGTGTGCCAAGTCCCTTTGATACATTAATTGGTGTGGTATTGCAAAAAGAGAAAGCTTCAGGAGTCTGATTCTACTGGGAGTGTGTGGCTGTTGAAAGCCTATTGTAAATGTTATTTTGGTTCTGGCTAGTTCTAACAGATATCCTCTCCAGTTACTTTTCAAGGCAGTTTTCCTTATATTGTTGACCCTCTTTTATGAGGTGGGATATATTTAAGATATCGTGGTGAGGTTAATATTGGCACTGGGGAAACCAGACTTACTCTTGTAATGTGAAAATAACTACATCAGAATATGTACTTAAAATTGTCAAAATATTTTTTTGTTACATGAAACTGTTTTGAGAGTGTGCTTAGCAGAGTAAAGGAGGTTCTTAGTGCACCTGTTGTGGCAGAAAAGGATGAGCTCATGTCTTCTGGATGAATTCCCCATCATGGACACTGTTTAGCAACATATGATTTTCCAAATGGAGTGACTGTTCGGGAAGTAGATTGATTTTATTCTCCAGCAGAATGTTCATGTCATTATTTATCCTTTTTACCTAAGCCAGCTGGCATAAGAACGAAGATGGGGAGAATGGTCCCAGCCCACCTTGTCAAATGCCAGTAAGAAAAACAGGACTGTTTTCATCTTCATCAGGTCAGATGACTGGGCTTAGGGAAGAAACATTACTTATTGGTCTTTGTAAGAGATACAGCATTGGACTACACTAAGAAATGAGCTGATACCATTTCTTCCCAGTCATGATTACTGCTTTGTCTACTAGTAGCAGATAAATTGTTTGACAGGATGATGATTGTTTGGGAGTGCTAGTGAAGCAGGGGAGATGAGACTTATTCTGTATGGTAAAAGAATGTACTGAAGGAAAAAAAGTGGATGCTAATAACAATTTTAACCTGTATATTGAGTACTCTCTCTGTGAGCAAGGTTTTTGCTATAGTTCAAAAACTTTCTTGGGAAGACTTATCACATGTTTGTACCTGACCCTGTGTTGAATTACTAGGTGCCAAACTGAAGCCTTTGTCTTCAGATTGGATCAGTCTTGATTTGTAGTTCACCTGAAATCCTAAATGCAACCTTTTCTTTTGCACAGCAGGAAAGATGTCCTTGCTGATAGTGTGAAGCAAGCTATGATACAGGCTCTTCTGCTTGCTTATATTTGCTCTTATGTGTCATTTGGTGGGGCTGGTTTTATGCTATATATGCCTACTTTTAAAGCCTGTGAAGAGCTGGGGACACTGTGTGAGCAGAACCTGCCAGTTACATATTTTCTAACAACCTTTCCAGCCCTTGTTCAGGATGTCCTGTGCTGCTGTCGAGGCAGGCTCTCATACCAAAGGTATATTGTCACAGGACAGCTGTGCCTTCATTGTGAGGGTTGGGTTGATCAGTTTGGTTTAGTTTTCCCCTGTCAGGTTTACTTGGGTTGCATCAGAAGAGGGAGGGGAGGACTTTGGGGAGTTTCATTGAAAATCCTTTGAAATAAGCAGAGAAACTAAACACTGTAAGTCTGTTCTAGAAATAAAACAATTGGAAGATAATAGAAGCTGCTAATACTGGCAGACCTTGAAGACTCCTGCCTCCTCTATCAAGACTCAAGAGTCTTGATACTGATTTCCTGAATGGAAAAAAGTGAAGCTTCTATATGGTAAGAAATGTTTCAACAAATTCACATATTCTTTGTGTCTGCCTAGGGAGTATCTAAATACATGATCTATATAATTCATTGCATAAAAGGAAGTTTGCTTCAAACTTGACAGAGCAACTACTAATAGGAGAATAAGTCTGAGGGCTAAGTGCAGATGACATAGTAAAAAGGCACATAGGCATTAAGGCCACTATCTGTAGTGCAGAATATGCATGTATTTTAAATTAAACGGGGAAAAGGTGCAGGTCTGATACCCCATGTGTGGCCATTTGCTAGGAGAGAAATGTACAGCAGGGTTAATGTGGTCAGTGTTTCACAGCCACTTGTTAGCAAAACATTGGGATAGTAGCTTTGGTTCCAGATTCTGATGGAGACCATATTTCAGTGGCCAGCAGAGCTTCATGTTTTTTCTTCCTTCTCTCCAAAATCAGTTGACTTCTCACACCTCTGAGCATGTAACTCATTCATTCTTTCATTCTGATGCTCCAGGTTTGGATGTGTCTGTCTCCCCTCTGACTTGAGAGACAATGTCAAGTCTTTGTCTTGTCATCAAGACTTGTGGTGACTACAGCCTGGTCAGTTCTCCAAGGACACAAAAGCAAGATGATACCTGAGATTTATTCATCAGGGTACTGTTAGTAGACTTGAAACACACAGACTTCTGAATAAGCATAAAATGGAAGAACATGCTTTACTACAAACAGAATTGGCTTGCTTTTTCATGTATCCAGCTACTTCTAACTATCAGAAATCTCACTGTCTAGGGAGACACAAAGGCAAGAATTAGAGGTGTTGCTTATGAGGAATTGTGATGGCAAGGATGGGGAAAGGTTGCATAACCCCACAGGTCTGCTTTGTTCTTTCTAGTATAGCCCTCAAAGACTTTGAAATTATATTGCTCTATTGTTTAAACCAATTAAATAGTAACTGATGGGGGTTTTTTGGTTTTTAGGGTTTTGTAATGTCATGTGCAGCTACCATGCAAAAGATAGCTTACTTGCAATTTGGGACTGCCCACTACAAATATTTTGGGTGTAGTTCTCGAACAAATGTCAGAACAGGCTTTCTTCCTATACCTTATATACATATTTAAAGACAAAAGAGGCATGCTCATACAAGGTGGAATGTTTGAATAATTACTGCATTGTCCTGTAAACTTTTTGTAGTTCTTTCCTACTCTGAAAGAAGAAAAGAAAGCCTAATCAACAACTCTTAAAATACCTGGTATAATATAATTTTTCTCCTGTTCTTGCATGAGTGATAGTACAAAAAGTTTGTCTTTTCTGTGTTCAGAATATGACCCAGAACCTAAATCCTTTGTCTTTTTGTTGGTTTGCGATTTGTTGTTATGCTTGCAGCAAATAGAATTGAGATAAAAATTCATCAAATTTCTCTTTCCTTTCAACTTCTCCACTTATTTGGTATTCCATTTGCAGAAAATAGGCTTTGGAAATTAATTTGTAGATATGGTGTGGTAATATCGGGATTTTTAAAGGCTTTATTTTGTTATTGAACTCTAAGCTGCTTTTTCCATATGCTTGGGTTAGGGTGTGTGGGACAATAATGAATCCATCTTTGAGACAAGCACAGACCTTGATCTAAATCCTCCTTCATTCATCACAAGGAGAATATGCTGGTACCACACAGATTCTCCTGTCTGAAAAGCTCAGCTTAAGCTGTCAGTTGGGGTATAAGGTAATCAAATAAGGTGTCAGTAGTCACATCTTGCAAATTCTATGGTGACTTGTAATGTAGACTGTTAATAAAGCAGGTGCAGGGGAGGGAATTGAGACACTGAGGAGGTGTAGATGAAAAATTTTAGGTACAGGTATGTATTGCTAGATACTCTTTTTTCAAAAACAGGGATGTGTTGTTACCTCTTTGCTCATGCAATGACCTATTACAGTAGCCTACAAAGCATAGGATAAACCATTCTGGATTTGGTGATAAGAAGGTTGTCAGGGACTGATTATATCAGAGCAGATTTCCTGCCTTACAGTGATACCATATGATCTGGCCCGTTATCAGATGTTCCAGAGGTGAAGAGGAACAACCCAATTAATCCATACTAGATTTTCTGTTTGCCTGCAGAGTGATGGACAGTTGGTTTGTATTCCTGTTCAGTGCAATCTGCATGTACTTACTGCCCTAGAGGAGGTGACAAATTTTCCATCTTGCCATAAAACATGTTTCACCTTTGCATAGTGGAAACATCATGTTAAATAATAGGAACAAAATCTTATTCAGTCCAAAATCCTCTTTTAAATTTTCTTTAACTATGTACCTTTATTTTCTTGAGTTTAAATTTCCTATTGGTAAAATGGGCACGAGCTTCATTATAACTTTAGGCTGTTTCCTCTTGAAAAACTGCAGCATAGACTAACTGGCATTTTAACAGAGCACAGAGGGACTCCAGAATACATACTTGCATCATACATTGCTGCATTTTCTCCTAATTGCAAATTTGGCAACTGAGCCCGCAATCTGATTCTTAATCTGGGTGTCTACTGGTTCTTTGATCACCAAGAGAAAAATGTAATGGCAACTTAGTCAGCCTCTTTGTTAACTGGGGAGCTGGTGTAGAATCATTTGCTGGCTTCTAGTCCTGTTGTGGTTTGCTGGGAGGCTGAAGTAGCTGTGGAAAACCATGGCTGCAGTCTGATTCTCCACAGTTGCTTTCAAGGTAAACCACAATCTATGTCTAATTCCTAGCAGTCAAACAAGCCCACATAGTGCAAGCAATTTGATGTTACTGCTAAGACCTCCTCCTAGCAAATCTGGGAGCATTTTAAAAATTATCATTTTTTGCAAAAACAGCTGCAGGCATTATAAATCTATGATGCATTGGTGAGCACAGGAGGCTTAACAACTTTTTTGTTGTCAAGACCTAGAACTAATTGTTTTTCTGATAATGGAAATCTGCTTCTTTACTTGTGGCTGGAGAATGCCTAGAAATAGCTTTGATACTTATGTTGTTCTTAGTTCCTCAAAAACAATGGGACTGACAGGCTAAACACCTCTCTTGAAAAGGCAAGTAAGACAAGCTTACTTCGAGGTGAGATAGTAAAAGTCTGTTTAAGTCAGCTGCTGTCATCATCTGTCAGTTCTCACCCTACAAACCCTGTCAGGCAGGCAGGTCATTTGTAAAGGAAGTGCTGTGAAAATTGAGAGCACTTTTATATGTGTTAGCAAGTATAATTAATTAATTCCCAAAGTCTAATAGGCCTGTTGAGCTGGTGGAGTTAAGGTACATTAACTCTCATAGGCAGCAAGCAGAGGTGGGAGCAGGGTGCTTTCACTTCCAGACAAAATGAGAACTGCATTGGCCAGGTGACATTTATTGAGTCTAGAGCTGTGACAAATCCATGCCTCTGTCCCTGTCTGGTTATGTTAACTGGTCACAGATCTGAGAGTCCTGCAGGCAGGTAAGCAGGCTGCAACAGCTGAGAGGCCTGGGATTCTGTCCCCTTCCTCAGCCCAGCTGAGCTTCCTCTGCTCTGAGCTGACTTGTAAAGGTTTCCAAACACACCCGCAGTTTCAGTGTCTGAATACCAAGAGGAGAGGGGTGAGCAGTGTCTGGGGTAAAAGGATTGAATCAAAGAGGGTGAGGACACTGAATACTTGTTCTGTGACTCAGTACCCTCCATAGAGAACCTCCCTTGGCATATGTTGTCATTCTGTCCCAGAGCACTTGGTGCCCTGCAGGCTGTACAAACAGATGAAAAGCCAGTCCCTTGCCCTAAGGGGCATCACTTCTGAGAAGACAAATAACACGTGTGAAAGAAGGTGAAAGGGAGAAGCAACCACCTGTGTAAAAAATTTGTGTGTTCTACATTTCCATTCTTCCTGCTGGCTGCATTTATAAACTGAGTAATATATTTGCTGGAGGACAAAGGGAAGCTACTTCTGTGGTCTTGCTTCAACTTAGAACACTTGCTTAGGAAGGGTATTTAGTTTGGCCCTTGGAGAAGCACAGAGGGAGGGAGAAATTTTAAATGACCCAATGTTACTATGGACTGTTGAATCTTGGAGTTAAAAATGCCCATGGGGACCCCAATATCTGGCAGCCTAAACTGCATGTAGAAGGTTTGAGGCACCCCTAGTAGGGACTGATTTTTGACAGTACTTTCAAAACGAAGTTTTAAGTATTCAAATTGTAATATACCTGATGCATTCAAAGGAGGCTTTTCATATCTGGCCATACAACGATGAAAGAGAAGTTGATTGACAGATGAGAATGGTCTCTCTTAGTTTGAGGGTTGGGACTGGCCCAGTGTCCTTCCTCTGCTGTGAATGATTGTCTGTATGTGACAATCAAATCTACAAACTCTAATTAAAGGGCTGTCATCAGAGTTAATTGATTGTACCAGAAGATCTGTCCCCTAAACCATGAGGAATGTCATACTCTGAACTTCCTTGGGGTTAGGCTAGATGATCTTTAAAGGTCCCTCCCAACCCAAACCATTCATGATTGTCCATCAGGCCTGTGAAAGACACCAACATTCCATGGCAATGTGGACTGTGCTTAGCCTTCAAGTCTCAGTAAATGGACCTGATTTGATTTCTCCCTTGAGCTCTGTTGTTAGCTTATTTTGCTGAAGGGAAGGACATAAATGGAGAAGGAAGATGACTTCACTTTTTGTTGTTTAAGTGCTCTCTAAATCTGTGTGGTAACTTCCCTGATCTGCAGGTAAGTCTCCAGGCCATGTGTAAGCATATGCCTAATATGTTACATGCCTAACAAGTAAAAAAAAAACAACCTCTCAAACTGCTCACAGCAACTACTTATTCTGTTAAAGCATGCCTCATAAAAGCAGGAAAACCCTGTAGCCTGGAAACAAATTATTAAAAATTTGTCTCCCAGTTTTTAAAATGACTGTAGTTCACATGATGGAGATATATATACTAGATTAATAAAACAAATAGCACAAAATTATTTTGTTGTTTCTTGCATGTGGTGATGTTTTTCTTTGTAACTCATTGTATTCATATAAGGATTTTTGTGTAATTTATGGAAAAAATTGTACCATGCTTCCAGTACACATTTGGACTCTGTGTATAAAAGCAGTGCCAAAAAATCCTGAAGAAGCATCTTCTGGGCCTCAAAATAGCCATGCTCTTAGTTTTGTTAGAGACTTTTTATGCTGTTCTACTAGCTTATCTCAATTTTAATATTGGAAAACTGGCCTTTGAAGGCAGGAAGTAAAAATCTGCAGTTACTGGAGGCTTCTCTAGTGCTTGAGTGTTTATCATAGCAAAGCTGTTTGGTTTTTTTTTTTTACGAGTTACCTTCAGAGCGTAGGTTGATGTAATAAGGCTGAGGCTCTTCCCTTTCAAGCTCATTGTCATCATTCAGAATTAGATAAGGAGCATAACAGGTGAGAAGATGGAAATACCATGTGGAGACAGTGTTAAAAAAGATCAACAAACAAAACACAACCCTGCTTTCCAAAACAAAAAACAAGCAACCAAAAAAATCTGACTCTTTTTCCTGTTCACATAGGTATGTATGTGAAGTATGTTTATATCTCATTTATTAATTTTCCTCTTTCTCAGGCATTTACCAGAAAAAGTCAAAGACCATGTTCAGCTGAAGAATATGAGTGGGCAGTGGTTTTATGAGGCCAAGTCAAAGCGGCACAGGGACAGGATCCACGGAGCAGATATTATCAGAGCTTCCATGCGCAGGAAAACTGCCACCATTGGTAAGCATTTGGAAATTTGTTTTGCTTTGTTTTGGAAAGGCTGCCTCTTACTTTGCTAACCTTAGACAATGTTGTCTGCGAAATACAGAAATACTGGTCTCTCTACAAGTGGAAAGTGATGCAAAAAAGAGACTTCCCATGTAATTTACATTGGAAGCTTTCCTCTCCCACAGTGCTGGGTATGAAAGAGCGGTGACTGCTAACAGAAGGGACTGGCTTGTGTTTATGTGCAGGATTGAAAGCACTCTGCACTCCTAGACTCATTCTCATTTCCATTTCTGAGGCCCTATGAGTTATTTAGGAACATGCAAAGAATCAGAGATTGAGAAAATTGCTCTTTAACATGAATTTCCAAGATTTTGGTGCTTGATTTAAGACCTTAATGGCAGGCATCACAAGCTAGAGATAGTGGTTATAACTAACTGAAATACATGTGCTGAAAGCTCTGGCAGCTGTGACTGGCATCCTGTGTCCAGGTGAACTTTAAGTGCACCCATAATCCCCATGCCATGGTGGGTGTCCTGGTCACCATTAACTTTATTCCTTGGAGGGAGGGAGTGAGCAGTCAATCTGTATTCACAAAAACATATTATGTAATATCCAGGATTTTACAGACCCCCATTATAAATCTCTCAGCATCTGACTTTAAATTTAAAGTGTCCTGGTCTGTTTTATCATTCTTTGTATAGAAAGTGATTTTTTTTTTTTTTTAATTAGTGAAACTGAACTACATCCCCTTTTAACCTCCTCAAGTTCTACGAAGTCCTGTTGTTTTAGAAGAGCAAGACTTACATTATTCTTACTGAATTGTACTGATACTTTTACTATGTAGTTTTTTTAGTTCTGTCAAGAGATGATTTTGAATAATGCCAGTTTAGTCAGTTTGAGGTTACTGCTTTGAGTTTTGCAGCTGTATATGAGTTCTCTTGCTACAAGTTAGTCTTGTTTTCCTCTGTTTAACCCTGTAGTATTGCACCTTCTCAATTTCTATGTTTTCAAAGATGATTTTGAATAATGCCAGTTTAGTCAGTTTGAGGTTAGTGCTTTGAGTTTTTAAGTTAGAAAGAAAAGGCCTGAAACAGAAAAGAATGCAGGGAAAGAAAACCCTAGGTGGTTAGTGTGGTGTGTTTGTCATTTTGTCTGGTTTTGTACTTGAAGTCTATGAAAATCAGCTGTAAAATTCTAGCTAAATTTCACAGGAACTTGTATCTTAAAGGAAAGTACTAAAAGCCATGCCATCTTAAAGGAAAGTTTATTAATGCCAGTCTTGGTACTTAAACAAAGGGGCATGTTGGCACATTCAGAACTATGTACAATTGCTTGGTTATTTGTCTCATGAGATGGCAAGATATTTTTCCTTGCAGTTATGGATAGGAAAAATGTGAATAAAAATCTTGCTTAGTTCTGCACACTAAGAAATTCTTCACTTCTAAATTGTTGGTGAAGTGGAAAAAGCATTAGAGGAAATAATGAAGTGGTTTTGCTCTGAAAGGGATTATCGGAATAGGATTTTGTCCCACCCTAAAAAGAAATGCAAATGTATTTGCATTGCTGAGCGAGGCGAGGCCTTTTGTTTGTTTGGGTTTTTCATATTACCTTTTTAACGTCTTGTGGCAATTCTGTTCATAAAGGATTGGCCTAAGTGAGTTATGACCAACTTCCAGTTTACTGTTTAAGAAGGGAAAAATTGAATTGATTTCAACATATTTTCAGTTTCCTCTGGTTTAGTAATTTTTTCCTTTCTCAGGAGCCTGAGGATGAACTTTCAGTATTTGTATAACTGAAAGAACTGCAGGATTAGTCTTTACCAGGGTTTTTGTAGCAAACTCCTCCATTTAGGATTACTTTAAGGTTTAAACCAGATATGTCTGGTATAGTAAAATGAAGTACTCAGAACAATATTTGACATTTTTAGTAGCAATAAAAAGGTGTTCTTTAGAAGGCACCAGATCTGCTCCTGAGAACAATTCAAGTGTAGTGGGCTTTAGAAATAGCTGTAGGCCTAAATGCAAATACCTGTTCGTCTTTCTTAAGAAAACCTGTATGAGCATGTGGGAAATAACAATATTCTTGCATCATGTTTTAGCTGAAGTGGGTCAGAACAAAACGAGCAAAGCAAAGATCAGCTGGGTGAACAATGTTAACAAAGAAGTCTTTGAGCCATCAGATCTACATTGCATTGAGGAACATCAAGAAGAAGAACAACAGAAAACTAGTTGGAGGTAAACTGTCTGTTAGAATCTATATAAATATATATATATATATATATATATATATATATATGGACTAGTGAAACTTGGGAGCTGTAAGTTCCACCCAAAATGTGGTACTTATCTCTTATTTCAAAGGTCACCAAATGTTCCCTTAGAATTGTGCAAGAAAACTGTGCATGTGACAGACACATAGTCATGTACTGTTCTGCATTTGAATATAGAACAATCAACAATCTTCAGCTTGCCTTTCTCAGAAAAAGTTGACAATCAAGCATAGAATGGTTGCACACATGTTCTCATGTCACAATTTATTTTGGTTCCTCGAAGTGAGACCTGGATTTTCTATTTAGAATGGCTGGCCATGATCAGTCCCCTGCAGTCAGTGATATGGGGACCACAACCTCTGCATGTCTTCATTCAGTTGTTTACTGAAACCATTCTGTCAATTCAGCCTGAATTTTAAACTTGGATTACAGCATTATTGAGGTTAGAAAAACCTATAGAATTATCAAGTCCAGCCATTAACCCAGCACTGCCAAGGCCACCACTAAACCACATTCCCAAGTGCCACTTCCACATGTTTTGAGCACTTCATATCACATGAAGAATTGGAAACTAAGAAATTGCTGTTTAAATTTTTCCATTTGATTTGGCACACAGTTTAAGACCTCTGAGACTTTTTAAGAAGATCAAACATATTTCAGATGGAAAGAATTAAAATCTTTAGATAGCTGCAAAAAATTAGTCAGATTCTACCAAGAAAAGTAAATGTCTTTCTGGAATGGAGAAGCTTCGTTTCAGAGTAAAATAAGACAGTCATCTTTGGTATGCCTGAATTACTACAGTTGCACAGTTGGCTGGATGATAAGTAGCTTCTGAACTAAAAAGGATTTAATATTAAATCACTTTATCTCAAGCCCATAAACATCCCAAACAGCTTTATTTTGTTTTGAAATATCCTGAGTTGATTTCTGAAACAGACATGTCTTCTCTTTAAAATACCTATGTGTAATTCATTGGCTGTGTTAAAAACTTCCAAAAAGCCTACATTTGAGAAGGAAAGTGCTGAAACAGTTGGAGTCAGTGCAGGTAAAAGTGAAATATCTTAAAGTGGCCAGATTCCTCAACACCCTGAGGAAACAAGAACCAGGGTGTAACCCAGATAGCCACTGTTTGTGCTTATAGTGAACAGAATGAGGTAAGAGCCAGAGTTATTTCTTAGGGGAACTGCTTTACTTCTGGTTGTGCCATTGATCAACTCTCTAACCTATCACTTTCTTGTCTGTCTTCTATGTCCTTCTCTGTATATCATCTGTTTTTTCTTTGCAGTAAGGCTTCTCCTACTATGCATTTATATAATACCTAGTAGCAATTGAACCTTTCACTTTCATGGCCTGCAGTGTGGGCACACACATTCATGGTGAATGGCAGCAAAGGTTGGTGTGAATCTTAGCAATTCTGGCTTGTGTCTTTATGTCTTCTCACTATCAGTGAACTCACAGGTGTTTGTTTTGACCACATCTGAAATTGTGCTGAAAGAGGTCAAATCAACTGCTTTGTTATAGACTTGCCAAAAATGAAGTTGTCCAAAAAGGATTATAAAAGTTGCTTATCACAAAGCAGAGCTCTGTTTTCCTTCCCAGCTGAAGTTAACTGATGTACTAACAGAGTTAGTTGTTACTAAATGTAGGTTTTTTTACAGGTGGCTTTTAAATTCAGGGAACTGCTATGAAGTTATTTCTTTAAGAACAGCAGAAGACATGTTGCTGTTTAATGTATCTTTTAGAATATTTTACATATCATCTTGCACATCAGGAACAGATGATGATATCTTTAAAGAAGTATAGTCTTATAATGCTATTCTTATAATTAGAACTCTCCACAAACTGTGTGTGATTGATAAGGTATAATAGATTTCATTCAGGGCAGCCTCTTCAAAAATACATAACATAGCAAGGTTTAAGAATATGTAGACAATTTATTTTCAAAGGAGACCAACTTGATAGTGGTCTTCAACTTGAAGTGATTTGATGACTTATTTCAGATCCCAGTCATGCAAAGCTTGATAATTATTTTCCAGGACTCTCTCCTGACTTTTGCTCCAAATTGTACCAGAAGTTGATCAGCCTTCGTGCCTTGTTCATGTGTACTTGTACTTTCCTCAATAGCTCAAGATCTTCTCTCTAAAGCAAGCCCACACAGTCCAGTGATTTATGAGGCAATTGGAAATGGACCTTAGGAAGTGATCTATATATGGGGGCTGGATGTTTACTTACACTGACTTTGCATAAATAACTTGATTGGATGCCTCAGGTCATTTGTTTCTAAAATGTCAAAATCTATGGCAAGCAAATGTGGCAGGACTGTGAAATTCATTGCTTATGATTTTAATGTGGGCTTAATTCACCATAACTGAGGTTAATCTACACAATATTGTATGTGAGAAATTGCAGTAGGCACCATATGCTTTTAAAATACTCTTCCTTTCTGTTCTCTTGATATGGGAATTTGAAAGAGACTGGTCTGCAATAACTGTGGGCCTGTCTCTAATGGCAGAAGGAAACACAATGGTGCAAAAGCAATAACCCCAGTAGCTGGGGTGGGAAGGGAAAGTCTACAAATATTTAATTTGCCTTCTAGGATAGTGGACCCACAAGGAATTAATGGGCTCTTCCTCTCACAATGGAATAGTCTTAACACAGCTCAGAGGATGAAACAGTGTATCATTCTGGAATTTGAGATTGCATTAAAGGCAGCTCACAGTTTACAGTGTCCAAATGCTATCTATCTTCAAGCACTTGGACTTTTAAGCATTTTAAAGTGCTGCTTTAAGAATAAGTTTGTGGGTGTTGTGGGGTTTATGGAGTTTTCATGTTTGTTTTCTTTTTTTCCCTTTCTCTAAGAGTGTGGCTTAGGCCAATACTGACTTACAAACTTACTCAGCTGCTAACCTGAGGATTGGGTCCAAAAGCTATATGATGACAAATTACTCAGAGTACTTTTGTTCTGGATCCTGTTCTTAAAGCAAAACCATTCTTACTGAGTGTGAAGGAAGTTTAGTTCTGCTAGATATGTTTGTAAACTGATAAGGATAAAATCCAACCCTGGGGCCAGGGTTGAATCAGGGTGCTGCTATAGTAGGTAGAGCAACAGTAGTCTTAAAATTAGCAGTGGCATTTATTCCCACACCCCAAATATCTAAATGCTATGAATTATTTCTTTTTTTGATTTTTATATTGTTGCAATAATTTTCTTGCATACCAGAGCCTTTACCGGCCAGGTGTGTGAAGTGTCTTTAAAGGTGTAACCTTGAACAGAATGAGTTTTCAAAGGTGAGTCACACTGTAAATATTACATCTGTCCAGTGATGCCATCTGTCTGTATGCTGAACCTCAAAAAAGGAGGGTTGTCTTTCAAACTAATATTCACAGATCATGTATGAATCTGTGTATTGACAATGCCTGCAAATCTGTAACCCCTTTCTCTAGCTTTGCTCCTGCCTTTGCCTTGTTGCTTCAGTCTGTATGGGACTTGGGCCTTCATTGTGGTTCTTGGCACATCATTTTTCCAAGTTGAAGTGTAGAATTTTTAAAGCCTTTTTTAATCCATCAGTTTGGCCTTATACACTTTTAGATTAGCCTCGTGAATGCAGCATATCTGGGAACAGTTTGTTCAGTTTTCTTATCTATGTGGGTTGTGGGTAAACTCATTTTCAGACCTATTGTTGTAAAACATAGTTATAGGATCCTGGCTCTTGTTTTTTCTCTGCTTTGCTTTATTTAGACCAGAGTTTTCAGTATGTAATGCCAAGTTGTTAATCTTTAATTATTCTATGGTAAGTCTAAAGAAACATTGCATTAAAGATTATAAGATTACTTTTCACTGAACACAAACACAAAGTTACCTCTCCACCTGTAAAACCTTCACTGAAGAATGTCTTATCAGTTTCTTGCAACCCAGGGTGCTTAACAGTATTTTTCTTGCTTAAAATGAGAGAGGGGTTGAAGTATTTGGAACCTAAACCTGAAAAACAAAAATTATGATTTTCCTGTTCAGTAGTAGATGTCGCAGAGAAGACACAAAATGCAGGAGCATACGAGTGTGGTGCTCTCAGAAACAAACCCACAAGTGCTTTATAAAAGCAAGAACACAAACTCCATTTTCTGTAGTTTCTATAATACGTATGTCTATTTTCACACTTAAAAAACTATATTAGAACTAAGGTTAAAAACAATAATGTGAAAGGATATTTTGGAAAGGAAACTAGAAGTTGCAACATTTAGCTCTTTGAGAACAAGATTTTTTTTCTTACTTGGGATCAGCAAATAGTAGAAAGAACAATAGTAATCTGTTAGTAATCTGGTGCATGCATATAAGAGGCCACAAGAGTTACTGTCCTACAAAAATGTAAGAACAGTTAATTTTTCACCCTTGCAATAGATTCCATTACAAGATCAGCTCATACCTTAACCTCTGTCACTGTGCATGCTGGTATGCTTCCTGAAGGCAGTGTTGAATCAAAAGAGCAAGGAAGGCATATAGAAGTTTATAGTTCAGATTGCACCGAGTATTTTTTTTGCTTGCCTTATGTTCACACTGATCCCTATGGTCATTTTATCTTCTCCATAATTATGTTTTTCCTTCTGCAAAATGTAAGTGATGTCACTGCTCAGACACACTTAGCAGTCCAGAGGAAAATAGACTTTTAAGGGTAGTTTATCAGAGTGTTTTGGGGTTTTTTCCTCCCCTAAAGTTTGAGCTTAACTGTGCACTTTGCAGAAGATGGGAGAGTTGTCCTCCACTCAGGAAGGCAGACTGGTACGAATTACCAGACTGGAGAGATATTTGTTAGTGCAAGGAGATGAATCTGGAACTTGATGAGAGGTGGATGCTGTTTCTGTCCTAAGACACCTTGTGGCTCTTCTACTTACCACCCTTAAGCCTTTTCACACATAACAAGGATCATTGAACAAAGAAATACTCAGTTTTGGAATCTCTTTGTACATCTGTATTGGAAAAACCATAGAAGTTGCTTTCCTTCCTAGCCTGATCTATATTTCCTATCTGGAAATAGAAATCTTTTCTGCTTCATATCATTCCCCCACCCCAACATCATAAGTGTGTTTCTTGGTTAATGTTAGTGTTTTCCATATAAAATTAGGATACTCAATATGGTTGTTCTGTGAAGACCATATTGAAATCCATGTCTAACTTCCATCTTCAAAAGTCAAATACTTTTTCATATCTGAGATGTTTAGGTAAATTAAAATAGTAAAAATCTGATCGGGGAAAAAACCTTGCGTCATTCTGCAAGTAGATTAAATATTTCTAGAGATAATATAGGAACTGTCTCTTCTAGCTATTTTAATTTCTCTACATCTGGGCTATACTTATTATCACAAGCAATAACTTACTTCACTTATGCAATCAATCAAAAAGAAAAATCTCAATTGAAAGAATAGCTTATAAACTGTACCTCTGAGGATATGTGTTTCTATCTGTGCGATGTCACTTCATTACTATAGTGGTGGTGGGGTTCCTCTATTTTTTTCTGACTTGACATTTTGCAAAACTCAGTTTTTCAGTCAGATTTTGACACTTTCCTCCAGTTTGGTTTCAGTCCTAGAAGTACAAATGTAGGACAAGGATGGAGATGACAACACTGATATTGTTTGGAGAGTAGCAATATTTACTGTATTTATACAGTATTTACTGTAAATATAAAATATATATTTATGTTTGTTTTTATAAAGCTCAGACATCTAAAATGTATAAAAAATATGTTTTCTATCATGCCACGTAGAAGTTGTATTGAATTCTTTAACAAGTAAATGCATTTTTATGATGAAACAAAGCAGCAAGAGTATCCTCTTTCCTACAGGAATGAGGACAGGCTAAATAGAAAAACTCAGGTGTCAAGTGTTTATGTTTGGGTATATATAAGTGAATCTTTGTTTTGCTTATTCAAAAAGGCTTAAAGTAATGTCCTGTTTGCTGAAGCTGTTATATAATTTTCCTTTACAGTTCTAAAGAAGTAACCTCTGTGTTAAACAAGTCAGAGGAAAGACCTGTGAAGGCAGCAGTCTCATCAGTAAGGGTATGACTGGTACTGAATATGGTAGACTTTATTTGCTTCAGTGGGAAACATAAGTAAAGCTTTGAGGAGGAAAGATAATAATTTGTAAAAAAAGAGGTTGTTTTTTGTGGTTTTTTTTGGTTTGGGTTTTTTTTTTTGTTGTTGTTTTTTTTTTTTTTTTTTTTTTTTTTTTTTTTTGTTTTAGAGGGAGCTAATGAAAGCCACTAAAGGTTCAGCACCAAAATGCTGCTACACCTATAATTGGTGGCTGGTTTTTCTAAACATTATTTCCAATCTGTTCAACTACTGAAAGTGATTGTCCTGCTCTGTTCTAGTATCACAGAATTAGAGATAAAATTATTTATCTTGCAAAAATCTTGGAATTTTCAAGTATCTTTAAGTAGTGGCTTATCTCTGTTGTTGGTGAGCTTAGAAGAACAATATGAGGTTGTCACTGTCACTTCTGATAGTTTCCTGTTCATATTGTTTAGGTTTTTTTGTCATGTATCCAATTTAAGAGGTAGGCCTTCAGACTCCTTACTGATGGGTTAGTGGGGAAGAGAAAACCACTGCACTTGTGTCTATTTTGTGGTGTAAGAATTTGACTGCAATAGTAATGTTTGTTCCTTTTTTAGCAAAGAAGAAATCCCTTTAATTCCACTGTATCAGATGATGACTTGACCAGTGTGGAATCAGAAGACAGACCAGTCATTGTACCTCAGCTATCAAAGAAGGGTAAATGAACTTGTTTTGCAGATGACTGTGAATTTCCTGTGGGTTTATATGGAAATTATTTTTACTTCCATTGCTTCTTTCTGTAAGAGATCAAAACCTTTTTTGTCTTTAAATATAGAGAGTTCTCAACTAGCTTGTTTCAAACCTCATCTAAAGCATATGCATATACTCAGGAAATGGCTGTAGACATGAGTAAATGGATTTTACTTCCTTTCTTTCACTCATAGTTTTAGTCTGTACCAAGCACTCCGTCTGGGAGGGCTGCTTGTCCTGAATTGACAAGAGGACAGTGAAATTTCCTTGAATTTGGCATAACTGTCTTTACGACCTTTCAATCATTGCTGCTAATTAGCTTGACAGAAGCAGTCTAGCTCTCTTTGGTCCATACTTTTCTCCTTTGTTTCCTTAGTCCTGTTTATTATCCTCTCTTTCCAGCAGTATTTTCTACAAGCAAGTTGATGAGTGATTATATATCATAATACGAGCACTTGAAGTTGTAATTTAGAGTCATATGTGGCTATTACTCTCTTGTCTCTGTTGTGAAGCATGCTAACAGGAAAAGGAAAGATTTGCATAGTAGGAATAGAAAGGCCTTCATCTCCCTGCCAGGAGATGATTTCTGCATTTGCCTTGTTCCACATGACTGTGGAAATAGCCAGTTTCCATTTTTGTAGGTTACTGTTTACATTCTGACACTGAAGAGGTATAAGTGTATTCAAAAGCTGCCCTTCCCTGCAAACTTTGTCCCTTGCAGGAATAATGCTTATAAAAAACTTGGTGTGCTCTATTTGGTATCATCAAATAGTTAGTGCTTCTAAAATAAGAAATAACTGCAAGCTTTTAATTTGCTAAAAATTTCTGTTACATAAAAATAAAATCAACACCTATGTAAAATTACTGGCTATGTTTTTGCTGCAGTTTTTTTTTTAATAAACCAGTATAATCACTGCATTTTAGATCTGCACTGTCATATCTTTCTGTTTATACTGACAAATGTCACATATACTCAAGAGCTCTTCTATGTCTTACAGAAATTTGGTCACTCTCAGAAAACAGCCCACCTAAATCAAACTTACAAAATCATGAAACAGATAAACCTGAGAAGCCTTCTGTTGAACTTACTGATGAATCACAGAAGCAACTAGTTAAGCGTCCTGTCCCAAAAGCTAGGAAACTAATTCACAAAGCAGCAGATTCTGTGTCTCAAAGAGAAGACCTTGTTCCCAAGCCAACCAAGCAGACTGAGAGGGTAAATGGCATTGGTACCCCACCCAGGGGCATCCTGAAGCGCAGCTCAAGCTCAAGTTCCACTGACTCAGAAGTTCGGGTCAGTCAGACCTTAGACGTTCAGAAAAAGAATGGTCTTGCTACTGCAACTATTTTTGAAGGAGAAGGTGAGAAGAACTCTTTTACAGAAGAAGCAGAAAACTCCACACAAAATTCATTGGAAAAACTGAAACAAGTGAGGTTTTCATCTAGCTCAGGTAAAGGAAAACCTGTGCAAAGCCCACAGCTACACCATGATAAAGAAAAAGGAGAGAATGATATCTTAGAAGCTGAGAAAAAAAAGAATGGTGGAAATTATGCTGTTCAATCAGATTCATTTGGGGATAAGCAAATTCCTGCTGCAAAGCCTTTGGGAATCTATTCATCAACTTTAAAAATGAAAACAATAGATGGCTTACAAGAAGACACATCTGCATCCAGCCCTTGTGACAGTAACAGATCATACTTCCCAGTTAATGAAAGCTTCCAGACAGATACAGTTTCTCCCAAGAAACTTGAAACTCCACAGAAGACCTCCAGCAATATCCTGTCAAACAGCAATAATGAGCGGAGTGTTGATAAGACACATGAAAAAAAATCCAACCAGATCTTGAGCCATGAATCAGAGTCACACAAAAACTTTACTGGTAAGGGTCTAATAGAAGTGAAGAATGGAATGAGATAGGAGATAACACATATTCATTAATGTGGATCACTTGTAGTGAACAATTAACAACTAGGAAACAATAATAGTACCAATGTGCTACTGCAGAATTAAATAATATTTTTTAATATACTTTTGTGATCTCCTACTAGTCATCTTATCAGAGCCAGTATAGGCACCTCTGTTGTGGATGGTATTTTAGTGTAGTGCTGTCAGTTGTCAGTTGGGAAGTAATTCAGATGTGACTTAGGGATTTGCCCTGGGACCAAACATAAATGTGCTGGATTGTACCCTCAAAAGCAATGATTCCAGTAGGATGTCTCAGAACAGAAATTTTCTTCACTCCATTGCTCATAGTATGGTTCTTTCCAAAATCACAGGGACAGAGAACTCTTTTCTCCATTAACAGTTAAAAATAATTGAGAATTTTCTAGGTAGACCAAACATTTTTAGTCATGTGTCTGATTCATAACTCTGATAAGTTTGTTTACATTGTAGATGGACATCAACTTTCTGCTGAAACAGAAGCACGTGAGGCATCCAATACCAATTCTACAAGTCTTCAACAAGGTAAGCCTGATCTTGTTGAGGACAGAGATGCTAAAACCATTTTCAAGCCTGGCAAGCATGCTGATGAACTCATGAAAGTGGATGATGAATCTGTTGCAAAAGTTTTAGACTGGTTTAAAAGAAGTTCTAGTACTGAAGATGAGGAAGTTGTATCAACAAAGTCCCAAGGCAGGGAGCCCAGAGAGGAAGTGGATGTGTCAATCAGATCAGCAGTTCTTCCTACAGAGCACAGTGGGCCTGGCATGCATGGAAAAACAGAACATACAGAAGAGAGACCATTTGGAAAGACTGAACAACAGAGCAGAATTTCATCTACATCCTTTACTTCAGAAAACATACAACTGATAAAGGAGAGGGCAAAGCCTAAGACAGGGGAAGCAAATGAGAAGCAAAATGATAAATTGCTGAATGAATTTGATTGTACAAGAGTTGAAGAAAAAGAACACGATCAAGAAATCAAACAACAAAATATAAAATCTAATCTCTTGGACCATCAAGGGCACAAGCTACTAGCTCAGAAATTTGAATCGGAGAAGGCAATACAAGAAAAAAGACGAATAAAGGAGATCAGAGCATTCTGGGAAAGGGATAAAACTATCCCCAGTCATGGAGAGAAAGAAGTTAGTATCAATGCTGATGCGTCAGGTGGCTGTGCATTTACAGGTCTCCGAGAAAGCGACCAACTAAAACGAACTGCAGTGTATCTACCTGAGGCATTGCATGATCAGAGCAAGAATACACCAAGAAGTCCTGAACTAAGTTGTGCAAGCCAGGCTTCAAGAAGCAAAAGTTATCATTCTTTTGAATCAGGACCAGGCCATGCATTTGGAAAACCAGAAGTGACACTTCAATGTGATGAACTCCCAAAAGCCAGTAACTTGCATCCCAGAACCAGTGTTACTTCAGCTTCCTCAAAGAGCAAAGATGAAGATGAGAAGGAAACTCTTAAAGGGAAAGTTGCTGCTTCTTCCCAACAGAAGCCCAGCTTCCAGGTTTTGTCTTTAAAAGAAAAGATGAATGAAAAGTCCAAGAATCAAATTTTAGATCCTTCACACTTCCAGAGTCTGAGAAACTTCTGGGATACTGGAGTTAAATTCCAGAGTAGCATTGACAGGGAAGATGATTCTTTGCCAAATAATACTAGATCAATAACCTATGTAAGAAAATCAAAGGAAGATAAAAAAGGCAGAGATAATGTGAGCAAGCAAGGGTTAATTCAACAACAAACCCAAACATCTGAGAGAGAAAAACCACAGAAACTAGATTCTGTGGTATGCAAAAAGTCTCTAAGATCTCCTATCCTAAAAGGTCTGAATGTGACACACACAAGGAATACAGACTCTCTCCAGCTGGATAGACAACCAAGTATCTCAAAATCCCAGGAAAAGATGGGTCTTCCAGAGCAAGAAGTTAGAGAATGTACAGAAAAAAGCATTGTTTCATCAAAAGATCATCATGTATCCTTGCAGCTCCACTCACCTGGTGATAAAGATGCTTTAAAGGACCCAGTAGTAGATGATAAACTGTATTTACCTATAGAAAAAGGGGAAAACAAGACTACTCCTTTGGATAAAGAGGAAGTTGCAGAGACTGTGGATAAAGTTGTTCTACCTAAAGGTGAGCTTGATATATTTAAATCATGTCTAAAGAAGCTAGAAAAGGAAGCCTCTGAGATGTCATGTAGCTTAAACCTCAAAGAAAACCTTTTAAAAGGGACACATTTTCAGTCAAATCAGTGCAAGGTTTTTGAGAGAACAGGGGACAGCAGTCATGATATTTCTCCTGTTGATCAAGGAGAAGAAATAGGCAAAAGTACAGGCCAAGTGATTGTGTCATCAACAGACAAGCATGAGAACAGAAATAGTCTCAGAAAACTGTTTAGGGAATTTGAACCTTTGTATCTACAGTATCAGGCAGCAGACAAGGATGATACTCTTGAGGGCTCTCAGAGGCCTCAAGCTGGTTTGGAGAACCTTCTCAATGAAACCCTTGTACCTCAACCTTCTGAATACAGAAGGGTGGAGATAAAAACATATGATGACTCAAATAGTCTATCACAAACTAACTGCAGTGCACAGTCAGCACACCAAGAAGGTACAGGTCAGCCTGAAGAGGTCCATGAGCCCATAGAGAAGTCTGTTGCTGGATCCAAGGTCAATGGCTTGAGTTCTGCTCTAGAGAAATTGCTGAAGGAGGCTTCTGAAGCACCACCTCCTAAATCCAAACGTGTTGACAGCACAGCATGGGAGACTGCTGAGGAGCAAGTTGAAAGGATAATGTATGAACATGGTGGCGAAGTGCTGCAGGAAATCAGTGAGACCATAGAAAGATCTGTTGCCCCATCCAAGGCCAGTGGTTTGAGTTCTGCTTTAGAGAGGCTGCTGAAGGAGGCTTCTGAAACACCCCCTCCTAAACCCAAACGTGCTGACAGCACAGCACAGAGAACTGCTGAGGTGCAAGTTAAAAGCACAACTTACGAGTCTGATGGGGAGTTGCTGCAGGAAATCCATGAGATAATAGAAAAGTCTGTTGCCTCATCTTCAGACAGTAACTTGAGCTCTGCTTTAGAGAAGCTGCTGAAGGAGGCCTCTGAAACACCCCCTCCTAAACCAAAACATGCTGACAGCGCAGTACAGAGATTTCTGAAGGTGGAAGCTGAAAGCATGACCTATAAGCATGGTGGAGAGGTACCTCAGGAAATCAGTGCGAATATTGCCCCATCCAAGGCCAGTGGCTTGAGTTCTGCTTTAGAGAGGATGCTGAAGGAGGCCTCTGAAACACCTTCTCCTAAGCCCAAACGTGCTGACAGCACAGTACAGGGGACTGCTGAGGTGAAAGCTATGAGCACAAGCTATGGGCATGATGGGGAGCTGGTGCAGGGAGTTGGTGAGACCACAGAAAGACCTGCACTGTCCAACACTGAATATAGAGGGTCTGATAATAATTTTCAGAATCCACCCAAAGAGGTCTCTGAAATACCAGCTTCTGTGCTGGAAAATATGGATAAGAAAATGCATGCTAAAATACAGACTAGTGTAAGTATACATGTTCCACATCAACAAGACAGAGATCACCCTCAAGAAATACAAGAAACAATAGAAAAAACTTCTGTTTCAAATATCACAAAATTTGGTGAATTCAGTCGCTCTTTAGAAAAACTTCTGCAAGAGGCATCTGCAGTTTCATGTCCAATCTCCAAAGATTTATATCAGCAAGAAGAATTTGAGGATCATACATTTCCCTCAGAAAAAGAGACTCTACTCATGACAAGTTCACACCCATACAACACTCCAAGTAGCTATGATACACAAATGAAGATAGTTCTCAAAGAGGGAGCTCCAGAAAAATATGTCAAAGCCTCAGTTAATGATCTTGGAATAAGTAAAATTGAAGCTTATGGTCTTAAAATAGATGAAGCTACTAATAAAATGGGAGAGAGAAACATGGTTCCAGTTGATCTTCGTCCCTTGGAAGGCAAAACCAATATGGTTGAAGTCAAACCATTTGAGATAAATGCAAAAGGGATGAATGAAAGCACATTCTTGGAGGCTTCTGAACAGAATTCAGAATTTCAAGCACTCATGAATTTCAGAAGAACAAGTACACCGCTTAAAGATGAGAGCAACTCCCCCCAGCCAGAAGAAGCTCAGTTCTGCTTAATGTCGCAGCATGAGGATAACAATGAAGACAAAGGCAACAACTTAAATTTGGGATCCAGGTTTTCAGATGACAACTCTGATTCTTACTCTGAAACAGGAAGTACAGCTCGTGAGCTATCTGATTTCTAAAATTCATGGGGCTGAGTTAAACATGGCTACAATAATTTTTTTTGTATCCAGCTTGAAATATGTAAATGGAAAGTCTGTGTGATACTTTCTTGAGAAATTTGGATATTTGCTTGGGTGGGGTGGGAAGAACTAATTAAGCTGTTTAATTGGAAAGCATTTAACAGACACTACATTTGGGTAAGCCTTTTTGGGTAAGGATAGTTTAGCAGCGTGAATCAATTTAGTCTTTGTGGTTTATACTTTTCTTATCTCATGTGACATTGCCTTCAAATTAATAAATTTGTAACATTCCATCTAGTAATCCCTTCAAATATACCAGATTAAAAGAGGAAAAAAATATCAGTGGCTCACTGGGTTCATTCTTTAGCTTGACTGGCAGGTCTCCAAAGATAAATGCTTATCAGCGGGCTCTCTGGATATAAGGATAATACCAATACTCTCTGCTATTTCATTAAAAATTGCTGCCTGTTGCACTGAAAAATGGCCATATAAATGAAAATGTCCATTTACTAGGATTCATATTCTTTGGTTGAATGGTGTTCTAGTCAATGTATAGTAGTATAGTCATCAAAGACCTTAAGGTAGAGGAGATAATTCAACCTTTTTAGTCTCATACTGAGAAACTGGGAATATTTTCTTCTTCTGGAGAATCTGAGAGATATATGAAGTTCCCAGAGCCTGCCAACTTACATCTGAGCCTATTTTGAAAGTGGTTTTCCAAAGAGAGTCAGGGAAAACTCAAGATAAGTGAGGAAAAATCAAACGTAATTTGATTTCACCCATAATTACAGGCAGTAACACTGTGATAGGTTGGTGGAGGGGGAGGAAAGTGAGATAGGGAAGAAGGAAAGTCTGAAAGATTTCTGAAGGAGCTAGGTCTGTCTTGATTCTACCTTTGGAGACAATTGCATAACTTCAGGGTTCCAAATACATCCATAGCTCGTTTTTTGTGGGGTTTGTTTGTTTGTTTGTTTATTGGGGTTTTTTTGGGTGTGTGGGGAGAATTGGTGTTTGGTTTTTTGTGGTTTTGGTCAGTTGGTTTTGTTTGGTTTTGTTGGTTTTTTTTGGTTACTCAAGCATTGAAGCAAAATTACTTTCACTGTGGAAAGACTATAACAGAGAAATTTGCACAAAGGAAAAATCTAATTTTTTTTTTTTTTGTGCTGATTCATGAAAAGATGGTTACAAAATAGCTACAATCTGAGTTTATCCTATATTAATCTTAACCAATGGAGTGCAATAATTGCCCCAAATGCTGTTACTAGTCAGTAATGATAGACCTCTACCTACACAGGGCAAATCACTTGTCTGTCAAATCACTTGGCAGTTGTCTGTCTCCGCTGACGACTGGGGATGTTTAGGGAGAGCAAATGGACACTTAAAATTAGATGTTTATTTAATTTTGGATTTATCTTGTATTTTCATTGAATGTTCACTCTATGCTAACTGTCAAAATAGATCTCATGAGAAACCTGTGGTTGGTTCTTCATTGACTTGCTTAAAGTGGCCTGCCTGTGTGTGCAGTGTTCATGTGTTTTGTCTCGTAACAGGTTCTGAAGAAGAATTAAACCCTGTTTTGATGGCTTTGAAAAGGAGTGCAGATAGGAAAAAGCCTTCCAAAAGTCTAGAGGACATTCCATCAGTCACCTCAAGTGAGCACAAAGCTTGTGTGTGTCTCCCATGACCCCCAGTTTGGTTTAAATGTGTTCATGCTGGTCTTCCATACAGCCCTGCCAAGTCATGGCTTTGTTTTTGTTTCTCGATAAGCTGTATGGAGGCTGTACTTTGGGACCAGATTCTTTTCTCATATGGTTTAATTTTCAGTTCTTTGTGTTAATTTTGGAACAAGGCTGGTCTGTGAAGCAGAGATCTTCCAGGAGTGCACTGTGTTCATCAGTGATGAACTGTTTCCTGGATAGTTTTTCCCTTGTGGAAATATTGGCAATTACCCAAACCAGTAATGAGCCGCTACTGTCATTGCTTCCTGGTTGCTGGCTTGGGTTGAATAAGTAGACAATGAAAGCATGAAAAACTCAGTTTAGTAATGGTTTACCTGTGTATTCTAGCAGTAAATAAATCAACCTCACTTTAAGAGAATACAGTGAGATAATATTATGCTTAAAATGAATTCCCAGCTTCCCTCAGTAGCCTCCTTGGATTCCTTGGTTTTTTTTTAAATTATTATTCCTGTTTTATTTCACCCTGCCCCTGAGTGTTTTCATGCTTATCTCATGTCTAATGGGGAAGACACAAACTGAACTCACAAATTTGTGAACTGAAGCATGGAGGTGTAGATTTTTGCAAGATATTGGCCAGTTGTTCTTCTAATACTACTCATGCTATTGCTTGCTTCTAACCAGTTTCTAGGTTTTAGGTGTGCACTAACATTGTTGCAACAACATGCTGACAGAAAATATGTCACAATGAGACCCCTGCTTGGATGTAGGCTTTGAGGTAGAATGTCAAGTAAAAGCCTCTTGAATTTAACCCTTCCCATGGCTCTGCTGGTTTGTCTATGGTTTTGGTCCTCGTTACTCTTAATTTTGTGATTATCACTGCCATCCATTTTATACTAAATAACAAAGTTTCTAACTGTGTTATTTTTCCTGAACAGATAAAGAAAAACTAAATAAACCAAAGGAAGAATTAGTTCTTAGTGCTGAAGATGGTAAATATCATTTATGTCTGCATGGAAGTTTGTTGCCTTTTTAATGGCCTCTGTTTGCTAGTGAAGTTTTGGTTTTTGTTTTGTTTTAACCAAGAATTATATTGTGTTTTTAGATTTTGTTAACCTCAGCATGGCTGGAAAGCTTTTGTAGAATTCTGTTCTGGTGTTTATTCTTAAGGAATCTATTTATGTCTTCCTGTATCTGTAGAAACTGTGCCATTATCAGTGTATTCTTTTGGTCTTCAGTCATTCAGTCTATGAGTTACTGAAATCATAGGGAGCTTTGAACACAATCTCAGTTGAAAGAAATTTGCCTCAGTAAATATTCAATTTGTCTGTTTATCTGCTGCATTGAAAAATTCAAGATGACTTTTGCTAGTGCAAGACACCTTTCAGAATACCTCAATTGGAAAAGAACCTCTCTTAATATCCCGCCCTGCCTTAGTCCTACAAAGTAGCATTATTCTAATAGGTGAACTTCTAGATCAGCTACTGCTGATATCATCAATCCATTAGTGCATTCTAGATGCCTTACTGTTAAATTTTCTATATACCTTTAGAAATTCCAAATCTAAAAAAAAAACAAAAAGCAAATCTGCTCCAAGAACATGTCAAAATAAACAGAATTAAAAACCATCAAATAATGTTGAATATAGTGAATATAGCACACAATTCTTTATTTACTGCATTGGAGCACTACAGTTTTAAAAGAACAGTTGTGTGCAGTTGTATTTTTTATTTCATGGTTTAGATGCTTTAAAGCATTGTGTATGCCAGTGGCCTATAGTAGCAATAGGATAATCATAACATGTTAGAATACCTACAACACCCAGTAAAGCAGCAGGACTTAAGCACCATCCTGCACTCTGCTTTCCAGTGGGAGACCCCTTACTGAAAGCCTATTTTGGCATTCAGTGTGAATGTGTAGAAACTAACCTGAAAAGAGCAGGGGAAATTTGTATTTAATTTGTTAAGATTGAAGTTATAGAAAAATGATACAGACCCAAACTGATGGCTGTACAGGCAGAATAAGGCAAGTTCTCTTGAAAAGACTGTTGTTTTGGAACAGCAACAATGCTGAATTTTTAGCTTGCACACTTATATTACACTCATATTTTGTCATGATCTAGCTCCTCAAAGGAGACCAGCAATGCAAAACACACAGAAACCGAATCATAGAATTGTTTAGGTTGGAGAAAACCTTTAGGATCATCAAATGCAACCTTTAACCCAGCACAGGCAAAATCACCACTGAGCCATGTCCCTGTGAATTTATGTTTGCATAAACAGAAAGGCTCCACGATGAGCCAAAATCAAACAGACCTAATGCCCACACAGGCCTAATACCTAAATCACTACTAACTATTGGAAGGAAAAAAACCCCACAATGTTCATGTGGCCTGGAGAAGTAAAAAAAAAAAAACCAAAACCACCAAAAAAACCAGAAAAATCCCACATTTAAAGTATATTGTTGTTATTTATAACCTTGCAAAACTATGGTTCTGAGTGACTGTTAATACTGCACTGAGCAGGTCTGAAACCTGATCAGCATCAAGAGAGGACTGAAAATGCAGCAGAAAGTGAGTAATAGGATTCTTCCAGCAGATACTGGAGAGGCTTTTCCTCTGACAGCTGAACTAATACATTAACAATACTTTTTCATTTAACAAGTTACACATCTGGGCTAGATACTTGCTCTAAGTACTGCATCTAATTCCATACTGACAATAACTGATCTGTTGAGCACTGGCTGAGTTTTGACATCAAAAGCTTTGCAGAAGTTTCACTCACCTTGCAAACAATCCCACTGTGTGCAGTGTTTCATTTTATGCAATAAATATGTGCTCCTGTAGGTGGCTGTTTGTTGCCAAATCATTTTCTGTTTGTTGTCACATCATATGGATGCATCTCACAGCGTGCATCCAGTTCATCTTTGTGTATTATTAAATATAAGTGGGGCTTGAGCATGAAAAATTCTGAGGATCATGAGCTTACTGCAAACTGGATTTTTGCAAGCCTAGCTTGTGCAATTAGGTTTTGTACAGTGAAAGAGCACAGAAGTGAGCTGCAGTAGAGGTATGCAAGTATGGAAGAGAGAGAGTGCAAAAAAGTGCGTCATTAATAAGATATGCATATTATAATTAAGTAGGAATACTGACAACTTCCTTGATCAGGTCTAGAATTTGCTTGATTTACACAAATTTGCCTATTGCAGTTAAATAGACTGAGTAAATAGAACAAAGTGTGGCTTCTCACTAAGAGTATTATGATAATTCTAATGTCAGTGATGCTATTGTTAGTGCACGAGTGTGCTTATTCTTGTTCTAGGAAGAAAATCTAGAAGATAATCTGTAATGTTTTCTTCATCACTTTTATCAGAATTTGCTTTTAGCACCCAGGCTACCTCATATCAAGCAACATTTCTGGTCCTGTCAAAGTTTGTTGGTCACTGTCATAGACAATGCCAAAGTAGATTATTCTTCCTAATTGTAGCTTCTCTGAGTCTTATGGGGGAAAAAAACCCTTGCATCCAAGCTGGTTGTGCATGTGCATGTATTTCATCCAAAGTGGCTTGCTCCTAACTGTGTCCTGTTGTGGAATCTCACTATTCTGATGTACAAACATGTTTTTGAAGCCTTTTGAATTCATGCTTTTCAGTTTCCACAGTGACTTCACAGCCTGATAAACCATTTTCCAACCCTGAAAAACTCAAAGGACTGAGCAAGTCAGTACCATCATTCTTACAGGAAGAGGTAAGCTCCATCTCTGAAATGTTATCATTTCAGGTACCCAAGCATTAACTCTGTGCAAGTAAAAGTTCAGAACTCTATCAGAAGAATCACAAAATGGTTTAGTTTGGAAAGGACCTTAAAAGACTATCTGGTTCCAACCCTTCTGCCATGGGCAGGGCTAGACCAGGTTGCTCAGGGCCCCATCCAACCTGGCCTTGAACACATCCACAACTTCTCTGGGCAACCTGTGCCAGTGCCTCACCACCCTTACAGTGGAAAAATTTCTTCCTAGTATCTTATCTAAACCTATCATCAGTTAGTTTAAAGCCAATTGCCCCTTGTCTAATTAACATATGTCCTTCCCCTGTAGGAGGATTTAGGATTTTTCTGTCTTTCAAAGAGTTTGTGTAACCAGACTGATTATCCACACTGCTTAAGTGTTACTTCACTCTCTGGATTAATCTTGTGTGGTCCCAAACAGCAGTCTCCAAAGCAATTTTCTCTCAAGAAGCTTTGCCCTAGGTAGGCTGGACATTATTCAGTCCTTGTCATTGACCTCTGAAAAGAGAAAAAGTCCTGGTCTGCTTTTACTTAACAGAATAGACATAACCAGATTTTATAAGCAAATTGAAAAGGTCTTTATATGCTAAATGTTTATTTATATAAATTACTATTTTCTTAATATGTGTGGAAACTGTTGTTTACTAACCTTGTATCTGTTATGAGAAGACCTATGACATCAGTTCAGAACTGCTTGAAGGAGTGGGGAGACCTTGTAAATTGTTCCTAGGTGGAATACAACAGGAAGATGAAGTTGTCCATAACAGCCTGCATAGGAAGGCACATGTGGGAAGGGGATCAATCCTTTAGTGCAGCAGTAGCATTGAGAAAGAATGGGGTTGTGAGTAAATAACCTGATAATGACCAAGGAAAAAAAAAGCTGCAATTCCCTCATGGAAAAGCAAAGAGCCCTGCTTCCCTCTTGCAAGACAGACTTTGCAAAAATCATTTGCTGTATCCAGTGCTGTTCTCTAAATGTTACCTTCTGGCCAGCTGCCCTTAAGAGACAGGCACAGAGCTGACAGCATTTACTATATAACAGAAAGGACTGCTAAAAGTCCTTTCTGTTATATAGTAAAATAACAAAAAAACTGAGCATTATAAATTGCATAGGTTATGCATGAGACAGTGACACAGAAAAGTTGAGTTTAATTATCCCAATAAACTTTATTTTGTAATTTTTCTTTGCTACTTGAGATTTAAAACAGACAAACGAACAAACCTCTGAATCTAGTTGCATCGCTGCTTAAAAAAATTATCAGTGTAGGGAGTTCATCAGAAAAACTCCCTTTCAACTTTAAATACATGACCTAATTCTAGAAATATTATTCATGTTGCACTACAAGGGAATTTAAATTCAGACTTCCACTGAGTCTCAACATGCATTAAAATTCTGTTTGTTTGTTTGTTTTACTTGTGACTATAAAGAACGTACACAGACTTTCTTTCTGTGATGTTTTTGTAGAGTGATGACAGAGAGACAGATACAACATCAGAAAGCAGTTATTCCTTTGGCAGAATCAAGAAGAGTCCCAGCTCTCTAACCAATCTTAGCAGCTCTTCTGGCATGGCCTCCTTATCCTCTGTATGTAAACCAAACCATTTTAAAGACACTTTGCTTTTGCTAATTTCTCCAATATTGTTTTGGCTCTTTTCTTATTCTTTGTATCTTTCTTTCCTTGCCATGTCTGTCTCTTTCTTTCCACTTCTGTTTATGAGCATAACATGCTTCCTTGCATGGAATTGCCTGAAGCAAGTAAAGTAAAATTAAATAGATTTCAATTTTTTTTTCCTAGTAATATATTGGAGCTTGTTCAGGGCTCTGAACAAAGATATGGATTTTACCCTTGGAGCTTACATTTGTATCTGAAAATGAGGAACAATTAATATAGAAGAAACATTTAGAAAGGGAGAAAGATAATTCAGAGTAGGAGAATTTCAGGTGTGCAGTTGAGTCAACTACTAGCTAACCAAAAGTCATTGGTTTATGTGGACTTGGAGTAAGAAAAACAGAATTCTGGGGAAGGATGTTGAGATAAAATATATATATATATAGATATATATATACACACACATCTTTCTTCTTCTCTGGATTTAGTATTTAATTTTCAGTGGTTTATTTAGTTAGATATTTACGTACCTAATTCAGCCATATAGACTTTATATATTAATTTTTTTGTTATTATTTTAAGAAGGTCTGTTTTCCTAAACTCTTAGGCTCTGCTTGCTGCAAGGCAGATCAGCTGAGCAGATTTAAAAGTAATATTTCAAGGATCTGAGCACAGGCAATCTTCATATCTACAGCATCCTATAATTTAGTTTCTTCTATCTCAATGCAGTAAACCCATTCAAATTTTTTTTGTAAGAATCCTGGCCAAACACCTTTGATTTCCAAATATCTTTCTTTTATTAATCTGCTTGCTGAGAAGCTTGTGTAATAGTGTCCATTGCATTTTATTAATACATCTAAAGAGATGCAGTTGATTTCTTTGCTGTCTGAATCCTGAGCACAATTTCTATCCTGATCCTGAGGTACCTGGTGAAATGCAATGTCTGAAAAATATTTCTCCTCTTGTACACTGCAGGTGAGTGGCAGCCTAATGAGCATCTACAGTGCAGACTTTGGCAACGTGGATGTGAAGGGGAACATTCAGTTTGCCATTGATTATGTGGAACAGCTGGACGAGCTCCATATCTTTATTTGCCAGTGTAAAGACCTGGCAGTGGCAGATGTTAAGCGACAGCGTTCAGACCCGTAAGTACACAGAATGCATTTATTTTCTAATGGAATTTTTTCTTTTCATGTGGAAATGAAAACTGCTGGGGTTTTCCTGTCTCTCTAACCTGCTGGAGTAAAGCACCAAGAAATAGATGAAGAGGCTATAATGTGCTTTGTGGGGGTTTTTTTTGACTCTGATTGAGTATAGAGCTGCCCTTATAAATTGGTGTGTATTTGTATTAACATAGGAAATTAAAACTTGTAAGAATATCAAATTATGTTTTAAAATGCCACTTTTCAGATGGTAAATGCCACTTTGATTTGTTTTCAGTAGGATTAGCAGCTATAAATATGACATTTGGGCCTGCTACAGGTATATACTCTGTATTTTCATGTGGAGGAGGCATTTCAACAGCTTTTCCCCAGAAAAGGATATTAGAAGAAAGTGATGTTTTATACATCACCACTGCTGTTGTAATTCTTAAATATACAAGCTGAATAACATAATGCCTACTCAGGTGGATTTCTTTTACTTTGTGAGCAAATATTGTGTATTTTGGAAGATGAAGTTGGAGAGGGTTCTGGATTTTTTAGGTTTTGGGGGATTTTTTTAACTCTTCTAACAACCCTGTCTAAATTTTAGGTATGTAAAGACCTACCTGCTTCCAGAGAAATACAGACTGGGCAAACGGAAGACATCTATCAAAAAGAAAACTTTTAATCCAGTCTATAATGAAATACTGCGGGTATTTATCAAAATATTACTGGTTATAATATAGTGTATGTATGATGTGTGAGGAAGCTCAGCTTTTGAACACGTTGCACTCAAAAGGGACATTAGCATGAGAGGGATTGCTCTGCAGAGCTGGCTGTGTGCTTCCATTGATAGGTTAACTCTGCAGTTGTCTCTGGATCCAGCATTAAGAACACTGGTGGTTTTATACCTCTTGTAAACAAACATGAGCCACGTATGACCATAAGATGACAGAAATAAAAAGGAAATAGTTGGGTTTTATTGTGATTTTTTTGCTTTCTGAAATGCAGAAGTGGGCAGTTATGGATTAATAAACACAGACACTTTTTTCTAACAGTATCACTTTCTGACCCAGCATTAGTAAAAATTCAGCTTAATTTTTTTTTTTCTTACTTCTTCCTGGCAGTATAAAATTGAGAAGGAGCTCCTGAAGAATCAAAGCCTCAATATCTCTGTCTGGCACAATGATACCTTTGGTAGGAATAGCTTCCTTGGTGAAGTGGAGCTGGATTTAGGAGCTTGGGACTGGAATGACCCATCCAGTAAGCAGATCAACTGGTTTCCTCTCAAGCCAAGGGTAGGTTGGCTGTTTTGCATTTTCTGGTGTGTAAGTGCAAAACCAAGTCATTATTTGGGCTTGGTTTTGTGTGTTCTGTAGGTTTTGTGCTGATTATAATCATAAATACTTATACACTGGTCAACAGAAATACAGTTCTGAGATGTCTTGTAGTCTAGCTAGCTTTTACAGTAGGAGAAACTTTCTCACAGTCTAAGGAGTAGGAATTTCAAAGTAGGAATTTCTCATTGTCATATTGCTGCAACAGAAATCTGAAGGCACTTGTTAACCAAATATGGAGTAAACCTTCTGAGAATATGAAGCAAGCACCATTTTAATATCAGATGCTTAGTTTAATCTTTTTTTTTTTTTCATTTCAGACTTCAGCAATAACTCTTAATCTAGAAAACAGAGGGGAGATGAAACTAGCCCTGCAGTATGTCCCACATCCGGTTGGAGGTAAGCATTAGCTGCTTTGCTTGGGTTCATCAAGCCTTTGCTGGTTTTGTCCTTTTTTTTTTTTTTAGTTTAAGAAAACTCAAACCTTGTTTAATGTTTGTCATTCACTTCAGACACCGTCTTTCAAAATAAAAGTTTTCTGTTTTCTTCCTAGAAGAGTAAGTCACTCTGATTGTGAATACAGCTTAGAACCCCAAAAACCATTTTGAGATATTTTGTTGTTTTTAATGTTATTGATGAAGAAATTACCTTATTGTCATAATCTAAGATTTGTTAATGCAATATGTATGTGTAACAAAATTCTGTTTTCTCAATAATTTTAGAGATTATATATCATCAGGCAGATGCTGTGATGTGCTAAGCAATGACAACACACAGAATTTCAAGCGATACTAGGTGTAAGAGGTAGCAGCAAGTATTTAGAAAGCAGAAATTTACAGCAGTCTGATTAGTTTGGTTTAATCTTGTCTGGCAACAGATAGTGGACCAATCTGAGAGTGAAGCCAGGTCAGGTTTTTAATCCAGACAGACAGTCAGTAAGAACCAAATATATTAAGAGCATAAAAGAGCTTATTTGAAAGTACAAGCAACAATAAATGCTAACATCACATAGACTGATGACAAGCTGATCTGTTTATCTAGGAGTCTTGGGAAGAGAAGACCAGTGGCATGTGTTTGCTTAGTTGTAACAGAAGAAAAGTCATTGTAGGAATGCAGACATGATGTGATCTTGCAGTACTTTGATGGGATGAAGATTTCAACTTCCAGAGTACAGAGAGCAATGTTGAATTAGGATGTGAGATAACAAGTCCAGGCTGAATATCAGCAAATGGGCAAGAACTGCTGCATCAGTTCATCAGACAAAATACCTTTAAAAGCCATCTGCTTAAGCAGATGGTTTTTTTTTTGTTGGTTTTTTTTTTTGTTTGTTTGTTTTTTGGTTTTTTTTTTTTTTTTTTTTGCAGGAAAGAAGACTTTATCTACTGGTGAGGTCCACATCTGGGTGAAGGAATGCCATAACCTCCCTCTTCTGAGAGGCAATAGGCTCAACTCTTTTATTAAATGGTAAGAATTGTGGTTGAAGTCATCAAACATGGTAGCCTAATAATGCTACCATTCTGCTTTCTAATTGTATCTTCTTTTTCTACATTCATATTAAAAGAACACTGAATTGCTTTCTGATTCTCCTTTATTGTAGTGCAAATTGTCCTGCTTAGCTTACAGCTTCCAGATGCTAAGCATGTACCACCAAGTAATACTTACTGGGAGAGCTTTCTCTGTCATTATTACTCTTTGGTTTTGTCTCTCAGTCACTTGGTGGAAGGTCTAGTCAAACTGTTCTGGCTTTTATTCACATTTAAGCAAAGCATGTTTGTGCAAAACATGGTTTAGCTTGGCAAATCTTGGGAGGAGACAGAAGCGTGAAATAGTGTAATAGTGTGAATACATAGTTGGATTTCTTCCCCCTTCCTTTCCACATACTGACTAAAAAAGTGAAGAGACAAGAATAACAAGATGGTTGGGGAAATCTCTGATAGCAACAAAATGTTTCAGCGTCATCAGTGATAACACAGCAAATAAACTCACTTGTGCCTCTTCCCCACCTGACTTGCCCTTCCATCCTCTGAGGCACAAGGGTGGATACCTGCTGCCAGTATTTCTTGTAAGGGGCTGAGAATATCACCCTTCACTCCATCTCTGTAAAGCACTGTATCTTCAGTCCTATTTTACCATGCAGAACACTGTTAATCAGAAGCTTTTGCCTTTTCAGTATGTTTAATGCAGGCTGTGCTGTGTAAGGGCAAACTGACAGTGCTTTTTCTCTCTGAAGTACCATTCTTCCAGACACCAGCAGAAAAAGTCGCCAGAAAACAAGGACGGTTACAAAAACGACAAACCCGGTATTCAACCACACCATGGTCTATGATGGCTTTAGACCAGAAGATTTGAAAGAAGCCTGCATAGAACTCACAGTCTGGGATCACAACAAACTAGCAAACCACTTTCTGGGAGGCCTCCGGATAGGACTTGGAACAGGTACTGGACAATCACTACATTAATACTTAATCTACAGAGTTGTCTTTCCTTTTTTTTTCTCTTTTCCATTTCCTCTCTTCTCTTTCAGTCTTTCTTTTCTCTTGAACAGTTTCATTCAGTAACGTACCTATTCTTCAGAACAGATCCTGAAATGTAAATAATAGTCATGTTAGGAGGGTTAGGATGACTGACAAGGAGAAATATTAGAAACAAACCTTTGTCTGGCCATACATTGTATTTGGTACTGTTTAAAGTACAAGATTATGGTATTCCTGCACCTGAAATCTGATAATGTCCTGCAGACTTACTCATGCAAAAACATAGTGTAAAGACAGCAGTGGGTGGAAATAAAAGGGTAGATCAGGAATGCAGGATAAAATTGGAAGATGCTGAATTGTAAAAATTATAAATGCAAACAAGTTTTTAGCATAAGGGCAATATAAGATGTGTAGATAAGCAACAGGAAATGCATACAGTTCTTTTACTTGTCCCTTTCATTCTGCTCTCTGATCTGAGGGGAGGATGTGTTTGGAGTCTTCTCAAGAAATGCAATGTACAAGCTACTTTTCACAAATTAATTTCTCGCATGGCTCACCAGAATAACCTAAATTACAAATTAGAATAACAAATCTTAATTTGCATTTTAGAGTACCCAAGGTTGCATTTCAGTACAACATCAGAACCCTGTTTCATTGTTAAATCTTCTCAGATGTATGGGAAATTGGCATCTTTTTCCTTGGGATTGTGACAAAAAGACCAAGGATAAAAAGGAAAAAATCTGGACAAAGATGACAAAATTTGTGTGAAACTGTTGTTAATTGTATTTGACATAATTGCTCAGGAGTAAAAATGTAGAACTGGATCTCCAAAGCTCTAGGTCAACTACCTGAGGAGGTGTAACCATTTTAGAGCAGGCAAATTTGATTGCCTGTACTTAACTCTGCAGTAGATTAAGTAATTTTTCTCTTAAAACTGACATTTTTCTAGGCAAAAGCTATGGAACTACGGTAGATTGGATGGATTCTACTTCAGATGAAACTGCCCTTTGGGAGAAGATGATGAACTCTCCAAACACCTGGATAGAAGATACACTACCTCTCAGGATGCTTATGGTTGCAAAATTGACAAAATAAGGTGGATTTTTATTTGTTAGTGTCAAAAAGAAACCTTGGGAATTAAATAGAAAGCATAGGGGTGGAACTTGGAAGAGGAACACAGCTTTTTTGACAGCTTCTGCTCTGTTACTGTTCTGGTTTTGTGCTGTCAGATGTCACTTTGTATTTCAAACATCTGCTTGCAGATCATTATGTAAATTGTAGGGATTTTAAAATTTCTTATTCACTGAAAACAAGAAAGAAGGTGCTTACAGAACCCAGTGTTAGAGGTAGCTGTGATACCTGGATGATTGTGTTGTCTAACTGAAGCATTTCTGATTCCTTAAATGATCCCAATAACCAGCAGAAATATAAGAGCAAGTCAACTGTTTCTGTACATTGCTTGGATTGTTTATGAAGTCTTACTGATGAGACAGCAACATTAGTGTTAAAGCTCATTCGTATGTATTTGTATCCTTATTAAGCCATGTTAGGTCTCACCAGCGTGGATTATGGGCATGAAGAATTTAGTTTTTTGAAAGTTCCTCCAGTTGTAATTGTACATTTCTAGGACATGAAAGTTACTTCCTCAATGAAAGAAGTGTGGCATGAAGTGGTATTGTTGATGTCCTGTTCTGCAAGGTGCAGAGGACTTAGTTCCAATGTACTGTAAAAATCAGGGTTATAAAAGGTTTGCTTTATATATGTGTTAATCATCTTGCTAGCATACAATACTTAGTCTTAAGTGCAGAACATGTGAAGGTGAAACTTTTTTTTATTCCAGTGCTACTCAAGAGGATCTAAATGTGCCAATTTTAGTGCTGACAAGGACGTTGGGTATTTATTCTCCAAAGTGCACTTGTTTGTACCTGTATCCATTGGTTCGGGTTTTTTTGCAAGAATTGAACTTACCTGTGCTTCAGCGCCACCGTTAGGAGACTGGGAGGACTGTGGTGGGCTTTGCTTAGTTTTGAGGCATAGGAAATAAGACTGGAGTTTTTAACTTGTAGAAATGCATGCTACTGGTAGATAAATACATAAAATAAAAAATATATTCATTTTGTTTTCTTTTTTAAATAAATGCAGCCTATTTAAACTAAATAGGAGTTCAGTTTTTATTAAATTCTAGTGGTTTATGTTAGCCATTCAGCATGCAATATAACAAAATGCAGACAGAAAACATTTTTGAAAATAAATGTACAGTTATTTACTCCAGTTAAGTCTAAAAGCTGGTGAAATCTTTCACTTCAGTTAGAGTAGAGGGGAGAAGGGAGCTCTTCACAGCTCTAACACAATTGCTTGATTTAATAACAGAAATCTAAATGCTACTTGGTATTTATTATGCATTATGAACAGAAAAAAAAGGAAAGATGCTCTTCAACCTTCCAGGGAACCCACTTTCTCTCTCATCAGCCAGGCAATCTGTGGAGTTTAAAAGTGTCAAAAGCAGTTTGCCAGTCTCTGATATCTTCCTGCTTCGGGTGTTTTGGATGAGATTGGCAACTGCTACAGCTTCCACTCTGCCAGACATATACAAAACACTTTTTGACTAGGGAACACATGCACATGACATTTCAGAACAATGTCTTTTTACCAAAATACAGCTGCTGCTTTGATTCTATATGCTATTCACTCCAGAAAGGATGGTGATTCTGAAAAAGAAGAGGCACCTAATTTATTTGTATTCACTCCCTATATGAATCAATTTTTCTGAAAAACATAGGTTGCTGTGAACATGACCTACAGTTTCACAGAATTAATGGTTCTGTTGCAGTTTTATCTCCTGTGAAGCTCCAAATACATTGCGAAGTCAAATCAGCTTTAGGTTCGTTTGTAGAGATGGGGTCTTAAGGCTCCACATTTGCAGGACCCTCAAAGCCAGCAACTGACTCAGAAGTCACTATTGAAGGGCTGCTCAACAGTGGGCCACAAATGTCATGTAATCTGCTGTCTTCTATACTCTACCAAATTTTATACCTAAACTTCACTGCTATCAAAATAAAATGTTTATTTTGTGACAGTGACAATCTCTTTGTCTTCTGATCATGTAGAAGACATTCTGTGTCTTGCTATTCTTTTAGTCCTCCTAGAGACTGACGCAGTATTTTTCTGGTATCTCAAAAGACTCTGTGTATCACCTCTACTAATAGACCAAACCTCAAATTTTTAAAGGTTACCTGAACATGAATGCAAGATTTACTTGCATATTGCACTTGTAATTAACTGCTTTGATTAACTAATGACATAGGGGTACTAGGTACTCATCTAGGTTTACCAAGAAACTGAGACAAGTAACAAAAACTGTCCCTTAAGTACAAAACTTCCTCCCCATTTTTAATACCTTTCATCATGTACAGAATCCCTAACTTCAGTAGTATGATAATATGCTGACAGAGAAATATGAGTTGGGAAGTTGATTAAGACAAGAAGTTTCAAGAAACTACTTACTTTGTTCTCAAGGCAAAGGGAAAGTCTTTAGTCACCCATAACCAAAATTTTAAAGGTGTGTTATTAGCTACTCATTAAAGGGCAATTTGATAAATTAATAGCTAAGCTTTGTCATAAAGGTGAACTGGAATTAAGAATCAAAACAGCCACACTCCTAAAATATCTTTATGTATTCATTCTTGTCTGGAGAAACACAACAGCTCCTTCCTCTCTTCCACTTCATATTACAAGTTCATCTTTCTTTTAGCCCATGATTTATTTTTCTTTTTAGCACATATGTGTGTATATGCATATATACACGTGTGTATATCTTCTAAATTATACTGTTTTCACTTGCTATAAACCAGGCTTCAAAGTCCCAGCTCTCCTTTTGTTCTCTGTGTTCAGAAACCTCCCATCACTGCAAGTAAGGCTACAAACCTGAGTTGGTGCAGAAACTCCCATTGCTTTGGTTTCACCCATTTGAAACCTGTCCTGTGCCCTCCTTCTCTTGTGTGCTTCATGTCCTTACCCACAGCACTCTCTTCTTTCTCCTTTGCATCCCTTTTCAGAGGACTCAGCAAAGCCTGCGCTGACTTTTTTCTTCCAGTTGCATTTTTCCCTTCCCTATCCTGTCAGCCAGATTTTTATTAGCTGCTAAATAAAGTTGCGAGTTGTTCAGGGCAAGGTCTGTCTTTACTTTCCATGGACCTTCAGTGTGTTCTGAGGTCAGAGCCTGCTATTCTGATTCTGGCATGTGCAGGATGTAAGCTGAGAACGAGAAGTTCTTCAAGCTTGTGGAAATTCTCTTTCCTTTCCAAATCTGGGTGCTTTTGAGAGTGTCAGCAATGTTTGTTTGCTAAGAAACACTGCCAGCTCTTTTAGCCACCCTGGTGGGGCTGGCCTGGCTCCAAGCAGCCTGGATGAGGTCATGAGCTCTGGAGTGACTGGATTCAGCGTCTTACCTCTATGGAAACAGAACCTCACAATAGGAGAGACAACAAACAGACAGCAGGAAGAAAATACCTGGTAAGAAAAGAGTTTTCTCTTCTTAAACCCTGCTCTTCATTGTATTTCCACTGAATGGCCTAAACCTTTCAGTCCTTCCCCCTCTCCTCCATTATTTGCAAAGGATCCAAGGTAGCAACAGCAGTGAGAGAGTGCAGGATGGTGGAGGCAGAGCTGGTGTCTGTACTGCAGGCGCTACTACACAGCTCTGAAATACTTTGTGCTTCACAGATGTTTATTCATTTTTGTTGTACATTATCTTTCATCCTTACTTTGAGCTGGCTCCTTCCCACATCCTATCTTTACCTTTAGTCAAAGCTCAGGAAGTCACAAAATCTAATTATCAGTGTGCTGTTTCATGTGCTGTTTCAGGTCTGCATCCAAATGAAATACTTGTAGATGAGTTGCAGGCTAATTTTTCAAATGTCTGGGTAGCATGCTGTGTGATTCAGCACCAAGAATAATTTTGGTGCAGATGTAATAGAAATATTTTCCTTATTTTTAAATGAAGAACCAGATTTTTAAAATTACATGTCTAAATTAATCCAGCAGATCAGTGTGAAAACTCAGTTGAGGAACTGTTTCTCCAGGCACAGAGGCTTTGTATAATGAAGCATTCACTATTTATCAAGATACTATAGATCTTTTACTTGATTCATGAATCTCTAAGCACAGGATAAGGCTATTCAGTTATTTTTAGCTACCTAATGAAATCTTGTAAATCAATTAAAAGTTTGACGTAACCCTTTGTGTTTTATTTGCAGTTACAATACAGAGCTGTAGGAGAAAATAAAGGCAGAGGAAAAGGATTGCGTAAAGAATTATTTACAGCTTTATCACTTACAAGCTTTTTACCTAAATATAATAGTAGTTCTTGTAGCTACAACAGCAGTGCCTCGAGAAGGAATAATTAGCTAAGCTAATCATCAGCAAATGAATAGGCTTGCATAAATACTAAGCCCACACTCTTTGCTTTCGCTTACGGAGTCTGGCATCCTTAAGTCTCAGCGTGCCTGACTCTGCACAAGAGGAGGGGGAGGGCAGCAGGCCTGTGTAGTTTCTGGCTGACATTGATTTTGGGAGGTCCTGTTCCCCCACATCAGTTTCTCTGGACTTCCAGAGAAATACCACCAGCTTATGGCAGCAGTGTTGGCCACAGAACCACTGGGCACTGTTTAATTATGCTGAATGTCACTAACAGAAGCAGCCACTATAAAATTTTATCTTGTCTTTGCATGAGACAGGTACTCCATGGTTTAGGAGACAGGAGCAGGTAGGGCTGACTCCACAGGTGATCCAGAGACAGGCAGAGATGTGGAAGATCTGACAAAAAGCTTGGAGGAACTCTGTGAGAGCTCTAAGGAGCAGAGTGAGGAGGTGCTACTGCTTTCACACCTAGAACAGCATCATCATCTTTTCTCTATACTGAAGAAGAAAGTGGATGACACACACAAACACTGCAGAGACCTGGAGCAGCTCAACGTGAAGCTGGAGAAACTGAGGGTAGAGGATGCTGTGAAAATTAAAACCCAGACCCAGCGTATTCAGTATTTGGAGGGGCACTTCATGGATCTGGTCAAAAACTATGAAAAGATGACCCAGTTCAAAAAAGAACACAGAAAACAGCACCTGCAGCTGTGGGAGGAAAAGAAGCACCTGCGGCAGGACAGGGAAGCGCTCTTCAGCCAGGCTGTGAGGGAGAAGGAAGCTGAGGTGCTCCGGCTGGTGGCCCAGGCCAGGAAGCTCTCACAGCAGTTATGCGCCTTGCAGGAGAAATATGCTTCTGAGAGTCAGAGAGCCCAGGAGCGAGAGAAGGAGCTGCTGGAAGCTCAGAGCCAGCTAGCAGATGCCTACACCCAGGAGGTGGATTCACTGGAGAAGCAGCTGCAGCTCCTACAGGAGAGGTACTAACAAGCTGCTCCAAGGACCGAGCAGGCAGAGAGCCAGCAGAAGGCCCAGGGCAGTGAGCTTCAGGCCAAGCTGGAAAGGACACATGAAGAGAAAGAGCAGCTTGGCCATGGAGAGGAGCAAAGCTCTGCAAGATAAGGAGTGGGAGATTCAGAAGCTGGAGGAGAAGCTAGAGACTGTGAAGGAAGCCATGCAGAGAGCAGGAAGGTGCCTCAAGAAAGAGGCAGCAGCCGACAAAGATCTGAAGGTTCAAGATCTCCAAGGACAGCTAGAACGCAGCAAACAGGCATACAATGAACTCCTGCTGCGGTTTGATGCTTACAGAAAGCACAGCATGGATTTGCTGACTAAAGAGAGAGCTCTGAACATCAAACTCCGTCACTTTGTTGCATAACTGCAGTTTTTTCTCTGTTCTCCTCGCAACAGGTGCCTCTGTGGTAACACACACCTGAATTTTGTTCCTCTCCATGGGACCCTCCTCTGGCTTCGTTATACTGTCCTCACCAGCTGAAACCCTCCTCCACTGACAGTTCTGTAGCCTTTGTCATTATGCCTTTATGAAAGTAAATCACTACACTCTTAAACCTGAGCATGGATCATTGAACCAGTTAAACCTGTGACATGAATGATTAAGGTGGAAAACAAAAAATATGAATTTGCTGAATCATAGGTTTTCTTTTTTTTTTTTTAGTTAAAACCATTTTATTTTTCAAGGTGACCAAAAGCTCAGACTCTTAGCCTTTTTTATTTGATTCTGCTTTGAAGTTCAACAGAGGCTGGGAATGTAAGAGGCTCTGAGGCTCCAAGAAAATCCTACCTTGCAATATCTCTGCAATTCTCTAAATTCAGGGACTTAAACAGTAATCCAATAATATAATACAACAAACTGATTCTCAAGCAAATTACTGTTTATAGTTTTCAGATTTCTTCAGTCATTTAAACCCTATTTAATGCCAAAGTAGTATTTATATCCCCATTTAGCTCAGAATAAATTGTAAAGTCTTTTGGGTTGTTTCAATCTGTTCTTTGGAACCAGATGATGTTCTAGATGTTCCACCAGGGTTTTTTTCCTGTTTTTAGCTGTTTCATTCAGATAAATATTAGTGATACCCTCTACCATTTTGAGCATGTCTGGCAGCTTTTGACAAAAAAAAATCTTTTTGGTCAGCATTGTGGGATCCAGAGACCTTCCACTCTCTCTTGCTGGTCTCCTAGGCAAGAAGGAAGATTTTTGCTGCTGAATTTCAGCTCTGCTCTTTAAGTCTCCAACAAAAAAACCCCAAAACAACCACCATGAGGAGCCAAACAGCATCCCCCACATAGGCTGTAGGCAGCTGCCTCCAGAGTACCTCAAGTTCTTTGCCACATGCTTATGGCTTGGGATAACTCAAGAATTTAGGAAAGGTATTGAGTATTTTTTGGTCCTGAGGATCCATAAGCTGCAGCACAGTATCAGACTTGCTATCCATTGAGCTCATTTACAGAAATGACTGGAAGCAGCAGGTCTGGAGGCCAGTGACCAGCTCGTCTCAAGGACTGGCTGAACCAGATGTGGTTTCTGGTTCTGGCACAGAGGAGCTGTGGGTGACCCCATAGCTGGAAGTGTTCAGTGTGAGGTTGATGGGGCTCTGAGCAACCTGGTCTAGTGAAAGGTTTACCAGCTTAAGGCAGGGGGGTTGGAACTAGGTGATTTTTAGGGTCCGAAACCATTCTGTGATTCGGTGATTCTGACTCTACCTAAGCAGCAGCTGCTAGCAGCCTTTCTTCTGAACTTCTCTGGACTGCCCTTGAACCCAGGCAAAGCCAGGTGAGAAGTATTGCTCTACTACCTGCTGTGTGATGAACCACAGCATTTCTTCTGATCCTGGCTCCTACAAGTGTCATTCCACAGGTGTTTTATGGACTACATTCTCCTACTTTTTAACCATACTCCCCTGCTCTGAGGTCTCCACCCCCCACACACTTTTCATTTATCTCAGTGCTGGCAGCTACAGTGTAAACCCCAACTGACACACTATGCCCTCGGTCTGAGAGCTGGCTGCTCTGTTTGAATTAGTCCATTGACAATGAGTACTTGTACCCCTCTGGTCACTGCAAGGGACCCTGGAACCAGGTGCCTAAATGCTCTAAATCTGGGCAGAGGACACGGCTCCCTTGTGTGACACAACAGCCTCACAGGCCTCTTCCCCAGCCACAGCCATGGGGTGTGGTGGGAAAGACCCCACATTCTGCACTCTTCAGGGACATCCCCTTCCACCCTTTGGCAATGGCTACGTGTGAGAGACCTTCTCCCCTGCTGCCTCACATGCAAACCCCTGTCACTGCCCCCCATTCCCCCCTTCACTCCCCATCACTCACACACGCTCCTCCTGCACTCCCACATTTCCTACACACCTCTCCTCACCCAAACCACACACGTCTCCCCTCACACCCCCAGCCTCCCACACCTGTCACCCTGCTGCCCACAAAAATTGGATTTGTTACCTGGTGTGCAACAAGCCAGTAATTACACATGTGAGACATTCATTTATTTCGGAGTTGCACAAGCCTGGGTGCTTGGTGGTATTCCACAAATCAAACACACAGACTATAAAAACTTTTTACTATTTATACGTTTTAGCAAACAAGGGAATTGGTGTTACAAGCTATAAGTTACCTAATTCTCTTATTAATTAGTAGTCTATCAGTTAATGATTCTCTCTTTGCATGCTCAATCTTTCCCTTTTTTTGGGGTCAGTAGTCCATGAGTTGCTAGTTGGGATATCCCCCTGCTGGAATTATGTTTTACCCAGTTCGAACTGATTTAGCACAGTTGCCGAGTTGGGTTTATTAATTTATTCCTTGTCGTGGGAGTTCTGCCTGATGTCCTTGTGGCCCGTAAATTCTGCATTCTTTGTGTCCACTATCAGCAGTACATCCTTCTTCCCAAGCTTTGTTAACCTCCCCCTAGGTCTGAGGTCATTGAAACACGTTGAGCCCTAAACCTTAACAAGGCAATTCTAGTGACAATTCATTTGTCCTTCTAACACCTGGAGATCCCTTAGAGCTCGTTGGCTGCTGGCTGTTCCACGGATTTCCTTTCTCGTTGTTTAGGCCTGAAAGTATACAAAGATCAAACGTCAAAAAACATTCCTCTTTCAAGAAAATTTTTCCATATTCCCCATTTGGGAACGGTTCCCTCCCCCCCCGCCCCTCATTCTCAGACGCCGCTTTCCCGCGCGCGGGCGCAGTCGCGAGGCGCTTCCCCTGCTCTCCCCCCCCCGCCGTCTCCTGGCCCGCGCCGCTTCCCGGCAGGCCCCGCGGCGGGAGCGCCGGGCCGCAGCCTCGCGCCGCCCGCTGCCCTCGGGCTCCGTCCCGTCCCACCGGGCCCTGCTCCCGCAGCTCCCGCCATGCGCCACAGCCTCACGCAGCTGCTGGCGGCCTCGGCCGGCGGGGCCAGCCCCTCAGGCGCCGTCTGGCCGCTGGCCGGAGCGGGGCAGGCCCCGAGAGGGCGGGATGGCGGCGGGGAAGGGGACCCGGGCCCCGCGCGGCCCAAACCGCAGCCGCCGCCGCGGCGGGAGCCCTCGGGCGCCTCGGAGCTGCGGCGGCAGGAGAAGGAGGCCGAGGCGCCCGGCGGCGCGCTGGAGGTGTGGGAGCAAGAGGACTGGTTCCCGGGGCTGGAGCTGGGAGACCTGCTGGAGGCGGCCCGGCCGGACTGGGACCTGGACGCGGAGCTGAGCGACTGCTTCTGTGGGGACCCGGAGCCGCTGCCCGCGCCGGGCCAGGGCCCGCGGCCGGCGGCGCCCGGGCGGAGGAGCAGCGGGGCCGGGAGTCGGCTGAAGGCGGCGGCGGCGGCGCGGTTGAACCGGCTGAAGAAGAAGCAGTATGTGCTGGGGCTGGAGAGCCGCCTGCAGGGCCTCGTTGCCGAGAACCGGCAGCTGCGGGACCGCAACCGCGGCCTGAGCCGCCGCCTGCGAGAGCTGGAGCGGGAGAGCAGCTACCTGCGGGCTGTGCTGGCGAACCAGAGCGCGCTGGGGCAGCTCCTGAGCCGCCTGGCCGGGACCCGCGCCGGCGGGCTGCAGCTCAGCACCAGCCTCTTCAGGGACACGGGCAGCCCCCGCCGCCAGCACCAGCACCTCCAGCCTGCCGGCGAGAGCAGCGACCACGACTACGCCCTGCCCAGCTCCCGGCTCCGCGGGCTGGAGGAGGCGGCGGCGGTGACTGAGACGGAGGAGGAGTGGGCGGCCCCCGGCGGGATCTGCCTGCACGTGGACCGGGATCAGGTGTCGGTGGAGTTCTGCTCCATCTGTGCTCGGCGGGCAGCGGCCTCCTTCAAAATGTAGGGTCAAGTACCTGCTGCAAGTACTCGTGGGGTTCTCACCCGTAAGGGCCTCGCGTCGCGGCGGAGGAAGCAGGCGATGGTGCGGAGGAAAAGAATCCATACAGTGGTGATGGGGTGGTATTGGGGGAGATGCAAAGGAGGGGAACCTGGCGCTTACTTAAATGGCCAGGGTAACAAAATTTCTCTCGAACGGCACGTTGGGAGCCAGACGGGGGCCTTGGTTTAAGGTCCTGTAAATCTGGCGTGTGGACGGTAGTGGTGTGAGCCTGTTTGGCGATGGGAGTCGCGCAGAGCTGCGTGCAGCACTGCGACAGTGGTCGTGCAGACTGACACGCGCGTGGTGCCCACGCGGAGGTGCCGCCAGAGCCCGTTCGCAGCACTTGGGTGAAAAGATCATGCCGACTTGATGCATGAAGGTGTGCTCGGCTCCACTTCGCAGTAAAGATAATGCTGACTACCCGGTCTTGAGTCAGATAATGTCTAGCCTGCTTACCCTGAGGAGCCGAAAATGCTTGCTTAGAAAACCAAACAAAAACTCCATTATGACATCGTCACTGGACAGACTTAAGAAAATAGTAATGATCGGCAAAAGAAAGCATGCATATAAAATTGTACTGCATCTCAGTTATACATTACTATTAAAACCTCTCTGACAGTTTCTCTTTTAGGTGGTTGCCCTGCCAGGCTCCGTTGTGTAGGGGTTAAAGAACAGTCGTTTTCCACCTCGCAACCTGGTAAGGATCAATATATTCCCATAATGTGGTATCAGACAGCTTGCTTTGCTTATCCCAGTCTCTTGTAGTGACTGGTTCAGAAAATGATTTCTCTGGTCCTTGGCCTACTCTGCCAAAATGTTTCTAGCTCTGGATGACAATTTATCGTAAAGGTTACAATCACATCACTCATTAGCTGTTTTCCTTTTTTCGTTTTTGAAACAACTATATTGGCTACATAGTAGCCAATATAGGAACTACATTTTGAAAACAGTTCATGCATTTGAAATAGAAATTTCTTATTAAACCAAGTATCTGATGAGTGGAAAAAGGAAAACATGCTAATAAGGGGGATGTGACATTTATAGCCTTTTATTACAGGGGACTGTCCCAAAAGTCTTAAGTAAATTACTTTTTGAATGAAAAAAAGGAACTTGTGAGCTGTTGGTTTAAAATGCTGTCTAGTGTTAGGGATGCAGAGTACCATTCAAAAGCCCCTCTCTAGCTTGCTCTAATTCACACTGCAGACTTTTACCTGATGAAACAGCCTGAGCACTGATTTAATCACTGCAGAGGAATCCTCACATAGAGGAGTTGCTCTTGCATGGACCTCTAAGGAGAATTAGGTTTGAAGAATCAGTGCATCGAAGTAACTCATTACTTTACCTTCCCATAAGTAAATCTCTGTGCCCATGCACCCAGAAATTCCTATGTTACTTCAGAGTAGCTTTAAATTTTAAAAATATTGCATGTATATGCATGTGCTTAACCCTACAGTAGAGTTCTTAATTCAGCCTCTTACAGTGTCCAGAAATCTATAACCTGATATAATTAAGCACAGTTTGGAGATGAGCAAATATGTATCTTAAGGCTAATGATATGAAAAATGCTCCATAATTGCTCCTGAGATAGGAGGAAAAATAGTTTGACAAAAAAATAGTGTGTGTTTTCTTGTAGTAGTCAGTGTTTCTCCCTATTGCAAAAGATGAGTGGGTTCTTTTTTCAGTTGTATTATAATGTTTAGGTTGTTTAGGTTGTTGTATGTCAGGTGGGGGAAGAAGGATTGTGAAAATGATTATATGTAAAGTGAGGTTTCACAAAGAATACTTTTCTAAAACAGATTCATTTATAAATTTCTTTCTTTTTTAAATTATGCTATTTAGTGTTTCTGAAGTCTTGTTTCTTAAAGCCTTAAATTTTGTGTTTAAGGCTAAGTAGTGAAAGCATTTTCTCCGAGTCATTTGCTTTATTGGTGCTAGACCCTGTCACGTGTTCATCAGTAGAAAAGCAGATTGTATTTTCTTTGTGAAACATCACTGTGTGATAAAGTATATGTGTATTTAGCATCCTTGTTTTTCTTTATGCTAAAGTGGATTCAGCTGTGTTGGGGCAGAAGAGACGGGACCAGCTGCTGGCCACATTTCCTGCTTTATTTTAAAAGGTAGTATAAGAAATGAGAATAAAGAGGTAACAGGGCTTTTGCTGTCTTTGGTTAAAAAAAAAGAAGTTGAATGCTGGGATTATTTACTGTCATCCAAGATGATTTTTTTAAAGAGGCAATAGTCTATCAAACAGGTTTTACTCCACTGTATGCAGAATTCCATCTGTTCAGGGGATATTGCCAGCACAAAAGAGACTTAGTGGGATATGTGTGACCTTACACCTCTGCGGTGGCATCAACAGGGCTGTTCAAAGTTTCAGTCTTAACTTGGGTAACTCTGTGGTGACTGATGGGTTATACCAGTGCACAGGAGTCAGAGTTAACCACCAGGACCTGCACTGACTGATACGCAAAATGGAAATAATTTAGGTTCAACCTAATCTCAACCTGCCTAGCTCAGACTTCATGAACGTGCTTTATTTTTCAGTTTAATGTGCTTGAGGAAAAGAGAAACACTAATGTAGCAAGCATGGGATGTTCCAGTGGCATTTTTATGGTTACTTCAGTGTAGGAGTGTTTTTTAAGTTAATTTAAATATGCATTCTTTCTTGTCGCATCACTGCTGAATGGCAGGGTCAGGGACAGTTCTTCTGGCCTCTGCTGTGAACCTGCACAATGCTCTGTCATGACACGACCTGTGGCTGTGTCTGAGAGCAGCTGATTTTCTGACATGCAAAATGATGTATTGTGGTACAAGAACAAGGTCAAGTCCCAAGAAAGTCAGTGGCTGCAGGCATTTCTAGTGCCTACTGAATCATATTTAAACCAAATAGAAGGGAGGAAGTTATTTGAAACTAACCAGCTGTACTATCTGTATGGTGTATTATTAATGTAGCTTTTTGAAGTGAAAGCCTTGAAATGACATAACTTAATACTTGAAAATATATTGTAAATGTTTCTTTGTAATTATGTGCCATTCAGATAAGAATACAATATCATAATAAAATCAGACTTGTTGATCTTTCAGTTTATGGGCTCAAATGTTTTTTTCATCTTTTTCTTTTCATGAATGACTTGGTTCATTAAACAAAGTGGTAAAACAGAGGGGAAAATGTTGTTGCTGCTATCTCTGGATCATCAACTGGAAAACAAGATATAATGGATCAGGGTATGCAGGAGAAATGTTCTTGCTCTTCTCTCTTTAGGTAAAGGTAATTCTGTGGTGAGGACAACACAAAGTTATTATTCCTTGAACTGCAGATAGAGCTGTGCTTCTGAGAATCAGCACTTCTTGTATTTCATAGTTCTTAATTTTTTTATTAAATGGATATGTTTGATCAATATGCTACAGAGGACTAAAATACTTACATAAGCCCTTCTGTTGTTTATTGGCATCTTCCTCCTGTCTGTTCTATTTTTAGGCTCTGAAGTTTTATGACTGGTTAATTACATGCTGTTGAATCAAAATCTTTGATCAAATTGCTATTTCCACACTAAACACCAGAGTGAGTGTTAAAAACAAAAGGTTTGACAGTGCTGAAAGGACAGAACGTTTTTATGGCTCCGGAGTGGGCCATGTACTGTATGTTCAGATCTCTGTTCATCTTAAATGCTTTATTTGTAGAGGACAGTTTGAAATAGTGCACTGGCTTTCTAGCATGAGGGGATTCTAGTGAAAGTGGTCTGCAGCTTGACAAAAAGGAGCATTTCACAAAAAATACTGCATAAAAATGTAAAAGCATACTGGCATGCTCTGCCTGTTTGGCCTCTAGCTGTAGAAAAAATCCTGTTCAGCACTGAAATGTGTTTGGTAAATTGTACCACAGAATCAAGTGCTGCTAGTGGTCAGCTGCACAGCTATGCTACCTGCATTTACCTTTTTTTTTCTTCTCAACAGAGTCATTTGAAGACTAGTTAGTGTTTATATAAGAAACAGTTTCATGCTCAGTTCTCCTTTAGTCCTTTGGAGTTAGATTCTGGTGCTGTGACTCTTGGTAGTGTTCTAAACTTCTCTTTCCTATGAAGAGCTTTGCAGCATCTGGGAGTTAAAAACAAATCGATGCTTCTGTAATCTGTAGCTGCCTGGAGAGATGATATCAAAGGAAATGCAGGGAGCCATGTTCCAGCACTTGGCATTTGCAGATAATCAGATTTCTCATGCCATTTGTCAAAATTGTAGTCAGTTTTCCCTGTGAAACATGGGGATCTTTCACAAAATCCAAAGGCCCTTTGTACATTTACTGATTTTTAAAATGCTGTGTTTTCTGGAGTTTGTAGTTAAGGAGGTTTTCTGGAACCAGCAATATTCCGGTTATAGGGCTGTATTGCTATTAGTTACACTGTAAAATGTCTGAAGGATATGTTAGGTATGGGAGCTGTTCAAATGGACTCTATTTAAAGAATACCCTGTGCAAAAATTGCATCAGTTACCAGCTGCTGATTCTACATTTTTTCACCCAGTTTAAGTGGGATATGCAGATGTGGAGAAATAACTCTGCCTGTGCTCATTAGCAGGAGGATGCCAAGGGCGGGACTTGCACATGTACCAGGAGGATTTGCAGGAGAAATAGAATACATTGTAATGATGAGACAGCATTTAGAATGGTGCATCTACAAGAAAAAAGTGGAGCTTTTATAGTATTTCTGTTGGCTCTTATCTGTAGCTATTCTTGGCATTCTTTTGGCCAGAGTTCAGACTTGGAATAGCCTGAAGTCCTTTCTGTGGGATATGTAGCCTGTGCCTGGCTCGTTTGTACTACAGTGGTGGGAGAAAGGATCCAGCTAGCACCTGTTCTCACTCAGTGTTTGTGGGGTTTATTACAGTTGTCAGAGGCCGAGGACTGGTTCTTGGGGGTTGTAGGTGATAGGTCATATCCTGTGTATGAAACAGGGAATGGAAGGAAGATTCCCAGATTCCTGTGTAGGCACTCCTCCACACGCATGCATGTCAGAACTGGGATAGTATCCTGCTGTCCTGTGGAATTCTGAAACAATTTCAGACTTTATTGATTGACTCCAAGAACACTTTTTCCCCTCAACAGTTGAAGGAGAGGTACAGAAGGTATAACTGAAAAGTTTCCTTGTTCATGAACACACCACCTTTCTAGTCTCAGGAGTGTTCAGCTGACCTTTGATGTGACTAGTACTGAACATGTAAAGTACATGCCTGCAATTTGTGCGTTCATCAGTGATGCTGGAAACAACTATCAGTCCTTGCAACTTACTAAAATGTTCAGGAATGTAACTTTTCTTTTTAATATATAATCTTCACCTTTCACTTGAATAAATAAGTATCTAAAAGGATGTGGTTTGTCCAGGTCAGACCACTAAAGATCAGAACAAGCATTTTGGTGACTGAGGATAATTATCACTTCCATTTATACCAAAATGAAAGTAGTATTTGGAAGGGAAGATCCTTTTGAATCTCACCCTTTAATAAGCACTGGAATATGTTTACAGTATTTTAACTATATAATGTTAAACACATGAAACGTTAAACACTGAGCCAATCATTGTCATTCTTAAAATACTATTGCACAATAACACCTTTATTTTATGTTTTTATTATCACAGGTAAGTGGTTCTGTTGGTTAAAGTCTGATGGCTTCTGGAGATATGACAGTGCACTGTCATGTAAAATACTTGGTCCATGGGAATCTCCAGTCGGGGTGATTAAGGTAAGGCCAAGCTGTCTGGGTGCAGACCAGGATGGGAACATCATCCTGGTAACACAGCAACACTTTGAATCAAGAAAACTCAATGATCTCTACCTATCAACAACAGGGAGTCTGTGTTGCTGCTGGGTATAGATAAAGAATGTGTCATGTTCCTGCTGTAATGACCTATTTTTAAGGAAAAGGTAGATAAAGATTATGAAACTCCTTCAGTAGATTTTCATTAGCATTACAGCATAAATTTTAACCCCTTTCAATTAAAGGTCTCAATGCTGAATTTTTAATTCTCATTAATAAGTATTTCCCTGTGCATCAGAGGGTGCTAGAATTTTACTGAAGTGACTGTTGACCAGTAACTGTACAGCTTTTACAGTTACAGAACCATTTAGGTTTGGAAAAGACCTCCAGGACCATCAAGTCCAACCTTTCACTCATCACCAGCTCTTCAACTAGACCATGCCACTAAGTGCCACATGTAGTGGTTTCTTGAACACCTCCAGGGAGGGAGACTCCTGCCACCTCCTGGACAGTCCATTACAATGCTCAACAAGCCTTCCTGACATGAAATTCCTCCTGATGTTCAACCTGAAACTCCCCTAGCACCATTTGAGGCCATTTCCTCTTGTCCTGTCACTTGTTGCCTGGGAGAAGAAGCTGACCTCCACCTATGGCAGGTTAAGACCATTACATCAGATTGGGAGTATTGCTTCTGTAGAATTCCTGAATTAGCTCTCAGATTGCAGAATACACTAAGGACACCTCCTGCAGTAGGAGAGCTGCAATTTATATTGCTCTAGAACATACAGCCACCAATGTGAAGACACACATGACTCATAAATGCATTACTCTGCACCACTGACCTTAGACATTGCTGAGATACCCCCAGTAATGGCACTGGCCCTCAAAGGCCTCTCGCCACAGCCCCATCCTTCAGGAAAAGACTTCATTTCAAGGCAAAATGGTTACCAGGCCAAAGGCTGTTTTTTTGATATGCTGGGAAGCTTGACAGGACTACCACTCCTGATTGCTCTGTGATACAAGTGTTCTCTACATTGTGACCCATCTAACGGTGTAAATGAGGTAATCTTGTGACAGAAGTTTTGTGCTAGCAGTATGGGGAAAAAGGGAGAAAAGTACTCAGATTTTGAGTAGATCTCTAGTAAAACCTTGCCTTGATCTTCCCCCTATTGGTTGTGGGGTTCTTTTGGTTGGTCTTTTTTTTTTTTTTAATAAATCTCTATGGTTTGCATTAAGAAGGAAAAAAACTCTTTTTCGAGAATACTCATTTTTTTACAGCTTCTAAAAGTTGTAGCATTACCTTAGAACCAAACATTAAGCAGGGACTATAAATGCTTTCTTGCCTCCCATTACCAAAGCAATACACCTGTCTACTATTCAGCTGTATACACTAAACTGGCCATAATGAAAAGTTTAACCTGCATTTAAGTTCAAAACTTAAAAAAAGTCCAGTGCAGAGACTGTTTTTGTATTAAAGAGACAGCAACACTTATTTTTCTTGTTTATTATGGTTACTTATCCAAGGCAATTGAAAAGTTGCGTAATTTCATTCAGGTAGCTCTTCAGGGTCCCTGCTACTGTTCATCTGCAGCAGCATCTTGATATATATTCCATGCTGTTTAGTGGCAAGGTATAATCCAGTCAGAGCCTGTACCAGTATACCCAGACTCATCTTTCTAAAGACAGGCTGAGAAGTTGTGAGCCAGTAGCGTAACAGATTTTCTTTTCCTGGCAAGGGAGTTGACATATACCTAAACAACAGAAACAGTGGTAGAAACTTTTTTTTTCCATGTAAGTGTCAAGAATTAACATAAATATTTATGTAGATAGTAATTTTCTTTTCCTTCTGTGTTAAATTCACCTGGTGGAACTGAGCTCTCTGCATAAATGCTTTAAAACATCCTAACCATGCCCTGGGTCTCACCAAGCCTCACCCTGCTGTTGCTGTGCTCTGAACTACACAGAATGATACCTCTCAGGGACTTTGGCTGCTGGGCACTGCCCAGGGTCACTGAGGTCTCTTGGCTGTCCAGCCACCTTCAGTGGTGGCAGGATGGCAACCACTGCACACAGCCAGGCACAGCCTGGGAGACTTGGAAGGCTCCTGCTAAACACAAGGGCTTCCCAATGGATCACTTTGCAGATCTTATTTCACTTTGATGTAGCTCTTACAAACTTCATTTTGTAATTAGATGACCTTAATGTATATCTCCTTCCACATCCTAAATGTCTACAAGAAGACCAGTGTGCACAGATCAAATATCTACAGAATTTACACTGAGCTGAACATTAACCCATAAATACATTTCAATCAAAACACTGCAGGTAAGACATACCTGGCTGCAAGGCTTCCATTCAAGGGGATAGCCAGGAAAATGGGATAGAAACCACCCACAACAGCACCTACTAATCCTCCTCTGATCACAGCACAGACCTCACAGTTCAGCTGACCTGCGTGGCAAACCGTATTTCACTGTCAACATCCACACATGCTCCACCACATCAATTTATAAGCTGCGTGCAAGAACCTGAAAACAGGCTCTTGACAGAAACTTCCAAGCTGTACAGGTATGCAAAAAAAAATAAAGGAGGACTCTTTCAAAAAACAACAACAACAACAAAAAAAACCACCCAAACAACAACAAAAACAGTCCCAAAACAAAACCAGACAAAACAAAAAAACAATCACTCCCACTCCAACCTATGGGAAATTTATCATTTGAAAGCTGACCTTCAAATGAAATTGTAGAGATGGGGAGAAATTGAACTGCTTTGTTGCAGTCACTTTTACATGTCTGTTTTACATGACTGGGTGAAAAATGCTGAAAATAAGTAATGTGTAAAAGATTTTTTTAGAGATTTTATATATATATATATTAAAAAACATATGTATCTCCTTTCTCACTCCACTTTGAGAACTCGCTGCAGTCTTCCAATGCATTCTGTTTTTCAAACTCTGCTTTACAAACTGAGATTTTTCAAGACCACAACAGTTTAAGAGCACTGTTCTGCAGGGAGAAAAAGCTCCTCTAGTGTTACATTGCTTACAGAAAGCAAAGCCCTTTCAAAAAAAAAAAAAAAAAAAAAAAGCGGTTTTTACCTGAAAATAAAGGGTCATGCACAAAAGCTTCATAACTTGCTGCTGTTGAAAGAAATGGGATAACAGCCATTGGAATAGCAGACACCAGGGAAGCCTTTCTGACATGTAAGATGCTCCTGAAGAAATTATTTGCTGCTAAGCCACATAAGCTGGAATTTGCTGCTAGGAAGTATTGTCCATGATTACAAAGGTTCCTGTGAAAAAAGGGAAGTCATTACAGCAACTGAGAACTGTAAAAAAGTTTAGTTTAGTCAACTCTACAATTCTCTTCTGAAAATCCTGCAACAAGGGGTAAGGGACATAAATCTCTCCCTGATGCAAAATGGAGAGTAACTACTTTCAAAAGCAGCCAGTGCAGCATCCTTTGTTATATGCCTGAGTTTACACACACTTCAAGAGTGAAGTGACAGGTTGAGAAGCCATTGCTACAATTTTTTCCCCCACTATTATAGTTAATGGAAACTTCATTAAAGCTCTCCTAATAAGCATGTTTCTAAGGATAACATTATCTCAAAATAAATGAGGAAATATATATACAATAAAATATATAAATTTAAAAAGTCAAGTCAATCTACTTATAATTCTTCTACATTTTAATGTTTTGAGTAATATTAAGCACTACAGGAAATATTTCAGAGATGTACTTGCTAATCTCACAAAACTTTAAACACTAAAAATGTCAGACATCAAGGACACCAACTGTTTCTTGTTTCGAATAGGAAAATTCAGATACTCAGGACGAGAAGAATCTACTTAGTGAGGTACAGAACTGCTACACTGCACAAAAGATAAGAAAAGGAGGATGGAAGAGTTGGGGTTTGTGGCTTTTTGTTTGTTTGAGCTCCCTAGTGTTAAAAACAAGTGCCTGGGTAAACAGGAACTCTCAGTTTGACTGCAGTGTGCTTGCTCTTCCTTTCCAGATATCAGTGAGCTTCCCTTTGGATACAAGCTGTAAGTCCTGCCAGTGACTGGCAGCTACTTCTTTCCAAAGCCCAGCAATCTGTAAGTCCAGAGTTTCTATCCAGACATTACCACATCACTACTGAGTATCTGCCTCCCCTGCTCTCCTGGGGAAGGAGGAGTTTTGGAGGCTGAACATGAGGGCAGCAGATCCTACACAAAGTTGCAGCCTTTGCTTTCTCACCTGTGTGGGGAGGCCCTGTGTTACTACCAGCAGTTTGTCTAGCCAGCCATTTAGTCCTATTAAAAAATATAAATAAAATAAGCTTTTGATTACTCTTATTTCTAAAAAATGTATTCAAGCTGATATACACATGCAAATGGCTCGTAACAGAACCAGCTCAGGTCCAGTAAGGTTTTGCAGTGACATGCAGTATCACAAACAAAAAGGTCATTTGTGAGGCCCAGAAGGCAATTAGCTGGCTTTGTGCTGTACAGAACCCTGCTGGTGAGCCTGCAGGACTCCAGCTGACTCCTCCACCACCACCTGGATACCTTAGTCTCGCCTTCCTGAAACAGGGAGCTGTGCAGAATGAAATGCAGAAACCAGCAGGTTGATGCTCACTCAGTTCTGGCCACAGGCCAGCCCTGCTGGACACAAGATGACTCCAGCAGAATCACATTTCAGTTTCCTAGAAAATTTTGTAGCTCTAGCACAAGACTGTGAGAATGCTCAAAGACAGTCAGGGCTGATCAACCATCAGAGAACTGGGGAGCACATGCCAGAAACCAGCAGAGCAGGACCAGAGCCAACACTCAAATAACCATATTGAAAAAGCATAAAACAAGTCTTCTGTTCTGGACAACAACAAGCATCTTTACAATTAACTAATTTTGTAACTGCAAGAAGAATTTGTAATACAAGAATAAGGAAAAAGAAAAGCCTGTAAGACTTGAAATATTTGATGCACTTCTCTTCATTTATTTTACCAGCACTTACTGATCTGCTTTAGGAAGCTCACTGAACATCTTTTGTATGATTTCCATCCGCTTAAATCTTTCCAAAATTAGTCTTTGCTGTGGAGAATCTAGTTCAAGAAACTCTCTTCCTGTCATCTTGAAGTTCTGGATCATAAGGGAAAAAAACCCAGATGTAATCCAAGTTACATAGCCCCATTGTGAATCAAATAAGCATTTAGACTCTTTGCCACTATGAATCACAAATACATTCCCTATTTTGCATGGCAGTACTCCAGGTTTAAATTGACCTAACTGTCAAATAGACCTGTAAGAAAAAACCCCAGCCAAATAAATCAGAAAGCCTACAGTTGCAGTGGGTTTGTGTGGCAAGATTCTGGTGGCAAGGGTGGCTTCTGAGATGCCAGGAGCTCCCCCATGTCTGACAGAGTCTGTTCCAGCCAGCTCCAAGACAGATCTGCTGCTGGCCAAGTCTAAGCCCAACCACTACAGTGGGGGTGTGTGGGGGGAAGTTAAGAAAGGGTAAAAATTGCTGCAAAACAGTAGCTGGAAAAGAGGAGTGAGAACACATTTGAGCAGCAGCCCTGCAGACCCTGAGGTGAGTGCAGAAGGAGGGGCAGGAGGTGCTCCAGTGCTGGAGCTGAGGTGCCCCTGCAGCCCATGGTGCAGACCATGGAGAGGCAGCTGTGTCGCTGCAGCCGGTGGGGGACCACGGGGAGCAGAGATCCACCTGCAGCCCCTGGAGCATCCCATGCCAGAGCAGTTGGATGGCCAAAGGAGGCTGTGACCCAGGGGGAGGCCTGTGCTGCAGCAGGCTCCTGGCAGGATGTGTGGCCACATGGTGAGAGGAGCCCAAGCTGGAGTGGGTTCCTGGCAGGACCTGTGAGCCCATGGGGGACCCACACTGGAACAGCCACTGCTACTGAAGGACTGAGCCCTGTGGAATGGACCCACACTGGAGTTCATAAGGAACTGCAGCCTGTGGGAAGGACTCCTGTTTGGGAAGTCTGTGGAGAACTGTCTCCCATGGAAGGGACCATACACTGGAAAAGAGTGCAAGGAGGAAGGAGTGGTAGAAACAACAAGTGATGAACTGATTACAACCTCCATTCCCTGTCTCCCTGCACTTCTAAGAGGGAGGAGGACACAGAGAAAAACAGCAGTGAAGGGAGGGGTGGAGGGAAGGTGTTTTAAGGATTTGGCTTTACTTCTCATTACCCTAGTCTGATTTGATTGACAGTATACTCAATTCCCCAAAAGTTTACTGTTTTGACTGTAATGGTAATTGGTGAGTGATCTCCCCGTCCTTACCACAACCCCATAGCTTTTATTCATACCTTCTCCCTGTCCTGTTGAGGCGGGAAGAACTGATAAGAGCATGTTGGTGGCCACCTGAGGCCAATCCTTCACAACAGCTCTTGATTACACTTGGAGTTTAGTGATTCAAGTGCTTTTTTTCCTACACGTTTTACTGCAGAGGAAATTCTCCCAGACTTACTTTGCCAACCGTACTTACCTTAAGTTGCTGCTATAACGTGAAGGCTGCGTCCTAAGTCCTACCTATGGGACCGAGCCTGCTTCGGTTCGGGCTTGGCAGGATGCAGGAGCGGAGAAGCGGGCCGAGCGGGCAGGAGGATCTCACCGGGATCGCTTGAGGCCGCCCGAGGAGGGACCCCAAACCCGTGCTTTGGGATCCCACAGACAGCACGTCACAGAGCTGTAAGCACCCCCTCTCCCTCAGCCCTGCGCGCCGCTGGAGGCAGAGCGAGCCCTCCCAAAGCCCCGCGGCCCGGCTCAGGTCAGAACCGTCACGCCGGGAAATTGCGGCTCAACCCTGACCTTCAAGCCCCACCGCTACCAGTCGCTGCCCCCGCACCGCGCTGCCCCTCCCGGCCTCTCCGCCGGGCTCAGGCTCCGACCTTGAGCCGTACGAACGGACACTGCCCGACCGCCCTCACGGAGCCGCTCCCGCCGCCTACAACATGGCTCCTCCCACCTCACGCCCTCCTCGTGGGCGCCGCCATCTTTCTCGCTCACATGATCCAGGGCCTCAAAGGCCGCCTGTGATTGGGCCGTTCGCCGCCGGCCAAGCATGGCTGCCACCGATTGGCCGCGGGCCGGCGGGCGGGGCCTGGCGCTGGTTGCCGGGGCGGCGGATGGCGGCGGCGGCTCCTCGATGGCGGCGGGGCTGAGCGCGGATCCTGCACCGGCGGCCGGGACGCGGGGACTCCCCCTTCGGTGCGGGGAGGCCCAGTCCTCGGGGTAACCCGCTGACCCCCTCCCCTCAGCCCGCGCCCCTTCCCCGCCTGCCCCCTCAGCCCTCGCGACGCCCGCTGCCCCCTTCCCTCGCCACCGGCTCCTTTGTGCTCCCCTCCCCGTCCCGCCTCCTTCGAGCCCCCCTCGCCCCGGCTGCGTCTCGCTTCGCCCCACCTCCAAGCCCTCCCTCATCCCCTCAGCTCCTGCCTCTCGCTTGTCCCTCAGCAGCCCCGGGGGGAATTGTCCTCGTCCGTAAACGCAGCCTGGGTCCGCCAGTTCACCTGCATCCATCCCAGTCCCCCAGCCAGCCAGCCAGCCCTCTGTGTCTTGTTTCGGCTCGGAAAGCAGCAGGCGGACGGACTCCTTTGGGTTCGAGAGAACCGGGGGAGGGTGGAGTGGGGAGGGGATGAAGGGGGAGAGCCGCTGAGTCCCTGCCCGCGGGATGCGGGGCCGAACAGATCCCAGCTGCGAACATCAGAGAGCAGAGCAGAGCCGGCCCCTCACAAACCCCGCTCCCTTGTCCCCGAGAAGACGATGCACAGCAAAGCCCTGTCATGTGCACCGCAGCTCCTCGTCCTCGCGGGCAAGGGAAGCGTTCGGAGCTTGTCCGCCTTTCTCAGAATTCTCCTTAACGAAGTAGATGAGGAAAATCTATCCCGTTTCTGTTTCTCTTTTTGTTTTTCCAGAAAAAAGGGGAGAGAGAGAGAGGCTGATACTGAAGCCAACCCGCTGCGCTTCTGAGTGGGAAACTCCGGACTGATCTCATGGCTTGCTTTTTATTTCATTAATACTTCATTATCTCTGAAAATGAACCTTTTGTGAAGCTCTTCTCCTAACTCTCCTTATTCCTCCTTCACGAGGTGGCTGCTGCTGTGCAAGGGAAGGAATGGCATGAAGTAAATTACTCCAGTATAAAGCAATCTGCTTTGCCCAAGCGCCCAATGGGCAGCACTGTCACTTTAATAATTCCAGGTCAAGGGATTGCTTTCCTCGTTTTCAATCCTCTCTTTTAATACATGGGAGGATCAGAGGGACATTAAAGTCCGTAAGGCTGGGTGGCTTGCAGATAATAAAAATGAAAGTGTCTGCCCAGTGACTTCCGTTGGGTAAGAGGGTGATATTGGAAGGCTCTTGTCTGGTGAGGAAAAAGGGATCTTTTCAGTCTGCTGTGTAGTCACCTAATACATAGCTAGCAAAATTAACTCAAGAAGTGAAAGAGCTTAAAGAGGCGCTTTGGATTGTTTTTGTCTTCCTCCTTATTTGGATTACGTGGGCGTTTTTGTCCTGCAAATAATATGTTTTGGAGCATGTACAGGTGGAGTATTGAGACAGCTGCCTAGAGATGGACTGTGCCTTAATTGTATTGCATAAAATCTTTTAATTTTCAAATTTTGCTGCCAGAAGCGGAGTTATAATAAGGTTTTATATTGCCAAGGAACGTTTGCTCTTGTATTTTTATAGAGTCAAATATATTTTAAAGAAATTGAAAGCATCTCTTTAAAAAGAATCAAAAAGCTTCTCTTTCCCCCCCTTTTTTTTTTCTTACTTGTGGAGAGCGTCGCAAGTCCAATCCAAGGAAAACAGCAAGTATTCATAGAAATGAAGATTGAAGCTGCATTTCCTTACTGAACTGTAAAAGAGTTCTGCAATAGATAGTCAGTTCCTGACCTTGCAGAGTGTTCCAGTAGTACTTCGTTAGTACCTGTAAATAAGTGCTTGCAACCAGATTCAGAAGTAGGAAGAAGAATGCCAGTCAAGAAGAAAGGTGGGCTATGAAGCTTCGTATCTCATATTGTGTCTTCATTGTGTTAGATTGCTGATTTCTAGTACTTAACCATTTCAAATTAAACATGCTTTAATCAGGAATGGAAATCGTTTTTCTTTTGCATTGAAAATGGGAGAAAAATCTGTGCAGTTACAATAATTATTTTTATAAGTAACTTTATGCTGTGTTTTAAGATTTACGTCAAATTTGGCCTCAAATGGTTTTTTTTTGTAAAGATCAGCTGTCTGAGATTTTGAACAGGCACCAAGAGAAAAGCTTGATGTTTAATTTTGTGAGAAGCCTCTCTTACAAACGCTAATAAATTTGAAAACCATAGTTTAATCTGTTATCTATTTGTGACATATTTGGCGGATAAACATCAGCTATCAGTTGCAGCATAAATAAATAACAAAGTTTCAAGGCTGATTTTAAAAACAAGTTGTGAGAGCTGTGTTTTGAAGGTGATGTGAATGTGTTTTTTTTTTTTAACGTGATTTTAATTAGCTTGAATTTCCATGCTTTAGTACAGTATAAAGCTCTTGTCTTTAAGGCTGTAGTATGGCAGTGTTTAAGAAAAGACAAACAGTCGTACATTTGGCCTCTTCTCACCTCCAGTTTGTGTTTGCAGCTTTGGAAAATGTGACTTCCAGTGATCAAACAACAATTGGGAAGTATATGAAGGAAAATTCTTACTCTGAAAACACTCGCAGACCTTAGGTTATTTCTGGTTTCTTGCAAAGTGGACACTGATTTAAAGTTTCTGAATGTGCTAATAGAGTAAGGGTCATGGGAACCTTGTTTTATTCAGCTCATCTATCCAGATGTGCCTGGGTCTAATATATTCCTGGATCTGATGATACAAAATGTGGGGGAAAGGGCAAAAAGTGAATGCTACAAACAGAAATGAGGATGTAATCAATGTGACTTTGGATTCTCTTCCATATAGGAATAATCCTTCATTAGTTATGAGTTAACATTTACTATATAAATACTGATAAAACACACAGATTGTTAGAATTATTTTAATGAAAAAACAATAAATGGGATTTTGTGATTGTGTTTTAAAAAATGACAGTGTAGAAATGAATTTTCAAACCTGAAATATTTTAATGAATGGCCTTGTCATTCATGGAATCACCTGGCATTATGTGTAGTAAAGGTGGAAACGTGTTTGGAGGAGTTCCGTTCTTCATAATTCATCCTGCTGTGATGTAAAAGTGTCACCCTGATGTACTGGGGAGGCTTCTGTATTCTGCCTGTTTACAGAAGGAAGACTGAGGCTTTTCATTATTTAAGTTTTAATCCTGATTTAGGTGATTTACACTAAGGGTGTTTCTGTGCCAGATGTTCAGCTCTAATTCAGTTTCTGAATACTCGCTGCAGGACTTTAGGGGTGAAATCTTACAGGCTCCTTTGTGCAGAAGTGAGATTGGCAATCACAGCAGTCCCTTCTGGCCTTAAAAATCTCTGAATTTCCTGTTTGTTTCCAGGCAGTTGGGCTCAGTCTTAGTGTACCCCAAGGCTTGACTTTCTTCTTTGGTGTTACAAGGATGTATGTTTTGGCAACATTAAAATACAAAGTCAAGAGACCCAAATGTCCCCCTTGAAATACTTTAAATTGTCACATCAATCAGTGTATTGAAGTTGCCAGTGTGAATGTATCTGATTATTAAAAGGGTATTGTTAAGAATGTATTTAAGCATGTAAATTGCAGGATTAAAAATGTTGGCGAATCAGCAACTTCATTGTTCTTTTGAGCGATTTAATTTCTCTAGTTCATGCAATAGACTTTAACTTTCTAAATGTAATTAAAAGCATGCTGGCAACTCAAAACATGCTACTGTTTTTAAAAAGATTGCTGTTTTTTCAAGTATTGTGTGTTAGTTCTATGAATATTAGGGAGATTGAGGGGATTCTTCCATGTTTGGTTTTTGGGGTTTCTTTCCCATTTATTTGCTTTATGATTTTGACAGCAGTTTGTGGCTAACTAGTTTAGTATTTCTGATGATGACTTATTTTCCTTTTTTGAGGAAAATTTGGGAGCTCACGTCTACCGCCCATCGAGGGCATCTGTAGAAATCTCAGTGGGATACTCTCTTGTAGGCTGTGCAGAAGTATTTCAGTATCAGCACTGAGGACAGGATTATCCCTCTCCTTGTCAGCACTTCTTTCTGCATTGCTATATTGGATTTGATTAAAATATTCTCCTAAAATCAGTATGGAGACAGAGAAACCTGTGAAACAAGCTTTGAAAGATACTGATATTTATCGCTGGAAGTTGTTGTCAAGCACTGTTTTCTTTGGCACTGGCCGGTTGTGGGTCTTTCTAAAGAACAGTTGCAGCATTTTGGTAATTTACTTTCCACATCTAGTACCAGTCTTCACATTTCATATAGCTTTGCACCTAGTTTACACTTCACCTTACTGCTTGGTGTGATGCCTGCTGAGTTGCTTTTAAAAGTCCAGGTCTGTATAGTTAGGAAACAAATAGTTTGCTTAATAATAAAAATCATATAACTTATAGGAAGCTTTAATTTGTTATGGATGTGGGGGGAAAAAAAAAGGCTTGGTTCTGGTCATGTGTCAGTACCAGATTTCTATTGCCTGATGTGCTAGAGTGAAAATATTTTGTTTTTCTCACTTCTGTGTGGAGGCCAATGAGGCCCCACCTTCCCAGGAATGCTCACAGAGTTAACATGCTTGCTGGCAGTACCAGCAAAAAGCAAGGCTGGAAAGGGACTGTGGAGTATCCTGTGTTGTTGGATGTGCTCCCTATAGGTATGAGGTGAGATAGTGTATGGATTGGTGCACTATTGCTGCACAATTAAACACAGGGCTCTTCTGTTTGGCTTTTGCTCATCTCTAATTTTGAAGTACACTTAAAGTTTTAAATCAGATAAGACCGGTATCTGACTGTAGTTACAAAATGATTTGTTAGACAGTGCCATTGAGAGATGGAATGAGATGAACAATTTTGAGAAGTAAATAAATTTCTTATTTTTGCTTAATTTTTACCTTTTGCAAACTAGGATATTTCTGAATAGAACTGTTAATGAAAATATTATGGAATTTCTTCAAAGTAAAATTGTACTACCATATAGAAGAAGGGAGGTTAGGTTTTTGCATGGGCTTAGATGTCTGCTCTCCCTCCCTCCCTTCCTCCCTCCCTCCCTGAGTTACTTAGCTTGATTTCTGTTAACTGTAAGGGACTATATTTAGATCTGTAATTGCACATATTTTGGATTCATCAACAGAATAGTTAATAGCAAAAATGTTACTGTAATTCATTCATGGCTTTCACAGTGATGGAAAGAACTAATTAAATCCATGCTCCTCTGTGATGAAGACCAGATTCCAGTTTTGGAGCCCTGCTTGTGATTCACACAGAGATGGCAGGAATTCACACATCTGGGTGCCTGGCTGCACATGTGCTTCTAGACTAACCCTGTCATCCTCCTTGCACATCTAGCTGTGTTCAGGCAGTCAGAGGTATGAGTGTTGGGGTTTGTGCTGCCCTCATCCCACTTTGCATCTCTCAAAGGGAGAGGGATTGTACCTGTAGTCGGATGAAACCTGTGGGCTGCTGTTAAAACCATCTTAACTTGCCCCACCTTGTTGCCCATTTATAAAGACGTGCTGACTCTGTCATGGAATAACTTTTTGCATCATTCCTTTTTTTATTAAAAATGCCTCCCAGGGCATGTTTTATTAAGCACATCAATGTCAAGAATTAAAATGTGTCAGTCTGAATCCATGTGGACAACTTCTGGGCCATTTAGAAGAATCTGACAGATGTGCTCTATGAAATCCTGGATTTTGTAGTGGTAATTCTGACTTTGTGGCTGGTCTGTTGAAAGGCAGGCATCTAAAAACAACTCAGCAGGAACTTTTAAAACAAAGTTCGTAAAGGACCAGACAAAGCTAGCTCCCATTCATGTTCCTAATAAACTTTCAAGGTGGAAGCTTCTTTTTAGCTAACAGAATTTAAATTTAGGGTCATAACTTTTTGTGCTCAAAAATCTCGAATGTGGTTTCAGTCTTCTTACATCTTACAGCAGCAAATCTAACATATACTGGAAATTTTCTTTCTCATTATCTTGTACCAGGTAATTGGTATTACAAGATTTTTGTCCTTTCAGTTGCTGAATGTGAATTCTCAAATAAGTATATGGCTAAAAGGCTACCTCCTTCACTCCAAGTTTTGTTCAACTGCCTCTCAGTTTTTACAGTTATTTTCAGTATGGGAGCAGTGCAAATTTTAGTTGTGTTTACAGACTGTGGAAAACACAATTTTAGATTTCCAAGAGTTAAACAAACGAGTGTCAGAAAATTACTATCTAAACCGTGCCAATTTTCACCACAAAGCTTTGATTTAAAGATGTCACTGCTTTTATGGCAGCGAGCTTTTTCCAGCCAGACATTGTTTCTGCTGTGAGAAACAGTGAAGTATTTTGCCTACAAAAAGACTAAAGGAGCAGGCATTATACAGAACAAGCCTTTGTTACATGCATGCACACTGCAAAGCTAAGTGGACTCTGGACTGGGAATAGTGAAATTTATGCTCTTTTTCAGCCCTGCTGTTATTCTGGTACTTCTCAGATGTTTAATGTAGATCCATCCCATTTTAGTTGCCTCACCTAGGTAGGGTGCCCAGCCTTTTGTCCTAGAGTGTTGCTTTGGTCAGCAGAGAGAGAGATCCACCTCCAAAGGGCATTTTAACACACCTACGATCTGCATTGCCTTCTGGACAATTGTCATTTTCTCAGGGTACAGAACACAGGGTAACCACACTATAACTTCCTTACCTCAGTTTGATGATGTCTCATTCTCTCAAAAAAATTTTAGTGGAAAAACATCTCCTTATCTGAGATATTTATGAGAGCTGACACTGTGTGTTCTGTGAATTCTATAAATGAACACTATTCATTATTTTAGGGGAGGGGAAAAGTGTTATAAATTATTGTACTATTAGTCACTGGACTTGGAAGCAACCACTGTGTTGGTACAAGCACAAGAGGCAGCTGTGCATCCTCTCCTCCATTCCTCTTAAGTGCGTATTGCACTCAGTAGGAAGCAATGGTGTCTTGCATTATAAGCATAATCTTTTTCCTTCTCATCCTCTCTTTCCTTATGAATTTGTTCCAGGTGGCCTAGCTAGATGTCAGAGGGTAACCATGGAGAAAAAGCCAAATTTGTAACTAGTGGCCAAATGTGATAAAAGATGATTTTGCAGTCCCTGCTTCAGCAAAATGAGAAAATCTGCCTTACTCAGATATGCTTATTTTGGTCAGGTCATACCAGGTTTCTGCTTCTTAGAAGTATTTAAGGTCTTTTTCACTGTGTATCTTGTATTTACTGCAAGTTAACGCAGTACTGAACAACAGCTCTATAAAAATAGAAATAAAGGTCATGTTTTCTCCTGCAATATTCATCCCAGAAAGAGCCAGTGAGGCTGCCCTGACCTAATGGGTGATGGGAGTAGTAATCAACAGAAAATATGTGAAGAAAACATTTGCTCTTTATTGGATGTGGTCCAGAAGAGTTTTTGGTGGCAGAACTTTGCCAGGACAAGTCAGTGCAATTGTCCCTAAGTCTGTCTTCACTTTTGGGCTGAAGAGGTTAATGCTTCCTTCAAAACCTATTTATCAGGGAATTGAATCATGTAGAGTTCCCTGGAAAGAGGGAATCTGGACAGTTTACAGTTTCACAAGCAGAAATGAGGCTTTTCTGATTTCAGATGCTCCTCTCCCCTGACCGTATGGGCATATCTCACATCATGCTGTAGTGGAATAATTCCAGACTCCTCCTGGTTCAGATCTAGGTGTTGAGCACTATGTTAACACTGCCTTGCAGATGGATGTCTGCTAAGCTGTGCTTTTTACCAAAAAAACCCCAACCAAACAACCCCAACCCAAGGTTTGCAAATCTACAGACCCAGTTGTTTCATGTCCAAAATGTAAAATTTATTTTATGTTGTTGCCTGAAGGTGCATGTTGGGTTTTTTTATTGACTCAGGGATTCTAGTATAATGCAAAGGCTTTCAAATTTAAAAATTCCAACATGGATGTGAGAAAATGTAAGACCGTAATGCCTATTTTGCTAATCAATAAAGGTAATTTGAGCTCATTCCTTTTTTTTTTTTAGCATTACTAGAAATCATTTGTGTTACTGAATTGTTTTCTTCCATGTAATATAATTATTCTTTTGTATGAGTTTGGAAGTGATTTATTCCTGAACAGGCATATTTTTCGTAGTTTTCTGTCTTACTCCAATTTTCACATTTATGTTAATTTTGATACTGAATGTTCTTCTAAAGGAAAAAAAAAAAACCTAGCTGCTGTAGTAAGTGTGCAACTCCTGGTTTTACTCTTGCAACTATACATCAAGTTCCACTAGTTTTGTCTTGCATTTAATTAGATTGTAAGCTCTTCAAAGCAGGGCACTCTGATAATTTTGCATTGTTAAGATGTCAATTTACATTTGTTCAGCTGTATAAATAAGAGGTTTTTATTTGGTGCTATGTCATTTTGAGGGTTTGTGGCTTCATTTTTCATTCTGTCTTCATATTTGCATTGTTGGTTTAACATTAACATTTTTACACCTAGATTTTAACATTGTGACACTTGAAAGGCAGAAACAAGAAGGTCAGGTGAAGCTACTTGTAATTGCAGGGTGTCTGGTTTTGGAAGGAGTCTCAAGGCCTCAGAATCTGCTCATTCTGTTGCCTGGAATGCAAACAGGTCACCTGTGTAGCCAGGTCACCAAACTGGAGCAAGGATTGTTAATGAACAAGTCCCACATTGCCTTCAACATATCTGGGAAAAGAGAACTCATTGGAAAAAAGGAATGGCCCTGGTGTGATGAGCAGCTGATATCAGTACTTGCTAAAGCCCTTTTGTGGTCTCCTGAGGAGAAGTGGTGTGGTGGGAAGAATTCGGGTCCCAGAATGAGCCCCTGATAAGCACTGGTCTCTTCCTTATGGTGAAGCGTGATACCTAAGATGAACAGGTTATACATTAAATACTGAGTGTTTTTCCAATATTTAATTGTAGTTTATAGGCAGGGATGAGTAGAGAAGACATATCAGTGGGATTGAAGGGGTCAGATAGTCATCTGGGGGCTCTGAAGCAGGAATGTAGCTTGGTTTTTAGGGTGCTTTCTGATAAACAGAAATGCTAGAGTAAAGTTTGTGAGTTTATGCTGAGCCACTTCCTGATCTTTATATAATTATCCTATTCCTTGTGTTAGTTCAGTTAGATAAGTTTAAAGAATTATATTTAAAACAAAAAAATGTGTAAAGGCAGCATTTTACCAGAACAGATGTGTGGTTGCATGTTGTAAAAACAAGTTTGAAGATACATGGACAACAAGGCTACATTGAACTAATCAACACAGATATCTGAAATTTTTCTTGGTTTTCCTTATAGTAAGTTAGACAAAAAATCTTAACAAATAGGCAAAAAAAAAGAGCCCATCATGTCCCTAGTTGGTTGTGTGTGTTGTGTTTCATAAAGCTGATGGTTTTTCTGTCCAGCTCTATCCATCAGTCAGTGTTCCTGTATCATTACTGGGTGTCCAGCCTGAGTTTATAGGTTGTGTATTAAGATAAATTTAATTCCAGAAAAGAGAATAAGAGGCTTTGAGAAAGTCAAAAGTATACAAAAGTTGCAGAGGCTGGAACTGTGAAAAAGGACACTGAGCAGGGAAGGGACTTGATAACTCAAACAAGTGTAGAAGAGGCTGTAAAGGGAATAATGGTGGTTTGCTTTACACTTGGACATCTGGATGACAAGTAGTTGTCCTGATTTATAACAAAAAAAAAAAAAAAAAAAGATTATGTAGTAGGAAAAAACCACTAGAACCTTCAAGCACTGAAGTCAGATGGTGAGGGATCTGGTGGATGTTGTAGGAGGTTACCAGTGCAATTAGATGCCATCTGGGTGTAAGCCTGGGTCCTTCTGCACAGCAGGGAGGAAAACTGAAGACCTCATAGGGCTCCTCCAGGCTCTCTGTGTCTGTCTGTTCTGTTTCTCAGAGTCCAGCTGACACATCATAACACAACTCCTGCCCTTCAAAGCAATCTGACTTGCAGAACATTTAGCCCTCTGTGTTGTATCATCTGCTCAAATCAATATTCTGGAACAAGAGGCTGGTGAGCAACTTCTGCGGCTCCGTGGCAGCTGTGTGGGGCACAGACACCTGCAATAACACAACTGCATGGTAACACTGTTCAGTGCAAAGCTACCTGTCCTCCTTAAGGAAGTAAGGAGGACTGGTAGCTTTGCACTGAACTAATATCACTTACTTCCTAATATTTCCTTGGAATTTGGATACCTGGTTTCTCCTTAATATACCTAGGCATGTAATACTGCCTTGTTCTGAGAAATTGGTACTTGCATAGCAGTTCTTAAAGTCTGTATGGCCCATTTCTTGTCTGCTGGCAGCATCATGGTCTAGAGTAACACTGATTCAGAATGGAACTGTTCCTAAATTGGTGTTCTGTGGGAAAGCAGTTGTGCAGAGAATTCATCAAGGCTACGATTAGTTTAGGGATGTCACACTTTTTAGTTAATGGAGAGCAAGGAAACTTCAGAATGCAACCTCAACTTGAAATATCATTCCTTGAAAGACTCTCCACTTGTCGAAGATTAATCTCCACAGGCCATGTGTTGGCACACAGAGGAGGCCAATCTGGTTGCTAAAAGCTGAAATCCTAGAAACAAGCCTGCCTGGTATTCCCTTCGATGATTACCTCCCTTCTTTTTCTGTCCCCTTGTTTTCCCTAGCAGAACAGAAGATGGGTTTGTGTGCCATGCATATCCTGAGGAGCTGTTATTTTTAACCCTTTTGCTTGTTTGTTGTGAGTGCTCTCCGCGCTGGGTGATTGTCACATACGTCACACCTTATGCTTCCTCAAGGTTGTGTAACCCATATGCTGCATTTTCTGGATAGTTGTTTAAAGTCCTCTTAAAGAGATGAAGGGCCCAAGATGCTGGGAGCTTTTTGGTTTTTACACATATTCCCTGTCTGCTTTTCCTCTGTGCAGTCTTCTAGATTAGTATGTGTCTCATATTAATGTTTATATGTAAATATTTTATGATTATTGTTTGTCTAGTAGTTCTCAAGTCCTTTGAACCATGGGAGCTTAGAGCTTGTGTTTTTCTCAAGCATCTTAGTGTACTGTTTCTTGAATTTCTTTCTAAAATTTAACTGCCTTTCTGCTCTTTGCCTCTGTGGGTACTGAGTATTGTGTATTAGCAGAATTTATTCCTTTGTGTTTGCTGTTCTGTGTGCAGATCGGGGAAGGTAAATGAGTTGCTGATAGGTTTGACTTGGATCAGTCCCAAGGCAGGTTGCCTGGAAGTTTCTTACTGCATTCCCTCCTGCTGATCTGTAACAACTCATTTTAATTTTTTGAGAATTCCAGACCAGATAATCAAATCAAGACATCTTTAAATAATGGAGGCAGGGAACAGTGATTGCTCCTCTGTCTCTTATGGTCATCTAACTCTCCAAAATGAAAGTAGTTTTTTGCGATCCTTTTTCTTCTAAAGTTATCAAAGATCACTTCCTTGCTCCCTTTTGGGGTGCTCTGGTTCCATTTCTCACCTCTATTTTGGCTCCTGTGTTTTTTCTCCACCATTCTTCATTCCTTTTCCTGCTTCAATGCCCTACATTTTCCCAATTCTGGTTCTCAAAGACCTGTAAAGTGTCTCCTGAAATGTACTGCTATTTTCTTCTTTTAAAATTCACATCTACAACAGACTTGGCGAGTCAGAAGATAATTGAAATCCCTTTTAGGAAAAAACAGATTAAAAAAAAAAAAATGTAGAAATTGAAATAAAAACACTCCTTCATCTAATCAATTCAGTTAGGGTTAGATCTCAACTAATGTTAAATGTCTCTCACCAATGAAACCTTATTTTTCATTGAAATTGACATTTTTCCACCCTGTTGCACCCCAAAAATATTTTCATTCACAAACTTTGATGCCAGTGAAAATGATGCCAGTAAAATAATGCTAGGAAAAAAAAATGTACATGTGTTTCTAAACTTAGCAGGAGGCTGTGGTAGACTTTGTTCCCAGAGAGGCAGTGGCTGCCTGATACTCCCTTGGGCTGGTGCAGGGTACTGTTAACCAGCTGAGTCTGATTTCTTCCATGTGCAAGGCAGAACTTGCTGAGTTTGGAATTGTATTTTCATTTTTATCTCTCCATCTTCGAGCTACCTCGCTTCAGAGCAGGAGTTGAATGGCAGGATCATATTCCCAAGGAAAGCAGCAGCAGCTCTCAGCAGACTGGGGGTGTTCAAAGCACAATTTGAGTGCAAAATCAGTAACTGGTCCTGGCCAGTAGAGTTCAGCCTATAGGACTTTACTGTGGCCAGAGGGAGCTCTAATGGCTTGAAAATACCCATATATTCATATATAGGGCCTTAGCAGCATCTGCTTGAGTTATGTGATGCTTCCATTATCTGCTCCTTTGGTTTGAGCCATCATCCTTCAACAAACCCTGGATTGAAAATGGAGCTCCTTGGAGAATGGTTTTTGAATCACTTTCACTTTCTCATATAGTTTCAATTAATCATGTTAGTCAAACCTCTTCCTAATAATTTATTGTATTGAAGTTTAGGGATAAACCTAAATTGTCTTCAGGTGTAGTATATTTAGTTCATCTGAAGGATAAATGGTGTGCATAAATACCTGGGAGATATTTAAGAAACTTGTTTCTGGGGTCTGGCCTCTGGTGTGGTGTGTGACCTGCTATGTGCAGGTAGGGCTGTGTCATCTTCAGTCCCATATGATGGCACAAAAACTTTTTAATCAACTGTCCACACCAGCAGAGCTGCAGATGCTACCAGGACTCTACTGTAAATGCTGCAGGGAGTATAGTGTCTCCTTGCTTATCTGGAGTTTCAAAGTGGTTCTAAAAACATGTTTGCAAAACATGAGAGCATAGAAAACCAATCAGCAGAGGAAGGGAGTCCTTTTGCTTCAAGGTACTGGTTAGTGTTGCAAGTGGCTTCCAGGTCTCTGATATGGACCCTGAGAAGTACATGGAATTGATTTTGACATCATTTTAATAAAGTAGATGATAAAATTATTGCAGTATTTAAGGATGCATAATTATCAAATTTAGTCTTTCACGTGTGTGGCTTACATTTTAAGAACAATGCTTTAGGGAACAACTTATGGTGAGAATTTAATTTCTCCTGATATATAGTGCACCTTCCTCTGTACGTGCTTGGATTTATAGCTTCATTTCTTTTTGACAGTATCCCCAGAAAACTTTGTGTCTGTAAGATATACTGTGAAGTTATGTTTTGTTAAAATATAACTTGGATTTTCTGTACAATTTTCTATACAATTTTTGTATTTGTTTCATCAGATGTATGAGCATTGCCCCAACAGATTATTTAACTCTATAGCATAAGTATCTACTTATTGAGCTTTGAAAATTAACATCACAGAAAAATCTATGCAGTGGGGGTACTATAAAGTGTGGTGTATTCTGTAATGATCCCATCCAGTATAACAGCCCTGAGAAAAGAATTTGCCTCTTCTTTGATTCTTACATAGATGAATACATGAAGCAGAGACTCATTCTGTAGAAGAAAAATTGAGTAATTCCTTGTGTGATAAAAACTTTAGCTTGATAGAGGAAGGAAAGTTTTCTGAGGGGTCCAGTGAACAAAGTTACTTGCAGTTTTGTGTCAATATTACATATCTCTGATTTGCTGTGTTGTACAAATTACCTGTTCCCTGATCAGTAGCATAAACCACAAGCATTCCTGAGCTGTTTAAAAGTTGTGGAGGGATAAAGCAATAAAATTTACAGAATTGTGAGTTAGTTTGGGTTAACTGATAACTACTTGGACAAGATCCTGTAAGACCTTAAAAGCTATTTTTATTCCTTAAGATTTTTTCTTACAATTGTATTAAGATGTTTTGAGTATGATTTATTTAAACAAAACAATAATGCATTTACTGACTGTAAGAGTACAAGCATGTTTTTATAGGACTCCGTCTTCTGAATGGTTCTTATCAAAGTCCTCTTTCAGAGCCAATAGGATCAATTCAAAAATAGTGTCATAAAATACAAAGAAGCTGTAAAAAAAAATTAGATCTATGTCCAGCAGGCCTCATGGGGCACAGCTGATGGCTGACTTTTCACTGGTCTTTTGTTCACAGACAAAGGACCTACTCAGGATCCACGTAGAGGCCCACCTCTTGGGATATTAAAATGTGTGTTCAGTGGATTTGTTGTCTTGCTTGAATTTGGTTTTGGTATCAGTACTGTAGGATAGTGATCCTATAGGACAAAGATTTTTTTGGTTGCATTTCTGATATACTCTGTGAGGTACAGGCTGCTATAAATTAACTGTGTGGTTTATTGAATACTGGAATGGATACAGTGACCCAGCCCCTCGTGAAAGCCATCAATCTCTCATTCTTCTTGATGAAAATAATGTGTGGGTATTCAGATTCAGAAACTTCCACTTAATTGGGTGGCAGGGAATATGGTTCTTATTTGAGTATTGTGCTGCAGTCCATTCTTGCAAACAGATAGTACTTAAGCTTTGTAGCTGCAAAATAACAAAAAATACTGTATGTCCTTATCTGTGTTGGGTATGACTGGGAGTTAACAATGGTTATTATTTTGGGGAGAGTACTCAGCATTTTTCAGCTGAGACATTTTATTACATTATGTCCTATTGCTTTGTGTTGTGCAGAGGTAGGAATGTGCTGTGCTGGTGTTGAAAAGGATTGTGTCCCAGCATGCCAAATACTGTCAAATCCATATGAAGGTTTAGTTCTGTGTAATTTATAAACAGGAGAGTTCATCAAGAAGGGGAAAAGTTCTTTTTTGAAAGCCTGATCTGGTGAGAAATTGACTGGAGATTCAAGTAGTCTTCATAATTCTCTTGGCTTATTTAGGAGTACTCCAGCAACAGTGGTTGCACAGCCCTCCTCCCTGACATGCTGAAATAACTCTTGGTCAGGATATGCCTGGGTATCTTGATTGAATCACCCAGCACATTGCAGGTTAGTTGGAAAGCTAGGTACACTGCTGCCAAGTGAGATTGTGCAGGAAAAAGGATGCAACTCTCTGCTGGAGCTTAGGGATAGAGGAAAAATTAATGTCTCCTATTGAAGCTAGAGAGGAAAATTAGGCAGGAATATCATTACTTGATCTGGGATTTAGATTTAGCACTAGAGCTGTACTCTGTTGCTGGTTGTTCAGTTTGTATGATTTAGGACTCTTCTGAGGGCAACAAAAAGTAGTAACAACAGAAAGTAGCAACAAAAGTAGTCTTTGCATCTTCATGAATTGAAAAATAGTGTTTCAAGTGAAAATAAAAACTACTCATATCCCCAAAAGATGCTACTTTTTGTAGCATTGCACTTTTAAAAATACAAGCTGTACACTTTGGGAAAGGAATAATTAAAGGAGGGGATGTCAGCATGCTTCACCAAGTCACTAAGAAACAGAGAGTGGTATCCCTGGTGTGGAAGAAGCATTCACATCCCATTTTCCTAATTTCTCAGTCTACTCTTAAAATGTGTCCTCAGTACTGGATACTCTGCAGTGGTTTTCCACCACTCTGTGTCTTCTCTTTAAGTAACCGTGGATTCATTAGATATGCATGTCTGTACTTGGGAGAAGGAGAATTACTAATTTCAACCCATGCTTTTATGGACTAATTATTTTATTGAGGGTGGCCAGAAGGTTCACTGTACCAATGAATGTGCAAGTGTCGTAGGTGAGTCAGGCACGGTCATCATGAGGTCAGTAAAAGATATGATGTAATTGGGGTTTTAAAAGCAAAAGAAGCTGAACTTACATGCAGAAGTAGTTCTTTGTACTCAACCATATCCCACTTGGATCCAGAGCTTTGTTTCAAGGCTGTGCTTTTGGTTTGGATGACTTGATGGAAGCCCAGCTGAGGTATTGTGATGTGGCCTTAAAAGAGCTGATATCTCTCTCTCTCTGTGTGGGTTAGAAGTGGTCCTAAGTGTAATTGCCTAATTCTTACCTCCCCCAAGGACAGCTACCATAGAAAGAAGGAGTTCCTCTTGGAGACCCCCTCAAGGTGGTATCAGAACAGAGAATTGTGAGCTCCTCCATTATAATGGCTAGACTGCTATAAAATGTTCCCTAATCTTCCTGTCTATGGGATAGATACATAACATTGGACTCAATGATCTTGGAGGTCTTTTCCAACCTTATATGTGCCTGTGCACATATCAAAACATGTAAATAAAATTCCTTTTTATTGATTATGTTTTTCCTTTCTCTGATAAAATGCTTGTGACCAGGTAGAATTTCTGTGAGGAGAAAGAAAAAACATTGCATCTTTTTAAGCTTTAACGATTGAATAAAATTTTCCCCTTCTTTAATTTGAGAATGTGATCAGGTTACAGAATCCAAGTCATATCTCTGCCCCAATGTGAACTCATCTGGTTGTCACTTCCCAAGGCCTGTAATACAGGGAGTCATCAAGACCCTGAACAAAGACAGTCAATCTTCATACAGTGAAAAAGAAGCTTTATTATAGCTATTTAGTAAAAAAGAATTATAAAAGTGATCTTTATTGCCTTTCCAAGCATTTTACGTTACTTTGAGTTTAGTCTAACCAGAGGAATCTGACCCTCTCCTGGTAATGAAACTTGCATTGAACTCTAATGGAAGAAGTTTAGATTGAGGCACTTTCTTTTAATTATTAATTGGGGGGGAGGGGGGTGGGGGGGTTAAGTGTTTGGGAATCTTACTGAAAATTTGGTGGCAATACAATTACAAAAGCATGTGCAGGTATCTCGGTGTCATACATATGTTTGTGTGCATTTCTGGAATCTAACTGGGATGGGGAGAAGGACAGATGAGGTCTGATTCTCCATGTTCCTCTGTTTTCTTCTCTGTAAGATGGTGGTCTTTGGATTTCATGCAATTCTACACGCCATTCATGCTCTTGGCAAGTGGCTGCACAAAGATAATAGCAGCAGGAGAAACAGAGCTCTGCTCCTCTGGTCTCTTAGAGAAAGGCTGGATTGCTCTCTTTGAGCCAGCACATGGATGAAAGTCTGCTATCAAAGCCTCATTTACCAAAGAGGTAGATAGCAATTTCATGTATTGAGGGAATAGAAAAAACCAGCCTCACTCTTGGACACCTGCCTTTCAGATGCACATTTGTCAGTCAGAGAACAGAGAACTGAGTGCTGCAGATGCAAAGCAAACACTTTCATGTCTTCTCTGAATATGTTTTAAGGCCAGTTTTCTTGCATGGGTTTCCATAATGGTTATTGTCTGTAATTTTGTAGCTTCTGCAAGTTGTAATTTGGTCCAGGCGCCATAGTTTCCAGATGGTTTTGGATAAATGGAATTTGAGCACTTGTTATTGATGCTATTCCAATGATCATTTTCCCATATGCATATGTTGCTAGTGACATACAGCTAGTGACAGAAAGCAGTAACATCACCATCCCTGGAAGTGTTCCAAAGGCATATGGATGTGGCACTTGGGGATGTGGTTTGCTGGGGAGCACAGTGGTGCTGATTTAATACTTGGACTCAATGACTTTGTAGCTCTCTTCCAACCATAGTACTGGTATGATTCTATAAACACTTCCTCTAAATGTTGCTTATATGTGTGAACAATGCCTCTCAAAATGTGTAGTTAACATTTGAACACTTAGTTGCTTTTTGGAGCCAATTAAGACATTGTTGTGCTTGGTTTGTTTTTTTATTTAGATACTGACCGAGCTTTAGTACTGCTGGAAGAATATTGCAAAAAACTACAGAAGCCAGAAGAGCAACAACTGAAAAAAGCCATCAGAAAGGTGATGGGCATCTTTAAGAGCAGCTTGTTTCAGGCACTTCTAGGTAGGTACTAATGTTTAATACTAGGTTCACTCTCTTACAGGCTAGGTCAGACCTAGTAACTTTCTTATTAATCACTCTTTAATTTGTGTTTATGGTGAAAAGAATGTTGAGATGATCCTTACAGGTTCTCTGAGCAGAAACTCATTGTACTGATATTTTAAAGGTATTTTCTTACTTACAGAGAAGGAAAAGTAACAGAAACCTAGTACAAGTTAAAGTATTGAATAATTACACCTAAACCTTGCTGCTTTGTTTTATTGAATGGAAGATAAAGAATCAGAGTAAGATATAATTGTTTGTGCGAAGCTGAAGATGAAGCCATCTTCACAGGTAAATGGCCAAGTTTAATTGATTTCACTGGCACCAAGTGGCATTGAAAATCTTTGTGTCTTTTGAATAAGGTGTTTGTGAAAAGTGTCAGGAGAGAAACTCAAAAATGAGTTAAGAAAATTGCTCCAGGACAGTTTGGCAGAATGTTCCCATTCATGTGATGTTGCAGTGTTCAAATAGACTGAATGATACACCAGCACATCTTTCTTCCACTTACTTGAAGATCCCCATTTCATCTTGTAAATGATGTTAAAATCAAGTGCTTGTTGTTTTGGAGCTTGGTATAAAGCAACCTCCATGAGCTGTTATATATAATGTTATTAAGGTCATACATGTTTGCCTTGGCATTCCTTTGTTCCTTGTGCTGTGCCTCAGCTGCCAGCCATGGGAAGTGGTGACTGCAACTGTGCATCTCCCTTCCTCTACCTCCCTCTGCCCCCTTGCTCACATTGCATGGCCCTTCCTTCACACACAACTACATTTTGTGAGGAGCTCATCTCAAGGGTGCATTTCCTAACACAAATTATGTCTGTGGAAGCACACATGCCTTCAGCTTATGGCTGTTTGAAGCCAGAGTATCAGCTGTGCTCCTTGCAGAGCTACAGTCAGGACCAGTTATGGAAAAATTTTGATTGTGTTATAAAAGTGGAAGCACATTAATAACACATTATTAATGTGTAGACAATGGAGGTCTGGGACTAGTTTCAGGAATTCCTGTAGCATTTGTAGAAAATGTGTATTACCAGTCTCTGACATTTCCTGCAAATGGAGTTAATTAATGTTAGTGCTATTTTACTTGTAACTTTTCTTAGCTTCTTTAAAATTGTTAGCTTTATTTTATAAACTCTACATATTTTTAATTGCTCTGTATGCGTTAAAAAAGGAAGGGGATTAATAATTGAATTTACCACATAGTTGTGAATAGATTTGAAGATAAGGAGAAAAAACAAAGATTGGACCTTTCCATATTGTTTTTATGAAGATGACTATGGATATAGAAATGTGTACTGAAGAAATACACTAGTTATAGAAGTGACATTAGCTGTACATTTACTTCTGTACTACTTTGAAGTAATTAGAGTATTTCAGAGTATTCTAACAATGTGTGCTTTGTGTTTCTACCCTACAATATCTGTCGATGCATTACAGATGTTAGAAATGAAAAAGTGAATATAGCTGCAATAAGGTTGAATCCAAAGAACTTACATCCTTTGATTGCTACAATAACAGATTGAGAAGCATGGTGTTACAGAAGTTAGCATTTTAATTTGTGGGCCTTTAGATGTCTTTCTCTTCTTCTTAAATGCTTCCTTTTGTAGAAGAGGTTTGGGAATTGCGAGACGCGTTCAAAGTCTCTCATTATTACATTTGGTTTGTTACTTGGTTGGTCTAGAGTCTGGAACAATACTAAAGAGGGATCTCTCCATGAGAGGAGACATCCCACACATTTTAAGTGTGGCAGATGATGTTATTACACAATCAATAATGAGATTCTTTCATAATTGGTATTTAAAAAGTCCCTCACTTCCATAACATCTGTTTTAGCTTCATGGCATAGTTTCTCTATTCACCTATAAATCAGACCACCACACAAAGGAGTACCTAAGGCAGAGCTTCTGGTCTCTTCTTAAGTTCTGTACTGCTAATCTTCCTTTGTCTTTTATATTTACAGAATGTCTAATGGTCTTGAAAGTGTCCAATTTTCTGTGCCTGATCTTAATGAGACTTAATTTCCAGACTGTGAAAGTTCAATTCTTTCCAAAACTCTCTCAATATATATAGCTGTCAAATATTGGTTTTATCCAGAATGATTGACCTTTGGAATATTTATGCTGTAACTACTAATGAAAAATGTGATTTCTGTACAGAACCATTAATCTGGATGCAGAGGTGCACATTCTTACCAGGAATAAAATTAACATAAAATTATGTGCCAAATTCAGTTTTTGTAGGTCCCATAGCTTCAGTGGACTTTGGTTCCTTTACAAATAAATTTATCCATTGTAACCATCTCTGCCCTTTTAAGTTTCAGTTCTCGTTAACTTCCAAAAGGCTTTAAAAATCTGTTGGATGTCTTAAACTGAGTATAACAAGAACAGATAAAGAAAAATAATAGTCAATTTTCAAATCTTGTGTTGTCTAGTTCTTTTTATTCTCAAATTTATGCTTGTGTGATTATGCTGATTTGATTCAGCCATCTTTGAACTTGGCTTCTCAACGTGTGTCTGACTATTTTTATCTTCAATTTGTTTCATAAATATTAAATGTGGACTACTGAACAGTGAGTTAACATGAGAGAAAGGAAGATTCAATATTTTTCTTGCAATATTCTACACATGCAAGAAACCACTACAATCCTGTAAGGAAAAGTTCTGTAAGTGATTTACAAAAGGATTATTGAAGGATTGTCTTTTTATATTTTAATTAGGGTTTAAAAGCATTCCCTTCTCCCTTTGGGCTGTTCTTGTTGCTGGACTTCTTGCTAGAGTGGCTGTGCTCAGTGACAGCCAAGTTAGTTGCTAAGAGGCACATTTTCAAAGTGACATGTGGAACTGCAGTCTCTGGAGTCCCACTTACACTCCAGTGGCCCAAATACAATGCTTTGAAAATCCAGCCCTAAGAGGAGGGAGGAGGAGCAACTCTTCAGAAGGAGAATGCTTTGAGGGGAAGAACATGAATTGAGATATTGACATTGACAAGATAATTCTAGATTTCATTCTCCAGAAGGATTTTACACTCTTCTATGGGCAGTGAGGAGTTATGCTGTTGTTAGGACCTTGGAAGGATTTTTGTTTTTGTAGGTTCATCTTTAGCGAGCTGATAGTAAAATCACAAGGCTCCCTTAAATTGTAGCACATGTGCTGATGTGAACATTTTTAAAAGGAAGAGGAAATGAAACCTTCAAAAATCCAAATGTCTCATTTGTTGGGATTGTCTCATAATGGGGCATGTTGGAGACATCATGCTGAGATGATAAAAAAGGGAAATCATAAAAGAGAGTAATAATAGTCATTGGGATGTGTTAGAGCAACCAAAAAAAATTTTTTCCAGTTCTGTTCTTTAGGAAACTTAATAAATTTTAATAATGCAGTACATAGTTTAGTACAATTAATTCTGAGAAACCTCTGCTATATATTTGTATACTCTTCATTTCATTAAGAAAAGTGCATGATTCCACAGCTTAGAGGGTGACTCTGTGGAATGAGAATGGATAAAAGAGGTTTATGTCAGGGTTGTTTGAGTTTTTTTGTAGATACATCTCTATAAAAACATCATTTTGTTTCTAGTAGGAATTAAAGTGCCACAAATAACTGTAATCATCTTATGCAGTATTAGGTAAAAACTAATCTCCATAGGTTTTTCTAAAATTCGGATAAACCCAATCTGCAGTCAGTGACGTATTTCCTGCGGACTTTGAAACCATGTCTTGTGGTTTTTTTCTCATGTTTGCGTAACTTTGCCTGAATTCCAAAGTGCCGTATTTCTAATTAAAATATGCATCACCTTTCTTTTTTTTTGAATGGCATTGTACAATTTTTTCAAAATAGTGCGGATGTTGTGAAACTGCTCATCTTAAAAATCGCTGTAGCAAACATTACTGTTACAGAATTTACTCATCGTCTGTGTCACAGCCGGCGCTTAGAGACTTAGGATACAGTGTTACATTTCCAGTAGGCTGCTTGTTTTAGGTTCTGTTCCTCTTCCAGCTCACTTTTGAATAAACCTTGTTATAACAATCCTTTTTAAAAGCATGATCATGTCTTTTAAAAGTCAAAAAGGAAGCCGGATGATTTTTCTGCGATCTCATATTACTCTTCTGTTAAAAGATTGTATAAATGAAGTGGAAGTATAATTCAATAGTATTACATTAGTCTCAGAAATTCCAGAGATCTAGTTAAATCTTGTATTCTTCCATGTTACTCGAAGGTGCCTAGGACAGATAGAATATATAAAGAGAACATTTCAGAGATCCAAAGCAAGTTCCCCTTTGGTTTAATTATTTTAGGATAAAAGTATCTATTAAAAATAGCATTGTCTTTGAGAAATGTAAGTATTTATTATAGCTAGCATGAAGAGCTTGATTTCCTAAGGATTTGTCTTAGTTTGATTGACCTCGGTGTCTACAAAGTTGTGAGCTGGGAATGGCATTGCTTTTGCACTTAGGGCCATAGTTAAATTTCTGCATAGTTTAGATATGAAAAAAACTGGAGAGGAACCTATCACAGGAGTAATGATGGAATGTTGGAACATGTCACTGTCATGAAAAGAAAACTCTTAAGAATGAAAAATGAGGAAGATTTTGATAGGCATAGGCAGGCATGTCAGTTGAGAATAATGATGAAAAATGGCCCCCACATTATATAGGCTTTAATGCTGAGAAGAATAATGATACTGTTGACCATATGGGGAGAAGAAGAAAATATAGGAGATTAGTGGTAAGGCAAGGAATTTGATTAGGCATGTTGTGTTAAAAGAGAAAGTTTTTAATAAAATTTGGGACAAGAGAGAAGGAGGTGGGTCAGGACTTGGGAATAGATGTATGAAAAACAGGATACAAGATAAGAAAAGCAGACCTGCATCCCAATCCTGGGCTGGAGATGGGGCCTGTACCAAAGTAGTGTGAAGAAGAGTTTGAGAGGCCAAAAAATGCAAAAAATGGAATGCTGGTCATACATGGTAGGGCTGAGATTTGCACAAAAGGCATAAGCTATTAAATACTGAAGGTTGTTACTGTCTGCTCCTGTGATCTGTCTTTAAGAAACACTGCTATCATATTTTCAGTCTTTTCTTCACAACCACCAAGACCTCTTTTGTACTTTTTATTTTTAGCAGACATTTAACATTCATAGCACCACAGAAAACAAGGCAATGTCCAATTCCACAGGGTTCCTGATAAAGCTGCTAGCATTGAGGAAATCCAAATGGAGAACTTGTTTGACAGTCACCTTTCCGAGGTGAGGTGATGGTGACTGTCACCACTACCCATCTTTCTCAGTGCATAGGAGGAAGCAAGTTTCAATACTCAGTGCTGTCAGTGGTTTAGGGACCAAAAGGAAATGAAATGAATTGCTGTGCTGGGAAACATTTCAACAGGAAAGCACAACTGGGTGTTGCCTATTCATACTTGCCAGGCTTGCTCTCAGTAGGTGTTTTTGTTCCACTTGTGTGTTCTGTGTGCTCAACTACTTGCAGTGCTCCTGGATGTAAGGTCACTTGTCTCCTATGTCATTTCTCTCTAGACTTACTCTCAGTGGGTTGGTTTCTGGTCATGTCAGGCTGTTTGACCCACAGTAACAGCACTGGATTCCTCAGGTGTTAATCCAGTGCAGCCAAGCCTGTGTCCAGCCCAGGGACATTAGGCAATCCTCTTGCTGAGGGCCTGCATCCACTGTTCAAGAAGTCAAAGAATAAAACCCTTGTTGATTTTGCTTGCTTGGCATCTTGTGTTGGGGTGATTCTCTGAGATTTATATTCAGACCTTCCCTGATTGAGGAATACAGATTCTTCTATAGCTGTATCTAAAAATATTGAAACCCTCCCTGACTATTAAAAATGTCGAGGAGCAAAAGAAATGTGCAAAACCTCTTCAGTGCTGTCATATTTGAGAGATGCTCAAATGACATCTCTGACAATGGGGAAGCCTGTTATTACTCTGCACAGAGTCCTACTTTCCCAAACTGGCATCTTTCTTTGTTGCGGCATAAATTACAGCAGAACTGAAATTTAAATTCAAGGGCAGCTTTTGTTTTGCCTGAAGACAGCTGCAGCTGCTTTTATTCTTGAAGTCCAATTCTCTTAGTAAGCAAATTCTGTGCTTTCTCTCAAAAGAGCTAAAGGTAGTGCTTGATCTTTGGGATGGTTTGAAGCTGTGTGATTTTTCTTTTTTTATGAGCTCGGGGCTGAATTGAAGCCAGCTGGAGGAACAAACCCTTGCAGTTCTCCAGTGAAAGTCTGGTCACAAGGAGTGGACCACTTGGTAAAGAGAGAAAAAAAGGCAGATCTGTTGTAACTGGTTTCTAGTGGATTTTGGCCCACTGCTGGTTTTGCTTCCATGGCAATGCAATTTTCCTGTGTTATTATAATTTCTCTCAGTCTCTTACAATTCCTCCCAACTCATGGTGCCTGTGGATCCTTTAGAGGAAAGAAGTTTTCTGTGCTTCTATCAGGTTGCATTGACCATGGGCAAAGGGTCCAAATTTAGCTGGTGAGAGCTGAAAGGTGGATGCACGTGGAGAATGAAGATGGACAGACATTAAGTTGCTGTAAAGGAATTGGAGTGAAGATACCCAGAGAGGGGAGTTTCACAGACTGACAGAATGGGTCAGGATGGAATGGACCACTGGTATCCTGAGTGGAGATCCCTAGCCCAATCTCTCTGCCTAAGCAGGGTTCCCTAGAGTACATCACTCAGAGTTGTGTTCAGATGGCTTTTGCCTATCGCCAGGGGAGGAGACCAACAGCCTCTCTGGGCAGCCTTGTGTTTCATTGAAGTCTGAAATGTTACCCAGTTTTTCTTAGTTGTGACTGTGATGGGGGCGCTGGGAAATTTCTCAGAATTGCTTTAGTCTTTGGGACTTACTGGATGTTAATGTGATGTTCTTACTGGTTAGAGATGAGGAGCAAAGAGAACCAGGGCATGGTGCTCCCTGTTCTTGCTGGCCAGCCCAGTGATGCGAGTAGCCAGCTTCTTAATATTAAAGCTATTTCCCACCTTGAGCGAATATGTGTGCAAAGAGGTGGGAGTCTTATGTGGGTACCCTAAATCAGTTTTTATTTGAAAGAATTGATATATTAAAAGCTTGTGAAATACCAGGAACTACTTCAACCCAAAAGCAAAGCTCTGCTGCCTCTTGCATTTATGGGAGTGAATGCTGATGAGCTCTGATGAGCAGAAGATCCAGCCCAGGTCTGTGTCTGGATTCTCAGCCTAGCTGAGTACAAGAAGAAACCGATTACAGCACTGATACAACCTGGGTAATACATAATCACTTGTAATCCTGATGCAACCCTCTGCTTGTGTTTTGCTGCCTTTTAACCCATGAATGATAACATTTACATCTCAGACAAGGAATTTGGAACCTTTGGGACTTTTGTGATTAGAAATGCAAAAGCTATTAGAAATAAATCATTTTTACATTCAGCTATGTGATAAGTGTTGAGGTTGTTGGTTTTCAATATCCATCAAGGAATAAAAGCTGTTTTTTGTTTCTGTAGGGTTTGGCTTTTTGGTGTTTTTTTTTTCTTTTTATTTTAAGTGCATCTTGGCCATGTGAATTCTGTGTATAATTAGAATTAATAAAATGCAGTTGCAGCTGCTGTTACTGTGTGGCTGCTGTCCCAGTGTGAAGTTTTTCTTTCTCTTTGCATTAAATAGGGATAGCCCTTTATTGTTGGTTTGTGATGAGAACTAGAGACCAATTATTAAGAGATTCATTTAGATAATTTGGTTTTATTTTGAATAATGCAGTTTCCTTTTTCAGGCTGACAGAATATAAAAGAACAATGGGATAGATGATTTTCTTTTGGTGCTAAAGAAAGAAAGACTAGATTTATATCTCGCTAATGTAGTTTGTACATCTACTAATAAAATGGAAGAAAATAATCTGGAGCAAGCTGTTCCATCACTAATCCCAATGTTTATTTTTGACTCTAAAATAGCAGAGCTGTTCTCTCTTGCTAATGTTTTGGTCTGCAGAGTTTTTTTGGGCTAGACTGCGATGTGACTTTTGTTCAGTGACTATAACTTTTTAAGAAATTGCATGATAATTTTAAAATCAAAGAAACATTTTAGCCTTGAAGTGTGTTATACCTTATGTTTCTCAAAGCTGTTATAAATGAGCCAAGTTTGTCTAGTGCCACCACTGTGGATCTTTTTGAAATCTCAGTACTCTTTTTACTTTACCCTGTGCTTCCAGTGTGCTGTGGGAGTCAGTGAAAAATACTGATGGGAGTGATTTAAGTGCAGTTGGGATTGAGCACTGAACAGTAAGATGCATCAAAGTAAACTGCTTAATCTTAGATACACATACTTGTATATATTTGTGAATATCTATGTCTACATGTAGAGTACTTATAGGAGTTCATGTATACATATTGTGGCAGGTACCTGTGGATATTGTATTTATCTCAAACCTCTGCTGTAGTGTGCTCAGGTATTACTCTGTGCTTGGGAGCTCTGTTGAGTATTAAAGTGTGTCTTGACAAGAAATGCTGCAGACTGTGTTGCTCATTCCTGCTGCATGTTGATTCTGTCATGAGGTCTATTTATTTTCTGTGTTTGTGTTCTGTCACCCTGATCTGCCTCTGAGGTTATTAGGTGCTCTTTGCAAAGAAGACTGAATTTGTCTTTAATTTGTTCTTTCCTGTCTTCATTTTGTAATCACAGTTGTGTGGCTTTAAATATCTGCTGATACAGGTGATTAAGGCACCACTGCATAAAACCCCAGGCTTTAGAAATAGAAAATAGTTTTTACAGTAATTATCATTACATGTTATGTTATTTTGTGTTATGCAGAATGTTTGGAAAAACCACATCCTGTGTGAAAAGAGGAGAATTAGGTAAGTGATCAGAGGGCAGTGTTATAACTAAGCCAGTTTTGGTGAACTGAGTTCAATTCCTGTGCATACACACAGTGTGATAATTCTTATTTATTTGACCTCAAGCTTGTTTTCTTCAAAAATCCTGCTTCATTCAGTGTGCAGAAGAGGCAGGACTCAGCTCATGAGCAAGTATTTCATTTATTGCTTTCCTATCATTATTTATTCTGTGAGAGGTGCTACAGAGGTGGTACTGAAGCCCTGGGAAACAAAAGTAAAATTATCTTCCTCTTTTCAAGGCCTGATTGGAGACACTTCTGACCTGATACACCACCACATGCACCACTTCTCATGTCTGACCACAGCTCCAGCTGCAACAGGGAGTGTCACCATTCCAGCAAGAGTGTCTCAGTGTCTCATTTTGGGTACTTAAAACATGAGGATCATCTGATGGATGATCATTTTTGAAAACTACTGTGTATGTGACTTTCTGAACTCAGTGAGACTATCAGTAGGAGTCAAGGGTAGGATTTAATTCCCAGGGTGTCATTTAATGCTCTTAAGCTAAAGAACCCTCAAGAAATCTTCTTATTGCTCTCAGCCTTTCAGCTCCTCAGATAAATGATGCAAAGTTGCTCAGGCAGCTTTCCCAGAGCAGGCCCACTCTGTATACTAAATCAAGTGTCAGAGCAGAGGGACAAGTGATGTGTGACCATACACCTAAAGTGTGACACTTTCTAACTTTGGAAGTACCTTGGCAACCTTATCAGTGTTTTGGAGTTAATTTTTCATAGTGATTTCCTAGACTTTAAGGATAGTAAAGACAGTTTCTCTTCACAATTTCCATTGTGTGATGGTATTAACAACACATGTTTGAAAGCAAGGTCAAAACTGTTAGCCACTTCCATGTGAGCCTTCACTGCCTGAGCTTTTAGAGATTCTGATGCTGCTGAAAGTGCTGCTTCCTTTCTCTTAGATATGATTTTCATCCCAATAGTTAGATGGTTTAGATGAACTAGAGGATTTCTACTGCAAAACAAATGAAGTATCTTTCTAAGGAGATAGTATTAGATAGCAGGAGAAATCCACCATAATTGCAGTGAGACAGATGGATAGATACAGGGCTGAAATATTTAGTCTCTATTTTCTCCCAAATCTTGCATTTTCTTGAGTTGTTTTTGATCTTCAGTGTTGAACAGAATTGTAACTTCATTCTTTTTCTTCTTTAACCCCTCAAGCCAAAAAGCTGTTCTGTTTTTATTCTTGTTATCATTTCATACCCAGCCTGCCTTTTGAGGATTTCAAAGTAAGTTTTAGTGTGGTAGACTGCCTTTCTCACATTTATTTAGTTGTGTTTAACATGTAACAATTTTTGTTTTAAGTTTTGTAAATACAATGTGGAAGATTATAAAAATAGTTCAAAAAAAGTATCTTTGAACTCTGTTAAAAGTTGAAGTAGCCTAACCCTTCCTCTAAGTAAAGTTTAGAGTGACATCTTGTGGTTACACTGATTTCAAATGCATATATCTGTTGGCATTATTTTATTTTGTACACAGTAAGTGTGGTGTTTTCTGTTTCAAAATGTTCTGGATTGCTCACCAGAAGTCTATAATGATTTCCATTAGGGCTTTTGGGAGATCAGAGAAAGCATTGTTATGTGTCAGGGCCCTGCAAGTATAGTTCATCTTCTACTACATGAAGTTCATCCCGTGTGCTTGTGAGTTTCCTGAATTTTGAACTCCAATTCAGAGTGTTTTGATGCTCTTCCAGCCATTTGGAATGTCTCAAGAAGTTTCAGTTAGCCTTAATGCCAAAGCAAGTGGGAGCACAACATCTCTCAGCAACATCAGTTTGTTCCAGTTCATTAGCTGCCCAAAGATTTCCTTAGGTTTAGGTGAAGATGAATATGTCCAGGAAGCTGGCATGGAGGCCAAGCCCATTTCAGATCCATACTGCAGGAGTGTATATGTGTGCTTCCTATGGATCAGCCTCCCAGGTGTTGGGTGGTCTAAATGCACCACCACCAAAGCATATCCAAATGCCTAGAAGGTGCTCAGACTACAGTTTTGTGCAGTTTATCCTAATGAAATTCAAACCTTATCAGTTCCAGGTGGAGATATCAGGTAATTCTCTACTAGAAGCTTAAAGGACTTGGGGAAACATGAGATTTGCTTTCATTTTTGGGAAGCCCTCTGCAGAGATGCAGGAATAGGGCCCCTGCAGTGGGTTCTGGTTGGGGCCAGCGATGTATTGCCTGGTTCAGTCTGTCAAATTAACCATGCAAAGGTCTTTTCCCATTCCTCAGCATTGAAGAGGAGAAAGATGGTGATAATCTGCTAGGTCAAATTTTAACTATATAAAATGTTGATTTTACCATGGAGCTCATCTGGCAGATTGAGTACCTGATTGTAAAATTAACTGTTCAATAAAAGGCACTTGACCTCTCTAAGAAATAAATTCTATTTAGGAGAAGAGATACATTAATGAATCCAAAATGAACACTGCTAGCACTGCTCCATGGCACATCACTCATAACATGTGGCCCCAGGTCTGCTGTCAAGTGGGGCTTTTGATGTGAGAGGCTGGATCCAGGAAAGGATTCTGTGCTTTTGGAACTCAGGTTTTTGTTGGAGCTACTTTGGTCACGTGAGGATGCCAGCACTGATTGATGTGATGTGCTGGCAATGTTAAGGATATTTAGTTCTGTGCTAAAGCACACAAGGAGCATAAAATCCAAGAAGCCCAGCTTAATGATCCTAAAAGAGCCATCTGGTGACCTCATTTATTAATTTGATAAAAAAACAGAGATGTGACGTTTTCAATTAAGATGAATGTTTGGCTGCCCTGGCCAGAATTGGGTTTTGTGGATAAGTAAGTACAAGTTAAGCTGTTAATATAATCCTAATACTGAGACTTGGAGTGCTGATGTAGATTGGGTGTAAAAGAGAGCATGTCATTTAGAGGGCCTCTGAGAAGGCTAGCCTGTAAAAATTATGTTTGAAGTACACAAAGCATGTTTAAATGACATATTTACAGGGATAATTCCAGAGATTTCCTTGCCTCCACCCATTCCATCAGAGACTATTTAAATAGTAAAGAAATGTGTAGATGGTTAGGTACCAAACTAATATTGATTTTTTTTTTAAATGCTTTCTCCTTTTGTCACAGAGAGGAATGACTGGTGATGATGTTTCACAGGAAAAGAAAGCTGTCTGCTCTTTGCTTCCCTTCTGTTGCACAGACAGTGATATGATATCCTTGTTGCCCTTTTTGAATGGCTGCTTGATGGATTTTGTCCTGTTATGAATCATAATCTTCTCTAATAATTTTTGTCTGCCCAAGAAAGAATTTGGATATTACTAGGTTTTGCAGTGGGAGACTGTAAAGAGGTTTCCCCATAATGCAGGACATGAGGTTGAGATGACACTGTGCAAATCACAGGGTTTTTTTTTCCAAATTGTGCCTTCTATGTGGTGAATTCCTTGCACTGGCAGCAGATAACCCATTGAAGTCACCAACAGAAATCAGGCAGAAACCCTGTGCCAGCTGATGACCCTTGCTGTTCAGTGTGGTACCCTCTACTGGGTGGGATGTGTTGAAAAAAAAGGCTCATCAGTTAGACAGTGTTTGGCTGGTGGAATAGCTCTTTGAGGGCCTAATTACTGAATCCTCTGAAATCTAAACAGCTACTCAGCCTCTTTCAGCGGCATAAAGCCAAAATGTTACTGTGCTGTGATCATTTAAGTCACCTCTTTCATTTTTGTCAGAATGAAAAGAAGATTCTAGCAATTCTGGCCCTGATTTTGTGCCAGAGTTCCCCTTGCTACAGTTCAGAGCTGACATGCTGCCTGCAAAGTGCTCCAGTATTATTAAAAGCCACAGCAAATTTAAATTTAACATGGAGGTGACTGAAGAACAAAATTACCTGCAGAGTTTGGGGGCCGTTACTTTAAGTAATTGCTATCTACCTGTGTAAATCCCTCTTGGCTGCCTTTTGGATTAAGTATTCCTTACCTCTTCTCTAAACCTCTTGTTTAATATTCATGTGTGTTGTTCCACAGCTGCTGCATCCTGTCCAAGCATAAAAAGGGAGATGCATTTCAGTAGCAAACCAAGTGATGCTTAAATATATCCCTTGCTTATTTCAGAGCAGCAGTATGTGACTTAATTAATATTTATCAATGCACTAAAGTCATAGAATGAGAAGCACTATGGTTGTGCAAAAGCATGGCTTCTTTATTTCAAACTCTTACCTGGCCATTTTGATAATTTGCTAAATGCACTTGAGAGCAAGCACACAAAACTTGCTATAATGCTGACTTGATTTCTTTTCTTTAAATGGGAGCAGAATCAGGACACGCTTTCCAACAGTACAATAATTGCAGAAATGTAGGTGCTCTACTTAACCTGAGAAAAAAAGCTCTTGCCTTAATTGCTGCCTGGCATTTTGCAATAGATGGTACCATAAAAAGTTTGTAATAACAGAGTGCAATATAGAAGGACCTTGTTAGATTTTATTACATTTTCTGCTTGGTAATTTATTGCGATTAGAAAGCCTAATTCTTCTGCTTATCTTGTAATTATAGCAAGGTGTTTATAAGCAGAAGTTCCAGCTGTTTTTCTGTATAGTCTCATTAGATTTGAAGTTAGAAAGCTTTTTAGACTGTTAATTTTTGCTCATTACACAGGGTGCATAAAGCATTCTGAAATGCATGTGTTATGTGAGGTCAACATTATATTTTGAGAGTTGCTACATGAGTTTCCAGCTAGGATAATGAATCCCATAGATTTAGATGGTCTTCAGAGGAAGGCCTCTTTATTTTGAAAACCACCTTTTTAAAATCCTCTTCTGGAATAGGGAGTTAACTAATTTTCCCCATTCCATCAAAAAGCAGTTTTAGGTGTCTGTGTGTACAGTGCTCCCTATCCCTGCATCTGGCTATGGTTCATTGTCTCCATTTGACACCTAGGAGTGTCTGGTGACAGTGTCCATGTTTGAATAACACAAAAGCCTCCTGAGGAGTCCCATCCTTGTGTGTGGTGCCCAGCTGACCATGGCTCTTCTGGGACTTCTTTATGGATTGCAAAACCCAGCTGATCTGAACAAAAGCTTTAGTGATTGACCCAAGACCTCACAGGACACTTGTGACTGAACACAGAGCTTAACTAAGGAATCCAAAGCTTACATCATATCATGAGATAATCCTGATTTAGGCTGTCAGGCTCAAGTTATAATGCAAAGCATTGTCTGGTTTCATTGTCTTGGAGAGAATTGAGGCCAGTCAAGGGCCTGTTCTTACCCAGCTTTGTTATCTCTGCTGTGGAAGATGGGATAGGATATCTACCTAGAGCAAAAGTGGGCCACAAAATGGCAAGCAGTCATTAGAAATCAGAACATTTGCAGATAGGAGCAGACATTGAGCTATTACTGGTGTTAAAACTGTTAATCCTTACGTGTCTCTGTATGTTGCATTCTTCATGATAAATTATTAGTTTTACAAATCTGTTAATGATTGGAAATTATTTGTCTTACAGTTTTGACAAATGCATGTCTGTTGGAGGGTGGAACTGCCATCTGTGAGACTTTTCACTGGCAGTCTTGCTTTGGGAGGTACTTGCTCACAACAGGAAATGCGACTGATTATGCTGGAACAAACCAGCTGAATGAACTCTGATGCAGTAAGGATCAATATTTTCATGGGAATACAAAATCAAACCTGGATATTTTATTCATGTTTTACTAAACTTGCCATTATTCTGACCCTTTGTGAGGGAGGGTCCACTGATTTTATTTGTTCCCAGTCCTTAGTGCCTCTTTGGAGAGGAATTTTATATAAGGGCATGGAGTAAGAGGACAAGGGGAAATAGCTTTTAACTGAAAGAGGGCATGTTGAATCACAGAATACACTGAGACAGAATGGACCCAGCATGATCATCGAGTCCAGCTCCTGGACCTGCTCAGGACCATCCCCAAGAGTCACACCATGTGCTTGGCAGCACTGTCCAAATGCTTCTTGAACTCTGTCAGGCTGATGCTGTGAGCACTTCCCTGGGGAGCCTGTTCCAGTGCCCAACCACCCTGTGGGTGAAGAGGCTTTTCCTAATATCCAACCTGAACTTCTCCTGACACAACAGTAGGCCATGCCTTCTGGTTCTGTCGCTAGAGGCAAGAGATCATTGCCTGCCCTCCTCTTCCCCTCACGACGAAGTCACAGGCTGCAATGAGGTCTCCCCTCAGTCTCCTTCAGGCTGAACAGACCAGGTATCCCCAGGCTCTCCTCATAAGGCTTCCTCTCAAGGCCCTTCAACATCTTTGTTGCCCTCCTTTGGATGCTCTCTAATAGTTTAATATCTTCCTTATATTGTGGTGACCAAAACAGCACAAATTATTCAAGTTTAGATTAAATATAAGAAACAAATTACTTACCGTGAGGGTGATGAAACACTGTAACAGGTTGCCCAGAGAAGTTTTGGATGTCCCATCCCTGGCACTATCCATGGTTAGGCTGAATGGCGCTTTGAACACCTTGGTCTAATGAGAGGTGGTTTTGCCCATAGCAGTAGGGTTAGATTAGATGATCTTTAAGGTCCCTTCCAACCCAAACCAATTTGTGAGCTGAGCTAGGAGCAGAGAAAAGCTTAGATAATGATAACCAACGCTTGTGCATTATTCACAGGCCCAGAGAAACTGAGAGTGAGATTCAATCCACATAATTTGTACCACAGATGGGTTGGCTGTTAGAATATACCCCTAAATATAAGGGTATATCTTTTTAGGCAATAGAAAGAGATGGTGCCATTGAAAGCAGGAGATCCTGTTTGAGCTGAGATGGCCTGGTTAGATTGGCTGAATTCTAAGAATTCAGTCAAATCAGAACAAAAATTGCAAACATACAAGAATAATGAAAACAGTGCTGCTTTAAAACATGTTCTAAAATTCTGTTTCTGGATGGAGCTGGCTTTGTTTCTGAAAGGTCTTTGTGTTTCAGAACAGAGAGTTCTGCAGGAGAAGGGACCTTTTTTAGTGTCGACATTCTGTCTAGTTGTGCAATAGATTTTTTTTTATACCAGTTTCAGTATTATTTACCTAAGGAGTCTCAGCTGGAGACATAGGAAGCATCAAGCCAAGAAAATCTGTCCTGCGTGTGGTGGAAATGTTGCATGTCAGAGGGAAGGACAAGATTGCTCAAAAGCTGTGTTGGTGATTCCTGGTGATTAAGTGAGGTGTATGGGTGACAGCATAAGAATCCCAGTCAACACAACACAAATTAAAATACATCTTTTATTAACTGCTTGTCTGGGTCTATAACAGTTGCTAGAGAAACCTAAAGGCAGGACTGTAAATATTGGATAAGTACATCCAGTACTTTAATGAGATGAAGTAACTACTAGGGCTCTTGGGAAGGTAAGGGACAAGCATTCTTTGTTCAGCTTTGCAAAGTGTATTGTTTACCATGAAGGGCTTTGTGGCTTGGGAATTACTACCAAGCCCCAGTTTCCCATTGGAGTGCCTTTGTGTTATCTCTTGTGTTATTCATGACCTTTGCTGTCAAGAGAATTTCTTCCTTTCAAGATTTTGGTTGAAGGAGAAAATCAATCAAACAAGTTAGTAAATTTATGCAAGAGATAGGTAATTTACAATCTTCTTCACTACATTTTCAGCTTTGGCCTCTGCAGTTAAGAGGAAAGAGTGGTATTTGCCTCTCTTTTGATGTATTTCTCCTCGGCCCAGCATGTCAACTGTCTCTTGAAGTACCAGAGAGCTGAGGGGTTTCCTTCAGCATTTGCTTACAGAGCTTGGTGTAGCACTAGGATATAAAGTGAAGGTTCCTGTAATGAGGCTGTGCTCTCTTTGTACCCTGTTTTTTGGCAAGGGGTCTTTCCTTTCACTAAAGAAAGGCCTAAGAACTGAACTGTAATGGCAGTTTGTCAAACACCAGATTTGTGTTTGCGCTTGTAGCTTTGGGTGTTGGTTGTCATTTGGTGAGGAGACAGATCTCTGGAGAAATGGGAAGGGGTTGTGAGGTACAGTACAGTAATAATGCTGTAATAATGTTATGCCAGGTGCATTTTGCATTTAAATGAGGAGTTGGCATTAAATTGAGACAATCCTAAGGCACTGGAGGATGTCTGGGTAAAGAAAAGGGCCAGTGCCTTGAACTTGTGCTAAGCAGTGTGGGTGATAAGGATTGGAGAGGAAGACAAAGGATAGTTAGGGCATGTATACACAGTTATCAATGGGATAAATGCATAAATCCTGATTGGTTTACAAAATTAAGCTTCAATACCTTCTAATAAGAATTGTGTTATATGGTTACACTAGGCTTGTGAGATAACCTGTGCTGGCAAAGTGCTCTCATCCAGCACCACTTTTAAGGATAAATACAAGAACTGCAGGATTTCTCAGTGCAGATTCATAGTCTGCATGATTTCCACTAAAAAAAATCTGATGTGAAAGTTTTAGGAAGAACCTTCCTTGAAACAGAGCTTGTTTTACTGTGTGAGGGAAATACATGCTAAACTGTGCCAAAGGTTTGGAGATACGGATGTTCCCGAATAGAAGTCTCTTCACAGAACTCAAAAGCATTTTTGTAGGATTGTGATTCATTCAAATTGTCAACTTCCTCCAGTGTCTTCAGTGCCAGTCCTCATCATGTGTTTGAAAAACCAGTAGTATAAAAATAGTCATGATAAAAAGGAAAATATTATTGTTTGACATAGTTGCTCCCCAGATTCTTTTTTTTTGCTGCAACAGAGCCTCAGAGAATATTACAATTCCTCTTCATTGCTTTCCCTGGAAGTCACTGGACATGAGAGGTATGGTAGTTGCATATCTCAAACCCACTGCTCATCATTTATTGCTATATACTAAAACTGTGCCACAAACTGCAATGCTTTTTCCCAAATCAAAAGATATTTGACAAGTGTTTTGCAAAGAAGAAAGTTTTGCAAAGAAGAAAGTTTTGAAAGTTTTATTTTAAACAATAAATTTACAATAATTCCCAGCTAAGGCTTTTTTTTTTTTTTTGCTTGGAAGTACAATTTCCATAGTGCAGTGAAAAGACCTAAAGAATTTGCTGTATACAGGTCATATCTTTAAGGCTCTCAATGGCACCAGGAGTGAATTCCAAACCTTTTGGGTGTGACTGCACAGCTGAGGGTGACTCTGAACTGGATAATGCTCTCATAAAGCAGGATCCAGTAAAGTGTGCAGATCTCATGTGGAAGCAATATACACAAGTGCTGGGACTGAACAGATGGCTCACAAATGCAGAAGAAGCTGCACTCAGCAAATTCTTAGTAGTTTGCTCCAAGTGTGGTTACATGACAAAGTTACTGCAAGGCAAGCAGCAGTGTGGATTTCCAGCAAGTTTATAAACTTCCCCTGTGCACACTCACTGTCCAACAAAGCACTCTGAAAGAATGTACTGACAGCTGAAATCTAGTTGGAAGTGTCTTTATTAGTGAACTAGCCTGGGAACACACATTTTTCCTCATGGGAAACTCAATCATCTACATGTAAAATAGCTTAAATGGTTTCTGACAAGGTTTTTGGCATGTGACCAGCAATCTTTCCAACCATTCACAGCCCAGGGATCATCCCCATAAATCAGTGTACATGGCTGTTCTGTTCTGGAGGCTAAGAGAATTTTAAAGTATGAATCCAAGCGTGTGTAGTTGACATGGCAGAGCTTGCGCACTGTGGGTGTTGGGTAACATCTCACAAGCACTGTCACAATATGCCTTCAGACCCTTCTTTCATCTTATGGAAGTGTATAATCTTTTGTCTAGCCTAAATTATATGCCTGATAGAAGTCACTCAACACCTTGTTCTTGTGGCTGAATTTGACTTTACCACATCCAGGCAGATCCAGTGGCTTCTATAGCCTCTGTGGACAAATATGTTGTCTGTGAAGAGCCCTGGTTAGCTGCTAGTCAATGCATAAAAAATAAGGCTCATAGAGTTCATGACAATGGAAACCTTTGGAAAGTTTTTAATCATCTTACTAAAGGAAGGATGGTTCACAGTCTAGAGTGAAACCTTCACATAGGCCAGAAAGCCAGCTGTGTTCTGGGATGCATCAAAAGCAGCATGACCAGCAGGGCAAGAGAGCTGTTTCTCCTGCTCTATTCTGCTTTGGTGAGAGCCCACCTGGAGTGCTGCATCCCTCTCTGGGATCCTCAGCACAGGAAAAACATGAACCTGTTGCAGCAGGTCCATAGGAGAGCTATGAAAATGATCACAAGGATGGAACACCTCTCCAGTTAAGGAAGACTGAGGGAGTTGGAGCTGTTTGGTCTGGAGAAGAGAAGGCTCCAGGAAGACCGTTGTGACTTTTTAATATTTGAAGGGGCTTATAAGAAGGATGGGGACAGACTTTTTAGTAAGACCTGTGGCAATAGGTCAAGGAGGAATGGTTTTAAGGTAAAAGGGGGTAGATTTGATAGATAAAAGGCAAATTATTTTTTATAATGAGGGTGGTGAGGCACTGGCACAGATTGCCCAGAGAGGTGGCAGCTGCCCCATCCCTGAAAACATTCAAGGTTAAGTTGAATGGGACTCTGAGCAAACTGATCTAGTGGAAGATGTCCCTGATCATTGTGAGGAGGTTGGCCTAGATGGCCTCTCAAAATCCTTTCCAACCAAGTGATTCTGTGATATATTGGCCACATTCACCATGAGGAAAGCTCTTTGGATTGCTCTGGTTTAATCCCCTGAGCTTGTGCAAACCCTTCCATCCCTGTCAATCCAGTGGTGAATATTTTTAACAGCCACTGCTCTTTTCTGATCAAAGGCTGCAGGGCCTGGCAGTATCATTACACATGGAACCTCATCTTGACTAAAGCTTCTTCTACATGACCACTTCAATATCATAGAAATCTTCATTTGGCCTAACAATCAAATCTCACCTGACTGCATTATCTCCAGTTCATTGACCCAAGAAATATCAATTATTTCTATTAAATACAAATATTTTCAAAAGGGATTTTCTACATACTGTGCAAAACTTCAGCGTTTTACATATATTTTAAGTGTTCTATAATATTTTGATGATCTTTCCTCTGCCTTTTTGCTCTGTTGAGACCAAGCATGAAAACTGCCTTTCTCACAGCATCTGCACCACTAGAAAACTCAAATTATTTTAAGGAAGTAAAATCTTCCCATCCCAAACAGCAGTAAAAGTCCATCTTGTCACAGCAATATCCGAATGATGAATGTTCAAGGGCAAAGCTTTGATTAATGACAGCTGCAGTTCGGATTTCACTAATGGTGATTTTGTATCTCCTTCCAGACAGCTGCACACTTACTGCAAGTATCTAACTAGACATATTTATTATGCTAGTTTGGTAAAGTGGTTGTATAAATGAGGCATATGGATACTTGTATAATTTGCATCTGCAGTGTGTGACTATTATGTGAAGTAGGCTTCTAGGAGAAGAGTATCCATCCTTCTGTTGAGTTAGTCCTATTTTGTTAAATTAAGGAGATCTCTGACTAGGTTCCATAGAAAGGAAATACCAGTCTGTTAAAGGTCCTGGGGGGGGTGAAGAGATGCAGTTGTTTTCTATTCAAAAGCACATTAATACACTGAAAGTTGTCCAGTAATTTCAGCTGCCCTTCCAATATGACAAGTTTAGTAAAAAATTAGCAAATTTTGGGTGAGCAGAGCAAACTGCAAAGCAAGTATACTGCCTTCTATTAAGTGTTCTCTTTTTTATAAATGTGAAAGACTAGTCAGCAGTTGTGCTGATGGAATTGTTGTGCAGCATTGCAACTGTAAATAGAATATTGTGACAACTGGGTGGGAGTAAAGCTGAGGTGAGACTGCTAAAATGACTAGTTTCACCTGTAAGTTGTTACTGTAATGTAATTAAAGTGGTGGTTGTGCTGTGATTGTTGGGAACTTATATTTTGCAAGCAAAGCTGTAGAGAAACTATCAATATGATCCATAACACAAATTCTGGCTATTTTATTGTACAGATGTTATTTCAGCTTGAAGTTGTGTTACATGGAGTAAAGTGTGTCTTGCTCCAATTTATGCCCAGGCGTCTCCTGCAAAATACAAACTCCTATCTCCATTTCTATTACTATCCTCTACCAATTTCTTTAAATATTAGGTTTTTGAAGCTATCAATTTTTAAACTATTTGTTATTTTATACACAAGACAGAAAGTAATATAATAAGATTGATTATACACATTGGCAGATACTAAACAGGCTTCAGGTCCTTGATGTGCTACAGTCCCTGACCTTGTCTCTGTCTGAGAAAGGATTCCAGCCTTTCTTGGCCTGCCCATGCTTGCCTCCTCCTTGCCCTAGGTTTTTTCCCCCACCATGTACTGTTGCCTGCAGCATAAATCCTGATTTACCTTGAGGAAACTGGGCAAGAGTCTCACCATGCAGAAGGAACCTCCCATCAGTTGTTTTGTGATTGTAATCAGCAGTGTTGCAATGCAGAGAGAGATGCACAGACCAATTTATGGCTTCAGAATTAATTTCTCTAGTGAGTTGTTACTAGCAGGTAAGGTGCAAAAAAGCACATGCTCAAACACTCTTTTTTTTTGTTAAGGGACTGCAGTCATGGGGATAGTAAAATCCTACAAGGTGGTGCTAGGGTTTTACACATCACTGCAGCAAACAAGAAAATGTTGAGCTAGAGAAAGCCTGTTCCCACAAGTACAGCAGATTCCAACAAATTAGTGTTAATTCTCTCTTTTTCCTTCATGTAGTATTAAGTGCATTCTCTTCACAAGCTAATGAACCATAGTGGGTGATAGTGTCTAAAATGAAAGTATGTTAAGAAGTATTTTACTTCCTGTTGTTTATTATTCTTTGTGTACCATACACTGTGCTCCTTAGGACAGGTAATTAATGCAGGTGATGTGGTTTTTGGTGGGGGTTACTCTTGATGCGATGGTTTGTACCATACAAATTTATTTTTTCTTGCTTGACAAGGGCTGGGAACAGCGAGTAAGAGTTGTCACCAGGTGGCACCATAAACCTAAGTTATGTTGCAGTGAGCTGAATGCAGTGAAGTTTGTGTTCAAAAGGAATTTAGTTAGAGAGATTGCTCTTTTCACCTTTCTTCAAAGTAAGCACACAGTACAGAGAACAGGCCAAATACTTCTGTTCACTGCACATTTTAGATTATTTCATGCATTTGCAGTGCTATAATGTGGTGAAAGTTCTTCCCTGCTTTGTGTATGGTAAGTAAAATGCATGCCTATATTTCTCCAGAAAACCCTTGCCTGCTTAAGAATTTTGCAGTATATTTCACATCTGCGAAATTTCCCCTAGTGAAATCCCAGAACAAGACCAGGGAATTCTCAGATGAAAACACTCGTGTCTAAATATTGTTTGAACATTTTAAGACTATTATTCTATGAAGCTAAGCAATAGAAAATCGATTTTCCTTACTTACAGTGAGTAGCACCATGGGCAGTGCAGGGGAAATGAGGAGCCCCATCCCTGGCTGCTGTTCAGAAGTGGTGCTGGTGGTGCCGACCCCCTCTGCATCAGAACAGCTGCAGCCTCCATCAGCTTGCGCTGCTTCTTGGCACTCACAGGGTGGTGTAGCTGTCCTCTGAAGCAAGGAACAAAACTTTTCCCCTTGCAGCCATTTAAATAGCTTGAGCTGAAAAGTTAGAGTTTGTTTTGAAAGGGTCGGGTTGCTTTTTAAATGGCTTTCAGTGAATTTTATCAGCTTGATCCTAAGATGGTAAACATCATGGTGTTTTTTCTGAGCAGTGATATTAACCTAATGGCAGGAGACTAGGGTAGCCCTTGGGAAACAGAAAATTGTTGTCTTCTGATCAGGTATTAAAGAAATGCAGACCACAAACCAGTTCCTTCTGAATATGCTGCAATATTTAAAGTCAGCAGTGTTTTAGCTAGCAACTCTGGGATGCTTTAAAGCAGTTGTAGGGTGCAGGTTGTAGTCCCTACTTAGCTCATAAAAGTAAGCAGGAAACCAGAGATTTATACTTTAAAGGATTATTTCATTACATTTTTATAAGAGTGAAACCATGAAATGGATATTGTTCATGTGAACTGTGAATTGTAAGGTCACATCAAAGCAATAGGTTGATTGTACTGGGCCATATGCTCCCATGTCAGTGATTTCAAGGGCGTTACTGGCTAGCATTTTATTGTACTGAACTGCAAGTCATGCTGTAATTTAAGTTATACATATTTCATGTGGTTTTTTTACCTTTGCTTGCTTCTCTGGTCAGCTGTGAAGGTCACTGATTATACAGTCTTTGTGTCAGTGTCCAGTCCTTGTGTTGAACAGAGGCAGTGGAGTCTGTCCTTGGGGATACTGAAACCCTGAGTGGACTCAGCTCTCAGGAACTTGATCTAGTTACCCCTGCTTGAGCAGGGAGGTTGGAGTAGGTGTTCTCCAGAACTGCCTTCCAATCTCTGCCCCTCTGGCTCTGTATCTAGCAGAAGGAAGGTCTTGGCAAACAGAACTTTGGAATTTCTCTAACTAAGCATGTGAAATATCCTGTGTGGAAACTGCAGAATTGTTCTCAGGTAGACTCCTTGCTCGTAAAGATAAAAGCAATATTCAGTGTGTTTGGAAAGAACAATTCTTAATGAGATTTACATTTTGCTGCAGTTTTTTACTGATGTTTACCCATTACAATGCAATAGACACTTAAATTCCAATTTGTCTTCATCCCCTAGCAAAGCAGAAAAGGTGCATGGTGAATCTTTCTATCAGATGCTGATCAACCATGGAATTTTCTGTTTCCTGGGGGGGGGGGGTAGTTAATTAGTTAATTAACACAATATTTTAAAGAAAAGTGCCATTAAGGATCTGGCAAAAATATTGTCAGTTCTAAACCATCCTGTGTGTACACTCAAACCTTTTCAAGTTTCCATGTGCTGATTCAGAGGGCATTTTAACTAGCAGCAATAGCAGTATTATTGCAACCATGGTCTAAGGAAGAAAGTGATGCATGGCTTGTAGGGAAAACAAGAGCAGCCAAGTAGGGTTTTTTTCACAAAAGAGGGTATTGCCTCCTTGATGTTGATTTTATTGGTTTATATAATAAAAGGCAAATGGAAACGGTGGCATTATCAATGCATCTGTGGTCCAAAAAAAGTTATCTTTTCTTGCTGTTTAAAGGATCCAAATGGGGTATCAGGAGTATTACTCCTGAATCATGACAGGACTTGTTTACTGTTTTCCTGTTTCTCTCACTTTTTAATGGGGACATGGATGTGGCAGCAAAAAGGAAATAAATCTGTTGTGTAGGTATCTTTATCTGGGATGCTGCTTTCAGTAGAATCCTCAGCACTATAAAGCCTGTTAATCATGCTATAACATAAATCCTAAATTCCTTGGTGTCATAAACCACTAGTAATACTTCAAACCATTTCTTTTCACTATTTTCCTTGGAGGGATGATTTTTGTATTTCCTCTATGTATTTCTCCACATTATTTCACATTTCTGGTTTAAATTGCTTTGCCTTTTTTTTTTTTTTTTAAATTTTCATTTTCTGTGGTCAGTAGCAAGTCATTGATTTTGTACAGGCATCATCTGAATTTCCAGCAAGTACTGCAAGGTCCCAAATGTTTTCATGGGTGTGATGCTGCAGGCAGCTGGCTGTGCTTATAACTGATTCTGTTCCTGACAGCTTTAAATAATTGCTGTTTGCTTGCCTGCAAGCCTTCACTGAAACTGAAATTCTTGCACAAGCCCAGATAGATCAGCAAAAATGTGGGCAAAGCATATGAAGAAAGCGATTTATCCATCACTGACAGTCTAGCAGTGCACAACAATCTTTCAGTGGCTGGTCAATGGTGAACAGGGGCAGTTTCATAATGTGAGATTTGGGGTCAGAATGTCTATAGAACTTGTAGACCTCCTATTTGTTTTTTAGAAGTACATCTGCACTCACATAGACAACTGATGAATAGTTTATATTCCTTTTTCTGTTAGAAGTTTGCATTCAGGTTATTATTTATACAATGCTCATCTAAAGTGTAGCAGAACTGACAGGTGGTAGTTTGGATTGGAATGGAGTAGATCTGATTTCAACTAACCATAAACTTAAACAGGGCTTTTCAGGATTCCTCACCTGGATGAAAGTTTTTGTGAGTGATTTTTCTTCTTAATTTCTTTTTTAAATGAATTGACAGTCACTAAAATTATTTATAAATGACATTCATATTTGGCAAGGACTGCTGACTGAAAAATAATCATGGAATATATCAGATTGGAAGGGACACATAAGGCTTGTTGAATTCAACATCTTGCTTCTCACAAGACTACCTAAAATAAACTGTATGACTAGGGGCAGCATCCAGACATTCTTTTAACTCTGACAGGCTTGGTGCTTTGGTCATAAAATCACAGAATCATAGAATGTTGAGGGTTTGAAAAGGACCTTAAGGACCATCCAGTTCCAACACCCCTGCCATGGGCAGAGACAACTTCTACTAGACCAGAGGTGGCTCAAGGCCTTATCCAAACTGGATTGGAACTCTACAGCCTCCCTCACCAACCTGTTCCAGTGCCTTGCCTCCGTCTCAGTGAAAAACTTCCTCCTATTATCTAAACCCTTATTTCCCCTCTTTCAATTTGTAGATTTCAGTTTCTTTTCTGAATACTTATGGGAAAACATAAAAGCATTTTAGATATATCTCTGGACTAGGCAGTAGCTGGCTATTAGTTTCCTCTTTGGGGGAATGGAGATGCATGGATCCACTTGTTTGCAGTGCATGGTACTGACCAAGCTACCAAGTGACAGGCACAGGTTTCCATTCTGGCTGCGTTCTGAAATTTGACATTTCAATCATCTCCTCCTCTCTAGGTTAACTATAATCCAATTTAACTGAATTCTGTCAACTGCTCTACTCTGTCTCCAAGTAAAGCAAAATGCAGCAGTGCCCAACTCATGCTTGTGTACCACATTTTTTGAAATAGGTGTAAATTTGTATATTTTTCGTCTTTGTTTTACTGGCTATGCATCAGATACCCAAGAACTTTCTAGAAGAACACACTCACAGGAACCCACTCATTTTCACAGGAATCTCTGTGGTTCTAATATCATTGGCTTGATTAAGTCCTAAATCAAGCTCACAAAGGATGCTGATCACCCAAATGACAGTGAAATAATTTTTCCATGGATACAGCTAAAGGAGCTTATAGTATAATGTAAGAAGAGATGGACAGTGTGGCAGAGGCAGGCTCTAAAGAAGACACACAAAGAAAGGTGGGCATAGTGGTGTTTGGACATGTTTTTTATATGATCCAAATAAATTTAGGCTTATAAATATGCCAAAGAGCTGTATCTTTCTCGTGGAAGTTAATAATTAGTTTGAATGTTGGAAAATGAAATTCTAACTCAGTAGCACACAACTATTTTCACTGTAGCTGGGAAGCACTGACTGTGCACTGAGGGGACAGTGCAAAGTCAGTCTCTGCTCTGCTGCTGCTGTTCCTTTTACTCCTGAAAACTGTGTCATGGGGAACCCCTGGAGCTTGTTCTTCAGAAAACTACTCTGAATTAGATTCCTCCCTGTGCCAGCAGACATCCTTTCAAGCAAGGAAAATATTCTGCCGTCCTTGAACTGTTAACCTGTGAGATGGAATAGACAGCTCAGTGTGTTTGCCTAAGTCCACTTCTCAAGAGTCAGGGGCTGTTTGCTGACCTCCTGGCCAGGATGACTGCTTCTTATCTGCTCTTGACCTTATTTGTTCTCTTTTACTTGCAGCTCTGCTACAGCTGAAATTTTCCATGAGTTTAGCTCTGAATCACCTGAATACACAAACCTTTCTAGTCATAGTTCACAGGGAAGGTCAACACTAAAACTGAAAATAAATTAATTTGGCATAGATGCCTGTGTCTCTGCTGTGCTGCCCAGGTGGGAGTCAGGGGTGGCTGAGCATGTTCATTAAAAGAGGTTCCTCCCCAAACTGGATTTGTTGGTGAAACCCTAACTATGATGCTGTGCTTACCATGTAGGTAGCAAGTGGGTAATTCTGTAGAAGCTTGCTAACAAGCACATCTGTACAGCTGTGGATGCTTCCTATGCCTAATGTTTATTTGATTGCTTTTTTTCTTCAGACATATCTTCCCCTGTACATCTGTACTCAATACATTATATTTGGGAAACTCACACCTATCAAATGGGGGTGTGTGTGGGGGGGGAATTTCTCTGGGGGTAGTTAGTTCTAGCATTCAAGATATCATTTGGTAATATGTCATCTAAGTGTCTCTGATTGTAAACAACCTATCTTTAGCTGAAGAACGAGTTTCATGGAGAAAGCTAGAGAATGAACACAGAAAAGCAGAATAGAAAAATTCTGGAAAATAAGAAGCAGTATTGCTATTCCTTTCATGACTGTTGTCTGCTTCTGGGAATTAGTTAGATTAAGTAAACTTAAAAGACAGGACAGAAGAAAGAAAAGACATCCAAAATTCATACTTACATTAACAGAACAATACCCTGAAAGGCAAATCATGCCAAAAGTTGCATCTGTGCTTTTTGCAAGATGGTGATAAAAAAGCAAAAGAAATCTCTCCATTTTCAAGATAGCTTCAAAAAGAAAGCAACCAGACATGGAACTACCTCCCACACTTCACTGCCAGCGGCTCTTGCATGTGATGTCCTTGGATGCCCAAAAGATTAGCCAGTCTCTTCCATCTGGCCCATGTCACAGGGATCAATGACATTTCTCCATCTACAGACTTAAGCTCATGGTAAGTAGATCCTTTTACTAAGTTGCACAGTATTTTCATAATAAACAGTGTTACTACTTTTTATTTTGTAATTACACTGAAGCACAAAGTTATTTGTGTCTGCCAATTGTCATGAATTTATTAAATGAAGGAAAGGCTGTAATACAGTCTAAGGAAGATACCTTTGTGAAGGCTGTTATGAAGTACAAGAGTTGATATTCCTTTCTTTTATTTTTCAGCTCTCTGAAAGTGAAGAGAACAAATTGAAAGTTAGAGTCTGAGAAGACTAATAGGGACATCTGACTCTTGATGGGGGCAACTGTCCTCTCATGTGGCAATGCATTATGAGCAACAAAAAAGGTATCCTTTAAAATTACTTTGTGTTCTCAGTATGAACAGACAGAACACATGCCATGGGAAATTTACATCCACTTTTTATTTTCATAGATTAGGAATCTGTTAAAAAATCACACAAAAAGAAAAAAAAAAAGCAGATTTAATCTGTGATTTGGTCATCTCATATATTCACCAATCTTGAAGTTTGTTCTTCTGTAATTTTATTGATTTAACCAAATGTCAGTTTTTGTAGGGCAAGTACATTTTCCTTCTCTGTTGAGGTGCAAGGTCTTTTCCTTCCAACTACTCGATCTCAGTTACAGTTCATTTACAGCAGAAATCCAGAAATTGGATGAAGTTTCAGCCTCTCAGTGGTCATTGACTCAGGACCAGATCGAGCAGAGAATAAGGTCACATTTTGATTGGAAAGGCATCAGATTGTCAGCTGCAACCTCTGAAAAATCAAGTCAAGGACCTAAAACCAAATAAGTGCTTTGCCCTTGACTGATGTGAAATTCATGTTTGTGTTTTGGTCTGGTTTCACAGACATTAAATGAGAGTCTACATTTGTGGTGGCACATAGTCAAAATTGCTCTTGGCCAGCTGGATACCACATGCCTTTCTTGAATTCAGGGAATTATTACACTGGATCATTAAACTTCTAATTTAATGCTCATTATACCTGAAGAAATTATTTTCCTCTCTTGATGCTGTGTCCTTTTCTGTTTTTCTTACTGCAAGTTTAATAACTACCAAACCTTATCTTCCTCTTAAGAAGAAACAACTGCTTTTAATCTAACAGAAAAGATGTATTCTTTAGAAATCAATGATTCTGTCGTCCTAAACATGCTGCCATCAATACTGATCTCATTTGGATTTTGAATTACTAAAGGTATAGGACATCAAAATGTTTTCCCTACAGGCCAAAGAAGATGGAACATTCTTCTCTGGTCTCTTCTTGTTGACTTCTCACAAGATTCTTTATGGCCAGGAAGCTGTTGTCCTTGAGATGTCTGTGCTGACACTTATCTACAAGTCACTTATCCAGTTATCCAGCAACTGTTTCTTAAATTCTTTTCTGAAGTGTAAGGCTGGCCTTTTCTGGATGTACCTCCATGTAGGCACATCTCCATCTTCACTGGTTTCCCAGCTGAATTTCTGCTAAGAGTGGGTTGAGAAAGGTGAGTGTGAATCAAGCACACAGCTGGGCACTCCTCATACTCCTTTGTATTTCCAGATGTAGCTGACTGTCATTGTGGAGGGACTTCACTGCTCTTTGCACACAATTTAGCCTGTGCAAGAGAAGGGTCCTGTTCTGAGTAATCAAGCAAAATCATCTGTGTGCACTGGGAAGAGTGACATGAAGATTTCAGTGGCTCATCCAGGCTTTGCTAGAAAGTCATGGGAGTTTGGAAAGAGTCTTGAAATGGGACTGAGATGCGTGATGAGGAGGCTTGTGCTGCAAAGATCTATAGGAACAGTATTACAAAGTTCATATAAGACTCTTCTGTTTTAGCTGTGCTCTGTTACTGTCTTTTTACATGTCAAAGAATCTTCCTGCTTACAATATAATTTTAAGATAAGTACTTGTTTCTTTCCTATAGCACTGAAGATATCTCAGTGCCTCAGGCTACATACCTGGGAGGAGAATGCTGTCTTGTGTAATGTGAAAATAAAACTGGTTACTTAAGACCAAATGGACTATATAGAAATGTCTTTTACAAACAGAGGTGAAGAAATGAAAACCAGACTTCCTCTTCTTACACCTAGATTAAATCAGAGAGGTCTCTGTCTGCCTTTATCTTGCAGAGAGGCTCTAAAAGCTTTCCTGATGCACACCTTCTGAGGAATTCTTTTATCTGTGCATGTCTTACATTTCAGGTTTGCATGCATCAAAGGGAGCCTATTCCTGGCAGAAAGCATTAGCTGATCTTTAGCAAGTCCCTCAAAGGATCTGAATGGGCTTAATCTTTACCCTCAACACATGTACTTCTTTTCTCCTCGTACTCATTCAATATATTTCAGCCATTGAGTGAAAATGAGGGGTCTTAATGTCTTAGACCAAGCATTAATCTCCTGCAGTACACTGGTTGTTCAGTAGCTCCTTGACTTAATGAATATTACCTTCTCTCTGATTGAGTGTCTCCATCCATGTAAGCAAATATTTTATATTTGAGCAGCCTGGGCTAGTGGAAGGTGTCCCTGCCTATGGCAGGGGGTATAACTATGTCATCTTTAAAGTACCTTCCCACCCAAACCATTCTGCCAACCTATGTTGAATATGCTTAGTATAAACACCTAAATGGTGCAGAGATTTGCAGATCACTGAGACTGTTTGGGCTGGTAATAAATAGCTTGGATACAATCATAGATTTGGGATAATGAAGCCTTAAAAGCTTTCTTTTCCTATGTAATAGCAAAAGGCAGAAATAAGACTGGGGGAAGAGTCCTGGGGAAATATACTTAGAGGTACTGGGAAGGGTACTGGGAAATCACAGAAGGAAGGGGAGAGGAAGAACTCAAGGACAAAAGCAGGGCAAAAAGGTAAAGGCAGTGGCCTGAGGAAATTGAATTCATAATCAGCCCACTGAGGAGCAGAAAAAAACATGGCAAAAAAATATGAAAAGGAGAAAAGCACAGAAAACAAAGGAGAGAAAAGTGATTTATTACAACTTTGAAGAAAAATGTCCATGAGAAGAGGAGAAGTAAAGGAAACGCATAGGTGAAAGGAGGCCATGAGAATGTATATAGCATCTCAACCTGATGATTTGTCTTTTTCAGATTTTTTCTTATTTTTATATAAAAGGAAGCACAATTTTGCAAAGTCAAGACTGAGAGGGAAGAGAGATACTGTATCTATGTGTGTCTAACCTCCTTTGGGTAGGGCGGAATAATGATGGATAGTGAAGGAGAATGTTATCAGCCAGTCACATTATGAGTTTTACTGATAACTGATGTATTTTGGAGTTATAAGCGCAGGGTGAGCTTCAGCGATCCAGATTTCAGAGGTCCACAGTGACCTACTCTGAGCTGGCTGTCTGAGGGTTCTTTTATTAACAGTGGGAAGAAATAGCCTCTTTTTAGGAGGTTGAACACTGCACTTACAGAAGTATTTCCCTGCAGGCAGCTGAGTCCCATTCGAAAAGTGGGTCAATAATACATATTCTGTTTTATCAAGTGCTCAGAAATATTAATAATTTTCATTAAAATTGTTCCACATTGACTGTTTCAAATGTCAATACTGTATTCCCTCCGCTGAGACACTCCTCTTATCTTTCCTTCTGTCTTTTAACATGGGAGACAAGTTAGGGATTCCATTCTTGCAGCTTAGTTCAATGTAAAGTAGAATTAGAAAAACTACTGAGAACTTCTTCAATACTGTTATATTATTTCCTTGGCATTTAATAGCTGTTTAATCTGTCTGACTGCAGATGCTGCTGAAAACAGGGATACAAGACCTGTAAGCTCCTTTTTTGGGAGAACTTTCTCAGTGAAAACATTTATTTAAAAATGCACAAATAGTGTGATGGTTAAGTTATTTTGGGGGTCTCCACAGCTTGATATGCTTGATAATCTGCTTTGGATACCGCCAGAAACTGGCTGAGCTTCAGAAATGGTAGTTTCCTTTCTCAAAGGGTCTGAATGAGCACTGTCTCCTGGGAATACCATGAGACCTCCTGAGAAGGTCTTTGGGTCATTGCAATTCTTGTTTGACTGGGCTGCTGGGATGTCTAAGAGCTTTGAACAAATAGTGAAGGTCAGTGACAAAATAAAAAAGGAGTGGGAGAGTAGGAGTATAGGTTACCCCTCCTCAACAGCAGGGTAGACAAGGATGTGAACCAGACTATATTTTATACATGGTTATTTCTGCTACAAATCCTTATATCCAGCCATTCAGAGAAAAATCCATCCTCGTTAGGCACAAGGTAAGTGAAAGCCCAGGTTCTGCATTTGCTTGTGACAGAGTTCTTTCCGTAAATCATTCTGGCTTATACTCTCACTTGCTTTTAATACGTCACTTCAGAGTTGTTGCTTTTTGTGATGGGTAAAATGCATTCAGAAGATGCACTGGATTTTCCCCAGTGTAACACAAGTTGTTTGCAACTGCAGAAAGAAATTCAGTGTTGCCTCCTCACAAGACTCCTTCAAGTCAGTGTTACCATTTGTCACAGTCTGTACTGAGTAGCTGGAACATTCACAGCCATGAGAAGGAACCAGGCTGTCCCCTACATTTATACTCATTCATATCATACAGAATTGGGTGCCTGCAGTAAATTTGTAGATTCTTGCTTCTACCTGTGTCCGTGGGTCAGACTGGATTCTGTCACAAACTTTCAGGCTGCCAAATCATTGACATGCATGCCTCAGTTTCCCTAACTGTGAAACAGGGATCATGATACCTGCCTACCACAGGCAGCGTTGTGGTGGTTGCCTGCAAGTAAGAAATTTTGACCTCTAGAATCACTTCTGGAAAATTTTTTGTGTCTGTGAGGAGATTAATTTTTGAAGAAAACCATGTCTGAGGAGATAGAGTAACAGCCTGTGCTGCAGGAACAGTGAGGAGTGGGTTTGGGGAAGGGTGTTATAGTAACAGGGCTCTGAACTTGGAATTCAGAGTTGTATCTTAGGCCTGAGGTGATATGAAAATCCACAATGAATCACAGCCATCTAATTTCAGAAGTGCTAATGTGATTTTTTTGTAACATTCATAAAGAAGAAATAAAATGCTGTGTATAAAACTGGTGAAAACATTCTGTTTTATTCAACATAATAATGTAAAAGCATGAAAAGGATGAAATAGTTTCAATAGTAGCTTTCAGTACATAGTTCAGGAGAGGTAAGGGAAGAGAAAGCAGTCAGGACACTTGAAAAATTGGTGTGGTTTAATATAACAGAAAATGAAAGAAAAAATGAAGCAATTTGAAACAAAACAAAATCTAAAATATACCTAGTTCTTATTTCAATCATGTGGCAAAATTTTTATGTTTTTTTTAAATAACATAAAAGAATAATAACTTGGACACATTCTTACAACTGTTTTTGTTTGCCTTTTTGATTAGCAGTTGAATTTGATGACTTTAGAGGGCTTTTCCAACCTAAATGATTCTATAATTCAGTGAATCATAGTAAAAATGACATTTCCTCCCAGCTTTCAAACCAGTTGTCAGCACTGATAGGCAGATTTCAGGGGTTTGGTTTGCTTGTGTTGTTACCTGAGATAAGGAACAGTTAAACACCAAGTTTGGGCTTATGCGGAGGGCGCCATGAAGGCTTGCTGAGGGATCTCTCAGTATTGCTGGTGAAGCAAACAGTACTTCCTGAGGACTTGACCCATCCCAGACCCTTCCCTTTATCCTACATTTTTGTGATGATCCTGATAGCTTGGTTTGAGCCTGAGTTCCCACCAGCCTTAGACCTTGGATCTCTGCTGACTTTCCATGGACAAAAAGATGTCCAACCCTATCCACCTCTTTGCTCCTCAGTCTCTGGGATGTGTGATCTACTTATATCAGGAGAAATCAGTCAGCTATAGACCCCCAGCCCCTGTCCCTGCTTTCTGTGAGGGCCCACCCTGACCTTTGGTTAGGTGTCACCTCAGTGATTTTTGAGTAACTCCTTGATGCAGGTGCAATGGCTCATCTGTTGAGAGATCTGTGAGAGTAACCTCAAAGTCAGCCCTACATGTTGATGTAAGTACAGATGTCAGGTTTTACCTCTGTGCTTGCATAGCCTATGAATATATTCTTTCCGTGCAAGTGTCTTTGGGCTGATATTTTCACTGTCTGGTTGTAACTGGAGATAGAAGAACAAATTATTGTTTCCTCTTACGCTGATATAAATGTCGATCAACTTCCCTGAGTGCAGAATTACTCAGCACAGATAACTCTGCAGCCTGCACTTGTATCAGTTCATACTGATGTGATCTGCTCCTGTGGTATGTGCTGTGCTCTTCTTACCACATATTCAACATTTGGCAGCATCAGGGAATTTGATAATTTCTTTTTATTTTGCATCAGTGTATGTGTGTGTGTTGCAGATGCTTCAAATTGATGCAACCTTGACATTTTCAGTCATTTAGAGGGCATTAAAAGTGTGAAAATGCTTTAATTATCTTTAAGTGCTTTCTGACTGAAGATATTCCACTCGCATTATCATGCTCCACAGAGATGCCAAGCTCCTCTCAAACCAGTTACTAGACTTTTGCTCTGCTATTGAATTTTGCTTTCTGTGATTGCTTTTTCTTCCCTTCAGCCATCCCTATCTTCAGTGAACCTATTAGTCTTGTACTTAGAATTCTGAATGTATCCCTCTGTACATTGTAAGTCAAAGTGGCTGCGTTCTCATTCTTCAAATGCCCTTCAGTAAGATACCATGCTCACATTCTCTCTGTGCCACGCAGTATTCACCACAGACTGAAATAAAATACAATGAAGCTTGTGCCAGCATCTTCCTCAAGAGATCTTGAATCTCTCTGATGAAGTTTGCATGTGGAAAATTTAATTCATCTGTTTAGTTTCTCCTAAAAGCAACTGAGAACACTATTAGCCACTATTTAAAATGTCAGCACTTCCCATAACTACCACGCAGTAGTGCCTTGCACTGCCACAGTTTTCCATTGTATTCAATAATTAAAGCCTGTTAGTGGAAGAAAGATGTTTCTATTTGGCATATGTTGACTTTTGCACACTTTCTTTCTTGTGTGTCCTGAGACAGAGCTGTTTGCCAGCTGATCATCACTGCCTGCCAGTGCCTGTCTTCAAATTACATTAGACAGATTTATCTTCTGTCTTAGATTTAGCTTCTGTACCATGTCACAGGGAGTGTTTTTCATATCTCACCCTTGTCAGAGCATATGGCTTTGACCCTGAACCTGTTAAAATAGAGAAACTATGTTGAGTCAACAGTTCTCAAAGTTGTAATCAGGTTAACCAGACACAAGTTCAGTAAAAAAGATTTTGAGCAGCATCATTTACATCTGGGATGATGCTTTATTCTTTCAGAGTCAGCCTTTCATGAATGCTAATGGTCCTCTAGCTGGGAGTTGAGACACTGCTAGCAGTAGGCATATCCCATTGCTACTTGGAGCATTCTGTAATCATTTGTTATTTCTATGTCTCCTGAAAGACCCTGCTTTTACATCAGATTCACATTGGAAGTAATCTGTCCTTTTATTCCCCCAAGGATGCTGATTGCTTTTACATCAGATTCACATTGGAAGTAATCTGTCCTTTTATTCCCCCAAGGATGCTGATTGCCCCTAGAAAGGTTCAGAAAAGATGGTTGCACTACAGGGAAGACTTTCTCCTTATGAAGCTCCACTCTGTAATGAGCTATCAATAATGATGAGGCTTGACTAAATTCAGAAATTGTCATAATCCCATCAGTTTGCCTTGCTGGAAGCCCTTAGAAAGAAGAGGATACAAATCTCAGATTAGATATTCTGCAAAAGCTTTGGTTACTTGGGTGAGGCACAGACCCAAGTCCTTTATGGAGTTCACTCTGGGCCAAACCAATAGATCACTGTTTCCATTCCCCATCTTATCTGAAAAGTGTCATCTCTGATTGCCCTTGTCCCCCCAGGCAGCTCTTCTCTACTTCATTGTGTAGAAACCATCTCACCACTCCATGAGCATCTGGAACCAGTTATGGTGTGTCTCTGCTCAACCTTGTTCAGTCTGGATTCCACACAGGGTCCCCATAAGAGACACAGCATCAGCAGTTACTAACATCCCTGATACACACATCTGAGAAACAAACTAAAAACTTTGTTAAACTTTGTTATGACAAAGAACTTTGGCATGAAATTTTTAGGCCAGATGTACAAAAATACATAGGTCCCTAGGTGCCACTAATTTCAGCTTAACTCAGGTGGACCAAAGATTTGTGGACCAAAGGCTTGACATCTTGCATATTTACAGCTTCCAGATGTTTTTGCCTTACAAGAAATCATGGTGTGGTATGTGTTGTCTCACAGCAGCCTCATGGGGCTTCAGTGCAGATGACAAAGGTGTTTAGGCACTTGTATCTGCAGGAGGCCACCTCCTAAAATCTATAAAATATTTTTGCACATGCCAACTTTTAGTAAAATTTGAATTCTTACAGTTTGCATGCGCTTTGGTAAATCCCACTTGCCACATTGCTGGATTATTTATGTACCTTCAAAAATCTTGCCCAAGGATTCCTGGTGTGAGCAAGGGTTATAAATCTCTTCATGCGTATAATTCCACACCTAGATATATAATAGCAAATATCACTGAGTCTTCCACTTTGTTCAAGCAGATATCACACCCCATTCAACCTTGTAACTCAAGTCATCATTTGCATCAGTAGAAAGCAGGCCAGCTTTTTTTGGTTCATAGCTATGATTTGTCTACTTAATGACAGTAACAAAGAGAACTGGCTCTAAATTCAAATTAGTCAGCCAGTCAAGATGCCTGCTTTGTTTTGGGAAAGGCAAAAATGCTGAATATTATCTGACCTAATCATGTGAGAATGAAATAGGTGAAAAATGCTACTTCTGGGACTGATATAATAGTGTCTGTCCCTCACTGCACAGTCTCTGTAGCACTGGACAATGAGTCAGCATTCCCTGGTAGGGAATGAAGAGCGAGGGCATAATAATTCTCTTTGACTAGAAGTGGGTCACCCATCAAAAGACTTGCCTGAGCAGGGTAAGCCCTCTTTTACAGCCTTCTGGTAGAGATGTTGGACCAGTGTTCCTGAGCAACCTTATCCTGTGGTTTCATCCACTCTACTCTTTTTAAAATTAAATTTTCTGGCTGTTTTATGAAGGAAACATCTAGTCAGGATTTGTTTTTTTTCTTTTCCTCTGTAACTGCAATGCTGTTAATGATTCTGGCAAATATTTCCTCTCCTGTATTTTCATTGTTGTCAAATACTTGCAGGATTGCAATTTTGTATGTATTAAATGACTTGCAGTAGCATATATGCAGCATTGCTGCCTGTCATCCTGTAAAGTTTCATTCCTGTACTCTTAATCACCATGTATTACTTTATTCTGTGAGTACTATTATTAGCTGAGTATTACTGCCTGGCTTTTCTTTTTTTCCAGTCAACTAATTTTTATCCTGAGTTTTAAAGCTTGTCCTTTCTACAGCTCAGTAAAATCAAAATAACCATTTCCATTGCCACAAGGGCTGCACCATACTACACTCTTAGAGTTATTGTTTCAGTAGTATGGGGGAGTCTTGTGCATGTGTGATGTGTGTGCTTTGTGTTTCTGTGTCACCCAGTACTCCTGTCCTAGTCCTAGGGAGTGGCTTAGAATGAAACAAATAATGTTAGGTTTAATTTTTTTCTGGATCTAGGTTGTTTATTTCTTTTTTTTTTAATTAAAACAAGCATGATTATGTGTTATCTTGTTTAAGTTTCAGCTTCTTTTACCAGATGCCCATGTAGAATACACAATACAATTAAGCAGAAACCTCATTTTCTCATTTTGTTCTCTCTCACTGTCTGGTAGCCGCTCTTCATTTGGGAACTTCTAAAAATTTAATTAAGGTACAGGTGACACCTTTCAGCTCTTCTGTGAAAAAATAGTATGCCCTAGGAACATCCAAGTTCATTCATCTGGCTGTACTGTTTCTATATTCTTTTTGCTTCTCAGTGTAGTGCTAGACCAACCAGCAATTCTTTGGACAAAATGTACGGATAAATATTATATGCTTGTTGCAAGTCTTTCCAATTATTCTGTAGATTTGCTCTGCTGAAATGTCAAGTTTTAAATAAGCCTGTTGCCTTCCTTTCATTCCCTCTGCCTTGGAAATTTGGCTCAGAAAAGCAGCATTCGTCAATAGATTCAGCTGGAGCTGAAGTGCCAAGAGCTTGCAAAGTCTGCTCTTGGCACAGCCAGGTGTGCAGTTGTGAGCAGGGCCCTTCTTCTCCATACTGAACTTTGAAGGAGCCTCTGCTGAAATTTGCAGATATGGCTTTGTCCTTTTACTTAATTGCCTCTGCATTTTGAAGTCTGGAGTGAATATTGCCTTGACTGGCAGCAGTAATCAAAGAGCAGAAAACTTCTCATTTGTGTCTGCATCTACAAAGCTGCACCTGCAGAGGCCTCTATCCAGTGGGGGTTTTTTCAGATTCCAGCATTTCATAAAAGAAAGAAAACCACTTTTAAAAGTCTGCTATAAAAGATGTTTCTCTTGTGTAAATTGGGGGTACAAAGAAATGTCTATTTAATAGAGATATTGTGAAGATTAGGTAGTTAAATATTTAAAGATCTTTGAAAGCGTCTGTAATTATATTCAGTGAGTACAGCTTAAATATTTTCTTAGTTCTAACAGGAAACAGAACCTCAAAGTGGTTGTGTGTAACCTTCTAACAAAGCCACTTTCACTACTTCCACTCTGCTTTAGACATAATGCATTAGTAGCTTTTCCCAGGAAGAATCCCTGTTTTTATTTCATTATTTATGACTTATGAAGAGTAATTGATGTCAAATATGTCTGTTGGCTCCTGTCTATTACAGTTACCAATTTGGCAGTGATCAATAAAATATATTTTACTTTAGTGAATAATACAGACTAAATACAAGGAGAATATATCTAATATTATAAAAAATATGTATTTTTTTTCATTCCCTAGAGCTCTGCATTATTCTTTGGTCCCTGATTAAGCTAAATTGTTAACCTTTACTTCTTAGAGCAATGATTATCAATACATGCATGGGTCAGAGGGTGTTGCCATCATATTGTATTTGTATTTGCAGTCTCTTCTCGAGTCAGAAATTTCAAGTCTTACATTTTTTACATTCATCTCTCACTCTTGCAACTTTTAATCTTTTCCTTCTCCCCTTGTGAAAGCAGATTGGAAATACATTTTTTGCCTTGGTCCCTTATTAGTTTGTGCCCTGCAGTGTCCCTTTTCTTTTTTGTCTGTTCTAAGCAGGTTGCATTAACAGTTCAGTACAAACAGCTCTGAGATTATTTTGTGACTGGCTCTTCTGCGATCATTCTGTCAATGTTTCTCATCATCCAGACCATGCACACATAAAGCCTTGGGGTTATTTCCTTCCTATAGTGTCTCTTGCTTTTTCTTTCTTTTGATGTTTCCTGATAGAAATTGCACACTATACTTTTCCCTTAGGTCTTTGTTTTAAAATCCACCTCCTAGGTGGCTTTATTCTACATTCATTCAGTAAAAGCTGTTAACTCTGGGTCTTCTTTTTCCCTCTCTCCATGCAAAATGAGAAAATTAGTGAATTCAGATGTAACTCTCCAAGAGGCAGTGATACATCACAATTAAGTGAAATCTGGGAAATATTAATCTTTATAGAATTATAAAAATATGCTCCAGGAAACCATATTCTTTCATTTGTCTCTTATTATTTGTTTACTGATGTGGCATCTTGCTACAGATCTTGAACAGTTAGTGGAACAGTCATAGGGTTTACAAGCTAAATTTACATCTTTCTATTTCACTGAAGAGGAGAGAGAAGGTGGGATATACTTCTTCAGGGATGATGGGCAAAACTGTCATGGGCACCTTTAGAAAAGTCGTGATCTCATGACCACTGATCAAAGACACTGCCTTATGGTGGTTTTCCAGTGACTAATTTGTAATTTTTAGTGGTTTTATGTCTGCACCACTCAATCCAAACTGGCAATAATTGGGCAAATGCAGGCAGAGAAACCAAAGATGAAATTGTCTTATAAAGTGATCTGCTGTTTCAAATCTTTTCCTCTTAATCGATGCTGAGAGACATCAGTGAGGCAGAATATGGAAACTTAACCCACTTACTGTCTGTTATATTTTGTGGCAAAACAAGGTTAGTAGTAAATTTGTCCTGGATTCTTAGAGTACTGAGAAAGTACATTTGTATCACAGGGTAAGAACAGCTGGATAATGAGAAACACAGAGATGGGAGCAAATGAGGTGAAGTGTTTTAGGACCCTACTACTGTGTGAAAGAGATGCAAAAAAGGTCACTTGAAAAAAACTCAACTTTTCTGTTGCTAGTGATTAATCCTGAGCTGTTGCTCAAGAATGCTTGTTATTCAGTGTAATTTGAATAAGAAAAAAATCTTGCTTTGTCTCACCTGTTTGATTACCTTTTTTTATACCTTTAATTAAATTCTTGGCATTCTTAGTAGAATCATAAACTCATGGGGTGAAAAGCTTCCTTTTAACTTGCATTTGTTATACTTTCCTCTGGAAGGTACTGTGGTATGAATTTGGCAGCTTAGATATTTTATTTGTGGTGCTGTCTTGGGTTTTTTGATCATTGACATTGATTACGTCAATGGCATTTGTGAGGGTGCTCAGTGCTGATCACTTTGTCAGTAACAGAGTGTTAATGATGTTATTGTAAAACTCTTTGTGTTAATTTGGCCAAGATTTCTCCACATATCCTACAGGAACAGCAGAGATCTCTGGGTGTTCTCATGGTTTTGTGGGAAGCTCTGCTTAGAAGAGTTGTTCTGGAGTAAGATGGCTGTATATGTTGTGTGTGTGTGGCTGTAGTCCTAGTATAAAAGGATGTTTTCCAACAGGTTGGTGTGATGGTTTTTCCAAAAAGCAGCCATGTTGGTGTCACCCAATCTCCTCCACCTTTCTAGGATTTGTCAGGTTGGCAGAGCAGGTGTTGAGTGTGCAGGATGGGATGGCTACAGGTGTGTGAAACTACATTGCACAGAACTTTCATTCATCTTGGGTCAAATACACTCAGTCTCAGAGCCAGGTGCTTAAATTCTTACAAGCTGAGAGAGAAAATGCATGTTCCCTCCTCCATCAATTTATTTGCCTTTCTTAGGGCAGAAATACCCTTTTCCCATGGCACAAGTGCCATGCAGATACCTCAACTGGCTGACTTGTAAAACCAAACTTCATTTAGGAGGCAGAGAAAAGATTTTAATCCTTCTCCTCCATCAAAGGAGGTGCAAGTAGAATGGGAGAAAGTAATGGCTGAGATCCTTTTCTCTCACAGCCTTGCAGGAGCTTCCCAGGGCTCTGTCCCATTCCTGAGGTTGCCAAATGGGCTTTCACGTGGCCATGGGCTTGGCAGTAACTGCAGCCTTGCTCTTTAAGTGAGGATGAGAGATGAACAGTCTAAATGGGAAGAACTTTCACAATCAATAACAAAAAGTAAGGTTGTGCTCTTTCTTCTGCTGATGCTACAGATTTGAAAGTCTATTGGTTAGAGGAGAATACGCAGAAAATTTTATATGGCTTTCCAAATGATTGCTGGAGGTCTAAAAAGGAGGGAGAAGGATCTGCTTCTCATAAGAGCTGGTTTAAAATGGCAAAAGTTTTCATTTAATGAAAATGAACATTATTCATCTATTTAAGTATGAAATTGATTCTCTAGATCAAGTTTCCTATTTTAATTGAGTGGTTTTGAATGTGGCCAGTAAGGGATTATTGGTTCAGTAATCTGCAAAGTCATCTTTGAAGCAAACTCAGACTTTTACCCCTTCAGTTTTCAGGAAAAATTACTATGTTCCCACTTATCTTTCTCATTTGCACTGCCATGGTTTTATTCCAAATTGGGCTGTGACAAAGTATCACATAATTTTAGGGTTTTTTTCCCAGCCTTCTCAAGTTCATGTAGTTGTGGTTTCTTGGGAAAGTGGGATGTAAGAATCTGGCTGTGGTGTTTCCAACACATATTAAAGAAAATCAAAAAAAGAAGAAGAATTAGGAAACATTTAATATTCTTTGGCTGCCTAAGTCAAGACAACTGTTTAAAAAAGGAATGATTAAATCCTCTCAAATCCTATTGCAGCTAATAGGATAATAGAGGGTCACAACAGCACCAGGCAAGATCATCTCAGTATCTTCTGAAGTTCAGTGGCCAGGAATAAGTACAGAGTGTGCATGGGTTTGACAAGGTCCCTATTTAGATTTTTAGGATGTTGAATTCCTAATGAATGGCTTTATTTCCATAAGATAATAAAATAGTATGCTTAATTTTGAATGACCCTTACCATATTCATTCTTTGACAGGTTCTTCTACTCTGGTATTTTTCAGAGTTGAACTTCAGCTATCAGCCTGCACCCTAGGACCATTACTGACCACTACAGCTGCATCACTTGCACCCTGGCACATTTTGACGTCCAGGAGAACTCAATACTTCGGCTATAAAGAATGTGGACATGAAGACCAGTTTGTATATTTATGTCCCTGAATGTCTTCCACTTGAGGAAAAAACTGTGTGCTATTGGATAAGGACCTGAAACATACTTTAAAAGCATCACCAGCAGGAAAAACCCATCATGAAGTGGGAGAAAGTCTTCTTGAACATTATTCATTTGAATGATGGAGCTGTGTAGAAGCAGATATTGAGACGATGCAGCTGACGTGTGACAGAGTACCAAATGGATGTCCTGAGAGAAGTCAGTTCTAACTTCCCTAAGTCATCACTACTCTCTTAGTAGGCCATATTTTTTAGGGAATCACTCAGCATGTGTATCAGCTTTCCCAGTTCTAAATTCTTTTAAGCTGCATATTTCTTTTGGAGTGAAAATCTGAGACTGTGTAGCCCATGGATTGCTGTGAAGACATCAAAGCCACATTCCTCACTTTTAAGGGACTGGTGTGGTGGCATACAGGAGTCTAATGTTCCATGCAATTTATGATTTTCCACTTTATTGAAGAAATCATTCTGTTTGTAGTTTTATGAACTTGCAATCTTGAATATACAGTACTGCAGGTCACAATTTTATCTATAGGCTGTTCCATCTTATGTGAAGAAACACTGTATGTTGTTAAAACCCTGATCTCCAAGAGTTTGTAAAAAAAAAAAAATGATGTTTGACTTAAAATGTAATTTTTAAAAGTTGAACATTTATTATTAAAATTTCTTAAAAAAAAAAAAGGTATAATTTTTGTGCATTAATGCTTGTCTGACAGACACTGGAAGTATTTCTCCTGAAAGAGGAACACCTTTAGTCACAAGTCTGAGGAAGTGGCTCGCACTCTAGATGGATGGAGACTTTGAGCTTATTTGCACATATTGAAGCTTTTCCAGGTGAAAAGTCCTGACTGAAATCTAGAGGGGTCTGTATGTAGAGATTACACCTGTGCCTACCTGCTCATACTAGCCGGAAAAGTGCCCTGCTGCTATATTTGTGTCCACAGGGTAACTGAAACTTTCATCCTCCTTTGTTGCTGATATTGTAGTGGCTGGAGCATGAGCCTGTAATTCCTAGGTCAGTTCTCAGAGCCCTTGCTGACTTGTTTTGAGCCCTCAGCAGGACAGGTGACTGTTGTGTGTGATTTTCCAGTGTGCCATAGGAGGCGAATTGCATCTAATGTTTGCACTGTGGGACTTCATCCAGTCATGTTTGTGCACTGCTTGGAGGTTTTTCTGCTGAAGGTGGTAGTACTGTTTCTTCCAATTCCCAGTTCATCTGTGCTGCAAAGTAAGTAAGAGCCTCTTGAGGTCACAGTTACTTCCCTAAAATGGTTATTCATCTCCTGGTTGAGATTTAGTGACTCATTTACTGATAGAAGTTTTTGTGAGTGGGTTGTCTTAATAACCTACAGGCCTAGAAAAATCCTTTTGCATCTTTGCCAGCCAGTGGTAGATTATATGCATTCCATGTATTTCTATTCAGGTTTTCACAGGAGAATTCAAAGCTTAGAAGTGAAACTCCCTTTATTTTCACTCAGCTTTGAAAGACAAGCTGCTACTCTTGGGGAGGTAGGCTGCTCTCCTTGGCCTAGAGAAAGAGCTGTTTGGTTTCACACTGTGCCATAGCAACTGCTTTATTTATGGTGGTGAAGGAGGGACAGAATTCAGAAATGTAAAAAGCTTGGGTTAAATAGGAACACCATTATTTCTGGTAATTTTTACAGCACTGTAATATCTGTATAAGAGCTAGGCTTTGGGGCTGTTTTTTAGAGGAAGAAGAGACTATTTTTTTAAAATGTATGTTTTTAATCTTCCTCTCTGCCACTCAAATGAAAACATACATAATGGCAATGTACAGAAATGAATTATCTGTATTTCAACTTGTGCAATAATTTCCACTGAGACCCTATAATGGACTATTTTGAATTTGTAGCAAGGCAATTAGACAAGCACAGTCAATACCCCTAATCATAAAGATGGTTTCTGCCTTTATTAGTTTCTAGTCCCATGCTGAATGTATAGAAATCCTGATAACTTCAGAGGAGAGGCAATGAAGTGAGACTTCTCTCCCTGTTGCTGTCATCCTTGGGGCTGATGAACTGGTCTGAATCCTTGTGGGAGCTTGGAAAAACAGCCTCTATCAGGGGTGGGAAAATGAGATGGATACCTTGCTTTTCTTTGTACAGAAATGCTCCATTAGTCCTTTCTGGTCAGGATTCTGTGTGTGAAGGGATAAATCATAATCATAAAAGGCAAAAGCCATTTGTAACTGAGTACTGCTGAAAAAAACCCAACTGAGTAATGCTGAAATAATTAATGTGACTAATCTAGCCAGTCTTAAATCTTCACCTAATAACAGTAAGGATACCTCAGATGACCCTGTCCACCAATTAGGTAGGCTCAATCCTTTAGCCTTAGTGGGTCTCTGCAATAGATGATGCAGATTCCTAGTATCTGTTTCCTCCCAAAGGAATGGACTGGAGGGCAGTATTTAATGTTTGGGTTATTATGCTCAAAATCTTGTGCAATGGCCAGAAGCAAGCACGTGGTGAATGGAAGTAAAGGCATTGCTAGTATAACTGAAATCATAAAAGTTCCATCATTATTAGGCTGGATGCAACTGTTTTGTAAAAAATAATCAGTTCCAATAGCTATGCTCACACTTTTTAGTTTCTACCCCTTTTCCTGGTGTTGTGCTTGCTCTTCATGGGTCCTAGGGTTGTGGTGTCAGTCTGGTCGTGGTGCTGAGGAGTGCTGCATTTTATGACACATCATTAGCATCTGGAATGGTTTGTTGGGAGGAATATGATGTTTATGTTGATGGTTTCTTCTTACTCCCCTTAGGGTCCACTTCTGGTGTTTTTGTGTTTTATAGGACACTTTTATGCCTTTGCTCATTCTTCATTAGCCTGCAGCTCCAGGTTGCATCCACATAGTCTATATTTGATGTTCTTTTTGTCTCATAGATATTGTTCCTTTGTTTTTTATAAACCCATGTTTGTCCAGTATTTCCTTTAACTGACCATGAATGAGTTATTTATGGTGATGGAGTCTCCAGTGCTGGGCTGTGCCCCATTTCTTATCACCCCCTGACTATAATCCTGGATGCAGTGTCCTGTGTCTCCCTCTCTGAAAGTCTCTGATGTTGTTCCAGGCTTGTATAACTCTATACCACATCCCTGCATTACAGCCATAAATATCTCATTCCAGATGGACTGTTTGCTTGTTAGTTCTCTCTCTCTGAAACTACAGCTGTACCACATGATGATAAACCTAAGTAAAAGAAATCACCCATGGGCAACCTGGCCAATTAAATCGCTGTGTCAGCTAAGCCAAATTAAAGGAAAGCTGTAGGCAAGCCAAGAAAAGTTCAGATGGCAAAAGAGACAAAGCTCTGTCCTGAGGCCTTGAAAACTCAAGACAAAACTAAAGGACTGCTGCTAACAATGGTGGTACCATATTATTACAGGCCTAGATAGTTATGGGTGAATTAAAACTCAGAGCTTGGGATAAATCTTTCCTTTCTTTAGAAAACTAGAACCAGGAATTTTGTGGAAAAGGCTGTGGCACACAGGGTTACTTGCAGGAAGAGTGGGTTGTCTTGTTGGATTGAAGGGCACTTATTTGTCATCTGCCTGTATTTGTCAGTTGTTTCCTCCCCTCTTTCCCACACCCACATTTCCTTCCTGTTGATTAATTTTTTCTAGATCTGCTCTAAGTGTTGATGTGTTAAAGATCATAGAATCACAGAAAGTTTTGTGTTGGTAGAAACTTGAAAGCTCATCTTGTCCCAACCTTTCTGTTGTGAGCAGGGCCACCTTTCACTAGACCAGGTTGCTCAGAGCCCCATTCAGCTTGGTTTGAATATTGCCAGGAGTGGGGCAAGATGTCTGTGATGGGCAAGATGTCTACAAACACTGAAATCTGGTGACTGGGTAGAGAAGAAAGGTTGACAATAATTCCCCTCTGCCCCACCATCTCTCCTTTCCAGGAAAGTAGGAACTCTATACTTATCCATACTGTCTATGCTACTGCAGTCCAATTGTAGTCAGCACATTTGTAACTACAGCTTCTTTCTCTGCCAGCAGTTTGGGAATGCAGCAGAGACCAAACATTGCTGGAGAGGAAAAAAAGTAAAAAAAAAAAAAAAAAAGTGGGAAAACAGCTGGAGCTGTTGATTGCTGTACACCTCTGAAGGAAGCCAGGTCTGGATAGCTCTGTGCCCATAGCACTGTGTGTTCATGGGCTATAACATAGGGAGCCCTCAGAGGAACTGCTCCATTCAACTACTGCAACGAGAAGTACCCATCAGTATTAACACTCATCTTTGAACCAAGCTGAGGCTGCTTTGCATTCATCCCTAGATGCTCTCCCACCTCTGCATATTGGTTTCTTTTCCTATGTTTCCCAGCCATCTTTATTTCTTCTGTTTCCATATGGGACCTCTTGTCCACCCTGCTGAGATCTGTCACCTGCTTTTCCTGGCCATCTAGAAGAGGCCAATTTTTGAAGCACCCAGGGCACAAAACAGACTTGGGGAACATAACAGGGGATTGGTGGTAGAGCTGCCATCATTCATGGCACTGGTGGAGGTGGGTCAGCAAGGAGAACACACAGTCAGCATTTTGAAGCCTATTAAACAGTGATATTCCATGACATATGATGATACTCACATGAGAGCTCTAAACATCTAGGACCTGGATTTTGGTCTGTCTACTGATGTCTCTGTCTATAATAAAGTGCAATTTTGTCCAGGTTTTTTGCAGATGAACAAGCCTGTGGGCTGTTTCTTTATGTCTGCTGCATTTTAAGCACTAAAGGAAAATCGAAGTTTACAGGCAAATTCTCTCTGAGAGCTGGCATTTAAGGCAGATGTTAGGACATTTTAAAAATATATTTTTTAGAGTGAGGGTAATTGATGGGTCAGCGATGTAGTTCCACTTCCTGAGAGTGGTTTCCCTTTGATTAGGTTAAGCTTTCCAAATAAAATGTTCTGTAAGGTAACATGAGACATGTTAAACTTCATGATATTTGGTTTTGTTAGAAATGGAACAGAAAATGAAAAGTAGGTTTAAACTCGTCAGAGCTCAGGCTTATGCAGTGATTAGTATATTTCTTGCTATTTCACAGCAGGCTGGTGTGAAGGTCTCTGTTTCCGTCCGGGCAACTGCCATTGAGACTGAATTCTCTAAATGCTAGCAAAGAAATAAATTCCTAAGTATTTATAGATGTAACAACCAACAAATGCTGTTTCACCCCTTCAGCCTTCTCACTTGCATTTATAAAAGCCTTTTCCCTTTGTGATTGGTGGGAAGTATTGCTCATACTGTGGGATTTTTGCCAACAATTTCAAAAGGAACATGATAGAGTCCACGGGAACTGGTTGTACAACCTCAATCACAGTTGTTCCTCTGGCCCACTACTCTATAAATCCCAAATTCTAGTTAATAGATTTATAAAGCAGAGTGCCACAAGGGACCATTAGCTCATCTGGCTTGATGGCCCATACATCACAAGCAATTGCACTTTCTTCAGTACCCTTTACCAAGCCCAGCAGAGTTTACATTTGGATAAAGAATCCTTGCCAAAAAGGCATTCAAGTCTTGGCTTCAATACATCAAGGTAGAAAGAATCAGCAAATTTTACAGTAGTCTCTATCGTTAATGTCTTTGTTAATTACTTTCCTGGGTAAAAGGTAATGCTTATTTCTGATTTGAAATTGCCCAGTTACACCTTCCAGACATTGTTTTTTGTCGTGCCTTTGGGAAATTAGAATTTGTTAACACGACCTTATTGTTACCAGGGTCCTTGCCAAAGAAAAAGCAGTGTTAGAGGAATGACTGTTTAATAGAGTAAACTCTCCTGGTGCCTCTCAGTGTGGCATTTCCATGACAGTCAGTGGTTGTTCTGGCAAACCTGTGAGAGTTAAAGTAATCCACCCGTGGCTGCTGCTTTGCCAGTGGAATACCCAACATGACATGAAAAAATTGTGTACTCTCAGTTACACATCTAGAGGGGTTATTTTGCAGAAGAATGAGTCCAAATCCTCTGCTGGCTTACTAACGGAATTATTTCAGAAAAGATAATTTCAATTTTCCTGATCTAAGATCCCTGAACTCTGCATACTTTAGTTTTAGCTAGTTTTGTATTTTATACTTCCAGACGAGTCAATGGACTAGCTGAGAATTGGATAATGATTTAGAATGTCCATCCAGACTAAGTTGGCCTTCTGCTTCTTTTTGTCAACTTGTTAAAACATCACCATTCCAGTTTCTTCAGTTTCTGCTCTCTTTAGTTCTTGTGAGTCTGTGACACCACCCTCTGAGTATGCTTGTTCAGGAAATCTTTGCTAAAATATATGGAATGCAGCGTGAAATTATAATTTTCTTCCCAGGTGGTGATACATTAATATCAGTGCACCACTGTGGGATTGAGCACTTTAGGTATTTCAAGCAGGATCATTTTAGTGTTTTTAGTCTGTGGTCCTGCTGTTCATCAAATAAATGGCTGTCACATATAAAGTAACTTAGACTTTCCTCAGAAGAACTGAATTACTAATCATAAGCTATTACAAATAAAGAGGAACAGTTTATCTCCCAGTGGAGAGAAACCACAGATGGGAGGAAATGTAGTGGTTAATATAGCAACAATTCTTGAAATAGCTGAATTGAGAAAAAAAATAAATGTGGAAAGTAAAACCATTTGCACAGATTTAAAAGAGTAATCAAACAAAATGGAAGAGAAAAGCAAAGCAAGTATGAAATCAGGAATGATGGGAAGTGTTACCTACTATCTGTTAGAGATGCACTGAACTATTTAGACATGTTCTTTTCAGAATCCAGTGAACAAGAACTTTTTAAAAAGTTGTCTAATTTTTAATTTCCTATTTAACTTTTTTTTATATTATTTTTTTTATTCTGTGGTAATTACTTGGGTGCAAGAGTGGTGTAATTTACAAGATACCAGGATGATTATGTATTCTTCAGTAAGAACACAGATTGCTGAGTAAACTTATTCTTGGAAACCAAAATCTATCCTGCTGATATCCTGATCTAATGATGATGCACTTGTGCTCAAGAATTGTATTTGTATTATTGCCAATGTTATCTTATAAAGGATTATAAGAGCTGCCATGCTGAATCAGTGCAATGTCCTGTGCAGTTCAGTCCTGTACTGAAAAATCAAACAAATAACAATCCTGAGGGAATTGTTTTAAACAAAAATCTTCTGCTTTGTTTTCCCGAGCCAAGATCTAGATCTCAGCAGTGACATGAAGCAGTGAGTTTCACAATCCAGTTCTACCCTATTGAGATATTTGTTGCTCCATTTTGAAAGTACCCACTTCCATTGGCTGAACCTGTGAGAGGCCCCTGTGAGTCACAAGAATCTGACCATGGCTATGTTTACAGACAAAAGAATATAGTTTTAATTTCTGTGAAGTTTTCAGAGGAATCGGGGAACTTGCAAAGATATGAATGAACAAAACTTGTATGACTGCTGTCCTTAGTTCTTACAGCTTTGCCTTGTAGAACTGCACCAGTGGTAGAGGGTTCCCTTCCCTGGAACTGTGAAGTTGTGGTGTTGCTTACTCTGTGGGATATTTCCTTTTTGGAGTCAAACAGGAAGTTCTGTCTTTTTGCAGTCTGCTAGGAGAAAGGTGTAGATGTTCTCAAGTCTGTTTCTTTTTTGAGAACCAGCCAATTTAAGGATTTTATATTGGCTCAAAATACTGGCAGCATTCTGAGAAGCTGAAATGGGACATCATGACTGATTCAGCCACCATAACATGTGCTGTTGTTGGGCTGGGGGCTTGCACAAACCAAAACCATATCCCTGTCCCCTCTCCTCTTGGCAGTTCAGCCTGGATAGCTGTGCAGGCAGGTGGTCTGGTCCCCAGAAAGGGGAGGAAGGAAGGGGCAGAGAAAGGGGGAGGGACAAGGGATGTCCTTGAGAACTGCTAGTCCTTGTTTCCATAAACTGGTCTCCAGCAATCGCCTCTCTCAGACCTATTGTACGAATTGCAGTGGATGGAGTGACATCTTCTCCATCTCAGTCATTATCTTATATATTTCTTCATGTGTCTTGTTTTTTCCCTCACAGAGATGCACAGTCCAAATATTTTCATCCTCAGAAACCCTGCTGCCCTTCTTTGAATATTCCCTTCTATAGTTCTGCAATGTGCTTCTCATGACTGAGTGATCAGAGTTGCACAGAGTGTTCTAGAGAAAAGTGTAACAGTGATTTATATAAGGGCACTGCAGAACCTTTGGTAATATTCAGGGTGTCCTGTGTCTGCATCCTAAGGACTGTCCCTCCTATCTTAGAGTCTCTGAGAAATTCTCAGGATTTAATGATGCAGTTCAAATATTGCCTGATTATATGTGCTGGAGCCCACAGATGAAAGACAGCTTTGGGTGAGTATTCTCTCTTCCCTTCCTCCTGCTCTCTTGTGGCTGATAGTGATACAGGGCTGGAAGACATCTCCTGCTTGGTTCTCGAGTTCCCAGCCTCATCACTATGCTCCCTTAGCCCTGCCCCATAACTGGCTGCTACTCACAAGATGGTACAACTCTGATCAGTCCTGAATGATCCAGGGGCAAGTGCCCTGCTCTGCTGATGGGTCCCTGTGCTATCACTGAATTATAAGGAATCTATATTAATTCTGCCCAACATTAGACTTCTGCAGTACAGATCAACACATTCAGGAGGAACCCTTTTTATTGACGTCATGGAAAAAGAGGCATTTCCAAGGTAAGAGGCTTACCCTATTTCAGATGCAGAGTTCAGAATAAGAGCAGTTGTGCCTTTGAAGTGCCTCTCCTGAACACACCCACATTGTAGGTGTCTACAACCTGGTAAGACAAGCACTGCCCTGACTCACAATCTCCATCTGAATTGTTACTGTTCTGTGTCTCCTTTTAGAGTGCAGATCTTTTATCCCTGCCCAGCTCTGGTGTTAAGGTTCATTGGTTTTCATCTAATGCAGAACCAAATAAGCAATCAAACCTGACCACGTAGGTTTTACTTTTACCTTTTGTTAATCTTTTCCTTCATGACATCAGGAAAAAGATAAATGGGCACTGTTCTCTCTCTTTGTATCCACTTTCTAATTGATGCTGGCAGATTTCATTAACCTTCTCTTTTTGAAGATTACAATCTTTTTAATAAATTACATTTATTATAAAAGCTAACAATTAAAGTAGCATCTGGTATTTTGTATAGATAAGTATGTGTACAAAATATGTATATTTTCCTTTGCATTATTGTCACAAAAAAGATGTATTTTATGTTATACAGCTTTCTTAGGGCATTACCAGCATACTTATTATACTCATTTGCCTGACACCAGAGGGTTTCACTGGCTATTTACATTCTCTTTTTCCCAAGGGGTATGAAAGGCTGTTCCAAAGACCTCATGCTAGCTACATTCATCCATCACATTTGTCTGCAGAAGTAGTTGCAATTTCTCTTTATAGCTTTAGCCCTTCAAGAAGTCTTACACTGTTAACTCTCACTTCAGAGCAGTTTTGTGTCTGGAAAAAGGAACCAGAACTACCTGAAGTGCAGAAGAACAAACACATAGGGGTTCTTGGTCTGAGCCTGTAGTGCTCAGAGATATTTGCTCAGTAAGGTATTCAGCTGCCCAAGCACATTTCTTGATTTCAGACTTTTCCTTCCTTCCCTCAGCTTCTTCAGCTTTGCTCCAGCTCCTCCTCACCCCTTCATTGGCAAGGATGGTTCCCAGCATTGGAATGGGGCTGTACTTTTTTTTCTAACCAAGAAATGGAGTTCATTCTCATCATTCATTGAGTGTACATTCAGGAAGTTTGGAGATGACACCAAGTTGGGTGGGAATGTAGATCTGTTGGAGGGCTGGAAATGAAATTCAGTCATGAGTTCTGCACTTGGGTCACAACAACCCCATGCAAGGCCTGGAGGCTGGGGACAGAGTGGCTGGAAAGCTGTCCAGCAGAAAAGGACCTGGCAGTGCTGGCTGACAGCAGCTGAACATGAGCCAAGGCCACCAAGAAGGCCAATGGCATCCTGGCCTGGATCAGCACTGGTGTGGCCAGCAGGAGCAGGGCAGTGACCGTCCCCTGTAGTGGGCACTGGTGAGGCCACACCTCAAATCCTGTGCTCAGTTCTGGGCCCCTCACTGCCAGAAGGACATTGAGGTGCTGGAACATTTCCAGATGCCATGGTTTAGGAATGGTATTTCCCAATTTAGTACTCCCACTAAAAGAAAACCACAAGCAGCTCCCCTCCCCACTCCAGTGGGAGGTACAAAAGGCAAAGATAATGGGTTGAGATAAGAACAATTTACTGGAAACAGCAATGAGAAAACAAACAGTAGCAGCAATATCAATAACAAAAGTGTATAAAGAGAGGGTGATTTCCATGCAAAATCCGGATTAAGCCCAACTCTACATCCCTTGACCCTAAGACAGTGAACAATGGCTGACAGGTTCCCCACCCTGCCAGACTTTCTTCCACCAGAGAAGGAGACTCTTTTCCCCTCCTCTGGCAATGACACAAGGTGGTATTGAATAACATAATGTCTTGGCCACGCCCCTTCCCACTGATCCAGCCTGGAAGCAGGACCCCAGAGAAGGGCAATGGAGCTGGGGAAGTGTCTGGAGAACAAGTCTGACGAGAATCAGCTGAAGGAGCTGCAGGTCTTTAGCCTGGGAAAAGGGGGAACGTTTTGCTGTCCACAATTATGTAAAAGGAGATTGCAGTGAGGTAGGTGTTGGTCTCTTCTCCCAAGTAGCAAGTGACAAGATGACGGGAGATGGCCTCAAGTTGCATCAGGGGAGGTTTAGTTTTAATAGTATGGTTTTTGGTTTTTTTTTTTTTTTTCATTGAATGGGTTGTAAAACATTGGAACAGACTGTCCAGAGAAGTGATGGATCACCATCCTTGGAAGTGTTCCAAACCTGTGTGGATATGGAACTTGAAGACATGGTGTGATGGTGAACATGGTGATGGAACTAAGCTGACTGTTGAACTTGATGATCTTAAATGTCTTTTCCAAACTTAAAGATTGTGAATATAATTTTAAGAACAGTGGCAGTAACATGTGCAGAGACACATTTGCTTTTAGTGGCATCCCCTCTCATAAGATCCCATCAAATGCCTTGGGCTAACTTTGGAAACTGGGATCTCCCACTGCTTTTACAGAAATCATAGGGTAGAAAACCTCTATAGCCTTTCACATCAGATTTGAAGGACTCTTATGTTTGGTACCAATAGTAATAAACCAGTAGTCTCTAGAAAAATATTAATTGTTAATCCATCTGGGGAAAATTCAAAAAATACCTCTGACAGCTGCTGGGGACAACTGAAAGTGGACATTTTCAATGGGAACTTTGATATTTCTTGTGCTTCTGTGTGTTCTCCTTAGGTGTAGGGTGAGTATGGTCATCTGCTTCCACTCTTGAGTGATGTGAGATTTAAAAAGTAGAGATAAATGTTTAGTATCTGTTACTTTAAATCAATGTTGTACTTGAAGGATTTAAACTCTATAACTTTTCCTGTCCACACATCTTTATTTATATTGCTCTGAGTACCAATTGCCGCCTGATCTATCCTGAGAGCAGCCGGTAAGAAAAACCTGTTCTCTTGCTGGGGAACATATGGAGCAAAAGAATGAAAACATAAGAATAGCACTTCAAATCAGTGCATCCAGCCCGTCTGGCCATCAGTGCTGATGGGAGTTAGAGCTAGAGAAAGATTAGAAAACATCTGAACCCTCATTAGCTCCAGTGGGAGGTTGTGTAGAAATTGTATTTCTAGGAAAAAACTCTCACAAAGGAGAGCTTTTGATTCACTGAATTACAAAAACAAGTTTAGGAGTTCTTTTTGTCTGAGAGCAGTTTTACACTGCCGGAGACCATCAAGGAAGGTGATAAACAGAGAAAGAAATAATAAATGGGAAGGAGTCACAGAGAGAGAGAGGCTGTGGGATTTGTCTTTCATTTTTGTGGAGTTGCTTCCCTGCTGAGTTACAAGGAACTGTATGCAGAATGAGAGGGGCAAGATCATCTTTTCTCCCATGAAGATGATGTGAGTGAGCATCTATAGTTAGGGGGAGAAGAAGGAATCTTGAAAAAGCATGTAAATATCTTAGGGGTGGTTGTCAAGAGGATGGGGCCAGACTCTTGTTAGGGATGTTGAGCAACAGGACAAGGGACACCTGTCACAAACTGAAACCATGAATATCCATCTGAATGGGGGGAAAAACTTTACTTTGAGGGTGACAGAGCACTGGAATAGGTTGCCCAGAGAGGTTGTGGAGTCTCCTTCCATGGAGATATTAAACACACACCCCTATCCATGTGATCCTGTTCAGCCTGTTCTAGCTGGACCTGCTTTAATAGTGGGGATAAGGTGATCTCCAGGGGTCCATTCCAACCCCAACCATCCAGTAATTGTGTGTGATTCACTCCTCTGGGGCAGCTCTGTTTCCTTCACACAGATGGGTTGGCAGCCATGGGAAGAAGGGCTGGAAGAGGGACCCCCAGCCTTAGCCCATTGTTTCTCCCTAGCATGCCAAGCAGAAGCAAGGAGAAAGCATGGAGGGGAAAAATAATTTGCCATGTATCTGTAAATGCTAACAGATGCATCTCAGGAGGGAACAAATTGTCAACTGAAGTCACAGTGTGTTTCTGGGTTTGCTTTCTGCTCAAGATATACTGTATCCTTAAGCAAGCAGAGGATGTTGCCTTGCAAGGAGCTGGGAAGATTAACAAGGGTAAAAGTGGTAGAAAGGATATTAAATGTTAGAAATATAGAATAATATTAAAAGAAAAGTTCCAGCTTGGAAAATTCAGTTTCTTACATCTGGGAAAAATAATCAGAGATTCAGCTGTTCTGCAGGAGAGAGATACTTATAGAGCACTATAAATGAAAAAAAACCCCAAACCCTAGAGAAAGCAGTGGGAAACCATTTAGTGGGCTTATATTGCCACTGAAGAGTATGATTTTGGGGCTACACACCGAGGCAAAAACATTATCTTCTGGGGAGGTGATGATCCAGCACAGGTGGAACAGTATTGCTGGTTCTGGCATATCAATGCCAGACTGACGTGGATGAATTGGAGAAATGTGTCAATAGAAAAGAAAGGAATGGAGAAAATATTTTATATATTTTTGCAAGAAAGATTATGTATTTCATATGGCTTGCAGTGATTTGAGTTAGAACGGATAACATTCTACAAAACCTGAGAGCAGTAAAAAGCAAAGAGGAAGAAATACATTTAAGGTGGCAGAATAGGTGTGTGTATACAGGGTAAAAAGGATCAAGGAGCACACAGTCAAGAAAAAACTGAGGACAAGACAGATACAATTGTGAAATAGCTCTAGGGGGGATGTGGTGAGTGTCTGCCATGGGCACATTTCAGCATCATCAGGAACATGCAGAGATGCCCAGGGTAATTCAGGTGCCAGAGCAAGTCTGGCCCAGCAGTACAGAGCTTCAAGCAGATCTCTCCAAGCAAGGCATCTCTGTTGGTGACAACAGATGCATTATTTAGCCCCTAAATATCTCCCAGGTGTGACTCATTCACTGTTCCTTACATAAATACAGATCAACCAGATCAACATAATTCATTACATAAATACAGACCAACCTCTCCTGAGTTTCCCAGAGGAAACTTGGTTTGAAAGAGGACTTAGAGGATGAGGGTGTCCTCCTGGCAAAGCTACCTGCCTTCTCTCCTCTGTGTTCTCTGGTCATATTCAGATACTTTCTGAGTCGTGCCTGGTGTCTTGTGTGGCTACAGAGAGCAATCCTTCCTTCTCTCCCTTGTGCTCTCACTCCTGGTCATACTAAAGCCCACAGAGATCCCCTGGTTTTCCTAGGATGTGACCAGTCTTCTCCTTCCAGAATAAACAAGCAGGACAGCAGACCTGGTCGCTGCTGCTGCTCTCTTTGCCCTGATGGGAGCTGTGCCTTTTCCCCACCTGCCTCCTCCAAAACACACAGGTGTGAAGACCTGCTCACGCCATTCAGGGCTCTGCTTTCCCTGCACTGATGCTTTTCAGCTGTGATATTTCTGCTTCCCTCAGAAACACTGCAGGACCCAGTGTCTGTTTAGCACCACGGCACAAGTTCTCATCTCCTTGACTTTGGCACTGGGGTGAAACTGGAGTCCAGTATCCTATGGCATCACTTGGGACAGAACTGGTGGACCCAGGCTGGGCTGAAATTGGGTCCTGGGCTATGGGGAGGATGAGGGAAGGCTCTGGGCTGCACCCACAATTTAAGATTTCCAACCAGAGCCCTTTTTTTTATTTGTGATGGGTATGGAGATTTTTTTTTTCTGTTGTTACTATGGAGACTATCGTGCCTTCTTTGATTGCAACTTTTACAGGGAGTTTAATAAGACCATGTGGCCTTTCACTGCGGCTCAGGGGTTGAGCTCCAGTGCTGCCTGGTAAGCAAAGGTCATTAATGTCTGATAGCTATGCAGGGACCTTTGTATTATTCAGCAATTATTCTTCACTGATACCAAGCCCACAAAGAACAGTAGAGCATCACTTGAGGATGAGCAAATTAACATTGCACAGACTTTAGTGCACTGTTTATCAATGAATGGCAACACAGTTACTTGGGTCTGTTACTCCCCTGCTGCTTTCAGTTTTATTTTATAACCAAAACCCCCTCAACATCTGACCCAAAAAAAGATGTGACTTTGGCTGTGATCTTGTGAGGGCTTCTGAGCTGAAGCTGTTAATGGTGATGTGTTCAATTTCTTAAAAGCATGAGCTGGGTAGAGGGCTTAGATGCAGCAAACAGACTGAGCCCCATTTTGAGGTAAATTGCACCCCAAACCTGAATGCAGCGCCACAAAGCCCTGTGTGTTCACTGTCAGCAGTGGTGGAGCTGCTCTTGACTATGGAAAAGTATGAGCTAGGAAATGGTCAGAAGGTACTTCTCAGTAGAAAAAAAACCCCAAAACCTCTGTGGTACATGTAATGTTTGTTTCAGAAAGTGTTGCCTGGCTACTACCAAACAGACTGTTGCCCTCCCCAAATCCACAGAGTGAAATTTCTCTGTTAAATTTTAACCGTGACACATCCTGTAAGGCACAAATGAGCAGCACAATTATTTCAACACATTTAAATGCTTAAGACCAGTGAATCAAAAAGTCAGAGCTATCTTCCTTTTCTTGTATTTCTGTATGTTTAAACTCCAGTTCTTCATCAGTGCAAAGTCCTGTACCACTGCAGCCTGCTGTGGATGTGTGGTACAGAGAAGACAAGATAACATGAGAGCATGACACATCAACAGGATGTCCCCCATGAGCCAGCCAGGAAGGAGCCTCTGGCACAGCTTGAGGAGGCAGAGAGGGAAAGGTGAAGGTTATATCCACTTTGTCCTATCACACAAATAGCATCTGCTGGTGGTGGGCTACAGCATCCACACCACAAGGATGGGCCCAGAGCATCGTGGCTGGCAATGATCTTCACCAGCCTCCTGAGGCAGTGCTTGGCTTGGCTCCCTGTGGCACGAACAGCACACACATGAGAGCCTGGTCTGTGCTGCAGCATCTTCAACAGCCCCTCATCTGCCAGAAGCACTGTGTACCACTGGATTTGTGGAACCCTGAGTAGGTCATGCCTGTTGTTGCTGCTGTTTTTAATTGCAGTACAGAAAAACCTCATTTTCTGCTGCACATGGGGAACCAGCTGTTGTGGTGGGTTGATTTTGGCTTGACATCAGGCATCCTACCAAAGCTACCCTATCCCTCTTCTCCTCAGCTGGGCAGGGAAGAGAAAATCTAATAAAAGTCTTCTCATGGTCAACCTATGGACAAGAAGAGATCACTCACCAGTTACTGTCATGGGCAAAACAGACTTCACTTGGGGAAAGTTAATGTAATTTATTGCTAATGAAATCAGAGTAGGGTAATGAGAAATAAACCCAAATCTTAAAAACATCTTCGCTCTCGCTCCTTCCTTCTTCCTGGGGTCAAGTCATTCCCTATTTTCTCTACCGTTTCCCTCCAGTGATGCAAGGGGAGAGGGAATAGGGGCTGCAGTCAGTTCATCTCAAGTAGTCTCTGCTATTCCTTCATCCTTGCTTTCTTTTGCTGCTCCACCGTGGGATTCCTCCTATGGGACACAGTCCTTCACAAACTTGTCCAGCATGGGTCCTCCCCACAGCCTGCAGTTCTTCATGACCTGCTTCAGCATGGGTGCCTTCCAGAGGGCATGGGGAAACCTTGCCCTAGTACCTGGAGCACTTCCACTTCCTTCCCCTCCTTCTTCACTGACCTTGAGGTCCACAGGGCTGTTTCTCTCACGCCTTTCCCTTTCTCCCCTTCCCCTCCTTCTAAACAGTTATATCTCAGAGGTGCCACCATCATCACTGATGGGTTTGGCCTTGGCCAGCATTGGGCCCATCCTGCAGCTGGCTGGGATTAGCTCTGTTGGACACAGGGGAAGCTTCTTGCAGTTTCTCACAGAAGCCATCTGATAGCATCCCTGCTGTCAAAAGCCTTGCCACACAAACCCAATACAGCTGTCAAAAGCAAATGTGTTTTGGAAAATATGATTTTAGGTGTTTCTGTCAAGGCAGCAGCTGGGCAGATCCTAAAACTTGTGATGATGTGATAGACCTTCTTCAGTCAGTGTTGTGGGATTCATGATAAATTGCTTAGGGTATGTTTGGTTTTTCTTCTTTTAAGTATTAGTGCATATTGGAGACTTGTTGAAATGTGAGGTGTGTGCTGCAAAGGATGGAAATCATAAACTAGAGATAAAAAGTAATTATTTAGACAAGTAAAATCCCATACTTGCAATTGTAGCCATTATTTGGCACAAAACTCAGCTGGTGGTCATTAAATAGCAGCTTGTGTAACATTTCAGACAGATGGAAAAAACCTCTTTCATCTAAATTATTGAAGGAGGTGTTGCTTAGGTCTGTGGTATCAGAATAAGCAAACCACAGATTGATACTGCCCTGTAGAGCAGTGAGGTTTAGCAGTAGCAGAAAAGGAGGATCTGCTGCAGACCAAATGCTGTTCTGAGAGATGCTTGCAGCAGCCTGAAGGTCAAGGGGATGTGGATATGGGTTCCCTGTGTGCAGGCTGCCAGTTCCCACTATCTGCTCCAGGCAATATGCAGGCAGCCTGCTCCATGCTTGTAAGCATAGTATAAAACATTTGATTAATGAAGAGGAGGGTAAGGAAGAGCATCTAGAGTTTGATATTTTCTGGAACACACTAACCAGACTTCTTGATCTTTAAAAGCACAATGTTGTCCAGCGTTTTAGGAAAAAAAGTTTAAAAGCTTACATTTGTAATGACCAAAGATAAAATTTTCTTATGTCAATAGTGACCTTTGCATTGGAATAGCAAAAAAATATTTTCTTAGTCACAGGAACTGATGATTTTGGTGACAGGCAGGTTAGCATTCTTTTTTTTTGTTTGCAATGTAGCCTGGGGCAGCTGACCTATGAGCTGTTTTTTGCTTTGATAAATTCTCTCTCTGTGTTCCCTTGTTTCGAAAATAGATATAAAAAGAGATAAGCAGTAATTTAATAAATAGGAGCTACAAAGCAGAGGTAACAGAATGAATGACATGAAAGGTATTATTGATGGCATCCCTGTGTCCAAAGTGCCAAAAGGGTTCAGTCAGGATTACACCTGTCAAAGCAACGGGCAGGACACACTTGCCTTCCCACAGCCTTTGCATTCAGGGGCTGCTGAAGTTCCCAGCTTTTTCTTTCCTTTTCTCAATCATCCTTCAGGCTCCACGAGAGCTGCATATTATTTTAGAGATATTTTGTTTTGTCTGTTGCTGGTAGAGCAGTTCTGGGTACAAACTGCCTATTGTGTTGTGCCCAAGGTGCATAAATTAGCATGGGAAGAGTGGCATTGCTAGGGATCTTTCAGCAACAGCATCCATGTAAGGACCAATGGATTGACACTACTTATGCAATGCTGGAAGATTTATATCTATGTTAGGGTTTACTTTATGGAGTAACACTAAACATTGGCATAAAATAGAACAGGACATAAATACTTCTAATTTAAATTCCATCCACAGCTCCGTACCATAAGGTAATTCCCCTGAACCTCCAAATGATCCTAAATTATATGGGTTTTGGAGAAGCTAGGAACTGTGTTGAAACCAAACCTTTCAGTAGAAGATTGTTCTGCTTACTTTCTAATACCTGACTGAATAAATATTTCTACATCCAGCACTGGATCTTCTTTTTTATTTTGATCAAATTTTGGGGAAGTAATTTAAATGTTTTATGGCTCCTTCTAAAAAAATCAATGGAAAATATATCATATTGGACCAAATATGCTTAAACCCCCCTTAGTATATTGGGATCTTGCTCCAGGCTCTGGTTTGAAAATGTTGGTCAGTAATAAAAGTGATTAATAATACCTTTTATTATGGATTCCAGTAATTCCTGGGTACACAATCATCAAGTAAATCGATTATTTTCTTCCCATTTTCTTAATCTGAAAGAAGACTGAGCCCATAAACCCAGACTAAATGATAACTAAACATCTAACACTCCCCATGAAAGTGTTTGCAGCTGTGTTCTCCCATCACACATACTGTGAGAATTCTGTTATAGTAAATTGAAGCTGTTAGTGTCACAATATTGCCATCATTATGTGTTCAAAATATGAGTCAGATCCCTAGCACTCCTTGATGTTCTAATATCACAAATGTGTCTTGTATTTTACTTTCAGTTCTGGTTTTTATAAGACTTTAGAGGAGAATTTGCCTCTCCCAATAGAGTGTAAAATTTTAAGTAGCTGCACAAATGATGCAGCCACTTTCCTCCTTCCTCATGGCCACTTGCAGGAACTCCATTTATCTGCTTCCAGGGTTAAATGTTTTTCCTCTGACCTCATCTGTCTGCCAGGCTCATCAGCATAGCCTGCTGCCCTTTACCACTTCCTCATCCTTCACAGTCTTTTCTCCCATCTCCTAACCATGACTCCACTCAATTTCCTGTGTGCATCTCTTCTGCCTGTGGCCCTGATTTGATGTGAGAGGCAGTGGTATTCTGTATTCTCTCCCTGTATTCTCTTCTGGCGGACTCTAGAGAATGGCAGCTCCCTTTCCTGCTTCAGCTGTCTTAATGAAAAGGAGGATTGGTGGTCCTGAAGAAGCAACTAATGAATTGATAGCCCTTTGTGATGGTACATGGTGAGGCATGTTTGAAAATCACAGAAATATGCAACTTCTGTGGAAGTGAACAAATGTAATGCTTCATTTTGTATTAAAAGACTTGACAAATAGGACTATGTATAGAAAAAACATGTTTTAACAGGTACTTTTACATGTCCTCCTGACTTCAGCTTCCTATTACAACTACCTTCTCTGCTGCTTCCCTAGTTAACAAGTAAATTGGTACCTTTTAGCTCTCTGAAGCAAGGGCAAGTCTTTTTTGTTTTCCTGTTTGCCTTCCCGTTGAAGGAATTTCTGTGTCATTTCTTAGCCAATATCAATTAGATACATTGCACACACACACACACACACACACACACACACATATATATATATACACACATATACATTTGATTAGATATATAAACTAGACATCAAATTTTTCCCTGCAATAATGTATCAGTGTATATAAATTTACCAAAAGATGGATCAATCAATTACTGTCCACTCTGGAACACTGTCCACTATGGTTATGTCATAACCATACCTGTATCTGAACAAAGTGGGAGGATTTTCACCAATAGGACTGCAATGTGCAACTGATTTAGTGTCAAATGTGCTATGCAGAGAATATCCGAGGGTGACATGGCAGTCATAGATAGCTGTGTGCAGAGGGCTAGAGAAGAAGGAATTGGAGCAATGAGCTCATGTTGGTGCTTCCAGGAAGCATGTGCTGATGGTCTCCTGCATATATCCCTCCAAGTCATTTAACTACCAGGCCTGTCATCCACTTTGGAAAAGGAAAGGACAGAAAGCAATGGGAGGGGATGCAGAAGATACTGGGATGGCTACTGAGATTCAATCACAGCATTTGCAAGCATTATTTTGTTTCTAATGAAAATTGTCAATTCCTCCATTACTATCACATTGGAAATTAATTTCCTGGTTATCTCTCTGACCACTCTGTTAAACAGAGATAGATGTGGGAATGGTCTCCATAGACTTTGGCAATAAAATTTAGCTTGTTATAAAGTACAATAAACTTTAAAAGACCTTACAAATCCTACATATCCCAGGCTCATTCATCTGTTGGATCTTGTTCTTTTGTCAATGAAATCTCATATCTATCTCATAGAAGTTTCCACAGCCCACTTAATGAGTTTTTAATGGTTTTATTATGGCAGCCCACTTAAAGGCTTGTCATATTTAAGAAATAAGTTTTAATTACCTATTTGTTTTTGCAATATTTTCCCTTTATTATTTATTTTTTTCTTTCTCTGAAAAACATTTGTTTCTGTCAGCTGTGAGTGCCCACGCTGTTTTAAGAGTGCGGTGAAGTGATGAACATTTATTTCTGTGCACCATTAAACTCTCATGATGAGAATGGGACCATAGGATTCCATGGCATTCCCTGCTGGATCAAAGTAGTCCCCAGAGCCTTGATTCATGATCCCCTCAGGTGCAGGTAGGATGCTGACGTGATTCCTCCCTGCGGGTTGCAGCTGCTGGAGGAATGGCAGAACATACATATGGATGGAGTATATAAGCTGCAGGCTTGATTACTCCTGAGAGTTTGCACTGGTGCTTAATTATGTAAGGGAAGGGTCTGAGAAGTGATATCAATGCAGTTTCTGACCACCTTTGCTAAGGGGTTTTAACTCTCTATAACTGCTGGAAAGGAGGTTATAGCCAGGTGGGATTCAGTCTCTTCTCCCAGATAATAACTGACAGGAAAATGAGAAAATGGCCTCAAATTGAGTCTGGGGAGGTTTAGATTGAGTATTATGGAAAAACTCTTCACCAAAAGGATTGTCAAGTACTGGAGTAGGCTGTCCAGGGAAGCAGTGGAGTCACCATCATCTCTGGAGGTATGTAGATGTTGCACTTAGGCATGTGGTTTAGTGATGGTCTCAGTAGTATCAGGCTAATAGTTGAATGAACCTAATGATATTAAAGGTCTTTTCCAACCTCAACAATTCTATGTTTCTAACTTATGAGAGAAGGAAGAGACCTGTTGTCCCACTCCTCACTCCACCTCTATCTACCTGTGATCATTAGTAAGACCCCTTACAGTTTTCACCTTGAGCTTTTTTCCTTTAATCATAACAGTGCAGTCTCCAGTGCATCTGCATACCAGACACTTGCTACCTTTTCATCTCCTTAGGATCTAAGGCTCCAGATTCATTATCCCTAATAAGGTCTTGTAAAGTAAGCAGCAGATCCTTGTGCTGAATATGCATAACAGGTGGGCCTGTGTGTGTATCAGCATGATAGATGTATTGGGTGCTCTCTCTTGTCCTTTTTGCATATACACTTCTCCAGAGACTTCACTGAATCCTCTCTAGGCTTACATCCATGCAAACAGCAGGCCTACCATTGCAAACTGTGGGGCTGATTAATGGAAAACCAGCTAAGAACCATAAGAAAGCTCTGTTAGAATGGGGGCTAATTCTCAATGTTTCAGTCAAGCATAACACACAATTAAATCTCCCAGTTGTGCAGACCTTAAAGGGGTGGTGTTTAAAAGGGATGCTAATATAGCAAGGAATCCAAGCTCTGTGTTAAATTACAGCCATGCCAGTCTGTAGTAGCCTTAATTGAGGTCAACTGTGCCAGATTTACATTGCCAGAGCTGGAGCAGGATCTGACCTTATCTGACCAAGGTGTGATGCACATCAGTGTTGTTGGTATAAAGGCAATTGGAAAAGTGATTTGAATATAGCAAGAAGTATTTAAAAAAGAAGTTTCTGAGGTGCAAAGGTTGAAGTAAAACTCAAAAGTCAGAAATATTATGTTTACAATCCAGGAGCGTTTTATAGTATAATAGGAAGCTGAAAATACTTTCCTTTTAATGTTTGAAAAAATTGTGTACTTTCTAATACTTCTTTTCCACTTTAATTAAAAAATGTACTGAGTTTGGAAAACACTGTGCACCACAGCAATATATGAAAAATGAGGTATATGTCAAAGCTGTTTGGAAAACTTTGGCAAAGCACTCATACTTTTTCTGTTCTTTTTTTTTTTTTCTTTAACAACTACAACATTAGTTTTCAAAATGGACTTAAATGCAAGCACAGTCTAAATAGGTGTCATTACTTTAGATAACTGTGTAACTGCTGCTGGAGTTTTTTCACCCCTTTTTGATGCAAGTTTTACATAGGAAAGGATGAAAATTCAGGCTGAGCACATAATCATGCAGAGAGCTCAGGGCAGGGTTTGGATAGAGATTTAATTGCCATCAGCTTTGCTTTTACTTTTTTGAATGCACTGTAAGAGAATATGTTAATCAAAAGGAATTATAAGATAGTGAAAATACAGAGCCAGTTTTGGCAAGCAGGTTTTTTTTTCCTCTAGACTGGTATAGTTACCTTAGAGAATTTGCTTTTCTAAGATAGTTATTGAACATCCTGTTGTGTCTTAATCTGCTTCTGAAGCATATAAAGCAGCTGTGCTTCATTAGCTTCAAGTTATTCTGAAGGTAGAATATTTGTGAGTGGGAATACTGAATGTTCAACAAAATGTGGTGCCTGTAATTTGCTGTATTTTTTTTTCTTCTTTTTGTGTAAAATGATATTCTCGTTCTGCCTCTAGACCTTGCTGTGAAAAATGAATACATGAGACCTGTAAAAGTTGCTGTGCTTTCAAATGGGCCTTTTCTAACATCTGCTAACTGGCTGCACTTCCTTTGCACTTCTGCATTGTAAATTTTAAGCTTGTCTATTAAGGGAGCCTCCATGTCCTGAAAAATAGGCATATATTTCAGAGAAGCTCAGGTTTTTAAGCACAATTCCAGTGCACTGTGAGGCAGTCAGACCCCAGGGCTGGCGGTGAGGGACAGCATTGCTCAGAGTGGCAGCAGCTAATGGCCAGCACGGGCAGCTTGTGCCCTTCGTTTCTCACCCCTGAATTAAACAGGGGCGGGGGCTGTAGAGGAACGCACTGGGGGCAGGTGTGCCGGTGAGCAGCTGCAGTTCGGGCTCAGGGGGCCGGAGCCGAGGCAGGAGGCCGAGAGCAGCCGCGCCTCCCCGTAACAAGGGGCACCTGCGGGCCCTCAGAGACCGGGCGGGCAGGCCGCGCTGTGCCGAAGTGTGACGGGCAAAGCCCGCCGCTCCTTCCCTCGCAGGGACCAGGCTCTTATTTTGTTACCTAATTAGTGCACCAAGGTAAAATTATTTTAGGCATCTGGATGCCATGGGAACCCTGGTAGCAGGTAAGGAATGCTGGTGTGACTGAGTGCGGGGTGTGGCTGCGGTGGGGCCTCGGTCCCAGCTCAGGTGGGTGAGTGCGACTGCCAGAGCAGCTCCTGGTGGCCAGACGGGCAAGTTTCCTTAACAGGGTACATCTGCATTGTGGCTTGCAAGCTGCTGCTTAGATGTGGAGGTACAGTGCTCATCATGCACTACAATTCTGTCAAAAAGAGGTGAAAAACAGCCTGGAGCGGTGTGACCACTCCCCAAGGTCACTCAGTGTATGGGGATAGGGTATAAGAAAATAAAGATGATGTAGAAAGTAATCTTACCCCTAAGGAGCTGTGGCTGGGCCAGTTATCAAAGATTAGGAACAGGCCTGACTTTACCAGGCTGCAGCTGTGACCAATGAGAAGAAGAGTGCTATAAAAGAGTGGGTAGGGTGGATGAGGAAGGGAACTGGAGTCAGTTGGCTGCTTTGTGAAGAAGAATCAGTGCTTGGAGGAGCTGCCCAAAAGAAACACCAAGAAGCTATGAAACTTTTGTAATAAGGAGACAACAGTATGGAACCCCTGCAGTAAGATGATAACAACTCAGTGCTGTTTGTACTGTGCTGTATTATCTGCAGTGCCAAGCGCTACCTGCAATTCCCACTGTTGCTAACTCTGAGAAGGGCTTGGCTCCATCTTTTTTACACCCCCAGCAGTATTAAGTACCTGTAGATAGCTGTGAGATTTCCCTTGTTCCTCCTACCTTTTCTTTAAACCAAGTAAATCTGGTTGCCACAGCTGCTTCTCCATGTTCCATGTCCTTCAGCCCCCTGACTATCATCATGATTTTTCTTGGATTCCCTTTAGTATGTCAATATCTTCTGTACTGCAAATCCAGACTGGACACATGAGTTGAAGTGAAAGTCATGAGAGAGTTATAATAGTACAGCTAATGATTACTATCTTGCACCTGAGGAAAATACATGAACAGTAGATAATTCTTGATGGCATAAATGTTGCCTTGGGGGTTTACTGATTTTTGTACCTTGCAGGCAGAGTGAGATAAATAATGAAGAATTGAATGATGGGCTTTCAGTGAACAGTTGTGAGATTGATATCATAAAAAGGCTCATATATTTTGTTTAAATAGAGGCACTCTCATTTAGCCAGTAATTCTGAATTCTATATTAGCTATGATTTGTCCTTCATGTCAGTGTTAAAGAGCTAAACCATGGGATGGCAGAGGGGAGGTCATTGGGTCTTGGCTGAAGGTGAGACAGGAATGAGCTATGGATAGTGCCTGGAGAAGGAGCATGGTAATCCTGAAATCTCTGCTGTAAGGCATCTTGAAATTCCCCTTACACCACCATATGTAGAAACATGGAGAAGTTTCGGTTGGAAGGGGCCTTAAATATCATCCATGGGCAGGGACAATTTCCACTTGACCAGGTTGCTTAAAGGCCCATCCAGCCTGTCCATGAGCACTTCCAGGGATGGGACATCACTATTGCTTGCATAAAACTGAAATATTAATCAAACATTTGGAATTAAATGCAATTAATCTAAGTAGGCACCATACGCTGAATTATGACCCATACCCTGATTTCTAAAAAATATTTATCACAGCATCCTTACTGGCAACTGAATATGCCATGCCATAGGAAGCCAATTTAATCAAATATATTGGTCCTGTAAACAGCAACTTTTACCATTCAGTGGTCAGATTTCCCCTCCCTTTCATGAGTTATTCAAGGAAGTCTTCATCTGCAGGATACTGGAAGTGACTGGATGCCTTTTCAGAAAACAATATCTCATTCATTCAGGCTGGCATATATAAAAGGAATAACAGTTTATTGTACCTGATACATATTTGTTGGACTGTGTGCAAGGATGAGATGGTCAAATATAATGTCCTGTGATATACAGCAGTTCAGGCTAAATGATCTAATGGTCTCTTTGGAATATGCAAAGTGCTGAGCTGCATGCCAGAAGCCAGGCAGACTCCTGGTGTTCCCACAAGTCTACATGGATCATCTACCCCTGCACTCTGTGGTGAAACTCCCATTTGCATCCTTTAGAACAGGATATTGACGCGGGCAGTTAATACTAAAATGAAAAGTACAACCAGTTTTGTTGGGAACCTGTGGGAAGTGCTGGATAAGGGAGATGCAGCTAAGGCTAAATTGATCCAAAATGCTGCTAAAACTGGAAAGTTAGCTCTAAAGCACTTATGCTCCATTGGATCAGTACCCTTGGTTTTTCTTCTCAGCTGCCAGCTCCTGGCAGCTCTCTGGCATGGGACTGCCAGGGGACTGCACTGCTGAGCCAGCTCCAGCACTGCTTGGAGGGGCCTCTCCTGACATTGGTATTTGGCACTGAAGAGCATTTGCATTACAAGCTGCAGTTTCAAATTCTCACTCAGCTGATCTCTGAATCCCTGTGATGCCTAAGCTTTTTATATATCTTTTCATATATTTGTAGCTTTGTAGATAATGCATGTCTGTAGCTCCAGTACTTTTCCTACCCTTTTCTCCTAGATTTAAGAATAATAATGTGACTATCTAAACACATTCCTGAAATATTTTTTAGTCCTATTCCAAGTAGGGATCTACAATAAGATGTAATAAGAAGTGGGGAAGAGAACCCCATGGACCAGCTCCAAGGGGCTGACCCAGGGCTGCATTACTGGGGCATCTGAATCTCCTATTGGATGTACCTGTTTGATGTCCTAATTAATTAACCTTATAAAGCTGTAGAAATTTGATTTTGGCTGTGCCCATCAGCACCGAGACACCTGGGAGCTTCCAAATAAAGATTTGCTTTTGACTTTACTATTCTAACACTGTTGCAAGGGTTTTTTTCCCTTCTGATTATAGGCAGTGATCCCCAAAATGGCCCCCAGTTCCTAGGGGGTCCACAAGACGGAAGATGCCGCATGGCACCTTCCCATACCTGGTTCATCTTCTTCCGAAGATCCCCCTAAGTATCCCAAAATTCCTTCCCCATCCCCCTCTCCTCCTGCTCTTTGTGACACCTCCCCTCGCCCCCCTTACCTGCTATACCCTCAGCTCCGCCCCTCTACTCCCAGGGGGTGTCTGCCAATGTGACATCACCAGGCGTCCCTGCCCTCAGCCAGCCCCCTGTTCCCGCCCCTGTTCCCACAGTGTCTCTGCCCCCCTGTGTCCATTGTTTCCCCACCCCCTCCCCGGGTTCCCACAGTGGGGGCACGCCCACTGCTTCTCCCTACAGCTGTATCGGTGATCCCAATGCTGCTGATTCAAGTGATACAGGGCAAGGAACTGCAGACCCAATTCAGGGTCCCACTTTGTCATTCGCTCCTGTTACGTATCAGCCTGCAGCACAAGGGGGAGCAGCCCCAACTGCTAGTTGGAGCTCTTTTGGACGACAATTGATTAAGGAAATCTGTAAATCTCATAAAGAGTATGGCCTACACAGTCCATATTTCTGTGGCGTTTTAAATTCTGAACTGAGTAGGACTGTAGTAGTCCCACACGATTTAAAACAGCTTTTTTCATGCCTCATGACCTCTACAGAATTCAAATTATGGGAATTAGCATGGAAACAACTGCTAAAAGAAGCTCTCCCAGGCTTGCAGGCTGATCCAAATACAGCGAAGGATACCAATGGCCTACCAATTACCATTGAGCATCTCTCTGGTGAGGGCCAATGGTCTTTACCCTCAATCCAAGCTACTGTAATTCCTGTAGAAACATTCAAGAAAGTCAAAGAGGCAGCTGAAAAAGCATTCTTTTCCCTCCAACCCAAGGGGCCTTTTGAGCCTTACAGTAAGATCAAGCAGCTACCATCAGAGCCTTTTTTGAAATTTGTAGAAAGGTTAACTAGAGCTATTGAAATACAAGTTAAAAAAGAGAATACAAGGGAAGAGGTTTTAGAGGAAATGGCATTTACAAATTCAAATGAACAGTGTCGAGCGGCAATTTTGAGTCTGTTAGGGAGAGCTTTAATGGCCCAGTGGGGTGTCACAATTGATATTCCAGACTCTCCACAGGATTTTTGTACAGCGGTCATTGAACAGCGCCTTGCTCATAAACTGAAGTGGAAAACAGACAAACCAGTTGAGGTGAAACAATGGCCGCTCAGTAAACAAAAAATAAAGGCGCTCCAGGAGCTAGTAGAAGAGCAACTAAAAAAGGGTCACATTGTGGAGACCATGTCCCTGTGGAACTCTCCAGTGTTTGTCATTCAGAAAGCTGACAAAAGAGATGGCGGCTCCTCCACAACCTCCGCCAAATTAATGATGTCATTGAAGATATGGGTTCTCCCCAGCCTGGTATGCCATCCCCAACTATGCTTCCCCAAGACTGGAAATTAGCTGTTATTGATATAAAAGATTGCTTTTCCAAATTCGTGTACACCCTGACAACGCGCCGCGTTTCGCATTTTCGGTCCCCACCATCAACATGAAAGCCCCTGTGAAAAGGTACCATTGGACAGTTCTTCCTCAGGGACTAAAGGTCTCGCCAGCGATCTGCCAGCGGTATGTCTCTTCCCTGCTTTCCCCAGTGCGTGCAGCTGCAGAAAAGGCCATCATCTATCATTATATAGATGATATCCTTGTGTGTGCCCCCAATGATGATTTACTCACACATGCACTTGACCTAACGATCGATGCATTGATTGTTGCAGGGTTCGAGCTCCAGGAACAGAAAATTCAAAAGATGCCACCTTGGAAATATTTGGGCCTAAAAATTGGAAATAGGACCATTGTTCCTCAAAAACTAGAAATCAATCCAAAAATCAAGACCCTTGCGGATGTCCACAAGTTGTGTGGGTGTTTAAACTGGGTAAGGCCATGGCTAGGTCTGACTAATGAAGACCTTGCCCCTCTTTTCAATTTATTGAAAGGGGGAGAGGACCCGGGTGCTCCTAGGTCTATTACCCCAGAGGCACGGAAAGCTCTAGAAAAGGTTCAGATTGCAGTGTCCACAAGACAGGCCCACCCATGTCATCCTGACCTGCCATTCAAATTTATCATCTTAGGTAAGTTGCCACATTTCCATGGAATCATTTTCCAGTGGGAGGAAAAACAAACACCCAAGGCAAAGGATGAACCATAAAAGGACCAGGACCAGAGGGACCCTCTCTTGATCATAGAACGGGTTTTCCTCAGTCACAAAAGGCCCAAGAGAATGACAAAGTCTCAAGAGCTGGTAGCAGAACTGATCCAGAAAGCAAGGACCCGGATCAGGGAGCTAGCAGGATGTGACTTTGAGTGCATTCACATTCTAGTTGAGTTAAAATCGGGCCAAAATACTATGCAAATATTGCAACAATTGTTTCAAGAAAATGAAGTGTTACAGTTTGCTCTAGATTCCTACTCAGGACAAATTTCTGTCCAGAGGTCTGCCCACAAAATGTTCGAACAAGATGTTCAATTCACTCTGAAATTGAGAAGTGCTCTAAGTAGGAGACCTTTAAAAAAGGCTCTGACTGTCTTTACAGATGCGTCTGGGAGGTCCCACAAGTCCGTTATGACTTGGAAGGATCCTCAAACCCAGCAGTGGGAGACTGACATTGCTGAGGTGGAAGGTTCACCTCAAGTTGTGGAATTGGCTGCAGTTGTTAGGGCTTTTGAAAGGTTCTCAGAACCATTCAATCTGATTACAGATTCTGCATATGTGGCATGAGTAGTATCCAGGGCAGATCAAGCAATACTGCAAGAAGTGTCTAACATCGCACTTTTCAAATTACTCTCAAAACTTGTAAAGTTAATCTCCCACCGAGAGCAACCATTTTATGTGATGCACGTCAGGTCACACACCGACTTGCCAGGGTTTATCGCCGAAGGCAACAGAAGGGTGGATGCTCTTGCTGCACCTGCAGTGATGGCCACTCTCCCAAATGTTTGTGAACAGGCAAAAATCAGCCACCAGCTTTTCCACCAAAATGCACCTGGCCTAGTTTGTCAGTTTCACATCACTCGAGAAGAGGCCAAAGCAATTGTGGACACATGCCCAAATTGCCAACAACATGCACTCCCTACAGTGAGTACAGGAGCAAACCCAAGGGTATTGAACAGTTGTGAACTGTGGCAAACAGATGTTACACATATACAGTCATTTGGACGGCAGAAATACGTTCACGTTAGTGTAGATACCTTTTCTGGAGCGGTCTATGCTTCTGCCCACACAGGACAATCATCTATTGATGCCATTAAGCACCTCTTACAAGCTTCTTTTTTCATGGGCATCCCCAAGGAGTTGAAAGCTGATAATGGACCTGTTTACAAATCCAAGGAATTCGGGAGCTTCCTGCAGCAATGGGGAGTAGGGCACAAAACTGGCATCCCCTACTCCCCTACAGGTCAAGCCATAGTAGAAAGGACTCACCGTGATATCAAAAGCAACATCAGGTTCTGAAGGTGGAACCAGCAACATCAGGTTCTGAAGGTGGAACCTCCCCACATCTGGTTGTCCAGGGCACTCTTCACAATCAATTTTCTGAATTGTTCCTTTGACAGCCTGAATCTGCCCATCCTACGCCACTTTGGGGGGAGCAGTTATATGTTGATGAAAGAAAAGAGTTTTATTCCAGGGTCACAGAGCTCTGAATCTTGGTAACAGCTCCAACAGAATCCCGACCGCATGGTCTCCGTGACTTTTAAGCCCACAGGGAGGGGGGGAGGGAGAGGATAGGTGAGCCACCAACCAGGTGGGAGGGGGAGGGTCTCAGGGGACAATGACACCTGGACAGGCCAATGACCCCAGGTCTGAGAAGCATCTTTTGAACTTCTGCCAATCACACGACGCCCTTGCTAGTATGTAGAGCTTGATGGACATCACTTCGGAAAGGGGGCAAGGGGGAGGGGAAGGAAGAGGTTGGCATACCTGAAAAGGAACTGGGACAGGATATTGCTTCACACTGCAACAAGGCAGCACCTGGCAGTCTAGTTACCCTCTCCTGTCCCCTCTGCTCTTACAGCAGCACTGCTGCACCTGTGGCTCCACAAATAGGCAAGTTAGTTATGGCCAGGAAGGTATTCACTTTTTTTCCAACAAAATAGGTCTGTGTCATCTCACCTTAGAGTTAAACCCGTGCCAAGGCTGGCACAAGGAAATCAGCAGAAATATAGGACTGTGTCTGACAATAGAAACAGAATTTTCTGTTTTGCAAAGGGGCAGCTGATTAGGTTAATTGTGCCATGAAACCGAATTTTCAGGGAGGGAAATTAGTGGTGAAATTTTGTGCAGTAAGACTTGTGGTAAAAGCACAGCTTCAGGCTGCATTCAGCTTACTTGTGTCACCCAGTTTCCTGACTTCTAAGGAACATTTCAGAGTTGGACTTGACTCTATTCATTAAGGTGTAGGGAAGGAGGTTGGCTATTTATTGACTTGAGTAGTTTTTTCTACTGGTGCAAATAGTCCAGGCTACTTTCAGATGTACTCTGAATACAAAACTTCAGCTTTGTAAGATTATCTTCAGATTGCAGTGGTGCAGTCCCCCTTTCTGGAGAAGGGGCTGTGACAAACTAGGAACTTTTAATCTGGCATATCTTCCTAGAAAGATGTGGTAAAACACCAGGTGGTTTCCAAACACATATGCTGTCCTGGAAACTGCTGAGAAGAAGAGGGCACAATCTTATCTGCCCACTTTGATGAGGTAGAACCATGCAATAGTTCAGATTGGAAGAGACCTTTAAAGGATCTAGTCCAGCCCTTTGTCAAAGCAGGGCCAGCTTAGATCAGGTTGCTGAGGACCTTATTAGCTGGAAATTTTGTAGCTTCTCGGGTCTTCTTTCTGAATATTTGGCTGCTGTCATGTTGATTGCATTGAAAAGCCATTTCCTGTGGTGCCTGTAGTGCTCTCAGTATTCCTGTCTGAGAGAAGGCTTGGTCCTGCCTCTTCAGACCCTCCAATCTAGTTGTTGGAGGCAGCTCTAAGAGTCTCATTTAACCTTTTATTTCCAAGGCTGAAAAACCAGAATCTTTCAGTCTGTCCTTGTAAGGCAGCTTGGTTCAGGGATCTTAAGAAAACAGCAAGCCAAGCTTCAAACTGACCTTTGGGCTTCAGGGAAAACCTTCAGTTTTGTTAAAGGTTTCTGACTCACACAGTACCTCTGTATTCCCAGAATTAATCAGCAACACTGATTTATATATATTTTTAAAAAAAGTATTAAATTTCATAGTTTTCTAAAATGAAATACCCTTTCTTGTCTTTTATGCTTGTTTCTTTTCTGGCAAGTATTTGAAAAGAAACGCTGTTTTATTTGGGGTAGAGTAGCAGATACTGCATGCCAGGAAGATGAGTGTTTCTCCTGTTTAGGCTGTTCAGAAGACCTTGACTGGGAAAGAAATTACTTTCAGTTTCTGTTATTTTTAATTTTTTTATTTTTTATTTCCAAGGAAGGTTTGAGACACTGACAAGCTGAGGTGATGAGACTGCTCAGGCATGTTAGGTCTTTGCCAGCTGTTTCTTGTGCAGCTGCTGTCAGGGCTGGGCTCTGTTCTGACTCAAGTCACAGTGGAAGATAGTTCAAGTTTTGCTGTTGTTTTCCAGCTTGAAAAATGTTAAAAGGTTTGACCTCATGTGACACATCAGAAATATCAGTGTAACTACTATGTGTCAATTACAAATAATGCACTTTTGTCCTTCTGAGAACACTTGATAAACCATTCTCTCCAGATTTGTTCATACTGGCTTGGATCCCTCTGGCTAAGAGCATTTTACCTGTTCACAGGGCTTGTACATACAAACATTTATTTTCTTGGATCTCTGTTACATCATGGCCCCTTTGTCTATTGTTTACTGTATTTTATGTTCCTTGGAGATGGAACACATGGTGCTGCAGCAGAGTGGTGGATTGACACCTAATCCACAGCTTAACTGAGAATTTTTTGCCACTATTTTCCTTATTGTTTGGTGAGATAAATATTGTGGATGCTAATTCTGTTTGAACTGGGCACAAAGTAACTGCAAAACCAGTCACTGTCCATCATGCTTTGGGTTTGTTTCGGGTTTTTCAGCCTTTTAGCTGGAAGCATATGTTTATCTGCATGTACAGAAAAGTAATGTCTTACTTAAACAAATGAATAATCATTTATGAACTATTAGAGAGCATCCAGAAAATGGCCATGAGGAGGATGAAGGGTCTTGAGGAGAAGGTATATGAAGAGTGGCTGAGGGCATTTGGTCTGTTCAGCCTGGAGGAATCTGAGGAGAGACTTTATTGCAGTCAGCAACTTCCTTGTGATGGAAAGAGGAGGGGCAGGCACTGATCTCTCTCTGGTGACCAGTGGCAGGACCCAAAGGAATGGCCTGAAGCTGTGTCAGGGGAGGTTTAGGTTGGATATTAGGAAAAACTTCAACCAGAGGGTGCTTGGGCACTGGAACAGGCTCTCCAGGGAAGTGTTCGCAGCACCAGCCTGACAGAGTTCAGGAAGTGAGGGAACATGTTGTGATTCTTAAGACTGTCCTGTGCAGAGCCAGGAGCTGAACTCGATCCTTTTAAGTCCCTTCCAGCTCAGGAAATTCTATGATTCTGTGTGTGATAGGGGCTCTAAGGAGTTGAGGTACATTTTAGATGCACAGCTGAGGCTCTTTGCAGTCATCTCTGGCCATACATGTTGATTTTGGCATTTGTTGATCCCTTGCTGGAGTTATTTGACTTTATGAGCTACAGGAAAAGTAGCTCCCCCCAACAAAGTGTATCATTTTCTGCCAAATTAATAAGTTGAAGTACATCAGAAAAATGCCTGACAAGCATGAAAGCTGGTGCAAGGAATGAAGCTGGAAGAGGTGTCTGGTGTGAGTGAAAAGAAGTGTATGGAAAGACAGGATGGAGGAGCACTATCCACTCCTTTGGGTAGCAGCAAGCTCTCAGGTCAGCTTGAACTCAAACTTTGGCCAAGCAAAACTGGCCTCTCACTTTCCGTTTTGAACAGGCCAAAAAAATTGATACGTGCATGAAGTTTGCAGATTGACAGAGGCACAAATGACTGAGTTTTATTAGTTGTTTTGTAGCAATATTCATATATCTTCCCTTTTCCTTACAAAACCTCTGAAGACACCTTCACACTTCCCCTGCAACCACACCCACAGGCAATACTCTTGCTGTGCATTACTGATGTATTATGTAGGATCTTCCCATAGCAAATGTCAGTATTAATATTTGAACAGTGATCCATCATTTCCCTCCAACAAATAAAGCACAAATGATCTCATTCTGATCTTGCTTGCCCTGGGATAAAGCAGAAGTAATTTCACTGGATACAAGCATTACACCAGTGTAAAATTGCAGTGGTAGATGAAAAACTGGCAATGACAGAATTAAAACAAAAAAGCACCAGCTCACCCTTTGAATTGTGGAATATTAAATGACTCTATTGTTGACACACAGTTTTTAGCTGATGAGTGTGCAGCCTTGGTGGCCCCTGCCCCTGTCAGTGTGACACATATTTGAGAGGGTCCTGCTCTGTCTGGATTAGGAATCAGCTGTCAGCAAGGAATGTTTCACAGTGTGAGAGGTTCCTGGGTGCGCAAGACAGGCAGCCCTGGGGATTAAGCTGGCTGGTAACAAGCATTTGTATTTACCAGTCTGGTTAACTTCAGATCAGCCTTCTAACCATTTCCATGGAAACAAGGGAAGATTTGATTCACTGTAAGTGGCTTAATTTACTTTCTATCTGTAATAAAAATAGAATACTAAACAGACATAAAACTAACTCTGGAACATACTTTTTATAATATGATTTTAACCAGCCATGACATTTAGGGATTGTTTTTCCATACTTCCTGCCTGTAGTTATGGGTGAAGCTTTAATTGAGCAGTTGCTCCATGAATCTGCAACAGGATGAAGAGAATAAATCAGGAAAGGAACATGAATAGTTGAGGGTCTTAAGTCTTTGGGTTTGGTAGAAAAAAAATTAATGCCCTTGTTTGTGTGCTTTCCTGTTTTTTTTTTTTCTATGAGACATGAAACTGGAGAGATAGGAATGTGCTGGGAACTTCTTACTTATGTATTATTTTACTGGAATATTACGTGTAAATTTTGATATGACAGAATAGTCACTCGTCTAGTCAAAGAGAAACATGACATACTGATGTAACATAGAGAAATGCACCAAAACTGTATTTTCCCATAACATTGGCATCTTCGAAGTCACCTTATAGAAGGCTATTTTCAAGTAAATTCTTTCCTGGATTTCTACAAAAAGTTCATATTTCCATTTAAATTAGAGGTGCATCAGGCTGGAAATATTCTCAACATGTAAAAGTGAGTGGAATTGCAGGCTGCCTTATACGGGTGATGTTCTTTCTCAAAGTGCCTTCAGGGTGTATGCGCCCATGGGAAAAGTGTTTGGATGTCCAGTAAAAGTAATTCTTACTCCTGGGATACTGATGATTGGTAAATGTGTGAACTGCTTGAAAAAAAAGCCCAGCTTTAATTATGCATGAGTAATGATCAGTCTGGAAATCAATTTGGCTGACTCACAGTCAAAATTTAGCCTTATTCTCTGAATTTCAATAACTATGAGTTTTTATCTCAAGTTATATTCTAAGAGTAGTCGGAGGCAGCAGGGAAATTGGCTTTGATGTTTATCTGAGCATTGGAAATGAGTATAGCCTTGCATCTAAAACATCAGGGAGAAGATGTTCCTTCCCTCCATGGTATGGAGCTGATAGTGCTGTTCATACTAATGTCCAAGTCCTCACTGGGCACTTGTGCATCTGCCAAGTGATAAGGTCCCCATTTCCCATATGGGACACTGAGAGAAAGAAATACTTTCTGGTTTTTCAGTGTCACAAAGGCTTTTTGCAGTTGAGGGAATCAAACTTAAGTTGAACTCAAACTTAACTTTTCACACTTTTTCCATTGCTTATCCCTTTTGTCCATGACAGATCAGCTCTGTCTATCAGGTCTACCTAGAGAATCAACAAAATGTCCCATACTAAATTCCAGGAATGTTCTGATGATAAACCATAACTAAGAATTTCTATTTCCATAGAAAAGACAGCCTCACTTATTAAAACATGTTGTAACAGGTGGCTGGGGATCCAGCTCCTTTCCATACCTCCCTGACCAGGAATGTGTGCAGCTGACTGGAAGCAGCTGTGTGTGAGCTCCCCGAGCTGACAGCAGCTCTGTGAGTGGCTGTAATCAATAGCAGCAGTGGTCGGGGAAATGCAAAGAAATCATGGCTGAAATACTCTCCTCAGTAACTGGAGAATTTGGAGAAAAAACATGTGAATACATTGACAACATGGTAGTATGTTTTAAGGCAGAAAACCTGAGAAGGCTGGCCTCTGATCCTGCTGACATATGCTTAAAAGTGAGCATGGAGTGTAAGGCTTTCAAATATTGTGAGATTTTGTGTAAACTTTTCTCCAGCTACTGGAGTCCAAGGAAATAGCAAAAAAATGTTAAGCTTCATATGAAAAGGAAGGTAGGATGCTTGTTTTTGTGCAAAGAAAAGGTTTGCAATGGGAGTGCAGTGTAGGAAAAAAACCAAAGAAACCAGAAATATGTATTATGAAATGACACTGTGAGTGTCCCCAGATGGTACCTTTCGTGTGTTTTAAAAGATACAAACTTACAGGCTGAGACCCGTATGTTTTTAATAAAAAAATTTTAATAAATTCTTTTCCTCTCTCACCACAAAATATAATTCCTCATTTTTAACCTGTGTTGCTATAGTGACTTGTTTCTCTGTTAAATCTTCCTTATATCCTTACAAACTGAGGTCCTAAGCCTTCCCTGATAAATGTGTGGGTTGGAGACAGAATGAAAATGATTTTCCGCATACTGCAGTCATTTGAGTAGTGTTGCTGAGGTAAAGGAGCCAGATTGTAAGTTTTCATTATTAAATTGTATCAGGAGCAAAGCAAGCTGAGGAGACACTGGGTGGAACAACAGAGCGCTGGAAAGTTATAGTGGTCCTCAAATGGTTTGGAAATAGAACAACTGGGAAGGTTTAAAATGTGTGGGTTTTTCTGTGTCAACAACAGGTGTGAGCAGAGCACAAGTCTGTTAGGAGGCAGCTTTGTTCTTGATAATGGATTTTAGAGACTCTTGTGGTTTCGGTAATATCCAGATCTCTCAGGCAGAGACTGGTATTAAATTGAAATCTGAAGTATTTTAAGCTCCAAGGAAAATGATACTGTTATTTCAAGAAGGATTTTCTTACTGCTGGGACAGGCCATGAGGTGACAACAGCAGCATTAGATGTGAGGGCTTTTCCATACAGGCAGCAGGCAAGTTTGCAGTCCATCCAGTGAAGAGAGAGAGCTTATGTTAGCTTGACACAGGTGAATGTGCAAACACAGTGGAATGATGAAAAAAGAGCCAAGACTGCTACGGAGGTTTGCAAAGAGCAGAGGTGTGTGAAGAGCAGTTGGGTTTGAAAACTTCCAGCCTGACTCTCTAGGCATCTGTAGCATTTACAGGGCTTTGGTAGGGTCCAGTGGCAGCAGGGGAAGCTGGATGGGGAGATCTGAGTGACGGTGAAGTCTGCTTGTCCTTGTCCTCTCATGGCTCTGAGCAGTGCGTGAGGCACCACCACCAGCTTCTTGGAGTCCTTCAAGAAGCAGGAGGTGCTTTATCCAGAGTCTGCACTCTGGTCTCCTGCCAGTCCATTTTTGACCTTTAATCTGAACTTTTTTTTTATTTTATGTTTCCCTTTGTTGTTTTTACCAGTATTAATTATTCTTTCTGCTCACAGTTTGTTTTCTACTTAGCCTTCCAAGAAGGACTTGCAGGTTTTTCCCTGTGAGGAAAGTGCCCACCTGATTTGCTAGGCATTTGTAACCAAGCACAGTGCTGGTTAGTCCTCATTGCAAATCAAATCAGATTATCCACAAATCAATGGAAGACTGAAACATCTCTCTTTTCTAAATCGTGTCTGGGATTTTGTCTGCTAAAGGAATTAATTTCTGATGGCAATTATTGTTCCACTTAAAAATAATTAGCTTTATCTTCTACTTAGAAAATATAAATTAGGCGGCTGTCTTTGACTTGATATTCTCAGGAGCACAGGGAAGCTAAGCTCACTTGTATTGAGAAGGTTTCTGATTTATTAGCTTAAAAGCTGCTTCTGTAATCTGTCTAGGAATGTCTAGGGAAAAATAACAATTTATGCTTTTAGAAAACCCTATATTTCATTTTCTAACAAAAGCCATCATTTAATTCTAACTGTTCATAAGCATGAATTTCGCAGGCAGGGATCCCAGTGCTTTATTTCCTTTTTTATTTCATTTAAAAAGGCTTTTTGTTGTTTGCCCCTATTTGCTGTCATCAAGTGGAAGCACAGCTCTTCCAATTCTCTGCTCCCAGTATGAAGCATACTCAATTGTACAGGTCCCTGAGTAGGTAGAAAGTAAGCTATTACAAAAGGTAAAAGTTGTGTTCAGGTACTTCTAAGACTTTTATGAAATTTGTTTAAATGTTTTGAGACCTTCTTTAACAGAGGAGTAACCCCTGGCAAAATTTATTAACCTTTGATATAAATTTCTCATTTGATTTTTATTCCTCTTCCAAGTTATCAGTTTCTAATTCAGTTTTTCAATTTGAACCTCTGAAATAGAAATTTGTGGGCAGACTCTTTGCTGATGCAAACTGACTTGTGTTAGTTCCCAGCATCTGAGAATCTGACTTCTTACATCTTCTATAGATTTTCCCAATAGAGTTATTTTTTTTTCATTCTAGAACTTTATTTTCAGCTGCATTAGTAACAACTGGCATTAGCTTTATCTTTCTGTGAGAGGCAATTGGTAGCTGTGAGTGCAGCTGTGAACAAGCAAAATATTGTTCACTTCAGCTGAGCTACCTCTGTTTTTAGCAAGGCACAGTGTCAGTAGAGAGTCCAAAAAATGATTTAGGTTTAACATTAATGAGATGATGCTGTGGATTGCTTCACAGCTGAGGGCTTTTCAGACAATATTAGGAAGCTCCTACCTTCCCCACTTGTGTCTGCAAATCCTATAAAGCGAAACAGTCCATCCTTCTTGCCTCTGAAAAATGGAGTAATGCCAAGAAACAGTGAGCTAAGACAAATCTGACAAATATGGAAAATCTTCTCACTGGAGCTCTGCCCACAGTAACCATTAATCCTAATTGTCTCTGCTGTCAGGAGTGAATCAACATCCCTTTAAAAGCCATGACAATACTCAGAAAAATTGTCTTGGGGAGGAAATCAGTTGACAATCCTTCTTCTTCGTGGTGCCAAATTTTATATGGTGAATCACATCTGCCAATGCCAGTATTTTTTTGTTTTAGTGGTCCTGCTTAGCTGGAAGCACTTTGAGAGAGGTAACTGAGTTCTAGCTGTTTCCATGTGCTGTTAGGGGAATATTTTACTAAGGGTCAGGTGTAAGGATGGGCGTTGCATCTGGAGATGGACCTTGATGGTATCGCTGACCCTGTTGCTCCTAGAGCCTTTACACCTGGAGTTACTGTGGGAGGGATACAGCCTCACTCAGACTCTGTGCTGAATTTCAGGGCTGACTTTAAAACCAGTGGTATAGAGATGAGAAAAACAAAGTGAAGAACAAAGATGAAAGAGCTGAAGAAATAGGTCAAGTGATCCAGCACCAGTCACTTACTACAGCCCATGCAGTTTTGCAGAATTTTGCTATGTTAGCCTGAGATGGAGCGAAAAATGGAATAAAATGGACAAGGAGAAAGCCCAAAGGGTTAGAGAAGATCATGTTTTAGGGGAGCAATGAAAACTCAGATAGGGAACATGTAATTTAATAAACCTAGCTTTGTAATAATATGTCCAATACAGCACTTGAGGTTTCTTTTTGGAGAAAAGTTCTGCAACTGCCAGCTATGCTACAGCATCACAAGAGTAGGTGTTCTGTGTGATGCAGCACCACTGGAGCTGCAGTCATTAGTGAGGATTTGGTTTCTCTGACATGAAGTAGAGCCTGAATCAACTGTTCTGTGGCAGGCTTATCCCTAGCACTGTAGGCTAACCCTGGAGCAATTAAGCCAGAGTGACTTTTGCCAGGGACAGAAGAATTAGCCCCTACAGTCACTCTACAAATTCAGAACTGAAAGTTTTTAACTTAAAACACATTTTCCCTGTTGTAGTTAGAAGAAGGTAGATGAGTGACTCCTTCCAGCTGGGGGCCTGGTTTTGTTCAACAGTAGGTTTAAATTAACCTCATTATGAGTGGGAGCTTGATGGCTTTTTAGTGTAGAGATTTGTCTGTTTAGTTAAGATGGCTTCTTCTGTTCAACTGCTGCTAATTAGCATCCATCATTAACTGCTCCAGAGCTTGCAGCTCTATTCATTGAAATGATTTTTAATGGGAGCTGCACCCATTATGGCGTTGGGTTAAATGTTAGTTTAATGAGGGTGTGTTCTTTATTTCACTATAACTGAAGCTCTGTTTGTCTGTTGAAATAGGTAAGGGTTTCTCTACCTTTTCACTAAATAATTTGCTGAAACTGTGATACTGAGTATGTTCAATTAACAGAAAGCCCATAAACACTAAAGAAATCCATTAAGGAAGTGGGAGTAATAGACAAATAGGAGAAAAATCTTTCAAATTAAGTTAGGTGTGAGCAAACTATTTAGCTTTTAGAGCTGATTTCTTCTAAAAGGTGCCATTTCCACAGCTCTAGAAAATGGAATCTTTATCCACTGAGGCAATGCAGCACAGAGCAGCAGCACTGCAACTGTGACAGCCTGTGGCTTTGAATGACACCTTGCAGATTGAACCAGGGAGCTCCAGAGTGGAAAGCAGGGCTGCTGCCACATGAGCAGAAGACAGCTTTTCTTGCCCGACTTCATAGTGCAGAAGCACTGAATGAAGGAAGCTCTCAATGTTCCCCTCAATGAAGATGAGCCTTACCTTGGGGGTGTGCTCCCTGGAGGGGAGGGGGAGGGCCACTATGGCAACTGTCTGGTAACACTTATCCAGCCTCAGGACCATAATCCCAATAATTCTTCTCCATCTGCACGCTTCCTAGGAGTTACATAAGTAGGAAATTGTAAGTGCATGAAGCCAAAAATATGAAAGAATACAGAACAGATGAAGTGAGAGATTTTGTCTTAAAATAAAACTTTCCCTTCTGATTCTGATTTAGACTTTTTTCAGTCCAACTGTCATCCCTTCCCTGCCTTCATCGAAGGCTGCAGGGGCTCACACCAAGCCAAGTCTGTCTCTCTGTATGTGCCTCTGCCCTCATTGACATTCAGCTGCTTTTGATGTCATTGACCATACCTTTTTCCCAGGATGCTCTTCCTCTTTTGGGATTTCAACATCTTTTGAATAAATTTTTTTGTGATCTTGTCTTATTTGGAATCACATTTGTCACATCTTTGTCCCATTTTGAATCACATTTTGTCATCTTCCTACCCTTCTCTGTCTTTCTATGAAAATGCCACAAAGACCTGCCCTTGATTTTTCTTTACTCCTTTTTAACTTGTTTCTAGGTACTGTTGTCTATAAATACAAATTTATCTTACCATGTCTATGTTGATGGGGCACAGACTTGTCTGGATAGCCATTTTTATTCTGTCCAAACAGTGGTCAGGGGTTGTTTTTCTGACAGGTCTGACATCTGGAGATCAGTCTTAGCTACCTCTGACACATGACTCTCAATAATTGATAGAGTCGTAGAACCATAGAGCTGTTAGGAAATGGCCTCTAAAGTCATAGAGTCAAACCATTAACTCATCACTGCTGAATCCACTGTAAAACCACATCCCCAAGTGCCACATCCACAGGTCTTTTGAACACTTCCAGGCATGGTGATACCACTACTTCTGACCATGCTTTCAGTGAAGAATTTTTTTCCTAATATTTAAACCTCCACTGCAACTTGGGGCAATTTCTTCTTGTGCAATTGACTCCTACCTGGCTACAGACTCATTTCAGAAGGTGGTTGTAGAGAGTGATAATGTCTCCATTGAGCCTCCTTTTCTTCAGGCTGAGAAGAATATTTTCCATTGCTGTCACTTTTTGGTCTCCTTTTGGGGCCAAAATCATGAAGGTGAGCTTTCTTAGAACCAGTTCAGATCTTGTAAAACATTCTGCATACCTTCTTCTCAGGATTTGGTTTTTTTGTAGCTGTAACATCACTAAAAGTCTTACCCAGGCTCTTAGTCCTGGCATCTCACTCAAGGCAATATTCTCTTCTCCAGTCTTCTCCTGTTTAAATTAATTCAGAATTTACACGCAGAGGCATTGTCCTATCTCAGTACATTGACAACATCACCTCCTTCCTGCATTGTTCCATTAGTTCCTCTGTCTTTGTTTATATAGCATAATCTTGTGTTCATTTTGAACAACCTTCTTGTCTCATCCCCACATGGTTTGTCTTCTCTTGTTTGTTTTAAATATCAGCTCTCCTCTTTGATGTGCTGATGATACCAGATCCCTTCCTCTTGTTTTACATCTTCAACTCATCACCTTTCCCAAGCTTACCCTCACATGTGGAAGGAGCTCTCTGAAACAGCAGCAAAGCAACTTTCAAGTCATTTTAGAGGTATTTTTTTTCCTGTGATGCCTTACAGAAACCTTGACAAGCTGATAGTGTGCCAAGGCAGATCCTTTTCATGCTGACTGATAGTTCTTGTATTCCCTGGCTGTCTGTGAGCCTCAGATGTCTTCTGTTTCAAACAGGGATGTTCTTTTTGAGTCCTCTGTCTCAGCAGGGCCCTGGTCCATCATCTGAGGGACACAGTAATAAAGTGTTTCGTTCTAGGCACAGATGAAGAAGTATCTCAAGCTTGTGCTAGTGTCTTTCTCCTTTCCCGTCTGCCCCAACCTTACTGCAATTCTGTTCATCTCAGTTTCATAATATTGGTGATATAAACAAGGCAAGGCTACATCTCCTAGAAAATAGCTAGCTGGAGATCACCTAATATCATTTAGGTGATAATGGTATCACCAAAATAAAAAATATAATTTATTTGGTAGCTATTTGCCACGGTTTCAGTTGGACTCAAGGAAGGTAGAAAATGGGGTTTCTGCATAGGTGTCTTTGTGAAGAAGTCTTCATGTCTTAACTGGTTGCAGCAAATGACTTGTGACTGACTGGTTCCTGCAGAGGTGGTTTCACAAGCCTTCATGTGCTTGTTCTCCAGATGTGGAAGAATGGGACCTGAGCACTGGGGACATTCTGTGCAGCTTGAAAGATAAGTTTTTTTCAGGTCTGTAGTTGTTCCCAAACAAACAGAAGAGCAGGAGCATGACGCAGATGGAAAATATGCTCCTTGAAATGTTGATTGCAGAACCAGAAATCCTGTTTATAGAAGAATATAATCAATATAGAAACCCTCTGTTTTGTCTTAGGTGCAATTGAAATACTTTTTTCCCCTTGGGTAGCTCTAGCCAGTGATGAATCTGTCCATGGGAGTCTCCTGGCAGCAGACCCCCATTTCATGGCAAACACCCTCAGCTTCATGGTGTGCTCACAATGTTTGCCCAGGGACAAGCTGGTGTAGCTGAGGGTGCCTCATGATGGTGCTGGTCAGCAAAGGTCTGGAGCTCAGTGTCAGCATGTCGTGTTTCTAACAACAACCCTTTCAGATGTTTTTGTTTTATAGAGGATGTGAAAGGAGGGAGGCCTTGATTAAGATGTTTGAACAAAGAACTAGATGCAAAAGTCTGTGAAATTGTTAAAGAAAGAGAGCACATGATTTCTGACTGCAGTCAGTGGGGAAGAATCTAAAATTCAAAGTCAAAGGAAAGTGCTATTAAAACTGAACTAGAAGTCCCTGTGCTTATTTATAGTTAAGTCATCTCTTCTTTTTACCTCCAGAGTGACAAAGCCATTTGCGTTTTATTGACCAGTGTGTCTTGATCTGCCTGATGACATTTCCCAAGATTAATGTGTCTGTTTCTCAACAATGCATATTCTTCATGATGCATCACAATTAACCACTGCTACTTGGTATGACAAGGAGGGACTCTTTTTATCTGCATCTGCATGACTTCTATCTGCATTTCAAATGACAAGTAAACAGACACTTCTTTCATCTACCTTTCTGAAATGAAAAAAAAAAATTGAAATTCATGCTTAGGTTCCCATAAGATGCAAAACATTTTGCAAAGGAAATTTGTTTGGAATTACAAAAAGTAATGAAACATTAACCAAACACAACAATGTATAAGATACAGAACACACAAGCATATCCTATTATTTTAACACTTGGCTTTATAGCTTTTATTTATTTGTGTCTGTAGAAACATCAAATTAATATTCATAAGCTCTCTTTAGTGCATTTGTTTGTTTTCAGTATAAATTACCAGGCTAACATTGTTGTTCAGGATTGCCAAAGTGTGGTTTTTAAATTCAATGGGAGTTTCACATTTTGACCCAGTTTTTCAGGGATGTGCTGCTGTGCTTTATTTGAAATTATGAGTGATCCATTTGTCTTTAATATGACTCTTCACATGTGTAAAGTTAAACTTGTGTGCATTTCCCTGAAGCCACTGAGTTTTTGCCATAATAAATTTACAGACATCTAAGGAACAGCTTTAGCTAGAATTTTTTAGCTGTTTTATTTAGCCTCAGTAGGTGAACATAAGCCATTAATACAGTTTCAAATTTATCTAATAATTGTTTTAATAATTTTAGCACAATTTCATATTTTCAGATAGCATGCAACGTAAGATTTTTGACTCAATCAATGTTTGGTTCCTTTAAGGAGGTTGCCAGCAGAAGCAGTGACCAGACATAGAAGTGGCCTTGTGCTATTTTCTGAAAGTGTTTTGAATAAAGATTTCTCCACTCATGTAATGGAGACCTCCAATAACTCATAAGTTTAAGGATTTCTTTGGCCTAATTTTGCTAAATTAGTTTGATTCTTCTTGGTTTCCTCCCATATATTTTCTACTGCCCTTGGTAATTTTATTTGCTTCTGTTTTTTTATAAGGTCACTTGCTGACAGCCACTTTTCTCCAGGGAGTATTTCAGCCGAAACTTGGTGTTCTGAATGTGTGTAATGTATCTGAGTAATATACTCTTAGTCACAATAAAAACCAACAAAATGTCACAGCTGGTACATCTTTAATAGGCAAGAACATGGCTTCATTGTAGGAGCTACAATGAAGACTTCTGCTCCATGCACATTTGTAATAAGAAAAGCTGACAGGATGTGAGAATTCCTAAAGAATAGGATGGTAAACAGCGCAAAGGTTTTTGTAAAGTCTTTTACATAAATCAGTTGGTGAAAACTATTTAAATACTGTTCAGGTCTGGCCATTTTATTGCAAAAAGGAAATATCAGAGCTCATGGAGTATCATATTGCTGAATGAGGTGAAGCATTCTGATATGAATAGGGATTGAATGAGTTGAGATTTTTCATTTAGAGATGTGATGGAAGTGAAATGAATGAGAGGATCCAAAACCTCAAGAAAAAAAGTTAGATTCTTTTTCATTTTGGCATGAAATAATCTACCTACTTTGGATAATTAAGAACTGAAATTTTTGAATCAATTCAAGTAATTTTTTTAATATGTAATAGAAAGTGGCCGCAGTAAGAGCTAAATAAAATAAACAGAAAAAGAGATGGCATGTTTTATGTATGCATCAAAAATCTCCAGAGCTATTATTGAGGGAAATGATGTGAAATTTCATGCCTTGTGGCTTGAGCCTGCCACCAGCAGACACAAAGATGGGGACAGGCTGTGCCCCATCTGCCTATCAAAAATTTCTCATCCTTCTCCCTAATGAGTCTCTGACTGCTCACAGTCAGATCCTGCAGTGTCAGGACTGGGTGGTCTGATAGTGTATTGTAGTGTTTGGGAATGATTAAACAAGAAATCCTTAATGTGATGTGCAGCTGCTTTAATTGAGTGCTGAAATTTGTTCTCCTGTGGTATAAATTAATAAAGGAAGTGTATATAAATTATTTATTATTTTTGAGTGGGTGTCAGGACAGTAAGCTTCTTCAGATAAACAGAAACAAACAAAGGTCTTAAACTTTCAGTGCAATAAATTCACTTACTGCTCTATTTAAGCAAATATTAAACTCAGAAAAAAATATTCTAAAATAAACAATGAACTTATTTGATTTATATGCTCTGTCTCTGAGAAGTGAGCTTAGAGCTTGAATACGAGAACTTAATCAAGAGCTCCTGAATCTGTTCCACTTCTGCTTTTTTTAATGAATCTTTTTTGAAGCAGATTGCTTCCTCTTTGGACCTGTGTCCCCATGGCTTGTATTTCTGAGGTCCAGAATCAGACATTGCTTTTCAATTTCAGTATGCCATGGTTCTTTTTTATAAAAACATCCTTTAAAGCAATTGTGATAGCTTTTTCCACAAAAGGATTAGATTGTGGATGATCTGGGTTCAAGGTAACGTGCACACATTTTTGTAAATTACTTCAACTCAGAGCAATTAGTATTGTGACCCAATATTTATCATTAGTGCATCTGGCATGCCAGGTTCAGAATTTAATATGTTAAGCCTTTTGCATCCTTATATACACAGGTCAAAATGGAGATTTTCATATTTTCTAGTAATGTTGTTTCTATATAGTGAAAACAGTCATTCCAACTCAGTGCATGAATATTTTTGGTATAGATGAACGTCTTAATATCTACATAGATCAGCAATTTCTTGAATTGTCATAATGGCATATATTATCATATTGTTTTCCTTTTTTTCCCAAGTTTCATATCAATTAAATATTACTTATTAAAATGCCACCTACAGCAAGAAGTTCTCTCAGTATTCTTAAAGGAATTATGGTAATAATTTATTTAAATAAGGTGTCAATATCTAGCATTCTTTTTGACAAACTGCATCTTGTACTGTAGCACTGGCAGACAAAAGCACCTGTGATAGGAAAGTTTTCTTGGCCATGCATGCATCAGTCTCAGGTGTTTATTCCACTTGTTGGCATCTAGGTCTGAGCACTGCAGGGTCATTCCTAGGGACATTTGTGATGGGACAATTGAATTTCATGATAGAATGGTTTGTGTTGGAAGGGACCTTAAAGGTCATATCCAACCTTCTTGCCATGGGCAGGGACACCTTCCATTAGACCAGACTGCATAGACCCTCATCCAACCCATCTGTGAAAGTTGCCAGGGATGGGGCATCATCCTTATCCCATATTCTGTTGACAGCTTTCCAATACTCTTCAAGACATGATAGAATTGATTTTCTACCCTCATAGGCTTCTGTCTTACAGCCTAAGCTCTCATAATGAGCCTGAGCATTTGCTGTATTTTCAGCCCTTGAATCGATATACTCTTTCCCTGAAAAAATACAAGCCATATCTTTTCAAGATTCTCCTTTATCCTTAAGTCAAGCTCCCATAAACCTACAATGAGAATCATTTATCCACAGCCTAATCTGTGGTTACTTGTGAGGTGTGCAAGTATGTCTTCTCTTCAGATGGTTTCAGCTATTGCATTAAACTTCTCTGCCATGCTCATCTAATCAGAAAAAACTCATGATGGGCACATAGGGTGCAAAAGCCTCTTCAATAAGGCCATGGTAAAATTTGATTTTTTTTAATATATTTCGGCTTCTGTTTCTCAAAAATATGGAAAGCCTTTCCAACAGCAACAGATAGAGTTTAGAACTGGTTTTGTGATTTTTTTGATTGAGCCCTCCACACTGGTTTTGCAAATTCCTTCTATTTGAGTTTGCAGATTCCTCTGGAGAGATTTTTCAAATTCTGTCCATTTTGTCTTCTCTTCCTTCCAGAACCTGCAGTTGGGTTTACTTGTGGTCTGAAATCCTGGAAATGTTCTCTCTTTTTTTCCTGGAGTTTAAATAAGAAATTACTCTCATCTCCTCTTCCCTCTGTTTGGAGCTCTTATTCCCAGTTCAATCTGATCTCCAGAATAAGGAATATCACAAGTCCTCTAAAACTGCATGTTTGTCTCAACAGTATCAAATCTGTTATAAATTATCCAACTCTTTCCTCTGAGTTCTGTTATTAAATGTATCTCAATAGCTTCATTTGTGTCAAGGAGCTCAATATTCACGTTTGTGCTACACATTCTGATAAATTATTTTTTTCTGCCTCAGTCATAGGCTGATGTACAAATCTAGTACATCTGTGACTGAAGTAATCCAAAGAAAATCTGCCTGTTCTTATCTGTGCTTGCCAAACTCTCATTTTACTTTTTTTCTTTTTCCTTCTGCTTCTCTGGAGAGCTCTAGTTGCTCAGGAGTTTTTATTGCATCTTTTCTTATGAAACACTTGTCTTACACACATTGTTTAATTTCTGTGGCCCCCAGTGCCAGGTTGTTGAGGTTGTACATGTGCACGTGCATCACAGATTTTTGAATCTGAGTTTTGAATCTGAAAAGGCAGCTTATGCAGAAGAAAAAAGGTTTATGTATGGTTTTATACCATACACCAATTGGTCTGTGTCAGAGTGTGTCAGGGATGTAATGCTTAAGACTAAGAAACTAGGAGGTCTAATTATCACTACAAAACTATAAAACAGTAAAGAGACTATTTACTTGTATTTTTCATTTAAAATTTTATGCATGGCTTTATGTAAATTGTTCATAGCATCAAGACTGAAGCTCTTATATAGAGAAATTTCAAGGAGATGTCAGATAGTAGAAAGCAGATTTATGGGAATTTTTGGGAAGGCAAGTTTTCTTCCTGAAGGAGGTATTCATTAGGCAGGATCCAGATGATCCAGATGCTTGCTGGCCTTAAAACTTTGCAGGTTGAGCAACACTTAGCAATCCAATTATTCCCTTGCTTATTTTTCATTTAGTCATAAGCTGGGCAGCAGTTGGTACCTAGCAGGTTTGGGTTTTGTTTTGTCACTTGCCAGGCTAATCAGCAGGCAGCTCATCCACTATATGATTCCTATTATCCTGCCAAAGAGAAACCAGGGGACTTCAGGGAATTGTGCATTCCACCTGCAAGAAAGGAGAGAAGCCAAAAATTAGATTTTGAACTTTTTGAATCATATAAATAAAGAATGGCTTGGGTTGGAAGGGACTTTAAAGATCATCTGTTTCAACATCACTGGCATGGGCAGAATAGCTTCCACTATACCAGGTTTCACAGAGCCCCTTCCAACCTGGCCTTGAGCCCTTCCCGGGATGGGGCAGCTACAGCTTCTCTTGGCAACCTGTTTCAGTGCCTCACCAGCCTCTCAGTAAAGAATTTCTTCCTTTTATCTGAGAATCACAGAATATTTTGAGTTGGAAGGGACCCACAAGGATCATAGAGTCCAGCTCTTCAGTGGATGGTCCATATGGGGTTGAATGCACAACCATGGTGTTACTAGCACCATGCTCTGACCAGCAGAATTCATCTCATCTCATCAAAACTTGCCCTCTGGCAGTTTAAAGCTATTCTTCCTTGTCCTATCCTTACAATCCTCTCCATCTTTCTTGTAGTCCCTTTAGGTACTGGAAGGTGCTATGAGTTTTCCCCAGAGCTTTCTCTTCTCCAGTCTTAACAGCCTCAACTCTCAGCCTGTCTTCATAGCAGAGGTGCTCCAGCCCTCTGATCATCTTTGTAGCCTCCTCAGAACTCATTCCAACAGCACTCCAGGTGGGGTCTCACCAGAGAGCAATAGAGGGGCAGAATCTGGTCCTTCACCCTGTGGGCCATGCTGCTTTGGATGCAGCCCAGGACATGGTTGGTTCTCGGGGTTGTGTGCGCACATTGCTGGGTCACGTTGAACTTCTCATCAACCATCACTCCCAAGTCCTTGTCATCAGGTCTGCTCTCAATCCATTCTCTGCCCATTCTTTGTATTTTTCTTGGGATCGCTCCGACCCAAGTGCAGGACCCCTTCCACCCGGTCTTGTGGAATTTCATGAGATTCACACAGGCTCACCTCCCAACTTGTCCAGGTCCCTCTGGATGGCATCGCTTCCCTCCAGTGAATGACCACACAACACTGCTTGGTGTCATTGGCGAGTATGCCGAGAGTGCCCTCAATCCCACTGTCCATGTCAGCAACGAAGATGTTAAACAGTGCCTGGTCCTAGTATGACCCCTGAGAATCACCACTCACATTTTGGTTTTCTCCTACTCCCAGCACTGTTCTGGCAATCAGATCTTTTTGGTGTTATTTGTTGTGAGAAACCGTTACATGTGATGATGGATTTCTCTTTTCCAGACAGCTTTGTTGGTGATTGGCTCTTGGAAGCTTTATTTGTTGTCTGTGTTTGGTAAAATATTTTGGAAACATCTGTAAAATACTATTTCAAATGTCTGGGTTTTGGTTCATTAAAGATGAATACATGTGCCAAATTTAAACTGGAAAAAACCTCAAACAGTTTAGGACAGCGTAGATATGTTTGCAAAAAGCAGAAAATATTTGCCTCTATTGGTTCCCAAAGAGACTCATGTGATTTTGTGGGGAATGCAAGCTTTTTTCACCTATTTCTTAACAAAACAATATCATGTGTGGTTGAATCATCTTGTTGAATACTTCCATTACATGGCAGGGTGCTAGCTGAGTTATGGACAGTCACTGACACAGCATTTAGAAGAAGCTGCTAAAGAAAATTCTCTTTTGAAATACGAACTGATGGCAACTTTCAGGCCATAGGTTCTAATAAATGAACAGTGTATGTGAAAGATCATGAACTGTTAATAATATCTTGTACATAAACTTTGCTGTTTTTCAGCTGAGCATGTTTCCAATGCTGTCAGTTTATATTTAACAAGAAATTTTGACAGCTTGTCTTTTAGATCACATTATTCTAGAAGAAGCTTATTTATAATGAACATGATCTAAAATATTAAAGGTGTGATTACACTAGGAGTTTTGGAGATTTATATTTTGGATTGTGTCTTAAGTAATGGCTAAATAAAGAAATTAAATGTTATGGCATGCTCCTTTTGAAAATAAACACATTTTCCTTGTCCTAGATAGATCATTAAAGGGCCACATCCCTTCTTTGCATAATCAAGGTAAACAAAAAATAAATTCAGATCTTCAGATGGAAGAGAAGTGACCATTCATCCCCTCAGTTAATAACACAGTTATTTTTGGTTTTGATTGAATTAATTCTGTCTTAGCTCCATTCCAGAGATTCTTGGATTTATGTGGCTGCTGCTCTAGCAGTGACACTTCCAGTTTAGTTTGGAAAAGCAGAATATAATGTTAGTTAAATAATTGCCAGTTACAACTCCTTCCTGCCCAATACCCTTCAACACATTGTGAATACTCAGTTTTTCCTCTCGTGCTCCTCTACAGATGAGTTCTTCCATGTGAAGTGTACGTAATGCTAAGAGGACTATTTACTTTTATTTTTAATCCAAATAGAACAGCTTTGCAACCCTTTCACAAGTGGCAGGGCTGGCTGCATCCCATGTGCGTACAAATGCAGTTCTGTGTGCTTTAGCCAAAGGGCACAATAGGAAGATTCTCTTGGTGGTTTTACCCAGACACTGCTGTCTTATTGATACAGATCCCCAGCATGATGGGTTTCCTCAGAGTGAAACAGGATTCTGCTGAAAGCACAAATCAAGACTTACTAATCTATTTTTGTAAGTTGAAGCATCACAAGTCCTTTGTGTGGATATTGAATGTAGTTAAAAGGAGCTCCCATAATATTAAAATTTGTGTCTAAAGCCATAATTTAGTTTGCTTCAGATAGCTCACAGTTTCTCAAGGATTTAATCTTATGAAAATGAGTTTATTAATAATATTGCCAATAAGTCATAAACGAGCTCTAATACAATAGGCTATGAAATGCAAAAGTTTTTGATATTCTTGTTATTCATTGTGTCTGTCTCCTGTGGTGTAGGTCACAAGTGGAAGTGAGGGGGCCCAGGTTGTGTTAGGATTTGCTTAAACCAGATCCCACCCTCTGCCTTTAATCAGTTTTAAATTTCTCACCATTAAGCCCCGAAAGCTATTCCCTTCTCTTAGCAGGGTAAATTCATCATTTCATTAATTATTCAGCAACCTGAGCTTGGTCATGTCTTCAGGCTGCCACACTGTTCTGCTGTCCTTGACTGCTTCACCCTTCACTGTTTTAACCTGGTAATATTGTAGGGTGCTGAAGTGGTTTCTTATAAGCATCAGAAGTCCCATTTTTGGTTGTAATAGAGCAGTCTCTCCAGTTTGACACCTCTGTCAAAGTTTCTCAGGGTTCTGACCTGAGCAGGCCGCTATAGCTAGTGGAGATGAGATGGTTACATCCTGCAGGGATGTGCTCCTGGCCATACTCCTGATGAATACCCATGGGGCAGCAGAATGAGATCCGTTTCTAGTGGGCAAACAAATGGATCTGGCAGCTCCTTCAACTATTCTGTGCATTCCCTGGTTCATAGCAGGGAGGGTGCTGGGGTTTTTGCAAGAATTTCTGTGCTTGGTCTTTGGGCTTGAAAACTTACTGAGCAGCTACTTTGCTTTTCTGTCGCATCAGTCATGGCTTCTGAGCAGCCATATGGGTTTTCCTGATGGATCTGTCAAGCTTGTTCCTAGGACTTAGTGACTGGGATTATGTCACTCGGTGTTTTGCTCACTAGCATCCACTTTCAGCTGTGGCTTTTTTGGGAAATAAACTGCTGAGAGTAGTCCAACGTAATGCACTGCTTTCCATAATGTCCATTAGGTGTCTCCACATGCTGGTGGCTCGTGGGTACTTTAATTACATCTTCCCAATTAACAGCAGTGTGCTCTGCGTGCGCTCCTTGAATGGAGTCCTAGATTTCCATAGTGAATAAAATGCTGTTGCACTCATGCTTTCTGTGAGGAATTCTCATTACTGGAAGAACTCGCCCGCTCATGGACCACTATTTGTCAGTCGCCGTGCCTGAGCCTTAATTAACATTGCATTTTTAAGTAGGTAATACATACAAAATGGTAATTCTGAGCCCATAACCACCTGGCATGTTGTTTCCTACCACTGTGCAGCTACTCTGTTTGCAATGCAGAACAGTAAGAGAAATTACAAGTAAATTTAATATACAGTCATAATGCCATCTTTCAGCTTTCTTGTTTCTGGCCGAAGCCGCTGCTGGATCCCTTGTTAGAGCACTAATTTTTTTCCAGTTGTCTATCTAGTTCTGCCCTGGGTTTATAAATATGCCTGTGGATTATTTGCTGCCTGGATCATTATCCTGCAATTTGACAGAGTCTCAAAGGGAGAAATCAGCTCTCCTCAACACCAAATGCAGGTTTTTCTGTGTATGTGTGTGGTAATAGGAATAATCTCCATCTCCTCTCCTTCCTTCTCATTTTTGTGAGGACTTGGCCTTTTACTTTACTTATGGTGTTGACAAGAACCTGCAGGCCTCCTGGCAGCACCACATCTGCACTCTTCTAGCCTAACTCACATTTAATGGATGGTTTAAAGTGACATGACCCATTTTTATTAATTGTGATAGACCTGTAAGGTAGAATGACAAGCCATCCCATCATAAAAAGGCGAAGTAAACTCACGCTAGGCCCCTTTACTAGAGCTTGCCCTTATAATCTTCCATGCATTTATCTGCCCAGCATACCTTTGTGACATCCCCTTTCTGAGACATCTCAGCCCAAAAAGGATCTGTCTACCCTGGGTTTTTGGGGTTTTTTTTACTACCTGGAGGGAATATCTGTATGTTTCTCCATGGGCTCTTGTGTGTGTTTTACACCCCTTTCCCAACCCACTCGGTACTTCCAGGAGAAGTAAGGTGCTGTAGATATAGAAGATCTATCTTTGTCAGTGTCAACAAAATCTGGTGTTACTTTGAAAATTTGTAGCCTACACTTAGTGAATTTGATATCTGGACACAGGTTTGAAAGTCCTCTTAATTTTTTTTCTGCCTTTGTAGAAATTTTCAATGATTTATTCTTGATAACTAGTATTTGTTATCTTCTTACATTTGAGATATAATTTGAAATCTTTTCACTTTATTTTAAAAATGAAGTTCAGTTACTGAGATGATTTAAAATAATGAATTAAATTGTACTTTCTGACATGATTTATCATTCCAAAAACTGATGGAATTTTATTATCTTGTTAGAACAATGCCTGGCTTTCTTATAGCAAGCATTGCAAAAGGAATATAATACAGCAGCTCAGCCTATCATGTTTGATTTCTTCAAAGCATGATAGAAATACTAACAAATTGATTTTCACAACCTTAATGTGCACAGAATAAGTGTCTATAACACATCAAGTGAAATACCAAGGACAATAGAGTAAGTTAATGGCAGGATCATTGCCAATGCTCTGTTTCCCTGATATCTTTCTACTTTGGGTTTTTAGGGACAAAAAGCATTGGTTTTGTATCAATATTTGCATTGTGCTGGAAATAATAGTCCAGGAAAATTCATTGTCTTCAAGGTTTTATGAGTGTTTTTCCTGTTCCACTCCACAATTTAAGATTGTTTTAACAGTAAAAATTAGCAGCAGTCTTCTATAGGTGTGCCTGCCCTGACTTTCTGTGTAGTTCTCACAGAAAACTGTAACTTCACTTTATCCATTCAGAAGTTGACTGCAAAAATTGTTTTGAAATAAAACTTTCAAAGTTAATTTTCTTCAATCATATTTACTGAGAAATTGATGTTTTCAGAAGGCTGGTTAACAATGCATGGTCTTTAAAAGATAATCCTGTATTACTGCAGAGCTTTAGAAAGAGAAGACCTACCACACTGAAGTTGGTCCTAGATCATTATCTACTAACAGAGAAAACAAACCAATAAAACTATGAAAAATAATGCAAATCTGACCACCAGACCTTTGCCCAAGAACAAGTTCTGACTGCAAGGAAAGAAATTGCAACAAAATCCAATGAATCCACTCTGGTTTTCAGTATTGCCTTCTTACATGAAGGATGCTCAGATTGGGATGTAGTTCCAGGTTGAGGCACGTACCTTTAGGAGTTAACACATGCTCAGTCTCAGCTCCCCTTGTTAGCAGCAGATGTTGAGTCAACACAGGTGGCAGAGTGACTGGTCTGAGGCTGTAAGTGAGGTGTTCCCAGAGACAGCTGGGTCACCCTCTACCCTCCCTGTAAGTGATGAGTGTCCTGTCACCTTACACGCCTGCCCAACCTATGTTCTCATCTCCAGCGAGGCCCAGCTTTCTGGAAGCCCTGTGCCATGCCTGCCAACCCTCTGGCTTTAGCAGTGCAATCTCTGCTGCTCCAAATGGCAGCAGCTGTGATATCCAGCCTGACCTTTGCAGCAGATGTGACAACCTTACCTCCAGAATTCATCTCAGTTCACAGCTAGGCTGGATAATAGTCCCTAAAGTTTGCGTCATGCCTTTAACTTTCCAGCTGCTTTAGTATCAGGAGGTTGACAGTCTTGACCTTGTGTGTTCCCCCACCCAAAGCCAGCTTGATTTAGTGTTTTTGTGCCTAAGGGGGTTGGTCTGAGCTCCTGCTTCCTGCTCTGCCTTGAATTAAGGCAGGGTCTTCCTCTGTCACCAGATCACTGTTTTATGGAGGTGTACTAATTTTCCCTTTGTCGCGTGTGATAGAACACTGGAGCATATGGTAATTCCTTGGCTGTGGGTCACTTTCTTCATTAGCATTTATGCCGTGTCCATTGATTAGCATGTCCCTTTCTGTTCCCTTGGGGTTTGCTGTCAGATATTTTTAAAGATGCTGCAGTAAAACTTTATAAATTATTTATCTTGAAAAAAAAATTGTTAATAAGCACAGTACTATGCTCATAACTGATTTTCTTGTGGTAAAGATTAGAATTTGGTATAAAGAATGGTGAACTTGGGAAGGTAATTTTTTGTAAAACATTTCATCCTTAAGGAGGCTGAGAGCCTCTTTTTGGTACACATCACAGTATTGCTGTAGAATAATCACTGAAAAAAGATTTGCAAATATATTTTGTCCCTGTTCACAGCAGAACAGTCGGGTGTATGAACTTTAAAGGTCCCTTCCAACCCAAACCATTCCATGATTCTGTGATTTATGAATCAATACATAAGTCTATAATGAATGACAATCTAAATTACTGACGTGAAAAAGATCGTGTACTGAGTCCATAAACATTAAAATTACATGAGAATGGACCTAATGAGAATGATAGAGAGATTCATGACCTTCAAGGACTTGTGTAACAGATACAAGATTTTTTTCTTCCTCCAATGGAGACCAGCAAATGTCTGTGAATTTAGATGAAGCCTCCTATCTGTTACTAAAACCATGGGAACATAAAGTGAAGCAAATTCAAGCATGACCAAGGAAGTCTTCTGATGTTCATGGAAACCTGCAATACAAGGTTAGACCAATTAATGCAGTGACTGTAAATGTTAAGTGTAGACAACTAAAGTCACAGTCATTCCAGTGAAAGGGCTCATTAACAGTATAATTTATTATGAGAGAGTAGCAATATTAAGGGTTACACCAGACATTGTGGCAAATATGTTCAAGGGTCGTAAGCCAGAGTTTATGAAGGTATAACCTGTAATAATTTAAATTTGTATTGAAACATTCATTATAGGTGTTTAACAAACATTAATTAATTAAGCTGTGTAACACCATGCTGTGAGCCTACGGGTAAGTCAAAGCATTTGTATCTCAATTTTACAGAAGGTTAAGCTGAAGTGCAGAGAGATATATTTGCCTGAGGTCACATATCAAGTCAGTGGAAAAACTGCAAATAGAATCTGCAATCTGAAGTTCTCATTTCCCTGTTTTTGCCGCTTACATCACACTTTCTACTAGTAAAATGAAAGGGAATAAAGAGACAACTGAACTGATGAGACTTGGAATATAGTTAACCCAGTTTTTTATACATGTTCTTGCCTTTTTTTTTTTTTCACCCACAGCTTAGGCATGTATGAAAGGGGTAGGTTGCTTTTAAATTATTTTGAACTTTGGCTTCTGGGTAGGAAACCAGCTGCGCCAGGAGTGCTGGGTGGGGGGGGAGGTGGAGAGGGAGGTTGCAGCCCCATAGCCACATGTTTGACTTTACAAAGCACCTCATCAAAAATGAGGAATGAGTTGTCACTTAGTGACTCTCAGGTTACCTGGGATTGTGTGTTTTGGTATCAGAGTTTACTCTGTGCTCAGTAATGCTGGTTATTGAGCACAGAGGGTGATGCCTTGCTGGAAGGCAGAGCCTTGGGCTGAGCAGATGTGTATCCTTCCACTAAAAGGAGACTGTGGGGGGTTTGGCGAGAAAGGGTAAGAGAGATGCAGAGGGGCAGATGTTCCCAGGTGGGACCTTGAAGAAGAAAGATTAAAAGAAGGTAAAGAGTTGCTCTGACAGTCAAAGAATTGTGAAGAAATGGTTGAGTTTTAGTGTTTTGTTTTAGCTTAATATTTAAAGTGACGTTCAGAAGGGGTTGTGTATGAAGATGCTTCTTTATAAGGTGAAGAAAAAGGGCAATTACTATTAATTCTTTATAGATTGCCATGGAGTTTTCCTGAAAATGATCTTACATTGCCCTGGGAAAATGTGTCTGATTGAAATTTCACTCTGGTTTTTAGCAAATCGAGTGCCTCTGGGAGATATCTGAGGGGAATGAACCCTGTCTGGGTTGTTGAGTGTCTGCAGCTATCCCAAAGCCTGCAGGTCCCATGACTTGCCCTCCAAGCACTAGGTCTTCCATTTACACTGTCTACTCTCAACCTATTTATGTGCAACAGCAGTGGAAAAGCCTTTATAAAACTAATCTGATCTAGTATTACAGAATGATATACCTTTTCCTGGTTCTGGTCTGGTATACAGCATTTCCATCAGTACTGAGAAATTGGCTTGCAGCTGGGTGCTTTCCAAGATTCAAAAAGAAAGATGAGGGAATCTGATGCTTTTTCTCTCTGACTCTCGCCTCAGAGATGAAAATACACCTGCCCTTTTGACTGGGCATTTTAAAGTCAGATTTTGTTGATTTTTCCTTATTATCCCTATTTAAAGGAAGACTGTCTTGAACATTTTAGCAACAAAGAAAATCACACAACAAGTAAATTATATAACTGAACAGTTTTCCAGTATTGCACTCAGTTGTTTAAGCACAAATTGGAACAATTCAGAGGAAAGTCTGTTCGTGACTGCTGTGACAAATCTTGGGGCTGTGGGATCCTCTGACAGGATCAGAAATACACAGTAATAGCTGTTAACTGCTGCACAGAAAATAGGGAAAATCTCTCCCAGTAGTGGCTTTGAATCCAGCTCCCCAAACAGTGAATAAACCCTCATTCTGAAGGTATATTATTATTGTTGTCAAGCAGTGGAACAGGCTACCCAGGGAAGAGGTTGAATCACCATCCCTGGAGGTATTTACAAGATGTCTGCATGTGGTACTTGGTGGACTTGGCAGTCCTGGGTTAGCAGTTGGACTTGATGACCTTAAAGGTCTTTTCCAGCCTAATGTTTCAATGTTTCCATGATTCTAGACTGCATGCAGAGGAATACACAGTGCTAAAAATTTTGAAAGTTTCTTTTTAAGCTTGTAGGAAAAGTTCTTCATACAAACCACCATTTTTTAAAGAAAACTGTCATTTTCTGAAAGCTCTGTTCTGAAGCACAGGAAACCTTGCCTTGACCTCTTAGCATTTCCTTAGCTGTCACCTTTGAACAGTCGCTAAATTTATCTGCACTTTCTGTTAGAGTTTTCCATCAGAAAAATATCCTGGAAATGTTTCAAGTATCTGCCTGGTTCTGTGGAGGTACAAAGCAGCCAGTATGTGCCCGTAATCCTGTTCTGACTCTCTCAGATTGTGTGTAGATCCACAAGCCCTGGATCACCTGGTTAAAAGGAAACCTTGCTGTAGGATTTGGGGCTTGCTGCTCTGTTCTCCTGCAGCTTAAGCTTCAGAAACAGACAGAGAAGGTGTGAGTGCAATATTTGCTAAATCTACAGTGGCCGCTTTTAACTGTTTTTCTGTGCATTATCAAACCTGTCTCATGGCTTTTTGTCTTGTTGCATTGAAAACACTTATTAATCATACTTATAAACCATAACATATTGTCAGTTGTGAATGCTTAAATCCATAGAATCATAGAATTGTTTGGCTTGGAAGGGACATTTAGAGGCCACCTAGACCAACCCTCCTACAATTATCAGCGTCATCTTCCACCAGATAAGCTTGGTCAGAGCCCCATCCAACCTTACCTTGAATGCTTCCAGGATGGGGCACCTACCACCTCTCTGGGCAACCTGTGTCGGTCTCTCATCACCCTCATTGTAAAAAACTTCTTTCTTACATCTAGTCTAAATTGGTCCTCCTTCAGATTAAAACCATTCTTCCTTGTGCCATCACAACAGACCCTATCAAGCTGTTTATCCTCACTTTTCTTATAAGCCCCTCTTTCCTCATCCATTGTTACTCATTTGTCAGTCCTGCTTATTGTGGTGTGATACATTTTCTTTGACTCTCGGACCAGAATGAAGTTCTTATTTATGAATAAATAGCTAGAATGTGTAGGCAGAACTGTAGTAATACACTCAATGTCATCACTGAAAAGGCTTAAATACTGAGTTTACTCTCTGATTGCTTTCTAGTTTTCACTCAACATGAACATCGCTCACATAGAAAGGATTGCAGCAATTATTTTGTCTTCTCTGAGACTAGCTGTGTTGAATATTTTTTTCCTCCCTGGATATTGGACAGCTGCCTGTGAGGTGCATATTCCTAGCTGAGATTTTTTTGAGAGCTCTGGATATATTTTGGATATATTGTAATCAACAATAATGTTGCTAACCTACTGCAAAGCCAGAAGTACTCAAAATATGTTTCTATTTTATATATTCAAATAACTATTGGACATCAGTTATTAACTATTTAGTTATTTGCTACAGCCTGTAGAGTGTTTCAGAATTTTTTTTGATGAAAAGATGTAATTTTGCTCAGATATGTACCTGCTTAGTTCCTGCCTCCAAGAGTTTGCAACTTAGATGTACAAAGGATCCATTGGATAATTCAGTTTGGAAGAGACCTCAGAATTATCTAGGCCAGATAAAAGGGATTTGCTAAAGCTCAGGAATCAGGACAGGTTCATAACAGAATCATATTTCTTGCTGCCTACTTTGGTACATGTTCTACCAGAGTATGCTGCTTTTAATAGATTTAGGAGTGTTCATCAACTGTAGGGAATTGGCAGAAGACTGCTTCCCTGGCTTGCACTGCACTATTTCACTGCCTGCATGGAATAGAAGACTTTTTTTCTCCTGCAGCAACTCCTGCTGCTGGGTTGGCATCGATGATTTTTGTGCACCAAAGGCTTGTGTCTGAAAACCTTGCAAGCAGGGCTGCTAAATTTCTTTTTGACTTGAAATATCTTTGTGTTACCTTTGCCAACTGAAAAAAATAAGCCTTGAGCTTTTTCTTTGTTGTTGAATCTGACTCCACCTTTATTAGTGTAGACCCAAAGCAAATACATTGGAGCCAGGGGGTAAGATGCAGCTGAAATGGGCAAGGTGTTTTTGACTGCTGCTGCACTGAGGGATGCTAATGGGGGCAGGTTGGAGCTTCCCAGGGCTGTGAAGCTATGAGCCAGCTTGAGAGCTGGAGCTCTGCCATTTCTCATGTGGGTCAGTGCCACAAGCCTGCTTCAGTTGAAAACTCTCCCCGTTTCATGATAGGTTTTAACTTCTCTTGCTTTTTATCTTCCCTCTCTTAAAATGGCAATTTTACTCAATATGGAAACATTTTGCTTGAAAAAAATCCGCACAACATAATTGCATTGGGTGAACCATGTTATTTAACCTCTCTTTGGACTGCTTCCATCAGCAGGGCTGCTAAAGCTCTTTACTGGCAGGCTGGTACAATCTATGATCAGTTCCCTGCTACTTGTGCTGCCTGAATGAGTTTTCCGTCTTGAGCAACATCCTGCACAATTCGCCTTACTCCTACCTAATAATTCAGACCAGATGGCTGAAGCTGACCCAGCATAATCTACTCCCCAGGATATAAATGATGCCATTTAGACGTACACTGTAATGTTCCCTTAGTTAAAAAAAAGATTTACAGCAGGAGTCTGCAACAACTGACTTTATTTTGATCTGCAGTGTTCTGCCAGACAGTAGTCATTTCTGCTGGATTACACAACATTAAAAGGTACATATCAGACACTATCCTACACATAGACAAAACGACTGTCCCAAATTTCCCAGAAAGGGAACAGCTTGTGTTTGCGTGTTGCCTTAGACCCCCATTCCACCTTGTCCCTGAATGCCCTGGAATAACAGATGGGACTTACACTGCAGAGCAAGTCAGGGCACTGGCACAGTATAGGAAAAATGATTCTATGACTATGGGCATCTAGAAAGAAGAGAAAAAAACCCAAGCAAACCCTTTCTTTTTATTCTTCAGAATATTTGTTTCAGTTCCCAGTTTGGTTCTATAGAAATATGATACACAGAGAGCTCATTCCTTGGGTAATGGGATTCTACGTTGTTAATGCTATTACAGTTAATTGCAAAATTGTGCAGCTGTCTGCAGAAACAACAGACAACTTATGCAGATACTAGAATTTTGATGCCATTGCTAAATCCTCTCAAGACATAAAGTGAAGGAGGGTGGTAGCAAGATGTATGTAAGGAAATCTTACTGCATTGCTAAGCACAGATGAAGGTAACAGCTTTTGGAATAGCTTTCAGAACAGTGGAGGTCAAAACATGCTGTAGGGGTAGGTGTCTGCAAATTCAGGGGATTTTGGATAAGGTTTGATGCATGGAATAGTTTGCACTACTCTTTTACAAGTGGCCACATGTACTGTGAAGTCACTGGGGAAGCAGCATTTGCTGACACATGCAGTACAACTTCAGGCTAAGCGATGTACAAGATTATCCTTTTAAGCTTAATTGTTTTTCTTGTATAAAATATAGATGGTATCAGAAAGCCTGGCATTGTCTTGTTTGTTATTGGAATACAGAATTTCCTCTTCTCTCCCTTCCTTTTTTAAATGCAAAAGAGGTGCAAGAGATCTTTATCACCACTTCTATCCTAGTTTCCTTCCCTGTGTTCTGAATCCTTAGTTTGGTATCTTGCAAATCTATCCAAGGACAGGTTGGATGGGGCTTTATGGAACTTGGTTTAGGGAAAGGTGTGGTGTCCCTGCCCATGGCAGGGGCGTTGGGACTGGATGATCTTTAAAATCCCTCCCAACCTATGTAATTCTGTGATTCCACCCTCACTGCATAGCTGCATTGTAAACCTGCACAAGCTCAAGCTGAGCCATTTTGCACTTGTTATGATCTTGTTATGTTTACAAAGGAAATGCTTCTTGCCAAATTAAGGTGCAAGTGAGACCATATGCTGAAGTTAATAGTACAGATTTAATTTAACATTAAATATGAGAGAGAGAGAGAAATAAGAAAGAAAGGGGGGGAAGAGAAAGAATGTAAGAAAGAGATTAAGTAGAAAGATATCACCACCCAATGGATCCCGTGATCCACTAGTCCTTCTTCAGCCTAATGCTGGGGACTCCCCAAGCCGTTCTTCTGAGGTTTTGCCTTTATACTGTCCAAGTTCTGGGTATCCACAGGGTGTAAGTGTGTAAGTGCCATTGCCATACCCTGGGATGGCATGTGTGTGAGCAGTTTTTCCTTTCTCACAGTTAGCCGTGGTGGGATTTCTTTGTCCAGATGCTAACCAAACCTTCAACTCTGTTAGGCCTGGAACGACCTCCTTCCTACTGTGCCATCTGTGCTTATCTCGTGTTTTGTTGTGGTGGTTTATTTCATAGCAAATTCCTTCTCTGACCTTGGCAGTGTTTTGAGACAGGCTACTGCATTCTGTAAGTCCTTACAGCACTTTATTACCTTGGAAAACCAATCTTTTGATGTTCTCACTCCTTAACCTTTTGTATCAGTTTGGTACATGGAAAGTGCAGCTCCAGGTCAGCTGGTATTAAAGAGAGAGATTGGGATAATCCCAGTTGCTTGGTGCACTGAGATGTGTGTGCCTTGATGGCTACATTTCTGAATGTCCATGAAAGTACTGGGATGCATTTGGGACCTGCCAGTGGTTCTCTGTGTGAGTGGAAATCATAGAGATGCCAAAGCTATCTCATGTACTTCATCCAGCCTTGGGGCTACCAGCTGAATATGCTGATTCACACAAGTGAGGACACCAAGGGCACCAAGATGCGTAAGCGGGAACAAATGCGGATCACCTTCCCCTTCTGACCTTAAATCCTACTAGTAAGTTTCTTGAATAAAGGAGAAAGCTTCTAAGAGTGAGAGATCCTTTCCTTGTTCCCAGCACACTGAGGAATCATTCTCAATTTTCTTGTGCAGCTGTATCTGCCCTCCCTGGCAAAGAGGGTTTTTAAAAATGGAATTGTGTTGTCTCAAATCCACTGGTGATTCTGAAGCCATTGTAAGTGGGTTATTGATTACAAAGGGCTGAAAGCATCTGGTGTGCTCATGTGTGAGCCTCTGCATTTTGACCCTGCTGGTTTGCTTCTCTTTGAGGCCATGGGCAATTTTCTCAGCCAACACTATATGGTTCTTAATGTTTGTTTTGCTTTGAAATGAAAGGAAATATGAAAGTGCATGTTGTTATTATTCTCTTCCTTTAATCTTTGCTCAGAAGTTAGTCCTCTCAGACCTTTAATCATCTGTCTTTTTCTAAATTTCCCTCAATTTAATTCTATCTTTCTGGTGCTCAACTGCTTACAGATGAATGAGGAATTGTACTGCTTTATCTCATTTTTTCCCTTATTAGAATGCTGGCGAAAGCCCGTGGTCACAAAAGACAGACAGTAGTTTAGGCCTTTTTTTGCCTTTTTGTATTATTTAACCCCTTTGCTATCAGACCTCTATAGTGGATGTCACAAATGGATGTTGTCATGCATATAAATTGGAAGAGAAATTGCACTGGAATAATGGTTACAGGCTGCAGCACCAACCACTAAAGGGTCAGAAAATGGCAGAGTTTAGGCAGCCTGTTCAGCTCTGTCTGATCATATATTTTTTACTTTTTTTTTGTAGCTGCTGTCTGAAAGGTCATTCTTTTACGTGAGTAAGACATTATGTCTTCTCCAGTACTTTTCTTTTTCTAAACTAATTTTGTTTAAATTTTCTTTAAAAAAAAGTGAGGTTAGAGTGAGCACAAATCTGAGCATTAATATTTTTTTTAAACAATAGTAAAAAAACCCAAGCCTCAAACTGGGAAGTGTTTCCAGCTTTAGTAACAGACAGTGCTTTCTGACATATCTATAAAGGTTACACCCTGCTCACTCCTGCACTGTAAGGAAGGAGAAGTGGGGACTCTTAGAGCTTTCCTTCAGAGAGCAAATGCAGCCAGCTATGGCATGCTTGTCCATGGGCAATTGCAAAATGCTACTGAAATAAAATAAGTCACAGTATCTTTAGAATTACTTTGTGCTAGAATACATATATACACACACATATAAAATTTATTGTCTGCAATTTATCTTTATATAGCAAAACTGACAAAATATTCTGGCTAGGCTAAAGGGAGAGCAAGCAGAATTTATTAAATAAAGTAAGTAATCTCTGAAGAGGTAAATGAACAAATTCTGTTAGACAGAAAATCCAGTGAGATTCACTGACACTTTAAACAAACATGAATTAATCACTTAACAAAACGTTTGGAGCAGTAGAGAGATTCAGAATGAAGATGTGTTTTGTGCTCACAAAGTTGATCAATAGTATTATTGCCATTACTACATGAAATCTGGACTTGTTTGCATGGGATCGAATGTGATGCCAGGAAATACTAGGTACAGATTTAATTTGTGTAAGAAATGCCCCATCCCCAGAAATGTTCAATGACAGGTTGGATGGGGTTTGATGCAACCTGTTCTAGTGGAAGGTTTCACTGTCCATGGCAGGGGAAGTAGAACTAGATGGTCTTTAAGGTCCATTCCAACCAAAGACATTATATGATTTCTGTTTTCTATGATATGATTTTAGACTTTTTGTTGAATTATTTTCCTGTAAACCCCCACTCAGAGACAGACTGTATTTTGCTCATTTTACATAACAATTACCATGCCCCCATGACTTGTCTTTATGACTGTGGTTCCAATCTTGATTCTACAGCTGCACACTCCCATTCTATCCTCAGTAGTATTCAACACTTTTCCCCTCCTAGTATGATTGCGCCTCTCGTGTAACGGAGATTACTTGATAGTGCAGGTTTTACTCAGAGCGAATTACAAAACCTATAGTTTGCATACCTTGTCTGACTCCAAGTTCCTGGCTGCCCTTGTTCCACAGAAATGGCAATTTCAGCTTATGGAATTACAAAGTAGCCAGCTAAGTGAATCCTCTGTGCTTTCTTCTGTGACCGCATAAGTACTGCAGTGCTTTCCTCTGCACACCAGTGATCATTATTCTAGCAAAAGCAACCCATGGCCTCCTCAGAATAGATAAGGACCTTTACAAAGAGGCTGAGGTTTTAATATTTATTTTGCACATGTGCATACACATGCAAATGTGGCTCACACATCATTTTTAATGAAAACACTAGGGCAAGATAGGCTTTAAAGTTAGGCCGAAAGCACCGTTCAACTGTTCCTTGATTGAATACTGCCAACCCAATTAATACCCTGATAACGTCAGTGATGCCAGCTGAATGCCACTGCCAGAGGGCAATTTCTAGCTTATTTCTGCAAAGTATTTATCTAGAGATAATTACATATTTGCCTGATATATTTTACTTGCTGTTGCAATACAAATTGACCTGGCATTGAACCATATGTTACAACTATTTCAATTGTATTAGGAGCATTCAAACCAACTGTAAAAAGTTCCCTGTATTGAGAATGGAGAAACTTTTTCTCATTGCAACTGTCCTGTAGCTTTTTGTTTTAAAAACAGGTTTTAATTTTAATGTGGAATTAAATTTTTGTAGTAATATGAAAAATAAATTCTTAGAAATATATGTATGAAATAAAAGTTAGTATGGCAAGGTGGGGATCAGCCTCTTTTCCCAGGTAAGCAGTAACAGGACACGGAGAAATGGTCTCAAGTTGTGCCAGGGCAGTTTCTGGTTGGATATGAGGAAAAATTTCTTCACTGGAAGAGTTCAAGCAGTGGAACAGGCTGCCCGGGAAAGTGATGCATTAACCATCCCTGGAGGTGTTCAAAATATGAGTACATGTGACACTACATAATATGGTTTAGTGGGCATGGCGGCATTTAATTGAAAGTTGGAATTTTTATCTTTGAGGTATTTTCAAACCTTAATGATGCTGTGATTCTTTTTTTCCCATTGTACATGACAAATAGAATACATAATAATCTGGAAAGTTGTAAAAGGAGTTAGAAGGAAAGTTCAACATTAGCTGTTCCTAAAGTGAGGGAAGAGAGACTTCTGATATCTGGTCAGAGACTGAATGTGAGGACAAGCACGAACCCTATAAAAAGCTTTTCCTTTGAGGTCCCAAGCAGTATCTAGGTAAATCAAATCTTTCTTTCTTATCCAGGAGAAAGTCCACAGTTATTAAATAATGTGAAGTTCATTTTTTCTTGGATAAGTCAATTATCTCCACCAGACAATGTGACACCTTTTGTGTGTGACCATCTGACTGAAACTTCTTGCCCAAGGAAGAGAACATTTTTTCCTGTCCCTCTCTTTAAGTCATTATGTGCACAGGTTTCAATGAAATTGTTTTCACTGCTGGATCTTGTATATCTGATCATACCTCATAGAAAAAAATGTGATAGAAACATCTGAACAGGATTTCTTAAGATCAAGCTTGTTGCTTATTCTTGGTTGAAACCAAACATTGCCCAGCCACTTCTGAATGGCAACAGACTGAGGTGGTGAATCCACAGTCTTCCTTCAAGCTGTGCACCCCACTTGTAAAAAGTGCCAAATGCACCTGCAGATCGGGCTGAGCGAGTTAGTTGCCTTGGATGGGTGTCAACAAGTTTCTCTTAAGGTGTTTTACATTTTTAAATTTCTAGGTTGCTGGTTAAAGCAATCTGTGATTTCTCCCTGTAAAAGGGTCTGTTCTGCCTATATTCTTCAGGTGTGCCTGTAATGTGTTATTTGAATCTCTTCTTATAATGTTATTCCTTTATGTTTTTATTTTATTTTTCTAAAGACCTCTTTAGAATGAGAATATGACTCAAGAATCTCATAGAAATTTTAGAAAATATGTCTAAAATTTTTTTCTAAACTCTTGTATATTGGTGCTTTCTACTAAAAATGTAGTTTGTGTTTACCATTAGGACGATAATGTGTAAGTATGTATCAAAGGAAAACACCAGGGAGTCCAAGGCAATATGGCAAATAATATCTTTTACTTGTTCCTCTTTACAAACAGATATTCAAGAGTTTTATGAAGTGACACTGCTAAATTCCCAGAAAAGCTTTGAGCAAAAAATAGAAGAAGCAAATCAAGTTGCAGAGAAATGGGAGAAGACAACATCTGCTACAGACCATGAAAATCTGCAGAAAAAACAGGAGGTAATTGAACAGATTAAGAATTAAAATATATGTAATGAGTGAGATGTCTCAAACCTGAGAAAAGCCATGCAATGGCGTATTAGACTGAAAGGATGGGCTAATTAAGGCATTAGATTAGGGTGTGGAGGGTATATATACAGATAGTGTTATCCCTCTGACCTTGATTATGTCACAAACTTCTTTATCCTTTCACTTGCAAATTGTCAAAGGGAAAGTAGAAAACTTTGTTTTCTCATGCTTGGTGTACTTTGTCTGATACTTGGTGTCTGTGATTACCCCCAAAAGAGAATATATCTTTTCTACTTACTGATGACTGCTGAGGTTATTAATATTCCAGTGATTACATCCTGTGTAAAAAATGTAATAGGACTTTTCACATTTCTGCAACTGACATTGGGCTGAACTTTTCCACAGTCCATGTTCACCAAATAGATCAACCAAAATAGTGTCTGCATGAGGAACGGATACATAGAAGAAGGTTATGCACCTTTGCTTTTCTCCTGTAGCCAGTGGAAGCATTCAAAACTTTTCTATGTCACCCCCAGCTCTAATCTGTTTTTGCCAGCTTCCAGATTATTATTAAATATATTAGAAATCTAAACTACTTGCCTCCACCCACATTTGTACTTCAAAGATGAAAACAAACCCCACAGAAGCAAGCAATGCATTGCCGTGTTCTCAAACAGTGAAACAGAAATAGGCTAGGCATGGACTGCAAACTGCAAATCTCCAGACCAGAATCAAAGATGAGGGAAATGTATAAATATTTTCATTGTTGTCATGGTAAGTAAGGCATTTCAAGTTTTAAAAGTTGTTGGCAAGAACTTTCCCATAGGCATGACAATTTTTAAGAGCTTTCCCCCTTTTTAACAATGTAAAACTCAGACCGAAATTGTAGTTCTACATGACATTTTAGATGTGGTTCTTTAAAAAGATAAATCGGAATTGTTCTAGATGCCTGGAACAAAACTCTTGGAAGAAATTACAAAATTTATTGTAAAAATTAATTAGCAAAAGAAGCTTGCAGAATTAATGAGAACAAGCATTCTGATTTTGAGTGAAATCAGAACAAATAAGTCTTAACACTAATGTAGGATATATCCCATGAATGATTTAACATTTGAGTCACAGCTTGAAGGCACAGCTAATATCTGTCTTTTTTTAAATTATTTTTAAGCACAAATCTTTATGCTTTAAAATGGTGAAAATGCTCCTGGTATCTCTTGGAGCATCTGATGAAGACTGTGGACAGACTCTCTTTTTCTTCCAGCCTCATCAAATTATTTGACCCCCAACCCCATCTTCCCTAAACTCATTGTTCTCTGAGAGGTGTGCTGCTGGTCCTGGGAATTTGAACTCTAAATTCTGTGCTGAGGATAATAGATACAGGGCCAACTCCAAATGTTTCTCATTTCATTAAAAAAAAAAGTTCTGATTTAAAGGAAAACCATAGACAACTATAGCATAGAAATTGGAATAGCCTTCCCAGGGCAGGGTGCTGACAGTCAGAGTCCAGGATGCCATTTTCAAATTTGCTGTCTCTCCATAAATTTCATCAGGGTAATGGGAGAACAAAAAGTTTAGTCCCTTAAAAATTGATATATATTTTAAGGGTCCAATGCAGGCAAGAGACTGGAACTGTAGGCTTTTGGTTTTTTCCTTTTGACAGCCTAACATACTGTCAGCAGTTCCAGTCAGATTAGTCAGATTAGTGCAAGCTGGATGTCCTAGCTGCTGTACAAATCCAAGATAGCCCTTTGCTTTCAATGAAAAATTACCATATGAAAATGTAACCAAATAATCTAATACATCACATAAATTCTTATTCATGGTCCATCCCTCATGGGAAATGATTGTTTTGTACTTCCTTTTCCATCCTCAATTACATGTCCCAAATTTGGAAAGAAAAGGCCTCCCTTCTTTTGTAAAATCATAGAATTATGGAATTACTTTTGTTGGAAGGAACCTTAGAGATCATCTAATCCCATGGGCAGGGATGCCTTCCACTGGAGCAGGTTGCTCACAGCCCCATCCAACTTGACCTTGAACATTTCCAGGGATAGGGCATCCACCACTTTTCTGGACAACCTGTTTCAGTGTCTTCACCTCCCAACAGTAAAGAATGTCTTCCTTATATCTAATCTAAACCTCCCATCTTTCACTTTAAAGCCATTCCCTTGTCTTAACCACTACCTGTCCTTGTCAAAAGTCTCTCTCCAGCTTTCTTGTAGGCTCCTTTCAGGTACTGGAAGGCTGCAGTTAGGTTACTCCCAAGCCTTCTGTTCTCCACACTTAACAATCCCAATTTTCTTAGCTTTCCTCATAGGAGAGGTGCTTCATCCCTCTGAGGATCTTTGTGACCTCTTCTGGATGTGCTCCAGCAGGTCAATGTCCTTGCTGTGCTGAAGACCCCAGAGCTTGGATGCAGCACTCTAAGCCCAAGGAAAATCAGTCAGTCCAGAGGCCATCCTCCTTTCATGCATTCCACTCAAAACCTTCCTTGGCTGTCTCTATGTAATTTTTTCTATAAAAATTGGTCCTTTTTCTGTCTTAGTTGTTGATAATTGATAATTGTTGCTTTCCTTTTGGAAAGCAGCTTTTACTGTCCAGGACAGGTGTCCTGTGAACCCTGCTTTGTATTTATGTACTTGTTTTTCTGAAAGTGTAGATTTTTAGATAAGAGAAAAAGTGTTTGGCTGTTTGCAATACAGTACAAATTTGCCACTTTGCATCTGTGACTACCATAGTGGTTTTTAGCAAGCTGGTACTAGATCTTAGAGCATATTGGGGCTGGATCTTCATCTCTTTAAATAGATGTGAAAGGATCATGACCCATCCTATAATCTCCTATCAGTCTCAGAGAGTGCCTGAGAAGAGAGGTGTCTCCCACACTCAGAGACTGTAATTTTAAATGGCCTTTGTAAAAGCAAGTGAAAAGTCAGTGGAATATAAGAGCTTACTGTATGTGTCTGAACCAGTCGCATCCAAATTTTTGTGTGCCTGCCTCCACATGAACACAAAAAAATCCCATGGCTTTGGACAGTGGAATTAACAAAAGTGTTGGGGGTTTAGTGGTAGTTACTGGTTTGGGTTTTTGTTGGTTTTTTTTTTTTTTTTTTTTTTTTAATTTGCATTCTTCTAGCTAAATTCTGTGCTGTTTATGTTTTAATCCTGAAGGATACTCTAGTGTACATGAAACTGATAAATGTTTAGGTATGGCCTATGTATTTAAACACCACATCCTTACTTTTCACTTCATCATTAACAGCTTTGTTGGTTGTCTAAGTAAACAGTGACTTCAATGTTTGCAGATGAAAAATGCAGTATTTCTTGTCATCACATTATTATTGCATTTTGCCCTCCATAGAGACTAAATATATGTGTCAATGTATCTGGCAGAGCTCTAAATACCATAGACCAAAATAATTCAAGTGGGTGGGTGTTAGTGAAAAGGAAGAAAAAAGGACCCATATGAATGTGTCTTTTGTGTGAATTTATCCATGTTGCTTTTCCTCCTGTAAATGCAGCTTGACAAAATCAGCTTAAGTTAGTGGATCATTTCAGAATCAATGAAACAGTTTTTGGGCCATGTTCAGATTGACTAGAAATGTTTATTAGGTTCTGTTTGCAAAGGCTATTAGGCTTTTTTTGTTTCATATAATCAGATAGAAAGCAGGGAATTTGACATACTGGGCACTAAATTAAAGTCCAGCATGTTCACTATGATATAGGAACTCTAGAATAGAACTCTTGAGAAGGCCTAAAATACCCCTGTTGTCCATTCCCTTGCCCTGGGGCAGATCAACTGCATTTGAGCTGTTCCTGACATGTTTGCCTAGTCTGTTTTATAAAACCTCCCACAGTGAGAGTCAACTATTTCTTCAGGTAACTTATTTCCTCACTGATGGAAGGTCTTTCCTTAAGACAAACTGGCATTTCTCTAAGGAGAATTAGAACCCATTAGATTTTGTTCAAGTAGCAGTAGACGTGGATAACGTTTTATTCAGTCCTGTTCCAGCAAGCACTTAAGCACATCACAGATTCATGCAGCATCGCAGAATAGTTTGGGTTGGAAGGGACATGTAGTGCCAGCTCCCCCTTCCATGGGCAGGGACATGTTCCAGTAGATCAGGTTTCTAAAGCCACTTCCAAATTGGCCTTGAACACTCTCAGGGGTGGGGCAACCACAGCTTTCCTGGGTTCTGGTATCTCACCATCCTCATCATGAGGAACTCCCTTGTAATATTCAATCTAAATCTCTCTCAATGTAAAGCCATCACCCCTTATCCTATGACTACATGTTCTTGTAAATAGTCCCTCTCCAAATTTCTTGTAGCCCCCTTTAGGCATTGGAAGTCCTCAGGGGGGTCGCTCTGGAACCTCCTCATCTCCAAGCTGCACAGCCCCAACTCTCTCAACCTGTTTTCATAGGAGAGGTACTCCAGCCGTCTGATCATCTTCTTGGCCTCTTCTGGACCTGCTCAAACAGATCCACATCCTTCTCATGGCAGGGATCCCAGAGCTCAATTCTTTACGTGCCCCTGTAACAACAAATGCTAGGTTATAATGAGAACTCTTGTCTTTTGGGATAGCAAATATTTAGTTGTCTTAGACTCTTCTCAAAGGAGCTATACTTGGAGGTATGAAATATTTTAGTTTCCAAAACAGAAATCCTTGAAGCACTGTGAAAGGAAATTAGTATTGACAGCACAGGCATTATATCACCAACTATATTAAAACAATTCTGGAGACTACGTTGCCAGATTTATGTATTAATGAAAATACTAATTCAGGATTTGGTAGCAGCAGGTTTTAGTTTCTTACTGTTCTGTGTCATTCCTGAAAGACTGTATGTGAAGTCTGAGAAGAGAACTTAAGAACTAAGTAATGGAAGGGAACTGGGAGTTACATTGTCTGAGGTATCTCACCATATGGAGATGTGAGTTATGGACCATATCTGTGGGACACTGCATGGGCAGAAACAGTTGTTCAGGATTAAAGTCCACAAAACACAAAATACACCTGTAAACTAACTAGTAATGAATTCCAAATATGGGACAAGGTGTCATTCCCTTAAAATCTGCCTCATCAAGATGTTGATACCTTATACTGATTAAGGTTCAGAATCATGATCTCTATTCTGTATATGAGACCATAGCTAGATGTCTCTCATAACATAGGCATAAAGGCACTGCTGGTACATTTTTCCTTACGAAGAAGCTATTTGGTAAGGATGTTTTCTGAGGATGTGGAAATCCATGTACAGCTCCCTTCTTGACCAGAGAGGAGCTGATAGTACTTCTCTTCTGACCCATAAGAGTGCTCTAAGAATTGTGCTGGCAGGAATTATTTAGCTTTTTCTTGTTGGGATGTTGCCCATTTGTGTGGAATAATTAAATGTTTATTGGGACAGAGTACTGTCACATGGCTTTGCAACTTAGAGTTTATCGCTATTTTTGCTCTGACAAGTATTAAAGTCTAGGCTGTTCTGTCTTCTTTTGCATACCTAAGGGTGGCACCCTCCCTCCCCAGCAAGTGCTCAAACACCAGTGTTGAAAAGTCATAAATGCAAAGCCCTTCTCCCTGTTTTCTCTTCATTCTTTTCCACCTCCCCATTGTCACCATACTTATATTTAAATCTGGAGGGGGGAGGATTTAACAGAAAAAATTAAGAACTTCACTTCAAATGCCCACTATGTCCCAGGGATCCGTATGTTCGTTCATCTCAAACTGTATTTAGGGGATGCGGGATGTTGTATTCAGTGGGAGGGTTGGTGACACATAGGGGGGAGGAAGTGTATCTGGAGTTCACCTAAATGAGCAGGTTGTGAAGGTATGCCAGAAATATGGAGTCTGTGGATACTGACAGTTCTTAGATGTTGGGCTGATTGGTATGGCCCAGACAAGCACATTTTGGGACAAACAAATGCCAGGTACCTACTTAGAGAACTGTGTAGATGTGACACTACAAAGATCACATGCCTCCAGAGTTTCTGAGGATCTCGAATGCTTTCAAGCTGAGTCATTGAAAGTTGCATTAATAAAGCATCTGCATCGGCTTAAACCGAGCAATAGTTATCTGTCCGTGAAGCCTGGTACCTGGCTTCCCGTGGGGGCCAGGAGCAGATGCTCAGGAAAGAGTCAGGAAAGACCAAGCCTTGTATTGGGTGCTTTAGCTGTTTTGCAAGTCTAATCTGAATTTGTTTGAACTAGAAGTACAGAAAGTGTTCAGTGCTGGGAAATTCAGCCTTACCCTATTTTATAAACATTCAGTGTGGTATTCACCGCAGCTGACTGGGGATGTGCCCAATATGCTGCTGGAAATCATGAAGACAGGATTTGTTTGTAATTTCACCTCTGCCAAAGAGCCTCATTACTTCTTTGGACCAAGGTTTATAAGACTAGCATTCACAGCTTGAAAGCATTTTCTTGAAATTATGGCTCTTAAATTGTCCCTGTTGGAAAAAGAAGACTTATTTCTTTTCACCCCTAGAAAATGTGAGATAGGGATTGAGCTGGAAGTGGTTTAAATTCAGGTCTTCCACTGCTTCATGTCCTCTCCCTTCCCAGTTCCAGGTAAGTCTGGGGAAATGTAATTTCCATCTCTGCTGTCTGTGCAGCAGTATTAGTGGGTTCCTGCAGCCTGAGAGTGGGTATACAGGTCTGAGCCCAGCTCCTCAGCTTAGCCAATGGTCACTGGCCTGGGAAAAAGCTTTCTTCCCTAACAGGACTCTGTGCATTGCAATTAGCAGTCAGTGGCTAAAGGATGTCACTCAAGCATTGTGTAGATAGGTACAATTGAAACCCTGAGATGTTTAGAAAATACAATAATGGAGAACAAAAAATCACCTAGATGGAGGAATCCATCTGGTAAAACAAAAATGGACTGGCTCTTTAGCATGACAATAGAAACAGTGCTTGAAGCTGCAGGCTTGTGCTCAGCTCCATGCATTCATTAAAGGACATAAATTTACCCTTTGTTTTAACCTCTGTAGTCTTTAATTTGGTCTTCAGTGTTGCTTATTTCTGGTCAGCAGTGTTTTGACCTTTATCTATATGGAAAGCTGAGGTGAAGGAAAAGAATGCTCTGCTGTTGCACTTACATATAAATCTGGCAACTGAAGGTCTGCCTGTTCCTATAGCATTGCAAGAAAAGAGTATTTACTTATAGGGCATTTGGTGCAGATACTTCTCCATATTGAATGATAATAATTTGTAGTTGCTGTGCAAGTTTGGTCATCACATCCTGATCTCATATGCTCAATCTTCATTCAGCACAGTGTGGGATCATTGCTTTGACATGGTCCCCAAAGATTCCAGTTCATCATTTAATTCCTGTTGTTTCATGCATTCTTATGTTTAGAGGCTTATTTTGCAAATATATTTAATTGCATCATGCAAAATGAATCTTCTTATATCTGTTTGCTCCAGGAATGCCTGCTATCTTTGTACCCACCTATTATAAACACTGTAATTACTTCTCTGTCCTCTAAGTGCTGGCTTGTTAAAAGTTCCAGTAGTAAAACCCTTACTTTAAAATCTTCTGCCTGAAGCAATTAACAAACCATTAATCTGTTTCACGCTATCAGCTTGTCTAAAAAACATGGAACTGCAGCCCCTTCTAAGTATGCCTATGAAAATTCAGTCTCTTCTCTGGAATTTTGTTTGTTTTCTTTGTTTGCAACTGGGTACAGCTTAATTTGTATGGCTTGATTTAGTCTCAGGAGTCACATTTGATTCTGTTTAAGTGATTATACTTAATATGCAAGAGTCATTAGGTATGATCAACCATAATGTTTCATTAAAAGGGTTCAAAACATTGAGTTTTATGCATCTGTTTCTTCACTAGATTTAGCACTGTAGTATACATTTATCTGATCAAATGCAATTTGTGTCTGTGGGTTGATTTTGTGCCAGAGCCAATTCCCAAGTAATTCTATTTGGCACTAAGTTCTCCTTCAAGACAGCAGCAGTATTTTTAAGGGGTACAGTATAAGTGACATCTTGGTATGTGTTTTGCTAGTCATTTTCCTTTTGCACCCAAGGATGTGTAACAACCCTTACTAGATAATTATTGAACAACAATGCTGAAGCATAGTTCTATGTTTGTTAGGTTTATTATTATTATTTTATAATATATGGTAGCTTTGTAATTTATTTTTTTAAATGCACCATTAAGTTTTTCTTTACTTGAAGAGATTATTTGATACACTTTCCTTTTCTTCTCCACTGGGTTGACTAATGTTTAGAAATGGGTAACTGCAAAGTCACTGCGTTATTAAAACCCTTATTTATTACTAGCTGCAGCTAAATGCCTTGCCCATACTGGGTATCCATGCTGGGTCTCTATTTATAAATTTGTTATTTGTTCTGTAGCTTGTCAATAATTTGAGTGCCAGAGCGTCTGTTAAATGTCATTTTAGCGTTGTTTCTGAATGTGTTTTAATATGGTCAGGCCAATGTTTCCATTTTAAACCAAGCTGCATCTATGCAGAACAGTGTCATCCTGTGGACAGAAATGCTCTTGTGATGCTGAGAATAGGGCAACATACGTATCATGCCACTCTCTAAACACACAATTTCTGTCCCATGGACAAGGCTTGGAACTAGACATCATTCTGCTTCTGCCATCTCCTTGTGTTTGCATAGTTAGACATCCTCATGATAAAAAGCCTTTTCCTTAGTTTCCCCTCACTTTTTCACAGTGCAGGGGAAAGGGACATGGGGCTCCTGATTAAGGGCAAGCTGAGCAGGAGTCAGTGGTACCTGGCAGTCAGGAGAGCCAAGCATGCCCTGGGGTGCATCAGGCACAGCACAGCCAGCTGGGCAAGGGAGGGGATTGTCCTGCTCTGCTCTGCACTGGGGCAGCCTCAACTCCAGCGCAGTTTTGGGCACCACAAGATAAGAAAGACATAAAGCTATTAGAGAGTGTCCAAAGAAGAGCCATGAGGATGATGAAGGGTCCTGAGGGGAAGCCGTATGGGGAGTGGCTGAGGGCACTTGGTCTGTTCAGCCTGGAGAAGAGGATGCTGAGGGGGGGACCTCATTGCAGTCTGCAACTTCCCCAAAAGAGCAGCACTGACCTCTTGTCTCTGGTGACCGGCAATAACACCCAAGGGAATGGCCTAAAGTTTTGTGTGCGGAGGTTTAGGTTGGATATCAGGAAAAGGTTCTTCACCCAGAGAGTGGCTGGGCACTGGAACAGGCACCCCAGGGAAGTGGTCACTTCCCAGGCACCAAGGCTGACAGAGTTCAAGAAGTGTTTGGACAACACCTAAAGGAACATGGTGTGACTCTTGGGGCTGTCTTGTGCAGGGCCAGGAGTTGGATTCGATGACCACTGTGGGTCCCTTCCAATTGAAGATATTTTATGATGCTATGATTTTAGTTTAACATCACAATTGTGTTGATCTGCCCTGCATGAGGGTGTAGAGGACTCACTAGTTTCATATGTCCTTTTTGACAGGGAAATCTGATTGCTTAATTTAATAATTGTTTTCTACTGACATTAGTGGGATGGATCTGAGATCTTGATATTGAATTAAACCAGATCAACATCAATGAAAGAGTCGCATCCTCCACAACAGATTTATTTGGGTTTATTATTTTTTTTCACATTTATATAATATGCCTATCAAACAACCTCCAGGCAGTTTTTTTGATCTGTGATTTGTTATTACATCTGCAAAGGATTGGGAGCAGGCCAGAACAGCTGCGAGGGACCAGAAACAATAATTTTCCCCAATGAAAATGTGCCTGAGTATCAACCAGCATACAGAATGAGCCAAACTTTTAATTAAGCAGCAAGTCTCCATTATGATAAGCATTGAGGTCAGACTATTGTGTAAATTCCACTTCTGTCTATCAAGGTCAAAAATGATAGATCTAGTTTGAAAATATCACTTAACAACTCTTGCAATTGTAATGTATTTTTTCTAAAATAATTTTCCTAAACCGTTGTATGTTTCAGCAAGGGAATACCAGATGAGTCTGAAAAAATTACAAACATAAAAATATCAGAATGTCCCATGAAGCTTCTTCCACAAGCTAGCAGTTCCTCTGAACAGTTTGCGATATAATTCATTGTTTCTAATAAGACTCTGAGAAGCTATATTTTAGCTACCTGCAAAAACAAGTACATCAGCTCCTAAAGTATACTTCTTAGTCCTATAAAGCTGTAAGAGTTCTGCAAAATTGATATTCAGGGACAAATGTACTCTAGTTAAGATTCATTCTAAAAATATTTCAGAACAATTTGTCTCACTTAAACATTTATTAACTCTGATTCTTCACCAATCTGAGCAACTAAGCAAGAGAATTCACTGCCCTCCATGTACAAAGGACACAAGTCTCCATAGAGAGGTTTAAGAGTCCATTATATATTTCTGCAGTCTACCAATACTTCTTTATTAAAATGTTTCTTAAATCGTTCCCAAGAATAAAGAATGGTATCACACCAAGACTTCTGGATCACATAAAAGTCACCCTGGGAGTGATTTCTTGGATAGATGAATGTATCTTTGCTCAGTAAGATAAATATATATGAAAGAGAAAATATCCAGCCTCTTTTGTTTTTTTTTTTTTTTTGTAATCTGGAACAGATACTTTCAGGTTTTAGCAAATTGTAAATACAATCTCCGAAGTAACAACCTGGTAAATTAAAGGCAACTTGAAACTATAACTTATCTCCACAGTTCTTTGGGTTTGGGTTTTTTTAATTGTGCAGTTACAAATACTAGACAAGTACTGAAACATGGGACGTTATGTGTTTTCAGCTTGTACATTTTACAAGTTTGCTTGTCCTGGAGCCTCACTCATACCACTTTAATCTGTCACGGGTTATTGTGAAAGCTGCTCCTCGTTTAGAGATGAGACAATTTACTGCTTGTTTGCCATTATAATATTTAGCTGGATTGTGAATTAACCACTTGTCTAGACCTTTGTGTACAATGAAAGAGTGAATTTCACCCTTTGTCACTCTCCTCCTTCTTGAAAAGAGCCTTTAGGTATATGTTTCTTTTTCCTATGTAATCTTGATCCATTTATCTATCCAAATGGACAGTCTTTTCATAGACATCACTTTCTGAGCTGCTTTCTTTAACCACATTTGCCTTGCTGTTGGAAGCCTCTGTTAACTTCCACCCTTCCACTATCAATTACCACTTTGTCTTATTCCTAAGGTCTGTCATCTCTCTGCATATCTACTCCTGTGCCTCTTGGCTTCCACATCTGCTTCTTCAGCTCTTCATGACATTTTCAGTGAGGAACTTTCCTGGTGTTGTCACCCCCAGTGCACAGAAGCTTTTCAGAGAGAGCTATGCAACTATCTCATTTCATCTTCAAAACTCTGTTTTGTCCTGAAAGAAAAGGTGGTTGTAGTCATAGCAAGCTTCTCCTCTTGATCAATCTTGTACCACTGTTTATTCTTTCTTAAGTTTCTCTTGTCTTGAACTGAAATGGACAGTGTAATAGAGCAGAACCCTCATATATTAACCTAAAACAGATCTTGTGCTGAGTATTGGCTAGTTTCTCTGTGTGGTGCCTATTTCCCCCCACCCCCAACCCAGAAAACTAGTTTGACAGATGAGTTCTGAAATGGAATTTTTAATATAGTTCAAATATCTCATGTCTAAAAAATATCACCTTAGTTGGATCTCACACTTCCATCAGCTTACACAGACTTGCACAATACCAGTGGGAAAAAATGATTGAAGCTGCAAATGGTTCTCTGTGGATCTCTTTGAGTGGATTCAGCATTCTGGCTGCACCTCAGCTGATACGTCTTGTGCTTTTCTGTCATGAGGGAAGCCTTGTTGCTCAACAGTTATAGGCCAAATAGTGGTGTTCAGTTCACTGCTGTAGCTGTATAACATTTCTTCTCTGAAAGGACAAACCAAAATGATGACATTTTCCCAAGTCCACAAATTCTTTCCAGAAGTGTAGAGCCTACCTGGTTTTCAGAAATGCTGTGCCCTGTCACTGTGTATATACATATATACATTAGCTCAGCACTTCCAAGTAGTCATGGTATCTCCTTCTGAGAAGAGACAAGTCAAACAGCTCTTGTGCAAGCTGGAAGAAATGGAATTAGCAGTAACAGACATAGTGGATTTGAAGTCCATTTTCTCAGAAGGCGGCTTTTGCAACTCTGGTGTAAACAAAGCAATGGTAACTTTTAAATTATTGTTGTTTTAATGAACCACTAAAACAAGTCTAATCTGTGTGAATTTGTTAATTACCACAAGAAGGAGTGAAAGGATCCCTTGAGAGATTTCAGGTCAGTCATTACACCAAGCTGGTGTTGTCTCTCACACATTTTTTGTTGTTGCGCCAGTTTGTAGAGAAGGAGAGGTAACAAAGCTGATAACTTTGTATCTTTCTGAGCAGTAGGAAGATTCATGACAGACATATGCCTTTACTTATGTAATCAGAATTCTTTTTTTGAGATATCTTGTACTTTTTTGGACAGAAAATGCTCATGGCACACCCAGCGGCATCTTTGCTAGGTCAGCAGTAAGCCTGTAATTAGATGTTTCAGTATTCAGGATGCTGAATACATTATTGCCTGAAACAGTCCATCTTCTGCAGTCATAGGTGTATTTATTAATGCTGCTTCTTAATTCAATATCAGTTTATTTATTAGATTCCTTGTTTTTTCCCCATCTAGGGAATGTGCCTTATATTCAGATATCTCTGCACTCACAGTGAACAATTCTGTTACTTTTGAGGTTTAAAATCATCATATATTACTATTTGGTTGCAATTTGTGATCATCTTACCCTTTGACAGGGACCAAACCCTTCCTTATATTGGTGCTCTGTTCTATGAATAGTCATCACACAGAGGGGGGAGGACTGATCTGGCATCCTTGTTTAATGCTGAACAGAAAGGAGTGCTCAGTTGTAATGATCTTGGAAAACCAATCTTTGTGCCTGGCTTCACAGGGCTTTGTTGCAGCTCAGCCAAAAGAAAATTAGGGCTTGGATTTCCTTTGTGAAGTGGCATCAGGATGTTAGTCACAGATATTCAAAAGAATATTCTTGGTTAACTTAGATAAGAAAACAGATGTGGGGATGTTTCCAAACCATGAAATTACATCACTGATTACAGGTATTTTTCTTAGTAGTAGAAACTAATTTTTGCCCACAGCCTTTAAAAGTGCAATATTAGAATCCACCATTTCTTTTAGGGCCATCTCTATTAACCCCTGTTTGACTAAGTACTGCACAGAAACGTGCCCAGAAAGTGATCTTGCCTAGCTTCAGCTCTGTTTATAAGCTAGTGAAAAGTGATATTGACCTGGTGGTGGTAATAAAGCAGTAGGTTGTCAAGATGGGGCTTGCTGTTGTGATTTAACCTGTCAGGTGGCTAAACATCACACAGCCCCTTCCTCATTCACCCCTTCTCAGTCGGGGTGGAGGAAAGACTTGGGGAGAAAAAAAGTAAAACTTGGGATTTTAGACAAAGCTTTTTGACACACCAGAAATGGAAGGGAAGATAGTAATAACAACAATAATAAAGATTTTTGAATATACAAAACAGCCTTCCATCTACTGACCAGTGACCAGTCAGTGCCTGAGCAGTGACCTGTGGCCAGCTTTACAACTGGCTTACATACTGAGCATGATGCCATATGGTATGGAATATCCTTTGGAACACTTGGGGTTTGCTGTCCCAGCTGTCTCCTCCCAGGTTCTTGTGCTCCTCCAGCCTTCTCACTGGTGGGCTGGTGTGAGAAAAGTCCTTGGCTTAGTGTAAACACTGCTCAGCAACAACTAAAGCATCAATGTCTTATCAACTTTATTCTCATCCTAAATCCACAACACAGCCCTGTACCAGCTTCTAGGAAGAAAATTAACTCTGTGCCAGCTGAAACCAGGACAGCTAAATATACAGAATAGCACACAGAGCTGTGTTCTGTTTGCATTAACAAGCATCCAAGTTGTTATAAGGCTTCTGAATAAAACCAGAATTGGAATTTGAACCCCTGCTAATGAGAGATGAGGTTGTACAGTAATGGACATAAAGGTGATTTGGGATGTTTCAAGCAAATATTCTTCAACAGTGAAAGTATTTTCAAATTTTTCATCTGACATTCTTCCAAGTTTGTTTGTACATCTCTACCCAAACCAGCCTCCTCAATGACAGACATATCCCAGCAAAAGGAGAAAGTCTTACCTTAGCTGAATGGACACATTGCAAATGCATAGAGTTGAGTGTGAGCTGTTGCAGTCAGACAGTTTTTAGACTGGATTTATTGCCTCATCCAGGGTTTCCCTTCTGATCTGGACCTCGGTCTCAGTGAACTGCGACGAGGGCACTGTTTCTCACATCAGCTAGAGCTGGTACCTCTTAAGGATTCTGATCCAGGATCCAGACAGACTGTGCAAGGCAGTATGCATGGAAGGGGCATTACACAGAATAGGAGACTTCCTTCCTGCAACCCTTGGCATTGCCTGGTACATGAGCATCTGCACCTTTTATCGGTGTCAACTGCAGTTGGCAATAAAATTTATTTAATTAAGTCTCAGTAGCCCTTATGCTTTGGTACTCGCAGAAGCTCAAACCCCATACAGTCCATAATTTTTTAATAATCTTGGTAAATGGCTAATGTTATTAGTTCTTGGATCCTCATACAAAATACATGTTTCTGCCATCTCCCCATTAGGCAATGAAAGATTCTCATCCAGCACTGAGGTCATGACAGTTGTCACAAAGGAAATTGTCAAGCATTGGCAGATCCATGGAGCACAACCTTCTGCAAAATATTCATGTTGTTTTCCCTTTTACTTCACTTTGTTGTCTGGTTATCAACTTAGGGAGTGTGATGATGTAATCTGCAATTTAATGACCTGGTTCATTCTACTTAACTTACCTTTTGAGTCCTTTCCCTTTGATATATATTGATGTGAAGCATTTTGTAATGCGTTGTAGGAAGGAAGCTGGATGGAGAGATATGGCACTATGTTTTGCCAAAGCTGCAGTCTTTTTGCATGTCAGTGTGAGTATATATGATTGTGAAGCTCAGCAGCCATGACTTAGCAAGGCAGCTTGCCACTGTAATGACAGCCACTGCTTATTTCCCCTCCCTATGGCTCTGGCTGAAACAAATATTCTTCTATACCACGGTTTAGGATGCTTCAAGCAAAACTATCTTGAGAAGTAAAAGTCATTACAATATTCTTCAAGGCTTTGATTTTGTGATTTTGTTGATGGCTTGAGGTTCTTTTTTCTTTTAATTAATGCAGGCTTTATATTCTTGTGTTAGTGTAAAAACACCTTTGGTTATCCTAAATATCACTTTATGATACATCAGTCCTGCTCTCAAAATGGAACTGGTTTTATTACTGCTATTGAGTAGACTGATTTAATTTCACCATTTTCTGGCAAAAAAAGACACACAATTTAATCTCAAGTGAAATGTGGATAGTTTCCTTCTCTGTAATTTCTCTGGAGGTGTGTGTAAATAGGAAGAATCTGTGTGGGCCAGTGGAGGAGATAGGAGATTGGATTCTATTCTTGGATTTGCTATGGACCTGCAGCACATCATGAGATAAATCAGAATTCACTTTATCTGAGTGACTCCTTATTTAAGCATATTTCCTGCAAGGTTATCATGCAGTACATAGCACTCTAGGGTGTTTCTCCTGTTTTGAGTTAGAATCACAGAAGGGTTTGGGTTGGAAGGGACCTTAAAGATCCTTTAGTTCCAATCCCATGCCATGGACAGGGAAACCTTCCAGTAGACCGGGCTACGCAAAGCCCCATCCAAACTGGCCTCCAACACCTCTACAGATGGAGCATCTGCATCTTCTCTGGGCAACTTGTTCCAGTGCCTCACCAGTCTCTTGGTAAAGAATTTCTTCTTAGTACCCAACCTAGACTTGTCCTCTTTCAGTTTAAAGTCATTCCCCCCTGTCCCATCCCTGCATGCCCTTGTCAAAAGTCCCTCTCCAGCTGTCTGGTGGTCTCTCTATGTACTGGAAGGCTGCAATAAGGGCTTGATCTTGTCCTAAGCTCTGTGTGGTAATACATGTAGAGAGTCTTGTCCTCCTGACAGCTGAGAGGGATACAGTCCTTTGAAAGCAGCCATTCTAACTCTCGTGACCAAAGCAGAGGTATTATAGTTAGGAATGAATGAAGAGCTGCCCCCAGAGGTCAAGGCAGCCCACAGGAGCCATTTCACTAAGTCCATCTCCATCAAAAACTCTAACCTTGCATTCATAAATGTCCTATTATCTCTAATCTGAGGTCAGTCCATGCCAGCTGTATGGAACAATGGTTACTAAGCAGCTCCTCACCTTGTGCCTGAATATAATTGATAGTAATTAATACAGTCTCTCTCATTATGACTGTTACAGGGATCCAGATAGAAATGTAACATCAGCAGCAGGTAATTGCAATTTAATTGGAAAGGGCCCAGTTGCAGGGGTGCAGAGCTGGGAAAGGTCAGTGGGCAACAGCAGGCTCTGCTACACTGCACAGAGGGAAGGACAGAGACTGTCGAAATTCTCTCTGTTCCTTCCATCATAGTGCCACTTGACCGTACCTTCAAAAGATTTCACCCAATTCCTTGGAGGCCCTGAGAGTTTAGGAACCAATTCTGCTCCTGGATAAAAGTGTGGTTAAGGTCATCATGTGCTACACAGTGTGTATGAAATGTGGAAACTGCTTTGCAAGATCCTCCTGGATTGGAGCACGGTGCAGTGATTTGCTAAACTGTTTTGCATCTCTGCAGTTAGGTTTGCTTCCTCAAATCTATTGTGCACCTTTCTGAAGAAAGGTGTTAATTTAATAAATAGAAATATGTTAATTTAATTTATTTCTGGTTTTCAGGGGAATATGCACTAACTGGGGACTTAGACTTACCCTGTAAGTCTTCTGTTAAGAGCTTGACCTCAAGCTATCTGTCCTAGGGGAGACTACTGGAGTAGTAGTTGAGCCAGAGGGCTGTACATATCCTTGGGATTTTTGACAGACCCAACACTGAGCCCTGAAATTGGTAGTGAATTTTCCACACTGTGCTAGGAACAACTTTCGAGAAAAATGATATTGATTTCAAGAAGAATTAAATGTGAAAAGCACAATTAAAAAATAGTGAGTTATTATAGCAATCAAAGCAGTTGGCTTTTTTTTTCATTCCTGGTTGTTGAAAAAAAAAAAATCTACACTGATGCAATAAAAAATGACACAAGAGAATAAATGTATCAAGTTGTTATGGCAACTGAAATATGTAGGTTGGAATTTATGTATCCAGAATTTCTATGTAAGTAAAATAAACATTATCCTTGCTAATTAAAATAGCATGCAAAGATTATTTAATTTAAAATCATTAGTCATGTTTTCCCTTACAATTAATGACTTACTTTCTTTTTCTTTTTTTTTCATTTTCCAAGTATTTGCATTTGCTTCCACCTGTGGTCTACTTGTATTTTCATGGCAAGATTGTGATTTCACTAATGTGAGCTAAAGTGTGGAGAGAGTCCACTGAAGCTAATGAATAAAATGTCAGGTGAATGTGTGCAGCTGGGCACAACTGGAATCAAACCATGTGCTTTAGCATGTCACTCTTGCTGCAGGTGACCTTTCTGCTTGCAGGGCCTCTTGCCAGGTGTCATTATCCCATGCTTGAAGGGATCTCCCAGCAGCCACAGCTCCCTGTCTGTCTTCTCAGTTTGATACAGTGCACATGGAGCTCCTTCCAGAGCTTCTTTCTGCATTCAGCCTGCCCTCTTCAGCTGTAGATTTTGCTTCCAGGATATTTTATGATAGCGAATTCTAAATGAGCATTCATTAATTATGTTCAGCCTTTTAATTTTTCTAGTCCTTTTCCTCCAGCCTTCTTAAGAGTTCAGTAATAGCTTCTGCTTTATTTGAAATAAATAGATCCTTAATATCCAAAATTACTCTTCATGTTTTATCTTCTTTATGCCCAGCACAGTGCAGGCTGATAGTTGAAAGGTAAAGGAATGAGGAGAATGATCTGACTCAGATCCCGGTGAGCTAAGGAAAATGCCTTTATTTTTTTCATGTTTTAATCTCATTCATTCTCATGTTCAGAGGCATCTAAATTTGCCCTATGGAGTTTAAAACACTGCTACCAGTGTTTTGGAAAATACCCCATCAGCAGTACCTAAGTTAATTGTCCCAATTTCTTGCAGGCAGATATCTGCCTGGAACAGAGCTACAGCTGGGGTGTGTCTTTGCCTGAAAACTGTAACCAGTCTGTCCAGTCTTATTTCAGTGTCATTTTCATGCAACTGAACTGTAAATTATTTATCTCTTCATCCTTGCAGCAGAGTTCATCTTTGTGATTTTTTTTTTTTGCTCATTTTTTTGCTTTGCCACATCAGATCCTGCCAACCACTGCTATTCAGTGTGCCAGGTCTCAGCAGGGCAGACTGTACTTGAGCAACAGCCCTCTCAAGACTTGTGTTTGCAGAGGCTCTGGTGGCTGCACAGTGCCCTGCTCCCTTCTCTTCCTGCTCTACAAATCATCACACATGGCAGAGTCCAACGTTGTGTGACCTTGGTGACTCTGCTGCCTGGGGAAGGAGACACATGAGTGCCTTGATTTGTCTCCCAGCTTGAAAATAAAGCTCTGCATGACCTCTTCTCTTTTCTGCTCCCTTACTTCTCTGTTCTGAGACCTCTCCTGGAATACTGCATCCAGATCACAATGTGGAAAAGATGTGGACTGTTGGAATGAGTCCAGAGGAAGGGGCTGGAGCATCTCTCCTATGAAGTCAGGTTGAGAGCACTGTAATTTTCAACCTGGAGAAGAGAAGGCTCCTGGTAGACCTTAGAGCACCTTCCAGTACCTAAGAGGAGCCTATAAGAAAGATGGGCACAAGATTTTTTGTGAAGCATGTTGTAGTAGGACAAGGAGTAATGGTTTTAAACTGACGTAGAGTATATTTAGATTTATATATTAGAAATAAGGTTTTTTCACAATGAGAGTGGTGAAAGACTGGAACAGGTTGTTCAGAGAAGTGGTGGATGACCCACCCCTGGAATCATTCAAGGTCAGGCTGAATGGGACTCTGAGCAAGCTGATCTAGTGGAAAGTCTCTCTGGCCATGGCAGGGGCATTGGAACAGACAACCTTTAAAGTTCCCTTCCAACCAAACCATTCTATGATTCTGTGGTAAGGGACACTGGAGACAGAGCCTGGATCAGCAGAAGGAATGCTGTGTATGTCTTCTGGTCAGTCACCAGGTTTGAATTTGTGGGGCCAACTGGCTCCAGCCAGCTTCATCTGAGCTCTCTGTATGGGAGGAGAAAAGCTGATGCATGAGTTATTGTCTCCTCCCTGCCTGAATTCCCTGCCTGGAAAGTCAGTTGTCTTGCTGTAGATCAGAGTCACAGTGCAGCTAGATAATTGTGTGATACAGAGAGAGGGAAATCAGGTCTGAGTGTGGGTTTTGTATTAGTCCAGCAAAAGTGACTACTCCAATAACTGATGGCTTGGATGAGAGCTTTTAGATGAATGGTCAAATCTGTATCAGGAACAAGCAAATGCAAAGTTCACCAGTGACATTCTGACATCCAGAAACACACTGAGAGCAAGATTTGCTCTCAGGAGGGTGGAGCAGCATTAAATCAGATCCTGACCTTTCTGAGGCACAAGTCCACAGCCAGATAATTGTTCCTGAGCTGTAACACTCTTTAGACCTGTCATAAAATTTTCTGAAAGGTTGAATCCATATTAGTTAAAGTGAAATCATAAAAATCCCAGGGCAAACAAAATATTATTGTGATATTTATGCTAACTTTCAAATACAATTACTTTAAAAAAATAAAACACTTGTGGCGCAATTTGTACAGTAAAATCCATACTCAAATGTGTATTTTTCTTCATTCAAATTTACTGGTCATATTGGGAAGACTGCTGAAGAAGGGACTGAAGGGACATTCTTGCAGGGCTTAGGCATGAGACCTCATAGTGCTCTACAACATCACCCTGACTTAAGACAGCTGCAAAGTCTGAGCTAATGCAATCTGATGTGGAGCAAACCTTGATGTCATCAAAAAATGAACAAGAAACCCTAACATGGAAATGGAAATAGAATCCTTTCTGACATCTAAATCATTTGACATGGAACTATGCCTTTCTATAGGGTCTTAGAAATACTGAATTAGAAAAGAAAGCTGTGCTATATTATTTCTGGATTGAAATTTAGGCCCAGCTGAGGCAAATTAAACTGCTTGATATCTGTAGGATTATATTTCTGACTTTTATTTCTAGCATGACCTGCTCTGGGATTGTCTGAGTTTTCAGTGACATTGATGAAAGTCATATCCTGTCAAAAAATTTGTTGAATGACATTTCTTCCTGTAATAAGGAATATAAGAGGCATAGAAATAGGACTAGAAAAGCACATCATCTTATGGTCTCTAGGGTTATTTCTCTGCATGGCATTGCAGGAAAAACTCATCAAGCCCTCGATGATGCTTTGTCTCCCTCACCCTGTCCAAGATGTACAATTTTTTTTCTTTTTTTTTTCTTTTTCTTTTGTTTCTTTTTTTTTTTTTTTCTTTTTTTCTTGTGGTCCAGTGATGCTAACAGCACATTTAGGAGAGCTGTCAAATCTACATAGGTATGGCAGAAAGGTGCAGAGCTTGGAGGACAGATCACAGGCACAGAAGGCATTTGTGCTGTTGCTGGCACATTGTAAAGGATGAATTTGACTTGAGTCCAGCTCTGGTTCACACACAGCTTGAGCAGAGTGTGAGCAGGTTGGCTGTACCTGGCACAGAGGTGTGCTCTATTCTTTGCTAGTAGCAGCGTCCTGCTGGGCATCTCAGTTCAGCTCAGGTTGCTTCCTACTCCAGCAAACTGCTGAATGGATAATTTACATCCATGTCCTGCAAAATGGATAATTCCAGCATATATTATATTGAAATGTAGCTTTTTAGATGTTCTAATGATTTTTCAAATATGCTTGCTGAAGAAAAGTTAATTAAATACAAGCAGTATCTCTCAGCACAATATGTTTCTGGGAGTGTTTGGTTACCAGGATGATAGATTTCCTGACAGATATCAGCATCCAAAAGTTAACAAATCACTGGGGTTTTTTATTCCTTTCCTCTCCTCATGCAAATGACTTGAGACAAGCAGGCATTTATTGGTAGGCTCTTATGAGACTGGAGCAGAGCTACCAACTGGTGATCCAAAGTGGCCAAAGACATCTTGGGCAGCCTCTGTTTTGAACTTCTCTCATTAGCAGCACAGAGGAGAGTGTTCCCCAAGCCATTGGCTGTAGGGGAAGGTGCATTAGCTCTCTGAGCCCTAGGGTAGTTGCACACTTATTTGGGCTCATGGACTGTAGATCCTCACACTTCCACCCACCCTCCTGGGCCCTTTATAGAGCTGATCAGTCTTTTCTAGCCACATCTGCTCTAGAAAATATTCCATGTGTGTAAATAAATTCAAAGTCCTGGAAACAATATCTTAGGCCGTGGAAGAGTAGAATAAAATTTGGACGTATGTTTCCTGTTGTTTTTTTTTTTTTTTTTTTAATATTTTTTATATTCTCAGTCTTGAGCTTCACTCAGGAAATAAACATATGGTAACTATTGGGGATGGTTATAAGTTCTTCCTATTGATTCTGGTATAAATTCTGGAAATTGTGTAAGTTAGACTGGGGAATTCATCCACCATTATTAAATGGCTTGGCTGCTGTAGGACCTCCCATAGAAACTCATGGAAACCTCATATGCCATAATTGCCTGTGAGGGCAGATGCTCCTTCTGTCTGGTTGCTGGCTTAGGCATGAACTGGAACCTGCTGCCTGCTGAAAGTGGAACTGGTGAATGAGTCTTTCATAGCTCGTGTCTATGTACTTTGGCAAAAAGTAATCAGGCAGAGTTTTATTGTCTGTCACTTGATTGTGTCAATTGAGCATGTCCTAAAAAGCTGCCTGCAAGATGTGTTATAAGCACAGAGAAACTTCATTGAGCACTGGTAAAATTAGACAAAATTAGCAAGGTAGGTAATGTGGTTATTATTTTAATAATAAATATTTAAATAATGGTGTGAGTTTTCGCAGTGAAAGAGACATGCTGAAGAAATTATGGTCTAAATAGCATCTGTTAAATGTAATCTAAATGGATTAATGTTAATTAGGAACAAAATTAAAAGGTTGCTTTAGGTGTGATCGGCAAGGCTCATAGTTACTAACCATGTGAGTAAAGTTACCAAGTAAAGTTTTGATCAGCCCTTGCAACATTTGCTTGCGAAATCTCTTCTGTTTCTCTGACCAGTTTGCAGAGAATAAGATCAAGCTTTCTTCTGTGAAGAGGAAGACAGAGCTGCTCCAACTACCAGCCCTCTAGATGCAGGGGTGTGATAAAAAGTCTATAGTTTTGGCAGAAATTGTAGTTTAAGCTTGAAGTCATTATTTCCAGAACCTCCTGCAAGGAAGTGTGAGCATGGTGCACGATGTCCACTGCATTTGTAGTGTGTCATGGTGTGGCTGCCAGTTCTGCATCTCCTGGTCATGGTTCAGGAATAATTAGGTGTTGCTGAAACACTTTGCATGGGCAGGCAGCTTTTGGCTATAAAGTATATGAATAATTTTAAGCAGGACAGACTTTTTGTTGTCCTCCAAAGGGAGGTTGTATGTAATCAAGAATAAGAAAAGACTCAAATCCAAGATTGTTAGTTTTTAATAAATCTGTCACAATGCACAGCAAGTATTCTTTCTACCTCTTGGATTATACAGTCCCATATATTTCATAACACAGAATTAAATATCTCTTGGTGTTCAGATGGATTTCTAACATATGCTTTGTTTAAATTGGGAAACCATATATTATTTTGCTAATGAGTATTGAACCTTAATACACTGGAACAGAGAGATGTTCCAGATTTATTACAATTAATCTCTCCTGAGCTGTTTGAACCCCCCTGATGTCCTTGATTTTCTGCTCTTTACAATGAATTTGTGACCCATTTCCCTAAGGAAAACAATGGAAACATTTCATAGCATCTTATGACATTGTTTTATGTTCTTTCAAAATATTGGAGCCAACTAATGGTGAAAAATTTGAGAAAAAACATATAAAATGTAAACAAAGTAAGTTTCTTATCCTGTTTTGCAGCTGCACTCATTTGATAAATGTTACCATAGAAGTTTCTGCTGAAGCATGTCAAACCCCTTTAGAGAAGTTGCAGGAGCTGAGCTCCTTTAGGATCAGGATCCTTTAAGTCTTGATGATTAGAGCAAATAAATAATGTATTGATTTGCAGAGTTTATATTGTTGCCTGTAAATAATAACAATGAAAAACATGTCAAGTATTTGAAGAAAACAAAGATGAACTGAAAATTTTATGCATGCTTTTTAGCTCCTTGCAAAACCAATTTTCTCTTCCTGAAAGAAACATTTAGGGAGTTGCTTGGATCTTCTGTAGGCTCTGAGGCAAGACCTGGGTTCAGTTTCCTGGTGTCCTTAAAAATTTTGGCCTTGTTTTCTTTCTATGCCTTACTCCCTTCCAGATTAAAAATGGGAGATACTCAACACCCTTTGGTGACTAGAAACCAGCCAAGGGAATGAGTGGCTCTCCATGTGAGGGAAGCTGTAACCTCAGAGAGGACTTGTGGAGTCCTGTGTACTTAGCCCCATGTAATGCTGAGCTGCTGGACCTGATCCAGCCTTTAAACACAGTCTTTACTGGAGCACAAGGCTCATCCATTGGTTCCAGTGAAGCTAAAAGCACGTGTCTAAGTAGTTGGCTGGGCTGGGGCCAGCACTCAGTCTTTGCTGGACAGAGCCCTAAATAAACAACTGAGGATCAGAGGAGAGAACATTTGCACATGCGAGTGCGATTTGGCTGTTTCTGTGGCACTGGCTTGTTGTTTTCTAAGTTGTGCTGGCAAAGGCTGCTCTACTTAAAATGCTAACAATTTCTTGCCTGTTGTGTTAAAATTTCCTGCACTCCTGCAGGATGGGTCTAAATCACTGAGGGTGATTGCAATGCCTGGCACCCACGGACGCAAGACTCTGAACTCTGAATCCTCCCTGCTTTCCTGTTTGTGCTTTTGCAGAGTGCTCAGAAATTTTTTGAGATCCAAGTTAGAGGCAGTCATCACATTTCATTCAAAGGCTGACTCTTCAAGCACATTATTGCAGGGCAGAGCATTGTAAACAGAGATGTCATTTGTAATATTTACTGTCTTAATGTAAAATCTACAGTAATATATTAGATTTCCAGCAGGAAAATTGAAAAAACAAATACAGCCATTTACTATGTCTTCTGCCAAAGATATTATTTGAAGAAATACTATGTGTTTTATGAGGGTTTTGTGTAAGCAATGTAAGATTGAAATCTGTGTAAATGAAGGAAAAGTAACAAAGAAAATGCATTTGAATTTAAAAGATTTACACATATGGTTACTAGCCAAGCATGAAACCTTATAAAAAATGTTTCTCTTAGGAGAATATAATGAATTACAAGTAAGAAAACAAACCAGATAATTTGTTTGTTTCTGTAAGGAGATATAATTCCTGCAGCTACTCCAGGTGAGAGCCCCATCATGATCAGCAGGTCTTTTTGCCAGGGCACTGATTTCCTTCCTTATCTTTATGTTGCCAAGAGCTGCAGAGCACCTTGAATGTCTTCTGAAGTCACACAGAGATTATGATAAGCATCATCTTGCAGATTTAACCTATTAAGACTTTCATGGACTTCCATGAGAGTGCCTATAGGATTAAACACAGAAAGCTTTGCATGAAAAAAACATTGAGGTGGAAATCTTCTGTATAAACCACTTGATACTTATCTGAATTCCGGCTACCCTTTAGTGTGTGCATGATAGTCTTTATGTTTAAATGTTGAATTAAGGCACACATCTCAGTTACTTTATTTATGTTTTTTTCCATCCTGCTCTTTAGCCTACAGCTTCCAATGGTACAGAAGGATCTGGCCAAAGTGGTGAATGCAGCAAGGAGAACCCGACTTTTGAAAACTATGTGGTAGACATGAAGACAAAGGTATTGTCCACTCTTTTTTTTTAATGGAGAATGAAATCCTTGTTTAATGGAGTTTTGCTGGAGGTGAAGCATGTAGGACATAGTGAATTCGAGCTTCTGGATTTTTTTTTATTTCTGCTTAATGGCTGCATGTCCGTTATCACATTTGAATGAGGCTTACAGCTGCAGTTTATTGTGGCATATTGCTAGCCCTGGGTATTTTATGATGACCTGGGCAGGATTTAATTTTTATTTTTATGTACAAATCTTGTTTATATTGGTGATGGTTCTGCAGATTTGCTGATCTCAAGGTGGTTTCATTTCAGTCTATTTTTTGAAGTCCAAATTGTTGTGCAGTGAGTAGGTTTTATTCCAGGTGTTTTCAGTCTCTTAGTGTGTGTTGTAGTTTCTTTTTGGTCTGGAGTCAATATGGAAGAATTTGAATGTCAGAAAAGTGATGATTTTTCTATGGGCAGCCTAATGATACCCATCATAAAACTCTGCTGAATAGCATTACTTCATGGCTGTGGTAAGGGGCTATGTTACACTTCCCTGTCTTGCTGCATGCAAGTGAAGTCATAAGTGTTTCATTATAGTATCTCCATTATTTTCATAGGTTCACAACTTGGCTGGAGCAATTCCCTTGGGCTTAGATATTATTATGTAGACTTTCAACCTTGGCATCATTGTGTATTTTTCCTTTTTGAGGTGAAAGAAACTTATTAGGTTTTCTTTTAAAGTAAACAAGCTGGGAACATGATGAAAAGAAAAGAGACATTAACTGAGCTGGTGTGCTTGTGTGGTACCTTGTAGACTTAAGCAAAAGTTATTTCCAACAGTAGAAACTCGCGGATTATTCCTCTTGTCTAAAGCTTTTCCATGTGCTTTATTTCCATTTCTAGATCAATTTATCTGTTCATTACATTTTAATAATCTAAAGATCTATTTTTCTAACATGATTTTCTGAGTTTCTTGGGTTGTTGTGTTCCCAATTTCCCAATCAGAAAAACTTTTGTACCATATGGTAGCGTGGTGGTACTTGATAGTTGAAATACAAGAACATATATACTCATTGAAATTTGTCTTTATATTTATGGAAGATTTAATTTCTCCAAAGCAAGGAATTATCAAAAGTTTGATATATGCCCTAAATACGTTGTCTACACGAGGATGTTGTGAAAATCATGGGATGTAGTTGATCTCATCTCCATTTCACAACATGATTTCTGTAACAAATGGCCAGCTGAACAAAATCCTCCTACTTAGAGGCACTGCAAAGCCTGGACTGAATGTTTCTCCATCAGCAATTCTATGTACTACATTTTTGTACTGTTCATGTACAAAGTGTACCTGAGAGGAAACTCCGAAAATTGGCAACTCCATTGCCAGACTCTAAGACATTCGGAGCTTTGAGTGGTGTTTTGTCCAGTTCTCAGTACCATGGGATGGTAGATAGCAGATGTTTTGTTTTCGTTTCCAGGGTCTTGTGGTTTAGTGCATCAGTTCACTTGAAAGCATCAGTCATTTTGTCTGATTTCTTTTTCAAGTGAGTGTGCTTGAGTGTTAGTGGCTGCTATGACAGTGACACCTAGCTATTTGAGAGTGGCTACATGTTTGAACATATGTGCCAGAACTTTTCAGTTGCTGATGATCAATTGGTTGTTAGATTTACTTCCCCAGGCAGAATGCTCAAGGATGAAAATGACCTTTTCATTAACCATTGATCTTGAGAATTGAGAAGCACTTCTGGATGTACTGCCCTTGAGTACCATGTGATTCTGTTGCAGGGCATCCCAGCCTGCATAAAGCCAGCAGAGCATTTGTAACTGAAGCACTTCTGTTTCTTTCAGAGTAAGGGATTTGTGTCAAACAAGAAAACAGTTATGGATTTGTATAGGAAATAATGCACAGAAAAAGCATTAGGCATAAGTTTTAAACTAACGGAGATTGTGGGGCTTTTGAAAGGCTAGCTTGTACAAGGAGTTTCAGAGCTGCAGGATGGGTCAAGGACCTCTGCCCCATACTCTGTGATGCTGAAAATTCATGTCCTTACAATCCTGCGAGTCATATTGTGTTCCCAGTTTGCCATACTGCCTTCTCGTTGGACCCCAAACTGGTGAGCATGTGGCAATGAGACTGCTGGAGAGGTTGAGCTGTCTCAGAAATAGCTTGTTTTGTTTTTCTTCTGGGGCAGTTGCTTGGCTAAAGTGGTGCAAGCTCCCATATACTACATAAAGGGGTGGTAAGGTGGGACTGAATTTGGAGTAAGAAGAGAGGGAATCCCCTCCAGAATTGTGCAGCAGAAACTTTTTTTCTGTGGCTCTGGAGCCTGAGGCCACCATGGCCACCTGGGTGCACAGACCTTGTGGTGAAGGAGTGAAGCTGCCTGTCCACCTGTCCTTATGCCCATTCTACATCTACCTTCAGGCTTTGAGAGGCAAGGTCTGCTTCCCTGCAAAAAAGAGAATTGTCTGTTTCTTCTCATAGGAAAAAATACCAGCTAGAGAAATTGGTCAGGACTCCAACATTGATTGTGCTAAACGGCAATGAAATCTGCCATGCACTGGTGAAGGGAATGATTCGTGTTATAGCTTCTGTCTGAGACTCTCCTGGGCCTCAGGCCAGTTGCAGAGCTGCTGCTCTTCGGGCTGCTGCAGTTAGGAGGGGAAGAATTGCTAATTTGGTGATCTTTAAATTAACACCAGGGCTCCTGGGCTTCTGATTCAGCCTGGGAACTGCATTAAAATTCCGAGTGACTAAGGTATCCAGAACGTGCTTTCTGAAATTTGTATTAACTTATCTTTCTGGATGAAGAAGGATTTATTCTGACATTTCATCTGTAATACAGCTTTTAAGTACATATCCAGGATCTACAAGATTAGTATTTTCTCTCTCACACTTTTTTTTTTTAAATTTTTTTTTTTTTTTAGTGTACCACAAAGCAGCCTTCATAAAGGAACAGTCTCATGAGATTTTACCTTGTAACATATACTTACTCAGATCACTTGAATCCTGGTGTTAACCTGCTAAGTAACCAGTTGAGATCCACAGGAATTGGGTTCAAGTGGTATAAGTAAGCTCTGGCTGTAAAGACATAATTTGCCAACTACCTCAACTGCCCTCTTAGCAGACATAATCAGGAAAGTATTTATTTGTAGCTTGCTTGGATGCAATATAGAACCTGAATAGAAGAAAGAGAATATAACCTGCGAATGTAATACCATCAACAAGTACTCTATAATACCCAATTTAAGATACATTAGGAGTAAATAAACCTTTCTTTATATTTATAAGAGCATGTGCTCTCTGTCTAAGTGCATAGAGCTCTAAATAGTAACTGGCTAAATTTTTAAGATGCTGACATTACTAATGCAATGTTAACACTCTGGTTAGATGCCTCCTTTCTTTGTGTCTGCTCCAAAACTTGGAGCCATAGTGGTCTTGTTTTTCATAATATCTACTCTTTAAATAAAAGAAAATAAACCAGTTATGCTTTAAAAAATTTTTTAGCAATCTATTTTTCTTAACAGTTTTTGCTTTATAATATTTACATTTCAAAAGAATTGAAGAAGTGTTTAAGAAGGTGCATAATGAAAGATTTAAAAAAACAGAATATTTTCGAATGTTTTTAGCTTGCTTTTACAAATATTGAATGCAGCGGGATGTTCTAAATATAGTGGCCTAATTAAACCCTCTGCTTTGGTTATCCAAGTGGAAGTACCTGGATACAATGAAGACTTTAATGCCAGAAAGGAGCATTAAATTGTCCAATGTAGACTTCATTAAAAGACCATTCCATTTCACCCACTCACCTCATATTGGTTTTTGTATGACTTAAAAACAGATATCTTGGTAAAATTAGAGGAGAAGGAAGCAGTCAGCTGGGCAGATGGTTTTCACATGGTGATCCACAGAACCACTGGTGTCACAGTAGGAAATCGTTGTAACTCTTCCTATATTAAAGCTTCCCAAGAGTCAGAGCTCATCACAGACGTTATTTTTTACCATCTAAGTTGACTATGAGCAACTATAAACCATGTCTTTTCACCCCAGATGGCTGCTCCTCAATTTTTTTAGTTTTTGGGTCAAGCCTGTCTATAGTAGATTTCAGTCAGGATCATATGTACATATAAGAAGAAGGCTGAAAGAACAGAGGAAAAAATAGAACTAAGCACTAATATGACCTCCAGAAATTAGAGCAGAAGGAGGTGTTGCTAATGAAAGGTAAAGCAGTGCTCATGATTTGAAAATCTTATTCTTGGGGAGAGAAAATTAATGGAAAAGGTATCTAGTTGGAGAAACAAAATTAAGCAGCTCAGTCTCTTTTTGGGGTCTGGGATGGATTGTTAATGGACATGAGCGACTGTGTCTTTGAAGAAACACTAGAGACCCATTTGACATGAGTCATCTCTTGCCAGTCATTGTGTGTTAGAAGCTATGACCAGGAGCCCTGGGAAGCAAAGTCGGCCTGTGGAAGTTTGAAGCTGGGGTCTGCATCCCCAAAAACATGTCTTACTTCAGTCTCGGGCTATGGGAGTTTATTGGGGTAAAAAGTAGGTGGCAGTATTTTAGGGAGCAAACTGCTCAATTATGTATTAAGCTTGAGGAGCACATGTGCAAATCCTGCTCTGTTAAATGCTCATTGTCATATTTAATGGAAGGAGGTGGCAGTCAAAAATTGGAGGAGTGCAGGAGGAAGATTTTTGGCACACTGAGGGAGCTGGGTGAGTCACGTTCATATAAGCAACCCCAAAGGGTTGAAACCCTCTGTTTTTCAAATAAACTTTAAATAGGATCATGAATTCACTGGGATCATCTCCCAAAAGCAGAGTTGCAGGTAGAAGCATTTACAGCTCATGCACTTAGAGACCAATCTCAAAATACATCTCCATATGTCAGTTTCAAGACTGAGATGAAATTTTACAGCCAAGTCATTAGGTAATTATATGTATGAAATACTTCATACCTTACTAGATAAGCTTGAATTAGAGGAGAACAAACTGTTGGGTGCTTTACACTCAAGTGTTAAAATATCTGCTGATTTTAGAGTTGACTGAATTTACTTTTTCCCAATAATGCTTAGAGTACAGGGGTGGCTTACATTACACCATATTAATGGGTTAATTTCCTCTTAAGGAGATATTTAATTTGTTCTTACTTCAAGGATGTTTGGAAGTTCCCTGTAATCTATAGTTTAATAACTTGTCTGACTGTTTGGCTACTGGACTAAACCTCAGTAGGGGGAAAACCTGCAGGTTCTAGCACAGCCTGTAAATGCAAATCAAATTTGTTTTGTGCACATGGGCTTGCTTGCAGTGAGTTAAAGTTTTAGACACAGTTCTAAGTGCTCTGGAGACTTTCTCTTTAAGATGTTGTATCCACCAGGACTTTAATAGTTGGGGGAAGGTTGATTGCTCTCTGACCACATATCTGATTCAATGTGGATTTTGTAACTTTGGTAGCAGTGACCTCATTTTGGCAAAATAATATGTGTCATTTACTGAGCGTCTCACTGCTCCAACAATCACGGGAATATTAGGGTTATAACCTGAGTAATTTATGGAAGAGAGATGACTCTTAAATAATCTTTTATTTTCTTGGAAAGTCTTATTTTATTAAAAACATATTTTAGCTCTGAGTGAGAATGAGAGATCCTCAGCAAAGCACCCAGGGGAGATTGTGCTGTCCAGTGTGTTGAAAAGGTGAATTGTAATGTATGGGTGTCTAGACATTTCCTCTTGTTGCTGTCAACAGTCCAGTTGGCTGTATTTTTTTTTTTTCCCAGTGAATAGGAGCATTGATTTTCCTCTCTCTTTGGCCAGAGCTTTCATTTTGCATATCTTTCCCCTTCTGAGTCTCTTTCTCTCTCCCTCCCTCTTTTTTTTCTCTCTCTCTTCCTCTATCTGGTAGAGAGGGAAGCCCGTAAGAGCTGACAGCAAGCTTTCTAACTCAGAATGATTCATGTAAAACACCTGAAAGGCAAGCTCTGCGCCAGCATCACTGCAAGAAAGGTAGGGCTGTGGGGGCTTTAACAGTCTGTAAAACTCCAAGCAGAACATAGAGAACATGAGATAAATAGATTAAGTCTTTGAATCTGTCAATGATGTAAGAAAAGTTTGGGAGAGAATTTAAGGAGTGTTTAAGCTCTGTTGTTAAAGATGCTTTCTTTTAAATAAAAGTTGGATGCATTTTTTCATAGGTGGGGAAAAAAAAGGTTCCCCTACAAAGCTTTGAATAATGTATGTAATGTAGGGGTTTTTTCCACGGGTGGCAAACTATAATTATATCACTGTTGTGCTGACAGATCCACGTGCATGTGTAAATATGCAAATCCTGGTTCTTTCCCCTGACTGATTATTTTCTGCTATAGCTAAAGTTCGCCTTATCCAGCTGTTATTTATATTCACTTCCCAAATCCAAATCTGACCCAGTAATTCTGAGCAATTGTAGCTGTGACGCACGAGTTCTCACACACACCTTCATGTTTCAATCATGCACTTCCAGCAATGTGTGTTTGTAGGAATCATGCTCTTAATAAAACCCCTTACAACCCAAAGCAGTTGTTTTGGCAGAGAAGTGACAACGCTGTGATAGATGGGCCCGATAGTTGTGTGTTTTGTGCTTGCTCTGAGTTAGTAGGGAAGAGGAGGGAGAGAGCGAGTGAAAGGGGGGAGGAAAAAAAAGACAGGGAAGGAGAGAGCGGGAGGGAGAGAGATTGAGAGAGAGAGAGAGCGAGAGAGAGGCTGAGAGAGAGAGAGACTTGGCAAGGGAAATCTTATGGGTATACTGAAACAGCAGATCAGAATTGTGAAACCAGAGCTAGGGCTGAAATGTGATTCTTTTGTGCTTGTTGTGGTTCTCATCTTCCCATTTAGAGAGCTGCATACCATTCAACAGCATATTTTGATCTCAGATTGAACAATGCAGCAATCAAGCCTGATAAGCCACCTGGAAGTTTTGCTTGAGACGATTTCTAGTGGGTTTACTGATCCCTGTGAGCATCATGACTGCCTTTAGCATTGTGGAGGAGGACTCGAGTTTCTTATGAGGGCCCCACTTGGAAAAGCCGGCTGTGCAGATTCAAGCCTCCGGTTCTGTTCATGCTATTCAAAAGCCTTTCCTCACCCTTGCTGATTTATTTTTATGATTTACATACACTCCTGTGGAGATTTACAGAATGGATTGTCTGTGCATTGTCACGACCAAGGTAGGACTGGAAACATTGCTGTTCTGTGTACATATTTCTCTGCTATTTTTCTGTTCCTGTAATTAAATAGATTGAGCATGTACTGTGTCAGGTTGCAAGATAAAGTGATGAATAAGCTTTGCTTCCACGAGCAATTTGTTCTCTTTATCTGTAGATTATGCAGTATGTTTCTATATGACTTTCTAAATGATATGTTTTTTACTTATTTTTTACTAGCAAAATGAAAAGGATTTCATATTTTTTCTTAGCCTATGCTTGTGTCTATTAATAACTCTAGCAACTAGAGCACTTTCAGAATACATGGTACTGCACATATTTTCTCAGCTTATCAGTTTATTCTGTAAACTAAAGAATAATAAAGAAAGGGGCATTATATGGGTCCTGGGATTTTAAAGAGGCCAATCAGATGTAGTTTAGATAGTCATGGTGTTTCTGATTGGAGAGATGCAAGTTTCTTGTGGCTTATTGTGGCTTTTTTTTTGGGAAAAAACATAGATTACTTTGCCTCTCTAGGCCTGAAAAATAAAAAATTCCTAGGTCCCAATTCAGCAGTCTTGCACTGATTTTAGATTTAGCTGGATTGTTTCAAAATAGTCCTTCTAAATAATTTCTTCCAAACACAAATACAATTTTTTTTCCACAGCAGCGGCATTAGGCTAAGGACCAGGGTTAGGGACACTTCCAAACCTAAAGATCTGGTGTAGGGATAAGCTGAATGATTCCTTGAGACATCTTCAAACTTATCAAACTAATGTAATATTAAATGGCAAGGTGATGATAAGGGAACTCCCTTTCTGTTGCTACAGGGCAGGCAGCTCAGCGCGTGTTTGCAGCCGCCTTTGCACGTGGTGGTGGTGGGGTTTGTAAGGAGCAGTTAGCAGGGGACATCCAGCTTTGGGGTTCAGCACAGTGCTCCCTGTTCTGCCTTACTTTTGATGAATTTCATAGTTTCCACAGGACTTGCAAAACCCCTGGGGTGGCCAGAACACCTGAAGGCTGCACAAATGGTAAGGCAAAGCAGGGGTTAGCTCTGCTGTCATCACTGCTGTCATTTTTTGCGTCACAGCTGTGCAGAATGGGGACACCCATCTGTAGCATGGAGCAGGGCAGGAAGGTATACCCTGGGCACCCATGGGCAGCAGAGAGGGGCGGTGGGTGGCCACTGCAGAGAGCAGGGAGCACTGTGGAGCCATGGAAACAGATGCCAGCTGTCATTCCCATCTTGCTGGTGGAGAAACCCATATGGGAGGAGAACAAGAGGTGAATGAGGCCACAGAAGGAGGATAAATTGGAGGAGGCTGTGGCCTCATTCACTTCCTGCTCTTTCCAGGTCACCCTGGCTCTCACAAGCTGTGCTGAATCTGAAACTGTATCCTCAATCAGCCCTGGAGCAGAGCAGGGGCACTTGTGGGTACCTGTTGATGCAATACCATTGAAAAGCACCCAGCAATGGAGGTGCAGCACTGCTGAACAAAGCTGAGATGCAGGATCACGCAAAACATCCAGTTTTTACATGTCCAAATGTTGTTTTCCAGTTCAAAATGTTGAAAAGAAGAGCTGTGATTAGAGACAAGAGCTTCTGGGTGTCTTGTTGTGCAGTGGGGACCTGCAGTTGCATACATGCTTTGCCTAGAGAGTTTGGGATGGAGGTGCATAGAAATTGGATTTGGAGACAGGGGAATAACTCAAGTTTTAAGATGGTGTAATTGGAAAAGAACATACCCTAGTACCTTTTTTTTTAATATGTCAAGAGACATCACTTATTTTATTAATTGGTGCTGAAAGTTTTCCTCTGAATATTTTCCCAGGGCCTTCTGGGAAATAACAAACATGGATTCATTGCCAGCTCACTACTACTGTTGCCTTGAGCAGGGCTCCCAATTCCATCTACACACATTTTTCCTTTCAGCTTTTCTGTCTCTTGAATCCAACACTGAGTGTCTGAAATGATCTGAAAATCAAGCATGTGAGTGAGCCTCAAATATTCAACTCCAGATATTCAGTCTTTGCTGCCAATGTTGGTGTTGGAATGAGAGACAATGTGAATTGTACACGGCTCTCTATTTGCAGGCATGTGGAAACAACACAGTATATATGTAATTGAGCTGAATAGTGGCAAAAGTATAGTTTCAGAACACTTTCATATTGCAACAGTTTGAAGCCAAAGAAGTTAGTGATTTGCTCATCTTACTTTGGGCCATATTTAAATTGCTGGACCAGTGTTGTCCATAATCTGATCTTACTGCCTTTATTTTCATCAGAGTAACTCTCCTTCTTTTAAAACACCATTTTTTTTAAATCTGTTTATGCCAATTTTCACTAGTGTAAGAAGAGCAGACCTTTTTCAGAAAATTTGTTGTTTTTAAAAAAATCATTTTGATAAGCATGAATTCTACAGAGCAACAGTGTATTTATTTTTGACCTCAGATCTGTTAATTGTCTGTATATGAATAGCCATTTGTCTGATTTATGCAGATAATTCTCATTCTTTGTCTTGAAAAAGTAGATCTTGATGTCAAAGAGAGTAAATACATCAGGTTTATTCTTCAGATCCTAAGTAATAAAAAGGGAGTAAAAGATAAATACATTGTAAACTGCAAAAGATGAACACTGTTTAAAGAGTTGACATTTTTAACACTTGGTCATTAAATTTAGTCTGGAATTTTTGGTATTTTCACATTACAGAAAATGACATAAATGTTGTGGTGGAGTGAATGTGCCCTAGTACATTATGTTCAATGGATCTACAGATCCAGCTTTGAACTCTGCTTGGTAAAAGATGGCATCTAATAAAATTAATTTCTGATATACCTTGCCAAATCTTAAATCCTACTGATGTTTTTTCAGCCAAAGTGTAAAGTATGTTTAAGATAGATTTAAGATATTAATTTGTACACATTCTTCCTATTTTTATTTCCTTCGTTTTTCCATGTATTTCTGAGCACAGGACTGCAGAAATGCTGAATCAGTCAAGGACAGCTTCTTATGGTTGTCCTGGTTTATTTTAATTGATCATGTTCAGCATAGCATCTTTCTTTTACTGTCACATAAAGCATGTTAATTGGTGGCATTATTTTATCATTAGAAAGAATTCAGTATAAATTAAAGCTTAGGTTGAGCCTCCATCCCAGCGGGAGCACCAGGAGTTTTTGAAAGGGAAGAACATTCCCACTGTGCCTCCCAACAGTCAAAGGCAACATGCTGTCCTCTCCAGCTCTCCTTCCACCCTTCTGCCTTTTACAGACTCATGAATACATCAGGAGCTGCCCCTAGTGAGAAAGAGCATAAATAGCTCGATGTTCCTCACTGTAACAGGAGGTTCTCCCCCAAAACCCCCAGTTCTTGGCGTTAGGTGGCATAGAAAACATGATTAGCTTTCACTGGGAAAAAAACCCAAAAGCTTTCTGGCACTAGTTGCTAGAAGGGAGAGCTCAGAGGTGGCAACTCTGCAGGCTTAAAACCCAGAAGGCCAATGGAAAGGCTAGCTAAAGATCTTCTCTCAGGACAAAGATTTTAAAACTTCCTGTGCAATCTAGACTAATGGTTTAGTATCCTTAGCATCAGTAACGTCCCTAAGAACTGACAGTGGCAACCACTTGTTTTGTTTGGGAGTTGTATTTTGAGGTTTGCTGAAGACCTCAGATTTTATTACCTGAATGCTTCTGTGTTTTGAGAAAATGTACACAAAGAAGAGACACCGCTTAAATAATCCAAATTTATTCAAGTTCTCAGCACTGAGCACTGGCAGCAGTAGGATTCCTGATCCCAGAACTGTGTCTTTCAGTTTGTAAAACAGAGACTTTGCCTTCAGAACCAGGGAGAACACTCAGCTTGAACTTGTTTTTTTAGCTACAAACATAAATTCCTGCCATCAAAATGTTGAAAATTCTGAAACATTTACTTTTTTTTTGAGATTCTTGTTGTTAACTTCCAGTTAAGTAGAGATTTACACCAGATTACTCACTAGACAGGTCTTACATTTAATTTGATTGTCACCGACCCCTCTGGAGCAATTAATTGAAAATGTGATTATTCACATGAGTGGAAAATGGAAAAAAAAAATGTTGGTAGTTTGTTTTGTTTTGGTTTTGGGTTTCTTTTTGTTTTGTTTTGTGTTAATAAAAGGCTTGGTTCATTCTACTATTAAAGAAGTTGGGCATTTTGTTTTGATTTTTGTAGCTTTTTTAGAAATTCTGCATTAGTCTCATTTGAAAAATTACCAATATCCTTTCATGGCTGCCCATCCAGCACCTTTTCTAAGAATTTAATTCACACATTTCAAACAATGAAATAAAGACAGAAGGAAGCCCCCTATTTTGTATTGGCACTGGGAAGAAAAGCAGTAAGCTTGTTTATGTTGTTAACCCGTCCTAAAGTTGCATGTGTACAATTTTGAATGACAAGGTTGCCAGGAGCCAGCAACATCTGTCTATCCTATTTTCTTCTGCTCATCCAGCAGAATAAAATATATATCTGGAACATGGGGCACCACTGTGTGCACTTTAGGCAAAATTCTGAACAGATGTGTGATCAGAACTCACAATATGCATAATGGTCATGGAAAATAAGAAGTTACAGTGGTCAGTGACAGGACAAACGTCTGGCTTATACCCTGGGTGTGCTAGAACTTTTCTGCAGGTCTCTCCCACTCCACACACTCATCACCCCACTTTGTAGCATGAAGTTAAGAGTAAAGCAGAGGAGAGCTGTAAAATTTGTCCAGCTAGTTCACTTCAAAACTACATTAAGTATATGACTATAAATCCCTTTTGATAGTATGCTGTGTTTGGGAAATGTAGGAGCAGGTCTTGTATCCCAGTAGGATACTGTGGATTTTCCAAGTGAGAAGGAAAGCATCATTCAGCATTTAGCCTACAAAACTAGCTCTCAAAACCAACTCAGTTATCTGGAGGGTGTTTTTAGAACATGGCTGAAGAATGGAAAATGTGGATATGGCACCACTGAGGTGGCCTTGCTGTTCCAGCCTCTCTGATTTAGAGTGCCAGCAGAAGCAGTTCTAAGATGTTCTGAGAAGGGCAGAATGGTCCATGAGATCAGGTCATCTGCTGGAGGTGAGGAGCAGGTCCAGCAGTGTGCCAGCTGCTGATCCCACTTTGCAGATGAATCCACTAGATGGTCCAGTTGAATTATTGATTATTTGGGCCTGATACTAATTCAAATAGCTAATAGTTAGAATATTTATTTTTGCTGAGGTTACTTTGTCATAGGCCTGTTGTCCCATCCCTTCTCCCCTGTTTGATTATGTTAATCTGAAAAATACTCAATATAGAGGTTTAAAAAGGCATATACTTAAACAACGAGGTTCAGTTTGTTTTGTGGGACTTCCTGAAAGATAAGCTGTGTCTGAGAGGCTGTAGATCAGTCCCAAAATTAGAAAATAATAAAGCTCAATCTAGATAGTGAGGTTAACGAGTGCCTCAGGTGTTATAAACCAGTATAATCTTACCAAAACTAACAAAGCTGTGGAGAGCAACACGGCATGAGGATTTGATTTAAATTTAGTTGGATATGAAACAAACAAAAAACCCCCACATTTTTGTGCCTGCATATTGTTAATAGATCTGGGCAACATTTGTTGTTTTTTCTTTCCAAGACTTCAGGCTTTGAATCATTGCAGTTTGGAGTCATAAACTGAGTAGCTAAGTTTTTTTTGTGCTGAATTTCCTGGCTATAACAAACTGAAAACAAAAGAAACATAATGATTTCCCCCCCAGAGATTCACATTTAGCAAAGAATCAAAATCTTTTTCTATAGTCATTATTAGGTGCTGATGAGCACTTCAAACTGTGGTGTTTTCCTGCCAGACCCTAAAAGTGTAATAGTGCTGAATCCATAAAATTTACATGTAATTTAGTAAAGTCTATTCTAAAGTGGTACTTGAGGACAGCTTTGATGACTATGGGTTGGCTGCTGGCTAAACTACACAGGCTTAGAAGAGTAGGAAAATCCTTTTCATTGATTACAATTTGTCTTAAATGGAGAATATGCTCAGGGATGTTTGACAGATGGGGAGTGTATCTGAGTATTTATTTCAAATCTTTATTTACCAATGTTAAATTTTGAAACAATTATTGTAAGCCTCTAGCATTTGGATTTCAGACATTATGAATGTAAACTGATGAAACACATGTTGTGTTTTCTAGAAAAACAAAATCATTTGGGGAGGGGGGAATTTCAAGAAAATTACACAGAACAAACCAATGTGCACTGCATATGTAATGTCTGGTAATTATATCTTGTCAAAAGCTCAACTTTTTCCTCCTTTATTCTTTAGAAATGTGATAATAGTCCCTTTTCCCTTGTAGTTAATTATAAATTTCAGGAAGAATTAAGTCTGTTAAATTTCTTCTTCCCTTCTTCCCCCTCCCTTGGTCTCTATGGCAGCAGCAGAAATGGAAGGGAATTACTTTGATCCCTATTTCTGGGTGACACTTCATTTCTTCTGAGCACTGACCTTGTTTAGTGCAACTGAAATTTTCAATAGATTTCATTAGATTATAATTTGGTGATTTTAGAGAGATGTCTTTATTGAGACTGGTTATGAGCTATGAAAGGAGAAGGGTGATTTTTTTTTTTTTAAATAAATCTATGAAGAGCTTTATAAACTGAGAGCAGAAAATGTTCAATTAACAGCTCAGGCAGATATGGCTGGGGCTCGATACTGCACAGCAGTGGAGAGCTGCAGAGGTGAGGCAAAGTGGAAGAAGACACTGAGCAAGAAAAAGAAAACAAGAGAGCTTGATGCTGCCTCAATAATAGTGTTGCTTAATGATAGCAGAGCTATACATCCTTAGCAGGTCCTTTTTCTGATATTTGGAGGACCTGGGTGAAGGTGGGAAGATAATTTCCTAGTGCCAAGGTGAGCTGAATTTTGATGCATTTCGCATAGCTGGAAAAGCAGAAAAGATCTGTCTTGTGGGTCTTATTCTCAGCATAAACATGTATTTCTTTTCTGTGTTAATCTGTTTGATACTGCTGTGCAAATTTCTTTCTGTGTCCATTCACCTGATGCAAGACTTCTGGTAAATGAGAAGATATGTGCAGTCAAGGAGAACGGAATGCTTATTTATGAGTGAATCATTAGGCCAGGAGTATGGCCTGGTATGTTATTATATTTTGCTCAGTCTGAGACCTCTAGTTGAGATCTACAATATTCATGACTCCAGAGCATCAGAGAAGATAGCTTGGAAGGATATGTAGGAGTAGCTGAGAATGTTCCACTGGGATTGACTTCAGCCACTGCTATTGTTACTAGAGAACTCACTCAAGGACTTGTATACAATTTCTTGTATTTGTATTCCTGGCCATTTCAGTGGATACAAATGGAATATGACCTGTGATTTCTTTTGACTTTCATCAGCAATATCTTCTCTTAGAATGACTATTAAGGAAGATCTTAGAGAGTCCTGCAGTTCAACAAGCCCTGAACCTTTATATTCCTAAATATCCTCTCTGGATTTTGTTCCATATTCCTTCAGAGCTAAGATCTGCCTCTGAATGTGTCTCCAGATGGAATCATGTTAATATTTGGCAATCCAAATTTGATATTGAAATTTTATATAAATAAAAATCTCTCCCTGCCTATGAGAAAGTGGCAATAAGATATACCTACTTGCTCCTGAAGTCGCTCAACACAAAAGAGGAGTTCTTCCTTGAAATCTCCCCCAGAGCTTGCTGGGGTGCAGTTGCATCTCTGTCACCTGAAACCTCTCTTGTGCAGTGCTACAAAACTCTCACCTTCTAGTTCAATATTCAGTGTGCAGTTATTTCCCTCTGCAATATTGCTGTGGGCAGTGATGCGCTACCACTCTGCATTGTGTTAATGCATTTCCAAATACATTATACTGATGTTCCTAAATAGTGCTGGTAGCAGTCAGTTATTTTAACACCTGACTGAGAAAAGCATGTAAGAAAGAAGCTTGCTTAAGGGTTTCTTGCTAGGAAGGCAGGTGTTGTGCATGGACTCTGAAGGGCTTGCAGCCTTGTTTTTTGTTTCCTGAGATTGGTTCCTTTCTGTCTGCTGGTTACCCCTGGGGTCTGCATTTCTGGAGGTTTGATAAACCTATAGGTTTGGGAATTACTTGTGTCAGGACCTCCAGAGAAGAAACTGTATTGTCTCTAGCTAAATGTGGGGGTAGCATCTCTATCTGACTTTGGTCATCGCTTCATTGCTTCCTGACTGTATCATTGCTGTGCAATTTATCAAGTGTTTGAAGTGTCAACCCAGAAAAAAAGCTGTGAATGATGCTGAATTCAGCAATGAGAATGAAATTATTCTTTTGTGTACTAAAGTCTCTTTATATAAAAGTTATATGAGCTGAAGATCTTACTGTGTTTTTTGAAGGCTTTGATTTCAGTAAGCTGTGATAAAGTCTCTGCTTGGATGGCTGTGTCTGTCACTGTGTTGGAGCTGTCTCAAGGGTGAAGCTCAATGCAGGAGGCTGAGTATTCTCAAAGAAGGGGAGTAAAGGAAGACTCTGGAAATCACTCATTTATGAGCTATAGAGAAACAGCCCCTCTCTTTCCATTTAAGATGGAGAAAAACTTTTATTGGAACATATTCTCCCAAACAGCAGGGCAAGGTATATTTGCTTACAACTGCTGGCAAACATGAAAAGCAAACTTGAGGTGCTTCTGTCCTCCCTTGAAGGCTTTCTGAAGGACAATGGTTTTAAACTACGGATTCTCATCACTTTTGAGATTTTTACCTTTTCAGTAAAAAACAGTGGTGGGCCATGGTCTGTAGTTTTTTGCTTACCAAACTCCTAGGCTGAGGAAAATGTTAGCAGTAATAATCAAATTGAATTAATTCCTTCTACAGCCTGTAAATATTTGCCAATCTGTTTATTCCTATGCTTATTTGTATTGCCTGTGCCTACAGAATACTCTATGTAGTGTTGACTTTTTGGCTATTTTATTAAGTTGGCTTCTCTAGAGGTTGGAGATTTTGGCTATTATAAAATCCTGAGCATTTAGGAAGAAAAGTGTGACCAGCAGCTGATAAACAACCTATATCTAAGACTTAAGAGTCTAAGATATGAAAGGTGTGAAATGCATTGGGTTTTACACAAAACAAAAAGAAGTGATCATTCAAATAAGAAATAAGCTGTAATTTTCAAAAACAATCCAGCTCCAAATCCCCAAAAATCTGTAGAGGAAATGTGTTCAGTCCTTGCCCTTGAACTACATGTATTTCTCAGACAGTACCAGTGCAATGTCATGTTACCAGCACAGTAATTCAAATATCCAGCTGTGAAAGGCCAAACACTGCAGGTCACCCTACATCCCAGAGGAACAACCGGCACAGCTCTTGCCCTGAAAAATTGGGAACTCTGTGGAACTGCTGCCTCTGAGCATTTCCCAGTTACTGCTGTCTCTTTGACCTTTGAATATGCCCAAGTGCCAGGGGATTTTAGGCCTTGGGACAATTTAGGTATGAATCTCAAAGACAGGAGTACTTGAAGAGAATAAGCACCTCCTGCTATGAGATTTGGAGCTTTTATTTTGCAAAAGTGTCGTTTTAAATATGTGAGGAGTCTTTTTGAGGAGTCTCCTGTCAAAGTTATACGTAGTTTCCTCTGTAAGATCAGGCTTTTCAATCAGAAAAATGTTTTCAGTCCAAAGCACATTATTAATGGCCTCGCCTTTAACTTGCCTTGGAATAAAGAATGAAAGTGTACAATTGTTAAGTAAAAAATAATTACTGGTGTTTCATGCCATATTTTTAATCAGAATTCATATATAGTTTTATTATTTTGATAGGATTACACTGTTTGCTGTTGCTTTCATCTCTTCCTTACAGGAGATAACACACACCTGCAGGATTCTGGTGTCATGATAGCAGTGACTTTTTCAAATCCTTTTAAACCAGACTTTCTAAACTTTCATCTAAAAATACAATGATTCTTGCTTGCTAGCTGTTTTTCTGAATATTTATTGAAGTTGTCTAATTGAAAATGTTAAAGATAAGCAGTTTTAAGTTTTGGAGAATACAAAGTTTAATCTGATCTCCACTTTTTTTTTTTATCTTGTAAAAGTAGTAGTGCACTGCTTTACAAATGTTAACTTTTTGGAGATAAAGAACAAAGCACTAGTAGTTTTAAAATTAGACTAAAAACTGAAAAATGTGTGAAATCTAATCATTGGTGTTTGCAGAGGTTTCTCTCCTTTACTCTCAGCATGTGGAAAAGAAAGGTGCAATGTAGCTGCTTGTGATATATCAGGCTTAAATGAAAATAAAAAGAAGAAAGCTTTTTTTTTTTCCCATACTACTTCCAGTTTCACAGAAATACTTGGTTGCAAGAGTCCTCCAATTCAGGGAACTAAGTAATAGTTTGACTCTTATGTGAAATGCTGAGAGTAATGGTGGCAGACACCAGAATTTGTTCTGAACTTTTCTTCAGGGACTCTGACCCAATCTGCTGTACAATTCATTCTGATGGGCTCCAAACCTTGGCTGAAATGTAATTGAATCACAGCAAATGCAAGGGAAATTACAGGAAGCTCAGCCTGAAGTCCTGATGGTTACATCTTGCACTGCCATGTGGAATGTTAGACTTTAAATTAACCCCTCACTCTTTTTGTTCTGCAAAGTTTCAGGGAACTGCAGGAGGCTTGGGTATTTGCTCGTGTTCTCCAGGGACCAACCTGGGGAGCAGAGCATTCTGCTCAGAAAAGAAACGTGCTCTAAAAATTTGGGGCATACTTACTGTTCCTAGAAAATAGCCCTGATGGGTGTTTCAGGCTGCACCTATCACTGGTTCAAAGAGGACATCGTGGAAAAAATGCAGCCTGTCATGAAATGGGGAAAAAAAGCCAATCTCTACCTGCTGACTAATGCTCCACCATTCTCTGAATGCTCCACTGTGGAGGGAAGGCAGATGGCACATGCTTGGGGTTGAGAGTGGATGTATTTCCATCCACGTAACCCAGAACTTCAACACAAAATTAATAGACAACTCATGAGGCCTTTTTGGTCCTGCAAGCTGCAGATTATTCTTCCTACATGACAGTGGAAAATGACTTTGTGAGGTGTGATGACTACGAGCAAACTCCTAGATGCTCCCTATGGAATGGAGCCCATCGCGCCTAGCGATTGCAGCACGTACTGTGTTGTGTATAATGCCCTTTTCACTTATTTGCAGCAGAGCCATGGCAGATGCCCATCTCACAAATGCTCAGTCGAAACACCTGCCTGGATACCCATTCAGCACTCTACCGTAAGTTTGAGCCTTTTAATACAAAGATTTGAGGGACTGAATGGTAAGTCTCTGTGCTTGGAGCAGCCCTGGGCAGGTAAAATTTCCATAATTAATGCATTTGAAAAAGAACAGTAACGAGTCCTAAGTCTAGACCAAGCTCCTTAGGAAGCCTAAACTGTTGATGTGTTGGGTTGTGACTTAGCAGTGCTTCTTCAGAAGTTCAGGCTCTTCAGGAATTTAATGCATTCAGCTTGGAGCCGTGGGTATCGGTGACAAGCATGGTATAGGGTGATGATGGAGTCCAGCTTAGGGAGTGCAGAGTTACTGTTGGTTTCTGTAACTGGGCCCCAGCTGAGTGTGGTGTCTGGGAGCCATCCAGATCCGGGTGGTGATGCAGGGAAGGGGAGATGCATATTTCCTTTTCCACATTCTTATGGAAGAAAGACTGATGATTTTAAGTGTTTTATAGACTATTAAGTGGGAATTTGCCCTGCATAGGTAACAACAGCTTTTGGGATGATGGATAATGAGTAAAACTTGGTCTGCTGAGTTTATAGGAAATTTCTTCTGTAAATGCTTTCCTCCTCCTGCAAATTAGATGTGTTCAGCCTTTAACTATCAAAGACAGAGTAATATTTGAGAAGGAGAAAACCTAACTGCGGTCAAGTTGACACTGCTTTGATTTATATCTTGTCTGAGCTTGCATTGTAGACAGAGCCAAATCTTTGGGTGTTGGAAGTTAGAGGGCTGACTAATAGAGCTACGATGATTTATTGCACCTAAGGAATTGGCAAGATTTCACTGACATCTCCGTTGGCTCTGGACCACAGCAAGATGTTGGTCCACAGCTATCAACTTGTCACCATTTATGAGTAGATGAATGAGAAACAAAATCAAGTTGTCACTCTCCCTCAGTCTCTCACTAATCTTGCAAATGACTGTAAGCTCTTGATTGTCTTTATATTATGTTAAAATTGTTTATGTTATTGTTTATCTGTATGATGAGACCCACTTAAAAATATCCATTGAACAGTTGAGCTACCCAGTCTTTTACGAGGTGAGGATCTATGCCAGTAACTTATTAACTCACTCTAATTATTAGCTTCCATTTTCAAAAACTTTGGACTGACTTTGTGGTGTTGTTTATGTTGTTTTATGTTCATATTAAGAGGGTTGCAGCATGAGCATGAGAATGGTAGTGTGATGCTTTTAGAACTGGAATTGTGCTGGACATTGGTAGCAAATCAAGAGCAGTTGCACTCAATGCAACATCATGACCTGACTTTTTACATAGTAGCTTTAAATGCCTTAGGCATTTTTTAGGATACTTGTTTATTAAATCTTAAAAAATAAGCGTTTGAATATTCATTGCTTGTCTCTTGTTAGATATTTGTGCATGCATATAGTGTCACAAAAAATGGTAAGCTGAGGATTGAACTTTGTTGTCTTTCTAAGCATGAGAAATTGTCTAAGATCAGGATAACTTCAAGTTTTATTATTTTTAAACTGTTTGAGTGGAAACTTGTTCTGGGACTAATACTAGTTAATATCTTAATCAACAATACAAACAATTGGATTGAGTGCACCTCCAGCAAATTTGCACATAACACCAAGTTGAATGGTGCAGTTGTTATGCTGGAGGGATGAGATGCCATCCAGAGGGACTGTCACAGGCTGGAGACGTGCACCAATGTGAACCTCATTAAGTTTAACAAGGCCAAGTGCAAGGTGCTGCACTTGAGTCAAGATAATCAGCAGTGTCAGCACATACTGTGAGATGTGAGATAAATGAATTGAGAGCAGCCCTGAGAAGAAGGAATTGGGGGTACTTGTGGATAAAAAACTGGACATGACCTGGCAATGTGCACTCCCAGCCCAGAATGCCAGTTGTATCCTGGGCATCATCCAAAGCAGCATGGTCTGCAGGGTAAGGGAGGGGATTCCGCCCCTCAGCTCTGCTGTGATGAGACCCTACATGGAGTGCTGTGTCTGGGTCTGGGATCCCAGCATAAGAAGGATGTGTACCTGTTAGAGCAGGCCTTGAGGAGGCCAAGGAAATGGTCAGAAGGCTGGAGCACCTCTTCAGCTAAGACAAGGTCTGTTCGCCCTGGAGCCTTATCGTGGCCTTTCCCCATTTAAAGGAGGCTTATAAGGAAGACAGGGACAAACTTTTTAATAGGATCTTTAACTACAGAACAAGGGGTCATATTTTTAAGCTGAAAGAGAGTAGAGGTTTATTGAACATAAAAAAGGAATTCTTTACTATGAGGTTGGTGAGACACTGAAACAGGTTGCCCAGAGAAGCTGTGGATGCTTCATGCTTGGAAGTGCTCAAGATTAGGCTGGATGAGACTTTGGGTAACCTGCTCTAGTAAATGGCATTCCTGCCCATGGGTGGGACTAGATGGTCTTTTAAGATCTTTTCTAACCCAAACAATTCTGAGTGTATAAAAAAAAGCCCCCAACTTTCTATTAGAATGTATTTCAACTATTCACTTGGTTGCTATTTTTTTTGATTCTAAAGTACAACATGTGGTCCTTGAGGTAATTGCCTCTTGAAGCTTGTTATTATCTATATTTTTTCTTGATTATAGAAGCTGAATGGAGTGAAGGCAAATAAGTTGTAATTCCCAAGTACCTTCTGCTTCTTTTTTATCAAGCAATATTCTACTCAGCCAAACAGACAAACTGTCTGTCTTATCTGTATCACATATTTATAGGCACATTTTACTATAGTAGAGTAGACTTATTTTCCTGGGAGACTAATGCAGACAGTTGGAGAAAATTAAATCAGACAGAAATTAACTTCTAGTGGTCGATATTTTTCCCTTTTTTCAACAGTGTTTTTTAGCTGACTTGCCTTTATCACAGAAAAATATCTGTGAAACATCAGCATTTTGATAGAAAGCTGATTAATGAAATGAAAACTTCTAGTGACATATCAAAGCATATTGCCTCCTATAAAGGTCTTGTAGGGTAAAAAAAAAGGCAGACATCTGTCCAGTTGTGACAACTCTATTAGATGAGGACAGCATGTGTTTGGATGTCTCTCAACAGTGGTGGAAGAAACAGTGTTGAACAATGAAGGAAAAACAAACTACTAGGAAAGTATCCTCTTTCATCAATTGTGCTGTCTGTGACACTGAGGATGGTATGTGTCTGCGGTCTCCTTTTTCAGTATTTTTTATAAAAAGCACTGTGTCCTCTCTTGGGAGGGCCTTTTGCATCTAATGCAAGAACCAGGAGATCAGGCAGCATTGCTGTTATGTAACAGTCTGAATTTTGCCATCCCTAATTTACCATCCTCTTTGAATTTGTTGATGGTTCTTGCAGTTAAGATTCTCAATTCTGTTTGGCAGCTCACCATCTGCAAAAGAGGCCATAAGTGCATACTGACTTTCTGTGCCTTCACAATGTCCTTAATTAGATTCACTTTGAGTCTGAGAGTTTTAATCAAGGGAATTACCTAAGGGTGGCTTTGTCTGCACTTGCACTTTTAGTCATGTCTTCCAAAGGATTGTAGTGTTTGATTATAAAATACTGCAAAAAGAGTTCACTGTACTGCTCTCTATCAAACTACACCTCCCAATTGCTATGGCTGCTCACTAGCTAGATCCATTATATAAAGATAATGAAGTGTCAGAAGCTGCACCTGTGTTGCGAAAACATTTGGGGCTGTGTTTCCTTCTAGCCCACTTGACAGCTTTTCTTGAGCTTGGCATTCAGCATAAGCATTCACCTTAGATCACCCTGCAGCATATATAGGATGGCTCTGCATATCCCTGCTGCATTCTCAGCAGAGCTCCTTGGCCCTCTGTTCTAGCCCACGGAAAAAAATCCCTTTTGGGCATCATTTGCCATGGAGAAGCAGCAGGAAGAAGCAGTAAAAGGGGTGTGAACACAAAAGAGGAAGGATCTGGCACATGCCTTGAGCAAAGCCTCATTCAGCATCAGCTGCCCCCTCAATGTGAAGAGGGCGACAGTGACTTTTAGGGAAGGTGAACCTAAAGAAGGTCCTTGCAGGGTAAATGCAGCAGCTGTACCTGCTGCCGTGGCTCGTGGGCTGCAGATTTACATAGGTGCCAGTCTGCTCTGCAGCTGAACTCTCAGCTGAACTTTTTGGACTCTGCAGCTGAACTTTCTGCCCCTTGATTTGCCTATATCCACAGGACAAGGAGAGCAAGTATCAATCCTCTTTGAACCTGCATATGTTCTTGTTTTATTTGCATGATATGTATGGAGAGGCTATAGTTACTCCTGCTTTTTCTTTTCCTGGTTTATTGGGAACACTGGAGGAACAAGAATGCACTAATGCCCTGCACAATTTAGCCTTCTTGATTGGAGAGTTAACACATAAACATTCCTGGTTTAAACAAATCAATGTTTTTGTATTGAGATTCACTTCACAGGTGTTGTTTTAAAGAAATTTGTACTTTTGGAAGATGAATTGGAAGATGCAAGTTAGTTTTGGTGATTGTGATCTATGTAAAGAATGTTCTGACATGATATGGAGCCGAGCAGAAATATATTGAAACATGCATATTCTGAATTGGTCTAGGGCTATGAGCCTGGAATAACTGTTTCTGAAACCAGTCTTGCTTTTGTTAAACACAAAACAAATAGAAGTCTCTGTTTGGCAGGAGTCAGCTCTCTCCTGGGACTAGTGTTGTGCCTCCTAATGATGTCCCATCCTCTCCTGCGTAGATGTGCTCTATAAAATAAACAGATTGCTCTGCACTCCAAGAAATGCATTTTGCAGGGACTCTCTAAGCTTTAAGTCTTTTTCTATAAAACCCCTGTTGGCTAATAAATTTCACTCACAATTCAGGTGGTGGTGAATGCTTTTTGTGGATAAACTAAAATATTTGAGAACAGAGCTATTAATACAGTGCTTCTGTCTTTCACCTCAGTATTTGATGGCAATGGAAAATTCTGAGTGCTAAAACCCAGCTTTATTTTTAAAGGCGGTATTAAAGTAACGCCATGCATATTTCTGCTAGGTCTGTATATTCCTGCAGATCTTCTTCATTCCTAAGTCTCCTGTACCTCTCCTTGCCCAGTGCTCAATGCAGTTTCTTGTCCAATTCTGTAAAAGGCATGGTTGAAAAAGTCTGTCTATACCCTGCAATGCTGAGTCTGTTACTAACTGCCAGCTATGAAGATGCTTTTTAAAATAGCCACTTAAATCCCCCTTCTCCTTGGATAGCTCTCTGAATCTTCCTTCTTGTTTTCACCACCCCTCCCCAGCCTTCCCTGGGGAAAAACATGCTGTTCCTATTGTTGGCAGTAGCTGGAGGTGCTGAAGATTCTCTCCTGTAATCTGATTTACGGATTCAGTGGGGAAAATTAGGCTTACTAGGCTAAGGTAGTGCTGGATTAGCAGCAAACCACAGCACATCCCAGCAGGGCAGCAAATGCTTCATGCTTGGGTAGATAGAGGCATAGGCTAGCATAGTATCTGTAAACAGGAGGGATTAGGTTTAGGAGCAAATTTGGAGAGAGATCAGGCAAACAAAGTCATTTACTCCACTATTTTATCAAATAGAAGGGAAGAAGTGGGAAAGAAGATTTCTTAAAATGGCAATAGCCCTTTGATAAAGAAATATATTCACCTAATTTATAACATATATGGTCCTTCATCCCATTGCAGTTCCCAGTGAAACTAGGGAATGGTTTCAAAACTGCAAAACAAGCTCAGAAACCCCAAAGAGAAGTTGATAATACATTTAAAAATTTTTATGATAAACATTCAGCAGCTCAAAACCATTATCTGCAGACTGACCCACAGAGCTGCTTGACATCATCATCAGGAAACATTTTACATGAGTTATTTACAATGAGTAATCTCATTAAGCACACATTATGTATAGGATATTTGCTGTCTTTATTGCTTTCTTTGTTTTATGGAAAGCACCAGGATGTTTCTGCAGCAGTCCCAGGCACAGAAGTGTAGCAGTGCATAATTTAGAGCAAAAAATTTCTAACTTGGTTATAGAAATTTTCTTTAAGCTGAAACCTAGTATTGATCTTTATGAGAAAAATTACTTAAAGGTACTTTTATGGAAAAGCAAATATAAATTTAACTACTTAAAATCATTGCAGCTTATGAGGTTTATGAGCAAAAAAATTTAAACAACACTTAATTTTCTTCTGGACACTATTTTAAAATTCTGTTTTAAGTGCTCATTTAGCCAGGCAACATTTTGACAGTGTTGCTGAAGTTTAAAACCAATGTGCACATCCAGTTTCTACAGTATTTATTATTTATTATTCCCAGAGGAAAAGCACTGTTTGAGTACAGTTTTTGTGATAGGCTATACTTAGCTTGGGGGTTATATACCAGAGATATTGCTGCTCAAAAGCCACGCTCTCCTGACATGGGAAATTCCATGCTAAGGTCAAACATGAGTGAGTCAAACATTCTGGGCTTATGGCAATATACACAAAACCCAAGTTAGCTCTGCTTTTTATTTACAACCTGCAATAACCAGAAAATATGGCTATTATGACTGCTTAGATGTGCTTCTAGTCCCCAGTAAAGTCAGCAAATTTGTTTTCATTATTTTTCTCTTAGATGTGCTGCAGTATAACATGAAGCAGTGATCTAATATTTTTTTTGTAGGAAACCAAAGAAGTTGAGCATATAACTAAAAAAATTGTATTTGTATGTAGCCAACAGGTGAAGGGGAGCTCAACTGGAAGAGCAGGACTCTTCCTTAGAGGTCAGTAACTCCTATCATGGTATCTAACTATATGTTAGCAAGCAGCCTCACTTTGCCTCATGCTGTAGTAAAAATCTATAGATGAAACTTGTGGGAGAAGAAGTTGTGGCAGAAAAAAGATAGAAGCTGTGCCTTGCTCAGCAGTATTTGATAGTGATGCTGACAGTGAAATTCATCTGTCCAGATTTATGTCTTTGGAGAGCTATAGGCACTTTTGAGGGACAGTTCACCTTTACACTGGTATGATTGGTTTGGGTAATGGAAGGCTGTGTTTCTCTTGACTAATGATAGAGGAGACCTGGGCAGCCAGCTCTGACACAGTGTCTGAACTGAAGGTATATCCCGTGGTTTTCTCAGTGTTGCCCGAGTTTGTGGCAAGGGGTTGAGGTACAACAGACACACAGGTACAAGACTTTCCTTTTAGGTACTCCAAACACACATTTCATTGTAGTTATCCTTTTGGAACTGTAGAATCATTAAGCTTGGAAAAGACCTCTAAGGATATGGAGTCCAACAGTTAACCCAGCACTGCTCACCACTAAACCAAGTCACCAAGTCATCTGCATGCCTTTTAAACAGCTCCAAAAGTGGTGATTCCACCACTTCCCTGGCAGCTTGTTTCAATGACTGTCCATCTTTTCAGTGAATAAATTTTTCCTACTATCCTGACTTAACCTCCCCAGGTGCATCTTGTGTCCATTCCCTCACATTTTGTCACTGCTGCTTGGGGGAAGAGATTGATTTCCAGCTGTCTACAACCTCCTTTCAGGCAGTTGAAGAGAACAAGATGGTTCTAGCTCAGCCTCTTTTTCTCCAAACACCCCTGACTTCCTCAGCTGTTCCTCATTGTGCTCCAGACCCTTCCCCAGCTCTGTTGCCCTTCTCTGGGCACGCTCCAGCCCCTCAATGTCCTTCTTGCAGTGAGGGGCCCAGAACTGAGCACAGGATTTGAGCAGTGGCCTCACCAGTGCCCAGTATAGGCGACAGTCACTGCCCTGCTCCTGCTGGCCACACCAGTGCTGATCCAGGCCAGGATGCCATTGGCCTTCTTGGCCACCTGGGCACTGCTGGCTCGTGTTCAGCTGCTGTTGACCAGCACCACCAGGGCCTTTTCTGCTGGGCAGGATTCTGGCTGTTCTGCCCCAGCCTTTAGCACTGCCTGGCGTTGTTGTGAGCCAAGTGCAGAACCCAGCACCAGGCCTTGTTGAATCTCATACAATTGCCCTCATCCCATTAATCCAGCATGTCTGGATTCCTCTGCAGAGCCTTAGTACCATCAATAGATAGGTAGAGCTGCTACTGACTTCCAGGCAAAATGGAAATGAAAACAGGATTGGATCTGGGCACAGCCCAAGCTATGCAGAGGTATTACAACATCTCCTAGAATCTGCTATTATACCTAATGCTTTTTTCCTTAATACCTTGAAAAAAAAATCTGTTTAACATAGTAGACCATATGTTTTAGTGGCATTTTCATTGGTACTTTTAGATTCCAAGTCCTATTTTTCATTCAGTACATACATACTGTATAATGTCATTTGCACTTAAAGGGCTCTGGGAACCTAAAAGTCTCTCTTTATCACATAAATGGCAATAAACAGCCACATTAGCAAATGTGTTCTGCAAAGATTTATTCCTGGAAGGTTCTGAATGTCTCCTGTGAAGTGTTTGGGGGTCTTCCCTTTGACCCTGTTGGTATCATTCATATGCCACTCTAAATAAGCATGGGAATCCTGCCCTGGGTCTGGGAAAACTTATATATCAGGGAGGTTTTGCAAGGCATTTCACAAGAAATGAATGTAAGAAACTTCTTTGAATGCTGATAGAAATTACTCTTCCCTGTAGAGTACTCATTTCTTTGCTGCTTGAAACTTTTTTTTTTCAGTTGCGAACAGATGCAAATTAGGATTTGTTTGCTTTTTTTGTTTGTTCTGGGCTCTCTAAGGAAGCAGGGAATAAAACTTACCTGTAAAACATATAATTGATAAGCTGTTACATGTCAAAGGAAGAATGTGAATTATAGGTCTAAATGTACTCTGTTTTCAGTGTTTTGAAAAACAGAGCTTCAATTATCCATGCAAGCAGAACTGAATTCTATCATCCCTTCCTGGGATTTGAGCCTTGCCAAATCCCAAAGATGCTCAGCCCTGGCAACTTCAGTATCCATCTCTCGGGATCAGTGACCCTGCCTGAATTTTCTTGGTGGACATCTGCCTTTTTCCCATCAAGACTCATCATCTTACTGAAGTCACAGGAATAAATATTTGCTTGAAGGGTTTAGCATTAATTACGGATTCAGACACATCCTGTCAATCATTCTAACAGTACCTACTTATGTAATCCACAGTAAGGCCATCTCTCCTACCTTGGATGCTTCACTGGATTTCCTCAGCGTCTGAGCATCTCAGCATGTTAATTTGTTTTCACAAGATCCTTGTGAAGAAGTTGGGAAAGCTGTTATCCCCATTTTAAAAACAAGGGTGAGAAGCAGAGAGGTGGAGAATAAGACTGCATTGTGTAGGGATACACTGAGCATATCAGCTCTGGAACGAGTGCTGCCCTGAGGGTAATTAACCCAGTTAACTCATAATAAAGCTAATAGTCCATGCATAATATCACATCTTTGCACTTTTCTGTGCCATGCAACTGGTCAGCTCTTGAAGCAACCTTTGGACTTTGTAACAGAACAGTGAACAACAGAACAGAATATTACTCCTCTGTGGAAAGGGAAAGGGAGATTTAAAAAATATTCACCATCTTCAGAAGAGGGTTTTGCTACATCTGTTTGGTGGCCTGGGCCACCCCTTTGCTGGGTTGTTTTGTGATCTGGGCTCTGGCTGAGGAGCAAGGGGACAGTGACAGCCTGCAGAAGCTCAGATCTGCAAGCTGCTCCAATGTCACTGTCTTTGCTCAGAGCTGAGTTTCAGGGCAGCTTCATTTAGAGGCTACACATTCTCTATTCCTCTGAATTGTGTACAGTGTATGGTGGAAACATCTAAAATGGGATGCTGTAGAATGAAGGAAAAAGCAAAACCACAGGAAAGTTGAAGCTTTTCCTCCCACAAGTATATATTATGTATATGTATTTTTATACATACGTTTCAGTATCTCCTTTTTCGTGCTCCTGAGTTTACCTCAGTTGTACTTATCTCTGCTGCATAAATAACTCTCTGTCCCTCTCTCCAGTTAATCTAAACCTGCAAGTGTTCACTCCTGTTCTTTTATGCTGTGCCACCTGCCTCTCAGTCTGACTGCTGTGTTACTCTCTTCTCTGCCACCAGTGTCAGATTTTCTGAGAGAAGCCTGGGTCTCGAAATATTTTGGGAGTGGAAGGATGGGTAAGGGAGTGCTCTTCCATGTTTTGGTGCTCTCTTTTCACCCACAGAGCAGCTCTCACATTTTCTTCTTCTCTGCCATGTCCTTATTTCTGAGGTACTTAGGGATATTCCTATTTGGATAAACATTTACTATTTTTAACCTGTTTATCCTTGCAGAATAGGTTATGAGAAAAAGCCAGTCATAAGTGAAGAACTGTGATTTCTAACACTGGATAGCCACCTAAAAATATTTAAATGTCATGACAGAAGCAGAATGACAATACTGGGTTAAAGGATGGGGGATAAACCTCAGGAGAGGGAACCCAGTCATCTGCTGTTAGAGGGAACACAGTCATGTAAAACTTCAGTTGACAATTTGGAAATTATTCACTGTCAGACGCTTCTAACTGCTGCTGTCATCCTAGGCTGGTCTCTGCTACTGGATGAATAAAAGAACAGATAAAGAACATACCATGTCAGATAAAGAACATACCATGCTATTTAAAGATTGGTCTCGCTAAAAAGCCAGGTGAAAAACTCACCTGAGAATTTGTGGTCTGCCTGGTTTTGTTCTGCTACTGTAAAACTGAGCGTGCTGATCTGTTGCATCTCTGCACAGCGGAGCTTTGATTGTAGGCTCAGCCCAGGTCTGCCTGCTAAAAAGCAAATTTAGTCACATTTGGCATTAGCAGACTCAGTCACTTTAAATGGTTCATAAAGCTTAAAACTGGCCACAGGAGAGAGAACAAAAGTCCCAAAGGATCTCTGTATGTCTGCAGATAGTAAAAGTCCATGGCTGATGCTTAGAGATAAGGTGTGGTAAGAGTACAGAGAAATATTTCCCTTGGAATATCTTTCCTGCTTCCAGCAATTAGAAGTTTAATGGCTTCTTGAGTTCGAGGTTACAGCTTCTGATAGACCAAAACTCCTTAAAACAAGAATTGTATGAGTGGAACAAAATTCTGCTATCATATATGTAAATCCAGATTCGCACCAGTGGAACAGGGCAGGGTTTGGTTTCTCCCTCTCTCCCTTGATAGTAAAAGTGATTAAATCTTGGAAGTTTAGATCCTCTCCTGTACTTTTTTTAAAATAAAGAACTGGTTTGATAATAAAATCTTGGCATTTACTTTTATCAGTTCTTAAGTATAGTACAGAGGGTACTGCTTATCAGTTTTCTAGTGTAGCATATATTCTACTTTAATAATATCTGCTCAGCTATGCATTTTCTCCCCCTCACGATATGTGCATGAAAGGTGCCTTTAGAGATTTAAGGGGGCGATTTGAATAATGATTTTTTTTTCAGCTGTCCTTCATTAAATTCAAATTGACACTAACTTTCTGCAACATCACTTCTAGGGAAACTCAGCATCCGCTAAAATGAAAAATGCCTTTGAGCAGATCTTTCAATTTTCCTTATTTATTTTCTATTGCTTTTTGAGTATTATTCGCTGCATGGTGGCCGATACGAAATTTGGAAGCCCTTTTAAAGTTATTCACAGTATTTCTTTTCCATTTAATGGTAGTTTTTTGGATAAGACCTTCTTTTGTTTCAGCAAAATCAGTGACAAAATTGATTTTGAAATGAAAGTAGAAAGGTGTCCTCAGTTTATCACCTCTGAAAATGAAAAAAAATGAGTTCATAGCATTCACAGTAGTAGTTTACCATTGGGTTCTTAGATGTGCTTAACTGCTGTTAACGAGTAAAATCCAAGAAAATGGAGATTATTGAATGGTCTGTCTACTAAACCAATCTTGACATCTTTATTCATACCTGTGTGATTACGTTTTGATGGTATTTTGGACATGGGAGTTGACTACTATTTTTTGGTTTTATTTTATTTAGTAGTGATAATCTACAGAATCAGGACAGCTTTGTTGGGGGTGGGGATTATTTTGTGTTCTGGTCCATAGGTAATAAACAGAATTGTCAGTTCATTTCTAAGTACTCCTTGCTGGTAAATTTACATAGAATGCAGAGCATCATTGTTGGTCTGAGGCAGAGTGGGATTGGGAAAAAGCATCCAGGAATTATTCCAGAGGAACGTCTGAGTTCTGGCTTCCTTCCAACAGACCCTAAGAAGAATGACCCTGTCTGTCCCTTGGCTTACACCAAGCTAGATAGACAAATACTTGCTCTTTTCCTTGAGATCTCAAATTTCGTTGGTATCTATTCATGTGTACAGTACATTCTGTGGTATGATTTCAAATTCCATATGTAATTTTACAGGGTCAGCATTAAGAGATTTTAATCTTGAAACCAAGAATGAAAGAAAAGTTATTGAAAACCACATATTTTATTGTATTTATTATATTTAAAAGACTTGATGCTTGGATTTTTTTTTTTTTTTGGTGGGGGGAAGGGAGGCAAGACAGGAGGTGGGAAAAAAGCTCATTGTTTTGGGAGTTTCATTTTAGGGTGCAAACCCAAAATCTTGGCATAATAGCATACTTTATAATTGAATTTTAGAAAAAACAACTTCAGAAATCTATGCATCATAGATGCAGGTTGAAACTGTCAGTGTTCAAGGTGGTTTGAACTTTTTTGCTTTAAAGTAACAGGACTTAAAAGCATAGAAAAGTAAATGCTAGTTGTTTTTTTTTTTTTTAACAATCTTTTATTCAGTTCTTACCACTGAAGTCTTTATATCTTTGTTCTTGACTTACTTTTTCTGTTTATTCTTCACTGACTAAAGATACAGTCACTGTCACACCTGCATAAGCCTCAAGTTTGTCTTGCTTTCTGTGCAGGAGCCAGAAGACCACAGCTGCCATGCAAAGGCTAAATAATAACAAAGAGCAACTTGTTCCCACCTCTATTCCCTACCCAGGACGAGCTCCCATGAAACACCCTCTCAAAGTGCCAGTCTAGCAGACGTGGATGCATCACAGGACTATGAAATCCTGGTTCCACATAAGCAATTTAGTGACTGAAATGCATCTTGGATAAAATTTAAGTTTCCAAGTCCAAGTAGGCAGTTCATGAAGCCCACATCCATTCCAATCCCTGCCTTCTCCCCTGCTTATATGTCTCTAAGGTTTCAGGCACCAGACTTGCCAGAAGTACATTTTTGCTGAAGCTTCCTTCATTTCTCCAGGTACATCTGGCCACATTTTGCAGGAAGGACGGAGACTTCCTCTGTCTGAACATTATTTGTTGCTGCTGGTGGTTGTACTCTCCAGAGTGAAGCTTATGCTGAGCTCTGAATTTCCCTTCACAAGAATGCAGTTAAACGGAGAGCATTCCAGCTTCCATCCATCTTTTGAGGGAAGAAAATGAAGCAATCCTGCCTACCAAAATGGGAGTTTAGGCATGGGAGTAGGATTGAGAGCTTTCTGCCATCTATTGTGATTTTTTCAGCAGCACATATCAGGCAGGCATTTGCAGTAGAATACAGGGAATTTAAAAATATAACCATTTATCTCCTCTCTTACTTATATTTCCCCCTGCTTCTAGGCAACATGCTGCTTTTTCTGAATTTTGTCAATTGTAATTTTCATGAACTACATTGCAGAAATGAGTACCTAAGGCCTATATCAGGCAGCTCTTAGGATCACCACGCTTCATTGATCTGCAACCATTTCCATTGTGCTCTTCTCTAGGTGTGGCAGAGATGTTGATGACAGTATGACAATGTTAGTGTCACCATCTAACAGGGACCAAGCTGCCCCTGATTGTAGAATGTAATATAATGGATGAAGTGGAATAAAAGGTTAAGCAAAGGTGAAGCTTATGGACTTAGGTTACTATCTTTTTCTGAGTGTATTTCCCAGAATTTCACTTCAGACACATTATCTTTGCCTAAGCCTTTGCAGATGGACATTCCTATGCTACTTTGTGGAAGAAAAAGTCAAGAACTACAGTAGTTAAACTACATTGCTCTGTCAAATCAAGGCAGAAATTTAGGAAAGGTAGGCAGTTTAAAATAATTTGGGAGGCTCAGCATACTCTTAATGTGAAATTTAACTGAACTGTAGCTCAGTTACTTTCTACTCTCTAAGTATGGAAATTTGCATTGGCAAAAATAGTCAATTTTATACTGACTGATCATCTTCATTTGACAGGTTGGCTGCGAGAAAAGATTTAGGTGTCACTGTGAGTAGCTCATGAATTAGATTTCAATTCCTTATAAAATAATTGAGGAAATACCCGGAGATGAAATCAGTAAAGTCTAGAGGGTAATAGAAGTTTGGGTAAACAAACAGCATGATTTTTATAGAGAACAAATCATACAAGACACACTTAATTGCTTGTTTTGATAGAATTGCTAAATTATTAGCTGCTGCTTGGACTTTTTTGATATAGACTTTCAAAAACATCAAGAGTAGTTAGGTACCCAACTCCTGCTGGTTTAAAGGATTTGCTACATTATCTCTGGAAGTTTTAAAGAAAAGTTCATGATAATTGGCTTGGAGTTTAGTCTTGCTACATGACTTTTTAGACCCCTGGGAGTGACTGTGCCCAGATGGATATATATGAGTTATGTAAGGAGGATGGCACTGTTTCCAGCACTAGTATTATATGCAGACTTGCTTTATATTTTCATTAATGACTGAGAAGTTTGGCTCAGAGCAGCATGCCAAGGAAATGTAAAGGCCAGAAATTTTAGAAGCTGTAAGCATTAATATGATAATATAGTCCTGTAGAAGAAAACTCCCATCTGAAACCTCATCAATTCCCCTGAAAAACCAAAACTTAAGGTGGAACTTTTCATGGGAATAACACATCTTAAATAGTTTTGGTGGTAAATTCCATATACCACCTGAAGAAGAGAGATTGGGTAGCTCTTGACAAACAGTGGGGCTCTGAAAATATTCCATTATGCTGAGTAGTCTTCTGAATTCTTTCAAATAATCTAGTTGCTCTGTGGACCAAAGCAAATTTAGAGGTCACTAATGCAGGCAAAGGCAGACAGTAGTAGCATCCTCATCTAACAACACACCCCCCTAAAACAGATTTTTTGTACTGGGAGATTGAAGAAAAGCCAGTAATTTGGACAAATAAATGCAAATCTGTTACATCACCTCGCCTGTCTGAACTCCTTGCAACTAAATATGGACACTTTTTCTGCCACTGTATAATTGGAAGCTCTCCAAAGGTGGCATATATTGTATCTGTTCTACTGGAAAAAAGTTGAATCATAGTATATAGTTTTACTAAGAATCTAGAAGGAAGGGAGATAGTGCAGCTAAAGAAAATGGCAGGGAGCAAATTTGGCTGAAGTTAGTGATATCTGATTCAAAACACATGTCCTCAGACAGCTAGTGGTCAGGACTGGGGAAGAAATTAAAGGAAAAGAGAAAGGGAGGGATACTCCATGGGGAAGCAGGAAATGTGTTGAAGAGGGACATAGGGATGAACTGGGACCAATCAATCAGATATACTTACAGTGGCAACATAGGAAATGAGGTGGAGAACAGAGGAAGCCCTTGAATTATGAGGGTAGGAGGCAAATCTCTATTGAACAATTGACTAGTGAAAAAGCTTCTGTAGAAGTACATCAAGAACTGAGTTTTACTGCTTGACAACCACCCAGGAGATAGAGGAAAAAAGAAGGAGATACTTGTAAAAACCAAAGTTGGCAGCTCTCTAGGAGCTAATTAAAAAAGAAAACACAACCATCCTCACCACTACCACCCCCACCAAATATTTAGGCTGTGTCTTTTATAGGATCCTACTTTTGGTAGAATTGAAATGGATTAAATAATGAACTTAATGTAGTCAGTGTGAATTGAGATCAGGAGGAGCATGAGTAATACCACAAAGAAAATAAAGGAGCATGAAACACCTTTAAGACTGAACTTCACGCATTGAGTTTGATGGCTTATTCTCCGTGCATTTAGTCAAGGGAAAATTAAAGAACCGGTGGAGGGGGAGTGAAAAATACAATTTTATGTTAAATAAGTAAAAAACTAGTCTTCTCTATCAATATGATCCTCTTAATTAGCTGAATTATGAAGATGATATTTATCAGCTGCCAATCATTGAGATAAAATAATGTAAATCTAAGTCAAAGTCACCCAGAAAAATATCTATTAGCTTGAAAAGTGGCCTGAAAGGATAAATTATAAGTAAATATTTTCACCCTATGTTTATGCAAAAAAAAAATCCAACAAACCAGGACATAAAGCAGGGTTTCTTATAAATTAAAAATTAAATGTATATGAAACTATTTTTGAATAATCATTTTTTGCTTAAAGCCCACTGTTGTTGAGATTATAATAATAATTGATATTTAATTTCACTGAGATTAGAATGGAATGCCTTTTAGTGGCTCTAGTGTGTCTGAACCATCCCTGCTGGAGGGCTCAGGGGAGATAGGATGTAGCTGTCTTCAAGAGGTTCTTGAGTTGAGGAAGAGTACCTGAACACATGGAAATGACTAAAGACACATGGGATTAAGCAGGTGAATCCCACCTCTTATAGGCAGGAATTAGTGCAGAATTAGCCAGCAGCACAAGATTGTTGGGTAGCTTTACATGGTTGTCTTTCATTTTGTTACTGTGGATTACTCAGTATCCCCATCAAACATTGTCTGCTTCCTCTTAGCCTCATTTTCAGGTAATTTATAAGTATTTTGAATTACATAAGTGCCAACAGAGATTCTAAACAGATTTCAATGAAATTGTTCTTCTAGAGCAAAACAGTGCCTTTTATTACTAACTTTTATTTTTAATTCTTGTCAAGCTTTTAAATCAATGGAGGATCTGTCCTTTAACCTCCTGAGAGCATAGTTTATTTCAAAGACTTCTGTAAAGGATGGTTTTCATTTTTTTTTTGAAATCCAAGCAAAATAACCAAGCTTGTCTTTGAGATTGTTTTCTCATTTGAATGGAAAGACTGGAAAAGTCTGTGAACAATATCTGTGCTATGTTCAATCCAGCTTGTTTTTTCCTTTTTTGCCATATCTTTGTGATCTATCTGGTAATTTATTCATCTGTATAGTTTCTACAATTTTTTTCTGGAGCAGAACACAAATTATATACTCCCTAATTCCTTAGATCTGTCCAAAACCTTTTAAAAAGTTGATGCCATGGCACCAATTTGCCCATTTGCAGTCCCTTACCACTAAGGATCAGTGAAGCGATGGGTTGATTCTTGGTGATTAATATTTTACTGCATCATATTTGTCCCTTCTGAACTTTTGATCTGTCTGACTTGCTACTATGCATTTTATATATATTAAGAGCACTTCAGTTTAGGATAGTTCTTCTTAATTTGTAAAGAAATATGGAACAGGTAGTGAGGAGTTTTGGAAAAACCATTAATCCTCATCACCGGAAATCATTATTAAACACTTAGAAGATTTGTTGGGGATTTTTGGTAATAATGAAAGGTGAAATAGTTTTCAATTTTCTTACTGAATAAAGGCCAATATGTAAAAACAAAACCCAGGAAAAAACTCCAAAACCCAACAACAACAGAAAGAGCAGGCACGAAAGTGAAGACAGAATAATCATGGGGGTGTATATATATATATATATATATATATATATATATATATATATATATATATATATACATATATATATACATATATACATATATATATATATATATATATATATATATATATATATATATACACACACACACACACACACACACACATATATATATATATTTACACATATATGTATATACACACAGAAGTAATGAACAGCCCCCACATGGAATTAGAGGCTGTGGAAGACCAAAGAAAAGAGTGTATAGTTATTTCAGGAAATAGATTTGTAATAGACATGCTTATGTGGTTTGCTGTGAATATGTATGTTCAGCCTACCAGGGTTAATTGCACATATCCATATCCCAAGAATGATGAAAGCAGAATTGAATGGCAGTGTTGCTTTTTAGTGAGTGCTCTGCTATATTAGAAAACTTTGATTTTCTATTCCTTTCCAGGATTGTACCTTTTATTGAAAAACACTTTGAAGCATGAGAGCTACAGACACAATTTGCACATCCAGACATTCACTGAGTTACTTTGACACTCTTGGGATCCTGAAAACCCCTTTAACCTCTCTGCTCTGATGTATACAAATTTTTTCCACCCTGTAAGACAGCATAATTTTCTTTTTTCTTCTTCATATGCTGAGTGCTTGATGCAAAATGCACGTGTGTTATGCCAAAATATGTTGAAGTTATAGCATCATTATTGAAATCACAGAATCACTGGTTTGTTAGTGTTGGAAGGGATGGCTGGACATCATCCAGTCCAATCCTCCTGCCAAGACAGGGTCACCTAGAGCAGGTGACCCAGGAATGGGGCTAGAGGAGGGGGTGAATGTCTCAGAAGGAGACTCCGCAACCTCCCTGGACACCTTTGCCAGTGCTCTGCCACCCTCAGTGTAAGGAAGTTCTTTCTTGTGTTGAAGTGGAACTTCTTGTGTTTTAGTTTATGGTTATCGGCCTCTTTGAAACAGTTACTTCTACAAAGAGGATTAAAATCAATGCATAAAGCCTGTTTCTGCCTGTAGGTATAGAAAAAGGGCCTTGGCAGAGCAGGTTTTATAACACATGGTTTTCTGGCTACCAGCCCAGTGCTCTTACACAAATTGGTGTTTTGTTGGGAGGAGAGGCTCATTTACCTCAGATGTTTTGTCAGTCATTAATTTAAAGACCTCCCTAAACACATGGAGCTGTGGTACCACTTATTGATCCTGTTGTTCCTATATGCAGACTTGATCCAAGCCCTCTGGAAAGCCACCTCTCCAACTTCAGCTCTTGCATTCCTGCCTCTTATGTTTGTAGAGGCTATAGACCAACTTTTAATTGAAAAAGAAGTTTACTTCTATTTATTTCAGTGGTCCCATGCCTTAAGTCGAGGAGATGTGAAGTCCACTGGTACCCTGAACTTAGGCTGACTAATGAGAAAGGAGCTGAGGAAACTCTGAACATCTCTGAACTGTTTCAAAGATGCTTTGCTTCACTGCAGGAGGAATTCACTGGATTCCTAAGGCAAAAAACCTGTAGCAGCATGAAAGGAGAAAAGATAGCAAGATGATAGAATTATAGACTCCTTAAGGTTGAAATAGGCCTCAAAAATCATTAAGTCTGACCAAATATCACCATGCCCAAAGCTGTATCATGAAGTGCCATGTCTGATTTTTTTTTTTTTTTTTAACACTTTCAGGGATGAAAAAACTATAATAGGGAGGAAGAAAGCAGAAAAATCACAAGTGTATGAAGTGTAATCCTGCCCCTGTTACTTGAGGCTGACTGCATCTACAGTTTAAGAATAGTTTAATGACTGCATAAAGGCTATATTTTACCTTGGATTTTATTGTGCTAACCTCCCCCTGACATTTTCACACCAGGATGTATTGCTTCATGACTTGATCTGGGAAAGGTCATTAAAAATAGTTGTAGTCCTTTCACATAGAGGTTTTCAATGCTTTGATGAAAAGGATGTGCCTGCTAACAGGCCCATTAATGCTAAACATGCCCATTGCTGGGCATTCTGATGGGTCTCTTGTATTCAAGAAGTGTAAAATGGATTGAAACTGTGGAGTTACTGGTATTTTAAATATAGATTAAACTCAAAATTGAATGTCAACAGGAAATGTTGCTATTTACAGATATGAAATACTGGTTCATTAGTAAACTTTTGGAGCTTTTTTATACCTGAAGACCTATTATACAGAAGTAAATATCTCTATGTGGACTTCTTTATGATCAAAAAATCATAGAAAATTTGGATAAAGTGAATCAGAGAGCAAATGCTGGCTCTATCATATAGTGAGACTGGGAAAAGTAACAAGGAAACTTTTTCTGGCCCATTTATTTGTCGTGAACATCTTCTTGATGGCAAATATAATCAAGAAATAGAAGCATCAATGGGAAGTCATTGAAAGTAGTCCCACAATAAATTGTTTCCACTCGAAAGCTCATTAGATAAAATTACAGAAATAACTTGTGACTTTCAACAGGCATTCTTATGTATGAATACTTCTTGGCTTTTTATGTTTTCTGAAATGTTTATGGTTGCATGATTCTTCAATATTGTTACGGAAATCGAAAACCTAGGTTCAGATTTCAGGTTTATCTAATGCTGGGTCTTTCAGAACTTCTTTGGAACCCATTACTTGTTCTGATATATGGCACAGGCCTAAAAGTTCTCCCCAGTTACTCAGACAGCATTTCTCCTTGCCTGGTTCCCAAACCCCCACTTAAATCCTTTGCATTTCCATGCATTCCATACCAGTTTTTAAGTAGTTGATAATAATAGTCTGTTAAGCCTTATTTAAATGTTATTTGGAGATGAATGTGTATATGAATGTGGGATTCTCTCTCTCTCTCTCTTTTTTATTTTTAATTGTCTTGCTGATTTCTTGGTGTGTGTTCTTGTGTGTTCCTGGTGGACAATGAACTTAGATAGGAAGTGGCTTTATTAATAACAAAATGGATTGTATCTATTAGTTACTTTATGATTTTACATGAAGGAGAATGCTTTAGAAATAAATATATTTCTGTTAATTTACTTTTTTTTTTTCCTGTGGAATTCCTCTAGAGATTAATTACATTGACCATTTAGTTTACTTTTGCTTTTTTAAAAAATTCTTCTAAAATTGGTGATGTCTCTTTGGAGTGCTGAAGACTTGAATCTAATCTGCTGCCTGTGAAGAAGTCAGACAACTGTTTGGTGATAGTTCAAAAAGTGTGTGCTGTGAGAGCTCAGTCCAAATTTTGTATTCTATTTTACATCAGTGTCTCACATTGACATCTGTATATAAACAGTGCTGTGAAAGAATTGGAATGTTTTCCCAAAAGATGAGATCATTACTTATACTATGTTGATAAAGACCACATTATTGCAGCACACTGAGCCTTAATGGTCAGATTCCATCCATTTTATAGAGAAGGGCACGACACTCTTGTGGTGGTCAGCATCACTAAACCCCTAAATAGGTAATTCCTTGTGTAGGTTACATATGGAAATGTACCTGAATTTCTCTTTAAGACCTTTACTCATGTCCTAGGAAGTGTCAAGCCCTGGAATGAATACCAGAGAGTATTCTGGCATGGACACATAACCAACACTAGTCAGTAGATCTTGAAGAAGTGATAAGAAGTCTAAGAGATTATGCAAACACAGCAAAACTTATCTGACAGAGAAAAAGAGTCTTTTCACTGTTAGCAGAGTCATTTGATCCACATTTTCTGGAATGGCAGGATACCCTTTACACACTCCATGTAGAGTAATCGGGAGTCATTATAAATACTTATTGTAAAAAATGTGGTACATGCATACAGGACAAAGTGAATTTAAGTGAAACCCATACACATTGGTACAGAAAGGATTAGACCTATTGGCTTCTGGGTCTCATTTCCCTGCTTAAGTACTGGAAACCACTCTTCCTAAAGGATATCAGACTGCTGAAACCTTATGGAGTCCTTTCTATGCTTCCCTAATCTCTCTGTGAGTAGCTTCAGGAGTTCTGCTCATTCTCTTGAAAGTGAATTAACTGAAGTTTTCAAACTTTAGATTAGCCACTTAATGTACCATGATCCTTGAAGAGCAAATCAACTACAAATTCTGTCCTGCTCTTCCATAACTTATTAGAGAGCCACTCTGGATTTCAAAACCACTCCAGGGATCACAGAACACTAACTTCAGCCACGGAAAACCAAAGTGGGGAGTCCAGAGGGATTGAGAGATGAGGGCTCACTTATCATTAGCCAGAAAATAGAAAATGAAAGCCAGAATCTGTTTGTGACTGGAAGTAAAACAGAGCTTTCCTCACCCTCTTTACCTGTTCTCCCAAAGACTATCAAAACGGTATTATAGAATAGTAAAACAGCTGTGGCTGACCATATTAGTTTGTATTTCCTGAGTAGTCATTACTGCTCTGTATAAAAGTTTTGCCTCTTACTGGTCTGGGAAATGCCTTCTGGTCTGGTCTAGTCAACCAGAGAAGATAAAAGAAAATTCTCCCAGACATAGGGGGTGGAAGAATTGTTTGACAAGACACAGTGCTGTTCTCAATAGGAGGCAGGCAGTGCATGTGCCCTGTTTTTCCCATAGGAAGATATCAATAGTTTCAGTAAGTTGCTTGGAAGCATAGGTTCTCATTCAGAGGTCGGGTTGGAAACTCAGGACCTTCATGTCCCAGCACTTTGTTAGTGACCATGCATTTCTCGGCATTTGTGATCATATTTGTTATAAAACAATGGTGTTGGAAAAGTTCTGAGATACAGGTTTTTATGCCTGCTCCATTCTGATTAGCCCAGAAGTCTTGCATTGCCCTGCAGCCATGTAGAGCATGAATTGCTATCCAAACATGCATGATCTTGAGTTTCTCTCACTACAGTGCTCCCCACCAGCTCCCAGAGATGTCTTCAGTGGGTTTGTTGAAAAAGCTGCTGGGTTGGCTTCTAGAGAGTTTAAAAAGGGAAAATGAAGGGGCAGTTGTGGTGAGTGTACAGAAAGGAATTATTCAGGCTCTAGTTCCAGGAGGAGAGACACCAGTTTTGAATCTCAGTCTGAGCTGGACTTCTGGGAGAAGCCTAAATCTCAGTGTGAGAGTTTGAATGCAGAATTTATTGGATGGATTCTGATTTTCTCTTGCTCAGCATACTGGCTACTGCGATTCCCAACCTCAGCTGCTTCACTCGTCCTGATCCCAGCTTCTGGATTAAATGTCTGGTTCTGGGAAATCTGTGGTCTGATACTGTGGATGTGGCAATGGTGTGTGTCACCACTCCCTTTCTAGTCCACACAGGTACCTGAGCTTCTCCTACTATTTGAACAGACATAACAGAAGAGTGCCAAAAGTAAACCCAACACAACTGAAAATAGTTCTGTATATCAGTAGATCCATACATTATTTATCCATGCTTGAATTTTAATGAAGAGAAATGCCATTTACTCATTAGTTTAGAAGCCAAAAATACCCACCACTTACATGTTGACTCTGGGCTGTCTTCTGTTCCAGATACTACATTTTTCTTCCATTTCCCAGACAAAAGATATTAAATGTCAGCGTTTGACAGGCAATATTTTTGTAACTGTAGCAGGAAGTAATGCAGACCAGCAGTTACTGTAAGGGTTGACTGGGATCCAGGTAGAAGGTTCTTATTCATAGCCCCACTCTGTGATATAGTGAAATGAGTTGAAGCACAGTGCAATGTGATATTAAAAGTTTCTAGTCTCACTGTCCAGCCAGGGAGCTACAGAGGGGTTTAGTTTTGAAGACAAGATTGTAGGCTGACAAACCCTTACCCTACTTTGTTGTCTGGTGAGTAGGGAAGAATCAAGTATCTTCCCTGAGAGCATGATGAATATCTCTGTAAAGTGCATTGCAGACAGCCATGGATAATCTTGCTCTGGATGAAATAAATGACACTATTTTCTTTGTCTTCATTTAGATCAGGATTTTGTATTCTGGCTTCATTCCTTATTAGGGTCATTCAGAGTACAGTTACTTTAGGGCATCTCTGCCAGTTCACTGTGCACCAAGAAAATGGCAATGATTTTCCATGGGGCAGTATGCCCTGATTTATTTAGCACAGGAGAAGAAACTGTACAGGTAGAAAATTATTCTAAGGGGAAGCTGTGATACTTTTGCACAATAAGCTGTATTTTCTTAATCAGGCTTACATGACTTTTCACAAGCTGAATGTTTCATTTTTAAAAATCTGTTGTGGGTAAAATAGGCTTGCTAGAGGTAGAAAACTCTTCTTCCTTCTATCTTCAGGCTCAGTTTTGCAAGAGGAAGAAAATACATCTGCAATTTCTTTTTATCTTCACAGTAGAAGATCACAGTGTTTTCATTATTTTGTATATATGTATATAAGTAGAAAAGTGTATATTAGGCAAAGCAGTGGTGAAGGGATCCAGCAAGTGGGTTTGAATCCACTTGAATCACTGAAACCTTCAAAGGTCTATTTTTACTTCTGAAATGAAAATTTAAGGCAGGTTTGTATCTAGTACATTCAGCTAATTGAGGGAATATACTTTGTTCTTGAAATTCTACTATTTAGACCTGTGCAGTTTGAAAGCCACTTGGTAACATATTTCATTGAAGCACCCCCTTAAAACACAAGTAAAAAGATGATTTTTGTAAATGATGTCATATAAAACTGTCACAGGTTGGTTCAGGACAAAGAGTGAAGGGGATGAGTCATTCCTGCTCTAGGCTATGATGGAAATATGAAAAACTTAAATATGGAGATTGGGAGCAAAAAGACAGGACATTTTAAAAAGCCTAACAAAATAGGTGAAGAAAAGGAATGGAAAGAGCAAGAAAAAGACTGGATAATAGAAAAGAAATGGTAGAAACAGGCTAGAGGGGTAGGGAACAAGGCATTACTATAAATAGCTGATATCTCTTGGGAAGAAATATCTGTCATCTTGTTATATCTCCACAAATTGACACTTCTGTCGCAGTTGCTGTCACTGATGTTCTGCAAATGCTCCACTGCAAAAAATGTTGAAGACATACGGATGAAAATGTCGTTTTCTAAGTGCAAGTGAGGATACCAAGGTTCTACACCTAGCTGCTTATAGATCCCAAGTCTTAGCAATGCCCTGAACATTATAGCAAAATATTTATTCCTGTGCAGTTAATTTTGAAGCCTTGAAGTATGAAGGTATTGTTTAGAATGAATCTTAACCTTAAGCACTCTCAAGGTCTTCCCCTTGTAACACAGTGGATTTGGTTGTTTTTTACTCCAATAATTCCCATGCTAAATTCCTCAAATAAAGTTTCAGTGTTTTCCACTATGCTGGAGAAGAAAGTATTGTTCTTCCTGAGAGGAATGTTGCACGTGAGTACATGTCCTGGATGGAAAAATTTGCTTGCATGGAAGCTTGGATTTGGTAGTGATGTAATATCTGAGTATTTTACTGTGCAGCCTTGTTGTATTCTTCACCCTTTTCAATGAAATGAAAAGGGTGAAGAATATCTTTATTAATAACTCTTCTATGGAATTCAGGTGGCAATGAGTTCTTTTTGCATCACATTAATAGATTAAATATGAAAAAATATGGCAGTTCGAAAAGGAGTTTTGCTGCCTTACTTAAATGTAGTTAATATCTACTGCCAGAATTGGGGAGAAGCTGTGCAGTTAGGTCAGAGCACTCATCAAAAATTTCCATTTGTTACACAATTAATATTAAAATGGTCTGAAAATTGTCTCCATACTAGGTTTATTAGAGTACTTCTGAATACTGAATGTTTTGGATCTGACCATTTGATCATGGAGCTTCATATTTCCATTAAAGATAGCAAATGAGACAATGCATTTCAGTGTGGGTATTTTGTGATTCAGATCATCAGCTCATTTCCGCAGACTGTTCTCAAGTCAAATATAGCCTTAAATTTTATTGCTCAGATTTTCAAGTAAGAGGTTTTTTGGTGTTTTTTTTTTTTTCTGGAGCTGTATTTCTGTCATGTGTATGCCTAAAAATATGCCAACCGTCCCTTCCTCAATTATTTGCATGATTTCATGTAGTTCTGTTTCAAGATGAAATAGATGTATAAGCAATTGGTTTTTAATGCTACTGCTTTCTGCAGGCTTTCAGAAACATAGGATTCTTATTAATTGTTACAAATGTGCTTAAGGTAATTAAAATCAGTGGAATAATATTGTATAGATAGTGCATATACATAACTTGTATCAGTTGCCATTATATATTCTTAACTAGACATCTTTGAAGATGTAAAACAAGAATTGACAGAATAGCAACTATGAGGAGTGTTTTGAGGGACACAATGGAAGAAAATGACACTGTCATTTATTATCAGTGAGTTCAAAATGTCTATAAAATTAGAGAAAATAAACACTGTTGCAGGGTTATGCTGATCATTCTTTTGTTTACTTGAAGTGAGCCTAAATTTCATTAAATTTAACTTTTCCTTTTGAATATCTTGAACTCTGTCTACAGTGTATTTCTGTAGTGCAGCACATTAGAGGGAGAACAGTTTGGACCATTTACATTAAGAAAAGATTGCCAGAGGGAATGAATCCAAATGGCGCTAAAATAGTAAAGCTCGTAGGAAACTTAGTGTTACAGAAGACAAGTTATTTTGTATTCCAGGCTATGTACTGATCCTAAATGCTATCAAGAAGCTGGAAATGAGAGGCTTTAAAAATGCAGCAAAAATACAGATTTAGTACTTAAATTAATTGGAAAAACATGGACACTGTGCTGTAACTTAATCTTTCGTTAACCTTCTGCATGACTTTTAACTCAAGAAGTAGACTGAATGCTGAAGTAGGTTGAAAATATGTTAGGAGCTTTAATTTTAACTGCTACAGAAATAGAATATGCATCTGCCCAGATATTTGCCACACCTCTCATTGTTGTCTGAGCACATGTCAGCACTACCTGGCCACACTGAGGAGGAAATTGATGGCCAGTCTCAGAATCTAAAGCCACTTTCTTGAATATACCAATGCCTTCCAAACCACCACTGGTCAGTGCTCAACATGACATTTCCAGTGTGTCCCACATAGTGGTAAGCATCATTCTGGACTTAGGTACTGAAGAACTAGCACTTTAAAAAGAAGATTGGATTTAGGATCCAATCTTGACCTCCAGCAGCAGTTCCTTGCTATAGGACCTTTCATTTTAGCTCGTGAAGCACAAGCTAATGTATTTCTGAAATACTCAGTCTGGTCTCTCTTGTAAGCCCCACACTTGAAAATCAAGCAAATCAAAAGGCTGTAGAGGAGACATAAAAATTATTTATCTGTTAATATTATTGGGAGCTGTATGGCAGGGAAGCACCTTGGTCCAGTAATACAGTCCTTTGTGATGGCCCTCCTGCTTCCACATCAAAGTGCTTTAGTGGTTCTTTGATTACTTCTCTTCTTGCTATGGGCAGTTTTAATGTTAAACTTCAGTCTTAATGTGGATGAAGATAGGGGCATAGGAGCACAAAGGTTTAAGCAGTTTTCCTATAGCAGTGTCTCAGATGACTGTGAGTCTTTGAAAATTTGTCCACACCTGGTTTCTCTGAGAGTGGTTCAAGTAGCCTCATGTACCCCTGAAACTTTTTGTGCCTAAATTAGTTCTGTTCTACTGGCACAATTAGGTCTGCCTCAGCTTGCTCATGTAGAAACTGGAGGAGATCTGCAAAAGCAGTATTGGGTACCCGGCAGCAATTTTTACTTTCGAAAGCTCTCAGTACTAACTTTAAACACATTTTATTGAATAAAGTCACAGTAACAAAAATCTGAGGCACTTTAAGGCAAATATATTCAGGCAAGTGCTGTTCCATAATAGCCTGTTGTGCGTCACTGAGGATTTTCGCCCAAACATTCCTTCTAAATGGACTGCAGGCATTATAGGATGGCACTCTGATACCGACCATTAATTCTAAAGATACTTTATTGTTACCTGGGCTAGTTACGCATCCTTGGCCTTAATATCTCTTCTTTTTTTCGGAGTCCAGAACCTTTTTATCGTTTTTCAGGCATATTGACCTTCAATCATGCAGTAAGCATGCCAAATTTGTTCTTCTTGAGCTAACACAATGTGTCAGTCATGCAGATCACTCTTTCTCATTCTTATTTGTAGATCAGCTTGTTCTCTGAGATGAGATTTGATGTCCTACTGTTATTTTCAATGTTCTCACCTCTGTCCCAAAGTCTTTACCTGCAGTCACCCTTCCTGACTTTCAAAATAGACAGCAATCCTTCAGTTTGACATTTTAAAATCTCACCAGCCAAATCATGTCTGGAGAAAAGGAAGCTAAGTACTTAGAATGATATACTGGCATGATTGTTCTGTGATAAATGAAACAGCCATTCTCCATGCATTTTACACGGAATTATAGCATATTCCAGAAAGGCAGTAGTTAACCACATATTAAAACATTTAAAGATGTCTTGGTGGAGCTGTAATCAATATATGCTTTTTGCATGTAATTTAGTTATTATTGACAGGGTGGAAGTTGTGTTCACTTGCAAAAATTAGGAAAGGATGTTGAAAGTTTGATGTATTTTCCACTGTTGTAAAGTATGATAAATTTTTGGTCTTTATGACATTGAAAATTCCCATTATTCTGGTATTGCTTAATCATTGTAATGTTAAGGAGGCTGTTGAGACCAAAGGTTTTATGCAGGTATTTTCACTTCAGTACCATAGTCTATCAATGTGTAACAGCATGTTAAAGTCTTCTACAAACCTAGAACAGATGCACTAAAAACATCATTTTGTTAAATCACCAAATTAGAGTGCTATTAAGTTTTCATAGCTGAAGTTTTTATAAAAGAGCAACACTCCAGCTTGTCTCTGTACAACAAATCCACTCAGGTCTGTATTCAGGCAGGGATGGGTGGCCGTCTGGGATATAACCCTTATATTTAATAGAGTGCTTGAGGACATTGGCTAAGCAGGTCATTGGAGTCAGTGGAGGCTTGTAATTGCCTCTGAGAGCTTCTCCTTTAGAAACTGATCTCGAATGTCATCCCTGCCTCCTGGCTTCTGCTTACCAAGTGTGCAAGAAGCCACATTTCAGGGCCTTGGAAACAGGTCTCTTGGTCTTCAATGCCCCAACTGCATCTAAGTGAGCAATTTGAACATGGCCATCAAAGATCACATTCCAGCCAGTCCAGCCCATCTTGCTCTTACACAGAAGTAAGAGAGAGTTACAGTCCTTCCCATGGGAAAATGTAATCTTCCCATGCCAATTGAGGTGTGTTTTGTGGCACTGTGCTGGGAGGAGAGCTGAGCCATCCCTCTGGCTGAGGTACCTGCGGCTCAGTAGTAACTGGGAGCTGCTGAGACACTGCACAGGAATGGGATTTATTTAGAACCTGATTTCTAGGCTTGCTTTGTGTACAATAACATTACAGCAACATAACAAGAGCCTTTAAAGTGGGTATTTATCAGCAGGGCAAATAGTGCTGCAAGGAAGGGTTAAGAGAGTAAATGCTGCATTTCCATCCAGTGCCAGGAATGTGAGAACAGTTTTATGATCCTTGTTACTGAGCATGTAAGGATTGTGTACTCATTCCTCTATTTCCTTCTAATTTTGGAGCTGCTTTGCCTGTGCAAGTTAAATCTAAAATTTAAATTAAAGTGGTCTGCTCATGTATCCTAAAGGATCCCAGATTATTTTGGATTCTTCCTAAAATAATTAAACTCATAATATTTTCCAAAATACTGTAGTTTAGGCAAAGCAAATTAGACTGCTAGACAATAGATATCTTAAGTACTCATTACTTTGGTTGCCAGCTCCAGCAGTTATTCTTGGGGCTTCACTGGGCTAAAGTTAGATATCTTTCACTGTGTCTGCAGCTCCTCAGGCCTTTACTTTCCCCAAAAAAACATTATATATTGGAAAACTCATGGCAATAGGGGGAAAGAGCTTGAAAAGAGGTGACAGAATAGGACTTGTTCAATAACTGTGTAAGTGGCCTCAGCCAGCTGGTCTGAAAGAGCATTTTCATTTGTCCCTGACTTGAATGAGAGTTCAAGTGGCCAATTCACTTTGTGCAAACTGGATGGTGTGAGAGGAAGTCAAAGAAAAAAGCATGGCTTTAAAAGTTTGTTCTCTGGTTCATGTTAAAAGGCTATTCTTGAATAAATAAATATTGAATTTTTTGTGTGAAATATAACTGAAAGTATTTTGTGCATTCTGCATGCTTACTGAATTATGCTGTGTTACATTGGAGAACATGACATTTTGCTTCATACTTCGTTGATTTGCATGATGCAGGAAGAAAATAGAATGAAAACATGGCCAAACTTGTCAGAGTCTAAATTTTGATAATTTTCAGATTTTCTGTAAGAAAAATACTTTCTTCTTCATTCATATGAGGGAATATGATCTGATCCCCCTAAAATATATCTATTTTTTTTGTTGTGATGTCATGTCACACAGTACAGAGGCAAGCTGAAATGTGCACTGTGGTTCACAGATCCTTTTCTGACTGATTGTTCTCTGTGCATTTGCATGGCTTGGTTTTGCATTGGTCTCTTTCTTTTTTTTCCCCAAGCAAACACACTTTACTTGCTAACAGGATACCAGCTGCTGTTCTAATTTAGCACTCAGCCTGTGTCCCAGTTTCACATTTGTGATATGCTAATATAAACTTCACTGAGCTTCTCCAATGCACATACAGTGCAAAGAAATCTTGTTCCTTTTTACTGGGTTTCTTCTTGTTAGAGACTTGCAACCTCATACTGCCATGAACAAATATCAGTGTTGTAGAGGGATTTCTACTGCATTTGAAAGCTAATTGACAGTGCTAAATCTCTTTCTGTATATATTTCTCTTACAAATAGCTATTTTGTTTTATTTTGAAGTGCTTACTAGAGATGGGGACAGCAACCTGTCATATTGATCTCTAATGTATGTGATTATATGAATATACTTCGCTTTCCCTAATTAGCATCTTGGAGATCTGTTAGATTTCATGTGTAGTATTCAAAATGAATTATCCCTTATAGCTTACAGACATAACAAAATCATTAAATTCAGTAGAAAGAATCACCAGTATCAATGATTTATCTTTTGCCCATCTTGTCAAATCATTCTTTTGTGATGCAAGTATATGTAGGCAGGTGGGAAAATATGCAACACACTTTCACTTAATGCCCTTTTGATATGCCTCCTACATCTATTCCCAACTTAAAAGCTGTGGCAAAGGAATGAAAAAGCCTAAGAGCTCTGAAGTCTGGATGTAAATCTGACTATAGATTCAGCTTCTCTCCCTTTATAAAAATAAATGCTATGAATTGCCCTTGAAAAGAAATTTTATTTATAGATTTAAAACACTGATTACTAATGGCAGGAGTCAGGCAAGAATTCAGTAGTTAAGGAAGAAATAGATGAGGAAGGGACAAGCTGGGCTCCCAGAGGTCCATGGGCTGCAGTAGGAGGGCTGCAAAATGTCACAGCTAGTGGTTGCATGATGCAAATGGGAGTAAGACAGGGGGAAAAGGAGGACTGTGAAGTTCTACAGTATGCACATTAGTGTGACATTTGAGAATGGCCTTCACCTTGGGAACAAATGAGCAGATGTGTGATGGGTTGCCCCTCTGTCATCCTACTCCATCTTTTCTACCATGCCTGCAAAAAGTGGTGCCAAGTGGCGCTTGTTCGTCTCTGACTGGCGTGCGTATGGAACAAGCTGGTGTGGTTTGCCTGCAACATCCCAACCTGCTTTAGTGGGTGGCTTAATACCAAACACAGGCATAAGGGATGTGGGAGGGCCTTTTGAAGAGCAGTTGTGAGCTGTGAACAGTCATTAAATAGAGGAGAACACTCGGCTTAGCTTCTGCTTTATTTTTTAAATTTTGTTTGTAAAACCATTGTAAGGAAACTGTGGTGGCAAAACTGATAAAAAGTGGGAGTTGAGGAGAGGAGTCCAGGAAAAGCTTCCTAAAGGCCAAAACTGTCAATTATATTATTAACATGTCTTATGTACCCTTTATGAAAAATTGTCAGTTGTTTGGAACTAACAGATGCAATGGAAGGGATGTACAGTTGATGCTTCAGTGAGCCACCATTTTGAAATATTGCAGCAGTCATGAAAATGTCATAACTTTGAAAGAAGCCACTGAGACCAGAAGGAAAGTGTTAATTATGGGCTAAGATTATGATCAAAAATTCAAAGAAATCTCTGAGTTCAGCTACTTGTACTTCACACCTTGATGCCCAGGGTGCAGAGAGGGGGATGATGCTAAGGTAACACATGCATGCCTAGATTAAATGCTGATCCTGAAATCAAATGGGATAAATGATTAAAGGCAAAGGAAGATTACAAAGGTCTCCAGGACCAGCTGAGTTATGGTAAAATGGAATAGACAGCAGAGCATCTGAGGAGGAGCAAAAGTTGAAGACATCTGTATTTAATGCACATGTTTAAGTATGCTCCAGGATTTTATCTCCCTTTGTTTTGCTTTTTTTTAGTAGCATGGACATTTGCCTTTGAATTAGTGATCTAGAATCCTTTACTGTAAGTAGTGTAGGGAATCAGACACTTTTTATGCCTACACATCATATTAAATATGTTCTAGAAATGCTCATTTCTTTTACCAACCATGAATGGAGCTGACAATGATCCACTCTCCCACTTAGGTGAGAGAAATCCAAACCCATGTTCGTAGTACTATAATCAAGAAGTTAATTATTTGTTTTTTAAAAGAAATGCTGCATTATTTTGTGCTGTTTTAATGTTTTAAGCAGTCATTAAGCAGAATTAAATCTGGCAGGCAGAGGGCACCCTCTCTTCTTGATGGCAACACTCAAATAAATGTAGTCTGCATACAAACCCTTGGGGGGCCTAAACACAAAAAACCAACATTATTTGTTCTAAAGATGAAGTTCTCACAATTATATTGCACCTTGTGACTGAGACATTAATTATCTCATCAAACCACATTTGGAGTGGTACGCCCAGGGAAATAGAGAGGACTTCTGACACCTGCCTCCTGTGAACATCAAGGACTCTTATTGTCAACAGTGAGAGAAAGAAAAGACACCCACTGTGCCAAACACTGTTACCTGTCCCTCTACCAAAGGGCAGCCTGCAAGGAGCAGGACCTATCTTGTCTTAGAAGTACAGGGTCAATTTATAATATGTGGGCTTTTATTAAGAATAGTTTTGTCTAAATGCTACAGACATTTTAGGTCTGGCAACTACTGATTCACAGTTTGGTTTCTAATCCGTGCCTGTTTGGCCTTTTCTGGAAATTTGTTCATAAATGTAAGAATGAATCCTGCATTACTGCATATACAAAGACATCACTTGGCGGGTTCAGCCACGGCTGTTAGTGGTCACACTGGGTAGTTGGAATTTTCACAAGCTTTTGTAATGATCACTTCAGTGGACATCTTCTCTCACAAGTTTGCTTTGTCAAATTGTTGTCACTGAACAAAGTAACAAGCCATGACAAAGTTCTCTGAGCCTGAGATCTGATTGATGCTCAGTACACAAGGGACTCTGCTTAGCTTCTCTTCAGCAAAGAGAATTTCACAATTATACTACAATATCTTAGACAGACAGACAGTGGATTAGAATACATTGCATACAAAAAGAACTTAAAGAAACCTCCACCTGGTGAAAAGACAGTTAAAATGACAAGAAAACAACTGCAAGAAAATAGGAATTTCTTACATGGAGTAATTGAGTCATTCACAGGATGGAAATGCAATCACACTTTTAACATTTAACAAGAAGCTTAGAGACTGCAGAATTTCCTTGTTTTCTAAGATTAAGAAAGTTAGTGACTTCTGCTGTGTGACTTTAGGAGGAGTATTTTCACAAAACTTTTCTTTTTAATGAAAACTTCAGCAGATCCTTCAGCAAGAAGCGCATGAGATTCTTAGAAACTGCTGTTCAGCCAGACCCATTCCCTTCGGAGTAGCATGATGGAATTTCTACACTTCAGACAGAGGAGAAATAAATGGGTTTGGGAAAGGCACACTAGAGATGATACAGTGCTTTATCTGTAGCTGATAAAAACTTGCAGGGAAATGAAAAGGGTCTGGCTGAAATCTGACTCTGCAGACGCAGAAGTCTTGGTAAATAGGATGAAGTGGATCAAACTGAAATAGAGTGCAGGGTTTCCAGTTGGTCTTCCTGCCAAGGGAGAGAGAGACTCTGGATCAGTGATTTGGCACTTGTTCATGTGCTTGGTTGAATCAAACTGCTTTGGGATTGATTTGCTTACAGTTTCAAACTTGGGTAGAACAAGTTGTTGGTGGCTTTGTGTGCCCATGTGTGTGTTGTTTTTGTGTATTTGGTTTAAACTTCTTTTGGCTGCATTTGGAAAACAAATGTTACTTTCTATGGTTTCTTTCAAAGTCTTGACCAGGCAAGACTCTGCAGCCAGGCCTTCCAGGGACATACCAGAGGTCATCTCTGTTTTGCATCTCTGGAAATGTAGGCCAGAACATTTCAACAGGAGGGTAAAAATATTTCTTTGCTCGTGCATTACCTCTTCTTAAGACAAGTAACCTGATCTGGCATTTGACCCGACTGTCTGTAATTCCTATCTGATCTTCACACCATCCACTTGATTTCAGCTCGGACACATCATCTTGTTACTGTGGCAGAAAATGTGACTTGTCATAATTTTTCACTGACCATTATGAGAACAAGAGCAGGGAGATGGACCTCATATCACAGCAGCCCCCTGTTATCTGTAGATAAACATGTGGTGAAAGGTTCTGTAGCCAATTTAATGGTGCTTAGTTTTTCCAGGTTTTCTGCTGAAATCAGGCTCTGAGTAGAGCCGTGACAAACTTTCTTTGGAAGAACCTCTTTAGAGACCTAGACTGCAGTTGAGCATGAAAGATGCATACAACTAATTTTTTTAGGGTCCACATACTCATTTAGAACCTAAATAGTTTGCATCTGGAAAACATTGGTGAGTTGAGTCAAGACCAAGTGGTTTCAGAACTTAAATTCAAGCTCATTTTTTCCCAGGGAATCTGCTGATCTTGGAGACATTTATACCACTTGCTTTCTTAGGAACTTCATGCTGCCACCAACAATCATAGTATTTAATCCCAGATTTATCTTGAAGTTACAGCCTGTATTTTTTTTTTTATGTTAAGGTGAGCAAATAAACGGCACTATATCAAAGACATCTGTCAAGTTTAATGGAAATACCCAGCCACTGCTTATCTACAGGTCCTCAGATAACTGATTATTGTAAACAGGAAACATTTTAAAAAGTAAATGTGGGTGCACATTTTTCCATCGTGGCAACAAAAGAGAGTTGTGGCTGTCTGACATCCCTTTTTTGGCAGAAAACAGAGCAAGATGGCTTGCTTGATGATTGTACTGTGACCAAATCCCTTGTACTGACCACTTTCAAACCTATATTTACACATGTTCCTGTAAAGGGAAGGGCTGTCTGACCCAATTGTGCTGAAGGCAAAACACAAGAGCAAGGAATTTATTTTTGTTTTGAAACATTTTCCACTACATATCGTGCCTTCCTTGTTTTGAAATATTTTCCACTATATAGTGTCTTCTTTCTTTCATCAATATCAACTCAGTATGCTTCCCACCCCCCCCCCCCAAAATGTTTCTTTTTGCCTTAGAAACCAGTTTTTATCTATAAAAGGTGGAAGACAGGACAGAAAAGTTTGTTATTTATAGACATTTTTCATTCATACTTAAATAGGTATTTCAGCTGTTGAACCTTGACATCCTGTAATCTCTGTTTTCACTTTAGCAGTTGAGTGCCTTCTAAGTGTCATGTGTTTTGAGCTGCACTGTTGCATTCATCCCAATAATGGCCAGGATCGAATGGCTCCACCGTGTTTATGAGAACGAGATGTGAATGCAACCAGGAGCAGGGCTGCTTCAGGAGAGGGAAGGATATGTCCTAACACATTTTTTCTCCCCACCCCAATAATCCCTGATGACTGATTAAGATGGGACTTTCAGGGCTTTAGCCACTTCATTCACTGTGCATAGTCCAGAACACTTTTATTGGAGCTGGAAACAAGTACCTTTCTAATGGTATATGTTTCTAGGTTTTGGCAAAGAAAGATGAAATTACAAATGAATCATAAAAACATTTTACTGGATCAGTCATTCACCTTTTCCATAGTTTTACTTCGCCTTTTATTTTAAATAGCTTTTGTTCAAAGTGCTAGGGCTGCTTGCTTAGTTATTCAGCACATTTGTGCTCTGAATGGCTCTAATGATTTCATGGCTTCAGACTGTCCTCAGGAAGCTATTCATAGCAAGTCACACATTAAGGGTAGTCCTAATCTTCAGTTAATTTGAATGTGGAAACAGATTCCAGATACTTTACCTCGAGTTTATTTATTTTAGTAGACATTTAATGGTCTTCATATGTATTTTATTATTATATTTCTCTTCATCAATTCACCCACTTTCTCTTCAAGTTCAACCCTCTTAACACACACACATGCACACACCAACACATGCTCCCAAATGCAGTGTATTGCTAACACAAAATTCCTTTCTGAAGCATAGGCTTAGAGTCAGAGACTCTTTCTCACATCAGACCTTCCCACTGCAGAGAACCAGATTCAATGAAATAGGAGTTCAATGTCTCTTTTAAGCAGACATTATTAGTAATATTCCTGGCATAAGAAGATTGAGACTTCAAGACTCCATGTCCTTATCTGAATAATTACCTAGTGATAATCATGAATCTCCCTTGTTTCCCTGTTACCCATGTGTGTCTTAGAATCAGTCAAGACAGATAGCAATTTATTATTCCCTTCTTCCCTCTGGCAGCCTCTGACATTCTAACACTTGATCCAGGAGCTGGTGGTGACTGCTTTGTCACTGCATTAGATCCCCAGTTAGGTCAATGGAGTTACCAACCTGCTGACCACGTGGCAGACAACAGTCAGTTAATGAGTAGGTGTGGGAAGAGTCACTAATTAAATGTAATGTGATCAGTCTGGAAGTTGGTATTAGAAATATAATTTTAAACTGAGTAATTTGGTGTTTGCCAAAATGTCTTCCATTGCTCAGAAGCTTTCTGCATCCCACTCCTCATGCCTAATTACCACATAAGTTTCTATTTTTACAAAACATTGGAGAAATCACATACTTTGAAAGAATTTTACCAATTATATTGTCTCTCTCTGAGAGATACAGAAAAAAGACAACTATGATTCCTGAGACTTCTCAAGAGGTAATAGTCTTGAATTGTTGTTTTACATGAGCATTTTGTTACAAATTGCAGAATTAGGATGCAAAACGAACCTTTATGTAAAAACATAGGAAAGATAAAGTCTACTAGAACGATGACAAAATGTTTTCTCCTATTTTTGCCAAGGAGTTTAATTATATTGTTCTCACTCTGTGGGAAATGTCATAATTTGCTAAGTGAGATGTCTGATGTGCAGTTTGCCCCCCCCCCCCCTTTAATACACACAGTCCTTCCACAGCATCCTGAGGCTACAAAATCGAGGTAGATCAACTTTCCGGTTGATCTCTCCATGGTTCATGGCTCCCTGTTATGTCTTAGTCTAACTTTGAGTCACAGATAAAAGTTTTCTTTAATTTCCAGGTGATTTAAAGACAATGGATATTAGGCTCTTTGGTTGCAAGGGCACTGTTAAAAATACATGGAAGTATTTTCATTAAGAAAGAAATCTTTCTACAAGCCACTGGATTTCTTGAAATACTCTGTGGTGAGGCATGTTAATTTTATGTAGAGGATAAACTAAACAGGAAACTAATATTATAAAAATATATATTAAATAAAATTCTAGGTATTTAGTGTGTTTCTGTCCAGATTTTTTTTTCCTCTAAATGTGCCTTTTGGCTTCATGCCTCATGCTGCACCCAAGGTGTACTATTATGGCATGATACTGAACATCCTGTTGTGCCGTATGTTCCAGCAGATGTTCTTGGGACTTATTTTTCTATCATTTGAAATTAATTTTGGTAGACTCTTCAATTGCATACTTTTCAAATTCTTCTGCAATTGAAAATGCAAGACTCCTGTGATTTGACTGTATGTATATTTTATACACACATACTCATGATTACATATTAATACCCAATGTCTGTTTAATATTAATCCGCAGTCATGTGATAAACAAGAGGATTGTAGTTAGCAGTTAAGCCAAGATCTTGAAAGCAGCAGATAGAAAATATCCAGTATGGCACACTTTAGGCTTCAGGGGAAATTTGTTATAAGTGATCTTATTTAATCCAAACACTTATCATCCCTTTTCATGGGTGATGCTAAAGTGAAATTCTTGGATAAATAGAGATAAATAACTATTTTTAAAGGAATTTATCTTTTAAAAATTAAATCTCAAAGAAATTCTAGCCAAACCTAATTATCCCAATATATGGATCCATATGGTATTTTGATACAGATTTGGTTGGTTTATTTACAGAAGTTTTAGGCATCTATTTAATTTATTAGTGCTCATTCTTTTTTTATTTATTTATTTTCTTTTTCTTGAAATAGAATGCAACTATTTCTTTATCATATCTCTCTTTGGAGAGATTTAAACATTTTTGGTTTATTAACCAAAAATAAGAATTAATTATAAAACCCCGTTTGGTATAAATGAAAGATTTTCTATTTTAATAGAGAGATATTTATGAATGTGATTCTTTAAATGGTCTTATTCAAAATTCATAGAAGGAGATCAGGAGCTTTGGTAGGCTTGGAGCAGAGCTGAGAAAATAATGAACAAATCTAGGTGTGCTTAGTACTGATCTCTCCTGTAAATATTTTACTGGTTTATTACAAAGGAAACCTTAGTGAAATAAAATTAATCAAGGTCTTTTCTGAGTCTTTGTCCACAGTCACAATCTACTGTGGAACAACAACGATTTCCATGATGAAAAAAGGGCTCATTCAAATGGAGAATTCAGTTGGGTCAGCAAATGCCAGAGACTTAAAACTGCAGAGAGGATTGGGAGAGCAGGCAGTGGGATTAATCTGGATATGATTTTGATTTTACACAGAAGGTTTTGTTGGAGGCAGTTCCTCAGAAACCAAGTGTTAGGTTCCAGGAATAATGCAATGACTTAATATTCCTTACGCCCTTTATGATTTGATACATTCCTTGTTTGTCTTCTGGATTTGAAGCCTTCGTGGCTGCCACATTTGTGTTTTCCAAATATTTGTGTATAACCAGAAAAGCTGGAAAATTGTTTTTATTTATTCAATAAGAGGGAAGTTGAAATTCGCATATAATCTGTGACTCAGAGGTCTGGGATTCTGGGAGAAAACACCTGATACCATGAGGAAATTACAAGACTTGTCAATATTGCTCAGGTGAATCATAAAGTTCAAGACTCAACAACTTTTGCTCTCAGTAAAACATGTGACACTTCCACCTGAATGTACAGACATCTGGCAAAAGTCTTCACATTATTTATTTAAGAAAAGCAGCTATGGAGGCTGCATTTGCTCATCTCAAGTACATCTTTACACTGGACCAAAAACCTTCCCAATTCTTTCTCATAGCAAATATAGGAGGCCTGAGGCTGAAAAAGAAGCTCCCAGAAGTAATTCCTCTCTGGAAAGCTTCAGTTGTCTCAGTCAGGGTTTGCTTTGGGTGCCAGTGTAGCTCAGTGGTGAGTTTTGAAGGTTATTTCAGTGATCGCTTGCAAACATGATAAACCCATCACCATGTCTGGTGTGCTGTGTATTTCACTTTTTTTGGAGAGTGGAGGATAAAATTTCTCAGTCTTTTTTTTTTTTTTGATTTGTCACAGACATTGAAAATCTTAAAAATTACTAAAAGTGATAAAAATAGCTTTCATACATGCTAATGATCCATCCAGTTTGTTGTTTAGTGTTTAGGTCCTTTACTGGCAATGAAGCAAAGTCTCAATGTCCCACTGGGAAGCCAAGTTTCCCCCTCTGCCAGCTGTATTTTTGTTCTCCTTCCTGTAGGTGTTTGGTTAATGAAAACAAAACCATTGCAGATTGGAAACTACAAAATTAAGTTCTCAAATTGCTGACAACTTAAATGCTGTCACATGTTAATGTTATTACATCACTGAAAGTCAGAGTTGTCTGTACCCAAAAGACATATTAGATTGTTTGTGCTTTGCTACCCATCTGGTGAGCAGCTAATTATTTGGACCCCTTCCAACAGGGTCCAACAAGCACCTGGCAGAGGATGTGCATCTGTTTCATTTTGCCATTGCAAAGGAGTGTTACAGACCCTTTTTGGTTATCGTTGTTTCATTATGGAATTGCATCTGAATGGCAAGAGTGAACCAGGGCCAATATCTTGAATGGCACAGTGGAGGTTGGTTATCTATTAAATCTAATATCCCCAGGCTCCCTCCATCAGCAGCAGGAAAATGCATGTTTCTGTAGGCAGCACTCCAATGGCTTGTTTCCCTGGGCTCAAGTTAATGTTTGTGAATATCTCCTCTATCAGTAGAATTATCTGAAGCACTATCTGTAAATATGTAGAGCCCAAAGTTTTACTAAATTTCAAGAAGACTGTTTCCTGGGTTTCATGCTAAAAGATGATCAGAGTATTTACAGTTTCAAGTCAATTATACATCTATCTTGTTCCAATTTTTGTGCTGAAAGAATAATTTTGCAGTCATTAGTCCCAAAGTATTATTTTGAGTCTTAATAAGTTACACAAAATGACACATATTCCCCTGGCAGCCAAAACCAGCCCATGTGATGATTCTCTGCATCTTTTGAAATATTTTTCTGCATGTAGGAAGATGCAGACATATGTTGAATGCCTTCTATTTCATCGATGCAACTCCACATGCTTAGGTCCATCATCTGCAACTACATTGGCACAGAAGATGTGCATTGTTTGGGTTGTATTTGGATGGTCCAGTTTATTTTACAACTGACTATTTATGGCCTGATGAATTTAGCATCTGGGAACAGAGCATTGAAAAGGGTGAACTATCCTGTCTAAGAGAGAACAGCTTGAATAATGCATGTCTCAGACACTGCTCATTCAGACTATGAACAGCTTCCTGATGCAATTTTATTTGTTTCATTGATATTTGTAAGGCAAGAGGGGTTTTGTCCCCCCTGTTTTGGTATTCATATGAATACTCATGTTTGCATGTGGACATTCTGTTAGCTATGGACAGTAGTATGCATAAGGTCAAGCTAAATAAAGACAGTCTTCTAGTCAAAGAAAAATCTACAAAATCTGTCCAAAATGCTCCAGAAATCTTGCAAGGCAATGGGGAAGAACACCCTGTGCTTTGTGCAAGCAGCTACATGCTGTGAATAGCAAGTGCCCAACGAGCAGTTAAATTGAGTATTGTGTGCACAGCCCAGAAGGTGAAATTTCTCTTTGTAAACTGAATGCAAAATGATTAACAAATTATTTAGTAAATAGCTTGTTCTGTCACCATCACACGTAACAAAACTTCTTTCCTTTTTTTCTGAAGGGATGCAGCAGAAAAAGACATGTTTTAATTTTATTGCAAGGCACTAAAGCATTTCTGCTGCAATTAATCCAGGAGGTATTCACAGGCTGATGACCAGCTTGTGTCCATGCGCTGGTGGAGAGGTCAGGAGCTGCCACCAAAGATGGACAGTTTCAACTCTATTTTCTATCGACCAGGGCAATAACAGCATCTGTCCCCTCTACCTAGACATTTATCTTACTAGATTCTGAGCTGAGTGACAGAGAATACAGTATTTTACAGAGTGGGGGGAGTGTATGCCATCAGCATGGCATACAACACATCTGTACTGCAGCTGTGCCAGGCTGGCTGGTGACACATCATAGCTGAAAAGAAAACACAGGGCAGGTCTCATGTGTGCCTGCTGTATGCCACTAATATTGTAACAGCTCCTCACATTTGGGTTCACCATTTCTGTTTGTATTAGTGACATTTTCCGAGTGTCAAGTCTGCTCTCCCTGTCTTAGATGGTGCTGGTTTGCTGAACCCTCAAAACTGAGAGCAGAATGAGGGCACAAATGTGTGAAGTGAATGTGCCCCTGTATGCATTAATTTTTTTCTTAAATTACATGAAGCTTGTCTTGCCTTTCTTACAAATGCTCTGTGCTGTGTATACATCTGCACTGTGTATGCAGAGATCATCCAACTGTCCAGTCCACTAAAGTCCTGATGCCCTTTACCCAAAATATTTGCTGACACAGAGTGATCCAGATTTTCAAAAGCACATTTTCATTGTAGACATTGCATGGGCTTTTTTGCTATTCTGTCAGTCATAAACCTTAGTATAACCTTGGGTGACCAGTCTCCTGCTCTCTGACCTGTTCTGTTTTTATCCAAAAATCAATTAGTGTCTTTCACTTCTATTGCTAAAGCCAGGTTTATGTGAGTCCAGGTATTGGGGTCTTGAAGTCATTTGGAGCTGAAGTCAAAAGAATATCTAATCCTCTTGGATCAACCTAAGTTTCTTCCCATATGCTGCTGAGGGGGTGGAATTATAGTGAGTCATAAGGAAACGGAGGCTGATGGGAACTGAGGAGCAATTTGTTAAATCATCTTTCAGTTTCTCCTGATTATTTCTCTACATTCCCCCTTCTTCCCATTGCAAAGCCAAGCAGGCAGCTTGCCCTGCTGGTGGGAAAAGGCTCACACATTGATGCACACTCTGAGCTCTGTGGGTGCCAGTGCCCCTGTGTAGGGCTGATGCCGGCTCCTGCTCTCTATTTCCATGCAAAGTCAAAAGAGTTTTTTTTAAACATTTGTTAAATTATTTTTCAGAGGTGTTGAAGAACTTGAAACCAATTAGAAATCTGAATTTTCAAGAAAAGGTCACAGCTCAATTTAAACATATTCATGACTATCCTTAGGAAGTTGCAGTCAATATCTAAACGTGATCTATCTCCAAGTACTTCTTGGGGAAGCTCTGTGTGTGTTTTTTGTTTTTTTTCTTTAGGAAAAAACTGTAGAAATCTGGTTATTGTTTCCCTTATCTCCTTTACTGAAAGATACTATTTTTCTCCTTTCTCCTCTTATCCTCTTTTCACCTTCTTTGGGATAAAAGTGGTAGTTCTCAGATACGGTTCAGAGCATTATCTAGTCCAATCTCCCCTTCACAGCAGCTGAGTATGAAAAGACAGCAGCACTTCAGTCCTTGGAAATGGTATCATTAGTACTGTCAGCAGGAGGAATCCTTTCAGATACGTGTACCCCCTATTTCACCATGAATTCAGTTTCATTCTTTCTCCCACATCTCTTTCTGTACCTTTCTGAAGGAGTGCAACCCATGTTATCTTTGTCTAAAATCATGATTTCTTTTTAAGCACACCAGCACACTGTTAGCAACATTGGAAGAAAATGACCATAAAACTAAGGTTTTATTTCTAATTTATATTGCTGGTTTAGCTAGCAAAAGTATGAACAGTTGCTTCCTTATGGTACAATGGCCTGCTTCACAAGAGGGCACAAGTTTCTGAGATGAACCAACTATCATTTTTATACAAGGTGTTAGATACAACAACAGTACTTACAAATTAAAATAAGTAAATAACAAAGTCTTTCTAGTCCCTTTACACACATACTTTTGTGAACATCATGCAGCTACTTATTTTGTTGTCAGCAGAGCAACATTTTTAAAGTCCAAACCTCTCATTCTCTAGGCGGAATATTTTTAACATCAATTCTATGTTAAAAAAATACAGCCAGTGAATTCAATGAAATGCTTTCAGTTTGATAACACATCTTTCTAGCTTCTTCTTTCTTGTGTGACTCATTATCATATCTAAAACAGGAGAATGTAAGAAAGAAGACTAGAATATGGGGTAAATAATAGAAAATTCTCCCTGCCTATGTGAATGCAGGAATATCTGTGGCACTTGGCTAGAGTTGTGAGGACAGGTATACGCCTGAGGCATTTCTACTATAGAATACTAAAACTGAATATCAAACACATCTGTTGACAAATTGAGACTGACTTGATTTTCATTATGATTAAAAGGCCTTCCTGAAGCAATAAATATTTATCCAAATATAGCTTGTTCCCAGAAGACAGATCTGGATTTCTCCTTGTTGACTTTGGTCACTGAACTGAAGTCAAGTTAGGAGCACAGATCCCTCAGATACGTGAGAGACGCAACCTGTGGAAGTTCTTTCTCTTTCCACAGATTACCAGGACAGTAGAGCAGTCTCCCAGTTAAGGTGCTAAATAAAGGTGTGTTGAGTCCCAGCTCTTATACTAGGAGACATTACAGTATGCCTTATGTAGGAATAAATACTCTTTTAAATAGGAGAAGCATGCTGGAAGAACAATTTGCCAACTAGGACTTATAAATTAAGTACTCAGAGCTGAAATAATGACTTAGGTCCTTATTAAGTGCCTGCTTTGCATGCTTCATGGGCCCTTTTAGCAACCATGTGAAAAAATTAGATGTTCTACTGGGAAACATGCTACTTAGACTCAGCCTTGAGACTCCAAATGCAATTTTCCATATATGTCTGTGCCTAATAAATTATGTACATAGATAGCAACTTGCTAATTTACATATTAATAAAAATTAGTTCTCTTCAGATTATGTACAATCTACTGTGTCTAGCTGTTCCCTTTCTTGTTTAGGGGTTATAAAGAATGTATGTGAATGTATGTTCGAGAATGAGCTTCAACAGCTTCAGAATTACAGCAGCAGCAGAATTTGCACATTCTCACAGGGTGCTGCATAGGACAGAGTTCTATTTTTATGTAAGTAGCTTCCCACTTCTAAGGCACTGATGTTCATTCAAACCTCTGCCTTTTTCCATCTGCTGGAGCTTCCCAGATGATTTGTGGGTGGGATAAAGGCTTCCTGCATGAAGGATGCATTTTACAAGTTTTGTGGCCTTTTTTCTTGCCCCATGACTTTGTGTTGGTGAGACCCTTTGATTCCACTTGGATACTGGAAGATAGCAAGGCTAAGAGTCAATGCCTAGCTTTTCATAATTCTTCAGAATTCTGCACTGGACTTGTAAATGTTTTTGAATATCCTGTAAGAAATCCTAAATTTTATTCCTCCAAAAGACTTAGATCTGTTTTTATTTTACCTACTCGATATACAAGAATTGCCTTTCAGTAGTTTAATTCCAGAGTTAATATCCTGAATTTGTTTGTGGAGACCGTATTTTAAAATGAGGAGGACATCATACAAAAACCTTCAGGTTTGTTTTCTCAGAGTTAGGTAAGCCAAGTGTCTTGTTTCAACAGCACTGCTGAAGCAGTGTGGAAATGTTACTGATTCCAGCAACCAGTGAATCAGTGTCTGGGAGCTGCTTGTTAGACAGTAAAGTTGCTTGGATAGATGGTTCCTGGCTGGTAATATTGACCCACTCTGTGTTATGAAAGAGTTACCATGCCTGAACCTAGAAATTCAGTCTGGGAAACACTATAATCATGTGGCTCTAGGCTGTTGAGATTTCTTCTTGGCCTGCAGCAGTTAAAATGCATCACAGTGGGTTTCAGTTCCAAAGGAATGCCTGGATTAATCAATTGTGTCCACGAGCATTGAGAACATTTACTAATTATAGAATTTCATGCACTATAGGTGCCTAAACTCCTCTTGTTGATGAAGACCTTGTCAGTATTGACCATGCTTTCCACCTCTGAAGAGGAAACCTAAGGCTTGACTCAGGTGCATAGCCATGACTGCTTGGTATAATCCGAAGTGCTCTACCCTGTCTGTGACCTGCACAGGGCTGGAATATCTCTTGCAAATCTTATCAGAGACCTGTGTGGCCCCTAAAAATTAAGTGAATTTAGGGCATCTCAAATGGAAGTAGACATCTGCTTGGGGGACAGTCAGAAACCCCGTGGCTGGTCTTTTGAATTGCTCTTTGGTCTGGGACTGACCAGGGCAGGGGCTTAAACACTGAACTCACAGTTCCACAGGGTGGCACATCATGATACCAATCCATGGAAAGCATGTTTTCAGGGATGGGGCATCTAACACTCTGGGAAACTTATTTCAATGTTTCATAAGCCTCATCATAAGAAATGTATTCTTTATAACTTTTCTAAAACTACTCTCTTTTAGTTTAAAATTATTACCTCTTGTCCTCTTGCAATAGGCCCCGTTAAAATGTTTGTCCCCATCATTATTATAAGCCCCTATTAAGTATTAAAATGCCACTATAAAGTCTCACTTGAGCCATCTCTTCTCCAGACTGAACAATCCCAATTCTCTCACCATGTCTTCATAGGAGAAGTGCTCCAGCCCTCTTTCCATCTTCAAGGCCTCCTCTGGACCCAATCCTAACAGGTCCATGTCTTTGCTGTGATAAGGACCCCAAAGCTGGATGCTGTAATCTAGGTGGTGTATCATGAGAGGGGAGTAGAGAGGGAGAATCTCATCCCTTGACTTGCTGGTCACACTCTTTTTGATGCAGCCCAGAGTATAATTGCATTGTCCCATTTCTCTCTTTGTATTTCTTTTGTTCATTATCCAGCATTTGATAGGGAAACCATACCACCCAAAATTCAGGATTTTATTCACTTGGCCACAGCCTCAGGAGCCATGTCCTTTTGCCCTTCTAAAAGAAGGCTATTTTCCTTCATCTCTGCTAACCCAGTTGCCAAGTGTAACTGTCTTATATTCCTATCAATAAGGGAAGTAATTGAAGGATTTTTCATTAATAAGTAGGATCTTCAGGAAGAGAAAAACAGGGGTTGAATCTCCTCAGGTTAGCAAAGGAAGATGGGTACCCAGATCCTTTGAAAGATAAAAATAGAGATTTTCAATCTGTATCTTGCTTCAGGCATTACAAGTGCAGAGAAATGTCAAGACCATGTCAGAGAGGCCTTTCAATATAGGCAGTCGTTTCAGGAAGAAAAGACCATTCTTCACTGTCATTAACTGGATACATTTTCCACCCTCAACTGGTTGCTTATCTCGTTCACTCTATCACCAGATTGCAGGGAGGGGATGTCAATGTGGGTGTTAGGGCATGTCTGTATGCTTATGTGTATGCTGCTGTACATTTGTAAGCTGCTGGTGAATCAGTGTTTGGCTGTATTAGGACAGTGGCATGCCCAGAAGCTTTATAAGTGGTTTCTAAAAAAGATTTGAAATGCTATTAAGCCCTCAGCCAGGAGTAAATTCCATATAATTTGTCTCATACCACAGCATGGTCTCCCTCTACCAGGAACTACTTCTGTATTGTCTCTCTTCCTGGTGCACTCCAGGTGCCATCCCAGAAGGAATATTACTCAGTGAGTTTCACAGGGAGACTGTATCCCACTTACAACCTAACTTAAGATTAATGAAAGAAAGAAGTGCCCAGTGCCCAAATGGGAGAATAGAATCACTTGGAAGAAAGAAAAATCATAGCTCATGCAGAACATTGACAGAACAGACTATCAGAGCCAGCCAGGAGGAGGTAATGGAGAGAAGAAAGGTCTGTGATCTGGCTGGGCTCAGAGGGCTCTGAGCTAGCACTGACCTGAGCAGACAGTCCAGATGGTGCGAAGGTGCAGGTCAGTGCTGCACAGAGATAACCAGCTTGGATCTGGAAGCTATTTCACATTTTTTATGTGGCATCCTACCTGAGCCGCCTGTACAGGTCAAGGACTGAGCTCACCTCCTTGGAAACGCCTTAGGTATGTTCACATTGCACTTCACAGGTGAAATTGTACTGTACCCAGTACAATTTCAATCTTCTGCACTTCAAAGGCAGAAGACTGAAATTGTACTGGATACATCTCCACTCACTCCTAATACAGGTAATAGATGTAGCTGTGACCAAGAGCCAGTTGCATTAAGTGTTAAGTACCTCTCTGCCAGGGGAGGCTGTGGAGTGTCCCTCACTGGAAATACTCAAAATCCCATGCCATGTGCTTTAGGATGGCTCTACTTAAGCAGGGAGGTTGAATACTAGATGACCCATTGTCATCCCTTCAGACCTGACCCATCCTGTGATTTCAAATGACAAGATTGTTTTGTTGTTGTTGTTGTTGTTGTTGTTGTTTGGTTTGTTTTGGGTTTGTTGTTTTTTTTTTTTTTTTTTGTATTTTGAGTAAAAAAGTACTTCAGAATTTGGGATTTCACTTTAAGGATCAATTTTGTTTCATGTAGATTTTGCAGAGTTCAGCTCTTGAATATCACTCTGACGTTAAAAAAATCATATGACATTGTCCATTCTTTCTTAAGGGCCATGAGGCAGTTTGTAGGAAAAGGGGAATGAATGTTAGGGGAAGTTAACTGAATAGTGGGAGTTGTAATCACATGAATCCTGTCAGCTGTAGTGTTATGACCTTTGATTAATCTTTGTAGGAGAAAAAAAATAAGTCCTAATGAGTTTGTTTATTAGCATTTGTAAAATTTTATCGTTGCACTTAATTCTTAGAATGTTAAGTGCTATCTGTGATTAATCCCCCTCATGCAGAAAAGTTTTCACCAGCAGCTATGTCTTTTAGACTTTGTCTTGATTCACATGTAATTTAAGTTGACAAGGACTCCAGCAGTATAAAAGGGAACAAAGAGCTTAGTTTCAGTGTCTAATTCAGTTGTGGCTTCTGTATGGCTGATGCAGGACTGACTGGATGTACTTTGATAGTAATGTTAAATCTCACCACTCCCTGAGTGAGGATTGAAGTAATTAGCAGGGCTTAGTGCCAGATCGCAATGCAATTCACCATGATCGAACCTAATTCAAGATTTATGGAGTGACAATTTCAGTTATTTCTGGATTTTCAGACTAGTGATTTTTCTGCTTTGAAGGTATTCTGACAAGCTTTTTATTTTTGTATATCTCTTCTATTCAACATATGCAGTTTCTAGTGGGATTCCTGACTGAGACCTTTGAAAGTTTTTACATTGCAATGTGAGGAGGAACTCTAAAGTTCTAGGTACCTGTTCATTGAAATGGATTTTCAGTTCTCTTCCATGATGGCAAGGAAAAGCAGACACAGCAACACCCATTTTTGGAAAGATATTTTTACTCCCTCATTATTCCCTATTATAGTGTATGATGTGTAATTTTTAACAGCAATTTAAAAGTACATCCCATGGCTGCCAGAGCTAGTAGGAATGACTGGGCAGAGCCCCTTGGCTAAACTGCAGGTCAAAAAGATTTATGTGTACTGAGTTCTATCCTGGAGCCCATAGAGTGCTGACTCTGCCTTAACAGGAGGATGGCACTGCTCAGTTCTTACTGGCATCCACAACTCCTGCTCTAGGGGAACTCTGACACTTGTGTGTCAATCAAATGAAGATGTGAAATTTTGCAGTTTCCCACTAAAATATTTTTGCAAAGCATGCAATTCTGGAAATAACAGGAAAATTTGATCCAGGTACTTTGTTTTGTCATTTGTAATATAATTATATAGAATAATATAAGGAAGGCTTTGATATTTTTCCAAAGGTCAAAAGAAATTGAAATTATGCCTTTACACTTTTAAAAATCATACTGCTTGTTCATTTTCTTTGTTGAAAGCATGAAGGAGGTCAATACATTTGATAAAACATTTTTATTTTGTTGAAGCACCAAAAGCATAAGGATTTCATCCTGAAAAAGATGAAGATGGAAAGCTTTGCTTAAATGTCTCTGTGGTCAGAGAAGGAAAATAAAGACAGCATTTTATCCATTTATTTGGGAGGCTACTTTCCTAGCAGCCACAAATGATTTTCCTTCCACATACTCATACAGGTAACTACTCAAACATACAACTAAAAGTGACTGTTTGAAAATCAATGTGCATATCTTTCATGGATATTAAAGGAATTTCCATCACCCATGGATTTGGGATTGTTTGTATGATAATCTTCCCACCAGTCAAATGTGCACGTGCATTGCTGGGCAATTTTCAGATGTGAGACTGCAGCAGGTTTAGGCTTTGTACTAGTCCATGGGAAATATTCCTTTGGCTCACCTTTGAGAGCATGTCTTGATGTAGAGTTATTTACTTAGAGTCCAATGTCTAAATTGTGAAAGATGCTTCAGGAAATCCTTTATGTGTAAAGTGCAAAAGCTTTTATTTATTTAGCATGAGACAGTGTTAATAGCATTTGGCTCAGAACAAGAAGGAAGTGGAAAAGCCTGCAGGGAATCCATACAGTTGTGCACTGCTCTGCAGAGGAACATCCCTGTTATCCCTCCTTAAAGAGTTTAAGTTTACATCCCATGATTTGGTTGGCCAGCTAGGATTTTTGGTGTGGAGCAGCTCATAGATAAGTGTGAGGCTCTGGCTTGGATTAGCTCACATAGAGCAGGTATAGGAGTATCCTCATGAGAACTTGTCAGGATAGCAATTTGGATTAATTTTTCTTTGAAATGAAATACATCTATTAGAAAAGGAAAAAATGATGCAAGTCCAAGATGAAGAGAAAAAACTATGGCATTAAGGTAGAAATTTCTTTTTAGTTGGTTCAAATCATACAGAGCAAGCCGTAAACACCAGTCTGCAGCACTCAGACTGATAATCCTATTCACCAGTTATTTTGGGCATCTTCCCACTTTCTGTTTCTCTTTCTTTGAATAGAAATTTCAATTTTTCAAAATTCATACAACTAGAGAGTGTGCCCTGCCTTCTCTCCCACCTAAAGGCATTTGATCTTCTCTCCCACCCAGCTGGCTGTAAATCTTGGTCCTAATGGTTCTCTTTCTGAAAGGTGGTAAGTAATTACAGGGAGTTTGTACTCGATTATGGAGCCAATGACCCAGATTCAGCTGACCTGACTTTTGCCTTCAATCTTAGGAGCACTTATTCCACAATTATGATTCCCTCAAAAACTAGTGCAAAGGGAAAACTGCTTCCAGAGAATGGTTAAGCTTAAATCAACAGAACCAGTTGCCACCAAAGGAGCCTGTCTTTCTATTACCATAGAGAAAACCTGGACCTTGAATTTCAATGAGAGTGCTAACTTTTAGATATCAAAATGTAAATGAATTCTCTACCAAACCAAGCTTTCCCGAGAGTGGCAAAACCTTTTAAAGCAGCAGAGAAAGGCGTTGCAAGTAAATAGCACATTAATTTAAGTTAAGGCTGGAGATCAAGTTAGCTGATTTAATCCTCCTTCTGAGTAGTTGGTATGTATACTAAGCATAGTAATCTATTAAAAACCCTTGTTACATGACTGGAGATGGGAATTTGGGAGCTGATTTATAGATGCTTATCAGGCAAATTGTCCAAACTCACATAAGGAGTTAATAAGGGCTTGTAGAAGATTTGCCAACTAACATTTCCAACATAGTTATTGTACAGAACACTGCAGCATTTAAATCTTTGCTCTATGATTCAAGAGCCTTCTGAGTGAGATGCAGCCCTCCTTCTCAGCTGTTGCCTTCCCTGAGGCTAGGGGGGGAAGTAAAATTGAAGAATAATATGGTTGTATATAGGATCCACTACTAACTTTTCTCCAAATATTTCTTTAAAAATATTTTAAAATTATTTTGTCCTCATTCTGTCATTTCCAGCCTGTGGCTTGCGCAGACAATTGAAATCGATTTAAATACTACTCTTAAAAAATCTTACATTGAATTGTAGAAAGTTAAATTATGAAGAAATATTTGATGATATCTCATATCTAATAAAAAATGATGTATTTTAGAATAGCTTTTTCATTAAATGGATTTTACTTTTTTTTTTTTTAATAATGAAATAAGCTTTTTTTTAAAGAAGCCCAGAGCTTAAATATTGCCTTGATTCTCTTTATTGTTAGTCAGAAAAAGAGACCACCTGCATATATGTCAGATGATTTTAGCAGTGTTGGCCACTGCTAACTCTTAAGAACATTCTTGGCTAACAATATGAGGCAGTTCTTCAATTCTTCTGTGCTCAAAGATGAAAAGAACAGAAGATCTTTAGCTGTACGTATCTCATTCCTGCAGGTTTATATCCTTATGTAGAATTTCAGCATATAGCTGTGCTTTTGTGCCTCTGTGTGGAAAATAAGATGGACAAACCCACACTGTCTCAGCTCTGCTTCCTGCATTTCCCTGGCTCCAGCATCCCCATGACCGACCCCATGTATGAGAGGCATCATCTTGTGTTTGTGTTGGGTGGATGTAATTAGTGCACTGAACTGTGAAAGGCTGGGAGCTCATTTAAGATTAATTCTATCAAAATAGCATTTCACTGGAGTGAGGAGATGGATCATTGTATCGCGAAAAATCTTTAGCGGAAGAGAAAAAAACCATTTCTAGCTGCATTCTTTACCTACACTCAAAAATGCTGCACCCTTCATTGACACAGACTGTTAACTTGAACAGAAAAACAAATTTTAAGGTTTTGTTCTTAGTTTCATAGAGACATTGGGCTGCATCATGAACACACTGAAATTAGTGCTAGAAGTCCCACTGTGAAGTATGCTTTGAAGAAGTAATAAATAGTCATGCTCATGGTAGATAAAAACATACCTATGTAATGAACCATCCCAAGAACTAATGGGATTTTAATAGGATTGATTTGATATACCAACTTTATACTGTCCTCTTCATGGGATGTGTAATTTATTTTACAATATGTATATATTGGGCCTGGTGTTCAAAAGAAATCAGGACCTGTAAAAGAAGCATCAGCTCCTCTTCTGTGGCTTTCTACCCAACCATATATCATACAGGAAGAGTTTCTGGGTTCTGCAGACTCTTGAAAACCTGGTCTTACTTGTGGGAGAACTTGGAAAAAAATCTGTTTGTAGAGGAGGAATACAAAAGGCTGAGTAATCTCCATTGAAGTCCATGAGATCTGCTCCTCTCCAGAGCAAGACACCCAGACCAGGGGTGGCAGAGCTCTAAGTGCACACTCATTCCATTTGTGTGAACGCTATAGCAGCAGCCCATTTCTGTCTGTCCCAGTGTGGCAGCTGGGAGAACTACCTAAAATGTTTCAATATTCCTGGTGTCTCAGTGTTTTTACAGACAAGGGCGAAAGAGTCTTTATTTTTCTACTTTATCTGCAGGCAAAACCAGCAGGTGTATTTCAAAGGTGATCAATCTTTTTATCATGTTTTTCCTGGTGTCTGTTTCTTCGACACCTCCTATCTCCTAAATGGATATGTGCTATCCATCACAGCCTTGCAGAGATGGGTGAGCAGTTCCATTATTCATTTGCCTCATTTTTATATACTACTATGGAAATGAGTAAGGCTTTTGTTTTCAACCTGCCTAGTTCTTAAGCAAAATGGAAACTGGGAAGAAAAGGAGAAATAAGAGAGATTACTTCTTGCTCTGGAAGTGTATGCACCCTGGAGGCAGTGCCAACAGTCTGATCTTGCCAGATATTGGCTCCCTTCATCATGAGAAACACTGTTTCTCAACACTTTGATAGGGTCTGAAGGTATTAAGCAGTTTGCAGTATCAAACCTAGAGTATCTAGCAACTTCTACTTATGTGCCATTTTTTTTTTTTTTTTTTGCATTTCTCAAGTTAAATTTATAAGCCTGGAAACTTATTTTGTAAGAGAAAAAACACAAGTTGAATGTAGGGCTAGATGTTTATTCTTTCCCTCTGCGCCAACCACTTTTTCTTGCTTCTGTCACATATTTCTGGCTGAGCTAAGGCTTTGTGCAAAGCTTTGTACTCTTTCTATGCCTGCTGCTGGCATTTTCTGACCTTAGGTTCATGTGATTTTTCAGTGCAATAAGCAGTTCTCAGAAATATAATTTTGAAGGTATCAAGTGGGCTCATCTGAAAGGGAGCCAGTGCAGCAGCCTGGGTACAGTGTTTGACCTCAGTCAGGGACCAAGATCCAAATATGTAACAGGGAACAAACCAACCTTTTGGGTAGGTGCACTTGGTATTGATCACGTTTTGGGACCGTCTTCACTTTGAAGTCACTCTTTGCTTGGAACTTCTGAAATTCAATAGTGAAGTATTAAGTAAAAACTTGAATAGTGTAGAACAGAGTCTGATTGTCCTTCAGCTCTTTCTCCTGCACCAACTTTCTGACTAAAATTTGGGCTGTACTGTAGATTTTTTCTTCTTACTGAAGTCTCTTAAGGTATACGAGGGCTTAGCACTGTTTAATGCAAGTGCTTCTTCCTAAGATTACGCCTAGAATCATGCATTTACTGCAAAGAGATTAAGACTAAATTATAATAGTGTTAAAGTAATAAGAGAAGCATTTTGCCCAGATGCTTTTGTTCACTCTGAGCTCTCCATCTGCAGATGTAATAAGGCCCCTTTGGAACTATCTGAAAAGTCAGTCAGATCCACCCTTAAGAGTGATTTGTGATTCTTTGCAACTCTGGTTACTGACAAGAAGGATTAGGAATTCTTCTCATTGCATTCGTAGTCACCAGTTTCATAAATATTTTATTACATATATATACATTTTTCACATGCATTATTTTAGTTTATACTACAGTAATTTATTGTATTTTGTGTTTAAGAGATTAATTTAAATTCTTTGAAGTCTCAGGCTTTTCAGGCAAGTTATCTTTGCATTTCTGCTGGTTTGCCATCATGCCAGCAGAACAATAAGATGATCTTTATTTGACTTTCAGCCTTTAAAACAATCACCATTACTTTATAGTGTTGCCTTCCTTTTCTCAATGATTTAGAAAGTTCTGGTAGTGACATACAGTAATATGAGTGGGTTTCTTGCTTTGATTTCTAAGAGAGATAAAATCTCCTTGAGAAACAAATTATAGTTATTCATGTTCTCCAAGTCTATGATACCGTGGTATTCCTGGAGAGTGAGTATAACATTAACTGCTTTAGATTTTGCCAATACACCTAATTTTGACTAAATCACCTATGAAGGTGATTTGACTAAATCTGCATCTCTGTGGCATGCTTACAGTTTCATGTTCTGTACCAAGATGAAACTTATTTTTCTTAGAACTACAGCAAGCTACAGTACTGCCCTGCCAGTCACAGATAACTGATGGCCTCTCCTGCATTTTTTTAATCAAAGTCCTTTGAATAAAACCTCACAGAACCAGATTCAACCACATCCCCTCTTAGCTTGCATTCCAGCTCTTCAAGTAGGTTCAGTGCATTATTCAGAACATTTTATTTGTAACTGTACTTTACTTGTAACTGTATAACTAACACTAAGAAATAGTTTACCTTCTAAACTTTATGCAGTGTTAAAAGAACTTTTATGAGTAACTACATTTTCATGATCCCTAGAATGACAGTTTTTAAATGTTAAGATCAAAGACATTTCTTCTGGGGGGAAAATGCCAATTGCATTAGAAAATCTAGCTATTATCCAAGAGGAATAACACACTTCTAACTTTAAATTCATTTTGATCTGTATTTAATTGAGATTAACCCTATGTTTAGATCACTGACAATGACTGCCAAATTTTAACAGGGGCAAGAGTTACAGGACACACTGAATGGTCTGGAAGGAAGAAGAGGGTGGGAATGAGGAAAGATTACGGAACACATGTGCCCTGTCATTTGACTGCTCCAATGGAGCTGGGTTAGGTGTGCAGTTATTTTTAGGGGCATGCTAGTGCCAGCAGCAGATGCAGCCTTGCTTCCTTTGCTGCTGGGGTCTGCTCTACCTGCACAGCTGTCCCCAGCACAGCCAGCATGGTGGGAGCTGGTGACCATCAGCTGCTCCTGAGCTGCTTCAGTGCAACTACTTGGTGCTTGTAGTGTTGATACCATGCAGTGAGACATGTTTTTTCCCAGCTGCAATAAAGCAGCTATCCTTGATCTGTTCACAGCCTTAGAGGGAATTCCCATCACACCCTGGGTCAGCAGTACTGATAATAGTCATTACAGGCTGAATTAAAGGCCAGTGTGTGCCCCCCTCTGTCCCTCTCACCTACTGTCACCCAAACCATAGATGAAATTCTAGGTTAGGGAGGGCCTCACATTGCCTCCACTCAGAAAGAGAGATTACAGAGAATCACACTTTCAGCCAAAAATATACTCTATTACAGTCAGCCCAGGCTGCCTGTGAAGATGCAGGGAAGGTGTGGTGGGGGAAACACACAGAAGCAGCTGAGATTGTCGGCTGTGTCTGAAAAGTAGTAATCAGAAAAGTCTGTAATCAGAGAGAGGCAGCACCCTCTTCTTGATTTGCTGCCAGAAATTACTGAAAACAGTCAAGCAACTCAGAAGCACCAGTAGAACTTGCCCATGCCCTCAGATCAGCTAATCCTAGAAGGTGTCATTCCCAATCCCCTAAATCATCTTAAGCCATGGTAGAAAAGAACTGCTGCTTGGTGGCTGTTGCACCAGAGGACTGACTCCCCCTTCATCCCTCTTACACCAGCCCTCGACTTGGCCCTGCTGTTGTGCAGCTGCAAAGGCAATCAGCCTTGTTGAACTTTGAGGAGAATTTGCTTTTTGGTTTTAGTTTTCCTTTCCAAACAGATCCATGCCCAGTCTCCCTGGCTGCTCAGGTTTGTGAGTGCTTGTGAAAGCACAGCAGGGTAGGTGGGTGCACCAGAAAGCTTAATTTGGTGTTGCTGAATGCAAACCCTTTTCTGGGTGAACCTGATCCATTAGCTAGAAAATAAATGATACTGTGGCAGATTCTTTTGGAATCAGAGAGAATACTTAGTTTTTTTAAGTCAGAAGCCTTCTCTGAATATGCCAAGCTGTCCCACTCTTATGCATTATTGAAAAAAACCTCTATGCTGCTTTTTAACACTAGTTTCTGTTTTATCCTTTCTCTGAGCTTCACATACATTTTTGAAATATCCCACAATCTGGTTGCCATTCACAGTTTGGTCTTCACTGTTAAGAAGTGATTTTCAATAATCACCCAGCATCAATGGATAACAGTGTGCTACAGCCAGAGCAGATCAAATATTTCCCTTCTCCTTCTGTGAGAATGCCAGTTATTTTAAAAATATTTGGCATTCCTAGAACAGCATTATAATCTGCAAAATTCATAATTTCTTGAAATAAAAAGCCTCCTAGATAATGTCCAGCTTCCTGAATGATCTCACAAGAAAGTACAGTACCGTGAGACAAAAGTCATATAAAAAAATAATCAAATGAGAGTAAAAACTGTTTATTTTATCATGGAAAACACTGGTAAAAGTCTGGGATATTTACTTACTTTAGTTGTCTGAGGTGTCTGTATTCAGGATGCCTGGTAACATGTCCTGTGAAGACAGGGTGAAAGAGTTGAGTTTTATTCAGCCTGGAGAAGAAAAGGCTCCAGGGGGCACCTTCCAGCACCTAAAGAGACTACAAGAGGGCAGGAAAGCTTTTGATAAGGCCACGTAGTAATGGGACAATGGGTAATGGTTTTGAATGACAGAGAACAGGTTTAGATTGGATATTGGGAAGAAATCTTTTATTGGGGTGGTAAGACAGTGGCACAGATTTCCTAGAGAAGTTATAGGTGGCCCATTTCTGACAGTGTTCAACACCAGGTTGAATGGGACTTTGAGCAACCTAGTCTACTGGAAGGTGTCCCTACCTAAGGCAGGAGAGTGAAACCAGATGGTCTTTAATGTCCCATCCAACCCAGTCATTCTGTGATTCTGTGTTGTGCCTGTTTTCTCCAGCTGTATAAGCTAATGCAGACAAAAAGTATCTCAGTTGGAATGTAACCAGCTCAGAAATTCATATCAATCAGCCGTAGTATTTGTTAACTTGATTCTTCATTAGGTACAAACTCAAGTCTGGCTCTGGGGATCAGTTTCAGCAGCTCTGTGGAGATGGAGCACCTCACATTTAAGGAGGCAAGTACAGAACTGCAGATGAAGCTCAGTTGACTCCCTGGAGTCCTTCCCTACCATCCCCCAGAACTGGGTCAGCTGTCAGTCTCACAGACTCATCTGGTTTTAAATACTGCTTTTCTTCAACTGATTTGTAGTGCCTTTTCCCAGTGTGGTGGTGGTTTGTCTGGCCAGGAGTCTTGATTAGTCTGTGTAATTTATTGGTGTAATTATGTCTTTTGACATCAACTATAAGAAGTGCCACATTAACTGCATTTACATGCACTGCACACACATACACAAACACACACACACACACACACACACACACACACACACACACACACACTCGCACATCACTGTAAGTTCAGAATGCATTGAGGGAATGAGCAGTGCATGGTGGAAAGAGGTACAGAGATTTTTGAGCTTTCTAGTGCAAACTGGCCATGCAGACAAAGGAGGTTTGACTCCCAGATCTAAGTAGCTGGGTGAGAAGTTCATTAGAGGAGGCAGCACTGGCCCAGCCAGCACAGCTCTGTTCTGGAGATCTCTGCACTGACATAATTATATTACTTCTCATTCTGATTTACCTCAATGTTTGCTAGCTCAGCATCTCTGTACTGTCCATTACAGATCTGCCCTCCCCATAATCTCTTGGAATTGTGGTTTTTTTTGCAGTATCACTTGGGAATTTTTTTTTTTTTTTTTTTTTTTGAAAAAGTGTCTGATAGTGCAGCACTTAACATAATGCCTTCCTTGGCTGGGAATCTCAAGTAAGCAGAATCTGAAAGTGGAGGGAGGCAGTAGAAATTTGCAGAAATCCTTCATCTCTTTTCCAAACTCAAAAAACAAAGGACAAAAAGAGCACTGCATTACCACTCTCTAAGAGTGATAGCAAAATGTTCTTCCTTCCATCCCCTGAAAAAGTCTGGAAATATAACATGATGTAGAAAGGAATCGAGCAGGACTGAGGGAAGAGATGGAAATTCCCAGGTTAGTGCATAATTACCCTGTGGGCTCTCCTGGCATATAGGGCATCTATGGCTTTCCCAGGTGAGCTTATCTGCAGCTTCCCCAGCTCCCTGCAGCAACCCAGCGAAGCAGAAAAGTTCCTCCATAAGACTTTTATAGGTCACCTGGTGCTTGAACTGCTGCATCTGAGTGGCCTTTGTGCTGATGGAGAGAAGTAAACACAGGAAGATTCTGCAGAAAATAATGAAAGGAAGTGGCCCACATTTGGGACCTCATCACAATACATTTGCAGGAGGGATGGCTATTTGGGGGCAGGTATACCCTAAAAAGATAGCATGTTAACCTCAAGCAGGAAACAGAGATAAATTTACATAAAATCCAAGGATGCAAAAAAGGAGACAGACAAACAAAAATTATATCTGTTCCTAAAGGAGATGTAAAAATTAAAGGAAAAACTGTACTGTGGAAGACAGCCCTAAGAGGCATTACACAGACTTTGTCATTAAAAGCACTGGAAAGCCATATAATCATGTTAGATAAATAAGGTGTATTATGATGTAACATAAGAATCATCTGCTTTGGACTGAAATGGATCGAGTTCCATAGCTAAACTGAAAATTTTAGTATTGTTTCAGTACCCCCACTCACCTGCTGCTTGTATTTTCTGCCTTGGATATCTGCTGTAAGTCTGGTGCCCATGAGTTTGCAGGATTGGAGCTGGATGGACCTTCCGGTAAAGGCAGCCCAGCTCTCTTCTGATTATGACTTTGTGGGATTTCAGAAATTACTAATGAGCCAAAATACTGATCATGGACTAAATTCCAAAAGAAACTATGTGTCACTGGTTCTTCATAAAATGTATTCAGGCTGCAGAAGTACAAAACCTATCAATAATGAATGAATAGATTGCAGTTCCATTATTTACTATAAAAATGTGCTCTGTAAGTATGCATAAAATTGCAATAAATAAAGGAAGCCTGGGGAAAGGCAATCCCCAAGCTAAAAGAAAAATAAAGGAGCTGGCAATACAGGAGGTACTTCCCAGAATAGTTTTAACAAGAGACTGGACATCCCATTTTGTTGCACCCTGAGGAGATTGACCAAGTCACTTCTGTGAGACAGGGTAAGTCATTTGGTAGTCATTTTCCACTTCAGATCCTAAAAATTCTATTAAACCAGAGTAGAAATGGTTACCTTTAGGGCATATGATGATGGATGAAGTGCCTCCTGTGATGTATGCTCCTCTTTGATAAGACTCCTGGCAGGTGATTTCCTGGGGAGTTCACAATCGGCGCATTAAAATAGATTAGTTATGAAGAATATACAAACAGTGTGGACAACTGCTTTTAGGAATAAGGTTACAGTTAAGCATTTATGTAACTGTTAGGTAGAGATTACCCACAGGCAGCACAGCAGAAATGAGCATTCAAGGAGATCTTAATCAAAAAGGTGGCGCAAAACTTGTGACTGAATTTGTAGTTAAAATAGTGAGTCGGGAAACCAAAAAGGCCTATGTTCTCTGCTGGCAAACTGGCTGGTCAAGACTGGCATGGAAAGAAGAGAAAGACAGCTGGGGGGAGATAAATAAGAACAGAACTCCACAGGGCTTTGAAGGAGATGAATGTAATGAGTTAAGGGAGAAACTCGAGGGAATGAGTGGCATAATTAAAGCAATAAGAAAACCAAGTGATACTAGCAGATGCATTTCTCAGACCCAGAGGATAAAACATTGGGTCAGAAAAGAGGATGCTGCAGCAATCAGGAGTTCATATAGAAATTTAACTAAAAATAGGTAAAGAGAGTGAATTGAAGTAAGTGTAGGAAGTCAGTTAAAATTGAAAACATCAATTACAAGATTTCTTTAAAATGATGGAATAATATGTCCCAGAATTTTTTCATTAAATTTTTTTTTATGATTATGTATTGCAGCACTATTCAGAAAAAATATTTGTAATCTGTAATTCTGATTACCATTATTACACATATCTACTGAGATGAAATAAATTTAGGTGGACATGGAAGAAGAAATGCACTTAATGATATTTTCAGAGGCCAATGAAAATTGAGATATATTCAGGAGTAATTTCAGCAAATATGGAGATTCAAATGGAGCTTTGATTAAATAATCTGAACTGAAACTATATACTGCTATTTTATTCCAAAGATGTGGAAAGATAGGGCTGTTTGTTTTCCCATAAGAACTATGAGACTATTTTCCTAGTATTTAGCTTTAGAATTATAATAACACAAAAATGTGACTTCTAATGTACCAGCATAGCTTTTCCTTATGATCCTCAGAATTCTATTAGTTCGGTTCCAGTGCAAGAGTAAGAGAAAAGCTGATGAGTTGTTGGCATAATGCACTATCTCTACCAGATTGGCATAGCTGTATTGCAGTGAGAGAAAATCACAGTCAGTGATTTATGAGGTTACAAGTCTTTTCAATTTTCACTGATTACAAAAAAAAAAAGTAATAAAAAATAACCGCCCCCAAGAATGGCTTAATTGTACAGTGTATTCCACACAGAGATGACAACATATGTCTACTCAGCAAGCAGCATCACTGTAAGTGTTCAGTTACCGACTTTGTTTCTTGTTGTGTTTCCCTTAGCCTCTTTTCATCAGTTCCCATTATACTTTTGGCATTTCTCTAACTATGGAACTAGTTTTATGGTAGTTACAGCTTCTGATTACTTTGCCAGAAAGAAAATGCTGCATATCACTTAGGCTAAGGTGGATGAAGGAAAAAAAATGCATCTATTGTGAATTATATAAAGGCAATACTCATCTCAGTTACTTTGACAGGTTCATCTTGTATTCTTTCTAGCAGTATAAGTTACTCTGTTATTTACATCATAAATGAAGCATATTTGGTAATTTTTAACAAGGAGTACTTAGTTTTGTGACTTATTATAACTCTTTAGAAGGGTAATCTCTGGACAGAGCAGGAAGTGCAGAGGTCCAAATAACTTTAAGTTGCTATGTAAAACAAATATTAGGTGTGGAGTAAAGAAATTATGTTAAACTCAGAGGACAGTATTTTTGATTAGGTGTGTAAATGAATTATAGAAGGGACAATGTAGGTGGGAAGAGAACAGCAGGAGTAGTAAATTAACAGGAGCAGAGAAAGGAGCAAGTGAATGACAGATGGGTTGCTAGTCACCTGGAGCACTTTTCCAAGTGATGTACTGCAGGGCTTGTCTGAGCTATAACTAAGCTAATAGCTTGTGCCTAATCACCAAGAGACACAAGCAGGGGTCATCTGAGTTTTCCTAGAATGGTGAACTTCTGTTTGCTTCATACTCTAGGAAGGACTTGTTCTTTTTTGATGGATATGAAATAGAACAGGTTTGCTGCCATTGGATCAAAAGAAAGGGGAAGAGGTCGCTAGCACAAAACATTCCCATTGCTACTTCATTATCTTTCTGTAGACTGTTATTAAGCCTCTGAATTTTATTTAGGAAAAAATGAATGAAAAATATTATTTAATGTGTCGACTGCTTCCTCTGATTCTCTGAGTTCATCCCTTCTTGCAGTTCCCACCTACATTTTCCCTACATTTACAAAACTCATTAAATATAGTTATTCAGTCTCTTAACATTATACAGGAAGTAAAGATATAAAGAAACTTGCCCCATTTGGAAGGGCTATGCTCTTGTAAAGGAAGAAAATCAAGGTAACTTCTACCTAAAAATTCTTCTGTAAGAGCTTTAACTAATGTTTCTCCTGTCCTTTCACCAAGACTGATTTTAAACTTGTGTTTGTATTTGGATTTGATTTGACTTACAAAGAGCTAAGGAAGCATCATTACAATTACTCCTTACCTCTTTTCTTCTTTTTCTCTTCCATAAAGAAAAGAGGAGAATTAGGGTAGGTATTGTTGCTTCACTTAGATTTGTTGATCTTTTGCTTAGAAAAGAAGAGGGAATTGAAGGATTTTATTCCCTCCTTACAAAAGAAGCTTAGACAAACATAAAAGAGCAAGGAACAATAGAAAATACATTTTTATTTTTCATCTTTTCGTATTTACATGGTTCAGTAGCTGCTTAGATATCACAGAAATTATAACTGCATAGTTAGATCTTTATTATGAACAGATAGGTAATTTTACAGTGTATTTCCTGCTAAGGGATGACCTTTTAAATTAAATACTCAGAAAGCTTATACCACTAATTAATCCCCTTCTTTTTGGTAGCTTCTACAGCCCAGAAGATTTTTTGGGGGGTAGAAATACATGTAAGTACTGAAAATTTCCCCCATTATTACTGGGAAACTTTTTTCTTTTTTTCTTTTTTTTTTTTTAAGTATGAGGTAAAATTTTCTATGGCTAGGATCTTCTGGTGAATTTCTTACAGTCAAGCTGTCATTTTTATCTTGCTTTAATAAATTGTCAGGAAAAATTTGAAGAAGTTTTTTGAAAGTCTAGAAGTTTGGACTGTGCTTTACAAGAATAACACACTTTCATCAGCTTTTTTTTTTTTTCCCATCATCCATCCCCTGGAAAACTACAAAAGATTAGCTAGAAAGCATTTGTGGTGCATAGAACTGTCATAACACCTCCCATGCTGGCTTTTGGATATGTTGCTTGCATTGTCTCACATCGGTTCTCTTTTTTTGTGTTCCTGGTGTCATACCAAGTGCTGAAGTTAGATAAATGCCCAAAGCAATATTTCTGCAAAATGATCTGTACTTTGAGCTCTGTGTTTTGGATTGTTTGTAGCTCCCTCCAGTGTCATTCATAAATGTGGAGGTCATCATCGTAGGTCTGAGCTGAAAGCAAAACTTTTCATTCCGTTTATAGGAATCCCATCTGTACTCAGAACAGGAAAAATGTTTTCAGTTTGCAGCTCTAGCCACGGGTATAATTAGCCATCATGTGCTATGGACTGGAAATCTGGTACATTGCATTCAAGAGCTCTAATTATTTACTCGTATCTTCTCTACTTTATTACTACTGGAAAGAGTGATTCTTCCAGATGCTCCTGGGAGAATGTGCGTGTACAGTAAACAATAACGTTAAGCCTAGCCTTGGCCTGGTCAATATCTTTAAATCCTATGGTCCTCACCTAATAATCTGAGAAGGTAGTAATGCCTTGGGATAATGACTGACCGAACTTATAAAGTAATTAGGAAATTTACTTTTTGATTACTTGACAAAGGAGACAGACAGTTGGATTTCCTTATTACTTACAGAGAAATCGCTTATCTCTTTGAAACCACCCCTGCTGTGTAAGTAGCTATCTTCTGAATACAGGTTAGACAAAATGACACGGAACAAAAGAATAATAAATCAGAACAATAAAATAACAACAGCTCATTTCTTAAACCTGAGTCAAAGAGTTCAGCTGTCATGGAAGGAGGTGAATGTGGAACATGAAGGACTGTTAAGGTCAAAGGGCTGAAGAGTACGTAAAAGAAACAGTTTATTTGTTATTGCTAAAGAAAACTATTTTAGCCATCAAGGAGAAAAAGCTTCTAATCTGCGCAGAATGTCTTCTAATAAAGGGAACAAACTTGGTGATAAGGAAAAAAATAGAAGCAAAGAAGATAGTTATGGCAGTAAAGGACAATTGGGAAAGACTAAAGAGCTGCTATAATTGGAGAGAAAGGAAAACATGCCTCCTTTTTAGTCTAAGTTGAGAATATTGTGTAATAATTGTTTTTTCTTACTCACCTAAAGCTGTGTTAATGTTAGAAAACATAGTCACTTAGTGGAGCAAGTCCTTTTGAAATCAGAATCCCACAACAGCATGTAACAGCCTTTCCCTGGCTGCCATGGCAGCATTTGAAGGTTGTGTTCTGAGTTCCCCAGAAGACAGGTTAAAGTAAGAGCATTATTGTGACGGACAGTAGAAGGCCAGTCAGAGAAGACTGATTTAAGCTTAATTCAGAAAGAGTATGGAAAGTAGTACTTTGTTTTACCTTAGGAACAACAGATGGACTCTTCACTTGCCTGTTAGTGCTGGTTTTATTGGAGGACTAGTGTCCTTGTGGTGGCTCTGTTATGTGGCGCTGCTGCACAGGTCACCTTTCAGAAGGTCTCCTGGGGTATTTGGGGCTCAGGACTGGGTCCAGCTCTGACCATATGCAAGCCCAACGGAGAATGAAGCTGTCTCCCTCTTCCAGACAGTTTTAAAACCATCAAATTGGTTCATCTTGTCCCCACCCTTCCAGGTAGAACTGCCAGCATAACTGCACCCACGTGACCTTGTCTATACTTCCAGTGGTGAATTTGTAGAACAAGTTTTGCCAATTGCTTTGGCTAGCAGAATCTTTGCTGAGCACATTGGTCGCAGCAGTGTTTTGAAGATACACTTTTAGAGACGTTTATTGTCTCAACAATTTGACTTTTTACCTGTCAGTGTGATTCTTTGTATCAAGGAACCTAGAGAAAAATAACTACTGTGGTGATGGGATTTGTGGGAGCAAACAGCTGATGATTTTATACTCTTCCTCTGTTGTTTTTTATTCATTAGGGAGTGCTTCCCAGAATAGCTCTAACTTTTGTCTCAAAGGATGAACTTCATGCAAATGCCTAGTCAGTATCCAAACCCTCACAGTAAATCAGAATATTTTCTTCAGTCTTTGAATCTTTATTGAGTCCACATGATTTATTTATCTGGGACTGCAAGGTTTCAGCTACCTAAAGGACTTTCTATTTCGTCTGTGGTCCATAAAATGCTTCCACAGGTTCATTTAACACTGAGTAAAAGCATGTCTTTCAGGGGTTGACAAGGCTTCAAAGAAAATAACTTTTTGTTAATTGACAGCTTTGTTTCATCATTAAGCCATACTTCAATGTGTATGTCAAAAACTTGCTGATGAGAAGCAGGGTCAATGGCACAGAAGCAGGTAAGAAAAGCCTATGGAAGCTCTGTATATTAAGCAATGAGTTCAGTAACCAAAGACAAACAGTAGGGAGTGTTGGCTAAATCAGGTAGGATAAACTCTTTTGTCACCACTTCTGCTGTAATGAACTAGTAGTTGTTGGTCTTTTTTTCTCTGACAAAACTCAGAATGGGATGAATTACCTGACATTGTTCTCCAGGTAAAGCAGCTCCTTCCCAGATGCTACTGGGAGCTGCTTTTTTTTCTGGTCTCTTTAGGAGGTTATGTAAGAAGTTTTCTGCTGCTTTTGTTGTCTGAATATCACATGTTCAAAGCCTTTTATGACTCCATGCATCAGAAATGTCTCAGATTACTACTAGCTAATTTCTACCTCCATCACAAGTCTCTGGGCATTCAGATGAGACCCATTCAGAATAAACTCCCCTGCAGAGTCCTGATTAATTTTTGATACAGCAAGTAGCCATGAACACTTGTAGAAAAGTATTTGCTTTCATCACTTTCACAGCTGATACACATCATCCAGGTTTCAGGGCATACTGGGAGGGCTTTAACAGCTCTAGCTATGGTGCTGAACTGGGGAGGAAGTTCAGTGTGCTACATTGTGGTGTCATTCTTCCATGTAAAAATTTCTGAGCTTTTTAGAAGCTGATTCTGTGAAAAGATAGAGAAGAACCATACCAGAGAGACTGGTATTGTGCATTTAGATAGAAGTGCCAAAATTATGCTGAGCAAACAAACTTCATTTTGATAATTTATCATCTGAGTCCTTAAACTTTGGAACTTGCAGCAACTGAAACAGGGCTACTTGCCTCTGCTAAATTTCTCTGTACAACTTGGCATTGCTGCAGAGGCTTGGCACTGAGGCACTTCAGATCTGGTCTCAGTGGTAGATTGATGTGGAGAAGAATCTTAGAACTTTGGATCTGTTTAGTGTCAAAATGTAATACTTCTGAGTGGTTGTTTTTCATACACTTACTCCTGGGGATTTTTGGTTTTTAATGATTAATGTTGCTCTGGTCAGGGTCAGAATCTTAATCTTGAACTTTCCACCTGTTTTTAAGTAAAATCCAAAGGCTCTAAACTGTGTCCTCTGTCTCTGACATGTTACAGAAGAGACAGAAAATGCTGTAGTTCATCCAATTGTCTGGAGTTGGTTTGTTTGGCCTGCATCCTTGTGTGACCCAGAATCTTCTCTAAATTTTTTCTCGCTGTTGCCATACTGCTTTCTCTTTTCCTTACATTTCTCTCTGTCTGCAGCACAAGTTCATAATATACAATGTGATTCCTTGATGCATCTAGCAATCTTTTCTGCCTTTCTGTTCCTGTCAGAATGGCACTTTCCTGGGTCCTCGTAGGTCACTAATTATACCCCAGATCATCTTAATGCCAACACTATAGGTAGCAATGGTTTGCAAGGATTTTTCTAGAGAGGTGAGGATAAGTGGCTCTCAAAGGTCCCTAACAGCATGGAGAATAAGATGAGTTTCAAGGCTTTGTTGTCATAGGGATGTGATTTAAAACTTAGTGTTCTTCACAAATAAATCCAGGAATTTCCTTACTCTTTCAAAGAAAGAGAGGACTCGGTTTCATCACTGGTGTGAAGCTCTGTGATTCAAGCTTCAAGGGATCTTTGTGTGCCTTACCATACAACTGGGCACCAAGAAAAAATTCTGAGGGTGAATATTTCCATGTGTGCTGGAGTATACATCGGGGAATGTTTCCTTTTTCACTGTGCACATGATTATAGCAGATGCTCAGAGGTTAGTATGCTAACAACAAATAATTTTCTGGCCGTGACCCAGCCTGCTGCAACATGGGTTGCATCCATGCAGCAAAGATCTCTCACCAGCCTGAGACACAGAGACATCTGCAGTTGTGTCCAGACAGCCAAAGCTGGAAGTGGTCTGTAATCCAGACTAGCACCCAGATAATGCCCAGTCTGTGTCTGGGAGAATTCTGGCAGAACCAAGTGGGTCATTTAATATTTGATCAATATACATGTACTTGTATGGATATGAGCCCCATTTTAATTCCTGATACAAACATAGCCTGATTTAAATAGTTTAGATCTGGAAATTGTGAGCCATTCCCCATACAGACATTCCCTGCACAGGTGTTCTTCCTATTTTCACAAATTTTAGATAACCCTATCTATCCCCCAAACAGGAGATGTTACCATGTACCTATGCTGCAGAAACCTCAGGTCTCATATCTCTGTGTACAGGTACTACCTGTGATCTACCGGTAGGGATGTAAGTGGTTTGAAATCACTTTTTTTTTTTTTTTTATTATTTTAGTACAAGTCAATTGTTGAATCTTTCAAACTTACCAAAGGAATATTGGCTACTAATTTTCTGGAGTCCAATCTTTTTTGTTTTGTGTATGTTTTTCCTTTCTGTGTAGCTATTTCTACCAGACTGATGGAGAATGAAGGATGGGAACAAGGTTTAAATGGGAAGGAGTGTCTCAAAGAGACATCCAAATTTGCATATGGATTTTTTCTCAGATCCAGACAAAGTTGTACTTCTCTGGATCATTTTTAACACATCATGGTTTAATCCCAGTGGGCAGCTGAGCCCCACAGTGGCTTGGTCTTCCTCTCCCAGTTGGATGAGGGAAAGAATCAGAAGGGTAAAAGTGAGCAAACTCATGGGTGGCAGTAAAGACAATTTAATGGGGAAAGCAAAAGATGCTTATCAAGCAAAACAGAACAAGGAATTTATTCACCACTTACCATGGGCAAGCAGGTGTTCAGCCACCTCCAGGAGAGAAGGGCCCCATCAGGTGTGATGGTGACTGGGGAAGACAAACACTATCACTTTGAATATCTCCCACTTCCTTCTTCCTGGAGCTTCCATTGCTGAGTGTGGTGCCGTATGGTCTGAAATACCCCTGTGGTCAGTTGGGGTCAGGTGTCCCAGCTGTGTCCCCTCCCAACTCCTTGTGCACCACCAGGCCCCTTGCTGGTAGGATGAGGTGAGATGCAGAAAAGCCCTCATCTCTGTGTGAGCACTGCTCAACAGTAACAAACACATCCCTGTGTTATCAATGCTATTTCCAGCACAAATCCAAAACACAGCCCCGTACACACTTAGAAATTTATCTCTGTGGCATCCAAAACCAGGACAAGTATGTTGAATTTTTTACCAGAGTAGCAAAAACCCTAATAGAATGTAATAGCCTATGTCTATTTACCTTCAATTTGAATTTTTATTTTTCTTTAATAAGTGAAATTAGGATCACATTTAATTTTTAAATGGATTACCTAAGATATTGAAAGAACCTTTTGTGCATTACAATAGTAACCATCTCAGAGTAATTTCCTAAACATGGAATCTAAGTGTTTTTCAAGCTGGAATCAATAAAGATTTAAGAAGAAAATCCTTTCCTTCTCCGCAGAAGGGATTGTAATTTTCCCTGAAGAGCTCTTTTAGTCAGTTCTTTCAGAGATGAGCCCTGTTGGTTAGAGCACAGTGCTTACGACACCCAGGCTGTGTGTTCAATTCCCCGTATGGGCCATTCACTGAAGAGTTGGATTCGATGATCCTTGTGGGTCCCTTCCAACTCAGAACATGCTGTGATTCTGTGGAAATACAAAGTGAGTGTCCTGCTACCACCTTTAGTGGTTGCGTGGACTTCACCTTACCGTACTTGGAGCTGTGTTGGGAGTCAAGGGGAGAGTCAGTGTTGAGTGACAGGTTTTCAATTTCTGGTAAGAAAATCAATGTTAGAGACTTTGTCAACCAGCCACTGATGTGGATGCAGAAGATAGTTTGCCTTTCATGTTTTGAATGTGAAGTGTGGCAGAAAGCAGGTTTTACTCAATAAGCAGTGGCTGACATGAAGGACGGGATCTTCCTCCCAGAGGATAACTGTGACTTGTGCAGTGCTTTTCAGATGGCTGAAGGCTGTCTTGGCCAAATTTCCTGGTTCTGTAAAAGGCAGAAGTGTCACCGAAATCGATGGAACAGCTTCATTTCAAATCAGTAAGCAGGTTGTCTCCTATACAGTATCTTCCTTCTTCTGGTTGCTGGGCATAGTCATTTTCCCTGTTTGGTAAAGGGACATAGCCTGGCTGACTGAGCTGGCAGTGGAAAAGGGGAAAGGTCTTACATGGAATGTGTGCTTTTCAGGGAGTTGTCACCCACCGAAAGTAATGTGATGGCCATTAAATGCTTGATTTTGCAAATCTTTTGGGGCAGATGAATTCCTGTTTAAATGAGTGGATTGTGACAAACAATAATGAATTTTTTTATGTGCAAGCTTTCCTATCTAAAATCCTCTGGCACCTACTGAAGCTGTCTTATACAAAATGCTATACAATATTGTGCCCAACAAACACACTAAAAAATAACATCAGTAACATTTAAGTTTGGAAGACAGTAATGGAGAACTGAAACCTTAAATTCTGAAATTAATGGAACTGCTGGTGGGTGGGACAGATATTTGGGTGTGAGATTGCTTTTCTTTCTGTGTTGGAAGTAGGCAGTCAGAATCAGTATAAGTTGAAATCTGGAGGCTGAACAGTCAAGGATGGTGAATGAGAATTTTTCTGGGGGTGGCAGTGATGCAGTGGCATTCAGAGGAAATGTTACCATGGTATTCACAGACTGATGTGAACATATAGGAGATATAGAAGAAGAAAAGCTCTGAAACCAGTGCCAGGATATGGACGGAAAAAGCAGGAGGATGCTGAAATCTCTCATTTTCTGAAAGTGGCATTCTGCCCTTGTATGTTAGCAGGTTTCTTTTCCTTCACAGCAGTTTTTGTGTCACCCAGTCTTTGACAGTGACACTCAACCATTTGCGATTCATTTTAGTTATGTCTTCAATTAAAAATGTTGCTCAAAATTATGTTCTTTTAATGTGAACTGCAATAGCCAACTTTTAGTCATTACTATTAACTATTTAGTTCATTTCTCTAGGTCAGGAGACTCAGGTGCTGGATTACATCAAGATTTAGTTGTATGTGCACCCCAATGCAGTTCTGGATGATGAAGATGCAGTAGGATACTGCATCTTGCAGGATGATAATGATCCTATAGGATGCACATCAGGATGTTGTAGGATACAGTAAGAGGAATGCTGCGACCGGGATGGGCAAACAGTCACAGCACACAGATTTGCATAGGAGGATGTGCAGAATGAGGCATCCTACAGGCCAAATGGGGACACTTGAAATCCACATAACGCAGCAACTGGGCACCATTTGCACAGGTGAAGGCCACTTGTCCCACCTGTCTCTCTGTGCAGAAGGATGGACCTTCCTCTGAGAGCAAAGGCTGCAGCTCCGTCTGAGGGCTGTGCACCCTCCACCCCCGTGGTGGCCGATGCCTCCACCCAGATGGAGCTGCTGAAGAGACAGGATGCAGCAGAGGCCTTGACTGCAGGAAGCAAAGCACCTGGATCTTTCTCCTGTGGCACAAACAGGCAGCAGACCTGCTCTGGTGGAGGAGCTACTCCTGGACCACCCTTGAAAAGGTCAGGAGCCATCTAAGAGTATTAAGAAAGATTACAGAGCACTGGGAGTGGTGGTAAAGGTCTCAAAAGCACAGCATAAAGCTCAGTATGCCTCATCAGTGTGTGCTCACAGCCCATAAAGCCAGCTGTGCCCTGGGCTACATCAGAAGAAGTGTGACCAGCAGGTTGAGGGAGGTGATTCTCCCCCTCTACTCTGATCTCATGGGTCCCCACCTGGCGTGTTCTACCCTGGAGCCCTGACATAAGAAAGATGTGGACCTGTTGGAGCAGGTCTTGAGGAGGCCATGAACATGATCAGAGGGCCGGACTATGGCTTCTATGAAGACAGGCTGAGAAAGTTGGGTTTGTTGAGCCTGGAGAAGGACAAACTCCAGGGAGATCTTAGAGCACCTTCCATTACCCAAAGGTGCTACAACAGAGGTGAAGAGGAACTTTTCAAAAGAGTGTATAGTGATAGGATAATGGATTTAAACTGAAAGACAATAAGTTTAGATTAGATATAAGGAAGAAATTCTTTACTGTGAGGGTGGTGAGAAGAAACTGTGGATGCCCTACCCCTGGAAGTGCTCAAGGCCAGGCTGGATGGGGCTTTGAGCATCCTGATCTCGTGGAAGGAGTCCCTGTCTCCATGGTGGAGAATTTGAACTGCATGATCTTCAAGGTCCCTTTCCAACTAGTCCATTCCACAATTTTATTTTTTCTGTGAGATACCCAGCTGAAACCTCCTGTTCAAACTGCTTCTGTAGCAGTTGTAGGTGAAAAGGTGCTATGTGCCTTGGTTGAATTTGTCTCCTATTAATTACTTACAACATCCCATGACAAGTACTGTATTTATTGCATATTGGTACCTGTTTATACAACACCTGATGCAAAGGGTTGTGTTCTGTTGTTGGGAGCTGTAGTTGCTGCAGGCATAAAAATAACCAGCACTATTGATTATAATGATCATATTAATGTTTCTGGAGTTCTTGGGGAAGAATAGGGAATTTATTTTTCATCCCACTTGATATTCCCTTCTTAATTAAAACATTTATTAATGTCTAGGTTTGGATGCTAACTTTTAATGAGCACACTGTAACTAAAAATCCCTCATAAATATGTAAAGCATGTTGGGTTACTCCAAATGTGTCTAGAAGTATAAAAATCATATTTTTTTAATGACAGTACTAAAATATAGTGTGCTTATAAATCTGCTTATATGAAAAATATGCAGAAACTAATAAACCATCCAAAGCATTATGATTTCTGAAATTTAGGCCTGTTATCTATGAAGACACCAATTCCATGAAATTGTGATATAATGTCTATGTTATCACAAACTATAGGTGTATCACTCATTCTAATAAAATTATTGAAAATAAATTAAAAATAAGAATAAAATATCCTGTAAAATATGCCAGTGCATGTATTTCCCATATATCAAACTTCTGTATTTCAATGTGAAAGTGTATTTCACCATAGTTGTAAGTAGGTCACTTTTTTTTTTTTTTTTTTTTTTCCAGAATTCATAGAATTTGCATTTCATGTAGTGTCAGTAAGAGAATCATTCCTATCTGGAGGTTGTAATCAAGAGAAATCATTCTGAGGTGTAAAAACATTTTATATTTATATAACCGATGAAAAGATTTCATATTTATTAAACCGATGCATCTTTACATCTCTTGTTTCTGTTAACAACTTTACACAAGGATGGAGCATGTGAATTTCTGTGGTATTTTTAGTGACTGTAATGATCTTGGATAAAACCTGTCCTACAGTGCCATCATTGTTATATATAATTCATCTGATAATCCTTTATCTGGCAGTGAAAAAGAAAAAGCCTTAAAAAGATTGCATAAGCATTTCAACAACTTTCTAGCCTAAATATATGTAAAACTGCTGAATTACATAAAGTATTTAACTGATATATCAATTATAAGCTCTTTCCTCAAGACTGAGAAAAGCATGAATTTAGCTGATAAATGCTGTATTCCCTTAGGGATTCAGGCATAGCGCCATAAGAGTTGTATTTCAAGGCTGGACCATATATGAAAAAGAGGCAAAAGTGATTGCATGTTGAGTTTAAATATCTCAGTGATGATCTCTAGAAGAGTAATGTTATTTTGCTTAGTTAGAGCCATACAGGATATTTGTCCAGCAGCTAAAATGACTTAGATGAATTAGGAAATCCCTCTCATTAGACAAACAAGCAAACAATCCCCACCAATCCCCCCGCCAAAAAACCCTAACAAGCCCAATAAAACCCCAAACCTTAAAACCCTGGAGAGGTCACAGGGCAAAGAAGATGTCTGTGCCTTAGATAGCATAAAAATAGTACAAGCAGGTTAAATTTGGTCTTATATGCTGGAACAACCTTGGAGAGAGTTTGTTGTAATGAGAGTGTCCTCTGCTGATCATTTGGGTTGGGTGGGAGATTCTTTGAACATGAAAATCATTAATTAGGAGGAAGAAGCAGGTTGTGCATAAATTAAACCAATTTTCTGCTCTTGCCTTGTTAGTACTGAAGTCTCTAAGCACCTAATGGCCTTTCCCTTCCTGGACCCCAATTTTACATATACACATACAAACACACACACACACACACACACACATATATATATATTAAAAAAAAGAAAATATATATGTAGAATTACAATGAAAAGGATTAGGCTATTTAATTAATTAATGTTATAAGTCTCTTTCAAGATGAAAAGAGCTCTGTAAGTGGCATGCATTATTAATTGATAATAGTATTTGTTCAGAGATTGAAGTTGATATTGGTGACGTCATTAGTGTGCATAAATGAAATTTTTTCTTAGTTTAATATATTTGGGAATTGGCTTTGCAAAGTTTTTTGCAGTTTTGGTCTGCAAGTTCTTTAAAAGATTCAACTTTGACAGCTGGCAATGAATAAATGAATATGTTATTAATGTAGCATAGGTGGTCAGAAGATACTAGGTATGAACATCATCATGGCTGTGGTTTAACTTAGGGGAACTGCATAAGATTTCCAATATGTCAATATGGAAAGAAAATCATAGAAATTTGGGTGAAACAGCAGCACATCTCTAGCCATACTCAATTCAGGAACTTGGAGGGGGAAGGGAGTGGAATAGAAAATCCACTCCTCAGAGTGGTTAAAAGATGTCTCCATTGTTTCCAGAGCTAAATGAAGAAACTTAGATGAAGTTTGTGGTCATCTTTATGAAAGAGTTCAGATTTGTTCCCAGGAAGGACTTTCATCTGGCATAAATATATGTTGCCTTGAATAATGAGCTTTGTGATTGCATATTTTTTTCTTATCCATCATATCATTGAGTTTATGCATTGTAGTTTCTCCCGTGATCCACCTCCTTGGCATCGATTTGGAAAATTGCCAGGATTTTACAAATGCTAAGTGGTATGTGATGCATTGACCAGCTCCATCTGGACTATTTACTTTTTTTTTTTTTTTTGCATTTACACATTTAAGATTGGTACACACGGATGTCTTCCATGTGTTCACATCCATTTCTGGAATTGTGATTTATGACTGTTGTGCACACTTTATGGCCCTTGGATATTTTCAGGTCATCAGTTGTTAAAGGGCAGCCTGGGGATTTGGCAGCTACATAACATAGGAATTTCTCTTTGTATTTGAAAGCATGAAGTAATTTCCAAGAGAAAATGTAGCTATCCCTATCAACCACTGCCCACTAGTAAACCTAGTTAATGCAAATATGTAGGCTGTTTGGGTGGAACTGGAGGCGTGAATAATTTTTTGCTGTGTTTGCATGTTACCAGTTTTGTTGACCTTTCAAGGGCTAAATGACCCATAAATGGGTTTACTGCTAGAAGATAACCACTTACCACCAAGGCACAGTGGTGAGACAATTGCTTGTATGAAGGACAGGTGGAGAGGTGAGTATCCACATCTTTAGAAGAAAGTAGATGCCATTGAGCAGTACCTACTTTGACCCAAAAGTATTTGACATATTTACTTACATACTGACACAAGTTCAGGTTTAATGGAGCTCTGAGCCATTGAGTTGAAGATGTTCCCATTTATTGCAGGGACAAGTCGACCTTTAAAAATCCCTTCCACTACTCTGGAGTGACTGCATCAGTGAACAAAGGAAGGGTAGTCATTTATCTGGACTTTGACATGGTCCCCCACAACATCCTTCTCTTAAACTGGAGAAAGATGGGTTTGATGAGTGGACTGTCATATTGATAAGAAAGTGGTTGGGTGGTCACCTCCAGAGGGGAGTGGTTAATGTGTCAGAGTCCTGATGGACATCAGTGATAATGTCTCTCAGGGGTTCTTACTGACCAGTGTTATTTAATGCTATTAATCTTGTTTCATGTTTCTTTCATTAATGACATACATGAAAGAATCGAGAGCAGTCTCAGCAGATCTGCAGATGACACCAAGCTGAGTGGTACTGTTGACACACCTGATGGATGGGATGCCATCCAGAAGGACCTGGACAAGCTTGTGAAGTGGGTCCATGGGAATTTCATGAGATGCAAGTTTCTGTATCTGGGTTGGATACAGAAACTTGCATCAATCCAGGGGAAGAACAGATCAGACCAGGAAAGGAAAAACATGAGGAAAGGCTAAGAGAGTTGTGTTTGTTCAGCCTGGAAAACACAAGGCTTTGCAGCCTTCTAGGAGCTGAAGGAAGCCTACAAGAAAGCTGGCAGAGGGACTTTTTACAAGAGCGTGTATTGACCAGACAAGGGGCAATGGCTTCAAATTGAAAGGAAGTAGATTTAGACTACATGTTAGGAAAAAATTCTTTACTGTGAGGGTGGTGAGGCACTGGAACAAGGTGCTGAGAAATGTTGTCAATCCCCTCAAGTACTTACGGCCAGATTAGAGAGAGCTCTGAGAAACCTGGTCTCGTAGAAGGTATCCCTGTCCCTGGGAGGGGGTTTGGAATTAGGTGATCTTTAAGTTCCCTTCCAACCCAAGCAATTCTGTGATTCCATGGTTCTATGACATGCAGTAGCTGAGAGAGCCTCACTGCAGCCTGGGATACAAGGGAGCATGGATTTTAGCATTCTGTCAACCAGTGGGACATCACTGTTTGATGTCCCAAGTGATAGTCATGAGGGACATGATCAAAGATGTCTTCTATTCCCTCCTGGAGGACTCAGACACTTTTCTTGTTTTTAAAAGTTGTTGGGTTTTTTTTCCTAATATATATACATAACACTCAAATGTCAAAGGATCTGATTTTTCTCCTATGTGTATTAGCAGAGATTAATTTATGAATATTTTAGGTTGGAGAATTGTGTTCCCACCCATGGGTATGTGTTCCTTATGTTAATGATAACTTAGTGATGTATTTTCAGGATAAAGATTTTAGTTTTGCTGTATGAGGTTTGGTTTTGTTCTTGCTGCTCTTTTGTTCCAGAAACTGGAACAAAAACTGGACCTGGTCTGGAATTTTTAAAAACATATTACAAATATTGTAGGTGAAAATGAGTGTAATTTATAGAAGAGTGACCAGCAGGGCAAAAGGAGGCCCCTTTAAGCTCAGGATGAGAGCAAGATGCACTACTGCCTCCCATTCCCACCCTCCTGTTCTGCTTCCTATGCGAACTCAATAGATATAGTTCATTACCACAGGTAGTTTAATCCACATTTATTTGCCTTATTCATCTCTAATTGCTTCCTGTCCCATCTTCTCTGCTCCTGTTCTCATTGAATATATTTGGTATTTTTCCTCTTCTTTACAGACTTACTCCTACCTTCTCTCCTGTGCTGTCTCACCCACCTTTCTTAAGAGATAAAAGGTTTTTTGAATTAATATAGCTTAACAGGCAGGAAAAGAAGTTAAAATGTGTAGATTGCAATGACGCATTTTTATTCAGTATTTTATTGTATATTCCTAAGAGCTAAAGTATCGTGGAAGGTCTGCATTGCCTATGAATATTCACTGGGCAAATAACCCCATGGATTCTGCCTATTTGCTTTTCACTTTCATGTTTGTTTTCCAGTTATACTAGCAAACATATTTGCTAGCAGGAATCCCTAAGAAATCCAGCAGGTTTTTGAAGGTTGTTAGGTTCCCCACTAGGGAGCTGATCTTAGGAGTTAGGCCTACTCTGCCTATAAAGAGAAAGTGATAGTCAGAATTAATCACTGTAGATGAAAGGTGAAATTGTAGGGATTCAAAATAAACTGCTGCTGACTCTTCACAGGTTAAACAAATATTAGCAGAAAATAATCATTGTATGACTGGTGTAGAACAAATAATTTGTAGAAGCATGTAAGCAACACTTGCCCCGTTTCAGTAAAAGAGATAATTAATCAAAGGTTATTTGCTACCAAATTGCTACCTATGCATGACAGATTTGAATTCACTGCTACCCTTTTGGTAAGAAACTCATGAAGACATGGCACTGCTTCAAAGAGGTTGTGTGTGCAATTGTAAGCCTTGGGAAAGTTTTAGAAGGTCTTGAGATTTGTCAGAGATTCAAATCTAGTGTTCTTATCACTGATCTCTTGTTCCATCTACCATGTCAGACCAAGGAGCTGAGATAAATAATGATGTTACAGTATTTGTCATATGTGACCTATTCTGTGCTTTTCTTCTGTCTCACTACAAAAACAATGGGAAAAACCTAGTTGTAGCAATGGTATTCTTTTGTGGACTAAATGGTGCCTAATAATTTTACAGGTATATTAATATTTATGGGATTGTGCACATGTGCACTGTAGCCTATTTAAACACTTGATTACACAGCAGAAACAGTTTGTCCAGTCTAATGCCCTTCTGTGCTGCATGTTGCCTTGGCTGGTTGGAGACCCCCAGGGAGAATGTCATCTCGGGGAGGAGGAAGCTCAGCCAATACTGAATTTACTTATTGCCACTTTCTGCCTCTGGTAGGGGACATGTTAGGGCTGAAATGAGCTGCAGAGATCAGAACTATTCCATTTCAGTTCCTGAGAGAATCTTTTCTGACAGTGTGCTGGACAGCAGGGAGGCATAGTTCTGCATGTAGATTGCAGTCAAGGATATGTTTGCTGTAGGCTGATTTATCCTCTTGGGAAGTAAAAAGTTAACCTGTGGGCAACACCATGCTGTTCTAACTAATTCCAGTACCTCAGCTGTTTTATTTAGAGCTGGAACAGATACCAATGCACTACTCTGCAGGCTGCAATATCAATGTATGCTGGAGTGTGAAGTCTGAGGATCATTTTGGCAGAAGCATAATTCACTTTCTAATATTTCTGTGAAATCAGGCTGCTGGGTCTCAGCAAATGTGAAGGGATGTGTGAGACTGGGAGTAAGGCTGGATACTTCAAATGAGAAAATAGGGTTGCTGTTGTTTGCTCTGGGTCCTGCACAGAACCTGAGTGTAATGAGGTGGCTGGGAACCTGCTCCTCAGACCTGTGAGCCTCTGCCACATGAAGGAGTAGGAAACAGGGCAGCTGGGTCCTATGGAGCACGATGGCTGCAGAAGTGCTGCTTTTCTGGGAGCTGATTGTGGACCACATTTGCACATCTCCGTACCATCAAGTGGTGAAGGGTCTTAACATGGGTGCTGCATGGTGGGTGTCTCACTGTGTTCTCTCTGGGCTTGTGGGAAGGGAATGGCAGTCCCATCAAATTGAAGTGTAAGCAAGTGTTAGTTTCCCTTGCTTCAGGGAATAAATACCTAGCCAAAAGAAAAGAATGAATAGAGGAAGGTGTTTTAACGGTTGGGGAAAAACCAAACCACTGTGATATTTGTATCGCTGCAGTGATTATGACATTGAACCACAGAAACTGATTTCTTTATTTCTTCACCATCTGAGACAAGACTTGCCTTGCAGTTTTATTGTGGATAAATTCACCATGTGGATTACCTTTCCCAAGCAGTTTTAGAACCACAGTAATCTTACAGCAGACTGGTGGATATTGCTTCCAAAAAGCATGTTATGTAGGACACCTGGGTCAAACCTGTTCTTTTTATTGCTTATGATCCCAAAACATAATTAGTACATATCTAGCTTAACACTTGAGAGAGGTCAGTTGATTCTGTACACTGATCTGGTATTTAAATCAAAGTTACAATAATTGGAATTACTATCATATTAGCTTTTGAAATTGAAGTGATAACTTTTAATCTCCCTATTGCCATTTGCTGCCTCTTCCTAGCATGATGATTTCCTTTTCATATTTTGTTTATTTATATTTCTTATGTGTCAATTAATTTATACAACATTTATTCCAGCTATACCTGGAAACTGTTGCTAGGTGTTTGGCTTCTTTTTTCTGTGAATGATCCATCCTGGCTTCTGGGCACTGTCAGGAGAAGGTTTATGGCTAAAGCCATCCAGGATGGAGTTTCTTTTGCATTGCAAGGTGGAGCCATTGTAGCTATGCGTTCCCTTGCCTCACAGAGAACTGACAGAGTAGTTACACTGAACAGCACCCCAAGGCTGCTTGACAGAGGGGTTGAAGTGCCTGGAATGACACTGTACCCTGACCTCTTTTTTTTTGAGCTGAGCCTTGTAACTCCTAACATATTGAGACCATTGGCTATCTTATCATGGTAGCCAATATGTTCTTGTAATATCCAGGACAATTCTGCCTAGAGGCATAGATAAATTCAGCAAGTTGCAAAGATGGTGCAAAGGCAATTTTTTCCTTTCCTCCAACATTACAGCGGGCAGAATCTCAGAAAACTGGAGGTTTTTCAAGTTTCTTGAAAACAGTGAAGTTCTCTGAGGGGCTCATTGAAGCCATGCACTGAGAGGTAACTGGAGATTTTGCACATGTAATATCACTAGTAACTAGCTCCCAGGCAATTTTATTTAGTACTTTGAAACCAGAATTGAAAATTTAAAGTTCAGGGGTAGGTGTGCGACCCAATAAAATTCTTTTATGCCTTGCATTTATACAATTTATTCAAATTTATTATTAGAATGCATTAAGCACTCTAAGATACTCTGGGTGATCATATTTCAAACCTACTGAAGTTTCCAAATGTTTGTCACAAGCAATACGAAAGAGATTGCATTGCAGAAATCTGGTCTGAAATCTACTGAAACATATTTAGTTGGCATGAGCCTGACTAATACTGTTAAATGGCATTGCAAAACTGCTGTGCATACATTAATTCCTGACAATGTGCACATTATCTTAAAAAACTACCAGTTCCAGAAAAGAAGATTACATGAAAGATTATTCAGCACCAAGATGAACAATGATGCTTTTTCTGCTTTTGCCAGGCAATAAAAAGATGGACAAAGTCAACTGACATTGGGAAGATATGTATGTGTCCTGAATTAGTATAGGCCCCAGGTGGATGGTAGCATCTACATAATGAACAGATCTCAGATATTTAGTGGAATGTCTGGGGTGTTATTTTAATGAAGGGATTTGAGCATTTCTGGCTTCCAGGAGATAAGAGATGCCTACATCTGTTGAAGAAGACAAGCTTGAATTATCTTTTTGAAGGTTATTTTTTTCACCTAGCAGCTAATGGGTTCCTGACCTGATGCCATGACTGTTTCAGCTTTTTCTGGTTCATGGAGAGCCTTTATTGTTGAGGCTTTTGAAAAGAGAATGATAGGCCTAAAGTTCTCCCAAATAGCTTTCCTTGCATATGGTTAATTGTTATGGTTAATGCTTAGGGTTTAATTTAGTGTTTAACATCCTTCTAGTCAAGCCTGGTGCAGTAGTGCCCATGACATTCCTCATGGCTTTCCACTCTTTTGTCAGGCAGCTGCTGAGCTCTGCCCTCTGGCAGTTCATCACAGGGTTGGCTATCAGGCTTTCCCACACAGAGATTCATTTATTTTCTGGTCTTTCCACTAGCTTTATCTATAAATCACGGCTATTTCTTCTCAAGGTTAGGCTGTTTTGGCCTCTGCACTGAATGTTGAGAGGTGACTGTGCTCTTGCATTACTGATGGAAAGGAGTTCCTTCATTCCTGCACCCATTTTTGCAGCTATCTGGGAGGAAAGCAAGGAGATTGATCACATATTCAGGGAGTGTGTGCAGAGATGGGATGCAGTTTTGATTAACCTTTCCTGCACACATAAAGAGCCTTTTTCTTTCAGATTCATACACCAAGCAGATGGTTTGATATGTGAAGTCAATTGGTTTAGTTTCTATAGAAGGGTTTTAATTAACTGAAAACATTTTTTGGATTGCAATTTTTGGACTTAACAATACAGTTGTGTGTGACTTGTATCATAACAGTAAATACTTCTTATCATGGTTCCCTCAGTTGCATTCAACCTAATTCCAGTGCTGAACTTGGACTCTCTCTTGGTTACATTTTTGACATCTGCTTGAGAGGAGAGACAATGATAAGTTCTGCCTACCATAACTAAATTTATTTTCCCTTGTGAGTAATGGGGAACCACTATAAAAAGACTATCCACTCTGCATCATGCCATATAGCCCTTCTCTGAAAATGACAGTGAGTTATCCAACTGGCCCAAGTGAAAGATCCGAACACAAGGATCTCAGGTGAAAAATGACATAATTTTTGGTGCTGCACCAGTAATGTCATGCTAACAGTTGTGTTCACTTCATCTAGATTTCATGCTTCTTAGAGATAATTAGACAGAGGTCAAAGAAGGATTTAGTTTGGGTCTAAGTTGCTGTATGCGTATGGGTGAGCTTCAAGATGATTTTAGCTCGGACATCATTACCAATTTATTAGAATACGTGCTTTGAGTATGTGTCAGAGATGAAGATAATGTCTAGACTAAATTAGGAGAAATAATTTAATTTAGACATCCAAAGGCTTTCACACTTCAGAAGAACCTGCAAAACTGTTAGACTGGGTGATTCTGAGGCTTTATATTTTAGGTGTCAGGTGATTTCCCAAATGAGTTAAGATTAGGCAGACTTGATTTCACAGTGCTTTTATTGTGGTTGTTTTCATTGCATCTGATAATCCTATAGTGTTAAAAAACTGAGTCATGCTCGTGAGCTAATCTTCATTTTTATGACACTGAGATGTTGTAGGTTAAACATCATTATGTTTAACTGGTGTGTACCTATGGCAAAGCAGGGAGTTTAACCAAGTCTTAAGAGCCAAGAGCTGTTGCCCAAACCAGCCACCTTCTGGCCTGCAAAGAGCAGTAAGGAACTACTGCTCTACTACATTTTTTCATATGCAGCTCCTCTTTTTCTTAGAATTAAAGTGTATTCCTTTACCAGTTTCTTTCTGTGTCCTATTTCTGCAGCTGGACCTCTTAGCATGTTACCTACATATCTCTGAATTATGTACCAGGCATAAAACTGTCAGAGGCTTCTTCAGAAAATTTGGCTGGAGGGGATAAACTCCCTTCTTCTCTCATGCCTTTCACTGGTTTTCTGTGGGGATTGTAGAGTAGCTGAAAAAATTGTGGTAAAATGCTACATGTAAGATAATATAGTAAAACAAGAAGTATGGCAATGAAAGGTTCTTCTTATAGGAAAGCTGAAGACTCTGGAGGCTGTTCTGGTGCTGCATAGCTACCTTTAATGACTATGGCTCCGTGGAATGTAAAACCACATACCAGGAAAACATTAGCACAATAATTTGCAGGTTATTTGGGCAGAGACATGAGTATGTTGATGATGTAATCTACTGGGAAGTCCAAAAAATATTCATAAATGGCATTTCATTGATTTTGGTATTTTACTAACAATATAGCTGTGCTGAAAGCTAGATTTATTTTTTTTCCCCTAGAAATATGGGGTGCCAACTGAGAGATGTTTTCAATATGTTCTGAGAGGGTTGTGAAAAATTCTCCATTCTTAAAATCAAGCGTGCTGCTTGTGATAGAGGAAGGTACAAATACATGCATTCTCATGCGGCAAAATACTTTGGGAAATGCTCTGGGTGTTAGAGCACAAAGCTGCACACTGTGGGTGGTAGAACTCAAAGATTCAGTGAGCATGGAGGTATATTTGCTCAGATTAAGGAAATAAAATATTCCAAATCAATCTCTAGAAATTACATGAAAATATTAACCTCTCTTACTTATACTTGTCATTCAAAGTTTTGGAGACCAAAGTGTGTCCTTACTAAAAGGTAATATGCAGTTGCAAAGCAGCAAAGACTGAGAATTGTAAGAAAAACCACTGACATTTTGAGAGTTATTACTGGGAATGCTACTATAAATACAAGTTTGCAGATGAAAATTGAGGGGCAGGCCTATTTACCACACCTAGTAAACTGAAAGAGATCCTGAGAGTCCTGGCTTTCAGTCTTGGCTCTGACTGCTTCCAGTTTGCCTTCGACTGTAGAAGAATAACATTCTAATTTGCACTATTTGCTGTGCAATAATGTAATAGTCAATAAACAGATCTTTCTTGTAGCAGCAGAAGCCAGGAAATGGAAAGGAAATGGTGATCTCTTTTGGAATCCAATGTTTCCCAGCTCTATTTAAGCAAAAAAAAAAAAAGGTTTAATCTGTTCAAGATGTGTAGAGCAATATGTAGGCAGAAGCTGCTTTATGCACGAAATTCTATTTTCATTCTTATATTACCAATTAGCATTGAGTTCTGTGTTAATTACCTAAAAAAATTTCAGAGATGATGGTAGATATAAGAGATCTATGATAATAGGAACATGTTGCCATAGACACAACTGTTCAATATGACACTGGGACGCTGCTGCGTGAAGAAACCCACTGAAGCTGTATTTCACAATGCACTGAAATTATGCAGTTGTGAAAAAATAATTATAATCCTTCCACTGAAATACCATGATGTTGATTCTAAAATATTCAACAAGCTATTTCAGTGCAGAGGGCTGTCAAATGACAGAGAAAGCCAATGTATCAGAAGTACTGAGATATGTTTAAAAGTTTTTGTTCTTTCAGGTGGCCAACATTTTTGAGCATTGCACAGCTTCATTGTGGGTTTTAACAGCTTCACTTGTACCTTGGGGATTTCTGTATCTCCCAAAACCCTGCCTCATTAATTGGCATGCAATGCCACTATTTATAGAAAACATAGGGGAAGAAGCAGAGAACAATGCAAAGCAGAAGTATAAAATGACAGTTTTCTGTTTCAAGAGAGTAACAACTGTGGAGTTAAGAGTGTTTCCAGATTGTTCCATTCTTGTGCTTTTTTTGTGAATTAGAAGATACATCTGCATGTGGTCCAGAAGAACTTGGCTATCATCTAGCCCAACTTCCTGGCCAGGAATTCACTGAAATCAGCAGACTGCAATTGTCTGCCCGTTTAGCATCCTTTGTGGTTTGGTTTGTTTTTCCAGAGCATCATATACAGCAGCAACAGCAGCAGCAGCAGCAGCAGCCATTAATTAGAACATTTCTGATGAGTATTTTAAGTGATACATTCTTGTTACAAAGGTAAACTTATGAATGCACATACACTCTATGTCAATCATTATTATATAATTCTCATTACCTTATTGCATCACAGGTTTTGTGAAGGACCAGGCATCATCAAAGGTGGGGAGATGAGCTACATTCCTGTGCTGGTTTGGTGGAGGATAGAAAAAAGCCCTTCCTGTGGTGTATGTTTATTTTATTGACTACACTTATTTCTTTCTCTTCAGACTTAGATTTTTCAAGAAACCGAGCTGCATCTCTCCAGCTCACAAAGACTAACCCAATTGCATTCTTCTCTTTTGTAGACAGGAATCACCTCTCACAACAGATTCTCCTCTCCTCCTTTCTTGGGAATATCTCCTTAAAGTCCAGTTTGACTTGTCTTACTGAGTCAGTAACAACTCTCAGTAGCCTTGCTTTGGTTCTGATTGACAAGCACAAGCTGAAAGGTCTCTTGCCCACCTGCCCTTCCACTGAAGACCCACACAATATTTCTACCATCTATATCAGGACTCCCTGGCTTTCTCAGCAATCCTTCACTCTTTATATACTTTCCATCATTTTTGAAGTGTTTATAGGAGTAACCTTCATGTAGGGCTTTCCCAAATCAGGGCATTTGTGTTAAAGTTACCCAATAACTGCAAATGTATATGAAGTTGTTCAGATGACAGTATTCTTGTGTTCAGGATGCTCTTTGACAATTGCATGAGTCTTTACACTGCATTCAATGTTCCAGTCATTGTGACTGAACAGGTATCCACAAACACTTCCTAAAGCATATTTCAATATGTGAATTCCAATTTGAGTGTGGTGATGAAAAGGGGACAGAAAAAGATACTTTCAGACTGTAGAACAGCTATAGTAGAACTGATAATCTGCCAAAAGAGCAGGGATCAATTACTCTTTATAACTGATGTTTACACACAAACTTAGTGTTGTGGCATGTGCATTAAATGTATTTTATACCTTAAAGAACATCAGTGAAATTCCTTGACGTTAATAAGAAAGTTGGTTTTAGTGTTGGCTTTAGTAGATGTAGATTTTCATTCAGCATATATCATACTTTTTATTTATTTTACTGATTTTATTTATTCTTTGTGTCAGATTCTCATATTTTATAGGACTGTAGATATTTATGACCCTATTGAAATGAAAAAGGTTACTTTACAGGAGACTCTGGCTTTGTTTTCCTAAGAGATTTGATGATATTTTTAGTAAATGTGTGAAATGGGACATGCTTCTTTGGGTCAAGAGGGCTGCAATTTCTAAAACTGTTTAAATAAAGTATTAAGAGAACAGAAAATGTTCCTCTTGGATAAATATGGCTCTAGTCAATTGGTATTCTGCTGTCAGCATGCATGTCTCATTCAGTCTTGTCCTCCATGCAAAAGAGATACTGACCCTATGTACTACACTGACTTATTTTGCATATAGAAGTATTAACAAAATGTTTATAGACAGCCCCATAGCCAGAAAGATTGGAAGAGATTTTTAGCTTTTATAAATAGTTGCAGAGGAAGCAGTGCTAAAGTCAGCTTCCTTGTGAAATATCATCAGATTATAGCAGTAATTTACATTTTAGAAGATATTTCACTGAGGACATTCTCTGAGTTTATCTAATCTCCGCTGCATGTGACTCAAGGGAATATTGAAGTGAGAAGAGGACATGCTTGGAAGAAATGTGCAAAGCATGGTATTTTAAAAGGAGACTTCTAACTACTTGGAAATAATAGAACTCCTTAAACAATATTGGGGAAAAAGAGTTCTTTATCTGCTGTGAAATAATAGAAGTACTTAGATACTAGCAGTGTAAAAAGTTTCTATTCAGATGTAAATTTGTTGAAAATATTTTGTGTCTCTTAAGGACAGTTAAAATTTTTGTCTTTGTGTGCCAAATTCTCCACAACTGTAGTAACGAAAAAGAATAATTTCCAGAAAGAAATAACCATGCTTTGACCACAACATTTGAAGGATTCCCTTGTACCTAGAAAAGCAAAGCATGACAATAATTGTTCAGTCTATACACGTGGAGCATCCTTACACCATCAAAAATAAAAAAACCCACAAAACTTCTTTATCATGATGCCGTTAATTACAGCCCCAAAAGAAATGGGATCTAACTGCTGAGATTTGTCTTCTCAACAGCAGTTTTCAGGAGCCCCATGTGAAATTCTCAATTCCCTCTGCAGCTTTCTTATAGGCCCTTTTTATGTACTGAATGACTTCAGTAAGGTCTTCCTAGGACTTTTTCTTCTCCTTGCTGAAGAACCCCAACTCTCTCAGCTGTTATTTATAGGGGAGGTGCTCCAGCCCTCCAAAAATCTTCATGGCCTCCTCTGGACGCACTTCATCAGGTCCTCATCCTTCTAATGTTGGGCCCTAGAGCTGGATGCAGCACTCTGGATAGGGTCTCAGAAGAGCAGTGTAGATGGGGACAAAATCACGTCCCTCAATCTGCTTGCTGGTTGTGCTTCTTCTGATGCAGCCCAGGATAGGGTTGGCTTTCTGGGCTGTAAGTGCACATTGTGGCTCATGTTAATTTCTTTATCCGCCAGTGTTCCCAAGTCCTTCTCTGAAGGGCTCCTCTCAATCCATTAATCCCTAATACTCAGGTGATTGCCCTGACCTAGGTGTAACATCTTGCACTTGGCCTTGTTGAGCTTCTTGAGATTTCCATTGGACAATTCCTCAAGCCTGTCAGTGTCCCATTTTATGGCATCCCTTCCCTCTAGCATATCCATTATACCACTCAGGTTGATGTCATGTGCAGATTTTCATTGTCACACTGGTTAGGTCATTAATAAAGATACTGAGCTCTGCTGGTCCCAGCATGGGCTCCTGCAGAGTACCACTTGGTAATGATCTTGATTTAGACATTGAGCCATTGACTGCAACTGGACATCCAGCGGATTCCTTATCCATCAAATCATATCTCTCTAATTTAGAGACAAAGAAGCGTGTGGGAACCCCGTCAAATACCTTGTTGAGGCCAAGAAAAATGGTATCAGTTTATCTTTCCTTATCCAGCAGGACAGTCACTCCATCGCTTCATTGTAGACGACCAACAGATAATTTAGGAGTTATTAATGCATTCTGAAGCTGCGTTGGCTGTCTAGAATCACCTTCCTGCCATTCATATGCCTTGACATAGCTCCCAAGAGGATCTCTTCCATTATCTTACCAAACTTGGAGGTGAGGCTGACTGGCTGGTAGTTCCTGTGGTCCTCCTTTTTATTCATCTTGAAAATTTGTGTGAAATTTCTTTTTCCAAGTCACTGGGTACTTTCACTGCTGTGACTTTTCAAATATGATGCAGGGTGGCCTATCAACTACACCTGCCAGTTTTCTCAGGACCATGGGATTCATCTCACTGACTTCCATGAACATCTGTATGTACAACTGAAAATAATACAGCTGAAAATATTTTGACTTGATGGGTTAAAGAGGAGCTGAAGCAAGGAATTAAATAATTGGTAAAACTCTACAGGAAAAGTCCCAATCAGTCATGGGAAGGGTTTGTGCTGAGTTTATTTTTGCTGCTAATAGGTTTTTAATGTATTTACAGTTTGGATAGTACCAGAAGAGAAAGCTTCTAAGTTGGCCAGGTGTCCTTATATGTTGGGAGTTACAGGTTCCAGGGGACATACAGATGTAACATTCATCACCAGTTTACTGGATTTCACAGAGATAGGTTGCTCAAAAAGGTTTTTTGCTCCTCTATGTTTATAATATACTTATTTTCAATAATATTTTCTTTTTTTAAAGAAAAAGTAGGTTGTTAGATTTAGCACATTATAGAGTAATTAGACCTGTTCTAACCTATCTGTTCTTTAATGAGCCTAATAGTTTGCTTTTAACTCATAAGCCTTCTAGAAACATCTTGATTCATTATTTGAAATCAGTAAAATGTAGAAAATTACACTAATTGCCTTGTAAATAGTTTCCCTTATTAATTATCCTTTGCTTTCAAATGCTATGCAGGCTTGAAATTATTTTTCAAGAACCAGCTAAATTGAAACATACTTTTAAAACCAGGTGTTTAGCTCACTGATAGGATTTCTAGTTGAAGTTTGTTAATATATTAAGCTAATAATTGTTATCAATGGAATGAAGAGGAATAGTTCGATCATGGCAAATGAATATCCATCCATGTACTCTGTATTGTAAATTCTAACACTTGACTTGTTTAATAAAAATACTGTCTACATTAAAAAAGCCGCTAAAAAAACAAACATAAAAAACCCCCTACACATGTGTTTTCATGAAAACTTGGCTTGTTTCCAGTGCTACAAAATTTTTATTATATTTCTTAAAGAAACAATAGGTTCCCAATAAATAGTTTCCTCAACTAAAATCACAGTACAAAGAATAAAATGCTAATGACACACACAGGTCTTTATCAAATACAGTTCAAAATCCAGTTGTTGTTATACAAGTTTACAGTGAGAGATTTCATTTTAATTATTTTTTTCTTACAAAAAAGTCCACAGCAATTTCCTCAGTGAAATTGCTGGAGGTTTATTTTTAAGTACTGTAATAAATGCAATTGAACTTTGGAAGTTCATTCCTTCTTCATTCATGCTGTTACCATGGAAATGTGGATTTTATGCTTAAATGAATAAGCTTAGTTCATAAATTATAGTTCAAAAATTATAAAAGTAAAATGTTAATTCATAATTGGGGAGTGATGGCAATCGTGACAAGACAGGTAACATTTTCCCCAAGTTTCATTTTTCCCCAAGTTTTTCAAACAATCGTGGTAAATTATTTTTTTGTGCCCAAAACAAGCATAGGCTTCTAATCATTTAAAGGCTTCTAATATTTTAAGCTTTTTGTCTTGTGTTGAGTTGGTGGTGTTTAGTCTGGAGAAAAGGAGGCTGAGAAGGGACCTTATTTTTCTCTCTCCAACTAGCTGAAATGCTGTTGTATGCTGGTGGGGTCTGTCTCTTTGTCCTGGTAACAAGTGACAGGACCTCAGGAAAAGGCCTCAAGTGATACCATGGGAGTTTTAGCTTGGATAATAAGGAGAATTTCTTCACTGAAAGCGATTTCAAGCATTGGAACAGGCCGCCCAGGAAAGTGGTGGAATCACCATCCCTCAAAGTGTACAAAATATGGTGGATGTGGCACTCTAAGAACACGGTTTAGTGGTGGACGTGGTGGTGGTGCTATATTGATGGCTGGACTTGATTATTTTAGAGGTCTTTTCCAACCTTAGCAATTCTATGATTCTGTGATTTCCAGATTAAGAATAAAGGACCAACTGAAGCAAAGGTTGCATTCTGTTCATGAGAGACTTTGAGACTTTGAACCATTTTCCAAGAACACTATGCGTGGTTAATCTTCCTGCAGGAAGTAAAACAGCCTAGATAATCTCCTAAGGTTCCAGATTGCCATGGCCTTTAAAATGACTGTGAATGGAAATGCCTTTTTGGAGGAGTTATCATGGGAATTCTGGTCAAGGAGAAAGGCAGGTTTTCTCTCACAGTCGCAAAATGAAACACATATTGTGGAGACCCGCTAGAAATCAATTTAAATGAAATCCAGGAAACTCAACTGGGGATCTTCAAAGTCAAGAAAGTCTTTGCAGCTTGGGTGTCTCTATTGAGATGTTAAAGGGGTTATGTCATCTCAATCAGTTGTACAGGATGAGGTGTAAAATAAACTTGATCCATGCATTGCAGGTACAAGATTGGAAAAATGAGGCTTTGAGTAAGATGAAGCTTAATCCAATTCTTTCTTTCTGAACCTCTGTTCCTTGTTTCTCATTATTTTGTTTTAGGGTCATCAGGAACAATGAGGAAACCTGTCCTGAAAAATTTACAGTCATAGAAAAGACCCACAGGATGAGGCCATTCTTCACTAATTTTTTATTTATCATTTGAACATTATTTATTTATTCTTTAAATTTGCTTACTATAAATGGCTTTATGACTGAAATTATGAAATACTAACTACAATGCCTGGTTTATGAAATATGTATAAATTTTAATATTGAGAAGGAATTATTTGATAAGTAAATTATATGTTTTTGTTATATATGTGATCAAAACCTTCCTCAATGCAACCACATAAGACAGAAAGCAATGATCTGGGACTTTCGGAGGAAAAGTATTAAATGGTCAAATATCAGGCATATGTATTAAGAAGATTGTGTAGGAAAAAGGGAACAGAAAGTTTTCAGGGAAAACTGTGGCTTAAGTTAAATCAGCCCAGGGCAAGGTCTTTGGTGTGTACTGGTCTGGAAGTAAGGAAGGATTTTTGACACAGCAATTTATGCATCAGAATGCCAGGATATCAGAGAGCTGTTTACAGTACTGGAGATGAGAGTTTGTAAATAATCTGTTCAGCCTTTTTCTTTCTCTTTGTGAAAACTTTAAGATATTCTAAGTTCAATCTGCTGATGTAGTTCCTCTGTCTGTTATGTTTTACTAGGCTTTGCTGCAGTGGACAGCCTAACAAAGACTTCTTTCCAACTGGGGCTTTGTTCCACGTTCTTCTTTCTGCAGTTGTTTCCAGATTGCCCCACAGATTCAATCCACTGTTTCTAGTCAATAATTTCCATCTGGAAACTCTAGGCCCTACAGCACCCTTGACCTGCAGTTCCTATCAACAATTCCTTCAATATCCCACCCCTCAATGTGGATATCAGTGTAAGGGACTTGCAGATGTGGAAAATAACATTTTTATATGACAGTTTAAAGTCTTAGAAATGGGGGAAAGAGTAAAATAGTTTCAATTTAGAGCTCCTGTGCTGAAATCAGAATTGTTTATGCAATGCAGGACTAGGGTGCTGTATAGATTGTATCACTGGAGTGTGCAAGGACCGGAAGTGATGGAGCATGACTGTAGCCAGAGTGCCAAAAGCCAGTACCTCCTGTGAAAAGAGGGAGAATTACACCCCTGGCTACTCAGAGTCAGTGACGCAGATTGTCAGTGTTGATACTAATAAGCATTGCACGGCCTACAAAGAGCCTTGCAAACCTCCACCATTATTCCCAATTTCCTGCAGCCATCCACTCTTCCCTCTTTTGGAGGACTGGAGTGTCATTTTTCCCCTCCGTCCACTCAGAAAGCAATGCACCCTCTTTTCTAGACCTTTCCTCTTCTAATTTTCTCTTTATTTCACAGCTAATCTTTGCTTTCTTTGTGGTCATCACAGGGTGATCAAAAAATCTGTCTCATTGCATTTTTTAAGACCAACTTGTAATATTTACCCACAAATGTGCTGCTCAAGTGAAGTGGGGCACACTTAAGTGACATTGCACTGCATTTTTTAGTCCATTTTTTTGTTGGTACACTCTTCTAAAGTACCACCCTTTCCATCATGCCTGGAAAAAACAAACAACCCCAACTTGAAAATGCTTAGGTGTCTGGGGATGAAAAATGTAATTCCACAATATGGTTCCAGTGTACCCCAGAGAAGTGGTGGATGCTCCATCCCTGGCACTGTCCATGGCTAGGTGAGATAGGATTCTGGGCAACCTGGTCTAGTGGGTGGCATCCCTGCCCTGGCAGGGTGTTGGATCTAGATGATCTTTAAGATCCCTTCCAACTCAAGCCATTCTGTGATTCTGGGGTTCTCTCAGCTCTGTGCTAGTATAGTGCCATGGCACTGTGGTAGTTCTGGAGCACAACTTCAGGACACAACAGCCACAGAGGATTCCTACTACTGATACTACTACTGTTACTGCTTCTAGCTCCTGAGCTTTTCTTCTGGGCACTGATGGATGCTGCAAAGGGCTGTGCCCTCCTCACTGCTCTGAAGCAGACTGGCCTCAGGCCCACCTGAGATCAAAGTCTTCCAAGGCAGCATGTTCCCTCTGCTCTCTTTGAACCTTTGCAGACAACCAGGGTTTCCTTCCGAGTGCTCCCTTCTGCCCTTCTGAAGGCACAGGAGCAAAGAGTAACAATGGAATTTCACAGCTCAAGATAGTGGCTCCAGTTTCTGTTATTTAAGAACATTCAGGTCACTAGTTGTGTGTCTTTTTAAAGAGGGTCTATGGTATGGCTCCTTTGGACTACTGCCTCTCTACTGGTTTTGTTCTTAACCATCTTTTTTTTTTTTCTTTTTAATGGAATAACTTCTTCCATCTCTAGGGTTTTTCCCTATTGTCACCTGTTTAAAAAGGCCCTGAGTGCTTCAAATATGCTGGTGGTTTTTGGCATGTCTGGATGACTCAGCCAGAGCTTTTTCCCCACTCATTTTTAATGACTCTGTATCTTTAACTGTAAATATCACCGACATGTGATGCTTTTGAGCTGTTAAGTCATCATAAAATACTATATGTCCGTGATGACAATGCTTTCTTTAACAATTAGGCTGCTGTGATAAGAGATGTCTTGGAAGAGGTGAAAAAGCCCCGAAGGGATCTGCTTGTGTAGATTACCTGAAGTAGCCCCTGATAAATGTTTTGGGTTGGTCTGCTAGCAAAATAAAACTTTCATGGCCGCTGCATGGGTCTCAATTGTCTGGCAAATTGTCACATGCCCCATAGTTACTACAGGAGGCAACTACCATATGCATGAGGGACTTTCTTTCCCCTCGCGGTATTACAAGACTCAGTCTGTAATTTTCTCGGTATTTTTTCCTCCTAGCTGTTCAGGAGTCATGGGAGAGTTTTCTGAGTGAAGACTTTGGGACTGCATTACTTCTTGTTTTCTAAAAAGAGTCTGAATTTTATGTCCCAGTAATCACTCAGAAATTGTATCATTATGCAGCCTTGCTTTCTTTAGTGAGATGTTCCCCATGTTGAGTTTGTTTGCCTAAACCCCAAAACCATTAACTTCTTTAGCATTGAGAAAAAGAAAGTTTTTTTCAAAGACTTTGCTGACTGAAACCTTGTGCAATTCCTTTGGCAGAAAGAAAGCTTGAATTTGATTTTCATGTGCAGCTACATGCTTGCCTGAGCCTTGTCTCACTTCTCAGGACTGTGCATCTTTTAATCTCTGCATTTTAAATTGCATTTCTCTGTGGATCAGAATTCCCCAAGATCTATGATTTTTTTTTTCAATTCCTAAGATACTTAATTTTAATTTGTAGTGTACTGTACTGCAAAATAAACCATGATTCCTTTAACTTTCTATTCACTTAAGAATGACAAAAAATGTGTCAATTAATTCTCCCATGCTTTTGCTGAGCACCACATTACTATGTTTTAGCTTATTTGATGGATATTGTTGTAGCCAAAGTCTGAACCACCATAAGTTTAGGGTACTCCAGCTTTTTGAACTATGACATCTAGACCTCAGTTTCATTGCTAACAAAAATCTCAGAATTAGATTTAAAATCAGGGTTCATCTCTTTTGTTGTGGAAGTCATTGTTTGTGCCAAAGAAGGCTGTGATAACTAATTACTTAATTTGTATGACAGATGGAGCTGGGGATCAAATTAAGTAGCTGTCTTGGGCTACGTTACAGAGCAATATCTAGCTTTAAACACGACTGCCTTTTTCGTTCCTAAAAAAAGGCACAAACAATGACAAGCTAAAAATAGCTGTTCTCTTGGAGTTGACGACAGTTTCTGAGAGCTTGTCTTTAGGAAGATGTTGGAAAAAACCTTGCTGTCTTTTCCCCTCCCCCTTATTCTTCTTTAAATGCACACCCTTCTGTTTAAGCTTGTTCACCCCATTGCACACAAAAAGATACCCACTGATTTGGTTAAGACTTCAGTGTTTCTGAAGATTTCCAAGGGGGTTTACATAAAACATTTAAAGAAATCCAAAAGTCACTGCAGATATTTCTATTAAGTTATGCTTATCCTACGCAAATTGCTCTGTGCTGATAGAGAAGGAGGTAGTAAAGCCTCTTTCACTCTTTGCCTCCCACAGTATCTGCTGCAGTGGGGAAAAAAAAAAAAAAGCCTCTCTTCTGGTTTTATTCCCGGAGATTACTTCATAATTCAGTACTGATAGCAGTGGTTTCCGGTGCTGTAAACAGAGTTGAGTTTTTGACTTTGTGCCTCTGCAGCCCAGTAAACAATCAGTTAATTCGCAGCATCCCAGCGGTTGACAGGAGTGAGAGAAGTGGTTTGATTTTATTTTTGTGCTTGTGAATTAAAGCTTTGCCTTCTGGCTACGTTCTGAGTTCCCTCGTTCTGGAAGACATTGGAGCCTTTTGAATTCAGAATATGTAGTTACAAATGTGAGGGCACAGACTTCTTCCAGGATTTCTCTGCTTTCATTTTAATTTTTCTTTGTGTTTCTAATCCGAAGCAAGCAAGAGAACAGTTCGAAAGCAATGTCCAGTGCCTGAGCTGGAAGCACAATGCAGTTCAGGATATTTAGAGCTAGTCCGCTGCATTTTTATTAAATGAGAGGGAAGGAGTAGGTGGGACTTTTTATTTAAAAATAGATTAGCACAGGGAACTGAACTTGCATTTGAGGAAATGTTAATAAGCCAGCCAGCCATTGTCCTTAATCAGAGACTGTATTTGTAAGTAAAACATGTTGAATCTGTCATGATTGATGACGTTGTCTTTGTTAAAAGGGATGCTGCATCTTTAACAAGAGCAGACAGAAGCAGTGCAGAATCTACAGTAAATTTGAGACTAGGGAGAGAAACCTTTCTTCATTTTTCTGTGTATAACGTTTGTAAAATATTGAATAGGAGAACATCAAAGCCAGGGGGAAATATAAGTAACTCACTGCGTACGTTTTAATTCCTCACCTTTCCCCCCTGGCTGAGTTCCCCCTCCTTTTTCCCCCCTGAATTTAAAATGCTGGAAGGAAAAGCAACTGAGGTCCAAGTTTCAGATGCTGAATTCTCTGCTAATTGAAATTACTGGGCATATTTCTATATATAGTTGCTGAAGAGATATGTAGCTTTCACTCAGTGCCTTCAAGACATGTCTTTTTGTAGTCAGAAAAACAGAGATCAATGCGTTTTCAAACTGACAGAGGGAACGGATGCTCCTTAGTAGCACATGCTCGGGATCGTGTGTGTACCGTTTGTGCAGAGCAGAGACGCTGAATACTGGTCCATATGCTCCTTGTTTACTGCAATGTTTTTTGCATGTTACTGTGCACTCCGGACTAATGTGAAGGTAAGAGGGGACGAGACAACAATTTGGCAGGAATGTACATGTAAAACCAGCTGCAGAAAATGTCTACCTTGTGTTGCTGAGTACTTTGGAATTGCTGGCTGAACAGGCATATTATTACAGGTGGTTGTGGAGGCTTTGTTTTATCGTTGTCTGTGTGGCTAAAGCATAGAAGCATGTTTGAATTCTGCAGTTTAGCGACCTTCAGTTTTTAACTGCTTGCAGTTCAGGTTCTGGGCTTTTATGGTCTGATAAGCATGTTTTGCTACTGTCCAGGTAGGCCAGAGACAAGATGCCAAAGGCTGTTTGTACAAGGCTACATAGCTTTATACAGGATAAGAATTCCTATAGTCGGATCCCCCATACATCCTCCCAGGGATGCTGCTTGCATGCTTTCTTGTTGATTACTTGTCTGAAAGCCGGGAGTGTTGCTGCTGCTGTCCGGGTCGGTTTTTGTGCTGATTTGTTTCTAACTTGAATCAAAATGCATAAAAACAAATTACAAGCAATGTCCTAAAAAATAAAGAAAGGATTATTACTGCAAAATGCTACAGGAAAATGCCAGTTGGCTGCATCGGTCTCGCAGTAACTATTAAGCAGGATTTGTCACTAATGTCAACATTTGCTTGCTCTGTTCATTAGAGTCAGAACTTCAATATAAGTTGCTGGATATATTACCTTCTCTGCAAGTAGGACAATATTAGCAGACAGGTTCACTGGCATTGAATCGAGCTCTCAGCCAAGCTGTGGGCCAGCTGTGGGAATCCAGTTGCATAATTTAAATGAATTACAGTCCTTAGCCAACATATTGGGGAGTCACTTCTGGCATTCTGGCTTTTTCAAGTTCGAATAAGTATATCTGTCTGGGAAGGAGAGCACTGGCAAATGACCAATAATAATAGTTAGAACAGTTTTACCTGCAGAAGTAATTGCCAAGGATTTTTTGCTTTCAACTGCTTTAAGCATGCCTCTGAATTAAAGTGAGCTTTCTGTATTTGCACTTGGTTTGATAATATTGAACTTCATATTTATTTGTTAGGTCAAAGTATTTGTTGTCATTTGATTTTAAAAGTATTTTGCATTAAAAGTTCACATTCTAAGAGCCTGCTCCTATGTTTTTGCTCAAAGTCTGTACCATTGTTTTCTGTAATAAATTGCTAAGCTTTCACATTTTATTACTTTTTAATTAACTTTTGCAATTATGATCCACTTCTAAGGAGGAATTCTTTAAATCTGTGGATAACAAGCCAAAAAATACAAGTTGAAGCCTTTAATGCCATTCTGTCTTCCTAAATACATACATTATCCTCTCCTTATGCTTTCCTATAATGTTTTTGCAGCTTAGTAAATTTTATGTTTTATATTCCCTGTGATCTATGTAGTAAATTGTCAATATAGAAATGTTTTCAGCCTAACCATTCTTTGTTGCTCATTTTTTGAGCAGTACTGTACTGAAGATCTTCTGTAAAAGTGGGGTTGTTGCTGAGATATGATTTCTCAGTTTAAATAAGAATAGGTACAGGGGAAATTTCAATGACTATTTTTACTGTAATTTCCATGAGATAACCTTGTCAATAAGTACCTTAGGAACTGTTAGAAGTCTCATGGGTTTAACTTCTGAAATGTCTTTGTTTCCATTCATAGACAGAAGAAAAAAGTGAGAGGTTTGTACCAGTACAAGTCTGACAATTGTTTGGACAAGATAGTTTTAATTTGTTGGAACTTCTTCAACTGTTGAGTATTTCTGAAACAATTGTTTATTATACAGTATCTGCTATTTACATGATATTATTCTGAGGATGTTACCTCCAGATGTTTTACTTTCAGTAAACTCATCCATTTTCAATGTATACTTTGATCATCTACTTTCCAAGCTCTACATTAGGCTGCAGTACTGTTATAAAGCAGTACAAATTTTGCCAATCCCCCCAGGAACCACTCAAGTACGGCAGCACCACTTATGCCTTCAGTTTTTCCTGTTTTCTTTTTCTGACATTGAAGTTTGCTTAATAAATAGGAGTTCATTGAAAGGAGCCTGGTCATTGTACAATATGTTATATAGTGTTTATGAAGAACTCTGTTGCTTTTAACTTGGTTGGCACTAACATAACCCACAGCTCTATGGGTGGCCAAAATAAATAAAAAACATTATAAAACATCTGTTTTGCGTTTTACATTTTCCCCCTTTATGGGTGGAAAAATCCTTGTGGTGCTCAAATATTTTAGTCTTTAAGTCATAAGATAGAATAAAACTATAAGTACAGGCTGTAACAGGAAATAGATTTGCTTGGCCTGAAAAATGAAAAAGGAAAGCAATTGGGTCTGTTTCTGATGGCAGCTGTACATTATGGCTTTAGAGAAAGCAGATTTTTCAAGTTCAAGGTAGGACTCTCACTTCTTGATTGCCAGTCTGTAGGAGACTGCCCATGTGAACTAGGGTTGCATGTGCAGGCCTATCAAAAGAGAGGTCTACTCCATGCATTCTTAATCAAAGCCTATTTTTACAGCTGGCTAAAGAACAGTACTGACTTTGAACATGTACCTGCCTATGTGGATGCCTACTTCTTCCTGCCTGAAATCTGGGTAAAATAGGCAAAAAGATGTCTGAGAAGTTATGAGCAAAATATCTTTGTCTATCAGAGTTTCTCTGGACCTACATTTTGAATTATTAAAAAAAAAAAAACTATTTCTTACTGTTGTCTGTTTACCACATGCAGTGTTATTAGAATTCTACATTTTGGACCAATCTCTTCTTTGCTGTCTCATGTATGCACAACTTTGTACCTCAGTGGAAGAAACCAAAAATGAGCAGAGAAGTCAGGGAATTAAGATCTAAAAGTGGTTCCTCCCAAATCAGAAGTGTTCTTGTGGAAATGTGCAGTGTGCCTGAAAAAGTGAACTCTTGCTATACGCAGTAGTTAAATATATTGTTGTATTTTCAGCATGAGTAAATCTTGGGCTAACTATGGCAGGGGGCTGCCTGGTGTCAAGTGTTTGTTGTTTTAATTGTCTCCACTGTGTATTGAAAATACTTTATTCATATGCAAGAGATTTTTAGAGGTTGCCATTAAAATCTTTCTGTTCTTGGTTCAGGCAAGCATTTTAAATTCCCTCAGTATTAGCAATATTTCTTGTAAAACTATGGCTAACACTGCAAATATTTAGGCTCCATAGTCTTACCTAAGCTTTAAAAACTTTTATGGATTGTTTCTGGCTTTTCTTAAAAGTTTTGCCTTCCCCTGGCCTTGATGAACTCTCTGTGTAGTTCTGAAAGATTTTTCTATGAATCTGGGCTGCTATTTCTGGCTGACAGTTTGAGGGTCTTACTAGAGGCACAGCTGGTGCTTCTGGGAATTTGGGTAGCAGAGCTGAAGTCTTCCATTTGTACTTTAGCACAGAACTAGATGTGAGTGTTGGGCTCTCTCACCTTGAAGCACCTCCTTCTCAGCAGCAGTCAGCACTGGCTCTGGGGTCGTCAGAGCTTCATGTAAAGAATGTTGTGAATTCAGATCCAGACTCTTTGAAGAGCCAAAGGCTTCCCAGGAGGTTCAGAGTTACTTCAGCAGGAGTTTAATGCTGTCTTCATGTTAATGGGTATGCTTGGCACCTCACAGAACTGAGCTCCTGCCTGAACACTGGGTTAACTAAGAGTTTCTTTTGGTTATGGCTACTAACTGTGGGCTACCTATGTGATCTAAAAGAATCTAGCTAAAAGATTTTGCCTGTGTCAAACAGTTACTGTGATGTGACTGAAATGTTGACCTATGCTTTGTCACTTTTTTAAGATCTCAGATGATGGAGAGGACCTGTTGGGGTAGGAATGGAGCATGGGACCATGGAGGGTGTTGGGAGCTGGAATCTTTTAATCACTTTACCTTTCTGTGTTCATCCTCTTTTTCCACATGCATTGCAAAAATAGAAATAATTATTTTAACCTAGAAGCTTCCAATTGCAACCTAAGTTAAGGATTAACAGTAAAGGCAGAGGAATCATAATATGTAGCAAAATGTTTCACTGCCCAAAGCTATTAGACGTCACAAATGACAACTGAACTTCTGACTTCTGTCTGCATTTTTACACACAGCTGTAATTCCTCTTCTCTGCCTGTCTGTATAAATGACATAATAACATAATTAAGTTGTACATATCCCATATATTACCACCTGTACCAAGAGTTGTTTTGGTCTTACAAAGAAAAAGAGCTTATGGATCTTTCAGACTTGGGCCTGTATTTCCAAAATATGTCTTGCTGTGCTCTTGGGGTGTGCTTTGCAAAGGGTGGATGAAGTGAGAAAGAACTTCAAGCTCTCACAGACTTCCAAACATGATCCTTGGTTTCTTATGCATATATTCCTCCTTTAAATGTTCAATCATGCACCATCATCTAGCACTTCTCGATGAAGTGAGGAACAGTTCAAAAGCCACAGGAATGGCTTTGATGTAGCGTTTTAAAAGGAGCAAGCAGGAAAGATTGGTTTCTCACTTTTCCTAATGTAATTAAGAATTGACTCATGAGCAATTTTTATTTGAGTTTACTCCTTTTTGTAGTTCTCGTTATGTCTGACAGTCTGACTTACTTTCCTCGTAACTTCAGAGACAGAACTACAAGTGGCAGGTCAAAGAACAGTTCCTCTGTTACCTTAGGGCACCAAGGCAAAGTGTGGGTTAGTACTAGAAATCAAACAAAACTGGTGTGGAATTTCCACCCTGAGAGGTTTGGGGATAAGGAGAAGGGTAATACTGTATAGGCTGTGAATATCTAGTTGCATTTCTGTAATATATCTTTTCATCTGCTTATAGAATATTTGCCCAGGCTTTAAAATAAGCAAGACCTTGAACTTTCTAAGGGATTTGTGCCACACCTGTGGGAACTAGCCTCAAGAGCTGCAGCCAGATGAGGTGTTTGTGCTGTTGTCATCCTTTTGCTTGATAAGGATGGAATTTTAGGGAAGTCTTAACTCATTGCAAAAAAAGAATGCTTTTGTGATTTCTTGGACCAGCTTCTACAAAGCTATCTCAAAACTGACATTAAAAACACAGCATTTCTTTATTTTGGTATCTTGCAGTACTACTTGTGCTTATGATTCATAGAAAGGTAAAGTTCTCATTTATGGCCCAGTTTTTGCAGTCACACCAGTGTCATTATTAGGAATTCCTCAGGAAATCTGTATCCAGTCTCATACTGTTCAAACAAGAGTTCTGTCTTGAGTAAGAAGTACATTGTTTAAATCTTGAACATTGATTTTTCCACTTTTAAAATCAAACTTGGGAAGATTTGTAAGCATTTGTAATACCTAAGTATATACTTTACCACTCCTCTCAGCTTCAAGTGCTGATTTACAGTACTTGACCATAACAAGTTATGAATGAAAGAGGTAATTAGACTAGATTAATAACACAGCAGCACCTCTGGTTTTCTGGATACGATAAGACTGGGACTATATTTAACCCATAGACTAAAATAATATTCCCTTAAAGACATTAAAAATGTGTGAATAGGTGCAGAGATGCTAAAATGACAAGCACAGTGTAAGGATTTAAATCCACTACTAAGAATTCTTTATGAACTCTAAGCAAATATGAATATTTTGCTATGGGGATAAGGGGCACTCATCTAAAGTTAGAAGAGTTAGTCACAAAAATAGTGGTTGGAAGGTATAAAGAAGCTAGGCACTGATTTCTTCATTCAGAAATTTCTGGATACATAATAATACAGAGAAAAATATTTCAGTTCAATTTTGTGTCTCCCATTTTAATGTGGACTCATTAGAGATTATCTAATGAGCTGTTCCTATCAGAGATATATAATTGGGCTTTTTGTTAGAGGAGAATTAGAAAAGATCTAGGACTGCCAAGGCATTTAAATTTACTGGGTTTTAAATATGTGCAAGGAGCTAGAATATAGTATCATGTCTATATGTGACAATTTTATGTTTACATAAAAATGATGAAGAGTTAAATCCTCTACTATTAAATCAGAGCTGATAGGCTTGCCCTATGTGCTTAAGATGCCAGTGTTTGTGTGATTTTTATGAGATTGCATAGAAATTAGAAGAGCAGTCCTGAATGCAGTGCTGCCTAAAAAATGCAGTGATTCTAGGCTAAAGCAAGGGCTGTTTTATTTCTTTGGGAAACTCTGTAGTTCCTACTACATAAGTGGGGAGAAGTGCAGGAGACCATTAATCAGTGGTGGATGGGGTTGACAAAAGCTTTTCACAATTAAAGGCTGCCCAGAGATCTCTCCTGGTTTTCTTCTACCTACATTCACTTCCAACTTCACCTGTTTTCCCTGTCCCCTTTGTTGGTGCTAAGTTGGAATAAAGATAGTGTCTGATTGAGTGGCAGGTTCTTTTCTCCAGGGTGGACTTCTCAGGTGTGTTCTCTCTTTGTGCTACTGCTACATTTTGGACATGCTGAGATGTTTTGGTCCCGTGTTTTTGGTATGGGATGAATGCATGAAATGCTTGTATCCATTCTCAGAAGGGGAAGCCTCTGTTCCTTTCCTTCTGTCATATCCTTACAGACAGCTGGAAACACGGAAAGTGTCTTTTGCAAGCTAAGATGCAAAAGATGATTTCAAAAGGTGAACTGATTTTTTTTTTTTCTCTTATGGGCTCACACAAAATAAATTAACTCTGGAACATATTCAGTGTAGGCAACCTGCATTGCACCTGTGGTCACATGCCAAAATAATGTGATAGCTACAGCTTAATGGCTAATACAGAAGTTACAGAATGAAAAGATCCTATTATTAAAGGCATGGCCATCACTGCTTTCTCAGATGAGGAAGAAGTATCTGATTTTTCCCTTTGCTACTCCAGACAGATCTAAGTGCTTGAAATAGTATAAATGCTCCTGATAACTGAGTAGCTTCCAGACTTTTTCTGGAAAGACAAGTAAACCAAAATATGAATCCCATAAAGCAAAATTTTTATTTTAGTCTCATGCTCACCAAAGAATCAAATTTCTCAAATTTCAAACAGGAATCTCTGCAGAGAAGTAGTTAGAAAGGCTTTCCTGCATTTGATAGCATAGAGGTTCATGGAAACTTTTGGAAAGGAATATTAACTGGAGAAGAAATATTCAGAAAATAATTTTTCTCTGAGTTGCAGGACAGATGAAGAGAAATATTGTGGATGTATCACACATATTTGCAGATATTTTGGACAAGATTTTCAGCTTGCTCAGATTTGTTTTCAAAACTTCAGTTTTCATTTGCAAACAAAATTAAGTGGCCGAGTTTTCAGGTTGGGCAGAACAATCACAGTTAGTCTAGTTTGTCAGAGCAGACTGTGTAGTTTACATGAGGTGTTGGAGGAAGGATCCAGCTCTTGACACTGGCCCTACATTTTAGAAAAACATTCTGTTTCTGTTGAATAATTTCTGATGATCAGAACCTCTCACACATTTACGAATGTACTATTACAGGGGTTAATTAGTCTTTTGGAGGAATGTGCCATATTTCTAATCTGAATTAATCTAGTCTCAGCTTCCAGCTTTGAGTGCCTTTCAGTTTTTTAACTCTTAATCTACTCTGGACTGAGGAGCCCACTGCAAAGGGTTGTGTCCCTGTCAGTAGCTCTGGGCTACAGTAAAGACATCATCTAATCATCTCTTTGATTAAGTAAATACACTGAGCTCCTGGCATCTCTTCCTGCAAGGCATGATTGTCAGGGCTCTCATCTGTCTCATGACCAGTCTTTGAGCTCTCCCTGGTTTCACAGCAGGAGTGCTGAGCTGTGCCTGCCATAGCTGCATGGAGCCTTGGAGCAGTTGCAGCCCTGTGCAGAAGTGATAAATGTCCCGGCTCCCACAGGAGTGACCAGGCACATGTCCAGGGTTACGCCGGTTCCTTTGGCCATGCAGCTGCAGTGTTCATGTCCTGCCCCACAGCCAGCAGGATTGCCATCTGCTTCCCACCACACCTCTCTGGAAAGTGCCCCTAAGGAAGAGTTGCTTTATTCCCAGAGTTAGGACTTTATTGCTGTCTTTGTTAAAAATTACATTGACCTGTATCAGTGACCTGTCTTCAGTACCATTTACCACAATACCTCCTTTCTGTCATTGCTAAAATTGGGCAGTAGTAAGTGACTGAATTTTCTCCCAGACTAGTCAGCATTTGAAAAACATAGGGCCAGGATCAGTCCCTGAGGATCTCGCCAAACACAGGTGATCAACTCTCCCATTTCTAGTCACATGCTAAATTCTGTCAATTAGATACTTTTTAATCAATTTAATAAAATCCCATGAATTGCTGGGATGATTTACAGAATCTAAGCATATTATACCAGTATTTTCACCAGTGCCAGTCAAATTTATAATCCCATCTAAAATAGGTGTGATGATATTTACTTTGACAGTATCTGTTTTCCATTGATTTAGTATGGTGTGTATTTTTGTTCTTCAGAAATTAGTATCTGTTTTACCAGAAGCTCCATGCTAAGTGCTTGCTAATTAGCCATGACTAGCACAGTAGAAATTCCTAGGAATTAATCTCTTTAAAACTTGTCCTTGCTAAAATTCCTTTTTAGAAATCCATCTTTAGTTAAGCACTAAGAAAAAGTCAGGAAGTCAAACTTCTCATGAAACAGGGACCTCTCAGTTTAAATGTAAGAGGAATACATTGTGAACAAAACAAAACTGGTATGGAAGAGATGGTTTCTTGTATTGCACCATCTCCAGTGGCTGAAAAGCAGCAAATGGACTTCCGGCTCTTCAATGTCCTTTGGTCTCCCTTGTATCCTTAGATTATGATGGTATCAGCTAGCAACTGACTGACTGGACATTATATGAAACATGATTTTATTAAAAAGTAAATCATACTGCATAATTCTGGGAAGGGGAAATGCTGAGACTTTGAAAGATGATTTCATTCTTACTAGATGATCTGTGAAGTCAGGAACCTGAATTCTTGCTGAGAAGGTGTTGGGAGTACTGATTAGCTCTTTCATACACTCTGTGCTATGTGCTCTGGAGATGTTATTAATTTCTTATGAAAACCTGCTTTTATAGTGAATCACATTATACATTCATATATCTCTTGTAGTGCTTGGGCTATTAAAAACAGTGACGCAAAGGCCACATGCTTGTTTCTAGCCACATATGTAACCAAAAGATGAATATTAGGCATTTTGCCTCTAAAACAAGAAATCTATCTGAAGAGCTCAGGTGGCATCCAGCTCACTTAACTTCAGACATAACCGATGTAAACATCTATATCTAGTGATTTCAGGCTCCCTTTAGTGTCAGTAGAGAGGAATTGTCTCTTCTAAGGCATGATTCATATGACCTAGTTTAAATATCTACATGGGGATGAGATTAATTGCGTCCTGAAAGTGCCAGTTTCTCTCCATTTGCCAGAAAAAGCTTAGGTGACTAGCTGAGATGTAGGTCTCTCTCTTACAGACATTTCCATCTGTTAAAATTAATCCTGTCCTTCCAAGCAGGAAAGATGGGATTTTTAATGCTGGTCAGGCATCTTTTTCTCTCATTTTCTTTTGCATGTAACAGAAGGAATACATAAAAATGTGGGGAGGAGGAACAAGCTGTTGCGAAGGGTCAGCCAAGATGCCCTGGAGACGAGGCAAGAGCAAGAGCTTGTGGGACTGTGAGATCATCCAATTTGTTTTCCATTGTTTTTGTCTTGGTTCTTGCTTCTAAATTACTTAATTAATATACAAAAAATAAGCAGTGAGCAATTGTATGGAGCTGTTTGCAGCATGTTTCTCTCTTGCCCAGCTGGTAGATCGGCCCATTACTTAAATGGTGTTCAATTGTATTTTATTTTAATTGCTTTAAAATTATGATGCAACAAATTAAGGGCCTCATACTTAGGTCTGGTTCTTTTCTGAGCTCTGTGCAGCTTTCAGAGTGTAGGCAGGTGCTGCAAGGACATTAAAAAAAAGAGAGAGAGAAAAAGAGAGAGAGAGAAAGAACTCAAATTTTTTAGATTGAGGCACAGGGTCTTCATTTGAGCTTGGTCCCTATCAGACAGTAAATCTAGATAACTGAGAACAAGGAGGAATGGTTTTAAATTAAAACAGGAGAGATTTAGATCAGATGTTAGGAAGAAATTCCTCACTCTGAGGGTAGTGAGGCACTGGCAGAGGTTGTTCAGGGAAGCTGTGGATGCCCCATTATGGGAAGTGTTCAAGAAAGTTTGGACAGGGCTTTGAGTAACCTGGTCTAGTGGAAGGTGTCCCTGTCCATGGCAGGGGTTTTGGAACCAGATGCTCTTTAAGGGTGTCTTCCAATCCAAGCTATACTATGATTCTATGAGAAGCCAGTATGATTCCATTAGAATAGACCCACACAGTTGTCCAGCTGAACTGCTGACTGAATCATAAACCTCACAAAGGACTCAAAAGTATGGGGTCATCTCAGGGCTACACTTGGGTAGGAAGAAGACAGAACGTGAGCCTAGAAGTGTAGGTGTGGCTCTGAAAAACCTGCACTGCTGCCAAGGATTCACCAAAAATATCAATATTAGTAACAAAGTCCCTAATGTATCTTAGGGGGATATTTATTGAGTAACAAATAACAATTATTTATATAGTACCTCCACAATAATTTTGCTGTATCTCAATAATGCATGGTAAATTTGCAAGGAACTTAAGTGTCAGAGACTGTTTGAGGTAATCACCAAGTTTTTAAAAGTTAGAAGCTGGTTACCAGGAAATCTGTGAAGATCTAGTCACTCTTAGCTGTCTGACCAAAACAGGTGACTTGATCCTTAGAATTTCCCAGGCGGATTTAAATCTTGATGTGATTTTCTAAAGAGGTCAAATTCCACAAAAGTTTGAATGGTCAAGTGAATATTTATTTCATTCTTTTTCACACCAAAAATGTAATACTTCTCAACCTAAAGACAAGCTTGGTTTAATTGTAATCTGTAACTTGTTGCTATGTAAGTGATTTTAACAGAATTAAGGTAAGAGAGAATGTTTGCTGTCTTCTGTTTTCAAAGGAAGCTATATATTTAATACAGAAAAATGTTTTAAAGACTTCTTGACAGGCTAATAAATAATGAATGTATGGATTGTCTCCCATCAGGATATAGTTTCACACAGGATGATGAAAAAAGGTAAAAAAAAAAAAGCTTTTTTTTTTTTTTTTTTTGTGATCCATAGTGTTTGGAATACATTGGCCCTAATGGAAAAGGAAAAAAAGAAGAAATAAAATCGAAAAGAAAAACTTTCTCCAATGCTCAGTCAGGAAGAGAAGTCATGGGGCTATTCCCAGGTGATCATTCACTTCTGAGTGTCTTCTCCAATGTGTAAGGTGCTCCTGAATACCTCTTCCAATGTAATCTCATAGTGTTTTCAGGATCTTCTCAGTCTCCACCATTGGTTTTTCTTGCTGTTTTGCCAACAGAGCTGGCAGGAACACTTGTCAATCACAGCTGATAAGCTTGGCACATACATCTTGTGAGGAAACAATCAATGGCTGTCTAAAAGATGAGTTTTACTCTTATCACCTGCTAAATTTAGTTGAATCCCTAGCACAGGATTTAAGTACTAACCAAAATTTAGGGACTAAAGAGGGGGCCTAAGGGTGAGTGAAAGGAAGAGCAGTTCCAATACTGGCAAACAAGGGCTGGAGGTACTGCCACAGCAGCTGGGTAGGTGAGATGTGTCAATGGGAGAAGCTCGCTCCCAACAAGATTGCACACAAAGGACTTCAGAAGGAAAGCCCAGAGTATTACACAGATTAAGGCAATGTGCAACCAAGAAAGAATGTGTTGGAGGAGAAGAAAAGAGAAAGTAATATTTTTTCCAACTGAATGGCTACACAGGCTGTTTAACTCTCAGTGGACCTTAGTCCCTGATCCTGCAGTTCACTGAATGGAATACCCTCTCAACCCCTCCCATTACCCCTAAGTGCCCAGCAAAAGTATCTCTTCTCTCTCCTTACTAACTGCCAAGAGCAATGAATCACTTCTGGGTTTTCCTAGTTTATTCTGGTCTTACTCATTTCAGTTTTATTATGCCTAAATTGCATCTGCTGTGGTTCTGTCTCTTCATACACTTAGAATCTCTCCACTGCTGACATTTGATGCTAGTTTCTGGCTTTGCATCAAACTTTTCTATGTATCACTACTTTTCAACAGGGTTCTTGTGTCTCTGCAGTGATATTTTCTCATTGAAATGCTGTCTGTTTCTCTTGCAGCGCATACCTTGAGACAACAACTCAAAAAAATTGCTAGCCTCACTGTTTCAAAACTTCCAGAACTTTTTCCAGTTTTTACTTCCATTTCCTTTCTGTGCCTCTCAGAAGTTCGCTACTATGTCCTCTGAGAATCTGCATAGTGAGTTAAAGGCAATGCAATAGCAGAATAATGCTATGTCAGTGATACATAAGCACATTTTGTTTAGAAGCAAAGGATAGCAGAAAGGCCCAGAAAATTATTGACTCTGATTTTGGTCCTACACAAATTGCACTGTGATTTCCCAAGACTATAGTAGTGTCCTCACTGTATCTGTCTCCATCCTTCCCTTCCAGTCTGGCTTAGGGATCACTATTCTCATTGCTTATCATTTCAGAGAGTTGTGTCACTGTCTTCTCTTTCCCTTTGCCTTTTGCAACTCAGTCCCAGCTCAAGTCTCTTTTATTGAAATATCTAATCATCTGGAAACCACTGTCCTGTGTTTTTCATAGAATCTTCCCTATGTTCAGCATTTTCTCCCCTCAAATAGCTAATCTACTTTGCTGTTCAACTCTTCTTGTTCATCAGGGAAGATATTATTTTTCCCTGTTTAATTCCTTCTTCCATAGAGAGAAAAAATTGCTTTTTTCTCCTCCTTCCTTTACCAGGTTATACCAATTCCTGTTTAGATTAAAAACAAATTAAAAGAAGTATTTTCCTCCCTTCTGTAATTACTTGTTAAGTCTAAAATGTTATCAGCCTAGAGCAACAACAAACCTATTGCACCTCTCTCAAAATCATCAGCTTTTTGTTTATGTGAAGGTCACTAGTGAGTAGAGGCAAAAAGGCTTTCAGGATGAGAGATTTGAAAGATTGACACTGTATCCTTTAGGAAATGCATGATTTAAGAGGCAGTGGCATTAAATATTGTGAAGAAGATACATTTTCTGCCTGTCTCAAGATTTTCCTACACGTTCCACCAAAGGGACATTTAGGGAAGGTGAAAGGCACCCTCGTAAGTCTGATAAAAGGTCTGAAAGTATCACTGGAATCCAATCTCAAAACACCATGGATGCTGAGAGTTTGGAGGGGCTATAAAAGGAGAAAAAAATTTGAAAGGTGACAAATATAAAGCTTCAAAAGTAGAAATCAGATAAGTTATTCTATTGCTACAATTTCACACTCTGTTTTACTTTTCTCTGCCAGACTTAAGTCAGTGAGTGAGATGATTCCTGGTAGTTTTGTATTTCATGTATTAATAATAATTAAGATGAAAAAAAAAACCAACATTGTAAACACAGTGCTGAAATTTTATCCCTCAATAAAGTCCTTATGAATTGAAGGTTTGGACTCAAGGAACAGAGTCTCTCTCTTCTTCATTTCTCTGAGGGAATTTTTAATCCCTGATATATTTGGATGAAGTTTATCTTTCTGTTTCTCCTGTTTAAATATCTGGCAGAGAACTTACTAATATTTATTTACCTACCATAACCAGAACTTGTTGAAAACACATTCCCAACCATTATATTGGATATTAAGAAGAATTTCTTCACTGAATGCATGGTCAGGCATTGCAACAGGCTGCCCAGGGGAGTGGTAGAGTCACTGTTCCTGGAAATGTTCACAAAACATGTGGACATGATCCTTAGAGATATGATTTATTGGTGGACCTGGCTGTGCTGGGATAATGCTTGGACTTGATGATACTTGACATCTCTTCCAACCTTAATGATTCTATGATTCCAAGAAAAACATACTGACAGTAGGTGTACAAAAAAAAAAAAAAGAGTGAATTATGTAGAAGTGGTGGGGTAAATTGCTTCAGAGAACAGGCAGGTCAAAGGTGCATCGAATATTCATTGGATGCCTCTGAAGAACTAACTGCAAGTGCATTAAAATAAAGACATTCAAAGAAAGGCTTGTTTCTACCTGCAAAAGCAGAATTTGCCTTAGGAAAAAACAGTTCTTCTTGTGATGATTATTGAAACAGTTACAATCTGAGTGATGTTGAGTATGTTTCCTTGTTGCTGACAGTCAGATTTGGCTCAGGCTATTGTGCAGTACTTGTTCCTTTAGATGTTTTGAAGTGATGTTAAATTGTGAGATAGCAGCAAGTATGGTCTGAAGGCAGTACATTGCACATGGCTTCAGTACATGTTTTCAGGCTTGAATTTCTTCTATTGGGAATTATTCTGGAAACGTAAATGTAAGGAAGACAGAGAAACCTGCATTAGTCTTCTTCTCTCCATGTGGAATCTCTTTTTGCTGAGGTTTTAGGGAGCCATGCCTCTATCACACTCTCTGTGAGGAAGTAATAAATTAAGTTCAGAATTAATAGCTCAGTTTCAGTTACTTGAGTAAAGTTTTTTCCTGCATTCTCCAAGGCTAGGGGACAGAGGTCTGGTTACTTTGTCCAGTACTGGTTAGATCGCTGATTACAGTGGTCACACAGCATTTTAGAGTACAATAAGATAAATAAATTATGTGGAAAACAGTAAAAGTCAGCATCAAAACCTTCAAAATGTGGAGTAGAAATAAAGCCCCAAACCAGACAAACCTACTTTCTTTCATCATACAGTTCCATGTAATGACTTAAGATAAAAAAGCCCACTCCAAAACATGTACTTAGAGTGCCTTCAAAACTTTCATGATGGAAATAGTAAATTGAAAGCATTTAAACCATGAAAGTGCAAAAAAATAGCAGCAGGTTTGGGGATTAAATAGTTTGACGTTCCCTGTAAAAAATAATACAAGTAAAAATTATCTTCTCTCACTCCCCCAAATCTTCCAAAGGTTTGCCAAAATGTTGCATGTGAGTAGCAACTTCTACAACTCTGTGACTGTGACACTGGTCATGGACACACTTCCAGGCATACTTCAGAAGGGGCTAAAATGTTGAACTGGGAGCCATAACACCTCTGCCAATATTTCAACTCACTTGCTGCTCTCTCACTAAGTCACTAAGGTTACTTTGACTTAATCTTCTATATTCAGAAAATGTCTCTCCAAAGAAGGAGAAGGAGGACTATTATGATCCTTGTAGTCTTCAAATTAATTGCCTTTAATGCTAAACTAACATAGAGGGTGGTAGCTGTAATTCATGTAACATTTCTATCAGCAGAGAAGAATGTTAGGACCAGTCAGGCAGTTTTGAGAATTAGAGAAAACAGAAATCCTTCACACGGAACTTACATGTTTTTGTAGGTCTTACATTACCTTTCCTGGACCTTGTTCTGTCAGCAAGGTCTGTGTCCTTACATAGCCCAGCAGCATTTATTACTTTTTTTCTTGTAGTGATCTACTCCCAGGACACTTTCTATCACCTTTTATCACCAAAAACACTGTTCAAATGGTAGCTAAACAAAAAAAATATGTTGTGTCAAAATGAAACCCAAGTGGTGAATACTGACAACAGCTGTGAGCCTTTTCAGTTGGAGACTTATTTGGAGGCAGAATCCACACAGATGGTTGAGATGGGCGATAAAAATGGATAATGTACTTGCTGCAAGAAATGACAGCAGTGGAAAATGCTGATTGTTTGTCTGGAAGAAGAAGAAACCACATGGATGGAGTGCAAGGCCTCAAACTGTTATCATGAATGAACCATAAAAGATCAGCTCTAGAAAATGTTGATAGTTATTGTCTGTGGAGAGAGATAAAGATCTCTGTTAACCCATGTGGTAGATTAACACCAGTAGAAATAGTGTTGGGTACCCCTAACAATAAGAGCTTAGTTTTTACTCAATGGGAAGAATGCCAATTGTTCCTCAAGTCTGCATCCTAGGTCATTATAATTTTATGAAGAAGTCTTCATGAAATTAAAATAAGCTCTTCACAGAGAATTCAAGATGCACTGTTCCTGTAGGTAAGGAAAGAAATGCTCTAAAAACATTAACAATAATTTGCAGTAGGATCAGATCATCTTTCCATGATTTCTTGGGGGAAATCTTTACCCTCTCTCTCTTTCATACCACATAAAAATGCCACAGATGCTACAGAGCCCTCAAGGCTATTTTTTCCCCCCCCTTTAAGAAGTTTCTCTTGCAGAAAGCCTTTCTAGAAAAGTCCTGGGTGGCCACTGCATTCCCATCAATTCTGTGGCTATTAATTACACCAGGCTCATTCCAGCACGTTGAGTAGCCTAGGACCAAGAAGACAGAAATATGAATGTAATCTACTCTATTGCCTTGCTCCACATGGGTTTCAGTTTCTAGTCTATACTGCTATGAAATTGGCACAAGTCTTTATAATATGTAATTTGCAGTACTTTTCATTAATTCTGTTTCATACTATTTTGCCTGCTCTATTAGATAGAACAAATTAAGCCATTAGTATTACTGTAACATGCTTTCTTTTCTTTTTTTTTTTAAATCTACATTGTAATTATTATATCATCATCTATATACATATAGTGCTTCACATAATTAATTTCACATGTGGCAGTAATACAAACAGGACAAATGAACACAGCTACATGCTGTATTCAGTACTGCTGTCTTCTCAGCAGAGGGGATTTGTTAAAGTTCTTTCTCTTCCAAATGTGACTGATTTCATGGTTTATTCATGATGGTTATCCATGCAAACATGCCTAATTGTTATGGAGAGTGTGTGTAATTCCGCATTCCTAATCCAGAAAACAGGAGCAGTGAGGGTTTATAAACAAAGTTGACTCAGTGGGAATGATGACTTCTAACCCAAGCAAGCTGTTGCTTTGATACATTCTGAATCACAGCTGCTCACTTCAGTGGTGCAAATCCATTTCCCACTGCTCCTTGCTCCCGTTAACCCGCTGAACCAACACCGCTAAACGAGAGCACGGAGACATCTCTGCCCCGTTTTGCACATCATCAACAGAATTGTTTCCTGTGTTAAATTCCCACTGAAAATAAGGGTGGGACCTGGGTATTGCTGAGGCATAAATGGAAGGTTGTGGGATTTGCTCTGGTGTTGCACTGAAGATCTGAGGCAGCAAAGAGAACATTTATTGATGAGGTTGAATCTCAGAGGCCTGAGCTAGGGACAGAAAGTGATTTTCTCCTCTGCAAATGAAGCACATCTGCTCTGGAGTCACTGAATAAATAATATGGTGGTACCACATGACAGCCTTTTTGCAGTCACTTCTCAGAATACTATTTTTGACCTTTTCAAGACCACAGCTTCTTCTCTCTTAAAAATAAAAATATCTCAATTATTCCTCCCTGTTTAAGTTTGTATTACATTTTGAAGCTTACTTTTAAAGGTTTACATCATAATTCATGCAAGATGTTTTAGCTAGATAAGTAAATTGATGGTGATAACCATCTATTACATGTAACAGGATTAGGAATGATTAATAATATTAGTAGCACAATTCGCACATGATTTTTCTTGTGTACCTAGTATTTATGCCAGATTGAATCTTTCTTAGAATGAGTAATTATACTACATTTGTAAGGTAAGCAACATTTTAGTCTATTGTTTAAATTGGTAGCTGTAGGGTAGGCTGAAAGGCAACTCCATTCCACTAATTGCTGCTATGACCCAGACCTTGCAAAAGATATTAAGTTTGGTTTCCTTTCACAGCCCTTTCAAGCTCTGATTTTCCTTTTGAGAGACTGTAAGGAGGGAAGAAGAATGTTTTTTGTCTGAACAGTATAATCCAAAGAATACACAGAAGGGAATCTTTTACGTGCAGTAGGGGTGTTTTAAGTAAGAGGTTTACACATGCATTGAAGTACCTGTCTTAATGAATTTAGGACTACCAACTATAATACATAGAGTTGTCTGTATTTCTGTATTAAAGCCAATTGAATCTGTAGCTTATTATCTTAACTCTCCGATGATCTTTTCCACTACATTTCTTCCAGAATTGTTTTAAACTTAAAACTTTGAGCAGTGCTAGAAATGGCAGCATTTTTTTCACTCAGCAGCTCAGTCTGACACTGGGAGTAAACGGATTGAAGAAAAAATATTCTTTTCACCCTATTCAATATTCTTTTCACCCTATTCCTACCCTTGTATTTCATGCAGTCCTTGTACTTCACACAACCATGTCCTGGGCTGCATCCAAAGCAGCGTGGCCAGCAGGTCTGTGTTTCTTTGAGACACCACCTGTGGTGCTGCCTCCAGATCTGGAGCCCTGAGTATAAGAAGGACGTGAACATGTTAGAGTATGTCCAGAGGAGTCCACAAAGGTGGTCAGAGGGCTGGAGCTGCTCTCCTATGAAGACAGGCTGAGAAAGCTGGAGTTCTTCAGCTGGGAGAAGACAGTGGGGAGTTTAGAGTACCTTAAGGGGCTATGAGAGAGCAGGAAAGGGACTTCTGACAGGGACATGTAGTAAAAAGACAAAGGGGAAAGGCTTGAAACTGAAAGAGGATAGGTTTGGATTAGACATTGGGAGAAATTCTTCAGTTTAAGAGCACAGGGGCACTGCAACAGATTGCCTAGAGAAGTTGTGGCTGTCCCATTCCTGTAAGTGTTCAAGGCCAGGTTGGATGGGGCTCTGAGCAGCTTGGTCTAATGAGTGGCATCTCCACCCATGGAAGAGGGATTGGAACTAGAAAATCTTCAAGGTCCCTTCCAGACCAGAGAATAGATAACACTGGGTTTCTTTTTTAATTTGTACTTCTTTAAGGGGAGATTGAACTAACTATGTTTGTTATAAAGTCTCAGAGTAAACAGAATATTTCCCTCTTTGAACCAAGACCTTCCACAAAAAGGTTCTCCCCCTCTGCCTATGAGCATGAGAAGTTTGTGAACTCCCACAGTTAAGGGCTTTAAATGGGATTCAGGCATCACACTTCAGTGAATTGGTGTATGGGTGCCTGCAGCTGCTGTTTACTCCTTTTGTATTTGTTTGTGTATGTTCTTGTGAAAAGATGGAGCATCAGTTTACACTATGCACCATGTGGCAAAAAGGAAGCTCCTAAATGGTGTCTGAGAAAGAATTTTGTATGACAGTATCCATGGGGAAGAAAAATTACAATGTATATTTTTTTCTTCTGCCTGTAATATTTTGCTGATACTATGGATAAAATCCGAAATGTGCTTTGTTTATTAGGATCTGCTGATGAAAAAATATCCAGGTTCTGGTTTGTGCAAATGATTCTCTGTGTCTTTTGTAAGAAATAGATGTTTATCCCTGTATTGTTTTGTTTTGCAAGTAATTAAACATATTAAATCCTGCAAAAGGGAACAGGAGATGCTACCTTTGTACAAAAATAACTTCTGTAAGGATAGCTAATGCTTCTTTGGGCATTTTGTCCTCCAAAATGAGATTGGAAACAGAGTAACTGGCAATTGAATTCACAGCTAAGGGTTAGTCTTTCCCCCTCATTTGTGCTGTCTCTGGATGTGAGATTTTAACACTCTGTAAATAGCTTTAGTTCCTGTTCTACTGCAAGTGTGGCTATTATTGCTAATATTCTAATCACTATGTTACTAATATTGCTTTAATATTACACTTCAGTACTTTTAAATCCCCAAATTTCTGGAAAGAAAACCTAAAAATATGCTCTAATAACCTTGATCTTTCAGCTAAGGTCATCCTAGCTTTAATGAAAATCAGCATTTTAGGTATCTTAAGTAATGTAGCTCCTAATAATGTGTCATTAATAAGATTTTAAGATTCCTCCTGTGTTAGGATACATGGAAATGCAAATAATGTACTTCAGCAACTTTAATTTGGTTTCAGAACCAGTTTTCCAGAAATACACTAAAATGCAACCCTCAGAACACATGATTTATAGAGGGGTACTTATCAAAGGAACTCTTGTGGGTGGACCATGAATGGACACCAGGTACCCACCAAGCCGCTCTATCCTCATCTTGTCAGCTGGCCAGGGGAGAGTGCATATGGTGACAGCTCTTCAGTTGGGATAAGGGCAGAGAGAGATCTCTCACCAATTACTGCCATGGGCAGTTTAATTTATTACCAAATTAGTTTAATTTATTACCAAAGAAAGCAGAGTAGGAAAGTGGGAAATAAAATCTAAAACACCTCCTTTCCACCTCTCCCACCTTCCTGGGCTCAACTTCACTCCTGATTTCTCTACCTCCTCTCACCCAGCAGGGCAAGGGGATGGGGAGTGGGAACTGTGGCCAGTACATCACACATTGTCTCTGCTGCTCCTTCCTCCTTAGGGGAAAGACTCTTCACACTCTTTCCCATGTCCAGGGTCCCTCCCACAGGAGACAGTCCTCAACAAACTTCTCCAATGTGGCTTCCCATGGTCTGCACTTCTTCATGTACTGCTCTAGTGTGGATCTCTGCCGCAGGGTGCAGTCCTTCAGGAACAGACTGCTCCAGCTTGGGCTTATCTCTCCACAGGGCCACAGGTCCTGCCAGGAGCCTTCTCCAGTATGGGCTTCTCCAAAGTCATAGCCTCCTTTGGGCATCCACCTGCTTTGGTATGGGATCCTCCAGAGGCTGCAGGTGGATCTCTGCACCCCCACGGTCCCCCATGGGCTGCAAGGGCACAGCTGCATCACTCTGGAGCTGCAGGGAATCTCAGCTCTGGTACCTGGAGCGCCTCCTGCCCCTCCATCTGCACTGACCTTTGGGTCTGCAGAGTGTTTGTATTACATGTCCTCACTATTATTTCTGGCTGCAATTGTTTTTCCCTTTCTTAAATACATTATGCCAGAGGCTCTGGCACCATCGCTAATGGGTCCATCTTGGAGCACTGGCTCTGGTGGATGTGGGAGAAGCTTCTGACAGCTTCTCATAGAAGCCACCCCTGCAGTCTTCCACTACAAAACTTTTGTCACACAAAGCCCATACAGCTTTTCAGTAGAAAAGGTGGAAGACATTTGGATTCCATTGTGGCTGATTTTTTTGTAGTGTGTTTGTAGGACCTGCATGGGAGCTAAGCCGCTACCATAATTTCTTCTTGAGTGCAAGTATTACTTACATTCAGGACCTGTCATGGCTTTGGAGATGAGTCTCTTGGTGTACTGAGGAAAAAAAAAAAGAAATTAGCAACAAGCTCCTAGAGGAAAAGTGAAGGTGTAACCCTCTGAGGGTGCATATCATGGAGGGACAGTCCAGTTGGTATCACTGCCTGAGGGCTCTGCTGCACATACAGTTGCACTGTTCTTGAAACAGTTTTTATAAGGCTGCAGTTTTCATCCGAGTGTTTAAGGAAAATTAGTTTTGGTTTGCCTTCTTTGGGTCTGAGTAAAGCAGCCTGTGTAGTGGAGTTGGGAGAGACAGCATCTTACTTGCGAATTGAACCTAGTGAATTTGTTTGATCTGGTTTTCATATGTTGGTTTCTTTGGGTTGTTGATTTCTTTTTTTCCAGAGAAAGTTATTCCAGAAATTAAATACAGTTTTTTCTATGTGATTTTCACATAGCATTTGTGGGTCACAAGACTTGTTTTAGGGTGGTGTGCTTTCACCCCAGCTGGGAACCGAGCACCAGACAGGTGCTTGCTCACTCCCCCACCAGCAGGATCAGTGAGAGAACTAAGGGAAGGTTAAAGGCAGGAAAGCTTATGGATTGAGATAAAGAAGTTATTAGGGAAAGTAAAAGCTGCACACAGAAGCAAAGCCAAACAAGGAATTAATTCACCTTCCAATGGGCAGGCAGGTGTTCTTCCACCTCCAGGAGAGCAGGGACCCATCATGCATAACATTGTCTTGGGAAGACAAAACATCCATTCCAAATGTCCCCCCTTCCTTCTTCTTCTTCCCACTTTATGTACTGAACATGATGTCTTATGGTCCCTTTGGTCACTTGGGGTCACCTGTCCTGGCTGTGTCTCCTCCCAGCCTCCCCTGAACACCCAATTTCCTCCCCAGTGCAGCAGCACAAAAAGCAGAAAAGGCCATGGCTCTGTGCAAGCCCTGCTCAGCAATAACAAAAACATCTCTGTATAATTAACTCTGTGTTCAGCACGAATCCAAAACACAGCTCTATTCTAGCCACTACAAAAACACTTAATTTTACTCCGGCCTAAAACTAGCACAGAAGGAAAGGTAGAGACTGGACTTTTGCCATCAGGTCTACCCTCACACAAATAAATGAAAAAAACATCATTATCAGAGATCATCTCCATGGTAAAAATAGCTGCTTGGTTATCTTCTACAGACACTAGATCTGTTGAATGAAATGAAACAAAGCAAGTGAAATTATATCAGCCTTATTAATGACACCACCCAGATATGCTGGTCTTGTATACAGTTTTTTTAAGAAGTCTTTTGCTTTGCAAGTTTCTTTTGCATGATGCAAGTTGAATTCTGCTGCTGGGTTCACAGCAAGGATTTCAGAAAGCAGACAAGCCCAAAGGGTATTTCTTCCTCCTTGAAGTCACCAAGTGGGGATCCACAGCATGCTCCCACTCTTTAAACTGCAGACTGACTGAAGTTCTCCTTTCTTCCACTTACAGAGAAGCTGGTGCCACAGGATTAAACCTTCCCAGGGATTTTTCTCCAGAAATTCAAACAGCTGCAGCCAAAACCTGGGGACAGCTTTTCTGCTGGTGTCTTGTTTCCCTTTGTACCTATCCCTGCAAGCAGTAGTCACAAAAAGAGGAATAGTGCTCATGCAGGGAAAGTCTCCTTCCTTCCTTCCTTCCTTCCTTCCTTCCTTCCTTCCTTCCTTCCTTCCTTCCTTCCTTCCTTCCTTCCTTCCTTCCTTCCTTCCTTCGCCACTTCCGCCACTTCCTTCCGCCACTTCCTTCCTTCTCCAGTAATGAGGGGTTGAGTCAAACCATTATTATTTTTTTTAATCTTCAGAAGTGTGGTTGTGGGCATTTTATTATTACCACTGCTGTCACAGTCAAAGGTCACAGATTAGACAATTGAACTATGTTTGTCCTGTCCTTGCTCATCTTGTCTAATCTTGGGCACGCATGTTGCACAGAGCTCACAGCAAGGGCATTCACAGTGACTCTGGGTGTGGGATTTAAGTTCAGAGAAGTCATTGATCTCTCTGCTTTGCAAGCAAGTTTTCTACAGCCTTGGGACACTGTCTCCCAGCAGATAACAAAGTAGTCATGGTCAGGGGAAAATGCAAGCCCTGATGTTACTGAGAACGGCAGGAAAGTTTTCATCTGGCAGCACTGGTGTAAAAGGGTGTATGAGCAGCCTACAGGAGATTCAAAAATTGTGGAAGATATTGGTGATTTTTCTGGGAGGCAGACATTACCTTCAATAAAAAGGTAAGGGGTGGGAGGTGAGTGAATTGCTCTGAACCTTAGAGTAACTAGTGTGCATTCCCTCTCCAAACATGAAGCCACAAGCAAGGTGTCAGGAATATGTGCCTTTTCCCAGGAATAGCTGTACTCCATGTCTTTATGGAAAGCTGAAAAACTCACTAGAGAATTATTTTCCCTTTAAAAATGCAGAGGGTGGGAGTGGTGTACAACACACAAGTATCTCAATTTTTTCCCCTCATAATTTCTTCAAAAATAATCTGCTGTGTATCCTTCTGTGTCAGCACATGAACCATTATCTTTCAGCTAAAGAGGTTTTCTCTGCTTGACAGACAGAACAAAACATCTTGAACCAAGTGTCTGCTTACCTCAGGGGAAGGATTTGGGGGTTGTTGTTGTATGAACTGTGAATGTGTTACTGAGCAGCAGTGTCTGGAAAGACTTCAGCTGACTTACAGGGCATGTCTAAGCCTTGGAGAAGACAGAGGGGGATTTAGGTTGCTTTTCACACTAGGATAGCCAGTTGGTCAAGCTTGTGTACCCACACCTATCAAACAGCAAAATTGAATTCCATTAATGGATTTGATTATTTAATTGATTTTTTTATTTAGAAAATGTTAGGCAATCCTTTTGGTTGAGTAAACTGTGAAGAAGGTTTTGAAGTTTATGGAACTGCAATACAAAAGTTTGTATGGCAAATTACAACTGTTCTTTGTCTAGTATGGTAATATGTTAATAATGAGAGTCGCAAGGCCTTGCACATTGAGTTAGAAATCAGCCTGTTGACAAAGTCACAATTTCATAGGACAATTCTCTATTTGCAAATACATATTGTTTCCCTCTTCCGCTTTCCTGATCTTTTGTGCTGTCTCTTTTTCTCCTGGGCTCTAACCTTTTGCTGAGATTGTACTGCTTTTTATAAAAAAAGGCTGAAATTAATGGTTTTCATAAACATGGACACAGGTTGGAGTAATTTGAATTTACTTTTAGAGATAGGTTTCTTGACAGTCTGGAGATGACATAAGAGATGGTGGAATGCAATCTCTGTACCATAATATTGCTTAAGAGTACTGTTTAATGTGTTGGGAGCTTAGATGAGTGGCACAGAAGCTACAGCATTACTGGAGGAGAAGCTGGGGAAGGGCATCACTGTTTAAGCCTCATGCCCAACTTGTGTGAATGCCAGCAGAGACAATTTACTCAGAGGATTTGCTGTCCATCTGTCTCATTGCTTAATGAGGAGATGCTGAAAATGAAACTCAGACGCAGAGATGGATTTTTTTAGTGGAATTTTGCCAGTTTGTTATCTTTTACCTTTAACATAATGGTGAAAAAGGCCCAGCTATGTTGCAAATCATTTGCACGTGTTCCTCAATTTCCTGTCTCATCCAATGACCAGAACAAGGGTGTCCATGCAGTTTTTCTGCCTGCACAGGTTTCATATTCCTCTTTTTCCCCTCCTCAGGGCTCTGCTAATCCTGGCTGCACAAGCACTTGAAGGAGTTGGCTCCTTTCAGTCTTAACTGCTGGCCATTGATTGCAGACTGGACAACTTTTCAATCCTGTCCCTGCTGTTTCTTAATTTAATGTCAGGCCACCAAGGGGCTGCTGCTGAGTGAGAACATTAAACAGAATGCTGCTCATGAGACTCTGTGACAGCTTTGCCTGGAGAGATAAATTGCTTATCCCCAGGCCAATGAAACAGTCCCACCAGGGGCATTTGGGAGCAGGATTTCAGACTTTCAGCTCATGTTAGGTTTGGGGCTGTGGTTAAATGGCCTTGTTATAATGTCAGGACTTCCCAAGGAAGGTAAGGCCCTGGATGTGTGTACATGTATTAAGTGTTGAGAAGAGCAAGGATGGAATTGGAGAAAACATCTGTCAGTATTGCACCTGTGCCCTTAGACTCACTCTCAGCTATAAGCAAACAGAAAGACATTAAAATTTTTATTTGGGCTTAAATTTATAGGTGTGTGTCATTCTGTCTTTTTCCACGGGGAACAGACAGTGAAAAAGATATACATGAAGGTCTGGCTGTTTCCTCAACAATTAGGTTCTAGTGCAGTGTGCTAGGAGGGGAAATATATGCTTTTTCTGACTAGAGTCAAATCACTTTGGCAAATATGAAGCTGTAGGAGCTAATTTTCTGCTGCACTTTACATTTCATAGGTGTTTCCCCAGCACTGAGTGGATGTTAAACCTTAATGTTGAAAGTAAAGCCACTTGGTCTTCCCTCTCTTTTGGAATAAATAATTGCACCTGATGTAAGGCAACAAAGAAGTAAAAGACTGCTGATTCTGTTTTTAATCTAAGAATAATAGCCTGTTCAAGGCATGCTATAACTCATGTTCAATGAAAATGATGCTGGTCACTTAGTAATTTGGAGCTAAATTTTATTTTATACCTGCATTTTAGGAAATGTGATAAAATTGCCAGTGATGAAGTGGAATCAAAAGGCACAATGAAAACCTTATCAAAAGCTTTCATAATCTTCTGTTTCCCTTGGTTTTAGTTTGCTTCTTTAAAAAGAATAAGATGACAAACTGGGCTTGGTTTAGTGTTAAAGAACTTGCACACTCTCCCAGACCAGAGTGCTGATGCCAGTCTTTTTCATTTGTTTCTCTAGAAGGAAGGACATAGATAATGTCTTCACAACAACCAATATAGATGTCCCCTTCATAGGTTCTGTTTTGCTTTCCTACATATGTGCTTTCTTATATATATTTTCCTTGAGGGCTTTTGTTAAAAAATTCTGTTAAAGTTCTCACCTTTGTTGAAGGGAACTGCTGTCTTTGTTAAATGCAGTTGAGCCTGAAGTTCAGGGACACCCCAGGTATGGCTGTTGACTGTTTTCATTAAACCTGCCTTGTTTGTATCAGATTGTATCAGTCCTACATAGCAGAGCTTTCTGAGGGAGTGCTTAATAGCTGTTTTAATGACATATCAATCAATGTCGTACACTGCAGCTCTGAAATTTATAACAGAGAAGTAGGTTATTCTTGTAGTCCATGATTTTAACCCTTAGGACTTCATTTCAGATTGGTGTAATGTAGCTCTTTTCCACATTGCTACCTACTTATGTAACAGCTGGGTATCTCTTACTGCCAGTTCCAGTTGTATTTCCATCACCTGCATCTACACCTGCATCACATTTTAGCAGAACTGTTGGAAGAAAACCTATTGCAAGAGAGAGCAATGCTTCTCTATTCCATTTCCAGCCTAAACAGCTCTATAATTTCATTTGCAGTTCAGATTCCTGAATGTTGACTGATATTCAGGTTCTGGAAGAATTTATTGAGATGATCTGGAATTTTGGCACCTTCATGTCTCATCCGTATTTGACATTCTACTATATTTCTGATATCACAATTTGGTGAGCTGATGTTTTTTGGGGTGAGTTTTTGTAAATACTGAGAGTGAGAAAAACCCCTCTTTGCATTCTCTCTTGCAGCGATCCTCTAATTCTGCCCTCTATTGACATATACCTGCTTATTGTCTCCCAGTATATCTCTTGATCAGGATACTGGTGTTCCTCTTGTTCAGTCTCTTTGTGATGTCTTCTTAATGTAAGTATTTGTACTCCAGTTAGCTGCTTCTTCACTTATCCTCATTTGCTGCTGTCTATAGGTTATCACTTTGTTCCAAACCATCCATAACTGCAATGTTTCACTGGGGAGGAGAGACATGACAGTGTTTTCATCTTGTATTCTACTTCTGTGGTCATAGCTTTGGAACTACTTGGTCGTTTTTGTATTGTGTTCATAACTGACTTTTGAGACTGTACGACCTTAAAAAAATATCATTTATATCTGATGTTTTCTTCACTAGGAAGCAAACTGCAAGTCTTGGTAGGATTTGGAAATCTTTGAATCCAGAAGAGTGGTAGCTGTGAAAGTCAAAGTCCCAGCATGTCTGTCCAGTTGGATCTTTGTTCTTTTGGTGTCAGAGAAGTCTGATAGTAACAGTTTTGCTGCTTTCCTTAATTAATTCCTTTGGATTGGTTGTTTGAGACTAATTCTCTCTGAGATCTTTTGCATGGGTAGCCTTAAAGCCAGAGGACTGAAAATCTGGTTGTTTTAAGCTGCTGCTGAATTTTTTGTTTAGGCCAGACTTCTGTCTTTTAAAGCATACTTAGATGAAAGTCATCTTAAACTTACCTCTTTCTTATGCTTTTTACCTTTCAGTACCTTTTTGTAGCAGTGGTAGCTATCAAAATTTCAGATTGCAACACTTTGTTCTGAGACCATTTCCAGTAGTTCTTTTTGGTCTAAATAACATTCATCATTAGACAAATATTCATTTATATGTCAAACATTGAATGTATATATATTTATATACATTTATAAAAATACAAATATTAGAAATAAGTGTCAAATATTTAATTCATATTACAGCAATGAATACATCTTCTTAGAAATCCTAATTTTACATTTGAGATGTAGGATGTAGTGAAGATTAAAGGTCCATATTAATTTTCTGTGAATTTACTGACACTGTAAATCAGTGCAATTTGTTGCCGGTATTCACATGCAACTGTGCACTGCTTACATAGTAGTACAGAAAACAGGGATGTAAGGAGACAATTAGAAGAGGTGGTCTGGATTCACTTTTTCTCTTGGTAAAGTCCTTGGAAGCTCATAAAAATTGCCTTGAGTTTAAATGTAGCCAAAGGTTGACCCACTGGGGTGAATTATTCACATTCCTTTGATATATTAGTTCTTCATAGGTGAATTCAGTGGTGATATACCAGGGAAAGATGGGGAATGGCTGCTCAGCCACAAGGCCACTTGAGACCTAACAGTGTGTAGGGCAGGCTGCTTGCTTCTTGTCCTCTTCCTCCTAGTAAATGTGCTTTGAATTTGTCTAGACTGATTTCAGCATGCTCAAATGAACATGCCCGAGGTTGTGAAGGCATTTGTATTTGTGCAGAGAAGTCCTACAGAATTCAGTAAGATCCCAGTGTTGCCTGTGACTCTCTCATCTCATATAGAGAGGGGTTCACCCTTCCATTTATACCTTTCTCAGCCTATCCAGATTTGCTTAGATCTCCCTTTGTATCTGAATTCAGAAAGAGAGAACAGGCATAACATCATGTCCCCTGTGGTGCTTGCAAATTTATGCCTCTCTGATAAGTTGCAATTGTTAGGGACAATGATCAGGGAATGGAGCAGAGACACTCCCTCCCACACCAAGAGAGGGACAAAGAAATCCTATCTGCTATCTGATAAGAGAAAATAGAGGCACTACCGAATGAAATTAATTTAGTGAAATGATGAGGCTGCAGTAACGATATCCTGGCACTACTTTGCAGTTTATCCATCACAGTGCAACATCTCTGCATGATAACTGAGCAGCAGTGACATAAAATCAACAAATGCTGTTAGGTAGTAAAAGGATGTTTTAATGTAATTATGTAGTGATACCATCTCTGTCCATACAACTGGTCCCTCTTCCAGCAGCTTTGGCAGGCTTAAAAAATCAGGCAGTACATTTGAATTAGGAGAGAGAAACAAAATCAATCAATGTATGTATTATAGCTATACATTTCCTACAGATGGTAACTAGTTTTACATCTAAACAGAAAACTGCCATGTAATAGTCTCAACATACTCAGCACCTATTGGCATCAGCTACAGTAAGTTGATTGCAGGAATTTGCAATGGATCTCAGTGGAGCAATGTAAATGAGTAATGTTGCCATTACAATATACATTCCTTTATGGATTTTAATTTCTACGTGAGTTCTCTTTGTTTCTGAGTGGAACTGTATTGACACAGTATTTTGTCCATGTAAAATCCACAGTGTCTGCAATAACAATAGCCCAGTGGATTGCACTTCAAATATGATTATAAACAATTCATTTCTCCAGACCAGTAGAACATAAAAATTTACAAGTCAGAACTGTTTGCCTTTTTCCCTTGAATTTGCTGTGCACTTTGATACCATTTCTTGAAATATATCAGCAAATGTAAAACCGTTTCTATGACACCAAAAGAGTATTATAGTGAAAATTTGTATGAAGAATAAAATTCAAGCACTGAACAGCGAAATGAAAAAAGTAACCAAGATGATGAATGTTCTTTCCAGCCTATACAATTCAAGTCCATTCAAGAAATGCTTAGGATGAACTCAGTCACTCTACCTCCACTTTCTTGTCCTGCCTTGAAGTCTGTGCCAAGCATCTACTTAGACCAGCACACAACTGTGCCTGTTAAACAAGTGTGGGTCCACAGTCACACCCATACATCTCCTGTAGCCCTGAGCTCATGTCCAGTCCCCCTCCCAGTTCTGGAGCTAAACCAGCTCTCCTCGCTGCTAGTTTGTTGACTGCTTTGGGAGTCAAAGTAGAGCATGAATAATTCTAACAAAGTTTGATGCTGAATGGTGAGTCCTTTCAAACCTCCAGGGATAAATAAAGGGATAAAGGAAATATCTGTTTCAAAGAGAGAGAATAGTAGCTTTAGCTTCCCTGAAGTCAGAACAAGCAACTACTTGAACCAAGAATAGAAGCCTGGGGTTCACGAGTCCAATGCTGAGTGTAAATTATGCCTAAGTAATACGAGCTTGTGGGAGTCAATAATCACTTGCTTTTCTTTCTCTCCTCTTTAGAACCCTAGAATATCAGAAAATAAAATAAAATTTATATTCAGAAGGATAATATATTAAATTGGAGTCGCATGACAATTAAAGAACCGCAAATAAGATTATGTGTTGCAACAGTGTTTAATGAACTGTGAAAAATCAGGGAAGTATGGAGAGATAGCTGAAAGGAGACATAGTATTTTCGGGGGCGTAGTAGTAAAGAAAGCACATAGGAAAGTGAATTTTATAAGTGAAAATTGTTGTTGAAGAAGTAATTTTTAGGAATAATGACCTTGTGTTGGTCATCGTTGTCATGGTTGGTTCAATTTTGAAAACTTGGTCATGCCCAGCAGATCTGCCAGGATTGCCATGTGTGTTCCACCTTTATCTTGCAGGTGTTTCCTGCATTTTTTCCTAAATTTTCTTTGCTCTTGCTCATTTTGAATTTCAGTTATGTAAAGATGGTTGATTTTCTGTCTCAAGAAAAAGGAGACAGTCACCGGCTAGCTGCCTTTCATTATAATTTATGTGAATCTGAGTTTACACTGGGCGTAATCACTGATGAATATTCATGCAATCTAGTATCTTTGAGGAATTGTTATCCTGTTTAATCATGCTTTAAAGCTTGTGATCCTCTTTCCTGTTGATAATGCTTCTTACCATATTTCCTGTTGCGAAGAGACTGAGCCACTCAAAGATGCTGAGCTTAGGTGGTGATTTGGGACGTGGTGCAGAAGTGGGATGTGTTTTCATCTTTTTTGAGAGCTGAGGCCAGTAGAATGCATGGCGTTGTCTCTGGGAAGCTGATAAGATCAAATACTCCCTGATGCTGGGAAAGCAAAATAAGCAGTATATCATGGTTTTTCTCTGCTATTAGAGGACAAGTCTCATTTACTTTCAAGGTCACCTTCAGCAGCCACTTTGCTTGTCACTCAGGTCACTCCCTAAAGCAAGAGACCGGCCCTTCTCCAGTTTCAAGAATTAATCTCTTGTGTAGGGGAATTTAGCAAGCAGTACTGAAAGAGCTTGCACCAAATTGTGTCTGGCTTAGCCTCCTTGTGCTGAATACACAAAAGGACCTCTGTGCCCCTTTCCCTCCAATTGCTAATGAAGCTGACTTCAGTCTCTGGTTGCAGCTTCTGGGGGTTTCTACATCTCTGTATGTGTACAGTGCTACTAAGACAGGCAAACCAGAGATGGAGTTTTCATTTTACAGACCTGAACATGATGTTGAAATACTTGTACTTTGGTATGGACTACCTATACTACGGTGACACTGCTCCTGTTGCACTTGTTAGGACAAAATATAGTATGTACTAATAAAGTAAATGTATTTTCTATTCTATTATTATATTCTGTAATATTTTAGATAACCAGAAGCAAGCACATCACTCTAAGAATTTTCAGGGTTCTTTTCATGTCTTCTGAATTAATATTTTTTCTTGTTCATGTGGGGATTCTGTAGCAATTGTGTTCTATGGGATTTTTTCTGTTAGCTTCCTAGAGGGCTCAGACCTGTAAAATGCTCTTATATGGACAATTAAAGATTGCTTGAAGACACTTGTCTTTTGTCTCCCTGGGAATATTGCAAACATAGGTACAGAAATACAGTCCTAACTTCACCTTAGCTGTTCTCTACAATTCAATATCTTGAGGAAAAAATTCCTGATGCCACCTTGGTTGTATAGTGATGGTTCCCTTATGCAGTCTTCATTCCTGCGGGCTCACTGGTTACATCTCAGCACTTTTTCTGCAGATATATTGTAACACTTGTTTTTCTGCCATGAGATACACCATTCATGTGTACAGACAAAGCAATTCTCCTTCAATTTGTCCTTCTAAGAGCAGCTGTGCACAGCTGTGTATTGCAGGAATATTTCTTAAAACTTAAAACTGCAGATCACTTTTAAATCAGTCAGTCTTTTTGTGTAGATGTTTAATCAATGACTGTTTGGAGAAGGATTAGTGCAGGCTCTCTACAGTGTCCAGACATGGTATTTTTCATGTCACAGGAAGGCTGTGAGGGTGGTGTGGGATAGCATGGCAGTGCTGCAGTGAGTGGAACAGGAGGGGGCAAGTCCATCCAGCTCCAGCCTTCCTTCGGGTACATTACATTCTGTTGGTAAACGAAATAAGTTCTTCCACTTGTGCTTCTGTTATTTTGAGTTTTGATTAAAACTGGAGTTTCTAGTGTGCCATAAATACACTTTATATAATGATTCCCTTTCAGACTCCTTAAAGGAACTAGAGTAGTTTTTTCTCAGAAAAAAACTCCAACCCTCATGCTTTCCTAAATTAGTAAAAATAAGAAAATTTTAACATACTGTTTAAGCAGCAATACTTTTGAAGGTTAAGAAAATGTTATTTCCATCACAATTAACACTTACATGTATTCATCTGTTATCTCCATTTTTTTTTTTGGGATTATTTTTGCTTCATAGCTATCTGTTAAAGGAGTCTGGAAAGGTTGATGACAGTGATGTATACAGCATGTTTAAAAGACTAATTTTTTCCCCCTATCCTTTACAAGCTATTTGACTCTTCTGAACATATTAAGGCTAGATCCTAGCTCTTTGCCCAGGTTTATCTATTCAGCCATTAAGCTCTTGACCAGATGCCTCAGTCCATCTGTCTTACAGTAATTTACGAGTCACAAAGACACCTTGGTTTTCAAATGAACTAGAGAAGTAGTAGTTTTAAATGTAAGAACATGCTTCTCTGGAGTAAAAGATTGGCATTCACCTCTACTGAAAGATGTTCTGGCTGTCTTTATGTACTATGGGATGTTCATTACATTATTACTGATGTGTCCAAAGAATTGAGACTTGGGTACTGACCAGACAAGAAAAAAAGTTGCTGTCAGTTCTATTTCAAAATAATTTTGCTTGATAAAAAATCTGTAGAATTGATGATGCCAAATATTGATCTCTTCTCCTCCTGTATTTCCATCTGTGCCTTCTCCTATTGCATTTAATCTTTTTTTAAGCAGATAAAGAATTTGGAACAAAATTTAGCTGAATGATTAGAGATTTTATTCTTTTTCCCCTCTGCAATAATTGCCTGAGAAAGCGAATAATTAGTTCAACTGATCACAAGACACAGAGCCCGCAGTTCCTGAGTCCCTGCTCCATTGTCAGACACTTGCCTTGGGAAGTCATTTAATTTCTCTGCTTACAGTACTTGCTAATTTCTCAGGAGTCTAACACAGCTAATGTTAGAAGAGGATGGGAAAGATCTATCCTGTTCTGCTTAAAGACATACCCTGTGGCCAGATTCATTAGGTCCTTTCCAAGATCCTGGGTTTTATAGCCATTCCTTAGCCTCTCCATTTCTGGCCATGATCTCCATTGATCAGACATTGGGGTTTTTCCTCTCTCAAGCTTAGGAAACCCTATTTATGCTTCTTGTTGTTGTGCTTTGACAGAGTTCTTCCATCTCAGTATCTAGGGAGACTGCACAAGAGTTCTCTTTCTAACTCAGGATTTTCTTTTTCTTCCCCCTTTCCCTGCTTTCCCCAGGAGTTTCTTCCTCCCATTCCCTCAGAGGCCTGGGATGCCTGGTCTCTACAGCTACTACTTATCTAGTCATTCCTGAGATGTCCTTCTTTCTTCCAGCTGTTTCTCTTGTCTTTTTCCTCATTCCTATGAAATCAATTCTCAAGCACGTTCTTTCCTCCTTTTCAATGACCCAGCATCGCTTCACACATGCTCATTGGTGTTATCAAAGGACTCAGTTAACTTTACATGAACAGCTTTGGCCCAGTGACTGACAGGCAACAGGACCATTGTTCTTCAATACACTTGTGAAGCAATAGATGCATCATAACATCACTGTGCTAAACATTATGTACCTAATTCCTTAACTAGGGCATCACAATTCACAGCATGTGCTGCTTTTCTAGTCCCAGGATATGGACTGGAGCCAGCTTCTTTTATTATTAATAACATCAATAGCTACAAACTTTTTGAGTTTCCTCTGACTAAATATGTGCATAAGTAAGTCTCATTTTTACAAAATCAAAGTAAGTTCCCTTCTCTTTTTGTTAAAAAATGTATCTGTAGTCCTTTAAGTAGTGGGCTTCCTTTATCCTGTCATACAATGTCTTTCAAGCTGGTCTACCTTAGCTTTCATAATGTCCCATGAAATAAGGCAAAACCTCCAGTAACAGATCACAGAATACCGGCTTGTTCAACACCCCTCTTGCCTACAGTTCTCACTTGCATTTTTCTGAGTTTTCTTTTTACAGAGAAACTTACCCATTGTGTTGTCATGGATTTCCTGTCATGTCCTGTCCAGGTACTAAAGTTGTGATCTTCACTTGCTGTGCTACTTATACATGCCAACTTGGGGGTGGTGGATGCCTTCTTACCAGTGCAATCTTTTTCCTTCTTGTCCCCATGATGGGAGAGGTCTCCAGATTTTGTAGCTATGAGGGATGCAGTGGTTCTTCATATGGAAGGGATCTACAGAGAAAGTGATGGTTTAAGAGGAAAGGTATCCTTGTCCATCCTTCCCAGTGCCACACCTTTCCTTCACTTCACAAAGATACATCTTTGTACCTGAGATTTCTCTTTATGCTGAGTCACCACGTCTCTTATTCAGTCATTCAGTCTCAAGCAAGTATCAAGTCCCATCACTTTTGAGTCAGGCACATTGTAGGAACACTTTGCCACATCTGAACAAAGCTCTTGATAGAGGGTCTTTTACAGTTTCTTATGACTTTCTCTCTTAAAACTGTCCCCTTGAGTAATTTGCTTTTCTTTGAAGAACTTAAATTTCCTTCCCCTTCCCCTTCCCCTTCCCCTTCCCCTTCCCCTTCCCCTTCCCCTTCCCCTTCCCCTTCCCCTTCCCCTTCCCCTTCCCCACATCAGCACATGCAAGGAATAAGTGGACATACAAAAAATAAGTGGCTTTGAAGAGCCACCGTGAAGCAAACTTTGCAAGAAAATGAGTGTCTTAGAGTAAATTAAGTCTGGATGACAAATTTCTCAGACTCCTAGATCTTTGTTCAGAGCCACAGAGAATACTTTGAATGCAGGCCTCTTCCTGGCATGCTTAGTTCTTTTACTGTTTTAACTTTTACAGAGAAGTAATAGTACTCAGTCTAGCTGATTTTAAAAGAAAGTTTTTGATTTTTCTCTCTTACAGAAGCTGTGATATCTCATGGATAAGATTTCCCCCATGTTATTAAAAACCTGCAGGGTAAAGTAATTCTCACAGTAAAACAAATAACCTTTGACTACACTCTTGACTTCCCTAGCCTCTCACAAGTTCAACAGAGCAAAAAGTAAATCTGCACAATGTTCAATGTGGTTCATTTGCTGAAACATGCTTTTTCAGAGATTAATGGCTGATTCTATGTTACAGAGAAATATGCATTAATTAATTGCTATCTAGAAGAAAAATCTGGAAAATTAAATATATGCAACCACTCATAAAAATCCTAGAAAGGCAAAATATTTGAAACACACATTTGTCTATCTTCTGTCAGCATGGGCTCACAGACATACAGATGGTCTACAGTAGGTCTGATCCTTCCTAGAAGCATCAGAATCTCTGTGCACACTTTAATGCCCAGTACATCCTTATCCGCTTCTGTCCAGAGACTCCCAAACACACTACTCTGCATGGATGCAGCTGTTCAGCAGCAGTTGCCCATGATGTACCTGAAGGGTACATATTTATTAGGATTTTTACATCTGGTGGCAATTTTGTTTTGCAACAGGCTTTGCAAGGAGGTGCCTAGTTGTGCATTTGCACGTGCCAACGTCTGGTTTCTACCAGTGTGGTGTGGCCATGGGGGAAGAGAAAAAAGGAAGTAAATATTTTTAGTGCATGTAGAAAGGATGGAATTCTCAGAAACTTCTTTCCAGAAAGATTTCTGTGAATATTATCTCTATTGTAAGTATTCCAGTTGAATTTGAAAATAAATAAAGTTCTCCTTCAGAGAACAGAGGGGGCTTTTGAGGAGTATTCCAAGGGCCAGGGTGGATAATGTCCAGCAGAATGGCATGGCATGGCATGGCATGGCATGGCATGGCATGGCATGGCATGGCATGGCATGGCATGGCATGGCATAGAGTAGAGTAGAGTAGGGGAGAGGAGAGGAGAGGAGAGGAGAGGAGAGGAGAGGAGAGGAGAGGAGAGGAGAGGAGAGGAGAGGAGAGGAGAGGAGAGGAGAGGAGAGGAGAGGAGAGGAGAGGAGAGGAGAGGAGAGGAGAGGAGAGGAGAGGAGAGGAGAGGAGAGGAGAGGAGAGGAGAGGAGAGGAGAGGAGAGGAGAGGAGAGGAGAGGAGAGGAGAGGAGAGGAGAGGAGAGGAGAGGAGAGGAGAGGAGAGGAGAGGAAAAGAGAAGAGAAGAGAAGAGAAGAGAAGAGAAGAGAAGAGAAGAGAAGAGAAGAGAAGAGAAGAGAAGAGAAGAGAAGAGAAGAGAAGAGAAGAGAAGAGAAGAGGAGAGGAAAAGAGAAGAGAAGAGAAGAGAAGAGAAGAGAAGAGAAGAGAAGAGAAGAGAAGAGAAGAGAAGAGAAGAGAAGAGAAGAGAAGAGAAGAGAAGAGAAGAGAAGAGAAGAGAAGAGAAGAGAAGAGAAGAGAAGAGAAGAGAAGAGAATATTTCAGTTGGAAGGGACCTACAAGGACTATCTTATCCAACTGCCTGACCAGTTCAGCACTGACCACATTGAGGGCATTGTTCAAGTTCCTTTTTGATACTTTCTAATAAGGCTTAGGGCATCGATCTTCTCTCTAGAAAGCCTGTTCCAGCGTATGATAATGCTCTCAGTAAAGAAATGCTTCCTTATGACTAGTCTGAAACTCCCCTGGTGCAGCTCTAAACTATTTCCACATTTTCTATCACTGGATCCCAGGGAGAAGAGGTCAGCACCTCCCTCTCCTCTTCCTCAGGGAGCTGTAGGGAGCAATGAGACTTGTTCATATGCACTGGGGCAAGACTGGATGGAAAGGAAAATGTGTTCCAGTAAGTATGGTCTGACTTTGCTCTTCAAATGACTTCTTTGTATGGTTTAGTTTTCTTTTACATTAGAAAACACAGCCTTTTAAAATGACATGTTCATTTATGCCAATTTTTAGGCAGAAGAGTACTGTCAGGAAGAGATTTTCACCTCTCAAACTAAATTCCGACATCTTTAACACTTCAAACCTCCTAGGTTTTTTCCTAGTTGAAGGAACGATGAAGAAAACTCTGCATTGCTGCTATCACCCTGGCAATAATACAAGGCTTTTCTTAAATTGTCTGTGCAGATGGCTGTCAGATTTATTGGGTCACTTACTTGCTACCATATCATCAGTTCAGGTGTCAGAACTCTTTGGAAAAGGAAAGGCACGCACTGTTAAAAGCTGTCATGGAAGTTGTTCAGCAATGACAGTTTATCTCATGCTCAGCTGCTTGCTGCTGCTGCAGACCCCTTTTTACCACACAGATCCTGGTACCCCTGGGGGGGGCACAGCATGGCAGCCTGGTGGCATCTGACTCGATGAGAGAGGTTTGGAAGTCATCGCTTCCATGGAATGACTGTCTGTCAGGAAGCAAGATCTGGAGCATTGCAGGTTTTCTGGAAAATCCCTGCATCTGCTGCCTGGTCACCCTGGAGGGGAAGGAGAGGAATAGAAAACAGATTAGCCTGTGTTATGAGACTCAATCCTTTTATTGATTGCCTTTAAGGGATGCTTTTCATGGTACAATTAGCCAGAACTTTGAATGTAAATCCTATTTTAGACATTTTTAAGCCTGAGTTAGCAGTAAAGCACACACTTACTGTCAGCATTCAGGCCAGATTACTGAAGCAGTCTCCAGCCCATCCTCTTCTGCTGATGCACCAAGTCCTCCTGTGACTGATGTGCTTCTCTAGAAATTCCTTCCCTCACAGTACAGAAAAGGATCTTGATCATACATAAGCCAGTGAAATGCTCTGGGTTTGCTGTGAAAATGCTACTTTTGGACTAATTAAGTGGTCAAGATACATGTTGTGTGTAACCCACTAAGTGCTTTGAACATGAGACTGGATTGTTGACCCTTAAGAATCCTCAGTGAGTGCCAAGACACAGCTCTGTAAGGAGAAGTAAAATGTTTCCATGAAGGGGAATGAGTAGGCTTGGAACCTCTCTCTGTGAGTAATGTGCCAAGAGTGGGACAGGCTCCCAGGCACTCAGGCAACTGGCACACAGGATCTGTGCTGCATCCCCTGCTGCTGTATTCCAAGCTCTGATGGGAATTAGGGAGAAAGGCCACCTTAGGCTGGTTTGGGATGGACACAGAGTCCTACTTTGTGCCAAGTTTCTGGACAAAGCACTTAGATAGTTGCTACATAGTCACTTCTGACTGAAGCTCACAAAACATTAACCTTATTAATATTTAATATTCATATGCAAATCACAGTCAGCCAATTAGTTTTCTCTGCAGCTTCAGCAGTTTCACAAGAGGCTTATGCTTAAGTACCTTAATTTGTCTTTCTGAGGAAGGTGAAAGTGTTAAAAGGAGCTTTAATTTTTAGTTTAGTTGTCTTTCCAGGTTTTGTAGCAATCTGTTGAAAGATGATTAGAATAAATGAGTTTATTTTCCATTTATTTCCTGCAAAAAGCAGTTGAAATGTTGATATTGAAGCAAAGACAAAGCTTGCTAGTCTAAGTAGGTGGTCTCACTTCATTGACCTTTTTACACACCTTCACCCCCAAAAAGACATTTTGCTCTTTCTGTAACTTTGAATTAGCTGCAGTCTATAATAATACATTGGATTATTGTATGTTTTTGCATCTCTAGAGGTAGAAGTTATCCACTTACTAGTAACTGCTGTAACTTTTTGCTTTAAATCTGAACTGAGGCTTTTCCTCATTTGTTGTTCAAGGTTATGATGACAATTTCTCTCTCATCAGCTCTGGAGCAGATACAGTATATGATAGCATAGGATAAAGTGTATAGCAAAATGTTGCTGTATCATACAAGGCAAAAAGTGTGATAATTTGAACCAGAAATTGGATGGATGATGTAAAATCCAACAACCCAAGAAAGTTGTGTGGTTTAACGTACTTCTCTCTGGTTTTCAACCTGTGAGTTATTTGACTCGCAGGACACTTAGCTCCTCTCAATTTGCTGATGATTTCTCAAATGTGTGACACAGTGGGAAAATTGGCAGCACTTGTTTTTCAATACTTCATTGCCATTAGTACCTCAGAGCTGGTCAGAGAGTGTGTGTAATATGGTTAAAGCACTTCTGAGTACTGCTGAGAGCAGGGGAAGACCACTTATCTGTGCCAGCCAGACGCGTGGAGCTTACAGCTCTAATCGTGTTCCTGAGCTCGAGCACTGCTTGGAGCACTTGGTGTTAAAACTGCACCAGCACTTCCCACCTTTCTAATGACCCTCATCCACAGTAAGGTACCTCTGCTCTTAACCATCATTTTCTTGCCACCTGAACTTCAGTTTGCCTCTGCTGAGCACGTGTTGACTGATAACAGAACAGACTCATTTCAGAGCTACTATATCCTACTATATCCACCTTCATTCATTTTTAAGTGCAGTAAATGCATTGGTTAAGCAGGGGGTGCTTTTATTTGTGGGGCTGTTTGTCTTTTAACCTCTTCAAAAACACAAGCAAAGCACTGCCAGGTAAGGTGCAGAGATTTCTCTGCAGACACAGATGTATTGTCCTCATGTATCACTTCCAGCTGCTCAAAAAGCTGTAGTAAAATGTCTCACTGTGGACTGGATGTCTCATGTCCTCTCTTATGAATAAAGGCAGCACAGCTTCTATGTACTGAGAATTCATATAGGGGACAGTACAGGGGAAAGTACTGTCACTGAAGTACTTGTTTCATAGGAGTAAGTAAATTAATGTCACGACTGGAATAAAAATAATTCATTTTTACATGCTAACCCATTTCTTAGCAATTTTTGATACTTCAAGACATTATCAAGTTTCTAGTTTATGCTCTGTTATCACCCATATCTTTCCTTCATCTTTAAGGCATGATGTTATTTTTTAGTATTATACTTGGACTTGCTCGACATATTGTCTGTCCCAGTTCAATTCAACCTGACATCCCAAATGCAATGAGGTTAGTGGTTTCATTGTAGCCTCAAGTGCTCAGTAGTATGCTGCTGCACATATAATTCTGCTAAATTTGGACTGTAAGGGGGCCCTAGCACTGAGTTACTATGGAAACAGAATTCTTCTTTTCTTTAGAAAGAAATTCCCCCTAGGTTTAGTAGTGTGAAAAAATTCCCAATATTAGTGCCCTGCGATGTTTCCTTTCATTATCCTTTTGTGTCTACACTTTCTTAATGAGAGTTTAAAGAGGACCTTTTTTTTCATTTGTCCACTCAATATTTAATTTGGTCACTGAGTTTCCATGGTATTTTATCTGAAGGAAAAAAACCAGTTTTCTTCTTCCCCCAAAGCTGTTTGGATAGCTCTGTGTATGAGTGCTAAGGATTCATGAAGGACTTGGCACAGTCGCAGTGCTGAGCAGAGCACAGGCAATGCTTCCTTCTCAGTACAATATGCAGGCATAGGAAGAATCTCTTTCTAGAATGTGATCTCATAAGGGCTGGAATGCCTCTGCTCATGACATCCGTCATCTCACCCAGGTCTTAGGAGGAAAGGTTTTAAAACAGAACCCTTGCAAGATAGGAAACTAGTGTTTTGCATTCCTGGAAGTCTTCAAGGCCAGGTATGGGGCCCTGAATAACCTGATCAAGTGAGTGACATCCCTGCCCATGGTAGGCAATCTTTAAGGTGCCTTCCAACTCAAACCATTCTATGATTCTGGGATTGTGGGATTCTATGATTCTGGGATTCTGTGACTCGATGAATAGAGAACCCTGTCTTATGTGAATTGGACGTACTTGGACAGGACAGTGCTTTTTCCTGAGACTATATTTACTAGAAATATTTTTGGGGGCAGATTTATGAGAGACTGTGGGAAAGTCCCATGGCAAGAAAGCTGAGCTAAGCATCAATGGAATGTGCCATGGTACAGAGAGGTACAAGGAGGCAAAATGGTCTGTGTGTAGAGGAAGAATGCTAGTGTTAAGAGCATGTAGCATGAGGGAGCAGCGGTGAGAAGGGAAGGCACCATGGGAGCAGGAACTTGAGAAGAGAGGGGAATCAGTAGTCTTTTGAAGGAGAAGCTCTGAAACTTGATTTAATGTGAGGAATAGCAGTACTTGGAACTGTAATTATATTTGTAAATGTGCAGTTCTCCATGGATAGACTCAACAGCTGAGAATTGCTCTTTCTTTGCTCTTTTAAAATTGTTACTCCTTTGAACATAACTTTATATTCTAGTATAAATACTTGGTTTTTTTCATGGTCTTTCAAGTTTATCTTTTCTCCTTATAAAGCTCACTAAAGATGAATATGTTTTTCAAAAGCTGTTTTGTTTAAGTCGTGAAAAACGCTGAAGAGAAGTATTGAAACTCTTTTCATATAGTCCAGATAGTCTTCAACCACATCTTGTTACTCTTGTCTTGAAGAGCCAGGTTTGTAACACCATACAAAGAAAAAGAAAGATAGTTACACACTTACACCCCGTGAAGAATTTCTGCTCCTTCCAGTAAATATAAAGCAAGTTTAGCATTCCTGTATAATACTCATGTAAGGAATATGTGGCACAGAACAAAAGTAGATCCTTGGAAGAATATTAGCATACACATTTTAAGTTTAATTAACTTAGATGATCTTCCTTTTACATATAATATGGGGCTGTAGATCTTATGGCTGGATTCTGTGTGCTGCTGAGGAGATTTGCGTTGCACAGAGGTGTCTGGAAGAGTGTTATCATTGCAGAGCATCCTGGGGACAGACAGACAGTAAAGGCAGCTCTACCTGCAGCCAAGGAAGCTGTCTTCTTTGTAGCAGGTCTGTTAACAAGACACGAGAGAAGCACTGTATGTTAGAGCAAGGTCCCCTTCTTCTGTTCCTACCCTAATGTAAAATACCAGTAATGAGAACCACAGTAAGCACTCCAGTCTTCTAATGCTTGTCCAAGGCTGAATTCCTGGGCACTACTGCACACACATGTTGCCTGTGTCATGGGAAAACAGCATAGGATTGCAGCCTCGTGCAGAGGATTTCAATTACTTAACCAAATCCCGTGTCCAGCTGAGGCATCAGTCCTAACCCTTTTTGAAGACTCTGTTACTAGTTTCCCCACATAGAGATTGACTGTCATTGCCTCTTCCAGATTTGGCAAAGAAATGTGTTGTGAAACTCAACTGTTCCACCCTGCCCCAGGACTTGTTGCACAGTTGAATGCAGGTAGAGACATTTGAAGAAGTTTTCAAAGGTGTAATTGGTACATAGGTTTTTAATTTTTCATTTACCAGTGCTAGTGAAAGACACCTTCTTGTGCTGTTTGGTTGAATAGGTTTGAACTGGTTTGAATAGCAGCAACAATGTCTAGGACTTTGCAGTCTTTCTTACTCCACCTGGAAAATAGTTTTAAACAATAGTTTAGAAGTGTAGAAGAATAGTTTAATAGTTTAGAAGAGAATAAGCCTATCAAGTGATATGTAGGCAGCTACTGTTCCCTGGCAGTATTGCTGTCACTCCTTTTCTCTTAATGATCAAAGGCAGAGAACTCTGAATTAGGAAGGCTGTACAGTAACCCTGGAGAAAATGATAGATTTAAGAAATTTAATTGCTGTAAAAAATGAAGGTGGATGGTACACTACAGATAACAGTCTCTCTCTGTGGAAGGTCTTTGTTTCATTCTGAAAAAAGGTCAGAAGTATGTTACAGGTTCCTGTGTTACCAGTTTATCAAAAAATTGCAGAGCAATAAAAGCTTTTATAAACTGATATAATGTCTTGTGAATTTGCCATTCTAGACATGCTGTCTGAATCCTCCTAATCAAATTTTTATTAACCAGAAGTTAAAAAAACACCGCAGACATAGATTTGGGGTGGGGGATGGGGTTTTGTTTTAGGCAATGACACTGCTATGGCTGTTTGAAATATCATGTATACTGAATTGACTTTTGAAATGAATTTCAGGGATATTAACTTCCAATAAGTGCATAATTTAATTTTGATTCAAAAGAATATTGATGTCACCAGAAAGTACCTACCAGAAGTGTTATAGCACAATTCTTTTAAGCTGCATGAAGCTTAGCAAAGTGGTTAGAGGGAATCAGTTGGGTGCTCACACATTTCAACACTTAGTAATTTGCAAAACTTCCAGAGACACTAGCATTAGTAGGAATCCAAGTACTTTTTCCACTATGACTGCTTTCTAATACATTTTTTGACAATCCTTGATAGGTTGAAGAATCAGAACTTAGCCCTAATAGGTTTTGTGAAACAGAAATCCTTACCAAAGGGCGTAGATACACCATGAGCAAGAGCAGCGCATGGGTAAGGAATACTGCCAGGCAGAATTCACTCAAAACCAGATTAAAATCTTCATTCAGGATCCATTTCTATTTCTCTCACTGAAAGAAATAGAACTCTCGACTAAATGCTAGAAGACCATTGTTACTTCAGCAATATGCACTTCTATGTAGGGCCAGTTATTGAGCTGAGCAGATATGCAAAAGCGATTGTCCCTATAAAAATGGTGTGAGTCAGAGCGCATGGAGCAGACAGTGACAACTAGAACAATTAGCCAGGCTCCCTGGAAATCTGTAAGAACCTTTCTGACTGTCTTGAAGCCAAATAATTAGTAATTTGGTCGCAGTTGCAGGAGGTCTGTGTGAAAAGAAAATGCTTTGGAACCCAATGCCCAATGATTGTTTGAATTAAATACTGAGCCCAGTCCAGTGCCTTCACCATATAATCAGTCTTCTTGTCTCTACTAAGTAGAATTTACACATGTTTTCCATTTATCTGGCAGCAGTTCTTGTTACTTTTTAAATATCAAGATTTGGACTAGGCATCCTGAAAACAAAAGCTATGTGCCTAAAACCCTTCAGCATAGTGAAGTGATTGGTAATATGTCACATTATGGGCTTAATTCCCCACTGCATTGAGCCAGCTGTGCAAGCACATGTGGAAGAACTGGAAAGTGTTAGACTTTGTCAGAAACTGCCATGAGGAGATGTCAGAGTTCAAAGAAAGGTTCAAGCTCTTACTCTAAACACTCATGACTTGCTGCTGCTTTATTGTTTAGCTAATTCAGTTCAGCACTAGAATGGGCTGAAAAAAGGAAAACACACCTGTAGATTTCTTGGCTCTCACGCTCTTCCTCTCCCGTGATGCTTAAACCAGGTTGTCATCCAGGGGTTTGCTGCTCATATTGCCATAGCACCCAGGGAGCCTTACACAGGCATCAGAAGAGCACAGTACAAGCACGGATCAGAAGGCTGTCACAGTGCCAAAGACCTTACAATTGAGGTGAAAAGCCTGGGAAAACAAAGAGAGGCAAGTGGGTAGCAGGTAACAAAAGGAAACAAGAAGCTGATGCTGGCTAGGCAGAGGAATCAGCACACAAGGAGATACTGGGAGGTTTGGTTGTTTTTTTAAGATATAGTGTGGAAAGAAAAAAATTTTTTTTGAGCATTTAGGAGAAAAAAAAAGATCTAGTTTGCAGATGTCAAGGAAACCTTCTCCCTAGCATTACACAGAGCATGAGAAAAGATACAAAAGGATTATCTGGATGTTTAGCACTGGCTGTAGGGAGGGAGAATCTCCCTCTGCTACTGAATTAGAGATAACGGCTGAGGACAGCATGTGAAGGGTGTTGACAGTGTTGACAAGCCTCTATTAGAAGTGGAAGCCCATGCTGGGAGTGTGATGAGAAGGATAATAAAGTCCAATTGATGAACTGGAAAAAGGATCTTATGACAGCATTTCGAATGGATTCGAACAGGCCAGGTTAGGTCTGTCATGGTCAAAGAGAAGATAGTATTTACAGAGATGGTGAAAAATCATCAGTATTGATGGCTAGCACAGACTTCACCTTGGAGACATTGCACATGCAGAGTTTAACAAGACAAAGGCAGGGAAGGAAAAGAGATTTAAGACAGAATGAAGTTTTTCTAAAGCTCTCAAAAATCAGTAGCATATTCAAGAGCAGGATTTAGGAGTGCTGAATTCCAGCACAGAGCTCGGCTTGCTGGATCATCCATTGCTCAGGCAACAGCTTATTTTTGTAGCTTTGTGAACTTAGTGTGAACTTTGCATGTTTTTACAATACCATAATTTGCAGGGCTCCAGACTGAGAGCAGATGAGTCACATTGTTTAGGCAGAGAGGAATGTGCCACAGAGCCACTTCTGTAGCACAGAAAATCTCCTTTCCCTGAGGACGAAATCCTCTCTCCTCCCACAAAGCAGCTAGCACGTTTCAGAGCTCCACATCGACTGGCAAGTACATGGCTTATTTTGGCATTTAATTTCAGCATGACTGCTTAAAGATAATAAAAAACATTAAAGCTGTCAATATTTTTGAATGACAAAGACAGAACTGAAATCGTTACTCTCTTTTTCTCTTTCAAGTGACAAACATAATTTGTATTATGTGTCGAGTGTAACTTTCTGCACTGCAAGGAGAAACCTTTCCAGTTTGCTTTAGCCATATGCCCATGCAGACACAGTCTGTGTCTCTAAATGTGTCTTTGCAGCACCAGGAGGCCCTAATCCTCAAACAGGATTCTTACACACTCATTATTTTGAAGTGATATTTTGAAAAGTGATAGAAAAGGATGACAATTTTAAGAGCTGCTCTAAGCCTCAGTACAGCACAGGAATTCAAGCTGGTGCATTCCTTTCATCTTTTCACATTGCTTCCCTACAGTATTCTCCTTTTAAAGAGAAGCTGGAATTTTCCAAGGAATTCAGCTTTGAAAAATAGATTTATCTTTGTGTGAGCAGGGGCAGGTCACTCTCAAAAGCAGAGTTGATGGTTCTGTGTGCAATTTCACTCCATCCTTTCTGTCTGGTCAGCTTTTACCCTCCACATCACACACTGCCCACACTTTCCCATCTTCAAACCATGCACGGTTTGAAGCACCAAGCAGAGCAGATCTGTCATCGTCAGAAACCCAGTTGCTATGCTCAGCATCTTTCCAAAAGTTCTCATGCTGTTGTAAAGCATGTGAAACAACTTCAGTGCTGCAAATTCCATTTCAGAAGATGAAAAAAAGAAGCAGCATTTCCCTTGTGGGGTAGAGGGGTATACTTTAAGTAGGGACACAGGTCAATGAGGAACACTGAAAGATGGACTCAAATAAAATGCATCTACTAAAAGGCTTTATGCCCACCTCTGCACCATTTCAACAATTTCCATCATGAAACTCCAGGAAGGGATTAAGCCAAAGTATGATCAGTAGCCAGTTTGCAGTTCGTACCACTTGGCTTTCAGGAGCAGTCCCTGTCTTGCTTTAAGTTTTCACTATGGCCATTAACACAGCATCTGTATCATTATTTAGATAACTTCATCCTTTATGTTTGATTTCTTGCTCCCAGTCCTCCAGTGAGGTGAAGTATTCATTCTACTATTACAGTTAGAAATCTAATTTCCAAACTGAATGATTTATTATCAGATAATGCCTTTTCCCCCCTCAACTTTTACTTTCACTGCAAGTTTCCAATTTGTAACTCTTTTTTGAAGAGAGGTTAAAACCATTGTATTCAGACTCTTTTATGAGGTCTTGCCAGCAGCATTAGTATTACTCTACTCCCTAGAACTGTCTTACTGAGTGTTTTATAGGACTAGGATTGCTTTCTCAAGACTTCATGTTGGAGGTTCATAGTCAGTCTATAATTGACTAATACCCCATTTCCCCTCCTCCTTCATTTTAATCAGTTCCTCAGGGACTTATAGAAGACATGCTTTTATTACTCCCCAAAGTCTTGTTTTCCTTTCAGAAAGATGATTTTTAAATTGTATTTTACAGTGAAAATTCAATCAAAAATCTGATTGCCATTTTCAAGTATAATGTGAATGTTGAAAGCAGTATGTAGATCAGATAGCATTGCTTTAGCAACAATCTGATCTGTGAAGGACCAAAAAAGCCCTGGAAGGTTCACTGATTTATTAAGAAAAAAAATGTATAGAAAAAACAGCAAATCCCAATTAATTTTCTTGCTACCACTGCTAGTTTATACTTTGCTGAACTATTATTAAGAAAGGAGGAACACGTTGCCAAAGCCCTGGAATAAAGTAATTTAAACATCTTTTAGATATCTGCTGGGAATCACATCTGCACTTTGCCTTCTCAAGAGTAGCACAAGCGCTATCAGTGTGTTCCTCAGATGGTTGGAATCACTTCTCAGGACATGTTTGCATTGCAGTGATCTCTCACTGTGACTTGTTGCTGTGCTGTTAGCAGTTCTATCCTCCTGCCAGCAAGGGTTCTGCTGATGAGGGTTTATGTAGATTTGCATCTTTTGTGCGACACATCCCAGGGATGTAAAGAGCATCTGGATAACTCAGGAACAGGTTGAATGTTATTAATTCCCATGGGGAAATCTTAGAGGATTAAGTGCTGAGTTAACCTGGGAGGGCAGAAGTTCAGTGGAGTGATAGAACAGGAAAAATGGTTCTTCCTCCAGATAGTAGCGTTTGTGGACACAAATACATTAGGAAAAACACACACTTGACAAAATGTCTGTTTGCAATAAAAGCCAATTTTTGTCTATTTGCAATGTTCATCTAGTTTCTCAAAAGCGACTCAATTTTCGGAGATTCATGAAAAGCAAGGGAATGCACTCTGTATATCTATATATCTGCTTAGCAGCAAAGAATAAGGAGCAACATGTAAGACTAAGAAGCAGGGGTCTATATGGGTAATGGGTTGGGCTCAAAGAGTTACAGTAAATGGATTTACCTCAGGCTGGCAACCAGTCACCAGTGGGGTTCCCCAGGACTCAATTCTAAGGCCAGCACTCTTTAATGTTTCCATAAATTACCTGAATGTGGGAGTTGAATGTGCATTAAGTAAATTTGCCAGTGGCATGAAATTAGGAGAAGCTCTGAGCTACCTTGAAGGTAGAAGGGTCTTACAGAGAGACCTGGATATACCAGAGAACTGGGGAATCCCCAGCCATTTGAAGTCAAGAGCAGCCTGTAGAAAGACATCTGGGGGCTTGGGTTAGTGGCAAGTTGAACGTGAATCAAGTATACCCTGGCAGCCAAAAGGAGCAACTCGGTCCTTTATACCCAGGGGGAATCAAGCACAGCATGGCCAGCTGGGCAAGGGAGGGGATTGTCCCGCTCTGCCCTGCACTGGGGCAGCCTCACCTCAAGTAATGAGGAGAATTTTGGGAACCACAACATCAGAAAGATATAAAGCTATTGGAGAGTGTCCTGAGGAGCGTGACCAAGATGATGAAGCATCATGAAAGCAAGACACATGAGGAGCAGCTGAGGTCACGGTTGATTCAGCTTGGAGAATGCTAAGGGCTTACCTTGTTGCAGTCTACAACATCCATGAGGGTGGAAAAAGAGGGAGGAGGAGGTGCTGGTCTTCTCTCTCAGTGGGACAAGCAATATTATGTGAGGAAAAGGAATAAATCTGCATCAGGGTCCAGACTGGAAAAAAGGAAAAGATTCTTCACTCAGTGGTTGGTCAGTCAGTGGAAGAGGCTTCCCAGTGATACCATACCTGGTCATACCATACCTGGCTCATGCTCTTAGTCACAGATTTACTTTTAGGTACTCCTGCAAGGGGCAGGACTTGATCCTGATTGGTCCCTTCCAACTTGAGATATTCGTTGAATTTTCATAAGGTAGGAGAGTGAATAAGCAAAATTACAGGTACTAAATGGTTTGCTTTTCATCAGAAATGTTGTCATAAGAAACTCAGGATCTCTTGGTAGTTGTGTTTGTCTGATGCTAACCATGATGTTCACAAAATATGAATGTATATACTATGGTTCCTTCTCTGTGCTATCATGTTGTTATTAAAACCCCACACATCAATTAAGAGATAGCCCTGACCTTGGTTTATAACAGTAACCACCATCACCTTGTTCATGTTCCTGTAGTACCTGATTTTATCCAGTTCTATAGGACAGAGAGGACCATGGGCTCTCCAGTGCATGGGATATGGGGTTAGCTCAAGAATGCAGGATTTAGCAGGTGCTACCTGCTTGTTGTTTTGTCTTGACCAAGTTACCTGGCTTCTTGGTACTCGTCTTCCCCACCTAGGAAACAGAAACATCAGTAGCTCCCAACCTCTCAAAGCATGGTGAGGATCAATATTTTCACACATTATGCTAGTGAGATCAAAGTGGTTCTATTTCATAGGTGTGAGCCAGGGACAGCTTGGATTTGCTGTTACCACTGCAGAGCCAACAACTCTGCCAGATTATTCAAAGTTTTCTGCATAATTTACCATTTGGTAGTTAACCAGTACAGTTATGGTCTTCTATTGCTGAGTTAAAGTGATTTTCTAGCTTTAAGCTCAAGGAATTTGCGGGGAATTTTTATTTCCTGGTTTGGTTTTCAAAACAGATAGTAGGAGGAAAACAGTACTCTTTCCTTTGCCTTTAAACTGTTAAAGTCTAAGATGAGAATTGCTAAGAGATGGGGAAATTGGGATCTTCCAAAACCAGCCCCTGTTTCAGGTTACAGCTACATTTCAATATTACATTGCAACACTGTTCTAAAGTGCAGAACAAGATAGTGCCAAATACTAATTTACCCGTGGAACTAAAAAAAGCAATTTGCTGTTAATATTTTTATCTTTTTGAGGTAAAAGATTGTAGGTGGAAGAGAAGTCAGAGAATAAATGCCGGATTAACTGTAAACTAATATTTATTACAGTTCACTGACTGTTTAGAGTTATTTTGATTTTTCAGTGTTTCACAAATCCAGTTGTTTCTTTAGATGAGAGAAAGCATTTAGCCAAGGATATTGAACAAACTCTTTGCTTGATAAGATCAGGACACGTCTATATTTGAATTTTGAACATGGTAATGTGTGTTATAATTTGGTTTTGTAAGCTGGATCTTATCTATTAAAATAAACACATTAATAAAATGTGGCAAGAAGGATATGAATATATGAATATAAAACCTTGACAGACATTTTTCTATTGCAAGTTGTTTATTTCTGGAGACCAAGTCTTCAAGAAGATTAAACAATGCTGAAGTGATAATTAAGCTAAAAACTAATAGGCACAGTCTTAAGAAGATGCTGATGCGATAGAGGAATAATAGCAATTCTGAAAAGCAGCAACCAGGCAGATTGCCCTTGGGCCTTGTGTGGATGTGCAGCATCACAGGGAGCCTGCTCTCCTCTTGGTGCTGATTTCCAGGTCTGAAGCATCCACTCCACACAGGTAATTCAAGGTGACCCCACCACACCTCTGTATGGGAAGGGACAAGCAGATGGCTCCTGGCTCCCTAGGATATTGACCTTCTCACGCCGTGCTGCTGCAGGTCTGTGTAACCAACACAGGCTTGTGAAGAAATTCTTGGTCTGGTCCCTGGGAAATGGTGGCTACAGGAAATGGAAGCCATGCCAAGGGGTTCTTCAGAGCCTGTGCTTGTGCTGCAGGTACACCTGGTCTTTGCAATACAGTTTTCTGCTCTTACTTGGAAGCACAATATTTTGTTGTGTTTCTTGTGAAGCTTTACAGCAGCCTGTCCTCATGACTATCAGACGGTGCATAAGGAGCCCTTGGCAGTGACTTTGCTCCTTGGGACATCAGTGAATTTCTTTCCTCATTCGACCAGGGTCAGAGCAAGAGCTAGCCTTGTCACTATTTTTTTCTTCCCTCGAGAAGTTCTTTATAAAAAACATCCAAAACAGCCTGAAAAATTCAATGCAGGTTCAAAGATGTACCTACTGCTATTTTTCACCTGTGGGTATTAAAAGCTAGTTGGGAAAACAGCAAAACGTATTTTTTTCAATGATTGTGTTTACTTTGCCCATTAGGAGTTCTTATGTATTGTTGCTTTCACTGTACTTAGTTTGCAGTTCAGATCACAAGCAATCAAAATCATACATTTACCCTCAGAATTTAAAAAAGAGCCTTTTGAAACATTAGACTTTTAGATTATTCCATTTGCATGCTAGTTAAGGGTTGTTAAGATACTTCCATGTCACATTTTCAAGCTTTTCCCTTTAATCAGAAGCTCTAGAAAATATGTCCTTTGTTGGCTGAAAGCCTAAATGCCTCCAAAAATCAGGCATTTCCAGGAGCTAGTTTTAATAAAAGCATCACATGTTACTAAAGACATGTAACATTACAGGTATCAGAAATTGCTATGCAGCATTAGCTTGTTAGAGAGCTTGGGGTCATCACTGCAAAACTGAGCCAGTTCTGGCTCTGTTTTAGCAATTCAGAGCATGACAAACAGATCAGAAGAGCAGAGCAGCTAGTATGGAATTCCTTAAATCCACACAGTAAGTGTCTCAATGATTCTGCTCAGGAATAGGCTTTGGACCAAGTATCTCTACTATCTACATCATTTGAAGGCTGTGAGCCTAAGTGGATATGGGTGGATAAGGAGCAGAAATGAGGGGAAGTGGGTAGTGACACATGCTAAAAAGGTCTGGGAAGTATGCACAGTCATGCAATTTTGAAAGAGATTTCAATCTGTGTGCTCAATGAATAAGTCAAAACACCTTCTCTGTGAGAATTCAGTAACTCAGGAGACAGTTGTCTTTCCCTGGAACTTGCTCACTGACTGCATGTGACAGATATAGGACTTTCCTGCAATAATTTATGAGTACCATATGTTGCCCTGGTTATTTTGGTAATTGCTTTTACAGTATAAATATATTGTATTGTCCAGGTACAAATGGGAAAACAAAAAGTTGAAATGGTTCACTCATACCCTCCCGAGCAAGTAGGGGGCCTCAGGGGGCTTTTGGTTGGGTTTGGTGGGACTCTAGAGATCCTCTAAAACCAAGATGTTTAGAAATAGTTGGTTCAGCAGACAAAGAGTAAGAAAGAAGTGATGTGGGATTTTAAGAGATTGTTTTCTGGTGAAGGAAACTCCACCAGGCAAACAAAAGGAGTAGGCTTGGTAGCTGCCTGAGGAAGATGGTCTTGTCTAGGTCACCACTGTCGGAATGCATAACTGCTCAATGTACATATAATCAAATCCGGATTGAAGTGGTGTATTGATCTATTAATTGTTTTTAATTAACTGGCAAGTAGTAATTAATATATTTTTAAAGTCTCTCCCAGCAGAAAGCATTACTATACACTTAGAAACTCCTACAAATTTCTATACACCTTCCTACAGCAGTTTCTTTAAACTTATACACACACACCCCTGCTCACACTCACTCATAGTCACAGAAATACACAAACACCAAGCAGCCACCTTCCTTCTCCCGGATTTCTGCCTTTTACACAGGCTGTTTATTGTCACCCACACACACCCCACTGTGGGTGATACATGCCTGTCTTACAGACAGGCAGGAAACTCAGTAAGAGAAATGTTTGTGTCAGCTCACAGAAAAATCTTTTTTTGATCTTTTTAAAGACTTTTCATCCAGCTAAAAATGTATGTACATATATTAACTAGTATTATGAATTATTTTGTCATCATTTGCGATTATATATATTTATGTATATATATGTATGTATACACACACATACAAAGGAGTCTGGCAACTGTAAATTCCATTTGCTTCAAACTTCCGAAGGGAAAAACGTGAAGTGAGATAAACCAGTTGGATCAGGAGAGGGAAATAAGCTGATATAGAAGTTATTAACCACAAGTTACAGTTTAAGAGGCCAAGACCTGAAGTGAGCATACTCGGAGATACTGAAAAGGAGGACAGAGATATAAATAATCCTGCAACCACAGCATAATGAATCTTCCTAACAAATAGCAGGATATAAAGGCCTCCTGCCATGAAGCTTGATGTATATGCACATACAGAATAGAATCATAGATTTCTTAAGGTTGGAAAGGACCTTTAAGATCATTGAGTCCAACCATTAATCCAACTCTGCCAGGTCCACCACTAAGCCATGTTTCTAAGCACCATGTCTGCACATTTTATACTTTTTTTTGTGGAAACAATGATCAGTTCAGGCCATAAAAGTCAAGGGAGGAGCAAAAGGCACAAACCTGGAATGTCAATAAGTTGTTGAATGCCATTTCATGGAGTCAAAAGTGGTGATAAGTCCACTCATCCCACACTCATCAGGTGTGTTGTGTGGATCTCCATAGATCTTGAGACAGCATGATTTGTGAGGATTGGTAAAGTGGACACCTGTTGGCAAGGAAGATAACGTGACCAACTCTGCTGTCACTTGGCTACTACAGTACCTACAGAAAGGGGGAATGTTGTGATCCAGTGGAAAATTCTGCAGTGCAAGTGTGTGAGTGCTCATTCCAGCTGTACTTCATTATAAAGTTTGCCTGATTATTGCAATCACTCTGAAGATCTCTTAAATGGCCGAGGTGACTCTATGATTTGCGGCTGAGAGGCAATTTTGAAGTTTCTAGAACAAACAGGAAGGAAATGATTCTTATTTTAGGAGTATGACTCAGCAGCAATGGATCAGCAAAACCAAAAGGCATTGATTTTTCTTGTCATCAGTGAAGGAAGAGGTGAAAGTTGTAATTTAAACCCTTGTCTTTTTTCTCTTTCACAGATATTTTTTCTTATGTTCATATGTTAGCATTGGTCAAAATAGCATCTAATATCAGTGTAAATAATGCAGCAGAGAAGGAAGTGTCTGAATTTCAAAATGTGCAATAATTTGATTGTACAACATTCTTTTCTTGTAAAAAGCTCTCACTTATTTTTCTAAATTTTTCATGACCTCATGGTCTTCAGCATCCCATGCTTTGTGGCCTTAATAATGTCAGGGTGATATAATGTCCAATTCTTTAGAATCAGCTTTAATTTTTGTTCTGTCTTGTGCCACCATTATATAGATAGTTTTCTTTTTGAAAGACTGCTTTCTCTGAACAATACCCAAGTATCTTTCATCCCAAAATTCAAAAAATAGACATCAGAAGATTGGAAAGGGATGCAAACCTGCATATCTCTGAGTATCAGCTGATCTCTGTCTTTTACATAGAGAAGATGAGAAAAAAAGCTTTCTTGTGGGCATCATTACCCATAAGCTGTCTACAGCACTTTTTTTTCTTTTTTTTAGTATCCTAGAATCATAGAAAATCTTTGTCTGGAAGGAACCTTAATGATCATCTAGGTCCAACTCCTCTGCCACTGGCTGGGGACCTTCCACTAGACCAGGTTGCTCAGAGCCCCATCCATTTTGGCCATGAATGCTTCCAGGTATAAGACATCCACAATTTCTCTCCTTCTGTTCATTGCTGAAGACACACAGCAGAGAAATTAATAAAAATTAAAATAGTCTAGTAGTTTTCAAACAAAAATTATTTTTATAATACGGAATTTTTTATTCTTAAGTTACTAATTAGTAAACCTAGGGAGAGTGTATATTAGGTAAAAGATCATTTTCAGTTATGGAACGTATATAATATGACTGAACACATGTTCACTAATTTTACTAAACTGGGATTTTATTGAAGCCATGCTCAATGTTTAGGGCATGGTGATAAAACATTAGGTTATTAAACTGACAATAACTTATAGAGACACTTTCCATAGCTGCAGTTTAGTTCCCAAATATTTTTTAAAGTTTTAATTTTTCTGTGGGTAATAGATCCTTTATTATTGCCAGGATCTTGTGAAAGCCATCTTTGCAGTGCTGGCGTGTCTCAACTGTTTTCTTTCCTGAAGCTATTATTAGGTGGTTTGCATTTGTACATTGGATATTTAGGGAATGCGAGTACTGAGCTTGTCTTTAGTTTTTTTAATCATCCAGACTCTTCTTTAGTGATCAGTCTGAGAGCTATTGCATTATGTCATCCTGCAGCAACTGTTTAATGCTCTTTGTTGAAAACATGGGCCTGGTTTGAGAGACCGCAATTATTAATTTATCTTCATTTCTAAAGGTATCACTCATGACTCTGTTTTACAGCACAACCTATGATTTCTTCGCTTTGGTCTTCCCTGATAAATAATCACTCTGCTGTTTTAACACTTAGTACACTGTGTTGTGGGAGTAGAATCTGTATTGCTCACAGCTGGGCTGGAAGCATGATCTGAAAGCATGCAACAAGGCTATCCCCAGATTTTCATTAGAGGAAAAATTAGGCAGGCAAGATCAGCAGAGTTCCATTTGTTGCTTTGTTTGGGCATTGCAAATATGTGAAATCTGTGTTTGTACAAGACACCGGTCCTATCATTTTCTGGAGAATTTAGGATTTTTTTTTTCCCCAAGAGACAAAAAAGAAATTATTTTGAAGGCAATCACCTTGCAGCAGCCTTCCAGATCAGTTTCTGATGGCATTTGGATTTTCATCTAGTGAGAAGCCCAATGTCCCTTTTCCCAAGACTCACCTAGTTTGATTGCTTTTGAATCTGCATTCAGCAGTCACAGCCTGACTAGTTTAGCACTCAGAATGAGACTTGGCAACTCTTGCACATTACCTCTTTCTGTCTGAAATCCGTGCTAAGCTCATGATTAGCGTGGCAAAGGCCATCTATGAAATTTTAAGTGCTAGTTGGCAGCAGGATGACCAAAGCTTGGCTCGTGTTTCTTATCTTTGACACACAGAACAACAAAGTGATTACAGAAAAACAGTGTTATATTTAGGGAAGGATGGAGGGCTTATTTCTGTGTCTGAAGCTTCAAAATCATAACAGCAGGTCTTATCCCTGTAGAAGAGCAGTCTCAGAACAGATGGACTGTAGCAGAGGTCTGATCTATGTTGGACAGTAAAGGAAAATTATTTCAAAGATGCAAAGACAAGACTGACTAAAAAAGTGTTGGAGCTGTAAAGAAAAAATTACCACATCATTCACAAGAAAAATTACTTAGATACTCTAACAAAGAAACTCTACTGATTCTATTCTGCCTACCTCCTATTCTTCTTGCACAGAAGTCCTGAAGAGAAAAAAGAATGATAAGAACAGCATTTACAGTTCTACAGGAAAAGCTGGTTTTCCTCCAATGAGAATGTGAAAGAATCTAAGTTTCAGAGTAACTTAAAAATGCTTGAGTGCTTTATTATTCTCATCAGCATCAAAGCAATTCCTGTCCAGGGCGTCATTGTGGCTGACAAGAAAATTATGTATTTGATAAAATGTCCCCAAAAAGTCAGTGTTATGTGATGAACTTGTATTAAACCTGTCCCTGTTAGACACAGTCTTTCTAATAGATTTATTACTTCCTTGCCTTTAGTGTTAAAAAAAACCACCCCAAAAAACATCAAACCCAAACCCAATACAAAACATTGAAGTGTATTAATGCACTTCAATGTTTTATATCTTGCTGAAAGATGTAGGAAAGGGTGTGGGATGGGTATTGTAGATTCCCTTGTGTATACTATGCCCAGCAGAAAGGTACAAATGGAAATATCTGCTTTTCATTAATGGCACTAAGGGTATGACTGACATTTGAGGAAAAATCCAAGCAGCAGCATGCAATTTACTCTCAGCCCTGACATCTACAGAGAGCTTTATTGGTAACAAATCCCAATAGCTTTCACGTGGAATCCTTTTGGTTCCTGGGCCATTTCTTCTGAATATCCAGAAGAATGACACATTCTAGAGTCAATATCATAACAAATCTGCAGGGAATGCTCTTCGTTTTACAGCTGCTGGAGTGGTTTGTCCACCTGCATGTCCAACTGATTAGTGTGAATTTGCACAAAAATGAACATGTTTATGAGAAGAATTCTTATGGACTTGAAGAAAGAGCATTAGGAAGTGATCTTAAAAACATGAATACCTTCACTTTACTGGTTGTGAGTAACACAGGTTTCCTTTTAGCTGCATTCCAGTGTTGAGTTTTGTCTATGCCTGAATTTGAAAGAGTTGTAAAATTTTCTACAACTATGAATAAGTTTCTATTGTGTGGGATCTTAAGCTTCATCTCATTAAATCATTTTTCAATTTGACAAGTACTCAAGACTTTTCTAATCCAGTGGTCCAGTTTGAGAAGAATTAGAGAAACCTATTTATTCACAGAGTAGGTGATGCAATGCAACTTATTAAAAAATATTTTAGCAAATATTAGGTCTGAATGTAGCAGGCTAAATTTCACAAGGTCTTATGCTTTGATTTTCACAAATATACAACTACTACTGGGTACTTTCTGACATGGCTTAGATTTCCAAAAACCACCTTACTCAATGAATAGTTTTTACTTGAAGCACAAGGTAGTAATTTCACCTGGGTCATCAGTGATGAGAAACAGTTTGACAGGACCTGTAATATTAGGTGATGTAACACAGAGCATGATCATATCTCTGAGTGTCTCAAACAATTGGATTTTCTGTCTTTTCTGCAAGCCTCTTGGCTCATGTGCCTTCATGTCACCTCCAAAATTTAGGGAACAACAAATGTTTGCCTTCATTTCTCTAGTTTGGAAGTTAGTTAGTGGCTGCTACCAGTTGAGGGTAGCTTGTGCACCCCTGCCTAGGGGAAATATTTTAGAAGTTTCTTCATAAACTCATGAACATACCCCAACCTGGAGGAATTGGCCTCATGTTGACTTTTCACTCCACTGAGCCCTAGGAAGTTTTCTGTGGTGAATGCAAGCCTGCAACTCATAAACTAAGGAATCCTTCTTCCCACCACATTTTGGCCCAGTTTACTCCAAAGGATGCCTCTCTAGTTAAACTGAGGTGAGGGTGCTACAAGTCTCACATAAAACAACATTTTTTTGACTCAGTAGCTCAGAGGAGTGATCCATCCAATCCATGTCAGTTGCAGGCTGAGTCAGTCAGAAATAAAAATGTAATGGGGAAAATGCCACTCTATAGAGAGTTAGGATCAGCTTCCTGTACTCCATCTCTACCTGCCCACCAGCTGATGGAACTGAAGCATCAAATGACAGAAGGATTGAACTGCAGCTTCTCCTTGTGTAAGACTCCATACCAGTCTTTTTACTGCTAACTGACCCCTGTATTCTTTCCTATCACCCCATATGGCTGTTTTTTCCACTATTAATCATTTTAATACTCAGCTATTGAAATTATCTGAAATTCAAGCTTATGTATCCCATGGATTTCTAAGTGCTGAAACCCCAATTTCCTGCCTAATTGTTGGTGCCTCTGGCATCCCCCAGACAAGTTCCATAATTATCTTATGCATTTTTAATTTTAAAAAATCTGCACCATCTAGAAATATAAAATTTTTACTACTAGTAACCTAAAACAAACTTAATTTAAATAAGACAGAGGTACTTTACTGCCTGTATTGTTTATATTTAATGAAAGAGAACACATTTCCTTAATAGATCTGAAGCCAACATGTTCTTCTGTCTCTTGCACTGGAGTGTTGCAGAATTTAGGTCAAGTATATCAAGCTGTAAACAGGGATTTGCAAATAATCACATGGAATAACTCACAAGAAATAGCCCATAGTAGTCACATTAATCAAATTAGCTATTCTTTGGCTCCCACTGCTGCAGTGGATCCCAAGGTTCTCACATGCTGCATGAAGGTGTAAGTAAAATGAGGCTCCTGATCCAAAAGTTTTAATGTTAACAATATGGCCAAAAAACAGTGGATACATTGAGCAAGAGGTGAGAAATGGAAAGTTTTCCAAGGAAAATAAGCTGACCAGCAGAATTGACTAGCTCGAATTATATATTCCCTGATATTAAAAGTCAGACCCATGCAGTGGGATTTATGTCCCAGTTGCAGGGGTGATGGCAATCGCATGCTGCTGGGGAGGTGGCCATCGATCAGCTCCCTCCTGCTGCTGGATGTCTGTGTTTGACAAGAAGTGGGATGCCATGGTTGCCTGCAGCTGCAGAGCTCCTGGGCCAGAGCTGGCTTAAATCAGACATAGCAGAGGGAGGTCAGATCTGCCTGCCCTTGTCTGTGTAAACATATCCTCTGACAGAATAAAAATGCAAACTAGCCCATCTCTCGTGTCTGATCGCTGTAAGTGCCACTAAAAGCCTCTCAACATCATAGGCAAAACTGAACATTATCTCCTCCTGGCTTAAGGGTGGGAAGCTGGAATCTTGTCCTTCTGCCCTGGGGGAGTCCAGCAGGACTGAGATAGGAGAGAAAAGAGCTACAAGTACTGGAGTTCTATGTTCCTGTTAGCTAGATTAGGCAGCAGCCATAGATGATCCAAATACTCCATATCTTTGATTTCACAGCAGCAGTATTTGCCAGCCTAGCCATCTAGATCTTTGGCATGGTTAAAAGAAATAGCAGACTCATGGCTGTTTTCCTATCTCTTACCACTCTGTTGTCCTTCACAGCTGCTTAGATGGTCTGCAGCTGGACCTGGCCCTGGTCAGGGTATATGAACAAGCCCACTTGGAAGGGTGTTTTTTCAAGGAAAAAAGAAAAAAAAAACAAAAAAGAAAAAAAAAGAAACTAGGCAGTTCAATAGCTGTATTTACAAACTTGTAACTATTTCCAACAAAGCCTATGGCATTTCTTAGATTTAGAAAACAGATTGATAGTCTTTTGTTGTACAGTGGCTTCGACACTCCAGTAACTGGGAAAAAAAAGCATCCATCTAAGGTGTACACTGGATGCCATGCTAAAAGAATCTTCCATGTCAGATAATGTAGTATAAGGAGATTTATTCCAGCAGAAAAGGTTATTCATTTCATCTGTGAGAACTAATAGGAAGGTCTCCTATACTCCCCAACTCCCCTTAAAGGAAGGTGTTCTGATACAATCAGATTTTACAACTACTTTCTTTAACCTCTAGATAAGTAAAAAATGCAAAATATTCCTCTTGGTAAGCTTCTGATGCCAGATTCTATCCTGATTTTACAAATAATTGATGAAGTAGTCTTCAAGTGTATCAAAGAGAAAATGCTGATAGATGAAGCACTGTGACAGGCACACTTTGAACAATGCAGATTGCAAACAGCAGAACCACAGTGCATGTGAGCTATACACAGAAGGTACTTGGTTATATGATCTAATCATGAACAATGTAAGTGGGATATGAAGGAAAACTAAGGGTTTGATCAATAACAGAGAGTCCTCCAGAGCCTTTCTTTTTGCAAGAAATCCTCCTCTAGAAGGGTGTCATGACTTTGTGTCTCCTTTTTAGCCAACAGGAGAAAGTAGGAAAATAATAAATTGGAAAATTTCCAAATGTGAAGATATGCCCTGAGCAGATTTCTTATCACTGAAATGGAGATGTGCCAGTCATTTCTTAAAATCCATCATGAATATTAAAGCCATTATCAGTGTGATGTGACAGGAGCTCTGATAGGACTTGATGGGTAGCAATATAAAACATAAGATAGGTCATTATGGTTAAGGCGAGTGGTGGTGATCTTTAATGGAAGTGCAAAAATCACTGCTAGGGTTATAAAGCCAAACTAAATCCTCAGAAAGGACAGGTCACACCCATCTCTCCTTTTGCTACTTTTGACCCTGTTTACCTCACTTTTGGTTCTGCACTGTGTTTGGATTCACTGAAAGTCTTTTTTTCAAACTCCAGCTCTTTTAGAAAATAATATCTGAGTCTAAAGAGACTCTCCTTTATCATCTGTGTTAACACATGATGTCCTGCTGAAGTGTCTGGCAGGTCTTGCCTGTGGTCACACTTTATTATCTCCATGTATATTCTAGGGCAACAGAGAGTGTTTCAAAGCCAAACCAGCCTCACTTCATTTCCTAAGCAGTGGAGCGTGGACTCCCTCTAGCCTCTCTAATGTTTTTTGCAGTAGAAATGCATTGATTCAGCTGCTCTGAATTTTTATCTTGCTTGGTTAATTTTCCAGCCTGCACCACGCTAACCCCTTTTCTAGCTTTAGGCAGCCTCCTGTGAGAAGTGGGTTTCCAGGTCAAAACACAGCTCTTACTGGCAATCATAAGTGGAGGACTTTCTAGAAAAATGACATCTTTCACAGCATTGTGCTTTTTTGGAGTTCCTCCCTCCAGGCCCGGATCTGGCCAACTAGAGAGCACTCACTAACAGGATGGGCAGCCCAGCGATTCAGCCTTTGTGACTGCTGAAGGCATTACTCACAGCTGAGTATCTCTAAACAGCTGAGCCTTTTGGTTAGGAGAGATGTGCCACACTAGCTCAATTCTAAGCTCAATTAGCAGATAAAAATACCAGAATGGCTCCCACGGCTTCCTGGAGGGCAAAGGCTTTTGGCTTGGACAAAGTGCTGAGCAGAGTAAGACAGGGATTTTGTGTCTCTTGTCTCCCTGCCCCTGCGTAGGAATTCATTATCAGAAGTGGGAAAAGCCATGCAGAGGTAAATTCCATTCCAGCTCTTTCAGGGAGGAATTGACCCCTAGGGAAAACAATGACACAGTTTGCCTCCCCAACCCCCCCAGACAATCCTGGTGCACTGATGAGCAGGGGGATAAGCTGTCACCTCTGCTTACCCAAGGATGATGCTGGAGACAAGTGAAGAAGTGAGCCTCAGAGCTGAGCACCAGGAGCATCTCTTAGTTACACCAGAACCCTGGCAACCCCCAGTGCCAGATTCAATCTAAAGCACTTCAGCATTCACATTGCTGATGTGCCCTGGGACACCTCAAGAGGTACCCTGGGACAATGAGGAATCCTCCTGGCTTTGCTGTCATTTATGGACACTGCCTATTCACATTCAGTCTTGTATTACAGATACACTTTGAGATAAATAAAAATTCAGTTTTTAAAGATACTCTATGTCTGGGTGCTTCAGGATGAACTGTCAGGGTATCCTGTTTCCATCCTCATGGGTTTGTAGAGTGCCTCAACCCTTGGAGTAAACTGGAGAGAGTCACTCAGTGCTCAACACTTGTAACTAGGCCACTTATTTGGTTATTTAAATTTGAATTGAGGCATTTAATTATTGGAACTCAGGCTCAAACATTTGGTCCAAAATGTCCAAACCCGGATGCTAACTGTGGGTTTAAAATACTTATTTAATTTTATTTTTTCCCAGAGCTCCAAATATGCAGGAATTTGGCTTTTAAATTGTGGTGTGTACAAAATTAAAAATTCAGCCTTTGTCAGGTTGCTTATGCAACATCTGATGCCCATGTTGCCATGGTTTGTGGATGCTTTGGGTGAAGGCTGTGGCAACTAGTCACATATGGTATTTGCATAGAGCTGTGCACAAGAATTGCATATTAAATTACATATTCAAGTGAACATAGCCTGGGTCTACCAGGAACTGAATATGCAAATTCTTGGACTGAATTGCCTTTATCCCAGGGTAAATTCCCAATTAGTTCATTAAAAATTTAACCATGCAGCACACTGGCTCCTGGTCCTACTGTTGGTAATGGAGAGAAAATCTAAATGACAAATGCTCTGTGCAAAAACAAACAGAGCTGTCAGGGTGATGTGGAGATGTTATAAACCAGCCTATATATTTTACAAGGTGATACAAAAGAAAGTCACTGTTGGCATCTTTATTTTTGGCATTGTGCAGAAATCAGTGGTGTGGCAAAGAAACTACATGGTTCAGAAAGAAAAACAAGATATTCAATGAACATTGTATGGTGTTTCTATGGGCATCACTTCAGTTTCTTCTTTGTTTTGTTTGTTCTGTGCAAAGCTCTGATGGGCGTAAACTGAATTGAGATATTCCCGTTCTGATTCTTCCTAAAGAATGGGTGCTTAAACATTGTCTCACTTGAATACCCTTGAATACCCTTTCCTGTATGTGCACATCAACTTTTTAAAAAGAATATATCTCTTCCAGATTTAAACAATAGTGAAATAAATATACAGACTTTTAAAAAACTGAATTATGAATCAGTTGTGAAAAATGTCTTTTAAGTGGAAGTTAATAAATCATTGTCATTCTGAATTAACAACTGCAGCTGAGAGGGGAAATTCTGGAAAACCTGCCCAAGGGCAAGTATTGAATGACTATACCACAGATAATTAGAACTCTGGCTTAAGATTCAAAGGACCCCATGGCAGCAATGCTTGAAAAATTCTGCTCTGTGTGTACCTCTTAGTACAGTTAAAATCACATAAGTTATTTCAAATATCACTGGTAGTAATTCTGCACAGTTATTTCCAAAACAGTGTAAAACATGGTGTAAAAGTTCACAATAATGTTATCCATACTGTGAGTATGAGACCTGTGGCTCATTCCTGTGTTAGAAATTTGCCAGCAACACAATAATCTCTCAGAAACCTTTCTGTCTTTTCCAATAAAACCAGAATTAGCCCAAAAGCACGAGATACCATATGGTGTTTTAAAGAATGGAAAGGCATCTCCACGTGTCCTGTAGCTCTGATTGTGATACTGCAACACATCTCAAAGACACTGCCTTCTGGTGATTGTGTTCATCTTTGACCCAGGGGTATGCAAACAGGGCTGCCTCCGTGTTGCCCTGTGTTTGCACAGAATTAGCTGCTAACTAATGGGCTAACTGGGAGGAGAGGGTCCAGCTCATGCTTTGGCATTGGGCATTGGTGAAAGTCCTTACCAGGAGCGCTGTGACCTGTTCTGGGCCTCACAATTTAAGAAGGACGTGAATGTGCCCAGAGAAGGGCAACAAAGCTGGTGACAAGGCTAGAAGGCATGTCCTGTGAGAAGTGGCTGAGGAATTTGGAGAAAAGGGGCCTCAGGGATGACCTCACTGCTCTCTACTGATTCCTGAGGAGGGGAAGAGGAGGGGGAGGTGCTGATCTCTCTTCCCTGCGGTATTCAGTGATAGGACATGTGGGAATGATTCAAGGCTGCAGTGGGAATGATTCAAGGCTGCAGTGGGAAGGCTCAGACTGGACTTAAGAAGCATTTCTTAACTGAGAAGGTGTTCAAGCACCAGAACAGTCTGCCTTGGGAGGTGATGATTGCCCTACGCCTTGTCAGTGCTTAAGAGGCATTTGGACATTGCCCTTAAGAGCTCACTTTAACTGATGGTCAGGCCTGAACTGGTCATGCAGTTGGACTGGATGATCCTTGTATGTCCCTTCCAACAGAAATACCCTATTCTATTCTGACTATAGCAGAGTGAAAAGATGAAGATTCTTGCCCTGATGAGAATAGAGGGGAGGTTGAAGCAAGCAGCTTAGGGTGTGTGTCTAGGTGGTTGTAGCCCTGACCTAGGATAAGCTGCAATCAATAAGGCAGGTTCTTCAAGAGCAGCTGAGGCTCTCTCACCTCTCAGGTCAGGATCTGTGGCTGAGGGATAGAGCAAGCGTTGCAGTAACTTGAGGCAGCCGCTACTGCAGCATTCTTTGCCTGAGTGCCAATAAAGACATCAGTTTTGATAAAAGAGGTATGGCTGGAAAGGTCTTCAATCCATTGCTGAAGGTTTTATGTAAAACAGCCTTCTCTGCTATTGATTCTCCATGCTAATAAATTGCGTGTGCTGAAACAGCAAGCGTAAAAGAAAGTTGTGGTAGGACTGAATTAGGAAGAAATGACTGTTCAGAATTCACAGAGAATCAGCAGAAAAAAATTAGCCAACATTGAGTTATCTTTTAATTTCCTCCCTGTGTGATTGATGAAAACAGTACATGGAAATTAATTTGCAAAATTTTATATTGCCATGTCATGTTTCTTAAACTGTGATGAAGACATTGACCTGTATTTTAAATCTATAGCAGACCTGGAATTGAAACAGAAACTAGAAATACTCTCTGAGAATGGGATTGTAGCACAGAGGTGGAATTTTAACTTGCAAAAATATTCCATGCAGAATTTTGCCGAACTTTGCTGGCCGGTTTTGGCTGAGAAGTCTTTGCACTAAGTGGGGTGTTCACATGACTTCATAGTCCTAGTCCTATCAGTGCTCCTTGATATGTGGGAAGAGGGGCTTTGATATATGTGAGACAAGGCTTTAGACATTTATTTGAGCACTGTAGAATTTTGAAGTTAATTTAGTGATGAACATGCAAAATTTATGCATATGGGCTCACATATAGACTATTTACTTTGATGGCTACTAGCTAAAAATGATAGCAGATGGACCTAAATCTGTGAAAGGAGATATTCTTTTGTTCCTCTTAAAATATTGGGAGATATTTTTGTAATAGATATGTATAAATTAACTGCATATAGGTTACTCCACTGGCTTGTGATCTAGGTTGTCTGTTTCCAAGTACAAATGAAGAATCTACATACAAAAGAATATTTCCTTATGCAAATTTAAATATTGTGACAGGTATTTTTCCTTTTCTATGAGTGAGGAAGTCTACGAGTGAGACAATGGGGTTACTTCTATTTCAGTCCAGTGTCTCTCCCTCTGCTTCATTTTACACCATCAGCTCTGGATAGATGCCATGGTCTGTGGGAAGAGCTGAACGCTTTATACTCAGCGAAGAGCAGTGCACATGCTGAGAAACAATATTTACCAGCCTAGGTGGGGTGCAGCATTAATCTCTGTACAATGCTGTGCTGAGCTTTGTAGAAATATTGTGTGTGTGTGTAATGGCAAGAGATATGAATTGAACGTGGGGGTGTGCAGCAGAGGTGGGGATCAGCCTGCCATTGCAGTGATGCTGCTGCCAAAGGTGCAGAGCAAGAGCTGCTCTGCAGGAGTGAGTGGGAGGAGCAGGTGGGTGCAGCAGGCTGGCAACTAGCAGACCACAGCTGCAACACTTGGTAATTACCAAACAGGTTGCAGACTGAAAAAAAAGCTGGTTTTCCTTTCATCTCCTTTTTGATTTTTTAATCACATTGAACTGAAAGTGAGCTTTAGCAAAGGCTTCTTAAAGGATTGTCTGCAAATAGCTGGAAGAACTTCCAGTTGCCCTTTAGGGCTTCTGATTGTTGCATAGACTAAAATATGCAAAATTAGTAAGTTAGAACTGTCATTGTTGCACAGAAAATACTCTGATCTAGTTTATTTCATTATCACAAGCTTATTAAAATGCTTATTAAAAATTAAGCCAAGGCTTCAGAGTTTTTCCTCTGTTGCATTCATTTCATCCTTTTTCCAATCAGACTATAATTTTATTTCTAGTGTCTTCAGGCCTCTTTGTATTATATCTCTGACTATGAATATTTATAGCTGCTCCCAAAGATTAGTTTTATTTATGTGCCTTAAATGCCACTTCCAGGTGTAATTAACAAAAGGACTAAATTCAATACCCAGGCAGGTTTACTTCAACACCCTTCTCCCAAGGCCTGGCACATTGCCCCTCATCTTTCCATTATATATGAGCAGAAATTACTTATTTAGATTATCCACTGTAATCCTCACATTGCAAGGTAATTTGACATGAAAATCATGTGAGTTTACTAAGATCAGATGTTAGAGACACCTTCAGCCTAACTCTGAGATGACAGGGCTACATGAAAACGTGGGTTTAGTCCCCTGGGGAAAAATAAATCTGTTCCATTATGGAAGTACTGAAACTGGACAACAGAAATATGCTGGAGAGAGCAAAACTGCAGGAGATCCTGTCGATACACCATGGCAGGTAGAGTGCTGGAAGTACAAAGAAATGGATAAGGGAGGATTGGAAGGTGGAAAATAAGAGAAGAGGACAGAAGTGAATGTAAAGAACACTGAAAAACTGCACAGCAGTGGTAATAAATTTGGAAAGGAGCAAAACAGCTCATAAAAACTCTCTGTCAACATCCTAGATCTACACTAAACTAGAATTTGCCCCCCTTTATAAAGGCCACTTGCTCTTGGCAGAGGCTGTACAGAAAAGCCCCAGACAGTTCATTCCAGCAGTGTATCCCAGAATTTTATTGATGAGCAGCAATGGAGATCCTGTGACATGAGCCAGGGTGAGGCTCCTTTGTATACACTGTCACACTGTGCATTTATGAAATGACAATCATGTCACAGAGTTAGGTGTCTAAATCTGGTTTCCTACTTCCCTTAAGGCAGCACAAGTTATTATTTAACATTTCTGTTCACTTTTTTTTTTCATTTTGAGTAATTTCCTCCCTGTATTCTTCTGTTCTTCTTTGGACTTTTCTCACTGCATGGGAGCAAATGGGAAGTTCAGTGAAGAAAGGGAAACCTCTCACCTCTCATTTGTGTCTCTTATGCAAGACCATAAAGTTTATGGCCTGACACCTACCCTGTGTTCTCTTTGAATCTTCCAGTGTCAGAGCTCTGCTCAGAGGAGATTCTCACACTTTTTAAGCCCACCTCTGAGGAGGATATTAAACATTAGCCCAACCTCTGCAGCTTGAATTTGATCTTAGAGGTCTTTTTCAACCCTAACAGTTCTATTATTGTATCCTTCTATTCTAATTTAGTATGATATTCTACAGGAGGCCAGAATCTGGAGCTCATCATTAGGGCAATGAGTTCATTGCCTGTGAAGATGTTAAGCCCAAAACTCTTTCAGGTGACACAGTTTTTTCTGGATAAAAAAGACAAAAACCCCTCAGCCATTGGAAGTGGGGAATGAAGGAAAAAACCAGCACTAAATACCTAGCTGAAGTAGTTGGCCTAACTAGTAGCTGAAGGGTTGGACTAGATGATCTTTAAAAGATCCCTTCCAACCTAGACTAATGTATGATTCTATGAGTAAGATTTCAAGTCTTTGGGTTCCATTTTTTGCAAAATTAGTGCATGATAAATACTTCCTAAATCTGGTCTGCATTTTTCTTTTCATACCAAAGTCAAGTGTTAAAAGCTTGAAGACTGTTCCAAATGCAGAGGGGAGGAGCCTTAGCAGCTGCAGGTGATCTTGAAGAAATCAGTATCCTGCTGCTGAAACATTTCTTGGAATGTGATGCTGTGGCAATAGCAGACCACTGTGGAATGATTCCTTCTTTATAAACCATTGCAGTTTATTTTACCTGGTCCTTCATTCCGTAGATTTTAATTGCTGTCTTTCAATATTTGCTCTGTTTTCCTAGAAGTAAAACTTGTTTGATCCTTACTGCAGAAGTACAAAATATTGTGTCTCCCTCCCCTTTAATCTTCATTCATTTTGGAAACATCAGCAAATAAAAGAGAAATATTTAAGATATTCAAATACCATTAGATAAGATTGGTGTATTGAAAAGAAACACAAGGAATATTTCAGTGATTGAAATGAAAACTTGGGTAATGACTTATTTAATACATTTTTCCAAGGCATTTAAATGGTCTTATTTCAATGTATTGAATGATTATTACCCACCCTCTTTCTTTTGTTCCAATTGAGAACACAATTTTTCATGCAGAACATTGTGAATAATAGACTTTTCAATTTTGCTGGCCAATGAAAACTAAGTAAATGAATAGCAGAATAAAATTGTTTATGTGAAGTGAAACATATCAAACTTATTTAGTGTTGTTTTAGATTTTAGTTTGACAACTAAAATACATTATTTTCATCACAAAACCCAATAACCTTTATTATGCAGTCTCTTAAAATCTTTCCATTTTTCTGGATATCTTTATATTTTATTGGGGCAAAGTTTGACCTATAATTTGTCCTTAAACTCTCCTCTATCTCTGTGTACAAGTGTGAGAAACTAAAACCCAGCTGCAGGGTTTCTGGAGGTGACAGTCACGTTATCCACTGGGTTGTGCCACTGAGGTGTAGCATTCCTTGGCAGCCATCCAAAGAAGTGTGACCAGCAGGTTGAGGGATGTGATACTTCCTCCACAGGGCTGGAGCACCTCTGCTATGAAGACAGGCTGAGAGAGTTGAAACTGTTCAGCCTGGAGAAGGCAAGGCTCTGGGAGACCTTAGAGCACCTTTCAGTGCCTAAATAGGCTGCACAAGAGCTGGAGAGGAACTTTTGTCACTCTAAGCACTCACTCTAAGAACATAAGGGAGTGTTTTGATATGGGGTAATGTCTTTAAGATGAAGAATAGTAGATTTAGATTAGATAGTAGAAAGAAATTCTTACCTATGAGGGTGGTGAGGCACTGGGACAGGTTCCCCAGAGAAGTTGCTGCCCCATCCCTGCAATTTCTCAAGGCCAGGCTGAATGGGATTTTGAGTGACCTGGTCTATGAAAGGTGTCCCTGCTGATGGCAGAGGGGTTTGGAATTAGATGATCTTTAAGGTCCCTTCCAACCCAAACCATTCTGTGATTCACTTCTTCAATAGCATATGGGGTGCATTGCTTTATTCAATCTTTCCTACTCTTTTTCCATTTGGCAGAGTTACTGATGTTTTCCAGAAATTATTTTTTTTTTTTTCGGTGATGTTTTCTTGATACAGCTAAGGAAGATGGAGATGAAAGGGAAAAAAAAAAATAACCAACAATCCTAGAAATTGACAAGTCAGTGGGATTCGACCCTCTCATGCCTCTCTGCTGGCAAGGGAAATTAACTCACTCTGTTTCATGCTGTCAGCTTCCTTTCAGTTTCCAGGCTGCTGTGTCTAAAGTTCAATCTGCCATTTACGCATGACCCTAGTCTTTTAAAATTGGTCTGGAGTTCCTAAGCCACTTCAGTGTATTTCAGAATTTTGCTAGAAGTCTAAAGACAACCTGGGGAAAAAAAGTGAATTGTGGTAGTACTAGTTGTGTTATACTCAGCTGGGTAGTCACTGGATAATAGATGAAGCCAGTGTAAACAAATACATATCATTCTTTATTGTTTTTTTTTTTTTTAATATTACTTAAAATTGTACATCCGTTTGGTTAAAGAAGCTTATGTTTCCAGAGTGGTCTCAATTTGGCTGTTTATCTTCCCTTTTCAACTGTATTCATTTCATGATTCACAGGCAGAAAACTTGTCTCTTTGGCCAAGTTATTAGTCATGTAAATGCTATTGGAGAGGCAAGAAATGTCAGCCCAAATTAGGAAACCTTTGAAAAACCATCCAAGAGTGTAACAGCTCACAGTCCAAAATTATTTAAATGAAGTTGCATTGGCAGTTACCTCAGTCACCAGTGCCTTTTTATTCACTAAACCTCCAGAATTCCTGTTTTGATGATGCTGTGAGGCTTCATTGCTCTTTTCATGTTTTGCACTCTCTATTGCTCGAGGCAGGTTGTTAGTCTCTGCTATGAGCTGCTTGTGGTGTTTGTATGGCTTTGGGAAGTTCTGGTTGCTTTTGAAAATATTCTGAGGTTTGGTCCAGTCCTATTATTTGGGATTTGTCTCACTTCTGACCTGTTTTGTTTGGGTGATATTTTCTAGTTGTGTAGGTGTTTTTGGGTTTGATTTCTTTCCATGGAGATGGTCTATGCCACTTCTAAGTGTAAAAACTTTGCAAAACATCCTGTGTGATCATTACAAAATCCCCATGCACTTCCTTTCCTAAAGCAGTCTAGAGGTGTCCTTTGGCTGCTTGTACTTCATGGTACATCCAGTGTGGAAATGGAGGCCAGATGAAACTCCATTCCACCACTTCTAATCGACCTTCTTTCCAAGGGTCACCACTTCCCTGGCAGTACCTCAAGGAAGCATACAAGAAAGATGGAGAGAGACTGTTTACAAGAGCATGTAGTGGCAGGACAAGGGGAAACAGATTCAAACTGAAAGAGAGTAAATTTAGATTGGATATAAGGTAAAAATTCTTTGCTGTGAGTGTGGTGAGGCACTGGAACAGATTGCCAGAGAAATCGTGGGTGCTTCATCTCTGGAAGTGTTCAAGGCCAGGTTGGAAGGGGCTCTGAGCAACCTGGTCTGGTGGATGGTGATAGTCCAGTGAATGCAAAGCTCTGCTGTCACAGACAACCATTTTGTGCAATCCTAACCATCAATTTCCATAAGCTTCTTGTCCTGGGAATTGGAACACCATCATTGCCAGCTGCTGCTGCTTTGATGATGTGTTTTTAATTCCATTATAAGAAAAATAGTTCTTAAGAATTCAGTTTAACTACAGTTCAAGGAAGAACAGTTAGACTCCTAAAATGGGTGTTGCAAACAATAGCCTTTTTTGTTGTTGTTGTTTTTGCAAACTAAAAATATTTAAGGGCACAGGATGAACAGTTCCACAGCATAACTCAGGTTTTAAAACCTGCAAAATTGCACCAATGCCATCAATCTCAATAACACTGAATGTCTAAGTCATCATATGACACAAGAAAACTTCAGCTAATCCCTAAGAGATCAATAATTAAAAATATAAAGTAAAAAAATTCTTTTTACATATGGCAGGGTGGACTCTCCCCCACTGTAGCTTTCTCAGTGCTCTTTAAGGGGTTCATGAGAGTCATCTACCCAGAGTCCCTAAGGAGACATTGATAAAAGACTGCAGTGATGACAAGGTTGAGGGCTGAGATGGAAATGGATGGAAAGCAGTTGCGGGTGGCCCAGCTGACTGACAGAGACTCTGAGACAGGAACAGGCAGGCAGGTAAAACTGCCACGTGGGAAGAGATGAGACTTAACAATTTTTGCTATCCCATGAAAAGTGTATGTGAAGATGAAATATTTTTTCCTCATTCAATGAAGGGATGAGCATCAAGAAAGAAATCTCAAAGAGCTGCAAAAGCAGCTGCTTCTTGCCCTACCAGACCTTTTGAGGACAAATTGCCAGAGAATAACTGGCCACTAACTGATAAGGCCATTACCATATCTAGTATGGAGTTTACATATTTTAAAAAAATATCACCAAGTTTGGTTGAAAATCTAATCCTGAGAAAGCTTTTCAGCATACAATCTGTTACAATAAGGCCAGTTCCAGAAAATATATTCAATAATATAAAGAACAACAGGGAAAAATCTGCTAAACCCTGTCAATTAATCAGTTAAAATCTCTTTCTGTGCTTGCTTGTGAGTTAAAACTCCACAGAAAAAGGAAAGATTATAGACCATGAGAAGTGTTATTATTTGTCTTAAAATACTGTACTTGATTACAATACAATTTGTATCAGTGTGAGTCAAATCTTTCCAGCAGAGTTATTTCAGATAATGCTCATGTAACCAAAAGTAGTAGCAGGTTCTGTTGTCTGGCAAATATCTTTCAGAGAGAGATCAAGCATGTGGGAGGAGGTCTCAGTCAGGATGTACTTATCCAAGTAGGTTTTTATGACTATTGCATGGACTCTATGGTTGCACTTATTTTTGTTAATTATAAATTTCAGAAAAGCTTTGAATATGACCAGCTCACAAATCCTACTTAAATTCAGTGAACCATTTTAACAAAAAATGCTTTATTAAGAATCAAGACTTTTTGTTTAAAGGCTGTCAATTTTATTGTGAGATGCTGGTTTTTATATTGAGAGAAAATGAATAACTGCTCCGTATTTATTACCTCTACAAAATAAACCAAAGGAAATTAAATAAGAGACTTCTGGTAATTATTGTTTATAGTCCCTAGCCTAGCTATGATTCAAAGCTGAAAAGCTTAGAATCACAGAATCAAAAAATTGTTTGGGTTGGAAGGGACCTTTCAGTTTTGAAAGGTGGCTTACAAAAAAGGTGATGGCAGGCTTTTGAACAGGAGATGTAGCAATAGGACAGGGGTGATGGTTTTAAACTAAAAGACAGTGGGCTCAGACTAGATATAAGATAAAAAGTATTTACAGTGAGGGTGATCAAACATTGGAAACAGCTGTCCAGAGAGGGGATGGTTATCCAGTCCCTGGAAACATTCAAGATCAGGCTGGACAGGGCTCTGAGAAACCTGATCTAGTTGAAGATGCCCTGCTCATGGCAGGAGAGTTGGACTGAGTGACCTGTAATGAAGCCATAGCCCCACTTACCTGATGAGCAAATTCCTGCTTTTCTACCTTTGAACTGCATATTCCATTTTAATATATGTGTCTTGTGCAAATACTGTCACGAGCTGAACTGTTTAGCAGCTAATCTTTAGGTAGCTGCAAATAGAGAATGTCATGAAGGTGCACTCGAGCAGTCTGCCTGGAGAGGATTATTCGGTTGCTGCTGTCCAGGTCTCTGCTGTGCTGTGGGAAAGCTCATCAGTTGCCATCTAGTGGAGGATGAATTCAAAACACTGAACTTCCCAGCAGCTGCTGCTCCTTCTTGACAACGGGAAAACTGGTGATATGGAGCAGCAAAAACCAAAATAGTGCTATTTTCAGTGAGCATATGGATCAGAAAATGAAACATGAACTGATCAGACTTCATCCATGAGGGGCATGGAGACCTAAGACATACTCCATTTTATCTTTATTTATTTTCCCACTTTGACATTTCTATTATCTTCATACATTGCAAGAGCTCAGCATTAAAATTAAAAAAAAAAAAACAAAACCAAGAAAAAAAGCTTTATATAAGGTCTGCTTTGGAAACATTATAGCACAGTGGAAGTTTAGTCTGTTTAAATGCCAAAGTTTTATACTGCATTTTTCAATCGGTTCCTTTTCCCTGCTGTCCTGTCCCACTTCATCTCAGCAGGACAGCACCTGATCTGACACATCACTAGTAGTGCCAGCACTCACTCTAAGAACACAATTTTCAGTTAGCAAATGCCTGGTTCTCCCCTTTCAAGGACTTTGGCTTAATTTACAAAGAAAACAAACCCTGAGCTAATAGAGGACAGGATCCCCTCTGGGCTTGGCTGTTCCTCGATTTTCTCCCTGTAGACCACTGCCAGACAGCCCTGTCTACACACTCCCTTCTGTCCAAAGTGGCCATGGATCTTTGTGAATTAGTGAACTTGCCTGGTACAGCAAGGGAATGGCACAGATCGGTTTCACTGACAAATGCTGTTGTCTCTTGGGCTGCTTTCTGCCCTGGTGAACTTGTCCTCTGACTGTCCCCTCCTGTTCTTACTGAATGGAGAAGGAGGAAAAGAAAATGAAAAAAAAAATATAGCGGAAAAGGCAGAAATCAGCTGTGTTTTTCCCTGCCTGCAAGGACCAGTTTAATTAACTTCATTGCAGAGTTTTTTCCTGGTCTGGAGTGGCAGGCGAGTACCAGTTTGCAGGGAGCATTTCAGTGAGCATCAAACATCTGAAGTCTGAAAAAGCCACCTGCTCCTGGCTGTTCCTTATTTTTGAGTGTCTAGCTCAAAGCCCATGCTGGCTAATGTGTATCCTGAGACTGAGGCTTCACTTTCCCATCTGTAGTGCTGTTTAGACCTAGTCCTGTGCTCTCTTGGAGCCTCAACTTCATCTGGAATCAGGAGGTGATGTGGAAGAAATAAGAAATAATAATTATATGGTCTCCTGCACCTGCTCCAGTTGCTTTTAGATCACAGATCTACTGAGAAGAAAGCCCAAATGACATTCCCTGTGGGGCTTTGCTATCACTAGGGTTTAAGGGGAGATTTGCCTACATATTAGCTGTCTATGTAGTAAGTGTCTAAATCTGTCCATAGTTAGTGGAGATACAGACAGAGAAGAAAAGGACATCTTAGAAGTACACTTACACTTCAAACAGGTGCCCAAGTAATGGGGAGAAATTGCCCTCTAGAGGTGCCTCTGTCTCTGTTTTGGTTTTAGAGGAGCTGTCAGTAAAGCAGCAGCCCAAAGTTGTTCTTTGACTCAGAGCCCTAAGCTGTAGAAGAGCTGACAGCCATGCTGTGAGTCTCTGCTGATGTGCAAAGTGGTGATGATGTATGGGGTTCGGCTGTTTGTCTCTGCTCTTACACACGCTTAGGATGGTTCTTGCACGCTGGGCTTCAAAAGATGAGTTTGGACGCTAGGTTTTTTGGTCTTCAAAATTGTTTATTATTTCTTATCTAAAAAGTTTTTTCTCTGCTTGAAGGATCTGACCAGCACAGCAGCCAAAGGCACTCTGCTCACTCCCAAGGCAGTCGCATCTTTTATAACAAAAATTACGTATATCATATTTACTTTTTGTCTCTAATACTTATCACCTTTGTCACTAAGTACACCTTCACTCTAGACTAATCTCTAAATGCCAACACTACTGCAGAAGATGGAAGACAGGAAGAAGAAAGAAGAGCTTGGTGGCACGCCTTGATTCTTCTATCTTGTTTCTACAACTCCTTTGTACCAAAGCTCCAAAATTTGTGATTCACCCTATAATGATGTCTTCTCTTCACCATTCATACTCGAGTGATTCTCACAGGTTCTATTTCTTCATACATCAGTGGCACATCCCTAGATGGATCAAAATCAAGCTACTAAGTGCTTTTGGCAACATTTTAAGACTCTCAAGCCCCCCAAGGGTTCTCTCAGTAGCTCTGGACATCAGGAGTGATGTGCTGAGCTCCAACAAGGATGAGTATAAACTGCCTGCTGGGAATGGGACTTGGTCTGTGCTATCTACTGAACCATGCCAAGGGACTGTCCAGGCCAGCTCATTGACATGGGGTGAAACCTTACTAGAAATGGTCATGATGTAACAGTAAAGTCTTCTGTTACCCAGCAAAATTTGGCAGTACTGTTGAATTTGCTTATGTAGGTGTATCCAACATGACTTGCAGTAAAAGAAATTAAAATTTTGAAGAGCTCAATTCGAGGTTAATTTTATTATCAGTGATTGTCATATGTAGTATTGTCTGTCTGTAAGTAGGAATGTGACTCTGTTAATATAGATGTAAAAATATTCAGCATACATCTGTGGAATCAAACTGGGATTGTTTTCTTGAATAATCATCAGCTGCAGAAGCTGTCCAGTGCAAAGATTTCTTTCAAGGACATAGCTCTTTTCTCATTTCTTTCAGCAAGGTTTTACAAAAGAATTTTTTTTTTCAGATTTTGCTGCTGGTGTACAAGGAGGAATACGATATAGTAGAGATGGTAGGGATCGTGTCAGTAATCCCACAAAATAATGAATAATCCTCTGTCTCTGGTAGAAACAAACCTATCTCCAGCTCTCTCAGTATTTGTGGAAATGTATTAATTTGTTTCACTCTTTTTCTAGGAGTGAATGTTACCTCATCACCATGCAAGGAAGAAATCCCTAACATAATTTTTTTTTTCCTTGGGGTAAATGAAAAGTCCAGGCAATATTCCTATGTCATTCCTAGATGCACAGAGTAGCTCAGAAGGTGGAATTGCCCCATACTTCAGTACTTCCAGTCCTGTGTCTTGTCTAAATAAAGCTTTGAAACCTCTTGATTCCTGTTCAGGAGTAATATCTTATAAAAGTGACTATTGGAATTGAATATCAGCTCAATTCTCCCTCATTTAAAGCATGATAATGGAACAAATGGATTGCCAGAAATATTGCAGATGGACCAACAAGAAGGGAAAGAGAATACTCAAGACTCGCAAAGATCTAAGACATAGAGCTCCTCTTGGAATAACTCTTTAGTCAAACTTCTACCATACTAAAGAAAGTTCAGTCTAAAAGGTTTGGGATTTTTTAGAAGGACTACACCAAATCTGTGCAAATGTATTTACCAGTGGGTGAGTTGGTTTGCTGTGCAATGTAATGGCACATAAATGGAATGGGCTCTTTTTCCATGTTACTCAGGTTACCAGCATGCAGGGGCAGTTTCTGTCTCTGGAGCATATGGATGAGTTTCCTTGTTCTAAGAAATAATCAGATTAAGACTGTTTACAGATAGTCTCCATTTGGCCTTACAGAAAGCAGTCAAGTCAGTAAGTGTTTAGATTACAGTTTAGAGACTGAAAATTTGTTAATGCTGCATTATTCTGTTTTTACCTTCACACTCCCAACTTGAGAGATACATTTTCTCATTTTCATTCTTTCTGTGAATACATGTGTATTACTGAAAAAACAGCTTTCAGTGAACAAAACTAAAATAAGATAAGCTTTTGGGTTTTTAACTGCATCTTCTGAGTACAGTACCACAAAAGTTCAGCAAAAAATAGCAGATGCTATTTACTTCAAAAAAACCATAAGGTTAATCCATAGTTAATCTTAAAAAAAAAAAACAGAGCACACTTTACACATATCTGTGCATTTATGTTTCTCCCACTGGGCCAATTAGCATCTGCATCTGCCAAGCACTGATCACATCCTACAGAAAGAGAAAGATCTTCGCCTACAGAAAGAGAAAGATCTTCACCTATTTCTGACTCTAGTGGAAGTTGAGGGCATGAGAACCCACCATCAGCATCTGGCCCTCAGAGATTAATGGCTCTATGCAAAGAGTATTACTAAACAATATACAGCACAGAAGGCATTTTTGGAACACTGCAAAAATAGAGTCCCTTTTTAAGACTCTCATTACTGTCATATAAAACAGATGGGAAAGATTTGAAAGTTTAAAATTTTAGTAAAAAGAATATCTTGTGCCAAATGCAACTTCTCAGAAAGTTTGCAATAAATTGACAAGAACTAGATTTAAAAAAAATAATGGCAAGCGTTGCAAAAGAAAATACTGGAAATGGAATGAGAACAAGAATAATGATCTAAGAAACAGCACTCTCTGAAAGTGTCAGAAAAATGGAAAAAAATATGTTTTACTGCTGCTTTCATAGAAAATCAAAGGGAAGGATTATAACTTAAATGCAAATGCAAAATCAGGATCAGAAATGGGAAGACAAACATTTGCTATTTTACAGTTTTTCCACTAAAACACTGGAGTCACTGAGGTCTTACATGAAAAATTCCTGTCATTGTGTATTGACTTTATACACTGTAGTGGTCCAGGAAGTGGAAAGATATTGAAAAGGTCATCCCTACATAAATTGTGTCATATGGAAATGTGGTTGTATGGTATTAAACTTTCAGTCTCCATTCATCGTCTGTGCACAGGGATAGTGATAAACAGGGACTCATTTTCAAATCTCTGTGCCCAGTAATGTGTGATACTGTATAAGTCTTTTAACATGAATACCTTAGGTACATATATTTTGTCAGTCACTTCAGCAGATAAACTAATGTTAATTACCTCGGTTGAGATAGCCTGGTTTTAAATTTTGGGTCTTTATTTCCCATTTTAATTAATGGACTCTAGTTCTGAATTGGAAGAATTTTTTCTTCTTGACTGATCTTTTAAAAATGACAAGTCTATTTCTGTATTTAAGTACCAGTGCCTGGTACAGTGTCTGCTAATGCATCTTTCATTTTCCCAAGGACAGGTAATTTGGGCTTCAAAACTCATTTGTAATTAAAGCTTCAGATAACTTTTACCTGCGCAAGAAAACTGATAACGCAGAAAAAATTCACCCAAACTGTGTGAAAGGTTGAGTCCAGTTTTTCAGCTTGAGTGGCAGAGGAAAGAAAAGCCTTTGAACATTTTAAAGCCATTATAGCAAAGCTGCTGCTGTAGACGGTGGAAGATGCCAACCTGCTTCCCTGGAGCTGCTGCCCCTCTGGGGCCACACTTACTCTTTCCTTTGACCTTTTGAGCTGACAGCAACGGAAGCAAATGACAGCAGATGATACCAGAGTCAGCAGCAGTCAAGCCTGTTTGTCAAACATTCTTCTTTCCACAGCTCATAATGCAGATTTAACAGGTTTACCAGAGCAGATGGAAAGAGGAGTGGAAGAGGAATAGATGGGAGAGCAGGGTAAGAGTCATCCCTCTCTGAGAAGAAAGGTTTGCGAGGGAGGAATGTAATGGTTATAAGCAGTACATTACTCAAGGAAGGTGAAAGCATAGCTTAAAAACATTCATCTTCTTAGTAAGTATGTCCTGATTTTTTTTTTTTTCTGTCTACTCTCACTTATTACACATTTGGAATGTCTGGATGAGTTCCTAAACTGCCTATACAAAATTTAATGAGCAAAAATATTTCTAAAATGATAAAATTACTAAGACATATGAATGGAAGGGATATCGTACACTTTGGAAAATCTTGTTGGTAAATATTGAGAAAGAAATTAAAGCTGCAAAAGCAAAGAACTCTCTCTAAAATCACATTTCCAAATACACAGATAGCTTTTGTTCAGGAAAACTCTCCTGCAAGAACCAGGGCGAGTGTTGGGGTTTCAACACACGTGTTAGAATGGAAGGAAATTCAGAGAGAATACTTCATGAATTCCCAGATTATAAGCTGTACAACTTTTTTATTTCAGAGCTTGACAGATAGTTTTACAATTCTTTCAAACTTATTGATGGTTTGGCATTGTAATTATAGCAATCAGTGTTAGTAAGGACTTTATAAGGTCTAAATTAGTCATGTTAAGAATTTAGGAATTTCACTTTGCTTGTAGGCTGTATTGGGACATTGCTGTATCTCAGGAAGGCCTCAACAATCTTTGCAGTCATCTTTCAAGATTTGCCTTTCCAGCAGTGAGATCTGTGCTCCCTTTGGCTCCCTTTGTCCCATGTGTTTCAGCAGTGCTCTGGTTAAGGTTCCATTTAACATGGTAACACAGATGAGTGTGAGCTGCTACTGCCATCATATTTAATAAAGTTAGTGAGTTCACATTGTCACTTAGAAGGCCAATTTGCTCTTTGGGGTTTCCTTCTGAGGTGAAATCTGGCTCAGTCTGTAGCTCCATTGGAACACTGGCAAGGATTTAGCATGTAACTAAAAGAGAGCAGGTGGGAATGAGAGGTTAAGTGCCTTTTATACAGGCATGTAGTGACAGGACAAGGGGGATTACCTCAAGGTCCCTTCCAACCCAAACCATTCCATGATTCTATGAAAAAAGATCCTTCTATATGCAGTTATTTAATGTCAACGCATAGGATTGAGTGGCATATTAACAGTTTCCATCCCTACAAAAATATAATTTCTTTGAAAGCTGGTAAGAAGAGAATGCATAGAAATTAAGGTGTTTTTGGGCTGGGAATACCTATTGAGCTGAGTGGCATTTTCAGCTGTGACACAGCAAGTGTCACCACAGCAAGTGCCATGGAAACTGTGAAGGACTCTGACCCCCAGTATTTAGCATCTTTCAGATACTGAGGAATTGACTTCTGAATTTGACTTGAAAGCCTCATGTTCCTCATTTTTGTTCAAAATTCCACATTTGGAACATAACCATGGAATCTTTGCTTGCTATTTACCCTTTTCATCAAGTATTGTCAATATTTCTGTGAAGGAGCTCAGGCACTGGAGTATTGGCACTGACTTCCCTGTAAGTGCAACTTGCAGTGGGGAGCCAGATTTATAGACTTCAAATTATCAATTTTTGCTATTCTTCTGTCAAATGCCTTTGTTATTCTGGTGTCAGAGGTGTCCTTGCCTCCTTTTTTGTGTTTAGATTATATTTCTTGAGAGGTTTCTAGTAACTTCTGTCTGCAAGATTGCTTTTATAACTTCTTTTGTCCAATTTCTCTGTTTTAATTTAGATGTTAACCTTTCTGATTCTCAAGTATCATTTTCCTGATGGCAATCTGTTTCTTTTCTCTCCCTTTTTTTTCTTGGGTCATGCTGGCTTCTCCCATTATCTGTTGCCTGTCCTTACACCAATGAATAGGCAGTGAAAATGCTGTCAGAGACACCTCCTGCTGCAGCAGCGAGCAGACAAGGCAGCCTCTGTGCTTCTGACGCCTTGATTACCAGGGGACAACAGCAGCTCTCTGCCCACACCTGCACAGCAGGCACTGCTTCACTGTGGCTCCAGTGCAGCAAGTCCTCAACCAGTAACAGAATAGAAACTGATGGCATTGCTTTTTGCACAATCACCAACATTGTCTGGGAAAATATATTGTATTGTCTACCATAGCTAGCGGCGTTAGATTTTATTTTTTTCCCCTTCTTGATTTTCCTATATTTTGGGATGACTTGGCAATCAGATAGCAATTCCCCAGAAATTAGAATGGGCTGCAGAATTTGGCATTAGTGTTTTGTGGAAATTAGAAGGCATTGTTACATGCCTGTGTATAAATTCTAGCTGCACTATTTCTGTCTATACTACAGGAAATGATGGCCCCCACGGCTTTCAAATGTATTCAGTTTGCTTCCCAGGAACTCAAGTTACTGTCTTGTGAGGAGCAGCAAGTCTTATGAGGAGGACTGAGGTTCCTGGGGTTGTTATGCCTGGAGAAAAGGAGGCTCAGGAGACCTTCTCACTCTCCAAAACTCTCTGAAAGGAGGATATAGCCAGGTGGGGATCACTCACTTCTCCCAGATAGCAAGTGGCAGGATAGGAGGAAATTACCTCAAGGTGCACCAGGGGAGGTTTAGATTGGATATTAGGAAAAATTTCTCCCCTAAAAGAATGATCAGGCATTGGAACAGGCTCCCAGGGAGGTGGTAAAATCACCATGCCAGAAAGTCTTCAAAAGGTATGTGGATGTGACACTTGAGGACATGGTTTAGTGGCAATCCTGGTGGTGCTGGGTTAGTGGATGGACTTGATGATCTTAGAGGTCTTTTCCAACCTTAAGGATTCCATGATTCAACAAGGGATTTTTAATTGCCTTTGTGACTCAGAAATGGTTAATTACTCAGCCCAGTTTCCTTGGTAGCAATAGTAATGATCTGGCTTTATTTATACAAGCAGAATGTAATATCAGTGAATAATTATTTTTATTGCATTGTTTGTCAAAGATTAAAATAACTCCTGGCACATCTGGGAAAAATGTTGAGTGTCCACAAAGTCATACCTCAGAAAACATGGTAAAAAACATTTGCTTTCTGAAAACAAAGCAAGTCAAGGAGCCAATCCAAACTGACTGAATGGTAATGGAAAGCAGTAAACCAGAAGTGGTACAGACAGTATGGAATACAAGTCAAGAAATAGGCAGAAGATATAAAGCTATTTTTGTTAAGGGATGCTAAAGGCAGCTACACAATATCTATGGCTGCAATGAGAGGAAAAATGTGATTTGATGGAAGTGCTTTTTACATCCTGGGATCTGCAGCTACAAGGGAATATGCTAGTTTGGGTACACAGATGCAAGCCTCAGAGATGGATTCAAATAACACTATAAGCAGTTTTTCCTAAATGCTTTTCTGAGTGCAATACTGTAACTAGCCAATGTGATGTCACCCTTGGGTAAATACAAAGAATAAAATGGAAAGAAATGGAAATGTTGTCCAAGATGTTATGGCACTAATAAGATACTTGCTAGAATTTTATCTAAGTCTCTATTTTAAAACAGATGTGGAAGCAGTGGGGAGTATGAAAAAGAAGATGAAAAATTAATCCTTCCCAAAACAGGCTAAAGGATCTCAATCTATTTCATTTGCTGAATGGGTGGATTTGATTACAGGAACTGTGTTCCTTCTTTAAGAGGAAATATGAAGGTTTTCTTCCAATTCACTGGAAAAGGCTTAAAATTACTCAGTGAGATGAAAGCAGAAATCAGATAAGTTAGCACCACTTCACAGGGAGAGTAAACATGAGAGAACCTTACCAATTCTTAAAATGAAATTAGATAACCTTCTTTAAGGATCTGCCTTAAATATGATTTCTGGGAGACACCCTGAGCCCTGTGCTTGCAGGGGCCTGAAATCCTCGTTCCTTCTGACCTTGCTGTCAATGAAAAAATGAAAATGAAAATGTTCCATTTACTCTTTTAATGGGTTGTAGTTAGAACAGAGTAAGATCAGCATTGCTTTCAACAGGCTTCTAATGCTTCCTGGTCAATATGAAGGTAATAGTTCTCATGAATGTCTTAATAACTTGTCATCTATAGCTATAGATGTAAAATAGCTATTATCTATTGCTATTATAGCATTAATTAAATGCTCATATATATACATATGTGCATATACTTATAAAATATGTATGGATATATATGGAGATATATATTTATAGATATAGATATATAGATATAGATATATAGATATAGATATAGATAGATATATAGATATATATAATACTGAAAGTGTCTCTGCCCAAGGCAGGGGATTTAGAACTAGATGATCTTTAGGGTCCTTTCCAACCCAAACCATTCTATGATTCTGTGATTCTATGAATGGGATCAAGTCTCTTTTTGGTCTTTTTGCACGTTGCAAAATTTAGTGTGTATCCCATGAAAATATGAAGTATTAAAACTAAATTTAAAACTAAGAATCTGTGCTCCTGACAAGGTGTGTAATTATGCTGCAGAAATGTATAATTATACATGTTATGCACTCCTGGAGAATAAATCTATCAATGGATGGTAAATAAAGGGATGTTAATATTGTATCTAATTCAAGAAAATATTAATTTGTGAGAACTGGGACATTGGTCCAAAACCAATGATTATATATGTATTTTCTTTTTTATTATTTTTTTCCCTAAAATCCTTACTAAATATTCATTTGAACCAGAAGAGTAGATGAGATGTTTCTGTGATCCAGGTCAGTAGCCATTCTGTCTTTAAACTTCATATTTTAAGAGTATCTAGTTGATCACAAGGTTCAGGAAGGACTATTTTCCATCATAACACAAGCTGAGTATGTATGCTCAGAAATTATTTTCCCCCCCTTCCTTTAAAACACCAATGTTGAATGCAGCTGGAGACAGCACGTCAGATTGAGCAGGCCAATGCTTTGAGGGGGTATTGAGAATCCTCTGCTTTAAATTCTTGGCTGGTACATCTTAGCTAGCTAGAGTGGATTAAATATATCTTGAGACTTAGGGACAGGGCTGAATTTTCCACAAGTCTGATTAGAAGGAACCTTGGGATTTTTTTTTAGGCTTTATTATAGCTTGGACTATGGATAATTTCTTACCTAATCAATTCCTTGTTATTGTTGAAGCCCAAGGTAACACCTTGTTCTTTTCTATCCCCTACCTATGGCACTTAATAATTTAGTTTTTCATGAAATTATGTAGTTTAGCTCAAATTACTGGGCTCAGTACAAGGTAAATGGAAGAAAATTAATGTCTTGTGCTACAGAGCTCAATCTGAGGTGTCTAGTCATTCCTTCTGGTATTAAACATAAAACATTGCCTTAGCAAATTAATTTTGTCTGAAAAGTCAAAAGTGGAAGGAATTTCAGAAGGGTTGTGGAGAGTTTTCCTACAAAATTTAAAACTGAGTGTTAATTTTTGTTTTGTTTTCCTTTGCTTCTGTTTTGTGACTAACTCAGTTTGAAATCAAAAGCTTTCTCTAATGTTTTCTGTACATTTTTCTTTCAATTCTTCCATTTAGTTAAATGTACCTGAACCTGGAGGTTTGGAATGTATTATTCAATATTAACAAAAATATCTTTTGAATGTGTAGGTAATTTTAGGAATAATTTGGGGCCAAGCCTTCTATCAATAATTGAATGAGAATTACCCATCTACTCCTTGGATAGTTGACCACTGTGTAGTGGGACCAGGATGAGTTTTCTCATTGCTGTCTTTCTTTGCCATGACAGTATATATTTATGATTATTTAAGTTGTGAGGTCCTTGTATACCATAATATTAACTGTGCTGACTCTGCCTACCCAATAAAGACAACCTTGCCAGAGGAAATCCTTTGTTCCCAGGCTTGGCAATACATAGTGCCTGACTCCCCTAGAGCAGGTATCTTCTGGAACTTGTGTATCTGCCCTGGGGACCTAGAACAATGGCACCTTTTTAAAATAGTTTTTCAATACAAAATACCAGTGCTCACAGTCCTGCAGTCCAGTTCCTTTTATAAGTGAGCCACGGCATCAGCAGAAAATGGGGTCTTTGTGAGATGTGCTCAGCATGTGGAGATGTGCTCAGCTGGAGGACATGTCCTTCTGGCACAGTGCTGGGGACCTGGTTTAAGATTTCCCCAGCTGGAATTCCAAATTCAGCTCAAGGAGAACAAATGGGGTTTCTTCTCTTTTTTTCCAAAAAGTGCTGTGAGATATTTCGAACCTTGTAATATCCCAACCTGGGATCAGCAAGTGAGCAGAGGAATTAAGCCATAGGAAAGCAGCCAGTGTTGATTGTTTCCCTACTTGAGTGGAGGAGACAAGTAGCTGGGAACTAAGCAGCATTCAAAGATAGCCAGGTCATGTTCTGGGATTTAGTTTTTTGGGTTTTTTTTTTTCCACTTAAGAAGCTAAATATAACATGAAAACTCAGTGATGGGCAGAAATTCTTGGGCCTCATAAGGAGGAGCAGCCATCTCATAGTTTGTGGATATTGTCTTGATCCTGTGTCACAGTGGACCACAGTAAAATGCCTTCATCCACCTTTGTTCCCACTCTCCATCAAGAAGGCAAGCACAGTTAGGGAAGTCAGCTCATTCTGTATCCATTGCTTGGCTGTCAATTTGTATTAAAGAACTAGCTCCAGAATAAAGGGTAACATGTTTTGGAAAGAGAAGGCTGGAGTTCAAGCACAGGTGTATTTTTTTATTAGAAAATAGCCATGGTTTTGCCTAACTTTTAGCAAAACCAGTTCTTTTCAGTCAATTTTAGAATTGATTGAAGCAAGATATACAGCACAATTTTAGTATAATAAATGAAAATCACAGTATCTGTTTTTGACATATATTGTTTAAGGTAAAGAATAATAAGATTAGTTTTTTTAGTGTTGCCAAGATTTTAAGTTCGATCACCAGTGTGCACACATAAGAGATATTCAATAGCTATAATAAAAGTTAATTAAATTTAAGCATGGTATGATAGCTTGATTTGTCCCAGTAAGGACACGTGGCCTGAAATGTATCTGAGGAAGGAACTCATACCTTTCTCAAGGGATTGGGAAACCAATATAGGATGTACGAGAATGCATGGCCTCCTATGGCAGTTGTATAAGAAAAAAACTTACACAGAGTAAATGTTTGGTGAATGAACTACTTATTCTGTGTCATTTTGGAAATGTTTGTTTGGACCCAGTAAATCACATCCTGAGGAAATGGCTTAAAAGACAATTGGGCAAGATTAAACTTGCAGTAGAATTTAATCAAATTGTGTGTAAAGATGAATTGTTTAAACCACCTACATGGCTCCCTAATTTGGCCATAGTGAAAGAGCTGTAAAAGCCCTGGTTTTGCCCATGTTCTATGTGTATGTATGTGTCTGTTTCTGACAGGACCTTCATGTAGCTTTGCCATCTCTTCCACTCCAGCGTCATCTTCCCTCCTGGAATAATTGTTGGAGCTGGCTGGCTTTTTTTAAGTGGGAAGAATTAGATTGCACAAAGTCACAACTACTCTTCTGCTGTTTGAACTCAGCAGTAGAAAAATCTGAGGAAAGAAAAAAATGTAAAATTTCTTATTCTTGCAGAGCATAAGCACTTACTTTTACAAGTGAGCCACAGCATCAGCTGCCCTGCTGTTCTGGGCTTCATCCCAGCAGTCCTGAGCCCCAGAAGCAGACAGCAAAGTCTGCAACTACTCTTTGTTTCACATCTATGCTACAGAACCCAGAAGATGCTGTGTTGCCTCTTTAAAGAGGGGTACAAAATTGGAGAAAGGGACTTAAAGCCTCTTTCAATATGTCAGAGCGAACATTTATGAGTGCATAGGTGTGTAGAACAGCTCATAACCACTAACCGGTGTCAGTGGTTACTTTGGCAAGTAACCACTCTGTCTGAGACCAAAGATGAAACCAAGATGAGCTATTGGATGGAAGCACCTTGTCTCCGTAAGCTCATGCACCTCATGTCTAGCCAAGGCAACTTGGCTACCTGAAGGAATTAGTCAGAGAAGTTCAGGTTCTGTCCATGGCAGAATGAAGGTATGAAATAAGTAGGTGGGCTTAGTGCAGCATCTAGTGGACAAGTGTCCACATCACAAAAAAAAATTGTGTTTCTGGCTGATTACTGAAGGAAAAATCAGCAAAGGACCAAGGAACTACAGAGTAGAGCAAAATCCAATTTAGCTGTAAAAGAAGCATTGCTCTTCCTAATGAGGCACACTGGCTAATGAAAGGAACTCATCCTAATATCATCCATTTTATAAATGTGAAATACACAGATAGAGAACCTGAGGCAATGTAGATTGACTTAAGTCAAAGTGAATTAAATCACTGGTCAGAAACATAAATTTATTCAAAAGCATGAAACCTTAAGTTAAACTGTTTTTTTTTTTTTTTTTTTTTAATTTTCTATGCGTTTCATGTCCTAAGGAATCTTTCACAATTACTGATCCAGTGACTTAATGTAATGCTGTGCAGACAGACACAGTTTTTAAAGAAAATTTGGTTTTCCTTATTTCCTTCAGGGAAGGATGTACTGATACTCACACATCCATTGAATAAATTTGATCACTTATAAGATATTTTCTCTGTCCTAATTTTTTGATTTTAAAATTAGATTTGAATTTAACTGGTGGCTAATTCATTAGAAAGATGGAGAATTGAAAATCTGATGTGTTGGTGTGTAACAGAACAAAAAGGAAATCCCTGGGATTTTCAAAATCACCAAACAGCCAAGCACTTCCCTTTAAATACTACCAGTGTAGCTGAACTAAAACAGACCTGGGAGCTACTCTTGGTAGATATTTTTCAAAGTCTCATGTTTTTAGGTACTTTCAAAAGTGGGTCATTTGTTCTTTAAATTTTAGTTACTGTAGCTCTCATATTCTCCTATCTGACTTCTGTTTGTAAGTTGCAAAAGGAGAACAGCATGTTGGCTAATTAATTTCTGATTCGTTTTCTCAGATTTCAGTGGATTAATTCACATGACAAAAATATTCCTGTTGAATCTGATAATAAATTGAAACTCGAAGAAATGAAGGCAAATCTTATTTACACAACAAAAGCAGAAAGTACTGGTCTTTGGAAAACATGTAAATATTTGCATACAGTCTTTTGTAAAAAGTACAATACAAAGTAATTTGACATATTTATGAAGATCCAGCTGTTGTAAAAAAAAACAGCATTTGCTCAGTTTCAACTGTGCCATTATGGGGGAAGGTAGAACTCCTTAACTCGTTCAAATCTGGGAATTAATACCTGTTTCAATTCACTCTCTTATATCTTTAATTGGTTGTAAAAACTGTAATAAGCCCAAGTTTAGAGTAAACTGTTGTGTGTCTGAATTTTAAATGTAACAATTTATTACATTTTAAATGTTAACAGATCTACTTTAAAATGTTATAGGGTTTTCGTTTTTAGTTTGAAAACATTGAACAGCCCTGCTGAGCACTGGGCTATTATGGATCAGTGCCTCCTCTTCCTCATATCTTGTCCCTGGATGCAAAGTCTCTTCTCACCAAGGCCCCAAGCACACATCAAACATCATCACCAACTTACATAAGGCATGGGCAAACCCACTGGCTGCAAGAAGGAATTTTGTGGTGGAGGCTCTATAGAGGTTGAGTCCTGTTTTCTTTCCCTCCTCCTCTCAGCTATGAGCACCACTGAGTGGTGTTCACTGGTTTATTTGGCACCTCCGGGGAATAGGCTGCCCTCATGGGTGCTCAGCTCAGGTTGCCCCTCTCGTTCCCTGCCAACATGCTTTTGATTGTGTGGCATTTGTACCATTTCTCTTTTCTCATTTGTGCCTTTGTTGGTTTTGTCTTTTCATCCTTTCTCTCCCAGGAAGTTTTTCTGGTGCAGTAACAGTAGGACAGTTCGTTTATGGAAAGAGCATATGACTGTGGTTGCTTTCTATGATCCTCCTGATGTCTACAAATCTCATCTTGAATTACATTCTGTTTGTAATCCAGCTTCTTCTAGGTCATCCAAGATGTTGTTAAAATGCAGTGGTGTCCATACATCTGCATTTTATTACCTCAGGCAAAGCCGTGGTTGCCATAAACCTACAATAAAATGAATAGTCATGTAAATGAGAAGTACCCATGGATATAATTTATTTCTAATAGAATAAGACTTTTGACATGCCTCCTCTTGTATCCAGGTTTCTGGACAGCTAGGTAAATAACAAACTAGCTGAATGACCAGGCTTGGAGGGCACTGGTTAGTGGGTCACTCTCTACCTTGACGGCAAGCATGTCACAAAAATCTATTCTAGGATCTTTGCTCTTTATCAATTGGTATTTAGCAGAGTCTGGGGATGAGGAGCACGTTCTCATCAGGTCAGCAAACACCACAATGCAGGGAGAAGTTAACATGCTTAAAGGCAGGGCTGCCATCCACAGATCTGGATGGTCTGGAGAATAAGGCCTACTTAAACTTGATTAAATTCAATATGTATAAACAGGAGCAGAGCCAGGCTATCCAGGGAAGTGATTACTTTCCTCTTCTCAAAGCTTGTTAAACCCCATGTATCTTCCAGTACAATGCAGATGTTTATTAAACACAAGCCAGTTTAGGAGATGCCCCCTGAGATCACAGCTGGAGCACTTTCCCTTTGAGAAGGGACAAAGACCAAGCCTCATTCAGCCTTTAAAGGAATGGCTTCAAGAGCAAATAATCACTGACCTGAATGGCACATGGTGGAAGGATGAGGGGTAATTGTCCTAGATTGAAATGACAGAGGTTCAGAATGGACATAAGGGGACATGGTTCATTCTGCAACAACCCAACAGTGGGCCAGGTTTCCCAGAGACACAGTGCAGTCTCCATCCTTGGAATCTTTCTGGACTTAACTGAAAAAAGCCCTGAGCAACCTCTTCTGCCTTCACAGCTAATCCTGCTTTAAGGGGAAGTTTGGACCAAGGGCTGCCTGAGTTCCTTTCCAACATGAATTATCCTGAGATTCTGTGATCTACATTTTTCCTCATTAAATAATGCATGGCATAGAACATTCCTTGCTCCAAGTAAAAACATCCTAGTCTTCTGTCTTCCTTTCTGTACAAAAAAAGAAACATTCTTAGAACTGTCAGTTGAGAAATGTGTCTGCGCTGAAAAATGGCAATATATTGCTTTGTGCAAGATAGCTGAAAGAAATCTCTACAGAAATATCTAGTATCAGGAACGGTCAGTTCATAACTATGTTCTTCTGTCTAAAGATATTTTTTAGGTTTTTCATTAGAACAGAGTAGTGGAAGTTAAAATCAACCCTCCTTTAGATGTTTATAATATAGCCCTCCTTAGAGGATGTTTCTAACCCACCTAATTGCAGAGAAATGCTTTAAAATATGATCCATGTGCATCCTGAGATCTCCAATAAGAGGGACTGATTATGGATGGAGTTTTCACTTCTGCTTAAACTCCTCTTTAGAGTCAAGTTTCAACTTGTTGATACCACTGCATCAAAACCTGCCCAAGAGCAGTTGGTGGGAGACTCCAGATGGGAGTTTCTGGCTGTGATACTCATAATGGATCAGCAGCCACAGTAGTAGATATAATTCTCCCACGGCTCCTGAATCCTGTTCAGCTTCTCCTCTTTATGTTCCTGTGCCAAGATCTGACACAAGCTTCATGATATTCTGGCAGAGATGGGTTTTGCCAGCAGAGAGGGAAGAGAAGACTGCCTGGGACATGGAGGGATAGGTACAGGTGGCAGGAAGGAACAGCTGACAAAGCCTCAGGATGTCAACCTACACTCACATGACTGCACCATAACCTTCAGTTAGAGAAGTTTTGTAAATAGTTCTCTTAATTTAAAGACAGCTCAGGTTTACAGATGTAAAGACCTCCCAGATGGTTCTTATCCAAATATAGGACATGAAGTGGTGAGGAATCCTAGGGGCAACCAGTTTATCCTGGAAAAGTAATTTTTACCAGTAGCCAGAAATCTCATATGGATGTTAGAGGGAGGTTCAGCTGTGGTTTGCCATTCTGCCTTGGTGGTGAGGCATTTTTCCACCTTCTGACTCTTGTTAGTTCTCCAGCATGAGCCTGGTGCGGCCTGACAACTCCAATTTATAGAATAGCACCCTTTAAAGTTAGACAACAATTAATTTCAATCTGTATAGATGCGTGGAATTTTAACACAAATATTTCCCATTCAAACCAAGAGTATCTGTGTTTGTCCCTGGTACATAGATGGAAAATTTGACTGTGCAAGCATCGTTAAACTCTGAGGAGCTGCATAAATGCCTCTTCTTTTGATATTTATTCTCATGTGCTAAATTGTTTAAATCTGTTGTTGCACATAAAGATGCAGCGAGGGAAGAAAAACTAAAGCCATATATTGGTGTTATCACCAGCAATATTCGTCAAAAAATACAAAAGCATATTTTTGTAAGGTACACAGGCAAGCATAAATTGTGTACTAATAGTTCAGCAATTTCTTTATTACTTCTCTGCCACAACTATAAAATAACTTGTATATCAGACGGATGCCAGAAACAAGAACAATTTCAGGTAAACAGCTGTCTAAGTACTCTTCCAGGAAATTTATGTATCTTTAGCTCCTTCCTATGGCTGAAAATGCAATAGTCTAAAACAGACACCACTATTGCATATCCTTAGGAAAAAAGGTATAATTATTGGTTGTGGCTGTCAGTTTATCTTATTCAGAAAAGTGGTTTCCTATTAAAATAATAGAATTTTAGCAATTCTCTAATTCTGTTAATCATCCAGAGTAAAACAAGAATTCATATTCATGGCTGAATGAATTGCTTTCTTTAAACACTGTAATTTTTAATAATACCTGAAGATGAGTTACCTATATTTTAATTTATATATAGATAAATATATATTTTTCACCTCTCCAGAACAATTTTCAGTCATCTGACTTTGATTACTAAGCCTTTGGGGGTGGCATTTTCATCTCACACAGTATAGTACAAATTTAATTTGCAGCAATCACTAAATAAAGGACAGAAAATTGTGATTGAGATTCTTACATTGGCTGGATGTACATGGACATTAACCTTTGAGAAATATAGGAAAATTCATATGTTAGGAAGTGGCAGAAATAAACTGAGGGAGGTATTTATGAGAGGATAAAGATCTTTAAAATTATAATACTGAAACAGAGGTAATAATAACAAAAGCCAAAGACCACAGTCCTGCACATTCCTCTACCTATTTGAGCTCATGGTCAAGTGACATCACATGTCTGTTGAGCATGTGATTGACTGTGTCTGTGCTTTTTTCCTGTGAAAAATGTGAGGCAATTTAATTTCATTTCCAGTAAAAGAGGGGTTTGCCATAGATTAAGAGTAAACATATGGGAGCAATTTATTTGAGGAGAAATCAATTGCTAAATTAAGGTAATTTGTCAATCAACCTGACCCTTGAGTGTTTTCAGGCTAAAACCAGTCACAACAGGGTACTCTGGCAAACTACCTTTGCTGAAGAGGGCACTTGGTGTTTGAATGTCCCAGAACAAGACAAGAGTAATGTCAGAGAATCACAGAATCATAGAACAGGATAGAAGGAAGGAACCTTTAAATGCCATCTAGTCCAACCTTTCTGCAATGTTCAGGGACATCTCTGATTACACCCACTTGTTCAGAGCCCTCTCCATCTTGGTCTTTAATGTTTCCAGGGATGGGGCATCTACCATCTCTCTGAACAAACTGTGCCAGTTCTGCCGCTCTCCTTGTAAAAATCTTTACATCTTACCTAAACTGTGGCTCCTTCAGTTTAAAACCATTACTCTTAGTCCTATGTCATTTTGAGCAAAGGATTAGTGATAAACATCATTCTCTAATCCTGAAGCTTCTGGTTGCCACCTCTCAGCTGCCTGGAAGGACTTGATTGCAATTCTTTCTTATGTATGAGGACCCATTGTGATAAAAATCCAGTGTCAGTGTCTCCATGTATATCTTTAGCTTCCCAGCTAATTCAAAGGGCCTCGTCCTCTGTGCATGTTGCATAATGTAAATTCACTCTTTGACTGGCTTTTGGAGCCAAACAAACATGCTGGGGCATGTCCCATGACATAAAAATTGCTAGAGAAGAAAGTGCACAGTGCACAGCGGAAACTACAGAGTTGTCCAGCACAATCCCAGGATGTTTAGTATCCTCAGACACCCACAGAAGAAACACAGATTTCCAGTGTCATGGAAACCTGCAGAAGATCAGACAGCTACAGAAGCTGAACTGGGTAGTGCCACTGACCTCTTGGCCCTGGTACAGTGGAAGCTGTGGGAGAGGTAAACTCAAGGCAGGAACGTCATGTCTGGTCACTCTGACTGCTCTGGAGAGAGAGAATGTAACAAGGACATTGCTAATGCAAAAGAATGTAACGACGACCTAAAACCAAAAAGATGGCGTTCCTACGGGAACTGGGGCAAAGGGGTCCCAGGAGAAAATTTTGCATGGAACTTAGAGCACCATAATATGAGTGAGTTGTGTAATAAACTGGCTTTGCTAGTATAGCATGGTCCATGCCTCTCAATCCCTGCAGAAACCCAGGAACAAGTGCTGTGGATGTGGCCTGTGTGAGTTGCAGGGGAAGAGCCCTGAAGAGATTTCCTTATGAAGTGTGCTGAATTTCTTGGCCTGTGTTGGATGCAGTTGGACATAAATTTTGTGTAAGCATCTAGAGCATGTCTAGAAATTATAAACTTAACCACAATCTTTTTTCATTGTCCAGACACTGAGTCTCACCTTGATTTAATTACTTAAGAATTTATCAGGATTCTTTAATTTCTACCTAGACCCATTGTCTAGGCCAATACCTGGTAGCAAAAAGTGATGACAATCATAATTCAGAAATATCTTAAGAACCTTCTGGGTGACCACAAGTCCATCAGTTCTTCTGTTGATTTTTTTTCCTCAATTTTAGAGTGTTTAATTTCCATCATTCCTTAAATGACTTTCATGGTTACCTATTCCATAACAATACATTAAATACAGGAAAAGAGGACATAAAATTTTCTCATTATTCCCATAAAGGAATTATTTACTTAACTGAAAAAAATGTAGTTGACACTCTAAGTAATGCTGTTCTTGAGAATCAACTCTAATCTCCACTATGAAGCGATAAATGAGTGCTAAAGGCTAAGTAGATTATGCTAGGAAAGTCTCCTTGAAAGTCATTTAACAGCTAATCATATGTTAAGGTCAAACATTTCCAGTTTCTCATGGCAGAAAAGCAGGCATCCTGCCTGATTTTCCTATTCTGAAACAATTTTAGGAGTATATCCAAATTGAAAGGATTCTGCAAATGTCCCCTCAGAAATAACCCTTCTCTGACATTTTGCCTGATTTTGATTTTATCTCAATTTGATTTGGCCAGTATCTGCCCCAAGGACAACAGAGACCTCACATATTTGGGAAAAATAGGGTACATTGTTTTCTTTTTGCTTGGCTCACATAAAAGCCTGACTATGGTGCCTGCTCTGCCCCAAAACAATTTTGCTACATGGTTGAGGGGGAAAGAGCACGGAGCTCTGGAACACACGTGGGCTATGTTCAGTCTCAAGTTCAGTTCATCTTCATTTCTTCAGTCTCTTTAAGCTCTGTACTAAAGATCATCCTAACAACACTTACTGCATTTTAATGTGAAGACGATCTAGGATAACTGTCCTGAAAATTTTAAGCAGCTCCATGAGGGAAGTCTACAGTCAGAGCAAGTGATTTGGGCAGTCATAGAGGCGTGGCTGGCACAACCTGTTTTCCATTTAAGCTCACTTTTCCACACTCTATAGTCATGCCTCAGGGGAATCATATTTCATAACGAGAAGCTGAACACTATAAAAGAGTGTGATTGCATCATGATCTGTCTTGAAACCTATATTTTGTCTTCTGGTGAATGAAAGCGCTTTCCTTCCAGAGTGGAAAGGAGCGCATGAATGTAGGCAAAGATGATGACTCACAGCTGTAAAATCTCTCACATGCGTAACATTCATGAGCATGAAGACCTGACTGCAGTCAGCATGTGGCTTCAGTTGTTGTAGGTGTGTAGAAGCCAGCTGGGGCACTGATAGTGCTTTTTCCAAGGCAGCCCAGCAGTGAGCACAGGCTGTAAAACCTGCTCAAGCAGCAGTGCAAGGCTTTGGGTGGCCAGCCCTTACTGGGTAATGGTTCCCATGTCTATATTGTTCACTGTACTTTCTCTTAAGCCAGTTTATATCCCCATTTTTTTTTTATTTGCACTGTAATCCTGACTGGTACAGCTATATTTTCTAAGGTTTTGTTAAAATATGTATTTGAGAAGTACTTTGGTCTAAACATTGCACAGGTAAGAATGAAAAGAGATCGTGACTTTGCAGAGCTGTGAAGTGGGGCAGGTCAACAACAGGGGAAAGGGAGAGAATGGGAGAAGGATAATACTTCATTCCTTTTAACAGCAAATGATGAAAATATTCACCCATTTTCCAGATGAAGGAAGGAAATTGGCAGTTTTCACATTACAGGAAGCTTTTAAAATGACATATTTAATCAGTAAAGTGACCTTAGAAATCTGAAAAGTAAGAGAGGCATCCTCTGTCTTTGCTGAGGTAGAGGAAGGAGCTGGAAGAGCCTGCCAGGATTAGTGAGGATCAAACAAGCCATTCCAGACAGCTGGGTTGTTGTGTAAAACCACATTAAACCACACGGACTTTCCTGTCACACCATGAGCTGGTCAAGGCAGCGATGCTTGCTTATGTATTTGTTTATTTATTCAATTTACAAGGCACTTTGGTCAGCACACTCCCTTAGGGCACGCATAATAAAAACAGTACATCAATTAAATAGCAATGCTTGCAGCATTGACAGAGTGCCTAACGAAGGACTTTGAATTCCTTCAGGCCTGTCCCTTTGGGGAATACTCAGCTTGTAGTTCTCACACATCTGGAAGGTTTGGAGGAAAAAACAGGCTGCCTGAATACATGGATGTACCTTGAAGCACAATTTGAAGGACAGCAGGAGCTTCAGCTGTTGTCTTATTGCTGTAAGGGAAGAGAATTCTCCAGTTTGGAGCCCTGCATGAGAGAAACCTGAGATTTTTAAAGCTATTTATGTACTACAATCACAAGTAGGCCCTAGTGGGTGTTCTTACTTGCCCTGTTTTTAATTTTAATTTCAAACTTGTTCAGCCTACAAGGGAAAATCCCATGAGGTACCTGAATGCATCTATCTAACTAAAAATCTGGGCCTGGTTTGAGTACTGCTACAGCATCCACAGCCTGGCAGAGGGGCACCCTCTGAGGTATGTTTTATAGCTGTTTGGTCAAGCACACTAAGAGCTAAAGGTGTGATGTTTATTAAGGGTCTACAATAGAACAAAAATATGGCCTGAAGAGAATAAAGAGCAAACCAAACAAACCTCTTGTACCTCTCAGTTAATACCAGCTCCCAGCCATGTGGCATGTCCCACATGTCCCGGCTTCCTACCTGCTTTCCTCATTGTCTCCATTTTATAGAGTGGCCAGTGGCCATGGAAGGATAAACTCAGGACAACTGTTCTGTTTTGCTAATGTCAGTTCTTTTAGGGTGGTGATGCATCCAGACAGGGTGTCCCATCTTGTCCTTCAGGTCATGCAGACTAAGTGGTCCTGGACAAGGAAAGTTTTATTTTCCTTTTCAGACCCTGACTCTCTGCCAGCAGGTCCACAGGAATCCATGGGGAAGCCACAGCCTGTCTAGATGCATGAAAAGAAGCAGACAGACAAAATCTGATTAAACCTGACTCTAGACTTTTCTTCACAGATATCTTTAGTAATAAAAGACACCAATATCCTAAGGATTGGTGGTTTGTTGTGCCTGCTTTATCGCATTTCCAACTTGAAATACCCCTGGGGCTGGCTTTTAAAAGCAGATGTTCACTCTTATTTACAAGCAGAATACAGATGTTATGCGTGTCAGATTCAGATGAACCTATAGATGCACCAACAAAATCAGGCCAAGAGACTTTTGGTCCAGGCACCCTAAAATCACGGGCTACTTCTGCAGCAGGTGACATTATCTCAGCTTATTTTCTGGACCTGTAAATCTTGACAGGTGATGTTTATTTGCTGAAAGGGTGTTTTCAAAGATCAATTAGCTAATGCCTATAAAGTGCTCTGCAGAGAGCCAGTACAACCACTGCTGGGGCATAGCACTCCCCTTCCTTGCCAGGCTCAGTGGGAGCACTGTTGCTTTAAAAAGGGAGCTTGTCCAAGCTCTCCTCCTCCACTGGATCTAAGATGGATGCTCCTGCTGCAGCAGAGCCTGTGAGCAGACTTTGCCCAGCCTGCTTTTTTTGTTTTTCCTGGAAGCTTGCTCCAGACAAGTCAGCTGCACTGCAGACTGAGCAGAAGCAGGAGGGCAGCTCTCCCCAGGTAAGCTACCACTGCCCCAAAGCTGCTCATTCCCACACCTGGATGGGGCAGCACCAAGGATGCTGCCATCCTGAGAATTATGGTCTTCTCCGTCCGTCTGTCTGGCTGACTCACAACAGCTCTCAGCCAGGCAAGAGTCAAACAGCTCTGGTCCTGGGCTCTCTTGCACTCCTTTCCTGGGTGACTGGCATGAATTTAGTTACGAGGAGGACAGGGAGGTTCCTGATCCAAAACCAAAGCTGAGCTTGTGCCTGTTCCTTTGTGTTAGCATCACCTCTATGGAGGCACTTCTGAATGTGCCTGCAGCGGCACCATGGTCTTGGGGCCATGCTGTGCCTGGCAGCAGCCCCTTCAACCTGTGCTGGATAAGGAGATGGTCTTCAGTCACCACACAGAGCTGGGGCTGGCTCAGGAGGGTTCTGCAGGCTCTCGTAGGCCTGCAGTCACTGGGAGCAGTTTGAGCTCTGTTGGCTCCTTTCCCTCAGAAACGCATTGATTTTCCACTAAGCTCCTCATCTCTGAGGCATTAAAAATGTCATCTGTAGAGGGCTGTGTGCTGGGCCCTCCAATAACTTTCTTAAGTTTGCCTTTATTTCACCTTATTATTCCCATGGACTCTTTGGAGGACACATTTCCTTTGTATAACATTATTTTAAGAAGGTCTTTCCTTTCCCCTTCCCCAGGGTGGTAGAGCATTGGAGGTAGGAGACATTCCCAACCAACACCAAGTTGGAGGTGTGCTTAATGTCTTCTATTTAGAGAACTGTTCCCTTTGGCCAGCAGTGACAGACCTTGCTTGTACCCTCTAGCCCCAGGGACAGAGAGTGTTTGGGCAGTGCTGTCAGGTTGAAAAGTCCCTGCCCTGTCTTTAAAAGGCATTCTAGAAAGAGACAGGCACTGTAAAGGGACAGCGGTCAGTGAAGGATTGTTTTCACTAGCCCTGTGCTTCTCCCTGGACATGCCCCAGCAAAGAGGGTCAAGCCAGAACTGTGAGCACCAAGGGAGCTGTGACTGAGAGTGCCAGGTCCAGAAGCTCCCATGAATGAGATCATTGATAAGATTCCCAGGCAACCCAGAATTAGACTTGCTTCTCCTCCATCTGGTATTTTGGGAGCCATGTGGTTTGCAGCTCGTATTCAAGGCCATGACAATGGGCATCCGCCCATGGAGGTAGAGAGAAGCTGCTGTCTCTGCCACACACAAAAGCAGCACCCTTCCAGCTTTCTCTGGGGAACCTTTTCTTTTCCTACTGTGAAGAGCTGGTCAGGTTACAGAGAGAGACGCACAGGAACTTTTGAGAGAAGAAATAGTCTTTCAGAAATATTTTTCCTCAGCCAGGTAGCACCTCTGTTTGGGTTGGAGTCAAGGACAGCTCTCTCTACAAAAAGGCAATGGTGGGCATTGATTTTTCCTTGTTGACAGTGGTTGTTTCCCAAATGTGGGGTGGATATATTTAATAATAGAGGGATCTGCAGCCTCTGTTCCCCTAAGTACACCTAAGGGGATCCTGTGTGTCCACTGTGTCCAGAGGCAAGATCCATGGTCTGTCCTTACCATGGTGAGGTTAGAAATGCTAGCAAACAGAGAGCCAAAGTAGATGATGTCATATAGATGTTTTTGCTACAATTTTTGTGGGAAACTTGATATGCAGTTGTGGTCACAGCTAAATTCTATTTCTTATTTGTGATTTTTTTCTTGGGTTTGTTTTTTTTTTTTTTTCCAAGGAATGAGAATTTCATAGCTGAAAAACCATTAAATGCCAAAAGCTGTGAGGATAGTGGCACTTGCCAGAAATGAGAACAGAATTTCCTGTTGCAAGAATCTGAAGGAAATCACTGACAATCTTCCTGACTGCTGAAAAAAATGCTTACTTTTGATGGCAACTGGCAAGTTGGATACATTTATATGTAGGAAAAAAAATTGTAAAAAACAAAAAAAAATTTCGAAGTTCAAACATCTGGTAATCAGAACCTCCTCCTCTATATGTCAGGGAGAATTTCTGAGTAAAATTTCGCAGAGGAACCCAAAGGTGTTCTCCTGTTTCTAGCATGTGTGGTGGCAGCTTGGGTTCAACTCTAGCATGAAAGGTGTATCTGCTTCTCCCAGCCAGAGTGCCTGCACCCTTAGCCAGAGCAAATCATGAACACTAAAATAAGGAGTAAATAATGTAAGGCTTTAAATGATAGGACTTAAATTTAGGCCTGGTCCACTTATTTTGTATTTATTTATTTATTTGTGACTGCAATTTTAGCTCAGTTGAAGGATGTTTTACAATCAGAATTACAGATATTCTTTCAAAACGCTAGTAATGTGGAAAATTCACTTCTCCAAAGTGTCAAATAACCTGACCCTCTCACAAATTCTGATGTATCATCAGTTTTATTTTTACTTCTGCTTTCATCAAGCAGTTTTCCATTATGCTTATTATTTCTCTCTAAATAGTAGTACCATATGACACAAGAAATAGAGGCTGGGTTCCGGTGGTTCCTCTCTGAGGCTGCCAGCAGCAGTCTGAAAGTCTCACTCAGTACAAGAGATGGTCATAGAGGCACTGGTTTTCCACCAAAAGCCAGTTATGGGAACCACGTTTGAAAATTAATCCAGGGCCTTACAAAATACTTCCAGGAAATGGTCAAGGTAATAGTAATGGGTTTTTACTTGTGGGGTTTTTTGGGGGTTATTAATTTGGTTTCAGTTTTGTGGGGTTTTTTTTGGTGATTTTTTAAATTTAGATCATTAAAGGATTTCACACATGACTCTTAGAAGATAGATTCTTTACTTGCCATCAGCTGGGTATAGTCCCTTTCAACTTCCCATCTTTGTGGGCCATTGATGATTACCAACATTTTAATTCTGTGTGATCCAAAGGCAGTGAAGTCTAAGTAGTGCATGTGTCCCCTCAGAAACCAGTGATACATTTCTTGAAAGTAGATTTCCCCTTTGAAACTCTTTGGTGATGCAACACTGTGCCCCAGGTAGTCTAAATCCCAGGAAGAATTTCTTCCAAGTGCTTTTTTATTGAAGTCCATACCCTGAGCACACCAGAAATTATCAGAAGAATGTCATATATAAAGCTTAACATAAATAAATGGCCTGAAAGCAATAATATGAAGTACCAATATTAAGTGTTGCATGTAGTAAGTGATATCCAATTGCACGAATACCAAATGTCTATTGATTGGCCAGGAAACAGGGAAAGGTGTAATGGTGTAGAAATGTATCCCAGAGTGAGTCTCAGGGAAAAATGAAAGGCTGTTGCAAAGCTAAGGTAAAAAACTTGGACCATATTTAGAGAAATACTGTAAACGAGAGGTGGGAGGAATTATTCTGCAGGGCAGTGTCACCATTTGGGTGCACACTTTGAGAGGGACAGGGAGATTTTAGAGGAAAACATCAAGGGCAGTAGGGGTTTTATAGTGTCTGAGCTATAGTGAAATTTGAAAGAATTAAGTAGAACAAGTTGGGATAATCAATGATCATTTTCAAATATATCGAAGCTGTTTTTGTAAGAATGGCAGAGATCTATTAAGCTACAACTTTTCATAATGGAAAAGAGACCAGTTAGACAGGATGCACAACTCGTTTATAAAGTCATGAGTGACATAGAGAGGACGAATAGAAGTTAACTGTTCCTTGTTCCTCCCATTGCAACATTTTGAGAAAGCTCGTCAACATATCAGGGCCAAGATTCAGAATAAATTAAAAAGATAGAATTGGAAGGTCAGAAAAAAACTTCACATCAATGGATGTTATGTAAGTGGAATGAATTTGGGGGAGGCAGGAAAACTAATGGAGAATTCCTACCAATTTCTACTCTTTCTTACTGAGGGAGTCCTGCTTGCACCCAGGATGTGAGTGCAGAGCTGGTGACCACAAGGAGAGGTCTGTGGCCAAGCTGACACTTCCACTCAATGCACAAAGCAAAGATGTGTGTGGTGCAGTAACTTCAGTGCACATTGACAAGCAGAGCTAGCCAGTTTAGTGATAGCCACACAACACAAAATTTCCTGTAGACTAACCCTGCTTTTGTCCCAGCACACTGGGTAAATAGTGCAGCTCTTAGTCCTTGGTGAGTTCCAGCACGTGGTTGTTAAATGGATCATTTAAAGTCTTTTAGGTGCATGTGTATTACACTATTAAAAACTTGAAGGAATTAGTAGGCCTACATAGTGACATTAAAGTAAGGCATATATTTTCTAAATATTCTGTGTTCATGTTTCCACTCAGTGCCAGCAGGATCAGGCCTTTATTTCTCTTTAATTTGTCACAGACAACCTTAAAATGGTAATACAAGATATAAATAGGAATCTTCAGATAAGTGGAGCTGTTTTGTATCTGTTGAGGACTGTCAGCAATATGCTTGCTTTTTTCTTTCAAGCTGAAATTTAATTGGTGCTTTTTTTCTCCCCTATGTCATATTTTTGTTTAAAATTTATACCTGGCTGGAGAAGTTACTTAAAATTACATGCAGTTGGTGACTTTGTAAATGATTTAACAGATCAAAATTATTTTCATAAATAATTCAGACAGTTTTTCACTAGTTACAAATGTAGAACTATGCAGGGAATGTGGCTCTTTATAATGTGTAAACACTTATGAACATGAGTACTTTCTGTAAGAGCATTCCCATTAACTTAAAAATCACTGTTATAGGACGGCATACTTAGAGATATGGGCATTTAATTGGAAAGCATTAATTCCATCTTCAGGTAGGAGATTGAGTCATGTTTTCCAAGCTGCCTACCACATGTGAATTCTTGATGGATAGGTTTTTTCCAGAGCATCCAATCTATCCTCTACCTTTCTCTCTGCCTTCATGCTCCGATTGCAAGGTGCTTGAGGACAACTTTCTATCCCCTTGTCCCTGTCATCTCTAGGTGAAGTGAACCAGCAGGGTCTGCTGTTGGCAGGAACCAACTCGAAACTCATCCTTGTCTCCATACAGTGATTTGTAAAAATGAGATCAGCTCTCACAAGCCACTGTGTTAGATGGAGCAGATGCTGCTCATGATAGTGTAATAGGTGGGTCCCAGCAGTCCCAATGACGTCTCAAAGTGGCAAATCTGTTTCTAAACTGCTGTCCCTGGAGCTCTCTGTTCCATCTCCACCCCAGTGGTCCTATCCATCTCCTCCTCATGGCAGGACCAGCCCAGACCTTATCAGCTCCTTGAGCCTTTTGGACGCTCCAAAAAAAAAAAAGTTGTCTTATCCCTGTTCTAAAAGTTCACATGAAAATTAAATCTCGTATTAGCCCTTGGAACGAGTTCAAACACAGTTTTGCATGAGGTGTAGGCAGATCACAAATTAGCAGCTCTTGAGCAGGTATCTGGTGACTATGGGGTCTTTTCTGGGCAGACTTCAATGATATGTGCTCACAGCCCAGGAGGTGGGACCATATCCTGGGCTGGAGCAAGGGAAATGTGGCCAGCAGGTTGAGAAAGGTGATTTTCCCCAGCTACTCCACTGTGGTGAGTGAGACTCTCCTTGGAGTCCTACATCCAGCTCTGGGATTCCTAGTGAAGGAAAGGCATGGACCCGTTGGAGCAAGTGCAAAAGTGATCAGAGGGTTGGGATCTCTCTCCTATGAGGAAAAGCTGAGAGTCTAGATTGTTCAGTCTGGAGGAGAGAAGGCTCTGTGCTGCTGCTTTTTGGTACTTAAAGAGGCCTGTATGAAATATGGGAACAGAAGTCTTCTCAGGTTCTGTTGTGATAGAACAAGGGCCAATGGTTTGAAATGAAAGGACACTATATTTAGACTAGATATAAGGAATTTTTGTTTTCCAGTGAGGGTGATGAAACACAGGAAGATGTTGCCCAGAAAAGTGGTGGATGTCCCATCCTTGGAAACATCCTGAGCTAGGTTGAACAGGGCTTGGAGTAACTTGACCTAGTTGAAAACATCCCTGCTTGGTTGAAGGAGGGTTGAACTGCATGTCCATTAAAAGTTGCTTCCAACCCAAACCATTCTATTATTACTGTTCCAGAGGGAGATGGATTTTCAGGCAAACTAAGCCCAGGCTTCTGATACTCACCAATAAACAAAAATCAGCAAAATGAAGTGGATGTATATTTTTGTATACGTCTCCAAATTACCAGCTCACAGAAAGTGTAGACATAGCTGAGGTCCTTGAAGCACCCTAAGTGGAGCCTCTCCAAAGACAGAACAGCTGTAAAGGCTTTGGTTTAGACTGAGGTGTGAGACTGTTTTGTTCTTAAGGAAGATGTGAGACAGTTGTGTGCAATCATTTCTATTTTAATGGGGGATCTTTCAAGTTTGTTTTATATTTACTTTCTCTGTTTCCCTTTGTATGTGCTGCCTGTGGTGCAACAAGCCTTTTTGCTTTTTCTTTTATCTGATTCATTGAGAAGACAACTTCTCTTTAATCACTGTCAGAGACAGGTTTTGTTTTTAAGAGGCTTGATTAGTATTCAGGGACTTCAGAGAACAGCAAAGAAGATGGTTTTGAATTCTAACATAAGATTAGAAGCAAGTTAATAATCACATACCTTGGCCAAGGGTTTATAGATCATCATGAATTTTTCATATCTAATGGATGTTTTAAGGGTTAATGGAATTTTTAATGGTATAACAATGGAACAAAAAGTTGAGTAGTGAAATCAAGGAAGGGGAATGCATAAATCTATACCATAGTAACCAAAACTTAAGCAATCTTCTCAACAGGAACAGCAGAGAATTAAGACATCCTAGAATTAAACATCAAAGGATAGCCAAAGGTGAATACCTAAAAAATTATTTGTAACTCTCCATGTCTTTTTTTTTGCTTATATTGGTCTTCTTTCTCTCATGATATGTAAGGTCCAAAGCTAAGCATTACTGTTTGAAATAGCTCCAGTACAGGAGGAAATATATACACATTGAGCAAGGAAATACCATGCAAACATGATCATAATACTTCCTGAAATGCAACTCAGTTGCAAGTTAATTCATCCATTTCCACAAAACTCTGCACTATGAAAGGCAGACAGACATCTTTGGAAAACCTAGAGCTGAAATGTTGGCAGCATCCAGAGGGGCTGGTAGAGCAGGAGAGGTCTTATCAGACTGGCTGTGAGCAAGTGGCTGGATCAATGCACTCAAGCCCAAAGAAGGCTGGAGGGCTCAAAAAAACTGATCCATGGACTTTTCATAGAGTAACACCCACAATTTGTGTTCTTCTGCATATTCTTTAGTACAAAAAGGTGGACATAGATTTTCCAAGAATCCTTGCTCCTGCAGTATGACTGTGATTTAAATGCCTTTCCTGGCAAATGGCAATATACTTGTCTGTGTGATGAGTGCTGTTGGAAAAAAAAGAAAAGACAGAGAAGGATCTCTGAGCAAATGTTTTCTTTTGGCATTTTTCTGTATGTGATTTTCACTTAATGGAAATGAATGTCTTGGCCAATTGCGACATGAGTTATTATTCAAATCTGTCACTGGAATAAATCTTCCTTTTCTGAGGTTTTCCCAAATGACTGTGTGTCAGGTAACTGTTTTTCACTTGAAAGCAACGATTAGCTCAAGTGTGAAGGGATGAATTTCGTGCCTTGCAAAATACTAGGGTGCTTGCTGTTTGGTGCATCTTAACACTGAAATGAAATCACAGGTGAAACCTGTTCTGGTTGAAAATCTGCAATAGTGGCAGGGGCTGGGGAAAAGAAATGGGAATTTTAATGAGCAGATATGTCCTCTCTTTTGAAAACATGAGCCAGCTGAATGCAGTAAGATCCAAATGGTCCAAGAGGCTAACTGGCTGATTCTTTCCATTCTTTGAAATTGGAATTTGGAATTAAATGCAGGTGATTTTAATTAGGCCATATGCATATTAATCAGAAATCACATTTGTGTGCTTGAGTTTGGTTTTCAATCAGGACATCGTGTTTAAAACATTGAGAAGTACAGATGTGATGCATCCTTCTCTTCAAAATGCTAATGATTGGTACAGATTAGGAATTACTGATCACTGAAATTGCTAAGATGGGTGGCTATTGGAAGTGCCAAAATAGTTTAATAGCACAGATTTCAGACATTTCATAGTAGTGTCTCCTAAAAATATTGCCATGCCACCCCCATCCCAAATTAATGCTTCTAAGGCCAGTGATGTAGTGTGCTCACACCTTAAGGTAGCACTGTGATTCATGTTTTAATGATAGTGGCTGCTGGCTGTAACTATGGAATGTATTGTCATGGAAACTACGCTTTTCTATATTTACACCAGTGCTGGTTATGCGAGAGACAGTGCTTGAAAGAAAAATCTGTATAATATATAGCTTAATAACCAGACAGGCAAGCTAGGAATAAACAGATCAAAGATTCAGCAATGTTACAGCTGCTGTTTGTCACCACAGTGCTTTTCTAAACAGGCTCCGTCACTGTTGAGAGAAGTGCTGCTGCTATGTCACTTTGGGCTCATGGGTCACACAAACTCAGGTGATTGCACAGCTGACTGAAGGGCATCCATGCAGTGAGCTCCCATGGCACACGGGCTCATGTCCAGGCTGGTCGGGAGAGAAGTGTGAGCTGAGTGAATTGAGGACAATAGTTTGTAAGAGCTTGTTATTTGAAAAAAAGAAATCTTCAGAAATGGAACTGGGTTGTAGCTCTGACTGTGGAGCACCTCCATCTGCCACTTCCATCTAGAAACTGCTGTAATTTTACTGAGCCTGGGCTCTTGCGAGTGCTAAGTTCAAAACAGAGTGAGAAACAATAATCGGAAAACATTATTCCAAGCTGGAATTTAGCTGCACACCAAAATTGGATAAAAATAAATTTATTGTGTGGTGCAACAGTAGGAGCAAAGACGAAGAAATTGGTTGTTTTATGGCATTGAACTTTGCAAAGCAAGGGTAAATTATCCTGATGAAATTCTACTTAAAGTATGGATATATGCATACATGCAACACACACATGCATGTTATCTATCCTTATATAAGCGCACTATATAAAATCTTAGTAGAACAGGGTGCCTAAGTTAGGGTCTGCAGCATCAGGCATCTTTATAAAAAAAATCCTGTGCTATTCATCCTCTTGTACTGCTTGATCTGGCTTCACACCGGGACCTCCATTTGCCATTTTCTCTGTTCTGTTGTATAACAAATTTCTACTTCGGGTTTGTTACAGAAAACTGTTTCAGTTGTGACTTAAGAACTCACTTGCAATTGCCAGGGAGACAAGCTGCTCTCATTTCTTTAGAAAGAGTTTCTAATTTGATGGGCAGAGCTTAGTGAGTCACAGAAAAGCAGGGTCAGGGCACTGTGGAACAACTGCTTGGTTTACTCTGCTATCAGCTGTGAAATCATTAAGGACATCACTTTACTTTCCATGTCATGGCCTTTTCATTTTGTATTTGTGTCTGCCAGGACCAAACCTAAACCTGGAGGATAAATTAATCCAACTTTTGATATAAATAATCCTCTTAAAAAACACAGCTCGTGATTTGTTCATCCAAGTGCTTTATTATGCATTTTCAGCGGGTGTTGCTTTAACTGAAGGAGCAGCGACAGCTGTAACAGAATCCCAAACTTCTTGTTTAATTATTGCTTTCTGGTTTACGGCAAGATGTTTGCAGGTTGCAGGATAGCAGTACTAGCTGGAGACAGTTACATTGCCTCCAAAGCAGAGTTTAAAGAGGCTTGACTTTTTAGCTTCATGCTGGTGCATTTTCCGTGTAACTTCATATCTTTATTCAGTGTCTCCTGCAATCCTTCAACCTGTCTATTTGTAAATTTGTGCCTGGAGAAAGCTCCCATGTGGCAAGCCAGGATTGGATAAATGTTGCTTGTATTTCTCTTATTACAAACTCCCAGCATCTGTGATTTTCAGCTCTGAGTACAGTTTGTTTCCTGCTGAGATTCATCTATTTGAGGAAAGCAAAGGTCATCGCTTCTCTGGAGTTGCGACTGATTTGATTCTTTTTCACGGGGAGGCGCTGGGAAGGGAATCCTTACTGGAATGCATATTGATAAAGGCTGAGGATCCTGGCTTCTTAGATAAGTCATTTTTTTTCCTCTTCTCTCCACACTATGACTATGTATTGCAGCAACTCACTGGCTTTTTACCAAATCAGGAGCTGCAGTATTTTTCTTCCGATGGAATAATTTCAGCCCACTTCAGCTAGCATGACAATCTTATGTGATTGTTATGAGTAGGCGTTTACATCCTTTTACATGCTAATACTGCCACACCTGCTAGTCCCCCTCATTTCCATTTCTCTCTCTTTTTTTCCTTTTTTTCTTTTTTTTTTTCCCCCGATGTAAAAACTAATTTCCCAGAGGAAGGGAAATCCTGAGATCCGTGATCGTTGTTGCATCGTTGATTCACCAACAAAGAAGGGGATGGCTGAATGGGACCCAGGTAGAGATTCAAGCAGGCTGCTTCTGACCAGCAAGAGGAAAGCTAGCTGTTGAGCAGCATATGTTGCCGCTCCATGTGCTGTGTTAGCTACTTGTTTTCAGCCTTCAGTAGGCTGCCACTACTGCAGCACTAAAGGAATGTGCCCTATTGTTAAAAATCCTGACTGCTTTACACCAATGATTTGCCACTGCAAAGTTGCATGCACCAACAACACTTTATCGTTGATGTTTGGATGCAAGGTAGGATGTGGTTAATGTATTTAAATGCATGCTGTAACTCCTTTGAATATCTGTGCTGTTTAATTTCGTGTCTGACTAGAGATTTCAGTGCAAATTGCGATCTGTTGGCTATAAATTAGGGCTTACAGCCGGCATGCTTTAAACGTTAGAGAAAAAAAAAATCAGAAGTAAAGCTTTCTTATTTCCCAGGGTTATACGAGCAGAGATTTACACGGGAGAATTACGGATTATGAAGCATTTGTTTTAGAGTTGATTGTATACTTAGCTAACAGTGCTAAGATTGCTAAAGCACTACTCTGCTATTTGCCTGGCTTTATTGATTTGGATGTGTGTACTGTTATTACAAAAACACAATCCAGCAAGACTGAATGTATTTTTTTCCATTTATATTGCTGCCTTGGTTTTTAACCAGAAGAGCAATACTGAAGTATACAACCCTGCACTTCTCTGTGCAGAAAGAAAGAATAAAGTAAGCTCCCGTTCCCATTTTTAGGTCTAGAGGAATATCTTTAAGTAAATGTTTTCTTCTAGGGACTGGACAATTATTTATTTTCCATTTAAATTTAAATCATAAGGTGGCGCAGTTAGCCAGAGAAGTTTTTTCCTGGCTGTGTAATGCAACCCCATCCCAATTTTTTTAACAATAGGGTTGGATTGGACTATATTTTCCCCCCCATACATCCTGGCTTGATGTTTGAGTATAACCAATGTTTGCTATTTTACTGAAATAATTCAGAACTCATGACACGTCTTTAAAACTTATTGTCTTTGGGGAAAAAGTTTTGGTTCCTGGATCATTGGGTCAATCGTAATGATTTTACGGGGGGAGGGGGTTACATATTTTGTCCCATTCCTTTTCCCGCTCTCCTTAAATACTGGATGATATTAAAACTGTTCCTCTATGTCTAAATAGAGTAGGAAATGAACAGTTATTAATAAAAAAAATAATGTCAGTAATTACTTAAAATCATTAACCTCAGACTTGAACTTTGCTAAACCTCAAAAATAGCTAAGCTGCAAAAATAAAATTTTAGTTTTACAGCCCACAAACTAGGGAACAGAGTATGCTTTGTGAGTTCCTATGTGACAGAGTAATCTAAATAAAATGAAAAGACTTTATGGACTAGGTTATAGATGACTCAATGCTGCCTAAATGTATATCAGCTAGAAGTTAATGACAGCTCATGTATTTGTGTAATACCATAACTCAAACTTGGTTATAGTCAAATGCAAATTATTCGTGTACCTTCTGCTTTTCCTCTAACTATGGCCTACCTATATGTCTGGTTACTTGAGGCTTTCTTGAACTAAAGTTTCTTGTTTCTTCCCTTCTGTTTTAAATGGGTAAAAAATATGTTTTATTAGTGAAAGGGTTATAATTTAATTGCTGTGTCATGATGCCACTAGGGATATAAATAGCATTAAGAGTTTGTCAGATCAGAAGCTTTTTTTAATTGCTTTTTATAAGATTTTTTTTTTTACTTTAACTTTCAAACCTTAAGTCCTCTTGTTTTCAAATGTTAAATTCTAATTCATAAAGGTGAATTGTTAGTCAGGGGAAATTAAATAGAAGCCACCCTTCTACGAAGGTAGGCCAGTGGCCTAGGGACTAGTATCCAATTTGTATTCCTGCCTGTAAGCATGATTTTCAAAGAATATTCTTTGATGCACTTAAGTTCTTTCAAGATTTTCAGATCCTGTTAGGAGGAAGCAAGAGAACAAAAATCATAAACTCCAAACTTTTTTTTTCCCCCCTCATCTTTTAGTGCTTCAGGCTCATTACATTAGTCACAGTCAATGTTTTATCTTCTTGTGGTGATGTATGAACTACTTCTCAAATGAAATGTGGATGTGTGGTATAGAGATCATTTTCAGTGAGATGAGAAGGAGCACAAGTGAACTTATTTATCTTGGTCTGGTTCAACACATGTCCAATTAGTTCCCTTTGATACTGCCATCAAGCATGCATGAGTTACACTGGTAAATGCACAGAAATCACCTCACTCCGAACAGCTTTTTCTCATTTTTGTTTGTTCTGCAGCCTGTATATGAATTCATGACTTTTTGCTCTAGACACTTATATTTCCAGATTTATAGGTGCAGATCCATTGTTAATAGCCAAAGAAGTGTGAATAAGAAGTAAGACTGTTTCTTTTTAAATGGTTTAGTCATATGGCATGAAGTCATGGATCTAAGCATGCTCATAATATTATGACTTCTATTATCACGTGTTCTTGAACTCAGGAAAGTGTAATATCCTGAAATGACACTTTATATTCTGGGTGACAGAGGAGGAAATAGGCCCTCAGAATATAATATCTAGATAGTGGAATAGACAACAGAGGAATTCAAAGTACAGGCAAATATTTCCTAGTGCTAAAAAATAGACTCCTTTCAAAAGGACGGGGCAAGTTACAGTATTGCTTACACTTTTGCTTTGCAGTTTTTAATTTTGTGTTTCATACAGACTTCTTTTTCCTATGGTCAGAGAAGTGAGTGAGAGAAATGCACCACCTCAGAACCATCACACCCATTTATCTGTTCCCCATGCAATAGTTTTTCTGTCTTCTCATTCCTAGCAGGTGGTGCCAGGGAGGTAGTGTGGTGGGGCAGGAAGAGGGTGCACATCTTACCACACCATATGTTGCAAAGAAGGTCAGTGGAGGAGCTCTCACTGTGCCTGTGGGAAGCTTTGCTTGTCAGCTTGATCTCCTGGGTTTTGATAGTTGTCCTGGACCTTTCCTTTCAGTCATGTCCAGTTTTGTGATCCTTGACTTTGAAACTGCAAAGAATTCAGAGGAGTTTAATTTGAAAGACAGGTCAGTGTCTACCTGAATTGTCATGATTGCACTTTAACACATTTGAAGACTTGCTCAGTTTCTAGTAGAGAAGTACCCATGTTCCCATCCCAGCAGTACAGAGCTGAAGCAGAAACAGGATAAGCAGGCTGCAAAACACAGCCCTCAGGTGCCAGGAGGTGCTGTGCAGAACTGTCTTGTTCACAATCCTGCAGGGCTGGCACATGACTGCCTCTCCCCTGAGTCCATGAGAAGCTCCACAGCTACTGGACAGATTCATGTCCACAGACTGAAGGAAGGCTTGTGTGTAAGACAGGCCCATGTTTATTGATCTTCATTGAGAGGAGTGCACAGGCAGATAGCAGATTCACACTGAAGATGCTGAAACTTAAGTGCATGCTAAAATGTCAGTATATGCTTACTCACTTTGCTGAGTTGTTTTTTCAGTATTGCAGAAGAGTTATCTCCTGCCTCTCAATATCCTGTTTATTTTGCTCTTAATAAGAGTGCTGGGAAGGGATTTTAGGTTGACTGACATGTTTCTTAAATTATATTTTGGTCACAGTTCTGACTCTCAGATGGAAGTGTTATTCTACCTTGCCTCTTTTACTTCTGTATATTGAAAATAGATATTGAGAAGATTCCATTGACTTTTCTGTTTGTTGACCTTGACCAGCTATTTTGATTAATCCTACTTTCCTTTTGATTTAGGTTTATTTTTATATCTGTCCTAGCATAATTAAATTTCTTTTTAAAGCGATAAGATATACTTACCTCTCTTCCCTGTCTCCTTTCTCTCCTCCTAGCACATTTATTACAACCAGTCCTCCAGCAAAACAGCTGGTTTTGGTGGGGCTTTTTCCTACTATTTCTCAGTTTTAGCTGAAACAGCCAAATAGTGACATATTCCACTGTCCAAGGTGAGGATGCAAGTAAACCCACTTGTTTCTTCAACTGCCAGAACTTTTATGTTTTGAAAAATTATTGGAATGCAGAAGATTTTATTATTAAGACAAACATTAAGTATTATTACTGAATATCTTGACATTCCTATTTATTGTTTTTACAATTATCAAACTGTTAGAAAATTAGTAGTTTTCTGTACTGGTATTATTAGTCGTTTTAAAGAAACTCTTGTGTGCCACTTAGTTCTTACTTGCGAATATTCTCTGTATATAATTTAGATCTGGCTAGTGTAAGGAGCAGCAGTTTGAGATGACAGGAAAGTACTTCTCCAACTAGGTATGATCCATAGTAGACCTGTTTAAGGCCTTGCATGCTTTAGCTTCTTGATGTACCCACAGAACTGAAGTGCAATGGATGCAACTAGATAGAACACTCACTCAAATTCCAAATGATTTTTTGGCAATCTCCCAGCCCTGCCCATGTAGCCTGATTTTTTGCATTACAGAGTAGGCTTGGGGTGTGGAAACAGGATGCCTTTTTGATGAAACTAAGCAGAAACACACTGAGTATTCCGCAAAATCTTACATGTATTCAGCTTATAAAAGCAGATTAACACTATTTCGAAGGAAAACTTAAAACACAGGTGTGATGCTGTGGTTGAGCCCTTCTTATCAGCTCTTCATTCTGTGGATCCATTCATGCTGCTTGCTGATGTGTACCTGACCTCTGACTCCACTGATGTATTTAATTTCTGGGTTCTTAGGGGCCAGAACTGGAGAGATGTAAAAATACAATATATCCATGGTCATGCTGAATTCAGTGATCCATCTGTAGAGACTGGTATATTGTGTAGGGTTCCAGAACCCTCTGCAAGAGTTTGCTGCCTATTCATGGGCAATCAGCAGAGTAAGTCAGCTGGAACATTGCTGCCACTTGCTATGCATAACATTGACAGCGGTGCTGAGAAACCTACTTCCACGAATAATTCTTGTGAGGCTACTGTGGTGTTTAAATAAAAGTGCTCAGCAATAGAAGGAGCTGCAGAGGAGATGCAGCATTGCCATTGGCAAGAGGCTCTGAGCATGGTCACTTGAGTCTCAGAGGATTTGTGCATTAGTGCAAAATGCTCAAGGCAGGGAGAGTTTTCTTCTCAGGCATTACATTTATGCAAGCTGGACATGGGGTGTAAGCCCAAGCAAATTTACCTGGCTGTATCTTTTTATTTCTGTCAGGCATTCACTAACCCCTTACCCTTTACCCCTTCTGGCTGAAGAAGTGATAGCTCTCCAGCAGTTCCCACTCATCATCAATGACTGTGGGAAAATAACAACTACACATTTTACTCAAAGACCACCAGTCCGAGATCTTTTGATTAGCAAGTAGCAGTTTGAGGCTGTCAGGAACTCCTCCCAGTATTAAAAAATGTATAAAATGGATCCTACTCTTCAGGACTTTTTGCTCTCCACCACTGAAGAGCACTGAGAGGAGCACTGGTATCAGAGAACACTGTGGCTTTGTACATGATCCTGAGTTTCTTAACTTGAACTCAGCACGGGTGCTGCAGAAATCTATGTTATAGGAAGCACAGGATGGCAGAAGCCTAAGGAGAGGTAGGAGGCAGCAGCAGGAAGGTTCAGGTGGGACAGGTGGAAAAAATGACGTGAGGCAAGATGATGCAGAGACAGCAACTTAGGGGTAGGATGAGAAGGCAGTGGTCTGGGCAAGGGTCCTGAGGAGGCAAGCTGAAAGGGAAGCTGGTGAGGTCTGGCTAGATTGTAAATGGTAAAAAAGTTGTATTGTTAATCTTCTGTGTGACTGAGGGCATGAGCCCAAAATTTCAGGAGTTACTGGATCACTGGTCAGGAATGCAAACAAGTGTTACCATTTTCTCTTATTGGAGTGAGTTCACTTGCCAGCTGTCACCCACTGGCACTGGCCAACATCTTGGAGGGAAATGCTGAGGCATTTCTCAAAAAGCATCAAGATCAGGTGTTAAAAATACTTGTGTTTGTATGAGAGTACTGTGTTTCTCTTTCTGCCACTGTCATGCCCACAAGCTCCCTGTACACTGTGACAGAAATGGGTGGCTGGTGGGAGATACCCTGAGACAATATAAATTAAGAAAACAATGCTGAAAATGGCTTTTTAAAATTCAGGTGTCTTGTTTTGGTTTTTAAAAAGTTTTACACACTGAAAAAGAGTTCTATTGAAGGTGAGATTCCCAATCCTGACATTGTTTTGAATCAGTGATTTTTTTTCACCACATTTTGCCAGAATGTCTTTTTAGCTGCCACCAGCAGCTGGATGCTGGGCTGGATGGCTCACAGTGCTTGCTGTCATAGAATCATAGGATGGTTTCTGCTGAAGGGAATCTTTATCACCTAGTTCCAGCCCCATCTTGTTGACATGCTTCTGTCACCACAAGAGCATTCTCTGGTAGTGCAGCAGTGGAGTCTGATATTCACCACTCCAAATTACTTATAATTCACCTGGAGCTAAAGGACACCATGAATGCCCTCTGGACTGTACCTTTGACCATTTAGTCATAGTGGGAAAAGGGTTTCTTTTTTCAGCTGGAAATAAAGAGGAGCTGATTGTTGTGGTTCTTAAGTACGGCAATAAAATTTACCTATGGAAAAAGTAGGGCAGAAGGAGCATAGCTAAGGGTTACTGAACGCATGGAAGAAGTTCAGAGTTTTCTCAGGCACTTAAATTTTTTAAGGTATTTTTGCTTCAAATTATACATAATAATTACATAAAATGAGGTACTTTCAAATATAAATGACTTGGTGCTCTGCTACATGAGCTGCTTGATTTTGCAAACTAATTATTGACTAAGAGAGGGATATATATAGACATTCATCTTAGCTGTAAGAGATGTCATAGAAGAGAATGGTGATAAAGAAGTGTTATATAAATATATTTAAGTGATAATAGCAATAGAACTGAAAACTGTCACTGAACAGTTCTCCTGATCTTTGAAAAGTAGCTTTTGTGTTTCCAGTGTAGGTGTCAGAAATATTATCATGATTAAAATATATATATTTATTGCTTTCACTTTTCTGATTCTGTTTCCTTCAGCTTTAAGCATTTGCCATAGTAATAATAAACATGAAGGACAGGATTTTTCAAGAAAGCCTAGCTGGGGGTTGTGCTGAATGTAATGGAAACCTCAATGAGAAGAAAGATTACTGATGGGAATTCCTCTGACTCCCTGTAGAAGTTAATGATCTGTAATCCCAGGAGAGATGGCACAGAATGATCTGATGAAGTATTGAGGCAGCTTGAGCTATTCTTTTGAGTCACTTGGCTCTTGACTGTTCTGAGAAGCAAAGGGAAGTTAGAATTGGGAAGTAAAAATCTTAACCCACTTAAATGAGGAATTACACCCATTAGCTACTCAAATGGTCCCCACCAAGCCAGAAATGCAGGTTTTCTGGGAGACTGACTCTCAGTAAACAGGACAGTTTTTCATTTATTCCTTAAACTGACATTTCAGAAACCTTGATTCTGAGAATCCTGACAGATTGTTTTGGGGAGATTTCCTTTAGGACATGCTGACAGCTGTTCAGGGTAATTAAGAAGAAATACGCTAAATATGAATGTTCAGAAAGTCGTAAGGTACTGTCAGCACCAAAGTCCACACAGTGAATCACCTGGAGGCTCTGTAGATGTGTCTGATGTGGTAAAGAGTCTGTGCCAACGAATAGTTGCCTGAGAAGGAATGTAGACACATCACTTACCTGCAGGATGTGAGCTCATCCCCTATGGAAACAGGCTTGTAACTTCAGGCCTTGGACCAGCTGCAAATATTTAGAATATACCTATATTTCTAAGTAAAGGAGGACTAATGATTATACTCAAATACTCAATCCCTGACTTTCCATATTGAAAAATTGTTAGATATTTCCCTGGGCTGAATTTGTTGATGATCTCAAGCTCTTTCAAGACAATTTGTAGATGTGGCTTGAAGGATTGTTCACTCCAGAAACTTCTTCCAAGAGGGAGTAGGGATGAGAGTGCATCAGGGGAGATTAGTTGCAGCCTATAGGCAAACCTCTTTCCTCTACCTTCAAACACCTCCCACCCCTGCCCTTTGCCTTTTGGTGATATTTGAGAGCGTGAAGCACATCTTGTGTTCATTTATTAAAGATGTTACTTTAGTAGCAACATGGATGTGGGCCTCTCCCAACCACTTGGCCTGAGAACCAAGGGTCATGCTGAGAAACATTCAGCATAGTTGATGCAGCATAAGGGCTCCATCATGGTTCTACCACTCTGATCCTGAAAAATGTAACCAGTTAGATTTCATGTAATCGTAACAGCTCGGTCAGGCTGGGTTCATCTGGACCTGCAACCGCCACGCATGTGACAGTCCACCTGAAATGTAGCCAGGTATGCTGGGATAGAGGTCTGAGCCCAAAACTGGGAGAAACTGTGCTGAGTTCAGAGATCCTGTGTCCAGCACAGAAAGGTGCTCCACCCTCTAATCCTTCCCATCCTAGCTACTTAACCACTTAACCTTTACCAGCCACAGGTACTTCAAGTAGGAAGAGGAGTTTAAATTCAGAGAATTAAAAGATTTCATAGATAGAAAAGGCATTTAAATGAGTAATGCACTCTTGCCTACCACCTCATAAGGTTTATAACAATGCCCTGTGAACAGTATATTGTTAAACTGTGTTAGTCCTGGCCCTTACCCTGTTTATGAGAGGTACTGTCAGCTGGCAGTGAGATGACTTGAACTTTGTACACATCCCAGGGAAATCCCAGTCTGTGTAAAACATAGTTCCATAACAGGATAGTCACCTCCATAAAACATTGAAAAAATAGCCTGAGCCAGAGACGGTATTGTGACCTTGATTTAGGACAGGGAATGGGAACTCCTTCTTTCTATTCCTGGCTCTCACATGGAGTTCCTCTTGTGGCCTGAGGAAGATTGTGCCTTGCATCTCCTTCTAGAAAATCAAGTTGGTAATACCTGCCTCAGAGGAATATTAAGAATTAATAGTTATTGTGTGTAAATAGCACTGAAATGAAATGAACCAAGTAAATACAATTGGTTTAAGGACCAACATAAAGCCATGGTTAGGCAAAGATGGGGAGGATATAAGTGAAAATGGAGTGATATTAGTGAAAAATCAAAGAATCTCCCTTTTTTTTTTTCCCCCCGAGTCCCTTTTTCCACACTATTTCTTTCAGGTATACCTTGAAATACTATTATTCATCCTTTTTTTTAGGTTCTTCCTCCAGGTCTGAGGTTTCATATCCCCTCTTTTTCCCCACATCAGATTGTTGTAGATGATTTGCAAGTCCCTGCAGAAGTGGATTTGAAAGGAAAGTGCTGACAGGCTCTTATCTCCACCCATCCAAGATAGTACTGCTATAGTCTAATTTATTATATAAAATTGCTAAAGGGAAGAAGCGATTTCCAGAGCTCTGGCTGAGTTCTTATTTTGCAAAGATTATTTAAAAATAGTCGTAGGATGATGATACACAAGGAAGGAAGCTGAGAAGCAGAAGAACGAACACCTGTTGCAAGGAGGCAAAATGTGTAACTGCATCATGCAACTCTTGTGAGTGTTCAGGAATTGTGGTTAGGCTGATCACTGGGAGGGATCACATTCAGCCCAGTTCAGAGGGCCATGTGGCTCTCACACTGCACATTATATCCCAGGTTCTGCAGTCTACAATAAATTAAGAAAAGTGCTGTAGAGCTGTGTGAAATTCAGGACACAACAATCTGCAGAGCTGTGAGGGAAGGTCTTTTCAGTGTTCTTGCAGCAGTGTTTTGTGCTGTACCTATAAAATATATTTTTCCTACTTGTTTCTTTCCCTTGTCTGTGTCAGTCTTTCTGCTCAGGTTCCTGGTCCTTAGCTTAAGAAAGATAATAAATTAGCTGTGTAAGAGCTAAGCACTTGATAGCATAAGAAAGCATAGGCCGTTTTTGCACTGGCAAAATTAACTGAGGACAAATATTCCATACACAGTATTTTGGGATATAAAATAACCAGGACAATATGTTTTCGTAAGATAAAGTTTGGTGATACATTTTGAAAGATGTATTCCTTCCCAGAACAATTAAGAAAACTCAAGGGAGGAGGTGAGAGCAGAGGAGGAGGAAGAAGTTGACCTAGAAAATGCACTTGCGGGTCTAATTTTGTGTGTATGTACGTATTACAGAGGAGACTGTTGCACCACCTCCTCAAAGCCCTGGTGTTTTGAACTCTTTACTATGTGCATCAACCCCCACGTGAGTTCCAGACACGCAGGCCTTTAATTTTCCATCATTAAGGGTTTGTCTTTTCAGTGCTTGAAGATCAGAGCCCTGTAAAAGTGTTGGAAGTGAGGAGACAGAGAGGGAATAGAGACTATGAGAGAAACTTTCAGAGGATTGCAAGATCTGGTTAGGAAGTGAGAGGTTTTGTATTGAAAGTGTTTTTGTTGCAGAGCCTTCAGGCTTGCTTCCTGATGTCAGGTACATCTGCAGGGACAGGGGAACAGCATCTTCATCACAGAGCTGGGACTTGAACCTTAGGCTATTGCTCCTTGTGTTGGGGGCAGCTTCCTAAAACCGAGGTTTAATTTGCTGTCTATGATAGCCTAATCTGAGTGGATCTGATGTATAAATCTCTTACTGATACTAGATTGCACCACTTTTTGCATTAGCAACCACTTTCTGTGCAATTGGAATAAAAACTTTGTGTACTGAGCCAGAGAAATGAAGATGCTCTCAAACTAATCCACGTTCTGCGTGCAAATACCAGCTGTTTCTGGACTGTTTTTATTCACTGGCAGGGACAGCATAGGGCTCCATGAGTTAATAAAGTTTCTGTTATTAGATGAGAATTAGTTGTCCTGTAGTCTGATGAGTTTTCTTCTACTGTCTTCAGTTATTCATAAAAGAAAGGAGTGCAGATAGGAATGGGTCATCTCACATCATAGGAATGCATCAAAGTAATCACAGAATCTTAGAAATGTTGATTGGAAAGAACCTCTATAAATGACCTCATCCCAGCTTCACTGAAAGCAGGAGAAATGAGATGTGATTTAGCATGCAGCCAGACACCTCTCTTTGCAGAAGAAATGGTTTGGGTTTTAAGTAATGCCAGGTGAAATATCACTGCAGCTAAAACATAAGGAAATATGGGAAGCATAAACCAGAGTTTAAAACTAGGGAAAGGAAGTTGACAGTTCTGAATGTTGCTCCCTGTTCTTCCATTGATCTAATAAACATGAGTAGGAAGTTGATTTGTCCTTTGCTGATTAAAGCTGGGAGTGTTGCCAGGGACCAGAACGGTAGGGGCTTCTGTCTCCTTTTATGCCTCCATTTATGAGTTCAGAAAGAGTTTGTGAGACTCTAAGGTCAAGATCCTTGAGATAATTAGGTACCAGCCCCCTTGGCTTTCGACGGGAATTGAGTACTCCTAAGGATCTGCCCATGCAGAATTTAATTTTCTCCAGTGCTTCCTTTATTCAGCCTATCCCTTATTTCCTCCTTTGCTTTACTTCTCCAATATGCATATATGCCTTCTCTGCTGTTCCTGGCTCTTACTTCAAATTCACTGTTAGACCCCAGGTCAGTTGTTTTGGTTGGTTTGGGTAGGGAAGTTAGGAGGGCACTCCCGGAGAGACTCACAAACAGGAATAGGGATATGTGTCCATAACCTGTCATATATACTGACATACAAACAAGCAGGTCACTAAACTCTGCTCTCACCTGGTAGATTAGTAATACTCCCACTCTAAATTCTGAAACTTTGGTGACTATAGGTGCTTTGGATGATGGTGGGTGGATGGGAGAAGCAGAATGTCTGTTTAAGGCTGTAAACTGCATTTGAAAGTGTCAAAAATGTTTGTGATGCAGAGGCTATTTGCCTTATATAGAAAATTCATGTTGTCACATCCCTGAAAGTTCTTATGCAAGATTAAGAAGTCAAACAGGTCTTTCACTGCTGCATAAATAATAACACGACTTGTAAAAACTCTAATAACTTAAATCTAGCTAATGTATTTTAAGCATTTCTTTATTAAGAAGGCTTTAACTCCTTGAATTAATTGCAGCTAAAATTAAAATAAGGCAAGAAAAGGGACCAGATTCTGCTTTTATTTTCCTGCATAATTTATTCCACTAGTTAGATGATGAGAAGCTGATGCAGAGACGCAGGCTGATATTGTGTTGTAGTGAAATACCCTCCATGTTAGTAATTCCAGATTTGGCTAAACCTTGTAAATGACTGATTTAAAGACCGAGGCACAGCACTTAATAAGACTCTATTCCTTTGGGGAGTTGAGCTGCAGAAATTATGGTTAGGACATTTTGAGTTGCTTTTCTCAGACCTCAATCAGACTTGGTATCTAAAGAAATGTGGTAATTTTGTCTGAACATATTGTCTTTTGGAGTGGCACAAAGCCCTGTCTTCTCTTGCTTTTCCTATAATAAAATGGCTCCACAGAGCATCAAATGAGTATTGAGTATAACACTACATGTGGCCCCCTGGTATCTGTTGGATTTTAGTTGGGTTTAGGGCACAAAATTTACCAAACAGAACTACTGCAGTCATAAATTAGGTAGCTCTTTTGAGTACAAGTCACAAGTACAAGCTTGCAAAACTGACAAATTAGAGTAAACACAGCATTTCATCAGTGTTCTTTAGCTATTACATTGTTATCTTCTGCATGTGAATAAAAGTTCTGATAATCTTCATTCATCAGCTGCAAAGCAAAATTCGTTTTCCTGTTGTGACTAATGTGGAAAGGTTTCTTTTCACTCAAAAAGACTGCCGTGTACTGCAAAGAATAAGAAAATAATGAAGCTGTTGCAGGACAAAAGAGAAGGTGCTGAGAACTGGAAAGAGCTGAATGTTTTTTGAACTTGTAACTCTTCAAATTACATTTTCTCTGTGTGAACTTTTGAAAATGAAGTGAATATCTCCTGTTTCTAACAGTGTGCTTGAACCTGTGGTGTGCAACTAGAATAATTCTATGTCTGACCCATGATTATATAATGATGCTCAAAGTTGCAGTGCCATTCCCAAAAGAAAAAGACCTTATATGTTCATATTTATGGTTTAACAGGTGAGATCCCAAAAGAAGAGCAAAACACTTTATTTTTTTCAATGTGTTTTCGCTAATGCTAAAAATATGAGCTATAATTAAACGCTCTAAATATGAGCCGAGACGCCTGAGCTCGACAGCTTTTTGGTTTGAAACAACCACCCTCCAGGTGGTGGTGACCTTCTGGCAGTGTTTGCTATCAACTACAGCTGTTTTCATCCCTTCTTTGGCTGTAGATACCCCACTCTGCTTGCCTGCAGAGATTATACAAACAACCATTTAGCAGCTTGCTCTGAGCTACCACTTGACCCCTAAGGAGGGTGCAGACTGCTTAGAGACACATTGACTTGCTGCTATTCCCTGCTCCAAAGTGCACTGTCGTGCTCAGCTGCTGTCTGCACAGGTCAGGTTCAGGTGCAATCCCGCAATGGAAAACACACTTCAGAACAGATGCACTTTAGAAAACTGGCAAGTGGAAAAAGCTCGGAATTATTTTCAGGAGCTCTGTAACTATAGCTATATATTTTTTTGTTCTAAATGTCTATATTTAGGAAAATCCTTTGGAAGTGTATTGAGAACTTCTAGTTACTGGGCTTAGGGAAAAATTATATCAAGCTGTTTGATATTTGCGCTGGGAATGCCTCTGCAAATGGGAATTGCCTCTGGAAATGCCAATCTCTAATATATGAATTGTGTGGGTCAAAATAAGGGAAGACCCGGGAGCTTGTCCCATGGATCTTGGTGACAATTCTTTCCTTCTTCGTGCCTCTTATATCACTGCAGATAAGCATTGAAGAGAGATCTCTGTTTTGGCTACCCAGCTATTTCAATCTATAAGTTCTGATCTCTTGAGACTTTAGGAACAAAGCCAAAACCCTTCAGGTACCAAGAGAGGCTTTGGCTTACCTAGAAACAAGATATCTTTACTGTCCTTCAAACTCTTCTTAAAGCCTCATATGAGTAGTATAGAGTACTGATTTGGAGGTCTTCAGCAGGCATGAAGGGAGAAATACAAATCTGGGGAAATGTCTTTAGTTTGGATTAACCTTCTCTTGGTTTCGGTTGAGATTTTTGTTGGATTCCAAAGTTTCATATGAACTTCTCAATGAAAAGCTTTAAGTCTGGGTTTTCTTCTTGGAATTTCTTTCCTGGAATGTTTTTCTTATATATATGAAAGACAAGCATGGATAACAGCAATGAAATTAGAAAATACCTGGAGTGGTCTTTGTGCGTGGGTGGTTTGTTTGGCTGCTTTGTTTTCCTGGCTTGAGGAACTGTACATTTGTTCTTTTATCTTGGAACTGTACATTTCTTCTTTTATCTTGAAAAGAAAAACTCTAAAAACCAAAAAACAGCTTCAATTTGTGCTCTGCTGTTCCACTTTCTAAAGATGTGGTGTTCTGCTTTCAAAATAAAAAGCTCCTTTTCTCTTGAAAATTTTTCAGCACTGTAGTTGAAAATCCAAGAAATTCATAACATGGTCCTGTCTTCATCCTACGATGGCATAGTAGCCTATCTTCCTGTGCCTTCACTTGGTTTTTCAAGGGCTTCAATTGGCTACTCCAAAGCTGTAGTGCCATTGATTGTCATTCAGCCTCCTGTGAGTAAAACCATATTTGTTGTTACTGTATCCTTCAGGCTGACTGAACTAAGCTAAGTGGTGTGTGGCTGTTTACTCTCATCTGTATAAAATGTTAACCCTTGACTCAAGGAGACAATAGAGCTCTGATTTCTTCTGTTCCTGGCCCTGCCACAGGCTTCTTCTCTGGCTTCTGTGCATGACCTATTACTCAATCTGTAGGCATACTGCAATATTGCCTTACCTACTGCCACTACCTAGTCCTGTTTTGGCAGCACAATTGATGCTTGCCGGTGATTCAGTTTTATGCTGATTTCACCAAAAGCCGCAGCAGTATTGCCATTGTGTGGGCACCCATGTGGGATTGCATTAAGCAAGTACTCTACTGCAGAAATATTCCTTCAGTCCAGTCAGTGACAAAGGCAGGAACAAAGCAAAGAGAGGGCTGAAGGAGGTACCTTCTCCCACCAAACTTCTCGGCTTGAGCATCTCCACTACTAAAAGTGTTGCTGATTATCCCTTTAAGGGAAAAATGTTAATATACAAGATCTAATTACCTCTGTCTAAGCTGATACGCCTACAGCACCTTTTATATAACCCAAACAGTTGAGTTCCAATTATACAATTATAATTTAACATATATTCACTACTATTCCTTTAGGGAGGAGACTTATACTGAATATTTTAACTGAACTCCTTTCTCAATATGGACATATATATGGTAGGGTCTCAATTAATTACGGTGCCAAAAACTTGAATTGTTTTTAGTTCTTTAATGTTTTTAGTTCCTTTGAAGTGGATGTTTTTAGTTCCTTTTTACTTCAGTAAATGAGCTGGCTCTTCAGAAAGCCCATTTTCCATATCTTCAGCACTGACAGCAGTCTCTGTATGTGTATCTCAAACTCAGGCTTTGAAGCTCATGTTCTTGGGGTCAGCAGTGGCCCATGACTGCAATTAGATCAATAATGATCTCTCCATACTCAGTGGGAGCATCCTCTGCTTTGCAAACAGCCTATGGCAAGGTCCAGGTCTCTCGAGAAAGCGACGTGTTCAAATGGGGAGGAAAGGCTGCTGCTTATTTAAATGGGATGTCTTGCTCTAAAGGTTGAGAGCACAAAAGGTTGACTGCCCCTTTACTGAAAAGGCAAAGGGCTCCAACAACCATTCTTCTTTTCTGATAACTTCATGCAACTTCTGTAAGAGAGAAAAGCCCTCATCAGGATGACTTGATGAAGGCTGCTTGCTGCACACTTTCAGTCATTAATATCAATGAGGTTTGTAGGTCAGCTCTTCTGAAAACCCAGAGCCTAAGTTTGGAGCGAGGAGTCTGAGTGTATTCCTATGCTCAGAGCTAACTCAAGTTTTCAGAACAGCCAGGGGAAGTTAGAACTTTACTTGATAGAGCATAGGAGAAGAGATGAACCAAGAAACAGCGAGTTTGAGGGCAACCCTGGTGAGCAAGGCTGGGAATTGCTGGTGCTCCCCATGGTGGATTAAATGTATGTGGGGTGATAACAACTGCTGGAGGGGAGGAATCAGGTCTCAGAAGTGTTCTGCTCCTTTCCACACCTCAGCATCAGCCTATGCCAGGGCTGGCACCGTCTGCAGTGCAATGGCAGAGCTTGTGCTGAGTTCATTGCTGCCATGGAGGTTGCCTTACCAGCATCTGGAACACCTGGTTTAACACTGATGCAGTGTTTTCTGTACTACACTGTAGCCATTTCTGCACAGTGACTCAAGTTTAAAATATCCCCTGCTTAGACAACCAACTTTTGGAAATGTTGAATAAAATATCACATTGGGCTGTACCCATCAGATAAACAGAGTTCTCGCCCAAAGAAAATGTGAACATCATTAATTACAAGGCAAAACTGAATCATTACAACATTGTACTTGTGTTATTTTGAATATACAAACCCAAAAAATCTGGAGGTCAAGTTCCCATGGCAACCTTGACTCTGCTGCCTGTATGCACTGTGTGTGTATGTTTGTGTAAAATAGGAGCATGCATTATCCTGATCAGAGTGTTTTAGGACTTGCTGGTGAGGAAGATGTTAATCAGACCACAGATATCATCTTAAAAGTGATTTAGTTTTGCTATTTCTCTAACCAAGTGTTAAAACATAGAGGAGATTTTTAATTTCTGTCCAGTCTGCTAAGTATTCCTGCTAAAACATAATGCCTGAACCTTGTCATAAATGTGATCTATTACTGTTCAACTTTAGCTGTGCTTGTGACAGACACCCTGCAGCCATGAATCTTAAGAGGGAGTGAGATGAAATTGGCATCCATTTTTTTTGAGCGAGTTCACTAGAATCAAACATTTGGTTGCACATTGCACTCAATCCTAATACTTAACACTGCTGAGCTAATTTCACCCATAAAGATTTTTTTCAAGGTCAGACATTGTTTGCCGATCCATCAAGGATTATGGAGGGTGCAGGAGTCTGGTGACGTAGCAGAATTGTTCCCATGATGTCCTGACCTGGAGTAACTGCCAGGTGATACCTTACAATGTCATCTGAGGGAATGGCATTTTCAGGAGGTGTTCCCATGAAGCACTCTTAGTCTCTTCATCTCCTTCTCCCTCCTCACCCATGTTCAGTTTTTCCCAAATGTCCCCATCAGCCATCACTCTCTTGCAGAACACGGTGGCCCAGTGATCAGGGGAGGGAGGTGTTAAATGCTGATGTGGGGAGAGACCAACAGCTGTAAGAAATTTAATTTTTTTTTTTTTTAGCAGGCAGAGTGAATAGGGGGAAGTTTTGTGATTAAACAGCCCCGCCACATATTATATCCTTGTGAAACATGTCTGGATGGTGAAGGCATTAAAGTGTACTATTCATTTTTATGACTATCATGAGATTCTGTCAATGGCATGTTCCTGGTAGTGAGCTTTACAAGTATTATGTAAAGTGCTTTTCAAAACGACACCCTATTATATTTTTTCCCCTATGCTTGCCTTTAGCTTTATTTTCAGTAACATAATTCTTCAGGGTGGTGGCTCAGAAAGAGGAATAACACTTTGAAGGAAGAACTGAAGGTGCAAAACTTTTCCTATACAAATAAATACACATCCTTGCATCTACTGAATATGACCATATTCTTGCTGAACTGCTGTGTAAAGTCAAAGGAGACATTAAACACACATAGCATAAGCATAATGTGTGTATAAATATATTCTGAGCAGACACACAGAATAATATAGAATTTCTAAGGTCTCCAAGATATAAACCAAAGGACAGAAATTAGGAGTCACTGTGTTGAAGAGCTGTGAGTATATAAAGCAGATGTAAGTATTAAATCACTAAGAATTCTAAATCTAAAGAGCAGAGAAATATGAAGCAAGAAACGTCAGAAAAATTCTATCCTGTTGTCATTGGGGGTGTGGGATTAAATGTTAGAACAATTCAATTAGGAAATGTCTTCAGATGGTGAATTGCCTTTAAATATAGGAAAGCTGGATGTACTGAAGTAGAGCAATTATTTCTGTGCTTTAAGTACACATTGTTTTGCTGTGAGTCATGAGGTCAAATAATATTTAGCCTCTAAAACTTAGCATCCTGCCAAAATTAAAAAGCGTAGAGATTTCCTGCCAACACAATTCTGAACTGGTATTTTTATTTCCTTGGATATAGCACAAAAGCAAAAATGTATATTTATGCCCCTGAAGGCACTTGAAAACATAGCGCAATTATAATCCTCAGATGTCTTTCATCATAATTACTTTTCTTTTGTTTGTAGTTAAAATTTCTGTATTTTTTTAAAAAACAGGTTTGAAATTAAACCTTACAATCAGGTGTGATATATTTGCAATAAGCCTAATGACAAACCTTTTTTAGATTAGTTGTCTCTGATATAATCAGTGGATACCTTTGTGCTCATGTCAGTAAGACACAGTCTTTGGGTCGGGGAGGTGACATCAGGTTTCAGTGGTTATTCCCAGCTAGATGAAATCAGGCATAAAAGAGCCCTCTTGCAAATGCTGTCAGAACAAAGGGATTGCTGAACAGGATTCAGAGAAGGAACAGAAAATACATGGAGAAGGAGAGTGAAACACTTCAAAGCCTGCCTCACCAAGGCTAGAATTCTCCAGGAAGGTGGAGCATAACGAAAGTGACACCACTCTAGGTTTTCAAGCTGTGAATGCCAGTACAATGCAGATCCTTTTCTAACAATTGCTGGGTTAAAATCCTCTGTCTTTGAGAGTTTTATTTGTCCCAGCCAAAAAGACTATAAAACTGAAGCAAAGGATGTAGAGTGCTCTGTGCCCCATAAGCATGGAATGTGAAGAGTGGCTTTAGTTGGAGATCCAAAAAGCTGTGGAAGCTGTGAGTGGTGTTCCTGAGGGTTGAGTCTCTGGAGAGAGATCCCGTTGGTTCCGTGCCCACGGAGACGCGGGTGTGCTCTGCTGCGCTGATCCTCAGCGTGCGCCGCAAACACGCGCTGACTCCGTCTTCTGTGTCACGGACACCCCGCCTTTGTTTTCTGCCAGTCATTCAGCTGGAGCTCTTCCAAGAGCACATCAAGCCTTCTCAGCTTTCCTGTGGCACAAAATAGTGGAGGAGGGATTGAGCGTGCCCAAGGCACATCCCAACACCGCTCTTGTGACTTGGAGAGTAAACAAAGCTCAGGAACATCACTAAGAATTCTGAAAGGAAAGATGTAAGAATTTGATAAACAAAGGGAAGAACCAAATTCAGACTCAGAGTAATGGGTGGACAATTATGTCCTAATTGAGATCCTTCACACTGTAGGGGAAAAGAGCTGTGTACGGTATCACAACTCTGACTGCAGCAAAAATCATGGGGAGTTTGAGAAGCATAGTTAAAAGAAGCCAACCCACTGGGTGTCACTAAAGGAAAAATGTGAGAAGGAGGATGGATTATATCACTTTGCAAAAGTTGGCAAGAGCCACAATGTGTGCTGCTCAGATTAATCCTCACAGGAACAATGAGCAGCAGTTCATTTGGAGATAAATACACTATTGAACTGGAAGTAAATGGGTCAGTTATGAAGTTGGCCATGGCACACACACTACTACATTGCCAAAAATAGTTGTTTTCACTCTGCTAGCCTTGAATACTGGATAGTAAATTTACTAGTGGTAGTAACAGAATTCAGTGCTGCACTTATTGCAGTTATGGAGGCCTGGACACATCAGTGTGTAAAAGCTGAACAGGGAAAGGGGTCTCTGAAGAGCAGAGTTTAGTTAGGAATCCTCACACTAAACAAGTGTTGAACTAGCTGGATGATCAGCACATGGCAACCCACTTGTAATGGTACTAAGGAAAATTTATTTCTTTTACTAGTGGAAAATATGGGACATTCTTTTCCTCATAAAGATGACCCCTAAAAATGGAGAAAGCAGAGTGGAGGTTGGAAAAATATCCTCCAGGGATAACAAACCTGCCAAGACACAGAGATTTATCAGCATTTTATATGTCATCCCATACATCCCCCAGTGTGTCTGTGGTTGATATGTCACCACACCTGTAGGAAACCCATGACTTTCTCCAGTGACAGCTGAGGGCCACACAGCCCTCAGGCTGCTTGTCTTTAGTGTCCTCTGTCACTAAAATGGCATAAACACCATCACCTCAGCTGATGAGCATGGTTACAGTCTCCAGAGGCATCAGGAGACATGTGGAGGGCAGCCAGTCTCCCATTCACATGTTTCAGTAAATTATCCTTTTCCTTAGGACTATCAGAGCAAGCACAGTTAATAGCTTTGGTAAGAACAAAAAGAAGGGTAACCTATTTCAGTCAAAATTTGTGCCAGATAAATTTTATGAGCTTGATATATCAATAGATATTTTAGAAAAACATTACATTAATGCTTTTTCCACCCCGGCATATTTTTTCTTATTATTATATTTTTTCTTATTACCTTATTATTTATCTTATTCTCTTATTTTCTTATTATTTTTTGAGTTGTGCTGGACAACCAAAATCTTTCACCAGGAAGCACATCTGTGATATCTTCACAGGCAGCAGGACCAGAAAGGTTAGAAAGCTGTTTCCAGACGCTCTCTGGAACAAAGAGGGCTTCTGGGTCAAGGCTGAACTAGTTCTGTTATGTGATATATTTGCTTTCTGGGGGTACTGGTTCTTAATCTCCTGGATCCATGCTGATGCCTGTGTCTCAATGCACATGGTTTGTTTGAGGGGAGAGCAACAGAGGAACATCAACATTTTAGTCTTACTACACAATTTGGAAAGCTGAGAGAATTAGAGGATCTTATATCATTTACTATCTGCATAATTGAAATGCTAAATTTCTTTCAATCTTCTTATTCTACTCTGTGAAGCCTGAAAAAGACTATGGCAGTACAGGTGATAAGGACCAAACAGCTGACTGTAGTAAAGAAGAAGGCTTTAGATTGTGGGTGCAAATATCTCATGCCCCTATTCCTGGGAAATCACTTTAAGCTAGTACTGACCACAAACTGATGCTTTTGGAAATCCTCACTTTTTCACAAATGAAACCTTTTCATTGTTTCTGAAATTTATGACTTACAAACTGCATATAAATCTGTAAGAGAACTGCATGTTTGTAGACGAAATCGTTCATGCAACTGACAAAACTTTAGAAAAAAAAATTGTCCTGAGCCTAAATTTGTTTCCTAATAACTGGAATTTAATAACTAGTCTGGTCTTGAAGGAGACATACACAGTGGCTGCCAGAGCAGATGCAAGGTAAGACACCAGAAAATGACTACATTTGGCAGTGGCACAAATTTAACACTCATTACCAATTTTGGAAAAGGTATCTGGAGCAGATAGGAGTTGGACATTACAATAATTTCCAAAATTTTACAGATAAAATATAATAAAATGAAGGTCATTTAGAGTGAACAACCCATGGGAGAAGGTGCAAAACACATTGAACTTGCTTCAGTATCAGTGGTTGAAGTCTTGCAGAATATACCATCTTATAATATGCAAAAGAGGCTCATGATGGTTGTTAGGAAAAAAAATATGGCTCTCCAGAAGAAAACCCAGGCCTTTATTTGTTTACATTTTTAGGGCAAAGAAAAGCTCTACAATCCCATATGTTTGTGCTTGATAATTAGCCATGGATCAGAATATGCTTCTGTGAAAGAGGAGCTCATGTATATGATCCATTTCTGTGGTAATAGTCAAAATGGCTGAGTAATGGCTGAGAACAGACCCTAGTTTACTGAGCTTGTGTTTAAGTACTTTTCAATAAAGATTAGTTCTAATCATGTAGTCTCTTATCCCCATAATTCCCTGTGTCAATGGCTGGTCAAAACAATGTGCAAAACCCCTTCAGAAGCACCATTGCAAAATCAATCAGCAGTGGTGCTCCCTAGTCACCACTTTGAAATTCCAGTGTGCCTCCAGTGAAGTGGTTGTTGCTGATAACTCTGATTAAGAGAAACCTGTGAACACATGTGTTTGCATTGCCAGCAACCAGCTCTAAATCACTGGATGCTTTCAAATGGGAAAAGAAGAGTACATAATTGATATTGTTTGAATTCCTGGCTGCTTGTACTTCAAGTAATGGTATTGTGCACCTCTGGTAGGAGAAAGCAGCTATGTATACACTGTGGAACAGAAGGTGCTTACTCATGACTGCACTACATGAGTCTGGCTCCTAGAGCAGTTTTTTCCTGGAAGGATCCAGCTGGAATTACACAGAAAAGTGAGGAGTACATGTAACATGTAACTTCTAACAGTGAGGATGATGAGGGTCCAGGCTGAGGTTCCTCAGCCTCCTTTTTTTGGGTGATTCAGCCATTTCCAGAAGTAGTAGTGCTCCAGCATTGCAGCAGGTCCAACCAACCATAACAGGGTGCAGCTTGAACAGGGAGCACACAAAACAACTGCATTTGCATCCATTTGACAGCTACAGTATTGTTTCAGTTGAGATGTGTTGGACAGAAGCCATAGCTCTGGAAATCTCCAAACAACCTCTAGTAAGGATACTTGTTAGAGTGACCAAAAGGATGTTAGCTTACATGTGTGATGTTTTCTGACCATTAATATTTGGGTTGGAATGAAAGGCATGCTTTGGGGAATGTTACTTTAATGGGTGAATTTCCCAGACAATAGAGCAATTTCATTTCTAAGCCTCTCAGCAGGTATCAGACAAGGGATAAAAAAAGCTCTTAGAAGATCCCTGGGAAACAAGTAGTCCCTCAATGCCACATGAGCATCAGTGAACTGATTTAATTTTATCCATTTCATGAATGAAGTGTAGTACTAGGATTAGAGAGAAGTGGTTTTGCAATAGTCATATCTTATGTTTTTCTATGGAACGAATTAGTTGGAAAAAGAGATGGTTTCTGCAATGAAAGTATAGAAATCATGATTCTCTAGAGCAGCAGTGAAAAGTAGTAGGTTAGCAACAGAATAAGTTTGTACTTGGTAGCCCACATGAAGGCCTGACGTCTCTCGTCTTTTCTAATACTTTTCTTTCATTTTGTTCCTCACCTTTCTTTTCTATCATTTGTTCCCCTAATAATCCTTTCCCTCCAGTTCATCCAAGACTGTGTCAAGCAGATACTGGAGTAGCTAACAAGAATCATCCTTGGTGGACCTTGTGGAGCAGGAACACAGCTATATTATAATGTAGGCCTGCTCTGAACTCCAGAGGATTCCTTGAATCCAGTGATGCTCTTTTCCACAGTTCCTCACAAATCTTTTGTTGTTACAGAAGCAATTGGATTAACAGGAGACAGCGGCAGTGATTTTTTTTCTGGGTTTGATCCCAATGTGGATTTCTATCCTCTCCCAGTTGCACTCATTCTTTTGAACCGTTCTCTGTCTGTGCCTCTGTGCGTCACTGTGAGTTTAAAAGTTCCAGTTTCATTCTGTGTCACAAGTATTTGTGTCAGTCAAGTATAATAATACATGGTAGCAAGCGTAGAAGCTTTAACCTAATCATAGCTGTCACTTAATAACACCACTTTTTGATGAAGTGGGAGATGAAGCCAGAACTGGTTGAGGTACAAACAAAGTTGCTGCCTGTTTTCTTGGACCTTTGGGACTTGACTTTTGCTTAAATCCAAGAGGGCATGAGACATGGAGACAGTCAAAGCATGACTGCTGAAACCCTATATGCAGTGCATCATCCTAGTGCCCACATCCAGATCAAGAATTGGAAGGGGAGGTAATTTCTAACATGTTTATTATGTAAAACATGTGCACAAACTGAGGCACTGGGTACACTGGCATAATTATCCACCATGAGAATGGATACCCTGGTGCTGAATGTGATTAACCTGCAAGCAGAGCCAAGAACTATTCTTGTTTCAGAAAGCCTATGTTAAACCTGCCTGCCTGTGAAACTGTGCTCAGTGCTGCTGTAATTGCACTCATTGCTGGCATACATTGTTAATAACAAGCATTTTTGCTGCTGTAGACAAGGGTAAAATGTAAAGATGTTGCAGTGAGCCAAAGCTTGAAAGCCCTCACTTAGCTTGTATGCTCAGGATTTAAACTGCTGGGGAAACTTTGTCTCTGGCTATTTATTAATACATACAACATGTTCTTGGAAACCACTCCACATTTAACAGCAGTTAAACCCATCTGCTGCTTCTGAATTTTCATTTCATTCACAAGCCTGTTTTAAAAGTATTTTTGGACATGTCTCCAATGTGCTATCAGCTGTTCATTATTCTGTTGTAAATTGATAAAAAGGATGACTCAAATTTTAAAAGAAAATTGTAGCCTCCTATATATTTTTGAGCTTTTCATTGAAACTTGCCTTTCTATCATTGTCTGAAATAAATTAAATTTTTAGTTTAAAAGCAATTATTCACCATGGAAGTTCATCCCCTCGTGCTCAATTCTGTGGAATTCATCCATAGTAGTTACATCACTGGCATGAGGAACAGGCGTGACCTTAGCACCATGATCACAGATACTGTTCAGGATACTGAAGTTCCTGTGAGTGCAACAATTTTTCATGGCTTTATTTAGAAATACTATCACCATTTTCCTTGCACATCTCTTCTCCCTGTGTTCCTATTTTATTACTTTACTTTGCATAGCAATACTTCAATGCCCTCTACATATGATTAGCAGAAACTATTTAGACTTTCATGAGATCTCTTTTTGAAGATTTTTTTAAACAGAAAACTTGATTTTCCTCATTTTTATTGGTGTGGTTGACTTTATTTATAACTCTGCATGATGTTCTTGTATGAAGGTAATATTTGTCAGACTGTGGGACTTACGGGTATTTAATAGGCACTTTTTTTTTTCCATGGCAATAAATTGATCCTTCCTAATCTACAGATTAACAAGGCTTTCAAGACTATAAGAGTATTTAAATCCTTCTAAAATTGGTGTACTTCAACACTGAAACTTGTTCAGCTCTGGGTCTTGTATAAAACTTTTATTGGGTTTTGGATTTTTGGATTTACAGTAATTCATTACATTTAGGAAACCTGAAATATTTTTTTAAATTTTTAGTTAAAGAGCAGGAGATTTAGATTTTCTATGGAATAACCCCTTCAAATTTTAAACTATATATTTGCATTTAATAATAGCTTGTGTGAATAACAATGTCTGTTAGAAAATACTTCCTTTAAATAAAAAAAGACTTTTTGGGGTGCTATTCAGTTCTCCAAGATAGGTATATAGTCCTATTTTAGATGTCCTGTAAGATCTGAGGTGTGCATATGGCTGTCAGAAATGACAGAAGGAAACCCATTCTCTTTTGAAGAAGCAGCTGGAGACAAAACAATTCTTTAATGCACCTGATGCCATGAGACAGCTCTGTTTGGGAAACTCAGTCTTACCTTTAGGGTTGCCACATTTGTAGCTCACATTTTGATGCTTATGAAGAATTCTGTTTTAAAAGCTACTTTACTTGCATTTGAGTAGAGTTTATTCAAAAGATATTTTTAATGAAGATTATTACATTTCTACAACCACTACATCCACTAGTGGCGCAGTACTAGTGTAAAATCTTACCTTGGAAGCAAGTATGTATTTATTTTATTTTAACTTAGCACAGAGGAATATGCCTTTTTCTTTTAGCTGGTTATAATCATCTGGTTCCAAATTAAAATTGCTGGAATTACTAGGGAATAAACCTCTCATGGAGCAAAAGCCTGTATGATATGGAAAGGACTGGAGACCTTCAGTGTTTCAGCACCCAAGCAGTTAAAGGTTTTTTTCATAAAAGTAAATTTGGAGTGATTTCCCCTGTTTTTCTCTTGGTTGAAAACAACTGATCACTATCCCTATGTAATATCCTGTTTTCAGTCTCCCTTAGGTGACATTCCTCTTCTGTAGATTTATTTTGGCTTTTTCAGTGCTTATCTTAAAAAAAAAAAGGCCCAAAATGATACAGTTCTGCTGGTGTCTCATCGTCAATGATTACAGCACAGTAGTTACAACCGTTGTCCTGTCACACAGCAATTCTTCATATCTTGAATGAAGGCCATTTTGCAGCAGAACCTCACTCTTGGCTCCTCCCTAGCTAATGATCTCAACAGAAGTGTTCTTTACTCTGTATTTTTGATTTTGGTGTTTCCTCTGTCCAGGGACATGCTTACTGCTTGGTGGGAATTTCTTCTATCTTTGTTTAGGGTACAACACATTTCTTCTCAAGAGTCTCCAGAACCAAATACATGTGCACAGAAACTTGCTGTGGTCAAAAAGCATCAGCTCCAGAGGACTCCATGGAATGCTTTGTAGTTGTTCCTGGTGGACTTGGTGCTGTTAGGGAATCCACAGCTGCCCATTACACTGTGAGAGAAGTTACTCTAGATTTTTTTACGGTAAAAATTGTCTCTGTGTAAGCTCAGTTTAAAATTCAGACGTACATTCATCCCACCTCACTGAGGTTGGAATGCACCCTCCAGAGTGACGCAGGGAATTTAAGCCTGAAACCATTCTCAGTTTTTTCCCATGTCTCAAAGGACTCTGGTCCTAGCTAACACAGCTAAATGCCTGCAGACTGACAGCATCAATATGAGCCTCAAGTCTTAAAAATATTGTTTGTATGACAGCATTAATCTTTTTAAGCAGAGCTAGAAGTTCCTTTTCCTTAGACCATATACTGAAAAGTGTGACGCTTTGACTACTTTTGTGACTATTATTAGCCATTCTTAAGAGCAACAGAGTTTTGAGACTTCCCTGAATGACTTGGCCTAGTGGCTTTAAACTTGCTGTGTTTTATGCTTGATGTTAAAAAAGACTTAATCTTGCAGGTGAGAGTGAAAAAGTGTTACCTTTTATTAAAAAAAAAAATGTAATGGGTTTATATGCAAAGGGGTTCTGTAAGAAGGCTGGAGACGGACATTTTTACAAGTGTGTGTGGTGACAGAGCAAGGGAGAATGGCTTCAAACTGTCAGAAGGCAAGTTTAGATATTAGAAATTTTTCACTGTGAGAGTGGTGAGGCACTGGCACAGGTTGCCCAGGGAAGGTGTGGATGCCCCATTCCTGAAAGTGTTCAAGTCCAGGTTGGATGGGCCTTTGAGGAACCTGGTCTGTTGGAAGGTGTCCCTGCCCATGGCAGGGGGTGTTGGAGCTAGGTGATCTTTATTTCCTTTCATGCCTAAACTGATGTATGATTTTTATCCTTCTTAAAAATTGTATTATTTATTAAAATAGAAACAAAAAAGTCTCTCAAGTAACCTAGTAAAAGGTGAGGATCAGCATTACATAAGCATTGTAATGAATATGGCCTTTGTAAAATTTCTTTTCAGTCCCTTGTTTATTAAACATTGTGTAAAAATGCTGTTAGATGCATGGCTGCAGATATGGTAGTTTTGGTATCAACAAAAACTGAGATCCTTGCCTTATGTTTCTCCTTACTGGCAGGGCTCTTCCATATTGTTGTTGTTTGTTAAGAACTCATGTGTTTTCTACAATGGCATTGACTCATGCCTATGTGGGAGACCGAATTCATTATAGATTTTTTGTCTCACAAAATAAATGGAAACCTGACGTTCATTAAAAGCAAATATATAACCTCCTACTGTTAAACTTTATAAATTCATAGTGATAATTAGAGTGGGTTTTAAAATTTAGAAGCAACAGGGTTATTTCTAATTTTAGCTAGAAAGAGGTGGACTGTCAAGAGAATGTTTATTTATTCCTTGTAGCCTTCTTGCTTCACTTGCTAATAGTTACTAGAGATTGGTAGATGTTGCATACTAAAAATCAACCTAAATACAGTAGTACAGTATTAATTCTTGTAAAATATACATAACTTGCTTGTTCTTCCTGTAGTGATAAATAGCTAATCCAGAGATATTAATAATCAATAATATGCACTCACATTTTTAATACTATATAATATAATGCATTTTTTTTTCTTTTGTTATAAGGCCTCTGGGCAATTCAGCATGTATTAACACCAATTTACAGCTTCAAGGGAATAACTGAGCCCACTCCCCCCAAAAAAACAACCTGGGAAGCAAACCCACACAACTAAGCACCGTATGCAAAGACAATGAAAAATCTGAGTTTGGAACATGTCCTGAGTAGATGTCTCTATGTACTTCCAGAAAGGCCAGGAGGAAGAAAATCCCACAGGTAGAGGCCTTCAGCTGGGACCTTTTCCTGAAATGGAATGGACTAATACACAGGTGAGAGTAGTGAAGTTGGCTGTGAGAAGTAAGTGAGGAAAGCAAATAGTTTCTGAATTGCTGCTTCATAGTTTTGCCAATCTTTCTCCACCAATGCTTCCCTGCACCCAAAAGGGCCCATTTCAAGTTAAAAAAAATACTTATTTGTGCAAATGTTTCAGTAATTTCCAAGATGCTGTGGCATGCAAGGAGCCTCAGCTACATATTGATCAAACTGAAAACATTGTGAGCTATTAGGAAAAAACAATGTGGCTTGAGTTGACTTTTGATGTTTGAAGAAGTCAACGATATTGCCGTGGTAGTCAATGGAGAGACGTGTCCTGATCACACTTCTTCTAACCTGGTTTGGGTGGCTCCTTTAGATGGAGGGGGATCGTGCCCTGGAAATGATTTTTGTCTCTCCATTGTCGAGACATCATTATGGTCAATTAACTTAGGTGTAAATGTCTCGACTTTGGTATCTTAAAAGCGAAATTAAGGAAAATTTCACCTTTATCTTTTTGAAATTTCTTTTCATTGCCTGTTAGTCTGGCAGAGGCACAATCAGTCTCTGAGATGTAACAGGCAGGACCCAACCAAGATTTAGGACAGGAAGACTAAGGATATTTGTGGACCTGGAGAGCCTGATAGAAAAAGCATTGTTGAAGTTTGATTTGGTGTGGGGCTTTTTGTGGTTTGTTTTGGGGTTTTGTTTGTTTGTTTTTTAATCAAAGAATTTTCCCAGTAGAGGAGTTGTCATTGAAACCAGAAGTACAAAAAACCCCTCCAAATCAAACAAAAGTACAAGTGATGCTATTGCACCAGAATAGTAACCTCCATAAATTTCTGTTATCAAAATACTCCGTTTAGTTTATGTTGCATTTGTGTGCTCAGTTTTCAGTGTATGACCTTCTGCCATTATGATAATAGGTGTATGAGACACTTGATATTCTGGCTGTTGGCCAGCTGGGTCCTTTGCAGTCTCAGGAGGAAAAGAAGGCTGATTAAGATATGAAGATAATGCACACTAATGGGATATTTCTGGTAAAAGTAGTCTAAAGTGATATATTGTTGATGTCCAAATTGGTATCCTTTGTTATCCAGGGTTAACAAGACTCTGGGATAGATAGGACAGATGAGCATTCTGAGTGATCTTGCACAGCTCTCTGCCAGCTGGACATCAATTTATAATGGCTTAGGATGTCTAAGTAATTTTCCTTAATGTAAGGGCCAAAATTATGTAATGATTAAGGTGGTAACCTAGGATGAATTCAGTGGCAAGCATAATGGACAAGAACTCTTACAGTATATATCTGGGCACTCAATTCTAGACACTCAATTTCTACCTCCTAGGATTTTGGGAAAAGTTTGTCAAAGCCTATTTCTTGGTTTATTTTGTATGTGAATTAAGTAATTTGCGCTGAGTTTTTGTAATGCCAAACCAAGAAATGATGCCAGTCAATCACTGTTCAATTAATTGTGTCATTTATTCATGCAAAGATGAACAAAAGCTCTGATACCTCTTCAATACTGAGTGGCACACAGTAGGAGGGAAGTGCTGTTTGCTCCCTAGCAAGCCCATATGGTGGTAGGAGATCCAGTGTCCCTACTGTATAAACAGCACCGAATCTTTCAAAGCATGTTAAACAACATCTGCCAGTGATAAAATAAGCAAAGCAGAAGGCTCATTACTTGATAGCTTTCACCTATGAGCCTTAAAAAAGGAGGCTGGAAAGATTTGTTGGAGAATTTTCAAAATTCTGGAATGTGAGTGTCATGCTTTTATTTTCACCTTTTTTTTTGAAAATAATGCTGCAGAGCAGGCTAGCTCTATTTCAGCCCTGGAAAAAATATTGGAATGATTAAGGAGAGTTTAGCTAAAAAAGCAAGCCTAAGAGAAAACTAGTGGTAGGAAGAAATTAATGACAGTCAACATAGTTTTAAAGAAAAGTAATTATGCTAGATAAACTTCATTTCAGAGTGTGAATTTACTTGTTGAATAGTCCTAGGTGTTATTTAGACTTTTGTAAGGCATTTCATTTAATTTTGTATTTCATCTGGTATAAAACAGATAACAGTATACTTTATCAAAATAGTATTCCTTGAAGATTGACATCTCAAAACATTAATCAAGGAGAAATGACCCTTACACAAAAATTTTGAGGGATCGTAGAATCATAAAATAGAATCATAGAATGGCCTAGGTGGGAAGGAACCTTATAGATGATCTAGTTCCAATCCCCTGGCCCTGGGCAGGGACATCTTCCACTAGACCAGGGTGCTCAGAGCTCCATCAGACCTGACCTTGAACAGTTCCAGGGATTGGGCATCCACAGCTTCTCTGGGCAACCTGTTCCAGTGCCTCACTACCCTCAAAGTACAGAATTTCTTCCAAATGCCCAATCTAAACCTGCTCTCTTTCAGTTTGAAGCCATTCCCCCTTGTCCTGTTATTGCATCCTCTTTTAAAGTCTCTCTCCATAGCCTTCCACAGTTTAGAATTGGGTGTGGACAGCATATTTAAATATTTTCACAAATCCTTTGGAAAGCTGCATGAATTCTTGGATGTTAGAATTTGAAAATAATGCGAAGATTGAAACACTAGGAAAAAAGAGGAGGACACAGCAATCAGATAATGCAATCCAGTTACAGTCTAGCCTGCAAACAGAGGTCATTCAAACAAAATTATCAAAGTTGTCTCTAGAAGAGAAGTATTACACAGCCAGAAGGAAGCAATGGCAGCCTTACACACACACGGGGACCCCTACAGCTGACAGATGTGATGCTAGGAATGTTCCAGAGGAAAGAACAGACAGTTCAGTGGAACTTGTATTTTTAAATTGAATGTAAAAAAACCTCATTAAAAATTAAGAGGTAGGAGGTGGTTTTATTATGTTATGTGCAGTTATGTGCAGCAGTGAGATTGTGGAAGGAAATATTGTACCAGGTTTTGGTATCTGTAATTTATAAAGATAATAAATAAATATCAAAAGAGAGCAGAGAGACTAGAGTGGAGAAAAATTCTTCCAGAAAGAGACCTGACTTAAAGACAGCATATTCCTGTGGGAATAAGAAGATTCTTCAAAGTAGCAGAGAAGAACAGAATGCGCACCAGGGTAAGAGTAAACCAAGGCTGGGCAGGTGTTTTTAAAAGTGAGAACATAGGACAAACCATTAAGGAAAGCAGTAATCTCAGTCCTGTTATGTTTCCAGGATTAGCTGCTTTCCTGAAATAGATGTGCACGCCTGTGTTTAAGACAAGCTGTTGATTTCAGCGTTATGTAGGGCAGTACACTAGATCCCAATGATCCAAGGGTGCTTTGTGCCTTAAACTCCACATCTTTGAGGTGCTGAGTCAGAAAAACTTCTACACAGGAAGGAGGGGTTAGATGGTATTGTGGAGGGAGATTAAACTCATAGAACAAACTCATTTTATCGCCTCCTTCCCCAGTCAGTAGTTCAAATGCAGAAATGTAGAGCTGTATTACTTGGCCTAATGAAAGCATTTATTTCTTTTTTACTTCCTTCCCACTTCCTTCCATTTTAATTCATTAAAAATCTCAGTACACCCACTTCCTGGCCTATATGTGTGGAGGATAAAGTTTGAATTCTTCTAGATCATGAACTTCTGAATTAATTTTCCTTCAACGATTTTTAACCTGAGTTGCAAAATTCTGATTAAAACAGCAAGGTTTGGTTGAGAGGGCTTGATGTTTTGCAGTGCTGTCTGCTATCTACATCTCAGTTATATTTTGTATAACTGGTTGAAGATTGGGTGGTCTTTAAAATGAAGTTCTAGACATACCATATGTTTTTTTCAACTCCTCTTGAGTCATCTTGGGCAGCTTGCTTCATTCTCTTTCCCTTTGCTTTCCTACCTGTTAATGAGTAATAGCATTTTCCTTTTACAAAGGGCTTTGAGAAGCATTGTAGTGGCTGAAGAGTCATTAGTCCTTTTCTTTCTATTTGACATAGAATACTACCATTACACATTTTCTCAGAGCAGTGAATGATATGTTCTCATCTGACAATGCTGTAGAACACTTGAAGGTTAAAAGGAAGAGTCCCCTAGCCGACAAATCCATAGGTGCACTTATCAACCCCTAGAGAAAGTATATTTAAAATGAGCTTTGTTTTGTCCCCCCCCCCTACACCTACACCCATTATAGCATGTCTTTTCAAGCTTCCTGCTTTGACTTACACCTAAAATAAATTATTTTCACTTATTCCCACCTTACTTACTTATATCATTCCCTGGGAAAACGTGACTCTCCTCTGTAGTTAGACAAGGATGGAAGGGTTCATTGTTCATTTGTGAAGCCTCCCAAAAAGCATTTTAATTGTTTTTGCTTAATTCATCAGCAAAGTCTGCCTTTGTCTTAATGTCTAAAAGAAATTCAGTGTTTCGATAATGATGGGTCTAAAACTCTGGCAAAATGGTGATGAGAGCTGTTGAGGAGCAGGTGCATCTGTTGTCTCCTGTTTTACTCAAATTGGAAACTCTCTAAAGCTTGGCCACTCCTTTTTCTGGATTTTCTTAAAGACTTCAACAATGGAATTGCAGTCCTTAACACTGGCACTGAGATATTATGGCTATAGGTAACAGGCTAATCAGAAGTTGGCATTCTTTGCATAATCTTAATATTTCACCAGGGAAGAAGGAACTGAGCTCCTGTACCCCTTACTGGAATTTGAAAATGCAGATGAGAGCATAGACAGAGTTTTAGTCTTAAAACCGAGTTCTGTTAAAATGGAATTTCTCTGATGTACAAATCTACTTCCTTTGTACTCTACTGAGAGACATATTTATTAAATAGCTTAGCTATTTAGCTTTTTCCACAGCTAACATTTTAGAAATGACTCTTTGCTCTTGCCTGTATACCCCTATAGAATTATTTCTCTGTGAAGCATTTTTTGAGCTGAAAGTACTGCATGGGCATCAGGAAGTCTTAATTTTGCCTGCAGTACGTCTTCATTGTTTGGTATTACTCATGAGTCGTAGAAGAGATGGAGGTGCACTTTATAAATTTGTTTTCCCTTTGTTTATTGTGTCAGATGGTTTTCCCTTGTGTTTTCTCATGAACCTTGTTAGATACTGCTCAGTGTAGTTGCCCTTTCATTCTCACAAGTTGAGGAGAATTTGCTTCACCTTCCATTCAAGTAGATAATAGAACTTCAAAAGGCTTTATTGCATCTAAGATATTGCTCAATATTTCCACATGAACAAACATAAAGGTCAGCAACACTTGAGAGGCTTTATTGCAAAGATCTTTCTTCTGGCTTGAATTCCGCTGAAAATTGTCTTTGTTGTTAGGAAACAGGAATTTATTGATCTTAAAAAAGGACCTGTGGACATCTCTTTAAAAGTGAAAGTCCTTAAATTTTTGTGTGGGTGGCTTCTATTGACAGTAATCTTTGATATAATATTAGAAAATGGTTAATTAATAATAGTAATTAGGTAAAATATGTGTAGTGACCCTGCAAGCACATTTTACCTGGAGTCATTCATTTCTATATTCCACTCTTCCACATAGAGGAGTGTTCACTCTAGCTTCAAAACTGAAGCTTAAGACTTTAAATAATCTTTTATCTATCTCCTTTGCAGTCAGCATTTAAGGTAAACTGCTGGTTTTGATTGTCAATTAAGTACATCTCCCATGTTTTCCTGCAAAGGTCTAATATTAATATTCAGATTAGGTGAAATAAAACTGACTATACAGATAGTAATTCTGCTTTACAGAAGCAGAAAATTGCTGGTGACATCAGTATTCCTTATTGCTTGCCTATATAATATGGGGTAAAGTGAATGCTGGAGCTTGAAGTAAGTTTTCAAACAAGTTATTCTTTTTTCACTTCTGTGATGTAATGCAGCAATTCGTTGTTTAATTTACAGCAACAATGATTTGGGGTTAAATGTTATGGAGGCAGTGTAGAGTTTGGTCTGCTTTTAATTGATGCTGTGACCTATATTGTTCCCCAAGGCAGCACAGACATTTTTCACAAAAGTCTCCCATTAATTATAATTGTACTCTGTGGTGCTGGGTCAGTTGTCATTTCCATTATATAAACTTTAAAAACTGGGGGGGTTGGGGGCTTTGGTTCAGGTTTTTTTAGCTCACATTTGGTAAAGCTTTGACCAGTTGTCCATAGCTGTTTCCCAAAGTGATGGTGGCTTCAGTCTAACAGTCACTTCTGTAAACATCCCTGCAAATTCTGAGGGCACCAAGGGGTACCTGCCTATCTGTGCACTTGCTGAAAGCACTTCCAGCCTTCTTGGAAAATGAAGCCAAAAGCGTTGAATATTTGTGTCAGCCTAAATTCCCATAGCCTCCTTTAGAGCCTGTGTGTGGTCCTGACCATCCTCTAACCCCTGGAGTAAACCTTAACCCCCTGAATATGCTCCATATTTCCTTCTGGAGGCAGCCACATCCATAGAGACCATCATGGGTTTCCTATAACATCTGCCTCACAGAAACAGGGAAATATTTATTGGTAGCTTGGGTGAAAGATGGTGCAAAGAAGTCAGCCATTTTAAATGAGAGGAAATTTATTTCTTATCTCTAGACAGTACGAGTTATATGCATTTCCTTTCTTTTTTTGATATGTTCATGTAGTCAGCTTGCAATATCAGACTCTTCTTCACTTCCTTTTTGTTGTTGATTTTCCCTCTCATAATGTTCATCTATTTACATTACTTTTTTTTTTAATGTAAATTTTCTCTGGATGGGGCTGAAGCTCACTTGCCTCCAGTATAACTTCCTTACTTGAAACATTTGGGATTTTGTGATTTTGAGTTACATAAAGTTGCTGTCTACAGCTGCTAAAAAACAGGTTTTTTCAAGGTGGGGGTTGGCCTCTTCTTCCAGGCAAGTAAGGATAGGACAAGGGAAAAACTCCTCAAGTTCTTCCCAGGGGAGGTTCAGATGGATATTAGAAAAAATTTCTTTACTGAAAGAGCAGATAAGCATTGGAACAGGATGCCCTGGGAAGTGGTGTTATCACCATCCCTGGAAGAGTTCAGAAAATGACCTGACATGAGAATTTGCTAGATGGTTCAGTGGGCTGGATGGTATTCAGCTGACGGTTGGACTTGATGATCTTGGATGTCTTTTCCAACCTTAATTATTCTAAGATTGTATGATTCTAAAGTAAACTTCTGTGGAATGTCATGAGACCTACAAGTGCTTCCCAACCCTGGAAAGAGTGACCCAGCTTCAGGATTTCTGAAGCTAAAGACTCAAAAATAAGGAATCTTTGTAATCTTGCAAGTTATTAGGCAGTCTTGAAATAATTTTATGAGGTCATCACTACTACTCCTGAAAACTTCAGGAACCTGAAGTCATAGTATGAATTGACAGCCTTTTCAGATATTTTCAAAATTTTGCCTTTAAGGGTAATTTTCCTTAAGAAACATATTGCTTCTGGAGACATCATCCTGATTAAAGACACCAAAATGCTGTTATTTATTAAAGTTAGAACGTTGTGATATCCTTGATCATCAGGAAAGATTGGTATAATTCTTTTAGCTCAGAGCATAAATTCTGAAATTAGTCATAATTCAACTTGTAGCTTAAGATAAAATAGTTATTTCCATGGTATACTCTTTCTGAAAAAAGATGGCCTATCTTAAAATGTACTCCTAATACCTTTACTTTGCATTGGTGGCTGCTGCCTCAGTCAGCTGTCCTAACAAATTTTTTTATGTATTCATTCTTCAATTAAGGGATCAAAATTATTTTTCTGCTCGCTTCACAGTATAAATCTTCATTCAGAAAAGCACAAGGAAATTGTGAAATAACGACTATGTAAGCAGTCTATTAAATGTTATTAGAAATACACGCTCTTTCTGTAGTGAACTCAACGCCTCCTGATTGTTTATAAAAAATGTTTATAGGAAGTTTGCAGCTACAAAGGGGATCTTTTTTGTATGTTATTTGAAAAAGTGTTTCACAGGGCAGAAGTGATTATGATAAAATGATATCTTTATAGTACGGTTGTGTTTCAAGGACCCTCATATAAAAGAGTACTCTTTAATTTCTTTGCGCAATAGAATCGCAGAGCTTACTGTAACGTCAGGTGTTTGTCTCTAAGAAGAAAATGTTTGGTTAAAAATTTTATCTCAGGGTTGAAATCCAGGTAAAAGCACATTTTTATTCAGATTCTTTCCTCAGTAAAATACTGAAAAGATATATAGGAATAAGTAGGTAACCTGGAGGATTATAGAGAACAAAAAGAAGCAATTAAGAGTAAACTGATTAACTCACTTGGGAGTGAGCTTTTACCATGGGAGAATTTTTTCTATGTCTCTTGCACTCAACTCAATAAGCAGCACTTTTCACTTGTTTACAAAACACATTGTTGCTGATTAAATTGCAAATGAAGGATAGCTGAATTTAGTTTAATTCATAGTTAAAGCCTGAAGAAGTTTCAGACATAAAGAGTTTGAATTCCATAAAGCCCAGACAATTAAGAGACCTTTCCATTATGAGACAAGCATACATTTTTGTTTAGTAGAGTTTGTTCCAACTCTTCTAAACAAAAAACAAACAAAAAAAAAATTGTTCTAATTGTAACAGAGAGTACCAAGAGAATGGATAAAATTATCCTTTTCCTATGATTTGGTTTTCTACAGGGCACAGTACTTGTTGAGAGATAGAATATGAAGAGCTGCTTTACCACATAAGCCTTCAGTTCTATTGGAGATTTTTACTATTATTGAATGAGTTGGCTTAGATCTTTACACACATACACATACACACACACACATGTAATTGCAGTGTATTCTGAGAAGAGTTATATCTCACTTTGGCAGTAGGAATTTGAAAACTTAAGGGTTTTTTTTGACAAATTAACCTTTTCACAGTTACATATTTAAACCTTGTAGTTGCAAGCAAAATGCAGTTCATACCTAATTTCTGCCCTATCATCCAATGGTTTCTGTCTCTTCCAGTGACCCCTGAAGGCCTCTGCACTTTCAGAAATATGCAGTTTAACTCATAATGCTAAGTTTCCAAAAATGAGATTCTTACATTTGGCTTAGAAGTGCTGTGAAGAGAATTGTGATTTTTCTTAGCTAAATGGCCATTCAGTTTAAGTCCTACAGAACTTCTGGATTTAAATTTTTCAAAAAGTTCCTTTTAAAATTTTCTAAAATAATAAGGACCTGAAATTATTTCTAAAATGATATGGACTCTAAGACACCTGCTTCAACTTCACTTTGAAGTTCTACTTTGAGAATTAGTAGGATAATGGGACACGCTTCCAGCTACCTTCCAACTCAGCTTGTAATTCTATGACTCTGTAATTCTGTGATTTAATTGGCATTTATTAGTGATTGATTTTCAAGAGTGCAATTGTATGCTAAGGACTGAACATTGTAGGCTCCAATCCTTAAAATCTCACCCTCTATTTCCTAGACAGACCTCGGTCACTCCTAATGTTTAGTTGAGCTTTTCCTTTCCTCTGTTTCATTTTGACTCCTACAGTGCCAGGCTACTTTTTCTGGTAACTTTGAAATAATTGAACATTTCACTTTGATTTTGCTTTCTCTTCCCCTGACCTTGACAAGTCCCTGTTGGCATAATCACACTACAAACTTGTTATATCATACATTGATGTCAGTGATGGTGCAGCTTTCAGATATTGTTCACAATGAAATATAGGAATTGGAGTAAACTTGAGTGACATATCTTTTCTGACATAACCTGCATTTAGAATTCTTTTGTGAAATCTTAAAGCTAAACTTTTAAAAAAAGAAAAATCAAAAATCTGTTTTTCAAACCATTAAGGAACTTTTCATTAACCAGTGCTTACAAAGAGTACAAAATCAACTCCTTTTTACTGAAATATTTTTTTTTTTTCCCTGCTAGCTTTATATCTATTGTGAAAACTGGGAACTATTGTGTAAGGCAACAGTGTCATTGGAACACAGAATGAAAAGACACACCCTCTCTCAATCAGTTCCTTAACTGAGTGAAGGAGAAAATAAAAATAGGTGAAGTAGGACAGAAGAGGTACAAAAACATATTAAGAAAGCACAAACTACTGATAATTTTTAATAGAATCACAAAATCATAAACTGGTTTGGGTTGGAAGGGACCATAAAGATCACCTAATTCCAACCTCCCTGCCATGGGCAGGGACACCTTCCACAAGCCCAGTGAGCTGAAAGTCTCATTCAGCCTGGCCTTGAACACTTCTAAGGATGGTTTAATAACAAAAATTCTTTTTTAGTTAATTACTACTCTAAAGACAGATCATAAAGGAGCAGCTTTGCAGGATGTTTCACTGTCATAATTCAAGTGCCACTCCTGACAACCTGTTGGGAAACTGAACTAAGAAGGTCCAGTTTTATTCTTCTTTTTGGGAAATATCTGAGCCCTTATAGCATGCAGAAAAGAAGTCAGTGCTCACTTATAGAAGAGGTCCACAAGTACATACTGAAGGTGGCCAAAGGAAAATTTCACATGATTGTAGTGTACCAGATGCTTTGGGACAAAAAGAAATAAAACTTCTTCCCTGATGATCCTAAAGTGGTTTTTAACACTGCTTTTACCTCTGCAAAAACCTTCTGTGGAAAGAAAAGTTCTTCCCCTGTTGGGTTTCCCACATTAGGCCAAGGGCTGGTGCATCAGCCTGGAAGTGTGTTAGCTAAACTTGTTCTAGATCCTCTTACTTCTGGCTATAACTAATTTTAAAATCTTCTGTAGGTGAACTAACAGGGCTTTCACAAGGCCATTCCAAGCAGTAATGGGGAAAAAAAGCTAGATCCATAATATGTTTTTAAATATGAGTCACTGGTCTTTGGTGTAATTTGGAGATGGTTACAGTCTGCTATCAGCTGGTAGAAGTTTTGCCTATGGTTACAGAGTATAAACCCCTTTCTACAACATTTCAACCAACCAGGTGACTTTATGAGCTCTAAGGTTTTTTGTTTTTTTTTTTTAATGTGTTGAGGGTTTACTGTTTCCTGCCCTACTTCCTAGTAATTCAGCAGTTTAAATTAAGTGATTGCTGGGCAAATTCCAAAGCTGCTCTATGAATGTCAGCACTTGTCTTCTCTAGCTGCTGGGAAAGAGGTAGTTTTTGAATGAGTAATTGATCTCAAAGAGGGAAACCTTAGTTGTCTTAGTTTATCCTCCTATTGGTACTGATGACTTTTCCTTCCAGGTGTATTTGTTTGGAAAGATAACTTGGGATGAGAGAGTATCAGTAGGTGTATCGGAAAAGAGATTGATTAAAAAAAATAGAGGAATGTCTGAAAAGGCTTTACAGAAAGGCACCATGTGTGGAGAAGTGAGTCTGAGGAATGTGAAAAAAAATGTGGGAATGGAGGAAAAGAAAGAAGGAAAATGTGTTGATAAATTGCCTATGGAAAAAGTGCTTGCTGAGTAAAGGATACACAATATCTACTGGTTCCTTTCCTTTTGGTTTCTTATTTATGCGTTGACTGTGTTTCACAGAGATGTAACAATATTTGCAGCAAGACTAAGATTGAACCACATCACATTCCAGAGAGCAGCTTTTATTGGTTAACATGGGAAAAGCTGGAGAGGTAGACTGAGGTTTTTTTTCTGTCTTGAAGCAGATGACACCAGCAAATTCACAGATTTGAAAAGTCAAAGATTATGCTATCCAGTCAAGGAATAGTCTCTATTATTGTATTATCCATCAGTTATCTAAAGACGTGATTTTTTTGGCAACAGTATGTGAAAACTTACAATGTCTGTGCACCTGTGGTGGTACTTGAGATCCATGAAATCAGAAAAATTTAAAATTAAAATGACAGCAAAAATAAAACATAGCTACATCAAGCTATTGCCCATAAAAAATGTAGTGATGTCTCATTTATAGGGATTAGCTGAGTGGTATGATGCAAAGAGACCCCATAAGCTGCAGCAAACCAGACTTTTCTTCCTAGCTTAATGTTTATGTTAGTAGGCAAACAGAAGTTCTTCATGCCCTAGAGTCTGTGGTGTCTGTTGTATAACTTGTCCTTCCTACAGCTTCTTATGGTGTAACTCATTATTTGTTAATATTATTTGTTTTTTTTCAAGTAATGAATTGCTCAAGCTAAAAAGCAAGCTTTGTGAGTGGGAGCTGAGCATGTTCATTCAAAGGGACTGTTTCTGAAAAATTAATACAGAGGACATTTTCATTGTTTCTGCTGTTCTGTGAATTTTCAGACCTTCTAAAGCAGATTGCTTCCTAACTATAAGTATGGCCAGGCATCTCATGTTCTGGTTAAATAACCCAAAGAATTCATTATTCAAGTGCCTGTCTGTGGTTCTTCAGTATCAGTGGACCAGAGAACTCAAAACTGATCTAATTCCAATTTCTAAAGGTACATGAGAACTCGTGTCCTTGGCATCAACTTTTTTTTTTTTTTTTAGTATCTCTAATTTTAGTGCACAGGCTGGGGCCATGTAAGGAAACAGGCTATTGAAATACTTTCTAAATTGCTACAAATAAAGATATTTTAACATTTCTAAGTTAATTCTAGGAGAGAATAGCATGATCTATCATGGAGCATTTTGTTGGTGAAACAAATATTTTAAAATATGATGCAACTTTGACATAGTGCTCCATATTACAGCGCCCTGCAGGCATTTGGAGGCAGTTAAGAGGTGTCACATATATAACAGGATTTATTGCATTTTATATTATTAACAGGCTGGAATATTGCATATTATAAATAAGCAATGTGTGTTTATAGCTATAAGATATTCACAAACCAGCTGAATGATTCCCACATAATAATTTGATGGACTGCTTCTTCTTGCCTTTTTTTTTTTCTTTTAAATTTTTGTATAACTGCTGAGATTATCCAGTTGTAAATTAGGTGACAGTTCTTAGGAGTGGAGAGAAATATGTGTCCTCACAGGCTTTCAAAGCATTGTTCAGAGATCCTCTTAAATTAGACTGGCTCTTTCTGCTCAGTTTGTAGAGACTGGCTGTTCTAAAAGACAAATCAGTATATAACCTTATATTGGTAGAGGACTTGCTTAGTTCAGTTTAATTCCTCTGATGGGAGAGGGAAAATTTGGGGTTTGCTCATCTGCTGTCTTTACTTGAGACAGTCACCTGAAATGAGAAGTAATGCAGAATAATCCAGAGTTTTTTAGTGATGAACTTTCTGTTAAAAAAAAACAACCAAAAAAAAAAAAAAAAAACAAAAAATCCCAAAAAACAAACCAAACCAAAAGAAAAGTATGTTTTACAGTATGTTAATAGTGACCTGAACTTCATCCAATTATCGATTTTGTTCACCTGACAAACTGGATGTCTAAAGCATTGATCTTATTCAAACCTAGCTACTATAAATCATCAAACCTGATGCCTGAAGCATTTGTCTTGAGCCTGTAATATATCCTTATTACAAGCTTATTGCAGGTGTTTTCTACTGCACTTTGTTTACAGAGCTGAGAATCTGAAATCTGAAATCAAATGAGGAGCAGGATGGCAATGGAAATTATGGGAAAAGAGGTGACTATATGGATTATTAGAACTGCATGTCTTAGGTTAAACAAAGCTCAGATTCCACTTGCAGGTAAAAGAGAAAATGGTTGCTTTCTTTCTTGAAAGATGCTGAGCTAAATGTAGCTGTTGACCAACAGTTCTAACCATAGTGAAACCCTTCCTCCTTCCAGGCTTTCTGTGAAATTTTGAGCACAGTGTGAGATTGTGTGTACACAAACCATCTGTTTATGGTGGCTGAGTACCATAAATAGGCATGGTGCTGGATATTTCTAACATGCAGAGGCTCTGTAAATCTAATAGCACAGCACAGCATGTCATTCAGAGGAAAGAGGTTCAGAAGTAACATGAGAAAAAAAAAATGGGTTAACTTCATAGAAAAGATGTGGATTTTCTATTTGTTCATCTCTGTGGTTTTGTATTTCTTAGATTATTTTCTCAGGAAGGGAATTTTGGATTATTTTCTTACCAGAGTGAGAGACAAAGCTAAGAGGGGTTTAGCTATTATGAAAACCTCTTTGTAGCAGTCGCATTGAGAAGGCTGTGCCTCAATTCTATTGCAACTCGTTGTGATGAAAAGCAGATTTTAAGGCTTTGGACAAATGGTGTCTCAGAGTGTTACAAGGGAAATAACTTTTAATCTAATATAATTTTATGAACTTTTGGCTTTAAATCCAGATTTACCAGGTGACAAATGTCTTTTTAGATGCAGGAGTATCCCACAGATTAAAAGGAATATTTTTATGGGTCCTTAGGTACGTATTTGATGTGAAGGATGTATAAATAGCTTTGTGGAGTAAGCACAAATTTTACAGTGTGCACTAAACTAGGTTCAGTGGAGTGCTGCTGAACACTGCAGCTTTGCTAGTTTAGCTGTAAACTGTTCACTTAAAATTAGTCACTGCTGTCATAAAGCTTAAGATTTTCATAAATACTTCATTGGGAGAGATAAAGACCTTCCAATTGATGGCTTATTCTAGTCTTGTCATTTGTTTCCATCTTGTGTTAACATGCTGACATTGATTGTTCCAAAAAGTCAGTAAAGAGTCGGACTGCACTGACTTCAGTATTTCCTTAGTCATTGCCACTCCTCTATTTCGGTACAAAATGCCTTATTAGTCCTTAGAAAGGATATTTTGTTTTTAAAAAGGGTATTCAGAAAATGCTAGTACATTAAATATCCTATTCTCATTGGTCTCCTGGAGGAAAATGTGTTCCAGAGCCAGAGATGATTGCCATGTCATGTACAGCAGCACAGCTTTGTTATGGGGTTGCACTGGAACTGAGCTAACACAGGCAGTGCTCCTCCCTCACCACTAACCAGGACAAACTGGCTCTCCACAGCTTTTCCTTGCCCGTTCATGTATCCCATTCCACCATACAGCAGGATTCTTGAGTGATTTTAGCACTGCTGATGTTCAGCTCTGTAAAGAAAATGTGGATTTCACTCTGGAGAGGTGATCAAGCAAACCTGGGTGAAAGGGTATTGTGAAAGTGAAGAGGTTAAAAGAAATTAATGATAATTTTGGCATCAAATGATACCCAGAAAAAGAATCAGAGTAAGCCTTTTGTAGCACTCCAAAGCATACTGATTTAGTGTCTGCTAATGAAAATTGCCCTAATAATTTGAAATGCTTGCATATCAGGTGCACATATCCCATGCACTTAAATATTTTAACTAAATGGAACTTCTACTGAAAATTCTAATTAATGCCTTGTTTAAACATGTTACAGTTTTAACCAGATGCACACTACTTAATCTGTTCTGCTGCTCTATTCATGGACAATATTTGATATTTTTGTCTTCCTCATAAATTACACTTTAGATTGATGAAAATATCTTCCCAGATGAAATATGTTGGTTGGCCATCTCCTTATTTTTCTTAAGAGCAGGCTGTTTCTCATTTAATTGAACTTGGGTATTGCTGAATTTGTGTGGTTTCAAACACCATAATTAAAATAGCAACAAACATTGATTATGACAGACTTATGTGATAAAATCTTATTAATCCCTTTCCGCCTTACTCAAACAATTGGTATCATTCTGCCTAAATACTGATATTTACAAGTTTGTCAGCTAAAAAAACCTTCATTTTTACATTGCTTATAGCTGTACAGTTGCCCAGCACAGAGTGTTGTTTTATCTGTATATTTACATATTCATATACTCTTTGACACCTCTGCATATATTATAAGAGGGAAGGGGAAAATGGTGTCCAAATTTGTCACAGAAGACACATGTTAATATGCATTAAAATGTTCAAAGAGCAATATTCATCTTAGCCTGTACACTGAGAAGATATCAAAGCAGCTCAGCAGTGTGTTATGAGCAGCTAATTTGAAACTTCTGCTCCCTGTTAGTGTCATTCTGTCTTAGAGTGAAATTTTGTTTAAATGCAAAATGTCACCCAGACTTTTTCTGTTTAGTCCTGCAAGGCTGCCCAAAATGCATAATTTGCAAGTGCTGTCTGTTCACAGTGAGAAAGTTCATAAAAACCACACACCAGCAATTCCCCAAGGAATAAATCAATTAAAATATTTCTAATTTACTGCTGTTGGACATATTGGGTGAACTGATAAAGAGATGTGATTTAATATTCACCTTAGTGAGATTTCAAGATCAAACTAGTGGTACAGCTTTTCAGTCTAGTGGCTAAACCAAATCAAACACTAAATCTAAAACTAGATGTGGTTCCTTGTTGGGAAAAAAAGTTTTAACACTTTTCAGATCATTTCCATAAACACAGAATTTTCTAACAGCAACTTTCATGCAGCCTTCAGTGTGTCTAGGCCACTGATGACCTCAGGATGCCTAACTGCATCCTCCTTTCTCTGTTGCTGCCAAAAAAGCTGAGACTTCTATTTTAGCATGGCTCTGTCGGATACTGAGAAACAGTCGAGGTAATTAATAAACCCAAACTCTCTGAGATTTTACTGTAGTTTATATATAAATGTTCCATGGGCCAGAAGAAATGAAAATGTTAAGGCTGATACCCTGGCAATATTTGTGGAATTGGGCAAGATTTCTTCTCCTGTGGTGTGACCTATTTTTTCAGTGGTTTCTGAAAGGATCTTCCGCTGCTGTGAAACACTTTCAGGACAGAGTAGTGAGAGGAACTTTCTAAATGCATTAGTCAGAGAGAAAGGATGTGATGCTGCCAGAAGAAAGCAGAATGTAACAAGTAACTGAAAAAGTGGGGAATAGCAAGGAAATTAGAATCCAAGCTCAACAGGAAGTGCTCATTCTACTAGCTATCTTTATTATGTATCATTATAACTAGGAACATGTCTTCCTGTAGATTCTTGTTTGTTTTTGCTGATGTCAAACATTATCCAGATGGTATAGTGCATTTTCTGTACTCACCTCCTTTTTATGTCACACTTTTCCTGATCTGCATTTTTCAAAGGTTTTTTCTTTTTTTTTTTCCTTAGAAAAGATGATATAATGTCCTTCTTAGCCCTGTTGCCATATTTTTCTCTCCACTGAAACCATTTCTTAGTTAATAAACCTAATTTGTCCCTTTTTCTTAAACAAGCTTTTTATCTCTGCTGCCTTCAGATTTAATGGTCTGAGTGCTTCAGAAGCAAATATTGCTTGTTAAAAATATTGCGAGGCATTGGCATTATTTTCAGATCCTGCAACAGCAAGGATTGTATGCATAAACTATATATATAGTATATGTTTTACACATATGAACCAACACATTTTTGATACTAGCTGAGAAAGCACAAAATTATCTGCATGAAGCTTGAAGGACTGATTTTTTGAGACTCAGTGGAAAAAACCCTCTTCTTAATGAGACCTAATAAGCTACAAAGGAAGAAACTGGATCATCCTCTATTAAGTGTGGCAGTCAGGCAGCACAGAGGAATCTGTGACTTGAGTCACAGAGTGGGTGCTGGTATCAGCCAGGGGAAGGGGTGGGTGTTGTGTTTTTCTGCTGAAATGACTTCTCTTTGGAAGCACAGACTGGAGAGCCGTGAACTCGGTGTTTGTTCTCAGTCACCTCTCTTTGCACACATTCCTTTTTAATATCCATGAGATAGACAAACTCTTTGTCCTAAATATTCAGGACTCCATTAGCCAGTCTTTTTAATGAATGCACAATAGAAAAGAATTAGCATAGAAAGACATGCAAATATGCAATCAATCTTATGCATTTTCTTCCCAGAGAACTTGTAGGTGCCCTATCCCTGGAAGTGTTCAAGGCCAGCTTGGGCAGGACTTTGAGTAACTTGGTCTAGTGTAACATGATTCTGCCCATGGTAGAGGAGTTGGAGCTAGCTGATCTTTAAAGTCCTTTCTGATCCAAGACATTCTATGATTAACTTTTGATGTCATTTTTATTTAAATGAATAATTTTAATGTTCATGTGTAATTTAATTAGCATCCTTTTCTTTGTCTGGTTACCTCTTAGCACACCTCCCAGCAATATGACTGAGACCTCCTGCTATCTCCCTGAGTTACTGCATGCTAACAGGTGATGTCATCAGCACAAGAACTTAGAGAGTCATAAGTATATATAGAAAACTTCCAGGCACTGAAAAGCATCTGACAGATATCTGAGGAAAGATCAATCAACTATTTGAACAGTGCATATAATTCATAACAAGAAGTAAAAATAAGTGAAACTGTCAGGAAAATCAACTGATGAAATTTAAATTTTAAATTAGTGTTACCCAGGACACTGGGATTAAATATATCTAACCTTTCAGAAAATGCTATTCTTTTTTTTTTAGCATGCTAGTGTACAGAATTATGATGCTGTCCTTAGCATCACATCACATATTAGTCTAGTATTGATGGAGGAGGGAGAGACTTCTACTTACTGAATTGTGATCTCCACCTGCTGCCTCTCCGTGGCAGTTCTTGCTGATCTTCCTGATCTGATCATCTAACAAATCTTCTCAGATGCAGACTCAAGGGATGTGCCTCTTATCACGGTTCCAAGTGCTCCTTTGTGTTTGTGTAGATGATCACATTAACAAACACTGCTCATATATCCATCCATATTCTTTGCAGCAGATTTCTGACGTTCTTTTCTTTATTCTTTGGCACATGCTGCTAAAGCTTCAGGTTGTCAGGGTCTGTTTAAATGACTAGAAAGAAACATGCTCACATGTAAATTAAGGCACTTGGTGTCACTAGATCTTGTGGCAGAAGTGCAACTCAATACATGTGTACTTGCCTCATCTTTGTTCTCCACCCATCAATCCATAGGAAGAAAGACTCAGGAGTTTAAAGCCAGGAGGAGCTGCTTGAAGAGTCATTAGATTTAGTCAGATTTCCTTAAGCCTTAACTTCCACTGGAATAAAGAACATTTGTATTTCAAAGGATAGTATCTCCTTGCAAAGCCTTCAGTCCTGAAAGGTATCAGGTATCAGAGAAGCCATCAGCTCCTTGGGCAGTTGTTCTGCTTGTTCCTTTCCCCACCTTGCAAGTGTAAAGTTGTCCAGCAATAGTTGACAGTTCTTGTTATGCTTCTTCTGTTACATAAAACACTGCACTCAATTTCTCAGTCAGCAGATGGAAAGTTAAACATCTTATGCTTTTAAAGCTTTTACTGAAAGAAAATGTTTCCCTATAATTTGAATAATTTCTTTTTCTGGTCTTGATTTACAACGTCCTTATTAAAATGTAGACATTTTACTTTTATGTAGTGTCCCTGCATCATTTAGTTATCATTTAGTAAATAAATATAGTGTCCCTGCATAATCCAGTTATCTTTTAGCAAATAAAATTTCTTGTAAATTGCTAAAATAAATTGCTTGCTGAAATAAAATTGCTTCTGTGCTGCCCTTGGTGGATGGATCTATTGCTCTTAAAATTTATATCTGGTGATATATTTTTTTTCCAAAACAAGCAGTGAATCACAGAATTTATTGGTTTGGTTGGAAGGGACATTTAGAAATCACCTAGTTCCAATCCCCTTACAATGGGCAGGGACATTTTCCACAAAACAGGTTTGTTCAAAGCCCCATCCAACCTTGCCATGAACACTTACAAGGATGGGTTATCCACAACTTCTCTGGGCAACATCTTTCACCACATATTTCTCACTATCTTGATCATATATTTTTTCTTCCTGATTTTCAACCTAAACCTAATCTCTTTTAAAGCTGTTCCTCTTTGTCTTGTCACTACAGGCGCTGCTAAAAAGTTCCTTTCCATCATTCTTTAAAGCCCTCTTTATGTAGAGAAAGGCTGCAAGAAGGTCTGCCCTTTTTTGTTGAAACCCCAGAGTGGGATGCAGCACTGCAGGTGGGGTCTCACCAGAGCAAAGAAAGGAGAAGAATCCCCTCCATCACCCTGCTGCCCATGCTGCCTTGGATGCAGCCCAGGATAGGTTTGGCTTTCTGTGCTGCAAGAGCATGTTGTCAGGTCTGGTTTGTCCTGGTTTCCATGTTTCATACATGTGGTAGGAGTTTCTCTGCTCACCTGTCACAAGCATTCCATTATTTCTGGACTCCCTGTTTTCCAATACTCAACCCCTTTTTCTGTAGACTTATGTTCTTTAGTTCTAAATATGCAATTTATTAGTACTAAGAAAAAATTAATAATAGTTAATAATTATTAATTTCAACTACTTTCTTAATTGAGCCTGTGTTTTCTTTAGGATCAGAGGTGAGAAATAGACTCTTTTAAGGTGTTACTTATCTGAACTAGCATAGGCATCTAAAAACACCTATTTCTGTCCTTTGGCTAAAAAAACCCAAACAAACAGGTGGCTTTTACAGTGAGCCAGATTTCTAATGATATTTTCAAAGCAGGCACTTTTATTTGTTCAGGGAATCCCATCCTTTTAGTGGGAATGGACATCTATAACTCAGCCATCAGTATTTCGGTTCTGTAGTGCAGGAGGTGCTGCTATACAAATCTACATTAGAGACGTTTCCACTCAAGTCATGTTGCTCCACTGTTGACTACTTTTTTTATTTATCAGTTTGTCAGTTCTTTGTGTGTTACATCTATGCTTTAATGCTATTTAGTAGTGCTAACTTTCAAACTGCTTTATATGCAATAGCCCTTCAGAAGCCTGAATATTTTACATTTGACAGTTTTCTTTGTCAGCCAAAGTCATATGCTCAACAGATGATGCAAACAGGTTTAGGAAGACCTGCTTTCCATAAAATCTGGGGCAAACAGTTAGCAACAGTTTTCTTTAATTTCTGTTCAGCTGAGAATCTTCCTTTTCTATCAATGGGCTTTTTTCTGAAGTTCTGAAGAAGGACCAGATATAGCAATAGGCTTCTTATGATCCCTCACAGAGTTGCTGTGCCGCTTTTATATTCCACTATGACTTTCCTAAGGGTTCCTAATAACGCCTTATCTCAACATCAGCTGCACCCGTAATATGGTAGAACTATACCTCAATTAGAGAGTATTTTATTAGTTGCTTAATATAAGAATAGATAAGGAACTGTCAGTTTAGATGGAATGTGTGTCTAGACATGGACTTTTTTAGTGGTTATAACTATCTGTGTGAGTGTAATACTATTAATGTATGTTTAGAGGTCAACTTTTTGCCATTTGAAAGGTAACACATGCTAGCTATCATTCTACTTCTCTATTAAAATTATTAACCAGTTCAGCTGTTGAGATGGATTGTTTTGGACAGAAGATGTACAGAGTTTGTTTACTTGAAAAAGTGATGTTTGGGCAGAAAATGCATGTCTTAGTCTCTCTTACAGTAGAATGTGTGAACTCTATCAAGATTTGCAACTGCTCTTGTAACTCGTGTTCTTTCTCTGGATTCTCTGAAAAAGGTTTTGAAGGCCTGGTGTATAAAAATATATTTTGGCCTTTTTCTCAGAACTGCCAGGGGCAACAAGGCATCTTCGCTTTTTCTGTTCTATGAGTCCAGGTGACATTGGAGTCAAAGCAGCAACTGGTAAAAACGGAATGAATTTGCACAGAACAGACATCTCTCCACTTGATTCATCCAGACTTTCAGATTTACTCCATTATGTTTTGTGTTCTGAAAACACCAAACCATAGTGATTCATTGGTTTCCTTGGCTTGTGAGCAATACCCTTTTTATTTCATGACATCAGTCTTTATACTTCTGACATCCTCTTATAATCTCATGCTTATGACAAAACTGGTGTTCCTTATTTCCCAGCACAGGTAGATCCTGTTGTCCAAAATATCTGAGTTGGGTGCCAGGGAGAGGTTACTTAATATGTGAAATACATTTAAATATTCTTTTGAAGTTGCAAAAACAAGATTTTATGGATAATTTAATTTTGAATTTATGAAGGGGCATTGAGTTGGAAAGCTATTCAGACCTAAATTCAGCATTACTTGATTTCTTTAAAAAATAAAGTGCTTTTTTAATCACTTATTATTCATGTTTTCTCTTAGTCTGTAAGATTTAATGGCTTTTAAAGACTTTTTAAAGTCAATAAAAATAATATGGTTATATTATGAATATATGGGAATTAATTTGCCTAAACGCCCACTTCTTAATCAGCATCTCAGATGCAGACCTTTGATTTTTATTCCTCTTTCAAGCACAGAGCTTATTTACCATTTCTGAGAGGTTGTGACTATAAATACTGGTAGTGCTTCTATTTTAAAGACAGACACATAGTATGCATCTACTTTCTTTCAATACTGAAATTTCCGCCTTGGTTTTTATTTTTTCTCATCACCATATGTGCCACAGAACTGCTGAAGTGGAAGGAACTTGTGAGGTCTTTGTACAACCTGTTCTTCAAAATAGGGTCAATACTGAAATCAGAGCAGATTTCTACAGTTACATCCTGAAAACCTCCAAGAGTTGAGATCCCTCAACCTCACTGGACTCTGGTCTTAATTAACTTCATAGCTCTTAAGCAACTCCATAGTAAGTTATTTTCTCCCTTATGAGGTCCAGATGGAACCTCCCCCAAATCAGTGGATGACTGTTGTCTGTTCTCCCACGAAGCATCTGGGTAAAGAGTTTGGCTTTGTCCTCTTGGTTACCTCCTTGCAGGTGTTGAAATGCAGCTCCTAAAAGTCCCCCCACTCATTCTCTGGCTATTGGGAGGTGTGCGTCAGTTTCTCTTTGTGAAACATTTACTTTAATCTTGTTTCATACTAATTTATATGAGCTTCACACATTTTTTTCTTTTATGCTACAGAATTCTGTAATTTCTACTACTTCTGATTTTATTAAGTCAAATAATTTTTTTTCTTGGAACCAACAATATTCTAAATGAGCCAAGATTTTCACATCCAAGATTTTATTACTCATCCCTTAATAGAGCATCTAGTTATCATGCTCTGTTTTTCTAATCTTCATTTTGCCTTAACAGCTTAACAAATTTTGGCAGTAAGATGTTAATTATGCTTGCAATAATTGACCTCCACACCTATAAAGTGCAAGTAGGTTCATATATGTAAATTAAGACTTATAAATGTGACAAAATGCCAGCAGCATTTGACATCAGCTATCTACCTTCTGTCTCTCTTCAGTGTGTTTTGAGCTAAAAAAGCAGCTGTTTGACTTGGGTACATTTGATTTACAGCATTTCAAATAAAGTCTCTTTTCTTTTTTTTCTAAATTACAATGAATATATTAAAACACAAAACTCTGAGTTCCTTTTTACCCTGTTCTTTAATATTCTGCTATGAATCTGGACCCTTTTATTCCATAGCAATTTAATTTTTTTTCTGATTTCCCCAGCTAATGGAAATAGATGATGATTTAAGATATTTTTTCCTTTTAAAGGAGGATTTATATTCATCATGACTGCAGGAAAAGACAATGAAACAAAACATCAGTAAATGCTGTTTTCTTTTCATCACTGTTTTTGCCGTTACTGACTTGTTACAATATTTTTAGATGAGGATGTTTTTTCTAATTTAAACACATCTTAAACAGAAATATCTATTTTACATATTATTTTTTCAATTTCTTTGGCTGCAACAACAACCTAGAGAAAATGGCTTATACTGGGCAATTAAAATGGCAGTAATTGTAAAAAAGGGATTCTGGGTATTAAGCTCCTTTCATTTCCACGTTATTTAGAATAGTGAATGGAACAGATATGGCTAATGTCCTTCCCTGTGGCATGGGAAATGCTGGCTTCTGGAGATATGGAAATTATTTTCCCATTGCAATGAGCTCCTCCTTCCCACATGGCAGAGCTCCAGGCATTGCACTGACAGCAGACTGAGTGCATGGAAACTCTAGCTAAGAGCTTTGTGGCAGACAGAACTAAATATCACCACCTCAGACATGGATTTGCCCAGTGCTGGGAAATCATGGAGAGCCCTGAGATGTTAGGGCTGCCATCATCCTCTTCCTCTTCCTGCAGCTTGGGCTTTTCCAGAGGCCATCCCCATATCACACAGTGCACTCATCTGGCCGATGCTTCTGGAGGTGCTCCATAAACGTCACATCATTAGTGTCATGCCATGCTCAGTGTCCAGGGGTTCAGATGGCTTTCGGTTTTCTTCCACCATCTGGTGGACTGGGAAAATGAAGAGATAAACATAAAAAACCCTTAAACCATCTGTAACAGGGGCTGAGGCTGTGTCCTGTGCAGGTCTGGAAGTGGTCACCGTTAAAATGTTGCCTGCACGAAGGAGGGCAGCCTTTGTAACCTGGAGAAGAGAGGTTTTGGCTGTAGTGCAGCAGATGTTGATTATTTGTACTGTTGGTATCCAATGAGATTTTGGTAGCTCAGCAAGACTCTGGCTCCAGGGCAAAAGAGAACACAGGACTCACCTTAGATTGCAACTCTGTGGGTATTGCATTAAGGCTCTTCTCTTTTTTTTTTCCTGTCAGTAGTGTTATTTTCTACTTGCAGCTGCTGATATTTTCTGCTTGCAGCTTACTCTTTCCCAGGAGTCAGTAACTGCTGCCTGTCACGCCAGGATCTGTACTGCCCATCAGAACTGGTGTAGTGCAAGTCCCCACCTATGTCTGAAAGACCCCAACATCTACAGGCAGCACTGAACAGCCTTCAGCATAAAATGGGCACTGGCCAATAAATGATAAAAGCTTCTGTAGGTCGTGAGAGCACTCTTCCTTCTACACCAGGTCATGGATAGAAATCTGGCTTTGGGACACCTGGGAGTTAAGGGAAGTGCTTCATCTGCTTTACAACTATAGGGCTTGCCACTGTTTCTCTGAGGAGATCTTGGCTTCCCTGAAAAGCAATGGTGGAAGACCTGCATGCTCATTAATCTGCTCTTGTGTTCAGAAATGGAGTTCACTGACTGTTATAACAATCTGTAAAACTCAATTCATAAAAACATCTCTTTCTGCAGGAGTCTTTTTCTTGGGTTTACATTTTATATTAAGCCTAGCAGGATATAATTTATACAAATAATCTTTCATTGTTTCCTCATTTTGGCAGGACTGTTGAAAAATTTGAATACCAGTATTTCCAGTGACTCAGAAAAATGCCTGAAGTGAAGAGGCTTTCATTTTTTCCTCTGTAATTATTTTATCATAAAAAGTTTTGGGTTTTATGAATATTTTTCTGTGCTATGAAAATATCATTCCCAGTGATACAGTTGTAGAAATGTATCTTTAAAGAAAAGAAGGGGTAATATGTGAAAGTTGGAAACATTTCCAGGTTTTAAATTCCACTGATTTTTTTTTTTCCCCCTAGGCTGATAAATTGATTTTATAACATTTCCCTCTTTCAAAAAGCCAAAAAAGTTACCAAGTTTAGTCCTTCAGGCTAAAAGGAAATATTAAAATTTTTCTTTTCTGAAAAATTCTATCATTGTATAAAAATTTAGGTTGAAATGTACTTCTGGAGGTTGTCTAGTGCAATTCCCAGTCAAAGTAGAAACAACTTTGAATTCTGAAATTACATTTGGTCAAAGTTAGATGAGGTTGCCCAAAGCCTTGTCCAGTCCAGTGCTGAATATCTCCAAAGAGAGAGACTTCACAACCTCTCCAGGTGACCCGTTCCATTGCTTGACCACCCCTGTGATACTTTTTGTCTGGTGAATTCTGTTTTCTCCAGGCTGTTCAAACTCCTCTCTTAGCCTCTCTATATTGTGTGCTCTGAGCCACTCATCATCTTTTTGGGTCATCATTGAAGTTATTCCAGCATCTTTCTTGTGGGACACCCAATACAGAAACACAGTGGCCAGAGGAGTCTCATGGTTACCATGTGATGGAAACGGTCACAACATTGGTATAAAATCTGCAGAAATTAGTGAGAATACCTCTGGGTACTTCTTTAGTTGGGAGGTGCTCAATTACATTAGTATTATTAGTATTGTTAGTAGTAATAATAATAATAAATTACTTTTGTGTGTTGTAAGCCTCCGTTAGTTAAACCAATATAGGAAATCCTACATCTGTGGGAACCTTTTCAATACTTATCTGATGATAATAGAAAATGTTGATGTTGTTACCCCTGAATGAAAAGTTACTTTTCTTTTATTGCTATGTAGATAATGATACAGATGCTTCATGTTGTTTCCGGACACACAAAAAGTATTTGTTATATACAGGATTTTCTTATCTCAAAGAGTTTACAGAGAGCAAGCCATACAGGGGGAGCAGGTGAGGCCACTTGGTCTGTTCAGCCTGGGAAAGAGAAGACTGAGCAGAGACCTCATCAGGGTCTCCAAGTTCTTCATGAATAGAAGTGGAGGGGCCCACAGCAATCTCTTCCCTTTGTTGACTCCTGAAAGGACCCAAAGGAACTCTAGGAAGCTGAGTCAGGGGAGGATTAGGTTGGATATTAGAAAAAGGTTCCTGACCCTTGGGTGGTTGGGCCCTGGAACACGCTTCTCGGGGCAATAGTCACAGCACCAACCTGACAGGGCTCAAGAAGCACTTGGACAATGCTCTCAGGCACATGGTGTGACTCTTGGGGTGTTCTGTGCAGGGCAAGAGTTGGTTTTCAATGATCCTAGGTGTCTTTTCCAACTCAGGATATTGTATGATTCTATGAAATTATTTTATAGGTTTTTTCCCAAAAGTGAAGTTTTGAAAAAAAAAAAGTCCATGTGATTCTAGTGTGTGTTTAGTCTAGTTTGTCTTGGGTAGACATAGGAAAAGATCATAAATGTCCTTGAACAACTATTTATGTAACATTCATACTACTATTTAATATCTGATTGTCAGCAGTTCATTGGTGCAATTAACTGAAAACAAGTGTGATCTACAAATTCTATCCTGAATTTTCCTTAATGCATGACATCAAGTACAGATTTCAGAAACTAATATAATTTTTTGGCATTTTTTTCAGTGTATTGACCATTGGGTGCTATTTTACAGAGACTGGAGCTGAGTGTTAATTTATACCCTAAGGGGTCTGCAGGAAAAGCTGAATTATTCCTGGTGGGAATCCTAGAGTTTTTGCTTTCTACCTCTTGTAACTGTTTTAATATTAAGTTATCTCAAATAATCTCTCTCTGTATGTGCTCAACCTATAGAATTAGTGAAACTGAGTCAGCACTGCAACAAACTAGCACTTTTAGAAAAGGAGAATCTTTGCTGCCCTTTGTACTGAAATTACACTGTCAGCTCTATATAAATGCAATGAGCATTACTTGTAATTACAGAGTTAGGCTGCCTTTGGGCAAATGGTGATGGTAATGAGAGTTTTCATTCTTTCAAGAATTTTGAAGACTTTGCAAGAGGCTGCCTTAGACAAAGATATGTTCGTACCTTTCCAGTTGAACTTTATTTTCCTCTAGAAACATATTAGTGACTTTTTCATTGTTTTAATACTGGACTTAGTGTTCCTGTTAATGGCAAGGGCGACTTAAAAATAGTTCAACTGAGAAGCAAGACCTTAGGGCAAAGCTCTGAAACAATCATACTACGCAGCATTCCTCTAATCTCAACACAGCTTAGAAGAATAATAATAAAAGAAATAACACCTCCTGCCCTGATTAAAATTTGAAGTGTCAGAAGTTGCACCTTGGTATTTGCACTTCAGATACTCTCTCCTGAAATGCAGCTGATGATTCATTGCACCTCTTTTAAAAGCTGCTAAATATAAGTAAAACCTAATTCCTTTATTTCTTCCCCACTTCTGCAAACTGTAGGTGAAAGACACAAGGAGTTGGTATTGACTTTTATTTGCATCATTATCAGAACTTTCTGTGAAGAGACTAGGAGATTTCTTGTGGAAAGAGTGAAGAGGGGCCAAGGAAATTGCACTCACTTTGCTACCTAGCTATCATCTACTTAAATAGTCATGTTCTAGAACCTTCAACAATGTAGTGTTTTTGGCATATTTTCTTGCTTATGAAGATGACCAAGCTCTTCCCAGGTGTACCCTAAGGTGACCTAGGCAGTGATTTTGCATCCTTTGCAGGTATATGAATACCAGATATATTTACATGCAGTATCCCCCAAATCTCTGTCACTCTGTATTATTTTAAGTCTTTGGGTGAACTCTCAGATAAATTGAGTGTAGCTGACTTTGCCTTAAATATCCCAGGAGCACAGCTTCATCTCCAGCACAGCACTAGACACTTTGAAAGGCAAAACATCCATCAAGAACACAGTGGATTGTGTCTCTTGGCTGCTGAGTCACCTCTCTCTCGATGCTGACACTGCGAGAGGACCTGGAGCGATATCTCTGTAGGGTCATTATGGCCACAGATGCATTAAACTGTAAAAGCTGGAGTGATCAGTAGTCAATCAGCAGGCAGCTCAATCACTAGAAGACTTCAGAAATTGGCTGAATTGTTAAAGCAGCAATTTTCTTGACTGTAATTTTCAGGAATGACAGTGTCTGTTGGAACGCACTTCAGAAAACTTGCATTAAGATAAATTATCCATTAAGAATAAGATAAACTCAGAAGTTTCTTTTCCCATAAGCAAAAATTTCAGCTGCCCCAGCTTCTGCATCAACTTTTCTCAACATACAACTCTGGCCAACTTGCTTCTTCCATACCACAAGAATGCTTTGATTTCTCAATATTTGCTGTTAGAAGCCTACCTTTTTTTTTGTATCTGGAATATAATGTTCAATATTAAAAACCCCCACAAACAAAAAATCCAAAAAACCATCAACTTTCTCACACTTACCCCCTAGGGCAAACCTTCTGATTTGACTCCAGCTTGCTGATAGGCATGCATCAGACAATTTGATAGAACTACAGAGTATCCTGAGTTGGAATGGACCCATCAGGATCATCAAGTCCAAATCCTGGCCCTGCATGGAACAGCCCCAAGGTTCACACCATGTGCCAGAGAGCATTTTCTTAATGCTTCTTGAACTCTGTCAGGCTTGCTGGTGTTTAAAATATTTTGGCTCCTATTTCAATGAGAAGAGTTTTAAGGAAATTTTTTTCCAAAACTTTTCAAAAAAACCCTGGAAACAGCAATCTGGGTTTTTGCATTTGTTTTTTTGTTTGTGTTTTTTTCCCTGAAAATTACACATATTCTGTTTTAATCTCTTCCAACTTAAATTTGAGAACAGCATCAAGAGGGATATTTATGAAAAATAGCATTCTGATCCACACAGACCTGTGATGTAAGCAGGCTTTTGGAGGATTTTATTTAGAAATTAAAATAGCCAAACATTTTAGTTACCTCAGGTAACTAAAGCCAGGATGTGGCACTATGCACCTTGACAAACTGACCATTGTGTGCAGATTTCTTTCCTATATGACATAGATTGCCTTCCTCCAATGCTACTGAGAAAAGAGAACAGTGAGGTTTGGAATCTTTCTAATGGCCTTGATTCAGTTCATGTACCATAGGTTTGCCATCCTTGAATATTTAAGAGATTTTTAAAGGTATTTAAATTCAATTTTGAAAAAGAAATTATTTTGCTTTGTTGTTCTGTGGTTGGTTGTTCAAATGTTAGAAAGAAAAGATTGTGGCTGTTCACACATGATTGTGGAAAAAAATTGTTTTCTTTTTTTTTTTTCAATGTTTCAGAACGAAGTATCATTCAAATCAGCTTGGTTTGAACCATGTTTATTTCAAAATTACTTTAGAATGCTCAACAGCATTTAACTCTGATAGTGACTGAATGGAAAAACACCAAGAAAAGATAAAAGACCCTGGAGGATGAGTGACAGGCTATTTCAACAAAATTTCTAGGAAGAGAAAGTGGGTATATATGATGCCAAAGTGACCTGGGGCAGTGACTGCTGTCCTGCTTTTAATTTAATTTTAAGGTGCTTACTTAAGAATATTAAAATGACCAAAAAATAGGAAGAATCAACACGATTTAATCTGAGAAGCAACCCAATATTTCTGAATTTTACCAAACTTTTTGACTCATTAAATCTGAGTTCAATGACAGGATCTCATGCCTATTCAGATTCCTGTAAAGAATAACAATCTGCTAACTCTCTCTGCTCTTCAGTTATTTCAAGAAGCAAAGATCTGAAAGCTCCCAGTGCTCTGAAAAAATACTTTCTTTTTAATTTCTACATGTTTATATTTTGACATTTAGTTATAGAAATATTTCTAAGCAAAATCCTCACTTTTATAATTCTGGAAATTTTTTTTTTTTTACTTTGTACCTCAATTTTCAATTGAAAAATGATTTTTAGTGTACTCCATTTTCCTGTTGCACTCATTTTTGTGGGAAAAACCCCTGGTATTTCTTACATAAGGCCAATAAGGTGCATTCTAGGACATTTTGCAGAGCACTTCTGTGAGTTTGGAGAAACTGAATGAGCAGCATAGAATGAGATATTGCTGACTATTTGTGACATCTCCCTATGGAATTAACAGGGAGAATACATTCAAGAGTGATACTGTCTTACTGGCCTTTGCAATTATTTTACCTTATGTTTTTGTAGATTGTGATCAGAGGTGTACATAAACTCCAGTGAGTTATCTTTGTATATACTTGCTCTTCATTGCAGTTTGGGGTTTAAAACTATTGAAGGCCCAAAGCCTTTAAGGCATAAAAGGGGAAAAAACCCCTAGGTGTAAAATCAACATCTCCAAGCAGTAACACACTGTTTTTCAGTCTGAATAAAGAAAATTTAATCTAGTTTACTGATGTTTAGGTACAGTAGGTCAGATGTGGAGAGATATTTTCTAGGACTTTAGCAAAGACAAGCACATACCAGAATTTTTGTTCAAGCTATAATGTGTCCTCTCCAATAGAACCAGCCTCTCTTGGGTACCCAGCTATGATGTCAATAATTTGCCAGAAATGTGATGTTTGTCAGAAAAAAAGAGGTGCAAGACAAGAGAAGCAACTGCTGCAGTGAAGTTCCAGAAAATGTGGCTGCAAGCAGTGGGAGGCAGATGGTGAAATGAATTTCAGCATCTGCAGAGGGGAGGGAAATAGAGATCATTGCAGTGGAGCTACCCTGGCCTAGTATTGGTTATCAGGACCAAAAATTACCATGCACTAATGAGGATAGTGTATCACTGGCTAATTCTGTCCTCATGTAGGGACAAAGCCTTAGGTCCTTGCCTGACCAACCCAATAACTTTGTACTAAGCTACAGCTGAAATTCAGTCCTTGCTGGGTTCAACACGGGGCTCCTGTAAACTCTAATCAGCTCAACCAGCCCCAGTGAGGGGCCCAGCAATAGCCTCAGAGAAACAGGCAGAGCTGCTCTGGATTTCCACAATGAAACTGACAGAATAATTGGTCTTTTTTGAAAGATCTTTGAAATATGAGGTACAGTGTGGTTTTGTCTGTAACAGCTTCCTTAAAATGTCATATACTTTTTCAGACATTTAATGACTTATTGGAAAGCATGGTATTTTTGATTTAATAGTCAATTTAATACAGAACATTTCAAGAAGGTGGATGGCATTGCAATCTCATTGGAGGTACTTCCCTTTAACCTGCTGCATTGTGAAAAGAAAACCACATACATTCTAAATATATTTTAAAAAATCTCCTGCATAAAAGATTTAAGGGACAGACTGTATTTGACCAAAGGTGAATAGAAAGAAGTGAGGAATGTAATTTCAAAATGGAGCCTAAATATGCCCAGGGCCATGTGCCATTATCTGGTACAGTTGTGAACCCCAACCAACAGAGCTAAGATTTTCCCAGAACCCTTTCCATCTCTGCTGGTTTGGAAGCTGTCAGATCTGTGACCAATCTGCATGACCATGCACTGCATGTCAAATTTTATGTTGTCGAGAATGACAGTGACATCAGCCCTGTGCATGGGCAGCTGATGGGGTGCCAGGAGAGGTTACAAGCCAGGAGGTGGCAACTGTAGAGTAAGTCTGGGCTGGATGAGTGGAGGATGCCAGGAAAGCAGTCTGCTATCACCTGCTACTGGAAAGGGTTGGGGTTAAGGTTAGTGGTGACCCCCATATCAGCACAGTTCCTTGGCAGATTGTGACACAGCCCCACCACATATGCAAAGCAGGTAACCCAAGAACCATTGCACCTCAGACAACAATTGTCCCCAGGCTCAAACAATGCCCACAGCAGTCCATAACCATAAAATTAGGGAGTCCTAATGTCCATACTTCCATGCCCATACCAATTTAATTTCACAGAAAATTTATTTTCATCCCCATGATGACCAGGGGCTGGACCTGGGGCCCTGGTCTTGCGATGTGCAGCTTTGTGCCTGTATGTATTAGGTGCACACACATATATATGACAGAACTTTCACATTCCTCAGAAAATTAATAATCTCCAAATTTTCTCGCCTACAACTTCTAGTAATGCTGCAGTTTCTTCAAGTTTTTTTTCATCCCACGTAATGCTATTTTCATAGAATGCTGTGATGACTAGACATATAAAAAAGAATTCTAGACAAGCCATCTTTATCCTTTCAGACTTCATATATACTTATTAAAACAATTCATGGCAGTCCATTCTTTCTAGGAAGTCTGATCAGGACATAACTAATTCCAGTGTTAGCAATTGTATTAGTTAGCAGTCTTTTGTGTTCAGGCATGTTTCAGACTGTAAATTAGTTTGAATTTTTTCACATGTGGCTTAAGAAAGACAGTTGATCTGTTCACTGAAATCTTCTTTCTTCTTCTTTCTTCTTCTTTCTTCTTCTTTCTTCTTCTTTCTTCTTCTTTCTTCTTCTTTCTTCTTTCTTCTTTCTTCTTTCTTCTTTCTTCTTTCTTCTTTCTTCTCTTTTCTTCTTCTTCTTCCTTCTTTCTTCTTTCTTCTTTCTTCTTGACTTACTGTTACCTCCTTTTTCCCCCATGACCTTCTTCCTTAGCACTTTACAACAGTACAAACAAATATTAGTTTTCTATGAAATCTAAATAATGTAACATGTTTTTCCTGTTCAAAAAGAAAAATGGTAAAATCTGTGTAACAATTGAAAGAAAAGTTGCAACAACTCCTTGCCATATGCTGCACAAAAAATTCAGTAAAATATCACACATCTGTATAGATTGATCATCAATATGATAGAAGATACAGTTATTCTTTCTTATCTCAGAATGTTTACACCAGAGTTCTTTTTATCATTAAATCATTATGTTCTGTAAAAATTCTTTTTTTCAGTGCCAAGTAAATGATGGCCTGGGCCTCACAGCTTTGGATAGATGCCTCTATATTTTTCTCTCTTTTCTCCCCATCTCTTTCATCTTTTGAAACCTCAACCATTTCATTTTTTAAAATCTAAAATTATGCCACTCATGTTCAAATTAAAAGCACTTTAACTTATGACTTTGCAATACTTAGTGGATAAAATATAGGGACAGAATCATAGATTTTGTGTCAATCAAAGCCGTATGTTCCCTCTTTTAGACTGGCAGCAGTGAAAGAGTTGAACAAAATAAGGGTCCTGCCACATTATGTCCCATTCAGAGCACAGATTGCAGTAAACCTTTGCAATACTTAACTGCAGTCACTGGAAGGCTGAGGTGTTGCAATAGCAAATCAACAACAGTGTTGGGCCACTTTAAATTAATACTCATGACTCCTAAGAGTGACTACCCCCAAAAAACTGACTCATAGAGGATAAAGTTAGTACAGCTGAAATCAGAGTTTGATTCAGAGACTCCAGGAATCCCGTGGTGCCAGTACCATTTGGAACTGTCAGCCTGTCAGCATCCCTGTTAACAGTTTTGTACTGTTGAGATAAGCCATTGCCATGCTCCTGAAATTCATTACTGGTACAAATAGAGCACCATGGAGTACTCTGAATTCTAAAGAGTAACTTGCTGGAAAGGATTTTTGAAGAGCCATTCATGTAAGGATTACATACTGCATTCCTCAAAGAACACAGATAAAGAGAAATCTGGCACACTTGATTTAAATTTATCTGAGTCAACAAAGTTCCATATTTTTCCCTAAATGTGTGTTTATTCCATTACAGTGGAAAAAGCTTGAGCTCATTTTTTCTGTCCAATAACTGCATATTTTAATACATATATTGTCTGGTATAGCTTTATCTTAATTTGTTTTTTGGTATTTTTGGCGAGGTAAAATAGAAATGTCTTTACCAGAGGATGCCTGGTTTTGCTTGGCTCACAAAGCCATTTACTTACCTAATATTTTCTAATCCAATCCTGTTGTGATTCTAGAAGAAATCTGATGGTGATATATCAAATTTTGGACTGTTTTTTGGGATCCAGAAGCTTTATTCCTGTCCTTAACTCTCTCTGTGTATACGTTCCATTCAGGGTTAATTTAAGCACGTTTCTGGAGGTGGTACCTGTTTCCAAGAACAAAACCTAAATATTGGTCATATTTTCATTGTCCTCCAACTTTGACCAATTTTACTTTTTTTTTTTTCCACCTTTGCTCTTTCCTATAATTGAAGAAGGGGTTACAGATCTACAATTTCCATTTGCACAGTGGAGAACTTCCCTTCCAAGTCAAGAGTACAAAAAGCCTGTTAAATAGTTAAATCCTGACTGTAGTTAAGTAGAAGTATTATGTAACTTAATGTGGATTTCCTCCATTGAAATAAAATTATCCTTAGGCTAGCAAACTGGTAGTCTAAATTTTTCTTTGTAGGGATTAAATTGCTCACAATGCTACAAGTGAACATTTTATTTAACAACTATGTTCAGCTTTAGCTTTCATATCAATATTTAAAATGAGACATAGGCAATAAGAGAAAACAGAGATGCACAAATGTAGTCGTCTGTTGTAACATTGTTGGGGCAATATTTGAATCTAGTAGCTAGTTAGGATTTCCAGTCTTTGTTCTGTGTTTTTGGTTTTTTTGTTTTTTTTTTTAATCATGCTTAGTCTATGAATTTATACATCAAAATGCAGTTTAGATTTTAGTCCTGGTGATACCTATTCTCATTATATTTTATGCATTACTTTTTCAGTAGCTGTGTATGCACTTGATTTAAAATTTAATCTACTTCAATAGAACCTTTCAGGCTTTTCAGTGAGCTTTATAGATCTGTAACAACGAGCGATTAGGAACAAATTTTATGTTTTGCATTCTAGCTCTTAAAATTCCTCTTGTATAAACATCTCCTGGTTTCAGCTGGTGTAGAATTTATTTTCTTCCTGGTAGCTGGAACAGGGCTGTGTTTTGGATTTAGGTTGAGACTAACATTGATAACACACTCATGCTTTTAGTTGTTGCTAAGTAGTGTTTACAGTAGGTCAAGGACTTTTCAGTTTCTCATGCCCTGCCTGTGAGAAGGCTGGGGAGGCACAAGGAGTTGGGGGGGGGACACAGGCAGGACAGTCGACCACAACTGACCCAAGGGATATTTCATAACATACAGTGACATTCTCAGTGTATAAGCTGTGGGTGAAGGCTGGCTGGGGGACTGCTGCTGGGCACTGGCTGGACACTGGTTGGTGAGTGGTGAGCAATAGCATTGTGCATCCCTTGTTTTGCATATTCAAATTTATTATTGTTAATTCTATTATTATTGTTGTTATTTTTTCTTTTTTTCCTGTCCTATGTAAGCTGTCTGTTTCAACCCACAAATTTTCTCTCTTTTACTCTTCCTATTCTCTCACCTATTCCACTGGGGTTGGGGTGATCAAGCCATTCTGTGGGGCTTAGTTGCTGGCTGGGGTTAAACTACAGAAAAACATTTTGCTTTCATCAGATTTCCATTGTAGCTTACTTTCCTCATATAACCTTGAAAGAAATTGAATACCGGTTGTCTAGAATTGTATTTTAAAATATGGTCTTCCCTGGATCAGGCTTTATAAATAAATAATACTTTAAAATATTTTATTTGTTTAGATACCCTAAACTTTTGCCCTGAGGCAATCATGTATTCTGTATGAATGAAATGCTTTAGAATATTTTATTCACTGTGTAAGCTATGCATCCTGCCTTCTTAACAGAGAGGAATGTAGATACCTTCCACTGTAATTTATGTATTTTAACATCTGCAATTTATGATGCACTTGATTCGTTTTGTTGAGGTTTGAAATCATCATTATGTGTTCTATTTTAGACCTTTAATTGGCATGGTTTTTAAAATAGTGTTCAGTGCATGTGTTGTCGCCTGTTGTGAAGGCAGAATTTCTTAGCAGTTTTCTCCTGTGGCGGAGACAGGATTTCAAGATCCCAGGGCAGGGTGCTGCCTGTGGGACATATACTGTGTCAGACCTGTTTCTCCATGAAGGAGTGGGACATGACAGCACCCAGGACAAACCTGAGCTGCTGAGGCAATGGAGAAGCATTTTGGAAGGGGCCAATAGGCATGGCCTCTTTGGTAGTTTCAGGTTCCAATATATCCAATGATGTGATGAGAAGAGGCTCTTCATGCTACTTTCTCTTCTCTTTTACACTCTTTGCCTCTCACTTCTCATGCACAATCTGCCTGTTGTGTTCATGATGTAGGGAAAAGGTGCTGTAATCATCAATATAACCTCAGTCAACCTTTTTTTTTTTTTGAGATTTATCATTGATAAACATTTCATTCCACTTGAAGTATAACACATTTACTTTTTCTCTGTACATAGAGCTTAATTTACTGTTGGTTTGATTTAGGAAGGACTCAAAGGTGATCAGCAGAGCTCAAAAATTGTGTGCATCTGTCAGAAAGCAACTGTAGGCAAATGAGAATGATCAGCTCTCTGCTGAGAGGAGTTTTATTAGCAAGAAATAATTGCCCAAGCTAAGGCAGATGGACACTTAATTTCATTTTACTGCCAGAGCATTGTGGCTCATAGGTACATAGTTTCACACAAATCTGAACAGAACCCAAACCCAACAGTCTGAATCAGGCTTAAAGGAAGCCTTTGACCTTGGATAACTTTGGATATTCAAACTATTTTGTTACGTCTTTAGCTTTCATGGAAAGAATTGGTAGCTAGTTTATTTTTATTCAATTTTGATGAGGTCTTTTTGTAACTCTCTGCTTTATAAGGATCTGTCCATATTGGTTTCAATTTGCTAGAGGAGTGAAGTAGTTTTGAAGAGACAGAAATGAGTGAGCCAGTAACTATTCATCCAGTGAGTATAGTCATGTCAGATTTGCAGAAGTGAGATAGATTAGATCAGGCATTGCTGAAAAACCTTGAAAAGCTTCACAGCTGGTAGATTAATAGCCTAGTTAAGCTAATCAATTTAATAATCAGTTGAGAAATCACTTTTTTTTTTGCTATAAACCCATCAATTTTCAAATTCTATTTGGCAGCTAATCCTCATAAATTGCTTTTTTTTTTTTTTTTTTAACTCGCCATAGTGCCTTTATAACCCAAATTATGCCAGAATCCAAGCTACATGGAGAGATAGAGTTCTGTATGTGGTGCATGATGCTGCTGTTATCTGGGGAGCAAACCTGACCCCTCCACCACATCTCTGTGTCACAGCTTTGCCCCCTGAATGGTTTCTATTCTTTACTCACTCTAATATTAACACAAATATGGTAGTGGTCAATCTCCAGGTCTGCAGTATCCAGCCCTTTACAGCCTATGGGTTGTCCTCAGAAGTTCTCAAAAAGCTTCATAGAACTCTGTGAATTCTTGTGTAACACTTCCCCTCCATAAGGGACAGCATTTCTGAGTCCACAGGACATGAGGAGCATAATATAGAGCATCTCCACGCTGCCTCTGGGGAATGGGATGGAGAACAGGAGGGCACTGGTGGCATGAGGGCACCCCCAAGGTGTCAGCAGGTTATCCAGAGAGCCAAAGCTTTCCCCCATCCCTCTAGCAGGCCATAAATCCCACATGTCATTGTGCTGCAAAGTCAAGAGGAATGGTGGGAGTTTGTCCTCCAGAATGCATCCTCTGTGCTCTTCCATGAAACTGGAGAAGTCTAATGGATTCTTACATGTTATGCTGTCTTGTTTCCTCTAGTAAAGAAACACTAGTATTGCAAATTTCTGGCAAAAAATTATGCTGGCAATTCTTTTCTAGCTCATATTATGGCCCTGTAGTGTAATTACCCCAATGTATTGATAACCCTGAAAGAATTCACTTGTTCTTCAGGTGTGTAAAAGCAAATTATTGTGGTAACACATTGAGCTGTGCTCCTGAAGTGGCTGTGAAGATATGAATAGCCATGTTTTGCACTACCACAATGACCCTTTAGGATTAGATGTATGAGGATTTGTTGTAATATTTATTAAACACGTGGGACTAATCCAGTCAACCTTCTTGGAACAGTCTAACCTCAGTTCTGCACAAAGTGACCTCATCACATGAAGTCATAGAGGGATTAATAGAATTGTAGAATCATAGAATGGTTTGGGTTTGAAGGGACTTTTAAAGGATATCTATTTCAATTCTCCTGTCCCTGACGAGCTGGGACATCTTCAACTAGATCAGGTTGCTCAGAGTCCCATCCAACGTGACCTTGAACATTTCCAGGGATGGAGTGCCCACCACCTCTTTGGACAGCCTGTGCCAATATTTTACCACTCTTATAATAAAAAAATTCCTCCTTTTATCAAGTCTGAATCTACATTCCTCTAATTTCAAGCCATTACCCCTTGTCCCATTGCTACCAGCCTTACTAAAACATTTGTCCCCATTTCCTTATAAGCTCCTTTGGAAGGCTTCAGTAAGTTCTCCCAGACCTTCCTTTCTCCATAGGGAACAGCCCCTGCTCTCTCAGCCTGTCTTCGTAGCAGAGGTGCTCCAGTTTGTTGAGCATCTTTCTGATTCACTCCAAGTGGTCCATGTTCTTCTTATGTTAGGGCCCCAGATACAACAGAAGTGTAAAACCAGTAAAAATAATTTTTAAAAAAATCACTTTTTCCATTTTTGGAATAATGTACGCAGAAATGATCTGTGTACTCTGTTGAAAAATCACAATATTTAATATGCTAAGAGTGCTGTAGCAAACAGTTCTGATTAAGTCTAAAAAGTGAAATGGAACTGAGTCTGAAATACACTGCTAGCATAACAAAATTTGTTCGTTATTTACCGTGATAAGATTTAAATGCAGATTAGTAATATTAAGTCATATGTTTATTTAACTTGGAGACATCAATACATTGCAACAATGTCATACTCAATCTTGGCCATTTTCAGATTTGTATAAAAATGGATATTGTCATTACTTAGTAAAAGCAATCTCAGATTTGATCTGATGGTCTCTTCTTAGGAAAGAGATGCATGAAAACCAGTTAAAGTAAAAATGAACTCACTTGATCACCATGGCTTACCATCACATGAAGGGAGGTGAGAGCATTCAGTAAAACACAGTTTGACAAGTTTATTTTTTTTTCCAAAGAGTTTTTTGTTGAAATGAAAGCAAAAACACATCAAATGATTGTTTTACTTTTTTATCACTACCAACTCTTTTTAATATATTCTTGTAGTCTAGCTACAATGGTAAAAGATCTTGGAAGTCTTCCAGCTCTAGTCCAGTTATATCAGCCATAAGTTAGTCTTCTTTATAACCCCTGTAGTCGTCTTAATTCCACAGCAAATGGTCTTTATATACTCACCACACCACACCTTAATGTTATGAGTCAGTGCTTCAACAGATCAAGTCTGTGTGGTGAACCTGAACAAATATAGTGGCTTCAAGCTATGACTTTCAAGGTCACAAATACATAACATGCAAAATATTTTTGCATTTTCAGTTACTGAATCAGTAGGAAATCTATCCTCATCATTGTTATTGCCCTTCTATTTCCTCTTGAAGTCAGAAATGTTAATTTTTGATTCCCAGCCTTTGAAAATAAGTGAAATAAACCCCAGATATTAATAGAATAGGGTCAGTTTCTGCACCTGATGCTGAACCTCAAAGCTAGTGGAAAATATAGGATATCTAATGAGCACGAAAGTTTATAGATAAATCTGTAACCACCAGAAAATGCTTATAAAATGCTGGGTCATGACAAAAATAATCAAGCAACTTACACTGGAAGTATTTAATACATAAAGTATGAAGGTGATTTTTTCTATTTTGATGGTTGTTTTTCCTCTTAAAATGCAAGTCCAGTCATGCTTTGCAAGGGAAGTGCCTAAAACTCAGGCAGATATGAGATGCCTACATGCTTTGTAAACTGCTACCTGGAGATTTTGATTTTTCAGCTCTAGGAAACCTTCTGATGGATTTCCAAAGCAAACCCAGTCAATCACCTAAGCTACGGGAATTCTAAAGAGATTCTTCTCACCATAAATGGAAACAGATAATTAAAAATATATTTTATATAATTATGTGTTTTAGGCATCATGTGCTGTATTATTTGCCCATTTAATAGATTTCTAGCCATTTCCCACTAAACATAAAGTATTTAATGTATGCATATTAATACATGCATGTCTGGAAAATAATAATCTTTGATACATTTAAATACTGGATGCATTAAAACCAGCTTTCGCTGCTAAGAAGATAGAATACAAGACTTGAGAGATGTTTCTCATTGGCTTTTACCAGGAAACACTTGATATAAGTTTTTAACAATAGAATATATCACAATATGCTGGGGAGAAATTCATCCTTTGGTTGTGGGTTGTTATAAACTGGTGTCAAATTCACATACCAGCTTTAATTTCCTGTTAATTGCATATTGGTGAAAACAGTCTATCTCACAGGAAAAAGTTGGCACTGCAAAAAAAATGAGTGAGGAAATGCTGCATAAATAAACGCTGCTAGTATGTGCACCAGTATGGAATGCAACATTTTTGATGGATTTTTTGCCTTCTGAACTTTTCAAATGAAGTGAAAACTGGAGCTAGTAGAACTCTCTTCATTCTTGGGCACATAACTATTTGTTATAAAATTTTGTCTCCGGGAAGGGAAAAAAACCTCAAGTAATCTACATAATATACAAGCATGTGAATAGGAAAATCTGTGTTTCTGAGTATTAAATCAATGAATTCAAATTTCCCCTGTGCTCCTCGTGGTTTAGAAGAACAGTACATGTGTGTATACACTGATAAAGGGTCTCTCTTGTGAATTACTCCTTAAAGTAATAACACATAGGCCACAAAATGTGTTTGCAATGTTGCTTAAACTCACAAAATGAGGAAACATTTTTCTAAATACAATAGATTTTGATAACACTACTTAGCCCCTGGAAAAGAACGATTCTGTCACTAATCTATTTGCTGGAGTAATAGATTTGTCAAAAAATACAGAGCCACGGGAAATTCTTGACAATTTCCTCTCCATCCATATGAAATGCAGCGTGTCACAAAAACACACTGCTGAGGCTCCCAGCATCTCATAACAACAGAAAGCACTGCCATAATTATTTCTGCAACATAATGTATTCTGATTACCTATGTACAGCAATTATATAAAATATGGGAGCTGTTAATGTGCTATCACAGAGATACAGAGCTCATGTGAATAATTTATGTAGAATGAAATAGGAAAGTGCCCTCTTTTAATTAAAGGAAAACTCTAGAACATTCTGAGAACTCCAAAGATTAAAAATTACCTTCTAGAATAGAAACATGGAATACTTTGTGTTGGAAGGGACCTTTAAAGGTCATATAGTCCTGCTCCCTGCAATGAGCAGGAGCATTTTACACTACATGAGGTTGCTAAGAGTCCCATTCAAACCTGACCTTGAGTATTTCCTGGGGTGAGGCATCCACCACCTCTCTGAGCAACCTGATCCAGTGTTTGATTGCTTCTTTCACCTAACTTTGGAATATAAATATAATTGTAGCTTCTCCTTAGTGGCTACTAGTGTGTGGTTCTTGCCTTACTTTCTTCAAAGAAAATAATGTATGTGGCTTTTGATACAATGTGAATATATTTGTTTTGCTGGATTACGTCTCTTTACCAGGAAAGTACTACCTATAGGTTTGTTTGAAATCCTAGATTTTACAGGAATTAGTTCAATATCTTCCCAGCCTCCTTCATTCAAGAAAGCCATAGGGATTGAGTGCACTCAGCAAATTTGCAGATGACACCAAGCTGAGCAGTGCTGTTGATACTCCTGAAGGATGGGATGACATCCAGAGGGACCAGGACAAGCTCTAGAAGTGGCCCATGGGAATCTCATGGGATTTGACAAGATCAGGTGCATTGAACCCTGGTTATCAGCCCAGGCTGGGGGATGAAGAGATCAGCACAGCCCCATGTGAAGGGCTCGGGGTGCTGGTGGGTGAGAGGTGGGACATGACCCAGCCATGGGCACACACAGCACAGACAGCCAAACATGTCCTGGGCTGCATCCAAAGTAGCACGGGCAGCAGGGCCAGGGAGGGGATTCTGCCCCTCTGCTCCACTCTGGTTAGACCCCACCTGGAATGCTGTGTCCAGCTCTGGGGTCCTAGCTCAGGAAGGACTTGGACCTGTTGGAGTAAGTCCAAAGGAGGGCCACCAAGTTGATTAGATGGATAGAGCACCTCTCCTGTGAGGAATGACCAAGAGAGTTGGATTTGTTCAGCCTGGAAAAAAGCAGGCTTTGCATCCTTCCAGTACCTGAAGAAAGCCTGCAAAAGAGGTGGAGAGGGACTTTCTACAAAAGCATGTAGTGACAGGACAAGGGGGAATGGATTCAAGCTAAGAGAGAGTAGGTTTAGAGTACATATAAGAGGAAGTTCTTTGCTGTGAGGGTGGTAAGGCACTTGAATAGGTTTTTAAGAGAAGTTATGGAGGCTCTATCCGTGCAGGTATTTAAGGCTGGGCTGGATGGGGTTCTGAGCAACCTGGGCAGTTGGTAAGTGTTCCTGCCCATGGCAGGAAGAGTTGGAGCTAGATGATCTTTGGAGTCCCTTCCAACTCAGACCAATCTTTGATTCTATAACTCTGTGATTGGAGAAATAATTTTCCTCATGTGAGGGACAAATCTGTTGTGCTAAGGGTGCATTGGCTTTCTTCTCCATCACCAATATCTTAGGAGTTTAAGCTGTTTTCTCATTGTAATGGATCTGAATTAAGAAAGATTTCAGAGATAAAGGCCGAGTAGTTGAGGTGCTTGTCTGTACAGAGTGATGTTGTTTAGCTGGGACATGTGCCCAGAGCTTTCACCAGCTGAATCCAGGCTGTACCCAGGTAGGGGTTTTACAACACATTTCTGAAGATTAGTGCTGTTAGGGCCCTGCCAGATACATTTCTCAAGCATCATTACTGAAAAGGCAGAAAAAGGTACTTAAAGTATCTCTGTGCCACATTTTAGCCTTTCAGTGCAGCGAGTCCAGTAGCTCTGTTTCTTCTTTGCTTGCCATTTTTCTGGGAAAAAGTCTGAAGAAATGAAAGTCCTTCCACTGACATGAGCAGATTTTAGGTCATTTCAAAAGTGCTTAGTTGTCTTTGATTTGAAAGAGGATCAGTTCACCTCCATCAGTGCATCATTATAAAAATGAGGTCCTGAGTTTACTAATGATCATAGGCTGAGTTAAAATGATCAGATTTGCCAGAGTTTAGAAAACTAGAACAAGTAAGAACAAGTAGCTTAGGAGTAAGTAGCATTTTCTTGCAACTGGCAGTGCAAATGCAAGTAAGTGTTTCTAGATATTGTATCTATGCTGAGCAGTAAAAGTTTTATTTTTCAAATACAGTCTGTCTTACATCTGTGTGACTGTTCCCTTTTCTTTTAAAATACAATTTCTTTGAGACAAGAGCATTTCATAAGAACATACTAATTTTAATTACCTTTTCCCTTGGGGCATGATTACATTATTTTTTGTACTGTAGTTTCTTATTGTTATTTATTTAGTTCTCCTAATATTTTTTATGTGCTACTATATTTTCAGTTTAACAATTAGCATTCTAATGTTTCAATATTGTAAAACATGCTTCAGGATAATTTCTTTTCAACCTTTATTCAGTGAAAAACTAATTTCCCTCGTTCATTCTATTCTGAGCCGCTGAGTGACATCTGGAGAAGTTCTAGCTAAGCAGTGAGAATTGTGTGTTAAATCTAAAGAAGAAATTTAAAGATAAAGAAAAAAGAATAGTTTCTGGGATAAAAAGAAACTTCATCCTCTGAAAATTTTGAATTCACATTTTGAAGATGATGTAACAATAATAAAAGTAAAATTATTTGGTTTTTTTTAATTGTAAAAAATTAAATTTATGAAGTGACACTACAGGCACATGACTAAAGCTAAGATTCCCACTTTCAGAAAACTGGTGGTTTCTTTGTTTTGGTTTGGTTTTTTGTTTGTTTGTTTGTTTTTTGTTTTTACTAGCACCTGCCTTGCAGGTGGAACACCACATAGGATGCCATATGTTTATTTTTTCTCACAAAAGAGGCTGATACAACTGACCTCTAAAATGAAGTCCTTTTAGCTGGATTAGTGAAAAGACTACAGAAAACATTTTAAACTATTTGAATGTCTGTCTATTTCTCTCTTTAATTAATTAATTTTGAATTTATTAATAATAACCTGAATCCCTTAGCCATGATTTGAGCTACAGCAAATTTCATAGGAGCTGACAGAACTGGGTTCACCCTGCAGTAACTGCTGGTCTGAGGCTCAGTGATTGGAGCTACAATAGTTCATAGGAATTTCATCAAATTCACAACCAAAGGCTGTCATCTACTGTTGTCTCAGAATTGTATTTCTAAACATTACTGGTGTTACAGTGATTCAAACCCCATATTGTTACTGACAATTCAGGAAAGAAAATACCAGGTCTTGTTGAGGTTCTTCAAGTAGCCTTGAGAAGAGGCTGCTACTGTGCAGATTATAAGATGAAGTTATTGCCACATGTTTTCCAGAATGGCTTTTACATCCAGTAAAATATAAGAAGGCTTGCTGGCAGTGTAATTCTTCTTTTACCTTGCAGAATTGTCTGTGAGAAACAAAGAATAAAAAAAATTGATTGTGTTCTTTACTTTGCAGGAAGTGTGTTAGAAAACTTTCACAGAGAGAAAAGCTTCCATTTTATTTATTTATTAAGTCATACTGGACTTCATTCCTGTTTGCATTAAGACTGTTAAACCTGCCTTTATCACCATAAAGGGTTGCTAAGCTGGGTGAAAATGACACATTTCCCCCCAATTAAAAAATTCCTTACACAGCTAGCATGGTGTATAACAGCCTCTGTGTAAATGTGAATCAGAATAAAGTCAATGCAAGTTTTGTTATCACTGTCTTTCTTCCTCCTTTCTTTCCACATGCATTTAAGAAGTTAAGAAGTAGTTAATGTGTATTTATGCTTCCCATATATACACATCTAAGATTTCTGCTAACATGCCAGTGGTGTGCTTGACTGCCAGATTCGTAGTGTTGGGTTCTCAGATCTTCAAACAGCTGGTAGATGTTTTCTAGTTACTTTGTGCTTGCAGGGGAGGGGCAAAACTTGTAGCCTGCAGGTGCAAGAACATCACACCAGAGACAAAAGTAGCCGCTCAAAATGCTCAGTGAGATCCCTTGCTGCATGCACCACCTCCAAGGAGAACTTCCTTTTCCCCATACTCAGCATGTCTTGGCAATCCCATCTGACTGTGAAAAAGGCTCCTTAACCCTCCACACTTCTCTTTTTTTCCCAGTTCCACAGGTCCCTATGGTTCTAAAATGTTGCAGCCCATAAGACAGAAATCAATTTTTGTGGCCCCCCTCTCGGCACACAAAACTCCTTTAAAATGAGGAAAATTATGTACAAAAAGTTATGCTGCTTATTTCTCTAAATTTTCTTTTACCTGGTGATTTTTTAATAATGAAGCTACGGTTTCTGTTGCCCATAGCAAAGTATTTGGTATTACCATGAAAAATATCTCGTTGTGGACTTGAATTGTTTCTTTAGGCTTTAAATACAGTTTCTTAGAGACCTTTTCCTACAATTTTATTTTAAGTAAACTGCAACCCACCCATGTTCCCTTTGCTAGTAATGTCCTTGTTCTCATTCCAAATTACAGTGTAGTGCCCATGATTATATCCCCAGGAAGACTCCTGTCAAATGCAAGTGTAAATAGAACTTGAAGAAAAGGAGATGCATTGATTGGAACTTAAAACACCAGCTTCACTTTGTGTGCAGATGGTGATGGATTTTTCTTTCTAATATCCCCTTGCCAGTTCCCTGTTGGATAAACCACAAAATTATGTAGTGGGTGGACTTAGGTTTGCAGGCAAAGATGCTCTTCTGTTGTATTCACTGGTGTAGACAGGCCTGAAATTTCAATAACTTTTCAATGTAGTACCTTCTTTTTGCTTTATTAATTTCTTTTACCTCCTTAAAAAGAGTCTGACTACATTCCTGTTTTTAACCACTTGGTTCTGGATCCTGTGCATGGCATTACGGTTTTGACTGCTAGAGGCCTTATTTCTCTCCTCCCATGAGCTTGAGTGGAGAATTTTCTGTGAATAAGCTTTAATGTATGATTTGGAGGCTTAGTCTCAAATCCTTGCATTGTTATAGATTTTTGTTTTTATAATAACAATTGCAGTAACTTGAAATGTAAAGCTAACCTAGTAGTGCCTGGGATATGGCTGTAGGCACTTAATGGCACTTTCTAGGGGCTGCAGTTTTGGACTTTTAATTTGCAGAGCATTAACAAGATTTTTCATACTACAGGAGACACTGGAAAATAGCTTGTTATCCAGAGATAATGAGGAGAACTGAAGGATGTTAGAGAACAATGAGGTCTCACAGTAGTCTTATTTTGTTTCCTCTAAAAGCTTTAGTTTTAGATGGGAGGGTTCAGTTTTTGTTTCGTATTTTGGAATTTGCTTAGCTTAAGGGATAAATAAAGTTAAAATATAGAAAACAAAATGATAAAATAAAGTTATGGAAAACAACTGCTCCAGGCATATTCCCATGTTTTCAAACACACTTGGTCTCATCAGTATGAGAATGTGAGAAGGAAAGTGTGGAAATACAGTTGCTTAATCCAGACTGACCCCTGAATAATACCAGTTTTTCCCATACTGGAAAACAAAAACAGAGGACCCACAATTATTGCACATTTATAGAAATAATATCTCTTAAAAAAAGCATTTAATTTGGTGAGGCTGATTTTCCTGCCAAAGAATTTAGTTGCCATAAGAAGGATGCTTATCCTATTGCTGCTGTTGATACCTACAAATCTGTCAAGCCCATTCGTATATCAGTGTACTGAAAAAATACCCCTGCAACAGAAATGTGCACTGGGATTATAGGTGTGGATTTAAACCTGTCATGTATATAAAGTAAAAAAAAATAGATCCTGTTTATGTTATTTTATTTAATTTAAAGAAATTTGGTTACAAAATCATCACTTTATGCTGTTGTTAATTTTCAATGTCACTACCAGACTAATAAGGGAACTTGTCACTGTGAAGTGAAATATTTTTTTGTATGAATAAAGTTAGTGCATTTAGTCATTATGATCCCACTCAGCTAATAAAAATCTTTTGAATAAACCACAGGTTCTCTGCTATAAGTTCTGTAATAACAGCATTTTTCTTCATTATAGAGCAAACTTCAAATGTCTTTGTAAAACCATTTTTGCTATGGTAGTGTAGCCTTCCCTCTGCCTAAGAAATTATAAAGTATCAAGAAAAACAGAAATATTATATCTGACATTCCCAATGATTTTTAATTTCATTTTCTCTAAGATTAATATAGTAATACTCCTTTAAAACTTTTCTGTGTTGTTTAACACTGATGTCCATACAGGTGTCAGTCTCAGAGCAGGCTGAGACTGACAATTTTATTATTATTTTTCAATATTTTTCATATATATTTGTGTATATGTACCCCCTAAAAGGAGTTCTGTTGTAAACCTTTTCTGTACGTCAGAACCCTAGCAATTCTGTAAAGAGAGACTCTTACTCTGGCTTTGGCAACATTATGCACACTGCTGATGGAGCTCTCTGACCATGTCTGTTTCCATCAATGGTATTTTTCTATATTATCTCCCCACCTCGTACTTATGGCAATAACATTTTCAGTATTGCTAATTTAATTTCCTTTTGATCCTGTGTCAACATAGATTGATGTCATATTTCAATCCTGCAAGCCCTGGCTTTCCTCTTGCTCTGCTATTGTATATGTTGGTATTCCCAAGAGCTGCAAATTCCTCCATCTACTCACCAAATCATGCATTGTTTATGAAGGATCATATAGAAGAAAAAGTACTTGAGTGTAATTTTTTTTTCCTTTTTGAACTCTCTTTGGCCATTCATGTGTTTGTGAACTTCGTGGATTATTTTGCTGGCTGATGATCTTCAACCCCAACTCTTCAGGTAGTCTGTACCACTGACGCAGAACTTAAAAATGTTCAAACCTCACTCCCTCTTTTATCTGGGGTATGGGAAAGGAGTCTCCCATCCCCCCTCCCTGTCTAGGTCTGCTTCTCCCTGGTGATTTTTGCATCTCTTGGAGACATGTCAGGCGCTGCTGCGGGGCTGGAGCAGGGCTGAAAGCAGCATAACTCATCTGTGAGGGTTCTTAAGAGGGCTGGGAGCACAGGAAACCTCCCTCCATTAGCAGTGATCATTCATTCAAACCATGCTGATGGCAAATGGGAATACTGGCTGGACACAGCACTGTTTGGGGATTTTCTAACAAACCCTAAGAAATTAGGAATATAATTTCCACAGGAACAGAAAGTTCAGCCTTCGGTGGTTTCTGCATATCCAGAGGAAAAGATCTGCCATCAATATTCAGCTTGCCACTTCTGTTATTAGGTCTCAGCTAAAACAGCCATTTATAAGGGAGAGGGAATGGGATTCACTGCATATTTTATGTTACTGAAATTAATGGGCACTATGATGGCTTTGCAAAGCATCCCACACAAAGGAATGAGTGCAAACCCTTGGCTATTAAACCTGTGCATCTCACCTTAGACTTGTCAAATTTTGTGAAGCACATTTCACTGGAAGTGTTAAGGCAAAAGAGAAAATGATTCTTAAGATTTTAATGTGTATGCAGAATTTCTCCACTTAATGAATTGCAGGTGGCTTAACTAATGTAGAAATCATTTAGCCTCTCTTGGAAGCTCTTTTTAAACCTGGAAGTACAAGGGATGCATAAGATATCAGAGAGACGTTCAATAAACCCTGCAATAGGCAATTGCACTTTTAGAATATCTATGAATTCTCTTAACCCCAAGGGAAACGTGAGTTTTAACATCATCTCTGAACTCCTTGTTTTTACTTTGTTTTGCTTTATTTACAATTTTCTTTGAGACTTAAATTTCAGATTAGGAATGTCTAAAGACAGAAACAAATTTAATTTCCTAGACTGTATGCCTAAATATTTGCCTGCTTTTTTTCAGCTATACTAAAGCTCTAATAAATTACATTGTTATCCCTTCTTGAACTGCAAGTCTAATGAATAGTAGTAGTCTCTCTTTTAAGCCTTCTTTTTCTATCATTTTAATATACAGTGGTCTAAAATAAGTCCTTTAAAGGGATTTTAGGTGAAAATATTTATAAATCAAGCTCTTTTTTGAGGGCAGGAAGTAAACAGAAAATCAAATTTATGTATGTGTGTATTTTATATATATATATATATATATATGTTGGGTGCTTATGTGATTTTATGTAACTCTAAGATAGTTAAAAATATCAAGTAAAGTCTTTTTCATGTGAGTATATCCATCTTCACTAACTGTTTTCAAAATATTTAAAGTCATACTTGCAAGCAAATTAATGTATTTCAAATCTTCCTTTGAATTTTGTTTTGAATTATGTGTATCTTAATATTTTAAAAACTGGCACTCCAGTTAAAGTAAAGCAAATGAATGACATGTTGAATTCCCTTAGTTTGTTTTTTCAAGGAAATTCTTCATTTAATTCATTTTGAAATCAGCTTAATTGCCTTTTGAAACGGTAGTATTTAATGTGGAGCGCCTGTGGGTAGTGGTATAAATAAATGCAGATATTAGCATTTATTCCACTTGGGATATCTTTTGTTTTTTATCCTTTTCATGCTCTTTTGGGACTTTTTGGGACTTCGTACACTTTCTTCCTGATAATAAATAATATATATTCCACATCCTACTAATGAGAACCAAATACTGATTTCTGATATATCCTAGGAAAAAGCAGCAAACATACAAAAACGAACAAGTACATGACAGAAATGTCAGCTATAGAGTCACTTCAGGAATTCAGATTTTGAAGGGAATGGCTACCCTTTTTTTCTTTGGTATATATTAAAAAAATTCAAAGAAGAAACATGGCAATGGCACCTTTTGCAATTTCAGATTTATAGCATACAGAAAAGAGGCTCCATTTTTTGTGCAGAACTGCAAATATGTGCCATTTATAGTCTGTTCCAAGTCAATGCTTTTTATATAAAGGTACTACTGAAAATCTGAAGCATTCTGAAGCTGGAACAAGGAACAGAATGAGTCCAGAATACCTGAGTAGCCACTTATGCATATGAGGCTAGCTAGTCTAGCTTGGCAATTTATAGCTGAAGTGCAGGTGTTCAAATTGTTTTTTCAGGTAGGTCAACTCTGAGAGCATGCAGGGAGTTGTCAGAAGGGATGCAAGGGTGTTGGGAAATGCAGACATCTGACTTCTTTCCAGGTGAGAGCCGAACACTTGCAAATGAGCTGCAGTGATGTGAGAAAATTAATGAGGTAGGAGGGATTAGAGAATTGCTGATTTTCATGTGATTATCATAATAACTGAAACACTTGGAAATTTTGGTACAATGATAGAATAAGCTTCACTTGGAAAGCTTTGGCTCCAACAGAGTACTTCAGAAGCTTTGAGAATAGACTTTGTCCTGTTAACATGATGTATTTCACAGATACGTCAAGTTTAAGACATAATTTTTTATTGAATTGCTTTGTAAATGCAGTACAATAAGAATTGAAGGAAACATTTTCACAGTGGTTCCATGATACTTACTAGTCAGAAAGGTCAAGAAGACAAAGTGTTCAGACCCTATGCTCCTAGCTATTTCACTATTCTAATAGTATTTTTTAAAAAATGAGGACAATCAGTTCAAAGGTGAGATATCATCCGGCATTTGTTCAGACAACTAATGTGCATCTTATAACTTTGGTTAATCACTTGTCAAAGAAAGGCTTTAAAACATTTTCTGCTGAAACATGTAAGCATTACTTTGGTAATTAGAAAAGCTAATAAGGACATAATTTAATAAGCTAATAAAGCTGAAAAATATCTCTGAGAACATGGATCCATAGGGCCAAAATATCACTGGCAATTGGGATTTGGTTAATTCTATGTTCTGCTTTCAAGACTACAGATGCAATCATAGAATGGCTTGTATTGAAAGGGATCATTGTGATTATTCAGCATGTGAAACTTGTACAAGGATGTTGAAGAATTTTTTTAATATATTTTAGTTTCCAAAAAAAAGTTTCCAAAGTAATCATGGAATGGTAAAATCATGGAATGGTTAGGTTGGAAGTGACATCAAAGATCTTCTTCCAATCCCCCTGTCATGGGCAGAGACATCTTGCACTAGACCAGGGTACTCAGAGCCCCATCCAATCTGGCCTTGAGCACTTCCAAAGATGGGGCATCCACAGCTTCTCTGGGCAGCTTGTGTGTCTCAGCCTTCACAGTTCAGGATTTCTTCCCAGGATGTAATCTAAACATCTAATGTGGTTGTATGTTCACAAATTGTGACAGTTCCTACACAGGCAGTTTTCACTTCGGTTTAATCAGGTAGCATGTAGGACAAATTCACTGCACCAAAACCTAAACACACACCTCCCAGGGGACAGCACACATCCACTGTTGAGCTCAAAGTCTGACAGCCAGAGGAGCTTTTGAGTGAGGTTCACCAGTGCCAGTATCTCAGTTTTTGTGTAGTTAGTTTCAAGCTCTGTTCAGGGGCAGCCCACCGCTTCCGGAGCAGCAGCGATGAGATGAGTCACTCAAAATGGTACATTTTCCTTGCTGTGGATAGGCATTCACACAATTGTGATTAATGTTGCCAGAATTTTGCTCATGCAGAGATGTTTTATAAATAGTAAAATGTGTTTTTCCCACTCTATACATGATAGTTTATGTGAATAATGTTTTATATATATCGCGCTGACTTTTAGATGTGTGATCCAACTGCAACAAAGGTCAACAACAAGTGAAAGTCATGCTTGCTTTCTCATTGTCAAGATAAAAATGAACTGTAGCTCTCAGTTTGGTTCCCAGGAAGCTTTTCTCTTCCTCAGCAGAAAATCACAGCTCCAGACTCAACAAATTCTTTTCCTTGTTGGTATTATCAGCTGAGTAGCAGAGGATTGACAGAAAATGCAGAATAACTTGTCTTTTCTCATAGAGGTGGTTTATGTAGAGAAAATGATGCAATTTTTACAAGAAAACTTCTGTTTTGGGGAGTTTAGATTGTTACTTCATCAGAAAACAAACAGCGATATTGGTCTTTGGTGATCCATTTAGAACTTAGCCAAGCACTAAAAAAGATGGAAAATGAATAATTTCTTTAAATAGGCTATATTTCCAGATGGATGTTGCAGATTTGGCCCACTGCACATATAAAGTTCTGGAAAATATTTATTTATATAATCAATCAATCCATTTGTTGGATCAGGACTTAAAAAAACCCTCTCTGCCTAATAATAAAACTGCTGTGTCTAGACCAAGCTGTTTGCTTGGGATTGTCTGAGCTTTGTTTTGGGTATAATTTTAAGATAATGTCTTTCATTTCAAAGTTAAGAGTGCCTCATGATTGCCTTATGATCTGGGCTGAATCTAATTTTAACCTGGTTGGGTTTTACTTTGTCCTGATTTTCTAATAATTAAGAACACAGAAAATGTACCATGACATTGTTATTCGACTGACAGTCATTTATCCTTTCTGAAAGCTAGCTGTTAGGACCAAAGGAATTTAGATGTTACTTTCTTCATGTTATTTTATACAAGAAATTTACTTTTTTTCAGCTGAAAACATAAAGAAATTAGAAAGAAAGTTGTTACATTATCTAGACTCTTTCAAATAGGAATTTTTATTCAGCACAGGAGGGATTTAACCTTTAAATTAAGCTAGCATTATCACAAAGAGGGATGGCTTTGAACATTGATAAGGTCAGTCTGCCAGAAAGAAATTTTTTATTTACTGATGAGATAACATTACTAACTTCTAAAGTATTCAACCTCCTTCTTTGCCTTCCCCTGCTCTTTGCAACTGCAAACTCACCAGAAACAATCAAAGAAGGTGCAACATACTGTAGAATTCAGCACAAAGGTAGACAGACACAATGTTGACATGCAGTAGTTGTATCCAACAGAAAAGTCAGGTGATAACTTTCAAAAGCAATGAAGTTTGAGGTTCTCCAGGTTAAGACATGTAGAATTTTGATTTTCATGGACTGGTAGTACATTTCCATCTAAATCATTGGCTGATGCTCAGAGAGTCTTCTATGCCACATATTATAAATTTTTACTTTTGTAGCATTTTTCATCTCTAAAGAACTTTTTCGACATTACTAACCCTGCCAACTACACACCAAAATGTGACACAAAACAAGTGTCTGATCACTTTCTGCAACTACCATAAAGGAGGTTGCAGTGAGGTGTGGGTCAGTCTCTTCTCCCCAGTAAAAAGTGACAAGACTAGAGGAAATAGCCTCAAGTTGCTCCAGGAGAGGCTTAGATCAGATACTAGGAAAAAAATTCTTCGTGGAAAGGGTGGTCACTCATTGGAAAAGGCTACCAAGTGAAGTGGTGGAATTGCTATTCCTGAGAGTGTTCAAAGGCATCTGAATGTGACAACTGGGGATATGGTTTAGGGGTAGACTTGGCAGTGCTGGGTTAGTGGTTGGGCTTTGTGATCATGGAGGTCTTTCACAGCCTTAATGATTCTGTGGCTGAGGCATGTACTCTGGTCTGTGTTTGCAGACACTAAGAGCCCAGTTGGCTTCTTTAAAATATGAGTGCTCAAATCACTTAAAAATAAAAAGTATGCCTATTCTTTCAACATGACTATGGAAGAGGATCCCTAAATAACAATAGCCCCAATGGAGAATCACTTTCTTCATCCATGAGGAAAAGTGCTGGTTGATTCCCACACTTAAGCTCTAATGTGAAAAATGCTTCCATATCCAATTAAGACAAAGGCAAATTGTAGATGCCTAGGTCTAAAAGCAGTTCTACAAATAGGGGAAATCTGTGCATGTATCCCTTGCTTTCCAGCAATTTTGCTTTGCTACCTGGAGTTCTATTCTCCAAGACCCACTCACTGCCTTCAGGCTTAGCCTTATGGGACTAAGGAAACTAAGGAAAGCTATGCTGGGAGGCTTGCTTGGCACTTCAGAAAATGCAGGTGTAATACCTCTGTTAGTTTATTTTTAAATAGAATAAATGAAGGTGATGATAGAATGTTCCCTCTGAATTTCAGGTATAATGTGGCCCAAGGACTGTTAAATTCATCAGAGGAAGTAAACCCAAGCAATTTTCCCATTACATTGACCTTAGTGTACCTGCAGGCTGTGCAGTTTAATGGGATACTCTCTTCCTGCCCAGCCCCTTACCTGGTGGAGTTTTATCCTGATGTGTCACCATCAGATCATTGAGCTGAAGGAGCTTCCCCTGGAATCACAAACTCCCATGATCAGGAACTAGGTTCCTGTGGAGAGATGAAATGTGGAAATACAGGTTTTTGCAATAGCCTCAGTAAAGCAAATATTCCCTCGTTAATGCAATATCTTGATGTTTCTCGGTGTTCTGTTTACAATGACAGCTATTTTGCCTGCTTATGCACTAATCAGGGCTTATTAAAATATCTGAAAATGTAGATTATTTTATCACAATTATGCTGTATTGAAAGGCTGTGGAAGGATTTAGATGCAAAAGCCTATAGCTGTTTTTTCAGTAAGTGCCCTGCTATTGAAATGTTTAACTCAACCCTTATAAGTGTCAAGCACATGCAAATGCACCTGACACAGATGTTTTTTGCTGGCCTATTGAACATCTAGTTAAAATGGACCAAATCCATCTTTCTGTTGGTAAAAATTCATAGCTTTTCAAAGAGGGAACTGATAAGAAGAATATTTGAGACTAGTAATAACATGTTCACCTCCAACATAAATTGCTTTGTAGAAAAAGAATTTTATCTTCAGAGCTAATGGTCTAGGTTCATCAGGGTGACGACAGTGAGATTGTCAGGTTTATGTACATAAAGCATTTGTATTTTTATTTAAGAAGATAGTTTTCCACAAATACTGAAAAATACTTATCTCTATACCTTCTTCACACTAGAAGAAGCAGGAATGCTATTAAAATTTATGAGGTATTTTTATGTGTGTATACTTTGTGTTCAAAGAACTGTTAAAGGATGGCAGGGTGATAAAGTTAACCATTCAGATTTAGGAAATGCAAGAATTGAGATGCTCTAAGCAATTTTATTGCAGGCCCTCTGTGGCCATATATTGTAATGTAGTATTATAATATGCATCAACTCTATTACATTTTTAATTATATGGTTACTTTTGTTTTCATGGGCTTTCTGCTTCTTTCAGTACATGGAGAGGTACTTCATATGGCATATTACATTCAACATATGCCTTCATGCATTATTTAATGCAAGCAGTTCCAGCTGCTCCATTATTAATTTTTTCATTGGTTTTCCTGTTACACTGAGGGGACCCTATCAATGTAAGGAAGTACCTGAAGGGAGGGTGTGAGGAGGAGGGAGCCAGGCTCTGCTCACTGGTACCGAGCAGTGGGACAAGAGGCACAGGCAGAAATGAGGAAGAACTTCTTTAGTGTGCAGGTGACCGAGGGCACAGGATGCCATGGTATTTCTCCTGTACAAAGTCCAGGTCTCACTGATTTCAGCTGAAGCTGCTGATACTCAGCACTTCTGCAAAAATTGGCCATCTGTGGCTTGCAGGGCATTTTAAAGTGAGGAATATCTCAGTTCTACAGCTGTGGAAAGTTATGTTTTGCGAAAAGCCTAGCAAAGAGCGAGAGTTCTGTGGTAAAAGCAAGAATAAAAGCAGTTATCTACAATAGCATTCACCTGTCTTAGCCTGAGAGCATCCTGTTGCCTGGTAGAGCCTTTCAGCAGAATCCCCCTGTTTCTATGAAAAATGATACTGGAATCCCACAGACACATAATTCCTGTGTGAAGCCAGGGGAGTAGGTTTCAGCTGCAACACACAAATGGCTTGCTGTGTCACGTGCCGCTGGACTAAATTAAAATATATATCTTTGGTACAGAAAACACAAAAGGGGCAAGCCACTAGTTCTGTAGTTTTTTCTTGTTTCTCTTTTATCCTTTGTTTCAGGCAATGCTAATACATTATTTATTTATAACAGTCCATGATTACTTTGTACTCTTCTGATGTAAACCTCGGGTGTCAGTTTTGCCAGGCTGCTTTGCCACCGCAGGCTTATTGGCAGGGAAACTGAGACATGGCAACTGATGGCATTTCCCAGGTCTGCCTCTCCAAATGCTCTGCTGTAACCTCAGCACAGTCCTCTCCCATGCCAGAAGCTTCTTTTTCAGGCAGGGAAGAGGTGGAAAAAGAGAATTTGTGAGGCTCAGTGCCTCTGTGCTGGGGATCAATGGGGATGTATATGTAGGGCTGCACGGGGAGCTGCAGGGGAAAAGGAAGGAGTTGCAGAGGCATGAAGGCTCCTAAAGCAATTGGGGGAACATGGACGTACCAGAAAAATAAATGCTTTGAGTGGAATAATTGAAGACTATAAAAAGAAGTAAGCCAGTGATGTTACTGCAGGACTGAGGGATAGAGAAGTGGCTACTGCCTGATGCTGATAAATGGTGCAGTTTCACCCACATCTTTCCTTTGCCCCCCTTAGATAAACAATCAGTATTCGCTGGATTTTCTTTTTCTCTTGTTACTGATTTTTGTACTCTGCAGCCACGTTCACCATTTAATCCAAGCAAAGCCACCCTCTTAGGATGTCTTTTTGTATATTGGCACTTCAAGTTAAAAATCTATTTTAAATTATTGGATAGCAAGTAGCAGCCTCCAGAGGGCTAAACTGATGCTGTTAACAGGTCCAAAATGTGATGCAGCATATGGAGCTGAATACCTCATGGTACAGATTTGCATGCAGGCGGTTTTAATTAGGATTTAGAATTCCTGGAGGAATGCAGCATTCTGGGCTAGTCTCAATCTTGTCAATACATAGTGGTTTTGTTCATTCTAAAGCTCACTAAAACTGATAGATTCCTACTTGCTTGTAATTTTTTGTTACTTTTATGAACTGTTTGAACTTTTTTCCATCTGTCATCTTTATGTACAATCACTGCTTCTTTATGTATGCTTACTACAAAAGGTTGCTGTCTTTTTTTTTTTTTTAATAATTTTATATCAGGTCAGTTCAAAAGAAGACTCGTTTGAAGTTTTATGACATTGCATAAATACTTATTTTTTCCCTGCAACATATCATAGTTCAAAGTGAGATTATGCTTTAACTCGATGGTTACTGTGCCATCTTGTGAGGAAAAGGTGCAACTACCTCCAGCTGACGAAATGAAGAGGTACTTAGCTAATGCCCATCTCACTTCTTTTTCATCATGAAAAATAAAATCTTTTAGGGTTTAAAAAAATATATTATAAGAATACCGTGAAACATATTTGTTCCACTGCATTATAATTGCCTTTTTTTTTTTTTTTTCAATAAGCATATACTCCCTGCTATGGGCAAAAACCTGGTGCTTTCAATAAACTGAGATAACAAATTATAGGGTTTTTTCTCCTTCTTAAAAAAAAAAAAATTAACTTCTGGTTGTACTAAATGGAAAATACATGCAAATTCTCAGTATTCAGCACTGATAATGTTCTTTCTGTGAGCTAATTTGGCTCTTAGAGGAAACCTTTTGTCTTCTAAAATTCACTATGTGTTTCTCAGAGATAGCACACTGTAAATCACCCAAAGTACTGCTAGCTATTACACTGAGAGAGACAAAAACCTCGGTCCTGACTTCAGAAAGACTGCTTTACCCTGGAACATTTGTGAGGAAAAAATCAGACCAAATCATTAAAAAGAAATTACAATAGCATCAGCAAACCTACAAACTTATGTTTAAATAATGATAATTATCATTGCTATTAAAGTCAGTTTAAGTGCACTAGATTTTGGACTAAAAGAGCAGACTGGAAAAATCCCCTAAGTTCTACTACTGCATAATGAACTGATTCTCTCTGTGACCTTGGACAAGTTGCTGCGTTTCTGTGCCTAATTTTACCCACCTTTAGATGATGCACATCAACAGGATGTTATCAGTCTTGACTGCCACTTGTAAAGCTCTTGGGCTTCTTGGATGGAAGGTATTGCTGTGATATAGTGACAAGCTTGTTGGAAATCTACTTGATAAGCAAAAGAGCAAGTCATTCACAATAAGTATAATTATTCAATGATTTAAGCTTCCTAATCTACTTCCACAGTCTTGGCAAGCAGATTGTGATTTCTTCCATTTTATATAATGAGAAGAGTATTTTTTTCTCTTTTTACTCTATAGATTGATTGCAAATATTCAGAATTCAAGCTGTGTTGCTCGTTTGCAATCAGTTGGATGAGTAATATTATTTCTGCTCATGATTGGATGAATGCCCAATGATTTGTGTGTACAAATTGTAAAGTTTGTTTTCCAAAGATGCTCATTGGTATGACATTGAAATTTGCTGCCTTTGGAGAGCAGTAACAGTAAAATTTAACACACTGAAGACCAATGAAAAAACTGAGCACCAAAGTAGGACAAGGTGACATTAATATTTTTTTGGTGGGATTTTGCTGATTCCTCATTAGTCTAAATGGACCAAGCCCATTATGCTTTTTTGTTGTTGTTGTTGACTGCTAATACTGAGAAAAAAATCCCAGAATCCTAGAATGTCTTGAGTTGGAAGAAACCTTATAGATTACCTACTTCCAACTCTCCTGTCATGGGCAGGGACACCTTCCACTAGACCAGGTTGCTCAGAGCCCCATCCAACCTGGCCTTGAACACTTCCAGGGATGGAGCATCCAAAACCTCTCTCAGAAAATCCAGTGTGTTGAATCCTAGACCTAATCTCATGCAGAAGGTTGCTGATGCTTGCCCTGTTCAAAAGCAGCTCCCATGTCCAGGTTTCCAGCAGATGCCCAGCAATGGAGCTAACCTACCTGGGAGCTGCAAAGAAGCTCAGATGCTGGTTTGAGAGAAAAGGCAAATGAGTGAGAATTAGGAGGAAGGTAGTACTGGGACCCAGTTGCATACCTTGCCTATTTCCAGATTGCAGTGGGACAACTGGATCTGTAAGAGGTCATTGTTTCATGTGGGAAATTTTCTGCAGAAATTCCTTTTCCTGTGGTCTCACTGTTAAATGGGTTATATGAAGAATCACAGCTCATAAGGAGCAGAAGTCTGGCCCCTCATTAGGAGGACTGTGAAAGAGAAATTGTGATCGAGACTTGAAATGCTGGCGTGTAACAGCTAAAACTGGTAGTATTGCTATTGTTTCCCAAGATAAAACATAATATAATTGCCACTGGCTAGCACACTGGCTTTGAAGAGTGATTGGGAGGAGGATTCACTCCTGAATGGGTTATTATCTCATAGAATGTGGTGGTATTTTTTTTCCATTATTAACATCTATAAGCTGTACCTACTATGAAGGTTTGGCTGAGTGAAAAGCAGTGTTGCTTCTTTGCTTATGTGCCTCTTGAAAATTTCAGGGTGTTTTCTAGTAGGTCAAGAATCTCTGTAGATCAGGATTCACTGGCTGCTCATTTCATAGGGCGTTGTAGTGTCTGTGACCCCCCCGACACATTTAGCTCCCTCGTTTTTCAGTCTCCGATGGCAAGCAGCAGGAACATGTGATGTATTGGAGCGTGGCCCAGCCAAAGAGCTGTGTAGAGAACCAGGGACGTGTGCTTTTGAATGGCTACGCCAGCTGGGCCACATTCAGCAGCTTAGGTCAATTTGACCTGATATAAATTGAAATGTTCTATATGCATTTTCTGCAAACTGATGGCAACAGCAAAAAAGAAAAAATAAACAACAAACATTTGTAAAAATACCAGTTCCCTTTGGCCCAAAATTGGATGACAAATTCCAACCTATCTGTCAATCTGTCAAAGATAGGTCATAAGAACATCTGTATTCCCATACCAGTGCAGTCCTCTGGCTATTGTAACTTGAGAACTGCCTTTGTTGAAATTTAAGGTGTTTGACCATTGCCTCCTGCTGGCTTCATGTAGTGAAGTTCTGTCTAGCTGACATCTCTTTGGCAATCACAGCCTTGGAAATGCTCCTTTAGACAGTATGATGTGAGGAGCAGTGGTGCTGTAATAACCTCACACTGCAAAGAGAATCAAGAGAATAAAAAGGCACGTTCATATTAAAAATTCACAGCAGCTCACTCCACACCCCCATTATAGGTAATTACAGAGGATTTTAAATATCTGATGCTGGTTGGCAGCGTACAATACCCTGTCAGCAGCAGGCACTGATTTGTAATTTAATTATCATAAGACATCCACCTGTTCTTTTGTCAAATGAAGAGTAGCATTTCCGTGCAATCATGCTTTTCCCTCCAGAAATGTGAATTAGTCCTTAGAGAAAGGTTTCTAGGGAATGGGTTTTTTTCAAGGACATTTGCAGGACCCCATCAGAGCAGGATGATGGAGATGAATGGGGCATTTCTGCAGGAGTGTCTTAATTCTGGTTTGGTATTTTCAGCCTTACCACTGGCTTTTTGCTGTGTCAAGCTGTTTTGGTTCACAGCTGAAAGCATTTCAATGAAGAGATGCTGTAGGAGGAAAGATGTATGAAAATCAAGGAGTTTGGTGCTAAGAACATAAGGGGCAAACCCATAGAAGGATTGACCCAGAAATGCTCTAGGCTTATATTTTGTGAAGAAGGGGAGGCTGGGCTTGGGATAGGAGGGAGACAAAGACAAATAGAAGAGTGGAAATCTGTTCTGTAAACTTTTCAGTTGATGGCATATGAACATGGATATTACTGAAGTTATAGTGGGAATATGCATTTATTGGATAAATAGATCAATTCAAATTATAAAGCAAGTCTATAACTGGAGATCCACACAAGTGTTCTCTTTGGGAGCACAGGGCTCAGGGTGAATCAATTTCCTCTGGGCTTTGGCTCCCGTTTATGCAACAGCTACACTGCAGTGCGGAGATGGGGAAAGGAATTACTGATGGTCACAGAGATGTTCTCTCTTTAGGGCCTCATCACACTGCTTCTGGCAGTGTAAAACTGCAAAAGTCATCTGAAAAAAATAGCATGTATGTTACATATATAAACACACACATTGTGTGTGAATGTAGTTATATATAGTCATGTATGAATTATATAGAATCAAATTAATCATATAAAAAGAAATATATAAATATAGAATAAATCATAGAATCATAAAATGGTTTGGGTTGGAAGGGACCTTAAAGATTCAACCCCCTGCAAGGGCAGGGATGGCATCCACTAAATGAGATTGCTTAGGGCCCCATCCAACCTAGGCTTGAACATCCCTTACAAGGATGGGGCATCTACAAACACCTTGTGGAGTTTCATCCTGACATCCCTTACAAGGATGGGGCATCTACAAACACCCTGTGGAGTTTCATCCTGTTCTAATGCTTCATCACACTGAGGAAGAATTTCTTCCTAATATGTAATCTGAACCTCTTCCAGTTTAAAACCATTCCCCCTTATCCTGTCACTACATGCCTATATAAAAAATCCCTCTCCCTCCATTATATAAGCATCTTTAAAGTACTGAAAGGTCTCACCCTGAAACCTTCTCTTCTCTAGGCTGAACAACAAGTCTCTTTCAGCCTATCTTCATAGGAGAGGTGCTCCATCCTTCTGATCCTATTCATAACCCTCTTCTGGATCTGCTGTAATAGGTACAGAGGAGGGAATGCCTTTCTTGTGCTGAGGACCCCAGAGCTGGATGCAGTGCTCCAGGTGGGGTGCAACAAGATCAGAGTACAGGGTGAGAATCATTTCCCTTGACCTGCAGGCCACTCCTCTTTTGCTGCAGCCCAGGACGAGGCTAGCTTTCTAGGCTGGGCATTCACTGTTGGCTTATGTCCAGCTTACCCTCCACAAGGACCTCCAAGTCCTATTTTGCAGTGCAGCTCTCAGTCGTTATTGTGGGAGGGACCCCACTCCTCCCACATCCACCCAGAAGATCAGGAACTTGTAAGAAATGGGAAGCCTGTGTATATATATGTGTATAGTTTTTTGTATCTGCAAAATGTTGCCAGCAGGACCAGAACAGTGATTGTCCCCCTGTAGTCACCAATGCTGAGGCCACACTGCGAATCCTGTGTTCAGTTTTGGTCCCCTCGCTGCAAGAAAGACACTAAGGTTCTGGAGCGTGGCCAGAGAAGGGCAATGGAGCTGGGGAAGGGTCTGGAGCACAAGGCTGATGAGGAGTGGCTGGGAAGTTGAGGTGTTTAGCCTGGAGAAAAGGAGCCTCCGGGGGGGACCTAATCACTCTCTACAACTGTCTAAAAGGAGGTTGCAGTGAGGTGGGGGTTGGTCTCTTTGCCAAATAACAGCTGATAGGATGAGAGGAAACAACCTCATGTTGTGCCAGGAGAGATTTAGATTAGACATTAGGAAAATTTTTGTCACTGAAAGGGCTGTCAAGCATTGCAACAGTCTGCCTGGGAAGGGCTTGACTCACCATCCCTGGAGGTATTTCGAAGTCGTGTATATGTGGCACTTGGGGACATAGTTTAGTGGTGGACTTGGCAGTGCTGGGTTGGATGGTTGGACTCACTGATCTTAAAGATCCTTTCCAATCTGAATGGTTCTGTGTTCTATGATAGATTTTCTCATGACTTCTGTCATTGCTGTCTTGTCTTCTTAAGAAGTAGCCACTGGACATTTCCATTTTCCCTATTCCTGAGTTAATGAGATGACTCTGGTATTCTGCTCTTATTTCTACTAATTATGTTTTAGCAAATGACTCACTTAAAAGAGGATGTCTCAGAGTAGTCGTCTTTTTAGAAGGAGTACTCACTCGATTAAAAAACTAATTGATTGCTTGTGGCTTAAATGATCTGTGTGCCAAGCCTTAAATGTGACATTGGCTGGAGTACTATGTATTAGACTGATGGCTTTTTGCCCAAGTAATATTTGGCTGGTGCCAGTCATTTCATATATTCATTAATTATGTTATCTGAAAAGTGAATATGTGAAGGGCTGCAGGCATATCCCAGAAAAGAAAAAGAGAATAAATCATGTCACATGTGTATTCTGAAAATAATTGGCAACTGACAAAACATTTCCATACATAAGATTGAAGGCAGGAATACACTGGGGTGGTTTCCTTAGGAGGGCTGAGTAAATGAAATAACACTCCATAGCTGAGTGGTCAAAGTGAAGTGGACAGAGAGGTCTGCTGCTTGGAGAGGTCTGCTTTGGGATGTTTTTGTACCTGGACTTCAGACTTATTTTTCTTATATGGCCATACAAATAAATCTTAGGCTTTCATCCAATAGCCCCCTCCTCAGGACACAACTGAGGGAATGGCACCTTTTTGCAAAACATTCTGGCTGGAGACCAGATCAGTTAATTTAATTTAATTTTAAGGGTTATATTCCTTGTTGTTACAAGCTTCATTTGGGATCTTGGACAAGCCCCTCATGTTGCCTCTCCATGGAAAAGAAGAGTGTAAGCATAGAACTTTACTGCAGTGGAATCTTCTGTGGGACTGTGCCTCTGTGGAAGTGTGTGTGTGTGCTCTCCAGCATCAGAGTACACACTGTCAAGTGGAAAATAACTCAAGTATTTTGCAGAGAAGGGCTATAGAACTCTAATTCCTAACACACAGGGATGTGAAATGTGATCTGACACTACAGCTTAGCTGATCATCATCTCTTTTTCTTTATTATCAGTGTGTCATCTCAAATGTATATTTGATGGTGAAAGTCTTGTGTATCAGTGACATATAGCACAGTTCTCTCTTTGATACAATGGTAAAAAAGAATGACTCATTCTCTCCAGAACACACTAGGAAATCCGATGATTATTGTCTACTGTATCGTATTTTTTTTTGTTATTCCACAATTATATTAAAATATAGGAATTACCTCCTGAGAACTTATTTGTTCTTCCTTGATGTTTTCTTCCTCTAGAAATATCGTTATCAAGATGAGGATGCTCCACATGACCATACTTTGCCTCGTTTAACCCACGAAGTGAGAGGCCCAGAGCTTGTTCATGTGTCAGAGAAGAACTTGTCTCAAATAGAGAATGTCCATGGATACGTCTTACAGTCGCACATTTCTCCTTTGAAGGTAGGATCCATACAACTCATGCCTTTAATCCTCAAGTATGAGAAAACGCATACCGTGAAATGCCTCCGAAACTTATTTTGTTGTACAAACAGACAAGCTGCTTTCTGAAATCTATCATTGCAGATTGATTTTCCTGTGATGGGTTTTTAAGGCTCACTGTAGTGGAACAGGTGACAGTGTAGTTGACAGAGCATTGTGTAGAAATGTGAGCTTTCTGCTTTGAGTGAGGCTTTTGCTCGAGTAAAAATAATTCCTGGCAAATTAGCCTGGTTTTCTGTATATTGTGAAAGGAATAATGCAAGTTTTTAGCCTCAATATCACGGTGATTTTGAAATGGCAGACTTCCCTTCCAGATGATCCTTGTTCAGAAATTAAAAAAAAATACTGTAAATGTAACTAGGTTTTTTCATCTCTCAGAAAGCTATATCTAATTCACAAGTTATGTCTGAAAAGGGAGCTCATTTGCCTCTATTCATATCCTGCTGCTCAAGCACTTGCAGTTTTCTGTGGGTTTTGATGCAATTCAGAGTGCTTTAGAGATATCCTTCTGTTAACTATGGCAACTATTTATAAAATACAGAAGCTTTAGCTGTACATGGGTCTGGTGTCCTCTGATATATCTTGTTGGGCAAAAATGTTTCTCTTTCTGGTGAACCTGTATAATAACCCGTATAATAAAAAGGAAACCATTCCTGAAAATTTACATTTGTCCTTTAATAAGAATGCAGTGGTTGGAAAATATTCCTACAGCTTCTCTTGTGGAAGGAGCATAGATGCAGTGATTAGCATGATGGGTTTTCTATTTTAGTTTCTACTAGGCCTGGGAAGGGGGGAAAAAAGAATAATATTCTTTACTACAGGCAGTGATGTTCTGGCTAATAGTTTTATTCCAGCAATTATCTAAGCAGCAAACAAGGCAGATGGGCTTTGCTCCCTCTGGTGCTCAAAGCCTGTGAAATGGGCACTGCTTGCCTAGCACAGTGTTTACAGTGTGGTTGCAAGTGAAAGGGAGTGTTTATTATTAAAGATTGATGTGTCTATAGCTGGTGTTCATTGAGCCTGTGTGGAATAGCCATGCAAATCGATCTTTGTCCTCTGCTCTTGCTGGCCCTGTGTTTAGTTTGTATGATGTTCGTCTTTTCAGGTTTTAGCAATTGTCTGGTTTACTTACCTAACTTTTTCTGCAGAAGCCAACAGTACCAAGCAGTGATAGATCATCCTGTGCTGAGGTTATCACTTTAGTTACTTGGAAAGGATTATCTCCATGAGGCCTCTGTCTAGCATCAGGGAAAAATCACAGACCAAGCAATTTCTGGCCTGGAAAGGAAACATCCCTGTTCCTCTAGGACTCCTTTAGTTTTGTAATTACAATGGTGTTTCTTGTTCATGAGGGTCAAAACCAGATATTATTCTTCACATTTGGAGACTTTCAAGTAAGGCTACATAATCCAAGCTGAGGGTGTAACAATGATGACAAAAAGCTTGTTGGGAAGTGAGGGTATAACCAGACATGCACAACAGCCTTGAAACAGCTCCCAGTCTAATTTGTTCTTGTAACAGGACAAAGTTGTTTTCTGCTTCTGTTTTCTGAAGTGATGGTAGAACAGGAGCTGTATAGTATTTCCTCTTGGAAATCAGTGTCTCCTGCCAGTTCTCCCTCCAGCATGAGGATTTTTTTGTCTTTGACTCAGTCCCTTTCCCTTCTTTCCTTCAGATTCACAGTGTCTTATATCTGCCACTCAATAGTCTCATGCCTGCCATTTAATCTAAATTTAGCTGTTTGTCTCTTCAAATGGCTTTGAAGTTCCCGCTTCCTTTCTCCTGCTGTCTATGTCCCATCTTTTAACCTCCAGTAGAGAATTAGCTCAGGAGGCTGGAAGAATTCTTCTGCTAGAGCTCATGGCATTTTGTTGCCCTTCCTATCCAAAACACCTGCTTTGGATTCACTTTTATTGTTGGCAGTTGACAGAAATGCCTGTTCAGAAGCTTTTGGTCACAGTGATTTCCACATAGTGGAGAAATAGTATTGTGAACACTCCAAAATATAGTCAGAATCAGTTATTATTCTGCCATCTTCTCAGAAGTATTGTGTGAACATGGCTGCACTGAATAATGGCAAAAACTGCCTCTCAACCCATAGCACACCTTCCTCGGGAAATGTAAAATACTGGATTCTTAAAGATTAACTGGAAAATAATGCCTGCAATTTAAATATTTCATTGGCTCCAGTGAGAAGTGGAACTGCTGGAATCTTGTTTTGAGGAGAAATAACAAGTACTGTGGTCCAAATACTGCCTGGTAATTTCTAAGGAGTGAGAAGACACTGGTGATTTCAGCAGGATAATGCTGTCAGGAAACTCCACCAAGAACTTTTGACTTGTTCTGCCTCACTTTTATCATTACAGGTCAGAGTATTTGGTGCAAAGGGAAAATATGTGTACATGAAAGTCATTAGTCCGCTTCTACCAAGTGCTGAGGAATGCATTTGGTGCAGTTTCTGGTGCTGGGAGTGTGACTGTTAGAGTGTGTGAATGGTCAGACTGGGAAGTTTCCTTAACACCAAGCCAGGGATCACATCATATCCTGTGTGCTATTAACACTGTCCATCTGACCACTCACCCAGGCCAGCAAGCACGGTTGCTGCCTGGTTTGGTGGGGTTAAGTCACTGCCTGGCTGCATTTCACTGCCTGAATTTCTCCATAGGGACTGCAGCACCAGGCTCCACCTCTCCAGCAAGCTGTGAAGCAGTCTTTGGTGTTTAGTGGTGGCAGATGCCCTGATGACAGTATGATTACCCAATATTTGTTTTGAAATAGTATCTTAAAAATAAAATGTTTGAGCATAAGAATAATCTAGGTAAGATGCTTTGGAACCGAAATGTTGTCCCAAGACCAAGCCACATGTCCATCCCAATCACATCACTTTTCCTAAGTGACTTGACTTTGGCAGAATAAGAGTTGCTTGTTCCCATATATTTTTGTTCATTTGGAAAGAAATCTGCAGAGATCATGCAGTTATAAAACTTCCCTTTGGGATGGCTGATTATATCCCTCACAACGGACTGGAGCTCGCAGCCATCTGTGGAAGCCATAGGTGTTACACCTTGTCTGTGCATGTTGACTGCTTGCTACCATCACCCTGCTCCCCAGTTCTCAGTGAACATCTCAGTTCGCATCCATAACCCACCTTGTCAGTCTGAGAACAGGCTGGCATGATTACAGAGGAAGGTTGTGCGGATGGTTGGTAAGTTCAAGGAGAGAAATCATGGGCCTGTCTATTCCCCTGTGTACATCTTCAGGTAAAACCTTCCAGGGATTCTTGAAACATTTTCTGACACTCAAAATGGATGCATTCAGGCCATATTTTTATCAACACCCGTGATTCAAAATGCCTGATATGGGCCATGTTTGCATAGAACAGATGCATATTAAATTTTGAAGCATACAAATTCTTAAAGAATTTGGCAGTAATCTTATATTTCAGATTGTGTGGCTTGATGTAGTCCAGAAACACCCTAGTGGAGCTCATTGTTATTAGATTATTAGATCGGATATAAGGAAAAAATTCTTTACTGTGAGGGTGGTAAGGCACAGCCACAGATTTCCCAGAGAAGCTGGGGATGCCCCATCCCTGGAAATATTCAAGGTCAGGCTGGATGGGGCTTTAAGCACCCTGGTCTAGTGGGAGGTGTCCCTGCTCATGGCAGGGGACTGGAACTAGATGGTCTTTAAGATGATCCCTCCCAACCCAACCCTTCTATGATTCTATGATTCCATGATTCTATGATCACTGATTAACTCAGGAAGTTGTTTTGGAAACCAAACTATAAAACTTATTTCCTTCAACACCCTTGCACTTGCTTCATGTGCTGAATAATAAGAAATGTGGTCCTCATAGTGTCTGAAAATCTCTTTGAGACACACAGATACTGATTATGATAAATATTGTTTAGAAATGTGAATAGATTTTCTGAAATTGAATGTAGGCATGTTTTTTCTTATCTTCCAAGTACCTAAAATCTAGTATGCACTAGCCAGATAACTCCCTTTCAGAAGATAATAATGAGCAAGAACAGTTTTGCTGCAAACCAGACTTTCTTATAATTTCCATGTCTTTTTCACTTCTTCACCTTATTGTATTTTGCATTAACTTTTTGCTTTTCTATTTTCCTGTAGCATTTCATGTGCAGTCAACTTAGTTTTGAAAAATGCCTAATTTTAGAAAGCTTCAAACTCCTGATAAAGGTTGATCTGCTTATTGGTGTGCAAAAGATAAAATTTTCAACAGCTTAAGCAACTTTGAATGTCAAACCCTGAAGTTGTAAAGGAAGTTTTCAGTTATGTGGATGTATTAACATTTGGGAAAATGCTAGCATTGCAGAAGTTTTGTTATAGTTGCCATATTAAGATAATAAATGTTCTTTTCAATTTATGGAGGTGATGGAATTGCCTTTTAATAATCTCTTAAAGGAAAAAAGTCTGTAGTGTAATGGAAAGTGGATTTAAAATAATTTTCTTGCACTTCCCCTTGTTTGACACGAGGTGGTGTAGTAAGCTCAGAATTCTTTGGTTGCATCTGTAAAGCTTCATGATATACTACTGAGAATTTTCTTAGATGCCTTAGAAAGTACTAATTCAGTAAAAAGTGCCTTGTGAATCCCTGGTGTTTTGGGAAATCTGAATTCAACACAACTGTACCTGAAAATCAGAGGCACAAGTTCTGTCTCTAAATTAAATATGTGCCTCTTCCCCTTCCTCCCAGGAACAGAGCTAATCAGTGTTCATTAAATGAATGATAACTCTGACTCCTAAATGAGCCTTTCTAGTATTATTGTGATGTTAGATTTATTTTTGGTTTTCAGTATACTCCACTTTGTTAAGATAAGCTGAAAAGTAAAAATCCTTGTAAGGATCTCACATCTCCATGGTTGTCTGAACATTTTAAATGTCAGGCTATTCCAGCTATCTCCATTTCCTCATTTAATGCCAGATTCAACTATAAGCATTAGTGGAAATAGAGCAAAAACCAGGTAAATAACTATCCTAAGCTAAGTTACTTTCAAACAAGAATGATCAGTAATGATCATCTTCAGTAGCCTCATTTTTCTGGAAAGGGTCACACTGGCTGTTACTCCTTTTATTTCTGCAGGATGGTGTCCTGCAGCTCATCTGGGTTGCTGACAGCTTGCAGAAAGTCAGGATTGATGGGATGACTTTCCAGTGGAGAGAGGAGAAAAACCATCTCCGCATGGAACAAATGGGCTCAGCAGTCTACAAAGTTAAGGTTTTCCACGAATTGGCATTTGTACAAATTGCTTTACAGAAGGAGGGCTGCGTCTCCCAATGCCAGAGCACATAGATTTTTTTTTTTTTTTTCCTAATGGCAGGAAGCCCTGTCTTACCCATTACTTGAGTCATAGAATCAAAGAATCATTTAGGCTGGAAAAGACCTCTGAGATCATCGAGTCCAAATGATTGAGATTCTGACAGATCACGACCTTGTCAACTAGACCATGGTGCTAAGCGTCACATCCAGTCATTTCTTGAACACCTCTAGGGGTGGTGACTACCACTTCCCTGGGAAGTTCATTCCGATGTTTAACAACCCTTTCATGAAGAAATTCATCCTGATATCCAGCCTGAATCTCTTGTGGCACAGGTTCAGTTGCTTGGGAGAAGAGGCCAACCAGCACCTGACTTTGGCCTCCTTTCAGGTGTAGTAGAGAGTGAGAAGGTCCTCCCTGAGCCTCCTTTTCTACAGGACAAACACCCCCAGCTCCCTCAGCCACTCCTCCTCAGCTTTGTGCTCCAAACCCTTCCCCAGCTCCCTTTCCCTTCTCTAGACACACTTCAGGCCCCCAATGTCCTTCTTGTAGTGAGGGGCTCTGAACACAGGATTTGCAGTGAGACCTCACCAGTGCTGAGTCACTGTCCTGCTCCTGCTGGCCACACCAGTGCTGATCCAGGCCAGGGTGCCATTGGCCTCCTTGGCCACCTGGGCACTGCTGGCTCACGTTCAGCACCCCAGGGCCTTTTCCAATGGGCAGATTTCCAGCTATTCTTCCCCCAGCCTGTAGCCCTGCCTGGAATTGTTGTGCCCCAAGGGCAGGACCTTATAAAACTTCATGCTGTTGGTCTCAGCCCATCAATCCAGCCTGACCAGTTTTCCCTTCATAGCCTTCCTACCCTCCAGCAAAGCAACACTCTCACCTGTATTGGTGTCATCTGCAAATTTACCCTTGGTACCCTTATCCAGACCATCAGTAAAGGTATTAAACAGGACTGGACCCGATACAGAGCCCTTCACACCACTAGTGACCAGAAGATTCTTTGAGACGCTCTGTATCTAGTGTGGGAAGGATGTTTTGTTTCTGCTCCAAGGCAGATGTCTCTCTTTCCCAATTCCTATCTCCTAGTGAGTGTGTAGTATCCCTTGAATCTCAATCATTCTTCTTTTTATCCTCCTTAGTGCAGGAAGGTCATTCCTGTGAAGGCTTCTGGAATCCGTCACTTGCCCTTTCCTGTCTGTAATGAAATTTTTCCCCACCTCTGAAGCTTTCCCTGTCCAGGTGTGAGTCAGACCTCGCTACAGTGGTTGCTGTGCTTGTCCGACAAATTAACAAAGATGGGGAAAGAGGCTCTGAGGATGAGCCTGGATGATTAATGATTCTGTGGAAAACGTATTAGCCTGAGCTTCCTGGAAACTGTCATAAAGAGTAATTTTTTGTGTCTAAAAATGTAAATTAGACAAGAGCTATTTATTTCATGAATTAACATTGACTTCAATAAAAATTGAGTTCTGAAGACAATTTGGATAAATAAGGTCAAAATATTATATAGCTTTTTTTTTTCTTTTTTCAGATACAACAGTCTCATTTCACAATTCAACAAACTTTAGGACTATTTTTTTTGATAGTGAACTTTGAATAAAGACCAAAGTCATGCACTGGTCATAGGTACTGTGAAAATAACAAAGTCCAAGACTCTCCTGGTGTTGCAGTGGGCCTTGTGACCTGTAAATAAACTTGAGTTGTTGCTGCCCAGAGCTGGAAAACAGTATAAGGAAATTCACTCCCCTGACCTGTGGAGCTGTTTTGAAACATAGAATCACAGAATGGTTTGTGTGGAAAGGGACTTACAGATGATCTAGTTCCAACCCCCGCCTTAAGCAGGGACACCTTCCACTAGACCAGGTTTGAGCAATTGCAGGGAAGCCCTCTGCCCAGGCAATGTAAATAGCCCTAGCTTCCAGGGAACCAGGTTTGCACAGACAAAGCTGGTGGCTACAACTTTCAGCATTACTGTGTCTGTAGTTCCTGGTGTTTTGGGGGGATAATCTGTCTGTACCAAGAAATCATGTTTATTTTTCCAGAGCTGCTGAGATCCCTTAATTCCTACTAGTGGGGAAGAACCCTATGATAGAGATGAAGTTCAATCAGGGAAGAAAAGATTAAAAAAAAAGGCTGAATTTGCTTTAATTTCTGTGACTGAGGTGTGACAAAGAGTTGAGGCAGTGTCACAGCACAGGCTGTTCTTCCTGAGCGAAGATGCTGCTTTTCAGAGGCTCTTTAAAAGCTGTGGATGACTGAGAGGCTGAGGCTTTGTTACATGTCAGGAACAGCAGTCTGAAGTTTTCTCTTGCAGTTACAAAATTAATTGGGGTTATATAGAGGACATATTAATGTATGCATGAATATATTAACGAGCCATCTAAAATTTAATCTTGCATCCTTTTCTTTGCTTACACTGACTGCATTTCATGAGTATAGCTAATCTGCATGAAGCATTTTTTATCCCCAGGGTGGCTGAGCCCAGTAGCAATGATCTTATAAGAATACTTTTGATCACTGCCCTGGTAGCTTCCTAGCTTTTGTGTTGTGGAGTTGGTTTTTTGTCCTTTTTCCCCCCCTCTCTCCTTTTCAGTATGCAGTCACTGGCAAAGCCCCATGCTGCAGTCAGTGGATTCCACTGAATATTCAGTAGGTTGCTTCATTAAGACACAACACTTGTTACATGTTTAATCATGTACTGCTTTTCTCTTATCTCCTACTGTAACAGCAGATAAGCATATATCATACATCTCTATCTGTAATCTATGTTTTTTAATATAAAAATGCAGTCGGATTAGAAAGAGACAAAGGAAGCTCACAAATGTGCCTGTTCCTGCTCTTGAGGAAGTGGCAAAAGAAGCTCTGAATTTTGATTCTATTTCATTTTATTTCAAGGCAAAATAAGAAGCTTATAGATTAGCATTTTGAGTAATATTTTGTGTCTCATTTTCATGCGGGCAGGAATGTCTTTCATTTCTGAGTCCTTGTCTTACTGTAAAAAAATTCCTAAAATGGTACCAAAATTGAATGTAACGGTGAAGAACAGTTATTAGAGAAGAACTTTTTTTTTGTTTTGTCATCACAGCTAAGCCCATTGTTTTGTGTGCTTGATGTTTTGCCTTGGCTTTCTGATTGATGGCTTTCCACATGATTTATGTAGTTGCAGACAGTATCTTGTTATCTTTCTAGCTTCTGACAGAATAAAAAAGAAACCAAATAAAATTGCTTCTGTCAGTGGGTGATTTAATTGGAGAAATCTCAGCAACTTAAAGTAAACCTCAGGCAATGCAATCCTTTATTTTTTGGCAAAATAAAGGTTGTCCTCTGATGGACACAAGCAGAGCATGTTCTGACAGTACCTACTAGTGCACTATATGTTGTTAGACTTGCCTGAAGAACGAAGACAGGAATTTTCAAAGGAATTTGAAAATATTTTCAGGCTATGGACCCTGTTTACTTTATATGGGCCTCCTAGGTATTGAAGGTCTTTTCAAATGTTAATCTGAATTGCTGTTTCAGGAGATTTTCTGTGTTCTTGATCTACTGGGTGCTTTATCCATTAGTATTAATTAGCTGATTTATATTTTTTTCTTTTTGAATAGCAGGTTTCTTTTCAACAATGGTCTTGTTCCTGAGCCTCTTTTTTTTGTTTGCTTTTTTTTTTTTTTTTTGGCGGGGGGGGGGGGGTGGGGGGAACAAGAGGGGGAGGCTGAAGCCTGACATATTGCAGATATTCCTGGCCATGTTTCTCACATATAATCAAGTAAATAAGAAATTCCAAGAATCCTTTTCTCTCACTGTCTTTCTCTAATGCTTTGCGTAGTACTAGTTATTCCTTGATTCCCTGTTATTTTCTGACTTGTTTTTCCCTTGATGTGTTGGCCATGTGAAATACTCATAGAGTATAAAAAATACTGAGATGGACTGTTATATATAGAGGGTTTTGGGATTTTTTCCCCCATCTGAAACACATCAAATATATGCAATAAATCCATGGAATAACTACTAGATGCTATGAACATAGGATTTGTATCTTCTGCCACTTCTTTTCTCCAAGTCTAGAAGTAGTAGAATATATGTAAAGTATCTGTAATGATGTTTGCCACCTTTCCAAAGTGTTTTCTGACCTACTGCTGAAAAGTGCAATAAAGCATCTTGGTGTTATTAGTCAGACTGTAACAGGAGGGATTTTTCTCAGATATGTCAGACAGGTTTAACACCAGTTGTTTCCCTAAGCTCGGTAGCTGAAATGCCCTTCTGTCAGACTTCGGCCACTGCTGACACTTGGGAATGTATTCTACAATTTAAATAGAGCTCCAAAGTTCCAGGATACTTTTTCACTGAGGAATATACTGATAATTCACTCACTCAGTAGAAGATACATGTGTTTATACATCTGATGATGTGACACATCAAAAATGTTCTGGCTTTTGTCAGTACCAGGTGTAAAAGAAAGCAGAAGTTTGCAGTTCCAGGAGCTCTGGATGGCTGCAGACTCCAGGATGAAGAGAACAGAATCTCTTTAGTCAAACCTTATGAAAGAGTATCTTGGCAGCCTGACCAAGAAGTGCTTTAGCTATTTCCGAAAGTTTTAAATTCCTATTTCTCATAGCTCTTATTTAATCTTGCTGTAATGTGGTTTTGTGGACTATGGAGCTGTGAAAAAAACAGAATTTTGACATCTAAAAGAAAAATCTTTCTGAACTGGCTGTTACTTTCCAACTCTTTTCAAGAATCTAGTCTAAATAAGAGTTTCTGAGATTGTTATTATATGACATCTTCACAACCTTATTATTGTGTGACATCATCTCCCTGCCCATGGCAGGGAACTCGGAACTTAATAATCTTTAATGTCCATTACAACCTGAACCATTCTGTGGTTCTGTGATTCTGTGATCTTGGTATCAATGGCTAATTGAGACTTCTCAAAAGAGATCTCGCTCAAAAATATTTTTAAATGGGAAATGCGTTTTGCCATTTGGTTCCCTTCAATCCATTTCAGAAGATCATGTTACTTGCTTTTTAATAGTCTTTTAAAATTGCCAGTGAAGCTGATGCAGTTGGGAATAATGTCAAAAAAATAGTCAGCAGTCTTGATGACTCAGGTGGCTTTTTTAAGATCTGCATTGTTTACTAACTTGATTTTTCACAGTGTTGTCTTTTCTTTCGCATGACGTTGTTTGTTTTTTCCATAGTTAATTTGTGGTCCTTTTCCCTGTTCTTTTTTCTGACTTACCATCAGGATCCATTCCTGTATTTCTCCTTCTCTTAAATTTCTCTTATTTCCATTCCTACACATACACATGGATCTTATTAGTTCTTCAGGCCACCCATGAAGTACAAATTTGTACCAAATTTGTGAACATGTAACGATTGATGCCCTCCTGTACAAGACAACTGCACTCTTATTGATCATTTTGCTTCTTGGCTGCTTTAGAGAGCAGAAGCACAGCACTGCCGGTCTCCTCTTTGTTGCACATAGACTTTAAGAACAGATTTTCTTTTTTTCCTTGCTCCTGAAAGGTGGGTTCTCCTCCCCCTGAACAAAAGCAATGTGAACTACAGTTGAATATTATCAAGTGTAGTGGATCTCAGTTACCCACTGAAATGGCAGCACTCTGGGCAGCTTTTATTCTATTAATACTTACAGAAACTATGAGCCAAAGAAACTGCAATCAATTTTTTAATCAACAAGCTCATGAACACCAAATGGCATCTTCCAAATATTAATAGAATGAGACTTTTACATAGACAAGAGCTAGAAGTCAACTTTTTAAAGTGTTTTCCGCAGAAAATGACAACATTCTCAAAGTGTACCTAGCTGATTTTTTCAAAGCCTTCCTCCCACTACAGTTTTAATATGCATCTGCCTGAAATGCTGCAGTGGATTTGATCACCCCATAGTGGCTGAAATTTTTGCTTCACCCCCCCCCCCCCCAAAAAAAAAAAAAAAGAAAACCTGATAATAGATTTAATAAAGTTATTATAATTGATTACATGACATTGTAAAGGCTAAAATGAGTAATGGTGTTTTTACAGTGAATAAATAAATTCTTACTTTGAAGTCTAAGTCACAAATTGTGCCTTTGATCAAGAGGATGAGCAAATGCCAAGCAGGGAAGTAGAGTTTCAGTGATGAGAATATAAAGAGTTATATTAATTACTGGGAATTAGCCAAAATAGCACAAAGTTAAAACCTTTACACTTTGGGAGTGTTAAAGTCCAGTTTCTGAAGGCCATACCTGCAGATGGTTTCACATTGAAATTGCTGCTGTTTCCTCTTTAGGAGTTATTGGGCAGTTTGTTTCTTTCACTGGTTTGCAATAAATCTAGAGATTGAGCAGATCTGAACTGAATCAAAGATTTCAGCTGAAACTGGGTTATTTTCCCAACTGCTATCTTCATAATTTTACTTCCATTTTGAAAAGGCATTATTTTTTCAGTATTCTGGAGATGTTGATATCTACTTAAGGCAAATGTGAATGGGAACAGTAAAGTGAACCCAAGGGCATTTCTGTACTACCTGTACTTTACTAATACCTGTAACATCAGGGAATGTCTGAAAGTTGACTTAGGGAAAAATACCTAAAACAGATTTCCATTTCTGAACATGCTGTTTCCCACTCTCTCCTAAAGATACTGGGCTTAGGGAATTTTAATCCTGTCTCTATTTTGGAGTTCAAAGTAGGCCACAAGGACTACTAAACAATTGTACCTCAAGACTTTTTTTTTTTTTTTTTAAATAAAGCTGAATCTGTCAAAAAAGGCAACAATCAACAGGGCAGATCATCACATTAGTATTTATCACAGAATCCTAGACCATCCTGTGTTGGGAGGAACCCACAAGGATCATCAAGTCCAGCTTCTGGCCCTGCACAGGACAACCCCTAGAATTACACCATGTGCCTGAGAGCATTGTCCAAGCACATCTTGAACTCTGCAAAACTTGGTGCTCTAACCATTTCCTTGGGGAGGCTGTTCTAGTGCTGTTTCTAAACAGAGGAAAAGTAGTCTTGAGCAAAGTCATAGAGCACCAATACATCAGTCTATCATAGCACTAGAGAGGTGGAGTGTTTGAATTACTTTGAAAAACATAGTTTACTTCTCCTATTCTCCTTCATCACTTTGTGTACTGGGAATTTTCACACCTATGCCTTTGGACGACACTGTGCCTTTGTATAGGGGCTGTACCTTCCTCATTTGAAGACTCCAGCATCAAACTCTTCTTACAATGCAGCATACAGAGAAGCTGGATAGGTATTTCCTAATGTCTGGATATTAGAAAAAATTTGCCACTGAAAGGGTGGTGAAGGACTGGAGCAGGCTGCCTGGGGAAGTGTTGGAATTGCCATCCTTGAAAGTGTTTAAAAAAACCATGTAGATGTAGCTGTGGTACAAAGGGACTCGGTTTAGTGGTGGACCTGATGGTGTTAAAGTTAATGGTTGGATTTAATCTTAGAGATCTTTTCCAATCTTAATGGCTCTGTGTTTCCCTGAAAAGGTTTATCTTTCAGAGCAGAATGACTTAGAAACCCTCTGTACTCAACTGCATGACAGAGCCATTAGAAACACACATCTGTGGCTTCCCACCTTTCATATACTGACTTTATCACCAACCTTTTTTTCTCATACTTTCTTTTCTCATCCTGCTGAAGCAGGATGACTCAGCAGCTGACTTCTATGCCAGGTCATTATCTCAAACCAAAGGGGATCTGAGCCAGCTTGGAGCCACACGAAATGCAGCAGGGTAGAGAAACAGGCTGAGGAAAATACAATTTGGGTTTTGTCCCATTGCTCTTTTTCTCTCATCTCACTGTCCCTGAATTTTTTTTTTTTTCTTTCTTGCTTCCAGTACAAGGCTTTGTGAGAGAACATATTTTACAAATAATATGAATGTGAGGAACTGTGAGAAAGGAGTCTGGCAGTCAGTGGCTGAAATACACATAGGCATGTGCAGCTGAGGAGAAAGAGGCACAAACTGATAAAGTATTTGAAAAGATTTTAGAGCCTACATTTTGCTACCTTGCAGTCTGATTTGGCTTTGCGATTATTCAACTGCTCATACCCAGAAAACTGACACATCTGCAATGTTGTTTAAAAATATTTCTTTTGACAGTATGCTAATACTAGGGTGAATATGGTAATATTGAGGGTAAATATTAAGGCTGAATACTAGAGAATCTGCTGTAAACCTGCATGCACAGAGATCATCTCACATTTACTGATTTTCAAGTCAGTTATAGCTGTCTTAATACAGGTAATTCTGGCAATTGGAACCCAGGTTTTATTCCAGTTATTCAATTAAGCTGAAATTGCTTGTAATGTAGTACCATAATTGTAGGAGAAGCATCATTGCAAGATGGTAAGTAGGTGAGATACTAATTAAATTCTTCTGAACTTCAATAATTTAATATTCAAAGGAGCTGCTCATTGCTTTGCTTCTGGGGAATACAGGGGAAGAAAACTGAACAAAAATAGCAGCCCCCAAATGATTTTTGCTGGACGACTCTGACTGAAATTTTGGGTTTGTTAGTATTGCTCCACCATTCTGGATACAAACACAGTGGGTCATATCTGTCTGTGGGTGAACACTCTGCAGACTTCAGTTAGATCTTGTGTGGGTGGATAAGTACAAAATTTTCCCAAACACTGTGAAACCCAGGGGTGACGGTGGTGTTTATATATAATCTTGAAAAGCTGGATTCTTTTATATTCAGGCTTTTGGGAAAAGTAGGTTTCAGCCTAATTTAGGCAGGAATACATCTCCCTTTGATTTTCAAAGAGCTGTAAGTCACAAACTCTTTTAAATTCCTTTTGAGAATCTCATCTGATAATAAAATGAGAGGTGTGGGAGAGGATGAAATTCATCCATTCTGTAGCATCATGCTGTAGCATATCTCAGATTGTCTTATCTTTGCTACATCAAGATTTTTGACCAGGTTAGTGCAGTCCTTCCAGCTCCTGAATACATCAAAGCAGATGTGCCACTGCCCTTCTCATTATAGCTCTTAGTAATGATCTAAGCTAGACTGGTCTGGAGATTCCTCCCTAGATGCATATTTTTCCAAGCCTCTTAATTCAATCTGAATGATGATGATGATAATTTAGGTTATAGTATTACCCAGGGGCTCTGAGAGCAGTGCAGGGCCCCATTGTCCTAAGTATCATATAGACAAGGAAAAGCTTTAATGTTGTGATAGCACAGAGCTGCCCAGGCTAAAACCAATGCAAATGAGCAAAAATTAATAGGAATTCCTGCATATATTCTAATCTTAGCTGATAATCCATCTATTACCATCAAATTATATCTACTTTTAAACTAGTGTATAATTCCTTTGCAATTTCTTTAGCTAGAGATGTTTCATATCTCAAGGCTGAATTATAGACCAGTGCTATCTTGTTACATTTATTGGCTTTTTCCTGTTTGCACTGCACGAATGCTTTGCACTTCACTGAGAGAGAAACACAGGGACAAGTGTACACATTTTGGGGAAAAAAACAAACAGCCTTGGTGTTAAAGAAAAATGGTTCTGAGAATAGAGTCAGTAAGAATCTGCCATGATTGCACAATGTAGAAATTAACCCACTCCAGCTAGCATATCACCATTTGCTTACTGTGTTAATCAATTAATGTCCTTGATTTATATCTACACATGTTTTTAACTGAGTTGATGAGCGTTACTATACTTTCAATTAGATGGGTTTTTAACTCAATTTTCATAATAATGGTTAGTGTAAGTGAGTTTTCTTAATTATGGTAGGGCAAATGCCTTATTAAAAGGCTTGAGAATAACATAACAAGTTTTGGCACATCCTCGTGAGGACCCTTTGTTTTTAGGGACACCCACCTCCACTGTCTCCTCACAAACCCTTTCTGTTGGCCTGCTGGGTGTGATATTGAATACCTATGATGGGTAGACTGTCAAATCCAAATTCTTCATAATTTTATTGGAGTATTGTAATATTATTTGGTAATGGGTTTAGTACTCTGATGCTCTATACCTTCTAAAAGTGCTGGTGGAGAGCATGTTGGTATACTATAATTCTGTTCTCTGGCAAGGTATTGGGAGCTGCAGTGGCATTTGAACCTGTGATAAGACCTAATCAAGAAGAAATAAGTTGACAATTTATGTGCAAACACAAGAACCATCTGGGCAAGACTTTGTGGAAAGTCCTTATCCTCTGGAAATGCTTTATTTTCTCCCAGAACTGAATGTTTCCTCGATCTGGCAATGTCATTTCCAGCTCCCCTTTCCCTATAAGACGTGGTCTGAATGACTGCTTTGACATCTCTTTGACTGTGGGGAGGAGATTCATTTGCTGAGGGCTGCCCAAGGCAGCTACATCTCCAGCAATCTGAGGCAAGAATGATCACCTGAGGAGAAATGAAAAAGATGGAGAAGACAGGAAATAATGGTTTTAACAATTTTAGTCCCATCCCAAACTTGGCCTTTCTATGTACTGCATCTACCCTGCAGCTCCCTCTTCAGAGTCTTTTGGCAAACAAAGATGGAGAAAGTGGTCAGGGCATTGGACAAGGGAGTTTTGCATTGCTAACATTGCTCAAAGACTAATTAGTGTAGGGGCAGTGCTAGATCCTGGGCATTCCTTCATTCCTTCTCCAGAGACTCTTTTTTTTTTTCTGAACTGTTAAGGCCACAGAGTAGGAATCCACCCTCTTGTCCTCATTGTCTATGTTACATCTGTGCCCACCATTCTTTTGCAGATTTGGGATAGTTGCCGGAGCAGTTCTAACCACTTTTCTCAGAGCTCCCAAAACAGAATATGTGCTTCAGTGACAAAACCTAATCCTAGGAGCAAAGAACTGTATCTGCTTGGTACAGTCTGTTTTCCAGAGATATGGGTAAATAGGCAGTTGGTATAATCTTACTCAAGATTTTTATGAGCTGGTGGTGGTATTGTATATTTGCAAAAGAAAAAAAGGTGGACAAAAATGTTGCTCTCTTAAAAATAGTATTAATTAAGTAGAATCAGTTGGCTGATGGCTAGTTAATGAAAATGTGCAGTGCCACAGCTGTTCCATTTAGAGAACTGGATGACAGGAAATATTTATCTGTCTTTTCAGAAACTCTAGGGATGATCTTGGGAATCACACTTCAGACAATCTGTGCCAGGTACTTTTAATGAGATAAACATAATGGGATTGTAACAAACAGGAATAGTTTCTCTAAGGGAAAAATTGATTTCTTTTAGCTTAATGGAATCTCTGAGAGTGTCAGTAAATTAGTAGTAAGTGGAAAAGAGGCTCAAGTAATTTATTTGTACTTACTAAATAACTTTCACAAAGTCCCATCCCTCTAACATGCTAAGGAAAGAAAATACTTCTGAAAATAAAATGCCAGGGAAAGTTGGAGTGCCAGTGATCACAACAGCTGAGAGAAAGGAATGGATCACCTGCAGTATGGCAGAGGGCTTATGGCTAAGGTTATCCCAGAACAGCCTGGACCAGGGAAAGTCTATGCACATTTTGAAATCTTTCCTAGACAGTGCTATAAAAGTATAAATGTGATTATTAGCTAGACAAACACAGGGCAGTTTGCAGATGGGATACCATTGTTTTGGGCAGTAAAAAGAAGATAAGGCTGTATAACATTTCAGAGAAATTAAACAGAACTGGAAGAATAGGCAGATGATGAAATGTAACTTTGTAAAATATACATATGTACAGTGGAGAGGGAAATATAAATGACTCAGAAATACTTAACTGATTGAATGTTCTAAGAATGACTTACAGTTTTGTAGACAAATCTTTAAATGACTGACTTCACTAAGCAAAATTTTTAGAAATGAATGGCAAAATTCAAGAGCTGAAATACTGAAAACATTTTCATGACATAAGAAGCTCTATTGCATAAAGCTTTTAGTAATTAAAAAGAAGAAAAGGAAACACAGATTGCAATGAGAAAAGAAAAATGTCTTATAAACAAAATACTCTGTTAGGCCATAATGATAATTTTTGCCCCCTTTGATTTTCTTCCCATTTTTTTCATTTTCAATTAGTCTTGAAGGAGGTCAGTAGCTGGAGAGAAAGTCCTATGACTTCCATAAAAAGAGGTAACGAAATTGAGAAAAAATACAGAATCAACTCATCTGGTATAAATATACCAGTGAATTAATACAGATTAAATACTACAATTAAGAGATGGGGGAGTGAGAGAGAAGGAGCAATGTGAAATTTTGCTTCAGCATAAACTTCTTTTGGAACTAACACCTTACTGGCCATCAGAATTTAACAGTACAGCTCAGAGCCATAGGAGGGGAGGTCTTGTTTATTCTGCTGCTCATGGGTCTGTTTCTTTCAAATCTGGGAATATTCATGAGCAAACATGAAAAATCAGGACCTTTTAGATAGAATATTAAAAAGCCAGAACATATGGATCATATGGCACTGTGCAGATGGATAGGAAATTATAAATTACTAAGGCTCTCAGTTAAGCTGTAGAGCACAATGCTTGCTGCTGCCCCATAGATCTCACCCTGATAAAATGAGTCAGTGTTTAGTAGAACATAGTAACCTCTCATACATAACCTTTCCAAGGCTGAACAGACTGGATGCTCCAGAAATCTGCTAGCTCAAGGGCAATTTCTGGAACCTCCAAAAGAGGAAAAAAAAAAACCCAGCTGCAATGTTTGAAATTCCTTCCTAAGAGGTGAACTAACGCTCTCTGGGTTATTACAAAATAATAAAGACTTTCTTTTATTTGTTTTATTTTTCATTCCTGGACTCAAAGATCTTATGACAAGTGAAACTGTCAGAATAAGTAACACTGTAAAAAGATTCCACTGCTATTTTATGGTATGCTTTTATACCAGAGATACTTGCTCATTGGACACATAATCAAAATAAAGTGATATGGTGTGTATCACTTGAAACTTCACTGGTGAAATTTATGATGTATTTTATCATGCTCTATTTTTATCACACTTTTAACTTTAACATTTTTCTAACGAATAGATCGTTGCATTTGGAGAAAGAATTGCATTTAGAACATTTCTGTTACTTTTCCGCATCATTGACTGATGAGATCAGGTATTGAGGGAAACAAAACATATTTTAGTGAAATTAGTCTGGTTTTCCACTATTTTCATTTACAAAAGCTGTTGATAATCTCTTTTTCTGGTTAGGTCTAAACTTCAAAATGCCAAGTAAATGAAGGACAAATTTTTGGGTGTCACTTTAGGGACTGCACAAATTAATGCACAACTTCACTTGCTCATGAGTTACTGCTGTAGACCAAATTAAATGGTAAGGTTTTTCCTATTGGTTTAGTCTCAAGAAAAGCAATCAAGCAAAAAAAGCCTACAAGATGATGATACCTTCTTTTGCTGCACATTTTGATGCCTGTTCTGGAAGGAGACTGATGAAATTAGTAAAGATTCAGTGATCTTTCTGAAATGTTTAAGGAAGTTTATAATGTTTAAATACAGGGAGGAACTGATTTCTTTTTCTCAATACTTTTCAGGGCAAAAAAATATAAAATCAGAGGTGCATATTTATTGTCAGAAACAGTAATTAAAACGAAGAATCTAAACATGGAGTGTTTAACATGAGTACAGATGGTGATGTTTTGAATAGCAAATTTGTCACAAAAAGCTATTTCAGTTGTACCTTAAAAGTTTCAAATGGAAGTCAACAAACAATTTCATCTGACTGAAGAAGAAAAAAGATCAGAAATGACAGTGTTTTGTATTGACATTTTTGATGTACAATTTGTTTCAAAAAAGTAAAAAAAAAATATTTAATAGCTGCAAAATAATTTTAGATTCATTGTTTTCAACTAGAATTCCAAAATGGAACAAAATATCCAAAAGTAAATGTAGGAAAAGAAGTAATGTTCCATCTTCCAGACAAAAACTTCTGTATTGCATTGAATGAAATATTTCAGGTCTAGCTGACCTGATTTCTGTCTTTGTTCTGTTATTGAGTGAATAATCCATTATTTGCACAGTTTATGGGGAATATGAGACAAACTATGCACAGACTTTCTCAGAACGTATGTTGAAGCCCTTTTAGTTTTGAATCTTTCTTTTGATTTATGAAGATAAAGAATAAAAGTTACCTTCACACCTTAACTGCAGACAATTTCCGCACAGAGGGCTGTGAATTCTAGAACAGGAAATTCTTTCAGGGTCTGCAATGAATCATCTATGTCTGACTTGGGCAAAATATGAAGTTTTGCCACATATATACTGCATTCCCATTGTGCTCTTGGCAGAATATGTTGGGTTATTTTATAAATGTTTATGAGAGACCCCCTGCAAGAAAAACGTGATACTCACTTTTCTTGTTGCTATGTTTAAACTTGGGTTTGGAAATGTTCAGTGTTCCCCATCTATGAGGATTTTTAGGGATAAGTCAGCATGTGTCCTTCCAGGACCATAGTCCAAGGGCTGAAGATAATACAGTTTAGAAGGGGGAGAGAAGTGCCATTTCTGTCTTTCTGCAAGTTCACAGTGAGTGGAACAAGTCTCTTGCCTTCAATATCCACATAAATAATTATATAAAATATATATAATTAACTATTTATTTGGGAGTGCAGTTGCATATCTATCTATACATATAGCTTTAAATTTTTATGTCTCAAATTTTCAGTCTTTAAGTTTTGCAGCTGAGGTGTGTGGTGTGCTGCCAGCCAGCTCTGAGGTCGGGGTGATGTGCATTCAGGCAGTGGGGAAGCTCTGTAAAAGTCCCTAATGGATATCACATATGGTGTGCTCCACTGTAGCTGGAATCCAAATCCTGGAATTACTAATTCATGGTTCTGTGCTGCAGACATAATGGTTGCAGTCCAGCCCTCACTACCCCCACTCACCCCTCAGCAAATGAGGGGAAGAAAGTGAGGTTTGATCAGCTCTAAAAGGCTTTCTCAGGTCCTGTCTTCTGTCAACAGCTCTACTTACAGCACTGTAGATATTAGGGCTTCCTATATTTAGAGTCAAAGGAAATGACAAAACTTCTATTTTTACAATTATAACATACTGTGTAGTTAATTAGAGAGGATGCAGAGATGATTTTCTGACAAGTACCTTATGTCATTCATAAACTATTTGCCTGAGTCATCTTTTATAGAATTTACCTTTGTGAATAGCTTGTTGTGTTTGTTTGTTTGTTTTTCAATCCCATATATATGATATTAGTTATGCATTCCTGATCTTCTTGACTTTTTAAATTAATGGCAGTAAGGGAAAAATCGAGAATCAGGCAAAATATAACTCTTGTCAAGTGTAAGCAAGTCATTTTAAAATATGGGGGAATAGTAAATAAGTTCAAATAACAAGTGATGAAAGCAGCAAACCCCAAAGCATTTAGTATTATACTTTGTTGTAACTGTGTGCATCCATGGCTGTCATGGGGCATATCTATATTTTGGCAGAAGTCCTGATTAAGTCAATGGGGATTTCAGCCTAAAAGCCATGTTATTGCTCATTACTTGGAATATTGTCAAAATTGCATAAACAGTGTTCCTTTTTAATTAGGCACCTGGTATGAAATAGAGTTTCAAAGGGAATTGTACTGATGTGTTTTAGATGAAAAAGCATTTATTGCACAGTAGTACGTTTTCTTTAGCTGCCTTTCGTTTTGTATAGATAAGAGGCAAAAAAGGTTTAAAATTGGGTTGTCCTGATGGAAAAGCTATGGAGAATTACTCTTAAGGGTCTTTTTTAAGATTTATCGTATATGAATGATTTGGAGAAAGTGTGAAGCACTTAGAAGTGTTTCAGCTGGGACTTCTTAAGCATTATTCTCTAGTGTTATGTACATGACATTGCATATACCTTCTAATGTTTCCTAATTTTCAGATGAATGTGGCCATTTGATTCCCATCTTTCAGACAGAAATCCCTTCAATCTGTTCCCATCTTTCAGACAGAAATCCCTTCATCTTTTCTTATTTCCTTAGGAAGGCTGAAAACCAGTTGACAGTTTTATTTATATATGTGTGAATCTGTGTGTATATGCATTACATAATATGTTTGCAAAGTTAAAAATCTTATTTAAAAAAAAAAAAAAATCATGCAATCATAGACTCATTTGGGTTGGATGAGACTTTTAAGATCAGCAAATCCAACCATAAACCTAAGACTGGGGCTATATATGTTTCTTAGCTGCAGCCTTTTAAAATATTCATTTTTTCTCCTCATGACAATGTAGTAGGTGCTTCTTTTAGCTAAAACAGTCAACTGTCTTCAGAGAGATGTTTAAAAAACATATTTTAACACAGTGAATGGGTAACACAGGTGAGGGGGTAGCACAAGATGCAGGGTGGGGAGAAATATATTAAAAAATAAATTCATAGTAGATATAATAAAGAGAACCTGGAACAAATGAGGAATTTATAACAAACACTGGGGAGAGAATGAACAAATCGTTGTGAAAATGAGAGAAGAGGCAAACAAATGAGAAAACCAGACAGAATTAAAAAAAATGTTGTAACAATTTCATGCTACTGGTTTTAGTTCAGTCCTTCTTTACTCTTTCAATCAAAACCCTTTATCTCGATAGTTGAACTCACTGAATTTAGAGGTCTTTTTTCAATCTTAATGATTCTAAGATCTGTTACAGTTTTGATTTCAAGACCTAAATCAGAAAAAGTGTAACTTTTGAAAAACATCTTAAATAGTATGATGCAAAAAGGAAGTTGGTTATAAACTTCCAGCTGAAACACAGCTTCACAGTTTTCCTTTCATTTGGGATGTAATCTTTAATGGTATTTCATGCAGTAGAATCATGAGGTCATGGCTCATAAGTGAGTTCCACTCATGCATGCCACTGTAGAATTAGAGCTTCTGGTTTCAGGTGGTAACAAGGGAGGATCATGCCCTTATTTCCACAAATAATATTAATTGATTATTAAATATCAAAAAGGTTAAGGACCTGTCATATCCCTGAATGTTGTGTTGTGTTGTTGCCATCAAGAAATTACATAGATTCCAGGATGTGGTGAAAGACTGTGTAGTTTGCTCTCTGTACCAGCTTTCAAGGAATATCCTTCTTCAACTGCAGACCTACAACCTTCTTATTCAACCAGCAGAGTCCCAAAGGTCTTGCACGGGCATTTATTTGCAACTTACACTGGTCCTTAGACTCCTTCATCTATGATGGATTCTTGTGCTGACTTTTTCATAGGCATTAGTCCCTGTTTTATTTTTGCGGATTGGGTATTCTCGGTTAAATTTATTAAAGATATCAAAGTCAACAAGAGATGCTCTAGATTACATGAGCAAAATAGCTTGAAGAACAGTCACCATATTAGAAGTATCTGTTCAAGTAATATTAAACGTATTGAATAACTAAATTGATTTGTTGTTGATCACCTTAGTGTACTATAACTACAGCTTTTCCAAGAAATTCACCAGGATTAACACTCTAACACAGTATGTTCAGAAGAGTTAATTGCTCACTGTAGAAGTGAATTAGATTAAACCAGAAGGAAAGTACTCTCATAAATGCTTAGTTAGCTATATCTAAATGCATAAATTTATGGACATTTAAAAGGACCATAAAACAGAATTTAAATTTCCTGGCGAACTACTGTTGGTGATTAAAATTAATATGCTATATATTAGCCAAGCACAACACTTGATATTAAGAATATTTTAGAAATAAATTTCAAAGTTAGTTGATCTCACCACATTCTTCTGTAGTAGCTAAGTCTAATTGCATCACTCTGCCGAAGGATAGGAAAATAGCAAATAGGAGCCTGGAACAAACATAGAGACCTTACGTGGTTGGTTAATGCTCATGCTGGAAACAGGATAAAGAACAGAGCTGCAAAAGGTTTCAACCACGCCCTGGCAGGCTGTTGCATACAGGGGGCCAGACAAATAGTGCACTGATTTGAAAGTAGCACCCTACAGAAGTTATCCTCCACCACAATGATATTAGAATAACGACTGTAACTTTCGATTTGGGTAAATCCATTCTCCCCCTTTGAGAGCAGAGGGAGAGTTGAGCACATTAAAAAGCTCATTGATTAGATGCCTCTGAGACACACAATGCTGGGTGATATACAAACCTCAGCGAAAGATTTCTCTCTATTGGAACATCTGGGTTTAAAAATGGAATTTCTAATAAAGATGTTTATTATGAAAAGCATATTCACAATTTTAGTGTTGTGTGTTGTAAATTAAGTATTAAACTCAAACTTTTTTTTAGACTTGTCTGTTTCCCCTGTGAAAGAACTACTGATGCAGCATATCCAGATTAGGATTGATTAACAATTCTGTGAATTTGGCCTAGCAGCTATAATCATTGGTTGCCATAGCAACTTGGTAGATTAAATCATAAGCTAAAAATCCAGGAGGTTCAATTAAAAATTCTTGTTGAAATTCAAATTCTTTTGGGGGTGAAATGACCAATGATTCAATACACACTTGAGAAATCTCAGGGTTTTCTCTTTTCTCTTCAGTGTAATTTATTAGAAATTAAATATAGATCTAATATATTGTTTGAGAAATGTTTACCTATTCCTATTTATTATTGGTGCTGGTGAACTAGGAATAATGAAGCTTTGGGGTTTTGTTACATAGCAAAGCACAGGCTAAACTTTATCTTACTCAAAGAATAATCTGAGAATAATATTCTTTAGGCTATTTTTCTTATAGTTGATACTTGGCAGAATTTATACCAGCTTTGGTCCTATACATAATTTAAGAAGCAGGGAAGGAATTTAATTTTGCAATGTGCTCCTAAAGGACTTTGGTTTGTTGAATGCTGAAAATACTCAATGTCCAGTTTATGGCTGCAGAGTAGGGCCAGGGTTCTCTGTTTTGTTCTTCCTGCTCCAGTTTGGATGTTTTCTGTATTTCTGGAGTAAATAGGGCCTGTTCACCTTATTTTGATCATACTGATCTTTCTACTACTGATTTCTCATAACTGTGCTGTCTTTTGCCTCTTGTAGCTGTTTTTCTATCACCCTGATGATTTGAGTAGATGCACTTTTCCCCACAATGCTCTTGAGGGAAGTCTCATTTGGAAAGGAGGAGAAAATTGCAGGTTTTCAGCTTGGAGAACAAAAGTGTCCAGGGTGACCTTATTGGGGCCTTTCAGTACCTGAAGGGAGCCTACAAAAAAGCTAGAGAACAATCTTTCACACAGGCATAGTGATAGGAAAAAGGGCTGTGACTTTAAACTGAAAGAAAGTAAGTTTAGATTAGCTGTAAACCCAACATTCTTTACTGTGAGGGTGGTGAGGCACTGGCACAGGCTGCCCAGAGAAGTTGTGGACATCCCATCCCTGGCAGTGTTCAAGGCCAGGCTGGATGGGACTTTAAGCAACATGGTCTAGTGGAAAGTGTCCCTGATTATGGCAGCAGGGTTGCAAGCAGGTGATCTTTAAGGTCTTTCCAACCCGAATCATTCTACGCTTCTACGATTTATTGTCTGTAAATCTCCCAGAAAAGTCTTTGTCATCCAGGTATTCTGTTATGGTGTCAAGAACATAAACACCAAACACCACATTCATGCTAAATCCTTGCACAACTCTTGACTTTTGTTCTCCCCCTTGCACAAAAGGAGCTAGAAATTAACACATTATTGCTTTCTATCTTCAATTGTCTTAATGAAAAATTTTCTTCTCTGCTTATCTTCCTTTGCTTTGTTCTGAGTCTCAGCAAGGACAGACTCTGTGTTCAGCCATTAAATATATTCCACCATACCCAAGGGTATTTAGAATCTATTTTAGGCAGCATTTTGTATTTTCTTACTTTCATCTTCCTTGAAGAGTTGGCACCTCTTTTTCCTCAGTCTATAGAGCTGATATTCTTCGTGGACAAAGAAACAAAGAAGATAAGAGGAAAGAAGGTGCTTCTTTTGAACAAATTAATTAAGCAACATAAATAAACAGAAATATGTAGGGTAGGAGAAACATAAATGTTCCTGCAGTGTTCCAGACACAGAGAGAAAAGCAGTGTTGACCATTCAGTGTGGTAACAGAAGAAGCCAACCCTTTTATTCTCAGTTTAAGTTCTTCTGCTACGTTCTGGGTTTTGGTGCATATCCTACATGTTAACAAATCTACAGGGAGGATACTTAGCAGCCATTCTGCAGTTCTATCTCAATTGTGCTGAATACTGGTGGATTTCATAGATAAAAATGATAGTAATCAGAGAAAGGAAAGTTGATATAAAATTTAATATATTGTATAGATAAGCGACCAACACTTGACAGCTGAATATAAAGACAAATCTGAACTCCTTTAGGCCCTCTGTCAGCAAGAAATCTCTGCAGTTATATTTTATTCTACAAAATTATCCCTTGAAACCCTTTTAATAATTCCAGCAGTTATAACAAATTATGTTAAATTACAGAGTAGGCCTAAAGCATGATCCTAGAAGCCTCCAAATTCTGAATCTAGTTTAGAACATAAAAGTGTAGCTCTGGGAGAAAAAAAAAAAAAACCCAGGATAAAGTATAGGAATTAAAGCATAGTAAGATAAAAAAGAAGCTTGTGACTAGAAGATAGTTCTTTCACATGTGCTAAGTAATCCTCTCAATTAATTTTTTTCATGCTAAAACCTTTTTATATGTTTCAGCTGCGTGAGAGGAACTTTTTGATCATTTAAAGCTAATTAATGAGGTTCAGTAAAAATAAAAGTTCTGCTACCTCTTTCTCTGGAAAGTACTTGCTGGCTTTTCAGCGTCAGTTTTATAATCAACATGTCCTTGCAATTTGAGAAACTCAGTATTTTATTATTTTTATTTTTTTACCCTGGCTATTGTTGATGATGGGTTTTGCATTCCCAGAACAGGAATCTTGTGCAGAAGTGTCCCCAATAGCTGCAATGAAACCTGGCTTTGCTAAGCTTTTCTGCTGGTGTTGGTGAGAAATCTGTTCTGTTGCTGTGTTATTTACAGAGCTGTTCTGCAGTTCTGCACCATTCTGAAATGACATTCTTTTGTTTTAAAATCTTTGTTCTGGAATCAAAAGTGTAAAACTCATGCTAGCTTCATCTATGCTCTACATTTCTTTCTTAATTTCAATTAGTAATTTAAAATTAATCAACTGGGAATAGTCCAGAGGGAAATTTTTGTGATGAATGAATGTGTCCCTCTTGGTTTATTTATCCTAAAATAAGAAAGGCTAAGGGGAAAAGGGGGAGGGGGTTTAGAAATAATTTTGTATATATTCCTGGACAATTAAACAAATTACTATGCATTTATGCATTCTGTCTTTTAGATGTAATTAATACTATAAAGTTTTACCTTTCTTTAATTCTGTTGACCCATAAAGCATTTCAGTCTGCACACTTTCAAAAGCTCAGTAGGGATCAGCACAAGCATTGTCTTCTGATTTGATGAAACAAAGGCACAGAGTGGGGAAGGGAACGGCTCAGAGCTGCACAATTTCACGGCTGAGCCAGCAGATCAGCCCAGTTTCCTAAGTCCCTTTCATGCCTCAGCAACTCTGTCCCATCACTAATAAGCAGTATTGTGCATAATAGATCTTTTTGTTCCAAACTAAAGTGTTTGCAACACATCAGAGATGCTTTAATAGGACAGCAGGATTTCTGACATGATGGATGAGTGCTGAAGGAGCTGTACTACCAGATGTTGGTGGGAGCTCATCCCTCCTAGCAATAGGGATCACATATTGCCAGATAGCCTGGTTCAGAACTTTGGGTAGCTTGCAAGACAGATATTTTTGAAACACATCTACAAAGGGGAGGGACCTTGAGCATCATTTAGTTCCAAGCCCCTGCCATGGGCAAGGACATCTTCCACGTGTTGGTCAGAACTCCATCCAAGCTGGCCCTGACCTTGCAGGGACAGGGTATCTGCATCTTTTGTGGACAACAAATGTAGATCTCAAAAAGAAAAAAATAAATCAAAAGATTCCTTGTGTACTGACACCTGTAGGGGAGGCATGTGATGCACTGCAATATTAAATATTTTCTGCTGTGCATGAGGATTTAAATGAGGGTTATTTTAGCAGATTGATGAAATACCCAGCTCTTCAGCTTCCCTAGAGAAGTAGCTGGGTGACGGTTATCCAAATTATAACACAATACATGGTTAGCTGAGGTAGAATCAAGTAGTTTTTCATTTGTGTGCTATTCTGCCAACTCATAAAAAACCCTCTAAGCCAAGAAGCCATAATTTAAAAACTTGCATCCCAAGATCCATTGGCCAGGCCCTAGTGAGGAGATGTGCTGATGGAGAGAGATTGCTCTTTAAGACAGCTCTCAATGAGAAAGCGTTAGGAGGAGAATGGGTTTGAGTCATGCTGTGGACTTTAACAGATTGCTTTCCAACTGCCTACCCCAAGCAGAGCACTTGCTGGCATGTAGCATGTACTGAAGATGGATATGTACCACGCTGCCTGGCAGGCAGACAAGCAAATAATTGTATCAGCAAGCCAGAAGCGTGATTTTGATCTCTAAAGCAGGGAGGTAAATGAGAAAATAATTTTAGTTTTTATCTAGGCTGACCTGAAAGATTAGTTCAGTAAATATTGTCCATTTTTTATATCCAGTCTAGCTACAGGTTTTTAGATATAAATTAAAGACTCAGAAACTCTTTCATTGAGATTACTCTGTAAGAAAAATGTTTGGATATAGAGGCTTGCTTTCAGTTCCCATCACAGAATTGGGATCAGATTGATATTTATTTCCTTTCAAAATTCTCTCTGATTTCTGCAGTAAATACATAATTTTTATTGTGCATTAATGTATAATAAATTCCTGTCTTTTGCATATTTGAGATCAAGTTTTCATCTAAGTACTAAGATCAGGATGTGAGCTAATAAAGCACAGTGGCATCCAACTTAACTATTCTCTTGCCTTTATTTGAAAAATGTAAGGCATTACAATAACATAAATCAATGCTAATAGCCTTCACTAAGATATCTTGAATATATCCTTTGAGGTAATATATAACATCATGAAGTCTTAACGTAGCAGAAAAATTTAGTCTGAGGTCTTGATTCTGCATTAACTGTACATATTCAGAGAGCATGTGTGAAATGAATGCTAATATTGGGAATATTTTGGTATTGGCATGTTTTACAATGCCTTCCTTGCAGCTTGCAAGCGAAAGCTCTGGGGGCATTATTCAGCTTAGCAGGGAAAAAAAATAGTCTTATGAAATTTTAAAGTGATACATTTGGTGATGGTAGAGTAGTCTGGCAGCACATTAATCTTTACAAGGGTTATCTCTCCCTGGTGGAAAACATGTAATAAGGTGCCACTCTTTTAAATCTCTTCGAACTGTATGGACAGGAAGGATGGTGAAGGCATAAACCACCAGGTTTCTGTACAACTTCAATTCCTAAATATTGTGACTTAGGACAAACTTTAAATAAGACTACCCTAGCAATTGTCAATTATCATCTTCAAATATGTGATTATACTTGCAGCCAGAGATTCTGGTGAAGAAATCAAATATACTTTCTGAAAAAAACCTGGGGGCAAGACTTGCTTTGCAGTAAGTAGTCTTACTTAAAAGTAAGATTGTTAAGCAATAAGAGAGGTTTATGCTGATGGCCCTATGTAAGACAAGGATTTTTTCTATATCTACTGAAAAGTCCAGGAGAATTCCCAAGAGTGCACAGCCACAGATCATGAATGTATACATTGATTTCTAAAAACATATTTGCATATATTTAAAGTACAATGGGATGATCTTATGCTTCTCTTAAGTCAACTGATCATCTCTGACTGGGGAGCACCAGATGTTTTCAACTTGTTTTAGAAAAAAGAACTTTTGGAAGTAAGAGCCAAGCAAAAATACTAAGATGTCTTTAAATGTCACCAATATTAAATCAAATGTTCTGAGTGTTACTTTTAACTGTCATCATTACTTGCATAGAAGGGATATAATTACATATTCCTGACTTTCAACTCATGAAAAAACCACAAGAGAGCATTTTTTGCTCAGCAGTGTAGGATGCTTACAAATGCTGTTTCAAGGTGTGATTTACCTGGTTTTTGGACTAGAAGTGAGCTAGCTCTGTCCAAGCTTGACATCATAGGTCCAATGATAGTAGAAAAAAGTAAGCTGTTTTTGCTTACAAAAGCAAAAATGCGTTGATGTTTTTGTTATGGTTAGTCCAAGATCATGTGAGCAGTGACAAAAAACTTTCAGGAATCCCAGGAACTCTGCACTGGCAGGAGAGAGAGCTTGAAGTGATGCTTGCAGGTGCTGATGGATTTTTAGGGATGCTGCAGTCCACATCAGCTCCCAGTCTGGCAATTAGGAAGGACGTTCTGCAGGGTGCAGCATCTGGAAGGAGTTGAACTGCTTTGAAGCAAAACACAATTTCATTATCCAGGGAGAAAAAGCACCTGAAAGAATCTTGGTCTAGGAGTAAATTGTGCAATTTATCACAGCTAATGGCTTTGCAAACATTTCTGAAAATTATTTTGCAGCTATAGCTTAAAATCTCCGTCTGTACTATATAAGGCTGAGATGTTTTGAATAGCTGTAAAGACACCCAGGCACAGACTAATTTGAGCCAAATAGGAGCTATTCTGGCTTCTCCTTTTGAAAACAAAACACACAACAGAAAAAAATGTAGCAGCTCTTTCATCATGGCAATTATCCCAGTACCATCCATGAGTGTCAGCTCTGCCATAGTGCTTGAACAGCACTGCGGGAGGTACTGACCTTCCCAAATAATTATGATTTTTTACAGAAGGGAGTGATCCAGAACTCTGCCTGTGGCAAGGCCTGTGTAACACACTACACTGGCATTGCTTAGTTTGGAAGTGGTGCCAAACTGCTGGTCAAACTAACTTCTTTTCCTACATTGTGCTGGATCTATGTCTCTGTCTGTGTCTATGGGATTCAGCTGCTGATCAGGCATATTACTTTAAAAAACTCTGTAATCAGAACATTTTAAAAAGTTAATATTTCTTTAGCAACTGTGTAATTTTTTGTTTTTAATTTCTGGCTGATTTAGGGTTTCTTCCCACATCTTCTGCTATATTCCTAGCATTTCCTTTAGAGGGGAGACAAGAAAAATACTCTATGCAGTCAATAAATAAAACATACTATCATAGCAAGGGAATGTCCCCTCATCTATTCTTTTTGGATTATTTCTTTGTGTCAAGGTAAAGAAATTTTGAAGATAGACTCTGTGTTTCCTGAGTCATAGGCATAAACATTGTCTCATGAACTGAAAACCTCTGAGGTAGAATGAGACAATAAAAAGTGCTTGAAGAGTGACAGATCTTTAATGAATTATGAATATGGTATTGACCTTTTTTTCTTTAGCAACTTATTTGGTAGTTGTTTTGTTCTACTTCAAAAAGTTGCATGATTTTTACTTCACAAAATATTACTGCTTAAGTCTTACAGGGTGGAAGTACAGACAAAAGAATTTAGAAAAAACAACCAACCAGATAACCTTCTTCAGTGCTTGTGAGGGGTCTTTGCTTGAGTGAGTCAAAAAATAGAGGTAATGAGGTGTTGGGAGGAGAGGAATCCAATGAAATTCAACACAGGCAGAGCTGCTCTTGGGGAGGAATAACATCATGAAACAGCACAGGTTATCTGCTGGAAAGCAGCTCTGCAGTGAAGGACCTGGGGACAACAATCTGCCCAGGAGCCAGCAGTGTGCCCTAGGGGTCAAGAAGGACAATGGTGTCGTGGGGTGCAGTGGGAAGAGCATTGCCAGCAGGTCACATGAGGTGATCCTTCCTCTCTACTCAGCCCTGGTGAGGCCACACCTGGAGTGCTGTGTCTAGTTCTGGGCTCCCCAGAACAAGGCAAGATGCAGCAGAGGGCTATGGAGATGACAAGGGGACTGGAGTATCTCTCCTGTTAGGAAAAGCTGAGAGAGTTGGGCTTGTTTAGCCTGGAGAAGAAATGAGTAAGAATTGATGTCATCAATACACATAAATATCTCAAGGGCAGGTGTCAAGAGGATGGGGCTGGGCTATTTTCAGTGGTGCACAGCAACAGACATAAACTGAAATGCAGGAATTTCCATCTGAATACAAACTAAAACTTTTTGACTTTGATGGTGACAAATCACTGGAAGAGGCTGCACAGAAAACTGTGCAGTTGGAGTTTCCTTCCCTGGAGATACTCAAAATCATTCTGGACATGGTCCTGCTCTAGGTGAGACTGTTTAGCAGGTGCATTGGAACTAGAGGTCCCTTCCAACCCCAACCATCCTGTGCTTCTGTGATTTATGGAAGCAGTTTGAAAGGAATGACACTGTGTCCAGTTTTTATCGAGCAGAAAGACATTATAAATGAAAAATGAAAAAATGCATAAGAAGAGAAATTAAAGAGGGACACTGACAAATTTAGAGAGGTAATCAGACAAGAGAGCCTGCTCTCTGTACCTCTGTAGTAAGGGTTTTTTTACATGGAATTTGACAGAGAATTAATACACCTCAACTTATCTGAGTAGAAAGCTCCATATTGAATGCTACCCATGACCCTAAAGACAAAGGACTAAGGAAGAGGAAAACCACAGCAATTGAAGGTGGGTGACTGGGGACAGTTGTCCCTATTATAGCAGCGTCAGGAGCTGTCAGCTCAGGCCCATCAGCAGTTTGGTGTTGGGCATTAAAAATAGTAGAAAATAGTAACAATCTATGATATTAATTGAGGAGGTGGAGAAGAAAACAAAGTCACTGTAGCTTGAGACTGTGCTCAAGGCCAGGCTGGATGAGGACCCTGGTCTAGTGGAAGGTGTCCTTGCCCATTGCAGGGGGTTGGAATGAGATGATCTGTAAGATCCCTTCCAAACCAAGCCATTCTATGACTCCAAGTTTTTTTTTCACATTGTGGGTAAACAGAAAAGGCTTTGGTTTTCACCATTAAGCCTCTTTTGAGTGAATTCAAGATACAGATTTCCTAAAAAATATATTGAAATTGGAAAAACCAGTTTATGCATCATTCTCAAAGATTACAAAGAATTACTGCTGTGTCTAGAGTACAGAAACAACAGCCTCCAGAAAAGCGTGCCTCTTGGAAAATTCAAATATTTTTTGAGCTCTTCTAAAATGATTCAAGTTATATTCCAGAGTGACACCTTGTACTGCTAACACTTTATTCAGCAATGCCATGCGAGAGGTCATGACAGCCATCATGTGCAGTAACTTAGAAAATAAAGTGACTCACAACTGCACATCTCACACACCCCAGGCTTTGGCCTCTCTCTTCCACTCCTATTGCCCTAGTTATCCTGCCAGACTGTAAATGTGTCTTGGAGACAGATTGCTGCTGCATGTTGGCCTAGCTATTGTACCCTCATTTTCTTCAAATCTTTTTGTCTGAAGATGGGTGTATTCACTTCTGAATGTTGCCAAATACAAGCATTTGAAAAGCTGATAGCAGTTCTGCACTAGATATACATGAGGCTATGTACTTTATGGAAAATTTTAATCACTAAATCATTCACCTAAATAATCATAAATCCATAAATTGTCCAGACTTCTTGGATGGGCAAACCACTTACATTTCTGATTCCTGAAGCAAAATTGATATTTATTAATCAACCTGTCTGCCTCAATAATAAACTCCTATAGATCTCAGCGTGTGGCCTCATAAAAGGTTTTGTAAAAATATGCTCCTCCCTAAGAGGTTTGGACCAGCTGTTAGGCAAGCCAGCTGAGCAGCTCTGCTCAGTTCCAGTCTAATTAGAATTGTGCACAAAACTGCATTTTTGCTTTTTAAACCTTATAGCTATAATGCTTCAGTTCGCATTAAAAATGAGATCCATATTCTCTGTTTTCTCTCTAAAAATGTCCTGCCACATGTGAGAATTAAAATTTGGCTTTAAAAATATATATATATACACATTATATATATGTGTGTATATATATATATATATAAAATAATATACATTAGTAAATTTATTTCCCAACACAGAAGTGGAAAGTTATTCATTGATAAAAACCATGTGAATGGTCATAGGAAAAATGGTGTCATTCAGACAATTTAATACCATGGTTTATGCCCATGGCTCATCAAAGGATGAATTGCTGGTTCTTGCATAGCTTCTCCCCTATGTGTAGGATAAATTACATCAGAGTTAACTTCCAGAATCAGTGTTTATTCATAAATGAATTTGGGCCTTTTTATTCTTGTTGATAGTTACTTCCATTGACCTGTGGCACACTTCTAAAGTACTTTCATGTGTATTAAGAAGCCTAATTAGCTGAAAGATATTACTTTTTGTAGTTTTCTGTAATATCTTAGTCTTCACGCTTTTTAAAGAAGTTAGGTGGGATGAATCAAATGTGCATGACTTTTGCAGTCTACAGTTTGACCATTGTTTCCAAATGTGAAATTATTTGTAAGTTATTTGCTGATGATGACGACAATAGCTAGACATTGTTTAAAATGGCTAAACCTTTAGGTTTTATATTCAGTTCTATTTGGAGCGTGGAAAACTAGTCAGGGCCCTTGTCTGAAGTGAATATTTAATCTTTTTAAAATTCCTGTATAGTTTCAAAAACTCTGAAATACTCTTAAGCAGAAGAGCTCTACCATAGTGCAGAAGAGGCTCTACTACAGGCGAGGGAAAAAGTGTTTTTCATTTGGCAAAACTCCCATTTAAATCAGCGGAGAAGAGAATTTAACTCAGGAATTATAGGGTTTGGTGTGTTTGAAGTGAAACATCCTTCAGACTATCCTAAGTATAAATTTTTCTATCCTATGTACATATCTATCTATTTCTCTAAATTATTACTGGGAAAATGTTGGGTCATAGTATCAATCAATCAACTACAAATTTTACAGAAGCTAAGTCAACTTTTGGAATATACCTTATTTAAAATAATGTTATATAACATGACATTATTTTAGAGTCATATTTTACTTACAATCCTGATTTTAAAGCCTGCCCAAGAAGAATACATAAGTAAAACAGCTATTAAAATTATATTCAATAAAATTTTAACACTGTATTGATTGCTCTAGACTAGAGCCTATCAATGTATATAAAGCAGATGGACCAGATGTTTCAATGTAGCTCAGATTATATTATATCAGCTTTAACTGCCTCCCTCACACCATGCATAGAAAATCATTGGGGGAAATTACCTTGCTTTCTGAAGGCCAGAATTCTGTAAGTAGTTTGTGAAACAGTATTTTTATCTTGAGCTTCCAAAAGGTAAATACCTTCTTGTAATTTTGGGCCAGTTTCACTTAAGTGACTTTGTTTACATATATTTCAAGCATTGATTGAAATTGACTTCTTTTTTTTTTTTTTTCTTTTCCAATCTCTGAATTTGCATTTGTAATGTAGCTTGTCTTGCCACTGTGCCATGTTCAGTGCTTGTGTAACTAAAAATGCAGATCTCTCTCAGCAAAGCACATTGCACATTCCTAAATGTACAGCTGCGGAGGCTGAATCCTAGGCTGTGTGCCCTGTCCTAGAAACAGCTGAAATGGGGACTTCTAAAGGACTGCCTGGTATTCTGTATCTCTTTACATGATCAAAAAGGTGTGAGATTTACCATGTTAACATATCCCTTGATATTTATCCATGATATATTGCTTGGGATGTGCATTGAGCATGCAGAGGATGAGCATGCTCTTCCACACACATGGCCTGGTGAGATCCAGTAGGTAGGAATAGCTGCGTATTGCTGTGCAGATGTTGTCCTGAAGTACACTGAGGTAATGCATTCATGTAGCACTCAATTTGTGTTGTCATGCTCTGCCCTGAGCTTTAACAAGGATCTACTGTTCACAATAGATGAGATAATCAAAAGGTGTATTCCTTTAGCCCTCTTCAGACTGAGACCATCTGAGACTGAAAGATTGTGCTGCCTGCTTATCTCATCTTTGAATCACATCAAATTGCCCAGACATTTGTTTAATGCATTTGAATCTACCATCTTTTTGTTGTCTTCCTAAAGCATTACTGTGGGCAGAGAACCTTCTCAGTAAGTACTTAGTACTTACACCATTATTTCTAAGGCACTAAAAAAGCATAAAGACCTATTTTGTACTTGAAAGGGTAGGCTTGAAAGTAGGAAGTAGACATGTCAGAGAGGGCACTTTAACAAAATACTAGCTTTGGCAGTCATATGTGTTTAACTGAGTGAAATGAGTGTGGGAGGGTTAAGCAGGTTAGTGCCAGGTAGGCAGGCAGCTGGGAGCACTCCCCTCCGCATGCATTGCGCGGGGGGCTTGGTGTGATGCAGATGTGCTCAGGATCAGAGCTGGTGCTCACAATCATGCAGACTGATTGCTGTCTCTAAGGACAAGACAGCAGTATCTGGGAGCCTGAGCCCATTAGGATAAGGCACTGCTCAGAAGTCTGTGCCCTTTTATGACTTTTTCCTTCACTGAACTTTTCAAGACTTTGAATGGCAAAGGGGAAGAAAGTGGAGAGAACAGATTGTTTCACTTAAGGTGAGAGCTCCTCTCCAATGCTTGGAATGGGATTTTGGCACATTGCTCATTATTCTTGTCTGGAAGCAGAGAGCATTTTAGAGCTTTTGGTTCTGTTCAATGTAGATCTGGTTCCCCTAGAGCCACAGAAAAATGACTGGAGTCCTTGGAGATACTTGTTCTGGTGCACCACTGTGTGCAGGGCAGAGATGTGTTGTGCAAGTCTGTGTATATTAAATCTTTTCTGCATTTAGCTGCGGGGAGTGGTGGAGAAACAGACCTTCAATCAGCTTTGGTTTTACTTCTGGGAGGTCTAGGCATGAAATATGGTGCTTTTTAGGATGCTTGAATAATGAGAAGCAGGGACTTCCTTGCTTTTGTGGTCCTTTGTCTCCTTATGATCTTTTCTGTAAGTTCACATGAGTTCATTCTAGCATCTTTGTGGTGTCTTCTGACGTGTGACAAGACAACCAATGTACACGACTTGGCAAAATTCAATTTGCAGGAAGGTGTGGAAGAATCTTTGATCTTTGATTTGGCAGATCTTTGAGGCTGCTAGATGTATGAATCAAATAAAAGTATTTTCAGTGAGTTGTGCAGAACAGAAATTTTAAAAATAACTGTTGACTGGGATCCCAAAGGAAAGTTAAATGTAAATGTAATTTAGACAGCAGTATTGACAGCCCTGGAGAAGGCTGAAATGTTCTGATTTTTGATGAAAATGAAAGATAAATATTTTGACATCTTCAAGGAACACTTTCTCAATTTTCTACTGGTTAGAGATCTCAAAAAGTTTCTGTTTTCTTGAAACACTCAGATTAAATTTAAAAACTTCAAAGTGTTTGGAACGATGCTATTTTTTATTCTTGTCCTATAAAACTATCACCATTTTTTTAATTTTTTTTTAAATTAACTCCAGTTCATCTGTTGTCAAAGTTTATCTTACTAGCTGTATGCAGCCTCAATTCTTCCTCTGATTTTTCCAGTGCCAAAATCCTCTGCAATGAAAAATTTCCCTCCACCACCATCTTTGTCCTATCAACTGGGCTTTGCACTCAAATGGAATTGATTTTTTCACATAGAATTAATTAACTGAAGCAGGTTAGACTGGTCATTCTTTATTTTAGATTGTAGTGTTTGCTATAATATTTTTTTCTGCTTCTGAATATCTTGTAGGTTTAAGAAGAAAAACTCCTTGTCCTTTACTTCCTATTTCCTTGAGTTCCTTTATCTTTTGATCAAAATGGATATAACACAATCCTTTATGACATTGCTGAAATGGACCTTTTCATGTCTCACATTGCAGTGAAGCATTTGTGTAATCAGGTTTGATGTGGACTCTCACAGACCTTTCAGCAGAATTCCGTATGATTCTGTAACAACCAGTGAGGGGGTAGATGTTCTTTTTTGTACAATGTATTCTCTCACAATAATTCACATTTGTTAAAATTTCTATATTTAGACTGTTCCAGTGTGGTAGAGCATTAATTTTTTTCATTTCTAGAGTGAGCAGCTGGCTTGCAAAGAGTAAATAATCTCATGCAGAAGAATTTTAGCAGAACTAAGGGAGAAAACCTGGTTCTTGGTCTGCTGTGGTTTGGACTCTCCTCTCTTTGCTTTGCTTGGGCAACAGAAATGTGGTGAGTCAGTTCCAAAAACAAGAAGATGTCTTCCTTGTCTCTGACTCTAGGAAGCAAGAATTGCAGACAGTCCTGGGTAAAGACTTGTTATCTATCCCTCATACTTAGTAGCAGAACATCTTATATTTGTAGGAATTAACTACATCCTTTTCCTTCATATTTCTTCTCTTTTGCATTTTAGCAGGAAAACATTGCTTTTTCAAACCTATGTCTAGCATCTAAAATGTTCAGCATTGTTCTTAAAAACTTGCCTCTGAAGTGATTTAACTTCACAAGTGATTCTGTTAAACTTTAGGACCTTTTCCCAGGAGCTGTGAGGATCGCAGCCTAGAAAAGCTGAGAACAGGGATAAAGAGCAAGAACTGAAATGAAAACTGGCAGAAGCCACTGTCTGTTGCATTTGTTGTCCACATGTGGGTTCCTCTCTAAGAAACATTAAAAAGCCAGTCAAGATGCCCTGGAGGGGAGGGGCTGCTCAGCTGGAACATGATCCAGTCAACAGCAGAAAATGGCTGGGGATGATTCCAGCCAGGAGTGGGGAGCTGCTGCTTTGGCAGAGGCTGGGAGAGGGACTTAAGGCAACCCAGCCTGAGAGATGACAGGGAATGGTGTGCATGGGCTGCATGGACTCTGCTGCTGCTCAGGAATGTGCTGCTGAGTGGGCTCAACCCACACAGGTACACGTGTGTCTGCCTGCAGGGAGATGCTGGCATGAGATTATAGCTATCCTCCTAGATCTCATCACTTGTGTTTCCTTAATGCTTCATAATTCAGTGTAACCTGGCTTCTTGTGCATGAGGGTTTTCTGGAGAGCTTGGGCAATGGCAAGGGCTAGCTACATTCACCTTGAACTTTTAAATAATGCTGTGTCAAAGCAGTCAGTGTGATTTCTCTGGTTTGGTGCCTATAACTTGCAGTGTTTCTGTTTAAACTGACTTTTTAATTTTGCTCTTGGGGCTGATAAAGCAAAAGTGAGATTTAAGAATTCTTTGAAAGGAAAGACAGCTTGTCATCAGCCAGGAATGAAATAATGTTTAAGGTGGGATGATATATATTCCCATGCTTGTTCCTGCAACTGTGTTTTTGGGGTTCTTTGGTGACTAGCAGTGAGATGAACAGCTCTTTATAGGCTGCCTGACTTGCTGCTCCTAATAAAGAAATCATGTGGAAATTATGTATGTTAGTGCCCCAGTGTGGGTGGCTGTGTGGACATTTCCAGCCCTCCTGCTCCTCACTGGATCTGGACAGGAGAGCTGTGACTGGCATAGGACTGAGTGAGAGTGCGTGTCGCATCTTCCTGGCTTTGGCCATGGCAAGCCATGTGGCCATTCCCTGGGTCAAAGATTTTGGGCTCCAGTCAGTGTGCAGATTCTCCAATTTCCTGTGTTTTGGTTACCAACTCATTTTGTGCCTTTGTTCGTCCCCACCCAAAACAGAGATGAGTCCACCATCACACAGGGTTATGTATAAATAACAAGAAAACAAATGTACTTACATGCTGCAGGGTGGGAGGCACACACACAGAGCTGCAATAGAAGTGTTTCCACACTGAATTCAGTTTTGCTGAGGATTATATTTGGCAAGTGCCTTGCAAGATGCACTGGTGACACACATAAGCAGTGCTTGCAGTCTGTGGTTCCTCCTTTTTTTCTCTCCCCAAGGATAAATTTTGTAGTTTATATTATTTCCCATAGGAGTACTTGCCATGCAAATGTATAACTGTGCTACATACGCAGTGCTTTGATTTGATACGAGTCTGAGCAGCGTAATGGCACATCAGAGGGTTTGATACACCATTTTGATTGTGATTTCTTAACACAGCAGGAAGAAATTTAAAAGTTTCTATTAGAAAGGTGAGGCAGAAAGCAATTTGTGCTGAACCAGGGACAAATAGGGAATAAACTGGCATTTTTCAGATTTTTACTTATTTTTTTAAGGCTGCTACGGGTTGTTGTATTACTTCTGTGACTCACTGGAGTTTCCTACGCACCAGCAGAAACTAGAGCTGCAAATCAATTTTTAAAATCAAAATTAAGTGCTGTAATTATGTTTTTCTCCATTCTAAGACTTAACAAATAGAAGAGGAAAAAGAACTGCCTAGATTTAAAACTTAGTCTGTTACGCCATTACGCTGTAAAGTGCTGGAATGCATTCCTGCGTACAGGGATGTGCTGAGTCTCAGTGTCTAGCACAGCACTTACTTTATTTCCATTTCTTGTCCTTCCCCAGTTAAAGCTCTATTTCAAGCAATTTTGTAGCAGTCCTCCTCATCCTCTCTTCTCTTGACCTGTTGCACCACAGGTAGCAGGTTGAGTGCCATCTACCCCACCAAATAATAGAAGAGCAGAATAATAGCAGTGATAATTGCATGGCAGAGTGCAGGCACAAAATATTTGGCGCCTCACACTTGAAAAAGGTCCAGAGAAAAAAAATGCTTCCATTTTATTTTTTTATTGCTCTGAAGTCTTGTGACATTGTGTATGAAATTCTTAATGCCCTCTGCTGGGAGACAGCTCTGCTATGCATCAGGAAAGGTGACAGAAGAGATGTCTGCATGCAGTATCTTCTGTTTTAAGAGGAAATTAGACCTGGGGCAAACTTGTAATGTCACATCTGGGTTTCTGAAAGCATGATTTCTAAAGAGAAATTATTTGGCACAAGAAATATTAAAGGAGTAGAAAAATTTAAATTGGAAGAGAAGAGTATGAACCTCTGTCATCCCTAATATGCAGCACTTCAGTTCCACTTTTTTTTTTCCCATTTTTATCCCATCTCTTCCTTCATCTTGTGCTTCTTTTTTTTTTTTTTTTTTTTCCCCTGTTCCCTTCTGTGCAACATTTCTTTGTCAGGATAAGTGACTGTTCCAGAATCATTGCACTATATTCTTGCCATTTACTTAGATGTTCCAAGGAAGCATTTAGCTTTTAAGAAACTCAGATTTCATCTTTAACACTCGGGACCAAGAGGCAGAGTTTTAAAATTTTTATTGTAGAAAAAAAATGTTATGAAACGTCATAACTGGTAGAAAATAACATAACTAGAAATTTACATACTCTGCAGTGGTGGGACTGCACCTTGAATCCTGTGTTCAGTTTTGGGCCCCTCACTACAAGAAAGACACTGAGGGGCTGGGGCATGTCCAAAGAAGGGCAGTGGAGTTGGGGAAGGGTCTGGAGCACAAGTCTGATGAGGAGTGGCTGAGGGAGCTGGGGGTGTTTATCCTGGAGAAAAGGAGGCTCAGAGATTTATTCCTCTCTATAAATGCCTGAAAGGAGGCTGTGGTGAGGTGAAGGCTGGTCTCTTCACTCAGGTAACAAGTAACAGGATAAGAGAAAATTACCTCAAGTTTCATCAGGGGAGATTTAGTCAAATACTAGGAAAAAATTCCTCATGGAAAGCCTTGCCAAGCATCAGAACAGGCTGTCCAGGGAAGTGGTTGAGTCACTGTTCCTGAAGCATTTATAACGTGTAGATGTGGTGCTTATGGATATGGTTGGACTCAATAATCTTTCCAACCTCAGCCATTCTGTGATTCTGTTCTGTGATAATCCTTCAATCTGTCACAGGCTGCATTCTGCCCTGGCCAAAAAAGAAGTCTTAATGTGTTCTGGTGGTGCTGACTCTTACTTTTGTGAGAGTGCCCATGGGTTTCCTATAAAAATATTCTTTGTTGCATTAGGAGGAAGAACATTAGTCCATTTCCCATTGTTTAGAGGGAAGAATGAAAAATCAGATCTTTACAAAACCTTGGGTCTTCCATCTACTTAAAGAATAGTGAGGTCTGAGTGCCTACAATTTATATCTTCTGGACTGAATAGCAGACATTTAGATTCCTGTCTGTCCTAGTATTCTGGTCATTAAAAAGTATGTCTTGGCATCATGTAGCTGTGTAAGATAATTAGTTGTGCTGGGGATGGGAAATGGTTGCTTGTACAGTGAGCCAAATCAATATCTGTTGTTGCCTTGTGCTAATAAAAACAAAAGTAGCTACCTTAGATTCTCAGCTGCAGCTCTGCTCCTGTACCCACAGCTGTGGAATGCTAACAAATAAACCTTGAAGTGATTGTTTCATATCTTAAGTATTTCATTTTTAACTTGTTCCATCTCCTGCCCATTTCACTGGAAACAGTTCTGCAAACCCTGAATGCTAATCTTTCCATCCGTCTTCCCATTCTTACAAGGAAGGCATTATTTATGACTGAACTGTATTTGTATTTTAAATGGCCCTGTCATCACGTTTTATGACTGCTGTGTGTATATACTCAGATAGAGGTTGGAGAGAAGCAGAATCCACAGCTAACATCTATCTTCACCACAGGTGTGTGAAGGGGAGGTTGACGCCCCACGTGTGTGCAGTGAGAAGTTATCCCTTAACAAGGGAAAATTAATGCTCTGTCTAAAGCAAAGCCAGGCTTCTTCCCGAGTGCTGCTTAAGTAAAGCAGCACTGTTAAAATTGAAAAAGGAGGCAAACTGTCAGAAGTACTGGTGATACTCAGTGCACACAAACAGTTGGCAAGGTGTTTGAAACAACCATCTGTTTCAGTACCCAGCACCGAGTGCCGTTGCTTGCGATGTTGGGGAGCCGTGTCATAAAAATAATACCATTCAACAGCCTAACTGCTCTGTGCTTACACCCATGTGCCCACTTGTGGTAAGACCATTTCTTCTCAGAGAGGCAAAAGAATGGCATTTAATGCATGGTTTGGATGTGTTTTGGTTTTCCAAAAACCACCCGCTCATTTGCAGCTCCTTGTAAAACCTGCTCTTAACTGATTATCTCCTGTCTGTGATAATATTGCTGCTCAATGGCATGCATCTCTCTGTCCTTGTAATGTAGCACTTCAGTGAGCAAGCTAAAGTATGTATTACTCCTGTGAGGAGACAGCAGCTGGGAGTTCCAATTCTTCTAAAGCAGCTCAGCTTGTAGCACTTCTGTAAAATGCAGCCTTCGTTATGGTTACAGTAAAATATTCATAATCATAAACTCCCTTGGTACCAGTACAGCCCTAATAAACCTGCTATTGGCAATGTATGGCAGACTGCTGCCTGATGGAGCTGTAAGGAAATGGCTTGCAGTCTGGCCACTGCTGTATTTGAGGGTTTGGATAGATCTGCAAATGCATGCAAACAGTTAAAATGTATTTCTGATTAGAATCAGGATTAGGTATTTGGCGAGATTTATTCTTCCCGATCTAACATTTTCAGTGGGTGGAGAAAATTACCTCCCTATTGCTTTGTCATTATTTCTTAAATGAACAATGTATTCTATTTTTTTTTTCCTTTAAGTGGGATGAATTGGGGCTTTTTATTAATCCCTAATTTTCCTGAATAAATAGTTCAGTAAAGCTGCTAATATTGATGATAAAAGTCATAAAAAGGAAGTTTTATTGCTTAATGAGTATTTCCATCGATTTTCTCAGCTTCTGAATATACATAAGACTATATAAGTAGTTGTTTGGGAGAATGTACCCTTTTTTGGTGTAGTGCAATGATTTCAAATTATGCTATTCTCTTCATAAAAGCATGGGAGCAGAGTGGGAGAAGTGTTCTACTGTTTATGCATATACTATGTAAGATTTTTTTTTTCTGTTTCTTTAACATTTATAGTGTTGGTTAAGCTATGTAATGATGTTGCTTCTCCTTTTCTGCACTTTTTTTTTTTTCCTGTCATCGTTTCCTTACAATGGTATTGCAGCTAGAAACAAGGTCTCTGACTTCTTCCTAAATATTTCAGGCCATCTTTCTTCCTTCTCTTGTCTACCCTTCTCTTTGTTTTTTGACAACATCATCCCACAAATAAGGAGAATGGTGAGGGTCTGCTATATGGCATAATAAAGGTTTTCTCTCCTTGGAGAGTCCATCTCACTATCAGCCTAGATTTCTGAGAGCTAAAGTGGTGTTATGGAGAGACAGCTCTTCTATAGTAATCATATTCTAAATGAGACAGGAATTTACTCTGTCTTGTGGTCTTAAACATTTCTGGCTGCCAGGATTAATTAAATATTTGAATTGGAAGTAGTTAGGAGCTATTCCCTTCCCAGAAATACCACCAGTTAACAAATATTTTGTCAGAAGGTTTTAGATGTCAAGCAAGAATCAATCATACACCTTGGAGTTACCTTGAAAAAAGCCCTCACTATCTAAGAATTTCAATTTAGTTAACCAACTTGCCATTTTAAAATGTGTTGAGGAATTCTTTGAACTCCCTATAATCTTAACAGAACTGAGGAGTATATGCCTTCAGGCTCAAAGCTTGAGCAGTGCCATCCAGGTACAGTACCTTGGATGTTCTAAGTTATAAGTGGGAGTAGAATATTTTCCCTTTTGATTTCATGTGCTCAGGAGAAAATAGTTTCAGCCATTCTCTGAAAATCCTGGGGCAGAAAAGGTGTTTCCTTGGCCCCAAGAGCCCTATACTAAATTGCTCTGCCTTTACTTCCTATGCCACGAATCAATTAATTTTGGATTGCTCTTTACCACGGAACAGCAGAGTAGAAATTGTTCCTGCATGTGTGCATTCCAAATCCAATGCTGCAGGCAGGACAGCAGTGGTTCTCCTGATGTTGGTATCTCCACACTTGTAGGTGGGAGGGCATTGGGCAGGACTTGTCTTCTAAGTGCTATCAAATGCAACAGATAACTGTAAACCTTGCAATTTGCAGCCTTGATACTGCATCTGACTGGGAGGGACATCTGGTTTGTCATATGTCTGGGGAGAGAAGAGTGTGTTTCTGCTTATTGTTTAGCCATTAAAACTGAAGAGAGATGCAGGGGTTAAAGCTGAAGTGTGTGACAAAAGGAAAATAGTGCATTGCTGTTTTGCAGCAAAAATAGATGTTCAAAGGCATTCCCCAACTCCTAATGCAGAATAGCCTGCAATTAAAGGAAGAGGGAAAAGCATGCTTAGGTAGGGCAGAAGTTTGGAATTTGGAAAAAAATCTATCAGGTTTCTGTTTCGTGAAGACATTATCAAAGAAAAACAGAAGCCCTTGACTGAGTCTTAAATCCTTCAGCAGAGCATGTGTGACATCAGCAAGGGAACTGAGCAGCTCTGATGCCTGTCTGTCGTGAACTGAAACTAGGTAGCAAAAATATCTCTGAATAGACCCCAGACCGCAAGAACAAAGTAAAATCAATTTTCCTTTCATATTTTAATTTCCCTGAAACACGTGAAACACCTGTTCTTTCACCTTAACAGTTAATACACATTTCTATTTTTGGCACTTTTGTACCCCTTTGCTTTCCTGCAGTGCTGTGTATCTCATTTTCGAACTGCTGCTGCTTCTGTTGCATGCTGGCAAATCGAAGAGAACCAAGGAGTTAAATTTCAGAACAGGAGAAGAGGAGGTGAGCTGTCTGCTACAGTAGTTTACTGCAGCTTCCTTTCATACTGACACATATGTAGTTTGTGGTGACAGTGCTAAAGAACTGCAGACAGGCACTTAGCAGACTGGATGTGAGCTGGATACAAAGATGCCTCACCCTGGACTTCCTGCTGGCAGTATGTAAATACACCTGCAGACTGGCCACACTGGGTGGTTTGTTTTTTTTCAGAAGGCAGCATGAGAGGACTTGACAAAGCAACAGCATAGTTAAGACCTCAACCAGCATTAGATCTGTATCTCAGTTGTGGGGGAAGTTGTTTTTTTTTTTTTTCCTGGTGTGTGTGTGCTGCATATTCAGACTGAAATCTTCATCACTACAATGTTTGCCTCTATCTGGTATGCCAAGAAGCTGGGACGCAGGTTTGTGCACAACGCCAGGAAAGCAAAAGCAGAGAAGGTACGTTCCTAGTGGGAATATAAAGCCTTATGTCTCCTGCAAGCTGCCTGCTGGCATCCTGTTGTGTGTCTGCTTAGCTTTTTAAAATACCATGAAAAACGACCTCTTGCTATTCCTTATTTCATGGGAGAAACCTTCAATATTTTGCATAATATTAAATACCAGGGAGAAGAACCTTTCAAAAGTCTTTATGTCCTCTTTTGGTTGTTTTTCTTCTCAAGATAAACAGCTGTACTTCTGGTATGTCTGTGTTAAGGGAGCACTCCAGTGAACTTGTTGCTGTGCTGCATTATTTTTCCTCGTACCATATTAGGCTCTTAAACAGCCGCTGATTGTTTGCTGCCTGTATATTTTTTTTTCTAGTGTGGTACTAATGAGGATGGAATAACATGTTAAGCATTTATAATGTTTGAGATTTTTGTTTCATGGTACTTGTTGAAACTGTGCTGCAGCGTGGATCCCTTTTATTTATAAAAGGTATAGGTATGTTAAAATGGTCAGGACTATATTTCAGTATTTTTCTCTCATAAAATTGAACTGTATTTAAGTGGCTGTTTTCTGGAAGCCCTTGTAGGTAAGAGTCTTCTGCCCCCTTTCTCCCTGAGCAAAACTTAAACAGTTTTAGAATTTGCAGTAATGATAATTCGGGGATATCAAAGCAATTATGTTTTGTTTTAAGCATAGAAAATATTTAGTTAGTGGACCTGCAATCCAATTTTTTCTACATTACCAGACAAACCATTTTCAAAATGGGACCAATTCCTCTTTCAAAAACTCAGATTTGGATTGGGGTGAAAAAACTTCAATGTAATGTTATAAAGTTACCTCATTAGTCTAATAATGATGGCTTCCTCTTTTCCTTGTCTTTGATGTAGTCAAAGACTTTCTAAATGGGCTGCTTTATTGTGTCTTTAATATGTCTTATGCTATGTAACACAGCCACCAATCCACTATCGTTCCCTGAATTCCTTTGTAACTGGGAAAGTCTTTCACTTAGAGAAAATTATTAGCAAAAATATAGTGTATTTGTGGTAGAGGGGAGGGTGAGGAGAGGTTTGCTTTTTCTGCAAAATATTCCCAATGGTTAAAAAGGTGCTGTGTGGAAATTTTGAAATTTGAATATGCAAGTCATTGGGAAGTTACTTAAATGGTAGTGATTTATATATTTCACATCATATACAGGAGGGGGAAATAGAAATGCAGAGAGCTATACATGGGACTGTCAAACTTTCTCTGTCATCAATCACATTTCCATAAAGAGAGCGTCATATGAACTCTCCTGCTGTTTGCATATTGCTTTGGGAGGAAAAAAGTTGCAGCCTGGATCTTCCTTGGTCTTGAGGGGCTCCCTCCAGAGGAATATTTGCTCTCAGGCTTCCTCCGAGATGACAGAGGCAGGATGAGTGGACACATTCCACTCATGACACAATGGGGCTCACTCAGCAGCTTTAAAAACAGATTTGGTGTGCACTGCTTAGAGCGTATATGGTCATAGATTATTTCAATAACCTTGAAAAATTTCATAAAGCAATGCCAGAGTATTCACTGAGAAAACATTTTCTTCTCTGCAGTCTCGTAACACCAACTAAAAGAATGCTTTTTAAAATGAGTCTCTTTTCCTCTTTATTTTAAGTACTTTAACTATTTCTGCATAGATTTATTATATTGCTACTTGTTCATCCCTGTAGGACTTTCAAAATAACCAACAACTTAGGTGCATGCTATTTAAGCTTTCAAGCTCTGCCTAACAGTTTTTAGGGAAAAGCTTTTTCATATTACTCTTGCATGCTATTAGCATATTTGCATGGGAATTCTTTTTTCACAAGAAGACAGTAAATATGCAATAAACACCTTGTAAAATGTTTACTTATTGACTTACACAAAAAATAAAATTTCTTTCTTGGATGTTTATTCTGCAGTCAGGGCTCATTTATAATTTTTACATTTTTTCCCCTGCAAATTAAACTCCAGCAAATGCAGAAAATCCCATTCCTAGCAGGATGCTATTTCAATAAGTGCCATTAATGATTGGAAGCTGATCAACACTGACATCTTCAGTGCAGTGTCTAGGTTCCAGGAGAACACAGATAGAATGATAGAATATATATCTATCACAAAGTAAATTCAAAATAACATTTAAGTTCAGGTCTTGTTTTGGTTTTGACCTTTTTTTTATAATGGTTGAAAAATCAAATTATTAAGCAGTTTCACCTTTTTTTTTCTCCCCTAGAAAAATTATTAGCTGTTTTTCTCCATGTGCATGATCTGAATGATATATTGTTTTCTTAATGTGCTTTTGGAGGTAGTAACATACAGCAGTATTTTCTAATACCACATGTGTGCAAAAAGATTTACTTGCAGTAAAGATCTGGTAGTAGAAATCAGAAGACTGAGGCTCCAAGACAGATTTTTCTGTTATGCTTTAGTTCTTTACATGAGTACATATCAGGAATTTTTTAAGGGCTGTTTCTAAGAAACAGAAATTTTGTATAAGCCTATCTGTTTTCACAGGATGAGGAAGAAAATGGGGGATGGTTTCAACATGGGTTGCTGTGTGTGCACACACATATGCCCAACCTGGCAGTGTAGCTCCATAAAATGCCAAAACTTTGGGCCTGAATTGTGCAGAGAGAGGACATGAACTTTGATCCCACCAGGATCTCCTCCCAGGTCCTGTTTAGGGGAGCAGAGTTTCCAAGGTGTGAAGAGTGCTGTGCTGGGGGTGCACACAAGGACAAGGGGAAGGCAGGTGCCCCTGCCCAGCTCAGGTAGGTTGGAACTAGGTGATCTTTAAGGTGCCTTAAAACCCAAGCCATTCCATGGTTCTGTGGTGACTAGGGCCATCCTTGATGGGGAGAGATAAGGTGGCATTGATGTGACAGCTTGGTGCTCCTGTGTGAGGGTGTTTGGTTGTGGCCATGCGGGTGAGCTTGGCCCACAGTGGCTCCAGAGCTCTGCACCTTGTCCAAAGCTGGAGCTCCTGTCCCCTCCTGTCCCCTCCTGTCCCCTCATGTCACCATGTCCTATCCCTCCATGTCACCATACCTTCCCGCTCGTCTCCCCATACCTGAATATGGCAGTCACTGCTCCAGGGGACCTGGCATGCAAATTGCCTCTGAGTGAGTGGGATCTGCATGTTGCTGGTACTTTGCAACCTGCAGCAGTGCAGCCAAGGACTCGGGGCTTGGAGGAGCTGGAGAACTGATCTTGAGCCTTGGGGAAAGGGGAAAGGGTATCAGCAAGCAGCAGAGTTGGGAGACCAAAGGAAAGAGGTGGGTTTACTTTTACAAAGAGAGAGAACTCTGTGGTAGTTCCTGGGCTTGCCTTCTTATCTCTCTAACCAGTACCTGCTGTTGAGTGCAGCACTACTGCTCCTGCCATGCCTTTTCAGTTCTTGCCCCCTCTCCAGCCTGGCATTTCCTTGGAATCTGTGCTTAGATGAGTGGAAAGGCTCATCAACACCAAACTCTCATTAACACCCACATACAACTGAAGAGCACCAGGGTTCAAGGCCAGACTGGATGGGGCTCTGAGCAACCTGGGCTAGTGGAAGGTGTCCCTGCCCGTGGCAGGGGGGTTGGAAAGAGATCACCTTTAAGGTCCTTTCCAACTCAAGCCACTCTAGGGTTCTATGACTTCCTGGTAAATATTAGGCTTCTGTAAACCAAATATGAATTCTCACTGTTAAAATTTCATCTGGAGAGTGATGAAGACATCTAGGAATAACAGGATGAATGGCAGCTGTAGGTGTCTTAAATGGTTCTTCCAAGTTGACTGGTGTGCACCAGTATTTTTATTTGAGTCATACTTTTAGGATATATTTAAAAAACTCATTTTAATTCTCAACTGAACCAAAATATTTTGTAAAACCTTCACATTTGGAAAGTTGAACTCTTTTTCTTTTTTTTTGTTTTTCTTTCCTATCCAGTCCTGGCTAAAATTTCTTGTAAGTAAAATGGGATGCCTGTTAATTGCTCTTAATGTTCTCATTTTGCCATTTTGCCAAATCTTAAGCATGTTTCTTTACTTTTTTTTTATTATTAGACTAAATCATAAACTCTTTCCAGTATGTACTGCACTTTTTATCTACAAATTCTATCTCCATCTGGTTGTCTTGGCTTGACTGCTAGTGTTACTCTTCCCTTCAAGTAGTGAGACATTTAGTGTACAGGGCTGCCACTAATGCTGCCTGAAAACAGTTGAACTCCTTTCAAGTCATCACTGGTCTTACCTTTTTTATTGCTTTGAGTTTGTCACAGGAAAGGATTATTGTTATGAGAGTAAACATGATCACTTGAACCTTGGAACTAAAATAACTTGAGGCAAAGATTGAGGTCTTGAATTTTTCTCATTAAACCACAATCAAGCAGAAATCAAGAGATGTTAACTGCATGGGGTTATGCTACAGAGATAAGTATTCTAAATGGTTGGAAATGTACAGAAAAATAACTGAACAATTAATCATGTTGATCTGAGAGAACGAGCTAAAGTTCTGATAATGCTTCACTGTATTGGTAGAATTTGGGTTTCAAGGGTCAGTATCAAAAGTGGGAAAAGACTTGCCAAAGTTACCACATAATTTAATTTTAAAAGGGGAAGTTCAGGACTGGTTTTCATGCTTGTTCAGAAGTGGAACATATTGCAACCGTGATACCCAAATTTTGAACACTGTAGAATTAGTTATGTGGGTGCCACTTAAATCTAAAGATAACAGTCAATTTAAAATGAGGTTTCTCCCTGTAGATTATTTTAGGGAGCAAAGCAACAGGGCCCATGTGAAGTGTTTAAATGAGTTGATCTTCACTATTCTGTACTGTTAGAATTCATTTTCTAGTTTTTAGAAATCAAATTACTCCTAAAGTGTTTTCAGTTCTAAGAACTATGTCTTGTATTTGAAATTATTTTATTTTTACACCACAGGGTTTAGTTCATCATTTCAGTTTCACTCATTTGTTAGTTTAGTGATTCAAGATAGAAGCAACTTAACTTTAAAGTAAATAGGTGTATATGTAATGATAAAATAGAATGAAGCTTTTGGACTATCAGTGGTAAATAAAAATTAAGAGGACCCAAAAGTCGCATTCACAACTAAGCAGTAAAATTTTAAATGAGTACTTTTGAAAGTATTGCATACAGAAAGAAAAATAAACAGTTTTTCTTTCTGTGTGCTTAACTTTGGAGTTGTTTTGGGTAAATCAAGTATCCTTGACTGTCAGCCTACAATTAAATATTTGCAAAAGACCCAAAAAATATGCTTTAAGAAGTTAAAACTGGGATGTGTAACAACAACAACAAAAATGTCTATAAATGCATATTTTATAATTTTTTCAAATGTATTCTGGCAATAACAACAATTAAGTCTTCATATCAAGATGACACTTGAATTTAGATAGTTCTCATATCTGTATTTTAGCACAGCTAATTGCAGGGTGGGCAGTTCTAGGATATGTATTCTTGTTTTGTTTTTGTTTTGTTGACAAGTAGCTACCCATAATTTAATTTGAAAGAGATAAGAAATTAACTTGAAGCAGTAATTATTCACCACAAAGAATAGAAAATATGTCATTAAGTAACCATAAAACATATTCAGAGATAAACATATTTTTTCTTACATTATTTTTGCATATATATATATAATTCCAAAAAGGAGAAACTCTTTTTCCTTCACTGCATACCTTAGATTTTTTAAGGAGTCCTCTCTTTCAAACCAGAGCTTACCAAATCATTTACAGTCCACTGGGGTTGTGATGAAGTGATAAAACTTGCAGGTCTAGTTATTGCCTTGGCTAAAGGTGAAATGACTGCATCTCTAAGGGGCATCTCATGTAGCTGCCCCAAGCTGTAAGGGCAATGGAGAGTTTTATTTGTGTTTGGGCAGTCAAGGGCCCTCGTGTTCCAGGTTCAATGGGATGACAAAAGCGTGTCACTCGTTTGCAGAATTACCTGCTCGAACAGATGCCGGAGTTATCTCAGCCCCCTGGAGGAATCTTTTCAGATGGACTTTCTCAGTGCTCTATTTTACAGTTTTATGGAGAAATCTTTTCACACATAACTGTGTGAAGAAAAATATGCAAGCATTCCTGTATCCAGAGCTCGCTGTCTTTTGCTTTAGCACAGCTCGGTTGGAATTCTAAGACATTTTCTGATATTGTGATTTAATCCAGAAAAATATAGCTACTCAAGTTGGATTTTTTTCCTTTTTTTTCTTTGCATTTTGTTATAATCCCATATGCACTAAGATTAATATATAACAGGAGGGATAAGCTGCCTAAGTAGGGATTAATTTTAACTCACTGCCACCTCACAGTCACTATAGTAGTGATAATAAATAAATTCAGCTAACCTTGAAAAAATGCAGGAATTATGTTTTAAAATAAGATACTGATCAAAAGTCCGCTACTGCAGTTAATCCCTTGAAATACTTAATTTCAAAGTAGTCTTTTTTTTTTTTTTTCTTTAAATGTGTTTTATTTTTTTCTTCTGTGAGAGGTTTTGTTCTTGCACCTGGCCAGGCCCAGCACCTATCTGTAGCAATTAATGAGCCATAAGCAGCAGTCCTGGTGAAGTTAGTTGGTGTTTTTAAATTTTTTTTTTCTAATTAAAAATATACCTGTTAACCAGCTATGGGAGAGGTCTTTGTGAAGAATATCTTCTCTCCTTCTCTTCAGTCTAATCTAAGAGAGCTCTAGCCTTAGCTAGAACTGGCTGCCATACATTGGTGATGCCTCTCCTTTCCTCCATGCATAATTCTGGCATGCACTGCTCTGTGCCTGTCAGGTACAACCCACAGATGTCTGTAGCATGGCACTGAAAACAGTTCTTTTCCCTTTGCCATTTTAGCCAGTGCTGTGATCATCTTAGAAACAGGGTAAGTAATTTTTTCCAGTTATTTTTCATCTTTTTTTGCATCAAGACAAAACCGAGATGGACAGGAGCATTCAGAAAACGACAGCCACACCGATGGCTGCATTAATTGCTGCTCTGAGTGCTTAGCTGGGACTCAAACAGAATCAGATTTAATGAATAAGTGGGCTTAGTATCATTGATTACAAGCTGACCTGTTTTTTCAAAGAAAAGTTTTTCTCATTTTCTATCTTCTGCTTTCCTATAAATATTTTGTCATTTCCCCCTCCTTTTCTTTGTATAACTACTGCATTTATATTTTGGTCTACATTGTGTATCAAGTTCTGTTCAATCCTAGTGTGTAGCTTTTAAAATATATTTAACTCATAAGGCACTCATTATTTTGTTGGAATAGTTTTATTTCTTTGCACATATATACAGTATTCAAGTATATTATGGAAATGGCTTGTGTGATGTGCAAGCATGATTCTTTTTTTTTTTTTTTTCTGGTCATTACTTGCCTCTCTGTCCTTCATATGCAACTCAAAACAGTGCATAATGAATAGTTGTTTGATCTGCGCTCTGAACTGCATTTGGCATCACTTGCTGTGTTTGCAAATAGAGATCAGTTTGAAGCACTGACAAGAAACAATCTGTCCTTTGGCATTAGAGCCTCTGAAGGAAACTGAGATGAAAATTCTCATGCTGTTCCTAAGGTAAATTATCAAATTATTCTTTATGTGTTTTTAATATCCTATATGGGCCATTAGAGCTGGTACATATGTAACTTGCTCTCACTGGAAGGCAGCCTGCCAAAGTCATGTGTGTGTAAAAAGCTTTAGTAAAATTTAGAATTATTACCATGTCATTCAATTCTCAAGACAGTTTATTTTAAAAGAGGCACTTTTTTTTGTGGTTAAAAAAAAATTCTCTGCCATACACTACTTAAAATATTGTTGTGTATCAGGGAAAGCTCTGGTACAGCTCTAATATATGTAAATAGCTTCAGATAAGCAATTGGAAGGAATCAAGGGCCTAGCTGGTACGTGCAGTCTGAGAGCTTTTATCACGAGGAAGGAGGCCCCAATACCACGTGAAACACTCACAACATTTTCTGAAGTGCGAAGCTCCCTTTTTCACAGCAGCTTACGGGTAAACAGCAGAACAAGGTTCTTCACATTTCCACCACTCCCACTACCCATCCTCTCTCCTTTCCCAGTCTGTTCAGAAATAAAATCCTTCAGACACAGATTGTATGTGCAGGTACACAGCTGGCACCACTCTTCTCTCTTCTGAGACAGCCCACATGGTACCAGCACCATGCTGAGTGCCTCATTGTGTTCTGTATTAACCACTGCAAGGCTGTGCCTTTCATGAAGATCAACACTGCAGTAACTTTGTCATTGTTAAACTGGGACTGGATTTGAAGAACAAACTTTGTGTGAAAAATTTATTTCAATCCTAGACTGTGATTTTTTTTTTAAATTAACTTCAGTCTGTCCTCCTGGAAGTGCTTCCATGTTTCATACAGCAATGTTTAAACTGAACATGAATTTATGAATACCAGTGATATCACTCATCTTACTTCTAAAAAGTTTACCTTAAAGTTACTTTAGGAAGAAAGGTAACATCATTAGGGTTCTGCAGCATAATGAGAAGCATGCTACCAAGTGTATACTTCTTTATTCCATTTAGAGGCTTGAAGAGCTACAGCATGTTGTAATAGCTCTAGTTTTGTAATTCTATGAAATATTCTTTAGCCTTGAGACGTAAGGAAGATGCAGAAAAATGTGTTTTACTCCTACTCTAAATAGAATAATCTTTTCCTCTTAGCTGATGAATTTTGTATACATGGCTGTGGTTTTCATAGTTAACTTTTTTAAAGATTTTAGGTGAATTATTTTTGACAAGACTGTCATGTACTCTTATAAGGCAGCAAAAGGTCAGGATATTATGTATTGTTAATAAAAACAATTTGATGGTCAAGAAATATCAATTTGCTGTTTTAAAAGACATGTTCAAGATGAGGTGAAAGTGATCCTGTTGCTACCCTTTGTTTTCCAGACTATAATTATAGCCTGATAATTTCTTTGTTTGGTGTAATAATCTATTCAATAGACACCCCCTCCCCCAAAAAAATGGGACATAATGTTATTGTTCTTAATTTTTTCCAGCCTATCTGTCTTGTTTTTCCATTCTTTGTATCCATCACTGTACAGAAGGGTAAAAGCCATCCCTTACCTTCCTCTTCTGAAAGCTGAGTTATATGAGTTAGAGAGACAATAAGAAGGAATAGATTAAAAAAAAAGGAGGGGGAAAAAAACCCAGAACTCATTCTCCATTTTGCTACACATTTAGCAAATTCTGAAACAATCAACTGCATTTCTTGAATATCTGTTTTGAAAGCTCACCTTAATTAGATTTGATGTGCATCAACATTTGTTGTTCAGGTTCAACACTGGGAAGGATATATTCATCTTGAGATGTCTTTGCAAAAGCTCTGTGTGCCATTTCCTAAACTGGAAATACAAACAAGTTTTTGGGTTTTTTATATGAGTCTGAATGTATAAATTCAAATTAATTTAAAATATTGTACCTGGGATGTTTTGAAAATTGAATATGAAACAAAGAATTGACAGATATTCGCAAGGAAGTTAAAATGCCATTACTCTAATTAGAGATGTTAGTAAGGAAATCATTGGAGCAAGACTATTACATTGCAAATGTAGTGCCTCAAAGTGCATTGCATTTTCAATTAATTTAATATGCCATTTAAAATATATTTCTGTTGAAACTACAGGAGAGATCAGACCTGACAGTAAATAGCAAATACATGATTCTTCACTTAACTGGTAAAGGCAAACCCCACAAAAAGGAGCAAGTTTCCTTCCTACCAATTATTCTAAAATTTTACCATTACAGCCCACAATAAAGTTAGGACTATTACTGTTTAAAAGATTGTTTAATTTCAGCAGAACACCTTCAGCTTTGGTACCATTTCTAATTAAATATTTAGTCATGTAGTAAATTAAGCATGTCATGATCTCTGCAAAGTGGTTCTCCGTTTACTGCTGCATAAATGTTTTACAAGGTGCTGTATTGTTTCGAGTAAATTAATAATGAAGATTTAGATTTTTACTGATTAATAATCTAATTCACTATTTAGGAGAAATCTAATTTAGGACTTGAAACAAAATTGAGGTAAACATCTTTGGCAGGGATCCCAATTCCCTGAAAAAATCACCAAGTGATGAAAAACCAAATCAGGGTAAAAGAAATTAGGAGATTGGAACTTCCAGAACAAGTAACATTTCCCTATGAAATCTGAATATATTTCCTAAACTTCAGTGTACTTGGACTTGACTTTTCTTGTCATATCAAATCGTCAGTACAAATTCCACACAGCAAATTGCCAGATTTGTAAGATAAAGAAGTAAGAGTTTGGCATAAACAAAGAACCAGCAAAAGTACTCGGATAATATAAGATTTTGGTGGCATTGCAGAAGTACTGTAGTATTCTCTGGAATATTGCTTCTATTTCTGATGCCTATAGAATAACAACAATTGATCTCTTAGGAAGTGTTCAAAAATTGAATGATCCAAATAAGGCTTTGTGAGGTGGGATGGGAAAAATTCTTCACAGCAAGATTAGGGTCATGAATAGCTGTGCTGAAACAATTAGGTGAGAAAACATGGTAATGAGCAGGCTAGTGAAAACTGCATGTTCTAAAATTTGGTTGAAGTGGCTGAGGCTGATCAAGTGTAATGTGAAAGAAAAGTACAATTTTCCTTGGGTACAGCAAGGAAAATCAACTCTCAGCAGCAGCTAACAGAGAGTGATGCCTCACCTCTTGCTCTTCCTTCTACCAGCTGAGGGAATAAAAGTGCAGCTACAGGATCTGGGAGCCTCCTTGTGCACTGACGCTCTTTGGAGTGACCAGCTCTGGTTTTGCCATATGCAGCCATGTCTTCAACTCCTTAAGTTCTGACTTGAGACCCTGTAATTAGAGTCAACACTTCATAGATTCAACTGGTTGCCACCTGATGCTGAGTTGAAGTTCTTTGCCAAAAACAGTTGACAGTAAGGGTGAAGATTTTCATTTTTGTACCTAACATTTTTAATTTATGGATTTCCAGGACCTTTTCTGTCAGTAGTCTGCTTGTGTCAGTTGTCCTTTTCTGCTTTTAGGAAGTAGAAATTTAGTCAGAAGAACAGAACAGTTTACTAGAAGAACAGAAACACTGAGGTTTAATTTGGGATGTCTATAGAAAATGCTATGGTTTTTGCTTTGGAGAATTCCCCTGGGTTCATCCAATAGTTCTTTTGGCCATTCTTCTACTGTAAAGTAATTTAAAGTCAGAATTTGGTTCTTTCACAGATTTTCTGATTAGAATGACTTGAGTAGAAACACCATGGTTTATCAGGGATCAGTACCTGTCCTGCTGTGTTTCTTTGTACAAAGAGGTCATATTTGTTGAGTGGAGAGAAGATTATTTTAATTGACATAATTAACTTTTCTTGTGATTATCTTAGGCTCAAAAATGCATTTTGTTCTTTTCCAATTACAGCTTTTTCTCTGATAGAGCTATACATGCTGTGTGTAATAATGAAGGTAGTTTTGGGAGGACTAAATGTATATAATTGGAAACTAAGATGAACAAGTCTTCTATCAGCAGGAGGGTAGGAGAGCTGGGCTGTATAATGGAAGTACAGTGTAATGGGATTACCTACAAATTTTAAACATTGCTTTCATTAAGGAAAATAATGAGCATATTTATTAAATACAGTCTCTGCTTGGGACAATATTTGTTATTATGAAAAAGCTTTTCTAATTAAGCTAGAGTCTAAAAATGTATTGAACACACTACATCAGTTTCTAGAAAATGCTTTTGTGCATAAAATTTTACTGAAATAGAAATAGCTTTCACAGCAGAGGCAGTTAGCCAGATATTAGTATAGCTCACATCTAGCATTGACTGTAAATTTTTCTGTGTGCTTTCAATTTAGCCAAGGTCAAATAAAAGAAAAGTCATAGTCAAATATGCTTAAACATTTATCTTTTTATGAAAGCTTTTAATGAGTGTACTGTTTTTCATTGTTTCATTTAGTGGAAATAAAAGCTACATTTTTTTTAAGAGTATTTCCTTGCTGAAACTACAGAAATGTGATGTTTTAGGAATTATTGGATGGGTAACTATGACCCAAATTTTGCATGCCACCACATTAGAATTCTCTAAGGAGTCCTTCTTGTCTTTAAATATGCATCTGTGACAATCTCCATAATAGTAGAATGTATTTTCATACCATTTAGAACATTATAAGTGTGGCTGCTATGTGGGTGCTTAGGACAAAATATTGTGGTCCCTCTGGATATTCTTTACTTTCTTTTCATTATCATTTCCAAGAATTTCTCTTTAGAAAAAGCCTTACATTAAAGTTAAACAAAGCCTGTACTGAAAGGAGCTGCCTTCAACAGATGTTGCAAACCCTTCCAGGTTACTTTGAGGAGTTCTGCTGTGGTCATGCCTAGCAAATAGTATTCTTTGGGCAATAAGATATTTCTTTATCTGAAGGATAGATATGGAATAGGATGTGTCTACACTGTGAGTATGAATCTTAGATTGAAAATTTCTTCTATCATACTGTACATATATAAAAATGCTGTTGCTGTTAATTTACAGAAAGAGAGTTGACGAGGGCCATCGGAACACTAAAGAGTGAGGTGAAAAAGGCACCACTACCTCTGCCATTGCAGATGTCCTCTCTCACCAGGTCCCCTACCCCATTCAGAAGTGTCTTTACATTTTCCCTTGTTGCTGTTGAACAGCCCATAGAAACCTCTCTTATCGGCTTTCATGTCCCTTGTCAGATTAGACTCCAAATGGACTTCAGCTTTCCTAACCACATCCCTGCATATTCAGTGTCTCCATATTCCATCCAGGTCCTTTATCTCTGCTTTCAGCTCTCGCAGGCTCCTTTTTTTATAGCTGAGGTTTGTTGGGAGCTCCTTTTCCATCCAAGCAGGCCCCCTGCTATCTCACTTAACCTTCTCTTGTTGAGATTAGTTGATTCTTGAGCTTGGGAGACACAACCTCTGAAAAATAACCACCTCTCCTGGGCCCTTGTTCTATCCTGGGCTTTATTCCATGGTATTCTTCCAAGCAGATCTCAAGAAAAAAATAGTCATAGATTTGGCTTATGTGCAGTGCTCATTTTCAGGTCCAGTCTCCAGAATCTTTTGCCACACTGAGAACTGACAGAATGATGCCAATTCATCTATATCTGAACAAGTTGTTCTTGAGGGAATGTATAAAAATGGAAAATTTAATCTTGCATACTAGGTAAAAGTGTCAATCTTTAATCACAGCTCTACCTGGTGCCTTCTCAGATGTAGATTATTTTTTTCTTCTTTTCATTACTGTAAAGAATGATTACATCTCATTCAAGGAAAAATCTTTTGGAAGTGGGAGGCAAAGAATTCAAGAAAAAAAACTCATATCATTGTGCAGTATTCTCTTATGTTCTCAAAAGAGAAGTTACAGGACATCAAGAAATAATGACATATAAGATCTGGAATCCATGGTTTAGCAGGAACTCAGTTTTAACTGTCCTATCTGCCTTTTTCAGGATTGTCTCTTTGCCAAGACCTCTCACAAAGAGACTTGCCTTCATATTTGTAACTTAAGAGCAATTTGCAAAATTTGGCAACAATACATTCCCTTCCCTTTTCCCACGTGGAGGGCTGTTTAATATTTTCCATTCCAGCTTTCAGCAAGTTCTCCATTACCTTGTACTTGCTAGTGACATTCTCATGCATCTTTTAAAAGTTTCTTTTACTCCCCTGACACCTTCCTTCCTTTCATTATCCTCACATAAATTTGCCTGGCAAGACCACATGATAAAAGTTTCCTATTTTTCTTTTGAATGCAGATTCTGATATTGACAACTGAATGAAGGAGTATTTTTCTCTGTTGAAGTGTTAATGAGGAAAAATGCTATTTTGATTATGACAAAATTAATTATTTTTTTTAATGCAGGTTGAAAACAATGCAGTATTTTTGAAAAGAAATTATATTGTTGATTCTGGGTTGCAACAGAATTAATGAGGGCAATAGTTCACTAGTTATTTATCTTTTCTGCTTCAGTCATTTTATTGAAGGCCCAGCAACTTTTTATGAAATTCTATGTCTTAGAATACAGATCATGGAGATGCATGGCTGAAGTTTGTTCACCCAGTTCATCCCTCCTTCTTTCCTTTCCTGCTAATGAAACTGTTCATTCTGACAGTTCCTTGGCCCTAATTAAACACTACACCACCATCCCCACCAAAAAAAAAATCCCCAAAAAACACCACCACAGATTTTATAATATTTTTCAACCAATTATCCCAGTTTCTGGGATCAGAATATGACTTTACCAGGAATGTTCAAGACCACTTATTACAGCTGATTAAGTTGTCTCCAACTGGAAGATACTATTTCATGTAAAAGGTTGAATTGGATGGCTTCTGGCTTTGTAGTGAGGGCAACCCAGCCTTCCTGCAGGCTGGGTCTGAGGAGTTAGAACTGGTCATATGAAAGAATATGAGATATTTCCAGAACTCAGGGTGAGAAAATTCATTCACTGAAGAGACTTTTTTTTTTTTCCCTAAAAATCTCATATGTCAAAGGTGATGAAGGAATTGAATGAGACACTGACAAGAGAGGAAAAATGAGAATGCAAAATCAGACTTGGTTGATTGCTTCTTTAGATGTGAAGTTTGGTTTTTTACCTTTTCCCTCCTCAGTATGAGAAAGCATTATGTTCAGGGGGATAATTTATGGCTGCCAGTTGGACAGATATTTTCCCCTTTTTTGGAAGCATCTTTAGACACTGCAAAGTGTGCTGCATGGTGAAGTGCTCTGTATACAGATAACATTTCTGGCTTCTGTGAGAGCTGAATTAAAAGGGATAAAGTGAAAGAATTTAGGAACAGGAAAACTGAGTTTAGCTTTGGAGTCATGCCAGCTAAATGCAATTAAATAGATTAGGAGCTAAGAAAAAGACATGAGAAGCTCACTATAGATGTCAGCTCAAAGAACAGGAAAGGGCAAAATATAACCAGGGGAGATTATACAGAAAAGACAGAGAAAGAGCAAGAACGTTGGAGCATGAACAAACCACAGGCGTGACAAAGACAGGCAGTCACTAAGGGAAACTGGAAATCTGTAAGGTAGGACAGAAATGCATGAAAACATTTCTGAGAATAAAGACTGTGCAAATGGCCTTATACTTATGATGTAGGAGCTTGTTAGTAACCTGAGCAAAAATCAGATCAGCAAAATGGAACTCCCGACCTGGGAAGAGCCATGTTGGATGTGTCAGAGAGAAAAGTGAGATGCTGAGAATGCACAGCAGGATGCTGGATTTTGGAGCTGGCACGTGCAATTTAAAATAAATGACCTGTCTCTTCTTGTCTTAAATTGCTTTCTCAATTTCATTTTTTCAGGTTATGACATCAGTTATACCTTTTTAATTAGTCATTCATATTTATTCTCCCCGATGTTTAAAATATGAAAAGAAAAGCATTACAAGAAAAACTTGTAATCCTAAGGAAAAAAAATGTACTTCAGTAAAATTATAAGTAATTTTCATGAGTTATGGATAACAAAATCACATGATTAAATAGTGCTTCATCATATTTGACAGAATCAGAAACCCCAGTTAGTGAAAGATAATTTTCAATTTCAGTAGTTACATAACCTTGTGATTGTTCCCCTTTCCCATTGATTTTCTGAGTAGATTTAAGTGCTTTGGACTACTTTTGCTTATCATTTAATGGAACAAATGTATTGGAGAGGCTCAGTGATCTTGGTATGAATCCAGAATATAAGCCTTGCGCTGAGCCAATGCCAAAAGATGCACCCAGTTTGCTGAAATGCTGGTGGGTCACTCTTCACTTAGGCTGGGCTATTAAAGAACAAAAAAGACCACTGCTAATACATTCTCATGCCTGCTTATGGCAATAGATTCTGGCCTTCCTTGGGTACAAGAGGTTTCTAGCTTGAGGAGAGATCTTTGTTGGTCAGTTAGTTTACAGCTAATTTGTCTCTAGCGATTGTGATTTTTAAAGGGCTGCTAAGGTTTGGACTTGACCATTTAACAGATTAGTAAAGTGCTCAATAAGCAAAGTTACAGTAATTGTAAATTGCCATGTGTTTCAACTAATTCGATATTCTGATCTGCAAGTATTTTCCACAAACCATGTTTCCATTAAAATATATCCTGGTGATTGTTTTGATTATGTTTTAGTGATTTTTCTCTAATATTTCACAAGTAATTTGTTCAGGCTACTGCTCTGTCATTGGAAGCATCATCAAGGGCATCATACTGTAGTTACTGTGAGAATTTTTGTGATTCACAAAACTCATGTTTCATTTTGGCCTGAAACAAAACTACATTTTTGAAAAAAATGTCTTTTGACAGATGGGATGACTCTGGAGCCAGCTGTATTGGGTAGCAGGATGCCATGCAAGTAGGTGAGCAGGGCACACTTATGAGGTCTCCACATGGAGTCCATTGAGGAGGACAAATGAGTAGGACCCAATCTGGTGTGCTGCTAACTTGAGCCTCCCAGCAGTACCTGTCTGCTGGCAAGATTTCCTCTTCTGTGCACAACATAAAAAGTAAGAAAGTATTTCTAAAGGAAAACTTTTGACACTTAGCTAACATTAGAATATAGCCTATATCCTAAAAAGAAAAGTCTGCAGAATTTTTTAGTTGTGTTCCCTGATAAACCATGTTTCTGTGTTGTTATCCAGAATATATAGGATCTTGGCTGCCTATTGATATTTTCTTACAGAATGATTTAGCACAATTTAAGAAAAGAATAGACTCAACTATTTCAGTTGGAAGGGACCTGCATAGATCATCAAGTCCAACTGCCTGACAAACTCAGGGCTGACCAAAAATAAAAGCATGTTGTTAAGGGTGTTGCCCCTTAAATACTGACAGGTTTGGGCCATTAACCACTTCTCTAGGAAGCCTGTTCCAGTATTTAAACACCCTGTAAAGAACTGCTTCCTTATGTCCAGTCTGAACTCTTCCTTGTGCAGCTTTTTACCATTCCCACACATGTTGTCACTGGATACCAGGGAGAAGAGATTTGCAATAATAATTGATCATCCCACTCAGTCATCCAATTCTGATCTTGTGGGACTGGGATGATAACGTTGTAAAATATTTTAATAACCTTAGCTGGTATTTTCAAAACTCCGTATCTTGAGTGGCTGCTTTGTGGGGTATTATTCTGAAGTGCTGAAGTATTGACTTTTCAGAAAGAAAGATCCTTTGATGTCTAAGATACTTTGAATTACAAAAAAGTGAAAGCCAAAAGATTTAATCCCTATTGCAGCACATGAGGTTCAGTCAGACTTAGGAGCTGTATTCTGATGTGAAAAGAAAATGGAATAAGGGGTTACAACTTTCTTTTTTGGGGGGGGGGAGAAGGGCAGTTCTGGTATGATGAAAATCAGCAATATAAACATTGGATAATCCTATTATAGTCATGCTTTGGGGAAATAAGAACTTTTATGCATCTTACTTTCCTATAGATCTCATGTGTCTTCCACCAGGATACAAATGAAGTTTTCACTGAACTAGAGATTTACTGAGCTGTCCCAAGCTTCCTGTGTTTTTGTCTTGCCAGTGTGCCTAGATTTTTTCTGCATTTTTAAGTTTTGTTTGTTTATTCTTTGTTCCTAAAAGCACCATTCATATTAGCAACAGTAGAAGTTTGAGGTTTGCAGATAATGGAAGGATCTTTAGTCTTGAAATACACTAAAACAGGGTAAGATGAATAAGGCTGTCTTACTGTGATTAATCAAGATTCAGTAAGGAAGACTTGGCATGAAGTTGTTTTCTATAATTGCTAATAAGAGGAACACTAAGTAATAAGTATGTAGATTAATGATCTTATGCAATTAAATTGTGAGAAAATCCTAAGATTGTTTAATTGATAGTATAATATTTCTAATGTGTTAAATATAGTTACCATTGGATGGTGACTTTATCGTGCAGGTAGATTTTTCATCTGTTACTGTGAGGAGATAAAAATAAATCTGTGACGTGGATCATCCATCACTCATCATTTTAGTTGCATTGTCACCATTTAAAATTTCTCTCTGCAGAGCAGATAATAGCCAATTAGTAATTTGGGATGGCTTCTGTCCTGAATGATCAAAATTTTACATAAAGGTTTAAGACTATTTTTTTTTTTTAATATGGATTTTCTAATCTCCTAGATAACAAAAACTGAAATAAAAGGAACTCAGCATGATCTTAATTAACAATCCAAACCTGAAGTTGTTTGGTAGAGTATTATTATTTAAAAGACAAATATTGTAGTGCAGATTGCCAAGAAGCAAACTTATGCTTAAACAGAATACATATATATATATAAATCTCATTCAGGTTCTTTTTCATTCAAGTTTATTAAAAATTCCATTTCCTTATGGAGTTTTCATAAAAAACCAAAACAACTGCCTGAAACACTTAGTATGAGCCTTACCCTACTAACTGAGTTTAGCAAACGGACTTCAATGAATTTAATCTAGAAAATAGCTGTCAACATGCAATTCATGTGTGCTGGTAGATAGGAAATGTCAAATCCATGCATGTGCTGAAAGACTTAACCTCTTGTATGTTGTTGCAGTGAGGGAGAAAAAGACATTAAGGCTATTTGGCAATATTAGTTGTATTAAATTACTCTATACATAGGCATCCCTATATCCTATGTATAATAAAAAAATTGCAATACACCCATTTCTTCCTGTGTGTGGCTTTGGCACTGAACACAAGAAGATCAAAATTTGTATTTGTAGACTTGACGTGCACTGGGGAGGCCATTGGTGATACAGGACATCTTTGGATTTTTCCAACTTCCTCTCCAGGCTCTCCTCTTCCATTTCCTCTTCCACTCCTGAGATGCCATCTAGGCTGCCAGCTCTTCCCAGCTAGAGGCTGTCTTTTTGTGTGAACCTTTTGTACTGCGGGTCCTCGTGATCTGGTGGATGACTCTGCACCTGCGCCTCTGAGCGATTACAGATGGAATATGTATTAGCATAAAAACCTTCATGTCAAAAATAGACATGTTTTATTTATCTAGTTAGATTTAATTATTTGGTCACTGGAAAAATCTGTTGCCTGCCTGCACACTGCTTTGGTAGGATCTGCATAGTTTCATTTTTAGCCATGGACAGCAGCCTAAGGGAGGAGCCCAGTCGCACTGCTCCAGTCGGTGAAGAGGGTTACACTCAGGTGTGATTCACATTTACATATGTGGAATTGCTCCCTGGAAATGCTTTATTCACCATATGGGGAGGCAAAGTTGACAGGGCTCCTAACACAGGCAATTAAATGAGCTGAAGTCTGTCCAGGTCCTACTCCTGTACACATCTACTCCTCTGTCACCTCTTTTCTCTTCCTCCCTCACCAAGATGACACTGCTGCTGTATGGAACACTGCGCTCCTCTGCAGAATTTGGCATAATCCTTGCTGAACAACCTTCCACCTTTCATGAAGGTTTCCTTTCTGAAGCTTTGTATAAAAAAAGAAAGCACGTGATACTTCTAAGCACTTGTATGCCTTGTCCTAGCATGCATGTGGTAGTGGGTGTTCGTGGTGAATAATGGGAACAGTCCTGCAGACTGGATTTCCTGGAGGACAAACCTGTGTCTGTAGTTGCCTCACTATCGTTTCCTAAGATGAAGAAGGAAAAGTTAGAAATTTGGTTAGCAGAAAGGGAAAATGCCGCTAGAAAACATGCTAACATTAAAGTGTAAGTGGGCATCCTGAATATGATACTGCATTTCTTCTGGTACCCAGAGCTGAGGAATTCAGAGGATAATGTATTTCGGATTGAATAAGGCCATAAACCTCAGCCATGACAGTCAGTGGTTCTTTAGCAGTTCAAAAATAGGAATAATAATTTGTAGTGAGCTAGACATCTGGGTTTAATGCAGAATTTATTCTGCATCTTAGTAAGTTTTATATGACTAAACTATTGATTTTAATTGTTTCAGTCAGAATTTGGCTGCTCACTCACAGGTGTGATATCCCTTAATCATTTGTAGGCAGGCACATGCCTGTTTAAGACTCATTTCCTGTGTAGATAATTTGCTGCAGTTCCTTGGAGACATTATATGCATATCACAAAAGCCAGCACCAACAGCAAGCCTGCAAATAACAAAACAAGAGATTAATATTAATTCCTATATTCCACTTTTGTCAAAGCTTTTATATTTTTTTTTTTTGTCCTGGAAGAAGATAAAATAGGACTACAAATTCTGCCTTTGTGAGAGGTTACTAGCTTTTAACTTTCATAATAGAAATGGTATATTGACAGGGTTTCTTTCCCTCTTGTTTTACTCAACAGTTTTTCTTTGAGAAAAAAAAATGATATTACATAGTCACTACAGATAAGTGATAGCTATTATAGTTTTTAAACAATATATATATAATACATGTAGTCAACTAAACTATGTTCTTAACCTTGTTTTTGGATAAAACTAATCATGTCCCAAGACCCTCTCATTCTCCATCTCCTTCAGTGTATTTTGTTTCCTTTCTCCTTAACTGGAAATGTCATCAGCATGTGATTAGGATGAAAAAGGGTGATGTACACTTGGTACTTGACAATAAAGGAGGTTTAGTTCTGTAGAAGCATTGCAAGAGCTAATTAGAACAAAGAAGCTGACCTTTACTAAAAATAACACCTTTAAATATTCCAGTGAGAAGTCAGGTTATACTTCATGACCATCTGGAAGACTTCCTGAGCAGTACAAATGCAGTATCAAAATAAGGCTTTATTTCCATTATGATTTTTAAAAGAAAGAAAGAAAAGGTATGATCTCCAATCTCAACAAGGCTAATACATAGATTTCAGCTTGTCAAGAGCTTATCTTGTCACCTAAGTATAAATTTGGAAATGCTAGATTTTTGTCTGTTATGGGTATGTTTCTTCATAAATATTTATGACTGTTATCAGCTAGTGTTTTTTTAATAGGTAATTCAGTGGTTTGGAATTCCCCTTTCTTTTTATAAAATCATAAAATATCCACTAATCTGGTTTTCAATCAATTCATGATTGTGTTTAGCTCGTGTTAGCATGTCTGGAAACTGGTTTACCCTTTTGACTTCTCCTAAGTCTTGAAGTTGTGGATGCCCCATTCCTGGAAGTGTTCAAGGCCAGGTTGGAAAGGGCTTTGAGCAGCCTGGGCTAGTGGAAGTTGCTCCTGCCCATGGCAGAGGCCCTGGAATTAGATGACCTTTTAAGTCCATTCCAACACAAACCCATTGTATGATTCTGTATTTAAATGTGATTTTCCAGGAGATTTCCACTAATGGGATTTTTCAGATACTCTCATGTTCCTTTTAGTAATTAATTTGAAGAAAAAACAAATAGGCATGTAAGGAATTGAATTTATTTTATGTGCATTAAGTCACTTTTGACTTTTAAGTTGAAAAATTTGTCCTCAGTACAGACCATTTTACTAACAGTTCCTTGGTGAGCTGAATGAAACCTGCTCCTTTTTAGGTGCTATTGTAGCAATTACTGACTTGCCTGATATATCTACAGATACTGCTTTTCTTATTAATCTTTGTTAAAAAGGTCAAGTAGTTTTGTAGCATGGTCACAGAGTACTTTTCATATAGATAACTTCCATAAGGTATCTGATGTAGAGCACTTCAAATGGAAATTTAAATTAATTATTTTAAAACATGTATAAATTTTAATACCCTGCGTTCATTAATTGAAAGTAATGCTTTAATGCATACAGAGTTTAAGTCAATATTGGATCCTGAATTCTTAAGTGCTCAGTTGTACAGAGAGCTGTACTATTGTAAAGCAAAATCCTTAATTCTGTTTCAGTTGTGAATTAGTCCCGCTGCAAGCCAGGTTCTTATTTCAAGATCTCTGTAGTGGTAATAGCTGACAAGAGAGCTCAGAGTACACATTGTAGACTTTAGGATCACAAAGGCTTTTCTGAGAATTATGTGGGCACAGAGAATGGAGATTAGACTTTGAGCATAAGACTGGGCTTGTTCATTGTTAAAACAAACTTTTTATGCATGGTAATCGAGTAAATATGGAAGTGGAAAAGAGAGGATGAATGCTGGATAAAAGGAGGTATAATTTTTACCTTTATTCTCTCCTAAAGTATAAACATACTAAATTATTCAGACTATAATAAGGGGATTTAGCATATGGAATTATATCTCTAAATCTGTCCATACTATACTTGTGTGGAAAATATAAAAGCTAAAAGAAAAAACCCATTTAAAACCCAGCACACTTAATAATCTGGAACATTTGTTATCCTATGGATTGTTTTAGTTTACACTTTTTGGTTGTTTTTCTTCCCACAGTTAGAGGGGAAAGAAAAAAAAAAAAAAAGCACTGAGGACATTTTTACGAAGTACTTGCTTTATGGCCTGCAGACAAACAGCTTAATTTTGTTCACAGTAGAGTCACTCATGGCAACCTGTACTTTCCAGGCTATTCTTATATTCAGGCTAATGAACATGCACTGAAGCTGTCCAGGTAATGAAATGTCACTGTTGACTGCGATATTCTGTAGCCTCTACTGGCCTGTTGCCAGAGTTTTTTGCTCCAACCACGGAGCCTGAAATGAAACTTTGCCTATTACTGGAAATTTCGTGTTGTAATGACATAATGCAGGGCTGTGTGCCTCCCTCCTGACACAGAGGAAAATCACTGCCACGTTTGCAAACTGCTGCCTTGTGAAATGAGTTTGGAGCACTACAGTTTCATATCACTCAAGAAGTTTCATTGTAATATGGCTGCATTTTAGCCTTTCCTTATTTACACTTTCCTGTCAGAATGTCATGCAGAAGAGAGGTTGTGGTTCACAATTTGTCGGTGCAGTCCTCGGTTTCTAATGCGTCTTTTAAGTGTGACCCTGCTTACAGGTGATGAACCGTTGGCCAGAGAGTTTAATGATGGAATCAATGTCCTACAACTAGGCAACACCAACTGAAAGTAGTTGGTGAGTGGATTGTTTATTTTGGTTTTGCTACTGGAACAGAACTTAAGAAGAAAAAAATATGTCCAACAAATTACTATCATTATTGAGGGAATATAACTTTCTGATGGTGCACCACCTGAATGAGCATAGTTCCTGTGTCTGCTAAGTGTATTTTCCTCGATTTTACTTGGTGCCTGGTCTCAAAAGAACTCCTCAGATCACTGCAGTATCGTTCTCTGAGCACAGCTACATCTGTTGGGATTGGATATATTTACTATCATGTCCAACCCATGCTGCAGAACCAGGGACAGTGATGCTTGAGTGGGTACAATATGACATTTCTGTGGTGCTGAAGTTTTCCTTCCTGACCAATCTTATCTCTTCTTTGTCAGAATGGGGAAGACTTAGTGTCTTAGTTATGGTTTAGTGCTTGTTTGTGAAAGGTGGAGAAGATGTGGGAGCAGCAAATTCTGGGGTTTTTTTCCACTCTACTGAACTTTACTAAATACTTTATGCTTAGAAATGTTTAATAGCTTACATAGTTCTCATTGCATTAAGTAACCTGGGCTCTGAGAGAGAAATACCATCACTTGAGATTTACATTGTACTTCTAACAGTACTTACCATCTCCAGATCAGTGGGAAGAGATTAAATTTCCCAATAACCTTGTGAACAAAGCTCCTCTCTGGCTGAGGGCTGCCTTGCTGCATTTGTCTTTTTGAGCCACAAGCCTATTTCTCCACCTTGCCTTTGTACTCTATTCTTGTTTGGACCTGAGGAATTGTATGCTACTAAAATAAATTTATTAAAGGGACATTCTCCTGCACTAATGGTGAGAGTTAACTTTCACTGCTCCCTGAAGGGGAAAGCGTGTCAGTAATTGAGGCATTCCCCTTGCTGTTTTGCGAACCTTGTGGTGGTGTATGAAAGATGTCTTGAATTATTCAGTGTTCCTTGTTATGTTTCTCCTTGGTTTCTCTCTGTAGTTGATGTCATTTGTTAAGGTGAGATGTTTTTTACGGTGTGAATAAAGACTGGATTTGTGAAAAAACATATTCTTTTTTAATTTTTGTCATGTCTAAAAGCTGTTGACGTTTTCTGTTTATCCACCTTTTAGGATATGAAATATTTGGAAAACTTTAGAAAAGAATATTGTTTTGTTAAACTTCCAACACTGATGGAAAAAAAAGAAAACTTGCACAACATTGCAATACTGCTGATGCTTGCAGTCCTTAGGGTAATTTAATGCTGAGATCACAGAGAATGCTTAACAGGATAAGCATTCCCATTCTGTTTTATTTTAAATGACCTCTCCCTATAGGTGTACCTATTTCTGAAAATCCTCTCCTTTACATTGCACACTTCAACACTCATCCATAAAGACAACCTTTCATGAGAGCAAAATGCACATATACAAACATGGAGTTTTTATTTCGAATTCTTTTTCTGGAGTTGCTAGGTTTTTCTTAGTTTGGTTAAGCTTAAATTACTCTTAATAGGAAAAAAAAAAGAAAAAAAAATAAAAAGAAAGAAGAAGGAAGGAAAAAGAATTTATATTAGTTATTTAATCCTTCAACTGTCTACAAGGAGCAGCACCAATGGCCCCAGCCCAGATGTGCTGTCTGTAGGAGAAGCTGTAAGAACAACCCAATCTGGCATGAGAGCATTTAATTATATAAACATCATGAAAAAGTCTGTCATTTCTATGACTGTGATCTAGTTAGGTCTTTATTAGTCTTTCAGCTTTGATTTCCCCACCTCACAGGGTAATAAATTATCTTTTTTTAACTTAAAATAGCTGTCTAGTGTTGAGATCAGAGATCACGGTGAAAATGTTCTTTTCTATTATGGTCTGGCAGTACCAACCTCACCAAGGTGAACAGTAATGTGGCCTCACATTGAAACTAACCATCAGAGAATGCAGAATTACTTTTGAAAGTATTTTTTGCCTTGCTTATTGCTGATCTCTTTGCAGTGGGATTAAATGTATTTTCCAGATTTATCAAGGAAGGAAGACGTGATCCTATGCTTATAGACTTTAGGGTAAAGGACAATGAAGGAACACTTTTTTATCTTTCGAAAATGTAGAAAACATCCCTCTGTACACTGAGACATTTTTCTCTTCTATATAGTTTTCTGAGCACCTGAATGGCAAGGCACATGCATTAGGTGGGCTAATACACTGGAATATCTGGAAGAGAAAGCCAAATTTTACCCTCAGACAATCCCAAATTAAACCTGAGAAAACAAGAAATCATGTAGTTCTGTTTCCCAGATGAGGGAAAAAAACCCACTTTTGCCTCTTGGTAGACAAAAAGTATTTCCAGCAGTATAATTGAGAATGTTCATCAGTTCATGCAAGATTGTTATAATTGAAAGTCTTAATTCTGTCTTTGCAAGGTCACCTTGGTCCCTAACAGAGAATAGCATGAAAGCCAAGAGACTGAAACACTATTCCCAGATTCTACCACTGACCTGCTTTTGCAAATTATCTCACATCTCTTACTTTCCTTTTTCATATTTGGGGGGAAATTTTTACTGTACACTCCCTCAAAGGCAGGGCTGTCTTGTTCTATTGCATTATCCCTAGGCTTGGCTTGGACTTAGGAGAAGATTCAGATGTGTGTAGAGCTGTTTGCATTTTATCTTGATGGTTAGTGGAAAAACTGCAAAACAGCAAAAAGCACGAAATCCATCAATTTGGGTAAAAATCTCAGCTATCTTTCAAAGATAAATTCAACTAAATGGTGTAAAGTAAATCTTCTGTTTCAGCTTTAACATTTTCTAATAGCTGACATTGGCAATTTGATTTTATTATTTTTTAAGCTAAAATAGCACTTTTTAAACATTGTACATCTTGTTATTAGAGGCTTCATTGCATTTTTAGTGAACTTTCTATCTAGTTCAGGGCTCCATCCAGAGTGATGATTTAGCTTTATTGATGTGGTAATAAAATGAAGTTGACATGGAGAGCTGTAGGTGTGTCACATTTACTGACACTGATGTAAATTGCTTAACTAATGCCCAGTGTGCAAGGTTGAGTGTCCCTTCAGACCTGGGGAGCTTACCAGAACAAATTCTAAATCAAACCCTTTTCCTTCTGGCATGGTTAAGCAATTCACAATAAAAGAGAGGTGCAAAATTTGAAAGCTTGAAGAAATTCTTTGAAATTTTTGTACAGTGAAGCAGAAAAAGAACAGAGCTTTCAGGGCAAAAGCTAATAGAAAACCCAAAACATACATCCGTATTTTTCAGCCTAAGAAAATAAAAGTTGAAGCTACCCTTCAATGATGCAAATGAAGTGCTGAACAAAAATGCAGCTGTTTCATTGTGTAAGTGTCTCCACAGCTCTGACTATCATACTAATAAGATTTTAATCTGCAGTGCTCATAAAGAAGTAAAGGACAAGTCATTTATTGAAACTCATTCCATGTGCGATGGCTGCGTGGAGCTCGTTCAGTAATGCACAACCTCTCTCAGACATCCTGCTTTTTATTTACCAGGGAACTATCAGGACTGTTTTTCCTTTTGGCAGTAGGGTAACAGCTTCTGGTACCTGCCTCACACTGGCATTTGAGATGTTTATCCTAGAGGAAAGATGTGTCCCAAAATGTTCCAGTGTTGTAACTGCAGCTAAATTTGTCCAGGCAGCTTTACAGGAGCAAGGTGCTACTGAAAAACAAAAAACCTGTGCTGTAAATTACAGGCTATTTTTATGGAAGTAGAAAATAATTTCCAAATATTTCTGTCTCAAAGTCTTGAGGCTGCAGAAAGCATACAACAATATAATGTATATATTATATAATGGAATTAGAAGAAAATAATTTTAAATAAGTTATTACTTCCTTAAACTTTTCCATTTCTTTTTTTGGAAGGACCATGCTCCTAACTAAAATAAACTTTTTAAAATGAAATATGTTCAATAATCTACTATCACAGGACTATAAGATTTTAGAGCAAGTATATTTGATTACAGATATTTCTTTCTTCTAATCATCCTGCATGTGTAAGAACAGCTTGAAATCAGAACTTGATTTCTGATTATTATTTGCAGTTTCTCCTGAAGCACCTTGGTTTGAAGACACCATTGTGATAATTAGCATCCACTGCATTAAGTAACTGCATTGACTGCAGACCTGTAGCACTTTCCATTTCACTCTTACAGCTGTGGGAAATTGAGGATTCCTCTTCATCCACCTGGATTTGTAGTTGTTGGACTTGATGATCTTTTTGGGTCCCTTCCAAAGCAGGATATTCCGTGGTTCTTGTGAAGATACTCGGAAACATTTGTGTATGATTATCTCCACATAGGCAGCTCAATACAGAAAATCAGCAAAAAGCTTGCAACTTTAATAATGTTGCCATTTTAAGCACAATCTCTGGTAAAAGATGAAGCGAGTAAGGCAGAAGATGTGGCATGTGAACACTTAGAGATGACATTTCAGTTCAAATTAGAATTTCTGTGTAAGATTGCTTTCTTAGGAGACTGATGTACTTAGTAAATCAAAGGAACTTTTGAAGAGTAATTTGACACGAAGAGCAATGTGTTCATATTTTGATTTCACAAAGCACAAAAATGTCACTTATCAGAATGGTGTTGATTATGTTTAACAGCTGCTTATCCAGATGACAAAGAAGAGAGTTGTGGGAAAGTATTCCAAAGTTTAAATCTGGCCTCTTTAGTACCTTTTTAGACATTTTAAACCACGACAAAAAATAAAAGGTTGTCAAAAAATAAAATTTAAAAAAAGCACTTGGATTGTGTATAATTTATGAGTTGATGACTAAAGTTTAATTGTAATATAAATTATACTGAATTTTGACATTCATGAGCACTATAAAAATTTCTAGAAACTAATAGAATGCACTTGAAATAGTAATGTAATTAATATCTTGTGGGGATGAGGCTATTAATCATGTTATAGAGGTAAAATGTGTACATTTGAAACCCTACCTTCTCTACTGAAGTATTATTGTAGATTTTTTTGTGATGTATTCAGGGTGTGATGCACCCCCCATTTGGCTACTGACAATGCAAGAATAATTTCCATTTGCTTTCTAGAGAATTATAAGGGTGACTCAAGGTTTGAGTAGCCTTCACAGTGCCATATCTACTAAGAATTTCCATTCCATTACCATGGCAATAAATAAATTCTGATGTGAAATAAAAATTAGTAAGTATATCAGCCAGAAGGCAGTTTATAGAGCATGTACATTTGGGAAGGAGGGGAAAAAAGAACAGAACTATTTTCTCTCCCTAAAGTATGAAAAATACAGACTTTATAAAAAGCACAGTCTTAATTTTAGGCTGCCCATATAGTGTTCTTTACCATTGAGAAAGACCACTCATTTTTTATGGTTCTTTCTACTCTTTGAACACTTAATATTGGGTTTTATAAAAAGCATCTGCAGGATAAACTCTATAAAACATAGCATCCATGGCACAATTTGTAACTTAGTAGATACAATTCTTGAGCTAAGTTATTATCAGACTAAAGACTGATTCATCCTGTGCATTTTAAATGTTGGAGAAATCTGCTAATGTGCAAGGTGGCCCAAAATTAAAAAGTCATTTAATCAGCACGTTAATTGTTCTGTTGGTGCTTTTTTCCCCCCCTTCCATTACCAAAAAATCTCTGACAGAGAATAATGGAGACTCTATAATTATGAATTAAACCCAATAAATGCTCTAGTCACGTATTCAGGTAATGATCGTGCCTAGAGTTTATCAAAAATTTATGTTTTAAGGGAAGGGTAGTTGGAAGATATGAATATCTTTTAGGAATAATTAAGTTATTATCATATCTTCTCTTAAAGGTATAGATAGAGTCTGTAAGGAGGATGTTCATGCTGGCAGGGTCAGGAGGGAAAAATTGCATATAAATTGTAGCAGCATTAAATAAAGAGAGGTTTCAAAGTAGGGGAAAGGAGGGAAAAAAATTCAGTTTTCCTCATGGCTGTGATCACTGACAAGATGTAATGGTGGGTAACGGGATGAAAGTCTATGTGTGGAATATGCAGAAGCTCTGAAAGGACATTTAAAAGAAATCAACATTTTAATTATGTTGTTGACTTTGAAAAATATTGTCTTTAATCCTCTGGATGGAGAAGAGTCTGACAAGTGAAGACAGGTATTTTTGTCTGTGCTCTGAGTACAGAGAGAGATGGACAAATTCAAAGTGTAGTGATGTCAAAGTGCACTAATGTCCAACCATGTTACATGAGGCCCTTCTGCCTGATTTTTTTTTGTGTCCATTCTTTCTTGGCAAAGTAGGGACAGCTAAAGTTGGTTACTCCCAGAATTTTTATTAATATTTGAATTAGTTAAAAGAATTGCCATGCTGTGTCTACCTATGAGGTGCAACTTGTTCGATGTCCCACCAAGCAGGTGGGAATTATACCAGAACTGAGAACCCTTAAGTGATAGTATTGGCCCAGCCTCCAGCTTTTCAGCTAAGAGAATTACTTTGAAAACAACTCTTTTATTCATTGTTTATTTAACTTTATTTTACTTTTGACTCTTTCTTTTACAGATTTAAATACTGCCATCTGCCTATTAATATTTCCTAGAAGGATGCAAAGATCATCTCTTTTTATTCAGCTCTCCAATGGCATTTTTAATTTTGTGCCTCTCTCTGTTTTTCCTATCCCTTCATCATCTTTATTGATTACTTTTCTTCTAAATTAGGCAGACATTACCATACTTACCCTAGCTGGGTTTTATTTGCATTTCTTTGATCTTCAAGCTTTCTTGAAGAACTGGTAGAAACTGGTTCCCAGTTACTGCTGAAAGGTGAAGTTATTACTTTGCTCATTATACTCAAGAGGAGTTTCTTTTATCTACCCCTTCCCCCCCTGCTTTTTTTTTTCCTTTCTTTTCCTTCCTTATTTTAATTACACAAGGCATTTGAAATTTCTGGTGACATTAACCTTCATAAATGTGATTTCTTTTACCAATATTTTAGTGTATTCTGATTTTAAAGGGACTCAAAAGCTCACCAAGGAATATGTCAGGTTTTTTTTTTCCTCATTGCAAAAGCTTCTGGGCAAATTAATGAGTTTAACACATTTATGCAGCCATGAAGCAGATATAAACTGCTTAAGGGGGTCTCAGAACATAATTGGCACAATTTGGGGGTTTAGGCATCAGTCTCTCATGTACTTTAGGTACCTCTGAGATTCTAAGAGATCTGCCTGAAGTGACAGATATGACACAGGAACTTTAGAAATCTGACCTTTTCTGGAGTGGCAGCTCTCAGCTTGGCAGGATACCCTGGGGCATATAAACTCTTACTAGTCTCATATACAGAACCAGCTGAATTCCACCCCAGATCTTTTGTTTCATGTTCTTAACATGCTGTAACACTTTGATGTGCAGTGTTTGCAGTGTCTTGCACCAAAACTTAGATTTTGGGAAATACTCTTGTGCTTTACCTAAGAGCTGGGGTTATCTGAAAAGGTGCTGTTTGCTTTAAGTGTAGGGTTTTTTTGTTGGGTTTTTTTTTGGTAGAGGTCTCTTCTGTGGTGTATGCATGTATACATTACCTCAACCATTGCCAGGGAAGAGACAGAATACTACAGGGTTTTGGTTTTTTTTTAAAAACCCTTAAGAATGATTTTTCTCCTGAATTCCTATTGTCTATAGTTAGGCATCATGAGCTTCAGTATTTAATGGCTTTCCAGTTAAGTAAGAAATTAAATAATGACTCCTGATTTGGAAAATGAGGAAGATTTTAATATCTGCATTGCTTTTAATAAACTGCCTTAAGTCTGTGTTGCTAAATGTCACATTGGAAGAATGGAGAGAAAAAAAACTTCCTTTAGTTGCTCTTTTTTAAGAAAGTGCATGCATAGGTTATTTTTTTAGAGAAGAAAATAAGTTCCTAGTAAGTAGAAAATAAAGGAAATAGGATAGGAGTAATAAAAAAAGGGTCGCTTTAACCTTCCCCCTGATTCAAGACAAGATCATCAGTTGAACAGCAATTGGTGATAGATGTCTTTCTAATACACTCTGGAAATTCAACATTTTACTGTGGCCATCTAGGCAATCTACTCCAGCACAGCTTGTATTTATGAAAGTTTCCTTTCCAAATGTCTATTGGAATGAAACACTTCACAGCTATTAACAAATTTGTAGTTCCTTCTTATTTCAGACAACCTTTCCTTTAAAGACTAGTAGGCCTCTTTATGACTCTTTACCTCACATGACTGAACAAATCCATTCTCCCCCCATAAATTACATTTTTAGGACTTCTTTTCTCTTGTCTCTCTGACTCTTGGTCACTTCACAGTTTTCTTGCAGTTTTCAACTGAAAATCTACTTTGCAGCTGAAGTATTTCAAGCTGTAATTTCCTATTTGCAAATACCTTCCCTTCTTTTTTTTTTTTTTTTTTGTTCTTATATTGTCCCCAACCACCAAAGCATCCAACCATCCAAAAGCATCTCATTGAATGTTTTGTAAATGCCAACAGAAAGGTTATGAGAAGACTTGTTTACATTGCACTTGGGGATATTATTGGGAAAGAAAAAAAGAAATAGGCAACACCTTCAAAGTCTGATTCTGATTGATATAATCCTCTGATGATGTCATCCACGACCTTCTTTTGTGCTTTACAGTGAAAACATAATTCCTTATGCTAAAGCTGGAGAAATCATAAAATTTTCTCAATTATACAGTGTTGAACAACTAGCATGTGAATGTAGTGCTGAAACTCAGCAGAAAATTATTTTAGAGAGTTTTAAAAAAATGTTATACAAGTGTTTAATGTAATGAAGGCAATAAAACACTTTAATCAAGCCTAGTGCTGTGCAAATCATGACAAAAATTAGCTGAGCAACAAAATTCATTTTCCTTTGGACTGTTTTACTTCCCTTCAGATAATAATGACAAAGTCAGTTTGTGCTACTTGACAGTCATTATTTCTCTTTATCTGCCTAGATTTAAGAGAGGGCTTCCAGCTGAAAAGATGCATTGCTTTAGGTGATAAGTAGAATCTTTCTATGTTGCTTGCAGTTTAATTCTAATAATATGATGAGAGAGTGTTTTTGGTGCTGCTCTAGAGCAAATGACACTCATACTTGACTGTCCCACATAAGGTGTGTATCCTCCCCACCCCTCCTGCCTATGCCGCTCCTGAAACACCAAACCAAAACCCAGACATACCTTGCATGATGAAATTCTAATAATGCATTAATAAATGCACTAAAAAGGAAAAACATTTTCCTTTTAGGTGCTTCAGTCATGTACATTAAATATTTCCTATTGGTACTGCTGAATTAATTCCCTTTGTGGTCTTTTACTTCTAATAGAAGAAAATAAGTAAAACACAGGGCACCATTTCGTTCCTGATAGACTTCATGAGATCACAGAATCACAGAATGGTTTGGGTTGGAAGGGACCTTTAGGATCATCTTGTTCCCTGGCCCTGGATGTAGGCAGGGACACCTTCCACCCAACCAGGTTGTTGACAGCCCTTTCTAACCTGGCCTTGAACACTTCCAGGGATGAGGCACCTACAGCTTCTGTGGGCACCCTGTGCCAGTGCCTCACCACTCTCACAGTAAAGAATTTCCTCCTATCTAAACTAAACCTGCCCTCTGCCAGTGTAAAACTTCTTGTCCTATCAGTCCACACCCCTGTAAAAAGTCCCTTTCCAACTTTCCTGGTGGTCTTGGAGAACCTTGAGGTCTGTTCATCCCAAACCATTCTGTGATTTTATGAAGAACATCTCCAGATTAATGACAAATATATCGACTTCTAGAATATCAAGGCAGAGGCTGCAATTTCTACTCTCAGTGTTTTGCGGGAGGGAGAGGTCAGACAGATTTTGTGCAATTGCAACTTTGGTAGCTATAGTTTCTGCTTTAGGCATTCTTTTCATATTATTGGTTTGGTTTGGAGAGATATGTGTGTCCTTGCATGGGATCAAGCTTGCATGATTGATTTAAAAAAAAAAAAAAGAACCAGTTCAGTTCATCCAGCCCTCTGGCATTTAATTATGTAGCTCTGCTAACTATATGAGGGAAGCTTTTTATTTTTTCTTTTTTTTTCACATGCTTTTCATAAGGCTACTACATCTTTATTGGCTCCATTGAATATGTGTCAATGGAGCTGTTTTTCATGCTGCATGAGTGCACTGATGCTGTGAATATGCTTTTGGCAACTCTAAAATAGAAAGCAGTAACATCAGTGCAATAGAAGGCGACCAGTTCAGGACAGACATATGAGAGAGCAGCTACCACATAGCCTCATAGAACAGTTGTTGATAATGGATTAGAACCCTCTCTGAGGCTCTGAGATAGGGCAGATAAAAATGATAACCAGTTTTGTGTCATATGCATGACGTAAACTCAGTTTGAGGTGGCACAATTAATAGCATTAAGTACCATAAAATACAGCAAAATTTATAATTTACAGTACTACTGTACGCAGAAAACAAAAATGCTTTCACGAGGCTTTGAAAAGAGGTATTTAAGGGAAACTTATTAAATCTACTATAGTTTTTTTTTTATTTTAAAGTGAGAAAGCAGTTATCAGAAGGCTAGGGCTAAGAATGAACTATCTGCTGGTAAATAACGCAGCCTTGATGAATCACAGAGGAAGTGTACCTAGTGTAAAAGCAGCATCTCATGAGGTTTTGTGCCCACATTACCAAAAAAGGTGTTCCTTGGATGGGCATAAAGGGAAAACCCAACAGTCAAGCCAACTGAAGTGGCCATCTCTTCTTACTATTTTTAAGTGGAGACAAACTTTGGAAGAGCGTCTACTGAAGAAGCACAAAACTAGATTGAATTGTTTTCAGGTAATGTGTCAGTTGCAGAATACCTTGGCTGCTGTAAGTAATATGATTAAACATGATTGGCAATTGCATATGGTTGTGTCTAAGAGATTAACATTAGATATTCCTGTCATATAGCGTTCCTAATTTGCAATAATTTTTTGAAACTTGTCATGAATATGTTCTCAGAATTTTTGTTAATGCTCACCCGAGAATATGATGCTTTAAAAGGCTAAGGCAGTTCTCACTGATACTTTCTGAGGTGTCAGAATGTATAATTTAGTAGGTTTTGCTGAAAATCAGGGGAGTCTTTGCAACATCTCAGATGAGAGTTTTGAAATAAGGGATAATTCATTTTGGGTATCAGTGTGGCTATATGAATTCTGTAGTGAATATAATGACTGCTATGTAGTAGTATATGTCAAAGATTACCAAGGAAGTCTTATTTCCTTGGCATTTTATTTTCTCCATTGGATATTTGATTAAAAGCAAATTGTAAATAAATTGTTTGCAATAAATACTGCAGTTTTTAAAGAAGAATGTTGATAGTCGCTGTAATGTCTGCAAGACTGTGCAAGGTTTCACCATGCTTCAACTTCATGGTTTGAAATCCTAAATTAAAAACTCTGTAAATAATAAATACCAGTTTGGAAATGGTAAAAATACAAGAAAAATGATATCTCAATATGACTTGGTAAGAATTTGGTCAAGGTCAAAGTCTTCTGCTGACTTCAGTGCAAGCAGAATTGCAATAATAATCTCTGGAATATATCTGGCTAATAGCATTAGAGATCAATATAATATATTGTGTACATTGCTATTTATTTCTGTTTTCAGGGTATTTGTGTAGCAAACTTAGTTTCTGCTAAGATTTTACTGCTCTGATTAAACAAATTTATTCTCATCAATGCTGTTACTCATAGATGGACATTTATATTAATGCAAATAAAGACTTATTGTTTTAAGTTAACCTCCAAGCAGAAATCCTTTTAAACTTCAGAAGACAAAACTCAACTGTATAAAAGAGCATTAAGCATTTTTTAATGAGGACTAGATTATATTATGGTTGTGGTAGGAGTACTTGAGTGATAATGGGAAATAGGTCATAACAATCATTCACAATTCCATTCTTTTCAGAAGTTTCTTTTTTAAATGCACTGAAGGCTGTAAGAGAGGATTATTTTAAAGGATTCTTGTACTGTTCATTTCCATAGTAATCATTTATGGAATTAACTGCTTTGTACTCATTTTCTTGCACCTCTCTACAAAAATAAAATCCCAAAGGGAAAAAAAAAAGGAATATCTTTTAAAATGCACTTTCATGTTTTCAAGAACTGAAACATAATTCTTTTTAAATGTTCTGTAACACACATGACTTTGATTAAATAAATATGTAAATTTGTAATCTTTCCAACTTTAATATGTGGTAGTGGAAGGAAAAATTTCTAAAGGAAGCAACTTTTTGTAAATCTAAAATACAGATATTTCATATATTACCATGCTTAACATAGGAAAGTCTACAGACTCTTGAATACAAATAGATTTGCCATTACAATATAAACAAGGCAATGGTTATGATTTATTTTCATGATACAGTACATATGAAGTGGTTTGCAAAACCTGTGTAGCAGCTTGGTATTCGTTTTGAGTGTAGGTGTCTGATTCTTGGGGAGGGGGAAGAGCAAAATACTTTTGGTTCATATATTGCCACATTTGAGTTTGGGGTGGAGAGTCAAGAATGATATTAATAGGTGATCATAAAGTGCAGATTGATCTAGGAAAGAAGCTCTGGGTGATAAATTGCACAAGGATCATGAAAGACTGTAAGATAAAATGGCTGATGAAATTTATAATGAGCAATTGTAGATCTGTGCATGTGATGGTGGAGACTTGAGGATGAACACTTTTATTATTGTGACTTCTGGACACCCAGGACAGAAATCTTCATTGTGGTCATTCCCAAATATATTAAACTCAGCTAAAAAGAAAAAAAAAAAAAAAGAAAAAAAAAAAGCCCAAACAAACAAACCACAAAAAAACCCAGCAAAAATCCAAACCTCAACCCCCTTCTTCTATCCTAGAAATTATTAGAAAAAGTGGAAAAGCACAGAGCACAGAAAATGACTGACATGACCAGAATTTAAGAGAACAGATGCAGAAGTTCAAGCAGGAGTTACTCTTTCAATGGGACAACCTTTGCAGGAAATAACACCTGGGACTTATGAAATAGCTCAAGTGGTTTCTGTCATATCTCACTAATCTCAGTTCAGTCTGGAAACAGCCTTAGTATCATGGAATCACAGAATGGGTTTGGTTGGAAGGGACCTTAAAGATCATCTAATTCCAACCTCCCTACCATGGGAAGGGACACCTTCCCTTAGACCAGATTGCTCAAAGCCCTGTCCAACATGGTCTTGAGGCCTTTTAGGTGTTCTCTTCCCATTCTCTTTTTTTTTTGTTTTTTTTTTTTTATTTTTTGGGGGTTTTTTTTCTTTTTTTTTTTTTTTTTTGCCTCTGAGCAAGAGAAATTGCTATCATATGGACAGTCAAATGAGATTCATTTGACTCATATTAATTGTGCTCCAGAATGGTTTGAAGCCCTTCTCACCTTCCTCTATATGCCTTTATTGCTGTGCATATTCAATAGCTGATGCTTGAAGTTCTTTGAAGTCTGAAAATCTTGCAAGTCTTCATTGACTAAATTAGCTCTCTGCTGAACCCTTTTACTGGAGAACCAGTTTCCTCCCTCACAGGTGCTATCATGATAGCAGCAATTTGGAGTTAAATTTCACATGTGCTGTGTACATGTCATATTTTGTCCACTTTTCCAATCTTTAACTCGCCTGAGGACTCGCTATTCCCCATGGAGAGTGTCATGTATTTTGTGTCAACTTAACTGTCTGCCACAAATATTTTGCAGGCTGTAATTTTAAGAGAGAGGGGGAATTAAGTATTTTCCTTAGTATGCAGGTTGCAGGCAGCTTGCTGTGCCACCAGTTGTGTCTTTGCTGCTTTCATGCTGCTACATGGGAGTTGTGCTTGAATGCAGTCAAGTGTAGTAGGTATTTTCTTCTTGATATTGCAGTTTGTTGCACACTAGTGTCCCTTATAATGGAATTGAACAGGATAAAAAATGTATTCAATTTCTTAATGCAATTTTACTCTAATTAGATTGGGAAGGAAAACAACTATCTATAATTGTTATACTGCATAAATCTTTCATGGCCAAAACAAATCCTTGAGCAAAAAAATACAGTCTTCCTTCCCCTTCTTCCTGAGTCTTCCCCTGCTGTCACTGTCGTTATCTTGCCTTCTGGTGTTGTTTTTTGAAGTGCCAAAGTAGTCAGTTTCAAAGGCAAAGAACAAGAAACAATAAAATAATCTTTCTTTTGTTTCACACATATGAAGCAGTTGTCCTCTGCAGTATGCAATTCCCTTAATAACTGGTCCTAATTTACTGTATTGAGGCGATTAGTCATATAGATATTTCTGGATTACTTTTATACTAAATGAATATAAGTCAGTGTTACAATGGACCTGTGTTAACACCATTAAGAATAAAGTGAGACATAACATAATTGTGAAAAGTATGCACTGATTTTTTGAATACATTTGTTCCCATACCACTTGATCACGTAAAAGGTGCTGGTGGACTTCAAGAACTGACTCTTGAAAACCCTGTCCTTTCAGGGTGCAGATGTTCCACTGAAGAGATCAAAAGAGATAGAGCTGGAGAATAGCATGAATCTCTTCTCTAGTATATGACTGCAGCCTTGACTTGTATAAAACAAATTTAGCTTATAAGATTATTAGGTTTAATAAAATCCAAACCAGAGAAATATTCTGAAACTGGAGAGAAAACATGATATAAATTTACACAAGCTTAGGAATATCAATACCCAGTAGATGGGACTACTGTGAATTGAATTGGAAACCATCTTTTAGAATCCTGTCACTGTGGTAGATAAGCACCACATAAAATGTAGCTTTAATATTAGAAACCTAGAAACACTGCAGCTCAAAGAGGTTTTATTAAGGAAGCTGGAGTATTGCTTTGCTTGCTCACTTGAAAGGAGTTTATAGTTACTTTTCATAATTATACTGTTAGCATTAAAAGTAAAATTAGCCTGTAAAATACTCAGCAGAGACATTCTGTATCCAATACTCAGTGTCTATTAATCCAGAAGAATGTCTTGTTGGACATTCTGGTCTTGTGTGAACTGTGGCAGAAGAAAATGTTGTATTTACTTTAAAGTTTCTCATATCTGTCTTCTTCAGGATACAGCTTTCAGTGGCTGAAACTGGAACAAATATGATACCAAACTGCTGTATGATGCCAGAAAGTGTGTTTAATGAAGCTAAAGGAGTTCCTGCTAAGGAGAGCACAAATGATCACAGAGATGTACTAAAGTAGAAAGCAGTCACTGTCCTGCTTCCCACTACCCCACCCCTGCTGGATAACAGATGCTTCTTTCTTTCCAATGCAGAATAAAACTCGAGAGCAAACCCTGAAAACTTTGATGGAATACAATTAATAAATACCAGCAGTATTTGGGGATGAGGTCATGGGAATGAACGTGGAATGAACATGAATGTCTTTGCTCCTGTAAAGCTTCCATGGAGTTGTTCTTATCATTTGCCATATTTCAAGTAATTTCCATGGAGAAGGAAATGGGCTCACGAGACATCAATTTTGATGTACATAAATAGTGCTGTAGGAATGATGCAGATGTGTAAGATTCCTAAATATTGTCTTGGTCATTAATGCATTTTAGAAAAGAATTTTAGGGATTGGAAGCAATTTATTGGCTATATTCACTGGAATTTGCATGTTATATTAGTGTTTTGCTCATTGAGATAGTTTTACAAATCTGTTTTGTTTGCTGTATTTGTGAAATACGATATAATATATCAGATTATATGAACCAAAATAGGCCTGTGAGCACACTGCAGTGGGTTTTTATGTAAAAGCAGCATATTTCACTGCCATGGCACGTGTATACTTTCTGGAGGTGGGATTAATGCCCTTGAATTGTATTTCTTTCCTGAAACTTCAATAGTTGCAACAATTAAATTCAGATTTTGAACTCATGAAGTGGAAAATGTTTGTTGTTAAGAAGACAAATCGAATAAAGCTGTAGTAACTCATCCTCCTGATTCCTAGCACAAGCTTTTGTTTTTACTGTGAGAACCAGGGCACAAACCATGTGCCATCTCGTGGCTTCTGTAGTCACTGCAGTTCGTTTGACAGAAGACAAGTGTTGGCTGAAATATTTTTTGTGCCCTTTGTTTTCATCTTGCACGCAAACCCTGGTTGAAAGAAGAAGTGGGAAATGGGATTCTTTTTAGAGAGAAAATAAAGTTGTAGGCCACTTAAAATGTATTGAGGTGAAGCATAGAAATTGGAGGATTTTTTTTCCTCTCTTAGCCCCATTTTTCCACCAGCTTTTATCAACCTTGAAGCAATTTGTTATAATTGTTCATCACTCATCTAAATGTAAAGCTCTTGGCAATAGTGGAGTTAGCTCCTGCTTTTGCATTCTACTTGCATTTTGTGATTAAAACAACACTGGCTATTGTGTCTTTTAGACAGAAGCTTTTAGCAGTGTATAAACAGAAGGTCACAACTTAACTGGGCCCATTGTTTCACTTAACTAGTTTCAATACAGCCAATCACTTTTTTAATTCAAAAAATATAACAACAATTAGGTTTTACCTGGATTATGAAGAAAGGCAACATAGTAACACCCCTCCCTCCAAAAAACCAGAAAAAAATGCAAAAAAAAAAACAAACCCACAACAAAAACAAACAAAAAAAATTTTATTATTTTGAGGCCCTATGTCATATTTTTAAGAACATTTTTGTCCTCCTTATGACTAATTTTGTGGCATATAATAGCAGTTTACCTGTGCAAAACTTCAAAGTATAATCTTTCACAGAGGAATAAAATGTTTTTCAACAGCAACATGGAATTATAGCAAATAAGTCTCTGGAGCAGTGGAGCCCAGGCAGCAGGAAATATGGAAAGTAAGATGGTATTTTTGTGATCAAGGTTAAGTGACAGATCAATTCATGTGTTAAAGAACACAGCAGACCACTTTTGGCAGAGGACCTGCTGTTTCCAGAAGGGGGGAGAGGAGAGGGCTCCCTTTGCTGTGATGCCATCTGCAGCAGGAGTACTGCAGGGAGCACAGGCAGAAGTAACAGTGTAGAAAGCAAAGCAGGATGGTGGATGGATGGATGGATGGATGGATGGATGGATGGATGGATGGATGGATGGATGGATGGATGGATGGACGGATGGATGGAAGGCATGTGCAAGCATTTGCTTGGCAGGTTTATGATGGAACTGTGGCAGGTTATGGAGATTTCATACTTCCAGGACTCCATGCAGCAAGTTTATAGTCGGATTGCTTGAAATCATAGAATCATATAAATATAATGGAAATATATATACACTCAAAATGCTGAATGAGAACTGCAGATCTATATATATTCATGCTTCTGACAATGATCCTGTTGTGTCAGATCAAAAGTTTAAAATAGGAGGATAAATAAACATTTTCTCTCTATCTACACAAATACTTTTCAGAACTCAGAACTGTCTCCTTGCGTGAGCATTGGCCAACTCTGGGTGCAGTTGAATCTATCTTGATTTCAGCCAGAATTTGCACTGAAATTCCTTGACTCCATCTGATTATTTGACACCTTTGCCTGACTTCTCCAGCTAAATTTCTTTTGCATGTGCTTTGAATCAGATATCACTTCATTACTGCTAAACAAGAAGGTTGTGATCCTTTAGATATTGATCTTTAAAAAACAGCAGCATGGTTTGGCCTCTGTGAGCAAATGCAATTTCCCTTTAAGCTCTGCATTGAATTGAAGCAAAGAGTTTGCAACACAAGCTTCAGTGTGATACTTAGTATTTGTAAAAATGTTCTGTTCCAGTGACCACAATTTCAGCTTTGAAATTTTAAAAGGAAGTCACACAACTACTGGGCAACAGAAAGGCAAATTGCTTTTGCAAAAAACTCAAAAGTACAAAATGGAAAATATCATATGAAATTAATTGATGAAAAATTGGAAAGTATTTAAGATGCAGTTCAGGAGTTTGTAGTCCAGATCAGGCCTCAGAAACTGGAAAGGAAGCAAAAGGACAAATACCTTTGTGAGTACAAATATTGAAGGAAGATAAAAACCCTAAAATGAAAAGCAGCAAGCTACTGAAATGTAGACATGAACGTATAAAAAATTTTAAGCTCATATATTGGTATTTAATCTTCATGGCATATATATGAAATCAAGTAGATTTTAGACCCTTCCTCAGAAGGACTCCAGTCCACACTCCTGCTCAAAGATGAGTCAATTTTGATTTCATAAGCATTTGTTGTGGACTTTGTCACACCAGGTCTTGGAAATCTCCGAGGATTGAGACTACACAGCCTCTCAGGACATCTTGTTCCAATGGCTGCATTCCTGTAGCTGCTGACAGGATGACAGCTGTGTGATTTTAATTCAGATTTTTTTCTCCTTACAAATTTGATTCTCCAGTTTTGTCCAATTGGCCATAGTTGAGCCCAGAAAAGAAAAAACAACTTCTGTGAGATTTACATTGAAAAAATATCTTTAAAAATACATCATTTTTCTGCCATTTTACATATCCCATTTATTTTATTGAGTTTATCTTTAGGCCACTTATTGTCATTATTGTCCTTTATAATTTATTTAGCTTTATTTTTTCTTTTTTGTTAATAACAGAGGATTGATTTCACCCTTCCTTGCCCCAACTTACCATGCTTTATTTAATATAATTACTATGTACCCTTTTTTTTCTGAAGATACTATGTAGATGCAAGTCATATTTAGTTCTTTTGCACACTTTCCCTTTTTTTTTTTCAACTACATGCTGTCAGCAGTTAACTTCCAAAAACCTTCATTCTTGGCTCAAATCTTGCAGGCTCTGAAGGAACAAGTAATGAATATCCTAAATTTTAGAAAACCTGTTGAAGCCAAGTGAGGAAATGTAGGAAACAAATCACGAATTACCCAGCTTATTACTGAGAAAACATTTAAGAATGTGATCAGATCTCTAAAATTCTTAAATATTTTTGGAAAATATTTTTCTTACTGTAGGAGGTTTCGTAGTGTAGCAGGCAATTATAATTCAAGACCAAGTAACTTTGTTGAAAACTACAAGTTGATCTTGCATAACTTTTAATCTTTTTTTTTCTTTTAGAGTGTGTGATTCTTGTAGTGCTCTTTAGACTGTACAGTGACCTTTTCAAGTATGCAATCACTTGCAAATTTATTTAAATAATATATCTGTTTTGGTCCTGGCTGATTGGCTGTACAATCACTGAACATTAACAAAGGGCACACAAGCTGGCATACACAGGTAGTTATATGTAAAATTAGATAGATAAAATTGTTGTATTTCCAATGTAATGGAAAAAATACTGTGTATTCATTGAAACTGTTTCAGGAGGCTGGTAGACTAGTATGAACTTTAAATAGTCACATATTTTGTTGACCCTTAGAAGCAACACTAAAGGATTCTTCAGAAGAGAGAGAGAGAAGAAAAAGGGACTCATTGTAGTCAATTCTAAAATAAATATATAGAAAAGATACTGTTATTTACTAAAACCATCTAGGAAAGTTTCAGGTTTGTACTTTCAATCATGTAAAACTGCTCTTAATTATTAATTATATTTGGTCAGTTCTTTTGCAAAATTTATTCAGATTTGTTGTATCCCTTATTTTGAGCACTACTTCAAGGCTGTCTTTTTAAATGTATTGAATCAGAAAAAGTTCATAAGGAATTTAAGACTTGCTATATTAGCATTAAAAATAATCAAAGTTGTATTTAAATAAGGTTAATTTAAATGTAAATGCATTTAGTGTAAATTGAAATATTAATAATCTGCTGTAATTCATTGACTGGGATCAAAAGAATTTAAAAATTACTTTTGCATCAGGTGTTAACTATTTAACAGTTAGAAAAAAACCCACTTAATTTGAAAAGTCTTGTCTTCAAAGCATTCTTAAATGTCTTTTGTGTAAAAAAGCTTGCTTGATATCATGGAGAAACCTAATTTGTGTTCTACAAGTGCAGTTGATGAAATTTTCCAATTTGATTTTGTAGCTCTTGACTCTGTATTGACAAGTAAGCCTCAGAACTCTAAAAACAAAAAAGGAAAAAGAAAAACCCCAACAACACGGAACTGGTAAAAAACACCCGCAGAACTGATAATACCTGCTACTTTTACAATGGCTTGCTTCTACCTGTCCAAAACTCTGTATCACTTGTAGGGGGGACAGCATTCCATTGAGCTGTTTCTCTCCCCTCCTCGCTCTCCTGCTGCTGGAGATCCTGGTGCTGGGGACACTTGCCAACACTGGCACAAGGAATCTGGCTGGAAGCAGGGCTGCTGGAGGCACCGGTGTACTGGAGTACATTATCACACTCTCAGCACCCCTGTGGGCTGCAGATGTGCAGGCAGGGTCACTGCCTGTAGGATATTACTGCACCTTGTGAAGGTTTTTGCTGTGGCAAGGGCTCTGCTCTGAGAGAGACTGAATTTGACTGCAGCTATGTCTTGGCCTCATGAATGGTGTCTTGAAGAACTGGGAAAGAGCCCAAAGCAGCTCCTGCAGAGCGCCTGGCTCCGCACAAGAACACCATCATGCCACCTTCCCTGTGCCCTTCTGAAGCCTGCCCTTGGCACTGGGGCTTAACCTGGATGCACAAAGGCACTCAGGGCAGAATGACACAGGGAGGCAGTGCCAGGCAATTACTGTGCCTCAGATTTCAGCAGTAAGTCCTTTTAATGATGCCTGAGCTATGTAGAAAATCTCAAAGGCACAACACAGACTTTCATCTCTTGTTTTGTTCTATATTTGTTGAAGTTCAGCTCTTAACACCTACTACTGCAGAGACTTCTCCAGTACAGACTCACTAAATGAAATGGCTTTTTGTTTGGAAACCCATATGCCCTGATTTACTGTTTTCATTTGGTACTAACAGCACAATAAATTGAAATCTGATGTTGTTAAGAATATTCAATAGGGGGAAAAGTTATCCTCAGTCAGGTGTACCAGTTACAATAGCATGGGCTCATCTGTTTCTCTTAGAGTTGCTTTGTTACCCTTCTGCTCACAGAGCTCCACCTGGGAGTGGGCGGGGAGGAGACCGTGAGCTTATGGATCAGGATTAAAGGGGGGACAGGGACAGGTGGCATCATAGTGGGGGTCTGCTACAGGTCACCCAAACAGGAATACAAAGCAGATGAGTCTCTCTACAGACAGTGGATCAGTCTCAGATTCACAGGTCCTGGTTCTCATGGGGAACCTTGATATCTGTTGGAGGGACAACATATCAAGGGTATTTGATAATGTGTACTTAATGGTAACCTTCAAAAAAAAGTAATATTTTCAAGGTTGTAAAAGAAGTAATGCATTTTGCATTTAATCCATGTTTATTTATTTGCTGTCTTTGTGTTTATGTACTTTATCTCATTACTTTTAATTCTAACAAGAATATAATAAATGAAAGTCTGTGCTTATTTGGTCAATACTGTCATTAAGATACTTTGGACTGTCACAGGTCAGGGATGAGAAGTAAAGTCCAAGGTCCATTAAATTGTGAATACTGGTTTCTTTAATGAAGAACAAAAATTAGTTAACATGAATTTGCTAGATCCACTCATACACTGGTGGCTTGTTTCTCCTTTACAGCATCATTCAAGCTGTACTTGAAAGTGCCTTGGCTAGCATATCTTATTTTTAATATGTTTGCCAACTCTCAGGTGGATGCTGAAGCATTTTGAAACAGAACTGCTTACAATTTTCATTAGAGAATCTCTTGGTGAAGGTCTGAAAATGTATTTCTTGGTACCTGAAAAATCTAAAAGAGGGCAAGAAGAACGAGGAGGCTTGGAAGTGTCTTTCTCTTGTGACAGAAATACTTATAATAGTAAAAATAAAAAGTAAAATGTCACAATATCTCAGCCAGGGGAACAGAAGTATAATGAGAAGCTTGAACACTAGAGGCTGAAACAAACAGATGTGGCGAGTGAAGAAGGGAAAGGTGAAGGTGCAAGACAGCAGAACCAGTTGGAGCAGCTGCCATGAGGACAAAGAAACCTGTACCTCATGCAGCACTGTCTGGGAATCTTGAGTCAAGTGGATGTAGAAAAGAGTCAACATTTCTTTCTGTTATACTGATGCTATAACCAAAAAAAAAAAAGTTTAAGTGTATTTCAAGGAAAAAGTCCGGTTGAGATAAATTATAGACTTAGTAAAAACCAAAGTTACTTAACTGGAGAAAGTAATTATAATTATTACATCATAGCCACCAGATCTGAATTTGATATTGTCATGGTTTAACCCCGGTCAGCAGCTCAGCCCCACTGAGTCAGCACAGCTACTCACTCACTCCCCTCACTGGGATCTGGGATAGAACTGGAGAGATCAAATGAGAAAACCTGTGGGTTGAAATAATGACAGTTTAGCTGGTAAATCAAACGCTGCTTGTGTAAGCAAAAAATCCTAAGGAATTCATGCACCACTTCCTATGGTCCAGCTAAAACCAGCAAAGGTGGCCAGAACTGATAACTGATGGCTTGATTCTGTCAGTACAAACATTTCTCAGTGTGTGACTTCAACAAATTTTAAATGTTAAACTAATTTTTTTCATGTTCTGAGTCTGCCTCAAGCTAGCTGATCTGACCAATTTTTATCCATAATAATTTAGTCATTTATGGACTAATATTTTTGTATTCCTGACATTCCAGCACTTCTAGAAGAGCCAGATTATTTTCTTTAATGGTGGTGCTTTTGAAAATGCTAACAAGTTTGGCTGAGTTACAATTCTGAATTCACAAAGGCTCTCCATATATTTGCTGGAGATAATAATTAAGTCTTCAAAGAGCTGTTTTTTCTTGCACATCCTGAACGTTCTTACTGCTCCCACTGCTAACCAAAGTGCATGGGTATTATTTTCCCAGGGATTAAGCATGATTAGTTTCAAGATGAAGTTAACATTTGCCATAACAAGTCACTCCATCCTTGGATGTGTATGTTTATTGGAACTGAAAGCACAGAGTCTTTCTGTTCTGAGAAACAGACTGTATGAGTTTGGGAACAGCTCTGTGTTAACACAGCCACATTTTGAGTCTGAGGAGCTTTGAAACTGGGCATTAGTGGTTATATGAATCCATCTGTCTTAATGGGTTCTGTGTAAGACAGGATGAGGAGAGTGCAGCTGGGAACCAGGAGGGGACAGTGGAAACATAATGACTCAGATAACAAACTCTAGGGCAAATTAGAGCACAGGGAAATAAGAAAAGACCAATGAACAAACAAACAAAAAACCCAAACTGAAAACCTAAACTCACTTTCACACTAATTTTGGATGTTTGATTTATTCATGCTCGATAATTCAGGATTTGGTCTTGTACAGCAGGTGAAGTGTATGAGTAAATTTGTGCTGACATCACATGCATTTTTTGGTGGTTTTTTTTTCATCTTGTTGCAAATTAGACCCAAAGCTTTCAACTTCAATAGTGAGAAAACTAGGCATATGCAATGACCACAGGTGATAATGTTATTTTAAATGGCTTCCCTAGTGAAACCTAGAAACACTTTGGCACAAGGGCTGGCCAGCAGTCCCAGGAATAAGTAAGTTATTTCATCCATAAGGTCTTGATTGCCTATACACACTGTTGTGCTGCAGATGACACAGGAGTCTTGAAAACAGTTTCATCAGGATAGCACCAATATAATTCCAAAGGAGAAGAGAAAAAAATTGTATTCTTTGCTGTTCCTAAGATATCACAAATTATATATTTTCTTCAGACTTATTGTCTTTGCCCAATTAAACAGTAGGTACATATGATGTTCCATATGGGTAAGTGACTTTAACAATCATTCTGGAAAGCTTAATCAGATGAGAAATACAACATCTGTTTACATATCTCCATTAAAGATAACTAACATTCTTTTCAAAGTCACCCTCAGGGTCTGGGAAGATAATTGTGGTTCATTACTTGAGAAATTGGGGATTATTCTTTTTGTAGTTAACACCAATAACTTCAGAATTGCAAAATCTAGTAAAATATGGAAATTATCACAATCAGAATGATTTAGAACCAGATGGGATTTGCCTCTAGAAGCAGAAATGTGACTGTAATAAAAATGGGAATACTAAGAACCAGATTCAGAACTGCTTTTGACTATTTAAATATTGTATTTATTTGCATATGGGGAGGGAGCTCTAATTCTCTGTATCTTCTGATCAGTCATACCCAGTGCAGCGCATACACGCTAAGGGATAGATCAATCCATTGTTCAGTGTCCAGCCCAGTTTTATTCTGGTCATTGTGTCACTCAGCCTAAAGTCAGAGCAAATAGGGACCTTTCCTCAGTGAACAACTTTTGGTTTTTATAAATTGACTAAGTAGGCTGTAATGTACCACCAAGTTTCTAGATTTAAACTATGAGATGTATTTAATTACTTCTCTGGATTGAAGCTTAATTGGGCCTGAATTTTTGCCTTTTAAATGCTATGACATATTTACATTTTACAGATGGATTGACAGCTTTTGTGAGGACAAAAATATAATTCAAAATAATTGCCACATTAGCAGTGCTGGCTGGCTGGTGAGTGTTGTGAGCATTTCTCTTACAGATCAATTCAACTAAAATACCACAGTCCCAGAAAAAAACCATAATTTAATCATCTTTTTGCTGTGTTTGAGCCCATTGGTTTATGCCTGGCCCTCTAGGTCACTAGGAAGCAAGATTCTCTCTCTAGCCCCTTTTGTGATGACTGAACTGGCAGTTAGAGTCCTACTATCAAAATTCTTTCATGTATCCTGATATGCACCAATCCCAAAGTGCTCCGGACTGGTAGGTTTAGTTTTTTACATTCTTCCAGATGTTTGACAGTCAAGGCAAAGAGATTTGAACATTGCAAATAAGATTTATACGGTAATACTTTAGGCTTCACTGGCAGCCAGTTCCCTCACTGGATGAATACCCTAATCAGTCATCCAAATCCTATACAGCCAATCCTTACTTCCATGCTGGACCCACACCCAGAGCAGAGCTCTGCCAAGAATTTTTTCAAAGGGTTGCATGGGGGTGAATGCTGTTCATGAATTGGCTGCAGAGATGGAACAGGTGGTCCTGGTGAGCACCAAGTTGACCATGAACCTGCCCTTGCAGCAGAAGAGGCCAAGAGTCACCTAGGCTGCATGGAGCTGAGCCAGGAGGTTGAGGGAGGTGATACTTCCCCTCTGGTTAGCACTGGTTCCCTTCCACCCCAACTAATCTGTGATTCTGTGCCCAAGAAACCATGCACACTGTCCTTGGTTGGCTGACAGGAGTAAACAGAAAAGCATGGCAGCTCAACTGGAGCTGTTTTGTTTGATTAGTAACTAGGGAGGCTACCAGAAAATGTGTTTTGACTGCCCTTGAACTACTTGTTAATGTCAGCAGATATTGCTGAATGGTTTTTAATCTAGAAAAGGTTCTGGAGGTGGCTCAGTTCATCTCACAGGGAGTGGTTAAAAAAAAGCAGACAGTAACACATCCCATAGGTTGGTTACCTGTCCATGTAGACACGGGGAAAACAAAGATGTGTGCCCGACCATTTCCTCTTTATATGGTGAGGAAGAGTCAGGTTGGTCACTTCAGTTTGGAGGTGAAGTTCAAAGTAAATGTAATGAAATTTGTTGATGTTACATGTTTTACATAAAAAAGTATAGTAGATCCCAGATGTTGTGTTGTGGCATTAACAAAAATGTCTATAATGATGAATCAACATAATGATTACTGGGTTCTTTTCCTTTTTTTCTTTTTTTCTGTCAAACCCAAAATGTATCTTGCAGTATTTATCTGCCTGTGTTTTGATACTCATAAAAAGGAAGAACATGAAACAACTTTCAGTCTACCTTTTAGCAAAGTGATTAGGGTAGGACTCAGATTCTGGAAGTGTGTATTTGAGAATGGAGGAATCAATGTCAAGTGTTTTCAGCTTTAGTTTAGAAGTGACAAGGACCACCAAGTCTTGGTTCTATTTATTTATTTATTCAGTTTTAGGATTTATATTTGTAGTCTGAGAGCTCTGGTATTCATCAGCTCTCTTCCATGACACATTTAAGTTAGAGTCGCAGGTAATGCCATCCTTAATGAATTGTTATCAGCCAAAATGAATCTCCATCGGGTTCAGGGAATAAATACCTGATTGCTGGGCTATTGCTATCATTACTAACCGAGCTAAAATCAGCTAAGATGAACTTAGGCAAGACATCCTGCACTCACTGTCAGGCTTTTCTTACTAATGGTAAGATTTTGTTTTTTTGGCTGTGCTGTATCCACTTCTCTTGGAGGACAGAGGGTCTCATCACTGTTGGCCCAGATTGTCTGGTTTTGATGGTCAAATTGGTCAGGATACTGGACCAAGATACTCTGAGGGGTGGAAAGGCTTGTTTTTAGGTCAAGATCTGTTCAGTCACTTCCAGAGTAAGCTCACAACTGTCTGTTAAGTGTACATGGATGTTGTACCTTGGGTGACTGTCCCAGTACATGGGCTGCTGTGGAAAATGACATCCTACTTCCAGTAGTTTTGTAAACATAGCTTTTATTTTGCTTTCCTTTTTTGAACAGGTAAATCAAATACAATCTGAATCATGGTGTGTATTTTGTGTTAGCTGAAGCAGAAGACAGCCTATTTCAGTAAGGGCAAAATACTAACTTCTAATATTGATTTAATATGAACCTCTGTTTTAATTGGGCGTGTAAATTACTTTTGGATGGCAAATATATATATATATATATATATATATATATATGTATTTATATATATATATAGGCAAAACACTGCTGATGGATCTTTACAAAAGATTTCTGTCCAAAGAAAAGTGAATCTCAAATGTCTTAGAAGAGAAAAATAATGAAGATAACTGAAGGTCATAGAAGACATTCAAGAGAGAAATTATTTGCATGGCTTTACGTACGCGATTGGTGTTTGAATTTTGCTGCCAAAATTCCAGCTGTAACATAATTATTTTATGCCTGTAAAAGTTTTGTAAATTATTTTGCTGTGATGAGATAAAAATCTCTGAATATTTTCCAAATCTCCCAGGTTACTTTCAACTTGGAACACAAAGTTTGTAAGTCACAAGAATGCATGTGTTTCCTCAAATATCACAGATCGCACAGGAACAGCACTGAGGAATACATCCAGTGCAGGGAGCTTGGTGTGCAGCTCCTGATGGAGCTGCAGGTTGAGCTCTGGGGGTGGGGCCCCAGCCAAGGGGCTGTAAACAGCTGAGCCTTCACATAGCAAAGGGCACCTGTGGCCCATCCAGGTGACTGGACACAGCAGGAGCCAATGACTCCAGATTTTCTGGCATTCAGACTGTGAGGGGTTAAAGCCCAGGGGTTAGTTTGTTTGGGGTTCTTCCTCAAAGCCACCAGTTCAGGCTGTTATTTCGTTGTTTATTGCATCAAGATTGAATTGTTTAAGGCTCTGGATACCCGAAGCAGTGCCATGGGAAACCTGGGAACCTGTAAGGAAACCTTGTGTGGGTGTAGGGGTGTGTTGCTGTGAAGGTTTCAGCTCAGGTTGAATAAGTGTTACTGAGTCACTCTTGTATGGTTGGACAGGGAAGTTTCCTTTACACTAGGTCCTCCAGCAACTGTGTTGGTGCCTTTGATTCCCTGATGTCTCCAATTTGTGAGCCATGATCACGACTTGGCAGAGCATATCTGCAGTGGAGCTGGAGACCATATCTTACAGGGCAGTCCTGGACCTGAGACTTGTGGCCCCAGACTGGGCCGAAACAGGGTCTGAGGGTGAGGGTAGCACTTGGGGAGGTGGGCAGGGACAATCAGCCTCACAGTGCCCTCAGAGCCTGACACTCCTGCTGGTTTTATATTGTTGGTTGTAGGTGCATTGTCCCACAAACAATTCTGCAAACAATAAAGGCTTTAGAAAACTTGCAATTAAACCCTCAACTCTGTCAAAAAAATACTTTGTCTACAAACTTCAAACACTTAATCCCATTATAATCTACTAACAGCTGCCAAAAGTTGTTGATAGCAAATGTATTATTTCTTCTCTGAAAGAGAATGGGCTATTAGTATTTAATGCAATCTGGCAGTCTCTTTTGCCATGTTGGATGTCCTAGGATAATGAGTATGAGGCCGATTTATTTTGGATTTCTTATTTTTTTTATAATTTCTTTAGTTTTCTCACATTCTGTTTGCTGGCAGATACATTGTGTGAGTTTTCCAGACTGAAATATGTGGTCTTCACCTGCCTAGGTCTGCAGTTAGTATTATTTTTAAAACAGTTGGGAGGAAAACATCAGGTAAACAAGACTGAGCTGACTGTAGTTAGTTTTGGAAATTTGAAACAATTGTCCCTTCTACCAAGCAATTAGCTTCATTTACATTAAAGTAATTTACTCATGTGATTTATACTTGCTGGATGTTTAAAGTAGAGACACCAAAGACTGTCTGACCAGTCAAATATCGAAAGATGTGCTAGGGGACACTTGTTGAGCAAAGGAAGCATTTGTGGTTTTAATAAGCTGAGAAACTTGTTCCGGATCATATTCATGGTAATTTTTTTCCTCCAACATCTGATCACATTTTCATTTGTGCAGCTTGTGTTAATTGGCCCTTGCCTTTTGCTCTGAAGTTTGGCTTCTCTGCAACCATCCATTTAAGATGGTGGGCTGAATTTTCCCCTTAGCACCTTTTCTGGCTCAAATGACATCACATGCTCCAGTCCATTGACCCTCTTCACTTGACTCCAGTATGCTCATCTCTCTTTTTCTGCCCAAAAGACACAGTACTTAAGCAATGTTTTCATAATATTCATCAAAGTGAAGAGCTACTTTCCTTGATGTCCTTCCTGTACTCCTACTAATGCAGACCACTGTATAGTTTACCTTATTTCCTGTAAGCACTTACTGCTGATCCTGTTCAGCTTGTCCATTGGGCCCTCAGCTTCTCCTCTCCATGCCTGCTTCCAGCCAGTCAGTCCCAACCAGTTCTGTTGCATGGGAGTATTCCTTCCAAGGTGCCAGACTTCACATTTCCTTCCTTGAAATTCATGAAGATTCTCCAAGTGTACTTCTCCAATTAGTCAAGATTCCTATGAACGACAGAGATGCTGATCAGTAGATCAACAGCAGCTCCCTCCAATTTTGAAGAGTGAACATTTTGTTTTGATTTGTTCTGTAACCATCCCACAGACTGAAATTAAGAAGCCCATCTTTCAGTTCCCCAGATCCTCGTCTTACCCTTCTTGAAGATGGATACAATATTTGTATTTTTCAGTTATCAAGACTTCTCCTGATACCACAGCCTTTCAACAAGAGAGGCCTCCCTACAGTGTTGGCAACTTTTATAAGCACTTTGGAATGCCTCCCATCCAACTCCATGGAATTTTGTGCATCTGATTTACCTAAGGGGTCTCTAGCTTCATATTCTTGTATAGTGGGTATCACTGCCAGCCCTGGACTCTACTGGCCATTGTAGGGTCTAGGGAGACTGGAGAGCCTTGCCTATAAACATGGAGAAAGCAAAGTCACTTCACAACAAAGGCCTTTCCATGCCTTTCTCACTATATCCCCACATTGCTCTTTGTCTTCCTTGTGTTGCTGGTGTACCCATGGAAAGCTTTTTATTTATTCTTCATGTCCAGCTCCAGTTTTGATTTCAGCAGCATTCCAGTAACTCTCTTTCTAGAGAATAGCTTTTACTGTAAGTAGCACTGTATGCTAAGTTTCACAACTCCAAAATATTTTCTGAGAAGCACTAAATAAGTAATAGTTCTTATTTCTTCCTAAATTTTCATTGAACTCTTCCTCTAAAACTTTCTGTATTGCCTTTACAAGTCACTACATTCATTAGCTGAAAGTGATCTGGAGCACAGTTGTTGATAAATGCTCTTTTTTTTTTCCTGTTGTAATTTTTTGCAATCATTATATCTATTTAAGAACATATTTAGAAACAGTTATTTTGGCATAAAAGCAATTCACTAATCAGTCATTAGTCATAAGGGAACAAAATTATGTCTGATTGAAATAGTAGATGAACATGTCATCATGAACTAGTTAAAAATATACTTTCACATTCCAGTGAAATTTTATTTTAAATAAAGACCCATGCACTGTGTTTGGTGGTACTGGGACAAAAATTCAGGAAAAGGGCTGTCCGCTCTTCTAGAGGTATCTTCCAATGGCAATGTTTATTTCTCCTGGTACCATCCAGTCCATGTTTATTTCTTTATTTTCATCTCCTGAGCTATATTTATGTATATATTATAGAAGAATTATAACCATAGCTTCCAACAAGGCTGCCAATTTAAGTTTTGTTTTAGCTACAGTGACCAAGTTCCGTGAATTAACAATGCACTTCAGAGGAACATTTCTTTTTTACTCGAGTAATTGCTTATAATATTATTTCCATTTTGTTCTTTGAGACAACTAACATTGTTCTGTTTATGGAATTCAAGTAACATGTTCATATAAATGATTTATGTACATAAAATGAAATCCTTTGTATAAATGAAGATATTGGTGCATCATACTTTTAAGAAACAGTACAGAGGAGAAAAGCTGTGGAGTATTGCTGTAATATACATGGGAATTATGTGATCTAATGTTAGTGAAAGCTAACTGGACCCAAAGTCTAACACATATGAAAAGAGGGTAAAAAATTCTGTAGCATAGTATGGTATCAATGCCATATTCTTAACTGAATAGTAAAGAGATTGAGTTTTAAGGTGTAATGTCTGATGGTAAAATAACCGAAATTGCTCAAAGGTTCTCTTAAATTAATCGTGCCATACTCCATTGATGAAATTAATATAGTTTGCCAGGAATGGTCTTGCAATAAGCCTCCAAGTGCGTGGACTGTTTTTCATAAACTTGTATTATCAATATTCCAGGAATTATTCATTTTGTTTGTTTTTGTTTTGTTTTTTTCATGGTGTTCTGGTCAGTAATCTGTCACTAACAGCTTGCTATCACACAAACCTGCAAAGGTCTAATCCTCTTTAGACTGGATAAAGTTGGAAGAAAAAAAAGAGGAATGTTTATGGGATGGAGCTGACCTATGAGACATTAGTTATCAGACTGAATAAACAGACTAACAAACCCTAGGAACCTTTCATTTGAAATTAATGATTACTGAGAGGGATAAAGAATGATCTGAAGTAAAATTAGAGAATAAAAATAAATGGATGAAAGCAAGGAGATAGAAGTAGAAAGTAAGTCAGGCAAATAGCTCTTGCTCTGAGAATAATCTGACCGAAGAGCAGCTTTGTTTAGCTAAATGTTGGAATTTGTTTTAATAAATGATGCAAAGCAAAACAAAGCCTTGCAATATGCATTTTCAGTACTTGACTACTCAACTGTTTTTTGATTTGCCCTTACATCTTCTTTAGGAATGGAGACTGTAGATCTATGAAACCAACCTTATCTTCTACCTTATATCTTATAACCTTGTCTCTAAACTGGAGAGCTGTGGGTTTGACAGAGGAACCACTCGCTGAATGAGGAGTTGATTGTCAGGTCACACTCAGAGTTGTGGTCAATGGCTCATTGTCCAAGTGGAGGGCAGTGATGAGAGCTGTCCTCAGGGGTCAGTCTATCAGCACTATCCCTGTAGGTGACATGGCCAGAGGATTCAAGTGCACCCTCAGCCAAGTTTATTGACAACTCCAAGCTGTGTGGAGTGGTAGTCATGCTGGAGGGAAGGACCAGGCAAGATTGAGAGGTGGGTCTTTAAATTCTTAAAGTGCACCAAGGCCACCAAGTGAAAGGTCCTACACGTGGGTTGTGACAATCCCAGGGATCAATATAGGCTGGGAGGAGAACTGGGACTGAGAGCAGTCTTGGGGAGAAATATTTGGGGGTGATGGTGGATGAGAAGTTCAACGTGTCCCAGCAATGTGCACTCACAGCGCAGAAAGCCACCAAGTCCTGGTCTGCATCCAAATCAGCGTGGGCAATAGGGCAAGGGAGGGGATTGTCTCTCCCCCCACTCTGCTCTAATTAGATCCCACCTGGAGTGGTGTCCCCAACACAAGAAATCATGGACATGTTGGAACAAGAGCAGAGGACAGCTGCTGAGTTAATCAGAGGGCTGGAGCACCTGTGCTATGAATGCAGGCTGTGAGAGTTAGTGCTGTTCATACTGGAAAAGAGAAGGCTTCAGGGAGACCTTACAGTAGCTTTCCAGGACTTAAAGGGGTGCAAGAAGGATGGACAGGGACTTTCCACAAAGGGTATGTAGTGATAGAGCAAGGGGGAATGAAGGAGGCAGGGTTTAGATTAGATACAGGGAAGAAATTCTTTACTGTGAGGAACTGGGGCAGGTTGCACGGAGAACTTGTGGATGCTGTGGTGTGGGAGTGTTGAAAGCCAGGTTGGATGGGGCTTTGAGCAAAGTCTCGTGGAAGGTGTCTCAGCCTATGGCAAAGGACTTGAAACTAGATGATTTTTAAGGTTCCTTTCAATTCTAATAATTTGATAATTCTATGACTCTGTAAGTTGTCAAGATTTCAATTTCAGGTTGCTCATTTCTTCTGGCTTTTTTTCTTCCAATCATGCTTGCCATCCCAAATAAGAAAAGCAAAGCATCTGAGATTTTCTACCAAAAATGAGAAAGAGGCCAGATTTATTTGCATTACCTAAATGTAATTTGCCACTTGACAATAAATAATACCCTTTTCCTTCAGAAGCTAATGTGCTTTCTTTGTGGTCCTGTTATGTAGAACAGATTGTTTTCCTCATACAGCAAGTGGTTCCAGGAGAATTCATGTGTTTTGTAACTAAGGGTTTCTTTCCTGTATTTTTATGTTTAAAAAGAAAACAAACATCCTCACAATTAGATCTTCTCTTCCTAAAACTAAGTAGCTATGAATAGCAGGCCATGTTTACATCCATTTATACAGAGAAACTGCTTTTTCTCTTAGCCATTAGCTTGCTTTCCTTTATTTGTGCAGTGCTAGCCTGAGAATGGTGCCTGGTTTGACCTACTGTACAACACAGGCTCTAGAATTCTACCTTGTCCATCTTGCATTAAGCTCAAAAACCTCTTCAAAGCAGAGAGCAGTGGGTCCAGCCTTTGAGGTCACTTGGTGTAGATAAAACGTAAAGTTATTGAGGCTCCAAATAATGCTAACAGCTTGGTTTTACTCTTCCAAGTAATGAAGACAGTTTACATCAACTGTGTGTATGGGTAAAACTGTTTTCATTATAGAGCCATCAGTGATTTGTCTTGCTTCCAAATCACCCTTTCTTGTTTCAAGGACTGTCCCTGTCATTTGAATACACAGCACATTGACCTGAATGTAATTCCTTTACAAAAACATGCTAGCATATTTCTGTTTGGGAAATATTTTTAGACAATATTTGCAACTGAAATGAAATCTCAAGAGTGGTCATGTATGGACCGTAGAGAAACAAGACTGATTTTTACTTTTAATATTGAAATTAATAATTTCTTTTAATATTGAATCACTTATGTTCCATCAAATTGTCTTGCTTTTGTTCTGAAGTTCATATTAGTCTAAGTTTTTTCTTTCCAAAGGCTGAAGAGGGAGCTTAGTAACTTGAATTCTTGGTAACATATGCTCTGAACCTTGTCCTTTTTTTGGCTGTGATGTGTGCTCACATCTTTTTGCATTCTATTCTTCTGCAGGGGAAGCTTATAACTGGCCCATAACAAGACAGTGACAGAACTGTGTCAAACTCTTCAAAGATATATTAAGAACATAACACAAATAACTTCATAGGGAAGAAACAATTTGTCATTGTTTGCTCATAAATTAAAATTCTTTAAAAATAAATCTAATAGGAAGTAATCAGTTAGAAAGAGGATATTGTCATAGGCACTTCACCTAAGAAAGATGGTCTGAGCCAGCTAATTGGCAGTTTTATTTTCCACATGGAATAAAAATTCTAGCTTGGTTATATTGTCCTCATCCTTTATACGGTTCACACGGTGCATGCAACTGTATGCAGTGTAACTGTAATAAGGCTCCTGATTAACTCATTCTGTGGATCTGTGCTGGGTATTCATGGTATCCTTTTCTGCTTACTTTGCTATCTGAATGCAGACTTGGCATAGTTGAATTTCTTTTTCTAAATCAAAATCCCCCTGTTGTAAATAGGTGCATTCCCAGCCCCCTTGCTATTGTGGCAATATGAGGAGGAGAAAAGGCCTTGGCTCAGGGTAAGCCCTGCTCAGCAATAACAAAAATATCTCTAAATTATCAACCCTGTGTTCAGCACAAATCCAAAACACAACCCAATACCAGCCAATGTGAAGAAAATTACGTGTACTCCAGCTGAATCCAGCCCAACACCTCTACCTGAAAATAGCAGGTCCAGTAGGGGAAGTTCCTGTATTGGCATGGAAATGCTCTTGTATTTCACGCCACTGAAATTTTATGACTCTTTGGTTCACTTGAATGTGAAATTGGTAAACCTGCTGTGCTGTTCTCCACCAGCTTTGACATGATTGACTGTGACTTAATATTCCCAGCTGAGGGTTGTTTTCTTCTCTTGATATAGTCCCCTTCCAAATGCTTGTCATTTTTCTTTTTCATTGGATCTTGATTTCTAAATGATTGTCCTTATGGTAACCCTAGGACATGCAGCTAACACTGAAAATTGATATGTTTGTGTTTGTAGCTCCTTAAGCTTTTCTAGCCTCTGATAAAAATGAAAAGAACATGCCCTTGATCGTGCACAGAGATACGTTGTGCAGGCAGCTGTGTCTCAGTGCTGTGCTGGTATTTTTCTCCAAAACCTCTAAAATTCAGACTCAACCTGTTGTGTAAAGGATATGGGGATCATACTTTTTTTTTTTTTAAATAAGCAAATTATTACTCTTTAAAATCATTGATAGATTTGCGATGACTTTTCCTTGATGGAGAATTTTTTAAATAGCTGGTTTTTATTATATTTTTCTTCCTCTACTGTTTTATTTTTGGTGTTGTACTCCTGCATGTTTCTTGCCTTGAATACCAAGAAGAAGAGAGGAGTAGATAGACCTGAAATAGAAGCTGAGTTATTTTATTTCAGCTGTGTCTTTCCCCACCTCTTACATTTTGGTTTTTTTAAATGAAGCATTGCATTTTGGTTTTTTTTCATTTTGCATATGAATAGTTATAAGAATAAAACTATTTTTCCAAGATTTCCTGGGTACACTATGATAACAATGAGTTATGCCAGATAAATTGGCTCCTGGCCTGATTTTGGAGTAATCATAACCATTCCTTCTAGCCTATGTCATCACTGAGAATATTATTTCTATACAAGATTGCATCTCAGTAACCAAACAAAAAACTTGCAAAGAAATTGCCTTTGACTTATTTCAGTAGTTTTGCTATTGTGATAGCAATTGTTCATGTTATTTTTTTCCTTCAAGAAAAGTATTTATAGAAATTTAGGATCTCAAATGCATTGGTCCAGTCCATGTTTATTACTCTTCTTTATTCTATTTTTTTTTTGGTTGCATAACATTGCACTCTTGGTTGGAGGGAAAAATCTGTTACTACATCTAAATCATCTTTGCCCATAATTCTAGCTTCTCTTTCAGAACTCTATTAATAATTTTTGTTACCCATATGCACTTTTCCATATGCACATTTTTGCCTGGAGCAAACTATTCTCAGCATTTATTTTTGGTGTGTGTCCAACATTGCTGTAATCCAGTTACAGTTATTTGTGCTGGTACAATATCAGCTAAATCTATTTGCTCCATTTTGTCATGCCTACTTAATATTTTAAAAAGAAAATTTGTGAGATTTTTCCACAACAGTACTGGGTCAAACACAGTTCACATCCCGTCTTGTACAATATTCAGTTTTGTGTGGTGCACCAGTTACTACCAAGTTAGGATGACAGTTGGGCGTGTGGATTTGAGCCACATGTTAATCCAAGTTCATCCAGAGGTGCGTGCCATCCTCTCTAATACAATGGTTCAATTACAGTGGATGAAGTTGCATTATCTTTTGAATCCACATTACCATGTTGTCTGGCAATTAGTTGCACATATGCATCCCATATTCAAGTGTTTCTGTCTCACATAGGCAGTGACAACCTTTAAAATAATTTGTGTTGCCAGTAAAATAATTTATTTGTAGGAATTCTTTTCTTCACTAATTTTTGAAGTGTGAAATACCCTGAACCTGCCCAACACTTCTAGGCTATGTTCAGTGGTGTCAGATTATTTTGGAAGAAAACCCTTTTTCATATTCTGATAAGAGACTATTTCAAATCTAATGTTTTAACATGAATGTTGCAGTCAAAAGGATGCCATTATAGTCCTTCATTGTTCTGGCTGGGATGCACTAAAAATTGCTAAAAATTCATCTACTGCTTTAAAATATGGAGCAAGGGAGGTGTGTGATAGACATTTCAGTGCTCTGGTGCAGTTGACTTTACCCAAAATTTGTGTGTAGGTGGTCTGCAGACTATGTCTGGTCATGGAATGTATAGATTCTTTACACTCCCCAATCCTATTGCAGGCATTGCTTGCATTGATTTTTATATACATTGTCTATTATTTTGAGTAGCTTTTTAAAATTTGTGTTTTTTGGTTACTTGTTCAATTATCCAGATTCCTCCAAATACCTTTGAAATATCTATTAATGCTTCTTTGCTTCTTTTTTATTTTCTTTTTTTTTTTTTTTTTTTTTTTTAAGATTTTTACTGGCATTTGAGAAAGCTGGAAGAGCATTGGGATAGTCTGGGGTGAATTAGGTAGCTTGCTATGTGACCAAAAGGCTGATGGTTTTAAGGTGATGGACACTGCTAATATAGGTCTACAAAGATGGAAATAAAAACTGAATTGGGCTTTATTAGTGTTTTTAATTTTATATATATATATGATAGATAAATAAGTATGTTGCAGTTTTATAAATATGATTCATAGCATCACATAATGTCAATATATCTATTTCTTTAATCGAGGTATTGCTGGTGGAAGTGATGCAGCAATGACTTGAATTACCTTCTGGTAGACAAGTTTTTAGGTGCTGAGGGTTGAATTTCCCTTGAGCGCTAGAGGAGAGCAGCTCTCTGGACAGCTCACACACCTTCACTTCTTATGCTTGAGTAAAACTGCAAAAGATGGATTCAGTCTTATGTAACTTTACATTTACTTTACAGGTAGCAAGGTTTTTCTTGTAGACTCCATTAGCTCAGGTTTTTAAGTGCTGGTTTCCACATCTATGCTTGCAATTCAGAAGTGCATTATTATTTCTTTTTCAAACATGAGGTGACCTGAATTCTATGCCAAGCTCTGTGAGTTCTTGCAGTCGGCTTTTGTTATGTGAGAGTATATGGTGCACGATTTTGGCTGTTCAGTGGAGTTCCAAATAAACCTTGCATTATCACATCAGTTTAATACAACTGGGACAAGCACCTTGAATGGAAATACAGCTAAAACTGATGTGAGTTTCACATGCAGCAATTTGAACTGCAGTGTTGTCAAAATATTTTCTCCACTGTTAAAGCATTGCCATAAATTTTTTTTCTTTATTCAAGAATTACTGCCAGAGTTTATTGTTATGCATTTTAGCAATGTCTAAGTTTTGAGGAATTTTAGGTTAGCTATGTAGGAGGAATTAAATAACTGAATCAAGTTTTTTTGCATCAACACATTTGTAAATTCATTTATCTCATTTGAAAGCATATTTGCAGATAGGCATGGGTTTTTTTGTCTTTGAATTCTTTAAAAGTAGATTTTTTTTTTAAACTTTGTAATAGTAAAACTATATATATTACTAATTCTTTTTGATTTCTGTGTGTTGAACACCACAGAAATCCTGGTTGAACACCAACAGATCCAAAAGTATTGCTACACATTTCTGTATTTGTTTTTTTAGAAATCAATTTGTTATTTCCTATGGTTAAATGTACCTGAAATATGCTTAAGTTTTAAGAAAATCTAAAAAAAAAAAAAAAAGTCTACACATATACAAGCCCATGATTCAATGAGTGTCTTACAGGTCTAAGGACTGAGGTACCTGAGACTGGAGAACACCCCTAAAAATCTCAAGGTGCTTGGAATAATCAGACCAGATTGATTCACTTTACACATCTATAAAGAAGAAATAAAAAAAAAAATCTCAAAGAAAGAATTCAGGACAAGAGATGGTATTAGGAAGAAAAACCCAAGAGGGGATTTACAGAAAACTCTGTACAGAAGTTTCTTGGTGAGCACCAAAGAATTTTTAAGGGGTGAAAAACAGAAGAGAAAATGATACATCAATCAGAAACTTGAGGTACTTACACACACAAACAAAAAATTATATTCACATTAAATATATAGGATGCTGGGGAGTTGTTAATTTGTGGCATAGATCTTTTTGGCTTTATTTTTAAATTCAGCCTCTTGCTCTCTCCGCTGTCTTTGTGCACATTAGCCCGTGCAGATTAGCACACACCGTCGTTCATGCTGTGGTTTAGCATTTAGGGCAGATAACATTCTTCCCGGACTTGTCATTTGCATCTTCTGATGCAATTTTGTTGACAAGGTCCTTTCAGGCATGCAGGGAAAACAACGCTCCCGCGTCTGTTTGGATCATTGGTAAAGGAGTATCTTTTTCAGTACTTTGTCTAGATGCTATTTCCACAAGAAAGCACTTTGCCTGTAAAGCTTGTACATATAAATGTGCTTCAGCAGGGTGCCTGTGACTCCTGTCAGGGTCAGCTAGAAAATGACTAAACCTTCCTGAAAATCGCAAGAGTAGTTTTTGTTGGTTGTTGGCTTTTTTTTTTTTTTTTCCTCATCCCTTCCCGTGGTTTGTCATCCAGAAAGGGATGCAGGCGTGCGTCCCAGCCACGCAGAGCATTGATTGCTTCTGCCTGCAGCGGGGATGCTGTCAAGTGGCTGCGCGAGTGGAGTCCGGCTTTGACACGGGGCTGCTGAGCGGCGGCCCCCGCCGCCGCCATGCCCGGCCGCTAGCCCGCGCTGTCCCTGCCGCTAGCCCGCGCTGTCCCTGCCGCTAGCCCGCGCTGTCCCTGCCGCTAGCCCACGCTGTCCCCGAGCTGGCCGGGCCCCGCCGCGCCTCGCCCCCGCCGCCGGTAGCGCGTCCATGCCCGGCGGGCAGGGCGAGCCATGCACGGGCACCTTCCCAGGCAGCACAGCTGCGGCGGCAGGGTTGCCGAGGGCTCGGACGGGGGCAGGAATGTGCCCCCCGCCTCCAGGGATGCCCGCTGCGCCTGCCGCTGGCACCAGCACCCGCCCGGCCTCCCGCATGGCTCGCAGGCGCTGCCCTCCTGGGGACCCGCGGGTGGCAGCCAGGGCAGGGGCAAGTTGGTGCCTCTGTGGGACGCGGGGCGGAAGAGCCCCCCTAAATCCCCAGCCAAGCCCCAGGGCAGCCCGGGGCAGTGGTGGTCTGAGTGCGGCTGTGCCCACGGCTGGGCCCCCCCGGTGCAGGTGAGCTGATTCTTCACTCTGCAAGCGACTTAGAGGATAGGATGCTCCAGGGAGAGAAAGTGAGGTTTGGTGGTGTCGACAAGTTTTTGTGCTGTGTCCCGATGTGTGTTCAGTGGTTTATTCTGGAAATGTTATATGCAAGGGCAAGCTGTGTCGGGGGGTCATATCTGTGTTTGGGTATTGCTTGTCTGGTGCCTGTGAAGATTGTGGGCTGTTCTTGGAAAGGTTTTCTTGTGAAAATGTTTTGGTTTGTGCCTCCGGGTTCTGCAGGCTTCATATTCCGTTGTGGTGTATAGAACTGATGTGTTTATCTCCCATGTGTAATGGATTTTGTGAGCTTCTGTAAACAGTTTGTGTTCAAATATCGCATGGAGTTAAAATAATATTTTAAGAGACAAAATGGGGGAGGGGGGATGTTAGATTTACTGATAAGAGAAAGTGTGACCTCTTTCTCCTCTTTGGAACTTCAAATGTAGTTGAAATATTCAATAAATATGAAATAGCTCTTTAGTTTTCACTAATCTATTGATTTTTATTTAAATGCAGGGCCGTGTATTTTCAAATATAAACCAAGCATGGTCTATGATGTGTACAATTACCTGCAAGCAACTAGACTGAAACCCAGCACTGTGAAATAGGAATCTCAGTGACACTCATAGGATGGTTAATACTAGAAAGCATTAAAATTACCTCTACTCATTCATGTTTTCGTGTCTCACTTTGAAAACTTTCATCTTATTCAAAAATGCTATCATGGCAACATAGAATGCTTTTGCCAACATTTCGCAGTAGAAAAAGGCAGAATGTATTGCTGAAAGAAGTTTTTGAAATATATCTCTACTGACTGATAAAGTGTACACTAGAGTTTACCTAGCCTCAGCCCACGCTGAACATGGGCACCCTCTCTAGAGATTACATCAATTCTTTCATGGAAATGGTTTTGATATATTTTCACTCTACAGAAAAGCAATAAGGCAAAGGATTGTCAGATAGTGTAGCTGTATTTTATCTTGTCTTATGGTCTGAAAAATGATGTTCTGTTGACTGAAAGTGATTGTTGTATAAAAAAAGCTTCCTTTTTTTCTCTCAAATCTTGTATCAAGTGGGAAAACTAAGCTTTCTGTTAAATTTTTGAGTGACCAAAATAGTGCATGTGACTATAAAATACTTTCTATATTTTTTTTCATAAACAAGGCATATACAGTTGTTTATGTTGGAATAAAGCCAATGTTAAAATAATATATAAAGCATCTAATTAGAATTTTTTCAAATTTGAATTATAAAAAGTTCTAAATATTTTCTTAGGCTCTTTCTGATTTGGAAAAAGCTTGAAGTAAAAAATACCTTCAATGAAAGACCTCCTTGGTTTTCAAAGGTACAGAATTTATAAAGAGAAAATGTAGGAGCATTATTTAAAAAAAGCCCAAAAAGGCCCTTTTAAGATGTATTGTAAAGTTCTTTCAGTAGTTTTAATACCTTTATGATCACATCCTCGTGTGTTTGGGTAATGTGGAATTATTCAGGTTTATGTACTTCTTCTATTTAATACAGAACTTTGTTTTGGAAACTTGCTTTACTGTATGTTCAGAATACCAACTACCTTTTCTGTTTACAAAGGTGCCTTGCTTGGGTTGTGTCTGTAATGAATTAATCACTGTGTCTGGGGGCGGACTGATGTACTTGGGCAAATACTTGGTGGTTTCAGTGTCATAGAGTTGAGAGATAGTTTGTTTCAAATAGTATCTCCTTTTCCCTGTGCAAAGTAAGCATTGTGTAAGGTATGGGCAGGAAGGGAGGAGTGTGTGTACATGTATTGCTGTATGTGCATACACCTAGAAAATCATCAATGATATTGCATAGAAACAATATGAGAAAACATTATAGGGCTGCCCTTACTACTTCTCCCTAGTCTGGGGATACAAGTGGAAGTCAGTGATGTTTTTTGAGGGCTGTGTTGATGGGAAAATCTTTCTTTCTTGCTAAAATAAAGCAATGTAGTGGAACAGTTAAATTTGCTGGCCTAAGGAAGGAAAGAATGGGAGAATTTATTTTAAATTTCCCTCTAATGTGTACACGTGAGAATAAATAAGACATTGATAGCTTCCAAGGTGGATTGTTTTATTACATAAAGTTCTGATCAGGTTTTTCTTCTGCCTGACTTTTAGGAGAGGCTAATTTGTTCAGACATAGGAAAGGCATAACACCTTGTGAAACTGCTTCTTGATAGTACTATTGTACCAAATTGAATTCCCAGGTCCTTCGTTCCTAGAGTGTGTACTTGACAGCTGTTACTAATGTGCACTTTGGCATCCCGATCCTGACAGAAGTGTTGATTTTATTGAGAAGTACACGACTCCATTTTCTTTGCCAGTTTCTTCTTCTTTATTATGCCAGAGCAAAGAGTGTCACTCTGGTATTATTGATATTACAAGTGTCTTAAAAATTCTGCTTTGCTGGCTTACGTGTTTGTATTTGCTTGTAATGTCATGTTGACTTGTGGGTACAAGAACTCTCTCCATATATTCAATAGAAATTAACTTGGAATGAAAAAAAAAAAAAAACCAACCAAAAAAACCCCACCAAAAACCAAAAAAACCCCCACAAAATCCAAAAATCCCCCAAAGCAAAAATCCCAAATTTTGAAAGTGAGTTGAAATCATGTTTAGATGGAATCTTAATTCCAAGACCTAATTTGGCTTTTAACTTCCATTTCTTTTTGACAAACACATTTACAGTTCTGTTTCTTTATTTAAAAGAAAAAAGGATGAGGGGAAAGTAAAAAGAAAAGTAAGTTAATAGGCAAGTTTTAAATGTCCCTGTTGCTTGGAAATCTTTTTTGTCTCTGCAGTGCACTGGGCATCTCTATCACCATTAGTATATGGAATTATATGATTTAGGTGATTCACTCAGTGATTTCATACTTCAGGTCACTGATATGCTGTGAGAGATCAGAGAAAAATCTGAGGGTGGAAGAGGGCCTTGCAGAGGCAAGGAGGGGACCTGGTGTTTTCCTTGGGTCATTCTGCCATGGGATTTGGTTAGTAACATTGGATAGACTTTGCCTGTAGCCACCTCTAGATTGCTGGCACATGCAATGTGGCAATTAATTAGATTAGAAATATATGTTTAACTGAAGGTGTGCAATGAATGCATTCTTTGTGCAGAAAGGACAGAGGGATAGGAGTCTGTAGACCCCAATTATAGATTGAAGAGGAAATTGCAGAGTTTGTGTTGCTGTTCTTGTTTTAGGAAGTCCAAAGTATGAATTTTACTTTGTGTGGTCTGTATGAAGGAGGTCCTCCTCTAAACAATTTCCCAATAAGAGCTTTTGGATTCCATGAGTTCAAGATTATCCTTTTGAGGGGGAAGGAAGGTGTAGAAGTAGATTCCCATCTTTGGCTGTTTCCTAGTTCAGAAGACAGTATTGGAGTCCACTGCAATTTAGCTAACTGCTTGCTATAAAATTTTCAGCCTTTCTATTTTGGTATGTTCACAAAGAAAATCATCTCATAGCAGACAGTATCCTAAATGTGTCAACTGCAAAAGTACATACATGTGCTTTGTTTTGAAAACTTCCAGAACAGTGTAAATGTTCATCTAGTTTTGAAAAGTTTGCTGTTGATATCAGCTTTGATGACTTTTTTGGTTAATTGGGTTTTTTTTACAATCAATATCAGAAAAGGTTTTTTGTAGTCAGTTTCTTTTAGAAGAAACACTTTTCTTCTTTTAGAAAGAAGTTCTTTAGAAAGAAATAGTTACGTTTTGTTACCTGGTAGAGCTTGTGAGCTAAACCTAGGCTGTAGATGTGGCATGACTTTAAAAGTGCATGTGAGCACCCAAATTCTGAAGGATTCTCTGAGAACAGTCTTTTGTGTTTGAAGGTCTTTGGGGCTAGTGCTGAAATTCCAGTATTTCATTTGAGAGCTCTTTGCATGGTGGCATGAAGTGAGAGCTTGCTTTAAGGCATTCTGCCTCAGTACTAATGCAGGATGTCTACTCTGAGAGAGACTGGCTCTTCCAGCCATATGAAGAAATTATTTATCATGGGTTGTGTTTTTGAAAGCTTAGATCACTCAGTTCACAGATTCCCCCACTCAAGTGGCCATTCTTCTGGCGAGCCCCTCCTGGCTATAAAGTTACATCAAGCTATTTCAGTTAGCTAAGGGAGAGCTTCTCACTCTTAATCTAGTGTGTTCAAGTGCCAGAAAAATAGCAGTTAAACTGCAAATAAAAGACAATAATTGGCTTTTACACTTTTTTTTTTCTTTTTAATAATTAAGGCATTTGAGAGTTAGATGGTATATAACTCGAGCTCAAGTTTTGGTAGGAGTAGCAGGGCAATTTTTCATGAGGAAAAAAGCCCATATTCCATTCTCAGGGTGGTGTGCTCTTATCAGCAGATTTAGATGACAGCTCTTCATTCAGCATCTTGCCTTGGCTTGATCTTCATGCTGCATTCATAGAAGTGAGGTCATTGAAACACTGTCAGCAAGCTGTGCAGCTGCTATGTAAGAGATGTACAAATGCAGAAATACAAAAGCTGTTATCATATTCTTTTGAAGATGAGTGATATTGTTCTAACAATTCCTGTTTCCAGTCCCTCTCACTGACAGAGGGCTTTGAGAAGTCTGCACCATTCTAGGTGGCATTCAGATCTGATTCTCTCCCAGGACAGCTGCTTTAAAAATATTTTATTTTTGCATTCATTTTTATCCTATTTCCTCTAGCAAAACCAGGAAGTCTTTGTTACTGCTGAATTGATAGCAGTTATGTTTGGCATAAAAAGGAGACCAACGCTTAGCTCCTGTTGAGGCCAGCAATTTCCTTAGTGATGTATGGAACACTCCTGGTTAGAAGTAACATGAAATGAGGCATAAGAGCCTTCCCAGGGAAGTGGTATTTAAAAGAATCCTAGATGTGTTGCATAGGGATGTGGTCTAGTGGTGGGCTTGGCAGTACTAGGTTAATGGTTAGACTCAGTGATCTTAGAGTTCTGTTCCAACCTCAGTAATTCTGTGATACAGTAATTGTTTGGAAATGTGTTTCCTTAGCTTAATGGTTGTTCATGTAACTCCAGTTTCAGTGGTATGCAATGAAAAGCCCAGAAACTCCAGAAACGAAATATGCTGGGGCCACAGTAGGACTTTCCTTTAATCATGAAAGCTCCTGTTTTGGTGGTTTTGTTTTGAGTTTTTGGGTATTTTGGTTGTTGTTTTTTTTACTTCTGGGGTTTGGGTTTTCTTTCCTTTTGTTTTGGGGCTTTTGGGTTTCTTTTGGGGGGGGGTAGTTTGTTTGTTTGTTTGTTTGTTTTTTGGTTGGGTGGTTTTTTTTGGTTTTTTTTGGTGTTTTTTGTTGTTGTTGTTGTTGTTTTTTTTTTAAGGAAAGGAAAGAGAAAGCACCAGTGTTATTAATGAGGCTTTGTGGTCTTCAGATTCAGGAAGTTGGGGGGGTGTCAGTCATCCCAGATTTTCCACCATCTCACAGGAGGTAATTCAGCAATCCCTGCCTTGATTGATAATGCAGTATCAGTTTGCAAAGGCCACTGCAAAGGCAGACTTCTCAAAGTAAAAGAAAAGTGGATATTAATTCATTTGTTGAATAATATTCTGTCTCCTTCTATTAATGTATCAGGTCTTTATCAGTGTTAATATTTTTGATAGCACATAATAAGTGTTAACAAAGAAATTTAAGAAATAGGCATGGTTACAGATATCATGACAGTGCTTATGTGCGGGATGTTCCATATATTTTCCTTTAAATATGGAAGTGAATACACCATGTACAGTACTTACCAATAATAGTAATGATTTATAGTTTAATTACACATTATTTGGCTCCTGCTGATTGTTCACTCATAAGTATCTTACTGCCTAATTTGCATTTGTTGCACCATGTTTAGAATTGCATTTATTTAAACCAGTATTTCAAAGTTTCTCCTCCTAGATGCCCCAAAAAGCCAAGAACATTTTCTCCCCTTGACGTGTAATTTGGCTGCTGGGATTTTCAGAGGGGGATGAAAGGGGACATAGAAAGGGAATTGTAGGGTTTGGACAGGGTTTGTAGCATTGGCAATTGGCCAAAACTGCACAAGTGTTCTGATAGTTCTTCTGCTATTCATAATTTTGTCTAGTACTTGCCATGTCTATTCATCCATGGATAAACGTTTCATCATATTTGAGAAGAGAGCGACATTTCTCTAGAAACCCAAACTGGTAGACCCCAAAGGTATTCAAAACTTTTTCTTTTTCCTGTACTTTTTCTATATTTTGCCATGCCATGTAATCCACTCCTAGGACTATCCAGACATTCAACCTAAGTAGATCCTTGCTACCATGAGACCTTAGAACACAGGAAAGTCTTTCCTACACTACTCTGATAGCACAGGCCACATAATAGTATTTTAGTCTTCCTGTCTCTTACACAGGTTCATGAGGTTGCTGGGACTCTTTGGTGGCATGTCAATAGGATTGATGAACTGGATGCTCTCTGGACTAAAAGGAAAAAAGCACCCTGAAATGATTGCCTTATGGTTTGCATGAAATGATTAGGATTAGGCTTGATAACCCTAGTTGGGCTTTGTGTCTAATGTTCCACTACATTTAAATTGCGAATTGCAAGATGCAAACCCTTTACAACAACTCAGCAAGGTGGCTTTGGTCTGATCCAAACAAAAGAAGTGAAGGGTGATGCATGACAATTTATAGCTGGGCACTGATGGCTCAGATTGAGACAGAATTGATCTCAGCTGTTTTGGTGTGACTTGAAGACACAACCCTTTTGGAAATATCAGATTTCTCCACCAAAAAAAAACCCAAACAAAACCCCTAAAAAACTAAAGGGAGTTTCTGGTTATCGTAGTGAGAAGATTTACGGAGTTTGCCAATTTAGCTGTCTTTCCCCATGTCTGCATGTGACTTTTGGATGAAGGATAATAAAAATAAAGCCAAGAAAATGTCAAGAAAGGAATATGGACTCAATTACTTTGCCTTTAAGATCCATGTTTGCTTTGAAATAAGCCTTAGATTATTACAAGTAAGTTTATAAATTAAATAGCATACACTTATTTATCTTTTTGTATGAGCAGTTTTCATAAATTACTACAGGTAATCAGAATAATTGTCTCAATAGTCATCTAATTTCAAACTCTTCCATCATTCTGAGAGTTAGAAATACAGGGATCAAAAAGGAGTTCATTATATATTGAAAACAGAGGTCCTAAACCAAATATCAGAAAAACAAACAAAATAATCCTTTTTGTAAATTCCAATTCTGGTATAAGCTTTCTTTTAAGTCACAGGAGCCAGCTATGAATACAGTACAAAATCCAATCTAGCAAAATACCAGCTGGTTTTGATTTGGATATTATTGTACTTTTTAATACAGATTTTTGCCTTTCTGATTAAGTATTTGTACAAGTAGAAGCAGGTTACTTCAGCAGCTGAAATTGTTCATATAATTGGTCAAACAGAAGATCAGACAAATGATTTTCATTATGCATATCAAATGAGAGCACAATGGACTAGTGTCTCAGGATTTCTGTAGCTGCCCTCCCAGAGCAGCTATTCTGCAGCCAGGTATGAAATCAGTTAAACTGAGGCTTTTAACATTCCTTGTTCTCCTTTTAGATGCTTTGTTTGTATTTGTTTTGCTTTTAAATTCCAATAGACACTGTTCTATACTGAGCTACCATTGCTTGCATTCTTGATCACAAGAATTGGAATTACTATTTATCCATGTGCTGGTTTGCCCAGGTTTTATGTTGTGACTGTCACTCACCTGAGAGTTGATCACATTGATTGAAAATGTAAGGCCTGAGCTCTGTTTTTACTTTTCTTCATTCTGCAGAGCCTACTTTGGGGGAAAAAATAAAAGAGGTGTTTGAGAGACATTTCATGGCCCAGTTGATGTCCACTAGCACAGCTTCTAGTGCCAGCACAAGGCTGAGAGCAGAAGCATGTGACAAGGGTCATGTCCCAGCACACCTGCCTCTTCCAGCCAGAGGTAGTCACACTAATGTGCAATTTGGTGCATGCAATTTGGTTTTGACAACACAGCAGTGCTCAGGGACCTCCCTGTGCTAAGCACAGAAACTTCTATCGAGCTCATTTCTGCCTCCAAGAATTCAGAAATACTGATGTTTCACTTAAGAAATTGAGAGTTTTGGAGATGACTTGTTCCCTTTCCCTTTCTGTTTTCACTTTCCGCTCAGCAGACACATCTGGGTTCTATCAAAATCTGTCTGTCTTGCAGTCATGAGTACAGAAGTCACTTGCCATACTCTGTGAGAGTGCAATTGGGCACTGAGGATCAAACAGCCAAATGAAATTTTGAAAGAAAAAGAACCACAAATTTTTATCTAGATGTTCACTAAGAAGTTAGTTAGTAGAAAAAGCAGAACCCTGGTCTTATCTTCAGTCTGGGGCTGATGCTGCCACATTTGCTGCTGTGTTTTTGAATGGTCTCTATACCAGCAGCTCAGGCAAAAATTGAGAGGCAGGGGCTGCACAGGACAGGCTTAAGAATCACACCCACATGCCTGAGAGCATTGTCCAAATGCTCCTTGAATTGTGTCAGGCTGGTGCTGTGACCTGGGGAGCCTGTTCCAGTGCCCAAGCACCCTCTGGCGTGATGAACCTTTTCCTACTCTCCAACCTACACCTCCCATGGCACGGCTTCATGCAGCTCCCTCGGCTCCTGTCATCAGAGAGAAGTGATCAGTGCCTGTCCCTCCTCTTCCCCTCATAAGGATGCTGTAGACCACAATGAGGTCTCCCCTCAGGCTTCTCTGGTCCAGGCTGAACAGACCAAGTGACCTCAGCTACTTCTCCTGTGGCTTTCCCTCAAGACACTTCACCATCCTTGTGGGCCTCCTTTGGACACTCTCTAACAGCTTCTTTGGATACAGCCCAGGGTACAGTTGTCTTTCTAGCCTGCAAAAAGCCCATTGCCGGTCACGTTTAACCTTTCATCCACCAGTTCCCCCAAGTCCTGGTCTGCAGGGCTGCTTTTAATACATTTCATCCCCTGGACTGTATTGATGTCATTGGTTGCCTTGACCCAGGTATGGGACCTCAAAACTTGGCCTTGTTGAAACTCATGAGGTTCCTACGGTCCCACCAGGCTTTTCAGAAAAACCTAGCCTATAGAATTTGCAACAACTTTGAAAAAAATTATAGGTTACTGTAATAATTATTGTAATTTTAAATAATTATCATTTTAATATTTAATGATATTACAGAAGTGAAATTCTATGGAAATATGAAGTGGAGCAATACCAGTTTGTTGTGGGTTGATTTGACTGCACCATAGTTTTTCTGAAATGTACCACATGAAAATCCACTACACATATTAAGCAGAGTCATGATACACTGCAGTTGCCTCTGGGGCAGTTACTAGCTTCCTCAGCCTCTTCGAGTATAAAAGTAGAAGCAATCTGATCACTTGTGCAGGTATAAATCTGCAAAAATATTATCTTTTTTTTCTTTGAGTTGTCATGGCAGTATTCTCAGTGGATCTTCTCTTTTAGCTGAGATGCATTTATGTCCATATAGTCAGCACAAAACTGGAATTCACACATTACTTTTTAAATAATTTGTGCTGAAAATTCAGGTTATCACTCCTAGTTATTTTGGTTTTAAGCACTGGTTGCTGTCTATCAGCTAAGCTCATTTGTGTACCAAGAAATGTCATGTTAATCATATGGAGAATACAGAAAGAAATGAATCAGCTCTTAGTAGTAGTTGAAAGTGCAGAATTGCAGAAATATTTTGCTGAATGGACAAAACCTAAAAAGCTCCTCAGATTCGTAATTCTTCAATCCTTGTATCCTCTGATGGTAGCCCTAGTCATATCTAACCAAAAGGCTTTCTTTTGCTCATTTTATATAATGCCCTTTCAAAATGCATCTTGGTACTGCATTTACTATCTGAAATTTAGGATTTGTTTTCCTTCTCACCTTTGCTCCTTTCTGTCTTCTTTTTGAAGAGTCCCATTACTTCTACATTTCTTTTTCCATAACTCATCTGTATTTTCACATTTTTGAATGGTTGCCAAAGCAGTAGTGGAATTACTGGGTTTACCTGTATGCTCTTTGTCTGATTTCCAGATGGAAGTCTTTTTTCTTGTGGTTCACTTGCCAGGATTTGTCCTCAGGTGATAATAACTTTAATGTACTTTCTGCCAGTTTCTATTTCATCATGTTACCTCTTGCACTTTAGGGTTCAGCAAATCTGACAAACCAGCAAAATGCAAAAGGTAACAGAATTGCCACAGCAAAAACATTTGCTAGCATGGGGATGAGGGGTAAAGGAGCTCGGTCTTGGTGTTATTAATAATAAAAGCAATAATAAAACTGCAGAGATGCAGGAAATTCTTTTTGCAGACTGAAGTATTAGTTTGTGTTCAGCAGCCAACCAGGGGCAGGAGAGGTGATGAAAGCAAAATTGATCCTGTTTGTTTTCTCCAGATGTCATTACTGCCTGATGTCTTGACATTTCTTTAAGCGCCTGAGAAGGAACAGCTATGTGATTCTTCTGTTTTCTGATAGATTTGTGAGTTAGGTCAAGGTTCATTTCATTTCACGCTGGGAAGGCTGAGGTAGGAAAGTTAACAAATGTTTTTTTTTTGGATAGTACATAGAGCAGAGGAAGAGCTTAATTTTCAACCTCTTTGTCATAGCTTAGTCCTAAGACAACAGCTAGACTGAACCTACCTGCACGGTTTGTTGAACGGCTCTAAGTTTTAACCCATCCCTGTGGAAGGGTATCTGAAATCTGTTCTCCTTGGACCTTTAAGGGTCTTTGCTGCTTGTGGCCACCCCTGAGGTGCAACTGCAAGCTCAGTGTCCTTTGTGGGGACTCAGTGACTTCCTGGGTCCCTGAGTGTGGGTATGTTGCTAAGATTTCCATCCTTTTGAGGTTAGTGGTTCTTCATGTTACTGTAGAAGGATGCAGTGGGTTCTTTGTTGAAGTGGGGCAGTTTGCCTCAGTCTGCTCTGCGTATGAGAATTTCCAGCTAAAGGCAGGGCTATGCTCTTGGAGCGAGGCACATACTGACTTGGAGATACAAAGCACTTACTTAACCAGCACTACTTCAAGCTTTTCCATCAATAGAGTATGTTCCTTTCAGCAGTTTGAGCTTGCCTTATTGCTGGGATGTTGCACTGGGCTAGTCAACACAGTTTAAGCAGTTTTTGTACTACTGAATTGGTAAACTTGGAGTAAGAGGAGAAATACTGAAAATATAAGAGCAAAGCAATGGCAGAAAAAGTCATGAAGTGTAGCTGGAATTTCTTTTACAGATATTTTTCTTCAAATACAGAAGTTCATTAAGAAGCCACTGAAGTGGACCACAGTTCAGCAGAGTGCTTAACACTGTTCCCATGTAACTGACACAGTCTGTGTTGGTGGGACTTGGTATTACTGGCTATATTTTGAGTGCTGAAGTTAACCCAAAACTTAAGTACCCTTCTCAACTGTAAAGTAGTAGTCTAACCTGCAATTGTTCCTTTTTAAAAATTCATGCTATTGTTTTTTCTATTTCTTTATAAAATTAAAGAAAAATAAGAAGAATCCTTTAAAAACCAACTGATATGTAAATTGACAGGATTAAAAAAAATAAAGTTTTCAGGATTGGATGCATCAAACACACAGAAAATTCTACTTCTTCATTTGTTTGTAACTTTAAATTTATCTTGAAGTTACAGTGGGGTTTCAACAAGAAGGGCAGTTTAGGGGTGAAGAAAATAACATCTTTGTAGAGATCTTGCACTCAGATTCACACCAACAAAAAAGTATTAAAGACACGAAAGAAAAAAATTAATTGCTGCAATGACTGCTTTTTGACTATTGAAGCACTAGTGGGAAAAGCTAGTGCAGCAGAGTATCAGTTGATCTTAAAGTAAAATAAAGCAGTAATACTGCCTCTGATTATTAGATGCAAAAGTTCAGCCATTGTGATGCAGGAGTTTTGGGCTGGAACTCAGCAATCACTACTCTATCCTTACTTCCCTTGAAAATTCAATAAGAATAACTAGCAAAGCCCTCCAGACTTAAACAGCCCACATAATTCTGAAACCATAAATAAATAAACCTGTATGAAAAATTGAATGGCTATATTGTTCTTATTCTTCTAATGCGAAGTATTTCCCTTGTAAACCACTCAGTTATCTCTGTCATTTGTTCTTAATGGGTTAGAGGTTTGTAAACAACTGATTGGCAAAACTCCAGTGAGGCTTTATAGAAGTTATTATCTAAGATTTATTTTAAAAATTAAACATTTCCATGTTCATAGGAAGGCAGTAATCCAGCTGGAATGGTTTAAAAAGGTGAGGTACAGTTAAACGATTTCTGAAATTCTCTAGTGGAGACTTTGTGGGCTATTCCCAGCTGATCTGTTATATTAACTTATAAAAGTAATTTTACTAGTTAAATTATTTACCATTCACTTGATTGACAGCACTACTTGTTTTCATAGAAATAAATACTTGTTATAAAGGGTCAATCTTACAGCATTACACATATAAGGCATAAACTAACATGGAATGCTTTTTTTCCTATAAAATATAAGGAAAGAGACTTATATTTGCGAGTGTTGTGTCTTTGTGTATAAGCTGTATGAGCTTTTATGGGATGTAGTTGCATCAGCTTTTGTTATACTTTGATCTTTATTCAATATGACTTCTTTATTGAAGTTTTGTCATCACTGTCTTGACCTGAGGTATTACATGTCTGTAGTGGTTTTTCAGAGATAGTGGAAAAGCTTTAGGTATTCCATAAGATCATTCTTAAAAAACATGATGTAAAATCTTCTGAAAGGTGCTTTAATTGGAGGACAGGTAGATCAAGTTTTGGTTTCCCCAGCTGGCAGCCTCCACAAAACCACTCTCTCACTCTCCCTGCAGCAGGGAGAAAGTTGGAAAAGCAGGAGAGAGAAAGTGCATGTACTGAAATAAAATGAGAGAAATCTCACCAGTTTCTGTCACAAGCAAAACAGCCCCTCTGAGGGAGCAGCTGCTCAGCATGGGGCTGTGCTTGGCTGTGGTCTCTTTGTGGGTATGCCTTCTTTGCCATACAGTACCATTACTGCTCTGGTCCTGTTGTTCCCTCATTCTCCTCGGTATTTTCTCTCCTTATTAAAGATGTTTTCACAGAGGCTTGGCTGAAGGACTCAGCCGTGTCTGTCATGGTCCATTTGGATCACTCATATTTACAGGACAAGGTACTCTTTAAATTAAACTTTATTCTATGAGCTCAGTCGATAATGCAACAAACAAACAAGTTGCAGCCATTTTCACAATAAACAATCCCTCTTATGTCCTGGAAGATCATGGGTTAAACATTAGCTCTTCAGTTTGATGAAGAATTGGTGAGTTATTTGTGCTCCCACTTTCAAGTCTTCCACTTTTCTGAGAACCAAATAATACTGATCACATGGACCTAGGGAGACCTCATAGAACCTTTCATTATCTAAAGGGGCTACAAGAGGTCTGGAGAGAGACTTTTTACAAGGGTGTGTTGTGACAGGACAAGGGGGATTTAGTTTAAACTGAAAAGGAAGCAGGTTTGAACAAGACATATGGAAGAAATCCTTCACTATGAGGGTGGCAAGGCACTGGCAAAGGTTGTCCAGAAAAGGTATGAATGCCCCATCCCTGGCAATGTTCAAGGCCAGGTTGGATGGGTCTTTGAGCAACCTGGTTCAGTGGAAGGTGTCCCTGCCCATGGCAGGGGTGTTGGAACTGGATGATCATTAATGTTCCTTCCAACCTAAAGCATTCTAAAAATTGATTCTATAAGTTGATGGAAACAACTGTACTGGGTGCAACCAAAGGCCAGTTCAAGCCCTTATACCAAATAATGTACAGAATGTTGTGGAAGGAGTTTGAAGGGAAAGGAAAAGTTACCCGCTCCTAGGTATGTACAATTCACATATTTTATAATTGCCGCTAAATGACCATGTTCATTCTGTCAAATAAGATATTTTTTGAAATATGCTTTACAGGGATATTGCATTTTAATAGTGAAGTATTTTTATAACATTTAGATTAGGGTAGAATTTTTTCATTAAACAGTGCAGAATTTTCTCATTAAACAGTGCAATTTTAAGCAAAGAAGTAGAGGGGAGAAGCAGCACTCTGTCTTCCTTTCCTCACCTCCTCTCTGCAAAGCTACATGGGTTTTGTTGCCAAGTCTTCTTTGGGTCTTTTCAGAAATTAGTTTTCTTTGGAAAAAGGTACACTTTTTGCATTAGGCTGCATACCATTTTTTTCTTTGAAAATTTTGTATCAACTTTTAAAAATGATCTGCTTATCAAAATTGTATTTATACTACATTGTGAAAGATTTTTGAAATACTTTGTTCTAAACTAGGCAAACCTGTAGGGTTTTTAAGTGCTGTTTTTTTTGTCTTTTTAGAAAAAAATCATTATTATTTTCTAAAGTTTGCTTGGTTTGTCAAGTATTTTGGTCCTTATGACATTGTTTTTCAATTTGACTGAAGATTTGGAGCCCCAAAATGACACAGGAGACAAACCAAAAAAGTTTAATACGCAGTAAATTCCGTAGTGTTTAAGGCCACTTGTTTCCTTGTCTCTTGTACTAGGAATTTTCACTGTCTCTCTTCTCACCTCTCTTGCCTCTCAACAAATAATTATATCCTGCTTCTATTTGGACACCCATTTTTATGAGAAGGTAAGGAATTGGAGAATATAAGAGCTGTTATTTCCATAGCAGTTCTGACATTCAGATTTGCTTTAGAGCTTTTTTGGCAAAGGTTGCCATCTTGTTCCAGAAAATACCTGGTAATGTCAGTCTTTGTGTGACTTTTCTGAACAGACAGTCTACAAATATTCTATACTGTCCTCCTTAAGAGACAATTGTAACTGAAAGCTTGAGTTTATTGAAATCTTTATGAGTTGTGTGTTCTGAATTTTACCAATGGGTTAAACAGTCATGTCTGGCCTCTGAAGGATCACAGAATATTCCTGAGTTGGAAGGCACCCACAAGCACCAGAGAGTCCAGCTCCTGGCCTTGCACATGACCATCCCCAGGAGTCACATCCACATGCCTGAGAGCATTGTCCAAACTCTTTGTGAGCTCTGTCAGACTTGGTGTAATGACCACTTCCCTGGGGAGCCTGTTCAGTGCCCAACCACCCTCTGGGTGAAGGTTTTCCTTATCTGTAATCTAAAACTCCACTGACACAACTTTAGGCCATTCCCTTGGGTCCTGTCACTGCTCCTTTCCGTTTCTACAGTACCATCCATAAGTGGGCAGGGAATATAAACCTGAACAGGTAAAGAGAGCTCTCAGCTGTACTTTGGAAATGGAGACTGGAATTGTAACTTTTTGGAGAGATAAAAAAATCATCCATTAGCTATCCTGTGGTTATTTGGGTAGTTTTCTAAGATTTTTGGTCAAATTTAAAAAATTGTTGTAGGTTGACTTTCACAGTTTGTCACCAAAAGTCCTTGCAAAACTTGTTCTTATGCCACTTCTGTACTCAGTTTCTTTCAAAATTTTCTTCTTTTTGTGAAAATATTTTGGCTGTGACATTAAGGGGGTCTGATATTTAGGTGCTTGCTGCATTAGAATCTCTGTACAGAGAGGCCTCCTGTGTTCCACTGAGGTAAACCGGGTGTGAACAGTTTAGTCTGAAGTAACAAAAAGGGAACACTTTGATTTTCACACACATATTTTCACTTCTGAACAGTGGCACAGAATCTAGTTAGCAGTTGTGCTGTTGTGCCACAGCTGTCTCGGCTCTAATCTTGCCCTCCTATTCTTCCAATGAGGCTTTTTGATTAACTTTTTATTCTTAGGATAGCAATTTGTACCAAGGATCTAATTAGAACTTTATGTAACACAGGCAAAGCCCTCCTTTTGCAAGTCTGTCTCACCTCAGTCCTGCTATTCTTGCAGCTTTCAGTATGGAGCATTCTGAAATATCTGATATTTCAAGCTATCTCCTCTGGTTGAAAACAATTTCAGCTATTGAGAGTCGGGAAAAGGGTTCATTTGATTCTCTTGTCCCGGTAAGGAAAACTGTAACATATCTCTAAAATAAGGCATGTTTTTAAATTTCAGTTCTGAGGGTTAGGCTTCTTTTTGGGGGGGAAATGAATGAAACTGAACTCTGATGAACTAAATGAACTCAGACCTAAGACCATAGCTCTTCTGTGTTTCTTTCTAATGAAAAGATAAGTAATAAAGAATTGTCTTTTACAAAAGCTGATCATTTTTCTGGGGAGAAAATGCATAGTTCTATATACCTGGAATTAAAATATATTGCCACTATTTCTATTTTATCATTTCTTTAATGATCAAGAAAAAAAAAAACTGTATTACATATAATTTTTACTTCCTGACAAAACATGTAATTGAGATCTGGCTTTAAAATGGTAATAAATATGAGTTGAACATATGAGTATTAATGCTTATCACCAGATAGCACACAGTAATGTTGCATATTGTGTATAAAATAAGTGATTTATTCTATGTTTACAGCAATATATGTTGCTACTTCTAATTCCAAGTATTTTGAAGAAGCTATTTATTTATTTTGATGTCATGTGCACTGGAAATATTTTAATAGCAGATGGCTTTTGGTGACCGGGTTTGGTAAGCCATGTAGAATGTGCTGGATGGGAAAGAAGACAGAGTATCTTTCTTTCTTCTATGTATCTTCATCTCATGTGAAATATAAATTTAATAGGGTATTTTTAAATTAAAATATGCTAATATTTTGCAGAAGAGGCACACATCTGAACTGTTAAGTATGTGATCAACAACCTGAAGAATTACTCAGTTCTAGCTGTGTCAGATCAGCGTTGAGCTAATAAGTGAGCAAAAGGGTCTTTAGTAACAGATGGGCTGACAACAAAAAAATACTTGAATCCCTGTTTGTATAAGGGTAGAGCACTTATAATTGAAGAAGACATTTCAAAATGTGTCACAAAGCATATAGCATGTGAAGGATGGGCTGACTTTAACTTTGGAGTCTCTTGCTTTCTCCTTGTTACGGCTGCCCTAAAAAACCTTGTGCCTCCCACAGATTCTGTGTTCTTCTTGCTGTAATATTTTCTATGTCATTTTTCTCCCATTCCTCTGAAGCACACGATGTTCCCATTTCTTGTCCTCCCAGCCAAACATTTATTTAGTATCAGGGTCAGGTCTGCAGTGGGGTTTTTATATGTTAGTGCTCAGAATTGGTGCACCTGCCTGTGAAGTTGCTTAGTTTTCGGAAAGGACCATCACATTAGGTGTTAGTTTTTCCCAGACATCCCATGGCGAAAGTCAGGATTTACAACAGGCTGAGAATGGTAAATGTGATATTTCTGGCAGGCATCATAATTTACTGGAGGAGGGGGATGTGTTTCATTTGCAGGGTGGGATTGGTGCCTAAAAGGTAGGGTAGGAGGAGACTGGATCTGTCCAAATGGTTCGGGGGAAGGCTGTCTCATGTCTGAATGCCAGTTTCTTGGGATAGATGTTGAATTATTTTCAAGGTTGAAATGCTGTTGTACAGGCTCAAGAGAAATCTGAGTTCCTGAAGCTGAATATTTTTAGGACTGTGCTCTTTGTGTTCTGCCTCTCTCCTGCCTTAAGCAGACAGCTCTGTTTGTGTTACTAAATGCTATGCTTAGTCCTTTTCCAGGTGTTCTCTCCTAGTGCCTGATGTATAGAGCATAACTTTTGGTTTCCTTTGCCAGGAAATGTTTTCTTTATCCCTTCTGACAGTAATCAAAGCTTACTTCTGAAAGCTCTCTCCTGGAGTTTTTCCATTTAAAAAAAGAGAACCAAACCACCATCATATCAGAGACAGATATCCAGGAGATGTTTCTCATTGTTACTGTTTTTGCTGTTATTACTAGAGGAAGAGGCTGCCTTGACGCTCTGAACTGTTTAACGTTCCAGTGTTTTGGGGGGTGCTGTTCAGTGCATGAAGGGTGGTTGTGACGTTTGAAGCTCCCCTAATTGCTTTGCAAACCCATCTTCTCAGTCTTGATTCAGCTCAGCTCTGACAGTTTTTAGGTTTTGTGTCTTTGATTGTTACATGTATTGTTCAATACAGTGAAAGTTGAATGTTGTCTTTGTGTACAAGGAAAGTCATTCCATTTTGTGGGATAGGTGGCTTCTAATATATACATTCATGCAGTAAATTCAGAGAGTGCAGAACTTTCCTAGTCATTTTCAGGTCACTGCTAATAATGGATACAAAGAGCAGCATCCTAGCATCCTAAATGTTTGTGTTTTACAAAGCAGAAAATGTGTCTTGAAATCAGTAACTAAAAGATATCCTATAACCCAGGAATGATCACATTTCAAAGTGCTGCCTTGTATACCTTTTGTGCCTGTGTCATGAGAAAAAGGGCCATGTTACTTACTGCTAGATAAGTCATTGCTCCCACCTATTTTAATTCAGTTTAAGACTATGTTTTTACTCAGTGTTTCTACATCCAATCCTAGCCAAAACAATGCTGTTAAGAAATGACAGAATGCTAAAATGTAAAGATCGGGAAAGACCTCACAGGTCGCATCGCCCATCTGTCAGAATGTGTGTTCTGCCTACAGTAGTCATTTCAGTGCTAACCTCAGTTTGCACAAAGGAGTTTTAGGCAACAAAGCTTCAACCTCTCCACTAGGGAGACTGTACTATTGATTGTTGAATTTGCCACATAGTTGTAGCTGGGGATAAAATCTACTTGGCTGCCCTTGGCATGAAACTGAAAAATATTCCCACTGTAAAAACTGCAAAATATTGATTGAAAAACAGGCAAGTATAATTTTCCTGATATTAAGTGCTTTTCACAGATAACATCAAAGAATTATTTAAATATATTTTTATATTTCTTCCCTTGCTTTCTGTCCATTTTGTGAAGTTTGTTTTTTAGTCCTATTTGCACCCATAATGGGACCATAATAGGTCCTATCCACCTATTTGCACCCACAATCTATTTTTTCAAGTTCACAAGGATGCTTTTCCCTTTATCATTTCTCAAGGAGAATCACCTTTTTATTTTCCAGGCCTATAATTTTATGTGAGGTGTATTTTTAAGGTTCTGTGCAACTTCTTTGAAAGCATGTTGGTTGTGCTGTACTCTCCAGTCATTTCCACTGTGGTTCAGACTTAAGGGCCCCTGGCATTTTGTTTACTTAAACAATGACATATCATGGAGCTCCTTTTGTGGCACTGTTACTTCTCCTCAAGTTCAGTCCCTTTACATCGTTTCATTATTCTCCAAACCTATGGTGCCATGTTGCATTGATTTTCTGTTTGGAAACTTTTTGCTTAATGCTATTTCTAAGAATCGAGAGGTCAACAGCAATGCATTTTAATAGAGTATGTGAGGAGAAGTAGGTGTAGCTTTCTTTCTCTGTGGAAAATGTTTCTTTATAGAGGATCTATAAGGTTATAAATATATGTGTTTAATCTGTTGCTAATTTATGTTTTTTTGTTTTTACATGACAGCTTTCCTTGTGGCCACAGTACTGCTTCTACTTTCTCTTTGTTCAGAGATCTTGTTGTGGTCTTGCAGTACTTGGAAGGGTCTAAGTGAAAGATGAGGACAGACTTCTTAACAGGACCTGCTGTGGCAGGATAAGGGCTAATGGTGTAAAGTTGAAAGATGATTGATTTAGATTAGATATAAGGAAGAGATGTTTCACAGTGATGGTGGTAAAATACTACAGGTGCTCAGAGTTGGTGAATGCCCTACCCTGAAAATATTCAAGGTCAGGTTGGATGGGGCTCTGAATAACTTGATCTAGTTGAAGATGACCCTACTTATCACAGGATCCTTGGACTAGGTGAGCTTCAAAGGTTCTTTCCAACTCAAACCATTCCATGATTTAATGATTTGGTGTTTCTCCTACTTGGCTACATTCATCTTCTAGAAGGGCAGTTTTCTTAGCTTGGGCTTATCGTCATACAAACAGCCACAAGTCAAGTGCTCCCCTCAGAGCCCAGCTTGAGTGAGTTCATGTCTGCACTGTGTACACAGCATTTTCTTTCATAACTAAAGGCTGCTTTTTGCCTTCTTCTGCTGGTCCAGTCTCACCTCCAAGAATTGATTTGTAGGTTTTTCAGAAAATAGAGTGACTAAATAAAAGGTGCTGAACAAGTATCTGTTCTACAGTGAAATTTCAGAATAATTGGTGTTTTGAAGGCAAAGCAGATTTGACTTGGGGAATTCAACTTTCTTGCCAGTTTACATAAACATTTAGTTATTGTGTTGGATATTGAAAAACAAAGATAACAAACTCACACTTAGGGAAATCACCTCATCTTGAGGTTCATCTTCACTCCAGACACCTCCCCTCCTCTAGCCATCACTTCAGGGCCCACTCAGTGCCTTTGGGGGATGAGGGACTTGGGGTCCCTCACACATGGGGTTGGAGCTGGGATCAGGACATGCTTGTTTCTCTTTGCTGCTCCTTTTTCCACACCCTTTCCTTCCTTATTACTTGTTTCTCCTGCCCCAGTGGTGGGTCTGGTGTGACACTGGCTGGAACCATCTCTGCCCAGCATAGGGCAGCCCTGACTTCTCCTCACAGGAGCTTCCCTTGCTGTTTTCATTGAGTAGGGAGCAGAAGGCAGGCAGAAAAGACACAAGATTCATGCTTCACTAGGATGTACTCCTTAAAGCAGATGCTTGAATGTAGCAGAGTGAGGAATAGCAAGGTGTAAAGTCTAGAAATTGGACTGATTTTTCTTCTCTGTGCAAAATTTTTAAACTATGAGGGAAATTGGTCCTAAAAACAAAAAGATAATGTAATTTGCATATTTCCACTCTCTGTCCTACATCAAAATTGCATCATTCAAAAGGGAACACCCTCTTCAATCAGTAATAACCTGATGGTTACAAAGGTTCACAAGGAGAGCCCTAGCTAACATTGGCAGCTGGTGATGCTCCCGCTGGGTGCTACAACCTGTAAAATTATGGAAAATCTGGCAGTTCTGGCATGTGCTGTCCTGCAAGCCACCCACAGAGACCTCAGGTTCTTAGGCTGAAGGACATCAGCAAGGAAACCAAGATTTAAAAACGGTTGTTGAGCCCTATTGTAAAGTACCAAATAGCTGTAATTTATGTAGCAGAGCATCTCCATTGAGAAATGCATTTTATGCCACGTGAAGCTAAACCATGTAAAAGAGCTGATTCCCCCTGAGCCCTGGATAGCTGCACTTCACACATGGATGTTTATCTGTTAAACTGATGTACTGTGAGTGCAGTGGTCCTGCAGTGATTTAGGGTTTGAAAGAAGCTGTCGGGCAAGCTATATATATTTGATATATTTGGAATTATTTAGTTAATTTTATTCATCACTTAGATATTCTGGGACATAAAGGAGCACTCTGGGACATCAATTAAAACTTTTCCAGAGGACGCTAGGGTAGAAGTTTGCTTCCACTGACATAAAAATCAAAACATTCTTTGCTCCAGCACAGACCAACTTGAATTTGCAGTTTATTGCAGATATTCAAAATCAAGTTTTTTCTTTAAGTTCTTCCTGTATACTTAAATGTATATACATTAAGTGAAAGCCTTTGGTAAAATAGCTTTGCCTCTATGCATACTTAGCCAGAATCAGTGAGTTAATTTGATGCATTATATGGACTACAGTAAATGCCAGCTCTCCTCATGCCCGCTTCAGTGCTAAAACAAGATTTTTTGTGATTTTGTTATTTGTGCTATAGAACCTTTCAGAAACTCTAAAACTTTTCTATTTCTTGTTCTTTTGTCTCTGTGGAGAGTTTTAACTCTGACACCAGTAAGCCTTGGTGACTTCTGCCCTTGATAAGCAGAGATAAGCATTCTATGGCACTGTTTCCTTTCTTGATGGGCTCCTGTTTACAGTGCTGAATGAAACAGATTAACCTGAAAGCAGGTGTTTCATTCTTTAAGATTTATGTTCTGATAAACCTTTTAGACAGTTACTGAATTTTGTTAAAGTAATTCCCCCGTTTCATATTTAGTTTTGCATTCTCTTTTTTTTTGTTCTCTTCATCTCCATGGTAATTTTTAGTCCATTTGTTTCTGTGGTTTTGAGGAGGGTTTTTATAACTCCATGCAGAAATGTTACACTCAAATTTCAGGTATTTCATTATATAAAAAGGGAACAGAATAAGACAGTGGATAACTTTTTTGTAAGCTTAGTGTACCATGATGTTAAAAATAAAAAGCCGTGGTGGGTAAGGCAGCCTTGACTTTTGAAAGAAAGGAGGAAAAGCCAAATATGAGAAGATATCATAATTAGGTTGCAAGTGCAGTCCAGATCCAGTCCCTCCATTGTTTGCATTGGGATCACACATGTGTTTGTTTTTCCTCTGGCCCTGCTCAGCCTTTGGAGAAAGTGTTGCAGTGTTTGTAGATGTGGCACTAAGGGACGTGGTTTAGTGGTGGGCTTGGCAGTGCTGGGTTAGCATTTGGACTCTGTGACCTTAGAACTCTTTTCCAACATAAATGATTCTAGGATTCCATGAAAGAAATAGCTGCAATTTGGTTTTGATTTTATTTTTCTCTCTCTGGAAAGAGTTCACTGAGGCTGAGAAAAAGAAAAGAAAAATAAAGCATACAGATAGTCAAAGAGGATGCCTAAAATCTGGATGCATACTTTTCTTCTGGTCTGAATCTGTGTGCATTCATGTGTATTTGCACAGAATCACCAAATATCCTGAGTTGGAAAGGACCCACAAGGATCATCTAGTACAACTCCTGGGCCTGCGCAGGACATCCCCAAGAGTCACACCATGTGCCTGAGAGCATTGTCCAAATGCTTATTGAACTCTGCCAGGCTTGGTGCTGTGACCACTTCCCTGGGGAGCCTCTTCCAGTGGCCAGAGAGCTTTTCCATTGATATTTCTATGTCCTTCATGAGATCTTATGGGGAAAAAAAATATGTTACATTAATCATTGCTATTTCAACCTGCTAACAGGTAAGATCATTACAGGCGAAATTTCAGCAACTTTCAAGTAGTGCTTTCTTCTCAATCCCTCTGATAGCCTCTGAATCCACACAGAAATGTTTAATTTTCCTTGTGTATGAGTTTTGTGGGGTTTTTTTAATAATGCAAATTAATACAGTTTTAAATAGGAAATTATTCCTACAGATTAAGTGAAAACAATGTAAAACTCCAAGTCTGCAAATAAGGCCACCTCCTTTGAAAAGTGCAATTTACATTTAAACTAAAAGGCTTTATATGAGGTTGCATTATATACAAAAGGAGTGGTCTTGAGGATTTCTTGAGGCATTTTTCTTCTTTCATGGCAGCTGCAATCTGCAAGCAAAGCTGCTTTTGACTTCTGTTTTATGTCTCAGGGTAGAGGTAGGATTGTTTGCTGCCAAGTCATTCTTTAGATGTTCAAAGAGGTTCTCTATCTTTTACATTTTCTGATTAATAGAAATGAAATGACTTTTTATCTTTTAGTCTTTCACTTTGTAATTCAGTGGTAAATATGACAAAAGGTGCTGTGTGTTCTGTGATCTTGAGGCCTCATAGCATGCCAGAGAATTACTGTTTTGACATCTAAATTGTCATTTAATCTTTCCTGCCATTGTGTGTAAATGTAAATCTATTTCTTCCAATTGTGAAACTCCTGAAAATAGGAACTTTAACTAATTCAGTATCACTTTCTTAAGGCCCTATGCAGTCTTACGCTGTGTATCTGAGAAATGCAGCATGCCCTATTCATGTACACATATAGGGACTGCTCTACTTTGAATTATTAAGACACAAAGTGCCAACATTTTGAAGTTATACAAAACTGAAAATGTGTATTTCAGAGAGTGTTTCAGAGTTTAGGGCTGACTGCCTGCAAAGATGAGCCTTTAACTCTGATATATGGTCCAGAGTTTATTGTCTGCACAAGATGGCAATAAGCCACAGACAATTCAACCTACTTTTAAAATGGTAATACATACGCTTTTGTATTACTCTCAATTTTACCACCCCCTTATTTTGAGTTTAATTAAATGTAATAATGTAGGTAATGATGATGATTCCTTAACAAGAAAAGCAGTAGAGAGTTCTAACAGCCTCAGGTTGCATAAGAGAAAGTTGAGATTGGATATTAAAAAAAAAGTCTTCACTGAAAGGGTGGTCAAGCCTTGGAACAGGCTGCCCAGGAAAGCAGTGGAATCACTGTACCTGGAAATGTTCAAAATCCATTTAGGTGGGGTGCTTAGGGACATGGTTTAGGGGTGGACCTGGCAGTGCTGGATTATTGGTTGGACTTGATCCTAGAGGTCATCACCAACCTTATTGATTGTATGAAATTAAAATTGCAGCTAGGAATAGGCATAGGTGGGCAATTTCAAAATGGTGACATACTTGGTTGTGTCTTCTTGTTAAGAAGTAATGTGCTGTGCTTATGATTTATAAAGTAGTGGCCTCATAACTATGTTTGTGACTTTGTGGTCTGGTGTTGAATATAGTCCTGCATAGCAGGAACAGTTAAAACAAGGACTTATGAATGCTGGAGAAAGCAACCCAGTATGATATGGATAGTTTCTAAAACTGTGAGTAATATGATTAAAACTAGTCAACCAGGATAATGCTTACATTCGTGGTAGAGAGAAAGTTCACCTTGTCTGAGAGGTATGAGTCATGTCATACACTTTTAGAGAATTTGGCAGCCGAGTAATTGTTCATGAACCAGACCATGTGCCTTTTTGTTCTGTTTCTACTGGCTTCAAGTGCTCAAGTGCTTTTACTCTGTCTTGCTTCTAAGTTGTGCTTTTGGCAGAAAAGCAAGCAGATCAATCTTGTGTATATTTGTGGAAGCAAAGTGTTTTATGCTCAAGTTGTTTAAGAAGAAGAATAAAAAAATCTCCCTTTTTTTTTTTTTTTTTTTTTTTCCCCAAAGCTATTCAAGTTTTGTCTCAGCTATGCCAGTCTTTCACTGCAGCTGTCAGTGTGATGCCTTTTTTCAAAGCACAGAGATGGCTCAGCTGAAAGCAGTGCTTCCAGTCAAGGGTAGGAGGAAGGTTCATGCAGGGAGGAGAAGCTGTAAGTTTGACTGCACAGTACATTGTCAGCTTAGTATAATACTTAGTGTATAGCTAGGGATTGGGATGGAGAAGGAGGTGAGTGAGGAATGGGGAAAACAGGATTACTCAATTGAATGCACTCAGTAATAGTCACACTTCTGTTGATTGGTTTGGTTTTATTTTGCATTTGAGAAAAGCTGGTAAAGTGTAATTCACTTGGTAAACTGTGATTCAGTGTCTTGGTCAAGACAGCAGAGAAGGTCAAAGTGCAGAGTTAGGAATAAAGTAATTATCTTCCAGGAAGCTATTTCTTCTCAACCAGTCTGAAGCCTAGATAAAGACTCTAGATCTGTGTGGGTATACAGATTGAGAGAAAAGAGGCAGTGCTATTGCAAAGGCACTATAGGCAGAGGTTCTCCAGAGAATCTAGACATGTTTTTGCGTGCCCTTGTTAATTTATGCACAGTTGGGAGCACTGTTAATGAGTCCTCGTTCATAGATTTGTCAGGGTTCTCCATTAGAAGTACAGACATACCTGAGTATCTTTTTTGAGAATTTGGTGAGCCAGTGTGACATTTTTTCAAGTCATGTTTTCCATAGATACGGACACATCATTCTGGAAAGTAAAATCTTTGACTCCTTGTTGATACTGACTTTTCCCTTCAGTAGTTTCACTGTGGTTACCAGGACTATTTGGATTCTGCTGTGTACTCCATGGCTAGCACTATATTTAGGGCTTTCTCCAGTGATTGCAAACTGTCTTGTCAACTTTGCATGATTGAAGTCTCCTACTTTAAAGCATGAGCTACAAACAGGGCCCAGCTAATGAAATAATCTCCATTTCCTGGACTTTAATGCAATCTTGCAGCTCAGGAGGTTAGTGTTCTTTGAATTACCATATATCAGAGAGATGGGAGCAAAATGTTTCTATTAAATCCTATTTCTTGTTAAAAAATCCAACAGAACAAATACCTGCCCCTCCCCCAGAAAAAAAACCCAAAAAGTTGCAAGTTGTAACAAGAAGCAGTGTCCCACGCACAGACATAATCACATGCCCAGATATGAACAGGAGGAACAGAGAAGGCGAATGCACCGATGATATTAGTTGTGAGTGCTTATAGTCACTATATCCATCTGAAACTATTGCACTGTGAATTTTTTCATGCCTGTCTGTCTGAACAGGATAAATGCCCCAGCTGCAGAAAATCATCACTTTGATAGATGAGTATAGTCTTTCCAATCAGTAAAGAATACAGTGAGCACAGTGTTGAAATGAACCCTGAGCAATACACTGGTCTGAAAACTAATTCTTTACAGGCTCTGTAGCAGGGCCACTCAGGAAAGAATCACATCATTCAAAGGAGCAGCTTTTAGTGCTCAGACTTTTCCTGTGGAACGGGTGATGGAACAAGTGATAACCCAGGGGTCGGGATTAGGTAGGAAGCTAACAAATGGAAGCATCGTGGTGAGTGTCCATGGTCTGGGCTTACAGAACATTTTGTCAAGGCTCACAAAGGACAGAGGGAAGTGATTAAAAAGAAGGAGGTCAGTTTAGAAATGTTTACAAATGTTTGGATTTTACCTTGTCAACCTAACATCTTTCTGTGATGAGAAATCTGCTAGCTCTGTGGATGAGGGAAGATCAGTTGATGTCATTTGCCTGGATTTTAGCAAGGTTTTCAGCACAATTTCTCTTTCATAGCCAAATGAGAGAGAAACTAAATGGATGGGTTTGCTAGAAGATGAGTGGGACGCTGGCTAGACCAGCAGACCCGAAGAGCAGTGGTCAGCAGTTCAAAGCTCGGTTACTGACAGTAAGTTACTGTGTGCTCATACAGAGTTGATAGAGGTGCTAATGTTGTTTATCTTCATTAATAACCAGAATGATTATTAGAGACCATTGTCAGCAAGGTTTGAGATAACACCAGACTGGGAAGAGCAGATCATACACTGAACTCTTCCCTGCTCTTCAGAGGAATATAGGCGAAGGAGAAATGTGCTGAGAGGAACCTCACAAAGTTCAATGAAAACATGCAGGAGTTCCCCATGACAGAATAAAACATGGAGCAGTCCCAGACAGGCACAGTCTGGCTAAGCTGCAGCTTTGTAGAGATGAAAACAAGTTGCACATGAGTCAGCCATTGCAGCAGTGAGGGGGAATGGCAAACTGGGCTGCACTTCCAGCCTGGGCAGCAGGGTGAGGGACATCTCATCCCCTTGTCACACTGCACCAGGAGTACTCTGTCCAGTCCTAAGTGTTCCCACATTTGTTTCTGATTTCTTTAGCTTTACTTCTGGAAAATCTGATATAGATAAAAGGCTTTGTTCTTTAATAGGTTAAAGAGATTTGGGTGAATGCTTTGGAGAATGACTTCTGAAAGATTTTCATTATTTTAGTAGATACTGGTTTTCAAATCATCAGTGGAAAGATGCTTTTATTCTGAAAACTGCAATTTTTTATTTTGTAGTTGGTTATAGGCCAACACAGTAGGTAAAAAGAAAAAGGAGATAAAATCAATACTGTTAAAAATTGCCAAGCTTATTCTTCCTCGCAAAGATATCACTTTTTAAGTGTATTGAGCTAAATATTAGTGTAAGTAAAAACTGTTATTCTAAAAAGGAAATAATTTGTTTTACCTCCAATGGTAATGCAACTATAGGCATATTCCATATGCCTAAAGCTAAAAATATTACAGTCATATGGCCTTCTGCTTTTACCTGTCACTTCAGTGTGTCCAGTGTTTTGGGACACAATGACAATAACAGGGTATGGGTGTATAATATCTTTTCCGCTACTATGCAATTTAATATCAAATAATACCTTACTGTGACACTGTTCCATGCCATGAAATGCAGACACACCAAATTGTAAGCAATTTTAATTCATAGTTACACAGTTGTATAGAAATTATGGCATTAATCAGCAGTAGCTTTTGTCCAGTAACATAACATTTCTTTGAACACAGAATTATCCTTGAATGACTGCACAAAAACTGGGGGGAAAAAACCCCAAACTCTGTTATTCTCACGTTATTTGAATTATTGCACTAATGTCATATTCCTAATTTGGGTTGGTAACAACCAAAGGTTTGGAATCCCACAGTAAATATTTGACGACAGGAATAGGATCAGTGTTTTCAGCAGTGCCGTGTTCATGCCTGCCATGCACAAAGAGAGCCTGCAGTCTGGACGAGTTTAAAGTGCAGTCATTCAGTGACCGATACACAGCGCAGATGAATAGAGCTAGAGAGCTACTGTGCTCAGCATTAGTATTTTCATCAGCCCAGTACAGTGACTGAAGAGTCTTTGCTGCCCAAGTAGGCATGAGAAAGGGTGCCTTCCATCACTCTTTGTACTACATGGACTACATGTAGGTCTTTCTGAGTCCTTGATTCATTCACAATCCCGTCTCGGCAGTCCTGCCTCAGTTTGACGTTTTACTGACGGTGCTTGCCTCTGGCTTACACGTTCTCACAACTTGCTGGTTTTCTCCAGAGTCTGAGCCAAGTTTATGCAGCTGGGTCGTATCAGAGCTTGGCATTGGGTCAGTAACACTGAATGCCAGAATGGAAAGAGCAAGAGGTTCAGGTGGTTGGAAGCTAGCCTAGATATGGGCTTCATCAAGAAATTAAAGATTAGGTTGGGCAGCTTTGCAGATGCTTAAGTCTTTTTAAACTGTTCTGTATTTCAATCTGAACCTCAGCTGAGTGTAAATGAGCCATGCCAATTACATACCTTTGACATAAATGTCACCATATATGTGGTTATATAGTACTACTAAGTAGTGTAAGCATTAAATGTTTCTCCTCTGTAAAGATCAGTTCATCATCTTGGTTCAAACACAAAAGGTGGATTTGTCAGGTAGGGAAGCTGAAACCCTCAACCTCAACATCCCCTGATTGAAAGTTGGATACATCAGGTTTCTTACAGTTCTGCTAAAAAATGATCAACTGGATAATATGGGTTCAGGATGTGGTCCAAAACTTGGAGAAACTAAAAAGAAAGGCCACAGTGAGCTGTGGTATGGAGGCTGAGAATCTATTCCCTTCATCCGTGATTGAGCAGTGCCCAAAGTTATATACTGTTGTATGATCTTAACTCAGTGGGAAAATGGGCTTTTAGACTTTTAACTTAATGCATAAGTATGGGTATTTCAATATTAATGAATTTCAGGTCTTTACATTTATTTTCTCTTTTTTTTTTCCCATTTCAGGCAAGCCCTGCCCCTATAATTGTCAACACAGACACTTTGGACACAATCCCTTATGTAAGTATTAAAGGTTTTTTTATGAATATGTAGAGTTGGTTTATTTTCACACATAAATTCTGCTTGGTATTGCATAGAAGTTTTCCTATAAACAAATACTGCAATTAATAATTCCTTTTAGAGTTACACAGTGAATTCTTTTCTGGGAAAAGAAATTGGAAATGAAAGTTGCACTCAGGTGAATCACAGCATATTATATATGCCCAATTTGTAGTTTATGTTTACTAAAAGTAGTCTTTCTTTGAAAAAAAGAAAAGTGATTTCCTTAAGGCTGTCATCCTTACCAGCAACATGAGCGTTTGCTTTTAGAGCCATGCACACCCTGCTAGTGTAATAGAAAGATTCCTGGATGCACAGTGTATCTTAAAGTGGTACCACATCCCTTCATTTGTCTCTCTGTCCTTCTTTTGTAGATGGAAATTGCTCATGATAAATAACAGCTCAAACTAATTGACTTAATATTTTCCTATTAATATCTCTTCTTTTTTATGACTTCTAGGAAACACATCATCCTAAAATAAATGCATGTTTTTATTAGATTTTTAAAAATCTGGTTTTTCTACAAGCATTTGATATTATTGTTTAGACTGTAAAATCAGCTATAGTTGAAGATAAAGGACATAGAAAAACACAAAGCAAGCGCATCACAAAGAGAGTAAGAGGCTTAAATGATTGGAGGAAAGAAAAGCAAGTAGCACAAAGCTAGCCAGCCAGTATCTAATCTTTATTTTGCATCATCTTAGTTCTCTTTTGGAAGCTCCTAATTAATGTCTCTCATCTGTCGTGTTTTGTCCACATCTGTTTCTTACGATACCAGTGCATAAGCCTAATTATTCATCTACCTAAACCAATCATGTTGCTGGGTTCTGTCTTTCAGAAGGCTGTTGATGAGGAAGTTTAATAGGGGTTGTCCTGGCCAGTTGGTTACTGACAATTCATAAAACTTAGAAATTATGGTGCATAGCACAGGTAAAAATCACAGCCAAGAGCAATTTAGAAGAATGGCAGTGCTCTAAAGCAGAAGAGAATTAAGTCCCTTGATGGGAATATGAACTATTGGGAAGGGTGAAAAAGTTAAATAGAATTTCTCTGTTCATTTGCATGCAGCTTTTTTAAAAGGCTCCCTATAATTTCTGTCTCAGTTTTCCATCCTAAGATCAAAACCATCTGCTATGGTCTCACTTTCAATAGGTCTGTCTGGCTTTTCTCCTGTATTTTGATGAGACATTTTATACTTACTGTTCTCTAGTCTTCCAGAAGGGACACTGTGAGCCCCAGTTCTCATTTTCAGCACTGGACCTGTGCCCAGGATCCTCTGCAGCTACGGTGTAAGAATTCCTAAATACAGATGCAATTACACTAGTGACAAGATGCTCAATCAATATGATCTATTCCCTTAACACATCCTATCAATACTTACACACTTTTATGCCACTTTTTTTGTACTAGAGTTCCTTTCTCTTAAATAATAAAGAACAAATGACCAAAGGCATTCAAGAGAAATGTTGACAGTAGGCTGAGAAGTGCCTGTGGGCTGTTTCAGTCTCCAACATAAGATGTGAACTGGATAAATAAACAGAAGGTGCTTGCTGTAGAAATAGACAAATCTGAATTAGTCACCTGGGAAGAGTTATTTCTCTTAGATATGAGACACAGCAGCACCACCACAGAGGGACTTATTTAACACTAGACACTAAGAAGCACTTCACCTTGACCTGTCTGCTGAGCCCAGGCCACCATAGTGCCCCACAGAACTTGGGGGTCTCTGCTTTACAAATAGGCATTTCCTTCTGCTCATGATTTGTGTGTTTGAACATTCTCTAAAATGAGACACAAAAACAAGCCATGAACAAATGACCTCTTCCTCCAAGCTAATATTTGAGGGAGTGGGCTGGGAGACCTGTGTTTTCTGTCTTGCTCTCAGGAGTAATGCAGTTAAATTTAGTTTGGTTTCATTTTATATTTCCTCTGCAAGGGAGATGTTGTAGGCTAGATCCACATTTGCTCCTGTGTGCATCCCCTCCTGGTCCAGGGATCCTTCCCAAGGTATATTTAGTGACAGCATGTAGTGGATTGACTCTGGCCAATAGCCAAACACCTTCTCACTCCTCTCTGCTGTGGGTCAGGTAGAAAATAGGAGATATAAAAGCAGAAGATAATGAGTTAAATAGGGAAAGCAAATGTTGCATGTGCAGGTAAAGCAAAATGAGAAATCCATTCACTGCTTCCCAGCAGCGGGCAGATGTTTAGCAAGGAAAGCAAGGCTTCATCAGCTGTAGCAGTTATTTGGGAAGACAAATACCATGATCATGAATGTTCTCCCTTGCTCCTCCTTTCCCTGAGCTTTTACTGCAGAACACCATGTGATATGGACTATTCCTTAGGTCTTGTGGGGTCATCTCTCCTGGCTAGGTCCCCTCCAAACCCTGTACCTGCCCTCAGCCAAATTGCTACTGGGACAGGAAGGGTAAAATTGAAAGGAGAAAAAGCCTTGATGTTGTGCAAGCTCTCTTCAGCAATAACCAAAATGCTGGTCTGTTATCAACATTCACTCATTGAATTATTGCTCCACATAGGCTACTATGGAGAATAAACCCCATTCCAGCAAAACCCCATAGAGCCTATAGTATTGTGTGGCGCCTGTAATCCAGCCTATAACAACATTATATTATAGGTGGAGGGTGTTATAACCTCATTATGTTATAGGGTGTTAGGGGAGTTTTGCCTCTCTTTTAAGTATTTGGAAATACAGACACAAATCTTCCAAACTGGATGAGTTAAATGTATGATAGTGCAGCCATCATCATATAATTTATTTTACAGGAAATGTAATTTAGTGGATATGCCCTAAAATATTTTTTCTGGATGAGGTCAGTTCAGAGAGATAACAAAAAGCTAGATTGAATTATGATCTTGAAACTTGAGCTGTGTCAAACAGCTGCATTTTCAGCATTGATAGGACTTCCAGACATGCGTGGGGGAAGACTCTAAGTGCCTGAGAATGTCTTTGGTGAATGTTTAAGTATCCTTAGAGTTAACTAGCTAGGTATTTGCACTTCTGAAAGACACTACTGATTTTTAGCTGCCATAAAATAAAATTCTAACGCTCTGAGAAAAAAAGTTACTATATGGATCAGAGAATCCAAGTTAAATGATTGTATTTTCTGTCCAAAGCTAAAAGGAGCCTTGGTGTAAGATGCTGGTCCTCTCTCAGAACTGTGGAGTGTTTAAAACACCCCGAAGTGCTGTTCCTTGGGGCTATAGGGATCTTAGATTCCTGCTATTCATCCCTGTTTTTCAGCTCTCATTGCTAAAGTACACTTGGAGTCCAGGACGACTGGATGGGGAGAACAAGAATTTTTCAGATCCTACTAATTGGGTCATGGTTCTAATGTTTACATTCTCTTTTTTTCATACTCTGTCTTTCTCTAGTCTTAGATGGTTGTCCTTGAATTCTTTTGATTGAGCTTGCCTTCCACAAATCTGAGCACCGTTTCTAAATCAACTTTGTGAGCAGAATTAAAAGGCAGGGAAATACATAAGCAAGTGATATGTCTGAAGAAAATTTTTGACATGTTAGTTTTTGATTTCTGACTGTTGGGATTTTCTAAGATATTTTTCATGAAAACCAGTTAATGATGTCCACTCACATGTTTGCACAAAAAAAGAAAAAAATTTTTTTAAACAACAGTAATTTTCAGTGCATTTACCAGAACAAAATTAAGTTATCAATTTTATACCATATAGAAATTATTTCCTAATTTAGGCACTGGAATAAGCATATATTTTCAAATTTTGGTGAATCAAAATGGGTTTTTTTTTTTCGGTAATTACTAGCCACAGCTGATAACCTGACAGATCCCTAAATAAGGTCAGGCTATTTTTAGTGTTGTTACATGCTGGATGAAGACTTCTCATCATTTCATTGGGCTGTTGGCACAAGCTGAGTCATTGTTCAGTTTTACAGGATGTACCCTCAATGAATTTCCAATTCATTAATGGTTCTGCTCATCCTCTCTGCCGTCTTCCTCCAAAAATTCCTGAGTGTTTTTGGGAGATACCTCTCACAGCGATGGTCAGCATTCACAAAGCATGACAATCTTCACATATCATCTTTGCACTGCTCCACCTGAGAGAAATTTCCTTTGTACAGTTGGTATACAACTGGTAAACTAAGTGATTTGTCTCATTAACCCTCTAATGATTTAAAATCACATTATTAAACATTTTGCAACTGTTGACATTCTTCAAACCTTTCAAATCAATAGTTTGGGAAAAAAATTATCCTTTGTGGGACTGGTTTTCATCAGTATGCTTTTTTTAGATGAGACAAAAGAAAACACCTCATTCTATTATTCTGTTATAATTTGGGCCTGCAGAAAATAACAGAAGAAACAGTTAATTAAGTTTGTTTCTAGGTTCAGTGGTTGGAAAACTTTGTCTCACCAAGCTTTGGACGTGGGAATAAATTTGATAGGAAGATTTGATGGTACAAAACGAATTATTCTGTGACATTTTAAACACAATTAAAAATTTGTGGGAGTTTGTTTGTTCTCTATTCTTTTGCTGTAAATTTTAGATCTTTTTGTATAATGAGAAGTAATAATTTAATAACATATGAATCATCTCATTTTCTCTGTTTCACAGAATAGGCCTTATTTATTTTTTTTCATTTCCAAAAAGCTGCATAGTTGAGTTAAAAGTATCTATAAGGCTGTCTTTGCTACATCACTTACAGAAATTGAAGGGAGCCTTTCCATTTATCTTATGATGGAATTTTATTTTCTTTTCATCTTAACAAAAAAATTAAGGGAAGTTCACTCGCGTACTGTGGTTGTTCCCTTCCTCTCCCATCTTGTCACAGCAATAAGATCTAAGGAATATGTACTTTTTTCTCCTTTCAGTCACAGTCAATTCTTCATATTTCTTCAGTTTCACATTGTTCTTTCAAATCATCATTTTTTATGTTATTACTATTTTGAGTCATTGTTATTTTATTGTTGGTTGGATTTGGTAACTATGCCACCTATGATGAATTCTGTGAAGCTACATGTAAGACATGTCCTGAAGAAGTAATTTTCAAACTATGTTGGTTATGTTTTCATGAGCTGTAGTCAAATCTTTGTATTGTTTTACCCTTGTCTGAGTGTGGCCACAGAGAGGGCTATGCAGCTGTTTTCGTGCATCCCAGCTTAGAGACACTTTGAGCTCAGCCCCTCCTGGAGCAGGGCAGTGTGGGGGCCAGGATGATGCCAAAATGGGGAATTCTGGAAAACTTTCAGCTTTCCTCTCTGCCATTCAGCTATTGCACCTAGATTTAGCACATCAGAAGGAGGCACATAAAAGCTTAAACAAAGGCTGAAAAGAGAAATAAATTCTTCCTGTTCCAGTGTTGTGGATGGAATCAGGCACTTTACTCTCAAGTGAGAAGAAACTATATTTTATTGATGTAAGAAAGTTCTGTGGTAAATGCAGCAGTGGTGTAACAAGAATGAATGGCCAGGTATACTTGAGCATTTACTGGAAAGCGAACAGTCAGAATTTTGGGGGGATCTTCCTGTTGAGCCATGAGGTTCAGAAAGGACCCCATTCTGTTCCAAACTTCCTTTCAGAGGGGAGTTTCAGTGTGGCCGGATCCAGACTGTCTCAGCCTTGGCCAGTGGTTGATGTCTAAAAGAATAAATATTTGCAATCACTGAATCAATTAGGTTGGAAAAGGCCTCTGAGATCATCAAGTCCAACCTTTGATCAAGCCACAATGTCAACTAGACCATGGCACGAAGTGCCACATCCAGTCTTTTCCTAAACACCTCCAGGGACAGTGACTCAACCACCTCCTTGGGCAGCCCAGTCCAATGTTTAATCATCCTTTCTGAAAGGTTGCCAAGTTTCAGTGTGCTTATTTCCAATTCACTTACCAACCATCTGATGTAATAAGGAATCTCATAACCTTGAGAGGCATTCCAACTCAAGGGAAGATCCTGGTGTGCAGCCCACTGCCATTCAGGAGAGCTAAACAGGCCCTGGGCTGTCTACCCTTCATGGAGTAATATGATAGAGTCATAGTCATATTTGAATACTGACTACAGGTCCTAGTTTCTTCCAAATTTGCCTTGAGTTGGTTAGTGACCAGCATTCTGGTTAGCTGAGTGTGTTGGCCAAATGTTGTTCTTGCCTATCATGTTGTTATCTATCTCCCCCCAAGTCCAGCTGGGGCCAGATTGTGCCTTCAGGACCAGATACATCCATGACTGACCACCACTTAGGGTTATTACTTGAGAAGGAATTGTAATGGAATATAAAAGACAGGTTGGAGTTGGGAGCACATTGCCGTGCCTGACTGTAAAGAGAATGAGGAAACTTTTTGAATTCCTGAGCACAGTCAGTGTTCAGTCAGGTTTTTTATTGGATAATAGGAATGTAGGTGCATTATAGACCTAGAAAAGTAAATTGGAGGGGGTAGGTCGCCTTATATATTTTTAAAATAAAGCAAGTTTTTACATAATGAACGTTAAATGTCATATATGACTGAGCTGATTTTGGCTAGGGTAGAGTTAACTTTCTGCACAGTGGCTGTTTTGGATTTGTGCTGAACACAGGGTTGCTAATATAGGGGTAATTTTGTTTTTGCTGAGCAGGGCTTGCACAGAGCCAAGGCCTTTTCTGCTTTTTGTGCCGCCACACTGGTGAGAGGGTGGGGCTGGATGGGAGAGTGGGAGGAGGCACAGCCAGGACAGGTGAGCCCAACTGACCAAAGGGATATTCCAGGCAGTGTGACATCATGCTCAGTGTATACAGTGGGGGGAAGAAGGAGGAAGGGAGGGACATTCAGAGTAATGGAATGTATCTTCCCAAGTCAAGCTCTCCTAGAGATGGCTGAACACCTGGCTGCCCATGGGAAGCAGTGAATTAACTCCTTGTTTTGCATTTCTTGTGTATGTGGCTTTTGCTTTCCCTATCAAACTGTCTTTATCTCAGCCCACGAGTTTTTTACCTTTGACCATTCCAATTCTCTCCTGGTCCTGCTGGGAAGGGAATGAGCAGTTGTGTGGGTCTTGGCTGCTGGCTGGGATTAAACCACAACAATGACTATGGATGATTAGCAAATTTTTGAGGACAGTGGTAATGGAAGACTGAAAAGAAATTTTGGTCCAAAAGGATAGGATCTGAATTTTTACAAAAGTAGGAAACTCATGGAAATTGGTTTTTTTATTAATATTATATTAAAATATATTAAAATACCATCATGTAGGTTTGGGGTTTTTTTCCATTGACTTCCCAGAATAAATTTGTTGCTTCTTTCCTAATTAGTTTGATCATAGTCTTGAAAGTCAGATTACACACCTTATTATCTCTAATGACTTACATTTTTCCAGTTTCTTAAACCTGCAGTTTTGTTTATTATTCATACTAATCTCTCAGCCTGTCAGTAATGTGCATTGCAATGGAAAAGCAAAAGCTGGTAGAACTCTGTGCTAGTCTTTTAAAGCTGCATTGGCTTTGCTTGTCTGTTTTGGCTCTTGAATTGTATCCCAGCAATTTTTTTTGCCCTGGCAAACACTGCTGTATTCTGCATGTCATTGTTTCTGCAGTGGGATAAGACATTTTTCTTTTATAACAGCAGTATTGACAGGCTTGATTTAAATAATGTTTATAAAATATTTTGTGATGATTAGTGAAAACGGTTCTACAGAGCACAAAACTAATGAACTAATACAAAACAGCTCCCCTTAAACATGCAAAAATAGAGAAGTTTTCATCGTGCTGTCTGATGACCTAAATGGATTTTAGTGTGACAGCATAAAAAAATATGCTGTTTCTGTTTGAAGCCCAGAGCAAAAGTACAGAATGGACCTTATGATCTACTTTGCCTCTATTTCTTACCCACTCTTTTTTTACCTGAAAATAAATTTATTTCAAACCTTTTTTTTTTAAATATACTGTTTTGAAAAGAAACATCTTTTAAAGAAGGGCCACAGTGATTCTGAAACAAAAATGTAAATTTTTAATGTGTTTTGCTTTAAAATTATGAATGCATTTTTAATATTTAAGCCTTCTCAAAGACATAATTTTTAATTAAGGTAAAAAGCTTTTCTTTCAAGTAAAATAACTTCATGATTTTAGGGGATTTCTTTTATTTTCTGTAGGAATGAACACTACATTGCCTATTTGATTGCTGTGTATCATAATACATAAAAATCAAAAAGCCTTTGTTGTGTCTGGATGTAGGTAGAATTACCAACATCCTGTCAATCCAACAAGTAAATACATCCCTTGGTCACGTATCTAATTGTTCCACTTCTATTCTCTGAAATTATAATACTGTCCATTTTCAATTGCCTATGAATAATGCTGGACTTTAGATTCAATCAGGGAGCTCTGTCTATGGATGTTTGAAATGCTGCAATTAGCAGACTGGGAGAGAAGAGCTTATTGAACTGTGGAGATCACATCCTGCACTCATTTGTGTCCCTTGCCTTCAGGTAGACACAGCATAGAGAGTGTGTAATGCTTCATGCTTTTTGGATTTGGAGTGCAAGTATTCAGCATTTCACTCCAGATCATGGGTGTGCATTTATCAGTCTTAGTTCTAACACTCTCAAGTTTGCAAAGTAGACTTTTGGACAAAAAACTACACTTGCCAATTGGTTTTTGGATACCCACAATTGGGTCTTTTGGGTGACAATGTAATAAACTCTTTGAAAGAGGTACAGTGCTTTGCTTTTGCAAAGTCTGTTCTGGCTGGGCCACTCTTATCCTTGTTGCCTCTGCTGGAGGAAGCCAGCTAGGCATGTCTGATACTTTCATTTTTCTACCACTGTCTGGTATTTTCATCACTCTGAGAAAAATCATATACACTATAAACATATGAGGGTGTGTGGGTGTTCACATACCCCTCCTCTACAGCCATCTATACTTAATTTTTAATTTGCCTGTTACTTTGGCATGTGCTGCAGAATGCAGTGTGTGCCTGTTAAAGTTTTTTAAGCACTTGGAGATCTGAGACAGCCTTAAATTACATGGACCGACCTGACCTAAATCACAAGTCATTTGAATTTGGTTTTGTAGTTCTCTGCCTAGCCTTGAATTAGTTTTTCCTTTTGTATAAGTCTATATGTTGTGCTACCACAGCTAACCTTACTGGATATTGTAGCAGTAGGCTAAAGTCAGTTGGGTTGGAAGGTTTGCAAGGATCCAGTGGCTAACATAATCAAATATGCTTTTATAGTACAATTCATGGTCTTAAACCATCAAGCCCATTGTCTTTTTCATAAAATACTTGATTAGAAAAAAAATATATATATATATGTGTGTATATATATAGATATATATATATGTGTGTGTATGTATGTATGTATAAAATTAAGACCCATGGCAGGGAGATTGGAACGGGATGATCTTTAAAGTTGCTTCCAACCCAAAACATTCTGTGATTCTAAGAAGCTGATTAAGCTCTTCATTACACTCTTCAAGGCTTTTTTTTCCATAGCAATAGCTTTGAGTTATTTTGTCATGAAGTTAAAGTTCTGAAGTTAATTGGGAAACAACATAAAGAGTGCAAGTAAATAACTACTTACTTATAATTTTTTTTTTTTTTATTCAAGACAGTGGGACTTGTATTGGTCGGTATTTAGTGTATTAGAAAGGTGAAGAACTTCACTGAAAGCCGTTGTAAAAAAAATGAAAGAAGAGCTAGCACAGATGTCATCATCTTAATGGTTTTAATTATACAAAAGGAAGAAAGCTTTCCTTTTTCATAAGACTTCATTTTGGAGGATTTCAGATTAATTGCTGTCAGAGACAGATGTGTTCCTTTGACCTTGGATCTAAGAAGTAAAGAGAAAGTGACTGTTTGGTATTGAAGAGAAAGCTTGTTTTGATGAAAAGTAGAAAAGAAAACTCTTGCTTTCATGTCTTATTGTACATATTATGTTTTGATTACAATGTTTTTTCACTTATTTAGGATGAACTATGTCTGAAATTTATTTTACAAGAACTCTTCTTTGTAATTTTAACAATATTTGTTCTTTTAATGTGTAGAATTGTTGAATATTTTGCTTTGCAATCTACCTGTTAAAGTTCAGCCGAGGCAAGGTTCTTATCCTGGCAGCACACAATGCAACATGAGTAATAACAATGGATAGAAAATACATCCTTAACTTATGATCTTTTAGGTATTTTTTTATTATTATTCACTGTATTTTTCATAGCAGCATTTTTCCTGTTATTTATGATAACTTTCTAAAACTTTTAGAATAGCTAGAGTGTGTTCTTACTTGTTCCCTACGACAATAGAAAAAGATCTCAAAGGAACACCTTTCTCTTTTAACAAAATTGCAAAGTTAGCCATTTAAATGCTCTTTTTTTCCGCCATTGTTAGCCAGGTATTCGCTGTTCTGTGCTATAAAACTAACATAACTTCAACACAGCTTCAGCAAATATTCTGAAGTCCCTACTGTTGCAAATTGTGTGTGTAGACATTTTGGGAACATGAGTTATTGCTAATCCACATTTTACACAATAAAACCTCACGCTACTTTTAATGCAGTGATCGGGTGACTCAGACTTGATAGTAAATTACATTTTTAATCAGTGTTTAGATGACCTAGCATGAGGAGGAAACCCAAATATGCCACAGATAATATCTGTTTTCCTGATCTTAGATGTTGCAGCCTTCATAATTTTGTATAGAAGATTGGCTTAGTTTGAAGGTAATAGAAAATAAAGATTCCTACATAAGATAAATTTCCACTTTTTGAGGTTATTAGTAAAGAGAAATAACAACTGAAGTGCATTTCTTTTGTATCTTACATTAACATATTCGATCAGTTGTCGAGTAATTTGCACCTGTAAATTTTTCTGCATAGAGATGACAAGAGTTTAAAATTCTGGATTTGTTTTAGTCATTAATTATTTGTGCTGAGGATGTTATGCTCTGTGTTTGCTAGGCTGAAACATTTTACTGAATATTGGCAATATTGCAAATTGAATATTGGCAAACATTTTACTGAATGTTGTTCTTTGCTCAGCTTAAGTGAGCATTAATGAGGTCATAACAAAAGTAATCTTGTCTGATGTCCAAATTCAGGACTTAGGCTTTGCAAAGGTAATGGAAATGTGAGCATGGCACACTGTGAGTTTATCTTGATACTACTGAGCTATACTAATTTTTCAAATAATCACTTAGATTCCACCATAGTCTTTCTCTTTAGCAGAAGCAAATATGTGGTATCTTGGTAGTGTTCTCTCTTATTCTAAAAATACTAAAAGTCCTCAACTGTCCATATGACCTCTTGGTCTTTCCCTAGAGGAGAAGTTTAATTTGCAGCTGGTGCTTTTAATACTGTTTAATTTCTTTTTAGAAGCATTGTGTACTAGTTTAGAGTTGGTTTGTAAACTAAGTCAGAGAAGTGTTCTTTCATTCCCCAAGAATTTGAATTTCATGCAGAAGGACACAAATATGTTCTAGTTTGTGAAACTTTTTTCTGTATATCTTGAAATTATTGAAAGATATTCATCTTTCTTTCAAAAAAAAAAAATCAGTCTCCAGGAGCCATCCTCATGTCTTAGGGAGACTGTTCTTATCAATAAGGCAGGTTGATCAGAACTGGGCATCCTTGTTTCAATCATGTCTCAATGCAGATCTACTGAAAGAAAATAAATTATACTTGACTTTCTCCCCAGTTCCACATCTTTTTGATTTTTGGCGGTAGCTAAATTCAAGTTTGTTTATATTTTGTAGAAATTACCCTGCTTTGCTAAAGTTAAACCTTTAATATTATCCACTGCCCACCATTGGTTACACTTTCAGCACAGTTTCTTATTTCCAGATATTTTTCTAGCCATTTTTCTTTCCCTGCTGTTTCCTGGTGAAGGAAGAATGATTCAAGAAGATTGTAAGAATAGCTTTTCCTGTCACATCCATCTTTCTGCTTGGGTGAAAAGATGAGATACATAGCAATGAGTATGAGTCCACAAAGAATTTTTTCTCAGTTTAGCATCACATTGAGTCGTAGTCCATATAACAGAAAAATTCTATGTTTGCAATACGTGTGCAAGAAATTGTTGCAATGCGTTACAGGGTTGCTAAATTTGCTAGCCTGATGGAAGCAAGGCTCTTGGGACTCCATGCCATGGTGCTCAACTGGCAGCAAGGTCAGTGCTGTATTCCCAGTAAGTACACAGACAAACAGAAGGCATTTGGGTAGGCACAGGTCTGAGCAGAGCAGCACAGCAGTCAGTGTTCACAAAAACAAAAGTGCCTCCTTGTGTCCCCGTGTGTATGCATGCATTCATGTGTGTGGTGTGAAAACTGCCAGCAGCTGGATTTGGATACTTGGTCAGTTCAGGAGTGCTGGCTCCAGAGCCTTGCTCTTCCAACTGCTGGCACCTGATTCTGCAACCCCTGTCCTGCTGCTGGTACAGACTCCTTTGCACAAACCAACGCACACACACCCCATGTGGGACTCTGATTCCACCTATAATGGAGCTGAGACACATGGTCCATGCAGTAGCTGGCCCTGGATCCTTGCCCTTGCTCCTGAACAGTGAAACACACATACGCACACTGAAATGGGTCTCAGTCAATCCCTGGATCCTAAAATTTCTTGGGCGGTTGCCTTTGATCCCTTGCCCTTTCACTAGCCAACTTCTTCCCTTTTCTTATTTCCAGTTACACATACGCACTCCAGCTTTCTGACTGCTTCACCTCCTCCCCAGATAGCCCAGTTTGGTGTTTGCAGGCAATCACCTACTTCTTGTGGGCACCTTCATGCACTCCAGCTGCTGGTACCACAGACACAGAACCCCTTACCCAAGAACATAGGTAAAAATGAAGTTTAATAGAAGACGTGACAGAAGATATTCTGCAGGCACAGGGCTCAGACAGGGAAATGAACTGACCAGACTTGTCTACATGTGTCTGGCCTCCTTTATCTACTTACCCCTCTGTTTTCTTGTACTTCTTCCTCTCTACTTCTAAACCACATCTATTCTTCCCTTTTCCACACCTTTTTATTCCTCACCTAAACATCTCCTAAGTCTTGTTGCAATGCCAAGATGCTTGTTCCCTGCATCCTGCCAGTGTTCCAGCCCCACAGACAGTGATGTGCTCCTCAGGCTGCAAGGTGCCCCCCAGCTGACCCACAGTTCTGGGTGTCACCCTGAGCCAGGGACTGAGGCTTTCCTGGCAGAGGAAAGGTCTCTGCCAGGGTATCTCCACCTGCCCTTGTACCTCTCTGCTCATGGGTGTGTGTCTGCAGCCTTGATGGGCTGATGGCTCCTGTGAGGAACCCAGGATGAAGCAGAAATAAATTTAATCATGAAAAATAACTTTTCTGTGGAGGAGACATGCTGGAGCATGTACAGTGTAGCAGTGGCAAGTAAAATGTCTGGTTAGTGGCCTTGTGCAGATTGGAGCATTTGATGTCCAGGAGAAGATTTGTACACAAATTTAAGCTGTGATTGTTAATGGCCACTAACTTCACTGAGTATAGTCGAAATAAGAACTGGAATACTTTCCTCATCCCTGCTGCCAAATACTTTAGCTTTGATGTGGAAATTACAGGTTTCATTATGTCAGGAAACCTATGAGGAATGTAATGAAGATACTTCATATAACTGGTAAAATATGCTCTACTTCTGGAAAGAGATGATGAAATACTTGACATTTTAAAGTAGTATTGCGTGACATTAAACATTTTCAGAGTACTTCTGTATTGCAGTTGTGCATTTTAGTGTAGTAAAAATATTCTTAGAGTACCATATTTCTCATACCATAGGTCTTTTCATCACTGCTTACTTATAGCAAGAGAGCACTGCGACCTTTTTGTGTTGTTTTAAAGAGGATTATGTGTCAGCATTTTTCTCAAGCTTTCTTTTGGCTTCCCTCAATTCTTTAGTAAAGCTTCTCTCATCTCTGCTGTTATGCATTAATAGGTAATCTTGAAAATAACTTTTTTTTTTTAGAATACTGAGGCAATGCATAGAAATTACTTTCAGAGTTACTTTCAAGATTTGTGTCAGAAATTACATTGCTTGAAGGTGGATGAAAGTGATTTTTTTCCTCTCTCCTTAGATTTAAGTTGAAAGAATTTTTGTGAAAAACTCAAATTTCCTCGAACTGATGCAAACCAGTTTTTCCTACTAAGAAAACTTGAGAAGTACTTGGTGTAGTTTGCTGAGTATTGGTTAGCCTTAAATTGGGACTGGTGATGGTCAGTTAGGCTGCCTTAGCTTCTTTTCAGGGCTTACATGGTTAATCCCTGTGACCAGCAGTTACATCAGTTTTCTTTCCTTGAGCTTGGGAGTAGGAGCAGAAAACCACTGATTTTGTCTCAGGCATTCAAAATGTCTTCTTTTTTTTTTTCTTTTCTATTTTTTTTTCCCTGCAGCAAAATTAATTGGGTATGAGGGAGCTGTTCTGCTGTGCTTTTAGTAGTAGAGTGCAGAGGGCTGTGGCTCCCTTCCCTTACATACCCTAAAGAGCCTTCCAAAATTTTAAGAGAAATAGCAAATCCTTCTGCTGCTGTAAAAATACGTGTAAAGCAACTGAATCATGCATAAAAAGCTTGTCCTGTGGAATCCATATTGGTTTATAAACATGTGTGTACTTTATGAGCGTGAATATTCCTTATTACTCATTTTTACTATTAGTGCAGGCATTTTTTTCACTCTTTCAGGGCTGCTTCCTCCTGCAGGTGAAAGTACATCCACAGATGAATAACTGCAACTTCAGTTACACAAGTACAAGCCCAGTGACACCAGTGGGATTGCGCCAGGGCTACTGACAGTAGAGTTTAGCCTTCAGTGCCTGTGCTAGAGTTAACACATAAGAACAAAAGAACCCAAAGGAATTCATTGGTTGCGATTTTTTTTTTATAGGCAATGGGGTTAGAGAGCAGTGAAAGGAATATTAACTCTCAACGCTAAACAAAAGTACTGGTAGACAATTTTAGGCACAAATATATGAGTCAGAGTATGTTCCTGTTGAGCAAATTGTAAGAGATTAGATTATGTTGGTTGTTTATTTATTTATTGAGGAAATGTGCTATGCCTATTATGCCTATTACATATATTTCATTATATAATGGCTGTATAAACATGTCAAGGATACCAAAGAATGAAGTTAATTAGCACTGTTCTTTCCTTGCCTAAAATTTTGCCAGTTAGTATGCTACTGATTTTTTCCCTAAAACTGAGAAACACTGTATTACTCATGTTTAAATGAATCAAACTTAACCCACATGTAATAATTTCTGCCTTTTAAACACTTAGTTACCAACCTTTAAAATCAAATTATGCAAATTGAAGTATTAAACATTTTTTAAAATTACCTTTTAAGTCCAAATTGACAAGTACTTTATAATCTTTGTTGATGAAATAAGGTCAATCAAGCAACAGCTATTTTCCATTTTTATGTGTAGTGTTTGTGGAATGATAGATTACACTAGAAAAATAATTTCTAGAAATATCTGAACTGTTCAAATTTTGTGAAAGGTTTGATGGATTTTCTTCTAAATGTGAAATAGAGCAGATATAGAAGAACCTAACAAACTGAGTGTTTATGATAACTCAAATATAACCGTGTCAGCAATGGCAGAAGCACAGAAGAAAATAAGAGGCAAAGTGATTTTGAGCTTCTGACACTGTATAGTAAATGACCTGGATTGTACAAGAAAGAATGTAATTTTGTGGGAAGGAATTGCTGCATCCAGTTCTCTGGAATGTACTGTTTCAAATTTCTGCACTGATACACATTCTAAGTTTAAGATACAAAAAAGTAAGAATTTTCATAGAATCAGACCTGTTTGGATGGGACCTTAAAGATCACCTAGTTCCAAATGACCTGCCATTTTTTTTAAGAAATAGTTCTTTTTAGGATGTGAATCTTGGAAGTCTAGAGTTTCCCCCATGCGGTCAGTGGGCAAGCAGGTTCTCAACAATTCCATCCAAAGACTAAGACACATGGCGTAAATCACCCCCCTTGATTCTTCTCTCCAGTACCTGTAAAAAAAACCCCCAAAACCTAGATCACTTTTTAACTTGGATAGCTACCCTTTAGACAGGTAATATGATGGTATATCAATTTCTTTTAGCTTAGGAGAGAAGGTTCTAAGTGCCAAAACTGAACTGTGCACTTTTATTCTTCTGTTAGGACTAATTTTATATAAGCTGGAAGTGCTAGCCTAAACAGAATTCACACACAGATGTAATTTCACTTCCATTTACTGTGAACCCCACTTGAAATCACGATCTCTGCTTTCATTTGCTCCTGCATTAGGTTTATAAATCTAGGAAGTTTGTGTTGAGTCTGCATTAGCTATATAAAGTGCTTACACTTAAAATAATGCTTCCATCAAAATATGGACAAAACAAACAGGAGGTGAAAGAAAAATTGGTGGCTCATTGTAAACCTCATAAAATAATAATACCTTGGAGAAGGGCATCCAAAAAATTCCTTTTCATACTGTAGAAAGTGTCAGCTCTATGGCGACAAAATAGCTAAAAAGAAGTAAATCTAAATTGTTGCTGAATAGAAAAAAAGACTATGAGGAGTGAGGACAGGGAGTAGGGGAAACCAGAAAAGAATCCCTTATTTTGACAAGGTCTTGAAACCATGGTAAAGCAGGTGAGGCATTGGTGGAAAGAATCAAGGAACATGGAGTGTGTGAATGGCTTAATAGGAGTCATGGGAGAAGATTACATTTCAAGTTTAGTTGGAAAAGATGAGAAAGTAGAAAACTAATCATGAATAATGCTTTGGATGAAGTGGGATTAGGTAAAGTAAGTTTAAATTGATATGTATGTGTGTGTGCATCTGTGTGTGAGAGGAAAACAGAACAAATTTGGAAGGTAATAAGAAAGGAGAAAAAAACCTGAAAAGAATGAAAATCAGAAAGCAGTGGAGGCTGACTTGGAGACATGAGAAATTGTGATTACAGCTGGGGGATTGTGATTCAAAGTAGACAAGAAAAAAATGACTGCTCTGAACAAGATATGAGAAATGGGTAGAGTAGAATAAAATTGCAATTTGGGAATCAACCAAAGAGTGACAATAGTTACATGCTAGACGAGTATTTTCTCCAAGGGAATGAAAATAAGAAAAGCCAGGGTAGCAGTGAGGAAGGCAGAAAGAGGAAAGGGTGGATATTGTGACAATTATTGGAGAAGAAGCTGAATAAAAATTAAGTCCTGAATGATGTAAGTGACATCTAAAGAGGAAAGAATGAGTGAATGTAGTACCCTTTGAGCAGGGTATGAGTTAATCATGACTGCAGATCTTTGCAGGTGTTGACCAAGAGCTGGATTTGTCTCCTTGGAGCTCTGCTAATTATGTGTTGAGGGTAATATCTTCCCTAAAGGATGTTCAGTGACTGGTGAGTGCTCCCTAGGCTTCTGTGGAAGGATCCACAAAAATCTATTCCTGATAAACTATAAATTTCTTTGAAAACCTTTTGGTTTTTTTACTCTTCATTCTTCACACCAGAACAGTCATATTACAACAAGAAAGTTTTAGGTTATGGTAAATTTTTGATTCAAAAATTTAACATGTTTGCCTTGTTTCCTAAAGGAAGCATGGGTAAAAAGAAGAAAATGGGCGTAGTTATGCACTGTAATTTAAAATGGATGCGTAATATCTCACATAAATAGACCATAAAATGCACTCACTCACTTAGATAAAGACTAGCATGAAAAACTTTCTGGCAGCCTTTTTAGGACAGCTTGAAAATGCAAAGTCATCACATTTGAAATCAAAGAAATCAGGAGAGGGTTTTCTGTACGTTTTTATTCAGGAAGAAAGGAAACTTCTAACGATTTTGGAAAGCAATATCAAAAGAACATCAGCAGCTTTCCTTTGACAACTAATAAGGAAATAACCCAAATCTGACGTTGTCAAAGGGCTAAATAAAGATCACTCTTCAGCTTTTGTGACAAAACAGAAATCGTGAAAGGCTATTTAATACTGTTTAGATACCCAAATGAGTTTGCTGTTTCTGAAATGTAAAATAACATGTTCTAGTGGAAGATGTCCCTTCCCCTGGCAGGGGGTTTGAAAATAGATATCTTTAAGGTCCCTTCCAATCCAAACCATTCTATGATTCTCTGAGTCTGTGACCATCTTAATTATACAGCCAAGTGGAAATTTCTGAAGGACAAAGATATCCTGAACTTACTTGTACAACAAGAATTTGGCAATCTTGTATTCTGCTGAGGTTTGGGTGATGAGACAGCTGGTGAAACCATGTAGCCAAAGGAACAAATTTTGCACGTTGAATGAAAATTGGTGTTAGGGTAGTTATCTTCCTGTGCATGTGAAAGCAGAAGTAGAAGCAGTAGTCTTCTTTCTTTCAGTTTTCTGAAAAACAATACCCAATTAAATATGATTGAAATGAGTTTTGCTTGAAATAAAAGTCTACAGATGTGATTTTTAGGCAAAACAATCTCTTCTTGAAAATAAGACTTGGTATAACAAATGGCTCTGATGGCAGTTTTTATTAGAAAGGATAGGTCCAGGGGTTTTCAAATCTTGGAGTTGAACAAAGTTATGTTTTGATTAGATTGTTGCCACCATCATAATACAGTTCTTACCACTGAAATTCATGTAATGAAATATATATCTTATTGAGTGGATGCAGTTCTAGTAGGGCAGAAGTATAGCAAGAAAGAATTCTGCAATGTTTACTTGTCAAGTGTAAACAAGTCCATCAAATCAAATAATTGCAAAAGTAAAATAAAAAGAGTATCAAATTACAGTTGTTATTATGAGAAAAAATCTTAAAAAGTATTAATGAAGTGGCAGAATATGTGTCAGAAAAGGAAAACCCTAACAGAATGCTTGTCTTAAGGATTTTAGGAATTTAGCATAATCTGTAGAGCTGATTTTTCAGTAAGGGACTACTTCAGCTGCTTATGTCACCCTTAAACTGCATTAGAAAAACTTCCTGAAAAGTCACATAAAGGAACAAACAAATCTGAGTTTGTCAGGTCCTTACTTTGGCATTCTGTAGGCTGGGCTTCAGATTTTTCACAAAATTGTGTATAAAAACCTCTCCACATGTTTCTTATTTCTCACTCTCCTGAAAGTAAGTGTCACTGAAGATGAGTAGTGCTTCCTTCTTAGAGAGGTAAGTGAACTCTAATAGCAGAGAAGTTTGCCAGGAAATCTCTCTTGAATGGTGGAGCCTGGATAGTTACCCTAATGTGTCTCCTTCTTAAAGACATTTTCTTGTCAAATGTTTTGGAGAGTCTTCTAGAATAACAGGTGCTGCTGTAAATGAAAGGCACTGTTACCTTGCCTTTGTTTGGGGGTTCTTTTAAACATCGGCGCTTAATTAACTTTTGGTAACTTATTCAAGAAGGGCTGTGCATTCATTTCGCTCTGGATCGTGAACATATGTAAGGTCAGGAGGCTGAGAACTTTCTTACATTGCAAGAAGGCCATGCAGCAGAGTTCCTCAAAATTATCTAAAGATTTCATGGGCATGTGCTCCCATGTAGCACTTTTACATTTTGTCCTGGTCAATAGTATCTTTTTTCTTCTGCTGGAAATGCAAGTTCCTGGATGAGACGTGTGTTGATTCCAGTTCCCGTGCCCTGGAGAAGGGATGCAGTTGGTTGTGTCCTCCCATGGACTTCATCCTGTGTACCACTTACCCACTGCTGCTGTAGTCTGTGGCCCCTTGCTGTCACAGGTGCTGTTGAGCATCTTCCTTAGAACAGTGCACATCCGTGTCCCAAGTCAGAGACAGAAGCCAAGAGCAGTGTTTCTTGTCTTTTGGAGAAGGGGAAAGATTGAGTTGTTCCTTGTGGATATCCTTATAAGTTGGGCTTGTGGGAGTAGTTGCTGGATATCATGCCAGGCATGTGCTGCCAGGTACAGGCGCAGACAAGCCTGAAAAAGCAATTGGAAAAGCTGCTAAACCGGAGATCCGGCCTTTCAGTGGTGTGTAATTACAAAAGATATACGGCATCCCTTAAGCAGAAATTTGTTACCAGTTTATAGCCAGGAGAAATGCAGAGAAAACAGATTTAAGGCAAGTGCTCACCTAACTTCACACATCATTTTTAGACTCTCTTTATATATAGTGAAAGGAAATGTCCGGGCACAATTCACCTTACCTACCTGCGATTTTTAGCGGAGGATGAAATTAATTAAGACCTTCACGTGCCTGTTTTTACTCACTTAAGTACAGAGTTAGATGACTACCTCGCATTTCAGCATTAAAAATGTAAATTTTACTTGAGATTAAAGATATCTGTCATAACAAGCTTGCACTGCGGGAAGCCGAGAAAGACTTTTTCCCAAACAACCAGAAAATGCTGATGGTTTCTTTGATTGTGGAGAAGAGAAAACTGAATGAAAATGTTTGTAATTTTTCATAGTTATCTAAAATCATGGAGGCTCTAGTACATTTTGCTTTCTGTTCTTGCTGCAATCTGATATAAAATCAGGATTAGAAAATACATGCAAAGAGGGACACAAGAGTAGGTTGCCACTACTTGTAAGAAATGGAAGTTGCAGGTTCAGACAGCTTGCTGGTGCTTTGACAGGCCAGAGACTGTCAAGTTGAAATGTACAAAAACAGAGGGTATGTCCATATGCCGCTAAATGAGAGCACCAACAAGCCAGTTCAGTGCTGGAGCCATGATTCTCTTTCTGCTTAACTGTTGGCTCACTCCTTGGCCATTTGCTTCCAGCAGGCTCCAGACAGAAACAGCCCTAAGCACTGAGACTTGGCTGAAAACTGACTGTAATTTAGCAGTGTAGGTGCAGCCAGAGAGTCTAAATGTGGAGTTAAATGCTGTTAGCAATGAGTGGTACTGCATAAAGAAACATTCCACCTGCCTCAGGTGGGTACAGTGTCTTATTGGATTCTTTAAGAAATAATTGCATTGGTTTGCTGAGCAACCAGCAAAACAAAAAGGGCAGAGAAAGATATATGCAGACATGTATGTTTAAATAATAAAAGGAACTGGATAACGATCAGCTTTTTAATTCATATCACCCCTGCTGCTATGGAGCCTGATAATGCATCTCTGCTGCAATTAATTTTGATTTGAATTGAAGGCATTTTCAGAATCGCCACTGTGGATGACAATAGAAACCCCTCAGATGGTCATAAGCAAGATATCGTTTGTGCGCAAATACAAATTGAGTATTCAGCTTGTGTTTTCTCCTTTCATCTTTCTACAGAGGTTGCTCACTTCTCATATCCCTCTTTTTCCCATTTTGCTGCACTAATGAGTTTTTAATGCAAAGGAAAAGCGATTATAAGCAGTGAAGCAAAGACAGCTTTATAGAGCAAGACTGAGGAATTGAAGGCATAGATCAGAGCTATCCACCAACCTGAGATGAAAGAGAAGCTCATGAAAACAGAGACATATAGATAGCTTTGATTTCATTATCATTAGACAAGAAAGGACAAAAAATGGAATAGCTATAAAGATCTTCATATGTAGTAAGTTGCCTATATTAACAAGAGAGTCTATGCAGGAAGCATTAAAGTGATAACATTGGTCAGGAAGACATCCTGTACTAAAATTTTTTTTGTTCATCTCTGGTGTAAGTGTAATGTGATGTGATTACCCAATCCTAATAAAATAAAAAGCCCAAATGTTATGTACGTATTAAATATTATATTAATTGAGGCTCTGTTTTCCTGCAATTGATAAGCATGAGTTGTTTGTTTGGACTTTTCTCTCTCTTTCCTTTTCAACACAGATTCTGGAGATTGTATTTCTGCTACTAATTTCATGGTTTATCACATCTTGAATTGTAAACAAATTAAATAGTTGGTGGATTTTAGAGGAAGCTTTTGTTTGGCAGATACATGTACCTTGTTAAAATAGTCACAAGGGAAGTACCTAATTACATTTGAAAGGTGCTTGATGAGATAAAGAATGATTTATATACAGTGTTTTATGCTTGCAGTTAGGAATCTAATACAGAAAATTAGCAGTTGGGAGTGGGGAGGAGTGATAAATGTTCATGTTTTTAGAAATAACAAATTTGTTCCTCCAAGATGAAGTCAATCCCAATCCTTTCTTTCAGTTTAGGTATTTTTTTTCATTAAGTATAATTTAAGACACTAAAGCAAAGCTATTTTCCATGGCATATCCCATCATTACAGAAACTGAAATAGCATGATTAATAAATTTTTCTTAATATTTTTTTTAAAGCAATACTTTCTGGCCAACCAAAAATTGCTGACTAGTTGTATGGAAGTGATGCTTTGAAATTCTTCTGAGATTTTAATGATAGATATCTTTTCATTGCTCTGCAGTTTACCTGCAATACAGTGAGCCTTTGTAGCTTTCTCACATGCTCTACTCTACCCATTTAAGAAAGGAGAAAAGGAAGAAAGGTATGTTAAGTGAGTTGCCTGGAGGGACAAAAGTAATCCCTGTCAGACTGGAACAAGGTTTTGGAATACTGCTTAAATCAGTGTCATCTCTTCAGCTGATAGATTTCTTGTCCAGCACAATCTATTTTGGTGCTCTACATTTTGTAGCTTAATTTATTTTGACACTGGGACTCAGCATAGGAATTACATTAACATTCTGTGCCTTTTTGCCATTCAGCTGTCTCTTGCAAAGGTTCTCTGTCATGTTCTTGCCCTAGGTTAATATAGTAAACAAGCTGTATTTCAGTGTATGTATCAGTGAATAATTTTTACAAAAGTACTGTGAATTTCCTGTCTGGTTTTGTATTTCAATGTAAATTGGAGCTGGTAAGACAATGCATAAATAATTTTTCTTCAATTGTGAGAATATTAGAAGCAGGTCTTCTATTTTGACTTGAAACTATTACCTTGGAAACTATTTAAACATTGGCACAAAGTCCACAAAGATGTTTTAAAAAATATCAGTCTTATTATGTTGGTGATTTTATACTCCCATTACATTCTGAACTTTTACTATTTTTGGTTTATAGGCTTGACTATGTATCCCCAAGACATAGGGGAGTTAAATATTCACTACTTTAGAACTCCTCTGCTCTATGGTGAAAAATATGTTCCAGTAAACCAATGATACTGGAACAGCTGTACAGTATGCCTATGTAGTTACCTTCCATGTGATTTAAAGAATTTTCTGGTTTTTTTTTTCTTTAGGTCAATGGAACAGAAATTGAATATGAATTTGAAGAAATCACTTTGGAGAGGGTACGTACAATTTATTATTTCTTATAGGAAAAATTTAATCTGAAATAAAAATAATGTGATTAATTATGAAATTAAAATAATGTGATTAATTATGAAATTAAAATGAAGTTAAGAATAAGTTTCTTAACATTTTGAATAAAAGTGTGTCCACTGTTTATTCTAAACTGTAAAAACGTGAGTGCTACAACAGGTAAGACTTTCATGCTATTAAGAAGTTTATGGTTTAGCTACTTGTGTTCAAAATTAGTTTCTTTCCCATAACTCTTGTCAGTGCTTAGTTGGGTGTTTGGTTATTGTGAAGACCCTCTATGACTTAGTAACTCCCTTTTTAGTTTGTCAACTGGAATTGTGGAATGTTTTCTCTTTAAAAATCTTTGGTTTCCTGGCACACGTGCATGATAGCGGATGTGTAGTGTTATACTATAAAAGATGAATTTCAAAAGGGTTTTTAATGTTCAAGTGGCTAAATAAAAGCTACAGACCATGTCTGTGCTTAAAAGATGTGCTGACTCAAAGGCTGAATTACCTGAGCCGTAATCAGGGCTTGCAGTGAAGGCTTTGTTGCAAAGCCATATGTGCTGTACCATGTCTCCCTGGATTTGGTGTTTTTCCCTTGCCTTTTGGTTATGTAGCTGTTGTCTTACAGTGCTGACTTTGTCTGACACAGATCGAGGCCATATGGGCCATGTCGGGTGTGAGGAAGAAAGCCTAAGCTTTGTAATATGTCATAATGCTTACAAAGGTTTCTAACAGATGCAAGAATGTCATTGCTGAATTCCTTTAGTGTTCTACCAGCACCTTGGGAATATGAAATTTTTTCATCTTGAAGCACAGTTCATCTTCTTTCTACATAAAATGATTGAATGGAAGGCCAGATTTATCAAGATATGATTGATGCCATGTGAACAAATGCCTGTAAGGGGCAAGTTACCATTAAATTAGATACTTAAATGATGTAATTCACTGCACTTTTTCTGCATAGTATATTTTTAATTGTCCAGGATAATGAATTCCATAATCATTAAACTTAAGGGGCTACAAGTTTATGCTCTCATTGATTTGCTCTCTCAGGCAAATTATGAAAGAGCAATGTATCTTTTTATCATAGCCATCTTCATAACAGATTACATATAAGGTTATAGGCACTTTTCCTCTACTGCCTCCCAACTTACTTGCTCATCACTAGTTATTCATTGAACTAGAGTTTCCAAAGGTCACTGAACAGAAAACAGAACACATGCCTCCTGGGTGATATTTTGAAAAGCACTTTATTTTTAACAGATGTGTAAGTTATCAGTGTACATACTGCAGAAGGGATGTGATTTGCATCTCCTGTACCTGTCAGATGTGGATAATTGGTTATTCATAGTGCAGTGTAATATCAGCTAAAGGCTGAACAACAATAGCAAAAAGAGATACAGATCTTAATGGACAATGTTTCAGTTGTTTTCTTGATGATGCTGGATCTGTGGCTTCTGATTACTACTGCTTGAAATGTTCTGTCACATATATCAGTGTTTTGTCTCAGAGGCAGGGTACTGTGTCTGCTGGTTTTTGTGTGAGATATAAAACACAAGTGATTGCCTTTAAATAGCTGTCATTTATGTCAGCCTAAAAGTGTTTTCTGAAAAGAAGACATTCTCCATGTTGATTACCCATTTTCTTCCACAAAACTGCTTTTAGAAATTAGAGGGAAATCATCTCTCCATTTAATGGCAAAGCTGCAAAATATATTAAGATTTCTGCTTTTGAGAGAGAAAAATGTAGTTTGTCCATGTCAAACAGCTGGTAATAAATTTTACATTTTGGTCCAGTTATTCAAGTCACAGAATTCTGCATTGCCAAAACCATCAAAGATTTTCTTCATGAAATTTATCCACATTTTTAAATGGTCAGTATAATTAAAAAATTTTAAGATGTGAAAATAGTGTATTAAGGAAAAAGCACTCTTAGTTGCCTTTTTTTAAATGATAGAATGAAAGGGGAGGTGGTAAGGGGCTGATTAATTCAGAGTACTTCCTAGTCTCTATATACATTGTTAATTTAATTATTAGGAGATCACCTTCATCCATAGGTGACATGGATTTGTGGGACCTATTCCTGAGGAGAGTTACTGGTATTGGTATGAACCTTGTCCTGGGGTGAAGAGGTGTCCCCATCTCTTGGGGTAAAATAAGACTACTGTGTGCATGTTGGCAGAAAGTGTCCAGTGTGGAGCTGGAGGGCAAAGATGCCAAGAGCAAACTGTGCTAATGGTCTGGTGGGAAGGACAGTGCAGGGCTTGCTGAGCATCGCTGAGCTGCCCAAGACCATGCTGGTGCACCAGGAAATTGACTCCAAAGTTACAGGGGGCTTTTGAAGAAAGCTTTAAAAAAAAAAAAAATCTCTCTTTGAAATACTGTTATTCAGTTGTTTCTATTTAAAATGTTGTGCCCTAGTTTGCTGTTAAAAAATACTTGGGGATTTGAGATTAAAAGACTTCAGTGAGACTTGACATAGACAATTAATTTGAGGCAGATCCACCTTAAATCTGTGATCAGTGGTGCTTCCAGGAGTACAAAGAGGTTGTAAGTACACCCCTGTCAGCCCTCTCTTTAGTGGGTGCTCTTATCCTTTTACTCTTCAGTTGTGCCAGCCACTCATCAGGTGCCTTCACCAGTCTCTGAGCTCACTGTTAAATCATTTAGAGCTCTCATAAGAACACACTTGAATAATAGAGTTAAGAGAAATCAAACAAATTCTCTTATATGGGAAAAAAAAAAAGTTTAAATTCCGTGACATACTTCACAGAATGTGTGAGATTCTCTGCAAACTTACCAGCATAAAATACAGATATGGGTGTAGACTAATACTTTGTGATTCATAAAAAACCTACAATGCGCAAGTGCATACTCAGACAAAGTTCTTAAAAATAAAGTATTACCTTGATCTAGCTTGAATATTAAATACACTTTAGAAAGGAAACTATATAAAATAATTAATGTTAGTGTAGTGATGTTAATCTTTCATTACTGAAGGACTTAAAAAAACCATACCCAGCACTCTCAAGAGGCTTATTTGCATTTGTAAATCAGTGGTCAGTGTAAGGGATTATCAGTCTCTGGTACAAAGCATAAGCAACTTTCCTTAGCTGGAGGAAAGTTTTAATTGCTTGACTCCTTGTACAAGTGCTATGCTTGGACACAGATGCTAAAGAGAGAATTTTAGTAGAGGTTGGAATATCAGGCAAAATAAATCCTTACCCTGAAGAAAAGTTAAGAAAGACAGTGGGTCACTTAATGATTCATATTGGATTCATGCTGAGTTCAACATCTGAGTTCAGATCTCAGAACCTTTTTGCTCATCTAACCTTGCCTGCTTTCTAGATGTTGGACAAAAAGAGGACATTTATGATTAATAGAGCTGTTTTCAATAGACTTTTTTCACATTTGGTATGTATTTTCATTTTGTATCTGTATAAAAGAATGCTATTAGTTTTTGTGAAATAGACTATTTGGAAAAATCAATTTCTTTCAACACTGGAATTAAAGACATCTAGTTCCCAGTGCATTTGCATACTGAGATTGACTGACCAAGGTCAGTCAGTCTGGAAAAGTGGAGCTCTGACTGAGAATTTTGCCAAGGCTGAGACATGAATGAAGGGTCTCTATTTCTTTTTCTTTTATACTCCTGTTAATTTTCTGGCCTGTTGTAACAATGCAGGTTACACTCAGAATGTGTCTGTTTTTTAATTAACCATATAGTTTTACAGAGTTTTTAGGAACCTGTTGTTTTGTTTCCTCCTCACGTTTTTAGATTTCATTGCAATTGTCTATTGTCTCACTCCAGCTGAGGGTGTGACACAGGTATGAATGCTCATTTAGCATAATTATTTCCTTAGAAAACCTGGTTTAATATATTCATAGAATCACATGAGTAAAAAAAGAGTAAATTCTCAATGATGATTTATAATCTTAGACTGTGTTGTGTTAACTCTGATAAGTTTAATTCTGTACCCAGCACAGGCTCTGGTCATTGGAGAAACTAAGAAATCTACTCTGTCTCTTCTTTCCTCTGACTTGAGAGTTCAATGACATCCAGCACCACCATGAGTAAATTTAATTTTTCTACTTGGAGATTATTATTCTCTAAAAGTTTGGGTTTCTGCATTTCAACAAATTGAAGGACTTATTCAAATCTTAACTAGAAAGGCTAAAATTAGTCATAGGTGACCTTAGATTAGCTCAGCTGGTTAGAATGTGGTTCAAAAAACGCCAACACCAAAAGTTGTGTGTTTCATCCCTGTATGGGCCAGTCACCCAAGAACTGGACTCAGTAATACTTGTGGGTCCCTTCCAGCTCAGATTATTGTGTGAAATTATATCTTAAAGGCTAAAATTTAAAAATCCAGAGGAAGCAGTGGAAAAACAAATCCTGGTATATTTCAGAAAATAATTTATTACAGGCTTCAGCTCTTAATTGCTTTGATACTTGTAAACCTAAGAAATAATCACTACTGTGTTATTAGTCATTCTTTTTTCATCACTAATTTCCTAGATGAACATGTAGAAGTTTTCAAGGATATGAACAGCTGGAACACTGAAGAACAGATAGTATTGAATGACTCAAGTATTTTAATTTGACTTGATGTCTTATTTTTTTATACCCATATATATATATCTTGTTTTTGTAGAGATCACAACATTATAGAACAGTTTGGGTTGGAAGGGAACTTTAAAGGCCATCTAGTCCAAGCACCCTGCAATAAGCAGAGACAGCTTCCCCTAGATCAGGCAACTCAGAGCCCTGTCCAACAGTCTCTTGAATCTTTCCAGGGATAAGGCATCCACAGTTCTTCTGGGCAACCTCCTCTAATATTTCATAACCCTCATTGTAAAAAATGGCTTCTTTTGATGTAGGCTAAATCTACCTTTGTTTAGTTTAAACCCCTACATCTACAGGCTCTTTTAGAAAGAAGTCTATCCACATCTTTCTTACAGCCCCCTCTAGGTACTGAAAGGCTGCATTAAGATCTCCATGGAGCCTTCTGTTATCCAGGCTGAACAACTCCAATTTCTTTAGCCTGTTTTCACAGGAGAGGTGCTTCAGCCCTCTGATCACCTTTATGGTCTCCTCTGCTTTCAACAAATTCACATCCTTCTTATGTTGGGGTCCCAGAGCTGGATGCAGCACTCCAGGTGGGGTCTCACCAGAGCAGAGTAGAGGGGCAGAATCCCCTCCCTTGATCTATTGGCCATGCTGCTTTGATTGCAGTCCAGGATACACTCAGGATATGTCCAGCTTCTCACCATTTGCTTCTCTGTCTGGGAAAAAAGGTTTTCACTATTAGTCAGTAGTGAATCCTCTTTCTGCCTTTTTTTTAAGGTCTTAGACAGCAGTTCATGCACCTATATGTTTTGACCTCTCAGGACTGAGGCTGTAGGACACCGCAGTGCTAGGAAAGTCCTCCTTTAATTGTTTCACAAATAACAGAGTGGAAGGGAGTGGTCAAGAAATGGCCCCTAGGAAAAGGTATTTTAAAAGTTTAAGAATCTATGATATAGATGCCTTTTTATAGTCCACAGTGCAAAAATCAATATCAGCCATCAACAGCCCCAGTGGAGTAGCCTGGCCTCTTCCAACAGAAGAAAGTAAATCTTTTAAAGCGAGCGTCCCTCAGGTACCTGATGAGCTCCACCAAACTTAGAGTTGCTCTCTGTTTATTTTTGTAGAACTGTAAATGATTTCTTTACACTTGAAAGCATTTTCTGTGCCCTTAGTACATTTCTTCTTTGATAGGCTTTGCCTGCTTGCTTCCTAGGTGGTAGTTACTCTTGCAGCCTCAGATAAGTTATAATTCACAGACAGAATCCTTCTTATTGACTAGTTTATGCCAGATAGATAGTAGAATGGTGACCTATAGGTGTTTATTGCTAGAAAGTTCACCCACAGGATTCTTTTTTCCTGGAATTGGCTTAGAAGAAGAGGCAGAAGTGTTTATTTATAGTACTGAGTTATCAGTAAACAGAGAATGAAAATCCCATCTTTTTCATAGTTGCTCAAACAATTTGAAATACTGATCCCTTGTGTATCCATATAGAGTCTCTGTAGTGTGTTCCTCTGTGTATGTATAAAACAAAGTTCTGTGAAATAAGAAATTAAGAAAGATCCTTGAAAATACATGTGTAGTGCATGCAATCCCCATGCAGGAGATTCTGTTGTGCATTATAATTCCAATCACATCTTAGTTTAGAGTTGAGACTGATGGTTGGTTGTGTTAGTGGCTGTTGTTCACCTTCAGGGAGGCTTGTAAGGACTGGAGAGGCCAGGCTCTGGCCCCTGAATGCCATGGCTGAAGCAAGGTCTTTGTTCTTTCATCTCTTGTGTCTTACCAGATGTTGCCTTGATGTGAGGCTGTGCTGGAGCGATCAATGAAAGAAACTAAAGGGGTCTGGTGTGAAGTCCTGCTAATGGGACACTGAAATACCACGTCAACATTTTCCAAAAAAACTGCAGAGTTTAGTTGCTTTAGTTCAATGACCTAAATTAAGATTCTTTGGAAGAGTCTGCTCACTTTTATTTTTTTTTCACCTCAGAGCAGCCCTAATTTGGTACCTAAAATATAACTAATCACTGGAAAACTTTTTAGAGAGTCATTGTGCTGGAACTATTCCTGGTTGTAAAGGTGTACTACATGTCTTGTGGGGAACTGTTTCACCAGTGCGTGGTAGAGGTACAAAACGTGCCAGTCCAGAGTGTGCACGGAGAAGCAGGAGAGCTGGGGAGAGGGTGGGCCCTACCTTTGAGAAGCAGAGGCTCCCGCCTGGTGTTCTCAGTGTCATCCTCCACATTCAGTGTCTGGGACTGGAAATCAATAAGCCCACATAACTGTCTTACTGAAGACTATTGAAAGTGAAGACTAAGAAAAGTGAAGGAGCAGCTGTCAGACATTATACCCCTCTTATAAGTGGGAATAAACTATTTTTATTTATTCTTATTGCTGTTAGCAATTATATGGCTAAGGAGCATGATGAAGTAGAGCTGTTGCAGCACTGATAGTATCCTGAAAAGAGTGACAGGACTAGGAGGACTGGTCTTATCTCCACATAGTGATATCTGGACTGCTTCAGAATACATGCTGCCAGAAGAATTTGAGATATCCAGGGAAAATGCTGAGAAAGCCAGTGGCTTTCCCTTGAACCTTTGTTTATAAGGGAGATTTGCCCTGTATTTCACCATTGCTACAGCTGTGCAGAGGGTACATCCTTTTCCAGCTGTGTAGTGGCAGCGCTTCACATCCCAATAGGCATGATAGAAAATCTTCAAAGCTGTGAAAGGGGAGACAAGGGAGAGGGAAAGGCTGTAAGTGAATAAGGGAAAAAAGCCCTGCTATACTGTGCTTAGAAAAAGAAGCTGAAATAACACTTAGGATTTAGCTCTCTCTGGGTGCCTATCAAAGAAATTGTTATTTTCTTATTATTTTCTTAGAATTCTGCTTTTAAATCTAAATGTCTGAAAATTACTTCATGGATGCTAACTTGGATGAATCAGAATGGTGTATTTCTTTGAATGTATCACTGAAATGCCATTTAAACTCCTCTAAGGGCATTTTTTTAGTGAAGGATGTCTGCACCCATGCATGTGTGATGACTTTTTATTTAAAAGTGAAAAAATACACAGGATTTACACCTGATTACTCAAGCTTTCCAAGGCAAAGAATAACTGTATTACTATGGATTAATTAGGCTTTTAGTCATTTGTATATGTAATTTTGAATGTTTATGTATCCACTGATTCACATAGTAATTTCTGAGTATTTCTTCTGAGGGATTCACAGTTTCTTTCAATGAGTCCTCAGGTCCAGGGAAGATTAGGAGACTTCTTTTGTTAAGTGAAAAACTTTAAATAACCAAATATTTTATTACAAAGGCTCATGATGACTTTTTTTTTTTCAAAATAATTTGAAGCTTTAAAGAATGCTCAACCAGACAAAGAAAACTGGAGATTGTTTGCCTTTTTTTTTTTTTTTTTTTTAATAAAAGTCGCTTGACACACTGAGCTGTTTTGTTCCCAGAGGATTAAATTTCATTCTGAATCACAAGCCTGAAGTTACTTAAACTCTCTGCATTGAAAACTCGCAGGGAACTTGTTCAGGGAGAGCATGTCAGTAGAAAATACAGACCCTAAAAAGAAGACACTAACACAATACTAGAAAGTGTTCTCAAAGTGACAGCGACAAAATAAATCAACTCTAGGCAAAAGATATATTCTATATCAAAACTGAAGAATAGTTGAAATGTTAATCATCTTTTATTTAAGAGTTCTAAACCTACCTTTGTGAGTGTAGGAAAAAAAGGATTCATGTTTATCTCTGCTTGAATCTTATCCCTTTAACTGTGCCAAGATCACCAAGACCTCGATTTACCCATTATTTGAGAAGTTACTTTATGCAAATCGTAGCTGCCTCGAGGCAATGTTCTGCTGCTGATTCTTTTAAATTATTATTATTATTATGTTGACATTTTATTTTTCAGGTAATATCACCCATTTATTGCTTTTCTCTCATTTCCCAACTCACTCACTCTCAATATATAGCTTTCAGGGAGTAGTTCTGCTGCTTTTTTTGTATTATTTACAACTTTCCATGAAAATTGCCTTTTCTCCAGATGAACCTATTTAAGATGTGGCCTTTCAGTCTATCTGTTGTCTGTAGCTGAAGTCCAAGCTTTATGTCACTTCTGTTTGGTGTTTGGAAAATGAGCATCTAATGGAGGCAGTTCATGAAGCTGCTTGACAGTGAAGTCAAATCTGTAGAATTCTGCAGTTTCTGCAAGGAATACTTTGGTGTGCAGTAGATAGTATTGGTCTAAGGGGAAAAAAGCTTTGTACTATGAAACAGGGCTGCCTTTGGTGCAGTATCCTAGTCCTCCATTCTGATGGAGAAGAGCAAATTTCTCCCCTCCAGCTTAATTTTGGCCAGAAATAATTTTGCAGGAGCTTAAACCAGATGTAAGGGTGTTCTCACTGCTTGGATTGTGTCCCAATTTTCAGGAAGCACAAACAAATAGGTGTTATGCTTCACACAGCTTGACTTTTCCAAACTGGCATAAACTGGCATTTTGGATCAGGCTGCCCAGGGAAATGGTGGAGTCCCCATCCCTGAAAATGTTTGTGTGGTACTTCAAAGTATACTTCAGAGGGAATGGTGGTATTCAGTTAGAGGTTGGACTTGCTGATCTTGGAGGTCTTGTGCAACATTGATGACTCTATGATTCTGTGAAAAAGCCTGCTAAGAGAAATCAATCCAAGGGTACCACCCAAGGAAGCTTGAAGTGTCTCACCCTGTGGTACACTGCGTTTATCAGTGCTAATCACCAACAGGCAGAGCTGCCAGGGTAACTTCCAAATAAACATTCCAGTTCTGAATAGAAGCTTCTGGAGCACTCGTGGACAGTACACCTAAAAAATCAGTTATATGTATGTCTGAAATGCTGTCTTTTTCCAAGAAACTCTGTTGTAGGAAATGTAGTGTAGGAAAGTCTGTTGTGGAAAGTCTATGTAGGAATCTTTTTGCAGAAACTGGGAAAGCAGTGCAGAAAAAAAAAATATGAGCTACAAAGCATTGGTTCGACTCAGTCTTCACTTAGTTTTGCAACTGTCATTGGCAAATAGTGTGCAGATTTAAAATACATACATTTAAGTAAATGGGGAAAATAAACCTCAATTTACCAGTAGAAAATGACTCATTCTGGAGATGATAATAATCACCTTGCAACAAAGATGGTCATTTTCGAGGCAGGACTTTAAAAAGGCATCTTTGATGTACTGGGTTCGTCTCTGAGGGAAAGTAATGTTTTTCATTGCAGAAAATTGCTTTTCATTTTTGTTATAATTTAGAATCAGTTGTAATGCATAAATTAGGGCTGCACAACATTGAGGAATCAGTATGCCATTTTGGTAGGGAAAGGTATTGCAAAGATGTAGAAGAATAAACAGAAAAAAATTGCTGGAATACCCAGACTGAATTCCACAACTGTCATTGCTGGGTAGCTTAACACGTTATTCCAATAAAAATTTTTTTGGATGCAGCATTACAATTATTTTCTGTTCATATGCATTTGTATTTGTAGCAATCACAAGGTCATTTTTCTTCCAATTAGAACTACCACTTATAGTTTATCTTTGGCTCTCTGAAGGGAAGAAAAGCTTTTCCTTAAGAGGGCTAAGAATTTATCTGACGTGCTTTTTTGCAAAGCAGTTTTGCAGGAGCAATGGCCCGCTTTGTAGCATGTGAAAGTTCTTGGAAATTGTATGTATAGACTGTTTCATCTCAATTGTTTCCCTGTGTTTAAAACTGAAACTAGATGTCAGATGGATCAGGGAGTTCCAGGTATGTGAAGCACTAAGTAGATGAAAAGCAATTGCATGCTGCTTATGCATGTTTTATATTGCAAGATATTGCTTTACCCTAAGAATTTGACCTAGCTGGTGAGATGCAAGCATGGCTGGAAAGTCACCTTATGCAACTTAAAGTGATATATGAATTCTGACTGAATTCTATGAATAATTTATTTTTTGAGTGCTTTTTAACTTTGCAGAGTTAATGTTGTTCCACACTTCCTGCACCTCACCTGCAAAGGAGAAGGGAGCCCCTGGTAGCAATGTAATACAAAGATTGACATTAACAGAGACGACACTGTATAGGGGGGAAAAAAAAAATCAAACTCTGCACCCCCCCCCAGGAAAAAAAAAAAACACTAAAGTAAATTTTGGAATGATGAGCTTGTAACTTTAATCTTTGCTAATGTTGAATAGTGTTTTCAAGTGAAAATGTTTCTCTTAAGTGAGGAGGACGGTCAGTGCACTTTGTGTTTCCTTTGTATTTCATGATGGGGAAACTTGCAGCACAGAACAGGCCCACTGTAAAAATAGCATGAAAACACACATCTGTTGGGCTCTGTAGTTTGGTAGGCTACTTCTTGAAGGCCACTTTGAAAAGTCCACGGTGAAAAGTACCTTATTCCATTGGTATCAAGGACCTTAATAGTACTACAAAATTTATGAAAGTTTAGGAAATATGGGAAAGAAGATAGCATTTTTATACTCTTCTAATGTCTCTTGAATTTTTAAGATGGCTAAAATATGTGCACTTTCTGCTTGTCCATTTAATATTTATTTAGGAATGATAAAAAATATTTGACAAATAGATATTTTTATTCAATTTCCAAATCAGAAATAAGACTACATCACACAGTGAGGTATTTTTACCTTTTTTGGTCAATAAACATATAATAAAAGTAGCGAATATTGAAATCTTAATTGGGTTTTTAAACAAGGAAAAATGCCGTACCTATGCATTAAATGAATATGCATAGAGATTTCATATTAAGCATTGTCATGGGACATCTAGAGATCTGTTGTTATAATTCAAGTGGGAGGAAGGCCTTTCTGGAAGGAAGCTTAGAAAATGAATATGGCTTTTTTTGGTGTACTCGTTATTATGTGGCTTAGGGAGAAATTATTGAGTTAAGATTGTGTGTGTGTGTGCAGACCTACAGTACAAAAGAAAATGTGACTGCTGCATTGAGCTAAAGTAATAAAGGCCATTAAAAATCAATGTGTCCCCTGGTTTTCCAGCTCCCAACAATGCTATTGCTCATCTTTCCCAGCAGCAGAGAAATATCCATCAAAACAGGCTTAGAAAAACCATGATCTTCTTGAAACTTCAGCACTATTTTAACTAGGTGGAAGGAAATCAGAGAAATTCAGATACAGCAAGGACTCAGTCTAGCGTAACTGAGTGTGAGTAAACCCCAGAACTATCTTTAATTATGAGCATGAGTTAGGCCTTGATTTTCCAAACTGATTTATAAAGGAGTTGGTTGAACAGCATCTGCATCTGTTGTGCTGAGTTTTCAAGAGGTGTTTGAGTGCTGAAGAAGGCCTGGTGATGTTTAAAAAGGGTAAATGGATAGAGTGATTGATCACAGTGTCTGTGTAGGTTAGAGGAAAAGGACTGTTTTGGGTAAGACACAGGTATTTTACACTGGCTGAGTCTGAAGTCATGCATTGAGAAAGAAAATGCAGCCTGTGTATGAAACCAAGAACTCTCAAAAGCAATGAAACTGAAAAGAAGTCCTGGGCCTTCTTGGCTGGTCATCAGCCAAGCACAAATTTTTAGTCCAGTGTTGTAACCACAGGTCTGGTGAAGACCTAGAGTGCATAACTGGGAGCTGTAGAATCAAATGGGTTTTGGGATGTGGAAGATAACAGGAATTGGCACCTGATGTGTAAAACTTTTGTAATTTTTTGCTTAATTCTACCTGAAAAAGATACTGATAACTGAAGTGTCTTTAGGGCAGATCTTGTGGGTTATTGTGACCTTGGAAAACACATTTAATGAGAGGTGCAGGTACCTTCATCTTCATAAATTTATTTTCTTGGGGGACGAAATTAAGAGGTGACTTGGTCAGAGAAAACATACATTTAAATGAGAAATGACCTTTGAGAGAATGTTCTTCATCCTATCTGGAAGGCAATAACAGGAGCTGATGGTTTGATGTTGAATTTAGACCTGTTCAGTCTGGACACAAATATGTTAATAGGTCAGCAATGGCAAGGGAGCAGGACTGGATGAAAGTTTTAGGAAAGGCAGCTGATAGAAAAGAGGAAAAAAAAGAGATCATAATAAAAGTACTAAGAAGAAGATAACATTAATGAATTCAGAAAGGGTTGTCAAACACTAACTGAACTGACAAAGGGCAAAACAGACATTTTGGGAAGGACGAGACACAGCAGGATGTCAGTGGTGAAGATCAGGTTCGGCCGTGTTGGTGTATATATGTGACAGAGATTGTGGCATATTTTTAAGGCATACTAAATGCTCTAAAATTTAAGAAGGCATATTAAATGCTCTAAAACAACATACCAGCCTTTGCTGCCATCCTTCTTTTACGACAAGGACAAGACATTAAGTAAGGAAGGCATTAAAGCTACAGTTTCTGTTTGAAAAATGGAGTTCTCAGGGAGTGCAAGGAGACAGATGTGTGCTCAATTTCTGTAAGGGTGGAAACTGCAAGCGTGTCCTGGCTTTCATCTCCTTTTTCCAGTAATTGCTCTTCTGAAGAAAGAGACATTGTGGAATTAAGTGACATTTTTCTCCAGAGAGGATTTAAGTAGGTCCTATAGCCTATATTAGGCAGGAGTTCAAGGTAAATGATCCAGTTGTGTCCTCTGTCTTAGATTAACTTTTAGGTATTGATTATCTACTTGGACATAATTAGAAAGGTTTTTTTTTTTTCCAAAACTGTATTTGTAAATTAAATATATTTCTCTCCTTGTTCTGAGGAACAGACTGTTTCAGGTGCTATAGCACAAGCACTGCTGTTGAATGTTATCATTTTAATGGGGGCCAGAGTCAGTAGAGGCCAACCCCACAAGTTCTTAATGTTTACCAGATGATACATCAGAGTGCCATCAGTGGAAAACATTCTTCCATAAATGGAGGCTGAAGAGATTTTAATAGGTTAATTGAAACTTTCAGGAAAAACTGTCTTTAGTTTGTTCAGGTCTGCTCACAATTTAGTGGAGGAGAGATAAAGTATAACCATAATGTATTTATCAAAAGTACGTGCTCCCTGAAAAAAAAATGCCAAGAAAAAGTGGTTGAAATAACACTTGAAATAAACAAAACTTTAAATGAGAATAAGCATTAGACAAAAGCAGCCTACATGAAGAGGAAATAAAAACAGTGACAGCTGTTATGGGACACAAATGAATGCTTTGGAATTTGTGAGATTTTCAATCCTGTTATATTATTCTGCTATGCTTAACAAACATTTTGCTTTTATTGTATTATCTCAGGTAAATCTACTCTCTAGATACCATGACTAACTACCAAAAGAGATTTATAGATACAAAAGCTCTTGGTTCACTTACAAACAGAGTTTATCTATGAAAAATACAAAAGTCAAATTGAATAATGAAGCACTACAATGAGCATAACCACATTAACTATTTCTGAACAGAAATGTGCAATACACTGACAGTTCTATGATGCTAAATTTAGTCAATATATTCCAGTATACCACAGAGTCAATGTTAGTTTGAGGTTCATTGAAAAGCAACATATTTGAAGTAAAACCATGTCTGAAGTATCAAAAAAAAAAGCCTAGTTGTCAGGTGTGCAATGAAAAACAAAGTCATGAAAAAGTTGATAGGAAACAAATGCAAAAAAAGCTCCAAACCAGGTTGGGTTTAGTGCAGGGGAATTTTAGATTGCATATAGATCTACAGGAGAGAAAGGGTTTGATGAGAAACTGCATAGCAAACCATTATTTTTAAAAGTTGAAAATGGAACTAGAACTGTAAGCATGATTGCCAAAATAATAATTTTATCAAAAAACCAGTGGGCCCAAATCCTTTCTCCATCTTGAAATTTTAAAAATATTTTCTTAAACAGAAAATACCCTTGAAAATAATGCCAAGAAGCAAATGCTTCTATTTCCAGTGATGGTTTTTATTTTGTTCTGGTTTTACCTTTATTTTATTGATGCCCTAGCTTTCAGAGTTCTTGAAAATTGGTGATAATTGCTCTCTTCCCTTTGGAAAACAGAACTTTCTTGATGATGTTATAGTGTAAAAATTGCCTATATAATTAAATTTAAAAATAAGTAAAAATTAATGTTATGCCTTCATGAAGATATCTGGTAAAGTGGTTATCAGAATTAGTGAGTGTTGATTTTTTCCATCAGGTATGAAGGAAAAAAAACAAAGTAAAAGAAACAAGAGGTTCACAGGATAATGTAATCAAGAATTCACTTCTCCACATTCAGGAGAAAGGGAGTAGTCACCTTTTTAAGGTATTATTTGTGTCTCAGATTCATACAGGGACTCAGATGGCCTGAACACCCACATAGATAAACCTCTGAGAGAGGACCTGACAATTTAGGCACTACGGGGTCTGTGTGCGTGTCCAAATGTGCTGCAAATGAGGCTGGGCATCTTCATTCCACTCTTGTGCTTTCTTGGAAGTGCTGCTGCTCATAGATCACCATCACTTATCTTTCAGCTGGCACCACTTGTGAACACGATGTCCCTGAGTGTGGAATGGGCTTAAGAAGTTTAATTGCCCAGAGGTTCTCTGAACTTGCTCATTTATAGGGAGGGGAGAATGGACATGTGGTAGTTGTTACTGTCTCACCATTCAAGTAGAGATATGGGTGATGAAGGTCTCCTTAATCTGGGGAGGAGCTATGAACACAGTTTCCATTTCTTAAGAAAGCACTTTAGTCCTCAGGTAGCTTGCATCCATAGGATACTGAGATACTTGACTCTTCCTTCCAAAGGAGCAAGTGGAAAGAAAAGCTACTGTGGAGTCAGAATTCCTGATTTTGAGTATCAGGAAGGCAATAGATTAGAGGGAATTTGTTTCTGTACCCCAAGGATATTGAATTTTCCCAAGAAGACTGGTAATTTTTAAAGGGACTACGAGGATATTTTGGATTTTAAAAAGTTTTGGTCTAAAATCTACGTACAACACTCAGTGTGAACTCAGTGAGTGGGTACAAAACTGTATCTCAGGCCCCATTCTATTTCAGCTGAAATGGATTATCTCCTTTTGAAGTGCTGGGTCTTTTTCATATTCCAAATATTTGCTAAAATTGTTATTCAGGGTGCTATTTACTTACTGACTGCTAGTCTGATATAGGGAAAGGAGAGTGGCTTTGTTTTCATTTTGAAATAAGAGGATCCTCATTTGCTTTATTGCTAGGATACAGAAGTATTTTCTGGACAGCCCAAAATTTTAACAGGTGGGTTTGTCTTCCTTCTGACATATCTAAAACCAGAACACATTTGGGAGACAGTTCAGATTAATTTCAGAGTTTCTGCCACTATCCAAGCACTTTTGGGAAATTATGTGAGTTTGTTGCATTGATCAGAACAACTGTTCCAAACCTCTCCTGCAACAGCAAGTCCTTTTAAAAGTGCACTACAGTGCATTTCAGGGATTTGAAGGTCACAGTGTTTGCATCACAAGGAATGGTGCATGCTTCAAAACAAAAGTGCTGCAAGAAAGGCATATATGAGTTCTCTCTGGATTTAAGAAAGGGCGGCTTATCCCCATTACACAACATTTGGAATACCTAACATTTATACTGTGGAAAACCCAGTCATTAAACATGTATAATTGAATTACTTGATGGCAAGAATGATGTCAACATCAATTTGAAGACACTACTGCAGAAAATGGGAACTGATTTTAAAAGTTTTTCTTGTGGATGTTGAGTCCCCATCTTTGTGCTGCATTCCATGGAAGCAAGTTTGAAGGCATTAGACACAGAGAATACTGAATGAAAAAGTAAGTCAATCCTAAATAATTCTGTTGTAGCAGTAAATTGTTTGAGAAAACAGTTTGTTCTGGAGATATTGAGAAAGAAAGCATTCACCCAATGAATAATTTAAAGCAGTAATCAAACTTAAATGGGTGGAGGAACTATTCTTTCTAAGGATTTTGTTCTAGTGTCATAAGGCAAAGACAAGTGCCTTTATCTTCCCTTCCCTTTTTTGTTTTTGTTTATTTTCTCTCCTTTCTTTCATCTTTGTAGTACATCAATTAAATAGTAAAGCACTTAGCAATAAAGTTTCCTTGAAACAGGCCTAGTGAGACAACAGTATTGTTTAGCATGAAATTAGAAGTAGCACTGCTGTTAAACCTGAAAACTGACAAAAATTCTCTTCATCATTCTTTGTTGTTCTTTATATGCTAACCAAAACCAGTGTCTTCTCATATTTGGAGGAGAGAAGACTGTGTTACTGTTTAATCCATCTTATATAGTGCTATGCAGCTATACAGAGTCAAAAAGAAAGCAAGCTGTAATATGAAAATATTATGGAAATGAGCTAGAGAAATGGTAGCATCCTGTACTTTTTTGAAACTTAGAGGGGCAGTGAAGAAGAGAATGCTATTGTAGCTGCTGAAAAATAAAATGCAAAGAAAGAAAAAGAGCACCCTCTAGAAATTCCGAAGGAATGGGTAGAGAATAGAAGTCAGAGCATCAGAGAAAACAAATGGCACGTTCATCTTGCTTTAGGCTCACACCCATAAACTGATCTAAACCTTACAAAGTCAATAGGAGGTTCTTCGCAGTCACTAATGGATTTTGGATCTGGCCTTGAGGAAGAGGGTGATATAGGCTAATTGCCTTACTTAGTCTGCTGATAGAGCTGATAGATGTAGTTTCATAAAAGCAAACAAGTCAAAAAGAGTTTTACAATTTTTCAGCCAAATATGTACAGAGTGAAGAGTTCACAGCAACCACAACAGGCAGAGGCTTTGTTCTGTCTTGATTTTGTGTTTCAATCAATATCATTACTTGTATATTTTTCATGTCTCTATGCATATATTTTGTAAATAATAAATTTAATAATTTTGTACACAGACAATGGGGAAAATGGCCCATGGGTTATTTAGCTTTTATGCACTCAGCCTGTTTCTATGCATTATTGATTTTTAAAATACAGACTAATGTTAGTATAGAAATTATTTTGCCATCTGTATCACCCTCACTTTGCTGATTGCTATCCCCTTATTTTCACTGAATTTGGTGATGTTGTTTCAATTTCAATACTTCTGCTTACTGAGAGAAAGGGATTGTACAGGAGACATGACTTCTCTATTTGGAGGACATGTGGTGCTAATGACAGAATATGCCTGGATTGAAGTGGCAATATATTTCTTTACCGGATTGTAACTGAAACAGAAAGAATTGCTAATATTTTATATCTCATTAATAAAGACCTCAGAGAAGATCTGAATTTAGCAAAGAATTTAGGACCAAGTCTTTTCAAATCAATTGTTTAAAATAAAATGGTTTTGTTGAGTTTCTCTATGTATGAGGGGAGAGTTCTTGGAAACCATTGGAACAAATCAGTCAGTTAAGTAAGTTATGGCAGTAAACACAGGGAAACAAGAAAATGTCAAAAGGCTTTGGATGAGTTTTGTGACTCTGTAGAAAAATAAAAAAGAGCTCTAAAGAAAGATCCTTAAGTGGAGGATAAGATACTTGTAAAAGAATACTAAGTGTGAAAAATGCTAAGAGACTGGTCGGTCTCAAAACATATATCTGAAAGGTCAGTGTTTAACAGAAAAGTGAGACTTAGGAGAAGTCAAGCTGAAAAAGATCTTTCTTTAAAAGAAAATGGAAATCCAACTAGAAGAAGAACAGGGATTAAATTTTGGAGCACTATCTAGTGATATAAGATAATGATTAATTATTGCCATCTACAAACTAGTATTTTGAATCCATATTTCTTAAGGACTCTAACTTTGAGTATGAATGAAGGACAAAGTAGCAAATTATTTTAAAATAGAATATATGAGCAATGAAAAGTTCAAGAGCCTGAAATTAATTTAAGACGTGGAGTAAAGGTGATTTCCTTTTTAGAATTTTAAATAAACCCAATGAAGTTTTTAATACATTCATCAAGGCACTGGTCACACATTTGAAGCAGAATATAGAAAATGGTGTAATGGGAAAGGAGAAAATATATTGTAACCTATAGTAGCAGCTAAATAGCATGCTAAACTTAGAACAGCTTTGAATGTTCTTTCACATTCAGGTCATGGAAATAAATAGAAAGTTGTATAAAATTCAACACAATTTAGCAAAGCTGGATTGTACTGGAGTAATTTGATAGGGTTTTTTTTAACTGACTCCCTAAGAAAAGAAAATCTATTCTCCCTTTCTTTACTTAAACATAGTAAGCATTGTGCTGTATACCATGGGGATTAGTAAAAAAGCTCTGGAATAGATAGTAGCAAGAATAGATAGTATGGGAGATGACAGGGATTGCTCTGAAGAGGTAACTGTCAGGTTGGACAATTATTAATGAGTCCTTCTTGATGGTTCCCGAGATGCCCCGTTTGGTAATGATCTTAGCACAAATCATTTCTACTTGACATACCCTGTGTCAGTGAAATTACCTGATGTCACAGCATTGGGAAAAGTTTTCAGTAGGGGGAGGATGTAAGTCTTCTAAAGAGATCAGTGGGTAATCTCAAGCACTGATGTAAAAGAAAGGTAATTAAATTTAATCATGCCAAGTGGTGTGTTAAGTACCGATAACTAAGAACAAGAACTTCTGCCGTGTAACTACAGCTCATTAGCTGACAGAGGTAGAAAAGGTTTCCATGAAGTAGTTTTGTATAAGTAAATTAATCTTAAGTAGTTGTAAAAAAGACAAACTGAAAAAGATGTGCAGTCCTACCAATATCAAAAGAGGTGTTTTCTGTACATATAAAGAGATATGAAAATTATGTGCCAAAGTATCATTAGATCTATTGGAATGCTGCTTTTGTGTCTCCTTTTCTATGTTTAAAAAAACTGATTTAAATGAAGATAGGTTTAGGCAATGGCATCTGGAATACTGTAGGTAATAGGCTGGCATCTGGAAAGACTCTAAAAACTTGTCCCATTAAGCCTAGAAAAGCAAAGTCTGAGACAAGAGATTATTATAATTTGTAAATACATAAAAAAGTTGAGGGTAAAAACCAGAGAGGAACGATAATTAGAAAGATTAAAGGAAATTGTTGATAGAATAACAAATAAGTCTGAATTGATCCTCTATAAATTTCAGCTGAAAATTGAATAAAGTACCTAACTGTCAAAGCCATTAAGCTTTCCTTCCAAACACTGACTTTATGGTACAGTCTTCCAGTAAGAATAATTTCTGAAATTAATTACTTTATACAGTTGTCTGCAGCAGCCATAGGGTTCAACTCAGAAAACCAGGACCTCTTCCTGTGATTCTGAGGAATGGGTTCACAGACAACACTGTAGGATTCCTGCTTTTAAAAACCTATCTAGACAGATAAATAGGGCAGATCAAATCCTCATTTGCATGCAGAATGCATCCTGTAGTAAACTGGTGCTCCAGGGCTAGACTCTGATTTTGAAGCTACACCTGCTTCAGGTGCGTTAAAGCATCCTCTGCATCCCTCCCTGGGGCTATGTAAGAACCACAGATGTGCTCTCTTGTCGGCTGAGCAGGTGGTTGGATTATGCATCAATAACTTCAGCTGCCCTTACCCATCCACCACAACTGAACAATGGGGCAATACAATTTGCCTCTGGTGTTACAGCAAGGAGAGAAGCGAGCCTGTGGTGCATGAGGACTCAGTCTGAGCGTTGTGGTTAACATACCCCCACCAGCTCAGGACTGTGCTGAAAGGCAGCGTGGGTGTACCAAACCCTAGCTGGACGTGCTTCCTGAAGTTATATTATGCTGTTCTCAGCACCTGGAAAGTGTTGTCTCCTTCTGTGTTTGTGAAGTGCTAGGATAATCAAGTGCTGCTTCGTGACTAGCGTTCCTAGGGTTGGCATAATGCACCTGGTAAATGAGTAAATTGTTGTTCATCCAGTGATGGATTTGTTTATGTAAAGCTGACGAGATTTCGTGGAACTACTGGTGACTAGTTTTGCAGTATTTACCTATCATTTCACTACTGTTTTTTACACTGGAAAAGATATGACAGCTCTGTTTTTACTAGTGTTCTCCTTGGCATGCAGGTACCAGACCTGGGCTTTTCAGTTCTGTTTTTCTAAATAGCTATTACTGGACTTGAGAAAAGGGATATTTGTCCCTGAACTATCTTTATGAAGTAAGGAAAACAGATGTCCCTTGACAAGTACAGAGAAGGAGATCTAAAGAACATACCTGCTGCTTCATTTAAAGCCTTTCATACTGGACAAAAACATGATTTATTTTGCTTCCTACTTTTCACTTAAGTAGTTTTATCGATGTTCAAAGATTCCACTTACTTTCAGTCCAGTCCTTACCTGAAATGAGTGCAAGGGATCAAATTCATCTTTGCCATTTATCATTCCTCTCTTCTGAAAAGGCAAACAGGAGACCAATATTTTGAATTGTGCTTCAGCAACTATATATTTGTTATTTTTAAGGAATATTTCACACCTCTCACCTGTGCATTCTGTGTCAACAATTTGTTCTTGACCTGTTTTTGCCAGAGATGAAGTTTTTATCCCACCACTGTTTTCTTTCTTGTCTATTAAGTCCAAAACAAAATTATTCTTCCATTGATTGTCTCGCTCATCATCACCATCCCCATTGCTGAAAATAAAGGAAATCTGAATTTTATTAAAGTACTTGAAAATGCACCAAATTTCAGTAAAAACTAGGATAGTTTTCCTTAGTTCTCATTCTCTTTGGTTCATTTAAAAATTCTACTTCATGTGAGTAGAATTTCTTTAATTTAATTTATAATTCAGTGTATAGTACATAAATGGTCAATCTTCTTTGGTTGTTTACACTTTTTTTTTTTCCTCAGCAGAAAAGTGATCACATCAGAAATCAGATGTTGCAAAATGGCAAATTTGGAGCTCCTTAGCTTGAACAGATCCTTGCAGCTCTGTACATGATATAAAGTTACACAGTTTTAACACACAGGTCAGTGCAGCATGCGACTGTGGGGCACAGAAGTGTCAGAGCCCAGGGTCACTGTGCTTCAGGTGAGATTGGAGAAGATAGTGGGGAGGACAGGGAGAAGAGTAAAATTTCAAATCTGCTGATTTATGCATGGCAAATATTTAATTCCAAGTCTTTTCCTGAAAACTTATCGTACCCATTAGGAAAAGATCTTTGTGAAGAAATTTCTTAAATCTTGGTGTTAAGTGTAAATTAGAATGTGTTGATTATCCTGGAAGTCACTGATAGCTCTTTTCACCACTTCTACCAAAACAGGGTTGCATCATTGTGCTCTACATCATTGTGTTTTTGTGTTTGGCATCACTTGCTGAATAGCACATCCCATTGCTTCCCTGTATTCACCCCTCTCTTTCTTTCTACCTCTGGTATTCTCTGCATCTTCTTACACTGATTGTAAGAATTGAGGGATTGTAAGAATTACACAGATTGTAAACGTGTTTGGGATCTAGACTTGCATAGAACTTAACAGAAAGAACCTAACTTGTATTACAGTATGTGTGAAAGCTCCCCAGTAGGTATGGTTATATCCCAGCTCCATGACCCTTTCCCATTTCTTCCCCAAATTACCCCTTTCCCCTAATGATCTTACAAAATAAAGTCGCACATACAGATGGACATCATGGAAGGTGACAGCAACCTAGCATTGAACACTTCCAGGGGGTTGGGTATCCACAACTTCTCTGGGCACAGCTTCTCCCTTGCCTCACCATCTTCTCAGCAAATAATCCCTTCCTAGTATCTCAGTTAAAGCTGCCTCCTTTCAGTTTAAAGCTATTCCTCCTTGTCCCATGACTACATGCCCTTGTCAAAAGTCCCTCTCCAGCTGTCTAGTAGGGCTTTTTAGGTACTGGAAGAAACTATAAGGACTCTGCAGAGCCTTCTGTTCTCCAGGCTGAACAAGCCCAACTCCTTGCCTGTGTCTCAGTCAGAGAGGTGCTCAAACCCTCTGATCATCTTTGTAGCCTCCTCTGGACTTATTTCAGCAGGTCCATATCTCTCCAGTGCCAGAGCTGGATGCAGCGTTCCAGGTGGGGTCTCACCAGCACAGAGCAGAGGGACAGAGTCCCCTCCATCACCCTGCTGGCCACGCTGCTTTGGATGCAGCTCAGGACAGGGGTGGTTTTGTGAGCTGCAGTTGCACATTGCTGGGACATGCTGAGCCTCTCCTGAGCCAACAGCCCCAGGTCCTTCTCCCCAGGGCTGCTCTCAATACCTCCTCTGCGTGTTTGCTTGGGATTGTCCCAACCCACATGCAGGACCTGGCACCTGCCCTTCTATTGAACTGCTGAACTTCATGAGGTTCACACAGGCTCACTCTAAAGCCTGCCCAGGTCCCTCTGGATGGCATCCCTTCCCTCCACTGTGTCAGCTGCACCACAGAGCTTGGTGTGGTTGGCAAAGCTGCTGAGGGTGCGCTGGATCTTACTGTTGTCACCAAAAAAACCAATGTTGAACAGCAGTGATCCCATTGGCACCCCCTGAGCATATCCATATTGTTTTTGGCTCTTACTACTTGTAATTAATGATAAAACCTCTAATTAAAACAGTAAACAATGTAGGTGCAGCAACAAAATTGGGAACACTGAAACGGAAAAGACAATAACAAAACTCCCCATACAGATCAGTTTTACCTGAGGGCTGTAGCACTGTTCATGGACATACAATGCTAAGCTCTCTCTTAATTAGAACCAGTTCAGGAGAAGAATGTAGTCAATAAGTAATGAAAGAAAGCCTTTCAGTTGCCAATTAGCAACTTCTGATCATGCATGTTTTATGAAATTCTGAAAACATGGGTAAACATGCAGCAGCAAGTGTATTAAATTATATTAAATTAATGATGGCTTCAGGGGCAGATGAGTTTGGCTGGCATTTAATCATATGTTTATTTTGTTATATAAATATATTGCAAGTCATTTTTACACAGACAAGTTTTTATAGGTTTGATAATGTGCGTTCTCTCATTTGCCAACTGTTTTCCTGAGTTACACCATTCTTTCTCTTGAGTAATGGTTCAAATGAAAAGGAGCTTCTGATTTAAGAAGTTGAGAAAGACAAGACCATATATTTCTGTGCACTTATATGCGAGATCTCCAATGTGCTTTTGTAAAAAAAGAGTTCTCCAAGGAGAGTTTTTTCAGAAAACTTTATCTGTGATACCTCCTACAAAATATATTACATTAATTATATTTCTGCTGATTTGACCTGCAAGCAACCTGCTTAGATAGTAGCCTTTCCCCATCACCATGAATTTTAAATTTCATTAGTTGCAATTTTTGCTGAATCTTATCAGGGTGTTTTTTCCAATACTAGTTGTAGTCTAATGCCATCCTAGTGCATTTAAAAAATATGTATTCCTTATATTAGTCTCTGCCTATTTTCTTATTTTCTCATCAGCTGTATACATCATAGCTTTAAAAAAGTTCTTATTTCAACCAGCAGTAAGAATACCATGCAGTTCTTTCTTTGTACTTCATTTGCTTCCTAAGAATTGCTGAACTTGGTAGAGAGATTTTTTTTTTGCTTTTCTTCCCATACCTAGGTATCAAACAGCAAGCAATTACTGCTTTCTCTCTCCCTTTTTCTTACACTGTCCTTCTCTCCCCAGTTTACTGCATGTGATTTAAATGCTGATATTGAGTTCCTCCTTTGGCGAAAGACATGGAAATAAAGGTAGTATTCAGGATTGCTTCAGTTTCTCTTTGGCAATATGCCCCTGCTACCTAAGGATCAGCTTGGATAAGGGAAGATAGTGTGGTTCCTAGAGAAGGGTATTTCTTACCTTGTCTCTTGTTATACCAAGTTGCCACTTTTTAATGACTACCATGTTATAAATGTTAATGGTCATACCAACACCCATGAAGCCTCAACACAAAGTGGCTACTCTGAGGCTTACGTTTTTCTCCAAAAAAACCCCACTATGAACCCTTCTAGCACTAGAATTCCATTGTTCATTCTTTTCTCTCAGCTTCTTGCCCTCTCATCAAGACATGCTCTCCTCCTTACCTTCTGTCCGCTCTCACCTTCTTACTTGCTTTATTCAGTTTCCCAAAAGCCTCTTAAAAGTTCACGTCTGTCTCCCTGTGTGCCTGTGGGTTCATAAATATCCTCTTTTTCACTCTTTACCTCATCTAATCAGTTCAGCCTCGTCCAGCATCTGATATTCAACATCTGACCTATCTGGGGAAAAAAAAATTCCCTTTTTAGGAAAGAATAAGAATTCTCTCTTGGGAAATTGTATGGATACTGTTTTAAATGTATGTTTGTATAAGGCAATATAACCAGAAGATATCCAAAGCAAAAAGACTTACAGACATCTTCACTGAATATTTGTTAAACTTAAGACTCTAAAATTTAACTTCTTTTCTTAGATTCAAGTTTACTTTGCAGCATCTGAAGTGCTGATTAACTAGACCAAATGTTAGGTTCCCTTAGATTTCTGTTAGATTTAATTATATAGGGAGCACAGTTTCTTACATTATTTTGACACTACAAGAAAGCCTGAATACATTAAAGTCAATATCAGACAAAATAAGAAACCCAAAATAGTGTAATTACAGGACTTGTAGAAAGCAGAGAAACAGAAATATGGTAATGAAATGCTGAAAAATGTTCAAGAAAGCAGAAAAGTGGTTTTGTTTTGTTTTTTAAGAAAATATTATGAAGAAATAAAGAATCATGAGGTCATTGAATTGAAATAGGGATAGAACAGAGCTTAAGCTAAGAGCAAGACTGAATGGAGTCGAGAACTGTTGCAAGGAGATATGGAACTAATTCATTTACTTTTTAGAAATGGTTTATACCTAGGTTTAATTTAGCAGTGAGCATTAGGACAGGGATTAGGATGGGATTGCATTAGGACTGAGTGGCTGCACTGCTGCTGGTGGCACAGCAATGGGATGTGAACAATAGGTGGACCTTTTTAGGAGCTATTTATCATCCTGTTTTCACTTCAGTGCTGTGATGTGTACCAGGGCCTATGTGCCCCCACCAATGTCTTTTTAGTCAAGGCAGTCTTGCACCTCAGGTACCCCCTGCTATTCCTCACTTCTGGAAAAATCATCCTTTACTGGAAAAATCATAAAAAAACCCCCAGAGATCTCACAACCTTGTTTTGAGCTATGAATGCAGAATGTGATCCAGTGTTTTTGATAGAAGAAACTTATCCAAAAATGGGAAAAGGAGCAGTCCTGAGAGAAGAGAGCCAGAGAACATGGTGATAGTATCCTATTTCATCAGCTTTCCTCAGCCAGGGAGAGTCCCTTGCAATGCCTCTGAAAGCTGCTCTCCCTTCTGTTGAAGAGAAGCTGAGTAAAGGAGAAAGGTAAGCTCACAGCGAGCAGTTGTAGGTGCACAGGATGCATTCTGGTGTCAGTTATGACATCTGGAAGAAAGACTGCCTTGGACTTTTTTATAGTCACTACGAGTTTTCTAAACCTTAAGAGGAAAATCATCATTTTGTTTTCTTGAGTGACTTGGTCAAAAGAGTGCTTTGTTCCTCCAAAAGAGGATGAGATTTAACTGTAGGGTAACTGCAGCAATGCTAATGTAAAAAGAACACCATGAAACAGCCATGAAAATGTTTTAGTAGGTATCACTTGAAGGACAAAGTGCAAAACTAAAACCTGAAGTCTTAAATTACTTCTACAAGTTGTCAGCTAAGATTTCTATAAAACCTCAGATAGTGAAGTAGAGCTGAAGGAATTTAGAGTGAAATAGAATTTTAGCTCCTAAATGAAAATAAAGAATCATCCTCTACAGGAGAAAAAAAAGAGAAAAAGACTAGAAAATCATTCTAGAATATGTGTAAGTGTTCTGAGAATAGATGTAGTAAGAGCAAGCTCAGATAAACTAATCTTCTGAATTTTGGTGTTAGAACTATTATGCAGGATTACTTGATTGATTACTTTGCTATAAAGGAAAATTGAAAAGAGCTACAGGCATGATATGGAAGAATGGACTGATTAAGTCAACACATTAGTCTTTCTAATCACTGGGAGAGTAAAAATTTTCTGAAGCCTTATCAAGGAAAAGTAAAAAGAGGTACAGACTAACTGTATACTACCAATGCTTTACCAATACCGAACTAACTAATCTTTAATTTCCTGCTGAGAGAGTAGGTAGGATACCTGCTCTATGATATGTTCAGTGTAGGAGCCTGATTCAGAATCTTTTTACCTATGGAAAATCAAAAGTTATTCTTGACAGAAGAAGTACATGTGGATGTACAGGATGTAGGTACAGGATTCATTCCTAAAGATGGAATTCCTTTAAGCAGTTTCCCTGGAACATTTAGCCACGTCTGTGGAAGGTGCTCAATCTCTGAAAGCACTGGGCTGCTGCTCATTGAAGTACCATATTCCCTGGCCTCATTTTTCCTAGGAAACACAGTCTGTTATTGATTTAGGTATTGCCATGGCTTGTAAATGGCTTCTCTAAGAAACTGTCTTATTGAATCTCTGTTGGGCAAGGGAGAGGTTTTCTGGAATATAACATTATTGTGGAACCAGTACATCTCATTAGTTTTAATTAATTTCTTAATTGTTGTCTATTTATTGTCCACTTTAAAAAGAACTTAATTTTTTTTTTTTTATATACTTGGCAAAGCTGGAAAAGAGGGCTGTTCTTTTTATCTATTTGTAATGACTGAACTTCATATGAAATCTGGAGGAAATCTTATATGTCTACTGGGGTGTAATTTTTTTGAGATAAAAAGGGTTTTATTCATCTTTCCATTTGCTCATATTCTTCCCTTTCAATTTTATTCACTCAACAAAAAATAATCCCCCTTTCAGTACAGTACCTTGTTTGGAAAAGTTTAGAGTGCAATTAAATGAAAGCCAGTGATCCTTTTTATATTATTTCATAAGTTGACACAGTAAATGTAAGTTTGAAAAGTTTTATGAAATATAGTTATGGGATTGTTGAACAACAGATGGTGGATAAACACTCTACACTTTGAAATTTGGTATTCATAGCACTTGTTCTGTCTGAGCTGTGGGTTCACTCTCTGTGAATGACTCATGCAAAAATATGCATTCACAGATAATGCAGAACAAACTTAAGTTTAGATATGAATTTTTTGTGCTTTCCTGACTGTGTATCTAAATGTTCCTAATGAAGCAGTCTGACTTGCTGCTCTGTGTATGCCATGCTACTTCGTTGAAAGGAAGATATTTTTGTTAATTGTCATAACTTTAATCTGTGTGCTGGCATTTCAAAAAAAATCCTATTAATTAAGAATACTTGTGTGAAGCTAGGGTGGCAGTGAGAAGATATTAATTTTTCCTTGTAAGTCAGTAAATTTAAAAAGGCATTCCTCAGTGAACTAAGTGGTTAGTCACATGATTGCTCCATTTCACCAAAATGCTCTTTATTCACTATTGTAAAATTTGGCTGCGAAATAAAAAGTTTTAAAAAATTATTTTAAACAACTATTGCAGAAATACTTGAATTTAAATGAAACAAAGCTCTTTAAGCATCTTGTCTCAAACTGTGTATTGAGCACTCTGGGAGAACAGAGGGTGGATGGTGATGCCAGACATACAACATGTTCTGTTCTCTCAGTGGTGTTAGCACATGTGATGGTGGTGTAGGCTCAAAGATGGGGCATTTTTAAAATCGGGCTTTTTGGAAAGGGTGAAGTCAAATACTTTCTACTTAAGTGCCCAAGCATTCTATATGTCTGGTGAAATAATAATTTCCATGTAAAATGATATCTCTAAAATCTCAGTATCATGTTGCAGCTTTTGGCACAGATCTAACAGTTGCGTGAGGCACAGGTTGGATCCTTGTCTTCTAGAGTCACATGCAACACTTTTAATTTGGTTTCCAAAGCTTCAGAAATTTCTCTGATATTATTCCAAATCCTCATACTGTTTTTTCATTTGCTATTTTAATAGCATATCTTGAATTCTACAAAGAATTTCCTTGAAACCACTTGTTGCACTGATTGTAATGCATATTCGGTCATGCTATTATTTTAGTAAATTAATTCAGCATTGAGTAACTACACTTCTGTCTCACTGAACTGAAGTATTAATTGGAATTAGGATTTACTCTCTCTGTTTAGCTACATAATTATAAAATAATTTCTTTTTGCCGTTTCTATATTTCTGTGGTTTAAAAGTGTTAAATCATGACATGCATTGAAATCAATTATCCCCTTTGTACTGATGCATATAATTGTAATAATTCAGAATAGCTGAAGCTCATGATGTGTTTCTGAGTCTTGATCAGGGAAGAGGACAGGCTAATACTTGCCCATCATTGCATGCCATCGTCCTCTTGTGCAAACTCTATGTCGTAGGAGAGAAAGTTTAAAACCTTAAAAATCTATGGAAGTGACTGCAGGGAATTATGGAAATGAATGGTGGAGGGAAATATCTAGAGGAGATTCATATGGATCAAGAGTCTGTAAATTTTTACAGCTGTATTGGCGAATGTCCCTCCTAAATTTAAAGGGAATAAAGAAAAAAGTGTCAAGATATGTTTTACTTACACATACACACACTCCATATTTCCAAACATCTAAATAAAAAATCTTTGCCAGATAGAAAGCATTTTCTATTATTTAATTGAAATCTTGAGTATACCCAGTGTGCACTGAAACATTTCAGGTACTGTTAAAATAGTCACAAAGCTTTATAGAGAAAGCTGAGGCAGGCATTAATATGGATTGCTGCATGTAGAATTGCCATCCCCTCTTTCCTGTTCTTGCATCCCACCACATCTGATTACCAAGAAAACAAATATAATTTTAAAGTTTTTCCCTCTTAAGATCAGCCTTTAACAGCTATTTCATTTGGCAGTTGAAAAGCTTTGTTAACTCACTGATTGTTGCTTTTATTCACAATCTAACCCTTTCTGATGGCGCCAGCTTTGGCATAAAACAAGCATATGCATAACTTAGAGATTTTGGTCATGTAAATTAGCACTGTGACAGTACATCCCACAGGTTTCCTCTTTCAAATGTACTGCTCAGTGGTGAGATTCTTTTGATTACATGTATCCCACGAGTTTCTCAATAAAAAAAGTCCATCTTTAACTTCTGCATGGATTTCTTTGTTGCTGTTGGATGACCCTTTGGAGACAATGAAAAGCCTTAATAGATACTAAAAAATAATATGACATGATGCTTAAATTTTCTTTGATGGATTTCTACCCTTCATATATATTTGTTAAGAAGTAGCTTACATTGCAATGACAATGTGTAATTTATTTTCTAGCTGTAGAATTTTAATGGCAAATCTTATTTCAGCTGGAAAATTCAGTTCCCCCCTTTGCTTTTTAAGGAGATTGCCATTATTAGTAGTAGATTTGTACAAGTATACTTAGGCATGTAAAATAAAATCCTGACACTGAACCGAGGTTTTGGATTTTACAAAGTGTAATGACAATGTACTGTGGAAAAGGCATATGCATTAATGTATGTTTAATTTTAGATTACATTCATGCATATCATGGGAATGAGGAGATGCTTAATGTTTAAAATTACCCTGCTTGTGCTTTGAATAGGATTTTAAACAAACCTAAAACCAAAAGAAAATAAATATTTCATACGTGTTAATGAAAATAATACAGATTCCTGGTGTTTATATTTTGGGACAATACCTACTATCTCTGTAGTGAATTTCCAGGAGGAATCTTGAGAAAAACAAGCCAAGGTACTGGAAATGGTTTCTCCTAATTGTTTCCACCTTTGGCTGTACATAACAGATGGCAGGGTGAGAGCTGAACGCAGAACATTCATCACTAACTTTTTTGAGGTATCTTCTTTTTTTTACCTTTACTTCATTCTGGCAGAAATTTTCTGTTTCACATGTGTTTTTGGGGGAAATATGTCAACTGAAAGGAAGAGCATTCACAATCATAATACTTATCCAGGGTGTGGGAAAATGGGATTGACATGCCTCCTCTGCCTGATCTGTACCAAGGAGTTGTCCATGATGAATGCCTACTTTTGCTCAGGTGTGTCTTTCTCCTGTTGGACCTGTTCCACTTTGAATATACAATTATATATTCATTAGATCAGAGATAGTGTGCCTAGTGATTAGGGCACTTCTTTGAAATGTAAACCCCAGTGGTGCCTGTTCAGAGCAGTAGTTTGGTTCAGGTTTTGCAGCACAGATGAGTTCCTCATCACCGACCTGCTGGTTATTCTGATCTCATTCTCTCTTTCTTGCTTCTTAAAACCCTTTCTTACCTCAATTTTCTCTCTCATTTTAGAGCACAAATTGCATGCCAGGACTAAGAAACTATTAAATGAAGGTTGATTGCAACTCATAAATGTATGTGAAACATTTTGACTTGTGCCAATTTGCATGTTGATGAATTGCAATGCAGAAGTGTCTCTTGCTATACAGTATAGAGAGAGGGTATGTGGCAGGCTTGCCCTAATTGAAAATGTTCTATTGAACATGTTTTAAAAGGTAAAAAGGATTACACCTATTTTGTACAAAAACCCCATAATCATCCAAAAGAAAATAAGATTCTTTCCTCATTCTTGCAGTTCCATATATTCTGCTGATGTTAAAAATCAGGATTTTTGGGGTTTTATTCCTTAGGGTTTTAGTATGCTGGTAATATTCAGTGCCGTGTTTCAAAACCCAGTGCAATTCCCTAGCTCTGAAGGGGATATGAGAATTCCCTCTCCTGTAGGAGGAGGACATGGGAATTAACAAGTCTTGAAGCAGCAATAGTTAATATGCATGTTCATGAGTAAAACAAAGAGGGAAAGCTTCACTGCACTGCTAGGGATACTTAGAAATGCTGAGTTAGTAATAGTTTTCTTTTGAGCTGAAATCACTTTCTTCTCTAGATTTTTCCAGCGTTGTTGAAAAGTTAGCATGAGAGGCTATCGTATCAGGAACATACTGCTTATTTTCTGTGAATATTTTATGAGTAAAATTTCAAACCTATGCCCATTGCTGAAGTATACTTAGAGTCACATAGTTCTTTTCATTTCCTGAAGGGTTATTTTTTTCTAGGTTTTAGTTTGCATTGTTAGTTTACTCTCTGGGTGATATGTGGAGTACATTCCAGGAACACAGTAGAAGCTGGGCTTTCATGTTTTTTTCATGCTGCCAATAACAGGAACCTCAGCTTTATTTCTGATAGTTGTTACTCCTAAAATGAACCAACAAAATGAGTCTTTAGCAACAAAAAAAATACAGCTAGAACTAAGGGAACCAGATCTGAAGTGTAAGGAACGAAGATAAAAGACTGGATTTTCAAAAAGTGCTTACCTGTAGCCTTTTTCTTTTGAAATAAGTGGCATTTTTATCAGACATCAACAGGAATAGGTTTATTCTTTTGAAAATTCTGCTCACCAAACTTGGTACTGTTCTTAGATACGCTTATCTGTGAGTGAGCCACATCTGTGTCTGACCCAGAGGCGTCTCTTGACTGTGATGGAGAGTCTTTCCATGGAGAGTCTGAGATGGAGTGAAAATGTCTTTGTTGACTTTTACCTTTCTTCTTTAAATATGTGCATTGGTAATTTCTAGTCTAACCTCCCTTCTTCTGGTAGGAAACTTGCCTCTGTCTCTTTCCCAGCCTGCATTCCTACCACTTCCAAAAAGGAAAAAGTGGCATCTGTACAGCTGGAGGGGAAAGGACTTTCTTTTTTTCCATGAATCACAAGACCGTTATTCTCTGCTAGTGAATCACTGACAGATACTTTTAAAATAATGTTACTAAACTTGACACTTGCTATTACCTTATCCTAGATATTTTTAATATGACTCAATATGATTCATTACCATGACACTTATAAGTAGTAGGGCATGGGAACTTTAAAATTCCTTTGAATTTCCAACAACAACAACAAAAATCTGATGTTGTATGTTATTAGACTGCTTTGGAGTATGGTAGTGTAGATCAGTTGCACAGCATTGTGGGTACTGATTTATGTATGTACTTAGTGCATTGAGAACATGACCAAACATTTGACAAATGTTGATGTAGGTAAAGGAACAGAGAATCTTATCTCAAATGATTTCTCAAAAGAAAGGAAAGTGTTGCCTAAGGAATGTTTTACCCAATATTGGCAAACCTGGTAAAAGATTCCTCTTCACTTCTTTCCCCCAAATGGACAGTTGTAGGATTGATTTTTCTAATGTAAAAAATTTTGCATTTCTCATTTGACAAAATCAGTTTGTTTAGTTCCAAAGAACTGTGTGAAAATTATGCAAGGTGCAGTTTCAGCTGTGAGTTTCATCTGACATTTACAGGGATCATGTCAAAAAAGTCTCTGCACCTAAGAATGTACAGTTATAAATCTTGGAAAATGAATTTCTGTGGAGACATATATATACACACAAAACATTTCAGTATCATGTTATTGTTAAGATAAAATTTAGACGGTTTTTAGTTTCTAGTGACTGAACTATTCCTAGGCTGGCAGCAGATTTTGAAACATATTTTTTATTTTTGACACCTATGTTTTGTAGAAACAGAGAATAGTTCTGTTTGGAAGGATTCTGTGGAGGTTGTCTTGTCCAAGCTCTTTCTCAGGAACAGACAGCTTTGAAGCTGCTTTAGATTGCTCAGGGTCACAGTAAGGTTTACTAAGAACAAGAAAGGAAAGGGCACTGAAATGAAATGTTACAAAAAAAATTAGGCCACCACAAAAATATTAAAATTATATTTAGATGTGTGTCTGTGGAAATGAATTAATTGCATTTCATTTATCCTTCTTTATATTTCTTCTCAGTAAAATCTATAATTGAGCATCATGGGAAATGCCTGAAAGAGAATTCTTGAGTGTTGTTCAACATATGCATGTGTGCAAAAGCTTTCTTTAATTTATATTAAAAGAGAAGGTAATGCTAAGCTCTGCATGCTTAGCCACTGGAGTTGTGCAGTGTTGGAAAGGTAAGTGGTGCAACAGCAAAAATACTCTGCCTCTAGAGTTTGTGCTTGAACTTCTAAGCCCTAGGGGCCTTTTAGTTCATTAATAGTTTACCTTTTTATTCTGGATTACATGCCCTGAAGACCATAATTTTGAATAAGGCAGCAAATGAGGAGTTTTACTCATGCATTTTCTTTGATGCAAGATTAAATGAGTTAGAAAGAAAATATTATCAAAATTATACAATGGATGTAAACATTTCAGAGTTTTAACCTTAATGATTAAGAATATATCTATTCCAGTAAAGCAATTTAGCCCAAGAAATTGTTGAAATACGTTAAGAAGATGCTAAACAAAAACAACCAATCAAACTGCAAGAACAACTAAATACACTCGTTTCACATCTGTGAATATGATAGTCAAATAGAAAAGAACAATAGCTTAGTGAGTAGCTTAGAACTTAGGTTTATTCCAGCATTTGTGATACTTCAGGGGTCTCAAATTCCCTTAAGTGCTTTGCACAGCAATGCTGTAGTGATTGTGCAATCTGTCAAAATAAACCCATTTAGGCATGCAGCAGTTTTTCAACACAAAGACTTAGAGCTACAAACTGGTTTAACCAAGGAGTTTCCACATAATCTCAAGACATCCATTGGGGCTTTCACAGTGCTGAATTGTTGCAGAAGGGGATGAGAGGTGTCATCATTAGAGAGGAAGTGAAGTCAGCAGTAGGAGTTTTCTTCTTTTCTTTTAACTGCTACCACGGTGTGCTGAAACCCTGTTGGTTTCCATGGCTTCAATAAAATCAGGTTTCTTTTCCCTAAGTCCTTGTACAAGATGTGACTGTCTACTTCTGTCATAGAGTTACATTTAAACAATTATTTCCCCAGTCCTAATTTCCTCAGTTTTTGCAGATAATTGCATTGTGAAAGTTTCAGTGATGATCCTGTCAAAGTTTTATAAGTAGCTTGCTACTTGAAAAAGCTTTGCTGTTCTTTCAAGTCTTTTTAGTGCTTTACTCTATCTCCCGTTCTTTCCCACCCTCCTTATGTCAAGTTGCTATTATCACTTAGTGAGTGCCTTCCTTTCCTTGGTCTGATTATTTGGCTTTCTCTTGTGTAGCCCTGGGAACTCAGAAAGCTCTTGGGTCTGGCTGATGAGAAGTCTACAGCTAGCCTGTCATGCTAGCCTGGAGTGATACCACATGATAAAGAAAGATGGACATATATATTTCTGTCCTTTTTTTTCTCCCCAAGTGAAGTGAAACTTTTCACTCCTCAGGACCAGCATTTCCCTGCTCCACTTTTGTGATGAGAAATTTTGAATATTTTGTTTTCTCTCATACTGCTTTCCACATACTCATCAGACTGCTTTTGGTGACATTTGTTTGCTATCACTGAAGCCAACTTCAAGAGGACATATGTTGCCCCACTTCTCTGTCTGAGATAGAACAGGCAAGGTCATATGGTTCCATAGTGCTAGAAAAGACAATTATAACAGATATCACTGAAGTAGGACAAGAAATACATTGAAGAAAAAACCTAGGCATGCATGTCTGTCACAGCTCAGAGGCTGTTAATCTGAGTTTAATAGAGATAAAATAGTGAAAACACAACCTGGAGAGAATTCACATCTATTCTTTTGCTTCAATCTGTGCAGAAACAGAGGACACACAATCACTTTTTCATGAGTTGCTTCACTTTGGAAGTGGTTTCTTTCCTTGTCTAGATATGCTGTTTTACAGTGTTATAGATTTCATGTGTATTATGAAAAATAAAATCCCTTGGATAATTTTTTTGAAATACATATTTTTTGAATGCTAGACTTGGTCTGTGCAGCATTGAGAGAACAATATCACTCTGCAGCTATCAAGTGAGAGTAAGCATACGAAGCAGTTGTAGTCAAGTGTATTGTGGTTTTGCAGTGAATGTGCTGAACCTGATAAGGGGCTTGAAAACAAATGGCATCGTGAGAGATGAAAATCTGTACCATATGGAACATGATATAACTGTGGAGTCTCAAAGCACTGACTCTAGGGAGTGTGCCAGTGTATGTGGGAGAAGTGAGAATTTCATGAATTATGTTACTCTTGAGTAGATTTGAAAGTAAAAAAGAGTTCAACAGTACTCTGGTAAATATGCAGATGTTCTTGTTCTCTGAATGAGACATAAATGCAGCTTTGATGTTTAGGCTTTTGAAACTGGGGCTTTGGACAAAACACTGGAGAGGAGAAGTACAATACAGTACAGCATGTGCAAATACCTGAAAACGTTGGTGGAATGATTGAAGTGAAAAGACAGAACTAGATGTGTCAGGATTAGTGTTATAGAGTGGGAGACAGCAAAAAAATCAGGCATTGTGTGGCAGAAAATGCTTTGGTTATTTAGCGTGTATCACTCTTCAGAACGTAAAAACCAATGCTAGTATAATTGCCAGATTGTGAAAGAATTGCAGAGCAGAATCCTGTCTTAAAGATCATAGTGCCTTGAGTAGGTGGGTTTAACAAACATTTTCTGTCAAAACCCTGAATTGGATGAAAGTACATTGCATATTATAAAATCACCTATTTGCTTCAGTAGGATGAAGCATTAATGTTGTCTAGGTTTGAAAAGACAGGTGTCTGTTAAGGAGGGCAGGAGCCTCCCCTGAACTGGAAACTGTAAACCCCCTCCCTCCTAATTGTTTTAAATTTGAAATTAAGGGGGGATCTCAGGCAAAGATATGGGAGCAGGAATAACAGTTTTTTATTAGGAAAGAAAATTAAAAATAAACAATACAGTAATACAAAACACTGACAGAGTCAGAATGCCACCTGACCCCCTGTTGGTCAGGGTGTTGGTAGCAGTCTAATTGGAGTGGTGGCTGCAGTCTTCTTGGAGTGGTAGGTGTGGTTCTGTTGAAGCAGTGATCTTGTAGAAGGGTGACATTTTCTTCTGAAGATCCTAGTGGAAAAGGCAGCTGTTCTTTTGGGAATCTACTAGAAAGGCTGTTCTGGTGTCTTAAAAATCTCAGATTGTATCTCATTAGGATGCTTGCCTTTTCTTTCTGGGCAGAGCATCTCACAATGTGATGCTGTAACTTTTATCAGTTATGCAGTGACACTCCATAGCCCATTAACACAGATTAATGGGCTATGGGCTATCCTCCCTCCTGGAGGGAGGATTGGTTTGTGGAAGAGATAAAGAAAACTGCCCAGTTAACACAAGATAACTGCCACACCTCTTACAGATGGTAAAGAGAATACACACATTGCCTTGCAATCCAGGACAAATGTGTTAAGCTGTTTTTTGCAGTGTGGCAGTGTGCTGTTGAACTGGGCATTGTTGAGTGACAGGTAACACCTCCGCTATATAGGTGAGGTTAATCTAAGCATGGCTTAGTGAAAAGTAGAAAAAAAACCCCAAAACCCCTGTATAGGGTCACTGTCAGGTGAATAAAGGAGAGCTGTATTTGTTAGGTAAGAAGTACTTTGTGGAGAAAAAATCTTACTGAACAAAGTCTGCAGAAATACTCAGATCTTTACTGCAGTCTCACACCGTCATCCTTTTTTGGTGTGGTATATCTAGAGGTATTTCCTCCTTATAAGCATCTTAGGTGCTGAACAAGTAACCTTATCTGCTTTAATACAGAGAAAAAGAGAAAGTCTTTCACAGACTGTTTCAGAGCAGCAGCAAATCCTGGTCCGTATCTAATCCTCCCATGACAATTATGGATGGAGTTGTCAATCTTTTGTCTCATTTGTAGACTATGTTACTTGATTCACTCTGCTTGCCCACAGCATTTTGTATTTTTTTCTCCTATCTCTTTCCAAAAAAACTAATTCCACACAATTTTCTAAGTTTCTTAGTATCAGCTTTCACTTTCTCATGCTGTCAAGTACTTCTTGGAGAAACCTGGTTTTGTAGAACAAGAGTGAATGTGATTTTTTGGAAGGAGCTTCAGGGTTTTGTTGGGGGTTTTTTTGTTTTGTTTTGGTTGTTATTTTGTCTCATGGGAGAAGGTGTTGTCTTTTTCATCTGAAACGGAAGTATCCTGAGACAAGAACCCAAAGCCAAAGATGGTAACAACCTTAGCAAAGATTCAGATATTGGTGTTTTATAAAACAGCTTTTGTTATTTAAAAGAACTTTGTGAGAGGTTAATTTTGGACATAATAAAAAATTGCTAAGTAGTTCAGGCTAACTCTTTTGCATATCTGCAGAAAACAAGTATTGGTTTCATATTTTACTTTTTAAAAGAAAGCAATGACTTCACTTAAGCAGAAATGTGAAAGTTAAAAATGAGTAAGAAAATATTTTAAAAATTTCCTAAAATGTATAAAAGCAAGTTTCAAATGAAAATGTCTCACAGGATGTTTCCTATTGCAAAGGGGTGTTTTTCCACTACCTGAAACAAACTCAATAGTTTATGAATTAACATTTCTTGCAGAAACATTTACTTAAAGGAACGTGCTACATTAGAAGACTTGAAAAGCAAAACCAAATAAATATATATTTTTTTTTAAATAAAAGAGCATAATTTCTAAACCAACCCCATATCAGAAAAGTGAAATTAAGAAATTCTAACGAATGCCAAGCCTATGCTGCCTTCACAGGATGTAGTTTATCTTTGTATTTAAGTATTTTGAAATTTTGCTTAAACAAGACAAAACCAACATTGCTTAGGCTCAGGAAAGGTTAGGATTTTCTGAACCTACAGATAATGAGTGCTCTTGAAAAGCTGAAGCATAATTCCCATTATAAAACGCAGCACACAACCTTTTTTAAGGAGCACCAGTAACAAAGTTGATAGGGTCTTTAACAATTGTAACAATGGAAGACAATTTTAAAAAATAGACAATAAAAAAAAATATCTTTAGGAATCTAGGAATGAGTGAGCTATTATTCTGTGAGCATTCTCTTGACTAAACTGGCTCTGACCAAACCTGCAAGTTTAGGCAGCAACTCATACTTTAAAGTCATCTGTAAAAGAAAAGTATTCCAGAAATTTGGCTGTGAACACCAGAGTAGAGGTAGGAAGTGTATAGGAAAAAAAACCCTTAAACCAGTGGGAGGAAAAAACCCAAAATTAAACACCAAAATTAAAAGATTATTTAAGTAATAGAGTATTTGGGATTATGTGTTGTCACCTGAAACAGCTTTCAACCTCTAGAAAACATTTTGGGAAATAGAATTACTCCCTCTGTCTTAGACTTTTCACTGACTGAGGGACTCTGAAACACACTTCCTGATATGCTGTGGTGTCAGGGTGAGGTTGCAGCAAAAGTTAAGTGAATTCTGTGATGTTCAACTTTTTTTTTTTCTTTCTTGAATGCTAGAGATTTTCAGAATCATGTCAGTTCAGAAGATTTTGAGAAATTATTTTAGGTGCACTGAAGTAATTAACTCACTCAAAAAGCATCTATGTGAGTTCTGCTGTCACCTCATTGATTAGAATTTAAAAGAAATTAAAATGGAGAACAATTTCTGTGTGATTGTGGTAAGCCTGTTTAATATGGTAAAATACAAATCACTTATGTTGTAAAATACGATCCCTTTTTCAGAGAAGTACTCAGTCTGCTCTTGATATGCATTTCTGATATTCTTTCTCCTTCTGGACTTAGATTCTTCTCAAAAACATGATTTTGTTAAAGACTGAGTGACTTCACATCATTCTTAGTCAAACTTTCTTGAGCAGAAAAAAAGAGACAAATGAGACAGAATAAGGACAAAATAATTTGTAGGATTGTAATGAAGGCTATCATCCATGCTGAACTGCAATATCATGGGAAAATACCTTCAGTGGCTCTTGGTGTCAGCTAAACGCTGTTCCAACAGAAGAATGTGGAGCACTTCAGTCAAGTACTGACAAAATAAAAAAGCTGCAGCCTTAGGAAGTTGCAGCCTGATATATGCTGCTCATAGAGGTGTGTAATGGGAGAACACAAGATGGAAGGCTAAGCAAGAAGAAGGATAGGTCTCAAGGTCTTCTGGCTACCCAAAACCAGTACCTGCCGGGGGTTCTTATTTATTTTTGTGATCCTTATTTGTAAGTATAACAGTCTTGAGGGAAGAGATTCAAACTGGCCACAACTTACACATTTTATTTTCTTTCCCTGTCATGTGAATAATCTGTCATCTTATTCTGTCCCCAAGTGTTGTGTTTCGGTGCTGGCAGAAGGTGTAACACCGTCATCTGCAGTCAGGCTGCGTGGCTGTTGGAGGTTGTCTGCCACCCCAGGGCCAGAAGAAATACATCAGGCCTCTTCTCTGCCCAGGCTGAGCTATAAAGAATTCAGATGGTCCTTGTGGCATGCAAAGCTCGATTTGAGAAAGTCATAAAGGAGGCAGGCAGGTGTAATAAACCTCAAGACGAAGTGCTGACCTTCCCTTCGCAGGAGAGCAGGAAGGCGGCCTCAGGGGCTGGGCTGCGAGAAATTGTTTTGATGTGGTAGTTTGACCTAATTTTCTGTGTTTGAAAAGTAAAGCTGAGCCAAGAGACAAATTTGAGCTTGGTGGTAAATCCCTGAGAAGCATAAGATATCCGGCATGAATAGAAGGAAACTCGGGCAATATTTTGTTTAAGCCAAACTGAGCATGTTGTGGTATGCTAAGCCTTTTTTCAGTCTGTGTGCATGACTGGAGCCTTGCAACAAAAGGTGGAGAAGGTAGTAAGAAACGAAACTAACAATTAAAAAGTACATTCATCCATCTATTGCTGTGCAATTCTATGCAAATCTTCCTCGTATAGTCAGTAACTAATTACGTGGGGTTTTTATAGTAGTAGAAATTGAGAGCTTGGACAAAGAGATGGAAAGGTATAAGTCCAGAGATAATTTACCTAATAAGAATTGAACACAAAATAATTTGGATATGAACCCCTATAATGAATCATAGAATTATGTGTGTATGTATATATATATATATATATATATATATATTTAAATTTATATTATATTTATATTAATGATGTTTGAGCAATACCATTAAAAGTTTATAGGTCTGGGGCTTGTTCTTCACAAGTTGTTGAAGTGTTGGGAAGCTGAAACTTCAGGTTGTTGAAGTGTTGGAATTTTGCATAGATTTCTTCTGCTGAAGGATCTTGAAATAAAAGAGGCAAGCATATTAAGGCCTAAATATGAATCTCAATTAAGAGTATCAGTGGAGTATTCCAAAAGAGGAAGACTTTTTCTCCTCTCTATCAGCTGCTATTAGTTCTCATTAAGTATTTATCTGCATTGTCACCAGGCCTCTGAGCTCATTTTTAACTTGCTTTATAAGCATCCAGGGGATGTAAGGCTTGAAGTAGAAAGAGTACAGTGAATTAACTTGACAGATATTTATGGGGAACCACTCCCAAACATGAATCAGCATGAGAGAAAGCATGAATGTTCCGCCTTGGAAAATGCTGTGGCTAAGTGATGGTTTAGTTGTTGTTTTGGGCTGCATGATGGCATTTTCATTGGTTCACATGCAATGGGAGGGAGACAGATACGCCAAGAAAAGCTGTGAAGATAATTACCACACACTTTTTTTTTTTTTTTTTTTTTTTTTTTTTTTTTTTTTTTTTTTTCTGGAATGGGGACAAAGGAGGTGCAAAAACTAAAGGGTGGGGAACCAAGCCTTGTGGAAATGTTCAGGAAGATTTGCAGTTGTAAACAGTACTTACTGGAACTTGGAATTACAGCTTGACAAGGGCAATGAGATTTTAGTACAGCAACAATATGCTGGAGAACCTGCATGAATGCAGAGGATGGAGAGAAGCATGAGGAGAGATCTGCATGTCAGTATTGCTGCTCAGAACTGAAATACAGTCACTTTTAACCAGAATGTTCCTACTGCATTATTTTTCAAACCAAGTCTCTCAAAAAGCCATGAGTGATTGTAGCTATGCTTTTAGCCTTGTTGGCTTTGATCTGAGGCACAAAGAAGATTTTTCCATGTAGGCAAGGCAGACCCTTCCTAAACCATAGTGGGGAGAAAGAAGTGTAATTGCTGTTGACTTTTGTGGCGAGTTTCTGGTGCAGTAAAGCCTTGCAGGGATGTACCTATTTGTCAAGGCAGCTCGTGCCTGACAGCTTGTAGATCCTGTTGATCAAGTCAAGGACTGCAGCCAGAATAATTGCTTGAACTTTTCTGGATACAGAAGTGCCAGTGAGGAGTGCTACCCTGTGCTTTTAAAAGGTTGCTCCTAAGGGGCAGAATCTGAACAGTCTTGCAGTATAACAGATGCACATTTATGGATAAATGTCAAGAATAGCAGTAATTCTCCTGAGAAGTGTGCAGCAGTGTTACCACATCGCTGCTTACAGCCAGCATTGTTGTAGCATTTTTTAGCTCTAAAATGTTAATGGGAAAAGATGCAGTAGATGGAAAAGAGAGCAGAAATTATTTCCTCCTAAAATATCAAATGCATTTTATCTGTTGAATTGTAACAACTAAGCACACCCTGCATAACAGGCAAGCTTTGATAGTTTTTTAAAGCTCTTCAGATACAATTTTGAAAATTGTGGTGTAGCTGTTTGTGTCTTGTGCTAATATTTATGTCCAGATTTGTCCTTGTTACCCTCCTCTTTGCCTTTTCCTATCAAAACCAGGTTTTGGAGATTTGAAAATCTACCTCTTTTCAGAAACACAGATTACTGCATATTTTTAAAATCTCTTAGAAGTTAATAATAAATACAACAATTTTATTTTTAGAGATTTGTTGGGGTTTTTTTGATTGCAAATCAAGTATTTCTAAAAATTTCTAGAAATTTGCCCTTTGTTTTACTAATGTTTAGGGATTTTGTTGCAGGTTTCCTGAGGTATGTAAAAGTAGTCTTTTCTTCTTTCATGCTTGACTGTTAGCTTAATTATTAATATGACATATAGAAAGGATTTCAGGAAAAACACTCCTAAAGTATTTAGAGAGTCCATGTTACTGTAAAATGTGCTGTATAATTAGGTATGTGTTAAAATATTGGGAGAACTGCCTGAATCTGAGATGATCCTAATGATGAAAGGGAGATTAAATCAAAGATTTATAATGCTGGCCTGGAGGTGTTTGCTAACTACAGAAAATATATACAGAGTGTTTCAGTACTATAATGATTTCCACATTACAGCTGGCTTAGAAGCCTTGCAATATGTGCAGTCCTAAACCCATTTCCTGGGATTATAAATTAGTTCACAATTATATGCTGATAGCAGAGCTGCACATTGTGTGTTTGTCCCTTGAGTAATGAGAACTGCATCTCTTGTGAATGCAGAATACTGACAACAGCATTCAGACTCTGACATGCTGCAGGCAGGCAACATGTAGGCTTTCACACACAAAATGCATCACGTTGAGTCCATTGAAGTACAGTTGGAAAAATGCAGAAGTGACATTTGCTTTAAATTATTTAGAAAAAAAATTTATGGAGCTGCCATTTTTATTAATAACTTTCTTCACTAGAACAGAACCAGATACGTGATCACAAGCAGCAGTAAAAGAAACAAACTCCCAATAGTCTGAGAAAGTAATGAAAGAAAAGTATTTTAATGCCCTAGATATACTTCATTTGCAGTACATATTCTGCAATATATATGTAGTTAGACCACTGTGATAAGTCTAAATACCTAACTGAAAATACTTTTGGCTGAGGGCCCTTAAAGAAGCACATATTGCATTGAATTTTACATTTGACATTCCCTATGCATCACGGGTTCTTAAACCTGCATCTACCTTTCTACAAATAAGAAAGAATCCCTTGGGAAAAAAGTTAATTCGCACTGGAAAAAAAAACCAAAACATGCACTTAAGGTTGGCTTATATAGAAAAGCATTACTAACATATACTTCCAAAAAAGAATTAGAATCATGGTTTTGAAATGTGTGTGAAAAACAGTGACCTAATTTGCAAGAGCATGTATGTGTGTACATATCTATTTATCTTTCATGATATTCTCACAAATCGTATAAACAATAAGTGGGATTATTGAGTAGAGTCTTAAAATTTCTTTCAAAATTGTTTTTCCTAGCAGATCAGTAGGATGAAAGAAGTACTCTTGTTTTGTGGAATTTTTTTGTTTGTTTTTGAAGCATGTCAGTCATCAACAGAAACTAGGATAATAAATACTTCAGAGTTAGATGGTTTTCACTGTTTCTGTTTATAAATGACAGTCATTTTGAAAGCCTTTTTTCAAAGCTCTGAAATGTTTTTAGCCTCTAGCTCTCATTGACTTGGATGAATTAATATTGGAGTTCAGATGCTAATTTATGTGGCTGCTTTTGAAAACAAATTTAGGTCAAATCCTGTTTCTGTAGGAGTATCCATTAACTCTGTCATTAGCTCCAGGAAATCTTTCTGTTCACAGCCTCTGTTCTTTAACTGACAATTAATTTTTTCAGACTGAGTCACCTGGATTCAAGTATGGAGTTGCCAAATCGTGTGCTTTCTTTAAGAAGCAAGGTTCCTTTTCCATGCAATGCAAATGAATTCTGTAGAAATCTAGCATCTGAGTGATGCATTTACTTTTTATTATTTTTCTAGGGAAATTCTGGCCTGGGGTTCAGTATTGCTGGAGGAACAGATAACCCACACATTGGGGATGATCCTGGGATATTCATTACTAAGATAATACCAGGAGGAGCTGCAGCAGAGGATGGAAGACTCAGGTAAAACCAAACTTATTACGTGTGTTTGGAAACAAAATGTGTAATTATTATAATTGTTCTCTGGGAGCCACATGCCAACTGGATTTTTCATGGGGTCAGGGGAAGCAAATGACATGACCTTAGTCTCCTTTCTGCTAAGACAGCTGATTGAAGGAGCTTAGAGCAACTGAATAAGGGTAGTTAAATCCTGTATTATAGAGAACATTTGATGGTGCCACCTCCTTCTTAGTAGCAGGTATTTACTTTAGTGCAAAAGGTGAGATGGGGGCAGCTGGAGGAAACCTGAATATCAGCATGCAAGTCTTTTGTGCCTGGCCTTTGTGTGTTCATGGCTCAGGAACTACACATTGGCCTTATACATTAAGCTATCAAGACTTCTCAAACTACAAAGCCATTTCTAAATAATCATAGCTATTTGTAGATGCTTCCTGTTATTTGGCTGCAGTGGTGAGATGTGTTTACTGCTGTTTCCAAACATTATTTTGTTCCATTAGGATGAGACGGCTCTGCTGTATGTTCTGAGTCATCTCCAGAGTGGTCTGTTGCTTTAGAGCCTGAAACAAACATACAGATCCTTTGATGGGGTTCTCAAATACATGGCAGCATCTCCCCTAAACAAGGGGAACCATAGAAGTGCTTGTCCTTGTCTTTCCTTGTGGACCAAATGCAGAAAGGCTTCCATCTATCAAAGAAGCTGCCACCTTACTGTTGGTTGTGCAGCCTGCTAATGCTCCAAAAAAGCCAATTTAACTGAAAAAACTTGGGATAAAATTTTGATGCTTTCATGGTCCCAGCACTGAAATCAGCTCTGAGAGCCTTTGCCAAAAACAGATGGTCTAAAATTCACAAAAAGTACCAGATGGTAACAGCATTTTTCCTGAAGCCTTTTCCTTTAATTCAAAGCTAAAAGTAAGGGGAATTGGCCAGTTTAACGAGCAAGTTTGAGATATTTCTTATACTACAGTAATAATTTGATTTTGGAAATGATTTTTTTTTTTTTACTATGATAGTGATGAGGAGTCATGGTGGTTGACAGTGCCTGAAGAATTTAGTTTTAACTAAGATTGCAGGTAAAAAGAATGGGACTAATATCTTGTAACTTTCTGACTAAAATGCAGGTATCTACTCCTAAGCTAGTCTCAAGAAAAACCTAAGCATTTCTAGGTTGTGATTCATTTCATCCTAAAGTCAATGCCTAAAATAGAAGAGAAGAATAAAAAAACCAATATTTTCATTAGTGACTCAAATGAAAAGGAGTTTCTTTGCCTAGTCCAGCTGTATTGATCTGTACTGTAATTTTCTGCATTGTGTCAGATAAGCTTCATGGAAAGCACAGCATGACGAAACAGCAGTGTTTGGAAATCAAGCTATAGAAATGGACATAATGAACAACATAAAAGGGGTCTTAAACCTGAAACTGCCTTTCTACTAAAAAAAGAATTCCTTGCAAAAAACAATGATATCTTTTTAGTAGAATTTTTAATTACATATGAAAACTTTTTTAGTTTAAGCTATTAAGAAGACAGAAGCAGTTGCAGTAATCTGCTATCTTTGTAAAAAATCAAATATTTCATAACTTATCCCTGTATTGAATAACTACTATAGATTTAATTCATTATTATTTCTATGTTGTAAACATCTTGGAAAGACCTTCTAAACCCACAAAAATAGCATACTATGGCAATTCATTAATTGTTTTAAAGATTAGATGCGGCAAACTTTGTGTTTTGTAATAAAAGTTTAGCAGTACAAGTATAATCATCTTATTACTAAGACTTACATAATGTTTTAAACATATATTTGGTATGGGCATTCTTCCTACTTTCAGATTTTAGAAAGATTCCTCCTTTCCTTGTTTTATCTGGCAAATGGGTTTCACTTTGCTGCAAAGTCAAAATTCTGTCACTTTTTAGTAACACCTGAAAATGTAGTTATCAGTGGTCATTACTGATATTACACTGAAGGGACATATCCTGGGGCAGTCTTCACTGACTTACACCATAATTAATTTTTCTATAGGAACAAAAGCTTAACAACATGCAAAAACAACTACTAAGGGCAGTGATAACATAGGTTTCTTAGCAAAAGCCCAATTTTTAATTAGCTGAGAATGGGAGATTGGTGTTTATTGACTAAAAATATATATATATACTTTTTTGTCCACTTTTCTTTCACACTCTGCCTGCAGATAATCTACATTATATAGCAGGGTGGGCTGTCTGAACTGGCTTCTATATCTGCTGACTGGTTTTAATCATAAAAGGCTGTAAAATCACTTCCATTGCATTTTACATGATGTCCCTTTGATCTAACTTAGCTGAGTGAAGTTGTTCAAACAGCAAGACTATGAAAGCAACCTGTAAGAAATTGACTTCATGCTCCAGAACCTTGGTAATATTTTACACGAATGCCTGGGTTGACAGGGGAGGAGTAGATCAGCTGAAGTTTCACCTAAGTCCAACAAAAGCAAATGCAGCCTACTGCACCTGGGAAGCCATAACTCTTCAGTGGTAGATGTATAAGTACATAAATATCAGGTATAAACACCTGATGGGAGGGTGTGAAGGTAAGGAAGCCAGACTTCTATCAGTAGTGTCCAGTGACAGGGCAAGAAGCAATGAACAGCAAGCACATGAAATTTCATCTTATCATCAGGAAAATCTTTTTTGTTTTTCTGTGGTAAGGGTTACTGGACACAGGTAACTCAGAGAAGTTGTGGGGTGTCCGTCCTTGGAGATATTTACAACCTGACTACACATGAAACATGTTCCTGAACAACCTGAAGCAAGTAAACTTGCTTCAGCAGAGAGGGTTTGACAATGGGCTCTCAAGAGGTGCTTTCCAACTTAAGTGACACTGTGATTCTTAAATTTGGCCTCAGCCAGCAGTGTGCTCTGGCAGCACCAAAGACCAGCATTGAGGTAAGTGAGCAGAGATGCACAAAGGAAGGACTGGAAGCAACAGTCACATATTGCAATAAGGAAAATTCCAGTTGTGTCTGAGGACAAAAAAAAGATCTCTTTAATGTAACTGGTGATTCCATGAGTATATGGAATCTTTCTTCTCCAAGAGGTTCATCTGGATAAATTCCTAAGCTAGATGATTGAACTTTGAAATTGGTCCTGCTTTGGGTGGGAGATTGGACTAAATGACCTCCAAAGGTCCCTTCCAACCTGAATTGTTCCCTAAATCTGCAGATTACTCTTGTGAATAAAACCTGAGTGTGAGACTGAAACAAAGGTGATAAGTTGGAAGGGCCCCATAAGGATAGTTGAGTCCAACTCCCTGCTTACTTCAGGACTACTACTAAAACTAAACTGTGTAAGTGTCCAGATGCTCCTTGAGCTCTGTCAAGTGTGGTGCCACAACCATTTCACTAGGAAGCCTCTTCCAGGGATGGACCACACTCTGAGCGGAGAATCTTTTCCTCATGTCTAGTCTGACATTCCCCAGAGCAGCTTCATTCCTTTTCCTCATGTCCTGTTGCTGGTCACCAGACAGGGGTGATCAGCACCCCCTCCAGTGCCCTTCTCAAGAAGTACTAATGGATATTTTTACGTACTGCTCTCCCTGAAATTCCCTGGCCTGTAGAACCATGTAAGAACCATCACACTGCACAACTCAGCTTTTAGAAGACATTTAGGTCAGTGCACTGTCGCCTCCTCTTGCAAAATAAAGTTGTAGATATGGCATAAGTTTATATGTAGTAAATAATATAAAATATATCATTTGATGGAATTTTAAGAAAAATTTTAGATTTAATTATTTAGATAAATGGGACTATAATAACCTTGGAACTAAATGGAGTTTTTTTTTTTCTCTGAATGCTTCATGCCATGTTTCTCTGAAGATAGGAGTTTCCAGTCAGGGATAGACAGAGAATATAAACCCCTGAAAGTAGCAGTCATTTCCACTGAGTTGAAGGAGAATTTCTATCAACATGTTGATCTTTTAAGACTTTTGATGCATAAAAACTTCTTCTTCTCTCTCATTAATATTGGTTGTCCGTGGGCGAACATCTACTTTTTAATAAAGAAGCTCTGAATTTGGACTTTTCTTCTCTGGAAGAGAATTCCAGTACTTATAGCTCAGTGCCTTTTTTTTTGTTTGTTTTATTTACATTTCTGTCAGAGAAAAAAAAAACAGTGTTTGTTTCATTTGCCTGCATAAAGCAAAGAACTTCAATATAATATTCAGTAGTTACTTCTTTTGGCTTATCAATCATAAGGGAACCTCTGGCTTCTAAAAGGTAACACATATAAAACCATTCATCATTCTGTGAGAGCAAGAGTGATCAGCTTATGGAACTAGAAGTGCAGTTTAGTGGCAGAACTTTATTGGGGGAAAAAAACTAAAAGAATTATGCATAGCTTTCAATTATGATCAAGTTTAAAAGAGCACAGACTCACAAAATATTAATACATTTTTAGCAATCATCAATCAAAACTATTTTGAGTCAAGAATCACTCTTGCTGATTAAAGTTTCTTGCAGTCTAAATTTGATTTTATGGTAGAGATATCTTTCTCAAAAAGCTTTCTTGCTCTGCAGGAATGAGAGGGTCAGATGAGTTCCTTATGTATTGCTATCAAAAATACACTTTTCCTTCTTGAAAAGACAAGTTTGAAGATGAGAGTTTTAAAAAGTTTTAGGATCTAAAAAAGTAAATAAAACAATCTTGCATGGAACAAGAATCCAAATATTACATCTTATACCAATCACTTGGTCACAGGAATCTTACTGAACCTGTGATACTAAAATCAGTTATTGCATATGTGATGGAAAATGAATGAGTTAATTCACAGGACTGTGAGATAGATTTGAACAGTCTTGAGCTTGACTTTCAAGGGTTAATGTTGTACCAGAGGTTATTTTGGTATTTAAGCCTGAGCTGTACTCAAGAGGAAAGAGGGGTGATACAAGGGCTGAGTTCAAGGGAAGAAGTTGGCTGTGCCTGGGAGGATGCACACTGCCCTGGTTAGCTGCCCAGACCTGTGGCTGTTTCCTTCATTCTTTCTTCTAGGAAACTGATTTCCAGTCTCTTCCCATTTGTTAACCCATCAATTGTTTTTCCTTTAGAGCATGGACATTTGTAAGGAGAACTTCAACAGGTTGAGAAAATCAGACCAATTGAGAGTTACTGTTGCCAGATTAATCAGAAACAGCACTGTAGTCCCAGCTAGCTGAATATCATAGGTTAAAATGTTCTAAGGCTCTGCATCAATCTTCTTTCATTAGTTAATGTATCTTTCCTTTTCTTTAATTACTGACTGCTAGGAGATTTTGTGTTGTAAAACCGCAGCATTTTTTAGGCATGCTGTGTTGCTCTGCCACCACCCTGCCAGTTTTCCTCGTTGGATTTCCCTCCCACCCTCAGCTCTCAAAGTGATTTGGTGTGAGGAAAGGAATGTTGTACATGTGCTAATGGCAGGAGACAAGAAGCAAAATAACTTTCCTTTGGTCATCCAGTAAATCAGGGAAAAAGCTCAGGGAATAGAGTAGTGATTCCATCTCTCATGTTTCTGTGCCTTAAAGGCTTCAGTTAAATGCCTACCAGCAAAGGCTCTAAACAAATTAGATTGGTATTCTCGTCAGTTGTCAACTAACCGGCTGTGAAGTGCCAAAGATTATAAATTTAGGTAGCTATATGGAGCAAGAGAGGAACTCTGAAGACCCTTTCTCATGGATATTTGTGGGGGGACAATAAAAAAGATTGTGTTCTGATCAAAATTTTAAAATAAATCTGTGTTTCACTAAAGTGAAACAGAGAGGAAGAATTGTGATTTCATGCTATTAATTCAAAGCTTGAAAACTGGAATTGAAAAACACTCAAGCCCAGATCTTTCCAGCAGCAGGCACACAGTTGTTGCCCACTGATGTCCATTTGTAGCTCTAGATTGCTTGCTAAAAACTGAATTTAGAATGATGCTATGAGGCCTTTTCAGATTAACATGAAGAGCCCTTCCCAGGAGAGATCGTGTTCTTTACAAGCATGTCATGTGCCTCTAATACGGCTGGGGAACTGGCTTTTTTCCACCATCCTTATATATCAGAACAGAAGTGTGTCTGCTTTGTGATTAGCTGCCTAAGTCCCTGTTAACTTCTGATCTTGTACTAAGCCTCTCAGTACCAGGTCTATGTGCCTTGCAATGGCACACGGCTTGTTCAGGATGTTGTTATAATTACGGTGCTGCCACAAAACACTGATTCATATCTGTACTGTTTACAGGCCTCTGACAATGCTATTAGTTCAGTACATAATTTAGCAGTAAGTTAATAAAGAGGCATTCACCCTATTAGGCAAAACATGCTTGCTTTGCAGACAGTCATAAATTAGATCATGAAATATTGACTGTTCACTCTGTCCTGGTTTGTGTTAGGAAATTTGATCTTGTTAACTCTGTTTGTCTGTGTAGCTGTATCTTTTTTGAGCTACCATGGAATTGAAAAAAAAAAAAAAAAAAAAGAATTACCACGAGCCATCTACATGAAAAAGGCAGGTCACAAAATCCAAATCTGATTTTCATACGTTATTTTCAAAGTTCAACATGTCTTACCGTGGCTCACATTTTAAGTTAGCAACTTATATGTCTTATCATCAACTGAATATTGGACCATGTAATTTTGTTCTCTGTTCTCTGCACTACTTCATTTTTTGTTGGCTGAATCCTTCTTTCTTTCTTTTACCTACTTGAATTTTGCATTCTTTGTTCAGTATTGCAGACCCCCAGTGTGTCTCTGAATTGGTTTGTACTGTATTTTTTATTGTTATTTATAATATGCTTTTTCTATTTTGAAAATAAGGTGGTAGGCTGTAAAAATTCTTTTATGATATACAAGGAAGTAAAACTATGTTTTAACAGCTGAATTGTCAGGCAAAGAGAATAGAAGTTTATGAGTAATGTTGGTGGTATTTGAAACTGATGAATTTTAGGAACCTCTTTATAGACATCGGTGATGGACGTTTTTATAGAAGTTTTCTTTTGTAACACAAAGCATCAGTACCTTCTCCTGTATATTTCTGAGCTGTATCTCCACTGCTCGTGACTAACACTTAAGGAAATTAACATGGTACTAGGACTCTAGCTTATGTAATGCCCATTGCACTAGAAATTCCATGCCGTGGTACTGAACTGGTTAACAGGTCTCTCTCCAAAGAGTTCCTTCATTACCCTTCCTGCCTGAATTACAGTCGCCCCAGAGTGCTGCAGTAGCAGAGCAGCATCATGCAGCCAAATCCAAGTGATTATTTCATCAACATGTTTGCACAAATACTGTAGTTACAAGTTTAAATAGCTCAGTCACAGTTCATCTGGAAGAAGCTTTCTGTGGTTGCATACCTTAGAAATCATCAGCTTTCTGTAGACTCTAGTATTAGTCAAGGAAAAAATATTTCACATCTCTTCCTGTACTCAACAGGTGTAGCACTCTAGGGTGGTATTGAATTTTTCATTTCTTTCAATTTCCATGAAACCTGAAAATAATATTTTATATGAAAATATAAACTGACTTGAGTGACCATAAAAAAAAAAAAGTTCCTTTTAAGCAGCAAAGATCTGATTTTAAATCTTGTAAGAAAAAACTTGGTCAGCCTTTTGTTTCTGACAGCCAAAACCACAAGTACATGGTGAGACAGTTCATACTCTGTCAAAACTCCTGGCTGTGGTTTGCATAAAGAATTTGGACTTTCAGACTTTAGCCAAGCCATATTTTCTGACAGTAGATCATTGTTGTTACATTCCTTACTCCACTTTTACTGCAGCTGTTAGAGCAGGGGTTCCCCAGAATACGGGAGTTTCAGTGTCAAACTTGCAAGATGTAGGAAAAGTTTATTTCAATGTGCTGCTCATGTCATGCCAACCTGTGTGCTACTCCAAATCACAGCAACACAAACAAGCTTGGTGTTTTCTCGGTGGAGTACCTTTTTGCACTCCACTCTGAGTTGCAGCTATGTTGTATGCAACCTAATGGTACTGATGCTCTGAAGCTGGTGGAGGTTCTTACTGAGCTTGAACAACGTGTTTTCTCCTCCTCCATTCACTTTAAAGCTGCACCTATGTTGGGAATAGCTATTCCAATCACACCTAAGCAGGAGGGAGGGTTTTCTGCTTGTCGGTGCAAGCACAGTGCTGCTCATTTTGTGCCCAACTTGCTGGGCCTGATCTTTGGTTACACTTTTCTTCTTTTGTGCTCAAGTTTCCCCATTTGTAAAATGGATACAGTGATCATTATCTTTGCCTCACGGGGGTTGTTGTGAAGCTAAAACGAGTTCATATTTGCAAAGCCCTTTGAGATCCCCAGATGAAAAGTACTTGTAAAAATCCCTGAACCTGGGATTGCCTCCTGGGTTATCTGTTGTAACTGGTTTTCCTGCACAAACCTGAACGCGCTGCAGACTCTGCTGGTGTCAGCTGGGAGGATTTTAACTTGGATTGAGGAACAGCTGAGCAGTTCAGTGCCTTCAGCAGGCAAAGCACACCTTGGTCCCAGGTCAGCACCTCGGCTGTCCCCTGGCTGGACACGCCACAGCCTGGCCCTGAGCGCTGCCATTTCCCGGGCTCTGGGCCCCATGGCACTCGGGACAGCCGGACCGGGGGCTCCTAGGGTAAGTCAGGGCTGCAGAGCCACAGCTGTCCCTGCCCTCCACCACACCTACAGCGCCTGGCCCGCGGCGCTTCCAGTACCTGCCAAGCAGCCCTGCAGCTGGGAGGAGTTTGGCTGCTTCCTGATGCCTCATTCATCCTAGGCTTTACAGAGATTTGTTTTCTTTCCCTTTCCTTTATCCCAACACCTTCCTCTCACAACACCCCACAGCTACCTACACCTCCTTCTGCTCATCCTTCACCTCTCCACTGTTCCAGTCCGGCCTCAGCTGTTGACGGGCAGATATGACTCCTTGTCCTGTGAGCAGCAATTTTCCTTCTGGCCACCATTAGAGGCTGCCAGAGTCGCCCAGATCGAGCCGAGCCAGCAGCAGGGGCTGGATGTACTGGGAGTTCCAGCACTCGGTTGCAAGTAGGAGTAGTTTCCGAAGGAAAGCATCGTTCATGGCAGTGGCAGGAGACGAGACGCAGAGAGACTGAGGATAACTTGGGAGTTAGAGAACGGACAGAGGAATGGAAAAATGTGGTAAGAGCAGAGGATATCAAAACTGAGGATTGAGCTGGATGAGAAATATTGAGGGAGAAGAAATGCAGGGTGGGGGAATATTTTGGGAGAGGGGAATAGAAAAATTAAACATTAGTTCCTATAGCTCTTGCAAGATGTTAATAAAGAAAATTTGATATGAGTTTGAGCGCTTTTAAGAGAATGCTTATGGAGCCCCTACCAGTCCCAGCATCCTGCCCACCCCTCGCATGCCCCCTCCTCTTCCTGCATTGTCCTGCCCATGCTTCCCTGTCTGCTTCCTCAGCCATCCCCTTGCTGCCATGAACTCGCCATGGAGCACAGACATTTAAACACAGCTGTGGGCTGGCTGGGGCTGCTGGCTGGGCAGCGTCTGCAGGCGTTACCTGGTGGAGCTGCTGGCCTCAGTCTCCTTGTGCCTGTGTCTGTCCTGCACTGCTGAAAAGCTTTTGCTTTTAGTAAAGTTGTTCTTTGTTTCCAGTGGGTTGAGGTGGGAATCAGATCTGCAAAGTGCAAAAATTTCTTCTATGTTTGGACAATTGTTTTGAATTGTCTTTTATACTTGTGTGTCTGGTTGATTTCCAACCCAGCAGCTTTACCTGGATGTATGTTTGTGTATTGGAGTCCCAAACTCTGTTTGAAGAGGATGCTAATTATGCAGAGGACATTTTAAAATGAATAATGTGGGAAGTGTAAGATCAGAAACTCTGTACAAAATTACCACAGGTGTGGCTTACCTAGCAAGAGAGTTAATTTGCCTTGAGTTATTCTGGCCAAGCAATAGCTGAGAGCTTGATGGCACAGAAAATAATTTCATTATAAATGATTTAGAACATCTGTACCTCCAAATTCATTATGCAGTGACAGGGTATCATTCTGCTTTCAGGATGTCTGTGATAAAGGAAAATAAATGATGAAAGAAGAGGTCCTCCTGCTGTAGATGTACTTAAACTTGAGTTTTATTCTAGAAGTTTATTTTTGAGTCTGTGTGCAAATTGAATGGGTGTCAGGTGCTCCTCCCCTCAAGCCCATATAGCTACACCCTGTGAGATGAGCTACCATTAGTTAATAACTACTCCCCATGCTCAAAGTGTGCATTAGGAGATGCAGCTCTTCTGGGAGGCATCAGACTGAGTGGGCTTTTGCTTCTCTCCTTGCATGGGGCTTGTATGTGAAATGTTTTTAATCTCTCGGATTTTTGTCAGACACAGAAAGAATAGCACTTATTTTTAGTATTGTTGGCTCAGCCCTCAAGTAGATATATGAGAAATTTTATCTGCATGGGTTGTTTTTTGGGGTTTTTTTCCAATGGCGAAGATTTAGAGAATTACATTTGGAGCTGATTTAGAATATACTGACATTTTTAGCACCTGAATATTATTGACCATCTTGCATTCTGCCTTTATGAGTAGATTTGAAATAATACTAAGTCAATATTGTACCAAATTTCAAAATTAATATTGATTTAGAAATCAATAGTGGGACACTGTAATTATAATCATTTTCAGAAGAAATATTATTATTTGAAGCTGAAGTTTCTTAAATTATATGAATGCCCATTGCATGGTATTAGTTTTGACATTTTGGTAAGAAATTCATTCCTACAGCTAAAAATTGCCTTGAATCTCTTTACCAGGTGTTTTTTTTTAATCAATAATTTAAAATACAAATACTTAGTGCATTTGGCAGCAGTACATTTTTGAAAGTTTTCAGTGCATGTGTCAACATATTTAAGTTGCACTGTTTCTTTATTTGGCTTGTAGTAATTTAAATAACCTATTTCTTAATTCTCTGTTGCCCTTGTGATCATTTCTCAATGGAGTGTTGAGCTACATCTCCGCATAAATTTTGGTATCTTCAAATTCCAGGTCTAAGAAGTCTTAAGAGTATTATACTGAAGCTGAGCAAACATTTTTTGGTACAAAATTAGGTCCAAGTTGTTTTTAAGTGCCGAAGGAAAAGAGCAAATCAGGGCTGTCTTCATTCAAAAAAGCAGTGGCAAAAAACACCTTTGGGGGGAACCTGCATTCACTGTCCTCTCTGGAGAATGTGAGGCTCCAGCTTCCAGAGGACTAGTCAGACCAATAAACTGGAGGGGCTGTGAAATCAATGTGGTTTTTTGGTTTTATTCTCTCAAGGTTCTTTCATTTTTTTAAAGACAAGTAAAGGTTACTTGGGCCAGAGCAACCTTGCAATTAGCATGGCGTAAAGCCAGGTAGAGGCTGTGGACCAGGGTCTCCTCTTTATGGATGCCCTGAGGACTGCTCAGCAGCAATCTTACACATGGACCTGCATACATTGCTGTGGTTGTTGGAGTTCATCACATAGAACCATTGAATGGTTTGGGCTGAAAGGTCCAAAAACCCTCTAGTTCCAACCCCCCCTGCCATGGACAGGGACACCTTTACTAGACCAGGTTGCTCAGAGCTCCATCCAACCTGGCCTTGAACACTTCCAGCAGTAGGGCATCCTCAGCTTCTCTGGGCAACCTGCACCGCACTATCCTTAGAGTAAAAGGGTGTTTCCAAAGGGTCTTCTCAATATCTAATCTAAATCTACCCTCTTTCTGTTTAAAGTCATTACCCCCTGGCCTGTTGTTGTGTGCTCTTGTAAATTTCTGTAATGTATGCAAAGATTTCATCAAGTCAAAACAGCAGGCAGAATTTCTGCCATCTTGCTATTGAGGATGCTTCCCAGTTGAGGAGCTGGTTCAGAATTTAGGAATGGGATACTAAGACTGCAATCTAAAGACAGCATTACATTCATGCATCTAAAGACAGCATTACATAAATTATACAAAGTACAACAGTTTCAGTGATGGAAACAGGCAATGAAAGTGTTTTTCTGAGATGACATTGGGGACAGCAGATTGTTGTTTTTATTTTTGTTTCTCTGACTGCCTAATCCTTCTGTTTATTCAATTTTGTTTTCATTCAGAGCTTATTAGATTTAATTTTTATATTTTTTTGCTTAACTGCCATTTTTGTCAAGAAAAAAAAGATGATAGAAAAAATTGACCTTAACTTTCCATTTTATTTCAGAGTTCAGTTGTAAATCTGTAGGTGTTACAGCCGAGAGGCATTCAGATATATAGAAAGATGAGTGGTGGTGTTTCCATCTCTGAAATTAAATCAGTGTTGCCAGTAGTTCAGCTGTATGCCTTTGGCTTGAAGAGCTTGTCTAGCAAGGCCCTTTAGGATGAAAAATCAGGTGTCACAGGTAGGAGATTATGATGACCAGAGAACCTATGTCTGCTCTCCTAACAAAAAGATTTTGGGACATTAAATGAAACTAATAAACAGCAGGTTGAAATAACCACAAGGAGAATTTTTAACTGGTAGCAAAGCTGTGAGATCAATTGATATAAAACACTGGAAATGTTGAGTTTTCATGAGTTTTGAAAAAGGTTAAATTAGTGTAAAAGAAATTTTCCAGGGATATTAATTGGAAAAAAGAAAAAAGGTATTTTTGGCCCACGAAAGTCCAGCGGCTGAAAATGTATTCTGGGTAAAAAATTGTGTTATTATTTTTCCTTTACCTTCTGCTAAAGGTCACAGTTAGAAGAGAAACCCCAGACTAGATGGAGCCCTGGTCTGGTTTATCACTTGATGTAGCTTTTATCTTCTAGATGAGCGAACACCTTATTCCACACATTTTAGCTCCGAGCTTCCCTATAGTGGGATCGTTCTGGCCATAGGGGCAGCACTGTCTCCATTTGGCTGAGGGCTGGATCTCTGTGTGAGCCACTGGGTGTCTGCTAGAGATGTGGTCAGAAGGTTCAGCAGGGCAGCTCCAGTGCAGGTCTTGCCTTGCTGCCTCGGTGTGTGCCTGCAGCAATCCTGCTCCCAGGGGCCAAGGTTTTAATCTACTGAACAGGGTTTAGTACTAAGGTTTGTGACTGCTCTCTTTTCTATTTCTGTTCCTGTTGGGAGCCACTAATGGTCCCCTCTTGAAATCAATCACTGCATGTCAGGATGTGCAGGAGCTCAAGGTAGTGCTAAATGAGCTCAGCATTGCAGAGCTGCATTAATATGCCATTTACCTGTGGTAATTGGCTGTAGACATATGGAAGATATTGATCTGGCTGTCTTTCTACTCCAGATCTACTCTGTCAGTGTCTGTGCTGGCTTGGATGTCTCTGGGATTTCACTGTGCCAATTTTGATGTAATATGATGTATATTTGAGGTCAGATTTCAGTTATTAGCTTGGGGAATATTTTCAGCCAAGAGGGGTGTGTGTATATATATATATACACACTTCCAAAACCAAACACCCTGTGATAAAGGCATTCCAAAGACATTCCACTTAAAAGGACAAAAGGATCTCTTTAGAGTGGCAGAAGGGGTTAACTCAGAGAGAGCACCAGCTTTGTCCAGGAAGTTCTCAGAAGCAGAGTAGAGTGCAGAAAGGATCCAAAGTCCTTTAAACAATAGATAAACTGCTTTTTAGCCAATTTTGTGTCTGGAGTGAAGTCTTACAGCTGAGTTTAAGGCCTTTAAGAAAAAAAAGGGAGAGATTTAAAAAAAGGAAATGCTGATGCATCCTCTATTGAAACTGTGTGAATAGGAACATATTCAAGCTTCTAAATATATTTTCTTCTAAGAGTCTAAAGGCTGCAGGGACTTTTCCACTCCTAATTATATAGTGCAGTATGCCGTCTGTTTCTGACTTACAACTTCAAAAATAGAACTCAGAGTCATAAATGAAACACAAAGAGAGGGATAAAGAGACACCATCTATGATAAGGAAATGCTCTGCTAATATTTTTACTGATGTTGTAGCCAGGCACTTGGGTTTTAAATTCAGTGACTGTTATGCAAGCCCTTTAATACACAGGCATTTCATTAAGAGGCTGTTTAAGAAGAAATCTGTGGGTAACTAAAGCACTAGCAAAGGACAAGCAGTGTAAATGTCTTGTGACAGTTCTGTGGCTGTGCTGGTTGTGTCTCAGGTCTCAGCCTGGTCATGTCTCTAACAGGGTATGGAAACACAGTCATTTCAAGCTATAACTTATTCTGAAATTCAGAAATATTTCCTAAAATCTGAGTTATTCCCTGACAGTTCCAGCTTCAGTCTCTGTTCTGGAAGTGAAATAAAGCTCAAAGTCATCTGGTAGAACACCTGCAGATCATGGTGGTTGGACCTATAGCCTCCCTGGATGTGATCTGAAATTCTTGACTGCATTATAGCAGGCACTTTTACCTCCAAAACCATCACTAGACTCCTGGTGTACAAAGGGGATATTTCATTTCTCATGCAAACTTTTGGAGGGCAAGAAGTAGGACTTAGTGCTAGCCTGTCCCTGGATATGGGAATTGGAAAAGTGACTGGGACTGCCCTGATCTAGAGGGAGTGAGCTGGATCTGCACAGGCAGGCTTTTGCTGATGCTCTTCCACGTCTTTTACCTTCTGCATTTAGGCACTAAGAGATCACTTTCATTTGAAAGGGTAAATGTCTATTTTCTACACCCAAAATACTGAAAAAATTCAAAGGAGTAACTGTGGGGATAACCAACACAATTTCAGGTCCCCCTCCAAAACCTTATTGGGTTTGGAGGCTGTGGGCTGAATGCAGGTAGTGTGCTATAGGACAGACTGGGTTTCCATTATATTGTAGTAAAATCTGCACACATACTTAAAGGAGACACATTTATGAGTTTTTTTTTTTCTTTATTTCAGTCTCTGGGATGATAATCATTCCAGTTGCTGAAATGAGTTGTGAGGCTGCAGAAGCACTGCACTAGGATTGAGCAAGCACACCCTGATTTTCAGCAGGGCTTGTTAGCTCAGCCATCCACCAACCTTGGGGCTCCCAGGGCCAACAGACTGAAACTGGCTTGCCAGTGCAAGGGGAGAAAGCATCTGCCTGGGTGAATCTGCTTAGGGAAATGCTGTGCAAGAGCTTAGTTCCTGTCTTTGCACACACACACACACACAGCTGCCTTTGTATTTGGTTGAGGTGATTGCCTTTTGGCTCTCACTTCTGAAGACTTGTTGCAAGGGCGAGTGCAGCCAGGAACAGGCAGGGGACTGCTTTGCTTGGTTATCCAGCGTTTATGCTGAGTGTGCCTGGGGGCTGCAGTGAGGGCTAGTTCCTCTTTGAGATGAGCCAAGAAGGTGTAGACTCTCCTCTGGAAAGCTTATTTAGATTGTAAAGAGGAGACAAAGGAAGCGGGATGCAGGTGAGGTTTTAATCCTACATTTGTAGACTATGAAAGAATTACCTGGTGGAGGTTGCATGCAAAGAGCTGGGATGGCACCAGGCCAGCATCGTTGGGGAAAAGCCCATATTTTATTGAATTTTTTTCAGTGCAATAGATTAATGCCATTGATTCAGAGGCTTGAATGATGATGTTTTTCTCTCAGAAATGAAACGTTGTGGGTTTAGTCCTTATTTAATTTCCTCAGAACTAAAAATAATTCTGTTCTTGTTAGTAGCATAGGTTAGATTCAATACTTTAAATATTGCCTTTATGTTAAATACAGTTAGGTTTACCATTTTATTGCACCAATATTTCCACATATTTTTAAATCAAAATCAATCCTAAGATTTCAAATTATGATTAAGTTTGGTTCTAATTCTGCTGTGTTATTTGTAAGTTACAAATCCCTCCCCCCCATCATAAATTTTATCAGGTAGTATTTTCAGTAGTAACCATGAGATATTTGGAATTTCATTATGAATCACATAAGTGTCAAATTTTGAGTTAGGATTGGCTGTTACCTTCTTCAGACCTTTTCATAAGCACTAGTTCCCCTCCAGTTTCCAGAGACAGACAGGAATTTGATAAATATTATCTCTTTATTTTTGAACTAGACATAGGAGTAGTTTTATGCTACTTTACAATGTCAGGAAGGGGTCTAAGAGTATACATGAATTTGCTACAGAAATTGGATCATGTCTCTAAGGATCATTATACATAAGGAAACTATGCCCTAAGGTGCATGCATGTCATTGGCATTTAGTGTTAGCTCTGTATTCTGTGATTTTAAAGAGAGATGTGAAGACTGTTTTAGTAAATGTGATATCCTTTATTCTGAGATCTTACTGGAAATTAAAGAAAAAATTATTCCTCTTGGAAGGAAGTTATATGAGCCAGTATCAATATGTACATTTTTTACCCCATATTCTGTAAATTCTAGTTATTATGGAATAGGAAGGGTGTGTATTGAACTAAAAAAAAAAAAAAAAAAGCAAAGTAGGGGAGAATCATTCTTCTCTAGCTAATGGGCTAGACATATTCTCTTAAGGTCAGATAAACTAATTTCAATTATTTGCTGATGAAATAATCCTTTCATCTTGCAACCTAGAATCTTGTGTTCTTGCTTAAGGTGCTGTGCTCTTGTGAGTTCTGGAACAAAAAAAAAAACAACAGTTTTGTAGGGTAACTTAGGCTAAAAGGGTTAGACAATGGAGCAAAGGATAAAGTTTAGTGTTTCTTTGTCTTACCTCTGTAGCCTATCTGGTATCTCCATGCTGATATAGAGAGGTGTATATCTACCTGATATATTGCATAGTTTTGCACTCATTCTTTCTCCCATTATAACTATTTTTACCTTGATTTCCATGCTCTGACTAAAGAATAAAGAAATTCCATCTCAATTTGAGTTTTTCTGAGGAGGCAATTAAAACCAAAATCAGTTGGCTTTGGTTAGAAAGCATCAATGAATGCTGGCCATTCTGCAGTGGAAAGCGTGGTAACTCTACTTTTGAAAAGCAGCATTGTCCCACTAAAACAATTTAGCTGCAGGTGTCTGGATGATAAGACCTGTGGATTACTCCAGGATTTAGTATCATGATGTTGATCCACGGAGTACAGAATATTCCCTAGCTCTATAGTCTATAGTTAGTTCCAGTTAGCTTTGTTGTGGAGCTTCAAGTGGGTTAATGTGTGTTGGCAGGACCATTTGGTCTTCTGGGGCTCTTAGCTGCCACAGCAGGCTGCTTTGGGTTTCCCTGCAGGGCACCATATTGCACAGAACAAGGGAACAGAATGATCATTACCAGTTGTCACCTACTATATGTCCAGTCAGTGCCTAAGGACTGTACTCGTCTTCTTTACTTACAAGTTGACTGAAGCATTTATCAGCTTCAAGGATGTCTGCAGTCTCTTGAAAACAGAAAAAATCAAACTCAGATGAATATATAAATTTAAACCCTTAAAAATAGGGTTTTTTTCCTTAATACAAGCCCTTATCTACTTTGAAGATAGTAAAAATTGGTAATCCTTGGAGACCCTGTCCTTCCCTCTTAACAAAGAATCTCTGATATTTCTTTTACCAGTTGTGGCTGTTTTACATGATTGTTGCGTGTGTTCTATATTTAACTATTCAGGGTACTTCATATTAAAGGTATACTACAAAAGTTTTGCAGAATATGTTCATTATGTTAAAGAACTCAGATGAGCCAGTGTGCCATATGAAGAGCTGCCAAACTCATTTTAATTCGTTGCCTATGTGGGGGATTCTACAGACCTTAACCAAATTAGGTGTATGCATAATATTTAAAAGCAGGCCTGAGGAGAGCTACTTGGAGATACTGATGGATGAGAAGCTCAATGTGACCTGGCAATGTGCACTGGCAGCCTAAAAAGCTAACATGGATGAGGTTCCTCTAACCCAAACCTTGCTCTGATTATATGATAATACAACTACTGTTGTATGTGTTGGTGAAACTGCTAGGATCTCTTCTATTGGACTTGTGTTATCTTGGATTATCAGATAGACCTTCTCCTGGGCACAGGTCTGTCAGTCACCATCTGAAACCAACTTACAGGTATAGGGCATATCCAGCAATAAATGAGAAAATAAATCACAAAAAAAAAATTTTGCTATAGACTTGGCAGGTGAACGTAAGGCCAGGAAAATGCATCGGAGAGCTGCTTGCAAGGGCAGACTAGTTTTGTCCCTAATGGGTAAGACCTTAACAATCTGAAAGAATTTTCTTAAACTGGGTTTAATGACTCTTTTGCTATTATGCTTTTAGGTTTATTTTGTTGCAGCATGTGCATATATGTTCTTGAATATTGTATTTATTTATTAAAAAATGAAAAATTAGCCTCCTTATGAGGGAGAAAAAAAGCCTACAGGTGTGAGAAGGCATAGAATCATACTAGCATAGTTTGGTTTGGGCTGGAAGGGACTGTAAAGATCCTTTAGTTCCATCATTCCCAGCTCTGGGCAGTGACACTTTCCATTAGACCAGGTTGCTTAAAGCCCCTCCCAACCATGCAAACTTCTGGCATTAGAGTAAATCGCCAAACCTGACCTTTTAATGATATCTAGAAACTTTGTGATACAATATTTCTTCTCAGAGGTGAAGCATGAGCTTTGTGTCCTTTCCAAGTTTAACCAGTTTCAATAAACTGTGTTCTTTTGTCGTTTTTATTTGTGTTTGTTTGAAACAAAAGCAGCAGCACAAGAACATGACAAAAACCATCCTAAATTCTTAAGAGTTCTTATAAACTTAGGTAAAGTTTCATTCTCCCTCCATGTGCTAAGACTCCTAATCAATATCCAGATCAAGTGTTCTTTTGTTGTAAAGAGTCACGTTTGATAGTTGATTTTTATGTATGGAAACATAGCAGAAATGGGAATATTTTTAGCAACTCACATTTACTTCACTGATTGTCCTTTCAGTCATGCAGAAGAACACATTCATTTACAATATGCCTTTTTCTTCTGTACCCAAAATACTTAGAGGCATCTCACAACAAATGTGCTGCACAAGAGCAGTAGAGTCTCAATTAATCTAGTTCTTTTCACTTGTCCTCATTTGCAAAGAAAGGATGGCACAGTAGTTAAGTCATTAGCCTGCTGCTTTGGAGATAGATTTTACTGCTCTTAAGTTGTAGATTTCCTTTCCAACTAGGACAAATCTGTCAGGTAAGCAGAATGCAGCTCCATCTAACGAGGTCATTGAGGGAAATTATATGTCCATCCTCAGATACTTTAGTAAATGCTCAAAGATTATGAGGGAATTTTAGTAGTATTCTAATAAAAAAGAAAATGCCATTACCATACAGCAGATCTTGTAGCTTACAGTGTTGAAAACAAAAAAAATTAATTTGAGTAAATTATTTAGCATCAGGCACTCTCTTTTATATTGTCTGCTTTTTGTAGGACAGCATTTTTACTATGACAGCTTTTGTATCACACTATGAGATTTCCATAAGACCGACTGTAAGTTGTCCTTACTATGGTCCATAGTAATAGCATGCAGCGTGAGTGTTTTAAAGCAATTATATTGTTTAATCAAAACTGTTTTCATGAAGTCTGTAAAGACAAATTATTACTTATTTCTATCACTGTAGGGCATGTAACCTCAGTTTCTGAAGGAGTATGGTAGGTGTGAGTGATGGGGTGGACCCCACTTTGAATCAGGTATGGCTTTTGGAAGGACTGAGTGCTCTGTCTCATTGCTTGTGAAGCATATTGCATTGTCTGTCATCTGGCAGACATGGACTTGATGATCCTTATGGGTCCCTTCCAGCTCATCATATTCCGTGATTCTCAGATTCCCAGTGAAGTCATCCTCATTTTACAGCACTGCTGACAAAACTTTGTTTGGTCCGAAGTACCAGCTGGAGCATTCAGTACCTGTGGTTCTTTGCTTTTCTTGTAGGGTCAACGATTGCATCTTGCGCGTGAACGAGGTTGACGTGTCGGAAGTGTCGCACAGCAAAGCCGTGGAGGCCCTGAAGGAGGCTGGCTCCATAGTGCGATTGTACGTCCGGCGAAGGAGACCTATACTGGAGACCGTCGTAGAGATCAAGTTGTTCAAAGGACCGAAAGGTAGATGAGAAAATTAAAAAGGCGTCCATTTTAAACTTGGTCTTTAACCTCTCTTGTAGCTTAAATGACATCTGGCCTTGTTGCTTTGCTGACTGGTTGACGTGTCAAATACTGAAATGTAGTTCATTTAGGTGGGTAGAACTTGAATTTGTGGTTGTGTCTCTTCCTGAAATGTAAAGGAGTTCAAGGAGTTGTGGTTTGCTTCATTCGATGTTTACTCTCTCATTACCTTCTAAATACACACAGAGATACTATGTGGCAGCACATATACTACCTCTAAAGTTCCTCTACTCAGATCTTTGACTTTGATTAAAGGTGCTGTTGAATATGGAGTTTCTGAATTCTTCCTCATTTCAGAAGGTTTTTTGATTATCCAGCTTGCCCTCTCTACTTTCATTGTTTTTTTTCTAGTTATCTTTGGAACATGAGGAATATCAACTTACCCAGATGCATAGAAGAATTTTATTTTATTCTTCAAAAAATTATGTGGAAATCTAGCACAAAAATCCTTCACTAGTCTAAATGAGCTTTAATGCTTCCAGCAGAACCTTCTGGTTACCAAACAGAAAGCCAAATTCCTTTCTAGAAGCATTTTTCTTCATATCTAATTTCTGGACAAAGAAAATGCATGTTTTCATGGTACATGTGAATAGAATGGACACCAGTTAATTATTTTGATCCATAATAGCTATTTCATAAGCAGGTCTTTGATTGATATAGATATATATATAATGAAATGAAGACATTTGCATGTATCTCAATATATGCAGTGCACATGAGATTACTCTCCTTATTTTATCTGTAGTGAATAATCTGCAGCTTTTTCAGTGTTCTCCCTTACATGTTCCCTCATGTGAATATTATAATTTCCATCTCCATAGGGTTTTTTAATAGGAGTACTGGAGTATATTTATTATATTGAGACATATTGTTGAGCTTGACCTCTACTACTCAGCAAAGATAGTGCAACACTGAAAACAGTGCACTCTTTGACACTGCAGTGTATTCATTATGCTCTGCTCTTGGAGAAGAGTAAGGTATATTTAAACAGGCATCTGATGGTAAATCCCTGAAAGTCTGGATTCTTGTGGTCAGTTACGATGCTGGATTGTTTTTCTAACAGAAAAGCATTTCTGATGGTATTTTGTATGCATGTGAATTCAGAGTAGAAATGCAGGCAGTGTTTTTAAAGATTTGGAGTTAAACTGAGTGTGTGATGTGATAGTCATTTTGAGAGACCCAGGGCTAAAGAAACTAAAATTAACTTGTCCTTTCTGGTTGTGATGAAGCAGGAAAAATTATTCACCGTGACCAAATTTTTGCTACGTTGTAAAAATGGACAAGAGAGGCAGTCATTAGCTAATAATGGGTTTACATCGTGTTTGTTTTGAGTGTATGCCCGAAAGTATTTCTTTTTGCAATTGTTTTCATAAAACAGAATGGATATAAAAAAAGTGCCTTTTAGGACAAGCTAAAGAACTTTTGCCACTTACTGCTGAAAATGTGATTTTGTGTCTATAGTCTTATATGAAGTTTACTACAGATAAGTTCTATAAATAATAAATTTTACTGTTAAATTGAATTTTTTTTTTATATTTTCATTTTTGTAGAAACAAGTTAGCTGGAAACTTGGATAAAAAATAAGTTGATGGGCTAGTTTTCTGCAAAAGCCAGAGGTTTTACCTTCATAATTCAGGCAGTTAGGAAGCCTGCTCTGTAAGCCTTTCTGTATTCTACAGACAAAAAAGCAAGATGAAGGAAATAAATAATTTATAGTTGGGATGAAAACCTTACCAATACTATTTTTAATATCTGGAGCATTTTTCGTTTGATTTTTTTCCCAAAATCTTCCATGAAAAAAATATCTATTGAAAAGCATCAAACTCTTATCAGAAGTTGAGATTAAAACCTGTGACTCTTGGCTGTAGTCACTCCTGTGATGCTTATCTCCTCATATTTCAGGTGATTTATCTGTGAACTGGTCTTTCACACCATTACCATGCAACATAAGAACCACTTAGTATTCATATAAACAGTGTTTCTTACCTCTCAGAGTGAAATTGAGATGTTTGGTGTCCAGAGCAGGATCTGAAAACTATCATGGTAGCTTCCACACCATTCCCTCTTTCCTGCTTACAAAATTAGTAAAGAAAGTAAATCTGTTTTTTAGACAAGAAGGTTGTTCCATAGCAAAACTGGAATAGCAAATATCTTTTCATTTATTTTCCTGACTGTCTCTGTCAGTATATAACCCAGAATTTACCAAGTTCATTCCTTACTGCCCTGAGAATTCACCACATGAAAGCAGGTCTTGGCATCCCTAATACCAGGGGAACTCAGATCCCTAACTTGCCTGTCTATGTATAGTAGATGATATCTTTCAGCACTTGAAGTTGGTAAAGAAGGAAATTTGCAAGGCTTTATATATAGACATCCTTTTAATTTCATCTGAGATATTCAGGATGAGGGCTTTTACAAGTTATTAGTCCATAGAGGTTAGTTGGGTTTTTTTAATGGGCAATTATTTTTGTAGCTAGCAACCACCATATAGAAGAGATTGATTAATTGGGTGAATGTATTTTAAACATCACATACTGAATAAGCATTGTCTGGAGATGGCTTTGAGTGTGTGACAGGGGGAAGGGCATGCTCTTGTGCTGCCAGGAGGTCCCTTCTGAATGCAGATTCCCATGCAGTCGTTCCTGTTGCTTTACAGAAAGACTCTCCTAGTGTCACGTGTGCTAAACCTGTAACCCTTTAGTTTTATTTTTGGGGGGGCAGAAGAGGTAAACAAAGACATAATTACACAATGAGTTGTGTAATAGGAAAATTAAGGGTTCAAAGAGAGCTTCAGCTGTGTAGGCATTTAAAGCTGATCATCACTTTGACACACCTGATTGCAAGCACTGGCAGATAGCCACAGTCTGTGTCTTGAAGGTAATTGTTAAGTGTCATCCTTGCAGGCTCTTCCTCCCTTTCATGTGCTTGTGAGATTGTCTTTTGTATGCCTCTTGCATGTCTCTTCAGGCAGGCATACAATTCGCAGTATGGCTTTGCAAAGGATTGAGTGGCCAACAGGAGATGTTTTGTTTCAGTCACTCCCAGGGCACTGCAGATTTCAGCAGCTAGCATCTCTACAGTGGCTGACTGCTGTAACAGAGGAAAGATATACTTGCAGCTTTCTTATTTAAATCACTGGGATTTAGACTCTACTAAAAATCCTGTCATTAAGTAATATGCTTTTCTTGCTCTGTATTGAAACAAGACTAGCAGTAATGAGAATGGATTGCACACGCTGCAGTGTTTGCTCCTGGGGAGCAAAATGCAGGCATTCAAAACAAAGCAGTTTAATGGTGCTGTCTGCTTTGTAATATAACTTGTGCATTAACTTCTTGTAAGACCTTGCAAAGGACTGTGTATGGGCAGTGAATTGTGGACTTCAGTCACTGTTCAGTGACTCAGTCCCATTTCGTTGCATTTGACTGAAGGATTTTAAACCAAAGTAGTTCCATTGACCTCGAGATTTTCATGCTGTCCCATCACACTCCAAATATGCTTTTACTAAATCCAGAAGCATTGAGTAGTATGATGATGCACAAGTGGTAGAAATTAAACTTGATTCATTTTAATTTCATTTTTAAATGATCAGCAGAAAAATGTATTTCTACCATTGTAGAAAATTTCTGGCAGTGAGAAACCTGGGTAAATACAGAGGTCATGTAAAATATTACCTACCTGCTTGCCTACCTAGCTGATAGTTTAACCTCTGATATAATGTACCAGAAGGGGGGAAAAAAAAAAGGGCAGAAAATAAGGATTCTTGTAACTACAGGACTGTCGGATCAGATAATAAACTTTTGACCTCACTTCTGTGGGAAATGTGGTGTCTTAAAAGACATCAGAACTACAGAAATGAAATTCAGGGTATGTGAAGCAGAACAGCTGAGTACTAGGAAACTTCAGAGGAAAAATGTCAGACTGAAAAACACCCAAAAAAAGGAACAACATAAAGGACAGCTAATTTTGCTATCTGGACATTCTGGTGGCTTGAGTATAAAGTCATAGAGAAACAGGATTACTTTCCCCCTTCATGATAATAGTGCCTCTCATTACAGTGTTTGAGCTGTGTCAGGATCTTGCCACGATGACTGGAGCTGCCCTTCTGTTCACAACATTTTAGATGAAAAGGCTCTGGGCACACCAAGAGTTCTCTCAGTTTTTGGTTTCCAAAAGCATACTTTTTGCCCATTCCTGATGAATTCAGCCAGTGACACATTCTTATGAGGTCCACCTCACACAGCTTTGGGCACTAAAACATGTTTAGGGACACTTAATTCTTTATTCTTTCTGCTCTGAGAATTAGGGCCATATCAAAACTTTTCTTTTAATCCATTTGGAGTGTGATTATATTTTGGGGCTTCAGATTAAAAATTAATGCATCTCTTAAGCACTGTTCAGCCCCATTCTTTATCTCCCTCTGGATGGCTATTCTTCTAATCTTAAATTTCTTAATCAGCAAAGACTAAGCTCCTAAACCAGACATCTAATAAAATATGCAAAAATAAGATAGGATGAATATAAAGGGCATAATGCACATTTATTTTTGAGAGTTATGTATATCTGTCTAAATGTTAGACTGCGTCATTGGGCATAACCAGTTCCAGAGTTCCCATTTGGTTGTGGTTTGTGCTGAGCTGAAGGAACTCTGTGGCACATGGTAGAGTTTCTTTTCCTGTAACTATTTGGTTTATTCTTGATGTCACTGAATAAAGTAAATGGACGGTAATAAAGCTTTCTTACTGTACTAGGAAAAAAACCAGTATGGTTTAATTTGTGTATTTTTTAACTCACTGGTAAGCCATGAGATTTTCTTGAGAAGATGCAGAAGTTTTTCACCATCATTATAAGGTATGATTTCACTGTAGATTTTTCTTGGATTGTTACTGAAATGTTCTCTAGTCCATTACTGTCTGTAGTTTCCTAGAGGTTCATGCTTCTTTTTTCACGAGAGTAGATGTATTTTAATTTGGATTGATGGCTTTATTGGAGATGTCTTGTGTGTTCTGTTGCATGGATAGTATCCCAGCTTGCAGTGACAACTGAAATAGTCACAAAAGTACACTTCAATGATGTTTGTTTAAAAATGTCTGCTAAAAAAAAAAAAAAAAGTGTTCAATTCAGAATATCAGAATAGAGGGTTCATTTTAAAAAAAAGTGCTGCTTTCAGTAAGGAATGGAGGAAACTTACAACTTTTATCTAGCAAAGCAAAGTCAAAAGTTACTTTTTTATCTCAGGTAATAGCTGCAGCACTTAAAATGAAAGAAAGGACTTTTTGCAAACAAAGAACCCCAATTATTTATTTCCCAATTTCAGAGAACAGTGAGAGCTTTCAGATCTTGCTGTTTGATAACTGATTGCAAGTGCTTGCTTCAGACTGATGATGGTAAAAATTTTTTTATTATTCTTTTTTTATTACAGCTATCACTTCTACTACTTTAATGATCTATTTTGTCTAATTTAAGATACAGTAAATATGCCATAGCAAACTTTAGCATGTGGGAATAGGGGGTTTTATGGCAAGTTAGGCAGATATTTTGTTAATTAAAAAATAATGGTTTTTAAGGTCCAAAGTGTTTTCAACAAAATGATTTTTTCACGTTTTGAACAGAACCTTTTCTTACAGTCTTTGAAGAATTTCAGTCTTACGATCCTATCAGCTGTGAATTTATTTCTGATTTTCAATGTTCTCTTCTTTCTGTGCTCCTTATCTAAAACATAGCAAAATGGAGCAACTTAAAGACAGAACCATATAAAAATGAGGAAGCACACAAACTTTCTGGAGTTTGGGTTTAACAAACTATTTTGTTTCTCAACCATAATTTAAGTGCTTCACTTCATATTACTGTAACCTGAAGTATTACTTATTTCAGGTACAAATAGAAAACTACCACAAAATACCCTTTATTGTGGAATGTCTTTGCTTGAAGGAACTCATATTACCGCCAATTAGCAGAAGGTGCTCCATCAAACACTAATACATATTTTTCCAGTTTTAAGATAGTGGCTCAAACCATCATTTATGAGTTAACATCACTAAAAAGCTTGGCTTCCCTGCAGGCTAGGATTGTCTAATGTAAGAATATGTGAGTATCTGATAGTTTATCACATGAAAATTGTATTCTCTTGAAAATCATAAAATTAGAAAGCACCATAATAAAAATGCTCTAAAAACTTCTGCTTTTTTCCAACCATATTTTGAAACCTTTGTGTTTCCAGTGCCTCATGTGGTAAAAGTGGTAGGTGTTATCTGCACCTTTATATTTCCCCGACTGAGCATCCTGTTCTTTAATTTAAGTGATGATAAATGCATACAGCTGCTATTATCATATTCTTCTTCATGGTATGAGTAAAATACCAAATGTATCATCTGCCTTTGGTCAGTAAAACTTGTCATCTCATTTGTGTAAGTTACCATGTATGAAGCTTTTCTTTAAAAATCCCACATTGATTCTGTGAAGTGGTTCCTTCCATTCCTGAGGAAAAGTATTCCTTGTATACAATTTCACAAAGTAATAGTTATTATTCGAATGGCATTTCAGTTCTAGTTTCTCAGGATTTTTCTTTTTCATCTTTAGTGGAGAAAGAAGGTAAATCTGTAATGATTTTATTTAAAATGCAGTTTAATGGCAAGAGGTGGTGGAATCAGCTTGTCCTCACATCAGACCTAATTTAACCATATTTGGAGATTTGTAGTCAGTCATTAAAGAAATTATTTTCCAAATCAAAAAGGGTAGTTTCAAAAGGAATTAAAAATCCCTTCTTCTGGCTGGTTGTCTTCCTTAAACCTGAAGCTCTCCTCTGAGCTGGAGGATATTATTTGCTTGAAGTCTTTTATATTTTCATGATAAGTATGATTATCCCCTTTTCTATTTAACTGTCATTTTCCATTAGCAGTAAAAAAGTAAACAACATGTTTGGGAAGACTGTGCAGCAATATTATATTTATGTATTTTGTCTGTTTTTCCCTTGAAACCATTAAGCTCTTAAGAACTCTCCGAGCAGGTCCGAAGAATCCTGTGTTCATATGCAAAATGAACATCTAATCTCATAGTGGAGTTTAAAATTTTCCAGAAATCATTCACAAAGAGTAAGGTTTCCACTGATATGAACATTGCTTTTTGCAGCTCCATCATGCTATTTCTGAAGTGGTGCAGTAGCAATTTTAAAGTGCAGTGCTGTATTTTAATAGCCAATTGAGATGGCTATAAAAATTCAGCACTGTGCATTAAGATCATTACTAAATTGCTTCAGCAATACTTACTGATGAGGCAGCTTCAGCAGAACACATTTCATCTTAATGAACTGTGGCTGCAATAGAGCAAAAAGTAGCAGCTCAGGGAAAGATAGATATGAAGGAGGGCTTGGATGCCAACAGGCTGGAGATTTTGTTTCAAGAAAAATAAGGTTTGGTTGGTTGCTTTTTCAGTGGAAAAAGAAAATAAGTCCATCATCTTTTTCATTTCAATTGCAGTTAAATGGCAGAAGATGGTGCTGTGAATTTGTGTCACATCAGACCAAATTCAACCATCTTTGGAGCTAAGCAGATCACTGACATTTCAATTGACAGAATTTTCTGTGCTCGTCCTTTCTGAATTAGGTAGGAATTTTGTGTTATTATCCAGTTGCCAAGATTGCATCAGCTCTGAGTAGAGACATCAAAGGGTATGGTGTTCCAGTGTGACCTTGTTTTTTTATCATTCTGTCATGAGCAGTTGGCCTTTTTGCAGTGGTCAAAGTTACTTCTGAGGCTTTGGCTGCCAATCAAGAGCTGTTAGCATGACTTACAGGATTCCCCTGATACTGTCATTGTCACCTTCACAGCTTTAACTCTATAAACTTTTTTCTGAAAATTTGAGAGAAGGAAGATGAAGGACTTGGCTCTGGGGTTTTTTTGGGTTTTTTTTATTGCTTCCTTTAGAGACAGGTCTTACTAATTTCTGTGCTCAGCTGTTGGATAAGTGATGGGGATGGATGCATCTCCAGCTTTTGTTCAAATGGCATCCTTCTGGGTGACAGTAAAGCAGACTGTTTAAAAATTCTGTACTAGATTTATCCCGTCCTTGTGGAAATGCTTCAAAGGAACTTGCTTTCTAAATGGATTTCCCAGTTACATAATGATCTCCAGCACGCTGCTGAAAAGTTTCTTGGAACATCTTTTGTCTCAGGCTTGTGTGAAAAACTGTGATGTGTGTGCTTTGGGATTCTACTTGACACTTTGTCCTTTTACTCTCTGCAATTTTTAAAAATCCCAAAGACTAAGTGCCTTTTTTAGTTTTGGGTTTGTTTTTTTTTTTTTGTCAATGCCAAGTGTGAGGAAAATTCCCCATGGATCTTGGCCAGCTTCTTTTTCAGTTCCAAAGTTTTCTCCTGACTAGATGTAATACAGTAAATCTCATAATTTTGTCATTATAGCATGCCTTTGTACTCGTTTTTTTCCTCTAGGTTGTAAATTTCTGGGTCAGAAAATAGTTTCATCATTTCCCTCCCCATTCCAGAGTGCTATGTAAGAGTTAAAAGGGGAGCTAGAGAAGATCCCTTTCATTATGTTTGCCACTGCTATTTTCATCAGGAGAACAGGAGGTGCAGCAGACGGTGTAGCGAGTGTTAATTGTCTCATCAGTATTTCCAGATACACAATAGATCAAAAGATAGGGAAGGACAGTGTGGCATCATTTGCTAAACTGCTGTGCCGAGTGTGGAAAAAAACCTTTCTGTAGACAGGAGGCCAACACCATTTTTCCTGTTTCTTAGTAGAGTAATGAGGATTTCCTAGGGAGTGGCAGTTTTCCTCTACCTATCCGATTCTTGTTTTAAATTCTTCAGGTAAATTTTAGAGAATGATTAATATGCATAATCTTTCATCACTTGATTAATAATTTTTCAACAGTTATATGACAGCTATTGCTGGAGCCTGATTGACATCTTCATGCAACAGAAGATGGGGATTAGCTTGCTGTGTTGAATGTGTTTATTGACACAATGTATTTCATTTCACCTGGGTAGTCTGAAAATCCTTATGTTTCCTTCTTTGGAGACCTTCATCCTTTTCTGAATATAAAGCCTAATGTGCAAATTAGTCACGTGAAACTACAGAACAGTATTTTCATCCTTTATTGTTCAGTTAATTATCTATGTAGCAAGATCTGTCTTCTTGCTAGTTTTTAGATGTCCAGATCTTTCTCAAGACATCTGCTGTCTGGAAAACAACACATATCAACAAAATATTGCATTGCCATGAAGAGCACCCTTGAAAGAATAAATAGCATTTAATTAAATTTTTATAGCATGAGGAGCTGTAGCTCTTCATTTATGTCTTTTCATTTTTCTTGTCTTTTTGCCCTGTAATTGTAAGCATGGGCAGACAGTATTCTAAGTCTTCTGAGAAAGGCATTACAGATTCTAATAATGGTGGAGAGACAAAGATGACTGCAGTTTTAGAGACTCAATTATGTGGTAAATAAAATATCACAATGCAGCCTATTTAAAAAATATTTTAGATTGTCAGTATTATTTTTTTGTTTGCACTGGTTGGAAAAAAAAGGAAATAGTTACATTAAGGCATCTCTGAACATCTGAAGGGAATAGCTGTCTTAGAAGTCAAACACCAAAGTGATTAATTGCAATAGTTGTTCATCTGGCTATTTCCAGTCCTTTCTGGACTGCCATAGTCCTATCTGCAGTTCTGTCATCCTCATTTTGCTTTCAGTATTCCAAATTCTAGATGAAATTTCAGTTATCCTTCATTAAAACAAAATATATAGTACATTAGTCAAACAGAAATTTCCCTATAGTATTCTATCTTTGACTTGCCATTTATTATTTTAGAGCATTTGTCCAATGGCTTTGAACTGCTTGTCCTTCATAAGTTAAGGGTTTTTTGTTTGTTTTGTGTCTCTAAACATGATGTTAGAATTCCTAGAAATCACAGCTATTTTGTGGAGTTCAAGTGGAAGACCCTTTGCTGTTTGCCATGGACCACACTGTCCATGCAGAAGATCATTCTTTGCAATCGGGCTGTCGTAAGATACCAGGCCAGGAAGTCCAGGCTCTGGGACTCCAGTGCAAAAATGTTCTGTTTCTGCCTGCATCTCATCCGTGACGTGTACAAAGGGCAGCTGAATTTTACATGCAGGGAAGGTTCCTCTGTTGCAGACACAGTGAGATTCTTACACAAACGAAGTAGAGCCTTGCTGTGTCAAACTCTTGTGCTCCCTGACAAGTAGGCAGCTGCTCTTCTATTCTTCTTTTGAGTTGGCAGTAAAGCCATTGATTTATGATGGTATCACTTCTTCTTCTTACCTTGCAGAGACTCATTTAAGATTTTTTTTCATTCAAAAATTCTGCTACTTGGTCCAATTGCAAGTGATAAATTTTTCTCATTAAGCTTGGTAGATTAAAAAAATTACTGTGACCTCTTCCAGTGCAGATTTTGGCTGTTGTTGAATGAGAAAGGCAAGCAGATAGCTTAATGGTTATATCTTTAGTGGCTAATTTTGGAGAAAATGCAACTCTGAAAGCTTGAAAAAGCAAATTCTATCTGTGGAGGAAATCTCTGTGAAACCATAAACACTAGTGAGTATATCCAAAATATTCCAAGAGCAGAGAGTTGTGTGTTCATTACCTGGGATGTTGGCTTCTGAATTTTGAGTAGTAGCTTATATGAACAAATAACAAACTGGCTCTTGTATTCTTTAGAAAAAAAAAAATGTCCTGTTATTATTTGTTGATAGGAAGAAGCAGTTGCAAAGCAAGATCTTGGAGCTTCATGACATGTAAAAAAGGGTAGAATGACACAAAAAACTCTTTAGGATATGATAAAAGATACATTGCATAAGCTAAAAGAACAATAGCCCCAAGATATGCTTGACATGTTTATTTTGGAAAGTGATATTTGCAAATAAGGATACGATAGACTTTTCTTTCTCAAAACCGTGTTTTGGTTTTTGTTTGTTGTGTTTCTTATGCAAAACAATTTGTAGGTTGTCATATGAAATTAATACAAAGGCATATTATTCACTCCAACAGAGAGAGCTGAAATAAGGAAACAAAATTACAGCAAATAATTTAGAAAAATTGTTTATTGTGGGCACACTTACATTTTATATACTGTAATTGAAAAATAAATTCAATGTAATTGGTAGGCTAGGGGCAAATCTTATCCACAGTCTGTAGGTCAGATGTGTATAATTTCTAATTTCAAATTATTATCAAATGTCATAACCAAAATTTCTGAAAGTTATTTTTAAATTACATTTTTAAAAACTACTATAACCCCCTCTGTAATGCTGGATTGTAATTTTAGAGATGTACTTGGCTGTTACATAGAGATGTTGTGATTGTAGGTGCTTTGAAGACAAGATGTGAAAAGTGCTAACCTTTCTGCTGGTTTTCACAGAAAGGTCATCTCTTATAGGGTTGCTATCGTGATCAAAATCAGCAACAAAGGGACAAGATCTCAGCCTCAAACGAAAAAGCAATAGGTCTGGCAGCACTCAGAGAAGCTAGATGCTCACACACTCACAGGTCCTGATGGTCCTGATGACAGACCAATTGAATTTATGTGATGAAATCTGAGTGCTGACAATGGTCAGGCTTGAACACCAGTGGAGAGAAGGCAAAGGGAAAAACTGGAAAGATGAAGCAGAAAGTGCATCCTTATTGAACAAGAGAAGCCAAGGGACTCTGAATACTCAGTGTATTTTTAGAATCTCAGAAGAATATTTGAAAAAGTAGGAAATCTCTTTATAAGCATCTAGAAAAAGGTTGAAGAGTAATGATAACTAGAAGAGACCATACTTCTCTTCTGCAGCATTTCCTCTTTTTTCTCAGATGACTCCATGTGCTGGGAGGGTTCAACACTGAAAGTGGTCTGAGAAAGGAAAGTTGTAATTGGGCAGGGTCGGCTGCAAGGTGCTTTCAGTAGAAATAACCACACATCTGCTAAATAGTGCTAACATAAAACGGTAGGAAAATAATGTGGAAAAGTAGCCAGAACTTTGTAAGCTGTAACATCTTGTCTCTAACACATCCTGCTGTGATGAAGCATTTAAATCATATATTTGGTTTTATAAGTTGAGGTATGGTTTACAAAGACTTAGGAGCATTACTTTCATCTTTTACAGGTAAAGCTTTGAGCTCTGTACTTCAAGAAGTGTGTATGCCAGTTGGAGAGACTCCAGGGGAAAGCTGTAAAAATGATCAGAGATTTAGAAAGCCTGTCCTACAATGAATAAATGAGTGATCTGAAGCCATTTATCTGAAACACAAAAGACTGAGTGGGAGGTGGGGGGCAGCTTATCAGCACCTGATAGCAATCTTGCCTTGCAGCGCATCTTTGAAGAGTGAGTTTGTTCTCTGTGCTCCCTAGCGAGGGTGTGAAGCAAAATTTAATAGATAAATAATAAACAAGATTTGTACTAGATGTAGAAGAAGTGAGGATTGTGATTGTGAGGGAGGACATCAGGTCTGTGGCATGGGAAATACCTGGGTATGCCAGACAGCCATTTGTTAGACACAGTGCAGCTGAAGTTGCTTCTACCTCAGGTTGAGAAGAATGATGATTTATTGAGTTTCTTCCTGTCCCAAGATTCATAACAAAATTTTCTCATTTCATTATACTTTGAAGACAAAGACTAGTCATGGGGCTATTTAAGTTCTCCACCTGCAGAAATGAAGAAGGTGTCTTCCAGACAAAAAAACACATCCTTTGCCTGTCCTCAACAGTAATTTTATATTTTTCATTTTCATCTTTTTTTGCTTTAAGAAGGATAAAGCATTTTAGAAAAAAGTTCCATGCATGGCAAAATATTAATGAATATTAGAACAGATAATCTGGTATCTTAATCTGCATTTCTCTGTCTTTTCAAATTTTTTGTTGCTCAAGCCAGGATCATGCTTTGGGAACAATTTGATCTGGTGGGTGGCTGGTTCTTCACCAAAGGGTATTTTCACAGCATGTTTCAGTGTTTGGAGGCTGGTATAAACTCCATTGTTTTGGACTGTGCCAAGTCTTTTAATGCTATGTCTTGACTTCATATAAAAAGTTTTGTCCAGCTCCAATCAGAGCTGAGTTTCTTTACACCTAAAATCAGTCTTGTAGACTTTGGGTGAGTCTCACTGATTTGAATCTTTTCATCCAAATAGCTGCCTAAATTTTCCAAATGGGGCCCAAAAATGGCCTGTGAATAAATCAAGATATTAGTGCATTCATTCTTTCCCCCAGGGTTTCATTTTTCATTGGAAATGCTGCTCATATAGTTCCCAGAGACTGACCTACACCCTGGCTCTGGCATTGCAGGAAAGTTCAGTGTTTATTATTAGTTGAAATAGCTGATAGAAAGGCCATGTTAGTATTCTTCCTAGCTAGAACCCCTCAAGGGACTCACAGCAGGGTCTTGTGTTATGCTATATCTCATTAAGAGGGAAACTCTCACAGAAAATCTGTAGTGTTTTCTCAGGCTTGAACAACCATAGTTTTTAAGTATTACTCTGCATTTCAATTCTGCTAAGCACAAGTTCCTAGAAAATCTTCAATGGTCTAGGACCAGTCTGAAAAAAAAATCTGTAATTCTGTTTCAAATGTGAGTTCACATTCTCCCTCTAGTTGGGTATTCTAGAATGCAATTCCCTTTGCAAATATTTGACATAATTTCTGAGAAGTCATAGAATCCTACAATGATTAAAGAATATTTTTGGTTGGAAGGGAGTCTAAAGGTCATCTACACCCAGCCTTCTTGCAATGATCAAGGACATCTTCAACTAGACCAGCTTTCTCAGATCTCCATCAAACACACCCCCATCCTTGATGGGGCATCATCCAGGGGTGGGGCACACATCCACTGCTTCTCTGGGCAACCTGCGCCTCACCACCCTTACAGTAAAGAGTTTCTTCTCAATATCTAATCCAAATCTACCCTCTTTCACTTTAAAGCCATTACCCCCTGGCCTGTCACTAGAGGTCCTGTCCTCATCTTTCTCAGAAAGGCACGTGTCTGACTTTACTCATTTTACTCTGTGGGAGTATGGGGTACTTCTCACTAGCAAATAAAACATTTTTGCTTCACTTTGCTTCCTAGAGTGCTACAAGACAGCATCATCAACAAACTGAACTAAGGGACCAAACTGCAGTTTCAGAGACAAAAAGAATCAAAGTGAGTTGCAATGACTCATGAATCCATTTTCAGAGTGCCTTTGCCTTATTACTTCTGTTCAATAAGCACCATCTATTTTCCTTCTCTGTATCATTTATATACCTGTTCAGCTTTTAATATCATGGCTCCATAAATTGCCTTGCATAAAAAAAGCAAAATTACATGCACATTTGTGCCTTGATTTCTCTCTGTGTTTTTAAGGAAGAAGTAACTGAATGGATGACAGATTGATTGTTTACAGGTTGATTGCAAATAGATAAGAGGCTGCAAGATGAACTTTGAATTCATTTTGTATTTTCAAGCTTCAACATAATTGACAGAGAGCTTTTCAGTAAAGTATTTCTGCTCAGCTTTGCAACAGGGATGAGAAGAGAAATGTTAAATTTCCCTTATCAGATGGAGGACAAATAAAAGAAACTGATGAGTCTGTCCCTGACATGTATGGTTTTTAAACAGATCTCAAAATGACAGACTGCTCCTTCTGTCTCCATTTTATTGGTGACAAATTATTAAATATTTGTCTCAAAGAGCCATTCAACTTAGCAGAGAACCAGCTATACTCATTTAAAGATATATCACCTAATGTTATACAAAGTAAATAGCATTTCTCCCTGAATTGGAATAATTTTCTCTTGTGTCGATTCTGTAGATTTCAAAAATGAATCTATATCAGAAAAAAAAAACAAAAAGGGCAGGAAAAGCACAGCTTTACGTAGTACAAAGACTTAAAAAATTTAATGTCTCATCAAAAAGTGAAAACTAAGGCAGATCTTGATGTACCTGTAGATCTCATCTACAGGTACATGATTTTCATTTGCATTATTAGGAGATTAAATACCTTGTTCTACTGTCAGTAATTACAGTAATTTGTGCAGAAAATGGCATAGGTACTATTTGTTAATGACTGGCAAACTCTGATCGACTGTCAGCATAAATTTGGTTCCTACACCTGAAACAGCTGGTGTATTTTGTGCATGGAAAGTGAACCATGTTTCAGGATTTGAACCCCAGTTAATAAAGAATGTGAAAACAATAGGGGTCTTCTCATTGCAGTTGCTCCAGGTGTCTGTAATTGCCTGTCTCCTGGCACTGCAGAGGAGCCATGCCCTCTTACTTTTCCCTTTGCCCAAACATTATGTGGCCACATTTATGTATCATCAGGAATTAAATAAGGTCAAGTGAACTTTAAGAGCATGAACAGTGGGTGTAAAGATGCCATTAAAATAAATGTGGCTATAAGGGCATATTTATGGTAATGAGGCTAATTGCCTTAAAAATTTGGGAAAAAAAAAGGGACAGTAGAAATAATTTGATTTCCCCCTTCTTTCAACCTGTATGCGTTAACTATACTCTAGATTAGACATTCTCAGAATTCACGCAAAGGTGCTTAAATGCAACATTCTCAGGCCTTGTGCTTCTCTTGAAAGGGTGGGTTAAAGGTTTCATATTTGATTCTCCAGTCAGGAAAAGAGGTTCATAATACCAGTGCATCTTTCAGAAGGAAAAATTGCAGAAATATTGAATAAGCATTATTATTACTACACTGTTTTCTTCCACTATAGATCTGGCTTAGCTCTCAAGAGCCTTACAAACCTTTGATTGTTAACTTCTCTTTCTCTCTCTCAAGCTTAGGAGAGCTGTTTTATTTTTCCCTTTCCTCCCAGAAGGACTTGTTCTGTAAAGTTATATTTTTATTGGCTCTTTTTCAGGTGCATTACTAGCCTAAACAGCCATTTCTGTCCTTCTCTCTTTAGCTACTTGCTTCTATCCCTGCATCTTTCCTTCCTCCCACATCCTTCAACTTGAGTTTGCAGGGCAGCAGTGGTGACCTTGCAGTGCTCTCCACAGGAGCCACAGATCTCTAATGAGGGAGCAGGTACAAAAGTGTGATGCCAGCCAAGGGGGCGTGTGAACCCAACACTATCCTCATCTGCCAGCTCCTACTGCTGCCCTCTCTGTGGATGGTGGTCAATATGCACCTGGTCTGGGATTCAGGTTAATTTGGCTTGCTTTTCATGCCATTTTCAATTTGCCATTTGCTGGGACATTTTCATGGCTAACACAAGGCAGGCAGTGGGAAAGAAGGCAGGGAGCACATCAGAGTTGTCTCTTTCAGCATTAGTGAGTTGTTAGGTCAGCATATGACAATTTTAAAAATGCACCATGCAACCTTTCACCTGGCTTTTTTGCTGCTTACTAGAACAATTGACTGCTTAAAATAATGGAATTATTTGGGCTGGAGGGACCCTAGAAATCATTGCATTCCCTCCTGCTTGTCATGGCCAGCAACCCCTTCCCCCAGACCAGGTTGCTGAAAGCCCAACCTGGCTTTGAACACTTTCCTGGAATGTCGTCTTCATCTGTAGTTGATTTTTGCCCAAGTGAATGAAAGAGAGGGGGTGAGGATGGGAGTAAAAAAACCCAAAACAAAACCAAAAACCTCTTGCCAAGAAGAAATGGCAATGTAATATAGAACAGAAAGTATGAGAAAAAAATGTGTCGCCTTTAGCAGTCCCTTCATATCACATTCAGCCATAGGGGTCATTTATGCTGTGTTTAACACTATTCCCTGCAAGACAGAAATGATCCTGTCACCAGGCAGCCAGCCAGAAGACATCTACCCTGATCAAAAATTCTGGTTTTTAGTGCCTCTGGATCTGAGGATTATTTGTCCTTGTGGGTGCACCAAAAGTATACAAAAAGCTTCCTGCATGCAAAGGAAGTGACCATTCATTCAGTTCAGTTGTAGGCATATGGAGATGTGAGAAGAGAGAGGCATGTAAAAATTTCAGATATAAGCAGCTAATCCTGTTCCTAAGTGGCAGAACTTGGGTTTTTTCTGTTTCAAAACACCAATCTTCACTTTTTAAAAAACCTAATTTGACTGGTCTTAACATGAAATGTTTAGACTTGGTGTATCGTGTTTATTTCCAAAAGAATCAAAACCCTTGCCATAATTCTTGGAGTGTCAGTATATGTCAAAAATGAAATCACTTTCTTTTTCTTGCACTTACTCTGGTAAAATTTTCTCAGTGTGGTTTAATGTGATTTTCAGTGAACTAGAATCTTCATTAATGCTTTGAAAGTCAGATTATTGTGAATAATTAGGAAAATTCCCTGATCTTTTCAAGTCAAATTGTAAAGTATTCTTAAGAATTACTGTTATGCAATTAGGCCACTTCTCGTTGTCTATGCTTTCTGGGAATTTTATTCTTAATTAATTTGAATAAATGTAAAAAATATAGAATAAACACAAGTTCAAATGAGACTCTAAGTGTATTTTCCTAACTTGCTGTTTCCTTCCTTTTCTCCTACATCTGAGGAGAATGTATCTTTAGGGATAAATATATGCAAGCAAAAAATAATGGAAAAACATCAAACTGAACAGTAGAAAAGAAGGGATTGTTTTCATTTGCTTGTTAGAGAACTTTTTTACAAATTCCTACAAATAGCAGTGTAATTTAACAAGATGTGTTTTCAAGGCTTTATGAAAGATTATGGAAAGATTAGCTTTACTATTATGGTAATGTAAACCCATGCTTTATCTACTCTACCTACACATTATTGTTTTTAAACATGCACTCACTGCCTTGGAGCTTTATTAACATTTGCATCATAATCTCAATATCCCATCATTTCCTTTCTGGCTGGAAGTGTAAAGGATTTCTTTTAAGCCAAGGAGTGGAACGCTGTCTCCTGAGAGCAGATTGATTTCTTTCTTTCTTTCTTTCTTTCTTTCTTTCTTTCTTTCTTTCTCTCTTTCTCTCTTTCTCTCTTTCTCTCTTTCTCTCTTTCTCTCTTTCTCTCTTTCTCTCTTTCTCTCTTTCTTTCTTATTTTAACCTAATAAATTTGGCTGTAATGTTTGATTTTGATGCCCTAAAAATGAAAACATAGTTGGAAAATTGCTGAAGTTTTTTATATTTGCTTATGAGGCTACAGCTGAGTAATTCAGCAAGAAAAGCCCTGAAGTATCCAAATTTTTTTTTTCCATGTTCTTGACTCTTTTGCGTTTCTGATTTTTGTGGATCTCAGATGATGTTGATGAACCCTGTGTCCAAAGAGAAGATGTAATACTTTGCATTCCCCTGCCCCCAGCAGAAGAGCAAGCTCAGAAAATGCCGTGGTGGGAAGGGGTTCTCCAGGACATCTCAGCAGGAAGCTGTTTTGGAACAGATGTAAGGAACTGTAGTTAGCAGCATGGTAGCCAAATTTTAAAAATTACATATGATGAAAACCTGCTTAGATAGTCTCAATCAAAGGTATGGAAATCAGCCTGCCATCCCTCCATCACCAGATAGCAGCTACCACCACAGTCTCGCCTCTGAGTTTTAGCTGGCTGCCATTTTTCCAAGCCTTCAGTCCTTCAGAGGACTTTGTGATAGTATGAATGTACATATGCAGCAGTGTCTTGAAGCCATTTTAATCTCAGTGAGATCAATATCTCTGTTTTCTTCAAGAGTCAGGGACGCTCCTCTGCACATTCTTGCACTAGGCTGTGCAGCAAGTTTGTGTTACTATAATGTTTCACATGTCAATGATCTTTGGGGTTTTTTTATTTAGTCAAGAATAGTTAAAATTAGAACTAACTATACTATTGTAGTTTATTTTAAAAATTTGAACTCACAGAGCTAAAAATTCATGCAGATAAAAGCAAATAAGATGAAAAATTTTACTTTTTAATTCTTGTTAAAACCTCAGCCTCAAAATCTGTTCCCATACAGAAAAGCATCAGTGATTATTTGCAAGGAAAGAACTCTCCTTGCCAGCTGTATGATCCCAGCTGCCATCCAGCCATAGCCTCTTTGCGAGCACACTGGCCACACTCGGTAGGAGTGCTGTGTGTGCTGCTCAGTTTGATCCTCAGCAGAGGCTGTACTGAAATCTGGCATCCCTATTGCTTCAGTAGCATGGAGAGGGGATGCACTGGGAGCCAGAGTGTAGGGGTTAATGAAAATAATAACTATAAAAATGGCTGTGGGCAGGAACAAAGGAAATGTGTAAAAACAGTTGGATAAATACCTGAAGGCACAAATACGTAATTCCACACAGTGTAAGGGGAACAATAATTTTCACTTTGTGTAAGGTGCTTTTGGACAGTATTCTTCTTACCTAGTGGCACTGTACATCATTTTTATTCTATCTGATGTCAACTGGGAAATAACCTGAAACACTAGATATTTCTGAAAGAAAATGTCAAAACAATAAGGAAGATGCTTCAAGTTTTTAACCCAAGGCCATTAGAAAGAAACACCAGATAACACCATGCTGTGTTAGATGTGTAGGGACTTGGGCCTTCTTTGTGGTCTAGGCTATTATCCAGTTGTTAGTTATAAAAAGAGCCCTCTGAAGTGATCTGGGAGCAGGATCTGAAACAAGAATTAGCAATGGCAATGAAATTAGACAGCTTTTAAATATATTATGAATATTATTAAAAGTTTTATGAATCATACTGTATTTTAGATTGACTTTTTCATCCACAGAACAAAATGTAGTCAAATTTTATTCGCATAGGTCCTTCTGGCATAAGATGTCACATGCATCAGGCATAAGAATTGCTATAAGAACTCACTCAGATAAATTGATATTTGACTCTACTGCTACAACATGAAGGAGATGAGATAAAGTGACTTCATATACTTGGGATTAATATTTTCTCAAGAACTGACTCATAGGATGACAAAGAAAGACAGAGCTCTGTAGAAGAAGATTGGTCCTTCTTTCTAACATTCTATAATGATTGTGACACAAACTTTAATTTTTATTTTGTGATGTATTTTATTTTTGTATGGACCAAATAAAAAAGGACTCTGCTGTCAATAATGAACAATATTCATAAGTCACAGCTGTAACAAGCATATTAATTGTCCAGAGTTGTGAGGTGTTATTGTAAATATGTGCTAAATGTGTCCTCCAGGAAAGATGAAACTGGCAACAGGAGGCTTGAGCAAAGGGCATGGGGAGACATTCCCTGGTACTCCTTTGTTTATAATTAATATTTTTATAGTTTGTTTACTCATATAAACTGGACATAACAGTGGTACCTGTCAAAACAAGTCAATCATTATATCAGTCAAAGCATTTTATTACCCATGTTCCTTTCCTCCCTGCAAGTGGAATTTGATTAATTAGAAACCTGGACTGGGCATCATTGTTCCAGGTTTGGCAATTTTAACAAGCTACATCTTTTCTGGATGTGTTGTAGAAGAGGCTGGCCCTTGGAAAGGCAGGAGCTGCCCCAGCTTGGGCTGCTCATTGCCATGTCCAGTTGCTTGCAGGAGCATGGTTGATGTGTCATGTGCCACAGAGCAGGCAGGCTTGCCGTGTCAGGGAAGGGCCTCAGTGGGGCAGCTTGCTGGGGGTCCTTCTGGTGGTACTTTCTGTTTTGCTGCATGAAAGTTTCTTAAAATCTGAATGCACACAGTGCTCTGGAGCAAATCAGTTTGTTTCACACCTTTAGAAAATAAAGGTGGCAAAAAGCAATGGGAGAATGTGTAGGGAGGGGTAGTGACATTTGTTTATGAAATCTCTGAATAAGTTAACCATTTATGATCTTCCTTTCAGGTATTTCATTCACTCTCTGTTTCATCCACATCCCCCAGGGTGCATGTGCTGAGGTGGTCTCGCTCACTTGTGTGTGACACAAATGACACAGGGCATCAAACCCTTACCACATCTCTTGGCATTTTCTTCATTGGCAACCATGAACTGACAGATTTTTGGATAAATTATTTATACCCTCTAGGAGTTTGCTGTTGTTATGGGTGGTCCTTTATAATGAATACCTTTCATCAGTCTCAAAGCCACAAGGTGGCTGCTCATCTGCTGGTTTTTTTCACTTAGTAACTACACATTTTTATTGCTATGATCTGCTCCTCTCCTAGGCTTACAGGCAAGAGAATGGCAGATGTCACATGCTGCAGTCTTGCTGCCAGCATCCCACTGTAATGGTACCGGGTCTTCTGCTGGCAAGACACCTGTTCAAAGGTCTTGAGTTCAGTAATTTCTGTCCAGGCCTGACAGAAATTACTCATTTTGATTTTTATTGCTTGGAATGCTCTGTACTGTCAGTATATATGATTTCTCTAACCTTTGGTCTTCCTTCTAGTATTTACATTCCTATTCCCATTCACATTTCATTTGTTCATATGATAATAGTTCTGTTGAAAGTCCTATGCCTGTTGTGGTTTCACTAAGTCTATGCTCACAGGTCAGTTATGAGGTAAGGTGTACTGTGGTATAGGAATTAGGAATTACCTGGTTTATGTCTCTAAAGCACACTGTTTTGATTAACTACCTGAAAATCAAGCACTTTCTAACTATATTTTTAGGTTGTGCCTTAAATGCTGCTTTATTTGGGTTCCCCTTATTGGAAGCTGTGAAACTCATGTTGGATTTGTGTTTTAAAATCCTCACTCTGTTTGCTGATTTAAAATAAGCTTGGCTTTCTGTGTAGGATAGTAGCAAAATGCAACATCCATTTTTGGCATTCTGACTGACTTTTTTTAACTTCACTTCTCATTATAAAGCTGATATTACATAGCTTCAGTTGTTCTTTTAGGCTCCTTCTCTGGTTACTGCAAAGTGCTATGCCTGCAGTGTAATTAACCTACTGTGTCTTTAACAGAGGTTTCATTATTTTTAATTATTATTATTTATTGTTATTAGTCCAACTTGCTGGGCTAATTATATGGGGAGCCTCAAAGCCTACTTTTGCTAGAAAAAATAGAACATATTGTTTTACTAATATAGTGATATATTTAAAACATGTATTTGGTATGGCAAATAATACAAAATAGATGTAAATAGTCAAATATTTTAACATGTTCTTGCTAATAATCCCAGGGAAAGATATTACTAAATATCTTTGAGTTAGTAATAATAGCATTTTTTTCTGCAGTTTCCAGTTTTGATGGAATAGCTTTTGTCCCTGTCTCTTTTCCTGATACCAGAAACCTCTGCTGTTTCATGGGATTATTGGGATTAGTGCACATTATTATTCACAGAATCAGTGATCACCATTTGTGGAACCCAAAGGCAGATGAATTTTAAAACCACAAATCCAGTGGAAATGGAAGGAAATGAGGTTTGACTCAACTTTCCTAGTTTACACATTGAATCAATCTTCTAAGGGCCTACCCTCTTCAGTGATTTTGAACAAAGCTGAGTTTGACTTGGATGTGCACCAGTATTAAATCCAGTTCTCACTTTTTTCCCTCTTGAAGTAGTCTCTTCTTCACTGAACCACAGAAACATGGAATGGTTTGGGTTGGAAGGGATCTTTAAGTTCCAAGCCTGGTACTTATTAGCATTAGATCAGGTAGCTCAAGGCCCCTTTAAACCTGGCTTTGAACATTTCCAGGGATGGGGCATCCACAACTTTTCAGGGCAGCTTGTGCCAGTGCCTCACCACCATCATCATAAAACAATTCGTCCTCAACTTCATTCTGAATTTATCCTCCATCTGACTCCTCTTGTGAGGAATTTGAGCACTCTCTCCAAGATCAGCTGTTTCTGTGAAGCAGATTGCACATCAGCCAAAGAGGAAGTGATCAACTCCTGCTCTGTGTTCTGATAGAAATGTTTTCATAACCAAAGGGATCAACAAGAAGAAGGTTCTGCAATCAAATATGCTGCTTTATGAAAAATACCATTTAGAAAACATATCTTGTCCCATTGTTTGAATGATTCTCTGCTTGTAAAACAGAGAGGGAATCTGATACAACGCTAACCTGATGTAGTGAGTGATGAGAGATGCACGCCAGGGTTGAGCAAGTCTTTCCGAAGTGTTCAAACAGAAACCTTCAGTCTAAATGAACTCAGATTGTGAACTTTCAAAGCACTGAACTTCCCACTCACCTCTTCCCACATCCAGACCCCAGCCTTTCAGAAACCAAAAGTATGATTCACCTCCTCTCTTTCAGATGTCTTGTTGAGATGAGATGAATCATACTTTAAAAGCTCTTAATGAACTTTCATTTATTGCACAGGTAGTATAAATGATAACCACAGTTGTCTGATGTCATTTGGCCATATGAATCCTACCCAAAAGTTTTTGTGTAGTATACTTTCCATGTGCCCTAGCAATTAGTAGAAATCATTTAAATAAAATTAAATGAGGCATTGTTCCATTCCCTGTTCCTTCCAAGAAGAAATCTTTTAAAGAAGACAAGTGTGATTAAGCAATGAAATTAAATCATTATTGATTGACATGGAAAATTTTTCCCTTCCTCACTTTTCTTTCCTACCCACTCTCCTTTTGCTCCCCTCAGTATTACCCCATCTTGTTCTGCTCTTCTAAACCTTTTTGTAATCACTGCTGATTATTTGGATGCCCAAAGTCAGACCTTGCTTACAAATGCAATGTAGCCCCCACATTGTGTCACATCTAAATTTTATATAGACTGTAGTAGAAAAAGTTACTCCTCCCATTATTTTAAACTTCACTTTTGTAATGGGAGCAGCCTGTGTTGGTGCTCTTTTGTTTTACAGTTTCATACATCCATTCCATTGTGCTGCAGCCATGCAAACAGCAAGCTAAGCCCCCCACTCAGCATTGCAGAAAATGCAGGTGATTTTCTTGGTTACTATTGCTTGTGTGGCAGCAGGACCAGGCTGAATTAGGACCCACTTGTGCAAAGTGCAGACCAGCTGTGTGTGCAGAAATGACCTTGCCCTTTACACAGTGTCAATAAAGGGGAGAGGGGGGGATGGAAGTGCTCCACAACCTCTTCTTCCCATGGTCATGCCCTAGGTGAGCAGTGGGGCTGAAGAAAGCCCTCTGGCTCATTCATTTGCTCCCACCAGCATTCAGGAATATTCTCAGATCTTTACTGGTAGAAGCCTATACAGATGGGGTTTGGATCAAATTGATTATAATTATGTCACCAAGAAATATCATTCAATCATTGTTCCTTGTCCATAACTAGTATTTAAACAAAAAATCAATTCCTAATGTTTCATTAGAATATCTTTTCTCTTCTTTGTTAGCAGTCCCAGGAAAAATTCCTTCCCTGCTGAAAAAATCGTAATCTTTTTATCCATGTACTGACAGTAGCACATAAATAAGAGTAATTGCCAGCTTTAGCTGGAAATTCAATAAAGCTTTCTTTTAATTACCCTATACTTCTGAATTAACTTCATGTGTATTGTTAATAGTCAATTAATTAAGTGCTGTTTCAATTGGAGATATAAATTTAAAGGTTTCTTTTTGTAATTTACTGGTGTGGCACATTCCATTAAGTAGTCCATTATAGTACCTGACCTCACATCTTTTTGAAGCTAAAATAATGATCAAATAAAAATCATGTGGTAAAAAAAAATATACTTAATTCATTCCCCTTATCTCTGTACTCACACAGCTGCTAAAAATGTTGTGTGCATTAAATATACATTGTCCCTTAATTTTTATTGTCCAAGCAGTGTCCCTTTTGAGTTTGTGATGAAATGCCAGATTTCAGGCAACTCACTTTTTACCACTGCATTTTACTGCTCAGGCTACAGCAATTATCAACATGTTTCTATTAGGAATGAGTGAACAGCATAGATTTCATAGATGACACCAGTGATTACTCTCTAAATAGATATAACTGGTTTTCTGTACAGCTAAAAGAGAAGTCCCTAGCTGGAGCCATAATCTAAGCAGGGTATTGTCAGAAACAGCTTCTCTGTTCAGATGGAGCATTAGCTACATAATCTCTGAAAAATTAGCTGTATGAAGTTAATTTTCATGGAAATCAAGCACAGTAATTTCTGTCTTTTCTTTGATTGAGAGATAAAAATGTTCCTAAAAATGAAAGCAATGGTTTGCTTGTATGTGCAATGTGTCAGAGGGTAAGAAATATAGGAAAAGGGGAAAAGATCTTTTTTTCTGCCCCCAACATCTCCTTATTTTGCCTTCCTTTAATCATACTGGCATGTATTATTGACATTGTTACAAAGTTTGGGTCTTTGAGTGTTTATCTAGGAATTTCACAGATCACTGAATAGAAATTATATATTTACAAAGGACTATTGCTTTCTTTATATGTCCATAGCCACAGATTTTTGTCCTAAGGGAAAAACCCACACTTTAAATCAAACATCTACACCTTTTCTCTTTTATTTTCACTGATCCTTCACTGTGGTACTACACGAACTTGCAAAGCCTGTGCTAGACCTCTCCAAGTATTTTCTTAAATTGTGTGGACAATCAGAACACCTTTCATTTTGTTCTGATAGATGGTGATGTATTTTATAACAATATTTAACAAAATAAACTCCAAGTTGCAGTGTTTTAATGCTGATCATGGAAAGCTGAGCCATAACTTCTTGATGTAGGCTGCACTGGACCCCAGTGAAGAGGGTGTATAGAATCACCACTGGTTCAATTATTTTTGTCCTTGCTTTTGTGTAATTGTAAATGGCAAAGAATTTCCTTGTGAAAGATTATGTTATTTGTATTCTGTAAAAAAAATACTCAAAGTTTACATTGTATATGCTACTTTTCCACTTCTCTTTAGTGTTATATGTTGCATTGCTAATCTTTTGTTTGCAATATCTTTTCCAGGTCTAGGATTCAGTATTGCAGGAGGGGTGGGAAACCAACACATCCCTGGGGACAACAGCATTTATGTCACTAAGATTATTGATGGGGGAGCTGCACAAAAAGATGGGAGATTGCAGGTCGGAGACAGACTTCTTATGGTAAGTATGACAAATTTTAGTCCCATTCATTTAGCGGAAAATTGTTTCATACAAGGACTTTCATTCACCATGTATCTTTCTGGAGGTAAACAAAACAACTGCTATAATAATTGTATTTCCATCATCTTCATTTCTCCCATTTTCAAAATAATTTTCTGATATTGAAGTAAAAAACCCACTCCTCTGGAAAACTAACATTTCATGAAGGCAGTGTATTATATTACTTTGGCAAATCTTTTACAGAGAGAATAAATGTCTTATGCACATAAGCAACAAGTCAAAATGGACCATAAAACTTAAAAGATTTTAGACAAAGTGTTTGTTAAGGTAGTACTGATTCTACTGTTTATTGTACACAAATTGAAAGCTGTCAAAACATGCCAGTAAATGACCCCCTTGTAGCAACTGTCAGTGGACTACTACTTGCATTTCAGTACCTATAGGAATGCTTTACATATACGTTCCATATAAATGTTAAAAAACACCCCAAACATTGTCCAAATTTTCCCTACTGCTGGTTCATTGTTTCTTATCAATAATGCTTTCCCACTCACAGAGTTTGGTTAATTCAACACTGAGGGGGAAATCCTGACCTTGGTGAATCAGCACAAGTTAATCTATGTCAAGTGGTATTCATGTCAATGTATTTGCATAGATCTCAGCAGGCAGAGAAATATTTTTTTAATAAGTGCAATGGAAAAAAGAAAACCAAACTAGTACTGCATTAGCCCTGTTTTGTGATGTGATATTTGAGCAGTAAAAAACTGCCTCGACCTTTCTTGCTGCCTGTGAAGCTGGGCCTAATTGAGGTTTTCTTTATTTGGCTCGGACATTGTGTTCCAGTCACATGTGAAGGTGGGCATTAATTTTATGACAGAGTACTAAACAGAACTGAAAGGCACTTGGTTGCTGGGTTGGTGACTCTTTGTCTTTTTTAATTAACCCGAATGGGTAGATAAAACAGCTTAAGGATCAACTGGTGTTAGCAAAATCAGAGCAAAATGAAACTAGAACTCAAAATTTCTTTGGCATTTTGTCTTTGCATAATCTCATCAGAGTGAAATTCAAGTCACTGTTGGATGATGAAGTTTTGGCTTATTTTGGTGCAGAAATGTATATTTTTATTTGCTAAATTTGCACTTTAGTTATTTTGCAACTTGTTGCAAATCTGCTTCTGTTCAGCTGTTTTCATTGCTTTTTGCCCTGATGAGAATTCCTTGCAGTTTCTCTGTTATCTGCAATTTTTTTGTTACTTTACTCTTTAATTTTTTTCCAATTCACAGGAGGTAGTAAATATCTTATATAAAAGGAAATCAAATAGATGCAAACCCCCCACATTCATCCTCTCCAGTGTAATTTCATTAGAATTAATTTAAATAGAAGTATTTTCTATACCACTGTGCATAAATTCATTCTTTTCAGATTTTTACAGGAGTAGTCTATTAAGCATCTCAGCCTTCAACCTGTGATTCACTGCAGTCAGATATAGATGTATCTTCATTGTGATAATTTTATAATTCTGAAAATGACCAGAGGTCATTTGCATTACGTTTGATGTCTTTGTTCTTCTTTCCTTTCAGTCTGGACTGTTTCTTTACTCAGTGTTGTCTCCTTTTATCACTGCACATAAAATCAGAAAAAAAAAATCATTCCAAGTATTGCTCTCCTCTAGTTTGTACTTCCAGACCAAGCTTTTCACTGTTGCATAAGAAAATACTAGTCAGCTTACTCTTTGTATACTGTAATCATCACATCTTTGGAAATTCGTTTACAAGATCAAAACTGTTTCTAAAATTCATGCAGGTTGCAGCCATGTTTCTTGATTCTCTCCAACTAGACAACCTCATTTGTTTCTAACTTCTGTACCTTCAGTATTTTTCGATCCTAATTTGTGAACTATCTGTCAGTTCATGGCATTAACTTCATGTTCCTTTATGAATAGCGAGTGAAAAAATTAATTACTTTCTTTTGGCAGTGTTTCAACAGAGTATTACACTTGTCATCTATATGGTCCTACTTCTGCTTCACTGATTTCTTGATTATATGTTTGAACAGTTCCTCTTTTTTGTTTTTTCCTTCTCAGTAATGCATCCTTTCTTGATCTTTGGTTTTTTTCATCATTCTCTACAGAATTTAAAAGAATTTGTCATCCTCTTGGAATTCTCAGCAGCTGCTGGGGAGCTTTTTTAATTTTCCTATCTGTGTTGTGATAATTTTGTGTGAAATGCTTTCAGATCCCAAGGAAAGTGCAAATCAAATTAATATAAATTTAAGAGGTGATGAAAGTGTAGAAGCAAAATAAAAACTAATTTTGAAATGTAAGACAAGAATGGGCCACCTGAGCATTTTGCAGCTTGATGACCCTACTGTTATTAAATGCAGATTGCATATAATGTATTATAGACAAGGCATTTCTGAAGATGTATTATGTAAATAATACATTGTGATTATTGTGAAATCTGTACAAGGGCATGTTCTGCAGTTATGTGTTTGTGGCACTAAGCCTGCACTTAAGACTTACTAACCTGAGCACTTGCACAGGACAATGCTGCATTGTACCGTAATCCTGAGGTGCCTGTTTGGAAAAGTACTGGTGAAAGCATGAGTGTTTAAACCAAAAACTGAATGGCTCTTCTAGGTATATATGAAAGGAAAAGACCAAAGCTCTTCTCTGAAGACTTACAGCTAGGAATAAAAATACTCCCTCCCTGTGTTCTGGTGGTAATGCCTCCTTCTGCTGGTGGTAATGCCAGCAGTGAGAATCCCACTGCAGTGAGTGTTTCAGCTTCTGTCTGCAGTGGAAAGGAGCAAAAGTAAAGCAAATACAGTGCATCACAGACCACCATGGTAATTCAGGGTCAGCTGTAGGGCCAGACAAGGTTGCTCAGGGATTTATCCAGTTGCATCTCAAAAATCTCCAAGGACGGAGGTTGCAGAAGCTTTCTAGGAAACTTGTTCCACAGCTCAGCTGTCCTCCCAAGGAAAAGACTTCTCCTGATAACCTGTTTGGCCCTCTCTTGTTTCAACATCTGCCTGCTGTCACTCATCCTGTTACCACATGTGACTCTGAAAAGCTTAGCTTTGCCTTGATGATCTTCCTGTAAGCACTGGGGGTCTGTTAATAGTTGTCTTCAGAGAACCCCTTCTCCAGGCTGAAAGTGCCAAGATCCCTCATTTTCTCCTCAACAAGTCAGTGCTCCATCCCCAACCATCTCAGCAGCATAGCTCTCAACTTGCCTCCTTTTGTTATCTTTCCTGTAGTGCAGGAACCAAAAGTGAACAGAGTTTCCAGGTTCAGGCTAATGAGTGTGAACTCTTGGGCAGTAATCCTTTCCTCATTCTCCAGCCGCTGCTCCTGCTCATCCCGCCCAGGATGCTGTTGACCTCTTTGCTGCCAGGACACACAGCTGGCTCATGCCCAGCTTGCCATCCATCAGGAGCCCCAAGCACTTTTCCATAGCCAGGCTGTCAGTGCTCAGCCTGTGCTATAGATGGGAGGTAGCCTGTGCCAGGAGCAGGATTTACTGTTTCTTCCTGCTGGGCATCATAAAGTCTTCTTTAGGCCCTTCCTCCAGTCTATGACAGCCCTGCCTTCGAGTATCTCACAATGAAATGGTCACCTCCAAACATGATGCACATCTCACCTCTTCAAGGTCACTGCTAATGATGATCAAAAAAAGCTGAAAAGCAGTTTAAGTTATTGCAGCTCAGATAATAATTACTTTTTTTATCTCATACCATCATCTTACTTTGGACAAGTTTGTTATCTATGGAATGAATAAATTAAAAATCAGTATGAAACTGGTACTATTTTTTTACTAGTACATAACAACACTAATACCTAGAAGCAAGGCATTTTTCATGGAAAATGCTAAAACCATTAGGGTTTTAAGAAAAATGTAAGTTATTATTAATCTTTTATAAGTATTAGCTTTTCTAAAATACACCTCACATATGCCAAAATACCTTTGCAAGTTTGGGCCATATCCTGTTGCTTCTTGACCCATGTAGTCACAGAGATCAGTGACTGTATATAACAAGAGATATAATCTGATTCTGTTTTCTTGATGATAACAAGTCAAAGAAACAGGAATCACTTTCCTTTGCAGAAATTTATGCTTCCTTTCTGAAAAAAAGTGTTATTTTCTGGTAATGTCATAGGACTGCAGTAGGGTTGTGACTGTGCAATAGTTGTTCCTTATAGGGTCCCCTACCAGTGACTGTTTCTTTCAGATTTTGTATGAATGCAGGATGTATTAGAGTGCATAAAATCAGAGCATGTAATTCAAGATGCATCTAGATTAGCATTTGGTTCTGATCAGAGGTGTTTTTTAAAAGTGATTTTGGCTGTCTTTTTGGGATCATCTTTCAGAAAACAGCCCAGCACTTGTGCAACTAACTCACAAGTCTATGGGATTATAAGTATTTAGTTAATGCAAACAGATTTATATCCTTTATAAATCATTCCTCTTGAGCCCTGGAAAGCGTTCCACTTTCTGCAGCCTTTTAAGTGAGTGAGTTTTGAAGAAGGCCATCAGCATTCTAGATTTACAGCTGGCAGGTTGCAGGTGTTTACTGGTAAATGTCCACCCAGGAGAATCCACTGTCTGAATGAAAATTTGAATATTACAGAAAAGCAAACATTAACACTGGTAAGGTAAAGATCACCCCTTTGTGTCATTCGCTTAGTGAATCAAATCTTTCTTAGCCTAAATCAATAGAGGAAATGAACAAATCCCCTTTAAAAAAAGAAAATTAAATAAGACAGACTTACTCCTCTGGAGCTCTTATCCTCATATCAGCTTATATTGTTCTGAAATTGAAATTATTCTTTAGAGCACTTGTACAGTCATTTTGGGGATTCTAAGCTTTTCTAGCTGCTTTTTGGGGCTTTTGATTTTCAGTATGAATCTTCCAAATAAAACATTCTTGCTTAGATTTATACTTCATTGTCCTGATTATGCTATTTAGGAAAAAAACCACCCCAGTCTTTTTATATCTCTTTGGCATAATTTCTTATTGATTTCCCCCATCACTCAAATAGCTTCTTTGATTGGACTCTTATCTTTAATTTCCTTCTCTGTTGCTATTTTATTTCTTTCCCTTATTCATTTCTCATGTTACTAGTATGTCTTATATCCCATACTTTCTATTTAAAGAAAAAGCTTTCCTATTTTTTTTTCTTCAGATGCTATTTGCATTTTAAAATTTTCACTGCATATAACTTTTCCCATTAGAAAAGCCCCATTTATTCCATGCATTTTTTTCTTTCTGACTTCTATCCTTTGGCTCCTGTCACAGCATTTTTTGTCTCAAATATACAACTTTGTGACTAAACTGACCATTCAGTTAAATATCTTTTTTAGCATTTGCCTTAAGTGGGTTTTTTTCCCCCCTTAATTAATTGCTACTTAAATTGGCTTCTTAGATCCAGAAAGTTGGCATGAAGTACCCATTCTACCCACTCAGAATTAAGTCAGCCATTCTGCACAAAAATTCAGCCTCTCAGAGGATTGCATGCTATATACACTTGGAGTTCTTACTTTGTGTGCATCTCCTACTCTTTATCTTCTTTACATCTAACTCAACCCTTTTTTTCCAAGCTATATGCAAAAATACATAAAGTTATCTCTACAGGAGGAAGTAAAGCTTTGCTGTAATGCATTTATTGGGCCAAACCACCGAGAAATCCAGATTTAGTACTTAAAATTCTTTCAAGATAGGCATCTTTTATGGGAGAAATAGCTTCAGTAATTGTCTCTCTTGGCATAAATCTCAACATAAAGGTCAACTACTACATCATATTTCCTGTTATTATCATCTCTGTATGATGTTTTAAGAAAAGATGTCCAGAGATTCCCTTATCTCAGATACATACTACAGTCATCTTGCAGTAATATCTAGTGGTCTGAAAAATAGAATTCTTCTAAGTATTCAAGTTTTTTGTGTAGCAGAATACATGCAGCTGTCTTTATTTGTGATTATTGTTTTATGGTCAAAAAGTAGAAAATATATTGATAGATGCACACAAGATTATTAATAGGAATTGTAGATGCAAAGCAAGAACTGCCTTCTGAAGGAAGTCTGGAAGTGCAGGTCTAAGGTGATGCTGGCAAATGACTAAGGAAGGTGATCTCATCTCCTTCTCAAAGAGCTCCTACTTAAAAGAGACCTTATGACACCACTGAGGATCTTAATTTTTATGAATGAATCAACAAATTTGTTTGTTTGTTTTCTCTTGAAGTACATTGAGTCTTTTTTTCTTTGTTTACTGAGAACTGAGCAGTCCAGGACAAAATAATTTTACATAAACTTTGCCATGAACTCTGGGATCTTTATGTCTATAAAAATAAACAGAATGCTGAACTGCATAGACATTAAATCTCAGTTTAGAATTGCTTGACCTCCTTAAGTCCTAACTTCTAGATTTCAGTAATTTGTACAGTGTTGGTAAAACACCTGTCCCATAATGTTATTGTCAGACAGAAGACACAGGGCCTGCCATATCAAATATGTTTTCTATGTGTAATGCTTTAGCTTCTATTTCTAAAATGGCTTTTTGTCTTCTTTACTGCACAACTGTGACATCCAAGTATCTTGTGATTGATTTTTATCAGCTAAATTTACAGAAACAAACCCCAACAAAAACCAAAATCCAGCATCTTTGGAAAAGAAGTTGCATCAAGTCAATTTGTGTCATAATTGTTTTTATTCACTTCTAAAAAGACCAAAAAGTCAAAATCCAGACAGTTCTGAGATATTTCATTTTGTGTCTTTTTTTGACTGAGGACGTTTTTTACAGCAGCTGTATAGTGGGTGAGGTTATGTGAGATTTTCTCTACTTGAAAAAAACATAGGATGAAACACAAGAAATACAGTGTACAGACAGCGTGGGAAGGAGAAGAGGTAAAGGATAGCCTTGTGGTCATCTTTCTAAAATGTGTGAATATGAAGTGTTTGGCAGTTTGGAAATACATAAACAAGAAAGGAATCATTTCAGTCACTTCTTCCTGCCATCCTATTAATTTAAGGCATTTATTTATTAAAGGTATTTGTAAGTTATTGCTCTTCATAAAGAAAGATATAGAAATGTATAGAAGTTGGGAATAAGATTTTTATTTCAATAGAAGACCTGTCAAAATACAGCATACCCTGTCAGCAGCTCCCTTCTGAGTGTTTGGCTCTATCACTGCTCTTCATGTCAAATTATCATAATATACCTGCCATTGTCTCTTTTAATTACCCGTAAAACCATGCCTGAGAATTATTCAAGGAAAAAAGTTTGGACAGAATCCTTACACTCAGCAACACCATCCAATAGAAATAATTTTTTCTTGGTGGTGATGAAATCATTTGAATAAGAAGAGTCCTTCAGTGATTCACAATAGCTGAATTTCTTTCCAGTTGCCAAAGCCTTTGGCCATTGCTTATTGTCACAGTCAGGTTTCTGAAAATTTATTGATACTAGATTCCCTGGAAATAATATACTTTTTTCTGCAATTTACTGTTATATTATAGTATAGTGAGGAGGGAATTCTGCTTTCATCTTGCATAATGTTTAAAAGGAATCCTTGCAGTAACTGGAACTTGGAGGATGGCAATTTAGATGACAGTAAAATGTTTTATATACAGCATTCACTGTGAAATGTAGGTCAGTGGAACAGGCTCCCCAGGGAAGTGGTCACAGCACCAAGCCTGCCAGAATTCCAGGAGAGGCTGGACAATGCTTTTAGTCACATGGTTCAGTTTCAGGCAGTACTGCAAGGAGCAGGGAGTTTATCTCAAGGATCCTTATGGGTCCCTCCCAACTCAAGGTGTTCTGTGATTCTGTTATTTCTCTTGTCTCATGCCACATGCCTGGAACCTGGATCTACACCCTTTACTTTTTTCCCCCCTATTCTATAATTTCTCCATTCAGGGGTTTATACATTTTGTGGTAGGGAACATTCAGTGTTCTGTTTATATGAGGACAACCTTTTGTTCACATTCTCTGAATAGGGTGGATTTATATGTGAACAAATTTTACATGCCTCTACAATAAACTACTTCACATACTTTTCTTTTGATTTTCTTTCTCTGGGAGTAAAGCATAAATAGGCAAAGCTTTCTGCCACCATTTCCTTTCTTACTTTATCTGTAGTCTTCTACTTCTATCCTTGCTTAAGAGTTTTTCTCTTCTAAAAAAAGCACAGAGCTAGAATAACATTCTCTTACTTTTTCAATGTCTTTTTCCTGTGCTTCCAGAAAACTGACAAACTTTCACAATGAAAAATGTCTTTTCCCCATCCTGAACTGCCCTTTTTCAATTCCTGCACCTCATAGGTATTCTATATGCCATTTTTTACCTCTCCTTATTTCAATGGTCAGTGTTGTATCAGTGATGGAAAGATTTGGGTGTGTTGGGTGTTTCTGAGGTCCCACCTATGGAGGCTGAGAGATGAATTAGAAAGTTTATTTTGTTAGGTCAAATAATGTAGACAGTTTCTGTAGCTGATGGGGTGCTATTAATTTATTATTAAATACAATTTTATATTGGTGATTATACCAGTAGCAGAACATCACAAAGAACTTTTTTAATTGTCAAAACCAAGTGCCTTCCTGACCCATTTTGATTCTGTGTATCAATATTGCTACATTAGTCTTTGAATATTCATGTGCTCAGAAAACTGTATTTTCTACCCTGCAGCAGAATGGCTTCTATAATCTTTAGGGCTCTTTGTTTACAGCAATGTTCCAAACATTTTGAAAACTGCAAGGATGTATCATTTTTGTGTCTATTTCTGCATTTCAACTCACCTTTCTGATTTCTCCTCTAAGGTAAATAATTACAGTTTAGAAGAAGTTACCCATGAAGAGGCAGTAGCAATACTGAAGAACACATCGGATGTAGTGTATCTGAAAGTTGGAAAGCCCACCACCATTTACATGACAGATCCATATGGCCCACCAGATATTACTCACTGTAAGTCACTTCTGCAACTTATTTTACAAGAGAGATTTCAGTTTGTCAGATGACTGTGTTTTTTCATGGCTTGTTCAAAGTACCCCATTAAAGTTTATGAAACAGCTTGGAAGGCTGAAAAAATGAAATGTTTATTGCCACCTAAGAATGCTGCGCTCAAGAAATATTGCAAATAATTTAACTCTGCTCAAGTATTTTTGCAGCAAAAGTAGCAGTGCAGAAGATATGTGGCTATGCTGGTTCCAATTAGCCATTGTCCAAGTGATGAGAGTGAACTGTAACTCTTGTGAAGATTACAGCCATAAGGACATGCAAATGCATTTTGTAATATGATTCGATTTGTAGCCTGGAGTCCTCTGTCCACTGAAAAATTGGAACAAGCAGCAAACCATCTTGTACAAACTTAGTAGAAGCCTGAGGCAAATATTTCTCATATTTGAATAAAATATTTTACTGGAATGTAAAAATCACTGCTCTACTTACAAAACTTTACCTATTTTCTGTGGCTATCCAGTTTGTGAAGTCACAGAATGGTTTGGGCTGAAAGGGACCTTAAAGACCATCTAGTTAAAGTCCCCCTGCCATAGGCAGGGACACCTTCCAGTATACCAGGTTGTTCAGAGCCACATCCAGCCTGGCCTTGAGCACTTCCATGGCTTCTGTGTTCCAGTGCTTTATTATTCCCATAGTGAAGAATTCATAAATCGTTGGTCCACTTTGCTTTATTCTCAGTCTATCCATTAACTTTATATGTGCTCATCAGGATTTATTTATTATTCCCAGAGGACCAAGGCCTTATTTGTTTTTGCGTTCTGCAAATGCACATTCTGTTGTAGGAAAATTTGTTTAAATAATGTGGTAAAACTCAGTGAAGTATCTCATAGGAAGGGAAGATGTCCTCACTTAAAAACCAACTGATTTCAATCAGGCTGTCATATCCATGCACTCAAAAGCATCTAGGCTCATGTCCAGCACTCAGGTAGAAAGATGTGCATCCAGGTGCATCCCCAGGACTCCCTGAGGTGACCATGTACAAGGGTTGGTGGCTGGATGTGGAGTCCTTATCATATATATATATATATATTTTTTTTTTTTTTTTTTTTTTTAAATGTTGACAATCTACTTGCTGGGCTGCTCTTTGGACCCTTAGGGAGATGACAGCAAATCTTCCGTATCTGCCATCTGTCCTTACTATGCATGTCTTTAGGATTTACTCAGATCTCTGCTGGCTCCCTGTGTGAGTGTCCTAGGTTCCAAACTAGTCTTTGTCTCCCACCACCATCTCTAAATGGCTTGAATATTTGTTTTAGTTTGGATGTAGGCTTTTCTGGCAAGTTGCACATAATTATGTTGAGTGTTGATGACTTATTGATGAATCTAGCTTTATCAATACATGCCATTCCTATACCCTTCCTGCCACTCCTCCTGGTGTCCATACTTGGGCATTTCCATTCCCTTGACATTCACAGCAGTCTTAACATTTCAACTGCACTCTTTATACCACTGGTGCCCATTAGTCTAAACAGTTCATTACTGAAAACTTCACTTTCTTCATTAGTTGTTCGTGAAAGACTGTCTGCCTTGGGTTCAGCTACCAGCAGGGACCAGCTGCACCATCTAGCAACTGGATGGAAATATAATTTTGGACAAGAGTTTCAGAAGTCGATCCATACCCATGTTGATTTCCTGATAATAATTCTGTGGGCACTCCAGGCAAACTGAAAGTGGGGAGATTTACTGAAGACAGTAAATGCTAATGATTTAAATTTTTCTGCACTTTAGCAGTGTTGCTGTTGTGGACTGACAAAGTTGAGGGAAAAGCTAAATATCCCAAATCCTCCATATTGAGTCTGAAATGAAAAACAGAAGGGAAGGTTTTGTAACATGCATGTCAGTGGTATGCTCAGCCATGCTGAGGATGCCTATTTAGTTAGCAAATGTTACAACAGATGGCAGTCATGTTGTTCCGTAGCAGCCTGGTCTGGGTCCTAGCAAAGGCCAGGAAATAAAAATGCTAAATATCCCTATCCAATCTTGAGCTTTATACTTTCAAAATAATAATTTTGCAGTTCTAAAACAGTGTGGTTTATTATGTCAGATTATAGATCAACAGCATATGAGAAGACAGAAACAATTCCAGGGGGAAAGTAAAGGTTGAAAAGATTTGCAGTAGCCCTTCCCAAGCTGTTGGTGCATACAGATTCATTTATCCTCAGGGAACCTTTCATTACACCTACATGTTCAGAGTATTTCAGAATGCATAATGGCCTTTCCCTGTAGAGAGATTTTCCTTTGAAGCATTCTGTATCTCAGCATCTGAAAAAAAGACTGAAACTAATACTAGAAAGTTTAGCTGTCTTCTTCTCATGAGAAAATAATTCACAGCACACTGCTTTTTCTATTTATCCTTTCTTTTTTATAATTAAATTAACTAGAGATAGAATACAACTATTACTGCATCTCTCCAGCCATAAATGTCCCAGATAACTTCAGAATAGCAAAAAGCACACAAACAACTAACCCTGCAAACCCAATATATGAACAGACAACACAGTAATGTAACTTTCATCATTAATCATTAATATGTAAGATAGTTGCATATTTCTAGTTTAAGTATAGAGATTTACCATGGTCTAAATACCACCTATGTTGATACTGAAATTTCAATTATACTGGGGATTTGGGCACCTGTAGTAGATCCCAGCTTTGAGTGTATACATAATTCTTGCCACGCATAAAATTCCTGCTCTTATCCTGCATTGATTTCTTACTATGTTACTCCCATTACTGCACACCGGAGCCAAAAAGAGTGCTTTTAATCTCATTCTTTCCTAATTGCATTTCCTTCTGCTAATCCTAAGTGAAGAAAATGTTTCCTGTCTCTCAAACAGGAGACCTATTCAGACTCCCTCTTCAGGAACTAAAGATCCTCTAAAGACTGAGTCCCTGCAAATAAGCCAGCATTATTATTATTGTTATTGTTATTTTTGTTATTATTATTGTTGCTGTTGTTGTTGTTATTTTCAGTAAAACTTCCAGCTGTTCATTCTTTGTTGTTACATTTTTAGCTCTCTCAAGCCAGGATTGTTTGTTTTGATCTCATTTACAGCATTGAACCATATTCTTGGTACTTAAATTAAAAAAGTTACATTCTTTTGCCATCTAATGAAACATGGAAGTTGCTGACTAGAAATGTTCATTTTTACCATCAGCTTATTCTCCACCAATGGAAAATCATATACTCTCTTCTGGGAACAATGGCACTTTAGAGTACAAGGCATCCCTGGCCCCTATCTCCCCAGGAAGATACTCACCCATTCCAAAGCACATGCTTGTGGAGGACGACTACACCAGGTCAGAGGCTTCTCCGTATTTGTTACCTTTCATGCAATTGTAAAGGACAAAAGTTAAGCATTCAGTGCGTCTCAAATAGAATACAGCATTCTGTAGATTTCTATTCAGACTTTTTTTTTTTTTTTAATAATCCCCAAAGAATTTTGACTACTATATGGATGTACAGTAGCAGAATTGTATCTGTGTAGTTAATTTCAAGGTAGAAGAGACACAGAGGAAAATGCTGGGAGGGTTCTTTTATGCCTTGTTTTAGGTGAACACTGAATGTCACTGATGAGACAGTGTGTTTTTATCTTTTTGTTTGAAGAGCACTACCATTCACCTGGAAGACAGTAGTTGTTCAGTTTGGAAAATGAGCCCTCATTATAATGTCTAATGCCACAGAAAATGAGAATTTTTTTTTTTTTTTGTGCTCAGAGGGGGCTGTTCTGATCCTCTAATGTGACTTGCTGTGTTTTACAAGTCAAAGAATCTCATCCACGTACATATTCATCAGCTTCATAACCTACTAATTTGCATTTCATTTTTCTTGTTGCATGTGATTACTATCTTAAGCAGTTTAACTTGTTGGATCAGACAGATTCAGAGTAACTAAGTCATGATACAGTGTTCAATCAGGACTTAAATGTGTGGAAACCACGCCTTTCTTCCCTGTCTTGGTTAAAAGAGTTTCTCTTTTGTTTTGATTGGGAATACAAAGCTGAAATTGATTTCCTTCAATTTATGAGACATTCAATTAGGATTTTCTCCGAATGGCTCCAAGAAGTTACATTTTTAATTAATAGTTAAACATTGATTTCATTAAATCTGCACCAATGTTTTTACCTGATCTAATAATGATCTCATCATTTCTCAAATACTCATGAATTTGAGAAATACAATAGGAGAATACCAATATTGGGAGATACCAAAATTGGGAGAATACTAATATTAAAATATCTGAGTTGCAATGATGAAGGCTTTCTCAATAAACTTGTAGGGCTGAATGGTCTTATTCTATAAAGAGATGTCAGCACCACTGTTGCTGAAAAAGAGTTAGAAAAGTTTAAAAAACAGCAAAAAAAATGCAGGCTTAAAAGTAAATAATAGCTAAGGATGTCACAAAGTCACAGAAAGTGAAGGGATTAATTCTAAAAAGGAAGATAAGCAGTCCTGGCAATGAAAAGACCATTTAAACAGTTAGAATGTTTGTAAAGTGACAAAGTATTGTTAGTCCTGTTTCTTTGGGATCATGTAGCTGGTTTTAACTTTCTAGTTGCTTCCGGGGAAAAAAAAAAAAAAGAAGAAAGAAAAGAAAAAATAGTCATAGAAGGAAAAGCAGTGACACTCTTAGCCCAATAGTTTTGCAGATATCCAATAGAAAGTCTATAAAGAACTATTCAGGATATGTATTCAAATTAATTAGGATGTCCTTTTGACTTTTTGGGGAAGAAAGATGCATTCCCATGCTATTTTTAGACTGTTTTTAAGGAAGTTAGTTGTGCTGGTTTGGCTCCTGGGAGAAAATGCTGGCAGTCTGTTTCTTGTCTGAGGTATTCACACCAATGTCCATTTTGCATTATTGTGAGGGAAAAAAATGAATGCCCAGAGCAGCTCTGTATATTCTGTGAAATACTCCACTCCTGTGTTCTTTTTCCTGTCTGGATTTCCGAATTAATGTGTTGGCTAATGAAAGTCTGATATGCAAAATCTTCTTGTGGCATTGGCATTATGGACAGGAGCTGCTGACTCTACGAGCATGACCTTTTGTGACAGTGTGTGGCACTGGCAGAAATAAGGGTGTCAAGTGATAGGAGCAGGCTCTGAATGCCATAGCACAAATCAGATGGAAATCTCATCTTTCTGAGCAAGTGTTAACCCTGACCTATTGAAAAGGAGGAGGCTATTATGAGCTTCATTTTATTAGTGATAATAGTCAATATGGTACATCGGGAAACAAAAGCACAAAGAGAAAATGAACATAGTCATAAAGACAAATGACCCCTCTTGCCATTACATTTCCTTGCTGGACAGGCAGATACATCTGAGAGAAACCCAAGCAAGAGCCAAAGACCAGTTTTCTTCTCTAACTACAATGACTAAGAAGCTCTGACCTTAAAAGCCAATTCATTTAACCCTTGAATGCTGCTGAGTTGTGTTTTTTCAATGTCCATTCATCTAATTATTGCCTATTGATTCAAGTGGGACTACTGAAATGCAGCAGTAACTCTCACAGACATTTTCACAGCTATAAACTCAGAATAGTGAATGCACTCTTTCTGTCCAATGCCATAGGATTTGCTGATGAGTCTGCCATTAAAATAAAAAGATATTTGTGAAGTCTTTGTGGCTGACCAATTCAGAAAATCTTTTGGGAATTCAATTATCATATTGATAACTTTAGTAAAACCTACAGACACCTTGATTGCAGCATTTACAATTAGGTTTTCTCACATAATGTTTTATAATTAAGATGTTTGCCAGCTACTGCAGTGCTATCCATTCAAACTACCTGGTTGTTGTTGTAATAGGTTTACAGGGCTAGTTTACATTGTGCTCACAAAAGGAAATTTATTACCCATGCAGTCTTGCAACACTTTTGGCAGATTTTCATTTGTGCCAGCTAAAAATATTTGGAACCCTAACTTCTCCACTAAAAAGGGCTTTTGCAATTTTGGAATTCTCTGTACAAGTGATTTGAGTGAGGCAGATGGCAAGTATTCCTTTAACTTACTTCTGAAAATGAATCTATCAGTAAGCTTAAATGAGTGAACATTCAACTTAATTTGCCCACTTCCTCCTGCTGGTTTTATTTTTCTTTTTTTTTTTTGTTCATTCCAATTCATAGATTTGGGGTTTTCTTTTTACCTAAATACATCTATTTTGCCTTACAAAAGTAAGTGTTTCAATTTATAAAAATTTGTATTTTTTGGTCTGATATTGAATCTGTGCCTGAAAAAATTCAGTTCAATCTATATAAAAATAAACTAATCTGAGCACAAGGGATAGAAAAGTAACAAAGCATCTTCAGCCATAAATTTTAATGAAGCTGAATATTGTCTCTTAATTGCTGATTTTTTTTTTAAGTTGTGAGTATTGTTGGTACAAAATACTATCAGTGATGGGCATATTTTACTTCTGGATTTATTTTAAATTCATTTAGAATGGGACCTTTGGCTTCCTGTATTTTTTGTAGCAATTATCACCTTTACAAGTTCGGGTCAGTAGAATATGGGATCAAAGGCAGTTGAAAACTGTATGTCTAATAATTTTATCAGTACACATGGCAAGTAAGACACTGCTTGTTGTAGTATCTTGTAAGATTAAATTGTTGTGCAGGCAGTGCAGGGGATTCATTGGTTGTGTTCCTGACTGGTCCCTGATACTGCTAGAGGGGAGAAACAGGATTTCTGGCAAAGGTGGTGATAAAGAACAGCTGGGATCAGAGTGACCATGAGATGGCTTAGTTCTTGATTCAAAGGAAGTCTGGAAAGACAGTCAGCAAGTTATGACTGTTAAGATTTCAGAAGAGCAGACTAAAGCCTTTTTGGAGAGTTGCTTAGCAAAATCCCTTGGGAGGCTGCCACAGAAACACGGGGCCCATGAAAGATGGATGGTTTCTAAATAAAACTTAGTGAGAACTCAGGAAGGAACCATCCTGTTGAGCAGAAAGGAGGGGACTCTGCAGAAGGCCTTCATGGCTGAGCAAAGAGCTTTCTGATGACCTAAATTGCAAAATACAGAGAAGCATTACTTGACTGCTTGACTGCTGACAAAATTAGAAAGCTGATTAATTTGAGCTAATACTCACCCTCAAGGGTCATAAAGGAAAACAAAAGTGATTCTGCAGATGTGTGCTACTTTAAAAAATGAAGGTAAAATTTGAGGAAGGAAAAAGGGGATGAATAGGAGAGAAGTCGATTTAGTGAAAGATAATATAGGAAAAGCTAAAGTACTCAACAACACGTTTTCCAGGCATTTAAGGGCCCAGAAGGTAATTGGAATAGTCATCAGAGATTGACTAAAAGCAGTTTATGTGCTTGTCCAGACTAGTTGACTTTCCTGATGAAATTTCTAACTGCTTGGATCAGGGGAGAGGAGTGGCTGCCCTCCACGAAGTAGTGCCACGGCACAGGTGCTGCCTTGAGCAGGAGTGCCTCTTTGCTGAGGGAAAACACAGCTGACTCCGAAGTCATACCTGACCCATGTCCTAACTCCCAGTAATGTGCATCTGGGATCTGCTGTGTGGCACATGGTAATTCCTTTTCTCCACTAGCTGTCATGGGGAGTGGCTGCAAAGGTATTTCTCACACCTCTTCTGTGGGCAGGAAAAGTTGTGACACGGGGAGCACCCTTTAAAACTCTTCCAACAGTCTCTCATCCAAACATGAGGAAGTGTTGGATGAACATGTACAGCTAATCAGAAAAGAAGTATGGTTTGTAATGGTTTGGAAACCTTGTGGATAGCCTGGATTGTGGGTTTCTCCTGGACTGTGTGCTGTATTACCTAGCTAGTTACGCTTCTCCCAGCATGGCTATGCTCATTTGCATGCAATAGCATTGGTAAGGCTTTTGACCCAGTCACCTACAGCACGCCTTGAAAGCTGAGGAAGAATGAACTAAAAGCTGGCCCTGAGTTGGGAACTGACTTAACCAGTAGGCTCAAAGGGTTGTGATCATCACTTGGCATGTGTCAAGTGGTCAGTGATGAGCAGAGGAGCTCAGGATACCTAAGGCGTCAGTGGATATCTTCATCAATGACCTAGATCATGACACACAGTGCACCCTCAGCAAATTTCAAGAGGATAAGAAATTAAGAGGGAGTGGTTAACGTGACAAATGGCAGAGGTGTATTCTAAAGGGCTCTTGATATACTTGAGGACTTGGCCAGCAGAAACCTCGTAAAGTTCAGTAAGAAGTCTGCATCTCAGGTGGAAGAGCTGCACACACTTGTGCAGGCTGTGTACATCTGAATTGCAGCTTCACTAAAAATGACCTGGATGTTACTGCAGACACCAAGCTGAACATGGACCCAGAAGTGCACTCTCACTACTAGTCAGGTAATGAGCACAGCAGGCTATCTTTGGAGGAGCATGGCCTCCAAAATATGTTCTTTTCTAAAAGCCTTTGTCCAGTTCCCATTCTTTGACTTTAGGAGGGTTGTGGAGAGGGTCCAAGTTATTCTGAGATCCCTAAATCACCTGGAGGGTGGAGAGGTGTTGAGGGCACTGGGGCTTTTTTAGCATCTTGAAGAGGAGATTAAGGGAGATCTAAGAGCACCCTAAAAGCACTCAGAAGCAGAGATGATGAAACCAAACTCTCCTGAGTAGAGAAGCACCAATGGCAACAGGCATTGGTTTTGGATGTTCTGATTTCAATTTCAGAAGAAATTAAAACATGAGATGGATAGAATAGTGCTGGAATAGTACCTGCTATGAAGGCTCTACAATATCCACCATTTGAGATTTTTAAGCACTGGCTAGGTAAAATCTAGTGCTGTCAGTAGTCCTGATTCAAGCACAAGATTGGATCAGATGACCTATGGAGACAAATTCCAACCAAATTTTATATGGTAGTAGTAAGGGAAAAAAGATTTTTTTGGTTTTGTCATTTTGTGGAACGTGTGTTACTAACACAGCAGAAAGATGTTACAATTTTCTCTTTAGCAAATTTCTGCCTTCCTATGTTCAGAAATATTAAAATTATAGCCTAATTAAAGCCTGAAAATCTTGTGGCTTTAAGATGCTAATTTCTTCTGTCTTTAATGAACAAGAACAGGAAAAGTTCCATAAAAATAAAGTACTACCATCTTGAGTTTTTACTTCTTTTTTAGCTTCAGATAATGGTAACATCAAACTCCTGTGCTTCAGCTGATAAAAAATTCACTTTAACATTTAGCTATGACTAGATATTAAAGATTCATGGATGAAAAAGTTGAGTTATCTGTTTTGCTGTGTAAAGCATGTTTGATTTTTTTACATGCATTTTTGCAAAATAGCATTTTCTGGATGGGGAAGAGGTGCTGAGAATTGAATGGGAGAGAAAAGAGAACCATTAAGTTGAAGTCTAAGGGGATGTTTTTTCCCTGTATTGAAAGTAGTAGCATTCATCAATTATTTCTTGTTTGCTTACCTAAACCTGCTAGTTGAATTGACAATGTTTTATGGAAACACTTTTAAGTTTCTGTTGATGCGCAGATTTCCTGTTTTAAACCATCACAACAAATATTACGGTTTGACTTACAGGAGCACATGTAATTGTGAGCTCACAACAGTCACTCACCATGCCTAACCCAAACTGAGCATATTACCTCTACCCTAAAGAGAATAAACTATATGTAGTAGTATGGGAAGACTGATCATGCCTTTTATTTATTCCTCTTCTTAAATAACTTGTAAATTTAGCAGATTAGATGTTCAAGGTAATATTTTCATGCTTAGCTCTTGCCTGGGGCTGGATTTTTTATCTAGGGATAGTAAACGTTTCGTGATTGTTTTTCTTTAAAATTTAGTGTAAAATGCTAAATTAGCTTGTTGATAAAGTAATTTTAATTAATCACCATTATTATTAAATTAAATTGCATTTTTTAAAACCATATTTAAAGGATAGAGGGAAAACTACATGCCTTAGTTCATGTTCTATTCTATTCTATGTTAGAAATTGTTGTGCTGTTATATTTTAAATACCATAATATTCCATGCATATGTACAGAGTGTTAAGTTATAGGAGCTGATGAAACAGAATCCAGAGAGTATTTCTAATGCATTTATAAAAAGCTATGCAAAAGTCAACAAATGCAAGTCTTTGGGAAAACCTTAGTTCATTTATCCTCCAAAACCTATTTGATATGTTTTTTTTCAGATTCTGTACTCACACTGCAGTGTATCAAAGCTTCTCACAGTTTTTTCATGCTGACTAGATTATTTTTAAAAGCCTGCATAACTGAGCACAGCATTAAATGGCCAAAGCTAGTTTCCTCCCTACTTATTTCTGCCATCCCTTTCTGACTCAGGAACATGGTCTGGAGGGATTCTGTTCTGTGCCCTCAATGGCCAGTCCTGTCACATTTTAATATTGAAGAGACTGGAGGAATGGGGGGAGTGTGTTTAGCAAGGGATAAGCATGCAAATGAGGGAAAACTTGTCACTGGTATGTGAGAATGGAAATCACAAGAAGAGAAGACTGGTATTTAATCAGGTAAGAAGACTTGGATTTGGAAATGGAATTCAGGACAAGACAGGACATAGCAGAAAAATAGGTGAAGAGGCATAAAGAAGCAGTGGAGAAGGGATTTCAGGCTACTGAACCAGCAAATCCCTCAGAGGGTGACACATGAGGTTCGGGATAGTCAATACTTGCACAAGTGCACTGGCCAAGGAACAGAGATACAGAGCAGGTGGGAAAAGTTGCTGATAAGATGCGTTGGCCATCTCCCTCCAGAAAAGTGGAGAAGCACCCAAGGTTTCTGGGGTGTGCATGATGTGGGCATGATCCCACCAAGAGGTCTGTCATGTTAGTTCATTGTCCGTCTGTCCGTCTGGAGGATGCCAGCCTGCTGCTATGGTTACTCACTGTCTCTCACAAGGAGGGTTCTCATCTCTAATTGTTAAATTGGTGACATATTGAATCCAATATGATATCCCAGAATAGATTTTCTTCTTGGTTTGGTCTTTGATCAATCTAAGAAATTATGTTTTTTAAAACCAAAGTTAATTAAAGGAAGACTATTCAAGTTGCACATTAAATGTTCAGTTTAAAGGGGAAAAAAAAGAGTTTATCTACATAACCTTAAATTGCATCCTTGGTGAAATGCATTCCTTAGATTGAAGCTTGAAGTTGGTAACTTGCAAATCGACTATTTCTATTTTTTTGTAATTAATACACAAATTTAATCTTAAAATAATTGATAAACTTTACAGATGCATAATTGTCTGCCTGGAGTAAGATTTCATTTTGTTATCCTAATTTATTTTAAGTATGATAAATCTTGACTTGAGAGAATAATTTATGTTAAAGTAAAAATTTAGTCATTATCAAGTCCCATATAATCTCTTATTCCTGAGTTATCCTTGCATATTTAAATATGCCTGTTTGAGATCCCCAAGTAATAGGATTTGACTATTTCTCATACAATCACTGGCAGCTACTTAGTACTTAACACTTACAGAAAACGAATCAAATTTTGGAGTATGCTTTAGTGCTCGTATGGAGATTTTTGAAATGAGATAGTAGAATTGGTAGTGATAACACACACAGAAATGGTAAGTAGCCTTCCATACTGCACAGAGGAAAGGATAACCTGAAGTACATATGAAATATAACATGGACATGGACCCTTCATGCAGCTCTTGCCACTTGAGAAAGACCCCTTGTGGTGACCATGGTTAGTCCTGTGACATTGTCAGCTCAGTACTCAGGAGCAATCAAGAAGGTAATTAAGAATGAAAATAGGATCTGATAGGAAAGGACAAGAGTGCAAAATATAATGGTTTTCTCTGTGAATTTGGTGTATTCAAGTCTTGAGTCCTACATGGAGGCAACTGAAAAAAAACCCTCAGAAGAGGGTGAGCATGGTTTCCAGGGAAAGATAAATAACAATTCCAGTATAGGAAAAAGGTGTCAGAGAGAGGCAGAACAGGGATCTGCAAAAGTACCCATGGCAAGAAGGCAACAGGCAAGGACTAATGCCACTTACTTCCAACTCAGATACTGGGAGTTTACAATGCATTGCTACATTTAAAATATGGCAAATAGAAGGTTATTTAAATGTTACCCTAGGTTATGAATGTGCAACCAAGTAACAGGCTTAGAGTACACAAAGGCAGAGTTTTTTGTGTATGTCATGATCAGTTTGTGGGTCTCAGTGCCACAGGGAGTTGTGAAGACTCATATAAAAATGTTCAAATATGAATGAGAATAATTGCTGATTCATGGTGGACAGACCTATTGCCTACAGTCTTCTAGGATTTAATTTCTGGTCTGTGTGGTCCTCACTGATTTTCAGCAGCTGAGCGGGTAAGGGCCGTTCTCTGCTGGTCCCTGTTTCCTAAACAGTCACTGCAGGGCTCTTGGGCCTTTGGTCTGCCAGTCTCTCCATTCCTGTGTGAAACAGCCTTCTTTTCCATTACTGCAACAGAAAATCATTGCTGATTTTTTTTTTTTTTCAAATTAAGCAGTCATTTAATTTCCTCGTTCCTTATGGTTAAGAATAATAAGTGTAGAATGGGTGTAGAATGTTAGAAGTTCTAAATTCTGCATATGCATTCTTGTAGGCCATTTCATTTGAAAACTCCATTAAAATGTTAAAATGTACTGTTAAGAGGAACAAGGCAATCCTTAATCTTCATGACTGTGCTAAAAAGCACTTGTTTTGCAGTTAAAGAAACCTTTAAGGCATATGAAGGCAGCAGTTATTAACTGAAAAGCTGAGAAATTATTAATTTTAGGGTTTCTAGAAAGAACTAACATACTGTACTTCAGGTATTTTCCTCCAGCTCTTCATAGTCCTCCTCTTTCGTTTAGTTGAAATAAACATGTCAGATGAGTGATTTGGTCTCATTTAAATTGCCAGGGCATGACCTATGAAATAAAATCAACTATAAGTTCTAATTACCCTATTGAACAGTAAGGTATGTGGTTCTTCTAGAAGGTTATATGACCAAGTAGCTCAGTCAGAGGACATGTATATATATAAAAATGATGGGCTTTTAGAAATGGAAGATTTAGTTTGTATTAAATTGCCATTGATTTTTGGTTCAATAATGAAATACTTCTTAAAAAGTTCTTTGTCTACTTCCCAGCAACATTTTATTAGCAAAACTAATGTGTTAAATGTTTTTATGGAACTTGGATACAATTAAAAATTTCTCTTCAAAAAACAAAAAAAAAAAGTTGTAAACTTTTAGCATTGGGAGATTTATTTTCTCTCATATTGTTTCCTGGCTGTAGCTCTTCATACTTAATATGCTGTGAGAGCTGAGCTGGTTTCTTTCCATATCATAAAAGGTTTTGAAATGTTTTAAAACCTGAAACTGTTAACATTTAATGTGCTGTGTGTTGGCAGTTGTTCCCTACCGAACAGGATTCCGCAATTAAAAAAAAAAAAGTTAATTTTAAACTGAGGACCCTGCATGGTGCTGAGGAGAGAATGGTTTTTAAAAATGACATTTTTCCTGAAACAACAAAACAATGATGATCTAATCAAGGAGTAATAAGGACTGCGACAACAAGGAATTGTCTCTTTACACAATCTCTTACGAAATAAATAAAACCAGTGTTAGATCAATTTTCTACCTCCCACTGTTCCTGTTATCTTTTCCACCAATTAGTTCTACCTTTCTCTAAGAATTGTGCCTCACTGCTGTTACGTCTGTTCTGAATAACAATTCCAGCTTTCAGGTTTTTTATTTTTTATTTTCTTGCTGGAAGAGTGACTCTCTGCTGTTCATGTTGCCATTTAAAAGCTTACCTTTGGTGTTAAGTGACTCACTCTGTCCTGTGAGTTGAACTCTCTGCTGGGGCATGTTCAAGCCACACCATGCTGCTACTTATATTTACTACTTACATTTTCTGTTGCCTCCCTTTACTATTGTGTGCTTTATTCTCAGACTAATGTAGTTGTACTGTTCATCCAGACCTCATACTTGCTGCTCTTCTTTGTCAGAAAGCTTTGTTTTTGGCTCACTGATAAAGACAGAGAACTGTGATGCCTGTTTGTCACTAAATAAGCAGTGTAAAGGCAGAAGGGGAGCGGATCTGACTAAGAATTCACAGGAGTAGTTAGTTATTTTTCAGAGTGGATCCACATTACATAATTACTCTTTAAACAGATATTGCAATTATCAAAGTTGTGTACAGTAATATTCACACATTTGGCATTTTAAGGAGATATTTTATGCATCTGTATTGACAAAAATTAAGATAATGGATAAAAGAAATTCAATAATATAGTTGTTTGTTCTTCCTCAAAAAAAAATTCTAAAACTGCTTAGCATTTATTTTTAAATTAAACGTGTGAAGCTATACTTGCTGTATCTGAAAGAGATGCAATTGCACATAAACTGCAGTGAATTAGTCCTTAAATAATACATATCCAGCCTTTACACTTTTCTTTAAGCATGCTAAATGGCTTCCTACATGTTTTTAAATTCATTTGAAGAATTAGTGCATCATAAGTAAGGCCTCAATGTTTATGTTCAGTTTGGCTCTTAATTATTTTTGCAAGAAAAGTTGAGGTGACTTTGGCTGTATTTTTTCATAATGGCACATTAAAAACTCTTTCTAAATAGCATTCTCATTATCCCATGCTTTGAGAGAGGACAGTCTGTCTCTGTCATAGCACTGGAGGAGATGTGCAAGACAGGATTTATCAGGTGGGCTGATCCCTTTGGAAAGAAGTTCTTTCTTCTTTCTGTGAGGAGAAATATAAATGGCATGAGAAAATGCTGCATTAGAACAATTTTTTAATAAAGCTGGGTGGTCTTCATAATCTTCTTTTTTATAATAGGTTATTGTTTTCTTCTAGTAGGTGGCTACTATTGTAGTTAAGTACAAGTTTAGAGAAAGTAAAGAATAAGGAGGATATTTGAAGACAGGCTGTTGCAGCAAGTATCTCATATACTTTTTGTGATTAATTGCCTACGTAGAACACAGTTTTTATGAGCAGGACACTGATCTGCTCCACATCATTTTAGTCATTTCTATACTTGATATTTTTTATCCCAACTTTCAAACATTTTTACACTGCTTAATTCATATTTAATACACCATGTTGAGAGAGAAAATAAGGTTATACTTGTATTGGACACTGGATGTTATGTACTGCTTTTTTTTTTTTTCCAAATTCTTGCTTTTCTGTGCCAATAAAAGATGCAGTCAGAGCCCAGCTATGCAGCTGGTAGTTGTTAGACTATGCATCTGAATAGGATAGAGGCATCTGAAGGACCAGTGCAGTCCTGCTCTCAAGACTTTGAAGTGACATCTCAAGGGAAGCAGGTGTCTGTGGTGATCTCAGACCGTTTCATAGGCCGTATAGAAAGTGCACTCCTAACTAGAATTATCTGATATCCTAAATCTTCTTCTAACCAAAGACTACAAGTTTTAAAAGGATAAGAAGTATAAATTCCTTTTCTTAACCTCAAGACCTCTCTCTGCAGCTCACATACAGAGGGTATGATGCTAACTAGGTCAGACTATCACTTGTATAATATCAGTGAGTACAGGACTTTATACTCAGACTTCTTCCAGTTTCCTGTTATCTTACCACCGAGGAAGACTGAATGGAGTTTCAAAAATGTTTAAAACCCATTATTTGCTAAATGTTTTAAAATTTGCTGGCCCTCGTAAGACAATTTGTTAGGACTCTGTGTTTATACTTGAAGGACTAACTTGCTGTCAGTATCTAGGTAGATGTTGAATGTTTAACTTCATTTTGCTTTTAGAGGCAGCTTGTAACTCTCAATTAACAAAGAAATTCCTTGTATCTACCCATGTCTGTGGCATGATTTGTGTCTCAGCATGAGGTTGGATGGTCACTGACTGATGACTCAGTGTAGTTTGAGCATTCACAATATATCAAAAGGGTAGCAACACTCTGTCTCTACAACACAGAGAAAACAATTAACTTGAATATAGAACACTAATAATTTTTTTATGGACTGGTTGGTGTTTTAAGCCATGGAGGAATCTACAGTTTTTATTCATCTTCCTGCACTGGGGCAATATTTCTTCAATTTTCTTAGTAGGTATCATTTTTATTTGATATTTGTACTTGTTCTTCATATATTGCCTAAAAGCAAAAGTAGTTTCTAAGGGAATAAAGGGTAGTATTGGACAACAGTGAAAAAGAATAGGTTTTATCTGTTGGGTTTGTTTTTTATTGGAAGCAACAATTGGTTTAGTAAATAAATTATTAAATCCATCCCTCTAAAGCAAATGAAATATACTGATAGAAAATGGTTCCTACCTTAAACATTTTTAAAGGGATTTTACTAAGTGCCTGACACACAATGCTTTATAACCAAATGAGTGACAGCTTTGCTATTTTGCTATTTGGTAATCTTAAATTGCCAGTTTTTTAACTGTAAAGTTTTCCCTGGGAAATTCAGGCACAGAGAGTTCTCAAATCATGTGGCAGATTGCTATGAATAATGTTATTAACATTGAGTAAGACCAATTTTTAAGTAAAGCAGCTACTCCTTTTCCCCCAAAGGACAAACCCAGAAGCTAACAAAGGAAATTAGATTCTCTGTATCTGCCAGCACATCCACAACTGTAATAAATTCTGGTACCTGTGAAAGTCACAGCAAAACCCACACCCATGCGAGGCATAGTGCAGCCAGAAGAACAAAAAAAGTTCATTAACTTCTTGGCCTTTGATATTTTCATGCTTCTGAAATAAGATTTCCATCTAGCTAATATTGCATGACAGTGATGAAAGGCAGTGGCATACCCTGGATCTTCTGGCAGAAGCGTGGATATGATAGCAATTGACCCTTGGCACTCTTTAGAGCAGAAATGTCAGGAAACAATGAGTCAAGCCTCACAGTGCCAGCAGGCCCCAAGGTGTGTCCTGGGGCCAAGGCAGGGAAGTTCCAAGGTGGGAGATGCACCTTACAAGGGTGGATGGGGTGTGGGTTTGTTTTGCAAACTGCTCGCTTGGTCTCCCGCGGATCCCTGGCTGGTTGGAACTAAAGGCTGCATTCCCTTCTCCCCTCTCCAGACAGCTCCTGGCAGGGCTGTGGTAAGTATTGCCCCCCCGGGCAGGTGGCTCGCGGCAGCAGGAGAGAAATTTTAGTTTTAAACTCGTGCTCTTTGTATCTAACCTCACAGGCTGCTGTTTGCAACTTGGGGCAGCCCTGCAAGTGCGATTGCAGTCGCCTTGGCAGTGAGGGTAGCTGTTTCAGATGAGGACTGCATAATCAGATTTTGAAGGCTGAATCTGGAAAGAGTGCGAGGAACTCTTGAAACACAACGAATTGCCTGCCAATGAGATGAATTGCTCACACAGTTTGTTGCCATCAGTTTTATTTTAGGATATGGGTCGATTTGACAACAGCTCTGCTTGCAGAGTCCCAGCTCACTGGGACAGGAGTATGTTGTGTTAACAAGTAATACGTGCTTCATCTATATTACAAATTAATGGGTAAAAAATCGTTCTTTTTCATGTAACAAACTTATTTTCTCCTATGCTGTACTCAAAATTAAGATCACAGAAAGCTGTGTGGATGTTAGATTAAAAAAAAAGTAGAAATATTATTGGGGAAAATGCCTCACTTTCTCAACTTCAGAAATAAGATATTCCCTTTCAGTAGCACACTTCCCATAGAGTAGTTTTATGGTCCACTTGTATTGTGTATTATATGTAACTACTTGAATGCCACACTAGTGTTATCAAACTCTAACAATTCCTTTAACAGCACACTTTACTTGTTGGAAAAGCCCCACTGAAAAGCTCTTGACAGATTTGCTATGCATGCTTTTAAAATGATTGCTGTGTTTTCTCTATATTCTCAGCAACTAATATGCACCTGATCTTTTACTCTTGTCTCTGTATCACCAGGCCTCCTGAACCTGTTTACAGCACTGTGAACAAACTGTGTGATAAACCACCTTCTCCTAGGCACTATTCCCCTGTCGAGTGTGACAAAAGCTTCCTTCTTTCAGCTCCCTACCCCCACTACCACGTAGGCCTGCTCCCTGACTCTGAGATCACCAGGTACTGCATGCGCTTCTTCCTCACCTCCTTTGTTAAAGTGCATGAACATCACTGGATTTATCTCATAGTTTGCATCTTCACCACAGATCTTTTTCTACAGCTTGTGCTTATTTTTAACCATGCTTTCACATCTCACCACTGGGAGATACATGCTACCTTGGTATATAATTTTGGTCATCCAAAATCCAGTGATGAACACAGGCAATGTTTTGATCCATTGGAATGGTGCTCTAAAATAGGTTACATAATATGTACCACATTTTGCTACTGAATTCTGTGTTTGTTTCTCTTTGAGTATGGAAAGTGACCAAGACTTCACTGAAAGCTGTAGTAATTTGTTTTGATTCAGTCACTTTATTCCTTTGTTGTGCATACTTAGTTCACTGAGCATCTTTGGGTTTATAGGACAGCTGCCTAAGCCATTCAGAAGAAATAGAGCAAAAAATAATCACCTCCCTCACCAAATCATGGTTAAGAATGCATTTAAAATTCAGCATTCCCTAGGCTAGCTCTGCTCTGAGAGGACGGTTAGGAAAGCCAAAAATTATGAACATTTCCGTGACTGAAATAATGGAAGATCTTTCTATAAAACTTTGTTAGTGAATGCCTCCTGATAAATATTTAATGAGGGAAAGCAGACTATCCAAAACCTTACACTAATATAACCCAGCTATTTTTCTATAGACTACAAGGATAGTTGTAAACCATTTGCAAACATTATTTGGGAGACAGAGGAAGAGTTAGACACAATTTTTCTGGAGTGCTACTACCTTTACTAGGAAACATTCTATCATGTCTTCTAGAACAAAAAAAAAAAAAGATTATGTTTGGAGCTTTGATCATAGACATTTTCTACAGAAAACATTTTCCAAAGCAAAGAATAACGTGGGAAGAGCAGAAGTGTGTAAGTGGAAAGTAAAATGGTAAATTAATGTAAGATACACTAACAGGAAAGAAGCCCGGGGGATTAGGAAGACAGCTGTGAAAGGCATTGCAGTGCTATGAAATAGAAAGCTCTATTAAAAAAGCAAGAAGACAAATACTAGCAAAGAATGTTACAGATGTGGCAAAACCATGCAGAAGATGTCAGTTTATTAGAATGAAAACTGTGTAGTTTCTAGAATTTGTAAAAAGATGCTCAATCAAGGTGGTCCAAGTGATTAGTCAAGCTGTTCAGCCCAGTGCAATTTTGAGTGAAACAAGTTTGAGTGATTATTTCAGTGATTTATAAAGGTGTAAATATCTACACAAGGGTGCCAGGCACTAACAGAGCTACCCACAATATTTTAATTTCTCTGCTAATGTTGTCTTAAATTTCATAAGTGAGCAAAAAGTTGTAAAATTACTCTGGTTATTTAGGTAAAGTATAAATATGAATAATTTATCTGCTCATGGCAGTTCTTCTGGGGTTTTAGAATGAGAAAATGGAAGAGTTCATTATAGAAAGACTCTTTCAATGGTCCCCTTAGAAAAGAAGGTTCCAACTTGAACTAGAAAGTTGAGTGATTGGGTTCTAGTGGATGTTGGGGCCATGGAGTTGAGTACCTTGCTAACCACAGAGAGAGGTAGTTCATTGCTGAATGCTTGATCTCTCCAGACATGACTACTATGGAGAGAGGTTGGGGGAAAAGATTATGTTAAGGCTGCTTCCTGCAACCACATACTTAGAAGTCAATAATCAGTAGAGCTCTGGAAGGCTCATAAGACTAAGCCATTTTGGCACCTGAATGTGTAATTCTGTACATTCTTTTGCTTTATGATTGATTGTTTGAATACTTGGTCATCAGATATTTGATAGCCTGACATCAGGACTTGGAAAGCTGTGTATTATTCTACTGAGTGTGAGTTAACAATTCTCTTTAAGAGCAAGGTTTCATTTATCTACATTCTACTTTGATATAATTTTGAGCTCTAGTCCTTGTATGTTTAATGAGTTTGTTTAAATAAACAGTCCAACAAAAACTGCAAAAAGAACATAAAATATGAGAGAAGACACAACTCATGGTTAAATGCTCTGTGCTATACTCTGCTACATGCTGTTGCAGAGGCAACTGATTACTATAATTTGTAGTTCCTTCACACTGTGAAAAACATTCAGATGGAAAATATGACAGTTTTCCATGTTCTCAGTACTGTCATCTTTTCCACAGGACTCTGAATAGTTAAGTGTGGAGGAAGACATTTGAAATAATATTTCAGCAAATGCCTTTGGTAAGGAAAGTGACAGCTTTACAGAGAATCATGATTCAATTTCCAAATGGACTCAGTATTCACAGTTGGAGAACAGATTTTAGAAAAGTACTGATCTCATTTTTACCCTAATGCAAGTGGCTGTTCTTTCAAGAGTATTTAATGTACACAGCCCTAAATTTCCCAAAGGCAATGTGATTCAGGACTGTATTGTGTGGAAAATTTTGAAGAATTCATCCAGTAAAGGACCCTGGTTTAAATCCACAGCTGTGATACCACCATCTCTGTGGGAAGTTACACCAAAAAAAAATCTTCAAGATACTGACCAAGTATTTTGAAAAGTCCCCCTCTACTCACTTGAATTCCTCAAAGCTCTTTTCCTTCACATTAAACATTTCAATGAGCTCCAGTCAAAAATAAAAATGTACCTCGCTTTCTTCATACAGACTTCCTAGAAAGAGTTATGCATCAGCATTTGTGAGCCTCAAATTTGGGGAGGAAATGACAGGGATTGTTTACTTAGTAATGACAGTTATTGTTGTATCTCAGTGCTCCAATACTGGGAATCTGCTGTGGATCTGCAGGAAATTCAGTTTGACAAATGACTCTTCCAGAGGAAGAGGAACATGATGCCATATTCTCCCAACTGAAATGTTTGTAAGCCAGCCAAAGCCTTTCAAATTGCTGCTCCAGATAATTTGTCAGCTGCTCCTCAGATGATTGTTTTGTCAAGGCTCATTAACTTAATAGGCAGAGAATTCATAGGGCAAAGCTTTATTTGTCTATAATAAATTCAAGTTTATAACCCTGGCTTTTATGGTGGCCTGTCAACTCCTGGGAGATTTGAAGGTCTAGAACAATGTACTTGCATTTTAGGATAAGTGTAATTAGTTTTTTGATTGAGATATCAGTTCATATGAACTGATATTAAGAGAGCCATGTCAATGTGCAACAGCTGAAAATCTGTACCATTGAAGGCAGGAGTAGAGAGAGAATTTTGGAGTAGTGAGTTTTCCTTTGAGAGCCCCATGTGGGAATGGATGTGGAGTACTCATGTTCTGGCCCCTGTCATTATTGACTATTATGTCTACAAATAGAAGATTATTGGCAGTGAAAGGAAGTCACAGCTCATGGATGTAACCCTCTTTCTACAAACATGAGATTTTATTTCAACACTGTGTGGAAAAAAGTGTTCCCAGGCTTTGCACTGAGAACTTCATTTCATTGCCCTCTACAAAGACACACTTGAAAAATGCTTTGGTTTTTCCCAGAATTCCCTTCCTTGTTTTCACCAAAATCTTTCTGGCCCTCTAGTTGCTAGTATACTTTTTGGAAAAGGGCTGCCCTGAAAGTTTTGTCTTTTTATTACTCTTTGTTTTTACTCTAGAAGTATTTCCTTTTTTAATAAGTCTCTGATCATGTGTTTGCTTTTTTTTTTTTTTTTTTTTTTTTTTTTTTTTTTTTTTTTGAGTACAGGGAAGGAACTAAGGGTTGGGTTTCATTTCAAGGTATTTGATGAATCAGATTAATGACAGCATTTTTTAGAAACACCTCTACTTTCTTTGAGATGGGGATTAGTGTGAGAAGATAACATTGGCATGAGGCTCTAGGGCAGAGTCTGGAAGAAAACTGTGTGCCTTTGCATCAGTATTCAAGGGTAACTGAGCATTGTGGAACTCTCAAAAGCCACAGGAATAAAAGTGTGCTGAAATGGATGTAGGCATATGGGTCAGGAGACTGCAATGTCCAAAACCTTGATGTGTGATGCTGCTTCCAGTGTGTGGCACAGAAAGGTCACCGCCCTCTTGTGGTCTCTGCAGCCAGCCTGGTGCCTGTCTACCCTAAGCACTGCTGCCTGTGGTCCCCCCACGTAGTTTTAGGCATCCCTGGGATCCCTCCACAGGCCATGAGGGCCACTGAGGAGGTGCTGATTGCCGTTCACAGACCCTTGGAGGAAGTTAAGGTAGCTGCACTCAGAGGGGTGAATAGTGAGTCTCTCTGGTAGTCACTCTCTCATAATTAATATCTGCACAGCCTTTTCCTTCCCCAGAACCTGCGGGGAGCGAGCTTATTGTCAGAGTGATGCATATAACTGCACTTGTGTGTGGCTGCCTTCCAGGGAGGCTCTTGTCATCTTTATGAAATTCACACTGTACAGGAGCACTCATCGTCCCCTGTTCAATCCCATGTGCTTAATATGGGAATTATATCTCCCAAAACACATCTCGCCATATTTTGTGCTTTTGAATTGCCTGGCAACCTGAGAATGGAGCCTATCAAACAACGAGCAAAATAGCAATGGTATTATGAAATTGAGTCTTTAATTTGGCCCACATAAACACAACCACCTTTCTTGAATTTAAAAATGGCTTCTAAAAAATAACTTCTACTTTAGTTCTCTTTGTTTGCCTGGGTTTTTGTTTGTTTGTTTGGTGGGGTTTTTTGGTAGCAATTTCAAATACTAATTACAAAATGGGAAAACAGTGTATTTAGGTCAAATAGATGTAAATACTCAAATACTTAAAACAAGAATCAGAGCAGATTTGTGCTTCTTATTTTAACACCTTCAGATCAGCTTCTGGACTAATCTGCATTTTGCACAATCCAGCCACAGACAGCAAGCTTATATATAACAAAGCACTACTATTAAAAAACATTGCTTAAAGACAGTGGAGGGGAATAAGTACACAGTTCTTTCTGTGGATTTTTGAACATAAAAATAGGCAATAGCAAGGTTCAACTTATTCAGTGTCAATGAAATTATAGTCACGAAAAACCTCCCATCTTTTGAAAATATAAGATACCTGGTTAAAATAATCCTTAGTGAAGTAGCTCCCTAGAATCTTAAGGTGGCATTTTAAAAAAGTGAATACTGTGGGTTTTAGTTTTGAGAAATTATTTTTAAGGCATACTTATACACAAATTTAGGCGTTCAGAGGTGCAGAGCACATACCAGCCCCTAAGCAATTTGAGATTAAACTGGTCATCACAAGGTTGGCTTGGGTGCTGATGTTCATACTGATGGGAATTGAAGCATCTTGTTGTTGATTTCAGTGAGAATCAGCTATGTAAGTGCTGTAGCCTTCACTCCTTGAACAACATCTTTAGCAATTCAAGTGCTTCTTTAACTCCTAGACCTCTCTAAAAATAAGCCTGGAGACCTTGAGTCACTGGCAGGAGCACACATCAGAGTGAGTGGCAGGATGCATCCCTGATGAATACAACTACATGTACATTCTTGACAGGGTTGTGCTGCTTCTGGAAACACCTTCAGATCTGCAATATTTTATAGTTATAAGGAAAAACACAATCAGCATAAACTGTGGTGATTAACTGTCTGCAACTTAAATGCAGTGTTCAACGTAGATTGTCCCTGCTTGTGAATCAGCCTCCTGAGGCCTTTAAATTATTCAAGGATCTTTTGGAAATGATAGAAGTTAATTGTGGATTTTCTTTATCACTTTCAATTAACAAATTAGAAAGTCTTAACAGGAACAGTTTCCTATCATTTCTGTTTAATCCTGACTGAAGTGTTCTCTTCAAGTAAATGATCCAGTCATATAACTGTTAGGGTTAATGAAAGAAAAATGATGCTGCCTTTCAATCTCAGCTCTCATGCTATTTTGTGTGAGTGAATCTCTGACCCTAATAAGCACCAACATTCTCATAAATTCAAGTGCTTTCATTTTTTTCATGAGGAGTCTTCTATTTTGGACGCTATTAATTAAAATTGCTAGGAAGATGCAACTTTCAAGAACTCAGAGAGATGCTTGCAGGAGAATCTTAACCTGTGAAGGCATAAAACCTCTACAGTTCAAGTGTTTAATTATGTAAAGTTGCAGAAGCCCTTCAGGTTTAGATGCAGTGCTTCAGGTTAGAGCTGCTGGGCTTTATTTGCAGTTGTGCTGCTGACTAATTTTCTTCAGTTGAGCAAGTCACTTAATTCTATTTGCTTTGCTTTGTCAGTAAAATAATCCTCTCATTTATATTAAGAATAATAACTACTATCGTTAAACAGACTAGAATAAAAATTTTAAAAGAGAAAAATTAAGGTATTTGTTCTGCTCTGTCATTTGGGAAATGTTTCGTATTTTTTTAATATGGTTTGATTTTCAGAGATAATGTGCTTTCTTGTGCTACAGATCTCCTTTTGTTCACAGTCTGCACCCATGAAAATTAAACTTTATATTCTTAGCTCATAAAATGGACAGAAATATTAATTCAGTTCAGTTAAGTAGCAGTATTTTCCTTACTATGTCTTTACAGAGAAAAAAAGACAGTTCTCAGTAAGAAAACATCTTTAAATCACTAGTATTAAAATCTTCCTGCTGTTTTGATTACAAGCAGAGCTACAAAGAGACATCTGTGAACAAAGGAAAGATGTCTCCTTCCTTTCCATGCCTGTCAGCAGGTTCTGAGATTCAGTCTCTAAGTCACAGAAAATGCTCCCAAAACATCAAAAGTCAGTCTCTATGTGGTTTTTTTTCTGAATTAATGGTGAAGACTGGAACCAGGAGACTAGACAAGTATCAGGCTATTTTTAATGCTTTTGTGCCTAAGGATTTTGGCCAGGGCATTCAGTCACCAGCATGGGGAGCTGGTGGCGGAGCATGACCCTCCAAATTGAAGTTGTGCCTGATGTCTCAGCCTCAGAGGATGCCATTCACCACTAAAGGCTGGCTACAGCACTTGCTGCCTAATCACAGGGCATGAAAAACTCCCCTGAAAACCCAGCCAGTTCCTAACCCAGTTCACACAACAACTTTCTTCTTTGAAATGGTCACTTCTATGAGATATCTTATTGTTTTCAATGTACGTCAGCAGCCTCTCAAACATCTCCTTCTGCTCTCTGAAAATCACCTTGAAACAGTCCTTCCAAAATGACAGAATACTATAACTCCAAATACAATGTTCAAATTCTTCTGAGTGTGAGGAGAAATTTAAACCCACATATTGCTTCCCTTTCTGGTTCAAGTATATTCAGAATAAATGACCAAATTTATCAGAAAGTGTCACTCTGCTAAGGAGTGCTGCAGTAACAAGCTACTGGAGTCATTCACTATTTCAAACTTTGTCCACAGTGACAATTATTACCTGACAACTGTCTAAAGGCCACTGTGAGAAATAGGTTTGGAGATTTCAGTTTCATTCCTGTGGACAAGTTTCCACATCATAAAAATCATCACTCCATCTGTCACAGTAATTGCTAGAGTCTTGGCTCATCAGAAAAACCAAGAATAAATTTAACCTGGAGAACAAATTACTTTTTTACCCCATGAGAGAGTTCTTTGAGTTTAGAAATTAAATATTACTGTGGAGGCAGGTAGATAAAGCTAGGCTGTGGCTCCCTGTGCTGTGTCTATTGGGAGAAGAATAGTTTCCAGGGTTGTAACTGCACAGAAAGGAGCAGGAAAGCTTTCTGGTCAGAGCCATGAGCTGGAAACAGAAATTTGCCTGTGCCACTGACCTTGGAAAATGAAAACTTTTTCAATTTTGTCCAATTGTGAAATGGGTGGCAAGTGTCTATAGACACCCCCAGCAGCCCTTGGGGCTAAAAGATATTTCCAGCAGGTAGAGATATGCAATAATTTCTGCACTGCATAGAAAAAGAGTGATCATTAGTATTAAACAGAGTGAAAGAAGGCGTGGTGGAAAGCGAGGGGGACCTCTCGTTACAGCAGTGTAGTTAGTCAGGGAAATGTGAGAGAATTATAGCAGTAATAATGAGCCTTCCCCAGCCCTGCACTAGTCTTGGTTTGCACTACAGTTATTCCTGTGGAATAATGTAGTGCTGGCCCAGGCACCCTGATTTTGTTTGTACTTATCACCATTTGTTTTTGTTGAAATAAGCTCTATATGTAGATATTTTCAAATACGTCCAGTTCCGTTCATTTTGTCAAGTCAAATAAGGTCTGACTTTACCCCAGGATATGTCAATAAAAATGCACATGCAGAAATCAGGAGGAAGCAGTCTCTGAGTCTGTGCTAGGCCAATGATACTGCAAGCCTACTGGAGGACAGTGTTTTGGGAGGCTTTTGCAAAATTGAATGAGTTGTTTAAATTGGATCCTCCTCTCTTGCAGTTGGTGATTTCACTTTTCATCTTCAGTCCAGAAAGTACATAATGCTAATTAATGGAACAGCCAGAAACAAAAATACTGACTTTAAGAAAACTCTGGATGGGATGGGATCCACATCCAGAGTCTATGCTAAACTTTCTACATGATTTTGTTTTCCATTTTTTCCCCACTGTCACAACATACAAGTACCTTTATGTGTCTATAAGGATAATAATTATTTCCCATTAGAAAAGGAAAATTGATTTTAGTAACCAGAGGTTGAAACACAGAGGTCACATTTTCTGCCATTTCTTTGTTTGTAAAAGGCCATGCAACCATCGTTAAGAGAAATGTGATGAAACCTATTGTTTATTTCTCATATTGCTACAGAAATAGTTATTGATCAGTACTCTTTACATTTCCTGTTTCAAAAAAGCATTTGTTGCTCTTTGGAAATATTGGTTATATAACTGGAACTGTCTACAGAGACTACAGAGTGATACAAGTAATGAAAACCATAGCACTCAAAACTTTAAGGTGTTGAAATTTTGTTGAAATTTTAGCTGGACTGAAAGTCTCAACATAACTTTGGGGAGTTGTTGTAAGTTGTTCCCTGATTCAGTCTGACAACACAAATACTACAAAGGAGTTTATTAAAATGGGGAAAACAGCAGAGAAGAAAACAAGAAACTGTGGAAACATAAATTCCCCTTAACCTATATAGTACATTTATGTACATGTGCTATAGTTAGGAAGTTGTTTTTAAATGCCATCTGGATAAATATCATCCTTATTTTTGGTTAAACTTTCATTTTGGTATGGAGAGGATTGCTGAACTTCTTTTCCTATTGATTTAAATCCATTTTGATGGAAATAACTCTACATTTGTGAGAGAACTGACTGTCATAAAATAAAAGGCTTTCAGATAATCTCATGAGTTAGTCCAACTGACTTCTAGTAAGGCACAGATTTGAAAGTACCTAAATTACATTTCAAAAGTGAAATTTGAACCAGTGTAATACAGGCCAAAGATCTATAGGCAAGAATCTCCATTTAAATTCCATGGTTTGGCATGCACTTGCTTTGCCAACCATGACAAATTTGCTTGGTATCTCAGTTTGGTTATTGAATTTTCCTTCTCTTCACCTTTCAAATTTCAATTTTCCTTCTCTTCACCTTTCAATTTTCCTTCTCTTCACCCTGAGCATATGCTTGCTAGAGCCCTTTACCACCCCCCTGTAACTTCCTAATTAAAGCTATTTCACTCCAGTTCATTCATCTCAGTATTTTCTCACTTTCCTGTTTGGTGTGAGAAACAGTAACTCAGTCCTTCACAAAGAATATTTTCAAGCTATCACTGTGGGGTTTGGGTGGTTAGAGGTGCTATGCTTTTGACCATCAAAATTATCTTGTGATGACTTGAAAATTATTTGGTTTTTTTTGCTTTTTTTTAAATTTTGTGGTCTTCTAATGATATAACCTAAAGTGAGATCTAAATATGACTTCGAATCTTAAAAATTACTGTTGTAGATTCCATTTCAGCTCAGAATATGCATTCAGAGTTCAAAGGATAATTTATTTTATCCCAGCACAGTAGCTTTGTGCCTATTTCCAGTCAGTTACTCTTCCAACTCCATAGCTTCTTTGACAAATTTGCACAGTAATATTTTCATGTTAGTTCAATATTCTGAAAGTGTGTGTGTGCAGGAAATGACAAAGTCGTGCTATGCAGAAAGACAGAAATATTTAAGAACACTGGTTCATTACTGGGGCTGTTCAGACACCTACTGTGCAGCTCTGAGGTTGTAGAACTCACCTACCACTTCTGTCTCTATACCTGCATCCAAAATTTTGCCCAAATGTAATTTTAAAAAACCAACACAAGAAATGAAAGCTGTTCTGAATTTACTGGTTATCAATGTCTCCAAAAGAGGGGTCCCTTTCTTACTGCTGACTGTGGAGGATTTTGAGACCTGAACAAAAATCCTTTGGGACTTGAAAATACTGAAACCTTGTTTTAAAGCTGAAAAGAGAAGAGGGGAGATTTAGAGTTGAAATTTTTGACAGTGTAAGTGACACATTTCCCGTACTTGAACATAGTTTCTGAAGTGTATTAATTTCAGAAGTAGTAAGGAGTGGGTAGGGGGCAGGGAACAGAGGAAATGGGAAGGAGAAAGATGGATGCTTATTTATTACACACAAGCCTAGGGGAAGTGCAAAATCCTGAGCTTGACTTTTGGTAGGAAACACTGAAAAGGCCAGGAAAGAAACTGCCCTTGGTAAACCATATGCACACATGCAGAGATATTCAGTGCCAATTTGCAATAGTAGGACACATTGGCATAGGAGTTCATCATAAGCCATAGTGATTATAAGCTGCTGTATCAATATGAAGTCACTGGGAAGAGGTTTTCTTTTTGTTCTGCCAAGAAAGAAAAGAAAAAAAAAGTGCATTAGGTATGCAGAAAGAGTTACAAGCTCTAAGCATCCCTGAATTTTGTAAAGGTCTAATTATACAACTGACCTTTCTGGGTTGAACCTAAATTTAGCCAAGTTGTCATTGTAAATTTGTATGTAGAGTTTGTTAATGTTTGGGAATTTAAAAGAATTAATTCTTTAAAAGGTTTTTATTTAATTTTTAAAGAACAGCACCAGAAGCAACTACTTTATCTGATTTTTTTTAATAATGGTTATAGTGCATAAAACTACTACTGTTACTGCAGAAAAAGAAAGGTCAGTGAAAGTGACAAGATATTAAAATACATTTTTTAGCTGACAAAGGGAAGAGGAACTTTTAGTTTGACTTTCAGAATTAAAATTTCAATATTGTTAAGGAAATACAGTAGAGAAACTTTACAGTCCCCAGGGAGATGCAAAGACAATGTCTTTTTCCAGAATATTTCCATACTCCATGCAGAAAATGCATAGTTTCACAGATAATTGGAGTTGTTTGCTTTATCTTTTGAGGATCATCATAATTCTTGCTTTCATTATGTTGAAATCACAACACTTCTGAAGTGGGAAGAAAGGAAAAGAATACAAGTCTAGTGGCTGAGTTCTGGATAGCAATGACTGTATCTGCAATCAGTCTTTCCTAAATAGCAGAGTCAAGCCATCACAGGGCAGAAAGAAAACACGTTAGGATGTGCACCTGAGCTGCACTGAAGCCCCCATGGGTGGAGTACACAGCAGGGAAGCCAAATACCACTTGCTACTACTCCCTGGCAGTACAGTGCCCTGTGCAGCCCAACGCAGCACCAAGGTCCCGAGCTGGTTCCAGCCCAGGAGGGTTAGCTGATGAAGCAGAATAACCTGCTGCCCATGAATGCCCACACTGATTAACAGCTGACTTGGGCATAGTCAGCAATGTGTAGACAGTTCAGCTACTGATCTGATGAAGGCTGCATAAACTATAATCAGGACTCTGAGCCTATTCGAGGTACAGTGACTAAGAGTTGCAGGTAGGAGGACTTGTGTAGTATCTGTGGTAAGAGCGTGGCTGTGTTGGAAGCAGAAGTCATACAGGTTTGGTTAGGATACAAACTCACCTAATGCTGTCATTGCACCATGCAGAAGAGAATTCAATTTTGACGTTTCAGATCCAGCAGTATGTGTGAAGGTTGTTCATTTTTCCAATTAAACCTTTGCAATAATTTCATTTATTACCCAAAATTCTTGTGTTACAAAGATGTCTGAAGTAGGGGATGAATTTACAAGGGTCTTTGAAATCATAGGTGCTGGGTATGTCCACAGGATTTAGAAAGGGTAATATGTAGAGAGAGGAACTTTACTCGAGATGGAAATTTGAGTGCATTTTTCCTAATGGATTTTGCCTCGTTTCCCAAATACTGCTTGTAATCATCACTCAGCAATAGCATTCACGTTGGTATGCCATGGATTACAAGAATAGGTCTTTAAGCTAGGGTACTCAGATTGTTCTTTGGAACAAAATATCAAAGATTCAAACCTTTCTGACAGTGATAACAATACAGTGAATCATGTTCAACTGATTATTTTTCCTTACTTCTCTTTTTTTTTTTTTCTTGTACAATACTATAATGATTTGAATTAGTTGGAAGACTAGAGTTTTATGTTTTGACAAAAGTGGGATTAGGCAGCAGGTGTCTGCAAAGGAAGATCATTACAATACCAAAACCAAATTATATCTCAGCAAACGCAGGAGAATTACATTACTTTGTTAGAGTTAAACCAAGAATAACATGGCAACACAATTCTATAAGCAGTTTTCACGTTGAGGCTGGGTGCCACACCACATGACATCATTTTTTGTAGCATCACAACAACTGTTTCTCAAAAAGCCTTCATCTGTTTAAATATACTACTGTGCATCCTTTTTAAAGAATAGCTTCACATGGCAAATGATTGGAATGGTAAAATCAAGCAGCATGGACTGTTGTTTATCAATAAACTTTAAACACAATGCTGCAATATAAAGGTGTGGTTCTAAGTAATCACTAATATAATAAGAAGGGGAATTTTTATAAAACTAAAGTAAATATGCTCTTCACTAAAATAGAATGTGCTGTGATATTTTCACACTGTGTTTCTTTAATTTCTTTCATGTTTAAATTTTCCAGTTCTACTATTCTTACATTATGAAAGAAATCATTTTAATTAGTTTTAATTAACAGAAATGCAACATTGATGCAGCTTGGAAATTTGTAAGATTTCTTCAGCTTGCACACAGCTTTAATCTTGTCTGCCTTAATATTATTCCAATCACAGTGAGAGTCTGGACATGTCATGTATCTTTGTTTTCTTAGAGACAAGGAGATGGAAAATGGAGAAACTAAATAGCTTTACTAAGGTACTAACAGAAATCCTCTGTGAGGCTAGGAAATTTCAGACTCACTTGCCAAAAGGAACAACAAAGAGAGAGTACAAATCAAGAGTATCTTGTGCAACTTCAAATTTTAGTAGTGCACATATGAATGTAAATCAGTGTAATTCTCGAAAAACTGACAGATCTTCATTTGAGTTATAAAACCAATCAGTGGAAAAAGGTGAAAGCTACTATTTGACTTGGGAATGTTGATTCATAGACTGATTAACCAATACCCAAGAATTTTTTTAGATTGTAAAGACCCTTTATATTTCTAACAAGAAAAGCAAAATTAATTAAAAGAGGTCCTAATACATTCACTTTAAATGATATTAGGATTTCATCACTTAAGGCTTAGAAAACCAGTCTCTATGTAGAGAATAAGATGAAGTGTGATGTGAGAAAAATTCCATTGCATTTTCTTTTTTAAAATGCTGGCAGTTTTACCTCTATTCTTAATTGGAGATGTGCATATCATAACATTTAATGTAAGAATCAGGTCTGGGTTGCCATTGGTAAAATACATAAATTGAAATAATTACTCTTTTCCAGAACTAATTGACACATTCTGTTTCCACATTTATAGTTGGGACTGATGGGAAGCAATCTCTGGTTTGTATACAAAGGGATTCTGCAGCTACATTGTTGTGATATCTTTAATTACAAGTTACAAGTTTAGAGGTTTCAAAGGTGTAGATTGTATTCAGGCCTGTCTTTGACCCAGAAGAGTAAAACAGGAATGAAACCATTCCACTTAACTTGGGTACAAAAGTTCTCATTTTGGTATCCAGAAGTCTTGAGTAACAGATCCTTCACTGGGTTTCTTGGTGCAGATTTGCCAAACTGTATTTGGAGAATTCCACTGGTTAAAAAATATGATTATTTGAACAGGTATTTTCTATAATAGTAGACTTCCCTGGTATGTTGGAGAGAACTTGGAGTAGACTTCCCTGGTATGTTGGAGAGAACTTGGAATAAAGTAGTGTATCAAAGGAATTCTGAACACAAGAACCTATTGCCATGGAATTTCCTGCCAGTCTTGTGAACCCAAGATTTCAAAATATGGATGACCATCCAATGCATGGGCTTATCGTCCATAAATTTTTTCTATCATCTAAGCAATCCATATTCCGAATCCAAAGTGTTCATTGATTTCAGGCACTCAAAGGTTTTCAGCAGAACTGCTTTCTCTTCAGAAATAACACATGGAGAGCTGAAGCACAATGCTGCAATGATAGCTCAGTTCATGTGCACAGGATAAATATGGACACAAGATAGTCACGTTCCAAAATAGTTTCCTCATGGATATTTCTTTTTACAGTGCTAGAAAACAATGGAATTCTGATTTAGTGCTAGTAAAGGTTAGATGACTTGCTGGTGTAAATCCAACTGTGACCATTTGTATTGATTGATTCGTGCTTCCTTGTGCATCCCTGTCTGTTATTCAGGTGTTTTCTCTTAAGCAGCAATTTTAAATTTCAATTGACCCAGTGCAACTGGTTCTGGCCAAAACGTGCAAACCAAAGTACAATAGTACATGCAGAGGGAAATAATTAGTTGGTAGCAGCAAAGAGAGACTTACTTCTAGATGAAACTCTTTGTTTAAGAGATGAAACATGAATGTAGAATAAACATGGCAGTGTCTTTATACTAAAGTAACCTTGAAATAACCCAAGAGCCTTGGGTTTGCTGGCTCACTGATGAGAAGATTGTAACTGTAAGAAATGATGCCTACCCTATAAGAAATACTTGTAAAGTTTAGTAGAGGAAACTTAGGCTTTTGTTCAGGACTTAGACTATTTAATCTTAGTGATGTTAAATTAGTCACCAGAAGGATCACAAATTGACTGTGTATCAGCTCAGTCACATATACGTGCTTCCTAATTTTGGAAACCTTTTTAAACCACTTTCCAGTGTTTTACTCAAATGATTTATCTATTAAGTTTTTAACTAAACAATTCACCTTAATGACTACCGCAGGCGTAGAGTCAAATTCTTCATAAATTCCTTTCACAATTCTCTCCTAATTAGCTAAATATCTCTTCAAAGATTGAATTTAATAACCATCTTTAAATAAATGGAGGTTTATATGTCAGTTTATGAAAATCTGGATTGACATAATGGAACATATAAATCAATAATATAGCATCATTCATCTAATCTAGTCTAGGGCCTATAATCAAAGCCAGGCAAAATTAATTACTCATGTGGTTATGTAATATTACAGTCATCTTCTCTGGGAGATGCCTATGCCTCACACTTCCACTGGGAGTAACCACAGAATGAGAAAAATTAATACAGTTTTAATTTATTTTCATGTCTAGTTTTAGTGTATACTTCATTGTTAGACCCCATGGTAGAAGACACTCAATGTTTACCACGAAATGCAAAGTCTGACTTCTATTGATTAAAAATATTCAAAATTCATGCTTGATATAGATTTGATTAGAAGCAGAAGAACTTAAACTGTTGAATCACTTCACTATTCACCTTTTATTTTGACAATACAGCCTTTATACTTCTGCATTGTCAAATTGTCATTCCCTGCTGTTTGTCCTTATCCTGTTGGAATGTTGTTTATGTGCATTGTGTTATTTCTGCATTTGCTTTTTTTTCTCTTTGTGTATTTTTGTAGGATTGTTGGGTTTGTGCTTGGTATAGCTGCTCATGCACACTTGCATGCTGGGCTGCTTTGAATGACAGAGGAAATGAGACTAAATAGCTGCTTATGTAGGATTGCATTCTCACCTCTGCTCTGCTAAAAAAAATATATATATATTCAGCCCATATTCCTAGCTTGAACAGAGATAATGTATATCCAGATAGAAGGGATAACATTATCAGAAGGTATCACACAGGTGCAGTAAACACAGTATCAGGAGTAACTGCAATATGGAATTTGCTTTTCTGAGAAATCTTAAATTAATATTTTTTCTGCTCTGATGGTCCTATTTGTTCTAATGAGCCACTTCTGTGGAAGCTGAATGTACTCCTTCTCTGTAATTCAGTGCAGTGTACACATGAAGGTTATTAAACACAGAGAAAATGAGCTTGGTCTTATACAATATTAAACTTAAATTTCTGTAGGATTTTTTAATTATTCAAATACAATGATACAGAATCACATAGCACATAGAAATACTAATGGCATGGTATGGTTTCCCATCAGACAGTATTTCATTGCTGTTTTAAATCACTTTAATTTCCATATACTTTATCTTAAATTAGTAAAATTTAGTGCAATGACTCCAGCATAAGAAGAATTTTATGTTCTTGTTTTTCTTTGGATGGAGAGGGATAGAAACTTTGCAAATTAGTTTAATGGGTTGATGTTATTTTAAGTCTGTCATTAGGCTTATTTATCTGTGATTTCCCTACCCTTTAAAAAACAAGCAGATTTAGTACAAAAGTCTTGTGTTTTTCAAGTGTCATCTTAAAAGCAAAAAAGGTTAATTTTTGTTAACAAAATTGCTCTGACAGGGCAATTTACTCCCTCTTTTTGGATCCTGGATTGGAATTAGAAGTCTCTGATTCCTGAAGGGAGCTCTCAATGGTCTTTTAAGTGGAATTCTTAATTTTAGATGAACTTCTGCGGCCTGTGGTGGAAAAGTACATGAAAATGTGAGGTTTTCCAGACTTTTCAAGTATCTGCTTAACCATTTGTTTTCTGTACTGTTATTGAGTACATATCTCCCACAAAATTTTATGTTGATAAAAATGGATATCCTTCAGTTCTATTGACAATAATAAAACAAGTCATCAAAAAATTCTGGTCTTAACACTTTGAGATTCAAGGCTTGCTGCCTGTTAGCATTGTTAGTAATAATTTACTAGTTTACAATATTTCAGAATTTATGATGTATTCACAGACTATAGAATAGATGAGCTTTTCCTTTAGACAATAGAAGCAGTTTTCTTACTGGAAAACTTACCCAGTAATTTCTGTTTTCCTCTTCCACCCTCCCCCACAATGCAGCTGTTCAATACATAATGTGCCATTTGGTATTTTTGGATCACAAATCTTATATGATTCTTCCTAATATGCCTATATGAATTTTCCTAAATCCGCTGGGATATCTCTTGATTTCTGTCAAAGTTTTGCCAAAGTTCCTTAAATGTGTACCCATTTTTTAAGTCCTTCCTAATGCCTTTTGTCATTTGCTTAAACTGCAAAGGAAGTTTGGTGCACATGCTTTAGTTGTTACTTGCCTGGAGATCTGATAAGGTTTGAGTACAATAATGTGTTTCATTATGGAAGCAATGCACAGCTCTAGAAATCCATCAGAAGTGGGATTTATGGTGAGTGCTGGGTGTTGTAGCTGCCACAGAGCAGCTACTGATGGAAGCTGTGATACATACTCCCTGTGAAAGAATATATGTATGTGTGTATTCTTTCTTCCTAGGGAGAGATCAATCACTGTCACAGGTGATCAATCACCAAAGCAGGCTCAACGCAGTGAAAATAATTCAATTAAATCAGAGTGGGGTAATGAGAAATAAAACCAAACCTTAAAACACCTTCCCCCAACCTTTCTTCTCCTTCTGGACTCAGCTTCACTCCTGATTTCTGTACCTGCTTTCCCTGAGCAGTACAGGATGACAGTGGGGGGGTTGTGATGAGCTCATTACCACTTGTGTCTGCAGCTTTGAAAGCCCCCGTGCTGGGGAGAACCAGGAGTGACAGTAACAGGAAATGAGGTGCAACATTTGAGTGAATGGCAAAAATCATTAGTAATGTGGAAGTGCATAAGCATCATGCCAGAGAGTAGGAAGGAGGGTGACAGCTGCCTTCTCCATGAGGAACTGCAAACCCAGCAGTTCCTGTACTGGGTGTGGTACCAGGTACATCGAGCTGCAGGTAATTGGGAGGCCGTGCGGAGAGCCTTGGGAAGTTTCCTGCAGGTTCTGAGCAAATGTTCCCTGTTTGAATTCATGGAAATAGCACTATGTCCTCTTCCACAGCTGTAATTAGAGACAAAATCAGGTGGTATGGTCATGGATCATTTCCTTCCAATACTGCTTAAGTAACTGAGAGTGTTGCATTTTTGTTCTTCTACCGTTATCCCTTTTTTCTCCTACACACCTCTATGTTTTTTCACTTCTAAGTATTTTGCCATACAAACATCTGTCCTCAGCTGGTATAATTTTCAAACTAACTTCATCAGGGAGTACTTCAGCTCCCAGAAGGAGCTTTGTAATTCCTCATAATCATTACAGTATCATAAATAATAATGATAGCAATAATAACAACATTATTATTATAACTGAGGCTGATAAGAAGACTTAGGCTTACTTTCTTTTAACAGTAATAGAATGTCTTGGAATTTTGTGGAGATTTAGGCACCCCATTTCTAAAAACCCAAAGGTTTGTCCAAAATATGAAGATATGAACAAGGAACACAATCACTGAGGATTGGATTAGGTTTTTTGTAATGGTTTTCATTCACTATCCCTAATTTACTCAATGCTGAATTCTTGACAATACTTTAAGTCTGTGTTTACTCTACATGTGGAACTCTTTTAAAAATATGTCCTCTCCACTCTAATCCTTTGAACAGCATTGCTAATTACTTTCAGTTCCCCCCACATCATTCTAAACCAGTTCTGCTGTTTTAAATACTCTTAAGTACTCTTATATCTCAAACTGAAAGAGCAAATCCTCTCAAAGAAGTAAGATTTTTATATTTTAAAGGTAATCATTATCTCCTGCAATTACCTCAGCCAGAAGGAAGTCGATTTGAAGTCAGTGGATGTTTCACCACTTTGAAGATCAGGTACCTGACTTGGGCACACCACTAACAAAGGTGGATAATTAGCTCTGTTCCAGGAGCTGAAGCATTCCTCTGAGTCACAGCTCCACCTTGCATTCTTCCTTATTGCTAAATGTTGCTAGTTTAGGGCTTCAGTAACTCAAATACTTCAAGTCACGGAATGTGGCTAACCACTTATTTGTGAACTCTATTTTGGGAAGGGAGGCAGGCAGGCAGGGAGGAATGAGTTTGCAACCTTTTTTACTTTAGTTGTGCAAGTGAAATAACCTCAGAGAACCTGAACAGAGATGTAGTTTGGGCTTATTCCACATATTTGTAGGCAGAGTGACAGCCTAATCCTTCATTTTGTTCCTTTTCTGTTTTCCAATGAGTAGCTATTTAGCCTAGCAATGGTATTTGTACAATAGATGTACAGATGCCATTTTAAAAATTGAGTTATGCTGCTAAAATCCTCACTGCATGTGCCTGTGCATGAAAACAGCACCACATCTCATGTCTGGCTTTGTTACCTGAGGGTGATCTGAACGTAGCAGGGTTGAATGTCCTATTCCCTGAAGTTTCCTATTTGCCTCTGATGGGAGGCTGGTTACTTTGACACTTCTAATATGGGTCAGTAACTGTCAGTACTGGATATTATCAAACCGTTTGTAGCTGAGATTAAATTAATGCCAAAAAAAAGCAATCTCTGGTCTTCTAATTAATCCCACAGGAGTGCAAAAACTCATTTAAGTTAGGAGTTTAGCTGTTGGCAGCATCAGGAAAAGCTGGTTTCACTTCACTGAGCTGAATTAAAACTCCACATTAATGGAATTAAAGCGTGTTGCCTTCCTAAACTCTTACATCCATCAAATCAAAGGCTTAGAAGCTTTATAAACAACTGCAGTGCTACCTTCAATCTTTGACATAAGAAACAACATGCTGAGAATACATCACAAAAACAAACAGTATTAGCATTCCCTTCACTGGTCTCCAGTGGAATTTTTAATATTACATTTATCACTCTTTTTTGTTTTAGTATTGTGAATGACAAAGAATAACTCAGAGCTCTGGTTTTGGGTTTGGTTTTGTTGTTTGTTTTGGATATTTTTTTCCTGCAGAGAACATATTGATAGACAAATGGAGTTTGTATATTTTTCTTCTGTGTGGCAGTTTCAGAATTGGGAGCTGAAGAATGGCTGCTCCAAAGCCATTGTTCAGAGAGGTCTCTACCCAGCCTGTGCCACAGCTGCTTCACTGCATCTTTATGAGGGTTGCAGGTCAATTGATTTAGGAAGCAAATAACTTCAATGCTGTCAGTTTTGACTTGTCAAAATAAAGATACATGAAAACAAAAGAGTTCCTAAATCAGGGCTATAGCAAATGGAGGACAGCTCTTTGTTGACAGAGGTTGAGGGTTGAGAGAGGAAAGCTAATGTCTTCTCTAGTACTCTCTTTGCAAAGACAGTGTGTCTTGGTTTTATCTAAACAAAAGAGAAGAGGAAATATTTTGGATTGTAACAACCTTATTTCTTCTGCTGTCGATGCAGTGGGCAGGCTTTGGGATGAACTGATTTGAGCACCATGCAGTCTGATCCCTTAATGGTGGTTTGTCCATATTTTTGCTTTACAGAAGTTTAAAACACAATAAATATTTCCCTAACGTGTTTGTTTCATCCCAGATAGGTGTTTCACTGGTGCATTGTGTATCACTGAAAGTGTCATTTGGGAAGGGAAGGTGGTGGTTCATCTGACCCCTGTGGGGAAAGAAGGGTTTAGGATGCTGCCTCTCATTTCAGCAAAAATGCCTTCAGAGCTTTCTTGGCCTAGAACAGAATTAAAGCTAAGCACACTGGCTACTCATTTTTTTGTTTCTGTAATACTTACTGATATGATTATTTGCATAATAAACATTTTTAAAAATAGTTGAACACCAGGCTGCTCTATTTTTATTACTTAATGAAGCCATGAAATGGTTTACCTTGCCTGAGAAATAAGTTTAAAACAAAAAGCAATTTAAACCCATTAAGAAGAGAGGTTGGATTCTTTGCTCCCGGTTTTGCACCTTATTATTAATTTACAATCACATTCTTTGTTCCTTCACTCTTATGAATTGTCTTACCAGAGCAGTATATCCCCCTTGTCTCAATGAACTAAAATAAAATGGATTTAAGTTAAAATTGATCTTTTACAGGATGTAAAATTCTTTTCTTCAGGGAAAATCTGTCTTGTGTGGCTGTAGTACTGGGCTGTATATTGAAATATTATTACTTTATATTATTAAAACTAATAGGAGGTTCATTCTGAATCATTTTAGAGAAATGGTAGCATTTTTTTAAGCCTAAATGTCAAACTCTGAATATTTTGATCTGTCAGTTTAAAACTGCCCTGCTTACTTATCTCAGTAGGGATATGTTTAGGCATTCATCACAGAAAGTGTTGGTAGCAGAAACCTTTATTTCTTCTGGGCTGCAAAAGACATGGCAACTGCACAAGTGTATTAAGCATGTGATGAAATCAGCTTCTTTCTGCTGGTTCCATCAGTTTGATAGAATTCACCAGGAGGTTTTCTTTTCAGTAAGTCAGTTAGGAATCAAATCAGACTATTATTCTGTCTCCAATAGCAACTTGTGTCAAGCAATGGTTAAATTGCATTTTAGACTTTAAGGTGTCATTACATTCACAATGATGCCTTAGAAGGCACAAGCTTCTATTGAGCATCAAACTTGATTTTTATAATTATGTTAAAGAAAATGAGTTTTCATATCACCAGTTCTGAACTATTTTCATGAAAGAAGGTGAGGGCTCTTTTGAATACTGTGTTATAAATCCCTAGGAATGGAAAAGGTTTCTAATGGGTGGAATATTGCAGAGAGATGAGCCTCTCACTTGGCAGTAGTGGGGTGTAAAGTTCCTTGTACATGCAAACTTCATGTGAAATTTTAACCAATATTCATATAGTATTCTGCAGTGTTTGTCCCACTCAGCTGTTCTGCTCATACCATGATCCCCCAAACTTATGACTCCCAAGTAAGTTTGCTATAAAACAGAGAAGCTCTGCAGCTCCTCTTAGAAGGGGAATATACTTTTCCACAAACCTGAAACCTTCTCAGTAGGGATGAATACTTTACCAACATAAAACAAGAGCACACTTGTCACAACAGAAGATACCAGGAAGCAGCAGGACTTTTGTTTGTCCAGTGACAGACATCACAACTCCATGGGCTACACACACACACAAAAAAAAAAAAAAAAAAAAAAAAAAGGGGCATCTTTTCTGTCAGACACTATTGACTGTGCTACAGGATGAAATTCATGTAAAATAGATGTGTTGCTCACTAATGTCAAATGAAGTGCTTTTATTGAAAATAAGATGTGTTGCTTCTGAACAAGCAGCTTGAGATATATGCAAAGCTTGAAAGCAAGACAAAGTCTTCAGTTATTAGAATCAGTGATATAAACTGACATAAAGATTTATTTTTATGGTGTACTTTGCATTATTAATACTGGGCCTCACTATGTGCTGTAGTCATTTAAACTAATCAGAATATATACCCAGATGCTTCTGCTTTTTAATATCTTATTTAAATAGGATGTCTTGGGTAAGGAGTACAATTTATTATCACAAAACTGCCTTTGACTGATGTTTTGTTTTATCCATTTGTATTTACAATACTATTCTGCCATAGTAAAATACTGAAATTAGAACATACTATGTATTTTTAACAGAATTATTGTTATTCAGGTTTCTTATTCACATCAGTGTAACATATGAGAAGCCATTAGACCTCAAAAATCAAAATCAATCAGAAAGGTTTTTTTCAGAAAGTCTGTGTTTTGCTGTAAAACAATGTCATGTTTTTTCCCAAATGTTGTGTCCTAGATTAATAAAAATCCATGTGGAAAGACTCAAGCTGCTTAAAATCTGATAGAACTAGTGTTGGTCACATCAAGGTGCAATTCTAAGGAATGCATATCTTCTTTTACTGAGAAGCCCTGAGAATTAGATTGATTACATTATCATTTACTGTTTTACCTTTTGCTCTGAAATTAAATTTGCATTGAATGTTTAGTATATGTAGTGAAATAACTAGCATTTAAGTTATTTTAAATTACTAAACTCTGTGTGTGAATCTATATGTATTTAAAAAATGAGTAGGAAAGTTAAGGGGGAGTTATTATCTTCATGTTCTGCTCTCAATGAGAAATGAAAGCTGAATTTAAACAAGAGAGATTGTACAATTTAGCCCTTTTTGAACAGACGAGCACCACTGAAGTCAAAATGCTTTAGACACGTGTAAAACAGTCTGATTGTTGTATCTATTTTGGCATTAGCTAAACTGCTAGAGACAATAAGAGCAAGAGCAACTTCTATTTCTTTTTAACAAATGCTTTTCTTTATTCTTCCTCGGCCGTCCAGTCATTCCCAGCACAGCACTGCAACGCGTCCCCCCACAGTGAGCTTGCAGCGGACCATTTCTGTGGAAGGGTAAGATGATTCTCTGTTGAAGCTGCTGTCGAGGTGTCAGGTACCACTGAACTACCCACACACACAGAGCTCTTCATTGCATGTGGCTTTGCACACCACGGTGTTTAAGTCTGTGAGATGAAGCAGTGAAGTTTCAAATTAGTGCTGATCCTTTCTTGGTACTTACACTGAAAGGTTTGGTTTTCATGGAGATGAGAGTAGCTGTCATGGAGATGTATTGGGTACATTTCTGCAATTCATCTCACTTGACTAGTGTTAATATTTACTTGTGTTAGCTGTAATCTTCCCACTTATCATGGAAAAGCCCAGTGAAGTCTTACTCTGTTTTCTTAAGGTGTGCATGAGTTCTTTTTGACAAATCAGTGTTTAAAACTAAGGATGAAGAAAATTGAAATATATGCCCTATGCTGGTGAATATCTGTGTACATGAGTGTGTTAACTGTAGAACACAGCTCTGGGTGCACAGCTGCCTCAGTTTTAACTAAGACAGTGGTATAAAATGCCAACAATTCACAACTACTAATATTTTTGCATCTTTACAGTATTAGAAAGGCTGATACTTAACACAGGAACACAGATTTTGTTTGCACTGACTGGCAAAGTCTAAAAAAATGTCAATTCTTTTTTATTCCCTCCCATAGAAATGTGGAACTCTGTAGGCTCTATGGGTAATAACCTATCATTGGCTGCTCTCAGTTCATATTTCAGAGCTTTTCTTTCTTGTGATAAAAGTGAGACTATAAAGTTTCCACAGAGGAGAGATGTCATCTTGTTGTCTTTTATTTTCTGTTACAATTTATTGTGGTGCAGTCAGAAAGTAAATTGGTCACTGTATAAAATAATCCTGTCCTAAGTGAAGTCTGAAATGGTTTTCTCAAAAGTCCAAATTTTTAATTTCTCGTCTACATCTATGATTTTAAAATATGATTATTTAAAATATGTAGAACAGCTGTGGTAATTATTCATTGGAAAGTAGATTGAATAATGGAATTATGCAGGAAAAGTGCATGTGGCTCAAGGGCTAGCATCTGGAAGATAGTTCTATAAATAAAGCCTCAATCGTCATCCAACCCTAATGCTCAAAACAGAACCAATTTTAAGGTAGATCAGGTTGCTCAGGGTCTTGTCCAGTGAAGCTGTGACTGTCAAAAACCTGGGGATTTCTCAAGTCCTTCACTAGCAGTCTCAGTGCTTAAACACCCTCCTTTTAGATTTCTTTTCTTTATCTCTCTAATCCAAAGAGAGAGTTATAATAAATTCCCCTGACTCTTCTTCAAATCATCTCATGAACAAATTGATGTTTGGAATAAAACTGAGCTTCAAGAACAATCTGAGTGGTAGAAAAGGAGGGGGAGGGGGAGAAAAAAATAATTTGCTCAGTTGAGATTTAAGGAAGGAAATTCTATTATGATCTCTCTGGCTTGGTCTACTGGCCCAATTCAGGAATCATCCTGTAGCTTTAAACTCCTACTTAAATCTGGAAATCAATCTTTCTGAATGAATTTTTAGATAAATTGCTGAATCTGTACTGGCCACATGGACAATTTGCATGTACTGTGTGTGAATCATTACAGCACAGAAAATCTGCAATTGATGCCACAGGTCTCCTGTTGCTCAGGAGGTAGAAGAACATCAGCTTGTAATTATTACCAATCAACTTACACTGCATCATATTTCATTTCACTTAGGAAAGTGGGGCTGTTAGCCTATTCCACTGCTGAGCAGAAATGAGTAATCAGCTCAGCCCTAAATATTTCAATATGTTAAAGCTCAATTTATTCTAATGTTTTTGTGGAGTTCATGCTGCTATGTTTACAGCTAATAGAATTTGAGGTCAAAACAAAGTTATTTTTCTCTTTTAGGAACTATGTTCCTATCAGTAGAATCCTGTATTTAGGAGAATCCCTGTATTGGTTTTGAGATGCTCTTTTTAAACAGCTGCTTTACCTGCAAGGCATCCCTGGCACACACTGACATTTGTACCCTGCATGCTGGCTCTCTCTGACTGACTGTGGAGTCACTGAGGTGATATAATTATTGGGTCCTAGGAATGAAAAATTAAATCTAGGAGGGTTAAAGAAATACAGAGGGAATTGCATTTGCTGGCCTTTAGTCCTTTCCACCCTGTTGAAATATGTGATAATAGAGCTGCCCAGAATAGATTTTTAAAGAATTTGAATAGCTTTTTTTCAACAAGGTGATAGATGAACACAAAAAACCATTTAATTTTTTATTAGAGAGGGCTTTTGTGCACTTCATGTCCAGCAACAAAATGAATGACCAGGTGGGAAAAATAAAGACATCTTTAAAGATGTTTTTCCAATATATTCAAGCCATATATTCTTCACAGTATAATAACTGTACATGAGATGTACAGATTTATTCTGTGTATAAAGCCATGAACTTCAGAGGTGTTGGAGGTTTTCATTAGCAACTTCCCTAATGTTTTATTTTCATGGTTTAAAATCCAAGAAAACTCTAATGTTTGAATTTGAAAATATTATTATTTTGAGTTTTTTGAAGTGATTTTAATGAACAATCTTAGCTGTGACTATCCAAAACAGGAAGAATATTGGTTGAAAACAGACCTTGTTTTTTTTTTGAAATCCTGCCATACTAGCACACAAAGCTTTAATGTTAGTGATGTTTGACAGCTATTCTCTTTGCTTTTGGCATCCCCACTAAATTGAATTTTGTATGCTATCAGCCAGCTCTTAGAAACTGGGATTTTAACATATTTGATTGAGTCTTTTTGACTTAGTGATGTGTCTGAGCATCTGAAATATATCTAAAAATATTTATACATAAATAAACAGCATTTGAACCATGAATAGGGATAAGAATTTTTATTCTGAATAGGACAGATATTACAGAATGGTTTTAGTTTCAGAAGTGTCTTCAATAAAGTAATTTGAGATGCTTGCTACTAGCGGCCTGTGTATTGATATTTCCAAACATGGCTTAGAGGCACTGCTATTTTTAGGTATTCTCTGAGCATTTGAATACATCCTGTCTCCTGGTAATGCAATTCTGTTGCCTCTCACCAGCTCCATCTCATCTACATCTTTGTTTACAAACTATAAAGCTGGAGCATTCATGGTGTATAGAGCTATTGAATGCTGCAAGTAAAAGTTCTTACAACAGTGGTTTCAATGTGGAACCAATATTTTTTGAAAGCAAGATGCAAAGCAAACGTTTCTAGTATGGAGTTGTCTGTGCCGGGGTAGCAGGTGGTACAGAGATAAAGTTTTCAGGATTTATTTTGATTATTAGCATGTAAATAATATATCTCCTGGATCAGGGAAGAGAGATAAGTGATTATGTGAGACAAAGGATAAATGAACAAGCAGACAGGAATAATCATATCCCTTATAGAGCTAAAGAGTATATTAGTTGTCCTACATTATCTCTCTAAAAATCAATGAGATTTCTCAAACCCAGGAGGCAGACTATTGTGCATTTGAAGTAAATGTCAGGTGTCATGGTAAAAATGCAGTCCAGTTCTTCAAATCAAAAAGATTATTCCTGTATGCCAATTCCATCTTGCTATCTGCAAGCAGAATACTTGTCCTGGTGTGCAGGCTTTAATTTCTCTACAAAAGATAAAATGAAAGATTGCTAGAGTCCAGAGGTCTTCCTACAGAACAAAATCTGTTGCAAAATATAACCCAGTGCAATCACACATGCATCAGTCAGGTTGAAGCCTGGCTCCCAGCAGGTTCCCTTGTATTAAGAATATATAAAAGTTAGTGGCAATTTAGGCATGATGTTTACAGAATAAATGCATTAAAATTGGAGCCATTTCTAAAATTAAAATAAACCTTTGTTTTTACATGTTCAATGAACAAGAAATTTAAGGAATCCACAGTCAAATCAACAAAATACTTTTTTCAAGCAGATAGGGTAACTTCAGTTATCCTAAATATCACAGGCAAAGTGATATTTTGCTATGTAATCTGATAAATGTACATCTTATTAAAGGCTGAGTGCTTAGTTGTTAGTATACCAATATTTGGTCAAATGAAATAAGTCACAAACCAATTAGAAGGCCAAAACATTGTTTCAGTTCTTGCAGGCAAAGTTACTCCTCTGGACTGTGATGGTCAATGTGAAAGCAGTAGATAAAAGGAAGGCTTCCTTATTTTTGTTATTTTCAATAACAATTGAAAGTAGGATAGCACTAATTAAAGTCACTGTCAGGGGTGAGACCTCACAGGGTCAGGTGTAACAGTGGTGTGTGCAGGCACCACGAGGTGGTGAAGGACTGGCAGCTGAGAAAGGAAGGTCTGTAGCTCCCTACCACTGCCTGGTCCTGGTGCTTTGGTCACTGCAGTAAAGGCACACGAGAGGGAGGGCCAGAGAGGAAAAGCAAAGGGTGGAGCTGTTTCACATCATAATAGAAAGATTTTGCCAAGCCTAAGAGGGAATAACAAGGGGAAAAGTAAAACCCGAGGTGCAGTGGAAGTGGTATTACAATAAAACAATAGATGAGAGCAGTACAGACAGATTTTTTATTTGTGTGAAACAAGAGTTGTAGAAGTAGGAAAGAAAATCTATATAAAGAAAGCTTGGTTCCACCAAAACTCAAAGCCTTTTAAAAAGGGGTTTTTGAATATTTCAGGCCTTCAACCACTTAGAATTCCATATCATCTCTTGTTTGAGTAATCAGATTTTAAACCATCACACACACTGGCACATATTCTGTCCCTCCAATCTTCTTGTGTTCAATGCTGTGAAGAATGAACAATCAATCTGAACCACCTTATTTTAGGTTCTTCCAGTATGAATGTCCTTTGGTTGCCAGAAATAAATACGCAGGTATTCATCAGAATTTTTTGAAGCACGAGAGGAAAACTGGAATTTCTGTTGTGAAAAGGAAATGGCTTGGTCAGCCATATGAATCTAATGTAACTCAGTGCTCACACTGGGGTTTATTAGAAGCCAAACATATTTATACTGCTTAGGAGAAGGGCCTTGCTGCCTTAGATTTGGTCTGGGATCTTTCAGAGAATCACAGAATGGCTTGGGTTGGAAGGGACTTTAAAGATCATCTGGTTCAAACCCCACCCCATCCTCCACTAGGCCAGGGTGCTCAAATGCTCATTCAACCTGGCCTTGAACACTTGCAGGGGCTGGGTATCCACAGCTTCTCTGGGCAACCTGTGCCAGTGCCTCACCAGTAGATACATTCCTCTTTGGATTTAGTCTAAATCCACCCTGTTTCAGTTTAAAGCCATTTCCTGTTGTCCTATCCCCTGCGTGCTCTTCTCCTTGATTTACTAATGTGACTTTACCCAAATAATACAACTTCTTACAACTTCAACTTCACCTCCTGCTGTTTGCTCATTCAAGTAGCTAAGATGGGTTTTCTTGCACTATATGAGTACAAAGGTTGTGTGCCCTGACTTGTATATTGATGCTACCCTAATGCAAAGAATTAGATAAATATTCCTCTGGGCTTTCTGTGATCTGTGTTACTATAACACCAGAGCAACAAAGACTTTATGTATGCTTTCAACATCCTTTGTGAAGAAAATGGCAGCTTGGGGGGAGGAGAAAAGGCAAAAAACCAACAACAACAACAACAAAAAATTTAAAAAGCCATAACAAAAAAAACTGCAGCCAAATCAAGATCAAAGCCATGTTTCTAAGCCTCTGCAGATTTGAGACACCTCATTGATTGTATAAAACTGAAGAAATCCCCAGGGTCTGATGTTTGAAAGCACCCAGTGCTGCTTAATATTTCTGTAGGTATTTCAAAAAGCACAAAACGTGTCAGCACTCCAATTTTATAGATGGTGCAAAAGAAACAGAAAGACAGAGCTGTGTCAATTCAGATGAATACTAAAACTGACTCTTTTCCTTAATGTTGCCATCAGCACAAAAAAATCAATTCTATAATGGATTTTCTTTCAGTTAATTATTATAAGAATTACTTGTTTTCAGAAACCACTTCCTCATCATTTATCAGTCCAGTTTTAATCTCTTAAATTAGATCTATAATTACTATGGATTCCAGTCTATAGAAGAATTATAGTAATAGTCACATTTTTTTCTCTTGTCATTTTCTCTTTGTTAACAGTAAACTGATCAGACCAAATATACAGGACAAATGTAGTAAATAAAAAGCACTTGCTGTTTTCAAGATAATGATCAAATTAAACATGCATAAACCAAAAAGCCTACTAAGGAGAGAAATGCTGCACTTTGATTTATTTTTGGTCACTGCATTTTTATGACAGAAGACATTTTCTTAAGTGTTGACATTTACTACTTATTGTTTTCAAATATTAATTAAGTAATCCTTTGCTCTTACATCAGGCCTGCAGTTTATATTGTGATTTACAGAATCTGATCTGATGCATTCCCCAAAGCAAGTAACCAAGTCCATCCATATTGATTCTGCCATTGATTTCTCAGCCTGTAAATTTGTGTGGATTGCAGCACTTTATTTGCTCCTTTACTTCTGGATCTATTCATGTAAATCTTCCTTTCTTCTTTCCCTACCCTTTTATTTCCTTCCCTGATCTCATTTACAGAGGCACTGCCTCCCTTTATTCTGATTTCTGTCTTCATTCCTCTTTTCTTTCCTTTTTTTCCCTTCCCTTTTTTTCCCCCTACCTTCTGCTGCCTTCTGTCAGTCCAGGAATGTTTTCATCTCACACTCCTTTCTAATTTCTGCTTGATTTCCCCTGCTGCTCTGCTCTGTTTATATGTGGTATAGAGCTGCAGGAGGGTATAAAACATGAACACACCAAATTAAAGTGCTAGTACGCTTAGTTAGCACCTACAAAGTTACCTTCAGCTGTATTTATCACAGAAGAAATTGTAAATGGGATAAATAGTTAATGCTGGAGGCTGAAACATGAATTTCAGAAACACTGGATGTCAGACTGCTCCTTTTTCCAGGGTAGCTATAGAGTGCCATCTATTGTATCCAAATAAAACATCTTCACAGAACAAGCTGAGTTGGAAGGGACCCACAAGAATCACTGAGTCCAACTCCTGGCCCTGCAGAGGACATCCCCAAGAGTCACACCGTGTGCCTGAGATCATTGTCCAAATGCTCCTTGAGCTCTGTCAGGCTTGGTGCTGTGACCACTTCCCTGGGGAGCCTGTCCAGTGCCCAACCACCTCCTTCTTAAAATAAGTTCTGCCTTAGTTGCTGTTTTCTGCAGACAGCTAGACATTCTGAGTGCATTAACTATAAGCAAGCATCATTCACATTAGAGTTACTTTTCTTTCAGTTCTCCACTCTCCCATCATGTCATCTTTAAGTGTTTGATTCTACACCTCCTTTACAACATTTCTCTGCATTTTGTCTTGAGTTCTCTCATGTGTAGTGGAACTACATTCATAACGATTTTCCACAGAGGCAAAGGAATTTTTCCTAGTGTTGGTTCCCACATATTCATGAGAAATTGGAACAGCTGTTCTTAGACCTCCTTAAATAGCATATTAAGGGTTGACTGTAACTTTTATACTAGGTGATAAAATATGTAGCATCCTCACCTTCAGCTTAGACATTTCAGTGAGTGTTGATAAAGCATTGGCAGGTAACTAATTGCTGCATCACTCTTACAAGATCACTTGGGCAGTGGCTGGTGTTGTGGTTGGTTTCCTTAATAAATATTTGTCCTACTTCAACTTCATAAATTTTATTTCAACTTTTTTACCATCATTTGCCTTTTTTTTTTTGTTGTTGTCATTCTAAGTGCAGTATGCAAATGTAAACAATTACATATTTTTAAAACATATTTATTATATTAAGGTGAATTGGCATATACAGTCTATTTCCTATAGCTTTTGTAGTGCAGTAAGGGCTAAAGGTTATTTTTATAATGACAACAGTGCTTAGGTGTTCTTGAGTCCACATTTCAGATTCTGCAGGGTGCTCAGATATGAAAGAAATACAAAGGCATGTTAAGGATGGTCAGCCTCTATTCAGCCAAATCTGAGTCATGATCAAAATGATCTGATTAGGTAAAAGAGCAGGGGCAGAAACCCATTGCATTCTAATCACAGCTTCTGACATTTTCCCCTTATTGTCTGAACTTTCTCTGAACATAATCATCCAAGAGCAGAATGTGAATTTTGCTGTCAAAAGGCCAAAATTATAAAACAGCACTGGCAGCACTTTAGGCATAAATCTGCTGACTTGATCAGAGACAGGGATTAATAACTGGGCCAACATTTTGTTGAGCTGCACAGCTTACTATTCAGTAGATACCCAGTTGTATTGACCTAGTTTTGTCCATGGCCCTGGCTTTCAAATAATTTGATCCAAGCCGCCTGTCATATGTGAAAATACTCATTTTTATTTTGAGCAAGATCTCTTCTGATTTCTCACCAGTAGAGCATGCAAATACATTGGTTTGAATTTGCTGCCTCTTTTTCCTCAGTATTCTGGTAAATAATAAATGGCAGCTGCTCAACTCTTGCAAAGTCTTTCTGATGAGTAGGACTTGAAGATGACAAGTGTCACCATATCATTTTGGGGATGAGGAAACTGAAGCTGGGAGAACAAATGAGTTGCCAAGAACACTCAGCAGTGCATGGGCTAAGCAGAGAAGAGAAACCATGCTTTCAGTTCACTGTCCTAGTTCTGCTCCAACCCCCAGGCCACACTTCTAATTAAAAACCTGTTTAGACTTCTTAGATTCTGGATCACATTATGTCTACTCTGCACATATTTAACAAGGTGTTAAAGGAGTTGCTACAAGGCAAATCAACAGCAGTGATGCAAAAAGAAAAAAAAACCCTTTACCTTCATTTTATGATTCTTAAAAATACTTCAAAAATACACGAATTCAATACAATATATCTTTTGCTCACAGCTGTATTTTTAACCGTTTTCTGACTTTACAACATTAAAAAATTCAAGAGATGAAGGACCATATGAAGTAGGCTAATACTTTGCTTTAGTCTTCTCTTTCAAATATATGAAACTTCCATTTCAAAAAGCTGAGATGTTACTTTAACATCATAATCAAGTTGGGGATACCATTTGAATATTAGCACTGAGCAAAGATAACAACTGCCTGTGATTTCAGAGGTATCTTGTCAAGATAAAGTCTCCATGTATCCATAAGATTAAACTTGTGTCAAATAAGGCATCACTCAATTTAATAAGTTCTTCTCCTTTTTTCTCTGTTCTTTAAAAACAAAACGGAAATGAAAGATCCATTTGTGTGATGCAGAACTGTGCTATAATATGGAGGAAATATTGAATCTTTTATACAAGAAGCATTCCGTAGAATTGTGTGGTTTTGTTGTTAGCAACTTTTTTTTTTTGTAAACTTAAAGAATGAGTAGAGCATCTTATTTCTCTGGGAGGAATCACAGACGCCTATATGTATGTGTTTGGGAGACTTGCAGGCCTGAGCTTAAAATCTATACATCATAACTGAACAGCATTTGCATTTTTTCTAATAATTAAATTTTAGTGGGATTTGAAATGGGGTAAGTACCACTAAACATGGAGTGTGTGTGTGTATATGTGGTTGTGTGTGCTTGTGTATCCAAGGGAGAGCCAGCTCTGAGGCCTTGTATGTAGAGACTGGGAACAAGAATATTTGGGACCCTTTCTCAAGGATGCTACTTTGGTTGCTTAGGAAAGTTACCTCTTTCTGGAAATAAGTATTCCCATCAGTAAATTGCATGTTATGTTTACATCTTCTGGGTCATATTTTCAATTTACAGATGAAAAGAGCTGTGTGAGATATACCTGTTATTATTTATTGATTTCTATCACAATTAATAGTTTTTAAAGAGCGTGGGAAAAGCACGTACCCCTTGGGCTGCTTCATTGATAAAGCTGCAATGTGACTTAACAAATGCAAGATCCTGATAGTGTCAAACCAAAGTTTTTAATGAGATTCTGCTGGATTAGCTTGATCATGTAAATGTTATTTGCTCCAAATCTGTCAGGATCACAACTGCCATTGATTTGCTTGCATTTGTAAGTTTTTTCTTTGTTCATTTGTTGCAAAAGCAAGACTAGAATTTAAAATAAAAAAGTATGATATAAAGATTGGATATCTGGATATATAGTGTTGCTATAAATTAGATTATTAAGTATATTCAGTGTTTTGTTTTTCCTTTTAATAAATTTGTCACTTAACATAGTGAGGATGACTCCAATGGGGTGAAATTAATAGAGATGTTTGAATTCAGCCATGAGGGAAAAAAAATAATGCTGGCTGGTTCCTGCTTTATCTGTTCACCAGTTAACAGCTTTGTCACCTGTTACGTGGTTTCTTTAGGCAATAGCAGACCATTGTCTCTTAGGCAAAACGTAGTATGCTTAAGGTGCTATGAAAAATGCATATGCAGTAAGAGTGCCTAAACATCATGATTTTGTTTCTGTACAGAGAGCCTCGAAAAATCATCCTGCACAAGGGCTCCACAGGACTTGGTTTCAACATTGTGGGAGGTGAAGACGGGGAAGGCATTTTCGTGTCTTTCATCCTCGCAGGTGGGCCAGCGGATCTCAGCGGAGAACTGCAGCGAGGAGATCAAATCTTGTCTGTAAGTGTTCTGTTGGGCTGTCCTGACCAGCTTCTTCATCCTGTTCTGTGTCTATACTCAAGGGGCACACTAAGAATTGTTTCTCATTTCCATGTTGTGAAGTCTGAGCTGCAAACGGTTTATTCCTGAATATTTTGGGGTTTTTGGCCTTTGGGTTTTAGAGCATTTCTTATTGCTGTTACTTGCATTTAGGTGGGAATGAGACTTTTCTCTACTTAAAGCTACCTACACCACAGTGACGCTCCAGGAAAACCTAAGAACATTGCAGACCTAAGCATCCCATATTTTGGCCCATCATCCAGTTCCATTTTTCCCAAAACGCACACCCGAGTCCAAGGATATTTCTCAATTTCACCTTTTCTTAGAGGAGAAGCAGCAGTAGGATGAAATCATCTATGCTCAGGCTGCCATCTAGTGTGCACTCAAGTGCTTAGCAAATAGCTCGCTACAACAAGGAGGTTAATTAGGTTATGTTCATTATCTCTCTGCTCTGATGAATTTGATGATCCCTCTGAAATTCTTTTCAAATTTTATTGGATGAAATGCTTTTTAGCCTGAGGTTATATTTTGCAAACTTTAGACTCAAAAACATCTTTTTAATTTTTCATTCATGTAAATATTGATGTCACACATTTTAAAACGAGAACATTTGTGTTTTAGGCTCTGTCAAGTATTCAAACATCTGACTGAAATAATCTGAACATAAAGAAATTTGAATAACAATGAAAGCCTTGAAAATGTAGTTAAATATCCGTTGACATTATTCACATTCCTTACAGGAGAAAAAAAAAAAGAAACAATCCCAAATTGATTCAGATGTGACTGTTTCATGTGGAGCACAATAGCCTTAAGGCAAAGAGTTGAAATGCAGGAATTATTTTTCCCAAAGAAATGATGGATGCACTAGGCTGCAGTATCACACTGCTTCCCACTGTTGTGCCTTCTTTCCCTGTCAATCCTGCATCCCTGGCTGTAATTTAGTCAGAGCTGAGGATCAAGATGGCTTCAGCCTGGATGGTTTGTAATGTGTTTATGCAACACTTTCCTGGTCAATGTTTAAATTCATAAGAAAGCTGGATATGGTTTTCCTACATTGCTGAGGGTTGTCTTGGCCTATTCTATGAAAAGTGAATTTACCTTACAGCTGTCAAAATTTTGTAAAAAGTTGTAAAGAGGTGGCTGAGGGTGTTTTGCGATATTTAGAAAATCTGGTCAAGTTATCACCCAAGGGAGGCAGTAACCTGACATTGTGAGGATCACAACAGTGTGTTTTATCTAGACCTGTTCCTTAAAAGTGCTGTAAGAAAAAATGAGCAAGAGCAAGTAAAGGGTGTTTGGTGCTGTTGGGAGTCCACACAGGCAGGCGGGCAGAACAACCACATGACTACATCTGAAATGCAAAGAGTAAATTTAATTAATTACCTGGCTAACCAGAGGATCCCAAAGCCACACCTGGGCAGAGACGCAGGAGTGGGAAGGCAGGAACCATCAGGCTCAGCCCACCCTGAGGGGTGGCAGGGCTGTTCTTTGCACTCACTGATTGAGGGCCCACACACATGGAGCTTACCACCATGATGTGATCTCTGTGCTTCTTATGATCTCTGAGCTCTGATTTCTCTCTCCCAAAGCAGGGAGCACAGGCATGTCCCTGGGAGTGCCTCCAAGTCCCTCAGACACCTACGCTATGTCTAAGCAGAAATTCTGCTTCTCAAAACAGACAGAGGATAGACAGAGTGGGCATAATACATGGGCTATATTCCCACACTGATACTCTCCAGGCCTCAGCATTCCCACCTGCAAGGTCTCTTGGAATCTCACATCCTCCTCTGCACTGCTTTTAACCCTTTCCTCCCAACAATGCCTTAAAGAGCTGTCCAAGTAGAAAGTTCCTAGGGAATTGCAAGAAAATCCAAGTGGATTCTTATAAAGTTATCCTTATGAAGAGATAAGGAAGTAAAAGGCCTGTGTCAAGAAGAACACAGACAAGGAAGCCAAAGAACAGAAACAGAAGTTTCTTCAGGACACTTACATAATTTATTTTTCTTTGGTTAGATGCAGCAAAATAGGGTTGCCTAACAGAGACTAATGAGATCAAAGCCTTTCACAGTACATTGTATTCAAAAATCCAGAAGTTAAAATACAAATTTAAAGGTCCATTTTCTTTTCTTTTTAAGCAGGATATATTTATAACTGTATGCTACAGCCGTGGTAAAATTTTTAACTCTCATTTTTCTGTTTTGTAGTGACATTTTCCATAAGGTCTAATTAACATTACTAGTGTTGCATCAGCACTTACTTGTCATGCAAGAGTTGTTTATTTGTTCATTGAGCAGACAGGGATGGAAATTATTACTAAATTAGACTGCATACATATCCCCAGGCAATCACCCAGTCAGGCCCTTGTTATTTATTTAGTCACAAATAACTATTATGGATCCATTTTGCCATATCAGAAAAAAACAATTTCATGCACAGAGCTCATTAATCTTGTACCATTGTCTAGTGAAGGGTCCCAGACACCTTCGTTTATAAGGACTGCAGAAAAAAATGTCTGTTTCTCTATGTTTGTTCCTTCTTTTTTCATCCTTCAGAAACACTTATTTCCCCACAGAAATACTTTTCCCATTTGTTTCTCAAAACATGACAAATCTGATTAACAAGAACAAATAGTCCCCTCAAAGCTGCTATTTGTAATCAGATGAAGCTTGCTTAAATTTCTTACAGACAGGAAGCATAGTAAGTGATTTAGAGATTGGAATTTAATTTCTTATGAGATTGGTATTGCAGAATTAGAATGAAGCTACAAGAGTTCTTCTATTGTGATATTTTACTGCCTTTACAATGTGGTGTGACCTGCTTTTTGGCCAATCCCTCTAATATTTATTATCTTTCAGAATGCTACTCCTTTCATTGTTGTCCCTGCCCATTGTAGGGGAGTTGGACTTGGTGACCTTTAAAGGTGACCATTTCCCACCCAGACTGTTCTATGATTTAATTTAATCAATTTAATCAATTTAGCTGGTGTCCTCCTGCGTGACCATAGGCAGGGTGCATCATTTCCCTAAGCCTCAGTCTCCCAGGTGGACAGTGAGGATCACAGACTCTCTCCAAATTCATTCCTGGGCTGTAAATATGGCAATGTTGTCTGGTTGAGAGCTGTGTGTTCTCACCTTTGGGAATGTACCTACAAAAATACCTAAAATAGATTGCAAATCCACCAGTGAGACCCAGCAAGCCTTTTCCTTTGCAGGCACTGTCTTGGGGAGACACATTGGGGGTGTGTACATCGTCCCAGAGTCAGCCGACAAGGCTTGGACAAATCCCACAATCTCCAGCCCTACAGCCCTCCGGGAGCACTGGGAAGGACGGTGCTGCAGCCTTGGCCCCATTGACGAGTGAAATTTGAATTTATTTTTCCAAAATGCCACCAGGTGGCGGCCCAGGATTAGTAATAGCAGCGTTTTGCCTTTGGCTTAAACTTCAGAAAAAGAGGGGCTAACAGGTTTTTCCTTGTTTTAGTTAATTGGAAATGCTTGAAAAATATCTCAGAAAGAGGCTGATATTCCCAATGCTCCTGTGAAGAGAAAACAAATGAATCCTATCTGAACCTTGAAGGTCAATTGAAAAATCATGGAAAATCTTCTGTGTTGGACAGTAAAACATTTCAAATAGCCCAATAATGAATTTTTGTGTTCTGCTTATGAGAAGACTGGGGTTCCTCCCTTATAATGTTTTCTTAAAATTCTGATTTCTTCTGGCTATAATTCATTATATTCCTTAGAGTCACCACCCAACTAATTTTTTTTCTCATTTCTGAATGTCTTTAAAATGAAGTAACACACACATCACCAATGCAAGTTCATCACTGTACTAGAATGTATCCTCCCCTGTAGTATTTTCCTCAAACTGAGTATATCGTAACTATGATCAAGTAGCTTTTTGAATTCTAATAGACATTAATGCTTGATTTACTACATGTGCACACTCAGATTAATTTTCATCTTAGATACTTAATAGGCCAAAGGAAACAGTTCAGAATATCCATGGAAAAATCATTTTCCTTGTAGAGTGGCAGAAATGAGGTGCCAGTGTGTTAAATGATTTGTTTAAAATCATTTTAGAAGGCTGGGCCAGGTTTAGAGGCTGCTGGAACTCAGATCTAACCCCAAATTCTCCATCTGTTAGGAGAATGCAGTCTTCAATAAAAATAAAATGTAATGTTCCCTGATGCCATTCTTGCAATTTTAAGTTCCACTCCCAATGCTAAGGGATATTTTCCTATTAAAATAGCAATGGGAAACCAGTGTTGGTTAGTCAAAACCACCTGCATTAGAACAAATTTTTTCCATGAGTCATATGCATAAAATAGCCACCCATTGTGCATATACCCTGACAGAAAGCAGTCCTATAATTTTTGGAAATATGTACACAGTAAATACATTGCAATTTTTAAGGTAAAGTCCTGGGGAGGCAGGAGAAGCAATACAGTCCTTTTCAAAGAAAAATTGCCACATCGTTTTTTGCATTACAATTAAAAAAAAAATCTTGATAAAACGTAAGTCTTTCTTTTAGGTGACCAGCCTGAATGCTTCAAAGCATTTTCAGTGCCAAGTGGGTGACTCTTTCAATAGGTACAGGACCTAAAACAGAGAGAATTAGTTACACATGCAAGTTCAGCAGCAAATATCATATTTGCAGTTTCACAGAAATAGTTAGTGCATATTGCTCCTTGAATTCCTAGGATGACAATTCTTTTCAAACAGCTTCATCATTTTCTGTAAGGCTGCATCGAGTTGTGTGCAAATGGGAGGAACACGGTGAATTAATAGGCATAAGGAGTCAACAGCAAGTATTTGCATTTGAATCTTAACTTTGGAAGTTACTGAATTTTATGTCTTTGTGCAAGGTTAAAGCTCAGATTAAGGTACTTAAAAGCAGACATTACATGTTTGCTGGGTGTCTGGTTGCCATTAATGTCAAAGGAAGTGAGAGGACATTGAGCTGGCCAACTGTGGGCTGTATAGAGCAGGCTGAATTTCTCCCTAAGCTATAGTACCTGTATTGACTTTTAAACTTAAGCACCACATGCATTCGTATCTATATTTAGGTGTCTTAAACTGCATCTCACATTTCATGTCACTTTGCCCCTTTGATATATATTTGCTTTTTCAGCTATCATGCTTCCTGAGTCACAAATAAAAGTAACATAAAATCGTGAACCATAAAGGCAGTATCAGTTTTATTTCATTCTCCTGTAGAAATGCTTTGTGTTCACAATGGCTGGATGCAGCGTGACTTGGAGCCTGAAAGTAGAATCAAGGGGAAAAGTAGACTGCTTGCTCTGGAGCAAGATGACTGCTCCCAGGCAATGCATCCACAGGTTACTTTAAGGGAATAAAACTTTTCTGAAGGGTGATTGCTCAACAGCAGCGGGAAAGAGTGGAAAAAGAACAGGCTGCACTGCAAAGAGACATGTAGTACTCTCGTAATACTTCCATTTCCCCTCTCATCTAACCTGAATCAGGTGAATGAAGTTAACCAAAGCATTCTGTGTGATTTTTCTGTTGATCTGGTGTAGTATCAGGATGTACTCCTATATGGGGAAAGACACTATCTTTTTTCCCATGCTGCTTTCTGAGAATTAAACAACTACGGGTTGGGCAGGAGCTGGTGGAGATACTCTGTGGGGTTTTATGTCACTGGTACATGGCAGTATATAAACCTAGTTTGCAACACCAGTATTTGAGCATCTCACTTCAGTCCTGTCTCTGGTGTTTGATACAAGGATCTTCTATGCAGAGGGATCTTATATTAATCAGATTTCATCTTGTGTCCGTGCATCGTTCAGCTGTTGTTTTTTTTGTGAGACATTTGCTATTCTTTATGAACAGTTTAAACATTTCTTTGTACTTGGTTCCTCCCACACAACTCCTACCCACCCTCTCACTCACACCTGTAGCCAAAAATACAATATGCTTTTGAAAAAACAGAGCCTTCTTCAATTTCTGCTCAAAAAATGTCCATGTAGAGCAGGATAGGATGTGAGAACTCTGTGCTTACTTACAGCAAACATTTATGCTCTGTATTTGCTGCAGTTGTATTTGACCTTCAGACTGACTTCCCTTCCTTTGGTACAGTGAAGCTTTCAGCTTTCTAATTTAAAATGGTTATTTTGTTCCTGATAAAAGCAGTAAAACTGCTCAGGGCAAATAGTGCATTTTGTTACCTAGTTACAAAACTAAGATAAATGGCAAATACCATTTGGTTTTCCTTCTCAGATTTTCTTTTTTCCAAAACACAGCTGTCTCAGAAAATGTTTGAAACATCTCTATAGGGCCTGGTATCTTTTCTTCTTGGATCACCAGTTTGTCCCTTTTGTGTAGTAGTGTCAGGACTGTAACAGATAATCCCTTTGCCCTACAGGAATTGTTTGCAGAGGCACTGACCATATCCTTAGGATGCTTTCTTCCTCGTGGTGGTGTGAGTGCTGCATGACTGTCCTCAGGCAAGGGACAGTCTATCAGTTTCTGTGGCCTTTAGCTGCAATTGTCTATAGACTTCTGTCATGTTTTTAACTTTAATCCTGCTTAGTCAGTATGTTAACTGTGTAAACCTGCTTTGTATCAATGCATAGAGCACTGCTTGGTGTATAATCAGAGCATTGATTTATTTATAGTATATAATCAGAGCAGTGATTTAAAGGGGTAAATCAGTGCACCTGACTGGACTTTTCTGAAGTAGAATTAGTTTGATAATCAAGCAAGAATGTGTTGCTGAATATATCCAAAGGATCAATACTTGATTGTAGGTGATATATGTGACAGATCTGTGAAAAGAAAACCTCTGGAGAGGAAAGGAGCTGAGAGCACAGGTATTGTGGTATGTTAATGGGATGACACCAACTAGAAGGACAAGTAGATAACTTACCTTGCTCTGAAGCAGGCATTTTACATGGGTCAGATGACCATTTTCCTGTAAAAATTTCCATTTCTTTTCACATATTATACAGAATTTAGCATAACCTCCCTTTACTGAAATAAATCCCATCCAAACTGGCCAAACATTCATGAATCTGTTTTTGGTGGAGAATATAGAAAAATAAGTGTAAGTCAGATAATTCTAGATTTTATTTTCAGCAGTAAGGAAGAATAGCCAAAAAATGGTAGAATGAAGCAGATTAATCCACTAAACATTTCTAAGGAGAAAGACAACTTGCCCTTGAGTAACCATACCGTGTAGAGGCAATTTTTATGATTTTGTGCCAAAAGGTAATGAGGAAGTAACATGAACTTCAAGACTAGTTTGCTGTGCAGTCACAGGTGTGGAACTCAAGTAATCAACATAGAAAAAGTGAAAGCTGAATTAGTCACTGTGGTAATAACAGCCCAAATCTTAAAAATTTATACATGTTAGGTAAAATCCAGGGGGAAATTCAGAAGGGCAAAGTGTAAAATGAGCTGTACTTTCAAGACTTAGAAAAGGCATCAAGAAAATGTTATGTTTGATATAAATAGAAAGCCAAGCAAGAAATTATATTCCCAATGAGTTGGAAATAAGATTTTTTAAAAGTGAGAGTTCAAACCTTTAGTGATTTTTTGTTGTTTTGTCTTTAAAAAGACATGGATCCACAATTATCCGATTAGGGCAGTTATGAAGAAACAGGAAAAATCCTTGAAGTGGACTTCGGCAAAATCAGATTAGAACTTAGACGAGTTATATGTTGTAAACAGATGAAGTTGATTCTCATATACTTCAGGAACTATTCAATGCAGGCCATTCATAATTTTATTCAAGAACTGAAGGAATATTTGGGAGTATAGGTTGCCCAATTTTCAGGGAAAACTTCTGGGAGAAGCAGTTAATCTATTTGCAGATACTTAGAAAACAGCAGAAGGAGGAGTACTACTCCTGATTAATTTTTCAAGAATAAATTGCAAAATATCATTTTCCTCCTGAAAGAGCATTAGTCACAGAGAAGAAGTCATAAATTTAATTTTACTGCAAACTTGCAGGCCCTGTAATCTGCCTATCAACATCTTCATAGAGTAGCATATCATAAGCCTCCAAAAAAAAAAACATGGAGAAAAGCAGAAAAAAGCAAAGATGTTGTCATGGAGAGAAATAATGGAAAGATCCAGGGCAAAAGAGCTGTTTAATATAAGTTCAGATATTGCTGACAACACTGGGAATTCTGGGATTTGGGAATGAGGGTTTATGTCTATATGGGATCATCTGGGTGCACAGTGCTCTGCCTTTTCCAGATAAACTCAGTTTCACCCCTCACAATGCATGCAGACATATGTTCAGTACTCACTGTCATCATGATGAGCCAAAAACATTTCACAAAACTGAGACACCCATGCAATTTCCCTGTACAAGAAGAGAGATTTAAAGGTACAGAAGGCAACTGGGAACCTGGTAAAGAGAAGCTGGGTGCAAAGACTGGAACAAAGTCTCTTTTCCCATGAGACTGTGAAGTTTAGAACTCCTGGGAGAAAAACCCTAGCATCCCCCTTGATAGTAAAAATTCATTTTAATTTCGTATGGATTGCATACATGTTAACACTTCCATCTGGAAATAATCAGTCTTGGGGAAGTGAGCTGGTAGCAAACTGTTTTTCAGTGTTGTTGGTAAATACATCTAGTCTGATGGCTGGAAGTAGAACTTAGACATACCCAGACTCAAAATATGAGGCATTTATTTTGTAATCAGAGCAAGTGATTGTATTGCCAGAGAAGCTCATAGACTTGCCACTTTAGGACTTCAAAATAAATAGATTACTTTCAAAAATACAACCTTAATAGAGATTCCAAGGGAAAAAAATTACCAACAGCATATTCAGGAATGCTGCATATACTGCTGCATAATTTCATCTCATTAATTTAGGAATTTGTCTTCCAGCTGGATTTCTCTCTCCTCACCACAACTCCTCACCCACATCTTTCTGCAATCTGTAACATACAGTGGAATTGTCTTGATGCAGTAACTGTTTCCTAACTTAGCTCTCACATTTCAAGCACATGATCAGAAGCTAATAAATTATACCAACAATTCTCTTGAATAAGGTATATCTTTTTTTTCCCTAAGGGTGTTAGCTATCAGACCTGTCAGTTCTGTGTCATACACAGCTAGTAAATTGGCCTAGACTAGAGGCTCTATATTTCTGTTGTGATTAAATCATCAGTTGCCTCTAAAATCTTCATTTTACTATTGCCTCGGTGAGTAAAAATGGTCTCATGCCAGACTGCTTGCTCTTCAGCTCCTTATAGTTTAAGGAGGAGTGCACATTCAGTTCAAGCACTCTGACTTGGCAAATTTTGGTGTAACACTGTCAAGCAGAATTATATCACATCTGATACACTGAAGATTTGTAATGAGCTTTTCACCCCTCAGTGTTGCTACACTGCCAGGCTAACAGTGAAAAAGTGAAAGCCAAGCTGCTGGACACAATGGCTAAAATCCCTGAGCTTTATTCATACAGAGCTCTGCCCCAGGCTGGACTTTTGCCTTGTGCTCAAACTAACTAGTCTCCAGGAATCATTCTGCTCGTCAGTTTTGAGTGATTAAAAAAATTATCACGTGACACAAACTGCAAGGTAATAGAAATTGGCCATCCATTAAATAGGGTATTGAAGGGATATCTGCAATAGTTTGTGCAAGGAGTTTTCTGAGATCTTTTTGAAAAAACAAATTAGATATACCCTGAATCTGAACAAGCAAGCCACCAGAATGGGAACAAAAGGAAAATCACTTAGAGAATACAAGAGCTATTTCCTTTCCACTGGTTATAAAAAAATGTGGTTTATATGAAAGTATGGCACTTTGTTTATTAAAAGTGTCTATGTCATAATCTTCATCTGTAGAACCAGAAATATATTATGAATGCTGTGATTCAGGGAGTTTTAATATGAAATGTGAGCACTGAACATTTACTCACATCATTCCAGTAAGACAGTCTACCCTTCAGCCATTGACACGTTGCCTCGTGGTCACTGGGTTGAGTTCAGCATGGAGGTGCCGTGGCACAAGCCAATGGCCATCTCACCTCTCACAGCCTCAGAGCCCTACTCTGGATGTGGAAGTATGAAAACACCTATCAAGCAGAGCTCAAAGCAAGGATTTCAGTTTTTAAATTAATCTCTAACTCAGTGCTCAGGGTCACTTCTGTCTCTAGGCAGCCTCTAAAATTGTTTTGCCTTTTTATTTGAGTTCCTGAGTACCTATTTCTTGTTGGCTTCAGCTGAAATGAAGTTCTTATCATCTTTGAGGTATAAGGAACTTGTTAAAATGGAAACCTTTACCTCATTTCAGAAGCAAGAGAGTTTCAATCATTATTTCTGCTTATACTGTCCTTTGAAATTCAAATGTGAAGCAAAACCCCTGTGGCATTATAAGTAAAACTGAACAACGTTGGCTTGGTTGTATCCATTCACTTTTGCTTGCAAATGTGAGAGTTAATTTAGGAAACAGTTACTGAATAAGGAAAAATATCTTTTAGAGGTATATGGACACCAAGGTATATGGAATAAATGCTACTAAAAGGGGCATGTCTAAATGACCCAGGATGAGAGCAGGAGACAAGAAAATACAAATGCTGAAAACAGAATTAGAGAGAAAGAGGGATATTTCAGAAAGGCAGGAAAGTGAATGGAAGTAACAGTCGTGTGTGAATAAAAGCTGTAGGAGGGAGGAGGGACAGTTTGATATTTTACCAATTCAGAGTAGAAAGAGAGCACGAACTGCAAAGGAGAAGGAATGTGTGAATGCTTGAAAAGATGACACTGTAGTGAGATCCATGAAATTAGGTGGTGGCAGGAATATAAGGGGGTTTGAGCTACCACACAGAAGGAAAAAAATTTTAAAGTAGCAACTAGATTTGAATTTAAGAGCTAATTATGAGCTCTCCATTTTAACAATAATGAATGCTCTTACTAACAATTGTATTTGATGCATGTTTTATGTATAAAATGGATGAAAAACATTATTTATATTTATTTTTAAATTAGCTGATAGACACTGGCTTGTGTTATTAGCTAGTATAGTACTGCAACAGGTATTTTTCACAGGTAATACCAGTTGGCTCAATATGCAAAAAGTACATCTTGACTTTCCCATTTAGTAATATGACAAAATTCCTTTGATCCCCTTGCAGTTGCTGAATCAGCTCCAGTTCAGGTTGGTACTTGAAGAAGCTGGTAGCTATTTAGTGATCTGAATAAAAGAGTTGTCATGTCCATTAAGGCTCCAGTAAGTCCATGTGTCCTTTTCATTAGGTGTCATTTACCTCTTAAACTAGTTTTATTCATTAAACTAGTTTTGAGGAATTCTGATGGAATTGAGGAGAAATGGCTCTTAAGATGTCATTCTGTGAAATTATTTCAGTCTCAAAGTTTGCAAATCTGCCATAAAAGCTACTATCACATGGGAAGCAGATCTTGTATCGGAATTAAAACATGTTTGGATTGAAACATAAGTCTTTGCCTATGGTTCTAGGCTTAACAGGTATTGTTTCGAATTATTCATGTGAGTCATAAATCTTGTTGGTTCCTACTGTAAAAGGCAGAGTGTGCAAGACACCTCTTCAAGAGCATAATTTTTTTTCTGCTCCAAATATGCTTTGATATCCCTTTCTTTTGGCTTAGCTGCCTCTCTAAAGTTCCTGGCAGAAAAAGGCATGATACATCTCATACCCCCACAGTGGTTCTTGTTTTCCAGAGAGAGGAGAATTTGCCTCTAGAATGTCCAGCTCCTCAGAGCATAAAGAGCAGCTTACCAGAGGCAAAAATTGTAACTCTAAGGTAGCCAGACGAGGAAAATTTAAAAGGTCGCTGAAATTGCTGGCCCATAAAAACAGAGAAGGAGGGTGCTGGACATGGAGAAGAGCAGATGGGACACGATCCTATGCTTTCAGCAGAGTTCGGGGGGAGAAAACCACTGTGCTTCTCTGTGCAGCTCTAACTAAACAGTAGAAAGTGGAGCCTCAGATGAGATCAGAATTGAGAAGGTGAGAGAAATGCAATAAATCTTGCCTGGAAATACATCAGAAGCTGGAGAGTGAAGACTCCTCTCTCTTTCCTTCTTTCTTTCTTTCTTTCTTTCTTTCTTTCTTTCTTTCTTTCTTTCTTTCTTTCTTTCTTTCTTTCTTTCTTTCTCTTCTCTTCTTTCTCTCTTTCTCTCTTTCTCTCTTTCTCTCTTTCTCTCTTTCTCTCTTTCTCTCTTTCTCTCTTTCTTTCTCTCTTTCTCTTTTTCTCTCTTTCTCTCTTTCTCTCTTTCTCTCTCTTTCTCCTTTTTTCTCTCTTCTTTCTCTCTCTCTTTCTTTCTCTCTCTTTTTCCCATCCTTCCTTCCACCACTTCCGCCCTCCCTCCCTCCCTCTCCTTTCCCTTCCCTTCAGTAACAAGACAAGGACTGTCCCATACCAGTGTTTCCCCTGCTGGTGCCACCCCCCAGCCATGTCCCAGTGCCCATGGTGCTGAGCCCACTTTGCTTCCCCAGCTCTTCCAGCAGAGCCTTGGCCTCAGGCTGAGTGTGCAGCCTTCTTTGCCTTGCAAAAAGCTGCTGAGAGGCTGTACTTTGGCAGCATGTCCTGGTTTCTTACACTTGTGCTTTTTGGTGGGTTGTGCCAGTTGCCAAGAGATGTGGGGGCCGTTGTGTAGAGTGGTTATTCCACCTGCTTGTGAGGAAGGTTTTCCTCAGACATGTTCATGGCAGATCATCCCTAATGGGTTTTTTCCAGTGTTCCTTGTTTTACATTCCCAGTGACTAAACAGGACTCCTGGAGAGCATGGCCCAGCTTTCCTCTCATCCCTTGATGATGTGCTTGACAATACTTAAGTTGATGTGCAGAATTAAGGCAGAAAGTAGGGGGTTTGTATCTTCTCTTAATGCAAACAATGGGAATTCTGGCTGTGAACAGTTGTCATTATTCAGACTTCTGTTTGCTTTTTTCAGGCACCAAAAGCTCTTATATTATGATTTCAACAAATAGAAGAATTTAGGCAGAATTTGAAAACTCTGCTCTATTGTTTGTTTTGTGGTAAAAGAATGCCTTTCCTTTCACCTTTTAATTTAGTGTATAAAAGCATGTACTATGTCAGTGACAACTTAAAGTAATAGAAAGAAACCCTTTATGTTTTCTCCCCAGGGAAATATGTTTTTCCTTTCTTTTCCAATCCAACAAGGTATTTGGTTCCAAGTATTCATTTAACTACAGTGTGAACACAAAATAAGGTGGCCTAAAGAAATAAATGGCAAAATAAATCAGATTATTCTGCTAGCTTCTGTTTGAATAACCTACATAAAAGTCATGTTCAGTTTCTAGAAGCCAACCAAACTGCAACAGGTCTGTTCAGAATACAATCAAATTTCCACTGATATGGGCCACTCAAATATTTTAGAGGGAATATAACTCTTCCAATTTTAGAAGAGCTTAGTCTATGCCAAAAGTAAATCTGATCTTTCATTTCAATTATGATTCAGTATTAAATGAAGAAGATCATGCTTTAGAATCAACAAAAGCAAAGGCCCAGTAATTACTGTGAGCTATTGTTGCATCTTTTTCTACATCTCAATTTAGTTTTGACTCTAGAGTTTTCAACTCTAATCTTCTACTGCAGCACTCCTCTTTGTTTGTAAGCTTTGGAACTGCTTTTTGCCAGTTCAAAACACAGAAGAGACAGACTTCAGTAGAAGCTGCAGGCTCTTCGTATTTCCATTATGTCAAATTCATTTTAGAGTTAGGCATCAGAAATTGTGCAGTCAAGTTCATTCTGGGCCAGGACATCAGGGCGGTGCAGTCAAGCTCAGAACAGCTACTTTGCTTATTGTATAATACATTCTAAAGGAAGCAAGCCCATTTATTTATTTATAGAAGAAAATATAAAAACTCAAACAATCAAAACACCTTTGATATTTATTAAACTTTCCTGTGCACATTTTCACCCTTTTCTGTTTTTTTAAAATTTTGTTTTACTGATTATTCTTCACATAAATTATGGTAAATTAATTAAAAGCAGTAGTTTTAATCAGATTTAACAATTTGCAATGAGATCATATCAGGGAAAAATGTTACTGCACACGATTATTATGAGACATTAAATTAGGATTGCTTCGGAGGAAGAAGCAAGACAGAGTAATATTTATTTTATTCTCTCCAAATTCTTGTTCATTTCGGTCTGATGGTAAAAACTTGATTAAAATATATAAACTAATGGTGCCTTTCATAAAGATTTAATGTTGCTATGTGAATATGCTGGCTTTCAACTAGAAGGTTTGGGAGCTGATTATATTTGCTTTTAAATAGGGGGAAATGATACCCAGAAATCAAGTTAGCATCTACTATTCTTTTTCTTCACAAAGTCAGACTAGATTATAACTAATTTCTAAATTTAATACCCATTATCCTCCAGTGAGATTCTGTCACTGTTGGTGAATAAAATAACATGCAAACAGAACTCTCCCTATTTAGCAATGGTTATGTGATTTTTTTTTCTGCAGGTGTGTGTCTCCAAGAGGGAGATCACTGTTTTGGCAACCTGATGTGGTCAGGTCATTTCCCTGTTCAACATTGCTTAATCTGGTTTGCCTAGCTTGAATATGAACTAGATAAAAATTGCAGAGGATAGAATTTATGTGTTATTTTCTCTCTGACATTTCTCTTCCTTGCTCTTTTGATTTCAGCCACTCAGGCCTCTTAGATCTTTCTCAAATGTCTATCCCCAGCTATATCCTAATGTAAAAGTGAAATTAATTTCAGGAAAATTCATTCACTGCAATATTTTGTGTTTGTACCTTAGGCAGTCATTTCTTCTAGACCAAGGGTGCAAAGGGCAAAAAGAAGTCAGCTGCCATTTCAGCTGAAATATTCATTTCAGCTGGCTTCTTGTTTTTCTGTAAATATAGTGAAAAATATAGTGAAAAATATTTGTAACAACTTCAGTGAAATTCCTGTCCTATATTCACTGTCTTTATGGGTTATTAGGATTGTCCTTATTAGTTCACACAGACATTTGTTTACACAGACTATTAGTTCACATGGACTATTTTTTCTCAGAGGAGAAGGAGAATAAGCATGTGATTTCCTTAATCTTTCATGCATTCTCTCCTTTTATCTATGGAGAGATGATTGGGATTTTTAAGTAATGTTTAAATCTTCTGTACTATTAACACAACTTCACAGACCATTACAATGTTTTCCTGTATTGCTTAAGAAAGTCTTGTGTCCATTAAGGCTCCAGTAAGTCCATCCAGACTCTCACAGTCTCTGAGCTCAAGCCTGAACAAATTTATTTTTTTTCTTGCAACATTCTAATGCTGTCCAGGTGACATAACCCATATCCATCTCCCCAGCTCAGGAACTTGGGAATTCAGGAGTGTTCCTTTAAGCTTTTCTTCAGATCATCCTATGCATTTCTGGGGGGCTCTCTATCAAGGACTTCAGTAATGAAAGGGAAAATCATACAGATGAAAACAAAGCTCTCTCTTAAAGGGAAGGTTACTTGGCTTCAGAGTTGTCTTCAGACAGAATCAAGGCTGATGTTTCCTTTATGCCATGATATAGGCACTGTTCTTAAATTTAGGAATTCTGCTCACACTTCATAAAACTCAGTTTTGTGTTGAGTTATGCAGTAATTGTAGTGCTGGTACATCTGTGCTCAATGCAATGCAGCATCAAGTGTCATAGCACCATGACTGAGGAAAGGTAGGGAACAGCAGCTATTTTTCTGCAGCAGTACCCGAATTTGTGCTCCTTACAGGAAGCTGGTATTCCCAACAGGTGTTGCAGAGTCCTAGTTGACATCATCTTCCTCTTTAGGTATTTTCACTGTTGTAGGTTAAAATATGGTAGATTTTTATGGCACTGAAAGTTCTACTTCTCTCCTTTGATTCTTTTAGAATGCACTTAATTATTGCTCTCTGGGGTCATATATTCCTAGACTGAATTTCATTGAGTGTTTCCCAGAGGTTTCAGTGCACAACTTTAATGAAAGCTTTTGAACCTTTGGCTCATTTTTTTGCAAGCTTCTACCAGCCATTATAACATCCCAGGGAGATGGGACAACTGAGAACTCCTGTATTAAATTATTAAGTTTATCATGTTATATTTGCCCCATGATCATAATTTCTGTGTACAGTCTTCAGTTCTACAGCATCATGCAGTCTTCTGGATCAGAAGCTGTGGTATCTCCTGGGCTTTATATAAATTCTATCACAAATTAGTTTTGCTAATAGCAATAATCTAAATGTTTGCATACTGGTAAGGACTAAATTTTGTCATGCAACTAAGGAAGAAATTCTTTATGATGCCGGTGGTGAGACACTGGCACAGATTACCCAGAGTGGTGGTGGGAGCTCCATCCCTGGAAGCATTCAGGGTCAAGATGGACAGGACTCTGAGCCACGTGGTCTAGTTGAAGATGTCCCTGTTCATTGCAGAGATGTTTTAAAGTTCCCTTCCAACCCAAACTATTCTATGACTCTGTGATTCCATGTAAATAATAATTGTGTTCTCAAAACAGCATAATTGCTAAAATTTCATCAAAGACAGCAAGTTAAGATAGGCCAGTTTCTAAATGTTATTGAGCCAAATAAGTATATTCATAGCAGGCTCAATAGCTGTTAGTTAAACAGTTACATGGAATCAAATTTATTTTTGTAATCCTTAAAAAGCTGTTAAAATCTAAATTTTAAAAACCTTTCTTTTTAATATGTGCTTAGCCATCTTGCAGTGGTAAACAAAAACACAAATATTTACTATAGCTGAGGATTTGGGTCTAGTGTTTAGGCCTATTTGCTTCGTTCCTCTCCCTGCCCTTTATTTCCTTTCTTTTTCTTTTCCTCAATAATCAGAATTGGATTTCTGTCCTGCTGAGGTTGTTACATATCAAAATTTTCCTGGTATTCTAAAATATTATAAACTTGAAACCTGTAGAAGTGAGAGGAAAGACGGATAAATACATAAGATAAAGAGATACATAAATGCAAACATAAATAAATAAAAGAAATCTCACATACTTCAGTACAACCAGACAGTAATGCTCCCACTGGAAAGCAGGATTCAAGTTACTGGATCAGTTAATAAATATGTGAATTCTATCTCTTCCTTAGGATGCTGCTGACAAAATATATGTCACAAAAAGAAATCCAAAGAGTTCTGAAACTGCCCCTGAGTTTTAGGGGTGGATTTCCTACTTTGTTCTACTCTGTTCCTCTTCCATTTCTTGCGCAGCCAAAAATGGTTGAGAAAAATAAACCATATGGAAAGCTGTGTGGATGTTGGACAGCCCGAGCTGAGGAAGCTGTGTCTGATAGCAACTCCATTGCTGCTGTGTGCAAGATACAGGATATTTCCAGGAAATAGTCAGAGGGGTTGCATGAACAGAAAACAGTAGATGGGGTTTTTGCTCTAAAAGTTCTGCAGCCAGCAGCCTTTTTTAGACACGCTCTATGTATCTCTGGGTTCCCTGATGCTACTGACTGGGCCTGCAGAGTCTGACTGAAGGAGCAGCTTCTTTGCTTGCAGTATTCTTCAGTGACCTTCAAGCATCGCTGAAAATTTATCTTTTGAACTTAATACACTAAGTAATATTGCTTGATGAAGAGATAACCAGAAATGTAAACTCAGTAGAGCAGAAAACACCCAAAAATAGTGGTCAGAGAATCTGCATGGATAAGCACAGTCAAACTATGGGGTGAGTGGTACTGGTGTGTGTCCTCTTGGCCGGTCACAGGAAGTTTCCTCTCAGCCTTTTTGATTTTGTACTTTGCTTCTGCTCCTGGGCATCCATCTGACCTTTGCATCCATCAGATATTTAGGAGAGAACCCCCCTTCTGTCTCCCTGTCTAATGTCAAGCTGCTCACAGCTGTTGTTGTCTTGGTTCCCTGTGCAGGTGAACGGCATTGATCTCCGCGGTGCTACCCACGAGCAGGCTGCGGCTGCGCTCAAAGGAGCGGGGCAGACGGTAACCATCATAGCACAATACCAGCCAGAGGGTAAGTGAGATAACCACCTGGAAGGCTCATGGCAAAAGAGGAGTGCTCTGGAGCCACTCATTTTACAGGGTGAGGCTGCTGTAGGTAGCAAGTTTCTCAGCTATCATCAGCAGTCATCTGGAATGAAAATCAAAGTGACAGTTCTGTCCCAAGGAAACGGATGTATTTTTGTCACAGAGCACTCTTTGAGTGTGCATATAATAACAACACAGTAATCAACACTTAGTTATTCATTTTATTCTCATTAGTGCTCATTTTATGTTCTTTTCTAATCTCTTCCTGGAAATAGGTAGTACAAAAGACAGGTTAAGAGAGACCAGAAATGCCAGGAAGATCTGACATTGCTTCAAACAGTCAGATTAGAATTAGACAAGGATAAATGCTTCCTGCAGAATGTGTAGAGCTTCCCGTTATTACTTTTGGATGACAGCATCCTTGTACCTTCAGGGCAATTAGGCCTGGATAACAACTACTTATTAGAGAAAATGACAGCTTTCTAAATAAAAGCATCAGCAGGAAACTCAGCAAAACATAAGACATTTAAGGTGGGATGCATTTCATTCAAATTTTGCTGTCTAATATTTAGCTTTCTAGAAGTTAAGCTAGTTTCAGAGGGCAGAAGTAGGCACTGATTGATTTGAAGTCCAGAATTAAATGGCAAGGCTCCTTGTTGTCCATGATCAGTGACCCAAATGACTATCTGAGGTTCTCAAGGAATTTGTGAGAGGAATATTACCTTCTGATTGGAACTCAAGGTGGTTTTTCTCTTCAGTAGTTATTACTTTAAAGTCTTTGCCAGATTAATTCAGCAAGTACAAGTGTCTGTGAGGATTTGCTGGCATGTTACCATTTTTCAGGAAGCAGTTCTAGCTCAATTCACAAGTTGATTCTGCCGGATTGTGCCCTGCCTAGGAGATATGTAAGTCTCAAAGGTGAAACAACAGCTCTAATAACATGCTCAGTCAGTCAGGTTTTTAAAGGGAAGATGAATTAGTACTTCCAGAATTTATCCAATATGATACTTTCTTTAATTTCTTTGGATACTGATGATTGCATTCAAGGAGAAAAAGAGCTTCTATTTTAGTCAAATGTACAGTTGTGCTTCAGATCTGGAATCAAGCATCCATTTATTAGTTTATCTGTGCTTGAGTCACCAAACAGAACAAATTGGGCCATAGTAAGAAGTGGGCAGATGAGGGCAAATGGAATTGAAAGTATCTATCTTTAGTTAAATAAATGGAAGATATTAATATAAAAGTGCATGAGTAATGATCAGCATTATTTCAAAGAAGTATTGAAAAGCAATTCCATTACAGATGGAGATCTGCACTTGGCTCTGAATGAAACCATGTTCCTGTTAGTTCCAGCAATCTTGTTTGCTGTCTGGTGATTTTACACTGCCATTATCACCATGGTGTCTGGGTACTTGTAGCAATCACTGGCATGTCACAGTTGTTCCATGCCATTGTTAATACATAAAAAAATACATTGCTTGATGGCTTTTTCCTATTAGGATTGAACTTCTAGTGGACGTATTTTACTCTACATTTTAGCAGCTCAGACCTATTTCAAATTCAGTTTTGGTGAACATAAGATTCAAATGATACTGTTGAAATCCATCAGGTATTATACTGGATACTTATTTCACATATTCTATTTATTCTGTGTCATTCCTCCATTCACCAAAGCCCCTGTTGAGGGCAGACTAGTCCCAACTGCATCACTTCTTGTCAGTGAAGCAAAGACAGTTTCCTCTTTCAGACAAATAGCTCAAACCACACCACTGAGAGTGAAGCTTGTGAGGAACAGGACCCAAAAGTTTGTTGTTCTATAGTAAATGATTAAATCTTAAAAGGTAGTGAGGGTTGTTGTCTATAGCTGTCCAGCATGTGTTATGTTACAGCTGAAATATTTAATTTTAATCTGAGATTCTGGTTAATGCAAACTGCATATGTCAAACGTAAAATGAAAGATTTGTTTCCTGAGAATGCCCTCACTGTAAAGAAAGATGAAAAAACTTTTTTAAAGAGTTACATAACCTTCACAAAAGGTTATATAAAGATTTATAGGCTACACAGAAAGACAAACACACTCCATATGAGACGAAATACTTATTTTATTCTAAAGTTATTGCAGAACTCTTTTTGTCCTTTATTTGAAATGTATACCTGATTTCTTATTTACTATATCTTGTCTTGTTGCTTATATTGGAATATAGTCATAAAATAGTCTTAAAACTGTACAGCTGTCCTTCCCTCAGGGGCTTCTCACTTTTAAATGCTTCCAAATCTAGTAAAGTACATAAGCTAGGTTGGCTGGTAGCTTCTTCCATTTTCACACTAGAAGTTCTGAGTTGTTACTACAGCTTCAGGTTTTTCTGGGGAGATCCAAGAATAGTTACTACAAATGTTAATCAGTTCATTTTTTAGTGTCTTCAGTTATTAAGCCATTAGATGTCGTTGCAAAACAAAAAGCCAACATTCAATGAACCCTTTAGCTATTGACATTTCAGGTATTGAGTGATGATGATGTAAGTACCAGTCAATATTGTAACCAAGCTGATGATTAGCAATTAAAATTGTGTGTAGAAAAAGCTTATTTTATGCAGTGAAGGAAAGCTTCCAGTATGATTATTAGTATTTTCTCAAAAAATAAATAATGTGCTATGCTGTGGGAAGAAAATAACATAAATATTATAGAAACAGCTTTCAAAGTTTAAATGTCCCTTTCCTTGTTTCAAACAGAATCCCATTCAAAGCCTCATACAAAATTCCTTTTCATTTATGTGTAGAGACTTGGCAAAAAATCTCATAACAATGGTAACTCCTACAAAAATAAAAACAAAAACAAACAAAAAAAAATCCTAATGCTTGCTATCAATTTTAATAGCTTTTCCCATCAGTATTGTGGTGCTTTTTTTGTCGTCCTGTTTGGAATGCACAAATGCAGAGATGAGCTCAGACAAAACAGAATAGCATCACAACATTTTTTTGAATGCTGTCAGATCTGTGGTTGGTGATGGTGCTCAGGTGAACCACACTGCTCATCCCTCAGATGGAAGTGGTCTGGGTGAAAATGCTGTAAAAGAACACAGATACTGTGAATAAAGGGAGAACAGAGAGACAAACTGATTTCATGCATAGTTGTTGAAGGAAATAAAAGGGAGAGTATAAATGGAGAACCAATTCCTCAGTTTTGCTCTTCAGTGCTTTTCCTCATTTACACTCACCACCTTTATTTCCCTCTTCTCTGTGAGAAACAGAAGAGGCAAAGCATTATGAAAGTCCAAACAGAAATCTAAATTCTGTGAGCAAAATTAGGGATAGATTATTAAGAGCAAGAGGAAATCAAATTCAGAAGTTGAAAAAATCAGAGCTCAGCAGTGGAAGTACATATTTAGGAACAGCAGCCATAACTCTGGGCTTTTTTAGTGATTCCTTACTTCCTTAAAAAACTGAAAATAACCAGTGCACTGTATGTTATGTACACGTGTGTTGTGTAAATGGAGGAGAATGAATGTTAAGCATCATGATCTCTTAATAATCATTGTGGATGTAGTTTAGATGGAGGTTTGTTGATGTATTCAGTCTACACTAACTAGTCCCCACAGCCTTCAAAAAGGTAACCTTTCATATTCTTGTGAAACTCACATCTTTTGCATGTGGTTGATATGAGATTAAAGATAATTTAGGGACCAAAAGCTACTTAGAACAAAATTAGAAGACAAACCAATCACTTATATTTAGCTTTGCACTCCAATTTCTTAATAATCAGAAGCATTTTGGCTTTCCTTAACAGCTTGACAACTCTCAGATGACTTTTAAAATATTGCACAGATTTGAAGTAAATGCAAAATAAAAACCTGAGCCTGGAAAATAATCTTAGGATGGATGCATCCCTACTAAACAATGAAGTGGAAATTAAAATGGAATATATACCACACTGGGAAACACATTTTACACTTCCAGATATTTCTTCAGGACATACTTTGCTGTTTATCAGCAAAAGTTACAAGTACAGCGCAGTCTGGAAGGAATTAAGAAAAAGAAAACAAGATTTTTTCAGTTAAGCTACAATACATTTTTAAAGAAAAGCAAACTTTGGTTGAAATAGTGACAATTTGTCCTGAAAGACACAGCTTGGGAGTGGGGACAAACGGAGTTCTAGTCTCCTAATAAAGCTGATAAAAAGCTTTTTTGCACATTTTCGTCTCAAAAGCTCATGTTCCTTTCCCCCACAGCAGTGTGAAAAGGTGAAGTGTAGCCTTAAGATTTTTGAAAAATATTCTGTGTCAGTGGTCTGCAAGCTGAGCTGTGCTGCATTGCAGTACCTCTGCAGCTATTGCCTCACAACAGTCCCTGGAAAAGTGTTACACCAATTGGAAGTTTCGTGTGCTTTCAATCTTTCTAGCGAGTCAATTAACCAGCTGCCTCAACAGCTCGTTGATGACAGTTTGATTAGAGCAGCTGGCACTGCAGAGGTTAAAAAGTTATTACAGTGAAAGAATTTGTGCTTTATCTCTTTGTGAGTGAGCTGCTGCCTGTTGGGAGGTGAGCAGCTGAGCTTTAGATACAGAAAGAGTGTGAGAGGGAGAGACAGTGTGAGAGGCAGTGCCTGTCTCTGCAGGCAGTAGCTAAAGGAATTTTTGAAGAACTGCACCTAAGCAACGCCTGGAAGTACTGATAACTAAATTTACTTTTTTATTCTTTTGCTCCTAATTCTGGGAGGCTCCATAGTACATTAGAATAGACCTAACTTTTATGAGCAGCCCCAGATTTTATGAAAAAGTACCCCTTGTTTTACACATTTGCCTGAGCTGCAGATGCAGAGATTCACTTTTTTGAAAATATCAGATGAAAAATCCAGGAGTAACTTCTGAAGGTCTGTGAAATGATGGATATTTTTTAGCACTTACCCTTTTTTATTCCTTGTTCCTTCCTCAGAGTACTAACACTTGTCTCCTCTTTTGGTATGACAGTCACATAGATTCCTGATGCAGACATTTAACCTTTCCAGCTGCTGTGGGAATTAGGTAGATAAAAAATACGAAAGAAAAAGAAAATAATTGTACTTATTCATCTTTGCCATGTTACTTCTATACTTTGAGATGTGACTAGCCCTATTATAGCTCCCTTTCCCCAGCTGTTAAGAAGGAATGTAGCTTAATTACTTGGGTAAAGTTGCATTACAGCAGTTGGCTTTCATCTGGAAGCCACTGTATCCAATTGCCAAAGAATGCAAGATATAAGAGTTACATTTCATGTATGTGCATTAAAGAGCAGAATATAATCTTGGAATGGCCAAGCTGGATCTGACCAAAGCACATCTGCTGAGGATCCAGTTTCCAACAGTGGCCAGCAGCTTAGAGAGAGGAGAAAGACCAGGACAAGCACGCAGTGATACTTGCCCTGAGTACTGTCCTACTCACCAGGGGGGGTGAAAAATCCTCTCCTTGTCCTCAGGCAGAAAACACCACCTCTATAAAGATGAATAAAAGTGAAAAAAAAGTTTAGAGGTATCTTTCATAGATTGTCCTGCTGAAGTTCAGTGAGTGAATTTTGTTGAGAAGTTTGGTCCATTTTTTTTTAAAGTGAGAAAAATTGAGAAAGAATGAAAAATATAAATGACAAAACTCAACATTATGATAGTATATTTTTCCCCTTGTATTTGAGCCTTTTTTTTTACTTGACACCACAAAAGAAGAAGCATTTTTCCAGAACTAAAGAATTTTTTATTTCAAATCCCAATTCATTGATAATAGTTGATAGTGCACCAGAGTTCTCCTATGCAAAAGACTCCTTCAAATAGAAATATTAAAAGCTGCTTTTTTTCCCTCCTCTTTTTTACAGTGGCATCTCCAACTCTACTGTTTTCTTACTTACCTATAGAGGTTTTTTTACTGTAAATTGTAAATTGTTTTCTCTGGCTGATGAAATGGCAGGCCCATGCCTCCCTTACTTGCCCATGAAGTGCCCATTGAAAAGAGGTTAGCCAGATCGTAGAATAATTTCAATTGGAAGGGACCTTTAAAGGCCAGCTAGCTCCAATCCTCCACCCATGATCAGGGAGATCTTCAACTACTTCAGCTGCTCAGAGCCCCATCCAATCTGGCCTTGAATGTTTCCGGGGATGGCAATGACAGATGATGCTGTCAAAACTGTTTCTCCCTTCTTGTAGTTTTAAAACATTTTGCTTCAACAAAAGTTCCCGAGTTCACTAAGCAAGACATTGCCTCTTTGTTGCAGAGATTTCTGTGTTAGTGGAGATGTTTAACAGGGTTGTGTGGCTGCAATACACAACTTCTTCTAGCACTCCAAATGGTATTTGTTGTGTTCAAAACTAATCCCTGTGTGCTCCTGGCTATTTCAGCAGTTAATGTACAGGGTTAAATGTTGAGATTGGTATTTTCTGCCTTTCTTTTGATCTAATAAACACAAATTTGTTACCCTTTAGAAAAGGCACAAGTGCCAATATAGTACCCACTTGTCTGGCCATGCAAGACCTTTGCCTTAGGTTTAGCTTTAGTGCCTCTATTTGCTGCATATTACTTAGAATATACTGCTTTTGTTTTTGCATTATTGAAGAAAAGCCTTTAAGTTTATATTTCGTTGCAAGTTTCACAATATCTTTACTTCAAGTAAAAAACCCCTAAAGCATATCTAAAATGGAAAGGATGGTTAAAAAAATCTCCCTGATATACTTTCAAATTGTTTTCTCATCTCACAGCATTTCATTTCTGTTTGCCTGAGCTGTCCTCACCACAGCTTCCACTTTACTGCAGATTAACTCTAGTCCCTGAGTGACTGTGTCTGTGTTCATGGACACTGCCCCAGCACTGACAGATATTTCTGGGGCTCATCAGATGCCATAGCTGAAGCACCAGGGATTACAAATGTTCTTGTAAAGTCAAGCCTTCGTAGGCTGCCCATAAGACACAAAAGGTTACATTTTAATTCCTCTGTTAAATTTGAAGATCACTTTCCTAGCAGAGTTACATAGTGAAACCTGTACAACATTAAATATTTTATAAAAAGAAGAATTTTTTTTTTGTCTTTTCTAAAATAGTCAGCACTCACTATGCATCTATGCATGAAAAAAGTTATGGATATATTTTCTTAATGTTTTTCTGCAGATTCACTTGTGTTTAATGTAGTCATCCTTGTCTGCTAGAGTGTATTTGCTGTTTCCTTACAGACTCCTGAGCTTTCTCAATTCCCATTTTCATGAATGTTTCATTTTAAGTACTTAGTTTTTCATTCAGCCATGTTTCTATCAACTGGCTTTAAATTTCCTTGAAGTAGTACATTCTTCATTGAAGAATATACAGTTGTCAATGTTGTGCAGGGAAAGTATGATTTCCTTTTAAAACCCATATTTTGTTCTTTTCATTTTAAATGTGAAAACATGAAGTGATGTGGTTGGGAGTTTTTTTCCTGTCGTCCTTGAAGCTTCATTAGTAGTGCAGGTTTTGCTCATTTTTTTGTTGTTTATACACAGCCTTCTGTGCTTAGTCAAATTTATGTACATATGGAAAGAGTGTATCTGCTAATTCCTCATGCTGGAGATTATGAATTACTTTCCTTTGACAATTTATTAATTTAAATTCAGTATTTTCCACTTTTTACTGTTTTCTTAACGTTTATTAATAAGTTTGGTTGGGAATACAAATAAAGAGTTGGTTTTTTTGCAACAAGACTAACGTTTGCAGCTGCTCTTTGAACTGGTAAATACAGCCTACAGATTGCTCCAAATTTTCTTCCCTGTCTTAGAGCTCGCTGAAACTCTCTTTTTACCCTTAACTGACAGCTTTTTTAGAAAACAAGGTCTTCTTTCAATGGCAAAGACATGTATGGATATGTCCAGGCCTTTCAGAAGGGGGTATGCCGTTGAGTGAGCAGAGGGGGGCCCAAGGATAATTCCCTAAAGAACCAGAATAAGGTTGATATTATTTCTGAACCCATTCCAGTGTTTCTTTTCTTAAGCTCTTTCTTCTTTCAATTTTTTATTGTGATTTTCGTCTGGAAAAATGCATTTCATGCTGAAGATGTTTTGTGTTTACTTTCAATTTCTACTTTTTGGGCAATAAGTCTTGCCAACATTTTTTCTATTTAAATTCTTTCACAGCAGCATCCTTTCATGTACCACATGACCCTGAGAAGCTCAATTTATTTATATTTATTTATTTTTAAATGTGTTCTCCTTGCCTTCTCATTGATGTTTGCACTTTGCAATGACATGGTTTGTTTCTTTGTTGTTCTGCTTCTTATTTACTTTCAGTGACAGATGTTTTTTTCCTTCTTTCCTAACAGTTAATATAAGTCTGTCCTATCCTATGCCACTGCCTTTCCTAGTCTTCCTGGTAACTAACAAGCTTCAGCTTTAGAGGTTGTTTTATAACTCATAGCTGGCCCTGGGTGATTGGGCTTTTAAAGATGCTGAAGGCTCTTCACTAAAGTATTCTTATATCCAAACAGTTTAAGACATTTTAGTATATTAGAATTCAAAAACTCACTAGAAATCTGTTTTTCTTCTGCCTTCGGGGGAATTACTTCACGTAGAGACATGACTGAAAATACAAAGTACTTCATTAACTGGCTGACATTCCACAATGTAGTCAATATTACCAATGTTCATGTGCTTAAAATAATAATATATAGCTTCTGTGCAATTCTTGTGTGTTCAGCTTATGTCCCTAGAAAATATGAATACTAAAATTTAACCTTCCCTTGCAGTAATTTATGTGAAAATACTGAGCAAGTAAAATGTTTCAGTTTGAAATTAAAAGTATATCCTCCTGGTGTTTCCTGCAGACCTTCTCTTGAATCTGTTGAAAAGAAAAAAAAGAAGTAGTTTTTCTTTTGAATCTATCCTGTGAGTTCAGAGTGCGTTGGTGTCAGCCTTTAGTTAGAAACAGACAAATTGAGGAGAGAGTTTCTGGTGTTACTTTTTTTGCTTGCAAAACACCAGCAAGGGAGAAAGAGGTGAGGCACTGGCACAGGCTGCCCAGAGACTTTTTGGATGCCCCATCCCTGGAAGTGTTCAAGGCCAGGTTACATGAGGCTTGGAGCATCCTGGTCTCTTGGAAATGTGTCCCTGCCCGTGGCAGGGGGGGTTGGAACTGGGTCATCTTTAAGGTCCCTTCCAACCAAAACCCTTCTGTGATTCTGTGACTGATTCTATGATACACAAGGATGAAGATTTCCCAAAGGATGCAGAGATTATCACCTGCTTCTGAAGATCTCATGCTGAGGAAAGATAGCAAGTCTGATAGAAAGGGACAGGCTTTATGCTGGCATTGATAAATATCCCAGGAGACAACAGCATATCAGGGATTTTCTTGGCCCTGTGCTGTGGCTGCTGTCAGCACAAAATTCTCAGTGAGTGTAAGGGACAGTCTTTCATGATTTGTTTTTTTAAAGTTTATAGTTCTTGACACACACAGGGATTTGCTTTTAATTATAATACAGAGCCAGACAAAAACAAACAAAAAAAAGAGTAAAAAGAGGCCATTGGCTAAGCTGCTTGCCTGAGGTCTCTCAGTTAAAATGTAATCTCTCTCAGGTCATTCAGCATTTGTTAATGAGGTGAGTCTTGTCTCACCAGCTGTAGAGGGAATATCAATGACTAACTGAAGCTGGATGGACAAAGCTAAAGCAAGATGAATAGGCCTCTTCTCGTGTCCCTGCAAAGCAGCTGCTGGAAAGTGCTGTGCAGACATCAAACTGCTTTCCCCAGCTCAACAGGTGAACCACTAATGAAGCCAGCAAAAACTTGTTGAGGTCTCTGCCTTTGGTTTATTGCTAGCCAAGAGTTTCTCTCAGGAATAATTCTTGAGGTGAGTTAGTGAAGTCATTATTTTGTTGGAGGGAGAGAAAAATGGGGAAAATCACAGATGACTTGAAGTTGTGATTCCAGTAGAAAAATAAAAAAATTTAAGAGTTTCAAGGCAAGATAGGAAATTGCAAGACGACAAATTCTAGATAATTGGTTGGTTAATTTGAATTTATTCCCTATGGGCAAGAATGACAGCAGAGTGTGAGAAATGAAACATAAAGTGTGCACTTTTGTACAGAGAGGGACAAAGAGATAAGAGGGAAGATCTATTTAGATCTACTCCTATTTGCTGCACTTGCATGCACAGGATTTTTAAGGATTTCACTTACAGCAGTGAATAGTTACTGTGCTTCACGTGCCTTCCTGGCTCTGATCTCTGCCTCCTGAGGCTAGTAAGATGTGGGATCTTTAGTGAAAGTAAAAATATTGATTTGAGGTGCATTCAATGTTTAGGTGATAGTGGCATTATTAAGAACAGGAATTCTGCTGAGTAGACTTCTATGCACACAGACTCACAAACATAAACACTCATGCAGCCTTTGGAATCTGGAACCTGGGATCCACAGGGCCAGATTTTAAGAGCTATTTTAAAGGGTAAAGGGTATATCTGCAAGAGATCTCATCGCAGCTATCATATTCTGCACATTCTTAGATGGTGGGTGCTTGTGAAGGGTAAGTAATAAGGTTAACAGCTTCACATCATACACTAAGCTGTGCCTGGGATAAGATTATTTTTCAGCAAGTCAACGCGATGCCTCTGAAAATCTTTGCTACTGAGCTACTTCCACAGTTCATTCCCCCTATTTCCATTATCTTGATCTACGTCACTCTTTCTTACATTACTTGCCTTTTCATGACTGTTAAGATGGCAGCTGACAAGAGAAATAAGAATCAGCTTTAGACTTCATTGTCAATCTCAATACTTCATTATAGACTCAGTGAAAATACTTAATTAACTGCAGAGTCACTGAAATAATGCCATATGTCATTTCAGCTTCAAAAAAAAAAACCCTTTTTTCAATATTAATTTTGAATAGGAAAACCTTTGCTCAACAGGGAAATGCCCTGAAGATACATATTATCTTTGATTTTACCCTCTCTCACCTATATGGGTTACTGTATAATGGCTGAATTAGAAATTTAAGTGAATGCTGAAGTAAATGGAATTTTTTAAATTAAGTTTTAACTACAGCTGAGTGTGAAGAAGTGTTTAAAGATACAACTTCATTTATCTACAAAGTTTAAATTTTCCATATATTTTAACCTGAGAATCCATCTTCTTTTAGAAGCTCTAGTATCTTGAACAGAAAGTAGCTTTATCCCCTGGTTTCAGGGTGGAAGATGGTTTCAACAGTATTATAGTTAATGTTTTCAAAGCTATGCATTCAAATTATGCTCTGAAATAGAAATATCCTGATATGAATTATGTGACTGATCATTTCTCATAAAATTCAGTTAAATTATATTTTGGAGCTTAAACATGGACATGGAAGTCTGACATAAGTCACCTTTCAGTAAAATTTGTTTTCAGACATCTTGAAGGACTTTCTTGTGGCATTATAATTCCCTTCGCAGTTTTCAAGGGAAATATGTGAGACTAACCCAAGCAATAATTACTTTCAGCACTTATAATAGTTATTTTTAGCTCTTAATTTATTAAGCACATTTGCTTTTAAATGGTTTACAGTTAAGAATTATGCAGAAAATTCAGGTTCTGAAAACTTTAAACAAAATTTCTGAATACTGAGTTTAATTGTTTCTTCAGTGCTGTTTGGTGCCTAAACACACAAAGAAATGTGTAGCACACATGTTGCGAGTCAGGTTACTTTAGTTTCAGTTGAATGCATATGCCTCCTAGACAGGAATTTTTCATTTTCTTGGAGACTTAGATTAGTAGGGATTTTGCTGGCTCACAGAGACTGACGTTTGGCAACAGGGAGTGAGTGGGAAATGGGGACAGGGGGGAGAGATGTAAAACCCTCATACTTTGGTGTTCCGTCATTTTATTTGTGAAGTGAGTGCTAGAAGTTTTTTGTACAGTTGGGCACTTTGGTGGCAATTGTAAGAGGGTTTTTTATGTGTGTGTATGTCCATGCTTTTCAGTGTTTCTCTTTTAAACCTCCCATTGTGTTATATATGTGTAGGTGTGTATTTATGCAAAATTCTGCATGGTGATCCTCACCTCCTTAACCATTCGAGCAGCCTCTGATGTAAGTTATCAAAGCAATGTCTGGATCAGAATGATTTCCCTACATGTCTTGGAGGGTAATGCACACCCAGTCCAGCTTGTGTCCCAGGAGTAATATACCTGCATTATTTTTCTTCTCTTCAATTGTATGCCCTACATCTCTGAAAAATAATCTGAAATTTGCATCTATCTTAGAAATTCATTCTTTTCATAAAGGAAGGCTACTCAGTGTAAGGTAAGTGTCTTCTTTATGATGGGTTGCTAGTTGCTTTTTAAACTGAAAAAAGGTTTAGATTAGATGATAGGGAAAAAATCAGTACTCATTGGGTGTTAAGGCAGTGGCACAGGTTGCCCAGAGAAGCTGTGGCTGCCCCATCCCTGGAAGTGTTCAAGGCCAGGTTGGATGGGGCTTTGAGCAGCCTGGTCTAATGAAATGTGTCCCTGCCCGTGGCAGGAGGGTTGGAACCAGAACATCTTTAAGGTCCCTTCCAACCCAAGACATTCTATGATTCTAATCTTTCCCAGTATTGAGTACCAGGAAATAGTTCATGTTATCATTCTTGATGGGATTCAAAAGTTCAAAAGCGAGGTGTACTGAACAGGCCCACAGGGGCAGCAGAGGTTCTGACAGGCAGTGGGTACTAACTCTGTCCTTGAATTTGCACAGTTCTCTTCTTATTGTTTAGTTAAACCGCTCGGCCATCTTTAAGGATCAGGCAAGCAAGACAGTAATTATGTTTTGAAAGTAAAGAGAGAGCAATGTAAGTGGTAAGTCTTAGTTATGGGTTAGAAACTGTAAGTTTCAATGTTAGGAGTCAACCTACATTGGAACAAAGAATTCTGAAATTAATGTCATTATTCAAAAACTTTATGCATTTAGGATTGTCATAAAATAACCTGAGGGGAGGATAAATATCTGCAGCATGATGGAAATAACTGCTGCAAAGGAAAATGCTGACTATTTTGAGTACAGTAACTGCCATATTCTGTCTTGTCTGTGCGTTCCCCATAAATATTATATTTCAGATAAAAATGCATCCATTATGTCTGATAAGTGACCATGTAAGGTGAGTTTAATATACTGGGAATGAGGCATCGATGGTTCTAGAATAAAGGAAGTCAGTTCAGCATGTGAGTAGGGGCAGGCCTCGCTGGATCTGAGCCTTCACCTCCAAGATATTTTCAAGAAAGTGGTTACCTGTTTTCTGCTTGAATCCTTTCATAATGGAAACTCAAGTTGTTTCACTAAATGGACTTTTTCACAAAGCCATCTGCTTCCCAAAGAAATTTTCATCTGTCAAATGGAACAACATGCTTCAAAACCATAGGAATTCAGAAAAAGTCCAGGTTATTTCAATTTGAAAGTGCTTTTGTGTTTTGTGTTACAAAGTTGGGATATCTCAAATCGACACTTTCTGCTTCTTGAACTGGGGTCACTTTTCTTAGCATATTATGTAAACAGGAGCCCATAAGATGCTTCATTTCTTGGCCTTTGGAGTAGAGTAGAAGTGTAGGAGCACAGCAGAACTTTTTGCCAATTGCCAATACTGTCAGTTGACTGTCAGAAATATAATCATTTTAGGAGAAGTTAGGGAGAGAAATCAATTCTGGTAAACATGCCCTTCTGAAAAAGGGATGCAGATTAGCCCCATCAGGAAACAAGTTCAGTTTATGCTTTGTAAGTTGCATTGCATTTCTAGATATGCTTCTGCCTGAGATTTTTCTGTGATCTTTCAAACTAAGTCTGTAGGTGCCGTAGAGAGGCATGGGAAAATCTGAGGGTGCTGAGAAAGTCAGCAAAGATAAATAAACATAGAGATAAATATTTCATATTTACTCCCTTCCACCCAGATTCAGGTGACTTAAAGCCAGTGTGCCTGCTAGTGTGTATAATACAATGTATTATAGTACATTTTAAAATTTTATAAGTATACTGTAGATGGTATAAAATATATATATATAGATGTAAAAATATGACTATGTGTAATATTCTCTCTATTGGAAAGGCCAATACACTCAGTAGAAAAGGCTTGGCATGGGAAGGCTTTAGGCTGTCCAAATCTGAGTCCAAACATAGTAACCAAATGGTTGATGTTTCTCTTTTGTGTGAATAAATGTCCAGGTGTGATTCTGTGCTGTCTGTTGAGTCTTATGGCAAGAGATGGAAAGAAATCGTCTACAGAAAAGTCAGTATTCACCGCTGGTGTTACTGCTCTGCCTCTTACAGTAGAGTTTTAACTTCTGTGGAGAAATTGGAGGGTATTGCATTGTCACATGGGTAGATTCCCATTCTTGTATTTAGGAGAGATTTTTGCCTTTGAAATCTCTCAGTGTATTTATTGCCAAGGATGGCTGAACAAGAGCACAACATGTTTCTCAGCTTCTTTTACCACTTCCAAGGAATGGTGTATGTTGTCTACTTTAGCATTTCTAGATCTGGAAAACAACGAGGTGAGAGCTGTTGTCACTGAGACCTTAACAGCATCCATTGAGTCACAAGTGGTTCAGTTCACAAAGTTGTCCTAGTAATTTTTTTTAAGAAAAAATTACTACTAATGGAATTGAAAACAATGACTGCTGATTGCTGTTTGCACTCATACTGCATTCTCTCCTAAGTCTCTTTACATTGTTTCTAAGTTTGAAAACTGAGTCATATTTAAATTGCCTACATCCGGATAGTAAATAAAATGGCAATTACTGAGCAATCTCATTTCTAACACATGTAAGTGATTTATGGCTGCAGTAGACAATGTATTAAAATCCTGCATGTGAAATTAAAAACATAATGGCTGGAAAACTATGTATGAGCTCAAAGGAAGGTACAAAATACTTTCCAAATAATCCAAATAGTTAATGGATACCAGCAAGAAAGTTGTAGGTAGTGGTAAAAAACTATATATATAGGTAAATATATTCAAAAAGAAAATAGTACTCAGATTGTTTAATAGTTTCATATTCAAGCTCTGTATAGGAAAGAATGCAGTGTTCAATTTTCTATTCCTCTTTCCAGAGAAAATGGGAGCCAGTTTTAAATTTGGCCACAGTGAACCACTGACACAAACAACAAATTTTCCACTGGGCAGTGGAAGCAAAGGGATTTAGAGCATGGAGCAGGCAGTGTGATGGGACTGCAGGGGGAAAGCACTGCAGAGGGCAAGGGCTACAAAACCCTTTTGTCTGTTTTGTTTGTTCCAGAGCCTTGGAAAGCCATGCAGGCAACTGCCTCCAGCTTCGCAGAAGGGATTAGCGTCCCTCAGCTGTTGGTTGGAGGGACAAGCCTGGCTCCCTGAGGCTCTCCCTTCCTTCTCCCTCCCAGCTCTGTCCCTTCTCTCTTTCCCCCTCTTTTTCATTGCAGAAGTGGCCTGGGCTTTTATCATTGGGTAGAAAAGATCACTTTTTCCTTTACTTCAGAGGAATCTGGAACTTTGTGTGTAAGACACGAGTCTCCACTCTTCCAATGTGATTGTCATAAAGGAGAGTTCTGTGAGAGGTTTTTTCCAAGTCCAAGGAGGTGCTTTCACATCTTTTCCTTGTTTCCCCACAGATTTTCACTCTCAGTTCATGGTCTGTTGTGACAATGACAGCAGAAGAGGGCCTCTTGACCTCGCGATTAAAGCATAAGATTGACAACCAGGCATCGTGGGTTCTGCTTAACTCTACCACTTGCATTTGCATTGCTTATCAAGGTTGTGGGTTGGGGGTTTTTTTACCTTTTTCCTTTAGCTGATTCTACTGTTATGGTATTGCAGATCACTTTGGTCCTTTATATGGCATTGTTTGTAAAACAAGGTGTGATGTAGCAAGGAGTAATGGAGCATGATTATAATTGTGAAGTTTGATGAGAAGCCTGTTCAGCACTTCCCATTCACCAAAGAATCCCTGCTGAGCTCTCTGGGTCTGGAAGCCAAGGGGTCTTTTAGTGAGTAATGTGCAAAAACAGGCTCTTTGACTTAATCCTTGTGGCTTAATCCTAAAATACATTTTGTGACTTCAGTGGAAGCTGTGCATGTCCAATGATTGTTGTATCAGTCCATTTTCATTTGTAAAGTACTAGGAGATCTGCTGGGCAGCCAGGCTTTTATTTGATCTTTAGTATGCACTACATGAGTGAGCTGATTTTTAGCTTGTCTTTGAGCATAAATAATGGTTGTGAGCACCATGGTTGGCAATGTATTTTGGTGACAAGAGTCCTGCATTAATTAAGTGCAAGAATAATTCATGATTTTAAGTGGTTTCCTTATGTTCATGCATTCAGTTAATTGTGTGCAATTTTTAAAATCCCTCTATAACTTCAGATGATACAGGACCCCTAAATCTTTTTATTTCATGTGACCTGGGGTCCTAGGTCCATTAGCTTACACAATAGTATAGTCTGTATTTTTTCCAAGCAGAAAATTAACAGAGTCTGGAAACACAATTAATTGTTCCATACAGAGATAACTTTAATGATGAAAGATGAGATTTCATTTCATGACTAAATCAAGACAGTGATGTATTATTAAAAGGGACATAACTTAGTTTATAAACAGTTTTTTAAGAATAAGTAAACAGAATTATAAAACAATTTTCTTAATAGATCTCTTCAATTATTTAATACTTGAAGCCAGATTTTTTGAGTGCCTTCTTCAACAGAGGTTGCCATATGATATTTGCATTCAAAGAATTACACAAGAAATGTTTCTCTTTAGAAAACTGAGTCTTTTCAATAGCTCTGATGCCAAAGACATGCTGCCTCTCATAGTGGCCACCATGTTTCACTGTTCTGAGGCAGCTGTTTTTGCACTTCCAATTTTTAAACTCCCTTGTTTTTCTTTTCTCTATAACCAGATCTGTAAACTTCTGGGGTTTGTAAATCTTTCTTGGGGCTAAATATATATCCCTGTAATGTATTTTATCTTAAATTATTGATATGTATGTTCAATTGTAACTTTATCTAAATGCAGTTTTTGTCTGGGAATTATTATACAATGCTATTTAAGAAGTCCTCAATTGCTTTTGTGTAAGAAATTTAGATATTAAATAGTAAGATAAATTTCTAGAGTATTCATTGTATTCTTACTGACTGGGGAGATTTACTTCTTCATGTCTGTGATAAAGACTGCTGGGACTTGTGAAGTTCTCATTTATGGGACAGTATTTTATTAAATTTAGGATTAACTTTTTTTATTGCTACAGTCTCTGGAAGGCCCACTTAACAGCTGGCAGTAAGGCATTGTAAAAACACAATAATTCTGGGTGTCTCTGATAGCTGACAGGAAGCACTAAATAGGCAAAGATAGCCCAATATCCCAAGGGAGCAGTCAGGTGATTTTGTCCAACTATGTCAGGTTTCCCTGCATGTAGGACAGGTAAAGTCAAGGACTTGAACAGTGAAAACAGGGTGTGGATATTCCAAACTGATTTGGTAAGCATTAGGGATTCCCTGAAAGAAAGTGTGAGATCAGTTCAGATACCCAGTGTCACGGCCAAACAGGGGTAGGGAGGTCCTCCAGATAGTGCATGAAGTGTCCAGGGGACTTTCCAAAGCTCTGTTTGTGGTTGGTGCTGGGGTAGAGGTCTGGTGCAGTGGGGAGCTTTGGCCGGCCACACCGCTGCTGCTCTTATGCCTTGGTCCAGGGGGACGTGGCTGCTTTGAGGACATAGGGCAGCAGAGGAATTTACACCTGCAGGAATGTCATAAGGTGACAAATGTGACAAAATGCTACGTGGGGAAAGAGTCTACAGAAGATACCATCAAGGAAACTCCAAGTCCATGACAGTCTTTTGCAGAGCCCGTGGGCACACGAGAAGGGTTACGTGACCAAGTGGGAGACGTGTGGACACACACGCACATGCACGTAATTCTTTCCTAGCTCTGACACTCTGTCTCTCTCTGCTTTCACTGGCTTTTTCCTAGCTCTGATACCCTGTCTCTCTCTGCTTTCACTGGCTTTTTCCTATAGACAAATGGATCCCATTTCTTCTTCCTCTGTAAAAGCATTGGATCTTTCAAATCAAAGATTTTCATTGCAGCGTATAAACACCTTGCAGTCAAGGCTCAGTGTTGTGGTTTGACATAGCTTGGTTTTTAGTTTTGATTTTGGTAATAACAGTGAAAAGATTGAATTTTCAACAAGTCAACAAATGTAAACATGAGTTAAATTACCCTGATACCATCCCATTCCAGTGTCATTGCTGGTATTAAGTCCAGCTTTGCATCTCCTCATTGTACAGAGCTGACATACAGATTTACATGTTTGGACATATGCCATGAGACTACAAGGATTTCTTGATGGTGCTCTCCTGATCAGTGGCTTGTCCTGTGTTTGGTTACAGGAAAGTTCTTTAAAGGACTAATATAAACTTGCCATAAATACATAAACAGACAACATTTATACATAGTATGCAATTATTGTTTAGGCTTTTAGTAAGTAAAATTAAACCTAGGTTTTCCCATTAGATAATCTAAAATTATTTATAGTATACTAAATGCATTCACTCTTAAATCCCTCTAGATTGTGAATATTTAATGCACAACAATCAATACAAAGTTTTTTTATTTTTTATTTAGGCTGGTCATTTTACATCAGCCTACAGCATTAGCAATCAACAGGAGCCAGATAAGAAAATACAAAGCTAGTGCTTCCCATATCTCAAATTATTTATACAAAAGCTGTGTAGAAAATTGCTTTATCTATTATTTGTAATATATTTCAATTAATTTGTCCAAATAAAATGCAGCTTCTAATAATAGGATGGTGATGAAAAGCAAATTAAAAAATACCATGTGTTCATGAATACGAGAAAAAGAAAAATACAAGAAACAGATAAAAAATTATTTCATGTAGATTTTGTTTAAAAATAATGGAGCCAATTATTTTTTTCTGAAGCTTTCAGTTTCACCAGCAGGCTCATCTTCCTACAGGATATTCTTTGTTATAGTATTACTAACCACAAAGATTTTTATCTTAAACATGTTTCAGATTATAGCCTTTTATATACTTCCCTTCAAATTTTAGTCTGACTAGTCAAGATATTTACCTGTGATAAAACTCAGATAGAAAGAAATTTTTGGTGACTTGAGAGAAATGGATTTTGATCCTTAGCAAAAGTAAAACTTTTTCTACAGGTCGTTTTGAAGTCAGCATTAATTGAGACAAAACAGAGACAAAGCAAGAAAATATGTATGTCATTTTGTCCGGTATTATATTTAACATTAAATTAATATCTTTTTAACTGTTTTTGCAGATCTACAAAAGAGTGCTTTTGGGTCTAAATAATCTGTCTCCTCGGGAAGGATTTATAAATGGAGCGTCTTTTGTTAGCTGCAGATCTGTGTGTCACTATGTCAACAGCTGCTTCTGGACCAGTACCAAAACTACATTTCTTAAGCCAAGCTTTTGCCCAGTGATGGCCAGAGGGATTTCCTGGAGAGGAGCAGCCATTATTTATAGTTAAGGGCTCAGGCTACAAGCCCATGTGCCAACAAGCTCTCAGCTCTTTGCAAGGTCAAGTTCTCCATGACCAGGGGCAGGAGCTGCAGTGCCTGGTTGCCATCACACCAGGATTGTCTCACTGCAGTTGTGACAAGAAAGCATTTTCTTGTTACATTGCAGTAAGCCACAACTGTCAATTTGAGTGAGGCCTCTAATAAAACATCAGCTCATTATTTGCCTTATGCAATAAAAACACAATAGATTTTGGGTTGGACAAAAGACCTTAGCCAACAAATGTTGGGCTTAGTTTAGACATTAGCTCAAAAAACCATCACTTTGCTATTTGGTATTTTAAGCATATTCAAACCATTTTACCCTTATAAACATCCATCAGTTGGTGTAAAAGCCAGAAAATATTCCCTGGACCAGTATCTAGGGTATATATAGGTGTACAACCTTCTCCTATAGACATGGACTTGCCCCTTAGTGGCATCTTGGTGGCAGAAGTTGGACTCTTCAGTTCAGTTTGTATGATACTGGCTATATTCTTTTCCTAATAACAATAACTTATTATAATTAAATTTATATATTTATATTTAAAATTACTAAATCATTCCAATTCTAAACTGACTGTTTTTTCAATCAATATTTACCTTAGGGGAAAAACAAACAAAAAAAAATCCACAAGAGAAAAAAAAAAAAAAGCAAGCTTGGATACAAACAGCCTTCTATTGTTATTTTTATCTCATATTCATTTTGTTTTGTCTCTGTATTCTGTATGTTCCACCTTGGCACAAATTTGTGTTTTCTGAGTTTCTGTTCAATCACTGACCTATTGTTCTTTTAAAACACTTTCTTCATTGGGTGCATTGCATTTAAGAAGAAAGCACAAAATCATGACCTAAAAAATAATTTGATTCTAAAGAACACTTTGATCTTTTTCAAACCATGGTGCTTTACAAAATTCAATTAACTTCCTAGTGTGATTCCTTTTAGCCAAAAGTAAGCAAAGAGTACAAAGTAATAATTTTTTTTATTGACCAAAAGCTGACTAATTCACTGGCTGTTTCTCCTGCTTGTACCAGCACTTGCTAATGTTTGGGTTATGGACACTACAGTGGATGTTTACTTGATTTTAAGTAAATATTTTGTGCAGCTTTGGTTCCATAATTTTATTAAACAATTTCCATGGCAGAGCATACTCAAATTGATGTTCTATATGTAAACTCTATCAGTATTAGCTTGGTGATTACTTTAAAAAGGAATTTATTGCTGCTTATCAAGATGACATCAATATCATATCACTGTAAGAACTTTTCAGATAGATGCTATGTAGCTGTTCTTGTCTTAATTTTCTTCCTCTTCCCTCTTCAGTTTTCATTTCCACCTCTTTTGGATTGTGTCCTGATTTTTTACTAATATGTAAAAGGATGGATTTACAGTATAGTGCTTATTGTATTGAGTTAAGCCTATCTGCTTCATTTAAATCTGGAGGAATAAATCATCTGAGTTCTTTAATGAGCCTTTTATAAATACTATGGCTCTGCTCATCCTTGAGGTAAAGCTGCTTTTTTTCCAATATCTTTGAATTAGGCTTGATTTGTCTCTGTTTAATTGAGAGTAGAATCAAAGAAAATGGCAAAAATGCCAAGAATTTGACAGTATGAACTGCGATGGCTTTTAGAAATCTTGCCTTAGGTATAACTGCACCCTGGGTATTCAAATCTTAAGTTCAACAATAAATTCATTTTCTTGTTCTGTGACCTACACTGCTGCAACTTGTTTATCTTAGTTCAGGCTCTATTTTACACTTCTATCATTACATCTAAAATGTTCTATTTTATTCTTCTTGTGTTGGGTCTCAATTGTTTAAACACATCAATGAATACCTGACCAAAATGTTTATACAACATGATTTCTCACTGTATAATTTTATTTCTTGATTTCAAGTCAAGAGCTCTCTTCAATCTTACAGTCTAATCAAGAACTGTTTTCTCTCTAGCAATCCTCTGCCTATGTAAATAAGCAATTTTGCTTCATGCTCTTGGATATCGCCCTTGATGTATTGCTTTTTTTTATTGTCTCTATTCCTATGTCTAACTCATTCAACTCCTTCATTACTCTAATTTTATTTGTTTTCCCTATAGTCTTCTAAGAGGGTTATGTTTTCCTTTTTTTATTATTACTTTTAATGAGACAGTAGAAACGGATTGATAACCTTTCCATGAATTAGGTTTTATTAGAAGATGTCAATTGTGCGGAATTGCTTTTTGCAAACTCTATATGACAACTGAAAATTAGGAAAATTGCTTTTACATGTGGGAGTCAGAGTTTAGAGCTCCCAATTCCCTTATTTTCATACTATCTCTGTCTACTAGGAGTAGTCAGTTCCTGCAGACCATTCAATTCAAGTGCCTTCAGGAGTTTCAAGACCAAGCCTGACACTGGAAAAGCTTTTCTTTTTCTTCTGTAGTATCATTTTAGTTTCAATTTGAGAGAATTTTGCCTCCAAAATTCAAATCTTGTCTGAAGATGTGTGTTTCTGGCTCTGCAAACCTCACCATCCTGGCACTGTATCCAGCTGTAAAGTGGATAGACCAGAGCTCAGTGGCCCATTCTCCCTCCAGCGCACTGAGTGTGCGTTGTGCTGGATGTTAATGTTCTAGCAAAGGTGTGGTTGTTTCTAGCCCCTATTTTCTCCATATCTCAGGGGATATATCTGTAGTCTCTGTGCCTCAGTCCCCACTTGCCCACAGACTTACGTCACCCCTTCTGCTCTGTTCTCTCTGCCTCCTATTCAAAACCCTCTGCTTCGGCTTCTCTTTGTTTTTTTCCTGATTTGGCACTGTCCTTTATTATACGTCTGTGATTTAACGTTCCTAAACTTCTGTCCCCTGCTATGTCTGTTGCTTCTTTTGTTAGGATGTAACCCAGCAGACCATGTGTTTCCAAAGGGCTTCCTAATGACAGGCAAACCTGAATTTCTTCTGAACACATCAACATGGGAGTCAGTCATTCAGAACACTGCTTCTGTGGCAGAAGGATGGACAAGCTGAACTATTTATTCCTGCTCTCATCTGTTTGTGCCCAAGGTCTGTCACCCCAGGCTTTTCTTCATGATATAAGGAGTATCGTTAGTTTTGTTTCTGAGCCTACAAACTCAAAGGTCTACTTAAAACTAATTTAATTCAAGTTGAATTTGAACTTTACAGGTGATGTAGCTGATCCTCAACATCTCCTCTAAGAGGAGCTTGCTCCTTTTCTGATATAAACTCTCCAGCGTTCACCAAGTTTCTCAAGTGCTTTGTCTGCACAAGACTATAGCTGTTTAATGGTGTGGTTTGAACAATGTGTGTATATCAAAGAATGGTGTCATGCATTGAACCAAATACCAAAATTTTTCTTAGTGCTGTATAAACAAATGATGTTGAGCCATACGCAGCCCCTGAGATCTCACACCTGTAGTTACCCTGCCTGTGATGGAGAAAGGATGAGCAAAGCCAGGGCAACAGGAGCATCGTGGGATGGCTTTGGTGAGTCATAGATTGCTGCACCTGCTATGATTAAAAAAAAATAATACATGTTAAAATAAGCAGTATTTTATTATAAAGATTACTTTAGTTGAAATTACATAGCACCTGTGTATGCCTCATGTTCACATTGTACAATCCACATGGCGTGTGCTTGGGAACAGATTTACTCAGCAGGTGCAAACAGTGCAAAGTGGTCCCTGTGAAAAGATATTATTTTCCTCAGAGCTCTTCCAGAATTTTTCTGGTCTTATCTTTGTAGCTGAGGCTCAGCTGGAATCTTAATGATTGGCATCTGTCACTTGTGTTGACACAACATGTCTCACAAGTGTTATTAGTCATTGTTTTGCCAGCATGGACTTTCTTCAGCTATAGACCACAAGTCTGGCTTAGACTCAGAAACTCTGTGCTGCTGATTTTTGGCTTTTACAGCACAGAGAACATCAGTGATAACAAGTAAAAGAAAGTAGCAAGTTAACAAAGATTCACATCAATTTTCATAGCAGTTTTTAATGACTGTGTTCCCTGCTTCATGTAGATCCTGTTCAGCTCACTCTCTTTTCTGTGACTGCTGCTCTGTAGTGCAGCAGTGCATCTCATTTTGCAGTCCCAACTGATGTTTATTTCATTCTTCTGAGACTCTCACAAATGCAGGAATTGTTTTAGAGAGGGGATATATGGTTTGTTTCTCTTTCTGGGATGAGTTAGATTATTCTCAAAAACAGCCAAGACTTCATTTCTGCTCAACTATCTCAACCCTCTAAACTTTCTTGTGCTTTCTCAAAACTCACAGATTTTGTTTCGCTATGTGTTAACATTGGGTGGGTCATGCTCTCCCGACAAGGCACAATATCTACTGCTCAGAAATCAGATCCACTTTCTGAGAACTGCATGATGAAAGCATTTATCTTTTCAGCTGTGGCGGGACAGAGGGACTAAAGATTCCAGTCCTCCAGCCACCCCCCTGGCCTTGAGCATCACCAGGATCATGGTACCACTCTGAACAGGGTCAATTCACCTCTTTGCTTACCTGAGATCAGGTTTTCAAGTGTTATCCAGCCTCAAGAAGCAGGCACAGCAGTTACACCCAGAAATGCGATCAGTGGCATCACTCACAAAATAACTCTTTGGGGAAATAATCCATTCTCGGGGGGTTGTGCTGTCTGACTCACATATGTGTTTGTCAGGCTGTTCTATTGAGATGTGTTTGTTTATCAGAAAGGAACAGGGAAACTGGTACGAGCAGGGAGGAGCGGGGTTTATTCTGCACTGTAGAGTTTTATCCACTGCAAGTTTGGGGTGTTTTTTTACCAATCCTGAGCATTACCACTGAGATTCTGCTTTTAGAAACCTGCCTGTGCTTTATGCAGTCAGCCTGCCATTCAGGTAATGTGTGCCGTGGGAGCGCTTGGGGAACCCAGCAGAGGGAGATTGCCTCCCTGCTAGGGAGCAGCTGGGCAGCCCGAGCCCAAAGGACAGCTCATTGCTGGGAACAGTGGGTGCACCACAGCAGCAGGGTGCAACAGCAGGATGGCAGCCAGAGAATTGTCAAGGCAAAGGAGCCCTAAGGTGGCAATTTGGTTTCACTGACTCACCTGTCTCAGTGACACTGCAGTGAGCTGGTGGGCTGGAGGTGGGCCTGTAAACTCTACTGTCAGGACGATAATGAAACTTTAACTAAGTCAGCAGAAGCAATTTAGGTGAAAAAGGATTAGATAGAGCTCATTACTGACTCCCCTAGGAGTCCAGCTCCTGATCCAGCTATCTCCTCTGGAAACTTACAGAGCCTTATGAACAGTGATAACTGGAAAATAGTGCAAGATGTTGTCAGGAGCTTTGGTTTTTTCCCCCGTGGACTCACAAAAGATTTCTATTGCAGCTTTGCACTTGGGCTGGCAGTAGCTGTTCATACTGAGCTCTCTTCTGGCATGAGGAAAACCTGCATATATTGGTTGGGCACTTCACAGAAAACATTTCTAACTAGTCTAAAGTCAATGTCAGGCAATATTAGAGTGTGTTAGAACTAGAAACCAGGAATTACAGAGGAGAAAGTGGTATGGCTTGAATATATAACTGCCTTGGTATGGGCCGTTTTAACTTTTTTCACCCTGCTCTTAATACCTGTCCATACAGAGTAGAAAAGCCCAGCAATAAGTATTGAAGAGCACTTTGTTCCAACATGGGAGTTTAATACTGTTTATGTGGAAGGAAAATAGCCATAAAATATTTGAACAGCATTCTCTTATGGTTAGTGGATTTAGTTCGTAATATAGATGGTTTTTAACAGGAAGGGTAAAATGAAAAATAATGCAAAGAGAAACATAAAAGAAGAATATTAAGAAGGTTGCACAAGGTCACGGTTGGCAGATGTTATGACATGTGTCTGTGCATTTGTTCATGCTTCTTTATTTAGTTAAATGGAATAAAGACTCTTCTTGACAGAAAAGGGCCCCAGGGTGCTGATATCCTGTAGCAGTCATGACAAGGAGCCAGAAAATTTGGGGCAAGTGTGGAAGAGGTTTTTGGGGAAGAGTTCTGCAATTTTCTTTGCTGTTTTTAAAATACATGAATCAATGTAGGGAGTAGAAGAAGACCACCTTAATACAGGCAGGGTTTGCTCCTGTGTGTTTTATTTCAGGAGTGGGACATGTATCCATCTCGCTCCACTTCTGCTGCAGCTGTGTGTGGGATCTGTAGGTTTGTAGTCCTGCTCTTTCTTCATTGTGGGACAGACACATAAAAGAGAGAACCAGCACAGGGACTTGTAATGCAGAAACTTCAGGCCATATTGCTTCTCTTTTGTAGTAACTTGTTTGTTACCTGGTTGGTTCTTTGCTGACACATTTATTGTACCTGGAACTTGTGCGTGCCCCTTGCAAGGCAACATGTCCCTTGTGTTTGTAAGGTAAGTTTTTGGGTGTGAGATACAGAGGCAGTAAAACAGTGGAGAAAATTGCCTATGAATTATGTTTATCAGAGTCCAGAACGTGAGAAAGTTGAAAGAGAATACTAACACTGGACAATTATGGTTGTTTTTTCATAGTTATTCCACTTCCATAAAGAAGAAATAATAATGATTCAGCAGTGATTTTCTGTACACAAGAAATATTTTCATTCATTTGAGACCCTAAACAGCTGAATAACACTTTCACTAAGCTTCGTGGAGGTATTTTTACCAGTATTATTAGAGGTTTCCATTGGATTTAATGATGTGTGATTTTGCTAATTGTTCAAAATGCTCACAAGACATATCTCTTCAAGACTTAATCTTAGTAACAATAAATTATTTTTATCTCAGTACCTAGATCTTTAATTTTTTTTTTCATGTTACTTTTTCAGTCCATGTGAATTCAGAAAATTATCTGGATAATGGAGGCATTTGATGATACTCTAATCAGACATTCAAAAAATGTCCTCATTTTCTTCTGTATCAATATATATTTCTTTGTCTTTCTTGATGTGTCAAGTGAACTGTAGAAATTAAAATTATTAAATACATGACATCAGAAATGGACCTGCATTAATTATCAGCCATCAATAATTCAAAGTTACTCTCCTGACATAAAATAAATAGACTCAGAAATTATCTTACCATATTCTAGTTTACAGTAGGAAGTATTTTGCCATATTGATTTTCAAACTGCTTGAAAAAAATCAAGCTTTCAACAGAGCATGACCTGTTCTTTGTCTAAAAGATGTAATTTTCTGTGCTGTATTTTCCTAATTTATTTTTATTTGTTTTGAGGCACTCTGATTTTATTGATTTTTGATTGACATCTTTGACTTCAGTTGGTTTTGCTCAGTGCTCTCTATCAAATCTGACTGGAAATGATGCTATAATCATATATTTGCCATGTTAGAAGAGAAAAGGGAGATTCATCATAAATAGAAAAAAAAGCAACTGAAACTTCATGACAAATATATTAAAATCCAATATTTTCTCAGGAATGTAATGCACAGTTATGACTGAAGATTGTGACTCCCAGAGACCAAACAAAAAGCATTTTCATTTCTTTCCAGAGCATAGTTACTATAGATGAGCAGAGCATGTGTGAGAGATGCTATTTTGATGAGTATTTTAAAGGAGGTGGGAGAGGGGGTGTTGGGGCGTGTTGAATTAACTAAATAATTGTTTCAGGATTAAACAAGTACTCCAGAATTATGCAATCCATCTAGAGCAGCAATACACCATGTTGCCTCTGTAGAAAGAGTAAAGATGTCAGCTCAAATGAATTTATTTGCAGAAAAGTAGATGGAGATTGATCCTGGAAGTGTGACAGAATAAATTTAACAACAGAAGGGAAAATAAAATCTGAAAAATGAGACTAAAGTTGGTTAAAAACCAAAATTATGCTTATAAAAATAAATCTATGCAACCTAGAAATGCTTCTAGAGATGTTAATCACAATTTGTTTAGAAGCAGGGAGGAGCACTGCAGTGGTACTGTTTTTTTCCCATAATATCTAAAAAAAGAATCAATAGTGGAATGCTTATTTTTTCTTATTCATTTTCCATATGTGAAAGAAAGAAATTAAGATCCCAGCAGAATCAATAAGAAACAGAAGAATGGTGAAAGGTTATACACTTCAAAACTAAGGAAATTTTATCCTTACAAATCTAAGAAATTAAACCATTTAGGGGTTTTGTTTTAAAATCAGAAATAAATGTCTTGGAAAGACAGATAAATTTATCCATGTCCCTGCCAAATCTTGGATATGTACAAAATCAACAGCTAATATATACAGGTAGGGAAAAGGATGAAGTCCCTGGACATGGGAGGTAGAAGAAAGTAAACAGTGAGGGATTTTAGGTTATACAATACTCATCCCAACAACCAAAACATTTGGTGCATTAGTGAAAATATTTTACACAAATGTAGGGAAGCATTCAAATTGGTACAGGATCGAACAATCGGGGAATTCTTAAAAACAGGAAGAATTATATTTGCAAGAAGGGTAATATGGAATGAATGGCTGTCATTCCACAAACAATGTGAAGGAAAAAGTGGCTTAATCATTTTTTCTAGACATTTATTTGGTTCATTTTCAAGTGTGGCAGAATGAAGGGGCAAAGGTATAATTTGTATCTCAGCTACACACAAAACAGCAACAGGAGTTGTCATCTCAGATGAGACCTGTGTTCTCCTGTTTTGAGTACCAGTATGGCATGCAGAATGAATCTTGTGACAGTAATTCCTTACAACCAGTTGATAGTTCACTAATTATTTATGATAACCAATTATGAAGCTAACTATTGTTTTTGTCTACAGCTCATTTAGTAATTGTGGACATTTATCTTCTTCCACTCACTTCGCAGCCTGGTTAGAGGTTGTTAGGAAGGAAGGGTCTTGGACACTGAATGTGGAAAGGCTTTGGGGCTTTCTTTCAGGAATATTGTAATAACACCAAAGGCATAAGAGCAGCAAAAAAAATTAATAATTTTCTGTCCAGGCTAATTTAAAGGTAGTAGGTAAAAAATCCTTATAAAAGAAGCTGTAGTTAATCTTCAGCATGAGAAAGGAATGTTTTTAGTGTTCTTAATTTATGCATTTCTCTGGACATACAGGAGTATTACTGTAACAGGAAAGACCAAAGATCTCCCTAGACTAATATCCTGGTTTTGGTAGCTGTCAATGACATGTATAAAGTGGAAAAGCAGAGCAATTTCTTTAGTTTTAAACAAGGTTTTATAGAGCAAGTCTAATTGACATAATTGAAATAGATTTGGTTTTGTTCTGCTGATTCTGTTCTACCCATTATTGAGATATTTTATTAATCCTCCTTAAGTCTCATGTTGAAAAAAAACCCCTTGGTTGTATAATGAACAAAGCAGAAGATTAAATGTACACGTTGTGCTAAGACTGTAGCCTGTCTAGGTGACTAAAGGTTCTTTTCCCTCCCATTCCCCACAGCTACCTCTATCCAGTTATTTTTTTATTCTCCTCTAGTAAGCTCAAGTTTGCTTTGTCAGGTTTGTTTTTTTTTTAATGATCATACAACACATAAAGCTGTCCAGTCATCTTTCTTACTATAGCATAGCATAAATTAACATAACATATAACATAACTGCATGTCTCTCATAATACAAATTTGGTTTAGGTAATGCCAATATTGCATTAAATGGTCTGACTCTGACTACTTCCATTTATAGCATTGCACTATGTCAGTTACTCACTTTTGTCACTCTCTAGAGTAGGTACTCTGTAAATAGCAGAATTGTTCCTGGGATTCACTTGCAGCGTAGCAGCTGTGCCTCCAGCTTTTCACCATGCCAAATTTTGATGGAATAGGATCTGTACGTTCTGAAACTTAAATTAATGGACTGACTGTACTTAAACCTCCTTTCTTTTAATGATTTTCTTTGTTACTGAGGTTGCTAGAGCGCACTCACAGAAGCAGACAGTAATATCTCTGCAGTGTTGAACAGCTCGGGGGCTGTCTCAGTTCCACCCCGTGTTTCATCTGGCAGGTGCCTGCAGCTTCTTGTGCCATCTGCATTCTCAGGCTGCTCAAAACCAAAGTGAATATATTCTGCTCATCTCTTTCACTTCAAAAAGAAAACATGATTTCAGAGAGGCATCATGATGGTAAAGCAGGTTGGAGTTTCCCGTTCTTTACTGCCCCCAGACACTACTATCCTTTCCTCTCTCCACATGCACCAGAGTTTATTACCCATCAATTACTGATTCATCAGAATAAGGATCAGATCACAGTTCAAAAACAAAAAAAAAACAAAAAAGGGGGGGGGGGGAGTGGGAGGGGGAGGGTTTATGTAACCCAAAAAAATTCACAAAATTAGTTTAGCGCAAAAGCAGTTGAGTCAGCATCACTGAAGGTGCAATAACATGTGAGAGGGAGAAGGGGAAGGCAGAAAACTCCTGTGCTGCTGTAAGGAAACTTGGAGGTGGAATTGTACTCTGAAACATTGCCAGGGGAATGAGTTTTGAGAGCCAGGAGGGTTGTGCTGTCTTTCTAAAAGTTTGAAACATTCTCCTGAGATGCTGTGATGCATTGTCAGGAACTGGAAAAGCTCAGCACCTTGGAAAAGAGAAAGTGCATCCCATGTAGCTCATCCTCCTACCACAGAAACTAGATCGTGAATGTTTTTTTTGCTGTGGTACAGGGTATCCATCCAGTTTCCTTTAGAAATTTTACTAAATAAAGGGTCCCACAAAATCATTTGCCCTATCTTTTCTTCATGTTCTCTAGTCAAGTTTTGTCCCCTCTCTTTGTCTGTTTTCAAATCAGGCTGCAATGACCATTGTTATGACCGTGCTTGGATGTCACATATGCAGGCTACACTATGCATTGATGCCTTGATCCAGGTTGCAGGCATGGTGGTAAATCACAGCTCACCCTGGTTAGCTTTGATAACAGCCATCTTTCCTGGGAAATTATGAATATGTTTGCAAGAGTTGAAAGAGCTCCATTGTGGGAAGTCATTCAAAATGTTATGGTGTTTGGAATGCTTTGTGTTATTTATTTAGATTTTTAAAATATAAGAAGAAAAAGAAAAAAAGGCAGTTTAAACCTTTCCATCCCACTTTAACAGGCTCTTTAATCCTTTGACCTAAACATGGCATGATCCAAAATAAGCTGACAGTCAGTTCCATGACCATCTTCTAATGGATGTACTGAGGTTTCTAGGTCTAAGCAACCAGGCATACATTGTCACCAAGACATACTCGGAACAGTCTGGAATCACCAAACTCAGCCTTAAGAAAGTGAAGTGGAAAGCTCATGTTTAGCCATACAGTAAGGCAGAAAATCAGACAAGAATAAAGGCGGTGTCAGTATGAGGACAAGACAATGTCCTCCCTGACACCCTGCTTAAGCATGGCTTTTCAAAGTGAAATAAAGTGGCAAACAATAGAGTTCTTGGAGGAAAATATCATGCAATAAATGTGAAAAAAGGCCACCTAGAAAACAAAACTTGCAGGAGTCAGACTTGTGTCTTTATGTGCACCTACCACTGATGGAGACAAAGTCTGATGGATGGAGGGAGACAGAACTGACCAATTTGGGCTTCCATTACCCAAATCAAAAAATGCTTTCCCTGACTGGGGATTCCTTTTCTGAAAATGCCTGGCCTCCAGCCTTCACAAATAAATACCAAAGAGAGTTAAATGTCATAATTAATTATGTTTCGCCTCAACAATTTTCCATGGATAGTGTATCCCATATGCAGATGTTGTTTCCTTCCACATGGCAGGAAAAACCTGTCTTGGCTGCAGTGAGCCGAGATGTTTAACTAAAACATCAGCTGAAGCAGGAGACTCCAGCTGGTTGACAGTTGACTTATATGCTCCAGCAACTTATGGTACAGCCAAAATTTGTGCATGTCCATGGAAGCAAACAGGAATTAAAGGGAACCAATTCCCTGGCTTGTTTGTATTCATTATGAGCCATACAAAAATTTGAATCCAAGGGCCAGATTTTGGATGGGATTCATTGGCAACAGTTGAGTCAGATGGCAGAAAGTACCAAATTTACTCTTTTAATAATGTATTTCTGAAAGTCAGGGAAGTTTCTTCTTCCACCTGGTGCCTTCATTTCAGAATATTCCTTTGGCTAAAATCTGTCTTTTCAAACCACCTTTTCATGTATATTTGCTGTTCATGTATATTTTCATGAGGGCATGACTACCAAGAAAAACCTTTCCTTCTTCAGAGCAAGCAAAACTTCTTGGAAGAGGTGGAGTTGAGGGAAAGTTGAGTGGTAAGCAGGGAGAGATTCTTCAGGATTTTCTGTGATGTTCGGAAATCATCTCTATTCACGTGAAAAAATAGCATGGTATTTAATTTCTCTAATTTCCTCTAATTTGATTCTACATCCCTAACATACCAACAATTCTTAACAGAATGCTTTAGTGGAAATTAAACAGAATTGGACTAGCTATTCAGAAAATACATTAATAGAAGGACTAGCTATAATTTTTTAATGCAGCAGCCAAATAGAAATATTTTTACATTCCACAATAAATAAAAAATAAATTAGATTGTATTATAACCCACCAATTAATGGGCTTTATCTGTTTGTCTTATTGTGCCATATAACAACTGTGAAAATGCATGCAGCAATTAGCAACCCAGTACATTTCTGCTCAAAAAAAATATTTTATACGCATAATAACATTTCTTTTTCAAGAAAGAATATTCTTTCTTCCTCTATGGCAAGAAGAAGGATTGTAGCCTGCACAAATGGAACTGAATGGAAACCAGATTATACATTACTGGGATCTAAATCATTTAATCATTCCCCTTTTTCCTCTTTAGTCATACTATGCTTCTCCTGCCTGAGTAAAGGTTATTCATTGGATAAATACTAGTTTTTCATTCTGAAAAGCTTTTTAGTGTTTATACACTACTGCATTCTTTATTCCTGGTGAAGTAATGTTTAATATAAAGAGAATATTCTGAAAGGAAAATATTTAAACTTTAGCCACTTTATGTCACTTAAGTTGACATCTTGGCTTGGTCCTGATTGTGGTTCTAAAGGATGAAGAAAATGTACCACTTTTGTTCCTTTTGTTAATTTTCCTGTCCTAATTAGCCAGCTATTAGCGGGATAAGCTGGGTGCTCAGATGTCAAAAATTTAAGATAACAACTATATAATAAGCTGTCTAAAAATAATATTAAATCATTAAAGGTAAGTGATTTTTGTTTCAAAATAGAAAATCTCGTTGTTATAGAGCCACAGTATTTCCAATAATGACAGTTGTACAGAAACAGTAGGTATTATTATTACCATTAAGGGTTTGTAAATAGCAAATTCTTCTAAGGATAGTGCTGAATTTGCATAGTTGAATTTAACATTTATTTTGTCAATACCATATGTGGATTCATTTCAGAAATGATACTAAAATTGGGGGTAATAATCTCCTAGAAGTATCGATTATTGCCCTCATATTCCTTGGGATAAAGTTATACCAGTTATCTTCAGTATAAAAATTGATAAACAGATCATTACAGTAAGTCCTCATGAGCCTATTTCGATAGGAAAAAAATTCCTTTTATAGAGGCATATTTCTAAAAGTGTTTATAAAATGTCTAAAAATTAATTTTTTCAAGGCAAGAATAAAGGATCTTGTTATTTACTTCACTGAGTGCTGCATCAGACCTTAAATCTGGTCCCGTTTTCTTTAGTCAGATGAATGCGTCTCCAACAGTAGTGGAAAAATTGGAGCCACACTTGTTCAAGAATCATTTCTATCTCTGCAACCTTTTGTTGCATATTATAGACCTCAAATCTTTGTTGGTAAATCTCAGCCAGCTGAGGTTCCTGCCCCAGTAAATTTTGTGGTAAAGGATGAGGTGCCATGGCCATTCCAGCACCTCACAGACCTACAGGCAGTTTATGGCCAGCCGGGTTTGGCCTTTTGGTTTTTAGCCACTGACGGGGCTTGTGGAGGCACCCACAGAGATTTCCCAGGCTCAGTCATAAGAGACACCTCTCAAAAGAGTGCACTGTAAAATTCATGCTTAAGCTGGCTGTTTTGAAGACAATGCAGTCGAATAAATTGAGTCATTCCATTATCTTTCTTTTCCATAAATATGTAATAACCTCTTTTGGGAAGCATTACTATTCTCCTCCTGTGAGAGGTGGGACACCCACAAGCCCTGTGAGCAGTGATATATTTGCACACTGTTGCTCATGAGCCATTTCTAAAAAAGGCAAAATTAGAATGCAATTAAGAGTAGATTTTTTTTACTATTATTATTTTAACTGGTTCATTTAATCATCCTGGTTAGAAAGGCAGGGAGACAGAAAGTTGGAAATGCTGCTGGAGGGATCATGGTATGGGCACAAGACTACATAAACAGCTAAAGTATCTGTTGAGATTTCTTTATTATAATGAAAGTTATGACCATTTCCAGTGTATTTGCTCAAAATCTTAAAATAAATATAAATATTTATAAATATGAATGATTTATAAATAAAATCTTAAAACATTTTATTACTTCATTTAATGTAAAAACTTGGATTACAGGTACAGCACAGCTGTCTGCCCGTGGTATCAATCCAGTCCTATAAATCCAGTCCTTATCCATCATTTTGTAATCTCTTGCATAGATGACTAGTGGAAAACAGAAAAAAACCCAAATGTTTTTTAAAAAAAGAGTTTGATGGCTCTCAACTTTGAGAAGTTTCTTGTAAATCATTCATTATTGCTACAGGCCTGAGAGGAGGGAGAGCAGTTTAGATATTTTTGTTGTGTTTTCCTTTGAAATGTGATGAATAGATCACAATCCAAAACATTATTCCAATCTCCGTTTCAGCAACTGGAAAAGCTTTCACTGATATTTATCACATTTCAATGTTTCTGTGAAGCCTAAAATTCATAAATATTAAAATAGAATCTTATCACTTCAATGCATTCATTTTTCAACAAATATAGCTGCTGGTTATCACTCAAATAATTCATTAAGATTCAAAAATAGCTGCATAGTAAAGAGAGATGGCATTTATTCAGTATGATATGAAATATAAAAATATCCAGCTATCTCCCCTTTGGAATATTGCACTCCCTTAATTCATTTAGAGAATCTTCAGTGTATTTGTTCCTTTGGGAAGAACTTGGTAGTCATGTACTTTGTACTTAGATTGGATATCACAAAAACTTTCTTCACGTAAAGGTTGGTCAAGCATTGCTACAGGCTGCCCAGGGAAGCAGTAAAGTCCCTGAAAGTGTTCAAAAAATGGATACATGTCATGATTTGGGACATGATATAATGGTGGACCTGATAGTGCTGGGTTAATGGTTGGGTGCAATGATCTTACAGGTCTTTTCCAATCTACATGATTCTGTGATTCATTGACACTTTACAATTTGCTTTAGAAAAGAGCCACATTAGCTGGAAAATGCAGCTCACTCCCACTTCATCTTATTAAAACCTGCATCGGGGCCAGGTTCATTTCTTGTTTTGAAGAATACTGTGCACATCCAGTTGTCCCACCTGTACATACATTTCCTCGCTGTGCAACTATTCCCACTGTTGCCTCAACAGCCTGGTTAGGAACCAGCATAAGGATGCAGCAGCTCAGTGCCAGGCTGATGTTCCAGGGCCTGCTTTAAAGTCTTCATTTAGTCATTCAGTTCCTGTATTGCCTTCATATTGCCCTGCAGCTGTTAAAAGAGGAATGCTGAGCTTTAGTGAGAAAGCACTTTTTTTTAAGTTTATAAGTCAGCACGCTGCACCTCTTGCCCTCCTCCCTCCTGCCTTCCTTGCTGTTGTTCATCCCTCCCCTCCCTTGCTGCACACAGTAACCAGGGTGCCTGTCTTTGTAAGGCTGTGTGACACCCTCGGGGCTCACTAAAGCTCTGGGGTAGTCCATGTGTGTGAGTCAACACGCAGTGTGCCACCCCGGCAAAGGCTGCCAGGGTGCTCAGGACAGTCTTTATCTAAAACTTGTCTTTAGAAGAGTGATCTAAAATTTGCTTTCTCAAGAAAGTCTCATACATTTTTTTTCTGCAGCATTAATTAAAATTTTTAATCTGTGTCTTCCTTTCTCACAGGAGTCATGACTTTGGATTCTGCAGTCCTGTGCATTTCTTTACAATTAGGATATTAGGAGAGATTTCTTCACTAGAAAGGTGTTCAAGCATTGGAACAGGCTGCCCAGGGAAAAGGTGGAATCACTGTCCCTGGAAATATTAAAAAAAATGGGTAAATGGAGTGTTTAGAGAACGGGTTTAGTGGTGGAACTGGCAGTGCTGGGTTAATGGTTGGACTCAATGACCTTGGAGGACTTTTCCAACCTTAATGATTCTGTGAAAATTCTAACCATTTATAAACACAATGAGCAATAGTGGTTTGGGATATTCGCAGTGAAATTCTTTGATTTCTGTGTTGCCTACCCTTGCTCTTACTCATGCTGGTAGGATTAAGTGAGTGCATTCAAAAGTTGAGTCAGAGGTACTACATGAGTTTGGCCTTTCAGAGAGTAAAACTCTACAGGAATGCCAGTATTCCTTTGGGTTTTTCCATATTATGAATTTCTTTCTTCAATATTGTTTTTCACATTCTGTTATAACTCAGCCTCAGTACCCTCTTCTCTACAATAATGTGTTTCCATTTCTCTCATCTTATAAAATATTGACACTGCCATATGGGAAAATGTTTGCTGTGCTGGTATTTAACTGCTCTCTGTTAGATGGCATAATCAGTAGTCTTAAAAATAAGAGTTATTATTTTTTCCTGGCTCTACCAGATTTATTGTATGACCTTCAGTTAGGTCCAGATCCTATTCATATGGGTAAAAATGGCAGCTTTCATGCTCATGTGCTGGAAAAAGGGCATTAGAACGTGTGTGTCACAGACACATCAAATGGAACAATAATATTCCTTGACTTTGGAGATGCTACTCTCAGACATTACATTCTCAGGTTGTGTGGTTGGGACAATATGGAGTACCCACAAGCTCAAGTTGTTTTTTAATCAATGGCTAAGATTACTTGACAGTGGAACTGACTTTCAGCAGATGGCAGATATTGTAATATTTGGTCAAGCTATGACCCCAGGCAAGGCAATATATTTTTAGGTAACAAAAGAAAAATATAGATTATGTTGTCTCACCGTTAAATAAAACTTTTTAGGTCAACTTAGCTTTGAAATACCATGCTGTTTAAAAGATCCTTAATGTTTTCGTGGAAAGTATTTAAGATTTGATCTACGTAAAATGAAAATCGTTTAGTAACAAATTATAGAAAGCGCTAGATGCAGTGACAAACCTGCAGACCTCTGCACCTCCAGTTAGGAGTGGTGACAATCAGAACTTCTCCATCATTTTTATACTTTATTAATAACTGAGATAGTCTTTAAGTTACATGATGAGGATTTATGTCTGTTGGTAAGAGTTTTCCTTGAGCAGGAGTTTCTTTTAATATGCTTTATATCAGATTGCCTATTTGTTAATTTTCATGTTTAGCTAAATGTATTTGAAGAGTAAATGAGAAGCCTAAACCAGAGTATGTTGGAGGTTCTGTTCTGAAGGAAAAATAAATTGCTGTATTTGGGGCTACTAGAACCTGTTCTATCGCCTTTACAGTAATGTTAATGTAACTTCAGTTTTTCTTTCTTTCTTTTTTCAATTTATTTGTACTACACCTGCCAGGAAAAGTGAATGACAGTGAGGAAGGTCAACTATTATTATTTGGTGTGAAAAGCAGTTGTTTTTAAAAGGGAAAATAAGGAAGGATTTCTTTTGGTTTTGTTTTTTTTTTTCTCTCTTGCTTCTCTCTGCACAGTAGGGAAATATCAAGTGAAGGCAGAAAGAGATTGACTTATCATCAGATATTAGGGACTCGGTTTTCTGTTCTTTGTGCAAGTAAAGCTTACCCAGAGGTGTTTTTTCTACTATAAATTTTAGGCTGCAGATTAAATCTGTACAATGTTTCCATGGAACAACAGGCAAGTCTGAAAGGATATAAAGAACATAAAGTAAAAGGTGGGTCAGTAAGGAGGAACCTTAATAGTGAATTTTGAAGAAGGGCAGTAAGACTTTATGTGAATTAATGTCTTGATGTATTAGTAACCAAATGCTTTTGTGAAATGAGCAGTGTGAGCAGTAATGGGATGTTTTTTCCTGTTTCATGCTGACCATAACAACTTGGTTTTTTTCAGTTTTCCCAAGCATTGAAATCCAATTAAGTAAGTTTCTGGTTTCTAATTCTGCTTGCAGTAAGCAGGGAAAATATTGATCAATATTACAAATGGTGAATTTTATTCCATTGTTTTCACTGTTTTATCATAATCATCTTCAATGGATCTGTGCCTAATGCTAAAAAATTAGACAGGAGTTAAACCACTAAATGAAAAGCTACTTTAAAAAACCCAAAACAATGACACAGGTAGAAAAAATGCTCAGAATTAGGCACTAGGCACTTGCCCTGCCAGTAGCAACCCTCTTGATTATTACCTGTAGAATTTCTTGTGCCATCAAATACTAAAAATAAAGAATGGAAGAGACCAAAATGCAAATATAGTGAGATGAGAAGTACATCTACTTCAGACATTGCTGTAAAATATTTTTCCATACCAAGCTCTGTTCATATTTCTGAAATGATATAGAATAATCAAGAATGGGACTGAAATCTCTCGCTGTAAGGGATCTAGTTTCAAACTTTGCTGTCAGGAGGTAACATGGATGGAGATGACTGCTGATAGTATCTCTCAAAAGTGTTGGATTTAACCCCAGCAGCGTGGCTTTGAAAGATTCTTTCCAACTTCTTTGTACTCTCTTAGGCTTGATATTTACAGATTAAATCTTCAGCTGCATGGAGGATGGTATGAAAGACAAACTTTGAAGAAGGTACACTTCTTTGGAAAATGCAAAATGTCAGCATATTCCCAAAATTAATACAGACTAGATAGTCAGGCAAGGGGCTGGTGGGGTAATATGTTTTACATAATTTTACCCATCTCTAGACACTCAGGATAGCTATATAGGAACCCTGTGAAGAAGAAAGCAGTGTTCTGCTGTCCCACAACAACTCTGTTGTACTCCTAAAGTTTGCTGTAAAGCCTGCTTCTGTTCCCTGTGTTGGGAAGAGATGGGACAATGTCTGCACTGGCATTAAGTGATATTTTTTATCGACTTACTCTCCAAGAGATAGAGTATGACTCACTCCATCTTGTCAGTCTCAAGGAATGCCAGCAGCCCTTAAAAGTCACAGAATTACATAATCGCAGAATGGTTTGGGTTGAAGGGATTTAAGGATGATCCTGTTTGACCCCTTTCTGCCATGGGCAGGAGCACCTTCCATTAGACCAGGCTTCTCAAAGCCCCATCCAACCTGGCCTTGAGCACTTCCAGGGATGGGACAACTTGTGCTTGTGCCTTACCATTCTTATAGTAAGGAATTTCTTCCTGATATGTAATCTAAATCTCTCATCATTTAGTTTAAAGCAGTTCCCCCTTGTCCTATCACTACTGTTTGTATAAAAATCCCTTTCCTTCTTTTTTCATAGGTCCCCTTCAAGTACTGGAAAGCTGCAGGGAGGTCTCCCTGAAGCCTTCTCTTTTCCAGGCTGAACAACCCCAGCTGTCTCAGCCTGTGTTTGTAGGAGAGGTGCTCCAGCTCTCAGAGCATCTTCATGGCCTCCTCTGGAGCCACACCACTGGTTCACTTTTACTATGTTGCAGAGCCCAGAGCTGGACACAGCACCCTACACAGGGTCTCACCAGAGCAGAGGGGCAGAACCTATCCTTTGTCCTGCTGGTAGAGGAAAAAGGACTTAGTGGAATGCCAAAGTGATTGTCCATGGATAATTAAGACCAAGAGTAGTATTTCTTAGTGGTATTTCTTAGTGGTATTGGGAAGAGGCTTCCACAGTAATTTTTTTTTCTTTTCCTTTTTTTTTTATTTTTTTTATTCCACCCCCATCTCAGAACTAACGGTGGAGATATAATGCTGATTTGGGAGATCCTTTGTTGATGTCCATAATGTACCACATGTATGCTTACAGACGTGTGAAAGTCTACAAACAGCAGAAGGACTGAGGCAGCAGAGCTTGAAGACCTATGAAATGTTGTGTGCTCACTTTCCAGTTCCATCTCCTGAACCAAAGGAAATAACATCATTATATTGAATTCAGTGGCATTTAACTGCCGTAAAGCAATCATGCTTAAGATCCCCAGGAAATCCTGGTAAGGGTAATAGGTCCAGAAATTATTTTTGCAGGACCTACCTATATCCCAAGAAGATAATATGAGCTATGTTTGGGAAAAAAATTTACTTACTTTTAGGTGTTCTGGATTTAGCGGGTTCCTTTTTAGCAGGGCAGACTAAGTGTAATGCAATTGATTTGAGAATGCATTAGACTTCTGAAGGTGAGGTTGTGTCAGAGGACAGAGACTCAGAACCAAGGACAAACAGTGGTACATTTGGAAAGCCTGTCACCTTATATCATGGGTCTATTTTCCCATTGTTTGCATGACTTCCAAGTTATTATCAATGTCAAATTAGATTTTTCCAATGCCGTGAGTTGGTCTTTGTGGACTCACAAATGGCTTTCAGTTAGCACAAATTAATCCATATAGACTGAAATGGAAGGTGATGAGTTTGAATTTTAAGTTGTCTGTATAATTCACTGTTCTGGAAGGTGGGCACTGGGAGTTATATACTGTGCTTCCTTTATATACTCCAGGACATTAACAGTAATGGACAGCAAATATACCATAAGAAAGCCCTGCCGGGTGAAAATTCAGACCACATCTTTCAAAATAATTTCATGCTTTGTTGTGCCCCTTTCTATTTACTTATTAAAAACAGTTAAAACACTAGGAAAGACCCCTAAATGCAAAATATGGTTTAAATAACCCCCAAGAATATTTGCACTTCTGTTTCTGGGTGGTATTAGTTCCTGTCCATGCTGTCAGTGTGTCTAGGAGCTATTGGAGGACTTATGGGTATCTGAAAGTGGAGGAAAAAGTAGAAGGCTTTGTGGTGAAAGATCCTGCAAGCATCTGCAGAGAACGTAGGGATCTGAGCACTGAGGATCCAGCATATCCCAGTGGTCATCATTAGCAGGAGTGCAATCTGGTGTGTGGAGAGAGACAAATTCAGCTTGTGCTTATGAGCAAACCATGAAGCTCATTGTGAAATGGCTAAAAATGTACAATGATTTGATAGGGATTGGCATTTTGATGTGATCAGAGAATAAAGTGCTGAAGCTTGGAGATGAATTCAAATACTGTGAAACTCAGGAGAGATTTGGGAGAGACAGCAACTGTGTTCCCTTTGGGATGTCTCTGTCACTCTGATGAAGCAGTTACATGAAGGAGGAACTCTGATTCAGCTCAGTAGTTCTGTTCAAGTTACTTAATGCTAAACTAAGCTGCTGTTTTGATGTAGTTGCTTGTGACTCACTGATAATATAAAAGTTTTATATGCAGAAATGCTATTAGTCTAAGGGTATCTGGCACCTGGGATAAATGATTTCAGAATTTGTTGGCAAATATAGGTCTCTGTTTTTTAATGCATAGCTAGGTTCTATTAGTGACTCTTTAATATTTGGGCTAAAGAAAAAGAAATAGTCTAAATGGAGAATTAGTCATCATTAAACAATTCAGAAATAAGAATTTTTAAAAAGGTTTCTATGCGATCTTACACTGCATAACAAGTAACTAAGTTTTTTCACAGAGGCTTTTATTCAGTAGTCATTATTATTATTATTGTTATTATTGTTAACCACTTTGCTCTAATAACTTTGAAACTATATTAAGAACTAGAATAGATAAGGTGAGATATTTAGATAATTATTACAGTTGGGAAATACTATTGTTCTAGGGTGGAATCCAGATTAGGGCATGTGTCTTTGTGTCTGTAAAGCAGGAATGTTTTTGTGTGCTTGTATACCCTACTGCATGCCTAGGGAGTACGTTTCTTCCCACTTTATTTACCTGTCAGTAGGAAACACCAGGAGTCAACAGGTGAGATGAAGCACTCTATTTGCTCAGGGCCCTGTGCAGCTGAAGTGAGTGTAGATGACCTTCTGGCCAGCTGGGGAAGTGTTCCAGGAGTTTCAGTGTTTATATGGCTGGGCTACTTTGGTCCCAGAAGGTAAAATGACATCAGCTTTGACTTGAGACTTCCTCTGTTTAGGTTTTATGTGAATTTTCAAGGCTAAATCCTAATTCCCATGGGTAGCACTAATCTGATATTACTCTTTCATGGTGTATTTTAACAGTTGATGGTGGAAAGGGTCTTCATGGCATTTTTAAATTGAAACCCCAATCTCTGATGTGTTACTCAGTTTATCATTTAAATATCCTGAGATATTTGCCTATGGAATAGACGACATTTGAATAGCTCACATAAGAAGCAGCCTGCCTTCATGGTACTAATAAGTAGGAAATGGCCACAGTTCCTGATGTGTTCAATTATTTCTGCACCATCTTCTCAAATATATGAGCAAAATTTCTGCTTGCACTCAGAAGAGAGCAATTCCAAGCCTCTCTAAGCTGACAAAGCTGTGTGAGTAACACTAGCAGAAGTGAAATTTGGGACTTGTGATTTCAGTTTTGTTTCTTTAGACCACAGCTTTCAGGGAAATGAAGGGTTTGAGGAAAACTGCTTGGTAACTGACAGCTCCCAGAGGATGCATTATATCTTTCCCACATACTTCTGTCTGATATAACTTGACAGCATCAACACTGTTGATCGGTGTAAAAAGGGGATTCCTATATGCAACCCAGGCTTGGGAGTTGTCACTGATTCAGGTCTGTAAAAAGAGACCTGCAAGAAGTGTCCTTTCCCCACAGACATCTGCTGGGGATGGTGCTGGGTCTCCCTTTATTTTTTTCACAGAATTACTGAGAAAATGAGCACATTTTCCCTCTATAGATGATTATTTTGTCCTATGGAATTATTCTGATGATGCAGTTGTAGTTTAACAAATTGAAAACACATTTTCTCTCTGTATAAACTCATATAAAAAGGAGAGCAATTTGCTCATTATCTACACAGTAGGTGTGGTGTGATCACATGAATCTCTTTTCTTTTTTTAATACTTTATGAATTCAAGTTAGTGTTTTTTCTTCATACCTCTCAAATGTATTTGACTCAATTGTCTGAAATCATTAGTTGCAAAATTAAAAGCAAACAGAGTTACCAGCAGTACAGATGATTTCTGATGCTGTTTGTTGTCTCATTAAGCCTTGGAAATCTTTAATATATTAACATCTGTTTTGATACTCTCCAAAGATCAGTCTTGGGTATTTTTTTTTTACTTAGAGTGACTGTGGCAATAAAGTTTCCAATCTTCTTAAGCTGTACAATGCATAGAAGAAATTAGAGAAATAGTCCAAATAACAGTAGATCTCAAAAGAAAATAAAAGTTTTTTTTCTGGTGATAGGTGAACGGTCATTTTGTTAACTATTTTCTTCCTGAAATCCCTTTACAATTATTCAAGGCTGCCCCTTCTGTTGAAATATCATCAAAGCTTTGATTACTAATAGACTGCTTTTGAAAGGTGTGGAGCACAGCCTTCATAAAGCACGGATCAAACTATTAAAGAATGATTCTGCTGCATTATGCCATCAGTTGTTTTTTCTGTTTAGCAATAATTGCACAGCTATAAACCCCAGAATCACAAAACAGGTCATGCTGGTAGGGACATCATCTGATGCACTTCTGTGGCTAAAGTCAGGTCAAGACTTGTATATTTTCAGCAAGGCTGATTCCACCACATCTCATGATGATCTCTTCCAATGTTTCATTGCTCTCATGGTGATGAATTTTTCTCTTACAATCAGATGGAATCTTCCCCAGAGAAAGTCTTGTTCTTGCCTCTTGTCCCATCACAGCTCATCTCTTGAAGGGAGCACCTCCATCTTCTCTGTAACAAACTTTTGAGCATTGGAAATCAGTAACTAGGTGCCCCCAAGCCATCTTTTCTCTAGGCTGAACAAAGCCAATTCCTTCAACATTTCTTTATTAGGTCTTCAGGCTCTAATAATTTTCATGGCTCTCATTTATAGACTATTTATTTTCTTTGTGCCTCTATTGGTCTGGAGATGGGTTAAATCTGGACACGATATTCCAGGTGTGGTTCAACAATGCAGAGGAGGAGTGGTATAATTCATCCTAATGCAAATAATTTCAGCAGAAGTAGGTGTTTCAGAAAACTAATGCTAGAAGCTGGTTTCTTGCTAAAATTGTTGACATCAATGCTTTTCCTTTGCTTTTAAATAGACATATGGCTGAAACTAAAATATTTATGTATCTGTCTGGATTTCATTAATTTTAGATTCAGTGTAATTGATAGTGCCATTTAGATTGATTCCTCCTGACATTTATCACTTGCTTCCACCAGTGTTCTTTGACCAGCAGCTTTGTCTCTACTTACATTTCAGAGGTTGATGTAGCATCGGTGTCATCCATTTTTTTAAAGAAAGGATTGTGTGAGGCAAGACCTTTGGACTTGACTGCATCTGTTCACTGATTACAATGTGATGTTTCAGAGAACTTGATTTGCATTTTTGCACAACCTTTCATTCGGGAGTCTTCAGGCATTTATCCTAGAAAAAAGTAGACAGAGAGGAGACCTTATCATTCTCTGCAACTACCTGAAGGAAGTTGTAGTGAGGACCATGTCACTCTCTTCTCCCAGGTAACAAGTAACAGGAGGAGAGAAAATGGCCTCAAGCTGGGGAGGTTTGGTTTAGAAATGAGTGCTTAATTCAAAGGTACACACCCTTTGTAGAAGCACTCATGTCAGGGCCAGATTTCAAATGTCAGGATGTGTAATAATACAGCTACCAGTATCTTAACTTAGCAGAGGTCCTCAGAAATATTTTCATCTCAATTTGGGTGCTGAGATGTGAAAATATGGGCTATGTACCACCTCAAGAAAATGGTCAGTATAGGCGTGACTGTTATCTAGTTAAATTATCCACAGTGAAAAATTACTTTTTCCTCTTTAGAACATATAAAGCTATCTGAAAGTACTTGAAAGTACAGTCATACTTCCAAATGATTGCTATGCTGCATGGGCTCCATTTCATGAGAGCTGCTTTCACCATCATGCTGCTTTCATTTGTGGACTCTAAGGAGGGAAGAAAATTAGGTGCTTTTTAGTAAATATCATATAGAGAAAACAAGCCACCATAAAAATAGATATTCAGAGATATTCACAGCAAAATTTTCTTTCAAAAAGACTGTGCTTTGACCAGGTACAGCATGGTTTCACCCTTTATGCTTAGAACCACAAATATATACACAGCACTTGAAATTTTGTACATCTTTGCATTTGGATAAGCCTTTAAATTATTTATCTCATTTGATTAGTACAACAACCTTGGATGAACTCAGATCATTTTCTTCAAATAAAAGTTGTTGTTCTGTATTGCTTCTATAGCTGCATTATCACAAATTTCTACTGGTAAACAATTTAGTAGGAAAAAAATGGCTTGCTTTTCCTCTCTTCATGGAATGTTTGCAGTCAGATGACAGTGTTTATGAATTTGTTTGTACTTGATATGGTTCAGTGAACAGATTTTGTGATCACTGTGTAGCTTTGTATTTGCCAACTAATGAGAAGAGGTGTTCAGGCAATTTTATTAAATTAATGGTTTTATTTTGATGACAGGTCAGCTGTATATCCTATGCATTGTTGCTTTTTCCTCACCAAGCTCATTATGCAACTGGCTTAATCTTTGTTTAGCTTGTGTCCATCTCCAGAAGCAGCAAATGGCTTCTCAGAAGGCCAGCAAGATTCAGGTCTGCCACCCCACAGAGAAGGATATGGTACAGGGGAACATCCAAGGTGCTAAAACAGTGAGTTTGGAAAAGAGTGGGGATAAGAATGGGACTGGGATAAAAAACAGTGGGGAAAAAAAAAAAACTGAGAATTTGCATTTGCTGAAATTTTTGCAACAAATTGCATTTGCTGCTGGTAAGGGACATAAATAGTGTCTGTGTGAAGGAGAAGGAGGACCACAAGTATTACTCCTTACAGCTGGCTTTCCTGTGCTTCAGGTCTTGATCCTTCTCTTTCTCAGCACCAAGTAAAGTGAGATCCATAATTACCAAGTTTAATCTGTGGTGGGGGATGAGGCAGATGATGAGGCAAAAAACCTGCCATTGTGGCAAAAGTGAACCTCAAGAACAGGAACAGTGGGAACTCATCTGTCCATGAGAATTATTAAACACTTGGCACTAGAGGCGAGATTTGTTGGCTGGTAGACACTCCTTGTTCTGGGACCCACTAACCTTTTATTGAAGCTCCCAGTGAGGACTGAATAAATAAAGGCAGAAATGGCATGTGGAAGCATGTTTGTCATGGCAGCAGATGGGAAGCACTCTGAGCATGACTTACTGTGCATAAATATAGTGTTAGTTTCCTACTGCTACAAGTCAATGAATGGCATCTCCCTTCCAGCTTTCAGCTAAGTTGTCCTTATTTCTTCACAGACATGACTCTCGTGGAAGACCTGTTTCCTGAGAGTAGTCAAGGAAAGTATTAATTCCTGTGGGAATTCAGAATGGTTCAGGATCTACCCTGAGCAAAGAGGGCACTGTGTTGCCTCACAGGTTGTGGCTTGATGGAATCCATCCATAGGGCTCTGGACCAAGCCCCTGCTGCAAGATGATGTAAAGGGCTGATGCCCTGTTAGCCTAGGCTGCCAATTTGGTCATTTTCAGAAAATTTGACCAATTTTGTGTTCATATGGCACCCTCTGTGCCTCTGAGTCCTGACTTGATGCCAGATCAAATATCCTCTCTCACAGCAGGCATAAAGCCAGCAGCTGCACATACGGCAGCAGAAAGTCTAGCACAAGCACTAGGTGGTTGGTTGAGAAGGTAATTGTTTACTCTCTCTTGCACCATAAAAAAAATGCACTTGCTGGTGATAGAGTGGGCACCATGCAATTGTGAGTTCCCTAGCTTTTTCCCCACCTTGGATTTAGTTTTCATCACAGCTACCAGGTGTATTAGATCACTGAAGCAAATTTGTAGGGGGCTGTACATCTGTTCCCATTAAATGTTACTCAAAATACCAGTGCTACAAAGCATCCTCTGAGCTCGTTTTCTCAGGTGCTTACATTTAGTAGCCTGTAGTCGTGCCCCTGTCAGTTAATGGAAGTCAGAGATTTAGATACCAAATAACTGTGCCTGGGCGTATTTGATCATGGATTTCTCTCTTTCCTTGCCTCTCAAGTTTTATGGGATTGCCTGAGTCACAGCAGGTCCAGCCAGTGGGGGTTAACTGAAGGAAGGATTGCCTGTGGATCAGATCATAATCTCTTGGTAGCAGCTCCCAGGCTGAAGAGTTGAGCTGGCAAAGCTGCAGCTGTAAGCAAGCTGTGAGCAGCACAGTCTAGGAGAGAGCAAAGATGCCAAGAAGAGTCCCGGTTCTAAAGAAGGCATGCTCTTTGGGAAAAGGATTTTCTGCTCTTTGACCAGCTCTGCTTCTCACCTGGTTTTATCTACATTTCTTTTTTAAGTCTGTCTTTGATTTACACCAAAGGAGCAGAATTATGCCTAAAGGACACATTCGTTTTTCTAATTCCCACTATGAAACCAGGTTTGCACTTTCCACTGTGCTTTTATGCACTTAGTTGCACTGTGAAATGCAGTACTTTGGGTTTATTTGAAATCACGAAATAACTCTCATCAATGGCTCTTTTTGCTTTGCCTCAATCACAGAATGTGTGTGCTGTAAAACTTGCACTGCCCACATTGTCCAAAATTTTGCTATGCACAGATGCTCAGTAAATTGCATACCTCCATCTGTGGCAATATAATTAGCTGGAAGAAGGTTTGAATTTGGATTTGGTGTATTGTATTCTGATTCAGTTTGAAACTGTTTTCATTCCTTTGAATTATGGGGGTAGGGCTCTGCCATTGTAGTCTGTCTTAAAGTTGGAATATTTCTCAGTTTAAGCTGGAAAAGAAATCCTATTTAAAGTAGCAAGAAGGGCAGTGTTCAGACCTTTGAAGCATCCAGTAAATTTTCAATGGCTTAGTGCATGCATATGCATGTGTAATAGCTGTGACCTATTCACATGGAATAAGGATTTGAAATGGAAAAAAGTTCAGTAAATATCTGGTAAATATATTTCTCAAAAGTAAATGGGCATTTTCTACAATAACCGTAGTGCTTAAATATTCACTTAACAATTTTTGACTGAGCATTACAAAGATTTTTAAAAATTGAGCAATGAAATTTTATAAGAAGCTTTCAGAACTGGTATTTTATCAAGACAGAGGACAGAAGGACTGTGATTTGCACAAATTTAGCAAAAGTAATAGAAAGAAAATTTAGGCATCCTGTTCCACAACCTTATTTTAGCCACTTAAATAACATTTATACAAGGAAACATAAGTAAATGCACTTTTCAAGAAAAATCTTCACAAGATTATAGTTGCTTATTAGGCTATGGCACACATTGCTGTGGGCCATGATAAAGAACCATTTTTCTAAACATAGTAATCTTGACATTTTTACTTATCATTTTCCTTGTTCTACTTCCTTAAACAAATAGGTATTCAATTTTTAAAAATCCTGTAAATTCATGCCCCTGCTGGAACCATACTGAAAGCACAATCAAAACTGGTACTTGAGTGTTGCAGAAGTACACTTTGTTCTCACAGCAGCCAGCAAATTCTAATATCTCCATCAAAAGAGCATGCACTGTGTTTGTCATCCAGGAAAACATTCAGGTCAGATCGTGTTCTTTATGAGGTTGCTCACACTTGGTGCTGGATTTTCCCTGCAGAAATGTACAGTCAATCTTTCTCAACAGAACCAGGGGGTAAGAAATCAGTTCAGTGAACTCACTCCAGCTGAAATATTGCTTTTGAAGAATCAGAATAATTACATTGGAAGGCAGCCTTGCCCAAAACCCTTAACTTCTAAATTACATGAGGTTGCTTAGGACCTTGTCCAGGTGGTCTCAGAGACCTCCAAGGGTGGCAATTGCACGAGCCATTCCATTTTTTGACTGAACTTACTACATTTTTCCTTGTGTTTACCTAGAATTTTCCTTGCTGCAGCTTGTGTCCATTGATCCTTGTCTCCTGTCATTGATTACCTCCAAGAGTTTGACTCTGACTTCTCTGTGCCCACTTAGTGGGTGGCTGAAGAAAGCAGTGAGACCTCTCCTCCAGATCGAGCTAACCCAGCTCCCTCGACCTCTCCTTGCACAGCAAGTTCTCTTTCCCTCAGCCAGATGCTTTGCAGTTTATTGGTGTCCTTCTCCATTGGACAGAATTCCAGTGTAGCCTCCTGAAATGACATAGCAGGGATTAATCTCTCTTCTTAACCCTCTTGTAATGCTTTTAATAGTGCAGCCCAGTATGTAGTTCTACCTCGCTGGAAAAGCTCAGATCTCAGCTGTAACAGCACCATTTATTTGTCTTTTTTTGCTTTCCGTTACCAGGAGCCTCCAAGTTTTAATTGATTGATGAAATAGGAGTGATGGCAGCGAGATTGCCATTTTTCTAGCAGGTAAGGCAGAGTGCTGTTTTTCAGGTGTTTCTAAGTACCATTTTGCAGTAAGGTTACTGATCAGCTTGTAACACAGAGTGGAAATTTCCCATTTCGAGCATTTAGGTGCTTGGCAAGGTATGCAGAGCTTTTCTCTTGATATATAGTACCACTGAGTTTCAACGGCATTTTGATGCCTGTTTGCTAGAAACTGGGCAAGTGCACTTTTTGGTATGAATGCCCCAGCTGGTATTTTTAAGGGTACACCATTAAACCCAAATCAGTATTCTAACTTGATTCCACAAATTCTGTCATCTTAATTATTCATCTGTTTTTGAATGCATCAACTCATTATTCTACCATGTGAACACATTGGATGTTTTGCTTGGTGTTGGATTCTAGCATCTGTGTTGGATTATGTTACTTTTCCTAACAAAATCCATTTGGACCAAGATACACCACATTTGTGAAATACATAAGCTCATGGTTTTTCAGAAGGATTGGTAAATGGTTACATTCAGCAATTTCTCATCACTGTTTCAAGTTTGAAAAACTATGTCTTTCTCTCATGCCCAGGAAGGCTTCAGACATTATATTTCATGAAATTCCCAAGCGACTGAAGTTACAATCTTCAGAGGTAGCAGGGTGACTTAATCTGACATCATCTCAACTTCAGCTCTGTGGAAGATTTGCTCATCATTTTGGAGCTGTTTGTGGTTAATCATATTAAAAAATATAGTCTTGCCCATTATCTCATTTTGGATGCTCCTGTAGATTTAGGAATATCCATAAACTAGAAGAGAGTTCCTCACTATCGTATGGGGAAAAAAATTAGAATGTAATTACAGACCAGCTGAGTTGCATTTACTTTTATGTTTAGATAGTGAAGGTTCTGTCCGACCGAGTGTGGGGTAGAGAAGTCTTCCATGTAGAAGTTTCTGCTCTTTACTTCCCAGGGATGAAATGTGGAAGGGTAGAAGCAAAAATAACCACTCAGGTAGCCCCTGATCCAAATGTATTCAGAAACCTGCATGAATGCACTTGATTTAGCCATAAGGTTTGCTACCAACTGCTCTCCTGAGTTTCCTGGGATTTTTCAGGTAAGCTAGCCCAGCCTGCACTAAAGCACATGCTGCCTCTGCTTGTGGTGCGTGAACAGGTTGCATGAGGATCTGTGGGTGACACACATCTCTGCCCTACAGACAGATCTTGAAGGAGTGTTGGCTCAGATGTGGAGCTCAGGGCATAGTCTATGAACTCTGTCTCCCTGGAAGAAGTGATAATTGGACTGGACAGGTTTGGACTGAGGGCTTAATTTGTCTTTAGTTTCTTCCCTTTTCATACCACAAGTAGGACATCAGAGAAGGTAAATTATGACAGGTCAGTCCAGGTGTAGAGTGCTCTGACTGTGCATTGCTGCAAATGAGAAAGTACTATCAGTCAGAGAAAAACACTCCTCCATCTTCCCAGCTGCTCTTTCCATGACAGAGTGATGGGCAGAAGGAAGAATGACATCCTTCATACTACAGGGGAAAAAAGCAGAAGTGCAAAAGAATCTAATGGCCTTTAAAAAAAAATAAAAACATTACCTTAATTCACTATCTCTGAGAGAGGGCTTAATGCCATGCTGTTTGGGGCATCTGTGGCTGCTGGAACATGGATCATGAAGTTACCTATGTGTATAAATTACTACTTCTTGTATCTTACTCTGGCTGAATTTGAGACAGAATCTTTCTGAATACAAAGCAGTGCAGGATGACTTCCATTACAAGGGGCTGATCTGCCTTCTTGGGGTGCTGAGAACATCCACTTCCTGAGTGCTAGAAGGGTGTCAAAATTGCTCAGCCTTTTGCAGAGTTGTGCCTTTAAACTCTGTACCTCTAACAGATTAACAAGCAAAATAGTAGGAAAACTGAGTGGGGAGTTGCCATGGTGATCATAACATTTGATAACTGCAAATAACACTGCTCCATACAGCAACCATGAACCAGAATACAAAGATGGCATTTCTTGTGACCAAAAGTCCAAATTCTTAGAAGCATTGACTCATTCACTGTCAGTATATTGATAGTTAATTCAATTTGAAGTTTATCTTTAGTATGACTTCACACTCAAAACACGTTTCCTGTTTTGTAGTCTCCTAATGAAATGTCAGGGGCTGTAAAGAGAGAAAACTGAATTCAGAAAGCTGTGTGGAGATGGTAACAAAGCAGATATCTGTCAGCACATGGTTTCCTCACTGCTGGGTGCCTATAGGTACTGGATTCCTCTTGTACAGCTTGGAAAGGGCAAAGGATACAGAAATGGGTTTTTTGCCTAAGCCAGCCTGCCATGGAAAGTCACAGAGAACCAGGGCAAGAAGCAATGCATCTGTCTCTTCCTTTTACACCCTGTCTTCTAGATTTGTCTGGCTGGAATTGAGAAGCAGAGAACTAAGAAAAGGCAGAGTCACCTCTCTACAACAGAACAGATTTAAGCTTTTTGGTCTGTTACTATAGAGGGGCTGTTCAGTCACCTTTAAAATAATGTTCTTCTAAATATGTAGCTAGTGCATCTCCAAAATCTGTAGCTACAATTTTGTGAGACACCAGACTTTGACTAACTGGAAACAAAATTTGTTTGCTCTCACATTAGCAGCCATTCTGTTCCTGATTACTAATTTAAAGTTTCCTGTTGATTCTGCTCTTTAATAAGTTACTCTAGTAATAAGCAGAGAGACTCAGAGCTACCTCCTCAGAGAATGGAGTGACTAATCAAAGCATCAGTTAAAGACAACATGATGTTGCATAGGCACCTTGGGAAAAGAGAAGATTTTGCAAACTCATTGAATCCTATTTTAGATAAAATTCCTTTAGTCCATTATTATAGCATAAAATTGATGTCTTTATGATTATCAGCAGATTTTGACAGCCTAACTTCACTTTAGGCTTGGTCAGGCTTTTTTTCACAGAGACATCAGTGACTGTTTTCTAAGACACAGGGAGATGCTGTCAAGTGCACTTGTGGGAGAAAGTGTTCCATTTGCTATCATCTAGCATGGCCATCAAGCAGAGCTTAATGGGACTGACACAGGATTGGATCGACAGCCTGGACTACCGCCAGCCTTTTTTTCTTTTTTTTTTTTGCCCCCATTCATTCCAAGCATAGAGATTGTAATTGCAGACTGACTCTTTGAAAGACACTGAGTCATCACTGTCTATTGCACTGCTAAATCTTATTTTTGTATCACTAGCAAGTACTTTTGAAGTATCCCTGCTATTGGTTCTGTGCTCTTAGTCTCGGTGAGTCTGGGTTTTGTTTGTTTACTGCAATTAGGCGATGACTGTGAGTTGTGAATAAAGCCTAGGGGAAAAGGGGATAGAAATGCTTATTTCTGGCAAATCAGAAAGTGCACATTGTTCTTTATGTTAGCATATGACTCAGTCGAGAAGGTAAAAGTTTCTGATTCAAGATTTGAATCAGACCATCATTTTCCATTTCCAGAAATGCATCTGTTGCATTGCAGCGTCTGCCTAAACTAGTTTACAGATGATAGTAAAGGTAGGTGTGAAGGTTTAGCAAACTCAAGTTGCCCTTTGACTCACTTGTATAAAAAATACATTATCTGTAACTTTAGGAAAATGAGAAAATAGTAAAAACTTAAATGCGAATATAACTGACTGAATTTCTTCTTTCTTTCAATGTTTTCTTTTGTTTAAAATTTAGTTAGCCCTTGTTTAAAGGGATAGAAAGGTTAAGCAGACATACTTGTACGTGGTATGAGGAAAGGGGTAATTTTAGGATGTGTTTTGAGATTAAAGGTTGTTGAGTCTCATGTGAAATTGGGGAATCTGTCTCAGTTGGACATTATGGGAGAGGCAACTGTGGCAAAGCTCTGTGTGCTTCTTTGTGGGAAAGGGAAAAGTAGCAATACTAAGCTCTAAAAAAAGGACATGAGCAGGAACAAAATAAGAAAGGCAATAACCTAAATATTAAGTTATGATGTAGCAAAACACATAGAGAGGAGCAAAGGTGGAAGGGGAAAAGGAAAATATGGGGGATACAGCTCTTCTCCAAGAGACACAGAGGTCAGAGAAACAGACCTTGAAGCTTTCTACATATCTCTGCCAGACATAAAATCCCCCAGGGCCCCAGTGCTTTCCTCTCCTGCAAGTGACCTGAACTCTTTGCTTAAAAACTCCTTCCTACAAGCTGCTAGGAAGCAAACAGCCAGGAGCAGGCACAGGCCAGCTGGGAGCTGGTCCTGCATGGCAGGTGGAGGCTGTAATCCACTGTTAGGAACTCTGTCATCGATTTCTGACTTCCTGTTTGTGTTCATCAGTGACAGTGATTTCCCTCTTTCATTTCTCTCCACTAAGTTTGCCTAGAGCCTGGTACCTATCAGCAAAACCTTAAATGAATCAGAGTTATAAGGTGTTCTATCTTAACAGGGAAGTACATCAATGAGAGAGAAACAGCAGACAATGGAAGTCCTCCCCCCACACTTTACACTGTGCCAGTATATGGCACTGCAAAGCATCCTTCATTGTTCACCTACGTTCATATTTTGTCATTTCATGAAATTAATCCTTTCATGATTGCTAATTACTGTGTTTCTCATTAATTTCCTTTCTTGGAGGAAAACCAGCCCTCAGAAACACAATGATTGTTTTCAAATTTGCAAAATTGTTACTCACTGCAGAAACAGGATTGCCTTTTCCATAGAAACTCTTCTAATCTGTGCTAGTTACTAGATCTTTCTGGGAAATAAGTTTTATTTTGCATGCTGTTGAGAGCAAAAAACTGGGAAATGAAGCTAATGAGAAGTCATTAATAATGACAACTGAAGATCAAATATTGGAAAATCATAATAAAGAAGATAATTCCCAATTAAAACATATGAGGATTTTAAGGGATTTTTAAAATGAGATTATCCTAACTAACTAAAACAGATTCTTTTGGTGAAAGTATACTGCTTTCAACATAAATACTTCCAGAAATTTCCTTGTTACATGAAGAATTACTAACAGTGACAGGAAGAAAGGAACTCAACAGATAATATCAATCTCACCTAATTTTAGCCATATAAAGTATAGGTAAATCAGTTATCTGATTTTCTCTTGTGAACAGAGAGGTAAGCACCTACTTAGTGCATTTGTACTGATTCTGAAGCACATCCAAGGCTTATTCAAGGAATTCTCCTGATGATGCCAGAGCAACTGCTTTAGGGCAGAGGGATACCATTTGGAAGCAGTCCAAGGAGCAAATTCAGAAGAAAATGAAATCTTTTTAAAAAAATAAAATAAAAAATAAATAATTTGTTGTTTTCAGTGGCTGATCTCCTCTAGCTTGTCTTGTAAGAGTGGAGGAGCAGCACTGGTGTGCTTTGGGGTGTGGGAGCACACCAGGACAGAGGGCAAGGTCACACTGGCTGCAATGGCAACCCCAAAACACCCAAATAGCAGCAAGCTCCAATACAAAATCTGTGCAGGAGGACCAGCAGAGCACTGTAAGCAGGCAAATAATCCTTGCAGTTAGCAGCAGTAGTAGATACCTAAGTGCAGCAGGACTATGAGTAGCTGGTTCACATCTGGCTGATCTGGAGCACTTCAGACCCCCAAGTAGGGGTCTGTCTGCAAGAGAGAAGATAGCTGCTGGTCAGAGAGGCTGGTGGGATATACCTGAAACTGTTTGTCCCTCTGGTTGCAGAGGTTTTGATTTGTGCACGTATGCTCCAGGAAGATCTTAGGATTCACAATATTTTGTCTGTTTTGCACTTAAATTTTCTCCCTGTTTTCTCCATGGCTTTAATGAAAAATAGGTCCAAATACTAAATTCATCTTTCCTCCTCCCAGTGAATTTGCAAACAGCACTCTCAGAATAGAAAAGTCTGCATTTTCAATAGTCAACACCATAGGAAAGCCATTGCTATGATTTTTTCTGAGGAAATGCAGCTTTGATTGAGGCTCTTTGCAGTTTCCAAGTTAGAAGGTTGTGAAATCACACCGTGATGATAGATGATATTAGGAGTGTAATTATCTTTGCATGCTCAAGCCATGCCATGAACACTCATGATGCTTTATGAACCTGTGAAGTAGTTGCTGGCTGAACCCATAATCAGCATCCATGTCGAAGGGCAGTGACTGCAAATGTTGGTTCAGGGAAGCACAACAACTGCTAGATTGTCATTTTCTTTTTTTTAGTTTAATTTGACTTGAATCAAAGCATCTGTTTAGACAAAACCTTTCTTAAGAAGCAGAAATCCTAACTGGATGGATTAAGAGATTGGAAAAGGTCAGCATGCTTTATCATCTGTCCAGTCAGATACAACTTTAGTATGTGAAAGGATATTTAAACTCAGGACTTCTACATGAGCTCAGTGGTATGAGCTCATTCTGACTGAAATCAGAAGAGCCTGAGGTGTGGGTGGTGAGGCACTGGAGCAACTTGCCCAGTGAAGTTGTGGATGTGTTCAAGGCCAGGTTGGATGTGGCTCTGAGCAACCTGCTCTAGTGGAAGGTGTCCCTGCCCATGGCAGGGGGTTGGAATGGAAAAATGATCTTTGTCCTTTCCAGCACAGTCTGCGATTCTGTGATGATTTTGTGATTTTCCCTTGACCAGGAACACTTTGATGTTCTGTTTTGGGGATGGGGTGCTGTATTGAAGGACTGCTGTGCTAAACTTCCACTAGAGAAACTTTTGGCTACTTCAGTGGCAGTTCTGGAGCATCAAGAGTTTTGCATGGGACTGCTCTCCTAGAGATATACCAGTGCTTGCTTACAGCAGATAAGGAGGGAAATGTGACTTGTGGCTTTTTTTTTATATTAATGCAGATGCTGAGTTGCAGTAGGGACACAATTGCAGTTATATCACACAGTACTCTCAGTTAATACTTGAGTTTTATTACAGAATCCTCCTGCTGTTGATTCTAACTCTGAGTGGCTTTCTTCTGCCTAAGATCTCTGGGGTCTCATCTGTAACTTGTATTTTCCAGTGGGGAACGGATTTTGATGAGAGACCTGTGGAGTACACTGATGTGTACTGTATTAACTTAAATGTTAAAAATTCTGCTGCAGGCAGAATTCTGCTTTGTAAGAAGTGGCAAAGCATCATCCCTACCCATGGGATTTATGATAATAACATTAATCATAATGAATTACATTGGTATCTGTGTGGCAGTCATTACTTTTTTCTACAGCCATTTTTTCTGGCCTACAGGGGTTGTTTCTTTTTCATGCAGGTCAACGAGCTTTTGCTGTGATCAAAGCAAACATGCAAATGTAAATTCTTTGTATAAAGGCACAGGGGGGAAAAAATCAAGCATTAGGATGGATGGGTAGTCAGTAACAGATAAAGATACTGTTTAAGAGGCACCTTAAGGCAGTTTATTCTGACTGGTTTGTTTCAGGTAAATGTTTGGGAGACACTTTTATAATGAAGAAGCTTTTTGGAATAAAGGGCTCTAACCTAGTCCTTTCTAGTTTTAGCTCTTTTTTAGAAACATCAGCTAATAATATTAATTTAAAAAAACTATGGGAATTATAGTTTACTAAGACTGAGTTACTTCATTATTGTTTTAAATACCATCCCAGGTTTAAGAAAGGAAGTGCTAACAATAGTTTGTAAAGAAAGATTAATAAGGTGAGAAAACATCTCCTGTGTGAGGCACCAATAAACTGACAAAATTTTGGTGCTGAGATCCAGTTCCTGACCTTACAAAACACAGATATTATTCAGAAAATCTTATGTCACTGTAGGAAACTGAAAAGATTGTTTGAAGTGTAGAAACTATGCTTGTTCCTCACTGTGACCTTTTGCCTTGCCGATGTTCCTAGCTGTGGCTCCCTCATTTTGCTTTGTATCATTTCCTGTAGGCTTTGGGTGTCTTTTCAATGTAGTTGATTTCTGGAAACTGAAGAGCAGATGGTTAGTGTTTGTAAATTGCCAAAGCCCCATGACTTTAAATAGATAGTTGCCTTGAAAATTTGAGCAGCTAACAGAACTATTTAAGGGCTGTGTAATCCTTTTATTTGGTCCTCCTTTACTGTCCTATATAAAATGAAAATTGAATCACCTTTTTGGACTTCTTAAACGGTAGAGAATCTTTTTATTTGCATCTCACATAGTTTAATGATAATACACAGTTTAAGATATTTTTCAGATTCTTCACTTTAAACATAGATTTAAATACATAAGCATTTTTATAGCTTTACAAATACATCAGCATATTTGATATTACTGACAGATTCAAGTTTTGTGATTCAGCAACATATATTCTACAGTGAACATAAAATTATAGTAAAAATAGACAGTATAAGTTAAGGTTTTATTTTGCATTTATTTATCAGATTGTGATCTAAAACTTTTGCCTGAGAAATAAATAAGAAATATCAGATTTAGCTTGTAGATTGCAGTTTTTAAAAAGGACTCATATTTAAAATGAATTTATAAAATCTGATTCAATCTTGACAGTTTTATTGGTGTATCCATTGCTGCCAAAGGAAAAAAAAAAGATCGAATTTATATTTTGCAGTGCATTTTATAGTCATTGTTCTAGCATTTCCTTTATAATAGAAGGAATAAATCAAAACCATGTAACCCACCCTTACATTATTGCAAATATATCAACCAATTTTCTGTCTGGATGTTTTCTTTGCTGCAAGCAAAGAATAAAGGATTATTTCTGCATGCCCATTAATCTCACAGAGGAATGAGCTGGGAACTCCAGCTCACCAGTGCTCTATCCCTGAGCACCAGGTGGACATCTCAGTCCCCTGCAGGTCTTGAGGTTCTGAGTGTGTGTTTCACCCTCTCTGCCCTGTCAGGTCATTGTGCTTCATCTTTATCCCAGGATTGTTTGCCTTTTTCTTTAATCCTGACCTGATTCCTCCTTGTCCCTTCTCTGCCCATTAATCAACTCTCTGCACAAGAGATACCAAGACTGGTGCTGCTTTTTTCTGCCTGTTATGCTCTCCCTACAACCTGTGCTTTATTCATCTATTTATGTCTAAGGAGGGAGCACCTCTTCTCTAGGTGTGCAATTCACAGCACAGCAGGTCTCCACGTTTAGGCAGCCTGGAGCTATTCACTGCAGTAACGAGGTGATTGATGATAACAAGGTTTTAGAGGTGGCTTTTTCTTTGTTACTGCAACTGAGAGGGCAACACACTTCATCTTTCAGATCATAAAGGGCTAGAGACCAAGGGAATATATCCCTGGTTTGACATGCTCCAGCTCTCTATAGTGCTCATTGTGTGGGCTAAGAGACTGAATTCTAGAAACTACCTTATTTATAAATGGTTTCTGGATTGATACTTTAATTGGTGTTGCAAGAAAAATAAAACTAACAGTATTACTCTGTTTGGGGTTTTGGTTTTTTTTTTGTTTTGGCTTGTGTTTTAAAGTCTACATGTCATCTTATTTTGGAGCCAGGTGCAGAAAATTGATGTTATGCTACTTTTTTTCTGGCTACTTTGTTAGCAGAATATGCTGAAAGCTGACTATACTTTTGTTTTGTTTGGTTCTGACACAATTGCCTCTTTCCCTTTCAATTAGTCCCTGGATTATGTGCCTTTTCTGCTATGTTTTTTTTGAATTTAAGCACCTTATTAACACCTGGCTAATATCTTACAGTCCCAATGGCTTTTCATCTGCAGCAGTATTCAGTGTTTCCCCCTTTCATTAAATGCTCCTCTCCCCCCCAGCACTTCACTTCTACTCATTTCAGCTGTGTGGTTCCTATGGAAACACACTTTCCATACACACTTTAGATTGTGCTTCAGCATTAAAAAAAAAAAAATAAAAAAATAAAAAAAAAAAAAAGACAACTATTGTATCAGCCTCTCCTCTAGAGAATGAAGGCTCAGACATCTCCAGCCCCCACCTGGATATGGTACTGCCTGACTCACTCTGGGTCGGGACCAAACCTCTTTGTTTGGGGGGAATGTGGATGTTCTTAATGTGTAAATGTGTTTTGCCATAAGAATCTGGGTTTCTCTGCATTTGAGATATTTAACAGGCATGCTCTTTCTGGCAAGCAAGGTAGGCTGGTGGGATTCATTCTTAATCTTCAAATCTAGTTATGAAAGGATGCTGCAGAAAATAACATCTTCCAGAGGCCACCAGGCACTTAGAGAGTCTCAGGGTTGTGGTTCAGTCTGTCTGGGCTTCCATCAAGTCAAATGGCCATTGCTACTCCACCTGCAGGTACAAACTGCACTCAGCAAATAAAAATCATCTCTCTCAGTCAGCTCTCACAATCCATCAACATGTCTATCACAAACAAAAACAACAAGATGTTCCCATTTGCAGCTTTTGGATGGTAATGACACAGCCTGTTACAAACCCATCAGATGCTTAGTGCTGGGCTGCTTAGAGAGTGTTTGAACACGTTGCTCTCCAATGTGATGTTTTGCTTAGAGTGAAACCATCTTTAAATATTTGCACGAAATTTGATGATGTCCACTCAGCTGAACATGAGAAGACAGGATAAAATATATCACATTATTCATGTAGATTTCCACACTTGAATCTATTTTGAAAAATCCAGTTTTCAAAACCCACTAATTCTTTTCCAAAGACCAGGGGCTGCTGTTTGTTCTCACGTCTTTGTATTGTCCCAGCGATGCTATATTACATAAAAAGTCTGCTACATTGCTTTTTAGAAGTACAGAACCTACAGGTCATATCTGCTCAAACCAGTTACATTTTAGGTACGAGATGTGATTAGAGATGTTTGCAAAAAGGCAGAAGATGGAGTGCAAGGGAAACAATAATGATAAGTAAGATGGACTGTAGCCTAATAATACCACTTCAGTTTTGTTTGTCTCATGGGGAAAAGCTGATCAAAACAAAGATTTAGGAAAATTAATTTTGGATAGAATTCAGTAAAATAAGATTTCATCTGCCAATGACAGAGAAAAAGAAACAGCAGTAATTGAAATGTGATATGGAAGCTTGAGCACAAGATTTAGTTGTGTGGAATAGAATTTACTCTGCTTAGCATTAATAATCCTACCTAGGCCTGGAAAAATAATTTTAACTATTTATAGTTAGTAGATTTTGGCTAAATTTTTCAAACACTTCTAAGAGACCACAACATCCATAGGGAAATGCTTTCCATTTCTAGAAATAACTGCAGGTTTTAGCAGTAAGTATGTCTTTAGCTTTGAGTAAAAATACATATGGCTTCTAAAGACCAGATTACAAAGATTTCTTCTCAGGTAATTAAAGCAATGTTCAAGAATCTACCAAATAGGTCTGTTGAGTAACAACTATTAATTTCAGGTTAGATGTCTACCTAAAAGCTTTTATAAACCTTAGTGGTTCCTTACATCTCTAGACTCTAAATACTTTTCAAGCTTAAGGAGTAGAGAGAATTCATGATTTTTTAAAAATTTACTCCTAATGTGTTATGCCAGACTTGTCTCAGATTGTGGCTGGGCTGTAGAGCTGCTGGACTGTTTTACAAAGCTAGAGTCATAATTTCTTTTCTTTTCTTATGTTATCAAGCAGCTGCAGTCCCCTCCCTGCAGTTCCCATCAAAAGCTCATTTTGTCATTTTGTGGTGGTGTGCTGACTTTCTAGAGAATTAAAAACAAAAAAGAGAAAATGCTCATCATTTAAAGAGTTGTCTACATGGTGTGTTTAGGCAGATGAGAAGTTGCCTTGCCTGTATTGTGAATTGACTTGCGTCTTTCATCTGTCTGATCTATTCTATCAAAAATGCTATTGTGGCAGCAGCAATCCTGAAAACATTTTTCCCTAAGCTTTAGGAGAACTGGTGCTGTTCAGACTATGCCATCAATCACTCGGTCCAGAAGTCAAGCGTTTATCAGACAATAGTTGTAGGAAGAGTTCTCTCAGAATCCTATTTACAAAAAAATTTTCTCATTCTTATGTGGGCTGGTTAAGGTTGAATATGATTGTTCATATGATTGTCTGTATAAAAGGTACAGAGAATCATGACATCATAGAATGATTGGGATTAGAAGGGACCTTATAGGTCATCTAGTTCCATCCCACTGCCATGGAGAGGGACACCTTCCTCTAGACCAGAGTGCTCAGAGCCCCATCCAGCCTGACCTTGAGCACAGATCTTGTCTCCTTTTCCAGAGACATGGATTGTATAACAAGATGTATCCAATCACCAGGCAAAGTAGAAAGCTTCTGAAATAGAGCTATTGATTTTATATAGCCTTAAAATGGTGATTTTTTTGTCACCACTTTTCTGCATTAATTACTGTAGCAAACATATGCCAGCAATGGTTCTTCTCACCTTACCTTTGGAAGGAAAACAGTGTGGGCAGGGAAATGTTTCACTTGGATTTTTAAAGTTATCTGTACATGCATATTACTACATACTCATATTATTTAAAGGAAGATGAGAAATTATGTTTATAAGCAAATCTGGTGAGGTGTGTGACTACCTCAGTTCTGTTGGGAAATCATTCCTTAGCCAGTGGCTGACCTAGCAAAATGGGGTTCAGCTTTTGTGTGCATGGTCTGAGTTTCACTGGTGTATTTCCAGCCATAGTAACTTTCACATTTGCAACTAATGTTTATTGATTGTGAACATTTGCTGGTCCAGGAGCTGCAAATGGTTCGTACTTACGCAAATCAGAAATGAACGTGAGTGATTTGAGCTCTTACATCTCTGGTCTGGTCATAATCTTTCCAGACTACTACACTTCAGAGGCATAGTGAGCTTTTTTGGAGAGACATTTGACTGGTGATTATTTAAAGACTTCAACAAGCAATACTTGGCATCCTGTGATTCCCCAGAAATTAGTGGTGGTTACTGTGATCAGTAAATGAGAAGTGGAGGTCGTTACCATTTGTGCAACTTTCAGAACTGACTATAAACACTTAGCAGCTTGGAGCTTGATTTTCAAATGTGGAGGTGTGCAGTGAGGAAAAATTTCATCTCTTTTCTTCAGGATTATCAAGCTTGTAAAGAGTGAAAACCTGGAGCTATTTCCACATGTAACTATAACCATAAGGTAATTTTTACATGAGACACATACTGTGGTTTAGAGAGTGCATATTTTGTGTTTACTCAGTTTAGTAAAAATTCTTCCCACGCAAAAAAAAAAAAAAAAAAAAAAAAAAAAAAAAAGAATTGGCTGCTATTTGTGTACTTGTATCTTATTTTTCTGAGAGTTTCTGGACCTGTGTGTTTGATTTAGTATTGGGTTTGGTTACAGCAATGAAAACATGGTTTTTGCAATCCCAAGCTCAAGCAGAGGCTGGGCACAGAACAGATTGAGAGTTCTTCTGATGAGAAGGACTTGTTGATTGATGAGAAGCTCAACATGACCTGGCAATGTGCACTCACAGCCCAGAGCCCCAGCCTCATCCTGGGCTGCATCCAAAACAGTATGGGCAGAAGGTGCGAGGCAGGGAATTCTGTCCCTTTGCTCGGCTCCCATGAGACCCCACCCAGAGTGCTGCATCCAGCTCTGGGTTCCCCAGCACAGGAAAGACATGGTCCTGTTGGAGCATGTCCAGAGGAGGCCATGGAGAAGAACACATGATGGGAGATCCTCTTCTATGAAGAGAGGCTGAGAGAGCTGTGGTTGTTCAGCCTGGAGAAGAGGTGTCTTCAGGGAGACAACAAAGCAACTTTCTAGTACCTAAAGGGGGTACAAGAAAGTGGAGAGCAGCTTTTTATAAGGGGATGTAGTGATAGGAAAAGGGATAATGACTCAAAAAGAATGAGGGCAGGTTCAAATTGGCTATTAGGAAGAAATTCTTTACTGTGAGGGTGGTGAGGCATTTGCACAGGTTGCCCAGAGAAGCTGTGGATGTCCTGTCCCTGGAAGTGTTCAAGGCCAGGTTGGATGGGGCCCTGGAACTAGATGAAATCTAAGGTCCCTTCCAACCCAAACCATTCTATGATTAATTTCCTCCATTTTCTTTCCTTCTTTCTTCTTTATTTTTTTGTATGGGGTTTTCTTTTTTTGTTTTTTTTTGTTTGTTTTATTTTGTTTTGTTTTCACCAAAGAAAACAATGTCTTTAAGTTAGCTCAAACAATACAAGAATTATCTTTTTTTTAATCTTCAAAATTATGGAGAAGAGGAGCAGAAAATACTTAGAGCCATTTCACTTGCACCAAATTTTGGGGTGTTAGTGGCTTGTCAGATTAACAAGGGAAAGAAAACAGGCGAAGGAGTGTCCTTTCTTATTAGCAGGAAATGTGATATTGGGTCTTCTGAGCTGCTACATCTTCCTAGGTAATCAGAATCTGAATGAAGTTGTGGTCAAAGAGCAAAATTAAAACCTAACACTCTCTTTAAAACATGATGAATTCAGGTTTGTTGTAGTGCAGGGGAGCAGGTCTCTGAAATTACATCAGTGAGATTCAGGGCCTCTTTCAAAAGGTTCAGTGTCAACCTCTTGATATCATAATTAAATGCTGTGGAAATAATTCTCTCTAGGTGAAAATCTTGACATAAACAGAAGGAAAAGTACACGTAAATACTTTGTTGAAGCACAAAGAAAGAAAAATGGTGTGATGAAGCTGGCTCTTTTAGGGTCCTGTAATATTGATGGCTGGGGAATAGAGTTTTCCAAAAGCATCCAATAACCTGATGTTAACAGAAAGAGAGTTAGGCCCATAGGGATTGCTCATGAACTCTCCATGAACTACCTGGAAACAGAGAGTGATTCAGGTTGGAAGGGACCCCTGAAGACCATCTATTCCAACCCTCTGCTCAAAGGGTGGCCACCTGATCTATGCTACTTAGTTATCCTTCCTCATTCAAGTTCTTCGTATCTCCAAGGGTGGGGATCCACAGCCTCTTTGGGTAACATGTTCCAGTATTTCATCAAGCTCATGGTGATTTTTTTTTTGCTCCTGGGTTTAGTCAGGATTTGCTCTTGCTGGAACTTATGAGCTTTGCCTCTCATCCTTTCTTTGTGCGCCTTTAAGAATGATCTCTCTGAACTTTCTCTAGACCTTGTCATTAGGTAACTGCAGACAGCAACAAGATCCCCGTTTGAGTTTGGCTTGTCAGGCTGAACAACCCCAAGTGTCTCAGCCTGTCCTTCTGCACGAATGCCTACAACAGGGTTATTCAAAGTAAGCTACAAATATTAAGGCAGATCTCCTGCTGTGCCAAGTATCCAACTCTCTCTCCGAGGAGTGGGACAGCTCTGCCAGCCCACTTCAATGCTGCATCCCTGTGGAGCTCTGATGTGAATTACTGCCGATGGTAGATGACAGAAGAGATGTGCATTGCTTGGTTACGGGGGAACATCTTTGTTCCAATTGACTGCTTCTTTTATTGCAAACCTTACTGTAGCATGGAACAAACCAGATTTCTGCTGTCTGCTCTTCTCTTCCTTAAAGTTTCATTAATTAGTTCATAAAAGCATCTACAGATCTCAGATGCGTTTAATTTCATGATCCCAGCATGCTTTGGAGGATTAAGGATTAAGCTATACTTGTTTTGGTACAGAGGTGAAAAGAGGAGTAGGAATGATGCAAGAAACAGGACAGGAGCTTGTGCTTGGGAAAGATGAAGAGCTTACCCAGAGCACCATTATGCTGGGAAGCACCTGGGTGCTTTATTATACGTCCATGTATTTCAGAGGTTCTCATATGCATTCATATTTTGTGCTTTTCTGTATAAAACTGCTTATAATTTAGTTTCATTAAATGTAAGGGATTTTTAAGCATATTTTAAGGGAATCTTTTTTAATCAAAATGCTGCTTTTGAGACACTAACAGTGTTTAAATGTGAAAAAAATCCACAAACAAATCAAACCAGTTTATGAACTTCTGTAATGTCAGGATAGAGCTGCACCAATTATATTTCCACAGATGTAAAAATCTAGAGGAGGAATAGGTCACAAAGCTTTTCAAATCATAAAAATGTGATCATAGAATCCTACAATGGTTTGGGTTAAAAGGGACCTTAAAGATTCAGCCATTCATGTGCTAATTTATTCCAATGGTTATTCATTTTAATAGCTATTAAAGTATGAGCATTATTTCCCATGTGGATTTTTCTGTCCTTCAATTCCTAATCTCTTCTTTTCATGCCTTCCTAAATGAAGGTCATTAAGTACCTAATATTTTGTCCCATGAAAAAGGTCCTACATTGCCATAACTTCCCTGTTTTCTCTTTGCCAAACTAAAAGCCTTTATAACAATTTTTTCCACTCCTCAGCTGTCTTTCTTAGGGGCTGTTTTGGCTTTTGCCCCAGTGTTCCACCATCATTTTTGGACAACAGAATTTCTTTCAGTGTTTTCATACCAGTTTCCTCATTACCCAAAACCACATTTTTAGTTTGCATTTTACTCCTTTTGCTGTTCAGTCTAAGCACACCAAAGCCACATGGATTGCCCAGACATTTTTCACTGCAAAGTCACTTTTTTCATGCATCAACAGAAATGGCTTTATTTATATAGATGTAGATATAGATATAGATATAGATATAGATTCAGACAAATTTCATTCAACGAGGTCTAACTTAGTAAATTAACCACATCATAAAACAGGGCTTATGTCCTCTTATTTGTGTTACCTTTTCTTACAGTCTTTGTTCTAGCCTACATTTAGTCCTTAAGAGGCTTAGCTTTCAAAGGCAATGATGAAAATGCTGGAAAATATTTGGGGTTTGACTTATCCTTGTGAAGCCCCACTGAAAATATCTTCAGTCACAAATTATTTTGTGCTTTTAAATAGCATTTTAAAATGCAAACTGTTTCCTTGTTACTTTATATGGGCTTTACTAATACAGTAATGTACATAAGCTGTTCATTTGGAAACTCAGAGAACACTTTTACACCTAAAGAGTATTTTTAATTGGTCTTCTTTTTACAGTCAGGACTGAGGCTGTTTTTGAGAGGGCATATTTTCAATACAATCATGTCAATGGTATTACATTTCCAGCTCTTTCCTTTTTTAAAAATTACTTTTATTGCACTGATATTAGACTGACTACTTGGTGCTTACTCAGGCATATTTTCTGTCCATCTGGATCACAATTCTTTCAGCCTGTTGGAGTTTCTCTGCTGTTCAAGGTGCACAAAGGAGGAAAATTTATAAAACAGATGTATCCTCATCTGTCACTTCAAGGGCTCTTAAGACATTGATTCATCGTATCTCTTTATATATAATCTTCTATTCCCAGTTAATAATGTTTAGTTTCTACTTTGTTTTTAGTGTGCACTCTACTAATTACAGATGGGTATCTCATCCCTTCCATGTAAGAAAAGTGAATCATCCTATTTATTTCCAAAAGCTGAATAGAAGTATTTTGTGAATTGTTCCCTATGTTCTGCAATACTATTAAGAATTTTCTTATCTTCACCCAATGATGTATCTACACCATTGCTCAGAGCTTTTTTCCCCATGGAATCAGAAAGAATTTTTCATTGAATCATAGAATCACTAATGATTTTGCAAGAAACCTCTAAGGTCATCAAATCCAACTTTAAACCCAGCACTGCCATGTTCACCACTAAAACATATCCACAAGTGCTACATCCACACACCTTTTAAACACTTCCCAGGAAATGTTCCTTCGAGTCTATCCTGCCCTTTCTGGAGCCGTATCTTTCACAGCTAGAAACTGAACTTTAGGGTCTGCAATAGCAGAGCAGCCAGTTGGAGGATCCATGTGCTATGTGAAGGCTTGGCCAACTTTTCAGCCACATGCATAAGAACTGTAGGTGCAAACAATGGGCTCCAACCTTGTGGCTGTGATCTCAGTGTTAACAGAGACTCCCTGGTGAAATTTGTTTGCATCGTGGCATCAAAAGTGCCATTTTGGTGGCATTTTTTCATATTGTGAAGGTGCCTGGCATTGTTCTGTTTTCTTCCTCTGGAGGCAAGTTCTGCTTTAGTTTTCACTTCAATGGCTATATGGGGGGAAATACCTCAAAAAACCAACAAACCATATGTAAAGGCAGAGGCAAAATTATTTCCTCAGCTGAACCCATAAAACCTTCACAACAGACTCCTGATTCTCTGTCTTGAGTTATCTGAGTGGCAAATTCTGCCCAAAGGCTGGCATGAAAAAATGTGTAGCTAACAAAAAATTGGTTTTTTCATCTGAAAGTAAAAGGTAACTGAATTTTCACTGGAGCTTCCAGGGAGTGCAATAGTAATTATATTTTAAGCACTCTCTCAACATTTAGCTAGATGTCTGGGATGCTGATGAGTGATACCAAATAATGGCACCAGCTGAGGAGTTCGTTGTGGAGATGGTGCCCTATGTTAGGGGCATGCAGCCCAGGAGGGGATGTCGGTGTGTAAACAGAAACAGAATTCAGTCAATGCTGACTAACAGGGAGAAGCTAAATAGCTGTCTGGGCCCTCTCTGTTTGGGACAGTGTCCCAGGGCTTAGCTTAGCCCTTAGCTAAACTAAGCCTGAAGTGTGTGATTACTTAATCCACAGTTGTAAAGTGTGTGTTGCAATTAATGTCCTTAAAGGGAATGTGCTTGTGGAAGTACTAAAATGTGTTTTAGATTTTCAAGAGGACTAAGAGGTTGATGACTGTCCTATTTTGGGTACAGAGAGAGGACAATTTTGAAGAAGCAAATGTCACCTTGATTCAGATTGAAAATTAGAGCTTTCTGAAAACAAGATCTTAGAGAATCAGTTTGTTCTGATTCAATTCTGACATTTTTAAGAGGCCTAAAAGTGCTGGATGTGGCAGACAATATTTGAGGGTTTGCTTAGTTGTTCACTGTTATCTTAAGTTCCTTAAAAGGACTGGGCCAGATGGTGACCTTGGGGTGAGATGGAGGGAGCTCCTGCAGGGTCTGGGGAAGAGAAGGTGCTAAAAGCTAGAAGCTTCAAGGTCTGAGAGGTGAAAGGATCACAGGAAGATGAAGGGAACCTGCAGCTCATTTCCAGGCTGTAAGACTTTGAGAGGACTGGACAGAGAGAATAGGAGTGCTGATGTGGGGTCTGCTGCTCCTTAGAGAGTCCCTGAGTTAAAAGCAGCAGTGGCTGGAAGTGTGAAGCCTCTCGTCCCATGGAGCCATGATCTGCCAGAAGTAAATTGTGTGTAATCCTTTCATAATCTCTCTCTGCTTTAAAATAATCACTTTGGTGTCATATACACTAGTAAACAATGTTTGGCAGTATTCCCAAACAGGAATATTTTTGCCCTTGCTGTTAAATTGTTAGCAAGTTCCCTGGCACATTTTGTCCCAGCATTACATGATTGGGAAGCCAGCTCAGGTAGAAGACCAGCCCCAGGAGCCAGGTTAAACTTTGGGACATGGAACAGTTAGGCAGGCCAGACATGAGGCATTCCAAGCTGCCTCAGGTCATGGGAATCATCTTGGAAACATCTGAGTTACTGATTATAAATGTGGCCTTTGAGGTCTCTCTAATTAAAAATGTCAGGTTGCTAATAAAACCTCCATTTTCTGAGTCCAGGAATCTTTCACATCCACTCCACAGCTCTAGCCAGCCCAGGGTCCTGTGTCACTGGGGTTATGCCATCCCTGGCAGTGTCAGCACTTGTGAAAGCAGAGCTGATTGAGGGGAGGCAAAGGATACCCCTGTTTCATTAGAACATCAAGAACTGCAAAATGTGAACAGGGGGTATAAAGGTTTTTTTTAAAAGTACCTTTTTCCCCAGCAATCTGAATTTGTCAGAGCACCGGGACAAATGCTGGCTTTGAGATCTCCAGGCAGCTCAGTGCTGCTGTGTGCTGAGCTACTTGTTGGCACCATCCAGTCTTTCCAGCTCCTGCACTGACAGCCTGCCAGGAACTTGGGGGTCACCCCAATTTGCCTATTTGTTGTTGATTGAATGCCACACAATGCACCAATTTTCATGAATCTACATAGATTTTTTTTAATTAATGCATATTTTTTGCAGTTTTTAATATATGCTATCAATCAGTTTTATGAACTGTGGGGACATAAAACCAGCTGAATGAAGCCAAGGGAACAAGTGGCACTTTTTAACCTAAAATCCACCTTTCTTCCCAGTGCCAATGTGCTTTTGAGAACAGTTGTTAGGAAATGAGCTGCATTCTCTAATTGTTCTTGTGCTTCTGTATAGAATAGACCTGCCATGAATAACCCCTATGGATGCTCATGCAGGCTCAGTCCATTTTGCTTCTGGGAATTACTTTCTCCACTTCCAGAGCACTTTATCAGCAGAACTGTTTGTGGTGCCTTTCCTGAGGCACAGCAGCCCTTGCTGGGCCAGAGAAGAACAGAAGCAGCAAAACAACCAGATAACCACCATGTTTCCTGTAACGGGAGTTCATTTTTACTGATGATGGCAAAGGGGACCAAAAAGTCAGAGAGGGAGCTAGAAAGCTTGCATTGAGAGATTGCCTGTTGATTCTCTTCTTTTCTGATGTATATGTAGTTGAGGTTGATTTGTGTTTGCCAAGATAGTTAGGATTTGTATAGATACCTGGACTAAAATAGCTGAGGAACCGTGCTGAATCTTCGTCATCCCATTCTAAAGCTCCAAATCTGGGATAATCTATTTTGGTTTGGTTTTTCTTTTTTTCCTCTCTCTTGCAGTAGCATTTGTGTGTTAAGCCAGAGAAATCAAGACAAAATAAGCAAAAAACAAATGATGAAAGATCAACTGTGGGACTTAATTTGTCACATGTACTCCATTATAAAAATATTTATTGTTTTTTAGGTAGGATATTTGTCATGTAATAGGAGAAACTGTTCACTGATGGTGTTGCATCTGGGTATTCTCAACAGACACTGTTTCCATGTGGCAGAGGGGAAAGAAATAACAGAGAAATTAGCACCTGCTCTACGTTTTTGTCCTTCATGCTAAGAGTAGAGGGGAAAGGTTTTGATAGGGTACCTTTTGAAAGGATACATTTTGTTAGGACATTATGATTTTGCCAAAGTGCCGGGATAGTCCAGGTGAGTTTCTGGATGCGGGCAGCTCTGTTCTCCTGGTTGATACCTAAAATCTTCAGGCAACACTGTTGCAAGGGTTTGGTCTTTTTATATTGGGCAGTATGATGAGCTCTCTCCCAGGCTGTTGGAACAACTGCAAGCATAGTAATTGCCTTTTTTCTCCCCTCGTGTGTTAGCATGAGTTTGCAGAGGTGAAGTGCCTCTTTGCAGGATTAGATCTATCAGCCTTTCCTCAGCTTCCATCTGGATTTACCAAGTGGACTGTAAAATTATTCTAATCCTAATAATGCTCATTACAGGACATACCTTCACACAGCAGGTTGCCTTTCAAGTGTAATTAAAGAGTCCTCAGATGTGGAAAATTATGTGGGAAATAATTTGAAACATTATTTAGATTTCAGAAGTCATAACATTTATCACTAAGATAAAATAAGTCAATAGTTTAAATTAATGTGGACATTCCCAGTAAGACTACTTCAAAAAAAAAAAAAAAAAGAAAGACCAGCTTTTCAAAACTGTAGTTTCTCAGCTGTCAATTTCTGTCCTTAGTGATTATATACCATATAATAGCATTTTGCTTCCTGAGTACAATATTAAGGACTAATCTGAGTTTTGAAATGGCTTGTTCCTCTGTCATTTCTCTTTATAGCATATACTCTTAAATTTTAATGCACTGAATATAAGCTATGTCTTTTTTATAACTACTATTACATGAAATGAAGGATTTTGGTTTGGTTTGAAAGATTAAAAATAATTTCTGGCTACAACATCTAATCTAATGCCAGTTGGTGTTTCATGCCCACATGAAGCTGTTAAATTGATTCACCAGGTGTAAAAGGGAAGGTAAAGAAAATCAATCATTTGAAGGGAGCCCTTTGTTAAATTAATGCATATTAAGATCCCAAATGGATTTAATTCTTCCAGAAAAAAAGAAAAAATAATTAAAGGGGAAAAAAAAAGAAAAAAAGAGGCCTGGGTTTCTGGTAGTTTTATTCAAAGAAAGACCTTGAAGTAACCCTATGAATATTAACATGTTAAATTTTAACACACATTGATTTCATATATTTAATTGATTTTTCCCTAATTTTCTAGAAGTCTTCTTAAGTCAAGAATTATGTAATTTAAAACCAGACATTTGAAAATTAACTGCAAACCAAGCAGGTTATAAACTCCATTCTTCATCCTATATAATATGGGTATAGAAATATGTTATAGGTGTAATTATGATATGACTTTCAAATTTATGTCTCTTAGGTTTCTGAAAAGCAAAACACTTACTGCAGCAATTGTACAAGAAACATGCATATATAATTGAACAATTCACCTAGACTTGTAATAATTTGCATTTAATTTCCATCAAATGTCTGGGTAAACTTATTGTTATTAATATTTTATAATCAATATATTTCATAGGAATATTTGCACAAGAAATGTAGTGCTAATATTTACACCTCACCAGCCAAGAAAATAAGAAATATTATATGGTTATGCAAAATTCATACTGTAAATACTGTCAATGTAATGCTCATAAATCATATGAAGGTAGAGGGCATCTACTAACTCCCATGTGATCATTAATTTGTGAAAACAGCAAAAAAAAAATCATAAAAAAACATATAAAATAACAGAGAAGAAACCATATATTCATTACAAATTAATTGCCCTGCTTTGCTGGTTGATCATACTCAGAAAGGCTTTACCTACTTGTCTCTTCTTTTTATTAGGATATGGGTAGTGTAGTCAAAATATACACATAGGATTTGCATTTTTCATCCTCCTAAAATTCTCTGTTAATTCAGAAGGAAAGAGTAGCCCAATGGGATGCTTACTCTGAAGTAAAGTAATTAAATCTACTGGTAAAAAGCAAAAGGATTTTTTCCCCCTTGTAAATTTCTGGGTGGGCTAACTAATTTTTGCATGCCCAGAACTCTGATGATGCTTTCAGGGCCATGGTTTTCATTACTCTCTAGCACAATGCCAGGATATCCGCGGGGTCGCGCATTGCCAGGACACGTCCCATCTATGAAGATATGAAGCTGACTACAGTCTCCACAGGGAGTCGTCATCCAAACTGCCCTGTCCTTTTATGGTGTTCTGTACACAAGGTTTTCTTTGTAAGGGTTGCATCGTCTCCTTCAAAAGTGGCCCATTTTCATCACCTTAATGCATTTTTATACCTTGTTGTTGAAGTCCTTGTTCGCTACTGGCACAAAGCAGCATGGATTGTCTGCTTTCAACATCTTCACCTCAGGATCATTTTGTTCTTATTGTTCTCATTCAAGAATGATTATTCTGGCCCCAAATCACATTTTAACAATGTATTCTCTGAGAAGTGGAGCTGCAAAAGTTCCTTTAATTTCTATCCCTGCTCAACGACAGCACTTTTATATTGTTTCCTTGTACGTCCCTTAGACTGACATATATTTCTGTCTGCTGTGCAATATTAACATTGAGACGGTCAATATGGATATTTTTTTTCTAGTTGTGGGTAAAAGGAGAAAAAAAAAGACTGGGAAAAAATCTCTGCTTGGACTCTCCAACTCTTTCAGAACTGTTTGCTTTGAAGGTACTTAGGTGGCCTGCAGGATATATGTTTATATACATAATTATTTTTAGTGTATATTCACAGTACCTGCATGGAGCAGTATTGAGCTGAGAAACTGAGTCACAGAAGCAGCATCCATCCCAGGACACAAAAAATTCTTACAACAAATGTCCCGAGTTCCCAGTTACTGCCATTTGCTCCTGCTTTCCTTTTCCAAGGTGCTCTGCTAAAATAGCAGTTGAGTCGCAAGCACAAGAAAGAGAAAGCCATCAACTGCCCACTGCTGCTCTTAGCTTTTATTTCGGCCTTTATTTTCCATATGCTATGTTTACAGTTCTGGTGTTATCTAGCAGAAAGTTGGGCAGAGCACAGGAGTAGACACCTATAAATTCAAGTGCTGAAAACTGCACATTCTCAGTTTTAACACGTACCACCTCTCTATTCAGTTGTTCAGCATTCCCAGATAAATCCCATTTTGTCATTTGCAAAACCTTAGCGGAATGTTCTTGTTGGATCTATGTAGCGTGAGTTATTTCTGTAGGGTTTCAGTCAGAGATTCTGATACTGTTGTGATAATAAGTATTTATATTTCAACTCCTTTAATTCTTCAGTTCCTCAGTTAAAGGTCTGAGAGCACTTTCCCACTCCTAATTAATCCTCAAGCTATAAGTAGTTCAAGAACAGAGCATCTAATCAGTGTCCTGGTTCTTGGGTCCCTTCAGACAGAATCCTCACCAAAGGGTGGCTTGTCCTTATGTGCCCAGCCGAGCTCAGACTGTGGAAGTTAGTTACCAGGTGTAAATGTGCTGGGATGGTAGACACTTTCCTGCTCATGGTTACTGCTGACCTGTAGATGAAGTGTCATTGCTATTCCCACCTTCAGAATGCCCAGACAGTGTGGGAATACACTAAGCATGACAATCCCCTCAAATAAAGTTTGCCAGAGCCATCCCCCTAGCTGCCCAAAAGGGTGTTTGGTGAGCGCTCAATTAATTGCCCTGGCATCAGAGCCAAGACAGTGAATCTGCAGTTTCAGCAGTCTTGTGAACCATGAAAGGCTATGGATGATTCCTGCGGAGCTGAAAGAGGGTATTCTATATCCTAAAAAAGAGTTATTTCTTCCTTTCTTTTCAGAGCAATACTTTGCTCTGATGCTGCTGTCATTCATGTATTATTTCTTGCTGGGAGGTACTTTCTTGGCACGTTCACAAGTAATGGCAAAAAACTGCAGACGTAAATTTGCAGGAATGCTGGCACAGAACTAGCTTGAGTATCACCTGCTGTCCTTCTTTGGCTTGTCTGAATCCTAAAGTGCTGTGCATGTTCAGGTTCCAGGAACAGCATAACCGTGGAGTTTAGTATGAGTAGGTTAAATTCACTCGTGGTGTCATCTGAGCTAGTTCATTTGGAGCTTGTATCTCTACACTGCTCTGCCATCTGCATTGTAGTTAGTCATCCAGGCTTCAGATTTTCTTTCCTGAAAGAAAACTGTAGGAGGGGAAAACTTAATCTGAGAGTGTGTGCGTGCGTATTGATTCCTGTGCTAGCTCTTTGTCACAATCCGTGCAGGAGGCATCCTCAGGCGATGCCGCTTATTTTTTCCAATCCACCACAAATGCAGGCCTGAATTTCCCTGTTTTCTCATGAAGACTGTTTCATGTTTTTGTTTCCCTTTCCATGGACAGCCCCTTGCAGTACTGTCACAGGACTCTCCAACAAAGCAGCTCTGCTTTCTCCACCACACACACTCTGCCTCTTGTGCTGGGCTGTCTGCAGCTACCAGGAAAGAGGGTGCAGTGCAGCCAGGTGGGGCTCAGTCTCTTCTGCCATGTAACAAGTGATAGGACAAGAGGCCTCAAGTTGCATCAGGGGAAGATAGATTACATACTAGGAAAATTTTTTTGTTAAATGTGGTCAGGCATTGGGACAGGTTGCTCAAGGAAGTGGTGGAATTACTGTCCCTGGAAGTGTTCAAAAAACATGTAGGTGTGCTGCTTGGGGGTATGGTTTGATGGTGGACTCGGCAGTGTTGGGTTAATGGCTCAACTCGATGATCTTTAAGGCCTTTTCCATCTGTATTCTGTGTTTTTTACTGTAATGTCTGTAGAGCTGTTGCTTTCTCCATGTGTCAGTTCTTGCTGTAGGTAACGTGAAGGACTATGCCAAGCTGACAGATTTTCATCACCATCCTCAGAGGAGTCAAGTGTATCATTCCTGTGCTGTACTTCTTCCCAAATCAGCCACCTACTCCTCCCACCACAGAGTGCACGCAGAGTTAAACTGCGAATCCGAGGAGGATCTTCATGGCTCCACCATTCTTTGCCATCCAAAGCTGTTAACTCATTTGCTTCCTGCATTAGGCTTACAAGGAGTTGCCTGTGGGACCTTCTGTTTGTGTAAAAGATGTGTAAAAGATGCTTGTCTGGTTTGCTACTACATAAAAACTTTTAGCTAGTAGAAAGTGTATCTTTATTTATTTCCCGGCTCATAGAGCTATTAAGTCCTTTATGATTTGTTTGGGATTTGAATATCAAGCTTCAGAAAAATTTAACTCACGTAAAAGGGAATAGCAGAAGCAAACACAAGGTTCCGTGGAAAACAAAAGTCGAGAAAAGAAAACAACAAAAAAAAATGCAAACTGGTTCTGGATTCTGAACCATCTCCTCCAAGTTTCTCAGTTCTTTTAACCAGCTGGACTAACCTAAGCCATACAGAAAATAAACATTTTTATGAAATATCAGGCTGTTCCTGTGATATCTGCTGACTTATTAATGGGTTGCCATATTATTCCAGGTTCACAGGGTGCTATAAAAGGCTTTTCAAATCAAATCAAATCCAGACAGCCTCTCCAGAGGCTCTAGGGAAAGTGCCATCTGCTCTTCCTCCCTTTTAGCTGCTCTTCTTTATTACTGATAGGATCATTCATATTCTCAAGACTGTGAAGCCACCATTAGGAGAGATCAGCCTTCCTAACTAGCAAATCAAGTTCTTGTCATTGCCCTTGATCAACTTAAATTGCTCTCTTGGGCATCTGTTCATTCAGACCTAGCTGAGTATCCTTTTAAATTCTCTTTTTTCTGTATTTTTTCAAAACAATCCTCATTCAGAAAGAGGACTTGAGCTTTCACTCTGCACTTGTAGCAAAAGAGATGTCACTTGAGGAAGGAAAGTATTGTAATACTGAAAAATATTATTATAGCAATAGCACTTGTACAGTCCTTTGCATCTTCAAAGCCCTGTGCCAGCTAATTTCTTAATTAACCTAAGTATACACTTTTATTCATTTGTACTTATGAGGATTAATCTTAGGAACTGAAACTATTTAAAAACTGTTCTTACATGAAATTTCATGTGTGCAACATTGAAAGAAAATTAATTTCCCTATTGCCTTGGCGTGGCAACTAAATTAATTTACATGGTCACTGTTGTTTATTTTGCAGAGTGGGATGTATGTAAGTTACAGCAATGGAATCTGTCTGACTCAGTGTGTACTATTTTACCATCTCTTTATAAAATGATACATTCTCATTGGATTCAGACCACAGACAATGGAGTAGTTAGTGAAACTTGTAAATCCTCTGGAATTAAAAGTTTGATAGATTTCTGTACTCGAAAGGAATGATGATGCTATTTCACCTACTACCCTTCAGAGGGTATAGGCAGGGAAATTCCCTGTAACTAGGGATTGCCTTTATCAAGTGTAAGAAAAGACCTCTACAGTTGTGCTCTGCTGACTTTGATTAGAAGAAAGGTAGATCTCAGAATTAACTAAACTCATACAGATTTCATGGTTACACTTAGCCAGATTAGGGAGGGAGAGCTAAATTAGTGCCTTTGCTGGGAGGAAGGTGGGAAGTGACTTGCAGCCCTTGATACTCTTTGTCCCATACAGGGGCCAGGATAAGCTGGGCTGTTGTAAAGGGATGCAGTCTGAGGCAGAGCAGTGGGTTGAGCCTGCTGTGAAAGAAAAAACACCTGTAAGAAACAAAGTGTTTTTACACCCCCGGACCGTTGGAAAGCTTAGGCTTCTTGTTATTACTGCTCTTCTGGATGATATTATCTGATAAATGCCCAGTCCTTTTTAAAATCCTGCTGGGCTCTTTGCTTTAGAGATACTCTCTGACAGTGCCTTCAAAAGGCTATCAGATGAAAGAGTGTAAATCCAGGGTAAAAATGTATCCAGTGTAAGCCTGACAAAAAAAATCAGTAAAGAAATTGAAGATTGCTAAATGCAGGACACTGAATAAATACCTCTTTCGTTTTCAGGATGGCATTTTAGACCACATTGCAAAGATTACTACCCAGAGTACTGGTCATCCATCCATACCATCTGGTGTGGCCTGGGAATTATCTCTGTTGGTGCACATTTTTTCTCCTGAAACTCCAAATCCACACTGTGGAGATCCTGGAGATCTAGTTTTGCTTCATTGAGGTGCAAGTGACCAGTACTAGCTAATTTGTGATATTGATAGTATCTACCTGTAATTATTTTTAATTTGAAGTTACCTTTGCTTCTTCTGCTCTTGTTATTCCAGCTAAATGCCCTGATTTTTCCCCAGTGATCTGTGTGCTCACTTTAGACAGCAAATGAGATATCCATGATATGTATGTAGTCAATATAGTCCATGTGATTATGGAAGAAAGAAGTAATGTTTTGGTAGCAAATGTGAACACTGTTGTCTTCTGGGTTTTTTGGTTTTTTTTTTTTTCATTTTTAGTTCAGTTCTATTTTGCAGCTTGAAGCGAAGAACATCAGAGTCAATACCAAATGTGTTTGTTACAAATGCCTTAAAAATACACACTCTATATATATATATATATATAGGTATACAGAAATCTGGCAGCCATATGGGATTTTCACACACCTGTCAGTGGAGTGAATATGTTTGAATGTGAAATCTCACATTCTGCACTAGAATGTAATACCAGAGCCCCAAGGACATGGGGCTCATGGGCATATGCTCGTGTGTTGAGCGTATCAAATCACCTTGAAGGCAGGGCTTTTACAGAACACCACATTGTTCACATTGTTGACTGTTATGGCAGTATCAGCTGTATTACCCATGGAAAGGTAACATGGAAGCCAGGAAAGCTAATTAAAAATTTCAAGTGTGAAACAGGGTAGCAATTTCTCTTGGAATGGTGGATCTTATGTAATGCCGCAGACTCTGGTTTATGTATGCCACCTACACACAGCTATGAAATATTGCTGTGGCTTACATTAGTGAGATATTGGTCACTTTTACAAACATTGTTTTCAGTAACTGGGAGCTGAATTTCAGCATGAGTGTTGCGTTGGTCAAGGACATTCAACCATGCATTGCTTGTGTCTTATTCATGTGGCAGCAAATTATTCTAAGGCAGTGTCATCTTTACATAGATCCTTGGGAAGCCTTTTAGAGTCTGAATGGTTAAGGCAAAACAAAAAGGAAAATAGGGCATTCTGGCACATATGGTTTGAAACTGTCTCTTATTAAAAATAGGTCAGAAAACCCTAATTAGTGTACAAGACAGCAAACTGTTGTAATCAGGCCATTTTAGGGAACCTCCATGATGTGCACGTGAAATATGTAAGCCCCTGAGAATAGAATTTGGCTCTGAAAGCCAAATCCAGTAGCACAGACTTTTTTCTTTTCTTTTTTTTTTCTTTTTTTTTTTTTTTTTTGCTGCTTCTTAATGAGCCAGGGTTTATAATTTGAAATATTTTCTGCCCATATTGGATTATTCTTGGTCAGCATCACTGGAGAATCCAGATATTGGATCTCAGTTGTCCTTGCTTCTGAGAAAGACAGAGACATCAAAACCATTGCTCTGATTAAATCCCCATATATCTACCCTACATTCTGCCACCCAACTCTAGAGAGCTTTTCCTTCATACACTCTTCTGTAGTAAGAGCCAGCAGCACATGCAGAAACACTGCTCATGCCTCTGGCCTGGAGTGATTTTTTTCTCAGATAGTAAAGGTGCTGAACACAAAGAGACAAATGAGGAATAGGGTGGAACAAGCAGCTGAGAACAGGAGGAAGGGGATATATCTATATATATCCATATAGGACTGGCTTTTGCTATGCATGAAATGCAACACCCTGTTCCCACATTGTGACGCACATCAGTCAGTCCAGATGGTGAGAAGGGTTGGGTTTCTGCCTGGGGCTGCCGGCACAGGCTTCATTTGCATTCCTCAGCCCAGTTGTTCGTGGAAAAGCATCCAGGCAATGCACAACCGCTCACACAACTGTGCTCACCTTCCCAAGAACAACATTTCTTCGTGGCACCAAAAACTGGGGGAGTTTTACAGGCACGGGAAATGAAATGGCTCAAGAGTTCAGGTTCCAAATGGAACCCTCTGAGAATCATCACTAGTGATGTAGAAATATAAAATCCTCTTGAATAAAGTGTTCATTCCCACTCTATCCTTGAACAAATAGCCTTGAGTTTGTGTAAAACACAAAAAAAAATCCTGGAGCTCTGCTCTGAAAGAGCAACTTTGGCTCCCTCATAAAAAAATTGCCATACAAATGCCTTTCCAGTGGCTGATCCCTGGCTGTGTATTACCATAACCAGCTTTGCTTGTTAGGGACTAATTCTGAGTGTTAATTTGTGGTATGTGCAACAATTGTGATTTTTATTGCTGTAATTAATCCCATTTGAAAATGTTTTGTTTAATTGATTGGATTAACGGTAATGAGGTGTTTGGTTCTGTTATTTTTGTATCTACATATTGACTTTAAAAGCTATGCAAGCACGTGGGGAAAAGAAAGTACTAGAGAAGTGAAGAGCATTATAAATAGATCCTTGTAATTCAGAGGATGATCTTAAAACATTTCAGTATTTTTAGGAGGATTTTAAAATGGGCACAGAATTTCACCTAACAAGTATATTGCTTTTACAGTCATTCTGCCTGGAGTAATGCTTTCAGGTTATCCATGCTGATGTCCCTGGAATTTGCCTGAATAATTTCCATTCATGATAGTAGGAGTAATGAACCTTGTGTTAGTTGCTAAATGAGAACTGTGTCTTTAAGAAGGGAAGATTTTTATGAAGATTTAGGAAAAAAAATCGTGAAAATTGTTACCTATAGGACACTGAAGGTACGTTTACTACTGCATTAAGAAATGTTTAAGAGCAGAATTTGTGTTGGTAGATGGTTTCTTCTCTGAGTTTTGCCTCTCCCCCAAGTGCAGTTGCTCATTCCACCTTAACAAGGTGCAGTGATTGACAGGTAGAGATGTTGCACAGAGCAGAAGGTGGGAGTGTGCTCTGTTGGTTTGTGCTTGTACATCCTGAGCACCAATTACTGTCACTGCTGCCAGCACTGATGTGTTTATCAGGATGAGTTATAGCAGAATATATGTACACAGGCAGTGTGTATGCTGGATGACCACCCCCTGTGATGTAAAATATGAGAGTCTGGGAGCTACCGTTTTATAATTCATCAGGTTCAGCAGCTGAATGTTGTTGGTTGGCTTAGTTATAAAGGCAAGTGTGAGCCGAACAGCAGACAGGAGCATCTTGCATTGAGAGTCCTGCAAAGCTGCATTTGGTGACTGGGCTCCGCTTTTGTTCAAGTGAATTCAGTCCTCGGTGAGTGATGGGGGTTCTGTCGAGCTGAAGCTGTTATTATATAAGCTGGGGAAACCTGCCTGCTAGTTTAATGTGTATTTTGCTGCTGGAAGTCCTTGTCTGTGGTTGTTTTTAGATTTTGCAATATTTTCAGTTGTGTACGTTACTGGCACAAAATGAGATGAAAAGAAAAATGCAATGATGAATTATTCACCATCGTGCTGCGAGGATCTCTTTCCTAGCTAAAGTTACTTTCCTTTAGTGAGCATGTTGGGGGTTCAAAGAAGCTACAAACCAGCAAATCTACCTGTCATTAAATTGCTTTTATTAGCACTTAAAGAGAGTGATGGCTGTGGCTTTTGTAACAAGAGACAGGAAAAGAATAAGCAAATATCAGAAACATTTACAAATTCTTTGCTTTTTGTACATGTGGCTTTTCAGACGCAGCATTAATTCTTTTATGTGCTGTGAGGGGCTGCAGAGAATTTGAGTTGTAGAGCTTTTTAATTAGATACTCAGTAAATCGGTCGCTTCTTTCTGGTTTTGTGGTAATATGCTTAGTATCACATTAAAATGAATGATTCCCCATCTTGCATAACAACAGTGCTGAAATATGTGTAAGATGAAAGGCAAAGGGAGACTTTGAGACAAACTGAAGGAACATGCTGTAGCACAGCTATGCAGAGAAAGGTATATTTCCTGTAGTGTCTGCATGAATTTTTGAATTTCACCAGCTTTAGATTCTTTCCTCTAATTATCACTTGCTTCTTTTTGACCTCTGTATCTTTTCAAGTAAGCTCCGTTAATATGTTGACATTATCTTGCCAGTAACCTTTAAAGATCAGTAAGCCTGCAATTTTTTTGTTGTTGTTTTAATCAGAAGGGAATTGAAAAGCAGAATTTATGGAACTGAAATATTAAGATTGCCATATAATACCTTTATGTCTCCCCAGGAGAGGGAAGTGGTCACGAGTAACAATTTTACTTTTTCTTTTACTAGCAGCAGTATTATAGTCATTGCATTTATCTCATTGTACCCAGTTGGGGTTGTTTTTTCATTCTCTGTGGGTTGGAGAATCAAGTTTATTGAATATAAATATCAAGAGAGCTTGGCAGAACAGCACCTGTTGTCTTATTGCTGTATTATTAATACATGGAGGGAGACGCTCTCTTGCAGAGACCTCTCACCTGGTATCACTCCAAATTGTTTACTCTGTAGTGATTTAGACTTGTATCATGACTTCTCACTTAGAAATAATTCGTTCAATGAGTTACATGTGAAGCACAAAAGCTGCAGTACTGATCCTGATTTAATTAATACGGTATCTCATTTTAGTATCAATTTTTATTTAAAGAGAAAGGCTATTGGCTAAGTGGCCTTTCCCACTGACTTCCTTTGCTTGGCAGATTTGCACTTACTCTTTGTAAATCATAAATTTGAAAAGAGCAGAATTTTTTGTGACAATTATTTCCTGGCAGCCTAACAGACTAGAGCCTATTTCTAGGAAAGAGTGTATACCTTTGTCAGCATTACTTTATTTAAGAGTGTTGCACTGCTTCTTAAGCATTCAGATCTATTTTCAGTGACCCCTGTGCCAGCAAATGGGTTTCTTGAAGTGTGAGCTTCTGGCTTTGCAAGTTCTCCTCCTTTCAGAAATCTGTGATACTGCATCCATCTGTCTAGGCATTTATATTGCATGCATCACAATGGTGTAATCTCAGCAATATGAACATTAACCATGTAAATGTATGTACTGTAACTTAGGAAGTATAAATTAGGACAGGAAAAGCAACCCTAAAAGGAGAAAGTTATGATATGGGCATATGGGCTCTTGTGGGAACCAGAGATCCAGACTCGCTATTTGTTATTACACAATAAATAAAGCTGACAACTAGTTCAGTCTCCAGGCAGTGGTATGGAGGCTTGGGCACAGATGAGACCAGCTTTTCAAAGTTCACTCCAAATAAGACCAAGGAAAATAGCCAGAGGATGTGGCAAAAATCCCATTTTATCCCGGATGTATGCCTACTGCTCCTTTGTGGTCATATCCCAGGAGGGATGCTGTAGGAAAAACAACAAAGACTAAGAATTGTATTTAACATCATCTCGATCTGGAGGACACAAATGTTTTATCTGGGTATTAGTTTGGTGCTGTGATCCATGCCTCCCACCTGGCAGTAAGCAACAGCAGTGCTCTCCATGGAGTGCTGTGTCTTAAATGCCCTTAGGGCTGGTCCAGGAAACAGCCATCCCTGCTGTTAGTGCTACATCCTGCTGGAAACTCTCTGCACCACAGCTCCAAGAGTGTGGTGGCTTCCTGAGCATTTCTGGATAGAGGTAATATTTTAGGATTGATGCATAGCACACTTGAGTAGCAGAAATCTGCTCTTCAAAAGGAATCTTGCTCTGTTATTACATTTGGGTTGCAGATGAAACCAACCCACATTATCTTTTGTATAAAATATAGATGCCCAGGAAAAATATCTTAGATAAAACTGCTGAGCTCAGGAATTGATCTTTGTATCTTTTTCCTTTACTCTGAAACATCTCCTGTTTACCAACCTTCAGGTTTACTGTGAAGTCCCGTGGCAGCTTGTGGTCAGCATTTTTGACAAAATGGATTATTGGATAAGCCGGCATTGGTTTTTGGGCAGTTGTTTTTTGGTTTGCTGTAAATACAGCTAATGTCTGACTGTGTAGTTGTGTGACTGTGTTCTCTGTGTAAAAAGTGATTGGAGATGGCAGCTGGGGTGTGTAAACTCACAAGTTTGTATGCCTGATACACTTCTGCTTTGCACTTTCAAGTACACAGTACACAAACCATGCTTTCAAACAGAGCAAGACATTTATAATATTGAGTCTTGAGCACAGAAACATCTAATGCATAAAACTGAAAGCTGTTAACTATATATTAACTCTCTTACTTTTTATTGAAGAGACTGATAAAGTGACACTGTGCTATTTTTAAGAATTCTCAGGTTTGAATTCAGTATTCAAGGCGGGCGTGAAACAAAGCTGTACAGACACTGGCAATCATAATGATGGGCTTTCAGGGAGAGGGCCTTCCCTGGAAAAATGGGTGAAATGATAGCTTAGCCATGTAGTATCCTCAGGGTTGGGAACAGCCAACACAACTTTATGGAAGGGAAGAGATAGAACAAAGTAAAGGATGACAGTGCGTCAGTGGAAAGCAGTAGAGGTTTTTGTATATCCAGAAAACTAGGGAGAGAAATTCCATTTTAAAGGACTATCAAACAGTCAGTGCATTACAGGAATAAATTTGGCAGCTGGAGCAAGACAGGGCTTCTTCATAAACACAGCATGCCCTTTGATGTTGGTGTGCTCTTTGTGCTGTGAGGGAAATACATGTAAAGGTCTAATCCTGCAGAAGAGATTTTGGTTAGGTTTTATATGATTTTACGAGCAGGAGGGGATATTCAAGTTATTAAATCCATGAAAAGCTCTCTTGTAAGCAAAATACATCTCACAAATGCTAAGTTCAGTTTGTTTGTGGATTCAAGTGCTTGGTTTGTTTGGTGGCTCCTGGTGCCTTGACATTTAGATGCATTATGCTATTATTTTTAAAAAGAGGAAAAAAAATGAACTATTAACATAAGTATTCTTTGCTGGGGAAAATAAAATAAAATAAAATAAAATAAAATAAAGTAAAGTAAAGTAAAATAAAAAAATAAAAAAATAAAATAAAATAAAATAACCTTCTTTGCTGCCAGATGGACAAACAGATCTCTCAGTCCTTGAAACATCACAGGTGAAAAGATGTGTTCCAGGGTAGTAGAAATGGTTTTGGAGAATTCAGCAGGAGAAATCAGTAGGAGCCAGATGACAGTGAAATAAACTTAGACTAGTTGTCTCCTTTCAAATGGCATTCAGTGTAGTCTAGATGACCAAAACCATGAAAAATGTTCATCGAGATTCCTTCCAAGGTCATGTCAGCTTTCTTTGGAGTTTTTCCATGTTTTCAGGGGGCATGCATGGTCAGAAGGGTGCTGGTTCCAAGAGCTGTCTCCCCACTACAATGGAGAAGCTGCCCATAACCAGAGGTGTAGGATTTGACACACATCCGGGATCATCTCTGGTAAAGGCCCTATAGCTTTGAGTCCTGCAGGCAGGACTTGGGTATATATCCCAAGAAAGCTTCACTGGAAGTCCCTGTGCATTTCTCTAGGTGAACACTTTTCATCTTTTTACATCATGACCATGTGTAAAATAAAAGAAATTTGGGGAGACCCTCTTATGAGAGTGGCCCCAGATGAAAGTTGCTGCTAGGATCTCATCAGATTGCAGGCTGAAAGCACTGAGAAATACCTGCAGCTTCTCTGGTCCTCAGTTTTTTGTCCTGCCTGGAATAATTGAAGGTGGAGAACATTTATCATCCCACATGCAGTTAGCCCACAGGAGTGATGCTCCTCTGCAGCAGATTCCTTTGTTGTCTGAACAGCAGTGGTGTACTCTCTTCTGTCCTGTGCAAAGTTCTAATTAGTGGTTGGCAGCCTAAAGCTTAATAATAATAATATACAAATTTTATTTTGTACTGCAGGGAAATGCTTATGGCATCAACAACTTTCCACTTGGGAATTCCCAATGTGCTCACTCAGAAGTTAGCCTGATAAAACTGCAGATAGAGTCCTCATTCCCAGAATACTTTCATAGTGTTAGCAGAAATTTCCTATTATTTTAGCCAGGCAGGAGAGTAATCTGGATTGACAAGAGTTTTTTAAATCCTGAGAGTTAATGTCATCTTTACATCACACTGGTCAGTGTGTTGTGTTTGAAGAACCTGCGAAGTGGCAGAGTGAGACATGGGCTGTCCCTTCTAATCCATTCCTGTACTCCTGAGGAGATGTGTCCCGTTCCGGAGACAGCACAAGCCCACCGCTCTGCAAGCATCATTTGCAATACTGTTTGTGCTAGATTCTAAGGAAAAGAATTAGTGCAGTGGCATTTGAGCTGAGCAAATGCTAATTTAAGAACCCGCTATTATCCCTTTTGTGTGTTGTGGTAATAACCTTTAACATTATAAAATAATAAAGAACTGATTTAACTGTGTTATGTGCAGCCACATGCTGAAACTGAACGAGTGAGCAAGCCAGGCAGGCTAATCTATGCACTTTGTTGTGGGGAGTTTTTGTTTTGGGTTTTTCTTTTTCCTTCTATTGCTAATTATTTCTATCTTTTAAGGAAATTGTACTCTCAGAAGCATTTCTTGCTGCGTTCAGTACTGTGTTTCCCAAGTAGGAAAAAATATCCCCAGCAGCTAGTAATACTAGTAGTATCTAAGTAATTAAATATTACTCACAAAAGAAAATCTCTACTTTCTTTCAAAAAATCTACTTACAAGTTTTAAGAAGGTGTAAACATAAATACAGTATTACAGTGCTTTTTCATGTAAATAGTATTTTATTTTTTCTGTATTTAGTTACAGTTTATAGGAGTAGTTCTTTGACCCTCACTATCAAAATATTATTTCTGAAAGGAATCTATTCTTCCAGATAGAAATTATTATCTGCTCTCAGTGTTCCACGGACTATCCTTGCCCTTCTCAGGTAGGTGTTTCTGGTAGACATTCCATAGAAAAATGACAGTGCACACTGGCTGCTGCTGGCTTTGGGTTGGGCTGTAGTCCAGAAATGTAAAATAAAATTATTAGGTGAATTATTAGGTCTTAGGTGAAACTCGGCTGTTACCTGTGGTGGTCTGTAATTCTTCTCTTTGAGGTACAACCACAAGTGTTAGATACTTCACTGAAATGTGCCCATCCAACACAGAAACAAGTTTGAGAGGAGGGTAAAATAAGACTCCTCCATTCAAAACAGGTTTTCTAGGTGTGGAATTAATTTCATTTCACATTTTTTTGCAATTTGTTAGTTAAAAACCATAAAATTTTCTGTAGATATTCTAAAAAGTTCTTATTCAAATAAAAGAAGGTGTTCTGTAATACTGAATGCAGTTTAAACGTTTGCTGTTCATGTTTGGTTTCTTCTACTTCTGTTCAAATTTTATCATCTTTGAATTATAATGGTAGCCTGATCTAGTTGTACAAGGTACCTGAAACAGCTTTTTAGAGAAACTGGGATATTTTTATGGCAGGGGTTACTTGTTGGCCTTTTAAGGTAATGTGGTGCAATTTTGCACTCAAATCTCTATTTGGTTTTCACTCTTTCATGGCTTGCTACTGGCACCTGACCCCTGAAACGAAAACACTTGTATTCAGCTTTCTCCCATCTTTTCAGAAATGCAAATAAATTCTGCTTTGTTTTCAATTAATTTATTTTGGTGCGTAGGTATTGAATGTAGGGATCTGAAGCAGGGAAAGTTCAATTGCTAGAAGACAGCAAGCAGGAAGGGCTACAACTTTTTATGCAAATTTCTAGTAGAATTACTGTGAAGTGCATCTGTACATTTTAGTTCAGGTTTATATACCAGTCAGGCTTTTGCCCTACACTATTCATAAGACTTGAAATTCAACATTTTCCTCAATTGTTTGAGATGCCTAATATAAAATATGGACTGAAATTTTCTGTTTCAGTTTATTTTTGGTATGCTGGTTTAATAGAAGAAGAAACAAGTTTATTCTATAGAAGTTGTCTGTAGACCTGTCAACTAAATCTTAAAATATGTTTGCTCAAGAATTATTGATTCATATTTATCATAGGAGGTGTTTTTAAGATTTGAAACATGAGAAGAAAAATTACAAATACTTGTCTATCTTAAATTAATCAGTTAGCTGGTATGAATCACGCAAAAATAACACTTTTATCTGCTTTGTTTTACTCCTTATACCTTTCCCCGGTGTTAGGTTACCATACCTGAGATCCTGGATTTTGCTGAATTTCGGTATAGTTATTTTTAAAGTATACTTGAAGGTAAAATATAAGCGATATTTTATGTCAGTATGAGCTTCAGAATACCAAAAATATGATATTTAGTTTTTCAGGCTGGTATCCCTAAACATAAATATATGTTGAAGACATAGATAAATATGGGGGGGAAAAGTCAAAAAACAAAGACATAAGTAGACGGAGCTGAAAATTTTCAGTTTTCCAAAACTGTCATTTGAGGGAGGGAGAAAAGAGAGGCAGGAGGAATTAATGTTAGAATATTTGTGCTGGAAAATGGTATCCCTAGTGGCAAATTGCATTTTGATTAAAAAGTTGATTTTTCAATGAAGAAACATATTTAATCTACTAGTTTTCCCAGAAAAAAATATATATTTATACTTGAGTTTATGCAAGTGAATAACTTGAATGCAAATATTGAAGTCAGTCACTGAATTTGGTAATGGAAACTCCAAAGGTGTAAGCACTGATGTGGAAACCTCCAGAGCCTGATTGGGATCTTTCTTACACCATTTGCATATAACTGAAAACCTCAAAGTAACTCAAAGATCAGCGTGAGAACACAAACGTAGTTAAAGTGTGTTTCAACCTTGGGTTAACATCTGTGAGACCTGACTCAGCCTTTCATCTTCTGGTGGATATGACTCCTGCTGACTGTGACCCAAACTATCTGTAGGTCTTTCAGACAAAGTTGTAGTTAAATTAGTCAGCTCAGCCTGAAGGTCAAGCATGATTTTAATTTAGCCACTGTTCTGTCCTTTGATTTACTTGCACCACATCTGTAATTGTGACTGACAGCCTTGAGGTGGATACCATAGATATATGGAGTTTGTACTAAAGTCTGTGAAACACATCAGGATTCTTTTGGATAATTGTAAATTATGTCAACGTGTGATTTGTAAGATCCATCCTCTTTCAGATGAATTACATAAACTGCCATATAAAAATAAATTTAATGTATCATCTTGGCACATCTGTTTTGTTGTGAGCTCCTTCTCAGAGACGCATTTCAGACATTATGACTAACTCCCTGAATTTTTGTTTCAACTTAATTTTTTTGTGAGGTTGGTTAATGCAGGAAGCAAAGACCACTTGCATGCTGTCAAACTGTATTTGAGTGTATAAGATACGTGACATCTGCCACTGAAAATTATGCCTCAGGGAATTCCCTAAATGTTATTTCTGAAATGCGAAATGCAGCCACCTCTGCTGATGAAAGGGTAGGAAGATGAATGCCAAACATGGCAATATTCTGCATTAGGGTAAAACCAAATCAAAACAATACTCATTTTGTATGATGACCAAATATGTTTGTGGTGTGTGTGTGAATAAATATGGTTTTAAGCACTCACCTAAAAGTTCTACAAGCTGCACACATTTGTGTGTATTTAATTCACAAAAATGTAGTACTTAGTTGATTTTCCCTAGGATTTGTATTTGGACTCCACCAACTCCAGGTATTTCAAATATAGATTCTTAGTCATCATCTGTGGTGCTAAATGCCAGCAATTATAAGTACTGGTTGACTCATTTCTATACTCCATGAGTTTTCATGGCTGTTATAAAACTTTGAAAATGCTGACAGACCTGTAGCCATCGTGGGCACTGCCTGTATCAGAGTTCGATATTAAATGTAGCAGATATTAAACCTTTATATTGCTGTACCAAGTTGTTCAATAGCACTGTCACCAGGGAGAATAATGCCAGCCAGGGGACATTAATACAGCTAAGTGTAATACTTTATTTATTGTAATAATCTTTGCATTCTAAAGGGCTGAAGTTGTTAACCATACATTATCCTGCCTGTGGGTTTTACCAGCTCTGTGTTTCTGAGCAGAAGAGGAGAAGGTGCTTTGCTTATGCCTTACATTTGCATAGGTACAGAGAATTAGAGCTATTGTTCCACAGACCCACAGAATAGTAAAGGCTGGAAGGTAACTGGATAATCTGTTCCAAGAGCAGTCACTCTAGTAGGGTCAACAAGGGCAGGTTGCTGAGGGTCATGTAGAATCAAGTTTTTAATATCTCTCCAACTCTGGAAAACCTGTTCCTCTATCCGCTCATCCTTAGAATAAAAAAGTTTGTTCTAATGTTTAAACAGAATTGTCTGTATTTCAGTTTGTGCACAGTGCTTCTTGTCCTACTGCTGGGAAGGACTGAGAACCATCTTCTTGACATCCCTCCATCAGGAATGTAAACTGGCTAAAATCCTTTATGTATGGCACTCCTGTCCTCACCTGACCAAACCATTCTCTAGTGTTTGAGACCTCCAATATGCCTTAAATGTGGCAAGGAGGAGCCAGACTTCTCAAAAGAAATGTGAATCCTTCTCAGAATTCTGTGACTACTCTCAGGCTCTTCCAAGATTTGAGGTCCTGGACCTTATGAAATATCATTCTTCGTGTTCAGAATTTAAATTAGACACCACTACTTTGATCCAATACCTTTTCCCTTTTGTTCAGACCTGCCAAATCCTTGCTTAGAAGTTAAGTTCACTTTGAAATTCTGGCGGGTAATGAGAATTCTGGGTTTGACTGCTATTCATCCTTCTATATAGATGGTAATTATTTCTGAATCTGCCTGCCGGAAATTAAACAGAATCTCATGCAAACAAAAGAAACCTTTTCTTAATTGGGAGACTTGCCTACATGGCACAGAGTGTGAAAACAAAAGCGTGCTTGCATAATCTTGTAGCTGGCTTCAGCATTGGGTTGACTGATTAAAGAGAAATCCTCCATGAATGGGGTATGGCCTATATAAAAGAAGTTAAAACCTCAAATTTGCTTGCATTTGTCAGCGTCCTCTTTAGCAGCCTTTCTACTCCAGAGATTTCCCTTCTTTCCTTTCAGTGTAAGTTGTTCTCATTAAGTTTTGTGATTACAAACAAGGCTTAGCAGTATTAAATGACTAGATATTTTTATGGCCAAATGGGATTACTTTGATAATTGGCTCTGATCTGTTGCAGAACTTGTTCTCCTGTGCTTGCTGCAGTGAGTCTTGTAACATGACAGAAGTACCATCCAAATGACATTTACCACATCCTTTGATCCTGGACCTCTTCAGAAGTTTGGTTTCTTTTCAGCTGTAGGCCGTTTATCACATCCCTTCCAGAACTTTTTATTTCTTTTGACATTGTCCATGCTGGTGACTTCAAAACTGTGTCATGAAATCGTGATGAAGAGTGACAAGGCTTAAAACAGGGAAATCACCACAGCATTCCATGTGGCCATTTCTTTCCCAGGTCCTCAGTCTCAGCCATCACGTAGCCAGGCCAGTTTGTGCTCTTAGGTCAGCCCTCTTTACTCAGGGTAAGTATTTGTGGCAGATCGAGCTTAAGAGAGGTTGACAGAAACCTCCAGCTCTGAAATTACAGACTGATGGTAGGTAGGGTGTCATCCACCAGCAATTATGGCATTTTGGATCCATAGTCCTTGATGCTGTGTCATGGTTTAACCCCAGCTGCAAATTAGTCCAATACAACTGCTCACTCACTTCCCCTATTCCTTCTTCTTTCAGCTTTCCATGCTGAGCATGATGTGCAGTAGCCTGGGATATTCCTTAGGTCAGGTGGGTCGCAGCTGTGTCCCCTCCTGACTCCTTGTGCACCCCCAGCCTCCTCACTGATGGAGTCAGGCGAGAAGCAGCAAAGGACTTGACTCTGAGCAAGCCCTGCTCAGCAGTAATGAAAAAATTCCTCTATTATCAATGCTGTCCCCAAACAGAATTCAAACCAGCCACCATGAAGAAAATTACCTCTCCCCCTGATAAAACAAGCACAGCTTTCAATGACAGATCCATGTGATACAGGGTGTCTGGCCTGGGATAAGTAGACCAGTCAAGCAATCAGAGCAGTCAAAACCAAATAAAAACTAAATAGCTTCTTTTCTCCTGTTGTGGCCACATACTGTCTTACAGAACAGAAAGGACCAGTGCCCATACTTTCAGTTTGCATCTACAGGTTTGAGGAGATGTAGAATTCAGAATTATCTGGGAAAGGACTTTCCTGAGCCTTGAAGTGAAGAAAATATTGCTGTCCACATTTGTCCACACAAATATGTAATGTATTAAGCTTCCTCACCACTGTTTTGATGAGGCTGTACCACTGACAGCAGAACACTTCAAATTAACTCTTGAACTGTGAAAGTTCAGATGTTGCCCTGATGATCCTTCCATTTATTTCTTTGGAAATAAAAAACACCAACTTGGGCTTGGTGCTGTTTATGTAGTTAGGGATCCTGTGATGATGCATTGAAGTGGATCCTCAAGAGAAAAGGAAACTGGGTTCCTTGTGATGCTGTGGAACAGTAAATAAAACTCAGAGATAAGCAGATATATAACAAAAAGCCAGTGTTACTGTGTCTGCAATCTGACCTAGGGAAAAACATCCTTCTTCACCCAAGATATGGTATTTCATTTCACCCTGAGCAGTACAACCCACCTTGCCCTCGTTCTTACAATGTCTGTTCATAGTAACAGGATACAAAATTTTTTATAAGTAAATGTTTATCAAAGTTAATCAGAAATGTAGAAGTTATGGAATCTGAAATTATTTATGATAGCCATATCCCCAGAAGTGTTCTCTGTAGCTCTGAGAAGAGGATGCTTCGGTATTTGGAAATCCTGAAGTGGTGAATTCATCAGAAAGTCAGGATTAGCCTGTAACAACAAAACCACCAGTCTCTGTGGCAGGGATAATTCAGTGGTTTTGAAAGCTTTACTTGATTAAAATATATTCAGTAAAGTCTTTTCTGTAATGACTGAAAGGTGCCACAGAATGCTCATAAAACCTTGAATAATCTGTGTATATTTTCAACTGGCATTATTTTGAATGTAAGAAGAACCGTGCATTTTTGTAGCAGCTTGACAGGCTGGGGGCTAATGCATGCACGAAGCTTTTGTGGCTGTGCTCTGATTTATTTGGAGCAGGGCATGTTTATGGCAGTGCTTCTCTTAACTAGCCAGGAGCATAATCCTGCCAAGTTCTGCTGTCAGTCTGATGGTAAAAATACTGTCAATAGTAATCAGTCACTGCCCAATTTCATCCCTCCTGCCTTCTTTTCTCCCAGGGGTAGCCACTGTCAGGTGATGCACATTGCCAGTTTTGCTCCAGTCTTACAGGAAAGGGATTTTCCCTCACCACTCTCCTTTAGCAGCATGTGGCCATTGCCCGCCCTGCTCTTTAATCCCTAAAGAAAATACTATTTTTTTTTTTAAGTAAGAAAAGTCTACCTTACAAGCAGCCAACTGTTTGGATAAATGTCATGCTTAGCCTGACATTTCTTGCTGCTGGTCCCTGGACAGCCCAGTGAGCAGGGACTGCAGCCCAGAGGGTAATGGGGAAAGACATGTAAAGGTCGTTGTGATTATAGTCAAGGAGATACTCTAAAGCAGAATATGAATATAAAACCTTGTAGAGGCTGGCATGCAAATTAAAATGTAAATAAGGTTGACAAGCTTTCCAGCAAGACATCAAACTGCCAAAGGGCAAATCTGTCTTCTTCAGGCCTTTTCTGCCCTTCGTGAGCACGCTACAGCTGTTTCCTCAGCCAGCAACAATAGTAACCTCTAGGGGAAGGAGGAATAGGAAAGTCATAGTGATTCTTAGCAGCTGTCACATTTGCAATGGTTTCTCTTCAGAGTATTTCATAATCCTTTTTTCAGGTTACTTGCCTTAGAAATTTAGGTTACGCAAGCACTAGAAATGAATAAACAAAGATGTGTATATACATGAACTAGCTTTGACGGCAGTCTTAGAGCTATGAAATTCTTACAAGCTTCATGAAAACAGGGTAATTGTGAGAGGCTATTCCACTTTGTTGGCATAATTAGATAGCAAAGAAATGGAGAAGGATGAGGAGAGAAAAGAGAAATAGAGTCTCTGATATAGGTCTATCACTGGATTGTATTTAAACTGTAGCAGAAAGTAGAAAAGGCTGACGGGGTGAGAGAGGCTTTTGAAGATGAAGAAGTTGAGGTAGAATTCACAAGATAAGAAGTCTTGCAGTTCTCAGAATAGATTCACCTTCAGCGTCCTGGTATGAGAAAGAAATGTAAGTTCTTATTGTTATTATTTTTATTATTATTGCTTTGACAATTCTGGTTTAATTCCATTTTGTTTTGGTTTTTTTTTTCAACTAGAGTTTTAATTCTTTCTGTTTTAGCATCTGGCAGAAATACACATGAGTGTATTTGAAAACAGATGTGCATTTAACCAGCACTTCCCTCAGCATCCGTTCCCACTCTTTGAAGGGTGCTGCCCTCGTTTGCCTCCAGAGCAGCCATTTGGCATGTCCTGCACAGCAATGCCAGCTGCATGGCAGACCTCTCCAAAGCTGATTTTTGTTTCCCTTTGTCAGTGCATGGTACTTGCTCCCTGTTGGGATGCTTTTAGAGGCCTCCTGTGCCAGCCATCTCCAGACGGGAATGGCTTGCTGCAGTCATAGTGTCTGCAAATGTCTCATTACAATCAATTTTAATGCTTCAGTTCCACTGAGAGCTAATAACACATGAAAGTCAAACAAGGCTCATCATTTCAAAGACACATATTTTTTTGTTATGAACAGAACTATAATGCCCCAATGAAAATTGACTATACAAGATTTCAGAGCTGTATTTGCAGTTCATTAGGACTTCTTCATATGTGTCTTCCAAGCTTGAAATTGCAAGACAACCTCAGTTTTCTGTTTAACTTTAAGAAAATAACAACACTTTATTTTTTGTCCTTTGCAATTTTACACATTTACAATTCCTTTTTTAATAGTATTAAAAAATTGAATCATATAAACCAATGTTATTTACTTAGCTTCTAGAGAGCTTGGCATCACATTTTAGAGAAAAAAGAGGTGGTTTCACTGCCCTGTATTCACTTTATTGTTTTCTCTCCCAGCTCAGTTTGTCCTCACTTGGTTTTCAGCTAAGTGACCTTGTGAAAAGGAAAATTAAAATAGCAAAATGCACCTAAAATCATCATGGGCCACTCTCCAGATGGATATCTAATGTAAGAATGGACGCAAATTGGAATAAACAAGCTCAATGTCTGACAGAAGTTAGGGAAACAAATTTAAAAAACAAACAAACAAACAAAAATATTAATATATAAAAAGGATAATTACATTTGTATGGTTCTTAAACAGTTCATGATCCTGCCAGATCTGCAGAGGGTAGGACACTGAGGGCTTAGGGAAACAAACAAAAGAGAAGTAATGCTGAAGACAAGGAAGAGAAAGCAGGCTTTAAAAACTATTTTACAGGTAATTTATGAGGAATGGTGGAGAGGTGAGGCAGAAGACTGAAAGGAAAGAAATGTGGAAATTAACCCCTCTGGCAGGCAAGGAATGAGGCACAGGACACACTGACATATGCTGGGCAGCTTGCAAGGGGAGAGGAACTGCTGCTCACCAGCCCCCATCACTGAGGGCTGTAGGAGATGCAGGGAGGATGCTCAGCTTTTGTTGAGGTTATAGATGAGCCCAGGGAGCAGAAAAGGGGGTGGAAGGACTGGAAAACCTGAAGCTTTGCTGCCCTCCTTGCCATGCAGGAGCTGGGAAAGCTGTGAAGGAGAGCTCTACTCACTTGTGTCCATGTCCTTGTCAGAGCTGACTGAGCCCACTGTTATGCTCCTTAAAAACAGAGCTGAACTTTAACTCTTGTCCCATCAATACATAAGAACTGATGGGATGGGGGGGGGAAGACACATAATTTAGTATTCCCATTAATTAATTTAATTGCCATTAAATGAAGTTCTGTGACATTGTATACTAAGGTTCCAACAGAGAGGGTCAAAAGAGGGAAGATCTGGGCTTTGATTTGTTCTGCTGAGCAGGCAGGACAGAAAGGCTCAGAACCCTGCTGCTGCTGGCAAGGGCAAGGAGATTCTGTCCACCAGGCTCCTCTGAATTCAGTGGGAGAGAAGGTTTTCTGGAAGATGGTGGCCCTGTATGCAGCTGTGGGTAAACCTCTTCTTTGGGCTCCTAGGAGAATAACCCCAACAGGCTGAACTAAGCCTTTATGATTTGCCCTGTCATCTTCCCACCTCAAGGTAGTGGGCGAGGCCAGAAAACAAGAAGGGGTCCAGGAATGTGCTGAGATTGTGGGGCTTTCCAGTGTTGCCCTCCTGTTATTGTGGTAGCACAAGTCTGCAGGAGGATGATCAGACATCCTGTTCATGAAAGACATGAAAGACAGCAGCTTTGAGGTGGAGGAGGGATGGTTCCGGGTGCTCAGAACAACCATTCATATGGGATTGCATCCCTTTGAAGGAAGGCGAGGTGCAAAAGTTCATTTGACACCAACACCAACTGCAGAAAAGAGAACAAGAAAGCCCTAATTAGCCACTCCTAGCATAGCCAGTCACTGTCCAGAAAGTGCAACAATAGTCTACAAGCTACGAGACATTTTGGTTCAAGCTGTGAGGCTTAATTTTCTCGATTGCACGGACAGGTGATGACAGTGTTTCTCCAGCCTAAAGCTAACAGGGAACAGAAATTGTCTGTCCAGTGCAAGATGTTTTATTTTAGTGGAAGAATAAAAAGCAACAAGCACAAAAACAAGTTATCTTCTCTCTTCTGTCCCTTAACACTGAACCTCTCTCTGATTTGGCTTGACTTCAGCTAGGTTCTCTCTCAGTCCTCCAGGTAGTTGTTTCTTATTATTTTCCCATCTTGCCCAGGACTAAGTTGAGAAGAATTCAAGTCCCTCTGAATTATCCTACAGTCTCTTGGACTTAAGGTTTTGTGCACAAAAGAATTGTATCTTCTTTCTTGTGTGCGAGCAGAAATATGCTTTTCCCTGGAAGTCAAACGAGATGGAAAGGTAACTCATCCTGGAGAGCAGTCTGCTCTGAGACCAGCCAGCCCCTTGACCATGCCCAAATCTTTTATCCTGTTAATTTATATGTCAAGAGCTAGTACATCACTTATCCACTTAGGAGTCAGTCTCACAATACATTTATCCCAAGAAGATGGAAAATTATCACAAGAGCTTTATCACAAGTGAAAGCTAAGATGGGTTTATGTGACATTCTTGAAGCTTTGGTGCCTTGTGCAAGTCAACAGGAAAATACTGTTACTTCACAAATTACCACTGCAGCCAGATTGGTTTGGGTGCCACTGATCTTGTGTAAATTAGCACAAATTAATTTTCACATTAACCTGCTTAAAGCCATGAACATTGCAGTAGGTACTAGGGGATTCAGTTAATTACAATAATAGTACTTTTGTGCTAATTACAGGGACACACCAAAAAGGTTTCTGTAGCAATACTAACCCATTTTATAGCATGTAGGCCACAGGCAGTAATTAGCTTCACCTGTCCCAATTCATATACAGTAATTTTCTTTAAGGTCTCATTTCTGACACTTGCAGACTATTTCAAAAGGTTTACCTTTGCAAAACCATCCCTGCTTGCCTGTTTAGCTGCATTCCTCTTTTTCATTACTTTCTGTAATTTTACTGTAGTGTTAGTCTTTAAATATTTCAGTTTGCCATATTGTTTTCTTGTATTCATTGTGAATTAGAATGAACAGTCTCAAAAAGCACAAAAAAGCTTAAGATGAGACATTAGGGAAATAATGCAGCTGCAGAAAGGAGAGTGAACCATAAAAATAGATTGTTTGGGGTGGTTGATATATGTCCATCTCTGAAGATCTTTAATAAAAAATTAGCAAACATCTGTAAAAAGATCTAGTTGTGACTTAGCCCCCCCTCAAAGACTTTCTGCTCAGTCACTGGCAATCTTTTCATCCCTATTGCTTCTGAGAAATCAGGCCCATGCTCCAGTTGAAAGTTTCTGGTGCCTGGTGTCCATGTAACAGAGTCCTGTTTGTCCTTGGAAGATGCTTGGCAGTGCAATTTGATACAGCCCTTTAGCATTGCAGTCTAAGCAAAATCCTCTCAATTTGCTTCAGAAGGTGCACTCGATTGTCCCAGCACAGATAACACTTAGGAACCTGATCACAAATCCCAGACCATAATACACTCCCTGATCTCACCTGATTCTCTCATTTGATCTGAGTACTACTCTTTCTTGGTAGAGTGTGTATAGGAAACTTAAATCATTCATCATTGTCAAAAAAATTCCTGAAGTGTTTATAGGTTTTGATCATTCCTGTCCAAACTGTCTCCAAAAGCTGTATGGATGTGACATTTTTTAGTGCTAAAAGCTGTTTAATCATAAACATCGTAAGCATCATCATCTTGGATCATCTTGATCCGCTGCTTTTCCCCACCTGGATCATCCTAAATAGTTACAAGCAGTGTAGCAGAAAGTCAGAGAGCTTTGGAGAAACCAGCTTGAGATGGATAGATAAATAGATGGATAGATAGATGGATAGATAGATGGATAGATGGATAGATAGATAGATAGATAGATAGATAGATAGATAGATAGATAGATAGATATGCATTAAACTGACTTTCTGTAAGGAAACCGCTGATAAACAAATAACATAAGGATAACAAAGTATTTACTTACTCCAGAGAACAAACAGCTGGTCCTTGGGAAAATCTGTAAGAGGTTTCCATCCTTATTCTGAGATGTTTGTCGGAATCATGAAAGAATAGAAGAAGCCTGGATATCAGGTGGGAAGTTTTCAGCACTTGCATTTTCTATTGATCTCTAAGCCTTGTCTGTAACGTGGCTCACCAGCACAGCGAGGAGACAGCAGAGATCTGCTTCCTGAAGGACTGACTCTGACATTTTCTTTGTTAACTAAGATTGGCTTGTTTATTTAGCAAAACGGAAATGGGTGGGTGAAGTTGTGTTTTCTCTCTAATCTGCCATGAGAATGGATGTACAACGGAAAAGAGCAATTTACACAGAGGAACTGTGCTGGGGTAAAAGGCAATTAAGTCAGCTTCAGCCGTGTTCAGCTAGAAGAATGAATCTACCTATTAGAGAAGTGGGTGCTCTGAGTGGCCTTCCAACAGCTGTGAAATGCCAAAATGGAACTTATTGTAGGAATGTATTTGAACAATTTGTGCAAAGTATTTTAGGGTTTGTTTTTCTGTAAAAGCTGGACTTGGACTTGATAAAGGAAACCTTTTCTGGCTGTTTTGTGCCATAATGGTGGGGTTTGGTGGTTCTGTGAAGGATGAGATCAACGATACCAGCAGTAATTGCAAGGCATTTGCTGGTATTAAAGTGCTTTTTCAGACATTAGTCCAATTTTGCATGATCTGATGCCCAAGTTAAACAACATTTCTGAGCATCCAGGCCATAGCTATACCCTCCATTTCTAATTAGAGGACTAATGCACAACATACTGCAAAGGACTCAAAATGTTCCCTGTAATAAGCTAAGAGGGATGCAGGAAGCATGACTTACGCTGAGGTAATATATGTATTTGTCTTGTTTAAGTTCATTCAAGCTTGTAATGTGCTGAACCATTCCCTATTACCTGTTTGTATGAGAAACAGTAATTCCCCTTTAATCAGGAAGCTCTAGCAAACTAATATGATTCTGCAGCTGCTCTCAATATTGCCTCTTAGAAAAGATCAATACACAAGTGGGAATGTTTTTATCCCTTTTCTTTTTTCTTTAGGTTATTTGGGATTGTTTTAAAGCTTTGGGTTTTTTTATGGTAAAAACAGATCATTTTGTTTCAAGTCTTTGCTGAATCCTTCTTTTTAATTCAATAGAGTGGTCCAGTCACCCTTAGGAGATGGCTGAAGATATCCTTGACTGGAAAAGTAGCACAGCTGAGTGTCAGAAAGTGGCACTTACAGGGGGAGGTAGTTTTTTACCTGGCAGATATCGAATTAAAAGAGTGAATCATTTATTAATGGCATTTCCAATGATAGGAAATTGTATTAATCATAAATGCAAAACAGTTCAGCCTAAAGTATATCCATGTTTATTTTCATAACATTTTTGCTAGGATTCTGTTTCTGTTACTGATGGTCCTTCTAATATCTGTATTTTTGGTAGTCTGTAGATCCTGTTCTGTGAATAATTACCTTTGGCACTATTGGTATTCTTACTGCTGTTTAATTTTCTGCTTTGGCTTATGATGATTTTAAATTATTTGGAGGTGGGGTTTTTTTACTGTAAGCTACAACTTCCATGCTGATTTATAGAATTAATAAAATCACATTAACTTCCAGATCACTCTATTTTCAGTAAGAAACTTTTTTTCCCCTAAAGTCTCTTCTTGGAACCTCATTTTTATCTCTTCCCACTTTGAGTATATCAGAATTTCATGGAGTATAAGTACAAAACTAGCATATAATATCTTAGCTGTGGAAGTTCTGTGTAAGTTTTCATAGTTCACTTGGAAATTTTGAGCCCTGATTAAGGAATGTCTCCTTGTTTTCATTTTTGTCTAAACATCAGGCAGGTCAGACTGATCCACATTTTCAGTTTTATTTCAAAATGTTTCACAGGTAATTCCTAGATGGATCCTGTACCTCCTTAGTTGCATTAAGTTGCTGTTGTTTCTGGAAATGATGAAGTAGGGTGGTACCCTTTTTCTCTTTTCCCAGCATGGTGTAGTACAAGGTGGCATCTCCTGCATACAACAGTGTTGGGGCAGATGCCATCTGCTCCAGTGTGCTCCCAGCTCTGTATCCATATATTTGTGTCAGAGTGCTTTCCATTCTGATCAGTCACACTCAGCCAGGTTAGTGTAAATAGAGTACACAGGCTAACCCATCCATTTTTATTGAAAGGGGTTTGGGAACGCTCACATGAACCCTATAGCTGACAGGTGAGACGCACAAGAGGAAATTTATAAACAGCTGAAGTCAGGTAGGAATCATTTGCCATCATTTACAAGTCTGGAAAAGAGGAGTATGTACCCAACCTAGTTAGAGGGTTAGCTGAGACTATCGAGCTGCCTTCCCAGTATTGCCAGGCCTAGGAAACTCCACAATTGGTCAGCTCTGTGCTGTTTCTTCGTGCCAGCTCATGTCTTAAGCAAGCTAAGCTTAAGACATCAGTGTAATAGGCTTGGCTTCCAAGAAATGGAACTACACTTGGTTAAAAGCAGAAGCGAGAAAAAAACAATGAAGCAAAAATAATAAGTAGCAAATGCCCCAGGGGAATGATTTTGGATGGGGAATTGTGGAAATTGAATAAATGTCTGAAAATATGGTCTTCCACCACTAGCCTGAAGTGACAAAATAGCTAAATGAATTAGCTTAGCTATTAATAGCAAGTAGATTTTGCTCCTTTGCAACATCTCACATAAATATATGTTGAAGAAAGAGGATTCCAAGGCAGGGAAGTGCTTTTTTTAAATTTTTTTTTCTTCACCTTGACAGAGTCACTTTGTACCTAAAACACCAGATACCTTGAAATGTGTCTGCACTGTACAAAACAGTAATTCCTACAGAGCTATCAAGGTTAATGAGACTTAAGCTGCTCTGCTGGGTGAGCATGGCTGTGCAAGTTGGATGCCAGGGCTGAGGAGATGCATCCAACTTTTCCAAGATTTCACATTGTGCTGCCATGTGAAATTCTGCAAGCACCTGCCTTGCTCCTTCCTGGACATGTGTACACACATTATCCAAAATGTTCCCCCAGTCTGGGCCTCAGGGAACTTGAAAAAGTGCCACAGATAGTCCTATTTAGTTCAGGGTACATCAGTCAAAATAACAGGGAGGTAATTTTTTGAGAATGCAGTAAAATCCAGTGCAGGATAAAGCTCCTCAAAGTCTTGTGAAGGATTATTTTCAACAGGTGTTGAATTGCTTGGAGTTTTCTTCCCTGGTTAGGAGAATTTGCAGAAGTTTCCATCCGAGAACGTCCAAGATGACACTTCCTGAACCAAGGATGGGCTTTAAGGGAGCAGGTAGAATAACATCTCAGTAGGATACATAGTCCTTCTTGCTCACTATAGCTTAATTTTAGTACATCTCTTTCATTAGGAGGAAGATGTTCTTTGAATCTAAAACTTGTAGAGACCTCTTTGTCTTGGAATTGTATTCCCTGTGACTAGAAGCAGAATATGTTATCAGCCACCTGAAGGTGTCATGGACAGAAGATATATTTTATGGGGTATTTCTATTTACAACTAAGACAAAATGAGGGCTGTATCTGATGGTGAAACACATGGAGAAAGAGTTCAATTCAGTAATAAAGCAAAAGAAAATTAATTCAGTGGTGATATTAAGGCAATGAATCCAGCTGCAGATCAAATCTATAGGGTGAACTTTTAATTAGACAACAGGCTGAAATGTAAATACCTGAGTATTGGTAAAGGAAGACAACTAAACAATATCAAAGAATAAAGACATTAATAGCCCTACTGTGCTGAAGTTTTAAAGGAAAAAGCAATCACTAAAATCAGTAAAAATGCCTGTTTCATTAATTTTCAAAGGTTCCTGAAAAGGGGTATGGAAAATATTTCAATAAAAAAGGGTAGATATAGTCAAAGTAATAAAATCTAATAAAATGATAATTTGTCTTCCCTTCTCCATTATTGAAATCTGTGGTTTTCATTTCCTTTGAGAGAACTCAAGGGGACTCTACGGCTGATAAGAAATAGCAGCATCACTTGTTCTGTTGTGCAGTGCACTATGAATGGAGCAGGGCTTCTTGAGCAGCACTTTCTCCAGTCAATAAGGCCAGTGCTGCATCAAAATTGTGTGCAGTTTTTTTCCTATTGAGTCATGAATTTAGCTGATAGTCGATCTAACTGATTTTTTTGACTTATTAAAAGCATAAATATATAAAGCACAATAAAATATAAAATCTAAAGCCGGCCTTGTACAGAGCTGTGTCCCTGGCAGTGGCCAACATCAGACATGGCAGAGGCAGATAAAAGAACAAAGTTGCAGTGAACTGTACTGCTTGCTTGTTTGTTTGTTTTTCTTACAAAATCACCACAATGTTTTTTCACCATCCTTAACCTGCTGTGTGAATGCTTGCAACATCAGGCAGCTGTAGAATTTAACCCCTAATCATCTAAAAAGGGTACTTTCAGCCAAAAAATTGACTCAAATATTTTTTAAAAATCCAAAGAGAAGACATAAAATACTAGCATTATCAGTTCATGCCTTTTGCAAACACTTTCACTTTCCATGTGCATTACAGTAGTTTCAAAGGCTTCCAGGGCTGTGGGATGCTGGGCCCTTGGCAGGCAAAGACACTGTGTTAATCTAGCAGCCACGTCTCTGCCATAGCTGTCATCATATGAGGAGAGTTACTCCTTCTGACCCACACGGCTTCACACTGGAAATCTGTGGAAAAGCAGAACCAGACCCAGTACTTGGAAGTCTTGATGCTGGTCTGCTCATCTTCCTCTCACCTCCAAGTATAAAACCAGCGGTGACTGGGCAACACTGTGGGCAAAGGGCAGAAATGGAAGAACACTCACTCTAGGAAAAAATCTGTTCTATTATTTTAAATCTTACACTATTAAGCCAGGACACTTACTAAGAGGAGGCAAAGGAAAAAAAATACATAAATAGCATAAATAATAGTATCATAATCATAGTGTTATGCACATTGCTGTCTCAGATGTCCAAGGCAAAAAGTCTATGACACCTTACAGTTTGTGTTCCCATAAACAGAACAGAATTGGCCTGAATCCACTGAAATTATGCCCAGTTGATATTGATAGAGAAACTGTTCTGCTGTTCCTTTAGTGTACTTTCTAGAGCTATGCAACATACCTTTTTAGAGGTCTCTAATTAATGCCTTCTTGGCTTGCTTGTGTTTTGTAGTTTGGTGGTTTTTTTTTTAAACCGTGTAGTCTGATGAAATCGGACAATTCAAGTTTTACCTTCCATTTGTGAATTTCTACTTCTTAGTAAACCTCTTATCATCTAGAAGCAAACAGATGATTATCCTGACTTACACAGAAAAGCAAGCTCTGCTACCTGCTGGCAAAAAGAATTGCTATCTCTCCAAAGGGGCCAGCACTAAAAGTGTTCAAGTGATAAAGACATGGGCTGGGCTGCTGAGCTGTTATTTTCACCATTGTATCATATGTCAGCATTTCAGTTTCTTAACTACGCTTTACTTGTGGGATGAGGGGTTTTTGTTATAATGTTCTCTAAATTCAGTCAATACTACAATCTTTGATATAAACATAAAAGTGAAAAATAACAATGGTGTAGCTTTGTAAAATTCTGCGACTTTTTCTCATAGAAAAGTTGCAGAATATTTATTCATTTAACATAGCTAGTCTTTATTTTTATGACCATAAAGTAGCATCAAGCCATCAGATATAATATCTCCATCTTTGCTATTTTTATATTCAGAAATTAATTGATTTTCATGTTTACTTTCTTGAATCCTTCTTTGTCTCCCAAAAGCATCCAAGACTTCCAGGAGCTGTTTTGTGTTCTCAAGTATTTTTTGTATCCTCAGTCTTTTAGGCTGTTTATGAACTCATTTTAAATTTTTTTAAACTAGAATTTTGTTATACTGCTTATATTAATGGAAGTTCTTGCTCCATGTATATGAAAGGGTATCACAGCAAAACTCATCCCAAACTGTCTTTATTGTCTTTGCATCCATCACAAATCTCACAAACTCATTGGAAAGACTCATGATAGGTGGAGAGACTTATGTGTTAAGTAAACAGACTCACAAAAGTTCACATACCAAATCTGAGCATGGGCCACCAAAGAGGGTCAACAGGAAGCTCAGAAGGAAGGGGTGTCTGTATCTTAAAACAATTCCTTCCCACCAAGTAAGACCCCACTTGCACAGTGGGTAGATGAGTTGGCAGAATTTTAGGTATGTAAATCACTTCAGCAGTAAAAACTTTGGGATCTGCATCATCTGAGATACCAAAGTGGATTAGTCAAGATTTTTGTAGACTAGTCAGGATTTTGATCTTTGCCAGCTAAACATGAAGTATATCACTCTTTGGATTTGAGGTTTTAGATGTTTTTTTTAACAGGGCTGGCCATTTGCCTTGCTTTGATTTCTCAGTATGTAAGCTAAGGAGGAGATACAAGGTGTTTGAAATTTACTCCCAAAGATCTATCCAGACCTTGCAACATGTCCAAGTGCCTTGGAAAGGATTGCACCAATATTTGAACGTTAGAATATGTATGAGTCCCAGATATAGCACTTGGCAGGGTGTTGGAATGGAAGGGAAATCACCAGCTCCCTGCCCATTTATTTGCCTGTATGAAGCTGGCAAACATTAGTTATTCAAACTGGTGTCTTTATTCTATAAATGTGCTGGTTTGGCCTTGGTTGGCCTGGGGGCACTTCACGTTGTAGCCATTCAAGCTGACTCTGTCTCCTCACTGAGCAGAGAGCTGAGTGGAGCCAGCATCAGAAAACAGATTTGGCCAAATGGGGATTTGCCAGTGGCAGCATTGCCAGAGCCCTGAAAGTTGGTCTTGCTCTCGTTGTAACTGGCCACTCCTTACAGCAGCAACCTCCTCTCACATTCAGTGCCACCAGCTCCACCTCTCCAGGAGCAATGAGTCCTATCAGTGTCTTTGGGACAGCCAAATTCAGGTCTGCCTACACTGCCACTGCATGAGCCCTGGGCCAGCTGTAAACTGGCATTTGAGCAAACTCTCCCCTCCACCCCATTTCTCCTGGTTTTTACAGCAACAGTCCCAGAGCCACAGGCCAGCACAAATCATTGTATCATCAGTTCTGACCCCAGAAATAACACAGCTTACAGTTTGCTCACCCATTTGCCTTTCTAGCCTAATGTGTTGCCTTGTCAGTTTCTTAAGCTACCAGAGTTGTTAAATCATTACTACATCAGGCAGCAGGTAGGAACTTTGCAGATGGATTGTAATTAGTCAGATTTGGGAAGTTTTGCTATTGAAGCATTCCAGGAGCAACATGTTCTTTGTTCTCCCCTTTCTTAAAGAGCATGAAGTTAGTGAATGGGTTTTGACTGTGTGTTTTGTTAGTATGTCACAACCTTAGGAGTCTTGAAAAGTGTGTTATTTAGATTCAGTGCTGAATTTGAAGGAAGCATGAAGTGCTTTTCTGGACTTAAGCACTGTCCTTTTTCACACCTAACAAATGCAAAGCTATTAGGAGACAGCTCTCCTGGAATGACCCAATGTAGAAAGTGTTAAGAAAAAAGGACTCTTCTCCAGTAGGCAGAACTATCACAGCAATTCTGATGGCAGAGCATCACTGTTTCTTTTTCTGTTCACATTTCAAATGCATCTGTCACTGTAGTATCTAGGAATCAGTAGGAGAACTAGGAGGACTGAGATTAAAGAAACTGATCTGAGTTAAAGACTGCCTGTATTGATGGTCATGCAATTTTTGGCCCAGGCATTTGTCAGGAAGAAGGGACAGGTGTACATGTCAGTATTTTTTACAAAAAAATATGTGAAGAAGGTACAGTAGGAAAATATAGTCCCATAATTTTTTTTTTTCAAATTCTCTATGTATTTAAATCCATAGCTAAAAACATCTCAAGGAAAAAAGTAACAGAATATCATTAGTACTTCAGTAATTTTTGGTATCAAGCAGGGAGGAGGACCTTGAACCTTGAGTTTCCATCACACTTATTAGACAATTTTTAATATGTCTTGTGGTTTCAAGAGATCTTCCAGAGAGAGATTCTTGAACTCAGAATAAGTTTAGAGACAGTTAAAATTGGTTAAATTACAAGTGTGCTGTAAAGTCAGAACACAAGCAATACCATCACCTGACCAAGCTGTAGTCATTTGAGTATCTGATATTCAAGTTAGCTGGATGCTGTGCTAGAGAAAATCAGAATTTCAGTCCCCTCTTCTCACTCTCCAGATTGGTGTCTAAATCTGGGAGTTACTCCCACACCTTACATACAGAGTCAGCCTGGGATGGGGATGCTTATTAAAGGGAAAGTTGCTCTGCTGTAGATCATTCATATCCTTGGTGCTGCCCAGATGTAAAACATTAAAGAAGCTGAATTACACTATATGTTTACTGTCTTCCTCGGTGTATCCACCATAAATGAAAGAGAGCTGGTAAGAAACCTTAGAATTGTAATATTCTATTGGTGTAGGACTGATACTGTATGAGGAAGAGAAATGCAAGTCTTGGTCCTTAAGATCCCCTTTCCTATTTGCCAAGAAGAAATGTTAGATTGGTTTTAATGAAATACAAGCTAAACAAAGCTTTGCTCAAAAGATGATTATTTACTAAATAAATTCTAAAGCAGGAGATCAGAACAAATATGACTCACATAAAGCAAAGTTAAATCCTACACTGGGATAAACATTTCAAAACTAAACTCCACTCCAAAAAAAAAAACCAACATGAGTTTGTAGGAGCCTTAGTTCCACTGAGAATTTGTGCTTTTAAATCTTTCAGAATTTTAAAGGTGTACTCTGAGTGAAAGAAATGAGCAAGAAACAAGCTACAGAATAAATCTAAAATACAGTCTGCATGTAGGAGTTTCTCTTCTCCTGACACACAGAATTTCAGTTGCAGTCGGTGAAGTCATAGGTATGTGGGAAGACTGAAGAGTCTTATACCACAGCAGTGGTTCCCAACTGACGAGCAAAGTAGCCACTGGCACTTCACAGACTGAGTAGGTAATGCCAAGGGAGCTCAGGGGAAAGGGAGGCAAAATGTGTCAAGAGAGAAGGAGGGGAAAAAACCCAAACACAAAACCCCAAATCAAACCATTCTGCTAAAGCACTTGAAGGTGGCTAGTGTCTATGCAAAATGTGGGATCTTGGAAAGGTCAGGTGTTATTATCCAATGAAAATGTAGAGTGCACAGAATGAAATGAATTAGTTGCTGCAAAGCATCTAGACATTCTGGGAACTGAGCCAGTAGGAACAGCAAATGATCAAACAAAAATAATGCTGAGTTCTAGGAGAAAAATGTGAATGTTGCTGTCTTACGGCATTTTCACGTAGCTCAGACAGCAACAAACAAGATGCAGAGCAATGGGTTATAAATGCACTCTAAAGATTTATTTGCTTAAGTTGGAAGGTGGTGGGATCTGGTGGAATGTACCTCCATCCTTTGGAGGCAACCTTGTGTGCTGGTTTCAGTTCTGCTTTAGCCCTGCTATGGGGAATGGACCCTTCTTTTGAAGGCATCAGTGAAATAAAACATTGAGGTGCAGAGAACATCATCTTCTCTCTGCTGGCATCAGTCTGCAGTATCTTACTCTTTAAAGTGTCACTGACTCACTGAAATGTATTTTGTACACCCCCTCAGCTTAGTCTTATAGCTCACATCAGTAGATTTCCTGGGTTTAGGTTGAATTTTGGCTCTCTGGGCTGCTGGAGGTTCTCATTTTCAAGGAATTAGAGCTTGTCTCCGAAACCTCAACCTTTCTTCTTGCAAGCCAAAACTCAGCCCACTGAGTCACACGATGAGCAAGGGGAGCATGGCAGCTGGAGAGACCCCAGATGAGGCTGTGTCCTGTCAGAGAGGAGTCTCACCAAATGATACAGCTCCTGCTGATCCCATGTTGCTGGGCAGCAGGTCTCAGCATTTTGCAGAGCCACCAGTAGAACTGTGGAGGTGAACGAGGTGGGGGGGAGCAGTTCTGTGCCATTGTTATGCAGCTTAGGTTTGGTGTTTCTGGGGTCACCCACCCTAAGAACGAGATAATGGCTCCACCTATTTAAAAGAAACAGAGCCCAAGCCTCAGTGATCAGTGTGAAAAAGCTGGCTGATTGCTCATACAGTGATTTTCCAGCTGCTTTGGGGATAATTGGACATAGAAATATCTCCTTCATTTTGATAGGATTTTACAATAATTGCTTCACTCGTTAATAACTTCAGTCCCACTGACTCTACCAAGCTATCACATTGTTTGGAAGGAGGAAAGATACAGTGGACAACTGCTTTCAACATTGTTTCCACAGACTGGAAGATATTTGTTAACACACTTTAAACTTCCTTTCCTTTCCTGGAGCTGCAGGACCGTGGGTCTGGGTATATGATTCCTCACCTAGCCAGTGTTGAAATGTTCAGGTACCACAATAAAAAGGGCATATATTTACCTAAGATAATACATCAATTCAAGGTTCTATTAGACCTCCATTTTCAAGACATGCCTGACACTCATTAATTTAATGTTAATTTGCATTTAGCAGCCCTAATGATTATATAGGTCAAGAAAACTAAAATATCTTTGTTCTCTTGGGTTTTCTTATCTCCTTAGAGTACGCTCGATTTGAGGCAAAAATCCATGACCTGCGTGAGCAGATGATGAATCACAGCATGAGTTCTGGGTCTGGCTCCCTGAGGACTAATCAGAAGAGGTCACTGTATGTCAGGTAAGCAGGAAGAGCCTTCTCCTGGGAATATGTCAGCAGCTACCTTCCCTGTGTCTGACGCGTGTTGTTGGTTTGGCACGGTGGGAAAGAAGTCTGAGGAACTGCCTTGAAATGAACTGAGAAATGCATCCATCTTATAAGCACAGCATCATTAATGAGAAAATTGGATAAAAGCCCTATTTGCCCTATTTGACCATTGAAGTAATGTGCAAAGAGCATTACACTTTTATAGTGATTCGGGTTTATGAGATGAACATTTCTTAGCTCTGTCAATATCTGAGATGGATGCTGTGGAGTAATGACAGAATGTGTTTCTGTGTGAGGTCTTGCCCAGACATGGAAGGAGTGTTCTCAGGAAGAGCAGCTTTTTGCCAAAACCTTTTCCTTACAAAACACAAACTCCTCTACGCTACTCTAAATGCATGGCAATCTGCTACTGTCCCCTCACAGTACCCTTCTTTCAGTCTATGCTGCAAAGAATTTGCCATCTATGTAGCAAGATCAAATGTGGAGATGAGATGGTAAACAAGCTGCTATCCATAGCTTAAATGGGGTGGTGAATAACAAAAGAATTACCTTTGTCACTTATTGGGAGCAGTGGTTGCAGTTTCACCTTGACTGTACAAGTCTCTTGCCAGACTGGGTATTGCCCAATTGCCCCAGCAAAATTCTTGCTGTCACTCTCCCCTTTTGGGACTCATGGAGACTGTGGCAATCTGTCAAGTATTTTAATAATCTTAATAATTATGCTTCTCTAGGCTTTCATTTTCATTCTCCCCTTTGTCCCCTCTATCCTCCCCATGCTCAGCATATAATTTGAAATTCCTGACAGTCATGAAGTAGAGGGAAGCAATTTGTCAGCCTCTAGGCAGTGATAATTATTCACAGGGGAGCTAATTCAGGTGATAACATTGCAGAGATCCAATTAAGGCTAAATTCTACATTTTGTCATTATGCTCTCAGCGTGAAGGAGTAAGGTGGCAGAGAAGGAAGGGAAAACTTTAATGTTAGCATGAAGGATCTTGTTCTAATGGGCAGCAACCACATGAAGCACTAATTGGTACTGATGTCAGAAAGAGCAATGACTGAAGGGAGATGGATCACTCTTACCAGTGATGTGGCTCTTGGGAAAGGTCAGATTAGAAGTTGAAGTTTTCAAGGCGTCTCTAACTTTCTCTGACCTGAAGCAGATTTTTTCCAGACCAGAGTGACTTTGTTGTCAAGAGCTTTGGTCAGCTCCCTGAATTTGCATTTTATGAAAAGCTACAACTGTGTGTTTAAGGATGGATAGATCCAAGCTTCCTTTCTTGAGAAAAACCAGGAACCCAAAATGTAGGGAGTAATGGTGTGAGAAGCCCAAGCCAGCTACTGCAGGTTAATTGAGGTGTCCACATAAAGGGCTAACACCAGGGTCCTGAACACCTTACTGCAGTTTGAACAGCAACAAAGCTTGATCCCCCTGTGTGAGCATTGGCCTGGGAAGCTCTGCTGAGAACTGAGGCTTATTAACTTGCACTCTGAGCCAAGCTGAGATATCTGTGCTGCATCTGGACTAGCCTAGCTCTTCTGTACAGTATTGCTCCGTGTGCACTGATGAGCCCAGTTTTCAGCTAGTTCATGAATTCTGGCTGTGATCTGTCTCACTAAGCTGCCATGCCCTGGTGCTTCACTGCAGGAGCCTTTGATGTCTTAGCTGCTTATCTAAATGGCCCTTCCCAAACCACAAATGCAAAACCTGTTCTTTTATTCCACAGTCGTTCCAACAAATGCCCCAAACCTCTGAAGCAGAAAGCCACAAAAGCCTCGGTCACTTTTGTCAGTGTTTGCTGTTTTCTCTCAAACCCACACAACTGGCTGTGCCCATGTCTGAGCAGCCTGCTGGAGAGGCTCTGTATCTCACATATTACCATAACGTGTTTGTGGTGCAGTAGCACCTGCAGCCTTGTGCCTGTCACTGTCAGTTCAATTCACATGCACTAATTACAAAGGTAGCTTGTGTCTATGTTAGGCACTCAGGAAAAATAAATGTGGGCTCAGAAATGTACTTGTTTTCAGAGATGAAAATTTTCTCATTATGGATACTCTTTAGAGGAAGGGCCCATGTAAAAAGCTAGAATCTAGCATTTGGTTTCTATTCTTACAATTCAGGACATTTCTCTTTCAATGGATTATTTTAGTCAGCATGTGCAAGAGAGCTAGAGGCAAATGACCATATGTTGTTGTAAATCTCTAGCTGTAATGCCAAGTTTATGATTCAAGTTTGCTGTTTTCCTTTCTTTGGGATGTAATGATTTTGCTGTCCTTCACTGAGTATGGCAGGCATGGTTATTTTTTAACCAGAAAGCTTAATTGAAGCAAATCACTATATTCTAGGTAACACAAGGAAATAAATTAAGATCCAGGTAGGTTGTAACAGTTGAAAATAAGTGTCATTACCTGCTCATAGAAAAGCCAACAAAAGAGGGTGAGAAAAAGTAAAGCTACAGTTACGGCAATGGATGTGGGGTTTAGGTTTATTAGATGCAGGGATTTCTTCTTTACCTTACAGTCTGTGATTTCCCCATCCAGCCCCTACTATAAAAGCATAGCACTGAGATATGTGAAAGAAGCTATATTCAGTTTAAGTGGGACAAAATGTAATATAGAGTTAAAGGGCTGAATGTAGGTGGGTAAAAGCAATTAAAAGTCTCACTTCAGGAGTGTAAACAACACAGGAAGGAAATCAAGAATTACTTGTTCAGAGAAATTGTGTAGCTCTTGGCCATGATCTTTTATCTCTGCATACTCTAGTGTTTCAGATTTGCATTAGTTTTTTCTTTCTTTTTTTTCCTCTCTGTCTCTCTGACACCTCCTGGATTATTTCCCATTAATTTCCTGGATTCTTTTCTTCAGTACTGCCTGTTGCTTTTTTATCGCAGACCCTGTAGCTCTGTTTGGGATGTCGTCAGAGTCCACAACACTAAAGGCAAAATATGAGTCTCCAGGGGAGGATGGAGCAGTAGGAAATACTTCTAGTCCTTTTGGGAGCTCACAACCTCTTTCTCACTAGATCTGTTGAGGAAAAGAAATGCAGAAAGTGGGACAATAGATAGAAAACATAGAAAATGTTATTATTCGTGCTTTATTTGGTGGGGAAAGTGAAAGAATTTAAATTGAATTAACTAACTGCAATGATAGGCTAAAACAAAAATCTGCTATTATCTTTTTTTAAGTCATTGGAATTCAGTCATCAGCTCATGATCAACCAGGAGAATAAACAAACCCATCACCAGCTAAACATCGTGCTCTATACATGCATAGCAGGGTCTTATGCAAATTCATGTCTTTTTTTTGTCTTTTTTAGCTCAAGGTTTTAAAATCTGTTCTTATAAGATTATGTATTTCTTTGTCTTGAAATAAATACATGCTTTGCTTTGTCTTTCTAGGTCCATATCAGTAGTCAGATTTCTAGGTTATCTGTGTTTACTGTTACTACTCCTAGGAAATGCCAGATCATGTTATTTAACTCACAGGCTGTGGAACATGACAGCCTTTTGAAGAGTTAAGCATCAGAGAAGTACAGCTCTTTAAAAAGTTTGGTGAATTGGAGTCACTGAAACTTTAACTTCCAAACTTTGGAGGAAACAGAGCTTAAGCAGTTTTCCTGTTGTTTTACTAGATTATTCCTGAGCTTAAACTATATTGTGTTAGATTTCTGAGGATAAGAGTAGATGCTTCATTAATTGCCACTGCACATGCAAAGAAAAGGTTTTCAGGAATTATCTGGCACCCAAAACTGCCGTCTTAGCGTCTGCTTTTGGTTTACAGATGAAAAGTAGTGAGATACACTTAGCATAAACAGTCACCATTTAAGCTTTATTCAAACCAGACAACTTCTGAAATAATGTTTATATTTAAAAATTCCAGTTGTCTAAAGGCACAAGCAGGCACTGTGGAGGTGTATCACTGCAGAAATTACTCTAAAGCTTCACACCCCCCAACCCTTTCACTGCCACTTCTCTGTTTAAAGTCTGTTCAGTTCTGTCAGTGACCAAACCTGATTTCACCTCATCAGGGCTCCTTGTTGCCGTGTGTGAAGGGTTGAGTTTACCGAAATGCAGCTGTTTCAGCTTCTGCACTACTTTTATTTCTATCAGTACAAAGGGAATGGTACAATTGGCTGTAAAGGTGGGGATGGAAATCGGGGCTGGGACAGGACTGGATCCAGCTGCAGTGTCAGAAGTGGCTCTTCAGCTGCCTCTCCACTGTGCATGGAAAAGCACTGCAGTGGGAAGTGAGCCCAAGGCTCTTCCCAGTAAGATGAAGATGCTCACAATCAACCTTTTTATTTCCAGTCCATGTTGCACTATTTATAAAAAATGTACACGGTGCAAAGAGGTGCCTCTTAGTCCACTACATTTTTGTCTTCTTCTAACTGGAATTATTGCTAAGCATTTCATAGCTGTGATAGATATGGGCCATACAAACATGTAGTGTTATGTGTCAAAAATGTGTGTGTTCAGGTTCATTTCTTAATTGAGCCATGAGGAAGAATCTGGAGATTTGCCATCACAACTTAGCTCAGCAAAAGGGAAGTCGAAGCTGAGGTACTTAGGGTGGTTTACTCTCATTGTCAGCACAATGGATTCTCCATTAGGTATTAGACACCTTTACACAAATTTCCTGAACTTAGAGATTAGCATGTTGCCATATCATAGAATCACAGATGGTTTGGGTTAGAAGACACTTTAAAGATCATCTGGTTTCGAACCCCTGCCATGGGCAGGGACATCTTCCACTAGTGAGACTTTGATTTTCAACAGATCAGAGAAATTCTCACTTTTGAAGTTTTCAGAGCTACAATTGAAATTCATTTGAGGCAGTTTGTGAAGACTGAGTCTGATATCCAGGGCTTGTTCCATGCAATGTCTGTTACAACCACCTTCAGTCTCTCTGCCTTCTTTGAGGCAGTGAACCCCCTCAGGCAAGTGAACATCAGGTCAGGGCTGCATGGGCAGAATTCTCCTGTGAATCTGCACAGCTGGCTGCAATGCAGTCTGAAATCCACCCGAGAAATGCAATTCTTGGAGACATCATGGTAGGGAAACCTGAACACATGTTAGATCAGACTGGGTGATGTATGGCTCCAGTATGTAGGTCTGGAAGCAGAAATGTAATGAAGGGGTAATTGCACTGGTGTTTTCAGAAGGAGGTACTGAGGAAACCAGAGAGAGGTATGAAATGGCCATGAGTAAATACTCGTTACAAGGAGGAGAGAGAATATTTTTTGCAAGATATATATGTATGTGTGTGTATATATATATATAAAGAAAATCCAAATAGATATTTTAGTGTTAATTACATGCTATATCTACATACACATTGCAAAAATCTTCACTTAAGCAAATTGCCTAGTATCTCTCTTGAGTCAGTGGAGTGCACTTGGCACTTTCAGAGCACAATTCATGTCATCCAGAAGTAGACATCTAAAATTGCTCAGGCGAATCATGCCCTAAAAATGTCTCTTTCTCACAGTTGAGTAGAAAGAGCCTCAGGTGATTAGCTGAGATGTAAACATCAATATTAGAGACACTTCATGTTGTGTGACCTGAATCCCATGCACACTCAAAATCTTTCTCTTTTGCTCTCTCACAAACACACGTGTGTGTTCATATGCATATCTGTGAGCTGTAACATCAGGCTTCTGACTGTTGTCTGAGCATTCTTCTGCAACATAGGTTGGAAACACCAACAGTCTGGTTTAATTGGGCTGGCTTTTTGTCCATATTCTTACTCCCCAGGATTCCTTCTGAATTCATTTGTCACTTTAGTTAGCACTATTGAGGATCCACATACACTCAGTACATGGTCATCAAGCTGGATGAGTTTATGACTCCAGCATCTGGGAGTATCCAAACTGCAGTTTCTTTCAGGTTCTGCAGCCCTGAAAGTCACTGAAATACAGATTTCTGGAGAGCAAATGTGAGTGAGCTTGGCATCGAGACATTATTTTTTTGTTTTAATGAGGAAATAGCTTACATAGCGATGCCTGTACTTTAATGGCATTATAGAACTATTAGAATTCCCTTTACTGAACAGTAAGTGGAGGAAAATGGAATTTTTGTACAATTTTTTCACTTACCTCAGATTCCTGGGCAATTGAATGGTCCCAATTGTAGCACAGAATGGAAACATGCATTCAGAAAATGTGTCATAAATGACATAATGCAGATTAAGTTTGGAAGTGGCCAGATAGGTGCACACAAAAACTAAATTTATGAAATGGCTTATTGGACTTGAAGTTCCTTTTCACACTGGAATTGTTAGAATGTCACTCATTTCACATGTCCTGGTTAAATAAGAGTTTCTGAATATTCAATTGCTACTTTTTAATGGTTCTTTTCCTGACAATATGAATCTTTTGTACATCCTCCTGGCACAAATATTCTCTCTGGCTTCAGTGAGAGCTGCTCAGATTCAGAACCAAGGAAACAGTGTAAATCTTTATTTTTCAAAGCAAGGGGGGGTCACTGTGCATGCTTTAAAGACCTTTGCTCTAGGGAGACATTCAAGAGCTGAAGCGTATCACTGAGGAACTGTTCACCCAGGTCTTCATTAATTATCAGAAACACTGAGAAATTCAGGAGGATGAGGGATATGCTGGAATACAAGAATCACCTAATACAGTGGGAAGTAAATCCAGTAGTTTTTATTTATTGCATTGAATTTCATGTTTAGAGCAGAAGCATCTGGCTTGCATAACATGTGATTACCTGTAAAATGAAAAAGGAAGATGTCTTTGGCAAAGCAAATCTAATATCTTCTTACAAAACTCAACCTGTTTAAATGCATAAAGGCATTTGCAAAAATTACCATGTTCATCGTTCTGCTGCTAAGAACAGAGCAAATGAAAAATTAAAAATTTCAACTGAAAATTGAAGAACAGAGAATATCTGGAGAGAAACTGTTTTGTTGGGATTTTTTTTAAGTGGCCTCTCACTGTCAGTGGGAACTGTGAGAATTTCACACTTCTTTATATTATTTCTGTGAAATTTTCACAGGTCCTTAACTGAAGTGTCCTAAGACTCATAATGCTGGTGCCGCTCTCAGCTGAAAGATGCATGTGAGGATTATTAATCTTGGACTACTCTCAATTCAAAAGCCTTCAGGTTTGTAGTTTCATGGCAGTCTGGTGCTAAAAAACTACCCTAAAATGTAATGCTGTAAATACAGCAATATTGTCTCACCAATACCCTAGGACTGTGAAAATTGATATATTTGATACATAGTCAGTTGAAACTATTAGCCACCTCATAAGCTATTACAGTTTTTCCTAACAGTTACTGCATTTCTTACTCATCTGCTACTTTTTGCAATGTTGATACTAATGAACAGTTAAGGAAAAATGATGTTTGTTTGCAATTCTTCATAACATTGCACAAAGACTAAGCAGTTAATGGAGGGTGAAAACTGAACATGTAAACACATCAGTCAAACATTCTCATCTCTGCATCTGACATCAGCTCTTTCCCTCACATCTTCATGTTTATCCTATCTGCTGCTCTTGGGTACTGGGTGTGGAATGAGTTCAGACCATCCCTCCCAGAGATGCATCGTTAGCTGCAGCATGAACCAAGAGCCCAGCAAGCCTTTTATCAATGGGTGTTTCTCCAGCTGGGTCAAAAAAGGGGCAAAAAGTAGATTTATTTCTATCTGGTTGTTGCTTTGCAAATCGTTGACTGCTTTGTGTTCAGAATTACGAGCTATTGTACACAGTACTGAGCACTTGGAAGGACTGAGCCCTGAGTGAAACAAGCACAGCCTCCAGGAATCTGAGATAACACATCCTGCCTAAAGTTTAGAACAGAAAACAGAATATAAAGCAGCTTGCAGACTATCAAAGCCATTCTTTCCTAAGTCATCTTTATATTTTCAGTAAAACTTGTTGTATTTTAAATAATTGGGTGAGGCAGGGAATCATGTCCTCAGTGCAGCATTATTAATGCCTGGTGGGAAACAGCTTTTCTATTAGCAACTTCAGTAGGCATAAGTAGTACACAGTTGTGGCCACTTTCCATATTGTTCTCTTTCATAAGTTATTAAAATAATGGCCCAGAACAGGCAATGTGCTTGACAGGATGTCTGCTCTACAGAAGCAGCACACCTTTTCCTTTTCTTAGGAGATGCCTTAATAGCTTTTCATTGCACATATACTGTGCTTTTCCCTTCCCTAGAGGGACTGCCTGCTTTCTGCTCCGGAGAGTAGAAAGTGTCAGCTAGAATAATATCCAAGGCAGAAGATGATGAGGTTGAAGATCTTGGCCCCATGTGGGAATAGCATTTGTTTGAAATTTTTATAACCAAGATAGACACAGTTTCAGCCTCATTTCTAAGCAGAAACCCTGAACATGATCCATCAGTGAAGGGGAGGGGGACGTGAAAGTGAAGATAAACTGTCTGTGGCTTAAAATGGCTGAAAGTGAATCAGCAAAACAGACACAGCATTTAGGCTGTGTCTGTTCCCTGTGAAATAGCAGTCTTATCCAACAAATAGTTGCTTATGATGTTTCCATGTCAACAGCTATAATAGGACACCGACAGTTTGTGCAGCTCTCCACTGGAAAAGTACAAGACAGTAGCTTAGACCATGAACACGGAGACAACAGCCTATTGAAATAAAAGCTTGTGTAAATACAGTCAAAGTTGGAAATATAAATATGTGCATTTGCACCCAGCACAGTGGCCAATGTGAGAGAAAGGAGATGCTTGGCCCTATTGAAGAGATTTCTACCTGAAATCCTATACAGAAAAGTCATAAAGCCACAATAGAATAGGCTCTCCAAATCAGCTGTGTTGAAACAAAGCTGAGAACAGAAACAGGACATAACACTGCTTAAAAGGGTAGTGGGAATTTGCATTCAGAGTTCCTTCCAATAAAGACAAATGAGGAGGAGCTTTAGTTTCATTGCAAGGAAGTCCATCTCTGAGGAGGGAGCCCAACCAAGTTAAGAGGTGAGGCTAAGTGGGACCAGTAGTCTTTGCTGACCCTTTTACTTCTCATTAGAAATAGAAATTACTGTAATAATGCTGTGGTGAGCCTGGAAGGATCTGGAAAATTGCCTACCTGAATTGGGGCTCATAAGGAACTCCTCAGGAACTCAGTTTAGTCATTCCCTGCCACCCCACTCTCATAACAGGAAAAAAAGTACTGATCAGGTCCTCCCAGGCTTCACTGACATGCTGTTGAGTAAAGCCTGGTTTAGATGCAGCTAATTTACTGTTTCTGCTGTGAGTGGTGCCTGTGTGGTGCTGGTCAATACTTGAAGCTGGTGTCCAAGGTGAGCCAGCTCAGCGTGCCAGCCCCAGCAGGTCTTGCACTGCTTACCCTGTGTCTGTCCCTCTTGTATAGCAGTCCTGACAGGTAGGATTTGATCTTCTCTGAATGTGCCTCATGTTCACAACAAATGGAGTAAAAATTGATCACAGAGATTAACATATCCCTCTGTGTGTCTGTATATGTGTGTGTGTGTGTGTACATCTGCATTCTGCCATGTCTCCAGCTCCATCTCTCTTGTGAAGACTCTGATCATGTATGGCTCATTCTTCTCCTAAAACTCCTTACTCTAATTGCTTTCTCTACTAATGTAGCAAATAAACAAGGACTGTCAGAGTTAACTGGTGAAGAGTTTGCCAGATGTTCCTTGCCAAACAGGAATTATAATAATTAAACATTCACCCACTTTCCATAGATTCTACTTCGTATACTTTTTAATTGACCATGAAGGCAACCACATTCCTTCACCCAGTCAATATATTGGGCTGATGCAATTCTCAAAACACCTGCTTAGCACAGCATATCTACTTCTATACAAACCCCTGCTCAGAGAAAAGGCAGGAAAAGAAAGCTTACAGAAAAAGACACTTTGCTACTTCTACTCCTACATCTTCTTTCTAGCTGTTTAAAAGGGTCTTGGCATAGAGGGCAGCAGTTGAAAGCTTTGGGAAAAAATTAGGGCAGAAAAAGTTACTTACCAATGTAGAAGACTTTGGGGTTTTTATAACCTTATATTTCTAACCACTTAGATTTTAATTATGTCAGATTGGAATAGTTTTTACCTTAGTGTGCTGCTAATAGTACCTGTCCTTCTCATTTCCAGACAGTATCAATATTTATTTCACTCTGGGAGCTGCAAAGATCTGTAATCTTTTTCTTTTAAAAATCACTATCTCTGCAGAGAGGCTTTTTCCCCTTGATGTTCTTGAGACATTTTAGAGTCCAGGTAGAGGCTGCAGATACCCACTGTAGTAATTACTCCTTTCTGCAGAGACTGTAAGACAATTTGGAGAGAAAAGGATCATAGGTGATCAATGACAAAATGAAAGCACAGCCTAATGGCCATCAAGCAGTATTTTGCCACTCTCTTACAGATGATTCAGGATGCAAAGCTGTATTTCAGTCCTTTCTGCTGTTCCCATCTTTACCCAGCCAGCCAGACTGTCTGTCATGTTCCATTTTCCTGAGAATACTTCAGAAACTACTCTTGTAAAAGTACAGCTTAGATTTGAAAAATATCTATGGTTTCTTCATAGATTTATGGACAAGGAAACAGGTATCTTTGTGAACCCATCTTGAAAACAGATTGAGATTGGACAGTATCAAAACCATTTTCAGCAGCGCTGCAGGAAACAAGGTAGACGCAGTGTTTCTAACAGGGTTTGCAGATTCCAAATGCAATTGACCTTTCAGTGTAAGCACTGAAAGTTATTTTTCCTTTTCTATACTGGCTTGCAGAGCATTGCCACATCCATGGAGAGCTGTTGTGACAAGAAGGCTCTGCTACAGGGAGAAGCTGTGTCCCCAGAGATGTCCTGGACAGTAGATTTGCTCTCAGGGTTATTCTGCCCAGTGTTTCATCCAGACATGACATTACAGACACATTTTTATGACATCCACTTGTTACTAATTTAATAGCAAATGTATCCCATTCTGTTGTTTATGGCCCTGGTGTTTGGTCCTGATTTCATACCTGGTCATCTTTACAGAGAAGAGGATGAGCTACAGGAACATTATCAAGGTCAGAACTAGATTCCTAAAGCCTCTACTAGAGTTATGAGTTACAGCATGACTCCAGTGCATGGTGCTTCTTCAGATCTGATATACACAGGTTTCAGTCTGCTTATTTTAACCTAACTAGATTGCAATTAGGGTCATAAGTCTTTTTTCTGGTTTCAAGCCAGAATCATGAGATGTTCCAGGAGTAAAAATCAGAATTCCTCTTTCATCATTTTTATTTACATGTGGATCCATCTTGAAAGCCTTGTGAACTTCAGCAGATCTCTCAGCAAAACTGAACTGGACATAAATTTTCATTGTAAGTCTTTGACAATCTCTTCATCTACTTATACTTTAATAATTAATTAGAACATCAATAAGAAAAGAAAAATATTAATTAATAGCAGTGGACCATGGGATATTTCCTATCAATTTCTGTGTTGGGCTTACTGTCTGGCCAAATCTAGTGGTTACTGCTAGAAGATGATGGCTCAATTTGCAGTCCACATCTCACATCTCCTCCTGCAGGTGCAATAACCACTGATTATTAACTCCCATGCAAAACAGATATGAAACCTAGCAGCTGAGTGAGTTTCACTGGTTTAGTGGTAAATAACTATTCTTCCCTGTAACTCTGACCTCATTCATCAAATGCCTGATAATTTCTTTCAATATCTGAATGATAAGCTGTCTTTTCACACAGGCCAAGAAGGATGACCTTTTATTATTACTACTGTTTTAATGAAATCATCTTTTAATTGATGATTTCAGGATTGTCGTTTACTTTAATTTGTATTTTTGCTTGATGCTAAAATTCAGAATATGTTTAAACAGAACATGATTAGAAATACAAGGTTTTCTTTTAAATGTCCTCAGTGATCAATTTATCTGCCTTTGTCTGTCTGCAGACACCAGCAGCAGATAGTCATTCATTTAGAAATACTTACCTGTAGGTTTCCTTCAAGAATATCAAAAAACAATTGAAAAATTTGGATAAAATTCAACAGATAATTTTGACTTTAATGAGGATTGCAACACTTTGGCTGCAAGAAGGCTGGAGAAAAAAATATTGTAAAAGAAACAACCAACAGAGAGGATGTTTTTGTCTTTGAAAGTATGAAAGAATAGGCAAATTGACTGAATTAATAACTTGAAAAATTATCTAGTGTAATGCAAGGATCATGGCTGAATTTAGCCTGTAGAAAATGGGGTTATATTCCTCTCAACAGAGTATGAAAGTCCTGTATGGTAGATGGATTTTCAGCTACTTTAGTTTTAATTTCTCTGTATTGCCATCTTAAAGGCTTTAGGCTTGGACAGACATAAGAATATATTCCCTTCTAATGTGGTCAGTGTGCAGAAGGATTAAAGTTTCTTTTCCCTAAACTTCTTACTTGCTATAATTTCCTTTCTTCAGTGCAGAAGCTCCTAATTTGCATTAAGATGAGGAAAGGAAAATCCCTATTTTGTTAGTTGGCATTTGAGTTTTTAGGAAAGGACACTTCAATTATACTCAGATTTCAGTGCTGCTTTTTTAGGAAATTTTATAAAATGTTAAGCTGCTGCTGTTGTACTTTTGGTCTTCCATCTATGGAAGTGCACTACCTACCCCAGCATGTTACACAAAATTTGCATTCATTTTTCTACTTGCCTTGAGTTCTAAATATACTGCAGAGCAACTGGGGACATCAATTTGAAAGGGAATTTTGTTGTCTTTTAAAAGAGCAGATAGATAAGTGTATGAAATATGGGAAATTCTCTAATTTATTGAACCTTCTATAATAATTATGTCTTCTACAAAATCAGTAAACCCCACCTGCATTCAATATAACCACTGGTAACAGGGAGTGAACTGAGGAGCCACGAACTGCTCTAGCTCAGACAAAAATCTTAGTGCTAGCAAGAATTTTACTCCAATTTACTGCTTAGAAGATCTCTGCCTGTAAAAAGCACACAAAGAATTTTCCATCCTATCTGAGTTTTTTTCTCCAGGAAGATAAGTGGTATCATTCTGGAATGGAGCAGCTCAGATTCTGCCTTGATTTAGGACTAAAGATGTAGAGCTATATGGTTAGAGAGATACTGGGTGATGCTGGAACACTACCATGAGCTCTTTGTTCATTGTAGGACACCCAATTGCAGTTATTGGAGATAAACAGATTTTGAATAAGTCGTATCAGACTATTTAAGTCACGAAACTCTAAAGAATTTGACATCAAATTTTATCTGAAATTTCTAAATTCAATGTGTGAAAAGAAGTTGAGTTTTCTTTTATTGCAGCCCAAATGGAAGTTTTTCTAATGGGATCAGAAGAATACGTCTAATTCTTCAGTTTTAGGGCAATATGCCCGAGGATCTGGTTGTACTTATGATGTGTCATAAACAAGAAAACGCCAAAAATTCTAAGAAAAGGATGATCCAGTCTCTCTGACTTCATACCTATTATTAAGATACTGGAACAAAAATTCATGAGGAAGAACTCATTGAAAACACATGACTATATCAATTCCTTTGAAAGCATGACATGTACCTGGCCTTCCATCCATTTCTACTTAGAGACAGAACAAAAGAAATAACTCTGGTGTTTTCAGTGCTGTTACCTCTCTGCAGAGCTGTTTCTTTCTAAGTCAAGGACTTAGTCTTTTCAGTCAGCAGAAAGGGAAAATTTCTTTTAATTGTGTCTTTATTACATACTAAAAAGACTACATCCACAAGAGAGGTTCAGGAAAACAAAACTTGTGCTCTCTTAGAGTACAGATAGGAAGTAGACCTGCTTATGTTTAGGTCAAATACTTCAGTAAGATTCTCTCTGAGTGATCTTTATACCAGCAGCTTTGCAACATTCAAAACATTCACTCAGAGTGAAGCACTGGATATGTTTTCCATGTTGTGCTTTACCTCTGGTAATAAGACTACATGGGGTAAAGAAAATTTTTAAAAATCAGCTGTGCAGACTGTTCTTGGAAGAATGAAGTAGCAACAGAAGTCAGTGTAATTAGATCTGGAAAAGTGCTTGTATGAAAATATAAATGCTTTTTAAATAATCACGGTAGGCTGAGTCTTAAGGATTCTGTATTTCTGTGAATTATTTTTTCTTAATGTGTGTACAGAATAATCTAAAAATTGCCAATTACAAGAATAATTGAAACTTTATTCAAGATGATTAGCTGACTTTAGAATTTATTTTCTGATATCTCAGCATTTTTCACTGATAAAAGCAGTCATCTACCAGTAAGGCTTAAGTTTCCTCTGCCAGTATTTTCCCTGACATCGGCTTCCCTAATGGATGATTAAAGGGAAGTTTGCTTTGGTAGAATAAAAAATTAGATGTTTACAGTTTTGGGTTGCTGAGCAATCATGCTCTGTAGGAGGGGGCTGTTCTTTACACTTCCTGAAGACCTATCAAATTATATCATGCTTTTTTGGAGGGAGAGCATTTACAGTTTAACTCCATTAAGCTTCATTTCCAGTGTAAGATTACAGTAATCAGATAGAATCACAGAATGGTTTGGGTTGAAAGGGACCTTAAAGACCATCTAGTTCCAATGCCCCTGCCATGGGCAGGGACACGTCTCATTAGGCCAGGGTGCTTCAAGCACTGGCTTTCCCACAAGTAACCCTTGCATGCTTGGGCAATGTTTGTACATTCCTCCTGTGTAGCTGTCCCTGTATCCAGCCCTGTGTGCTGCACTTTTGCAAACAACACGGTGTGTCAGTGATCAAGCATCACACAGCAGCATCTGCCCAGCAGATCAGATTTTTTTAGAAGTTCAGCTTGCATCTTTCCTTTACTCCTGTTTTATCTGTTCTCTATACATTGAATCACAGAATCAGTAAGGCTGGAAACGACCTCTAAGATCATTCTGTCCAACCATTAAACCAGCACTGCCAGGTTCACCACTAAACCATGTCCCTGAGCACCACACCTACACACTTGTTAAACTGTTCCAGGAACAGTGATTCCACCATTTCCCTCTTCTGCAAGATAGTTTCCATTGTGCCTTTTTTATGCTCTAATTGGTTAACATACATGAAATATACATGTAAGCTGAAATTATTAACATCCCTCTGGTCTGTTCTTGCTCTGTTCATCTCTTTAATGTTGTGTGTGGATGGTTCCAGGTCTCCACATGCATCTCCCCAGTATACTGTAGGTACCTTGGGCTAATTTCCATTAGTCCTTTGATGGACTACAGGCAACTTGCTAGGTCATCCATTATCTAAGACCTCATCAGTCACACTTTTCAACTCTTTAATACTTCAGTGGCACAACTACAGTCATTACATTTCACATCTTTCAACCCTTCACAGCCATGCTTTTGTATCTGTCTGCAACTCAGACTGAAGGGTACTGGATTTTGGCTGGCCAGGACACAGGCTGAAATTCCCAAACCTAGAGGATGTTTGTTGTTATTGTAGTCACAGACATCTATTATTTGGGAGGGGGTGAGTGAAAAGCAAATTAGTGAGTTGACACTGCTCAGTACTTGTTCCCTAGAGAAGAATTCTGAAATAATAGTCCATCCCTTGATATATATTTCCACTCTTGAAGTCCACTTTTGTATTTCAAATTAATTTTTCTAGATTAATTAATTTGCATTCAGTCCTTTCTGCATTTCAGAGAGAATGGGGTTACACTTCCCTAAAAGATGACTCTATTCAGGTTGTTGCATCAATATGCAAATAAATTTAAATTTTAAAAAATGCATCTTTATCAATGATGGATTTTAGTGTTACAAGAATTCTGCCAAGTTGAATAACATCACAACTCATTTTGATATAACAAGAGCATCACAATAAATTTTCATCCATTCAGTGATCTGGCCACTTTTTCAAATTTCATAAGACATCAGTTAAAGCATAATTAAACCATCATGAATGTCTTCTGCTTCTGGTTTCTCTTCTCCAACAATTCACCCCTCATAATTAATTAAGTGGGATGAGGAAACAGATTAATTTTAACTACTTAAAAACATACTTTCTACAGCTAATACAATATGTAAATAATGCTGTTTCTTCCAGATTCATCTTAACTAGAAATGAAATGCTTAAATTGCAGCAAGGCATGGTAGTGTGGTAGTCCCCATGTTTTAATGTTCTGATTTTTTCAGGCTCTCCCAGACCTTTTTAATAATAAATCTTGTCAATGCTGTCACATCACTCCTACCTTATTTTAAATCCTCATCCCTGTCCTTATGCTCTGTGGGCAGGAGATAATCTCATTTTATTTGGTAATCTCATTTTATTTGTAAACCTCTAGGTTTTGTTTCATAAAACTCAGGGATGAGCTGCTCCTCTTAATGACAGGGAGCAAAATAAGTGAGCTTTGAGATAATCCCATTTGGTGACAGTCTGTGAAAGAGGGTAATGAATTTTTTTAGGACTTCCCCAGTATTTGGTTCATTGTGTTATTCATGCAGCAAATACTGTTCTTTACCTCTTTTTTATCTCTTAAGGGAAAGAGTCAGAGACTTCTTTCCATGACACCATTTTTAAGTGAAGTATTGATTTATTTTCATTGATCTCACTGCTTAGTATTTAGGGAATTGATGTTGCCATTCAGCACCACAGCACACTCTTGCTCTCCCTCAAGTCAATACAGAACAGGTCAAACCTTGAACCACCACTTTCCATTCTGAATAGTTTTCAGTGTCACTCAAGGAGAGTTCTTGGTCCAAGCAGAGAATTTGGTAGTATGTATAAAAATATTGTTGCTGATTGATGGGGGGAGAAACTTGGGACTGACTTTGCTAAAATGTTTTTTCCAAGGTGGCTGTAGGAAGAAGCAACCATCAGGGTGAGGATGCAGAGGCAGGGAGCAGAACTGACTCAGATATTACCTGTAGAACTGATAGAAGTGCATTCAAATTCCAGGCCATTTTACAAGCTACAAGAGCCCAGCATCTCCTAATGGTCCACAGAGAGTGATCCAAGGCACCTAACTTAGTTACATAAATTCTGTGTACAGTAAATGGAAGTGTTGAGTAAGGAATTCAGTTTTGCTGTGCTAAGCAGGGATGTTGGCCAAATGCATTCCTAATGGAGCTCCCCAACAGAGCACAGCAACACCTTAGGGATGGACTGAGTTCAAACATCCTGCCCTAGATTTAGTTTATGTAAAAAACTAAATGCTGGAATATATCTGAATTCTCACTATTGCTGAAACCCTGGCTGTAGTCTCTGTATTAGGTACCAACTCTTCAGGAATTTGAGACCAAAGTTCCACAAAAGAGGACAGGCACTTTATTGAGCCTTGAGTGTTGTTTAAAATGTAAGAGGGGGAAATGGTGACAATGATGATGTTCCTCACATTGAGCAAAACAATCTGGGCAAGAGCATATCCCTTTTCCCTTTATTATTGCTGTTTCAGTCAAAGCCAGCCCAGAATCACTGATGACACTCAGGACAGCTCAATCACCACTGCATTCCTCAGACTCCAGCCTAGGGGTCACCACCAAATTCTTTCTCCCAAACTTTAACCATCCTGATCCCTCAGTCACTGTGCTTTTTTAAGGGAAGATGTGGAAAATATCCTTTCCAAAAATGGCTACCTGGTGGTTAAGACACCTTATGGAGATGAGAGAGTTCTAGATTTATATCCCTTCACTGTACTAAGGAAACTGCATTTATATCTCCCACTGCCTCTGTCAATTGTGTAGCAAAATATTGAATTTCTCATGTTCAGGTAAGTGTCTAACCACTAGACTACCATAAAAAGCTAAATATCATGTCTGTGTTGAATGGGAATGATCTCTCCTGTTGAGGTCTTTCTGCATTCACCTTTGTGTATGTTAGGTGTGTGTAAAGTACAGTAAGATTTAAATATAGGGTTAAATGCAGTCTGGATGTTTCCCTGCCTTAGTGTGAATTCCATTAAATGTTTAAGTGAGAGAAAGAGACATCCAGCTTCTCATGAATTTGTGAGAATAAATGTAGTCTAAAATACCTGGTCCACTGAAGGGAGTAGAAATGCTGAATTTTGCAATAGGGCTGTGGTGCTTAAAATCCATCATGTTCATCTTAGGCATAAAAATGATCAGTCTGAATCTGACTTTCAGCTTTGAGTAACCTATCAGTGTCCAGTAAGTTTTATCATAGACTGTATTCAATACCTTTTGCCTTACTGTACTTCAAGTGACTATGATGACTATGAAAGAGGTGAGATTAGATGTGGTCCTAATTTTCAGGATCATCTGAAGCTTTCTGAATAGCAACCATCAAGTCCAAAGCAATTGCAATCCCAGTCATAGCTATAGCTAAAATAAATCACATGCCAGGCTGGAATTTCACATTGCTGGAACTGGCATTTTCTTTTTAAGAAGCCCTTAAACTAGGAGGCCATTTTAAAGATACTATCACTGATTAGCAAAGAAAGTATCACAGTTAATCTGTGAGCCACATTCATGTGAATGAGTTCACTTCACTCCAAAAGGGGATTTCCACCTGCTGCATTATGATATCTTAGATATGGCTTTTCCTCACTAACAAAATTATCTTGTTTCTAAAAATATGTTTCTGTGACACAATTCTTTGGGTATGACTGTGGAAGCCAGATAATCTTGCACACCACTTTATACCCAGACCCTTGATTGCTCACACTGCACTGCTTGCTTACTCCCAACCCCTCTACTGGAGCAAACTACCTGGTTTCCTTGGAGACTAAATCCCTTTTGACTGGATCCCTTTGTATGACACAATCTCACAGACTTTTACTCTAGGAGATGCCTACACCCTCATCCCACTTGTTTAGGGCATTAGCAACACTGTTCTGCTGTCATGCTGTACAGCGTGGTTTGTGAGGCTACCACCTCCTGCATCCATTACTTCAGCCACTTTTCAGAAGAGGAAGACCACAGCCATTAACTGATCATTCCTCATGGCCAAAGGTTGTGATGGGCTCAAAACCCAGTGCTAAGCTGTGTGGGTGGTATGTGCAAGAGGGCACTGAGCCTGGACTCTGAGGTTGCAAACTGATTGTCAATACTGAGCCCTCTCTGGTGCAGATATGTGCAAATACAGTCTAGCAATAAAGCATCTGCACCCTTTCATAATTAACTGATTTTTACTAAGTGTCCTGATTCAAGAAGATCCTCAAGACAGCTGTCTTGGTCTAGAGGAAATTTGGTAGACAGTGAAACCATACATGTGTTATGTTGATTCAGAAACGTCATGGTAATTTTACAGAGATGTCAAGAGTTACAAGAGCTGCTTTTTTTTCCCTCCAATATAATTATTTCACATATGTCCAACACATTCTGTTCAATCTCTGTCTTGTGAGGATCAGTTTTGTGACATTTATAGTAAAGATGTACTGTTGTTTCTAATTTTGCTTCTCTTTAAAATTCTGCAGACATTGCAAAAGATCCAGCAGCTGTTGCTTTAAAATGCAGATAAGTAGGACACTATGCCACTCATTACAGACCTATGTTACTGTTTTCTGTCAGCTAGAAGTTAATTACTTCATTTTTCACCCTGTCAATCATTTCTAGAGAGACAAGAACAAATATATCTTTAGGGCATACATGGCTTTTTTTTTCTCCAAGTCATTTTTTTGCATGAACATTATGATGATGTTTCTCTTATTTAGTTTATAATGAAGTGTAAGCAGAGGAAAATATTCCTTAGAACATTTTTTTAGATGTTGTTGCTGCAGCATTTATTAACATCCAATTATTATGCTTTCTTTTCCCTAGAAAAGAAACTTTTTTCATAAGGTTTGAAAAACAGTTTTTAGGAAATTTCTCTTCTGCTCATATCTTTACCCAAAGGCAAAGGGACCTAGTTTTGTACTGTGAGAATTTCTCTAAAAATGAGGAATACTTGGATTAACTGCAAAAGCAAATAGGGTACAGTATGAGTACAGCAGATGTATTTAATAATTTGGTTAAAATCCTAATATTGCTGTGGTGGGTTAGAAAGATGTGCATACATCCACAATCTTATAAACTGAGCCACATTTATGCAGGTTGTTTTAATTATTATAGGCTCTAAGTCTTGTGCCAGTAAAATTCTGTAACAAACAAGCAAAATTTAGTTTTGCATTGAAACACTGAATTAGTCCATAACATTTGTGGTTTTAGGAGTATTCAGTGCTCTTAAATCTGGGACGTGTTTTCAATCCTTTCATTCAGTGTAATCATGTAACCACAGAAGAGTTTGGGTTGGAAGGGACCTCTGAAGGTCATCCAGTTCAGTCGCCCTGCAATGAGCAGGGACATCTTCAGCTAGATGAGGTAGCTAATCCCGAAACACTACTTGATAGTGGAAATCCAAAAGATTACTCAAAATAGTATTCAATACTATTATTTAAACGGCTTTGATTTAAAATTCTTAGTAACTGTGCCAAGACTCTCAGATAAAAATTAAGCACCCCATCCCTTTAAACCTAAACATCAGAGGAAAGAAAAAGGGAAGGGCATATTATGAAAGAAGTGTTTTGATAATAAGATAATAATAGTTGTATCTACCTCTCAATTAGCACTTCTCGTATCTCTAAGCTTTCTCTGAAGGAACAACTAGGTGAAGAAACAGATATATTGATGATGACTTGCACAGCCTGAAGAAAATTACTGTCCCTAGGAGTGGATCACAGCTGCCTGTGGGCAGCTGTATCCCATTTGTACAGATGGGGTTTCAGCTTGAATTCCTTGGCTGGATTCAACAAAAAAGGCAGGATATAAACATAAAAGTTGTCTTTCATGCAGGTTGTCACAAGCCAAAAAACAGCTGATTTGAGGTCTCCAGCTCAAACACGAGCCCCGGTGCTGTAGGGTGAATGTGTGAAAGCAAACATGACCACCACACTCAGGTGGACCAAAGGTCCTTCCCAACTATTGTTCTGCTTCAAATAGCATCTGATAGCAGATCATCTGCAACTATTAAAATAGCTCCTGATGGATTTTTCTCTTCCTTGGAAGATTTTTTTAGACCTATTTAAGTTTTCAGAGTCCACAACACCTACTTGTGAATTGCATACTGTATATCATCTGTTAGTGGCTAAATTACACTTTCTTCCATTTCTTGGGAACAAGTGTTCCATATTCCTTCCTTCTTGACACTTGTGATTTCATTAATTTTATTATTCTTTTTTCTTGTTCATCTCTTTTAAAGATGAGGAGGCTTAGTCTGTGTAGTCTGTTTCTGTGAGAAAATTGCCCTTATTGGCCTTTTTGTCCCTTTTTTGCCTTTTCCAGGTCTTCTTTGGGATGAAAGGATCAGGATTGTCTGTAGAGGCGTGTGGGTGTCTGTACCATGGTATAACAATTATTTATCAATTTGTTTAAATGGCATGCACAAATTTGCCTTTTTCACTAATGCCAAGCATTGAATTCATGTTTTCCTAGAAAAACAATAAAGTCTCCAGCACTTCTTCTGAGGGGAGTATTTGCTTACCCAGTGTAAATCAGAATGTAGATTGACTGAGGGCTGGTACTCCCCATGCTTCCCTTTGCATTCATTCACATTGAATTCCACAGAATCATGGAATAGTTTGGGTTGGAAGGGAACTTAAAGATCATCTAGTTCCAACACCCCTGACATGGATAAGGAGACCTTCCTGCACCAGGTTACTCAACGCCACACACAACCAGTACTGTTTCACCACCTCAGCACCTTCATAAAAAATTTCTTCCAATCTAACCCTGCCCTCTTTCCAGTTTAAACCATTACCCCTTGCCCTGTTGCAACAGGCCCTGCTAAACAGTCTGTCCACACCTTTCTTAGAAGCCCCTTTCAAGTATTGTAAGGCCACAATGACAACTCCCTGAAGCCTTCTCTTCTCCAGGCTGGACAGCCACAACTGCCACAGCCTGTGCTCACAGGAGGGGTACCCCAGTCGTCCCACCATCTTCATGGCCTCCTCTGGATTCACTGCAACAGCTCTTTGTTCTTCTCATGCTGAGGGCCCCAGAGCTGGATGCAGCACTCCAGGTGGGGTCTCATGAGAGCAGAGGGGCAGAACCCCCTCCCTCGACTTTCCGGTCACACTTGGGGTGATGCAGCCCAGGACACAGCTGGCTCTCTGGGCTGCGGGTGCACATTGCCAGGTGTATCTGCAAGTGTTTTATCATCCAGTCACTGGACATCTTATAATTCTTTCGCAAATCTTCTGAGTCAATTTTTGGTTTTTCTACCCTTGATACTTCAATGTCTCTAGTAGGTATTATGACCTCATTTTTCATCACCTTTTCTAGATTACTTACAGGATTTAGTCTCTTGTGAAAATTCTTTATTAAACCTTTTTGCATCCTTTAAATGCTTATTAATCCTTCACTTACAGACCACTGGTTTGTTTTTTTCTACACATTTCATGACATTTTGGTGAGGAAGTCTGTTGTAAGTTTTCTGGAAATTCACATGATATTTATGGTCAGTGAGTTTATTGTTCCTAAGTAGATCTACCTGTTTTTTAAGTCAGATTTCATTTATTTTTTGTCTCTCTAAAAAACAGGCTCAGTATTTTCCATTTCCACGTTTGAGTCATTCGTCTCATCCTGGTAATTTATTACTATTCATTTTATTGATTTGTTATTAAACTTTTTCTACTGACACATCAAGTGCAGATGATTCCATTGATTTGACAGGTCTGAAAGGCTCTTCTGTGGGTTCATCCTTAAACACATTCTGTAGTTGATTGTAAATAATTAATTTCACTTTATTGGTATGGCCTTTTCTTTCCTCAGCTCTCTTATTACACCCCAATGCCCTGTGTAATTGGTATTTAGTGTCTGAATGCTGCACAGACCTTACTGTAGTTGTCCTCAGGATCCTCCCTCATGGCAAGGAAATGCCATCTATCCTTAATTTGTAAAGACAGAGGCAAGGCCCCAGAGAGACAGACACTTAGTAAAGGATGCTGAGTAATGAAACACTCAGGTTTGCAGCTCCTCAAAAATATCTCCAGCTTTGAGCACAGAACTCCCAAGGAGAGTTCTCACTGACTGAAAGGTACCAGCTTGAAGGCAGGACATGAATTTGGTGCCAGGGGCTGGATTCGTGGCAGCAGGTACACTGAGTGTCGGGATACCTACAGCAGCCAGGCAAAAAAGCTGAGGAGTGATGTGTGTGATGCTCTGACTGCTGCTGGTCTCTGTGACTCAGAGCTGGAGGGCACTCCTTGCTGCCAGCCTTTTTTTCATGCCCACCTCCTGCTCTAGCACTCCTTCAGGCTGATCATACAAGAGCTGCCAACAAGCATTTGAGGAGGTAGAAGAGTTTTCCAAAGATACTGACAATGATGTTGTAAGGCCAGGACATTTCTGTGGCTTGCTTTGCACCTTGGTTGTGACAGGATTGGTGGTGGCACATCCTCTCCTCAGTGTCCCTGCAGAGCATGGCAATGCAGGGCCAGGCGTGCCCCGGTGACTGCTGCTCCCTGAACTGGGAGTGGACCCACCCTGGGGCTTGGGCTCACACTGGAGGCTGGCTGAAAGCACAGCCATCCCCACTGCAGCAGGCAGGAGATCCCTCAGCCTTGAGTAAAAGGGAGGAACAATACAAACTTAAAAACAAAGCAAGGAAATGAAAAATATCAACCCACCTCCCTAAAGACCAATACTGCAATGGAACTGGTAATTAGTGGCAATAAATTATTGCTACAGCTGTGGGAGATACAAAGATTTTCAAAAGCAGTCCTGCTACTGAGAAGATTTTTTTAAGAATTTTCCCTCAGAGGCAGTTGCATGCTGCAATGAGGCTTTGCTTAATAAAGGCCTTCCTGATCAAGAAGATAGTGCCTATATCTACCCTTTGAAAGAAGAGAGGCTCTTGCCATTAGTTCAGAAAAGGGATTCTAAGATACGGAGTTTTGAGATCATAAGATGTGTTTCAAAAAAGACTGGATATGGCCCTCAGTGCCATGGTTTAGTTGAGGTGTTAGGGCATGGGTTGGACTTGATGACCTTGAAGGTCTCTTCCAACCCAGTCATTCTGTGAATTCTGTGTCACTTTGAATATAAATCAAGTTCCATACAGTCAATTTTTAAGGTGTTTTAAGATTCTTTTTTATTTCCTCACATTGTACCTTGTACTGACACGCTTGTTTATATTTTTTTTTTAAATGAAAGTCATTCATTGCAATACAAAATCAATCTCCTTATTCTTTCCACTAGCTTGGTTCACTTTACAGAGCTTACTGACAGAACTGAAGGGGTACATCGTAGCTGTGGAAAAGAAACATTTCAGACTTTCCTGGAGGAGAAACAGATATTTCCTTAGCTTAATATTTGACAGGAAATACTAGGTTAATGAGACAGAGACAGGAGGAAAACTATTTAAAATACAGGATTTGCACTGCTAGTTGGATGATGTATTAAGCAAACAAATGGAAGCTGTAAGGATCCTGTAAGGCCAGAGTGGTGAATGGTCGAACTGGACACAGGGAAAATGTTTGGATATTTATGTATTTAAATTTTTTAAAGAATACACACTTGAGAACCAAGTGCTTTGGTCAATCTATAGAGTGAAGGCAGATTCATTTCAAAGGTGGTTTGAAACTCCTATTTCCACTATTTCTGTTTAGTGCAACCCAACACTTTATGTGCTGTAACAGTTTTCATGTTGCTGAAGTAATATTAATTAATCATTAATCTTCACACACAGCCCTTGATAGAGGGACACGGGGGTCAAAATTTATTTGACATAACATTGACACAGGCATGGAAACTCCTCAGCTCCACAGTAATTGTCCCTCCCTGACTTATGTGAGTTTCCCCAGCTCCCTGGGAAGTCTGGCAGTCTGTGGGTTGTCTGGGCAGCATTCTTGGTGCTGGGAATCCCTCTCCCCAACTGACTGATGGGTGAGAGTCGTCACCTACATGCAGGGAAAGCTGTCAGCAAACTGAAGAGATCAACCCAATTCTCCTTAAGCCCCATTTTCATAATTTGTCACCCACAGGTATTTCTGGTGTTTGATTTCTTTTTCTAACTGGATTGCTTTATTTGTTGTTTTTTTTTAACATTGAACATTTTCCATATCCTTTTTTCCTGTCAGCACTAATGCAAGTCATGCAGACAATTTCAGTTTCTCACTTTCTGTACCAATTCTCCTCTATAAAAGTAACATCAATTTTCTCTTGCAACTGCCCTGGTTCAGAAGAAAGGTGATCTAGCTGAGTGTCCTTCCTGTGACAAGTGTCCTTTCTGTGGTGCTGGTTAACAGCAGATGTTTAGGGAACTTACAGGGAACAGGGCACATATGGTCTGATCCTCTCCCCGCTGTTCACCACAACCTCCTCCAAAGACAGCAACCTCGCTCAGGCCCTAAATAAATCACACACTAAATTGCATTGCTGTTTCCACGTTAGAAGTGAAAAAGGGAACTGAAAAGGAAGTTCCTACAGCTTGTAAATGAGGCTACAAAATGCTGAAAATTATAAGAATTGGTCCAGGCAAAAAACTTGTTGATGAATATTTCAGTCTTGTACACATCAAGTGAAAGAAAAACATCTCTTCAGTCACAGACATTTGTTTGTTCGCTTTCTTGCTTGTTTGTTTTTCCACAACTCCCTGGCATGTCAGAATAATAATAATAATAATAAAAAATAGAATTTCTTTTTGGTCCCTATTCCGTCATTCTGTAAGATTCAATTCATTTTAATGGCATGGGTTTTGTATAAGCAAATGCTAAATGACAGTGTAATTTATACTTCAGGCTTTTCTGACAAAATGTGTAGCTTCAATTGATGCTTCTATTGAAATCAAAAACATTTCACTCTTTGTGTTCAATTTACCCATCACAGCCATCAATATGGCACTTTACCACATGTTCTGAGCACTTCACAGTACCCTCTTCGTGTATTCTTATTTTACCAATAGGAAATTGGACACAGAATCAGAGAACTATTCACACCATCTATATCAGCCCATTTTTCTGATCTCATATAAATGCTTAGAATTATTCCTTTCCCATAGGTACTTAGCTCTCTCCATTACTCTCCAGGGAGTTTCGATTTCTCTAGGAATATCTGCATTGCACCTATTTTTCTTCCCAAAATATGAACAAAAGAAAGCCCTCTCTACTGTAATTCCATGTCTATACCAGGGGTGCCTACACTGCCCAAGGATGGCTCAGCCACTCAGCACACTGGAGTTCTCAAACCACCTTCAAGTGATTATAGATTTTTTGCAGTGTTGGTGCATGATTCTGAAGATCACCTGAAATTGTACACAGCTTGAGCATCTCTGTACCATCCTCAGTTACCTTCATCAAGACACTTTTAAGCAAAGTGAAGTATTTTTATCCACTACAGAAAATGCTGTCAGACACCAAAGTATAATTTTATGCAGAAGATATATTGAAAATTCTTGATATTCCCAAAAGTGATAAATATGGTCTAAACTCCTATGTCTGAATGTGTTTTATACTTCAGTCCTTCTGTAGATATGATCATAAGTAATTTACTTTGAAGGAGATCATTCTGATGTTGCAAGTCCAACCCCCCTCTCAAAACATGGTCAGCTTCAAAATTACTTCAAGTTGCTCAGGACCTTGTCCAGGTGAGTTGCTAGTATCTCCCAAAATTTCAGAACCTCTGCACTGCCTGCACCAAGGCTCACCATCCCTGAGATTCTGTCCTCTCCCACATGTTCAGAGCAGCTCCACAAGGGAGGAACTGGTCCCCAAATAATGCAAATATGAACATGGTCCAATGCAGTCCCTTCTTCCTACATGATTTGTTTTATCAAGGACTGGTTTTTTTAGATAAGTTCTTGTTGTGTTTTCTCTATTGGGAGTGTAGGATTTGCTCCTGCCTCCTTCAGTGGAAACAAGACTTGACCTCATGTATCTTCCTTGTTAAGGACAAGGTTTGTTGTTCTTTTGGAGGCTTTTGTTCCACTGAAGTGGAACGGAATGAAAGATAATATTTTTGTTGGAAAGGACCTGAAAGGATCATCTGGTCCAAAAGCCTAACCAGTTCAGGGCTGAACACAAATTAAAGTGTGTTGTAGAGGGCATTGCACAAATGTTTCTTAAACACTGACATTGACCAGCTCTCAAGGAAACCTCATCAAATACCTCAGCAGGGCCAGCAAGCAAAACAATATGAAGAAATTTTTGGATCAACTCATGGTGAACACGTCATGCTTATAAATTCATCCCTTCTACAACTTTCCCAGCTACAAAACCTTTTTGTAGGGGGCACTATTCAATGTCTTTAAAATAGAGAAGGAAGATGCCAGCATAATTTATAAGCCAGTGAAGGAGTTACTGTTAATTTATAGCTCTCAGAGACATAAACTGGGATTTTTTACCATTTTTGCTTCAGTCTTGTGTTTCCTGCACTCACATATCTAATATTACCTGGCTTGACACATTTATTTGACTCAGGCTTAGGAAGTGGTAGTGGTTTATGATGTTCCAAACTGAGTTTTACATCCTGAAATGTGCAGTTAATTTCCTTAAAACAAATTCATAGAAATTATTTACCTAGGAGGAGTATTAGAAAAGCAACTGCACCTGTGAATGATTTTCTATTACATAGAGTGTGTCATGGCACAGTTAGGTCTAAGGACATGTAATCTGTTTGAAATTGGTCAGATTACTCAAGTGGCAAACAAAATTTGGCTTAGGAGCCTAACTCAAAAGATGGCAAGGTTCACTTTGCCTGAACTTAAGCTTTTAAACATAGCTTTTGATGTATATTTCCCATGTACAATTAATTGCTGAGTGGAAGTAAGGGTTTGTTGTTGTTCTTTTTTTTTTTTTCCTGCAGGATAAAGGAATGTCTTAAAATCCAGGTAAATTGAAGCCAGCGTAGATAGAAATTTGTAATGGCAGGGGGAGGGAAAAGAACAATCTGGTTTTCCTGGAAGATTTGTTTTTAGGCTTTTTATTGCCACAAAATTCAAGTCAAATGAAGATAATAAAAGGAGAGGTCCCAGTTTGGTTGCTTAAGTCAGGTATTAAATACAGAATGAGGAGTATCATTATAGACAACACCATCAAAACTCTGAGCTTCATTCATGGCAGCAGGAACTTATCCTGGTTCCTGGTTTCTCCTAGTTCCTAGCACCATCCAGGAGCAAGCAACCAAAGCACTTCTGTTACTGCACCAGACCTTCATCTTGCCAGCCTCAGGGCAGCTTAAGGCAAAATCTGTCAATCTTAAAGCTGCTTAGGGTACGTTTTCAAAGTGACTTAGCAAATCAAAGTCTAATCTTCATTGAAAGTCTGCAAAACCCTGTCTCAGATGTGCTTAATTTACCTTTAAAAATGGGATGCAGGAACTTCTGATGTTACCTTTATTCCTGCTTTTGAGCACATGTGAGCCTGGGCTCCCAGGGAGGAGGGTGTGGATAATGCAATGGAGTGAATGAGGAATTGCAAGGAGCTCAGTGCTGTGTGCAGGGAGTTGTGGGAAAACAAACCTTATTTATTGTTTCACAGAGAGAAGACAGGAATTTTAGTGTCATCCTCTTGCAGCTTTCTTTCAAAAATATTAAAATAGATATTGCTGCTGTTAAATGTTTTGGGTAATGGTGGTCAATCAGCACTTTTATAGTCAAAGTACATTTCTAAAGAAAATTGACAACCAGACACACAGTGAGACCAACCAATCTAATCATTAAGAAGAAGTAACAGTCACATTGTTTTGACACTGATGAGGTGACACCAAGGACCATTATTTTAATTTTTAATTTTTGTTTGTTTGCTTCTGCTTTTGAATATTCTGGCATCTTATTTTCAAGCTTTTTTTCTGTGAAGAGCATACATTAGTGAAAACTGGTGTTGAATTATTCATTTGACCCAAGAAGTTGGAGATTTATAGAAAATATCATCTACTAGAAAACATTCTACCCAATCACAGAATAAAACTTCACAAGATAAATCTCTTTGCGGTAAGTGTTGACAGATAGGAGTTCAAGGAATCCACAGAACTGGGTGACCAAATAGAACTGGTTGACAAAATAGAACCTCTCATAGCTTCTGCTCTTCCAGGCAAACTTTCTCTGTTCCTTCTGTTACAGTTTAGACAATTTCAGTTGAGTTCACCTCAGGCCTGTGGCATTGATTTTTCTAGAGTTCCACCTTAAAAATCTGACATCTTTAGAGATTTCATGTTTGGCCTCATGAAGCAGAGGTTATGTAGAGACATCTGACCTTCGTACCATAAAAATTCATCTTTAGATTTCAGCTGCATTTGGACTTTTGCAAAATTACTCTTCTTCAAAAGTCATCTTTTAAAAGAGACAAAGTTAAACCCAGAAATTAATTGCATTGCTTCCAATTGAAGTCTATGCTAAACCCAAAGAAAGGATTCATTCTATAGGCAGCCTCCTCCTGCTGACTGAGTAAACTCTTAATGAGTTCCTCAAGTTTTGACCTAGACACAAAAGGTTTTCATGATTTCTCAAACAGTTGCATTCAGCAGAGTTTATGGATTTAGTACATTTCTCCACATTAGGCAGGATAATTAATTTCCATCATAATTTTCAGTGGTTTTCTACAGTATAGCTCCTGTTTGAATGGGGCTTCTCATTATCTCAGCAGAACCTACTCAGTCAACACAATAACAATGGAAATCCAAATTGTGACTCTTTCACTGTCAAAGGACAGCATTCAAGGCCAAGCAGAAACCATTAGTGAGAAAGAGCTGTTGCAAACAAATATCTTGACTTTTCTTTCCATAATGCCCTCTCTCCTCAGAGCAGCCAATGTTCTATCTCATTAATACTTTCTCTGAGTTTTGCTTGTCTACTTTTTCACAGCTAGAGAACAATCCTTTTTCCAATAGCAGTTTCTAAAGGCTGGAGTGTATAAATGGATTTATTATGATATTAACAAATTATTATGATACATAATGATTCATTATGTTATGATCACCTCCATGATAGGAAAGTCTGTAGAGTTCCTCACCTCTTACCACAGAAGTAAGTCAGAATATTCAGATTGTCAAGGCTCCAATGTTTACTTCTCGGGAGAAAAGAAAAAAGATTATCCATTTTGCTGACAAAATTCTTTGATTTGTGGCTGGTGGGATGTTTTCTAGTAGTAGAAGCATTGTGCTTAGTCCATCTCTTACAAGTCTTTCTGTCATCATTATATTCAAATTGTACAAATCATAAATGTGGATCATTTTTTCATAGGAAGGTTTTGTCTTACTTAAGTTCTACAGATGTCTAATATTCTTGTCCAAAAAAAAAAAAAAAAAAAAGCATATCATATCATATATATCTGGCTGGTAGTAATAATTATGTTACCAGGGGTTCTTTTTGTGTGCTGGAAATTTCCTTTTGATTATAAACCAGTGGAAGCACAATGAATTCTGTGGGCAGCCTGGCCACGATGGAATTTTAAAAGCTGCCAACTGACTCGGGTCATGATTAGGTCTAAGAGAAAGCAATTGCAAGCTACAGGGTATCTGAGAAAACAACCTAAAAAATCCAATTACCCAAGATCTTCTAGTTCTCTTGCAACAGTTAGACCAATTACTGCTGCAGACCAATAACTAAAAAATATCTAAATCCAGTGCTTTTTGCAGTGTATTCTCTAGGTAGGAAGACACATTTGGGTGCAGGGAGATATGGGGGTAGCTACAGGCTGTGCTAACAGAGTCAGAATTTTCCCTTTCAGTTTCATTGTCTTTGAAAGAAACACCTGATTTTATTTTATGGGGTTTTTAAATTTTATTTTACTTTATTTTTTTTCCTGGGGGAAAAAATCCCTAAATTAATATTCTCAGACAGAAAATAAGTTGCTATGAGAGAGAATGACTTTTTGGCTCCAGGGTCAATCCATGCAACCCACAGGTTGCAATTTCAGGCAAATTACCTAGTAGTTTAGAGTATCCCTGATTTGACATCCAGTCACATTTCCTTTCAGGATAAATGTCACAACACAAAAATCTGTGTTGACAAACTGCACTTGATGGCTCAGAGAGAAACCAGAGATGCAGTCAAGCAGCAGCTTCACTTAGTCTGTATGGGCAGGAAAAAAATCAAACCAAATAACAAAACAGATTTCATATCATTTTGGTGCATAATGCACAGGCCAGGTCAAGGTCAGTCAAAAATTATCTCATTTCTTTAGAAGAAACAGCTAAATACAAACCTGGCATGAATTTTGAATTTGCTGCGAAATCTGCATCTCATGCACAAGTTTGTGGGTTTACTGTGAAATTTCAGCCACAAACTCAGGGGTGCTGAAGAAGCCTTCCAGAATCAACTACAGATCTCCTCTGGAGTTTATCAAAATAGCCCAAGGCTAAATTTAATCTGTTCAGACCCAAGGTGATCTCCCTGTTTTAAAGCAAACCTCAAAGCTGAGGATCTGGACTACACTGAGTCCAGTGCAGATGTATTTAAAAGCTTCTGTTTACCACAGATGAAACTGGCTGCCAGATTTTCCTACTCAGTAAATTAAGGTAAGGTAAGCATATGCTCACAGCTTCGTTTCAGTTGTTTGCAAGCAGAAGGGGGAATTCTATTTGGCCTGTAAAATGCCAAAGAAACAAAAAAGTGTGTTCCTTGAAATGAATTCCCCTTGTGCTGGCACAAGAGAAAGCATGAAGGAATTTCACTTTCTCAAGCCACCTTACAAATCCTGCTGGGAGGTGTTAAAGCCAGACAAACCTGGCAGTAATATTATTTCTGTCCATGTCCACAACTGAAGGACTGAAGTGTCAGTCCTTGCTCACTGTGAGATATTTTGCCTCTAACATAGTACATTGTATCCTGTTGTGTAGCAAGACCATGAAAGTGCAACGTGTTGGTTTGATCCTTCTGAAAATGTTGACTTACATTTTTCTGTACAAATTTTGCAGAACCCATTTCCTGCACAGAATATGAGCACTTGCTAAAAACTTAAAAAAAGCCCGTTGGCAACGTAGAGATTGGCTCATAAGAGCTGACATTAAGCATCACGCTTGGATCCCCCAAATGAGCAGAATATTCCCCTAGGACAAATGGCAGCCCTCTTTCCTGATAAACATCATAAAGAAAATATATATCCTCCTTCTTTGTGAATTTTTTCTGGAACTAACTGCTGCTGTCTCCAATCCCCTTTTATCATTGAGATCCATGACATAACTCTCTGCCAAATTCCCACTAGGAGGAAAAGAATGAGGAATTACTTGGACTGAATGGAGAAATTGCTGAATGAAGTAAAGTAATATGATAGCAAATGGAAAAGGCTTGGATGCAAATGTGCAATGGGATTTGCTGCAGTGGAGGTGCCTTAGGAGCAGCAACACTAACACCCTGAACTGCACATTGACTGGAGCATGCCCCATGGCTCTGGGCCTAAACCTACCCTCCTACTAATTGTAAGGCATTTCTCCTTATCCTGTTACTACATGCCCTTTAAAAAGTCCCTCTCCAGTTTACTTGTAGTCTCTAAGGTGGTGGAAGATCATAATAGTCTCCTTGGAGCTTTCTCCAGGCTGAGCAACCACAATTCTCTCAGCCTGTGTTCATAGCAGAGGTGCCCCAGATCTCTGCTTATCTTTGTGGCCTCCTCTGGACTCACTCCAGCTGGTCTACATCCTCCTGCTGGGGGCCCACAGCTGGACACAGAACTCCTGTCCACCTTTTGTGCATCCAAACTGGTAATGGGCCCTGATCAGTGCTAACTTCCAAAGGGAACCTGGCAATCGTGTTGTACCGCTGCGCTGTCATGGCTGATTTTGGTAACCCAAACTGCCAGTACTGTGCCTCTCAGCCTGACAAGGTGGATAGGGGAAAAAAAAAGAAGAAAGCAAAAAACAAAATAAAGGCAGGGGGAGGGGAATGAAAGTAAAAAATTAAAAGAAAAATAAGGCAAAGAAATGGAAAAAGCAGGAATCGTGGTATATATGAGTGATGGGTCAAACATTCAGATATATTTTGTTAAAACTACATTGTTGTAGTATACTCCTAACAAAAGCTGTTCTTCCCAACAGTCCCCCCTTCCACCCTCTCAGCAGAGGTGACAATGTATGACAGAATCATCTTTTGAACAGGGGCTATTGCAGCAGCCTCCAGTCTCAGCAAGCAGCAAGTCTCAGAGCTTCCCAAACCTCCCAAGGAGGGAGAGACATTTTTGTATGCTCTACACATAGGATTTACCACTTCAGCTTCTCCAGATGGAAACAGAGCTGGGAGGAGAAGCTGAAAGTCTTTATTGGTTAGCCAGTATGTGAAAATTTAACCCATTTAATAGCATCTTAATTGCCCTGCAATGGCTGCTTCGATCAGAGAGCCGCTGTGCTCTCTGTTGTAGCTATAGCAATGAATTACACTAGCGTTTCTTTCATCTTCTTCTCATTTTTTCTTCAAGCTGAGCCTGCAAGTGGGTGGAAATGCATTTATTACTGAGTGCAGAAAAGACAGCTATGAAGCTTGGGGTCTGATTCTGACTATGATGCTGAGTTAGTGTCTAAAACCAGGCAAATGATTAAACCTCTCTGCACTGGATTTCCCCATCTGTAAAAAAGAATAGGGCAGGGGGTAGGATAGATGTGGTGAATGAGGAGAATAACATATATCTCCCTTAGGATGATGCTATAAAATCTGATGTCTGAGAATCCCTGTTCAGAGAAGAGAGAAATATCCTTTAGTGGTGCATATGCAGATATGCTGGCAGATCACTGGAGAGTTAGGACTATTTACAGCAGCTGAAAATCTCTCCTGCTAAATGTTGTTGTCGTTTCATAATCAAGTGAATAGCAAAGAGCAGTGTGTAAATTTATGTGCAAACTCCCATCTGTGCCAGAAGAAGAAGAAGAAAGTAATTTCAGAGATGCAAATAAAGCTTCCATGCAGCACCTGAACTGTACAAAGTTACTGGCCATTGATACAGGAGTGGCAGTTTTTGGGGTTTTGCACTGAACATATAGAAGCATTCAGTAAAATACATTCCTGTGTTGTAAGTGCAGATATATCCCTTGCTTTGTCAGGAAGATTGTGAAAACCACTAGCAGTGGTGTTCACAGCATTAGCTGAGGAAGCTAAGAAGCTTCTCTGTTAAAGTCCCTCTTTTGCTAAGGGCTTAGCAAGATCACTTAGTCTCTCTCTACCCTATTTTTTCACGTTACAAATGCTGGTAACAATATAACATTGTGGATGTCAATAGGTTGTAGTATATGGGATTGCACTAGGAATTTATTTTCTATTTTGTTATGGCTAATATATTTTCTTTGTTACACATTTATTCCTCTAGCTGCAAGAATAGGTGTCATTAGGAATAGAAATTTACTGCACAAGGCAGCTTCGCTTTTGAAAATGCCTCAAACAATGAAGTATTTATGCTAAGTGGAAGAAAAAAAAGATACCCCAGTTTTGGTGGCCTTCATGTCATGTAGACACCTCACTGCATGTTAGGCAGTATATTGGTGAAGTCAGTATTTTAATTTCAAACAAATTTTGAGCAATGAATTTGAATGCTGTTGTGAAATGTTTGTCTCATGTTTTACGGTGATGTGGCTGCCTAAAAATGATTAAGAAGCACCCAAGCACAAAAATAAAACCTGTTAGGTTCTGTCCAAATTGCTGCTGGGATTAGTCTAGTGTAATGATCACTTCTGAAGTCTGGAATAATATCAGGGAAGCAAGCCCTGATATTATTATTAGCCCTCACATATTCTTAAATATTTGTGATAGCCAGCTTCTTCTAAATGTTTGCACTTCCTGCTTTACTTCTCAGGACTTTATTTTCTATAAGCATGACGCTTTCCCCAAGCCTTGAATGGCAGTACTTGGCATTTGAATGACACTTTTCACATCCAAGATATTAAAGTTTTCCTTAAACTAAGGCAAGAACCGTGAACTGAGAAAAAAATAACTTAAGTATTAATGGAACTTTGGTGAATATACCTTATGCTTTTGATAATCACACCAATTCTTGCTGCTGTTTTTCTAATAAGGGAACTAAGCTGACCAAATCATGATTTCACCACATCTGTTAAACTGGTTAGTAGCAAGCACTGTTCCCTATTCCAGTACTTTATCCACATCTCACAGTAGTCACTGGGTTTAGTGTATTTGTAACTTCAACATGCATTCTCTATCCTGTGTAACCCAGGGTCCTGTTTGTGAAATGCCCTGTCTAGAATTTACTGAACAGGAGTTTTCTGATGCTGGTGTGATCACTACATTGGTGACAGCTCTAAAGTGGAAGTTAAATAATTCAAACTGATTTCCTTCCTTATAAAATATTGACTACCCCAATTCAAAAGTAGACCAACTCAGCTGACTTGGAAAGAAAAGTTTTACTGACACAGAGAGAGCTCTTGGTTTTGTCCTATAGGATGCAAAAAAAGGCTTAACAGTGGATGCAAGCAGCTAATTGAGCATATAAAGCACCTGAAAGAACAGTGCTTTAAGAGCAGTTTTATAAGTTTTGAAGAAAAAAAAGAAGCTGTTAGTGTTCAAGACTGTTAGATAAATGTCATTAAAATGTTGTAAGGATATTGAGATTATTATTCTTTAATACTGCAGTAAAAGACACTAAAAATTACTTACAGCTCAGTGCTGTGAAGAATTGCCCAAGCAACCCATGAATAAGCAGCCTCAGCCAGATGAAAGCATATGGTCATATTAGCAAGTTCAGAAAGCTCACTAGCTCTGCTGAGCAGTCCCTCCACTATCTGTAATACTGTGCTTGTGTTTTGGGGAGAGACCTCTAATTCATTCCAGAGAGAGAGAGGCACTGTGACATGTCATCTTGGTTTAGACCCTCTGGATGATTTGAATAACCCTGTTTCTATTAAACATCTCATTTTGGAAGAGTACTTGTCTGGTCCTGAACGTGCTGATCCTTCTCTAGCTGAAATGATGGTGCTCATCTCTCAGAGAGGGCTGTGAGGTGCTCTGTGCAAGGGTGGATTTCTTGTTGGACTGTGTTGCTTATATCTTCCTCTCAACTCATAATATTCAGCAAAGGTGCTACTATTTTTTAACTTTTCTTCTGATATTCTCCCTGGCATGACAGAACCTATATAAAGTGTCTAACATACCCTTTAGTGTGTTATCCTGGTGAAGAAGCTTGCACAAATCAGCTAGACTTTGCTGAGAGCTCACCTTGACTCTGATGAAAGTTTCAGTGCTTGCAGATGGTATCCTGTAAGACTTGGATGTCGTTGTCTAAAAACATGAAAGGGCAAAGAAAAAAAGGCATCTTTTTCTGTCTCTTCTGCCCAGTCCCTTTACCAAACAAGAGGTCTGGCTGCATTCATTTTGTGTCACTTCAGTAGACACTTAACAGATGCAGAGGTGTTATTTTTATATACATCTTCAAAACCAAGCACAAACAGAACTGTGTGGCATTCATCAGGTAGAAAATTAGAAATGACATGTCAGTCTCTTAAAGGGACTAGATTTTGCAATCCAAACTGCCCTCTTAGCCTGAGGTGGTGGGGATGAGTGTGCCCAGGTCTCTCTATAGCCCAAAGTAGTCAACAATGCCTGGAGTAAAGATCTCCACATACTTCATAACTGGGCCAACAGCCAACCAGCAAAAGTATGTTTTACAGAGCCAGAAATGTTATCAAAGGTGTAAGCTCAAATACAGCTGTTACCACGACCTGGCTCTTAATTTGAAATGTTTCGGAAAGATCACTGAAGTTAGCTCTCATGTAATTTTCATTTGCTAATGGAGTAATCAACATCTGTAGAGCATCAGCCACAAAATCTTCCATTCAATGAAAAGTGTGCTCAAAAAGTCTCTTGTCTGGGATCTGTAATCTCATTTTAATTAGCAATGCACATGATTGCTCCAATCAAAGCAAGTCAGTGTCAAACGTTGCCATCTGCATTCATCGTTAACATCAGCCAGCACGATGACAGACTCCTTTTAAGTCAATATGTGGGCTCTGAGGTGAAAATGTCTGTTCAAGGACAAAGAATATTGTCCTGCTTTCTACTCCTTAACTTTTGAAAGACAACCTTCATCTTAGAACTTGCTGATTAGGGAGCGTTTCCCTTTTGGCATCAGGGAGTGTTTTGCATCAGGGATATGAGAGTCTTGCTTGTTCCCTATAACAGAAGATATTGTCCCTTGTTTTGAGTGACCTAATTATGCCTGGAATAGGGATTGTATGATGTCTGCTCAGTATCCAGCATGGCCAACTGTCTGGTTAGGGGGTTTTGAGCTATTGAACAGCTTCCATGGCAAGGTGCACAATTAATCAGTGAATTTTTAAGAATGTTCAGTATGGTGGTAGAACTCTGACCAACGCCCAGAGGATGATGTGTTGTGTGCCTGTTTGTATATGCTCTGCCATCTTCCAGGGGTCTAGTGTCATCTCTTGGTTAAGAAGAGGTGTCTGATGACAATTAACTGCTTCTGAATTTATGAGCTTTTTCATCAGATGTCCTCACAGGAGGCTGTACTTGAGATGCACCAGATGACCTAGTACCAGTAAGAGTCCTTTATGAGTGTAAATATTTAATAAGATATAGTCAGGTTTTTAAAATAACTTTTCCACTGCTAAGCCATTAAATTTTTCCAAAGGGTACTTGCATTCCAAGAACATTTACCAAAAAAGGAACAAGCATAAGTAAGCTTATGGATTATGTAAAATTCAGCAGTCTTCATCCTCAAAGGGAATTATCTGGGCATTTCTGAAGATGTTAGTACATGACTTTAAACTCTTTAAGAGAAGACATATTTCAAGTAGCATTTTTCCTCCTCCTGAACCAGATTTGCCATGCACAGTTGGTGCATATGAGAGCTTTAAATTATTTTGGTTGCATAGTCACCATTTTGATAATTTATTTTAAAGTTCTCTACCTTATGAAAAGTAGCTTTGAGTGGTTTATATCTACCCCTAAAACTGCTACAATCATTCTTTGCAATTACACTAGAATGCACAGCAATTAATTACATCAAATCCTTCTCACAAAAGTGTTTAACCGTGAAAAGATTGCCATGGCTTTCTTTCTGACAATGAAAGAGAAGGAATTATTAGACACTTCTTGGGATTTAACTGATGTAACATTTCTGCAGCCAGGATTATGGTCATATTATTTTCCCTATATGAAATAAACATCAGTTCTTGACAGGTATGATCTTTAAACAATATTTTACATGGGAAAAATATTCCCAAGTATTTTTACATGTAAGAAACCAAGATCTGGATTTGTAGCTAGGTAACTCCAGTGAGTGACCTGCACTTGCTTGGATTCATGTGCAGGGTCTTACTCTCAGAAAGAGGGGATACATCTACCCTGGTGTAGGTGCCAGCCATAGGACTGGAAGGCATAGGCTGAAAATTTGTATCAGATTTTACCATTCACTTTCTCTTACAGGAAAAAAAAAGAAAAAGAAAAGGCTTCTGTAAAGACTAACTCCACAGTGGAAAGAGTTTTCCTCTGAGTAGGACCTTTCCCCTTGGAAAAGGTTACCTGTGACATAAAATATGATTAATTGCTCAGAAGTAAATGTACCCAGACTGATATAATCACCTGCCTTTATATCTTTATTTGCTTTCACAGAGCCATGTTTGACTATGACAAGAGCAAAGACAGTGGCCTCCCAAGCCAAGGACTGAGTTTCAAGTATGGAGACATCCTTCACGTCATCAACGCCTCAGATGATGAATGGTGGCAGGCGAGGAGGGTCACTCTGGAGGGGGACAGTGAGGAGATGGGAGTTATACCCAGCAAGAGGAGGTGAGTGCTGCCTCCTCCTTCTTACCTCCTTGGCCATTATATCAAAATATTTCTCTTTTTTTTTTTTTTTGGCAAAGATGGGGTGCATCAATCTACCAAAAAACTGGGGGCAGTGAAGGAAAATCCCACAGGTATTTCAAGAGTTGGAAGATACAGCTTTTGCTGCGAGAATTAAAGCATTCAGGCTGTTTATAACGGTACTGAAAAGAAACTCAGAAGGTGACTCAATTACTAGTAACATCATAAAAAAAGGGGAAAAGAAGGAGAGATCGCCGTCTACTAAAGAGCTTCAGCAAAAAAAAAAAAAAAGGAATTACCAGAACTTGAGTCTGGGAATTCACTCTGAATTTGAAGTGGAGCACATGTTTTAATGTCAGGGTGATTAGCCATTGCATCAAGCTGCTGAAGGATGTAATGAATGGCTTGACATTTTCAAATCAAGACTGTATGTCTTTCTTTTGAGAGGGTAATAGCATTAAACTTCTCAGCCTGTGTGATGTAAAATATGGTGCTAAATTATATAATGGTCATCTTTGGCTTCGAAATCTGTTAATTTAATATCTGCCTGCCTGGAAACTGATGGATAACCAATAGCACAGTAAATTTTTCATATAATATAAATGAAGGCACTTTCATCTGCTCTCCAAGCTAAATCTGAATCTTTTGTGTCTGTGATGGATTCGTGGTGACTGTCGGAGAGAGAACAGATATCTGAATCTCCCTCATTCTTTGTACTGTTTATTCTGCCTAGATGTTTTTGTGAAATTGGCCACAAGTCTCTGATAGTATCAGAACTAGCACACAAAGCAGTATTACCTCCTGGCTCTGTTGATAGTTGCTATAAAAAGGTCAAAAACTGAAAGGGTAGGAGGAAAATTAAATCCGTCAAAACATATTACATTTCTCTTTTGCAGCAATGCCGTCATACTGAGTATAAACTTTCTAGTCCTAGCTATTTCAGCTTTAGCACCAGTGTAAAAATGATCATGACCATTTTTTTATAGAGGGGAAACGGGATGCTTGGTGCTCCCTTGAGCATCTGCTGCTGTTTCAAGAGAATTGGCCAGGGTAGCAATAGACCTCATGGTACTCAATGTTCTAAATTGTGTAAAAGTAAACTATAAGGCCATCAAATACCTTGTTGACATGAGCCCTGAAAAAACATTAATTTCTCTAATGATCATGTTTGAATAGCATCCACACCTGGTTTTTCAGCAAAGAGCCATTTTGGTGTTGGGTAATAGACAGAAATAAAAGGTTAGGTTATAAGTTTCAAGATGGAAAATGTGCCCATTAACCAGACTTAGTCTCTAGATATTGAAAAAGGAATACTTGCCTGCTATTCATTGCTACAGTAAATACTGCTGTAATTACATGATTGGATTGTACATGGGAAGAGAGAAGAGTTTATTTAATGCTATGGTAAGTAAGTGCACAGGGCTCACTCCCATGTGGTGCCTACTATGAAAAGGTGCAAAAAGCTGTCATACATATTAAAACAACTACAGAGGAAAAAAAGCACAGCTAATTAAGATGTGGAATTGTATATCCTGTAAAGCAGAAAGGAGGTGTGTGCCTAATGCATATTGGGTTACCCACACAGTGGTGTTTTCAAGGACAACAGATAGAGGTTCACTAGTCAAGGTCCGACATATAAGAGAGCCTAGGAATAAGATGTGGCTCAGGAAACACTGGGAGAAAACAGAATTAAAAAAAAAAAAAAGTACTATATGAAAATAGATTGGTTAAAACCTAAAAACAATAGTCTTGAATTTTAAAAGATTCAGGTACAGTTACCATGCTCTCCACTTGTCATCCTTATTTTTCACTAGTGAAGCAGAGTGGTCTGGAAAAATCAATGTTATCTGATTTTCTGTCTGCATGAATGTAATGATACACCTGAGCTGGAGTGGGAGGAGGTTGCTGTTATTTCATAAAAGGCTTCAGTTGTACAATATTTTTTTTCCAATGCACTGAAAAGTGAGGACTGTTTCCTTTCTGTGGGTTCTGGATGATTCCTCAGTGCCTGAGACTGATGTGCTCTTGCCAGCACCTTCTGTGGTCTTTACGCCCCCCAAGGGCAGGATGAGCAATCAGTGCACACAGGGCTGAGTTACAGAGAGTAAAGCTAATCACACTCACCAGATTGTGCTAATTCAGAGTTCAACTTCCTCTGCAGGTGTGGGTTATTGACTGTAAGAGGATTAATCTAAAACAGAGTACTCCTGGAATTAATTTGACTAAATATAGGCAGCTACAGCATGGAAATCTTCATTTAAGCTGTTGGCTCCAGGATGCCATGTCTCTTATAGTCTTTGTGGGATTATTTCTATAAGCAATGCTTTGTATATAATAAAGCATATGTTATATCTAGTAGTAAAACAGTGTGATAGAAAGAAAGGAAAGAAGGAAAATAAGAACATCTGTAGGTGTTGGTTGGGCTTGTCCTGCAAGCTAAATTTGCATGATGTTGTAAATTGCAGAAATTTATATTTGTCTTATATTTTTCAGTCCCCAATTCATTTCTGTTCTTTATTTTAGTGTCTTGGGGGCTTCAGGAAGTTATGCTTGGAAGGGTTTTCTTTTGTGTTTAGATTTCCTTTTTCTGCTTGTGGTACTGTAACTTTATTTTTTGCACTTTTGGTCAGTGAGAGGCTATACAGATCCAGGTTGAGTCTTTTAGCTGTCTGCTTTATTTCTGTCCTACTTCCCTTGACTTCTGTCCAGCAACAACTACGATACAATTCCTGCATTTCCCATTATGAAATATTTCCCATAAATAAAATCATTATGAAATAGCTCTGAAAACCAGTGACCACTTCTTATATATATATAAATATATATAAATATATAATATGTATGTATACAAATATATATCTATCTATAAGTGTGTACAAATATATATGTATATAAACATATTTCTTCTTTGAAAAGCTGTGTAATGGTAATTGCTGTAATTGCTTTCCATGTGTTTAGGTCTTTTATTTTTTTTACAGGAGAGCCCATCATACAATGACATTTTAGCATGAGCTAATTAGAGAAATTGGGAATGATTAATCAAGACTCCTTACTCTTTTTCTCCTCTATGACCTATGTGCTATACCAGCAAAAAAAATCATAATTTAGAATTATAGGGGAGCTGCCACTCATTAGTCTCTCCAGGGTTTTGTATACATTACCTCTTAGTGATTTGATAGAGTTTGAAAGCTTTTTTGTCATCAGATTTCAGTGCTTCTGCCAACATATGGATTTGTTGCCTTATTTATGGTTAAATTGCCAAGTCAGGCTTTAAGAGAGAGTTCTGGAGGGCAGCACTGCAGCTGGAGGGGTTACTGAAAGAAGCAGCACAAAGAAGTGAGGGTGGCCCCAAGTTTCTCCACTGATAAGTGCAAGAGGACCAAGGACCAAGTCTCATGGAGCAGTGAGCCAATGACCTCTGTGCAGATTAAAGAAAATTGAATTCTAAGGATCCTGCGGTTCTTAAATATAATTGCAACCATTTCTACACCTGAAAACAACATTTTGTTCATTTGTCAGTGTGTATTTATTGTCTGACTAGAGCTGTTGTTCTCCACCACAGGACTGTGTAGCTAGTTGGGTAGAAACCAAATGCAATGATACACAGTTGGTGTGGTGTTATATCATCTTGGTGTTGGGAAGCACAGGACTTCAGCATGAGAGGCTGCAAACCACTTCACTTGTGGTTTAACCATCACCAAATAGTGATTATATAGTATTAATTAATCAACAATTCAGGTCAAATTTCTTCTGGTTCCACATCTGCCCAAAAGATTTATCCAAGCTGTGTTTAAGGTGACAGCACAATTATATCAGGCAGAGTCTCCAAGGTGAGGGGACATTACCACCAGCCCTGTACCAATGTCTCAGGCAGCCTGCAGTATTGCCTGGGCACTGTGGCTACGTGTGTGAAGTGCTCCTTTATCATCAAAAATTGCTATTTATACAAGAATGACCAACAGAATTAGATTTACACTGCATGTTTTTTATATTTGGATAGATAGATAGATTTAGATTAGAGTTCCCACATAATCTGTGCTTTTGATCATGAGAATTTTTATTTGCATCATTGCCCTTATTATTCATTAAAAAAAAAAAAAATCAGCTTCCTATAAAAGAGCAGCAGCAAGCTGAGCAGCCCATGTCCAAGACTCCCTCCCTACGGAAACACTCACATTAGTTAAAGGGAATTTAAAAAATGCATTAAACCAATATGCATATATAAAAGTGTCATTCATTCCTAGACAGCTGCACTAATTCAATAGTAAATAGATTTTAATTTGCTGCAGCATTGATTTTACACCTCCAGTTCTTTTCACTTTTTCCTTGCTGAGTCTCTGCACAGGGACAAGCTCCTACATTCCAAACCCTAAACAACAGCAACTTCCCACCTCATGAATGTCAAGCCTCGGTATTTTCTGTTGTGTGTGTATATCTGCCTGACTCGAGTCTGTGGGTCTGGCATGCAGCCTGAGATGTCACACAGATTGCCCCAGAATGGCTGAGCATAAATTCTCACCACTTTTACTACTGCTCCCTCTGCAGCCAGCGAGGATTTGGCCTTAAAACGCTGAAATAATTACACTAATCTTTCTGTTGTCCTTCAGATGTGCAGTCACAAAACTGCTCTCAGACTGGACATCATTCTAAGATACCCACTTTCAGGTAGTTTAAGTACCTCTGACTGCCAAATGTTATGCAACTTGCATCTCTGTTATTACCAGCTATAATAACACCAGCCTGATACTTGTGTTCTCAAATAGATAACATTCTCCCCACAAGTACATGTAGCCATGCTCTCCTTTCAAAGTGGGGGGAAAAGTACATACAACTCAATGTTTCACAAACATTTAAGGACAAGGAATGAGAGGTTTTCCCAGCACAGAAGTCCCTGTGGGTGAAAAGCCAACTTAAATTTGTTGTTCTGCTCAGCTTGGCAGAAGGGCATGTTTATCCACTCAAATGATTTTTATTTTAATGGTTTCCTATAAATCATCTACCTTTCTAAATACCACTTAACATTTTAATCCTTAGATGATAAAACTTTTTAACATCAGCTAAGCTTTGTCTAAAATAATTTGTCTGTCTGTACTCAGTAATCTAATTGGAAAAATTTAATATGGAATGAAATTTGTGTGTATGTGCAAGTATAAGCTTCTTCCTGTGCTCTTGCAATGTTTTACAAAGTGAAACTTCTGTGCTGAAGGAAAACAGCTGTTAGCTTTTAAACAGAATAAGGTTGTGCTACCATTTTATGAGAAGTCACTTCCTAAAGTCATTAGGTCTCCCCTTCATAATTGACCAGGTGCTGAGCTGTTTTCTATAAGCAAGCCACTGCAGATGGGGAGCTGATCCAGGGCACGTTCTCTCCTTCTGAAAAATGCATGTTTGGTGCAAAAATGCCACTTCAGGAATGCTCCAAAATAATTTTGAGAATGGGAATCTCTTGGTAAGCTCAGATCTCACATCTTGCAGAGGATGGAAGCAATAAAAAGCTATCAACTGAGACCACATATTTGAATTATAAATAGTGTATGCATATTTTCCCTTATCTTTCACTTGATAGGCAGGCAAAACAAATACAGTGCAGGTCACCTGGAAATGGTATAGCAAGACAAGAGACATGGCAAGGTTTTTCAAGTATCCATTTTACATTGCTTTCTTGTATATTTCCTAACTCTCCTCGCTACAGTACTCATGCTGGATTTGGAAACAACTTTCATCCTGCAAAACATCTCAGTGCTAAATATGTGCAAATTAGGCTCCTGTTACCATTATATTTCATTCTAGAAACTAGTTTGCAATTTGCACCTGTGTTCTACCTCAGTGATGAATGCTGATATTGAAGATTAAAGCATTTCTCACTTGATATTCTACCTCACCACTGTGAAGACTGATTAGTGCTTTTAGAAGGGCACTGACAAAACTCCCAATGGTCCAGCAGTGTGTGATCACAGTTCATGTCTTGTTGAGTTACACTTGGTTTTTTCTTGTTTGCAGCACTTAGGAAGAACTGAAGGTTTCATTTTGAAAAATCCCACAAGCCCTTTTTCAACAGTTATGTGTGCCCAGAAACACAAAAGCAGACAGACATTGCAGTGTAGGGAGTGTTGCATGCCATTAATAAGTTCCTTAGAAGAGTAAGAAGAGAACAGTATCCTAAAGAACTCAAATCTTGAACTTACTAGTGAGGGAACATGGAAGGTTGAAGTATATTTCTAATGTACTGCTCCACTTCTCTAGCTTTACATGACAAGAAGAGAGTGAATCCTGACTATTTCTGAAATAAAAAGGGCCAAGAGGTATCTACCACCAGAAATGTTTTTAAGAGAAAGTGAGTATATAGAGTATACTCCAACTGTCCCAGATCTCAGATATCTTAGGCAATTTCCCTGTACATAGCAGTGTTTCTGTACACAGCTGTACTTGGAGAGTGGGTGGGAAAATGGAGGTGAACTCCCCATACGTTGTGCTATGGTGATACTGTCTCCAGAACTCAGAGCTTTTCAGCTCCAGTCACATTTCAATGTTGGATGTAGATTTCTTTGAACGTTTCTTGAAACCTCTTTGAGTTTCAGTGACCCCCTCAAGCAGTTTTGAAAATGGGACTGAGCCATTAAATTGTTTTGGAAATCATAGCCATGCTTTCCTTATCCCTTGGCTATAACTCTATAGGCAAATACATAATTAGAAAGGGTCGTGGCAGCAATGTGTACATCAGGCAAGGCAGAGTTGCAAGTCTGGGCCCTGCAGATCTGGGAAACAGGAGTCCTCCCCTTCACTTCATGCTTTTGCACAACTCCCCATAATCCTGCTTTGTCCAGCAGTGGTCACAGAAAACTGGTTACCGTGTTAAGTGAAACATTTCTTTCTTAAAAGCAGTTTCTTCAGGGGATGGATCAAAATGTTCAAATGATGGTCAGCTGCTGTCAACTAAACCAATGTAAGGAATCTACACCCATATGCTGTTTAGACATGCACAGTGTCAGCGGCTGCAAATAACTCTTTGGACCTAAACTCCTTTCTTCTTGGGGAAAAAAAAAAAAAAAAGACAGTCAAGTTTATTTTTCCTTAAATATAAAAACTACAAAGCTACAAAAAGTGGTAAAAGTGTTTGAATTAGTGTTCCTTTAACAAATGCCTTTTCTAAGAGCTAGATCAACAAATCTAAAAGAACACAGATTCAAAACTTTGTGTCTTCACCAGTTTAGTTCCCTTTTTAGCTCTGTCTATGGCCAAAATGTCCCAGTAGCTCAAATGCGAAATTCTAAAACATCTTAGTTCACTAAGTCCTGCACCCTGATCATTTCAACAAAGACTGAATCTTTAGAAAACCAAAGGTAAATTCCAGGAGTTCTCCAGAGCATGTAAAACTAAAGCTTTTCAGAAATTTAGGTTCATTCCTTCAGGAAAAAGAGAGGTAAATTCCTAACACCAGAGCAACCTACTGCCACAATGGAAGTTCCAGACCAAAGACATAAAGGCAATAGAGCACCTGAGCTGAAGAACTTAAAGATTGTGTTATAAACTGGGCAAACCCATTTACTTTGTCCTTGCCTTTTTCTAACAGCTGACCCATTTTACTGACAGTTCAGGCAGCAACAGTAATGTAGTGAGCCTGAGACACAGAACATTTCAGCTCGTAATTTTACATTTCAGCTAAATTATAAGTAACCGAGAACAGTTTTATTGTGGAAGGTGTCACGCAAATTGTAATGGGAGGCAGCATTGTGTGCCACCCTTAATACAGTGCCAGATGATGAAATGTTTGGAACATCCAGGAGGCATGCTGAGCATATATGAACACTGTTGTTATGTTTGCCTGAAGGACTAATGGCACTTAATGACATTACTTAAATACTTCTCAGAGCAATGCAGAACGTTTCTGCAGCTCCTCATCTGTCTGCTATGCCTCTAGAAAGCAGCGAAGCCTCCACGACTGCTAAAGCAATTATGACAAACTTCATAAATAAGATTCACTCTTCAGGATTAATTTCCAAATTTTTTTATGCAGTGAATAAGAAATTAAGTTAAAAATCAAATGTTTTAGGAAGTTAGGCAGGGCTGGAATGAGTTTAAATGTTAACACAGATTAATAAGTAGAATATTGTGTTCATTTGTGCTAATTATTTCCTCAGAAGGCATCCATCCTATTTAGGCAATTACACAGCCTCAATCCTATTTAGGCAATTACACAGCCTTGAGTCTTCATTTCTTACCAGTACTACCAAGGGACTTCATCTGCTAGCTCAAGTTTGAGACTGTTCATGTGTTTTTAATAACATAGATTTAGTTTGAAAGATGCACTTGAGCTGTTTCCATGTGAATATTCCACACTCACAGAGAAATGCATTTAATCTAAATTTAAACTGTAGCTATAGTAACCAACATTCACTGTGTTTCAGGAGGGCATATATAAGCCTACTCAGACAGAAGGAAACATGTTGTGTTAATTATCATTCTATCAAAACTCTGGAGTTTGTATTTTGGAAAATAATTATCAGAAATTATGAATTCCTACTACCCAGGCTTAGAAAGCAAGAGATTTGCAGGCATGTATTCTAATGTCTCTTACAAGCTAGCTTTGCAGGATTTGATGGAGATCTGCTAGAGCAATCCCCAGCCATAAAAAATAGGGTTAGTGTTTCACTTTCAGGTAGATGATCAGATTTTTCACTTGAGCCAGTCAATGATAGATTCTGTAGATGATTTTGCAAAGGTGGGTAACATCACTTTTACAGTAATGTCCATATTAGTCAAGGTGAGTTAGGACATGTCCTTGTTTCATTCCTCTGACCACAGAACTCTAAATGTTGCCTGATTTTTGAACAGCTTAAATCAGAGAGTAAATCTGTCCCCAGCATGCTTTTCCCAGACTCCCATGTCTGTGGAGAGGCAGTGCTATTCTGCTGCTGTAGGGCAGCCAAGACTCCACAAACCCAGTCCTGCATTTGCCAGAAAACTCCTGCCTGGCTGAGGAAGTGACCTCTCCTTTCCAATGTACGAAATTCACGTTAAATGTTTACTTTAGGTATAGTAAGCTGCCAATGGTCTTGGGAGAGCAGGGTCAAATATTTCATACAAAATGCTGCTAAAATCAACGTGTGTTTCTTTGTTTGTGTTTTCTTTTCCCCAGAGTTGAAAGAAAGGAGCGTGCACGTTTGAAGACGGTGAAATTCAACGCGAAACCCGGTGTAATTGATGCAAAAGGGGTATGTAGATACTGAAACCTTTTGAAATTGCACTTTACAATTGTTTTATCCAGAGTAGAAAAAAAATTAGCAACATAAGGAGTATTTAGGTTGTTACAGCCAAAACCTGCAGTATAGTGAAATGTAGATCTGAGATTAGTATGATATAATCTTTGAAATTATTAAATATTCTTTTTATAATAATACTGAATGACAGTGCCTCCTAAGGGGAAGATACTGAGAAAACAAAGAGCATTCTGTGATAGCTGTGATTTTAGTCAAATGACGGATAGAGAAGAAAAGACTTTTAAAATGAATGCAGATGGATAGTTTAATGAAATAGGACCAGAAATTCCCTGGCTTCAAAAGCTGTTAAATCACAAACCAAAGGTTGTAAGTTAAGGAGTTCTGGATATTAAAAATTACGTTTTGGGTGTTCTGCTTTGACAGTTGTGACAGACATTGAACACAGGTGTGTTTCACACCAGACACCATGGCCAAACAACACAAAACGTGCAAGTTCCATTCCAGCAGCGCTGCCTGGACAGAACAGGGCTCCTGCTGCTGCCACTTCAGAGACTTGCTTTATTGTGCCCAGGTCAGCAGTTCTCCTTAGCCTGATGCCTGCTATCCTGTCTGGTGCCATCTGGCTGGCAAGTATCACAGCAGGAGAAATGCCCACAGCCCTGGCTGTTGAGGTATATTTTTCTGCTGAAGTGTAGCTTGCAGTTGTAGCACTAGTGAATACTTGACATTTGCAGGGATTTATTTTTGAAACCCGTCCAGTTGGCATGTTTGGAATTTACAACTGAGGGCTTCTGTGAGCAAACTAGGAGACAGAGATTCAGCAGCCACGAGGGAAAAGTCCTGCTTGGCTGCAGAAAACAGAACAGGGCCAAAACTGTGTGGTGAGTGAACACGACCATAGGTAGGTGCTAGCAAGGGAAATAACCAAGTGGTTCAGCAGGTCCCTTCCAGACCTGCTGTTCCTGTGATCTTCTGCCTAGTTTGAAATACTCATTCTTAATCTCTTCTTCCTTCAGTTTCCCTCTATAATGGTAATACTAATAATTCCCTTATTCTGTCTTTTCAGACAAACTAGCAGGGTAAGAAATTCCTCTTCCCATGGACACAGAGTTCCTAGCACAGGGGTTCCTATGTCTCTTCATGCCAGCAAAATAGTATTTCACACTTGAAAATACTTCCCTATTACTGCTCTACAGAACAATTCCTGAATTCCATACAAATGCAAAATTATTGCTTGAATATTGACTGAAATATTGTTGAATATTGACTGAAACAAGTTTTCCAGACTTACGAGGCACATGGAACTGTACATTACTTGCACTTGCAGATAATTCAATAAAAAATACATAATAAAAAGCACTAAGAAAAGACTGATTCATCTCATAACATTTCTTTAGAAGTCAGAATTTCATTATTTAGTTTGAAATGACCACTCTCTGCAACCCTATGTATTCATGTTGCCACTTACTTTGAGAGATAATAAGTTTTATATTGCCAATGAAATCACTTCTTAAATGTCTATTTCCCATGTATAAACAAAGCTGCAGGGGAATAATTCATTCATATAACTAATGATCCCTTTTCAAGTGATTCTGTCAAGAATTTAATTACTCTTGATTCCCCAAATTGTTTTTCCATTTTTGTCATCAGTGTAACATTAATCTTCCAGCTACTCAACATCAAACACTGTTTGATTCAGTGTTTAGGAAATTGTGTAATTACAAGGCAAGACCACTTGCCTTTTGGGACCAAACCTTCCACAAGAAATGAGATATTCGAGTATACACATATGTATGTGGATTGAAGGTGTCACTATTTCCATTTGGTCTTTCAGTGTCCAAAAAGAAGTGTTGTAAAATGTCTAAGAGTCCGCACTTAACATTTTTACTTCTTTTTTTTTTCAACTTTGGAAGAAATTTAGCCCAGGTAAACAGGGCTGCAGAAGGCCTAAGAAAATGATTTTGTTTCAAAATCAAGCTGAAATTCCAATAGGAATGAGCTGATGTGGGTCTGTGGCTTCTTTGTCTCATACATTTATGACTGTGTGGGCAAGTGTAAATGTCTTAGTTTACTCTAAAGATGAAACTGAGAGAAATCTTTCCATGGAATATTTCTAAATTTGGCCAGGAGATGTGAACGGAAGCATTTAAAAAATAATTTAAAAAATAAAAACACAAACAAAAAAAAAAACCCTTGACTGAATACAGAGAATCCTTGGGGATTTTGAACAGCCAAAGGTGCACCTTACTTCTATTTTATCTGAATCATCTCACTAGCCCTTCCATTGTTCAAGAGCTAAGAACCCACAGCAAATTCTCTTTTCCTGAGAGAATACCAAAATTTCTTTGAGATAACTATGATTTTGAAGTAGAAACTGCCTAGTTATTCTATGGGTTTATAAAGTCTTATGCATTTTCATCTCTTTGTGCCTCATTTTTAATCCTATATCTGGAGATTCGATGCAAAGAAAGTGTTACAGGTGGGGTGACACTTGTAGTTGATCAGCTCCTTGTGTATCACTAAAAAAGGTGTTTAAGAATGCTCAGCAATACAGTTGACAAACCTGTTTGTAGGAAGAGCTAAAGGATAATCTTTCCAAAGGCCCAAAGTTCCTCTTTTTCAGGCCAAACTTGTATGTTACTTCATCTATAAAATTAATTCAAAACTTCTTAAAAATGTGATTTAGAATATTTATATGACTTTAGATTTGTTTCATTGGACTCCTCCAATATATGCCTTGTGAAATTAAAGTCTACAAAATCAGGATGGACAGAGAAACAGGGAATGTGAATCAAAATTAGGGAGCTCTAGGGAAACCTTCTGATCTCAAGTTGAAATAAGGCCACGGATAGTACCTTTGCATGCAATGCATAATTAAATTCCCATGCTCATTATTACAGGATATTGCATAAAAAATAAGTAAGTTGAAAAAGAATTAGGTAGGTTAGCAAGTAGCAAAACTAAAGACAACTTTAAAACTTTTGTCATGTAACTCAGAATATATTAATTGTTGATTTCAGGAAGAGATGTAATAAAAGGGAAAGGATCGTATTACTTCTACTTTTTCTTTTAAACATCTGTTATTGGACAGTGCCAAAAAGCTACTTGGCTAACTGGATCTCTAGCTTAACCCAAAAGGGCTACTTTTCTTTCATTCTCTTTTTTTTCTGACCCAGAGAAATTTATTTGTTCATGCTCAGGGACATCACCGGGATCCAGGCCCCGTTAACGCTTTTAAAGACATCAGATCAGTTAGAGATGGTAACATCTATGTAGTAAGGAAAAGAATACAAAACCAGTTATAAGCAGTTTCATTTCACCAAGGAAAGAATATGCTTCTATTTCCTTGACCAAGTTCAGCCTCTGTCTTCATTCTTATAATTGTTGTCATGAACTTCAGCATTTTTTCTAATTGTCACTGAAGGTGGCTGGTGCATCAAATCCACCACTACACTGCTTTGGTTCCCTACAGCCACTCTCTGCTGCAGCAAAGGACAGGGTTTCCAGGACACTGGAAATGTTAAAAAAAAATTATAAATGAAGAGAAGATAACACAGTTATGATTTCCTAAGCATTTGCTTTCTCAGTCTTTGGGGCTCACTGGTCTATGGATAATCAATGGAAAATGGAGCAGCTCAAAGGTTTATGCCTGATATTTTTGCTGGAGGAAGCCAAAGAAGTTATGTAAGCACAGGCTTCATTAAAAAGTATGTTTTATGCTATGTTGAACTCAAGATCAAATCTCAAGTATCTTCTGATGCTCACCTTTGCACCAAAAGGAGCAGAGCATGTGAGTAGCTGTGAACAGGGTTATGTATCTACCAAAACAGCATAATGAGTTCTTGGTAACTCTCCCTACCACAGGCTTCAGACTGAACAAAACCAGCCTTTCCTTTTCTAATCTAAAAGCCACAGTTGTTGAGGGCTTTTTGGATTTTTTTGTGAATCAAACAGAGTGTCAAGTGACAGGAATATTGCAGGGGGGAAAGAGATTAGCCAGTAATCTGCTTTTTTCTTAACTGTTGTAATTACAACAGGTCTTTCAGGAGACAAAAATTGCAGCTTTTGCTCTTCTCCCTGTCAGATCACATACACTTCCTTGACTGTCTCTTGAAAATATTCCACAGTTGAAATCATAGCTCTTGGAAATACTTTTAGCAGCACCTCAGTTTTACTAATATTTATGGGTGTTGCCTGTTTTCAGAGATGTCTTGAAATATCAGCAAAAATGTAGACAGAACTTAATTTTATACAGAGTACTGGGTTTTTTATACCACATGCCTTTTCATTTCACACCTTATCTGGCCAGTGACTCCAGAATATTTTCTTATGTACAAATATTCTATTTCATTTCCCAATGAAATGAAAGTGGTATCTCCCACAATTTCCATTTTTTGTGTGTGTGTCAGAGTGTGGGGAGATATTCAGCCCATGTTTACTGGGAAGCATTCCCAGATGGGTACCTGCCCTGGTGAGGATGTTCAGCAGGGTGCTGAACAGGATGAGGTGCCTGCCAAGAAAAGGGACTGCCCTATTCTTTCAAAACCCCTTCCAGCTCTGCTGCTCATCAGCAGTGCAGGTCCTGGGCTGTGACCCACACCACACTGCTCCATCACCATCCATTAGGGTTTTTTTCTATCCACTTAGCTTGTCATCCACAGTTCTTTTCAGATTCCAGTCAGATAAGCTACATCACACTCAGCCACCTCTTCAGTTGCCTCTACATGAGTTTATTGCAACAGTTAGAAGTTGGATAGCATTTAATAATATTTCTTATGTGCAGATTCTGTTTACAGATCCCACAGATATCTGAAATGTAAAGTCATCTTCTTGTTTTATTGTCATTTTAGCAACATTGCACTAAGGCAGGAAAGGAGAAAGTGAAACCTGACTGAGATAGCAAATTTGGTACTGTGGAGTAAACAACCTCTGCATATTTAATGCACCTCTCCTCCAAGTGTCAAAATCCAGTGACCAACAGAACTTGATACAGAGACACCTTCTGACAGTTTAAAGTATTTAAGGGGGGCAGGGGAGAAAGCCAAACAAATAAACCCACACAGTTCAAAACCATTTATGCTCTACAAAATCATCATATTTTCAGCCCTAGTCATCCAAACAGAGCAAAATTGGTCTTTGGGAACCTCAGGTGGTCACCTCTGCCCTGAGGGTTTCTTCTGTAACTTCCTCCTATATTCCAGATTTGTCTAATCTCTGCTTAAAGACCTGCCACAACAGATAGTTCATATTCTTCCCAAACAGCCCATTTCAGTGCCTCACTCTCCTCATTCTTAGAAAGGGCTGGACTGCTACAGTTTAACCCTGTTTTTATTTCTTCTTCTATGACTGTCTATGGAAATTGGATTATTTGTCTTTGTCACGAAGCAGAAGCCGCAGTCACACCTGCCCTGCTCTCACATACAGCATCTGTGCTAGTGGTTTACAGGGGCAGATCTGGGTGTATTAATGCAGAGAAAAAGGCAATTATCTCAACTTAATCCCTGACTGAAAAAAAGCATTACAGTATATTAGGCTGTCTGTACCCTCTCTCTGCCTAATGAAGATTTTTTTCTAACATCAATTCTTTACTAGGCTTCAGTTTTCTAAGTATAAAGATTCACCTTTAGGGAGAAGCAGTTCTGTAGTCCATAATCTGAAAGTTTTCCTCATATGCAGTGGATTTTGGCCAACTTTTTCTTTGCACTTCTTTTCTAAAGATATTAGACAAAATTAACAGATTTCCTAAAGTGATTGGTACTGGGACAAGCATAAAAGTAGAGGAAAAACCACAATCTAAGTACCTTCAAAAAGCTGCTGATCTGGAGAGCTCGTTATCACTCAGTCTGTTGTGTACAGGGTCATCATTCCTGAGAGGCAAAGGGCATTCTTCATTCCAGGCTACAGCTTCCTCACAAGGGCAAGCAGAGGGCAGGCACTGATCTCTTCTCTCTGTTGTGACCAGTGACAGAACTCAAGGGAATGGTCTGAAGTTGAGTCAGGGGATGTTTAGGTTGGATATTGGGGAAAGGTCTTTGACCCAGAGTGGGCTGGGCCCTGAACAGGCTCCCCAGGGAAGTGCTCACAGCACCAAGCCTGACAGCATTCAAGAAGTGTTTGGACAATGCTCTCAGGCCCATGGTGTGACTCTTGGGGATGGTTCTGTGCAGGGCCAGGAGCTGGACTCAATAATCCTTGTGGGTCCCTTCCAACTCAGGATATTTTATGATTCCATGGTTTTTTCTCTGTTGGATTTAAGTTCTGTCAAAATCTTTAAAATCTCCAAAATGGTTAAACATTGGGTGTCATGGAAGAATCAGATCTCAGCATCATTCTTGTTTGTGGAACAACTTGTTTCTGGGAGGAGATGACTTCTTCCCACATAGGAGTGTGCTGGTTTTAACACCAGCAGGAAATTAAACTCCAAATAAGCCATTCCACTGGATGACTGCCAGTAAAGGGTAGCCAGCTTTTCCTGCTGAATCCACACAACCCAGGGATCATGTGTGTGGTATAGAACAACAACTTGGTCACACACTCAGTGTCCACCTCCCTCTCTGAAGCCAGGACAAGGAGAAAAATCTGAATCTCATTTGTTCAAATGCCCTTGCTCTTTCATGAGTTTTCACATCCTCCACAGCTCTGTCTTCACACTTCATGATGGAGCTCTTGCCAGGCAGTGGATGCTGGTAACACTTTTGGATTGACATGAGGCTGCAAAATTGGGCTGCCCTGACCATTCCCCTAGAGCTGAACACTTTTTGCTCAGAGTTTCTCCAAGGTGCATTAGAAATAGTGCTGCCATCAGCATCTGCTTCACTCAATGTGCTGGAGTAATCAAATGAAATCCAAATGATAAAACAGCACATAGCCAGAAAGATTTAACTGTACGGATTCTTGTTGTGCCAGGTTATCTTGAGGCACCCCCCGAAGACATGCAGTAATTTGAAAATAATGTATGTTGGGTCCAGGTACAGTCAAAAATAAAGGAAAACAAGTGAGTCTTCAGTTTTATGTCATGGTAGCAGTGTTGGCTCTGGAAGGGAACTGGTATGCCTTAAAGAATCTTGGTTTTAAGAAGATGAATCAGTTCTAGAAATTGTGAAGAAATGACTGTCAAGTCAAATCTGAGGCTTTTACCCAGCTGAAGTGAAGAAATATGTTTCTTTAGCTTTCTTTGAAAAATCCAGTAGAGTATTTGAAAAAAAGTCTTTCAAATCGAAAGAAAATATTAAAGTAAAAAATTTTTGTGTCTGTTTTCCATATTTCATTTTGTTGAGAAGTACAAATTCTAAATACCAGCCGGCAATTTGTAAGCAAAGTAGATTAGAGTAGAAAATTTGAGAAATAAATGACTTGTCATTGAATTTATCAAGATGATTAAAAATATTTCTGCCTATTGGAATCTTCTCACTCAAAGAAAATACTAAAAGAGTCATTTTTCAGTTAATGAGCAATATAAGCACACATATTTTATAGATTTTACCGTTTTTTCTGTAATTTTTCTGTCATTCTGATAACTGTGTGGAGTTTTATTTATAGGATAATATTGTTTCTTAGGTGGTCATAATATTAGGGACTATTGTAGCTGTACTTCCTATCCCACAAGAAGTTTTTGCCATCCCTGCTTAGGTAAGAGAAATTTTTAGGAAAGTCGCTGACAAAAAGATATGTAGTGCAATGTTTAAATCAGTCACAGATTAAATACAACACAGTGAAAATTTGCTAGCACAGGTAAAATACCAAAGTTTACAGCTGAGAGTTAATTGTTTTTCTTCTGAGCTGTTCCAGCAGAAATTTGTGCTGAGCTGAACTTCATGCGTGGTCTATTTTTATAACTTGCTGTCTAATATCCGGTATAAATAGTAGGAAGTTTGTGTGTATGTCTAGATAATGCCATAGTTACTTGGGTTTTCTTCTGAAAAATTGGTTGAAAAGAAAAATTTGTAGTATTGGCAGTAGAAATTGTGAAAGAATTAGAAAGTGAACATTTTCTTCTAGTAAGATATCACACAAAGATCCAGAAGTGTGGAGTTTAGCGTCAACACTCATCCAGAAAAGACATGCTCTATATTTCACATCTTTATTTCTGACTCAAAATTAAATGCAGCTCAGTGATTGCCTCAGTGACTCAGAGACCCTGTTTGGAAGGTTATAGGGACACAGGAACTGCCACAGTTCATCTAACCATCCAACTTGATATCCTGCTTGTGAGACTGGTCCTGTGAGATGCATTACTGCAAGATGTGGGAGCTTCACCTCCTAAACAAACCTCAAACGAGTCTCTTAGAAACTGACTTTGGGTTTGTTTGCCCATGCTTTTATTTATTATAATTTAACTGTAAGGCCTAAATAAATCAATGTATTCAATTAAAACCAAGAGCCTGGTATGATTTGTTTGCTGAGCCAGACCCTTGCCATAACTCAGCCTGCTCTACCAGTCATTCTTGCTTTAACTCAAAAGGAAAGTTCAAAAGATTATCTTGTCCAACTCTCTTTCCATAAGCACAGTTTGAAGGCATGTAGGTATTGTAAAACTTTCTCCACTACTCCATAAGAAAGTAAGAGTAATAAAGGTGTTTATGAAGATTATTTTGTGCAATGGTCCATTTAATGCAGTAGTTTGCACTTGCACAAGTGATTGCATGAATATTTCCACAAAAAACAGTTATAAATGAGCAAGTTGGTGGTTTTTTAATAGCACAGATAACCAACAACTTCTGCAGCTTTATTTATTATTGAAATTAAGTCAAAAGGCTGCATACAAACCAAAATCCTCAATTTCATTTTAAAACCTAAAGAAGTACCAGCAGTCAACTGGGAATCAATGTTCAAAAAAAGATTTAAGAAAATACCTTAGACAACTGTGGAACAAAGTTCAAGTGGATAAAGGTCCTACAGTGTGCTGTAGGAAAACCTGTGGGTCTGGGTGATCAGACAGTCCCAAATCTTTGCCAAGTGCACACTATGCTACCTTTGATCCCTGGGGCTCTTCTGACATCGTTGTTGCACCAAGAGTGCTGGGACAGGTTCACACGCACAAAGGATTATCAGCGGGATCGCAGCTGATCACGTACATCAGCTCTGAGTGGGAAAGTTCCCTGTCAGGAAAAAATATTGACCAGCATAGGGGAACATTTAGGACAACGTCAAAAACACTTCCTGATTCCAGCTGGAGACTTGAGGAAGGAAAGGAAGACCTTCACACTTCCCATTTGGCTGCAGTGAGCTTGGCTAGGTCCAAGCCCACGCTGGACCACAGCACAACTCTGAGATGCTGTGTTAGAGCTGGGAGAGGATTGTTGTTTAGCTCTTTTCCCTTCACCACCCCCTTCTCTCCAAGCACTGCAGTGTTATTCCCCACAGTACTTAAGATTAGCAGATTTGTTTTAAATGTGAAAAAATTATCTAAGCTTTTCCACTTCCCTTGGGGTGGATTATTCTACATCCAAATTGATTTCACTGTCAAGGAGCTTTGCCCTTTCTTATTTTCATGCTATCAATTCCAGTGCTGCTGTTTGAACAATTCCTTCCCACTTGTATCGTGGTGTACAACCTGCAGATAAGTGTAAATTACTTTGGCTGTCACGTAAGCAAGATTTTATGTTGGTGTTTCATCTTGCAAACATTGATATAACCATGCAAATTAGCATAGAAAAATGCTCCCTTCATACCTTGCACCAAGTTAAATACAGGTTTGCAAAATTGTACATACTGATTTTACATGTTTTCTTCAAAGTCTATTAGTCTTTCTTCTCCCCCAGTAGTTTATATTGGTTATAACTGTTGTTTTTCAGGAATTAAAATTGAGTTGCTGGCAGACAGCAAGCAATAATTCAGTCTTTAAAAAATAAAAGTATTAAAATTTTTTACTTATGAATACTAAGCCACCCTACCCTGGTTTGGAGAAGCTAGACAGCATGGAGTTTTTAATCAGGCTTTTACTTTTTCATTTGGATTGCCAACACCCAAATCTCCCTACAACTTCATGGGAAAACTAAGCAAGCAGAGTTATTTTCATCTAAGCTTCTTCTCACCCAGTTGGTTCTCACTTATCAAAACAGATCATGGTACAAAATTTCAATAAGGAATGACTGTAGACCAGGCTTGAAGTATCTAAGAAAACTAAAGGCTGAACTTAGCAGAGTAGGAATGTCCTTCCCCTTGCATCTCATAAAAAATCACAGAGAAGTTGGCTAGTGCTGTTTGCAGGGTGTAACTGTGTGTGCAGACTGAGAATGGAAGATCAACATCTCAGAGAATATACTCTGTGATCCCTGGACAGCCAGGCTTACAGTTGCCACTGACAGCTCCTCAGCTTATCTTGTGCATGTCTGCAGGGACACCAGGAGTTGCTTTCTGTGTGTGTGAGCCCAGTTCACGGCCAACTTTGGGGTTACATCAGGAAAGCAAGAATGGTTCAATTCTAGAGCATTGGCAATCCTCTAGACTTGGTCAGGTCATTTAACCTGAGATTTCAAATTCATGGCTCGGGATTGCCAGGAGAAAAAGCCCATTATAAAACCAGTGAGGTGATATATATGCTTCCAAGGAGAAATAACACTGAGTATATGTTACAGTCCAAAAATTTTCCTTCTGGTGTCAGTGCAATTTTTTGGTTTGATGGGAGAGATTTAGAATACATACTAGAGATATCTATAAAATTAAAATATTAAAATATAGGGATTTAACAGTGTTTGAGTGCCCAATCTGTTATTAAAGTCAGTGTTCAAATGAGTGAATGAATCTCTGTTATATAAAAAGTGTCAGTTAAATATAGAGAAAAGGATTGCAGGGACATAATGTTGATAATAAATTTTGTAGATATTTGTAGAAGGGTTTGTACATGAGGAAATTTCATTTAGTTTAGGCCAAAATCAGGTGTTAAATAAGAAGAATAAGAAAATCACATTGCAGATAAGAAGCAGTAAAATTCATTTCTCATATATACTGCTAGACCAATCTGAGAACAAAACTGACATACATTATCATAGAATATAAAAACTAGGTTAAAGCATAGCTCAAACCTGCCTAAAATTAGATGGTATATGAAATCCATCTACACCCTGTAAAAAAGAATTTCACAGCCAGTGCCCTGGAACAGCTTTCTCTCAGGTGGTCCCTGTACACTGGTTCCCCACTCATGACTGAGGATTAGCATTTGTTGAATGAAATGGCAAAAGAAATCAGTCCTGAAGCAGTTGGGAGTTTATTGGCTTTGACAAAATAGATTTGTTAGACCACCATAAAAAAAATTTTTCCCCAGCATATTTAGGATCTTCTTCAAAGCCTAAAGAGGACAACCTGTGTCAAGATCAAATCTGGACTAAATAGTAGGGGTTGAGTCAGCTACACTATGAAAAAAAATGTGGGAAGCAGCTCAAAGTAAACAACAATATAGTTGCCTATTACAGTAATGTAAAACTATCAAATTACTGAGTTTTGTGATGTTTACCACTATGAAGAAAATTTTTAAATTGGATTGTTTATTTAATGTTACATGAAATTTCCTTTAAAAAACACTACCCTCTCTTAGCTGATGAGTAACATATTCATGGCTGCTGAGCCTAGGGAAAAACATTTAGAATACAAAACTGATGTTGACACAAAGAAGTACCCAAGTGGGTTCTTGAGAAGCAGAAACACACAGCGGTTTAATGTCTGTCACAACCAGGGAAGGCTGGAATGTGTAACCCAGGCTTACATAACCAGGGACATCTGGGGATACATGGTCAAGCAACAGTGCACCATGCACACCACAATTATTTTTCTTGGCTTCTTCAAAACACAGTCTATGCTTAAGTAGTACCAAACAAGGATTCAGGGCATGAGTGAATGCTTTCCTCCACTTTTTTTTTCTGAGAAGAGACTCTTTTCCATTGCAGATCAAGTGCTGTGAATGATGTCACTGTTCTGTTGTCAAACAACTTGAAAATTTCATTTGCCTTTTAGTCTTAGGCACTTGTCTGTTTAAAGTGCCTCCTACTGTGGTTGCCTAGGTTAGTGGTGATCTGTGTGATGGCAGTGACATATACAAGTAATCTCTTGAACAGGTTTTTCACTGCAACTGAAATGCCTGAGTTATTTGCCATTACAGGTTTTTACATTATCATGGCACAAAACCTGCAACTTACAAGGAATCCATTTTCAGTCAGTTTCTCACTGACTTTCAGAAACTCTGCCTGCATAAATGCTGTTGAATCAGGCTAAGCTTGTTATCACAATTGCAATTCCAGTTGCATGAAACTTTTGTATCAGGTGGAGAGATGGAGGCGAAGACCTCTGTCTTATTTACCCTACATTTATTTCACAGCTTCCCAGAAGCATATGGAGCCTATGGCTCCAGAGTATTTGACAGCTCCAACGTTTCCATTGTATTGAAATAAAATTTCTCAAATATACATCTGAATTTTGGAGTTTAACCTAGCCACAGATCCTCATACACATGATCCTTTCTTAAAAAAGAAAATACACACTCAGTGTTGGTCTCTACTCTTCCACCAATGGAGCAAAATCTGGAATAAACATGGTGTGTACCATAGAAAATATGGTTGTATTATCTGTGAGTCTCCCTCTTCTTTCTTTGCCAAGCCCCTTTTCTCTATTCATTAGAGATATAAATCATCATATCTGTAAGAAGCCTTTTTGGGGTTGTCAGCAGGATTTCATATCCTTAAGGTGGAGACCATCAGCCTGACTTTAATACCATTTATATTGGATACAAAACCAAAGTCAAGGCTCTTGTCTTTGATTCCTTGTGAAGAAACATGCACTTAATTTAAGAAAACAAGCACTTGGTAAGCTCATTCAGTTAATGCCAAGGACTAATTATTTCTATAAGTTTGCAGAGTCAGACCCACTTTAATGTTTTATAATACTTTACAGTCTCTTTGTTATTTAAAATATAAACCCTCTGACTACACCATGCTAGTATATATGGTCATTAACATGAATATACACATTGATTAATCTATAGAAATATTATCACATGCATAGACATATTTGGTTTTGGATATTAATATAACTAGATCAGTCTTATTTTAGGAAGAAAGCTTTTTACTGGTGTAAATACAGTGACATAGTCACACATGATAGTCATCTGCTGTGAACTGTCAGATTTTGATCATCCAAATTGAAGTGGAACAATATAATTAAAAAAGCAACCCAGTAAAAGCAAAAGGAGAAAAAGTTTTTATAACAGTATAAAATATCTGTCTTATTTGGTGTATACTGTTAGATCATGCCTAAGTGAGAAAATAATATATGCTTTTCTGGTGAAAATGAACTTTCTGAAGTTTTTGCTCTAGACCGTTGGAGAAAAAATTGAAACAATATATAAGTGTTATTTCTCATATATTTTCTGTGAAACACAGCATATTTATTTATTATTTTGATAACGTTCTCTTGAATTCCAAAGTGCCGTAATGAAGTGGTTGTAATTTTAAAACCCCCTTGCTTTTTGAGGTGTTATTGTTCATATATATATTTTTCCCTTTTAAAGTGTGTAGTGCCAATTGCATTACTATGTCAAATTCAGATAAATCATGATAAACAACATTTTCACAAACAGAAATGTTAACATGCTACATTCCTTTCTTTGGAAAAGTAAAAGAAATTATCACAGAAAACACATTTTAATTTAATTATGTCCATTAGGTCATTAAAGTGATGTAATGAGCATGTCAGTCCTCCTTTCATCCATAGATTACTTTAATCCTTCATGTGCTTATTTTTTTCCCTCTGGCTTTCTTTCATACTTGCTTTGTTTTGAATTTGCATGCTGTCTGGATTATTTGTGCATGACCTCCACTTTAATTTCATGTTGAATGTTTACATACTCTGAGATTTTCATGGATCATTTATTCTACATGTGCATTTTTTTCTTTGTTTTCAGTTACTAAACTTTAAATATGCTTGAAATGTAAAAGTGGTATGAAACTTTCGTGACATGAGTATGCAACTATTTCAACAGATTTTCAGTATCCATCTTTCAAAAATACATATTTTAAACCCCATTTTATTTCATTATTTCAAAATGTAAGGAAAGAAATTGTATTTTAAGACTCAAAATATATTCCATTGCAGAACTGGAGCCAAATAATGGTTATATTCAATTTGAGCAATGACAAGCACATGAGATTGGTCCTTTAAATTATTTAAGAAGGTCTCTGCTTTCTTGGAGGTCATCACTTGGAAAGTCCTGTGTATATGTTCAGTATAAGAGACATTAGAGGTCATTGTCTGACTGACAGGACGGATCACTTCAGACACACAGTCTGCAGCTCTGTGTGCCCTCAAGAATGCCAGCTTCTTTCAATTGACTCTATAGGGACCCTATTTCCTTATTTACTATCTGAAATAAGTGTCCCAAGTAGGCAAATTCTGTTTTTACACGGGATAGTCCTGTAAGTCCTTGCAACTGTTTATGGAGTCAAAGGTTTTATCATGTAAGAAACACCAATTTCTTCTATACTAGTTTCTGATTTGAAGAATTACAGCAAAATATGTTGATCAACATGCAATGAAATCCTGCTTATCAGCAGAATTCTATTTCTAAATCACTTAGAACTAAAAGTATATTCAGAGAAACCTAATGCATAAATATACATCTAAAAAATAAAACAGAGTTGAGGTTCTTTTCATTATGCCTGAAAGAAGCATTAAAACATGTGTAAGAAGTTGTCAATAAGGAGGCCAAATAAGACATTATGAAATCAACAGCACCTACCAGTAAAGAAATTTTAATATTTATTAACACAGGGCTGAATTCACACACTATAAGCAAATCAAAGGCTTCTGCTTTCCACATTACAGCCTATTCTTTTCAGACAGCTAATTAATTCTGTGCACAGTCTGCTGTGCTTAAAGATGGATGCCTTGATCTCAAAGCATGCTGAACCATCTGTAGCCCTTCATCCAAACAAGCCAAACACTACAGTTTCCAAGTAAGGAGCTGCACATTGTGACTTCAGACCTCTGGAGTCAAATTGATCCAGTCTTCAGGAGCTTTGCCTTCAAATTTCAGACCTCACCACACCTCTGATTCTTTGCAGCCACTTAGTTTGTGCTGATTTGAGTCACTACAGTTCTCTCCACTTTTACAAACTAGTTGTTTTGTCAGCATGAGTGTGACAACAATTAGACGTCCCTGTTTTTGCCCCATGCCTTTTCTCCTTCACAGTCATTCAATGACAAGCGTAAAAAGAACTTCATCTTTTCACGAAAATTCCCATTCTACAAGAGCAAGGAGCAGAGTGAGCAGGAAACAAGTGATCCAGAACGTAAGTAACCTCTCGGAGACGATGTCACATGCAGCAGCACAACAAATGGGTGACACGCATGATGCCAGTATCCCACACATCTAGGCAAATATCTGTCATAGGCAGGCAGGAGAGGTATTACTACTGTGACCAATGTATGACTGCAGTTTGGATCCAGCTTCTCCTTCCATCTCTGGAAATACTATTTTCAGAAGAATAAAGCAGTGACCTTAACTTTTGGAAGCAGAAATACGGCTCCTCAAAGTTGTTGTGACACCTGTCAGAAATCCAAAATTGTCTCTCAGAAATATTCCCAGATCTGAATTGGCTCAAAATAAGGCAAACATGATTTCTTTCACATACTAAACTAATTAGTTTTTAAAATATCTATTCTAATCGGGCAGCTTCATTGGAAGTTTAACAATTAAGGGAAGCAACCAAGTTAACAGCTTAAAGAACTAAACTGGTTCTTGGAATGTGTACCACCACAAGCATGTATTGCTTGCTTAAATTATATGGGGAACCAGCATTAGTAAAAATATTTGCTAGTTCCAAGCCCAAATGTTCACTTCTTATTTTCTTAATAATTCTATCCTAAATTTATCCAGTGAGGATAGTTTCTGGAACTTTATTTATCTGGTTGTTTCTTCTTCCTCACGGCTCCAAAAGGCACGTTTCACAGTCACTGCCACTTTCTTTGGCTGAATTTCCATAGAATATGGGTCTAAATTCATTTCAGAAAGAAAAGGCAGGGATCCAGATTGCTCAATCAACATGGTCAGTCATGGTAGTATCCATTTCAACTCCACTGACTTCTTCCTTCCTCTTCTGCGGCTGTTCTTCCTTTCTCATTGCTCTCTCTGGGGACTTCCGTGCAGGACATCCCCGGATTAGGTGACGACGGTTATGGAACAAAGACTCTGAGTAAGTTCCCAGGAATGGTCACTGTAAACCCTTTTTTGTTTTGTTTTGTTTTGGCTTCTGTTTCTTCTCTGAGGACCCTCCACTCCTAGCATGCACAAGATAGAGTTTTATTTGTTACCCAGCTGTGAATGCATTACAAATGTTTCAATCGTTCTGTTCTGCATGACGGTATTAAATAACATACAGTGTATCAAGCAGACACTTTCACTTCTTTTGTAATAACACCTTTTGTTTCTGACAGTATCTTATTGTTCCCATCATGGCAGTTCTGTAGAGTAGCATACCTAGAACATGTTTTGCTGCCTAAGACTGTTCTTTTCAGCAACAACCCCTCCCTCTCCATCTAAAGGGAAAATTAAACATTTTAACATGATCACATCCTGAGGAGATCAATAGAAAATTAGTTCATGCTGTTGCTTCTGCATTTTCAGCTTTTTGCATGGGAGTGTTTGTTACTTTGCTGCATTTTTAGATTAGTATTTGTTATTAATGGAAGAAGTCATTTGCAGGCTAGAGAAGATCATGCATTTTCCAAAGCTAACTTTGGACCAGTTTTCACCATCAGCAACCTATTCTCTGTCACACAACCTTAATCATTTTTTTTTCTGATGCAGCAATCCTGTCTCAAGACTTGGCATTGCAGAGTGTATAATGTGTCACATAATTGCTCAGAAACAATTTTTCTTCCTCAAAATGTGAACCAGAAAAACTGTATAGAATGAAATATTTGCTGCTGACTTCTACATCTATAGCTATATTAAATTCTGTATCCAGAGCTAAATAATGTAAACAAAATGCCACTTGCATGCATTTGGCTACTTGTTCCTCAGTTGTTTTTCGTTTTCTTAAGCACCAAGTAATTGGAGCAAAATGTGTGTTAATGCTGCATCACCTGCTGATTTGTGTGTGCTTTTTAATTGCAGGAATGCACATCCATGCACACAGTTTTGGAGATTATTCTGTTTCTGACTGAATTGTTGAAGGAACATTTTAATGGTTTAACTTAATGCCATGCAGTGGCTCACAATTTAAAGATGAAAGCTTTATCTCTTGTACCAGGAAGAACAAAACTGGTTTAGTCAGTGATAGACAGCAAATGTCACTGCCACCTGAATTTTAACAATTCTGTGATCATTTAAGTGTCATAGCAGCTCATTAGCAACAAATGCAGATCCTTCCCTGCTAGAGAAAAGTAAAACACTTCAGATCTGATAACCTTCCTGAATATGTGTCCTTACAAAGAGAATCGTCCATAACATCCAACCATTTGAAAGTTACCTGAATTCTGCAAATTGATAGGGAACAAAGTAGCACCGAGGTGCTGTATAGGCTGTAATGCCTGTGTTAATATTGCACCTAGTTTTAAATTACTGGTACACCTCTAGACATTCCCACCAATCCAAATTTTGTTAGTTTTCAACTCAGGCATGCTTTTTAATGACAGTTCTTACTATAAAGGATATTTGTTATTTTTCAATAAAGTTGTTCAGGGTTATGTATAGCACATCATTTTGAGATAACCCTTGTTAACTTGCTACAAAATGTCTGAAAGACATTGTGCTGTTTTCTTCAAAATATGAGTTGAATTTTTAAAAGCTTCTTCCTAAACCCAAGATCAAGGTTTCCCATTGCTGTTTTTATCAGATATCATCCCTTCTCATTTTTGTTGCTCCAGTAGCCCCATCATTCCCAATCTATGAACCCTAAGCCAGTAGATTGGTACATGGATGAAAGGCAGCAGCTTGCAGAGAACTTTGGCACTGTTCCTGTCTTTCTCATTAACCCAGGGTGCTCCCAGATGTACAGCCATTATGCCTTTGGTTTCTAAATGTCCTGGACCATCTGAAAAGTTTCAACTGCCAAATGATCTTTCAGGTGCAAAGTAATCAGCATTTCTACCAGAAAAAAAACACTATTTAACGTGGTCCTGCAGAGCTCCTGGAGAGCATATAGCATGATCTTGCTGCCCATAATTAGTCTTCTGACTACAGTTTTGGAATTATTTTCAATAATATAGTAATAGAAACAGTATACCTGACTTGAAAAACCACAAGATTGACCCATCATGTTAGTTCTTACATGCCTGTTCACCCATCCAGACTGGTCTGCCAAAGGTTTTCAGACTCCAGCTCAAATGTTGAGGCTAGACAATATCTGGAAAAAGACTTCTTCCTTTCTTTTTTTCCTTATTTTTTTTCATTGGCTTTGTCTTTTTTATTTTTTCCCCCTTTTGGACAGGATAGATTAGATACAGTTACAATATTTCATACCAAAATAACTGTCATGTTAATCTGTTAACCATTGTGCACAATCCTTTGGGATAGTGCACAGTGATTAAAGACAGACACAGGCTAGAAGTTTAGCAGGAATAGTTTCAATGCATTAATAATGCACATCACTGACAGTGCAGAATATGAGAAGACACTTGGATTTCAATAATCAAGATATAAATATAATAATCAAAGCTCAAGATATCAAGTGAGATCCAAGTTGATCATAATATACATTGAAATGAAGTTATCAGAGATGTCATTTACTGTCTATCACAAAAAGACATGGTTTTGCCATGGCACATATCAGTAGCTAATGCATACCGTCTCTTTCTGAAATGCCACAAGAGAGAAAGCTTTCATTTTGTCTCTGTAAAATATCTAAAAATATTTTCAGGTGATGTCACTGCACAGCTTTTATTTCTGCTCTGCATAACTACCTTTGCATGACTGTGGCAGTTCTTTTAAGTTTCTGCAGCTCTGTGGTGCTTGGTTATGTTCTTTAATTTGCTGTACTGTTCTTGCAGAACATGTTTCTTCTAATGCCAGCGATAGTGAAAGTAGCTACAGTAAGTTACTGCTTTCATTAGAGTCCTTTTATTTTGCATTGCTTGTTTTGTTTCTTTTATTTTGTTTCTCTCCTTGCTACTCTTTTGTTAATGTTAAAAAGATCACTGGAGCAAATGGCTTGGAATTCAAATTTATGACCATGTCTTGAGTACAAAGCTATAAAAGAAAACTGGCAAACTTTATAAGAGAAGGGAGAAAGGTTGTTACTTATGATGTATTAGGGACATAAAACTAAACCTGGCTTTGGGTAGCCTATGCAAGTCAGGATTATTTCATTTAGTGACAAAAATTTATTTCAGTGGGGGTGGGGGGAAGTTTCTTGATGATCTTTTAAAAGTTACTGCACAGCCATAGCCAAATCTGGAAGAGGCATCCTTTCTACAAGGTCCCAATTTTTACTTGCATTTCTGCATGCCTGTATGGATGGTTAAGAAACAGTAGCAGAAATTTTATTGAGCCCTTAGTTTTGACAGTACAGATTTCCTAATGCATACTGCAGTCTTAAGGTAAGACAGAACTTCACTGCTTAGGCACTGCCACTGAATGTCTGATACTGATACCATGTAGGTGGGGGTCCCTACCCTGCAATCTGATTTGCTGGGATTTACAGACTCCATGTGATCATATAACCAAGAGGCACATTGTATATTCTGGGTAACTCTTAGTAATGCCCATAAATTTAACAAATATCACAATTTTTTTGGATGTTCTGGAAAACAGAAAAAAAAAAAGGCATTAAATAAATTGCTAGAAATGTAATAAAGGATAACTAAAATGACAGAGTGCTTTCTAGATCACCCAGTTATTTCATTTATTCAAGCCATTTGCTTAACAAATCAAGTTTTCCACCAGTCACTCAGCACTTGTGCTAAGCACCCACATACATTCAGGTAATCAATGGTATCATACCTCATGTTTACTAGTCCTGATATAACACAGCAGTTGAGCTCTGTTGATAAACACTGGTTTGTTTCAGCAAAACAGCTAACCTTATCCTATTCAGAAATGGTAAATTAGTTTGTATTCTCTTGTATTGAAAAGGTTTCCTTGGAAAGCAATTGCCAGAGTCACAAGAAAATGGTAGGCACTCTTGAATTGCCAAGATCCAGTTCTGAACTGTTTTATTTTTAATGTGCCCTCTACTTGGGAGGAAAGGCAGACTTTATTTTTGATTATATTTATATTGAGATATGAGATGCTCTTTCTCCCGACTGACTTTACAATCAGAAATGAATCAAAGGGTTAAATTTTCAAAAGTTTGCACAAGTCAAATCTCATCCAGACCTGTATATTTCAGAGAGACATCAGGGTAAAAGCCCAGAGGAGAATGTAGATTGATGAAGTGTCTCAAACAGCAGCTTTTAATAGGAGTGCCCAGTTGCAGCCAAATATTTGGGGCATGTCCACAAAAGCCTGTTACCAAATTTGATCATCAGACCGGCCAGGTAGACAGTCCTTCATTGGCTGTGTAATAGCTTAAAATAAAGTGTGTTTTTTTGAGGTGCAGGAAAGGTAATAGAAACAATTTGGGAAAGTTAGCTGGAACATAGACACTTGGAAGAAAAAGTAGTGCTGGAGCAACAGCTGCCCATGGCAGTCACCCTCCTTCTAGAGTGGTTTCCATCTGCACAAGCTCTGCTCTCACTCCAGCAGCATTCTGTTGGCTGGATTTTCCCACACATTACTGGCATTTCAAACAACTTCTGCCTGATGGAGCAGATGCTGGCAGGGATTTCTTCTCTGCCCACAGGATAGCTATGCCATTAAGAAGCAGAGGAAGCCCATCTTAGGTTATGCCAGATGAGGGAGGCTTTAAAATACAGAACCTGGTGCCCAAAGGGCCTGATTTCATTTGCTAAGGATTCATTGGTGTGTGCTAACATGATATTTGAAGGCATAACCTTGACAAATTAGCAGCTGTGGTTCCCACATGGAAATGATTGTTTCAGATGCCCATGGTGGCACCTGAAGTCTAACCGGACTGTGTTCAATTTCCACCTGGCCATGGTACATCAGCATATCTCCTGTGGAGAATTAAAGTTCTCCCCAGTCCAGATGATGGGTCTTTGCATCTTCTGGCAAAGAGATCTGAGATCTGGTGTGTTGACATTGCACAGCTCATCACAGCAAATCTCCCCTAGAAAAATTATGTGTCAGGAACCAAGGAAAATCAGATTAGAGTGAGAGGCAGGTGGTCAGAGAGTGAAATCAACAGATTGTGAGGGACGGAGATAAAAGAAATGAGGCCTATCAAAGGAAGTTCTCTTTTCACTACAGTTCTCACTTTGTGGCACTGTTGAGAAAGGCTGCTACAGTGTAAAAGCTTACCAGCATCTCTGATGTGGAAAGAATAATTACCAGACATATTCCTCGAAATTTTCCTAAAGTATTCCTCACTGTCTCCTGATTTATTTATTCCTAAGGAATGGGGGGGGGGGGGGGGGGGGGGGGGGGGAAGTGCCCAAGGCAACATTCCTGGCAGAAGAAGTCAGCATGCAGTTACTATTTCTGCTACTCTTGTTTGCCTCTGGGTAGCTGGGAATGGAGCTCAGCATCAGCCACTGCCACAGAATCAAGTTTGTATTAACTCCATTTGGGCCCAGCCATGTTGCAGAGTTGTTTCTCAGTGTGATGTAGTGTCACTTTGAGGAGAGTCTGTGTGTTCAAGGTGAGGCACTGCAAGTTATTTTGCAAGGACACCATGTCTCTTGGCTTGGAAACTCATCTAGCCCTCAAACTATGCACTGGTGACATAGAGCATACTGGTGACATGCAGAAGAGAAAAAAAGTAAAGCTGGAAAATTAATGGGGAGCAAATAGAAAACTGCTGGAGGAATCAAGGGGTTTGAATGGGGTTGTGACCCTGTCCCTGTGCCTCCTTTCTCTTCTGTTTCCCCAGAAAATTAGCAGGAAGAAAAGGGTTGCCTGCCCCACTGCTTTCTGAGCTGTGGCAAGCTGGGGCAGAGTGGCTGGCTGAAAAGCTGCCTGGTGGAAAAGGATCTGGGGATGCTAGTCAGCAGCAGCTGAACACGAGCCAGCAGTGCCCAGGTGGCCAAGAAGGCCAGTGGCACCCTGGCCTGGATCAGCACTGGTGTGGCCAGCAGGAGCAGGGCAGTGACTGTCCCCTGTACTCAGCACTGGTGAGGCCACACCTCAAATCATCTGTTCAGTTCTGGGCCACTCACTGCAACAAAAAAACTGAGGTGCTGGAACATGTCCAGAGTAGGGAAATGGAGCTGGGAAGGGTCTGGAGCAGAAGTCTGATGAGGAGCAGATGAAAAGAGGTTGTAGTGAGGTGAAGTTAGTCTCTTTTCCCAAGTGACAAGCAACAAGAAGAAATGGCCTTGAGTTGCACCAGGGAAGATTTAGATTAGATAAAAAACAGAATTTCTCCACTGAAAATATTATCAGGCATTGGAGCAGGACGTGGTTAATTCACCATTCCTAGAGGGATTTAAATTACATGCTCAGGGACATGGTTTAGTGTGACTTGGCAGAGTAGGACTTGTTGTTTCCAACCTAGATTATTCTATGCATCTATGATTCTATGAAATCATCAATTCACACCTTGGCCAAAACAAAGAAAACAGGTGTGGGCAAGAAATGACTGGCAAATGCAGGGTGTTCTCCTCCAGACCTTCTTATATATCCCTATAAAAACAGAGTTGGAGTCCAGAGTGAGGTGTTCTGCATTTTTTCTAGTGGGTCTCTGGCAATTGTTTATAACATATTTCTCTAACTTTTGCTTCTCATGATGACCATTTAGTGAAAAGTAGCTAGTGTCAAAACCTGTACTACTTGATCATTCCTAGAACCATTCCAAACCACCAATATTGAAGGGTTCTGAGAAATGTCCAGGCTGTGACCTGGACAGTGAGGAACAGGGTGGGTCACAAATCAACTGGGCTTTTTCTAGGAGATATTCTGATGTCTTCATTATTTTTTCGAAAAATGCATTTCTTAAAAATTTGAGTATTTAGCTGAAGTACTGCTTGTATCTCCAGGGTTAAAAACCAGAAGCCAGATATGTTTTTACTTCAGAAATATAATTGAAAGTCCTCCAATGTGGTCTGAAGAGAAAATTCTTTGACCACTTCTAAGCAACAAGAAGTTGCAAAAAGTAAACCAGATTTCTTCTGCCAGTGCCTTTAACATTTGGTTTGTTATAAAAATAGGGCTGGAGCCAACAGTGGGATGTTCTTTCTCCCAGCAGATAACCTTCAGCTCCATTAATTTCAGGGCAAACCACAGATACATTTGAGAGTAGAATGTAGCACTGTATAAATAACTGTATTTTGAGTCCCGGAAAAAATGCTGGCTTGATCTTGAAGGGGATGAGTTGCTACACAGCTGCTGCTGAATCACACAGCCACGCTCTTATGAAGTCTATGTTTGTTTATTTGTTCCTGTTCTCAGCAATAAAGCCAAGTTTGCAGAGTGGTGTATAAAGTCCTGGTCTAGCAGAAAATTGTTCTTTTTATGATAAGGACACATACAGTCAATTTTTACTTATTCCTGGACCAGTTAATCAAACCATGATTCAAAGTTTATTTTGAGCTCTGTAACTTAAAATGTTCTGATTTCTTTTTCAAATCAAGATTGTAAGGACAGAATTTTTAGTATGGACTCATCAGTTTTTATTTTGTGAGACATGATTTTCATAATGGGCATGAATTTCAAGTCTCTCTCCTGCATATGTGTTGTAACACTCTTACACATAGTTCAGTAAAGGTTTTTACAGCTGTCATCAAAATTACACACACATCATTGCATCTGTTTTGTCTAATTGCATAACTGGTTGTGATTGCACCACTTACCTAGAGAGGCAATACATAACTAAAAGTTAAAAATAAGGAAAAGTGGTAGGAAAAAAACTTTTACCTTCTGTCAGCAAATCAGCAAGTCACTCTTGTAATGAGATTTGAAGATTCATAACAAGGGTAAAGGAGTCTTGATTATACAATAGGTTATTGATTAATAAGGACACTTGCATTGGCTCCCAGAATTACTGAATTATTCAGGTATACTCAAACTGGCACAAGTATTGGAGTCTCATTTTATACCCACACAGCTGTATTGATCTTTGCCCATAGACAACTTCTGAGTCTTAGGTACATGCTCAGACTACTGATGATCATTTTACATATTGGATTTCCAGCCTTTCATAGCTATCAATAAATTTCCAGAAATCATAAGTTCACAGCAAAAGGATTTTGAACCAAGTAGAGGCATGGATATTGTCCAGTGTGGCCTGTGCAAAAGAAAAAAACTAAGAAATTGATTTCACCAAGATCTTGCAAATACATCTCAGGTAATTCATACATTATCCCAGAAACTAAATGAATGGTGGCAGTAAAATAAGCCTTCTTTGATTTTAAATCCATGTGAGCAACAAAATTCAGACAATAGCTTGAAAATTAAATTATTTGTCTCATCTACAAGAATTTCACATGTGTATTGATGGTAACCACCACCAGTAGTCCAACCATTTTAATGAACCCAAAAATTCTCTTTGATTTTTTTAAAATCATAAATAACTTCTAGCTGTCTTCATTAGTACTACCTTTTTTTTATTCATCTACTTAGATGTCTTTTCAGATTTTTTTCCTTCATAGGCATTAATAGGATGCCAAAATTGATTTCCACTGCATAGGTTGCTGGATTAGGGAGGGTGTTTACATGGAGGCTGCCCCATGGCAGATCACAACAGCTCTCCCAGCCTATTACCCACACAATGGGTGCAGGTACACCAGACCTGTGGAAGCCCTGGATGCTCTGGCAAGGCAGTAGGAAATGGGGCCTTTTTATGGGTTACATGAAAAATGCCTGAAAAGTGCATGATATCTACCAGGTCTGCAGTGAAACTGGGTTTGAGACTTTCACAGGCTCTCTGCCATCAAATCAAAAAGGAAAAACAGAGGCATCACACTAAGTCCATTTCAGAGCTACCCATCTGAAACCCCATAAAATCCCTTTAAAAGATTAAATTAGGACTCCTTATGAAATTTATCTGGCAGCACAGGACCTCACTGCCCAGTTTATAGAGGTTATGAGTTATAACAAACCCCAGGTTATTCTTCTATTCCCAAGCATGAGAAAACACCAACAGGCAAATCCAGAGCAAAGGGAAGTAGGGAGTGGTCCAGAGAAAGTGAAAGTTCTCCAATAATTTTACCCATAAGTGTATTACCTTTAGGAATTTGTTTTCCATTCCCTTATTTTATTTATCTTCTTCTCTTTTTGACTTGATGGGATTTTACTGAAGAACAGGGGATCATACCAAAATCCTACAGAAAGGTCTTTTTCTTTTTTTCTCTTTTTGTTTTATCTGTTAAATGTCACAAAGATTTTCCAGATCAATACAGCTAACCTTTGCTAATTAAACTGTTAATGTGGGTGTTAAATGAGGCTTAGGCAAATGATAAGAGCTTGTGTCCTGATGGATTTCACACTGTGTCTTACAACTCAAAGCCATCACAAGGTTATAGCAACCTGATTATTGATTGACTCTAGAGCTCTTCATTATACTTAATACTTTATGGACTACTTGCAGTACTGACTGAGTGGAGATCATTAAAGAGTACCATCTGCTATAGGTAACACGCAAAACAGCCTCTGAGGACCTACAGGATTTTGTCTGGACAGTACATGGCAAGACTTTATTCACTTAGAAATTTAAGCTTCCTTAGTCCTTTTTCCAGAAAAGAAAACTAGTGGAAATGATGCAGCTTTTCCCCAGTCACACTCCCATGCTGAGTCTGGAACTGAGGGCTGAAGATCCTTACCTCAGGAAGATGTCTGTCTTTAAGTTCTTATATATCACAGTCAGCCTCAAAGTTTCTCCATACTTTCTGCAACACTTTCCAATGGCTTAAACTTCAGCACAATTTTAGTGGCTAGAGAATTTTTCTTTGCCTTCAACCTAGCCACAGATTCTCAAGACATCTGTAAAACAGGCTCATTTTTCTCCCTAGCCCATACCCTACGGTGTGGATGCACCAAAAGCTTTAGCATGGGAACGTGTCCGCCAGAGACTGGACAAAAAAGAAAGTAAAATCTGTGCTCATTTATCAGTGTTGGTTAAAAATCTGTGCCAAAGCCAAGTACTAGTCCACAGACCGACCAAAAAAAAAAAAAAAAAAAAAAAAAAAAAAAAAAAAAAAGAACAATACTTTCAGAATTATTGTCTATTTGCCTCCAATTGCTATTGACACTGCCAGTCCCATGAGATTCTGCTGTTTCACTGCAGATGTCTGCATCTGGCTTTGCTGTTTAAATGCTGTTAGGGGACAATGGAGACAAATTCACACTTCTGACGTTTTCTCTCCTCACAAAGTAGACATGTAATATAAGTCAGATGACTCATGTCTTGCTTATTTGTAGGCAGCCATTGGCTCCAAAAGGTGTCTAGGGACTAGCTTGACATAAGCACTCAAGCCCCAGGTTTCTGAAATTAGTAAAATGAAACTCCTACTGTGGATCTGTTTGCAATTGAAACAAATATCAAGTTTAAAATGGTATTTATACAAACAGACTCCCCTCCAATAGGTTGGTATATGATGGCTTCGTTGCCCACCCTAAGGAGTTAGTCCTGTCAGTTCCACCCATCTGTGGATCTTCTCAGAGACTAACCCTGAACTGAGCAAATATAAAGTCATCATTTTAAACTTTTCAAATTTGTATTTAGAACCTGCCAGAGCTCTCATGTGGTACCAAGTATGTGACAGTGACCTAGAAAGAGAAATGAGCAGAAATTATTCATGCTGTAGGTAAAGAATCCTCCTCCCTCTCCTATTTCTCTCCCTTGGATGGGAGGACAGCGATGCATCAGGACTGCACACCTGCACCCAAGTCATGGTCCATATAGTGTAACTTGTTTCTCATGGCAAATTTCTCTGCTTTAGTCCCCTAAATATCATCATGAGGAAACAGCACTGTCCTAGAAGGGCATAGGGAGGAAAAATGTATTCAATAATACAATTCGATGCTGTGAGACCTTTGCTGAAGAAATTCAAAACCTGCCTAGACATGATCCTGTACAACCTGTTCTAGGTGCTTTAGCAGGGGGGGATTGGACTAGATGATTTCCAGAAGCTGAAAGTCCCTTTTAGCCCCAACCATTCTGTGAGTCTGTGATTTGTGTTCAGGGAAAGGATAAGGATCAACAAATAACTCATAGCTAGATGTTGGGCTGTGAATGCACTAGAATATGGAAGCTATGTGCTGAAGGACGATCAACCAAAATATATATCTATTCTGTACATAAAAATTGTTCTGTCTAGGTAGCCTGTTGATTTACTCTGCAGCAATATGTTAGGGCCTTAACAATAGGAAAAGCATCTTAAATTGCTGCACTATCCTTATAAACAGCCTTCTATCAAATGACAAATAAAGCTATGTTGCCCATCAATAAAAAAGTCCAACTTCAGTAAACAGAATTGAAACACATGGAAGGGGAGGGTGGGGAAGAAAAAAATGTGTCCATACCTGGAAGTTATAATGGACTTGGAATGGTTCAGGTGAGAGGTTTATCAAGATAGAAGTGTTGAACCTGGTCTGTCTCTATGTGAAGCATTTTATCAAACTTAAGTACCTGACATGTTACTCATCAGCTTCAATCTCTTCTCTTTCTTCTCTCATCAGGAGGCCAAGAGGACTGCATCCTTTCTTATGAACCTGTCACAAGACAGGAAAGTAAGTTTCATCTTCTTTTCTATCACTCTTCCTTATGTTTTTAATTTCAGAGTTTGGGGGCCAGCAGAGCGGTAAGCCTTGCTCTGCCAGTCCCAGATTCACTGTGGCTTCCTTTTCTTGGACTCTCAGTCTGTTTTCATATGAAAGAAACCCTGATGTTATGGTATTCCTTGGAAGCCATCACTCCTTAACATTCCCAGGACTCTTCTCCCCATTTCATTCTCATGGACTTCTCTAGTACAGAAAATTAATCAGTCTACAAAATACTGATGTAGATTTTCTAGATTTACTGCAATATTGTCACATGGAAAGCCTTTTATTATTTTGCTTCTCACGTGATACGTGCAAAATATCGCATGAGAAGGGCCACTGTCCAGGGTAGACAAACACATGGAAAGGCAACATAAAATGGGAGCACATCCATCTGGTTTAATGGAGGATGCACTTATATAACTTGAGGTGAAAAAAAGGCTACAATAGCCTTTCCACACCTCATGGAAGAGTCCCTCTGCAAGCATTTGGGAGTGGCCTTGTTGAGTGACAGCAAATATATCTAATGCTTCTACGCAGTCATTTAACTTGTGCATGGACCGTCACAGAGCTCTGCAGTGGTACTCATTCCATTCCCCTTTTTCATGTCAAGAACTAAAATATTCATCAATAAAATGTGCACCTAAATTTTCACTTCATACATAAAGACAACAACTCTGGTTAGTGATATTTAGGTGCATTTATTTATTATTGTGGTAAGACCATCAAAATGTGATTCTTTGTTTTTTCAGTTAATTACACCAGGCCAGTTATTATTCTGGGTCCTATGAAAGATCGGATCAACGATGATTTGATATCTGAGTTCCCTGATAAGTTTGGGTCATGTGTACCACGTAAGTATGATTCTACTACTAGTTCTGCAGCTGAGTGAATGGTGTCCCTTGGTGCCACATGTTAAGTAAATTTCTCCGAAAGCAGCATCTGTGAACTATGCACAGTTGGGTTTCACAAAAATCATTTTTTCATCAGACAGAAAAGGCGAAAAGAACTAAGAAAATTTAAAACAATTTTTTAAAGGTTGTGAACATCTGGGAAAAAAATTCTGAAAAGTTTGAAATCTAGTAAAATGTAAAAGTTTCAACTCAATTGCACAGCATCCACCAATAAATATACACAATAATCTGTGATTTGTGTGAGATATGGACTGTTGAATCGGAAAGCAATGTTAGACTCTGAATTAAACAGAGTATTTATATCTTGGACAATTAGAGCTTGCTGGTTTTTTGAGGGCCTAATTGCAGTCGTACTTCATTTTAAATGGTTGTCTCTGGCAATACACTAACTTAAAACTACTAGAGAACAGAATCGGGCTTATAAATAAGGCTAAATTGAGTTAATGAGATCACAATTCATTTTATCACAGTAGTAACATTAAATTTAAAATATGAAATGCATTTTTTATTTGAGGTTTTTGTGTGATTCTGCTGAAAAAAGTGGAATTCTGGTAAACCCTTGTTTTATTTTAGCCTGTATTGATTGGAGGTAAACATCAGAAGGCATTACTACAAAAAGACAGCTTTATTGGCATACCTACATTAAAAACAATATGTAGTAGCCAGAGATCTGCTCTCAGATGTGAAGTGCCCTCACTTAGAGCAGACCCAGCATTTCCCACTGAGCAAACCATGGCTGCATTTTTTGCTCTAGATGTTTTTGCAGACTTCTTCATCCTCTGTCTGTTGTTTCGTGCAGATACCACACGGCCAAAGCGTGACTATGAAGTGGATGGGAGAGATTATCATTTTGTCATTTCAAGAGAACAAATGGAAAAAGATATCCAAGAGCACAAATTTATAGAAGCTGGGCAGTACAATGATAATTTGTATGGAACTAGTGTCCAGTCTGTGAGATTTGTGGCAGAAAGGGTAAGTTGACAGTAGTTTTATTGCTGGTGCAATATGAGCTGCTTTGTTTCCACACTGTGTCTCAGACATGATTCTCTGCCAAAAATAGAAAATTGATGCAAACCAGCATCCTAATATTTATAGGCTTTATAATGACTCCACAAGTAGAGTCTCTGACTTTGAATGACATCATCCTTGGCACTGTCTGTACTTAGACGTAATGCCATAGATTCAGGGTTCTAACACAATGCCTCAGGTATTCCTCAAAACAGCCTCTACTCTTCCCTCTGTAAGAGTAGATAAACTAAATCACTTTCGCAGAGGCAAAAGAACAAACCACAGGAAGATTAAATTATTTGCCTCAGGTGACACAGGGAGGCTTTGACATAAACAAGAACTGAATTAATCACTTAGGATGTGGACATCCTATTGCTTTTATGAACTGATTTTCCTCATCTCAAGAAAATCCTCTTGCCCCTGCAAATTTCATCCCAGTAAAAAATAAATCCCAAGTTTGTTCCCATATCACCAGTGCATATTTACACTGGCACCAAAGCAAAGGAAAGAACGTAGAGTAGCAGACCGCATACCCTGGGCTAGCCCCTCCCTGGTGTGCCAGTAATGGCCCCATTCCAGGGCACTGCTTCACAGATTTGCTTCCTATCTTTTGGCTGATCTGCAGCAAATTCTGCAAAAATAAACACATGCTCATCTGTTTCCAACAGGGCAAGCACTGTATACTTGATGTGTCAGGAAATGCTATCAAACGACTACAAGTTGCACAACTCTATCCCATTGCTATCTTCATTAAGCCCAAATCATGGGAGCCTCTGATGTGAGTATAAACTTCTTCAAGCATTTGATTCATTTCGGGTGGCACCACACAGGTCTTGAGTCTACATTTGGCTTGTTCTCTAAAATTATCAATAATGAGATGAAGTAGGAAGAGTGCCCTCAGAACCTGTCATCCACTGTATCCTGGTATCTCAAGGAACAAGCCATAGTTTTGAACCTTTCAGACTGGCACATGTGGGATTATGTGCTGGACCACAAAGGACTCCCTGCCAGTGCTTGGTGTACTTGCTCCAACCTGTGCAGCGACTTCACCAGGGACTCACTCACACAGCTTGGCTTGTCCTTTGCATCCTTAGGTGCTCTTGGGGTTTACAGCCTGGCCAAGGGCACAAAACCAGTGGTTAAACCTGTGTCAGACTTGAGGTGTGTTCCTCTTCACCAGCCCTTCATCTACCTGCAGGTCTGTAAGAGGATAGCCAAGGAGCCATGGGACTGGAGATGGGCAAACCTAAAACTTACAAGAATGAAAGAGAAGGCATCAGCTCTGTGCTGCCAAGGCTGTCCAAGGTGGCACATACTTTGGGGGATAAGATTAAAACTCAATGTAAGATCAGTAAGATGAAATTCCACACAGACAAAGGAGAGACAATGAAAGGCATGAGTACAAGCAGGGAGTAATTTAGCTATAGCACTGCAGAAAAGCATCTGGCAGTTGGGGTGGATTACAGGAATGGATGGGTAATGTGGTTGCAAAACAAGGAATTTGCCATTGTGGGCTGTATTTCATATCAGTGTTGTGTAAGGACACAATAGACTGATATTTTGTTTTACTGGGGCCTCAGCTGGAGTGCTGGCCTGATTCTGGGTTCCATCCTGCTGGTGGAGGAGGAGCAGGAATTATCTAGTGTCACAGAGAGAAGGCTGAGGAGGAAATATGGAATTGATATTCATTCTGAGTTAAAACTCAAGATAAAATATATGGTTATCAAGTTGTTTTTCATGTACCCATAAAATTATGCAAGAGCTATCAGCTTAATTTGCTGTGATAGGGGTGAAATTTTGAACTCTGTGCCAATTCTGTGCTTTTACTGATGACATGGATAAGGGGATCGAGTCTTTCATTAGTAAATTTGCAGACTACACTAAGCTGGGAGCATGTGTTGATCTGTTGGAAGGTAGGAGGGCTCTGCACAGAGACCTGGAATGGTTGGATGGATGGGCAGAGCCCAATAGGATGAAGTTCAATAAATCCAAGTGCCGGGTCCTGCATTTTGGCCACAATAAGCCCCTGCAACCTCACAAGCTGGGGATGGTGTGGCTCGACAGTGCCCAGGCAGAAAGGGACCTGGGGATACTGACTGACAGCCAGCTGAACATGAGCCAGCAGTGTGCTCTGGTGGCCAAGAAGGCCAAGGGCATCCTGGCCCTTCTCAGGAACAGTGTGGCCAGCAGGAGCAGGGAGGTCATCCTTCCCCTGTACCTGTCATTAGTGAAGCCACACCTTGAGTGCTGTGTCCAGTTCTGGCCCCTCAGTTTGGGAAGGACATTGAGACACTCGAGCACGTCCAGAGGAGGGCAACGAGGCTGGTGAGGGGCTTGGAACACAAACCCTGTGAGGAACAACTGAGGGAGCTGGGGATGTTTAGCCTGCAGAAAAGGAGACTCAGGGTGACCTTATCACTCTCTACAACTCCCTGAAAGGTGGCTGTAGCCACGTGGGGATTGGTCTCTTTCTCCAGGCAGCAACTGACAGAACCAGAGGACACAGCCTCAAACTGCATCAAGGGAAATAGAGGTTGGAGATTAGGAAAAATTTTTTTACGGAAAGAGTGATCAAGTACTGGAACTGTCTGACTGGGGAGGTGGTGGTGTCACCATCCCTGGATGTGTTTAAAAAAGGACTGGATGTGGCACTCAGTGCCATGGTTTAGTTGAGGTGTTAGGGCATGAGTTGGACTCGATGATCTTGAAGGTCTCTTCCAACCCAGTGATTCCATGATTCTGTGATCCCCCCCCACCATTGCTTTGCAAATGCCAGGTAGTGCCATAGGTTTGTGTTTGACAGCTAAAATGCTGGCACTCCTCCTCCTGTGACAGATGCGTGTCTGGTGATGGTAGCAGTGTACCTGCAGCCACTGGTCACAGATCTACAGAATTCCAACACAACCCATCCCTGGAATATTCATTCTTCTTGACCTTCCCTTTCACAATGAGCTTATTGTATGTCCAGCCACATTACAAGGAATTATGCACAATATCTGGTACTTGCACAGCACCATCCTGACTTCCTGATTTTTCTTCCTGCCTACATTTCAATAATATTCTGATTTTGTTGCTGTACAGAAGGGGAAGGGTAGTCTGATAGTCTGCCTTATGCACTGATTGTTTTAACAGAGATCTTTTTTAACTGTATAGAGATACAGTTTTCCCATTCATAAAACATTTCCATTATTTGTTTTATGCTGGCATTGCCTCTGGAGTAATTAAAAAAAAAAAAACATAAATAAAAGTGGCCCTTACTCTGAAAAATACATCAGGCAGAACCAGAAAAGTGGCAATAACATAAAGGCTCTGTTGATTTGATGTTAGAACAGCAAATCCTTGAATAGACTGCATGGTGTTATAAAGATGCAAAATATTATGACAATCATTCTGTTATTGAACCAAAGGAATGCTAATACTTCACTTAGGACAATAAAACAAGTGGGCTGTTCAAGAAATGCCTGGACTTGGCACTCAGTGCTGTGATCTAGTTAACAAGATCATGATCGGTCAAAGGTTGGACTTGATGATCTTGCAGGTCTTTTTCAACTTAATGATTCTGTGATTCAGTCCTTTTTAGGTATGTAAGTACTGCAACACAAAAAATTATAGGCTTATCTGTCATAACTATTACTCCTGTTTATACAAATGGGTTGAAATAAGCAACTTGACTTCAAAAGCAAAGTCAAAACACAAAAGAAAAAAAATTTCTAATCATAAGATGCAGAGAAACAAAGACAAAAGATTTATCTTTCATCAAAATTAGTGCATAAAGTTTTAGTCACTCATTTTATCTCATTTGCAGCCATCTGAAGGGGAGATAAGAAGAGTGAAAGGAGCATAAATCAAGTTTGCACCTGCACTTGAAAGAACATGTGGCCATTGCTGTAAATATCACCCCTCCCTCCCTCCCTCCATTCCTCTCTTCCCACTCCTACATGACTCCACCCTGAGGCATGCTTTTTCATACCCTCCAATCAGCCTCTCTCTCTAGAGGAATGAGAGATGGGTGGTGGACAGTGGTGAGATCATGGGAATGAGAAATGGAAGTAAGAAAGAACCCACCTGAGTGAGCTCTTCACTGGGAGAGGAGGAAAATCTTGGAAAATATGCACTATATTTTGAATTCACCAGCTGTGCCAGTCCCCAGCTAAGAAATAAGAAATAGAAGGGACTGCAGTATGACAGCACTTTAATTTCATCATGAAAAATGGACATCATGGTCCTTCCCCTTCTCCATCCTCTCGTCTAAGGGCACAGAATGGGCGGAGTCAGAAATACAACTAGCACGGTTTTATACCCCAGGCAAATCTAGCACCTGAAAGTGTAATGCAAATTTTTACCTGTTTCAAAGTACTTCCTATTTTAAACACTTCTTTGTATTATCTTTTCTGCTGTTTAAAGATCTGTTTAAAGATCTTGAGGAAGACTTCTCAAGAAACAGATCTGAAAGGAAGAGGATGTTGTCAGCATTACAATATTGGTTAAGTGACCATAAGATCAAAATGTTACATTTGCCTAAGAATTCGCAGTGGTTTGTCCCACTACAAGATAGAGTTTTAGTTCAGTCACCTAAAGCAGGGGTAGCTGATGTGAAGTCAACCTAATTAGATAGCAATCTTTCCAATAAATAGAATTAGTATTATTACACATTCAGCAGAACAACACATGGATTATATTAAACCTTTTTATATAATTTACAAATAACTGACATAAAATTTAAAATAAATATTTCTTAGCCTTCATTTTATAAACCTGCTTTCTCCATGGCATTACTACTTGCCAAGAGATTTTTCTAAACATTGTTCCCAGCTATATAGTTACTTATATAGGTAGGCAGGGGGTTTTTTTCTGGAAACTCCTTTTCACATCCTGGACATCTCCCAGGATGTTTTTCAGAAGTCAAGTAGGTGTTAGCTGTAGCAAGTTCATACTGTTGTGCACTTCATAGAGCTTTTTTTTTTTTTTTTCACTTTCATGTCCATAATTTCCTACATGCATCACCCATGGCATACTGTATACAGTCCATTACCACATAATCATATGATTCAGTGCAAAGCATAAAATCAGATTTATGCTCTCCTAGTTGCCTCAGAAAATATCTGTCATGTTTTAAGAAAAAAATTAACCTACACTGGGAAAAAATGCTAGAACAAGCAAACTCTATTTATTATTGATAATGTGGACATCTACAGGCATATGAGTATAAGGCAGTGAATGAGCATGTAATACCTGAGTATGCATGGGCAAGACAACTCATTTCTTGAAGTTATTAAATAGTGTTTCTGTTGAAACATAAATGCTCCATCAAATAACAAAACTCTGAAGAAACCAGAATGTTACCTTCTATCTTTGTTTTTATATTTATTAGCAGCCAATAAGCAGTCAGTACAACGTTATCCATCTGAGACCACCAGCTGAGTCTGGGAGACACAGAGATTCCTGAAGGAGCTTCAGGCAGGAGTGCTGAATGCTCAGACTATGGGACATCCTGGATTCCAGACCTGTCTATGAGCTCCTGATATCTCAAGTCTATCTCAGTTAGCAGCTGCCAGATTCAGGCCTTGTATTTTGTTTGAGAATGTAGAGTAGTGAACCCAAGATAAAAATTTGGTGAAGAAAAGTGAAATGGGAAATAGTCTGAAGAAGTAGTTTTGTACTACATAAGAATGAAATTAAATTGAAAATATTGAAGCTGTCCAGAATTTTACCATTTCATTCTTTTACCAATCTCAATCCATCTGTGATTCAGCTGAGCATGCCTTTTGAAAACTATTCTAGCAAGAATCTAAGCTTTTTGATTACTTCCTCCATGTTTCTAGGGAAATGAATAAACGTCTTACAGAGGAGCAAGCAAAGAAAACCTATGATCGAGCAATTAAATTAGAACAAGAATTTGGAGAATATTTCACAGGTAAGTTTTTATTAATACCATTTTTTCCCCCAAGATACAGTCTTTTATTGCAAAACTGCTGGATCAACCCTGTCTTTGAGCTAAGAGTACCTATCAGTACAGTGTGCCCAGAGCAAGGACTTCTGGCTTGAGAGTATTGTTTCCTTGAAATTCAAGAGCAGTTGAGGCACTTGATTCCTCAAAAGTTTGATGTCCTGAAGGAGTATCTTATGTGGAGGGAAATTAGGGACAACCACTGTGCTTTGTGTTACAGTTACTTTACCTTCTGTCAGCTTGGGCCTGATCTTGTTAACCTCAACAGCCAAGAGTAATATATATATTATTTTATAATATAACCAAATATTATACATATTATTTTATATTATAACCAGATCAGAAAAGTTGCAAATCTGCTGCTGCCCACTGTTGAAGTAGGTTCTAAATTGAATGAAGTGTAAAGCTTGACCTCCAGCAGTAGGAGGATCTCTTGTGCTGCCCTCCCCAGGACAGAAGTGCCAGTTCTCTGAACTAACCTGGCTCAGTCTTCTCAGTATGAGCAGTGGGATGGGTTTCTGCCACAGGCAGGTGCCATTGATTTGAACTTAGTTGTGATCTGCAGGGGTATGACTTTTCCATAAACATCTCAGTATGCCAGTATTCCTTCTCATTCTATGAGTTTCTATGAGTGTGCTGAAGATCTGTTGACACTGGATGCCGTATATATCAATTAAAAGAAATATTGATATGTTTTCTCTACTGCAGCTATTGTCCAAGGAGATAGCTTAGAAGATATATATAATCAATGCAAACTTGTAATTGAAGAACAATCTGGGCCTTTCATCTGGATTCCTTCAAAGGAAAAATTATAAATTAGCCACTGCACCTCTGATTACGACGGGAGAATATTTAGAAGAAAACTATAATATACTATTTGGAGGCTTTCCTGTTTTTGTTGCATTTATGTTCTTTGCAGTCAATGTGAATTTTGATGAATGTACAACACAAAGTGTTTGAAGCCATGAAGGACACTGATGGGTCAAAGGGTAGGAACAAAAAGACTTCTACCATATAAAGCAAATCTGTTGTGTGCTCAGAGCACGAGTAGTAGGTATAAACTTTTGACATGGAGACCCTCTGTCAAGGGGAGCTAAGCCACCTCCTGTGCCCACGCGGACATTTTGATCGATTTCAATGGCTGAGCTCAGTGTGTTGATTGCTTTAGAGAAGTTCCCAGCTCTTGAACCTCACAGAGGGCTTGATCCTGCAAGGCGCTCAGCACTTGACCCCAGTTCCTACACATGAGTAGCCTGTTGACTTGGAGTCACTTGTGACCCTTCCCTATGCCGTTCAGTCCCACCAGTTCCAGTAGGACTATTCACGTGCTCGAAGCTAGGCACAGGCTTAAGCATTTTTGCTAGATCAGGGCCACACGCACCTTGCAAAATCAAGCTCAGAGTATTTGGTCCACTTCCTACTGAGGTCACTGCTGGGACACTCTGTGACCTGACTGGGAGGTGGGTCCTGTTCCAAGCTTGTCATTGCACATTTGTAGTTGGTACACCTCGACTTTGGTAACTATGCACATCTTTTGATTTCTGAAACCAAGTCAAGCTTTTTTTTTCCCCCTTTGGAAGCACTATTGCATCAGGAACTACCAACAATATGGTTTATTTTAATGGTGTTTAGGGGTGGGAGAGGATGGAAGCATTTCGCACCACACACATGTGCACTCAAACACATTCCCATGCAGACAGACACATGTATGAGGATTCACAGCACCTATGTTAACAAGGAGGGATACAACTGGGAAAAGCTTTAAAATTTTTGATTGTCTATTTTATCATTTATATTGATAGAAGGCACTTAAAGATGGAATAATTTATAAAAATAAAAAATATATTGATGTATAGAAACTAATTTCTATAGGTAAAATGTTTTTGTGAAGATATTTTGTAAAGATTAATTAATTGAAAGATTAAATATTTACACCCTTGTGCGACTGTCAAATGTAAAGAGGACCATCAAGTTGCATTATACCTCTTCCATAACAGATTCTCTGTTATTAATGGCAAGCAAGAAAATTCCTTAAGTAGTAATTGTCATCTTTTTTTTCTTTCAATTTAATCCTCTCCCTTGCCTCTGTTTAATCATGATGAACTCCTGTGGAAAGATCTCTTGAACTCACTGCCCTGTAGGAATTTTCTGAACACAAAAGGATAATGCATCTTTGAGAGGGACAACTATTCAGAAGCAAAATGTCAATGCTTAAACGCAGCTAATAATTTCTCTCTTAGGAAGGAGGCACCCTTAATCCCCAAATGTTTTATGACTCTTCCTGTTTCCCTCAGGGAAATAACAAAAGCATTTGATCTTTCCTTTCTTTGCAGGCAGGTCACCAACTAACTTGTATCTTCATTCATTTCACAGTCAACAAGGGTCTTAAAAGCAAAAGCTGAGGCAATAGACATTTGTGAGGGATTTGGGGAAAGTCTGTGGAATTGCAGTCTGGGGTGTAGAGAAGGGGAGAAGGAGGTAATTTTTTTCTCATTTCACATTGCCCTTCTTCTGTACAGTGATGCCATTCCTCACTGACTTACAAGGGGACAACTGCAACAGATGCTATGACAGTAAAACTGAATTGCCTTTGCTGCTGCTGGACCATGTTCTCTATAAAACCCACACTCCTGCCTCCGCTGCACTGCAGGAGTGCAATGCTTATAGCTGGTGGCTACAGCAGCCCTAATGCTTACGGATGTCTTAAGGGCAAATGCTAAATAGACTCCTCTGGCCCTTGTCTGTCTGAAGCTTACACTTCTAGACCCTGTCCAGCTGACAGGGCTACCCAGCACCTTCCGCGGACAGCGTGACGAGCTGGATGTTTGCAAAAGCCACCAGCAGTGACAGGGTTAAAAACACGGGCATTTTATGGGCTCTTGAGCGGGCCTCTCACAATTACTGCCCAACTATGGTAACTCTGAGAAGTTCACACTTCTTTAACTATTTTTCCTGCCTGGTCAGCGCAGCTTTATAAACAAGGGTTTCAGTTAAGTCTCCCGAAGAGCTTTGTAACCAGAAGGGCTATAATTTTTTTTTTTAGTATTAATTAATGAATGCTTTGATTTTGGATAATTCTGCAGAAGTCCACAGAGTGACCCCAGATCTTTGGAAGCCATGGATTTTTCCATGCTAGCAAAATACTATTGCCCCAGGTTGGGAAATAGTCCACCAGACCTGAAAAACCAAGTATCCTAAAGCAGGAACTTCATTCTAATTTTCAGCTCTGTTTTTAAGCAATCAATCACATCTGCTTCTTTGTTTCTTAGTTCAGCATGCAGCCTTTTATGGTACTATCCTACTAGTAACTGTTTTGCTTTGTCATGTGCTGTGCTTTACAGTGAACAGTAACACTACGGCTGAGTACAATCAATTTTTCCATCAGTCCTTGGTTACTGTAGTAACATTATTTATTTTTCCCTGTCTGTTGTTTGTGCTTCCATTTTAGAGTTGACATTGCACTTCTTCTTTTTTTTTTTTTTTTAAATAAAACATATATTTAAAAACAAATTGTCAAGAGAATCAGTGAGAGGTCTTATTTCCCTTAGGACTTGTACTCTCATTTGTTTTGTGTGTTGATGTTTTGCGTTCCATGTCGCAGCATCCTAAGAGCTGCAGTCCATTTTTGCATTGCAGCTGTTCAGATCATACTGGGTGGTAGTGGGAGGAGGAAGAAAAGCATAAGACTCATGCAAAATTACATCTGGTGAAAAAGAAGTCCAAACTCACAAACCACAGCAATTGGCTCCTCACTCCATATTGGTGCTAACACAGCTTAGCATAATCAGATTCCTTTTCTGTCCGTGTTAAAGACTTGGGAGCGTCTAACCATGAGACCAATGCAAATGCTGGACCCTTTAGGAAAAGTGCCAGATCACACCCCTGGTGCTATATCTCATGTTCTGGCACAGTGTGTAGCACCATAGGGTCTAAGCAGAATCAAAATTATCACAGCTTTTTGTCCACCCATGAATGATCACAATGACATCTTGCTAGCTTTGTGCAGATGTGCAATATTACAACTTAATTATTTTTCCTTGCCACAAACAAAAAAACTAAAAAATCTTCCATGCACTGACTCGTTGAGAGCTTGCTAACAGGACTCAGTGGAATGGCACTTCTTCACTGGTCTTACAGTCTGACCATTGACCAGTGGAAGAGCCTCTTTTTTGCTTAATCCCCCTTCCTACAGAGGTACCCTGTCCATGCTAGCGCTTTGTAATTTCTTTGGTAGTAAAGGCTGTTTCTAGATCAATATTCTGTGATGTAATTGTGTTTGTAGCTAGCATGGTTTGATGCTCCGGCGTGGATAGGGTCCTAAGAACCACTCGGTGAAAGTCAAGGATAAGAAATCTCTCCATTGCACTGAAATTACAAATCCTCTTCCTGGAGAGCAGTGTGGTACCTGAGCTAATAACCACTACGAGCCAGCAACAGTGTCCTAGGTACACAACATCCACCTTCCAATTTACATTAGTTTTCTATGGAGAAATTGTTGGCATTACACTTTCACTGTTACTCGCTCATCAGCACCCAGTCAAATTGTATTTTTGTTTTGGTTTGCTTATATTTTAGTTTTTGTTTTTCAAATTGTATCCCTGAGCAGAGGATTCAGTGAGTAAAAACACATGAGGATATTTGTAGGAAAAACTGTGTTGAGGAAAAAGTATCAACCTCCTTTTTCAGATGCAGATTTAAAGCCATAATATCTGCCGTGTTCACAGAAAGTAGTCTTTTATCCTTCACAGCTTTTAAACTCAATATTTTCCCTCTTGAACATCTTGCCTGTCATGTTATGCATGTGGTTCACTGTGCAACTGCATTCAAGCCCCTTCCTTGGTGGAATAAATCTTTTTCTTTCCCATTAAAAATCAGACATTTTGTCAATTGGTTCAGGAATAAGGATGAGGTTATTATGCTAAAAAATGAAAGTTTCCATTCTAGGACACAAATCAGCATCAAAGCTAACAACAGATAATATCTAAATTCTATCCAGCATATAGCTAGCCTAGATCCTCAGCTGGTGAAAATCACAGTCACTCCTCTGATTTCAATGGAGTCCATCCCATTTGTACCACCTGAAGTTAAACATCCATCCTCCTCATCCCACTGATTTTTTTGCATCTCTGTAAAACACCAAGGCCACCTGATCAAACAGCGGCTCAGCACTTTCCATCATTATTTACTGCTTATTTTACTGTAACACCCAGAGGGCCAAGTCATGGACCGAGACCCTTTTGAGGCCAGTGCTGTGAAATTGCTAACAAAAAGACCCCAGGGGCCAAATGGATTTGCAGAAGGCTTCAGCTGCACTGACATCTTACCAAGAGCTATAGGAACTACCACTTCATTGGCCCTTTTAAGGTGAAAAGCACGAGAGGCGATCCATTATCTCTCACACCACATTAGCAGCTTACACCTTCTGGCCCTACAGCACAGGCAACTTGCCCTGATATAAAACAGCATTTCTGGGCTTGGGAGCCAGCATCCCGGGCAAGATCTTTGGTGCGGGGGGGAAAAGCATAAAAAAAAGGAAAAAAAAAGGGCAACACTGTTGGCTCTTAGTGGGATAGCCTTTTAATTTCTGGATTTGTGCTCCTAAATTTGAATTGGCCAGTTTGAATTTCTGAGTGCAGCAGCCTGTATGCACCAAGCTGCTCCCTCCAGCACAATGTCCGGCGTGCGTCTCTTTAGCAGGATGTTTCTCAGTCCAGCTGTAGTGTGGGGTACTCAGAATCTGAACTGGAGTTTACAAAACACCCTGTCCAGCTTACACTCCTGTTATGTGTAAATAATCTGCGCATCCATTTCATTTGTGTAAAGAATAAAGCACACACAATTATAAAAATTAAGCTGTATATTTCATACTAGCTGTGTCCTTGCTTATTTATTCCAGTCCAAGCTCTCAGCTGTGGTTCAGTTGTAAATGCTTGATAGAGTGTTTATAAATATGTCATGAATTTTATTATAAAATATTAATATTAAAGCATTTTTACACTTTATAGCAAATTGCTTCTTCACAAGGCATAATTTGTCTTTTTTCCTTGGAGCAGAATAGTAAAAAAGAAATATGCTTTTATTTTGTCTTGAGATATTATCACATCTATCACACGAGACTGACACAAGTCTGGAATTAGGAGGATGGTTTCAAAAATGACTAAGAATAAGACACCATTTTCCTTCTTGCACTTTTTATTTCCTTTTTACTTCACATTGATGTGGAAGTTGCTACCAAGAAGATTCATTCTGGTGAAGTACAGCCACTTTCTCCCTATCACAGTTCTGCTGTGAATTCAGTATCATCAGCATCTTGATGAATAATTACCAGAATATTTTTTATAATTAAATAATCACTCCATGTTTATGACATTGCTGCACAGCCATGGGGAAAAGGACTGTAATAATTACATTATAGCTGCTTCTAAGCAGCTTATTGGAGCATAAACTCACTTGTGCTATGGGATCCCAACAGCTCAAGAACCTTGGGGTTTGGCCATTCCAGGAATATCTTTGCAGATGGTTTGTGGGCTCCAGGGAGACCATGTGAACATTGTCAGTCCCCAGAAGAGGCAGTAACAGTATGGGGACACTGCTTTTGACATGGACAGTACTATTGGCAGTCTGCAGAGGACACAGAGCCTCCATATGGCTCTGAGAGCCACAACTGAGACTACAGGGAAAAAACTCTGTCCACGGGGTTTTACATGTGTGATCACAGGGATGGTTAATCATCTAAACATTCATTGTGATGTTTTAGCTTTCTCCAGCAAATTCAAAAGAGGGAGAGAATCCAAACAATTGGCACTGAGCAGGATCTCTTATTAAAGTACTTTCTTCTTCATCCTCTCTCTAGGTCAATCTGAGCCAATTCCCCAGACTATATTCTGCAGAAACAAGAGAAACTTAGAAAACAATCTTTATAAAGTGGATGGGAGACAGAAAGTACTTAAAATTGTAGGAAGCTAGACATGCTGTGATGATCAATGCAGGCAGTGGTGGCAAACTTTGCCAGCCTTTTGCCTTGGCCAGGCATAGAGTATGTCCCTAATGGTCACATTTTCTCATTTGTCCCACTGCCTTTTAATGGTTCCTTCACACAGACAGCCAAGTATCTGGACTCAGTTGTCCATTCACAACCTGTGGTTTGAAAGATACTATCTCCCAGTTGGGAAAATTATTTGGGACCAAAGCTACAAGGTAGGTGAGCAGTACTTCTGCTGTACAGATACCTCCATCTTAAGTCACTTCACCATGATTTTCAGAAGAATTTAGGTGTCTATCTAGCATAAGCAAGTTGTTCATTTCACTATAATCAGAGCACTTTATAGCTGGCACAATGCAAGGCAATGACACCTAAAGCACCTGTGGGAAAGCAGGAAAACAGTGATGCAGTTCCTAAATATCTGGGCACAGAGCAGATCCTCTTCCCCATGAGCAATCCATACCAAAATCTTTATTATCGAAAATTCCATCCCTGAAAGTGTTCAAGGCCAGATTGGAGGAGGCTCTGAACAACCTGGTCTAGTGAAGGAGTCCCTGCCTATGGCAGTGGGATTGGAACTGGATGATCTTAAAGTCCCTTCCATTCCAAACCATTCCATGATTCTATTGGACAACTGAGGAAGACCTACCAGAGTAGCCCTGCCAGAGCAGGACTCACCAAAAGCATCATTACAAAGCCCATCACTGCAAGGAAGGTGATACCACGGCTGCAGAGCATGGACTGCTTGGGTTGGCTGGCTGGGCATGTCACCAGTAAAAGAGCTGAACTAGTCTGCAGATCAGTGTGGAAAGCTGTGGACAAAAGCACAGCTCCCCTGCTCAGTGGAGGAGGGCAGTTCTGGACAGCACCCACTGCTGCAGGCTCTTACTGATGGAGATGGATCCTGCCTGACCCAATGGAGAGCTGATGGTGCCAAATATCCCAGGGAGGGGGATCATGGTGCCCAGAAGAAATAAGTCATTTTAGTCAGTGAAAAAATGTAATTGCTTGCTGCAGAAGCTCATTAACTACAGTCAACTACTCATTAGTGCTTGATCTAAGCAGAACCAGGTGGTGGCAACCAGGGAAAATTAATTAGGTCTAACATATTATAACAGTGATAGGGTTGTTACAGCGTCAGTAGAAGGCCAATACACAGCTGGCCCCTACACCATAACCAACTGATTAACTAATGTCTCAGGGCAAGCAAATAGCCTGAGGGCTTCCTCTGGAATGTATGGACAAAGAGCTTTCACTGCAGCCTCTTCTGGCTTCCCTTCCAACGGGGACTCACTAACACTGCCAAAGGCTTTGCCTTGCAGTAAAATAAAGGAATGAAATAGGGCATCAGCTATAAATGGCAATTTGAAGATGTCTGTAAGCTGCAAATTTCTGGGATGGGCTTTAAATATGTAAGAGAAGTACGAAATGCTGGGAATCTGGAATAAAATCCATCCCTAACAGCTCATATGAAGTCCCAGTCTGAAGCAGAAACTCATCAGTGGCACCACCAAACCCTGTTTGACCTCTGTCTGACTTACCTGCTCCAGAAGACTGTTCTGAGCAAAACGCATGCTGGACTCCAAGGAAACATTTTCTTTAAGATCTTCTGACTTCTTTCTTTTTCCCAAGAAAGGATGTTGCCACTGTGCCATCTGCAGTTAAAGCTTATCAGGGGCTGTTCATTATCTTCAAATCAAAGCATAGGGCAAAATTGTACCAGTCATCAGCATATTTAAGTACTGCAAGGGTCAAACCTATGTCAAACACCCATTTATTTCTCTATTTTTTAACAAACAGTGTTTTGAACACTGTCAGCCTGATGACTCACAGAACAAATCTGAAGGATCTGAGGGCAAATGTTTCTCTTACACTCCTGTCATCTGAAATACAGGTTTTGGACAGGAGCTGCAGGATGCAGGAGTCACCAAAGCACCATCTTTCCTCCCCTGATGGTGTATTTATTGGCTGTACTCTGCTTGCCTGGATGTGATTCGCTGGGAGTCAGTTGCTCATTAATGGCAATATATCTCCAGTAAAATATTAGGCAATATTTTCTAAGCTATTAACTCCTCATCTGCATATAATCCTTCTTTAACAGCACTGGCATTTGCTGTAGGTAAGTATGCTCATCAACTTACAATGAAATCTCACAGGCAGCATATCCAGAGCCTCTTTTCTCAACAGACACCACATCATCCTATTTTAGAGATACCAAATGAGAAGGAAAACACTATTCTGAGACTGTGTCTGCTAAACAGGGAAAAGCCCTGCTGATCCCCAACTCCAAGGGGATTAGCAGAAGGCCATTTCCAATTAAATGAGCTTAGATGTTTGCCTGAGCATAGTCCATGGGGTACCTGGATTTGGGGAACAGGTACAGTCAGTAGATGTGAGCAAATGGATCATTCCTTACTCAGCTGGCTGGATTTGGGGGGAAAAAGGGGTGGTCATTTAGACAGCTATCGCAGGTATGTAAGTGAGGCCATGGGCCCAAGACAGAGCTAATGGAGAGGCATGGGAGTGGGAAGGTCTCACATTGTTTAGTGCCTGCTTCACTCCATTAACCAGCAGAGTTACAGATGGAGACTAACAAGTCTCTGAGCATAAAGTTACACAGGACAAATACCAATTTCAATGCATTAGAGAACCTGGAGTAAAACACGAGGGACCAGGAAAGCAATAATTCATAGTCCTGTAGAAGAAGCCAGTTGTTAATTGAGCCTTTGCTCATGAGACAAATCCCCAGTGACAACAAATTTCTGCCATAAATACAGCAACTGCCTTTCTTAGAGCAAGAACTGAGGCACTACAGAACAATGAGTGCCTGAGAGAGACCGACACAGCCAAGGCATCATCTCACTGCCCACAAATGCATTCTGAAGGGCCCCTCCACACAGGTGTCCCAACCCATCACCTTAAGCCAGCTCCAGAGACTCTGCAGAGTAGCTGCAGACTTGTTCTTCCCCACGCACACAAATACACATGGGCTCAGACAGAGCATCCAGGGACACAAATCTCTGACCTGAGCACTCTGAGGGCCTCAGCATCAGAGGAGCTGCTGTGGCAAGCACTGAGACAGCAGTGCTGTTATGTCTCTCCCTGGACTGCAAGCACTGCATTCCCACCTTCAAATCCCTGTGCAGAGCCCAGAAACTCCGCAATATTGGGTCTCTGATGCTATCACTTAAGATGTTAAACTTTTACAGGGCTGCCCTTCGAGGTCCCTCACATGGGTACTTGGTCAGTAGGCACCCATCACAGTCCAGCCTAGGGCAAGGAATGCATACAGTGGATTTTCTATATAGCTGCCCTGAGATTCAGTGAGATGAAGCTAGAGTCCCCCTGAATTGCCCAGCCTGGCTGGAAAGCTTTAGAGCAGAAAGGGGAGCATACAAGCATCCCATTTCATGGAGGGTTTGCCACCTTGGCTGGAGCAATGTTGTTGAAGTGCTGGAGGTACAGGTAATTAGGAATTCATTCTCTTTAGAGCAGCTAGAGCTAAGTCTTCCCAAATTTTTCATAGAAAAATAGCCCAAACATTTATACTGTCCTTCAGGGACACTTTCTACCTATCTGTTATATCATCTTGAAGGTCTCTTCCAACCTAGTGATTCTGTGATTCTGTGACTAGGGAATTCTTCTCCATATGATGTGTGCCCACGGGGCAGGGAAGTAATAAGGCCACCTCACATTAACACACTATCTGCAAGGACCATGTAGGAAAGAAATAATTTAAACTACAGCACCTTTATTGTTATTTTTTAGCCAATGGTGCAAGAAGTACAGGCAGGGAAGAGAAAAAAACCCCTTATATGTTATATTTCCAAATTCCAGACAATTTTATGGAAACTGGAGGAAAAATAATATAGAAAAAAAGCCAACACATCTTGCCCGATTTTGGCCTACCCTAACATTCTTGAGCTGGAAGGTTGAAAGTTCTTTGAAAATAATTCAGGCTCCACTTCACATGAGCAAAGCTTTACAGGCAGTACACTAACAGATTAAATTACAGTCCGACTGGAATTCGGCCACGACAGTGTGCTAAGCACATCTACTCTGTCTAACTCTGTCAAGAGACCTCCTTTGTTCACTCCTTGGCACCTCATGCTGTTTCCATAGGTTTGCAGTTACAGTGGCACAGTGGGTCTTGCTACATTCAAGTTGTCCTGATCACTCAGGATGAGAGCAGGAGGGGAAAAGTACTGCAAAAAGTTGAAGGGTTGGGGTAGGGCTATGAAAAGCTGACTTGACAACAGCATCAAGGCTTCAGTGAGACTTCTCCTAAATCCACACCTTTCCCATAACTTACAGAATTGGATCTTTACTGACTACTGACACTGCTGGTCCTGAGACGTGTTAAGAACTAAATTACACAGAATTGGAGGAGGATGATAATAACAGCAGCAATAACAAGAAAAATAAAGGGTTTCTACTCAGTTTGAAATTTCATGGGTTTGCCTGCATGCCAAAAGGAGATGGCTAGTTGAATGTACTTGAACTTTCCATGAAGAAATAATGCCCCCAATATGTCAGTACAAAAATATGTATTTTGACATTCAGGACTCAGAACAGATCATTTCAGACTGACAGACCACAGCAAACCCATTCTAGCTGCTGGTTACTTTTTTAATAGAAAAACAGCTTTAAAAATATCTGTCTTTTGGTCCAGCTAAGATATTCTGAGATAAACCAGTGTCTAAGGAGAAAAAAAAAAAGTTTATTCCAGACAGTGTGACCAACTTTGCCCAGACCCCTGAGAGCCTTCCACAGTGGAGATGAATTTTATTATGTGATATGGGCACTCACTTGACAGAGAGAGATTTGTGAGCCATTAGTAAGAGACCATATCATACACTTAAACAGATCAATTCCCATCCAACAGTGACAGAAGGAGATAAATGAAAAATGTGTTATGTAGCAGGGACTACAGACTTTGACCACTACAATCAAATAATGTTTATCAGACAACTGAGCTGGAACCAGGTATATCTGAGAAATACTAAGCACCCCAAAATCAAACACCTACAGAAGATTTTTTCTACTAATTGTATATTTTCAAAGAATCTATATTTATACCAGAAAAACAATAAATCCTGCTGAACTTGAAATTAAGATAGTTCAGATAAAAATATTTGGATATGTTTCAAGTTGCAGGAAAACAGAGTTAAGGTGACAAAACAGAGGGACTTGTATAAAACAGCCATTCATGGTGATGGGCCGTGTGAGACATGCAGAATGAATTATGAGACAGCAAAGAGCAGTCAGATTAAGGGGAGACAAACAGTAAAACAAAATCTGTAAAATAAGACTGGAGTTTAATTTGATAGAAACCAGCACAGCCAAAAGAGGAAGGAGTAGGAGTAGAGAATGAGGCTGCCTAGAAATGGGTCTGTTTGAAGAATAGCCCCTAGGCAAAGGCAACCAGAAGCTTGATGGGCTGAGAGGACTGGCACTATTCCCCTACAGTATTCTGTGAATGCAATCACTGCCTTCAAAACCTCCAGAGGACACCACACCTGACTGCCCTGCTGTCTAGTTAACATCCCAAAAATTGTTTCAGAGCTATGAATCTTCACTTGCCCATTTTTTTCTGCTCAGGAATCCAACAGACCTTCCCACAGGCCTAATTCAACCGGCAGTATGCCTAATATCTTGCTGGATACCACAGTCTGACCCACTTGAAGATACTTACAGCAGCCAAATCTCATTGTTTTGCTTCTGCCTCTTCCCAGCTAAGCCTCTGGCCTCTTACTAATCCTCCTATTTAACATTCACTATTTGCATATTCAGCCCAAAGCTAAAATTTCTTCCAAAACGGCTAAAGGAGCTGGGCAACAGATGCCAAAATATTAATTCCTACCACTTCAATCACTGACAATGACCACTAGCACTAAGCATTAATCACAGATAGCTAAATCAAGGGTTTGTTTTTTGGTTTTATTTTTTTGTCAAAGAAAGCACCACAGGCTCAGTCTCTGCCCTGTCCCATGGCACAAACCATGAGCAGTGGTGACTCTGTGAAGGACTCTGGCCCAGCAACTCATCTCAAGAGTCTTTAATACAAATGTCTTTTGTTGGGAAAGGAAACTCAAAGTACACTCCCTCACCCATCATTGCCTCAGAATTTAGCAGTAAATGTCCTTACACATGAGAGATGTTTCTACCTGTTCAGCAAAGATTACCCTTGGGATTTCCCCTCTCTGACTTTAAACCCCATAACTTAAAAACTGCACTGCAAAATGGTTCACATTTGCATAACAGCACTAACACAAGTAAAATTGCCTTCCCACACCAAATCCAGGCATGCTCTCTTGGCTGTTTTTTCTTACTCTTGTATTACAGTCATAATAAACAGTAAAAAATAATTGAGAAGACACCTTAAAAATCTAATTCCAAATTTTTCATCTGAGGTCATCCAAGGAGTAATACCAAGAGGAAATACCACAAATTTTGACATCATAATTTTCCAGACATAAAGACTGGTAAAAGAATGTAAAAGACAATGTTACAGTGATATGGTAAGTCAAGCCCTGTAGACTATGAGATGGTGAGAGATGCTGATGGGATTTCAGAAGCTTGAAAAAACTCTCAAAAAATGTCAGCAAGATGTTTTGAAAAAGAATAAATTGAAAATGACAGGCAAAAATCATAAAAATAAATATCTGTTGAAGTATAAGGTGCCATTTTTCATCAGAGATCAAGTGAAGCTTAGTCTGCATGTGTTTTTCTTACACCAATACACTTTTACTGTTTCTCAGTTGGTTTGCAAGTGTAAGCTTTTGTTGTTTTCTGCCAAAAATTGCCTAGCAAGCTGCCTTTTCAGCTTGGGAATGCAGCAAAAAAACTGTTGTTTACCTATCACACATTTTTAAGATGTGGAATTTTTCAACTGATAATAAAAAGTGTCAATCATATTTTTAGCTGAGGAAACATGGTCCCAGCTGCATTCAGGTTATGTCTTTTGTCAGTTACTGTCCCCATCGGTGACATATTAGTGCCAGAGCTGCAGGCATATTTCAAGTTTATTTAAGTTCACCAGTGAAACTTACGACTAAAAATGGTTGAAATTCTAGTTGCAGGCTAGCAATTCAGGAAATCAATTTTTTATTTCTAATTAAATAATTCATTAGTTTAAAGGCAATGCCACTTCAAAAAACCCAAATGCCCCAGTTTGAAATGTGATGTCCCAACTCAGTGGGCAGAAGACCTTTTCAGCCATTCATCATAGACTCTATCCCTGCTGGAGAATTCAAGGTGATTCTGTTGATGTTTCTCTCTTGCTTGCTCTTAAAAACATCCAGTCCTAATAAAAAGTCACAAAACACTGGTCAGGTGATGCTGTCACCAGAAAACAAGAGACAGAAGCCTGAAACTCTTCCAGGGATTTATTTGCACTATACACTGGCAGTGCTGTGTAGTCCAGAAGAATCAATAAACTCAGTGAAGAGGAGTCTGCTGGAGTCCCTGGCAGCAATGAGAGGTTACATGGTTCAGACTTTACCCAGGAGTGTGACAGCTGCTCTTTGCAGACATACACACTCCCCTGATGAACCAGAATATTCTCAGAGGGGTTTTGCAGATACCTGCCAGGCAGCCACATGAGCCAGTTTGACCCCACGGTTCTGAATAATGTGCAGCTGGGCTTGGGACTTCCAGACACTGCTGCAACCACTCAGCTATGAGCAAAGGGCTAATAGCTATGTGGGTGAGTACACAGGTGAATTAACAATCTGCTACCACTCATTACAGTTTGATTCTGTTAACAACAAAACAGGTTATTCCTAAAAAATAGCTGTGATCTGTGTCTCCTCCAAACATCTGCCCAACAGTGAAGATCACCAGACTCCTGGGACTGTCCTTCGTTTGGCAGCAGTGTCAGCTTAAGCAGTTTCCTCTCTCAGCCCCTTTTTTTTCTGCCTAGAAACTGCCATTTTGTGTCATTTTGACATGAAAGGACTCTCTAGAATGGTTCATACCATGAGAAGAAGCTGAGGTAGACTTTATATGGTCTTCAGACAACTACAAGTGGCAAGGAGACCTATCTTTAGATTTAGATATCCCAGTGAATCTGAGTATCCAACATTTATGACTCATTTCCTTCTCTGCAACCCAGACACCCAAACTCACTTTTCTGCAGAAACAAAACATCTGCCCAGAACTTTTTGGATCTCACCAAAAGCACTTCATCTGCTGTTGTGCTCCAAAAATTATGAAGACTTATTAAACTACCCCTAGATGCCCATCTGTTCTTGAACCTCAGGAAAATCAGTTCATCTACAGATGACAAAAGATCCTCTTTGGGGCTGAGTTAGGAATTGAGTCCCATCTGCTGTACCTGATCTTGCAGTTGGCCAGAAAAGACATCCTTCTGTCTGAGATTTAAGGATGAAGGAAGTTGACCTGACTTCTCATAAATATTCTTTTCCCTCCATTTCCTTCAGAAGATTAGACACACCCACTAGGCCTGTGTTTTCCTGCCTTTGCAAGATTTAAGAGAGAAGTGAAAACTCCACCATCTACAAGTTTTTATATTTATAGGCCACAACACTATGGGAGAAGAGGAAGCATCTTGTCAGAATGAGGAAAAGACATTATACCTATGTAAATCAACAGTAATCATGAAACAGCTGATACATAGAAATTTACTGATGTTTTTGCATGAAATTTCAATATTCCTTCTAACTTCACAAATCTCATTGAATGACATTATACTTGCCAAGGCTGCCTGCTTTTAAAATCTCTAAAAACCTAATATCTAGTACTTCCATAGGGAGAAAAAATATTTGAAATTAAAGAATGGGTCACAGTATGCATCTATAGCCTGATCCTGAAAGACATTTTTATGCAGCTTTTGCACTGATTCAAGTGTTCCTGGAACTTTAGACCTTTACACTTATGCAAGCCAAAAGACATCCCTGGCCACTTGTTTTCCTAGGACCACTGGGGCTCCTCATGCAACAGGATATCTGTTACTGGGTGTTTTCACAAGATCAAGACCACCATCAGTAACTTCATTTCTCAGTGGCCTCAAACAACTTCTGGCATATCAAGGACTAGTTGACTTTGCAATCAAACTACTGTTTCAACCCATCTCTGCAGCAAAGACATAACTGTGTAATGCAGGAAATGCATCAGGTAGCACCTTGGTAGGGATGACTCAAAATGCAAAGCACAGGCATTTAGGAAAATAAACAGGACTACAGAAGCACTTTATGGATCTTGATGAGTCCCACTGACTTCAAAATTGTCTTTACTTCATAAAGACATTCACATACAAATTTTCTCAGCCATTGCAATTGCTATTTCTTAATTCACAAAGGTCCTGGCCATGGAAAATTCATAGGCATCTTCTCATTCATCTTTTTGGAAGCAGAGCTGATCTGCAGATAGACCATCCAGTGACCAAACCACATTTAATATTAAATCCACAGAAGTGTCTAAGGGGAAGGAGTAGGTGAGCACTGTCCTGCCCAACCCTGGCTATGCAGTCATCTGTCGTCACCGGTTCACCACAAAACTAACAAGCAGCCTGAGGATGGAAAAGATTCAGTATTGGTGACCCTAACCCATGACTGTACCCATGAATGTGTCAGGGTAGGATTTTATGTACAGCTGAGTAGTACAGTCAGAAACAAGGACTTCTGAGGTTTATAAAGCTAATTTTAAGATGGATTAACACAATGCTTCCTGTATTCAGAAGCATTCAGGTTGTTGCTTTTGTTTGTTTGTTTCACCTGGCACCCAGAGGATGATGTATCTCTTCTTGGGTGTTTTGGGAACCACTTCTCATCTCTTGCCTCTGGACATCAATGAACTGATACTGTTTCCAGCATAGAGTTCTCTTGCTATTGAAAAAGCCTAACCTGCCTGCCTCCTCCCTGTGCTGCTGAAGGCTTAGAGGAGCTAAACCTTTGATCTCCTTAGGCAGATGATAAATTGAAACTCGGAATGCCTTGATTCCATTCTGGCTTCTTTCCATGTCTCAGGTGCCTCACTGATATGTGATATAGACAAAAGCAAATCCAAAATTATTTCAGGCCTTATTCAGAAGGAAGCCTGAGCTTCAAATTCACAGTTGTGTGAGATTATGTTGAGTAAGGACAGACAGTGATTTCTTGTCTTCCCTTGCCCTGTGTGCCAGACCATGTGCCCCCATGCAACACCCTTGAATGAACACAAACTCAAGTTGCATTTGGTCTCAGTACTGCTCAGGTTTTTATCCAGCACAGAGCAGACGGTTTCAAAACTGTCTGTCAAAAGCTTTTTTTTTGTCCTTCCATGGAGTCATTAACTTACAAAACTAACTGCCAAAAAAAATAGTCTCAATCTTCATAAACACTGAGCATGTTCTATTTAGTATTTATTGGCCATGCCAACTCAACTGCAAAAGATTTGAAATATAATTAACTCTCACCAGATGTAACAATTTTGTTTTCATCTCAGCATCATCCAAAAAGATAAGAGAATTTTGTCCTTGAAATACTCTGTTCTTAAAATACCAACAAATATGAGCAAAAGTATATGCAAGCTTATTCTATCAATGATATCTCTCCTGATCAGTATGAGTAGAAGGGGTCACCTCGGCAAATGTGTGGGGTGGTTTTAGAAAGTAAAAACCCGATTTGAATGGCCAAATAGTTGTTGCAATTGAAGATGAATTATTAAACTTGTTAACACTCACAGTGAGCAGTGAATTTGCAGAGATACAGACACTGAGCAAACACACAGTCCGCATACTTTGGGATGCAGAGCAGAACAAAACCAAATGAGATCTTGGGGGAAATTCTCAAGAGCTGAGTCAGCTGGACATTTCCTGCAGCTTTCTCTCAAAAAACTTTTTTTTCCCAAGAAAAATACACAAAGGGGAAAAATAGAAAAGAAAGGTGGGAGGGTGTAATATTGCCCTGCTGTGATTTTTTCTTTATTTGCAAAAGTCCTTATGGAAAAGTTCATGAGAGCCATGCGCATTGAGACTGACAGATGATTCAGATCTCTTACTCTGCTTGAGTAGTAGTTGGGTGCTCATGCTAATTGCACACTTTGGATCTCATGTTCTTTTTCATTTTCTGCATTGCATTAAGGGAAGTCAAGAGTACATTATGTATGCAAGTGCGATGGCTTCCAGCTTTGGAAGAGCAATGGATATTGCTGTTCCTGTTGGCTGGTGACCACAGTGAGTAATTCAGAGGTTTCTGCAGCCTCCCAGCATCTTCTTCCAGGGTGCCCTTGAGGGTCCATGACTGGGTGGCCAAGGCCTTTTTTGCACTCAGTTTTCACAGCATGTTGGAGACCACCCATAAAGCTACTCATTTATCCAGGTTTGGAAACAAACATGCTGGAGAAGCATACCCAGTATGCACAGTGTGCTGCAGGCTGCAGCACTGGAATGATGGGACGTGGACAAGGAAGCAATGGTAAGGAAGAGGGACAGACCCCCTCCAAAAAAGCTATCTTGCCATCATGAGGAATCAATTTCATTTCCATTGTCCAAAGCACTGGAGAGACTGAAGTGAGTGGAGAAGGAAGAGCTACTTGGTCATACCTGGGCTCCACTTGTGCTGGCCTAGGGCAAGAAGTGCACAGTCTCTCTGAGTATAAGATGGACTCTTTAAAGTCCTTTCCAACCCAAACAGTTTGGTGATGAGGATGATGATGATGATGATGATGATGATGATGATGATGATGATGATGATGATGATACCTTGAACCCAGACACAGTCAGGGATGATAAGGCAATGAGGATAACTTCTTGCTATCCCAGAAGCCATTTACAACCATGTCAGAAGGACTGATTTTTATAACTCACAATATCCTGAGATGGCAGTAACATCTGCCATCAGTGACATGGCTGATCTGTTATTACTGTTGAGCACCTTTGTGCTTTCTCAGGTACTGATGTGAATCTTGCAGGACTATTGCTCATGTACATGGGTACAATCAGCAGCAATCAATGCTTGCCAGAAGTATCTGATAGGAAGGTTACAGCTATTTTCCAATAATAATCTCCTATGTGCTGTAGCGCTTCTATTGATTGCTACCTCATTAGGAGAAGGCAAGCCACGAGATGAGCAAAGACTTATAACTAGGAAATGGGGGTTTGTGTAAGCTAGGTAATCTATCTGTAATTCTGCTGTGCATCCCAGAGACACTGATCCTTTACAGAAATACTTTCAGTATTTGTAGCTCTCATTTCAACATCTAGTTTATTACACATGCGAAAGCTCAAAATGCTTAAGTAAGGCAATGTGACATTTTTGTTTTAAAATGTGATTTCATACTGTGCTTACTGACTTTTAAAACCTTTCTTACACAGGTAAAATGTGTGCATTTAATTCCATGTCACTGATTTTATTTTTGAAACAAATCATGACTTGCCTATCTTCCCTTGGGTCTTGCTCTTCGCCACTACCTACCTATGTGTGGCCATCAGCCTGGTTGTATTTTGTTTCTAAGACAAAGTTTTAGGGGGCTTTAGGGCACTTGGTAACATGGTTTATTTTCTCCACCTCTTCCCTATAAAACGATGACAGCAATACTGACTTTACTCATCTCTTTCATTTTCTTATATAAGTGCACAAACACTGTGAAACAGAGATAGACCTTTAGCATGTGTGTTTGTAGCTCCAAGCAGATGTGACCCTGATTTCTACTGGGGCCAGGAGACAGCACTGTTACAGAAATGATAATGTTAGTGCACTGCCTGTGGGGGTGCTATGTCTCACTGAGAGAGAAAAGGCTTATGAAAACTGGCTGAATTATTGTTGCTTTCTTTGTATGTTGCAGCGCTGCCTCTATGCTTTGTATAAATGCAGTGGCAAAGGAACATATCCAAGCAGAAGTAACTGTAAATTACGCTGATTTGTTAACTTTGGTTCTGCATCTATGCTTATCTCCTCAACATTTGTGATTCCTAAAGGCTTTTTAGGGCACCTGCTCCTCTCAAAGCAATTCCCACCAGTCCATCTCTGATTAAACCCCTGCTGCTGCGCTCCTGTGAAGCAGGGAAATTGGTGATAGTAGGAAAGCAACAAGAAAAAATTTCAGTTGTATAGTGAGTTTCTTTGAGTTGATTCAATTTCCAGGGTAGTATTATAGATCAATTGCTTGATTTATTTAAAAAGTGCATTGGATAAAGTAGTGTAAAATATATCAGAAAAGAATTCTGTTCCTGAAGGACAGACTAAGGAAACGATGAAGCTTGCTTGAACTCTGACTCTTTCTGTTCATTTTCTTATCTTCTTATCTAAGTAGAGCACTATTGCTACACTTCTTCAGATGAAGACCAAGAATGAAGAATGCATAAGAAGCAGTGAAATCTCTTTTTACTCTAAGAATAAAAGCTTCCTAGTGGGCAACCTGGAAAAAGGGAGACTTTCTGAGAGTGACATGAGCAATAATAAGATTGTATCCGCTGGCCTCATCCAGCACATTAACCTAGTTTTGATTTCCCTGGCTGCCATGGAGTTGTTCCTGATTTAATTCCAGCATAACTAAAATGGCTCAGGAATAAAGGTGATGTATCTTGAATACTTCTTTTACTTGCTCAGAATCCATGTGCCATTTTTTTATATCATTGCTCATACTTGGCTATGTACATAAAAACAGTGAGGGTAGTCCAAACTGGACTCTATTTAAAACAAAAGTATTTGTATTTTTACACTGATATCTTTGTCTGGTGATACAAATTAAGCCATCTTTTCAGTCTGATAACCTGTTCTACATGAGCAGGGAGAACAAAGGTTTCCAAGCAGGCTAATGCTGTGCAAATTGACCTGCGCTGCTCCTCAGCTGAAGACCAATGAGGTCACTTGGGTGATTTTGCAGGTATGGTGACAGCCCCACTCAAGTAGCAGCTCCAGAGAAGCACAAGGGCCAAGCAAGATCTCTGTTCCCTGATGTATCCTACAGTGCCTCTCTGGGAGGAAGGGGGTGGTTGGATCTCAGAATCATTGGATAGTTTGGTTTGGAAGAGACCCTTAAAGGCCATCTATTCCAGTCCTCCTACCATGGGTGGGGATCTTCAACCAGACCAGGTTGCTCAGAGCCCCAGGCAACCTGGCCCTGAATGCTTCCAGGGATGGATCATCCACAGCTTCTCTGAGTAACCTGTGGCAATGGCTCACTACATTTATCATAAACAATTTATCTAATATCTAACCTGAATTTACCCTCTTTTAGTTTAAAACCATTGTCCCATGTCCTATACTACAGGCCCTACCAAACAGTCTGTCCCCATCTTCCATTTAAGCCCTGTTTAGGTACTGCAAGGTGCTAAAAGTCCTTCTCAGAGCCTCCTACTCTCCATGCTAAACATCCTCAGACCTCTCAGCCTTTCCTCAAAGAAGAGATGCTTCATCCCTCTGATCACTTCTGTGGCCCTGCTCTGGACCCACTCCAACAGATCCATGTCTTTCCCATACTGAGGAAATGAGACTTCATTCACCTAACTAAAGTTTAACTCAGCTCAGGCATATTGCTTAGGCACACATTCAGCTGCAAACACACGTTAGGGGCTTGCAGTAGTGCAACCAAAGAACTTGTAACTGGTGCCAAGGAAGGCTGGAGTGAAGAAGACACCTAAACCAAAGCAAACCCTACTTCCATTTAGGAACCAGAGAAGAGAGAGGTTAAAAGGGGAAGGCCATAAGTTTTCACTTCTCTCTGAAATGAAATCCTGTAAATTAGAGTTTGTCCTCTTACAGTCATGGAGCATGGCAAAGATTTTACCCAAGCAGCTCTGCAGCGCTTCTCACGTGTGGGTGGTAAAGGAAGTTCCTGCTCCTATCACAAGCTTGGAATGACAACTACAGTTCTCAACCTTCAGTTTGTGTACGAGAAGTGAAGAGTAGGTGACGATAAGCAGAATTGCCTGTCAACCCCTTGTACGAGGACATTTCCTTAAATAGGATTTCTTTTCGGAAATAAAAGGTTCCTCAGAAAGCAGAACGCTTTTCTTTGAAGACACTTTTGAAAAACTCTAAAGCTGTAAGGAAAAATGCCTTGAGGGCAGAAAATTCCAATATTTTTTGATTCAGCAAGCAGAAGTAATTCTATTCTTACAGATATTACTGCTATCTCCAGCTACCTAATATAAAATTGTAGGGAAGATGAAGACAGGCTCTTCCAGGAGATGCACAATGATATGTAAAAAGGCAATGAACACAAGTTGCATCACAAAAATCTCCAATTAGATATGCGAATTTTTTAGCACAAGGGTGGTGAAAAACAGTGTAACTGGGACACAAATAAGACTGAATTTGACAAAGCTACCTGCTCCTCAGGGACTCTTTCTGAGTCGGAGGTCAAATCATACGGTGTCCAGAGCTCCCTTCCCACCTAAATTATTCCATGACCCTGTGAGCCTTAAAGTCACATACATTGAAGTTATGGGCTCAATTTATACTTTTTCTTACAGGAATGTAACATAAGATTCAGTTTCTTGTTTTGCAATTCAAAATTTGAATTTTTTAGCTACCTTTTGCAAGGAACTGAGGAAGGACATACTTAATCTCTATTGGAGCACTAGGAATTATTTATGTGCATCATAGCAGGACTGTTCTATTCTGTATTGCTATGTAAAGTCTGGAGAAATTAATTTCCACCCTGAATTACTCCTGTTTTAAGCAGAGAAAGATAACAAGGAAGAGCCCAAGTAAATTCTCTGTAATATGCAGTGGGCAAATGGGGCTACAATCTCAACATACAATATAATGGGGCTACAATGTCAATATACAATATCTGTGAGACAAGAATTGGTCCTCTCTGCTTGGCAGCAGACAAGGATCTCCATCACCCAGTGCACCTCAAGGAACCAACACAGCTGCCTGTTGTGACTTTCATAGCCTCAGGTTGCCCAGAACAAGGCCATCAGCTTTAGAGTGAGACTTTAGTAAGACCGGTTCCTAGGCAGTGGGCAACAGGATCAGACAAGAGACGGACCTGGATCCCCATCCATTGTACTGCTTTTATTTTTCTGGCATCCAAGTGAGGACTGGGAACACTGAATGGTATCCAAACTGTCTACATTGGTTTCTAAGATTTAGGTGGAGTTTATTGCCTAAATCCAAGAGCACTTCTTAAATTAATGGCTGCCTGGAGCCCTTTTGATTCGTACAGCACATAAAAATCTAATGGCACCCTGGTGTTAATGCAGTACTCATTAAGCGCCTGAAGACACCTAATCAGCTAAGTGGGAACCTCCCACCAGAAATCTGCAGCTTCTCAGGGAAAGAAGTGAGCATCTGAGGTCCTTCATCCATTTGAAACATCCAAAAGACTCTTGGTGCACTTGAGCTGCTTTGGTCAAAGGAGGTCACCTCTCCCAGAGCAGCTGAAGGACAGCTGAACTTCCAACAAATCAAAAACATGCTGAAGTAAATGAGTCCTTTTATAAACACAAATGCACTTGTTCATTATCAATCACAATACTAAATTAAGAGAATGAGAAGAAGATTTGTACCTCTTAACTGTGAAAATTATTTATGCAAACACTTCTTTGCTTTATTGTCTTGTTATGAAAAATTCAGCTAAATAAGGAGAAATCTGTTGCTGGCAGCTTAGCTTCCTTCAGAAGTGCTTAGAATGGGTCAAGGTATTCCCCAGTGTTTGTTCCAGCAAGAACAGAGTTTATATAACTTAGTGGTACTAAGTCAGGCAACTGTGGTAAAATTTTACTATAAAATATTTCTGATTAATAAATAAATCATATTGATTAAAAATTATCTAATTAGAAGACTTTTAATATCACTTTGGGAATTTAGGACTGGGCTGAGCAACAGCAAACTTATGATTCTGACACCCTATCACTACTCCATCTGAAAATAGCAAAAAACATTGCCTTTGGTTTTTCAGGGAACAGAGCAGGTTCAGAATATTGACACATGCTACTCTCCTTGACTACATAGAAAACCCAGCTTCTTATCAGCTTCTGGCAAAGAGAAGATTCAATTCATAGTGGTCAGGAATCAGTTCTGGGAAACGCTCCAGTCCTATCTTATGCTTGCTTCCACAAACAGATTTTTGAGAGGACTGGGAAACTTTCTGACCAGTAATGTTTAACATGTGGTAGGATAAAGACAGTCAAAGCTTTTCCTCCAGGCTACTTGTCTTGGAATCAGGAAAAAAATTCTTCCCGCGCATCACTGCACAGATGACACATTAAGGATGTTTTCCCTATTTAGAAGCATCATTTACTGGTAGGTTTGATGAACTAGTAAAGGATTCAAATGTATTTTCCCGTTCATCAGCATATACTGCTGTTAAGTGGTGCAAGAATTTTTCTGTACTGGTAGGTAAGAAAAATTAAGAAGACAATGCAACTTTACCAGGGAAGACATCCCTGGTGTCATCTCCTAAGGGATAGGCCCTCATTTTGCCCTGATAATGCAAAAATTTATCTTATCTCTTGTAATCAGAGATTGCAGAGATGCTTTCTGGCAGCACAGAGCAAAGCATTGCCATCCCCTGTGTCACTCAGAAGCAAAAAACTGTCTGACTGGCAGCAAAGGAAGTTTCCTTTGTCTACTAATGAAACCTTCTGCCATGACATTTGCAGTAAGTTGCTGTATTATGAAAGCAAAAATTACTTTCTACTCATGGTTAACAAAATAGCACACCTCGTACTTTGCTTTACAAACTGCCAGTTACATGATTCATGAGGAATCATTGTATATTGCACTGTCTTTCCATTCTGTATAAAACAGATTTTCATTCAGTGCTTCTCTCTAGATTCCACGTGTTGTGACTGTGTCTGCCATCAGATCACAGGATCACAGAATCATTAAGGTTGGAAAAGACCCCTGGGATCACCAAGTCCAACCTTTGGCCAATCACCACCACCTTATCAACTATACCATGGCACTAAATGCCACATCCAGTGATTTCTTCAACACCTTGGGATGGTGACACTATTCCTTCCTTAGACAGTCCACTCCAATGTAACAACTGATTCCATAAAAAAATTTCTGATGATATCCAGCATCTCCAGCAGATATTCCCCTCTACTACATAATTACCTACAAGCTCTCTGTTCTTCTATGTCCTAAAATTCACTTACAATTTGAACAAAATGTGAAATTCAGTGTCTCAGCAACTTGTGCAACAGAGTTAGAGTTGGAAACTGTCCTTAACCTGCTCTGGGAACATGAAGATTTCCACACACACTATTAGCACACTTTTGCCTCTGAGTAATCTGAGCTGTACAAGATTTTGAGCTGAACCCAGCTTCTAAAGGAGGTTGGGGCAGAAGTTTAAATGCTCAGGTTTGGGGGGGGGTGGGGGGAAGGTGACATTTAAATCAACTACTTAGAGCAAAATTTAGGACTCCTCATTAACAGAAAGCCACAAAATGTCACAAAAGCTCTATACCATGGGAAACGTAGTAAAAATGCTCTGGCAGGGCAATATCTATAGTGAGATCCACACAGGCTCTGAATCACATCATTAGTATGGTAACACTGCAGTTTCCACACCATGGTAACTCTTCTTCTCAGGAGAGCAGTAGGGAATTGCCGTCAAAATATTTTTGATTAAGAAAAAAATCAGTTTCTGTATAATCTAAGTTTCTGGTGAGATTTTCTTTTCTCATTGGGACCACTAATGTTGAGCAAGTTTTAAAATCTGTAACTGCCTGAGCTGCTGCAGTATCTCTTAAAAGACACTGCAGCTGATTTACCCTGTGGGCTCGATTAACACATTCATAATTCAGAAATGCCTCAGCTCATGCTGGAGCACAATAGCACATCCCAGGACATGGATCTAACAGAATCAAAACCCTGTACAACCACCTTTTCCACCCTGGAAAGTCTCCATCTGTTGAAAACTGGTGAAAGCAAATGTTAAATAATAAAATATTGATATCAATAACAAAATTTCAAATAAAAAATATCAAATTATTTACATTTCAAATTCATAATGAAGTCAATTGAATAAAACCTTGAAAACAAAGCTGGGATTTCCTGAGGGGCCAAACCAAACAAAAGCAAGTCAAAATGCTACAAATATTCAAACACAACTCATAAACAAACTATTTCACTGCAGCACGTTGTGGCAGGTAAGTGTACATTATGGCCAGGTGTACATTTTTCACCAAAATTGCTGCACCAAAGGATGAGATGCCGTGGGTGAGTGGAAAATTACAAAGATAATGTGGTAGAAGGGAGACTGAAGCAGCCACTTCCTTTTTCAATATCCAAACTACGATCAAAGACTTTTCCTTGGAAGGTGATGAAATGAAATTGAGTGAATCTGAAAGAAGAGAGAAAGTTGGCAGATTGGCAACAAATCAAGACTGGGCAATAACCACAAATGGTCACAGGAGATAATGGCACAGACAGAGAGCTTTATTCCCATTTAAGCAAATGTTTGATGCATTGTCTCTGCCTCTGACAGATCCAAGGGTGTTGTCTTCGTACATTTTGGTAAAACTTTTGTCCCTAACCATCTCAAAAAATATTAATGAGTTGGCAATAATTGCGTCTTTGCGACTTCTCTTATGAACCATCACAACAATATATTGGTCATATTTATTTTTACAAACTTTATTGGCTTGAGCCACAGAACAAACCACAGCAAATATTTCTAAGAAAACAGTGAATATTTCTGCTTTCATTCCACAAGGGAGTAACTAGGACTAAGAGCAGGACAAACAATGTTTTCCAGCTACAGTGGTTGTAAGGATATTTGATCAGGCTCTGGGCTGGTTTTAGACAGCAGAAGTCAGGTAGGATGAATCTCACTCCATGGAAATAGCAGTGGTTTATCCACAACCCTGAGGATATGCAAAAATTTTTCTCTCTTGGGATGAAATACAAATATGTGAGGAAGCTTGGGCTCTAGCAGCTAAGGCATGGGTTTTCCGTATGTCTGAAGTGATTAAAAACAAAATTGTCCTTTTTTTTTTTTGAGTTGTTCAAACAACTGTGTGTCTGAAATTTCCTGTATCAAATTAATCCATGCTCACTCGTTGCTCATATAAAAACGCTGCACATCTCTTGAGTGTAACTGTACTGAGATCTGAAGTGAATTGACTCTTCCGTAGTGGTACCTGAGGAGGCCCAGCAGGCTTAGGCCTTTTTGGAAAGGCATTCTCCACACTGAGAAGTATAGCATAGAATTTGGCAGACAGGCATCAAAGCACACTGCCTCCACTGTGGTATCATCCTTCTCTTGCCATCATTGATATGATGAGGCTGAACAGCCTCAGCGAGGAACAGTTTTGTCACTAGGCTGAGCATCACATAAAAGATGCCCAGTAAAAGTAAGGAAAGAAGAGTGAGATTTGTGGCATCTGTCTTAAAGAGAAGGACTTAGCTGGACACTCACCCAACTCCATTTAGGTGGCTCTACTTTTACAGTTTCTCACAGACAGTTGTCTAGAGTCATTTGAGAGTCAATCATGGTACCTCAGCTGCTGGCTTCCATACGCTCTGTGTCATATTATCCAATTCCATGCAGATGTCTCAGACACCCTAGAGTCCCTCAGAGACCAGCAGTATCTACAGCTGGGCAACTGAACTGAGACCTTTAAATTCCCTGACAATCAATGAACAGTGATTCCATACAGCCAATGGCCCCTGAAGAGTGATTCAGATGACCAGATACCAAGTATCTGCTTTGAGATGATTCCTGGAGGAATCCACTGACTGTGTTAGGATCCACTCACTGTGGAACCAGGGTCCAATTCTTCAGGATGCCCTCTGTTACTTCATACACCCTAGGGTGTCTGAGACATGCAGTAATATGATGCAGCATTTACATATTTTTGGAACAGCAGCTGGAGACCAGGTGGGAACCAGTGGGACATCTCAAATAGTACTGCACACCTATGGATGAGCTGCTGTGATGAGCTTTTATCACAGAATCATAGAACACTTTCAAGTTGAAAGGGATCTTAAAAGGTTGTTTAGTTCTAATCTCCCCTGCCATGGGGATCACCTTCCACAAGACCAGGTTGCTCAAAATCCTTTAAAGGCTTTTTAACCTGGCCCTTAACACTTTCAAGGATTAAACATACACTTCCCTGGGAAATTTGTTCCAGGGCCTCTTCACCCTCATAGTAAGTTTCTTTCTAATATCTATTCTAGCCTCTTTCAATTTGAAGTCATTACCCTATCACTACATGTTCTTGTGAAAAGTCCCTCTCCCACCCTCTTGTAGCCCCACTTTAGGTACTGGAAAGCTGCTCTAAAGTTGTCCTGGGAGCCTTCTCTTCTACAGGCTGAACAACCCCAGCCCTCTCAGCCTATCTTCACAGAAGAGTTGCTCCAACCCTCTCATCATCTTTGGACCCTCCTCTGCACACACCCCAACAGGTCCATGTCCTTACATTGTGGATCCCAGAGCTGCACACAGTAATCATCCACCCTGAATGCTTAGAGACTGAGTACTCCGGAAGACTCAGAAGAGCCTTAGGCTGGAGCTGTACCCCACCCAAAGGGCCTTACTCAGTTTCCAGCAATCAGCATTTTGTGCCATTTGAGACACTCTCTGCAACCTGGCCTCCAGCTGCCACTCTTGAAGGACATGTGCCTCCTGCCAGCCCCATGTCATGCCTGCCAACCCCATGCAGATGTCTTGGTTCCCTAGAGCATCTCACTTTACACTAAGAGCCCCCGTCTGGTTAGCAGAGTCAAGGAAATATCAGTAATATGGTTGCCTGCAGTACCTAAACTAATGATCTAAGATTTCCTTTATAACCAGGAGGAAAATTGATGTTTAGGATATATTTCAGGTGGCCTATTTTAGGGATTTATTTTAGAATGAGATATACTGCATCCAGGGGAGACGATTTCTCTCCATTCTTAATAAACAGAAGGAGGCCAGCTCAGAAGTACAGGCAGGCAGCTGAATCCCAGCCCTCAGGAGTGACCCAGACCACAAAGGGAGATCCAACATGAATTCAAATCCATCACAGAGACACAGAAGTTAGAAAAGCTTGATGGACCATGGTGACCTCAGTCAAACAGCACAACTGGGCAGGGCATCAGTTAAGATGCAAGTTCAGATTAAAGTCACAGTGCAAGAGGTTTAAGATGATGGGTTTTAACATGTATTTGTGATGAAGTAAGAAAACAATCACAGCTATGCCCACTTCAGCAAGCAGCCAGCTGAGGCACAGCCACTGTGTGCCTGAGCCCAGATCTGCAGTTCTGCTTTAACCCACCACTGCTGTTTTTCTGCTAATATTGCTAAGCTTCTCCAAGAGGTGCCATGGTAACAAGCACCTTGGAACCGCTTCCCAGATTATACAGCATGTTATGCAAAGTGGCCTCGCAGGTTTTCTGCTTTTAATATTCAAAGGATTACCTTTGAGTTAGCCCATATATTTTCAAATCCCTAAATCCCTTGACACCTGGACACTTTGTATGTAGCCCTAAACATAGCACAGTTTTGCTCCCAGACTTCAGAAAATTATTTAAAAGTAGAGCAAGCACAAACAGCACAAGGCACTTCCATCTGACAGAGAGGTTGCAGGAGGCAAACAAATGAAGACAACAGGAAGGAAAATATGCCATACCTACCCAAGAGAAAGGGTCTGGCTAAAGTAAGGCATCAAGTCAGCATAGGAAAATTGGTCTTGTGGTTTCATAAGAGGATAAAAAATGCTGTTTCTAGCTATACTTGTCACTCACCAGACTCATGTTTCATTCACGTAGGATTAAAGCTTTGTGCCACTCAGTCAAAGGGACTAATCCCCACCTCCCCATCATACCCTTTCCTCCTTTTGAACCCTTATTGTGCTGCTTGTCACCACTCACGTCCACGGAGCTGTGTGCAGGAGATGGGCACTAAACTGGTCCCATCACGGTAAATTTCCTCAAAACCCTTGGGCCACAAAGTGCCTGAGCCAAGGCAGAAGGATGGAGCCGGCAGCACTTCTCAGCTCTCCTCACTGCAGGGCAGGACATCCCCCCTCACCACCTCAGCTGCACTCACAGTTCTTCCTCTGCAGCCCTGCCCTGGGCTGGGATGCCCCCGGGGCCAGCACAGATTACTGGAGCAGAGCCCATGCCTGCCAGCCTGTTCCTGCCCACCTGGTGTTACTCCCTCTATGTGAGTCCCAATAAATCAGACAAAACGTCCCTCAGGAGGCTGTTAGAAAAGCCCTGATTTATGCAGGCCTAGCAAACAGACATTTGAATACCATGGTAATTAGCATAGTGAGAGAAGGAAAAAACCCAAAGAACAGTTTTTCTTCTTTTTTATCTGATTGGTGAATTCTCTAGGGAATGTGGCCTTTTGCATATGGATATACCATATGGACAGGCAAGGACAGAGGCATGGTCTTTCTGAAATCCCTCATGCTTACCTGAATTATGAGCAGTATGGAATTTCAGAAAAATTTCAGCCAGTCTCACTTCCACCTTTATTAAGAGTCACAAACACAGCTCTTGAGTGACAGGCAGATTTTCTGCACCAAATGCATTCAGTTGCCCAGATCTGCAAGAGCAAGCACTTTAAGAATCAATACTCTAATTTGTTCAGCCTTCTATCACTGCCTTTTCCCTCATCCCTGATAATTACGTTATCCTCAACACCGGCTCATTACCTCTTCTTCCCATTATCACTTCATCTACCTAGCCTTGTACATAATCAGCTTGGAATCACTTCCCTTGTCTATCCTCCACACCTCTGCCACTTAAATCCCTCCCAAGGAAGCAGCTTAGCCATCTTCTACTTAGAAAACTTGAGCTGTTTTCACCCAAACTCCAACAGCTGGTATCCACAAGCTTTCTCCACTGCCTTACTTTGCTCCAGGACTGGCTTTTCCTCTCCTAAGAGTTCTCATGGAGAGAGTAAAAGCTGCTTCTGTGGCCTGATTTTGCCTCTGCATGGAGCCTCCTTCCTTCTCCTTTCAGCATGGGACACTGGGCTCTTTATGTGTTTGGACTGTGTTTGGTGGGCACAGAGAGCAGATTACAACAGTGTTACTTGTAAACCACCAGTACAGAATCTTGTCCATCTAGAGAAAATACATTTCTAGTGTATCCATGCAGAGGCCCTGGATTCTAGAAGATGAAAACCTATGGTTTGGACCTGGATATATGACAAGGGCTAGCTGAAGAGGCTCTCCAGGGAAGTGGTCACAGCACTGAGCCTGCCAGTCCAAGGAGTTCAGTGTTCTCAGGCACATGGTGTGCTTCTTGGGGTTGTCCTGTGCAGGCCCAGGAGATGCACTTTGATGATCCTTGTGGGTCCTTTCCAACTCAAGATATTCTACAATTCTGTGAACACACCTTACCTTGCTGCAATGCTTTTGCTGTTCCCACAACAGAGGGGACACATCTTTGGGAGACAAATGAAGAACCCATTCCTGACTGCGACTGACAAACACTAAATTCTCAGGCCAAGTAGCACATGAAATAGTCAAGTGATAAACAATCAAAGAAAATATGTGATTTTTCATTGTGTTGCCTAACATCAAAAGACAAAAACTTTTGCAACAGTGTTAAAATAGTAAACTTAAAAGCAGATCATTATTGGAAGCTCTCAGGTGTACTGGTGGTCATGGGCATGCCCAGAACCAGATTTCTACAATTTTTATAAGTTTAACAAATTAGCATATCTAATAAATATTGTTCAATTAGAACAGTAGTTGGTTATGTAATTTTCCCTGGGTTCTGCCCCACTGGACTTGTTCCAGGGGCTTCTTTGCCCCATTTCTTGTTGCATCTCCTCAGATTTTGGTTGGAAAGCAAAATGTCCTTGTCTGGCTTCTCTTCTTGAAAAGAAGACTAAGCAGTATTTCAGGAATGTGTTAGAAGGTTAGCTTATTATTCTAAAATCTAAGAGAAAGCATAGGAAAAATGCCAGGAACTACATAACTATGTAATAGTAGTCTACAGAGAAACAAATATATGAAAAATATATAAAAAAGCAAAAATCTTAAAGGAATCAAATGGGTGTAATTTTTTAATCCTTAAGAAAAACTGCTTTGGAAAAGAAGAATGAGCAGGTGAACTTCACCAGATGGGACTGCGAGATCTGAAAAAGGAAAATGAAGATGGAGATGAACAAGATATTTTTATGATGACAATATCTTCACTCTTTTTATCTGGGACCTACACATCTCAGCCATTGTCCCACCTCTTAATCTCCCCAGGCAACTCTAAATCATGATCCTTATTCTAGACCAAGCCTAGAAACTGCCCGCAGCTGATGAACTGTCTTGCAGCTGCTGGCCTCTTCTCCCTGCCATAGAGTAATGCAACAATAATTGTTAAATAGAGTCATAGAATCATAGAATTATTGAGCCTGGAAAAGACACTGGGATCATCCAATCCAACCACTAACACAGCTCTGACAGGCTCACCAATAAACCATGTTCCTAAGCACCACATTTTTTGAATAAAGACCAAGACATCTTGCAGGATAGACAAGTTGGATCTAAATGCCTTTTTTTTTTCAAGAGATTGTGATTTCTTCATGCCCATTTTCTACATGTAAGTATTCTTACAAGGCATGACTTCAATTTTCAATTTTCACAGCATTGATAAGTAGTTTCTCAAATCCCATATTATGCACAGTCCATGCACAAATTATTCTGGTAATAGCAAAGGGATTATATAAAACATGTAAAAGACTGAGTGAAGAAGTAGCTCCTAGTTTAAAATCTGAACCTCTCTTTGGCTTTAGTGCAAACATTGCGCCTCGAGTGTGTGTCCAATTGAATCATTTACCTCTCTGAGGAAGTGGTTTTTTACAGTGAAATGGTCCTCAGAAGCACAAAACAAGACAGTGATTTAGAGATGCATACCTGTGTATTTCTCTGGCCACCGCCTATGCATATTTACTTGTTGGTGATAGAATCAGAGCAGTTCCCAAGGTCTTGCCCAGATGTGTTTTTCTGTTCAAAGAGGCCAATCAGGAACCAATTTTGGAGGCTCTATCTCCTGCTGCCACTCCAAAAACAGCTTGCTTAGAGCAACTCTTCTGAAAATACTATTCTTTAGGTTTATCTGCCCCAAGAGAAATGCAGTGGTTTACATTAAAGCCATTTAAAAACAATTTAGTGTTCTAATTTTTTGCTAAGCAGTAGGCTATATGGTTTTAATTGGAGTTAGTAAAAATTTGACTGAAATCAGCATGAGCTGTTCTACTGTACAAAAAGCTCATTCCTATTAAAAACATGCCTTTATTAGGTTTATGGTTGTTTCTTATATAAATCAGACCTAAGAGTCTCTAAAGGGCTTTAAGATGCACAGAGGAAATATGGTGCTTATCTTTATTTTTACTTTTTACTGCACTAAGCTATTCAAAAACACATTGACCTATCTTACATAGTGCTATTTATTCAGTTTTTGGGCATCTCTCAATGCACCTGGGAAGCAAAGAACAATTTTCTTCCCAACTCACCTAAAGAAAGTATGCTGGAGAGCAGCCCTAAGCTCTAACCATACATGAGCTGGTTACTGAGCTCAGCTCACCAGGCACTAATCCATGAACTGCTCTTCTCCTTTTACCCTGTAACACTCTCTCTGTTCCTATAATGCACTTGGCTTAGGCCTAAAGATGACACAAAGTCTCTGACAAAACCATACATCCAGAACACCCATATATCTATCCCATCTCCCCTCTGAGACTGAGGACAGACCAGAGTATCTCCTACTTCCTCCATCCACCAGGGTTTTCTTCCAAAGCAAAGAGAGATGGCATCCCTGGGTCTTGGCCTGAGTCAGTTTGAAGGACCACCCAAGGACCCTGAAACAGGGAAGTGCTCTTGGGCACTGACAGCTTAAATATAACTTAGAACCACTTGCAAAAAAAACACTATTTTTGGCCAACAGCTTCCTGCCATTTTGCTCAATGTGCTTCATTAAGTCAGATGCATTAAGTCAGTGGTTGATGTTTCAAGAGGCCTAAGTGCCAACACAGTCTGAGCTGCAGGAAGTTCCTCCTGTGGCTGCCAGAGAGGTTATGTGAAAAATCATCACAGCAGAAATGCATTGAGTGCAGCAGAGAGCAGGAAAGACAAATAGGTACTTGAAGAAGAGAAGAAACTCTTAAAACCAGATTTTAAACTGCACACCATGGCTTTTGCTCTCCTTTCTTAGGCAAAACTCAAAACCAGCTCTAATGCTGGTGTTTCAGGAAGCCTGGAAAAGAGACTTGGTGGTATAAGCACTCTGCAATCTGGTCTCCTTTCCTTTGGCTAGGACTGGAGATCTTCCCAAAGAAAATCACACTCGATTTTTTGTGAAGAAAATTGTTATACATGAAAGGAGGTATGACCCACTTAATTTTATAAATCTCCAAAACCACACATATTATTTACATATGCATTGTATGTTAAGGAGACCTCTTGCTGGCATAAAAAGCCCTGTAATAATGTGAAGCACTAAAACTCTCATCTGGAGATGTAGTCAAGAGAGAAAATGAAGAGGGGGAATCTGTAGGCAGATTTTTGACAAAAACTGCTGGTTATAACCAGGCGAGGCTAGGAGACGAATGCCAGTATTCCTGCAAGTTTTTTCAAACTTGGTGCCTGCAGTATGGGTTCCAAATCCATCATTTGGCACCTCTTTGGAAGTGCAGAGTGCCCTGGCCACTCTCCTCAGGATGTGCAGGGATGCAACATGTTGACCCTGCAGGGTCTGTGTTGGAAATCTCAACAGCCCTGCACATCCCTCTGCTGCTGTCTAATACAGATGTGTTTTGTTTGGAAATGGGGGCAGATGGCATGAATTCATTTATTTCTACTGCACAAGCTCAAAACAAAAACTAAAACAGGAGGTGCAAGAAGAGGCTGTACTCTGCATCCTGATCCCAATATCCTCACAAGTACAGCTCAGACCTGCAGGATGCTACCAGATGGAGACTATGGTAATTTTAAAGTAAAAAAAAAATACAAATACCATTTTGCAAGGTGGGGGCTGTACACTTAAGTTTGCATTTGGCAGAGCAACAGACCTTATCTGTCTGAAATACACCACTTAGAGTGGCACTCCACAAAAATAAGCCTTTGCTTCTACCGCCCCCACTGCCCACTCTTTCATTGGAGCTCGGAGCTTGCTTAGGGTTTTGGGTGGTGGAGCCAGCCCCCTCCTGTAGCATCCAGAAGAGAAGAGCAATTTTTCTGCCAGAAAGAGGAAATTCGAGGAGGCTGACAGGAACACAGGTGCAGAAGTGAGCTCCTATCATTTTATGCAAAAGACCGAAGATCAGTCAATCACTGGTGGGTGGGACAACACTTTTAAGCCAAATTTTAAAGTAAATGCCTGACTTCACCCTGGCCCTGTGCAGGACTTATAACTCTGAGCCACAGTCTTGCCCAGCTAACCCACTGTTTTTCTTGTTGTCATGTTGTCCCACCCCAATGCTGACCAGGCCTGGAACTGCTCAACCACTCATAAAACCTTTGTCCATCTAAAATAGAAGGCAAAGCCTTCCTGTCACCAGCTCTTCCTGACTGAGTTTTCACAGTGGATTATATCTAAACTCTAAACCCCACAAGAACCAAACAAGGTTGTACTGTCAATCTTACACATTGTGCCCAGTGTGACAGTCATGTGGCTGGCTCTATCTGACAGGCTGTACTGCAGTTTTCACTGTATTCAGCATTAATCCAGACCTCTGACTGCACCTGGAGATAACAGGCACGACAAAGGGTGTTGCCTGCATGTATGCCCACAGCCAGCTTCTGCAGCTTTCTGAGAAGAGAAATTGCTGCCTTCAAGTGGGAAATTGCCTAAGATCTGACCTTGAGTCTCTGGCAGTATGATTGTACAGGGTTATATTATGATCTGAAGTGTAAAGATGCCCAATTCAATGGTTTTTCATCTTAGGTGAGAAATGCTGAGGTGTCTTCATTCATACATGATGCTTCATAGTAAAAGAGAGAGGGGGGTTGATATGGCAACAGTGAAAAGCTCTTCTCTATCAGAGACTCCACAGAGCCCACTTCCTTCCTCCCCTACATCAGGAACCTTCCACAAGGTAACAAGGGCATTACACCAATGCTGTGGAAGAGATACTTTGAGCTGCATGGCTTTCAGGGGGCATGCAGAAACCCAACTGCCTGAAGAGAGGAGGTTTGCAAAGCTGGGATTTGCAGAGATAATCTGCCTAATAACACCAAGGTTGTGGGTTCAATCCTTGCATGGGCCATTCACTTAAGAGCTGGACTTCATGATCCTTGTGGGTCCTTCCCAGCTCAGAATAGTTTGTGATTCTGTGATTTATGGAGCACCTCAGAGAATGAGATGGAAAAGATGTTATCAGACTGAAACAAAAGCAATCTCACTATGGGATGTCTCACTTTCTTCACTGGGTTCCCCCTCTTTCATCTTGTACCTGAGCACCCCAGCAGGTCCCTATTATGTGCATGGGTCTTCTCCAAAGCCCACTGGGCAGGTAATGGGTCCTACCAAAAAGAGGTGATTTTGTTGAACAAGATAACAAAGAACAGTCCTATTTACAATGTGTGTAGGAGAAATGTTATGATCCCTCACATGGAAGAGCAAAGGGTTCATTCAGATTTTTCTTTTCTCAAAGTATGACGTTTTTCTTGTATGTGGTTACCAGGGAGAACATTAGCTGCTAAGCTGTGAGTTTATGAGACTGTGAGATGATAATGAAGCTGTACTGATTTCAGCACTTCAAAATGCATTTCCTGTTGCTGCTCCTGATTTTGGCTGCTGCTTTCTCATGGATGTCTTCACCAAATGCTACACTTTTAGACATCTCATGTCAAAAATTCTTATTTTCTTCCTATATGTTTGTTCCTTCCATCATATTTCTGTGCTCTAAAGGAATCTGTCTTACACATTTTAAAAGTAATAAATAATCTCAAAAAGGAGTAGCTGTCTCTTCCATATCCATCTCCAGGCTTTATCTCTCACCCGCCTGCCCTTGCCTCCACTGCACACATTCACCCTTATTTTCCTCCTCAACTGGGAGAAAAACCTCTTTTTATTGCTATCAGTCTCACTCTCCATGCAAGACAGAAGAGCTATGTGTGTCTGTATTTTCTGTGTTCATCTAAGTGCAGTCAAGGAGCACTCTGTCTTTTAGGTACAGACAGACACCAAACTGACTCCTTCAGTTAATGGCTTAAAGCTCACAGCAGAGGAGATGCTACAAAGCACCTCCCTCTATACTGAAATCAGAACCTATCTGTACTAGAAGAAACTTTTTTTATGAGTCAAAAGAACTTCCTTTTGCTACCTTTTGAAAACTAGATGTATTTTGCTGCCATTTTTGTCTGGTTGTATTATCTTATTGTAATTCTTGAAGCTTGTGGCTGACTAAGTCTAGGAGTCTGCTTTTTGGCTCTGCATGAAAACAAATATAGACATGGACAGTTCTAAAGTAGTGTTTCTGTGTTAATGCTTTCACCTAGCCATTTTTCACCCCAGAGGAAAATGTTTCTAAGCAAAGAGTATTACAGCATGAGACACAAGCTGTGATCTCTGGAATGAAATGTTACATGTTATTAACCTCAAATATAAAGCCTCTCTGTTCTGGCAAAGAAATTGTATTGTCCTAACCAAGATTTTTTTTTCAATAATTATTATCAGAGAGGCAGTAGCTACAGAAGGTGAAATAACCTCTGAGTAAAAGCCTACTGGTGTTAACAAATTGTAAATTAGATGCTGTGAGCACCTGCCCACTGCTATAAATTGGTTGCATTTGAGAGAGTCTGAATCTTCTTCTTCTGTGCAAAAGGATAATGAGACTTGATGTTATAGTCTCATTACAAGAAAAAAGGAGGATCTAATAGAAAATTGCATGTAACTGGAGATGAATGTCATGGCAATAGCCATGAGGTGAGAACCTGGAATGTGCTGTCAGGTGGTTACGGATCACCTTCAGTCTTCTATAAGAAAAGGCCATATGGTTTGTAGACATGAGCCTGCAATAGGATGAAATGAAGCTCCTCCACCCAGTGGAGGGTGGTGGCTGAACAGCAAATTGTTCATACAGAAGGAAGTAGAGAGCACAAGAACTCCCACCAGATGTGGGGGGCAGGCTTGGGGACAGGAACCAGCAGGCCAAGGAGCAAAGAATCATTGAATCACAGAATGGTTTGGGTTAGAAATGATCTTTAAGTTCAACTAGTTTCAATCCTCCTGCCATGGGCAGGGACACCTTGCACTAGACCAGGTTGCTCAGAGCCCCATCCAACCTAGCCTTGAACAATTCCAGGGATGTGGTCTCTGGGCAACCTGTGCCACTGGCCCATCGCCCTTCCAGTCAAGAATTTCTTCCTAATATCAAATCTAATGTTTTTAAACTCTCTCAGTTTAAGACCATTATTCCTTATCCTATCACTACATGTCCTCGTGGAAAGTCCCTCTCCAGCTCTCTTGTAGCACATTTGGGTACTGGAAAGTGCTCAAGGTCTCTCTGAAGCCCTCTCTTCCCCAAGCTGAACAGCATCAGCTCTCTCAGCCTGTCTTCATAGTAGAGGTGTTCTAGCCCTCTGATCATCATTATGGCCCTGCTCTGGACTTACTCCAACTCATGGCAAGTCTATGGTCTATGTCTTTGTTGTTCTGAGGGTTCCAGAGGTGGAGGCAGTGCTCCAGGTGGGGTCTCATGAGAGCAGAGCAGCTGAATCCCCTCCTCATCCTGCTGCCCACGCTGCTTAAGATGCAGCCCAGCTGGCTTTACGGACTGCAAGTGCACATTGCCAGGGCACATGCACTTGCATCATTTAAAATCCCCAAGTCTTTCACATCCTGCTGAATAGCCAGACAGGGAGTGATGAGAACAGGCAAAGTGCAGTGCTAACAAAGGTCAGTGCCTTCATCAGCCAATGTGTACTGCTGGCTTATTACTTCGCTATATTTCCAGTTTCACTTGAAGGTACATCAAAGCAACTTCACTTGAAGGTACATCAATGCAACTGCAGTTGCTTTGCCTAGTACCTTGGAGTAGTCAAAAAAAAAAAAAAAAAGAAAAAAAAAGAAAAAGCCAACAAATATTCAGCTTAGAAAAAAAAAATCGGAGAAAAATATATAAGTTCCTTTATATTCCTTACTTGAAACACACTGCTCTTTTCCAGTTCTGCTATTGCAAAGAATGCAGTGGAAAGTACAGCAATTGGGGATAAGCAATGCAAATATTTAATGGCACATAGGAAGAGCTGAGAAGACAGGGATTGTTGGGTTAGGGAGAAGACAGTGTGTATACAATATGATGTAGTTGAAATGATGACTCAGACCTCAGCTGGTAAATTTATCTCCAAAGTGTTATAAACCAGAGCAAGGGAATATCTGATGACATTTGTGAAGCACATCTGAGGGAATGGGCTGTTAGTGGCAAAAAACAAAATTAGTTAAAAATCCCAAGAGAAACATCTCATCAGGATTTTGTATATGCTATCAGCCACAATACTCACATATCAAATTATGAATAGGCTAGAAGTTTAAAATAGAAATTATTTCAACAGAATTAAAAGTTAAAATAAGTAATAAAATAAAAATAGGAGATTAAAAAATCTTACCAATTAGGGTACAAGTGTCTCTCAGGATGAAAAGATCAGGTGGAAATCAGGGTCTTGAACAATTACTTTCATGTTTTCTAATAATAAATATTAGTGATAAACTTAAGAACTTTTCTTCCAGAAGAAAGTAATTACAATGTGCAGGGCTAGTACTATCCAAATAGACCATCAAACCTGGCTGTGGAAGACAATGCTGTGTAGTCAGCTGTGGTACCATTTGATGTGTGGCCATTGCAAATGCATCTATTGGTATATCAAAGTTCAAGCAGCAACACTCACCCAAGCAAAAGCAACCAAGATATTGATGTCTAAGGAGATTGATTCTCGTGACTCAGCCATAGGCTGATGGATGGCTCTCAGCCCCTTAAAAAAATATGAAGTTAAAAGTGGTTGTTTCAATCCCTCTAAAAGTATTTTCTTACATAAAAGCAGGTTTGTGCTAATGGAATTTATTTCACATTTGCAATGGCCTGAGAATACATATTTTCTGCAGCTTATCAGATGAGCAAAATCTTGTCAAGCCAGTCACCCAGTGCTTTGTGACTGTTCGGGCACACTGTGCAGATCCAGACCTGGCTCTGGGTTTTGGACATCACAAAGTCCTTTGAAGGCTCACTTTACTTTTTGACACTACTTCCAACCCAGAATCAAGCAGAACTCAATTCTGATTTCCACTAACACTCCTCTCTTACTGCCTTTGGACATGTTCAGATCCAGGTCTGTTTGGGAGAAAACGTAAGGAAGACTTTATCTAGAGCTGCTTATCAGAGGAACTGGCAGCAAGACTGGCAGGATCCTTCTAATGTCACTAGGCTTTGACAAGCTGGCAGGAAGCAAGCATAGCTGTGATCAAATGACAGAACACAGAAGCTCCTTTTTTCTTTTAATTGCTGAATTTCATTCTGGGTGCCTGAAAGGTAGCCAAAATAGAGTTTCCCTCTGAAGTGCACCGCTTCATGGCCCCTGCAGCTCTGTGCCAGCAGAGGCTGCCAGAGGCAGAAAAGTCCCATCCTACTAGCCTTGGGTCTTGTGCCTCAGGGCTTCCAGGAATACAGGGTGCATGAATGTTTGGAGGTCAACTACCTTGGCCATAAACCCCAAACCTGGTCTTTCTGAGACAGGGCAAACAAAGGGTAAGAAAAACTACCCTGGTTTTGTCCTTAAATAAATGACATCTCCCATTTGGCATCAGTTGCAAAATGCAACAGATTTATGAGTTACATACATTTCTCTATTTCTTCAAAGTTAGTCACTGGCTGTGCAAAAAGGTAGTTCAGAATTCATTATTTTTTCAAAGAACACTTATAATTGGATTGTTCCAAGTATTAATTACTCACTAAAAGCTTCCCTCCCTTGCATGAGAGTACATTTTTCTTTTGCTCACTGCCAATAAATAAGCCTCAGAAAAATATATGAATCTTCGAGGGAGTGAAGGAAAATGTAAAAGAAGCTCTAGCCAGCTAGTTTGGATCCAGACTTGAAACAGCCTGAAATACAAGCATGTTTAAATTCAGGATTTTGTGCTCAGCCACTATAGGCAGTATTCCTTTATTTTAAAGAGAATAGAAGCAATCTGAACTAGAAAAAGAGCCTTTTTGAAAACTGTTTTTAAAATGACCCTTGAGGAAGAGTGAACTCATGCTGTGCAATTTGCAAGATAAGTGCATTTGGAGCAATTCACTGATAAAACAGCATGATGAAAGGTGGCAGGGAGTGATTGACTTCACACTAGCCTGCAAGGGCAGCAGCAGCTCAGGTAACTATAAACATATGAATTTAGGAAAGCAAATACATTAAATACAATTGTCTCTACAATTATTTGTAGAGACACCATTGTTTCTCCAGTTGCACATGGGCACACATAGCTGAGAAATGCTAGAAAAAAAGAGTCAGGAGGAAAGAACTAGCCCAGGGACTGTCCCAAAAATCTTGCCCAAGCCATCTTGCCACAGGCAAGGTCAGAGCAGTCAATGAAGGGATCACAAGAGACCAACCAAAAAAAAGGCTGGTGCATGTGGCTTCACATATTCCAGCTCACTACATCACTACCATGGGTGGGCTCCAGCCACTCAGCAGCACTTGGGACAGGGCAGCTTCACACATGGACAGGTGACACTGGTTACAAATGGTATCAAAAACGGCACACGGTTTATTGATCATTCATCTCTAAGAAACTGGTGGAGTCCACGTGTGGAAGATTTCTGTAAGCAGAGCCATGGCTACTTCGGACAGGGAGGGAGTGCTGCTGCTCTCTGGCTGCTGCAGCTGGGATAACACCAAAACAGGGGGAGACCAGCTTGCGACACTCACTTAAAACCAGAAAGCCACTTATCTAAATACAAATTTCAACGGGGACTGACTCCACCTATTTGGAGATGCGTTTAGCTGTATACCATTTTCCAGGTGAGTTCCTTGAAGTGTTACTCATTCCATAATCTGAAGAGAGGTCCGAGCACATTAACTCAGATCTAAAAAGCTGGGACACAGGACGGTCATTTTTCACAGATGGAAGCTGAGGCTACAAATTGTCTGCTATTGTATAAGAGGACCCAGATTTGATGTGTTTAACTTTGATGCCTTGCCCGCAAGGTCACTGTTTCTTCTGACTCAGTGAATTTCTGGGGCCAATTGATTTTTCTAAAGTGCAGCCTTGCACTAAGTGGGTTGGTTTGATTTTGTTTATTTGAGACTTCTTTTCCTATTTTGGGAGTTGCATAAATTCAAGCTGTATCCTGGTGAGATTTAAAACCCCACATGCTATGCAGAATGAGATATTTGGTTTTCCTCTCAGTGCCTTCTTGAGACAATCCTAGGTCATTTTTTAACTCAGAGTCATTGCAGTTCTAAGCAGAGTCTGCCCCTGACTGCTCATTCATGTCCCCAAGACACCCCTTCGTTTGTGCAATACACCAAGCATGGGCTGTTATGGGAAAGCCAGCTAGTGAACTGAACTTCCACCACTGAAGTTTTGTGGTCCCACAAATATCCCCCAGTATGATGCAGGGGTAAGGCTGAGGGAAGAAGTTCTTCCAGCTTGCATGGCAGCTCAGAAATCTGTAGTAGCAATACACCCTGAGGGGTCAAAAGTTAGTATTCCTGCAAAGCATGGAAATATCACACACTGTACTTTCTATGCCGCACCTAATTGTAACACTACCATCCCATCAAGCAGTTGGGCACAAATGAACTTAAATTTTTAATCCACCAAGGAATATGCTGCTGAGTTACCACATTATGAAGCCCAAAGTGTTTGTCAAATTTCAATCTTGACAGAAAAATTATCAAATTTCAATTCCTTGGAGCTTCAGGCCAGCATAGGAGGTATAAGGGCAACAGACAGCCCTGTGCATCAAGTAGAGCTCTGCAGTATGCTACAGACATGGGAAAAATGTCCCCCACGTCCAAAAGATTAAGGAAGTTCTTTGCAGACAGTCCCAAAATTGTCACACAACTTAGAGGAACCTTTCTACTTGACTCATTTCCTGAATTAGAAAGCAAAAATCTGATTCCACCCTGGAGGATTTGTTCAAAAGACAAAGAATGTCAAAATCAAACTGATTTACTGGATAAGAGATTAATGGGCAAAGACCACAGATAACAGATAGAGGAGTTCATTGATCAGACAAGGGGAAAGAATACACTGCTGAAGGAATCTTTTCTTGTGCTGAGGACAGGAAGAAAGACAGACCTTAGAGCTATTATTCTTTCCTTTAAGTACAAATAATTCAGCATCAAGATACGTGAGCAGGGTATTTTTTTAGCCATGGGCCTCTCCAGAGAACTGAAAGCAATTGTTAGGAGATGACTTTCAGGCTCCTCCTTGAGTTTATCTAATACAACAGAAGATAGAACAAATAGAGCCATGTAAATTTAAGCAGGAGAGTAGCTATATATAGCACCTTATAGCCCTTCCTGTGCATCAGCAATTTTTCTCTTACAAATTCCTACTTTCAAACTCTTCCCATGACTATTTAGTATTTTTACAACCTATAGCTTTGCATTTTTGTGTGTTTGGATTCCCCTTTATGTATATATACAAGTTTATATGCATAAAGAAATTCTGTGACAGAATAGTAACAAAGGCATCATATTTCTGGAAACAGCTTCCAAACACACATATGAATGAAAATGTGATTACAGGAGTAGTCAGCCTGGATTTAGGAAGAATATATCATGCTTTGCAAATCTGACAGCCTTATTTGATGAAATTACTATCTTGGTGGATGGGGTAAAGAAGTTGACACTGTTTAATCCTGACTCATCTTTAACTCTTGACTTTAGTTAGATTTCCAACAATTGCCTTCATCTTCATAGGCAAACCAGTGAAGTACAGGCTGGATAAATGAGCAGTGAGGTGGGCTGAAAATTGGCTGAACTGGGCTCAGGTGGTTCTAACAAGCACCACAAAGCCCCTCTGGAGAGCAGGCACTAGTGGTGTACCCCAGGGATGGACAATGGGGTAATGCTGTTTAATATGCTCAGTGACCTGGATGATGGGACAGGCTGCACCCTGAGCAAATTGCAGATAAAGTGGGAGGAGCTGCTGCTAACACCAGCAGTTTCATTACCATTTATAGAGGGATCTTGAAAGGCTGGGGAAATGGCACAACAGAAACCTCATCAAATTTAACAAAAAGAAACAAAATCCTGTCCCTGGGGTGGGATGGTCCCAGGCACCAGTACATCTTGTGGGCCACCTTTCTGGAAAGCACAACAACCTTGAAAGGTGACTAAATATTATACCCATAGTAAAGCTAGAAAAGCTGAAGCAGAGCAAGGACAGCAAAAAGGGACCCGGAGACTCCAAAACAGGAGTACTGTTTTAATACATAGGCCATTTCCCTCCATTCATTGGATAGCAAACAGAATTCTATGAGAAGAACTACTTAAAAATTCAAAAACAGACTTGTAGGAATGAGGTGGGAGGGTGACATGACCTGAATTTCTGCTGAATCTATTGGTCTCTTAATGAGCCTTAATTCAGTATTGCCTCTCTTGCCAATCATTAGACTTTTGCTATTGATTCTGTTCTGACCAGGCCACTTTAATTAGGAAATCTTTTCTTCTTTCCTTTCCTGCCAACAAAGACTGGGATATATCAGAAAGGGTATTTCACAAGGACATGAAAAGCATTCAGATTAATAATTTTATTTCTGTTAATGAGAATAACTGCCTTGGAACTGGATAAGCGTAATATGCAAGATAGATCTGAATGCATTTGGGTTTGCTTGTTATGATACTGAGTTTCTTAAGGGATTGCAATTATGGCTTAGATTAGAGAAACATTAACAGAGCTGAAACTGCCCAGATGGCTAATTTCTTTTTGATATAACAATTGATATTTCCTGAACTATCAGTAATTCATTTGTAACTCACATGTTGCTAAGCTCAGAGGGAGCTGAAGCAAATCTTTGAGGAGTTTGCTGGAAGTCTTTCTTAAACATGAAAAATAAGCACAGAGAACTTTCCAAAAGATAAAATATACACAAACTCAAACACTTGACTTTTACTTGTGGAGGGACCGATATAATAAAGCAATTTTGAAAATTTCCCAGAAGCCAGTGTATTTGCTGGTGTAAACCCAAAGTTCATGGGGTGTCTTTTATTTGCTGCACATTTGAGAAAACAGCATGATCAAGAGGCAGAATACTAACATTCACAGATGGCTTTAACAACTTTCCTGTTGTGGTCCTCTGAGCTTTGTTTGTTATGATTCCGCACGCTTTCCTATTTTCATTGCAATCTGAGTTCCAAGAGAATCCACATTCCTCTATGAAAAAGCACAATGCTTATGCACTGGAGCCAGGGGCAATGCTAGGTTAGCACTTCCCTTCACATCTTTGCCAGAATATGGAACTTACTGGCTTGTATAACTCTTTCCCCTGAAGCCCTTGCAGTCTAATGCTGCACTGAATCACAGAGGGCTTGGCAGGCACAAAAGGGCTCAGCCTTCAGACCACAGGACTCAAGAGGTCCTTCAAGCCATGAATGAAGCAGATATTTAAGAATGGAGGTGATGGAAGAAGCAGTATCTATCCAAGCAAGTCAGAAGTTCTTCTTCTACAAAGGAAGACCTCTGACCAAGTCAGACCTGGCTGCTAAGGATTACAGATGGAGGCACTGGATTTCTATGGATCTTCAGATCACCCAACATTTCGTTTCCTGGTCTGATTAGGATTTTTATTATCATAAAATGTTGTAGCTGTTTGCAGTGTAAGAATTAGTATGAACATGTCACTTCATTAAATGTTATTGTATTCTCATGTCTTTCTATGTGGGATGCAACTGAAGTGAAAAGTCCTTAAGAGTCCTTTAGTGACCTACCCTTGCTGGTTTTGCAGATAAATACAATGAGAAATTTCATGCAACTCTTTTGCATGCAGCTTTTTCTCAATAATGTTATATGGCCAATTAATTTTGAAAGCAGCTACTAACAGAGCTTGCCTATAAGCTAGATATTAGTCGTAGGGGAATAAATAGTGACAGATTTTTTTTTCAATTAACCCAAGAGCAGCACGGCAATTAGTATATCAGTATTTGCTATTGTATTGTGCATCCTCTGATGTCTGAATTACTCACATGTTTTTCAGTTTGGATGTCTGCAAAAGATCTCTAAGCACTCACTGCTCTAGAAAATAAACAGGACATTAGCTTGGAAGGAAAAAATTTATTTCATTCAAACTCCCATGTCTGTTCTCTTGTGTTGTGGGCTGTTCTTTCAGTTTTCAAATCTACAGCTCACTCATGGACATTATTATCTGCTGGCATTTCTGAGTAAGAAGAATTTTTTAGTATAAAAGGGTTATTACAGTAAGAGCAGGAAAGTATATCAATTAACATTACTTTCAATAGATCCAAGAATGAGAGTGCTGGTAAGAAAACTACTGAGAAATTTAACCAATCCTCAATACTATTCCCACCACTATTACTGCCAAAGAACTTGCTTATTTAGGGGCCTGTCTGTTCAGAAGAAATAAAAAGAGCCAAACTCTGATCTTGAACACACAGATTTGTATTGACATAATTCTTCTAATTCTATTCTTCTTACCCCTTACTTAGTGCATACCAGCACCAAACAAATTATGAAGAGATGTTATCTGCCATGTTTCATATTGTCCTGTGAATACTTCTGAATCACAGAGAAGAAGGTGGAGAAAATATGTCTATTGATGGCATTTAGCCTCAATTGCAAGCACTACAATGAATACAGTAGGTATTATAGGGAATGCATGGTGGAGAGGTTAATTATAAGCCATTATAGCCATTAGTATAGTCATATTAGGCAACTTTTGTTCTCAAAATGTTTTGAACTTTTTTGCCTCCCTTGGTGAAAAGTTCATGACCACAATTTCAGACCACATAACTAAAAAGAAAAAAAAAAAAAGAAACCTAGCAGATCTTAATCTAGCCTTAAACATCGATAGGATCAATATCTGTATCTGAAATACTCCCCACTGGCTCTCTTTCTACTCTACAGAGGAAAATATTCACTTGTAAGTTGTGACACATCTGGCATATTTTCAGTATCTATTTTGGCATGGGCTGAAGTGCCCATTACACTCCCATTGATTACTAAAGTAGATGAGATCATATGTGTAGGTGTTTCCATTTGGTCAGATGAGACTCACCTTTTAAAAGTATTTTTGAATGGGGAGTGTGGGGAAATAAAGGTATCAAACTTGTTTGAATCTAAGCACTGAGTAACTCATTAGCATAGAGATCAATCTAAGTTGTCCTTCATCAGTGGGTATCCATCAAAACACTTCTCTCAGTACAAATACAAGAAGTTTTAAGCACTCTGTTCCAGCAACACACCATTCAATTTCTCCAGGCATACATATCTCACTTCTCACCTCTAAAATACAGCTGGAAAAATGCTAATAGGAGATGCAAGGGAGGTTTGCTTCCTCCTCCACAATTCTGCTCAGGAATGGTCCAAGAATAGTCAAGGCCATGGAATTACAAATTCTAAAAAGTTCAGATATGTAACTAAGTGGATAAGAGTCAGGGATGGGCATGTAAATTCAGGTACTTTCCATGCATATGGAAACACTCTCTCGGGATTTTGATGGTCACCAGATAAACCTATTGAGTAGCCTCAAACATCCAGCCCAACCACCTCTCACATTGACCTGGAAATAATGGATGTAGGAAAAAGTCCTGCATCAGTGACAACATAAGGTTTAACACCTTGTGTTTCTACTCAACTAGGAAAATGAGATTTCACCTCTTAAACAAGGAACTGATTGAATCTTTCTAAAATTTTGCCGTTAAGAGGAGCATTGTAGATGGAATTCTATTTTAGGTCTTTTTTCATGGGTTTCTATAATGTGTTAGTTATAAATTATCACTCCCTGAAGGGCTTGCACAGCTTGACTAAGAGCAATTAAAGGTAATTGCACCACCAGCAAAAAAAATCTTACAACTATTAGAAATTTTCTGTAGGCATTCTCTGTTCCAATATATGGCACAGCATGGCATGTTCAGAGTAATCCCAGAGTTTCATCTCTTCTTCCTAGTCTCCAGCTAAGAGTTATAGATGAGAAAGGACAAGAGAAAACTCACCCCAGGTTTGGCACAGGACCACCAACCTACAGCCTGGCCCTTGCAGTGCTGTTGAAGAGCATACAGCAGACCCAAAGAATGGTAAGCTCATCACACCCAGAGCAGTCCCATTCTTGCTAACAATGCTCACCTCTTGCTGGGAATGGTGCTCCCTTATCTTAACCAGGTACCTATGTTTTATTCACATAAGATTTAAGGTAAAAGAAGGCATCTTATTCTATTACTCAAAAGATAAATATGGAATAAAATTGTGGTAATTGGAAGAGTTATACAGGAAATATCCTTCATTACCTACATGGAAGGTTCTTACATGTTTTGCTTTTGCTGTCATTTCAACCTCCCTTATCCTGGGGTACTGTGGAGGTAGACACCAAGATTTCCAACTGCTTGTCTTGGCAGAGGTCTGGAACTTCCAATAATGTTTCCTTTCTAAAATGTCCTAACTATTGTTTTTTCTCAGAAAATACAACATAGGAATAAGTATTATGGGATATTAGTTCTTTACTTCACCTAAAGTTTTTGGTTCAGTTTTTTTTTTTTTTGCATTTCAAGGAATAGATCTGTATATACCTACTCGAGGTGGAAATAAAATGCTTCTGTTCAGTCCCAGTTCCTACCTTTATCTCCCTGTAGAGCATAATTAACCCAAGGGTGGGAGGGAAGATTGAGAATAATATGGAGCTGATTCACTTTCTACACTCACTAGCAAAAATAGAGATTATTACTGCATGCATCAGTGGAATTGAAGAAGAAATTAGTCTGAGATCACTTGTAAACAGATGCAGTCAGACATGACTGTTGCATGAATGAGAATGCATAAATTAAGCTTTGCCAAAGGTTACTAGTAATTTATAGTTTCGGCTTTTAGGAAGCTCCAAGCACGACGCTACTTACTTGCATTGTTTATTGAACAAGTATATTCACCAGAGAAGTCACAGCATCTAAATGCTACCTTGTCTCTTGAGAATATCTTGCTTGATGAACAAGTCTGTGGTGTCATAGGCCAAACACTGCCTTTGAAGTTGAAAAACATCAGTTGATTGATGCTTGTCTGAAGAGCTGTCACAGTGACACGGAAGAAAGACTGATTGTCATAACACACCTAATACTGAAAATTGATGTGTCTCTTTTTCATCATTTCCAAACCAGTAAACTGAAAATTACTTGATGACAAAGCATTAAAATAGTGATTTTTTTTCCCACCATGTGTGGGGAAATAACTAATGACTTTAATTTAAAGAACACTATTAATAAGAAGTAAAAGAGGTGCAAAATAAATATATTTGGACCCCTTTGACCCCCAGCAGTCAATGGGAAATTCCACAACTCTGCCCTGTGTGGGGTGTTGATCAAGTGAGTACCTCAAATTATTCCTTGACTGTGAAGCCATACCAGGAGCTGGACAGAAGACCTAGCTAGTGGAAGCAGTAGTTTCAATTGAAAAGATTGCATTCTTCCCTCACACCTACAAACCCTCAGCTTTGGGCTGAGGAGGTCTTACTGCCTTCTTAAAGACAAGGAGAAACAAATTGTCATCATGTGTTAACGCCATCAAGTCATCATGATCAGCACTCCTCACCTTTGAGCAATTACACTGATTGCATTTCAGCAAGATGTGAAGCCTGTCTCTGAACATCCCCTCTGATCTCTATTTCCTCTCTTCAGACACCTCCTTCCTGTCCCTCATTTGCCATATTCTCAACTTGATGGTCTTCAAGCCATAAGTTTGGCTGCCTCATTATTTGCTTTGACTTCACTTAGTTGTGAACTCTCATAGAGTTGAGTTTGCACTGAACTCTCTCCATCCATATTTTCTGACTCCTGTAACACCAAATTTAAATACTTTCTCCTTATCTGTAGTCACATCTTGGGATAAATTAGTTCTCTACTGCAGCGATCTCATCTCCTATCTGGAACAGGGGGTTTGCATTTCATGTACAGCTGAAAAGACCCATGAGTGAAGCCACTCAATTTGTAGCTATCTGGTGCAGAGTAAGATGAAGGAGAGCATCAGCAAGCCGTTGTGGGGTAGCACAGGAAAAGCATGAGGGAGATATGCTGGGAAAGCAGATACCATTGTCAAAGTAAATGAAGCTCCTTCAGACAAGTGAGAGGAAGGAGACATGGCAGTAGGCCAACTGTGTGGAAGTCCCTCATCTATGCAGCCAAATTAAACCCTGTAAGAAAGGTTTCCTAGAGCATGAAGTTTTGCCTAAAGAGACTGCATGTCCATCATCTCCCAGCATTTCTGCAGCATTCACCAGCACTGGCCAGAGGTTACAGATCAGGAACTTTCACTGCTCCTGTCACAGCTGCTGCCACATTACAGAACACATCAGCAGCAAATGGAAGACAAAAATGATGTGCTGCTTTATGTAAAGTTTGTTGTCTTTTGCTAGATGAGGGCATGCCTCTGATGTGCTCATCTCCTCTGTCTTCTTTAACAACAGAAAAAACATGCTGCTGGAAACACTGTCATAAATCTTACTGCAGTTGTTGAGGAATGAGAGCTGATGTCATGTTGAGCTGAATTTTTATAGCCACATAAACAACAGCAGGAAAACTTCTCATGGCAATGAGTTGAATTCATCCCTGACAAACATAGTGGCAACTCAATTACTTAATGAGTTTTTAAGGTATTTAGATAAAGACAGATGGAGAGACACAGTAGCACTGAGCTGGGTTCTTGAGAACCCTATTTGACACGAGTCTACATATGTAGGCTGATGGAGAGACTACGTCTGTGGGAGAGCTACGACACCAAGTCTCGGGGCTTCTCTAAGGCCTCTGACAACATTCTTTCTCTCTAAATTGGAGGGATGTGGATTTGATGGGAGGACTGTTTGGTGGGTGAGGGTAATGGTCAACATCTCAGAGTCCCAATGGACATCAGTGATGAGTGGTGTCCCTCAAGGGTCTGCACTGGGACTGTCTTCAATATCCTCATTGTTGACATTAACAGTGGCTTTGAGCGTACCCTTAGCAAGTCTGCAGACAACACCAAGCTGAGTGGGGAGGCTGACCTGCCTGAGGGATATCATCCAGAGGGAGCTGGAAAAGCTCAAGACATGGAACCATGGGATCCTCATGAGGTTCAACACAGCAAATTGCAAGGTCTGGCATTCACTGGGCTGTCCTGAAATCAGCAGGCTGTGAAGTACACTGAAGCACAGTCTGGCTACCAGCACTCATGACATCAGGTGCACTGCAGCTGGTACAGTGATTAATGGGAATTAGGAGCAGGAGAAATGACAGCTACATGATGTTATCTGCAAGACAGCTGAGAAAGCAGACACAGTGCATGGCATGGCTCTGCAACCCCAATCTTTGCACTTCGACCTTCTTTCTCATTTACCACTGCTTTGCCTTCCCGGCAGCTACCCAAAAGCATGGATAACCACAGACCCTGGACAAGAGACAGCTGATTCAGTTCATGTCCTATGTGATACAAGTTTCTGGTGCTGTCATTCTGAGTCTGCTCTGCAGCAGAAAGCTCAGGTAAACTGTACACAAAGACCCCAAAAATAAAATTTGAGGTTTCCATGTTGTCCTGGGCTTTGGCACTGGCACTCTTACTTTTAATAAACTGGCAAGCCTACAAGCCAGGTATTATTGACTGATTTGCACCATGTATGGACAAGAAGTGTGTGTGAGGGAAATGGGCAGAAATGGAGGCAGGGAGGCTATGAAGAGTTCAAGGGAAAACAAGTGCCTCTACCCCATCTGCAATGCCATCAACCTGACATCGGCAAAGTTGCTTAGACAGGAGGCACATCCTGCCCTCTAAAAAGAATTGAAATGTTGTCCCATTTTCCCTACTTTATTATTTAAAAAGTCAAAAATGTTCATTTCTTCCACCCTGGAGGTGTCCACAAGCCTTCCCTCAGCTGGTTTCTCAGTGCACAAAAGGATGCAAAATAACAGCTCAGAGAGCAGCTAGGAGGGGCTTCTTTCTCAATGGTTTTTGACTGTTCCAAAAATAGCAGCCACAAGCTGTGTATTCTCCCAGGAGGCATTTTTACCAGCGCACCACTCACTGCTCTCTGCAGTAATACAGGGCAGCTTGGGAGTCTTAAAGTACATTTTCTAAAATAGTTTTTCCTGCAGTTTCCCCAGCACACCTTGGTGCCCACAAGGCATGGGTGCAAGGTCAGCTCCCATTGCCAGCAACCTCCACTTCTTCCTCCTGTGCAAGAGGCAGGAAGGGCAGAGCCCTGACACCCTCTCTGGGAGACTTTGCCTCTCATTGGCCTCTTTCCTTTAACTGCACATACAAAAAGCTGATTTTAAGCCTGAGCAAGAAGTCTCAGCCCATCTGAAGGGAAAGTAACAGAAAATTTGAAATCAGGAGGCTATTTAACTATAGCCTTTTGACAGACAATTTCAATCACAGATGACACATCCAGACTGACATGGATATTTCCCACTGTAGCTAAGATTCAGAGGATTCTGCCATAACCTTTAATTAAATGTACTTTTTTAAACTGGAACACAATTATCCTATTAAATGCATCCAATGAAAGAATAAACCAACCACATGCCCTATACATCTGTTTAAACTCATCCATCAGTCACATCCAGGAGGCACAGTAAGCTCTTTGCCGACTAATTAGGGACCAAATATCATCCTGGAATTACTCATCTATGGATTTTAAATACTGAATAAACTCTGAGAGAATGGTTAACAACCAGCACCAATGGTTAAAACCAGTAAAGTCCACTAAAAAACCATTCCCTATTAAGTTTTTGCTCAACATTATTATAGCATGAGGGACAAGTAGTTAGAAAATGGAAATAATTAGTAGAGGAACTTTACTATAAAATATTTTTTATTTGAAACCCATTTTGGAATTTCTTAGCCATGGGTCTATCCAAGGAACAGACCTTGCTAAGTACACTCTGTGAGAACTTTGATTTTTATGACATTCTAATGTGACTTTAAAGCTCATTAAAGCAGCTCCTTTTGTGCTGCCAGCAACAAAAGCCTTGATGTTAAGTGTCCCCTGGAGTCCACAGTTCAGATAAGTGCTGTTGTTTTTCACTAAGCTCAGACTCTTAAGCTACCAGCTGACAGAATAAAACAGAAGCTTGCACTCAGCAGCAACCTGGAAGACAGATTTCAGGATAATGTACTTGCAGCAAAGACATGGTCCTTTTTTAGCAAAAATGCTTTTGAAATTAAGCAGCATTGCATGCTGCCCAGAGTGCAACAGAGAATATGTGCTGGGCATTTCTTAAAATCACTTCTTCCCTCTTTTATTTACCAATAATTCAGGGGAGAGATAGGTAGTTATAGCTGCTTGTTTATTTGCAGTTCAGAAAGGATGACTGCATGTTTAAAAAGCATTATTAAATTTGAAATATAATTCCTCTTTTTAAAAAGCCCAAGTCTTGGAGTCTCTGTACTTGATCAATGACTCCACATCAAATCTGTCCAATTTGCAAGTAAAATCGATTTGGTCTTATTCCTAACTGACAGCATATTCAGCAGAGGATTGGGAAGTCAAGTTGGTTGAGTTTTATTGACTTGCAAAGCATCCACTAGTAAAAACAGTTTTGTGATACAAAAGTTAAAATAGATTGCAATGCATTCTCCTGTAGTATATGAGTTTTCCACAGATATTAACAGAACTAAACTTCAGGAGTTGCTTTACTGATTTAAAATATGTCAGTATAGATAGGTAGATCAGTTGAGTCAGAAAGGGTGTGAGTTAGGGTTTTTCTATCCATAACTGCACTAAAATGAATAATTGCAAATTTAATTGTTGTATAGACTACTGTGCAAATAACAATTTTGCATTTTAGTTAAAACATTGTGAATGCCTGAAAAATAAATTCAGCCAACATTTAAGGAGATAATTTTCACAGGTCAAGCTGTAAATCCCTACAGCTCTCACTCTCAGTGAAAATTAGATATCTGCACTGATTTATCCTGTAATTCTGTAAAATATGTCATCTTGCCCTTACTATTAGAACTGGCAGCCTGTAACACTCTTGACCTTTGTAGGTGCAAAGAACTGCTTGAGTCAGCAAGAGCCTTTAATGGGAGCAACAAGAGCTTTCATTGTGCATGCTGCAAAATGGAAAAGGTGCCCTTACTCCAAAAGTGGGAGTTATTTTTGCTTTCACCTCAGGCAAACTGAGGTGGAAGCACCCCTGTGACATGCAGACAACTTGGCAACCCCGGCAGGGTTACTCAGTTTTGTGTGAGCTCTGGTGTGGTCCCAGAGTCAGGACAGTTGTGCTCATCTTTAGGTCTTCCACATAGGGGAAAGTACGCCGGCTGTGGGCAATGCAATGACACCAACTGCACATGTTGGCACAGCTCTAGGCTTGCTTTTGACCATGGCCAGCTGGCCATGTTCCAAGAGATATTCTCATGCAGTTTCTTGATCATTTCATAGAAGAGAAATCACTTTGGATTTCACCCTAGAAAGGGAGAACACAGGCGACAACACATTCTTCATATTTAGAAGGTACTCACCTAAGGCCTTGCCACTGGTGTAGAACATCCTTTTAACAGCATTTCCCCTAAAAAGTAAATGGACCTCTTCAGGAAATTAATAGCTGGAGAAAGCTGTGATGATTTATGGGCTGTGCACAGCAGTGAGAAGATATTTTAGTTTGAAGAATAGTTTTGGAGCATCCATTCCCATCCATCATACCAGACTCCCTTAAGATTCTATAAGTCACTCTAAAGACCATAATGCTGTGGGATCCTGGACATCTGACTGACTCCAATCCATACAAACATGTGTCAAAACAACCCTCATATCCTCTGAATGCATGCTGTACTACCAGGCAACCCCCAAGAGCTGGATTGGGAGCTCCCTGTCACCAGAGCCACCCCAAGGAAAACCCTTTGTGTAACACATAGTCTTTAACAGGCATCTGGAGCACAGTGTAACAGTAGGGATATTTTCCCTTCTCAGGATTGCTATCGACAACCCTCAAAATGTTCAGAGGAGACCAAGCCATACCTTTTTCCATCAACTATTGGACAGTAAACCTGTTCTTGCTCTCTGGTTCACCCTTCAGAGTTATGATCCTAGAGGCATTTAAATGTCTCCCAAGCAAAGAACACCCAAGTTAAATTTCATAAATGCAAATACCATGTTTCTGCAGTCTACAATATTGCACAGTAACTATCCCCACTGTAAAGCTAAAGCAAGAAACAGTTTACAGCCAGCCTTAGCACTGGCTTACCCAAGAATTATTTTACAACTCCCAACAGGGCAGCTCTTTTTATAGCTGAATTGGAGAGATGCAGATCACCTGGTCCATTTGGATTGCAAAGTTCCCCAGCTGCACAGAATTCTGCATATTTCCCCCTCTCATTACAGTGGCACCTGTTTTTACTCAAACCAGACACAAAAAATTAAGCAGAGGAGGACACAGATCCCTGAGAGGCCTGATCAGATCAGCACATACTCTTACAGAGTATCTAACAGGCCAAAAGCCTACTCACAAAGTACAGGTGTAAGTGCTTAAACCACAGCCAGAAAGACCTATCAGTGTGTCCCAACATATGCCACAGCCAAAAGAGCCACCACGCACAGAGTACCACCATATAATTTCAGAAGGCTTCAACCTATACAGAGTAACACCATACCTCATCAGAAGGCTTCAGGCACCTCCTCATACAGAGTAACATCACATCAGAACACTGCAAACATCTGCCCTTCTTGTTCTTTAGCCCAGCCTTTTATACCCTGATTGTTCATGCATTGCACCTGTGCGCCCTCTGTTCCCTTTGTGACTGGTCAGTGCACCTGGGCACTCCCTGTCTCATTGCCCCCAATGCTGCTCACCTGCCCTGCACAGCTGTGGCCATTGGGGATGAGGCTCAGTGCACTCCCTGTCTCATTGCCCCCAGTGCTGCTCACCTGCCCTGCACAGCTGTGGCCATTGGGGATGAGGATCAGTGCACTCCCTGTCTCATTGCCCCCAGTGCTGCTCACCTGCCCTTCACAGCTGTGGCCATTGGGGATGAGGCTCAGTGCACTCCCTGTCTCGTTACCCCCAGTGCTGCTCACCTGCCCTGCACAGCTGTGGCCATTGGGGATGAGGCTCAGTGCACTCCCTGTCTCATTACCCCCAATGCTGCTCACCTGCCCTGCACAGCTGTAGCCATTGGGGATGAGGCTCAGTGCACTCCCTGTCTCGTTACCCCCAGTGCTGCTCACCTGCCCTGCATAGCTGTGGCCATTGGGGATGAGGATCAGTGCATTCCCTGTCTCGTTGCCCCCAGTGCTGCTCACCTGCCCTGCACAGCTGTAGCCATTGGGGATGAGGCTCAGTGCACTCCCTGTCTCGTTACCCCCAGTGCTGCTCACCTGCCCTGCATAGCTGTGGCCATTGGGGATGAGGATCAGTGCATTCCCTGTCTCGTTGCCCCCAGTGCTGCTCACCTGCCCTGCACAGCTGTAGCCATTGGGGATGAGGCTCAGTGCACTCCCTGTCTCATTGCCCCCAGTGCTGCTCACCTGCCCTGCACAGCTGTGGCCCATTGGGGATGAGGCTCGGCCCCAGCCCCACTCCCAATTACCACACACTGGGCCTACATCAGTGTATCACATTTTATATAGCAGCCGCGTGGTATTGTACTGGGTAAAAGATTCCAAAATTCCTGTCTTGATGAGGCTGTGAAAACCATTCTCTCATGAGGTCTGTTTTTGAATCCCTTTGAGTGACCTGAATACAGACCTACTACAAGCTCATTAACCTTCTACCTATGCTAAAACCAATCACTATCTCCTCTATAAAAAGACTTGTTCTTTTCCTACTACTGATTATGGGGGGGAATACAACACATGCACAAAATTTCAGCAGAACAGAAATAAATGTAAGACCTTGAACATAAGGGCAAAATGAGAAAGCATATATTTTTCTTAATTGAATAATAGGTCCATTAGCATTAAAACAGCATTACTGTAGATATTAATACATTAAAATATCTCTGTAATAAATCACAAGACTATTTTAGATAAAATGTGCTCACAGCCAGTAAATCTTAGAACTACTTGCTCTTGTGACTGGTGCTATGGATTGTAAAAAAGTGTGAATGTAAGTGTACTAATAGCTACTGCAATACACTAAGCAGAGAACAGACTACACCATACAATACAGTATGTAACTATTGCCTGCAATCTTCAAACTCATATGGAAAATTTATGGTTCAGTGATAAAAACATTATTTTTAAAAGCTTAGAAAGAACATAAGAACCTTAATTTTTTGGTTTTTCTTTTAAATCACGAATTCCTAATCCTGCCCCTTGAAGGATGAGCTTGGAGCCCTGCCAAGTGGCTACTCATGCACTGGTGTGGGAAGGAGGGAGGGGGCATGGAGGAGGGGGAGTTGCCAGAGGCCTGGGAGGGCATGGCTGACTAGAGAAGGACTAGAAGGTAGTGGGGTTGGCTTCTGTGAAAAGGGAGGAATGCTGAGTTCTTTCTGTCACTATAGCATCTCCACAAAATGCCTGCTTCAAGCACTTCACTTTTCTTGTGCACTGGGTAGGCTTAAGCCCCACTGGCCTGGGTGGGGGAATGTGCTGCTCTCTCTTGCTCTATCAAAAAAAAAAAAAAAAAAAAAAAAAAAAAAAAAAAAAAAAAAAAAGAAGATGCACCAGGGAAGAAGGTTTGGATTGGATATGAGGAAAAATTTCTTTATTGAAAGAGTGGTCAGGCATTTGAAACGGCTGTTCAGAGAAAGTTGTGGCATCACCATCCCTGCAAAAAAATTAATGGTTGGACTCAACTACCTTAGATGTCTTTTCCAAACATAATGATTCTGGTTGTTGTTGCTGGACTTTGTTTTAATCCTTTTTTCCCCCATCCCATCTTCCTCCACCCCAGTTTCAAACTGAGTTTACAACATCAACCATTTAGTGAGGCAAATTTGTTTCAGGTCTCTAAACTTTACCAAGAGTCAAGGAACAATTTGAATAGAAATACAATGGTTATTTACAAAATAAATGCACTATCTGCCATTGTGCCTAGCTCTGTATTTGTATAGGTATTTCAATTATGCAGCAATTATAATTTGAATCTCTTGTGTGTGCATATCAACTCATCAATTTAGTGGTCTTTAGCATTGATGCTTCCAGTTTATGAGTAATATACACATTTGCAAGGGAATAGTTAGAGCCACAATTAAAAGTTATGGATGGTAGATGAACCATAGTTACTCTTGCATTGGAATTCCCTGCATAAACTGTATTAGCAACATCTGCAAGTAGAGAAATATATTATACATGTATAGGAATATATCCTTCTCTTCTTTATTTGCATTTAATCTGCATTCCTAAGACTGACTTAAATCAAACTCATCGCTTCATAAGGTGGAGGGGAAGAAACCTAGTTTCTATATTGAATGATAACACATTATTTTACATTCTTCGCTGCAAGGAGGAAGAAACATTCCTGTCAATGCTTACAAAGGCTGCTGAGCTGCTCCTGCTGAAAACCACTTGGTGAGCTAATGAGGAAATCAGATGATCTAAAGAATTGCTCCTTGAAGGTTCTTGATGCAATCAGTACATAAGCTTAAGCTGTGCTTCGCCCTGCATCATCCAGCTGTGCTGATGACCACAAGTTGCACCTACAGTCAATAAGCAGAAAGTATGAGTGTGTTGTCACTTCAACTCCACAGGCTCAAAGGAGGCAGAGGGAGCCTCCAGGCTCAATCTTCACCTTCATTCTGAGGTCGTACCATGAAAATGGTGTAAATTTCTTTTTTGTAATCCTACAACTGTGGACCAGACAAGCACACCGTTAATTTACTGAAGGCTGAAAATGCCTATAAATCACAGCACCCAGGAGCTCCAAAGAAGCTAAACCTTTGGAGGGAGTGTAGGGATGCAGGGAGCACAACTGTGCAACAGTAGCCAGGCTGCTGGGACGTGAGGATAGTCTGGCTGTCCTTTTTGTGCCAGACACACTGCTCCTGTGCTCAAGTCTTCTGAGCAGATTAATTCTACGTTAAAAGGCATGGTTTACTACTTTCAGCTCTATTCAGAAATAATTCTAAGCCACCAAATATACCTGAGCCTGCCTATCCCTTTTGAATTCTAAGAATTTTCATTTGGTTATTTATCTTGATAAAAGTAGGTCTGAGCTCATCAGAATAGGGAAGAGCTCTTGTTTGGTACCAGTTTGTTCCAATGGAAAGAAGTAGATCTTCTGTTCAAGGAGCATGGTATTTTCTCCTCTCATATGTAGTAACACCTGGGTTGGAACTCTTTGTGAATGGATATTACTGCTTCTTACAAAGTCTGCACTCATTTGTCATAGAGTGATGGCATTGAAAAAAAGATGCAACCCATTCTTTCCTGCAAATTGCCGGTCTTTCCCATTTTAGGAGCAGGAAACTGTCATGCCATAATTCATCTCATCAAGTGTGACTGAGTTCCATTCGTTCTAGACACCACCCATTTCACAGCCAGTTTGGAGCAGCAGCTGCCTGAGTTCAGACATCCCAAGAATGAGATTATTAGTAGGCACCAGGATATCTTCACAGAAGAGCAATTCCATGCTTATGTTAGGCTGCTAAAATTAGCTAGACTTAAGGCTTTTGAAGTCAGAACTCCCTGCCCTTATTTGGTTGACCAGATCAATGTAATTCTGTATCAAAGAGCACCAGGAACATCAATCTCATCACACTGGTTTACATTCAATGAAAGCTTTTTTAAAATTTTGCATCCTTTTTATCCTGTCCATAGATTCATTGTTGCTTTCTTACTGAAATGGAGCTTACTGATCAGTTTTCACCTGAATTACACTTGTTTAGTAAATGCCTCTTGATTTTGTCCCCAAAAGAAACCTCTTTGCAGGTCAAGGAACAAAAGGGAGAAGCAGAAACATCTCTATTTCTTCATCTGCCTTCTCTTTCCACCACACTGGGAACAAAATCAAAATTAAGGACTGCTGCTCTGAGGGACCTAGACAGGCTGGAGAAAGGCAACAACAGGAATCTCTTGCGATTCAACAAAGTCCTGCCTGTTGGAAGGAAGAGCCCTTGTCAACCACACAGGCAGAGAACTGGCAGACCCCTCCACTGCAGTCACCTGGCTCATGGTAGGGGTTCATGCAGCACCACACATGCTGAAGGTGCAGCACAGCACAAGTCATAGATCTCCACACCCAGGAGAGCCCCTCCACTCACATCAGCTCACTTTAAACACAAGGGCAGAACCTGACAACCCTGGGACAGGCTTGCTCTTCATGACTACCCACGTCACAAGGAAAGCACCAGGATGTCAGTGCTCATTCATCTTTTATGGGCCTGTCTCCTCTGTGCTGCTGCTTCCACTTTCATGGAAATGTTCTTCTTTATTGTTTGAGGTGGAAGGATTGTTTAGCAGTCCCTGGTCTGATGTACAGAAACCTGTCCCTGTGCAGCTTGTAGCTCCACTACAGACTTTTCTGAGTTCATGCAAAGTGGCATGAAATGTTTTGATCAGACAGTTTGTCACAAATTCAGATGCTCTCAGCAACTAAAAGTGTCAAATCCTGTTTCCACCTTCTTTTAATGGAACATTGGAATTTTTTTTTTTGCAGAAACAAAGTTTCTTAGCCCCTTCCTAAATGTATTTCCTCAACAGTTAAAAAAACTTAACTGTTCTAATTGATATGAAAGCTATTTGGTTTTACTGTTAGGTTGTTGTTTATCCTTTTGCTCTCGATCAAACCCAAATAAATTAATTTTAGTGATTTTTCACTTAGGCCATGAACACAGAAAAACAGCTGTTTCCACAGTTCTGCCCCTTGGGACAATGAGAACAGTTCCCTTCTATACCAGTAATTGACCACCAAATTTTAACACTCCAGTTAACTCCCACCAGAGTTAAATGAAAATTGATTTTTCTCTCACTCCACTGCCTTGCCATGTTACCTTCCTGGATTTGCTTGGCAACATAAAGAAGCCGCTCAAATTTATTTGCTATCGGTGACTTAGGAAATTGTTTTATGATGCAAAGCCTGCAGTTCTCCAATTCAAGCCAGTTACCTACCTGGACTTCTTATCTGCCAAGCCAGAACACTCATAATTGCTTTTTGGTTGATATAAACTCAAATAACATTAGGTCTGTTTGTCAAGCAGACAGGGCTCTGCTGATGTACTCTTAGAGACCAGAAGGTACCAGGAACTCCTTGGCTTAGGAAATACTTCCGAATTTTTTTCAGACAGATTCATGGGAAAATTGAAGTTTTTAACCAGTTTTGCCCATGTTACATCTACTTTCAAACCTATTATCTATGCCTAACACAGGAGCAGACGAAGAAATGTTTGACTCTACAAGAGTAGCAGGAAGTTCATCACATCCTTTTGAATTGCTCACTGTCTCCCAAATCTGCCTCCTTGCTGCTGCTGATTCCAATCAGAACTGACCTGTCTGTGCGGCTGATGAGCCCAAGGACAAGGCAGTAGCCATCATGTCCAGCCTCACAAACACATTCCTAGAAACAACAATGTCCACATGCTTGTCCTAATGTCCCCAGTGTGAAAAGGCTTCCTGAAGAAGGCAGATGATAATTTCAGCCTACAAAAGGAGAGGCCCTTCATTTCCTCAAAAAAAGAGAGAAAAGCTAGAGAAGAAGGAAGATAAAACGGTTTTTACTCTATGCTCCTTTGCATCACAACCCAGTTTCAAGGAAACAAAAAATCATGGTTTTAAGCTAATAAAAATTGTAGTAGCTTCAACTCATACATCTGCCATTGAATAAAGTGATTCTTGGCCCTGGTGAATAAAATCCCACTTATTCAAAAGAGAAATAGGATCTCTAGTTAAGATACAGGCGTATGTTTTAGGAACTGAGCCTTACTGACCACCTCAGCCCATGCTCTCCTCGAATCCAAATTGCTTCAATATGAAATTCACTCTCAGTTACCAGTTTTGAGCACATTCTGGAAAAATCCAAAAAGCTTAGCATGGTCTATTTATGCATGAAGGCCCCTGATCATCCTTCCTCATCATTTAGGTGCCCCAGGTTTTATGTGAGATGCAGGCTGCCAACCTATCCACATGCAAAGCAGACAGTATGGTGAGTGAGTGAGTGAGGATGTACCCTGTATTTTATCTTGCTCTCCAGGCATTTCTGAGGACAAAAGGACGTCTGCAAGCCTAGTCTTTAGCTCCACTATGGATAAAGTTGGCAGACAGGAAGGAAATATCCCATGTACTGCCAGCTGGGTACTATTCTGATTTAGGACTCACAATCCTAGACCCAGATTAACCTAAATATTAATCCTAGACCCAGATTAACCTTTTCCCAAGTATTTTGTCAGCTATAGCAACTTCTGTAATGGAAATTCATTTCTGTCTCTCAGGAATATGAGAACAGCCAGTTTTAAAGTCTTTAAAAGACTTCTTTTTCAGCTGAATCATCCACACCAATCATCCTTTTCTGATTTTCTAGGAAGCAACACACAAATAACTAAAGGTATTCCAAAGGCTTTTAAAATAAGTAAAAAGGATTTGCCTATGTTGAAAGCAGGTTTACAGAATAGCCTGAAATACTCAGGAGTCTAGGACCTCTTCCTTTGCAAATGTGAGTGATTCACGTGAACATCTGGAGGTCATGTGAATCACTGAAGCCGAAAGAGAGTCCAACCTCTCTTTCAACTCATGATCATTTTTTTAAGAGTCAACAACAGGAGAGGCCCACCTTTTCTCCGGGGGGGGGAGGGGGTGATGATTTATAAGAGTAGACTTGCAGAAGTTTTTGCTCTTTTTAATTGTTTTCTTCATGCTAAATTACACGAGCCTGTAAAGAAGATAGAAATCATTAAAACTCTGAGATGGAGAAGGGGCATTAGATTTAATCCCTTCTCTTATCAAATTTCTGCACTGTATATTTCCTAAGTGATTCAGTGTCAGGTGATAAGCTTTACTTGTCAGGTGGAGTCTCATCATCAGGAAATTTATTATGGAAGCTTCATTTTCCATTCTTTAGCTTAATCCTATTACTCTTTAATTTAATCCTATTACAACCAGGATTGTTGCTGCTAGCCATGTCCACATATCAGCACTGAGATGAAGAGTTACTTTAGAATGTGGAAACTCAAATAATTTTATTACAACTCTCAGAGCAGCACAATTTCTAGGTTGGGTCTCTTCCAGGGAGTGATTCATCTCATGCATGGAGAGACTGGCACACTAATGCTAGTTTACCTCTGACTGTTCATTGGTGTTCATCAATTAGGACTGTTTAAGTAATATTTCTGAGCCTACAGGAGGGACCAGACCTGGCACAGAACATCTACAATCATTGCAAAATAAAGCAAAATTGCTTCTTTGCACTCCTTTTGAACATTTCAGAAATTCCCTATAGGCTTGCTTTAGCTCTGAGGCATGATCTTGGGTTAATAGTTTTGATTAAGGCAAAGGAAGAAAAGGAAAGAGAAATCAGAACAGAAATAACATCTCAGATCAAAACAATCCTTTCCACAGCTTTATTTCACTGTTCTGTGGAATTCCCAGTTGCTACTGAAACAGAGGTTGGCTGCTTTTCCATAGCAAGGCTTAAACACATATATTGTGCATATAGACATAGACAGATTAATATATATTACACACAGGCTATTAAACCTGAAAATCCAAGCATATGCAAGTACCAAATGCCAGATTTAAGATTACCCTGCTCATGCTGTGCATGTGTTATGAGTCAGCTCCAAACAACAAGATCACATGGTATTTTCCTAAAGATCTGTGATCATTCAGTGCTTAGGTCTGTACCTTTGTGGTTCACAGAGTGTAGGTTAACCCCTCCACTTGCAGAACTGTAATGAACTTGTAGATTCTTCTAAATTCCTTATTATAAAATCTCAAGGTGAAAGCAAAGGATTTGACCCAAGTAAATGCCCTGCCAAAATTCCTATGTTGTTTCAAGGTGTGGGAATACCAGAGCTGCCTGCTCAGAAAGATCTGAACCATTCTGCCTTAAGTTTTCAAATTCAGCCATGAACAGATTTTGCAACTTGGAATACTTCAGCCCAAATGACTAAACTGTAGTAAGGAAAAAGATGTTATACCATGGAGTGTCTAAACTCTGGCACAGGACCCAGAATGCCTCTGTGCTACTCACATCTTTGCCACAGAGCAACTACAGAGCTCTGGGCAGAGTTGTGCCCTTGTTTCCTCAGTTGTTCTCTCTGCAAATGGTACAAGCAGGCAGCATTTCCATTCCACTCCTGACAACAGACCTCATCTATTTCACAGAGCCATGCCAAAAACTCTGGTTTTATGCAAAGGAGTCTGAACTCCACCTCAAGCCTGCCCCAAATCAGTTTTCTCTTTGCATTCCCTTATACAGTTTTTTCACTTTTGATCTTGAGCATCACACTCCCTCTCGTACACTAGAACTGATGATCTACAAAACATTTATTCAGAAGTAATCCTCTTGGCATATCAAACCTGACAGTTTATCATTAAACCACAAAATTATTTCAGTTGAAAGAGACCTTTAAAGATCACCTAGTCCAAATCCTCTGCCATGGGCAGTGACACCTTTCATTAGACTGGGTTGCTCTAAGCCCCATCCAGCCTCAGCTCCATTATTTCCAATGATGAACACCTTGAACATCTTATTTAAGTCTTAATTAGATTTGTCTACTGGGGTAGGAGAGATTTCAGTTTTGCACATTACCTGCAGATACTGAGAATAATTTAATTTTGGGGAAAAGAGAGTCTGAAACTCTGACCATGAACTGGTGGCTGAGAGGTTGTTTCTTCTTGGCTGGATGTGTTCCTCATGTCCTTGGCCATACATAGGTGGCGTTGATAGGAATTTGTTGTGCACCTCTCTCAGAATAGCTTCTTCATGTATCCTGTCAATTGAAACAGCAGTTACTAGGCGCTTCATAGCTTCAAGCTCTTCCACAACTCCAAAACCTGTATTTTTTTTCATTTTAGAAGGAGTTGAAATTGAAAACCAGAAAGGGCAGATGACTGTACATTTGAATTTCTAATATCCAAACTTCCATTTGGCCTGGACAGGGAAGATGAAAGAGCCAAAACCTGGTTACTAAAAATAATTATAACTCTCTCCTATAAATCTTATCCTTTGTTGGGGCAAATCTATTGCCCTTAGTGTGGGAAACAGCATAACAACCTCATCAAGGAAATTAATTCTATATCTGTTACCTAAAGTCAGTAAAACTATTGAAAAGGAGCAATATAGCCTTAAACTGGATTGATTGCTGAGAAATCAGCACAACATTGGAGTGAGGAATTTCTGCTCCTTTAGTAGAATAAAATCCAAATCTTTAGCACTTGTTTATTCATCCCCATTTACAATCCCTGTAGCAAACCAAGCTAGAGGTCAGCAGTGCAGAAAGCCTTTGTTCACCTGGTTTGTGAGCTTTTGGCCAGGAATGAAGAACTTTTATTCATTCAAGGTAACAGAGGGGACAAATTTCTTGTCGGGGAAAACAATTAGAACTTGAATGACATCAGCAGAGATTTGATTTCAACTGAATTTCAACTAGCATAAAGCATTTTGGAGGTTAGTGCCAAATGAGTCTGACAGCGTTGCAGTAAACCACTCCTAATTTATAGCCATGCTAATGGGAACTGAATTTACCTAAATGTGTGTGTGTGTTTTGTAAACTCAGAAACTCTGCCATTTCAGCTATCTACTGAGCAAAAGTGACTCCTGGGGACTGAAGGTCAGGTGTGGGCCCTCTTACTCTGGCAGTTTAAACACTTCCTGTTTAATTAAGTTTTGGGTGAGATGACAGAGCTCCTCGGTGCAAACTGCAGTACCTGGAACAGGGAGAAAAATGGCCTCATCTGACTCCATTATGCAACGGCCCATATGACTCTGCCTTCATTTCTGATGGTCTGTGGCATTTAGCAGTTGGCTGTAGCATGTCTAACCATTACAGAATTGCTGAGAAGACAAATGTCCTTACAGGCAAATGCAGTTAACAGCACAATGGGTTGCAGGGCAGATGGATGAAATGAGCATCTAGAAATGAGCAGCTGCTACAGTGACACATCTCCCTTGACACAACCTCGCCAAGCCAGGATGCTGGTACCCTCTGTGTGAGGGAGATCTAAGTGGAGATGTTGCCATGTCTCCACTTGTCTTGAAGCAAGCAGTGTACCTTTCTGAAGCTCATCTCTTAAATTTTTTAAAATCCCAGCTGGATTTACATTAACCTGCAAAGAAATATATTTGCTCTGTTTCCTGGCTCATAAACACTTGATCACTTTGTGAAAAGCTCTTAGTTCTTGTATAACCTATTCAAGCAAGAAGATCTCTGAAAACAATGGTCTGCAAGCTGTTCCCATGATACAGAGCACTGGGGTTGAGTGGGTGCTGTTCATGCCTATGTGGCAATGCATCAATGTCTGTGTCGTCTCAAAACACTAAAACGCCACTGTGCAATCTTAGTCAAAGCATTTTGGACTCCATCAGAATTTCTGAACAACGTCAGGAGATGTGAAAAACTCTCCCTGGGAGCTGTCAGCCATTTCCATGATAACTTGTAAATAAGATCACAGTGACTTTTATGAACTTGTTTATGAAGTTATGCCAGCTTCTCCAACTTTGTCCTTCAGGATCTTTGTTAGACAAGTGTACTGGGCCTGGCTGGGATGGAATTACCTTTTTTTCCTAACAGCCTGTGTGGAGTGATGCTTTGAAGCTATGGCTGAAATGGTGTTAGTAACACAAGAGTGTTTTGGCTATTGCTGCACAGAGCTTACAAAACATCTGTGGTTTTCTCTCTTTCCTCCTCCGCCCACCTCACCCAGCAAGTTGGCTGGGGGTTGGCAAAGGGTTGAAAGGGGACCCAGCCAGGACAGTTGATTCTAGCTGACAAAAGGGATATTCAATGCCCTATGACATCATGCTTAGCAGTAAAAGCTCAGAGGAAGGAGGCAGAATGAAGCATGTTAAGAAGAAATTCTTCGCTGTGAAGCTGGTGAAGGACTGGAACAGGTTGCCTCATCCCTGGAAGTGTTAAAGGCCAGGCTCGATGGGGCTCTGAGCAACCTGCTCTAGTGGAAGGTGTCCCTGCCCATGGCAGGAGTTTGGAACTGGATGGTCTTTAAGGTCCCTCCCAATGCAAGCCAGTCTGTGATTCTGTGATTCTGTGAAGCTATGTTTGTGGTTATGGCATTTGTCTTCTCAACTAAAGCTGAGGTCCTCCTTGCCAAGAAGTAGCAAAACATTTGCCTGCCAGTGGGAAGTAGTAATAAATTCCTTTTCCCCCCCCTTCTTTGCCTGTGCATGCAGCTTTTGCTCTCCCCATTAAACTATCACTAGCTCAAATCACAAATCTCCTCACCTTCTTTCTGTTTTCTCCCCATCCCATGAGGGAGGGGAGTCAGCGAGCAGCTGGGTAGGTGTCTGTTAGCCAGGGTCAACCCACAACAGTCTGTTCCAAGCACAGCATGGAGCCTGACACAACGGGTTCCATTTGAGCATTCTATCAGCAGTTTGAGTTGTCAGCTGGCAGGTCCTGTGCTGGTCATGCAGCTTGTGTTCTTTACTGTATATCACAGTCTGAGGCCATTTCTGCAGTTCCCTGTGGTGCTTATTGCTTTACTTCACTGCGCCTGGACACCTTCGGAAAAAGGCAATGGCCATGTGCCAGGGCTGGCGTATGGCCCTGGCATTGATGCTCCTCTCGTGCTGTGTGAGCTTCCTTGTGGGAGGCATTAGGGATTAGGGATTACACCTCCCTCTGCTCCCCTGGGATGGACCCTCTGCTCCTCTGGGGTGGATGTGTCCAGCTTTTTTTGCATGGGCTCCCGAGTTCCCTGTACGTGATCATGCATGTTGTTTGATTATGTTCTCAAGCATTGTTGGATTGCTGTTGGGACTGCAGAACCTGGCTTGGTCCTGGCACAAGAGTAAACAAAACAAAAATAAAGCATTGTTGGTGAGGTGACGAAGAAATGTGCACCAAGATGGCCAGTTGGTGCTGGCAAGGTTTGTGGGAGGATTTGGGAAGGTGCCTAGAGCCAATGCCTGGAGTAGTTATCATCACCTTCAATAGCCTGAGATTTTACACTTGAACAGGCACATAAACCTGTTGAACTGGCTCACCACTTGAAGGAAGGTGCCTTGCTTAATCCAATGAGACCCAATGAATTTTGGCAATGTTTTTCAGCTTGGCCTGTGCCTACTGAGCCTCAGCCCAGCACTATCAGAGGAGGCAGGACGAGGGAGTGACAAAGAGACCAAGGAGGCGGAAATCACTCAGGCCATAAACCCCAAGTTTTTAAGGAGCTGCAAGATCTGTGGAAAAATTACAGCCACAAGCCAGGTGAGCAGACTGCTGCCTGGTTGCTCCAATGTCAGGATACTGGGGTCTGCTGTCAGGAGTTAGCCAGCAAGCCAGGCACCTGGGATCCCTAAGGAGAGACACTAGGATTGAAAAAGGGAAGCCTTTGGACAGAATTCCTGTTGACAATGAAAGTCAGTTACTCCCTCAAGGATGACTTGGTACGATGCCTGGGCAAGTGAACCACCACTGTAAAAGGCATCCAGTGCTTGAGGGAAGTAGAGGTGGTGGGACTGCACCCAGTCCATGTGCAGAAGGTGCACATAACTCACCAGTGCTGCATGCCAACACCGCAGGGCTGATGCACTGGACAGACCCTGAACCACTAACTGCAGAGTGACTGTTCCAATGGCTCCCACGATTCAAAGAGAACTTCCCCTCCTCTCCCTGACCAAAGGTCTAAGTCTCAGCTGCCAGAGATGCCCCACAGAGTTGTCTCTGTCCTGTCAGAGAGAAAGGGGGATCCAGGGCATGCCATGCCAGCCTGTGGTTCCTCCTGCTCAATCAGGAGGATGAAAATGTGGAACAATTGCCCACCTCAAATCTAGAAGCCCACATGCATGGACTGCAAAGAAAACCACTGCTACAAAGCACCCATCCAAGAATGCAGATTTGATGGCCTGATGTCGGAACTCAGGACATCCCTCTGGGTGTCCAGAGTTGCCGGGACCCCTGCCAGGGGGCTCAGAGACCCTGGCTCACAGCCCAGAACACCTGTGGGTTTGATTATGACACGTGGAGCAAATTACCAGCTTTGTATAAAGACCTGAAAGCCACAGCAGTTTAAGCAGTGTAATAATAAAATTATCACTGGGTGAAAAAATAGATTTTTGGGTTTCTTAGAATAGGGGTTTTGGGGGCAAGATGGAGGGATTTGGGCGTGTCCAGCCTTTCTTCTTCTCTACCTCCATCTTCTGCTGTGATGTTGGCACTTTTAGATTGGTTTAGAGTAGAAGCTCACTGTCTAACATAGGTGATAGGTATTGGAAAGTAACTGTAAACATGTTATACATAGTTTTTAGTATAAAGAGATAACACCGCCCCGGGGGCAGGCAGTGTACCTGGAACTGTCTCACAAGATGGACCTCGGCAGGGCAGGAGAAAAATTGTATAGATAAGATACAATAAACAACTCTTGAGACCGAGAACTGAAGAACTCTGACTCATTCTTCCAACGCACAGGCCGAAACAGAGACTTTTCACGTGTCTCTGTCTCTGCATGGGGCTGCAATAAACTGCAACCTTCCGAGAGCCTGGCATGTGATCCACAGAAGCAGAAGGCAGTTGGACAGTGCTGCACAGTGTACCCTAACATCATCAGATTACAAGGGAGCAGAATCCATCTGGATTTCTGGAGTGACCTAGACTGTGAATGTCAGAGTCAGTTATCCATAGCTTAGTGAGCCCATGAAACATCACAACATCTAGGGAAAGATGCAATATGTGGGTGGGCTTATGCTTGAGGGGTGCCCCTGACCACCAAAGTATCACACAGGCAGTAGATGGAAGTTCTGTGAAGGGCAGGGAGTGGGAAATTCAAAAATATGGGCAAGAGGAGCATCAGGCAACAAGCACCAAAGACTTTTTCCCCACCTAAATTCCACACTAGAATTGTATTGACTTTGTCTGCATGCAGGATCTACATACTGAGATTTCACAATGGTGAGACGCTGATGCAGGGCTTGGCTTCTCAGTACTACAAGATTACAAAGAACAAGCAGTAGCCTCTGCTGATAGAAGTCAGCATGGTTCCATCGACTGCAGCCACCTCACTGACTTAGACAAGCCTTAATCAAATACATCTGCGATCACTCTCCTATTATTCCTTCCTACTGGGGTCCCAGTGTTATTCAAGACACCGACAAGGATAAAAATCAACATCATGTCAACCACAGCTTCAAAGTCTGTCTGCCCACAGCCCACACTCCATCTAAATTTAATTTAGTAAGATTTATCTGAGCCTGATGTACGTAAATTAATCATGCAGAGCACTGACCTATCCTACCCCCGGCTCCCATGCCCCACCCTGAATGTTTATTTGGAAGGTAATCTAATTTGCTGCAAGTGTGCTTATCTAGATGGAAAGCAAACTGTGATCGGTACCTTAGGAGGAAGAAAGCTTTCCAGGATGCATGCCTCAGTGTATTCTTTTGTATGGGAAATACAGAATCTATTGTACTGTTGTTGTTGATCTGCACTGGCATTATTCACCCACTCCCTGCTCTTTGTCTCCGTATGTTTGTGAAGCACAGTTAAGCTCCTAAGCTCCAGTCGGCTCAAAACTGGGTAGGATGCACCAGCCCTTCTCTCTGGATTTCCCATAAAGAGCTTAAGCAACTCTGGAGAGCTGCTGGGTAACATCCTATCTGCAAGGTACCTTTAGCAAATGAGAGTGAAATCCTGAGAGCTGTTTTCTAGCATGATGCTGAAGCACAAGAGCCCACTGAGTAGCCAGCAGTGGCATAGCCTGGCTTTGTAATGCAGAAGAGAGTCAGAGCACAACACATTGACCTGAGTAAGAGACACTGTGGAGGTCTCATGTTCCTAAATATATACAATACCAGGCAGTGCTGAAACAATTAGAGGACAAAATTATGATTAACAGCATCTTCTAGATGCAAGCTGTCCCGCTCCAGGCTGTGAATCTCACTCACCTTTGCCTCCCAAGCTGTATCTTACACTTTGGCTTTGTCTCACCAGTGTGGTTAGAGAAGGATCAGAGCCAGTTCTGCTTCCCAGCAATATTCCCCTCTCACCCCTGAGGAGAAGCAGAACAGAGCTGGGAGGGGGGTGTGCTCATGGATGCTGAGGCAGGGATGATAGATGGATCGTCCCAACACCAGGCAGAGGATGTGTCTTGTTATTTCCCCTCTTTCCAACCATCTCACTGGTTTCAACACTTTTCTCTAGGCGGTCCACATCCACTTGCCTTTCACTTTTTGATCTGTTTCAGAGGAGAGCCTTCCACCCTACAGCATCCTTGCAGAGCACCAAAGTAATGGTGCTGCACTTTTAGATTGGTTTAGAGTAGCTTACAGTAATGGCAGCACCAAAGTAATCCCTGCTGCAGACTCTCACCCAGACAAATGGACTGATAATATCGAGATGTGTGGGTTGTGTGCATGCAAAAGCTGTAGAATAGCCAGCTGAGAGCATAGGAATGGCTGTCCTGCACTGAATATGTACATCTGAGAGCAGAAGGGGGAACTGATCAGAACAGACAGTCCCGCCGCCAGCCGCTCCGGCTGTAGGCTGCTGCCCTCCTACGGCAAACCCGGACAGCAGTCCTGATGCCCGGAGCAGCTCTCTGGATTGCTGAAACCTACCGAGTTCAGCTGCTGGTTCCGGCTGACAGAAATCTCAGCTTCCAAACACCCAGCCTGTCGTCTCGCTGTTTGTCTGAAGTAGAAAATCAGCACCCTGGGGCACTCAGCCTTTCTGCACCGCCAGGGAAGCTTTTGTAGATGGAAAGAACTGTGCGCTGCTCAAGGAGCATTTGCCATCCTGAGCCTGTTGTGACACTGTTAGTGCTTAACAAAAACATCCCTGCAGAAAAGGCGCCGATCTGCGGCTCTTCTCCCTTAGTGACAGCTCTTTGTTGCTATTGTTGGGGTTTGTTTCTTATGTCCCTACCTCGGCAAGACAGGGGCTGTTGATTCGTGGGCCCATGAGAACCTCATGAAGTTCAACAAGTGCAGGGGGCTGCATCTGCTGAGGCAATCCCATATGTGAGAACAGACTGGAAGAGGAACTTACTGAGAGCAGCTCTGAGGAGAATGACTTGGGGGTTCTCATGTATAAAAAGCTGAACACAACCAGGCAGGGTGTGCTCAGAGCCCAGAAAGCCAATTGTGTCCTGAGCTACAGCAAAAGCAGCATGGGCAGCAGGGCAAGGGAAGGGGTTCTGCCATTCTGTTCTGCTCTTGTGAGACCCAACCTGGACTGCTCTGTCCAGTCTCAGGACCTCAACACAAGAAGAAGAATGTGGAGCTATCGGAGCAAGTCCAGAGGAGGCCACAAAGATGATCAAAGGGCTGGAGCACCTCTCCTACAAAGGCTGAGAGAGTTGGGCACGTTCAGGTAGGAAGAGGCTTAAAGGGAAACCTCACTGCGGCCTTCCAGCACCTTGAGGGGGCTTGTGAAAAGACAGACTTTTTAAAGGAGCCAACAGGACAGGATATGGGGCAAGGGTTTTAAACTAAAAGAGGACAGGTTTAGATTAGATATTAAGAAGAAATTCTTTACCGTGAGGGGGACCTGTCACTGGCACAGGTTGCCCAGAAAAAGGAAGTATCTCTAAGGTATTAAGATACAAATATCATATCCCTATACTGCCCAGTTATATTCCTGGTGAAGCAAGAAATTAATTCATCATGAAAATTACACTTGTATGTATTTCTTAAAAAAAAAAAAAAAAAAAAAAGTAGCTTTATGTTCACACAAGCCACTGAGATTTGGATTAGATATAAGGAAGAAATTCTTTACTGTGAGGGTGGTGAAGGACTGGCACATGTTGCCCAGAGAAGCTGTGGATGCCCCATACCTGGAAGTGTTTAAGGCCAGGGATAGGGCTTTGAGCAAGCTGGTCCAGTGGAAGGTGTCTCTGTCCATGGCAGGGGTTTGGAACTAGATGATCTTCAAGCTCGTTTCCCTGGCGTCAACAGAGCGTAGCAGCCCCCGCGATGCGGCACCAGCTCAGGACGGACACGGCGGCCTCCGCTCCTCCCATCCGCACGGGAGCGCTGCGCCGCCGCCTCGGGCCGAGCCCTGCCGTGAGGCCGCGGACTACAATACCCAGCATGCCCCGCGGAACCGACCGGAAGCGGCAGTGAGCGGGCGGAAGCGGAGGGCTGGGGAGCCATGAGGGGCGTCGGGAGCAGCGGTGCCATCCGCGCCTTGGCCGGGCCGCTCCTGCTCCCGATGCCGGCCCGGCTGCTCCCGGCTCCTCGCAGAGGTGAGAGGCGCCGCAGCGCCGTGCTGCGGCCCCTCGGGGTGGGTGGCTGCCGGTGTCGGGTGAGCTCGGGCCGTGTCTGTGAGCGGCGCTGGCCGGACTCAGTGTGGGAGCGGCCGCGGGGCCCGTCCCTTAGGCGCTGTGTGAGGGAGCGCTGAGCGCCTTCCCTCGGGGCTGGAACAAGGGGTGAGTTCCACGGGCGGCAGCAGCCGTGTACGCGGCTGTCAGGTGGTTGTTCGGGGCGGGAGGAGGTACTGGCGGTGCGGAAGGGCGTCACCCAGAGGTGTCTCGGGTACGGGTCTGTGGAGTGGTTTTCGCAGCTCCGGGCTGGGAGACGAGCATCCAGTCGAGACTGCAGGAGTGGAGCAGCGGGGCCAAGAGCAGCGTGGCGAGCAGCCAGAAGTGTAATGTCAGCTTTCTTGAGACTGTCTGTGCAATGTAGCTGTTCAACCCACTGAAAAAATCCACCTATGCGTTTAGAAGACAAGAGATGTGCGTTTAAAAGCTGAGACAGCTCCATAAAAACCATGTTTTTCAGTTGGTTTTCATTATTTGTATGTAGCATTTGGTGCATCTTAACTCTAATATTGTCATTAATAATACAGTGCTGTGGCTGGTTTAGTTATAGTCAGATTTTTATAGTATTTGTAAGATAGCACATAACTTGATTTATCTAGTAGCAGCACAAAATTATAAATTCCCTGTTGTTTAAATGTTATAAAGCTTTTGAGTAAAGATCTGGATAAGACACAGAATTTGGTTGAGGCAGAGAGCCAGCAGTGCATATAGTTTCAAATAAACATATTAAGAAGTAACAGGGCTCCTTAGATAACAAAGAATTAATCAGAGCAGAATCTGTAATATGTGAAGCCAGACAAACATAAGATGAAGAGAAACATATGTTTGAAATAAAAGTAGGAGAAGCAGTGAAACCTGCTTGTGGGAGGGCACATCATAAATGGAGTGGATCTTTAATACCTGAGGTTAGCTAATATCTCTTTAGAGATTAGGTATGATCTCTGAGGTATTATATACAAACATCATATCCCTTTACTGCCCAGTTACTTTCCTGGTGAGCCAAAAAATTCATTCATCATCGAAATTAGACTTGTATATATTTTTTTAAAAAATTATAGCTTTATGTTCACACAAGCCACTGAAAATGAGATACTTGGATTAGGTATAAGGAAGAAATTCTTTACTGTGAGGGTGGTGAGGCACTGGCACAGGCTGCCCAGAGAAGCTGTGGATGCTCCATCCCTGGCAGTGTTCGAGGCCAGGTTGGATGGGCCTTTGACTGACTTGGTCTGGTGGAAGATGTCCCTGCTTGTGGCAGGGGGGTTGGAACTAGTTGATCTTTAAGGTCCCTTCCAAACCAAACCATTCTGTGGTAAAATAAAAAGCTGTTGGAATTAAGGCTCAGCTATTTAAATAAAACACCAATTAATGCTTAACTGCATAAAGTCCTTCAGTGTTTTACAAGTATGAAAATTATTTAAGTGATGTTTCCCAAATATTATAAAACAGTTGGCTGATATTTGTGCTGTATCAGGATGCTTGTCTGTTGCACAGCTACATGAACACGCTTCAGACAGCTCTGTAAGTCCTGTTTAGTGTAAATTCCTTGTGGAAAAGTTTTGATGATTTCTGGTGTGTGCTGTAACCCAGCTTATTGTTGCAACATCCATGCAGCTTTTCTGTAATGAAAGAAATTAAAATAAGTGTATTGCATGATATGCCAGTCAAGGTAAGATTAAGGCTTGTTTGGTTATTTCCAGGTTTTGCTGCCACGTTTGTTAGGAAGTCATATGATGTCAGAAGAGTTGATATCACTCCCCTGGAGCAGAGGAAGGTGACTTTTGATACCCATGCATTAGTGCAGGAGCTGGAAGCCCATGGTAAGTGATATCAGATAAATAATTCAAAGGAAAACTTTGAAAATTAAGTAGTGTAACTTTGAGTGCTGTCAGTTTCCCCAGAGTGCCAGTACGCGGTGGTGTAAAATGTTTTGGCAGCCTCTTGAGCAGGCTGGTGAAGGAGAGGCATCTGATGGTGTGCCATACAAGCAACTGGGACATTAGATTTACCTCATTTGTAGCTGTAGGCAGGTTTATGTGGTGTCTTCCAGCCGAGGAACACGACACAGGTAACAAATGTAAAGTAACACTTAAAGACTTCTATAACAAAAATAAAGCTTTTCAAAAAATTCCTTCTACTAGCCTGCTAAGAATAAGTGAAAGGTTTTTTTCCTAATGAGAAATATTTTCAGCAGCATGGTGCTGTGATACATTCTCAATGCCCACTCTTCTGTTTTGAGTGAGACTGGCTGAAGTCAGATAAAGGGTCCATCCAGCCCTGGCATAACTCTCCAGGCAGAGAAGTGTTTCAGCGGGGCAGATGTATGTCATACATCCCCTTGTACTTTCCAAGTTTCCAGTTTGTCACCCTGGAGGTATTTTAAATGAGTTGAGAGTTTAGTAACCTTCAGTGGAAATCTTTTCACAAGTTTATGCAGTCCCTGAGCCACTATAAACTGATTACTATCCAGAGCATCCTTCCTCATGGAACTTCAGACATCTGCATGTTCTTCTGTTTATGCAGAATCTGGCATCTGTGGAGTGAATTTGATGCCCACTCAGCTCTTCTGTGGGAAGGAGTGAACATTTAATCTCTCATGTCACTCATGATTATGCAAATTTCTGTCATATTGCCTCATCATTTTCCAAAGAGAAGAATCCCAGCTTGTTGCATTTTTCCTGAAGCAGTAGATTTTCCATATTTTTGATTATTCACTATGCCCTTCTGCTAATATTTTCTGCTTCTGTCACATTCCATTCCATTTCATGTTTTCAGGGAACAGTGCTGGCATTACTTGACAACTGAATGTCCTATGAATTTGCATAGTAAAGTAATGTTGTGTCTGTTGTGTTCTCTGTTCTTTCTCCTACTAATTCAAAGGGTTTAGTTTGCTTTATTCATCCCTGCTGAGCTTTGAGCTGATGTCTTCATCAGACTAGCAACTATCTTTTAAAATCCCAAGTGACAGTAGAAGCTTTGTACAGTCAGAGGTTAGGATTGTTTCCACTGTTTGGGTCCAATAATAATCATATGTGTTAGTAGTTAAAAGCCTTGCAGTAGTCTGCTAACTATGGGTGGTTTTTTTTCATGCTTGTCAGCCTGTACTTCCCTACATCTCCCTAGAACTGTTTTTAAAAACTGGCACTGTTATTTTCCAGTCCATGGGAAACGACAGTAGGCTGTGAAATGTGACTTGTCTCAGGAACTGATTCAGCTATTTCTTCTTCAAGTTCTTTTAGCATTTGTGGGGTGAAGTCTGTCTGGTGCCAGTTGTTATTCAGTTTAATTTGTTCTGTAACTTCTACAAATACTTCTACCACAGTGACAGGTCTGTGTAGGTAAAACCACAAAAGTAAGAGAGCCATTTTAGTTTTCCCCCATCTTTAGGCAGTTTTCAGACTTCAGTCACTTGCTTATATATATTTTTCCTCATTTTCTAAACTTTCAAAAAACAAGTCATTTCTTGCTGTGGAGGAAGAGCAACATAAGGAATTGGCAAGAGCTTAAGTAACCCTGAAAATTCAGAGAAACTGAAGCAATACTATCATACTTTGTAGTGGAAGGAAGCTGTCATAAAGCACGTGTAGCTTTTTCAGGCCTGTAAACCAGTGGTGCACCTTGACAATACCAGTATTTTAGAAGGGTGCACTGGCATAGTCCTCTAAATAATGTGCCTTGAAAGCATTTTTCAGTGTTAATTTAGCCCACTTTATAAAATGGGCTAGTTGAAACACAACATATCAGTCAGATTGCTGGAAATCTCTAGGGCAAAAGCTCTCAGCATTTGACCAGATCTAACTAAAACGAGAGCAATTTTTCTTCCCTGTTATTCACCACACATCATCTGTAATACTTCAAATTTACACCAAGCTACAGACAAAGTGTACTTTTTATCGTCAGAAAGCAAAAAATCCCAGTTTGAGTTCATTCTGCAAGCAGTGGATGCAGCAGTTTAAAAATCAGTTTTGCATGTGTTCCTATCTCAGCAGGACAGTTCCAATATATGCAGAATTACTTGTCATTATTCTATTGAGTGCATGCTTTGTAGATGAAGGTAAGTTTGGTTTTTGCTAAATTATTTTTATAATGCATGAATGGCTAGATCTTGTATGAAGAAATTTGGTCTTTATTTCAGCTGCGTGTCTAGACTTTCAGTATATTAAAAGGTGCTGTGGCTCAGATTTTTGCAGCATTGCTTTTTCTAGCTGAAGTCGCAGTGCCTGGCTCCTGGCTGTCAGTTCCCAGTCGTTGTGTGAATTCCCATGTGCCACTGTGGTTAGGTCTGACACTTGAGTGTCTCTTGCTCCTTATCCAGATGTTTAATACCACCTTACCTTGTCATCCTTCAATTGTCCCTTAGGCTTTGGGAAGGAGCAGGCACAGACCATCATGTCAGCGTTGATAACCCTGTCCAATGTCAGCTTAGACACAGTCTACAAGGACATGGTTACACAGGCCCAGCAGGTAAAAACTCATCTGTGCTGTGTAGCTATAAAAGCTTGTGTTTGCATCTTTAAAAAACAAGTGAGCAGCTCTCTCTTGTACTATAAACACCTCACTGTGCCAGGTTTTCCTAAGTTTCACTTGGGATTTTAACAGAAGGTTATAGGCCCTGACCAGCTCCCACTGAAGTCTGACTACTTAATTGAACACAATGAAGATTTACAATTCCTGGGAAAACTTTGGTTGCATTTAAACTGAGGAGATAATATGTCTCATACCATCTTAAAATAACTGACTACCCTATAAAAACCAATGTTTCTGCCTAATGCAATTCCATGCAATTCTGTTTAGGATGCTTTGTATGTAATAGGATTTCCAAAAAGAAAGGTTTTCATTTTGATGAAGGAAAATCACAGAGACAGAAGTTCTTGTTTTTTTCTGAGATTTAGAAGGGAAAAAAAAGTTAGACAATTTTTATTACAAGTAAATGCCAGTAAGATAAAAATCTGTTAGAAGAAAGGCTCAGCAGTTCAAATAAAACAGCAATGAATGCTTAATTACATTAAGTAATTGAAGAAGGATAGCACATAATTTCAGCTTGCAGAGCCTTCTGGAGCAATGATCAAAACTATCACTGTGCATCAGAGAATCCCACAGCAATGTGTCTTTTTCCATGCTAAATAGTAGAGTAACTTCCATATCCTGGGTGAAGGAGTATTGCTTTCAGCATTTTAAAATTCTGAGCTTCTTCCTTTATTTTCTGGTTTGGGTTTTTTCCTGTGTTTATGTGTAGTGGTTGAATTCTGAACTTGTTAGTTCAAGCCCCAGGAAGGCTTTTCTCAGTGCTTTTTAGCAGTGTTTCTCTTCTGTCCATCAGATTTTGAAGCTGGCAGTAAGATACTCATTAAGTCTTTGTGCTTAGTAAGGGCTGCGTTCAGATCAGCAATTAATGCTTCTGAGGCTACTGAGTGTTCACTGAAAGTGGAAGAGACTGCAGGAGTGACCTGTAGTTTCAGGTCTATTTTATTTCATCACTATTTGGACTAACACCTCTGGCCTTTTTGCTTAAGTTCAGACTTGGTGAATTAAAGCAACAGAAAAAGCACAAAACTCTTGAGTCTTTCAAACAAATTGCTGGTATTAAATTGTCTGTTTCTGTCACATTCTTGTTAGAGAGACTCGTTACTTTTGGGCTTTGCAGTAGCTAATTTCATTGTTTCAGACCTAAACATTTTTTCTTTACTTGTCAAAAAGAGTGCACCTTAATCAATGGCATGTTTTATTTTTCAAAGGAAATAACTTTACAACAGATAATGGCACACTTGGACTCCATTCGAAAAGATATGGTCATCCTGGAGAAAAGTGAATTTGCAAACTTGAGAGCAGAGAATGAGGTACTAATATATATTTTTCATTGAGCATTTTAATTTCAGTATTTGTTGTGTTTTACCTGATGTTTTGTGGAACAGAATGTAAAAGTAATTCTGGATGCTTTCGGAATTGAAGAGTCTGTATGTTACAACTTCAGAGATCACATAAAAATATATTTCACTTGCTATGACCTGCTCAGATCTTCTGTAAAGGATTCTAAGATGTGTACATTTTTTTCAGCTTCTGTAATTTTATTTAAGGGTAACTGCTAGTTTCTGGCCATTAACCTTATAGTGCAGGTAGAGGAGTCAGCCATTCCTTTGCAAAAATTTAATTAATTTGGTGATTGAGACACATTTTGTTTTTACTTCATGGTATTTTGGTATTTCTCTGCTGTCTTTAGACTCAGGATAACAAGATCATCATTATTACAAAATAAATCCTTTATTTTGAACAAAATTCCCAGCAGATTATATATGCCTGTACATCTGAACACATTAGTTAGGATATTTAATCAAGAACAAATTGATCCATTGGGAGGAAAAATGGGGAAAGAATAATTGCATGGATGCAGTGATAACACATCACTGATTCATTTGGTTAAGTTTCCTGAATTTGTAAAAATCTTTTTTTTTTTTTTTCCTCCTCTTCCCTTAGAAAATGAAAATTGAATTAGATCAAGTTAAACAGCAGCTAATGGTAAGTAAACAGCAAGTACCTACACATTCCCATTAGGGAGAATGAGTAGCTATTTTCATAATCTTAATTTGTTTTAAAGACTGAAACCGGCAAAATCCGAGCTGACAGCAAGCTAGACATAAACCTGGAGAGGAGCAGGGTGACAGATATGGTGAGTTGGTCTGTGAGATGACCTTACTAGCTTTGTGTTGTGTTTCTGTTGCTATAGCTGTGATTTGTCTTTTATCCACAGTTTACAGATCAGGAGAGGAAACTGATGGAAGCAACAACAGAGTTTCATAAAAAAGTAAGTATTGAACAAAGTAGGATATAGTTATGCATTGCATGTTCTGTAAACCCCAGACTTTGGTGAAAGCTAATACATTTGTGGGTATGGTGAAGCAAAAGGCCAGGCTCTGTCACTCAGGGCTGTTGCAGGTGTTTCTTGCCTGTGGGATTCACACTAAACTCCAGTCAGCAGAGGGAGGCATTCCAGCCTTGTCCCTTGCTTCCCATGTACTGTTGCAGGCTGGCACAGCTGGGATGTGAGCTATCATGCTTCCTTTTTCCCAGTGTTAACTGATGAGCTGTATCACAGGGATGATGCAGGTGCCTACAGCCAAGCAATTCAAGGGCTGGAAGTCCCGAAGCTGCTAGAGGACACCAGAGTCTGTGGGGCTGAAGAGGGACCATGTCCCATCTTGAGCATATCTTCCATTTTTGCAATATGCCTTGTGAATGCTTAAACCTTTGTTTTTCAAAACCGCAGGAATACTGTTCTGTGTGCTGTAGAGTATCTCCTTCAGGAGGCACTGGCACATCAGAGACAAAAGTCTGTCATGAGGGGGCGAGACAGTGGCACAGGTTGCCCAGAGAAGTTGTGGACTCCCCGTTCGTGGCAGTGTTCAAGGCCAGACTGGAAGGGGCTCTGACCAACCTGGTCTAATGGAAGGTGTCCCTGCCCATGGCAGGGGGGTTGGATCAAGATCCTCTTTAAGGTCCCTTCCAACCCAAGCCAGACTGTGATTCTATGATTGTTGAAGTTTTCTCTTTCACTGTCTCTATCCCTTCAGCAATCTTTTCAGATTGTATGAAGCAGGTTTCTCTAATGTCTCCTAGCAGCGATAGGTTGGAAATTTTCTTGTTTCTGGTAGCATGGTATTTTAGTTCAGCTTTGGAAAGCTGAAAGGGCTAGAGATCATTGTCAAATATATGCTGTCTTTTAATATTTCAGGATGCAAATACCAACAGCATTATCTCAGAAATCAGTAATAAAATTGACACTGAAATAGCTTCCTTAAAAACACTCATGGAATCGAATAAACTTGATACCATTCGCTATCTGGCAGGTATGTGACAGGCAAGGAGGTGAGTACTGGTACTGGGTTGTGGCTGTATAAAATTCTGTTTAGGAGTAAATGCTAAATGAGGTCAGCTGTAGCAGCAGACATCTGGGATTGGGTAGAGGAGATCTCTTTCCCCCTCCAGCTGGAAGAAATGTGACAGAGAAGACAGAAGAGCTGGGAGCATGCCACAGTGGGACTAGGATGGTGCCCAGAACTGATTATTAGGACAAATACAGACATGGTTAAAAAAAAATTAAAAGCCTAAATACCTTACCCAGTTTGACAGTACCTCTGCTTGCTGCAGCAGCCATTGATGTGATGGAGTTGCTATAGAAGTTTTGCTGAAGGTTTGCTGTCATTCAGGACTGGTCTGAGAGTGACCAGTTCTGCCTCCCACTGAGTCTTCACAGACACACACTTTCTGTGTGCCAGGACTTGAACTTTTCCCCTACCAAGCAGAAAAAATTTCTCCTTGCTCAAAAACATAATTTGAGATTAGTCTTCTCTAAGATGTACATAACCAGTGAAGTTTTTATTGTGTAAGAGCTGGATAAAAAGAGAGTAATGCATTATGTTTGGAAGTGAGAATAAGTTCAAAGGCAAATCTAATTAGCTTTATTCTAACACTAATTGAAACAGCAGCATAACAAATCCAAAAGACAACTTATCAGGTTTCAGGAGTGCTGCCATGTTTGACAGCTCATTTTCAAATTCATTGTCATTTTGGTTCCTTGGGAAATCTGGGATGTCTAATGTGAGCTCTCATGCAGCCAGCTCTCCTATAGTGCAGTTTCCAGTAGCTGGGTGACATTAGTACAAGCCCCTGTAGCCTGTGGTGCTCTGAGGTATCCAGCATAGTTGTTGGGATGTGTCCCTGGAAATGTGGCTCCTTAGGCTGCTGCATTGGGCCTCCCATCTCAGCACTGCTGCTGTGCAGGGTATAGCTTCTGAGACCAGCCATTGGCTTCTGGAATTGTTCTGTCACACCTGCAGCAATCTGGGAGGTTTAGGAGGCTCTGCTCTAGAGTTGTTAATTCTTCCATCTGTTTGCAGCTAATTTCTAATATGGATAAAGTGGAACAATAGCATTCAGTTATTTATCTCCTTTCTTTGTGTTTTGTTGTTTTTTTTTTAACAGCTTCGGTGTTCACTTGCCTAGCAATAGCACTGGGGTTTTACAGGTTCTGGAAATAGATCTACATGGAGTGACTGCACTACATACAGACAGAAAAGGCCACCCAGGCAACACGACTTCAATAATAACCTTGGCACCTTTTGGTTTTGATATTCTAACTGTATAATAAATATGTTTTCTGAATATATAACACTAAAGATCAAAATAACTGGGGGGAAGTTGCCAGATAGTAATATTTCATTGCCTCCTATTCAATACTGTATTTATTTCAAAGTATTTCTTATGCTATAGCAGAAAGCTTCCTAATATCTTTTAGAATTGATTTTTTTTTTCTTTCTGGAAAATTCTCAATCTCAGCTCCTTTAAAAATGGAAATATTAAGCATTGTATATACTCTAGAAATGGGAATTCAATTCCCAAATTAGAGTTCCCAGTATGGGGAGGCTTATACCAGACTTCAACCTACCTAATCTGATCCAAGTAAATTAATCTTGAACATAGGTTCAGGATTTTGCCTCCAGTCTGTTCCTCACTTTTTTGATGAATTGAAGCTTGGCCCTTTGGTTTTTTAATCTACATACATAAAAACACACTCCAGGGCCTTTACTAAAGAACCTTTTTTTTTTTCCTTGAAAACTGATTTACATTAATTCAAAATCTCATGTACAAAATGTCTCTATAGATTTTTGTTAGTATCTCCTGCAATTTCTGTAAGCCCAGAGGTCCAAAGAATGGGGAAACTTCTCTGTCTTTGCCTTTTCAAGGGGAAATGCCTCCACTCCCAGCAGCTGTGTGCAGCCCTGGGGCAGATAAGTGCTCTTAACTTCCCCCCTCAAGTAGTGCAGAGTATTTCCAAGAAACCTGCACATGTTTTCTGGGCATAGTATCTGGCTTTTAATATGGAAACACTCAGAATCTCAGTGGTGCCAGGGTGGTGGTGGTGGTGATCCTCCTCCCCCCTCCTCCAGGCGTTTGTAATCCCATGGGACACACTGACCCTCATGACCACTCTGCCTTCTGCAAGGACTTGACAGCTCCTGTTGCAGAGTTACAACACAAGTGGATGCCTTCCAAAAGTGAAGCAGTTCCATCTTGTTGAGTACAAATACATATGCTTGGTTTGATTTAGTATAATAATATTTTTTTAAAGTCTTTCTGGATTAACTTTAAAGTAAGAATAGGCCTTTTATGGGCTAAGGACTACTGTAGTACTGAGTACTGGCAATTTTTTTTATTGCTGTTTTATTCTGTTTACAGTTGAACTTGCTGGTATTCTGCCAATTCTTATATTCTCTGCATTAAATTATTTATCATCATCATTCAAGAAAATAAAATAAATTTCTTATATTTGCTGTCTGGCATTCTGAGAATTTCTGCATGAAAGTTTAGCACCAATGATGATGCAGGAAATAGCTCATCTGGTGCAGCTTGTCACCACCATCATTTCATACGCCCTGAGCCAGGCTCTTGATGCAAGGCTGTTAAGTCAGCATGCCTCTCCTTCATGGTGCACACAAAACCATGGATTTTTATTTTCCAATATCCTTTAAATTCTCAGAGATGAAGTTTTCTTTGGTACTAAGGAGAGGACTGACACACTAAAATAATTATCTTCTAAGTCTCAAAATGACATTTCCAAAGGGAAAATAATTTCACAGTAGCACACAGCTGATAGAAAAGCTTTTATATGTGTACTCAATTAATGGTTTTTAGGTATGGAGGAGAGGTCAGGGTTGCCATTTCTAACCACAAGCTACCCCATTACTTAGTAAAGCCTTCAGCCCTGAGTTAGACTCAGAGACCAACTGGCGCAGGTCAGCTGGAACCTCACAAAGGAGTCTGCTTCCTGCCTTCTTAAGGAATTACTAAAGATGGAAATCAAGGGGCCTGGCACCTCTCTGCAGCTGAGAAGTAGTTCTCCCATCCACTATTCAGCTTCCACACTGAATATGCTAGGAGGTAATGTGCACTTTTTCCATCCTAAGTACAAAATAGACCAGTCAATGGAGATACTTTCCTCAGAATTATGAGGGCCTGTGACTTTCCTGTTTGTTAGGCCAGAGAACCAGAGAACTAAAAACAGTTCAGTGAAAGGTAGAGACCCACAGCTCGTCTGTAGAGCTGGGCTGTGCAAACACTTTGCATTATCTAGAATACTGGTTTTGTACCTGCAGTCTGCTGCCCCTCCTTTGAGGTTCATTCTTCAGTGTAGTTGCACTCCTCCTTGGCTTCAGGCTGACTGCTTCTTTATTTTCATCTTTGCAAGACTTGGCCATTGTCTCAGCTTCCTGAAACAAAGAATACTACAGCCATTAAACAGGAACCACTGAAAGGATGTGAAAATTACATCTGGGAGTAACTACAGAATACTGTGTTCAGATTGAAGCTGAGGGCAGAGCACAGTCCTGGGGCATGGGATGGCAGCACAGCAGTGTGAGAAGCTCTCTTGGCTGTAGCAGTCACTCAGACAGAAAGGCTGCTTGGTTAGAAGGGGAAAATTACCAAAAATCCACAACTGCCTAATGACAGAGAAAATGTTTGCCAGCCTGACAATCACAAGGCTAAGAAGCAGAAACATCCCTGAATAAGTGCAGCTGGCCTCTCTGAAATACAACTGTGGCACCTAGCATTCAGTGCCTGAGATTCCACCAAGAAGCACAAAAACAAAGTTCTGCAGAGGCAATTGACTGAAAAGATGGAAAATAGTCCAGGAAATAAAAAATACTCTGGAAGAATAGAAGCACCATCATCTATTGCCTGTACAGCTGAAAAGTAAAAAATTAGAAACAACATCTCCTGGCTGCTTGCAGTGTTGGTGTCCTCTTCCCTCTTATGTTTCTATCATATAAAAAGAACTTAATTTTTAATTCAAAATAGACCCTCTGTCTGAGAACTCCTAGTGCTGCACGTACTGTTCCTTTCCCAAACAGACTGAATTCTCTCCATGAATCTTCTATGAGATCTTGGGCTCTCATTCAGTATGCCTGGCTGACTCCAGACACTGTGACATGGATCACTGTTATTGAATTTGTCCCCCTCTGGGGACCCATGGTAGCAATCTCTACAGCCGTGCAGGCTGGGCAGCCCTTTAGGTGGTGACAACACCTCTCCTGAAGCACCATTCGAGTGTCAGGCACCGGCTCGCACCAAGGGGAACTAACAGTCACTGGATATGCAGTATGGAAGTACTGGGGATCAGCCCACTCCTTAGGTGAACATTAAGATGAAGAATAGCAGTGCTTCTCTGCCGGGATACAGAAGGAAACTGATACCCTTTCACAGCAGAGACACTGTCAAGGCCAGACAAGGCTCCTGCTCACTGCAGTGTCCCGAGCTGAAAGCTGTACCACATTTTCTCTAGACTGTGCCCTCTAATAGAGGGAACAAACAACAGAAGCAACAGGCAGGGGCCTCTGTGCCACGCCCGGGGAGCTGGTGTGGCACTCACCACGGAGGCAGCAGGGGCGGTGCAGGTTTTCCCCCGGCCCTCTCGGAGCTGGTTTATCTCAGCACGGTAGTCATCCAGCTGGCTCTCCAGCTTCTCCCGCCTGACTCGCTCATACTCCAGCTGGGCCTCCAGCTCCTTCACAGCCCTGCCAAAAGCAAAGGAGACAAGCAGAGCATGAAGTACATCCAAACTTGCCCCGGCTGCTCCACGTGGCACGGTGCCTTTGCCAGGGAACGGGTCGGTCACGCAGAAAGCAGCGCAGCACGCCTCACGCCAGTTGTGCTCAGGCTGCGGACCCTTGGTGATAGCGCTGAGCAGCAGCAGCTTTCCTTCCTCGGCTGCCAGCGGTGCTCAGCGCGGTGGGACCACGAGATGGAGCCGTCTGCCTGCACACCGAGCCCGGGCCGCGCTGCCTGTGACCCGGCCAAGCTCCAGCTGCGGGGGAGGGAGAAGTGCCCACGCAGCCACGAAGTTATTATGAAACAGAGAAAAAGCACAAAGCCGGCGGCATTCTGGAAAGGTCAGGGGCAGCCTTCTCATTCACATCTGGTGCGTCTACACCCTTCCTATTGATTGGCTTAGGCACGGATGAGGAATACTGAAGATGACAGCTTGCATGACTGGTTTATTCACAGTTGCACAAGATCTCACTGGTCACACCCTCAAGGGCTCCTAAATTATTTGAGATTCCTGGAACTGTTTAGCTGACACAATTCACACATAAACTGAATCTCTGTAGTTGAGCTGGCTCTCTCATATATCAGGATGAATTATCCCAGCTACAAGGATGGAAGATCAGTAAAAGGAAAGGGGAGATATCTGCCCTATGCATTCAAACAGCACAGGAGGAAAGCTCTCAGCAAGACCTACCATGTTTCCATGTTTCCCTGTTTCCCAGAGTGAGGAATTCCTGACTCAGGCCCTTTGAGCTACCAGTCAGCCTTACTGACACTGCAAGAATGGCTTGTGCTCAGGGGACAGCTGACTTCTTCCATGCTTCCAATTAAAGCTCCCAAACTGTGTGGCACACCCATGGTAACAATTTCCTGCAGCGAACCGTGGTTAAAGCACCGTGAAGTGATTCACACCAGGCCTCTTACAGCCAAAAAACCTGGACTAAAGCAGAAATCTTCAAAATCTGCTACAGTGGCCTTCCCAAGGGGCAACTCCTGCTTTTCATCTAGCAAAATGGTGTTGTCATTAATGTCATTTTATCAATAATGAGGTTTTCTGACCTATGATACAAGCACCTTGGGGTTTATCTACAGATAGGTACCCTGAGAAGGGTAGGCAGGTATTCTGAGAAGCCCCATTTCTTTTCAAAAGAATAGTTTGAAGCTAAGGATGCTTCCTAGCCTTCACAGGTGGGAGAAACCCTTCAGAGAACCTCACAATTTTTCTAGTTTAGCCATACATGCTACAAAAAGCAACACCCCTTAAAGAGCCCCAGCAGAGCCTTCTAATAGGCATTGTTAGTTTTGGAGCAGCTGCTCTATCCAAGATGAACTTTCCTGTCTATCATTAGTCAACAGTGACTTTTCCATCATTAAAACCAGATTGCTCTGACCTTTCCACGTGGGCATCAACACCTAAGCTGGTCACCGTCCTCTAAAACCAGGAGAGACACTTCTAGAAGTGATCAATCTCATCCTGAAGTACATGTCTAATTATGACCTGGAAGTGCTTACACCTCTCCAGAAGCTGAAAAAGGAGCTCATGATAACTAACTCAGCCAGAGGTGTCTGTTACCTATTGTATACCTATCAAGTTAAGCAAGATGGACTTTCAGCATAAGCTGAGTCAAAGAATGATCTGGAACCAGAAGAAATCCTGACCTCAGTTTCCTGGCTCAGATATGGCTGTAAAACAAAGTACTTAATTGCAATCTGTGACACCTATTATCTGCTCCAGATCAACTGCTAAGTCTGCCATCTTCTTGATGGCATATAAGCCCCCCAGACAGTGACCAAATAAAGACAGTGGTGTGGGTTGGCCCAAACACATGATGGAGGTGGTTATCTACAGAGACTGAGAACAAAAGGTAGCCAAATCTTTGACAGGCAGAAGTGGAGACAGACCTGTCTTTGGAGGCTGCAGTATTGTTAAGTCTCTAAATCTTTGATAGACTTTTCTTTGAAATGTAAACAGTCTGTCCATCAAATCACCTGACCAACCTAACAGAACCATTTGATTTAATGGAGACATTGAGAATTAGACCTTATGAACAATGCTTCACAGGTTTGCTGATAGTTTTTTTTTTCCTGTGATCTGGATACAAGCTAATCCTTCCTTGAGCACAGAAACATGTTGCCAACGAACAAAAATGTTAGCAGGTCACTGAATAATCCCTGCTGTATATGCACTTCCATCCAAGCCATGCTAGGACTATTGCCTGTTTTCAGATTTCCTGAAGGGCATACATGTCTTTGGCATCCTCAGAGGAAACGAAGAGCCAGAAGCTATCAGACCTACTGCACACACCTGCAGAAAAACCTGAAGACTGAACAGATGATCCCACATAAGAATCATGGACCTATCAAGCACTTGTGTTGTGGTGCTGATCCTGGTGGTAGAAGTTTAGAAATGGAAGTTTAGAAATGGCCAGACCAATTGCTGCAGTTCATTTCTTTTGGCCCAGTTGAAGTTGGTAAGTGGAAAAGACAGAATGGCCAAATGCAAATGGAGGAGGATGTAAAGGAGAATGTAAAATGGGCCCTACAGAGTTAAACATTAGTAGGGCAGAATGACCTTACTTCTCAACTTTCCTTTCTTCTTTTCTCATCTTCTTCTCCTCTTCAGTTACTCCCCCCAGCTGTCTGTAGTTGCTGTAGGCAATTTCTAGAAGTCTCTGAAGTTCTTTAATCTTGTGATAGGCCCTTACTGTAAGACAGAGTTCTCCAGGTAGGTAAAATGCAAGAAGACAGTCATGCTAAAATCCAATAGTCTGGAAAATAGTCTCACAAACATTAGAGCAGAAATCACATTGCTCAGCAAACACTGAGCTACACCTGACACCCACACAGCAAGTAGATGTCAAAAACAAATAGCAATCCAACACCAACAACTGTTGCACCAACATGGATTAAAGTGGTGTAACAATTATGATCTGATTGCCTTCTGTTTGCTTTCTAATATTCCACAATTTGTTTCAATGCTCAGCATTACAGATATCCTGTCAACCATCTCATCTTATAACAAAAAGATCAGAGCAGTTGGCTGGGACTGCCCTAGTTAGAACTATAATGTCTTGGTGACAACTTTTGCAAACAGGGAGTGATGGAGATAGAGTGCTTACTGCGTGCATTCCTTTTCTCTGCTTCATCCAGGGCTAAATCTTCTTTGCTATCTGTACTCCCTTCTACACCATGTGTTTCAAAAAACTTGATGTTATTTGCATCTAGTTCTTCATCACTAGAGTTACTGTTTCCAGTTCTTGGTGTCAACAGTTCCACAGCTGCCAGATGGCCAAATCTGCACAGACAACAGTTAAAATCTGGAAAAACACGTGTGGTAGAAACTCTCAAACTGCCCATATTCCCATTTATCAGAGGGGTTTCAGAACTAAAGGAAGACTGTACACACCCTTCAACTATCTGTGTACTTTTTGTAGTATTCTTATGGTATGAGCTCTGCCTCAATGGAATCTTATGGCAATGGCTCCTACATCAGAGGCATCTCTTTCCTTTACAGGGTTTCTTAATTGAATCTTATCAGAATCTGCATTATTTTTATTAATGTAAAAATCAGCTGGCCTCTGCTACTTCTCATTTACTTTGTACAGCAAACTGTGAGCATATGGGCTCAAAACTGTCCTCTGGCAAATGAGCCAGTTTTCCTCTTTTGCGTCTGATCTCACTAAAAAGAAAATTAAATTAAGTGAATATAGTTACAAAAGCTATAGTTACAATAGCTTTTATAGTTACAATATTATAGCTACAATACAGCCTTGCTTATCACTCAGCTGGAATTCATGAGTTTTATCTGTTCTTTCTCCATCACCGAAAATCAGGATTAATTCCAACAAAGCTGACATGATATTAATACACAAATAGTAAGTAAATAAGTGTCAGAGCTACAGGACATGTACTGCTACCTCTTGGCTACATCCTTTGGAGTCTTTCCAGCATCATTTGTAATGTCACAGTCAGCTCCCATTTCAACCAACCACTGTAAGCAATGGATATGCCCCTGTTCAGCAGCTAAGGGAAGGAAGGCATACACGAGTCAATTATATACAACTGAAGTGTTTCAAACCTAAAATGTCCTCCTCTTGCCATTTTTTTGGCAAGTCAGAGATTGGGTTCACTAAGACACCACAAGGGAGATACTATTTCAAGAGGAACCTCTGTGTCAAGATGCTGACAATCACTTGGGTACACAGAGTTTTGGGGCAGAGCATGCAGTGTGGTTGGTGACTCTCTCTAGTTCTGGAAATGTACTGTCAGCTCTTGATGAACACAAGCTAAACTAAACTTGCCCAGTCTCATGTATGAAGCACAAGACACACAAATAACTGCTGCCCTAGTAAGAAAGGGCTGCATGTCACAGTTTGGCAGCCAAGCATTGTCACCTCTCCCTGGCTTTGGGCTCCCAGGGGTCAGACTCAGCTGGCTGCCCCAGCCTGTGCTGTGTGCTGCCATCTCAGGAGAGAGAAGCAGGGCTTTGTATTGGAGCTAAAGGTACAGCATTTCTTGGGACAGACACTCAAGGCAGCACCTCTCAGCAGCATCCTAACACAACCCTACTCATATGATGTGCCATGGCCACTCCTCCCACCACATGGCACCAGGAACAATGTCTCATCTATGGAAGATGGTATTTGGCAAGAGTAGATTAAATTGTACAGTGATTTTCTCAAGGAATAATAAATCCATTTCTTGACAGCACTTCCTGTTGGATATTTTTTATATTTGTTTTCAGTTTCAGAAAGTGGGATTTTAAAATCATTACATATCAGTTATTTTAATAATAACTTCAATTATGTTTTTTAAAATTCTACTGTATATCTAGTCAAAAAGAAATGTAGGAAATGTGTTAAAAGCATATTACAAAAATGCTTCCCTCTTTCTTTTGTCTTTTGTTTCTTCTTTCAGACAGTACCATGAAACCCCAAAAACAAAGAACCATTTTTTCTGTAATGCCAGCAGTCCACTACAAGTCAAAGTGTCAACCAGAAGTTTACCTTTCTTCACAGCATCCTACCAAATTACTTCGTTGTGTTTTTTACAATACATCCCCACAGTACTGATGTGTTCAGTAGATAAAGGCCAGGCCACAGTACAGATCATTCTTATACTTAGTCAGCCAGATGTTTCTAAAAGCCACATCTTGACTGAGTTTAAAAAAAAAAATAAAACCTATTAAGTAATATTAAATTAAGTGAAAATTAAAAACTCTTATATTTCGAATACAGCCTTGCTTATCACTCAAAGCTGGAATTCATGTGCTTGATCTATTCTTTCTCCATCGCTGAAAATCAAGATTAATTCCAACAAACCTGCCATGATATCGATATACAAATAGTAAATAAATGTCAGAGCTACTTAGTTTTCATTTTAGATGCTGATTTCTCTTCATTGTAAGCTCTATTTCCTTGACTTAAGCTTGGTTATATTGTTTTTAAAGTGACCCATGCACACATACATAACAAAATACAGGGTTTGGGATTGCCTTTCCAAGCCCTCAAGAAATGAGATGCTGTTTTTCATTAAGTTTATCTGATAAGCAGCCACTTGAAAAACGAAGTAAATGAATCAGCAACAAAGAGTAAAAGCTGAAACACAGATCATATTTACTGACCTTTGTGCAGGAGAGTGGATCCCTTATCGTCCCGCTCATTAATGTTGATTACTCCACTTCTCACTAGTCCTCTAACCACTACCAAGTCCCCATTGAAAGCAGCATCATGAGCTGGGAAAGCTAAAACTGAAAATGAAAGGCACATGTTTCCAAGCAGATGCCAGCAGTTCTACTGAACATGCTGGTATTTGTCTCACAGCTCACCTCCCTCATAGCAAATTATGTATGGACACTTCAGAAGTAGCAAGGATAATGCTCCTTAATCAGCTGAAATGCAGCTGTGTAACCAGCAGTGCTCACCAGACACTTGACTAAACGTGTCTTCGTTATGGCTACAGGCATCTCATACAGTTAAGAGATTAATTTCACAGACCTGAAGTAACAAGTACACCTTTGTGTACCTCTGCAGAATTACACATAATGCCTTTTTTAAGTGTATCTTGATCCATACTCACCTTCCTGTGTCTCTGGATGTTCCTCCTCTTTTTCCACACCATCAATATATTGCAGAATATTATCTTTGTAGAACCGTTCAGCCAAGTCCCTTGGAGTCTCTCCGTGGTCATTCCTGGCTTTCAGAGTGCGCATAACACTGGCCATTTTCCTGAGCAAGAACTTAAAGCAATGCAAGTGTCCTTCCACTGCTGCCAGATGTGCTACAGCACAAATGAAACAAAAGGTGCTAGAGCTGAGCCCTGCTGCCACTGAGAAAGCAATGCTCCCACCACTGGTTAGAGCTGGCTCATCTACCAGCACGTGAGCCATCCAACACTGCACAAGGGGAAGAGCAGCCTCAGCTGAATTGTAGATGTTCAGCTCCCACCCAGGACAGCTCCCACCCAGGTTCAACTCTAGGCAAAGGAGGCAAAGCTGTCAAGGGTGGGATCTGCAAAGATGATTTCATGGTGGAGCTGACTGCAGGAGACAAAACAGACTTCCAACAGAGCACCAAGGCCTAGCTCAGAGAGTGCACTGCTGGGGCCTCACTTCCCCAGGAACACATCTCACTGACCCTGCTGTTCCAGGGATACTCCTCATAGGGGGACAGCAAGCAGTGTCCTTGATTAGGAGCTAAGGCCATTTCTGCTTTAGGCTCTACTGTGCCACCACAAAAAAGTTGCAACACACCCTTGGTTACCTCACCCATAAAATGAGGACAGTGATAGGTGCTTTACTGGACAAAACATTTGAGGGTACATTCCTCACCTGACCTTTAGGCTATGCAGAGGTTTACTTATTTAATATTGCCACAGTGCTGGGCCTACAACAAAGTAAGAGGTACCAAACACATGCTGACTCGTTTGACATACGTAATATCCTCTAATCCCATTAATGAGAAGAACTTGCCAGATAAATGCTTATTATGATCTATCCCTCCATGAAAATGCTCTGTAACAGCTGGCTGACGTTCTAGAGGCAAAAGGATTAGTTTGTCTCTAGGTAAGAATCTCACTATCTTCATAATCAACTAACAATGTACACAGGACCCAAAAAACCCATGTCAATTCATTTTTGGCACACACAAGTTCTCTATAGCAAACCAAACCATCCACAGCTTTCCAGAGCATAACTGTTCTAAAAGGTTATGGACAATGGTTTTACAGCAAGATGACAATACCTCTGTACAGATGATAGTTTAAAATCTGAGCATCACTGGAAAAAGGGCAGTTTTTGCCATTGTCTGAATTTTAGTCAGTGAGTTAGGGAAAAAGGAAAAGAAGGGTACCATGCTCAAGGTAAGTCAGCTAGTGAAAAACTGACTCGACTCTTATGAATCCATATACAGATACCTAAAATCTGTTAGTATCCCAGCTTCTCTGTGTTTCATCTTGTCTTTTATAAAATCAGACTAACAATATTCACTCTTCTCAAAGCCACAAGTCAAAAAAATGTGTCTGTGAAAAATATTTAGAATAGGCTTGACTAGTGAGCAATAAAAGAAGCACAGGTATGACCAAAAAATGAATACAGAGAGAAAGCAAATTTAAATGTTCAGTTAATAAGCAGAGCCCATTCTGTACATTGAATGAGCCACAGAATTTTTTTTCTTCCAAAATATTAGCAAGGAAATTAGCAAAGATAGTTAGATCCCCTGCTGTAACATACATATACAAAAGATGCAACCAGCTTCTAAGTTTAAGGTGCCTGGCACTGCAACCTCAAAAAGTTTCTTCCAGTATTCTCTTAGGAAAAATTATTGCACAGTTCAGCTACTCTTGAAGCTGAAGTGTGTAAAGATAATTTAAATTCACTTCTGTTACACAAGCAGACAACAAGCTGGTTTGTACAGTACTTCTACTAATCTGTTACAAGTCTTGTTCAAAAATATCCTCTTTCCTTTGGAAGATAACATGATCAAATGAAACAGATCAAAGGTTGGAAGATCAGGCTTCTGTAGATGTCAAAGTACAACAAAAGCAGTTTTCTACTAACCATTTTATACAGAGCATTTAAGTAGAACTGTGCTGGCGTCTGCTTTCTCTCCACAGAAATCTGTTATGAGGGAAGTGTTCCCAAATGCAAATAAAGCTGCCTTCCATGCTGCCCCCAGGGTGCCTCATATCATGACCCCTTATTGCTAATGCACCAGATCTCCTGCTGGGATGCAGGAGCCTCACATCCTTTAACAAGACCCAGGTTTGCAAAACACAGCCTGGCTATCTGTTTCCCAGGTAAGTAGTCCTTAGTAGAGGGTAAAAGATTTTAAGAAGGGATTTATAAAGATAACTCTGTACAAGTTATAAAGAAAAACTTATGTTCTTTGGAACAAATAATGTGACAAACCATAAGAAGGAAAATGCTAAAATGAAAAGGATGCAAGGAGAATTCAAGACAGGAACAATACCATTGAGCTTACAGAGGATATTGAGACAGTGGTATGTTAGGGAGAGGGATATTGGAGAAAATACAAAAAGCGAGGAACAATCACTGGCAAATTTTTATGCTGAAGTGATTACACTGACAGTTATGAAAAGAAATTACAGATAATCCAGAAAAAGCAGTATTCCAGAAATGAAGATGAAGAAATCACAGGAAAATGAAAACAACTGTTTGACAAAATCAGTTAAGACACAGTGGGATACAAAAACCTGCATGCAAACACAACAGAACCTCATCACACTGGCACCAAGTCAAAAAGTAGCATATAGCAGCTGAAACTGCCTCCCCGTCCAGCTATCCCTCTGTGACCTCCACTGGCACACGAGCTCCATCAGAGATACTGCTCACCTGCTCCCAGTCAGGCTCAGCCTGCTGCACATCCCAGCATTTGAGAGCTCTCATCCTTGCTAGCAGCAACAGGAAGTGAATGGGATACTATCACCAACAGTAACACTTTGGATTTTATAAATCCTCCCATCATTAGAAAAATGGACTATCTATGCGGATTGCATGGAATCAAATAGCAAATGTTGGCGCTGTGCATTAGTTATAATTTGCTCAATCATTTCACAACAACTGTAAACCAAAAAACACATGATTTATCCTGATATACCTGGAAGGTTTCCATTGTTATCCACATCATCTACACATGCTCCCCATCGAACAAGAAGCTGCAAACACCCCAAGCGACCGTGAAAAGCAGCATAATGAACAGGTTTCCAGTCATTCCTGTCTGAAACATTTACATCCTAAAATGAAAGCAGCAGGTTAATTAATTCACTTCTGAATCCTAAGACACAAGACAAATTTTATATATGGGAATCCGCTGTTCATTGTGTTAAATTATTTAAATCAAACCAAATAACGTTTTTCAAAGTTCATGCATTATATGCAGTTCCAGTTTCAAGACAGGCACTTTTCACAGGTTCTTGCTTTTACTTAATACACGTAGTAAAAGTGCATTTTTAGACATGTTTTTATCATCATAATGACCTGCATTGGTCATTATTCCTTAAATATGCATCTGGACTAATTTTCCTTTTTTCTAAGTTTACGTCTCCTTTACTATAGATTTTTAGAACTGCAAAAAATTACCATCACCCCAGTACCTAATGCTCATTTAATGACATCTTCAGTGGAAGGTGATTTACTTACATTATGATTCTCTCTACATTTTTTGATCATGTCCCTAAATGTATATCACAATCTAAAAAACCGGAAATTTACCCACGGAATAAATTTCTCCCCAGAAATTAATCTACAGCCCTAAATCTCGGTTTAAGCGAGGAAGCGTTTTGCTTGGGAGAAGCTGCCGGGCTCTGGCAGTGCAGCAGGACTGCCGGCAGGAGTCTCACCGCCCCAGTGCGCAGCAGGGTCTGCAGGGTGTACGAGTGCCCGTGGGCTGCAGCCAGGTGCGAGGCCGTGCACCCGCGCTCGTCCCGAGCTGCTGCGTCCGCTCCGTTCAGTAACAGGGCCTGAAAGAAATGCAAAGCACACGTTCATTTCGCAAGCTGAAAAAGCAAACATTTCTTAGAAGGATGGTGCGTGATGACCAGCAGGATAACTCTGGGCTGACCTCAGGGGTCTGGTATTGCACAAAACAGATCTGTTTGGGCAGACGGCGCAAATGAGTGCTCTGCTTTGAAAATTACTAACTTAATTGGACATGTCAAGACATCAAATGAGCTACTCATAGCTCCCTGAGGGGCTTCGTAATGCATTTGTCCGGGGTTAAGGTCTGCCCTACTAACTTTTGCTTGAGAATGAGTATTTGCAGTACCTGCATGCAGGCATCCTGCCCTCGGATGGCCGCCAGGTGAGCCGCTGTCCAGCCTCTCACAGTCACACGTGCGGTGTCAGCTCCATGCCAGAGCAGCCACTGAAGGCACTGCTCAACAAAACCAAAGGGCTTCTTATTCAACTATTCCCATCGTGTCTCTGAGGCACGTTTCAACTAGAATCTATCCCTCAAAGTTACATTTCAAAACAGTGCTGGAATACTTCCTTATGGACATAGGAGACCCCAGAGCATGCCTTAAAACAGGTATTTGTGCATTAGGAAGTTATGGGTAAGTTATACTTTCTGGGTTTCACCCAAGGGTACAAAATGTGCAAATAACCTACTAATTCAGATCCTAGCATCAATGTTACAGCATGACTTTATCATTTTACTCTTCCAGATTTAAAATATAATCTGTGAGAGTATTCTTATGGCATGAGGTAAAAGCATTGGAAAAAACAATGCAAACATGCTCACGTGAATTCCAGCTAAAATTACTGGCAGGAAAAAGATCACATACTAAATTTAAAGCCTCATTTAATTTATTAGGCTTCTTAGGCATATGTAATCCCATATCTCTTCTCATCCTTCCATGCCCTAGTTTTGTTTTATTCATCTTCTTCCAGCAGACATCATTGCTTGCAATGGAAAGCTTTATGAACTATTCAAAGACAGCTAGAGGAACAGTTAGAACTTTTTATTATATATTATGATTTATTATCTTCTTTCAGGCCATCTTACAGCTTCCTCCACTATTTCTGCCGAGGAGCTTAGTGACAAACAGATGACAGATAATTCAATAAAATCTAACAGACTGATTGCAAAATAAGAAAATCAAATGAAAAATGGCAGAACTTAGAGAGGCAGAAAGGGAAGGCAAGCAATCTGGTTTTGGGGCTGACATTAGCATTTTCTTGACAGTATCTCTAGATTCAGAAGCAGCTCTGTACTTAGCAATTCCTGAGTCTAGCAAGAACTTCACGTTTTTTCTTTTGGGACATGAATGGCCTTGCTGCTTCAAGTTTAAACTGCCAAGAACAATGAACAAGGAGGCTGCAAGAAGAAGGAGAATGTTGTGCTGAACACAGCACTTCAGTCCTTCTGGAAGTTTAAAATATTGATGCAATCACTTGCTGATTTCTCTACCATTATTCAACATTTTCATTTATTAAAATAAAATGTATTAGGACTATTTCTATGGAGAATGAGGTATGGGACACTGGTAAGCAGAATGAGTATATTCTCATGTCACTTCTCACCTGTTTCAGTTACCTTTAGAACATTTTATACATCATACAGGATTTTCTAGGTGTCTCAAGAGAAGGAGAAAATGCAATAGAGACAAAAGAAGGTCCTGAGTCTGAACAGGGGGGCCGTAAGGCACATTTTGCTCAGAGTAAGCAATACTATGATTTTGTAAAATATGGCAAAGTTGATTAAGTAAATTGCCTGGGTCTTCAGAAAGAAAAAAAATAAAATGAAAAAATCCTGTACTCCTGCCCTTGTTGAATATATTTAATAAGAAAAACAGGCAGAGATTATTGACTGAGTCTGATCAAAGCAATGTTGTGTTCAGCCTCTCCCAAAGGAGGAAATATGGAATTATAAAAGCCCAGTTATGCCTATACACTAAGGTAATGTTTTACCTCCAGACTTCCCGAGTGGGCAGCACACTGCAAGGGTGTGAATTTGTGAGCTACATCCACCTCATTAACACTGGCTCCACTTTTTATCATCGATGCAAGCTGTTCTACATCCCCAGCTTTCACTGCTTCATGCACACTAGTGTAATTTTGCTTCTTCTTGACAACTAGTGAGGAGTAATGAAAGGGCATTAGTCCACTGCTTAAATCAGCAACATTTAAGAGATAGAGAATGTGTGATGAATCAAAAAAATATCAGATTTGACATTCATGGCACAAAATCAAACTCTAAATGTAGAAGCAGTAGGATAAAAGAAAAAAAGACCTTCTGTCACCAGGCCATGGTATCAAATGACCTGTGTTCCCCCTTTAGGCCTTTCCACTGATTAACTACATGACTGGAAACAATGGGAATTACATATCCAAAACCCTTGGAACATCTTGATACCTTGACAAAACTTGTAAACAGAAATATGAGATGTAAGCAGATCTAATGGCCAAGGGGGCTAACTTCAGATAGCCAAACATGAAAGGAACCTAAACCAATTAGTATTCACCTTCTGCAGTAGTCATCATTCCAGTACCAAAATGCACCAACACTCTGATTACATTTCACACTGCTGGAAATCCTGAAGAATTGGGCAACTGTTTAGCAAGTCAAGAAAGCATAAAACTGAAGGTCTCAGGGTATTAGAACCTCAGTTCCTCTGCCTGTCGAGAAGAAATGGTAGTAGCAGTTAACACTGTTACACAATTGGAGGTAAAAAAAAAAAATAATAATATATATAAAAGAGATATTGCACGGATGTGTTTGTCATATATGTAAAAAAGCACTAGATATAGTGGCAGTTTACCAGTGCCTATTTTCATGTAATCTGTAGTGTGATAGTAGAGCTCGGGCAGATTTGGGGTTGCTACAGAGAGGAGGGGGGGAGTGAAGCTCCAGCACTCCAGCCTGACAGTAACACACCCTGTGTGTGCTGTCCTGTGTCTCAGCCCACCTCCACCTCCCCAGCTCGGCAGGCTGCATCACTGCCCCGCACAAAGCCTAGAAAACTTCAAAATCAAGACTCCATCCTGCAAAACACTGTACAAACAAACAGCAGCAGCAGCACAGAAACACAGAACAATTCTGGTGGGAAGAGGCCTCAGGAGGTCATCTAGTTCATGTTTTGAGGACTGAGTTGTTTAGGTTATTTTGAACAGTTTCACCACGACATAATTTTCCCCCAAGGAAGACACTGCTCATTATACCAAGTGAGGGTTACAGACTTGGGTCGAATTACACAACATCACAGGCAGGCCTGGCTGATTACGCTGCTCGGCAAAGTTCTAATGTGTTTAACACAATGTTTCGGGACAGCAAGTTCAAGGCAACTTTCCCCCCCCACTTAAGCCAGAGGAAAAGCAAACAACAAGGCACACCAGCAGAAAGAATTTTGTCACCCCTCTCCCTCTGGATACCTACTACTGCATGGAGACGAGTGCCAAGGGTGAGTGGCTGCTCTGGCTTCTGGGCACAAGACAAAGGCAGCAGCCTGGGACTAAAGCTCAGAAAAAAAGCTGTTAACATCAATTCTGTAAGAAGACACATTGATGTTCAAAGCAAAGGGCAGGCTCCATAGTTCTAGTGCAATTTTTTTTTACCAAAAACTGTTATCAAACACTCGTTTAATGTTCTGGGAGAAAAAGTTTGCAGAAAGAATTCAGTAAGCACTTTGAGATGGGTACCTGCCCAAAATCCAGTTAAAGAGATTAAGTGAAGAAGTATACAGCTGGGAATAAGGAAAGGCACAATTTGGTGTTGCACCAACAAAGGTGTTGCGATGTTTCCGTAACACACAAACCCAAACCCCCGGAGCTCGGCTTTGGCAGTAGCCCCAGGGCGGCGGGAGCCGCCGGCCCGGCCCGGCCCGGCCCGCTGGGGCGGAGGCGGAGCTGCCAGGCCCGGAGCAGGGGGAGGGCCCGGCCGACCGGCGCCAAACACCGCCTTTCCCCGCGCTTTTGGCGGATGCGGAGCCTCCTCAGTGTTGTGCGTGCATCCCGGCGGAGCCCCGTGCCACAGCCCCGGGGGTTTGGGAGAGCCCGTCCCGCCCCGCGCCACAGGGCCGCCCGCGGCGAGGGGACGGGGGAAGGAGCAGGCGGAGGAGGGGCGGGCGGAGCGGTCTCACCGGCCGGAGCGGGGCACAGCCGCCCCTCGCAGCACAGGGAGCCGGTAGCTCGCTGCTGTCGCCTGGAGCGGCTCCCTCCCGCTGCTGCTGCTGCTCTGCTCCCCGCCCCGGCGTTGCCACGGGCCCCGGGCTCGCCTTCCCGCGGAGGAAAATGGCGGGCGGGGCGGGAGAGGCGCGGGCCCGGCCCTGCCGCACGGGCTGCGCTGCAGCTGCTCGGGCCGTCCTGCGCCTTCGGGCGGCCCTGGGCTGCAGCCGGCACGGTGATCCCCACGAAAATTGTAACAAGTACCAGTTCTCACCTCGGAACCCCCCAGTGATGCTCTGAGCAAGAGGTACTGAACCAACTCGTGCTCCGCATGATCGGACTCCGGTCACGTTGTGGGAACCTTTAACCCTCATTTCTTTCCTGCAGTGACGCGATCCTGCTCTTCAGTTCCCATAGTCCAAACCAGCTGGTAACCTGGGGGTAAGCCGGGTTCTTTTGATGGGGTGGAAAAAAAGGACGCTATTTCCAGAATCCTGCTTCCAGGCAGAATGAACCTTTCCCAGTCAGATTTACAGGTGTGCAGTGATAATTACATGGACCAAGTGAGCTTAATGAACCATTTAGGGTTTAATTTTCCTTGTCATTAAAGAGCTGTCATAAAGCCTATTTCTGCAACGTATAGGTCTCATTTTTGTTCTATCTCCAGTAGACAAGAGTAATTTGTTCCCTTTTCTGAACAGCCTTCTACATATTTAAAGACATGAGATCTCTGCTCAGTCTCCTCTGAACTTCAGTTGGTGTGATTTAGAAGTTCAAGGTATTCCAGGACACAAAGCATCATATTTTTGGGCCAGGGAACCAGGCTACATCCCTGCTCCAGGAAGAGGTTGCAATAACTAACACAGGAGTACCCCTCCCCCAACACAGCCAGCAGCCACACACACCACTGCATGGACTGACACCACCCTGATCCATTGTATTTTTGTTCCTCTGGACTGTCTCTAATTAAAGAGCATTTTAAAGTATCATCCCTAGAACAGGGCAAGCTCACTAGAACTACATCTAAAACAACTATCTAGAACTACAGCTCCAACCTTAATAGAAGAATCAAAGTATTACTCGCACCTCAAAAACTTCGTGAAGCCGGGGTGTTAACATAGAAGTTTTTGCAGCCAACATCTCCTGCACTGCTGATTATTTCCACTTGCACACCAAGGGGGAATTCTGACTCCTAAGTATAACCTGCTAGGACTGTGACATTGTTTTCTGAGTTTTAGTGCTTCTGTTTTGCTCCAAGCAAGTTAAAAATACATACTGCAACTAGAAGAGTGAATAAAACATCAAATGCATACTGAAACACACAACTTTATTTCAGTTCCCACAAATGTCAGCCACACAGACCCATCACTGAAAGGAAGAGACTCACACTCAAATATATTCTTAGTTTTATTTATAACATTTAAGAAATATTAACATCTCAGGATATCTGGTTTACCATCTAAGTCCAGTCATAAGCAACAAAAAAGAAAATGTTAACTATGTTTCAAATGAGCATTCTTACATTCATTCCCCCCTGTAACGTAAAGAAAATTCAGCTTTATTCAATTTGTGTTTGACTAATGGAAAAAAAAAAATCATTAAAAACATCTTAACTACCAGGCATCCTGGTTTGTTAATTTTTTTTTGTTGGCACTTGTGTTCACCACAATCAAGCACTCTGGTCGGTTTGTTAAATTTTCCCCTTCTACCCAGAACTGTATTTTTGTGAGTTTTTCTGTGGATTTTTTTTATTATTTTGTTGTTGTAATTGTTTTTTTAAACATCTGGAAATGTAAGCTTGTTCAAATAACTTTAAAAAGACTAGTAATGTAGGCCTGTCTGAGGAGCTCCTTCCCTTGATAACCCACCTATGGGATAACTGAAGGAAGAGACTTGCTTTAATTTTTCTCAATCTTATTAAGCAAAAATTTGTTTTAATTAATTTTAAACTGAAAAAAGTACAGAAACACTGTATTTATTTGATGGTGTGCATAAACATTACACTCCATACATAGCAAAAATATCTTTTATTTATAATTTACATTTCAACAAGTGAAAATTTTACATTTTTACATATACCATTAAATTTTCACGCATCTACAGAACTTTCACACAATCACACCTGAAACTGTGCAGGCAATAAGAAATTCCAAATACAAAAATGTATTTATTAACCAAACAGTAGTTGAGGCCCTGCCTCAATTGGACATTTTATTCATATAAAAAGTATTCGCCTTCCAGAATTAACACAGCAGCTCCTCTGTAAAAAACAAACAAACAAAACAAAAAAAAAAAAAAAAAAAGAAATCATACCGCAGTTTATTTAAACAGACTCCTCAGGTTCTGTTTTGATTTCTGTAGATGCAGGTGTGCTCTCTTCTACACAGGCAGGAGGGGTGTCTTCAGGTTCTTCTTTGATTTTAGGTGAGTCACAGGACTCTTCTGTTTCTTGTTTAACAATGTCCAACATTATATTTAGTGGATTTTCTGAAGGAGTCTTGCTGGGAGACGGTGTGCAATCAAATGATGATGTCTACAAAGTGAAAGTCAAGGTAGCATTAGCACACTAAAATAACCATTTTTAGCCTCTTATTCTTTTTGCCTTTTTTCAAAATGCAAATATGTTGATGGTCAGGCACTCAAAATCCAAACTTCTACTTTGTCAAACTTTTAAGAAAACAAATTCCTTTTTTTTTAATAGAATTACTTTTTTTTCCAATTCCTTTGAAAAGTATCACGAAGCAGTGATGAAATGCTTAACACATTACCATGAACTGTCATAACTCCCAAAGCATTAAAAACGTCACACACACCAATACCCACCTACTCCATTGTTACAAATTCCTAAGATAACACATTACTCCACAAGACATCCATGGCTATGCTTTATGACACACAAGCTGTCATGGTACTCACAACCAGAAAAGCATCTCAGTTAATTCTGTATTATAAACTTGCCATGCCTAAGGCCTCCAAGTCTTAGGCAAGAGAAATGAGCAGCTCATTCTGAACACATCTGCTCCCTGCAAAGCGAAGAGATGAAGCAAACTGAAAGCAAAATGCTTCCAAGAATATGAAGGATTCACTTACATTCTGGTAATCTTCATAACAAGATGGATGGTAAATCTGAAAAAAAAAAATTGTTATACATTTAAATATGGAAAAATAAATTATAGCAGGATCACTGATAACAAACTGAACAGTGTCTACTACACATTATCACATAATTCATCTAGAGAAACTCTGGTCTGAGCGGGCTAAGTATGGTATCAACTATACCTGTGACAAGATTTTGTGATGTTTATTTAGGAAATGTTATCATACAGAAGCCTGGTAAGTGCTGGGAATTACAGAAGCCTGGTGAGTGCTGGGAATTATCTGTGCACAGCTGCATGCAGGAAGAACTGAGCCCATACCTACACCCATACACAGAGACATCTATTTTTCTTTGAGCACTGCAGTGTAAGGGAGAGCTAGTGAGCCCATAGCAATGACACTAAGATTTCAGACACTTCCAAAGGCAGAGATGTATTTGGAAGGTAGAAAAACTACAATAAGAATCCTTCAAGAGAAAAAGAGCACTTGCCACCTCCTCCTGTTTGTTTTTTTTTTTTTCCTGTAATTCTTTAGGGGTTTTACTATAAATTAGCATCACCTGTAAATAAGGTTAGATTACCTTTTCATCTACCCTGATAGCATTCTTCAAGTGCCACTCTTCCTCTTCCTCATCCCAATACTGTTCAAATTGTTCTTGGCAAATTTCACAGCTCTGAAAAGTTATTCCAATAACAGAGATAAATCATGTTATTGCAATTTGCTGAACACATGAAATTCAAGAACCTAGCAGGAGTCAAATAAGGTTCTTTTAAATTAAGTATATTAAGCCTAGAACATGATCTTTCCTCCACACTTTAAAAATTACTTTAATAATTAGTAAACCTTAATTAAAAATTGAGTATGGTTTGCAGAGAGAGAAAGGATCACCCTCTGGCCCTGAATACTCTTTGTCACTTGAGAAAGGTAAGCTTTACCCTTTAGCTAGTTAGTCTGCAAAGCATTTTGTAACAGTGTAATGCTGTCTTACTGTCATGTAAGACAAGCCATTACAGTGATTTAACTAGTTTTATTTCTGGCAATATCTTAATTCTTCCCCCTTAACCTGCCACTTCAAGTCAAACAAGGCAGAAGTTTTTTAGTACTTCTGTGAAAAATTATCAACCCAGAGAATAAAGCACAAAAGGTGCTTTATAAAATTGAAAAAAGGCCTTTCTGGTTTCATAGCTAGTTTCTTAGAGACTTAGCACATAAAACTAAATTGTAATTCTAACATTTGTATTTGATTATGACACCAATTCATCTACCAAAATACAGCTCTACTGGTTACTTTCAAAATTGTGGTATTTCTTTCTTCTAACGCCTGCTACCAAAAAAGAAATTTTTGTGTTTGAAAGCACCAAAACCTCAGTAAATCCTGTAGTTATCTGAATGACAAACAACCATCAAAGGACAAATCACTTATGCTATTTTCTCTACATAAACATTTAGCAAATTAACACACTTTGCCCATTTCAATTTTGCTAAAACCCCACAATGCCAATGGCTGTACATTTTTTTTAACTACAGCTTTCTACTACTCCTGCCCCTGGGAAGCAACCACTACATACACAAATACAGAACCTATGGAAGAGCTTCACAAAGGCCCAACTACAAAGTCTACATTTACTAACAAGAGTACAGTACAAGCCTTTGAAAGACAAGATTCTTGCTATCTGGCAAGCTAAAGCTTACCTCCACTGCTCCAGCTGGTCCAGCCGGGACACTCTGAAACTCCTTCTCTTTGGCAGCTTCCTGCGTCTTCAACACAACCTCTTCATGAGCTTTTTCAAAGAACTGGCTTTTAGCACGCTCCTCGAGATCTGCTATTTCTTCAAATTCAATCCAGTCCTAAGGAAAGTGTTCATTCTCACTCAGACATCCCAAAGTATCATATTTAATAAATGCTACTTTGTTAAAACTGAAATATTTCCCACATGCAGCATTACCACAGTGTACTCTTTCTCACAATGCAACACTTCAAAAACTCTTTTACCAAAAAAATCTCTATCCTTCAAATTCCATTCACAGAGGAATGAAAACAGTGCAGTAAGCATCTTTAAACTGCTGATTGTTCATCACACAATTGCCTTCTATATTCTGACAGGCATTTGCGGACTACTTGAAGTATCTAAGACATCACTGTTTATCACAACCAACTCCTGTGATGATGCAAATTTCAGCTGCAATCCTAGAGCACATGCAGGAGTAAAACACAAAATCCAGCCTGTAATTTATCCACACCAATACTGCACTACTTACTGTTAAACTGTAGTACCATCTCCTGTGTGTAATTTTTCTGCTAACATCTTTTTCCGTCCGGTTCTGGCGATAGTGCCAATCTAAATGATCTGCATAAACATCTGTCTGTGAAGTAGTAAATCTCATTCCACAGGAGTAACACTGAATTCCAGTGTACAGACGATTTATAACACTATCATACCGCCTACAAAAAGAGAGAAAAATCTTAGCACTTGTTTAAAAAGAGACAAAAGTTTCTTAGTAAATTGCTTCACCTGCCTACAGTAATAGGGAAAAAGCATGGATCTGCTCCAAGTTAAAAGTACACAACAGGACTACATTTCACCCTGATTTTCATAGCACAATCAACCTAAACATTCAAAAAACAATGGGCTCTTATTAATGATTCGTGAGAAACATGCTAGTGTTGTATCTCATTCCTACTAGCTTTTCTCACTTAATAATGCACAAATAGCAATGCCTTCATTTGGCCCAGCTTTACAAGCTACTACCAAATGGTATAATTAAAATCATAGAATGGTTTGGGTTGGAATGGATCTTAGGAGACCATCTAGTTCCAACCCCCCTGCCATGGGCAGGGACACTTTCCACCAAGTTGCTCAGGGCCCCATCCAATCTGACCTAAACACTTCCAGGACTGGGACATCCACAGCTCCTCTGGGCAATCTATTCCAGTGCCTCATGATCCTCTCAAGTAAAGAATTTCTTCCCACTATCTACAGCAAATCTGTTCTTCAGCCTGAGGCCATTTGCCCTTGTCCTATCACTACATGGCCTTGTGAAAAAGCCCCTCTCGACCTTTTCTTATAGTCCCCTTTAGGTACTGGAAGGCTATAGTAAGGCCTCCCTGGAGTCATTTCCTCTCCAGACTGAACCACTCCAACCCTCAGCCTATCTCATAGTAGAGGTGCTCCAGCCCTCTCATCATCTTTATGGCCTCCTCTGGAGTCACTCCCAACAGGTCCATGTCCTCCTTGTGTTGGGGCCCCAGAGCAGCACTGCATGTGGGGTCTCACCAGAGCAGAGGGTGAGAATCACCTCCCTTGACCTCCTTGTCACACAGCTTTTGATGCAGCTCAGGACTGGGCTTCACTGCTTATCACAACCTTAGTGCTGAAGTAACAACGCACACCTTTCTGTAAAGCTAAGCTTTCCCATGTTAAATTTCTGTCTTATTCTTTTCTCAGTTTCAACAAGGCTGACATCAAACAATGCAGGCTTAACCTCCTCAGAAGCACAAAGTGACAGATAATCTTTTAAAAGCTTTTAAGTGTCTTGGATGAACTATTTAGCTACTGCCATGTTGTTATTCCTACTGTAAGCCCATGCTACGATACGCACTGTCTAAGTTCTTCGACTATGAAGTTAGTGAGGTCTGGAACATTCTGATCTTCATTCTGATCATCATCTTCTTCTTCAGCATTCGGCTGGGCTGATGTTTCGTTCGCTTCTAGAAACCATGAAGATATTATTTTATCAAAATTTCTGTACATCATCAGAAAGAAATTCCGACTATGGTCAAACACAAATGTGTAAGAGCTAAATCAGTCATATTCTGACATCATTTTAAAAAAGCATGAAAGAAAATAAGCCAGAATTTCAATTGAGGAAAACAATATTTCACCTCAGTGTTTGGCATTAAAATTCAGTCTTCATAGATACAGAAATATTTCAGAAGATGAAAAGACCCTGACTATAATCAAGAACAAGTTACAAAAGCACAGCACCACAGACAAAACTGACTGCTCTAGATAGCTGAAATGTAAATTAAACAAGATCCTAAAAATTTACTCAATCACACACACTAAACTCCTTCCCAAAAATAGAGTTCAGTTTAAAAAAAAAACTATATAGGAGTTCACAGAAGTGTGTATACTCAGATTTACACTTGAGCTGTGGATAAACTTGGTAGTTAGAACACAGTAAATCTACATACGTGCTGAAGCGGAATCAGTTTTAGACAATTTGAGGATCCCTGTTTTCAGCAGTTTAGCAAACAATTCATTCACATCAACCTGTCCAAGGTGGTTATCAGGATATGAATGGGAAAGGGCTCCTGGGGAAGAACACAGACATTCAAGGTGGCAAAAGGTTAGCATCAGAAACCGACTTCACTTTTATCTGTATATTTCACAACACAATTTTCCTGTTGCCACCCATTTCTTTCATTTTTTGTTACAAATTATTTACCAACTCTCTACTTTATCTCGTGTTTGGCTAATTTCTTCCCTTGAAACAGGGAATCTTTGCAACAAGATTTTCCCTTCCTTCATAATGTATTCTGGAGTGCTACCTAAGCTGGCTGCCCCTACACAGATCTCTACTGGATGGTGGCTCTTGAAATGCAGCATTATCCTGGGTTCATACGTCAATATTTCCCCACACTCAATCTACTTCATCACCTAGTTTAACCTTTTATGATGTTATTGAAGTTTTTCACTACTAAACACTCATACACTGGAAATATTTGCATACCCCAGCACAGCAAGCTAGACCTACAGACTGATGCCTTGCAGAAAAACAGATCAAAACCATTTTTTTGGGTTTTTTCAGCACAACTTTATACCCAAACCACATGGTTAATGAAAACTAACAAAAGCCTCCAGTGTTTGAGAAAAGGTCCTTAAAAGATGAAGGTGCTAAAGATACCACATCTACAGCACCTTCAGTGAGGAGGCTTCCCTTAATCCACACAGACCCAGTAAACCAGGACATTAAACAAATGTCATTTTTGTGGCTACCACCGGATGAACAATCCAAAAGAAATAAAAGGAATTCTGTTGTTACACACCTGCAGGGTTCTGGACAAAACTTCCAGGGTTTGGCAAATACTGCTGACCTTGGCCATAAGGTCCTGCTTGAGCAGACAGGAGAGAAACCTGTGAAAGTAAACATTTATGTAATCTTTGTATAATAATGTGACTATAAACTTACTTTTCACATTTTATTATTAACTTCTTGATGTTTCTCAATCATTTTACATATATTGAACTCCTTTCAGGAATGAACCATGTCAGTTAGGTATTGAAAAGACCACAAATAACTATATGATCTTTCCCCCATTCTAATTTTTCACTAGGAAAATTCAGACCACATCCTTGTTTTGCTTAATATTAAAACAAACAAACAAAACCCTACCACAACACCTTTAACACCCTTCCTTCTACTCAAGAAGCACATTTTCCAAACACAGTACTTCCTTTTAAATTGCTTGTGTTCACCAAAATAGAGCTTCTCAAGAAATTCGAGGAACCCGTAAACGTCTATTAATAAATGCCACAATTAATTCTTATGAGGAACTGAACCAGAATTTAGTACAGACACACATCTTGAAAACAAGACTTTTCAGCACATCAGCTACAGTAAGCTGTAGGAAGAAAAATAAGTCTTTATAGCACATTTGCAATAAAAATGTTTGGAGCTTTTTCCCCCAGCTGGCTGCTTTCTGGATTTACACACTGTTTAAGATTTTATCCCATTAGAGGTCTGCAGGACACATTACCTCCTTTTGTACAATCAGTTAACTCTTCACATTCACTTTTTAACCCACAAAATTAAAAATGCTTTTTAAAATCTCCAATCTACTACAAGAAATTATATCAGTTTCACCACTGTAAAGTATCATTTACTCCTTTTGAAGAAAGCATTTCCAAGAGACAACAGCAAATACAACTGAACTGACAAAGCAAGATGCTGCCAAGAGAATTTTAAAAGACAACAATGCAGCTGAGCAAGAAAGTTCAGCAATGGCCCCATCTTCCTCAATTCCGCCGAGTTATGGGTATCTCTCTAAAACTGGCTTGCAGCAGTACTGACAGCTGCAAAAAGACAATTATTATTTTGGTCCAGTCTAACTTCAACCTCTTATAAAAACTAATCATGTATCATGAAATCACATTATCTTTTATGCTTTATATTGAATTCACTTTTGTTGAAATTTAATGAGAATACCAAAGGCTTCCAATTACCTGGTTTTGTTCTAATGTTGAAAATTATTTCAAAGACACATTCTGAACTATGAAGTGATTGTAAAGATGCAGTATTTTGTCTAATACTTGAAAAAAGATTCTTGAAACCAGCAATGCATGTCCTTCTTAAATTATCTAGTGACTTTTTTAGTTTTAAAGTGACTCTCAGCCTGTCAACTCTTTAGAAAAATATTCCATTTTTACAGGAGGAATTCCTGCTAATTCTCTAACAGAAACACTTCTGCAAGCAAAGTATTTGATGCAATCAGCTCTTACCTGATTACCTCCCATTGGCATATTACTGAAATTTCCATATTGAGGACCCTGGAGACCTTTTTCTTCGAAGTAATGTCCAGCTGCTCTCAGTGAGAAGTTCTGTGCTCCTGGGCCAGCTGGCCCATTGAAATTTGGTCCGGGTGAACCATCAAATATATCAGGTCTCTGGAACTGCATTCCATGAGCTGGTCCATTGTAGCCCTGGCCAGGATGTTCAACAAACGGACCGCCTTGTCCATATGGTGACATTTCTAGTCTTGAGGCAGGATGGTTAGCTACATTTTCAAAACGTGCTCCCTGAAGGCCAAGGGGCAAGTCGAATCTAGAGGCTGGCTGGTGAGGTCCATCAAATCTTTGAGGTATGGCTGTTTCAAATCTTGCTTGTGCCTGCTGGCCAGGTGCCAACCTTGGACCAGGCTGTCCATGAATTCCATCAAATCTTTGCAGCAGAGACAGCTGTCCAGGCTGACCATCAAATCCAGCTCCATGACAGCCATCAAATCTTGGACCAGCCCGACCAAGAGGACCATCAAATCTAAGTCCACCAGCTCCCTGGTGTACTGGTCCATCAATCAACCTAGGACCTAGACCCGGCTGACCACGTGGTCCTTCCAGTCTCAGCCCACCACCTGAAGGTCCATGTGGCCCCTCAAACCTGAGCCCACCACTTGATGGCCCATGTGGCCCCATGGGCTGACCATGTGGCCCCTCAAATCTGAGGCCACCTCCAAGTTGTCCATGGGGCCCCAATGGCTGTAAATGTGGCCCCTCAAACCTGAGGCTACCCCCTGGTTGACCATGAGGCCCCAAGGGCTGACCATGGGGTCCCTCAAACCTGAGACCACCCCCTGGTTGACCCCGAGGCCCCATAGGTTGACCATGAGGTCCCTCAAACCTGAGACCACCTGAAGGCTGACCATGAGGACCCTCAAACCTGAGACCAACTCCAGGACCTTCAAATCTAGCACCACCTACAGGCTGCCCTGCAGGCCCCTCAAACCGCAAAGGCCCAAGAGGTCCCTCAAACCGCAGCGGGCCTCCTCCACCAACCTGGCCTGGGGGTCCCTCAAATCTCAGGGACCCCGCCAGCTGCCCTGGTGGCCCATCAAATCTTAAGGCTCCAGCTCCCCCTGCTCCTGCCAGTGGTCCATCAAACTGAGATGCACCTGTCCCGACCAAAGGCCCCTCAAATCTCATAGCAGCCTGTCCAGCTGGCCCATCAATTCTGGAACTTGAACCAGCAGCAGGACCATCAACAAAAGGACTGCCTTGTCCATCAACCCCAACCCTTGCAGCAGTTGGTCTAGGCGAGCCATCAAACAGAGGTCTGTCTTCCATCAGGGCACTTATCCTCTGCTTTGCTTCAATACCTCCAAATCTTGATCCTGCACTTTCTGGAAATGGTGCTTTCTCTGGATCTTCATACCTAGCCCTTTTGAAACGTTCAGTGAACGGTGACCTTGGTTCCTCTCGAACACCTAAAAAAACCGGAACAAATCACATAACCACTCACTAATACTTTGTCAGTTTCTTAACAGATATAAAATAAAGTAAAATCACATACCAGCTTGCCCAAGAAGCTGTCTTTCTTCACGATTATCAAACCTACAGAGTGCATCTCCATCTGTTTTCTGGAACTCTGCTGTGCTTTTCCCCTGTTGTCTGAGAGCATCTCTAAATTCATCCGACTCTCCCCAGCTGTCATAAGGATCAGAACCTCTTGCTCCTTTAGTAGCACGCTGCTCTTCAAGTCTTCGTCGACTCTCAAGCGGTGACAGGTTTTCAGGAAATGGTCTTGTAGTGCCACTTACAGGAGAGTGTCTCCTTGATCTTTCTGCAAATGGTTCTTTTCTGTCAAACTGTACCCCCCGCTTGGCTATTGCCTGCTCACATTCTATTCCAGAAAGCAATGCATCAGGTATATGATAATCCAAAATATCATCAGGATCCAACAGATCAAGCCTTGACAATGAATGCTGAACTTGTGTCCTTTTTAGTTTAGCTTTATGTTCATAATATGTTAATTCTGCATCCGACAGAAGAGGTTTCTTTTTCAAACCACATTTTTCCTCTGTAGGGCTATCCCAGACATTACATCTGTGCTTTCCTTCCTGATACTGGAACAGCTGTCGGATCTGATGAGCTACCATGAGAAACTCATCTTGTGTTATTTCACCAGATGTTAAGCGGTCATTAGCCTGTAATATAAAGTTAAAATTTAGACTTACAAAAAGACAAGAAAAAACCCCACACCTGGGACATTTCTATGAAGACAGACTGATTAGTATTACCTTCTTAAGTAATTCTCTTTTACTTGCAGATGTCAGTTCTTTGGGAATCTGTAAATTGGCATCCACACTTAACCGGTGCTGCTGCTTTGGTGCTCGGGGTGATAGAATTCCTTTACCAGCAGGCCAGTTTTCACGATGTCTTTGGTGAGGGGATTTAACAAGTGCTTGGTGTTCATCATTCTGCTGTGAGCTGAAAACAAGAATATTCATAAAATATAGATTATTCATTATTCAGGATGTAATGGTTCCTACTAGAACTGATCACGGCAAAACATTGCTATCACCTTAGAATCTAAGTATGCATCACCTCTCTATTTCACTAGTAGAAACAAATTAAACCTATCAGTTTTAACAATCTGAACACTGCCTCTCAAAGTCAACTATACTGAAGCCAACAGGAGAATTTCCACTGACTTCACACACAAGTTGTTTAAGAGATAGTAACTTACTTTTTACTTTCTTCCCAACCAGATTTCCACCTCTTGCCTGATTTGGATCCCTGCCAGTTTTCTGCATTCTCCTTTGGATCTGGAGAAGCTTTTGCAGAATGCTGGGTGGCTGTCTCTTGGGGTCTTTCCTCTTGGGCTTTCTTCAATCTCCTTGGATCACGCACCTCCTGTTTAACATTTCTCTTATTAGAATTTCTTTCATCTCTTGCTGCTTGTGTGCCTTCTTCAACATGAGATTGCTTAGGGCCTATCTGACGTATCTTTCCAATTTTAGGAGTTGATGAAGTAGGAGATAAACTCCGAAGTCTTCTTTTAGGTGATCTCCTCTCTCGTCTTTTTGGAGAGTGCGTAGATGGTGATCTTGCCTTAGGAGAGCGTGATCGTGACCGTTTTCTACTACTTGATCTTCCTTGTTTCCCACCCTGTTTTTCTGACTCCTCTGTAGTTGTGTCTTGTTTCTGAACAGCACCATTAATCACTTTATTTCTGCTCCCTACTGGTCTATGTTCACAAGCCTTATGCTCCTCTTTTTCTTTCTTCTCTGTAGTTCTCCTCTTTTCTTTGACCTCCTCTTCCTTCCCTTCTGACTTATCCTGAAGATGTCTTTTCAGTCTTGGATCCCGCTTACTGATGTCAGAAACCTTAGCACTTTCACATTCCTGGTTTTTGCAGTCTTTACTATCGGGCAGCTTATTTTTCAAAGGGGATGGAGATTTAGATTTTGCTTTGGACTGTTCAAGTTCTTTCTTCTGTGTTTTTTCACTTGCTTTTGATTTCTCTGACTTCGTTGAGTTCTGTTTTTCAGCCTGTGCTGTTTTGTTTCCCTTGGTCTCAGACTGACTGGTCACACTCGGTGAAAATTCTTTCCGGTGAGATTGATCTTTAGTATGAGAAGAATGCTGACCCATTCTATTAAGCCGAGGATCCCTGTTCACTATTTTGATATCATGAAGTGGAGGACTTGGGGATGGTTTGTTTTTATCAGATTGCACAGCAGATTGATGAGGTGGTTTAACTGTCATATGAGGTGTGGGAGACATGTGTTGCTTGGAAGGTGCTGGAACTGAAGCTATACTAGATGATCCCTGCTGAACACTAAGAGATACAGCCTGAAATTGGAAAAAAATCCAGCATTAATTTGTATGCCACAACTCCTACCAAGAGACACTAATATTCTGTCTCAAAACCAAAACTGTAATAGCCATGTCTTGAAAGTTATGAGCCTCAGCCATTTAACTGAAAGTGACCCACTAACTGGTAATTATAAGCACTAAAATAATGCAGTACCATTACAAATCAAATTCAAACACAGTGCAAGATCAATATATAACGTAAATGCTGCAAAATATGTAAATTTGGCACACGTTCCAATTACAGTGCTAGCTTTCCTCTATTTTCCACATGCTCTAGGCAACTCAGCTGCCAAGTATCCTATTTTCACACTTCAGTTCAAAGATGCTTTATTTTGTATTGTCAACTACCAACACAGCAAGACTTCCAACTACTGCTAGCCAAGAAACTGACTTTGCTCACAAACGATCAGGCTCCCTTGTTCCTTAGGAACAAACATATTTGAAATAGCCCAGCTCACTGTCAGTTGCAAGAGGTGAAGGATGGAAGATCACAGTCAGGTATCATTCTGAAGAGAGATTAAAACCAAACCACAAGAATTCCACTTTTTTTTTTGTTTTTTTTGTTTTTTGTTTTTTTTTTTTTTGTTTTTACATTTCAGTGTAATACTTAAGGGTTCAAAATAACAAAAACTGTTCAGGAACCTCAGATCACCTTGCATTGCTGTGGTAGTCCTAAAACAGCTACACTTGCCTAACATGAGCAAAAACCTATGTACTGTACTTACCAGTACAGTCAAATACTCTCCAAAAGAGAGACCCCAATTAGGAAAGTTTTATCAACTATCCTACTCACCAACTGTGCTTTAGTCTGTTCCAGCTCCAGCTCTAGTTTTTTTTGCTGAAGTTCTAGCAACTGTTTTTGCTTTGCAAGCAATTGCTGCCTTATCAGTTGCTCCTGTGTCAAATTCTTTTGTATTTCAGGAACAGCTGGAGGAGTAGAGGCACCAGAAGTGACAGCAGAGGTAGGTGCATTAGATTCCTCTGGCTAAAAACAAAATAAAGAAAAGTTATATTTAAAATCCTAATAAAATCAACTAAATCCATCTCCTTTCAGTGTTATTATGATCCAGTACTGGGACTTAGTTCATACAGCAGTTATAAACTGCAATTTTTTTGCCCGACTATGATTTGCCTGCTTTGACAGGGGTAGGGAATTTAAGATAAATTCCTCAATGTTCCAAAACCTAGAATTCAATTAGTAAATAAAAAGAAAAAAAAAAACACAAACCCTTCAAATATTCTGAATTTATAAATTTCTCTTACCTGTTTACAAAGGTCAGATAATTCATTCTTAATATTCTAAATTGTCAAAAAGCAGCACACAAACAATGAAAACTACATGTATTACCATCTGTTCTTCCAGAAGGCAGAAAAACTTACCGATTTATTTAAAAACTTAGGATTCACATGGATGCTAGAAGTATTCACATTTGGGGGCAGAGGTTTAATTGGCCAGGCAGGATCTAATGAGTTGACTCTGACATCAAGTGCATATAGTTTCTTCAAAGGAAAAATATCATCCCATGTGGAGCGTAATTTAAATAAACTTTTCCTAGTATTTTCATCCACCTAAAACAATAAAACAATTCTATGGCTTGTTAAGTTAATATAGAACAATTTCTTAAACTTTTCTGTAGAACTTAAGATTTCATTCATTTCCTATTTCTATCTTGCCATTTCAACATACTGAACTTGGTATATGAAATTTATAAGCAGTGTAGACAACATATCTCTATCAATGGGATCAGTAACAGAAGCTCAAATGTGCAATTGTTGTTTCAAGGCCATTTGAAGATTTTATTGTGTATTACCATGCTCTGAGAATTTTCTTTCAACTTTTCCATTAGCAAAATTCTCATTTTACTGGCCCAACTTCTGTGGAAAAAAATACAGTAACAAAAGTATTGAAAGGCAATCGCCTCTGAAACAATACATCATTCAAGTATTTGTGCCAGAGTATAACAATGACAAACAAATCAAGAAAAAACAAACTGAATGGAAAAAAAAGGTGTTTTGCTCAGCTGTTTAGTCACTGAAGGATTTTTTCCAACAAATGCAATAAAGTGAGTATTAGCTAAAATGAAGTCAATTACTATTTCAGTTCAGCTGCAGAATTAGACCCATCTATGTATGAGTCACAGATCAAATGTACTTGTAGGACCAGAGGCCCATTTTCTCTCTTTACAAACAACTGGATTATCTCATGGCAGCTAAATTAGAAATTTACAGTAAAGCAAAATTTAGTTAATCTCATAACTTAAATGGCTCAATTAAACAATAAATTAAAAACATTAAAGGACAAAATATATGCAGCTGTCAAATTTCAAAATCCCAATTCAATCACTACACATTGCCAATGTAGATGATTTTTGCTGCCATTTTCAGATATTACACCTAGACATAGAATAGTCTGGAAAATTTGGAGGTTCTTTTTGGGTAAGAGCAGGAGCTTCAATAAAAGTAATTCATACTTAGTAATTGGGGGATGATGCCTCTATATATTTTCCATAAGAGGCTTCACTGAAGTTCACTGCAAAAATGTGCAGGAATGACGTAGCAAACAGTTCTGACTTCAAGTATCAAGAGATACCTTAGTGACCATTTACTGATAAAACCCAAATCTGTAACAATGCCTCTGCTGGAATTCTACTCACATCTTTTAACCAACTAAGCTATTAGAAATTACTGCCACTTTACACATGTAACTAGTACACATAAGTAGTTCTAGTTAGCTTACTAGCAAGTTAACATATAAAACTCTGAAGATGAGTTATTATCCAGAGCTTCATCCAGCTGCAACTTTAAATGCAACTCAGTAGAAGAGCATTCACAATTTAACACCAAAAAACCGAGTAAATCTCCCTCCATCTGCTCTACATACAAGAGATTAAGTTTTCCACAGTCACAATCACAATCTATTCCTTACTTCATCACACACTTTACATCTGAAAACCGTATTTAAAGCGTACTGGGATTTCAGATACTACTGATCTATAATGATAAATATGCAAAAGCTTCATTCATCTCATTCTTATGGAACACCACTTTCTTCTAACATACAGGAAACCACAGAAGTTAACCTTCCTTCTCTGATCCAACTTAAAACGTTCAAGTCCAGCCTTTCAAAACCTGGACTTTGATATGCTTTTATCACTGAGGAGTATGCACTAGGCTTCAAGATTAAGAGCCAGAATTAAAAGATAAGGCAGCAGCTTTCAATGATGAATGAAATTAAAACTTATTTATAATACAGTCACACATTTTAAGGTCCTTCTCTCACACAGTCGCAGCACTTTTTTCAGCTGACAGACCACCAAGAGAGAACCAGGTGTCAGCGCTACTCCCTCTTGAGTTTAAGCGCTCATTCTGCACAATGTAAATTATGTAAATCAAACAAATCTAACTACAGGAGAGTGAAGCTTTGAGAAGTCCCCAAGAAAACAATTCTCAGTCTGCACAATGTAAATTATGTAAATCAAACAAATCTAACTACAGGAGAGTGAAGCTTTGAGAAGTCCCCAAGAAAACAATTCTCAGTCTATTCTTGGAATAAGGACTATTAACTATCTTAAACCAAAGATTCATAATTAATTGGTCTATACATTATAAAAAGTCCATCCAGCTAAACCATCAACAGTCAAAATCCGGTTAGTAAAATCTTGCCTGGACAGGAAAGGTACTGATGTTTACATACCAAATTAAGTAATACTTTACATCTTTCAGCTAACATCCTTGATAGCAGAAGGAATAATCTTTTACAGTATAGATACTGAGATTTATAAAAACCAATCAATTTGTATAGTTCACCACACAAGAAAACCCAAACCTGAAATCACGTACTTATTTTACCAGGAACAAATTTTGCTTAGAATACAGTACTTTTCTGAAAGTGTATATACCTTTTCAAATACACAAATAAATGTTGCAACTAGGTTTTTAGTAAATGCTGTGAGATACTCTCTTCCCACATTCTTGACAATGGAATCCATTAGGTACATAACGGGTAGCTTCTCTGATGCAGGAGCCTGGAGTAATAAGAAGAAACTGAGAAGTTTAGTAAAACAAAAACATGCTTTAACCTTTTCAAATAAAGGGATTACCAATCCCAGAAATACAGACCTCTCTTTTCGGTTGCCACTATAAATACCAAGGGATTTTGTTTGGGATTTTTGTTTATACAAAAACCTAATATGAAAAATGGACACTCAGTTCAAAGTATAATGCAGTGGGTCTACCACAAAAAAAAAATAAAAAAAAAAAAGGAACACCTTAGGTTAATTTGTTTGTGTATCAAAGCTTTGGAAAAAGGGGAGGAAAAAAAAAGAGGAAAAAAGAAGCCCATGAGACAGAATTGCCACTAGTGTACCGAGTGTAACCTTTCCCTTGAGGAAGCAAATTAGCAGGAAACCATTGTAAGCACTTCAAGGAACTCCTAAAAATTGTTTATAATTCAAAACTCCTGGATGGATTTTTCTGGATTTCACAGAACACAAATTAGACTTCTGGCAAACAGCCCAAGTCAGTGAACTTCTGTAGCTGTAAATTATATGTTGATTATCACAGTTTTTTCGTAAATTACATGCAGAAAAGGTTGTAATTATTTCACTGTAATCCAACTGGATATAGCAGAGAGTCCCACTCTCTCTTGGCACTTGCAGATGGCGATGGTTCTGATTTCCAAAATGCACGCAAAACCAGTCAGAATAGAGTTCAAAATCCAGTCAAAACTCAACCACCTGGTCAACTGGGTAAACGCACAGACAAGCTCAGGAACTGCAACCACCATTTTCATTAGAAGGTTGTCTTCAAACTCTGGACACAGCTTTGCTACAGGAGTCTTGGGGGCTTTTTTTTGTTTGGTTTTGGTTGGGGCTTTTTAAATCCTTCTTCAAAATTCACACCAAGTTTGTGCGACAACAGTGTGATGACCCTGGACCACTACAGCAACTTCCTATTTACAGAAAGCAGTACTGGACCAATAAAAGTGATTTTAATGCCTGCCAGTGGCTTTCACAAAGCAGAAGGCACAGGAAAGTTCCAAAAAACATCAGCAAGTACACAGACGTGTTGAAGAGGACATGAAAGACAACACAAGCAGTGTGTGTTGACCATGAACCCCTGGGAAGAGCATCCACTTGTAATACTTTAAGTTCCATTCACCATATGGGTAAGCTCTGGATAAAAGCAAAACAACTTCACTCACTGCTCATTTTAAACAGAATAGGCTACTAGATTAATTAACGATACCTTGTGTGGCAGGCAGGCCCATTATCCAGACACGTGTGTGAAGTGCTAGTGCTTCACCATTTTAAATTCAGTTCCTTCCCCTTTGAGGTGGTTCACAGAAGGGCACTCACTCGACAGGATTTTTACATGGGCAATCGGGCTTCCTCACCCTTAGAAGTGTACTACCATGACCTGAAACTTATTATTGAAGAGGGCAGAACTCCTTGTTAGTTGGGGCAGGAGGGTGGGGGGGGGTGCCACTGCCTTCAAACAGGAGAAAAGTAGAAACAGGCAGGTGATGCATTTTGTGCAGGAAAAGACAAAAACCAGGCTACATAAGCCAAAACTAATTGCAGCACATTAGAAGCCAATTTCACGCTGTGACGTAATACTGAATTGTAAACAACCTAATGTGCAAGTGTTAGAAAAAAGCATCACTTAAATCTCAGACACAGAAGACCGTGGATCTGCAGCTATTTAAAATGCCTGTGGAATACGGGCTTCTTCTTTGAAGCAGTCTGCACAATGGCACATTAAAAACACTCCAGTTCTGAGTGCCTTCTTTTTTAACAAAATGACAGTGCACCACTTCTGACTTTTAGTCAGTGTGTTAGAGATACAAAGAGCTGTCCCAGAAGTACCTATGACCAAGAGCTACTCCCCAAGTTGAGCTACTCCCCCATTCTTCCATTTCACCAATGCAGGAAAGTAGTTCACTACACTCAGCTAAGCTTGAAGTTTGAGATGCTGGGGAAGCATTAGTAGCAAAAGCATGGAAAGAAGTTTAACTGTCCCTTTCATCATGCATCAGAATGTTACAGCAATCACACACGGAAACACCATCATCTAGGTAAGGAAGCCGACTTCCACCTATGGAGCGCAATTAGCAGCTCAGCAGCGTACCCTGCTTCAAACATAAGCTATTCAGGTGTCGCATTTAAAAAAAAATGACTTAAATACCGTTGGAATATCTAAGTCTTCTCTTCTGGAAGGGTTTATTATGTCAAGGTACCTAGCACGTATTTCAATAACCACAAAAGGGAATCCCACACCGGAATGCATTTTGTTTCCTGGAGGCCTCTGCAGCACCCCCAAGCAAGAAAGATGCCCACACGACACTAACCAAAAGGCAGGGAGGCGCCGCATAACCACCAGAACGCAGAAGAACACTAACTCTGAGCTCAGCATAATATTAAACACTTCTTTACAAAACTCCCACTGTTCCTTCAAATAACGTAGGAAAGCTATTGTTGGAAATGTGTGGCTCTTTTTTATTAGTTTCCTAAAAGGTTTCAAGCTTAAAATAATATCTGGCAATTCAACCCCAAGTCACAAACTTGTGAAAAAATTTGTTTTAAAAAAAAAAAAGTCAACTTTGTATACAAAATGGGTCTTGGAAACAAATTCTGCACTATACAATGGTAAATAAAAAGACAAATACATATTTCACACTTTTTATTTACAAACTTTATAATACCAGTCACACATTTCAGAACCATTTATTAAATTGTAAAGCAGACCACTCAAGTTTTACACTAAACAAGCTGTCTCCAGGCAACACTTTTTAAAAGTGGCTTAGTAAAGGAGATCACTTTCCCAGAAACAACTAAAAACTTGCCTTGATTAAACTACAGTCATAAACAGTAACTAAGCAAAACTAACCATTGATACAGGTTTTAAGACATCCTTTAAAAAAACCCCACACTTCAGGGCAGGTTCTAAATTACCCAGAAATGAAAAAAAAAATTGACAGCATTGTTATTTCATCACAAATCATTTTATACACATCCACTGCCCTTTAGGAGATATAATGGTGAGAGCTATTAGATTATGAGGTCACCTCCCCAAGGAATGGCAAAACTCAGCCACTGGCAGCATTTAAAACTAGACTGGAAGAGGTCTGTGGCACACTAAAAAGACATCCTGCATTGATAGAAAGATAAGATTAAGTATCTTAAAAGATGTTTCCCACCCCCACCATTAGATAGTACAATTCTCACCATTATAAACCACGATTAAAGCCAAAGAAAAAAGCCTTTTAACACCTGAGATCAGAGGGAGCAAGGGAAACAACGGGGGAGGGGTGGCTGGCACGAATACGGGGGGTGGGGGATTGAAAGAAGAACCCTTTTCTTTCTAAAACGCTCGCTAAAAAGGTGCTGCAAACCCCCATGCATGTACAGTGGCTGACTGATGTCAGCAACTGCCTGGGCTGGGCTCAGAGGGAACCTCCTCATTCCCTTTTTATATCATGTGCCTTTCAGACGCCATGTTAGGATCCTACAGGCTGCTGCAGTTTCTACAGTCAGGGAGAATTTCTTCTACCACATCCTCAACTAATAAACTTCTCTAGCCAAAATAAATGAAATACACACACAACGCTAGTGCTACTCGGGGCACAGATCACCTGAAATCCAAACAGATTATCCCAAGCCCACAGAATTTTCTCTACCGAAGCAGAGCAAAACAACCCCCATCACCACCGTACACACTTCTCTAACCGAAGAAGATGGTCACCTTTCACCCACAAACTTTTTCACGATATAAGGGAGCCTCCACCCCTCAATCTCTCAAAGGGACCGCACTGGGGAAATAGCTTTAACTTACACTTAAAGGTCACTATACTTAGCCCTTCAGTGGCGGACAATTTGCGTTCTAGAAACTTAACCTTATTTTCCTTTTAGACCACCCCCCAAGAAAAACCCAACTCTACACGGTATCTCCCCACTCCGGTCCTCTCTAATGATTGCAGTAGAAATGGCCTAAATGCAAGGGTTTAGTCACCAGATTCGGACACCGAATCCTGGCTGCACGTCGGGGGAAAACCCCGCTCCAAGGGCGAGGAAGTGCAGCTGCCCAGTCACTGCCAGGCCGCCATGTTGTGCCTGCTATTTACGCGGGGCTCCCAGCGCGAGCCACGCTGCCCTCCTCTCTCAGCTCTTCCTGGGGCCCGTCCCAAATCCTTCCAGATTCCCAACAGGGTGGTGTGGGGGCTGCTCCCCTCCCTCGAGTCCCCTGCTCCCTATGCCATGGGGGAGTAGAAGTAGCAGCACCCTTAAGCTACGCGATGGAAGGAGGAGCCCCCGCCCGCCGCCTCGCCCCGTTGCTCCCTGATCCCAGCTTCCCTCCTCCGCCTGTTTCCCGCACGGCGACCCCCGGCCTCCTACACCCCCGTTCTCCCCCAACTCCGTCCAAACCCTGCTTTCTCTGTTCGCCCCCTCACTATCAACACCCCCCACCTCCCGCCCGGCACTAGTTCCTAGGCCCCCCCGCAGCACAGCCCAGCCATACCCACCCTCCCGAGCCTCTCCCCCTCTCCCTAGCCCCATTTCCCGACCCTCGGGCCCTCTCGCCCCCCGGCCCTGCTGTGTCCCCCTGAACCGCCTCCGCCGCTCGGCTACCCCCGCGCCTGTCCTGCAGGCCCCCAGGCCGCCCTAGCCCGCTGCCCCGGCCGGTCCCCCCAGCAGTATAGGTAGGAGTAGTAGTCGGTGGAATATAAAAACCTTGGCGATTTGCGCCTCGATCAGGGAGACGATGTCCTTGGCGAAGGGCACGTTCTCCTCGGCCAGGATGGTCAGCATGTTGATGTGCGGCTTGCTGTTGAACGTCAGGTCCTCCAGCGACGACTGGTAGTCGCGGCACGCGTCCTCCCGGGCCTCGCTGCTGCCAGCGCTGCTCTCCGGGGCCGACATGCTGCTCCGACCAGGACCCGACCCACCGACCGACAGCCCCCTCCCCGCGATCCCCCGCCGCCGCAGCCGAGCGATGCCGATGCCGCCCCCCCGCCGCTGCCGCTGGGCTCCTCTACCGCATCCTCCACGCTGAGGTTCCCGCTGGCTGCGCTGCCGGTTGCGCCGCTCCTCGGGCCGCCGCCGGCTCAGTCTCCGCGCTCACAAAATGGCGGCGGCGGGCACGGCTCGCGAACCGCTTCCCGCAGCCGTTGCGTCATGTGAAATTGTGCTCGGGAGAAGGGCCGGAGCCTTGGAGAGGCCCTTTTGTTCGCCGGACGCGCCCTGATTGGCTGGCGCCCCGCCTGCGCGGCTCCCCATTGGCTCGCCCTTCACCACATTGGCCCCCGATTGGCTGGCACCGCCCTTCCTCACCGCTGACGGGCTCCTGCGCCCAAGTCCCGCTCTCGCACGGGCGTCCCGACTCGCCATTGGCCATGTCTCCCGTCCCGTCCCGCCCCGCTGCTTCCTCCCGCCTTCCCGCGCTGCCCCGAGCGCTGATTGGTGGTCGGCGCAGCCCCGCCCTCCGCCGCCCCGCCCCGCCCGCCGTTGATCAGCCCCCTCAGCCCCCACAAGGGAGCGGCAGTGGCAGCGGCCGGCGCCGCTCCCAGGGCGCTGGGTTTTCCTTGCTGCATGGGAAGCGCCTGGGCGAGGAGCAGTGCCCATAGATAACACCACAAGAAGTTCCACCTCCGCACGAGGAAGAACTTTTTTTACGTTGAGGGTGGCAGGCTGCCCTGGGAGGTTTGTGGAATCTCCCTCTCTGGAGACATTCCAAACCCACCTGGACGCGTTCCTGTCCTGTTCCTAAATGGCCCAGCCTGGGTGAGGGGATTGAATTGGGCGGTCTCCAGAGCTCCCTTCCAGCCTTGACAATCCCGTGATTCTGTGGCTCGTTCGCCTCGGCAAGCGGCCCTGCCCCCCGTGTTTCTCTGATGCCGTCCCTCGCACCAGTGTTTCCAGGTCTGCACAGAGCCAGGAGCCTCAGGAGAGAGCTAGCAGTAGGCGCAGCGAGAGCAAAGTAACGAAACTTGCCTTTCCTGGGTCATTAGATTTGCCCAGAGGTACCTCTTGGAAGTGAAGTTGCTTGCAAAGCATTCTCAGGTGTAGCCATTCCTTCCCCCCACACTTCCTTGGTAACTGGAGAACTGTCAGCTTGTGAAACGAGGCAAGGGGTGAATGCTCCATTAAAATACACTGCATGAAACACATCATGTGGGATCATGTTTAAAGTGCAAATTGTGTATACATTTATAGATTCAGACATAAATATATTCTGCAAATATAGTAGAAAGATAGTAAAAACATAAGCCTGGTACAGTTCTGACAAGAACTGCGGCTTGTTGTTTCATATGGCTAAAAAATTTAGTTTGTGTGTTCATGTTTGTATGCCCTTTATGAAAACCAGAGAAGGCGGGAACAGGAAATGCAACGGCATCTTCCATTTGTCTGTTGAATTGCATGTTCATGTTTGTTCCTGGAAGCCTCAAAACGCTGCACTTTGAACACACCACTTTGCCTTCACAGTGTGTTACCAGAAGATAAGAGAATAAAACTGAAGTTTCCGTCCCTGGCTGACCAAAGCTGGGATCACAAGACCTTTTCTCAGAGTAAATATTAGCCAGCTGTTTGAAGACACACTGTCTATGAAGAATATTAATTATGTACCAGGAATCAAGCCATAATCATACCCAGTTTATTTGGCAAAACCAGAACATGCTGTTCTGATGCTACGGGAAAAATGTGGGGGTGGGGAAATCTAGCTCCTCTTCCAAAGCCGGTGTTTGTAAGTTAGAATGCTCGTCCCTGTTATCTACAGGAGCAAAACCAATAATAGAAACAAAGCAGCCTTGATGAGGGTACCGTGTGGTCCAAGGCCACCCTCAAAACCAGGTTTGCTGTTCATTAATGAGGAAAGGACTGAGGCTGATGTGAGGCGAAGCAGTTTGCTGCCTCCAGAGCACAGAGCCTTCCTGAGAGTGAGCACACCCAACATGCCTGAGCAGATCTCATGTTTTAGTGTAGTATTAGTTTGCCTTTTATAATGACAGAGTTTGCCTTTACCAGTCTTCACGTGAAGCCAGTGGCACCTCACCAGGTTGGTGGTTAGAAGAGCCCGTGAGACCCCCGTGTGCCGATGAATCGTGGGAACACTCTGTGCTCTAAGCAATTTCTGAAACAGCTCATTTAGAGTGGCACAGGAATGCCCATTGAGTCTATCCTCAGGCTCTTTAATGAAAAAAGTTGATCATTATTATGGAATTGTTTATTACTTGTGTTCTTTGTGTTGTTAATGACAGGAATTGTGTTGTACTAGCAGTGTGTGCAGAGGGTGCCTACAGAAGAACCTTCATACATGTGTTCTTGAACCTCGTATTGAAAGCAGAGCTTTGCTGAAAGCATCACCTAGAAATGCCTCTGGTGCAGCTGTCTTCCACTGCTTCTTATCACAGTTGACATAGCTGTCAGATAAAGTTTGGATATTTGGGTCATTTGAGGGCTTTTTATAGATGCAGCTATGGGTTTTGCTGGCATAAAACCTGCTAAAAAGCCTCTAAACTAGATCCACATATAGCACACGTGACTTGAGAATCACCAGCAATTGGTGATTAAGGAAGTTTTGCTGGATAGCCGTGAAATTATTGTACTACATAAAAAAACATATCAGGGTGAAACACCTTCCAAGAACTTATTACATTCCAAAACATTTATAGTTGAGAATAGTCATGCTTGCATTTATGTTATGAGATAAATTTTCTTAGGAAGTTTTACAAAATTCCTTTAAAGTGTTTTATAGCTATACAAGGATTGGGGGGGGGGGTTGGGGGACAAAGGATTTCTAGGCGCCCAGAAATGTTCTTGCTGTTTTTCGTTCTAGAAGAGTGAAAAAAAAACCTATTTGAAAATGCATCCTTTTTGACATGTCTGGAAGAAGAACACAGACGCTAGAGAAACAAACACAGTGTCAATTTTTAAATATTGGTTTAATGAGATGCAAATTACCCCTCCCATGTGTGAGCTGAAGTCCTTTGTTCTCCAGCCGAGATTCTCTTAAGGAAGTAGGCCGTGTTTCCTGTGTTTCTTGGTGGGCTTCCCAGAGGCTGGGGGTGAAAAGCTTTGCACTCTCCTCAAGCTTCCAGAGCAGCTCTGCTGTCATCAGCCTTGCACTCTCCAGCAGCTGATTTCTGGAGCAGCCTTGACTAGAAAGTTTGCTGATGTTGCTGCAGTAGAAGACCTAGTAAACCCTCCTAAGGAGAGGATCCAATTTAAATTGCTTTAATAATTATCTCGTGTTTATACCAGAACTGCAAAGGGTGTTTTGCTGTTGAAACCACACCTGTGGTTTTTGCTGGCAAAGCTGTATTGATTGGTGAGCGTTGTTACATCCTGCTATGGCTAAATCAGCAAAACTTTTAAATACAAACCAAATCCCTGTCATCTGCCAGCCAGATTACTCCTTGTCCAGGTTACATAGGTGTCAGGCAGCCTCCCTCACTTTTATTCACCTTTAGAGTTGTACCTTGGTGACCTCTGTCTGAATAACCACAAGCTTTTTCTAGCTGGATAATCTCCTGTTTAGAGCTAAGCACCTGGGTTGTTCTGAATGCGGAGAACCTAGTTTTGTTCATAAGGTCAAAATGTAGGAAATGCTGGAATTACACATCTGTGGAAGCACAAAAGATTGCAGTTTACTTTTCTAGTAAGTACAGCTGAGTTGGAGATGCATGCTGAAGGAACCACCTACTAACATTTCTTTACTTTCAAAATTCTGGGTACTGTAACTTTTCTAATATGTTAGCCTCAGGAAGTCTATATTTAGTAAAAGATAATTTGCTGGGTTGATAATTAGGAAAAAATCAAATACAGATTATAGTGAAAAATATGTTTAGTATGTCTAGACAAATGTACCAACCTGTATTGCCTTTCAAAGCTCTGCAAGATAGTCCTGGCAGCTTGTAATCTCTGTGAGATTTTCAGTGTGATGGGTTCATCTTTACAGGAAGGCAGACAGACCTCAAACAGCAGTGAGCCAAGATCAAAGACTAAGGATAGACAGCAAAGAAACTCTTGAATCTATGTATTCCTGTCTTTGTCAATCTATACTAAATACCATGGCAATTAAAAGATCTTGAAATATTTTGGACAGTATTATCAAACTCAGTATTTGGTATGTGGGCATAGCGCCCAACGATGTGACAGTAAGTCTTGTGAAGCACATCCTTATTTGCACTGACTTTAACTGTGTGGGCTACCACTAAAAGCCTGAGCACAACACCTTTTTTCCTTGTGTTCCTGGTGCTAAAGACTTGCTGCTTCCCCAGGAAGGTTTCTGTAATCTTTGGAAACCCCATGTTGTCACAGCTAGATTATTACTAGTACCCAAGTTGACATGCCACCAGCTCACCTTCTGAAATGACATCTTCGTGGGTCTTGAGAGATTGGAGGACTCAAACCCCAGATATATTTTACTCTGGCACATCTGTGTCATCTTCAGCTACCCAGAGAGATATTTATTACCGTTCTGTGTTAGCTGGGTGACATTTTGCTGGGCAAGGTTCTGGGTTGCTACAGAAACTGTCTCTGCAGATCCATTCAATCAAGCAAGGCTCTAGTGACAAGACTCGTGCTTTCAGCAAGAACATAAATAATTCACATTTTTGCTGGCCAGCTCTCCATGCCTTCCATACACACAGGCTGGGAGCGCCAAGGAAAAGAAAGCAGCTGCAATTAGCTGGAACTAATATCTAGAGATTTAAAGGCATGTTTACTAAAGTAGACTATGTATTAGAAACATTTTGCTTTAGAGACTATTTTTTTTTTTTTTTTGAGAAGGGCAACTCCAGCATGCCTCTTTGTCAACTGTTTTTTGGAAAGATAGTGAGCTGGTTTAACTAAACCTGCTCCTATCACATGGTATCACACTCCCCCCATCTATCCCTCCCCTGCCAGAGAGGCAGCTGGCTTTCTCACGGGTAGAGCACGAAGTCACGTAACACCATGGAATGGACATGGAAAGGATTCCCTGGTGTTTCAGACCTGCCTGGCTCTCTCTGCCCACGAGCAGCTATTGGCACAGACAGCACTGGGTACCCATAGCAGTGAGGGACTCACAGTGTTAAGGCTCTGTTCACGCAGGGCACTGCAAGTGCTCATTAAAACTTGGCATTACGCTGGAGAACTGAAATGCTGTTTCTACACACAAATTCAAGAGAACTCCCTCTGTACAAGTTGTAAACCCTTGTCACTCTGACTTCTTCCATCTATGCAAACTATCTGTCCAGTATTTAATCCGTCCTCTTCTCAGCCACACTTGTGCTGTACAGTTCTGAGAGTTCAACTCTTCCTCCTTCTACAACAACATCCCCTTTTACAACTATTTTCAATGAATGTCGACAAATACAGGATAGGTGTTAAGGAGTATGGGATAAATATCACTAAATATTGGATAGATGGAGTCTACAGCAGTGTTTGGATGAGCCAAAGTCTTGTCCATCTTTAGCAAGAGGATTCACCCAAGAATTTTGTGAGTAAGTTCCACATAGTTAAGCAGTATTTGGGTTGTTTTCGTGTTTAATGTGGTTGCAGCTAGCCCAGCCTCTGCTCAAGTCATGGACTGTCTTTTTTTTTTTTGTGTTACAGTGTGATCTGATATAAAGTCCTTCAACACTTAAGTGTGTGCTGGTTTTGGCAGGAGTAGAGTTGTTTTTTCTCACAGTGGCTGCTAAGGGGCTGTGCTTTGGATTTGTGCTGGAAACAGTGCTAGTAACACAGGGTTGGTTTTGTTATCCCTTAGTGGTGGTTACACAGAGCCAAGGCCTTTTCTGCTCCTCACCCCACCCCACCAGCAAGGTGGCTGGGGGTGCACGGGGGTGGGACACAGGCAGGACAGCTGACCACAACTGGACATTCCAGGCCATGAGGTGACATGCTTAGCATATGGAGCTGGGAGAAGAAGGAAGGAAGTGGGGATATTGGGAGTGATGACATTTGTCTTCCCAAGTCACCACTACCTGTGATGGAGCCCTGCTTTCTTGGGGATGGCTGAACACCTGCCTGCCTATGGGGAGTGGGGAATGAATTCCTAGTTTTGCTTTGCTTGTGTGTGCAGCTTTTACTTCACACGTTAAACTCTCTGTATCCCCACCCACAAGATTTCTCACTTGTGATTCTCTCCCCCTTCCCACTGGTGCAGGAACGTGAGTGAGGGGCTGGAGAGGGCTTAGTTGCCATCTGAGGTCAAACCGCAACAACGTCACATGTCTTTGGTGGTCACCTGCATCTGCTGGAGGCTGTAGGTGCCAGATCATTATACTGGGAGCTGCCACGTGAATTACAGCCCCTCCTGCCTCCCCTGTTCTTCTCATCACAGCTGTTTCGGGCTGTGAGGTATTCTGGGGAGGTTTTGAGACTTCTGGGCATTGCACCAGCTTAATAAATATTTGAAGTTGATATGGGAGAATGCATCTGATTTTCCTAGGTCCCTTTTTAGAAATATTCCTAGTCTGCCAACTCTGTGGAATAAGGAGACTGGAAAGCTCTAGACTTCTGGTTGTGATTTCAACTCCAAACAGCAACAGCACACAGATCCACATGAGAGAAAAGACCTAATCCAGTCATATTCATGCAACTGGTATTTCTGCCAGAGACAAGAGTTGCAAAGTATGGCAGGTGATGGAAGGTGTGTTGTGTTTCTTTTTTATTTCACAGATCCTGTTGGGAAGACCAGCTGCTCATCAGCTCACACTCAGCATACGTGTCTGATTGTTCATGCCTTAGTGTCCGAATTTGTGCTGGTCCCCATTAAGTTGCAGTCCTGAAAAAGTTGCTCTGGTTGTCAGCTTGGTTTTGAAATTGAATTCCATCCTTCATTATAACTGTGGCCTTCCCAGTTTTGCCCTATCGGAAAACTTCAGACCTGTATTTTTTATTCCATCATCTGCATTGTTAGCGAAACACTGAAACAACTTGGCTAGAGCTGTGTAGCCACCTTTCTGTGCTGAAAATATATGAAACCAGATTTGCACTGGGCGTGTACGGGTTTCAGTTAGTTTGTTTATAAACACGCACGATGACAAAAATCTCACTGAAGTCCACGTATCTGATGATATCTACAACTTCTTGCTTATTTATGAGCCTTGTTAATCTATCATAGAAAGAAATATGATTGCAATTTCTAGATATAATTTATACCTGATGAATCCATGGCAGCTGCTACTCCTCTCCTAGTTATTTTCCAAATTCTTATAACTGTTTATCTACTCCAAATTGAAAGAACTGAAAGTGGCTGGCCTTAATTTGCTAGTTCCAAAGACCAAAGCCATCAGATCCTACTTCTTATTGATGGCATTGAAGTTACTCACCTTACAGTAACCCACTAGAAATGCTGGAATTGATTTATATAATGAATTTACAGCCTGCACCACTGCATGCTCACAGTGAGTGAGGACTTGACTAACAGAGGAGCATCTGATCTTTGCACTAACACTGTGCAAATCAATTGGGAATAAAAAAGACAGTGTAAACATCAAGCACTGAAGAGAAAGAGCTATTCCCTTATGTCTTTGTGAAAGCAGACCTGAGATGAATGCCTGCAGGTGCACATCACTCTGCTCTGACAGTGAATCACTGATAAATATGTTCTGAGAACAGTTACACAACCAGTTTTGCATCCCCTTAGAAGTTGTAGCTGCTTTGCTTATGAGACTGTTATATGAGGCAAAAGCCCTGCTCAAGTGGACATTTTCAGTGCTTTTTTTCCTCTCCAATCTGTTTACCCATGCAGGGTTTGCTATTAGTTTAAAAATATTTTTTTTCATCTAAATCAATGTTGTCAATTACTAATGTCTTTGTTATCTCTTGTAAAAAAAATTTGAAATGTTGTCAAAGATTTGCAAGACATTTTAAAAAATGTGTATTTGTGGGGTTTTTGTTTGGTTGGTGTTTTCTAATTAAAAGCAAAGCTCCCATTTCTCTTTTAACAAAAGAACCCTGTCCATCAGAAGATGCTCAGTTTTGCAGTGAGGTGCAAAGTAGTTTTCACAAAATCAATAGATAAGGTAGGTGGTGTCTTTCTTTTTAGCTCTTCATTTAGATTAGAAGGAAGCACCTTCTCTTTGAATTGAATTTCATACTGCTCCCCGGGGCATTCTTCTGGGAAGAACTGTTGTGATTCTAGGCTAAAAAACTCCCATTTGCCTGAAGGTGTCCATTTTTGGGGTTCAGCACACACTACTAGCCCAACAACAGCTTTGTATAGTGGTGAAAAATCTTTCTGTATGTATTGTATTGCAGAAAGTTTCCAGCATTTCTCTTGAGAAGAGCAAATCTGGTCTTGGGATGGTGCTTTAACTCTTACTTAACACAGCTGTAGTTCCAGCAACATTAATTCCCACGAGTAGGAGTAGGACACATTAACGGCCAGGAGCAGGGTGTAATGTTCCAGGAACATTAGCACCCATTGAGTAGGAGACAAAGCCGGCAGCCTCCCTCTCTTTTCCCACTCCCATGCTGGATGGCTTGTAACGTTATGCATCTCCCTACTAACACATCTCTTCCCTCTCTAATTTTCAGCCCGGACAAGAAAACCCATGCATGGATCAGAAACCAAATTATTCTCGCAGTGCCCCCAAGCTCGTGTGTTCATTAAAATATAATTGTTGCCAGCTCAACTGCAGAAACACTTTCTAGAACCTTTTCTCTCCTTCTCCAGGACAGACCCTGAAAAATACCAAACCACAGGGGCTGGATTCGCTAGCGGGATAACCACACAGAGGGTGGGGAGACTGCAGCGTTATCAGCACATTATCTCTTGTTATCCAGAAAAGGCTCTTCCCTAATTCTTCAAACAGGATTTTCCTGTTACTGTGTGTGGGCTGGGAGGTTTAACGACATTCTGACTCTTCCTTTGCTAGGCCTGCAATTGTCTTCCAGAAATCTTTATGGAAACCTTTATGCAAGGAGGCATAAACCTGCTCGGGAGAGCGCTCAGTGCTCGACAAACCCCATCCTTCTAGCTGTCATCGTCACAATAGAGCCAAGCGAGCAGCCAGCCCCCTCAACCCTTTACACTAAGGAACAGTTTTTGACTTAAGCCTATTTTGTACCTTGTAAGAAGATTAAAAGAATTAAAGAGAAACCTGTTCAGTCCATTTAATATTAAGCATATGACACATAGCTTCATCTTGTACAGGGTCAGAATAAACAGAAGGACATAATGATTATACATATTTCATGCTGCTTTTGAGCAACTGAAACTTCTAAGCTGGAATACCCTGCCTGAATCCATCTCCAGAAGATCCCCAGAGCTTTGTAGTTGCATACAGATGCCAGCAGCCACAGTTCTTGGAAAACCATCCTGAGTGAGCAGAGTAATCACTTCAGTATACTGAAAAGGAAAGCTCCCTTGGCTGTGCTGCAAAGGTTTTGAGGAAGTGAAAAGTGGTTGGCAGTAGGTGGGATGGGGCTGAAGTCACAGCATCCCTGCAGACCCTGCCCAAGGGGTCCCACACAAGGTTCACACAAATCAGCACTTCTCTCATCAAAGGTGTGAGTAGACCCTACTCATCAATCACATCAGTGCAATGGTGGCACATTGGTGTGGGGGACATGGAGAGGACAGAAATTTTGGCCTTGAAGGAGGGACCCTGCAGCTGAGCTGTGCCTGCCAGCCCATTCCCCAGGACTGCAAGACAAAAGTGATATGAGCATGATGACTTCTTGCCATACTGGCCATGCCTAAAGCCCTTGCCTGTCCCTCAGTAAATGCCAAACTAAGTGCAGCCATTTTGAGGACTCTGTACAGTAGGACAAGTCACTGGCTGACCTAGATGGAATAATTACAGAAGTACTTACAATGTACTTCTTCACAACCATCATAAAAGTCCTGGCTAATTCCCAACTGTCCTTACAATCTGTTTGCCTGAGTTGCTAGCAGGATAAAAGCTCCAACTACAGTTTATTTGCATGGTATAGGAACATACAGCTGCCTAATATCCCTGTTTGTTTACAGCACTGTGTTTCTTCAAAATGTACATACAGTAAATATTGTCAATCATAAACAATCCATAATGAACTAACAAACTGTTGTCTTTGTACTGGGAGCAGCTGGTATATTGGGATATACCATGAGAATCAGCATTTGGAGATGTGCCAGGTGAAATAGAATTGGGATGGGTTTCTGGCCTTGTCACAGCCAGTTATTGCTTTGAGCTGGGTTTATATGTGACAATACCGTGCTTGGGTATCTGGGCATATTTTTAAACATAGGTAAAAGTTATGTGTTTCTGTCTGGAGACACAGTCTAGCCCCATAATAAAACCATCCCACAATAATCCATACATGTATTTACCCCACATTTTATATGATTTAGGCTGCAATTTCAGTTAAGTCAATAAATTTGCAGATTTGAATTATCGAGGCCCTAAGTAAATACAGCAAATAAGCAGAATATATACATACTGACAAGCTAGTGATTTACAGCAGAACTCATTAGCAAGCAGACACATTACTAGGTTGCTCAGATAAAATCTTAGGATTTCTCTATCTCAATTTTCTTCCTGATAGCAGAAATTCTGGCTTCTCCTTTTGCCCTTTCCCCCTTGCTGCTTCCATCAGGAATAAGGAAATATAAAAGTACCTATTTGCTTCACTCACACTATGTGAAACACTGCAAAGTGTACACACCAGCTCATAAATAGGTAGAGGAGCTGCAAATATGCTTTGTTCAAGCTCTGCATCTGTTATAAATGGCCTCATGGTGCAAAGTGTGCAAAGGCACAAGCATTTAAAAGGGCAAAACTCAGACTCATTGATACAGGCAAACAGGGTAGCTCTGCTGAGGTGCTTTATGAGTCCTTCTCTTTTGCCTTGCCCTTTTATTGCTCTTTACCTCTGTACTCACCTTTTGTACGTGCAAATGCTCAGAAGAACAACTTGATGCTTCCAGGCCAAAGTTTAGCAATGAGTTTACATTCAAATCTTTATGTTTGGCAATTGGCTCTTGTCATGTACACAGGCAAATCTACCAAGTGCAAATCCACTAAGCATGGGGCAGAGGAACAGCATCTCTTGCAATGAACTAAGGAATTCACATTATAATCCTGCAAGACACCTTAAAGCAGGCACCTCCTCCTTTTGGAGGTAATAAACATTTATAATTATATTAGCAGTCTGGTGGAGTCAGCAGGTCTTTGAGATCTCTACCTGAAAGATGAAACATACATCCCAAAACACAAAGCTCTTAACTTCAGAAATAAGATTTTGTTAAACACAAAGGAATACTTTTTACAAAACCCCAACAACAACAAAAGAGAACTCTTCAAGTTAGGCAGAACAGAAACAGAAAGTTTCTAAATTAACCCCTTGTTAGTTTAGGTTCTTCCAAACACTTTTCTCTGTCCATCCTATCCTAAAAGTGGTTCACTCAACTGATCATGCTTAACAGCACCAAAGAAAAGCATCTTGTTCCCTTTCCAGGGTTCCAACCACAGCTGCAGCATCCAAGACAGAGGCAGCATCTTCCCTGGTGCCAAAACAACAATCTGTATGTTTTGTTACACACCATGTTCCAGGGAACACAATAGTCAGTGAACAGAAAGAGAGCAGGTACCCCCTGCAAGCTGCAGAAGGAGGCCCAAGGCTGTGGCTGCTTTGCCCTGCATCAGTTGGGTTAGATGCCCTGTAACTGCCTGCTTTGTTCTGTTCCAAACCAGCTGTGTGTCCAGGTAGGAGCTCACTAGAGGCAAAGACATCTGTCAGTTTTGTGTCTTGTGTTGACTTATGCGGGTAAATGAAGGCATGTTAGTGCATGCACAGTGCACATGCATGTTTATACTCTGTATAAACACCCACATTGTCAGTATTGCAAGATAGCAATCTCTTGTGGCCACTTGATTGGGGATGTAGAGCCTGTGTAATAGAAGGCATGTAGGCAGTCACTGTGGAGATAGGTGCAAGAGGCTGGTGATTTCACCGCAGAGCTGTATGCCCTCAGACTGTGACCCAGCTTGAGAGCTGATGAAGTAAACACATTTCACGTCCCACGTATGCTTGAATCTGACAAAGCACATTTACCTACTTTACTTAAAATTTCAGCAGAATGATGACAAACAAAGCAATGATCTATATTTTAGACGATTTAGGCTGTGTTTTCAGTGAAGTCAATAAATTAGCGGATCTGAATTGTCCAGTCACCATAACCAGGATAACCAGGTCACAAAATGAAAAAAGTAAGGTTTTTAAGCTTATCTTGGAATATAATGAAGGTCTAGTTTTCTTTTAACCAGAAAAACTCAGCTACTATTTAGCTAATATTTTATTGACACAATTAACAAGTCCCTGGAGGACCCTGTCATTACTGGCCATAGGTGTCTGTGGAATATTAAGGGTATATTTTGGTCTTTGGCCAGTTAAATGATCCAAGCAGACAACAACTGTACCTGAGCTCAGTTCAAGAAGTGTAGTTATACAAATGCTTGCAACACATCCTTAAATCTCCCTGCTTTAACATGTTAGCAGTTTCACATTGGTTTTGCCATCTCTATGCAGTTACAGAGTATTTTGAAGATTTAACATGCAGACAGATGATGGTTGAATCATCTCCAACAGCAGTTTTCCCATAGCACCGGCTTTTTCACTGAGAAAAATGTACCAGTGGCGGTGCTTTCCTTTTTCAGCACCTGTAAGAGAAACAGTTCACCCTCCTCCTCTCTGGCCATGACTTAATGACACAATAAATCCAACATTAGGGCTCTTGGCATTGGACCAGATATACCATAACCTGCTACCCAAGGATCCAGCTTTCACTCACACTGTCAGTTAAAATTACTCTAAAATTTTGCTGATTTCTTACTGACACAATGTGATTAAAACTACTGCTCTCTCTGTGCCATTGTCACTTCATGTGAGATTAGATATCAGCTACCAACTGTTAAAAACTCGTATCAACTCCATACCAGACATACTTAATTCAATGACAACATGGTCATGTGCCCACACTGAACTGGAACCAAACCTATATGCTTGGAGATCCATCACTGCACACATCCAGTAAAAATGATGGAAAGAGCCTCATGCATGCACTGCACACACTAAAATTAAGACATGCCTTTACTGAGAAAAAGTTAAAACATGAATAGTTCAAGCAGCTGTTTAATTTCTTAGGATATCTCTCCTTAAAGTTACTCTGGGATTTATCAAATTTGGTGTTCCTACATAAGGGTGCAAGGCAGTGTGTAAGGGTCATGGTGAGAAAACAGCCCTGGCTCCTGCTTCAAACTGCAAATGCAGGACCACCATCACTATCAATTTTGTTTTACAAAAGTAATTAAAATTTTTTAAAGTACAGCATGTCCTTACATTCCTTCTTTTCTTGTCAATCACTGTCATGCTCTCAACATTTTTAAAGCACTCCAGATTCTTACTGTGGATGAACAGAACAAGTTATAAGAGCTCACAGTTCAACTTGTTAGCTTTTGGCCTAAAAACACAAGGCTGTTTGGCATTTTGTAAGAGGACATTCCACTCATAGCTAAACAGTTTTCTTGTACAAGTTGTCAAGAGGATTTTAAAAAGCTTTGCATGTTCTTCATGTGTGAGTAAATATTGAGGCTTGGGACTACATGGTGTGCTGTTGGTTTTGGTTGTAGTGTTTCAGGGAAGGGTGAGGAGAAGAATGGAGAAAGAAGTGGCATAATTTCTGTTTTAAGTTAGTTCTTTAACTCCTGGCTACTTGTGTTTACTTACATTTCTGAAAGATAAAACTGCTCTGGGCACTGCCTCACATTTTCCGCTGCTTGAAGTTTGATCTTTCAGTATTAAAATATGGCAGTTTGCACCACACAAGTTTTGCACTGTTGATTTCTCCCAGGAGATTGACATGTCTGCCCCACAACACCCATGACCAGGCAGCAGGGTGGTATTTTTCTGTACTGTTGTACCAATATGTACTTCTTTGTCATAGAAGCTGCAGCATGCCAGTAGAAAAACAGACCCTGTAATTACTGTGAAGACTTCTAATCCTTAGAGTTTCAGCTTGCTTTAATGCTTGCCTTAGCTCAACTCAATAGAATGGCTGGAGTTGCAATAGCATGTGCAAGGTTGTTCTTTAGTAAATCTCTTTCCCTTTGCTTCTCAAAAGATGAAGCACCCCCATAGCATTGCTGCAAGGCAGAGACAAGATACATGCAGGAAAGAGTAGAGCTTGTTTTGCTGATAGGAAACTGCTTTTTGAAGAAGAAGCAGACCCTCCTCTGAGCATGCATTCTCTTCAAACATGTCACAACTTCTCCGTTTCTAAAGTCCGTCCTGTCAATTCCTTCCTTGTTGATTTTGGCAGAGAGTTCAGACAAATCAATTAACTGGTGACAAATCTCTGCTCTAAGAAAGTAAGATCCCACTGGAAAAACCAAGAATAGCCATAAAAAATGATTCACAAGAAAATGCCTCATGTTGCATTTAATTTATCAAAGGCTTTGCAAAATTCTGTGCCTTGATGAAGCAACTGTCAGTTGTGAATTTCTAAAGGCATTGCATTTCAAACCTGGAAAACTGTTGGCTCTTTTACCCTACCAATGTAATTTGGTTTGTTCCACCTTCTCTCCTTCTTTGTAGGATAACAGCTAAAATGAGCTGCTTCTAGGAAGGCACAGTGGCTTTAAACTGGCACATACATTATGCTTGAGTTCACACTGGGTCCAGCAATGGGCAGGATCAATAAGTGACAGTCCTAGGTTGAAATGCATGATGTAACTACATGTATTCTGTTACCTGCTGTTAAAAGCAGGTGGGACAGTTATTTTCTGTTAATGGGCTAGCTGTTAAAACCAGGTGGTTTAACCTTTACCCACTGGATTCCCAGAGGAAGACCAGACCTGTCTGCACCACCACTGGACCTTCAGAGGAGAACTGCACCCTTCTGCAGGATTACTGCTTCAAGAGAACCACATTTGTCACTCCAAGGAGGACTGCAGCCACCATTCAATCAGACTGCTACCAACACCCTAACCAACAGGGTGTCAGTAGTCAGGTTTTGGTGTTTTGTTTTTTTTTTTTTTAAATTACTGCATTTTTATTTTAATTTTCCTAGTAAAGAACTGTGTTCCTATTCCTGGATCTTTGCCTGAGAGCCCCTTAATTTCAAAATTTTAATAATTCAGAGGGAGGGGATTTACATTTTCCATTTCAAGGGAGGCTCCTGCCTTCCTTGGCAGACACCTGTCTTTTCAAGCTGAGACAGTGACTTATGACACTGTCCTAGAGATGAACAGGAATGTTTCTCTGGCAGAAACAAATTAACAACAACATCACTGCAATCTCCAACTATTTGGCAGCACACCCAGCAGTCTACACAGCCACTGGAAATGCAGCTCTTCAGCCAAGACGTTATGTCAAAGTTAAACTAACCTTAACCATTCTAAGTTAGGGCCATCCAACCTGCACTACCTAAGCCTTTGCTATATTCTGTAGAGAAAGGATAAAAACACCCAACGAAATACCTCACTAAAGATTTTGTGTTATGTTTTCAGGCACCTAATCTATTTCATCCCTTGAAGGGTCAGATGTCATATTGCTGAGATTTCACTGGCATTAGGGCCTCTCTCCAAAAGGCAGTGAAATATAATCTTGTGGAGCATTACAGTATGTACTTTCCATCTGAATCCAGAACTCTGTGGACCCCTGGACTCATTACACTGTGGGAGGACAGGTACATACAGTAGGTACATACAGTAAATACAAGTAATTAATCCCCCAAATCAAAAATTCTAACTTAAACCTAACTATACACAGGTAATTTTTCAGTAAGTTATTATAATTCAAATCAGCAGTGATGTGGATCAAACCTTTTCCCTAGGAAAGAGCAGTAATTAATCCAAAACTGGTAAAACTGGGACCAGTTCAAGTGAAAACAGTTGTCCAGTATCATCAATCCAAATCCCAGGGGACAGGTCGCAAACAACAAAGAGCTTGTACAGGGAAGGCTCAAGGGTTAGAGATGACTCAATATTTCACAGCATCATTGCAAACAGGAAGAGGCTATTTCATAAGTCATGGGTCATTTCCATAACTTGAAAGCCCATCTGTATACAAACAGGTCATTACAGCAAGGAATCACACACAGGATTTTCCATCTTAACCTCAAGCAGAGTACAAGTGCTGTGCATGCTTACATTCTGCAGAAAGCTCTGATTAGTCTGGTGTAGACTGGAAACTTCCAGAAGAACCACAGTGTATGCCGGTGTCATGAACACACCCTTGTGTCTGCAATAATCTTCTCTTATCCTCCTGACCCTTTTCCTCTAATCCCTTAATCATTGTTGTGGCATGTCTCTATATTTACATACATCAAACGCTTTGTGCACTATGGGACATGCTTTTGGAAATAGGCTCAAAAGGCTTGATACCTGCCAATCAGGCAGGAAGGAGGACGTGAATCCTATGCACATTGGGTATTGCCTGTCTTCTGTGGAAGAGAAAGCCGGAGGTCATCTGCTGTTTGTAGCCTTTTTGAAGATGCCTCTTCAATTTTTTTGCTTGAATTGGTCCCTAAGTTGCTCTATTTCTACAAACAGAGAGGAATTTTACCTACTCTAGTAAATACTAAGGCTGCATCTGTGCTATACTTCTGCAATTGTTCAAAACTGCTGGTACTCAGGTGTTTGGGTTTTTTAATTTAAGAACTTTAGACAAGAATTCCACTTTGAAAATACTTTTTGAGCGGTAAATAAATTGAAATCGAGAAATGTTTGAATTTTAGTTCAAACCTTTTAAAATTACTTAAATATATGTAGGAAAATTCTGAACAGAGCATCTAATTCAGAATATAAATCACTGTATATTAGAACATTAAACATTTTCCATCATCATTTACTACTACCACCTTTTTTTTTTTAAAGCTTCTCAACAGGTCTCCAGTTCAACAACAGCCTGAACTACATATTCACGCACACATGGTCCCATGTGGAATTCCACTGATTTTAGAGAAGTTAATGACTGTCTACTAATTACATGAATCGTTACACTTTATTCCCTTAGATGTGAAATCAGATCTACAAAATCTACTCAGTGTGTGCAGGCCTTCAAAGATGAAGCAGAGTATTACCTGACGCTAGCAGCAGCAGCCTGCAGGCACAGTGGCTGAGCTGTATCTCAGCTAGATGTGGAGGTCAGATATCTCACTTTGAGCTAGTCTAACCTCTGCTTCCTCTGTGGTCAATGAACAAACATCTCAAGAGACAAATTAGTCTCCCTGCAACACAGACACGAGAACTGAGCCCATTCCTACATAAACTACTCACATAATTAGCCATTTAGTCATTAACTGTCGCACATAGTGGGACTCCATGTGAGAATAATTATACACACACAAGTGCTGTTTGGGCTCAGTTTCCTGCTGGCCTGTGTTCTCTACACTGAAATCTTGAATTAGGGTAAGAGGTGGTGAAACCAATCTTGGGATGTGTACAGTGCTCTCCACAGAGTGCAAGGAAAGCCCAAGCACACACTGGGCATCTGTTGGGTGTCTGAAGTTCAGTCAAATTACTTCCTTTCAATATTAGTGTCTTATGTTTCAATCCCTAATACATGCTAGAGAACTGACAACTTATGCAATTATTTATTTCAAATACCTTGATCCTGGGCAGAAGTAGTTTCCAATCAAAACCAGTATTTCAAACCTGTCTTCCTAAACTTAACTATATTTGGTTATTCTCACCTGGAAGAACAATGCCAGAGGAGAAAAGCCAAAAACAAATCAGCGAGGGAAAGCTGAAACAAAAACCTTTGCTAGATACTTCTTTCTTGTAATTACTAACTAAAGATGAAGTATTAGCCACTAAAGGAAGCACTGAGGCCATCAAACTCACTATTCACGCTGTAGAGTGTTTAAACACTACAGCAATACATGAACGGTCTTAGAGCCACCCTCTGCTGGCGGATACCCACCGGTACAGGAGGCCAGCAGCTAGGGCGGCTACAGCGGCCTCTTCACTTCCAGAGCCAGCAGAGATCAACGCCCCGACGTGCATTTTGCAGCACCACGTAGCATTCAGCTACCCTAAAGACTTGAGCAGTGTGACCCGAGGGGAGCTGGGAGGAACCGAGGTAGGGCCCTCTCTGTGCCCGTCTGCCTTACAGGGTGCCCTGGGCTCTGCAAGGGGAAGCTGCTATTCCCTTTCTCCCCTTACAGCCGCATCCAGCCCGGGTTTCATCTTACAGCTGCGTCCCTAGGAGTTTGCCAGGAGAGATGAACAGGATTTATGATTGCACAAACCGTGCTCTCTTTGCTGCTCTGCAGGCAAAAGAGGTGGGCTAGGAAACCACAAACCCTGCGTGAACAAACCCTGTACCGACTTGCACAACCACCTGCATGATTTTAAATAAAATACAAATGTAATGTTTCTGTTTTGAAAATTAGGCCTTCTTTTATGACTTCTACTGTTTTCTAAAGAAATAACACAAAGCTACCTTGAATTTTGGACTCAGAAATGTGAACATACCTGCTGATGTCAAGACCAGGCTATATGCAAATGGATGAATAGTTAAAACTGTATCAAGGAGTTCTTTATGTATGGATAGCTTCCAATATAATCTTTACTAAAGAGAGAGCAGTAGTTGACTGTGATTATGAATGCACTACAAATTAGGGGAACCCTACAGAGGTACTCCTAGGTCTTTGATTCTCCTTGTTAAAATATGTCAGCAAGTTTTCCAAGGGATAATAGCTTTCACACAAAACACTGTAGAGATATGTATGAAGGCCTGGGTTTGCTCAGCCTGCTGACAGGTTTTTGCACTATTGTATTTTAGCTGTGACAGGCTGGTTCCCAGCAATACCATGGGTCTGCATCTTCCTGGGCATCTGCAAAACACCACTTCTGTATTAAGAGGTATTTGAAGCAACTGGCTACAGAGATCTGGTTTTCCTCAGGCATCATCAGTTTAGGAAATAGAATGCACAACTTTAAACTTTTAAAATGCAAAGGTTAAATACATGAAACTTGGCACATGACGAACACTGTTTGTCTACTTTTTAAGTGCTATGACATCTCTTTCCCTATCCAGATTCAAAGAGGGCTCCTTCCTCCAAACTTACTTTTTTCTTTATAATGATGGGATGCTATAGGTGGAATTCTGCAGCCACCAGAATCACCATTTCCTCACAGCTAAAATTTATTACTGAGTGCAATGTGCTACTGATGGATGACAAGGAAATTGTAGAAAAAGAAAGTAAAAAAAGGAGTTTGGAAAACCTGTATGTTGGCAGACACATTAGCTAGAAGCAAAATGGTGATGAAAACCAAACGCCATTTGTGGATGGTGGACATAAGCAAAATAATGCCTTGTTTTTCCTGCTAAGTCACTGACTGCTGAGCAGTAAATTCAGGAAAGACTGGGATAGCTATTCCCTTACATCCATGGAGGTGAACATTACCTGGAGGTTGCACATTTAAAGCACTGCCAGAGCACAGGAAAGTTCAGAACGCATGTTTCCTTTGGGAGAAATGATGGTAAATCAACAGTACCAAAGAAGAAGAGTCACTCATACCAGACAGAATGAGTGAGGCAGACATATTTCCAAAAGCAAGATCTTGGCTGATGTGATTTGTACCTAGACTGAACTTCAGGCAACAGAGAACCGAATATAGCAAAAGGCTGGGATACCTGAGGTACCATCAAACCCGTGTGAATGAGGCTGCAGTGTCACTCAGAATGAATGGCAGCAACGCCACCCATCCCAGAGAGCAACATCACTGAAGTGTTGACAGAAACTTGTGAGACCCCTCACATCCTTGCTTTCATGGCCAAGCATGTCACATGCCTCAGTACTCACGACAAGGTTAATCAACCCTCTCAAGGTTAAGAGTTTAAAAGACAGTTGTGAACAGTTTTAACAAAACAATTCATGCCAACTGTATTTGCTGTGGACCAGACATTTGTGTTCTATTTGTTCTCAAGAAGGAATAGCTTCTCCATCCTACAAGTTTGTCAACACAAAGCTCCTCTCCTTTTCCACGATTCTCCCAACTTACTAATTTGTATTTTAATAAGTGTTGGATTATAAATAATATATAAAACAATGTATACAAATGTATTTAAATACATACATTTTATATACATACATGCCTAGATTTCCAGATATGTACTTAGAAACAATTTACACTATAAAAATACTTATGAATTATTGCATAAATATTTATAATGAATAACATTCATTTATTCTCTTTGGACCTACTAAAATAAGCTCCATTTCATCACCCTCTTGTTTCCAGGAGGTAGCATGGGAATGCAGATCCTCCAGTCACAATCTACCCTAGAGATGAAAGCTTTCAGTGGGCAAGAATTTTCAGGAGACCAAATGCACCTCACTGCTGTGAGTTAGTGAAGTGTGACTGCCTGTCATCCCTGGTGGCACACAGCACCCACCTGGCTGCCAGCTCATGTGAGGATTGCACGTGCCTCTACTTTATGTTTGTTTCTCCAGAAAGGTTAATAGCAGCAAGTCTAACTCTTGGGGGATACAATTACTGTCTCAGCTGACATCCACTGAGGCAGAGCATGTACAGTGAAGCCACTGCAGGTCTCTCTGAAACAGCTGTTACCTCATTGTCCTTGTCAGAGGGCAACATTCACCATTATCAGAACGGGGAAAGGAAATCATAATTACATAGTAAGAGCTCACAGCAGAGCAGCCTTCAGTGGAAGCAGGAGCACTGCAAAAATGACAATAAGGATTAGCTTTTTACCTATCATATGTGCAACATTTTAGTACCCAATTCTCTCTTTTGCTGATCTGCTCTGCCACTGAATATACAATTGTATTTGGCAATGTGTGCAGGGGTAGTTAATATACAACTCCCTATATGTAAGAATTAGTTCCATCAAAGGAAAATATACTGGTAGTCTCAGTAATAAAAAAATCCCCAGACTTAGGAGAAAAGTGTTCCACATCTTACTCCAGCTGTTTGCACAAGGACTTGTCTGGAGTACACTGAACAATCTCTAGGGCTGCTTACAGACAGCAGGGTGGCTGCCTGGTCAGGCTACCCACAAAACGGCTGTGTCATGACACCTAACACAGAAAAACATGGTTAACAAAAGCACCCATGTGCACAAGGGATACTTGCTGCTCCTCCCCCACAAAATTAACAGCATTCTTAGATGCATAATTTAATGAGTCAAGAGACTTCACCAACAAGGCAACAACTCTGGACTTCTGGCACAGACCCAGCCACCTGGTTTTTGTGCCATGTTGAAAACGCTCTAAATCAATTCACAAACCTAATTCAAGTTCTAGAAAGCCACAGAACTACAAACCTCCTCCTCCAGACATCTGCAACGACCCACAGAAAAGCATACCCAGGGCAGGGAGTGTGTGTTAACACCCTGATTAAGACACTGATAGCTCCATATGCTGCTCCAGGTAGTTGCATTAGCTTGAAAGGGAATGGCATACTGCAGCATGGGAAGGCAAGGGCAGAAGGTAACACGAAACTTCTCCAACTACCAATGCCACCGCTGCCTCTGCTTCATGAAACTGCATTTTTCAAGAGCTCAAAAGCAGGGAATTCAAGTAATTACACCACCCGGGAATGCATGCCCAAAGAGGCTCTACTAGAAACAAAACAATGCTGATACACATGAAACCAGAACACGAGGATTAAAACTACCTTGAGCAAGGTTGCTCAAGTGATCAACTACACATCTCTAAGCTATCTTCCCTGTATTGTGGCACATCAGACCTGTTAAGACATGAAGAACATACCCTTCTCACCTTGTGAGAAGGTGTTGTGCATGCAGAACACGGCTCAGAAATCATTCTGGGTCCTGCAACTCAGCAGGTAAAGTGAGCAACGCTAGCGTGACCAACTTTAAATCTCTGCAAGAGCAGTGTAACATTATCTTTTTCATAAAGTTGTGCATGAGGAAACCAAGGGCTGCAAGAGTAGCCACTAAATTCATGAGGAAGCAGGTTTGTGTAACTTATGTGGACTGCAGCTAACACATGTAGGTTAGCTCCTCACTAGCAATCCACTAAATTACACCCTTAGGACACCACATGTAAATAACTTGACAGAATGGAGCAAGTGAAACCATGTGAGTGGAAACTTGGCTAGGAACCTGAGATACTTACTGTCACTGCCAGTTTTCCAGGAAGAGACATTTGCAAATAAACAGTAAAAAAAACACACCCAAAAAAGGAAGAGCAAACCAGTGGTAACATACAGAAATACTAGAAGTTTGGGTAAAGATTCCAGGGCAAGGAAGAGAGCAAACCCAGGGAATTGTAGCACAGGCAACACAATCAAATGATGCTGTCCTAGGAGCTGCATACTTTTTCACAGTGCAGCATTACTTACCCAAAAGGAAATGGTTTCTGTGCACTGAGGAATGCTCTGACTACAATACTGTTGTTTAGGTACTCACTGCCCAAGCTTGTATTTTAAGCTGAATCATATAGGAAGCAACATGTAATTTTGCACCATTGCACTCAAATAGCTGAAGAACCCAAAGACACTTGCACGCATGATCAGGGATTCCATCAATTTAGATGCGGGACTTGCTTTGAAAATTAATAACGGTGCATCACTTCACATAAACATAGCTGCTAAAATTACATGTTAACCTCTGGTTATGGCTTTCACTCTCCTTTCATCCACCACTCTTCCCCTACAACCTCACAAAAGAAAGGGCCAAGGAACAGTGCTGGACACTTGCCATAACTAAAGGCTCATATTGCCCTTGACAAAGGAGGTAATTTCCCAAAATGCATTCTTTCAATGAAGATATTCTTAGTGAGCTTTTAATTTCAGAATTTATCTGGCCCGTAAAAATTCTCTGCTCTCTGCCCTCCCACCTTTTTTTTTTTAAATTTTTTTTTATGTTGAAAGGCGTAAAAGCTAGTACTATGCATGCTTGGATGTTTGTCAGCTCATGGACTGCTCTCCTGGCACAGACAAGCCCATCAGCTAAATAGTATCAGTTACCAACTCTGGTTTACCACTCCACAACAAAAATAGACCTTCCCCACATTAGTGGTAACTGAGTCAGGTCCACACCAACCATAACCTCTGGTATACCTCTACCTACTTTATCCAATACAGGATTTTATCAAGCTTTGCGCTGAAGAGGGCAGTGCATACAGAAAGTACATCTAAACAGGCACTCCAAGTGTTTCTTGTTCCACATGGAAGTGTTCAGGGCACCCATTATACATATTATAGCCAGAACAGTGGCAACCAAAGGATTTATGAGCAGCCCCAAGTCCATATGAACCATGTTTGTGTGCCATTATCCAGCAATCCAGGGGTGAGGAAGGCTTATCTTCAGTGCACAGCTACAATCAGCCAGCTGGCTCTGCAGGAGTTAGGGTGACCAAGAAAAGCTACTGTTAGAGGAACTAGGAGTGTTCGACAAAAACTGAAGCTGTTTGGTGGTTCTGAACTGGGTAGTGGCATATATCCTTTTAAGAGAAATGCAGTCTGCCTACAGCCTTATGGTCTTTAGTGGTCATGTCAGGCCATCCCATCTTAAGAGACATATCCATGTGTAGCTAACAGCTGCAGAACTTTTGATTCTCCTTGTGTTTAGCAAGTTCTCCCCACTGCTAGTGTGCATTCCAAAAGGGAAATTCCCACAACTGGAGTCTTGGAGCCTCCTGTCCTTCAGCTACTTGCAGTTTTTCAGTGTCCTGACTAGCACTTTTAAATTCTGCATATTGTGGTTATCTTCCCCAGTATCTACAATAAAATCAATTTCCTGTTTCAGTATTAGGCAAGCTCTTTTCAAATGAGTTTGCTTAAATGAACTGAGTGAGTTCGAAGCTGTGGAAGCAACCACCTTTCTCTCTACTGAGCTCTTTCAGATACCAGATCTTTAAGAACACAGGGACTTGCAGCAGCCTGCACACCCTTTCCTGCTGTGTAACTGCTATTGAACTGCTGCCATGTTTCAGCTGAAGAACATGTCCATCCTATTTTGGCTCTTGACTGCTCTTGGAGCACTCTTCTTTTTGCTGAAAGACAAAAAAAAAAAAAAAAAAAAGGAAAACACTTTATAATATAATTAGTTATTAGAATAATTTCCAGAGTTGCTTTACACTCGTTTGGCTATGCAAAATACTAGGCTCTTCCACATATTGGTTTAACAGTTGCCTCTCCACAATTTCCTTTAGAACACTTTAAAAAAGCACAGAAGTCTTCCACTCGTTCTTGTTTGTCCAAGCTCACAATGTATTCTTGGCATTATCATTAAGATACTCGGAAACAGTAACATGATATACAAGTACTTACCTGTTCTTCCCAGCTGAACTCATCCTCTCACCTTTCCCCTTGCAGCTCCAGAAACTTTTTGGCAAACAGCTCCATAGGAAACAATTAAAATAAACCAACCTTCATCACAGCTTCTTCATCCGCTATCATCTGAGCAGTAATTTTAATTTGAAAGAGTTTACACTCTTCCCCCACAGGCTTTGATATATAAGCAGTTGGTCAGTGACACTTCCAAAGGGACTTACAGCCAGGATAATTAAGAAAAGAGGATCTTAAAACAAAATTTATGTGCCAAGATGAGCATAGATGGTATCACTCTTAGACACCATATTCCACTTTGTTTCAGTGCACACGCAAATCTTTTCATCCAGTTAATTTGTATACCAGGGATGACATAATGCCTGACCATCCCTTCCAAGAACCCCAACAGTTCTCTGTGCTGCACTGATGTGGATGTGACAGTAGACCTAGACCACCACACACCTTCAAAATTATGACATGATGTATCAGTACACTTCATCTTGAAATCTGTGTTTCTTATGCAGCCTGGCTTTGTATACTACCCAGTGAGTACTCAATTTAAGCATCCAAATGCTTGGTTTCTTTAAGAGCACACCTGTCAGAATGAGCACTGAGACACAAACACAGGTTTCTACATATGAACTTGGATTAAACTTAGACTGAGCATTTTCTTCTTTGAGCAAAGTCATCACACATTCCTACTTAACTTCCTCATTGCTCCTTCAGGATCTTCCAACTGATCCTCGAGGTCAGGAAACAGCATGGTTGCTTACCAGAGTTCACACTGCCCCAAATCACTTCAGTAACAAAGACAACCCATGGGTCTTGCAGTGCAGGATGTCAGCATAGTAAAGTACACACAAACCTCTCAGCTGCAGAGGCTGAGGACCACACAGACACTGGAGCAGGTTTTCATTAACAGTGTTAAAGCAGAGCATACTGATGTTTGGGAAATGCCACAGTTGAGTTTTTAGTTCGACTGTCACCTTCCATCTTTTCATATGGGATGCAGCCACAGTACCTACTTCTGCAATAGGACTGTAAGCTTCTTACAGACACTGCAATTAAGGCCTGTTTGGTCAGGATAGACTTGGACATTGGCACTTTCAGATGGACAGATTATCAAAGTCTGAGACATGTAACACAGGTTTTATCATTAACATCTCTGACAAGCTGTGACCAACAATATCCATACACTGGCAAGTATCAAATCCTCCAAAACAGACCAAAGTGAACAACACACAAAGAGAAAACTTGTTTTACTTCTCTCTTGTATCAGTTGTTCATTTAGGTAGTTTCTGAAGTAATTTCCTTTTTCCTACCTTAGCTGACACATCAGTGGCACCTACATCTACAGATAAAGAAATAAGATATAAATAACAAAATACAATTATCTGTAAAGAGGGGTGCACAGCATCTTCTTCAGAGCAGCAGTACTGACTGCAGGGAGATATGGAAGAGTGAAGGGAACCACTGCAGGTAAAACCAATTGTTTCTAAACCAGTTTAACGTAACATCCTGTCATTCAGCCAGCAGACCATCCTGGATGAGAATTTCTCATGCACTTTTTCTGATAGTTATAGAAAAGATAACCAAGCTTGACCCAACCATTCTGCTGCAATATTTACCATTCTTACCAGGTATCAGCTGCAGAGATAAAAGCATAGGCCTAAAGTCTACAGTGGACAACAGCTGTGACAGAAGTCATCAAAGTGCCAGTGCCCTTTATTTCACCCACAGCTCACCTAATCAAAAGGTATCTGCATAGAGGAGAAACAGAATAAGAAATAAAAAGGGCTGTACTTGTAATTCAGAATTCCCCAGATATTTAGAACTATTGATGCTACAAATTTTATTAAAAGAGCATTACACTCCCACCACTCCTTTTCTTCAGTGAGGAGTATGATAAAACAGGAGAACCTGTTCTCCAGTGAGAAGCACTCTTAAAAGACTGGACCTTTTGCAGGATGGCACGCAACTGGTTAAGCTTTCTTAACTAGAGGGAGCTGCACCTAAAGTGATAAAAGCATAGCATACATTGCTGTAGTACCAGCAAATCTTGAAAGGCCACAATGTTCAGGAGAAGTATCTGCACCATAGAACATCTCACAACATCCTTCCTCCAGCACTTGTGTATCCTGGGGCAAACACACCACCTGTGTGTTATTGGGCAGCAATACCCTGAGCAAATGCCTTGTACTTACCTCCAGGAGGAGCCAAAGGATGGAATAAACCCTTGTGACTCCATTTTACCTGAGCTGTACCACCACTGGAATTTAGCCAAGATTTCAAGCAAGCCTGCAAAACTCTTCAGGACTCTTTCCAATTAAGTATCCTCTTGGTAAAATGAAGTGCTTTATTTCACAGGAATCAGCTGTAACTAGAAATGGTATTATTTCACAAGCCATGCAACACTTTGACCATCTTCCCTTCCTGTTTCGAGCACAGGCCTTCCACACCCAGTTTCAGGGAACTCCAGTCCCCTTAATGCTCACAGAGCTTTGATGACTCTCTCATTTGGTGAACACGTATTTCCCATTCCCCAGCACAAAAGAGCAGCACAAGCAGGGACAATGCTCACTACAAGAAAGTCTAAAAGCACTGCTCAAAATTCCAGCCTACCTCTTGCAAGTCAGCCAGAAGGCTGAAACCAAGCACCTAGTCAGCTGGCTAAGCCATGCCAATGTGAGACAGCAAGCACAGACAAACAGTGGAGAAACAAGTCAGCTTGGCTTCCATACAATTCTGAGATGTCTTACACCATCTCATTTGCCCTCTCAGCTTTTTCAAACTTAATTTACATGTCTATGGACACTGAATTATACATTTGGGTTGGAAGTGACGTCAAAGACCATCTGGTTGTAACCCTCTCCTGCCACGGGGCAGGGGGACACCTTCCAGTAAATAAGGCTGCCCAATATCCCATCCAGCCTGGCCTGGAACACTTCCAGGGATGGGGCATGAACAGCTTCTCCAGGCAACCTGTGATGGTGCCTCACCACCCTTACAGTAAAGAATTTTTGCCTTTAATCTAAACCTACCCTCTTCCAGACATACTAAGGACTTTAAAGGAAGCAAAGCTCCTCCTGCTGGTCACACCAAGCCGTATGTCTCTGACAACTACACACCATTAGTGCAATTATCAGGCATCGGACAGAGCCAGAACCCTTAAAAACCCTCTCAAACCAGGGAAGCGCAGGCTGTCACCTGCCGTGTGACAAGGGCACGTTCCAACCTGCTCCCGGCGGGCAGCCGCCCGACCAAGGCCAGCCCTGCTCTTTAACCCACAGTCCGTACTTGGGTCCAAGGGCCAAGCACCGTGGCCGGTACAGGGGCCCCTCTCCCCGGAAGGCGCGGGGGGCACAGCCCCAAGAGCCACCGTGCTCGCCGCGGCTCCTGGGCCACACAGAGCGGCCTCCCCGCCCGCGACAGCACCGCCCGCACGCCCCGGCAGCCGGGACCGGCCGCCGCTTCACCGCCACGCCGCCGCTCCTGCCACGCACCCACCGCAGCCGTGCGGGCACCTCCACGCCAAGGGACAGACTCCCACCCCACGGCCCCGCTCCCACCACAGAGAGGCGCTGCCTCAGCCAGAGCCCGCAGTCACCGAGTGACAATCGGCCGTGTCCTTCAGGGCACCCCTCCCCTCCCCGCCGCGCTCCTCCGGCTATTCCTCAGCCTCCCCCTTCTTTGTCAACCGCTCGCACGAGCTCTTCCTTTCCCCTTAAACCAAGATAGGACTCCCTCCCTTCCCCCCTTTCCGACATCTTAACCCGGCTCCCCGACCGCTCCTCCACAGCTAAGCGTCCCACGCCATCAACATGGCGGCGGCCACCGCCTCCTTCCCTACCCCGCTTCCCGACGCGACAGCGCGGCGCGAGATCTGCCGGGAAATGGAGTCTACTCCCTGCACGCTGCTGCGCCATGACTGCCGGAAAAAACTATAAACCCCAGAAGAACCCGCTGCCGAGGGGCGTCAGCCAATGGCGAGGCGGCGGCGCGGGCAGTGGCCCCGCCCCGGCGGGCGAGAGGGGTGATGTCATTGCCCAGCGGGGGCCGCGGGGGCGCGCCGCGCGCCGCCGCTCATTGTGCTCGGCCGGTGCCGCGTCCGCTGCCGGGGCCGGCGGGGGGGCCGTGCTCCCGCTGCTGCGCTGCCTGCGGCGGGCGGCCCTGCACGCATCCCCGCACACGGCTGCCTTGCGCCGAGCCCTGCAGCTCCTGTCCCGGGCGTCTTGGCCCCAAGGTGGCTCGACAGCGTTCCGGAGGGCTGCACTGCTCTGCTCTGCACGGGCGGTGGGGACTGAGCACGCATCCCTGAGCGGGACTGCCTCTTGCGCCCGAGCCCGCTGCACCCATCCCGGGGAGCTGCCCTGCGCCGGGAGGGTGGCCAGCACCCATCCCAGTGGAAGTGGGCTGCCTCGCGCTCATCTCCGGGGTCCGCACCTCGCCCGGCGTGCGGGGGCTGCAGCGCCCAGCCCCGCTGTGCCCAGCGTGCGGCGGCGGCCCGGGGCTGCCGCTTCTTCCCATCGCCGCTGACCGGCTCCTGGCTCCCGCCTCGTTTTATGGTTGTGGAGAGGGAGGACAAATCCCAAACCAGGTGAGTTCTGCGCTCCTCTTCTCTTTCTGCGTGTTTTTCCTTGTCCTGTTACGTCCTCCCTCCCAGGCCCCCATCTCCCGATGCCCTTTCCCGCACTGTGTGCTCCTCAGCGGGGAGCAGCGCTGCCGGGCGGGACTGCGCTGTCGTTCCCTGGTCCTGCTGAAAAAGGAGGGGCGGAGGGACGGGGAAAGGGGGGGGAAAAACCCGCTACGTGGTGTCATCCCGCGGAGATGAGTCCCTCTCGCTGCTCTTCGGGCCTGGGGCTGCGCGTCCCGCAGCCCCCGGGAAACTCCCGCAACTCCGGGATGCTCCGGGCGCCCCGGCGCTGCGCGGTCCGAGCCGGCGGGGAGCCCTGTCTCGTTTGTCTCCCTCGCTGGGTAAGAGTGGAAAATAAGATGGATTTGGAATCGGTGTCGTTAAGCGCTGCGGAGCCTGAGAGAGCTGGGTTTCTGAGGACAAAATAAATCCGAGGTGTGCTTTAGGGTGTTTTTTTGGGGGCGTTGGTGTGCTGTCGTGCGGCTTCGTTGCTTTGACACCGCTATTCCTCCCTCCTTTCAGGGCAACGGGGGAGATTTGAATCCAACTGGCTCTCAGTCCTGGCTGTGAGCAGTTGGTCCAGGTTTCTTTTCCAAGTCACATAATGAGTTAGTATCTTAAAAATTCTTGGCTGGACAGTTTGATGTTTTATTTCGACTTCCAAACTACTGTTCTGATCTTTTTCAGTTTTATCGTAAATACAAGAAGCGCCTCTATTTTAAACTTCGTAGAAACTTCATGGTCCAGCCGAGCTTCATTTTAGTGTGGCTTTTATTTGTTTCCCTGTTTCTTGCTGTTTGTGAGGTGCAATTTGGATCTTTACTTGAATAGTGCTAAGATATTAGTACAAAGTAAGATTATTTCTTTTATTCGTTTGTTATTGTGTGACATCAGAAGGTTTTATGCCCTTCTATAAATAAATTACTTCTGCAATTGGTAGTGGACCCCAGGCACCTCATTATGTGCTGGTGGCAATGAAATGTGTGCACACAGAGGGGTCCTGCTCGCTTCAAGTCTGTCAGATTCTTTCAGTGCCTTTTAAAGTTAATCTTCACCAAAGCCCCACTTGGAGGCTGTTCTGAGAGCAGCAGGAGAGTGTGCAGCTGAGCTGATATTTTTAATTTTTTTCTTCCCCCCTGCTGCGTATTTGCTTCTGCGCTTCTCTTGTGTAACTGGCACTGTGTGTCCTCTGGCAGGGCTCTCCCTGGAATTGCAGTGCTGGGGAGAGGGTGACATGAGTGCAGCGGGGACAATGAAACTCCCTGTTTGGTTTGCTCAAAGTGTTTGTAAACACCCAGGCAGTGTTGGGGTGTCCCTATGCAAGGGATGGTGCTTTACAGCTTCCCCTCTTCCAGTGGGATAAACACGCTGCATCCACACCTCCTTGCCTTTATTTTAACTGTGTTTTTTCCTTCCTTCCTCTTTACTACTGACTCAAAGGGGAAGAACAACAGTGCATGCAGGCGTTGCCTTTGCTTGGTCTTTTTTTAACATTTTTGTTTCCTGGAATGGTGTTTTTCTCTTTATTTTACAAGGGAGGGAACAGATAGTATCATAGAGTGTTTCCCATCTTGGCTGTAAAAGGAGAAGTTTTATAGCAGTGATTTTGTTAGTTTGGGATAGAAGGCACTGGATATGAAGTGATAATTTGAAAGTGTAGCCTGGGAATTGTTCTGGGACATACTGATAGAGAAGTTGGTGAGAACAAGCAAAGAATCCATGGCCAGGGATTTTGCATTTAAATAATACAATTTTTGTGATGCACATATTTTTAAATTCTGTTTTCATCTTTTTATATGTATGTATCTTGAACAAAACAAGCATAAATAGCAATACATATTTGTATGTTTTTCAAAATTTATTACATTTGTTGGAATCAGGAAGACTTGTGACAAGGCATGCTAGCATTTTCAAGATAGATTATACTATATCAGGAGGTGGATCAAAAATGTACCTCAGAAATATACACTCTTGTATTAATCACCTTAAATTTTGCCTTTCAGAAACTGAAATACAGACAAATAGAAAGGGACAAAAAGCTGAAAATCAGTCAATGATTGCTGTGAAAAAGCCCAGATGAGCTTGGGGACCCTTCCTCTTGTCCCACAAAGACCTAAACGCAGTGTGTGTGTTTACTCTGAATCAAGAATTCTCCAAAATGCCAGATGCTGGAAGCAAAGAAAATATCCTAGGAAGGCAGCACTAAACAATTTCTCAGGTCTTTTACTTCCCCCCCACCATTTCTTACTCAGGTCAAGTTTCTGAAGGGAAATTTAGGATTAGGTGTTCTCATGGTCATACTCTCCAGAGTTTTCTTGTATTTTTGTCCTGTTCCTCATGAAATTGAGTATGATGCCAATTATTGGCTTCCTAGTGAAGCCAGAAATCACATCCTTGCAATTGGGTTTTATGAGCATCATCTGTGTGCCCTGGACTGTGTGAAATTGCCTGTCCCAGAAGTGTTGCTGCCCTGGGATGCTTGGATGTCCCCTAGCCTCATGGACAGGGGACCCCAGAGACTGGTGAGATCAGGGGAACTGGGAGGAGCCAGAGCTGGGCCAGCCTTGCTGACTCTTCAGCTTAACCTTCCTCTTTGCTCCAAAGACGAGCTATGAGAGGACAGGGATTTCTGTAGCCTGGAGCTGGAGCCTGGTGAGACAGCTGAAGTTCCTGAACCAGAGGTGGATGGCTGGAGGTGGCTCTTCCGGGAGGAACTGCGGAGTCACTTCCCAAACAAGCAACGGGAGAAAGGTGTCTGCAGGCAAACAACCCCCGTTTGTCACTCTGCTGGGAAAGAACTTTTCTCTGTTGGCTGTTCTGTGCTGTGTGCTCCCCATCTTCCCAGACCCAGCTGCAGGTGGTAGGTGTTGCTCACAGCCTGAGCTGAGTGTGGTGGCTCTCTGATGCAAGCTGTAGAGAGCGCCTGGTTTCAGCTCTGGAGCTGCCCTGGTCTGGGTCCTTGCTGGGACAGCCAAGCTGGCATCCATCAACTGGCAAATTGAGACACTTGCTGTGAGTTTTGTGGTGTGTTCCAGAGAGGTGTATTTGCAGCTGGGCTTTTTGTGGGAGGCATAGGTTTGTTGGCATTTTCTTATTTTTACGTGTAGCCAAACAAGGAATTACAACAGCTGGTATCTAGATAGATTCCATTTCTCATTTTAAGGCTTATTGCCTTTTTTTTAAGGACAGGACCAGCAGTTTGAGTGCAAGCCTTGCTCTCTGTGAGTACAGAAGGAGGAGTGGGGAATGTGCTAGGTGCTAGTTTGTGCATATACAAATATGCACATATTTGTCAAATAACCACCCAGGCAGTGAGAAGATTAGAGAGATTCATTGCAACTGTGTGGCTGGCATGGCAGGAGTGCTGAAAGTAGCACAAGATGGGCCTACCTTGCAGTGATGAAGCACTTTAGATACTTATGCTCACATGGATGTTATCAAAACTTTGGAACAGATTTAGGAGACAGTAAAATAATTTCCTATATTAAAGATGGGTTTCTGACACCAAAAACATCAGCCCAGTTGGAGAGGTCTTGGGGCAGCTGGAGAGCTCTTGAGGCAGAGATGCTCAGCAACAGCTCTGCCTTGGCTGGAGGGCAGATGAGATGACCTGAGGCAGTGTTTTGATTGACTTCCTAGTTTCCACAATTTCATTTTGCAGCAAGTCATTTAGCTTCCATTCCCTCCCAGTGCTTCTGTCAATAACTAACTAAATTCTAATTTTATTTTTAATGGCTCTCTTTCAGTGGGAAAGAGGTGGTCTGTCATGTTTGTCATATAATCCTGGTTAGCCTGTGCATAGATCATGAATTTGAAATGGGAGGAGGCTAGACGTTTAGTCAAGTATTCCTCAGGTGATAATATGTTGAAATAATTAGGGCAGATCAAGGATAAAACTTGTCCCTTAAAATCATTGTCAGCTTTTAAACAGTCAAGACCACACTGAAGTCTGTTGCTGTTGCAGTAGTTTCATAACTAATCTGTGCTATTAAACATTGGCCTTGCATAAGGTATTAGTGAGATTTGTGTTGTAATGTCATTTGATTGCACCTTGTATAGATAAAAATAATTAGAGAGCTTTGTTGCTTTGAGCTGAGCAGAGATATTTAGGTTGTGAACAGCTTGAGATTCACTTGCTATTTGTCATTTCACCTCTGCTGGAGTTACTGCTTTCACTACACTGCAGGGGTGCACTGTTCCCTAATATACTTAAGGCAAAATTTAAACCTATTTAAAACCTATTTAACCTAGCTATTAGTTTCCTGAGATAATTAGGGAATACTTATACAAACAGAGGAGGAAACCTTCATAAGGTCTCACAGAAATCTGCTGCTGTCCTTTTAAATATCACAGGATACCCTGTTTATTTTCCTTCTGTTTAGCAGAAATACTGTCTTTTGAGTACTGCTGAACTAAAAAGTTAACTGTAACCTTTAAGTATCTGAATAGTGTTTTCTTTAAGACCTTGAAAAGAGTAATGAGAAAAGGAAAGAGAGGAGAGTAAAGGAAGGAGAGGCTCTGCTGGCATGAAAAAAGATGAGTTTGTGCATGGTTTCTTAAAAGACTGTATCCTGCAGGCTGAATTTAAATGGGAGGGAAAAAAAAGGTGTTAGAGATGCCAAAGTACAGAAGTCAAGCAGTGCTTGAGTTTGTGTCCTGCTAAAGATGCCCTCCATAGAGAGAGGGACTTCATGCAGGGCCCCAGCAGCCCAACCCTCTGCTGCACTGTGCTGCTTCTCCTCTGCAATGAAGGTTCCAAAAACTCAACTCTGCTTTTTTTGATTAAGCAAAAACTCAGTTTCTCAAGGGGCAGCATGTGTGCATTTAAAGTGGGAGTATTTCTTGATATAAATCCAGGCTGTTGTTTGTAAAAGAGAATTGTCATGGAACTACCATCCCGTAGGCTGGTGCTGAGCCCTGGTGCCAGTTTTTTTGGAACAGTGCAGAAAATGAATCTGACTGTGTATGAGAGTCTTGCATCCCCCACAGGAACAATTATTTGCATGTGCTTTCCTGAGTGTTTTAAACCAAAATCCTTGCAGCCAAAAATAAAAAATTAAAAAAAAAAAAAAAAAAAAAAGGAGCTTTTATTGCTTTGGCAGGAGGGATTAGCCTGTTACCTGGCTCTAGAGGAAGGATGGGACCCCTCTCCAGAGTAATCAAGCACTTAGAATAGAATACTTTCAGTTGGAAGGAGCCTATAAGCATCATCTAGACCAGCTGCCTGAACAGTTCAGGGCTGACCATAAACATGTTAAGGGCATTGCCCAAATGTCTCTTGAACACTGGCAGGCTGGGGTATCAACTCTAGGAAGCCTGTTGCAGTGTTTCACCATGCTCTTGGTAAAGAAATGCTTCCTTGTGTCCAGTCTGAACTTTCTCTGGTGCAGTTTTGAACCATTCCTATGCATCTTATCACTGGATATGAGGGAGAAGAGATGAGCCCCTCTCTCTCCACCTCTGTTCTTCAGGAAGCTTCAGGGAGCAATGAGGTCACCTCTTTTCTCCAAACCAGAGAAGCCCAAAGCCTTCAGTGCTCTCCATAGTTCTCTTCCAGCCCTGACAAAGCTGTGTGGGGCTGCACAGGGTGTTTCACTGCTTAGTGGGATGTTGCTGAAGAGACAGCACCAGTTCCAGGGGAGTTGCTCATGTCCTGCTTTCTCCCTTGTTTTCCGTTTGCCTGAGCCTCTTGCTCTTATGCAGCCACCCCAGCTGCACCTTCAGGAGCTTGGCTACCCCCAGACTACAAATAAATCTGAGGAGTAGGTATAAATGGAGACTTTAACTGAAGAAGATGCAGTGCCTATAGGAAACAGATTATTAGAGGTGCTGAGTAGAAGGATTTGTGTCTGGTTAGTAGATCACTCTACATGAGACATGAAACTTAAGGCACAGGAACTTGTCAAACCCTCCTCTCTATTCACTGGTCATTCTTTTGCTCCAAATAGTAATTTATCCATAAATATGAGCATGATGAGAGATCCAGAAAAATCTGTGCTCCAGAAAAGTCCCAGATCCATGCTTGGGACATAGGCCATTGGTTGAGATGTGAATGCCAGCATTCAGATTTACAACCAATCAAAGAAAACTTAAAGGACTGCCAGGATTAGAAAAGAGATTTTGGGCTTGCTATGTTGCAAAGAACGCGTTCAGTAATGAAAAGCGGACTTGAAAAATAATCATTAGCACTTCTCTGTGATTTAAATTTCATTGCCTGAACTTGGAGAAATGGAAAACAGATCACTCAAGGCTTTTCATCTAACAAGTTTTTAAAGAAAGCCAGATTTGTGTCTAATTAGTGAGAATTTCTTCATGGTGTTTCTAGGGCCTAAAGAGTGGTGTTTTCATGACAGTTGGGGCTGCATGGGAATATTTACTGAAAATAACATCCTTACTTAAAAACGTAGTAGGACAACTTTGTATAACCTGAATTGACATCAAGAAATCCACTACGCCATCTCCATACTGTGTGGTCTTGTTTTCCTGTTGCTTTCTGATGGTAGGTAGGGAGTTGCAAATTCCTTCTTCTCCAACACTGGAGGTTGAGACTTTATTATAATACCTCTTGAACTTGATTAATTGAGAGAGAGGGCAACTGCCACTTGAAAAAATAATTATTTTTCTGTTGTTCTTGCTTTGCAGCTATTAACACAAATACCTGAAAAGTAAATGTAGGCTTGAAAAAGCTTTCCTGGCTCATTTGGTATCCCTGCTAGTCCTCTGGAGATGTCAGATTATTCCATCCTGAGACGAGTAATCTTTAGAGGTGAGAATCAGGTAGCCTGAAATTGCTGTGGGGGTGTCAGTTCATTTTTGCATATTGAGAAGAAGGTTAAGAGAAATAACATTAGCCTTTTTATTCTTGCATCCCCCCTGAAGTTCATGGTGCAATATGTCCTGTGGAAAAAAGGTCTAAGTTAAGATAAACCTGTGGTAATGAGTTTATTTAAATCCCAGCAAAGACTAGAGAAATTTCTAGCTGTTATGAAAACATAAGGGCAGGTTTGGGATTTCTGTGTTTCTGTGGACTGCTGAGGACAGCAGAATAGTCAGCATCTGGTTCACTGGAGATGTAGCAGCAAGTTCAACCTGTGTGATGATGGCTTTGGGCTCTGCTGTTCTTCTCTGTAACCCCTTTTTCTGTGGCATAATTACAGAAAGTGCTTTTACTCCAAAGGGGATGTTTTGACACAGTTTGCAGCTAATTCCATATATTCTGTCTAAAATACACTCAAGTGCAGTGACTATCTGCATCATTGCAATTACTCCAGCCTTGTTGGCAGTAGCTGTCTTCTATCTGTAGCCAACAGAAGATTGTGGTGCCCTCTTAATTTCTCACATATAAGAATCCTTACTGTAAATATTTGCTCTTGAGAGTGTTAAGTACTTTTGAGGGGATTTTTGAACAATGTTGGGTCTATTGAAAAAACCAAACATGTGAAGACTCTGTCAGAGTTAGCAGCAGCTTGAAACTGTAGGAGCAGAGTCGGTGCCTGATTTCTCTATTGCATTTGTCCTTGTTCTGAACAATTTGTTCCTTCTAAAAAGGGAAATGTGCCCATTCCCTTGAAGTCCGCAGTATTCACATTTCTAAAATGTGGTAATAGCATTTTGCTTGTATTGATGTGTGTGTGCACACCTAGAAAACCCCCAGATAAACACAGGTTTCTGTTAACTCTTTAATTTCATCAGGCAAAGAGGAGTCTAAAGTTGGGCTCTTGACTCCAGATGAAGGATTTCTGCTCGACCTATTTAGGAAAAGAAAGCATGAGCACAGGACTTGGTTGGAAATTGCTTTGTGGGATCTGTAGGAATGAAGTCTCGTCTTGTGTTGTGACCTGTGGTTGGCCTGCCCTGAACACCTTGTGCAGGGATGTGGTGTATGGTCAGTGTAGAAACAATCAGTGTCTTTTCACGGTTGTTAATTCCAAATTCTGTCCCTTTGCCTATCACCCAAAACTGGAAAATAAACTTAAATATATCCATATTGTGATTCTGAGGTACTTCTCAGTATTTCCATTATGTTTGTGCTTGACTTTTGCTGCTGTAGAGTGTTTTCCTCTACTAGGAAATCTTTTTTTCCTTTTCTTTTAAGTAGCAATTCTGTTGTCATAGTTCTGCAGAAAAGCTGTGTCTTGGTGCACTTGTACTTAGCTATGCAGGTCACTGGTCCCTATGTGTCTCTAGGAAGCTCTGACAAAAATGTCTTCAAAAGCATGGCTTGTGAGAAGTGTCTGCTGGGTCACATCCCTGTGCTGGAGAGGCTGGAGATTGCCCTGTCCTGTGCCATTATACGTGGTTATTATGGACCCTTCCTGAATTTTCTACTGCAGATGTGACTGTGGCATGGGGAACTTGTAAAGCTCCTTCTCAAGCTGCTGCCTGGCCTTCATGTGTGCTTCCATCACGAGTAACTTCACCTTGCTCATTGTGAGTATCCAGTCTTTTGTCAAGGGCCATCACATTTATATCAGTGTTGTCTCTGGATTGGGAGACTGCTTGGATAAGTCTGTCTTAACCTAGCAAAAAAGATTAATTTTAACTTTTTGGGATAGCATCCTCAGGCTTATTCTGCAGCCATGTGGGTGATTAGCTAGTATTTAATAATAATAAATAAAGGCATGTTTAAAACAAATCCCCCCTAGTTAAGAATTTGCGACTGAAGAAATTCAAAATAAATTGAGTATTGATTTGCACAATGAAATAACCAAGGAAAACATTCATTGTGGGCTGAAGCTAATTCTGTTAGAATAAACGAGGCTGATTGTGAAATAAATATTAAATAAAGTATCTCAGTAAGTTCCTCAGTTTTGCAAAAGCTGTGGCCACAGGGAGGAAGAACCTGGCGTGAATGATTGTTTGTTTACTGCAGCTGTCAGTCACTGTGGGGGAGAGTGTGGTGCATCAGCTTGTGGAGTAGCCACTAGTAACCAGGTCATCCTGCTTAAATGTCAGGCTTCTTGCTGGAAAATGTGTGAAACTACATAAAAATTCTTTCCATCTTCGTAGCACATCTCTCACAATATTTCTCGTTTTGCTTGATGACATCAGTTCTTGGAGATAGAGAGGAAGATTTTAAAAATATCTCCTGGGCAATGCTGGGTGATGCTTAGCTAATGAATTTATTGATGCCTGCCTGATACTCTGGAGGGTTGATCCATTTCTCGTTCTTCCTCTGATGCAGTTTTTGAGTCATTAATCTCTTTATGGCTGCTCCTGTATTCTGTGTATAGATTGAGTTTTATTATCCATTATAAGGTCTTTGGGATAGAACTTCTGTCTGTTAGTCCCCACTTTCTGCAGTGAAAAATGTGCAATTTTCTACAGTCTGTAGGTGTTGCTGTAATGGAAGTGACCCGTGCTGTGACTTGGGTGGGAATAGCCATTAGTAGTTTTGGGGAAACACAGTCTCCTTACTTTCATTGCAAATCAATTTATATAACACACAGTTTCCTCTAGAAATTACATCTTTTGTATTTTGAAGGCAAGACAATTGAATTCTGCATGTCTCTTGTGTTTATAGGCAAGATCCTTCTAAACTTTGTTTCTTGGTTGCCTCCATGCATAAAATTGAGATAACCTCAGAGGGCTGCCCTGAATATTCATCAGTGATTTATTGTGTGCCACTGAAGAAAAGTGTTACCAGCAATGCTAATGAAGTTTATTACTCAGCCCCTCTGCTGCACATTTATTGTTATTTCAAAGATCTGCAGTCTCCACAGTGAGCTCTAGAAAATTCTTGACTGGACTTAACCTGTAGATGACACTAATACCTTTGATTTATGTGGGGCTTTCCCTTTGGAAGAGCGCCAAAGAATTTTATAAACTGCAATGCAAGCCATAGTGTAAATATTGCCTTAGCAGCCACCAGCTATCAGGGAGGTGCTGTGTGATGGATATTGCAGTGCAGCTGGATGTGAGGGAATAGCAAGGAAAAAAAGGAGTTCTGCAAGTGTTGGAGGTGACATAAGGAGAGAAATAAGAAAACAAGCAGCCACTACCTGAGTTCTGATTTTTATATTTGACATGATTGATTCTTATAGATCGAGTGACTCTCACATGAAAGGTGGCATTTTTGTCACAGCCTCATTGTGCTGTGGTCCTGGTTCAGTTGAAGTCGAGCAGAACAAGCCCTCCTAGCAAGCAGGGTTTTCTTTTCATGCAGAGCATGTATATTTCGGGATGTCTTAATTCAAGTAGTGGGGTGCAGCAATGTGTTTTCAGTGGTTCCTCAGGCTGGTATGGTTGGCTCTGTGATGTCCTCCTCTTGCAGAGGCAAAAGGCACAGAGTTTGCCCTGTATATGATCCAAAAGGCTTGAACACATACCCTCTTGACTATTAAGCTGATGTCCCATTAACTCTAAATCCTTTTAGAAAGTGTCAATAACTTGGCAAAGATGTTGGCTTAGACTTTATTGTGTTCAGTTGGGTTTGTTCTCTGAATGGTATAGCCTTGGCTTTTCCCCCTGAATCATAGGTGCCCAACTTGCATTGTCTAAATAACATTGTTATTTTAGGTCCCAGACACCATCATTGGAGAGAGATAGAGTCAGAAGTGGATCATTTTGCTTAATTCCTTGAAGGTGGGTGAGATAAAACAGTGCCACCATGTATGATATCATCTGCCAGCCCAGTTAGTGTTCTAATGGAACTAGGCACAGGGCTCAAGGTGTCAGATCACTTATTAGTAAAGGAGTGGTCCAGCTCTTCTGTCCCATGCAGGAGCATCTCTTTTAGAAAGGTTTTGAGCACTTTCAACTCTGGTAGCTGAGTGCTGCAGCTTCAAGAGCTCAGAAGCAGTAGATGGAGGTCCAGAAACCAGATAGTACAAATCTAGAACTGGAAGCTGTGTTTGGAGCAGGAGAAGAAATGCATGGCTGCTAAGTGTGCTCTTGTTCAGTGTCCTGAACAACCAACCAGCTGTAGCCAAACAAAAAATGGCAAGAGCAGAGGTGACAGTGTGGATGCTGATTTTGGGCTCATCCCATCCACTGTAAAAGCTTGTTTTTCTTAGAAAATAGGGCTAAAGTGTGTATAATGCTTTGAGGAGCAGGGAGCTTGTTGAATTCAGATGCTTGTTTGGCAGTGCTCGTCTGAAGATTGCCTGGCATGGAGTAGAGGTTGCACTGTATCATGTTTAGGCTTGGTGTGGGCAAACGAGAATTTCTTTTGGAGCACCTGATGGAGACCTCAGCAGTCAATAGAGCAGAGTTTGTGGCTTGGCTTTCTGCCTGGCTATAGGCTTACAGCCATCTTTACAGCAAAAACAAAACACAAAGTGTAATTATAGCCTGGTGGATGAATTTATATTTTTGGTATATTCTGTTGCTGGGACTATTTTAATGCCTCAGTGTCCAGGATTCTGGTATTTCTAAATATTTAGTTCTGTATTTTTCTAGGCCATTCCATTAAATATGTATATGTTGATAACAGTCAATGAGTTCACTAATGTTAAATTCAGTGCATTTTTCAGTTTTAGGATCCCATTCATCCATATTGCTGTAATCGATTCCTCCTGGAAATGCTGTTGTAATTAGAGGAGAGAATGATTTTCAAGCAGTGCTGTGACATGTGTAACCAACCTGTCTTGTTTTGAGCCTTTCATTACCTTAGCTTATGACTATAATTGTGTACCATCTCAAGGAGGAGTGTGAACTTTTCATTTGCATGTTAATGGCACTTTGTCTGGGAAGGTGCTACAGGGATTCAAGCAGTGCTATGCAGAAAAAGTAACGTGCCCAGTAAGCAAACAATTTTGATGGTTAATGGTTCAGACATTGGTAATAAGAAGGGTCTTTTTTTTTCTGATACAGCAAATGCATCTTTCAAATGGGCAAGAAAATTGGTATGGTTTAGAAAGAGAATTGTTACAGGGAACTCCTTCCTGTAATCAGCATCTGTCTCTTCTTAGGAAAGAAGAAAGTGCTTATAACTTGTGTGCCCTTTTGAAAGGGAGAATGCATTAATTGAGTCTTTATATGTGTTGTGATACACAGAGATACCTTTGGAAGATCTGTGCTGAAACTTACTGGCTTTCTCATGTGTGAGATGTGAAGCTTGCTTGGCATTTGAGGGGTTTGTCCAAGGCTCTGACATTTTACTCTCCAACTTGTAGTTTTAAAAAGGAACATCTGTGATTTTATCCTAAGCCTGAAGTGGGTCCCAGTGCCTCAGTGTGGGATTGAGGTTGTTTGTCCTCTTGCAAAGAACAGGCTCATAAAGGCTATTTTGGTTGTTCCTGGGAAAGTAGACTCTCCATCACACTTCTGCTTTTGCGTAGGAGGGGCTCTCTCTGAAGGCACAGAAATCCCTGTAAATATCCAAAATGCATCTTGTGTCACATTTCAAGTCCTCCATAATTCCCTACTCTCCTGCTGTTTGCAAGAAACCCAAGCCACATGTTTTCCTCTCTCCATCACCTCTCAGCCTGATGGATCCAAGAGGAATTGCCATTTGCTGTAGGTCAGACCTGGAGGAAAATGAGTAACATGGGCATAACAGCTTAACATTTCCATTTAGGAACAGTTGGATGAGCCTCAAGAGGGGAGACCTGCTGCTTTAAATTAAGAGTGACCACTCAAGTGAGATTCCTTCTGCCTCCTGCCACTGTATGTTCCTGCAGGATCCTGGGGTCCATCATTGCATCCACAGTAGCTGTCAATGGCAAAATGCAGTTTCCACCTGTCAGAGCTCGGTGCTTTCTGGTGGGTGACTGCAGGTTGTGATCACTAAGAGGTAGGGAGAGGCCAGATAACAGCAGTATTTTTGTGCAGGGGAAAGCTCAGTGAGTGTTTTCAAGGAGACCTGACCAGCTGAGAGGGAGAACACGGTTGACAGGGCTGTTTTTGCTTTAAGGATAATTAGTGGGATGTAGGCTAGGCTGTAAAATGAATGTGAAAAGTAATAACAAGGAGTTGGAGCCATAGAAAGAAGAAAAACTGGAAACCCTGAAGATACAAACTGGGCAAATTGTTCTTTAACAGGATCTTTTTTTTTCGTGTGTGTGGAGATGCCAGTAATCCAAGAAGAGATCTATTGAGGCTAGGGAGATAAAATTGCAATAACTGAGATACTGAGATGTGAGAGGATGCTGGGTTGGATTCATCCTGAAGGGACTTGTCTCTCTCTTGTTTAAGGGAAGCTGGGTGGTGTCTGTTTTAAGCTGGAAATCTGAAATCTTCTTAGGTAAGTATCAGCTGCTTGAGAGCTGTTTCAGCCAGTTCAGTTGCTGCACATAGAATGTTAAATGAGGATAGGCAGTATTTCTGTTTTGAGTCTGGGGACAGGGGCACTAGTGTTTGGGAGAGAATTTGGACAGTTGCAGAGCAATGGGATGTGGCCTGTCTGCCTGGAGAAATGGTGAAGACCCCAGGAAAGGCTGGGCCATGATGGATGGCCTGTCTTCCAGCACCTAGGAGAGAGTAGGAAGAGAAGGTAGAAGAAAGTATTATCTTCTCTATTGTGGTAGCTATGGCTTTTATACAAAACTTAGTTAAAAGGGAAAATTTCCTGAATATGGTAGAAAAATAGTTCCCATAGAAAAACACCAGCCCTGTTACAACTTCCTTTACAGACAAAGACAAAAATGCACATAGAGAGCGTGAGACCAGGGCAGAGGAAGGTGCATATTGAGGCTGCAGAATGAAAAGATACTCATCAATGATAGTAAAGAAAAGCAAAGCAGAGTTGGGAACATCAGCAGGGAAAGGGGCTGGAGAGGTGAAATAGTTCAGCAAAGATAATATGAGGCATAGGTCTGGTTTACATGGGGTTATTTCTGAGTTTCTCTTTCTGAACAAGTTACCTGATCTGTTACTTTTTCCCCATTTTGCCTCTGTTTACAGAGTGTTTGAAGATGGACAATAATTCTTAGAAAGTAATTTTTCTATAGTACAGAATATAGTCAGGCTATCAGCCCCAAATTTAAGTTTTATCATGATGCAGGCTTGAAGTTGCTGTTAATGATGAGGAAAGGGAATATGTACATACTGTTTACAACCAACTTGCTCTCCTTTAAAATTTAAAGGATGTACAAGGGGGTAGGTGTGAGGTTGAAAGTGTGCTCGCAATAGTTGAATGTTGAGTGAGTGAAGCTCTTGACTTCTTACTTCAACATTTTTAAAATGCCACAGGCTACTTTCAATGTGATAGACCAAAAAGTTGAGATATTCTCTCAAAGAGAGAGATATATTCTCTCCAACTCACATGTTGTTGGAGCCCATACAACCTTCTGTACAATCTGGTATAAAGAAAGCTCTTGTCATGCACATGGAGGTACCAGCAGTGAGAAAATAACAAATCAAAGAAGAGTTCAACCAGTGTGTAAAGCAGAGACACCACTCATATAAGGTCTGCACCACTTCTCTGGTGCTCTTGCATAACCCAGCTAATGTTTGACTTCATTTTGTGTTCAGTGCTGGCTGTTGTAATGAATGAAGTAATAATTTACTTCTATTCTATGTTACATATTTAATCATGGCTTCCTAATTCCTATGTGCTTATCATTACCAGGCTCTAGATCTGTCCATGAGTGTATTTGTGTTGAGGGTGAAGGGAATGATATTTGTAACCATGCTGAGACTTTATTTTGCTGGCTTTGGGGCAGAAGTGAGTGGACACAGACCTGCTCCAAAAAACATACACTGACTTCTTAAAAAACATTCACTGAGTGCTTAAGTGTAATAAATATACAAAAGAAAAAAACAAAAAAAAACCAAGCTCAATGCTTTCTGTGTGACCCCCATTATTTGCAACTCTTGTATTGTACCTGGGAACTCTCGCTTGGTGCTTGTCCAATTTTGTGGGAAAGGGAGAGAAGAGGTTATCAGTTGCCAAGAAAAGAGACCCAAATGAGTTTCAGGGTGTGCTAGGAACTGCTGGCTGTAGCTTTGAGCAGTATGTGAGGCTCCTGCTGAGTAGCATCAATAGGGCTGTGAACCAAAGTGTGGGGTTAGCAAGCCCACAATGAAAACTTGTATCACTTCACTGGAGATGGATTTCTCCACTCCAAATGCTACACAGACTTTTTTTGGATGTGGAACACTTGGCTTTGCCCCAAGCCCACCTTTTTGCTATGCCAAAACCATACTCAACCCTGTCCCCTTGCGTTGCGCCACAAATGGGACACTTGACCTTTAATGCCTTATATTCCCTGATTGTTGTGGGCCATTAGGTGCTTTTGGCAGTGAACCAGAAGCCTATTTGTGACTTAAAAAGGCATGCTCTGTTACAGGTGGATGTGTTAGCTGGGGCTCTAGTGGCTGTTTAGGCTGGCTCTGGAACCTGATTTATGCTCAGGGTTTGGATTCAGATTCCCAGATCCAACATGCAGCCTTGCCCACGTATGTACCTCCTTTGCAATTTTAAAAACAAGAGGGTGTTCTAACTTTTGGCAGAGATAACCTCATGGCTTTTATCTCTGTAGGTAGCTGGCAGCTGTCATTCCAGAGTTAGGGATGGTTTTTTGCCATTTGTTTTCCCCATCTTCCCCTCTGGGCAGTGTTTTTCCTGCCCTTTTTTGCTGTGCTGGGCAGGGATGCTCCTCTCCGCAGTGCGGCTGGCTGGGCTCATGCCTTGGTGCTCCAGCAGCATCTGCCTAGACATCCTTAGCCCAGATTCATCCCCTGTTCTTCCTGTTTCCCCTGTCTTTTCAACCTATATATCTTATTTCTTCCTTTTATAATCATAACCTAAAATTGCCTCATGGTTTCTTTAAAAACACCTTTTTTTTCCTTTTTAAGCCTAGATTTTTACAGCTGTAACACATTTCCGTTCACCATCATCTGTAGCAATTGAGAGTACTGCCAGCTAAGCAAATATCCCAGTCCAGATGAGGCCAGTTTTACAAGCCTTGTTACCCTGCCTGGATTCTTTACCTCCACAGCAACTTCTCTTCTGCTTTTTGTCATACATGTATCCAGTAGTTCAAGTTGCCTCAATTTCAGTTGTTCTGCACGTGATAATTGCAGAGACACTGAGGAGCTTAGGCTACAAGGGAGCAGCAGCACATGTGAAGAGGGAGGGTTTTTTTCCCTTTGGAGTGAAGCTAAATAGATTGGAGTAGAGGATAGTTTGAAAAGGTGGTTCAAAGCTGGAATTCTTATGTTCTTGCTGGAGTTAGCTGACTGCAATAAAATTGTGCAAGTCATTGTAATCCCTCTGATTTCAGAGAGAAAACCAGTGACTTTTTATAAATCTGCTTTTAAAATTAAGACTTAAGATAATATTGTTGTTCAAGTTCCTTGCACAGAGCTTTGCAGGATGGGTGGATTTGGGCTTGAAGTGCCATTTCAGGGCAGTGCTGATGACTGCTGCCTTGGAAAGAATAAAGTCTGAAGCGCTAAATAGCACCTGTACTGCAAGCAGTCAGCCAGATATCTTCTTTTATTCTGACTTGTGGTTTTGGTCTTCACCTCTTTTACCTGCTAAGAGGATAAATATGCACCAAAATACGGAAAAAAACCCCTTCTTCTGTTCTCTGGATATCCAATTTCAGTCACATGTAGTATAGGAATACATACAGAAGGAAATAAATATGGAGCTTCTACAGAAGTCTTGTCTTTGCTTTACACAGGCTCTGTTAGACAAGAAATCTCTTTAGAACTCACGACAATTTGCTGTGCAAGAGGAGCTGTTGTTGGTACATTATTTTATACTTGGTGGGAGCATGCTGTGCTTGTGTTTGAGGGGATAAATGGCAAACTGAAACACAATGTGAGAGAATTCTTTATTTCCCTACATAAAAATGCCTTATGTTGAGTTTTGAATTACAAGCAGTATTTTTGGGTAGACTGCCCATTTTGTTAAAGAACAAATGGTGCTAGTCTAAATAGTTTTGTGCAAAATTGGGAAAATGCAAGGGATGAACAAATGTGAAATGTGCCTTACCCCCATAGGCACAGTCTGTCTGCCTCATACCATCTCAATTGTCAAGCTCCATCCTAAAGGAAAATTTTAAGTAAATATGCATTTGAGAAGCTGAAAATGCAGTCTTTTTTTTGTGACTGAAACACTTTTCTTCCTGTATTGTGTGTCAAGATCTTGAACACCTGAGTGTAACTAGCTGTAGCCTTGAGACTACTACTAGGTCTCCTAGTCAGGATGGAAAATATTTGCTCTGTCACATCCTTTCAACCTAAGGCTGTAGAACTGTATGGTGTCCAAAAGTGGCAGCCTGTTCTTCTGTAATACCCAATGAGAACTGCTCTTGCTCGGATTTTGTTTTCTCAGTTTCCCTTTTTCTTTTGCAGCATGTCTTCGAATTCCCCTTTGGCCCATGCTCTCTCCCTTGCCCAGTCCTTCCCACAGCCGCGTACATGCCCAGCAATCCAGAAACTCTGCACCCTGAGCTGAGAGTGCTGGGTGTGCCAGCCAGCAGCCCTTGCAGGGAGGGCATGCCCCAGGACCAGTGTGATGGGGGGTAGCCTGGCTGGAATCCTCCATGGAACAGTCATGTTTTCTGTGTAGCTGGCTTATTGGATGGGTGAAAGAGCAGAGTTCTTCTGTCCCTCGGCTTGTGATTGCATTCCTAGTACCTTCAGTAGCACGAATGTTCCCTCTCCTTGGTGTGGGTGAGGGTTAATGCCTGAGCCTTGCCATACAATTCATATTGCAGCTGAAGTTGTTGTGGGAATCTATTTATCTCGTGGGTGATACAAAGTGACCTCGTTTGGTACTTGCTGCCTGGAGGAATGAAGGTGGGTGTCTCACCCGCAGTCCTGCGGGCACAGTCTGGCCACGGAGGAAGAGCAACGACGACTTGCCTTCCTTCTGCCTCATATCCGAAAGATAAAGGATCCAAATTAGTTATCCATGTGTTATCTCATTATCTGTAGCTAATTTGTATGGGCATCCCTGATGCTGGATGAGGTTTGTGCAGGAGCACGGTTTTGCTGTTGCGATGGAGGTTCTGCAGTGCAAGCTCACTGAGGCTGGAGATTTTGGGAGGACGTGGGGCCTCAGTGTACATCCATGGCCAGTGTTGGAGTGCAGTGGTGCAGTTTGGTACGCAGCTGCTTTTTCAGGAAGACAAGTGAAAGAGTTTGTGGCTTTCCTTAGAGAAGGGGCTGCTTTCCAGCCAGCTGCCCATCTGTGGTGGTGCAACTTCTGTTCCCCCCAAGCAATCACCGTGGATGGGGGTGTTGGAAAAAACCTAACCCGCAGAGGAGCACTGCTTGCCACACTGTACAATAAACATTATTCCTTAGGGCCCCCTTGTTCCTTCTAGGCAAGAGTATTGCACTGAAGTCTAGGAGTGGAGAGCAGTTTGCAGGAGAGGAAGGGCTGGAGATAAACTGATGAACTAAAACCTGCTAATGAAATGAGTGATGTAAATCTGCTGTGGGGATATCCTCAACTTCCCAGATTTTGAGCATGCAGCCAAAGACAAAAGGGAGTGCGACTGGAAGGAACAGGCTCTCTGGGGACCTGCTTTTGAAGTTACAAATTATTTCCCTATATTTAGAAAATCTACTGTAATGAAAGATGTGTGGTGCTGGTCATGCAGGCAGGGTGCAAGGTGCTTTGGATTGCCTGGGTGGGAGCAAACACTGGGGTGTCTTTGCTGCTGTTACCTGTCTGGCAGATCAAAACTCACACCAACATCCATGGTTCTGGCTTGCTTTGAGAACATGGGAAAACACACCTGTTGTTGGACATGTGGCAAGAAATGGCACAGTGATGCTGAGCGTGGGAGCAGAGGAGGGGGCTCACACTGCTGCCAGCTTCTCCTGGCTGTGCTGTGCTGGCAACCTCCCCTGGGGGCCTAGTGGCTGAGCCCTCGTGGAGTTGAGACCTCCTTTGCAGCTAGTTCAGGCTCCCTTTGACAGGCAAGAAGTCAACACATCCAGGAGCATGTGATTTTCATTGCCCTCGCCTGAATGTCTGCTGGGGCTGAATTGCCTGGATCCCCAAGAGCTGCTCAGTAAGAAACAGCAAACATTGTCCCTGGGAAGGAGCAGCTGTTTATATATAGTGTGCAGTGAGTTCAGGAGTGATTATTAGGAAAACATTGCTTTCCAGTCATAAAAAAGGGCAATTTTGTTGTTTCCTTTCCTCTAAAACAGGCAAGTTGGAGAGTCAGGGATTTTCATTTGCCATGACAACCAATGAAACTGCCAAGCCATGTGATATCTTTATCCTTCCTATGATTAAATCTTTTTTTAAAACAATTTTTAAGGCCATGTTGCTAACAGTCGGGAAACATCAGGTGTTGTTTGCTTTTCTCATGTAGATTAGTCAGGATTTAATTTGCATGTTTTTATTTAAGAGCTGTGGAGAGCTGGGAGGTATTGATATTTCCATGATTTGTGGTAAGGATGGTATCTTAGTTCAGAATTGCTGTATTGCACTGAAGTTTTCCCCACTCTGTTCCTCTCCCCCTTTGAGACAGGACCACTCACCACTGTCTCCCACAGGACAAAAATTATCGTGGGACCCATCAGTGCTGCTGAGCAGTGATGAGGTTCAGAGCCTTGGAGATGTTGGTTTACACAGGATACAAATGGCTTAGAGACTGTATAAGCCAATAAATCTTTTCCTGTTCTTATGCCAGCACAAGGTTTTGCAAAGACAGAAAGTGTGAGGGATGTGACTCTTGGTGCTTGGTCCATGTGAGAGCTTCCCTTGGCTCTAGGTCTGAGCACCTCTCACTAACCAAGAGCCTGGTGGTGCTGTTGCTGTCAGCAAAGCGGAGTGCCAGCATTTATCCTCTCTTTTAAAAATTGCTGTCTTCTATTTAGGAATTTCCTCAGGGTGCCAAATATAGATTCAACACAAGAAAAAAGCCCCACAAGCTCAAAGCTCAACCCCAAAAGCTGCTCTGTTGCTAAGGAATAAAAATAGATGGTCACAAACAGGGCACTGACGTGCCAAGTTGTGTCCCCATGACCGTGCAGCTGCATGTGCCAAGGTCCCTGTCCCAGTGGCAGCACTGCCCAGGCTGCACACCTCATGTTGGCATCAGTGTCTACAAAGGACTGGCTGCTGCTTGCTTTAAGTAAGTAAGAGGAAGTAACTTTCTGTTTCCTAGTCTTAGTCCCAAAGAGGTAAAAACTTCAGAGGGCTGCTGCCAGGAAAGTAGTAGTAAGGAAAAAAACACGTATATTTTTGTGTGCTAATATCTACAATACAGCAATGTCTGTGCTGGAGGAGTCCTGAGAGGTGGGAAGATATTTTTGAACAGAAGCACCATTCCTTGGGAGAGCCTGGGCTGTCCCAGAGTTGCTGGTCATCGATGACATCAGAAGGGTGAATATTGGTGCTGCAGGAGCTGCGGCTGTGCCTTCACCTTCTCTCCAAATGCAAATCTTTCTCTGCAGATCTCTGCAATAATTTATTAACCCATGTGGCTGGAGATGGGCAGTAGCTGAGCTGGGTGTAGAGGTGTGCAGAGGTGGGGATGTGATTTATCTGGGCTGGAGAGCAGCTGTGGCCAGTGCCACCTTTCAATGTGTGTGTGCGTGCACATGCAATGCTTGGTTTTGTGGGGCCCTGCCTGCTTAGCCCTCAAGGTGCTGCTTGTTGCATCAGCTCTAAACAATAAATCTCAACCCTGGAATACAGTTTTTAAAATCATGGTTTTAGATTTTGTACTTCTAAGTGAGATGTTTGACTAAAGTCCCTGCAGTAGCAGGAGGCCTGGAGCAGAAAGCTTCTGCTAAAGAGCTGCCTTTTAGTGTTTAAGGATTTGTTTTAGTGCCAAATTTACCCTGTGCAGTTTCTTGAATTGCAGCTGGTCCAAAGCTGAGATGAGGCTTTAACAGCAGATAGCTGTCCTAGAAGACTAACTGTACATTTGCAGTGGTTTAGGGCAAATAAAAAGTACTGTAATCACCTGAAACTATAAGGGGAGCTGAAAATAGGCTGTGTGTTAGTGTGTGAGCTAAAATGGAACCAAAACATGAATGTTGTTCCTTACCTTCTAAAGAGACCTGTGATATCATTACAAAAATCTTACTTGGGAGCCATCATATGATGTTACTGTTATTGAGGTACTCAAGATAGTAAACATTCTTCTTTACAAAATTAAATTCTGTAACCCAGGCTATAAAGTCTAATTCTGCTGTCCCACCCTCAGGGGTTTTTTTCCCCTTCTGGATTGGGTCCCTCCTGCAGCTGTCTGGAGCAGGCAGGGTTGGAAGCCTTCCCTTTGGAAACATCTTCTTAAGCCAGCCCTGAAGCTACACCCAAGTCTCTATTGTTTCTACTTTCTTCCCTCTCTGAACAATTTGTTTTTGTGAAACATCTGCTGCTCTGGCAGAGACTCACAGTTAAAGCTGTACTGCAGTGTTTCTTTGCAGAAATGCAAAGAATATTCCCTGCCAGATCAGTCACTTGCCAGACAGGACAGTTCATCCCTGCTGAGGGGTTTCCATCAGATGAGACCATTTTTAGAGGGAAGACTTTCTTAGAGGGTAGTGTGGTTCCATTAGGAAGCTGAAGCGTTGTGTGCATGGGCGTGCCTGGTACAGGTAAAATGTGTTTCCTGTCTGGAAATAGGAGGTGGTAAACTGAGACCACTGGGGCAATAATCAGCCTAGGTCAGAACTTATCAACTCAACTTGACCTTAGTGGCAGACAGGGCCCCTGGTTTGGGATTCCAAGCTCATCTTTGGAGGCAAAAGCCTGTAACACTCAAGTGTATTTTATTGCTCTTATCCTATTATTTCATGTTAAGAAATGCTGTCACTTCTAGGTAAGAAATCTTCCCTTAAAAGCTGTAACAGAGGCAGAAATCCTTCTGAAATGCAAACCTGCTGTGGCAAAATGCTGCCTGTCCTATTGTGGTGGTCCAGGTGTGGTGCACAGCTCACGTCTGGCTCACATACGATGTTGCATGTGTGCTCATGAAGAGGGAGCCTCCAGCTGAAACACAGGGTCACTTCTTTATTTCCTCATGTTAGTTGAAAAATAACCACAATAAAGAACTCTTTTATCTTAACAACCCACCTCTGGAGTAGTAGGTTGCCCTTGAAAATTTTGCCTGGGAGTGACAGCCACCTTCTTGAGGCACCAGGAAGAAGCTGCCCCCAAATGCAAATGACTGACTGAGGATGGGTGCTTGAACTTGGCAAATTAATGCCCTGGTGAATTTGTGTTTGTTCCTGGATGAAGTTCCTCTAAGCAGTTGTCTTGGGGAGGCTGCTTCACGGCACATCACACTGTAACAGAATGTAGGAGAGGAGCTGGTTAGGGATTGAGCTCCTCTCAGTGAAGTGTAATTGTAGAATCCTCGAGTGGCTTGGGTTGGAAGGGACCTTAAAGATCACCTGGTTCCATCTCCCCTCTTATGGGCAGGGAACCTTCCTATAGATCAGATTGCTCAGAATCTCATGCAACCTGGCCTCAAACACTTCCAGGGTTGATTTTCACAGATCTCTTCCAACCCAAACTATTGTATGGATCTATGATTTTTGTCTTTCTTCTCTTTCTCTTCCTCTGCTGCTAATTTATTACTAATTACAATACTTAAATTACATATTTATAATATATATAAAATATATATTGTATACTCAAATACATATTACTTTATATATTAAATGTATTTTGGAATATATATATTCTATATTTAGACTTCAGAATTGCTAATTTATTACTATTACAATACTTAAATTACATATTTATAATATACATATAAAATATACATTATATATTCAAATACATATTACTTTATATATTAAAATGTATTTTGGAATATATATATTCTATATTTAGACTTCAGATATATTTGTCCTAAGCCAAAAGCATTTTTTTCTGCTTGCTGCTCCAGGACACTGTTGATTTGGCACAGCCTGGCCTTCACCAGTGGCATGGCAGAGGAGCATCATGCACAGGGCTGCACGGAGCCCAGAGCCCAAGCTGTGAGGTACCAAGCACTGCCCAGACCTCAGACACCTGAAAGTGCAATTAGCTGAGGTTTAATTACTTATTACTTCTAATAGGTTTGATGGAGAAGTGATATAAATCCCAGTAAATCACAAGCTTACTTAAGCAGAAGTGAAGAGATGGAAATAATGGCTTATTTTTTTCAATTAGAAAGCATTCTTTCTAAACAAAACCTTATTGGGTTTGGTTTATTTTGTTCATACCACAGACTCTGACACAATGAAAACAAGATGGTCAACAGCAGTAAGACATGTCACTGCAGTTAAAACTCAAGCAAATTTTCTTGGATAGTCTGGGTTATGAAAGTGTGTCTAAGGCACATATTCATATTTCACAATACATTTATGATTATGTCACTGCTAAATGGCATAGTTACACTTGTGCTAATTCTGCACTTGCAGCCCCATTTGAGTCATGATGTTCCTGTAAATGCTTTCTTGAAATTCTTTGGTTATGATAGCTTTTCTCGTATATTCTCAAAAATGATGGTGTCAAGCTGTCTAATCTCCCAAATTTTTAGCAGAACCTTGTCACCCAGTTTCAAAGCTTTTCCATGTATGATCATGATGCCACTCAACGCCCTGCCAGCCCAGCAAACTAATGCATCAGGAGACTTCTTGGCTTTTTATGTGTTTGACATGCACAAGCCTTTATTCTAAACCAAGGATTTGTTTCTCCACTGGCTTTGCCTCTTTGTGAGGTGGGCAGCCTGCACGTCACTGCTTGGAGTTGCACTGTCCCCAGAAACCTCATGGGGACACCTGGGCTTCAGCCTGATCCTGCACCTGGCTTCTAAAGACACAAAATCTCACATAAGTTGCTGATGGGTTTCCCCATTTTAGTGGCTCGGGTCTTGGTGTGGGAGCTTTAGTTCACCCAGAGAGTTGGACTCAGTAAGCTTTCCTGGCTTTTCCATGCAAGATATATTTCACTTACCTCGTGGCTGTAGTTTAAAAAATAATTTTGTTGGTTTTTTTTCTTTTTTCTCCCCTTTGGGAAGAGGCTGTTGTTTTTGAGTGGATGAAACAGCATTTTTTGACTGGATTTCTGGCAATGGAATTTTTTCCACACTTGGAAGTCAGCCTGTCTGCTGTGCTGGCTGTAAATGCTTCAACACACAAAAACATGCTGCTGCAGAGTGTACAGCTTGGTGGTCGAGGGCTGTGCTAAAATGTAGCCAAGACCAACGGAGTGTTGCTTTGAGCATGCAGTAATGTCCCCATCCCCAGGCATGTCTTCAAAGATGTTTATAAAAGCAAGTCTTAATATTGCACCAACTTTTTGCAGTGAAAACCCAGATCCTGACAGTAAATGGAGTGTCAGGCTGTTCTCATGCTTCTGAAGATGGTATATGTCCTGGGGGTGCTGGTATGAGGTCTGGTCAGACACCATTGAGGCATTGTGGCTGTGCATGTCAGCAGGATTTTGTTTAATCCTAAAGAAATTAATTTTCTATTTATCATTTTGTAACTACTGCATGTACCTCATTATTCCTACATGACACAGAAGTCTGATGGGTTTATCTGTGTGAGGAGAATTATTATTGTTAACAGTTCAGTCCTCAGATGTGTGTGCTGAAATATACCTTGCTGTCTGCATGTGATATTTAGCACTTCCATGGCCATTCCTAATGCTGACGTGCACCACTGTCTCTGGGTCAGACAACTTTCTCTCCAGGAGGTGAGGAAGTTAGATGAGGACACTACACCAGGCAAGCTGTGAGTTGCCTGATCTCTCACCAAGGGTCTTTGGTGGCACTGAGATCCCCCAGGAGGTGTCCAACCCAAACTCATCTTTCTGCCATCCAGCCAAAAAGGATTAATGATGTGTGTTAATGCAAAGTCCCCCAGAAGACTTCACTCAGGAGTGGAAAGCCTGGACACAAAGCCTTTTCATCGTCAGGGGATGCCTGGAATGTGTGAAAATCCAAAGATTGCTCCTGAGTGTGAGATCTGTACCCTCCAGTGTTAAGCCAAGCAGGCAGCTGGAGAGGGCAGTCTGCAGGCTCTGATGTCCAGCCACGGGCTGGGGTAAGGCTGGGCTGGCTTGTGTTAAGTGGGAGCACCACAGCAGAGCATCCTGTTCTCTGGAGCTCTGGCTCCAGGCTCTTCTTTGGGCTGATATTGGTGCAGGATTTCCCTGCTTGTTCTGTGGGGAAGCAGCTGTAATTGCTGGTCAGTGGGTTCCTCTGTAGAACCTACACAAGCTCCTGGAGGCCAACTCATGTGTGAGCCATGACCTGAGCAAAGTAGTTCAGTGAGATGCAAATTTTCCATGGTAGCAAAAGGGGTAAAGCTTCAGCTTTCCTTTTATTTATGGAAATATATCTGTGGCTTAAAACATACATCTGATACATGACCACTTGCACCTATTCAGCTTGCTTGGTTGGTGTGGGAGAAACACCCTGAGTGAGTCATTGAGGAGCATGAATCTCTCCATACAGCGTAGGGCTGAGGTTTTCGTAATCTGGAGATTTTTAAATGTGTCTAGACTTTTGAATGATCAGCAGCTCATCAGCCAGTGTTGCTGGGTCTGCAGTGCATGGGGAAGCCCCATGCCTCCCTGCACTATGTGCATAGTTGGTTGATACCTCCTGGAAGTGTTGGATGGATTTATTGAGTGCTGTTGGGACCTTCTCCCTTCCTTGAAAGAGGTATGTTTAGGATTGCCAGGGCACAGGCAACTGGATTTAACTGCAATGGTAAGTGTGGTGGGAGGAGTTGAGAGATGTCAAGCTCTGCAACCCCAGGTGCCTACAATACATCTTTCTCTCTTGATTTTGGAAAAGATATTCCTGGAGTTTTAACGTTGCACCGTGCCAAGAGCATGCATCCCGTGTACTTGTGGTTTTGCCACCATCAGCACAGAGGCACGCGTGATCCAGACTTTCTTGGGAATTAAGTCCCTCTTAATTTTTCTAATGTGAACGGAAGTGAAATCAAACCCTGTGGGGATGAGGAGTGAGGAAGGTGGGCAGGGAAGCAGAGGGAAATGCAGCTCGTTTGCAGAGGGGCACGAGCTGGGCTCCTGCTTGCTGAGTGCAGGAGCCTGCTTGGGTTGGCAGGTGCTTTGGGAAGGAAAATATTTTATCCTGAGTTATGTAATGCAGCAGCACGTCCAGACCTGAATTCCCTGCAATTTTCTGGCCTGCAAGGAATAATTTTCTGCTTGAAATATTAGCCTTAGCTTTGAGTTTTGTTGCTCATGTGGCATATGCAATCAGTGTAATATCTGTATACATAACTGCTGCTGTTTGAACTTGAGATGTTTGGGTAAATTTATTTTTGTTTATAGCTGTTGGGTGATGAAGAACAGAAAATACTTGTTTATTAAGCACTCTATAAATACATCAAAACCTGCCCTGGGCTACTTCTTAGATCCAGCAGGTGAAAAAGGCTGCGGATCTTTCTCTGTGCCTAATTGCAGCACTAGGCTGTGATGGGGTTTTGAGGTAGGGTAGAGCTGAGGTCCAAATTATCAGCGTTCCTGTCTTGATATAATTTTGGTCTTAATCCTTAAATGGGGCAAAACCTTTGCAGCTGTGGATAGTTTGGTTTTTGTTCTGTTTTGTTTCTCATGCAGCTCCTTACTGGGTAGAAAACTGGCTGGATGGCTGAGCCCAGAGAGGGGTGGTGAATGCAGTTACATCCAGCTGCCAGCTGGTGCCAAGTGGTATTCCCAGGGGCTCAGTTTTGGGGACACTCCTTTAATGTCTTTATCAATGATCTGGAGAGGGGATCAAGAGCACCCTCAGTCGGGTGGGTGGTGGCAGTCAGGTGGATCACATCAAGTGGAGTGGGAATGTTCATTTGCTGGATGCCAGAAAGGCTCTGCAGAGGGATCTGGACAGGCTGGATCTGAACCTCTGCATGAGGTTCAGCAAGGCAAAGTTGGGTCCTGCACTTGGATCACAGCAACCCAGGCAGCATTATAGGCTGGGGGCAGAGTGGCTGGGAAGCTGCCTGGTGGAAAAGTCAACAGCAGCTGAACATCAGCATGGGAAAAGCAGCCCACTTCCCTTTTCAGGTGTCTTCCTGGGAGCAGGAACTTGTTTGTACAAGGTTGGGTGAGGGAAGGAGAGCTGAAAGTCCCTGGTCCCTGGGCTTTTGCTTTGTGTGGATCTCACCAGTCTTTTGGTTGAGTTGGAGTTAATAAGTGAAGAATATTGAAAACTTTTATTGCACTGTCTTGCCCAGAGAAACACTGAGGTTCTGGAGGATGTCCTGAGAAGGGCAATGGAAGTGATGAGAGGTCTGGAGCACAAGTCTGATGAGGAGTGGCTGAGGGAGCTGGGGGTGTTAAGCTGGAGAAAAGGAGACTCAGGGGCATCTTGTCATTCTACAACTGTCTGAAAGGTGGCTGTAGTGGAATAGGGGTCAGTCTCCTCTCTCATGTGAAAAGCAATAGGATGAGAGGAAGCATCAAGTTGCATCAGGGGAGAATTAGGTTGGGATGAGGAAAAATTTCTTCACTAAAAGGGTGATGAAGCACTGGAACAGGCTGCCCGGGGAGGTGGTGGAGTCACCATCCCTGGAAGTGTTTGAAAAACATGGAGATGTGTCAGTTAGGGAAATGCTTTAGTGGTGGACTTGGCAATGTTGAACTCGATGATCTTAGAGGTCTTTTCCAACCTTGATGATTCTATGAATCTGTGAAAACTAAGTCTAAAACAAGTCCTGCTGTCCTTCAGCTGCATTCCCACTGATGGATCACCTCTCCAGGTAGAGTCAAAGCCCTGCTTCAATTTATCCTTCCTGGCCTCTTGTTCTGTCCAGAGGAGCCATATGTGGGGTCTCATGATGGAGTGAAGCAGAGCAGTGACACAAATGAAATAAAACCCCACAAAACTGATCCTGTATGAGGCTGGCAGGAACAGCCCATGGAGGCTGGTTGGGATGCCAGCTGCATAAACTGCCTTGAGGAAAAACAGCTGTGAAACCAAATTTTCTGCCCTGCTGCCAGCCTTGGACTCTACTCCTGCTTCGTATCATGACAGGACACGTCTCTGCGCTGTAGTGTTTGTGATTTGAGCATGGTGAGGAGTGGCTGAGGCATGGACTGGCATCCCATCTCCTGCCCTCACTGCAGGGTCTTGTCTCCTTCAGAGGGTGGGACAGGCAGCTGCATCCTGAGCACTTGAAACCACTGCAGGGATGTGAGGCAGAGCCTTGTACCTACAAACACAAGAAAAGGGAGGGGAAGAAAAAACCCCAACCCACACCAAAAATCCAAGAAAACAAAAACAAATAGAGAAGTTGTGCTCTGCGTTTGTTTTGGGTTTTTTTTAAGCATATAATGCAATGTGCTGTATTGCTGAGATGCACATTCCTCAGCTGAGGGAAGTGGGGTAGAGGGTGAGACACATCTTCTCTGGGGAGAGGGGAGGGTGTTGTGAGCCTGAGTCAGCAGCAAAGGTCACTTGGCTGCAAGGCTTGGCGTGCAGGAGGAGAGGATTTCATAACGTGGCCAGTGCAGGTTTGTGTGCCCAGCACTGGCAGCGTGTGCACTGGGATGGAGGAACACCAGCTGGGCTGACAGGGTGACATGGGCAGGTCACCCACCCACTCTGCCTCACAAAACACTGCTCACTCTTCCTTGCTGCTTCCTTTGCTTTCTCCCTTCCCATGCCCTGATTTCTTGTATCTCTTCAGTTCTGGCATTTAATCTCATCATTGCATGATTTGTTTTATGGTCTTGGCTCGTCTTTCAGTTCCCGTTTGGGGTCATTATCACATGTGATTAGTCCTAGAGCCTAATGAAGGGGATCAGACATAACTCTAGGGCATGTCTGAGCCATTTAGCATTTCTGACCTCAAAGATCTGCAGAGAAAGTTTATTTTTAAGCTTCCTAAGAAGATAAATTTGAATTTTGGATTGTTTAGGGTGCAAGTAATGGAACTGCAATCTCTCTGGGTGGAGCATGCCCTCTGGGGTATGAAGGATCCCAGGAATAATTATGCAGTGCTGCGTGAGTATCATTAGTCTCGAAATAGACTTTTGGTGGATGATCACGTTTTTCTACATGGCAGAAGTAGTGTGAAACCTTGAAACCTTATGTTAACATTTGGTCTTCATTTAAGAGCACTGTCAACGTGTGTTTCATACTGCTTTTGTTATCCAGTCCCACTCTGGGAAAGCCAGTCACGAAGATATGGAATGATTGTAACAAAGTAAAAGCCCCAGAAAATAAAAAAAAGTGCATTTTTTTGGGCTGTTTTTTAAGGTCCCACTTCTTCACTCTACTGAGAGAGCAAGGATCTGCAAGGACTTGTGTGTTGGAGCTAGGTGAAGTCAGAGCATCCTCAGGACACCTCCAGCTGCTGCTGTCTGGTGGCACTGTGCTGCACTGTGTCCCTGACCCGGGTGAAGTGACATGTCTGTGCAGTGACTCAGCTGTGTTCCTACTAACCATCTGCTGATGTGATGCAGCTCATTAGTCACTAATTGGTGTGGTTACCCTTTTTTTAGGCTGTTGGAAAGGCCAAGGGCCACATAGACATGAAGCAGCTGAGTCAGTCTTCTACCTCTTTTGCCCTCGGGTCCAGCAGACTCTTGGTGGTGGTTGGAGAGCTGTTTCCATGTTCTCTGCCAGGCAGAAACAGACTGTCCCAGCTTTATCTTGTCCTCTCTGATTGTTTGACTGTAAGCCTATCACAGCTGTTTGATGGGACTAGGGTCTGTAGCTGGAGCCTTCTGGTGTGTGCCACAATGAACCCTCCAAAGGAAGGACCTTTGGAGGCAGTGGGAGATAGTGCCCTGACTTTGGACTGACCATGAGAAGCTGGTTTCTCCTAGCCTGCATTTCCTTCCTTCATCAGCTCTGTAAAAATCCTCTAAGCAATCTGGGGATTTACTGAGGATAGCACTTTTAGAATACATTTTTCCCCCCATTCCCCACCCATCTGCCCCCATACTCCTGCTACATTTATCATCCTAGACTCCATCACCTCATTCTCTGTCTAATCTATAGGTGCTGGTGAGTTAGGTACTGGTGTTTTGGTTTTGCCTTACATGGTATCTGAACTGATGGTGTGTAAATCTGCCCTTTTTCTGATATCTTGAGGGCAGGTCTTTGCTGTGTGTAATACAGCAAATCCTCCTGGACATAGCTGGATTTGGACACTGTCCTTTGCTTTCTTGTCTCTGGGTTTTTCTTTCTGCCTAGAATCTGCACCTGAATCTCTTCTGGCTGTTGTTGCTTTCCTGGGAGGTTACAGACCCCTTTCTGGGCAGTGTTGGCAGCACCCTTAGGAGCACTGGAGATGGAGGTGTGGATGCTCATGCCTCATGACTTGCTCAGCTGCAGCAAATGCATTTGTCAGCAGCTCAGCTCTGCGTTTGTCTCTTTGGTCCTTCCCATGCTGTGACTGGCATAGGAAGCCACGTGGATCTTCCCCCATGCAGGCAACCCTGCCCATCTCCTGTGACATTGCTGAAATCTCAGTCTCTGCATCCTGCCACGGAGCTTGGATTTGGGGCATGGATTGTGCTGGAAAATTCCTCAGCTACTCTGTTCACTTTGCTTTTGAGCAATCTGAAGATTCCTCACAAAACTAAAGACAATTATCAGAGTAGTAATATTCCTAATAGAATCTATTATTTCTTTTCTTCTAAAAACCTCTCGTACTTCAGCTAAACTTACCCTACTTTTCACTACATTTTTAGAACATGAACTCTTCCTGTTTTTAAGGCAAACAATGCTGCTTTTGCTTTAAAATTAAGTACCCTACCTGTTCTGCCCTCATGTTTGCCCAAGCCCTACTCTGTGTGCACTCAGTGTGCTCCTGGAATTGCTCATTATGGGATTTGGGATATTTCCCTCACAGGAGTCAATTACATGATCCCCTCAGACAATGTGATAAAGTCCATGCTGTCTTTTGGATCTGATGTAGCTAAAAGCAAAAAAAAAACATTTGGGGACTTCTAGGAATCAGTGTCTCAGATTTGTGGGGCGCTGCTTGGAAAGCTGAAACCAGCATCCCTAACTTGTGGGCAGCCAGGTGAGACGGTATGGGAACAGAATGGGGCCAAGGTTTCACAGCAGCTGACTTTGACTACGTGGATGCCCCAGCTCAGAGTGAAAAACGTTCTCCCTTATCGAGGATCCACGTGTGTGCCAAGAGACCTTTGTTCTGAATATTTGGAGTAATAAAGTTCAGCTGGGATAAAAGGGCATGTCCCCACTGGCTTGGTTCACACAGTGTTGTGCTCTCTGTCTCTCTTGCAGCTGCGTAAATGAGTATGGAAGATTATGATTTCCTCTTCAAAATTGTTTTAATCGGCAACGCCGGGGTGGGGAAGACCTGCTTAGTCCGTCGCTTCACTCAGGTAAGGCTGGCTGCCTCTTGGATTCTGGAATGTTGGGATGGGGACAGCACTGGCATGGGAGCATGGAGCCTGCAGCTCTGCACTGAGGGCTCTGCCAGCATCACAACTCCGAAGCATTTTGTTGCTCGCATCTTTGGTGCATGCATCACATACAGTGATATACCGGCACAAGCAGAACATCTGTATCTAATGCTGCACCTGGCCCCGTTCTGGAGTTTGTGTTGGAGAAACCTCATTCCTCTGAGTCCCCTCTGAAAACCACCAGGACAACCTCTCCTGTTTTGGTGGTGTTCTGGAGCAGTTATAAGACCAACAGGTCTCCTGGTCTCCTCTCCAACATTTGATGCACAAAGTTATTTGTCATTAGTAAAGAAATAATCTGGGTCCTGAGCTGTCAGCCCAGTGTCCTTTTTTGTGGCAGAATGGCCTCTCTGATCCAGGACAAGGGAAGACTTTGCATGATGCATCATAAAGCACAAGTTGTGGGGTTTTGGACTCTCCACTAGGAATTGTCAGCAATTTTACCCTTCACTGTTAATTTTAGTTTTGAAGTTGTAGTGATTTTTAGATGCTCTCCAAAAACATGTGGCAGCCAGTGGCAGTAAAGCTAGTCATACCCGAAATGTTTACAGCAAAAATCTTTGGCAACTTCTGCTGCTTTTTCTTTGGCAGCACAGCTGCTGTAGGGGATGGATGTGCCCCAAAATCAACTTGACTCGGTAGACCAGAAATCAAAAAGCTCTCATTTGGATTGCTGCTGTTCCTTTCTGATGGTGCTGCAATCAAATACCACCAGCATTGTGCTGTCCCTTGCCATTGCTGTGGCACTGGTGATGGTTGGTGCTGTGCTTCCCTCCTGAAATGCTGTGCAGAGATGTGAGCCCATTGTTGAGAGCTGCCAGAAATGCCTATTGGTGCCACAGGGTGTCGTGGAGGGAGAAGGGAATGCATGAGGTTGCAAATGCATCTCATCCCACACAGATGTTCACACATCTTTCAATGCATTGGGAAGTAGGGTGGAAGGTCCTCACACTTCCCCTGCTTCTTCCAACTGTTCAGAAGGGCTTTCCTCCTCTCTTTTTTCCTCCTTTTCTTTTCCTGTGCTCCTACTTCTGAAGTTGATGACTTGCTTCATAATTAGGGATGTATAAAACAGGGAAAACACAATTTGAATTTATGGTAACCTTTGTGCTGGGGAAATGTCACACTCTAAATGTGATGGAAGTAAGTGTCATGGGAAGGGGACATTGGATGAATAGTTTTGAAGATAGAAAAGGATGAGGATTAGCACCCAGTGAGACTTTTGTTCTAGAAATAAGTTTAATCAAACTTTTGTTTTCTTCCAGGGGCTTTTCCCACCAGGGCAAGGAGCCACGATTGGGGTTGACTTTATGATTAAAACTGTGGAGATAAACGGTGAAAAAGTAAAGGTAGGAGCCTGATGATTTAAAATGTAAATTCATGTGGCAGTACCATAGCTGAAGTTTCTTGCTGCAGCCCTTCCTCTGCTGGAAGACACTCAAGGAAGGTCAGGGCAGTCTGGCATGGCTTGGGTAATGCAGGGTGTAACAATCTGTGTGCCCCTCTCCACCATTACTATCAGGATTGTAAAAGTGAACCTGCTGGAGGGGAGAAAATGGAACTGGGAGACCTTGCAAAACTGCTGTCCTTGCTTAGGAGACAGTGAGGTCATGTATGGCTTGAAGAACCCCAAAGAAGCATTTCAGTGCAGCCTCTGCTCACTGTGTTTCTGGTCACCAGAATTTTGTTGCATTCCCACTGGGATGTGCTCGAGGAAAGTCTCCTGTGAGCTCCCAAGATGGCCACTGGGGAGAACAGACATCTGGACTTGTGTGGTTCTGCACAACAAAGGCTCATCGTCCACTTCGGCCAAGTTATGGATTTGGGAGAAGCAGAGCTCATCACAGTACTTGTGTTTCAGCAAACAAAGGGCAAAGTTCTCCCTAATTTTAACTCTTTCACCCTCTAAAATAGCATGGAAGCCACTTTTGGGAAACTGTCCTTGTCCTGAGCTGACTCCCAAACTGAGCCTGCGCATCACTTGGCAGAGAGCTACTTTGCCTGGGCCAAAACACACAAAGCATGAGATTGGAGACCAATCTCATGCTTTAATGGGGTCCATGGTTGGGTTCCAGAGTCCAGAAATGTTGGCTGCTACCACTTTGTTCATTAGTAGAGGTTTCACTTGAGCTGCTGTGGTATCTGAGATGAGAAAAAAGTGCAGTTATTTGAGCCTCTAATATCAAGGTGTCCGTGGTCCCTGAGCTGCTCCTGGATTTACTCTGCCTGCAGGAAATTCAAGGGCATCAAAGTGAAACCAGCAGGTTTTTTTTCTTGCTGTCTTTATCAAGCCAAAGAGTGGCACCAGTGTGACAGTGGCTGGGTGTGACACTGAGACCTGTTCTTAAGCTTCTCTAAGGGATGGGATGGAAACAGTGGATGTGGGCAGATTTTCAGCCCTGGGGTTTTTTTAACCTGTACCACAGCACAGCAGAGGGGTTTAACAAGAAAATGGGGTGTTGTATCACTAAGTTTAGGACGTATTTTGAGAGCTGTGATCATGTCAGCAAGCTGTGACAGCTGTGTGAGGAGCTCACAAACCTATGGGAAGTGGTGGTGCTTCACCAGGAGACCTTCCCACCTGAGCTGGTGAAGGACAAGGGACAGAAAATCCTTCACCTGATAAAGACCAAGTTTATACCAACATGTGGCTGTGCAAATGGGCCAGAGCAGCAGCAGGGAAGCAGAGAGGATCACATGTAGCCCAAGTGGTGCTGGTGCTCAGCTTGTTGGTTGTGATGCTCATTAGCAGGGCTGGCCAGGACATGAATGCCGCTTGTCCCAAGCTCTTCAGACAGCAGAGATTTTCTCTCAGCCAAAAGCAGCTCCAGTGAAGCAACTCAGAGGCTCTGAGCTGGTAAATGGTGTGATCACTGTACTGGAGGTGGAATTTGTTCTGTCTTGTATGCATAGTTTAAATCAGTGGCCTCAAGACTGTCTTGGTCATTAGAGGGAGAAAAGCAGTCCTGGGGAACGTGAATCCCATCCACTTCAGATACCTCTCCTTTTCAAGCATCTGGTTCTCTGTCAAATTCTGCTGGAGCTTTAGAACATCCCTTTTATATGAGGTCTGGAGTTTGTACTGGTGAACTTACCCTCAGGACTTGTTTGTGTTTGAAGTGTTGCTCCTGTCATATAATTCTGATTTAAGATTAATTTGGACTGAAGGTGCAAAGTTTTTAAGAGAATACTGGAAGCAGTTGTGCCAGTATGAGCTGTCTCAGGGGCAAGGATGGTTCAGGGGAGTTCTACAAGCTAAATGAGGAGTTTCTGCTACCCTGCAAATGTCTGATGAATGCATAAGTGTCCTCTCTGAATCACCTTGGGGCAGGATTGTGTGTCACAGAGCCTTGGCAAGTGCTAGCTGGTGTAACCACTGTATTTGACGTGGCCAATACTGGGTTCTAAGCTCCCTCTCCTGCCCCCACCAGTGCAGTAAGTTGGAGTTGCTGGAGCTCAGTTTCAGTGACCAAGCCTTGGTGGGAGCTTAGTATGATATATTTGGGCACTGGAATGAGCCCTCTGGCATCTGGAAGGCAAACAGATTTCTTTCAGTGGTCTTGTAGCTGAAACTTTTTGAGTAAGCAGTGCTGGTGAGAATGAACATTTAATGAGAGGGGAAAGCAGAATGAGTCAGAGAACAGAGCTGCTCTGGCTGTTAGCCATTTAGCAGTGCCCAAGCCATGACTCTCTTGCCTCTGTGCTGGGCAGCCTCCCCTGCATGTCTGCTGGGATCCAGAATGAGGGAGCAGAGCTGTTTACCAAAAGAGTTTTGAGACTTGAAAATAAATTATGGATTTCTGAGGAAAAATACTTTCCAGCTTTCAAAATAGCATTATAAAGTCTGTGGAGAGGGACTAGCTAGTATGAAAGCTGTGTGCAGGCTTTTCCAGATATGAGCAGCTACCAATGCTCCCTGCCCAATGAGCTGGGAGAGCACTGTGCAGTTGTGGGGGGATTTTGATCTGCCTGGCTTCTTCCAGTAAACTCCAAAAATACGTGCAGCACTTGTAGCAAGAGGGCCCACAAATTGAAGCAAAGCAGATAGCACTTACCATGCTGGTCAAAGCTAAGCATCCTCAGGGCTGTGAGCAGAGGGCTGTGTTATATGGGCTTGGTGGAAAGCTAAATGTGTGTGCAAGTGTTGGGAGGGCAGGAAGTATCAGCTGACACAAGAAAATATCTAGGTTTTCTGCAGGCTGAGTCAGACATTGTCCTTTGGTTATTCTGGGGGGGAAAAAAAATTGTACAAATAAAATAGTTGCTTTGAAATATTTTGACAGAAATGACCATTGAGGGAAAGTGTGAGATGTGCACTTTGCGTGCAGGAAGAGTTTATCAGTGGCTGTAAGACTGAGGGCTCTTCCCTGCCTTCTGCACCCAGCTCACAGGTAGACTCATGTCTTCTCTCCCCAGATTCCACAATCTCTTCTGCTTTCAGTGTTCATTGGATTAAAACAGTGGGAGAACATATTCACATCAAGTTTTTTATCAATTTAGAGATCTTCTCAATAAAGGCAGAATATATATAAGCTGGAGTTAGCCAGTAGACAGTGATTAAATGTTTCTCCTGGGAAACAGCTGAATAACAACAGAATTATCTGTATCTTTCCATCTGCCAGAGTTTGGAGGCTGGTTTGTTTTAGCAAGGACTCATTCATTATCTGGTTTTCATGTGCAAGGAACTTCACTTACGGTTTTGTGTGTTACTTTACAGATACCAGGTTCAGCCATTTAGGTACGACTATGCCAAGAGATTAAAGCACAAAGGTGCCCAGGAGCTGCGAGCCCACCACAATTACTGACTCTGCAAAAAAAAAAAAAAAAAGTGTTGGTTTTTTTTGGGGTTTTTTTTTTTGGTTTTTTTTTTCCCCCCAAAATTATACCCCACATCTAAAAGCTGCTACCGGGAGCTCTCATTTCAAACTAACATATTTATGATGAGTGGCTGGCATAGCTCAGCTTTGGAACTGGGCAAGAATAAGGTTTCCTCTGTACAGACTGCTGAACATATGGAAAATATCTCAAATACTTTACCTTTTTCTTCCCAAAGTACACAGGATTTTGGCTGGAAATCATCCTTCCACATATTTAATTCCAGGGAGAGGTGCTTTAAAAAAATAAAAGCTGAAGCAGAGAAATACTCTTTTATCTTGAAATTATCTTAATCATGGATCTTTTTCTTAGACTTCCTTTTTGAAGAATTGAGGTTTTGATGACCCACTAAAAACTATCAGATGGTCAAAATATAAAACTTATAAAAGTATAAGTGTAATTTCTGTTGGGAAATGTAGGTTGTCTTTGTGGATCCAGAGGGTTTGGCAAACATTCATGAGTTCTTTGATGGTGGTGAGACACAGGGACAGGCTGTCCAGAGAAGCTGTGGATGCTCCATCCCTGGAAGTGTTCAAGGCCAGGTTCAATAGGGCTTTGAACAACCTGGTCTGCTGGAGGGTGTCCCTGCCCATGGCAGAGGGGTTGGAGCTAGGTGGTCCCTTCCAACTCAAACCCTTTTGGGATTCTGTGATGTAGCCAATGCTACATGTTGGGAAGGCAAACAGTGAGCAGCTGGATGAGATGGCTGAAGTTGTTTAGAGGAAATGTGTTCCAAACTTTAGATAAGCCTTCAGCTAAGCTCCTGTGCTTTTCACTCATCACTGCATTGTCTCTGGATAACTTCAACCCGCTCCACGAGCTAGAGGAGAGGCATTCTAATTCCTCCCTGGGAATGGAAGCTGCTGCTGTTAAACTTCAGAGGTGGGAGAAGTTACTTTCTCCCTCTAGCCCCTCCAGGCTGGCAGTTCTGCCCACTGCAGAGGGAGATGCTAGAAGTTGCATGGAAGCTGACAGACTTGCAGCTTCCAGGGCTGTCGGCCGCAGTGCCAGCTGACTTTGTGCCTTGCATTTCAATCCACAAGTGCAGGAGCAGAAACAAACAATGCTGGGGGAGGGGAAGCAGAAGGGAGAGGAGCAAAGTGCTTTCCCGGCATTGGTTTTACCCTGAAGGGGATTTTTTAGGTCGAAATGGTGCCGCTATCAAATAAAAAAATTAAATAATTTTTTTTTTCCTTTCTGTTTCCCACCCTTCCTTGCTGTGGCCAAAGCTGCAGATCTGGGACACGGCGGGCCAGGAGCGGTTCCGGTCCATCACGCAGAGCTACTACCGCAGCGCCAACGCGCTGATCCTGACCTATGACATCACCTGCGAGGAGTCCTTCCGCTGCCTGCCCGAGTGGCTGCGCGAGATCGAGCAGTACGCCAGCAACAAGGTCATCACCGTGCTCGTGGGTAAGCCTTGTGGCCCCGGGGGCTGCCTCCGCGGGAGAGCTGTGCCTGCCTGCAGCCTGTGCTCCGACCTTGCCTTCTGCAAACAGCCCCAGGATGCTCCCAGTGGTGTTCAGGGTGCCACCCCGTGAAGGGTGGTCCTGGTTGGGGTCTAAGGCTGTTGTGTGCAGAGAGGGATGCTTCCCACCATGAGGGACTGAAGTGTGGGTGGTGCAGCTACCACCGAGCTAAGGATGGAGCAGTTCCCCTTGTGACTCCAAGCCCAGATCTCCACAAATAAGTGAGGACCTACTTGAGCTGGTGATGCTACCCTCCATAGGTTTGGGACAACCAGTCCTGTCTCAAGCGGTCAGGATCTGGGAACCGCATCAGGACATGGTGGGGCAGTGCTGGAAAACTGGATGTTCTTGCATGGGTTTTAGGGAGACTAAAAATAAACAACGGAATGTTATATTAATCTGTAGAGCTTCAACTCAAGGCAAAACAGACCTCAGGCCATCTGTCTGCTACAAGCAAGGGGAAGGTTATTTTGCCTACCAGTGCTTTTCCATGCTCTGCTTTCAGCATCTGATAGTTGGGACTTGGCTTTTAAAGGTCCAAGAATATATAAAGAACAGTGGAAAAATAACTTGGGGAAAGTCAAGAAGTTTCATGCTACAGTGTCACCTTTAATAGTTTGCTATTAAAATGAAAAAATTTAGGTCATTGTAAGAGGTGTCTAAAAGTGTATTTTAAAGGGAAGAAAAAATCTTTTGAGTTTACCGTGCCCCAGTGTTACTTCAAGTGAGCTTAGGGTTTTATAGAGCTTCCATACAAGAAACTCATACTCCATGAGTATGGCTTGGGTACAAATGGTGCAGAAAAAATTAATAAATGACTAACAAATGTACAGTATTTTTTTTTTCAGTGAACATTAAGTTAATTGATAGAATCTACACCACAGCATATAAATCATATTTTAGTCATAACACACCCTTTGAAGATGGTGACACCCATAAATCACTTGTGTTGAGTAATAATCTGTTTAGGAGGGTAACTTCAGTGCAGGTAGTGGGTCCAAGACTCTGCTTTTTTTGGGAAAGGAGATCTCGGAGGAAAAGGCAATGAGAGAAGACTTGCTGGTGGAAACACCACCTCTTCCTTCTATGAGCTCTCATAAAATTACTGGTAGGAGTTCCAGGAGGGGTTTCCTCCTGAACCTGCTGAGTCTGTGGGCAGAGCAGCCTGTTATTGCAGGACCTGGTCTGTTACCAACGTTGTAAGATTGATTTACGGCAGAAACATCATGTTTGAAGTTAAGCAGCCAGCAATAGTGTATCATCATATCAGATGCTGGCTTGAGGCTTTAATCAGCTCTCTGCCAGACAGATCTCTCTGAACCAAAGGGTTGGTTTCTCACCTCACCTCACTCTGCAAGTGCCCTGCAAGTCCATCCCTCTTCCAGCCTCCACAGCCAAGTTCTATACTGGAATATTGAAACAGGGAGCCTTCCTTCCATGCCAGGCTTTTTAAAAAGCTTGTAACAACATGATGAATATCACATTTAGTGTCTCATATGCTATAATTGACATTTTAAGTGCTCCTCAGAGCAAGCACAGGAGAATTTTCAATAGATGTTAGCATGGAAATCCTTTAATGTTGGTTGATAGCAGCAAACAGATGCACTGGTGCTAAATTAAAGCTTACTGGCTTGGATGTTTACAGGGCATATTTCATTACATGAGCTGATATTAAATGGACTTGGGTGTTTCAGGGAACGCATTATTTGGAGGGGAGAGCAAGCACTAGGAGTTACATATCCAGACCACTGTCCATACATATATCAAACCAAACTCTTATTTATCCTTTATAGACCTCAGTTTCTCTTGGTTTTGAAGTTAACTCCTTTTCTAAAATATTTTATCAATGCAGGTAATAAGATTGATTTAGCTGATAAGAGGGAAGTCTCCCAGCAAAGAGCTGCAGAGTTTTCTGAAGCCCAGGACATGTACTATCTGGAAACGTCAGCAAAAGAATCGGATAATGTGGAGAAACTCTTCCTGGACTTGGCCTGCCGGTTGATCAGCGAGGCACGACAGAACACCCTTGTGAACAATGTCTCATCCCCCTTACCAGGAGAGGGGAAAAGTATCAGCTACTTGACTTGCTGTAATTTTAATTAAAGAGCTGGCATGTGATTGCCCCTTCTGCCATGGGCCAAGTGGATTTTTTTTTTTTTCTCTGCTGGGATTTATCTACTTGAAGGAGTTCCTGCCAATCAGACCCATCTGGCTTGCTCAGAGTCAGGTTACAGTCCTGGAAGCATGGCAGGCTGATGGTTCCAGCTGCATGGCAATGTAGCAGAATACAGCAGAGTTTAAATTTCATTTTTCTTGCAGTCTGTGGAGCAGGTCAGAAAAGGAAGAGTTGCACAAGTGCTTCATGTAATGTAGAACATGAGCTGTTTTGTTTCCTTCTGTGCGAGTGTAGGCCAGCCTTTCTTGAAGATACTGCAGAGATCAAAATCTCTGTTACAGAACAATGTGTTTGATCCTTTTTAAAGTAAAACAAAGTAAGAAGAAACGCAACAATGAACACTGACTTTGGACTACCCTGGCAATCTTCTGGGCTGTCAGCGAGCGAGCTCGTCGGATGTGTACATAACGTCTGCCCCTGCGCCTTCATGGAGGACTCTGGTGTTTGAAATAGTGTTATGTCTCTCATCTACAGGCACTTTCATGAACGTGGAATAAACAAAAAAGTTACATATAGCAGCATTTACAAGATTGAAGAAGATCTGGATACGGCTCAGTCGTTCCCTTTGGTGCTAGCAGTTCAGCAAATATTCCATAGGCCAAATGTAGTCTTACCACATTACTGTCTTCTGAATGTGTAACTCGGACTGGTTAGGAAAAAAAACACTAATAAGCACTGTTCATAAAAATAAAAAAAAAAATCTCATTACCTCTTTTTCTAGGCCTGAACATAGTGGGAAAGGACTGTGTGCTTCTTTGATATCCAACAAAGGATGAAGACTTTCCAGAAATAAAAATAAATAAATAAATTAACCATTCCTCCTCTAATTAGTCATGTCCTGATGTAAAAAGTTAGCCTTGGGAAAGATGATTGGTGGACTTGGCAGAAGTGCCCCAGACATGACCAAAGTCTTGGGGGTGCATGGATGGTGTACAAGGGTTCCAAGGAAGCACAGTCAGAGCCGGCAGTCTGCGCTGGTGCAGCTGGAGAACAAAGCCTGTAGATACAGATCTTGTTGGAAGGCAGGAGCACAAGTTTGTGGAGGGTTTGTTTGATGGTCAGTGGAGATAGCAATGGGTTGCAAGTGGTGTCCTTCCATGCTGCTCTATCCAGCTCTCACCTTGTGGAACTGCTCTCAGAGGTGCTCTTGAAGGTCTCTTCTTGGTGTCCAGTCTCTCTGCTAGGGTAGCTTTTAGGTTCAGGGCTGTAGAGTCATTTTATTTACCTGATGCTTTGCACCCTTAATCCCAAACGCTGGTACATGTAACTCTTTAGGCAACTTCTTCCTACAGAAGCTCTGAAGTGGAAGCACCCTGGAGTTTGTGATGTTACTCCACCTCTAGTGCCATACAATGCATTGCAATTCTACACCTTGGCATGGAAGCAAAATCAGGAGATAGTGAATGCGCACATAAGCAATTATATTTAGGAGTTTGAGTTCAGTTTAGCTAATCTGGATAAATCTCTCCTGGTGATTACATGGCTGTGATATGCTGCAATTTAGAGTTAATCAATTTAATATTATTTGGCTTTTACTGAAGATTATAACAGAGCTTTTGTATTGACATAAAAAGCTGCCAGTAAGTACTTATTGAAAAAAAATAGCAATTAAAAAAAGGGGCATTCTGAAATGCCTTTTTTTTTTTTTTTTTTGTTTCCTGGAAAGATTTTTTTTTTGGGCTGTATCATGTTGTGCCTTTGATATGTAACAGGAAGTTGACTCTGTGTCAGAGAGAGGCGGGATTGGTTTGTCATATGGCCATTTTTAATATTTTATTGCTATTTTTAGGTCATTTTTATGACTAGTGGTAAAAGGAAGATGTAGAAGTTGTGGTATGAAGCTTGTTTGTCATTTAGGTAACATTTAGCAAAGAGCTTCTGTAAGTGTGAGATGCTGGGGGACACGTCATCTGCTGCTCTGCTCTGGTCCATTTCAGCCTCTGCTCATGTTGTAATCCGGAGGATTTGGAAATGTGTGGGACTTGGTGGCTTCTGCTGTACTGGACCATGTGATCTGTGCTGAAGAGCAGTATCTTTTCTTGAACATTCCCCAAATCACCAAATGCAGCTTCATTTGAGCTTGTGAAGCGCACCCAACTCCAAGAGAGCTGATTCTGCACAGCTCTCAGGTAGTTCTTTAGAGCTGGGCTCACGGTGTTCCATGGCAGGTAAAACTCAAGTTAAAAATCAATACCATGTGCATTTAATTTGTAGTAGGTCTTAGTCCCTGAAGCTGGACCTGTCAGCATATAATTGATAACAAATAGGGCAGGGCTCTTTGATCAGCTTAATCGAGAAGGAAGGAGAGTGCCCAATAAAACACCCGTGGGTAACTCAGCCTGGTTTCCAAAAAGATCAAAGCTGGGCAGGTACTCTTCATCCCTGCTGAGTAGCACTATAAATGCATTCTAAAGTGCTCTTTGCATCACTTCTGGAGCTGGAACATGTCTGAACAAACTGAGCTGGTCAAATAGCAGAAACTGCTAACTTAATTTTTTTGTATATTTACTTTGTGATTTCTAGAAGCCTAAATCTTCTCCCAGAGCTTTCCGAATCTGTAGGTGACTATTTTGGGGACTAGCTGCCTACTAGCAACTTCAAAGCACTGATTCTTTTTATTGCTAGTGAATCTTTGTGTAAGGATTCCATCTCCAGACAGTGATGTGCTTTTGTGATGGGGTGGAGTGCTGGGGTTGGGCTGATGTTCAAGTAAATGACCTGACTTCTCCAGTCAAATTTGAGCTGATTCCTTTCAGTGTTTATTCTGTGTAGACTTAAAAAGTTGAAAGGAAACAATGGTGGTATGTGCAACGCTTTTTATGTGGTCATAAACCAAAGCTGTAGTTTGAGACTCATCTCTCTGTCTCTCTGCTTTTTGCAGACACCTCTTGTTGAAGAAGTGGTGTTTTATTGTAGTAACTCCTTTCCTGGAGTTACTTTTGTACACCTCCGAATATCTCTGTAGTGCATACAGCCAAACTTTCCTTGTAGCACTGGGGATTTGTCTTCTCTTCTACAGTCTGATCCACTGCTGAAGGCTTCCCAACTGGAAAAAGAACTTTATCAACCTCAGAGTCTTGAAAAATAAAAAGTCCCAATTATGTGATAATCAGCTCACCAACTAAACACATTGCTAGATTTTTTTAGAGAACTGTCAGTAAAAGCCTTGTGATGCTTGCTGGATGAAGTATCCAAAACCCGTGCAGAATTGATATAATGGGGCCAAATTTGACTGGGAATGTTCTCTACTATCAGAAGAGCCAAGCTTTTAGTGTGGTTGCTGGGTTTGAATGTGTTTTGAGGGTGATATATTCACAGCCATGGAGTAATAATATTTCTGGCTGAATGTTAATTTTTGTAGTAGTCCTGTAATGAGACCCTTCGTGACATTTTTAGCACAATAATTATGTCCAAGCAGAAGCCAATACTGGGTGATCAACAGCTGTTTGCTTAATCTAGCAAGCCTGTTAGCAGAGATTAATAGAAGCATGTCTGAAAACTGGATGGTCTAAACTCTAATTTTCAGTGGGAGCCACTGATTCAGTCAGGCTGATCTTGAGTAAACCACCAAACATTCAGTGCTTCAGATCACTGGGTGTGAAGTACTTGCTGTGAAGTTCTGCATTGGATGTTGACACAGAGTTTTCTGAGACAAGCCATGCTAGAGGACAAAAAACCCAAATTAAAAAAAACCTTTCAGGTCAAAGAAATAAGATGGAAAAAGTGAAATTATGAGCTCTGTAAAGAAAGAGGATGCTGGGTGCATCATCCTACCTCGAACCCTGAAGTCTTGATTTGACCTCCAGGTAAGAGCGTGCAGTCAGAGACGTGTTTGTGCTGAATGCTAAATGGCTCTATGATCATTATTTAATGAAAACCACTCATGACAAATTTTCAGGCAAGATACTTTGTTCTTTGCTGTAGAACACATGAAACAGCCCCAAAAATCTGTCAGCCTGCTGGTGCTGTTTGTGTTTTTTTTTTTTTGGAGATGGCTGTGTTGGTAACAGTTGGCTCCTGCTAGTCTAGGTTGAGCAGTTAATGGCTATCGAATTCCTTCAGCATCAGTAATGCCAGCAGCAGACTGGGGCTGACACAGGAGACAGTGATTTGAAAAGAGGGAAAGTCGAAGTCAGTGATGCAGAAGCACGGTGGGTGCACACACGAGGGCCAACAGGCTTTCCAGAGCTTTTGCTGACAAGGGATGCAATTAGTTAGAGCCAAATCCACTGGGTTTTGCCTTGTTTGTTATCCCAAAGGACTGCTGTTTGTTCAGCTGCTTTTCCACTTGTCTTCTCTTTTCAGTACGAAGGACTGTCTGTAAATCAGTCTGAAATGTTGAGCTGGCATGGTTCCTGCAGTCAGAGACCAAATTCAATTGGAAAATAGGTGAAATTCTCCAGCTATTGAAACAGGCAGAGCAAACATGTAGGATACACTGCCCTTTGGGAACCTGTGGTGCCATTGGGGTCAGATATGGCTGGAGACACTGTCACAGAAACCCTCTCCTTGCTGTGGGGCAGAGATGAATGCTACAGTCATTTCTGCAATGGAAAGATGACTCTGTAGTAGAAAATGCAAGTAAAGAGATGGCTTCACATGCTCAGGATTTTCTCCGTCCCATCCTGTTTTAAAATTGCGCCTATAGATTTTATTTTGATTGCTCTGGGCTTTCATAAAGGTTTCCTTTGAAATTTAGTCTGAAATTTTGCATTATTTTACTTTTAATGTCAAAGCTCCAAATATATCCTTATGTGATTGGCTCCTACCAACTCTACTAACAAAGTCCTTTTTTGAGTTAATTCAGTTAGAAAAAGGTGTTTCTAGAGGACATTGTGTGAATTCCCAGTGAGCAAGTATGGAAGCTCTCCATCCTTTTCTGTATGCCTCTGTACATAAGGTCTCACCAGAAAAACCCTCTGGAGCCAAAGGAAATACTCCTCCATTCTAGTAGTGAAAACCCTCTTAAATCAACATATTTTCTTCCTCTTTTTACAAACTTTGTCATCTCAACAAATTTTGGGTTGACATCACCCTTTTTCCTTGCATCTGTTCTGTCCTCTTGTTGCTGTGGGTAATCACTGTTGTAGCTGCTGTTCAACCATCATCATTTGGAAGGACAGTCTTGTCTTACGATGGTGAATGGTGGTGAAACAATAGCTTCATTTCTTATAAGTATGCAGTGCATCCTAAGCAGAGCAGCCTCAACTGGAACTGGTGATGTCTTTGAAATGCAATCATCCACTTGAGCTGTAGCTCAATGTACTATAAATGTTACTGACCTCACATCTGCCTCAGTTTAGGATTTGTCTTGGCTGGGAAGGCAGACAGCAGCACGCTGACCATGATGCAGGGCTCCCAAAGCAGCAGCTGCCTTGCTCTGACTTACCCTTCTAATCACCACCTCACTCACCTGACCCAAAGTTGCCTTTGCTGTACTGAACCATATCCAGCTGGGATAATCACCAGCTGTTGTCACTCACCGACACCATCACAACCTTTCCCCTCATGTGAGCGAGCTGTAACTTAAACCAGAAGTAGGAACTATGCCATGTGAGTTACAGGTGTGTGTTTCTTTCCCAGTGGGAGCCACATATCTAGGAAAAAAGCCTGATCTCTAAAACTTGCTCCTTCAAATACTGTTAGTGGGATAACTGGGGAAAGATAACTCAGAGCAGAAAATGAGGTGGCAATGAGTGTAATTCAGGCTGTAAATGTTGTCAGTGAAAAATTAGATTGGTTTTAAGAGCACAGCCAGGATCAACAGCTCAACTTCTCTGTCTGGATGAACAAGGGCTGGGTTTACAGGACTCAGAGATTGTCTCTGTTTTCACGTTAATAATTTGCAATTAGGATTTGGTACATGTGATTACATTTTTTTTAACAGGTTATCCTTTTCCAGAAGATAATTTTACCTCTGGTTTGTGCTACAATATTATTCAAAAACAGATGCCAACTTTACATTTGCACCTTTGCTTTTTCCACTTATGATTATCTTAGGATAATATTCTCAAGGACACGCACACTCATGAGTACACAGTGGTGGTGTCCCTGGTGAGCATTTTCTGAATGCCTGGGGTCCTCAGGCAAAAAATGACATGGCCAAAACCTGTGTCAGTCATGGTTTTAGCTGTGCACAGTTCCCTGGGGCAGAGGGGATATTAAAAGTATTCTCATGCTTTCATGGGCAGCAGTCAAGGGCTCTGGAGTGTCTGGTGTCACGCAAATGCAAACCTCGGCACTTCTCAAAGCTTGATTCCTCTAGCACCCCTCATCAATGAATCTGCTCTTCTCTAATTACTGCTCATGCCTCAAGCACTGTGAGGGATGATCTGATTGCATGAAACACTAGATCTGACTCCTGCTTTACTTAGAAAGAAGAGCAGCAGAGACCATTTTCTGTGACACCTTGAGCTTCTTCCTATGGACATAAAGTTAATAATTCAATAAGTCCCTTCCAGCCAGGACACCCTGTAAGGAATACTTCCTTCTTACAGGACCAATAAAAGAGATTCAGACATTCAGAATTCATGGGAGTTTGGTGCAAATGAGTTGCTCTTTAGTGGGTAGGTGGGTGCTGCTCTCCATCCAGTGAGACTTGGGGTGGTGTGGAGGAGGAGCTCTCACTGGGGAGGAGGGTGCTGGGAATGTCTCTGAAGGCTGGGATTGCATCATTGCCACTGTGCTTTAGTAAATGCACAGTCCTGCAGTGTCCCAGCAGCTGAGTCTTTACAGGAGGGCAAGCAGAGGAGAGGGAATGCCAGTTTTACATTTTAATAGAGGGGCAATAAAATAGTTGGTCTATGGTGGGGAGAGCTGCTATGATTTCAGGCACTGCCATTGCCTCAGCTCTTACAGACTGTTGGGAAGAAAGGGTTAACACTCACCCCCACACACAGCCAGCACGGAAGGGGGAAAAACTAACTTCTGAAGCCAACATTTTAGTAGAGAAAAGGCCCTCTAATGAGAGTATGGAGTAAGCCCAGTGCTTGTTACTATGCTGATTGGGAGTGACAAGTTTATCTCTGGATATTAGGGAAGTAGTTTAAAATATGCCATAGTTTTTAGCATAATAAGATGCACTGCAGATATGTCACATCCATTTTATTCTCCACAGCTGTTTACAAAAGGAAAAAAAAAACCCAAAACCCTGAGATTGGAGCAGCTGTAGTCACTCAGCTGTCAATATGGGACAAGGCTCTTTCTGCTCTTTTATTTCCACTTCACTCTGTTCTGCTGCTCATATTTGGCTGTTCTGTGAATTTGCAGATCATGAGATTTTTTCCAAACTGCTTTTGATCTATACAGAAAGAGTCACCCCGTTCTCATTTGAATTCATTAATACTTTGAGTAGGCATTTTAATTTTATGTTTACTGGCTTGTTTCCCTTTGTAATGTTATCTAACTGACAAGTTTGTCATGCTCTGCATTACCTTTAGACTTTTGAATCTAAAACATTTCCTCTTTCCTGAAAGCTATGATAATTTTCAGAGATGCTACAAAGGCATCTTCATTTCCTCAGGAGAAAACCTGAATTACCCTCAGCTTTGATTACTATCAAATCAACATTGAAACACGTAATTTCTTTTACAGCATGAACAAAGTATATTTTACACCATCAACTGTAGTTTGAACTGTAGTTTTAAAATCTGCTTAAACACTAACAGCAGCATTTTGTTTGTGATTTCCATGCCAGGGAAGTCACAGCATTAAAGGAATTTTCTGTGTTGGAGTTTTGTGGGAAAAAGTCTGCTGTCTTTTCCCTAACAATTGTGAATTTAGCACAATGTACAGAATTTTAGCAAGAACCCTCATTCCTAAACATTTGGCCAGAAGGATGAGGAGAGGATGTGGTTTTTGTTGATCAAGCACAACCATTTCAGTGGAGAAAATGCACTACAGCTGGTCAGACAATTGGTCTCGTTGGTGAGGTAGTGCTGTCTTTGGGGAGGGTATAGGTGTTAGCAAATCACCAAACTGTGAATCATTCACTGTCAGAAGCATTTGGCTTGTCTCTTCTTTAAGTTCTTGTGGTCAAGTGTGGTCCAGTGGGCTTGAGAAAGGATGACCAAGATGATGAATGTATGATGCTTCACATTTATTTGTAATGTCCTTTTTATACTTAGAAATTGCTTACATGTCTATCTGTATGTAAATAAATGTTTAATCCTTTCCACTTGGTGTCTAAAGTGTTGGATTTGTTTGGTTTTTGATTTGGACTGAAAAACAAAGTTGCCTTAAATACAAAGCATTCAATTGACATGATTTGACATTAGAGCAGCAAATGAATGGCTACTGAGGATTTTCTGCTTAGGCTGAGCATACTGAGGCTCTTGCAGCACTGAGACCTCACAAGAGGAGCAGATGTAGAGAGCTGCTGCCCATGGGAGCAAGGTCCCTTTGCAACAGAAAAAAAAAATCCTCAAAGTAGGAGAAATTATAGACATTTGAAATGCCAAAGAAATGCCAGCATCAGGCACTAGAGGGTGGCCTTTGACAGAGGCACCATCCACCCACTGACCTTGCAAACCTGTGGCAGGTTAAACTCTTGTTCATGCACAATGCTGGATTTGTGAAGGATAAATGCCAGATGATGGCTGGATGCTTTGGTTGTCTTTTATTCTTTGACCTAGTCTTTTTTTTTGTTTTTTAATGCCATTCCTTCTGTTCAGCCTTCAGCTTGCTGTTTTCATCCTCATTGAACTCCACTTGAGTTCCCCAGTGACCTGCCTTCCTCAAGGCCTAAAATCCTTTTGGACAAGATCTCCCATTTTAAGCCTTTTCTCTTTTGGTAAATACATTTCAGTTTATGCTCTGACTTCTTCTGGGGATCAGGTTTCCTCCCCTGTGCTCTGCCCCACATCAAAGATGACTCCTGCTGACACACTGAGAAATGAGCTGTGAAGCTTGAAGACACCATGTGTCTTTTATTGCTTCTTCCGCTGACCTTGAAGCTCCTTCCTTGGTAAATGTCTGACATGAAGGCTGGACCATCTGCTCTTCCTTCCCCAGGAAGCTGGCAATTTGAGTCTGTGAGAGAGCAGAGAGGTATTTGGATAGGGAAAAGTGCCTGTATGCTTCTAGGTAGGTATGAGGGGAAGGAAACATCCTTCAGATGCTCAGACCTCTTGGGAAGTGAATATTTACTGAGAGAGAGGAGGGCTGGAGTGTGCTGCTTTTGGGAGCGAAGGCTGGAAAAAACTCTTCCTGCGGAAAGGTAAGGGGTATGTGAAGAGTGGCAGCTCTTCCTTCCAAGGAGCATATAACCAGTGGGATGTGCAACCTTCTTCTTGTGCAGCAGGTGTAGCAGCAAGGGTACAGCCTGTGCCAGGCTTTGCTGAGGGTGAAAGGAATGGGAGCACACCAAGGCTCCCTGCAAAAAGGGAATAAGCTGCCCAGGGGAACACATGCAAGGCTGACTGACTACAGGAGTGAAAGCAAGAGAGCTTTTTGTGCCTCTCTTCCGTCCTCTCATGGTCAAAGTCTCCTTCCCGAGCATGTGGGGAGCTCTGCCCAAAAGATGTCATCTTGCTGACAGGGGCCTGTCACACAACAATGCTTTTTGCTCTCACTCTTGCACAAAGCACAGGAAATCTGAGTGCCCTGCTTTAATTTCAATGGTATGGCACAGACATTCCTGCCTGATTTAAAATCTAGTCTTGATTTATGGATTTCTATGCATAGGGAATTAATCACAAACCCAGTGTGCATTTTCAGGAGTTTTATTACCCTCAGAATTAAACATGCTGAGCTTTAGTCTTTTCGTACTAGCTTATAATTATAATCACATCAGCCTGCACCAAAGCTATCACTTACCCTAGTATGTGAATGAATTGTCTGCTGAAAAAAAAATCACTCATGCTGGACCACACATTTCATGTCAAGATGCTGTCAGGTATATGATGTAGAAGCTCTAGCAGTGTTTCATAGCCAGCTGCATCAAGTCTCTGGTGTCTCACTTGGATCAGCTCTAACTCCTGGTGCTAGAGTGGGTATCTGTCCAGTTCACCACAAGGGAGTGCTTAAAGAGCCAGTGATAACTGCAGTACCCTATTATGTGCTGTAGCAGAAAAAACTGGTTTCAAGTGTTATGATGTCTTAAAACCTTTCCTGTATTGCCTTCCCTAAGGTCAGTGATTTGGGTATGAGTAATGCTGTCTTTCACTTCAAATCTTCTACATAAGCTATCCACACAGATTTATAATTTCCAGACAGGCAACATTTCTTACTCCTTTTCCACTTGCCCCAAGGGTTCATCAAGTTGGATTTTATTTGCAATACATAAAATCTTTTCAATAGGCACAGCACTTGGTAAATGCAGGCACGAGTCCAGGCCTTTTCACTTGGCCTCATCCTGGAGCCCTGCCCTACCCTGACTAAAGCAGCCCTGGTGTGGTTTTGGTGCGCTGATTTGCTGGGCTAAAGCTCAGCTGGACAACTCAGCAGCAGCTTGCAAACCCTTTACAACTTCTGCTCTCACCTGCCATCCCTCTGGCTGTGCCAGGAGGCCTTGCCTGGGGAGCTCTGTGTCCTTTACAGCAGAGCCCTGCCATGTTCTGCTGTCACTGGCACCGCACTTAGCAAGCAACTCTACTCACAGGTTACCTTGGTCACAGAACCACAGAATGGTTTGGGTTGGAAGGGACTTCAAAGACCTTGTTCCAATTCCTCTGCCATGGGCAGGGACACCTTCCACTAGACCAGGTTGCTCAGAGCCACATCCAGCCTGGCCTTGAGCACTTCCAGGGATGGGGCATCCACAGCTTCTCTGGGCAACCTGTGCCAGTGCCTCACCACCTTCATGGAGAATTCCTTCTGCATATTTAACCTAAATTTCCCGTTAAAAAACATCATCAGCTTATCAAGTAAACATTGTTAAAAATTGTGATGTCTAATTCTGCTCTTTCTCTGTCTCTCTGCTATAACAAGATGTTCCTTTTTCTTCTGTTTAGGTCTAGGGCTCAGGGACTGCAGAGCTCTAGGCTTGGACCTGTCAGAAGAAATCTTGTGCCTCTTTCCACTGCCATCTGCTGTTGTAGGATCCTTAAATACCAGAGGAACTTTTGTGGTGTGCTTGAGTATCTTGCTGGGGACAGCAAGAAGAGATAAGGTCTTTCAGTGATCTCCAGAGCTGTGCTCCATGTCCTTTCAATGCCAGGCAAGTCTTTGAACCTGTGCCTAGATTTCAACTGTTAATAAGGAAAAAAATAACCAAACCAACCAATGCTGACTTGAAAAAGCTTCTCTGTAGAAGGAATTTACGTGTGCAGACCTGCTGCACAACCATGTGTAACTTTTTCTTGGGTCAGCCTACTGGAATGCCTGCAGCCTCAGCACATCTGCACCCTTGGCAGGAGAGGCTGTACCCTGCTCAGCCACATGAGAAGCTTGTCTGATTCCAAATACCCTTCTCCCTCCCATCTCTCAAAGGGAAAAGCATTTGATTAGGAGGTGCAGAAGTTAAACTAGAGACAGAAACTGAAAATGTTTACCTGTATTTCTGTGATGGTGATCTATGCTAAAAATCATGGATAAGGAGCAAAAGTAGAAAAGAGAGTAAATGCCCTTATTCCTGAAAAACTCTTCCGAATAAAGAGGGAGGCTTAAGTAGATGCTGTAGAAATTATGAGGCTTCAAACATAGGAAGATAAAAACATCTGCCTTACAGTTGAGAAGGAACCAAGTAACCCCTCCCTGTCACCAGTCACAATGTAAATGGTTCATATTCATTTTATACCTCAAAAGTCACAGCAAGTACTTTTAAGTCTGTTTCTGGTTCTACAAGTGTGGTGCATCCCCTTCACCCCCTTGGGCCACAGTAGGACCTTAAAATACTCACTCACAACAAAATATCAGCATTTTCAGGCTGCTCAGATCCTGTGACACCAGATTCCTACATCCTTCTGCGGGACCTGACCTACAAGTTTACAAGCAGCAAATCCACAACTTCTCTGTTCAATGATCCTAAATGCAGCTGGTTTGGATTTGAAGAAGACCTTAAAGCAACGAGAGGGAAGACACTGTCAGGAACCTGCCACTAGCAGTCTTTAACTTGTAAAGGCCCGTAGGAAAAGTGGGAGCTGCTACCAAGCTCTCAGGATGGCCCCCTCTACCCAACTCAAGGCTGTCACAGGATCCCAATGGGCTCAGATACAAGGCACCATCAAATTTTTGATGAAAACTTGGCCCTTCTCCTGAGAGTCACCAGGCAAAAATGTGGGGTGGACATGGATTCCAGTGCTGCTCTTGTGATGAAAAGACAGCAGTGAACATTAAAGCACTTCATCTGCTTGTTCTTTATGAAGTGAGATTCAATACTCACACATTTACAAAAGTGTTTATTGCACAGCCTCATTAATTTTCAAGAGAATATAGTAACTACAAATTCTAATTTCCCTCATCTCTGTGGTACAAAGGTCTGAAAACAAACCTAACTCCTCTTTGCAAGACATATGCTGACAGGTGTATAAACAATTTAACTTTTAAATAGCTCTTTTCTTCCACCAGATCATTCCCTAAAGTTAAAAAAAAATTAAAAGAACACAGCATAGAAAGGTATCTTTCTTAGTATCTTGGCTTCTTGGAAAAAGGGGTCCGTGCTTGGAAGAACAGCTCAGGGGACCAGACAGTTGGCTTTTTCAACACAACCCCTGAATAATTTCCACCTGAGAGGTGATTCTCACCTTCTGAAGGGGAACAAGTTTTCAGGACAGGTTCATGTAAAAACAAGGTCTTGGTGACACTTGCAGATGAAGGAGTCATTAGAATCCTGGCTGTATCCCCAGGGCTTATTCTCTCATTTTGGATGAGATTTTCATCATTTTCACTGCTCTTTCTGCTTTCAGAAATAGGGCTCCTGCCAGTGTGCCCACGGGTTGATTGCAAGTCAGCAGCCCAGCTAACTGCTTTTAAATTTAAAGATGCAGTTGGTTTCAGCCCTTTGTTTGAAGATGGAGGGATCCACTCCTCCAAGCTGGCAGGCAGTTGGCTGTTCAGGAACTTCTGGGAAGCAGAGCTACCACTTTCTTTGTCTTTCCTGTTCCTTGGTCTCTCATGTTTCACTAATTTGCTGGTAAGTTGCTGCAGCAGAGTGTTCTGAAAGGAAGACCTGGATCGCTTGCCTTTGGAATGGATTTTAGTGGGATTTTTAGGGGTGAAGAGGTTGATAAAAGGGCTTTTTTCCCCAACAGGCCATAGTTTCTGCAGAGGTTTTGTCATAGGAGTTGACTGTGAATAAGGAACGAAGTCCTGAGCACAAACTGAACTGCACTCTGAATCCCAAAAGGAGTAAGTTACAGGCGTACTGTGCTTGCTAAAAGCATGAGGGGACCTGGGTAGGGATGAGCTCAGTTTTGAACTGTTACAAGGAACACCTCCAGGAGAAAGCACTGACTCAGCTGCGACCTTCTCTGTCAAAGTATCTTCCAGTACTGAAGAACTACATGATTTATTTAAGAATTCCACAGGTTTTGCTACATCTCTTACACTTGCATCAAAGAGATCAGCAGAAGCATTGTAGCTGCCTTCAGGGAAGGTGTTGTTCCACTGCAGCTCTTTCCTACTAGCACTTTTGAAGGTATTATCTGACAGTTCTGTCAATGGTTTAATTTCTCTTATATATATACTTTTTTCATTGTTGGGAGTTGGTGGATCAGGGACCTGGGCCCCTGTGAGTGTAAGATCTGGTTTTTGGCTCAGTATAGAATAGTTTTCTTTATTTTCACAAGAAGCTAAACAGCTTTCACATGCAAAATGCACATATGTGGCTGTCTTGCTCTTTTTTGAACAGGAGGTTTCTCCATGCAGCCTAATAAAAGACCAAGAGGAATTTGCAGGGTCGTTATTTGCTTCTTTGGACTGCACACATCTGCTCTGAGAAACAGAAGGCTCTGGTGTAACTGGCAAGGATGCTCCACCTTCCTTGAGGGTTGAAGATAAATCACTCGGGGAAGACTCATATTGTGACACATCACCTGGAGGGTTTGCATTTGACTGAAGACAAGCAAACACTGTGGTCTCCCAACTATCATTCCCTGCTGGTGGCAAGAGCCTCCCTGAGACACTGGCTGCAGGAAAACTACCTACAGCTTGCCTGGAATACGATTTGTTAAGATTTACACCCAACTTGCTGCTCTCAAGATGAACAAGTTTGCCTGCACCAAGGCTGGGTGATGTTACAACACTCCTGCCATCCTCTATTCTGGCTAACAATTCATTTAGGCTTTCTGAGAATGGGAGCTCTTCCCAAAACATGGAGTCCATCTGAGACACTCCAGCTACATTTACGTGATTAGGAGCTGAGGTATCTCTCTTGCAAACAAGGGATTTGTGGGATTTTTCTGCATAAGAATAATTTCTACTATTAATTTTAGGGTAATTGTTTTTTACCTCAGATTCCAAGGGATATTGTAACAACTTGGAACTGTTTCCATATGAACATTTGGTGTTTGAAGAGGAAACTCTCTCCAATTTATCAGTTGCAGAGATACTGTCAGTCCGACTAAGCTGTGAACTCGATTCATTATCCTTCTCTTTATCCCCTTCCTTCACAGAAGAGATCAGAAACTGTGAGTCCCAAAGAGTTTGATTGTTGAGGCTTACACTGCCCAATTCTGCAGAGACAGGCTTCTCCTCTTGTTCATGCTGTTCACTCACCAGCTTTCTCACTTCCAGAGTGGGAAAGTCTTCCACTGTTACCCAAGCAACAGATGAAGTCAGACTTAAGGATTGCTGCCAGCACCCTAAAAAACTTTCCCTGCCACTAGACTGAACAGAACAGGAGCTCCTGCTCAGGCTAGACAAGCTGCTGAGCTCACTGAGAGGTTCATCTATGGGAGCTGATGACGCATCAGGTAAATATGAGCTGTTCTTACAATTTTTTTTTAATTTTGCCGACTGCAGGAGATGATCTAAGTAGCTGATAACAGTGAAGCCAGTAACAGCAGCATTTGGCGGGAAGATCTGGCACGCCACAAGGTTTTTTGTACTTCTATTAATTCTGGAACACTTCTGCAAGATGCTGCTGGCAGCAGAATGCCCTCCATCTTCCCTTGCACAAACCTGGGTGAGGGGAAAGAAAACAAAAAAAAATTAAGTTAGAGAAAAAAATATTAACACACGTCTTTTAAGTCAGGCGTAAATTTAGATCTCCCTTTTTGTCAGGATCTGCAGGGGAGAGAATACAAAACAGTCTGTCACACAAGGCCCTCCCTGGGAAATAAACCCTGGCAAGGGCTGTAAAGGGCATCTCAGTGAGAGGCTCTTTGCTTGTTGCAATTACAGAGTTTTGGAGCTGGAAAAACAACCAAGAACTCTGAGAAAGGACTTCACAGAAAATTTCTTCCTCCCTTTAGGGCACTGAATGCTTCCGGGCCTCCTCTAGTGCAGTTCAGTGTGAATGGCTGGCAGCCTAAGGCCAGTGCTTTGCTTTTATCCAGGAGGCACTGGGCAGCACTTGAAACAAAGCACTCTGGTACCAGACACTTGACTTGGCAGCTGAGCTGCCAAAGCCAGCGTGGTACTTTCTGCGCACTACATCCGTGAAAGGGAAATAAGCTACGACCTTTATCTACTCAGATGGTTTTAGAGAGCAGTGTTTCAAAGGACCTTCAAATGCAATTCTTTGTAAAACCTGCTTCTCTCTACACTGAAATTACAGGTGAAAAATGACATTAAACAGAGAGGGAATTAGCTCATATTTTAAGAAATGGATAAACCCTTTCTCATCTACCCCTCAAGGTCTGGCAAAGCCAGCGAGGTCAAAAAGCAGATATAGTTATCTCCAACAATCCTCCTCCTCCCTGAGTCTGTGCACAGTTTAAGGGTGAATGCTGTTAGCCAAGGACAACACCCTCCTAGGTAAGTCTTTAAAATATATGTTATGCTGATTCTGAGAATTATCTGTGACATATACACAGCTGAACACAACTACATAGAAATGTCTACAGCCATGGGCTGAACAAAATCTTTGAATGTGTGTTCAGCTCTTGTGTGTGCAGGAGCAGCCATAAGGCTGGTGATATCTAGGATTAGTTATATTTGTCAAGGCATCACGCCCAGAGACCCGGTCAAGGGTTGCAGGTAAGTAAAGTTAATCCATTAAGCCCTCCAGCTTCCATTACTTAAGATGCTGTCCACCAGGAAAAATCTCAGTTCAGATACAACCTGTGGGAGAGGCAAAACACCTGCCAGGTAGGATTTAGTTCACAGATTTCATAATATGAATGACTCACATAAGCAACATTTGAAGAGAACCTTGAAAATTGTTTTTATAGAAATATTGCTAAGAACTAATATTTCAAAATGTGTTAAACACTTAAAAGAGCCACCAATGCAGATGCTGAACAGCTGTACTTTAACAACATTTTAAAAATGCTCTGAAATCCAGAAATATTAAAATGCTATAAGGAGGTGTGCTTCTCCTTACATTTTAGACTGGAAATGAGAATACACGGCATGGGAAAGGTAGGGCAGTGCTTGGAAAGAGAGTCTGTTTCTTGCTCCAACCATACATGGTTTTTTTACAGGCTCCAAGCTGTTACTGGTTTGCACAGGAGCTGGCATTGCTCAGGCTCTCCAAAAAGCACCCTGACAAGCTGTTAAGCTGACTACTGCCATTCAAGATGATTTTTGGATGTGACTCATTTAAAAAAAAAAAAACAAACACAAAAAAAAAAACACAAAAAGAAAACAAAACAAAACAAAAAGAAAAAAAAACCCAAAAAAAAACCCCACAACAGCCACAGGAGTCTAGGGGAAAAGAAGCAGAATCCTTCTCATGTCCTAGCCTTACATTTTTTCAAAAAGTTGTACATGAAGCTTTGATAAATTAGTCTATACCTCTAACTGGCTACAGAAACTCACTAAAAGGCCATAATGTGGATTAAATTTACCTTTACTCCAAATATAAACCTTTTTCCAATGAAACAGGTTTCTACTGCTTGAACTAACGCTCTTGCAGCTGACTCTGTGTTTGTTTCTCCTGACAGCTGATTGAAGTCCTGAATATACCTAGAATAAAAACACATGGAAGTATTGGACCAACAAGGAAGAAGCCTTACATGGATTTTTAGCTGTAGTATAGTGCTAATGAGGACACATGTTAAGCAAAAGATTTTGTGCTAGCTTCAACTAAACTCAGAATGAAAACAGGAAAACCATGAACCTATAAATTAAATTCTTTAGTTCACCTAACTTGTTAGTGAGATAAAGTAAACAAAACAAGCACTCTGAACAAGTTCAATACACACACAACTTTCAGGTGGTCCCCATGAGGTTGTGATTTTTCTGCCAACACAGTGACTGTACAACACTGGTCAAGATGCTGCTATTCCTCACACATCCTTCCTGCCCAGCCTTTACAGCATGGCAGTATCCATGTAAGACTTGGAAATAACTGCTTTTCACAGCTGACAGCAGTGTAGGGCAGAATGCCTGTCACGAGCATGTTATTAATGCTGCTAATATGCCATTACAAACAATTCATCTTTGAGCCTTGATAACACAAGGCACTGGGAAAATCACAGACTAGAGAAAGAAGCAGGGAATCTATCTGAATATCCCATCCTGGCAGTTTCACATTTCAGAAAATCTGAAGCTCATAATGTGGGTGGTCAGGCTCTGAGGACTAACAGACTTTCTTAGAAATCCCTTTCTTCAGGAAAATTTGGTCATATTGCCAAACAGTCACAAGGTGCATTCAAACCTTTAAAAAAGAAAAGCCAGAGGCTCTATCTGGAAAAGCCAACTTACTTAAACAAAGGAAATTCAATCATCTCAAAAAAAGGAGAAAGGACACAAGGAAGAAGCCAAACCAACCAAGCAGGGAGGCTCACTTAACAGGCAGTAGCAACTTTCAATAGACAAGTGGAGGGTTTCTTTTACTACCTAGAAGTAATTCATCTCAAAACATCAAGATTTCAGGAAGAAACAAACTTCCACACTTTCTCAAGGTGATGGGTACCAAGGAAATGCTGGAAGGAAGCACTTTAGCAGTTACTTCCCACTCATCTTCCCACCATCTAGGCTCATTGCAGTTTTTTTAGGCTGAATAAATAGCAGCAGCTATATGGTCAGACAATCTATTCCTTACCTCTGCAGATTCTCTGCGGTGACCCCAAAGAATGGATCTAAGCAACTTCCAAAAACAGTGATGTCAAACAAATCATTAGTGTCAGCAATCTTTAGGGACAACCTATATCTGTAGTTTGCATCTTTAGCTTCACCTGTGCAGCCACATTTTAGACAGTTGAACCTGACAAAAGACAGTAAAAGGATAAAAAAGATTGAATGTATGAACGTCTGTTAATCACTGCTGAGGTAAGAATTTATCTGCAACTGTAAATATCACTACTATAATGTATCAAATATTCCATTAAAAACCTAAGAATTTTTTCTTTTTCTTTACTCCTTGAGGCATTAATCTTAACAAAGGCTCAGAGCAAGATGTGTGTATTATGACAGAATGCCTCTAGTTTCTTTCACTGATTTATTAAATGCTAGCCTGTTGTGAAATTGAAGGGACAGTGGATTTTCAGAGACTGTTGGGGTGCAATTTGGAATTTCCTGCACTCATTTTTCTCACATTTCATTCTTTTCCTCCTGCAGCTTGAGTATAAATACCTAGATTTAAAAAATAATCAGGAAACAGCCCTGTTATTTTGTTATTTCAGCATTTGAAACAACAGATATCCTTGTTTTACAAAGTCAGCTCCTTCTATTTAGTGCTGGCATTCATTGATTTACTCTTCTTCTGCATGTCAGAGATTTCACCCACCACTGCAATTAAAAAAGAAAGCTCATCCCTTTCTGGACTTGCACTCAGTGAAGAGTCATACAGGACTACCAGGTGCACTGCACATGTAGAATGAGATGAAAAAAAATAAAATCAGGATTTGATCTGAAGGGGCTGGATTTTCACCACTTTGTTTAGCGTTCAGCTAACAGAGATCCCCAAGTTAATGGAAATCAGTACATGAGCCCCAAAACAGGACATACCTCCTGGAATCCAGTATCAGCCTAGAAAAGCAGTTTTGACAGGCAGGATAGAAGAAGCAGGAATTCTGGATGGAAATCACAGAGGCAGCCAAGAGTCCCTGCACACTATTCATGTGCTCACAGCATCACCTGAAATGAGTAAGTTGAAATAGTTAGAAGAGTTCTCATGAGATGGCAATATTAACTGCTTTCAGTTGGGTTATTTTAACTTTTTGAACAGCAGCCTTCAGGAAATTATGATCTCTCTTTGAAAACAGAAATTCTATTAATTAACTCTTAAAAAATAATAAAAAAAAAGATTAAGTTATGCAATATGAAGGAACTGTTGATGGCATTTGCACACCACTGCACACAGATCACGCAAATCCTCACTTGCATTTATGGATCTTTATCAGAATTATCCTTGGGCACAGCACTGCAGTAAATAGCTTTCTAATTATTTTCCTCACTTTAGAGTGAAGTCACAAGATAGGGTTAAAAAGTGAAATGATTCTGCACTTGTAACTCTACAAATGTTTCAACACCAATGACTTGGAGAGGTTACTCAGAAAACCCTGAAAAAGGCTCACAACAGCAACTGTATTTGCTCCTGTATCATGCTCTTCGAGCTAAAAGGGCAGCTCCTGGTCAACAGAGGCTGCACAAATTTGACAAACAAATTATGAACTAAACATTTAAATAAATAGGAATGAATTTATTTTTATTCAGTATTGCTTTCCTGCAGATTTATTTTGGCTTTATTATACTATACTGCAGAAAACATCAAGTTTTAGGAAACTTCCAGTATTTTAGACAGACAGAATTTATTTTTCTCAGCAGATGTTAAAAAAATGTAGACAACAATCACAGAATCCTGGAATGGTTTGGGTTGGATGGGACTCAAACATGCCCTAGTTCCAGCCCCAATGCCATGGGCAGGGACACCTTCCACTAGGCCAAGTCACTTGAAGCCTCATCCAATACCTCAAATCACAGTGCTCCAACTTAAATGGCCAAAATGTTCTCGACAGCTGAATCAAACAACTCCTTAAAAGTCTGTATGTGCAAAAGCTCTTTTATCACAACCGTAGCTAAATATAAATCTCTCTTTGATATAAACTGCAGAATAGGAAGGGAATTCCACATCTTCATCCCAAAACTCTCTCTGAGAGGCAAAAGACCAAAGAGATAGAGGAGACTCAAGTATGGCTTTTGCAGGTTAAAAAAAATCCCACATTCTGTAATCAACAATGATGTTTCGTTTGTGTTTTGCCACCAGAAAGTTAAACTTACAGGCTACTCCTTTGCCCTTTGGAACATCTGGAAAATGGAGGGAGGGAAATGGAAAAGCTGTAACAGGGGGCCAAACAAAATAAGAAAAAAATAATCTCTTCAGAACATACATATTAACAGAAACTAATTTTACTCAATATATTGAATGGTGAATGCCTTCAACTCTTACCAAAAGGGAACTATTTTGTTTTAGTAACAAAGATTTTGTTTTAGTACAAGATAACAGTAAAAAGTACATGGAAAATAAATCAATATATAGAAAAGGAGAAGTTAAGTCTGATTTTTTATTGCCCAAAATGGTGGGCTTGGAGAAACTAGTAGGTCCTTCATTCCCACCTGTTTTCAACTGAGAACTCCAGAAACGAAGTTTACATAGTTCTTGTTACGTGCACTTTTACGGGACATTAAAAAACACACAACAAAACCAAAAAACCCACAAAAGCACACCCCAGAAAACAGAGAACACTGCAAGTATCAAACTGAAATACGGGAGATAAAGCACAGCGCGTAAGTGCTCACACAGGTTCTGCCAAGAGCAGACTCGAGATCTCCAGCTCTATTTCGCTTTGGAAGAAATACAGCACTCACTACCTGCACGCAGACTGAAAGAGGTCGGCACGAATAAATCTGTTTTACTTGAACTTTTTGTAACAAACCAAACAACCCAAACCTCAGCGCCAGGCCGGAGAACCACAGAGCCCCGCTGCCCTCGCTGCGCGGCTCCAGCGCGGTCCCTGGTGCCCTCTGGTGATCCCGCTGCCTCGCTCTCTCCCTAAGGAAAACCAAAGCACGGCTCGGTAACACGTCTCGCTCCCGTTTGCACCCCTGAGCCTCCCCGAGGCCGACAGCGAGCGGCCGGCCCGGTTCGACTCACCCGGGCGCGGGCTGCGCTCGGAGCCGGGCCAGGCCGGGCGGTTCCGGGGCCTGAGGGCAGAGCGGAAGGGCGGAAGTGCAGCTGCTGAGCGCCGCCACGGGGGCGGGATGAGGCGACTCTCAGCCAATCGCGACGCACTCCGAGGGGAGAGCGGCCCTTCTCGCCCAATCACAAAGCGAGAACGTCGGCCGCGCCCCCGCAAGGCGCGGGGCGGCGAGATTGGTGGGTCACGTGCTTCAGGATAGCCAATCGCTGCCTCCCCGCGGGAGGCCGCGCGGCCGAAACACCTATGGAAGCCACCCCGGCCAACAGCGAAGGCGTGCGCGAGCTAACTGCCGACCGCCACCCAATCGGAAGGCGCCGCTGGCTAGGGCCCGCCCCTGCACGTGTAGGTTGGCCCCGCCCCCAGGGCCCCGCCGCTCCCCGCGGGGCCGCGCGGGGCAGCCCCGGGCGGGGGAGCCGGGCCCGTATAAAGCGGCGGGGCCGAGCCCGCTCCTGCTTCTCCTCCTGCCGCTCCTGCTGCTCCTGCTGCTCCTGTCGCTCCTGTCGCCCGCGGCGATGCTGCGGCTCCTCCTGCTCCTGCCGCTCCTCGGCGCGGCCGGCGCCCTGCCCGCCCCGCTCCGCCGCCGCCGGAGCGCCTCGCTGCCTGTCGGGCCGTACGTGAGACGCTACCTGAGCCAGCAGGTGGGAGCCGGCTGCGGGGGAGGGAGTTTGCTTGGGGAGCGAGGGCTCTTTCCTCTGCCATTAGCCTCACTCGAGCCGCGGGCGGGACACGGCTGTTCGCTTCAGGCTTTTAAAAAAGCACTGAGTGCCGGTTCTCTCTGGTAAAACGCTGCAAGCCGTGAGTATTCCGGTTAAGTGCAGGTATGTAAAGTGCCGGGGGTTTGCTCTCTTTTGTGTCCGTGTTCCCGCACACAGCGAGGGGCTGCGCTCCGCGGCTGCACGCCGAGCAGTTGCGTGGGGAGTTTTGTTTGTTTGCCTGTTTGTTTAATCACAGAATGGTTTGGGTTGGGAGGGACCATAAAGGTCCATCTAATTCCACCTTCCTCCCTGCCATGGGCAGGGATGCTTTTCCCTCGATGGTGATATCCGTTTAGTTTTAACCTTTTTTTTTTTTTTCTTTTATACGTTCTCTATATTCCTCGCACATGTATTTGTAGCTCTGTAGCCTGTTGTGTTAGTGGCTAGTTATCCCAGTGATTTTCCATGACCTTTCCCTAGGCAAAAAGACAAAACAAATTCCAGAGGTCCCAGCCCCAGGGGGCACAAGGCCCCTCTCCTATCTTGGTTCTTTCTGGGAACCAAGGTTGAGGACAGCTCTTTGAGATACATTTCATGGACAAAGTACAGCTAGTGCCAAAGGGGGGACTCTAGAGATGAGGCTTGACCTGGGGGGGGAATTGCATCACCACTTGTCCTCCTACCTGGTGCTTTTTATCAGTTATGCTGATTTCTGAAAACCTATAAAAATGTACTCCCCCCCTTTGGGGCTGGGCTTTTGTGGACATCTTTCCATAACTACTTCTGAAAACCTTCAATAAAGATCCACTTTTATGTTACCTCCTTAGTAAAATTATCTCGAGTTTCATTTCCAAGTTTAAAAAAAAGGCAAAAATGGAACAGATTTGTGTTACTAACTTGAGCTGTGTCACCCTCTCTCCTCCAGCAGTTTGTTGGTGAAATCCATGGCACGTGGGTAGAACAGAGGGCTCTGCAGTGTCTTTAAGTGTTGGTGTGGTTTTGTTGAATCAGGCTTGAAACCCACCTTGTTTACAGGTTTTCATAAAAACAGTCAGCAGTTCCTTGGGTGTGTCGAGCAGTGTCTGCAGTGTCCCCTGTTCTGTACCTGGGTTTCCTAGGAGAGGCAGTGGTTCTTTTTGCTGGGAGGCATAGTAAGGGAGGAGGATGTTTTCCTGGTCGTAGTACTCTCTTGGTTTGTTCAGAATCAGGCTTGTAGCATGCATCTGAATTTCATGCCCTGGTCTGCATAGGGAGTGGTGGGAAGGAGAAGGTAATAATAAGAATAGAATAGTTTAGGTTGAATAAAATTATAGAATAGAATCATTTAGGTTGGAAAAGACCTTTCAGATCATCCATTAACCCAGTACTGCCAAATGTACCACTAAGCAATGTCCCCAAGTTCCATGTCTACACCTCTTTTAAAAATCTCCAGGGCTGTTGATTCAACCACTTCTCTGGGAAGCCTGTTATCAATGCTTAATAACTGTGTCAGTGAAAAAAAAAATTTAAAATATCTTATCTAAATGTCTCTTGGTGCAATTTATGGCTGGGCATCTTGGATGATATGTGGATTGAATATCTCCTGTTTCAGCTTTGTACAAGGTGAAGTTATGGTGGAGTGAGCAAAATGGGAAGATTACACTCACAGAGAGAGTAGATGTAAAGAAAACAAATAACCTTTGTAAGATTATACTAAACTGCTATGGAATAATTTTAGGGTCAAGGTCCCTGTTAGTCGAGGTGGAAGATAGATTTGTAATTATTTTAATGAGAAATCCATCCACTGAGATTACAGTCTTCTGCAGATAGTGTTAATGGTTTGGGAATGCTCCTGTTCCAGGGATCTCCCTGCATAAATCCTGTAATTCCCGTGTCTTGACAACATCTCTGCCTCATGTTCACTCGGGTAGTGATTTGAGATTTGTGTCCTGCATTAACTCCTCGAGCAGCCCTGGAGCTTGTATTGTGAGCATACTGCAGATAGCTTCTGCAGTGTGTGGCCAGCGCTGGCCAGGATATCACTCCTGCAGCAGTGGTGTAATTTACCCTAATTGTTGTGGCACACTGGTTGTTGCACATTGCTATCATAGTATCAGTGATACTAATTCTGTGCTGTGAGCTGAGCCACCCTTTGTCACCATCTGTTACACTTCTGTCCTCACCTCCTCCCAGGGCTGTGGTGTCACCTGGCTGTTCTCCTCAGCTCTAGCACTGACAGCCCAGGTGCCATCCAGCTGCCAGCAGAGCAGCAGAACTGCAGCATGGTTGAGACCTGTGCATTTTGGGACATAGATAGGTATTGAGAGATGGGAGGGAAGAGTCACAGTAACAACCTATTGTAAATATTGATGCCACATCTTGTTCACCCTTCTGTCTCTTCCTTTCATGCCTCAAGCACAATCACGTTGGCTGAGAGTGGCTGCTGCAGGAAGGAGGGAGCCCATTCACCGGCCTGGAAATCCTTGCTTTCCTTGTCCAAAGATTTACTGATATTGTTGAACAGAGTGGAAGAGGTGTGATCATCAAAGATTTGAATTCTGCTGCATGACACTTGAAAGATACAGGGGTAGCACAAGAGGTCTAATCACACGGAGAGCACAGGACACACTATCAGTAGCACAGTGTGTAGAACTGATAGCATTCAGCCCTGATGAAGCATGCACTCAGTACTGTTGTCTGGGAATTTGTAATTGCATTATTATTCTGTACTGCAACATAAAAGCTATGATTAACATGTTAAATAAGGTGCAGTGATACTTTGCCACCTCTCTGGGTTGTTAAGTTTAATTACTTACATTATATTTCTTATGACATGAATTATCTGCTTGTGTTACTTGCTGTCAAGTCTTTCTTCTTAGCTAAGATTCCTGTTTTGATTCTTGTTTCTTTCTTTGGTGATTTTCATCACAAGTAGAAATAATTTATCTAAAAGCATTCCATTTAAAAAAATACTTCATTATATGGCAAAATACTATGCTGTCACAAAGGAAATAGTTTCATACCTAAAAATATTAAAAATACCTTTAAATAGAGTCTTTAAATACTTAATACTTCTACAGAAGAAAAATTTGAAAGTGTAAGTAGATTCCTTACATTATTTGTTGCCTAAAAAGTTACTTCTTGATAACTGTGAATAACTTATTGGAACCTCTGGGCATGACAGTCTATAGACAGTTAACGTTGAGTGTCTAGTGTCAGCTTTTACTGTGAATCAGTGACATTGAAGTCTGTTTTCATAAAAATGGGGAAATAACAGGGTCAGAGTTAAGCTCAATGCTCATTGCATTAAACTTCCTCCTGTTTACCACTTTAGGTGTCGGATATCTGTGATGATGGGGCTAAAGTCTAGAATATTGAAAAATCGGTCAAGCAGAGTCTCTGTCAGTGTGACTAGCATCTTAGCTTGTTTGCTGACCTGTGCATGTATTTATTAACTTTGATTATTTTGTCTTGGAGGTGTGATTTTTTTTTCTTTTCCTCTCCCTTCAAAAGTAACTGATGTCTTTCAGCCCTCTACTCCTCTTATGTATAAGTGAAATACAAAGTTTTTACCCCAGTAAAAAGGTACCTCATGCAGACCTAGAAGAGGAGATTGCCCTTGAAGGAGAAACTCTGCCATCAGCCACATATTTAACAAATTTTGTGTGTTTATGGGATGATTATCTCCTTTATAGCTTTTCTGATGTATTAATGTGACTTTTGTGGGCAAGTCTGTGGTAATTTGTTTGCCTGCTAAGCAGTTGGTTGTGATTTGTGTGTTAAATTAATCCATCTAAAATGGGACTTTACAGAGAGAATGATGTGTAGAATGTATAGAGCTGTATCAGGACCACCACTGTTGGGATGGCTTCTTTGTAAGCAGCTGGGTCTGTGACCACAGTTCAAATTCATTGGAATGACTTGGTGAGGCATCCAAGATCCATCTAGTTCTCTTTACCCAAGCAGAAATAACCTTACAGCATACTGAAGAGAGTCTGGAGTCAGTCAGTTCTGACCCTTGGGGAGCCTTGTCTTGTACCTTTGTGTCTCTGTCTTTGGCACACATACCAGTGTTACAAAAACCACAGCCTGAGGACTTGTGGTGCTGAGAGCATGATGCCTTAAAATTGCTGATATTTGAAGGCTTCCCGGTGATAAACTCATTTTAGAAAGGAGAATGGACATGATGTCTCTTCACTCAATTTGATAATTGATGGCTGTGTGAGACTCTGTGCTGAGTAACCCTTCTCCTCAATCACAGTTTGTGAACTGCTATGAATTTGTCTAAGAACCAACGTAAAAAGTACAAAGTTTAACAACTTACTGAGCCTAGTCCTTCAATGAGATTGTCTTTTGAACTAATACATGGCAGTTGTGTCACCCCTTCCAAAAGAAGCATTCTGATTACATTTCATAACTTCCTAGGTTTCACACCTATGTCAGTATCTCATCATAAATTCACATGCAAGTCTTCATGCTCTGAAATGCACCCACACTTCATATTGTGTGTACATAAAAGAAAGATGTGTTGAAGCTTCAAAGTGATGAAGTTTAAAAAGTAATCAATTTGATCCTTTCTGGTTTTATCAGGGGTCTTCAATACCCTATTTTTTATTACAGACTGAAATTCTGAAGTATAGAAAATAAAAGCCCTGATTGAAAATGTGAACATTAGAATGAATATAGTTTTTTTAATCATAGGTCTATAATTTCCTTAGGAAGACATTGAGATGGGTTGAGGTTATCATTTTTAATTGTGGTTAACATCTTATTGTGACTCAGGTTGGTGTCTCAGAATAGTAACAGATGTCAGGAATGGTTAAGATGGGTTTGTTTTTCATGCCTGGCACCATAATACAATAGCACTTTTGGCTTCTGGTGAAGGAAAAAACAAAGTGCTTTTTACAGAGCCCCTTGGTACCAATTAAAAGTTATGCCGGTGTTTAGAGAAGTGATGCTGATGTTTGTCTCTGAGGTGAATTACTTGGAATATGTGTTTTACTCATCAAGTAGTACAGGAGTACTTGGCAGCTCTTACTCTGTGATTTCATGGCATGATTTAAAATGGGAACTGTAAGCTATAAACCAGGAACAATAGCTCTTACTCAGTGAACAGGAAGACGGGGAAGTACTTGTTAAAGCTTGTCAGTGAAATTTTATTTTTATGCACTACTTATCTGTGGGGTCACAATGCAGACATCAGCTTCTCAAATTAATCAGGAAACAATTTCCTCACAACTTGCAGCCTCTTCCTTCAAGTGAGCAGTTAATACTAGTGACTCAAAAACATCAGTGATCACTTCTCCCTCACTGAAAATGAGCATATCTCACTAGCTTTAATCGTTAAAAGCTGTAATAGGCCACTGAGAGATTTCTGATAGACTGTCTAGATTAAAGAAAGTCTAAAGAACAAAACAGTAAGCAGAACTGCCTCGTGGCTGAAGTAGCAAGCCTTCCCAAGCCAGAGGTGCATGAGAGCTCCTGTTACCTCCATTAAATTTGGCTTGTACCATGAGATTCTACAAGTTGAAGCAGAGTCTTAGAGCTGGTTTTTTTTTGGTTTGATTTTTTTTTTTTTTTTTTTTTTTTTTGGTGGGGAGATATGGAGGAAAATGAAGTTCAAAATGAAATTTTATGCTAATGAGTTCTGTATCTATTTCTTCATCTGACTTTGAGAAGATCAAGACCAGCCATCAGCATAAAAAGTTGTAGATCATGCAGATAATTTGTAGCATTTTGCCAAGCTGGTGAGAGACCAGAAGTCAAACTTGATTTTTTAATTTTAAGCTTTCAAAAACCAAATACCTTAATTTATTTCATACATCTTGTAATATTTGGATTTTATATCTAAAGCTGTGAGGCTTATAAGAAATTTAGTGGGGGTAAACCAGGCTCTACTGGGCCATCTTACTAATATTCACAAAATTATTAATTTCTTTGTTTTCCAGGTATGTCAATTCAGAGAATTAAACATACACAGAAGAATTTCTGTTAAGCACAGTCAGGAGATACCCTTTGTCTGTGGTGTAATGGGATAATTTTTTTATTTTAAGTTTCTAGTTGCTGTCTCATATGCTTTTGTTCAGCTCTAGCATGCATGTAGAATGTTCTGATATTTGGTGCTGTTATAGTGCTGCTGTCAGGTGTGCTGTGCGTGGTTGTTGTTCCCTAAACACAAATGGTGAGCCAAGAACAAAACTTCTGATCCTTGTGGGCTGTTGCTTCTAACTTTAAATTGATGTAACAGCTTTTTTCATTATTCACACCTGCAGCCAAGACAGAACTTATGTACAAGTTCACCCTTGTGTCAGGCTTGAAGCCAGAGTGGTTATGTGAAGATGAGCTGGAAAAGGTGCTTGTAGAGTGAAATTTGAGGTGTGTCTCTGTCCTTCAGAGGAGATGGCTCACTGAAAAGCTTGCCTGCATGGGATACCATGGAGCCATGATACTGTGTGATGTCCTTTCCCTCTGATTACCAGTATGGACACACTTGGTGTTTCAGGGAGCTGCAGATGATATTTCCCGAAATGCTGCTGTTTCCCCATCATCCTGTCTACCAACATCTTGCAGCCCTGCAAGCAGAAGTTGTCCTTAGTGTTGCAAGCTTGCCAAAGTAGCAGTTGCTACATGGTATTTTTGCTATTGCATCAGAGCTGTAGAAGTAATTTCTGCTTTCCCGCTTTGTTTTGTGAAATTTTCTTTCCCCCCCACCTCAGTGCTGATCAGAACTGGTGGCTACTAAATGCATGATCCACAGTGGCATGTGTAAAACACTTAGCCTTTTAATGCTGATAAATTGCCATCCCTGCAATGAGCTCTTGTCATTTAGTCTGTGCTCTGCCTAATTAGAAGATTATCTGGATAGATGGCAGGACAGTTTTCCTGTTTGCTGTCATTGTTCATCTCTACTTCCTTGGATCCTCTTTCGTAGGATTAACAATAGAAAATATAATACAAATAGCAGTGGTTGAACTGCATCTGGGAGAATGATAAAGCAAATTTATTTGTAGTTGTGAAAACCTGGGAAATAAAACAGTTGTAACCTGGATTAAACCTTTTAAAAATGTTTAGCAAAGTAGACTGTCCTAGACCTTTTTGAGGGTAGGGGTAGAGCTGGTTTAAATATTGAATTTGACTAATAAAAATATTACCTTGGATCTGAAATGCTTTTATTCCCTGTGTCTTTATACAAAAAAAAAGAAAAATTGAGGAACTCTTTCAAATGAGAGCCGTGTTCATCAGAGAAGATGAAACTTTGCAAATTCTTTAGCTTAAACAATTAGTCCTACACAGAACTTTAGGTCACTTGTAAAAAAACCTGGAATGCTTTTATGCTGCTTAATCTGTGACATATTGGCGTTTCACATCCAATTTTTTCCTCTCCTCTGAAGTTAATCCTCTGAATGTGATGGATTTGTAATTCAATCTGGAAGGCACATGGAAAATATTAGTGACCTTTGCCTATTAGGGGTCTGAGAGGCCTTGCACAAGGGTAACTTTGTTCTTGCTGGTGTATTGCATCTTTGTGATTTTTTCAGCCTTGAGAAATCACACCTTGTGAAGTAGGGCTCTGAGCTGGTTGTTCCCCATGCCTTGCCCCATCCCTTCTCCTGTGGAAGAATTTCACCATGAAAATAATACCTTGAATGGAAGTATCATTGATGTGAACATTTGGGGTGTTTACTGCCATAATAGATAGTTGCAGAGTTATGTAGCTGGTGGAGTCTGAGCAGCACAAGCCTCATCATTGCCCTGAAAAGAACCATGTGGCAGGGGAATGGAGACTGGCTAAGGAGTGACAGCAGTAAAGCTGATTGAAGAGATTCCTGCCTTGGTCACCCATTCTCCCCCTTGTGCTGCAGATTTGTGGCTCTCAAGTCTGGGACAGAAAATGTTGAGAGTGCCTGTGGTACTTGTCTTTCCAAATGGAGGAGTTTTAACAGAGAATAGCATTTTCAGTGTCTGCTGGAGGATTTTAAAGCCTAAATGTGTGTTTATGGACTTCTTCTTTACATGGTAAGCAGAATCTGGAGGTTGAATTGCAACACAAAACTATTAATGGTTTGTGGAAGTTGAAATCAATTTGTTTGTGTTCTCATTAGCTGGTTAGGCTTCCGACATAAAAATAACCTTTCATCATGTACTGTTTGTTTCTAACAAGGGCTGACCTGAGTACCCTGGTGCTTTCCTACAGCATATCCTGTAGCTGTTTAAATTTTCTTTGGTCTTTTCAAGTGCCTGTCCAAACTGTGTGACTCAGGGCAGGGGTAGAGTTCCTGTCTGAAATTTTCCTTGTTCGTGTCTTTTAATCACTGAAGAGATAAATCAATGGTAAAAATCAGACTTCCTTAAACAGCACTGCAAGAGCAGGTGCTGTGATTTCTGCATCATAAAAGAAGCTTCAGAAAGATACATGAAAGGTAGAATCATAAACACATTTAGGCTGGAAAAGACGTTGAAGATCATCAAGCCCATTTGTATTGTAACATTGCCAGGTTTATCACTAACCTATGTGCATTATCAAGGCCAGTGTATTCTCAAGGACAAGGATTCACAAGGAATCAAGGATAGATTCTTTCTATTATAAGGATCCTAATCCTGAATTTGCTTTGGGGGGCATGTTTGGCTGGAAGTTCATTATAGTCAAGAAAAACTTTGTAACAGTGCCCTAAACTATCTCAATAATTGAATAGAAATTGAAAACTAGAAATAGTCAAAAAGCATGTCTGTTATTATCCATATGGTTTGGTAAATGTGATGGATTAACAAATCAAATTAAATCTGGAGAGCAAAACCTCTGAATTATGGAGCTTGTGGAAAAGAACAGTCTTGGCTTGGATGAGCATACTCTTTGCTGGGTGGAAAACTGGCTGGATGGCTAAGCCCAGAGAGTGGTGGTGAGTGGGGTTAAATCCAGCTGCTGGTCTTCTGGAGGGCAGGAAGGCCTAGCAGAGAGATCTGGACAGGCTGAATCCATTGTCTGAAGCCAGTTGTATAGGGTTCAACAAGGCAAAGTGCTCAGTCCTGCCCTTGGGTCACAACAACCCCAGGCAGTGCTACCAGCTGGGGGAAGAATGGCTGGAAAGCTGCCCAGGGTAAAAGGATCTGGCAGTGCTGGTCAACAGCAGCTGAACATGAGGCAGCAGTGCCCAGGTGGCCAAGAAGGCCAATGGCATCCTGGCCTGGATCAGCAATGGTCTGGCCAGCAGGAGCAGGGCAGTGACCGTCCCCTGTACTCAGCACTGGTGATGCCACACCTCAAATCCTATGCTCAGTTCTGGGCCACTCACTGCAAGAAGGACATTGAGGGGCTGGAGCGTGCCCAGAGAAGGGCAATGGGGCTGGGGAAGGGTCTGGAGCACAAAACTCATGAGGGCTGGCTGAGGGAGCTGGGGTGTTTAGTCTGGCGAGAGGGAGGCTGAGGAGAGACCTTAATGTTCTCTACAGCTTTGTGAGAGGAGATTGTAGGGAGATGGATTTCTGTCTCTTAAGTAACAAGCAGTAGAATGAGATGAAATTACCTCAAGTTACAACAGGGGAGGTTTAGATTGGATAGTAGGAAATCTTCACTGAAAGGCTTGTCAGGCACTGCAACAGGATGTCCAGGGAAGTGGTGGAATTGCCATCTGTGGATGTGTTCAAGTGTGTCCTTGTGATTCTTGGGGATGTGGTTTTGGGGTGGGCTTGTCAGTGCTGGGTTAATGGTTAGACTCAGTCTTAAAGGTGTTGTTCCAGCCTAAGCAGTTCTGTTATTCTAACCTATGATCCTATCTCTCTTAAATTTCTGGTATTATTTACATTGAAGACTTTCCAGTCAGTAGGTTACACAGCCTGATGCAAAAAGGCACAGTTTTCGTCTCCCTGCTCTTCCACAGAGTACCAAATGATTATGCATTTCAACAGAGGGGTGCAAATCTTCAATCTCTGCTGTTCCTTGCACAACTATCAGCCTTGAAAGCAAGGAAACACCTCTTTCCTTGCATTTAAAATTAAAAATATGAAACGAAGCTAAGCTTGATTTTTCTTGTCTTTTTTTCCCCTCCCTTTCCTGCACTGAGCAGGGACAAACAGAGAATCTTAGCAGGTACTGGTGGGATGGAATTTCAGTCCTGGCAGGCTCAACAAAATCTGACCCCCCACCCCCTCCTCCTTTGTGCTACAGACATGACAAGAAAGTCCCTGCCCTCATGAGCTTCAAATTTGAATGGAGGAAGCGAAGGTTATAAGAGGAAACAAAACTAATAGGGCCAGCTGACTGAACTGAAGCCCCCACAGCCCATCAGGAGTAAAAGCAGGAATAGAAACACATCAGTGAAATCCCAAGGAGGCTAAGGTCTACCCTGCTGTTCACACAGGAGGATATCCTCAGGCTATCCTGTATCTTCCTGTCCTCAGGAAATAATTCAGACAGGATGAGCCCTCAAAACAGCTCCATGGATATGCAGAGAGTAACCACAACTTAAAATCCCCTGGCTTCTCCCCCGTAAAACAACTGGCTTGATTTCACATGGAATATCCAATTGGGGAAAACAAAGCTATCACATAGAGGATTGAAATTCAAGGCATCACAGAAAGCCTTTCAGACGCTCACAATCTTGCCAGAAACCCAAAAGCATAAAACTATCAGGTGCTGATTTACCAACTCACATGGTATTAGATGCTTTTGTTTAAAAGCTGCCCTGTGAATTATAGTCTTTTTAGGTAAAGGCTTGGCTGTGCTGCCCTGTCTCTGTAGTCACTGATGACCTTAAGGTGCTGCTGAGAAGGAAGTGGGTTTTAGCCCACATGTCCTGTTTTGTCTTTGTACTCTACTCATTGCCTGAGTTCCTGAATACTTCCAGAAGTACATTAAGCAGACTAACATCTGTACAATAGCTAACATCTGTTGAGCCTTTTTTGTCTCCTCCCCAGGGGAGATGTGTGGCAGAGTGGCTTGTTTTATTTCCAATGGACTTTTTAAATAGCAAAAAAAACACATTACAAAAACCACCTTGAGAGAAGTAATCTTTGAGAGGTTAACAAAAGCACATGGTACATGTGCACTTATAAGCTAAAGATACAGAAAGGTGCTATATAGTTCAAGCAGAAGGCACCAGGGTGGGGTTTGGCCATTCCTGCCAGTGTGAGTTTGTTCAGTAAACTGGTCAGGGGAAGGTGCCTCACCCTGAGCTGATCAGCTCACTTCTCTGTAGAAAGTTTCTCTGAGCTGAAGGATTAAAGCTGTTGACTTGAGCCTTCAATCTGATGCTCTCATCATCCTCATGGGCTCAATGCCTTGTGCTGCCCACTGACATTTGTCCTCAGCTCAGGGAGCGCAGTTCTCAGCAGCTCTGCCTTGGGTAGTGCCTACAGCCTTCCATCAGAGCTGCCTACCTCACAAGCCATCTGCTGTAGGTTTGCTTTTATTTTCACCAAATGCTTTGTGAGTCTTTGGACTCAAAGGTGTGCAGGAAAGTACAAGGCTTTCTTAATTGAGCAATGTTCACAAAGGTTTTTGTATGTGGAACTGAAATTTAAGTGTTCAGTTTCCCATCCTGCCTGCCTCAGCTGACAAGAATTTCTCTTAAAAACTTATTCATAACTTATGAGTTTCAGTGCTGCTTTTTCTAATTTTATGCTTCCTCTTATTAGTATCAGAATGACTGTTCTTGTGTCAGTAGATCATAGTTTTCATCTGTAAAACATTTCTGTTGCATCACTGATGATGATGATTGTGTTGTTATTTTTTATCAGACTTGCCACATAGTCCTGTTTACAGAGGCTTAGAACTTTGGGCTGAGTAACTGGTTTGCATTAATTCTAGAATAGTTTAGTTTTAGAAATGAACGATGCCATCGTCTCTTCGAACCTCCCCCACAAAGCAGGGCCAATTTAAAAATTGTTTAGGATTGCTCAGGACCTTGTGCTTACTGCTGACATCCTGGATACAGTTGTAATTATGAAAATTTTAATTGGAAAAACCACATATCTGCTGGTATACCATTACCATTGTTTTAACCAGCAGTTAAGGTATTTTAAATGTGTACTAAAGAGATTTTTTTTTCCTTTATGCTGTTGTGGTCTGTTTGTAAAAGTCATTGCTTTTATCTTGCTTCATTTGTGTAAGAGTGGGGAAAAACCTTTCTGGTTCAACTTTTTAATGACATCTGCTGAAGGAAAAAAAGCTATAAAAATACCCGGTTAATTTGAGTCCTACAGTAGGCATCACACAGTTGCTGGGGTTTATGACCTGTTTGCATGCCTGTTCCATAAAGAATGGTGAGATGAGACAATTGTTTGAGACCCAGCAGCCCCTGTGCACAGCCCTGCACACTCCTGCTGCACGCTTTGGCTGCACAACAGCTCCATCTGCTGTTCCTCAAATGCAGCTTTCCCTGTGTGTCCAAATCTTTCACCTCACAATTTTACATTGATTCTTGGGCTTCTTCCCTCGGCCTTGACAAATTTTAACACAGTTTTCACTCTTGTGAGAAGATACTCCTTGGGATACCACTACACTGTGTTTTGATGTTCTGGATTTAGAATTTCTTTGAATTTCTTGGCAATAACCAGCATTTTTGACACTTTTTTCTCTGACTGCCTTACAAACATTAGGTTTTGTTTTGTTTTGTATTTTTTTTAATTCATGTTTTATGTCTAACCTTTGCAAAGACAAGCTAGTACAAGGTATGAAGCCCCATCATCTGGAACTGAAGGAGTTCTTTCTCTTCAGCTGAGTAATAGCTACTTGTGATTTTTTTTTTTTTTTTTTCCTGGAGAAGTCTGGATTTGGGTTTGTTCTGCCTGGGATCCTACATATGTCCACGGTTGGATGTGCTGTGAGTGTGATGAACAGAGGCAATCTAGCTGTTGTGGGAGTATCAAATTTCTACAGATTGAGGGAGGAATAGGAAAGAATAACATGGCTGATGGGAGGGAGGGAGTGTACAGCATGTCAGAGTCAAGACAGAGGATCATGACTCTTTGATCAACATGGTTACTAAAACCACCAAAAGAGAACTTAAATTCCTGTATTTTTCTTCCTCTTGGTTTTGAAAGACAGGCTCACTAGAGCATTGTGATTTTGTGGTTTGTTTTGGGGAAGTAGATTTGCAGATCACATCAGAGGAAAACTCCAGTAAATCACATCTCTAAAGAAAACTAGCCACAATTTGGGAAAAGATGTGCATGTTGGAGTATCACTCTCCTAATTTTCTAGCTCCTGAAACAGTAAGATGGGCTTTAGAATCTGTTCTGCACAATACCCCATTGGATAAGCTCAGCCTGGTATCAAAAATTTTCTCTCTGTTTTTCTTTTTTTGTTTGCTTGGTTTTTGGTTTTTTTGGGGTTTTTTTTGTTTGTTTGTTTTTGCTTTGTTTTTCCCTCTGTACTCTTTTTTTTCTGTTGCATGTAAAGTTGCCTGCACTGGTATATATCTTTGTAATTAGGAAAATTGAATATTTTTTGGGGTGCAGTCCTCTAGCTGGCACTCTGGCTTTGGGCAGGAAGGATGCAGAGTCAAGTTCTAAATCTAAATATTTTATTTTAGATGATTCCATAAAAGGCAAGCAGGACACATGGGCCTGTTTTTCCTTTTTCTGGCAAGTAGCCTAACAAGAAATTTTAAAAAGAAAAATAATTTCTTCTATTTAGAAACAGACATGGAACAAAAGATGTGTTAGTTGTACTTTCTAACAGTGTTGGAGTTTTTCAAACTATACAGTGACTTTTTAGATGTGCCTTAACTGATTGTTCTCTTTAATTGTCCCAAGGTCTTATGACCAGAGACTTTCTCAGTTGCTGACCTTGTTCTGCCTTTCTGCATTTAATTACTCTTAGCAGGTAAAACTAAAATTACTAACTGTGCAGGTGAGTTGTCAGTGTGAAACAAAACCATTGTGTGCTGTCAGTACTGAAGTTCAGGGAAAGAGCCCTGAAATATGCACATGATAGCATCACCGTGTACTTATGAGTAAGGAGCAAGTGGTCTCCTTGAGGAAAACTTTGAGAGGACATAAAATAGCTTTATTTGGGTCTGGAAGCAGTCACGTCACTCAAGTTACTTATTGAAGGCAAATATTTTGTCTCTTGTCCGTCCACACCATGCACAGACCTCCAGCTGTTCCTGCTGTTGTAGCAGTGAGCTGCAGCACACACATCCTCCCACTTGAGTCCAAGAGTGAGTAACCTCTGAGGGAGTTCAGAAAAGACATTTTGCAAAAGACTGTACATGAAATAAGTTTCTGTGCTCTCTTTGACCCAAAGCAAATAAAAGTACCTGGTGTGGAGTAGCTGGATCCTGCAGGTCAAGCACTAGGCTTTTCTGAGCTGCCTAAAGAATCCACCTAGGGGATATGTTACTGTCATAACAGCAAGTGCTTGGGTTTGGGTGCCATCTGCTGCTCTTCAACTTTAACTTGCAGATGTTCCCAAAACAGGGAATGTGAAAGTTTGTTTCCTGTAGCAGCTCAGAGGTGTGGCAGTTTGGCTGTGAAGGCAGAGGGATGGGTGAGCAGAGATCCTCAAGCCAGCAGATGTCAGGCTGTTACCACCAGCGGGAACTATGACAGGAAAAGGTGAATTGATGTGCTGATAAAAGTCAAAATTGGGAAGCTACAGGTCATCTTCAGCTGATGAATAAAAAGAGTAAAGAATTGTGAATACATGGTAATTAAGTAGGATAGGTCTTCTGAAGTAATTCTGTGGTTTGCTTTGATTTTTTTTATTTTTTTTTTTTTAAATATTTCATGGTAAAAGCCTGTATGGGTATTCCAGAATAAGATTATGCCTATGCAGGGAGTTACATGTAAAAGCAATTTACTTGTAAAAGCACGACTTTCCAGTGTGGATGAATTCTAGGGGAAGGGTCGAGGTGGATGTTGAATACAAAGCAGTGTGAGTAAAAGCTGGAAAAAATGACCTTAGGAATTGAATTTCTAATGAGAGAATAAGTCTTAACGCTGTGGGATTTGGATAAAGGGGTATGATGTATATAGGCTGGCAATATTTGTAGAGCAGTGGTAAACAATAAAAACCCACTTTCTAACAAGAATCTGTTTAAATTTAATTCTTATGCCAGAAGGAGGTGGGATTTTTGTTGGTTTTAGTTTTGGAGTTCTTTTTTGTTTAGTTTGCTGGGTTTTTTTAATAACTAGGCTAGTAAGGTTTTCCTGAGACTCAAAACATCCTGCTGTGATGACTCTTTTTACTTATTGATACAGTTTTATTGCATGAGGTACTTTGTGACCTCTCAGCAGATTTGTCCGGCTTGCTAAATTTATTTAGAATATCTGTTAAGTAGGATGCTATAAATGGGGCATGGATTTTTTTTCTTAATGTCTGAAGATAGCATTTCTCTTTCAGTATATACACTTGTAATTTTGACTGGTTTTTTTTTTTTTCACAAAGAAGAAATAATTTGATGAAATAGGAATATAAATTAATGACCTTATTTTTTATCTGTTAAGTAACTGTCAGCACTCCCAGTGTGCTCCAGGATCAGTTCTAGCTTTCTGACCATGTTGCTGATGCTTGTTCTTACAGATTGATCACTTTGGATTTGATGAAAATCGTACATTCCAGCAGAGGTACCTGGTAGCAGATCAGTACTGGAAGAGGGACAATGGACCAATACTGTTTTATACAGGCAATGAAGGAGACATTGAGTGGTTCTGCAACAACACGGTAGGTGGGAAACAGTGGGATTACACTCCTGCCTGCCAGTCATGGCATCCTGAAAAAGAGAGGAGGAGCAAGAAGGCAGTCACAGAAGGTCGTTGAAGGATAAGTTTGTAATGGTTGCTGTGATTGTTATAGGAGGAAGAGGAAGCTGAACAAAAGCAGAGAAAAAGTTTAAGGCGGGTCAGGGTCCTATTTGAAGCCCAAACAAATAAAGGGATACACTTCTATTAAATTCCTGGAGCAGTGAAGAAAATTTCTAGAGGAAACACCGTTGTTGCCCTGAGCTAACAGTTCAGAATTTTGGACCAAATTAAACTTATCCTAGTACATTAGATTCCCCAAGTAAAATGGAAGGTTTTCATGTTTGGATTTTTGTTTCTCTATTAAGAAAAATATGAAGGGAACTGGAAATCAGAGCCAGATAATTCTTGTTCTCTACAGTACCTGTGGAAGTTTTTATATCCCTGACTGATACAAATGCAGAATGGAGTGTGTGGGTTTTTTCAGCCATTTCAATGCAAAGTCCAGTAACATGACAGGAGGTGGCATGTGCTGAGCTCAAAGTCACCAAGAACTGCTTGCATGCTTTGTGCTGCCAGCCGATGATCTCTGTCTGCTTCTTCTCATAGCTGGTGGTAACAAACTCTTATCAACAAGTAATAACAAATTGTACTTATTTATTAGTTGAAAATAACTGTATTGCAATGCTCTAGATTACGGGTTATTGCCAAACAAATTTTGTGTTTTCTGTAGCCTGTTTTATTTCCTGTGTGTTAAGCTTGTGCCATAGGAGTTCTGGTTCTGTTAAATTTCCTTTATGTAGTCACAAAACAAGGATACTTAATATTTCACAGCATTGAACTATACATACTGTCTTTGTATATATCAGCTTCCCTGGGCTGATAGCTGTTTTGTGTGTTTTCTTGCTTAAAGGATACCTTAAAACCAAATTGCACTCTGTCTTTCTAGTGGCATTTTGATAGTCATATCTTTCTAATAAAAAAATTAGAATACACTAGACTGAAACTAGAGACTTTCAAACAAGTTAAATCAATTATTTTCAGTCTCTGTTTTCCTCCAACCAGGGTTTTATGTGGGACGTGGCTGAAGAACTTAATGCCATGTTGGTATTTGCTGAACATAGATATTATGGAGAATCTTTGCCCTTTGGGAATGAATCTTTCAGTGTAAGTGTCATCTTTTGTCTTCCTAATAAATGTATTCCATACAAACATAATTCTGCATATTTTAATTCTTGCCAGGGCATTGGGTGTTAACGTGAGTAATATATAACTCTTTTGTAACTATCAATTCTAGAGTAAAAAATAAAACCAAACTAGAAGGTTCTTTTTCATGCTTCAAGGGACACCAGCAAAGAATATTTCATTTGTTCTCAGGCACAGATTTAGACTTGTGATTTTAGCTGTACCCCTGATTTTAGCTGTAGCTGCTATGGGGAATAGAAAGGCTTTTGCTGGAAATCACTTGTGCTGTCCATAACCTGCCTTCTTTCTCTCAGGATTCCAAGCATCTCAATTACCTGACATCAGAACAAGCTCTGGCAGACTTTGCAGTACTTGTTGAGTACTTAAAGACAACCATTGCAGGAGCCAAGCACAGTCCAGTCATAGCTATTGGAGGATCTTATGGAGGAATGCTTGCAGCCTGGTTTAGGATGAAGTATCCCCATGTGGTGGTTGGGTGAGTGTGCTCCTCCTGCTTAAACAGAGCAGGCATTTGTTACTGCTGTGCTGTAAATATTACTGTTCTGGGAGAAGTACCATAATTCAAGCTGGCTTGAATTTTTCAGTACTGGGAGAAGGATTCAAGTTACTTAGAATTTGGGAAGAGGTGCTGTTTGCCTAACAAAGGCAACAGTCAGTCAGCAGGTACTGGATGGTGTATTTTGTTAGAGTTATCTGTTAAATTTGTGAAAACAACACTGACTTGGCACCTAATTTTTTAGGGTCTCCAGACATTAGGCAGGTCTTTAATCTCTTCAACACCCTAGTCACCCTCTTGGAAACAAGCTAGAGAGTATATTTTCATGGACTGGGCCTCTCTTCATTTGAGTTCACACGATGCCTAGTGAGAAAGACCAAACTGATAGATGAGAATGAAAAACAATAAAGTAATCAAGTCTGAATTTCTACCTTTTCTTTGCTGATATTGTTGTACCAGTGTCCAAGACTTAGATCCTGCAGCAGCCTTTTGCATACCTACCTGTGGAATAATTTTGCAGCATTATGGTTGGTTCACCTAGAGCCCAGTGTCCAAGCTGAATTATAAATGCTGCCTAGATAGTGGTTATTGGGGGGGTATGGAAGTCCATTTTACAGGGGTTCAGGATCTTTTTCTGTCCCTTTGCAGAGCTCTGGCTGCCTCTGCCCCAATCTGGCAGTTTGGTGATCTGGTTCCCTGTGGCACATTTTTCAGCATTGTGACCAATGATTTCAAAAAGAGTGGCAAGGGCTGCTCAGAGAGCATCCGGAATTCCTGGAATGCTATTAACCACCTTTCCTCAACAGGTAAGACCTCACCAGTGCTTTTTCAAAGGATAGTAAAGATCAGGAGTGTGTTGTGACTTTCACCTGTGTATATATTGGGTTTTGTGAAACTCTGCTGCTAGTATTGAAAACTTCAATGTAGCAGTACTTTTAAATGCCTGTTTTGTTGTGTCACAAACTTCTTTCAGGCCTGGTGGGATGCAGAATCTAGGTCCAAACATTCCTAAGGTCAGATAAGCACAGACTTAAAAACAGAACCTCAAGGCTAATATTCCTTCTGACAAAATAGGTCAGATAGTTATTACTGTAAAAAAAGTACTTTGCCAACTGAGGCATTCAGGAAAAGAAAACAACTGCAGTCGCTATGAACTCAATGACGGGGATTCAGTTGGACTCGAGGATCTTTTCTAACCTAAGTGATTTTGTGGTTATACAGCTACCTGAAAAGAGGTTACAGTGAGGTGCTGACTAAAATTTCATCTGCTGTGCTTGTATGTGTGTGGAATAATTTCCCTAAATTAGTTAGGCTAAGCGAAAATGTTTTTTTAGTAGCAGCACAACTGACGTATGTGTTAATAGTACAATACATTAAATAATGTTTTATTCATTTATTTTTATTACAGATGCAGGTTTGCAGTGGCTTTCCAATGCATTTCATTTGTGCAGCCCCTTAAAAACTCCTCAGGATGCTGCTGTATTGAAAAATTGGCTGAGTGAAACATGGGTAAACTTGGCTATGGTGAATTATCCCTATAAAGCTGACTTCTTGCAGCCTCTGCCAGCTTGGCCTATACAGGTAATTTAGAATCAATATCTTTTAGAACTGATTATTTGGTTTAATTAATTCTCTCGTCCTCTCCTAGCTTCCACCTTTTCCTTTGTTTTCTTGGCTCCAAAGAAGCAATGGGCTGAGAAAAGACAACCAAGATACCTTGTGCATATCTTGGTTTGTTGCCTAACTGCCCCTTGTAGGTCTAACAGGTTATATCAACAGCCCAGGAGAAAAAAAAATGCCAGGGGTGACTGAGAAACCTCAGCTGCCCTGCAGAGCTGTTCTTGAGTAGCAGAAATGCTGCACAAAAAGCACATGCAATTAGAGTTTCTGATGTGAGACTTAGCTGACAGAGCTTGCAACTGAGCAAGTTTTGAGCCCATGTCCTTTTGGATGTGGGAAAACTAGTGAGAGAGAAAATGCATATCTCCACAAATACGTTTCTTGGAGGGTCCCTTCTCAAAGCAGAACCTCTTTTTACACTTGAAAGGCTTTGCTTGTGCAGTTCTGTTTCTCCTTGAAGTGTTCTTATTCTTTTAAGACTCTGGCTGAATTTCCCTGCAGGACTTTGGGTTAGAGTGTAAGGCAGGTAAGTATTTTAGACAGTAGTTAATTATAAAACAAAATCTTTCCCAGAGCTGCCTGATGGAGGAGAGAGGGAAATTAATCTGTCCTATGTGGCTGTCTGCAAAGAGCAGGATAAACACCTTGAAAATTATTTCTGCTTATAAACCTAACCCAGAAAAGGCCACTGCCCATCTGCACACTACTAATGTATGAAATCTGATTTATATAAGCTGTTAAGTTACTTTATTTTCTGAAACAGTAGCTCTGTTAGGACCCTGAGGGCAAGAAATGGGGAGGGAAATGTGGACTTGATCTTGGAGGTCTTTTCCAATGTTAATGAGTAGCTGGATGTTTGTATGTATGTTGTTTAATCTGTTCCCTCTTGTGAGCTACCTACTTCAAACTGCAGGGAACCCCAGTCAATACCTGGAGCTTCTCTGTTAGATATCTGTATGTGCTGTCTTTAATTACAGAGGTACTAAATACTATTTATTAAATATAATTTATTTTAAAGTATGGAAAATGGATTGAAAAATTTAGGGAATGAAACATTAAAGTGGAACTGTTGGGTTTTAAAAAAAATTTTAGTCAGGAAATAAAAAGTTTCAGGTTCCTCATAGTAGCATGCACTACACATATATGATACTGCATTTTGTGATAATCAGGGTGTCTAACTTCATAGACACTTTCTGGAAGTGGTCTGATTGTACTTGGGAGAGAAATTAATATCCTACCAGGTGTCATGTATTAATATTTAATTCCTGTAGATTGAGACGACTTCTTATCTCTTCATTGCAGGAAGTCTGCAAGTTCTTGAAGGATCCCAGTCTTTCTGACAAATTGTTGCTGCAGAATGTTTTCCAGGCAGTAAATTTATATTACAATTATACAGGAGAGGCCTCCTGCTTAGATGTGTCGCAGACTGCAACAAAGAGTCTGGGTGAAATGGGTTGGTACTACCAGGTATGCTCACTAATCTTTATAAACTGCAAGTCAGTGGTGGTTTTTTAATCTAGAGCTGATGAGAATTGTCATTTAGCTGTCAATATATTGTGCCAGAAGTATTGATGTGTACTGATGACAAACATAATCACAAACCAAGCGTGATTGTAGTGGGGAAGGCAAGGCAGAAAAGAAAAGCAGCTTTCCCAGGAGGTTCAGATTGTATCTTCATTATCTAGCTACTTGCTGAAGTTCAGCTGTTCGTATAGACTGGAAAATAATGTACAGCAGACAATTATAAGTTGTAGGGCAGTCAGTTGGATGAGGTCTGACAGGGCCGAGTGGTGGGTCCTGCACTTGGGTCACAACAACCCCAGACAGGGCTAAAGGCTGAGGGCAGAGTGGCTGTAAAGCTGCCTGGTGGAAAAGGCCCTGGGGGTGCTGGTCAGCAGCAGCTGAACATGAGCCAGCGTGTGCCGAGAAGGCCAGTGGCATCAGCACTGGTGTGGCCAGCAGGAGCAGGGCAGTGACTGTCCCCCTGTACTGGGCACTGGTGATGCCACAGCTCCAATCCTGTGCTCAGTTCTGGGCCCCTCACTGGAAGAAGGACATTGAGGGGCTGGAGCGTGTCCAGAGAAGGGCAACGGAGCTGGGGAGGGGTCTGGAGCACAAGTCTGGTGAGGAGCTGCTGAGGGAACTGAGATGTTTAACCTGGAGAAAAGGAGGAGGCTGAAGAAAGACCTTAATGCTCTGTACAACTTTGTGAAAGGAGATTGTGGGTAGGTGGGTTTCTGTCTCTTAAGTAACAAGCAATAGAATGAGAAGAAATGGACTCAAGCTGTACCAGGGGAGATGTAGATTGAATATTAGGAAAAATGTCAAGCACTGAAATGGGCTACAAAGGGAAATGGTGGAGTCACCATCCTGGAGTTTTTTAAAAGATTCTGTGCACTTAGGTACATGGTTTAGAGGTGGACTTTGCACTTTTTGGTTTATGGTTGAACTCAGTCTTACAAGGTCTTTTCCAGCCTAAATGATTCTGTAGCAGGTAGGTAGTAATTACTGATCCAATGCTCTTTGAGCCTGCCTTTTTAAATACTGCAGTAACAGCTGTTGGATGTTCTCCTCAGAATGTACTTTATTGACCTGCCCTTTCTTTCAGGCTTGCACTGAGATGGTGATGCCCTTGTGCACAGATGGTGTCCATGACATGTTTGAGCCTCAGAAGTGGGACTTTGATGCACTTTCAGAAGAGTGTTACAGGATGTGGGGAGTGAGGCCTCGCCTCTCTTGGATTCTTTCTATGTATGGAGGAAAAAACATCAGTTCACACAGCAACATCATCTTCAGGTAAGCCTTGTTTCAACTGGTGGTGTAGAGTCCTCCACCAGTTTGGGTTTCTAGTGTAGTGGGTTTCTACTCCAAATAGCAAAGGGATAATAGCACAGGGATCTGTCTCCAGCACTCCAGCTGAATAAATGATGGGCATGCTTTGTGTTGCTATTGAGAGTAAAATGGTCAGTCTGCAGTGGCCAAAGAAGCCAACTGTTCTATTACTGCCTGTGTGACTCTAAAAGAAGCATCTGAGCTGGGATTCTGCCAAACATCTTCTTTCCATGTGGATTCCTTCTTACCTTGTGGCCAAATTCCAGGTTTCCCATGCTGGTGAATTCCTGTTTTTATGAACCCAAAGCCCTCTTGCTTTACACACAAAAGGAAAGTCTAAATGAGTTCTAGCTATAACACAGAATCTTGGTCACCAAAATTACTGCTCTGAGTGATAGCCTTGTGAAGGAGCTGGCATGGCATTCCTTTTTCCCTTTAATACAGAAAAGAGAGGGAAGTAACTTTGGGAGCTTTTCTATTACTGCCAACAGCTTTTTCTTTTAGTGGCATTTAGGCAAGTTTCAACAAACTTGCGTAAGATCCAGATACAAAGATGTCTCTATTTTTGTAAGGAATGCTGGTAATACAACAAAAGTTTGTCTGAAACATCTTTGTATGTGGACAAAAAGTGAAGAAATGTTTCAGTCTAGCACAAAAAACTAGTCCATGGTGCTTGCTCTCTATTCAGCCTTCACTTCCCTGACTTTTAGCATTAAACTCTGCTGTCTTTAAAAGAAGGTTCATGTGGTTTTTACTTATGCTGTGAGGTGATCCAGGTGAGTATTGTCTATCCATCTTACATGGGTGGGAGGTGTTCCACAAACCCATAGACCTCAGGAGTCCTGACTTGCTGTACCCATTGCCCTCTGTGGGAAGCTCCTGGATATGTATTCCTCTGTGCTCTGGTTAAAATTTTGCAAGGCCTTTTCATAATACACGTTGCCACTTCTACAAAGCAAGCTCAGAATCAGTCTTTTGAATGTGGTAGACAGGTATGCATTTTAAAAGTAGAAAGTTCTCACTTGAATTGGGGATTATTTTCTGGATTGCAGCTGTTAGTGTCGGTCTGTTTGGCTGCAAAGGCCTTTTGCTTTCCTCTTGTTTGCCTCTTGCTGTTTCTGTCCCAGCAGGATATCTACTCTGGAGGGAGAAATCCCACCCATTTTTGGAAAACTTTTTAATAAAAAAAATTTGTTGGTTTCACTTAGTTTCTGCGGAGTGTTGCTTATTTCCAAGGCTGCACAGCTCTGTACTGTGGAAATCTGCTTTGTAAGCGATAGACAAACAAACAAATCTAAATAAGGGTTTAAGAATTTATGCCAGCTGAAGGAGCTGGAAATGAGAAAAGCCTGAAAGCAACCAAATGAATGTTAAAGTAGTGCTGTACACACAAAGCTTTTGGATCTCAAGCTGGGATGTTTCTCTTCAAACAAATACATTGTCAACACTGTACATTTTATATAAGAGCCTTTTATCCTCAAACACTGCAGAGTGCTTTACAAAAAACATCCCAGTGTTTACCAGGGGATGTGGCTCCCTGTGGGGTGAAAAGGACTGTGTTTCAAGTGACAGGCAACTTGCACAACAGTGTAGAGCAGGAAGGGAAAAGTACTCCATCTAAAGAGAACCACTGTAGGGTGGATTTATCCAGACGCAGTGGGATTTGGCCAGGATGCTCAAACTGGTGCTGCTGCTTCTCCCTCTGTGGGCAGTACATCACTCTGCACAGTCACACTGTTGTTTGTACTGTGTGGGATTAATGCAGGGAATTCCATTGCCAGTCTGGTACCTTCCTGGAGTAATGTAGTGTGCAAGTGGTTACTTAGGCTGTGGGCAGGTGGTACTTGCCTGTTCTAGGCAGTACCCCTTTATTAAAACTAGTCTGAGGAAATTGGGGGTTTCAGAACACTGTTTCCCCTTTCCTTTCCAGCAATTTCCCCTCCTCTTATGAGAACATGCTGTGTACTTGTTGTGGAAGTGTTGCACAGTGGTGGGAAGTGACATTTTAACACTGCTCCTACATGTGGTGGCAGAGAGCTTGTAGCAGTTGTGGTGTCTCATCATCAGTGTACTGTGGTATTCAGAATCAGCCCAGGTTATATCAGACAGTATGAAATTTGGTGTGCACAGTCTAAAAATGGGGGTTTTCAATCTCAGTGAATCACACCTAGGTTGTAGGCTTCTAAGTCAAGGCACCACATATCCAGTCCTGCACTGGCACAGGAGAGGCAGAAAGTGAAGGCTCTGTTTTAAGAGATTCTGGTGCTGTGTGCAGATGGGAGAATTGTTAGCACTAAAGAAAGGAATGGAGGCAGAGAAGAGAAGACAGAACAATGTGTTGCTGAAGAGAAAAGGTTAGAGAAAAAAGATAACAGGAAACATGACAATTGTGGAGGGTGGTCATGTTAAAAAAGGATGCACAGACAGTGCTGCTACAATTGTGTAAAACTTCTGGGCAGGACAGGAGGGCTGAAGAAAATACAGGAAAGGGAACTGTGTGCTGTGGGATAGGCAGAACCCTGTGAATGCTGTCAAGGAAGTATATGAATTGAAAACAGGACTAGCATGCTGATTTTTGCATTAGTTTTTTTTCTGAAGTCCTGCTTGCTTGGCCACTGCTAGAAAGAAATGGCTGACTTATTCTTTCTCTTCTTTTGCTTCCTTGGTTTATACTGGGAAATTCCTGTCCTGTGACAGGGGCAACTGAGTACTTAAAAGCTTGCTTAGTTTTAACACATAAATAATTGATTCCAGTTGGAATTATCTTCATCTGCAAAAACTATAAAGATTTATGATTTTGTGGTGAGCCCTCCATCCCCCCTCCCTTCAAGTTTCACTTCCCAAACTGCATCAGTGCCTCTGGTGCCATCCTTTGGAAGGAAATGCAGAGGATGTAGCCAGAAGCTCACAGAAAAGCCTGTGGCATGCTTAGCTTCCACATGACTGGGACCAAAAGATCCAAGTTCATGTGCATCATGGGTCTCTCAGCAACTCATTCCCCTGTTGCCAAGGTGCTCTGCTGATTCAGGTGACCTTTTAAATCCAATGCTTTTGGCTTATTGGGCAGCTCTCAATGCTTTTTGTATTGCAGATACAAAATGTTTCTCTTGTCCTAAGTCATATTTAGAATCACTGAAAATAAAGAACTACATAAACTCAAGTTACTTAGTTGTTTTGGGTTTTTTTCAGTGGTGAAAAAAGTAAAATAGTAGTTTAGACTCCAGGTTTTTACTTCTGGTTATTTCTAAAAAAGCTTTTTAAAAATGCATTATTTTACTGTTATTTTCTGTTGCTACCATTGTGGTATTTTTCTAGCTGCATATCTCTGTGTCAAGGATGTTTTAATTCTTTAGCTTCCTCTAGAAATTTACCCTCTTATACCTCAGCCCATCTCTGACATTTCCTTTTGTGGGCAGGTCCGGTGTGTTAAGTGAGAAACAGATCTAGTTTTGTGTAGTTCCACAAGTATATGGATGTTGCTTTCTTTGTGCAGAAAGATGGGCCATGTGTGGGAAGGTCATTGCAGTAAAGGAAAATAAGATGTAATAGGGGTTATTGGGTCAAGTGCAAAGCTAGGAATGAGAGATGGAAAGCTCTCTCCCAGCCGAGCCGTTAGCCTGCTCTCTGGACTATTATTTGGAACCGTATCTATATTGTAAGGAATTTTTAAAATTGATCTAGGATGAGGGAGGAGGGGGAGTAAATGGTATTAAGTTGTCCTGTCACAGAGGAAGAGTCAGTTTAGACAGTTTTTTAAAGGATATAATCTTCATTTTCATATGGTTGTTATTAAAGTCAGTGCGCTAACAAACCATCCAAGCATTTCTTTGCAAAACCAGGTTGGCACTCAGCTGAAACAGCAAAAGGTAGAACTTCCTAAAAATTCAGCTCTGAAGGGTCCAGTGAGTAATTTGTTTATGGCAGACTGTGAAGAAGGAAAGCGAAGTGCTTCATTTTGGGAGTTGGGGCACGTTTTGGCAGAGGGAAACCTGAGACTTTAATGACAATTCCAGGTGGCAGGAGATTTCTCTTCAGAGACTTTTGCACTTTTATAGGTTATTATCTGAATTAGTAGATAATTAATGAGAAGTGTAGCCTTGCCTGAGCTGCTGATAGCTCCTTACCTCTGTCAAAAAGTTACTTCTTAGCAGAGGGGTGGGCACAGGACATTAAGACAGGGCTGAGCTCCGTTTCTGTCACTGCACATGCAAAACTAGTAGAAATACTGATGTGAGCTGCAGCTTTGCTGCTGACTGCTGTGCACATGTACCCTAATGAAATAGTCTTTCCTTACAGCAATGGTGGCCTGGACCCATGGTCTGCGGGTGGGGTGACCCAGAACATCACCAGTTCCCTCGTGGCCGTTGTGATCCCGGATGGAGCCCATCACCTGGACCTACGCAGCCGCAACCCTTTGGACCCCGAGTCTGTGCAGCAAGCTCGAGCCATGGAGATCTGCCTCATGAAGGAGTGGATTGAAAATGCCAGGCACAGCCACTGAAGTGGTACTGCAACAACTGTGGCCATTACACCTCTCTTGGCTTTGCTGGGAGTAGGGCCAGGCCTTGTGTTACGGTCATTGGAGCATTTCCTTCCTCACCTGCACCACAGTGGTCACCGTGGCTCGTGTCCATGAGAGAGGCAGGCAGCAGATGGATGGAGAGCATGCTCAGATGCTAAACTCCAGTCAAAGTGCATGGATTGAGCTGCCTGCTCTGGTTTGCTTTCCTCTTCTGCTCTTCTGAAATGCTTTACTTTACTGCACTGTAATGGGTTCCTGTTCTAGGCTTGTTGCTCTTCTCCTCACTTGGCTGAGTGATTGTTCCAACTGCTGGTGTATTCAACAGGGGATTACATGGGAGTGCTGTTGGTGGTGAAACTCTTGCTGCCTCCAGTGTGATTGAATTTCAGACATCCTCTGCTGGTGGAGATAATGAGGGAACAGAAATCACATCTTACTGTGATGTTTGGTGGAGATGTAGCGAGGGCCTAGGGAAAGTGGCTGTGCTGTTTGTAAGGAAACTAAACCCTTACCCAGCCCTTACCAGCTCTTATCCTTTGGAATCAGTGTTGGAAAATAAATATACAACTTTTGTCGTACCTAGTTTTCCAGCAGCTTATTAATCAGTGGATTTTTGTATTCTGTGCTGTACTGAATGGTCAGGGCTGGGCCCGGACTCACTCTGCTGATAACTGGCTGAGTATGCAGAATCTGCATCAAGATTTTACTACTTCTTTTGCTATGAGTCCTAATTCTCAGATATCTTCACTGTCTGTGCTGATGGTTACCAAAGAAAACTGAGTATATTTTGTATGTGTATGTGTGTGTATCCCTTACAAATACTTAGCTTTTTAAAATCAGGAAGCTTTTGAATCTATTCTCTTGAAGAGCAAATGTGACACTTGTGCTGGCTACATTTTATGAAGTGACAAATAATTGGGGCTGTGCCTTGTGTGGGTTCTTTCCTCCCCTCCTTTCTGTGTATTGTTCAAATTCTGCATGATCTGTTTGCTGATGGCTCTTCAATAAAAGCCTTTTAAAAAAATTTGTTTGCTGGACAAACTATTGAAAACACAGAATGCAGCTATTCCCTTGGATCAGCCTAAAGTCTGATGCTGAGCTCACCAAGCCAGGTGCACTGGGCTTTCTGTAAGGCTTCCAAACCAGACAAACTGCCCTGATTCATGAGACAGCATATCTGACATTAATAAATGGCTGGGGCAATCCCCTTGTTCTCCAGCTTTGGCTTCATTCACACTGCAGTCCTTCTTCAGAAAGGATTCTTTGCAGTTTAAAGGACAACTGCGTTTTAGAATGACTCAGGCAAGAACTCATGTCCCCAGACTCTTAAAATTCCATCTCTCTTAAAAAGTTTTCTCAGCTTTGGTGATATGCCTGACAGTTGAGTATATTCCTAAGATTCCAGGTGGCCTTTTCTGTTTCTAGTCTCCTCCTGTCCTCTGGGAACAAAGAGAGCCCAACACTGAATTTTTATCTTTCCAAACACTCCTGTGTTTCTTCTCTCCAATAGATTGTCTTTTTCCTCATCTTGTGTTAAACATGGCATTTATGTTCAGACTCTGCAGTCAGAACATTGCTGTGCTTTTGAGCGAGGTAATTTAGAGACTCCAGAGAACAAGGCCAGGGCTAAAGGATGAGCTGTGTAGGATTTGCCTGAAACATGTTGACTGAAAGCTGTTGGTGTTCCCCTTGTCCAATAGTTCCAGTTTTTGCTGTAAATATACTCCAGACTCTCACTCATGGGCTTTAGAACAACATATCCTTGATTCTTTTGAAACAAAATGTATTGGTTTTTAATCAATTATGTTACAGCAAAGTTTTTAGAAATACTGTTGTATCTTCTCACACATTAATTGATTGTGGTAATGTCCTGGTTTACTGCGGGGTGAGGAATGAAACCTGTAAGACTTAGTATAAATTTGGGGATCAGAAATTATTTACTTGAGCAAACAAGATGCCGGGTCCAATTAGTCCCCACTAATTTGGGGGATTCTAATTTAGGCACCCACTAATCCACTGATTGCTCAGGGTGCTACTCCAAGTGAAAATTTTGGAATAAGCATTTCCATGTTGTATGGATAAAGATGTGAACAGCCAAATGAACAGCTACTGTATATTGTTAGTCAGCTTGTGTCTCCTCTCTCTCCCCTGCTAGTGAACTTACTGTCTCAGGAAACAGCTGCTGCTTTGTTGTATGGAAAACACTTTTTAGTTTCAAGCTGCATAAGAAATTTAAAATTTCATTCTTCTTTCTCTTTGCACTCCTTTCATAAGCAAAAAAAGTTACCTTCAACAACATTTAGGACAACTTGCAATTTTTCAGTTTTAAGTTTTGTGAAATGACACTTGGAAAATTTTTTTTCAGAGAGGTTTTGTTTGTGTTTTGTGTTTGTTTGGGGGGAGTGTTAATACTCTTTAATGTTCCGTACAGTTTCTGTCTGTGAGACTGATTAAAGTGCACTTTGGATCAGGTTCTTATTGGTTTTTATGATATTTTTAATTGATTTTGCTTTTTTCCCGTCAAGCTGAGTAGGTCTTATTTATCTCAAACATTCAGAATTAATCTTAAAATCCATGTACACATCTCTGAATGCTACCAAGGGACTGCCTTGTGGTCTGGCTACCTTATCTAAATGTTAGCTCTACTGTGTATGTCATACAGATGAGAACGACTTGGGCCATAACCAATGGCCAATGGATCTTTCCAGGCATATGATGATGGGCCATACTTCATCTCAGGCTTATGTAAGTCCTTGGCTTGTGTCAGAAATTACTGGAATTTAGGATTGTATGTTTCTTACTCACTGGGAAAAAATGCAGAAGGAAAAAGAGTTCATGTTTTCCCCAAAGCTTAGTGGTGAGCCTGCAGTTTGTATCAATAAAAATGCATTAAAATAATGATGAGTTTCTGAAACTGGATTTTGTTTTGCAGGGACATCAATTTTTATGCTTTGGCAGATTCCAGGTTGTGCAAGTGACATTGTCTGGTTTGTACTTGACTCTTGAGCTCTTGAGGAGTGGGGGGAGAGCTGCTTACAGGAATCCTCGAGTCACACACATGGCAGTCAGGATGACAGATGGTGAGTCTGCGCCCCTTTGGGAGTTTCTCACTTCAGAGCTTTGGCTGTGGTGAGGAGCAGGTGTATGAGCTGGTTGTTCTCTGTAGGTGACCACGCTGAATGCAGTCAAGCTACCTATAATGGGAAAAGTCCATTTTCCTTTTGAAAGCTTTCCCAGGCAAACACGCACTTCCCACATGTCCATACTGAGGAAGGTTGTGAGGACAGATCTGTAATCTCCCCTGACCTGACAAGGGGAGGTTTTAACCAAATAGTTAGCAGGGCAGCGCTAAGGCTGCAGACTCTTGGGAAGGAGCTAAATAGGTTCTGCAACTCCTTTTGTTTGTAGGATAATTTTAATTTTGAAGATGATCAAATATTTCATCATCAAAAGCGAGTATAGATAGGAAACTCCCTCCTGGAGCATGGATTCCAAATCACAGGAAAAGTGAGAATTTTTGTCTCCCATGCTGTCTGCCCACCAAGGATGTTGCAAAAAATGTCATTATGCTTTAAATAAAGGGATTTCTTTTTCTACCACTGCTCTTAAAAGGGGTATTTAGCTGTTGTGAATTGAATCTCTAAGGAATAATGAGTAACCTAAAGAGCTTTATGTAGGTTAAAGACAGCACAGAGACTCTTGGATATTTTAGTTCCTTGCAGGACTAGTGGTGGAATCATTGTGCCTTTCTGGCAGTCAGGAGGACACTATGAAACCACTAAACATGGGATGAAAAAATACAGGGGATTGTGTACTCCAAGCCTCCATTTTTAGCTCTCCCCTGTTGATTCAGAGCATCATTGTTATACGCTCTAACTGGCATCTTACTGCGTGTTTCTACTGTAGCCTCTACGTTTTTTTTTTAATTTAAATAATCTAAATCTCTGTGTGTTTTTAAACCAAAGCCTTGGTTTCACAAAGATGACTGCAAATCTGTCTTTTTTTAAGACTGTCCATGTCAAAAAACCTAAAATGGTTTGTTTTGGCAGTGCAGGTTAGCAGAAAATGTACAGTGAAGCAGTGGCAAAAAAATATGAACTGAAGATATCTGCAGTAAATTAACAGTGCTTAAGTGCTTTTAAATTTCCCTTCTATTGTTAAAAAAAAATAATCCAGATTTATCATCTAAAGATGCTGGGCACTGGAGCTTCCACTGGTCTGAGAAGACTTGTGCTCCTGTATTGTTTGCATTCCTTGATTTCCCAGTACAGCCTCCAGCAGGAACATAAGCCTTTCTTGTTTTACCCCCCAGCCCAACTTCATTTTGCCAGTAAATCTGAAACCATTTCATCCACATGCCTTAAGGCAACGTCCATCTCTGTACACTTTCCATACAAGCCCAATGAAGAAATTGCTTTGCAGCAGAGTTAGATTGCTGGCAGCTCACTGCATTCCTACCCTGAACCCTGCTGAGGTGGGGACTGCTCTGTCCTTGCTGCACCTCACCAGGGAGGAGGGAGGATGTGCTCCTTCAGCACAGAGCACCTCACAGCAGTGCTCTGCAAGGCAATAATAGCTCAGCCTCAGCGGTGGCTGCTCTTGCAGTTGGGTTTTGGGTGCTGGATATTCAGCAGAGGAAAATCAGCGGTGGGGGTGCTTTGGGTGTGACCCGTGGGAGCTCCATGTGTAACAGGGTTCTCTCCCAAGTCCTCAGTGCTGTACCCCAATGTTTCCTGCGGGTGGGGGCAGCTCTCAGGGGCTCTTCCCTCCGCTGGTGATTTGAAAAACCTTTTGGTTCCATCCCCCAGTTTAAAAAGTAGGGGCAGTGAAACACTGAGGCCGGGAATAGCAAATCCCTTCCGTTTGTCTTGTTGTTTTCTAATGTATGCGACCTCTCTGGGTGGTTTAAGCGGTTTAGGTACTTTCTATAAAAGGGATCTTTTAATGACAAAACTAATGTGATTATCTTACCAAGTGTGAGAGGCGTATTCAAGGTTTAAAGAAAATCTGTTAGAATAGCTGAATGTATCTGCTTAATCCTTTCTCTAATGTGGGTGGACAATGCTCTGGGAAGCAATTGGTCTTTCTTTCTTAGAGTAAATGCCTGGTCTCCAGAGGTAGGAACTTGTTTGCAGCTTTTTATACCCTTACGCTTCACCTTCTAGAGAATACAAAGGCACAGGAGAGAGGCAGAGAGCTTTGAGAGGCCAAGTTTTACCTCAAATAGCTGGGGGTGTAACCAATACAGGGCCAATTCCGGCAGGAGGCTGAGCACTCTCTGCTCCCTTTGACTGCCACCTGAATAGAGGGTCCTCCTTTTTTGCCCTCCTGCAAAACCACACTCCCTGCAACATGGAATACAAGAATGCACTCTCCTTTCTGAGCGTGTGGTGAAGTTGTCTGCAGTTCCTTGGATGATAAGACCCTGTCTGGTTTTGTGCTTTGAGTGAGCAGCCCTACCCGTGCAGATCCAGGGCTTTAGACCCTAAGTTTTCCATATGAACCCCTTGGAAAGGTTTGCACCTTCTGACAAGTTTTTGCAGGGTGGTGCCTGAGCACGGGAGGGAGGACAGTGCCAAAGGGTGATGCTGTGGGATGCAGCCATAGCTGGACCTTGGCTGGCACCAGCCTGGTGGTGTTCAGCTTCTCTGCTGTTCATAGGCCTGTGCTTGTGATTCTTTGGTTTCCCTGCATCCATCTGAAGGCACAGGTTTTAGACACATAAGGAAATCTTGTTGGGAACAGTTAGCAAGATAGGTAGAACCCCCCATGTTGCTGAGGCATTTAACAAAGCAAGCAATGGCTCTGGGACTCTTTAGCAATTGGATTTGGCTTTACAGCAGAGACAAATGTTGCATTTTCTTATTTGTTTTCTGAGCATCCTCAAAACAGCACATCAGGAGGAAAAGGATATTGAGCTATTGCCTTTTCCAGATGGAATGAAACACAGTCTCCTCTCACCACCCAGCAGAGCAACGCAGGAAAAGGAGGTACCTCAACATCAGTGTGTCTTCCTCATGAAGGCAGGCACTCAGCTATACTTCTATATCTCATCTACCTGCCTTGACTGTGGACTTGGTGCTGGGTTCACTGTTGTGGAGAGAGAGAGACAGTGTTCAAGAACTTAGTGCACCACATAAAAGCCAGTCCCAGATTGTATCAAACTGAATATTCTGAAGGAGGGAAAAGCATTCTGCACCACTGCAATGAGTTGTTCCTTCCCAAAGGAACAGGATTTTGTGTTTGGTCTCACTGAATGCCATGAAGTTCTTGTCTCCTTTCAGCACCTGTATGAATGGCCACCCTTCCTTCAGTTCTTCCCTCTGACTTGATGTCATCTGCAAGGCTAAGACATTCCAAAGAACTTGAAATCTGAGAGCAGCATAACTTCTTCCTTGTCTTTCTTGTAGAAGATATGCTTGGACAAGTTTTGAAAACACTTTTTCTCTAAAACTTTGGCAGCACTGAAAGGATGACCACCTTCCTGTTGTTTGCATCCCTACAGCAATCCTGTCGTGGATTCTCAGCTGAGATCTAACCAGCTGCCAGGACAAGGGAGGAAAAGCTTTGGCTGCTCTGAGCTTTAGAAGTGATGTTCAGTTGTTTGGTCCTCACAGCCTCCGTGCTGCAATGAAAACAGGGCCCAGTCATTTCTGAGAGGGACTGTGAGACAGGTTTGACAGTTAATCACTGTCCATGCAACTGGGACGAGGAAGAGGAGCAGTCTGGGCTGCCTCCATACTAGGGTAAGGGATTTCTTTTGGAGGGTGGTTCACAGGGTCAAACAAGTCTGAGAGGGCTGTGTATGGGATCACCAGTGTTTCATCACAGGTGTTACATAACTATCTCATAAGTGGGAAATTTGAACCAGAATAAGATCAGTCAGGTCTAGACTGTTTTTCTTCGGAAGGAATTATAAACATTGTAATGTGCACCTCTGTCCAAATCTTGAGCAGTGCTCCAGGGCTGCTCAGCATTCCCTGGGAAGCTATCCAGTACATCTGGGCACGTGCTGAGGAGTCAGCAGGAGTGATGGCAGGCACTGCTCAGGGTGTTACTATTTCCAGGACTGGCTTCCCAGAGCTCTGCTTCCAATCCTGCATACCTGCATCAGTCTGATACAAAACAACCCCACATTTTGCAGTGTCTAATGTCTCTAATCTCTCTTGGTGCTCCTCCAAGCTTCTCACGGATCCACCAGCCGTGCTCAACTCCTTGGCTGAGGCAGGCTCTGGTGATGTGAGCCCCATTCCTTTGGTCTAAGGGGAGGACAGCGTTCTCCCCTCCACGGGACACGTATCCATGTGTGAGCACACAGATGAGGCCAGTGCTTGCTAGGCAAACGAGACTAATAAATGTCGGGGCAGCAGGAGGTGAGTGCAATCAACTGTGAGAGCCTGAGTTATAGCGGTAACCTGCTGAATTCCTGAGTCACAAGTAATTTACAGAACAACCCCAATGTCATTCAATAATTACTCCTCCAGCCCGGGCCCCAGGGGGCGCAGCCTCCTGCCGCGGGTGTTATTAATACCATCAACGAGCAGCAGGATGTTGGTGTGAAGAAAAGAGCCACAACACAAGCGTGTGAACCTAAGGAACAAATGGAAAATGGTATTAGTAGGATATTGGACCAGACTCTAGAAACTGATCTGTCTTGTCCTAGCAAGTCATTCAGCGAAATATTAATGTGTCCCCCGTGGCAGTGGCTGATGGCAGTTTGCAACAGGAGGGGAGGGAGATCGGTGTGTCCGTGCTGCTCATTTCTAGCGCCCGGCCCCTGCGATAGTCCCCATGGAGACTGAACAGGAGCAGGGGGGGAGGTGGTTTCCAAGCGCCCCAGAATAATTTAAATTAATATCCAGTGAACAATGTAAACCTTCCCTTTGACGTGGCGTGGGAATAGGCAGTCACAGCACTCGGACTGGGTCAGCCAAAAGGGAAGGTAATGCTACAGCCCGGGATTTGATCAGCAGAATAGCCAGGGGCTCGACCTCTGCTACCTCAGTTCCTCCTGTCCTTTCCTACCCCCCATCCTCCAGAACATCGAGAAATGGCAGCAAAAATACCTTTTGGTGAATGGAGAATTTCTGGATAGAAAGGATGTGTAGGAAACCTGCGAGTGGGTGTTGAGGGCAGTGCCTTCAGCAGTGTGTGTGGACCCTGGCATGTGGGTGCCAGGAGATGAAGGGCCAACAGGGTGGCATTGGCATGGCTGCGCTTTTAAATCATTTCACAACACAGCTTTGGGTTTTCTGAACTTTTCTGTCCCACTCGAAGTTCTGTGTGCTCTAAAGGTGACTGCAAATGCACAATAAGGAATTACGTGGGAAAAGCCTGAAGGGAACCAAGGCTGAAGTAACCCGAGTTGTTTCTCAGCTGGGAAATGACAGCAGAGGGCTACTTGCTACTTTGCTTTGATCTGGTGCACATGGCAAATGAACAGAGCCCTCCTGGTTCTGATCCTTCCTCATGCAGAGGAGCACACAGTTTATTTAAACATGAGGGCAAGTGATTCTCCAGGGCTTTTAGAGCATCAGAGCTGTTCCTGGCCATTATGTCAGGGCTAAAATAGCAGACACTGGCCTAAAGCAGAAAATCCTTAGCCCCAGGGCTGTTCCTGTAACACAGGGATGGAGCTGGGCTGTTACCTCACACCCTACCTGATGTGGTGGATCCATGTCCTTGCTTGATACACCCACCACGTGTGTGAGGAATAGGCCACCACCACTGACCAGAAGTGACCATCATGCCTGAGGTGCCCTGCTCTGCACAGAGCCCTCCTGGAACATCTCTGGCCACAGGGTCAGGCTGTTACAGGAGCAGTAGCATCAGCACTTAGACTTGTGGTAGGAGATGAACTCAGTGGTCCTTTTTGCCACTTAAAAGTGCAAAATGAGCAAATCTCCACAAAATTTTATGGCAAACAGAAGGAGGCCATGTGGAACTGCCCAGTGGCAGGCAGTACCCTGGACAAGTTCATCCTCCACTGGGCACGCCTGGCATGTGAGGAGTGAACACGGCCAGTTCACTGCTTTTTCATAGGCTGGGTAGAATCCAGATGTCTGTGTAACTAAATCAGAATTAAGCAGAGGTCCAGCAGCTGATAAATGGTCATCTGCTAAGGAGAAGCGCCCAGGAACCTGCAAAGCCACCAGGCTTGGAGAGAATCCCAGCAGGCAGGCATTTAATGACTTGGGCAATGCAGGGAGGGACAGCCCTTTAACTCTGGGGATGCCTCATTCCTAGAAATGTTCAAGGTTGGATTGGGTGGGGCTTTGAGCCATCTAGAGAAAGATGCCCTTATCCATGGCAAGGGGAATGAACTAGATGGTCTTTAAATCTAAGGAAATGATGTAAGGAAATGTGGTGATGGGATTTCTGGCTGGGAACCAGGGGGAAGTAGGATAGATGAGTTTGTCCTACAGCCATGGTGGGCAGTCACAGCCTGAGGTTTAAGAAGCAGCTCAGCCATACAAATTGTTCCCCTGACCACAAATGACTTCTTTCTGTGATCTTTTTCAATATTGGAATATTTCAATAGTGATCAGCACTCTTTTTCAGTTCTCAGTTCTGCTTTGCTTTTGTGCTGCCAGTGACTATCAGGCAGACAGGAGGTCTGCAGAGCACTGCAGGCATTGATGACAGGAGCTATGGGGGCATTCTGACATTAGTTTTAGACTCTGGGCCCTTCCTTTTGTTCACAGTTTAGCAATACATTGCTGGTGACCTCCCCCCATCTAACCTCTCTCCTTGACTTTTCCTACACAGCACTGCCAGAAGTGACTGCAACTTTGTGCTTGTGCTGCTTCCTTTGATGAGACCCAGGGAAAAGGGGTGAGAGATATGTTATTGTGATGTTATCACTGTTGTTGCCTAAGAACAGGATTACCAAAATTATTCTATTTCCTCTATTTCCCCTTTTGTGCTCATGCACGGATGTTGCTACTGATATTCCCTGAATTCCCCTGAAAAATAAAGAGTGTTTTATCCATATTCCCCAAGTGCTCAATACAAATGCAAATCAACTCTGAGCCATTGGTTTGTTGTTTGTTTTGTTTTTTGGGGTTTTTTTTTTCTCTGTCTGGCCAGCATTGCTTGGCAGGCCTTTTCTCACTTATTTCTTTTCCTGCCTTTCCTTTAGCTGATGTGTCCGAAGCGAGGTCCCCAGGAGGGTCAGAGACCTGCTTCATTCCCACACCTCTGCCTTCCTCTTCCTACTCATACTCCTGTTGCCCAGCTTGTGTCTTTATTAACCTTTTGTGCAGAAAGGTCTGAAGGGCTAAAAATAAACCAGAACTCAAATTCCCTAAAATAATAGTCAGGTGGGCCACCCTGGTTCGAGCTGAGAACAGCTGAGCCATTATGTTCCTGCTCTGTTGCTGCTCATCCCTTGGACGAAATTGAGTAGGAAATCAGCTCTGGGGACCCAAGAGCAGAGGGAGGAAGGACTCTGAACTTTCCCATTGCTTTAAATAAGTCAGGATTTTTAGGTAATAAACTACCTAAATGAGTGACTCCTATATCCCACAAGTGGAATTTGAAATTCGAGGCTGGTGAGAGTAACCAGTGCTCTAAACCCCTTGGGCCAAAGCAGGTGCCTACTCACTTAGAAAAATCATGCACAATTTTTTAAAAAGGCCAAATAGAGAGTAGGCTGCCAGGTTAAAGCCAGGCCTGCCCTTTCTTCTTCTGCAGTTGGCACATTTCATTATGTGCCCAAATTTCAGTCTGATGCTGACTCTCTGTGTCCTCAGCATCTCTTGCCTATTTTAAAAGAAATTGCTTTTAATTGTATTTAAAGCTACAGCTGCACATATTTACAGGTTATGTTTGATATGTACAGGATTACCACAGGAGAAGTTAAAAATGGGATACCAGCATCAAAATTCAGCTCTAACAATCCAGCCAAAGGCAGCCTGCAGGCGCTGTGATCCTGAGCTGAGCATCACTGCCAGGGGCAGCCATGGACTTGGTCAGGATCCTCGCCTTCCTCCCATGGGTTTCAGGTCAACCAGGCACTTAAATACACACTGACTAGTGGGGCATGAGCAGCTCCTTCCCTACCAAAATCTTCCTGCAATGGGCCTAGCATTTGGGACACCCTTAAACCCCAGCAAAGGGCTGGTGAAGGCTGGGTGAGGCTGAGGGATGCGGCTTCCTTCCCTGCTTGGGTCCGCAAAAGAGGCTCAAGATCTCACAAATCTGCTGAGCCTGTGGTTTCATGTTGTGGTGTTGGGACCCATGGAGACCAGGAGCTATCTGCTGGGGGTGAATGAATTTGTGTGGGAAACATGTGGGAACCAATATGACCCCCTGCATCCCTTCATTGCCATTTCCCATTTCCCAGGTGCTGACACCAGGCAGTTTGTTCTGCCCTCAATGCTGCAGCTGAGCTTGTTCCTAAAAAAGAAAAACAAACCTCAAAGGGAAAAACAATAATTTGTGTGGGTTTCCTTCTTCCCTTTTCATCTTCTTTCCTGCTGCTATTCATTTAGCATGAAATAACCCTCCAAATCAATCCGGAAGAGATAATTTGCAACTGTTGCTGTTTTCCCATTGCTAATTGCTGGTTTGAAATCCCATTCAAATCGCCCTGAATACCCAGTCCAGTGTTCCTAAGCTAAGTGCCTACCAGGTATTTTTCCCGACAGGCTTTTACTTCCTTGCAAAAAACCCCACACACAACCAGTCCTGGATCACTGGTTGGATTTAATGGGACAATAGCATCTCCATAGTACATCTTGTTTCCGAAGCAGAGCAGTGTTTTGGCAGGCACCGACCTCTGCTGAGTTTCACAGGCCTGGCGGCATGTTTTGGTACTGGCAGAGCCAGAAATGAAGCAGTTAATTGCCCTACTGGGAAGGAGGAAATTTCTTGTAAAAATCCAGAATCTGGTTGAACAATGTGGCCTTTTATTTTTCAGCCTTGGAATCAAGCCTGGCTGCCCTTGTAAACAAAGAAAGGAAAGAATCACTGAACCAACCCAACACAGAAAAACTGACCACGTCTGTCTTTGAAGTTCCCTTTATGTTGTTTGGAAAACTTGGGATTATAGAGATTTTTTTTCTTTCTTTTTTTTTTTCTTTTTTTTTTTTCCTTCTTTTTTTTGGTTTTTTTTTCCCTTAGAAAAAGAGGGATGGAAGTTAAGGGAAACTTTTTCTTAAACAGAGCAGAAGTCATTAATTAAATATCCCATTCATCCCCGAGGCACCGGCTCATCAATCAGATTTCTTATTAGCATTCTGATGACCCGCCTGACCCCCTGTCTCTGCACTGTCTGCATGACGACACCGAGCAGCAGACCACACACCGACCGGAGCAGGAGGAGGAGGAGGATTATTCGACACTTCTCCTTGCTCCGGGGCTGGCAGGAGGAACGATGATGGACGTTGTTGTTTTGGGTTGAGGAGAGTCAGTAAGTGGCTCTGGAGAAACAGCCCTGAGAGCTTGGGAGGGTGACTCAGGAGGTGTCTGCTGCTTCGGGGCTGGCACCTATGACTTGGTGCTCTCACAGGGTTGTATCAGTAATCACAGGGTATCTCTGCTCCCACTGTGGTCACAGGGGGCTTAAATCCAGCAGGAAGAACAGGATTTTAGCACAGTGACTGCTGTGCTCTTACTCTCAGGTAACTCCTGTCAGGAAATGATTGGGTCCTGAAAATGTGCTGGTGGCTTCGGGCTCCATAAGTAGGCTGTGTCCTCAGGGTGGGTATGGGTCCCACATTAGCAGTCCTCCAGCCTTTCTCCTTCCAAGTTATCCTAATTACAAGCTCTTATCTGATTAAATCTCTATACAACTGCTGTTGGGCAAGGTTTTATGTCAAGAAAAAAAAAGAGGACAGTGACAGCAGCAAGCTGGGAGGTGGGCACATCTTGAGAGAAAATGCAACTGCAGCAGCCCCTTGCTTGGAATGGGAATTTACAGGTGCACACACGTGCTGAGAGCATGCAGCCAAGGGTTGAAGGAGTGTTGGTTCAGATCAGGTATAAGAAAAAGTTCTTTGCAATGAGGTATAGAGACCCAGGTTGCCCAGAGAGGAGGTGGATGCCCCATCCTTGGAAACATTTGAGGCCAATTTGGATGGGGCTCTGACCAGCCTGATCTAGTTGAAGGAGTTCCTGTTCATTGCAGGGTGGTTGGGCCAGATGGCCTTAATGGTGTCTTCCAACCCAAAGTATTCCATGATTCTGTAATTCCATGATGGCCCTGACCAGGGAAGGCCGTGGCCAGTGGAGGAAGGCAGCAGGGCAGTGTGAATGATGTGCCCATGTGCCTGCCACAGGAATAGAACCAGGAATATGGCACTACTCTTAGGGCAACTTGTTACCAAGAGTTGGCTGAGATTGCTAAATGAGATTCATTCTGCCAAGTGTTCTTAAAATAAAACATTTCGACTCTTTAAGCTGGGGTTGCTGTTTCCCTATTTTTTCATTCCTTTCTAGTTTTCTTTCTCTTTTTCAAAGGCAAAAGTATAGTGATGTGTGTGGTGGATAGACTGGAAACTGGGAAAAAGGAAAACTGGGAAATGTGAATAAAATCCCAAAGTTTCTAAAGTATAGCTGGCTTGAACCTGACCAAGTGTCACATGCTCTCCTTAAAGTCTCACAAGCCTGGAGAGTTACCACCACAGATCATCTTTGGCCTTAGGCAATATTCCCTGAGTCATGTTAAAATTTGGTGGGGATTAGACACCTTTAGGAGTCTAAGCCTCAAGATTTAGCCTAACAAGAAAAGACCCTCTGGGCAGCAAATTGCATCTTCTCTCCAGCCAAAACCCCAGTGTATGAAACATCCTTGTCTTTGGGGCTCATCCTCAAGGCAGAGGGTTGTTGTGACAATAAAGGGAACACGAAGGTCCTTCCTGGAGATGCAAAGATGTACATCAGTTTTTGCTGATGGAGGAGGACATGGAGAGGATGGAAGTGAAAGTGGGCAGCAGTTTCACCTGTCAGGTTAAACACCAAAGCAGCACTGGGAGCCAATACCTGAATCCAGGGCTTCACAACCCATGCAGGAGCCTTTGGCACAAAGCTGCAGGAACTCTTCGGCTTGCTGTCCCAATGGGTCCTCAATTACTGGACACCAGTGTGAGGGGTGCAAGTCAACTTTTTCTGCACTGTGTTCTGAAATTAGCATTTTGTTGTGGTTTAACCCCAGCCAGCAGCTCAGCCCCACACAGCCATGTAGTCATTACCCCCACCCCCACAGCAGCACAGGGAAGCGAATGGGAAGAGTAGAAGTGAGAAATAATGACAGTTCACTAGGTGAAGAAAAAGCTGCACACACAAGCAGAGCAAAATAAGGAATTTGTTCCCCACTTCCTATGGGCAGGCAAGTATTCATCCATCCCCAGAGGAAAGCAAGTAATGGTGACTTGGAAATGGTTTCTTAAGCATCAGTCTGAATATCCCAGGCAGCCTCTGTGGCCCCAAGTGCCCAACTTTGACTAATACTATAGAGGTGTAACCATCCCCTCCTGGGCAAGCAGCTGTAGACCAGGACCAGCAGGATCAGCTGGGGCAAGGGTAAGGGCAAGTCAGATATCAGACTATCAGTCAAAGTAGCTGGAAACTGCTTCCCTGGGCTACCAACACGATGTATCTTCCATGCTCTCAGAAAGGGATCTGTGTATCCCAGACACTTTTAAGAAGGCCATATTTTTTTCCTTGGTGATGGGAAGAGTGCTTGGACAGACAGCTCTTAATGATGGTGCCTGACCCAGGGCATCCTCCCAAATGCTTCTGGTCTCAGAGCCCTAAAGACTGATACCCCATTGGGTTATTGCTGGACCTCTCTACACAGCCCTTCTGTCATGGAGAAAATCATGGATGGTGGGCATCATTGTGAGGCTTGTCTCCACACCTCCATCAAGCTGGTTACTGGTGTGTATTCTGCAGCTGGGAAACACAGAAAGGAATTAAACCCATCACTTCCTGAAATGTTAAGGGGGTGGTTTAGATATTGACAATAAAGTCTAGTTTTCATGGCCTAAGCAGCGCTCGATCTAATTCCTCCCTGAAGTATCAGGTGGGGAGAGACTTCTGTGTGGAAGATCAGAGAATGCACAGAATTGTGAGGAAGAAGGCTCAAACCCCCTCCAGTCTCTCTCTGGTGCCGCAGACAAGGAGGTGAATTCAGCTGGGTACCAGTTTGGTGGCAGCTGTTCTGGTGCTGGACCATCTCACACAGCAGTCAGGTATTGTTTGCAAAGATGGCATAAATTAAATTCCATGGAAAAAAAATTAAACTGGATCTCTGGTGTCAGCAGCTCTTCTTATCATTTTGTAGCCTGCTCCCATTCCCTGGCAGATAATTGCCATGACTAACATTTATCTGACACAGCCAATTTTGCCACCAAAATCTGTTTTCTGACCTTAGCTGACTGTTCACAAACATGACAGCTCCCTCCACAATAGCATAAATGCTAACAAAGCTCTCCTAGAAAATATATCGGTTTTGTGGGCACTACAAAATCAAAATAAGATGTAATGAATGCCAGAGAGCTGGATGGAGGGGCTGAGTGCCTGTTATTTCTCTGTCTTAGTGGTGGTTTCCTTCATCTGATTTGTTTATTCTGCTGTTGTCTGCTGTATCTTCAGACACAGGGAGACTTTGTGCAGTTAGATGGCCACGCTGGAGAATGAGCTGCCTGCCATACTCTTCATGCCAACTTGACTTCTGGGCTTCCTCTCTCTGTGATTTTTTGTATTTCCAGGAGGTCTGTAAGGTTGGAAAAGCTGGTACAAGGGTTTGGCAATGCAGTGAAGGGCTCTGGGTGTTCAGTCAGGGCTCAGGTGAACCTGTCAAGATTGAAAAACACAGGTTTATCTTTTAGCAGCAATTTGGGCTGTTCACCATGGAGCTGTGTGTGATGCTGGCTACAGACAGTGGTGGGAGCTGGGGTTGAGACTGGGATAGAGGAAGGACCACGACAGATGTGCACAGGTCTGCCTGTGGCTCCTTAACAGATTTCTAATCTAACAAGATTCTGCTGCCCTGAACAATTCCCTCTGAAAGGGACCCAAGTTTCCATAGATCTCCTCTCAAGTCATGTGCATTACAAACCCCCAGTCTGTCCTCTGGGATGCAGACTGGGCAGGATCTCAAGGAGCCATTGCTGGATAGATATGGGAACACTTCATCCACAATGATTTTTTGAGCACCTGATAGTTAAGTTGTCTTTCACAAGAATGAAATTCTTCAAGTGAATCTGCCCACCCTTCCAAAATTCTGTTAACAGTCCTTCTGCCCTCTTTCTCCTTCTGATTCTTCTTCCATGAAGCCCATACCATCCCATAAACCAAAATCATGCTTCTAAAGGAAAACCACCTTTAAACAGTGCATATAGGCCATGAGTTAACTCTGCAGTGATTCACACCTAGTGGTCCCCACCTGAAGATCAGAGATGAAGGCTCCAGACTCCAGAGACGGCTCAAAGATGGTATCTTGCACAAAAAAATATCACCAGATGTACTCAAAACAGGTACACATAACTTCCTCTGGGCAAAATTGAGAGCAGAGTATTTGTATTTCCATGTCTCCACGTCTGGCTGCTTGTGAGGGTGACAGGCTCAGAACTGGCTTGAGTCATTGGCAAAAGGGCCCACCCTGTCTGTGTCTGAGGATGTAGTCTGAATCCCTCAGGGTTTTCCAGTGGATTCTATTCTTCCCTCTCATCCCTCAGGGTTTTCCAGTGGACTCTATTCTTCCTTCTCATCCCTCAGGGTTTTCCAGTGGACTCTATTCTTCCTCCTTGTGATGCCAATAGGAGACTGAATTTTGTTGATATTGGTGAGTCTCCCCATCCAAGCTGAGTGACGGCCCCATATTCCCTTTCAGATCCTTCTTAAAAGTCCCTTTCATAGGCCACAAGAAATAATTAAAAGTTGTTTGGAAAATATTGCCTTTTCTCACTTTCATTTTCCTGAGCATCTAGTCATAAGAACAAGGCTTACTACATCTAGCAGCTATTTGTTGTAGTGTCTGTACATTCTTGGCATGAGGCTAATTATGGATATTTTGATATATTAGTAGACTTTCTAAACCTAAAAATGGGAGTAGGAGGGATTAGATGACTCAGAGATTTTGGAGAGAGGTGCTCTCTGTTTTTTCCCTTTCCAGCTTTGTTCCCAGTCCAGTTTAAACCTGCAATGAAAAAAAGTAGTTACTGGATGGGAGTGTCCCCCTCAAAAAGGAGCATGGTGACCTCTGGATTTCTAAAAACTATTTTCAGGACATATTGGGCAACTGCCTGCACTGATTTGACACTTGTAGCTCAAATGGATGTGGGGACAAGTCTGGCAGTTCTTCAGATCTGGTTGAGATTAGTTTGGTTAAGTTGATACTGGGGCCCTTTTCATGGTCAGCAGGAAAACAAGGTCAGCAGCATCACTGAAATAGGGCAGGGAAGTTACTCTGGAGTTGACTGTTTCTCCCCACAAATAAGAGATTAGGGGTGAGATCATGCAGGGTCCTCTTTGACAGCCACAGTCAATGGCTTCTGAGTATTTCTTGTTTGGTTGTCATTTGGCAATCTGCTGGGCAGGGTCTCGTGGTGCTCATCGAGGTCCTTGCTGAGCTGGATGAGGGCTGTGGTGATGGCTGTGCCCATTCAGGCTGGCACAGGCTGGCACAGGCTGGGCTCCTCTTGTGGCTCCACACGGAGGGGACGACGAGAAACCCTTGCGCAGCTCACCCGAGGGAGGGCGGGTGTCCTAGGGTGATGTTATGGTGTTTGTATCCCCACTCGTGTGTGCTGTTTATGCTGGATATTCAAGACTGGCTCTGAAGAGTGAAAGTTTTGTTTTGGCTTCTTATCAGCCGCTCCCCCACGGCCGATGGGACACACAGACGGGACAGTACATAGTGCTGCTCTTGCTTTTTGCCCCTCTTTTTGCTTCACTCTCGCTCTTGCTTCTGCTTTGCTCCTGCTTTGCTGCTGCTTTTTGCTTCTGCTCATTAGTTAGTTTAGCTAAGCAGTCCGAATTTTCCCTGGACTGTTTTTCCTTTCCCTTTTTTGGACCTGCCGAACCTGCTCTGGACTGGGACCTGGGAAACACCAAGAGAGAGTTTGCACCTTGTGGCTGCAGCAGCTGCCGCAGTACTGGAGGGACTGATAACAGAGCAACCACCCCAGGAGAGACTTTCTGAATTTGTCATCTCTTTCAGAGCAGTGAAAGAGTGGTGCCATCCGGTATTGTTCATTTTGTGTGCTGGGGGTGCTGTGCTTGTTAAATAAACAGGTTCTTTCCACTTCTCTCCAAGGAATCCTTCCTGAGCAGGTTGGGAGGAGGGGCCATGTAGGTTTGCTTTCTGGAGGGCCCCCTTTTTGGAGGTTTTCTCCCAAATTTGCCCTAAACCAGGACAGTGGGAAGCAAAGAAACCCTGCATCCTCCAGCTGGGAACCCCTGAGAGCGCAGGAGGGAAGACGAGAGCATCAACACATGAAAAGGGGCAAGGCTTGAATCTGCTGATGGAGGCCCCAGCCATGGAGGATGGTGCTGCCAGGCCCCACCTGGCAGGGACCCCACAGCCCCATCCCGCCTGGCGCTCCGGACACGCCGAGCAGGAGCAGCACGTTCCCACCGCCGGGCGCGCCGGGCGCGATATGACGGCGTGCCAAAGGATCTTTGGGAGCTGAAGGGGGGGAATACCCTGGCATAGAATTTAAAATGTGCTCTAACCTTTTCTGCAAACTGAAAGCAAGAAAAATGCTCATAAAACTAGTCTTTGTGCACAGAAAGAAGTCCGTTTTTATACTGTTGCTAAGTTCCTTATTGTTTTCTGGCTGTTTTTTGTGTTTCTGTGGCAGCCTTTTCTGTGGGCCTCTTTCAGTGACTTAGCTATATTGGCCTGCAGATAATTAGATCAGTGCTATCATTTTCACTGTCCTTTTTCCTCTGGAGCAATTTGCATGATAATGGCAGTTTGTGCGACTCTCTCCCTCCGTCTCCCTCTCTCTTTTAACCAGACACCATTTCTAAACATGAAATAATTCAGGGAACAATCTGTGAGTGGCTCTGTTAAGAAAAGACTGAAACATCTGGTTAAGAAAACAGTTCTGGTAACCAAGAATCCAATATTTATGTCAACTATAACTTTAAAAAAGAGGCCTTTTTTTAACAGCATTTTTAGTCTATATTTTAGTCTATATACAGTATTGGCTGTATGCAAAGCTCCTAACCCCAGTATACTCCCACTCTGGGTATATATGTCTTTGTTATATGTCTATCTAGACAATTTGGAGGCAAATAAAATATTAGAGTCTAAACTCTTGATGAAACCTACGACAGGTACCATTTAAAAGGCAGCTGTGCCCCACAAACTGGTTCTGGCCCCTCTTGCTGTGAGCAAAGCCTTTTGTCCCGCAAGATATGCTCAAATCTAAGCAGGGGAGCAAACCCACTGAAACCCAGAGCTTGGCCTGGGTGACTGACACTGGTGTTGTGTGATTTAGGGCCTGGGGCTTCCCATGGGAGAACATATTGTGGCCTCATATTGTGGGCCAAGGAAGGTCTTTGTGCAGGAGCAAAATCTCCTGCCGTGCCCAGGTCCTGCAGACCAGTGGCCATCTCAGCCTCCAGGCTGTGCTGCACCACTGAGAACATTATCTTTGCTGTAAGAAAAGGGGTCTTGAGACCAGTTCCTGCTCCTGATGAGATTAAACTCCCTGCAGACATACCTCAGCAAGGGAGAAAAATAAATAGTAAAAAAAAAAAAAAAGAGTTAATAAAATTGATCCTGGTATGTGAAGACTGTGAAATTAATTTGGGATTTGGATTTCCCTGTGGCAGCACAGACAAGGCTGGGAATAGAAAATCATATTTGCCTGTTGAGTTAAAGATGATTTGAAATTTCCTAATAGGCAATTTTTGATAGGCAAAACTGGACAGGGTTTTGATAGATTTCTAAGTCAAAAGTAAAACAATTAAAATTCCCACAGTTGTTTTTCTTTTTATCAGAAAAAGATTCTTGTAAAGAAATGGGGTTTAACCAGTTTTCATTTATGTGAGTTAATTAACTAATTATTTTTATTTAAATACTGTAACATGTTGCTGAACAGTATTTTCACAGATGAACTTGCACTGCAAATATCTCATAACAATTGTAACACACCAGAAAAAGCTTCCCTGTGGGTAAATATCTGTAAGGATTGGGCTCTCTTCTTGTCTGCCATGGGGTCACACAGAACCACAGAATGGTTTGGGTCGGAAGGGACCTTAAAAGTCTAATTCCAAACCCCTACCATGGGCAGGGACACCTTCCACTAGACCAGAGCCTCATACAACCTGGCTTAGAACACTTCCAGGGTTGGGTCATCCACAGCCTCTCTGGACAATCTATTCCAGAGCCTCACCACCCTTTACCCACAGTAAAGAATTTCTTTCTTACATCTAACCTAAACCTATCTTCTTTCAGTCTAAAGCCATTCCCTCTTGTCTTGTCACTCCAGGCACTTGTGAAAAGCCCCTCTCTGTCTTTCTTGTAGCTCTTTAGGTACTGGAGGGTGCTTGAAGATTTCCCCAGAGCCTTCTCCTCTCCAGGCTGATCCATCAGCTGAGCTGCACCGCACTTGCCTGAGAGACACAAAGGAGTAGGAAAAGTTATGATAACACTGCTGTGGTCAGAGGTACCTGAAAATCACCTTCAGGTCAGAGAGAAGTCACCTCCAAGTCAGCCTGGCTGAAGCATCATTTGAGAGCTGCCCAGAGTGGCAGAGAGTGCTCATCCCAGGGCACGGGAGAGCTGGAAGGACAAGCAGAGTTCAGCTCATAGCTACATGGAGCAAAGATGCCACAAATCATGTGGAGATTTTGACATTGGGTTTCCTGGCTCAGGAAAATTGATAATTCACAAACAGAGGGCAGGGACAGGCAGTGGCTTACCAGAGGCATGAGAATTGCTGATGCCCAGCAATTGTGAACGTTAGATCCATCGAGCGGAGTTATTCATCACCTAATGGAATTCAATGGAAATGGCTTCACTGGGAATGGGACCAGCTCCTTACTTCACAGCATAAATCCTGGCAGAGAAGGCTCCTTTCTGAAACAGTGCTGCCAAGCAGTGTGTGGCCAGCATCACAGCCCAGAGGGCACCTGGCCCTCCCGTGCTCTCCCCTGTGCTGGGGATGGTGCACGGCCACACCTCCGAGGGACACCTGACACCGGTGGGATCAGAGCCCTTTCCGAGATACACAAAGTTTCTTTTGCAGCGTTTTTAAATCCTCACTCTTTGCATCAGATAAGGTTTGAGGAGCTCCTGTCCTCCCCAAAGCCACACAGCCCCTCCTCAAGGCCATGTAGCACCTCCTCAAAGCCTGTCAGGGACCAGGAGATCAAACAAGCTGGTTTGCAAAAACCAGCCATGCAAAAAACCCCAAAACATTACAGGGAAGATAGTCTGCAGCAAACAAGACAGTGCTTGACATTACTTGCTGTCTGATAGCACTCCACATTTCTTCCAAGCAGCAACCTGCAATACTAGAGAAATAAAGGAAGGAATTCAATCCTGACCTCGCACACTTACCTTCAGAAATGTCCCTGAGGGAAGATAAAACCCTGAAAATTTAAAGGAATACACAAGAATTGAGGACAAAAAAAAAAAAGAAAAAAAAGAAAAAAATTCTCAATAGTATGAAGACTGGTTTATTTTCTAATTAATTTTATGTATTTGTAAATGTTTCCTCATAGGATATTTCTACCAGTAGCCAAGTGTCAGATTAGGAGCAGGACTTAATGAAAAACAAAATTACAATTTCAAGCCCCAAGTCTCTTTCCCGAAGATGCCAGTGGTGTTTCTTGCACAGCTCTTGCAGTGGTGAGTCACCAGCAGAAGAGGTAGCTTATTAAATGCACTATTTTTTTGACAGACAAGTTCATGATTTTGCAATTCTTGTGGGATTTTGATCTACTCCAGGTAATTAATAATCAAACTTTAAATAATTATAGACAATTTAGGTGGAAGACTCACCTATTTCAGCTATTTCAGCATTCTTCCTGAATGCTCCATGTTTTCAGAGTATGAAAAAATATTAAGCCCACTGAAGGTAGCTTCAGTGAAGAGCTCAAAGCCTGCTGCCCTCACCTTATATATGATACACAAGATTTGAACAAAAATCACAGCAGTATGAAGAAGATGAGGGTTTCTTCAATCAGGAAGTTTACATAAGGAAAAAAATAGCTACAATGTGAAATGTAAAAGCAACACTAAGTTTTTTAAGCTGGTCCTGAGGTTTCTTTGGATGAACTGCCCCAGGAATTAGATTTGGATGGTCCCTTCCCCATTGCATGCTTGTTCTGATCTACTCGTCCTTAAGCTTCCAGTCTATCTTCACACAGATAGATTCTCTTCACAATATTTCATATATAAAGTACAGAACACAGGTGAGGAACAGGATTTAAAACTGTCCAGATGAAGGAGAGTGAGATGGCTGTGATGGAAGAGCTGATTCACTGCTCCAGGTTTACACTGGAGTAACCCCACTGAAATAAGGAATTTCACTCCTCCAAAACCAAGACCTGGGTCAGGCTCAGCTGAACGATGGATTTTGCATTCATTCAGAAGATTAAATGGAGTCTCCCATGTGTGCCTGATTTTCAGCTGAGTCTTGCACACCTCACATGGGCAAAACAACCACTGCACTACGAGCAACATGATGACAGACCTGGGCACTGAAGGACTGGACTGCATAGCACCACAGAATTTCAGAAAATACTGGCAAACTGGAAATAAAGTGCCTCCCTCATGACTTTATGAACTTAGTTCCACTGGAAACTTTGCCTATATAAAGCTGATGGGGTGAGAGATCTACATACAAATATTAAATTCACGTTAAGCTGACTAAATTTGGCTTAGGTGGAATATGCCTTTCATCTCCTCTGATTTTATTGAGGATTTTATTGCAATTCTTTCTTTATTAGTGGGAAAGCAAATCAGTGTGTTTTAAAATTGTTCCCACTGTTGTGAGTATAAACTTCCTGAAGATTTTAGCCTGTTTGCAAGAGATTGAGTAAAATAAAGATTTTTTTTTTTTTAGGTCAACATTTTCTTCTGGCAGACTGAGCCTGAAGTGCACTTTATTTCCCTTTAATTTAACAGCTCCAGCAGCTTTTCCAGTTAAATCGACTGTTCATTATTGAGCCCATTTATGAAGGGCTGTGCAGTGCAGTTTAATGAATCCCTGGCACAAAGCTCCCTTTCAGTGTAGGGAAAGAATAGCAGCCTATTTAGGTCCTGTAGGGCTGTATGTCAAAGGCTGCCTATAATACTTGTCAGGGAAGGGCAGAAATTCCCACTGATATAAGAATGTGCAAGAAATCAACTTTCACAACCAACTCGCCGATTAAGACGCGATCAGGAAATGAGTCTGTAGGTTGGGAGCGGTGACACCTGTTTGGGCAGCCAGATTTTCCCAGAACTCGATAACCATATGGGCCATACAACCAGGAAAGGGGGAAAAAGAAAAAAAAGAGCCCTCCCTCCCCTGTCGCAGAGATTTTCTTACTTTCACGCTGCCTCCCTGATGCCACGATGAAAGGAAAATGGGTGCTGTGAATTGTGAGAGCTGGGCTCAGCGCTGGATTTGCTCTGCCTGCCCTAGGAGAAGGTTTTGCTAGTGATCATAAAATCATGGAACAGTTTGGGTTGGAAGGGACTGCAAAGATCACCTGGTTCCAAACTCCCTGCAGTGAGCGGGGACATCTTCAACAAGATCAGCTTGCTCAAAGCCTCATCCAGCCTGGCCTTGAACACTTCCAGGGATGGAGAATCAACCACCTCTTTGGGCAACTTGTGCCAGTGTTTCACAGCTCTCATCATAAGACATTTCTTCCTTATATCAGCCTGAATCTATTTCCTTTTAGTGATGAGGCACAGGGTGAGATGTTTCCTTCAGGCTGAATCCTGGTGGGATCCTGCCCCGGCATGGCAGAGGATTTCCCTGGGACACTTAGACACTGAGGTGGGCGGCCCCGTGAGCTTCAGGAGGGCAGACAGAGCTTCTGCAACTGGCTGCAGTGAGCAGCTGCTCCACAGAAGCGAGGCTGCTCCACTGTAACACGGCCCTTGGTTGTGCAAGTCTTCCTTGCTTGTGGAAACTGCTCTCCTGTCTGACCAGCCTGGTCTGCAAGGATAACAAATTGTTCTTCTTGTGAAGGGCTGGATCGTGTGGCCATGAGCTCAGTCTATGGCCAGAGCAAAGCATTAGTGATCAGGGCATGCTCCTACTCCCTTTGATTCTCAGAGTGACTCTGCCCTGGTATTCTAAAAGAGCCAAGCTTGATGCCAAGGGCGTTGCTCTCAGAAGCCTTGGTTCAACCCCCAGAGGTGGTTGAGATGCTGCTCCCTCTAACAAGCAAGAAAATGAACAAAAGCAGATTAATTTCCTACACAAAAGTGGGCAAAAAACAGCAGTGTAACCCCCAGAGCCCATTACTAAGCACTGAGTGCTCTCCTGTGGGATGAAAGTTTGAGGTGGTGGAAGCAATTCTGCAGCCACTTCACTCACCCCAGTCTGTAAGGGGTAAAGTGCAGGGAAAAGGACAGCTGGTCCAAAATTTTGCTTGGGACTGGGGCTATTTTGTGGGTCTAAACCCAGCATTTCCTGGACATTAGACCCTGCTAGTGAGCTGAGGTTGATAGCTGGGCCTGAGAATCAACACGAGTGGACTGAGCATCAGCATCTGAAAGAGCACAGGCAGAAGACAAGCAGTCTCATACAGCTGCTAGAAAAAAGATATTTTTCAGAAATAACCAAACTGCTATTTCCTTTAAAAAAAAATCAAGTTTCTTTACAAGTTGTTGACATCATGTGGCTTAGCAAATTTCCCTCCAGGCATTGCCCAACTCGGGGTAATCAGCTCTGCCTGAGAGAACACAGAGAATAAGCATGTTTAATGCAATTATGAAGGCTTTTTAAATCTCCAGATCTGGTTGAGAATATGTAAATTCAGCTGCTTAGCACAACTGAATGCAAACTTTCCTTTGCATGCCTGACAATTGTTTTAATACTCTCCAAGTTTTAGGAGGTAATAAAGTCTCCCGCTAAACCGTAGCTGAGCTCTCAAAGCTGTTTAATTGAATGAATTCAGCCTTACAGAAGAGAAGCTGGGGCTTTCAGCTCTTTTTTATCTGAGCCACCGGATATTTATCCACTCTGCATATAATGCCACCCAGACTCATTAACAAACCCTTTAGACAAGCTAGGGAATATTGCTGCTACGATGCTGAGGCGGATGCTAATTTGAGGACAACTTCTTTGCTGCTCTGTTTGAATAATTTCGTGTTGCTCACATAAGAAACAGTCCCAGACTGTCTGCACATCCCGTGAAGGACAGTGACCCCCATTTTCTAGACCCGTGTGCAGCTCAAAGTGGCCTCACAGGGGATGCAAAACCATCTAGTGGAGCACACAGGGGATGTATATGTTGTTCTTTACATTTTCCCATCAATAAGGGAGCTTGGAGCAGGCTGCAAAGCTTGACAGGGCTTGACAGGGCCTGAGGGTAACAGCTCGGATCGTTAATCCCTGTCAGTTGTATTCCAGCTAAGTCGTTTAAATCCACCTTCTATGTAGACATACTCATTCTGACATGGAGAGATACAGAAACTTCCCATAGCCCTCTGCCTACCAGGGTTCTTTTGCTTCAATTACACACTTAGAGCAAGTCCCGAAATAACAGAGACTCTGGGAGCCTCCAGCTGAGCAAGTTTTGCAAAGGAGACCCGGTCCAGATGGGCCAGCACCAGAACCAGGCTGTGCCTGGGACTGTGAGGTTCTGCCTGCTGCTGGGACCCTGCTGAGACTGCTGAGATGCTGGTGAGAGATCAAGAAAATCAGCAATCTTGTTTTGTAGAGGATATTGAGCCTTCTTTTCCTCTCACGAAATATGTGGTTTCTCCTCTTTGCAATACTTGCTTTGCATTCAACAAGTGTTTCCAACCACAGTGAGGTGAATTTGGCTGGTTTTTCCATTTTACCACTAATTACAGTCCAAGGAGCCTGTCTCACTTTCCTTCTGCAGTTTTGCTTCCTGTTTTTTCCTTCCAATACAAATCTGCTGCATTTCCAATTAGCTGATGCAGACCATGAAAACTCACTTTGCTTAATTCCAAATCAGACATGGATCTTCATTCAATTTTGGACATGTAAAAGCACTGAACATAAATCTGGAGCTGGGTTGTTCTGCATCAATGTAAGAGTCTTCTGAAGGCAAATTGAAATACCTTTTCCCCATAAAAAAAGACAAGATAGTTCCTTCAGAGGTTGTTAACAGCACTTTAAGTGGCCACTTCACTAACTTTTTGCCTTTTATACGGAAGATTTATACTGCTGCTTCACAAAGTCCATGCAACACCACAGGCAAGGTGATCTAGTGGAGGGTGTCTGTGCTCACTGTAGGGAAGTTGAACTAGATGATCTTTAAAGTCCCTACCAATCCAAACCATTGCATAATTCTGTGACATTAACTCCCTGCACCCCAGCCATTTGAAATCTCCACTGGATCACAGCTCTGAATTTTCTTAGGACTTGACTAGACTGAGAATACACCATGCAATGTGCATATCAATGAGCTTGGAAAAAAGCTTCCTTTACAAATCAATTTAAGTGTGTGTATCCTGGTGGCTGTCAGAGCGAGAGCATGTCCCCGAGCCCTCGCACCCAGAGCCGTGCAAGCGCCGGGCCTGATCCCAGACGGAAGAACATGTTTTCTGCCAGCTGAGCAGCTGCAGGAGGGGGAAACAAGGCTGATGGGGTCTGAAGGATGCTGCGCACCTGCTCTGGGGTGCCTGCGTGTGTCTGGTCAGGTGATGCCTGTCCACCTGTCCCGGGATGTGTGCGTGTGCGTGCGTGTGCGTGTGTACACCTGTCCCGCGGTCTCCGTATCTGTCCCAGGGCGGGTGTGTCCAAGTCCCGGGGGTGATGCTCGTCCCGCCCCGCCGCTGCCGGTGTTCCCGCCCGGGGCGGGGGGTTGGTGGGTGCAGCCGGCCCGGCCCCCGGGCTCCCGGCAGGGAGGCGGGGAGGGCCGGGGCCAGCCCCGCTCTGATCCCTCCTCCTCCTCCTCCTTCCCCGCCCGCCGCCTTTTCCCCGCTGCCGCCGCCGCCGCCCGCCGGGCGCATCCCAGCGGAGTCTGTCGGACCTCGGGGCGGCGGCGTTCGCCGCCGGCCATGGCCGTGCCCGCCGCGCTGCTCAGCCCCCACCACCTCCTCTCCTTCTGCTTCCCCGCCGCCGGCGGGCTCCTGGGCTATGCCGACCTGGAGAAGGGCTACGAGGGCGGCGGCGGCGACGCGGGGGACTTTAGAGAAGCCACCCGGGACCTGCTGAGCTTCATCGACTCGGCTTCCAGCAACATCAAGCTGGCGCTGGACCGGCCGGTGAAGTCCCGGCGGAAGGTGAACCATAGGAAGTACCTGCAGAAGCAGATCAAGCGCTGCACGGGCATCATCGCCGCCGCCGCCCCGCCGCCGCCCGCCGCCTGCCCGCCCGCCGCCTGCCCCGCCCGGCCCCCGCCGCGCCGGGAGCCCGCGCAGGCGGCGGGCAGCAGCCTCCAGAGCAAGAGCCTGGCCGCCCTCTTCGGCTCCCTGCAGCGGGGCCGGGGCGCGGCGGGCGGCGCCGAGGCCAAGGCGGGCGGCGGCGGCGCGGGCGGCGGGGAGAGGGCGGCGGGCGGCCCGCGGAAGGTGCCGCTGCGGGACCGCAACCTGCCGCCCTCCTTCTTCACGGAGCCCGCGCTGCCCGGCCCCGCCGCCCGCGGGCCGCCCGCCAAGGAGCCGGAGAAGGGCGGCGGGGGAGGCGGCGCGGAGGCCACCGAGTTCTTCGAGCTGCTGTGCCCCGAGTACGGCGCGCTCCTGCCCGAGCACGCCGCCCCGACCGACGCCTTCGGCGGCCGCCTGCCCGCCGAGCTCGGGCTGGAGCACGGGCTGTACGAGCTGCCGCTGCCCGCCGGGCCGCACCCGCTGCTGGGCGGGCTGCTGTACCCCGAGCCGCCCTGGAGCCCGGCCGCGCCCTGCAGCCCGCCCAGGAAGGCGCCGCCCGAGCCGCTGCGCCCCATCTACCCCGGCGGCGCCGAGCCCGTGCCCGCCGGCGGCGGCGGCGGCGGCAGCGAGGAGCCCGGCGGGCACCTGCCCGCGGGGTTCGCCTCCTTCTTCCCCGAGTGCCCGCTGGCCCCGCCGCAGCCGCCCTACGACTACGGCGGCGGGTACCACCGCGGGGGCTACCCCGGGCTGTAGGGCGGCCGGGGCTCGGGGTCCGCCGGGACGGCGGGGAGCGGAGCCCGAGCCCCCGCGGGGGCGGGCGGACGCTGGGGCTCCGCACACTCCGCTGCATGTGAGAGCCCCGCAGCCGAAACCGCGGCCACGGCCCCCGCAGGATTCACCCTTGTGCACTGCCAGTCTCCTCCTCCTGCGGTTTGGGCGACGCTGCAAATAAAATGTGAAACTTTGGGTTTCTTCAGGTCTTTTTGTAGCGGCCGGTGCCCCCCTTTCATCCTCCTTCCTTAGGGGCCAGGGCTTGGCTGGCTGTAGGCAGACGCGTTGCTGTACCTGTAGGCGACGTGGGGACAGGGGCTGAGCTCCTCAGAGGCCGCGGGGACCGCTCGTCAATGATTTCAGTCTAAATCTAAAGCCGGTGTCAACACTTGAGGTGCGTTTAACATTTTTCCCAGGCTCACGTTTGTCACAAGTGCTGGCGAGTGTTCAGCTGAGGACACAAAGGCAAGAAAGTGAAGCAAAATTAAAAATGCTGCTACCAAAACTCAGTGTCCTGAAATTTTAACAGCGTCTTGCGGGATCTTGCAAAACGGCAATTTACAGCGATTCGTAAATTCATTGATGGTGTAAGTTCGGGACAAAAATGTACTGTAGCCACTGCGGCCATGTGATTCCTACAGACTTTTGGATTTCTTCCAGGAATGTGTCAAAGCTCAGAAAGCGATGCGGCTCCGTCTCATTGTGTACAGGAGATTATTTGATAATCATTTAAGTTATGTAAAAGAGTCTATGATAGGTCCTATAAAAATAAAGCTACACAATAGATCCGAGATGTGTGGTTGTTACTGCTGTTGAGACGCGGCGTTCAGGGGGCTTTCACCGTGCCTCCATCCTCTGTAATGGTTTCTTGGCAGGAGTTAAGACAGGCAGCGGGTTTTGTCTTTTCTAAATCTTTTGAAATGGTGTATTCTATCCACAGCGACCCGTGCTTGTTTGGCCTTCATTTGTACCGTCTGTTTCTGTAACTTAGTAGAAAGAAAGGAACGATAAAACGCTACAAAGTCAAGGGATGAAAATTGTTACAGTTATGAAAACAGGATACTCGGAGGTTTCCTACTGAGGTGCAAGTTTTCAAAGGCAATCCTGCAGTCTGGCTCCCTGCCAGCCCCAAGTGGATTGTTTGTTTTTTAAACGGGATCCACATAGGGATCAGCCTGGGATTTTACCCTCAGTGATGGTGACAAATCCTTGTGCCTTTTTTTTTTTTTTTAAAGACAGTGTGGAAGGTAAAGCAATTTTTTTTCATTCTTCTACCCAGATTTAACTTTTCAGAGATTTGGGGTCAGCATGCTGGGAAGTGTGGAGAGGTGAAGCAAAATCTTTTGGAGATAAACTGAGATAATTTGTTTTGGCAAATGCTTTAATTTTACTTTTATAAGCAAGAGCTGTAACTGCTGCCTCCTCTTTCCTCCCCACAAGCTGCCTAAGGTGTCCACAAGCTGTATGGAAAGGAACCACCATGGATGAACATCCACAACACTCCAGTGTTTGATAGCTGGTTGCTGTTGAGGAAATGACCTTTTCAAGAACAATTTTTCAGCATTTTATTTCACTCAGCTTCTCGAGAGCGTGTATGAGGATCAATGGGCAGCCTGTCCAGCCAAGGTAGCTACAAATTAGGTTAATCCTGACCTGCTGCTGGTTTTGATGACGGGACAATGTTCTGCTCTGTAAGCTCTGTCCTGCCTTCTTCACTTCGGCAAACCTCCCAGCTTGCATTAGTGAGATGCACACTGCCAGCTCCCAGCAGAGATGGCATCTAACTGTGTCTGAGACTACCTGGGCAAGACCAGCTGGGGAGTTATTTCAGGTGGAGATGTGTTGGATTGGTTTTTTGTTTGTTTAGCTCCTACTTCAAGCATGTGAGCTTGCAGCATGTCTTGACAGCTGCTCAGAATTATTTCAGCTGAATGATGCTGTGCTAATAATCTCCTTGCCCGTTTTACTCCCCTGAGCTGTGCACCTAAGATTTGCAAATGCTGGGGGAAATGATAATGCAGTGGTCCCAGGTAAGGAACAAACCCACCTGTTTTAGGATTTATTTATCTCATAAGCTCAATGGGCAAACGTGTATTAACTGGGGATCTAATCCTGAAGAATTTATAGCCTATCCTGTCAGCTGTCTCACAGGTGTCAGTGAGATTTTGCTCAGAAAAAGTCAAAAAGAGGTTTTCAGGCATTGGTTCTGGGATAGACATTGCACACCTGACTAGTCTGATTGCCCATGGACCTCACCTTCTTATTCTAACTAGCCCTGAAGGGCCACAAATGTGAGCAGCTGGTGGGTTTTGCTCATTTGGTGTTCTGCTGCCTTGTAGATGGTGACCTGTGGTGCTCAGAAGCTGAGCATCAATCAGCTTACTTGGGTTAGACCTTGTCTAAAACCTGTGGGAGAAGCAGCTCTGTGGGTGCCAGCAGAGCTGGGCTGATCCAAGGCTGGGGTGGCAGCCCATTCGCAGTGCTGCCAGCTTGGGAGGGTTCTTTGTGGGCTTGCAAGTACTTTGGGTCAGGCTCTGGCAATCAGGCTGACTGAGCAGCAGCTGCACTAGTCTCTTCAGCTTAGTCTCTAACCTGCTATAGTTCCTTAAGGGGGATGTTCAGATTATAGGAGCATGCACTTAAATGAAAAAAAAGAAATCTAGAAATCAGTGGTCTTTGAAGTATGGCTGCATTGCTGCCAGAGGATGTATTTGTATCTGAGGAGTACCTGGCATGGGAAGTCTGATGAGCCTGGGAAGGAGCTAACAACAGCTTTTCCCAAACAGACCAAACAAAAACTGCTGTGTAACTCCTGAGGAGCACTGAAGCCCCTCTCTACGCTGTGGAGGTGGTGAGGGCACCTGAACAGCCCAGGGGTTGCCATCTAGTGAGGCTGCATCTCTGATCTCGTTTGTGCATGTGTGGGCTCTTTTTGTTGGGTTGTTTCCCCCAGCTTGAATAGTGCAGGCACTGAAAACATCACCTAACAGTCTCACTCAGAAACACCCTTGGGAAATTGTTTTCTCCTCTGCAACACTGAAGATCACAATCTTATGCACTTGCAAGAATAAAAGCTTTTGTAATTGAGCGAGATATTTTGGGTTTTTTGATGCACTTTTATAAGGAGTCTGTTCCTAAGGACTAAAGCTGATTCTTTTAAGCTTTTCTGTCTTAAAAGAAGTGTCTCCCTTTGAAAGGAAACGGGTTCTGTTTGGTTGGATCGAGGTCAGACTACCAAACGATTTCATTTTACAAAGCCTGCACTGAATTCCTCAGATACACTAAACTCCATTTTATTGCTGGTTTATTTTACACATATTGCCTGATGTTACTGGAGATTTTGATGGAAAAGCATACACGTGTTAATAATTTTTTATATATAGTCAAAGATGATAAAGGGGGATGACAAGAACCCTTGCTTCTCATTTTAAATGAGGGAATCTTAACCTTTCCTGAATGGTGATTTACTGACAAGTAAGTAAGGGTTCACCATGAATAATTACTACTGTGTCTCAGTATTTTGTGACTTAAATAGTCTGAGTCTATTCCAAAGCCACTTTCAGAAAGCAGAGAGATTCCTTTTTTAAAAGCGTTTTGAAACAGGCTCATTAACTATTTCATGGCCTGAGCTTGGGAATGCTCTAGTACAGCCCTGCCATTGATGATGAGTCATCTTCGTTGAGCTTACATAGTTGATCAAAGTGTTAGTGAAAAAGATACGGAAGTTTATTCTAAACTCTTTTTGTTTTCTGACTTTCTAAATAAACTGCTTTTGGCAACAGTGCAAAAACTGAAGGTCATCCTGCACTTATTGGCAGCAGGAGGAAAAAGGTGGTAGAGCAATTCTGTAGAGATGTGCAAGAAATTCAGATGAGACTGTGGGAGTTCAAGCCTACAAGTCTGAAGGCTTGTAGCCTGAATATATGGAGTGAGAGCTGGAAATGCTTTTAGGATGGCTTTGTGTCAGCCAAAGAGGCCGGTGAACACTTCTTTAAAATCCAGTGGTGTTTGTAACACATCTACAAAACCGGCCAAAAATAGTGTGTGATAAGGAGTGCTCTCTCCCCAGTTCTATGAATGATGAAGGTGTTTTATAATATATTTTTCAATACCTCACTGTAACCCTGATTATCCCCTCCCTTGCTGGCAAAGAACTACATCACCAGACTGCAGGTTTTTAGACTTTTATGCTTTTTGGAGCCTTCCATATGAAATGTAAATGTGCTGACAAAGCCTTATCTTTAGGGTTGTTATGATTGTAGCCCACAGACCTACGCTTGTCCAGAGGTCACAGACTCCATGTCACTGCATTGCTGTCAGTGGAATATATTTTTAATTACTTGGATTGGCCAGTGTGGAATTTGAGGAATAGGCAGCATTTCCCAAATGATCTTTCATCTTTCCTTCTCTGAAATGGGGGAACCACATCTTACTTGTACAATCTGTGTCACCCTCCCAGAGGCAGCTAAAACTGCACGATTTACCCTGTGCTCCCTCCAGGTATTCCCCAACAATGTTGGGCATATGAGAAAATGTGGACTGGTCTGCACTGAAAGAGGGAGGAGAGGATTCAGGATCTGTAGTAAGGGGCTCAAGTGTGCCTGTTAGTGCATGTTCTGTGTGCTGGGATGTCTCCTGGTGGGCATTTTAGACTGCTTCAGCCTTAGCAGCTAATCGGAATTCATTCTGTGGGCTCTGCTGCCCAAATTCTGGCAAATCCTGCTGTGCCAGATGAAGAGGTGACTGTCTCTATTTCCTGCCCTGTCTCTTTGCTATAGGTGCCATCCCTTAGCTACGTGCTGAAGAGAACGCTACCTGTGCCTCTTGCAACAACCAGTGATCAGTGCCCAAGTGCATCCTCCAGGAGGGTTTGGAATGGTGGGGGTAGTTTGGCTTAGCCCAGGAATGGCTGGAGCTCAGCTCAGCCATTTCAGCCACAGCTAAGTGAAGCAAATCTCCTGTCAGACTGAGAGTGAGTTAAACGTAAAACACTGCGTGACAAATCACTTTACTGGTGCCTGTAGATGGGGAATACAGACTGCTCTCTCTTGGAGAAGCTGGCCATAATTGTTACTGATTTTATTTTTCTTCAGCTTCATGAAATATAGAGGCCCACAGTTTCAACCCTTTTGACCTCCACTGTGGTGAAAGCTCAGTGAAGGATTTTTAATTTGATATTGCCACAATACACTTCAATCAGAGGAATCCTGCCTGAGAAGCTGCTGGACCAAGGATGGTGTCACAGGAGAAGTGGTGGCCCAGATTTTGTCCCTTTTATTTTAAATTGCAGAATGTGATACAGGCTTTTCTGTACCACAGGGTAAAGGAGAAATTTATAGGGACTAATCTCCACAACTCATTTCAATGATGTAGCAGACATGACCCTCTTTGTCTTCCAAACCTCATAGCAAAGAGCTTGAGCTTGTGTCAGGTGTGCTCAGGACTCTGCTCTGGGTTCAGGTGGACACAACACTCCACAGTGGCACTGAGAGCTGTCCTGGACCCTCCCTTAGCATGACATACCTATTTCCTTCTCTTCCCACCTCTCTTTGATGTGTTCAGCTCCCAAGCTCACCAGAATGTTTCTTTGGGTATTGAGGCTGAGCACCCTGAAAGGCAATGGAGGTTCACAGTCAGTCTGTGAGATCTCTGGACATCTCAGTGACTTTCCAGACCAATCTGCTGGAGTTACAGATTAAATAACATTTAATGCTCGGACTGCTGACTGTATGAATACAGCCCTGGGTGACTGTGAGTTGAGCTGGACTCTGGCAGATCTTGTTTCAATAATACCAGCAATGTTACAGTCCTGTGATCAAATCCCCATCCCATGCCAGCAGTCTCTTCCTTGCCAGTGGTTTGTCAGCTAGATTTGTTAGGTCTGGAGTAAACAGCTCTGTTATTCTCAAGATACAGAAAGCAGAGATCAGAGGGGTAAAATTGGGTATGAAGTTTAAATGAGGAGAAATTCCATCCTTCTACCACCATTTTTCATCCATGGGTAACTAATAATTTTTTTTTGCATAGAAACACCACACAGTAGAGCTGGGCTTCAAATAACAGCTATAATTGCTTCTGTGCACTCCAATAATTGCATATAAATCAATTACCACCATTTTAGGTATTTGAACAGCTCGCTCTATGAAGAAAAACCTTTCTTTCCTCTTTAATAGCCAGACCTTTAGCTTCTTTGTTTATCCACATATCTGGGACAAATGATTCAAGCTCAGTCATTAATTAGTGATTTTATCAAGATTTTCCTTTCAGGACGGAAAGGTCATCACAACCTTGAAGTGCCAGCAGAACAAATGTCTCCCATTTGCACATGAAGTCAGGGCTTGGGAGGAAGAAACCTCAGAACATGACTTAAAGGATAGAGGCTAATTTGGGGTGGCTACTTGTAAAAATATGCCCGATGTTCCTAATAGAAATGTGATGGCCAGACATCCTGACTTTTTTCCTAAAGTCTGTGATTAATTATTAAAGAATTAATATTCTTTTTATGGCTTAGATGACCCTTAACACCTAGAGCCAGGTGATGGAACACGGCACAGGGGCTGAAGTAAAAAGTCAGGCCAGAGGAGGATGGCCCTGACTTCAATTTAATTTATTTTTATTGTATTGTCCAGAGCCCCTTGGGTTGTTAGAGCCACACATTGGTTCCTGGATGTTCCTGGAGAAAAGCCAGTGCTACAGCCTGTGGCAACTCCAAGCAATGTGCTGTCTTGGCCAATAGATGAGTCCTGCCAGGGGAAGAACAACATATTTTACTACAGGATGAATGCTACCTGGCTAATCCAGACCAACTGGAATTATAAATAAGATGAAATGTTGTTAAGAGGAAATACATGAGTGATGACGCAAAGAGAAGTGAAGGTTTTTCCTAGCAGAGCTAATTCAGGTATCAGGAAATTGCCAGGCCATCATGTTTGGATGAAACAATAATAGTTTCTAAGCTTGAAATAGGTATTAAATAGGTATTAAATTAATTGCTAAGTTATTGTGTATATTGATATATTTTTCTTGCGCTTATGCTAGTTATATCACTGGTTTCAAATTACCTCATTTTTCAAAGGAAGGAAAAAAGAACAATATAAGAATAGAGACTTTTCCTGCTGCTGAGAGAAAAATTAAGAATAGAGAAATCCAAAATGAGCTGCTAGAAATATCCTTGCTTTAAATTAGAAAACAAAACACAGCAGCTAAAAGTCCCACACTATGCAACTTGAGTTTTTCCTACACCAATTTAGTCTCTTTTACTAGCTGATGTTCCTTGTAGGGCAGGCGCCCAGCAACTCCAACTCCAGTAAGTATTCCCTCTGCAGGAGACTTTTCTTGTAGAAGACTGAACAAGAAAAGAATATTCACTGCCACTTCTTAAATACCTCTAAAATGTGAGGTAGCGCCGACAGGACCTTCTCTCCTGGAGAAAAGCTGCACATAGAGGTCCTCTGCAGCCCTCCAGTGGTTCCCTTTGAATCCTGCACGGTGGGAACACAGGGCAGGGCAGGCATAGCCTTGCTCCCATAAAAGGCTCCTACCCAACTTGCTGTGCTCCCCCGAGGACACCTTCCCTTCAGCCCCACCTTCCCTTCAGCCCCACCTTCCCTTCATCCCCACCAGCACAGGGAGTGTGTGCTGGAAGAGTTGCCAGCAATCCCTGTGTTCTTTCCCAGTTATGGTCAGGAGCACCCATCCTGCTGGGATAATATTTGGTGAGGCATGACAATGTCACAAGGCTGGAGGAGACCTCCCTGGAACTCTGTGACACAGAGAGACTCCCAGGGGTGCCTTGGCTGGTGGCAGAGCTTCCTTAACCATGTCCATCAGGAGCTGTGATGCCTGTATGTGGTTTTGGTGGTGTCCTGCTCTCTGGCTTGGCCAACCCTTATGTGTCCCTTCACTCTTGAAATTTTCTTGAAGGGCCACCTGAAGGGAGGAGGGGAGAGGTTCTGTTCTCCCCACAGGGTTGTGGGAGGTTTTGGGGCTTGGTTCCATGGGGTGTGGCACATGACAGTGCCAGGCTGTGTGACCCATGCACCAGTTTGGGTTGGTTGAGATTCCCCAACATCAGGGAGCTCAGAAGCAGAAAAGAGTAGTGCTTCCCAAGTGTGCAGCTCTCCCAGGGCAATGCACACACTTCCCAATACATCCAGAGAGCCACAGGCAAAGCGTGGCTCTCATGTGAGAGGATGGCCACGTGCATTCCAGCTTCCTACGGGCACTCCCAGTAGCAATGGGATTCTGTGCTTCTGAGTGGCCCAGGTAGCTTATCCCAAGGCAGCTGAGAGCAGGCAGCATTTTAAGCAATCAGCAATCAGCAGTGCTGACTGACTGGGATGGGCTGCAGCCAGCCTGTCTTTCTCCTTGGGAGTACCCACTGCCCACCCTGGACTCCATTTTATTCCCTACTGACATGCTCCCCCAGACAAAAATCAGTGGCAAGTAAAAAACAACTGGGATTAATTTAATTTTATCATTCTGCAAGCCTGGAGGTGCGTTATATCAGCAATGACATGGGCCACAGGAACTGATGGCAAAAATGAGAGAACAATTCTCACAAAACATTAGATACGTTGTGTTTGCATGGCTGCTGGGGGCCACCTGTAATCATCAAAAACAAAAGAATCGTAGTCAGAGCTGTACATGAGCTGTCTCACAAAGGCTTCCTTGTCTGCTGGCTCAGGGTATGAAGAAGCGAGGCCATGCTTGTAGGCCCAGTCAGCAATCTGCAAAAAGATAAGCAAAATGAGCTGCTGAAACAATGCTGGCACATTATGAAGTTGAAACCAACTGCAGTTTGGCCCTGTCTGTTTTCCCTCTTTCCTCCTCTCAGATTTGTGCAGGTTTTTGCTTTTTTCTCTTTGTGAGTCAGCTGCACTTCACCCTCAGTTGGGTGAGGGAAGGTAAGCTGCCTGCAAGCAGTGGCTGGTAAGAAAAGCACCTCCCTGCCCTGGCAGAATGGTTGGGGTGTGCAGGTGAAGAGGGAGAGCAGCCCTTTGGCCAGCTCTGCTCACACCTGTAAGCTCCTTGGCTGTGCTCTGCATCCATCAGGAGCTCTGAGCAGGCCAAGGAGATTCTCAGCGGGTGTCTCTGAATCACAGATCTGATGTATACAGGGCACCAAACCCATAATTAGACAAGTCCAGATCTTAAATAGTATTTATGTACGGAGGTTCCTACCAAACACATGAAGAAAGGTTCCAAAATAGCAATTTGGGACCTAAAATCTTTTGGCAATTTAAGTCATGTTTGAATTTGACTCTAAACCTCATTTTTTGCAGTACTGAAGACTCACAGCTTCAAGCAATAAAGGAGAGCTTTGTGAGCTGTGGGGCACCCAGAATCAGAATATATTTTTCATATCTGGATTTTAATGATGATAGAAGTCAAAGCAGCAATTATGGCCAGAAGAATTCCTGAGAATGACTGTTTTAGACTATAGAATAAATTGAGTTAAAAAAACACAAACCAAAAATGATGCCAGGGCAATTCCTTCCCTTCCTACCACGAAAAATGGAAATAAGAAAGGAAATACTCACTTTCACAGCAATTTTGAGAGACACTTCTCTGATGTTGTCCAAGGGGGGATAGAGTCTTCCTTCTGCAAGATGCTGCTCTGTCACCTCGGCAGCAATAGTCTAGAAAGAAGAGGATGGTAGTTTTAGGGATGATTGCAAGCACATATCACATTCCCTCGCATTACATGGTATGTGGCTGAAACCTCAGCAGCATCAGGGCTGGGACTAGTACTGAGTGGGAACTCGTGACCCACTCAAACACACTTGTGTACACATTTCATCACAGACTTCAGACTGAAGCTGGAGTGGGGCAGTGCTGTGTGAGGGCAGCAAGTGTGGAGAAGGAGAACCCTGTCATGGCTCCTGCACCTCTCCAGGTGTAATGAAAGCATGAGCTTCCCCTGAGCCAGGAGAAGGTTGCAGCTTTTTGCTGAGGCTGAGCCATTTCCCCTCCACACATTGTCCTGGGCCAGGTTCTTTAAAACACCTGAAGTAGATACATGTGCCTCTTATCATCTTTTCTACAGTATCAGTTAAATGTCAGTTGGAAACCTCTGCTGTGATGAGGAAGATTTCATCAGAGATGTGCCGGACCCCGCTGGCAATGACTCCGAGAGCCACTCCGGGGAAGACGTAGGCGTTGTTTCCTTGGCCAGGGAAGAAGGTCTGTCCATTGGGCAGGGTTACCTTTGGGAATGGACTCCCACTTGCAAATATTCCCCGGCCCTGATCAAAGAGAGAGAAAAAAGCGTTCAGGTTCAGAAGAGAAGTCTTAAGATTTCTGCTGCTCATCATGACCTGTGCTCAGGGGACATTGGTGACAAAGTTGCCAAAACTCAGCGAGCAGAGGCATCTCCACCAGAGTCACCTCCAGCTGACACTTTGGGAGGACCCACACCCCCCAGAGCCAGGATCAGGGCATGGAAAGGGCTACCAAGCACTGAGCATGTGTTTGTACTGCAAGTGCTCTGATCTTGCTGAGGAGTCTTTCTACCTCTCTATCAATCATCTATGGAGTATGAACAGACTCGTGGGATAAATGTCTGGGGCTGTGTGATTACTCTGGCCACAGGCAGGTGGTAGGGAAGGCAAAGGAAAGAGTGAGACAAGGGCTCCTCTCTCAAGCCAAGTCAATCCACATGACTGTAATTCTTCAGTGACATTGGGTTTAAGTTGGGTGAATAAATATTACATTTACAATTGCATAAACAACTAGGTTGGCATAACACAGGGCAGGGGACAGAAACCAGAGAAGATGGGACATCTCAGACACGTGGGTGAAGGAGGTGAGCACTTTCTCTAGAGGATCACAAAGTAATTCAGGCTGGCAGGGACCCAAATTCTTGCTCACAGCAAGGTCAGCTGTGAAACCAGATCAGGTTGCTCAGGACTTTACCCAGTCTGCTCTTGGAAAACTTGCAAGGACAGAGACTGTATGAGCAACCTTGGCCCTGTCCCCTGCTCCACCTCCTCACAGCATCAAATCTTCCTTTACACCCAGCTTGACTGTCTCTTATTTCAACTGATGAAGGCTTTGCCAGCATGCCCTGCTGTGGTGTCCTGGGTGAGGTACCATGGTGAGGCAGTACCTGGGTGAGGCAGTACCAGGTGAGGTAGTACCAGGTGAGGCAGTACCTGGGTGAGGCGGTACCTGGGTGAGGCGGTACCTGGGTGAGGTACCAGGTGAGGTGGTACCAGGTGAGGCAGTACCTGGGTGAGGCAGTACCAGGTGAGGCGGTACCTGGGTGAGGCGGTACCTGGGTGAGGCGGTACCGGGTGAGGCGGTACCTGGGTGAGGCGGTAGCACTGCTCCGCTGTGCACTCCGCTTTGCTTGTGGGGTTGCTCAGGGCGAACACGATGGGCCTCTCATTGAAGGCTGCCATGTCCTTCAGCAGCTTCTCAGTGAAAGCGCCTGCTACAGCCGCCACACCTGGAACAGCAACAGCAGAGTGAGGTGGTGCCTTCCCATGCTCTGCAACTTCACAGCATCGCGCTGCTCCCTCTGGGACTGGTGAATGAACTGCGGGAGGGAAACAGCTTCATCTCTGGAGATGCAGGTGGCAATGTTACTTTCTCATATGACAGTGAGATTAAAAGCCTGTCTCAAAATAAAGCCCACCGCTCCTCCAGGCAGAGTGGGCACCAGTGTTTTGGCCTCAGTCTCATAATCTGAAGTTCATGAGTTCAGTCCTCACATGGGGCACCATTTATTGCTGTCCAGGGGTTGTGTACAAATCACGAACGGGATGGGACTGCTTGGAACTGCCTTGAGCTGTTTTATTTTCCAGCATCAGTCTCATTACATGGTTATGACAATGGGAAGATGCCATCAGCTCACATCCCAGGCAGCAGACCAAGAACCTAATGTTACAACTTACTTTAAAAGTTTTTTGACCAATCACACAAAGCAAAAGCATACTGACAGTGATTCTATCCAATCACTATAAGCACACGTACCTTTGGTTAAAACAATGCTTGCTTATTTCAAAAACAATACCTGATTGTAAGCCTTAAAACACAATGCAAAGAGCTCCATTATTAAGCTTAGAACTTCCTAATATCTCGCTAGATAAACCTTTCTGCAGTGTAGGGAGTTATGCTAGACAAGCAGTAATACACAGACCATTGTTCTATTTGTCCTTACTTTTCTACTTCTTACATAATTTTTCTGCTGACCAATCTCATGGCTACTACTTAGCTCTAATCACAGTTCTGCTGTCTCTGAGACCTGCCTTTTGCAGCTTTCCCAAAACCCTCTCATTTTATGGATTCCCACATGGAGTCAGAGTGCTGCAGTCAGGCAGCACTTTTTGGGAGTCAGAGTGCTGCCTGACTGCAGCACTCTGACTCCCAAAGACCTTCCTGAGGTGCCTGTTGTCATCCTCATCCTGCCCAGCCTCACAGGGCCAAGTTTGTTGCTTGAGAGCCCCAGATCCTGCCTCCCTCAGCACCTCCCTCCATAGGTGTGTCTGAAAGAATTCCTACAGCTCCAAAACTGAGGAAGCCTGTGCCCCATAGTTAACACAAAAAGGATATGGAGAACTCAACCCACAAAATGGGGGTGAAAAAAGCTCATTTTGTTTTGACTAGGAGAACAAAAGGAGACTCTGGAGGAAAGACAGAAACTTTCCTAAGAACTGAAATGACATGACAAGGTCATTTTAAATTAACTCCACCTATAACTGCTGTAGGCTTCACTTTCTGCACAACCTCTTCCAGTGTGTCCACACTAGGGTGGTCCTGAGCAAACATTTCTTTCTCATGGTTCAGGTGGCTCCTGCCCTGTGAGGAAAAAGGAATCAAACTTTGGTCTGTTGGCAAAAGGTGAACACATAACATAGTAACTCATCTTCAGCTCATTTTATCTCTCAGCTCTCTAAAAAGTAGATTCCACTTAGCAGGACCTCAGCATCAGCCAGTCAGGCATCAAGCAGTTGGTGTAACGTCCCACTGGGCTGGCCTCTGCTCCTCTCACCCACCAAAGTACAATGACTGTGTGCAGGAAGGACCTGGCTGCTGTTCACTTGTACATAAAGCACAAGTCTCCTCCAGTCTGAGGAGGGACAAGGACAGAGGCCCTGGGGACACAGAGAGTGCAGAACGGAGCTGGACCAGGCTGGGTCACCAAGCAGGGCAGAATTTTTCTGTGGTAATGTGCAAGATGCCAGCACTGGCAAGACTGCCAGCACTGCTTGAGGCCATGGCCAGCAGGGTATCCTTCCACTTTAGAGACCCAGCCTGAAGCGTTGCCTTTAGGGCAGCCAGTGCTGCTGGCACACTTGTCACCATAAGACCTCCTCAGAAAGCAGGAGTGTCAGCAATACTGACACCAATAAAACTGCAGCCTTTACTTCAGGGCTGAGCAGGAGTCCAAGGTATCTGCCTGCTCTGGCCTCTCTAGCTGGCAATGGATGGCAGGTGAGTGGAGCTCAGCTCTGGAGACAAACTCACCTTCACAATCAGTCCCTTGGAGTCCACCATCCAAATTTTTTTGAGGGCATCTTCTCGTGAAATTCCTTCCTTTTCCATGGCCATGAGTATGAGATGACCTATGCCCATTGCAGCCTAGAATACAGTATATAAACACTTCATTGGGACATTGTCATCTTTTGGGGGAAGATTTTAAATGAGAGGTGGGTTGGGTCATCCCCCAGCACTGCACAAAGCAGGGAGACTTTCTGTTGTACAGTGCCAAGGCATGGGGCAGATTTTAGCTTTTAGCTTTGTAGGTGCTGCCATAAATCAAAACCCTCACAATCATTCAGCAGAGCAGGTTGCAGGTGAGGCTGAAGAAGGAGAGGTGGTACTTTGACAAACAGGGGCTGTCTCCATAATTTAAACCAGCTGCTGCAGGGGAGGAAGAGAGGCAGACACTTAAAAAATGCTGGTGGCAATGCCAGTACAGAGGAACTCAAATCTAAATGGGACTGCTGCATCTGAAATATGGCCATGAGGAAAGTCTTCTCCCATTCCTGCCTGGGAAAGCAGCCCTGCATGTTTTGTGTGTTTGTGGTCCTTTAAGCCATGCCCCTTCTGCCCAGATGGGGACTAAACAAGGTAGGAGGGGCTCTGTGCCACAGAGATGGTGACCCGCAGAGTCATATCCACCAGCAGGGGTGGGGAGACAGAGAGCAATCTTTTGTCTCAGTGAGGGTTAGACAAGTAATAACAGACCTTCCCAAAGTCTCACAGGTGGGTGAGAGCTCAGACAGGTCTGGACCAACACCTTTAGTCCATGGACCAGGCTTTGGAGGGTTGTTCTTCTTCCTCTCTCTTTGAGCAAGGTGCCATACAGGCAGTGTGGCTTCTGCCATGGAGCACTATGACTGACTCCAGATAGGAAGGTTCTGTTCTTACAGTTCTTTGAGTCTGAGTCCTTTGGACTCTGCTGCTAAAGAAATTCTGGTTTACCCTAGTCATCAACCCTGAGAACTCAAACCGGCCTCCTTAACATTCCTGCCTCATAAGGCACATCCCTTAAGGTACTTAAAACCCCACTGACACATGGGCAGCCTCATAGTGTCCACAGAGTCTGCCCAGGACAATCACTGACAGACTGCTGGCAACTTCCACACAGCAGCAAGGTCCACCTGTAGGGCCAAATCCTGCCCAGTGACAAGGAACCTGCTTCTGTGCTTCATCCTCATGAAGCCAAGCCTTGCAGGAAGTTTGACAGTTGACTTTTCTCTCTCTAAATTTGAAGATGGAGCATATTAAGGTACAAGCTCAGGAACATTCCTACCTCTCCAGCTCCCTGGAAAACAAACTTCTGGTCAGAGAGCTTGTTCTTTGTGATCCTTAAGGCTGCAATGAGGCCAGCGACTGCAACAGATGCTGTGCCTGAAAGAGAGAAACACCATGAGATGGACATCCTGGCAAATGCACTGTCTGTCCTGCAGATATACTGTCAGAAGCCTTGTGGTAGGAATCATTCTCTTAGATTCTGTCACTGAAGGATCAGAGTGCCTTCCTTATGCTGAAATATAAACATTCAAATTCTCCTGCAAGGCTGGAGAACACAAATTTTCCTCCATGTAGAGTCAAGGGACACCAAACCCTAGAATGTCAGAAGAAGTTAATACCTAACTTGCAAGGGTTTAAAATGCACCTGACTTCTCTAAGGTCACATAAGACCCCTGTAGCAGAGCAGTGGTTTGAACTTGGGTCCTCTTGCCAAAAAATCCTCTGTGATTATGGAATTACCATCCTCTTCTCCTATTTACCTTCACAGCCCAGCATCACTATTTTTTTACTTCTCTAACACCCTGACTCACAGCCATCACATCCTGCTGCTAAACATTAAGGAGTCATTGGGAACAGGAGTTGGTTCCAGATTAATGAGGAACAATGCAGTAAATGGAGCAGAGTCCTGCTGTTACAGCCACTGTGATATCTACAGCTTGCCATGCATTAAGGGGGGCCAAATGTCCAGACTGAATAACCTGCCTTTACCCCACATAACTCACACATAAATCACATGCAACATTCATCTAATGTCCTGTCCCAGGTGACGAAATATGGTGGAAATAAATAAAGCACAAGCCAATAGGGATTCAGGCACAGCTGGTATCTCACCAGCTAGGCAAGCTGGATGCAACATTAAAGGGGACCTGGGAGTGAAGGTGGAAGTTTGATCACAGAATATGGAAAGTTGGAAGGGACCCATAAGGATCATAAAGTTGACTAGTATTCTTCCTTAGCATTTGAAAGAATATCAGTTTGGATATGCCCTAGTTTCAATCTGTTCCCAGCTCTAATGCTGGTTTCTCCATTCTCATCTTTAGAAGCTTTGTGAGGAATCAAGGAGACTTGATAGTAACGAGTAATGAGTCTTGTGGAGGTGGTCATGGCTGGGGCAGGCAGTGACCACTTTTAGGCTAATACACTTGATTTCAGCAAATTTCCAGCATTTCCTATTTTGCTGCCCATGTAATCAGCCAGTGGTTCAGGGTTTCAAGTAGCCAGTGCTTCACTGAGGTTCCCTGCGAGGCCTGGGGTGCTGCAAGGCATCTGGTTGAGAAACAGCAGCTCCTGAGCAGACATGAGCATGAGTAGTGACACCAGCAGATGGAGCTGCCTCATCTCTGAAGGACCTACAAAACAAATTCAGCTTTACCTGCTCCTTTTCTTTAGTGCAAAAACCACAGACAAGCTAGGAATCTGCTGGTATATAACTGGGGAATGATTCATGCTCTTATCATTTCCTATCAAGCAGAAAATATAGTGGAAGCACAAGTACTCTGCCAAAGAAGTACTTTTATTGACATACTCTGACAAAGAAAATCTTTAGAGGCCAGACCAGCAGTATTTGTCAGTACAATGTGAAACATTTTGGGATTATAGCTCAGATGAATTCAGTTCTCCAAAAGCTAATAATTAGCCTCTCTTAAGAGTGATTCTGGTTTAGCAGAGGTGACAGCAGCCACACTTCTGCAACAGATCTGGTGTCCACACTGGCACAGTGGTACAGAATGGCAGCATCGCTTCATAGAACCATAGAGTGGTTTGGGTTGGGAGGGACCTCAAAACCCATCTAGTTCCAACTTCCCTGACACAAGCAGGGACATTTTCCACGAGATCAGGTTGTTCCAAGCCCCATCCAACCTGTCCTTGAACACTTCCAGGGATGAGCCATCCATGAAGGCACTGCAAGCATTCATGCCTTAAACACAAAACAGACGGATGGTTGATAACTTTGTAAGCTTCTTTCTTGCAATGAATCACTTGAGACACATGCTTCAGCACCAAGGATGAATTAATTCTCGTCAGAATTCTTTTCAGAATTCTCTCCAGAATTTCTCTCAGAAAAGTTTCTGCCATTACATTTCCAGACCCAGACCATCTGAGCTCAGTCAGTTTAAAAGGGAGATGACAGGGAGGGAACCAGCCACTAAGCACCTTGTTGCTTCAGTATTAACACATCACACAACTGAAGGAAGTGTACAAAGGATTTCTTCTTGCTCCTCCTGCACTGCATCTCTGCCTTTTAATGCTCTCTTTAGAGTAGTGTATTTGCCTGGTGAAATTCCACTGGACTGGGAAAATTACAGAGGAAGATAATGAATGTCCAGGAAATTTAAAAGAACACTGGATAATTGCCTAGTTTTTAGATTTTGTGTTTTATGGGTGTCACATAACCAGTCCATGCTCATTCTCTGTGTTAGGATGAGTCTATAATCAGCAGGATGGGACTCCTCTAAACAAACGTGTATGATCCTGCTTCTGCTAAAGCAGCCACCTGAACTGGGTCAAATGAAATAAACCCTGGAAGAGTCACTACTACTACATGTTTTTCAGAGAGACAAGGCAACTGGAATACATGTAGGCACTTCTGCTACAGAATCTAGTCTGTGCAGGAAGAGATTCCACTCTGTAAGTCTGAACAGCAAAGAAATGGGAAGAGACCAGGGTCCCCCAGTTGTCAGCAATGCCAAGTTTGTGGCATGCAGTGGAGTATGAACATCTGTGTGTACACTCACACATGTTCACACACTATCTCCAAGGCCTACTTTGCACAGAAATCCCTTCTGTGGGTGGGAGTGGGCAACTGATCAAAGTTAAAAAACCAGAAGTGAAACCATTACAGTGTGATGGTGTAACTGTCAGGTCATACCATTAGCAGTGATAGATGCCTGGAAAGTATTGAAAAGACTGAAATGTAACTGGAGAAATATCTTGTTTCTCTTGGTTCTGACCCAGGCAAATCTGCTTTATACCCTTCAATTGTCAAGAAGTCTGATGGGACAAATGCTGGTATTTGCAAACCCATTTAAGTGGGAAATGCTCTCAAGAGATTTCAACAGAGGGAGGTACTTGAGGTACTTTTTTAAGGTGTCACTAGCAGGAATTTGACAAGTGGTGTGTATGGAAAGAAAGGGGGCAGACTCAGTCTGCAGAGCAAAGACCAGTGGGACTGGGTGTGCCATTACTCATCCCCTGCACTTGTACTGCAGCTTTGACTAACAGCAGGGCTCTGTTCAGCTCTGCCACTCCTAATCCTCCTCTCGTGTTCCAATGTGTTTCTAATCCCTCCAGTCTCCCAAACTGCATCTCACCCCCATTACTCAAGTAATAAAGTTACTGTACCTTGGCCTTAGCTCAATATTTATCTTTTATAATTACAATTTCTGAGCACAGAACAACAGAGTGTCTCTGTGGAGAAGGGTTCACAGCTGGTTCATGTAAAGAACTGGCTAATCATTGTGCTTCAGTTCTAAAAGAATCACAGAGTCGTACTGGGGCAGGGAACTCCTCAGCATGGCAAGAAAAAACCAGCCATCCTTCAACACGTTGGTCTATCTGTTTTCCAAAGAGAATGAGTGCTGCTATTGCAGATAACTCCTTTCCTAAGTAATTAGCAAGAGCCATTTTGGCTGGTCTGTATCTGAAGTGAGATATGGAGGGATACAGAGAAGAAAGGAAAGTTCTTGCAAACCATCCTGTCTATCCAAGACTGAAAGTGAGTGCTAAACTCGATATCACAAAATAGCAAGCAGACCTCGGGACCTCTCTGGGAAGTCCACAGCAACAGAACCAGTACAAAAAAGAGGCATTTAGAACTAAGGGACAGTCAGGAACATGGCAATCTCTTCAGGAATCAATTTCTGACACTCAGGCACATTCAGAAAATCGTAAAACATGAAGGGGTTGAACATAAACCCTGCGGGGTTGATGTACTTGTACTTGTACTACTGCAAGTGAGAACAAGCCCCAGTAGGTGTCAGTGGAGGTTCACTGGAGCATAACCTGAGACAGGATCTGCTCCCCAGCATCACATGGGAAAGGCTGCAGCAGAGAGGATCCCATTCCCGGGGACCTGACCCTTCTTCAGAGTGGGGAGATGGGGCAGAGGGGCGAGCAGCTCTGCACGTGGAGTTACAGGAAGCACTGCACGAGTGTCTGGGGAAAGCGCTGCCCAGTGCCGGGGTCAAGGCTGTGCCGTGGCTGCCAGCAGCCAGTGGCTAAGCAGGGAACATGGGGGAAAGCATGGACTATGGCAGTGCTTGGGGGCAGGAGTCCTCTCATGCTGATGGCTCACACTGCACTGTCACTTGTCCTGGTGGGCTGACTGAGCTGAGCTGAGCTGAGCATCACCACCATGCTGAGTCCTTCCAATAGTGGCAGCAATGGGAACGTGCAGCCACACCACTGCCTGTTTCTTCACACAACACCTGTGTGAAGGATTCTTCCTTCTCCACAGCACATTGGTGGAAAAGATGACCAAATTCAGCCTGATCTTTTATTTTTTACTCTTGACCTGCCTGCTTACACTTCGCTCTGTCAAACCATGCCAATATGAGGGCCCGGGGAACAGCAAACTCTAGTTTAACAGCTCCAGCAAAGGGCAGCCAAGGAAATATATCTAAATTTATGGATGAGGAGGAAGCCTAGGGCTTTTCCAAATTCTGGTTCACATTAACTCCCTGCAGCAGTTCCACCCATTACTGGAAAGCAGAGTGGAGCTTGTCCAGATCTACTCCAAATGCATACTCAAAAGTCAAACACAACAAAGCTGGAGCAAAAAACTGCCACAGTGTTTGCAGCTCAAAACCTTCCCCTCCATGGCTGTGGGCTAGTGTTACCCTTCCCCCAGAGGGCGTCTGTAAGACATTAAGAAAATAAACTTAGAAATGGTGCAGAGTCAGTCAACAAGAAGGGCAGTAAAATGCAAAGCACTGATGCACAGGGATGTAAATTGCTCTCTGAAGGGTGACCCAGAGTTGTTGGTGGCATGGAGAAGAGCTGCCTGACAATGGAGAAGCCTAATGAGGCCATCTCTAGGTTCCTGCTTTTAATCCTTCCACGATCAAGTGCTTGGACTGTACTGTCTATAACCTTAATGATGGACTCTGACCATGGCAGCAGTGCCTTCCCTCCTGCCTGTAGGGTGCCAGCCTGCACCCATGTGCCCATGCAGGCTGAGCCCCCTCGTGCACCCACATGGGCAGAGGCTGTCAGACAGCTGCCTGCACTCTGCAAGAAAGCATCCCCATCCCCATCACAGCACTGGGGACTGCTGCACACCAGCAAGCTGAACCAGGTCAGAACACAGCCCTTTCTTCTGTTCCTTTTGCCTCCTTAGCCTGGCCTTCAAAGATGACAGAGCTTAACACAGAGGTGACCTGTGCTGCTCTTCCCTGCAGAGGAGGACTTGGCAGTGGCATCCAGTGAATGAGATAAACAGCAAACAAGAAAAGCAGGAAAAGAAAGGGAAACAAATGCCACAATTCCCAAAAGTTACAGAAGATGAGAACCTGATTTTTAGAGTGCTGCACGGATAAGCCCAAGAAACTGAGGCCCATTTACAGCCTGGAGTCCACACTGTCCTGACCTGCCTTGTGAAGCAGTCAGTGTGTGAATTCAACAAAAACCCAGGAGCTGGCCCTTACACCTCTTCTGCTGCAGAGCACAGCAGGTCCAGAGGGACTGTTAATAGTGAATATCAACAGGACTGAGAACACCTCCACATCTATCTCCAGGCTGGGTAAATCCCCAGGGAAAGCGTGCTGCTCAGGAGCTGCCTGGCAAGACATTGCCTGCTTTGTTCCACAGTACGGTACCGTCCCGCACTCCCTTCCTATTGTGCTTCCCCCTCCTTAGCTTCCTGTGATAATTACCGATGCATTTGCCACGCCAGCTGAAACAACAAAATAAGATACTGTACCATTTTAATCTGCTGAAATTAGTTACTGCTGAGCCAAGAACTCTCACTTTGCCTGCTTCTCACAGCACATGGAAATGTGCCTGTGAAACAGGCCTCGTTTGCACATGATTGATTTCCAGCTTGCCCAAGTGTTTGAAGCTGCTCAGATTTGTGACACTGGAGTCAGCCTGTTCCCAGCCTCTGCTGAGATCTGGAGCACTGTTGCTTCAGGCCAGGCACTGCTTCCTGAAGTGTCTTGGGAAGGTTATGGAAAGGTTATCTGCTAGGATAATGAGAATAGGTGGTTGGTGGGTCAAGAGATATTTTGAGGATAATCAGCAGTCACACATCCTACAACCAAGAGGAATCATTGCTGTAATGACTTGGAAAAGACTCAGAGGTGTTCTGTGAAAGGGGGGACCCTGAGCATTGCCCACAGACTACTTTAGATAACAGGCTTTATGCTTTTGTGCACTGTTCTCTTTACCCTACATGTATGTGTGAAAAACTTTTGGATTACACGATCCAACAAAATTAATTTCTTCATTAAAGATTTCTTCATTTTTTTCTGCAATTCTGACTAAACTTGCAGAACTACTTCTGTTGTTCAGTACTGAGGAAACATCTCAAGAGGCAGCTAAGTTGGTCAAGTATGATTTGCCTTGGGAGATCCATACTGTTTTCCTTCACCTTCATGTTCCTAGGTGTACTTCCAGAAGACTTGCTTTGTCATCCCCAAATACTGTGGTTAGGCTAGCTGGGCTAAAATTCCCTGCATCTTTCTTTGTACCTTTCTTGAAGGTAGGTGTGACATTTGTCTTTTTTTTCAGGAATTAGGATCTCCTCAATTACCATAACCTTTCAAAGAGTGGCTTTGTAGTGCTGTTGGCCACATACCTAAGATGAATCCTTAGATGCATCTCATCAGGTCTCATGGACTTTGTCTCTGGAACAATCCCTGCTAAAGAGGCAGAAGTCCATGGAGATGCTGTAATTTTGCATGCCTGAAGTTCTCATCATGGAAATAGAACTCTGGATGTTTTCCTTGATCTGTAAGAGGCCTTTGACATAATCTCCCAAAACATCCTTGTAGCCAAACTGGAGAGGTACAGACTGAACAAGTGGGTGAAAAAGTGGCTGGGCTGATAGGCTCAAAGGTTTGTGGTCAGTGATACAAAGAGACCAATACTATTTAAATTCTCATAACAATCTGGATTATAAAACAGAGTACATGTCCATAAAGTTTATGGATGATTACAGATTGGGGATAGTGACTGACACAGTGGTGGTATGACAGTCATTCACAGGGATCTCAGCAGGCTGGAGAAATGGGGCTCAGGGAAACCTCGTGAGGGTCAGCAAAGGCAAATGCTAAGTCCTAAAGCTTTGCAGAAGAAAACTTTGGGGTCATGGTGGCCAGCAAGTGGAAGATAGCCAGCAATAAGCCCTTGTGACACAGAAGACCAACAGGCTGCTGGACTGTGTCAACAGTAGGTCAAAAAAAGTGATAATTTTTTCTATTTCAGTACTTTTGAGGTCATCCCTAGACAAGCACATCCCATTTGCGGCTTTCAGCACAATGACAAACTGGAGCAAGTCCAGAGGAGGGACACAAATATGACCAGGGTTTACAAAAAGGAATGGGTAGCTTGGTTTTGAAAGGGCTGGAGAAGACTGAGAGGATATCTAATTTCTGTTTATAAGCACTGGTTTGAGTGTTTGTAAAGAGGCCAGATTCTTCTTAGAGGTGTAGCAAAAAAAAAGATGAGACACAATAAACACAAGTTGCTTCTAGCAAAATTCCAATTAGATATTAGGGAAAAAAATGCACAAGGAAGATGAGAAAACTTTGGAACAGATAGCGCAAAGAGATTGTGGATACCCATCCTTGCATACACTGCAAAGTATTTGGCTGGACAAGGATCTGAGGAACCTGAAATAATACAAAACTTGGATCTAAGTTTGAAGTCACCCTTTATGTGAGTGAGGACTGGCTGATGTACAGAGGTCCCTTCCAAACTAATGCCTTCAATGACTTTATGTCATTTCTTGTATGAAGCAGGAATCCAGAGATGCCTGCTTCAAGGATTCACCAGACTTGACAACTTAGTAAGACTTTTAAGTTGTCTATTTTCTGTTTAACACTGTGAACAATTAAGTGGAGCAAAGTTAGAGGAGGAAGAGAAAGAGCAGGAGCTAAAGCCTTCTCATGTACCTCTAATCTTATGTGCTTCAGAGCCTGCCCTTGTACTTTACTGGGAAAGAGGAAGAAGTGACAATCAATTTTCTCCCTCAGAGCTGTAATTGAAGCTGTTGCCCCTTGCATGAACCCAGACAGAGCTGGGAAAGGACTGATGTCATCACCCCCTTAGAGGAAGGGGAAGGAGAAGCACTCCCTCAATGGGAGCTCCCACACGCGGGCACTGTGAGCCAGCTCCTGCCTAGATCCCAGGCTGATGGCTTTCAGAATAAGCAATCACCTCATCCCAGCTGGTGGTACCTGGCAGGCATCCCACTCAGCATCAGCAGGCTGGCTCCAACTGGAAGGGGTCTGAGTCACCTTCATTCTCTGGATGGATTTAGAAATACAGTAATTTGTAGGACCAAAAAAAAAAAGTAAAAAAAAAGTAGGTATTAATATTTTAAATTGTTTTTCATTTTGTGTAGGCCCTGGGGCAGCAACAGGGAGGCCTAAAGGATCTTAGAGGAAGCAATTAACACCTTTTTTCCTCATCTCAGCTGGGTGTGTATGTGTAGGCACACGGCATCCAGAGTCCCACTAACCAATGGTCAATGAGTTTAATTACTACAGCTCAGGCCTCATCTACCTTGTACTGCTTGTGCCTAAGATGTTTTTAATTCAACATACTTTAAATATTGCCAGCTTAGAAGTTGGAATAATTCAGGCTTCAGAAGGTCTGTTCCTGTCTTGCTTGAGTAAAATTAATCAGGCCTGCATTAAGAAGGCTTTGTATAATTCTCATTAATCATTTAAACACTACTTACATGGAAGTCTAACACTTTTTAAAGTAGGTGAGTCATGAAAGATCATCACATTAGAAAAGAGAGAGTCTAAGGTAAACCCAAAGAACAGGAGGGTGTAAGTGAGGAAATGCCACTTCCTACCTTTTTCCTATCATCTGAGGATACAAAGGGATATATTAGAGTGGGTAAATCAGACTACTCATCTCAGATTCAACTCTTTTATCGCTGACATGACTCCAAGACAGAGTTAACTGAGTAGATCCATGTTACTTCAGCATTCCAAAAGTCCTCAAAACTTCTGACTACAACCCTAGCTTGGATTTCCCTTTTCTTTCTGACATCTCCATAAAAAAGCCTAAACAGGTGCTTGCTTCCTTCGACTCATTGCTTGCTGGGCAAAAGCTGAGCAGGATTTCTTTATTATCTACTACTGAGAAACCAGTTCCAGAAAAATGCTTTATTTGAGAATATATCTACATTTTACTACAAAGAGGTAAAATCCTACTCTTTCAAAATGCAGGACTTCAAAGAATTTTTGGGGGACTTGACATCTATGCACTGTGACATGCATCTAACTGGGGAGAATCAGATAAGATCCATTTTATGACAATACTGTTTTACAGCATCCTCCTGGATGTGGTTTGCTGCTCTGGGGCAGTCATCACCAGGAACTGTCTGAGGCATCCAGCTATGACCTATGACCAAAAGAAAACAATAAAAAATAGTCTGCTGCTTCCCCCTCAGAATATGCAGTTTAGCTTTAATATTCTCTTTTTCTCCTGGTATCAAAGAAACCTTTCAAATTCACCAAGAAACCTTTGCTATTCACTCCACTTCTGCCAAGAAAACCTACATCCTGGCCCCTGATGTGTGATTTGCCATATCACCTGGCCTCTTTTTGACTGCTGAATCCCCTTCCACTTTCAGAGAGAGCAACTAATCCAAAAGAAATTTGTACAGCATCAGCTTCTTATTATGGCTTTCATCTGCCCATCTTCATAAAAGTCTGAGTGCTTGGTTCCCCTATTCAATACTTCAATTCAAAAATGTGTCTCCTGGGTTTTCTTTTCCTGTGCTTCTCTCTCCACTGGAATTTTTTGGGGGTGGCAAGACCTCCTGATGAGTCTTCTTGTACAGGAGTATCCATGTGCCCTTCACTGAAATGCCTTTAGCTTGTGTGCTTCTAAACCTTCTTCATGAAAATGTCTCTGAGCAGGTCCATGCATCCCACTACACCAACCACATTTCCCCAAACCAGGATCTTACTCCTTGTCTCAGATAGGAAGAAGCTGCTATACATATTGCCAAATATTGTTAGATAAGCAGCAGATGCAGAAACAGCACTGGGAAGTTTGCTCACAAAAGAACCAGCATTGTGTGAATAATAACACTGATGTTTCTTTCAGTCTCGTTCAAGTAAAAGTGAGGATGAGCCCAACTGACCGCAAATAATTAAATCAAACATTGGAAATTTCTGCATGTTTCCAGCAGGACTAGACAAAAGAAAATATGAAGGGACTCAGAGGAGAACTGGTTGTTTGTAGACACTTGGGAAGCTCCTGTCCCTGTCAAATGGGCAAACAGCCCTTCCAAAGGTTTAAAGCAAAGTCAGCATCAGACTGGGGTGCAGAGTGCATCCCTGTGGACATTGAGCAATCCTGCTGACTGCTGAGCCTCTCAGGGCCTGGAGACTTGTTTGCTATAACCCCAGCTTTGCTGCTGTCACTTCTCTGTGACACTGGAAGAGTTATGTTAACCACGCTAGGGGAGAACAGATCTGTTCTCAGATTACTGCAGAGTTAGCATCCACAGAGAGGAAAGAAGCTGGTTCACCTTTATTTTTGTGCATGCAGTAAAGAGTAAAACAATAGAGGGCAAATGCCAGGATCAGCTAATGACTACCTGGCTCATGAAAACGGAAAGCCTTGCATAACTGTTAAAACGTCATCATTGTTTTAGCTAAATTATAGAAAATTAATGGAGCTCTCTAAGTTACCTGTGTAATCTAAAGCATATGATCCATTTTCTCCCTTGAATGTTTCTTCAATGAACAGCTAAATTCCTAAAAACAATGGAGACTCACTTTTCAACTCAGATGGCTGAGCTTTTGTTTATATTTTTAAATGCTTCTGTGTAAACTCTGAAATTTGTCAGACATCTGACTACGGTATAATAAACAGTCTTGTGATATTAGCCAACACTTCTCATGATGAGGTGAAGGTTAAATTTGATTTTCCTAGCAGTACTTACCCTGAATATCATCATTGAATGTACAGTATCTGTTGCGGTATTTATTGAGGAGACGAAAAGCATTAGCATTGGCAAAATCTTCAAATTGGATCAGACAATTCATGCCATACCTGCAAGTTAAAGGGCAATTTAAAATGCATAAATATATTTATACAACATAGGACAAGATATACATCTTTTACCTAGGCAATGTAGCTTTCATTTCTGTAGTGCAGAAATGAAAGTATCGTGACAGAAATGCAGCACAGCAATAGCAAACAGGATCACACCCATCCTAAGGTCCACACACTGAGAAATGTAGAGTCACCAGGACACCAGGATTAAACTGCATTCATAATTCAAGTTGCTTCTTGATATGTGTACTTACATACCTATATGTACATGCATCTTTGGACTTTTGGTATGACAAATTTTCAGTGGTGTATTTGCAGAGGAGCTTCTCAAAGCAAAGGAGACACTCTTTGTACTGCAGCAGCCACATTGCATCACAGCAAATCTGACTGCAAAGGGGACAGCAGTTGAAGGGACACCACCAGGGGCCCACTTCAACTCTAAGTGGCCAAGAGATAAGAAAAAAATCTACTTGTAGGATCCCATGGAGTGAGTGTTTCACAGTGGGACTGGGTGGTTCATGGTGTGATTTCACAGCCACAGTTCTGTGTTTGGAAATGTTTTTCTCCACTGAGTTGTTTAGCAGGAAACCAGCAGGCAATGACAGCTAGTGACCTGTAGAGTGAAAAGGCAGGAAATAATTGCAAACTTTCCATAATTGTCCAGTAGTTTCCAGCAATTTCAAGGAGAAGTGTGCAGTTTATAAATTGGGTAATATTCAGACCGGTCCATATGTATACACATTCAGCAGTTTGTATGACTCTAGGCTGCATTAAAGCTTTGCAAATAGAATCTAAAAGGATCATAATTACTAGTTTCTCACACATAAATGTGACAGGGCAGCGAGAGAAACTCAGGGAATGAGTAATGCAACTATTAGCAACCTCTGGGCTGCAGGCAGGTGAAGGGGCTCTAAATAGCTGCATTTTGTTAGATGTAGCATCACCTTACATATCTTCTATTCAGACTTTCCTCCTTTGCCACTGAAATCTGAGGCAGAACACCCCTGCTTTAGTGTAGAAATTGATACTGGATAAAACATACTCCATTTGAGAACTGAGGCTTTTGTCATGAAAAGGTCTTTTCATGGCACTCACAGTGTGGGCAGTCAGGCTCTTGTAGAAGGGCCTTGAATTTTTTATTATTATTATTTTCCATTTCAATTATATCTGTCAGTAAGGAGACAAGGATAGGCACATGCATTATGCTCCTTTATTTTTCCATCCTGAGAATCTCTCACTTGATAAATCCCCTGGTCTCAAAAAGGGACAAAGGTTGCTTCTCATTCTCTGTGTTTGCTTTTAGAAAAGGACCACAATGGGGACCGAGTTTTTAGTAGGGCCAGTAGCAACAGGACCAGGGGTAACAGGTTTAAACTAAAAGAGGGTAAATTCAAACTAGATGTAAGGAAAATATTTTTTACAGTGTGGGGGTTAAAGACTGACACAGGTTGCTCAGAGAGGTAGTGGACAGGGCTCTGAGCAACCTCATCTGGTTGAAGATCAGCTTACTAATAGATGTTCCTCTTATTCATAATTTGGATGTGTAAGGAAAACATGGCTAAGAGGGAGATGACACAGCATCCAGAACATCTGCCAATATCTCACAGCAAATAATTAGCAAATTTTTATGCAACTTCAGTTGCTATAGAAACTATTTCTCTAACACCAGTCTTATTTATTGGTATCACTGAGGAAGTAACATTACTGACTTGCTTAACAAAATCAGTGATCTCAGCCAGCATTAATGTACATGTGACCAGCTCTGTGAATTCCTTCCTCACTTCACATTTGTGGTCTGCAGCATGGGACAGTGAACAAGTTACTTCTGTTTTCATCTTTGATCTCTTTTTATTAAGCAGAGCACAGAAGAAGAATGGTAGCCCATAAACATTTCTCTTTCTGCCCCTCAGTATGACAGGACAGTGCTGCACTGCATGCTCTTCTCACTAAGGTATTTTTTGAAGATTGTTTTCTTTTTCACTGCAATACATCTACTGAGCTTTTTAAAGTATGAACTCCATTTTTGAGCTTACGTGAGCCTTTGAATAACATGAAAACTAAAGTTTTCATTCATGAAGACCACAAATTGGTCACGGTAAGATCCAATGACTGGATGCTTTAAATGAAAGAACCAAGTATTTCAGATTCACAGCTAAAGATGGGAATCTCAGATCATGATCTTAGTCCTCAAGGGCTACTCACCTTACTGAAGTTTTGAGAGAAATTTAAAGAACTTGTGCTACCCAAAGTCACTGAAATTAGAAATCTACCAGTTGATCTTGCTGCCCTTTTCTAGTGGTACTTTGGCGGCTGCGTGCTGTGCTCCATCCAAGGGTGACCAGAGCAGGTTAAGGATGAACTTAGCAAGGAGTTTGAACAAACCAGCTGCTGGGGCCACGTGCACTAAGATCTTTGTGAGCATCAACATTATGAGTCAGTTCTACTGTCCCCCACAGCCAGCATCTCAATATTTGTGTAATTCTTTTCATCCCAAAGGAATTCAGAGCTTTCTACAAAGAATGTTTGGGTTGCACCCAAAAGTAAAATGTAGCCAACTTGGCACTGAAGCACAGAAGTCCTTTAATATGCAACAATGCTAAGAAAAGGTCCAGCTCAGGTAAGATGGTGGAGAATACTTGGTACAGCAAAGGAAAAGGGTGTTCCAAGAGCTGCTACATGTATTGGAATCCAGCCAATAAAATGCAGTGCAGAATGGGATCTCTTTCACTACCTTTACATAACTAAAAGTTGGCTGTGTAATGCCCAGCTGTGTATTGCCCAGCTGGACAATTCTGACTGCCCTCTCAGACCATGGACAGAAAGGGCATATCCAGTAGCAACTTCTTTCAGCTAGTCTGAGTGAAAAATAGAAGTAGATAACATCTCTGGAGATGCCTCTTTCTTCAGAATGTCTATGAAGGCAGACTAAGATGACCAACCTAAATTTAGATATCTAACTTTAGACACCTAAATTAGGAGAGGTAATCTAATATTATCTAATTATCACAGTTGGGAAGATCTGGTTGGGAGCATCTTAAATATATGTCATGCACCTTAGGTCACTGGCTTATCACCCTTTCACTGCAATACCATGCTGCCCTTCAATGTTTGCAATTTCTTTGTTGATGTCTGCAGAAACTGCCCTGCTCCATCCCTTGTGTACGGTGCCCAAGTGGTCCCCCGTCAGCAAGCACAGAAGTACTTGATGAAGTGAATTATACTGGCCAGTCTTCCCCCACCATAAAGTTTTCAAATGAAAACTGCTTTTGCAAAATTGTGTTTAATTGGAAACATTGTATTTCCCACTAAGAAACCAAAATTAATTAATTCCTTTGGAGGAATAATTTTTAATGAGGATTTTGTTGAACCTTCTGTTCTGTTTAATATAACACATCTGATATGAATGCAGTCCCAGTTAGTACTCACATACTTGCTGTCTACAGGTGCAGGATACCATTTAATAGAAAAAGTGTTCATAAAGTTAGCATTTGAACAAGGATTTCTGAAGATCCCTTTCAAGACATTTAAATATTCTTAAATTTGAAGCAAGAATTGATGCTGGCCCTGCAGAGAGATCTTCAAAACTGCTGTGATAGGAAGAGACTCTTGAGGTCAGTCTGCTTGGCTTGTTGTCAGTTCTCATAGATTCTTCCACTGATCCATGTGACTCATCTCCTAACTTTCAGCTGAGAGCCCTGAAGGAGATTTGGAAGCAGATCAGCAGGTCACATCAGGACTGAATGTTTTCCAGTCCAGGAAAGGCACAGCCAGCTAAGGTTGGCTCTCTCCAGCAATCTCATCCTGACTGTCAATGATTCATCTTCTCTAGAGCATTCTATGATCTTCTTGGCATGGGACATGAATAGTTAAACAGCCAGGATCTGACTGCTTTTATCTAAAAGGAAAGCTTCAATGTACACTATCAGGATTTCAGACTGACAAGGTGCATTGAAACTGAGCAAGTGCCACGGTCCAGTGTGGTTTCTCCCATTTCTCCGTTATTTATCTCCCTTTCAAAAAAGGGAAAGTTGTATTTTTTGAATGGTTTTGGGCTCAAAGTGTTGCCATTCCTCTTGAGCACACTGCAGTTCGCATTTTGTGGGATCTCTGTAGTTCTATGTCTCCTTGTGGAACTGGAGCTTTCCCCTCAGCATGAGTCATTCTTACATCTGTAGGCTGTCAAGAAGGATCCTTGGACAGAGGTGTTTTTGAAAGAATTCAGACATGCTGAAACTTGTAACTGGTTACACTACAAGAGGCATTATTTAATACTGTCACCATGTCTCCTGTTGGCTGCCAGACCTCCATCTGGGGGATCCTGTTCTCTGCCACCTCTGGAATTAATTTACCCATTTTACAGAATTGGAAACAAAAAGATACACTTTGTCAGTTCTTCCTCATTCAAAAAAAATTCACCAGTCTTTCAGGAAAAGATTATATTGCGGTCTCATTAGTTTGCTTATTTCATGGTTTTGTGTCACAAATAATTATGACCCAAATTCTGGCTCTCATACTTTGCAAAAATCTTCCTGTGAAAATAGCCTCACTGGGAAATGCTTTATAGAATGGTCCCATACACTCATTTTAGTCCAATCTCCAGCCTTTGCCTAGCAGACCTTGTACAAACAGTACTTTCAATGAAACAATACACTATTGATTAAAATAATAGTACAAACTAATGTCACCCTAATGAAGGATAACTCTAGGAGCTAAACACATAATAAGCCTATTGTAAAAATTATCACCTGAAAATCTTTATTAAGAATTCATCCCTTTTCCTGGGATATACACAAACATTGGATTCATGCTTTGTTTTTTGCTGTATTGTTGCTCTGGTACTGTTACTATCCAACTAGATCTACACAGAACCCCTGGGCTGTGCCAAGAGAAAAGATGCTCTCAGAAAAGTCTGTATCCCCTGCAGAGAATGATACACATTTCCCTTGGATGACCACCTGGAACAAGTGGTGGAACAAAAATGTGGAACAAAAGAGCATGAATCCCAGAAAAGGAGCAATGGTTACATTGCTTTTAGATTCATTATTCAAGAGACTTCTCAGTTGCCTAAACAATCTCAATATGCAATTTTCTCTTTCATCCTCTTTTGTATGTACCTCTTTGAGTTCATCCAGACTCATTATAAGCCATGAGGTCAGAGAGGAAAAAATTAATGAGGCAGCAGTTACCATTTGAGAAGCATCTGACCAAAACTGCCCAAGTCAGAACTTCAAGGGTGGCCTGAGGACCTGTGCAGTGCCTTTGCTGACCAGTATCAAAAGGGCTTTTTTTTTGACAATGAGGAGGCAATATAATACATTCTTACATGCATGCATAAAAAAAAAAAAAAAAGTATTTGTTAGAAAACCCTGTTCCTTTATGGAAAGAATCATAAGAAAGAAGTTCCAGTCCTTGTCTGAATTAAAAATTTTATAGCACTGTTTTCAGCCATTCATGATGCAAGGAATCTGCTTTGAGGAGCTGCAACTCCTTTTCACAGTCTTAGATAAAACCAGGCAGAGAAGAAACAAATTGTCCTTGCCCTTGTCATCTTATTGTGGTTGTTGAAACACCAGCAACCAAATTCAGATTTCCAAGAAAAACTAAATTATCTGTAGAGAAGCCCATCATCAGAAAAATAACATGCTTGCCAAGTGCTCAGCATTAAGATTGGAAAAATGAAGTCCACTCAAACAACTAAAACAAGACTAGAACTTGAGTCTCTCTGGTGTCCTGAAGCCAATCTTAGCATTAAATTGTTACTGTGATACTTGTCAGGCTTCTCATCAGACCAGTACTCTGCCATACAAATCCTGGCCACAGGCCACTGTTTGGTAAGGCACCTCCTCAGAGGCCAGCTGGGAGCAGCCCTGTGGAGAAGAACTTGGGGGTGTTGCTGGATGGAGAACTGAATATGCTCCCAGCCCAGAGAGCCAACTGTGTTCTGGTCTGCATCCAAAGCAATGTGGGCAGCAGGGCAAGGGAAGGGATTATGTCCCTTCTGAGACCCCACCTGGATCCAGCATCCAGCTCTGGGGACTCCAACACAAGAAGAATGTGGACCTGTTGGAGTGGGTCCAGAGGAGGCTATGAAGATGATCAAAGGAGCATCTATCCTACTGAAGACAGGCTGAGACAGCTGGGATTGTTCAGCCTGGAAGAGAGGAGGCTCCAGGGAGACCTTGGAGCCAATACAAACTTAGGAACTCTGGGTCCTGGGTTTAGAAATCCCATGCTAGGGAGCTGCATCACAAACCCAACAGGACCTGCTGCCTGCCTCACCATCATCTTAGGCTACCAATCATTTTTAACACTGGGCAGGCGTCTCACTGGGTTTCTGCCAACATAAACATAAGCACCATGCTCTGAGGCACAGAGCCTGCTGTGGATTCAGGGAGTGCTGTGTCAATAAAAGCACCCCTTGCAGCACAAACGTATCAGGAAATCCCAGAATTGTACATTTTGGAAACTGGGGGATGTGCTAAGGATTGCTGTTTTTAGCAGGGCATCTGCTAAAAGCTACTGTTAGAAACAGGATAAGGGGCAAAATGAAATTAAGATAGATTACCAAGTTCTTGGGGAAAAAAGAATCCTGAAAGTTCATAGTCAACTTTCATGATATTCTTTTTAAGGAAAAACCTCCAAACAACTATTCTGCACATACAATTTTGTAACATTAAAGCACTAAGACCAGCACTGATAGCTGCTTTGAGCATTCTAGTGCTTTTATGCAAAATGACACCATCCTGCTTGTAGTTGGCAAGAGGAAGCACTGCAGCTGGAGCTACAAGGCTCCTCAGGAGCAGGCCGAAAGCAAGAGATGCAACCATATTAGTGGTGACCCTCAGATGTAGCCTTGATCTACCCTCTGGCACACTACAAGGAAGAGAGCCTCACCCTGTACCTTCTGCACAAAGAGAGCTTCTCCAGCTGCATTTTACTGAAACTGCTGTGGTACATCTGGCAGAGGTGGAAAAGCCCAGACAAAAGCCCAGAGCAGAGGGCTCTGTGAAACCTGTAACTGCGTTACCCCAAAGGATTTGAACTCAGGGCAATAAAAGCCACAGTGACCCCTAGCAGCACACCTGGAGCTCAGTCATTCCTCAGTAGCAGAAAATCAAGCTAATGAAACCTAAATATTGTTCCTTGACTTAAAATATCATCCAGTGTCTTAAAGCAGATTACAGATGCTGGCTGATGATCTTATCTCACATCAAGCCAGGACAATGGACAGCTGGGGTGGCCCTTCCCATCTCCATCACTTCTCCCTCATGAATGCTATCAGAGTCCCTCTGGCCATGGTAACTGGGGTAGATGGGCAAGGAGAATATCCACCTTGTATTCCATGAGGGCTGGATCTGGCCTACACAATGCCCAGGGCACTAGTGATGGTGTTCAGGCCTCCCAACAGACACACAGATGCTGGGGAGTGACTTTAAGTCATGTGTGAGGGTTTTTTGAAGCCCATCAGTGCCCAGATACTGGTACCTAGAAAATAAAGTCTAATCTTTCAGGATCAATTAGCCAAATTAACCAGAGCATGTGAAGAAATAACATGGGGGCCTACCTGTACTGGTGATTTTGTTTCTGGAAAGTGCTGGTGAATTTGTGATCCATGACCCACAAAAACTGCTGAAACAGAGGTGGCTTCTTTTCAAAAAGGTTCTGATGAGACCTGACTTGGTATGTTTGTGGGTAAAAGTACTGGGAAGGCATTAGGCAAAGAGAAATCAGGTATGCAACATCCACAAGGAAAAAGAAACTCAGCAGAGGTATCTTTCTTTTCCCATCTGAGAAACTGAACACTTGATCTCCTGATGCCTCCTGTGCTCTGCCTTATGACACAGAAAGCTTGTTCCCCTGGTCACTCTGTTAATAAGCACTGATGGGAAAGGAAAGGGGAGTGAAGTTATGACAGGCTAATGAGGCTTCTGTGACACGGTTTGCTGGCGTGGGGAACTGCATCTCGTAGAGTCTCAGGCTGCACATTCCACATCTGCCAGCCAGTGACTGAGGCTAGAGCTCTAAATGGAGGATGGAGTTCTGGGACAGGTCTGGCTCCTTGGAGCATGATGAAAGCCACACAAGCATTAATTTGATCAGATATTCAAGCCCCAGAAACTCTGTGGTTTATTCTGATTACAATCCTTGGACACTTTAGGTGAATACTTATTTCAGCCTAAAAAAATGTACCAGCTTAAGAGCAAGACTGACTTTTTGCCACAGTAACTGAGCAGATGGAAAACTGAAGCAGTGCATTTTCCCATGTGGAGCACATTGCTGCTCACTGTGAGAAAACAGCAATTTGTCAGGCTGCTTCATTCAGACACAGGTAGGCTCAATGGGCCAAATTTTGCATGTAGTTGCTTCCCAAGAGGAGCAACAGGCATAGCTTAGAGCTGTTGTTAAAGAGCTTAGTCATTTTACATGTTTCACATGTTTTAGGTGAAAGAGTAATGAATGGTGGTTTAGGCAGCAGGAAAACACCAAAATTTATCCAGCTGTTCCAGAAAGAGCTTTTCTCCCTAAAATTGCCCAGGGTGCCCACACTTTGTTTCAAAATATTGGAACTGCTCATTCTGAAGCCTCTGGCACACGCCTTGTTTCATTACTAGGTGGGTACTATGAGACCAGGAGTCCTTTCTAGTGACTCTATGGGTCTCTAGCAGCAGAAATTTGACATCTGTTTGATATTATTATTCCATTACAAGATTAAATCTTCACTCCCTTGGCTTTTTTGTGGGTTCCAACACATTCCACTTCAGTGACAAATGTCCCTTGAGCCAGCAGTGCTTTGACAGGGTGGGAGGTACCCCTGCAGAGGAGCTGACAAATGGTTTCCATGAGAAGTTAAAGTACCCTCAGGAAGTAGACAGAATTTCTGCATGAATATCAAAATGAAAAGGAAACCCCCACATTGCAAGGGATTTGTGGCAAAAAACCAAAAGGTTCCTCCCCAAGTAACTGAATTTGCATGTGAAACTACGGACTTGCATAAGAGGTTGCAGCAGCTCATACTTACAGTTTGCTTCAAAAGTGAAAGCAGGCTACAATAAAGCAGCATGTTCTTGACCTTCTGAACAATTTCTGCTTCCTTTTGTAACAGAAGCGAGAACTCCTACTGGGTTGAATCCAATCATTCCAGTGGAAATTGGAGACCAAATGAACCTGCTTCATATGAGTTTGCCAAACCCCGGCTGATAGCAGGATTATTCACTAGCCCAGAGTGCATAAGGATCACACCCCAACAATGCTTTAAAGTATGTTGGTGGTAAGGATGATGCTATAGGGTAATGGCTCCTTTCACTCTAGGATCTCCAAATACTTTACACATGTGAATGGAGAAGTGCAAAGCAGAATTTCTCAGCCCCACTTTGCTGAGAGCTTTCAGGGGCCTTACTGTGTTCAAGGAATTCATCCTGGTTAAGGGAAATAGAGAAGCAGGGACAGGGGCCCCAGGAACTTGATTACCAATACTTGGATGAAAGCATTAGACATGACTTCACAGCCTCCCAAGATAAGAGTTGATTGTTTCATGGTCTTCTCCCGTCAATGTGGAGATTAGCTCATGTAAACTAAACACAGGAAAATAACTGCCAATCCTTCCTCTCCAAGAGCAAGCACAGAAAAGGCAAATTGTCTTTAGTGGGTGCAATGAGCTTTGCATTTAACACCACAAGCATAAATCTCAGAGCCAAATTTATGATGGCTGAGACCGTCATCTGCTTTCTCATTCCAATGTTCCCATCCTATCATCAACACCAACACTACAATACCCCCATGATCTTCTGGCCAGAAAAAAAAGCAGGATAGGGTTTCCCTGAAGGATTAATTAGTGACTACAATGAAAATAAACAACACCTCCATAAATCAACCCTGATGACTCTTAAATAATTTCTACTTGTCTCTTGTGATTTCTTAGTTGTGTTTTACCAGTTTTCTAGCCTCTAAGACTTTCTTCCCACTAGACAGTGCACAAAGCATCTAACATAATACTACAATGTAACCAAATGACATTTATCAAATGTCCTTTGTCCTATCAAATAATTTACCTTCTTTATCAAATGTAAAGAAGGTTCAGCTGTGACTGGATAGCTCTCTGCATTTCTGTCCCTATTTCTTCCACCCACAGCCAGCAGGGTAGTCATGTGCAAACCCATCCTTCTCAGTGGATGGGCAGGTGCTGTGTCAGACACTGCTCATGGTGCCTCCTACCTCCAGGGAGACAGGGAACTGTGAGGTGATGACACACGTACCACCCGCTCCCTCCCCTCTGTGCAGGAACACACACACACACACATACAGCTGCCTGGAGACCACAGGGAGGATCAAACAGAGCTCCTTCCCTGGGAAGAAAAGACAGGCAGCAGCTTGGCAATCAGGCAGAGACTGCAGCTCTCTGCTGCTCCTTATCAGTATCATCTGTGGTTTTAGGAAAAGGCAAAAAAAAGCTGCTTAGGAGCTTGTATTTTCCAAATATGAGTCTTTTTGTCCTGAACAACTGAGCTCACGTTCTTTCTTAGGATAATCTCTTTGGATGGTCATGGAGATTTTAATACATTTTCTATTATTTTTCAGAGAGAGGTGCACAGGGCTGAGATGGTAGCTCTGCTCTTCCCATAATAAACTTCCTGGTATATCAGTTATCTATCCCTGTTACTGAGTATGAATGGAAGTATGCAGCTGGTAAAAGGACAGTGCTTGTAATCGTGGCCTTCTCACTCCACAGACTTAAATGTCAGCAGGAAAATTCTTATTTTTGACAAAGCCTTACAGAGGCAGTCTGCATACTCCACTCTGTGTGAAGGAACATGCCATTTCCATTTAGATGATTTCCTCCACAATGGCAAGAGCTAGAAACTTCCTTTCAGAAGTGTAAACAAACCAAAGTTTAGGTTCTGACTATGCTGAATGAGGCTCATAAATACGTGACAGAGGCCAGATCGAGCCCACAGGACATATGTTTGACACCTCTGGCCTATGTGGATAGGAAATGCTTATAAATAGTCAGTCCCATTTCAGTTCTCTGGAGACAAATATTTTTGACACAGAGTGCTCAAGCACAAAGAGTCATTTGCAGACCACCCAGGAGACTTGCATTGAAATGACCTTCCTTTGCTTGGATGATCAATTATACTGATGTTTATTTCAGGAGTTGCAACATTTGTTCTTAAATGGAATCAGCCCGGAGGAGCCATGTATATAACCCCACTTACTTGTTGGTAACTGCCTGCATAAACTCATCAATCAGTTCGTCGTACTGTTTCCCACGAACCCTCTTGTGTTTCAGTCCAATATACAGTGGATCATTCAGGAGAGCCTAGGACACAAAGCAATTCTGTTGACATCTTCTCTTCTGCAGATGGACAGAGATTTATGTCCCAGCGTACCAAAAATTTTTGTCTGATGAAGTCATATTACTTTTACTTACTATGCCAGCTCACACGTCTCCTCTCAAGCAGGAAGTGTTTCTGTAGGAAGCTATGGCCTGTCTTTTAGCAAAAATAAAGTCAGAGGGATGCAACCCCTCTTGACTACCATAGGAAATGGAGCTCTGCATCCCCAGAACATCTCTACCAAAGGCTCTCTGCCAAAGTGCCTCACTCTTAGTGAATAAAACTGACCCTGTGTGGGTGTTCACTGTGCATTCAGTGCTTAATTTTGCACTCAGGGCAGGAAAGCTGTTGACCACAAACAGTGCTTTGTGCAATGAAGACCACCTGATATAACTTGAAATGATGTGTCATTTAGGCCTTTTAGGTGACAGCACAGAGGTGACCACAATCAGTGATCAGATGGCAGAATGTTCCCAAGACCTGCACCTGCCTAGCACTCACCTCAGTTATATGGCAGGTATAAAGTCAAGATATTTTCATACAACAGATGAATTTATATTTTGGTTCCCAATAGGAACATAAAATCAGGCCATTCCTCCAAGGTATTATAATCAACATCCACAAGCCACATAAAAAGGCTTGAGTCAGCACAAAAATTACAGGACAAACACTGGCAGGAGACAGGTGGACCAACACCTCTGAGAGTCACTGCAAAGGAACTCTACTTCCCTTCCAATTTCAGGAACCAAACTTTCCACATGAAGGGAGGATGAGCCATCTCAAACTTATTGTCCTGCAGCCATATAGACCTAAATATTGGCAGGTATGCTAATATCAGATCTGTTTTTACAGCTACAGCTCTTTTCCCTTAGAAGGAAAGATGAAAGAGGTTTTCCTGTGAGTTTGATACATTAGGGCTCTGCAGGGCCATGAAACAGAAAGGAGACCCATTTGTGTAACTTCCCTGATTGCTTCTACAGCACTGTGTACTCTGGGCCCTGTTCACGGAGCACAGAATTCTGCCACAGACAAGACGAGAAATGCCAAGCTCTGAAAAGAGACTGATTTGCTGAAAGTGTACCCAAAGTATTATGGACTGTCAAGAGGAGAAGTTGGCAACTGACGCTAAAAATATAATACAATGGCTTTATTTACCTTTATTTATCATGTGTTAGCAACAGAGTCCCCCTTGGCTCACCAGATGTTAATGGGCAGAGATGAACAGGATGAATGTATCTTATTAATGTACTGATAAACAAGTTTAGTTGTGGGACAGGATGCTCCTAGGATGTGCTGAGGGTTCAGTTAATCTGGGTTTATGCACAAGAGAAAGCCATTAAATAAATAAGCAAACAAATTATTTATATTGTGAGGAAATACATTGTTCATATTGCTGGAAAACAGAGGCTTCTATATCTTAACCCCAGATGTGGAAACTGCCACCACAGAGAAGTTCCTAAACACATAAATTACATCTAATCTTGGGCAGAAGAAAAAGGGTCCAAGACTGACTCTGTAAGTCCCTTCTTCTGATGCCATCTGACCCTTGCAGAGGACTAAAAAGGATTTTAGTGTCCCCTGTCAGCTGCGACAGAAACAAGATGGACATGCCCCATCAGATGCTTTTCATGGGAAGGGCACTTTTATCCAGGTCCCTCTAGGAGAAGCTCCAGCTGGGAGGCTCAAAGCACTGGTGGCATGCAGATCAGCATGGAGGATAAGGAAGACATGAAGGATCCCAAATCAAGTACAGTGTTCTATTGACTGGAGACTGCAGTGAGTGAGAGACTGAGACTTAATTCCTGCTTTAGCCTCAGTGGGTCCAAACTCAGAGCTCTCCCTTTTCAGGAAAGACCATGAATCAGGCTGAGACGAGCACACCCAGTATTCCAAAAGTCCATGACAGGCCGCTATGCTAAAGGGGTAACATAATCCAGGGGCCAGAGACCAAAGAGGTAATTGAGATTCTCAAATGTCAACTATGGGCACTGATTTTGCATTCTTTCATTCTTTTCAAGGGTCCAGTGAGAGAGGCTTCGGGCAGGACTGAAAGGGGTGCAGAAAATCTGTCCAGTGAGCATCAGCATGTCTGAAAATGTCAGCATTAATTTGTCTTTTTACACAAACTCAAAGCTCTTATACCCCAGATTTTTTATGTCCCTCAAGAAATGTGTGTTTGGTTTGGGGTCATGTGAGGCGCAAGTACATTTTACAAAAATGGACAAGCCCAGGCCATCACAAATTGCTATAGGATATTAATTTTAAAAAGACATCCTCACAGATGTCCATTCTGGCATTGCTGAAATGTTTCACTTTGGCCTTTCTGAGCCAGAGTCATAAGGCAAGAATCTGCAAACAGATGGAGTCCTCTTGCTTGGTTATCATGTGCAGTAACATGTGTAATCTAACAAAACAGTGACATTAATCATTCCCAAACCACTCATCAGGGATTCTCCATTTCTGGAATATAGTCATCTCTACACAGACATGAATATCTGCCTGTTCCCTCACAATTACCAGAGGAAGAATCATTCTGGGACTTCCTGTACAAAGCCTGTCAACTCACCTTGCCATGCTGAAAGGTGGAGCTGAGCTTTCAGCTCCCGCTGGTATCTCTGAGACTCTGAGTCCTCTCACCAGGGGACAATGAGTCTATTTAGTGTTTATTTTAGTTCCCCATAAGGAAAAAAGGTTCTCATGCATCAAACTGGAATTAAACCTTCCCACTTTCCTGCAGTGCTGGTCTAGCCATCATCTCATTTTGGATGTCTCCAGCCTTGTCCCCACATTTAGGGAACTGGCCCCAGTTAAGCGCTAATCTTGATTCTTTCTCCCCCATGTCAGATTTAGGAAAAATTGTCTTACCTCGTTGTCTGTGCCAACATCCAGTAGGACAGGGAGACATTGTTGTGGGTCAACTCCACCACAAGCTGTGTACAAAGCAAGCTTTCCAACTGGGATGCCCATGCCGTAACTTCCTAGGTCTCCTAAACCAAGAATCCTCTCTCCATCTGTCACCACGATAGCCTAGGAGGATCAAAAGAGACTATTGCATGGGGTTACCAAGGCTCTAGAAGCTAAACCAGCTCCACTGTTTCCACACTGATGCTGCTTTGCAGATGCACCGTGCAATGGAGATTTGCTCCTTGTCCACGACAGCATGTTAATTAGCTGTCAGCAACAGGGTGCTGCTCATTTTTGGGGGTAGAGAAAGTGTGGTTAACAGGGAGCAGCTCACACAGTGGGACAATAGCAGCTCTGCTGGAGAATACTTCAATTCACTGTAGCAGAGCCCAAGCAGCATGGCTTTTTGTGCATCCCCAGCTGTACTACAAGAAGTATCACAAATAAAATCTCGCCTTGATTTTTTTCATCTTTTTTTTCTAGAAGACTGAAGTGTGCTTAGGAACTGCATCTGTGGAAGAAACATATTTCAGTGTCCTTTCTTATTCAACATAAACTATTCATGAACTTTTTGCTATTTGCTTTTCCTTTTGAATCAATGTGAAGTGTTAGCAATGAGAAAGTCTCTTTTTGGGTGGGCTCCATCTGGTTTTGGGTGTGCGCTCACTTCCTTACCACGCCCAGAGGATGCAGTTGGGATTGAAAGGCAGCAATGGGAATAGGAAAAGCAGCAAGCATATGCACTGCTACAGGTTTATCCTGAAATTAAATGGAGTTAATATTCCAACTATACAGAGAATATTAAAACAAAATTAAGTTCTAATGAATGAAAATATTTCTCTGGAGCACTGATACCCTTTCATCCAAATACGTGTTTTCAGGGAAACCTAGAAACCTTTCAATAGCATTTAGATATCCATCAGAGAAAAAAATTCTTCAGCCTAGGATGGGCTGCAGCACACTACAGTTACCAAAGCTCCTCAAGGCAACACTGACAAAGGAATCAGAACAGAAAATACAGCATGGGAGAAATTTATTGCTATTTGTAAGAGAGGAGGAACTGGATTCGCATTTGTTTGTGGCTCTTTGGATCTGATAAACACCCCCAAAAAAGAGCAGAGTTTCTGTGAGCACCTGATATACAAGGATGTTAAAGTAATGTTTTTATTTGTTCATGTTCATATGATCAGAACTCAACAAATAGGACATAAATCTCTGGCTGAGCAGAGCAGACCCTTCTATCTGAAGGTAGGAGGTTACAAGTTTAACAGTTAGGAACCTGTTTTCTACTTCCATCTATGATACAAATTTTCTTGATGACTCTAGTGAAGTCACTGTAAAAAGGTTAGGTGTGCAGTTTATGACAGTCATCTAAATGGCTTCTAAACTCATTTGACATCTGATGCAGAGAGACAGAAACCTCCAGAAGGCATCTCCTCTCTCCAGCAGCTGTTTTGGGAACAGATGAAAGGGTTATTTCTCTTTGAAAAGCTCAGTTCCCTCTTCACTGGCACTGCAGAAGCACTTACAGTATGAGACTAGGCACTAAGACCCGAGGCAGCTGATATTGACTGAGATGACTCTGGACCTCAGGCTGCACCCAGTTAACCAGTGCAGGTTTGCAGTGCCTCAGCAGCAGGCATGTGGCCCAGCAGAGTGATCCAGAGTGCTATGCTGATCTCCAAGCTATGAATGCAATGCAGAGAGGCAAGTGCTGCTGTTGGAATTCCCAGTTCTCTGCACTGATTGCACGAGGTCAGCCTTTACAGAGTGAACTGATTCTCTACATTGAGTGAACCAACAGAACCAACACTCCATGGGAGGGATTTTGTACAGCCCTGTACCGCAGTAATTCTGGTGGGGGTTCAAAATCCTGAGTGCACTTCTAGGGCAGGCATCCCACAGAAAGAGGGAGGAATGAAGGGAGGCAAGGCAGGATGGAAGACCAGTGCAGTAGCTTGCATGGCAGCACACTTGCCTTGGAATAAAATACTGTTTCTTCACCATCCTCACTTTAGAGTGGCTTGAATTCATAGCTGCCAGGATGACACCCAGCCTGTATGATTCTCTGCATTCTTTTTGCTTTAGCTGGGCCATTGTGAAGAAAAGAGTACAAGATTAAGGAACCAGAGAGAAAATTGTCATGGGAAGGCATGAGGATGGCCAGCATTTCATCCAGTATTTCTTCATGTCAGGATTCATTAGCCATCCTGGAAGAGACACAAACCCCCCCATATTCCCACATAAGTATGATCAGAAATGGTTTCTTCTCACTTGTTCTGCTTCTGGTACTATGAATATTTCAAGCCAGCCCAGCTTTGACAGGAGGGTTGAAGGTGAGGCTCATTAGAGCTTGGCTAAAGCTTTGCTAAGCTAAGCAGAGCAAAAGCACCCTTCCAGCCCTTCCAGGCAGAGGATTCAGGATTTGGCCCATATTTCCCATTTCTACAGTCAGCACCATTGCCATGAAGTCCTAATGAGCCAAATCTAATGAGCAAAACGTGGGCAGCATCTCCAGGTGTTTCTGCACTATCTTTAGTGGTGGTGTTCAATGGTGGGGGGGAGGGGGGTTCAGCCTATTAAAAAAAAAAACAAAAAAAACTGGGTCCCTCCAGGGACTTAGGTGCAGTCCAGGTGCCTCCCTGCTTATCTCAAAATCTTGAGTGTTCCAGTGCCTACCAGTTCAGGCATGAAGAAGTCTCTGCACAAAGACACAGGGGAACCTGTGCTGCTAAAATGAGCTGCCTTTGTAGTCTGGCAAACCTGGAAAGTAGATAGTCTGAATCTCTTTCATGGACCATTGCCTTTCTTATGGTCTGTTTTGGGTGCCAGAAGGGCTGTTTCAACAACATCCTCTAATCTTTCTGTGCCAGTTTCCCCATCTGCAAAAACATTTCTATTAGACATAATGAATTTTGCTCACAGTTCTGAGTTGGAAACAAATGGAAATACTGAGTTTGTTGGACAGAACAAGGACAAAATACCTAGCCTGCCTCTCTTCTCCATGGTTCCAAACACAAGTTTGTATGACTGTGATCACTTTTTCTGAAAATATGTTAAAAATCCTTTTTTTTCTCCCCTTAGAAATGGAAAATGCTTGCAAGATTTTCTCAGCTGCCAAACCTTTGTTCTGGGAAGAAGCAGATGATTGACAAGGGACCAAAACTCTGTCAATAGCCATGGAAATTCCCAGGAAGATGTACTTTCAGACTGATAGAATAAGGTGAGGTAACTGGCAAGACCTGTCTTAAGTGCTGACTTCATTTCATGCCAGGGACTTGCCCAGCCCCGAGCTCTAGTGAAAAACACTTCACAAGAACACTATTTGGGTGGGGTGTCAGTAATATTTTCAGCTGCTGGATATCAAATATGATTTGCAGAGTTGCCAGTGTTCTTGATGCTGGATGACTCACTGGATTTGGGAAGGAGTCTTACAAGCATGTTAATTACAGAGATATTGTAAAGAGTTTTGGTACAAGTTAGCCACACTATTCTTCAATACACATATCTTACTTTTTCACTGGGGCCTATTCTGTACAAATTTATTAACATGCACATTTTTTTTCATTGACCAAGATCCTGCTACCTGTGAAAAAGTTGTTCTTGACTGCATACCTACATGACAGAGTCTCTGAAGTCCCAACTTGACTGGAAATTGAAACTGAAGTTCAGCCTGAAAATTGTCTTAGGAAGAAAAGCATTATTTGCTTGTCCTTTTAAACAGCCAGCTCTGTAAATGATGCCAAGCCGTTCCACTAAATATCCCCTTTTGCACCAAACTGCCTGTAATTTCCCAGTCCACAGAAGACATGCCACATACCTTAATATTTTCTTCAGGCCAAGAGTTTAGCATTGTTGCAATATGGCCTCTGTCATGGATGGTGATAAACAATCCCCTAAGAGAGGAAAAGGAAAGAAAGAGAAGAAAAATAAACCTTGTAATAAAACTAGTAACTCTAAGATAAAAGAAAACAGGTGAACTTGAAAATGGAGGGATATAAGCTGCTGAGTACAAAACCAGGCAACTCACTGACACAAAAATGAGACCTCAAGAGACTGCTAATAGCAAGGTAAATTCTCATTTTCAAACCAAAAGGCTCAACATCCTTAATGGCAACTTCATTCAGCAGCCACCAGTGCCGACCATTTAACACTTGAGAAACATCTTTGCTTCAGAGAGCACACTCTGCCTTAGTGCAGAACAGTTTTCTAGTTAAAACAATTTTGATAAATGCAGTGGAGGCTGATGGTTTTACCATAAGCCTTGTTACTAATTCCTTCCTGAGGAGCTTATAGCACCTGGGCACCCAGACAGTGAAAGCATGATCCTTCTCACCCAGCTACCAGGGTCAGTGATGGGGATGGCTACTCCAGAGCTAGGTGTTTTGGGTCACCTCTCTAGTCCACAGAACTCCAATCCAACTGGATCAGTATCTGCCATGACATTTGCTTTGATCAAGCCAAACCTGCCCTTGTGACAGTGTTTCATTTTCCCCCATTAATATCTGATCCCAGTTTTTGACATTCACCAAGTGAAAATCATGAAAAATTATGAGAAGTGAAACAGAAAATTAAATGTTTGGGTGTAGCTTCAGTGTGAATTGTTTATATAGAAAATAATATTGCTGATTGCACTAAGGTTAATCACTTCTCAATGCAAAGGTCTTCAGGGTTTAAACAAAAGTGCCTTCTTTTTAAACAAAATTAGGATCTGGAAGAGATTGTTTTTGAAACATGTTTTAGATTTGTGGCTTATTTTTTTGCCTCTCTGCTGTTGTTACCAAAAAGAGTATCTGTAGCAGAGATTCTTTCAATACCTAGGACAATATTATTTACATTGACTGATCTCTGCTCTGATACTCTGGGATTTTTCTGAAGTTTCTTTTAAGCTGTACTAACCCAAAAGAAGCAACCTGTCCTTTATACCTTTATCAGGGAAAATTGTTTACATTGCTCACAGTGCTGTCTAATCAGTGCAAATCAAAGGCTCTAACTCGAGGAGTCCCCTTGGCAGAAGGATGCAGCCATTTTCCTTGCCTTGTTATCTGCTCACAAAAGCAGGAGTTGTGCCAGCAATTAGTAACAGTTGGAAAAATGGATTTTTGTTGCTTACATCTCTCAACTATTGCTCAGCCCCAGAAAGTTCAGATCCGGTCATGGTTTGGGCTTCTAATGTGAAACATTAGGGAGAAGAAGCTTGAAAACAACTTCCATTGTAAGGCCATATGAGTGATGGATAATCAAACATAATTGGGCTACTCACTCTGGCAAGGCCTTATCTCACATGACTCTTCTAGGGGACAGATATCTTCCCACAGTCAACTGTGGGATTCCTAATGAAAATGCCCTTTACTTTGAAAAGAAGAAAAATAAAAGTGCTGACTTCAACACTGATCAAGTCACAATCACACAGATCAGAAAGGCAAAAAAGGAAAATAACATTTCATTTATTCAGTGTAATTCTTTAACACTGTGCCAATAACCAATGAACTAATCACATACACATGGCTTGCCTCAAAGGCAGTATTCACAGATGTCAATCTTCATAAAAAGGGAGTACTGTACTGCTGCCATCTATGTTTAGAAAGCAGTTATTAACAGGGAATTAAAAGTGCAAATTAGTAACATCCCTGCAATATTTCAGGTTGTGATATGCTTTCAGGAAGAATGCTACTGTTTGAAGGTAACATTTTCCATACATAATGAAGATCCCTATTAAGTGTCTAGCTATTTGCCTCATACATTCACATCTCTTCAGTACTGAAGGGAGTCCACCAGCTATTTAACCTTTAAAAAACATCCTGAGCTCACAGCAGAAGCTGTGAACCCAACTGTCTACCTACTCCTGGTCATGCAGCTCAATGGAACTGAGAGTTGTTTCATATAAAAGTGGAGAGAGCAGCTACCCAATGCCCCTTGATTCTGACCCTTGAATTGGGAGGGCAGTGGTCTGGTCTTCAGTCCCTGCTTGGGATTTGCCAGTAGAGAGAGTTCAGCTTGGGTCTTTCGAAATCTGACCACTAGTCTCACTATGCTCCTTGGGAGTAGGACTCCCCCAGCTGTCATTGGATTGGCTTGGCATAGATAGCGTGGTTGGTAGCTGAGAACCAAGCATGGAGAGACAGCCCTCCAGAATTTGTGTTTCATTCCTTAATATTATGTATTTGATGCTAATTGGTCCTTTCTTTGCTTCAGGCAAAATCTGATGGCTTATTTTAGACTAACACCCTAATGGCACTACCATCTTTGCAAGGGAAACCATCAGGAGGAGCAGAAATGGCGATCCATGGGGAAAAGTGGGGAAAGTGACCTCTCTCAATGACACATCAGGAAGTGGGCATGTATCTAAGCAAGCCTCGTGTTTCACTAATGCTGAATTCAAGAGCCAAGGGCCCAGGTTCAATAAAACACCTACATTTCCAATGCCTTTGGGCAATCAGCTGAAGCAAGTCCCTGAATCTGGCTGAGGCTCTGTGGCCTCCCATTAGGCGTTCAAGCATTCAGAAAGGGATCCTGGTAGTAGTGAGGTGGAAATTCCTTTGCAGATGGAATATGCAATGACCAATTCTGACAGGCACTTGAGCAAATTCATGCTATTTTTGAGATGCAAAGGGAAACAGACACATCAGACTTTAGAGTCAGGGGTCATAGGTATGTCCTCATTTTGTAGGATCCCCAGGTGAGTTGTGCTTTCCCTCCTGACAGCACCTTACCCACAGAGATGAGCTGGCCAATTAGCTAAATAAACATGCTCCAAACTGGCAGAGGGTTTATCTGTCCAAAAATTCCTTCTGCAAGACAGGCAGAAGGAGCAGACAAGATCCACAAACCAAACTCAGCAAAATCTTTGCTGATGAGTGAATAGGGAAGGGTAGCAGCCAGGTTCGTCCCAAGGACACACAAACACTTTAGGGTGGTGAGGGTGGTGAGGCACTTGAACAGGTCACCCAGAGAAACTGTGGATGCACCTTCCCTGGAGGTATTCAAAGCCAGGCTGGATAGCCTCAAGCAAGTTGGTCTAGTGGAACGTGTCCCTATCCATGGCAAGGGGGTGGGCTACATGATCTCTCATCATTTCCAACACAAACCATTCTATGGTCCCATGATTATAGGAAGGAGCAAAAGCTTATTTGTGCCTTTGAGAACAGCAAGGTAGAGCTCTGAATACTAAGAGGAACAGAATGACCTATGTGGACCAGTAAATAAGAAGCATCCAAGGGGCAACAAAATAAATTAACTTAATTTTTCTGTGGAAAAAAATGCAGCCTAAGCCTTCTGAAGGAGAAATGAAATTTCAGCAACCTTTATCATCTTTATTCTGCCTTTATCATCATGTCTGCTCCAACTCACTTGGGATTACAGTTGATAAATTGCTTCAGAGAAACAAAAAGAAATGAAGCAGTTTTCCTTTAATCTCCTTGGCACTCAATAACAAGGATTCAATTAAAATGTAAAGCTAAAAATGGAAGTAAATTTGATCAAGTCACATAACCTAGGCATTGTGAGGGGCAGAGATACAATGTTTTTCCATACCAGAAAACTCACCTGTGCCCAGGAACCTGCCATTCTACATGGGCTTAGTCATGCATGGGGACAAAATTACAAGAACTAGGGCTTAGTAAAAATTAACTACCTCAGCAATTTCATTCCAGACTGTAGATGCTGTACCATTATTTCTGGTTAAATAGTAACCTTCAGAGAGCTGTTAGCTTTGTGGGGGTAATTAAAAGTGGGGAGTGCTTCAGCCTGCATTCATTAGGGTTTCAGAGCTGCAGTCTCATATTCCGTCCATTAATGTCACAGGTTTCACTACAGCTGTCTTTGGTTAAGGTGGAAGTCAGACTAGATTTTATTGTGCCACTGAGCACGTCTATAAGAATCCAGGAAACTTCAAGGAGAGTTACAGCTTCTTAATTTGTCACTGAGGCAGTATTTCTGTCTGGATGTCAGCAAGTCCAGTCAAACTGCCTGAACTGGACTGCAGGATCTAAAAAACTGCAGGTCACTGCAGAATCCATCAAAGGCCTTGAGTATATTCACCCACAAGACCTTTTCTCATCCCTAAGCCGGGGCCATTATCTTTTCTTTTCTGATTTTATCCTGACTGAGTTCATGGCAGTACTCCAGGACTTATAAAGCTACACAGTGTACCATGTGAGCCTTAAGAAGAATCCTGCTCTGAGCCCCAGTACTGGTTAGGTCTTGGCCATCCTGATGGCATTCTGGAAGTCCCACAATGACAACAATCCCTTTCTACAAGGCTCATTATAAAAAAAGTTCAGAGACAAAGAAAGCATGGCACATTTGATACCTAGAAGAAGTGGTACTAGATACTGGTGATAGCTATTTGGAATAACATTTATATTTTTTACAAGGTCATGTAGTGATAGGACAAGATATAATACCTCTTTCAAACTGGAAGAGGGCAGGTTTAGATTAGATATTAGAAAGAAATTGTTTATTGCGAAGATAGAGAGGCACTGCAACATGTTACCCAGAGACTCTGGGGACTTGCCATCCCTAGAAGTGTTCAAGGCCAGGTTGGATGGAGCTTTGAGCAATCTGACCTAGTGGAAGGTGTCCCTGCCCATGGCAGGGAGGTTGAAACTAGATAATCAATAAGGCCCCTTTTAACCCAAACCAGTCCATGGTTTTATGATTCTCTTAGACATTCAGGAAGGAATTAGTTTTAACAGGTCTCAGATATTAGAAAAAGGAAATATCCATTAATCCTTTCATTCAGTACAAAGTTACTTCTTTAAAAAGGCTAAGTAGTTCTCCCCTTTCTGACAGTCCTGGTTAGCAATGCTGACTTGTGAGCTATTTCCCATTAGAAACAACAGTGGAGCCAGCAGTGCTATCTCTAAAGTGCTATTGTTTGTTTACAGGGAATGTTCACTCCCCAAAGCACAGAGGGGAGTGAAAAACATTATGCAATCCATCCTCACAGCTCTAAATCTCTCCTCACTTCCCTCCTACCCAGAAGTCTCTCTCCCTCTCCTAATGGCTTTTCCTTGGCAATTACCACTGCTCCTGTGGCTATGTTGGCAACCCTCCTGGTGTAGTCTTGCCCCACTGCTGCCTCTGATGAGAAATAAAATAGAAATCCACTGCAATCAAATGCAACCAATGCCTTTGCTTCATCAAGCTCCGTGCAACATCTCTTTGGCCACTGCTGTGCTCTTCTTCTAGTCTTGTCCTGTGCTGTGGGTTTGGGCAGCATTCCTATGAATTCAGTTACCTATTTACATCTACAAAATTACTGGCCTCCTTACACTTACCATATATGTTACTCAGCATTTGTACCCACCAGTACTCACATCACACTGGTCAAAAGCCACAAAAGAGCAGAACAAATGATGGCACTGATCACTGATATGTATACTAGCATGAAGCAAAAGGACAACACTCTTTGATTTGCCTGAACTTCCCTTACTAGCTGAGACTGAAGATGATTGCATATTTATGATCTGTAGAGGAAAAGAGAAACCACCAGAAGCATGTAAAACACTCCTAAGTTGACAAGAGTTGAAAACACAACCCCTCCCACTCAACTATTGCAGCTTCATCCTTCTTCTCCAAAGGACTTCTCTCTGCAGAATAAGATACTCAGTATTTGCACAGTGTTATCCAATATTTACTGACACTGCAATGGTCAGGCTTGCTCAGGGTTTGGTGTACAGCAGGAAAAACACAAAAAACCTTGGCTGCAAATTCCACATGATTTCTGCACAGCGATCAGTCCATCAGCCTTGTTTATTCAGAAAAGAGGTGTCTTTTTTAATGGGATAGCAGGCTTTGCCTTATACAATTACTTGTTCCTGAGAAGAGGAACTGATGAAGGGCAGTAGATTAAAATGGTAGCTAAGGTCCCTAATTCTCCAGATACTTCTCAGCCAGCCAAGGAAGGGTCCTTCCAAGGAGTCTGGCTCCCTGTGTGTATGCTGCCATAGCAGTTCAGTGAACTGCAAGACTAAAGGTAACAAAAATCAAGTTTTGCTTGATTTTCTTTGCACTTATGACCTTCTAGTCTGGGTGCTATGAGGGGAACTTGCTCCACAAGTGAGGAGATGACAAAAATGACTGTGAAAGTTAACATTAGGAAAATGCACATATTCCCAATACTTATATCATACAAGCAGGCATCATGAGCAAGTGCTTTTATCTGGGTAGGAATGGCTCATTCTTGGAATACTAATAAAGGTTAAGCATCTCCACTTACAACCTGAAGGTGATGAAATTCTACTCACATAAAAGTCTTTTAGTGTTTTAACTTAATTTGGCCTGGACTTCCCTGAGAAGACATAGGAAGTGCATGGGAAATTATTACTTACAAAAGCAACAAACAAAAGAGATGAGTCAGATCTTTGCCAGCATCCCAGCCTGCACCAGGCTGTTGGACAGTCATGAGAAAGCTGTGAGACAGCAGCCAGAAACCTACAGTGAGTTATAAGGTTGGACAGAAAACAGCTCTGACAGACGTGGCACAAGCTGACCTTCTGCAGTGATCACAGCCATTCCTTACACAAAGGCACGATGCTCTCAGAAAACCTGGAGCAAGATTGTCTCAGAGTAACACTGAAATCCACATGTCAAAGTTATTTTCACACTGAGGAAATGAAAACCCAAGTTGGCTTGTCAGGGTGGAGGGCTGCTGACAGCCGCTGCACTCTGCTCTGTGCTCTCTGCAGTCTGGCTGAATGATGCCCCCAGCCCAGCTGACTGGTAGGTATTTTGGCTGCCCAAGGCTGCAAAAGGGACACATGCAAGGGAGGGATCAGCTGATGGACTTGGCTTTCGTTGTGTACTAACCACAGAAAACTCTCAATGCTGTGCCAGAGGAACAGGCTGCAGGAGACACTCTGGATTTAAGGCCAGTCTGTGCTAGAGATTAAATAAAATGTGGTTACAGTAAGGGCCTACATTTGGTTTATTTCACTTTCAAAACTCATATACAAAATTGACAGGTTGAGCAATATGAACATTTAGGGACATTTCTACCAGCTGCACCCCCACTATTGACTTTTTTTTGGTTCTGGTCTCTGCCAGAATAGGACAAAAGGCTTCAGAACAACAAAATAAACTTTGAAATTGTTTGGCTGTTTTAGGGAGCTTGAGATTACAAATGCCTGTGGGCTACAGACTTTGGAGAGAAACTTTGTGCTTGCATGCACTGATTTGTCTAAATACAGTAGAATTAATCATCAGATCGGACAAAATCTCTGTGATGATTCATCATCTATATTTTTTTCAGATTTTTTTATTAAGGCCAAGAAATTTTCATTGTTTTAGGTAATTTTCTTTGTAAATTGTAGGCTGCTGATAAGTACCCTGAGGTAATAATGAAAAAATAATAGAAACCAAGCACAATCAACTATTTGTGAAATCTATACAGAGACTTATAAGGCAATTATCTATAATTTAAATACAGTAAGAGATTTAATTTCAAATGATCTGCAACACAAATAATTTCATTACTACTATAAATGTCCTTAACGTTATCACCATATATTTTAGGTAGGAAACCCAAAATTCAGTGTGGAATCCAGAAGATGCAGGCTCCAAGGTACAATAATGAAAGATTCACTATCCACACAACCCCCCTAAACCCCCACTGGGCAATCTCCATGATCCCAAGGGATTGAAAGCTGCTAAGCTGTAGAAAACTGCAAAGATCAAGAACAGGGAGATTTAAGTGAGCACATATGAGGGCAAGTTGTAGCTCTCCCCATGCTCTGGCATAGTCCACCCCTTGCCACAGCAGGAAGGTCCAGATCACAACCTAAAGCAAAGCTTTTGGATCCATCTCCTATCTGCCAAATTATTAGCACCCACCACTATTTTTAGCAGGGCTTTTTTTTCCAGGAAATGAGCAATTATACTGTGTCCTGTCTTACCTGCTAGCTCATTTCAACAAATTTATCAGAAGGCAAAGGTCTCAAAGATGTTTGTTCCCATACCCTTTTATGAAAATTACTGTTGAGATAAAGAGAAAAGATAAAGGGGTTCATGTCCTCACCACTCTGGGGAGGGGAACATAGACCTTACAATGACAATTATCCTGACAGCTGCCCAAAACCACAGTTTGCAGCTGCACACAACATGTGCTACCTATTACCTACTCAGCCCTTGCTAACAAAGCCTTAGATCTCTCCTGGGCTGCAGGAATAAACAGAAGGCAGAGAAAAGGTGACTGTAGGAAACCAAATGAAAAACCAGAATGGTTATGGGACAGGATCAAAAAGGCACTGATAGGAAATCAGAGAGGACAGCAAGCAGAGCACTGAAAGCTGTGCTCACTGCTCCCTAAGGAGGAGGTGAGGGAAGGGGAGGAGCACAAACTGCTGTGGGGAGCTATGGTGAAGCACAGGTGGATATGAAAAAAGGATGAAGGGGATGTGGAAAGGAACATCAGGTTTCACAGATATGAAATGTTAGGGAACAGTGGACAGAAACCAGGAGGAACTCCAGATTTATCAGTTCTAGTCAGGCATTAGCCTAAAGAATAAATATCCCTTCTTCATCTCCAGGGGGAAGCTGATGGAGAAAGACCAGCTCAGTACTTGTTGTTGTTGGTCATTATGCAGCAATATGAAAAGGCAAGAGGGCTGGAAGCAGGTCCCCAGTGGACCTCTGCTATCCACATTCTAGAATTAAGGCAAGAGGCAAGCAGACCCATGCTGCTCTTGGCTTGTCATGAGCTGCTTTTCCCTACTGTATTCTCAGGACTGGATTCTCTGGTTGAACCAGAGAACTGCCAAGTCATAGCATAATTTGGAGATTAAATCCTCCTTGTATTTTAAAACTTGACAACCCCAAATTTCCCAGTGTCCTTTCCAGCAGTGGTGTTTCAGTACTGTTTAGGAGGGCCTCTGGGGAGGTCTGTCTGTGTAAGGATCAGGCTGCTGGAGCCAAGGACTGGGTAAGAGCCAAGCAGGTCTCCAGTATGAGGTCTGACTCTGGCTCACCCCAGATCTCCCTTCTTGCTAATGTGCAGGAGGGAGAGGGAAAGACCAGACTGCCTTCTGTCACCCACAAATAACTTTACAGATGCAGTTGGGTAAGGACCAGGCATTGAGGTGAGATGTAAGTTTCCAGAGATTCCACTAACCAGCAAGAATGGGTATTTCCCAATTTCAGTAACCTTTGCTGCATTTAAGCTCATCATGCCCAAGGGGCTTGATATTCTTTGTTCAAAAACAATTTCAAGTGTAGGAAAATTTGACTTGGCCCTGATTTTCCTCTGCCTTTTTGGAGGTTCTGTCCTACACCTGACTGTGTGCTGGATCCTGGAAGTATCTCAGTAACTGGAAAATTATAGGATCACAAAGAGAAATACTGAGATGGTCAATCAGTGCTGTTGCTCAGTTGATTTTGACCAAGAAGCCCTTATCTGTTTCACTGCTAAGCACACAATGTTTTCTGTTTTACTTGATAGTGCAGAGGTTAAGGGGGGACCAAAAACCCCTGGGAAGTTAAATTAGGTCCTACCCTGATTATATTTCCTTCCTGTGCTGTGCAAATTCTTCCAGGACCCACACCTTCCCTTTTAAAGTACACTGCAGGGAGCCTCAAGAATGAACACAGAATTAGAACAAAGTTTGACAAAGAGAAGAGAGATTATTTTGACAATACTAGAGAAATTAGCTTTCAGATAAATGAAATATAATTTGGTATACTATTAGTGAATCCATCTAATAAAAAAAAAAAATCTAACTTTTGCCATAAATTGCAGCAAATACAGAAAGTAACAGCAGCTTTTATATTAATTCTTCCATAATCAGGTCATAGAATCTTAGGCTCACAGAACTGTTTGGTCTGAAGGGGACCTTAAAGATAATCTAGCCATGGCAAACCATCTAATCATGGCAAACCTCTTGCCATGGGCAGGGACACTTTCTTCCACACCAGGTTGCTCAGAGCTCCATCCAATCTGGCCTTGAACACTTCCAGGGATGCAGCATCCACAGTTTCTCACGGCAACCTATGCCAGTGCCTCATCACCCTCACAGTCATAAACTTGTATCTAACCTAACCCGACCCTCTTTTCAGTTTAAAACCACTGCTCCTTATCCTATTACTACATGTCCTCGTGCAAGCCCCTCTCCAGCTTTCCTGGTACTGCAAGTGCTGTAAGGAACCTTCCCTGGAACCTTCCCTTCTCCAGCCTGAACAACCCCAGCTCTCTCAGCCTGTCTTCACAGGAGAGGATCTCCAGCACCTGAGCGTCTTTGTGGCCTTCTCTGAACTCTCTACAACAGGTCCATGTCCTTCTTGTGTTGGGGGCCCCAGAGCTGGACACAGCAGCCCAGGTGGGTCTCACCAGAGAAGATAGAGGGGAGAATCACCTCTCTTGCCATGCTGCTTTGGATGCAGCCCAGGACACGGTTGGCTTTCTGAGCACAATTCATGCCTGTTCCACAGCCCAATGGATACTGCTGTGCAAGGTTTTCATGACAGTCAGCACCATTTCCCCTCAGATTTACATCCTGGTATTCATTATTCTAAATAATTCTTCTCCCTCCTCCCTGTCTTTGGCATTTTTTGTTTGAGGTGGGGTTGTTTCTTGTGGCAGCAGCACAGATTTATGCCAGATCAAAGGAGAACACATTCTCTTGTATTTCCTTCACCAGGTCAACCTCTTTCTTCTGGACAACTCCACCTCTTCCTTCGAGCTTCTCCTGGTAAATCAGGGAATTTCAACAGACTTAAATCTAAATCACCTCTGACAGGAGCGGAAAGCCTGACCTTCATAAATTAACATGAGATTTGCTGTTAACTTCTGTAGGCCTGACATTTTCCCTCATGCCCATAAAAGTTTCTCATGGTTGTTAGAGCCAGTGCATACACATTTTTCTTAGGAAATGTGAGGAAAAGAGAGAGAGAGAAAGAGAGAAGACTGGAGACATGGAACAAGGAGCACTGGCTGTTTTTCTAATGAAAAGATGGAGCTAAGTCCTTTTTCACTCCCTTTTTCACTCATTGCAATATAGAAACTATGTTACAGCCTCACAACACCAAGAATGTCCATCCCATTCCTTAGCCTGCGTGGAATCTCAGATCAGGATCAATACACCAGCTCTTCTCTCTGTATGCCCACAAACCAATCTGTGCTTGTCTTCCCATTTTGAAAAACACTTCAGTGAAGTGGAAACAGAGAAGGGACAAGGATAGTGGGTACAGCACGCTGAAAAGGCTTGCCTGAAGAAGGTGGGGGGAGAGAGAGCAGTGGGAACCTTTGAATTACTTCGCCAGCTCTCAGAAGTTCCAAACAGGCTGAGCCATTTTCAGCAGCTTTGGGCTCCCTCTGCATGAACTACTTTCTCCTCACCTATTCCAGCCATGGTCTTCACCCCCTCATTCAATAATCTTGTCCCTTACCAAGGACTGTCTCCCACCTACGTGTCCTGACAGCCTCTTCAGGGCTTTCTGGCTACACAGGGTCTCTGTGAAGCTTTCCACAGACATTCTCCTTCAGTTAGTCACAAGACCAGTCTTTGGCTGGCTGTGGCCATGTTACCTGAACACACTGTTAAGCACATTCCTCTTCTCATGCACTGACTTCAGTGGCCTCTGGAAGAAGGCTGAACCAGGCTGGCGGCAACAGGAGAAGTTATGACAACTGATGTTTTTACAAGAAGTAGAGATTGTCTAAAGGGGTTACAAAACAAACTTTTGGGACAATAATCCAAACCCCAGTTTTCCCACTCACTTCTGGTCTCCAGTGTTTTATAGAAGGGGGAATAGAGACAATTCTGTGGTTAGGGACAAGTCTGTGGGATCACCACTTTTGTTCTAATTCCATTTGATTTGGTCTTAATGTGTCCAGAAATGGCAGGTAACTTTCCTTCTTTTCCTCCTTTCCCGTCTGCTGCTCAGACAGCACAACACCACAAAAAAAAGTCACTGATCAGAGCCAGACCTGCTGACAAGACAATTCTGTAGATTGACTGATGTTTCATTTACTCATTTTTCTTCAGAGACACAGATCATTATTCTGTCAGACCTAATTTTCACACCATCTGCATCCTGTTAGCTTTCTCCAGGTTCAGCTTAATCCCAACATGTTTTGCATTGTTCTGCAAGCAGTTCTCAAGGATATTTACATTTGTAGAAAAAAAAGTGAACTTAGGCAAGTTTTTTCTGTCCCCATAACTGTTCTCCAATGGTGATACAACCACCTTTACCAGCCCTACTCTCAGGGGATGCCAAAAGCTTTTCAGGAGCAGCTGAGAACTTTATACTTTCAAATACCACTGTGTTTATGAATTAACTAGTGTCTTGGGAGGCTGTGGTTGTAATAACCTACCCCTCACTCTCACAGAAGAAATAAAACCCTGATTCCATGCCCTAAATTTCCTCTTTACTATCTTTTTGTGAAGATAGTAAAGAGTCACTTTCAAAGATACTGTCACAATTAAAAGAGATCCTCAGGCTTAAAACATACCTTTTAAGCAGCATTGCACAGGTTCATTCCTGTGCTCCATAAGGACCCCTACAGTACTCATTAAGTGCATTTTACATTAAAAAAAGAGCAAAAAAATCAAAATACTACTATGCACTTTTTTTTTGTAGAGGCTTTGTGTCCTTACTCTAAAGCAAAAAGGACTCTCAAGCACAGTCTGAAAGCTTATAGGGGTTGTAGAAGCATTCCTAAGGAATTGGTGACTGTTCGTTAGCAGGATCAAAGAACCAAGATTCCTCCTTCCTTCCTTCCTTCATTTAGTGTCTCAAAGTTGCAAGCCCTGCTCTGGTACATTTGATTCTTTTCTTCTAACAAACTTCTGATGTGTATAAGGGGTTCCTGGGCTTTAAAAAGCAAACACTTAAAGGCACATCTTCCTTGGATACCCTAGGATAGCCTATCCTTTGCTTGAAGCCAGTTTTGTTATCACTGCTGCTGAACGTAAGCAAACCTGCCCTCCCCATGCCTTGAGCAGCTTGGTTCTGCTTCAGTGCAGCAGCACAGCTCCTGTCCAGGTGGCAGTGAACTGGCTATTTGGATTACTGCCAGCCTGGCCCAAAAAGGACTTGGATCTGCCCAGATTTATCCTTGAACCATCATTACACAGCAGCATGGACATCTGTAGAGGCAGAGGGGTGGTGGGAGGGAGGAGTGAAGGGATGCCAGGGCTGGATTACAGGAGACAGTCTGCAAAAGCTGCACGTGCGCTGACATAGGAGCTGAAGCTGTACAACTCTGCAAGAAATCTCCCTTAAGTCTGAATCACCCTTGATCATCATACACTGCAACAGATATATTCTCTATATGAAACAAGTCTTGTCACCTTGGGACTCTTATTTTCAGTCACATCCTTTGGCCTTGACAATGTGCAAACATATGGGTCCCCTCACCACCTTTACAGAACTGGTGAATCAAAGAGAGCAATGGATTTTCGAAACAAAACTGCAACCACAAGACACAAGATGAGGAGGAGCACAACCTGAGAAGTTCCCAAGAAGTGAGCGTGTTTGCCTATCTAGTCCTGTACTCCTCCTGTTTCTGGCCACAGCTGCAGACAGGACCTATGCTTAGAAAGAGCATATGTTACTCTTCTTTTGTGCTTATTTAACATGGTTTGATCATAGAAAAGAGATTTTGACAGGGTTCTTAATCATTACTGCAGAAGAGGTGCTATTGCTTAGTACTTTAACCTGTACTTATAAATTACATAATAATTTATATTTCTTATTTCAAAAATTCAAAATACAAAATGAAACTGTACTTTAGCCTGAAGGCTGTAATGCTTATTACATGGCTTTAAATAAACAAATATTGTTAAATCACCAGGGAGCTGGCTGGAAAACAAGACAGGAAAAATGTATTCAATATAGACACCTTCCAGCAAAAACTTAATAGCTCTTAGGCAACAGTGCCTGAATGTAATTTTTATAAATTTTATGGCTCCACCTCTATTTCAGTCATTTTAAATCTCTGAGGCTTAATCACATTGGAAGAAGTCTGAGGTCAATGGAAAAAAAAAATCCTGCCTGAAGGATTTAAAGCAACTAGTAAAGAGAAAGGCAGTAGGAGTTTGGGGAAGGCAGAGAACCTGCTGGGGCATCAGGAGCTATGCCTGGCCCACCAGAAGAAGTGGGGAAACTGTGGGCATCATAGATAAGCTGAGAACAGTTAAATGCTTGCAAGTGTTTTTGTTCCTAGTAGCTCTTTTCTACTGTTAAATATAGAAGACCTGTTCATTTAGACTGCTGGCTGGATAGCTTTTTGAAAGAAAGGAACACCAGGTGTCTTATTCCATTTGGAGCAAATAAATCTGCTAGCAGGGAGTATATGCTGGAGCCCTGACCTGGACGGAGAACTCTGTCCACTGGCCCCATAAAAATGCAGGTTAGAGAGGTTTACCCTTTAAGGGTTTGTATATAAAGACTAAGGAAGGGAAAAGAGGCATTGAGTCCTGCAATTACAACAACAGTATCTGACAAAAAAAACCTGAAGGCATGTAAGCATAGATAAATGTGCTCTGATAAATGATTCTGAGAGAAGCCCTGCTGGACATCTTGGGACTTGTTTTAGATGCTGTTGTACAAGAGCTGCTTTGTAAGCAAGTTACATGCACTGTGATCCTTCCAGGCTCAACCTTCAAGTATAAAGCCAAGCACTAATGGGGCTGAGAAAGATCCCAGCATGGGGAAGAAGCAAACGGTATCCAAAGGTTGCTACTGCTGTGGCCACAGACAGACTGCACAATAAGCTGTGCTATGTGGGCACATCCATCCATGTTGGAGCACAATGTGGGGCTTTAAAATGGAGATTTTAGCAGAAGTATTGGCATCTTACCTTGAACTACGTGACTTGCAGGCCAACTCCTAATGTACATAATATGCTCCAGGACAGAAAATATATCCTCCAAGACAGTAAGAGTCAGATTGAAAAAAAACAGCACATATATAAATTTCCCATTTTAGTCTCATCACTTTACATGATATAACAGCTCTTTTATTTTCACAATAAAAACACTAGTCTGCTAAAACAGCCTTGATTACATCCAAATCTGAAGCTAGGCTGGAATTCATTCTGTATCTTCAGGGAAACAAACTCCCCACCATAGGAAATCCAGTGTACCAAGGACATGGTCATTTGCTCTTTCCTGAAGAAGCCATAGGGTGGAATCCAGAAAAGACCCAGCCCAAATTTAGCAGCAAAACTGTTGGACTATGAGAACAGACATTCCTATCACATAAGTAAAATAATGTGGATTTAAAACATGAGAAAGACAGGAGCTACAGGAAGGGGAATTCTCCAACAGAAACAACTGCAGAGAGTTCAGCGTGTAGAAGGATGTCCCTGCTTTCCTGAAGATAACAATGGATGAAAAATAGAAGAAGCAAAGCTCCCAAATATTGTTTTAACTTACTGCAAGGTAAAGGCAGCCAGGAGGCAAAGACACAGCAGGTGTACAGCAGGAATTGCTGCATGAATATTGATCACCTGAGAATCAGCAGCTGCTGCATGAATATTGATTACTTGAGAACCAGCAGTGTGCTCTTCTCTGCCTGACAGTGCTCACAGCTCAACACCTGGAAACACAATCTGGGCTGTCTTATCTCTGCTACCTTTTACTCATGCCCAGAAGAAGTTAGTGTCCTCCCCCTATAAAAAGTCCAGATCCTTCTCTGGTTTCCTCATACACACTGAGGAGGAGGAGGGGATAAGATCAAGGCTTGGATAGATGAATGACTTCACCACAGCCCAGCAGATCCAGAAGTTGGACATCAAGGCCCAGAACACAATTACCTGGCGCAGACACAAGCCAAAAAGCAATCATGAGGAGCAGCTCATATGAAGGAATACACTGGCTTTATTGGGAATTTTCATCACAAGCAGGAAGCAAGCATGTTTGCCAAGATAATCTTATACATAGAAGTTATTTATTATCTTGTCTACACAGCCCTTACATCTTTAATGTGTGCCTCAGGGACCCCCGGTGACCTAGACTCAGTAGAACTTGCCTCAGTTGCCTCATCTGTAGCACTACTCTCAGCTGAAACTGCAGTCAAACCTCATGCTTGTGAAATGCTTTGAAAATGGAATTATTCCATTCCTTTACTTTGCAAATTTCTATTGCAAAAGCTTAAATGTTCATCTGACTACTGGTACATTTCAAGGACCAAAATATTTAAAAGCCTACAAAGGAAACTGAACCGTACCATTGAATTTTCAGGCTAGGTTAAAATGTACTTCAAAAAGCTAACAAGGGATTTATCTAAGCATTAATCATTAAAAAAGAATTATGCAGAATGGGGTCTTCCAACATGGTACAGAGTGCTTAATGTTGCATGAATTTATACAGTGACTGTTCTGAGCAGAGAGGGAGGCACTGATGCAGAGCATCATCTATGAAGATGATTCTAGTGGGGTAGTTTGTGGAAGTGCATACAAAAGTTCAAAATCAGCACAATGTATCCAAAACCCAACAATTACTCAAACAGCATTGCAGAGGGCACTCGGTGCTCCTGAGACAGCAGATGGGGAGGGGTGCAGCCCTAAGTTCAGCAAGCTCTTTGGGGACTGTACAGCACTGTTAGAGAACAAAACCACTCTGTTCACTGTTTATAGGAAGAAGTCAGGGCTATTCTCGACTCCCCAACTCATCATCAAATGTACACACACGAAGCTGCTGGCTGGTTCACTTTTTGATGAGGGATTGAGTTTTAGATGTTTTGGGCCACCCACATAAAGATGGTGTCAATACAAAAGAAACATTCACATGAAATTAAAAAATTGCAAACGCAGTCTCTTCACTCACCGTGGTCTCCTGAAAGCCAAACCATACTGCTGACAAGCCAGGCCAACTGTTGGGGTGTAAACTATGGGCATGAATTTCTCAATATCAGAAGTCAGCAGTCGGTAAAAAAGCTTCTCATTCCTGTCTTGCAATGTCATAAGAATAATATACCTTTAAAGTAAAAAAAAACCAAGTTATATATCAGTATTTATGGTAGGTCACAGTTTCACAAAAAGCAGTCATTGGTTCATTCAGTATGCACTCAGTTCTCCCAAGCCCTGACACTCCTTTGTGCTACTGGTACTTGATTAAAAGTATCATGAGCAGGCACTTGGAGCAAAATTTCCCAGAAGGCCTGGTCATCTCCACCACCCTCAGTGACAACTCACAATGACTCAGCAGGGCTGGACATCACAGCCATGCACAACCTTAGAATTCTGAAATTTGCATCAAAAGGCATCATACACAGCTATCAATACAGAATTTTCAAGATCAACATAGATATTTGTGACACAGAAAAGTCAGTGCAACTGGTCTACAGGGTAAGAGTCCTACTGCCTCAGTCCTCAGATCAATGCCTTAGATCAATGAGAGAGATGGAGATGCAAACCCTAGTGTCCATCACAGCAGGAATCAAACAGCATTTTCCATCAGTAACCCTGATGAACAATACTGGATGCAATGAAAACTCAGAAAGATTAGTTTAGCCAATACAATATCGCTTCTGTTTTCTTTTTATTTTTTCCTAACACACTGTCAGTTTTTTTTCTGTTCTTCCATCCAGTGTTTTAGTGAATGTATTGGGGAGCATACAGATGGGTGCATGAACTACATGTGTTTACTCTACCTTCAGTGCCCTGCTTCTTTCCTGTAGCCAAAGTACACCAGAACTCTCCAGTAATGGAGTGGTACAAAAGAGTAACATCAGTGGACCTGCTGGAACAGGTCCAGAGGAGGGTCATGAAGATAATCAGAGGGCTGGAGCACCTCTCCTGTGAAGACAGGCTGAGAGAGTTGGCATTGTTTAGCCTGAAGATGGGACAGTGCTGGGGACATGTAGCAACTTCTAGTATCTAAACAGGGCCCAAATAAAAGATGGAGGAGGACTTCTTACAAGGGCATGTATTGATTGGACAAGAGGGAACGGCTTCAAACTGAAAGAGGGTAGGTTTAGATTAGATATTAGGAAGAAATGTTTGAGTGCCAGCATGGTGAGGCACTGGCACAATTTACCCAGAGAAGCTGTGGATGTCCCAGCCCTGTCCCAGCCCTGTTCAAGACCAGATTGAATAGGGTTTGAGCAACCTGGTCAAGGTGTCCCTGCCCATGGCAGGGGGTTTGGGCATAGATAATTTTTAAGGTCCCTTTAAACTTGAACTACTCTATGATTCTGCTGCTGGAGAGTATGGACAGCTGGAAAAAAGTGACTCGGGGGAAACATGTACATTGAAGCAGAATCCACAATTTTTCCTCAAGGCTTTAAAGAACTGAAAAGTAAAGGCAGAAGGGAGAGGAAATAAGATATTTTTGACATACTTGTCCAGATCATTAGACTGCTTTTCAAAGTTTTTCATCACACGAAGGAGTTGAACGTCTGGGCTCAGGAAGCAAGGAGGAAGGAGGCCATGAATTCCCAGCTGTAGCCTTTCTTTAAGTGTAAAAGCCATTCCCTGGGAAAAAAAAATGAAGGCACACTCAAATGGCATAATATGCACTACCAGCTAGGATATCCAAGAAGAAAGCAAGCAACAGCATGCAGTCCCTGTGGGCCTGGATGCAGTCCTGCCCCACAGGGAGTTTGGGATCCAGACCACCCAGACCTGCAGCTTCTGGATTAGCTGTCCAACACCAGTAACGCTGTAAAGACTCGCACTCTTTTGCCATCTGAATTTGGTTTATTTCTATAGTGTTTTTACATATATTCTGGGTGTTTTTCACTTCATACTCTTTTTATATTACTTCATTAGCTCATGCCTACTAGTTTTCATGGCCTTCCTGGAAGCACAGCGATCATACTCCTTTAGAAATCACATAACATGTGTAGAATCATGGAATCATTTAGGTTGGAAAAGACTTCAAACTTCATCAAGTTCAGCCATTAACCCAGCACTGCCAAGTCCACCTCTAAATTATGTCCATAAGTACATCTACATAGCTTTTAAATACCTTCAGGTATGGTGACTCCAACACTTCCCTGGGCAGCCTGTTCCAATGCTTGATGACACCTCACATGAAGAAATCTTTCCTAATATCCAACACAAAACCTTCTTGGTGTAATTTGAGACTGTCTCCTCTCATCCTATCTATCACTTGTTACCCGGGAGAAGAGACTGACTTTAGGTGGTTGTAGAAAGCAACAAGGCCCCTAAGCCTCCTTTCCTCTAGGATAAACACCCCCAGCTTCCTCAACTGCTCCTCATCAGTTTTGTGCTCCAGACACATGCCCAGCTCCGTTGCCCTTCTCTGGACACGCTCCAGCCCCTCAATGTCTTTTTGGAAGTGAGCCCAGAACTGAACATGGGATTTGAGGAGTGGCCTCACCAGCACCAAGCACAGGGGACAATCACTGCCCTGATCCTGCTGGCCATACCATTGCTGATCCAGGCCAGGATGCCATTGGCCTTGCAGGACCCAGCACTTCACTTTGTTGAACTTCATACAATTTGCCTTGGCCCATCAATCCAGCCAGTGCAGATTCCTCTGCGGAGCCTTCCTGCCTCCACCAGATGAACCTCCCACCCAACCTGCAAGTGGTGCAGATGCTGGCAAAAACGTCTGAAAAACTATCAGCAATGCCAAGGAACCTGTGCCAGGACAGAGGGAAGGACTGAAACTAATTTTCCTGTTTGCCAGATCCATGCTTTGTACATACATGCTGTGACACTCCTTTCATTAGTAAAATGTGCACTAGTGCAAATTAAAAGAAAAAAAAAAAAGTCTTCATATATTTTAGAAAAGTTATTCAGCCTCCAGGATAGCTGAAAACAATCTTTATCTCACAAACATTCTCATAGCACTTTCTTCTGCTCTGAAACAGGATAGAGTTAAATATTTTAAAAAATTGCTGTAAGAGCATAGCAGAGAGAAACTGTTCCTCTTCCAGGGCCAGGATTTTGCTGCCAAGCGCAGAAACAGCATTGAGGCCTCCATAGTTGTTGAATGTTGTACCCAAGACATATCTGTTTCTACTGAAATGACTGACATTTCTGACACAAATTTCCTTCCCGGACAAGAGAAACTTTCCCCGACATGAGTTTCATAGCAGAACTGGTACATTCCCACAAGATAAAGTCTGAGATTTTATAAGTCATCATTTCTGAATTTAAGAAGAGGCAACAAGTTCTCATCAGAAAACTTGCAGACATCTGCATTCTCCAGAGACTTCTGAAGTACTGGGCTAAGATCAACACTGGACATCATCCTGGCATCAATATTTGGCTTTACATTGCCAATACTAGACCACAGCAGGGAAAATACAGCTACTGTGAATGTCAAAGTTTATCTACAATGAATGGGTAAAAAAGAATACTATTTCAAACCATTTAATTCCAGTGACCTTCGCACATGGAAGACAGATAATGAGAGACAGAAATATTTGTCAGTAAATACTCTACTTGCTTGTCTAGAGAAAGTCACATCAAAGATTGGCCAATCAGGGCTCAAACCTGCCCCCTGCTCATACCCTAGAACAGAAATGAAGCAAGCAAACACAGTCAACCAGCAGTGGTTCCTCCTCTGAAAAGGGTAGGAAAGGCAGAAACACAGTATCCTAGCTATTTCTGCATCCAACCACTGAAAATCTTCTTGTGGTAATTTTTCAATAGGAAATAAAGTCCTTTCAGTGTTTTTCCACACAACAAAACAGTGAGAAGTTTCAATATTTCATCAAATGATTACAGATCCAACACAATAAAAACTTTCTGTATTTCAGCTCATTTCTATTCAAAATAATACCATGATGCCTTACAGAAAGGACAGCCTGAATGGCCACTACATAACCCTTTCTTATTTTCTGGCTTGGGCTCTGCCTAAATGACATCTCCATCTATTCCACAAGAGCAGGAGCAGCTCAAACTGCTCCAACAGCCCAAACTGTTTAAACACAACCACAGTTGTGCTTGTTAGTACTCCAAGGCTAAGCAAGGCAATAGTGACACACAACATCTCTACTCACTGCATTTACTGCAGCTCTGCATTTATCTGAATGAGCTATATACCATACACGTGTGATGAGGAACTTGCTGCTTTCATAACCAGTTAAATCTCCAAAACACTTTTCAGTACAGAGCTGGTCCATCATCCAGTGCCTCTGTGGCAGGGCTGGGAGTGGTACAGAAATTGCCAGCTCTAACATTAAGGCTGCTTTCTGAAGTTTCTGTGAAGGCCCAGGAGTAGGACCCCATGGTGGGGTGGTTATATTCACTGAAACAGCACAGCGTGAAATGAATCTGGAAACACATTCTGCCCCAGATCAAAAGCTCAAATTCACTGAGGTATTGCTATGTTTAAGATTAAAGCTTTTAGATTTGGGGTTTTTTTTAAGACTGCCTGAAAGCCATATTGTACCTCTCTTTTTCTGGTCTTGAAAGGTCTAATGATTAGATGATGAGCCACAACCTTGCAGAGATAAAGCCAGGTGCAGCAATTCAATTTTAAATGTATTGGAAATGAGTTGGCATGGAGAGGGCAGATGCTATGTCACTAACCAAAAACAAAGGCAAAAATATCAGCTGCCCACAAGGCTTCACGCTAGAGAGAGGCTAAGTGAGGGGTTTTGTTCTGAAAAAGGCTTGCTGCAAATAACCTCAAATGCTTCTGTTTTCTTACTGCTGACAGCATCAAGTCTGTTACGTGGCAGGTCCCTCTTTGCAGTTAAATCCCAAAAAAGCCATTTATTTTGTAAACTGAAGGGTGAAGCCAATTCACAGATAATGATTGGTTTTATCACTGCCTGCACTTTATAGCAGTGAGAAGGGGGTGTTTCACTCAGGGCTGGATACGAGCAGGGGGGATGCTGGCAAGGCTTGTGTTTATAATTTACTCGTTATAGATCAGCCTTCTGTAGGTGGGAATAAAGACACAAATGATAGTTCCTATGGTATCAGAAAACTACTTTTAATGTAATGGGTGCCTAATCATGGGCTGAATTATTCTTTACCTAGTGCAGAACATCCAGAGTCCAGTGTAACTCTGATAATCTCCAGCTCCTGAGCATCTTTCTGGAGCAAAGCTTTGGCTTACTGAATCTATCCATATCCCTGTGCTCTAGAGAGCAATGAGCAGCCACAGCACAGGGAGGGCTGTGCGATGTCTTGGATGGCCAGACCAAGGGGTTCATGCAGTTTATACTGTCCCAGGCCATTGGCCTCTGTGATGCTGGGACTCCAGCTGCAACTCTCAAGAAACCTTTGGGACCACATCCTTCATCCATGCAAGTGAAAGCTGGTTTGGCAGTCTTTGAGCTGAGTAAACAAGCGAACATCTCCAACCCTTTGGCAATAGTTCCTGCAAATGGGAACTTCCTAGTCTGGCTAGAGCAGAGTGCTGGAAGGGCACGCTGGGGAAATACAGACACACAGGGGTCACCATTGCAAGCTGCAAGAGCAGGTGCAGTTAATCTATTTCTCCTTTACAACTAGTATGTTAGCAACCAGGCTAAGGAAGACCCAATAGTCAGGGAACTTAACAAGTTTATTATATACAGATTTTTCCTGGAATGTGTTTTCCATATATTTCCATAATGTGTTTTGCACCTGCCCAGTTTTATGGTAGGGATGTACTTTGATTATCTGCAAGCAAAAGTTCCTCCCATAAGGAGTCAGCATCAGAAGCTAAACTAATCCCCACTGAGACTGTACATGAGCTGGGGAGCAGAGAGCAACAGCAGAAAACATCCATTTTCTACATGGAGAAAGATTCTTCTACAGAGATCAGATGCTGTAGTAATCTCCAGTGACCTCCTTGACTCCAACTGATTTGATAAGCTTCTTCACAGTGCTCCTTCTCAGCTACTCAAGCTTCTCTTCCTGGTGTGGAGGGGCTTACAGGCACTGAACTCCACCCTGGAAAAAGCTTTGCAAATTGAAAATATTTGCAAAAAAAAGACTGAGGGAGGGACATCAGAGTGGCAATTCTTTCTTTTCTCCTTTTAAAAATCTTGTAGCTTGACATTACCTTTAATTTGGATGTGTTTGCGCTCTTAAGCTTAGGAAAAACCCAAATCTGTGATGCTTTGGGGTATGGGGAAGACATCTCTGAAACCTGGAAAGAAGAATCCCCTCTGTGTCTTCTCAGCAGTTATTGCTGGGCAAACCTTTTGTTGACTGTGATTTACAAACTCTTCACACAGTGCCTATTCCTCTTTCTGAGTTTGCAGTCACTGGTTGAAAAATCCCTCAGCCATCCCCTTTGCCACAAAATGATATGATAGTGGATTTCGAATCCTTTCATACTGTTCATCCTTCCTCTCCCACAGAGCCTGGGAACACTATTAAAAACTCCAAGACAAAGGTAATTAAGCAACTCAACTTTGTGTTCATTTTAGTTCCTGGGGAACCATCTTTAATGAGGTCCTCTAATTCAATTACAATGTAAGTTGTCCCTACTATTAATGAGGTTTTACCAGTAACTCTTTTGTTCTGTGCAAGTAACTTTTTTTCACTGGATTACATTTCTATTATTCTTCTCAGTGACTTTTGATTACACCAATGTACGACTGAGCAGAACTGGAAGATGACAAAGCCCCTATGCCAGAGGGACCTGATCCTGCAGAGTTTAATCTCACAGCAATAACCACTTTCCTGGTGAGGACACTCCTGCTGCAAGATGTGGCAAGGTTCCAGGCAAAAAGCAAAGCTGTGCTGTTCCCATGTGCTGCAGGAGGTTTTCTTCAATAAATAAAACTCATAAGGCAAATGTCTTCAGGGATTTTATCATTATCTATAGAAAGAACTGCAGTGCTAAACTCCTCAAGCCCTGCACTGTGATTTCAGACTGCAGTGGTACAGCTCTATACCAAAGTTAGCAGAGAACTCATTATTTCCTGCAGTTTGTCAGCCTCCAGGGCAGCAATTTGTCCTCCATATAAAAAAAATAAATGAAACTACTTGGTATAGACTTAATGTGTTTTGTCTGCAAATAAGTTTCTGTTACATTGAGAAAAACAGATTTTTAAAAGATGAATGACACAAAATTCCCCAAAGAACAGCTTGTTTGGCACACTTGCTTCTTCTCACAAAAGCAATGTTAAGATCCTCACAAAGTTCTAGCCAAGCTAATGGGAATATTTCTTTGGCTCTGTGGAGGGATAGATAAGTCTTTTGATTTTGACTAGATTCACAAATGTGTTTATATGCATGATGTGTCTACATACAAGCTTCAGTGTCTTTGGTAAAGGAGAAAACTAAAATCACTTCAGGGAGAACAAGACTGCCATATACAGAAAAATGTGTTGCCATAAGGAAGAAAAACCCCAGAGAAATCCTGAGAAATTATGAGGAGCAATGGACCACTGCAGAATCCCAAATGGTGGGGGACACATGGCGCATACAAACAACCAAGCAGAAGACCATTCCTGCCTGGATCAACCTAAATCATGAAGCACTTGCTGGTTTCCCTCTCATGTGTAGCAAAACATTGCAGACAGGGGTGGCCTGATGGAGTAAACAGCAATGAGGACATCAGGTTTTGGGCTGCTGCCAAGCTATTGGGCAGAACCCTGAGGCAAACCCCAAATTCTCAGTTCCTCACCAAAAATATCCCACGTAATCCTGGCACACAGATTCAGGAGATTGCCTCTCCTAAATCCAAAGCAAAGGAAGTCGCCCTGGTGCCTCTCCTACTTTATTCCCCAAATAATTCCACATCAGTTTTACACTTACAACTGTCACAGTTTTTCATGCCAACTAGTGAGTGAAACAAGCTAGTCTAGGATAGAAATGTCTCATAGTCCACATGCCCATGTCTCAGCTAAGGGCGAAGCTATTATTTCTTCTCATGAGGAAAGGGGGCAGGGTAAAATCAGTTTCTTCAGGCAGTTTGCCAAGCACTAACCCAAATATTTCATTTACTGTGATGGTGGAGACACACTTTTCTCCCAAATATAATGTTGCCACTAGACAGGAAGAATGCAGCACAAATGACAATGCTTGCTTTCCCAAGCCTCTGAAAACCAGCCATCATCATCAATTTGAAAGAGCAAGTATGCCTGAGAAGAAAGAGCAAGGCAATTCTGAGGTTTAAATGTGATTCAAAACATTAAGAAAATACAGTTTAAAAAGCCAGTTTTACAATGTCTGGAAACTTCTCTGATTGTACATGCAGCTGATCATGTGAGTTGTGGTTGCATACAATTTGTGTCTGGTGCTACTGAGAGCACTAACTTCCTTTTGAAGTCCCTTTTGAGTAAATCACATAAAATGAGACTTGTGCCCTTACTGCTCGCACACAAACTGCACCATGCTGTAGGTCTGGAGGGTGGGAGCCTCTCTGCAATTTGTATCCCTTTTGCTACTGCCACCCCAGCAAATGGGGCTGCTCCAAACATAGGCTGCAGCTGGATTACAGTTCATGGATGATTGCTGATGCTGTATTCGGTTAAACAACAATGAAAAACATTGCTTCAGCCATAAAATTAGCTGTTTCACAAGAAAACAGCTTGGATGGAAGCTGAATCTGAATGAAAGCAAAAGTAGTTTTGTTACTGACTGTACCAGAGATGTTTTCTCTGCTGTAGCATTCCTATGTCCTTGTCACTGTCCTCCTTCACACGCTGCTTCTACCAAAGCTCTGTAGAAAGGAACCATAGCAGCAGCTTCTTGAGCATTACCAGATGCTCTTTGCACATCCTTGTCTAGTCCAGGAGAAGCAGGCTTGGCTCCTGAACCATGATTTTGATAGCTGTGCAAGGAGATCTAACACATGTCGGCTTCAGAACATTTGAGATGTTTACAAAACATTCAGATACCCTCTCAGATAAAGGATTCTAGAGAAAGGCAATGTTGTCTTTTAAAAATCAGGAACAAGAGAAACAGACAAGGCTCTAACTAAGAAATTTGCCATCTTAGTAAAATAAACACACTAGAAAAGACACCCTGAGCTCTCATTCAATGATACAACCACCACTCAAAGGCAACTAAACACACAGGTAAACACAGGGCACCCCACAGGAAATCTGTGTGAGCCTCCATTTCCTATTTGAGTAATTTGCATAACTTTTGTTTTTCCCTTGCTGCTTCTGCAGTCCTGCACGGCAAGGTCACTGATGGACTTCAACCCAGGCAGCTTGTGCTGAGGCTCAACAGAGAAACCATCCCCCAGTGCAGTGCCCATTGCACTGGAACACAACAGAGGCATACAGCAATCAAGAGTGTCCAGCTTCCCTTTGGAGATCTTTGTGCAGTCCTCATTTGGCAGCTCACCTTAACATTTAGCTGTACTCTGCCACGCTGATATTGTTCCCCACTTCTCAGCCTTCCAGAGATTCAACCCTCCAGTGGTTTTGTGTCTCAAGTCATGAAACAAGTTGCTTTCCTCTCTCTACTCCAGCATTTCTACAGTTGCATTTCACAAAACCCCTTTTTAAGACTGATAGGTAGCTAAAGGTGTATAAATGCACGCACACAAATATGTGTGTGCATGTGTGTGCATGTGTATATACATATATACAAACACAGCCCCAGTGCATGTTCTTTTCCAATCCAGCTTCCAGCCAGTCCTGAATGATCTCCATGCTGACCTCAGGGGCCTGTCTCTTTGCCAAGCACATATTTTTCCTAAGCACACATGGGCCCTCTAACTGTCCAAACTACTTTTGGCACCACCAGGAGAGTAGCTGGCCTATCATGACTACCCTATGATCCGTCTCCTTGTTCTCCTTGTCTGAATATTTACTTCAAAATTTTTATTCCTTTTAATGCATAGAGGAAAAAGGAAGATGCATGAAGTGCTCACACACATGCAGTCTGACCCTCTGTTTCCAGCTCTCATCACCTCTGCGTGCACTCTCCCTGCTTTGTTTACTGACAACTCAATGTGAGCTGTTCCTAAACCCTATGCAGTTGAATGCTCAGCACTTGGCCCTGACACTGAAGCATCTGGGCTGCAATTTCTACAGAAACACAATACAAAATGATACATCCTTTCTATCAAACTTCCCCTTCAGGACCTCTAAATATTCTTCCAATTATACAGTCCTTTTATTTTCCATCTTTTTTGCTCCTCAAAATTTCAGTTCTATTGTTTCCATATGGTGTGAGTACACTATGTCCAAATATTCCAGGTGACAAAATACTACTAATATCATACCAGTGCTTTAATTTTTATCACTTTCTTAAGACTGAGCTTAATCACTTCAAGTTTCAAAAGCACACACTGCTCCATAAACTGTAAATCAAATACGTAATAAAGTTCCTGAGATTTTTTAAAAAGAAAGTTCAAAAATGAAACTCCCATCCTCCTCTTCCAACTGTTTTTAATCAAGGACAGTATGAAATAAGTTATCCAAGTTCAGAACGAAAAAAAAAAAGAGAAGGCACAATTACTCGGAGATGAAATTTGAAGATTAAACCCCTTTTGATTCCTTGAGCTGTCTGACAAACATTTCTGTGGGACAGCAATTGCAGCAAGATGTTATGAAATACTTATGTCAGTTTGTAACATGCGTGACCACATGTTGGTCAAGACAGCTGAGCTGTTCATTATTGCTAGGAAGCTGTAAATCACCCCTCTGGCAAACCTTCACATGAGTTTCGAAATAAATTGGTTCTGTTCTTGGTCCCATTAGATGCTATAGCTTGAAATGCAAACAATATTATTGTTGGCATGGCTGCTGCCTGTCCACCTCAGCTCAATTACTCCAGCCTGTCCTAGCTTAAACAAGTATTGTCCGAGGCCAAAGCAGTGGCTTCCTTCCTCCAGCAGAACATCCATTCCTCTGTACCCAAAACAATTTGGCTAAATGACACAAAGATGAAGCGTGACTGCAGTAAGGGTAACAAACAGTCCAGGGTCTTTGAATAAACAAGTGTTAGCCCAAAATAATTTGATATATGGGTGATCAGGTAAAGATTATGGTTAAAGCATTGATTTCACTCATGCACCTCAGTCAGGAGACACCAATCAAACCTCCAAACCTGCTATTCAAAGTGGAGTTTCAACTTAATAACAGCTGCCTTACTAAAAAGAGATGTTGCAGTGTGGGGAGCATTGGAAGCAGAGCCAAAGTCTGCAAATACTGGGAATGCTGAAATGATTTTTGCTCATGGACTGCCATGAAAGACGTGTAGGCAGGGCACATCTTTGGGAATAGACCCCTCAAACTCAGGTTTGAGGCCAAGGTTTTGATGCTTCTCTGGCTGGCATCACAGTAATGTAGCAACATCAGAGAAAAGCAAATGTAAAATAACTTTTAACTTCTCAGTGTTTAAAATAAATGAAGGTCTGGGTAGCCAGAGCCAAAAAGTTGGATGGAGACCTTATATTGACCTTTAAAAATAAAAAGGACACTTCTAGGAAGCATGGGGACAGACTTTTTAGTAGGGCCTGTTGTGATGGGAGAATGGTTAGTGGTTTTAAACTGAAAGAGGGTAGGTTTAGATTGGACATAAGGAAGACTTATTTTAGAATAATATTAATATTTTTATAAGGGCATGTAGTGATGGGACAAGGGGGAATGGCTTTAAACTGAAAGAGGGCAGGTTTAGATTAGATACTGGGATGAAATTATTTTCTGTGAGGGTAGTAAGACACTGTAAGAGGTTGCCCAGAGAAGCTATGGATGTCTCATCCCTGAAAATGTTCAAGGCCACTTTGGATGGGGATTTGAGCAACCTGGTCTAGTGCGTGACATCCTAGCCCATGACAGAGGGTTGGAACTAGATAATTTTTAGGGTCCCCTCCAACCCCATCCATGACTCTGTGTTCTGGGGAAAACAAGGCTACAATTCACCATCAATATGCTTTTGGCAGTTGTCAATGCCTATGTGGAGTTTTATCATATCCAGCATCTTCTTCCTGGGCCTGAAACTCAGATGTAAGAAGCTACCACACTATCTATAAAATCTGAGTGAGGGAGCACTCCTGAAGTTGTAGGTTACCATTATGTTTAGCATTGAACAAAACATAACAAGTCACACTCTGCTTTGTTACTCCTCACAATAAAAGCATGGTTGTCAGAGCATGTGTCCATATGGCATGTCTTTTGTGTGTTTACAAAAGCTTTGTTTTCTGTCCCATCAGTACACAGAAGTGCTGACTTTTCCATGTCAGTCATTAACCAACATCACTTACTTTCCAGCAGTGTGTCTGACTTGCTGCCACACAGCAGCATCCCTTCCAAGCCCAGGAGAAGAGGTTGGCATTTTTGACTGACTGATCCATCACTCATTTTGATGAACTAAGGTTTCTCTTGGAGGGAAGACCTTAAGCTGAGCAGCACCCCAGGGAGTTACTGAACAGTTTTTTAAGAATGTGCATAAAACTGCATCAGCAACCTCTCCAGTAAATAAAAGCCATAGGCTGGACAGAGGCCCATGAGCCAGAGAGATGGAATCCCAGTCCTGATACTGGTGTGGGCAAACAGAGAAATTGATTTTTTGGTGTAGCTCTCTAATAGTATGCAATGGTCAGGAGAAAGCCAGTAGGATACTTTAGCCCCCACAGCAGGGTCAGCACTGCCCCAGGGGCTGACTCTTTCCAGAGCCCAAGGGGAGTTAGTTCCCAGTCACTTGGACACGAGCATTTCCAAGCTCAAGTGCATTTCCACTCGTAGAGCAGTTTCTACTGTGTTGTTACAACACAGATGTAGAATGCTTCTTCTGTCCTCTCTCTCTTTTCTGATTTTCTTTCACAGAAAATGCAAAGAACTTAGGTGGCAGAGATGATAACGAATGCCAGATTATCTCGTGGCTGTTGCTATTTCCAGGATGTATCACTCAGAGCTTCCAAGAACGTCAGTGAACATTTTGTTTGGGCTGCAGTACTGACACACTCATTGTATTTCCTCTGATGACTTCCTGAAGCAAGGTTTTTGTTTTTTCTAGCTGATAGCAGATGTATGTGTGCCAGAAGCTAAGGAAATGAACACCATTAGTGCCAAACGTGCAGGATGAACCTGACGGTTGCTTCAGCACACAATTAAAAAAAACTTGCACTAAAAGTTGATTATTTTCACAGTTATTAGTAACTTGTTATTAGTACTTTCATGATAGCATTCTGTGTACAAATAATGTCAGTAATAACAAAAGATAATACTACAGACAGTTCCTACACATTTACTTCTCTAGGCTGTGTTAGGCAACTTGGTACACACTTTAAGTAGAGATCACAAAATCACTCCTGCTGGCATACAGTGGTGACCTGCTCCCTTTGGGACAGTGGCTGTTGTGAGTTCACAGCCTTCTGTTCAAGTGTACACACTGTATTTCAGCCAAAAATGTTAAACCTTGCTTTTTAAAGAAATCAATCTCTCAAGTTGCTTCCAACCCATACTAAGATTTAGTGCACCAAGCCCTTGAATATAGATTGAATTTTGACTTAGAGCTTGGTCTCTGAACCACTGCAATGTCTGGTGTGCAAGCTTCATATATGTTGCCAAAGATATCTAGCTCTGGAAGAAGCTTTCAGAGAATGTCAAGAAGATCCTGGGTGTGACCTTCTGGAAATAACCAAAAGCCTTTCCCTTCAGCAACAATGTCCCTAACAATTTGAAACAACCTTTTATTCCTCAAGCCCTATCAACTCAACTCTTCAAAACCACAAAGCACAACAGAGAGCTTAACCACAGATGGAGTCTGGACTCCCCAAGGGAAAGAGGGTGGTGTCTCCATGTCTGAGTCCCAGGATGACAATCAGTGATATGAAGTCTAAAGATGAGCAGTTGCTTGTCTAAGGACAAAAGCACTGAGTTAATCCTTCTGCTAGAACAAATATAAAAATCAAAACTTTAAAACCAATTTAGAATTTTTTCAGAAAGCCATCTCTTCTGTTCAAAGCTTGCAGATTTGTTCTGAGCCGAATGCAGGCCTTCACTCAGCAGCAGGCTAGGGTGCAAATTATGAAGCTGACATTTAGGCCTAGCAAAATCAAACCCTCTATGTACTGAAACAGAAAGCAAAGTGGAATAAACTTCCTTTGTTCCTTAGCCAGAGAGTTTGGCTTAGCCCTTAGCCTAGCCCTTCTTCCCAGATTAAGAGAAATTGGACTCCAGTGGTACAACCCTGGCTCCACAGCAAAACTCATGTTGAATCCAGAGCAGATCAGATACGATAAGCCTTTTTTTTTTGCTAGACAAAAACATAAATGTAAACAATGACAATTACTGCATTATTATTAAAAAATAAAGCCTCCTGTAAGTGGAAGCTGAAGCAATGGCAAGACATAGCAAGGTTTAATCATCTAAACCTGCAAGGTCATGTGAGGAGGAGGAAGTAGGACTCAGTGATGCTTATGGATCACTTCTAACCAGAGATATTATATGATTCTGTTATCTTACAGACTTAAGGTTTTTAAAATAAATGTAACTTTTGTAGCAAAAGAAATGTTGCATTATTAAGTTACATGTCTAGGAAGAAAATCTCATGCTTTTTAATTTATGTAGAATCAACAGAGCCAAATTCAGTATCAGGTACAATTGTCAGTGAAGTGCACTCTTTCAAATATAAATCTTTTAATTTCTGCTATTCTGAAATGCCCTCAACTTAGTGTCTTTGGATTTGAATTTAGCTAGCAGATAAAATATTTTCTCTCCACTTGGGTTGGAAAGTCAACTTATATTTGATAAAGGAGAACTGTTTTTTCTTAACCATTCTTTTACCAAGAAAATTAATCATAAATAAAATCCATTTAGTCAAAATGAAAATGAAATGAAAACAAAATTTCATTTTCTTAATGAAAACAGAGTTCTACTTTACAGGTGCATTTAGGTACTTGTAGATGCATAAATATACCTACTTGGATTATCAAAGATATGTTAATAAAGTATGTCTCTAATCTGCATTGTGTTCAGATCTCAGAGATTTGAAATAGCTCTGTCTAAACACTTCCACAAGTCTGACTGGAAAGATAGTAAGAAACAACATATTCTCTATTGGCTGTATTTTATTTATTTTATAAACTAGGTTTTCTCATAACATTATCCTGCGAGGCTGGGTATACAGACACACACACAAACACACACACACAACACACACACACAAAAAGAAGCCATAAAAATTTATTTAAGAGAGACCTTGCCAAATAGCCCTCATATAAAATTAGAATAAAGGCATCTGGGAAAGGAAAAGAGAATACATATAAATGGATCTAGACAAGCTTATCTGGCTGCTCAGCTAAAAACAATGTCTTGGGGCTGCCTTCTGATAACAAGAACTTGCTTACACCATACATGTGCATAGGCATTGCCAGACAAGGGGAAACAACATTAAGGAAAATAAAGACAAAATACAAAATTAGGTTTCCTTCTTGTCACAGCCAGGACCTCCCTTCAGGTCATTTACTCCAGCAGGATGCTGTTTCTGCACCACAGTGCTTTAACTCATGAGTTGCTTTTGCTACAGGGGTTCATTTTGTTGAGGGGGCTACATGAATTTTTCTAAATGTGTAGTTTGTTGGACAACCAAGTTCCTCACGTTCTAATTTTGAGACCTTCTCTGCAATTTCTAAGGCTTAGAACATCCCAGTTTATTAAAAGAATGTGCACATGCATGGTATTGATATTTTTTTTTAATGAGTCCCAGAATCAGTAGGAGGTTAGTGTCCCTAACAAAAGCACTAAAGGTAGAATGGCATTTTGGGAAAGCTTCTACCAGTTGATTTCTTCTATTTAACCATGAACAAACAAAAAGAAAAAAAAAAAGAAATTAAAAGTGAATACACAACACATTTTTCACATGGAGCCATGTAAATGAATCTTTTCTGTTGGTTTTTTTTTTTTTTGTTTGTTTTTTTTTTTTTTTTGTTTAGAGGAAGAGAAAACAATGAGGTGCAGGTATTAAATTGTACCAAGGAGACAGACATACACTGTTAGTGTGGTTTTGTCAGCAAACATTTGATTACTTGGAGCTTTCTTTAGTGCCTGGAGCAGAGCCAGGTGGTGACTAGTGGTGGCACTGAAAGAAGAGGAACACGGTGGAAGTCAGTCACCAGAAGAGACCTTTTTTGCTTGTGCTTTGCCAAGTTGCTTGACAACGTGGCTGATGGAAACAGCTTCTTTTCATCAGTTACAATGCGATTCTTTCAGCCTCTTTCTCAGCTCAGCCTCATTGTCAGCCCTGTACACAGCCCAGTGCCGAGTTCTGCAATGAAGTCACCATAGAAATGACATGATGAGCATGTACTGACCTCCCAACTGTGTTTCCTGGTCCTGAAATAAATTTGGGCTCAGTTATTACGGCGCCTCTGATTTAATAATTGGCTTTTGGGAGACACTCAAATGCTTCAAATGGAATCTTTTCTTCGGGTCAAATCCCGTCTCTTATTGTAGCCTACGGGAATTCTGCCATTGGACTTTAATGAGACAACAATTTGGCCATTAATCCATGAAAATTTGCTACTCTGGTTCACACTGCCCTCCCATTTAGGACCCTGTTGTTCAATTCGCTCTGAACCAGCTTGTTTTCACTTTCAAGATAATTGTGCAGACTAAAGAGTAATTCAAACAACAAATTCAGCAAGAGCAGGCATTAGCTGCATTAACTGTATGGCTGCTGGCTGGACACTGCTAAACTCCACTGCAGCATCCTCCCGAACCTGCTAACAGTCACTAAGTCACTGAATAATAATTTCAACAAAAAGACAATAAAAGCACCATAAACAACGAGTTTCTATGGTGCACAGCCTAGGACCATGCATATCTTTTAGATCTGAGAGAGAGGAGTCAATTCTTTAGGTCAGGAAACATCAAGGATCAAATTCTCTCTAGTTGTATATGAGGGCTCGCATTACTGGGAGTGTACCTTAGGGCACACCTTCCAAACTGCCTCTTGCACATTGGCTGATTTCTGGAAGTTTCAGTCTATCATAACATACTGCATTTTTGTAGTCTTGTTTGAGTCGTAGGTCTCTGATAATCTTCAAGCAAGATACAAATGTTCTTGTAGAAATGTCTGTATAGTGCTGTTCAGCAGCTGCACACTTGTGTTCCTAAGGACTCTTCACAGACTTGCTTAGAAGCAATTCATGGACTCCTGGGGCTCACAGATTAAACACCAGTGGCACAAAAAATAATGCAGATTTTCAGAGGTGACCAAGATCACAGTAACTACCACTAATTTCAAGTCTGTTAGATAACTTTTCCTACCTTGGCAATTGCTCATTGCTCTTGTTCACAACTAATTTCAAGTTGTACTCCTGGATTTCATTCCTACATTTTGCAGCACCCAGAGAAATGCCTTTATAAATATGATGGCAGATTCTCTGTGTGAAAGAGGGTTGAATAAAAAAATATCCATTTTTCTGTGTCTCTGGTTTAAAAAACATAGCATTTCTCTCCTGTTGCCTCTCATCGATCCTGTTTAAGTGGTCTGGCACGCTCTGAAAATGCACAAGGGCTCTATTATGTCCAGGCAGTAGGTACAGCAGGTTTCACTGGACTGTAACTGATTTGTTTCAGATGAAGGGATGCTGTTAACCACCACTGTGAATATAATTGCTTAGTTGATTTCCACATTCTTGTCATTGTTGGCCTGGCTACTGCAAGAACAAGCTGGTGAGGAATTCCCTACTGCTGGTTAAAAAAAGAAAAGTAAAAAAAAGGAAGTCTTCAGGTCAAACCAGGAGTTCATCCAGACATGCCCACACCAGACGCCTTTTTACCACTTCACTACTTTGCTCCTTCTTTAGACCAGAACCAACTCCAGAAGGGGAGATCCTCCAGGTGAAGAGGGAAAGGGACCTGTGCATATGGCCAGAATACAGAGGTGTCACCTCCAAGCTCTGGGTTGAACAATACTTGATACCTTCTGTGACACGTGGCAGGGGGCTCAGAAGCCTTTAGCAGACTTTCAGTGCTGGTTGTTGCCTGCAGTCTGTCCATACCCAAAGCACAGCTCAGCTCCTGATGTATTGCCTCTGCAGCATGTCCTGTGCCATGAAGTTTGTGGGAAAGTGATTTCAGCTGAAACCAGATCTGGGTGCTTCCACCAGAGCAAAAAGAAAAGACACAGTTAATTTATCACACTGGGTCTTAGCAGTTCTGGATTTGGTTCCCTCCCCTCTCACAGGCTCAGACCAGAGTGTTTCCACCGTGGAGTCTGGTAGCACCCGCAGCCTCCAAGAAAGACTGATGCCTGCCTGTGCCAGACATTATACATACATGGGGTCCATAGGTTCTGATCTAAAAGTTGTTGAGCAGCATAGCCTTAGGAGTGGGAATGTTACAGGGAAGGTATTTGCAAAGGTGTAAAGTCTAGTAGTCCATAGGTCCTGGGTATTCAGGAGACCTTAACATCTCTCTACTGCCAAATCCACTACATTTTTAATCTACATTCTTTGGATTTTTGTTAACTTTGTCCCTCCCATGGAAAACTCACCTGCACATCCTTCCTCCTCTGACTTACTCTTTTCAAAACACCAGAAATGAAGGCCTTCTGTTTTTACAGAGGCTTTTGGATCACCTTTATCATTATTGTCTAAATATGGGGTGTATCATATTATTCATTTCTCAGTAAAACTCCTTGGAAAATAAGGTGGAAACACTATAATTTATAGCCTTTTGAACATGTTACTTGGTTTAAGTAATTAACCAACATAAAATCTCCTTATGAAAAAAACCAAGCTAAACCAAAAAAGCACTGTGGTGAGACACAGCCCTTAACAGAATCAGCCTGGCAGCATTAAGTATTGACAACTATGCTTGCAAGCTTTGCTTACCAACAGCACAGACACAAGCTCAATGCACTCCAGGTACCAGGAGAGGACTGTAACTTGCAGATTGACTGAAAGAAAAGCAGCCTATTTCTTTTAAATAAATGCAAAGGTGTTGTTCCGGACTATGAACAAACCGTCAGAAACATTCATATTAGAATAGCCCTTGTCATGCCTCACAGCCTTAGGGTCCAAAGCAAATTGTAAAAAAAGATATAGGAGATCAAAACAAAGCAATGAAGAAAGATGGGCTCTGTCCCAAAGACTTGACTGGTACAGAAAGGCAGGAGACAGCAGAGGAGCAGCACTGATTAGCTTCATCCTCAGCACAAGCCTCGCAGCGCTCTCAGCATGCCCGCTGCCAAGTCAGTAAGTCAGCTCAAAAATATTTGTTATGTTAAAGTAATCCTCTGTGCAAGTGGTTTTAGTGTAGGATGACATTTGTCTCAGAGGTAAAACACAAAGGAACTTTGGCTGAATTCTTATTGTGAGTGACACGAAGAAAAACCCCTCACCATAGGACACCGATTTATTGCCTATGGCCCCATTGAAATGTCTGCATAGAAAATCAGGCTATTCCCATCGAGCTGCATGACACCCAGCTGGGCATGCTGTGCAAATGAGGAGCTCACAGTGCCAGCTTTGGCAGTCACCAGGCCTGCTGAGGACAGACATGGCTAAGCAGGACAATCATCCTATAGCACAACACAGTCAAGGGGTGCTTCCTTGGAGGGACAACATTGAACAGACCCTATGGATCGATACAGCAGAGTGGAAAAGAGAGCGTGTTGTTCCTTATAAAAGCAAGGAAGACTGAGGAAGAGATGCTCCAGATTTCTGTCTTGCTTCATGTAATTGGGATGCATTACCAGCTGCAGGAGGTATGTAACCAGCATAAATTACTGCATCATTAGCTACCTAATAGGCAGCTCTTGCTCTCAGAATTAATTGGGTGATCCAGGAAGGGTAGAATAAAACTAGACAATGACTCTGTATGAGATGTTTTCCTTCTAAAACCATTCAGTAGCAGCATTAGATCACCCCCATCTGAAGGCTGTAAAAAAAAATTTTGGGATGGCACTACAGCAAAGAGTACAGATGGCTCCTAGTAATATTCCGTCACCAGGGACCTTGTATTGAGTCCTTTTACATTCTTTCACATATTTTGTGAATACATCACTGATCCTACAAATCTGACATGTAGTAAATAAGAAGTTAAAAGATGATCTAATTTTCCCAATAGCTCACTTCCCATATACATTTTACTGCAAACACAAAGGCATTTCAGCTTTCTGGCACTGCTGCCATGCAAAGTTCACAAGTTGAATTTTGTGGTCTCTGTCTGACATGTGCAAAATGGCTTTTTAGTTTAACTGCATCAAAGGGAAGTCTCTCCAGCCTGCAGAAGTGCAGTCAAACATGGATGTTTAGTTTCAGCCTCACAGGAAGGGCTGAGAAGCACACGCAAAGCATGCTCCTGCCAGCACAGCCCTTCAGGGAGGTCACAGGCTAAAGGTTTACAGCACTTTCTCTAAAACAGGAAAGGAATTAAGTCATTGTTTCTATACTGGACAAAAAGTTAAAGAAAGACTCAACAGCCAGGCTCTGCAGTAAGCAGATGGAACCCACCAAATACTTCATAAACTTCCTTCTCTCCTTGAACTACCATGGCACCTTTGGGGGACATCTCTTCAACAACTGCTCAACCCAGAGCAGTTGTTTTGGAGGTGGTACCAACAGAGCAAATCCTGCCCAAATAGACTAATACAGCATAGGAAGTCCAGGTCCAGGCACACAGCAGGGCACAAATGCGTACCTGCAAGATAAGCAATGATTTTGAGATGTGCTGCTTTGGGACATGGTTTAGTGATGGACTTGGCAGTGCCATGCTAACAGCTGGACTTGACCCTAAAGATCTTTTCCCACCTAAACAATTCTATGATTCTGTATCAGTAGCTTGGTCAGGTAGTCGTTGTTTGAAACGTTGGTTGAGTGTTTCAGCTTTTGTGGTTCTCAAAGGAAGTTCTTTCTAATGTAGAGAAAATGAGAGAAAGCAGAAAATATTACAAAGGAATGACAGAGGCTCACGTTGCAGGCTGCTTTGAATCAGGAGTCAACATCTGACAATAAATAAAAGAAGCCATGCAATGAGAATCACCTGTGAACTGCTCTGACCACAAAGACTGGTTAGATTCATTACAGAAAAGTGGAGAAAGAACAGCAGCACACAGAAAAGCCAGAAACGAAGCAAAAATACTTCAGGCTAATTCAGATACAGGATTCTAAAAGCCTGGATGAAATGACAGCTGTATGACATTTCAGCATAAGACAGACCACGCACTGGAGATGTTATGCAAAAAGACACTGAGAACATGCAGATATACTGAGTACAACCTTTAGAGAGACACAGAGTGCCTGCTTACATTGGGATGGAGGCTGCTGCAGCTTACAGTGATCCAAAAAGGTAGGGAATGAAATACAAAGTTCATCATCCTAGGTACACAATGATGAGCTAATAGCCAAATAGCCTTAAAAAAGGTCAGATAAAATTGTATCTGAAATATACTAAACTGTAGTTCGTAGAGAAAGGACTGCAGTTTGGAAAGAGATTTGCATGTGGACAAATATAAAATGTACATCACACACAAGTGACGGTAGTTGCACTTGTAGTTATGTTTAAGGTCAAGGAAAAGAAAGGGACAAATGGCAGGAGATATTCCCCAGGAAGTCTTCCAGTGAGCAGAAAATAAAAATGTGATGAGAGATGTATGAATAGAGGCAAACAGCCACAGATGGCAAAGGAAGATGGGACTTCAAGAACAGAGATGTCATGGACTTTGTTGAAGCTGGCAGAGATTGGAATAGAAGGAAGGGTGTAAAATACGGTCTTTGAGTCAGTTTTTTTCCTAAGACAAGGAGATCTTGTCACTAGAAATGTTTCTCCCAGCAGGAATGCACAGTATGTACCATATTGTTATTTAGACCACAGAGAAATGCTCATTTGAACTTTTATTGAAGAAGAAGAAACTTCTATATCACTAGGATCTGGTCCTACCCCACTAATTTCTCATTCCTGGTATTATAACTGTTTCCTCCAAAAAAGAAAAAAAAAAGTGAGGCAAGGGATTTATGACTTTCTTAAACCACAGCTTAGCTGTAAAAAGGAGACAGGGAGAAACTTGTATGAAAAGACCTCAGAAAAGGGTAAAGTAGAGACCACGGAATGACAATATCTGTGAGTGCACAACTCCTCTTCCATGAAAACAGGTTGAACATTTTGATTTGAAAAGCTTTTATCAGCTTCAAAACCCATAAGGGTTTTCATACCCATAAGGTATGAAATCTTGCACTTCTTAGAAATTAATACGTAGCCTTCAAAAACCTTGCCAAGGAACCTGCCCTGTCCAAAAGCTCCAAGCATCCACTTCTACATGGAGCCTACCAAGGGGGAAACACCACCAGCTGCAGCAGTACTGGGGATGCCCCTGTGGCATCTGCAGGAAGGTCTTAAGCTAAGCCAGCAGTTTCTTGCAACCAACATCAGAGCTGAAGGCAGCTGTCAAGAGGGAAGATTCCCCACAGCTTGCGGTCCTTCTCTCTTTCTCTTTTGATTCCTTCTGAATCCTGAGCAGCTCATCAGGGCAATTCTCCAATCCCGAGCCAAAACAATTTGAACACTCACTTACAACATGGTGCTTATTGAACGTTTCCCCCAATAGCATGCATCTCTGTTTATAGTGCCCTTGACTAATGCAGGCCCTTCCCAATGCCGAACCTATAGGACTGGGTATTTTAACAGGGTATTCATTTTGTATTAAAAAAGCATCCCTTAACTCTAGCCAGATGTCCACCGAACTCTGCAAAAAAGCTTTTTCCACCAGTGCCACTTGGTTTACTCTTACATCTGTTGCGTAGCTCAGGAATTAGTAGAATGTAAAACTTTTTATGAATTCCCTCTGCCCTCATTCAGTGTTAATGTATTCAACATGTTTTTCTAAAACCACATGCACGTTTTTTCCATTTCTTCTAATTTACTTGCATAACTTAACTCCCAAAGCTAACCTGGAAAATTCTCAGAAATTGAAGACAAACCCCATCCACCTATATAAAAGCTTGGTCCATTTCTTGTTCCAGAGAGGATCATTTCCAATGGGCGAAATCTGACCTGACTTAAGTTAAGGGCAAAACTTTGAGGGGCATCATTAAAAACAAGTTTGTTTCAAAACTACCCCCAGGACTCTTCCCTCACCCTGTTATTTATGGTTATAACACACCATACACTCTATATGAACATGTTTGAATCAGTATTCAGAAGTTTAAAGCTCCTTGGACTGTACTCAAGCTTATACACACCATAATGGCATCATGGAATTATTAGCATCTTGGTTTGTTATATTCCTAGATATTTCTTTTCTGTCTGAGACTGAAATTTCCATCTGATTTTTCCCCCTTTAGTGTCAAGAAGTAAGCATTGGTGTCAGATTTGCCAAATAAATCCCTATTCATTTTGGTCTTTTTTTTTTTTGGAAATGAGTGATGGAAAAATGACAAACTGTAATCACCATCTTACTCTCTTTTGTGTGAAGCCCAAATTGCTTCATACTCAGCATAAATAGTAATTTTGCTCTTTAAAGTAAATTCTGACCCAATTTCAATTTTCTTCTTAGTTAAAAAGGTGGTTGGTTGTTGCACAGAAGGACGGAGAAAGCAAGTACTCCCTATGTTGCCTATGTGGTACAGATGTACCAAGAAAGGTTGTGAAAACCAATGAGCAGGAATTTGCTGGTTTGGATGCTGCATTTCCATCATTCTGATTTCAGGCTGTGCTCCCAGTGCCAACATAAATCCACAGAGAGAAGCAGCCTCTGCACATCTTGTGCTTCCAGCTGAACTTGCTACTTTAATGAAAGTGAATTCCTGTGCATGCTGTTCCCCAGCTGAATGCTTCAATGGGCAAATCCAGCTCCTCTCTCCTTGCCAATGTCCTGCTGACATAGCCCACATAATGACACTGCATGTTGGCACAGGGTAGGAAATACATCTGGACGAGGTTCTGTGTCCAATTTTGTAGTCATGAGCTAATTTTTTTTTTTTTTGCCAAATGTTTCTTGCCCCTATTAGTTATCCTGGGGTGGGGAAAGGAAACATATGATTATTGATTTGCCTGAAGAGGTTACATTCCCCATCAAGTGGCCTTGGGAGAGTATTAATTTCCTTCCCACTCAGTCAAGCTTCCATGAGAATGTCACACAGCCAATACATCCTTTGGGTCTAAAGTCTGTTCAGCTACAAAGTTACTTTCTTTTAGTTACAGAGAAGAAAAGGGGTTGGAAGGGGCATGAAGAGGTCCTCTGGCTCATGAGGCAAGATGAGCTACACCTATATCTCTCTGGACAGACCTTCTCTTTAGGCTTAACAATCTCCCATGTTAGATGTTTTGTTAAGGCCCCACTTCAGATATGTGAAGACCACTGTCCTTTATGGAACGTACCTCCAGCTTTTGACCAAGGGGCCACTTCTCTTTTGGAAGTGCTGTGTGCCAGATGGGGCATGGCACCCTGCTCAGTTGCACAGGCCAAAGGGAGGAGAAGGTTCACTACACACATCTTAGAAAGAACAATCTATACATAATCATATGAAGATGGGATTTTTTTTTCACAACAGTATGAGGTTGTTGTCTTCTGTTTGGTTTGAGATCTGCCACAATGCCCCCAACCCCCCTTTGGATCCTTTCCTGCAGATGTGCTCCCTGGCTGGATTTCTCCCCTCAGCTTGTGTTTGCACTGTTGATTATTGCAAATCAACCTTACAAATGTAGGCTTTTTCATTTGATTCCTGCTCAAATCCTTTTGAGTTCTAGTTCTGCCATGGATGTGCCCACAGATACTCCACAGTTTGTTGTCATCAGCAAATGTAATGAATAAATACTGTAACTGCATTGCTTTAACATCACTGCTAACTCAAACCCTACAATACACAGAAAGCAGTAAAAAGCACAGAAAATAGAGTCCTCTGTTGTATCACTGCTGGCATCTAAATTTCTAACAGCCAGCTTAAAGGAATGGTTTCTCAGTTTTGTGTTCTGCATGGCGAAGTGCATGGACCATGATGGAAGATTCTTCTGGTCTCAGTGAACTCAGGAAGGGGGATCATTGCTCCCAGGGCCAACAGCATTCCCAGGATCTCAAACAGCAGCTGATTGCTCAAGCCTCCTGAGTCCTTGAGAAACTTGGAGGGAGCAGAGTGAACAAGCAGGTAACATTACCATGGAGTCATTTGACCATACCATTTCTTTATTGTTTACTGTATCATTTCTATCAATACCACACAAAGCACAAGCTGTTCAGGCAAATAGAAAGTAAACATGGCAACTGCCACTACTAGAAATGTTTGCTGCACCTCACATTTCAGGAGAAAACTCCTAGACTGGATGCTTCAAAGAGCAGCAGGCTCCCACCAGAATGAGTTACTTGGCAGCTACAGCCAAGAGAACTTCTGTACCATGCTTCTTGGGGGAACAATGCAAGACTGGAAAAGTCAAAATGGAACAAGCCAATTGTTTAATTTGTATACCATGGTTGTTATAAAAGTGTAACAATCAGGTGGGAAAATATCTCCAAAAGCATGAAATGAAGCAAAAAATGGTTAAAGGAAGTGTAGGTTATGTACATCTTTCTCTGTTTTGTACATCTTTTGTTTCCCTTCTTTGTTTTCTCCTTCCTGTTCCTTTAAGCTTAGGCACAGTTGTTACTACATCACAGTGATGAGCATTCTTGAATTATCATTCCTTCACACTACCATGTCCTACATCACAGCCCTGTGCACAGCATCCAGGCAGCTCACTGCTGTCTGGCATGACTGTCCATCTCCAGACACAGCTCTCAGCTGTGGCTGCAATCAGCTGGGACAGTTCAGGGCTGCAGGCAGAAGTAGCTGCCAGCTCACATCTGGAGCCAGATCATGGCTGCTTCAGTTAGCCAAAGGACTTGTTCCTCACGGCACACTTCCAGCAATGCCACTCACAGCCCATGACTTTTACAGTTCCCCTGCAAATCATCTGCACTGAAATGGAGAGACATGCAGAGGGCTTGGTGCCAGCTCTTCTCTTCACTGTAAAAAACCTTTTATATCAGCTTTATCTGCCCAGTTCACAGGCCTTTTATGATCCTGCATCAGCCAACCTACAGACCAAATGCTAAGCACAGTATCATTGCATTCATGACTTGCATTGAGGGAAAACAAAAAATTCCCCATTCCCTAATGTACAGCCAGAAAGGATAAACAACATAATTCAGCCTCAGAAGGTCTCCTCTTCCAGACTTGGACAATAATCTAGAGGCAGTCAAGGAAAACTGGCAATAACCAAGAAGGCGTCTCCTGCCTCCCCATGGGAGCAGAGTAAGAAAGAATGTTAAGCTGTGTTTTCCCATTTCTCCTAGCCTCTCCAAAGGCCATATCAAAAAGGGAGTAGGAAACAAACAACTTGGTGAAGTGATCCTGCTGCAGTACATCTGTCTTTTCAAAAGCTTGAGTCAGCAAGCTGTGGAGGCTGGAGCACTTGGCTTGGAAATACATTAACCCCACGGAAGAGCACAGCAGCAGCAGAACCTCAGCAAGTTCCCCTCCACCACAGCACCTTCCTGCACTTGTAAAGTCCAGCCTCTGTGTTTCTGAAAAGCTGGACTCTGCAGTGTGGGAATGCATGGGATGGAGGGAAGGCAGGAGGTACAGGCAGGATGCAGAGCAGCCACAGCAACACAACCAGAACAGTAATGGTGTCAGACCAGTGACCCAAGCAACCTGCTCAGGAGAGCAGGCTCTGACAACAGCCAGCACCAGCTGCTTGAAAAAGTGGGAAATTATTTGCAAAGATGGCAAATGGGGATCTGCTTTGCATCCTGTGTGTTTCCTTTTGAAGGTCTGGGGCTTTTGCCTGAACAGCATATCTGCACCCACACATGTATTGGCTGAGGTTTTCATGCACTCAGTTTAAGAGGCTTTGGAAGTAGAAAACAAAGACCTGTATTTTTATTATGATTTTGCAATGCTTCAAACTTTCAAGTTAATTCAGTAAATAACAGGAAAATCCAGGAAACTACAACACCAAGTCTCTTAAATCTCAACCTTTCTGTGAGTGTCGCTTGAAAAAATGGGTGATGCTCCTCACTTCACTGCTTCTTTCCACTTTTCCTCCATCTCATAGGGGCTACTGCTGCGTCTTCAGCATCCATCTCAACCACAGCACAGACTCAGCATCCTGGTCCTACTGCCCCAGCTCCATCTCTCCAGTGTGCAAGGAGAACTCTGCATTAGGCTATGGCTCGGGCAGAGAGTACTCCTTCCTGGAGTCCAGATTTCCAGCCAAGTACCTTTACAGTCTCATCTTGGGTAATTGTAAATACTATATTAAATGTTAGCTTCAACAGTGTTCAGAATTTGATGGGTTTTATAAGCAATTTTCTTCTTCTTGTAACTACACTATTGAAACAGTGGCATGCTGGGAAGAAAAAAAAAAAAAGAGAAAAAGGGCAGCCCCAAAAATGTTTAGAAATCTCACGTTATGATGAAACACAAAATTATTTTTATTTCACCAAAGCAAGGGATATGGGCTAAAACATTTGAATACTTTAGATTTCTGTACACAGGAGAATAGGAAAAAATTAGCAAACAACTCAGGTACCTACTAAACAAAGGACAGAAACGGGTCACGGCAGGTCAAATAGCTAAACCCTGCTTTTCAGGCCAAACTGATCTGAATTCAAATCAATGATGTCCAATTCTGTAATTTACAGCTTAGTAGCATCTCCCTCTGGAATGTCAAAATAGAAACTCAATGCATAGTCCACTCCTTTCACACTTCCTTAATGGAGTTATTCACATGCTGAACAAAGCCTGAAAGGAGCCAGGCTAGGAGGAAAAAAGTATGAATCTCACTAAATATTCAGTATTTAAAATGCAGGTCAGAGAACACAATTGAGTTTAATTAGAAAACTCAAACGCGACCCTGCATGTTCATGCACTTGCTCACTGCTTGGGTTCATTTCAAAGTGTTCCCACTTGATTGTCCTTGGAGACATTTGTGTTTGTATCTAACAAAGAAGATAAAAAATGACAGGAAATGTTTGTTCTGGGTGTATCTGTGTAAATCTGCTTGCAGCAAAGCTGTTATTGCAGCCCTCCACTACAGCACTGAGTTCATGAGACAGGAATGGTTGGACACTCGGTGCTGCGTGAACTTTCTTCCCTGGAAAACCCCTTACTAAACTGCATCCATAGCAAAATGTATTTTCCAAGGCACTGGGGTTTGACTTTTAGAACTATGGAAAATATTGTCAAGAATTAGAGCAGTGACACAGAACTGTACAGATCACAACCTGCCTGGAAATAATCAGGTTTTCAATTCCCAGCTGCAGTGCACAGGGATACTGCTCAAATGCACAGATGCAATGATGATGTATTTATAAAACAAAACCTCACATACTTTTATTTAGGCTTATAAATAAAATTCCTTCTTGAAATGACTCAGTGTAATAATAAACCCTTAGTGTGTGAAGCACAGTCCCCACTGAAGCCATGAGCTGCTCCTGTTGGTGCTCCTCAAATATGACTATAGTGAATCAAGTTGGGTAGCATTCCTCTAGATAAATTTTTCAAACCCTTTGAAGTTTAGCCCTTCACTATCTGTTTTTTCATAAGTTATCATAAAATATAAATCAGCAATTTTTATTGCTAGATTTAACATATTTTACAGAACCGAAAATAAAGATGTGTTGTGCTTATGTTTCCTTCAGTTTATTGCTTTTGTGGAAAAAACACAGGGCACAAGTCAGAGCTGAATGACACACTACAAAATATATTTAAGAAACAGTTTCGATTACTTCAGGCCAGGACTGTCCTGAAGGGAGCTACTAGAGGGTTACTGCCAGTATCCTTATGAAGGATTGACCTCCGTCCTTGTCCTTCCTAAAGGACATTAGGAGAAGTGCGTATATAGGTATAAGAAAAAAAGAAAATTAAATACTGACTGGAGGCACACAATGTTTGCAACAGATCTGAACAAACAGCCCAGTGTGAATGGTCCAAAAAGTCTGAATGTTTTCAGACTACTGCTATCTTTCTGTTGTGTTTGCAGTGCAAAAGTTTTCAATGCTAAACTAGTGCACTGGTTCTCAGATTTTCCTGACAGATCTCCTTTCCTCCAGAGAGACCTGATAGAAGATATCACTTCTGTTTGCAAGGTGCAGTAAAGGATGGAGAGCTGGAATCCCAGTGCTGGGGCACACAATGAAGTGAACTGGAATAAAAACAGATTATGAACAGAAGATTAACCTGTGTAGATGCTTGTAATTTCAGCTGAATTAAATGCAACTAATAGCAAGTGGCAGCACACACACATGTAAACTAAGGTTGCTAACATCAAATATAGGATGTAAATCATACTTTTGAAGAAATATTCAAACCCATTTTAAGGCATTATCCACAGATACAGACATAAAAAAAAAAAAGAGTCAGAGTAATATAATGAGGTGAAGATCTAAAGGAATGTCCTGTTCTGTTCTTTAGGACTGGCTCAGGATCCAGAACAATTGTAAAGCTGGAAACTCAACATGGCATCGTCCTGTGTTGTGTGACAGCCACCTATAAGGTGGCTAGTGTGTGTACTATGAAAAGTCTTGTTTTGTGTTGTTTCAGCTGGGAAAAGGCTGACTTAAGTGATTGCTTATTGAAATAACTTAATATCCAGCTCACACACTTGGTCAAGAGTCATGGATTGTGGCTCATGCTCCTTGGTGTGACCCATGTCCATGGGGCAGGGCCAAGGAGTCCATCCACGGTTCAGTGCTCACCACTGTCCTTCCCACAATCTGCACATTATGGAACCAGCCATGGGGATCTTTTTGAGTTTTAATCTCAGAGGATCAATATCTTATCCCAGACAAGGTTTGCTGCTGCTAAAAGTTGTTCCATGAGAGTCATTCCCCCTCCACAGAGACTGAGCGCACTCAAGAACGGTCTCAATCTAAGACCCACTTCCAGCAGCCGTAGATGGGACTCGACAAAGGCACAACTCTGCACCCTGTCTTCCTGCCCTTATTCTCTCTTGAGGTCATCAACCAATCCCATACCTATTTGAGGAGTCAGTTCAGACACTGACATCCCAAACAATTCTTCCCAGGAGGGACTAGCAGAGCTGAGGCATCTCTCCAGCCACCCATATGTGAAGAGCACCCACTGCTCTTCAGAGAAGGAAACTGAAACATAGGACAACTGTTAATTACCTCATTTGAGTCAAACCTGACCCAAATAAACCAGAACCTGCTTTTAAATCCCATAACTCCTAATGTGTGACTGTTTGGCTTGCAGATGCCTGTATGCTTGTATTTGGTCTAATGAGAGATGTTCCCCTTCCTGCCCTCAGCAAAATACCCTGTATTTCACTCTCCAGCAGTGCAACAGGAATTTGAGGGCTGCATTTTTCTCTTCCAAAGGGGAGACAAAACCTACCAAGCATCTCTACTCCTTTGAACCTTGCAGACAAACTGAAAAAAAAAAAAATCTCATTTACCTCCTGCAAAGGGTGAAACAGGCCAAGTGCAGAGATGGTTAAAAAAGCAAACCCAGTCACCCTTCCTCCATCCTTGCAAACTCACTGGAGCCTAAAGCATTTCCAGAGATCTCCCACTGTGGGGAGCTACAGACCACAGTGCCCTCGAATCACCCAGAAAGAAATAAAATTAAGGGGCTTTAATACAGCAGGTAGGAACTGGATGTCAGGGTTTCCTTCTGGAGAATGTGGAAAAATTGATGAATAATTCTGTGGTACACAGAAAGTCAAAGAGATGAGTACCCAGATGCCAGAACCAAGCTGGTCCCCTGAGCAAAAGGCTGGCAGGTCCCCTTTGACATGTCCCCATCTAAGCTGCAGGTAGCTGATGCCCTGAAGGAATGTGAGCTTTCCCCTCCTTCAGAAATGCTTCTGGCTCTTTGTGTGCTGCTCCTGACAGAGGAAATCCCTTCCCAACCCCCAGCAGGAGATCACTTCAGGCATGTGCACAGACAGACAGCCTGCTATGCCAGCCAAAATAGGTTTTCTTAAATCCTGCACACTGACATCAGGACGTGAGCTGATGTCTAAGAAAATTAGTAGAAAAACTCATTGCTGTAAAGAGATGGCACCATTTCACCTAGCAGAGAGCAATGAGAAAAATCAAATAACTGTCAGATGAACACCTGAATGAAGAGAGGCAAAGTAGCACAAAGATTTCAACATGAGCTAAACACAGAACTGAGAGCTTAAACCTGACACAAGCTTTTGGGTCCCAGCAAAAAGCCTCAAACAGAAAGGAGTGACAGTGCAACACAGAAAGCCATGGAAATGTGGCAGCCTGTCCATCATAAGCAGATGAGAAGATGCTTCTCCCTAAAATAGCTGCAGGGCTGACTTGTATTTGAAGATTTAGCTCAAATACCCACTCACCTACAAGACTCTTGGGTGCACCAACACACTGACCTCCCAAAAGGTCAAATTCTTAATAAGCATCAGAGTGAAGAAAGCACAAGAAACAGCCTGTTTTTCAAATTCCAGGCAGGACAAATGCACCCCATCAGCCATGGAGTAGTGTCTGATAATGCCAAATTCAGCCCTGCACTTCAGCTATCAGGCTGAATCTGATCCAAGCAGTTAAAAACCAGTAGTTTTGTATCATCCCTCACACACTCCCAAACCAGTACTATTTTTCCACCTTTTAGAAAAATTAAGACCTGGTGCAAAGAACACAGGACAGACAAATGAAAGTTGCTCCATTTTAAATTGCTAAGGTGAGGGGCCTCCTTTTCTGTCAGGGAGACTGAATCAAGATCACTTACAGGGCTGCTTCAGTTGATTTGTTTGGATTCAGAGACCATAAAAAGTATTCACAGATACAGCAATGAAGGCATTATGACCCCCACAGCTTATCAGGCTGAAGAAAGTACTTTTCTGCAGCAGGTTATAGAAGTATAAAATCCTTCTTTCCTGTATTTTCACCGTATCTGCTGTATTTTCACCCCCATAACAGGGGGTAAGTTCTCAAAAGCACAAGACCTGATGATTCAGCAGAAGCATTGGCAATAAGCAACAGACATAAAATGAGGCTAAATTTCTATCAGTTCCTCCTTTCCATCTGCCTTATGGCCTCTTCTGTTTCTTGCCTACTCCCTGTGCTCATTTAGACTCTCTCATTTACCTCTCTCTCTCTGCATGTGATTTTGGTAAATTACCTGGAGGCATCAACATCATGAACTTTTAGGAGCTTCAGTTTATACAAATGAAAGAAAAATGGCCCAGCAGCAAAGGCTGCATTTAAATGTTTGCTTTTTACTTCAGAGAGGTTGAGCACCTTAGACAAAAGAAGTTTATTTTAAATACCTGCAGAGTCTGGTGGACCATAGCATCAAAACACCAGTGCAAAGGCTCCTTCATGCTCTGAGTTTTATTGAGTAGATACAGCCTAAAATAGGATAGCTGCATTCCTGGCAATAAATGAGGAGCTTTTAAGTAAACAGTCTTAGAGAAAAGTTGATGGAAAGGAGACAACCAACACCCATTTTATAACATGCTGCAGTAATTCCTTTCTTTGAACTCTTCCTCTTCTTTAACAGCTCTTTGTCGAGTTGCCCTGCCTATATTAGACTCACAGAAGATGCAGTACTCACATGCAGGATGCCCCCAAAGGCAGGAAACACTTGTGTAGAAGCACACACTAATTTCTCATCAACTTCAGCAGAACTGAAATCATGCTTACATGAGAACACAGTTTATGTCTCATTTGGGTTCTAACTACTATACGTAGTTTCCCTCCCAAAACTATATACAGCACATGCACAGCTGCTGAAGTGGATGTGGGTAGGAAACATTTACTGTGAAACTCTCCAAGAGTTAGAAAAAATGGCTGGCTAATGGCTGGTAATTTTTTCTCTCAATGGTAACATTTTACCAATATAGTTATATAACCTGTAAATAAAAACCAGAAAAAGACATTAGAGATACATCACTTTTAGATCTTTTGGCATGAAAGCAGTTAAATTTTCAATGTTTCATACATCAGAGCCCTCCTATAATTTCATATCAAATGTACATGGCCAAAGTGGATGAAGGCAAAGTGACAACAAATCACAAGCAAGATACAGTACAGGCAACAGAATTCTACATTTTAAAGGTCCCTTCAGGAACCTTAAAATTTCTGGAGATTTTGAATGCAATTCTGATGTAAATTTAATGTTCGCAGTACATGTTGAGCATCTGCATTTACAGCTTGAAAAGGAAACAAACCTTGGAACTGGCAGAACGTAATCTTCTTATGCCTTAAGGAGAATATGCTCAGGTGCAATAAAACACCTGGAAGCACAGGATTCTGTAATAGCAAAATCCTCCAAATAACACCAAGCAAGAGTGGGCAGGTGGGAGGAGTAATTTAGGACAGGACTCTGTGCCAAATCTGGCATAAATATTAGGTTATTGTGTGTGAAGCATGAAATGCCTGGAGCAAGCTCCACATGGCAAATCCAATGTGATACGCGCATGTTTAAGCACCCTGGGATTTCTGAATGCTGCAAACAGGGAAAATCAGCTTGAAGTCAGGAAAGATATGGCATCTGAGGATCCCAGGATAGTGTTAGTCACATAAGGTCAGAAAGCAGAGAAAAGTCCAGTCTAGAAGCAGCATGAGGGATCAGTGTTCTCCCAGATGGAAAAGGAGGAAAAGAAAGAAGTTTTCAACATACATTTAATCAAGTCCTAAAGCAGAATTACTACTGAAAAGCCCAAAACAAGAAGCCTAAAAGGACAGAGAAAGGAGGAAAGACCATCCCATCTACAGAAGGCAAAGTCTCACCCTGAGTGACCACAGAGTACCCACAAGGTCATGTCAGCTCTTTTGCAGAGCAGCCTCAGGTGGCTGGAAGAGGAAGCAGCTTCAGTGGGCCAAGACACTCCTACTGAAAAAGAAGGGTATTGGCTAAATACCCCCTAGAAGGACATTTTCTCATCTTTTCTTTTTAGATGTTCAAAGCAGTACAATTGTAGCCTATGATCGTGTTTATGAAGATAAAGGTCAAACATAACTCCTTGAGTTATGGCTGGTACTAAACAACTTCTCAGTGATCTGACAGTTTTGGGGAACCTTTGGGAGCAGCAAAGTGAATTGACAAATTCTCTCAGATATAAGCTAATGCGTTCTCTAAAGTTGGAGATACCCTTTACACCCTCTGGGAAGCAGCTGATTTAGGGACTGGTGGAACAACAGAGAGGTCTTCAGGTCTCTTCAGTGGGTGAGAATCCACTGCCTGAAGGCAAAGAGCAGGAGTGTAAATCAGTCACTGACCCTGAAAACACTGTCTCATTCCATCATTCAGAAATTAATATGGTTAAACTTAATGTCCTGGGAATAAATAAGTCATTTGAAGGACACAGTATACAACAGATAGTTAGGGCATTCATGACTTTGGGTTGGTTTTTGAACTTGTTCACTGGGCATCTTGCAAAAAAATGCACTTCTGTGACCCCATGTGCAACTCTAAAAGCTAGTATGTGCTTCAGACACCTAAGTCTACCCAAGAGTCTTTACTTGTGTGGTAACTACAGATGCACTGCTCTGGGATGAGACAAACATTTCTCTGCCCAATGTGACCAACCTTCACAGTCTGATGATTAAAAAATTTCATTTTTTAGCAAATTTCATGGTCTTCAGACACAAGCACTTGCAATTATTGCATTATCTAGATCAACACTTTAATACATAAATTAAAATTACATAGTTAAGCTCACAATCTTGCCTAGCAGCATTTCCTGTTCAGTGATTCGGATCAGCGTGGGCTGATCCTTATTGGAATGCCTGAAACCTTTAATTGTATTGCACGTGAACACAACAGGATTTTATGCTCATAGGAGTGATTTAATGTCTACTCCTCTCTTTAATGAAGTCTTTTAAGTGATCCATAGAGAAAAAGTTAACAGCTTTAGTACTTTGGCTTACAGGAGTCCCTTTATCGATCAGAATAAACCCCAATACTTCTGCAACAACTCTCAAAGAAAATAAATGTCAGCAGCAGTTGGTCTGGTTTGGAAATGAGTGCTGCTCTTCTGGCAACAGTTTAAGGACACAGTTTTCCCTTGAAATAGTGAGCCCAGTTCTCATTAAAAATCTGATTCTGATAGAACTTATCAGCAATACCTGGAGCAACTCTACTGATGTTACTAACATAACAATGGGGTAAAATCAGGCTAAGTGAAAATAAGGACTTGGGACCACAGGCAATAAAAGTTTTGTGTCTGTTTATATTGGACCCTAGCTTCTCCTGGCTGCTCTAACTCTCATATATTCATGAAAAACAAGTATGTACAATGCAGCAGAAGTACCCAAGTAAAGCTGAAAAACCACCCACTGGAATATTTTTGTCTGCTTGTAATCTTCTAATCTTTTATTTACTCAGTGAATGCTTTTCCCCCCCAATACAGACAAACTCAAAAATTACTTTCCTCTTTCCTTTTTATTCTGGCAACATCCTTCAGAAGACTATGAACAATCTGGGGGCTGTATCATACACCTACATGAAAGAGCAGGAATTTACTGTCCTCACATTCCAATCTAAATGAACCCAGAGCCACTCTGCTCTGGAAACAAAGCAGCAGGCCACTTTGGCAGTGACTAATGTGGCCACAGTCTTCTTAACAGGAACTATGTTATTACTGGCCAGTTTTCTAGCAGAATCAAGTAAAATCAAGTCTCTCTGGACCCATTTCCTTAGGTAAAACTTGTGTCTTACAAAATATCATCCAAGTAGTACTCAGGAATTTGAGTATTGTGACTAATTTGGAGGTCTCATGCTGAAGCACTTTGTGTCCGACTTTTAGATACCAGGAGAAGACATAACTTTATCAATCTCTGGAGATGGCCAGGACTTCAGAAACAAAATGAAATTGGAAAGACTAAAACAAATCAAATTCATGTCTCAATTTTAGACCTGAGAAGTTAAGGAAAGTGCTAAGAAATGCAGATGGAACTTGTGACATTTCCAGCTCACTGTTTTAACTCCTGGGGATTTTCTTTCAAGAGATAACTCCTGAAAATATATCCTACTTATCATACATGCTTGGAAAACTAAAGTCGTCTTTGTCCATCCCTTCCACGCCACTCACAATTTTGGAACCCAAATAATCCAAACATGGTCAGTTATTCTTTATCTGCTGAAGCCCTGCTGCCATTCTGGTGACCTTTGGCAGGAGATCCCTATTTGCAGGGCATTACAAATGAGATGAGCAGAACACATCTCAGCACAGATTCTTCTGGTTTGTCATTGGTAACTCCATTCACGCCAAGCTTTGTTTCTTATCTTTAAATTACAGATATAACTATCCCAGGAATTTACCCCAAAATGCTCTCTCTGTCTCACCTGTTTTTTCAATAGTGAATAACAATGCAGATAATGAATGTGGCCTCTCTGCAATGGGGTGTCAGTCATGTCCAGCTGCTCAGTTTTAACCTATGATCATAAAATAATGCTACAGTTTTCTGGTCAGCTTTTCGCTTTTGAAGAATTAGTATGGGTTTTTTGAGTTCTTTAGCTAATTGCTCCTTCTTTTTGCTTTATATTTTTGTATCTTTATATCTCTTCATGGAGATTAGGATCCTTATCCTTCTCAATCTTTGGATATGTTTTTAGCTTTTTAAAAACTGTCTTTCCATCTTTCATAACCTATTTTACTTTCCTGTTTAGCCTGTACCTGCTCCCTTTGACCATTTCCTTTTTTTTTCCACCCTTGTTGGAGAGTGATATGTATTAATAATTCTGGTTGGGTATCATTCACCAGCCCCTTATCTCCTCTAAGTGTTTAATTCTCTTAAAAACCCATTTTAATGTGCTTCTCTCAATTTGCTTCATACACACACATACTTAATCTTACAGAGCTGAGCATAACTGCAGTGGATGTTTGGCCTTTTTAATCTGCAGGGACAGTGAATCTAATGGACGCTGTAGTCACTGGTATGAGCTGCACTTAAAATGCAAAACTTTCAGCCAGATCTGGCATCTTACTTCGTGTCAAATCAAAGCTTTTTCTTTTTTGTTTTTGTGGTGCACCTTGATTAGCTGCTGCAGGAAACAAGCACTGACACTGTCTACCCATTTTACCTCTGGGCAAATCTTAGACAAGATGTGAGGCAACAGCTATGGTGGTAACCAGATTTTCCACACACAAGAGTATTTTCTGCCCCTGTCATCTCTGTGTATGCAGTTAGAGTCATGGCTCTGGTAGAAAGGACAATACTAAAGATCTAATGTTATTTTCTTCTTATTGAAAATGAAATTTCAGCCCAGACTGAAACAAAATTCCTAACAATTTCTGCTACCAAATATGACCTTTAAACTATTCAGAATTTTTTTTGACTGATCTCAAGTGCTACAAATTCATGTCCAGACTTGCACCTTACTGTGAATTAAGTCCTTCCAGATGGCAGGTGACACTCACACCCACTCATTCACACAGTTACATGCTCACACTCACAAAGAGGTGATCTCAAAACATTGGAAGTACAGTTGTTCTGGTCTCTCTTATTTCCAAAATAAACCTTTGGCAGGGTTTTCTGGTGGCCTTTAAAGAAAGAATGGTCTATGTACAAATCTTTTTTAAAATTAATAGCAAACAAGGGAAAGAGTATGAAAAATTGTGGCAAGGTATGGATTAATTTTTGTGTGGAACTGCTATTTGTAAGGATTTTCTATCGGTGCCTGTGAGAGATGAGATGGCAGCAGCTATCTGTCTGCCTGGCTTTCACATACACACAGCAGAAGTTATTCTCAGAATTATTCTCCACATCCCTGTAGCACTATACCAAGCACATGGCCTCTCATCTTGAGCAATGGCACAGATATTTCTAGTGGAAAACAAGTCAAGCCCTGGCTTCAAGTTTTAAATGAGCCAGAGACTTTCGTGCATGAAAACAAGTTGTCCAAATACTCCTTGTCATCCAAGAGTGCATTTAAGTAATCTGTTAAGACCTACCTGGCAAGAGCAATGTCCTTGCTCTTCTCTGCAGCAGATGCTGTGTATGGATGTGCATGGGTTTTTTAACTTTGAAAGCTCTATGCTGAGGAATAGGGAAGGGGAAATAAACAACAATTCTCTTGGCACAGATTAAAAAAAAATACACCTTCTGCCAAAAGTTGTAGTTTAATTTTGGTCTCACTTAAAAAATAATCTTTACAGAACATTAAAATTCTACATTTTGTGTCCCTTAGGCAGCAATAAAGTATCAATTAATGTCAAGCTAAATAAAAAGAAACAAACCCATTTGTTTTTAATATCTAGAAATTAATATCTAGAAATTAAAGTCTTCAACCCCTTAAGCTCTTGGCTTCAACCACAAGGACAGAGCTACTCTTCTTGCTGTCCAGGTCAGCAGTGGAGGCAAAACTCCAAGGACAAAATTTACTGAAGTACAATCTCCCTCAGGAACATGAATGTCACACAGCCACAGATGAATTTAGGCAGAAAGGGACCTCCAGAGATGATCTAGCCCTGCTTAGAGCAGGTCGGCTTGTTCAGGATCATGCCTTCTTACTGGCTTGCAAAAACCAGGTGGATTTGACAGAGCAAAGAGAATAGTGTGACTGGAGCACAGCACTGACCTAATAATTAAGAATTCAGAAACTTTTCAGAATAAAAGAGATGGAACCAGTAGAAAAATGAACATGTTTTGCATCCCCAAAGTAAACCAAGTTTTGTAGTGTGGGGTTTTGTTTGTTTGTTTTAAAGAAAATGACCAGGAACAGAGACAAGCAAAGTATTTCCTGCTGCCCCAACCTGGCATGCTGTGCAAGGTGACCTGAACCAGGCATGCCAGACTGTCTCATCCTCCTGAAGTTCTTCACTGACAGAGCATCTGCATCCTTGTTCATCTGCCTGAAGGAACCAAAGCCAAATGCCTCTTGATCTTTAATTGCTCCTCTCCCATTCCCCACTTCTCTCATGTGGCAGAGAACAACAGAACAGTGTTTCTCACTATTTGAATTAACCTAATTAGCACAGTGAGACCCCAGGCCACACATGCTGTACAGATCTAAACAATATAATTACACAAATATTTTCATGTTAAGAATCTTTTTGTTTGCATATTCCCCTTTTGCCTCAGTTTTCCTCACATGAATTACTGAAAACTCATCTGATTGTGTTCACTGAGTGCCTATAGGACCCTTGGAGAAGGTTGGCTTTTGTTACTCAAATCTTATTTCCTCCTCTCCTGTTCTGTCTTTCTGAAAAAAGATAATTCAGTTATTTCCTTCTTCCACATTTTAAACTCCATTTTCCTAATTCTAGCTCCTTAAGTTTGAGCTATTAAAATAAAACCCCCTGCAATATGGTAACAGGAGGAAAAACAAAAAACAGCAAGGTAGACTTTTATTGTACTTAGTGACAAAATCTAAAACTTCTTAAAAAAGGCTAAACTAAAAACAAGAGAGTTTTAATATTTCATTTTTATTAGAAGATGGAAAACTTCTAACAAAAGCGTTCCGCAAAAAATTTTGAAAGACACTTTTGTAAAGGAAAAGACAAACAGCAAATAAATGAAACCTCAAAGTAAGCTCTCATCTTAGAACCTTGGGGACAGACCTTTTAGTAGGGACAGCACAAGGGATATTGGTTTTCTACTAAAATACGGTAAAGTCAGGCTACTTATAAGAAAGAATTTTTTTGCAATGAAGGTGGAACTGGAACAGGTTGCCCAGAGAGGTGGCATGCCCCATCTAGATGCCCCATCCCTAGAAACATTCAAGGCCAGGCTGGACAGGGCTCTGAGCAACCTTGATCATGGCAGGGGGGTTGGCCTAGATGAACTTGAAAGGTACCTTCCAACCCCAAATATTCTGTATTTCTCTTTGTTCCTATTCACAAGAGATCGGGTTGACCCCTTGTCCAGCACTATCAGCCCTACTGGAAAAGCTGATTAATAATTTTCAGCTGATCTTCAACTTCTAACTAGACTTCAGGACAAAACAGCTCAGTTCCCTGCACTCTACCACAAATCAACAGAGACCTGCTGAAAGAATTCCAGGTCAAATTCCCTGGATGCAAGTGAGGTGAATTATAACAGCCATAACACAGGCTCCAATAACAGTCTGAAATAAAAAAAAAGCAAAACATCCTAATAGAAAACCCAACCACACTGCTGAACAAATAGCCAGGACAGATGAAACTGCACAGACCTGCAGGGCTTCCTGCAGTGGCAACTTGGAAGTTGATGCCAGGAGAGCTGCTTAATGTACCTGGGGATACAAAAGTTGACAAAGCTACAAATGATGTGGTCAGGAAAGAATTTTAGAGGCAAAGTTGAGAGGAATGCTTTAGCAGAGCTGCAGCTCTCCAGAGAGATGAGCACTCCTGGCCATGCCACTCCTCACAGGCCTCTCTAAGGGCACACAGTCCTTCTGAGGACAATACAGAAGGCTGAGTCCACAGCTGCCTTCAGGTTATCAGATTCCCTCAGGTTATCCTCATGTGTCATCTCCAGCACTGTACTGGCAGAAATCTCCCCACAATTTTGAAGAAAGTGACAGGGCTTTCCATCTCCATATTTCTCCAATCAGCACAATTTTTCCTTGGTTCTAGGTTTCAGACTTACTTTCTTTCACATTCTCTGCAGAACTGAAGCCCAGTGTGAGATCCTCAGAGAAACCTCTCAGTGAATGATAGGAGTGCACAGTAAGATAAAGCAGATGAGATTGAGAGCATAAATGAGTTTTGGGATCTGCTCCTACAGCTCCACAGAGCATCCCTAGGGAGTTTCTATTGAGGCTGCAATGATGAACCTGCTGGTTTTGCATTCGTTCTCTTACAAGCTAATAATGAACCCTCAGAGCTACAGATGACTTCAAAATATGTGGAAATTTCAAGGCCAGCCTGTGACAATATAGGTATTTTCTATAAACTGAAGCCAGGCTCAGATCAAATAATTACCTAAAATGGGCAAGGATGTTTCCTTAAGAAAAAGTGCATTTTAGTGGTTTGTTTTTAAAGAAAATCAACACAAAAAAACCTGTTGTGAAGACCCTTATGGCTTATCTCTACAGCTTTACCACCACAGTGGTGTTTACCCTTTTGCAGAGGAATTTGTAGTGAGATTCTATACTATTGATTTATTAAATATGCTTTGAGGCTGTAAAATATATTCTTATGTGCTGCACTTGAAGTTACGTTTTCAGATTAGGGTAGTAATTTTCATTTCAGAGCTGTACTTTAGATACTGCTGTAGAACTCCTATTTTCTTATGAAATGAGAAACATTACTTTCTATAAATGCACATTTCAAATTCATTTTCTAGCTCTACTCCAATACACTAGGGCTTGTAAAAATCAAGTCTCCACCCTATTTTTGAATTTTTCACTCATTCACCCATGGGAATTTTAGCAGCTAGTTGAGAACCAATTACTTTTAAAAAGATGTGCTAATTTTTAGTAATAATCTTTTGTGGTGTTTATTACTGTTTGTTATTTTTTCACCTTGGTGAGACTCTATATGAATCTGCTTCAAATGGAACTCACATTTCCTGACTCTCAGTATTCTCCTCCCTGCACACACTGGAAAAAAACCAACAGGGTTGAGATTGAGGGGATCATAAATATCTGAGCATTAATAATGTAATATATTAAGCAGAAAACTTGAAAGTAAAGAAGAGAGATCCACTCTGTCTAGTTAGCCCCAGTAATAGGTCCTCAAGACTGAGAAATTGAATTTGACTGGTACATATTGTCCTACTTCAGAGCCTTCATCCCACCACCTCAAGGCCTTCTTTAGTAATGCCTTTGTTCCATCAGCACCTCAGGCTCTGAGACTCTCTAGTTGTCTCTCTTGAAAAGTTGCTGGAAATCCTATTTCTCCTGGAGGGACAAAGAAATCTGTAATTATTCCCAGTCTCTTCTAAGAGAAGGGCAAGAGAACATCAAACAATTCTACCAAACTGCAGGTTCAAAATAAATGAAGTATTACTTTATACAAATCTCAGTCATTATCAACTCGTTACCTTGGATGTTACTTCTTTTAATATGGAGTTTAAAAGCATTTAACAAGCAGGAGGGGAAAAATATTTTGAAGGCTATTAAATTGAATTATTTAAGTTTGTAGGTTCCTGAGACAGATACTGCTGGTGGCTGGAAACACTGTTGCTGCTTGCCTGCCTACCCCTATTTTTTCCTAAGCATCTGCTGCTGGCCACTCCAGGAACAGAACACTGGCATAAACCATGTGGTCTAATTAAAGCCAAATAGACATACCCAAGGATTGAAATTACTAATCTACTTGAAAACCAGGAAAGACAGGATATGAACAGCCATTTCCTTGGCAGAATACAAGAAGCCCCCACATTAGCTGAAGTTGCTCATGGTTTTTTCCATACTATTTCTTGCTGTGGGGCTCTCCACACATATCTTTAGCATTCACTGTCCAAACCCAATTCATTGCAGAGCCAAGGTATGTGTCAGGGGATCTTACCACACAGTTTGTGCAGAAACCAAAATTCTGCAAGTACCAAGTAGTGGCTTGTAACAATATCCCTTAAAAAGGCAAAAGTATATTCTAATACTTTATAAAGCATTGAAAACAGCATTAAGAAAAACTTGAGCAGCTGGACATTGTGGAACTCATTCTTAACACCAACACAAGATTGCACTTTCTGAACAGTAAACTTCACACTGGGGTGGTTATGATTCATGGCTGAACTGCATTTCCTAATGACAGAGAACTGGGAATGAAGCAGGGGAACCTCTGAGATTTCTTCACTTTTATATTTTTCCTTTCCAAACTGTGGAACAGGGGAAAACTAATCAGAGGGTGGGTGGAGGGAGAGCAGAATAGAGTCAGCTTGACCAGCCAGACTCTGCTGACAGAGCCAAGTATCATCTAGCACATTATTGGCCGAAAAGCCTTACACTGCCAAACACTGACTGTACGGCTTCTGCAATTGAGGTACATGTAGTTACAGCCATGACAGCCAGGCATAAATGCTGAAATAAACACAAACAAGGTATCGGTAGTGCTACAGAAACAGCAACCCTGACAGAGTGAAACAGACCTGAACAGCTTTAGATGAATAGGCTGTAAAGAAAAAAAATGCAAGAGTGTTTTGCAATTTAAAACTCTTTGGATGTAACACTGCTGTTAATGCAAGGGTATCGAGAAGGAAATTTTACTCTGTCAAGAGCAAGATTAAAGAAGCTATATCAAGAGAAAGATTAAGAAGCTATATAATCCATATTTGGGTTTTTTTTTTCCTGCATGTACACACCTAAATGTAATAAGGTGATTCTCAAACTTCTGCTCTCTGGCTGTGGAAGGCCTTCACAGAAAAGCTGACTATGATCTGTCACTGGAAAGATTAGCAAGGCACAAACATCCTTTGGAACAACAGCATAAACCCCATCACATGCTCTCTACTACTAACATGTCTACATGTATCCAGCTGGCAGTACTTTGAGGATTTATCCCACAGATAAGCAGTCAATATAAAATCCACGCCTCACAAGTTTGCGAAGTCAGAAACTAAGATGTAGTGCTTCTCAAAAAACATTAAATATACTTAAAATCTGAATGCTTCTCTGAAGTGCTGAAGCATGGCACAGAGAAAGCATGTGCTATTCAGCTAGGTCCCATCTCTGTGCCAGATCTGTCTGAAATATAACTCTGACACCTGACAGTGCTTCAGAACTGAAGCTTGCTCAGCATACCAACAGCAGGCTTTTCTTCATATTGAATGAAAACAAGACCTGCCTGCAAAAAAACATCCCCAATTTTGTTTTGCCCTTATATACAGAAAAATGACCTGTATTTGTAGAAAGGAGACTTGACAACACTCTAGAAATGAGCAGAACCTCTTCAGGGCTCACAGATGCACAAGATCCTTTCAGAAGCCAAACACCCACATAGAAGGTTTTGTACCACAACAGTGATGAAGGTCCTCTGAGGGTCTATGAACTGCTATGGTGGTGAAGCTTTTTGTTCAAGGCATGAACACTAGCTTTTGATGGAATGTGTGTCACAAGGCCCTGAAGATAATTGCTGCAGTGATTTAAAGTCTTTTAGTCTCTGATGGTCCAATTTGACTGTTTAGCCTTGCTTAAGTTGATTGCTGCTGTAGTGAGGTGAGCAAGAGACTGTCCACATAAAGCATGAAGCAGCAAGTCTAAACCACTGATGAAAGGTCAAATGTGGAGCACAATAAATATAAATAAATTTTGAAGGTCCCTTTGACCTTGGCTCTTTAAGTCCACAACACCCATTACCTAATTACTGAACACCATTCATCCCTTGACAGGCATCGTTTTTGGAAGGATGATGAACTAGTATTTGAAACACAAGTCACCACTTACTCTGGGGTTGATGAAGTACTACTTCATCAATCCCAAAGTAGTACTTTCAGAGGTCCATCAGACTACGTGCCTTGTGTTGGAACCTCTCCCACACAGGCATCTCTGTGAGAAGCCTTTTCTACGTACATTCCAATCCCTCCAATCTTACAGGCCCTGCAGGTAGGAGAGCATTTTCTTCAATGTCCAAAAAACCCCAAAAGTACTGGCAATCCCCAGAAGTTGTGAGGCTTTAAGCAACCCTGTTCCAGAAAACAGACCTTACAAATGGGCTCCAGTTCTTCATTCCTCTCTAAAACAGCTATCCAATTTAGGTGAGAAGCAACAAGCAAAATACCATAAACTCTCAATGCAAATCAATTAAGAACCCAAGGTTTAAAAGACATTATTAGTAAACGAACTATTTAAAATATTAGTTTGAAAACTGTAATTGCTTTCTCAGCTTTTATATTAATTATCATAATGAAAATTAGTCCAAGAGAAAAGTACCATCCCAGGGGAATGAAAAGCTTTCCAATTAGAAATGCCAGGCAAATGTATTAACCATTCTGCACTAACCATAAGCACTGCCATTCTCATTCTCAGAATTATGAGCCCCTGGAATATGTCCATCATTGCCATTTAGGTTGGCAATGCAATACAGTTGTGGATTAAAATGTAATGGATAAGCTTTCAGGGTCACAAATCCTTCTTCAAATACTGGAAATTTTTGTTTACTCTAGACCATTTAACCAAGCTATAATTTGTGGGTTTAATGCCTCATGATTCACCAACACCAAGGAAGCCCACAAGAAATATAATTTTCAAAGAATTTCTTAAAAATGTGAGTGGAAAATCCCTGTTTGCTGCACAAGAGGTCTTTGACTCTGCTGTGGACGAGCATAACAATCCACAAGCAGCTGTCATACACACCACAATGGATTCACACTGAAAAGGTGCAGGCAGAGAGGTCTGGGCAAGCAGAGCTGCATTGACACTCTAAGGGGTCAGGGTCCTTTTCCATTGTCTAAGCTTTTAGCCACAACTCTCTAAGTCCCATTAAAGCAAGATGACAATACATACACACAGAAAATAATTCATGATTTTCATACCTTATTCGTAAACAAATAAACAGAAGCAACATCACAACTGAGTTCCCTCATCAAGAATAGTAAGGCAATGTGAAGTGCTTTGCATATTTTGTATTTTAAGACTAAAATTAGAATTAGATTTCACTTCAAAAAGAAATTCTACTTCTATCCAGAGGTTCTTCACATGGGGACTCATGTCTCTAAGTAGAAAGAATGGAACAAAAGAAATGAAAACCTGGGGTCATCACTGATGTGGAAAGAAAAAGAAACCCAACAAACCAAACCAAATAAACATAACACCTACCCCTCAAATTTAAACAACATCATCAATTAAAAGTCTTCCTGCTGAAAAAATGGAAGACAGTAAACCCTAGTTTGTATTTTGAGATTTAAAGAAAACTGATAACAAAACCTAAATTGTACTATTGTTACTATATCAAAAGTAGGATTGCACTTGAAAACAATGTAGGAGAATAATTAAATACATGTAAACAGGAAGCTGTCATTACCAATACCGTATTTTACCTACGAACCCATGATGCTCCCCAGTAACAGAAGATGCAAAACCTCTGTAGCAGTCAGTCTTATTTATAGGACCAGTGATTCCTAGACTGGCCATTTGGGAGTAACCATGGGTCACAGAGCAGACCCAGTTATAAAGACTCTGTTACAAAGATTAAGGCTTTAGTAGTGTGCATGCAGACCCTGCAGCTGGCTTCAGTTCTTATGCTGTATATACTGAATCTGTTAGTATAGAGACTGCTTACATCTGATGTATGTCACTTGGGGTTTCTAGAGTTTTTACAACAGCAGGAATACAGTACAACACAAAACTGAAAGCAGACCAATTCACAGAAAGTGTTGACCAACATGTTCCCCTGAGACAGGGATGAATTTGAGCTATAAAGCCTGCATTAAGAAACTGTAATCAGATTATAAATGTGAACATTTAATTATGTCATTGAAACTAGTTCAGATGCCAAAGTAGCCCAAAGTGGTTTTAAATAAGCATCAAGATGTCCTGATCAATCAGTAGTCCAAAGAAGTCTGGTAGTGATCATAAGACTGTTGAGAGCTGGCAGATTACTGGAGGTTGAGAAGGATAATACATCACATTTGATTTTGATTGTAGAGATGAAGCTACAACCTTTATGGATACCACCCACAGAAAAACCTCCAATCACTTTCAAAAAGCTTATGCCACCATTTCCCCAAGAGCTTATCTGCAACACCTGCCCTTTAAAATAGTACACCTCTTTCAACACCATCATTATCACCAAAACCTGATGTCTGTCGAAGTGCAGTGAAGACAAAGAGGTATTTCTAAGGGAAATGTAAATTTTAATTTGAAATCAGATGTTTTCCTGAAGTCTTTCTGGATGTATCAGACAGCTAAGTAAACTGTGGGCAATTATGCTTACATAAGCTGTGGGCAATTATGCTTACATCCAGTGAATGAATTTGTAGCAAAAAGCATCCAGACTGAAAAAAATGGTTTCTCTATTCTTTTCTTGCTAGTTGATCATGTTTCAAGAAGAAGATAAAATCTTGCAAACCTTAAACTTGACTGCAAATTCTCACCACATGTTTAAGTCCTCAAAGGCAAGAGAGAGGCATATGTATCCATTTTACATTTGCTTTCCTGAGACATACTGATAAAGTAAAAAAAATTATCATCTCCTTGACTTTGGGGTGGCACCAGATACCTATCTCTGTGATAAGGTGCTGCAAACTCAGAGAGCTACTGACACAGAATGAGGAGGCAAAGTGCTCTGTGCTGCAGCTATATGGTACTTTATACCTATAAACTACATTATGCAGATTTGGCTCCCTTCCCTCCCTCCTGTACAGGAGCAGAATTTTGTTTTAGTCATTTTGAGAGGATTATTTTTGCTTAAAGATATAGAAATGTAATCTAACTGGAAACAAATATATGTTATACAAGATTTCAGGAACAGGAACACCACCTACTTCTACTGTGTCTTTTAAAGTGCCAAGCTCAAGGCCTGTTTTACTGCTTGGCCATCTTGTTCACCCTCAAAAACCCACCACGAGACACTACCAGGATGATCAGGCTGCTACACCTAAGAAAAGGTCTCAAGTACAGTCTGTGCCTTACAGTACACAAGCATATGCCTGTCTCCTGTGGGGCAGCAGATCACAGATATGCCCTCTCTCATCCATTTTTCAGTGACCTGATGCCAACAGATAGGACCACATTTACTTCTTCCTGAAGAGGTTTGCACAAGAGTTTCCGTTTCATGAGCAAGATGAAGCCAAGCTGCTCACCAAGACAAATGGACAGACAGAACCAGGATCTGGGCTCCTCCAAACTAGCCCAAATACAGTACAGACACAGGCAAAACATCAAGTCACTTTTGTAATCTGTCTTGCTTTTATTATAGGGTAGAGATTTTGTTTTTCATCTCCTTATCTCGTATTCCTGATGACAAAATCCCCTTAGTTGCATTAAAATTCTTTTCTGACATGTCATATTCAAAATAAGGTTATATTAATAGCATGAAACATTTCACACTTTTCTCAAAAGTGCTACAGATTCTCCACAGAATGCAGCTTCAGATTTGAAGTCACACCTGCATTTCCAAAGCATTTCTATTTCACAATCTACACACAATATTAATAAAAGAAGAGCTCTAAAAGAGACAGCTTTTGCAAATATGTGTAGAAGATATTATTCAAAGCTGTTACTGCTTCAGAAAAATGTTTTCAGTAAAACACAAACTATGGATTAACAGAAAGTAGATAAACACATCATTTGTAGACCACAGAACTCACAAACTGAAGCTGATGTTCACCTATCAAGTTGGTTACATGACAAAACACACTCAGTCTCTTAATTTCCCTGTTTCACATAAGATAAGGATATGCCTTTGAACATTCTTAAAAAGTCACCATATGCTGAGAGTCAGTGTGGTTTTAGCGTGACGTCGATGCTGATGCACTGCAGGTGGCAGCAGCAATGCCTCTGCCTGCATGACAATCAGAAGAGAATTTCAGACAACAGCAGGAGTCAATCAGAACTTAGAATAAAGAGGCCAGATTCTACCAAAAAATCATGGTCTAGGCACATGCATGTGATTGTTTATGGGGGGAAAAAGGGCAGTTTCAGAAAAATTTCATGTAAAATTCTACTTTGATAAGCATCCACACTATATTTAAGTTGTTCAAATCTTATACTGTTAGGAGTATTTTGAATCTATGACAATCTTACTTCTGACTAGAAGTTATGTTAAATGCAAATGTGCAGTTGCACATTTTAAAGTCACTTCATATTACATGCAAATATACAGAATCTATATTATTACATTATGCTGGCCTCAGTCAAACCTTCTACATAAAAGCTAACCGGATGCTTCTACAAGCCTTTTTCACTCCAGACAATATAAAGAGGTTCTGCAAAGCCTGAGGTTACCTGAATAACTCAGAGACATTAAAAAAAACTTGTTTTTCCTAAAAGCCAACAATTTCTAAGCTATGTTTATGTTGGAACAACATTGCTAAGACTCAGCAAGAGGCAAACATTCTGGGTTTATTTTTGTCCTTACTGAAAATCTATGCCTTGGAGTATTGTTTGCAAGACCTAGGCATCCACATTCATATTATTCACCAATCTTTCTACAACTGAATTTTCTCATCAAATCTCAGAATCTGCGCATGATCCTGAACCTACTACCAGGTATAAGTCTTTCCATGTGGATCAAGTAGATAAGATTTCACTTCCTAACTGCAACCAACTGTATCTAAGGATCTGTAGGATCAATCCCCAAACATTTACACAAAGTTGTTGATCTGCTTTCTTTCCAATAAACATATTGACTTTTGGCTTGCAAAGTGCCTGGTATATAGAAGAGGGCCCAAGTTTGCTATGACTAAGGTTTTATTCCTTTTATCATACTTTATAGGCAATTCTCACTATGATCTTTTTTACTGCTACACTTTGCTTTGCTTTCCCCAGCTTTACAAAAGCAGGAACAAGAGAGCTGGGACATGGGATTTCTGAACCAGGATAGCAAATGTCTCAGAGTATGTTCTTTCACACCAAGACAAAGTAAACCAAAATTTAATGTCTGACTATTTGGGGAGAATGGTTTAGAAAGGTTTGCTCTCCATGGCTTGGAGGCAGATCGTGGCTCCAAACACCCTTAATGTGTCTATTTTACCAATCATACTTTATTCTTACTGCTCAGTTACTGCATAGCACATGGGGAAGACAGGTCAAACTCCTACACTAGCATTAGAGAATTCAGGATCTAAACCCACTATAATATAAGGGTCTGTCACACCACTTCAGGATTTCTTCTTCCATGCATCCACTACACTTCAGCTCTTCCTTTTTCAAATTAATAAACAGTGATTCAGTGAAAAAACGCCAGGTAACTTTGGCTGAAGGCAGATGTACACATTCAAAGTGACTGTGTTTTACTTCTCATTTATTTAACACAGCAAATGCCAACTGGAGACATCATAAACTGTCTGAAGCTCATCCTGCAAGTTCATTTCAGTTTTGCAGTTGGTTTTCTTCTGCCTGGTACTCAAAAATACAGATTATTGTCTTGTAGTTTTGCTTCCCCTCCCTCTGAATGCAGAGCAAAGTGCATCACCATTTGTTTACAACCCAGCTGTGCTCCTATAAATCCACTCCTCACATAGGCGTTAGCCAGAAGACACCCGGAGTCTTACAGCAGTGGGATACTAAATCAAAAACCTATGCCCTAGTTCAGCAAAGAACTTCCTTAAACAATACAAAGCCAGTAAGATTATAACTTCACTGCAAAGAGCTGTAAATACTCATTTGCTTCCCATAAAATTCAATCTGCTTTGGATAAAGTCCTAGACATTTGCTGGAAGGTGTTATTAAATCAAATGAGAGGAAAGGCAGGCCAATAATATTTTGATTTCTAAGAAATCACTGGTTGTTACATCTGTCTCATCAGATACTTGAGCAGCAGTCACAGCGGGACCACACAGCACACCCACTAACCCACTTTCTGGCCCACTAGCTTGAAGCGTAATTATTTAGTCTATTTTGGTTCTCTCTTTGAATTACTATTTTAATTATGCAGACAAGGCAATAACCTCAAGTTTACAGGTATTAGTATCTGTAACTTTTACATACTCTGATTCAAAGTTTTGAACTGTTACAAAATAAAGCCAGAAATTTTAAGTGACTAAATAAAAATAGAAATGAAGTGAGTTCTGCTAAACAGAATTAAAATAACCTCCTATAACAGCTATCTATTGACACTGACTTCCTTTGTGCACAGCTTTTGGGAAATATTTCACAAAGTGTTTTTCGTTTTATACAACAATGCATATTTGATGGAATGGATGGGATATAGCAGTTGATACCTCACGTGTGTTTCTAACAGGCTGTGGTGGAGATTGTTTTTGGTACAGATAATAGATGCTACAAAAAGACAACTTAGCAAACAGGTTTGCGGGCTGAATGGTGAGCAAATTTATTCTGAGAGACTCATGTTCACCGACAAATGTCCCATATTACCTTGGGCAAGCTAAATTCAGTTCCTCACTGAATTTAGCTTGCCCAAACCACTGAATTTGGTTTTGGACTACATCCCCACTGAAGTAGTCCAAAACCAAATGTAAATTATGACAACATGATGCCCATGACTGCATGATCCTTCCTGGAATGCTTATCAGAGATTCAGAAACTGTCCTCCATAACTGATAAGAAATGGGACAGAGTTCAAAAGTGCTTGATGTAATGCAGCAGTGTGTTAGGGCTCCAGTAATCTGAACGAATCTCATTAATGAAAAGCAGAAAGTGAATGATATATGCCTTGAAAGTCTTAAGAATTAGGAATAAGAAATAAGCCACAAATTTTTCTTTCAGTCACATTTTTTTCTTTTCTTTTTTTTTTTTTTTTCAAGTCTTCATCAAATTCAATTGTTCCTATGTATTGCTAAAATCTAGAAGCCACAGCTGGGGATTATGTGTCTAACCACAGTCTCATTGGACTGAAAAAGTAATCTGTAACTCCATTTTATGCTCAAGTTGGAGAAAATTCTACATAAATGATGCATTATAGCCAATTAAGATTAATTTTCAGAGCAATAAGCAAGTACCTTTACAACTTCCAGTATACTTTCTTTTCACCTCTCATTTGTCAGGGTAATTAACAAACATGAATAGAGATGTTCTTCCTAAAGAATGAGCTCTGAGCTCTATTCTCTACTGTACAGGTATCTCAAGGCATTCCCTCTGTTTCTACCTAGATTTTCTACTGGGGAAAAAATATAAGGCTGTTGCCTTGTGATTTCTGAAAGTCCAGAAGCTGGCTCAGAGCTTCAGTCTCACATGTTGAAACCGTCTGCAAGTGGACAAATCCAATGCATCCCAAATAGGACCAGCCTCTGCATATGCACAGACTATTTGCAAAGGAGATGCTGGAAGCCCCATATATATGGCCCATCTCATCCAGAATGGAGATAAGGAATATCTACAATGCACAAAGTTTGTCCAGATGATCTAGTAACCATGCCTCCCACAGATCTGGAAACTCTCACATACTTGTAGCTCCTCAGTCCAAGCCACAGCCTCACCTCTCTTAGCAGCATTCTTCTGCCTGGATAGGAAAACACAGTGCTTCTCCAGAGAAAAGGCTGAAGCCTCTTTTCAAGAGACAGAAAGCGCTTTCCACAGTATACAATTACTACATATCTGAAAGGAAAGAGACTCACAGTACTTCAAGCCAGTTTGGTTAGGGCCCTAACAGGGCTCGCTGCAGTCAGCTCAGAGTTTAAGAAAAAATTTCCAACACTAGGAAAATTAACACCAGTGATGAACTGACCAGGTGACTCTTTTATCAAGGAGTTTCTGCCTCCTACAAGCACACTAGATACAGTGCTGCTGTTCAGAGAGTACATTATGGTGGTGCCAATCAGACATTGAGAAAGACCTGAGAATGGTTCCAGCTGCTCACTGTGTCCTAGCAGATCTGTAGCCACGTTCACCACGGCTCCTCCCTGCTATGTTATAGTTATAGGTATGTTATAGTTCTTCTCTGACAAAAAAAGAAAAAAACAAGAAAACCCGAAAAGTTAAAAGTATCTACTTTACTGAATTTGCTATTTCTCAGGAAATACTAATTGAAAACTTCTTGCTCTGTGTTACAAATTGCAGCACAAATATTATGATTCTGTAAGTCAAACAAGATTAATATCACTCTTTCCCTGCAGGAAATCCTAATAAATGCTACAGGGGTTTCCAGCATTGCAGGAAGTGAAACTGCTGGACTCTCATACTCTTTTATATTTGGCTTCAGTGGGAAACTCATTTTGCAACTCCATCAAATACCAGTTGCATTCCTACAAGGAAAACAGTCCAGCTGCCTGTCAATAGGACATTCGACCTTGCAGAGAAACCTGAAAGGCACTTGTACAAAACAACAAGATCTGGTTACAGTTTCACTGTCACTGCCAATTCCATTAAAGCTTATCTTTAAAATGTAATAAGCTTTTTAAAAGTGGCCAACACTAAACCCCTTTTACAGCAGCAGCCAGAGTCTCACTGCTGCTTTCCAGCACCTTCCCATCACTTCCTTTCTATTTATATGAGAAATTATTTTGTTATCTTATAACTTCAAATACAGTTAACATGCTAAATACAAAACAATTACTTGCCTCTAGGAAGAGTGGCCCAGTTTCAGCAAGCATGAGTCATGCACTCATTCTGCTTTCATAACCCCACCCCATTATCCTTGACCAGTGGACATTTGAAAGGGCACAGTTCAAAGGCACTTTTGTAAATTTTATTAAGCTACAAGAACTCTGCAGGACAGCTTCAAGCTCTCCAAGGCATCTCACTTAGTGCCCTCGTTTTTCCTCCAGCAGGTCTTGTGAAGAAGTCCAGCTCTTTCTGCTTGCATGCCAGAGGACAGCTTCTGGCATTGGAAAGGAATCACTGAGCAGGTCACTCCAAAGCTCTTATAGAAGATGAATGAGTTTAGGCTAACCACACTAAAATTAAGAACACTAACATGCACTTTTGATTTTTAGGACACACAACTATGGGAGTAGCTGGAGCCTTCATGGGATTATCTATCAGTAGAAATTGGTATTATTAATAAATTGCATTTTTGCTTTGAGACTCTGGCCTAAACAATCAGTAAGCACAATTTTTTACATATGCTTTCATTTTAATTACCATTTATTAACAGAGCAAGATGATGAAGTTTGACAATCTGCTACTTTTAACCTTCATAGTTTGTAATGAAAATGACCTTGTATCTTGAATGGTGCAGCTGCTTATTCCTAAATTCAAAAAAGACTCAATGTAAAGCTGACTGAAGTCAACAGAAACCCTCCCAATGACTTAAGACTATGCTGCCCCTTGGAAACCAAAGAGCAATGTTTAGGCAGGGCTCTGCTGTTGCAAGCATTTTTCCCCCCTAGACAAAAGCCAGGAAAAGCTGCTGGCATCAGCACATGGAGTGAAAGGCACGTTCCACATCTCCTTCGAATAAATACTGCTGCACATCACAACCTGGGCAAGTTACCAAACCTAAGAGGAATCTGCTGCATGTGTGCAATGAGCAACAAGTCACAGTGGTATGTGCACTGAAAATCCTTACAACTTGAGACAGAAAAAATTGTTTTACTTTACCTTTACCTTTGAACACATATTTCTGTGTTTGAATATAATTTACAAACTCGTGAGCCACCGATGGCAGGCCAATTCACTAGTGAGTATAAAGTAGCAGAAACTGCAGAATGAGCCTCTGCATTAAGACCAGCAGTGAATTCCACTTGGAAAGTTTTCTGTAATGCTGCCTACCAGGAGCAAATGGTCACCTCTATCATTGCTTTTCATGGCTTTCATACATCAAGCCACTGTATCTGCCAGGCATCAGGGGAAAAGAGAAGTTTTCAATTCTTCTCCTTGATATCCTCATCAAGGTTTTTGGGATCCTCTCCCACAAACGGTCTATCTCTCACCCAGAAAACACCTGAACTGCTAAGTTGTTCTAGTGCAAATGTCTTTACACTTTTGCAACCATTTTACAATACATTTCCCTAAAAGAGTCTGAATTCTGCTGGAATTCAGACTTTATGCACACTCCACTACTGCAAATTACTTTCTCTTGCAGCAGTTTGGTTTTTTTTTTGCTAGATCTTAAAGAGGTTTTGTCCTAGGAAAATAAAATCCAGAACAATGGGAGATACAATTTTTAGATTTTTTTTCTTCCCCAGTGGTCAGATTTAGCACCTCAGCAAACAATTTTTGTTACTTTTCTCATTTAACGGCTAGATCTAGAAGCCTTCATATAATACTGGGGGAAAGAAGGGACTTGACCCTCCAATAATTGTGATCAAGGAACCTGATTTACAGAGGCAGCTGTTTTATCACAGAAATTAGCTACAGACACAAGTGACAACATAAAGACATCAAATTGCCTGTGAAGTAAGAAATGGCTAAAAGGGAGAAGTTTTTTTGCTTGGGTGGTGGTATGGCTGTTTGGGGTTTTTTCGTTGGATTTTTCTTTCTTTGTTTATTGGACTGGGGATACAAAAGACTAGTTGCTAGAAGAAGGGCTATGAACATGAAAATCCCTGGACTTACTTCTCCCCTTTCCCCTCACCTCTAAATCATTAGGCACAATAAAACAGATTATCTCTTGCTCCAGCCTCTGCCCTGCTTACCTGCTTAGACCATCTTGACAACAGAAACCCTTAATAATCTGGACACTTCAAAAAATAACAAGATTTGGCAGTTTAATCCATTCTTTCATTTATAATAATCCCAAATAGTGCAAATAATCATAGCTGAAATCACCTGCAGATTTTGCATCAAGCCATTCAAATGAAGATTAGACAGAATTTAATAGTTTCCATAATGAATTTAACCACTAGGCAAAGTGACAAATCCATTGGCCCAGCCAAAGAGAAAACACTCAAGACATCTTGTCCAGGAGAAAACAGCACTGTTGTTTTTGAAGTAACCTATTTTTCCCAATATTTAGAAACACACTGAAGTCTCAACTACATGTTTTATGAGGCTGAACACAGCTAATCCATATGGACCTATTATAAAATAGACTTACAATTTTTTAAGCTAGACATGCAGAATAGAATTCTCTAAGGTGTGGAGCTAATTTTTTTTTATATATATACAATAGAGAAAGGTACGGAAAATCTGTTTCAGTTCTATGGGTCCACATGTTGAAAAAGGTGTGCAACAGAGAGCTGCTAAGTAGAAAATGTTGATATGCAGAAAACTTGTGCATTGGACTTATTTTCTTTGTCAGAACCATAGTCTGCTCAGTTACCCTGTCTTAGTTTCGTGTTTGGCAGCTGCAGAACTATAAAAAGCTTTGCCATTTAAAACATTTTTAGAAGAATGATATTGTATTAGGCTGACAATACAGAAGTCATTTATCAAAATGTCACATTGTCTGGAGAGACAGATAGCGTCACCCCTGGGCCTCAAAGAGGAGGTTAAAAAATTAAAGACATGCTTATCATCTCCATTAGAGCACATTCTAAACTCAAAGTAGTCAAGTTTGCTGTTGTGCTAAGCCTTCTATTGAAAGAGAGGGAATTTCAGCAGTGTTTATTCTCCCCCAAGCACCAAGGCCTGCCTGACCTGCTTACAACAGCTCTGAAGCTATGTCTGTCCCAAAAGAATTTATTTGGGTGAGTGTTACAATAGGCTGTTTAAGGTTTGGTAGCAGGCCTGTATTTCAGTGGGAAAAAGATAAAAAAATAAGTAACAGAGGAAAAGAAAGAGACAAAGCAAAACCCAAACCAACAAAAAACCCCAAAAAAACCCAAAAAAACCCCCAAAACCTAAAAAAACCCTAGCAAAATAAGACTATCTATAGAACTGCGTGTCATTTAATTAAGAGAGAGGTTAGAGGCAAGGCTCCTCCTGTGCAGGGCAGCATCCAACTTTCAGCTACAGCAGCCATGGGCACTGGCAGCTTTCCTATCAAACTTGAGGCCCAACCTCTGCCAGGAACTCAGTGCTAGAAATGCCAAGAGTCCTGCCTGCATGGGGGTATGTGGTGGCAGAGGCTCTCTTTGAAGTGAAGAATGAGTAAAACACCTAAAGTACAGGAGAGCTGCCAAAAGGTATGTCCCATCAGCCAGGCAAGTGAGGCAGAGCAGGAAGGTAGATCAGCATCATTTATAGAAAGTCAGAAAAGAAAACTATCCCAAAACCCTGGAGGGGCATAAATACTATAAAACAATTGTAACTGTCCCACGTTCAGCAAGGGGTATCAAGAGAGCACAGTTATTCATTAAAGAACAACCTTGCATTTCTCATCTCTGAATGAAGGTCAGTGACAGCACCAAGTGTTCTTCTGGAGGTGGCTTGTGCAGAAGCAAAGAGGAATTCAATTTACATTCTCTTAATCAGCAGAACTTAATATAGTAAAGAAAGAGGCAGTCTAGGAAGTTTTTAGAGTGTGTGGAGGACAACTTTTTGTCGCAGCTGGTGAGTGAGCCCACCAGAGGAGGGACTATGTTAGACCTGCTGTTTGCAAATAGAGATGGGCTGGTGGGAGATGTGGTGGTTGGAGGCTACTTGGGGCACAGTGATCATGAAATTATAGAGTTCTTGATATTTGGTGAAATCAGGAGGAACATCAATCAGACTTTTACACTGGACTTCCAGAGGGCAGACTTTGGCCTATTTAGTAGACTTATTCAGATAGTTCCTTGAGAAGCAGCCCTTAAAAACAAAGGAGTCCAGGAAAGGTGGGTGTGCTTCAAAACAGAGATCTTGAGGGCACAGGAACAGACTGTCCCTGTGTGCCTAAAGACAAGTCGATGAGGCAAATGTCCAGCCTGGATGGACAAGGAGGTTTTGAAAGAACTTAGGAATAAAAACATGATGTATCATCTTTGGAAGGAGGGTCAGGTCTCTCAGGAAGTATTTAAGGGGGTTGCTAGGGCATGTAGGAAAAAATGAGGGAGGCCAAAGCTCAGTTCGAACTTAATTTGGCAACTTTTGTAAAGGAAAATAAAAAATGTTTTTACAAATACATTAATGGCAAAAGGAAGGGTAAGACCAACCTTTGTTCTCTATTGAATGAGGGAGGGAATTTAGCAACTGCAGATGAGGAGAAGGCAGAAGTGCTTAATGCCTTCGTTGCCTCAGTCTATAGTGGGAAGATGGCTTGTCCTCAGGACATCTATCCTCCTGGATTGGTAGATGGTGTCAGGGAGCAGAATGGTCCCCCTGTTATCCAGGAAGAGACAGTTAAAGAACTGCTGAGCTGCTTGGATGTTCATAAATCTATGGGCCCAGATGGGATCCATCCCAGGGTGATGAGAGAGCTGGCAGATGAGCTTGTGAAGCCATCATTTACCAACAGTCCTGGCTCACTGGTGAGGTTCCAGATGGCTGGAAGCTGTCCAATGTGACACCCACTCACAAAAAGAATGGGAAGGAGGATCCTGGTAACCATAGGCCAGTTAGCTTGACCTCAGTACCCGGTCAGGTGATTGAACAGTTTATACTGAGTGTCATCACACAGCACTTACAGGATGGCCAGGGTATCAGAGACACCCAGCAGGGGTTTAGGAGGGGTAGCTCGTGTTTGACCAACCTGGTCTCCTTTTATGACCAGATGACCCACCTGGTGAATGTGGGAAAGGCTGTGGATGTTGTATACCTGGACTTCAGCACAGCCTTTGCCACTGTCTCCCACAGCACACTCCTGGAAAAGCTGGCAGCCCACAGCTTGGGCAGGAGCATTCTTTGCTGGGTTAGGAGCTGGCTGGATGGCCGGGCCCAGAGAGTGGTGGTGAACAGTGCTGCATCCAGCTGGGGCCAGTCAGCAGTGGTGTCCCTCAGGGGTCTGTGCTGGGAACAGTTCTGTTCAATGTCTTTACTGATGACATGGATGAGGGGATTGAGTCTTTCACTTGTAAATTTGCAGACTACACTAAGCTGGGATCGTCTGTTGATCTGTTGGAAGGTAGGAGGGCTCTGCAGAGAGACCTGGAATGGTTGGATGGATGGGCAGAGCCCAGTAGGATGAAGTTCAATAAATCCAAGTGCCCAGTCCTGCATTTTGGCCACAATAACCCCCTGCAACCTCACAGGCTGGAGACGGTGTGGCTGGACAGTGCCCAGGCAGAAAGGGACCTGGGGGTGCTGGTCAGCAGCCGGCTGAACATGAGCCAGCAGTGTGCCCTGGTGGCCAAGAAGGCCAGTGGTTCCTGGCCTGTATCAGGAACAGTGTGGCCAGCAGGCCCAGGGAGGTCATCCTTCCCCTGTACCTGGCACTGGCGAGGCCACACCTTGAGTGCTGTGTCCAGTTCTGGCCCCTCAGTTTGGGAAGGACATTGAGACACTCGAGCATGTCCAGAGGAGGGCAATGAGGCTGGTGAGGGGCTTGGAACACAAACCCTGTGAAGAACGACTGAGGGTGTTTAGCCTGCAGAAAAGGAGACTCAAGGGTGACCTTATCACTCTCTACAACTCCCTGAAAAGTGGCTGTAGCCACGTGGGGATTGGTCTCTTTCTCCAGGCAGCAGCTGACAAAACCAGAGGACACAGCCTCAAACTGCATCAAGGGAAACAGAAGTTGGATATCAGGAAAAAGTTTTTTACAGAAAGAGTGAGCAGCACAGTCTCTAACATCAGTGACATCATATGTCATGCTACTTATGAGGGGCAAGGTTTGGAGCATGCTGAGGTCAGTGGAGCACAGACTGTTCACCCCACACATAATATGCTCAGTCTTCCTGACAACATCTACACTGTTTCCAAAGTAATCAACTAGTAGCTTACCCCATATTTCACTAGATGGAAGAAATAGGAATGTGAACAAGCTGCAATATTCAGCACTAAATCCATTCTAACTGCAACAATATCAATTTTCATGTTCTTCACCAAAGAGTTTGTGTTACTTAAGTGCAAATTCTATTCAAGTGCCAGAAAATCTTAGTCCGTCCTATGAAACCAGAGCTACATTCATTCTTGGCTCTGCCTTACCAAAACATGCCTGATGTAAAGATTAAGGCTTCTCCAAAAGAAAGGGCATGATAAAAAGAAAGCAACATAACAGCTGCCAAACTGATGAATTTCCTCAACTTAAAGGCAGTTTTAAAGGTATTTTTACATTTTCAGAAAACAGAAAGAAGTGTTGTGCTCCAAAACCAATTTATTTTTATTAAAATCTTATACTGAGTGCAAGCATAAACTCAGCACTTCTAAAATCTGCCCAACCAATGCTTCCAAGACCTCTGAATCTCATTTATAAGGGCTGAAGGGAAAACAAGAACCAACATATTAGCGGATTAGTACAGCATAGAGGCAGGGTCTGCATCAGCACCCCTCTGACCCTCACAGCAAGAGATATCCTACGCACTTCCAAGTTTTTCTGTGGGAATGCTTCTCCCAAAGCATTAGCAGCATCTTGAAGGGGAGAGTGATAGTGTAGGCAAGAGGTTATGCAGGCAGACAGGGAAACAGATGGCTCCTTGGTTTGGCTATGATAAGGAAGACAAACTGGAATCCAGGGTGGGGGAGTAAAGGGACTTTTGCAGGCTGCTTCTAATACCAGAAGCACCAACAGATTTCGTTTGGGCTCAATCTGCTGACCACATCATAACAACAAGTTCTTTGGCATCAAAACATTAGGAAATGTCCTTGCCAAAAGACAGTCTGGCCTCAGAAAGATATATGATTGACACTAACACCAAACAAATAAAAATGAAAGTTCACATGCCAGGATGATGGCCAAAACAAATCTAACTGAGCAATCATATTTCCAGAGCTCCACCACATTTGCCAAAATATTTGGCCAAAGCTCACCTCTGCGGAGTTTGTTTCCAATTGAAGTCATGGGGATACACGCACCTTGGCTTGACTAATGAAGCACAAAGATGTAAAGAGCCTCTCTGCTCCAGGAACCATCAGAGGCTAATCACAATCCACAGTGCTCTAGCTCACTCACATTTCTACTCTAGAGTATTTAGAACCTGATTTGACAAAACGCCATCCCTCAGCTATAGTTTTACTTGGGTCTGAAGTTGCAGGGTTTGGCTGTGCAAGTGTCTTGTTTGATATCCTTAGAAACTCAAGAGTACCATCAGGTCGGTTCATGAGAATCCTGTCTCCTGCAGCAACCACAAGCCTTAAGAAGGGTAAATAACACAGGTTAATAGGATACTCTTCCACTGCACTCTTCCATCTTTTCACCATTTTCAGTTTGGGGACTTTCTAAGCCAGGTGTTTTTTTAATGTATTTAGTAACCCTCAGTGGATTTTGTCCCCCCTAAATTAACTTGTCCAATCTAAAATTTGCCCCCCAAACCTTGCTCAAATAGTTTTGGGCTCCTGAAAAAATATGAGGGGAACCTCTAAACTCTGCCCACCTCATACTCTTCCTTTGCAAAACACGAACAGATGGCAAGTTAACAAATGCTGGAATGCACACACTAAAAGCCCCATGTATCACTCAGTTGCTATGTGTCTATCCAGACCTAAAGCTAGCCAACTGAAAACTCCAGCTGCAAGAGAAACTCCAGTTGTAAGAACTCAATCCTGTGGATTTAGAGAGATTCACTACTTTGAAAACAGAATTCTGCCTCGATTTGATCTTGCCAACTAATTTCAGACACACTGCTCTTTTGCTCAGTACTATTTTTTTTTTAATCAAATCATTTTACAAATCCACCTAATTTTAGCTCTGTTTAACCACAGCTGCCAAGTGCAGCCGTGTGCAAGATCACACGATTTGTTTCTCAGCTGCAGTGGCAAATTACTGACACTGTTCAAAGAACCCTTAGTTAGCTCAATTCCAATCCCTGCAAAGCTGAAGGACAAACAACCTTTCTGCATTTTAATCATGTATACAGCAGTACATTCAAAAATGCTGCAGAAACCTACAGCAGTTCTTTAAGGTTTGATTATTACAGATCCAGACTAGTAATTTTGTTTTGTTGGGGATTTTTTTTTTTTGTAATTAATCATGACATTCCATGAAAAACAATGGAGAACATGCATGCACATCAGAGAAGCAGAGAGTATTATCCAGATGTACTCAGAGACCACAAAGTCAGATCCCTGCACTGCACTTGCAGGAAAGTTCAATGGATTATCTTAATCCTTCAAGTAGGGCAATATCTTGCCACTCTGAAAACAAACTGTGACCTCCAGTGCTGCATGTGTTTGTGATGGCAGATCTCCAAGCAGGCATGATTTATCTCAAAATTAGAACTTCCAGAAAAATGCAAGAAGTGTCATCAACCTTCCACTCAGATGTCATGGACAAAGTTACAGTGAATTTTGGACACGACAAGATTTTTGAGTCCCTGCAGGTGTGGTGAAAGTGGGAATCGTCCAGCTCAGCCTGTGTTTGTTCAAATACAGAAATGGCATACGAATTTGACAAGAGTCCCTGGAAAAACTGGGAATCATAAAAGGCACATCTGAGATGAACAGAACTGCACAAATCTTAAGAACTGACAGCAGAGTCAGAGAGAACACGACATGGACTTGACCACATGGAAGCTTTGATAAACAAGGTAGTGGGTAAGGGAAGCCCCATCTTCCCTCCCAGGGTCTGAGCACTGAATCAGCTTTTCACAAGGCTGAGGCCCCACAGCAGAACAGACTTATTTCTCAGCAAGTCCAGTTTTCACTGGATTACCACAGAACACTCTTACCAGTGCTCTGTGGTTATCTGACATCGTTAACATTTCTAGGTTTTCCAGTTTTGTGGTCAAGATCTGGAAAAGAACTTCTTCATGAGGCACTTCATAAAAACACGTGACAAGTTCTTCTTCACCCTCTTGTTATTTCTGAGACTCCTCAGACAAATAACAACAAGTGCTATTGCTTTTTAAAGCTGCAAGTACCTCTGACAAGAATGCTGATGATTCCCAAGTCTTGTCCTTGGATTAAACATGGACTGTCACACTTCACAACACAAGGAAGAACAGCATTTGAATACCACATAGTAAGAAATGTAGTAAATGGTAAACAAAGACCAAAGGGAAGAAACAACTGCAAATTTATTAAATCCATAACTAGTTTTTGGATTTATTTTTCTTCTTCTTCTCAGGCAGCTTTGGAAACTAGGGGAACTTCTCAAAGGACAGCCTGCTATCACTTTTACTAATATTTAGGATATTAAAGAGGACCTGCTAGCAGTGGAGTTTGAGTCTGCTTCCTCTTCAAAGCACCTTCATCCTAGTAAGCAAGCAAAGACTTGGATCAATAACCTCAGACTGTAAATCTGTCTGCAATTCTGCTGAAGGGACAGTGTTCTTCATTGAATAAATACCACACACTTGACAGCTTCAGACTGACAGCTTAAACTTCATCCAAAAGCTATAAAACACCCATGGTATTGAATAAAGCAGTGAAACACTTGCTGCATAAAGTCTCACTTCTGTACATTTTTTTTCAGAGGTTCTTGAAGAGATGTAAGGACTACTCCTTGCAGAGCTGCTTGCAATCAGTTGAAAATTTAGATTAAAGTGAGATCCACTGCAGAAAAACAGCAATAACCCCATGTCTGCATTTAGTTACCAAAGGGGTATAGAGCAACTGCAATGTCAGGAGAGTACAACAGCTGGAAACCTACCTAAATTAGGGATCTCTAATTTTGATTTACACTGCTGCAGCACAGCTGACCAAAGGGCCACCAATCCCACACTGACAAGACATGAACTGCTTGAAAAACACCATTTCAGCTGAACACAGGTAATTCTTCAGAGGCTACAATGAACTGCTAAGAGCCACAGAAAAATGGAAGCTTGTTTAGAAAAGTCTGGAAAGAGGTCTTGAACGTTTAGTAATGATAGGTTACCTTGGTGCATACACAGGCAGTTCTTATCTCTTACCACAGATGTAAGCCATCTCTGACTTCACTTGGATGCTCTGTAGATGATTTATCTCAGTGACTGTAAGGTCTGCACTGACTGAGAAACGTAACAAACAGCAAACACACCGGCTGGAGACCAGCTGGGAGACTTCTCATGGCCAATTAAACACCGCACACTGCAGTACATTTTTCCTCTAACAGGAACAGTTGTCCACCCTTCTCTCCACATGGACAAAAAATTCCATTTCAATGTCAAGAAAAATACTTTATTTCACTGGGAGGAGGGAAAACGCTCAAGAAAAGCCTCAGTTCTGAAAATTATAAAACAGGACATTAAAAATCTACTCTTGCATCAGCCAGATTCAACTGTTTGCGTGTTATTATTGCATTACATAGAGGAAAGATCAAAGTATTAGTTTTTCACTTCAAATCCATATATGCAAGAAAACAAGAAACATTAACTATGCCACTCTTTCTAACTACCATGAAGCACCCATCAGAACCTCTTAATGCCGACAAATTACTGTTATTTATGACCTAGTTGGCAGTCCCTTTCTCTTCAGCCTTACACACAGGCACTGTGTGTAACGATTCAAACCAGACTGCCTACAAAGTTGTTGCATATTGAGTAATATCCAGTGTCATCACATGCCTTGGTCCTTTGGGATTCATCTCTGTGGATGCTGAAATGGTACACAAAGCAAAAGTGGTCATCCAAAGGGTCTCCAGTCTGGAAGACAACATAGGAGGCTCACGGACTGTATAACTGTGTACCAAGCATATGCCAAATAGTCACAGCCCAATCAATCAAAGAATCAATCAATTTCAATACCATGTTTAATACCTGCTCATTTTAGGTAAAAAATGCACTTAAGAGTTATTTCTAGTAATATTAACACAAGAAAGTAGAACCCAACATTTTTGAGTCTGACATATTTGATCCCAATATTAGCACCCAGATTATTTTTTTCCCTTCAAATTATGAAAAGTAGTGTAGAGTTAAGTTATGGGGTCTCACTTCACACGCTCTGTAGACTTTGCTAAAAACTTTCTCCAAAAGCATTTTTTTAATTCTTCTTGTTATAACTGCATTGTTACTATTTCCACAGTATTGAGGATAAACACATCTTCATCCTGGCGAGATGTTGCTTTGGTAGTGGAGCACACACAGCTATGGATATGCTATGAAAGGAAAAGTGAAAACAAGAACAGCCACACATGCTTGTTTCATCATGAAGGTGTAAATGTCCTGGTTCACAGCAACATGTGTAAAACAATACACACACACTTATATCTATATATCTATATATATCTATATATCTATACATATATATATATAGATATATAGATATATAGATATATATAAATAATCCAGATTTTGGTATTGGACTTTAAAGCAAAGTTGTATTTGTATTTTCTCCATCCCAATTGTTTGTTCTTTCAGGCAAACATCTTCAGTTCCCAGACAAGGGCACTTCTGGCTCTGTCGGTGCCGCTGCGGCAGCAGGACAGCGGTCGGAGGGGAGGCAGGTGCCCGACTCCACGGGAGGCCGCAGTACCGAGCCAGCAGCTGGGCACCCATCACACATCCCGCACTCCGTTCAGGGCCGCTCCCCCTCCACAGCATTTCACCCTTTGAGACCGTCCCCGCTCCCTGGGGACGGTCACGGGTGACGCTGCCAGCCCCCACCGACCGGGACACCTGCGATCCGGGGCCTTCCCCACGTCCGCCGCCCTCGCCGAGGCCCGGCCGCGCCCGCCCCTGCATCACCCCCGCCCAAGGCACCAACCTTGTTGAGGTGGGGGTTCCTGGTGATGTCGTAGCCTCGCTTCTTGATGGCCGGGGCGCGGCCGGGGCTGGCCGGGGCGGTGCAGCCTGCCTGGCTGCTGCGGGCCCGGGTGAGGGCGAGCAGGAGCGGCCCCCGGCCGGCCCCCACCATCCGCAGCAGGCGGCGGGCGCAGACCCCGCCGCACACGGGCACCATGGCCGCGCTGCTCCTGCCACAGGGAGCCCGGCGGGGCTGGGCGGGCGCGGCCCGGCCCGGCCCAGGCGTGCCCTGCCCAGGTGAGCCCGGCGCGGCGTACCCGCCGAAGCGAAAGGAAACCCGGGAAGGAGATCCCGCCGCAGCCCCGCAGCGGCCGCCCCTCCTCCGTTACCTGTTAAGGCTCAGGCGGCGGCGGCGGGGAGGGGGAGCCGGGCCGCGCCCGCCCCCGCCGGGGACAGCGGCACGCCCGGGCCGGCAGCCGGCGGTGGGAGCGGGGCTGCCCGGCCGCGGTGCTCGGCCCTCTGTGCCCGCACTGTCCCCGTGAGCCGCCATAAAGGCGTTCGGTGGGAGCTGCAGCCTAGCGACCCTGGACAAGGACACGGGACCTTGGCGGGACGCGGAGCAGGGCAGCGGAGCAAAGCCGCTCGGAGGAGTTGTTAGTGCTGAAGGAGCATCTTCAAAGAACTTTTCAGTCCAGGGATGTGAACAGCCGTGGTTGGTTAGGCATTTCAAGCCGCATATAATCCAAAATTTCCCTATGTGAAATTTATGTACACCGTATATTGTACATATAATGTATTTACTGCACATGTAGTTATATAATGTATATAACCTTTATTTCTTTCTGTATTTCTTTAAGTTGTAATTATATGTTTGCTGAAGAAGGCAGGTCCCTGCACCCCTCTTTTTTTTTTTTTTTTAATGAGCTCTTTTATCCTTGAAAATGGTGAAAACGTCATCACCACCACCATTACCATCACCACAACCACTTCTGTGGAAAAACCAGTACTCTGATTGCACAGAAACATTCCTTCCGCAAAACAATGGAAGATTCGTGTTCAATTTCATCTTAAGATCAACACTGCTTCTGTACCTGCATCCCTCTCATGAAGTTCACCTCTGCTTTGCTAGAGGAACATCTCCAGCTTATCTTTCTATTAGTGTTGCTGTCTGCATGTGTATTTTTTAATACACTTTAATATATTTGTGGATAAATAATACAGTATTAAAAAGAGTATTTATAAATAATACAGTATGTATAAATAATACAGTATTTAAAAGAGTAGACTGCAGAGCAAAAGACAACCAGATGGGTATGGTTGTTATTCCTTGCCTTGCCTCTAGGCACTCAATAGAATAGGATGTTGCAATTTGATTCCACAACCTCATGATTCCTCCCTAAAGAGCACATGGCTTCATGCATTGTTCTAGGATATTTACACCCCTGCTGTAGGCAATTACTATAATCAAACCTCATACTTGAGGACTGTGGCAACTTCATAACTACTATGGGGGGAAAAAGACTCTTGGAAGTAGGGTTGTCTGTCTGGTCTTTGGGTCTCTCCCTAAAAATTTGGTCATAAATGGAGACACACTCCTGGGGAGACTCAGACAGTGGAGAAAAGAAGTTTGTGCATCACTGAGGCCAGAATATTATCAGGGAGTTTGTTAGTGCATAGAAGACACAAGAAGAAATATACCACTAATTTTACTTTGTGTAGCTATAAACTGGAAAAATCTAGAGATTTTGACCTCAGGAATAATTTGCGTAAAAGCCAAGTCAATATCATGCCAGTTTGCCAAAGCTTGCTTCCTCTTCCCCGCCAGCTGGTACACCAGCCATCATGTCAGACCTCTGAGATCTTCATGGACTCCTCTGGACCTGCTCCAACAGGTCCACATCCTTCTTATGGTGGGGGTCTAGAACTGGGTGCAGCACTCTGGGTAGGGTGGAATAAAAGGGGAGAATCCCTTCCCTGACCTGCCAGGCACACTGCTTCTGATGCAGCCTGGGATGTAGGCAGGGGAGAAATCGTTTGCCTTGGGCTACACAACAGGTCAAATGGCAAAGGTGGGAATTCCTACACAGCCCTTCTACAATGGACTGGGGAGTAAGGGAAGTGCTGTATCTGTAGTGTCTCATTTCTAAATGGGCTGCAGAAATGGTTGCATATGACTGCTGAAGTTATTAGGTCTATTTTTAACAAGTGCACAGGATTTTAAGCATTTTTGGCTCATGCACACACTGCCACAAGAAGATATATACACATATGTATACTTTTGACTTTATTGTGACTGTGTGGACTCTTTCACATACTTTATTTCTTTAATTCTAAAATTCTAGCTTATGTGCTTTTCAGAGCAGGGATGTATTATAAATTTATAGGTGTAAAATTAATTTTTTCTCTGTAGCCACAAATAGTCTCCCTACTTTTGTGCAGCCACTGAACAGTGCCTTGCAGGGGCCATCTCATCTTTTATCTCCTATTGGCTGACAGTAGCCATCAAACCAACTTTTTCATCTTAGTGAGAAATAAATTACAAATGCTGGGCCTCTAAAATTTATCTGGCACTGCAAAATAAAGCCTGAATCTGATTTAGATTCATTATCTCCAGGCTGCAGAGTGCTTGCTGTCAGATGCACATGAATGTACTTCATCTAGTGTGCAAACCTCTCTTGAATGCAAATTGAATAAAAGAGATGGTCACATTCTTGATTAAAAATCTAGAAAGAACATTACAAAAAAAACTATAAAAGCAATGAAATGCACACTCATATTAATCATTGAGGTCTTAGGATTTTTTTAAGCTATTTTTCAGCAGCAGGAAGGAAACAATGGTTTGTGGAGTGGGATTCCATATACACTTGGGGATTTGAGAGTTGCTGCAGAATGCAATTGAACTTACAAAGCATGTTACAAGACCCAATTTATTCCTCCAGTAATTTAAGAAACCTCTTTGTGCTGTGGCCTTGCATTTAACTGTTTGGCATCTAAGAGAATGCCAATGAAATACTCTTTAAGCTTACCAGAGAATGAATCTCTGACATATAAAGCAGAATTGTATAGTTTCTATTCTTCTATGGCATTATCTTTCCTCTCACGAAATGAATTGAGCTGCAGTTATAAACTTTCATTGTAGTGATTTTCAAATCAGATACCTTGAGAGTTCCTGGCATTGTGCAGCCATGTGTCCCGTGGTTTATTAGATTTTGCACAGACTATCTACTATTCAGACTGTTAATTGAAATTCATTGTGACATGAGAAGCCTAACACAACTGGAGTAATGAGTTTTGGTTGGGATCCCTCTGTACAGCAAATAGTGGCTAGAAAAACTGTAAGTGCTGTAGAAGAGTCTGGAGCCAACTGATTCACAGATAGAATCACAGCATCACGTAGATTTGAAAAGACCTAAAAGTATCGGGTTCCAGCTTTAACCTAGTGGTGGACCGCCAAGTCCACCACTCAACCATGTCCCTACACACTACATCTATATGAGTTCCAAACACCTTCAGGGATGGTGAGTGAACCACTTCCCTGGGCAGCCTATTCCAGTGCTTCAGTGGAAATTTTTCCTAGTTTCTAATCCAAGCCTCCCCTGGTGCAACTTGAGGCCATTTCCTCTGGTCTTGTCTCTTGTTGCTTGGTGGATGAGACTGAGCCCACCTCACTGCAGCCTCCTTACAGCAGTTGTGGAGAGCAATAAGGCGTTCTCTGAGCCTCCTTTTCTCCAGGCTAAACGCCCCCAGCTCCCTCGGCCACTCCTCATCAGACTTGTGCTCCAGACCCTTCCCCAGCTCCATTGCCCTTCTCCAACCATGCCTCAGCCTCTCAATGTCTTTTTGGTAGTGAGGGGCCCAAAACTAAGCACAGAATTTGAGTTGTGGCCTCACCAGTGCCAAGTACAGGGGAACAATCACTGCCCTGATCCTGCTGGGATTTGAAGACACCACAGGGATCATTGTGCCAACCTTCCCCATGTGCAAGAAATTATCTACTTGATGTTTAATCCACAAAGATTCACAAAAGACTGTTTTGGATGCAGCAGCCACAGAACCCTTCTGTTCACCTCTAGTGAACACAGGACCCAGTGTTACAGACAGAATGCCACAGATGCTGCCATAAAATAGCAGACCCCTGCAATGGGAAAGCAAACCTCACTGGTCTTAAAAATCCTTATTACTGCTGCCTGTTCCATGCAGTGAAGTTCAAAGTTTTTTTAAAATATAAGTAGGGTTAATGCCACTGTGCATACACATTACAGATGGAGGGACATGCAGAGGATTCTTGTTCATGGTCAAATAGTCAGACAGTGATGGAGTTGGGAACAGGATCCATATATCCTGGCTGTCAGTCCCTTGCTTACTCTGTCTTGTATCACTAGGCTGCCTTTGTCACAGTTTACTTCATTGCTCTCATGGTGTTATTCTTCAGCAGTGAGAGACTTCACTGTCATCCAGATAAAAAAAATCTCTGCGGTGATGCCTTAATCAGACTCCTGGACCTCTTTCTTGGCTTTGGCTAATTTTAAGTGATTATGATGATGGTTTAGACTTACACCTCTTCAAATGAATAACGAGGATGGAAATAAACATACTTCAGTCAATAAATTCTCCCTTGCTCTCCAATGCAAATGCTGTCTTTTGGTTGTTCTTATGCTTTTTTACTCCCATCTTACTGGGAATAAAGTACATATGTGCTCTATAGGGTTACTGCACTGCTGCAGTAACCCTATAGAGCACATGCATGATCCTCAGTGCCCAAAGTTTTGAAGAGGTCAGAACAGCAAAGAAAGTGAACTGTTAAACACCTCAATCAATTTATAGTGATATATACGCATTTAATGTTGATTTCTTTTAAAAATAATTTTCAATGTGCATAGGTTTCAAGCTTCCTGCCAAAGATGGCATAGGTGGCATAGATTTTACAATTGGCTTCAATAGGACTTAGTAATAGTGCTATAGTCCAGCTATAAATTTTAGCCATATTTTAAATTTAAAAATGGTTCCATATACTGTGCATTTTTTCATCTAGCATGATAACACTATTTTTGAGTAACACTGGACATATCTAAACAAAACATTCTGAAGTCAAAAAAAGAGGTGGAAAATTCTTTTTTTTTTAAAGTCTGCTTGTTATTTGAAGGAGCGTATTGGAATGACATCCAACTGATAATGTGGCACAAGTCTGACCTGGACCATTTCTTTTACTAGAAAACTTTGAGCAGTTGAGAGATTGAATTAACAATATGGATTCACTAAAATGATGCCAAGTGAGGCTTTGCAGCTTACAAAAAAACAGACAAACAAAAAACCCAAACAAACAAAAAAGAGGTGTCTCAATAATGTCTTGTGATATAAAAGGAATCGAGAGGGTGATCAAATACTCAGACACATGTACAGGAGCTGGTATACAAGTTACTGAGGGATAAAATGACTGTGTCAACTGGTCCACCCATGCACATCCTCACTTACTGCTGCTGTGAAGACAGTTCAGGATGGGTTAACTATAACTGAAAGTGCACTACAGTGATCTGTGTTCCCTTCAGCCTGACTGAGGCAAACAGACAGTTAAAGTGTTTCTGAATAGCTCACATTTGTCATGGTATGGAAACATGTATGTGTATAGCTGACATGCAGCAAGTTTAACAATTCATTGCCAATAAAGTTTTAACAGTCCTCTCTGGCTGTAAAACAACAAAATATTTATCTTCATACCACAGTTTGGTCAGAGGAGCTTTAACTTTTTAAACTGTTTTATTAGTTTCAGACTAATATAAGAAAATATTTTTTTATGGTGAGGGTGGTGAAACACAGGAACGGATTGCTGAGAAAGGTGGTGGATGCTCCATCTCTGTAAACATTCAAGGTCTGTTTGGACACAGCTCTGAGCAGCCTGACCTAGTTGAAGATGTCCCTGATCACTGCAGGGCTGTTGCTACTAGATGGCTTTTAAACTGTTCTATCATTTTATAATTCTATTTATTTCAGGTCATGTTCTGACATTCATAAGTGTTCTAGGGCAGTATGAGTCTATATGATAAAAGGACAAAACTGTGTGAGAAGCTGTTAATCAGAGAGCATAGTTTTACTTTGTAAGTGTACCCATTGGCATCTTTCACAATGGGATTTTTAAATGTTTTAATTGTATGTGTGAAAAGGCAAGGTTTAAAAATAGCTATTTTTGAACACTGCAAAATGAGAAAATAATACCAGGTTGTGTATAAGTGAACATTCTGAAAATGGCTTCAGAGCCAGGTAAACCTAGATATCATAAAAAAATTTGTGAAGAAATCTGCATGCCTACATGCAAAGCACTTCTTTACTCATCTTCTACAACCTTCATTTTTTGAATGTCATTCCTAGAAGACAAGGCTTACTAATGTTAGGTGGAGCACTCTCCAAGTGCTATATTTATATAATGCTCTTTATACTCATCCCTATCCCAAAGAGTATCTTCCTTAGCAGGCAAGTCTCCAATAAGAACTATAGTAAGAGTAAGGATTGGAAGAATTAATCTGTTGAAGATTTCTCAGGCTCTTAGACAAACTAAGAGCTGGTGCTGGTGTGGTACAAGACCCCCTTAGAAATCTACTTTAACTTGGCTGGCCTCTGTATAATTGTATTAGCTCTGCCATTTTAACAATCAGGAGCCATCAAGTGAAACTGCAACCATGGCCTCCTGGTGAAATCATCTCATTAGTGCTGTATCCAAAAGTGTGCCTTCTTTAAACTCTTTGGGAGAGGGAAAACACTGGCACAAAATTTCCGAGTGATAACCAGTTCACAGAAAGCAGCAGCCTCTCACTGACCTTGCTGTGCATCCAGTTATGCATGACAGAGCTCTTCAGAGCTCTCTGGATAAAATACAGGGCTGATAAGCAAAGTGAACAGCTGAAAGTGAGAAGTAGCTTGAAAGGTCAGTTACAGAACAGGTACAGATGTACTCAGCTGCCAGCACACTCTCCTACCTGGAGCAGAGCTCTCAGTCTTGCTGCCATTTTAAAAAATGTATATAAGGTCAGTTTTGCAGAGTCCTGTGCAATCATAAAATAATATTTTTTTAAAAAGTGACAGGCTTAAAATCATGTGGCATAAAAACATGTTATTTACATAAGTAAAGCAGAAATGTTTACTGGTTTTCTCAATTAAGTGCTCTTCCTTGGCCATACGAAGGTTTTCAAAATTTCTGTCTCTTCATCAAGCCTTCAGTTAATTCTCAAACCTCCAAAATAATCTTCCAAAAAGCCTTTGGGTCTGATTTTAAGAGACCTTGAGTCTCTTATGCATCTTAAAATAAACGAGGACTAACATTTTTGAAGTCAATGGGCCTATATTTTTGACTGATATAAATCAGCATAGCTTTTTTTGACATTTCTCTTATTTTCACACTAGCAGAAGCTTAGCAGCCTTGTATCACTGACCTTATCTCTTCATTCCAAACAAACAGCGTTTCTCCTGAGTGCTTGTAGGGGGAAGCACCTATTTATTGCAGAGACCAGAAAACCAGAAAGCAGGAAATGAACACTTTAAAAGGCCATTTAATAAAAGTACAGGAAAACTTGCCCTGCTAAAAGTAAATCATATTAGGTGTTTCACTGAGAAAAATCTCTCAGATACTCTGCTGAGAAGATTTGGCAGTTTGGGTAATACACTTTATTTCATGGAACTTGCATGCATGAGACAGCTGTAGAAAGGAATTTTAATCAGTGTGTTCATTTTTTAATCAAAACTGCTGCCCATCATTATAAATAGTGGCCTGCCAAGCTCCAGCTGCAGCCCAGATTTCACTGAGGCTGCTGGGAGCTGGGCACACGTGCTTCTGCTGACTCTGCTCTGAGAAATCAACTTCTGGCAGAGGAGGTGGACAGCAGCTGGCTCTGCTGATGTTGTAAACTTCTGCAGCATAAGTTGCCAGCCCTGCGTGTCAGAGAGGGGTCTTATTGCTTTTGTTTTTTTTTTTTTTTTTTAAGAGGAGGGAGAAGACAGCAATTATAACATTGAACCAGGCAGCAATGAGCTTGGATTGGTTTTTTTTTTTTTTTTTTTGCAAATAGACATTCATTAGTCACAGTGGGGAATTGTGACATTGCAAAGGGGATGAACGAATTAATAGGCAAAGTAGGAAGAGTCTCTACTTGTAGCTGTAATATGCAAATGCTGCCAGCACATCTATACAGGCTATTGGATCCATGCAGAAGTCTAGGAGGCTTCCAAAAGCTTTTTAACCCATGGAAAATGCCACATGTGAAAGTTAATGCTTTCTGAATTGCCATTTAATACAAGGGGAAAACACAGATCGTTGTAATGGTGGACATAATTTCTGTTGTAATGAATCTTTAATGATGAACTAAATTGTGTTGCTTCTAAATTAAGAGGGAAGGATGTACCAAGCCACAGGCCCATCCCTAGGGAGCTCAGACTAACTCTACTAACACCAATTGGCATGTGCAATGCTGATGAATAAGCTCATTCTCTAGAGCTGAGTGGAGACAATCCATCACTGATATAGAGAAATGTGCAAGCAGCAAAGATTGCAGTGAGCCATTTATTGGTGAGGAGATGCTTCCCAGGAATCACAAATGGCAATTTGATAACAAAATAACTTCATGTCCAAAACTCATATCCAAATCAACATAAAACTCTGTCTGTTTCCCAACAACACTACAGACAGCAATGGAAAGAATTGCAGGGGAGAAAGGTAGACACATTCCCAGTTCAAAGTGCACACACAAATTATAGATAATCTCTAAAATCTGAAGAGTTCCTAAGACCCAAACATTTACACAGGATACATCATGCACCTAGCAGCAGTGTGTGGGTGGACAGGCTATGCAGTAGTGCATATTTCACTGAAATGGAGCTGTGAATGTCAACATGGACAACTCCTAAGAACTCTCTTTTTCCACTACAGCAGAATATGTAAGAGTTCAGTGCAGGGAGCAGCTGAGGGTTAGTGGGACAGATTCTCAAAACTGAACCACCAGAATAATAAAGAGGAAACGGATATCATCTTTTTATCACAAAACAAACTATCACTTGCAAAAGTGTCAAATTGCTAATGCAGTGTAATAAAAAATTGTATAACACAACAAAAAGAATGAAGAACCTTTGAAGCCCAAAATTATACAAAATGCTCCTAAAACATTAGATGTTGCTTAACTGCTGAAAACAGGAGGGATAGTCTAAAATAGGTGAGCAGAATCTAATCTTGAGCAAACAGAGAAAGGTATCACCAGAGGCCACTTTCTCCCATCCTAAGATCAGTACCTGAGGGGCTGTGAATCACCAGCTGGGAAGTGCCTGACTCCTCTCATCCTAGAGAATGGAGGTGTATCTTCAAGCTGCTGTCTAATATTTAAACATGCAAAACAAACTAGGATTAACACTTAGAATATACCTGTAACGAGTCCAGTTTGTATGCCGTGTTCAGCACAGTTTATAAACTGTTTATGAACAGTTTATAAACAATTCTTTTTCTCTCACTGAAGCTGGCTGCCTCCGTTACTGTGTATTCACATCAGTATTGCCTGACAAAAGCTATACTTTTCCTGAAGAAAGAGAAGGATCTCTACTGACAGTTAACTTCCAGTTAGATGCAGTGACATCTTGATAACTGAAGGACTAAATCTGAAAAAGAAGATTTAGTGTGTGTTGGAAGGAGGGAGGAAGAGAAGATGAAAAACAGAAGAAAATTGCTTTGGAGTACTAAATGTGCTGGAGCCTCTGGTATGACAGTCTGTGTACCAACAGCCTCAGCTAAAGTGCAGACATATCCTTGCAGCCTGCCAGGCTTCTCCCTCGTCCCAGTACAGGCAGACACAAGAGACCTTCCCCTTCCCACTCACATTCCCTAAAACCTGGATGCTTATTGACACTTGGCTGTATTTCAGAGCCTGTGTGAGTCACTGAGCAAGGGTTTGTTACTCATTGCTGAGCAATAGCTCAGGAATTAGGAGCTCCGGGGTTCATGTGTCGGTGGTCACTGTGGATGTGATGTTAAATAGGGCAGGTTTGCCTGGGAACCCTCCAAGTCATCCCTGGGAACCCTTCGAGTCATCCCTCTTTTCCTTTTATTTATTTATTTATTTATTTATTTAGTTGGTTTTCAACAGGGTTCAGGGACAGGGTGTTCCTGCTTTCTGGGTTATTTCGTTAGCCGAGGGTGAGCGAGAAGACAAACTGTGCAAGAAAATGGATTTTATTCATTGTGGGAAAGTCAGTGTATACAGGGGAAAAAAAATGTGTTCCACATTCTCTCCACATGATGAATCTAAGATTCATGTGGAGATAAACCAAAAATACCCATGACATAGCTTTGGTTTTTGCATTTCATTTCCACAGGAGATTCCCAGAGTTGTTTGTTTGAAATAAACAACATAAAAGGAGACCCTCTGTCCACTCTGATGTGAAGCAATTAATGGCTGGATCAGCATTTCCACTCTTAATTCTGCTTTTCATATGGTTTGTTTTAAAAATTTGCTTCAGTCATGAGCTTACCATGTAATAATACTTCACATTTAGAAAAGTCTTTCATCTGAACAGCACAAAGTGCTTTGAAAATATTAGTCAATTAGTATTCACACTAGCATGACAAATAAAGGCTTTTTTTCCCCAAGAGAAACTGAGGCATTTGGAGTGAGACACCCAGATGACATTTTGTATGGTGATATGACAGAGTATAAAAACCCCAGATTTCTGTTCATTAATTGTGGCAATTATTTGAACCCATCACTCTTTTGATGTTCTACTTTAAAACAATCTTTTTCACTTTCTTACTGAGAAGAAATTTTAAACAATTACTTCACTAATTTTTTTCTACATGGCGAGATGTAGGATTAGGATATGAGATAATAATAAATAAGAAATTGTAAAAAATATCTTGTATGTGTAATCCTCATGAATGATTGTGAGACTTCATTGATGAAACAGAGGAAGTCACCTGCTGTTGATCTGCAGTCACCTTATGGTTGTTGAGCATCAAATATTAACTGAGCACTACATCTGCACTGCAGCAGAGCCTGCAACTGATAATGCAGATGGGAAGAGGAACTGTAAATTATACTTACCTGGGGCAGAATTTGCCCTTGGTCTCATGATCGCTGAGAGCCTGGATGGGGTTACATCTAGGTAATTTAGGCAACTAATTTACACTCTAAATTTCCCAAACTGAGTATAACAGTTCTTGTCCATTACAGGCTAGGTGTCCATTAGGCACTGTAAGCTTCCAAAGACATTTCCCTCTTTTCATTGACCATACAGACCATATGGATTCTGAGGTTCTGAAGTTTAAAATATTACTTCTTAGCTGGATACAATTCAGGATACCACAGGTTGCTTCCATTAGGCAGACTGGATGCACATCTCCTTATGATATTCTGCAAAAATTGCAGTGGGACCTACAATGCCTAAGTCTCTCTTACTGATTTCAGCACTCGCTGCAGCATTTAGGACTTGCTTAAGGATCTCTCAGCCCAGTTTTTGGAGCTGGTCTTCTCTGTGAGAATATGTAAGTTCACAGCACAATACAGCCAAACTACATGTGAAAATCTTATTTTTACAGTACAAGAAGCAACTCTAAAAGTATAAATTTTTTTTCTTGCTTACTTTGCATAGGCAGAACAGCTGCTAAGATGTTCTGCACTGTGGCAGACAAGATTACCCAACCATACCCTGCGTGATGTGACACCCAGCCTAAGCCTATGGGTGCTCTGTGTATTATGGGAATGATCTATAAAGGAATAAGTCAGGAATTACTCTTGTCCTTTACAGCCTTGCTCTCTGACTTATGGAAGATTGCAGAAAGTGATTGTATCATGCAATCAGGAGGAACAGAGGAAAGAAAAGAAATTTTATAGGATCCCACAGGATTGCACAGCTCTATTGAATGCCAAAACAAGTGGTTTCAAGTCACGTGGTTACAAAAGAGTGAAGTGTATGAAGGAGGCATAAAATTGATGAAAGGGAGATGAGATGCCTCTCCTGACCACCTGCCCACCTGCAAGCTGGAACAGCTTGGCACAAAACGTAGTGGCAGGTGTAGGAAAAGCTGGCAGACAAACTGGAGGGACTGGAGCTGAAGCTGGGCTATTGAGTACCTAGTAATCCCCCGAGTCACAGATTTCATGAAATTAATGTGGACAGTGGCACTCTGATACCCTACTTGGTTTGTGACATGCAGTTTGAGCTTGATATCCTATTTTGGAACAAGACAATGCCATTAGCTTAGCTGAGAAACAAGAGCCCTGGAAAGAAAACTCCAGTGGGCTCCATTTGAGGTACTGCAGATAGAAGCATGGAGGGAGGAGGTAAGTCCTCATTAGTCCTGTTAACTCTGTTTCTCTTTCTGAACATATTTTTTCCACCAATTACAATTGATCAAATTTCAGTAGTCAGGGACCAGCATATCTGCTCCTCTCATGGTCCAATCTGCAATGCAGAGATTAATTACCCATATTTTACATTAAATTGCATAACTGAGAACAAAAACTATCAGTATATCAGTAAGTTTCCATCCAAACAAATAAATTAAAAGTTTGTTTTAACCATGACAGACGAGGTTGGCAGGGACGTCAAGGATCAGCTGGTTCAACCTGTTCAAATCCCCTGAAGACTGTAATACCAAAGTCTGCATATAAATTGGTTCCCTGACCTTTACCAGCAGAAAATGTATTTCAGCTTTAACTCTGGAGAGGCAAGAGTAAGGAACTTGTGTGACTGCTAATGAGCTGTGCAGCACACGAGGTTCTGGGAGGGTTGCAGAGTCATGCATTACCCTAATGACTCTTAAGAGGGAGTGACAGTCCTGCTTCACATTGTATTGATCACCAGAGCAGCTGCCAAACAAAACATCAGTGACACATCAAATATACATTGAACTTGGCTCTATTTCTGACAGTATCTTGTCCCAGGGTTTGTAACTGAACAACTTGAGGGACAGAATGGTCCTGTTTGCATTAACTGTGTGCTCCTTCTGGGGAGCTCTCTGTAACTATGGTGTCAAAATGTTTCCCATCTTCTGACACGCAGCTCTTGCTGCAGTCTCCTGTGATTCCCATTTTTCAGAAGACGACCAGCACCATAACTGAACAGGGTCTTTTTTAGGATCACATGGGAAGTGTGTGTCAAAACAGGGGAGCTTTACCTGTCCATCATAGTGGCCTAAGAGCAAGGCCATCTTTCAGTAGGTTCTCAGGTATAATCCTTTTTTCTGCCAAACTGTTACAATGCTGAGTGCCATTGGTCTTCTGATTGCAAGAGCAGTAAATGCAAATAGAAATAATTCTTGTGGCACTAAACAAGAAACTGGGGAAGCTGCATGCAGTAACAAGAGGTGACTCTAAACTGGTGTATTGCACCGAGCACAGTGGCAGCAAAGGGACTGATGTAGGGATTGTAAAGAGAAGGTACATCCCTGCTGCAGACAGGGCTTCAATTTTCATTTTGTGTGGAAGCTTGTGATGTTGCAGCTTCTCTTCCTTTTTTCTTTTCTGATTAGTCTAGGGCCATTGTTGGTGATATCAAATCCTTTTAACAGAGTGCTTAGGGCATGGCCCACTGTGATCAAGGACAGCACATTCAGTCCCTGTCATTAAACAGTGCTGCCTTTAATCACCAGAGGTGAATGATGTTACACACTTTTATGATGTGGCAAATGCATATGGCAACGTTCAGATGTGGGTTATGTGGGAGCGTTTTTTACAGGCACGAGTGCAAACATATAAAACTGTTCTGAGCAAGGTTTGAATAATTCATGACACGTATTTTGGCTCAGCTTGAGGATCATCAGAAAAACCTGCATAGAGAAAATAGCAGGCAAGATTAATAAAAAATCTAACAGTTTGTTATGATTTGGTTTAAGAGCCCTTTCAGCTGCTTTTTTCTCGTGCCAATAAACATTGGCCATTACCTGCCCATGTACCTTTGTTTAGCTTGCCATGAACCACACCTCAGAAAAGACACTACAAAAAAGCTGTAGAGGAACTTTCTACAAGGGCACGTAGGGATAAGACAAAAGGGAATGGTTTTAAACTGAATGAGGGCAGGTTTAGATATTGGGAGGAAATTCTTTACATGAGGGTGGTGAGGCACTGGCACTGAAAATTGTGGATGTCCCACCCTGGAAGTGTTCAAGGCTAGGCTAGATGGGATTTTGAGCAACCTGGTGAAGTGAAAGGGTCCCAGCCTATGTGTAAAGACTTACAGACTGCAGTTGCCTATCTCAAACACTGTGAAGGCCACAGAAGGACTTTGCAATGAGATAAGCACAGAAGGGAGTGACAGGATGACACTAACTTCAGTCCTGGTGGAGGTGAGATCCGGTTAGCACATCCCAGGTAACACATCCAGACTAAAATTTACATTGTGGTAAACTATGTAAAGAAGTAACTGCCTGTGGGGATATCACTGGTCAGACAAAGATCACTCCAAGTAATAGGACAGATGGCATCTGTGACCACCAATGACCACCAAAGCCCCCTGAATATAACCTGGAACCAGGACTGTAAGTTAAGCTGCCACAGAAGGAACTGGAGATAAGATAAAGGGGGTACTATTGTCTTAGGTGTTATCTCAGACCTAGGGGAAGGTTAACAAAGCTGGGGGAGAAGAATGTATCACTGATGATAGGCACAAAAAATGCAGAATTTACGGCCCACTTGGAAAACCAACTCAGCTGAAGTCAGCTCAGATGGGGTAAAAGGTAGGTCTGGCAGGGGGAGATCACAACCCCCAACTCACAGACCAGCAACCCAAGAAACCGACTGAACTCAAAAAAAGAGAAAGACAGAGCATGTGGACTAATTAGTATTAGAAGTGAGGGAATAATTTAACCAATAGAATAAGAGAACTGTGTAGCCAATGAAGAAATTCCTTTGTTTGCTAAGGTGTATAAAGAGTGAAAAGTTTTGAATGGCCTTGGGACCTCGACCACCAAGAAATTCAGGGTGAAGGATGAACAGGACAGGATGCTGCTGGATCCATGCATTGAGACTATCTGTTGCTTGATCCCTCTCTCTCTCTCTTCTTGCTCTTCTATTTCTTTCTCTCTCTCTCCCTCACATTTATTGTTAAATAAAATTGCATTATTGACTTCCACATATGGTCTTGTGTGCACCTTAATTTGGGCAGAGGCATCTCTCAGTAGCTGGATCATGGCAGGGAGTTTGAATCTAGATGATCTTTAAGAGCCCAATCCAAAACCATTGTATGATTCTATATGGGGAGGATGTCTGTGTAGACACTCAGTGGTCTGTAAGAGCCAAGCCAGATCTGGTATTTTATATCCACACCCAGAAGAACTACATCGGAGTCACTTCTCTGTGTCAAAAGTTAGTTTCAAAACACAGCCTTGTTTATAAACTATTCCTTTTTAAGACGAATTCCAGAACATTAGATGTCTCTGAGTAATTATAACTATTATTTTATTTGTCTGATAAGAGTCCTACTTGAATACTTGAGACTTATCCTGGTGAGCCCACTAACAGGATATGGTCTCAACAACATCTGACAGGAAGGTTCACTAGCTGTGAACTTACAAAACCTCAGCTGTTTTGTGGAAACAGCCCTGTGCACGCCTGATCCCCCGGCGCCAGGGAACAAGCTCCCTGGATGAGAGCACGTTGACCATGGAGTATGCTCCAGCGGCTACCGGGATGCTCCAGCAGTCACTGGATGCTCTGTGAACCCACGTCCCAATTAACCCCTCAAGAACTTGTTCACAGGCCTAGACACAAGACTTATAATCTGCAACATACAATAACAGGGACTCTTCAGCATCAGGTAGAGAGTGTTCTTGACATGTGAGAGATTTTGGATGTTAACAGAGGGTGGGAGCAATGGCTTTGCCAGTGGGTGGGTTTTGAGACAAGCTTTAAAGGAAGAGAAGATTCTTAGAATGCTGAAAGCCTGAAAAGCAAGGATTTTTTTCCCCCTCCAAACAACAAACAAAGCTGAGACCACAGTCTGCCCATCCTGAGTCCCTGGGATACTGGAGGGAGATGAGTGATTAGAAACAGCTGAAATACTGTTTTAAACATCTATTAATTAATCCTGTAGCAATCCCACTGTCTTCAGAACTTCCTTCAACAGGAAATTTTCCTTCCATTCTCTGAAGGCTGGAGACCATTTTTAAGTTATTATTATATGTCAAAAACTTGTTTTGAAATGAATTTGTCAGACGGCCCTGGGTGATGCCGTACCTACCAAATAACCCTGCAAACGTGAAGAACCACCACAGAGCATTAAACAACTCACTCCACCTATAGGAAACAGCCTGTAGTGCACAAACATTGCCCGGGGCAGGATCACATCTGTGTTCCCGCTGCCAGGTATCCAGCTTGGCAGGACACCAACATTCAGCTTCTAAAAACAAACCTGTGGCAGCAGCAGGAGGCTGTCACGGGCTCTTTTCCACAGGCAGTTTTAGTTGTATTCCAAAGCTGGGGCTGGGAAGCTGGTGTGTCAGTTGGCACCTTTGAAGAGGTGCCAACAAGGAGAATTTTCCTAACTACCCTACAGGGACAGTCTGCACCTCAGGATGTGTGCGTATGGATCCCATCAGTGCTACTGCACAGCTAGGATACCCAGGAATTGCAGTGCTGAAAACCCCAACAATTCAAGACCTTCATCTGCAGCAAAAAATGTTAATTGTGTTCTTGCTCTGCAAGACACTGACTCATTCCTTCCATTTTGACAGGCTATATCCAGAAAAACAACTCTCAGTGATGGCTGGTGCTGCCTGCAATCCTGGCAGAGAGACAGCAAGAGATCACACCTGTTTTTATGGGCCAACATCAAGAAACAGTCAAGATGGAAGAAGGTCTTTTTGTTTACTCTGCAAAGCTGTTTGAGAAGTGGGCACATGCTATTCTGTCCTTTCCACCTTTTCTCCTGGATTACTTTGTCACTGGGACAGGTTCTAATCTCCCCAACACGGAGAGAAAAACACAGGGCAGTGTAAGTAACCTGGCCTGGCATCTGTGAGTTGTGTTCACGCTGAGCTTCCTTCGCTCTTGAGTGTGTCAGCTACGTGTGTGTCATCTGGGAAAGCCAGAGGATTTCTCTGACACTCTGACACAAAACTCACATGGGAATAGTTTCCTAAAGCTGAGCCACAACCTCATAATGGATCTCTACACAAAGAGGGGAAGAGTGCTTGGAAGAAATGCTGGGATCAGGAATGGTAACTGCATTGGAAACTGCAATGGCAACTAATGGAAGATGCAGCTGATGACAAGAGAAGGGAAGAGAGTCCCAAGAAGCTTAAAAGAGTGAACGTCATGTATAAAAACACGTTGCTGCTGTCCTGCTCTGAGGGTAACTCAAATGCCTGAGATAAGACTGGTAATGAAGTGTGGTGTGGTCCTCTGAAACTTATGGAGTATAAAGCAGCATGTGGGAGAAGGATGCTATCCCTTCCCATTACACAGTGTTTTTTCCATGGCCAGGTAGGAAGGTGTGGCAGAGCTGGACCTTGGGCATGGTCTGAGGAGCCCCAGCAGCCAGAGCCACCCCTGTTTGCTGGTTGCAGATGCTGAACTTCTCCCATTGACTGAACAAGGCCTAAACGTCACAAATGTCCAAAAGGCAGAAACATTAAACTGGTATCATGTCACAGAGTGAAACAAAAAGAAGCACAAACATAGAATCATGTAAATCCACGGGACTATTAACATTTATAAGAAAATAAAAATAACCCAAAAACCTGAACATACTCAGTCCCAGCTCCCACTGGAACGTGCTGCAGTGTGTTCACCTTTACCCGCAGGGAAGGGATGGGAGAACAAATTCCAAATGCCAGATGTTTTATTGCATAATGTATTACTGGAAAATGGAATAAAGATTAATATATAGATCAGTGGTGAATAATACAAAATAAGTAATAACAAAATTCACTCTCATGCAAGAAGCACAACAATTATCCATAGGAACCAGAGGAAACTCCATCCCTTGTTAGAGTTTCAGCTAGACTTGACAGAGTACACTCATCAGGAATATGCATGGGAAAATGATAAATCATATAATTTAAACTGGACCAGTTACCATCTGTCAAAAAAATCACACTAGACAAAATTCTGGTTTAATACATTCAATTCACAAATGGGCTGGTTTTGTACTTGGTAAGATAACTTGGCAGAAGCCAGCTGCCTTATTTATGCACTTGAAGATCTTCCTATGTTAGATAAGAGTTAAGAAAATATATTTTTTAGCTCATTGAAGAAAACAATATTTACTTTCATAGTGACTGCTCCTCTTCTTCCAAAGACTAGGAGTCATTGTAAAACAGGCCTATGATTAACTTCTTGGTGCAAACCTACCCACATTTGCTCAGGCCACCAACTCCTACCAGATGGAACCTGAACTCTGAGTTAGAGTTCCATGAAACCAGCAGCTAACAGGGACTCTCCTGTGTTCCAGTGGCTGCTTTCTCTGAGCCACATGTTCATTCATGTGGTGAAATTTTAAGTAACTACAGCTTGAAGGGAATAACTGTTCTGAGAGACTTCAGGGTAAAGGGACCAGCAGGTACTGAGATTGCATTTTAATAGATGCTTTCCTGGGCTCCTGCTACCTGCATATAAAGAGCAAGGTCCATGGCACGCTTTAAAACCCTAAGATATGATTTACACAGAGGCAAACAGCTTGGTGCAGCATAGGCTACCTTTTTGCACAACTGCTGAAAGTCATTGGTTGTTTTCCTCACCTCTACTTTTCTCCATGCCTTGCTCTTTCTTACTGGTTCCTGACTCCAACATCACTATTTGAACTCATCATGAAACCACACACTGAGCCTGAGACTATTTCTGGAGAAATGCTTGTGAAACCTATTGAGAAAGGGCATGGCAACAACAGGATGGTGACACATGCCTGGAAGCAGGCATGGAGGGGGAAAAAAAAAGGTAAAGGTACAGAGAGTAAGTTTCCACATTCGTCTTGATGAATGCTGTAGAAACACCTTAAAGAGGAGTAAGGCATTGGAAGTGCTGATACAGAGAGCCAGTGCAAGCAAGTGGACAAAGACCACTTTTTTGAGATATTAATTGAGATATATCTAGCAGCTTCATCCTATAGCTAGGCAAAGAGAAGGAAAAGAGAAGGACAGACTTAGATAATGGTAGTACTAAGGGCTTTATCATCTGGGCATCCTTGCACAGAGGCTAAAGTTCATGGTTTCATGCTGTAGAACAGCACTGAGGCATTGAACTTTGGGGTTTGGAAGGGAAAACGGGGCTGCCACTTCAGGCATCCAAACCAGAGTGCAGGAATGCAACAAGAAGTCTGTGTTACTACAGCTTGATGAATCACTGCCCATCAGCTGTACACACCAACAAAAAACATCTTCCCCTTTCATATCTGCCAGCCAAAATGTGTGAACTAACCCTGAGATGAAGGTGGATGGCTTCTGAGGCACTGTGAGAGGAGTTTCAGCAAATGCATGTTGATTGTTACCCAGAAGACTTAAAACAAACCTGAAGTGCATGTTATGGGACAGATGGCAGTCACAGTATTCACATTGCTTTTATTCAGATAGCCATATCAATTACCATGGCTTTGGCACTGATTGTCTGCAGTCAGTGGACTTATAAGACACACTGAAAAACTGTTATTTTTCCTTTCTTGGACCCTGTATGATAAAGAAGTAAGAATATTATTAAAGTGCCCTGGGAAAAAGAGGGCTGAGTTTCATACCAATAGCTACAGGGTTTTTTTTAAATCCAAGCCCAGATGACAAGGCACCCTTCATGTAGTATAAAACACTCCATGTAAATAAATCTTAAGCCTCCTAGGTGGAGGAGGAATTAGGGACTGCTAACCTTTCCCTTTAGGGTCTGTGCACTGAGTAGTTTAGGAACCTCCCTTTTTTTCTGTGCTGCAGGCAGATGTTTGAGTTCAGCTAAGCCATTCCAACAGATGTTTCCCAACATTCATGAGCCTTATGGATACCCTCCATCCCGAGGAAGCAGTCATTGGCATTGCTGGTGTATGGTGAGATCACTCACCCACTCTGTTAGCAAGAACTAGCAAAAATGTAGGGGACAAAGCCAAGAATGCAGCTAAGTGTCACTAGGCCTTTTTTAAACATGTTCATTCCGTTTATTATGCAGAGGTAGTTTTAAAAACCATCATTGCATTGTTCCTCAGTTTAGGGAAGCACCAAAGCTGCAGGATGTCCAGTAGTAATCTTTCTCGTGGCTAAATAAAACTTTGTGTTTACATGGCACTTTCTGGTGTGAAAAAGGCTCTATCATTCTTCTATCTGTCTAAGGAGTTTGATCCTTACATATTCAAAAAGCAGTTCAAACTGGGCTGCTGATAAAAAAGTAAACGTGGCCAAATGCAATAGAGGCCATGTAAACATTGCACACACAAGCACACTCACAATATGTAGGAAATGTACATTTAAGTAGTGTATCTGAGGCATATGTATGCTTAAGTAGTGGCTCTGTGTGCCCTGAATACTGTACACTTGAATGAACTTTCCCTCAGAACAAAAGTGTAGTTTTCCATCTTGTACTCATAATTTTTCCCCATAAAATATTTTAATGATTTAAGTCCCACAAGCCCAAGAGCTCCAGATGCATATTTTAGTTGTTTGTCATAAGAACTATCCAACATAAAAAATGACCACCCTTTTAGCCAGAATGAGTTTGCACAATGTTTTATGTTAAAGTGAAGTAGAAGAGTTTTTCACTGTAATTAAATAAGTTCTTGTAAAAGTGTCATTTGTGAAACTTTAAATCCAGCAGGAGAAAAATAAGATTTTTTTTTTGCCATCTGAAATTCTTTTAAAGGAAATAGGTCTCTAGAAGGTTAACTCTTGTTCCTATCAAAGGCAGCAATAACCTTCCAATTAATTTCAGTGGTGCTTAAGTTTTAGACAGAGATACATCTTTTAGCTTTTTCACTTTTTGGTTTTTTGGAGTCTTGAATTATCACCATCCTATTCTTTTGGGAAGAACTATGTACCTACCATATTAACCACACTCTCCTGCAAGGGTGAATAAATAAAAGTCACAGATGTTTTTCCTAAGCCATGATAATAGATGAGTGAAACTAAGGACTGACTTTCCAGAGGGCCACACAACTCACTGCTCACCAGCCTGTAACTGTTGCTGAATCAAGGAAGGCATGGATCTACCTGTCTGGCTTCCTATTTCTTCTACGGGTGCTCCATCCACTTGTTGGGGCCTGGATTTGGATGCAACCCAAAGAGAAACCCAATAGAATTCCATGGATGGATGGAAATGGATGAACGTTTCAGTGCAAACTGGATTTGCACTGATTTCAGGAGGCAAAATTCACTGTCATCTCCGGAGGAACCGGATTTGGATGTATGTCTTAGGACCTTTTCTTCCAAACATACCTATCTCTATCTCAGTGAAAAGTGCTTGCAGGGCCACATGCCAGAGGGAGCAGACTGCTTCAAGTCAGATGTGGTTAGTGGAACATCCACTTCTCATCTCTGTATAAGACAGTGTCATCCATTTCCCAATTATTTTTCAAACTGCTTATTTTTCACTCTGAGTTAATGATTTTCCCATAAGCAATGCTCTTTGTTTCTGGAATTCCTTGGGTGATGCCCACTCAATTGCCCTCTGCCCTTTTCACCTTGGGGTGGACTCAGATATGGAGAGTGATTTACCTAAAAGGGAAAGTTCCTGCAGTCTTCAGTTAAATATTTACTTATGCCTTTTTTGGTGTGCCTCGTCCTTGGTACTCCCAAGTCCTCTGAGACATCAGTATCACTTCCCAGTGACTCTGCAGACACTCCCCTCCTCAAGGAGGGTTACTCAATACTGTCTTGGACACATTTTCTGCTACTTAACTTGACTGCAAATATTTTTGTATTTGTGTTACTAAGGTCAACAGAGACCTTGTGGACAATTTCTTTCTGTTCTTAGAAAAGTATGTGCAAGTGTGGTTAGGATGCAGACATTTCAAACTGGGTTCAGAGTGGACTGCAGGACCAGGCTGAGGAGCCTTGTGGCACTCTAAAAGGTGTTCCCTGCCTCTGTGAAAATTCCTGTCTGCTGCCAATTTGAAGAGTGCTGTTCAGGGTGGCAGCTGGCCCAGGCAATCCCAACCCTCCCATTTGGAAACTTGTGTAAAAGCACCTCAGGTTAGAAGGTTTTTGTGTTTGTCTTGAAGATGACTGATCAGATTTAAGCCAAGCTGTTTTGAACAAGCCTTGAACATGCCCACAGGGATGGGAGGTATTTGGGAGGGACAGTGCTAAGCCTTCTTTGTACGTGTTTAGGTTGCTGATAACGTTTGAAAAGTGTGGCAAAACCCTCATTGCACAGCATGTACTTTGACACAGCACCAAGTCCTTGCTGGAAGTGTTTCTTCCACTGAAGGTGACCAAGCTACTACGTATGTATCATAAGATTTCTTCAAAAGCTACCCAGTGCTGCTTTTCCCAGTGTGCTTAACTGGTCCATGGAGCTTGTTATTTAGAAGTCCCACTGGCTGCAGCTGTAGTACTAAATGCAACAGACCAGTGACTGCTGCCTGGCATGAAGCCAGAGGCATGTTATGATTCATACCCATCTGACTGAACTCTTTTACCCCTAAAAACAGGGTGGCCACACCCAGCCTACCTTTTGGGAATGGTCCCAAGAATGTGCTCTTCTCCACACTGTGCTAACAGGTATGTATTTTCTGCTGGCTGATGCTAATCCATGTCAAAGGGCCATGAAACAACATAGACAAGCACTGTCTATGGAGCACTGTCAGAAGTGGTGTCGTGGCCCTGTTTAATTTAGAGGTCTAGACACAGCCATTAATACCAAGAGTTTAGCAGGATTCTTGGAAGGGCCAATGCATTTATATGGCCAGTGAGAATATCCAGAGGAATGGGAAAAAATATTTCAAAAGCCAAAAAAAAAAACCCCAACAAAAATCAGATTTTTGGAACTGAAAAAGTATTAAGTTCTTCTGGGATCAGATTACACCAAGAGAGTTTCTGGTATCCTCCCTAGCAGCATCTGCTGTTGCAGGTTTTTGGGAAGAGGATGCTGGACATAACAGCCCTCTGTCCACTCTGCTACGTCACTCCTGATGCTAACTGCCACACACTGTTACATTTGTGGTAAAATCTATGGGGAAAATGTGAAAATACCTCTCATGCCCTCTGATTTCCTTGGCTCACTCTCTGCTATGAAGAGGGAAAAGCCTGGAGCTGGAAGCTGACAGCTGGCTTCTGCCCAGGGCTCCAGTGAGATTAGGGGGCCTGAGTGCACTGGCCCTGCTGAGTGAAGCTGTTCTGCCTCACACCTGGGATGGTACATTGAAACAAATGTGCACTGAGTTTGTAAGGCAGTTTTGCTGCCTAATATTTTTATACTCGTGGGAAGTACACAGCTGTGTCTGTCATGATTTTTGCAGTCAGTTCTGCAACTGATCCCCCACTTAAGCTTTTTATCTTGTTTTCTTATTTAAACCTATCTGAACAAAGACGTTTAATCTCCCCCATGCACACATACCATAGCTTGCCCTCTGTATCCCTTCACTTGCCTTCAGGTTTCAGCTTGGTATCTTCTTCCAAACATGCCTGTGGTGTGATGAGCTGGGGAGTTTTAACTTCCAGCTGAGCTTCCTTTTGTGAAGGTCCATGAGAAGCAGCAACTGTAGAAGAGGGGGCTGTGCAGAAATGACACCATGGGCAAACCCAGTCACTCATTCTTACAGCAGCCAACCCACATGATTGCCCCGGCTGGAAATACCAGTAGATTGTGGGAAGTTCAGAATAGCCACAGACATCATCTGTGCCCTCTTTCCTGAGGGCAGGATCTGGGACACAAACATAGCCATTAGAGGAAAAAATAAAGTGATACCTGAGTAAAGAACCAGTGTTGGCAACTGAGCTGTAGTACCCAGTAGTGTCTGTAGCAAGATCCCAAGGGAATTGCATGCACAGATAATTTTGCATGGCCATGGTACAGGCACAATGCTTCTTAGTGTGGGAATGAAGACACGGATTGTGTAGTCCCTATAGGAGACCCTGAGCCAAAATTATTCATGTCACACAATTTCCTTCAGGTGAGTGGCACCATCTTTGATGGGTGATAGTTGGTCTGCAGATATTTTATGTGCAGTGTCCTGTCTCCAAAGGGGACAGACAAAGGTGATACAGAGGCTCCATCATCAGAAGGCATGAAAAGGCACTTTATTATTAGAAATCTATTAGAAATCTACAGTTCTTACAGAAACAATGGTGGATCTAAGACCTGATTGGCCTTTAGGAATCTTCTCTCACCTATTGGTCAAGAAGGGACAACTCCTTCTTGTAAACATCTTTGGCAAACAGAGATTGCCTGCCAGGTGCAGAGATTGAGATAATAATTGTTTTAATTCTTTCTCTGAGCTTTTTCACAGCTACTCACAGCTTCCCAGGAAAATCCTGGGACAGCTATGCCTTTCTCTGTTCAGAGGAGATGTGATTACCACAGTGTCCATTTACATTGAAGAAATATTATCCTGGATAATATATCTGTATGCCCCTTTCATTACAAAGGCAGGTTTCAGGTATGAGATGAAATGTAAAGCCACATCCTATATCTCATGTTGACTACAAATTCCCATATCTCATGTTGGCTACAAATTCCCACCTAAAAACGGTTTGGAAATACAGAATCAGACCCAGGCAAAATCTAAAAGCAGTTTGTCCCTGTTCTTTCTTGTGGGTGATATTCCATCCATTACTGAGGCTTAGCACAAAGCGTAGCCAACACTTAAACCCTCAGCAGGATGTTAAGTGGTGTCTAGGCTTTGTGCTGGGTCTCTGCACTAGCATGAATTTTTACCAGTGAGGAGAAGGATTGCTTTGTCCATATTGAAAAGTACACAGCCAGCCTTCTCTGTAGTATGCCATTTAATTTAGTTTTGATTTAATCCTTTGCATAAAGGGGATGCTGGTTGCCCCAAAAGAATAAAAGCTGCCACTCTGAGGCATGTGCCTTTGCCTGGCCATGTGATTCAAATCAAATCAAAGCACTTCACAGGCCAAATATAGTGCAGTTTTTCTTACTTGGATGTAAAGTTTTAGTTATTTATTTTAATATTTTAAGGCAAATTAGAAGCAGTATTCTAAATTTCGAGCATTAAGGACACTAGCCTCATACATGCAAGTACTCCCCCACTTCTTACTTCATATGATTTTCCACTAGCAGCTGCTTTTTGGGTGCTGGGACATCAGATGTGGCCATGTTTCCTTTGCATCACAGGTTTCTAGTGAACAACTCAAGGATTTGGGCTATGGAATAGCTATCAAGTAAAAAGAGGAGCTGAAAAGCTCTGAAAAACAAAATACAAAAACAAGTTTTGGTTCAGTGGCTTGGTAAATATTCCAGGAACTACTCTTCTTTCTGCGGTATTAGGGAGGAAATCCTCCCTCCTTTTCCTTGTCTCCTTGTGGAGCTGATGTATCTGGTCCTCATTAGGGGGTGGTTATAGCAGTGGGATCAAAGGAGCTCAGGCTATAGTTGTGAGGCACTGCAGTCTCCTGGTTCAGGCAGGGGGCTGTGGCTGAACATCCTGACTTGCATTCCTGGGCTTGACCCACAGTCAGGCTATGGACAAGTCCCAGGTACCCAAAATCCTTTGAACCTGTCTATCAGGTACACACAGCACACTCCAGCTGTGTGCAGAGCCTGGGAGATGTATGAGCTTCTCTTGAGTCCCTTTGAAGCATTTAGCTTGTACAGACTTACCCTGACAACTCAGATGTTGGTCTGTCCCAATCTCCTAACAAGTAGGATTGTCACATGGCTACAGGATGGAAAGAGTTAGCCCATCCCTCACATAGCAGTGTTGTCCTAGCACATCTCAGCTAACTCCAGAAACTTATCTCCTACATCTAAGGGTGCACCTCCACTAAGAAATTAAACAAGCCGGGGAAAGCAGCAGAGCACAGGATTTGAAGTGCTGCTGGAGTGTCAGAAGGGCCCTTGACACTGGTGTAGTGGAGGGCACTGGCCATGTTCAAACAGTGCCCTGTCACCACCTGGGAACCTGCCATGACCCAGCACAGACACCTGGGTTAGGAGAGCAGGAAGATTTACCTCCTGCAGATGTATGGTGCAGTTTGGGCTCAGGCCTAGAGCTTGGACACATTTAACTTCCTAATACAGACCAAGTCTAGGACCTGGAAAGATACAGACACTTTCAGAGTCTGAGTCAGCCCAGCCAGGATCTCAATCACGCCTGAAGGTGTCTGTCTGTCTCTCTGCAGTGGAAGACTTGGGTGCTAAATTCTTCAGGAGCTGCCTCAGCTGTAGGTGCACAGCCAGGGCAGAGGAATCTGGGCAAGCCAAGATGTGTTGGATTAGACCTGAGAGCGTATTTTCCCTTGTACTTTCTCAGATGATAAATTAATTAATTGATTGATATTGGTTTTATTACCCACATCCTGGTATGACTAAAAAATAATGGCCACCAATTAAAATATTTAGAGCCTTGAAAGCTAAGCTGGATGGTTTTGGAATACCAGAATTTGGTATCTGCATCCACCCAGCATCACAGACTGCTTTATAAATTGTAGTTCACTTCCATAACATTCTAAGATGACTCTGAGTAGCAGTGTGTGTCCCTGCTCCATGAATGTGTGGATGAGGTACAGATGGTTTGTCCTTTCTTTCCCCCATACATCTATTCATAGATGAAGCTGGAAGTGCAGCCCCTGGGACTCGGTTCCTACTCTTCCAAACCTGCCAGCCAAGGAAGTGTCTTGCTTTGTTTTAATGAAGCTCTGTTTGCCATTTCATTTTACAGACTGTTAGCCCAGAATAATGGGAAGTGGATACCCTGATGGACGACAGGAAGCCTTTATAATTTGTCAAACTACAGTTAATAGCTGGCAAGCTCAAGACCAGCTCTCTGTCAGTAAATACCATTTGGGCCAAAGTCACTCAGAGCTTTCTGTCCTTGTGCCTCCAAGTTGACAAGGTCAGCTGCAGCTCAGGCTGGAATCTGAATCCCCAAGTGCAGAAGCAATCCAGATCCTGGAGAGCCCTCTTAGAAACTATATTCCAGGCCTCCAGGATCATGAGTCTTTCACATCTGGCCAGAACAAAAGCAGAGAGATAGTAAGAAAAGGCCAAGGTCTGATTTGTGTTTTTTAATGGAGTTTTGTCCTCAAGCTCTTCTCTGAGATTAATTTTCTTGCCAGACATTATCAGCTTCAGTGGTTTGGCTCAGATGTTTGCTCTAGATTCTTTTGTCCTGTTGACTTTTGGATCAACTTTGCACTGGCTCTGTTTTGAAGATTGCTTTACCCATATTAATGTTTAACTTACACAAGTATTAAATCATAAGTTTAACATGGAAATGTTTTAGTCTCTGGGCAGTTCCTTTCCTTGCTAATTTCACACTCTACATAAGTACAGCTTCACTTGGCAGGATTTCTTCTGTTTGGTACTGGTCTCATGACACTGTTATTACTGTGGCCTTAATTCAGAGGAAAACAATAAAAAAAACCAACCCTCACTATGGTGCTGTAGGCATTACTGTGGGTTCCTGTGAGTCAGAGTGGCCCAGTGTAGGGGTCTTGGGTGAAGCCTGAAACTGATTTATTTTGCATTATATCCCTGAGTGTCCACAGCTAGGGCTGGGAACTTGGTGGTGAGTCTAGAGGCTGTATGAGGAAGAAAAATGTCTCTTACTGTTGTCATATACCATTACAGCTCATCATGGCAGTCATGGTTTGATTACTAGATACAACTAACAATAGAAACCAGAGAGCAAAAGAGGTAGAGGATGCATCAGGACAGCTATGCTCATAGACTATCTTAACTTTCCATGTTGACACTGTTTTGGGCAGACTTTCCAGGGAACACAGTGACAAGAGTTTTTGTGGCTCCCACTGCCCTGAGTTGCCTGCAAGATCTCACAGAATCACAGAATATGCTGAGTTAGACAGGAACCATCAGGATCATCGAGTCCAACTCTTAACCCTGCACAGGACATCCCCAAGAGTCACACCATGGGCCTCAGAGTGTTGTCCTAACACTTCTTGAATGCTGTCAGGCTTGGTGCAGTGACCACTTCCCCGGGGAGCTGTTCCAGTGCCCAAGCACCCTCTGGGTGAAGAACTTTTTTCTAATACCCAACCTAAACTTCCCCTGACACAGCTTCACACCAATCCCTCAGGTTCTGTCACAGGGCACCAGAGAGAAGAGATCAGTGCCTGCTCCACCTCTTCCCCTCTCCAGGAAGTTGCAGACTGCAATGAGGTCTCCCCTCAATCTCTTCTTCTCCAGGCTGAACAGAACAAGTGCCCTCAGCTGCTTCTCATGTGGCTTCTCCTCAAGACCCTTCACCATCCTTGTGGTCCTCCTTTGGACACTCTCTAATGGCTTAATGTCTTTCTCAAACTGTGCTGCCCTAAACTGTACACAGGGCTTGAGGTGAGGCTACACCAGTGCAGAGCAGAGGGGGACAATCATCTCCCTCAATCGCAAAGAAAAGCTTCCAAAGGCTTAATATCCTGAACAGCATAGGCCGACAGCTTTCCTTTTGTCGTGTTACTTTGTTCCTGCTTCTGTCTGTACCAGCCATTGAAGAAGATTAATATACACCAGAGTCAAAAAACATCTTGTCAATGTTTGAGAGTAATGGCAGAACAGCGAAAATAAGAGCTAAGACCTCTCCAAATCACTTCAGTTCTCATTTCATCTATGGCTGGTTGGCTGGTTGGTTTTTTTGTGGGATAGGTTTTTAGAAAAAGATTGACTCATTTCATCTGTATTTCCAGCACACTCATCAACCAACAACTGACTGGCTTTGCTCCTGCAGGTGAGGGTGTCATCAACTCACATTGCTTCAACTCCCTCTCTGCTGTCTCCAAATGTCTCCACTGGGGGACATTCTAAAGGAAATGCTGATGGGCTCAGTGACAGAAAGGCAAAGCAGCCTAGGAGTGAAAAGAGGAGCTCCACACATTAATCACAGCTTACCATCTTGCTTTTCTATCTCCTTTTAAAGCCCCAGCAGACAGCTCTGCCCTTGTAGAAAGCCATCCTCCCTAGCATGGGAGTGAGCTCTGTAGACCCTTCTACTCTCTCTGTACAGCACATCCCACCTGCCCATCCACACCCACAGCAGTCTAATGTGCACATAAAGCACATCAATCCACGGATAACTCAGGCTGCTGACCACCTCCTGAGGCACAAACACAGTGCAAGTTGTGCCTAATGCCTGCCTTGCTCAGGTGAACTGGGGGACAAGCCAAGGGCCCAGAGCTGTGATTTGCCTCTTGGCATTCTCCAGAGCAGTGAGCAAGCTGCTCATGGCCTGGTGGTGCTGGAGCTATCTGCGTTCACCAAGTCCCCTTCCTCGTGTTTCAGGGTCTGGGTGGATATGCTTGCAGTTTTCAAAAAGCTTGCAGTTTATTGTGTGACATTCTCACGGCATTTTATAAGTCTAATACTGAGAGCAGGCTCTGCTTAGCACTGGAATACTCTCAGCAAGGTTGGTGCTGGGCAGAGCAGATGCTCAAATAGTGCTGGTGTTGCTGCTAAGGTCAGAGAGTGATGGATAAATGTCCTACTGCTGTTGGCAAAGCATTGTGGATAAGCACATTGTACTTAGACTGGAATTTGTCTAAGGCTCAGAACTGAACAGCTTTGTCTTACAAAAAAATTTCAGAGTCTTCAGGGAACATGTGTGGTTTGGTCTTCAGATTTATGTCCCCTGTTCTCCTGGCAGTACGTGGGCCATAATACTCAGCAGGATGTTCGCCTGCTGCTTACTCCAATAAAAGTCACTCCCTGTGGTGGCTGGGAGGATCTTTTGGAACCTGTCTGCTCCTTCCTGACTTCTCCTGCTGCTGCTTACCAGAGATCCCAGCCAAAGGGTAACTCTGGCATCTCTGCCCTATTTCATAAAGCAGATACCAGCAGTATGAGTAAGGCAGGATCCCATGTGACTGTACAACCACTGCTTTCCATGGGAAGATATTTCTCACATTAGAAAGCCCAGTGAGTGGGAGGGGGTAAATCTATAGCAGTGGTTTGGCTTGTGACTCTGGAAAAGATATGTGATGCAAGCTAAACTACTGGCCCCTCTCACCTTTCCTTGGCATGGGAAAATTTTTCTTTCTAATTCTCAACCTCCGAAGACAGTGCAAATGGTTATCTTCTAGAAGGTGTTGTAGTTCTGAGTTTCTCACTGTGTTTTGCATTTTATTGGATGCAAAAACTGAAAAACTTTGGCTGTGTTGTGGCTATAAATAAAAAAGCTGGTCAGAATCATTCCTCCAACAGGGTTGCCCAGAAAATGAGTAGGAAGTTCACTCAGTGAAGTGAAAGGGGTGGTAAGTGTAGCTGTGTACATTGTTCCTCACTCCAAACAGCTCATTGAGACAGCTTGCCAGCCTCTCTCATCAATGTTAATGTATTCCATTTTCCTCTCCATGACATGTGAAGTTCAAATTTATCCGAGCAGCAAGCAGAGACAGAATCTCTATTGACTGATTTTGGCTGGAAGTACATTTTCTGATTTACAACCAAATTTTTCATGGAGGTTCAGATTATTTTATGAAACAACCATGTCTTCCTGCTTTTATGAGAATACAGCTGGATTCTACAGAACAGGTGTGAGTCCCTAATGTTTTAGTCTATATTAAAATAAGGGATTAATTAAAAGTGATTAGATCTATCTGAAACCTCAAGTTTCCATTCCACATGAAATGCCAATATTTTAATGTCAGTTCTGTTATGGTGAGAACAAAGAGTGCTATTATGACTTTAGCTTTGGGGAGTATTAATAAAATGCAATATAGAACAAAATATGTTTGGAGACAGCAAGTTGTTGTGAGATAAAAAAAATCAGTCACAGAAGTCAATCCAAAATACCATCAAAGTCAGTACTGTTACAGGGGAAGTTTTGAATGTAGATGAAAAAGGGAAAAAAATCATGTCCAGATATTTTCAGGCAGTCGTAGATATAGCTGCATTTTCAGTAGGTAGATCAAATAAATGTACAGCTCTTCTGGAGAAATCCAGTCAAAATGTCCTTTCACTTGCTCCTATGCAGTGTCAGTAGTCTAGTGAGAGATACAGCTAAAATATATACACAGACACAAGACACCCAGACACACAGACACACACACACACACATATATTTATATATATATATATATATATATATATATACTTGGTACAATCCAGCAAATAGGTGGATAGGAACTTTGCACATGACACGTTTCCAGGGACAGTGCAAAATGACTTTCCATAAGAAAGTCTTCTGCTTTGAGGAGACCTCAGCACTGATATCTGTGCCAGAGGAATAAGCTGTCCTTTTGCAGTGAGGATTTACCTGGGGAGTGCTGTGGAGGCAGCTGCTCTCCTCATTAGCACTGCTCACAGCTCCTCCTCAGCTCTGGATGACACGAGCTGTGTATCTGGGTCTCCTCTTGCCGTTAGCCAAGTATGTAGGTCCAGCCTTATGTTGCAGCACGCCCACAGAGACATATACGTAGGGCATGGGACTAGCTGAGTTGCCAGGTTTTGGATCACCTGTTTGCACCAGAGGGATATTTTCAGGCTGCCTGACCCAGAAAAGATAATGTGTCCCTGGGCCATGGGGCACGAGCAATGCTGACATTTTAGAACGGTTGGCACGAACCCCTGCCTGGCCACTGGCTTCTTGTCCTTGAGACATTCAAGTTCACATGAGATTTTGATTTGATTCCTGTATCCCAGTAACTCTTCTTTGCCTCCAGCTGCTCAGTGCACTGCAGTGGACCCTACAGACTCTGTCAAATTGCACCTCTCAGCTGCAGGTAACTTGGTCCAAACTTCCTTAGGGCACTGTTGTGCATCCTTCCTATTTTGGACAGCTTCTTTTCTCCAGAGATCTGGATCCTACAGTGGAAAGATCAGAGATGGAAAAAATAAAGTATCGGCACAGTTACCCATAGCTTGCTTTTTTTTTTTTTTTAATTTTCTTATTGCCATTGCCTTTCTTCTGCTGGCAGACAGGAGCAGTGTCCAGTTCCATAACTCCACAGAGTATTTGAACTTGTTTGTGTTCAGCTTCTCAGAAAAATCTCTCATGGAAAAATTGTCTTCTGACCACAGAGTAATCGCTAAGTGAAAAATGCTTTGCCAATCTGCAGTCATTCCCAGTTCAGCACCAAAGGAGCTCTTCCTTGGAAATCACTGGGAAAGATAAATGCAGAATTAAGGTGGCACCTATTTTCCATTCCAGTCTTCTTGCTTCCAGAAGGCTATTTGTGACAGGGTCTAGCAGGCTTGGCATCCAAATAACGAGGAGGCTGTAGGAACTATCCAGAGCAGTTAAGTGTGAAACTATGTACTTCCTATCCACTGCATTGAAGCCACAATTTAATAAAACAATTAACTGCTTTTATCCTTGAACATAAGTTTTCATCTGCTGTAAATTAATATAATTGAATAGGAAAAGTGACTGGTTAGAGTAGTTTCTGAAAGGCTTTAAGAAAAAGGTTAAATATGAGCTTTCAAAATTTCACAAGGCATGTCTTTATGCTATGGCTCTGTTCCTTCAAATAATGGTTTGCAAAGCTGCTTTCAACATGAATTATTATTCCAGGTTACTATTTGCTGAGACAACAGAAAATGCTACTGCCTGCAGCTGGGCCTGGGAATGATTGCAGGATTCTGGGCAGCAGGGGCAAAAGCTCCCTCTTCTGATGGCTCCAGAGCTGAGGCCAGAAGGCCAGAGGAGATATGAAGGAAGGACTGGGAGAGAAAAAATGCCATTGGGCATTTCAAGGAAAGTCAAGTTAAGGGCAGAGCAACTTGGAGCTGTCAGTACAGATGTAACTTCAGCTGTTCATCCCATTGCTCTCTCTCAGTACCTTCTATCCCAGTCCATCCCTTCATGAGATCCACAGCTTTAAATTCTTGTTGTGACTGCACCCTAACAGACTTTTGGGCTTCTAATATTTTGAAGTACTAAAATGTCTACTTCTAGATCAGAAAACCTGTCCTACTTCTTCTCGTAGCATTTATTGCTGTTTCTTAGGTTGCCCTGTTTTCTTTGAGAAACCCAATGCTTGCAAGAAACAGCTGAATGTGAGATTACAAAATGAGAACTAAATCCTGATCAATATTCCCAGGCACAAGTGATTTTTCAACAGAGGATGTCAGAAACTTGTCTTCTTGGCAGAGTGTCTTCATAATTCCAGTTTTATCACCAATTCTGGCAAGAGACCAAGAGGGAAAAATGTCTTCTAGCAGAATGCAGTGGGGATAAACTGTGACAAGGGAAAATGGGCAATGTAGGCTGGGCTCCTGACAAGGGATCTATGATGCTAAGGAATACTTCTCCAAGAAAAATGCATCATGGGGAATTGTAGAGAAATTTACTTTTTAAGGGACCTCTGGAGATATCTAGTCATCCCATACATTAGAGCTCTCCTTGACAATGAGCACAGCCTTCTTCCCATCTTCTTTGTACTTCCTGAAGAGTGAGATGCATGTTACAGCTCCACCTGGGTACATCTCTGCACTCTAGCCATGCAAACATCCCACCACACCTCTGTAACTGCAGTGATGGCATAGTTCCACAGCTGCACAGTCCTCCAGTTCCTCCTATTTATTTCCCAGGTGGTGTATTCGTGTTCAGGAACTCCCCAGGATGTCCTTTGCTTCTGGGGAACATAAGGGCCTCCCCAATGCTCTGCTCCCTCTCTGATTTCGTCTCCATCCACAGATGAACCCACTTGAAAGTCTTCCTCAGTGGGCTAGAAAAGAGCCAGAGGAGCTTTTTCATGGAGACAGACAATGGCACGTGGAGCTTTCCCCTTTTGTCAGGCATTCCAATCAGGTCCAAGGCAGCAGCAGCAGCCAGAGTAACTGCCAGCTGGCAATTTGGAGACAAAAGCTTGAAATATAAATTAATCTTCCCACAGCACCACTTTTAAACATATTTATCAATCATCTCAGCAGAAAGGCCAGAAACTGAGTGAGTGAGGAGGGCCTGGGGGTCCCCTTGCTGCAGCACAGCACCACTGCAAGCTAAAGGAGCAGGGTACTGATGCACTAGGGGCACACCACTGATCTCCAGGGAAATCACAGAGCTTGTTTCCTAAACTCAGTCTCTCTTCAGTTCCCACACTTTGTGATCTCTGTCAAACTATGACATTAATTAACCACCACGAGGAAACAAACAGATCCCCAGATAAATTTCCAAGAGAGAAACAGTTTAACCTCAAAAGCTGCTGTTTTCCAGCTCCACACTTCTTTTGCTTTCTGTTTCTCAAACACTTCCAAGAAATAAGAAAATCAGTTCCAAAAAATTTATTGTTATCTCCTCAAGCACGTTAGAGACAATTTAAAAGTTCTTTTCTTCACTGAATGACACAGGGGGTTGTACTACAGAAAGTGACAGTCTCCTGAAACTACTATGAGGAATATGGGAAGTGGAAGAATATGAAATTCAAAAGTGAGTCCAGCCCTAATGTTAGGAATGTAGCTGAGAAGCACAATTAAATTAGAGTAATGTTACCTACTGAAAGGAAGTTCTGGCTCTATTCTAGGTTGTACCAGTTACACAGTATGCAAAATTAGACAGATAGACTAATTAGACTATCTAGACTATCTAGACTATAGATATTTTTTCCTATCATGATAGCAAATAGGGTAAGAAAGCATCTTTTTTCTTTAAGTTTTATAATGTATAGCACAGTGCAGTTCCAAACAGAGTTAAGACTTGTGTATTCCAGAGAAATACAAATAATATATGAACCAACATAATACAATATTGTTCCTAATCAGACAGAGCTCCCATTTATTTCAGTGAGAATACTGCCTGCAGGATCAGGTTGACAGGTCCTAATCAGGGCTCAGTCAGCTGTCAGCTTTCCCCAGCGAGTGGAGTACAGTGGATTCAACTTCACCTCACCCTCCTTCTGCCACCCCTCTGCCCTGACAACAGAAGCTCTGTATTCACATTCAGAACAAGAGCACTCCTGACACACTGATTTCATTCTGGCCAGGCCTGGCATGTCCCGTCTTTGCCTGGGTGCTGTCCTTTATTGCCAGCCTAATAAGTACATCAAGGCTGAGCAGTGGGGATCCTGTGAGCAGCCTCCCAGCAATGAGCCTCCAGGAGCTTGTTTGCCCGGGCAGACAGGCTGGGTAAACAATTAGCTCCAGCTCCAACATTCAGGTCCTGCAGAAGAATTGGATGCTTGGCACTGGCTGCTCTCCATGACATTCAAAATTTGGCTTTTCTCCAATCAAATATTTAAGCATTCGCGACCGTTTGTCCGGACCCAAAGCCTCGGTTAGGAATTTCTGCTCCATTCTAATTTTGTAAATGGAGATTTGGAGATTATTTACTGGGAACTTTGAAAAAAAAAATGTAAATGTACTTCGCTTTACAGCAAGGGTAAAAGAGAGTTTTTTTGAAAGTCATATAATGGAACAGGTCAGCACTACCAGCATATACTACCAACACTATAAGCAGTGTACACTTAGACAAAGTATAACTTGGAGTGTGGCTGTCACAGACCCTTCTGTGTTCATTGCTGGTAGCAAACAGCTGGCTTTTAATGAAACATAATAGAGAATTTGTTATTTTAAAACTGCCTTTCCATTTATAATCATGCCTGTTGCAGTACAATGGAGAATTGTATCCTTATTCCTTCATGTTGGCAATGCAGGAAATATTTAAACAAGTGCTTGTGAAGTGTTTATTTTCAAATACATTAATGATGTGTCTCCAAATCAGTAGTGTACCCTTACTTGTGTATGCAGGTAGTACCTTTAGTATTAGGACTTTATGTTTATTATAATCCATGCCTTTTCTAGTTTCAGATTGATACAGTAAAAGATACATACTATTATCTAAATCAATCTCCTGCACATCACAAATTCTTATATTTTGCCCTAATTAATTAATTTTATCCAACCAACCTCTTCAATGCGAGTAAGGAACTTGAGTAAATTCTCAAGGAAATAACATTCTGAATGCCACAGATCTGTCAAGCCAGCTATTACATGGTAAATAAATAAATAAAATATGGTAAACAACATACAAAAATTTGCAGGAAAACAGTTTTGATTAGATGTTGAAAGAAAGTGAGAAACAAAGGTTGCTTGTTTTCCTGGCAGGCCAGACATGAGCTGGCAATGTGCTCTTACTGCCTGCAAAGCCAAATGTACCCTGGGCTGCACCAGAGGCAGCGTGGCCAGCAGGTCAAGGTAGGTGATCACACCCTTCTGCTTTGCCCTCCTGGGACTTCACCAGTCTGCATCCCGCTCTGGGCTCCTCAGCACAAGAAAGACATGGACCTGTCAGAGAGACACAGAAATTATTAGAGGGAAGGAACCCCTCTACTATGAGTAAAGGCTGACAGAAATGGGGCTGTTTAGGGGGTGACCTTTTTGTGACCTTCCAGTGCCTGAAAGGGGCCTGCAGGAAAACTGAGGAGGGACTTTTTACAAGAGCATGTGGTGACAGGACAAGGGGGAATGGCTTTAAAATGGAAGAAAGAAGGTTTAGATTAGATAGAAGGAAGAGATTCTTTACTGTGAGGGTGTAAGTCACTGGCACAGCTTGCCCAGAGAAATTGTGGATGCCCCATCCCTGGAAGTATTCAAGGCCAGGTTGGATGTAGCAGCCTGGTCTAGTGGAAGGTGTCCCTGCTCATGGTAGGGGGATTGGAACCAGCTGACTTTTAAGATCCCTTCCAGCTCAAGCCATTTTTAGATTCTATTATTGTTTTTCACTTGTCTTTGAGAGCAGAATCAAGCCACTCTTGCACATAATCACTGAACTTGGAATTAATTGTTTCTTTGGCCACCTACACACAAAATGATTAGAAAAAACACAGAGCATATAGGAAAGATCACTGTGGAAGTCTTAACCTGTGAGGCTATACATGTTCTGTACAAGAAGTCACAGCCTGTTCAAAGGCAGAGGAGGGTCCTTGCTGAATGTTCAGCAAGAGAGGATGTTTATGGGACTTAAAAGGGAAATCTAAGGCTCAGCTTCATTATATGGGCTCCAAATCAAGAGAGAGACATATAGACTTCTCTGGGATCAGGCTGAGGCATTGAGCTGATAGAAAAGAGCAGAAAGAAAGTAGAGCAAAAGCACTCATTAGCACAAATTTAAAACACTGTGAAAGGAATCAGCAAAGCAACCAAGAGACTTGCAATGAAGAAAACATTTCATTTACTTAAGCTAATACTCAGTCTGGAAAATAAGCAAAAAGAATTTGCCTGGCCACTAATAAGCATCAGTTTGACCCAACAGATATTACCGAATTTAGTGGCAGGATTTCCGTGACCAGACAGTTTAAATCACTCACTATAACTCAAACAGCAAATAGTGACCGTAGTGACCTCAAAATAACAGAAACTGTACTTCAATAAAGGGCATCAGCTCTTGCTGTCACTGGTCAGGGAAACCATTCATCTCAAATGTTCTTGAACCACAGGATAAGCACCTACCTAAAACATCCTTCTACACTGTACAGAGAAAGTGACTTTGGCTGAATGATCTATTCTGGATTTCCCACGGTAACAGTGGGACTATCTAAAATTACCTACAGCAGTTACCTAGATTGAAAATCAACCCAGAAAATATATGTTAGCCTTACCAGGCATCAAAGGCATAGCTCCAAGAATTAAATATTGTTGTTCACAGCCATTTCTAAAATTAGAAATTTTTAAATCAGGAGTTCCCAGAAACCTTTCAAGATCTCTTGACCATTACTGTCAATTTTTGATTAGCCCTAAAACAGATGAAAAACTGTAAAAGTTTGTCAAAAAGTGAGGGTGATATGAGTATTTGCATAAGATATATGGAATAATAGCACCCTGATAACTGTGGGCTTTTTTTTCTTGATTTCAATCTCAGATCACATAATCAGATTGACAATATATTTCACAAATGATCAAAATGATATAATTAAGATTTATGGAAACAGATTTTATCAAAGTATAATTCAGTTTTTGATGTAAGTGCAGGTTTTAGAATAACAGTATGTGTGTGTGTGTATATATATATATATATATATATATATATATATATATACTGATACAGTGTATATATAGGACACTATAGTAGGCTAGGACTTTTAGGGCCTTTGACCTTAACATATCTTGCTAAACAGCTGAAATATAAATAGAAATAACTAGACAATGATGAACTAAAGGCTGTAATGTACACCTACACTGTGATAATTTTTAGCTCAAGACTCACTGTTCTGCAAAATATCTTTCTAGCTCAAGTAAGATTAGCAGCCAGGGACAGAGAACTCCGTGGGTAATGCAGGAAGTCAGGCTGGATCTGAGGGCTTCATCCCAGCTACAAAACCCTATTTATGTGGGTAACTTGACTATTAAGTGAAACACCAAAGTGTTTTACATCACTTAAGGTACTGCTGGACAGGGTCTTTCCTCATTGCCCAGGTTCCACTACTCCAACCAGTAGTTATATGGGATCTTCCTACTAATAGACTAGGGTGAGGGCAGTTCAGGGACCTTTATTTCTCCTGAGAGCAGCTAAACAGACATTCCAGGTGTATCTGTGTGGATGTCTTTGCTGGGTGTGCTGCTCGCTCCTTTTCTGTCCCAGGAAGCTTCCTGCCAAAGTGGCCATGTAGTGTTGCCATGGAGTTCTTCAGGATGCCTCTCAGACTTACTGTCTTAGGCTATTGATAAATTCAGGTAGATACCTATACTCTGCTTGTCTTAGTTTGTATTTTCAATGAGAATTAGAAAGTAATATGAAACTCTAAATGATATTTACAGGTTTGATGCATGACTCAGCTCCTGGTGCAAACCTGGTCCCCAATCTCGGGTTCATAGTGTCTGTATCTTTATCTGATTTGTCTTGTATGAGGCCGTATACATGTAATTAAAAACTAAATATTTCCACTGAAATCTCTCTCCTTGGTTCCAAAGGGAACCCAGGCTAAATGAAAGAGTACAGGCTGGGTGCATATATTTGACATTTTGGAGACAGAGAGGAAATGTTAATGGACCACCAGTAAGTACCTGGTTCACTGTATGGAGCAGCACAGGGTTACTTTTAAATATTCATCTTTGAGCTTTGAAATGCACTTAAAGGCAAACTGTGTCACAAATAAGTTATAAGACTTGCTATAAATATTTTTCATGGGATATGTCTCTGCAAGACATATCATCAAATGGTTTGCCTATCTTCCAGGCTTTGATCTGTAGATTGAAGTAATTAGTGCTGGGAAAGATCTATTGTATTGCCTAAACTGCTACATGATATTCAGCATAGTTTCCCCTTCCTGATGTTTTGCCTCACACAGTTTATATATCCAGGGGGCAGAAATCCCCTGGGATACTATTTCACAACCAACTCACACAGTCAGCAATTTTTCTGGTGAGGTTTAGCCCAAATACATCTTTTCTAATCTCACTGCATGAAAGTCTTGTCATTATACTCCTTAGTGTCATGTGAAATAATTCCTCCATAGGGTCCTACACACCCTGCACTGCAAGTGCAGACTCTTAGATCCTATCATAAACCATGTAAGTTTTCTTTATTCACCTTTAATGTACTTTTTTTCTTTCTTATTTACCTCCAATCTGTCTATGTCTCATGTGGACCTAGGTAGCCAGACCTAAATACAGTCCTGCAGCTGCAGTCACAGCTGAGAAGGAAAAAATTGCAGTTAGTACATTGCAAATGAAAGATGTCATCTGTCCCACAGGAAAGAAAAGGATCATAGGTTAGTGAAACAGGTTACCTCTTTGGGAGAAAAATCATCATTCTCTTTGTAGTTGGACACAACAGATTTGGAAAACAACCCAAGTTCATCTTGACAAGACGTGAACAAGAGCCACCCAAGAGCCACCATGCACTGGTGAGGAGCATGTCCACTCCACACAAGCTGTCTAAGCTGCCTCTATTGATGCCCAGGAGAAAATAATTCCAGACTGTAATTCCATAATAAAATCAGCATCTGACATGGGTGGGCTGGATTGCATTCTCTCCTCTGCCTAAAGACAGCCTTCCCTAGGCTATTGACATAATTTCTAGAGGGCTAAAACTATCCAAGGCTGATCTTGCTTGCTTGTTCCCAAGCTAAAAATAACTGACCTCTCCTTGTTCTACTATGATTCCTCTTCATTTTTCACAACAGAAGCCCCTCACAGATGGCCCCATGTGCTGGCTTTGATGGCCAAACAGCCCTCCTGTGTGCCTTGGGCTTCATGTTCATTTCCCTTAGAAGCACTGATCCATGGGACATTATGTTGACTCACAGAAATTCTACCAGCAAAAGCTTATTTGACCAAGAAATTGAGACAGAACCACTCAAAAAAAAAAAAAAAAAAAAAAAAAAAAAATAGTCCCAGTCCCTGGTTAGTTCTCCTTTTTCTTTGCCTTCCTAAGATGGGGAGATAGACTGGATTGTGTTGTCCCCACAGGGCCTACATCCACTGCAGGATGATCTTCCCAAGAACACCACCTTGTTTAGACCATGGCTAAAACATAGTCTGAAATATGATGAGGTCCTTCAGAGTCACACTGCTAACTTCAAGGTGCCTTCGTGCTGCTGCAAGACATCCAGGCATCAAAATGAGTATGAGCTCAAGCATGTCCCTGGAAATGCCACCAAATCTGGCTGTACAATGGGACAGGAAAGGCCTTTCCCTGCCCTGCAGGGTGGGCTCTCACTGTGGGGAGAACCTTCTGTTTTGTATATTCTTAAAACAAGCTGGGCATGGAGTGAGTATTATCTCCCACAGGAGCTGAAAAAATTGTCTACTAATATCCTCAAGGACCTTGTGACTATACAGTAGCTTCATGGTCACATACAGCACTTAGAAAATGTTGCAGCTCATTATTCCTAAATGAGCACTTTAGTGGATTCAAAGCCACCAGACAGAGCAGTGACACCACTGGCAGAATGTGAACCCAGCAGATAGACACAGGCTGGCAAGGAAACAAAAACAGTAGTGATGAATTCAATCCAATTTTGCATAACACTGAAGATCCCATTTTTCAGGAAATTCCTGAAGTTCTCAGAGAGAGCAGTTGCAGTGGATGTTTTATTTTTAAGGTATCATTTTGGAATTACTTCACTGTAGTGATATGCTGTTTATTCAAATGGTGAGGATGCAGAGTCTTAAAAGAATCTCAGTCTTGCTGGAGCAAATCCAGATGCCTGTTTTGTTTCAACAAGTTTTCACTATCATGAAATTAAAGAGGTACTGTTAGTTTAAATATCACTCATCAGAAATGTTTTCAATAACATGAATAGTAGGAATTCTCAGTAGTTAAGAGTGTATATTATATATATATATAGCTGTGAATTTTGAAACAAGCTGAGTTCAAAATATTAATCCTCTTTTTCTTCTTTCTATGCACCTCATAATTTGATCAAAACTATCTATGTAATATACTCTACTTAGAGAATACCACGTCATGTCTGACAGATATGGATAATCCCATTAAGCCTTTAAGTTGAAAATTCTGGTGGGGGGAAAAACAGCTACAAAATCGTTCCTAATCGTATTGTATTTTCAGTCCTATGTTACCTCTTGTGTTTCCCATGTAGCAGCAGATTAGTTTTCCAATAGATTAAGAAACTTTCTGTAAAGCTTGAGTTTTCTCAGACAAAGCCTTTTGTTTGCAGTTGTGTCTGCAGGTGCGGTAGAAACCTTCCCCTGTCTGAGTGAATTGCAACTAGATGCTCAAATATCCCTATCCATCCAGGAAGAAGATGGACACACTGAGTGGGCTCCACTTCATGTAACTGTAGGCACCAAAAAGTTAGATTTAACACCTCATGATAGACAGCAGAATAAAAGGAGTGCTTTTAAGGAAGGATTGTCTGGCCTAACTTACATCCTATTTTAGCATGTGATTGTTTGCCCTCTGAGGTAGCCCCTTAAGAACTACAAAAGGAACCTAGAGAGGTCACGACTAGCTTTTAGCTGTCTTTATTCATCAGTGGAGTCCCAGCTGTCTTTATTCATCAGTGGAGTCCCCTGCAAGGCTAGGGCCCTCCTCCATGCTGCTCCACAGTGTCACTTGCTGATGACAAGTTTTTGCCAACACAGGAAGGATATTGTATACATTCAGCTGTCAGTTTTCCCACTTGGCAATCTTTTCCATAAACTAAGCAACTCAGATTCCCAGTCCAGGCATGCTTCCTTTCAGAGCTGACAGTAAAAACATTCAGCTTCTGGGAACTAGGAATAAGTACCTTCCCCACCACCCTTGCATCCACAGTCTTGAAAAACCCAAGGAAGAGTTCCTTCTCTCCTAATGGTTATCATCTTGTGGTGAGGCTCATTTGAGGTGAATGTCTGGCCTTCCCCTTCCCATCAGCACAGCACCCAGTCATGGGAGAGTCACCACTGTAATTGTCATCATAACCCTTCATTGAGATAGGATATGCTCTCACACTTGTTGCACAGATTTGGGAACTGTGGCACTAAAGCCTTCCTGAAATACTGAACTGAACTAGGGGTGGGGATGAGAGAAGTATTTTCTTCTCCAGAGTTCAAGTCTGCATCATTCTTGCCTTCAAAATAGACTGCTTTTAAAGGGTTAGAGAGTGTCTTCACCTTTAACTTTCTCTGACAGTTAAAAAGCATTTCAGGAAACAGGGCATCAGTGAGAAGGGGTCTGTGTCCCAGGGAAAGCAGAGGGAGCTGGCTGGAGAGCTGCCATTGCAGTGGGGAACTCCAAGGACTTTTCTTCTGCATTGCATCAGCAGTGAGCAATGGGGAGACTGATTTGAGCCAACTGCGGGTCGTCATTCTTCCTTCCAGACTCAGTGGCCTCTGAAATCACGTCATTGTCTGCAGCAGAATCTGGCACAGGACCGTGATGCCAGGTTACTTCACTTCCCTGCAGAATAAAAGATTTCTTCAACCATGAGAAATTATCTCCTGACAGTGCCATTCATTAGGGCTCCCACCTGTAGACTCTCTCATTTTCAGCTTACTCACAGGGTGCTGAAAAGTCAGCGTGTGTGTTATCACTTGACAATATAGTACAGCTATAACCTCGTCACCCTTACGTATTTGTTACTTACTGCTCTTTGCCTCAACAATGGCTCACAGCAACATTCAGATCTTGGTCTTCATTCTCTTTAAAAAATAAAAACTTGTGCCACCCAATTTTACCAGAGCTCTTGTTTCTTTGGAGTTGTACACACAGGGGAAAAATAAATCTATATTTGGTATTTTTTTCCTCTTTTGAATTAGAAAGTTAAACCAGAAAATTTTGTCTATAGATGCTCAATGGAGCAGGACAGTAGTTCATTATTTCTAAAGAGAAGCCAGACAAACTGTCTTTTCTGAGCTTATGGTTTAATGTATACACTAAAACTAATAGAAATCTGAAGTTTTTACGACAACAAAATGTCTCCTAACTAAATTTCAAGCTAAACATTCTGCTCCACTCCTTTTGTCATGACAATTTCACCCAACACTTTCTTTAAGGTTTCATTCTCAGGCAGGGACCTGTAGACACCAAGCCTTGTGGTTCTTATTCATCCACCTGTGTTGTGCATAGAAACACACTTCATGGAATCACATCATCACAGGATGGTTTGGGTTGGAAGTGATCTCAGAGATCTCCTAGTTACAAACACCCTGCCACAGGCAAGGACAATGTCCACTGAAGCTGCTGCTTCAGGCATAGAAGGTTTGCAGTCCTGTATTGTACCATGGATAGCCTAGGGCATCCCAAACCCCTACAACTGAGTGAGGTGAGTCCCACTGTATACATCTTAGCATCTCTGTATCTCTGTCCCCCGTCTGCTCTAAAAACTTCTATCAGCATCATATAATCTAGGATTGTGTCTATTTGAATTGGTGTCTGGAAGGCCCTGGAGCATGTATGGCAGCTGTGACACAAGAGACTGCATGTCCATGGGAAGCAAGAACCCACCTGGACCCCTGCTGCAGCCCTGAGACCCACTCTAACCAAACCTCACAATATTTTCACCCCTATGAGACATGGGCATCAGTAGATGTGTGTGTACAGGGCAATGCTTCTGAGCCTGCACATCTTGTCAGACGTGATAGAGTCACATCAGGACAGGATCTATGGTTAGAATGGCATTGCAGACAGAGCCTGACCTGTCTGCTGCTTTGTCTGCTGATACTCCAGGGATCTGCCTACTGTTGCATGGTCATTCCCTCATGGCCCAAGCGTAGCTGCACTGGTGTCACCAGCCCTTCTCCAACACCAGTTGTATTCTCTAGCTGTCTGAGTAGATACTTTTTATTATTATTATTATTTAGTATGTGCTTTTTTCATTCATTTGGTAAAATCTTTCTGTAGACCCAGATGGGGATGGTGCTAGGACCAAGCAAATGCAAATTAGAAAGATCATGTCTGAGAATGTAAGATCCTGTCGTATTTCAGCTCTTCACAGATTGTCCATGGGTGAGGCAAAGGTTTTCTTTTGCTTCAGGCTCTCCTCATCCTTTGAAAGGGCAGCAGTGGCTTGAAAAGGTCAGTAGAAGACTGCAAATAAATTGACTCCGATGAAATTTGTATTTTCCTTCTGGAATAACAGTGATCAGCTGGCAATTTTGAATAAACTTTTTTTGGGTGACTTCTTCTTGTGGAGTTAAAACATTGCAAGATTTTTGCCTTCTTGGCTCTGGTTTCCTCTTTTCTTGCCAGATATCATTATAAGGCTTCAAGAAGGATGAGTAATTAAAACCCATGCAAACAATGTGTCGGACAATTAAATTTAAATGTCCGCTTGATGAGGCAACACGGGTGAGTGACCGCAGAGCTCCTGGAGCTGATGCCCTGCGGAGGCAGGAAGGTCCGAGGGCGCTCAGCCCGCTTCCAGGAACCCTCTGAAAAGGGATCTGGGGACCCAGACACTGGGACAAAGAACCTGTTGCCCTCGGGGCTGCAGAAGTGCCACGGGCTGCACTCCAAAATCTCGCACCGAGACGGCAGCCCCTGAGCCGCCCGTAGTGCCAGAACAAGGTTGGGCAAAACCCCCAATGTTTTTCCTCGTGAATTAAATGGAAATGCAGTAAAGGATTAGAGGGGGGGGGGGGTGGGGCGGCGCACTGGGGCGGCGGCCCGAGGGACATCCTGCGGGGAGGGGCGGCCCGGGCCGGGCAGGGAAGGGGCGGCGGCGGCGGCGGGGCCCCGCGGGCGGGCGGTGATGCCGGCGGGAGCCCTGCGGGGCGGGGCGGGGCGGGGCGGGCGGCGGCGGGATCCAGCGGCGGGATCCACCTGCGGGAGGCGCCGCTCCGCCCCGCCCCGCCCCGCTCCGCTCTGAGCGCGCCGCCGAGGGCCGGCGCCCGGCGGGAGGGAGGGGAGGCGCTCCCGAGCCCCGCGGAGGCGGCGGGAGAGATGGGACCGGCACCAGCCCCGCCACCTGCCTGAGCCGCTGCCGGAGCCGCCGCCGCCGCTGCGGGGAGCCGGTAGGTAGCGGGCCCCGCCGGCAGGGAGGGAGCCGCGGGGTGCGGGTCGCCCCGGGGGACAAAGGGGCGGCGGGAGGATGGCGAGCGCCGGGCTCGCCCTGCGCTGCCCCGGGCAGTGCCTCACCTGCCCGCGGCGCCCGGCCGTGCGGGACGCCGGGCGGTGGGAGCGGCTGTCCCGGCCCGGGGCGAGCGCTCCCTCCGTGCAGGGCTTAATGTTTAACCCCGCTCGCATGCACCGGAGCGCACCGGGCGCCGCCTCCCCGGCGGCGCCGGCGACAAAAGGGCGAGCGCGGCTGCTGCCCGCCGGTCCCCGCTGCGGGTCCGCCGCTGCCGGCGACCAACTCTGAAAGGACGGCGGCTGAGGGAACAGCTGGGATGAAAGTCGCCTTTGCTGCTTTTTCGTGCTTTGGAGGTGTCTGAAGGTAGCGCTCCGCTGCGGTGCTGTACTTGGATTCGTCCCTGTGTTTGAGTATATTAGTATTTTTGGGGTGGCCTTTTAAGACGTACGTGACACGAGCTGTTCAGTGAAGCGGCTGCTGGAGCCTAGGGAAGTTGTTTTCTGCCTCCTGCTCCGAGGAAGATCCGAGGGGTTGGTGCGGTCCCACCGGGACCCAGTTTGTGCAGCTGCCCCGTCACTCGGTTTGGGAACCCAAACCCTCCGTGGCAGGGTTTGGGAGCCCTGGGGATGCAGGTCCTTCCTACAGCTTACCCCGTTATTCAAACTGACCGTCACCTCTGCTCGTAATGCAGTTTGCACTCGTACCGTGATACCGAAGCTGCTTGACATGCAGGAAAAGAGAAAGAAGAAAAAAAGGAGGGTGAAAGGAGGCAGTTCTTGGAATCGGACTAGATAGAAACACGTACTATGCTCTCTTTTCTCCGTGTGTGCATGTCACCGGTACACGTGCCAAAAGAGCCGCTGTGCCCGGTGTGTATGTTAATGGACACACCCGTGGCCTGACAGCATCAAAGTTAGTTTCAGGCTTCCCAAGGCATCGCTTTCTACAGCCCTCAGTCTAGCAGGTAAGGCAGTGTGACCCTTGCACCACCCTCAGCATCTCAGGCAGGCTAATAAAGTTGTTAGATTTTAATGGCAGGAAGGCTTCTGTAGTTATTGAAGTGCAACTCCATTATTTTTGCTGTGTTTTAACAAGTTCTGTGACCAGGAAAAGCAGCAGAGGTATTTTGGCACGGCACTGACAGTGATTTAGTTCTCCTTTATGATTTGGTTTGAGGCAGATTTTACTCTCTCACTGTCTTGGTTTTCTTTCTTGATTTTTTTTTTTTTTTTTTTTTGGTATGTTAATCTTCCTGGCTTCCAGTGCTGTGGAAAAACTTTCTTCATTTCAAAATGGAATGGAGACTGGTTCATGGTCTTTCATACTAGATGATTCATGATTTATTGTTATTTAACCATCTACTACAAGAACCACCCCTGAAGTAGTGAAGTCTTGCAGAAAAATTAATTGCTTATTAGAAAATTATTCATGTCCATCCTGAACAAGGCAGTTTTCTTTCAGCAGCATCTATCTTGGGGCGTGAATGCCCACAGCAAGCAGGAAAATGTGTCTGTAAAGTGTTTCAGCAGCACGGAGAGCCCCAGGGTAGCTGTCACTGCTTCCATTCTCTAAACAATTTTAATGCCATTAGCAAGTGTGATTATGTACAAACCGCTTCTAGGGGGTTCCTAGGCTGGATGTCAGAGCAGGGCTTTGTGCTGAGTCAAAGGGTGGATTGAGTTTATGACACAGTTTAAATAGAAACAGGAGAGCAGAGCTACAGTAGAGCAGCGCATCGTAATTCATTCAGTGCTGCTCTGTGATAGCCGTGCAGGGAAGTGCTCACTCCTTCCCAGTCTGCTCAGTTTGAGAACATCTCTCAGGGTCACCCATGAGTAAGTAGCTGAGGACAGAGAGTTTTATCCCTGGGGTTTTTTGCAGCTGTTTGATTGTGTTTCAAATGAGAAGAGAAAGTAAAAGGAAAGAAGAGCCTTACTGGAGAATCTCTGTTTAAATGTAGACTGCTTTTTCAATTTCTTCATTTTTAAGAGAAAGGATCTACACAGAAAGAGGTACTGTGGCTAATTTGCATCCTGTTATCAGTAAGACATATTTATTCTATTTATTGCTGGCCAGATCTGATTTAGTACCAGTTATGTCTCCAAATGGAATATAACTATGAAGACTTCAGTAAATGAGCACTGTTTAGCTTCTACAGGTACAACTCACAACTGTATTTTTTTTATTGTCAGGTTTAAATAACATTTTAAATAATAGGAAAGTTCTGTAACTGTTGAAAAGGCTTTTTTTTCCCCTAGAGCCACAATGTGATCACAGCACAGAAGCAGCAGTGGAGGGGGGTGGGAGGCTTGCTCAGAGATGTAAAGTGGAGTAGGTACCACTTTACACAGTGCAGCACAGACACAAATACCATCTTCTGAAGCCTTTTTTCTGGGGCCAGCTCGAGTCCCATCTCCTGTCTTGCTCTCTTCATAGGGCGGCTGCCCTCTGCTGTCTGAAGCTGCCCTTCCAAGTGCTGGCGGTGCTGTGGTGGTGATGATGGGGAGATATGGGAGGGCAGGTTGCAGGGCAAGGTAATCTCTCTTCTCAGCCCAGATGATAATCTCGGACAAAGCAGAGGAGCTGTTTGGCACACAATCCCTTCATCGGGTCGCCGTGCTGACAGGCACGGGGGAATCTGGCTGCTTATGCAAATAACAACTGACAGGATGCTCCTGTTTTCCCCTGCCAGCTAAATGAACCAGCCAAAGGCCAGCAGAGGCTCAGTTAGCCTGGATGGGTTTTAGCTCCAAGAAGTGGCATGAGTGGTGCAATTTAGAGAGATGCAATCTGTCAAGAAATCTGAGGGCAGTGAGGGCAAACTGCCTTGAAATATGTGCTCGTAATAATGGATCAGCTACCTGATGCACGTCTTAACTGTGATTTAGTCTGCTGTCAGCTTCTGACAGTGAAACCAGTGAGCACTGCTGCTTGCAGCCCTCACTGACACAAGCAGGACAGCTAGCAGTGGACTTATGCCAGTATATATTGTCTTTGTGGGGATGGAGCAGTGTCATTTGTCCCTGTTACCTTCTTTTTTTTTTTCTGTCTTCCTAATCACTGTCCTACAGCAATAGAGGTGATAATACAGCAGGTGTTCCCTGTGCCATCCTTAGAGCAATTTGGAAGTCTTTCATTTTGTAGCTTGCAAAATGCAGCCACATCCAATACTAAAATTTGCTGTGGAAAGAGTCAGAGGAGTGGTTGGTTTTCCTTGAATACCAAGTATTTTCTGATTTTTGAGACATCCAAAATGATGCAATTCCGATTAATGTTTAAAATGGCTTTTATTTGCCAGCATGAGTCATCTGTTAGGTATAAAGCATCACATTTGGTGGAGACTAACCTAGGAAAAAAGTATGTTTCTTTAAAGATGTCCTCTTAATGAAAAATCTGCCAACAGAATGTGTGGTCACTTCTGAAGGAATCAGTACCTGCCTCTGTGTATTTCAGTAGCATCAGTTCTGTTCATCTACATCTGGTTTTTAGACTTCAAGTCTTTTGGTATCTTGCATGAGACAATTGATATTTTAAACACTGTGTGCTTTAATGATAGCTTCTGTTTCCAAAGAGGATGGTAGCAAAAATCTAAGAAGTCTGGGCCCAATATTTGAGTTGAACACCACTGGACATCAGCAGCCTGTAGCTTTCAAAATCTTTTTTGATGCAATTTAGGGATGGAGAATTCCTACACAAAGCATTGGAGAGAAGGATTTTTCTTTTTAATTCTTAGATAGCTGTGGTCATTTCCTGTGTGATTTGCTTTGGTTTACTCATTTTGAGGCATTTCAGGAATGATCCTGCAGTTGTGATCAGTGTAACCTCAGCAGGGTTTTAAATATGTGTAAGCTCAAAGTAATTGTGAACTTTCGTTTGAATAATCTTTGTGTGAGGGAGATCTGCCTGCCTTCTTGCCCAGGGCACAGTGCCTCCTGCAGCGATTCAGCTGTATGGCTAATTTTCAAATAAACTGAAGTGAGGCATTTTTTTGACACAGTACTAGTGCACGCTGTTCTCTGCAGTCTCAAGCACTCTGCCTGCGGTTCATAAACACATTTACAGCCACATTTGCTTCCCTGTGCTCAGAGGGGGTTGGTTTGCATTTCTAATTAATTGAGTTTATAAAGCAATAAGCCAGTGTGTTAACTGAAAATTCCCTCAAGAATTGTAATCTTCCTTCATTAGCTGCCTGTGTGTAATCATATCACCCTTTCTCATGTAAGCCTCAGGGAGAGCCAGTGCCACTTGGTGCAGAACCTTTGTCTGCTGTGAGTTGCAAGGGGAAGTGAGTCTCCTCTGTGGTCGTGTCCTGCAGCCCAGCCCCTGTCAGGTCACCTTCTTTGTCCCTCCCCACCTGTCCCTACCATCAGCCTGATGTCTCTGGCTGAGACAGCAAATGGTGTGAAGAGATTTAAAGGACATCTTTCAGCAAAGTCAGAGAGTAGGGTAGAGCTTTTAGAGAGTGTTCTAATGCAGCTGAAGACAGACACATTTACTCTTTGCGGGAGTTCTGTTTACTGGATGAATGAATTTAAACAGAGTCTGAATTTTCTTTAAATTGTGTGAAGACAACTACTCTAACTTCCCACTGATGTCAGCTGGGAGTCGGTGGCTCAGCACACCTGGGGGTTAAGGGTTCTGTATTTCACTGTTAACCTGGGACACTTGTTTCAAGACTAAGGCATTTCTCAGTTTGACACTGAGAGATCTGAGCTACTTGACGTAAGTTAACTCCATTCAAATCGCTTGACCCTTATTACATCTATACTGGGTTAGCAAGCCACTACATAGCAAGGTAGGATAATCTTGCAACAGGTTTGGGTGAATAACTGTATTTGTTTTTGCCTTCCGCAGCCCGACATTCAGAATGGCAGCCTTGTCCACTTTAATCCTCCTTTTGTGTGCTGCTAAAGATGTGATGCCTTCCAGTCCTCACTGGAAGCCAACTTGGCCATCTTACAGAGTTCCCGTTATCCTGCCGCAGTCTACCCTGAACTTGGACAAGCCACAGTTTGATGCTGAAGCCAGACTGGAAGTGGTATCTCCGTGTGGCCCAGCATGCCACAAAAGCTCTCCGCTGCCGACTTACGAAGAGGTGAAGAACTACCTGTCCTACGAAACCCTGTACGCGAACGGCAGCCTCACCGAAACGGAAGTGGGCATATACATCCTGAGCAACGGCGGCGATGGCTCTCGAGGCAGATCTCGAACTAAGAGGCAGATCTATGGCTATGACAGCAGGTTTAGCATTTTTGGGAAAGACTTCTTGTTGAATTACCCATTCTCCACGTCGGTGAAGCTCTCTACGGGTTGCACGGGGACGCTGGTGGCCGAAAAGCACGTTCTTACTGCCGCTCATTGTATCCATGATGGAAAGAGTTACGTCAAGGGAGCTCAGAAACTGCGGGTGGGGTTCCTAAAGCCCAAACAGAAAGATGGCGGCAAAGGGTCCAATAGCACCAACTCGGCAATGCCTGAGAAAATGAAATTCCAGTGGATCCGAGTGAAACGGACGCATGTCCCCAAAGGATGGATCAAAGGCAATGCCAATGACATCGGCATGGATTATGACTATGCCCTGCTGGAGCTGAAGAAGCCGCATAAAAGAAAGTTTATGAAGATAGGCGTGAGCCCACCAGCAAGACACTTACCCGGAGGGAGGATTCACTTCTCTGGCTACGACAATGACCGTCCGGGAAACCTGGTTTACCGTTTCTGTGATGTCAAAGACGAAACGTACGACCTGCTGTACCAGCAGTGCGATGCCCAGCCGGGTGCCAGTGGATCTGGGGTGTATGTGAGGATGTGGAAGAGGCAGAATCACAAATGGGAGCGTAAAATTATTGGTATATTTTCAGGCCATCAGTGGGTGGACATGAATGGCACCCCGCAGGATTTCAATGTAGCTGTTCGCATTACACCCCTCAAATACGCACAGATCTGTTACTGGATCAAAGGCAACTACCTTGACTGCAGGGAAGGATAAAGACAATGAAACTCCGTGAAAGCACTTAATGACTGGTTTTAGTTACTCATCTGAGGAAAGGCTAGACTTTGTGCTGCAAATGCATGTGATCATGTAACATCAAGAGGTGATATGTAGCTTTTCAAGCCAGCCGCCTTGTTCTTAGGACAGGGACTGGGTGGTGCTATCATTACAGCCTGAAACTGGGGAGAAAGGAACGTCTGCTGGGTGGGGAAGGAGCAGGTGGACTTGCTGAATTTGCAGCTGAGCAACTGAAGATTAATTAGGGGCGGATCAGTAAACAGTATGAAAACAGAACCGTCTCCAAAGAATCTTGTAAAAGGGACGCTGTTGACTATCTCATGCCTACAATGTTTGTTTTAATAAATCCTAGGATTAGTAGAAATGCTTTGATCTGAACTTTAAAAAGAAAATATTTCTATGCTGTTGGGGGCTGAAGAGGGGCATTTAATGGTGTTTGCAACCCAAACATTACAGCTTTGTGTTCCTGCATGAGAAAAGGGAGTGTGAAAAGGGCAAGGCATGCGCCGTGGGAGATGAATGCCACACAAATAGCGTGAAGGGTAAATAACCACATAACACTTCTAGCTTCCTTTCAGCCTGAGTGATTTGAGACTTTATTAGTAACACAGTTAAGAAAAATGCTTTCTGAGCAGACAGACCTTGATGTTGTAAGGATTTGACTGTGAAGATGATGTTGGTCATATGAGCAGTGCCGTTACGTTCTGCTTTGAGAAACACTAATTGCACGTGGGATTAAATCTTTATAGGAGCTGGGACCTATGAAGGAGCAGGATCCCTGTGAATACATTAGAAAGCATGTGGGGAAAGGGGCTTTTCTGTTTATGACCTACCTAGGTCTTTTAAGGAAAATCTCATGTCAGTAACTCAGATTTTCGGAGGGGAAGACTGTCTTCAGTCTTGATGTCTATCTGAACTGCTGCCTGCAGAGCAGGTAAAGGAGAGAGCAGGACCAGGGCTCTCCTGAGTTTTCCCCCTGTTTGTTGAAGATTGTTGCTGTTCTACCTAATAGAGGGACCCTAGACTTACAAGTATCTGTCAGCCTTTGACAGTGTAATTTGGGCATCTTGACTAATATTTCTTGTGTTTTTGGAATAGGAATATTCCTCCCCACCTAGCAGTTGAGTTACAAATAATTCTTAGCAAATGCACAGTTCAGGATTTCTGCATCTGGAATAGAACCACTATATAGGATGCAGGCTGGGTTTGCTGTAAAGTGATCCTCTGCTGTCTCTTACAGATAACAGTGATATTTTTACCATAGAAGAATTAGAGTTGAAAATAAGAACTGTCTTTTTGGGGTAAAACCAGTGCAGCCAAATACTGTAGCTCAGCAAACAGCATTTGGAAATCAACACGGTCTATACAAACAGCATTTCTTAGAAGGATTGTGCCACTGTATTTCTGTGGCATGGTTGAGAACATGCTGCCATGCCAAGATGATTTTTTTAAGTAGGAGGATAGACACCGGCTCCGGTTCCTCTTCCATCCATCACTCACTGACTCCTGAAGCTTCCCAAGTTGCCCATGGTACTTGGTGTTGTGGGGCAAATTCCCGTCCCTGGTGAGAAATATCAAAGCTGGGAAGGAGTGAATCCAAGCAGAGCTTCCCTGTGCTATACCAATACAAGGAAAATGTTAATTCAGCTAAGCCTTTTTTTACACTCTACTAATTACTACGGCATTTGTAAACATATGCCTGATGGTGCTTTATCTTTGTGGTGGCTTTGGCTCTAGTTCTGACAAACATTTTTGCTGGAGCTGCCTATGATTATTATTTTTATAGAAGCAGTGTACAAAAATGTGGACTCTCATGTGGGTTTTTGGTGCACTCAGATACAAGCAGTTACTAATGCTTTGAAATATGAATAATCACCATATGTATCTGATGGTCTTTTTCTGACTTTTTGTTTTAATTTCCTTTACTCTATGGATGTTATCTGGAGCACTTTGTTTGAATGTATCACAGTGAATAAAGAAAAGTTATGGAATTTCAATGCAAACATTCTTGTATTTGTGCTGTATTGGGTTGCACTTTCATTTCAGCTACTTATTTATAAAGACATTCAGATACAGATTTATTAAAATCCTCAGTGCTGTTTGTTTTCCTTCAAGTTTCTTCTGCTTTCACCTGTTGGAAGTTTTTGTTTTGGTGTATTGTTTTTGGGTTTTTTGGTAGGCTTAATTACTTTATACTTTAGCATATTTGGGTGCTAATAATCAATCTTAGCTTTTGTATGACTCTTACAGTTCCAAAGCCAGTCATGAGCTCTGATTAGTTAGAGCTGAAAATAACCTATTAGACTGAAAAGCCACATTGTTTTTATGAACTTCAGGGTAAATAAACTATGGAGGAATGTGAACCAGTCAGTATAAGGTCATAATTGAGGTCAGTCCATCTTCTTTTTCTTTTAGTTGATGCAGTATAAAAAAAAGTTCCTTTGAGGCCAGCAGTGAGACTCAGAGTTTTTAGAGGAACACTGGATGCAGAAAGTTTTTCATTTTGAAATTGCTGCTCGTACAACTTTCCTGATCTCTAACAATGCACGCTAAGTCATGTGGGCTTCAGAATATCACTCCTGATTTATTGGATGTATTTCCCATCCACTGATCCTGTGTTCTCAATTGCTCTCAGATTGTAGGCTAAGAACTTTTTGCAGAATCATTTAGGCTGGAAAAGATCTTTAGGATCTCCAAGGCCAACTGTAAACCTAACACGGCCAGGTCCACCACTAAGCCAAGTTGTGAAGTTCCATTTATGTGTCTTTTAAAAACCTCCAGGGGTAGTGACTCCACCACTTCCCTGGGCAGCCTGTTCCAATGCTTGACAACCCTTCTGGTGGAGAAAGTTTTCCTGATATTCAGACTAAACCTCTGCTGGCACAACTTAAAGCCATTTCCTCTAGGGTGATGTGAGCAAGGTGGGTTTTGGTTTTTTTTTTTTTGTTTTTTTCTAAGAATGTATGCAGCAAGTTCAGTGTCATCAGGAGTGGGAGAGTATCTTCCCACTGCACACCCTGTGCAAACATTCCAGTTTTAGAAAGAAAGGGAAATCTCAGATAACACAGGCAGAGTTATGGTGCTGAACTTCAGCACTGTTTCCCCTATGCCCACCGGAGCTGGTGGTAATTTTGCCAGTGCAATCATGTGCAGCAAGGCTGGGCGTGCTAGACAGGTTTGCAAATTCCATCCTGAGGATATTTGCTTTGATGCTGCAAAGTAGGCTCTTTTAAAACCAGAACTTTAAAATTATGAGAAAGATAGCCATGCAGCCAAAATAAGGCTCATCCAGAAAACACAAATAGCTAAATTATATACAGGCACGGCACTTAAATTTCATTGTCCAGCCAATGACTGCCGGTGACCTGCAGAACTGAATGAAGTGCCTCATTTTTCTTGTATATGGAGGCAAGACAGTAGATGGGTATAGAGGCACTGTTTTGACTGTGATTGAAAAGGATTAAAGTCTGCTCCTGCATCTGTAAGAGGCTGACATATGAGAAATTTTACTTAATTTGCTATAAATCCCTTTGAGAACAGTGCTGGAGATGGAAAGTGAGGTCTCGAGAAAACACAGACCCCGCCGAGCTCTTCCCCAGCACACACTGAACTTAGCCTGCTGAAGACTGCAGAATATCATCGAGTTTCCTTCTCAGAGAAAAAGTATTTTCCTTGCATCTGTAATTGTTTTGCAACTGAATTCCCAGGCCTGCCTGGTTAGAGGGCAGCCCTTGTCTTAAAGTTGCAGGCTGAACCCCAAGCTAGTATAATACATGCTTGAAATTCTTGTCCGTGTTTCCACTTAATCTGCCATTTGTTAGCAGGTTTTGGTAGCGTGCCAACTCAATATGCACAGGCCTTGGGAAGAGGAGCTTTCAATGAGTGCACAAAGTATGTTGGGTGGGTAAAAACTTCTTTGCTTTTCTGGAAGAAAAAGGAAGCATGGACAGAGAAGAGCAGGAGAGAGTGAAAGGGCAGTATGATTTGTATCACAGGAGGAGGATTCCTAGAGGATCAGTTTCATGGATGTGCATGTGTGTAGGGTTTTTATAAATAATACTGTTAGTTTCCATTCCTAGTTCTCCTAGGTGGAGAAGAAAAAGTTAGGAGCTGAAGTAAATGAAGTCTCTTCAAAGGAGCACCTTAATGCCAGCTCTGAAGCCAGTGTGCAGCACAGATGAGAAGTTTAGGCTGTCACTAGTCTAATAGATACATGAGAGAAGAGTGACAGTGACATAAGCATTAGGAACCTGATCTCCTCCTCCCAGAAGATGTTTTTTCCTGTCTTACATGGTGACTATTAGGTTGCACGTGCTTTGTGCCTGCTGGCAAGGGTAGTGTGGGCTTTTATAGGTGAATGGTTATACAGGGGAAGAGAAATACCTTAACATGCTCCAGACATTATTATCAACACTGATTATTCCCAGGATAAAATTATCAGTGATGCTTTGGGTGTGGATTGATTTTTAACTAAATGGGCACAGGCTGAGCCATGAAGCAGGCTTATACTGTCTGGTTTTAATCTAAAGATCTCTAACAGTAATTAGGTGTTGTGGCTCAAGGAGGGGATGGTGCATGTTCCTCTGCAAACTTTTCATGGACAATGTTTTGTTGGTTTTTTTTTTTTACAATAAATTTTATTTAAAAGATTTGTGCATAAGCCGATACAAGAAGTTAAAACACTTCTATTGGTTCACCAAGCAAATAATAATGATTTAAATAGATTTAAATAGCACATGTAATATCTGAAATATTTTTTAATAACATTTGCTTGTTTGCATTAATTTCAGTTTTGGAAATAACCATTTATGCTGATTTGGTGAGGAGAGTGTATTTTTCTAGCAAGTGTGACCAAGTTGAATACAGAAAGCACAAGAAATTCTGACTTGTGATAAGAGTATGAAGACTGTAAGTTCGTATTGGAGTGACAGCAGTAATAAGGTACAACAACTTCCTATGACAGCTTTGTGCCACATTGTCATAGATTTGGTGATTTTCCACAGGTTGCATACATGAAGAAGTTAATTTAGTGATGATTAAGGGTGACATAAATTTGGACATGTGTCAGCAGTGTCCTGGCAGCCAGGAGGGCTGAGTGTATTCTGGGGGACACCAGGCACAGCATGGCCAGCTGGGCAGGGGAGGGATTGTCCTGCTCTGCTCTGCACTGGGGTGGCCTCACTCGAGTGCTGGGGCAGTTTTGGGTGCCAAAATAGAAAGAAGACATTAGACTATTAGAGAGTGTCCAAAGGAGGGCCACAAAGGTGGTGAGGGCCTTGAGGAGAAGCCAGATGAGGAGTGGCTGGGGTCACTTGGTCTGTTCAGCCTGGAGGAGACTGAGGAGAGACCTCATTGCAGTCAGCAACTTCCTTGTGAGGGAAAGAGGAAGGGCAGGCACTGATCTCTCTCTGGTGACCAGTGGCAGGACCCAAGGGAATGGCCTGAAGCTGTGTCAGGAGAGGCTTAGGTTGGATATCAGGAAAAGATTATTCACCCAGAGGGTGCTTGGGCACTGGAACAGGATTCCCAGGGAAATGGTCACAGCTCCAAGCCTGACAGCATTCAAGAAGTGTTTGGACGATTCTCTCAGGCCCATGGTGTGACTCTTGGGGTTGTCCTGTGCAGGGCCAGGAGTTGGACTTGATGATCCTTGTGGGTCCCTTCCAACACAGCTTATGCTATGATTCTGTGATTTTTTGCTTTTTTGCCTTACCTTTGAAGCCAAATATATTTACTGCTATGGACAGGTCAGAAGAACAGAAAAAAGTTCACATTTGCAAAAGTTTGGTAAAGGCTTGTCTAACATAAAGTCCTGCTTCTGAAGCTGAGGAAGGGCAAAGGGAATTGGGATTGTTCAGCCTGGAAAAGAGAAGGCTTTCAGGTGACCTTATTGAGCCCTTCCAGTATCTGAAGGGAAACTACAAGTAAGATAGGGAGAGACTACAAGTCAGGGCAAGGGGGAATGGCTCCAAACTGAAAGAGAATGGGTTTAGATTCGGTTTTAGGAAAAGAATCTTTACTGTGGGGGTGGTGAGAAACTGGAACAAGTTGCCCAGAGAAGCTGTGGATGTCTCATCCCTAGAAATGTTCAAGGCCAGGCTGGAGGGGGCTCTGAGCAACCTGGGCTAGTGGAAGGTGTCCCTGCCCATGGCAGAGGGTGGGAACCATATGGTCTTTAAAGTCCCTTTCAACCCAAACCATTCTATGATTCTATATTTGTCATCATAGATAAAAGAGTAGGTTTAAATGGGATAGTTTAGAAAATGGTTTCTTTTATCTGTTTCCCGAGATTTTCTATCCTTTTTCTGTTCCTGCCTATACTTGGAAAATAAATTTCCTGTGATGGAAAAGAATGGACACCCTTAGAAGGGAGAGGATCAGGTGCACTTAAGAGAGCCTATTCAACTGGCATCTTTGTGCTTTCCTGCTGCAGAGAGGGAGCTACCCAACAGCTTGGCTGTTCTGACTTTTCTGGAACAGGCAGGTCACACTTGCTTAGGTCTTGGCCAAAAATTTGCTCCTTGGTCAAAGAGTCCTTTCTAATAACAACTCTTCTGAAATCAGGATGTTTCAAGAAAGTCTTTTCTATTAATAGAAGTTGATAGAAACCAAACCTCTTTTCCTAATGAATTTCCAATCATACCCTGCTACAGGTAATTTTTCCTGCTGTGTTCTGGTCCCCATGGGAATGAGGATGACACCCCTCCTTGGAAGATGATATTATGTCTTATCAACAACATTCAACAAAATTCCCCTGTCCAAAAGTCATGTTTTTCCTGAATCAGTTGCAGGGGTTTTTTTCACTCTGAATGGAGCATATAGGGGCTGGTCTAATTGTTGGTGGGGCAAGGAGGAGGACATGAGAAAATGACCACTGCACCAGGGTCAGCCAGCCGTGGGACTGGAGCCCACACAAACAGGTGGAGCCACAGGGGTTTTTTGGCTTTTGCCATCTCACAAAAGCTGCACTCAGCAGAGAAGCGTGGGGTGGAAGAAAATGTCACCCTGGGCTTCATCCTGCACCCACCGAGTCAGCTATTGTGCTGGGTGGGAGCTGGAGCCGTGCACAGAGGGATCTGCCACACGGCTTAAATGTCACCAGGCGTGTGGGAGCACTTCTCTCCAGCCAGCCCTTCTGAGGGATCTTTGTGGGCCATGAAAGGGCAGGAAAGACTTCTGCAGAAAGTGTGGGTGGCAGAAAAGCAGCCCTTCATGCTGGGAACACATCAGATGGGTGAAAAAGCTCTGAAATGTCTTTTCCCTGAAGTAAAAAGCTGGGCTGAGTGATCCCTTCAGGTGGAAGGAGGGCAGCTTTGCTCAGCAGGACCCCTCCCCATGCCCAGAGGTGTCCCTGGCAACAGCTGAGCAGGAGGGGGATTGCCACACTCTCACCTTTATGGATGAGCTACTCAATAGCTGCCATCTGCCTCCAGTGGGAAGTAATTATTTAACAGGAAGAACAATAGAAATTGATAGAATAACCTGACAGAAGCTGTGTTAGGTACACTGTTCCAATTAAATAACTGCGTACAAGCAGGTTCCCAGAAATACTCTTGTTTTTCCTAAGTAACTGTGGCCACTGCTGTTGTTGCCAGCACTAAAAACCTGAACTGCATGGGCTGGACTCAAGCTTGTGGGCACTGTGGAGACATCCGCTTTAGAAATTCCCATTTCCCAGGCTTCTCCATAAAAACAGACTTTCTGTCTCCTTGTTTCCACCAGACCTCACTCAGGAAACACAATCCCCTTTTAAGTACATGATCTTAAGCTTTGTCTAATGAAATGTCTTTAGGGTATTTCTCAGTAATCGGCTCCCTGAGTTCTTCCTGTGAGACATTCTGCTGCTCTTCCCAGCTTTGTGTCATCAGCAAATTTCATTAATGTGCTCCTCCTTCTTGTGCAAGTGTTGCTGGTGAGTATATTTAGTTCTGACTGCCTAAGAATGATGCTTGAGAAGAAGCTGTGCTTGTAACCTCTCTCTACCCTGACACTTCCCCTTTCAGCACCTTTTGTCTCTGCTTCAGCCAGAATTTTTTGTTGATAATTCCCTATATGGCACCATTTTAATTGCTTTGCTGAAATCTAGTTAGATGAGGTCCACCAAAAGAAATTATTATAAATTAAATTATTGCTTGAACAATGCTAAGAATCTGCAATAAATTATGTACAAAATAGATGGCCTATTTCATCATGCTCACTTTAATTTTCACGAGAAAGAACTCACACAAACTAAGATTACAGCTTTGGGGCATAGATTTAGTGTAATGCTGTCAAAATATCTGGAGGTCATACGGGACAAAATTTCAAAATTATCTAGGTTTCAAGCCCATGAAAAAGTTGTACATATTCATTTTTCTTCAACTCCAATCCAGAACACGGACACTGTATTGGTTCTCTTTCTTAACAGAGCTGATTGTTTAAAAAACCACACATACAGCCTAAGGACAAAAGAGGGATTTTTTTATTCCATTGATGCCTTATTTGCATTGTTACTAATCTCAGCAGATGCAAGATCTTTAGCATCACCATGATGATAAAACAGCTCATTCTTTTGATGTCAGATAAAATACAGTTTTCATGTGATTACGAAGCCAAGAATCATAAAATCTCCTGTCATGATATCTTCCCTTACAGTTGAAAGGGCTGTGAGACATCTGGAAATGGAAGAATCTTTTCCTTTGCTTCCGTAAAAAAACAGTGTTGCCTTCTTTTTCCTCTCAGTTTTGTTTCTTGAAATCTGGAAAGATTACAAAAACAGCCTGTAAAATCAGTTTATGGAAGGCTTTAGTGGAAATCCTCACTTTGGGGTATGAAATGTTTTGTTTATTTGAGTGGAAGAGCTGATTCAGGAATCAAAGTTAGGATCATGTTAGGCCCTGTGTTACACAATCCCTTACTGCTTCTGAGCTGCTGCTGATGAGAGGGTCACGGTTCCCTGCATCACCACCTTGCCTCTGCCACCGCCTCAGAGGCTTCTCCAGCACACAGGGGTGACCCAGTAAGAGCCAGAGGCTGCCAGGATCCCTGTTTACCCCACAACAACGCCATGGGAGCAGCCTGGGTAGTCCTGGCTTCTTGGCACTGAGCTGGGATTTGTGTTTTCCACACCATCCTAAGTGTAACAGCCAGAGTCATCCGAAAAAATCCTCTTTCATCACTCTTTGGTTTGCCTAAGGTACTTCCATGGCAAAGATTTGGTTTGGGGTTTGTTTTGCTCATGTCTGTTTTCAGCTGCTCCCACATTCCCATAAGAATGCTTTTTCTTGAGATACATCAAGAACTTAGGTCCTGTGTGCAGGGAGACTTCTTGTTATGTTGATACCAAGCACTGGCACCTTCACTTAGTCACTTGCATTCAAGGGCATTATTTTTTCCAGGAATGCTGCTGCTGAGGGATAAGCCACAGGAAACCATATGCCCAGCAACACACACTTCTTCTGTGAAAGATCTGCAGTTTGAAGGTGAAATGGGAACAGGCTGCAGGATTTAAGGAACTGTTTCACACAAACTCTCTGAATTAATATATTTGGTAGCTTCAGGTCTCACAACTTTTCACAGGAGTCCAAGTAGCATTGCTACTGTAGTTTTTAATAAACATGGAATTCAAAGTCTGCAAACTCTGAGTTATGCACATATTTTTGCTGCTCAGTGCATGATATGTGCCTGCTAAATATTCTTACCAAGGCAGGGCATGGTATATTACAAGGCATGTTGAAGAGAAAGCGTGGCTTGCTTTGATCTTGGGGGCTCTTGCATGACTTGCCCCTGAAGGTTTACATTTGCTCTTCATATCCTATATGCAGTTTGTTTGGCTCTCAGTAAAAATGACAGGGCAGAATTAATAACAAGTCTAATATCTCATCGGGAGATGCATTCCAAAAATTTCTATCTACACAGTGAGTGTTTGAAAGCCTATATGGGATTCTTGTCAATAAAATTCTTCTGCTTCACTCAAAGAGGAACTTTTCATTAGTCTGGGAAAATGCTTTCCTCATTACAAAGCCTTACTTTTATGAATCCAGGAGGATATTGAAAGTAACTGATAATTTCTGAAGATTAACCCTTTCACACTACTACAGCCCAAGCTTGTCTTTTTTTTCTTAAAAAAAAGTTTTAAAAATATTCTTTGTGACAAGGGATGAAGCTATGTTATAATGATCTGAGACACACTGGAGAAAGCTCATGGCAGTGTTTAATTAAGAAGATTTATCAATGTATGTGAACCTTGACCTAAAGCTGCATGGGCCAAGAGAACGCTCACATTTCTGAACTTTGTAAGAGTCCAGAGATTGCAAACGTGGGCAGACTGTTCTACAGGGATCTATCTGGTACCCACACAGTCAGCAGCAGGCATGGAGCATTGTTTTATGTGTACACAGACACTCCATCACTTGAGCAGAAACTGCATCACTGGGTGCTTGGGCATTTTGAGGAGGGACCAGATCTGTGACCAGGGACAGGAGTTGTCTCTGTCCTTATACTTCTCAGACACTTCCTGACAACAAAGGAATGGTAAAACTTAGGACTCTGAGATTCCAATCTCTGCCCTAATGAACAGAAATTCCTCTGCATATTTTCTGCCAAGTTTTATCTTGTCTGCTGCACTCCCCATTCTTCCTCATCACTACCATCTGGTGCTGGAGACATTCCACTTTGTGTTGTCTAAACCGGTTATCAGAGAGTTAATGAGTACCTGGATAATACAGAAGGGAGACATGCTCCGTCCTTCCTGCACATCCTGTTACTCAGTGGGATTTCCCCCTCTCCTTGGCTTTATTTGTGATGCAGTAAAAATAGATCAGCAGAGTTCCATGCAGTATTGTGAGCAGGGTTTACTTTTAATCAAGCTATGTGGTCTTTTTACAAAATCAGCGACAAAGCTGCTATTAAATACCTTTGAAGTCCTTCATAGCCTCCAAGCTCAAAAGCTTCAGCAAAACAGATCCATTAAAGCTTTTAGCTAAAAGATAAAGAAGGTGAGTAATAGGAGCTTGGAAACAAAGGTGGCTCTGTTTCCTCTGGAGTGTTGAAAAACTCTTCAAATACCAATGGGCATGAGCAAGCCCAGCCTAGGAAGGAAGATAAGAGCGTGTTTGGATGCCATCCATTCTCAAGATGAGAGCAACATTCTCACAAACAAAATCATAGTTTTGTGTCAAAACACAGTGTCAAGGCCAAGACTGACTGAATATCAAAAATGGAATTATCTACCAGCTGCTGTGTGGTCTGAGCACCAGCAAGTTGAAAATGACCCTGATCTCTTAAACTGCATGGGATTTATGTCTTATGGGATCCAACTTCTAGAGGATGTCTATCCACAAGATGATAGGTGAGATTCAACCCTTTCTCTTGACTGGTGGCTGTCCAAGGAAGGTTAAAATGAAGAGGTATCTATAAAGTGCTAGACCATGAGGCAGGTAAGAGCTGGCCTCTGCCTGGAGACAGCTTGTCTACCATGGGGAGGAGCTCTTCTATCAATCAGTGAAAGTCCCTCCAGACAGAAAAAAAAGAAAGCATTAGAGATTAAAGCCATGAGGTCATGGGTCACAGGTTTGCTGTGGATGTGCCACACCAGAACCCTTCTCCACCCCAGCACTATTTCAGTGGGAAATATTCCTCCCCTTCCCATGTGAAACACTAGCCAAAGTTACTGCTGGGAGCTCCTTGGAGAAGAGAGTGAGTGCAAGGCCTTTGTCTTAGGCTCACTCACTGGGTTTCTCAGCCCAGGTCCCATCTCCACCACAGCCAGTCACCTGTTTACTGCCTTCTTCTCCTCTTCCTAAGCTCATCCCTTCACCTGGGCTGGTTCTTATCGTCAGTGGTCTGAGCTGGCTCCTCGATACTTCACAAAGATGGAAGAGGAGGATATCCTGGCCACACATTCCCTTCTTCAGTCTCTATGTCGCCTCTGTATTGACTAAAAATCTGCATCCTTCACTATCCATTCCAAACCAGATCCCCCAAGTCACAGTCTCATATGGAAATTTAGATCCTTCTCAACTTCTCTGTCACTTCCTAATCCAAAATTTCCAGCTGCTCTGTAATCATATCCCTTTCCCTACTCCTATCTTAAACACTTCCATGCTGAATTAAAATGCTTCTTTCTCAGTGCTCCTGGGAGCCTGGGTCACCCAGAGCAGTGCAGATCCCAGCCCTTGGCTCTAGCACCAGCCCCAGCTCTTCATCATTGGGAAAGTCAGTGTCTGTCCCTGGTGTCCTCAGCTGAAGCAGTCAGCAGTAGAGGTGTGGTGGATTGGAAGCCTTTGCAGTCAGGTTAACAACAGCCCTGGTTAGCATCACTCTCTTGTGGGTGTAAATGGTGAAAATGAATGGTTTGAAGGATGAAAATGAAAGGTTTGAGCATGTGCGGTAATCTCTTCATAATAATTTCTTCATCTCTTCAGAGGTGGCACTTATTTGCTGAGGAGAAGCCTCTGTAAACACAGGGTTGGGTTTTTCCTGAGGTTGCTCAGATTGGGGCCAACTTTTAGCAAACTGTTAAGAGAGATATAACTGCTGCAAACACGTTTCAATACCCAAAATGTTGCCTTTTCTTTTTAACCTGTACAACAATCTCTTTCATCTCCTCATTTCACTACAGGAATGAGTTTAGTTTCCAAGAATATGTCAGCAGGAGGCTGAACACCAGGAACATCACCATCTTAGAGCTTGAGTTTGCCAAGATCTTAGGACCTTTAACAGGATCTTCTAAAAGAAAGGAGCAGGAAATCTCAATAACAGGCAGAGTCAGTGAGCTCTGAGACTTGCAGTGGAGGGCTAAAAGGAGCTACAGAGCAGAAAATTTAAGACAGGAGCTCAAGAGTTCTAGAGCTGCCTAAAGTGTTCTGAAGGCAATGCCAGGATTGGCTGCATATGGAGTTAGAAGAGTAAAGAAGGAGTGTTAAGGAAGCAAAAAGGATGTGAAAGATGGACTGGACGTCTGTTTGCTCATGATGGGAATTGTGGCTCAGTTCCAGGCAGGAGTGGATGGAAAACCCTCTTCTACTTCCCCAGTGAAGACAAATTTCTCTACTAGAAGAGGGCAAAAAATTGGCATGGAGGAAAAGAGACATACATGAAAAGAAGAGAAAGGCAAAATGTTTTTTTTTTTTTTTTTTTTTCCCCCCTGGGAAGCGTGATGTTTTAGTTGATTTTAAAGAGAAATGTACTGAACAAAATTAATAACTGAATCATATCACTACAAATAAATCCTGTAGGCCATTTTCACCCCATTATACAACTTCATCTAACTTAGAGTAAATGATGACAACTCAAGAGTTGTAGAGTTTTCTGTAGAGGTTTCTGACAAGATTCAAATGTAAATATCTGAAGCAAAATAATCAGGACAGATGTGATTTTTGGCAGATTTGGTATATTGCAAATTAGAGAGAGAGTTAGAATTAAGTTTTAAAGGATAGACAATTTAGGTCTCAGCAAGAATTCTAACATAGAGGAAACACTGAGATTCAGTCTTTGGGGGATATTTATGTTCTGTTGAAGAGAAGAACTCAAACCATATTGGCCTATTTGGAAAATTTAGTTGCAACTGAAACAGAATCAAAACCCAAACCATTTCTCCTTTTATACTGGACCCAGAAGGAAGGTAATGGCTGGAATTCAGACCTAGATTTACTTCCCCTGTCTGTGTAACCATGAACAGATTTAGAAGACATTTCAACATCAAACTCCAATGAAATAAAGAGAATTAGTCTGGGCTTTCATTTCTCTGGATGCAATTTGGGCTGAGTAAATGCAGATGTCTATGATGTGATAAACACTTCTTCACAGTCAATAGAGAGGAGAAGTAATTTTGTAGGTCACGATTTGTTTCCGTAAAGTTCATGTTTAAAATAGGTCAGATGAATCACTGAATGATGTTGTTTCTGTCTTTTGTCTCTAAAAGGAGCTGAGGGCTCTTAGCTCAGCTACAGGAGCATGGACCCTTCCTGTTTTGGAAAGGTAGCTGACAGCTAAAACTGTTAAATTTGGAAGGTGCTTAGACACTGGTCTAGCAACGTCAAAGTACTATAGATAGATTTGAAATGTCAGCCTGGAACACACTTTGTTTCCTCTTAAAATTCAAAGGGATTCCACTCAGATGTGATTTCCACAACACAGTGTTAGGACTTCTTCCCATTTCTGAGAATTGTTTTGATTTTCTGGGATCCAGTGGAAGCCGTTGATGCGAGGGAGGATTGGGAAGTCCTCAGAGGAAAGTGCAAGCCCTAGTCACCAAGCAGACCTGTGATGGGCCCCTGCACAAAACCTCCTTTTCTTTTGCTGCTCGACTTACTGTGCCACAGGCCAAACACATTTTAAAAACTCTAGCTGAATGGGAATGAAATAAGGCTCCTGCATCTCTGCTGGCACTCATGGCATGTCTGGAAGAAAGGTGTTGGCTTACTCAGGGACTCTGAGCTGCCACAAGCTACACAGAGTCCTTGGTTATGCTTCCCTGTTCCTTCCTGCTCCTGCCACTCTCACCTCCCTCACAGTTTCTCTGGAGCCTCTTCTCTGGGTTGGGACACTGTCCTTTCCCCCTGTCTACTCTCCTTACCATCTGGAGACACTCACTTCCTTTCAGGCAATGGATAATTTTCCACACACCTGCTCTGGTCACTGAAAATATGATGTGAACTGGAGCAAGCAGACCAGAGCTGTCTTCACAAGCACATTCAATGATTTTGTCCTCTAAGCAGGAGATTTGTTTTCCACTGCCTTGGTTGATCCTGGTTCCTTCCTCTGCATGTGCTCTGATGGCAGCTCCCAAGCCTTTTCCCTCTTTGAAAGCACTCACTTTTTTGTGCTGTCCTTTATCCAGTGGTTTGGGGAATTCTAAAAGTTTGTAGAATTTCTATATTGGGTGAACTGCACAATGTGCCAGCAGGCCTGACAGTGTCTTTGACTCACACTGTTGATGGATTTTTCTGGTGGGTTTTTTCCAACACAAGTCTTACAGGAGTATTATAAGTCTCTCCTGCTATCGTGTCCTTAGCAGCACTCTACCATCAGAGACAGTAATGGCAGAAAAGATTTATTTCACCATCTTGTTCATCCCTCTGCTATTGCACAATTATTCCCTGGGGAGCACTTCAGGCTCTCATCCAAGAAGTTTTTATGTTTAGTTTCAATCTCATAAGCAGCTCTGCGAGCATGATAGTGCAAGGCTCATTGTCAGCCTTTCAGCCATTTCAAAAATTAATTTGCCAAAAGTACAAATAAAAGGTTATTTTATTTCCCCTTCCAGGCAGTCAGACCCATAAACCGTTTGAAACATCAAAGCCAAACTGCATTTCTTCTGGCTCTAACTTCATTAGCCAGAAAGCATCTGCAACTGGAAATGAATCTGCAGCTGTGTTGATGGTTTGCAATCCAGAATTAAAAATCACTTCACTTTCTCATAGCTCTGTTAGCACTCTATAGCAGACAAGAGGGGAAGGGAAAAATATATTGTAATTAATATGGGTAATAATTTTAGAAGAGTGATCTTTATTGAGTAATGTTTGTATGTATCAATATCTCAAGGAACTCAATTTTTAAAAGGCTGCTTGATTCCAACAGTCACTTTAGGTAAGACATGAATCATAGTTAATTCAGATCAAGTTTGGTTATATGTACTGACTTCATTAGTGGTGAGAGAGCAGGGACAGGTGATTAGCACAAGTCAGTAATGCAGCAGACAGATTTCTTCTCTTGAGCTACCATGGGGTAAGAAACTACTTTTTCTAGTCTGTGCCTCTGTGGCACTTCTCTGAAGAAATGCCATTTACTGGTTCCTGGGTTTTGCCTTATAAATGATGCAGGCGATATGAGGCACCTCTGGGGCACAGGCAGACCCCAAATCCTCATTTTGCTGAATACAGAGAAAATTCATAATGCAGAGACCCACCCTAATCTTGGGGTATAAGACATTCTATGGGATAGTCACTCACACTCAGTCACTGGGCTAGTATGAGGGTTAGTTCATGTTTCCTGAACGTATTTTCAAGAGCTTCAGTGTGCAGTGACAAAGCTCACATGGCCAGAAACAGTCAAAACTCCTGCAGATGCAATGTGTTTTTCAGACCCTTAAGACAGATTAACCCAGAGATAAACAAATGCCATGTGGAGGCTTTCCCATTGCTTTGATCAAAGAACGGGGGTTTTTTATTGCTTAATTAAACCCCACAGGTCTCTTATCCCCCTCATCCACCCATCATCACACACAGTTCAGCTGAAAAGGCACTCAGCTTGGAGGGCCAGATTTCATACTTTCCCTTTTTCCATCACTTGCACCCAGAGCTTGCTGCCATGGGCTTGGCTTTGCTCAGAGGGTTTTTAGCTGGGAAAGTCCCTTGTTAAGGCTCAGCTTCTGGAGCATGGCTGGCACGATGAAGAATGGCAGGGCTGAGAATTTGTACCAAGGTTGGAAGCAGTAGCCTCTGTGGTGGGATTGCACAGGGAGTTTCAAAATCCCATGGGCATGTTTGCTGTCAGGCACATGATGGAGGCAGTCTGGATCCTTGGGATACCTGTGTAGAATTTGGTGTTGATGGCTCAGGCTTTGCAGGGTGGCAGAGGGAGAGGAGGACCCAGATGGGGTGTGGGACTGCTCTCTGAAGGGTGGGGCTCAGGCTGTGGGCTGCAGGCAGCTCCTGCCCACCTGCATGCAGCACTCGGTGCTGCTCAGGTCCTGATCACGCACCAGAACCCTGAAAAACAATTTTGTTTTAAAAGAGTCTGTGCCCCTTGGAATGCACTCCCTCCTTCTGGGCTGAGCATTTGCAAAATGTTACTTAATAGAGCCATAATATAAAATCCCAGCTCCAGACGCATGTGGCTCTTGGTCCAAAAATAATCAAAATCTGAGGCTGGAGCCACATGCCAGTTTTGCAACTGGCTCTGTGACAGCACTTGAACTATAACCACAGAATCAATCAGCTCAGCTCTTTGGGAGGTTGAAATCCAGGCCAGATTTTGAAGTCTGGGACCTCTCTTCAGTAATTTACAGCATACAAAAAGAAATTCCATAATAAGCCTGGTTTAGCTTCCCTAAACCTTTGGGTCAACAAAGAAGCACTTCCACATGTTCAGGTCTATTGGGTCCCTCTGCTCTCTTTACGGTGAAATCCTTGCATAAGAATGAAGTGAGACAAGTCACTATTTTTCAAACTTTTTGCATGGATTTTAAGCTAGCTCCCCTTCTTCTGTCTAAGGAGGGATGGGTCCAAAGGAGGGGGGTTTGGGTGGGCAGAGAGGCAGCTCTATGCCCCGACTGCAGTGACAACAGTGGAGTGAGTGACACTTCTTTTCTGATCTCATTGACAAGCTGTTTCATTCTGGGTTTGTTTTTGCAGCAGTGGATCTCTCCCCTCGCCTGGGACTTCTGGGACCTTTGTCCTGCAAATATTTCAGAACCATAAAAGCTTGAAAAACAAGAGTGACTGCAGGATATTAAATGCTTGTTGCTTTTAAAGAAGCAGATGGTACTTTTACCAAATGCTATCACTTTGGCCATATTTTCCTTGTGCTGTCATTTTTTGATGGCTTGTTTTTACTGTAGAAAAGGTCTGTGAAGCAGCTGCCAGCAAAGCGATAGTTACTGGATAGCATCTGTACGTTTGAAAACTTGTTAAATGATATGTGAGGGAAGTCTATTAAAGCGTGTTTGTCTGGAGTTCAAAGTTGTTTCACGCAGGGAATTGTTCTGTTGCAGCCTACATCTGCCTTTTTTATTAAAACTCAAAGTTAAATTATTGTTAAAAGGGGCGCTGGAAATGTTGTTGGAACAAATATCACGAGCTGTCATGAGTGATGTGGTGGCTGTGCAGTGAGGCACAGACCTGCCTGTGCTGTACATCTCAGCTCTTGGGCAACAGGCTCCTTTGAAGCTGCATCTCAGACTATCAGCTCATGAAGTGAGGCAGTGATGAGCATTTATATCTGCGTGGGATAAAAGTGACGAGAAGGACCAGCTTTCAGAGGTCAGAAAGGCTCCATGTGGGAACACAAAGGATGCCATGTGAAATGTTTCATTAGAGATATTCTTAGCAACTACCAGTTTTCAGCACCACGTGTTTTGTTGCCTGGAGGTAAGAGCTGGGAAGTCCTTCTGCAGATCTTTTGAGGGGTCATAAATCTTCCTGATGGGAAGAACAACTACTAAGAGTTTCCCATCCATCTTTTGATTGCCACTAGCGTTTTCTCAAGATTTTTACGCCTAATCAAAACATAAGTAATCTTTAATAATGTTATGCTATTTAGATACACTTTCAGGTGATGATCTACTTGCACATCATACCAAGAGAGTATCAGTTTGAGTTACACATATATTTTGTAGACAACAGCATGCTGAGACTGACAGCATGCCCAAGAAATGGGCTGTTACAATCATGCCTAATTTCTGGATACCACAGACCTTAAGTGATATATCCAGATTTCCCAAATCTGAACCTGAGATTGAGAAGAATGTCAACATCCTTTTGTCTGAGATGAGCTAAAAGAAACCATGGAAGTGTATGGATGTGTGTTTATAAAGCTGGTTTTAGGTTTTTTTTAAATTTTTTTTTTTTAATTTGTCTATACCATATAATTTACTGTGACCTAACATTCTACTTTTAGCCTAATTATATCTATGTGTGCACTTAACTGCTTTCTTCAGAACTTAAAACTGGATGGAATATTGAGTTGGTTGGCCTGGGAATTGGATCCCTCTTTGTCTGGAGAATACCAGATGCCTTTGAGGTGTGCTTAAAGGTCGCCTGTCTTGATCTGAGTTGCAGGGAGGAGGCCTGTGCCTGCTGCCTTGCTCTCAGGAAAACTGCCCACTTGCCAAGGCTGGGAAGGCCAGTGAAGCAGAGTATGGAAAGCCCTTTGGGGTGACTGCAGGAGCCATCATTAGCTACTCATGGGATCCTCATGTGTGGGCCATGAGTGATACTGAAGTGGCTGCTCAGGAGCAGTAGGAGTGGGGCTGCTCCACAAGGGAGGAAAAGCTGGGAGTGGAGGGTGATTCCAGCACAGGAGATGCCATCCCTGACCAGGTGCAGTCACCAGTGGGCCAGGAGCAGTGATCACTCCCGTTGGCCACCAAGTGGCCATTGGACAAGGCAAGATCTGGGTTCTATCTGGGCAGCCTGCTCAGGAGCAGCAGGACCCAGAGCCAGAGACAGGACTGGAGACGAGGCTGCTTACAGCAAGGGGGCAGAGAGGGCAGGTTGGTCAGGTCAATTAACCCAAGGCTGTGACTGGTCTCAGAGCCCTGGCTCTGCTTTGCACAAGCTCACCCATCCGTGAGAGGGGCTGGTGGAGGCAGACCCTGCTCTGCAGGAGGGCTCTGCGCTGGGTGCTGTTGTATAAATCTCCCTGTGACCTTCACACCTGCCCTGCTCCTGTGACTTCTAGCCCTGTCATCTTCGCCTGACATCTCAAAAGCCCTGAGCCAGCATCCTCGAAAGTCATTTGGATTCTTTCCACTGGCTTCAGTTTTGTTGGAGCCAGCCAGTTACTGGGACGGGCTTTTCCTGGTCTCCCAGCTCTGCTGATGAGCGTGCTGCTTTTTTCACCCACAAGAAAGGCAACAAATCACTGGAGAGATCCAGGTCAGGTGGCAGCCAGGAAAGTTTGCTTGCAAATGGCTGGAGGGACTTCAATTATTAGAAATTAAAATCTCACCATGGAGGGATGGAAACAATTATATCTGCAAGTGCAATAGGGTCTGTTAGTCAGAAGGTACTGCTCTGCTTTTGATTAATTCTTGGTCTTTAATTAATCCTCTTGGTTTATTATCCTTCTTGGAACTTTTCTGGAATAAAAAAATGACAACTCTAGGCAATCGAGTATGTTTTTGCCTGGCTCAACCTGCATATGTTTGCATCTGGCTTTCCCTGGCTGCAGGGAGAGCAGTAAAAGCTGTGCCTCAAGTCATCAAAGTACTGCCTGCATGCCAGGGAGTGCCCTGGGCTGGCTGTGCCCCAAGGGAAATTCTCTGCCTCATGGAAATGATCCACATGCTTTGGGCTTCCCATGAGGACCAGGCTGACCTGTGGCTGGACTGGAGCTGCACCCCATATTCATAAAGGAGAGGGTTTGGGTTTCCAGAGCACCGGTTCTCTTTTCTGCTGGGGTCCTTGGCTCAGGAAAGTCCCCTCTCTGTCTTTGAGCTCAATAAGTAAAAGGGACGGGTTTTCTTTAACAGGAAAAAGCCACTTGGCTCTATTTGTCATTCTTCATTAACCTTATCTCAGTCCCTCTTTATCCTCCTTTCTCCTGTGTTGCCTGGTCAATGTAGTTCTTAATACTTCCTCTCTTGATAAAGATGTCTTGTTCAAAGTATATTTATATCATTAGTTCCAGCTGCCTTACATGGCAATGCGACCCTTTGTCATCGGCTTGGTTGTTGTTTTCTCAGGCTCAGGCTGGGGGCAGGGTTATAAAAGTGCCCTGTACTTATGGCATGGTCCATCCCTTCCCAGGAAACATCTCCAGGCTTCAGCCTGTGCCTTGGCAGATCATTCCTGTGGGATCACATGAGGTCGGGGAGGCTGGGCTGCACCAGGGAAAAGCAATGCCTAGCGCTCAGCTCTCCAGCCCTGGCTCCTTAGGAAGCTGGACCCCAGGAATGGCAATGCAAAAAGCAGAGCTGAGGAGACCTGACCACCAGTGGCTCGCCCCAATACTGTAATCTTCTTTCATTTTTCAGGACTTTGCCTGGTTGAGCTCTGTTGAACACACTTGTCACAGTGTTTGGTGTCCTTTACAGTGATGGTGAAACCGAGTGCTCTGGCTGTTTTCAATTACTGGGACAGCCTTGCTTAAGTGTGACACTTGCAACATCACTGCAGGCTCTTGCTGGGCTGCAGCAGGAGCCTCACCCTCTGTCAGCATTCCTCACCCTTTCAGATGTTTAACTTTGAGAACTTTGGGCTTATTTTCCTTCTCTTCCTGTTCTTTGTTATAGAGATTAGATATGGCAGGGAGCTTTGTGAACACAAGCACTTGATTTCCAGTGTCACCCTCCAGAAATTTAAAGCTCCATGTAACAAGAGCATGTGGCCAGACTTATGGTACAATTTTCTGTGGAAAATAGATTATGAAAATTTAGAAATAAAAATCAAGGGGAAAGAAAGGGAAAAAAACCAAAACCTGAAGAATTCTTAAAAATAGTTGGAAGCTCAGGTCAGTTCTAAGATGAGCCAGGGAAGTCTACAAGGAAGTTATGTATGTTTGTTTTCTGAGATTGGTTTTCATGGAAGCAGCAGGATACAAAATAGTTTTGGTCAGGAATCTCAACACCTATCCCAGCAGCTCAGTGCAAGGTAGATAGTCCAGGCTGTCAGTTTTAGTCCTGACTCCATGTTCCCCTGGCTGAAGTTCTCACTTGGGTTTCAAGGCATGGTAAGGTAAATCTTGCAGCTTGAGGATGTGTTGTGTGTTGTCCATGTGGGCAGAAGCTTCTGTCATTTTGCTTTGGGCCAGGGAGCTCATCTCAGGTTTGGTTCAGGGGTACTTTGAGAACCTCAGGCTCCTTGCTGTGAAGAAACAGATGTGCAAGGGCCGGAGTGTGGTGTGCATTGAGGAGCAGCCTCTGTGTGGAGTTGTGGCTGCTGAGCCACAGCTGATCTAGACATGGCTCGAGACATCTTGAGTACAGTTACACAGATGGCCCATGTTTAACCTCTGGTGTGGGATTCAGTTGCATGCTAAAACACATGAGTGCCAGTGTGTACGTGAGGCCCAAGTGTCCATACTCCTTTTATACTCAATAGAAATCCAGGTAATGCACACCATGGAGCCTTCTGTATAACTTGGTGTACCCTGAGTCACCTGGTAGTTAGTCAGCTGAGTAATTTCCAGACTCTATTCACTATAACTTTATTGGAGGCATCATCCATATTTACTGTAATGAGACCACAGTCCCTAGTTCACATACAGACACCTACAAATGGTGCTTGAACCCCACTCCAGTTTCTTTTGTAGTGCACACCCCCACTGCCAGTTAAATTTTAGGAAATTTTGTAGATGTCAAAATTGATTATTGAGATTATTTTTTACCAAAGTCCCCAAGAATAAAATTATCTTCTAGGCACCTGAGTTCAAGAGGTGTTATTATTCTTGACCACTGTTGTTATTCTCAGATTTCACCCTCAGTTAGGTTTGTCTGCTTCTGGATATGGAATAGAAACCTAATACCAAAACATTTCTCCAAGCTTTGCTGGCTTCTCTAAGAATACCGTAATGTATGACTCATGCTCTTTGGCAAGGATAAGAAGCTGGATTTAAAATATGGTTTTGTACTTCTTTTGATTTCCAAATAAAATTTGATGGAAAAATAGTATTTATTCCTGCACTTTATGTGTTAACTGATACAGTGACTTGGTTGCAGTAAAAATCTTTCATTTGCTATATCCAAAAACCCCACAATATTTTTGCCAAGCATTTCTGAGTCTGAAAAATCTGCCTAGGTTTCTTGTTACAGCAACCTTTTCCGATTAGCCCTGGCAGAAGAATACTCCTCTGCTGTCCTGATATCCTAAAAGCAGACTTGTGCTACCTGAGAGGGCGTTTGGGATGCATCTCACCAGTGACTGGCAGGAGCCATAAAGCTTCTGACCTTTAAAACTCCAAAGCAAAATCCAAAATCTCTGCTGGTAAGTATTCACAACTTTAAATCTCAGGCTGTGTTTTGAACCTTGTCTTTAATTAGACACCCTGGTAATATCAGAGCAGAAATAACCCGGTGTGTCAGCGACACCCGCAGCGGCAGACGCAGATGCTGTTTGGCAGCGCGGCTTCCTCCAGCACTCACATTCCTTCTGTGTGCACTCACCTTCCCTGCTGGTGTACAGCACTTCACCCAGGGCTCCAGGGTGGGACAGAGAAAATCTGAAAGAAATTCATGAGGAAAAATGCAGCTTGGTAAAGGTGGAGCTGGCAGAGTCTGAAAGAAAAGGAGGTGAATGTTTCATCTATATAAAATATTTTCTAAACCCATGTCAGACAATGTTGGGTTGCTCATACTCCAGAAAAGCGGATTTGATTTTTGCTTTTCACTCCTGTGTCCAGTTGCCATCCAAGTCAGGGCCTGCAAATGACCTTAGAGATGTCACTTAAACACTCTCTCAGTTCTTTCAAACTACATAATTATCCTTCTGCTCTTTGCTTTTCCTTCTAGGTTACAGCAGCCAGGCAGAGGGACACCACCTCAGCACTATGATAACCTGGTCACACAGCTTTTGACTCAAAGCTGGCTTCTATCTCACCTGCCCTGAGTCCTGGCAAGGGAGTTCATGTCTGCCCGAGCTCTCCCAGGCAGATTTATCTGCAGGGCCTGAAGACTGGAAGTCATTAGTCTGTCACACCGTGCAGGCTAATTTGTCCTTCTTTGCTGGAGGAAAATGGAGTGTGAAGAGAAGGCTTTTTGTCCAGCTTTACTGAGCAGGACATTCACCTATGAAATACTTCACTCTCTTCAACATTAATCTCCTTGCTATTATGGGGATTGCCTCCTACTATAAGGACTTTGAACAGTGCTTATCTCGGGGGAATGCTAATCTGAATTACTCTGTGAAGGTGCTACTCTAAGAGTGACAATTATAATACAAAGTTTCGCAAAGAACAGTAACTGAAAAGCCCTTGATTTCCATACTTAATGTCATTTTTCATTCCCTAGTGCTTAGGGAAGTTCAGGGTTTTTTTTCTAGTGGCTGGTTTTAGCTTTACTAGGATGTTCAGTATGTGACATTTTCCCAGGGGAAGGGCTCTTTAAATCAGTGCAAATGGTGACTGCTCTGAAGGGAAATAAAAAGCCTTTCTCATTTGCCTCCAGATGGGGAATATTCATCAAAAATAAACTGAAAATATTTTAATCCAGACATGACCTTGCAGCTGAGACAAAAACAACAATTGTTTGCAGTGACAGGGGCTGAGTCACCTTTTGAGAGGACTGATCTGGACAGGAAGGGTTTGCCTAATTTCCTAAAGGTACTCAGGGAATCAATTAGTCCAAAAGCCTCTAATAGCCAGGCTCACAGTCAAGAGAAAAAAAAATGCTTTTTTTTTCTTCAGCTTTTTCCTAGCTTTTTGTTATCCCCCAAAGTAGCACCAATATCTCAGGAAACAAAAATGGGCTTGACCACTGTTACCAGAAGCTCCCTGGGAGCCTCTATGCTCATGGAGACTTGAAGCCTGGAGAAAGCAAGCTGAGTTGGACTTTTGTATTGTCTTTACATTCAGATTCAAACAGGGAATCACAGTGGGTCAATGGGAGGTATGGAACACTGAGACCCCATCCACAGGGAAACCAGGGAATTTCTTAGCTTGCCAGAGAATATATAATCACAGAACCACAGAAAGATTATCTAGTCTCAACCCCCTGCCATGGGCAGGGACACCTTCTGCTAGACCAGGTTGCTCAAATCCCCATCCAGCCTGGCCTTGAACACTGCCAGGATTGGGACATCCACTTCCTCTCTGGGCTACACACACATTCCAGTGCCTCACCACCCTCTGAGTAAGGCGTTTCTGACTAACATCTGATTTAAAGATGAAATAAGAAGCTTTTAGGCACCATTGTCCTGTGAGTTCTGAGGACTCCAAGCTTTTCAGGACAGGAACAGCAGGATTGATGCAAGGTCAGTGTCCAAGTGAGCACTCTACAACTTTTCACCTTTTTGCTTGAAGTCATTGTTGCCTGCAAAGTGATTTGCAGTGAAGCTCAGAGGTGCTTATTGAAGCATGTTTATGCTCATTGACTCTGGACTTGCTGTCTCAACCACTTTCACACTGATATGAAGGTGAGGTGCAACCAGGAATATTTCCCAGACAGGCTCCAGGCAGAAACCATGGTTTCAGCTCACACCTCACTGCTGAAGAAAAACAACAGGACCACCCCAGTGCTGGGGCCCTGCTGCAGCTCTGCTCCCTCATGGTGCCCTGAGGCACCCCAGAAGGCAGAGGAAACCCCTCAGAAATGGCATACTAGTCTTAGAGGAGGCCATAGCCGACAAAGATTTATTTTTTATGCCAATAGAGAGGTCCTTATGGTCCTGATGAAGTATTAAATGTTTCCAGTTAGTTTTGCTACACTTACTCTCTGAGAAGTCAACTTCCACACACAGCAAAAGAAGCAATAAAACTAAAAACTATCGCCTGAAAAGTTCCTGAATGTTTGAATAGGTTATTTGCTGGTGCTGGGAGAGGCAGTGCAGTCCCAGCCGTGGAAATAAAAGAAGCATCAGCAAAAAAACCACATCACAGTTCATCAATGAATTTATCACGGACCAAAGCAAGGCAAAGAAGAAACCACCACTTCGAAAATGGGAAAGGAGAATGGAAATGGAAAGGAAGAAAAATGCGGGGAAATGGAAATGAAGAAGAAAATGGAAAAGTCTCACAATGTTTGGGAGAATTAGAGGTGCTGAGCCAGCTGAACACACAGCCAGGACTGAGCAAACATTTACTGTTTCATATCTGGGCAAGTTGTGTGTAGCTACTATTCTTTTGAGCCCAAGATGTCAGTATAGACTAGGGAGTCTAAATGAAAGTAGGACGAGGATTAGGATGAGGATTAGGATGAGGTGGAGTTTTGTTCAACTGAAAGCATACAAAGCTTGGGGATTTTGCATATGGTGGCTGTCAAGTGACTTTGGAAACATGTATACGTGTCTGGCCCGTGCTTATACAACAGACTGAATTCCTGTGAGTACACAGGACCTCACCAACTGACTTGGTTGACTAAAATAGACTTGCCCTGCTTCTTCTCCTTGAGAGCACTGCAGGGACAACATGGGCAGAAATGGGTTTCTGGTTTATGCATTAGAAACACTTTTTTTTTTGTGAGTACAAACATTATTGGTGATGGAAAAGTGAGAGAAACTTAAACACAATTTTCAGATTCAGGTTCAGTTTGTGGACTGCAGGAGGAATGTTTGGGGTGAAATCCTGGACCCACAAAGTCATGCTACTGGGTTTAGTAAAACCATCCTTGACTTTTTGTGAAAGTGGTTCTCATGCTTCAAAGACAACCAAGGCACAGATAACCCTGACTTATTCCTGCCAGTAGCTGTGCAAAGGACAGCTGACTTTTCAGATGGAAATTTGTGACTTATTCGGGTTTAAAAAGATCAGAATTCATTGGGCAGAAAAAAAAGATTCTCTTGGTCTCAGATGCTGGAAAGTGTAGAGACCAGAATATATCAGATATACGGAAAAGGCAGGCTGGAAACCCTTCTCTTAGCTATTCCTTGCCCCTTCCCCTTGCCCTCCCCCTTCCCTCATAGGGATCACACATGGGAATAACCACATCCAGTGAGCCTATCTGTACATCATTCCATAAGAAAGGCCCAAAGTGTTGGTTATGTTCTTCAGCATACTGGCTTTAAGTTTTTTAAAGTGTTGTGTTTTGATGCCATGTGGAACTAATAAATTTCCTTTTATTTACAAGAATCTCATCTTGGACTGTATTTTGACTTTGATTATATTAGAAATGACTCTTCTCAAAGACTCATCTCCATGTGACTCCTGCTTCCATGGCAGCCTTCTGCAGTGTTGTGGCTGTCCTGGCTTCCACACAAGCTGCTTTGACTTGGCCCCAGTTTGCATGGCTTTAACTCAGCCCAGTGCTATCCCACACTGGTTTCACTGCTAAATATTAAATATTCCTTATGTCATTTGTGGCTTCATCAGGATTTTTGTTTTCCAGTGATAAAGGGGACAAGGGAAGGGTGGGGATAAAAGGGAGGGGGTGTTTACTGGCAGCTGAATGCCTTCCCAGCCTTGTCTTGGCTTTCCCTCACACACACTTTGATTTTGCTGACATTGTCCCTCTAGAAACATGTTGCTTCTTGGAAGCTGATTTGCCTGTATAGAGCAACACAGATCTCTGTCAGAATGACTGTGGAACTGAAAGACATCTCTTTTTTGGGGTGATTGTTTCACACTCTTGTACCATATGCAATTTACTGAGTGAGGGTTATTTTGTGTAGAGCAAAAGGGACTGCTATGAGACATCTAGTTATTGTCTGAATCCCACAGAACTACATGAAAGATGCTCTAGACTGCATTTAATAGCATTATTTCCCAATACTGTTAATGCTGACACTGGTCCAATCTTGGTATTTTGCTTTGTTCTTTTCCACTGTTGCAGAGGGGAACACTTGCCCTGAGAGTGCGTGCATGCACTGGGAGGAGGAGGTAAAGGCTATGGAGGCAGCAGGGATGAAGCACCGTGTGACTCCAAGAAAGAGTGGTCCCAGCCTTCACTCCAATTTGAGTATCCAATTAATTGCAATACTTTATGCAAGAGGGTAGGAAAGAAGAAAAGTGGCTTCGATCCATATTCTCTTCCCACCTCTTTGTGTCCCAGACTCCTGCTGAATACGGCGTGGCTGGCAACAAGAACTACGACCTTCAAGGCTGCTAACAGAAAACCTGGTGTCTTATCTGATGGAGACATGGAGAGGAAGGGCTAATATTTAGATTTCTACTAACAGTAGTAGTGCTTCAAAAGACTTGCCTTTCACCTAGACTACAAGTGACAGCAGACTAAAGGTGACTGGCAGACAGCATAGAGAACCACTTGACATTTTAATTCTTAGTGTTTGTCTTTCTATTCAGAAAATATTTTTAAAATAAATACTTTAGATTTGAAAGAGACCCTTTTGCTATGATTAAAACAAGCCTCGTAGACCTGACGTGCTCGTTTCCTGTCACAGGACTGAGGCTACCTGCTGTCAGCCCAGATGTTTTCTCCAAGCCAGCAGTGCAGGATGAACTTGTCAGCAGCCTCTTGTTGCACAGATCAGTGGAGCAGGGTGCCTGACAGCTGGGGCCCAGTTAGCTGCCTCCAGAACTGGGAGTGTGCTGGGCAGAGGACATTGCACAGAAGCTCATTGGCCTTGTCCACGGCAGGGATTCTCAGTGAAGCAATTACACTGCTGCCAAGGTCATGTCTGCACTGCTCTGCACCCCACGGGTGTACAGGCTCAGTGGGTGCTACATCACATTCTCCCTGCAGGAATTCATTGCACCAAAATCTGTACACTCAGGTAGGACTAACAGGACCTCCAAGGTGAGGACACCCCCAGTGGGAATGGCCTGGCAGTAGACACCCCTGGGATATTCTTGAAAGGAATGGGATGAAAGAGCAATACCTTAGATATCAGAGAATCACAGAACAGTTTGGGGTGGAAGGATACCTTGGAGATCATCTCATTCCAACCCCTGGCTGTGGCCAGCATCACTGTCCACTAGACCAGGTTGCTCAGGGCCCCCTCCAGCCTGGCCTTGAACTCCTCCTGGGATATGAACCGATCAGAAGTACCCCATGAAAAACCTGTTTCTCAGATAGGCTTAAACCAGCACTAACAGCTCAGAAAGTCAAAACTTGCAAAGCAAATGTGTGTCGAAAGTAACTGTCCTGCTTTCACCCCTGCTAATGAGCAGAGCAGCCATTTCCTGCAGTAGCTGAAGTGATTTTCAAGGATAACCTAGGCAGGGCATTTCATGCTAATCTAATCTGTGAGCGAGGGCTATCAGACACTGACACCCCCGTTTGCCAAATTCAGGCTGACTAATGCTTCCCTGACCTTGGCTCCTGTTACCATATGAATCCGCACAGTGCAGGAGAATTGGCAGCGTGACAGCAAGACAGGCACTTCATCTTCAAGGCATTTTATTTAGCATTCCTGGGAAAAGTGGGGGTATTAAGATGCCTGGTTTACAGAGAGGGTAGAGGTGACAAAGGACTGTGCCCTGAGCTGGGGGCCGCCTGCTTTTGGGGCTGGAATTCCAGCTCAGGAATGTCCTAAAATGAAACCCTCTCTGCATCTCTGTCTTGTGGTGACAGAAACGACAGCCTCGTCCTTTTCTAATATTGCAACGCCTTTTTTTGCCCCCTCTTATTGGAAAATAATCTCATCAAGGCAGGAATCACCTTCATTTAATGTCTTCTCACAGCTTCTATGAGGCTTTAGTTAGGAATTGTGTCAAAGCACATAGCTGGGATTAGTTCCTTGGGCTCCTTTATCCTAATATAAAGCAGAATTTGGATTGAGATCTCCAGCAGGGTGGAGTGCTTTTTCTTAAATTTCTTTTAGGAACTGTTCAAGGCTCTAGGACACCCAGGAGAAGCAATTAAAAGAAAAATAATCAAAAGGTCTAAAGTGGTATTTTTCATCCATTATATTTTCACTACGGCTTTTTAGCACCGTGATACTTTGCCTGTTTTCTGGGGCAGAGGGAGGCAAGAATTTGATTTCTTTTTTTTTTTGGTAAAGGAATAGTACACACTGTTTCCTTCTGCTGAAAATAGTTTTAACATGAATTAGACAAAAAGATCTCAGAAGCAGACTTCATGTTGAACCAGAGATTTATCCTGTATTCCAGATAGAGAGGTGTCACCATGTTGTTGTTTTTCTCTTTGGCAGAGGGGCCAGGATCCCTCCGGAGCAGCTGCGGTTGCTGCGTGTCAGAGGCAGCCGCATCAAAAACTCTTCCTGAGTGGAAGCAGTTGGGTTTGCTTCCAAGGCTTCCTCCCTGGGCCTCCCAGAAACCAGGCTGGCCCTGGCTTAGCTTTCTTTCTAACAAGTGAACCAGTGAGGGAAAAATAAAAGCCGAGGTGTAAACAGAGTCTTTTCTTTTCCTCATATGATCCTGCAAAGCACTGAGTATTTTGACCCCGCTCTAATAAAACACTCCCTTAATGCCATGCACAGAGCAATTCCTTAGAGTTCACTGAGTATTCACTTAAGATTATGCAGATTTGGGTCAGTACTTTGCTGAATTCAGGCCAGGCCCCTGACCAGCAGCTGCGGGGAGCAGCTTGTCTGTCCCGGGGAGTGCACAGGCGGCTCTTCTCAGCCGCGTTATAGCCATTTATAGCTCAGGCTGGGCTTGATGCATTCATGGAACTCCCTCTGGTGGATGCCTTCCTGGGACTTTTTTGTCGATGGAGCTCCTTGGCTGAGGCCTTTTTCCCTCGGACAGATTGTTAGTGGGAAAGGAAGTGTTACATTTTTTGTTTTACAAACTAGGATTAAGGGGTTAGATTTCCCTATAAACCACTGAGACTATTCAGCACTGAACCCCAAGTTTTTTTGTTAACTTCCCCTCAGTTTTCCTCCAACCTTTGTGATGGTCAACACTACTGTCACATTGGTATAAAAACACTAACCATTAATCAGGCCCATATTTTTCTGGCTGAGTAGGCATGGGTCCTGGTCTGCTCCCAGCCACGGCTTCTTTTCTGAAGGTTACTGGCAAATACAGAAGCAAATCCCAGGGAAAGGGAGCAGTGCCCATGACTCCTGATGCCCAGGGTAGTGTCCTAACTGCTAAGTTGTTTCTGTTCCTCCTCTGGTTGACTCATGCCAAATTACTTGCCCAGTGGAGGAAAGAGTGGAAACTGCAGCCAGAGCTGCAGGCTGGTAGTGGTGGGCTTGGTGGGATTTGCTGGTGTGGCTTCCCTCAAGCTGTGCTGATGCTGGGCAGATATGCAGAGGCCCTTGAAGGTGTTAGAGCTGCTCTCAGGTGCTCATGTAGATCTTTGACAGAGGAAGAAATTCAGGCTGATTATGTGTCAAAACAAACCCTTCCTTTCTGTAAAACCAGGATACCGCAGGTGCCTAAAATGGAAGCAACCAATCCAAACAGGTCAATGATCAAGAAGAATCAGTTATGCATTTGCTGTCTTTATTTAGTCAGAAACAGTTAAGGTGGGAGAAAAGGGTTAAATGGAAACAAAATACAAACCACAAACCACAGAATATTGTCTATATATCTCTTCAAAAGTTTTCTGTTGTTTTCACTGCTGCAGTATCTCATTTCATTGATCAGTGGTCTAACTTGAAAACATACTATTTAAATACCAGACCTGAAAATTAATCCATATTGATTTAAAAGGTGAGTTATTCTATATCTCAGCAACTTCAAAATCTTTCTTTTGGCTTCTTTTTTACAAGACAACTTGCTGAACTTTGAGATCCATAGTTTCAAGTAGCAGAGTTCTGAGGACCTTCAGCAGATACATTTAACTGAGAAATTTTCTTTAGTGAGTGAAGAATTGCCTTATATTTAACAAGAAAATTTGGAGAACATTGTATAAATTCCATTTGAAGATTTTTTAATATGGTTATATAGTTTGTATTCCAATTCTATAATGTTCCCCACAACATTTAGGGAGCAATCTTTTCTGTCAGACAGAATTGAAGTAACCCAGAAGTGGCAACAGTAAAAAGAGTTATGCACTGGGTCATGAGTAATGGGAATGTCATGGAAAATATGGAGTAGATGGGAGGAGATTAAAAACAAAATTAAGGTGGGTGAATAATAAGAATGAATGGTCTACATTCTTAGTCTTGACCATGATGGGGACTTTGGACCATAGAAGAGATTGAGAATATCTTTGGCAAAGGCTGGAGGAGTCAAGCTCTGTGGAAGAGAGATGAGGAAATAGGAACACTGGGTATGGAGCAGCTGGAGTTACTTCTGCATTGCCTTGGAGTGAACAATAGTACACCATGAGCAGGATTTCTGATCCCCCATGTGTTTTCATGACTTCCCATTCTTTTCTCCCTTATCCCTTTTGATATCACTAATATGGGTTCAGTTTATAACATTATTATCTCACTCTGCAGCTTGCATTGGTTTAAGAGCCAAGAATCACCTTATTACTGCAAGGAAAATATATCCAAGAAAAACAGTTGGGATGCACAGCTCTGTAAGAGCTAGCATGTGAGCCACTGGACTGGAACATAGTACACCTGCTCAGTGAAATGCTAGGAACTACAATTCAGATTAGAGTAATATATTAAAAGAAATGTTGGCACACATGAATACAGGTGATCATTTCTCTCCTGATTTAGGTTTGAAGATTTTCTAGGTAGCTGAATTTTGAAACAAAGAAAAGGCCTAAATGGCTATTGAGTACATTGCTATTTTATGTATTTTGGAAAGCAGATTTGCCAATGACAGTCTTTCATCTGATGGAAATTGTCTCTTCAGTTATCTTGTAACACAGATACCCAAAAATACTGAAATACATACTTAAGAGGCAAAGAACAATTTACAGCTTTGACTTGGCAAAACAAACATATCGGCTTTAATCACAAGTAGTGCTGATCCATTGCAGGTGAAATTTGGCTATGAATAATGGATTTCATTTCCACTATGATATCCAGGTCTGCATGCAGAGCTGCACTGCTTTCTGTTGGCCCTTTACCAGAGTAAAAATGGTCCTGGCTCTTTTCTTCCTTGCTGTTGGATTAGGAGCACTAGATGCCCAAGGGATGCAGATCAGATCCAAAACCTGCCTGGCATGCATTGCTGGCAACTCCACTCATCAAAAATATGTGGATTGGCTCATAGGCAGATTTGCAAAAATAAGAGTTTCTCTTTCAAATTTTCCTCATGGGCATTTCAAACCATCTTCAAACTTTTTTTTTTTTTTCTGTAAAAACAAAGATCAGAATGGTTTGGGGTTTGTTTTAAAGATGAAAGAAGACATTGACATAAAATAAACTTCTGCTGGAGGGGTAAGTTTGTAAGAGGGAAAATACAGCTGTAGTTTGCCTCAGTGAATGTGCCAGTGGTAAACAACACAACTCTCGAAGACTTGATGCAGGCAGGTCTCAAACAGGCCACCACTGAGATGTTTGTGTTTATTTGTCTGTGCTTCTTTTGCTTTGCAAGCTGCAGGAAAAACCCGCTGTTCCAAAAAAATGCTTTTCAGCTCTTCCCTGTCCATCTTAAACCAAGATGACCCAAAAAGAGACATTCCACTGGAATTTTCTTCTGAGCTTCATTTTGTCATCTGGTCCTGGGAATGACAAAGATATCTGCTGCCAGAAAGCTTCAGATTAATTTTCTCTATTTTATTCAGATGTGGGTTTTTCCTCCCACAGTTAACATGGTTCAAATGTGGTACACTCATTGATTAGGACATGAGTGGGAAAATATCACTTGCATGGCCAGAATTATAACAGCTGAGAGGTTTTTTTAAACAGCCAGCATAGTTGTGGTTCTGAGAGATGCCCAGCAGCATCTTGGTTACATGGCAAAAATGAAATGGTTCAACAGCAAAGAAAAAGCAGCACATGGACTTGAAAGCTCTGTTAGTAACAGAAATGTGAGCACTAGTTGGCACTGAGTTTAAGATCAGAAGCTCAGTTTAAGGCTGGAAGGCCAGAAGATCACTAGATCACCTGTTTTGACCTCTGACACGATGCAAGCCGTGGTGTATGAAGTGTACGGATTTCTGTGTATGGAGAGCAAAGCCTTGCCTTTGGAGTGTCAAAAGTGTGTCCAGTTTGTCATTGCAATTTCAAAAGGTTCCTAAGGTCCTTGGGTCTTTCTGTCTCTCACTAGGTGAGAAACATGGGAGCAGTGGCAGAACTCTGGAACCTCCAATCCATTTCCAACTGCGAAAGCAGAGGAATGTCAACAAAAATGCAGTAAACCAGATAATAACAGAGAAAATGCCAAGGAATGCCAAGGGCTACTGAAAGTGTTGTCTATAGAAGCATTTAATCAGAAAACTTCAGAAGAAGATTCATTATACCTAGAAAAATCAATCAAAGGTACAGAGAGCACAGTGTGACAAAACACTGGTGGAGGATGAGGATGCGCTTCCTATTAATCTCTGAATAGCCTGTCTCCTCTACATTCTGGGACTTCTTCCTTCAGATTCTTCTTGTCACGGCTCAGCAGATCCTCTGATGAGGTGAGATTAGCCTTGTTCTTCAAACCTGCTGGTTCTACTTGGGTGGCTTTGCAGCATCCAGAGCAGATGCACCTCAGGAAACACAAGGAAGCGCTCACCGATACGAGAACGGTGACCATGATAAGCCCCGCAGCACTGAGAGCTGGGGACACCATATCTTCCAAAATAGTGTCCTGCTGCTGTGGAGAAGGGAGGCAACACTGTGTTCTCACCTGGTGATGACAGAGCAGTCACAAACCAGAAATTGTGTCAGGAACTGGACAAAGCCCGGAACATTGGTGGTACTTGGAAAAAAAAGAAATAGCACGAAGTAGGACACACTAGCATTTATCTCAGTTAACTGTAGACATTTTCAGTGCACGTGGGATCACCTGAGCTAGTATCTCTCAGCTTGCTTGCAAGAAAAAAAGAAGAAATATGCTTTTTGAGGGCACAATTAATTTGCTTAATTTTTACAGTCTTTAACATGAGTTAAAGGGCCTCTGCAGACAGTGGAAAGAAAGTTAGGAGATGACGAGATTGAAAAGAAATGGCTGTATTTAGTCAAATGATTCTCACACCTGATGTCTTTCATTCTTGGCAAAAGAAAACATAAACCAGATATTGAATCTGATTCTGTGGAAATATTCTTATGGATGGTGCAAGAATGAAAAAAAAATTAAAATTATTGCAATGAATATAAGGATAGGCAGCTATAATACTTGAATTGTGAGGCCTTGGAAAGAGTTTTGGTGAAGTCTCTTCCTGAGAAAGGTTTGATATACTTTGACCTCAATTTATCTGAATCAGTTAATTGGGGCTGTCCGTGACAGTGACAATGACCCTTACCCTGGGGTTAGATACTTGCTCTATGCATACCAAATTCTCTAGAGCTCTGGACACCCAAGAGGTGTCACTTGGAAATCTGCTCCAGACAAGTGATATTATTTAACTGGATTGTTGTTCATGATCCATTCACAAGTGTTTTTTTTTCTGAGAATACTGCTGAAAACCAGCGCACATGCCTGGCAGCACGAACTATGTCAGTCTTTTCCACTCTTATCCAAACCAATGCCAGGCACCTCATGCTTCAGAGCTCTCTGGTACTGTCCCCCACTACGGGCCTCAGTCAGGAGTGTGCTGAGCATGTTAAGCACATATGTGCTCTCCCTGAAATCCTGTGCTTGGGTTGATAATATGACCAGATTGCTTTAAAGACATATGTGTCTGAGCCTACGTTCTGTTTACCTTCCCAAACCCTGGTTTGTTGACATTTCTGTGTGATTCACCCCTACTTTACAAACAAATCTCACCCTGGCATGAATTTTTTACATTGTCTGATCACTGTCACAAGGAAAGCCCGTGCTTGATGCAGCATGTTTGTCCCTCTGCCTAAGCAGTGATATGTCTGATTTTTGCTCAGGAAGCCATACACGCTCCCTCAGCAGAGGTGGGATGATAATGCCAGACCTGACTGCAGAATCCTACTCTCAAAGTAAGAGCAGAAACAAGATACACACTGCATTTTTCCTGTTTGTTTTTAGCCTGGAGCTTGTTTCCTTTCCTTTGGAGCAGAGGATTATTTACATATATATCTATATAAATATATATATTGCATTCTGCATACCTATGTCTCTCTATTGACTATATTAGCAAAAAGAATATCAAGCTGTTATATTTTCCATATGGAATTTCATGTCAATTCAAAAGACAGCACACTGTGCCTACTGAAGGAGGTATTTTTATGTACATTTCCATGGGGAATCTACCAAAATGAGGAAACAGGAACTTTAAATAGGATTTTCCTTTGAAATCTGCATTAAAATCAGCATTATAATCCAAAAGGTTTTCTTTTTTTTTTAATAGGGGCCAGATTTTTCCACTCTTTTTGTTGTGAGTAGCATAGTGATTATCATTAAAATTTTTTGAAGTCTGAAATATGCTGTGGGGTTTATTGGTGTTTCTCTGCTACAACTTCTTTCTTCAGGGCTCAGACTACTTCAAATGGGAGGTCTGGAAGTGCAGCCACTACTCCTACTGTGCCCATATCCCACTGATTTTAAGATCATGCTAATTAGAGGTTCACCCCTGTTATGATGCCAAACAAAACACTCCCCAGCAAAGCCAGGCTGTGAGAATGCCAGCCTTGGTTTTTGCTACAACTGGCATGTTTCTAACTAGGTAAATTTATGTTAATTTCACTGTTTCTTTGTCCTTTTCAAGTGTTTTGTTTTTCCTTGCTCTTTTGTCTGGCCTTGTACACGGGCTGTAAGCTGTGCTGTACGAGCACTCATTAAATGGGAGCCCAGTGCCTCAGAACAAGGAAGAATGGGGCTGCTTCTTGCTCCTCAACACAACAAGCAGCAGCCCTAACACTGAGATCAGCCCTCGCATTCAAGTGTCAGGAAAACAAGGTCGGTGCAAAACGTGAAGCGCTGCCAAAGACCCCGGGAGGTACCACAAGGGTGGGAGGCATCTGTGAGTGTCACCAAGAGGGCTTTTCCCCCTGTGGTACCATGCTCAGCTGCTCCCAAAATGAGCTAGATTTTCACCTAGTTTACCTGTTTGCTTCTGCATCTCAGCGACCGTAGCGACAAAGGCATGGCAGCGCCTCCGGAAGAGGGAACAGAAGTGTGCTGTGACTGATTCTGTCCATCTGGGCTGCCTTGCACACCAGCCCTCTCCTTCAGTGCAGAAATGCCACATTAATAGCACACCTGCCCTCCCCACACAGGGCCAGGCTCTGGGGCAGCCAGGCCCTCTGCAAAGGCAGAACAGAGGGCTGTGCAGGCGGATTTCTCTGCAGGACTGACTTTTCCCATTCAGGTATGCTGCCTCCAGTTTGAATGGCAGAGGGACTGCCAGCTCAGATAGCCAGTGCTGGGTCCACTCTTCCTTGTCAGACTGATGGGAAGCAAGAGTCCACAGGAAAGGGAATGAGGTTGACATCTCTGCACTTCAGACTTTGGCCAGCTCCTGTCTCTCTTCAGGTTTCTTATGATAAAGCCAGCTTTATGCTGTATTTTTTGTATTTCCCATGATCCCATTTACAGTTTATATCTCAGCCCTAAACTTACAATCTTTCTCTGGAATTCCTCTTGAAGACCTAATTCTCTTTTCTTTTGGAAGAAATCAGCCAGCACATTCTGGATGGAGTGGAGGGCAGTTCTACTTCATTTATGGTATTTAAAATTGAGGAGTCCACATATGTCCTGATTTTCCCATCTTTTAATACAGCTGAATAAAACCAAGCAGCTCTCACACCTTTGAAAAAACAGGCTGCTTGTATTTGTTGAATGGTGTGTGCTTTGACTATCTCCTTCTCACCTACTCAAAATATGCTTTAAAAATTTTTGGGACAAAACGGCCTTAATGTATTTGATGTGTTACCATGGAAGGGTACATGTATGCAGAAATTTATGTGGCTTTTGCTATTTTTTCCTTTTATGCAAACAATGCACTCAAAATAGTCTTCCCCATGAATACGTGGAGTGATTTGGAAAGAAATTGAGATCAGCATTTGAAGGCATTTCTATAAAAAGTCACTGTGAGTACTGTCTGCTGTGGGTGGGACCAAAATATTTCCAAATCTGAGTGTGGTGGAGTCTTGCTCTGATTGAGGTTAAGTGCTTTTCATTTAAAGATGTCAATTCTACCAGGACAAATTGATTTGAATGACCCAAGTCCAGAAAATCTGAGTACTTGGCTCTTTGCAAAGCAGAAGGGATCACCTTATGCAGGTGTGCTGGTGGAACACAGCTGCAGGGTGTGCAAAGGCTCTGACAACCTCAGGATCTTATCTTTTCTGGTGGCTGAAAGATAATATCAGGTCTGACCTGATACTTGGATCTTCCTGACCACAAGGAAGTGGAAGTCTACATATTGGCTGTGTGAGAACTGGGTCTTGTTGCTGGGACTTTGCTGAAATGTGGTAGCAAACAGAATTCATACCTTAGCTCTAGGGAAAAGATTCTGGGATGTTATCTGGAAAATAAATTAGTGATGAATCACTGCTTAAATTCTGAGTCACTGACACTAGTAACATGCTTTTACTGAGGCATAAAAAATGCTGGTGTTACCCATGAAATAACATGCAGTAATCATGAAAGACAGAGCCCACAGTCCAAACCTCACCAGCCCTTCTTTCACTGCCTGTAGATGCCAGACAATGTGAATAAGAGGTGGAGACCAGGAAAAGACTGTGCAAGTTCATCCTGCAGCACAAAATACCCCATTTGCCCTACACTGTGGAAGTGCCAGCTGCTGCTGGTTTATTGGATAAAATAAGATGTAGGCCCTAACTTTGCAAGTATCTTTGTCAGATAGTTCAGTGGAATTAATCAGTTCAGAATTTAATTTCCTCAACAGTTTTCATAGTTCTTTGTATTGGTAATATGGGAAAGGGTAAAAGAAGGAGAAATGGGACTAGATACTATGAAAACACAGGTCTGGAAAACACACCAGACTCATCTTGGAGATGTGTGCCTGGCTTTCAAATGGAAATCATTTCACGTGTTGAGAAAACTAGGGAAGGATGGCAATTCATACATAACAGGTTGTTTGAATATACTCACAAATATACAGTATTTGTATACATTTTTATGTGTGTGCTTAGCTGAGGAATGCAGATTTTTTAGCTTTTTGTTCTCTTTGAGGACAAATGTACCACTCTTGAAAACAATAGTGCACAAAGACTATACGCAAGGTCCTACTCCACTGTAGAAGCAAAAACAAAGGCAACCCATTAGCCATTGTTCAAATAAAAGAACAAAATTGAACAAATTTGCTCAAAAATTCAAGTACTCAACCCACAAGAAGTTTGGCTTTCAGCCAAGGTCGGGTTTGTTGCTGCTCCCTTCCTCTTGGCTTTGTTTTTTCGTTTGGGACTGCAGCTCTTGGAGGCAGACCCAAGCACACCAGCTGAGTTCATGCCAACCCTCTCCTGGTGCTGATACAGGGCTGGCACAGACTGGAGCTCTGGATGAGTACCAAGGGATGTACAAGTGACATACATCACACAACTGTGAGCTGTGCTGGGCTCAGGGATCATTCTTTGAGGACAGGCAGGTGTCTTTAGACCTGAACTGTCACTTTCTTGACTCTTACCATAAAAAAAGTTCCCATTTATCTTCCTAATCAAAGAGCTAGGTGTTACAGTTCTCTGCTCTTCCTCAGACTGGGAGAGAGAAAAGAAATGAAATCCTGGGAGTCTGCAAGGTGTTGCTGTAGTGCAGGACTGAACTAGCTGACTTGCATGCCCACAGGACTGGGTTGTGTGCCAAGTGCAATCTGACAGCCACATTTTGTACAAATCGTGTGATTTTTCATGACTAGGAAATGTGCTTCAGGAGATCTTTAAGAATACACAAGGTCAAAATTCCTTTGGTGCTCAGTGGAAACACACAAGCTACAGTATGTTTTTTACTCAGATGTGATAATATGAAGATGAGGAATTATCTCCCCCATGAATGCAGCAAAGGTATATGGCCCTGGAAGGTGCATACTGAGGTCGTGTGGCTCCCTGTAAGCAATTCTGTGTGCTAGCTCTAAGCCCTTTCCCACACAGAGGGCCTTTATGTCTCCCATTTCCTCACACAAGGTGGATTGTATGCTTAGGCATTTCTGGCTGGTAATCAGGCACTGTAATCCTTCTGTCACAAAGCTGTATGCCAAGAACATCTCACTAGATCAGGCAATTAGCAGTAAAGTCTCCAGCTGTTCTCAAAAGTCTCTGTCTGCAATTTTCTCTCCCCAGCCCTGAAATTCACCCTGCAGCTCATCAGAGCCAAACACAGCCATCCTTCTGTTCATCAAATCTTTTTTAGAGGTATGGAACCCCTTCTTGGCCTGGGCAAATGGCTGTCCTCAGTCACCGATAACTTGACAATGCCTGTGATCTGTAAGAGTGTGCTAGAGGAACAAAAAATAACTTCAGGTAGCAGATTGACCAGAGCTTCTTCATCCCACATGGCTGGCAGAAGGTGGCTCTCTGTCTATCTCCACTGGGTGTGAGGCACCAGTACAGATAAAACAGAAAAATAAAGATTTTTTTTTTTTGTCCCAGATGTGAGTCAGCTGGATCTGAACAACTAAACTCAGCAAGGAGGAAATCAGGAAATGTCACCAAGTTACAGTGGAAACAAAGAAGGGAATGAATGTACTTGAAAAAGAAGAACCAAGTTCTGTTTGGGGAACCAAGATGCATGCTCAGGGCCCATGTACCATCAGGCTGGTGGTACTAAGGGTAAGGAAATACAAAGGTATTTAGTTGCACAGTGCCACAGTTGGTGATCGATATCTAAGCACATTACTGTAGAAGTCATCACTCCAATCAGCACTGAAATGCAAAGTAGAGCCCTCACCCAGAATATTTTGCCTTTTACTCAAGAGGATAAAACATAAAGTTTTCTTGAAAGTCATTAAACATCTTATCCCAACTTATTTTTTCTGTTAGTGTTTTTATTGTGCATTTTTACATTAGAGCTTGGTACCACATTGGTGTGCAGATAGTGTTGTAAAAGGCAGACCCTCCACAGCTTCTACAGAAGGAACAGGAAAAAGAGCAGCCCCCCCATGTATCTAGCTGCAGTGGAATTTAACCTTAACACTGAATAAGTTACCACAGCTCTATACCCATGAGAAGCACCATTGCATTTTAATGGCTGGTAGGCAAACAGCAAAGATGCCAGGACAAATACTGGGCAGCAGCAGAGATATTTTTGCCCTTTCTCTTCAGCCATCTGTGACACAAGAGTTCTCAATCCTTTGGAGCTCATCCAGGATATTCAGAAACCTAGAAACTCAGGCTAATACTTTATTTTTCAAACCTGAACCAAGGAGAATGTGAAAATCTCAGAAAGTGGCTGTGTTTTTGACTAAATCTCCATAGATTTCCTGTCCTGAATGATGACCTTCAGCAACTGAAGAATATAACTAAATGTATCTTTAAATCAAAGCTAACTCCCATGAAATATCTCTTTAACTCTATATTAATAACTGGGGGAATGGATCTGGCTTCTTTGAAGAAAAAAAAAAAAAAAAAAAAAAAAAAAAAAAAAAAAAAAAAAATCCATCCAAAGCAGAACTGGATTAAAAAATGGACCATTGAAATGTATCGTGTTTACTTAAGATATTAATCTAAGAATTCAAAAAGGAAGATGGATTTCTGCAAATTAAATGATAATTTGATGTAGGGGGTTGTTGGAGCAGAGCAGTTGTCTTTGAAGCTTGTGACTTCACTGCTTTTTGCCTTTTGGCTTCTTCTTCAGCTCTGAGGCCACATTTACTTATAATAGGATTACTTTTGCTCAGACAAGCTGCAGTTGTAGAATAATATCATTGTGAGAGGTAAGCAGCAGAAAGATTTGCCGGCCTCAGAAGACCAAGCAGCTCCAGGAGAGCCTGAGCCCGGCAGGGTCCTTCATAAGCTGTGTGTAAACCAAAACCTGTGCACATAGAAAGCCAGGGCTGGTATTCCAGCTTGTATGGCCCCACATGCCAGCTAAGAGCACTGAACACAAACAGAAGAATCCTAATCCAAGCTTCCAGCAGTAGCTTGCTTCAGTCTGGAGTAAGAGAGTGAAAGAGTGAAATGTATGGCTGCACAGGTGAGAAGAAGTAGTCAATGATTAGATGATTTATAGCAGTCTGCCAGCCTTCTTACACCTTCCAGCAGCTGAAGGGGATACAAGAAAGACAGAGAGGGACTTTCCACAAGGATGTGTAGTGACATGACAAGAGGGAATGCTTCAAACTGAAAGAAAGTAGGTTTAGATTTGATATTAGGAGAAAAATCGTCATTGTGAATGTGGCGAGGCACTGGCACAGGTTTCCCAGCCGTGGATGCCTCATCCCTGGCAGTGTTCAAGCCCAGGTTGGATGGGGCCTGGAGCAACCTGCTTTAGTGAAAGGTGTCCCTGCCCATGGCAGGGGAGTTGGAACTAGATGATATTTAAGATCCTTTCCAACACAAACCATTCTATGCTTCTATAATTGATTCTATGGCAAAAAGAATGCATTAGATAACTACTAGATTTGACACCATTTTCCTTTCCTTCCCTTTCCTTTCCCTTTTTTGGCTCTTATCTCCTGGAATGAAGAATTGCCTCAAGAAGAAATTTTGCAGCATATAAAAGATGCTTTTCTAGCCTTCTCTTTCCTTCCAGTGTTACTTTCCCTCCCAGATCCTGTAAGCGAGTTGCTTTTCATTTACAAAACCATACACCATATATTGAGAAACGAGCAGAAACCACAACATTAATTTTCATGGAAGTATTCAAACCTCAGGCCTGCTTTCAGCTGGTCTACTTTTCAAATTACCAAACCTTTCCAATTATCCACTCCATATAAAAATCTTTCTGCTTAGCCTAGCACATCAGCCTTTCTAAGGGGAGACGCAGGTGTCCTCTATCTCCAGCAAGTGGACAAAATTCATTTAACTGGAGAAAATCAGTGACTTTGAACATCAGTTCTATTAAAGCATCAGCAGCAGCCAAAGAAATAAACAGCCATCTGAGCAGACTTTATCTGATCCTTTTCAGGCTTCGTCTGTTCCCCTCCTGACTTCTGAAGCATCAGGTACATAGTGAATGAATCAGTGAGTTTATCCTGGTGGCAAGCAGAGGGATAAATGTACTTTGTCACATGGGAGTCACTTCATCCTGGGCTGGGTGTTTCTGACACAACCGATGCAAAGTGCAATAAGGTCAGTCTGGATGACTAGCACAGAAATAAACATTTCAGGCAGGGCTGCCTGAAATTGAGATAAATTCCATCCTTACTAATACAGAGGCACAAGAGCTGAAAGGTGATCTTATAACAGTCCCAAGAATCATCAATGAATGGTGATTCAATGGGTTGGAAAGGACCTTTAAAGGCCACCTAGCCCAATGCCTCTGCAATGAGCAGGAACATCTTCAACCAGAGCAGGTTGTTCAGGGCACCATAAATGCCTGGGACAGAAACAGGACACGCTCTGTGTTTAGAGTTAGAGTAGAATTTCAAAGATGCAATGGAAGAAAAGATGCAGAGATGCTTTAATGTGGGCTGTTCATGAACGGGACAAAAAGAAAGGACACCCAGGCAAGCTGTGACTGACAGCATCAATTACCTTTGGCTCTTCTGTCAAGCAGGTGGTCATAAGGGTTGCACATTGAACTGTGGATCTAAAAATACTGCACTTAAGTGTGTCACTTTTCCACCAGTCCCCTCTGCAGAGTAACTCAGATTACCTATTTATTGCATATTATCTCCTCTGCACTCTTAACTGAAGAGGATATTGTTACCTGTGTGTGCCTCAATATCCAAACAGAGGGTTTGAAGCACTGATAGCTGTTTTCTGTTATTTGTCACTTTCCTTTTAAATGTAAAATTCTGCAGAGCCTATTCACTCCCTTTCCATGAAGAGTTTGCTTCTGGTTCACATTTGAAACTGTTGTGAAGGAAAGAAATGCCATGCCAGAGGAAGGGTAATGATGTCATACTAGAAGACTCAGATGGAGTCTAAGAAGGGGTACAGGTTGTGTTGGCCCTTTTAAATGCAGTATAAACCATCAATGTTTTTTTAGAATTGTATGGAATTATATTGCAGCTTTGCTGCAGCACTGACCCAGTGAGCAGTCCAGGTTAACACCCTGCTCATGTGGGCTGCAACTGAGCAGCACAAAGGCAGTAATGAACTGCCAGAAACAGGGAGTAAACTGGTCATTAATTAAACATCAGTGACACAATAATGGTTATGTTAAGAATATTTTTGAAATCTAGCCACATATAATGTAATCTAATGGAAGTGCTAGGGGACCTAGGAACTAGCTATGTATGTATTGCATGCACAGAATATGTCATTTTAAATTTCAGAGGGACCACGTGCCATGAGGTAAGACTATGAGTAACAGGATGAAGTTATGTATAGGAAACTTTACAATGAATTACAGGAGAAATTAATTAACTCTGCTGAGGTAGTTTAGAGTCATAGTTTCCCAAAGGAAGCAGGGAAGTCACAATTTATTTATCATCTAAGACCAAAGTATTACATACTCTAGACTGCTTGAGACCAGTCCCTTCCTGGGCTCTGGATTACAGCAGATACCTAATAGAGTATTTTAATCAACTCAGCTTTCCCTGAGCCTATTCATCTAAAGGCTCAGACTTTCTAGCCTACTTGCATGCCTAAAGAAACATGGAGCTGCCTAGTGGGATTTTTAAAAGCACCTTTGAAGAAAGATCTTGTGTCCTACCTGCCTTGTCTTTGGAGTGGAATCTTTAGTGCAGCAGTGCAGAGTGTGTGAGTGCCACTAAACCAAACTTCCAATGAAAGAAATCACCTTGGTACAACCATTGTTAGGGAAATGGCAAACAAGCCACTGTGTTGGTGCACCCCCCCACCCCTCCTCAGGTCTGCTCTATGATCCCAGGGATTCCTGCTAGGCCCTGGCCTTGTGTAAGGAGTTGGGTGGTGAAGTGTCCCTTGACCATATCAGGTACTGCAGATGCCTGGCTAAATGAAGGACAAGAACAGGAATAATCAGCCATCCCCTGACAACCCTGGAACATTCCCCACCTGAGTAGTTGTCTCCAGTACTGTTGGTATTGCTAAACCCTTCTGCACCCTTGCTCTTTGCACCCTTGCCTTTTTTCATCCCTGATTGCTGTGTAAGTGACTCTTTACTGATGCTGATCTCATTTTCCTTTGTACTCTTCATCCATGCAATCAGAACTAGAGGGAGCCTTGCCACTGAAATATCTTAAAAAAAAACTTAAGCCACACTTCCACAAGTTTATATTAAAACCTGCTTTGGCTAATACCTTTGATGGTGATTCTTTATGTGGCCTAAACCACTCATTTACAACAAATTGGCATAGCCAGCAGGATCCTAAATCAGGATTTGTGACATATACTATACTTGAAATATAACTTCGGAATTTCTGGTATGAGAGTTCAATGCTGTCATATACAATAGTGAATAGTAAATTTCAGCAGAAATTGAATAGACTGTTTTCCAGCTTTTCATCTCTCAAGCATGTAGGATAAACAAGTAGGCAGTTATTGCTTTGGAGATGTCTCTGGGCATCATATCCTTGATGGTGAATGATGGAACAGACAGTATTTTCCACTGAATTTAGATACTTATAATTATTTGTAAAATACTACTATTCAATTTTCTTTTTTTTTTTCATGACCAGAGAAAGTTGTCATCCTGATTCTATCTAACATGCTGAATCCTGGTTTATTTTTTTGGGGGGGCCATTTAGACTGCTAACAATTAATTTTAATTCTCAGATGACTGAGAATAAAAATTACAAACCAAGGATCTCAAGAATATGTCGTCCTCCAATCAGACTTTTGTCGAGTTCTGTATTATTTAAATTTAGGATATGAGGGTTATGGTAGTTCAGTCTTCTAACAATTAAAATAGTGGAATAACTCCTGAAGGAGTGCTAAATGCTGCTTATGTTCTGATCTCAATTCTGATTAGGAAAAAAAATAAAATATAGGGATAGATATGATGTCCTTAGCTGGTATAAATTACCTTGATTTACTTAACATAATTACTGTTGTACATCAGCTGAGGCTCTAACACAAGTTTGCAGGATGATTTCCCTTCCTCAAATACTACAAAGTTTCTGCAGATTACAGTTTTATACGTAAGCCCTCCCTTCAGCACCTGCCAGAAAGGTTAACAAATAGATTCATCATGCTATAGCTGTGATGCTTCTTTTTCTTAAAGCATAAAACATCTGGTGCAGTATGTCATGTTTAACATCTGCCAGCCATATTTACTAAATGCTAAACAAAGATACATTTTTTCCAGTGACCTATTTTTCTAACTATTTCCTTGCACATGCTTCTTCTAAGCTATTCTTTCCAGGTCCAGTCCCAGATACAAATGTAAAATTTGCCAAACAGGGTTAAAGCCATGGCAAGTCAGGTACAACCCCAGAAGCACCCATGCCAATGAAGGTTGGGTCCCACCATTCCTCCAGGCAATGAAGCAAAGAGTCCCTTTGCTGGCACAGGAAATTGGTGCAAGAAAAATTTTTGAGCCATGCTATTGTCAGAGTGAGCACTTCTAGAAACATCTGTGGCTGTGCTGCTCATGTTGTGACCATTTTGATTGTGGCTGTCCCTGTCCAGAGTTTGCACAGGCTATGTGCTCCTCTCTCTGTCCTGAGTTCAGCTGGGATAGAGCTGATCTTCCTCTTAGCTCCTGGCATAGCTCTGTGGTTTGGGTTTAGGATGAGAATCTAAATCTGATGGCTCTGATGAAGCAGAGATTCCCAGTAATTACTTTTTGGAGGTTAGACATGATAAATAAACAGTGAGGAAGGCTGAGGGTGATCAGAGGCTTTGCAGTTATCCCAAGTTAATCTGTGTAAGGTCATTTGTTGTAAATTTGCTTGTTCAGCTGCAGTCTCTAATGCTGTCTCATATCTGTCTAGTTCTGTTTCTTCCTAGCCAAGAAAGTAATCTGCTAGAGCGTGGTTTCTTTTATTTACTCTGATGATTTTTTCCCCCTAACCCAGTATTTCGTGTATTTGATAACTTCTTTACCTAAAATTAGATTTTTCTTCCCTTCCCCAAAAGCAAGCTGAAGAGGATCATAAACCTACATCTGAGTCTGAATGATTTTTTCCTTAAAATATAAAAGAAAAATAAAAGATAACTTTACGTACTTAGTCTGCTGTATTTTACAAAAGATCTTTTATCTGTCCATAGTTTTAAAAAGTTTAATAGTTTAAAAAATTCTGAATTTACTTCTGAATCTACAGTGCTCATCAAAATAACCATCAGACATATCTCAGTGATGAAATCAAGGCATACTGCTGCAATTCTTCTTCATTGTTAGTGTCCACTCAGAGGACATCCTTGAAAAACCAGGATAACACAGGGACAGGATAACCAGCTAAGCAGTGTAGCTGACCAAGTGCTCAGTGCTTGAGCCTGAATTCTGGTTCTCCATTGTTTGGGAATGTTGGTGTACCTTTATACTCCACAAACTTCTAATATGACCTTGGACATGGCACTGAGGAAAATGAGGTACCAAGACTCTCACAGGACAGTTCTTTCATTGCAAGGATTGTTGTGGGTTACAAATCACTCATGAAATGTTCTGACAGCTGAGACGGGCTATACTTAGGGATCAAAGACTTTTACACTCTCAGCTCACTTACCTAAGTCTGATTTGCATGAGTCAGGATTGACTCAAGGCACTTTTTAAATACCTTGGAAAGTCAAAATGGTTTCAAAGCAAGGGGAGATTCTTGTCTCTGAGATGCCGTTTAGCAGATGGATGTCAGAAACTCTTTCATTTTTAAGATGTTAGCACCCAGCCTTGAGATGCAAGAAAAAACCATCCTGGCTTGTGTGCAAAAGCACCCTGGCCTGGATCAGCAGTGGTGTGGCCAGCAGGAGCAGGGTAGTGACTGTGCTCTGTACTCAGCAATGGTGAGGCCACATCTCACGTCCTGTGCTCAGTTCTGGGCCCCTCACTGCAATGAGGACATTGAGGGGCTGGAGTGTGTCCAGAGAAGGGCAATGGAGCTGGGGAAGGGTCTGGAGCACAAGTTATGAGGAACAGCTGAGGGAGCTGGGGGTGTTTAGCCTGGAGAAAGGAGTGTGATGGGGGACTTTATTGCTCTCTACAACCCCTGAAAGGAGCGTGTGGCCAGGTGAGGGTTGGTCTCTTCGCTCATGCAACAAGCGATCGGACAAGATGAAATGGCCTCAAGTGGCACCAGGGTTGGATATTTCAAAAAAATTCTTCATGGAAAGGGTAGTCAAGCGCTGAAACAGGCTGCCCAGGGAAGGAGTCACCATCCCTGGAGGTCTTCAAAAGATGTGTAGATGCAGCATTTAGGGACCATTTAGTTTGCCGATGGACTTGGCAATGCTGGATTAACAGCTGAATGTAATTATCCTAAAAAATTTACCAACCTAAATGATTCCGTGATTCTAAAACTCATCTTTTTTATGGCTCACAGAGCACTATATTCATCCAGAATAAACAAACTAGTTCATTACACAAAGATTACATAATACATAAACACATAAAGTTATTTCTATGAATCATGCAAATAGGTGAGCAAAAAATTTTTTTAAATAAAAAAAGCTTTTATTATGAAATAGAGCAGAGCAAACCTCTGTGTGTCATGGAGGGCAGCGCAGACAATTTGGGCCTGGCACCAGGATCAGCCCAGCTCTGTCACTCTGATGCTGTAAATGGGCTAAGCAGCCTTGTCCTGGGCAGCTAAGCTCTCTCTATGGATGGACTAGTGCTGTTTCTGCTCAGTGCTTTCTTGGGCAGTGTAGAAATACCACTGAGTTATCCTCTGTATTTTCAACTGTACTCATATGTCTGGAAAGAGTCATCCAGTTAACATAGTAGGGAAAAGTCCTGCCCCAGTGAAATCACTGAACATGTCATCACAGATTTAGAAGATTATAGGAAGCCAGTGCAGTCCACTCTGCTCAGATCTGCTCCATTAGAATGAGCTGCAGCATCCTGAACTCTTTAACTCCCTGTCAAAAAAAGTGCATTATGACACAGAAGTTTATTATAAAGTATGTACAGGATTTTTTTTCTTAAATAGCAAGACTATTTAACCTGCAGCCAGATCAGTATACAGTAACTGGGACTCTGATTCCCTGCAGGAGTGGAAACTCAACCACCTCCAGAACAAATTAGTCCAAAAAAGGATTTATTTCAATGTAGAAAATCTTTTCTGTGAGCAGCACTGAACAGTGGTGTTTTCTCTAATAAATGTTCTAAATTTCAGCTCTCTGATGATCTGGGAACAGCGCTTGGGATGTAGGTGCAAGCCTTGTAGAAGGGCATATGGTGCACCAACAAATCTATACCATTCCCTCAGCCAGTGTAGTAATCCAAGCAGTGCATAGAGCATCAAGAAAAGATATATGTGTCTGACACAGGCTCCAAAGGATTTTTCTCTGTTTACCACTCTCTAGAAACATTTTCCAAAACATGTCACTTGATTCCTTCCTCCTCAAACCACAATGCTTTGACTGGCCCATTGTTACAAAACCCACAAAATTCTTAGAATGGGCATCAGAGAGAACAGTAAGGGTCTAAACAGGTCTTCTCTTCCCCTGGGTTTACCAGGTGAATTGCACTGAGCTGTTAGCACGTCTGCTGCATTTATGTCCTGGCTGCCAGCTTAGGAGGCCAGGGCTGGTTTGGGAGGCAGGGCAGGTTCACCCCATGATGTATGTCCTCATCACTTTATCCCTGGCACTTTCCCAATCTGACTGTGGGGAATGAGCAGGGAGGGAGGGCAGCAGGGGCCAGCTGGAAGCACCTGCTCTTACACTCATGCAGAATTGCAGGGTGTAAACCCTTGGTTTATGTGTAACCTGTGAAAAGGGAGAACCAAAGTGAGGCATTGAGCCTTTGCCAAAAAACACACGAGCATTTCCAAACCAAATGTCCAAATTAAAACTGATTTCCTCTCACCAAAGTTTCTCTTCCAGGCTACTCCAGAAGAAAAGGCTTTAATTTGTAAAAAACAGAAAAAGAGAAAGGAAAGAAAAGAGAGAAAAAGAGGAAGTGAGGGAGGGAGGGAGGGAGTGAGGGAGGGAGGGAAGGAGGAAGGAAGGAAGGAAGTGGCGGAAGGAAGTGGCGGAAAGAAGGAAGGAAGGAAGGAAGGAAGGAAGGAAGGAAGGAAGGAAGGAAGGAAGGAAGGAAGGAAGGAAGGAAGGAAGGAAAGAAAGAAAGAAAGAAAGAAAGAAAGAAAGAAAGAAAGAAAGAAAGAAAGAAAGAAAGAAAGAAAGAAAGAAAGAAAGGAAGGAAGGAAGGAAAGAAAGGAAAGAAAGGAAAGAAAGAAAGGAAGAAAGGAAAGAAAGAAAGAAAGAAAAAGAAAGAAAGAAAGAAAGAAAGAAAGAAAGAAAGAAAGAAAGAAAGAAAGAAAGAAAGAAAGAAAGAAAGAAAGAAAGAAAGGAAGGAAAGAAAGGAAAGAAAGGAAGGAAGAAAGGAAGAAAGGAAAGAAAGAAAGAAAGAAAGAAAGAAAGAAAGAAAGAAAGAAAGAAAGAAAGAAAGAAAGAAAGAAAGAAAGAAAGAAAGAAAGAAAGAAAGAAAGAAAGAAAGAAAGAAAGAAAGACCCCCCCCCCCGTCCATTGATTATTTTGCCTATTACTCTGTTTTAGCCCTCTCTAATCTCACCTGCACGACCCCTCCCCGGTGCGGGAGAGGCCCCACGGCCCCGTCCCTCCCTCCAGCCCCGTTCCCGGCGGGATGCGCTCGGTGCCGTCCCACGCACTCACCCTGCGGCTGGCCCGGGCAGCAGCAGCACGGGGGCAGCGGCGGGAGCGCGGCTGGGACCCGCGGGGAGCCGGGGGATACGTGTGTGTGTGTGTGTGTGTGTCTGTGTCTGTGTCTGTGTCTGTGTCTGTGTCTGTGTGTGTGTCCCCGCGTCCTCAAGGCTCTGCCGTGGCAGCCGTACCCAGCTCCCTGTGCCCCCCGCCGTGGCGGTGTTGTCGCTTCTGCTGCTACCGGGAGGATGCGGGAGTGTCCGCAGTCCTGCCCCCAGACAAAGGTGATGCGTGGGCTGTCATCTCCAGCCCCGGGGGCAGGGCAGCAGCAGGTCCTCGCTGGCCGTCCAGCTCCCAAGGAGGGGGGACAGTTGTTTGTTCCACCTGTTCCCTGCAGTCCCTGGTTCTGTGGTGATGTAAAGACAGTCACATCCCTCTTCTCCCCGTGCTCCAGGCTCTGCGGGAGCTCTTAGAGCTCTAGAGACGGAGAGCAGCTGTGCTGATGGAGGAAAGTGAGTGCTCCCTGCAAAGACCGTGTGAGGAAAGGTGAGACAGGCTGTAATAGCACAGGAAGGATGAAAGTGCACTGCGATAATTGCTGGGGGTCTCCAAAAGCTGATGAGTGGGTAAGTCTTTGCAAGAGCAAGATATATCTCCACAAAGATGTCTGTAAAGGGGTTCAGGAATGAAGACCCTGTATTAGCCCATGGCACTAGTCCTGTTGATTTTCACAGTTTTATAAAGATGAAAGGACACCCAAGCTCTAAGAGCAGGATTTACCGGCTTTCCGAGTGGTAACCATTTAAAAACAAGGAGCTTAATTCCTTGAAAAATTGCATTAAAGAAACCATCACTTGTAGGAAGGGACAAAGCCAGTGGACAGCTGGATCTGAGACATGATACCCACCATCAAATGAAAAACAACTAGAAAGGACTCTACACATGTGAATTTAATAAAGCAAACCTTCTTAAGTGGTCTTAATGTTCCCCATGTTGCAGACCTTTCTTTCTCCCTTTCATCATCTCACATTTAATAGCATGTAATGAACTGGGATGTCATGAATTCCTAACATCTATTTATGATCACATTCTCAGAAGTCCACCACTGCTTTTCTCATGGACACTTTTTTCTTCTGGAGAAAGAACCACAAGCAGTTATAAGCCACTGTCAGTGAAAGTGGAGGAAAAAAGAAGGCAGAAATGTCATAGCAAAGTAACCTGACATTTCCAAAGAGCTCTGCAGGCACTTTCAATCCAAGCCAAGAAATCACTGGGGGCAGAGAATTACAAACAGCTCTTTGCAGCTGGTCCATGTGCAGGTGTTTAAAAGCTAACACCCCCACCGCAGCAGGAAAAGCGCAGCCCAGGCCCGCAGACACACCTAAGCCCCTCCCGTACGTCCCTAAAAAGCCAGGGCTGTGTGGGCTTTTCGGAAGAGGCCGAGGAGGTATTTCCTCCGCTGCCGAGGGGGATCCCCGCAGCACAGCATCCCTCCCGCCCCACTCGGGGCTCTGGCCGTGGTGCTGAACCTCGGCCCGCCGGGCTGCGCTGAGCTCTGCGGGCCCAGGGATGCCCTGCCCTGCCGCCGAGCTGCCGACTATTCACAAACAAGAATGAGAACATCTTTCCTAGTGTTTTCTGTTTCTTTTCCCTCTCCTTTTTCATTCCTATGCTTTCTATTTTTATATTTTTTTCTTTTTTTTCCAGTAAGACACAGGAAAAAGCTGTCCAGGGAATTTGTGGATGCCCCAACCCTGAAGGTTTTCAAGGCCAGGTTGGATAGAATTTTAATCTGCCTGGTCTAGAGTAAGGTGTCCCTGCCCATGACAAGGGTGTTGGAACCAGATGATCTTTCAGGTCCCTTCCACCCCAAGCTGTTCTATGATTCTCTTTCAACATTTTCATCCTGGCATGTGGCTTGTCTACCCAGCCCACCTTTCAGTTGATGACGGCACAGTTTTTATTTCAGGAACTAAAAAGGAAAGAAAATTATGGAACTAATGTCTCCAATCACATGATATTAGGTCCATAAAAAAGCCTCACTGATGAGACACAGAGACGTAAATGTTCAATTCAAGATATTGCAGCCGTGCTTCAGAGTCTCCAGAGTGGCCTCCTAAGTGAAATAAATTGCCTCACTCACTATGGAAACTGACATTGTGTCAGCTCTTTGCTTGTGTACCAAGTTCATAACAGGAAGAAGAAGAACGCAGAACGTTCCAATAGTACTTTGTTCATCTAAGTGACTCAATGTTGGAGCAGGATAGTAGAGAAGGGTCTTATATATTTTATGGATTTCCCTAGTGCTAGAGAGTTTTTAACTTCCAAGATGACACAGCTGGGTCTGAGGATGAACAAAGAATGGTGTTGTCTACCTTGGCTTCATCAAGACTTACGACACACTCACAGCATCCTTCTTTTCAGGCTGGGCTCTTAAGGTCTAAGTCGGTGGATTACTGTCTGAGCTGAATAACCAGCTGGGCTGGTTCCAAGAGTCTTAGGGAAGGGTTTGTTTGTACTCATCCTGGAAGCTGGTTACATGTGAATGTAGCCCCATCTTTGTCCTGGGATGCATCATTTTTAACATCTCTATCAGTGGCCTGGAAGAGAAGGCAGAATTTACCCCACCAGCTTTGCAGGTGCACTAAGCCAGGGGAGGATCAGGGGAAGAGCAGATGGCATGCTTGGGAACAGGGGCTGTCATTCAGAAAGTCCTAGACAGGTTTGAGACATGGGTCTAGAGGAACCCTATGAAATTGAACAAAGATTTAAAGTCCTGCCCCATGGAGGGTAGAACTCATTGCAGCGGTGCAGGCTGGACAGGACTGACTGGGAAACAACAAGAACCCAAATGTAAGTTAGTGATGTGCCCTGGCAGCAGTGAAAACAAACAAGGTTTTGTACTCTACTAACAGGAGTGTAGCTAGAAGATACTGGAGGGAAAGGGGTTATTATCCCTTTCTACCAATCACTTGTTAGACCACACATGGAATATTGAGATGTGACCAGTTTTTGGGGCCCCAGTAAACGAAAAATAGTGATGAACTTGGGCAAGTCAGTGGGAGGACTGCCAAAATCGTCAGGGGCATGGAGCACATGTTGTGTGAGGGAAGGCAAGTGAAAACAGGTTTGATCAGCCCAGAGAAGAGTAGTTTTTGGGGGCACCTGATAGTACCTTTTCCATATCTGTGAGGAGGTTGTCAGGAAGACAGAGCCAGACAATGATTCATGATGGGAGGGCAAGAGACACTGGACATCAGATGAAAAAAGAGAGGGATGGTCTTTTAAGAGTGGTCTGGTAGAACATCATTCACATAATGTAAATTTTTGGGTTAGGGTACCCTGATGTTTGGTACTGTTTTTTACTTGGGTATGGGATTCTCTTAGTACTGTAAATTAATATTTCAATCCAAACAAAGTGTTGCTTATAATATTATAATATCCAAGAGGCAGCACTGGAACATGCAACTTCTTTTCTTTTTTAAAAAACAACAAACAAAAGGAAAAGCAGTGACTTCAAGAAAAAACGTTTTTCTATGAGTTTTGAGAATTTGGGCAATCAAATGTCAAATTGCTTTTGTTTCTGGAACAGGATTATTTAAAAATTTTTACTTTACCAGGCTGGATACTCTGTGCAAAATTGACAACATGCTCACAACATTGACTTCACTGAAGACTCTGCCATATGCATTCGATTTCAACCTATTGATTGGTTTCTGATCAGCACTCAGATTTATTTTCCAGCAGCATAGAAATAAATTCTCAGTACACAGTTGGAACTTCTGGTGACCTTTTGGTGTTATTTTTGTGGCAGAGATTTGGCTGTGTGAAGTACTCAGCACTTTGGCCCTAGTTCAGCAAAGCATCTAAGTACCTGTTTGACTTCAGCCTCAGACTCCTGTGCTTTTCTAGATCCGGGCCAAATGGGCACTGTGCTGAAAGCATAGTGCAAAGGTATGCTTTACACAGCTAAAAAACCCCAATGCAGCCTTTTCAGTGGCCCTCCTCACTCCCATTTTTGAAGTAGTATTTTTAATAAAAAAGTTAACAAATAAAATGCTACATCCCTCTGCAGCTATATGGCAAAGGCATTATGTGAAGCTTTCTCTGTATGGACTTACTCAATGTCTTGTGCTCTGACATGGAGAGGCTAATAAAGGGATAGTGATAGTGATGTTACTGGGAGTGGGACACTGATCATTTGCAGCAGTCTCATCCCAAGGAGTAACATAATTTTGTGTGCTGCAAGCAGCTATTTAGTTTTAGTTCAGGCTTTTATGATATACTTCAGCTTTGTGATTTTGTAAGAAAAAATTACAAGAGATCTTTTTGATCAGCTTGGTTCATAACTTCATTAAAAGACAAGTTTCTAGTAGATTTCCTCCTCCACATATATCTAAGTATACAAATTAAAACTGTCACCTGTAACCTGTGTGGATAAATACCTCACTTCTGTGCAAAGCAGATATATTTCGTGGAATTGCAAAGAGCAGGAGTACAAATGCTTCCTGAAAGCACACAGCCGTTCCTGCAGCACTTGAACAAGGCAAACTCACTCCGGAGCCAGGAGAATGATGCACCGGCTGCTGTTTATTCCTCTATTTACAGCTGAACACCACTAGATGTCCCCTGTTGCCAGCCCTGCAGCGACAGCCCCCGCTGGGGTGTTGCTACAGAGCCTCCAAGTGCAGTTATCCCCCTTGCACCGAAAAATACGTCATTACTGCCTGGAGAAGATTCCAGGGAGACTTTATTATGGCCTTCCAGTTCTTCCAGGGCATGTACAGGAAAGATGGGGACAGATGATTTAGCAGACCCTGATGCAAGAGGACAAGAAGTAATGGTTTTAAGCTGAAAGACAGTGGGTTGATCTAGATACAAAGAAGAATATTTTTATATTGTGGGTGGTGCCTAGATTGGTGGTGGATGCTCCATCCCTGGAAACATTCCAGGTCAGATTAGTCAAGGCTCTGATGCTAGCTGAAGATGTGCCTGCCCATGGCAAGGGGGTTTGACTAGATGGCCTTTAGAGGTCTCTGCCAACCCAAAGTATTCCATGATTCTGTGACCATTTTTTTCTTTGCTGACAAAAGCTATGTGACAAGTTCTAGAAAAGCTGTGATTTGCAGTATGTCCTGAGCACCTGTGCAGAGTTATTGGAGGTTTTCAACTTTTCTTCCATTCCTTGTACTTCACCTTCCTGCTCACCATTATCTCTTTGGGGACAAGAGAAATTAGTGGATGAAAGTTCTGATATTTGGCTCTACACCAGCAAAGGACTCGTCAAGCTCAAATCCTTGAAGTTTTCGTTCTCCCTGAACATCATAAAATCATAGAATGGCCTGTGTTGGAAGGTATCTTAAAGATCATCTAGTTCTAAACCTCCTGCCATGGGCAGGGCCAGTTTTCACTGGACCAGGTTGCTCAAAGCCCCATCCAACCTGGACTTCCACAATTCCAGGGACTGGGCATTCACAACCTCTCTGGGCAACCTGTGCCAGTGCCTCACCACCCCCAGAGTAAAGAATTTTTCCTAATATTAAATCTGATCTTTCCATGCTGACTGTCATGTCTTGTCTTTATACCTGCAAAGCTGTTTGGTGTCTTTTGCAAGCTGGAACTTAGATCAGAGCTAGACCAAGCCTGCCAAGGGGTTTAAATGGCCTTGTCATTACAGGAGCTCACAGTCTGTACAGTAATGAAATTCATCCATGTGAATGTATAAAAGCAACTTCCTATATAGTGAATAGGAGGGGACAGACACATGGTCTGAACAGCTCCTAAGTACATCTTAAGAGAGGACAAGAGAAGACAAGAGAGTTGTTTGTGCCCAGCCAGAGTGTTTGTGTTTATAGAGAATGATATTTTTTTCTTATTTACCACTACAAAACCTTATCTGCTCAAGTGCATTGGAGACCCAAATATTGCCAAGTTCAGATGAAATCTTAGCTAAAAACTGCTCTGAGGACACTAGTCTGAATGATACATAAATTGCATTTAGATTCTTTCACCACATGCCTAAAAAAGTGAGCTAGGAAAGAAGTTTCCTTGTAGTTTGTCTAAACTGCCACTGACATTCCCTTTTTCCCTAATCAGCGATTGCATGTTAGATAAAGCTTGTCACTTTGCCAACCCACTTAGAAAGGTCTTGGACAGGAAATGGAGCCAGTGAGGGACAGAAGTTCATGAGAAAGAGTTTCCAACATTTTTCCATCTGACAGGAAGCTACAGTTACCACAAAGGGTTTCTTGACGTATTCACTCCAAAACGTGGGTCAATAGTCAGACATGCAGCTCATGACTCAGGCATGAAAAATGTAAAACATCTGGCTCAAATCTATGCTATGAACAGAGAGATTCATGACTTTAAGCTAAAGGCTCATTGGATCCAATTTTAAAGACTATTAATTTTATTTGAAAAACAACTGTGTAAGAACATTCTATGATATTCCAGTTGTTAGGACTGAACCAGTGAAATTACTTCCTTTCCTCAACTGCAAATGGAGTAATCGTAGAATATAGCACTATTCTGAATTATCCAAAAATGTAAAATGGTCCTAATTTTTGCAATTTTTAAGTAAGTCCGAAATGTTGATTGTACAGACAAATTGGTAGTATCCAAACTAGACCTCAGAAGATAATCACAGAAATCCTTAGAGATGGATACAGATCTGGCACAATAAAATCACATCCATCTTACTGATACTTGGCTTGTTCATAGCACAGCAAGGCATGCTCACATCTGCCTGCATGAGTCTGTGCAGACACGTCCATAAATTCCAGCTTCATGCCTAATTCCCTCACTTGCCATCAAGGGTGATGCAGGAACATGTTGCTGCCACCATTCCTCACCATCACTCAGACACCAACAAAGGAATGCAATGGAGCAACTTTATTGGCTCCCTGTGTTCAAGGCTGATTCATAGCCACAGAGCTGTGATTCTGAAGCATCTGGAGGAACAGCTGGAAAAAGTGCCTATAAAATCTGCCTGCTTGTGGTCAGTCTCTATCTCCATTTATTTTTGTGGCCATGCAGAATAGGAAGCAGTGTCTGTAGTGGGGACTGGGATGATGGTGCATAATTATGTATTTTTCTATGCATAATCAAACAGCTTTTTAATAATCAATTCTCAATTACTGGAAGAAGCATTCATGAAATGTCTCCAGGTAGTGAATTTTAGGCATCCTGTGAACCTATTTTTATATGGCATGATTTTGTTTGGAAGTCCAAGGTCTTTAACATATCACTTCAAATCCATTTCCCATTGTTTCTGCTTCTCAATAAACCCCTTTTCAAGGGGACCTCTTCCATGGCTTTCCAAGTCCTGGAGTTAGTAATGCCTTTCTTATATTAGTTACCTTTAATTTCCTTAAAAACTGGGAGCAGTGCTGAAGTCTGGAGGTGCAGAAGGGGTCATGCAGTGCCAGGCTCTGTGCTGGTTAGAGGGCAGCACAAATGCAAACAATAAATAGGACAAACTCAGGAAGAGCCTTTAAATGTGTATTTTGTTCAGGATGAAAATATTCCCATGGGAACCAGTGCATCAGCTGCTTCCAGCCTGACAGGGAAACATAATTTGGATGGGAACAGGTGGAATTCTTCCCAGTGTGTGAGTCATTTTTTCTCTGGCTTCCCTTACACTTTGGTAGAGATCCTAATGCAACACACACTATTCTTTTTAGTTCTTTGTTTTGCTCAGAACCCAATCAAACGGGCAATATACAAGATGACTAAGTTGGTGAACAGAACTGTATTTTTCAAGGTTGTTGATTTTGGCTGGAAATCTTGGTTTTGTCTATTTGCTCCAATAAAATACAGATGGATGACTTGGGCTGCAGATAACCTTTTGTCTTCCAGAAAAAAAAAAAAAAAAGAAAGGATTATTTTATACTTCTGTGGACCATGAGTGCTCTTCCTACAGATGGGGAGAAGGACCAAGTAAAAACTATAATATTCAGTCACTCTAGAGTAGCCAGAATTTGATAAAAACTTTTTGAAATCAGATTACAGTCTGAGTTTACGAAACATCAGGAAAGTCTGATTTTTCATTTCAGGTGAATTACAGGCCCTGAAGAGGCAAACAAATCCTGCTGGAAAATATATTAAATAAGATTACATTTATCATTCTCCTTTGATGTGTCCACCACTGGTCCCTAATATTGTTTCTGCCACTACACAGAATCTGGGAATAGTATAGGTGCTACAGCACAGAACAGATGAAATGTAATCAAAAATATCCAACACATCAGGACAGCCTGACTGCTAGAGTCAGGAGTCTCTCTTCTGTTGACTAGCTTGGGGTTGGCCCTGCTAGAAGCTTGTTTCTTTATTGATTCTTCATATGTGGGTTTCTTCTCCCAGGAAAGAGAAGCAAGCAACATTTTATACTCAAGTATTTTTGAGATAAACAGAAGGGGGAGACCTGCACCATGTAGCTCCTTAGTGCTTGTGGCTTCTGCATCTCTCTCCTGCTGGCTGCCCCTGAAATGTAACAGAGCAAAAGCCATGAACCTTCCTATTAAATTAATTTTCTCTAAGGTTTGAAAGGAAGTGGCAGGTGGATGGTGAAAGCTCAGAGTGCTACAATGTGAGGTTTTTTCATTAAGTGGAGCAGGAGGAGCAGGGAGCATTGGTAACTAACTCGCCCCGTACTGAACTCCCCAAGAGCAGAAATCTTCTTCCCATGAGGAAGAATTTCTCATCTGAGGTTTGTGTCATCTGCTGGGCAGTGCCTTGAGGTTGTTGTGCCAGTCAAGGTTTCCCTCTGCTTCCAAAGGTGTTGATAGCATCAATGCAGCATTTCATAGGCTGCCAGCTGCTTTTGGGGGCTATCCCAAATTTACAGGTAGAATAGCTCAGGAACAGTCCAGCCTATCTGATGGGTGATGTACATGGCACCTAGGCAGCAGATGGGGAAATTGCTGGGTGCACTGGGCTTACAGATGGCCCCATATCTGCCCCCCAGCTGTAGCAAGGATCCTCAGTGACAGTCAGAATTTGAACCTCCAGCTCATTTCCATATAAATTATATGGATTATGAGCTTTATTAAAAATTCAGTAGAAGAAAGGTTTTTCCAACTTATAAAAATATTCACAGTTTCAGCAACCTCAGGATGAAACGAACACCTTCAAAGGTATGAGAGGGATAAATAAAAGCAGCTTCCATGGAAAGCCTTGAATTCCCTGTGTCATCTACCGTGCATGTGGGAAGCTTTTCTTCTTTATTGGAAAAACACATGGGTAAAACATGTATTTATGTGTATACATTTGTTTTTATAAAAAATAAGTCTCCTTCCCAACACAGCTGAAATTGCAGTTGTGGGGATGCTGGTACCTAAACCCAGGGCTGTTTTGGCAAAGAATGTCACCTGTGGCTACAAATGTTTTTGCTGAACTTTTTTTTTTCCAGAATAAGTGTATAAACCAGATAAATCTTTAGTGAAATTCTCCTGAAATTTTTTCAGCGATTAAATTTTTCTGATGTTTTTCTGTGTTAACAGCTTTCTTCCAACAGTATTGGCTTCTTCTAAAGGCAGAAAGGCAGAAAAACTGTTTACCATGCCGAGAGCTGCTTGCTTTTCTCTCACACCATGATATTATAAAGGCTGACATTGGAGGGGTTTGCTCTGAGACAGTGCATCCTGGCCTAGGTTGTTTGGTCCTTGTGTCTATAGTGCAACATTCTCAGGGACACTGTGGGAAGTCCCACAGATAAGCAGGCAATATGGCTAAATGAATAAAAACCATAGTTATAGTGGAAGGAAGACACAAACCCTGTCCAAGGCTCCTGTTTCACATTTCTGTGACACAAGTTGTCTAGCACTGCAGCCTGAACTGCCAGGAAAGAAGTTTTCTCTCCTGTCTTCTCTATGGTCATGGTTGCCACAGAGCAGCTCTGTCCTTTGGAAAATAGAAAGATTACCCACCCACAGGTGTTGTGGTGTGGTGCAAAACCTCTGCTGTTGCCTGCCTTGCTCTCACCTGACGCTATCCTTCAGCTCTGACTTTGGATATCTCATTAAAAAGGTCTTCTCACTTGAGAAGCTCCCAAGAAAGACATTATTCTGAAGCCTTGAGGCTTGTCCCTTCTGATGGGATGGGACAAGCCTCGTATTCCTTTGTCAAGGCTTGTCCCATCCCATCAGTCCTAGAAATGCAAGCTGAGCATGATCTACCCAGCTGCTTTTCTCTCACAATCAATAAATGTTCAAATATTAATTCTAATTTTCATTCTCACAGGGAATCAGGCCAATCCACATCATGTCAGGCTGTGAAGCAGACTCTCCAGGAATTTACACCCTCATATCAAGAGGTTCTAGACAAACACAACTCAGTTTCAGCTTTGAAAAATGCTCATAGACCACATGTTGAAGGCAATTTTGCTTTTCATACATTGTGGGCATTATTAATTGAGGCAGGATTTTATTTTTTTTGCTTTTGAGCCTGTGGGTGGATGTTGCTTGTGGCAATTAGTGCCTGGTATTTTGGTGCTCTGGTATGTTTGCTTTTGTGGCAGTAGATGGGAGGTAGTTGTGTTTTACTGAGTTGTTCGCTGCAGAATTGAGGGGTAAAATAGGATTGAGGGAAATGGTATGCCAGTCTCTCCTGCTGAATTAACTCTGTCGTGTAAGAGTGCCATGAACTGGAAATGTGGGTTTCAGGACTCCTAGGTGACTTTGGGATTTACAATCATAATTTACATCTATCTGTGATGGTTGGGCTGGTCCTTTAGAGTTATCTTTGAAGATTTTTTATCAAAGATGACAATGTTACCTGTGTAATTCCCACGGCATGGTTTTTCCATCTACAGAAACCGAAATATCTTGATGAAACCTTGGCAAGACTTGGCAGATGCTTGGGCATCTTCTGGGCATGAAACATTATTCTGTTTGGCTTTCAGTGTGACTGGGACCTATGGAGATATGGAAGCTTGCATTTCACAGGATTTATTTCCAGCAAATATATTTTGTAGCAAATATTGCAACATTTGAACTTGGTAGTAAAAATTTTGAGTCAGCATCCCAACTATATTTCTCTAACGAACTATGATGACTTTTTAGTTAATAATCTCCCATCAGAGATAAAACTAACATCTGAAGTTTGTAATGACAAATGAGAGGGAGATCATCAGAATAATCAATAAACTTGGGACTGGGACACCTTCCTCAGACTGGATGGAATAACCTAAATGTAAACTCTCTTAAAACAAACAAACAAACAAACAAACCCTGCTAAACAAGTCTGACTTTGAGGGAGTTGAAGCTTACGAGATGCCCTTCATGTCCCAGATAAATGGTAGTATAAAATCTGTTGTTATGGGTCAATTATCAGTCAGTTTCACTAGTGATCCCATGCTGCAGTTGAGGAGAAGTTTATAAAAATTTGAGAGATTTTTGGGATTTGATAGCAGACATGCAAAAAAAGTTCATACCAGCAGGTTTTTCCAGTCCCCAGATTATAAACGTGATCATAACTGGGTAATTACTGAGTTGTTTGAGTTCTTTCCCTGTGTGCTGCCTAATGAAAAAAAAAAAAGTTTGCTTTACTCATGGATAGGATTTTGCAGACTGTAAATAGCACAGCAATGATAAAAACTCATTAAGGGACTGGCTGCCCACACTGGAGTACAACTCCCTGAGGAGAGCTTGAGCATTTGTAAGTTGTATTTTTCATTGTGTTTTCTTAATGTGAGGACCAGCTGCCTTTCAATGGCAAAACAAATTTCCAAAGATGTAATGCTATCCTGGTTAAGCTACATTGTCATAAAATTAATAAACACAGTCTGTATGTAAAGTACATTTCTTCCCAAATGTTCCGTTGGGTTTCCTTGTAGACAGGTATGTTTAGCATCATCAGTGGCCACACTTCTGCTTTTTAAATCATTTCCTAAAGCTTTGTCTCACATAAACAAGTAAAATGGACTGTATGACTCACAAGTGAAAAGAAACACATGTATATTTATGTAGCAAAGTTCAACAGACTTCAATTTTAACTGTCAAGTGCTTGATATAGAAAGCAGCCCTACCCCAGAAGGCTTCCTGCTGCAAGTTTAATTGCAGACTCCTGACAATTTGTTCCCTGAGTGGAGTACAGCAAGTCCTGCTCATTTCTCATGTCCCTTTAACGCTGACTTCTGTGCATTTCCCGTGTGAAGTCATCCAAAAAGATTTGCAAACTCTCTTGTTTTCACACAAAGATAGTGCCCTGGGATCCTGGCTCCTACGTGAGGCAAACCCACAGTGCTTTCCAAATCAGGGAAGTTTGCAATGCTCTCTCTCAGATCGCTGACACTCTTGGTGGTCCCAGCTGAGACCTCACCAGGTTCTTTACAAGCAGAAAAAACAAGATAGCCTGTCAGATAAAAAGGTGGTGGAAAGGAGGAATGATGCTCAGAGGTGCAGTGAGATTAAATGACTGGCTGATGGTCGCCTCTCACCAGGACTGTGAATAACACCCAAATTGGTGTTCCATTCTGTGATAAAGGCAGCAAATCTCCTCTTGCAGTCAATCAAAACTCTTGTCAAAATGTCATCAATGCAAACACAAATTATTGGAGTTGAATGCAGCCTGTGCTTGCATGGGGAAATGACAGCCTGCACGCTTCGTGTGTTGCACAGTGCCTGTCCTTGTAGCCAAATCACAGTGAACCACAGCAGTTAGCCCATTTAGTCACTCTTGAGTGAAAATGAAAATCATGAAGTTGCCATCAGAAATGATGTATGCAATTAGAAGTCAGAAAATCTGCTAGGCTGCCTGAAGGCTTATGCCAGGATGCAGCCCACTGTGTGCTCCCTGTGCTGACTTCAGTTTTCTGAACACGGTGTGATGATCGAGCGGGCTCAGGAACTCCCTCTGAAATGACAGGAGGATGGGAACCGGTGATACTCAGGCGTGTCAAGCCCATCTGTTATTGTCATCGTGATTCCTGTGGTGCCAACTCTGTCTGATGTTGGACAATGGAGGCTAAATTCACCCATGATGTAACTCTGCCAAAGGCCAACACAGTTCTGCCACTGGAGGGATTAGTTCCTCCTAAATCTTTTTCAGAGCGTTGGATGTGGTGCAGCTGATGTGTTAATGACTCCTGACATGTGCTGCAGGACTGTTTTTGCAGAGCAGCTCACAGGGAATCTCTCATACAGCTCAATTGCTAATAATTTACATTACTGGAGGTGGTGTGCATTTCCCACATGTCATCTTGAAAACAGACCCCCAGAAAAAGCTTTGCTAATGAAGCAGATCACAATGAGAAGCAGCTGATCCACACAGCCTCACAGTGAGGGTAATCCCAGCTCCAGCACTAGAAAAGTAAACAGAGGGGCTGGCTGAATGTGGGCATGTGGATGGTGCTAAAAGAGAGCAGGAGACCTGCAAGCTGCTTGGTAGCAAGGAAGAGAAATCTTTAGGAATGGAGTAAATGAGCTGCCTCCTTCCTCATGGACACAGCCTAGCTGTATAAAATCTCCAGCATAACCTGGCTGAATACTTGATTATATAACCCTTATACAGAAATGCTTTCAGGGACCATATCTCTAAAATGCTGGATTTATTATCTGGGTGTAAATTACAGTGTGTAAAGCATTTGCCACTTTTCCTTTTGTGGAGAAGCAGTGTACTGTGGTTTAACTCCAGCCAGCAGCTCAGCCCTACACGTTTGCTCACTCATCCTCCCCGGTGGGATGGGGAAGAGAATTGGAAAAGTAAGAAAACTCATGGGTTGAGATAAAGATAGTTTAATAGGCAAAGAAAAAGTGAAACAAAAATTCATTTGCCACTTCCCATGGGCAGGGAGCTGTTCAGCTATCCCCAGGACAGCAAGGCTCCATCACATGTGACTTGGGAAGAAAAATATCTTAACTCTGAATGTGCCACACTTTCTCCTTCTCCCCCAGCTTTATCTGCTGAACACGATGTCACATGGTCTGGGTTATCCCTTTGGTCAGTCAGGCTCAGCTCTCCCAGCTGTGCTCCCTCCCAGCTCCTTCTGCACCCCCAGTCCTCTTGCTGTGGAGTGGGTGAGGAATAGAAAAGGCCTTGGCTCTGTGTAGGTCCTGCTGATCAGTAGCTAAAACATCCCTGAATTATCAACACGGTTTCCAGCACAAATCCAAACCATAGCCCCATATCAGCTAGAAAAAACTATCCCAGCCCAAACCAACTCACAGTGTGTAAACATGAAGTGGGGAAGGCTGGTTTTGGAAATACACCAGAGGAAGGGAAAGAGTTTAAGACTTAATAACACCACTGCAGGACGTGTGAAACTTGTGACCAGAAGCACCCCCTACAACAGCCATTAATCGTGTGAAAGAAATACTAATTTTCTGGGACCATGTGCACAGACTACACTGGGACATCTGGGGAATGTAGACCTGTTTATGAGATGGTTTGCCTTGAGAATACAATTTTTCAAGTCAATCTGAAAAGTCAGTCCTGCACCTTCAGTTCCCTCCCCTCACTGTGCTGTGCTGAGCCAGGCCGCGGCTCTGGTGGCACCCTAAATTCTCCCACCTTCGGGGTCCTCCATGCCGGCAGGGTACAGCACGGGCTCTGCCGCCTCCACAGGGATTTTATCAGCGCCGTGTGGTTTCCCAAGATCGGGGCATCCTGGCCGCTTCCCGGTCTGTGCGACAGGGTGGCTTCTGCGGGACAGCCGTGACACCTAGCGGTGACACACGCGGGGTCCCGGGCAGCCGGCAGCGGCTCCCGCGGATCTCCGGCTCTCCGAGACCATCGCGCAGCTCTTCGCACTCCGCGGGGTACAAAGAAAGGGCGTCAGCTTTCTGTAACAGCACCAGTGGGAGCTGTTTTCAAAGAACTCCGCACATTAAGGAAGTTTTGCTCCGCTCAGACTGCCTGCCAGCCTTTTGAGGGATCCTGTTTCCCTGTGCCACCCTCCTGATTCACACTCCTACAGCCTCTGTGAGCCAGCAGGTGTGTGACAGCCACACCTTGGAACCTGTTTACATGATGAGCAGAAAAAACTAAGGGTCTGAGACACAGCAGTGCTGGGAAATGAAACATTAAACTTCTAGTTTGCAGGCAACCAGAGCGAGTTCCAAACTCCTGTTTTAGGTCAAATCCTGCAGTCAACCCCAGTGATCATGGAATCATAGAATGCTTTGGGTTGAGAGGGATCTTAAAGATCATATAGTTCCACTCCCCTTTTCACAGGAAGGGACAGTTTCCACTGTACTATGTTGCTTCCAGCCTCATCCAGCCTGGCCTGGAACATTCCCAGGGATGGGGCATCCACAGCTTCTCTGGACAACCTGTGCCAATGTCTCACTACACTCTGAGTAAAGAACATTTTTGTAATACCTAATCTAAATCTCTTTAGTTTGATAGCTGGATGAAGAGCTGCACATGAGCCATGGTCAGAGAGATGGGACATTCTCTCTGGGCTGGGTCATGTTTCTTACCATAGATCTGTTTGGGTCACAGCAACCCCAGGCAGCGCTGCTGGCAGGGGGAAGAATGGCTGGAAAGCTGCCCAGGGTAAAAGGACCTGGCAGTGCTGGCTGTCAGCAGCTGAGCTTGAGCCAAGGTGTGCCCAGGTGGCTGAGAAGGCCAATGGCATCCTGGCCTGGATCAGCAATGGTATGGCCAGCAGGAGCAGGGCAGTGACTGTCACCTGTACTGGGCTCTAAAAAAGAAAAATCCTGTGCTCAGTTCTGGGCCCCTCACTGCAGAAGGACATTGAGGGGCTGAAGTGTGTCCAGAGAAGGGAAAGGGAGCTGGGGAAGGGTCTGGAGCACAAGTCTGAGGAGGGCTGGCTGAGGGAGCTGGGGTGTTTAGCCTGAAGAAAAGGAGGGACAGGGAGGACCTCATCACTCTCTCCAGCCACCCTAAAGGAGGTTGCACCCAGGTGAGGGTCAATCCCTTCTCCCAAGTAACGAATGACAGGACAAGCAGAATTGATCTCAGGTTATTCTAGGAAGGTTTTAGATTGGATATGAGGGAAAATATCTTCACTGCAAGAGTTTCAAGCACTGGAAAAGAGTGCCCAGGGAAGTGGTGGAGTCACCATTCCTGGAGTTATTTTAAAAGTGTAAATGTGGTGCCTAGACAGATGGTTTAATAACCTGGCAGTGCTGGTTGGGCCTGATGATCATAAAGATCTTCTCCAAATTGAATGATTCTAAGATTGTATGGGGCACACTCCCAAAACTGCATGCCAATGACCTACACTGTTCCATCCACACAATTTGCACTTCCATGTAAAGTGAAAATGGAAATTCAACATTTAGGTCCAGAACCTTTCCAAAGCAGCCTGCTGTACTGAAAGTGAGAGGTGAATGCTGATGGAACAAAGAGCAAGGAGATCTGTATGAGATACCAGAAAATCTGGGAAGTCTAAGCCAGAGCAGAACTGTGGGTGAGCTGTGCATGCCTCAAGGGATACTCAGCACTCTGCAAGTGTGGGGTAAATAATTTACAGCCAATGGCAGTGTGATGAAGGTGCTGCAGGGGGAAAGAGACCAGTTAGACCATGGGGAATGGTTGACTAGAGGTGGAGGTCACAAATCTTTGCAAATATACAGTAGAGTTAATGTTGTGAAAGATTTACAAGGCCTGAGTAGGCATAGGAAGAGGGCTGGGGGTGGCAAATTTTGAACCAGTACAAAAGTTGACAGCCGTGTTTTAGCAGGAGGTGAGCAAGCCTGGCACATCCTCAGTAGCAAAGAAGAGAAGGGAGAGACGCCTTTGGAAGCCCCAGATGGGAAGGTCTGTGGAAGTCTTCATGTCACAGATTGTCACAGGCTTGAACACCCTGTAAAGCACCTCCTTTTGTGCAGAGTGGCCCTGCTAAGGAGGTGCCTCAGAACCTTCTCCCAGAAGACCCAGAAACTGCATACTGTAACATAGTTAAAAAGTACGAGAACAAAAGGGAGTTTGGGAACCAACTTTCACAGGGGCATTGTGAAAATGCCAGCAAATGGAAGAAAAGGCTGAGGCTAAACAAGCTGAGGCACAATTCACACCCCTGAGAGCAAAATGCAGATAAAACAAGATGGTTGTGAGCAAGGCAGCTTGCCGAAGTGCAGCTGGCACATCAGACCCCTTATCAAAGGCCTCTTATCTGCCCAGAGCCAAGGCAGGGGGTGCATTTGTGCTGCTGGAACAGAACAGGTAGAGGAAGACATGTCAGCTTGCCCAGCAGGTGTTCCCAGCTGTCAGGGGAGCGGATGCAGGTTTTAGAGCAGAGCACAATTTTGTCTTTGGCTGAACAGTAGCCAAGTGAGTTCCTGTGTCCCTTGGGCAGGGAATTAGCAGCACAAATCTATAAAATGCTCCTCCCTTTGAGTTAAACCAGGAGAAAATAGTCCTAAAACTACCCTGAATCAAGAGATGTCAAAGATGCCTGTTCTTCAAATACTGTTTTCTTTTAGCAGTGTTGGGAGGAATGAAAGCTTCCCTCAACTGTTTTTGTGATAATTTTTAAGACTTACAAGTGTTCTTTCCACGTCAGAACTTACACCTAAATATTTCTACTTCTAAGCAAAGGGTGTCTTGGATGCCAAGAATACAGAAAACAGAGAGGATGAGAGGGTGGCATCTCTGAGCAGTCCCTCTCTGCTTGCAACTCCATCTACATACCCTGAAACCAGGTGAAATTCCAAGCATTCTTACTTTATTGGACAAATTCTTTCCTCCTTCCAAGTGTTCAGGCCTGTGCCTTGGGATAAAGCTGTCCTTTCACTCCTGAGGGGCAAACTCTTCAGTTGTTTCAACAGAAAAGCTTCCTACACAATCCATCAAACAGAACATTTACAGCATTTAATAAAAGTCTGAGCACCCTAGGACTTGGAGAAATGCACCTCTTGGTCTCCTCTATAAAGGGGACAGGATAAGGTTGCTGTGTTCCTGCCTGTAGAACAACACTTCTTATGCACAGCTAAACTGACAGCAGAATAGGTTCATTATTCCTCATCCTTGGAGTAATGTAAAGGTAAAAGGATCATGATGGATGCTAACTGGAACACAAGGTTTGATCCTGTTTTCAGTTTTCAGATTCCCACAGATTTTTAAGACGTGATTCAGGCTGCTGCTGACAGCAGACTTGTGTTTCCATCCTTCCTCTTGCAGGTATGGTGGAGGTTACATGTGGGATTGAAGGAGTCTGTGTCCACCAAAGGAAAGGGGCTGCTCAGGAATGAGAATCTCCTCTAGAACTTGCAGCTCTTGCACTCTGATTTGGTGAGCATGCTCTCTATCAGCAGGGTGGAAGGAAGATTGACCTGGAAATAAGGAAAAGTCCTGTGCTCATGACTGGGAAATTCAGCTGGAAATGGAAGATTTCTCCTACTGTCAGAGCTGCAGACTTGTCTTTGGCAGCTGTTACAGACTCATAGAATGGTTGAGGCTGGAAGAAATCTCTGGATGGCATCTTATCCAGCCTCCCTGCCCAAGCAGGGCCATCTATACCCAGTTACCCAGGACCATGTCCCACTGGATTTTGCCTCTCTCCAAATACGAGGAGTCCACAGCTCCTATGGGCAATCTCTTCTGGTGTCTGGTCATTGGTTTTGTTCAGAGCAAGAAAAAAGGGAAAAAAAAAACCAAAAACAACATGTTACCTGGTATTCAAGTGACACTTCCAGTGTTTCAGTTTATGTCCTGGACCTCTGGTCCTGGAACTTGGCACCACTGGAAAGAACCTGGGTCCATCCATCCTCTCTGCACCTTCCCTCCAGGTATTTATCTACAGTGATGAGATTCCCCCTGAGCCTCCTCATCTCCAGGCTGAGCAGTCCCAGCACACCCAGCCTTTCCTTACAGGAGAGGTGCTCCAGGTTTCTGCCTCATCTTTGTGGCTTTTTTCTCATTCCCAGCTCAGGGATTTATTGGAGAGGGTGGTGGTTGATGGCATGGGGCTGCCCTGGTTCTGCTGCTGAATGGTGAGCAAAGACTGACAGGGTTGTTTTCTCCAGACTGGTGTTCCCAGGCAGGGAAAAAGAATCACTCCTTTCCCTCACAGTGCAAGTGCCTCGATGAATGAGCGATGGCAGCTTAGTGGGCAGCAAGGTCTGTCAAGCCCACATGCTGGTTTCTCACGTTTCAGTCAGTTTTTTTTCACCTTTCTGTCAAGTAAAAATAACATATTTCCCAGGGACTATGACTCTGGTGATGTGGGAAGAACCACCTGTTTAAAAAACACCAGGGAATTTTTCCTGCTAATTTGTCAAAGGCAGAATTTCAATTTGTCTTTGTGAAAAAAGGACCCCTGAGAACCAAGTTCTTGCTGGGAGGCTTAACATGTGGCAAAAGTTACAGGAGCATTCAGGAAAGTGTGGTGGTTTATTATTAATGACTGTAGCAGTTCACTGAGAGCCCTGCTAAGGTCAGAGATGGTTTTTTGTCTTATTCCAAGCAAGTGATATCAGGGAGAGATAAAGCTTTCCCTGGCTCTGAGACATGTCTGGTGGAAAGATCCATCTCAGACTGGGCAGGCTGGTGTTATTTAGCTGTGTAGGGTGCAGCAGCTGGACAACCCAGGTTGGAGGGTTTTTGCTGCTTTGGGATACCCTTGTCCATCCATGGGGAGGTGGCCCAGCAGGCAGAAACCCTGTGTGATGGACCTGTGTGTGGGCTGTGCCTGGAATGTGGGGAGAAAGTGCTGCTACCACAGCAGGAATATCCTCAGTCCCGCGGACAGCTCCCTGTCACCAGCTGGGCCTCAGCAGCCCCCTCACATCACATTCTGGGAGGTTCCAACCCACAGCCTTCCCTAAGCAGTGAACAGAGCAAAAGTCCTGCCCCCCAAAGGAGCTCAGAGCCTCCTACTTAATTTAGTGTGAGAAGAACAACTGTCCTATTTTTTCTCAACAAAAGAAGTGGAGAATAGGAATGGCTTGGCTCCGTGGTAGATCTCTAGAACATCCAAAGTCTGGGAAGCACTCTGCTAGTCTTCAGGATCTAAACATGAGTTTTCAGGCCTTGCTGATGGAAAAGACTTTCTGTTTAGAAACAGCACCTAAAAGTCCAGCTCTGGTACTGGTGGGGCATCGGTGGGGTATCAGGTCCCAGCCATTTGTTGTGGTGTGACATTCCTGTGGTGTGACATCCCCATGTGCTGGCAGACCTCAGGCAGTGCTGCTCAGCCTCAGTACCTGCTGGCACAAAAGCAAGCAGGTCCCTATCCCTGCAGAAGGAGGTTCCACTACAGCTTTTGCAGTTCGGGATTTGGTGTCTTTGAAGAGGATATGGCAATTCTGCACAAGGTTATTGTAAGGAGAACTTTTAATTAAAACAAAAATATGCATAAATACATTTATATATATATTTACACACACGTACATATGCACCCTGCACTTGCTACTTACCAACTTATTGTGCCTCTCCTCAGAAACAGAGGTTTCTATTTCCAGCTGTTTTTCATGATACACCAAGAAGGTCTTCCCTCTACTGCCTTAACCTCATAATCACTGTGCAAAGAAACAAATGCAAAGAAAATTTCATGGCATATATAAAGTTAACACTAAAAAGAACATGCACACAAAAAGTACAGGTGCCAGATGCTGGGTATCTGGAACATTCTGCTTATTTAAACAAATAAAAGTGATGTTTCATTTTTTAGCCCACTGCATGCTTTGTTAAAATTTCTTTTTATCAACTCCAAAATCTGTTATGAATATTTCATGCATATTTCCAATGACACACTAACTGTTGTTTGAATAAACAAAGTGCATTTTCCTTCATCCCTGCCTGTTCCATTGACTTTGTCTGGAATGCCAATGAGGAACTTTTGTTTGCAAAACGAGTCCCAGAAAGATAGCGATGTGAATTCTGTCCAGTGGTGTTTGCCCAAGCACCGGCAGCCGAACTAACACGAATACTCTTGGGAATTTGTTTTTGCAAGGTTAATGTCAAAAATGATTTATTGAGGCCTTCCTCCTGCTAGCCAGTCTGGCATCCATCAAGCAAGCAAACACACCCCCCCTCCCTTATTTCAGAGTGCTCTGAGACTGATCACTGAGCAAACACTTCATCTCAGAGCCAATACTTTGGGAGCAATCAATCAAATTGTATTTATTGGTGCAAAATTTAGATTGAAATACTTTGAAACAAAAGTCAAAATCAGAAGATTCTGAAGATAAATTGAAGGGAAATCCACTTTTTCCTGCTGATGCATTAAAGTTGTTCAGCAAAGCTGTTGCAATAGTTGATCCAGTTAAAGCTATATTCACATGATGCAAAATAACTAAAAAAAAAAACCCCAACCAGTTGTTTTGTTTTGGTTATTTTTTGTGAAATGAAATAAATGAATATTTCTGTCCTCATGTGTTCCCATTTCAAGAAGAAATAGGATTTGCCACACATTTGTGCTATGCAAATGTCCCTTCCAATGTTTTCACCATTAAATGTTGATCCTGAAAGCGAGGTCTTTTTCTTTCTTTCTTTCTTTCTTTCTTTCTTTCTTTCTTTCTTTCTTTCTTTCTTTCTTTCTTTCTTTCTTTCTTTCTTTCTTTCTTTCTTTCTTTCTTTCTTTCTTTCTTTCTTTCTTTCTTTCTTTCTTTCTTTCTTTCTTTCTTCTTTCTTTCTTTCTTTCTTTCTTTCTTTCTCTCTTTCTCTCTTTCTCTCTTTCTCTCTTTCTCTCTTTCTCTCTCTCTTTCTCTCTTTCTCTCTTTCTCTCTTTCTCTCTTTCTCTCTTTCTTTTCTTTCTTTTTCTTTCTTTCTTTTTCTCTTTCTCTCTTTCTTTCTTTCTCTTTCTTTCTCTTTCTTTCTTTCTTTCTTTCTTTCTTTCTTTCTTTCTTTCTTTCTTTCTTTCTTTTCTTTCTTTTCTTTCTTTCCTCTCTTTCCCTCTCTCTCTCTTCCTTTCTTCCTTTCTTTCTTTCTTCCTTTTTTTTCCTCTTTTTCTTGCTCTCTTTCCTCTCTTCCCTCTCTTTTCCTTATAAAGTGTACACAGAAAGGGACTCTTCCTTTCCAACATAAGTGATAACTATGGAAATCTGGATTCACAGGGTCCTCCTGATTCGCAGGCAGAGCTCCCAGAACCAAGGTAGCCCTCAGAGAATTTAATTTATATATTCTAGTCACCGCCAAAAACACTTCCCCTCACTCTCAGAAGATTTTAGGCAGTTAAAGCATCAAAGAGGAGCCTGAGATAGAGGCTTGAAATTGGCAATACATCTACATCAGTATCAGATTAAGATGCAATGCTAATTTTACACCTTTCAAATGCCAGTTTTAAGTGTTCTTGTTAACATGAGAACATATTAGAACATTAAGCCAAAAAAAAAAAAGGGATAATGGTGTTAGGCTTATAGTTGGACTTGATGATCTCAAGGATCTCTTCCAATCCAAAGGGTTTAATGATTCTCTGATGAACTCTGTGCAGACATTCACTTGGCAAACAGCTGCATCCTTTGAAAGTCTTTTGCTCTTGGTTTTTTGCTCTGCTGGCAGCTACTGACCCTTCAGCTCTGCCAAGACCTGGGTGCAGCTCCCTCTGCTTTGTGCACTGGTTCCCAGACTAGTTTAAACACCCCACACACTCGTGGTGTTGTGTGCTGTCCCTTTGCTGGCAGCCCTGTGGGAATGCTGAGGAGCCACAGCTGGGACAGACATCTGCCCACACTCTGGGCCACCTTGGGGCTCTCCTTCTATGCTGTTCTTTCTTCTCTCTGGTATCTTCCTCCTGCCTCTGCCCCACAGGGCTCAGGCTGTTTGCTTTGGAGTCCTTGAGAAAGGAGGTGTCTAAGGGCTGTCTCTCTGTGTGTCTGCTTCAGATAAAAAACACTCTCAGTCAAATTTGTGTGTAGATTCAAAAAGGAACTAGAGAACCTAGATGGAGAAAGGATTTTTGCAGTAATTTTTTAAAAAGGCAAATTTGTTACTTTCCCTTGTGGAACAATTCTCATTCATTCCTTAGGTGGGAGGTGATGAGCCAATGGGTACAACAGGGAATGGGATGCAAAGTGCCAGGTTCCATTTTTGCTGATGGAGATTCTTCTCCTGCTTACCCTTCTCTGTGTGCCTCTTTGGACCAACAGATTCTCAGACTTCTTTGTCTTTCTTCTGTCCCCTGGAGGCTAGTTAGGTTCTTCTACACATCATTTAAACACGTCCACGACCATTTTAAACACCTTCTCGTAACAATCTAAACCTCCACAGGTGCAATTTAAGGCCACTTTCTCTTGTCTTATCACTCATGCCCCAATATCCACGGCAGCTGCTGAATCCTCCTCTCTCTCTCATAGCTTGCCATGGCCAATCCCTCTGCTCAGCAGCAGATTTGGAAAGGGACCGCAAACTCCTGATGGGATCCCAGGCTGAGGGAGGGAGGGAGCCACGGGGCTGCAGAAAGCAGCTACTGGAAAGGCCTCCCAAAATAAGAGCTGGTGTCTGTGTCTCTCAAACTTAACTTTTCACGGCCAAAATAAATAAAAAGCACCCGATATGATGAGCGGACGGGGCAGAAGGGACGAGGCGCTGTGCAGTGTCCCGGCGCATCCCGAAGGTGGCAGGGCTGTGGCAGAAGCGGACGCTGCTCTCTCAAGGGAGGGACTTCGAGAGCTCTCAAAAGCGAAACCCAGCTCATGCCATGACAAAACGATGGCCGGCTTTGCTGCCGCTGACGGGATGAATTACCGGCGTCTCAGAAAAAGGTCTGCCCCTTTCCCTGCCTTGGTTATAAAAGCATTCTCTGGGGAGGTGTGGATGGCTCTTCATTTCTTTTGGCTCTGCTCAGGACACAGCTGTAGCAACATGATTGTTTTGTGAGTGGAATGGTATTATTTTTTGTCATAACTTTCATATGCTAGGGCCTCTTCAACTGATTTTTTCAGTGTAATATATGTATATATATATGTATTGTCTGCTGCTCTGAGAAGCCTCTTCCCCATCTCCAGGCCTCTCCTGCAGCCCTCCTTCCAATATGTGCCGTTGTACTGTGGGTCTCTAGCGCGTGACTCTGCCAATGCCTTCTGCTTTCTTCCTGGGGCTGACAGCCCTTCCCACCACTGCCAAATGGCAGCAGAAAGAAGCAGGCTGTCAGCCCAGGTTGGAGGCTTTCTTTTCTGCTGTGATCTCCACAGGTCTTTTTCTTATAAACATAACTAATGTGAGGCCAAGGAAGAGATTGTGTTAAGTCTTTCAAATAAACTTTTTGGACTTTATGGGCTTTTGCCAAGAGCAGCTTTCCTCATCACAGCAGGGGGCAGATGTCCCACTGGCCTTTTTGCCATGCTACTTTACCAGGTCTGGTTTTTTTCTCCATCAACCCTCCTGTAGCCATGCCAGCCTTGAGCCCAGGGCTGAACAAGGAGAGATTTCTTGAAGACCATCTTGTTCCAACCCCTTGCCGTGGGCAGGGACACCTTCCACTAGACCAGGCTGGTCCAAGGCCCATCCAGCCTGGCCTTGTACACTGCCAGGGATGGGGCATCCACAACTCCTCTGAGCAACTTGTTCCAGAGCCTCAGCACCCACCACAATAAAGAATTTCTTCCTAATATCTAATCTAACATCTTTCAATTTATTAATCAGGGGTTAAGATTTTGATTTTCTTAGCTGATGTGCTTGGTGCAAACCAGAGCTGGTACAGCCCAGAGCTGGTAGAATGTGCTGCTGGACAAAGCCTTCACCATCAGTAGCTGAGGTACCTGCCCTGCTTTTTGACACGAGTGGAGGGCAGGGCTGGGAGAGGCTTCGACCAGCTGGGGCCACGGTGCAGCTGCCACTAGATGTCAGCCATTCCTTGCTGCAAGGCAGAAGACATTTGAATGAAATAAAAATCCCTGAAAAACCAAATTTCTGCTTTTCCATGGCACTCTGCTTATCATTCCATACCAACTACTTGAGTGAGAGTGCCTCTGAGCTGCTTAGGAAGAAAACACTTCATCCATTAAAACATTTTCTGTCAGGCTGTTTCTCTGCATAGTAATATTTTAAAATTTAATATTGTAGAAGCCAAAGCAGTCTGCTGAATGATTTGCATCTATTTTGCAGGACGGATGTTTTCCCCTTCCTTGGAGTAAGCTCAGGAAATGAAAGAACCAGACAGGAAACTAGCTAAACGCTGATGGAAATATAAGATGAAGACATTTTTATTGCCAGTGTATTGACAAGCCATGGGTAATTGTTTGGGGTTTTTGTTTTGTTTTGGTTATGTTTAATGTTTTAAACCTTTGACTTTAAAATGGACAATATTTAAATAAAGTATTCATTTTCTGAGCCCTCCAAGTGGATCTAATTAATAAGCACTTTCCCTTCTGGATGGAAACACAACAACAAAATCAAAGTTACAAATTACAGTAAGCTTGCTGGTGCAATAATATTTGTCTTTGGCATTTAACCTGTTTTCTCTGGTGTTGTACCTAACATCTGGTACGCAGGGTGTCCCACTCCCTGAAAAAACTGGGAAGAGAAAACAAGTTTCTCGGTGATACCTTAGTGTGTGAGTCCTCATTTTCTGCTGCTCCCCTCTAAGCCTCCTCTGTGCTCTTCCAGCCCCATGGTGACTGTTTGGTAGGCTGTTCCCAGAGCCTAAAACAAAACATCTGGTTGCTAACAACACAAAGCTGTTGCAACAGCTGGAGTCTGCCAGGATGCGCAGGACCTCTGGTCAGAAATAATTTCCCAGCTGCAGGAAATAGTGATATGGGATCTATTGCACCAACTCAGCTGAGAGCAGGCTGACCTGAACCCATCCTCTCCCCCATTCCTCTTGGTGAGGTGCAGCAGGATGGCACATCCTTGCTCCAGCCGGGATCGTGCTCTGCCTCTGCCATTTCTGTTGCAGCCAGCGTTGGCTTTGCAAGCACACAGAGCTGCTTTGCTCTCTGCACAAGCTACACCAGAGTCTGGCAGTCCAGTTAAGCCATCCCAGATTGAGAAAGAGGCTGTAAACTCCTGGCCTATATTAAGAGCCAATTAGTCCAAGCATGCTGAAAAGGGCACTATGGAGCATCAGCAACACACCTGCTACGGGGCTGTGTAATGGGGCATTCACCTCTAGGTGAGCAGTTCACAACTGGACTCAGTCATCCTAGTTAAAGAATTGGGGAGTCACCAACAGCCCCACTGAAGGCTTTGCTGGTTTAGTTGAGGCTGGGGAAGCTGGAAGCACTCAGGCAGTTGTCATTTTGCTCTCTCCCATTCCTACAGCCTCTCAGGCAGACACAGCCCTGGCCTGATGGGGAAGATGGTGCAAGAGGGCTTGGAAAGCAGCTCCTCGGGATCATGCCTGCATCATACCACAAGGAGTTGTTCTGGCAAAGTGAAGGAGGAACTGAAATGTGGCACCATTATGGGAATGAGGGGCTGAGGATGGAGAAGGTGTGGTGGAAACTGCCACTGGAGCCAGGGACTTGGTGATACCGTATTTTCACATTACTGGAGCATAGGCTGCTCCTGATTGCTGGCAGCACAGCTCTGGCCTCCTTCTCTACAAAGTCCCTAACATTTGCTTTCTTTAAAGACATCTTAAAAAAAAACAAACAACAGAAAAAACCAACCAAGTAAAAAACCCCAAGCCTAAATACCTAAACAACCACAAAAACCCTCATAAATGTTAATTTTTTGTGAGCATTGCATACAAATACGTACTTCCCTCAACAGGCAAACCTGAGTGGATTTGTCATCTCCATGGCTTGGGGAGCTTGCTCACCATTCAGAGCCACTGCAGCAATCCACTGTCACTTCATAGGTGATGTTCTGAGGGATCTCTGTGAAGGCAAGCACCCATGAGAGAGACCTCGAGCAGCCAACGTCATCTTGAATGCCACACCTGAGGTTTTCAGGTGGTATGAACAAGAGGGAGATCCTGCTCCTTCCCCCAGAAGCTCTTTGATGTTTGTTACAGTTAATGGCAGCTTTATTAAAGACTCATTAGGATAAGTTTGAGAGATCACATTAATCACCAGCCTGAGAACATTACAATGATGAGCTGCCAAAGGCATGAGCAAATCACTCATAATTACCAGTTTTAGAGGCTGCTCTTCAAAACTTGATTAGCTACAGATACACAGGTGATAGTTGCTACTCTTTTTTATAGCACGCCCTCACTATTATCCACTCTAGTCTGATTTAGGTTCTTATTAGAATAACATTCTGCTAATTAAATAATCTCACACAGAGATTGTTTCATGATGGAGACAATTAAGCGGGTTTAAGTAATTAATATTGCATACTGTTCTGTCAGTGTCAAAAGAAACTGTTGAAGGATGCACACAAATGGCAACTCCTTGCTATCCCCATACATCACAACTGTGAACAGAAATGACAAACAGGAAAGAAAAGTAGAGCATTAATGAGCCTAAGTTTTTAGAAAACCATGTAGACATTCAATTGAATTTCTCCTCTGAAGGGTTGAAATCAGTGAAATCACCCATAGGAATGAACTCATTTCAAGCAGGTTGCTAAGATTAGGATTTTCCCCTTCCAAATGGCACTAAGAGTTCCCATACACTGAACAGACCAGTGGTGATGCTGCCCTCCTTCTCCATACGCTCTGGATCTGAGCGCTCCTGCTTTGGATGTACGTATTCCATAACACCTGGAAGAAAAGAAGCCTTACAGGAGGTGCTGCTCTTTTCTGGAGCCACATCACAGCAGTGCTAGAGCAGCAGCAGGCTGTGTTTCTGCCTTGCCTTCCAGTTGGGCTTTGAGGACATGCTCCCACACCACCAAAGCTCCAGCTGCAGCCCCAGCCAGCACCCAGGACCTGCCTGCTGTCTTTAAAAGGGTTTCTGTCCACCCCAAGAGCAGAAACGTGAACATGCTTTCACTGTTGCCCAATGATGTCTTGTTCTCAGTTATTGGATCCAAACCATGCTGGATTAACCCATTCAAAGCATTCTCTCACCACAGCATGAGCATTTCAGTCCTTCTTCCTTCAGGGCAAAAAAGCACTTCCAACAATGCTGAAGCCTATTTAAGAAACAAACTCACCAAAAATGTGAAGGCTGCCAGGAATTCTTTCGTTATCCACAGAGGTTAAAATTTTATTTTGATATAAAAATTAAATAGCAAAGTTGTTTTGGTTTTTTTACAGAGATAAATTAGAAATTTACAGTACATACATTGAAGTAGATATATTTTCTGTACACCCCAAAATAATCAGTGTCTATTTCCTTAAAATTCAGAGAAAGGAGCTAACTTGTCTGTTTAATGTAAGAGCTAAGCTTGTACCTCTCTGGCAGACGCTTCTGAACCCTGCAGTGCCAAGAGCACAGGCTGAGGGGGGAGATGGGAGCAGGGGCTGAGCAGTGGAAGGAAACGCCCGAACGTTTGTGCTTGTATAACCACAGCAACTGCACTTCCGAGACAGGATTAGTCACACCCCTTATGGCTTTAAGCTCGCAACAATGCTGAAATGAGAGAACTTCGGAGCTGCTGATACCCGCTCTTGGCAAGCGCCAGGTTTTAGGCTGTCTGCTGGGTCTTCCTACTTTACACCGACATGGACTCAGGTAAATGCATGGGGGTGAACACATCAATGGAATGGTTTGATTGATGCAATCACTAATTTCACTTTGGGGCAGTACAGCATTCCCCCAGCGGCTGGGGAAAGATGTGTCCTCAGGAACGGCAGCTGGTGCCTCCCCCCAGCCCACCTCTTTCCCCCAGTGTTTGAATCCCTCACATGCTTTAATGGCATATCCCTCCAGGTCCCTCCTAGAGCTACACAGTGCCAACCTGATCCAGCTCACTGTGTCTCACATCACCAGGGGCATTCCACTGTCAACAGTTCACAGGGTTACAGGCAGAGTGCAAGGATTTCATAAAAAGGCACTATTTAGCGTTCACTTCTGTGTACATAGCAAGGTTAAAAATGCCATTTATTGAATCAGTCTACTCAAACATGAGTCTTACTGTCCAGGAGTATCCAAAGCCTTTCAGAGTGAAGCACACCTTGAATGAACATGCCACCTTGGCACGGCCAAATACTACGTTACAAAAAAGGGTCATACTGCATCCTTGCTCCTTGGAAGCCAACATACAGCTGCTGACTTTACATTCCTCACTGTGCCAGCAGAAAGACTGCATGATGGAGAAGCTCAGCCATCTGAAGATCTCACACTTGCAAAACTCCTCGTCCACAAAGGAATAACCAGATCCAAACACAACACTAACAGCGAGAGACTTTAGGGAGAGGGTGAAAAGGCCCAGCTGGAATGTGGTGTTGGCCAAGACAGTGCTTGTGTGTCTTGAACAGAATGTGTCAAGTTGTCACTTGTTCTGCTGGAGGGGGAGCCCAACCGCAAAGACTGCCATTAGGGTTTGTTTGGGGTCTGGATTTTGTTTGTAAAAGAAAAAAAAGTTCTCTAGCACATGTTTCGACACTGACATTGAAACAATACATGCTTCTGGGATGGATTAGCGCTCACTTCCAGAGCTGGAGTGAACTGTGGTTTGGGAAGCACATGGGCACCTGTGTGGAAAGCAAGTACTTTAATAAAGCAGCATCTGTTCTCAGCTGTCCTGGAAGACCATGGGAGCTGGGGCACCAGGGGGATGCTTTGCAGCTGATCAGGTTCCACACAGACAAAGGAAGCAAAATCTTGGGGCACATAGATAAAATCAAATGTGTTTCAAAGGGATAGAGCATCACAACAGTGTTCTCTTAAGTGCTTCTAGGATATTTGTATTTGTATCACCTTTTTTACAACCCTCTGACACTACATTCAGCTCCCCACAAGCACAGGCCGGTGCCTCCTCAAATAAAAGAATAAGAAATGCAATGATTTCTTTCAAACACTATTCACCAAGAAGTTGGATTTCTTGGGTCCCTTTACAAAAACTGGAAAGGTCTTTGTTGCTCCTGAGGACTGAATGCCTGCTCACATTCTGTGTGTAAATATACACTAAAATCCGTCTCCATAGCTGTCAGTGAGCAATTGAAGCATCGTTGTGAGGCAGTCATCTGCACTGTAATGTCATGGGCTGAGAATGTTCTTTTAATTGCAACTGACACACATAATTATACCACTGATCTGTGTGAACGCGAGGTTGCCAAGGAACTTAACATTTTGCTTCTCCCCAGACTGGCGTCTACAGAGGAGATACCATCACACTGAATGAAATACATTAAGACTTAATTGCTTCATGCAATGAGTCTCCAGAGTCACGTAAGTATGCTTGGAGAAACATGGCATGGTCTGAAGGTACCTTCAACTAATTTTTCTCTTTCCTGAAGGAAGGATCACTGTAGAGTTAAGACTTTTTTTAAAGCTAATAAATGCAGCAGAATAAAGTGGTCTGCTAGAAATAGCAGGAGCACCTGAAAGGGCAGGAATGGAGGAGATGGATAATGGCAGTAGATGCAGAAGACCAAACATAGTTTCCCACTTTGAGCTGATTCCTCTACTTCTGAGGACGGCCTTGAGTAAAGCTTTTAGATTTTATAAATATTGATAGAACCACAGAATAACTGAGGTGGGAAAAAACACAGGGAGGTTCAAATTCCCACAAGGCAGAATCAACTCACCATTCAGACCAGGTTATAAATGGCAAAAAGAATGAGTCAAAATTATTATTAGGCCATTACATGACTGAAAAGTCATTCTCACTAATACCTCACTAAATTCTGCTCATCACGGGTAAGACCTGGAAAGTCCATTTACTTACTATTTGTTTCAGGACATGATCCTTGACTGAATTGTACAGTGTATTGGAACACCGGAATTCCCCAGGGCATAAAGACAGAATCCTCACCAAGCACTTCCTTCTCAATGCTGAACTCACAAAGAAGACATTGGACTGATGTCCTGCTCCATCTTCTGGTAGCTTGTATCTGGACCCTAATTAAGCCCAGAATTTGGCCCTGGACTGCCTGTCCTCCATCAGCTGTAAGACGATGAAAGGAAAACATCATCTCACAGCTATGGGCTACAGCACCTCCATTTCTAAAGAGTTCAAGAGTTAAAAAAGGAAGTTAGCATGTTTGGCTATTTCACAGCTTTTAAAGCCTCCCTGGGCTCTCCTATTTTGGGCAGCATGGTTTATGGCTATTGTATCTGCAGCATGATCCTCTTGCTGTTTATTCTTTAAGGCTTTTTTTTTCTCCCATCCCCAGAGACAGGTTGTGTAACCATCCCCCTACTCTACTTCCAACATTTACACAGCAATGCTTGCACATGATCAGTCCTGCACAGGAGAGCAGTCAGAGCAGCGGGATGTTGTCCTTTTCTCATACCACGGTCTCGTTCCCTTTCCCGGGTTTCACCCAACCGTCCGCTCTCTTCTCCCGTTTCACTTTCCCTGAGTTCACCAGTCTGTTGGAGCACTTCTGCCATGTGTGCAGAGTTTTGGCTGACCAGATCCACATACCTGATGTAATACCCACCAGAAGGGACATGAAAATTTTGAGCATCTCCACTGCCATATTGGAATCATCTGCTGAATAGCGGAAAATGGCCCAGTTGGAGATTTCGTAGAAATAACAGGCGATGACACACGTTGCTGGGACGGTGTACAACACTGAAAAGACCCCAATTTTGACCATCAGTCTTTCCAGTTTGTCAGTTTTAGTTCCATCTTTCTGGAGATTAGACCTGATTTTAAATAAGGCCACGAGTCCCGCTGCAATGAATAAAGTCCCGATGACCAGGTAGGTGAAAAGCGGAGCCACAACAAAGCCTGTCAGTGCATCCAGGTTCTGGTTCCCAACATAGCAGAGGCCGGTGAGCTCGTCTGCATCTACGAGTCTCATAATCAAAATGACGATGGTCTTCACCGCCGGGATGGCCCAGGCTGCGATGTGGAAATAGGAGCTGTGCATTTCGATTGCTTCGTGGCCCCACTTGAGTCCCGCAGCCAGAAACCACGTCAGTGTCAGAATAACCCACCAGATGGAGCTAGCCATCCCGAAAAAGTACATCAGCAAGAAAATTATCGCACATCCTGTGTTCTTAAGACCTTCTTGGATAAGAACAGGTTCTGCTGCCTCTTCAAAATCACAGGATATCCTTTCCCGGCCCACAGTTAGCCTCACAATATAAGCAATGCTATAAATATTGTAGCACATGCTCAAAAATATGATTGGCCGCTCCGGGTAGGAAAATCTGGATGAATCAATCAGGAAGGTCAGGACTGTGAAGGCAGTCGAGATGAAGCAAAGACTGGCCCATATGGCCATCCAGATATCTGTGAATTCCTTAGCTGACCTGCTGTATAGACCAGCATCGTAGCCACACTTCAGGACGCAGCTCAAGCTTCTCTTCACCCAAATGTACTGTTCTGAGTTAGATCCCATGCCGTGGCACTCTTCTCCAGGCTGCAAGGAGGTCTTGCTGTGGAGGGGAACCTCTTCGTCTCCTGGGCCCTCCATGCACATGTGGTTGTGATCATTCTGGGGCGGGAATTTGCTGCAGTTTAGGGCATCTGGCCAGAAAAACCCAAATTCTTTTAAAACAGGTTCACATCTTCTTTTGACAGAGAGGCACATGCCTCCACAGGGACCTATGGGGATGTTAATCTTCTCTGTGCACATCGGCACATAAACTGAACACAGGAAGAACTGGAAGAGAGAAACAGAAATCACAAGTGTGTTGAGGGAAAATGAAACAGGTTGCAATACAACAAGTTTTCTTTTTTTTTTACTTTTTAGCAGTATTATTTGGTCCCTTGCCTGAAAAAAAAAAAAACAGGAAGCAGCATAAAACAAATAAACCAAGAACAATAAAAACAAAAGAGAGAAAAAACCAACAATGATGTCTTCTTTCAGTTCAAATGTAGTCCAAAGCCAAAGTCTGAAAATTTTACTCCCTAGATTAGCTCCATGTAAACCTAGCCCAACAGTTCCAATGAAGTGAGTGGGATTTAGCCAGATTTAAACCTCGAGGGTACAATTTAAGAAAGCAGAAAACCAAATTAAAGGGGTTTAAACAAATACATATATTTGTTCTGAGCGTTGCCTGGATATTTCAGCTAAGGAACAAACAGGAGGAAAAAAGCACTTATTGAAATACTTTGGTTCACGATCCTCCCGGAATTTTTTTTTAATTTTATTTTACAATAAGTTCACGTATGCATTTGCGACAGCAATAAAATGTTGTAGTTTTCTCGTCTTTTGAATAATAGTAATTCGGCGACGCGACACCGTGAGAGGAATTGCGTGCTTACTCGGGAACTCTGTCCCGAGAAACAAGGCTGGGTTTTGTTTGAGGAAATCCATGCCCGTGGGGAGGACAGGGATCCTGCCATTCGCCTGGGAAAGAAACTTTGGCGGTGAAGCTGCCGGCGGGGTCCCGAGCTGCCCCAACTCGCCGCGGCCAGCTCCGCTCGTTCCGCACGGAATCGGGCGCGGCACCTGGGACATGGCCGGGACGGAGGGCAGCGGCCGGGAAAGCTCCGGGAGTCACCGCAGCCTCCGCGAGCGGCCGGGCGGGGGGCACCGCGCTGCGGCGGGCGCTCCTCACCGCGGGCAGCCGGGACACCGCCGGGACACCGCCGGGACACCGCCGGGACACCGCCGGGACACCGCCGGGACACCGCCGGGACACCGCCGGGACACCGCCGGGACACCGCCGGGACACCGCCGGGACACCGCACCTCCGCCCAAGGTGAGCCGCGCGCTCTTCCCAGGCAGCCAGGAGCGACCCTGCGAGGCGGCGCGACTTTCGGGTTGGATGAGTATGAGCCGAGCGGATGGGGATGAGGATGGGGTGCTGCGGGACAGCGGCCGGCCCGGGGACCGCACGGCCCCGCCGTGTGTCGTCCCCACCTCGCCCAAGCACCCAGGTCCCCCCGGAGCCCCGACGCACCTGGAGCTGGCTGGAGCAGCCGTACTGGATGAGGGGGGTGAAGGTGGTGAGCTGCAGCTCCGCGTCCGCCTGTAGCTCGTGCCCCACCAGGTTGGGCATCTTGGTGACATTGTAGCCCAGGTTCTGGCACATGGCGATGCGGATGGCGTCGCAGCGCCGCTCCTCCTCGTCGCCGAAGCCCCGCGCCCCGCCGAGCAGCCCGGCCAGCAGCACGGCCAGCAGCCGGGCGCGGCCGGCCGTCCCCCCGCCGCCCCCCGCCATGGCCCGCAGCGGCCCCGGCCCCGGCCCCGGCCGCGCCGTGCCGCACGGGCCGGCTCCAACGGGGCGGGCCGGGGGCGGCTCCGCTATTAAACAGCCTCGCCGAGAAACGGCCCAGGGGAGGGACGCCCCTCCCGGCCCGGCCCTCCCGGCGCCACCGCCCCCGCCGCGGGAGCCCGCCCCGCGCAGCGCAGCGCCCGCAGCGGCTCTGTGCGGAGCGAGGCAGGGCAGGGCAAGGGTCCTACCTGCGCCTCAGCCTGGCACCGGAGAGTTCCCCTGCGCCCCCGCTCCCTGGGGAGCCCCGACCCTCACCCCCAAGCCCGAGGAGCGCACTTCCACACGCTGCATCTCACAGCTCCGCGCAGGGGCCCCTTCTCCTTGGTGACCCACTGCCTGCATTCCCCTCAGAGACCCCCGGGGATACCCGTCCGTGTCTCGTCTCCCCACAACAGGTCCCCCCGTCTGTCTCGTGTGGCCAGTGCCCCTGGGAGACATCCTCACTATCCCCTGAGTTCCCTCCATGAGTGTTGGTCCTAGGGGCTCCCCAAGTTCGACTCCACAAGAACAGGGTAGGCTGACCCCCGTGCAGATGTGTTTGGGCTCATCGTGCCGCAATCCTCCCCTCATTTCTGGCCTTTTTTCAGCCCTAAGTGCTCAGCTCTTCCACTGTGGGGTTAAAAATATCCGGGGTGGCTTTCTAAGCTGCTGTTTTGTCCTCTCAATGGGTTAAACTGCACCACTAGGTCACATCTGGGCTGTAGCATTGTTTGTTTTTTCATTGGGGTCATGAAACCTGTAGGGCACTGCTAGGTACCTCCTGGCATTTGTATAAATCCCTGTAAAATAAGTAAGTGTGGGTGAAGCATTTGTGAATTTAGGAGGAAAGGGCTGGATGATTAAGCAGACCTTTAACATGTCAGCAGGAGTAGGGATTAGGAGCGGAGAAACAAGACTCACACTTAAATTCCCTTGATATTATTTACACCTGTAATAAAATCTAGTTGAGCTGGTTGTGCCTTTAGCAAAAATATGTCATCTATTAATGAATTCTTTGTAAAGCACTTTGAAAATATTTGTAAAGCCCTGGTTAAGTAACCTCCTTCTGTGTGCATGCAGCATGTGGCATGTGCATGTGCTCCTGAAGGTGTCTGTCACAGGCAGCCAGGCCTCTGAGTGCACCTCAGGGCATTTGCTGCTCCACTGGTCAACCAAGACTGGGACTAATGGCATAAGCCACCCCTCAGCTATTGCTCCTTACCAAGCACAAGTCTGTAAATCACAGCAAAACCCATGCTATGAAGTGCTCTGTGCTCCCTCACTGCAGGTTTCCCCTCTGAGGCTCCATCGCCAGTGGGGTTTCTTTACCTCAGAGAGGGGGGAACCTGTGTGTGAGCTGTCCTGGGACATTGCAGGGACTGATGGGCATTAACGTGCTTTCCTCTAGCAAAATGGTGCTTTAATTGAGGTTTTGTGAGTGCAGGTATTTACAGAGCTCTCATTGTTGCAACACTTTACATCTAGCTTGAATAAACAGTGTCTCTAACCTCACAAAATCCTTGTGAGACAGACAAGTAATATTATCTTAACTTTTCAAACACAGAGGCAGACAGTGCTCCAGTCCCAAGGTCAGTCAAAGAGCCAGCAATGGAGTCAGCAACTCAACCATATCATACAAAGCCCATATTTACCTGCAGGCATTGGTGTCCAGCAGTGCTCAGCTGCTAATCTGGGTGGGTGATAATGCTGTGAACGCACACGGTGTGCTGCACATGTCCACCAAGCTGTTCCCAGCACTGCCAAGTTTACTTTCCCTAGCACACAAGAGCAGGGAATGGGTGATGGGTGCTCCCCATGCAGTCAAACACATCAAAGTAAGAGGCAGGCTTCCATGGGAGAAGGTTTTGGTTGGAGTTTGGTTTTTTCCCAAATTATCGAGGAAAGAAGGCTGGGGGGAGAATCATAGTGACCTTAAAACTATGCATCTTTGTCTTAATATACGAAACCCTTTTTCATCTCCTGCTGCATTTCGGTGCTGAAGCAGAGTTTGCTGCTGCTAGAATAAGGCCTTTACATAATTCCCATGAAATAAACTACCTACTGCATATTCAGAAATTATAAAGCAAAGCCCTTGGCCCATGAACCTAGTCCTTGGACTAAGTAAAACTACAGTGGACACAAGTACCTTTGTAGAAGCAGAACTCCTCATGGCGAATAAACTCCTACCAATATTGCCTCTTCTTTGAGAATACAAAATAAATATTAGAAAGTGCTACACTGCTGTGTTTGCTTTGGAAAGTCTTGTAGATAATGGGAATTAGTTTTGAAAACAAGAGTGCTGTGAGAGGCAGTGGCAAATCATATGAGAGGCTGGAATTGGAAAAAATGGTAATTAACCTGCTTTGAACTTTATGCGTGCAACAGTGATTCAATGTCACCATGATAAGCATGTAGATAAAATTTTCATTTAACACATCAAAATAGGAAAAATCCTGGATAGTGGATTTATAGATTCTTGGATTACTGGGCAGTGTGAGACACTGGCCTGAATCTGGCATAGAAAAAGCTATACTCCTTCCTCAATTATTGATTGCCTGACTTGCAGCATTTTTTTTTTTTTTGTAAATTTAATTTTGAGAGTTCTTTAGTTAAAGGATTGGCAGGCACCCTTACAATTGTTATTTGTTGTCACTGCCATAATTATGTTTGGTTTCTAGTCTGAGTTGTCTTCAGCTTCCAGCCACTGACTTTTGTTCTATCTTTACTGGACAGGTTCAGAAGTCATTATTGAGATTAACCCTGTAGGTAATGTCAGGCTGTGATTAAGTTACCTTTTGGCCTTTTTTAGTTACCAAAATAGATTGAACTTCCTGAGTTTCTTATTATAAGTCATTTTTCCCAATTCTTTTTGCATACTTTTGATTTTAAAGGAGCAAAATTTTATCCTGCTGTTTAAATACCACTTTCAGCCCAAACCATCCTTTACAGTATAAATAGATGCGTCTGAATTAGTAGTTGAAGCGCCTTGGTCCCTTTAGAGTCAGGACAGACAGCTTGCAGAAGGCAGCTTACATAATAGGAATGACATTAATACAAACTCCTACTTATTATTATCTTGTTTTTAGTACTCCCCCCCCTCTAGTTGTATGTATTTTTTTTTTTTTTGCATATTTATTAAAGCCATGGGGGTATTTTTACACTACGAAAATAAATAATGCTTACCATGATCTCTGAGTCTTCCACTGATTTGTAGGGCATCCAGGAAGGTTCTAAACTTGTCCCTGAACACTTTCAGTATTTGCCTGAGCTCTAGTGGTAGAACATTCAGTTCTCAGCTCTGTTTTCCCACTGGAGTGATACTCATGTCAAAAGCTCAGTCCTACAAGACGACCTTGCTTACTCCTCCAAGGACATGATGTCTTCCACTGCATCACAAGGAGAGCCAGGGCTGATGCCTTGCAGGCAGATCTGAGAAAGTTTTGGGCATCCTGTTGGTTTTCTAAAAAAAAATGTGGATACCACATGAGGATGTGATTCTTTTAACCAAACATAAATGTCAGCTTTTAGTCAGATGAATTTCGTTCTAGAAATGCCTCTCTCTCTCAGTTGGCTGTAAAAGGAATGTAGGATGACCAGCCCAGAGATGAAAACTCTCAAAGAGGTGTCTAGTGCTGGATGAGAACAGTCCCTGCCTCCCAGCCAGTCTCCTGGGAGCTGATGACAGAGAATATTGACATTACCTTCCTGAGAGTTCTTTTAAAGATCTTGTACACATGTCAAATAAACTTATGAGGATTTTAAAATGTGTAGCTTCTAAAGCAGTTTTGGGATACTGAAATTTTAAGACTGGCTTAATTACTATTAGTTATCTCTATGATACAACTCATCTCATATGTATGTTTTCAATATACAACAGAAATGACTGTTAGACCTAGCATTACCTGTTTTGTTTACTGACAATTCCACAGCTTCTATCAAATAACAGACTTCTACCATTAATGACATTCTTTTACTCTCAATTTACATAAAACAATATTTTTTTTGAACATCTGTCCATTAATTTTTTGTTTTGTATATTTTATCACATTCTTGTCATTCCTTTTGGATTTCTATTCATTCAAATCAATGTTTCCTTCATACTCTTTGACATTTATGCTTTTATTAAACTTAATTAACTTTATAATTTTAAAATTTTATTAAAGAATTAAAAGAAAAATTTCCATCTGAATTCCAGTTCCATTTTTTTAGTCAGGAGTTTCTTTCTCGAAATCAATCTAAATCAATCACCTACTTTATTCAATGATGTCTTTGCAAGCATCTAGCAATAACTTTTAAATATTTTCCTAATTGCCATTCACAAGCTCAAAATAATTTTTCTCCCTTAATTCTGTACTTCATGAGGCTGACTCTTCTAAAGCAGGAAATACATATATTCCCCTCTTTGCACTTATCCATTATCATCATCATTTCAATTGTCCAGTAACAATCAGAAAGAAGTGGTATTGTCATGACACTTCCAGTGAACATGGCTCTATGCAATCTCAGAAAAAAAACCCAGTGCAGTGAGCTGCACATGTATATATATAGATATGCAAATATATTTATGCACACAAATATCTGGGGGTTTATATGTAAAGTATTCATAGAATCACAGAAACATTAAAGTTGGAGAAGATCATTAAATGCAAGCATTAACCCAGCACTGCCAAGCTAAAACCACCACTAAACCACATCCTTAAGTGCCACATTTACATGTTTGTTGAACACTTCCAGGAATGGTGATTCCATCACTTCCTTGAGCAGCCTGTTCCAGCGCTTGATCACCTCTTCAGTAAAGCAATTTTCCCTGATATCTAATCTAAACCTCCCCTGGTGCAACTTGAGGCCATTTCCTCTTGTTCTGTTGTTCACTGGGAGAAGAGACTGCCCCCCAGGTGGCTTCAGTGTCACCTGGTGCCAGGTGACACTGACTCTTCTTGTGGAGAGCAGATATAATACAGGTGACACCAGTGCACGAGGTGGTGCACATTGTGGCACTCATATTCAATGATGTTGAATCAATCAACACTGATCTCAGTGGGGCAGGACTTGTCTCAGACTTAAAAATAAAATGTGTATTGTGTGCAAATTTTCCTGCCACAGTGCACTGCAGAAGCCTTCTGGGCCTGACCCAATGGGATTTGGTTCCTGATAGTCTCAGGATACTTACTCTGTTTAAGTTTCTACCCATTGGTGTCTCCATGTGGGCCAGCTCTCTGTGCAAAAGGAGACCCAGAGAATATCAGCAGTGTCTCTAGAGTACAAGTCTCCTGACAGGTTGTGAATCTCTGTTTTCATGCAGTTATGACTGTAAGTTCTTTAAAGTACTTTGGTGCAGCTGAGCTGTGACAGAGATCCCATATCTAGATTCAGATGTGTAATTCCTTGCATGCCAATTTGGGTCAATAGCTGCTCCATGACCCTTAAAAGTCAATATTTGGTTTGCACAGAGACCTCAGAATTTGGTTTTATAGCACTGTAAACAGGAAATTTCAGTGCTACTTAATATGCATTATTTTGAGAAATCCTTTGTTTTTAGATAGCATCAAAACATTCAACAATACAGGAGGATTTCTCAGATGATTGGTGGGGTTAGAAATCCAGGTGGCACAGAGGTATCACACACAATATTCTATGGGGAACAGGAAAAAAAAGCTGTCCATAAAAATCATAGAATGAAAGGTGCCTACATAAAGGCCACATAGGTCACATCATCTATGTGTTAGTATTCTTTTTTTTTCCACACAGGGGTTTCTCTTTTTAACTTTAAGAATAACTTAAATTTAAAAAAAAATTAAACAGTTTTCCAAAAGCCTCTTTCCTCATATAATTCATACCTCTCCAACCAGTTTAGCAGCACAGGCAAGGAGCTGTGAGGCAAAGTCACTCTCAGTATCTAGAGACAAAAATTTTTTCAGAATGGACATAGTGCATCCACATTTATAAAATTTTGTGCTAAAATACAAATCCCGTCTAAAAAACCCTGCCCTCTTCCCTTGCCTGATTTTGACAAACTTCTCGGGAAAGCTCTGCTGCAGAGATACAGCATGACCAGTTTCTTTAGGACTGACTTTAGGAAAATTAGACTTTTTGCCATGGTGGAGGCAAAAATCAGCATGAACTTTGGAATTAGTGTTTTTGTCTCTCAGAATGACTTTCAGTTTAAACTGCTTCTCATCATTACTTCTATACTCACATTTTGGCTTGAAAATGTTGACCTTATCCACATTGACCTCAGCCCAAATGATTATTTTTTTCTGGAAATTGATGAACAGTTTTCTTAGAAAATTGTTCGGAGATCCCTTTTTATAAAATGCTCAGCTAAGTCCAAAACAGCTTGGGTTTGTAGCTTTAGATTTGGCATGTGCAGGGTACAATCCTGAAGGAGGAATGCACTTTTTGTAGTGTTTAAAGAAATTTCATTTCACAATAGCAAACTAGCCTGAAAACTTTGGAAATAATAGACTGATTGCTCATGTGGCGTGATTTAGCCGTGGTAGAAAATGACAGGCTGAGTTCTCCCTCCCTGAGAGGTCATGAGTCTTGATTTATAAATAAGGCTTAGCTTCCTTTTTGCAGAGTCATCTTTCCCACTAAACCTTTCTGCATCCTGTTTTGCTTTAACTCTATGGCAGCATCAGAGGTTATTTCCTGTGTGTTTGCTGTCCATAAGCAACATTGTACTTGGCTTTTGGTGTCATTTTGCACATTCTGTGAAGCAAATTTCAGTGGACCTGACTGAAAAAGGACTCCTGCCTTACAGGAGACTTTGAGATGACTTCTCTTAACTCACCCAGGTTGCACTCAGCCCTGCTCTTCACATCCAGCTGTCACCAACATCACAAAAACGTGCTTATGAACACAGGGGGACAGATTTTTTAAAAATCATCCTATAGTGCTTTCTCCTCAAATGTATTAACCAAAAAGTAAACACAAAGATTTCAAATATTTAAATTAGCTTACTTATTACCAGAAAAGTAAATATCAAGCTTTTGAGCATGGACATTAATGAATTAATCCATTATGTTTTTTGTCTTTGGAAATTATACCAAGCTGAGATAGAAATCCCTCAAAATCATAGCTGAGATTGTAGGTTTACTGTTATGCTTGAGCTGGTTTGCACTGCTTCAGTGACACCATGACGAGCTGGTTTAATCAATCTGTTATTGCAGGCTGAAAGCTGTTCTGTGTCATTGGAGCAGCACAGAGCTGTCAGGCGTGTGATGAATCTGGCCACAAATCTTAAAACGTACTATTTTCCCCCATTAAAAAGGCTATGTGAGCTGATATGCTGTGTTTAGTTACATAACAGCGAGTATTGACTTGCAGGGCATGGCTGGGGAAAAAAACCCTTCTTTGTATTGTGTTAGGCAGGCAGTGGGGTCACTCTCCTGGGAAAGAAACTCAGCATCTGCCAAGAGGTGAAGTTTGCTGCATGCACGTTGCTTTTGTGGTGCCTGTGAATACACAAAGGGGGAACTGGACACAGGAGGGAAACCTGTCCCGGTGAGGATACGGGCTGCTGGCAGCCCTGGAGCTGCGTCACGCACCAGTAAAGTGGCTTCAAGTTATACACACCACTGCCTCCAGGTCCTTATGGAGTCACAGAGAGCTTTAAAATAAGCAACCATCCTTGAGCCTTCCAGTTCTAGCTGGACTGCCCAGTTTACAGTGGCACTACTCTTCACTTTGTGGGCCATTTAAAACAGAGTTACTGAGTGCTAATTATTTCCACATTCCTGTCTCCACTGCAATTCTTTTATTTTTTTCTAACTTTCAAAAAATTTTAATTTACTTGTGCTTTTTTTCTCTTTAAATGAATGCATTCAGCTTGAGAGCTGTGTAATTATTTCATTTAAGGAGATGAGTTTTTGTTAATATATTTATACACCCAGCATGCACATAATTGCAAAAGATATCCGCTTTATTCTACTTTCTCTTCCAGGATAGATTATTCCCCTTTCTCACACAGACAGGCCTGCTCTTCCATTAACCATTTGTATATGACATTCATAACTTTTCTTTTTCTTTGCCTATTCCTATACACTTAAAGCAGAGTTACATTCACAGGAAGACAAACATATAAATATCATACCAGACAGTGAGAAGGACTGGTTTGGCAAGTCTTTGGCAAACAGGTTTCCTAATTTCGATCCAAGCTGGCAAATTAATCATATGGATTACTGTTACACAAACCAATGGACTTTCAAATTAGTCTGAGCAGAAATAATCCCATTCTGTCTTGTTGTGCAGAAGGCTTTGCTGCCATTCCACATCTGCCTTGTGTTCCTTGCATGCATACAGGTGATTATGTGGAGTGCAACCCACCTTACACTTCATACATATGTTCTCTTCTTCTGGCTCCCTGGCAGGGCAGGGTAGGTCCAGATACTAATTGTTAGAAAACTAACAAAATAAAATAAATAGTGCTGTGATGACAAGGAGGGGTGGTGTGACCACGAAAGGAAACACATCAGCTTAGTTTGGCTTCCACCGTGAGGGAACCGCACCCTTATTCTTTTATGCTGTGCTGATCACTGTGGTATTTTTGCACTGTACTGAGGTTTTGTTATCAATGGAACTAGTGCTGAATTTTATTTTTATTATTACTGGATCTGGAATTTGAGTATGTACTGATCTTTCATTCTTGGCCAGTGCAATTTATATTTGGAAGCTGACAATTCATCTATTTCCCCATAGACTCATACATTAACTTAGAAAATAATAAGAGTTTATGTGAATTCCATTTTTCTCAGGCATTTTTATTCCTGGGAGAGACTTCCATGGGCCAAATTACCATGAAAACTATATTAACATGATATTTCATTTTCTTACAGTAAAAGTTCATATCTTTCAGTACTGTTGACACTGTACACACATCCTCGGGGAATTACGACAAATATAAAAAGAAAACTCCTAAAACTGTGCATAAAAAACAGATGAAAGCTGCCATCTAACCTAAATATTCCCCAAGTAAAACTACAGCAAATTATTTCTCAAATATGAAAATTTTAGGCTACAACTGGGCATGATGCTGTATTGAGAGGCAAGGTTATTATTCAATTTTTGACCTAAAACCACTTCAGATATATGAAGAAATTAGTTGAAAAGAACATCAACACACAAACAAACCCCTTTTCTCTCATCATACGGGGCAAAGCAGGGAAGAACTAGGTGCCAAATTTAGACAAAAGCCACTCTTGTGAGGTGCAGCTGGTTCCTGAGGCTGGTGTGGAGTGACCCCTCCATGTTTTAAGCCTGGAGGAAAGGCTCTCAAAGGCTCTCTCTGCTACCATGCCAAGATGACTGCAGTGGAAGGAAACCACTGCCAAGGCCAGTGACCCTCTCTGTCCTGCCCCAAAGCCTGCCTCTCCTTCGTGCACACCTGATCTAGGGATATAATTTTGATAAGTTTTGAGGGTGCTAGGTTTGTCTCCATTGAATACCATGTGGGCAAGGCAGACAGAGAAGGTAATTTTAAGTCCAATTCAGATCTATGGTGACTGCACTGGAGATGCTTCACTCTCCCTTGACTACCAAAGGAGCTCAGTATGTGTATCTAATTCCTTAGCTCCTTCAGGCAGCTGGGTGAAGGGAAGAGGAGCTAACACAGGCTCAAATTAAATAGGGGAATGAGAATTAAGGAAGAATTTATACAAGAACCCTTGGGCAACAGTGCATGACTGTAGGATAAATATTCTTCAGCCTGACTAGAGGATCATTTTAACATCTTAATTGTAAGACTCGCACATAAAATGTAATACCATGCCCCTCCAGCCTTTGAATTATGAAAGGATGAACTGGGTCCTAAGAACATGATTTCTGCAAGCAAATAGCCAGCATTTCCAGAGATAATTTGTTAAGTAGACACAAGGGAAAAGAAGATTTCAAAAATCCCTTTTTCAACTTTTTCCTTCTGGAAAGTTGTATTGGTAAGAGATGGATTTACTTTCTTCAGCTAAACCAAACTTAGATGTAGAATGTTAAATGACATTTGTTTTGTGACAATGAGCTTTTGGTAAGCCTGTAAACTCATAGATCTCTTTTTTTGGATCATCAGTAATTATAACTCCTTCATACATTGGTAAAAGCTGCATACTCTTTTAAACTGGGCTATTTAGCTAACTTAAAATTTCACTTCATCATCTGAAAATATGCTTTTCTGTTCTATTTTTACATTTTTCTCTCTAAGCAGAGATGGATGCAGTTCAGTGGGTGTGGAAGTGCCAGGAGGAGGTATAATTTCTTGCATACATTATGATCTCCCATGTGAAGCTTGCTTAAGTTCTTCTATGAGGGAACTTACTTGAACTATATCATTTGGGTTAATCCTTTTTTTGGCATTGTGACAGAATTTGGGCCTTTGTGGACACCAGGTCATTAACCACCCTTACTACCTTCTTTTTAGGGGCAGCACACTCTCCCAGCCAGGGCTGTATCGATTCCCTCCTGGGCTTTTGACTGAAGAGATCTGTATAAAACATTAACATTACAGTTCTTGTCCAAAAAAAGAGCCAAGTAAATTCTTCTATTTTCTATAAATAGGATAAAGAAGGAAGGTGCTTTTCTGGTGTGGGAGGGGAATGTAAAATGATACCATGTCTGACCAGTTACCTCATCTCTATGCACAGGCATATGCACATGCATACTGAGCTCTAGCCAATGCTGTGAGCTTTCTGCTCTCTATCTTCAGAGTCTTTCAGTGCAAAAAACCCAATATAAAAATATCAAGAGAAGCCTTTCAACAGTGACATATATCAGGCTGCAAAATCACTTCTCCCAGGGAGTGATGAAAACCCTATCATTGATGTTACGAACAATAGTAATTATTAACACACAATGTGCACAAATCTGGACATTAAATGATCTGCCAGACATACCTTCAAGATGTCACTGCCACACAGAGGCATGGATGGAGTTTTGGACCTAGGGCCCAGAGAGCAAACCTCTTTATTAAAAAAAGAATTTACAGTCAAGTTTATCTCTTCTAGCTGGGTCCACAGATACTATATAGCCCCCACAGCATTTGCTTACAACAAGAAAAAACACTGGAAAATACTGTCTGGAAGACAATATAGGTAGGGCCAAAGAAATTACCTATTACTTTCTAAGGGGATTTTTTTCAGAGACACAAAGTTAGGTATTCAACCTGCACTGAAATCCAATGAAACCTGAACATCTAACTCCACAGGGGTTTTGAAAATACTGACCCCAAGGTGTTAGGTCTTTCTCTTGGCCATGCCAGGGTTAGCATGCAGGAAGTCCCTGCAGGAGATATCTGTGAATGAGATCAGAGCTCAATCATAAAACAGTGACAAAATCATCTGGTGCACATGGACGTGTTCTCAGTGATGAGTATTTAACCTCATTATTTCTGTGTTTATTACATTTTTTTTCCTCCTTGTGTTGTTTCTGCTTTATCGGCAGTTTTTAGTTTGATTTGTATTTTATTATAATTTTCTTTGCTAGTTCTCAGTCTATTTACAGAGAACAAAAGAATGTAAAACAGTAGAATAATAGTGTTTATTTTCACAAGTTTGGACCGATCAAATAACTCATAAGTCCCAAAGTGGAACCATGCTTGAGGTAGGTTAGGTCATCTCAAGTGTGGGGAAACAAACAGAAATATCCTATTCTTTGCTATTGTTTGTTGTATTTATGCCGCTTGAGGGTTTTAACAATACCACATATATAAAACATTTGTTCTTGCTTTCTGCATTATTCAGAGCTTTCTCAAGGCTCTTTGGTGCTTTTTTTCCTGTGATGTTGCTATGCTTTAGTGACTTTCTCAATTAATTGAGCAGAAAAGTTAGAAATGGCTTCTAGGAATGAGCCAGAGGTGCTGAAAAGAAGGTTTTGTCTTCTGAATGCTTCTATGTTTAAAAAATGTTGAGAGTTTTAACTAGTTTTCTTCAACTTATTCCCTTGATTCTTGTTCATATGCACTGACAAACCTTATTCTAGCAGAGAGGAACCAACCAACCAAGAGTTGATGTTGCAGTCCCATCAAATCCACAATTGTTTTCTACACTGCTTTGATTTTTGACAGGAGGTCCAAATATGGATGTCTAAAGCAACATCTGCCCCCTAAACACAATACTTCAAAATCTAATAGTAATCATGGGTGTGCTGTTTCTTTAATTTGCAGTTTAAAGCACTTTTAAGACAACTGGCAGCAAAGTTGGAAAATAAAGGCAAAGGGAGCAGCTTGCTTCAAAGAGCCTCCTCTGAGCCACTCACTCTGCTCACAGCTTTGGATATCCACAGTCCTGCTGAAGGACAATGTAGTTCATTACCCTGGATAACATAAAATCATTACCTATTTGAAAATATAAACCTGAAAAATGAAGTAGGTCAGCAGCTGCTGCTTAGGCTGCTGAATTCTACTGCTGTGACGTCCAAGTGCTGGCAGCACGAGTGATCAGAGTCCTGAGGCTATTTCAACATGAGCATTTGACAACTACATAGCTGAAATTTACTGTTCATTATTCTTCTGGAAAAAAAGAAAATCAGGCTTAAATTGAAAGTCTTTTCAAAAGTGCTGAGTTCTTAGAAGCTATCATTAATTTTCAAAGGAGCTGTTGGGTGCTCAATTGCTTTAGAATAATTACATTTCTGTCTGTGGCCTCAGCAGCCCAACTTGATGGACAGAGAGTTTTATTACAGAAGCTTTAAGCACACTAGAAACTCCAAAAGAAAAAAAAAATGGCACCTTCTGAGTATTTTGTTAAGGTCATGACTGAAAAATGCTTGTGTTGGAAGAATAAATAAAATCCTAATAATGACCTCAAAAAAGTTGGGAATGGCAAACAAAAGGTTTTGTTTGAGAATATCATCATTCACTCCTGTCTCCTTTTTCTCTCTTTTTTTCTGAAAGATCCTTGGCATTGATGCTGCTGAAAAACAGCCCACCACTCACTGCTGCTCCTGCAGGCAAATGACAAAATGACTGGCTGGTATCTATCCTACTTAGGGCCAGACCACTCTATAACATATTGATCTCAGATATCATTTGAAAGGCCCCAAAAAAGTGCCAGAGAGTGAATTAGCTATCAGGTCTCACAGACAATAGAGGTGCAGAGCTCTACTTCAGTTCTTAGAGCTCTTTAGGAGTGGAGACCCATCTGATGCTGCCCCTGAGCTCGCTGTGTGCAGCAGGGTGAAATCCCAGCTGCTCCCACCCTTCCCACTCATGGTCTTGGAAAGGCGATTATCACCTGCATGTTTGAAGGCTGCTGCCCCCACCTGGTAGGCAGGAATGAAGGACGTCGAAGCTAGGTGGGACAGGTCTTTCCTGACTGCTCAATTTGGTGAACAGCAAGATAAGAGGATGGCAGAGGAAGGACATGAACTCCAGACACAGTACTGTGACTTAGAGCACAGGCAGGCATACCTTTTGATAGCACCAGGAAAGATTTAGATTTGGGCGATGTAAAGCTGTGTTGTAGTGGTTCCAGTCAAACAAAGGTAGGGGACTGGACAAGGGAGTTTCAAGCACAGGAGCACGCTGAGGTACCCGGATGATGCAGGACTGATTTTTGCATTCTTTCCAGACCTAAAGAAAGCACTCTCCTGGAAAGCAGGAGAGCAGAGAAAAAGCAGCAGGGTCACAGTTGCTGTTTCAGGCTGCTCTTGGGATGGTGTGTCCACATGCACTGCCTCTCATTCCTTCTGTAGTGAAAGCAGTGGCTTAATTTAGCCTTTAATGACCAATTCTGTCACCTGATTTAGAAAGGAGAAATCACTGTCTCCAGGAACAGCAACACCATAGGCTAAATACAGTTCAAGTACAATTCAGCTGATGCCAGTAGCATGAATATGGCTTAGTATGTCATCTCTTGGTTTGGCCCACAGAGTTAGTGTGGTGAATGTTATGGTTTTGTTTTCTTCGTTTAATCCTTGGTACCTCTGTAAGAAAGACTGCAATATTTAGATCTGGAAAAAAATCTGTACTTGTATAAACATGAGGATATTATTGTGTATATTAAAGTGTTCAGAGGGTATTATCCCACAGTCCATCCCATATTTAGTTTGGACATTACTACATCTTGGAAAATGGGAAAACTTCCAGATAATTCCTTTACCTTGAAATATCAGCAAACATAAGGGTATTTTGAGCTTATCCCCTGCTAAAAACTGAACAAGTAGCATTCATGGTTGCAAGCCAGAAGAGAATCTCTCTTTAAGTAATGCAAAATGGGTCAAGTTAAATGCCGAAGTAGTTTCAGGCACAAGGGTGAAAAAAAGTTCTTAAAGAGCCCTTTTCTTCTTGGAGGAAAATAAATCCACTCAATTAATGGCCATTTACTCCCATTCAATACAGCCATTTCATGTACTAGTGATGTATGTCACGAGATTGTGGTTTGTTTCTAAATAAACTAATAATATATTGTACCCACCATTTCTCCTGGATTTTGTGAAGAAATGGAGATTGGAGCAATATCTCCATGTTTCTATGCAGTTTACTGAGGGGAGTAGATATCTGTGTGCACACATTGTCACCACTGACCTGAGGAGAAGAATGAATTTAATCCCTAGTTTTTTTAGCAGCAGAATACTTTTCAGTCTGGATTTCATAAACTTTATGATGGAGGCATGAGACAATTGCACAGATGGCAGGAAAACAAGCTGAGGGATAATAACAATGAAAGTGGAAGAATGGGAAAAGCAGAAAAATTAGTGAGTGGAAAAAAAACAACCAACTGGTGGAAAGAGCAGCTCTTATCAGACAAGAGAAGCTACTTCCAGAACCAAAATCACACACTGAGAACAGCATGAGTAGCAGGGAAAAGTTGGATCCCTTGTCCCAAGGGAGAAAACAAACAACAGAAAAACCCCAAAGCACACAAGCTGGAAAGCAACAAGAGGGAATGGAGAGGGCAAAGCATAACATTTCTTCCAAGCTAAAATGTTTCCAGATTGTTCTGATATTGAAAAATATTTAGAAAGAAGATTTACCAGATCCCAATGCATCTGGAAGGCAGAGCCTCCTAAAAGGTCAAGTCCCCTGTTTGGCTTTTTTCATCAGTTTATTTTTTTCTGCCTGATTTTGTTCTAATTAGTTAAATGCTCTGCCATGGATTCCCCGCTAGGCCACTTTCTAACACTGATAACTGTTCAGTGTGAAGGCAAGAGAAAAATCTTCACCCCTCCAGTTACCCTCATGGGATGAGATGTGTAACTTATTTGTAGATACCACTCTTAGCAGATGCTGATGATAGCAGCAGAGAATGTTCTAAACTGTGAGACTCACTAAAACCTGGAAAGGAAGGGACTACTTTCCTTCATTCAGCAATTGCTACTCAAGCCATCTGCCTCCCTAATACTATCAGTTATCATCTGCATGGGTAAACTAAAGGATTGCAGTGCTGTCCATCAGTTAAGGTACCTTCCCAAAGAGTGAGTCTGGCCAGGGACTTGTGCTGAAAGCTGCACTTTGTTAACATGGGCAACAGGAACAGAGACTCAATGCAGTGAGATGCTGCCACATCACTCCCTTCTGTGACAGAAGGCATGAAGCCTGGGACATCATTGCTGTCCTAGTCTAAATGAGGCTTATATTTTTGTCAGCCTACACACATTGGTGTATTTGACCAAGGGACCAAGCTGAGCAGTCTCAACTCCCCCACCATTAATGTTGCTTAGCAATTAGCTCTCTCCCTGACTCTGATTTCGGTTCTGCTCTGGGTAGCTCTCTCCAAGGCACCTGGATATTACAGAGCAAGCTCTGAACCGTGTGTGTCACATCACTTGGCTTTATGCCACAGGATTCACCACGAGTGTTTGTTTAAGCAACATTATGGACACACCCTGCTATTCCCAGTATAGCGGCTTGTTCACGCAGAAAGGAGCATTCCTTAAAACCCTAGGTACTTATGGGCCAAAAGTAAAGGTCTTCAATGTTTTTTTTTAATTCATGAGATTCCATCCATTTCTGAAACCTTTTTGTCCCTATTCCAATCAAGGGTAGGTTTCCAGGGACAGAGTAGCCTGGGGTGGCATCCAACGCCAATTGGGCCATCAGCGTGGCTTCACCCCCAGGGCTTCTTCTCAGAGTACTGCAACCCCACAGAAAAGAGCCCTGGAGCAAGGTCAGGACCCTGCTGCTTTCTTTATCAGTGCAACATCAGAGTCTTCTTCAGCTGACCCAAGAGGAGACATGCAAAAGCCTGCAGTTCTGAGCAGGCAACTCTCAGCCTCATCAGGGGTGCTGCACAAATGAACAAAGTATCTTGTTGGATTTTTCTCTGCCAGTTTTGCTTAACTTGAGCTGAGCAAGTGGTCCCAAAATTAGAACTGTCTGCAAAAACGTGTATCAGAGGTGAAATCATCAGCTTGTGCAATTACTATTGTATGTGCCATAGTTCTCTGCCTACAAATACAAGGCAGCAAGCAAGACTTAAGCCCAGAATATTATCAAAGCCAAAACATGCAAGCAAAGAGAGCCAGAATCCATAACTTAGGCAATAATTGCCTTTTCTGCCCACAAGCAGTGTTTTACAGAGTACCACAAAAACTGCAAGCAATGCACTAGGTCCAAGCCAAAGTCCAGACAGCACTGCAGCAGGTTATATTGCCAAGGCTGCTTCCCTATGAGGCTCAGCACACAGCAATATTCCCTCCCTGAGGCTGCCACACAGCTGCAGCTGCAGCTGTAGGGGAGCTGTACCCCAGCACTAAAGCTGAACTTAAAAAAAATTTATCTCTAGGGCCTTCTACTAGATTTTAAATACAAACTGTCATAGGCAGAATTCTACCTGAAGAGGGCTGGTTGGTCAGACACGCTGACTGAAATAACATAATTGAACTATTTAGGCCAAAGATCTCCTACTGCAGATTTGTTTTGAGTCTGCAAACAGTCTCTCAGTGGCCCCAAGTTCTGTGAACCATCCAACCTACTCATCTCTGGGCTGCTAAAATTGAAATGCAAGTATGTTCTTGCACCCACAGCAAGCTCCTTTGGAGGAACAGCAAAAGAGTTTGCAAAATCAGTGACAAATTGGTTCTATCTTTTTGTGAATGGTACAGGATGGTCTCAAGTCTGATCAGCGAGGTGAACTCTTCAACAGTTCTGTTTGGAGCCAGGCTGTAAGAGGACGGAATTTTCCTGCTGTGGATTTGTTCTAACTCTGCATTTCACTGCAGGTTACTTTGCTGATCTTCCTATGGACTTCAGGATGTATGTCTCACCTAGGTCTTGAAACAATCTCTTCTAGACTCGACCTCAGCACAGGACATACTGAGTGTACTTGCTTCATCAGGACAGAGTGTTTGTGAACTGCTGTTTAACAGAGACACAGATAAAATCCTCAAGTCCTGATACACACTGCCCTTTTGGTCCCTAAATTAGCAAAATTTCAAGCTGGATCCAGATGCCAGTTTTGCAATTGAGCTGTAACTGTGTCATCAGTCATGGCCTCCGTGGTTTTGTGAAAACTCTACCATGTCCAAAGGCGATTAGGGGACTGAGGTATGAGGAAAGGCTGAGGGACCTGGGACTATTTCAAATGGAGAAAACTGAGAGGGGACCTCACCAATGTCTGTCAGCATCTGAAAGAAGGGTGTCAAGAGGATGGAGCCAGGCTCTTGGTGGTGCCAAGCAAGAGGACATGAAGCAATGAGTAGAAACCGATGCACAGAAAGGTCCAGCTGAACATGAGGAAGAACTTTACTGTGTAGGTGACCAAGCACTGGAGCCCAGAGAGGTTGTGGAGTCTCCCTCACTTTTGAGATAGCCAGAAGCTGCTTGGAAACAATCCTGAGTGACGTGCTTCAGGGGATGCTGCTTAAGGAGGGAGCTTGGACGAGATGACCTCCAGTGGTCCCTTTAAACCTTAGTTAACTATTTCCCTGGCTGGCCATCCCATCACTGCTCTGGCACTGGGAGCCACTTCCTATGCTCTTCCACTGCGGGGGGGGGGGGGGAACGACAGGACACAAGGGACACGCGGGACGTTGTGTGTGTGTGTGAGTGAGCATGTGTGCATTTTTTCATTATCACTGTGCTCATAATTAAAGCGTTTTTCGTTTTTTTTTTAAGAAGACTTTGCACTTAATACACAGTTCTGCACGTGTTCTCACGCACAGGCCAATCTACTTCCCAGCAAGTTTACAAAACTTTCCAGCCAGCCAGCAAACACTCTAAGCACAGGAGACAGACTTCTAAGCGTGTGAGGAGGCCACACCAATTAAGACAGGAAACAGTGTTTGACATTATGCAGGGGCTCAGGAGAAGCGGGATGACATGAAAACCAGAGGGAACAGGGCTGCGCGGGTGGAGCGAGCAGAAGGAGATGTCGCTGCCGCCACAGGCGGCGAGCAAACTGCGACATGACCTTTAATTCTGAGCGGCTCAGACTCCTCGCCCTGCACTGAAGCCTCCCATCACCACCACGACGAGAATCAGCCAAGTCGTGCGAGCGGCTCTCGCCGCAGACATCCCAAAATCCGTACGGCTGCGATTCTCACCACACCAAGTACAGAAACATAGCGTCGTACAGGCACATACGTGCCCGTGCCGCCACGGGTGTGGGACAGAACAGGGGACGCACACAGGACACAAGAAGGGGACACACGCGGGACACAGGGGACACATTCGGGACGGACACGGGATACACAGGACGCACGGGACACACAGAGGGGACACCCAAGGGCACGGGACACACACGAGGGACACACAGACGCCCTCAGCGCGGCCCCGCGCCGCCGGCCCCCCCTTCCCCCGCCCCGCGGCTCGCGCCACCCCCGGCCCCGGCCGCTCCCCGGCGGCCGCGGATTGGCTGCGGGCCTCACGCGAGCGGCGCGCGCGCGCGCGCGCGGGGCGGGGGGCGTGGGAAGAGCGGCTGTGCCCGAGAGTAACCCCGGCGCGCGCAGCGCCCCGCGCGACCTCTTCCCCCGGCACCGGCGGTGACGCGGCGGCCGCGCGCGCCCCGCGCCCCCTCCCTCCGCGCGCGCGCTGCAAAGATGGCGGCGCTGAGCAAGTCCATCCCCCACAGCTGCTACGAGATCGGGCATACCTGGCACCCGAAGTGCTCCTGGGCTGTGCTGCACGTCACCCAGAGCGCCCTGGCAGAGTCCCTCCGCATCTATGGCACCCTCTACCTGGTGGGTGTGTGTGTTTGTGCGGCAGCCCTGCTTAAGGGGGGGCCTGGCCTCAGACGACAAGGGCAGGAGGGGTATCAGAGAGGGGGGAGCCTGGCCTTGGTTTTGGGTGGATTCTAGGGCGCAGGGGGGAGCCTGGCCTGGAGTGGAAGGGGGCTATAAAGGACGTGGTGAGAGCCTGGCCTGAGCGGAGGGGGAAGGGCATAGGGCTGTTTTTGGGGAGGGCGCAGGCGGTGCCATGGCGAGGGGAGTCTGGCTTGGGGTGGTGGGGAAGGACATAAAGCATATTGAGGACGGGAAGCTCGTCTGGGGTGGCGGGAGAGGGTTATGGTCGAGGCAAAGGGTAGGAGACAAGTCAAGGGGCAGCCTGACCCTGGAGTGAAGGGAAGGAATCGCAAATAGTATGGTTTGGTGTGGAGTCTGGTGCTGGGGATGAGAGGCATGGTGGTGGGGCCGTTTGGTGTAAGGGCTGGAGGGTTGTGTGGTGGGGAGAACCTGATGTTTGAGGGGGAAAGGCATGACAAGGAGAATATGTTGAATCTGGGCCAAGTAGGGCAGAAGAACGGCATAGGGGGTGGTGGCATCTGGAGGCATAACATACTGTGAGCGGATTGGTGCTGGTGGATTGAGGGGCATGGGCACATGCCTGAACATTGTATTCTTGTCATCTTCCGATACCTGTGATACCTGAATGAAAAGCCTTAGTGTTTGCCTGGGAGGCTAGCATTGTGTCTTTGGCAGTAGCAAGTGTAATGCACGTGTGTTGGTGACTCCTTCGTAATCAGTGCTTTAAGATCAAGGAGATTCCATTGCATAATGAAGCAAGACTAAAAAAATTTATGAAGGCTAAAGGAGTCTGAGCATTCAGAGAGTATCCTACAGGTGAGGTATCTTAGTGCTACTGTGCAATTAGACTTGGTTATATCACCTCAGCTGGCACATTTCCAGCAAATTAGGGTGTAGATAGAAGAGCTGGGATGTGTTTGCATCACCTGTGTAAACATACCCTGGAAGCCGATCTAAGTTGGAATCGCTGCAGGTGAGCGCTTCTGTCCCCACTTCCCTAGTGCTTCTCCCTAGTGGTCCTTGGGGAATGAGGAGTGAGCTGGCCACCGAGCTGCCCCAAGCTAGCTGGACAGAAAGAAGCACAAGTCACTGAGTCTGAACCAGCCAGTGATGGTGCAACAAAATTATTGAGCTATGTAATAAAGAAAAGGAAAGGAGTGGGACTGCAGCATCCTGACATCATTAGGTTAAGCTCCTATTGAAGGGTTTCTTGAGTGAAAATTGTGATGACATCCATTTATATGATAAAATAGTAACCGGTAGCTCTGTGAACCTAAGGAGTTGTCGTGTCTGACAGTGAGCATTTTCACTCTGAACTGCCACAGACAGGAGTGGCAGCTGTTGGTGGGAGCTTACAGTGAGCTGTATCATGAAACTAACACAGAGAACATTCTCTCTTCTCCTCTACCTTTAACCAGTACTATTTTCTTTGTGTCTATTTTCTATCTAGTTTGCTCTGTAGGAGCATAAATACTTGTACCAGCAGAGCATGGTTCTGAAGTGAGCCATGAGAGGTGTAGTGGTGATCTTTCAGGTCTGGCTAAGTATAAAGCAGCTTAAACAGTTCTGTAATTAAATCGAAAATCCCCAACAGCCAAACCTGGTCAAGAGATTTCCTGCTCATAGCTCTGTTATGGTTCACTCAGTTGTGCAGTCATGGGTTTGGGGAAAAGCTCCCACTTTTTATTTCTTTGAAAAGGAAAACAAATCTGAAAATACAAAATGTTTTCCTGACGTGATTTGTATTGTGACCCCATAAACGGTTCCATCTTGTCACAAACCCAAAGTGAAGTGGGAGCCTTCTCAACCAATGTCATGCAATATTGTAAAACTTCTGCCTCACTTTTTGCACTGTCTCCTTTGCAGTTCGGTTTAGTTTCTCTTAGGTTTTTGTTGAGAGTGTTTAACTTGACCTGCCAGAGTAATCTAAAGCTGAGTTGCTCTCAGATCCTGTCTAAAGAGAGAGGAAGCACTTGCCAGTCTCTGCTTCCCATACATAATTGTACTTTTTCTTTGTGTGGTTCTGGACCTCATCTCTCCATGAGCTAACCCAGAAGAGGTTACTTACCCTGCTTTTAGCTGGGGTCATTTTCAGATGCAGTAATGTCTTGATTTGGATTATTGAGCAGGATTTGATGAGCACCAGAACAAGTGTAAGGTAAAGAGGAAAAGCGTGCAATGTGGGCTGCAGAGGAGGAAGCAGAAGCTTTGCAAGTTAAGTAGCCTGGCAGGGAAAGAACAGTCTTGAATTGAGAGAGTCATCACAAAAGTCATTCTTTGCTGGACTTACAGCTGTGCTTGAAAACCTTTTAATTTAAATGAAATACCACAGGTGTACAGCAGAAATGTTAAGGTTCACATAAGAGGAGGGTCTTAAGTTATTTTGTCTTTATAGTTATATCAGTGTGTGTTCAGAATGTTTCTGGTAGTACTTAGTCCCAGTCCTTTGTAGAGCTCAGCAACAAAAAATGCACTTCATTTTTCTATGTCAAGCCTGTAAAATGGCTTCTGATTGTTCCTCCTGTTGCTACAAGCTAATAACTAAGGAAAGGAGATGAAAGAGTTTCCTTTCACAAAAGCTTGTGTAGAAATGAATGTGAATGAATAAATAACCAGAGGTTGTTCCCTGGGAGAACATGGTTAGGGACAGTTACAATCCAGAGTCCAAACTCATAACAGCTTCACCCCACATCTCTCAAAGGCTTTGTTTCTCTTTGGTCTGTGGGAGACTGATGGAGCTGAATTAAGTGGTGTTAGTAAGTGAAATATTGGCTGTCAGTAAGTGACTGTATAGAGTCTTTGCTTTTAAGTAGTGCTGTACTCTTTGTTTAGTTGTTGTTTGTTTTTTTTTTCCTTCTCTTTTTAGTAATTGTGCTTGAATATTTTTTTAGTTGGGAAAAAATATATCCTTGAGGCACCATACTTGCACTGTCTTTAGTTTTGCTCCAGTACAAATGGATTGCTTTAGTGAAAATGGGCTTCACATCTACATTGAATTGTCTCTCCCCATATGAAGTTGCTGACATGAATGCCTGTTTTGTAATTAAGGCTGCTTGTGTTTTCACAAACCAAATGTCTCCATATGCAAGTCTTATGAGACTCACTTAAAAAAAAAAGTTGCTTAGCATCTATACCTGTGGAAGAATCCCTAAACAGTCTTTCATAAACCTTGTAATTATACTTTTTGAAAACTATTTGCCTTATTCTTGAAGCTTCAATGAAAAAGTCCTTCCTCAGAATTTTCTGTATTTTCTTCCATCTATACTTTGTTTTTACACTAGTCAAAGCTAAACAAAATGGGAAAGTGTCATGTTGTGTTTTCGAAGCTGGAGAAGTCAGACTTCTAGAAATTCACAGAGGTGAGGAGAAGAAAAGGATTTAACAGGGAAATTGCATGAAGCTAGGAAAAGGCTGGAATACTGGCTTTGAGTTGTCTCAGCTTCCGTTTCCCAAGATTCTGTTGATTTCACATGGGTAAAGTTCTATTCATCACATGCATTAGAGCAAAGTTCTCTTTTCCTGGGGGTTTGTGCGTTTTAGACATTTGTTTGCTGATAGTGCACAGGAGATAAATGTGCTCAGTTATTTGTATGAAGTCTTTGTAGTGTATCAGAGATAACCTGATCAGGTAACATTTTCACATAATCTGAATAAGGTAAAAATTGTTTGTTTGCTACTTCGTGGTAGCAATTCTAGAACTCATTCCTCTAACCTTTTGCCTATGGGATGGCAAGAGTCAGTCATGCCATTTACCTTTCCTTTCTCTTAGTCTGATTGTCTACTCTCCACCTAATTTAAGACAGGCTCCCTCCCTCACTTTCCAACCTGACTTCTGTCCTGCCCTTTTCCCTTTTAAACCCAGGTCTTCCTCTCCCCACCTACATCTCCTGCCCTTCCTTCCCAGCACCACCCCCTTCCTCCCCTCTATCTGCTGCCCTTCCTTCCTGCTGCTAAAGGGCACAGCCAGAGCACATCCTTGTTTGAGCACTGGCCCAAGCTGACTCTTGGCTTACTCCTGGCTCTGACTGCAGACACCTCTCCCCCACTGATCTGCTGGCATAGAGGAGAGGAGCAGCAGGCCTAGGGCAGTGTGTGTGCCAGTGGGTCTGTTTCACATGTCCTCTGCACTGAGGGGTGGTTGAGCCAACTCCTTAGAACATATGTAACCGGAGTCTGCTGCTCCAGTGCAGATTTTAATGATCCTCAGTACTTGCCCTATTTTATTGATTTTTTTTTTCTTAATTTCTTCTCATACTCTTTTCATGCTCATTTTCTTACTTTTGATTCTCATTTTGGTTTCACTTCTAATATTTCTTCCTACTTGTGTCATGTCTACTTCTTCCTGTGCCTAGAATAATCTTCAGGTTTTTAGATGCCAGTTGCTTCTTTCCCTTTCTCTGTCAGAAGGATTTTTTTTCTACTTAGGATTGCAGTGCTGTTGTCTTCCTGAGCCCTCTTTGACCCATCAATAACTGTATTCTCTATCTTAATCTCTATTCTTATTCTGTAGGGATAGCATTGGATATCATATTGTCAGAGACACAAATGCTGTCAGCTATTGTATAAATATGCAGTGCTTTTCCTTCCTCTGCAATATCAGTGGGAGGGACATTGGTATGAGTACAGGATGGGCCAGGGAGCTGCAGTGTAAGCAGCCTGTGGCAGCTGGCAGGTCACTTCACAGGTAAATCACTGTTTGACTTGAGGCAGCAACAGCAAGAACAACTCTTACTGTGCTAAGGAATTATTTTGAAAATGGTTGTAGGTGGGACAGAATCACAAGCCAAAGATTAAGCCGAAGTGTGAGTCTCACATCACTTTCCTGTCTGTATGGACATTGCTGTAGGATTGGGCCAGAGTTTGTTCCCAAGGATGGATGGTGCACATTGGCTGCTACTGCTTCATGTTTGCTTTGCACACAGCTTCCCTTGGGAGAGCTGTTTGAACTGGTCCTGAGCAACACTAAAGTGGATCCTCTCTTATCTGCCAGCATAGATAGAATTGTCATATGTCATCTTTCTGAGGAGTGCAAGAAGGCTGCACTCCCCAGACTGTATTCTAGAGTACTCTGGAATTGCTGGGTATATTAAAATGTGATTTTTCCTTGTTTGTGCTGCAAACCATTGTGTATTTAAAAGTAGGGTGGGGAGACTATGGAGGATGATGGTGTTTGTGGGATATGCTTCTGGATGCCAGCTTGGATCTCTGGGGTAGGCTGTCAGTAATCTTTCTTCTGTCTGATCCAGTACCTAGAGTTGCTGTGATGATGGTATGGGATTGCCTTCTTTTGGATATCTGTTCATCTTAGTACTGGGCAGTGTCCTGTGTTTCTCTGCTATGTTATGAATGACATGTAGGACACTGTCTTTTTGCCTTTAGATTCTTCTGGAAGATGGGTTAAATATGACTAAAATTAGCCTAGATGATACTAAACTAAGAATCTGTGACTTCTTCATTCCAGGCTGTGATCATTCCACTCTGTTCAGGTGGATTTTGAGCCACGCTATAAAAATTCTTTCATAAATTGAAAATAAACAAAAGGAATCTTTTGCTGAGATATGCTGAGAATTTAAAAAAAAAACATATAATGAATTCACTTGAACTGAAAAATTTATGCTCAAAGATGCAAGGGGTAACCAGGAGCCTGCATCACGGTAATGTTGGAAATCAGGGAAAGCCTCAGCCTTGACTGACTGAGCAAAGATCTTGGTAAAGATGCTACAAATATTGAGAACTAGCAGGGACTGTTTATCAAGGAATAAATCTGTTCTCTTTAGTTGGTGCAGCTTTACAGTAGAGTGCAGGAATTTCAGGGTAGGAGGACAATCCTTGAAAATTATGCTGAGTTAGACATTTTAAGGGGAATGAAATGCAGTCTCCAACTCATTTCAGTAGAAGAAAAACAAATAGTAAAGATAAGTTGTCATGAAATGAGAGTGATTTCAGGCTTGAAGGTAATTTAGATGTCATTAAAGAATATGTGAGTACTGTTTTTAGTTGGTTGGATGATATGGAAAATTTAAAAAAATCCAAATCAAAACAACTCAGCCCACTAATGGTGATCCTCATATAGCATCTCGCATGAAACAGGGCAACTCAGAGAGCAGGAGGCACATTCTTCTTCCTCAGAGTATTGCAGGAACTGAGTTATGAAATTAAACAATGTGCAGGCCAGGTTTTGTAATCTGTGAAATCAGGAGGGGATGAGCTAACTAAAGAAAAACAAATCTGAGTGTTTCAGAGGACACATGAGAAAGAAGTTGCTTATTTGAACAAGTCTCTTTCAAAACCCAAGTGTTACCTGAGGGCATTTTGAGATTCAGTTACTCCAAAGCACTTAAAATTTATTTTTATAAAACAAAGGAGTAATGTTGTTGTAAAATTTGTTAAAAATTGCAAATGGTTCTAAAAGAACATATAAATAAGTGAATATAATTTTGAAAGAAGTCTGTAGCTCTGCTACACCGTTTGAGTAATCTGAGGTATTTTCTTAACTGTTTTAAATAGTGGAGATTACTTTGCTTTTATCATGTGACTTAATTTATAAATTTTTCCTTGGGTTTTTTTAATGACTTGCAGCATAGGGATTATATAAACCATGTGCACTGTTGTATTGGTAATCTCAAAATTTTCATTTTAAAGGTGCCTCAATGTGTCAGATAGTTGTGCTTAAAAATACTATTGACCTCTGCTTTCCTAAGGGTTTGGCTAAGTGTTTACATATTTCTATAGGGTTTTAAAAATTCTTTATTTTTTTCCTCTTTTTCTTTAATAAAAATTTGTTATGATGCAGTTGATTTCAGCTGGATGCAGTGAAGGAATGAGAGATGGTAGTGCTCGTTTCCATTTTACATCAGTCAGTGTAGTATGTGTTGTGTAATTCCACCAAATTTTGATGGAGGGGTAGTCCTTGAAGTCATGCACTTTGTACAAACTTAGAACATAGTTAAGGAGGGAGGATGGAGGAGGGAGAGACAAAAATGTTGTACACAGGACAGCAGAATTGGCAGAAAGCCTGTGGTGTTTTTAGCCTGCTGTGTAACTGTATGTTGGCCAGCCAATTAGTACGTTAATTAAATCAAACTATCCTTTGTGTGCAGTGCCTCTTGTGGAATGCGTAGTTCAGGGATATAGGTGAGGATTAAGGATACTGGAGGTGAAGCTGAGGTTATTGTGGTTGGGTGATGAATACTTGTAGGCGTTACATGACACATTGTGAAAATAATCAGGCTTGGCTGGTGCCTCAGATCATGCTTGGGTTTGAGTCTTGTGTTTTTTTTCTGCTGGAACACCAACAGCCTAGCTCTAATCTTGCAGTAGACTAGGTAGCTGTGGTTTCGGGATGGCATTGGAATTGTGTATATTCTTTCCATGGTTAGGACACAATAAATAAATTCTGATTATTTTTAGATCTATGGGGCTTAGCATTTGCATATAAAGACTAAATTAAAAAAAAAAAAGGACTTGAGGAATGTCCACAAACTCAGGTACCCTGAAGCTGGTGGACTGATTTTTTATAATTACATTTTTTATTTTGGAGAGTCAAAATGCAGTTGTGTGAATTCTACAGTTAATGCTAGAAAATATTTTTCCTGCCTGTTTCTTTATTAATACTGACAAGGTTTTTTTTTTTTTTTTCAATGTATCTGTTAGTCTCTTTATGGAGATTATTATTTTGCCAAGGAAGTATCTACTGGATGTCCCGCTGCCCTCTCCTTCCATTCTTTCTGCTGTTCACATCCACTGCTAAGCCTTGACCAGTGCATTTAAGAATTTGGTTCTCATCACAATGTCCTCCCAGCTGACTTGAGTGAAGTGTATCCCAGTGGAAGCCATGAACTGCTGCATTCTGACATCAGATTTCATAATCTTTCTGCACTTTAATAATACTTATCTGAAATGTGAGGCACTGATAGGGACAGCAAAGTGGTATCCTGAAATATCTGGTAATTTTTCCATGTAATCACATCACTGGTTGTAGAAGAGTAGAAGAACTCTATAGTCTGCTCTTGCCTGCTTTCAGCCCTACACAATATTTAGCTTTGTTGATGTCTATAAAGCAGTTAGAAAATTTAAGCTTTTATAAGCTTTTTTTTTGTGTGTGTGTGCATGAAGCTCTATTGCTCTCACACATATTTCTCTCTCAATTAGTGCGGGTAATTTTCTTTGGAATGATTTGTGTGTTATTGTTTCTGTTTTTTTTCTGTTTTTCATTTGGGAGTAGCTTAGTGAATAGAAGGGAAAGCAGAAATTTACATTAATCTAAAACTTCCTGGAGACATTACAGAAATAAACTTTTGAATTTGATTTGACATTAATTTATAAGATACCAATCTTTCTGTGGTGCACTTCTTACACTTTGGTCTGAGGGAGCAAGGCTTCATGCTTTGGTATAAGGGCTGTGTTCTTAAAACAAACAAAAAAATTATTTTGTTCCAATGTTCATGTTCTTCCTACAATGTGCTAGAAATAGCTGAGTGGGTAGGAACTAGTTATCTGGCACTTGGACTACGTTAAGACTTTCCTTCAGCAGAAAAATTATCTGGATTGCATTATTGCCTAATCCATTATGCTCAAAGCAGTCTTGATACTTGATTAAGTAATGTGTAAATCTGTTTTCAGAGGTCTGTTCATGCGTGGATTTCTTCTTAATCCTTAGTTCAAGCTTCATTTTGGAAACAAGATTTTTGGCAGAACTTTCCCATGGTTAGTTTTAGTGGAATCCTCAGCTATCTCTGATTCTAAAACATCTACTTGCTATTCAGTGGACAACGTTTGGGAAGAATATCTCCCTCTCACAACCTAGCCTTTGAGATGTGCTGGCAGTATGGATTTGACAGGATGTCTTTCTTTCTTCTCATCAGCACTAGCAATATGAAGCTTGCTCTGTTTCTCTAAGCACTGATCAAAAACTCCCTCCAGTTTTGAGACTCCGGGGGAGATCAGTGCAGCTAAAGATAATTGTTGTATTGCATTAGAGATCAATCTTACAGATAATAATCCTAGTAGAATGAAAAATTGTCTCGTGGTGCACTCAAAGTACACTTTCATGGAGTCATAAGAGCACATAGGCTGAAGGGACCTTGGGAGGCCCTGAGGTTGCTTGAGGACTTTTCTAGTTAAGTTTCAAGGGTCTTCAGGGTGGAGAGTCCACAATAATTTTCAGCAATCTCCTCCAGTATTCAGCCACTCTCAAATGAAAACTTTTTTTCTTTAGATCTAACCAGAGTTTCCCATACTTGAGCTTGTCTGTTGCCTCTTGTCTTAGCCCTGGGTACCTCTGAGACAAGCCTGGTTTGCTACATCTTCCTGTTAGCTAGTTGCAGAATTTCTGTAGACAAAAAAGGTTTGAAGACCTTTAGTGTTTGAGTCATGAAATAAGCTATTCTTTATAATACCTGGGACATACATTAAACTGAACAAAAAGAATGTTTATTCTTTAGATTGAGCCTGTTTTCTGCTATAGACAGTTTTTTAGGTAATATACCAATTCTGTGAAGTATGTCAGGAATGTGTTGTTCTCCCAGAAGATGGTGAACATTTATTGAGGACTTGCAGTTATTTAATTGAAGCAGAAAGCCTTTAAAAATACATCACCACTTCACAGGCACTGTGTAAGGCATGTATTTGGATTACTTTAGTGATACTCTGACTATAATTGTGTGATTGTCCAGTTGTCTCAAAGATAGAACTCTGTATGTCAACATCTTAAAAGTTTTGATATCTGGCAGACAATGTTTCTGACAATTATGGCCAATGTTAACAAGGTAATAAAATTCTTCCTATACTTCCCATTTCATATTGCTTGATGTATTTCCTGGTATAAATATTGTAAGGGCTGGAACAAGTTCAAAGCAAATCTTTGTGGTATTGTCCATAAAGTTTAATAGGCTTCGTTTTACTACTTAAGTGGGTATGCCTTATTTTCTGTTTTTCTATTTCTTTACCATGTGCAGAAAGTGCCTAACTGAATTAATGTCTGTCTTCCATTTTTTTTTCTTCCCTTCTCCCTCAGGTTGCAGCTATTCTCAGGAAACGAAAGCTTGACTATTATTTGTACAAACTGCTACCTGAGATCTTGCAGTCAACTTCCTTTCTGACAGCAAATGGGACCTTGTATATTGTTTGCTTTTGCATTTTAAGGTTGGTATACTATCCTAAAAATGAAATATAATAAAGCAATTTTTGTGCAACTTTTCAATTTGTATAATACTTTTTCTCTTTTTGTAATTGGGTTGTTTGTAGTGCTTTGAAATAAGAAAAGCTACAGCAATCATCTTGATTTCTGATTTTACCATTTGAATATGAAGCTTTGCTTTTTAAAAATTACTTTATTCTCATTTTTGTAATCTTCTAAATGAGTAAACAAGTCAAGGTATCCACTTTGCTTCTTTTTCTCTGTTTTACAGATTCAAAATACATTGTTGCAGGAAATTCAGATAATTTCTTGAGGGGAGTTAAAAAGGCCTAATCTGTTTTTTGTAGAAATAATTGATGAACTTTGATATTGGTTTCTATTTTCCTCATGCAGAGGCTGTGGTAACTTTTAATTATACTGAACTTTATCCAGCCATCCAAGTTTGTACTTTTCCTTATGATCATAAATGAAGGAAATCCCAGCACAGCCTCTGGGATTCTGTAAGATACAGACTTGCTCTGAAAAATGAGCATAAAAGACATCTCTGTATTCTGTTTCCAGCATTTATTTCAAGTAACTATCAGGATAATGAAAAATTAAAAGTTGCTTTTTATTAATATGATTATGCATTTATTGTAGGAGATGTTACACATAGGCATGTAAAGCCTACAGTAGCTATGAATGTTTGAAAGTTAACTCACAGCATACTCACCAGCCCCTCTAAAAGATAAACCCCTTATGCCCTACTTCTAAATCTGTTTAGAGGCCTCTCAACTTTCCTTCAGAGGTGGAGGAGAAGGCAGAGACAAGGAGTTGGCTGAGGAGCCATGGAATGCTTTTCAAGTAAATAATTCTCAAAGGTCAAAGTGAATCTATAAGTAATGAGCTGTAAAGAATATGATGTTTTCTAGCAATCTGGGTTATATTACTATCGATTCATCTTTATTCCTCTGAACTGCAGAGTGCTGTTCCTTATTCTGCCATGGATTTGCCTGCAGTGCTTTATTCCAATGCTGTAGTTAAATGTTATTCTCTAAATTAAGCTGCTATGGTTTTAAGTTGTATGGTTTTCAGCAGATCCTCTGTAAGAGGATATTAGCCATCTAACAGATCCATGACCATGCCTGTGCTGGTCAGTGAAGTAGGTAAGAGATTAGTGTCTTACTCTGGTATAAGCATCACTTTTGCCTATGTAGGCATAGCAGTTTAAGCTGTTCTGACCTCCAGAACAGCATGGCCAGATTCAGACTGGGTAATGGAAGTGCTGCCTAGCCCACGTGCCCTCCAAGTCTCCTTGAAGCATTGTTTGGGTAAAGGACAGTTCCAGTGATTAAATGTGACAAGAAACATGTACGTGCTTACCCTGCCATTTATACAGCTGTATAACCAGCATCTTGGGAGGTGTACGTGCTTTTTCTCATGCAAAGGGATGCCCCTGAGGAGTAAACAGCTGCCACAGAATCCTTGCTGTAGAGTCTCTGCACACTGCCCACCACCTGCAATTGCAGGACTTGCCACTGAAAAGTTGTTGGCTAGAGTGCTGATTGAAACTGGTGAACTGAAATCACTAATAGAGGGAAAACAAGTGTTTAAGGCAGCCATGGTAATGGTGCCTGTTGAAGTACATGAATGTCCAGATATAGTGAGAATTTTGCAGCTTTTCTGTCCAAAATGAAATTCAGAGCCTCAGCAATTAAGTGATAAGGTTGTGTAAGAGCTATTAAATGACATTTCAGAAAACAATGGATAACATGATTGTTATCCATGTTATGTGTCAGAGAAGAAATACTTTCCATACTTGTACCCTTTGAAGAATGAGTACATACCTGGTGATGATCTATATAGTGCGTTTTCCATGTATTTCCAGGTGCCTGTGACAAGAATGCTTGCTAGGATTCATCAAGAAGAAAGGTGCTCTGTCTTCCAGGAATTAGTAAATGATTAGCAAGTAGTTAATATATGTGAAACAAAACAAGGTATAAATAATTGGATTGTATAGTAGAAATAAGTTGCCAGTGAAGTTCCTGTTATGTCCTTTGTTTTGGAAATACCTAAGGAATCTGGAAGAGGGGCTGAACACTAGTATGAGAGATTGTGTAAGATTATTTAGGGTACAGAAAGCTAAAACTGACTCTCATCCATTTCAGGAAGATCTGTTGCTTAAAATCACTTATGAAATTTGATAGAGAAAGTGCAAAGTAAAAAAGCAGCTCTGTCCTTACTCAGGGATGGGCTTTAAACTAGCTGCTACTTATCAGGAAGGTGTCTGAGGATCATTATGGGTAGGTTCTTTGAACAAGTCACTTTGGCACTTGAATATGGTCAAGGAGCTGTGTGAGTGGTGTTTGGAGAAAATATGAGACTGCACCAGGAAGCTGAATGAGTACATGACACCTTTACAAACTGAGCTCTGTATGCCTTTTTAAGAGCTTCTCCTAAGATCATACTGTTGAAAAGCCATTCACTTGAAATGTACTTAATATCTTGTATTTAATATACTTGTCTTGCAGCTTGAGTCATATAAACTTGCTTCTCTCGCCTGTTCTTGGGTGATTCATGGAGGATAGCAATGTGAGATTTCAGTCCTTTATTTTTAACCACTTTGTGTCTTTTTTAATGTTTATGTTTTCTTAATGTTTTGATTGAAGTTGTATTATTCTTTGAACTTATTGCTGTGTGATAAAGTGTACTTCCTTCAGTAGCCCCTGACGGCAAGAGTAATGGTATGTGATTATCTAGGCCAGAAACATTTTAAACCATCAAAGAAATACCAGTACCTCTGTTTCTGCATAACTGGCTTGAGTATTTCTAGAGTTGATATGCAACCAAGGAAAGAGATTGTTTGAGGCTGTGAAGATCTAGATGCTCTCCATCTGGTTCTAGATAGTGATGAGAAATTGGATGTGATAGATTTTTACTATAGGATATATGCTGCAGTTTTCATATCTGTTTTTGCTTGAAAGGTATATTCTAGCAGCAGCAGTAACTCAGAAGCAGAATTGCCCAGCAAGCCCTGTGCAGTTGATTGCTCTTGCCCTCCTGGAGTTCTAGACCAAAGCAATGGAGTAAGGGTTTGTAGCTGGACATGTTAATTCATATTCTTGGTAGTTTCTTCCTATCAGCTGGGAAAAACTACCAGAATTGAAAATGATGAAAATATTCTCAAGGATGTGAACTTTGGACAAGAATGTGCAATTAAAATTATTGCAGGCATTGTTTAATACTCTTACCATTTTACAGGTGGGTAAAATGTCAAAAATATTTAAATCCAATGTCAGCAATGACTTAGGCGCTTTGGGAAGATGTTTTTGTTTTGGAAGAGATTGCCAGGCTAACTTGACTGACTTTCTTTTAGCTCCTGGTTTTTTTTTTTTTTTTTTTGTGTGGTGAATTAGGGTCTGTGTACAGGCTGCTCTGTTGGCAGAGCAGTGAGAGTGATGATCTCTGTTAAGGATGTGTGACAGTCCAGCTGGGGGTTGTAATCTCTTCCACTGGTGAGATCCAGCAGACTACATCTGTCTGGGCTTCAGATGGAAGTGCTGAGTTCCTGTGTTGACAGGCATCACATCTGTTAAATGAAAGGTGTGATTTTTAGGTTTATGGTTCAATTACATGTAAAACCTCACAAAGACATGGTTCTGTTAGTCTATCAAGTAGAGTAATTAAGTTTGTCCATGTACATCTTGTGCATTGAGGAATTAGGTGCGTGACCTGAAAGAACTCCTCATTCTTAGTCCAATTTCTATCCACAGAATATATGAAAATAACCATGCAAGTAATAACAAAACCTAATTTTCATTTACTTTAGGAGAAGTTTAAATGTTTCAGTTAGTGACTGTACATTTTTATGTCCACTGAACTTTATTATGTAAAATGTGTTACTGTTGTTTCCGAAGTCTTATCAAACCAAACATGCAAGCATTCGTAAAAGGATTCTAAACCATGCCAAAAGAACAAATTACTGTTTCTTTCCCACAGAAAAGGCATTTGTTCTGTTACTTAACAGGTGTGTCTGGTAAGATGTGTTCATACTTATTAAGATGCTTAAAATGACTTCCCTGAAACTTCATACAGTAATTACTTTCTGAGAGAGTCCTAATAATGAACTTTAGCTCCTGCAGCATTTGGCATTGTCATCCTGAGAAATTATCCTTTTGCAGCCGTGGGAATGAGCAGTGTGTGTAATTGCCATTACATCACTTGCTGCTGATACACTGGCTCTCTTTTCACTTACGAACATAAGCTGGCATTGCTCGCTGGTAATGTTATTTTTGCAGAAGTATGAGATGAGGCTGCTCATGCCTTTGACGGCAAGAATGAAAGTGAGCTAATCAGATGGTGTTGATTAATTATCTTTGTTCTTTCTTCTGTCTTGTCAGTGTGAAATTTTGTCTAAGAAAGTGTCTTCTTCTACCGTGTATGTTTACCATTTTGTTTGTTTATTTTGTTTGCTGTGTTTTTAGAAGGGTAGACTCCATTGTAATGCTTTGTTTTCTCACTGGTAGTGTTTGTCAGCTGAGCAGCATTGGTATAATCAAAGTATGTTTATTATCATGCTACCAAAGGTCACAACTCTGACTCTTGTTTGCCTATGATTGGCCTGAATAAATTTGAAGTTGCAGCTCTCCTGGTCTTCTGACCAGACCAAACATGGTGGGTGACATTGTGTCTGACATGCAGTTTGGCTTTCTTCCCTTAATAATGACCAATTTATAGAAAGATTTTCTTTGATATTGCCATTTGTGTAACTCTTTTTTTTTTTTTTTCAAATTCTTATTGTTGAAGGAGTTTTGGCAGTTGAAATTGTGTGAACTCTAAAAGAAATCCAGATCTAGCTGCCAAAAATAAGAGCCATCCCAGCTTAATAGGACTGGGAATTCACTGTTGCTTCCATTTGTAATGTAGAGACTGATTCCTTGGCTTACTGTAAATGTGCATTTTCCTGTTTTTAGCATCAGTGGAATGTCTGTTTGGAGTTAGCATATATTATAATTATTTGACTTGATTTCTGTCTCACTGACTGCGTTGCTGCGTTCCACAAGGCAGATCTTCCTGAGCATCCTACTTGTATTTGGACAAGTAGCAAAGAGATGAGTGGCTATAAGGTCTTTTAGAAGATTTTTTTCTCATTAGTATCTGCAACTTTTCAGATACTAATGAAAAAATATGTATTGGAAGACCCTGATTTCCTGCAAGAAAAGTAGCCACTTAAATGAAATGAAAACATTAATGAAGTGTTTCAGGTATTTAGGAAGCACTTTGGGAACTCCTCTGAGAATTCTCCAGCTGTAAAAATACAATGATTAGTGTTTGTTAGTAAGTACAGATTAATGTAAGAAGACAAAATTAATAAATCATTTGTAATTTTGTAATACAGATAAAATACAGTGAGGTGCCTGAATGTTCCATTTGCATGTAATATGTGTCTGAATTACTTTTTCAGGAAGATACTTGGAAAATTCTACTTTTGGTCTCCTGGCTTTGGTGCAGCTTTACCTGCTTCTTACATGGCTATTCTCATTGAAAGGAAAAGCAGGTAGGGTTTGTGTTTATGGATTTTCAGCTTAATATAATCATGTTTCTTGTTTTGGTCATTTGATGATTGACATTTGACAGTTCAGTGGGCTTATTTCAGAGTGCTGGAAATATAGTTCATCTGAAATGGTGGTTTTTTGCAACATTAAATTTAAATCTAGAAAGCTACAGTGAAAAAACACTTTATGAACGTTCAGTTTTGTGTTTGTGGTTTGTTTTGTTTAACGTGCAATTGCATTGCTCAGGATTGCCTGATAAAACTTGGTTGCTTAGGGCTTCCTAATGAAACTATGGTTTTGTTTTGTTTTTTAAAATATAATTTGAACTATGTTTGTAATTAGTCACAGAGAAGGAGAATGCTGATGGCTTGAGTTAACATCTTGATATTAGTTAAGATGGAGGAATTACAGGGTGTTGTGGAGAAAATTGTGGATGAGTTGAAATAATTCAGATTGGTTGAAATGTAGTGGTACAGAAAGCAAAGCCTTTCACTTAAGGCAAGGTGCTGAAGTTCGTCTGTCAGAGGTAAGTTCATTGTGAAAGTATTGAGAGGAGGAAGAAAACTTTAAGTAACCCAAGGATAGCCCAAAGCTACCATTTGTAATGTGCCCAGGAGGATGGCAGATGAAATCCTGGCTTGTAAGGTTTTATTGTTGGAAATTCAACTTATGTTGGTAGCTTTTATAAATAGTGTCAGTTAACAATACTGTCTTAACTTACTGTGGAGTGAGATGCTTTAGGCATCTAGGTAGTAAGTTTAATTTAAAGAAGAGAAGGTAAAAGAAAGGTAAAGGATTACTCTTTTCAAAAAGATAGTGAAGGAGGTACTAGAGGTCGTGTGAATGCACTTTAGATTACTGTGAATGTCTGAAACTTTCTTAAGCAGTCATTTAAAAATAATAGCAAATATGTATCATTATGTTGTTGACTCCCTGTCAGGCCCCTTTCCTGAACTTCAGTTGTGGAGTAAGCAAATCCCATGCCAAGTTTTATGTATGTCAAAGTTCTGTCCTTTTAAAGGAATGCATTAGAGCCATTGTTTTTGAAGATTTAGGATATGTAAGAGTTTCTGGAAATATGGGAGCACTTCTAAATCACTTTGTTTAACGTAATTATAGGGAAAATAATCATAATTAAGTTACCAAATAATCATAATCAAGTTTCCAAATGAGTTAATTATCTTTTTCATGTTCTCTTTAGCTGAGTGATTTTCATCTTGTAGTAATTACTTGTAAGAGATGATACATTTTAGTAGAACTTTATCTAGTTACTTAGACTCCAGTGCTGCTGTTGGCATCAGAGTATCATTTTGGGGTGAGAGCAAATGTATTCTCTCCCTTTTATCAGTGGTTACACGGGCTTAACTTTTCCTACAGACATGTTACAATGCGAGGTTTTTCTGTGCCAAACTTCTAATATTTCTAGGTAACATTAAAGAGTAAGAAGTCAGGCTGGTTGTCAGTCTGTGACCTTCTTGTACCTTTCAGAATATTTGTGAGTGGAGAGTTGAAACTGCTTATGCGGCCGAACCTGTACAAGGTTTTCATATAACACCAAAACAACTATGAGGAAGCTACACTTCTTAAGAGTAACAGAAAAAGTAGGCAAACAAATGTTATATTAAATAGGTTTTTCTAGACTTGTTTGTGGCAATGTATGGAAGCTCTGACATGTTAACAGGATTCTGTTTAGCATCTGAAATTTGAAAGAAATGGAAGTTGAAATAGATGTATGTGGAAATGACAAAAGTATATTGGTACAGCATGTATGCAATGAATGATGCTAGAATACTTAATTTCAGTAGGGTTATTCCCCTTTCCATCAGAATCCATGATGTGTGGCCTGAGATATTTTGTCTAAAAATTCACATCATGTTGGATCAGTTAAAGGAAAGAAGGAAATCTTGGTGTTGCGTCATAACACATATACGAAAATTTGGAGTCGTGGTTCTCAGCAAAAGAAATTGTTAAAGGATGTCAAGAGGTATTTGAAATTTAAGGTTTTTTTAAAATATGAAGTTGTTTTGTATGTTCTCAGATGGCAACTATGTATTATGTGCAAAATGCTGCTGCTGACAGTGAAATATGACTTTCTGATTTCACATCTGTTTGCCTGTTAGCTTCTGTTACAGGCAAAATCAAATTTTATAGACTCACAGTCCCTTAGGAAACTGATGTTTCACATGGAGACACAGGGGCATTTTCAGTTATCTGCTGAGCAGCTTAGAACAAATTGTAGTGAAAAATCAGGGAAGTGGGAAAAAGTCCTGATTTGAGTTCATAAATGTATCTCCAGTCCTTCAAATTGCTACTAGCAGCTGGCAGCAGCGTTGAACTTAATCACTTAATCTCTTCCCAAGTGAATACCCTATTTTAAGTACCTCACTGGCATTTGCTTGCGCAGTGTCCTTGTCAGTCCTGAACTTGGGAACAGCAGGCTTATAAATCAGATTTTCTTCCAAGTGTTGCTGTTCATGTGTGCCAGCCTTGTAGTATGTAATTTGTATGGATGAATGGGAAAAAGAGATTGATAGCTTGGTTAGGCACATTATAATTCTGAGGAGGAACATGGTTTCTACGGTGTGACAGAATTAGTTTGATTGTAGATTTTATCTGTGTTATATGTAATTACAGATTTGCAGGACACTGGCAATGAGGAGGGGAGGTGACATTGCATAGACACTTCAAACAGACTCAGGAAATGCTCTGCACTATATTATGCTCTTGCAGGTCTATAAAGATATAAATGGCACATTAATATGTCTGTGTGTATTCTGCGTGGTGGCCATAAAATATAGTTGTCCTGTCTATGAAAACTACTTTATCAGGATCTGTAAAAAGGGTCAAGGAATAAAAACACCTCTTCTTTTTTGTATATGTATCCATAAATGTTCTGTGAGATTATTGAAAGAGAACTGGTCACATTTTTATGATTAAGTAATGTTTTGATAAAAATTATTTCTTAGATAAGAGTTGGATTTGGTTAAATAAACATGGAGATTATGAATCTGCACATTGCAAGCACATATTTTATGCCTTTTGTCCCTTACTCCACTAGGAGGAACTCAGAATTTTTCCCTTTTTCTAGTGCTCTCAAGCTTTGTGTATTGCGCTTTAGGGTTAGGAGGAAACATTTTTACTGGCTCTAATTTGTTTTAATTGTTAATATTTTAGTCATTCTTTATATTGTCACAATAGCTATGGCTATATAATAATAAGCAAGCTTCTAATAGGTGCAGTTGCATGATTATACTTAAAAGACTATAATGTTCTTTGCAGTTTAGCCTGTTTTACATCTTCTATTAAAGAAAAGTGTGCACTGTGCAAGTGTTTTGTCACAGAATTCAGTTTTGTACTATTAGACACTAGAGGCTGTGTTAATGTCTCCTCAAAAATAGAGATGATTCAGTACCTTTAATTTCATTGAGTTTCCTTAGGAAATCATTGCATTCATTTTATTAACTTTTGTATAGAGTTGTTTAACCATACAGTCCTTGTTGGTTCCTACAGGAGGTGTTTCCAACTGGTGATAAGAAGCAATTTGATTTATAATTTTTAAAAAAGCATGTTTTGCTTAGGTCTTTTGGCTTCTGTTTGTAATTCCAAGTTACAGTCTCCTGTCATTTCTTTCAACGTCTATTAAATAGTATTACCAAGAATTGAACGTACAGTAAGGAGGAGATATGCGGCTTGGAGTGAAAGACGTGGCACTGCCTCGTTCTAGAAGTACTGAAACTGTTAGAAAGCAAGGAAGTAACTGAATGTACTTGTTAAAATTGTTGTGAGTCAAGATGTTAAAATGTGATTTGAGACTTGGCTGAAGCCAGCCTGTTACTGGAAATCTGATTAGATCAGTTGTACCTTGCTGACTTCTAAGACAATGAAGTACCATAGCTTGGTGGAGAGCCTGAATTTAAGTCCTCTGTGATTACTTTCTAGGAAAAAAATGTGTTCTCTAAGTGTTTTGTAAATGTGCTGATATTTCAAAACAATTTTAAGTTGTGTTTTACTAGTAGCTAAATGGCAAACTTCATTTTATTTGGGAAATCGTGTATTAATGTATTTCAAGAGCTATAAAGCTTTAAGAGGGGATGCAATTCCAGTTTTAATTAAATTAATTGTCTCGTTGCTTGGCTGTTTTGGATTTTGTCCCTCTGCCTTTTGTAACTAATTAAGCTAGAGAAAGTTTAACTACAGCCACCTAAAATTTCTGTGGCATTTGTGAAGGGACACTTGTGGGGTTGCCCCTGCTCCTCCCTTAGGCTGCATTAGTGTTTACATACTGGCTGTTAACATTATAGCGGCGCCTGTCTCGTCGCTACAGTTACAGCTCTGTCACTGATGGTGTTATAAAACTTGAGATTTAGGGCTTTTATAATTTGGTTGTAAAATCGTGCTCTGGGCAAGTATTTGTAATATGTTTTAGTTGAAAACTTTGGGTGTTTTTCATAAAAAAAAAAAAATCAGTGTGCTGAACTCTTAGAAAAATATTTAAAGCACATGCATTTAAAAAGTAAAGCAGAGGAACAGTGCATGTTATAAAAGAGATCTGGATATACACGTATATTTAGTGTTCTTGGAAACAAAGTATTACTATGTATTGCTTGGAAAAGTGACAGAAACATTTGTGTGAGAACAATGTGGAATTTTTACACTGTATGTTTGTTCTGATGAAACAGTCAGTGCTGTTAGGATTATTTGCTTGCCATAACTGCCATTAGTCTAAACACATTATAAAGGAGGAATATGGCAGCACTGTAATTGTTAAAAGTATACGCTGTAAAGAAATACATGAATTTTGTAACTTTGTAACATTCAAATACAAATTTGTTGATATATATTCTTTATAGTAGTATAGTATATTTAGACTTGAGGTGATAATCTCCTTTCTCAAAAATGTTTTGTGGTTATTGAGTTTAACATATTTTAGGGAAACAGATAAATCACCATTTTGGTGGGGTGAGTAATCAAAACAAGTGAATAAACTCTTTTAACACAGCAAGCGTTTTTGTACGCTTTAGTTATACTTGATACAGGTAAGAAATTGAGAAAGCAAGCCATGTTGAGGGGTGATTTTTTGCATATTCTTTTTCTTGTAGTGAAAAAATTCAGGAGTTTGGATCACTGACATGAGTATTTTGTGGTGTAATCTGGTAAGGAGACCTAGCAGGGAAACAAATTTTTTGGACTTGTACTCCTCTAGAGTGATTATTGCTGTGGAATATGGAGCCAGGCTGTAGAAGTTACTGGGAAAGCTTTCTGTTTCTAAACCAAAATATGTTAAATTTCATTGTACTTCAGCAACTGCCTTGGTGAAAGCCAATGTTTGAGGATTTATGTTTTTATAGTAACAGTGCATAAACATTTGAACAAGTTTTGCTGCATGCTTGGAGGGCTGCTACTGTGCTGTAGTTCTAGAACCATCTCATAAAATGCTTTGGATTGGAAGGGACATAAAAGCTTGTCTAGTTCCAACGTGCCTGCCATGGACAGGGACAGTTCCACAAAAACAGATTGCTTTAACAGTTATCAGAAGAAGGGAAAACTGATCATTCAAGGCTGGGAGTGCAGAAGTCAATCTGAAAGATGCTGAGATGGAGGCAACATTGTGAATGGCAGGTAGCTTAGGATAGGCAGCTCTTGGGATATTTTCATGGAAAAACCTGCAATAGGCTAGTATTTGAAACTAGAAGAATTGATGCTCTCTCTAAGGTATATCCCTGGCAGTCATAACTTTGTTGATATATTCAGAGAGTTTTCTGTTTGTCTTACTATTATTGAATCATGTATTAATTCTAGAAACAGTTTCTGGAGTTTTTTAAACTGTTCAGTTAATTCAATATTAATAAAGTCAGTTTTTAAGAACTGCCTTTTCTATGTGCAGGAGCAGGCAATTGCAGCATGTTGTAAGTCCAGCAAGTGGGCCAGAAGATCTGTTTGGCTGAACAGTGAACTCCTCATGGAGCTCAAGAGTAGAAGGAAACTCTGTGATCTCTGGAAATGAGGTCAGGCATCATAGAAGGAGCTGTGGTTTGAATATGGAGGTAGAAGATTTGAAAGGGCAAAAACTCAGTGTTGAAACTGGTCAGTGCTATATCTGATAACAGGGAAGGGCTTTTCAAAGCACATTAATAGTGAGGAAAAGTCTAAAGAAAACACATTGATACTTGTTGAAGGTGGTCGCCTGACTAATACACATGTAGAAAGAGCAGAGACTGTTTTTTGCTTCCATCTTTGATAACATTGATAGACCTTGGGCTGCTCATTTCTTTGATTTGGAGGACCATGCATGTCAGTACAATCCATTTGCAGACACCAAAATTGTAAGGAACCAGTTGTATCAGCTGGATGTTCACAAGTCCATGGGGCCTGATGGGATTTATGCCAGAGTTCTGAAGGAGTTATTGGGTGTTGCAACAGGACCCCTCTCAGTGTTACTCTGTGTACAGGAAGGGTCTGAAGAAAAACCCAGTAAGCTATAGATAGACCTGTTGGTCTAACCTCAGTTTCTGAGATTATTCTGAAGATTATTATGGGTAATATTGAAAGGCATTTAAAGGAACGATCACCAGGCACAGGTAGCATGAGTTCACAAAGTGCAAGTCCTTTTTAACTTATTTGATGTCCTTCTGTGACCAGGTCACCCATCTAGTGGATGAGGGAAAGACTGTCATTTAAATTGTAGCCATATTGTGAGGCTGTCCTGTGTGAAGGAGAAGGATGTCCTCTGTGGGTCATAGAAAGTTGCTGTGTTACTGGTGTGGTATAAACTGTCTGCTCTTTTTGTAAAAGTAGCTGCAGAGTAAAATTTGCTTCATTTATATGAACTGCGGAAACCACTTGGTTTACTGTGTGAGAAAGATCTTCTTTCCTGTATGGTGTTCTTAATTATTCCTTCAGTAAGTCTATATCCTTCATTGCTGCCCTTTACTCCTTGTGATTCTGTGTGTGCACATAAGATATGGGTATAATCCTTATACTTTTGGATAAAAGAAGTGGTTACACTCATCACTTGGACTTTCCTGTCTGAAATGTATGTTTCTATTTCATACTGGTCATTCCTTTCCCACCATTTGCATGATTCACCATTCTGTGTCTCATTACTGTCTAAGATAACTGTCTTAAACTAGATTTCATCCACTTGAGATGCCAAAAGTTTGGCAAGGTCAATTCTTTACTTGTGAACAGAGCAAGAAGGTTTATTGGGAATCAGTGACTACAGTTTCATACATGTGTAGTCAGTCAGTCCAGGTTATAAACAGTCCAGGATTCTGAAAAGCTTTGCTGTTTCTGCATAAGTATTCAGTAACCAAGTTTAACATTTGGACTGCAGCATTTGAATGCTGTAAAAATTTGGTTCAGCTTTCTTGTGTGGTAACTGAAGTCTTGCACAAGATGAAGAGCAGCAGAGCAGCTACAGCTTTATAGTTGACAATTCATTTTCAAGGATAACACAGGCAGACAGGGAAGAATACTGGAAGTTCCCATGTGAAGTATATACCTGTGATTCTGGAGACACTGCAGAATGCATTGGAGCATCTGGATGAGTCTGTAGAGACTGGGTTTATTTTCCCTCTGTGTTGTTAGAGTCAGGGCTGAGATGGATCCTGCAGGACTATTTGGTTGCAGTTGCTCAGTGGCCTCCACATCTCTTGTGGTTCAGAAGGATTTACCAGCATAGGCTCAGCACCAGCTGTGTGGCTGCTTCATGAATGTAAAGGCATCTCTGGCAGCACCCATTAAACTCTGGCCTACTCTGTCAGTGCACATGGGGCCAGCCTGGGTGAACAAAGAGCAGTGAGTACTAAGGTCAAGCAGCAAGCTCTGATAGATCCCGGGTGACTGTGCAGATACCTTCCTGTCTTTCTGCATGGCTCCATGAGTAACTGAGACTTGATTAAAGTTTGATTTTTAAAAATGATTTCAAGAACCACTTTTGGCAAATCTGTTTCTGAAATGTTCACTTTGTAGGCTGAAAACTTAAGTAAAAATGGTTTAGTCATCTGCATAGTAGTGTAATTTTGTATTCTTTGTTTTTCATCACTAATCATAAAAAACCACACCAAAATTTGTAAAACTTACAGTCCTGTTGAAATGCTGAAAGATAAAATGTTAAAATTCAGACTGCTACTGAACATTGGACTATTTTGTGAGTCTGACTTAAATTCAAATGGCACAAACAGTGAATTAATTACTCTCTCCTGTCGGCTCAGCACTAGCATCCAGGACACACTCATTTGGACTTCCTTGGCTTAAGCAACCACTTAATATATCTTCTGTGTCTGAATGCTTGTGTGTAACATGTAGCTCCCAGAGGGGGAATAATAAATACTCTGCTAGTATAGAATAAACTTCAGATGCTGCTTAGGTGAGCTGGCTTGAGTGCTGACATTTACCTGGCAAGATAATATCCATGCCTAGCTTGCCTCTAGTGCAATGGCTGGTGGTCTTGGAGGGAAATTTTCAGCACTGTGTTCCTCAGGTCTGCTTGTAGGATATTGTTTTTACATACTGTAGATGAGCAGCTTAAGTATTTGTTTCCATGCAAGCCACACCTATAAACCCTCTATAAAAGAACTGTCTTTTCTGGACCCTCATTGTTCCCAAGGAATTAAGGTCGTGGTTAGCTCCTGCAGCAGGAAAAGTGTGGAGGTAAAGACCTAGAATGGTAATGATTTGCTATAGTAATCGCACAAAGCTTTTCTGTGGCAAAGATTACAGCACTATTCTTAGGTCAAACATCTTACTTCCCCTTCCTGGCCTCTCCCCTCCACATCCTGGGACAAAAAATGACATGTTTTTATTTCATTTGGTAAGGAAATAAAACACTGTGTGTTGTAGTGTTTCTTGTAATCTAATGACCTCTATTCCAGATTGAATCTTTTTTGATAAAGTGAGTGTATGCCATTAAAACCTTCTCCTAAAGACAGTCTGTCTAAGAAGCAGGACCAAACAGTGTCCAAGGCAAGCCTGGTATTAAGCAGGTTTCATGAATTTGGGCCATTACCTGTTATTGCAATCCAGACTACTCCGGCTTTGGTGAAAGACTGAAACAATATGGACTGTCAGGTAGTACAGCATAATTTGATCTACGTGAAGGAATTTATATGGGCTCCATCTTGCTGTTTCAGTGATATGTTTTTCCTTTTAAGCTCTTCAGTGTCTGTTATTCATTCCTTCTGAGCAATGGACTGAGGAACTAGCAAAAATGTTCCAATATCAACTGTTGGCAGTTTGGATGTTTGAGCTTAATGCCAGAAAATAGTAGGTTCAAACTGAACTTGGCAATGGTTTATTTCTCTCTTTGGTAGGTGAAATGTCTCATTAACGTCTGTCTGGAGTATCTGGCACAGTTCATCATCCAGTATTGATGTCCTGCCAGACACTGGCTTCTCAGTCAATAGGGATGTGTTGAAATGACACTCAGTCAAACTTTGTGTGGTTTGCTTGCCTTTCTAGAGAAGGTTCACATTGATTTCTGCTGCTGCTGTTCCTTGGGACCCCTTGTGGGACCCCCATTATGGATGTAGGCACATTCTTCATCTGTCTTCTGAGTGATGAAATGAATAGTTCCTAATTGGATCTAAAGCCTGTTTTAAAAATTACTTATTAGGCTGTCATTAGAGGGTCTAAAGGAAGGGGAAAAAGCAAATGTCACTGTATGTTGACAAGTCTAACTCCATACGCTATTTCCCTTGGAAGTGCTAGTCTGCTGTTGCTGAATACAAGGGCATTTAGAAGTTAGTCACACCATGTGAAAAGCTTCAATACTTAGTTACTTGTTGGAGTTAGATTGACTTGTCAAATCAAATAGCTTTCTTTTTTTTACAAATTGTTTCAGGTGCTTTCCTAACAGTATAATCCTATCACAAATGTAACATGAAAACCTTATGACTCTAAAGAGAAAATTAGTTCTAAACATGCAAACACTACAATAGCTGTTAGTGTAGCAGATTTGAAAAACAGTATCAGGCTGCTTAAGTCTTTTGAAATAGATTAAATAACTGATGATTTGAGCAGCTTGTCAAAAAACTTGTCAGCTGACTTGTAAACTTCTTGCTCAGCTGCTGTGAGCTGGTTTTGGGATATGCAGGTAGGGTGTGGTTGAAGGGCTCTTTACTTGAGGAGGGCTAGAGGGTAGAGGTTGAGAATAATAGGTCAAATACTGGATAAATTTCAGCTGGTATTGGGACAGCCCCAAGCTGTCAACTGAAGGAGTGACCTTATGTGACAAATTTTTTCTCCTTCCTGCCTTCTCACTCTCAAAATACACTGAGTATATGTCCAAGGCCAGTGAATACTGGACATATTTTCAACTCTGAATTTTTTCCATGCCCTGTCCTGCTCTTCCTAATTTTTATTAACCGTTCTGTCCATAGTGTTGTATTTTACTTTGGAGTGGTAGTGATTGCCAACAGAATACATTAAACAATGACCTGCTGCTGCTGCAAGTCTCCAAAGCAGTTTTGTTTAGAAGTATTTGCTTTTGTGCCCTATGGTCATACCTTTCAGACAGAGTGGCCAAACAGCCCATGCCCAGAAAGAAGCAAGTGTTTTCTTTGTGATTGACTGAGCTGATTAAAAACAGTTCAGTGTTACTATCAACAGTCCAAAGAAATTGTTATTTGGGGCCTTACTTAACACTAGATAGACCTTCTGTACCAAGAATGTGAATAATTTAAAAAATCCTGAAACCCTTCATTTATTTTCTTGAGGTTTGATTAATTTGTTTTTCTTCTGTTATCTCCCGGTCAGTCATTCTATAATACTAATAAGCTTTTTGGAATCTCTTTATCTCTTCATGGAATCTTGTGAGGTTAAATCACACTTTAATTAAGAGGTTTTTTTTCCCCTCTGTAGGTCAACGTTTGTTTTTGCTCTGTAGATATCATAGAGAAATTCAGAGAGAAGGAAGAGGGAGGGAATAGTGAACGAAAAATCTTTATAAAATAGAGCATAAAGGAGTTTTAAAAAATTGAACTATAGATGTTATCTTGTGTTGCACTTTCTGGAAACTCTGTAGGAATTATCGGTACTAATTTAACTGGAATGTATTACTGTAGATATATTTTATTTTTGGCTTCTCTCCCATTCCAGTTTTCTCATACCCTTTCTTTGGCATGTTTTCAAATCATAGAACATGTTGAGTTTGTTTTATTTCCTTTTAAGAACAACAAATTCTGAGTATTTGCATAAAACCATTTTGCTTAACATGTAATGTGCTCCAAGCAAGAATTACTGATTTAGTTTTGAGCAATTCCAATTACTCCAGCTTGCAAAGTGTCAATTTCCCACTTTAAACAACCCAAAATATTGAAGGAAATTCCTTTAAAAAAAACTGGGTCATGAGTCCTTAAACTATATATGTTTTTGGGATGAAGTTCTGAACATTATTTTTGTGCTAAAGACTTACCTACTGGTCTTTACTAAGCTAAAAAGTTACCATGTTCTATTTTGAAAATTCACTGCTTAGGTCTGTTTTCATAATTTTCATCATTATTTTGAAAGCTTCTCTGTTCCTGCTGATTTTAAGTGAACTTTTGCACCAGGACTTTGCTGCTGACCTCCAGCTGTCAGTAGGAAATTGGTGGGTGTGAGAGATTAACGATACCCTAAACATAATCTGTAGTGCTTGTGTTATTACAGGGATGCAATCACAATTCCACATCTATGCTGGGTTTGCTTGTGGTGTCAAGCTGCTGTAAAGCAGAGAAAACCCTACCTCTTACCTCTTCATTTTAACTTCTTTCATTTCAGGGAAACCTGTGATTTGTGTATTTGACTTAATTGTGCAGGTTATAAAGGGGTGTTTTACAGTGGGGGGGAAGGGATTGAAGCTGATGGGAGGAATTCTTCCTGTTTTTGCAGACTGTGAGTCCTGTCTGGGGAGTCATTACAAACTATTATGTTAGCTTCTTAGTTTATGTTCAGAAATTAAAGCCAAAGTTAACTCTTTTTGAATCTTTCTTGTTCTTTCTTTTTTCTTTTAAACTCAAAGAGGACCAATGTTCTTAAGTTTTGCCATTTACTAAAATATATATATATATATATATATATATATATATATATATATATATATATATATATATACATATGTAATTAAAATCTATGTAGATTTATATTATATATGCATATATATGAAAATATTTATCACTAAAAATTACTGTTTAGCTGTAATAAGTGAGTACAGCAAAAGTTTTATACTCTTTACCTTTGTTTAACATTCCACCCCATATCTGCCTTTGAATCCAGAGATTCTTGTAAAAGTAGTTTTATTTGTGATTTCTTAGACTTGTAAAAAATAATAATACATAGTTAAAATACAGTGATAAGTGTCAGAATATGCAGCAGATTCAGTGAACAGTGACATTCATATAAAATTCAGACTTGATTTGGTAGGGAACTAATATAATGAATTTATGGAAAAAGTGGTGAAAAAAGTCATGTGGAGTTCAGATTTTGTTGTACAGGCTAAAAGGAAAGGTGAGTTTGACTCTAGTACCTGCTTCTTCTTGTGTCAAGTCATCTTGGTTTGTCACCATGGAGAGCTTTTGAAAAACAGATATCAGGAATTTGAAGTTTTGGTCTGGAGATGAAGTTAGAAAGCTTTATAGCAAAGGCAGAACTGCTCTTTTCCTAGCAATGAGTTGGATATTTTTATTTTGTGGGTGTTTACCCCACCAGCTGTTTAAATTTATTGCATATGTGGAGAAATATAATCCATCGATTAGATGTTTAATCAGAGAACCTGTTCTCTTAATTGCATGCATGAAGATTTTTAACATGGTGCTATATCCATCTTCAGGCTCCTTCTATCCCCCTGTGCTGCTGACTGCTGCTGCTGGTGTTGGGTTGTGGCAGCTGTTGCAGGGATGGGGCCTGGGTGTAACTGCCCTGGTGTGTCCCTTGCCCTGGGGGTGAATTTGGGGTCTCCCTCTTATAGCTCACACCTAGGGCTGTTCTCACTGACGGAGGTGCCTGTTCAGTCATTTTGTGTTCATTCTGTACACAGTGGTATTCAGCTTGCTGTAGTTATTTCCTGTTATTTCTGACTAGCTAGCTGATTTCCCCTTTAGTTTTGAGCAAGACAAAAAAAAAAAAAAAAAGCAATCATAAGAATCACAATACTGGTGAAAAAGAGCAGTTATAGTAGTTCAAATAAGTTTAATTAATTGCAGTGAATGTTTAGATTTCAGGATGTCCACTCAGAAAGGTTTGTGGTTAAACTGAAACAAGGCAATAGAGAAAACAATTCTTAAGCTTCGTATCACCAAAACCAGTTTTTTGTGAGGAAATTCTAGGAACTGGAGTGCTGCTATTAGACACAAAAGATGGGCAGAGCAAGGCAAAATGTATGAAAGAAAGAAATATTCAGAAGGAAGAATAAACATTGAGAAAGATATAGATTAAAAATGACATGTGCTTCCTCTCTTCTGTGGCTTTTTAGAAAAAGAGAAGGTGTGTGCTTTCTGTTGGAAATTTTCTTTGAGGGCTTCTGTGGTTGCAATAATTAATTCATGGTAAAATTTCCATGAGTACTTCCATAAGTACTTTCTAAGGATTCATCCCACCTTCTGGCAAGGTTGGTTGGTTTGGTTTTTTTGTTTGTGTGTGCGGATGGTGCTGTTGTGTTGTTTTTTTTTTTTTTTTTTTTTTTTTTTTTTTGTTTTTTTTTTTTTTAGCTTAGCAACAACTCTGTATTTAAGGGAAACCATAAATAAATTGAAGGAAAACCATAAATGAGAGAGAACTGGCAATGAGTTTTGTAGGAAAAAACAATCTTGGTTGTATTTAAAGATTGGTATTTTGTATGATTTACTATTATATGAAGCAAGAGCTTATGCTGCTTGTGAAAATAGTTATTTTTTAAATTTTATAGCCCATCAAGCTGAGTAAGAAAACATTCTTCAGCAATGTTGGCATGCAGATTTGGACAGTTGCTGCTTCTATTGGCACAAATAGAACTTTTACTCACGTGTAAGGGAAATTGGACTTTGGCCTCAATCAAATAAGTTTTCCAGAGTTTACTGCACTTACAAGAAGATGTAAATACCTTGCTTACAGGCAAATGCAAAGTCTGAGAGCAGCACCCAATGATTTTTAGACATTAAAATACTTTTGTTTAAACAAAAGATAGGAGAACTTAAATCTGGTTTATATTTCCTATATTTTCATTTGAGAATTTTGAAAAAGTGGGACAGTTTTAGCAAAAAGCTATAAGTATGATTAAAAACTTAGGGAACATAGTGAAAAAATGGAAGAAGTGCAGTTCTTATTTAAGAAATGGTATTGAGGGGGACTTGATTGGAGGGGGTAATGTTACAGGGGAGGTAAAGATGTAACTATTTCCAGAGACCAGACTGATTCTTGTCTTAGGGTGCAAACTGTAGAGATAAGTACCCATAAAATAATGTATTTGTGATTGTGGTGATTGGAAATACGTAAAAGACAAATTTGATCTTTTAAGTAAATGGCTAATTCATTAAAGAAGAGTTTGTGTTTTGTATTCATTAGGAAAACAGATTGTTTAACACTTTAATCTCTTCTGATTTTATAATCAGTGAAAATAATTATTGACGATATTTTGAAGTTGCTTTCCACCTTTTTCTGTAGAATAATAGAATTGCTCAGGTAAGTCTTGGGACTTCAGCTAGTGCAGCTTCCTGCTTGGAGCAGGGCTGGCACTGAATTCAATCCAGCTTGCTTGGGGATTGTTCTGGTCAGCCTTGCAAACCTCTGAGTCCCTGTTCCAGTGCTCTCGTGTTTTGCTGGAGAAAATGCTGTTTCCTTCAGTCAGGTGGGAGTCTGCCCAGCCATGCTGCTGGTCCCCCATGCCAGCTGATCAATGCCTGCTTGAATTGGGGACCACAACCAGGCATGGGGCTCTGTGGTGCAGTGAGTGCCAAGTAAATGGGAGTGATCATTTCCCTTGACCTCCTACCTAAACTTCTGGTAATACAGCCCAGTACACTGCTAGATTTCCTTGTTATTTTTATCCTGTAGCTTTTTGGGGTTTTTAGCAGTTATTTTAGACTCTTTCCTCTGGGCAGTGCAATAACAAAAATATGTGGTTCTCCGTTGAGGTTTATAGGTCATAGTTCAAGAGCTATTGCTATTATAATTTGGTCTGAATGTTCCCAAGTTGTCCAAAAAGCAAATTTTATCGAGTTAAACTTTTCTTTGAGGAAGGTATAAATGAACAAGAGAATTATCTTCTAGAAGCCTGTGGTCTTTTGTAATTTAAATGTGGAATCTGCAAGATTGAAATTATTCAGGTGTAGATAATGTGACCTGTGTTGGATAAACTCTGAGACTTTGCCTACTCAGGTCTCTATCAAGCATGTTAGAAAATTCATTTAAAAGTGTGAATTAGGAGAAAAAAAAGGAGGAGAAACAAAGTGAAAAGTATACTAAACATTACTTCTCTTTGAGACTTGAATTTAAGAGCAATTAAAACACGACTACTTTTATGCAAGCCTCCTTTTTCAGGTGAAGGAGACCTGTCTTGTTAACATTTTTTCAGTAAGATATTTTTTAGTACAAGAAACTGGTAGGATGGACCTTGGTCTACTGCTCTTGAATTTAAGGTTACCCCTAGCTCATGTTTTTCCGTCCTGAGTTAAGGATCACAGATGTCATTAGAAACAGAGCTGGGTATGGGAGAGACTGTCAGTTGAAGAGGTGACTGGGAGTCAGTGGGAAGCCGCAATGAAGATATTTATGAAAGCAGGCTTTGGAGAAAATGGCCTAAGACAGAAACCATGGAGGAAGAGCTGGCAGTAGGGATCTGTGTGTGTCTGGTCGGGCTTTCCCGTGGTGACCTTGCCAGACTGTCACTGCTGTAGCCACCTGCTGGTGTTGGTGTTGCCAAGATTAGCATTCAGCGCTGGTTCAGGGACTTTAGCAGTGAAATGTAAGCTGTTTATTAGTATCTTTAAACCTCCCCAAAGCATGTGATTAGACATGGCTGACTAATTATTTTTATTGTTTAATAATTTCCTGCTCTCCTAATACCATTTCCTAATTATATTCTCCCCCTATTTACCAGCTGCAGTTTTAATACAGTCCTTGGGTTGTACTAGTGACCCTTTTACTTGGCCTACCTCCATCTTTCTGTCCTGTTTTCTGTCAGCTGTCATTGCTACAAAATAGTGCAACATTTTCTGAACTTCCAACTGCTTTTTAACAGCAGAGTTCAGGTTTGGGTTAGGCTTGTTGGATCACATTTGCACAGGGCCAGGAAGAATTCCCTTTCCCCTTCCCCTTTTTTTTCCCTTTTCCATGGAAACATAGGACTATTTTTTTTTTTTTTAAACAGTCACAGAATTAATTTGGAGTAAGAAAACTCTTTCTGCTTGGAGTTAGCCTGGGCCTCACAGCCGGGTTTGTTGCAGGCAATTGGAGATGATGTCATCCAACAACTTGCTGTGTTTTCAGTTCCGGAAGTTACTTCCTTGCACAAATTTATTATCTGCGCATTTTGTCTCCTCCCAGCCACCTACTTCTCACACTGGCCTTGCTGCAGCTGCACTGCAGCTTCTGAGTTCTTTCCTTCCTCTTCTCTAGCCCCTTTTCCTTTCTTTGTCTTTGTGGTTGGTGAGTTGCATTTTACCCCCAATGGGACTACAATAGAAACTAAAACTCATTTAGTTCTTCGTTTGTTAGTATTTTAAAAAGGACTAAATAAATTTCAGTGGGAGGCTAAAAAGCCCTGCCTGCATGACAGAGAGATTGCAGGGGAGAATCCACTAAGTAAGTTACGTGCACATAACAATGACCATCCTGCTTCATGCCCACTGTAGAATCTACAACTGTGAATACACAGAGTGTACTCTGAAAGCTGCATCTGTCGCTCAGTTGCTGGTTGAGTCTTCTCACGGGTGTGTTACTGCAGGATGTTTTTGATGTTCTTACATTTTCCAGAATACTCAAAGTGAATTGAGTTACCAGGTTAGCTCTTATGGGTAGGTTTATCTCTGTGTTTCCAAATGGCTGAGTGTTTGGATGTTTATCATAAATTTGTAGTGCTATTACAGGGGTAAAAAGAAAATCTAAGAAACAGGAAATATCCAGTATTTTTTCTTGAGAACAAATCAAAATATGATTTACAGTACACAGAACTGTGTATTATCTGGCAGTTTGCTGCTCAGGAGGGTTGAGGCACCAATATTGTTTTATCACTTGAGCTAGTGAACTGAGACTCAGTGAATGTTTGCAGACCAGCCTGAGAGTTGAATTTATCTATTGCATCAGGTGAATTTTTACCCCTTCATGTTCAGAAATGTCTTACAATATTTTGATACTTCATTGCAAATTGTAGGGGCTATTTTACTTAAATACTGATTGACCATATTCCCTACAATTTGTCTTTTTTTTCTTGTATGCCTCATCCTCATCAAATCTTCAGATTCAGGCTTTTTTTCCTTAGGCTTTCATGCTAGAGTCTTGTTTCTAGTACCTGGCACAGGGTGGTACTGGGTAGAGAAGGTATTCAGAGAGCAGATTTGTAATTCTGCTTTTTTTAAAAAAAAAACCTGAAACAGACTGATGTTGCTAGTCAAAGTTTTGAACTTAAGCCAAATTTAAATCTTCTCTGTGAGTAGAGAGCAACTTGTGGAAGTCAGTATGCTGTGTTACTGCTTTCCACAACTTCAGTGTGATGTGGAAGCAATAAAGCTTTTGAGTGGAATGTATCCCTGTAGCTTAGATGGCTGCTGTGAAAAACCTTAATCTGGATGCGTAGTTTGACAAAGTTGTGGACATGTAAACATGGGGGTTAGTAAATACTGAGTAAACTTTTTGGATGAATCAAGCTTGAGAGCTGTGCAATACAGATTTATTTCCTGCTATCTGTGCTTTTGTTTTGTTCACTTCTTTAACTGAACTGGTAGCAGGATATGTTCTGTTAACACATGTCTCTCTTAATCACTCTGTGAATGCTTAGAAATTTAAAACGTCATGACAAAATGGAGCATACAAGCCTGGGTTAAACCTTCAGTTATATATTACCTTCTGTAGTAGCAATATTATTAAAAAAAAAAATCCTAAATGACATGGAGAAAAATATGGATTCAGGTTATAAACTAGCTTCCATACTGAGAAACTTACCTATTTGAACGTGTGGTGCCTTCACAAAAATTTTTAGGTTTTTTGTGGAAGACCATGGAGTCATTGAGAAAAATCCCAAATACTATAAGGCTGATAGTAAACTCAAGAAGATAAGAACACCAGACCAGTAGGAATACTGAAACTGTTCCAGCCTTTGCCCACAGATTCTAATGAAATCTTTGCAGAAGAGGAGGAATAATTCCAGGCAGCGCATACCTCCAGTGGTAATGTCTTCCACTTTCTCAAGGGTGATAGTGGCTTGTGACTGATGTATAGGAAATAATTTTAATTTCATCTGGACCGTACAGTGCAGTCGGTTGCTGGAGTAGCTCATACCTATGTAGTCAAGTTCAGTTTTCATCTTGTGCTGCAATAGAATCAACAAAAATGTGAGCTTGAGCCCAAGTTTATACTTGTCCTTTAAAGAACAGTGTGAGCTGTGGGCTGAGACAGATTAAAAAATAGGAGTGGAAAAAAAAGTAGATAAAAGTTAGAAGAGAAGGTGGTGGCCACTGTTCCAGGGGACTGTTGGCACTGTGACTTTCAACTGGCTTGAGCCAAGATTTGTGCATCAGTCTCAGCAGAAAACATTTCCTGATATTGTAGGCAGAAGGGCTAAGGCGCCTGGAGTTGCATAGCACCAATTACAAAACAGAAGTTAGCACACGAGCATTTTGCTGCAAATTCACAATTTAACTTAGGCTTAGGTCATTGCTTGCATGCTTATGTTCTGGCTCATGTGTAAGCTTAAGTTGTGATAAGTGCTGTGTGTAATTCAAGGTGCTTTGCTCCTTCTGACAGCTTCAGGACTCATGTGGAGTAGCCAGTTTCTATATATAACTTGGTTCCTGTAATTCCTAACTGCTTTGGATACTGTGCTATCAAGATGCTATTTTTATGTTTGCACTTATTTTTCTATACGGTGATAATGATTCATCCTCCGTCAATCTGTTTTTTAAATCCTGTTTTTAAATAAAATATTCTTAATGATTAAAGTGTTTTTCTTCAGTCTGAAAAAAATATTTGTTTCATCCACTTATTTTATCTTTTCTGTTTATAGGAGAGGTCTTCTCACAATATACATGGCTAATCAAGTAAGTAGTCCTTTATTTCAATAAAGAATAAAAACATGTAAGATCCATGGGAAATGTCTTGCTTAGAGTTGAGAGATGCTGAGATTCATTGCATTTCTAAATTGTTGCAGGATTTTTCTTTAAGAATTATGCATAATTAGATAACTAAAACTCCCTTATGAGCAAATTGTGATCAGAGGTCTTTCAGAATGAGCTGTAAAGCAGAGGCTGAAATGTGGTTCATTGTACTATGCTCAAAGTTTTTTGTATTGTAGCCCCAAGAAGATGGTGATTTTGTATTTCTCTTCCATGATAGAATAGCATCTGGTACTTAAATGATCATTATTTTGCAGATGAGAAATCCAGCACCATATACTTCAGTTTTGCAATTAATAATTTCACAACTTGTGTCAGTTGTGCATGCAAACATTTTTACCACGATTGTGTCAATTGAAATCTTGAGTCATATTTCTTTTACTCTCCTTCAAATAAATAACATTTATCTAACTTATGCTTTGTGCATTAACTTTTTCCAAATATAAAATATTTCTGTTACTTGATCATACTCCTTTAGGAAACATCTTACTTAGCCAAAGGAATTACGTAAAGTTTTTGCACAGTTTGAGTTGCAAAGTAGTCACAGAAACTACAAAAAAAAAACAACCCAAGAATTGTGTTCAGACTACTGAGAGAGCTTGCTGGGGCCTCAGTGGAGCTGTGCATGAGTTGAAATCTGATGGTGATGATGAGATTAATGACTAAAAGGGGTGAGACAAAGGCAATGTATCATAGTACAGATTAGGGTGATAAAATTAATAGGTTCTCTTCCGTCCTTGTACAATCATTGTTGATGACTCATAATTCTGAGTATTTTGTGGGGGCAGAGCTTTTGGAAGGAGCTGATATCATGACATGTGTTAGCAGGTAAATATCCTGGAAAGTCCCTTTATGCATTTACCAAACCCATTATATAGTTCTCTCTCAAACTGTGGTGCTTAACAAGTTCTTTTAGGCAGAAATTGTGTCTTGGGTTGTTCTGTATTCATAGACTCTGTCTTTACAGACAGACTCATGAGGGGAACCTACAGACTTCAGAAGAGAAGAAATTAATTTTTGCTTTTCACTTTATTATTGTTGAAGTACCATTGTAACTTTTATAGCTTCCTGATTTGTATGACTCATACTCTGTCCTTTAGGATTCCTTTTCTTTATGAAGTTTTTAACCTGATTTGAAAAGGTGACAAATTCTCCTTTTGAAATTCAATTAATTAGCTGTTAAGGGTCCCAGTAATGCATGGGAACAAGGTTTGACTCCTGCAAGGAAATCTTCACCTTGGAAGTTTTCCTTGAATTCAGAAGGGCACTGTGTAGAAATTCCTCATTCAGGGAACAGAGATATAAGGATGGTGGTATTTAGTTGAACATACTATTACTCCTTTAGAATAGACTTTCCAAGAGAAGGGGGCAATAGGTGTGCTTAAATAGCAGCACCTCTGAGTATCAAGATTCTGAGGAAGCTGTCATTGTATTCATGGCTGTAAGGATGAAGTACCACACAGGTCACCTGGTGTTGGACAGAGCTGTAAGGGAAAAGTCAGCTATGCAGTTACCTTTTATGGATACCATTCGGCATGGATATTCTCTTCAGCACAACGGCTTATTTTAGTCACAAATCTTTGGTGAAGCCAAAGACTTTACAGAGCTGCCAGGGTTTGCTCTTTAAACTTGTGATCATGTGATACCTTGTTAGCAAGCCCTGTAATCACAGTAAATGTTTCCCTGTTTGTGTTGCTTATATTTGGCTTAGAACTTTATATGCTTTTATAAGATTCACTTATAAAGTTACTAAGCCTTTGAAACATTTATGTCTGTTAGCTTTAAATTGCAGCATGTCCCATTTTGAAAGCTGTCACATTTTAATCATTATTGATGGCAGATAGATTGTGAAATAAGCCTGCATTTCTTGCATTCTGTAAAATTCATGTCAGGACCTGTTAAGATGTTAATGGAACTAATTGTATTCCTTTGTTTTGTTTCAAGTTTTGCCACACTGGGTTTTGCAGCCTGAGCAATAATAATTAAAGCTTTTCTTGTGAATCTTCATATGTGCATTTGCCCAGGTAGGCAGGAGGTAACTGTAATTACTGTTGGTTATTAAAAGTGATTATCATGACTATTGCTGCACTGAATTTTTATTGCCAGATTAGGGCTTTTAAATCAGAAGATTTAAGTCCTGGTGTCTAGTTGGCAGTATGTGGCAATTTGTCCTCGGAGATGAATTTACTTAGTGGAAAGGTGTGTTAAATCTTTATGCATGGTAGCTGTTTTTCATTTCAGCAAGTTAAATGCAGTAGAACATGAAAGGTAGTGGGGTCTAAGGACTCTTGTTCTAAATGTGACATTTTTATTGTTTTTTTTTAATCTGGAGCTACTAGAAACTTGTGAATGGAAACATGTGAATAAGTGTCCTGGTTTATTTTAAATAAGTCAGTGATTATAGATTTATGTGAACCTGAACTCCCTAGCTGCATTTCCTTGCTGCTTACATGTTAACATGACAAATTAAAAATAAGATATTTAGGCTATATATGATCTATGGAAAAATGGAATAAAAATGTTTTTTTCAGACTAATTTGCTGCTAAATTGAAGCTATATAAGAATGTACTTTTGGATTTGGATTTTTTTCTTTTTTTGAGGTAGGAATTAGAAATAAGCATGGGACTGAAGCATTTGTAGCTTTAATTTTAATGTGCAGAGTCTAGAATCAATTTCTTAGCTTCCCACTGGAAGTCATTTGAAGATTTTGGAACTAAGTTAGTATGCCTAAGTCCTAACATTCCTTAACATGTGGGTTTGAGACCTAAGGTTTCTGTAATAGCCCAGAACAGAGTAGTGGTAATCAGTGCTGTGGACACACAGAGCCATGGAGCTTTCAAGTTCTATTTTGGATTGCATGTATTAAAGTTACAACATTTCTAGGATCATAAGAGATGCATTGATAGTCAACATATAAGATGATCCTTCATGGATAATTTGAGATCAAAAGGATCCCCAAGATTCCAGCAAAAGGTGGAAAGTGAAATGTAATCTTTCAGTTATTTTTATCTAGAACAGTAGATGATATTAATGACTGTCCATGAAGACAACCTATAGCTCTTATGTTTCCAGACACTTGAGGCACACTTTGTTGTGAACAGCCCAACAGTTGAGTTATTGCTTTTACATTGAAGAAACTGTGTCTTTGGGTTAGGGTTTGGCTTTTCTACCGTTGAAAATAAAACAAACAAAGGCTGCCTTCAAAATGCAGGATAGGAAGAGACTAATCTGAACTAGAACTGACTTGATATCAAGCTTCTTTGAGAAACAAAACTTGAGAAAAATTGGTATGTTGTCATTGATACGCTACACCAGAGAGGAGGCAGTTATCCTAGCATGTGCTGAGCTGCATGCTATGTTTGAAATTCAAACTGTGCATCACTACATCAAAGTCTTTATTCATTCTCTACCAGGACTTGTGGTGTATGGTGGGCTACTTAGAGAGTTGGAAATGTTAATAAGAGGCTCTTGAGGGACACGGATTAAATGATATAAAGCTTTAGCACAAGGTGAAGCAGCTGGATGCAAAAGGCAGAGTGGTGCTGTTGAGGGCTGTTTCTTGAGAGTGATGTGAGGAAGAAGTGTAGGGGTTTGTTTCAGCCATAGAGGAAACATTACTGAGTAGAAAGTTATAAATTTGAAAGGGAAGATAAGAAAGATAGGAAGAAAGGAGGTAAAGAAGCACAATCTACAGGTAAAACCCAAAAATTTATTGTGGCAAGAGACATGGAGCTGGACTGACATAGTGGGAGTTGATGTGTGGGAATGTTAGAGGTAAAACAAGTGGAAAAAAGATGAGAAAATGTAGAGTTTATTCTAGGTAAAGCAGAGAGCAGGTGACAAAAAAATCATGAGTTTGCCACAAAAGGATTGTATTAATTTAATTATTAATTAATATTAAGAAAATTTTAGAAAGATACCAGAAAGAGAGACACATAGAGATGATATTGTTGGTGTCCTGGAAATGGAAGTGGGGGAAATTGTCAGCAGTTGTGCCTGGACAGAGTTTACAGAGAAATCTAAGGATCTTGAATCTTATTTATTCCTGTGTGGATGTTGGGTCATCAGTGCATCTGCTGTTTATGAAATACTGCACTCAGGTCCTCATACACAGAGGAAGAAATACTACATAGACAAGTATGGAACGAGTTGATCAGTGGCATCCCATTGGGTGATGCTCTACTTCTGTATGTGATAAAGTAACACAGCTGAGCAGAGTTTTTTTCTGTTTTAAAGTAGTCCAAGCAGTTTCACAGTTGACTTGTTTTTCAGTTGCATAAAATGGCTAAATCTGGGTTCATTTTGGCTGTATCTTTGTTTATTCCAACTAGTCAAGTGTGAAGGTTGCATGTAAGTTGCACTCTTAAAGCTTGAACTGTTTGGTCTAGAAGAGTGCAGAAATGCTGAAACCCAGACTCAAAAATAAATGCCTCAGGATCTAATGGAGAAATGAGTATCCATTGCTCTTCAGTCAGCTTTAATTCCAGATAGTTGTATGATTTTTTTTTTACAGGGTGGAAGTCATAGTGACTCAAAATACCACAAAATTTTCATGCTGTGTAATATTAAAAAAATATTTTAAAAAGCTATTAGCCTAATTTTAGATATCTGGCACACACACAGAGAGCCAAGTAAATACCAAGCTTTACAGAGATATGGCACAATATAGGACATGGTTCAAATATTTGAGGCCAAGAGCCCTCCAATTTAACTTTCCATATACACTAAATTTGTTATTGTTTCATGCCTTTTGAGGGTGATAGGTGGATGGATGAAAGAAAGAGGAATGAGACTTGTTGTGGCAAGAGAATAAAGAACAACAGCCACTTCTAATCTGAGATTTTGCTGATCCTGTAGTTTTAACTTTTTGCTGAAGGCAAACTTGTAGTATTGTAAAGGAAGGTACTTGCATGCAAGAAACGCTCTAGCACTGAGCCTTCCTAAGTGATTTTCTTACCAGCCTATTGAATGCTTTCTGTACAAAATTGCTGATGTATCTGAGTTGTTACAGATGTCTCAAGAATTACCTTGTGCCAGTTACAATTAAATGAGGGAGGATACAATGAATAATGTAGGTGGAAGGGTGTTTTTGTTTTGTGGAGTTTTTACAGTAATGCACAATCATTTGTCATTAGTATGAGCTGCAACTCAGAGAAATTATCTCCCAGTGCTGCTACATGCTATAAAACATTGTGTACCAATTCAAAAATATCCTTTAAAATGAAAAAAAGAACAGTGTCACTTCTTGGTAACTCTGTGAAGTAACAGGTATTTAACACATCTCATTTGTTTCAGCAAAGCATTATATTTGGCTACACAGTTTATTCATCATAGCACAGGAAAATGTTTTCTGTTTGAACTTACTAAACTGACATTTCATAAACAGGGCTTGTTGCCACCTTTTCTTCTCCATTGGGAAGTTTCATCTTAGTAAAAACCTGGAGAGAATCCAAAATGACGAAGGACAGGTGGATTTAAATTTTCCAAATGCACGTTTTTAAATATTTTGAACCTTTCAGTTGTAGTAAAATGAATTTTACCAGTCCTGCCTTGTCTTTTTAGATAATTAAAATTTTGTTGTGTGCTTCCATGTAATCCTTAGTACTAACATTATACAAGGACTGTCAGGATGTAAGACGCTATTCTTTTAGCATATTAGCCAGATAGAAATTAACGGTTTTTAAAAATTTTTCTAACATTTCAGAAGTAATCTCCATAACTGAAAGTGCATCAAGTAAATGCTTGAGACACTTGTCTTCCAGGATTGCTTTGTCACTGTTTTTGTCACCCCTCTTCTGGCGTGACAGTGGCTTTGATTACAGCAGCAGCTGTCAGGAAATATATATTTATTATCTGATGATGTCCAGATTCCCTGTTCATTCCTTGTATTGTCACCTTTTAAGCTGATAGCGTGCTAGTTAAGGTAAAACTGTTGCTTAGTTCCTTCTTTCATACAAAAAAGCCTTAAGTACTAAGCTACTTTTGTTTTGTTTGAATAGTAAGTGGTGTTTTAAGTTACTGTTGGAATAGCAGAAGTACTTTGATATTTGGTTTAGATTGGATACTAGGAAAAATTTCTTCACCAAAAGGGTTGTCAAGCACTGGAACAGGCTGCCCAGGAATGTGATGGAGTCACCGAGCCTGGAGGAATTTAAAAGGTGTGTACATGTGGCACTTGGGGACATGCTTTAGCGGTGGACTTGACAGTGCTGGATTAGCGGTCAGAGCTGATGATCTTAAGGCTCTTTCACAGCCTAAACAATTTTGTGATTCTGTGAAAATTTGAAAGCTCAGAGGGAAAGATTTTCCTTCTTGGAAACTGTGTTAAACTGAAGCTCAGGATTGTAAAGCCTTGTAGAGGGCAAAGAAGCAGGGCATCACCCAATGGGATGCCACTGATCAACTCGTTCCATACTTGTCTAAGTAGTATTTCTTCCTCTGTGTATGAGGACCTGAGTGCAGTATTTCATAAACAGCAGATGCACTGATGACCCAACATCCACACAGGAATAAATAAGATTCAAGATCCTCATATTTCTCTGTAAACTCTGTCCAGGCACAACTGCCGACAATTTCCCCCACTTCCATTTCCAGGACACCAACAATATCATCTCTCTGTGTCTCTCTTTCTGGTCTCTTTCTAAAATTTTGGGCCAGTGTTCTGAAGCATGTCCTGATTCTCATAGGGAGGCATCCAGCACTGAGTCATTGCTGCCTGGGTGAGGGAAGAGCAAAAAGGGCATAATTTAGTCCTGGCTGGAAAGAAGTCTGAAGTAGTCACTTGTGGCAGAATTTCTGCTTTTGCATGGACAAACTCTCTCAGGTGATGTCTTGCCATTTGCTGTGGTTGGTAATTTTTGTAGTTCTGTCACAAGTTAAGTCTTTAATTTTAGTGCCAGCAAGAAACCAAGTCTTGTCAGGTATCAATTCAGACATTGAAATCAACTCAGTAGTGTTTTACCTGGGGCTATAGTGCTAATATAACACGTTTCGAGTTTGAAGCTCAACAGAGAGTCCTGGATCCCTGCTTCTAACAGAGGCATTTTTACAACTGTTTTGGTCCACATTGTAGCATGGGATTTTGTCAAGACTTGGTTGCTTCTTCTTTTATCAGGTCATGTGATGTTCCTTGGGAAGTCCTATCTCCTGTTGTGGGATGTTTTTTTTTTCTCCTATTTTGTTGTCTGGGTTTAGGAGGAGAGAATCTTCTGTGGCTTCTGCTCCATTACTGCCTGGATCTTAGTGGAAAAATAAGGTAGAAAACAAAGAGCTCATATCTTTCCCATTTCATGGAAGCATACTCAGATGGAGCTCATATAATACATGGCCTTTATACATGGCCTTCACCTTTGTGCTGCCTCATTGTTTAAAGCCAGGTGGAGTCAGCTCCTTGTTCTCAGAGTGACACTTGGGATATGGCTGGTGTCACAGCGTGGACAGTCAGGCATCACAGAAGCACTTGGTGACAGTGACAGTAATCTGTCTTATGAAACTCAGGAACAAGAACTGAGATCAATGAATCTTTATCCTTTAGATTTTAAAGGGCAATTTGAGAAAGCTAATCATGTTAGTTTACACTTGAAGACAGTGTACTGGAATGAGAAATAGGATTTTTTTTTTCATGTCATTTCAGTAGGCAAATCTTAATTCTCTATAAATGGTAACAAAATATAGCCTTCTTAGATACTTGATGGCACTTACATTACAGAGTTATCTTTCAGAAAGATCTCAAAGGATGGAAATAAAGCCGAATGAAACAGGATTTACAGAGTCAAAGATCTGAGTAACTAGAATATGCTGGTCACTCATTCCGATCTCTTTTTCCTTTGACAGATTAAACTGAGAGTTGAGAACAAACTTTTATTGATTTTAAGCTCTTACTTATTTGATAATGGTTCTTATTTGCTGTATATCTAGTTGTGTATAAGCATGTGTCTGCAGAAACAAAAACTATCCAGCCAAGAAATGATTAAAACTAAGCCCAGTTTTGGATAAGAATCTAGAAAAGAAAGAAAGCTTGATTTTTCTGCCAGAAGACTTGCAACTGTTCTTTAACTTTGTTATACTTCTCTGCTTTAGTCTCATGCTCTCCAAACTGCCAGTTGTATACTGGGGTGGTAAAGTAAAGGCAGTAAAAATGTAGTAGTAGCAAAAAGCCAAACTTTTAATTAAGATGTCAATAAAGTTAATATAGACTACTTGAAGTACACAGAGTTTTCTGAGAAGTTTGCAGGAATATGGATGTTATTCCAAAGAAATGGGTGCTTGGAAATGGGTGCTTTTTGTTGCTTGACAGTAATGTTCAGATTTATTTCATAGGCACCTAAACAGAAGAAAAATTTTACCCTTTCATGGAATGATTGAGTTTACTGTGGTGAATGTGCAGGGAAGTGTATTGTAAGATCAACATTTCCAAACTCCTTGCTTAGAAATTAAATGCAGATGTTTTCAAATAATCAAAGACTTGGACATGCTTTATTCTAGTCGACAAATACTCAAGACACTTTCCAAAAATTTTATTTTGGAATTCAGAATTAGATGTCATAAATGGGTAAGCTATATACTTTACACGTATCATGTTCTGTGGGATATGCAGCTTGGCAACTGAAACAGGCACTATTGAAATAAATTGCTACTTTTAAATATAAACATTACATAGAATTCATATGAGGAGGGAAATAAGCTGAAGTCTTACTTTCTTTTGAATAGTGCATAATGTAGTCTAATTTGATTAACCGAATGCTTTACATAATTAAATTATGGGTAATCATGGCACTCAGTGAGGATTTCAGTAGGTTGAAACTTAAGGTCATTGTCACTGCCCCCACCCTAAATCTAAAAAAGGCAGGTTTTAAAATTAGGAGTCATGTGAACTTAAACATTGCTGATGTCTTCACTTTTAAGTAATACTGTAATAAAGTTAGATCCTGGCAGCTGGCATTCTTGTGGATTGACATGGCTAATTGGCTTTGGCATATTAACCTCAGGAAACCTCATCCATCAATTCAGAGCAGGACTTTTGGCGAGAGTCAGAGAAAACATTTAATACTTTGTCTCTTGCTTTCTGTGCAAAGCTGCTTTGCATCTTGAGCTTTCCTATGTGTCTCATTAGAAACTCCATGTAATACTCATCATTATGCTCCTTTAACATGATCTTCTATAAGGAATAGCAATCCACTTGACTTTCTAGAATTAGCAAAAGTGTCAATATTACAATTCAGTTTTGAGACTTACCTCTTAGCCACAGCTGATAGCTTATGCAGAATTTCCTATAAGAAGTATACCAGCTAAAGAAAAGTAGTTGACTTTTATGATTAACTCCTTGCTAGTCAGTAGTGGAATTGAAAATAATGGGTAGCTTCAGATTCTGAAGAGCTCCAGACACCTATCTGCAGTGCATGTAGCATTTCTGATTATAAGAATTGCTGTGGGCAGTGATTTGATAGAGGAGAAAAATGGGCCAAGAGAGAATTTAAAACTTCCCAGCAGGGCAAATCCAAGTAGTGTTTCAAGATGGTTGAGGATTTTCCTGGTGGGAGGAAAGGGTTTTCAGAGGTCTTTTAGTAAAAGTTGTGAGAGCAAGAATCTCCTGTTTTTTCTATTTCATGACAATCTTAGCAGTCTTCTTCCCTTCTCTCAGATCGTCACATCATCAGGCAGTCCTGTTATCTTCCTCAAGCCTTTGAAAAACACAGGCATTATTCTCCTTTTTCCAGCTTCACTCCCTGTTACCTGGCAGTTTCTGCTGCCCTCTCGTGCTTCTTAGTTTGTTAGGTTTGGGAGGAAGGGCAAATGGCCCTGCTCTGGGGGAAGTGAGGTGAAGATGCAGTCTGGGGACTGAAAAAGTTGGGACCTTAAGCAAAAGGAATACTTATATATTCTGTACATAGTGAAGTGTAGATACAGAAACTTCTTTGGAAGGGAGGGATTTTTTTCCATTTCCAGCGGTATTTCCCATTTGCATCTCCATCTGCTTTGGAACAATGCTCAGGGTCCAGGTGCGGCTGCAGGCGGGCATGCTCTGAGTGTTCAGTGAAGCAGGTGAAATGCTGCTACAGGTTTGTTGCTCCTGTGCTACCACAAACCTAGAGTCCTCTGCTAAAGCTTGAAAATAAAAATGATCCATTGGAGTGAAGCATGGCAAGAGTGTGCTTGAGGCAGAAGGTTTTTAATGTCTCTACTTTGTCCAGTGGTGAGCTCAGGCGTGAAGAATAGAGGAAAAGTTCTTGAGCTGGATTCTCTGCAAGCTGCTGATGGGGAATGGTTTTGGGGAGCAGTTGTAAGGACCTTGTGTCAGATACCAGATTTACCAAGAACACACTAAACTTTGTTTGGCTCCCTCTTGTTGTAGAGCGCAAAAGAAATAGGGTAAAGGTGGTTTTGTGTAGTCAAAGATACAGAAGTCTGTGCATCAGCATAACTGTTAACTGAGTGCATTGGATGAATCTGTAAACATCCGCTGCATTCTAACAAAAATTGTAATGTATAGAATGTGGAATCTATTTTTTGAGGTTTTGTCAGTCCTACTTAAAATCATTGAGTTATTGTGTTGATGGTAGTTGTTGACAAGCTGCTTCTTTATGGCTTCTCGGATGGTTCAGGTATTATGAAAACTAGTCATGGAGTACAGATTTCATTTTGTAAAAGAAGAAATCTTCAATTCTGTTTTCAAAATATGCAGAATGAAGGTGTTTCTAAGAGGGCAAAAGTTTGCCAAGTTTAAGTTTATTCGGCTGGTTTTTGATTTGATTTTTTTTTTAAACACATTGGTAATCTTGCCATAGAGCTGGCCAGTGGAATGAGCAGGCATTCTTTCTGATTAACTGCATATTACATTTAATTATTATTTTCTGTGCTCCATATGTTTCAGTTGAAATTAAATCCTTCATGTTTTAATTGCCTATATCCATTTATAGTATATTAGTGCCAGTTCTAGTCTGATACTGTTCCTGACATCATTTATGGGATGGTAATTAAACAGAGCAGCAGTTTCAGCCCAGAAATCATTCTGCTCCTTTTGAAAATGCTAAGTTGTCAAAATAAAAGTCAATTGTGCATTTGCATTCCTTAAACAGAGTTCCACAGAAAGTTTTGGAGCAAAACCAGTTTGGTCTAAAAGTAATAATAATTGTAACCAAAAATTGTAACTTTTTTTTCCTTACAAAAATGAGTTGTTTTCAAAAATATTGCAGTTAATTTCTCCATTTTAATGATCTCTGTGATGCAAAACAAAAACTATACCTTTGCACATACAGTCAAAAATAATGGTCTCTTTTTCACTTCTACACTTTTCTGTGTTAAAAAATATTTCTCGTGCTATGTATAAAATGGTTTTAAAGGTCTTTTTGTGAAAGAGTAAATGTTTTTGCTTATGTTTATAGTCAGATACCATGGATGTGCTGGTGTATGGCAAATGTTAACATGTGGCTGCTGAAGTTCTTTACATGATGCTGTTACAGGATACGTAGATTTTTAAACAGTGCTGAGACAAAGTTTTTTAATTGTCTAAACAGTCAGTGGTTTGGCATTCAGGGGGAGGTGGTTCATTTGAAATCTTGTCTCTGTGATATGCTCCTTTTGCCTCTAAGAAGGTTAGAAAAGTGGAGGAGGACAGCTTCTAGCACAGCTTGTAAATGTCAGTCTGGATGGAAGACAGGTCAGCTTGAAAACTATATTGGTGTTGGAAAATGAAAGGAAAAAAGCTGAGCTCTAGCAAGGAAACATTGGTAAAGAAAATGTAGAATTTCTTGGTATAGCAGAAGGAAGTAATTCTAACATACCAATCCACATCTGTTAATTGTGAGAAAAGAAAGAATAAGATTAATTTTATCGACATCTAAATCTGACTGGTTTTTCTAAGGCAGATTTTTGCCTTGGTTTGAGTACTATTTGTGTGTGAAACTTGCCAGCTAGTGTCCTGTAGAAAATCCAGCGATGAGTGTGACATTAGGATCTTTTCTGAATCTGCTCCTCTCTCTTTTCTACCCTTTCCACACAATGGATCAGTAAATCAGACCATTAGTGACTATGGAAGTTACAATAGTGCATCAGTTACTGTATCTTACTACAGTATTCTGCTGAGTGGGGTTATTCCTGAGGAACTGCATCGTTTGAGATTGATCTCGTGTGGTCACTTCCATGTGAACTATTAATGTTTTTGTAACGTGAGCTGTGTGATTCTTTAAGGAGTTTCTTTCTGGTTCAGTAACTCCTCTCTCTGCTCAGATGCAATGGGGTGCCTCAATAGCTGCTGCTCTCCTCACATCTTGAGAACTGCAGGAGATTTTTGCAGACTCAATTGAAATAAGTCTGGAAATAGAAGTTCCTGGTCCAGTGTTTCTAGGGAGAAGAGTGATCTGAAGTGGGAATCAAAAAGAGGGGCTGACCACCATATATTTAAGAACATAAGTTTCTCAACTTTAATACCTGACTTATGTTGACAGAACATTGAATAAACTGGCACATATGCCAGTGTTTCACGTGTTTCTGAATTTTGTAAAGTATACCTACCATAGTCTGGGTTAAAAAATATAGACATAGTTTTCAGTAAGATGTGTTAGATTTAAAATTCGTAGAAAGTAAATAACTTCATTAAAAGTATCCTGAATTTGCTTAAAACTCCTCCAAAATCAAACTTCATAATTGTTATTTGAATATTTTAAAGTGTTAATGATTGTACTATTTTTCAGTTGCAAATTTCTTCTTGAAAAGTTGGTTTTGTTTATGTAAAATCATGTGTGTCGGTAACCTTGAATAAAGTAACTGTTGGCTTCACTCTTACACAAATGTGCTGGTACAGTTTCTGAGACAAAATTCTATTTGGAATATTTAACTTAAATAATTTGATGTGTTTTGCAGATCACTATGTTGAATAAAAGATCTTTAAATATCAGTCATATTACAAAAATTTTCAAAGAGCGGATTGTACAGTTGGATTGGAAATACACACTTTTTATATGTGTAAGCTCATGCTTACACTAGCTACTTATAAACATTTCATAAACAATTGTATTTGTTTTGAATATTTGAAAATTTTAAATTCTTCAGATGCTTGTATAGGAATTTTTTTGTTTAAGAAGTATAAAAACCTTCCCTCCTTCGTGACACACACACATGGATGCGTGCATCCATGCATGCACTGTCTTTGTCTCTATTTTACTCTTTCTGTTTTTATTAACCAGGAGGAGCTTTACAAATTATGGTCATTGTCCTATGTAAAAATATAAAGTTGGTTTTGGTCACAACAGTGCTTGTAACACACTGCAGTTCTCTGCTGTGCAAGAAATGATTTTTTGAATAACCCTTTTACTTTACATTTAAACCGTGATGTTCATCATGTCTCTTACTTATTCCTGGCCTAGTTAAGACTGCTGGGAGCTGAACCATGTTCCTGAGCACATTAAGCTGTTCAAACTGGCCCCTTGAGTCCTGAGCAGGACTCTAGTGCACAATATCAACCATTTTGTGTCAAAATGGATACACCGAACTTGAATATGGGCGTTGTTTGCTAATGCTTGCAAATCACAGTAAGTCAGTGGCCTTAGGCAAAGCAAGATGTAATGGGAATTCACTGATATAAATAACCTTGCTGGAGTACTTTGCCATGGTCATAAATAATGAAGCTCTTGGATCTCGCCCTCCTCTCCCCAAAAGAAAGTCTGTATAGGTTTTCCTACTGGATTTCCTGATTCGTTGCTTGTATGGCACTTCTGAATCTGAATGAACCAGAAGTTGAAGAGGTTTCTGCTTTGACGAATTTTAGAGTAAGGCCTCTCACTGATTGTTAGGAAAGCTTTACTAATGGACACAAATATGTAATTTTTCTCTCATAATTTTGGCTTCTCTGCAAAGTAGCCTGTGTATTGTGCATAAAGAATGTGTGTCAGGCTGGAAGGATTATATTTGGAATTTAACTGAATGGAGTTACTGCAGTCTGTCCTTTGAGCGGTAATTCAAACCAAAGTCAAATTGATTTGTGTTAAACAGTATTCACTCATGTGAGGTGGGGGTGAAAGGAAGCTTCAGTCACAGGTCAGGGGTATGGAAAACCTTAAACCTGTGCAGTGAATTGAAAATAAAAAGCTGGTGTGAGCTGTAGTAGAAGACTCAGCTACAGGAATTTTACCACTGGGTTAAGAGGAAGGGCCAGCATAACAGTCTGTTGATGAGCATCGTGACCTTCAGCAAAAGTAGGTGATTGATTACTAGAGACTTACTAAAAACAAAAGATCAAACAAACTGTTAGGCACTAAAATGAAGAAAATAAGTTGGTGTTTTGCAATATCCTAAGAAACAAAACCTGTAGTTGTTGTTCATGTTTGTATTTTTAACAAATTTTTTCAGTTCATGGGTCATCTTTTGTGCACAATCAAGAGATTCTTTAACAGAATACTCTCACTTGGAGGGGACCCACAAGGATCAGAGTCCAACCCTTCAGTGAATGGCCCATACAGGGATTGAACCCACAGCCTTGATGTTACTAAATTAGGGCTGTGTTCTGACCAGCTGAGCTGATTGTACATCTGGGTCTCACACTATGGGCATTTCCAAATTAAGTCATAAGACCGTGTATTTTTTTTTGGCTGTAGTACAGATGTGATTATTTTCACTCTTTCAACCTGCCAAATCTTCTGCACGGACTTCAATGCACTGTACTGAAGTATTTTCAAGTATTTGCAAATGTAATGATTCTCCACTGGTCTGTGGTCACTTTTTGTACTCAATTGCTTACTATTTATATTATAGCAATGTTCAAATCATTGCTTTGAATTTGGACTTGTAATTTCAAATGGAGAAGATTAATTAATTATTCTGTTACTTCACTGATTACTTACATGTTCCTCAAATAAGAAAAGTCAGATAAAACAGGACATCTCCCTGATTATAGGTCTTCTTTTGTTAATGAAAGCAAATTTGCAGAGTATATTTGCATTCCCTATACAAATCATTAAACTTTTACGGGTTAACCAGGAGTTTACAGATCACTTGAACAGGTGATTTGGAGAAAAAATACATGTCACATTTAGTAATAGTGTTAATACTGAATTTTGAGGGCACAAAAAAACATGATTGGTAGGTCCTGGAGTATTTTTAAATAATCACCCAATATGTATTAGATTAATAAAATAATGAGAGGAAGTTCATCTCACTAAAACACATTAACTCTGGCAGTTACTGTGCCATTTTCTTTTCTCATGAAGCATTTTTAGCCTGGCTATTGAAATTAGATTGCTGAATGTTTAGGTCATGACACATGATGATCCTTGAGATTAATGTTCAAGTCTTAAATAGCAACTTAATTGCTTACAACCAGATGCAACCTGGTGTAAATATATTTTGAGATTACAAACAGTGCTGTAAGTAGTGAGGCTACAAGGAGTGAAGATGAGCTGTTGTTCTGTGCAAGTTGTCACTGAGCAAAGTTGATAGTTGACTCCTTTTGATGCTGGATTGGCAAGCAGGGGCATAGGTGCAGAAAAAAAAAAAACAAGCAGAACCAGATTCCTATGAACTTTTCAATGTATTATGTAATGGTTAAAGAAGAAAATGGAAGCTAAGACTAAGGGAAAAGTACACTTTGTGTGCTTATCTCAAAAATGTGGGGCTTTTATTTAAAATAACAGAATTTAGGAATTTTTAGTATGGATAGATTTTCTTTTCATAAAGCAATCTAGAAAGTTTAGACTCATAAGATGTGTCATCAGAAGAAAAGTGGAAAAATAGATTGGTCTGTAAAAGGAGAGTAATTAACCCCTTGGTAAGAGAATGCCAAGATTGCTTGGTTAAAGAATTGATAAAATATTCCTGTTGTGCAGGTAGAAAACAAATACAGAGAAATTGTATATATTTTTATTATGAACTTAGAAGCACAGAATTTTGTATTTTTCAAATTTCTTCATATTGATAATTTTCAGGCATCCATGTTCACCAACTCCAATTTTAGTGCTTTAAATTCAGCCACAGAATTTCGGCTTGACACTGCAAAAGTGAGGATCATGCAAATATGGCCAAACACTAGGTAATGGGGAAGAGCACCTGTTGTCATTGTCATAAGTGCTCTGGGAAAGAGGAAACTGAGAAGACAAGTTTTTGCTATTTATAGTTTGTCCAAGATTGTAAAAATGAGAGCTGGTTCTAAAGCCTTGTAACACTGTGCCACTGATGAAGTGGCAGTAATGCAGTGCATGTGGGGAGAAAACTCCTCTTTTATACGTACAGTGTTGGAATATGATTCTTCACTCAGACACAAAGTCAAAAATATGAGGAAAATGACAGTTCTACATTTTGTAGCTATAAAACACACCCATTTTCCCTATTCCCTTCAATTTGATATTTAGGATGATTGGGAAAGGAGTAGAGGATAAAACTGAAAAATCATTATCATGCCTCTATGTAAATCATGGGTGTGCTGACAGGTTTACTGCTGTCTGCAGTTTTGGTCCTCTTTAAAGTGTAATAGAAGTAGAGAAAGTACCTTGTGGAAAAATAAAGATGCAAAGGTGTTGAAGAACATGTGTAAGTGGAGGAGCTAAGTTTAGCAAACTTAGCCTGGGGGAGAATGAGTAGGAGACAAGAAATGTGAAATCGTGTTTGTATGGAGAGGGAGAATGGTGATGAATTATTTACTTGTAATACAGGAATGAAGGGATGCCAAAGAAAACTGTTAGCAGTTCAAAACAAACTGATGCACACAGATGCGAAGCTACACGGGACAATTAAGATGCCAAAAGCTTTCTTGTGGGCTGCAGGAGAAATTGTGGGAAAAATAATTCATTAGGGCAATCACATATGGCAATCCTATATGTTGTTTTGGCAGCTGTGCCCTGGAATTTCCTTCACTGTATGTCAGGGAAGGTTTTTTTTCAGGCACTTGTTGTTGGTGGTTTTTCAAATCCAGGAATTGTGCTAGCTGTGCTGTGGATCTCTTCTTTGTGGACCTGTGCTCTGGGATCTAATGCAGACGTTTCTCCTTTGGCCTGTGGAGTGGGAATTCAAAGGCTTTGTACGCCTACATCTGGCGAGGCAGGTCTTGCACCTCAGGCCAGTTCTGTTCCAACAGCAGGAAGGCATTTTGCCATCTGGGTAAGCTGAGGAACGATTCCCACAGTTAGTGGGGTGACTGGACTTCAGGAGTCCTGTGCAGAGCTTGCTGAAGCACATCCCTCCCCTTCCCACTGCCTCATGGTGTTTAGGCTCTTAACTGTGTATTTATTTTTCATTCTCCTAACTGCCCATGGAATAATTAATTGAGGACACCTAAGGGGGATTTTCTCTCTAGGCCTAATTCTTAATTCTTTTTACCTTATGTAAAAAAAGCCAGGTGAAACAGGCGCTAAAGAAAATGCAGGGAAGTCCCATGGCATTTGGTACTTCAGAGTGTGTGTGGTGGAATCCCTGGACAAACAGTGTTATTCACCTGGTTACTCAGAGGTGGTGTGTGCTTGGGCGGATGTATCTTACCAAACGCTCTGTTAGTGTATACAGATGGGGAGAGTGCTCTTTTCACCTTAGCTTGTGTCCCTGGCAAATGTGGGAGTTCCTGTTCCAATGGATGGATGGGGGGAGCTTTTAGCTGTGTGATTAGAAAGGCTTCTCTAACATTGATTCCATAGTTTTGCTTGACCTTGTCAGATAAAGCAGATCTCTTCCTCTTCCCTCCTCACCACTTTAAAAGCACTTGGACTCTTTAATTGTCATAGAAAATATGGCCAGAAGTGATATTTTTTAAAGATGTACTGGATGGTTTTAGAGAGCTGTGTAGAGAGTTCTGCCTGTAACTCTGTTTATTCTCTGTTATCTAGGAGAAACAAACTCCTAGAGGAGTGGTGAGGTATTTCTTTTTTCAAGCTGGAAGGGTGGAAAAGATGTTGACTTTGTGACTGAAGAAGGAGGAGATAGCTTCTTTTACAGTCTTCTTTTGAGTCTTGGCAATTTCCTCAGGTTATTTTTCAGTGGGAAGATAAATATGCTGTATATGGAATCTTTGATGTAAATATTTGAATGTGTGGAACATTAAATAATCATAATAATGTGTATTTCCTAAATAATTTTAACAGGAAATAGAATTATTTGGCAATTAGGGCTGCTGCATCTTTTGAAGGGTTACATGCTAATTTTAGCTGGAGACTTTTCAGTAAAATAGATTACATTAATGTTTCCCTTAAGTAATAGTTATGTCACAGAAAGACATATCTGATTCTTTGAGAATATTAAAAATTCCTTAGTTTTTATTGGGAATGGTCGAAATGTTAGGCTTTATAAAATTCTTTGTATAAAAACTTAGAAATAAGGGAGCTCTTTTGATTTTGATGGGCTTGAGCATCTTTTCCATATGGATTCAATTCACATTTTTATCGGAATGTGGAAGTCATTACTCTGACATCTGAAACTGAGGTAGCAATAAAAAAAATTATCACAAACAAGACAGCAGACACAAATGATTTTGTGTGTGTCGCTGGGTGGCCCTTTTGAAACTTTCCCAAAGTTAATTGGTTCCAGATATTTGAGAATTGAAATTGTATTGTGACAAATTTATTTCTGGTCATATTTAACTCGAGTCTTCTCAGTAAGGAGGCTTGAACAAACAGAAGAGTTGTCAACCCACTCATGTCTGTCTCCAGTTTTTGTTGTAGTAGCTTTAATCCCAGTGATTTGGTTTAATAAAGACCACTGAGAAAACAAACACTGGTGGTGACTGCCCTGCTCTTGTAAATTATTTATCGTATCTCTAAGGTTTTACTGTGGCGTAAGTGCTGCTGTGTTAGCTTAAATTGTTCACAAATATGTCATGTCGGATTAAATGCCTCTGTAGAGTTTATGTGTGCCTGGGAGCAATGCTTCCTGCTGTCTGGGGTGGGATTGGTGTGTGTGTGCAGCTGAGGGCACACAGACCTGCCCTTACTCTTGTAGTGAGTGAGTGACCAGAGCAGGCTAAACACAAAACCTGGGGTTTCATGCTTCGCTTCCAGTAGAGCAGATGCTGCCTTACACAGGGGCAGTCTGTCTGAGTGCTTTGTGGTTGTAGACGTTCTGTGAGGTCTTGGGTATGTCAGTGGTGGGATTGTTTTGCTGTTCACCTCAAGTTCCATGTGTCGGGAGCCAGGGGCTTTGCCTGAGGGAAGCAGGAGCCCAGGACAGGGGGTGCAGCACCTCAGGCTGTTCTGCTTTTGATTTGGTATGATGTATTTTCTGTACAAAATACATCACATTTTCAAATATTTGCAAATAGGAGACAAATGTGGCAAAGTAGCATCTTAAGTGCATATTACACACGTTGTCATATATTTGTCATGTGTCTTCCTGTATTGTAGTGTACTCTACTGCTATAGTTATTCAGAATATTTATTGAAAATTCAAATGCAGATATTGCATAACAGAGGCTTTATTTTTTCCATTTTAAAACTAAAGTTGGGCATGAAAAGCATTACAAAACCAAAATTACCTTAGTATTTACTGTTCCTATCTTATCAATATGTTCTCAAGCCTTTTTTTGTTCCTGTAGGAAACAAGACTTTTTCAAATTTCTTAAATTTCTATTACAGGACTAGAGTGTTAATCTTGACAGACTTTCAACATTTAGGGTTTGAAATTGCTAAAGCTGTTTCTGACAAGTAATGTAAGTCTTGCAGTAGTAAAGTCAAAATTGGAAATTGCTAAGAGTGAATTAAGTTTCTCTTAATGAAAGGATCTAATTTGTAGCTCAGTATGCCAAGTTCTTGGAAGACAGTCTTTTTCTTCTCAGAGATTGTCAGTTATCAGCTGTGACACACTGGCAATAAGATACACATTCAAACCCCCACATTTTACATGTGTATTTATGTATATGTGTATTCACACCTGGTGAAAGAGAAGAGAAAGCCTTTGTCCTTTTGTATGTTTTCCAGAATTAGCAGTAAGTAAAAATGTTAAAAGGAAATGTTTGATTTGTGTAGGCATGGGTTTAATTAATATAAGTCTATGTTCTGTAAGTGTTGTGTTAGTAAAATTTATGAAAGAGTGCTAAACTGCATTAGAGTAATTTATGGCCCAAATAAATGTCAGTTGCTAAGGTAAACTAGTATAGAAACAGTGTAACTAGGATTAAAAAAAGTGAAGAACTAGAGTAAATTGCAAACATTGTAAGAACAGTAATACAATTCTTTCTTTATGTTCACCCAAGCAAGTGTAAGTTCATTTACAATATATTTATTAACAGTCTCAAGCTAATAAAACAACACTTACAGAGCAGTTTGGGGCACTTTTCCAGCTCTCTGTATTGTGCAGCAACAAGTTAGGCCAGTGCTTTTTTTTTTGTTTTTATTAAGGAAAAAAAAAAGAAGGAATCTGTACTCCTGGCTCCTTTATAAGGCTGTTAAATGTGCCATTTGGCATTTCAGAGCACTGCTTTGCATTGTGCTCAATTAGTGCAGACGAGGCAATCCCAGCACCAGTTTCAGAAATGTGCCTAATTACTATAAACCACTGAGGGATCCATTCATTCTGCCTTTCTGGCTCTGTGGGTGCCAGCCACAGAGACTCCAGCAATTTCTGAAGCCTAATCCCAAGTCACTTCTCCATGTTTCTGTGGCACTTGCATTTTGGAAGCTGTAATAAGGTCTGGCTGTTCATGACCATGTGTTGCTCTGCAACTGTATCTGTAGTATGTTCTGGAAATGAGTGTATAGGAAAGGATTGAGAATGGCCCTTTAGCCCTTTCTACATACACATGCACACACACTTCCCTCCCAAAAAAGGATGTGCCTTTTAATGTTTTATTTTAAATTATTCTGAGTCCTTCCACAGAGAGTCTTTATTAGTTACGAAGGCGATGGATCAATTTTTGGAGTAGGATTTACTTGTAGCCTGTGCTAGTCATTATGATTTACAGGCTAGTTTGATGACAGCCCTCTTCCAGCTTGCTGACAAATCTTTCACATTAGCCTTTGTTGGACACTTGTAGTTGGTAACTTATTTTTGAACAGCTACTGTGCATTTAAATCCAGACTTAAGAAAGATAAGCGTTGGCTAATTGCTTTGGTAAGATGTGTATTTGAAACAACAAATCCATACCTCACTGCTTTAGTTGAAGTTGTTTTATTTGTAGGCTTTTGTGAAATGGTAATTCATCCTTCTCATTTTCTTCTGAGTGAAGGATTTGGGTGCTATCAGAAAGTGTTTCTGTATAGATACTTGTGTGAGCATAAAGCATGGAACAAAGCTGTCTTGGAGGAGCATCTTACTGTTGACAGTTCATGCTGACAGTTTTTCTGGTGTTTTGATTATGCAAGTTCTTTAAGGGCCAATAAAGCCCATCAATTTCAGCACCATTTTTTTTGTTTGTTTGTTTGTTTGTTTGTGTTTTTTTTTTGGTTGTTGTATATTCTGTAAGTGAAGAGATGAGACCTTAAATATCTGATAGATGAGAGGGGAAAACTTGTAGTGAAGACCTGACCTGACATATCCTGACATATGGTACTTAAACCTGTCGTGGTGTTAGCTACTCTGTTTGCAAAACAGGCATCCTTTTGTAAGCCATATTCTGAAAGCTTTCTGAAGAGTGAGCCCAACTGAAAGCTTCTGATTTATGTTCTTGTTTGACATTTTTGCACTTATCAGGATTAATTTGCTCATTTGATGGGGAGCACTGTGTGTTTTAGGCTCACTTGATTGTCTGGTGTGGTTTCTAAATTGTTTTCAGTGTTGCTATATTCCTTAGACAATTCTTTGTTCTGTAATGGTCTACTTGTTGTAATTTATGTACTTTTTTCTTAAGAAGTGTGAGCTATTATTTGGCTGTGCTAATGTACAGAGTGGTTAAATAAACCTGTCTGTGCAATCCAGTGCAGTTTATGGAACAGACCCACTACATGTATTTGGTACCATTAAATCTTGCCAGGAATAACTGTACATTTTGTTCCCTGTCAAAGATCTTCTTTCTTGTTATTTTGATCTTGGTCAAAGTGTTTGCTGTAAATCTTAAACTCTCTATAGTTTTGTTGAGTTCATTACATGTTTTAAATAAAGAGAATAGGTAAATATAGTGTGAATAAACTCATCTGGTGAAGAGATTCTGTTTGTCTGTCCCTGAGGCTGGAAGCAAGCAAGACTTTGAGCTATATTTGAACTGAACTTTAAGTCTCCTCGTTACCTTCTCAACATTGTGATACAGCTTTACATCACTTGGACTAGCTTAGGGCCCTGCTGCAATTTCTGATTTGGTAAATGTAGCAGTAGATGTACTGATAGTGCCTCCTGTGATCTGAATCAGTGGCCTTTAACTGTGCAGTCACTGTTTTTTCCTTGGGAACATTGCCCATTCCCAATTAAAGGTCTTGCAGATTAGTAGCTGCTCAGTTTCATAACTATAACTATTGGTATGTTCAAAACTTCCATAAAATACAGGTTATCAGTTCCTCCAGTGGCTTTTCTCTTATGCTTCCCACCTGCAGTCTGTAAATACTTCACAGTCTCTTAAAATTTATTCTCATGAGTGAACTCTGAGTGTTCAGAGTGTTCAGTAACCATTTTTTGTATGAGAAGTAGAATCATAGAATTATTTATTTGGATTGAGTTTGAAAAGTATTCAATAACTTGGTGTGATTCAGTGTTAGAAAGCTGAGGCATTTGTCCTTGACTACTTCCAAATTTCTTTGGTTACATATTTTACCACATTGAAATTGTAATTGTTCTGTATGTTCTCAAGGCAGTGTATGAAAATAACTAAGTCAATATTCTTTATGACTTTTGGGAGGTAAATGAAAAGTATTACTCTTCTTTTGGATGAGGAATTGCCATGGTAGTACCATCATCAGGAGCAGATTTTTAGGATCTCTTGATTGAGGGTCTCCCCACCTTGGGAAAGAAGACCACATTACTTGTTTACAGAAGAACCCTCTGTGTTTCAATTGTCCTGCCTTGATGTCAGATAAGAAAAACAAAAGCTGGAATCTGGCTCTCCTTTCTGCACTCCACTTGTTTTTCCAGTAATCTCATTGTGTTTCCTTGTGATTTGTCTTCCAAGTTTTAGAGAAAGACCTGGCACTGATTGCCATGTAGCTTCATTTCCTTCTTTTCCTTCTTTTACCACTGTCTATAGCAACCATCTGAATTTTGATGAAAGTCACATATCCCCTGAGACAACCCACACATGAAGATAGAAATCAAGTCCCATATTTCTTGAGTTAGAGTAGGCTATGCTTTTTTCCCTATACAAAATGATTATTGTTAGGTTGACAAAATTAGTTGGCAGCAATTACCAAACCATGATACACTAGGCAAGAATATTCCATAGTATTGAAGTCAATTCACTACAGTAATTTTGGTGTCTGCAGTGTTCTTGAGCAGTTCTGACTGAAAGCCTCTCTGGATCTAATGAGTTTCAGGATATGGAGGTCGTGGCCAACTTCATTTCAGGCGGCTTGAGTCCGAGTCTGGCTCATGCCTTGTTTTTTTAAGGGCATTTTACTAGTTCAGCTTGTTAGAGGTGCTTTCTTCTGCTTTGACATTTGCTGTTTGTCCTCTGGTCATGTGGCTGGGCTGGATGCAGTAATTCATCCATTGCAGGGTTAGGCCAGCTCCCTTCCCTTCGTGGAAAACAGTCAGGAGCAAGAAGGAGAATCCATCTGGCATGACAGAGAAACAGAAGGGGGAAGTGTTTTAGACTTCTGGGTAAATCCTACAGATTTGTACATTAGGAATTCTTTAGCTACAAAATTAGAGGTGGTGAGTTCTCATGCCTTTTATTTGAGCAGATTCGACAGATTTTACTACTTTTCGCTGTTGTACATGTGCGTAATGCAGCAGGGCTTGCGGAGTACAGCTGCACCATGGCTTCTGTCAACAGCCTTAATGTTGAAAGTAGACATGGCCCTTCTGATGGTGTATGTGAAGGATAAGTGTGGCTTCCTCCTGAGACTAGTCTTGTGATAAAAGTTTCCTGCTTTTCTCAAAAAGAGAAAACAGCATGAGTGCATGCTTTGCACTGCTTGGCAGAGAGAGATGATTCTTAGATGCTGGAGGGACTGTTGTCCTGTCAATTTTGAGGAAAAATGCTTGGGAATAAGAATTCTTGCTAATTTAGTTTGTCTGAAATGGCTTCACTTGCAAACTCTAAGTGTTGTGCAGCCCATAAGTGAGGGTTTCTCTTAGTTACTCATGGCCAAAATAAGAACAGCTTTCTTGAGAACAGGAAGCATTTGACCAGTGTTTCTGCCAGTTCTCAAAATACTGTTTTAAGCAATGAAATTTTTAGCTCTCCTAAAAAGAAAAAAAGTTGATTAAAAAATGCTTCAGAGCACTACATTACGTTGGTAGTTAATTACCATTTCCTACATAGTATATGGCTTTCTGAATTTTCTTGCTAATTATTTTGTATTAAGTGCTTTCCATCACAATCAACATCTGATTTAGTTAAGTGTTTTATGGATAAGAGCATATGATAAATCACAGTTTTTTATTAGGTCATCACCAGAACAGACATATTCTTCCTCAAAAGCAATTTAGCTGTTGTCTACCATCAGTAAAACTTTTTTATAAGCTGCCCCAAGAATGAAGTAGTGTTAACCTGTGTGCTCTGTTTCTAATTAGTTCTGAAAGAGTATGTGACATATATGTGTTTAAACAACGAGTTTGGGAAGTGAGTTAAGGGTCTCATGCAAAGCTGATGTAAACTATTGTACTGTTTACACCATGGTCATGATAAATCACTAATTTAAATTTTTTTTTGATTAAATTAATTAGTTTAGCACATAACACTGTGAATAAATCACAATACATGGAAACAAACCAATTGAGACAAAGAAATTTCTGTTCCATTTGCAAATACAGAGAGCTACTACTTAAAATTGCTACCAGTGGGAAATGTAAAAGGTGAGGTAATCCCCTAAAGAAAAAGGGCACTGGTTGGGAAACACATTAAATATAAGTCTTGTAAAACTTGTAGGGAATGTACTGAAACACTGAATTGAACCCGCTCAGAGTTCACACTAACAAGAAATTCTGGTCAATGAGGGCAGATAAAGGAATTGTAAATGACTGTTTAAATTAGTCTGGAATTCCAGAACATGTGCTTGGATAATATGAAATAAAGCTGTCTAAATATGCAGCTCTCATTAATTTACCAGTCATAGTGAATGTCTGATACAAGATCCAAGGCTGCTGGAATTGCTTGCTGGTATATCTGCCATTTTTCAGGGGTTAGAGTGAAAAAGAGAGATCAAGGATCTTTTGATTTTGCTCTCTGTTGTCCCAATAACTCACCAAGGAACTACAGGTGGACCATGAAAGCTTACCTCAGTCTTCTTTAACTTGTGGGCCAGCAGAATTTGACTTCACTTACTTATAATAGCTTGAGAATTAATTCTACAGGAACATCCTGGTGCCTGTTGTGATGTCACACACCCTGTCTTCTCTTCTGTTGTACTTCTTTCACCAGTGCTCTTAAGATGGGGGGGTTGTGGTGCTACTAACTCACAGCAAAGAATCAAAATGGGTGGATGGCCAGGCAAAAATGTAGTAATAAGTGTAGAATGATCAACAAGGCCAAGTGTAAGATGCTGTACTTGGACTGGGGCAAGCCCAAGCACAAATACAGATTGAGCAGAGAATGGGTTGAGAGCAGCCCTGGAGAGAAGAACTTGGGGCTGCTGGTGAATGAGAAGCTCAGAAGATGACCTGGGAATGTGCACTCACAGCCCAGAAAGCTGACCTCATCCTGGGCTGCATCCAAAGCAGTGTGGGCAGCAGAGTGAGGGAGGGGGATTCTGTCCCTCTGCTTGGCTCTCATGAGAACCTACCTGGAGTGCTGTGTCCAGCTGTGGAGTCCCCAGTATAAAAAGGATATGGACCTGTTGGAGCATATCCGCAAAGATGATGAGAGGGCTGGAGCACCTCTCTTATGAAGACAGACTGGGAGAGTTGTGGTTGTTCAGCCTGGAAAAGATTCCAGGGAGACCTCACTGCAGTTTTTCAGTACTTGAAGTGGACTTAAGAGAAAGATGGGGACAAGCATTTTAGAAGTGTCTGTGGTGATAGGACTGGGGTCAATGGTTTTGAACTGAAAGAAGGCAGGTTTAGATTATATACAAGAAAGAAATTCTTTACTGTGAGGGTGGTGAGGCACTGGAACAGTTTGTCCCGAGATGTGGCTGCCCCCTTCCATGGAATTGTTTAAGACCAGATTGAATGGGGCTTTGAGCAGCCTGGTCCAGGGGAGGGGGTCCATGCCATGGCAGGGGAGTTGGACTAGGTGGTTTTTAGAGGTCCTGTCCAAGCCAAAGCATTCAATAATTCTGTATAGTGTTGGAGTTCATTACAGCTCTGGACTCAGGGCAGTGTTGCTGTTTTATCCTGAGAACTTGGTGACTACATCAAGCCCTGTCAGACCTGCTGTTTCTGCATGTTGTTCCTTCAGCAGCCTTTGGCCAGGCAGCAGCAAAGTTCTCCATGGATCAGTTTTAAATGGGATAGAGGGAGATGGAGCATGATGAGTGCTCCTTCTCACCATTTTGGAGCTGAAAATCTGTAGACTGTGCTGTGCTGCCCCTAAATCCTGTCACTGACTGTACAAGCAAATGTGCTTGTATATTCCTGGTCTGGCCAGACTGGTCTTTTGGCCACTGTCTTTTCTGCTCTGGCAGCATTACTAATCAAAACCAGGTTTGACAGTTGTCATGTGCTTTCTGCAGGCTGGCTTGCAGCTGTTTGCTGTCCTTCTGCTGTGTGATTGGAAAAAAGGAAGGTTTTAGTTGGCTTCAGTGGATCATTTCTCAGTGCAGAAACCTCTGCTCCATGATGATGGTGGGGCTGGCTTGCTTGGACCTCCTTTCTCTGGCATTTCTGTCAAGGCAGGGGAGATTAAATGGCCTGTTTCTCTAGTTTCCCATGCTGGCTGCTGGCCTGGTTTGTGGGTAATTCAGTTCATGAGCATTATACTGCTGGATTTATTTTTTTTTTCTGGCTTCCTGATACTTAGTTAATTGCAATGTTGAGCCCTTCAATCCTTTGTGCAGAAAAAACTAGAAAAAAGTGAAAGTCAGTTACAGGCTGGGACCAGGAATCTCAATGTAAATACCAAACATTTTTTGGGAGGGGGCTGGGAGGAAGGAAAGGGAGAGAAACAGGTAGAAGAGAAGTCAGGGGAAGAAAAGCAATTATCATGATCTTGGCAAATGTTACAAATACCACAACTGCAAACTACTAGCTTCAGATTAAGATAAATACATAAATACATACAAATGTTTTTTATTTCATCCTCTTAGCAGCTTATATTGTATGATTATTTCCATGCTTGGTTCATTTGTTGAATGTGTGTTCTGCAATTTTAAATTATAAAGCTCTTCAAGATGAGGCTGAGGTTCCTGAGCAGGACTGCAGCAGGGAAGCAGATCAGCATAGTTTAGTTAGGTAGAGGGTAGAGATAAATTAGTTCATAAGGTAGTTTATTAACCCTGAAAGTGCACATTCAGGTCAATGAGCAAACAGAATTTGTAAATGGAATAGAAGCTACGCTGAACTGTGTGCAAATTTGAACCTATGTTTACATGACACATCTGCAAATGCTCTCAGGAATGAGCAAGACAACTCAAAGTTACGGTGCTGTTTGTCTTGTTAGTTTTAATACTGATTTATTTGTGCTATTTTAGTGATGTGTTTTGCATGTCTCCAAACCTCTAGTTAGGGCATCAACACATGTTTATTATTTAAGAAAGAAGAACATTTCCAGTACTTATAAGGTGCATGGCCAGATGTGAGCTTTGTTTGCACAAATGTTGGTTAAGTAACCAGAGGAGAGAGAGATCAAGTGTTATGGGATGCAAAGGTGGGTGTTTGGTGCAACACATTCTGGAAGCTAAATTTGGGAAAAAAATTGGAGATGTTTTAGAAAATGGATACAAGGATTTCATAAACTCTGTAAAATATACTTTATCATGGGGTTTAAATTGTTTAGTCTTTAGAGAGTTCACAGTTAAGTTACTTTTATTGAAAGTAAAGGTAGGATATTATTTGGTCTATTAATGGGTGACTGGAAAGAGCTTGTGTCTTGCAGATGTCAAATCTAGGCTGATCTATGCATTGTACAAATAAGGTTCCAATAGTTCAGTAACAAAGGCAGAGACTTTCAGAGTCATTCAACAAAGTAAAAGATGGAGGTATATGGAATTCATATCTGTATGGTGGAATTAATTGAACTTTTAATGGTTTTTCAGAGAGAAGGAATTTATATATCTGTCTTTTTAAAAGCTTCAGTTCAGCTTCAGTATTGTATTTTAACATATTTAAAAATATTTTAGATCTCTAAAGTATATATAATGGCAACACATTCTATTTTGCTTTTGTGGTTATTTCATTAAAAGTTGTAACAAAAATTAAGCTCCTCAGTTAAATCTGTCATCTTGAGTAAGGTTTAAATGCACACAATTGCTTTACATTTGACTTTTTGTGGACAGAATTCAGGACAAAAAATTCAAAAACTTCTTCTGTGTTTTCCTAGTCATTATTGCTTCTGAATCTCACCAGTTCTTTTTTATCTAGCACTCCTTCTTGTTTTCGAAAGTTGTGTGATGGTTAGCTAATAAGGGCTATAACAATAGTTCTTTTATAATCTGGTTGAAAGATTGTTATTAATGATTTTGGATAGAACTGTCAAAACCCTTTTTCCATATAATTTGCTTTTCACGAAGAAGCTCAAATTTTACAGGCCAGAGCTGTCAGCTAGCTATTGTATCCAAGATCAGCAAACCTAATAGGAGAGAAAAAATGTCTTTTGTGATATTCTATCCTTTTTTATTCTTATAAAAAATTTGCATAATTATAATTTTAATTCAGTTAGGGTTTTTTTTTCTGTTTCATTTTGGTTTTTTTAATGTACATATAGAAGTAGATGCCAAAATTTGTCAGGTGATTAAAAAGCATGCATTTAAAAATTCATTAACTTGTGTGATCAATCTCTTCACTGCTTGCATTTGCAGTTTTAACTTTGGTAAAACAGTAACTATTCTGATGGAGTATTATGTGAGACCATTTTGGTTTTTGCATACCTAGAAAATTCAAGATATCTGGAATCTAGTGCAATGTTTCTGTTTTTCCTACCATTTCCATCAATAATGCACAATTATCTTCCACTTTAGTTCTGGTTCATACAAGTGATTTCTCTTTATTTTTTTAACCCACTTGCAAAGAATTTGATCAGAAGAAACTGCTTTGTTGGAGGGGGAACTGTTGATCATCTTTGTCCGGAGATGACGTTAGAGCTTGCACGGCGTTGCAGAGTGGTAGCATACCTCAGGCTGCCATTTCACCTCGGTATAATGGGACACACTACTCGTTCTTTGTAATGAGCAACAATTTTAGGATTCAGTAACAGTCATCTTGGCAACGCATTTATTTCACACTGAGATCTCTAAAACCATATGTTGACAGTTTGCTTTCTTACAAACCTCTGACTCCCATGGCTGAGTAGAAGGCTTATTCACAGTGAATTGAATGCAAATAAATCTCAAGTTTTTACAGCTTTCTAAAATATCCGATCATATTGTAATAGTCAGTGAAAAACAGTTAAAAATTAGCTAAATTCTTAGTCAGCAGTTTCTTTGAGAATAGTATTCGTATTTCTTAAATAGACAGTTATGCCAAGTTTGGTTTGTGATAGAGCCATACTCTGCATATTTTTAGCAGATTTAATACAATGAAATAAACTTGCTGTTTCAATATACTTTGTATCTTTTAACACATTATTTAAAAGTAAATCCTTAGAACTCAAATGTCTTTAATAGATTTAGTCAGTATTGAAATAAGTTGTATGCAAATATTTTGCAGCATGAATATTGACTATTATTATGCTGGTAACTTTGGTAGATTTGAAATTACATACCAAGGATATGTCAGGCAAGATGTGTTCAATAAACTTGATTTTTAGTCAAAGTAGATTTGGTGTCCTGTAGGAATCCTTTTACTCTCAGCAAGGTATTATCATAAATAGATTTTTAGAAAGTATATGAGGCGTGCAAGAATCCTTTATCCTTTTTCCTTTATCTTTTTTTTCTTTATGGAGCATTAAGTATGATGAAGTTTGTCTTTAACATTCAAAAAAAATACAGTCCATGTATACTTTGACTTTCTCCACCCTTATGCTTATTCTTTCATATCCAACATGTGCAGCTCAAATGCTTGCAGGATGTTCTGTGTTTTTGGATTTCCTTGTGTCTTGGCTTGTCACAGCTAGAAACTGCAGGATAGCCTTCCACTTGGCTGGCACAAAGCATTTCCACCACTCAGAGAGAATTTGAGGAATTGGGCTGTGTTTCTTTGGAGAGCAGAAGGAATTTACAGGTCGTCTGTGAATTGCATTTTTGTTTTGTGGGCATGTCACTTAAAATGTTGTTTTGAAATGTTGAAACATGTTGATCAGAGAGGTCGTGAGACCTCCAATCTTTGAGATGCTGAAAATGGGCCTAGACAAGCTGGTTCAAGGGAACTTGAACAGGATCAGAGAGAATCATGGAGTTGTTAAGGTTGAAAAAAGCCTTTAAGGTCATGGAGTCATCCATTAATCCAGCACTGCCAAGTCCACCGCTAAACCATGTCCCCAAATGCTTTTAAATACCTCCAGGGATGATGGCTCAAACACTTCCCACAGCAGCCTGTGTTCAAGTGCTTTACAACCCTTTCCAGGAAGAAACATTTCCGAATATCCAATCTAAACTTGTTCCCCAGTGTAAATTGCAGCTATTTCTTCTTGTCCTGTCACTTGTTACCCGGGAGAAGAGACTGACCCTCACCTGGTTACCACCTCCTTTCAGGCAGTTGCAGAGTGGGATAAGGTCCTCTCTGAGCTTCTTTTCCCCAGACTAAACACCCCCAGCTCCTTCAGCTGCCCTTCATAAGACTTGTGTTCCAGACCTTTTCCCAGGTCTGCTACACTTCCTTGGACATGGTCTAGTATGATTCTGTTCGTTTCTGCTTTTGCAGGGCAGAAGGGAAAAAGATAGACATTGAAGACAGTGTGGAAGCTTTAAAAAACCAGCAGTGTTACAGATAAATGTACATTTTAAGGCTGGCAAAATTTTGCTAGCTGATTACTTTTATCATTGTCTTTGTGATGTTATAGGACAGTAAAGGTGTTAAAATACGCTGAATGGTTGCATCATGCTCTTCTACCTTGCAAGACATTGCCTTACTGCATCTCCACATACCTAGTTTGCTTTGTCAAAAGAATGCAGACCTGAACTATTTACTGCCCGTGTCCACCTTCTTCACCTTAAAGCTTACACCAACAATAGGCCTGGGCTGAGTACTGTTCTGAAGGATGAACTTCTTTAAGCCTCTTCTTGGATTTTGCACACCGAAACTCCCAACAGCTCTTTCTCCAGCCTTGTCATTGCCAGTCAAAGGCTATAGGTGGCCTCATCCCCACCATGCAGTTTGTGTGGGAAACTGTGTTTGTAGGGCTAATCTTCTTAGTCAAGGGTGGCCTACTGGAACACATCTGTGATGTTGCATTTGCTATTGATGTGATTTTTCCTTGTTTCTGAATGGTTTTGACATCTGGCATTAACAAGGTAAGTGCAAGTGTACTAAGAGAGATCTCTTACTAGTAGATGTAAAAAGAAAGTCACACACACAAGTGGTTTTCAAAAGAAACAAAAACAGCTTAACTGTATTGACAGAATGCTCAGTTTGGTTGAAACATCCCTAAAAATGTTGGTGAAAGAAGCCAGTTCTGTGAACTACAAAAGGCTGTGTGAGGTTCTCTTCATCTCTCAGAGAAGAAAGGTTCGAGAAGCAGAATCACAGTGGAGCACTGCCCTGCATCCTTGTGGGTGTAAATGAAGTAGTAGATTTTGTAGCCCAGTGTTCTGGAGTGTACACATTCATTTACAGGTGTGAGGGGAGAACATGAGGTAATTAAAATATCTAAGTTATTTTCTGCAGAAAATTATGGATGTAAGAGTAAATTTTACTTAATCTGTCTCTTGGAAGACTGAGGAATTCATCTCAAGAGAGGTCTTTGATACCGCATTTATTGAGATATAGCTGTCTTAAGGTATTGAGATACAGCTGTCTTAAGTGGGATCCCAGCAAGTTGTGTGAGCATGGAAACACTGAGATGTTTTTTTTCCAAATCACTGTTGGGAAAGCTGATCAGCTACTGCAAACTGCTTTTATTTATAAACTTTCTAAATGTAGTTGTTGTTGGTTTTTTTTTCCCCCCGAACAGCCTGCTAACTACTCCTTAACATAGATCCTTAAATGTCAGGGTATTTTTTAAATTAGAACCAGATATTAAAACCATGTTTTTTTGCAGTTGAAATTGAAACCAGCTTCACTGTTTGCTATGGAAACAAGTTTTTAAAACAAATCTGTTCATGTGTATGCTGTTGTGCCAATCCATGAATTTATGTAACTTGCAGTTTTTTTCATGCCTTTTTTCAACCAGCTTGTAGAAAGATAGGTGGTGCAGAACTTATTATAGTCTGTATTAAGCCAGTAACCTATATCTGTATCAGAGGTATGTGCCTATTGTCTCACTGGATTAAAGAAAAGAGAGGGCAACTGACACAGAAAGGTATTCAACCTAATTAAAGATAGGAGATTTCCCCAAATTTGTGTTCCCTGCCATTTGCACATGACATGTTGTGTTTTATAATCCCAACATTACTGAGAGTTAGGAAGAGCTCGGGTGCTTTAAGAAAAGCACTGCATCATGCTATTTTTCATACTCATTTGTCAGTTTAAGTGTGTATTATTAAACAGCAATTTTGAAATTAAGTTTCATGAGTCATGAAATGCCATATAGCTATTTTTTCCACAGTACCCTAACTATGTTCCTTATAACTTCCTTACAATTTCCAACAAGAAGTTCCTTACAGCTTCTGGAGGACAATTATCTGGAGCTGAGCATCTCTGACCTGCTCAAAGAGTCTTCTGGAACAGCTGTGATGTTGCCTGAGGGATCATGTACTGTTACTTAGGCTGAGACCAAAATCCTCAATATGTCTTGCCTTCCCTAAACTGTGCAGATTGTTCTAAAGGAATTACTGGAGCAATTCAATTGTAAATTAGTTGCTAGAAGGTAGCAGAAAATATAAAAAATGTTATAAAAGTTGAAACAAATCATCATGAGCTGTGCTGTCTGTTTTTTAAAAACTAATTTTTCTGTGTGTTTGTTGATGCAGGCCACAGAAACATTGTTCCGAATGGCGGTAGCAAGAGGAGCTATCACACCTCTAAGACATGGAGAAGTAAGGCTAAGTATATCTATTTTTTGTTTCTTATTTATGTGTAAAATAATGCTTTATTAATATAGTGTTTTATAAATACCTGGAAGTCATACTGTCTTCAGGTAAGTGAAGAGAGCTGGACCACATAAAACTCGCATACCTACATTCCAGTATTGTTTTAAAGGAGAACAGGAACTTAAATACTGCCTGTTAAGAAATGAAGTATTTTTCAAAGAATGCTCTATGCTTCTCTTTGCTTCAGTCATTACTTAGCCGTATGATAGAAGTGGCTCAAGAGAGCCTTTCAGCTGCTTTGCCAAGGGCTGGGCTCCAGTTTTTCACTGAATTTTCTCTATTAAAGATGGTCAAATCTAGAGAAATTCACAGGAGGTCAATATTTATTACTGGATAGCTATGGAGAGGTTACTTCATCTTTTGTTCCTTTTGAGAAGTAGTAACTTCATGTAATATACAAAGTACTAATGCATCAATTATTCCAGAGAGGATAAATGTTTTTGAATATTATGTTGCTCATACATGCTTCTGTTTGTGGTGAACATTTTTTTTTCCCTTCCTTGTACAGTTTTATATCTGGTCAACATGGTTTTGAACGTTGATGATTAAATATCTCTAATACGAGTTGGTGCCATTTATACTTAGGTTGAATTTAATTTTAAAAATAAAATACTACAGTCAGTCATGATGCTGGAAATGAGGAATGATCTGGGCATTGCCACAGCTGAGTGCTACAGTGTGTGGGGTTTTTCAGTGTTAGAAACATCAGTGTCTTTTCATGGTAATATTATTTTGATAAAATTCCTAATAAGTTTGCAAAAAGCTCTTACAGGGACACACTGTTCAGTCTGGAATCTTGACCTACACTGACTCTGGAGTCCCAGCTGTGCCCTAAAATGTTCCTTATGCTGAAGAGGTTGCCTTAATCTCTTTTATGTGACAAAATAATGTATTTCTGCGTCAGTGTCTGAAGATGTACCTGAGATATCATGTCCTGCCATTGTCTGTAGTTTTAGCTTTTCTGAATATATGGGTCCTCTCTGAATTTTGTGTGCTGCTATTTTCTACAGAGGAACTGCTATTTTCTACAGAAGTGTTAGTTACCTAATATGTGCATCCTTTCCAAATTCCCTGGTTAGTTTTTTTTTTTTCCAGTGAGAGGTATTTAATTTTCTATGTTTTAATGACTAAGTTGCTCAAAAGGTTTATGTAGTTACCCAGTCAGTGGTGTGAATTATAGAAAAAGAAAATTATTGGTTTTCTTAAAGAGTAACTAATTGTACTGTTTGCAATCCAAAATACTGGGACAACCACAGATGTAATGATGTCTATTGTGAATAATATTAGTAATTTCTGAATCTGATACATCTTCTGTTGGGCCAGTTTAGCTCACTGATAAGGTAGAAAAAAATTTAATTTTTTCTTCAGATATTCTCTCTGATTTTTTTATCCGTTAAACCACCTCAAAGGCTGGAGAGGAGTAGAGGAGAAGCAGTAACATAAGTGGTGAAAAGATGTAACCATGGTTACTAGAAAGGTAGTGTGAGATAGTCAACTTCATGTTGGTGTATGGTGTCCTGTGATATTTTTTCTGAGGTATTCCTGGAGCCTCGGTGGAAATGCAGATAATTTATAGATAAAACATGTAATAATGGTCCAGAATTGGCTTTTTGTGTAAGAAGGCAGTGGGAGAAACAAGAAAATACCTTTTTCTCTCTTGTATTTTTATTGGACTTTATGCAGCAGGAAATATTTTCTCTCAAGGGAAATATTTTCATTAAATTCCATTGTGTAATTATAATTTACTTAGTCTGAAAATGAGAAATTATTTTATTTAAATAAAGCTAATTTTTCCAGTAGAAATATATAGTTATCAAGTCAGACTAAAAATTTTTTTTGCTCTTCCAAGAAATTGCTGGATGTTTGCACACATAAGTAGAAAGTGAGCCAGGAAAAAAGTTGAATATGAGCTAAAGTTGACTGTATTCTGTTTGAGAAGTGTGAATTTGGCAGTGAAAGTCAAAACAGAGAAAGTTTTTAAATGGAAATTTCAAAATACTTAGGCAGCAATCCAAATGTGCAAAAGTTCTGTTCAGCTTTCACATCAGCACTTAAAAGTGTAACACCATTTAAAATTTGAGAGAGGGTGAAACTGTTCACTGCTAGAAGGCAAGTCATACCTATTTGTTTTAAATTAATAAAAAAATGGCAATGTTCTTTCTATACCACTGAACAGATTATTGTGCAAACATTTCTTCTACAGGCAACACAGGATGCATGAAAAGCTGTCCATTATGATCCAGTTGTCATCCCCAGGTGGATTTATAAGTAATAATATTGAATGTCCACTGCAGTCCCTTTTATTTCTCCTTTCAACATTTCCTCATTCATTTGGCCTTATAAGTCCTTATGCATATAGAATTTTTATGTTTTTCATTTATTTTCCTTGAAGAAATTGAAAAATGAGGATGTATAGATTTGGTCTTTCTACTTTTGCATGTGATTTATAAAATCACTGTTAAAGAGTTTGTATAATTATGCTGCCAAAACTAATTATAAAAATTGGGTGCATAGTGCCAAAAATTATTTAACTGTGGAATATTCATCATAGAGGTTCCTGAGGAATCTTTTCAGCAGTTCTCTTGCTCCTGGGAGGGTTTAAGTGTAGTAGCATACTTGGGAGGGAATCAAACCCAGAAGTAATTCATTCTCAGGATTTAATATGTTGTTGTCTATGTGAATTAGTTATTCCTGTCAGTTATTTTGTTGTGGGGGTGGCACATGAGGCAGAGCCGTATTCATTTCTGTTACCACTTCTAGCTGATGCCTAAATGATCCAAAAATTGTGGGAGCAAATGTGATCACACCAAATCCCATGGCTGTGCTTCTCTCTGGGAATCTTAATATGCATTTCATTAATAACACAAGGCAGACAGACTGTGGTTGGCACAGCCGAGAGCTGTGCATTTGGGGAGCCTGGACCTGGCACCACCTAGAGAGCCTCTCCAGCTCTTTCTTCTGCTTCTGGTCTTCATGCAAGAGGCTCAGATCTGCTGCCATCAGTTCCTCTCAGTGTCCAGTCTCTGCCAGACAGGCCTGCTCTCTGTGCTGGCTGATAGGGCAACAGTGATGGGATTGAGGAAACAAGAGCAGCACCAGCCTGCCTGCTGAAATGATGACAAGAGGAATACAAGGAGGCTCCTGCTTCAGAGGTGACTTTTTGTGCTTTCCAGTTCTGCATTCCTGAAGCCTCTACTGCAGTGTGCTGTCCCCAAAGGAGAGCTGTAAGGAGGAGTAAGGGTTGGCAGCAATGGGCTGTGAGGAGTGGCTGGGTGCATGGTAGCAGGATAGAATACATTTGGCACAAGCTGAGATCAGTTCAGTGACTATACAGAGAGAGAGAACTTCCAGAATTTTACTGGAAATGACCAATTTTATTCACGTTGTGCCGATGATATACCAGAACCAGTGTGTCACGTAGGATGTGGATATCCTGTGGTGATGCTGAACAGGAAGGAGAGATCTAGTTAGGGCAATGAGCTCACAGGTCATTGATGGTCTCAGGCCCTGTAGATGAGGGAAATGGATCCACACAGAGAAGGAGCAGGGGGATAAACTGAGAGGGTGGAAGCCTTAAATGGAAAAAAATGCATGAAATACATAGGCTGACAGAGCCAACAGATCTAATGGTAGAGTTATGATTCCCAGAGAACCACAACTGGTACTAGCCATGCATGACCTTTGTGGCTGTTAGCATAAAAATGTAAGCTTTTCTAGCCTAAAATGGCTTACTGCCTTGCAGTGTAATACATGCAACTGTATGCATTGCTATGGCAGTACATACCCATGCTTGAAAGAGGATTTTGTTGAAAGGAGACAAGTTTTTGTTTTTGTTTAAAGCAATTTTAAAGAGATTTCACCATTCTTTGTGTTTTCTATAAATTCCGTAATGTGAATTGTGAAGTTTTATGAATTTAGCCTAGATAGCAGTAAAACGTAATTTCTGTGGATTTGTTTTCATAGTTAATACCAGGGATGTGTTTGTGATACCACACTTAGCAAAACGTTGAACAGGGGGATCAGTAAGGATCTTTGAAGTGTGATTTCTTTAATATTTGTACAAGTGGATGCATAACAGTGGGAACAGCAATATGAAACACTCCTTCATGCAGCACTGCTTTTCGTTCTACAGGCATACTGAAAGAACCTTGGACAGGAGGGTACATAGTCAAAGTGACATTACTGCCAGCTCAGGTTTTCCTTGCCCTCTTTCTTCCCAGTTCACTGTACCAGATGAGAGTGCAGTGTAGACTCCTGGGAACTCACTTGTGGAATTATAGTCATATAGATGTGAACCTTTTGTATTATTAACAGAAACTGTGATTACTTTCTTCATGAGAAGGAACTTCTTAATTTTGTCAATGGAGTGATTCAAAAGAGATATTATGACACTTGTCATCATATTTAGTTGTGTAATGTGAAGATGACATGGAACTAAGTATTCATTAAATGATAATCTCCTCCATATAAAGGATTGTTAGTCTCTTGAATCTTATCCTCTGGGTTTTTCCTGTCCTGGTTAAGGGTTGTTGTAAAAAACACACAGAAAACATGTGTGTTTTTTAAATGTAATATGTTGCAAAAAGTGTAAATTTAATTTAACCAAATTGTATTTCTGAATATTCTGTAAGATCCAAAGTGCCAGTAGGTTTCAGTATTAATTTCTCATATAAAATTACCCCCTTATATTTGAAAGGTATTTGCAAAACTAAAAGAAAGGGTTTGGTTGCAGACAGGTGAGTGCCTGTTCATCTAAAGTGAGGTCCCTTCTCTCTGTCCTAAGAAAATAATCTTTAATTTTTAGCTTTTTCAAAAGAAATGTCTTTAAAAAAATTAAAATTGAAAAGGTATCCTATAAGAGGGTTCTGAACCATCGATTGACAGCTCAAATTACTGGCATACATAGTTATACCTTTCTCATTAGTGAAATCTATTTTGGAAGTAGTATGGAGCCTGTCTTTTATAACTTCTTGTGAAGAAGAAGCTATGGATAAAATGTATCCTCAAGAATAGATCTGTTTTATAATCCTTTGGCTTAAGGTTTTGGTTTGGGGCATATGTGTCAGAAGTATTTTAAAATAGTACTGGGATCTGGAAAATTCTTCTGGCAGGTCACAATGGGTAACAGTTCAAAGGTAATTTAATTGCCAAAGACTGGCATACCTTATCTATGTTATCTGGAAGTAAGTCAGAAGTAAATAATTCTTCTGATTAAATGCAGTGAAAACTAAAGCTTGATTGCAGAGAGAGAGACACAGAGAGACAGAGGTTGAGAATGCCATTGAACCCTGGGGAGGGAAACCAGCAGATTGCCTTGGAGGTGTTCTAGTGTACAGTGTTCCAGTGCTGTTTTTGCCATGTGTTCAGTTGTGTGAAGGTGTTATTTGTCTAGCTTGCCCTGGGTTATCCATTTTAAGTGGTCTATGGGTTTTTAATTAAGTTTTAGTCACGAAGAGGAAGGAAAATTTGTTTTAAAACCATAGTTGAATATGAAGAACTGTTCTGCTCTTCTAAAATGCCATTTGCCTCGAGATAATCTGTTACTTACTAAAAATCATCTCAAGCCTTGACAGAGTATTGACCTGCCCTAAATAACTTTAAAGTGTTGTGATGGAGTTAGTTTGTTAGGGAATGTGAAAAATTAACGCACTGTAGGAATCATGTCTGGTGTAAATTTAAGGTAGAAATATCTGTAAATAAGAGAGTGGTTACATTTCAGTGGTTATATTTCAGAATATGGAGAGGTGCCACTGAAGAAAGGTAGCACACAAGTTTGGAAACTCAGAGAACTTGAATTTCATAACAGAAGTGAAATAATATCTAGGTAACTCATGCTTTGTAGTTTTCTTTTAAGTGTATAGTCTGAAAATTAGAAAATATAGTCTGTCTACTTTTCATGGGGTGGAACAATAGAATTTAGTACTTTAAGCATTTAGCATATTATGCTGGGCATTATTATCATTGTAATTTTCTTTAGTTCAAGCTCATGGTATGTATTTGTCTTAGAATAGTCTTAGCTTCCCTTAATGAAGTGAAACACCAGGCTAAAAAGTAAATTAAAATATGTCCTTAGGTATTCGCCAAGTGTGTTTCACCACGAAAGTATTGGCAGGGAGTAAAGTAAGGGGGGGAGTTACCTATTTTAAAGAATTATCTTTTTTTCCCTTCTTTAGTACTTGCCTATGTATTTCAGATTTCTTACTCTTTTGCATCAACAAAGCAGCTAGTGCATGGTAAAAGTAGACAATAAAAAATTATGGCAACAAAGCTAAATGTAAGGAAATGTATTTAGCTCCCAATCTAGTTTTTTTTAGACTTCTATGTCAGGGCCTTGGAATGAGGCTGTCATTTTGCTTTATACTTCAAATCTGTCCCCAAAATTGCCCCCTGCAACTCCATTGTTCTCCATTGTTCTCGACAAAAGATCACGTGTAGGGAGATTTTTACTCCTGTACATGAGGAAAGGCAGAGTAGGTGCTGCTGGAGCTTGGTGCTTGAATAATGCTCCTTTCTCACTTTGGTGGTATCGATACTGTTGTATGTTAATTCATTCATCGAGTTGAAGAAATAGGCAACTGCAGGAAGATACTTAACCTGATAAAGCTAAGAATTTGTTCACATTCCTTTAGAAACACTCAGCATTTAAGAACTTCTTACACTTAAGAATGCTGAGTGTTACTAAAGGATACATGTAACTAATTCTTAGTTTTTGTGCAAGTTGTTGGAAGAATTTGCCCGTGTCTAAGTGCTCACCATTTTCACTAACACTTTGCAGTGTAAATATATATGCGAGTCAATTAAATCACTGCTGTATGGACAGTCACAGAATATAGAATGGTTTGGGTTGGAAGGGACTTTGAGGAACATCTAATTCTGTCTCCCCCCCGTCATGGGCAGGGTCACCTTCCACTGACCAGGTTGCTCAAAGCTGCATCCAGCCTGGCCTTGAACAGTTCCAGAGATGGGGCATCCACTGCTTCTCTGGGCAACCTGTGCCAGTATCTTACCACCCTCACAGTAAAGAATTTCTTTCTAACATCTTATCCAAATGTACTCTCAGTTTGAAGCCATTCTCCCTTGTCCTATCACTACAGTGCCTGGTGAAGAAATCCCTCTTGGCTTCCTTATAGGCCCCCTTCAGATGCAGATGGTTGGTATGAGGTCTCCATGCAACCTTTGCTTCTCTAGGATGAACAGTCACTTTGAAGGATGAGTGTCTTAATTTTAGTGTAAATGTTAGTTACATTCAATGATTTTCAGCTAATTAAATGTAAAACAGTGTTCTTATTCAATTCAAGTTATTTTATGCTTCTTGTCCATGTGTTAGAATTACTAAAGTAGTGTTGAAACAAGAAGTAATAGTCATATTTGGTAACTTTTAATTGTCCTGTATGTTAACAGATTGCATAAATCAAAATGCGGTTAGAAATGTCATTTTTTGGGTTTCTGAAAAAAAGATGAATGTGCCTATAGTCAGTGAGAAAGCTTTTTCCATTCCATCCCACCTAGACAATAGTCTTGTGATTCTGCATGCTACTCTATGTTTAAAGATCTAAATTTTCAAACATTTTTCTGTAGGTATAAAACTAGAATGATCCTACTTTTATTTGGCATATACTTGATTAATATTATATAAAAGTTAAAATTTACATACATTTCTCTTAAGCTGTAGAAAAATCATATTACAATACCAAGGGTAAGCAGTTCCTGCTTATAAAGGCTAAGGGTTTTATTGTTCTTTCCAAAATGTGAAGATATGGGAAAATACTGTTGATAGGGAGGTTTACTACTAGGATTGGGAACTGGTAACAAAACTAAGGTATTTCTGGTGTGACATTATTTGGTGGCAGGGGGAAGAGACTCTGGAGCATTTCCATCACGTGACAGGTTATGGGTGAGCACAGCTGGCTTTTTTGGACACTGTAATGCTGGTAGTATATTCCAGTGATCTGAAATTATTTAAAACTTAATCTTAGGCGTACTTCCTTCTTTTTAAAAACTTCTATGCATTTGCCCTGTGAGACCATCCCTGAGACCACCTAAATAACAGCATGAGAACAGGAGAACAGTCTAGCCTGACATATTTAGATATCTTTATGATTGTTAAGGAAGTTATTGTTATGGGCAAGATCAAATGCTGTTGCTCACTGCTCAGGAGAGGGTACTCAAGAATCGGGAATAGTGGATGTTAATGGAAATTAACATTGGTAAAGTTCTGTAGTAATAGTCTGCACTGTTTCATTGTAATAACCTATTGTAATATTTTTACAATATTTAATCAGTTAGGAAGGATTGTATTGTATTTCTTGACTGATATCTCAGTGCAAGGTGATTGTGATGGGTGAAAATCTGGTCTGCCAGCAGCAGGAATGATAGGGTGCATGAACTGCTGGAACAATTCTCCCACTCTGAACCATGAAACCAATCTGTTCCTGGCAGCTACAATTTTATGGAAACTAATTCTTTGTTGATGGAATCAGGTGAAAAATATATGGTTCTGATTAGCAAAGAGTCTGTAGAGTTTCTTGGTCATGGAGAACATTCCTCTGGCCATGTGCATGTGTTCAGATGTGTGTGACTACACATATTATTTATGTTACATATTTATCTTCCTATATTAAAAATGATGGGCAGTTCTGCTTTTTAAAAAAACTGGTTTTTAAATATTTGTATTATGATTGATAAAATAATAATTATTAAATATATGCTTATTATGGTAGAGTGAATATTCAGTTTTATTGTTCTTAAGTTTCAGAAACTCAAGCTTTTAAACCCAACAACCCTCAAAATAATATTTAGTAGAACTACGTAGCAAAAACTCAAATATGAACCTTTTTTGAAGTACCACTGTTTTCTGTAGGAAATATGTATTATACAAGTGACTGCTTGGATAAAATAATGACTTTTCATTTATAAGTATCCTGCAGAGCTGCAAAAAGTAAACCGGTATCTGCAGTCTGCCTAATGGACTGCTCACCACATCACCGCATGCAATTAAGCATAAGTGATTTTTCTGCTCAAGACAGCCTCAAGACTGATTTAGCAATGAAACTTAATTACTTCTAGCCCTTAGAGAAAATGGCTCAACAAGGTTGAGGTTGTTGGCAGGGCAGTGTGGGAAAGCTATTGCTGCAACTCCCTTCCCCACTTCTGATTTTCTGTTTGTAGTACTTAAAGCACAGTTAACCTTCAGTTAAGCAAATATTCCCACAAAATCGGTGCATTTTTATTTCTTTTTTTGTTGCAAGGCTAAATAAAAAGATAATGAAACATTGCAGTGTTTTAAAAGCAAGCATTCTGATCGAATCCCACTGCTTCAGACTATGGGTGAAGGTATTCTCTGCTAATGGAAATGAAAACTTAAACCTTAGTTCTCAAATGCTTAAGTGTTAGTTAACCATTCTGGCCAGAGAAATCTTAAGCTAAAAGATAAAGGTAAATGCATTTGTGCTTCTTGACAATTCAATATGTTATAGGTAAATTGTTCCTTTATTTTGTACTGAGGTTACAGGAAAAAATTCTGTAGGAAATGAACATTACCAAAATAAAGAATCATATTAATAAACTACCTTATACCCAAAATTGCTTCATTTGAGTTTTTAGGAATGTGTTATTTTTCAAGGAAACAGGAACTTTAATTCTGTGACTCCAAGGAATACAAGGAATACATCTGGAATAACAATTCAGAGGGACATATGGCATCAATTGGCTTGTATTTTCCTATATGGGGGTTCTGATTGAAGTAAGAGGGAAAAGTGCTCATTAATTATGTGGGATTAAACATGCAAATACTATGCTGTTTTGGAATTTATGTGCCATATTAAAGAACTGTGAGTATGGAAAAGATGTGGAAGTGGAGCAAAGAAAATTAATTTTTCTGTTAGTTTGCTGTGCCAATGACTTGCTTTATTTCTGTAGTATATTTTTCACCTTAAGAGGTTTGACTCCCTTACTCTTATCTCTTCATGCAGAGAAATTTCTCCTTCGCCTCTAAGATTGTAATTTACAAAAATACGCAGTATTGCAGTTGTAATTTATTAGATAAATTTCCTCCTTAGTAATGCTCCAGGTCTTTTTCCTGTTAACAGCTCTGGACATATTTATCAATGGAAATATTCATGGTAACAAAACAAACACATGCCGAAATATTTGCAAGAGGGTGCAGCATGAGACACTAATTCCCAAGGGCATGTTTAGCACATGCTCTAGTGCTTTACTCAGTGGGAAATGAATTTAAGAGTGTGTATAGGTCTCCTTGATTTTAACAGTATTTAACCAAACAAGCGACTTAAGCTTCTTGCTAGGCAGGAAATAATAATTTAAGCATGTATTTGAAGGGTTCTTTATTTAAATTTTACTTTTTTATCTTAGGTCAGAGCATTGAAAGATTCATTGGAATCATCACTGTTTTAGCCTTATATTTAGAATCTCTGGAATGGTTACCAACCTTGGCTTATATTTATTATATTGTGTTATATATATACCAATTTTTTTAAAGTTTGAGCTTCTCAGGCTAACATTTTCTGGAGTAATGAGGATGGTGGTTCCCATCTGTACTATGCAATGTCAGTTTTCCTCCTTTCATGAAGGAGGAACAAAGTCTTTCACAAAATCCATCATGTGACAAAGTAATGAGAGATGGACCAGAGACCTGAATTACAGTTGCACCAGCAATGTCTATCAGGAACTACCTGAACTCTGTAAGGGACACTTGCCTTGGACAGTAAACTACCTGAATAAACTTGGGAAGAGGCTGGGAAAAAAATGAGTATTAACATCTCCTTGAGAGGCTTGGGATAGGTAAGTGACTGCCTGGGAGTCCGACAAGTACACGTGAAAAGTAAGCTTTTGCTCTCTTCATTATATAGGCAAAATGCCACTCCTTATTTTGCAATAGGTCATGCAGCAGATGTACTTAATTCCTATCATAAACTAATTAATGGGGTTACCTGCAGTGAAAGATGGTCTTAATAACCACGTGGTCTCCTGCAGTTTTAGGTTCTGGTGGAGATGGGTCCACTGGCTTGGCAGCCTCTGTTCTTTTCAACCATCCAGGGATATAAGGTGATGCTCAGGCTGCCCTGGAAACTTCATGCTAAAAATTTAGGACTAATAATATTGTTGGGATATAAGATAAATCATACTCTTTGTCTACCTCTTGAATTTTGCTAAAGCTTGTAAGCTAAGTTTCACACCTAATTAGAAGAAACTCTTTTATTGGGTTAACAGTAACAGCCTTGCTGCCTCCTTTTGTTCATTGCTGAAGTGTTTATAGCAAAGGGAGAGATGCATTGTATTCTTTACAGAGCTCCTTTCTGGCGGGTGCTTTGACTCCCTTTCATGTTGGATTTTAAATCTCTGTTACTTGTTTGTAAGAAGAGTTCAACACTTACGTAAAATTTACTTCTCTGAATTTGCACTGAGCTGTCATTTTGCGATCTGTGCAGGATGGAACTGAACCGAGACAGATGTGGAAATATTTCTTTTCAGTAAATTATTTTGTACACAATGTACTCCTCTCTGTGGTGTTCAGTACAGCTCCTCGGACTTCACGTAAATTTAGGACAAAAATGTAGACAAATAAATTTCCCTGTGTCATCTGCGTGTCCTTGAACTCAGTTTCACTTTGAAATGACTATGTGAAGAGACCACGAGTGGGTACAATTTTCCAGTCATAAGGAAAGTGCTTGGAATTCCTGACATTTGAAAGTGTTCACATATGTTTGAAAAAATGTGAGTGTTTTTTTTGTTTTTTTTGTTTTTTTTTTTTTTAAAAAAAAAAGCTTTTAAGTTGCTGGAGCTCAGAATTTTTATGTAATCAGGTCTGACCCTGGACCTGTTTATCAGACTTAAAGAAAGTGCTCTTCACTTCATTTGAATGCTAGTGGTGATGTTTAAAGGAAAGATTGACTTATATCTCTTTCTATGTTCTTGGCCACCAAAGATCCTTAAGTTCATTCTCTTGTTTCATCTTGAATAACAGAGAGCCATTTAAAAGTAACAGCTGGTGACCAATGTTTTCTGAGGCGGTGATTATCAAGAAGTAATTCCTGTGTGAGATGTCTTATTTTCCAAAGTACGTTCTTCCAGCAGTGAACTGTACTTGTGAAACTGGCTTAAATGAGTATTATTTTGTACTCCCAATATAAATTATTTCAGTTCCAGTGTATGCAGTTTCTACAAAAAGCATTTGGCATTGAGATGCACAAAATATTTTTATTTTTTTAATGTGTCAATATGGGAAATACCATTCTAGGTAGTGGAACTTAGTTTACAAAGGACAGAAATAAAGATATTTGATTCTATTGACTAATAAATATTTTGATGTATATTAAAATACCAGTGCATTATTTTAAAGCTATTAAAGTGCTGCTCAACAATGGACATGGTGACAAATAGCTGGCTATGAAAAGGTTCCTGCCTTGGTCCCTTATCTCAATGCATTTTTATGCCAAAAAAATTACAATTTGAGGTTATATTACTAATTCTGGAGTGAAAAGTGACACCTGTTTAGCATTTCAAATGCTGTACTTATGTCTAAAGCAGACAGAGTAGTTTGTGCATTTGAAAGTTATCTCTTTGCATCTTCACCCTTCCCCATTTTTGTTTTCTCCAGTATTTAACAATCGGTTTTTTGAAGGTGCTATCAAGACTAAGTCTTTTCTAACAGTAAGTAGAAAGAGCCTTTCTAGAGCACATTTTCAGCTTCATCCCCAGAGTGAGAGCTGTGTCAGAAAAATGTGGTTGTTGCTGGAGTGGTGCTGGGAGAACTGGGCCAGCCTGTTGAAGGGGGACTCTTTGGACTGGTGTCACCATCTGATCAGAAGACTGTGTGAAAGGTTGTCTGTGAGTTACAACATAATTTCTGTGCTGCCTGCTATTAAGATGTCTCCAGTCCCACAGCGCTGAATGTGAAAGGTTCCCTAAGAAGGGATTTTAGGAGAGTTAAACTTAGACAAAGCTGCTTTTATTGCTGAAATACCTCATTCAGTCATTTTCCCAGTATAGATGAGAGTTCAGATTTGTCTCCATTAATTCCCTCAGGGTATCTTAAAGAATTTTATGCAAGATCTCTAAAAAAGAAAGAATAGTATTTCTGTTTCTTATGTTCTTATCTGGCATAATACTAAACTTTTGAAAATATACACATTAAACATTTAAGGATACAGTAATGAACCAGAGTTGCTTCAATTTTTCTTTGACCCATTCCTGTATTGTAGGCAGATTATAGTATCAAAATACTGTAGTAAATCACTTAATAATTGAATTCTTTATTGGTATCTCAGGAGTTTGAAATTCCTTTGGGTTTTCCCACCACCACCTTTGAAGATAAGGACTGATTTGTCATGTGTTACATGATTCTAAAGTAGTTTCTGCTCAGGTGACCTAGCAAGCAGATAAAAATGGTGCTGTACTTGGAGGAGAGAAAATACTTCAAAAGTTTTTTTTAATTTAACCATTTTTTCTTTAATGTCTGTAGATTTAGCAGAGTTATACCCTTACAGAATATACAAGCATGTTTATCCAGTTGTGTAAGGCTGTCTTATTATTAATCAAAACCTTTCAGGTGTGAACATTTATTTTTTAATTGGAAGCAAAAACTCTTTGCTTAAGATTCAGTGCTTATTATAGGTAAGACCTGAGAAAGCTCCTAATTTAAATATCAAAGCTTTCCAATGAAAGACACATTTTCAAGAGAACCAGAAGATAACAGAATTTAATTCTCAAATATTTCTTTTTTATTTTTGAGCTGTTGAATTTTTCTGTTGTTTAATTTTCTGTCTTGGATTTGTTTTTCCTCAAAAGCATGGGGACCTCAGGTCAGATTTATAAAGGCTTCTTACATTAAATCTGCTAGTATTAAGCCCTCATTCACTTTTTATGTGATGTGTATGTGTTGTGAATTTAATTTTTTGTTTTAAGAAGTTGAATGGTAATAAGGGTCTGTGATTTTCCTCCCAAACAATATTTTTATGTGTGCTTCTCCCTTGGTAATGAGCACAGTATTGGTCAGTGTTTGAAGAAGCATTTCACTGCCTCAGTAGTGAAGTAGGTGTTCTAGGAATAGTATGAAACACTGCCAGAAGCTCTGGATGCAATCTGAGAATTGCTTTGATGTTGAAATATTTGTGCAGGGGTACCAAGCTTAGGACCTCGTGCAAGGCTCCGTTTAGTTTCTTGGTTTTGCAGTTTAAAGTAAAGCTCTTGAACACAAAGGCAGCAACAGAAACCCCCTAATGTATTTTCTGTTGTTGGTTTTTGGTTGTTTTTTTTTTTTTTTTGACAAAAGGCAGCTTGTAATTAGGGTTGAAAAGGACTCTTAATGGTGTACTAATTTATTCCTCTTCCTTGTCCTGACAGGTTTAATTATTCCTAAGTATCAGTGAATAGACTGATGACTAGCCCAAAATTGACCAGTTCCATTGATGATTGGGCAGCGATAAAACTCTTCCTTTTATTTTGTTTCATTTTTTTTGTGAGTTGTACTAATGAATTATTCTTCCTCAGGTAACCTGTGTTTTACTTAATTGTAGATAAGCCAATAAGACATTTCCTTTACTTCTCATGAGTGGTTTTTTAATTCCCTGATCATCATCCTGGCTGCAGTTTAGAGGGTTTAAATCAGCTTTACTGGCTGCAATATTTTCTCATAAAGTTAGATTATAACTTTCTTTCTAACACATTTTTAAAAATGGAAGTAAAATTCCTTCCCTCATGTAATATTTTTTCTTTCCTGGGTTCCTGGCATTTTTTCTAAACTTAAAATAACTCAACATGCTGAACTTTTCCATATTGTCTCCATCAATGTCTCCACTGTTATTTCCTTTTTCCCCTTTGCTTCAGGAAGCACATTTTTCATGTCACTCACTGGCAAGGGAGTAGCTGATTTATACAAAGACCAAACCGCCTACCAAAATGATCCTCTTTTATAATTTCCACAAAAATTAGAATTTTTTTCTCCTTTTCTGCCTACCTGTCAACCATTTTTAATATAGTGTTATATTAGTGTTTTGTATATTATAAGAGCTATACTGTTTTTATCCCATCACTGAGTGATTCATCTTATCTGATAGATAACTTCTGCTTGTGTACTGCTTGGCTTGGTTATTTCTCAAGGAATGAGGAAAGATGCATATTGTCAGTTTCACTTTTTCCAGTGGATGAATAGCATAATTCAGCAAAAACATAATTCCTCAACAGCATTTGATTTATGGCAAGTGATAAGGAGGTAGGGCACAGAAAAGTGAGGAGAGCATAGTCCTGGCTAAAAAAATGCCAGCAAACCTACTTCTGTGTGAGTAGGTAGAGGAAAAAAACATACAAACTTACATAATGGGAGAACAAAACAGATTACTATGTGAATCAGAATAGTTGATGTATTTTACTGAGTCTTCATGAACTGGTCTTATGATCAACAGACTTTTGTCCAAGCTCTGTTATCCTTGTAACAGAAGCAACTGAATTACAGAAGACCAAAACAGCATCAGTGAGTGCAGCAAATGCAGTAAGCTGTGCAAGAGGACAGCCTTGGGTGTATTCTGAACTCACCTGGTGCTCCAGACTCCCACTTGAAACAGTCTCTCACTTGAAAGCTTTGCTATTACTACAGCTGAAATGGAAAATTAGTGATTGTTCTGAAAGTAGCACTTTGCTCAAAGAAATTGTATTTCAGAAAAAAAAGCCAGAAACCTGATAGAGCATATGGGTGCACACCAAGAATGATGGAGGCAAATACCTCGAAGACACAAACTCATGAACTGAAATATTAAGCATGTTATATTCCCCCTTTCTGACATCTCAAATATCTTAGTAATGGTAAGGACTAGATGTTACTCAGGCCCTGGTCGCTGCAGAAATTGGAAAAGTGGAGTAGAATCACAGAATAGTTAAGTTTGGAAAAGACCCTAAGATTAACTATAACCTGGCACTGCCAGGTCCACCACTAAACTGTCCCCAAGTGCCACTTTCACTCATCTTTTAAATTCTTCCAAGGGTGATCACTCGACCGTTTCTCTGAGCAGCCTCTTCCAATGCTTGGCAACCCTTTAGGTGAATTTATTTTTTTTTTTGTAATAGCTAAAACAAACCTCTCTTGGCTACAGCTTTAGGCTTTCTCCTCTTGTTCTATTGCTTGTTCTGTGGGGGAAGAGTCCAACCCAGCTGGGAAAGAAGTTGTTTTTAATTCTCCCTCCAGAAAGTTTTAAAGGCTGGGAAGGCTGATGCTTTTACTTTATGTCTGTTCTCTGTGTGAATCCCTTATTGTTTCTATGGACAGTACCATTTCAACAAAGATAATATACCCAGGTTTTACCTGCTTCAGTTTTAAATATGTTGAGGGTTTTTTTTTCAATATTTCTTTTATTCTCAGTGGGGGCTGAAATTGATACTAAGCAGGTCATCTAAAATGTCAAAAACATTAATACCCTCTGTTATTATGTGATAGCATAATTTGGATTGCACGAATGAAGTATCTGAAAATTATTATTTGCAAGATGTTTCTTTAAAAATAGTAATGTGAGCACAATAGTTAATTTTTGTTTACCAGAATTATTATATTTATTTTCTGACTTTCAACCAAATATCTGTAACATAAGTAATCTCTAAAGTATTAATCTATTAAATATTGTCCAGAGTAACATTTTATCTATATTGGTATTGCATTTCTACAAGGGTTTTTTTTCCTGTAATTTGATAGCTGAAACTATTGGTTCCTGTTTTACACTGGTATGTACTTGCTTGAGTTTGTGTAACCTGATCTATATGTCTGAATTTTGGCTGTTCTGGGGCATGTGCTGCCTGCTTGACTCCACTCTGCTTTTGTCTCCCTAGTTTTCACTTCTTTAATGATTCCCTGCAGTCCGTGAACATTAAGGTTCATGTGAGGTCAACCATACCTTGCAGATAGTGATAACAGTGGAGATAATGACAAATATGGGGGGGTTACATGGTGTTTCCTGTATTTAATTTAGAGGCTAGGGATTTGTGAGCAGCTTGCAAGGATGTTGCATGAAGTTTGGTTTATCTTTAGGTTCAGATTTGAATCTCTGAGTATGCTCCTGTTCCCAACCCCCTTTTGTGTTTTGCTTTTTAAAAAAATTCTGTATATGGAGCATGGTTGGAAATCTTCTGTCTCTGAGTTTGTTTTTTTTTCATGTTTTGTATGTATTTTATTTCTTTACTTTTAGGGCTTTTGTGTTGCCAGAACTGTTTCTATTTAACCACCACCTGAACCTGGGTAGCATGAAAAGGAAACTGGTCCCACTAAGGAATAATTTCAGTCCCTGATGACAGTGAGAGTGCATGAAGTGAATACAAAACATTTTCTTATGCATTCCAAAAAAAAGAGATGGCTCTAGGCTAGAAATACCTTTTGTATACATGTGAGTGATTTGAAAGCTCAAAAAATGTCTCTCTCCACCAGCTGATGCTAAAAAGTTATTTAATATTATTAGTAACAGTGCCAGAAGAGGTAGCAAGGCGGGCAAGTTATTAAAAAAATATCAACAGCAACAACAAAACTCCCTTTTTTTCCAGCTTTTTAATAAGCCTATTCTAAATTGCAAGATTATAGGCATCTGCTTATACTCTGAATGAACAGCTGTTGTTGGCTGGTGGAATATAAGGAGTTCTTGGCCTCCCCCAGAGAGCCCTTTGTCCATGCAGAGGTGAGTGCAGGGGGCTGTGGTGCTGGGTATTGCTGGGCTGTTGAGGCTGCTATTAAACAGCCAAAATAAAATAAAACAGAAACAAAATAAAAATTAAATCCTTTTGTTTCTGCCTTGGATTCAGAGAAATTACTAAAATCTCTGAAATCCCTGGATATTGGGATATAACAGTTTACTCAAAGATTTCAGGAGAATTTGTGAAAGCATTCCCTTAAATATGGAATAATGAAATTTGATGAGATAACCTTATGTGTCATCTTCTTTTACCTCAGTTGTCTTTGTTATTAAGTTAGCAGAAAGAAGTCTTTGTTTCAGGATACTTTCATTAAGATATTCTCAAGTCTTCTTTTGTTTGATTGATTTGTTCTTATGTGCTCTGTTGGGGAAAAAAGGCACATCTAAATGTGATGGATACCCTGATATTATGCATTCTGTCATTTTACAGAGTAGGATGTGCACTTAAGCTGTTTTACAGGAAAGTCTTTTGAGACTGTTGAGGAAACAGGCCAGAAACATAATGATGCCAAAGCTGCTGACTTTTAAAAAAGAATTTCCAGTGATAATAGGATTTAAACTAAATGCAGTTTAATTTCAGTTCCATTGCTGCAATTGGCAGGAAGGAAATTTTACTTTGAGTTTACATTTTTCTGGGTTTGAATTTATTAACCCCTTGTGTTAACCATAGTTGTGGCACTTTGTTTAGCTCTTCAGCATTAAAGACATAAAAATGTTAAAGTTGTGGTTGGAGAGGGAAGATTCTAGTGTTGTTGCATTGTATTTGGATGTTCTCATAGCTCAGTTATGCTTTTGAGTACAACTAAGGTAGCATTTTTTGGTGCAATAGGGAACTGGCCCCACAATTTTTTCTTAGTCCTGTTTTTCTGTAAAAACTTGTCTGGGAGTGGCTGAGAGATGAAAAGATGTTTTCAGCTGGTCATCTCTGAACCCAAGGGTGTTACATTATGATTACATTATAATCATCCATTGTCTTTGAAGTTTAAATAGTTGGGGTTTTTTGTATAATCCTGTTTTGAATGCCATTTTATTTCATTTTCTGGGAGTTCATCTACTCACACCTTGGCTGGGGGAATACTGAGTTTCTCAGTGGTGACTTGGAAAACTTGAATCAGTTTAATAGAGCGAATATTTCACGACCTATGGATACATTTCACCTTTTGCTGTACTGCTTTCAGAGTCCCTGTTCTATAATCAAAAAGCCTTTAATTTGGGGATCTTAACCAAATCATCTGGTCTTCTGCACCATTTGTGGTGCATCTGCAGGTGCAGAAGACAGAGAATTAAATTGATTCCTGAAAGAGTGATGTGTGGAGCCCTATAATCTTCACTAGCTGAAGCTCGCCCATGTGCTTCAGAGAAGTATTTAATGAGACAGTTCAAAAGGGCAGCAGGTGTGTTCTGGAGAGCAGGAGGGAATCAGTTGAGCTCTTTGCTCTTGTATTTGAAGATGTTCATGTCGGGTCATTTTACACAGTTCAGTGAACTGAATGAACTCATGATGTGGTTTCCTTCACTTTTTCTCTTATCACAAGAAATCTTTCCAGAATTCTTGCACTTGTTCTTCATCCTTTGCGGTCAGCCAAATCAGACAGGTCTCTCAAATGTACTTGTGTTGTGGCTCCCTGGTCAAGCCAAGGAGAAGTAGACTCTGGTGACATTTAGGAATAATTTGGGGCTAAGACTTTTTTGAATGCAATATTTGTGGGGAAAAAATAATCTCATAACACTTCGAAAATGTTTTTGATGTTTCAAAAACACTTTGAATGATGTTTTTGAAGATTCAAATCTATAGTACTAATTTTACATGAAAAAATATAATTGATGGTGTCTTTCAGAGGAGTAATCAATTGTATTAAATGAAGATGTTTCATTAATAAAAGTGGTTAAATAATATTCTCTTTTCTCCTGTAGGTAAAAATCATACATCTGATAAGCCTTTACATTTTTAAAAATAATTTAAATTAAGTTACCTTATTTTTCCATAAACGAAAATCCATTTAGGAATTTATTTTAAGTTATTAGTGGAGTAAGACATTTTTCAGATGTAAGTTTTTCTCATGGGATAATTGTTTTGTGCTGCACTGAAATTTGGAACATGCATATTAGAAAAGAGTCGAACTCACCCATGCTGTGAGTGTGCTTTGCATAGACCTGGTACTTTTACTCAATGTTAGCTGTGTTTCTGCAGCAAAATCAAGTGTGAAACAGGTAAAAAAAGCCACAGTTAGCAGCAGTTCAAAATTTGGTTTAAACATCTTGGTTGTGGTATAATCTCTTTAACACTATTTTTAGCTATTAGTCAATGTATTATGTATTTGAAAAAGCGGCGATACAGTGCTTGATGGCTTTGAGGTAAAGACTGGAAAAGATATGAGTGAGAGAAAGTGTTGCAAGAAAGATCAGACTTCTCTCTCAGGTTTAGCTGCTGAAAGGTTTTCTCATTTGATCTTCTTACACTCAGGAGTGCTTGCCGAGTGTCCTCTTGCTGAGTAGGGAGAGTCTAGATGGAGGAGAGCTAAAATAAAGTAAATCCATAGCCCTTGGCTAACAGGAGACAGTGCGTGGTCATGTAGTATTTGACATTATTTGCCTAAAATAATGAACAACTTGAAATTTTTGAGTAGCTTCCTAAAATGTGTCCAGGAATTTGAAACAACTGGGTGTGGAAACACTGCAGCAGTGTGAAGAGCCCAGTAAATTTAGCTGTGTGGTCAGTTACAAATGCAGCTAATCTCCCTATTGTGACCTTTTCAGGTTCCCAGTAATTTTCAGGGCACAACACCATAGTCTTGGGCATGGGTCTTGTCTGCACTTACCACAGTGGATTGAACAGCTGTTTTCTAGAATTGGATTTTCATTAATTTTCATGGTAATGATTAATACTGCTAAATGAAAATAATCTTTGCAGATGAATTGGTTTAGATTTTGATAACCAGCTCTTTGCTAATTACATGCTTTTCAAGGGTTTTTAAACTCTCTTTATCAAGGTGACTTCTTTCTTTGAGTGTTTTGTGCCCAGTTGTGACACTATTTGAATGTGTCCTCATTTATATTTTTAAAGTTACAAAAAAATTAAAATCACGTTATTACCAAGTACCACAATACTTTTGAAGTTCTCCAAGAGCAGACTCAGGAGATTTGGTATAGCAGGTAAACCATATATCTGTCCCTTCTGCTTTTCTTTCCTATCCCCTTTTCCTACTGGTCTGATACCACTGTATGGATGTAGTTTGCCATTGGGAATTTTATTCATCATGGCGGATGCCATGAAAGACATAGTTTGAGGGTCTGCCTTTGTGGCAGCCCTCCTTCTCCAGCTCGTGGCAGGAGAAGCTGTGTGCAGGCAGCCATCCTCCTTTCCCAGAGGACAGGAAGGGGTGAGAGAGGTGAGGGTGCAGAGTAGAATATGGCAGGGGTGTAATATAAATGAAATTGTGACCATTTTAGTTGTTTTGTTACATACCAGTTGTAAAATGTTGTATTCTGGTTTTGGATCAGCAACAGAGTAATACCTCTAGGCATGAATAAACATTCACACCAACTTTTAAATATCTAAGAGAATAGTTAAACAATGACCAAAGGGCATAATCTTATGTTAACCTTGTTTCAATTTGCTTGTGTTGTTTTGATCTTATTTTTTTCTGTGTTGTGGTGGTAGTAACAATAGCTGAAGGAATAAAAATTAATCTGCCTTCTCAGTAGCATTCTCTGCTGGTGCCAAGACTTTTTCCTGAACCTTTAGGTGTTGTATGGAGAAGTGGGTGACAGATCTTCTAACACTAAAGTGATGGTTGGTAAAACAAACAAGAATAAATTTCAACTGTTGGGAGAAAGAGAAGCATAATATGATCTATACTGTTTATCTTAAGCAAGGTGTTCTGTAATGGAGGAAGAATGGGTGTTTGCTATTGGTGTGTGGGCTTTTGCTGTGTAATCTTTAAAAATTAAGTACTTTAGTAAAACACCATTATTTTTCCACTGATTTCTGTATTAGTTATCAGCTTCTCTATCTTAGGTCTAAGAATACTATAGCTTAATAAAAAGCTAGGGAGAGGCACTGTGAATCAAGCTAGAACAGTTTATAATAGTGCTTCATGAGCTTCTGCTTAGCATCTCATCTTTCCACTCAGTCTCCATGTCGGAGGTGGTTGAAAAGGCCACCAGAGGGGCTCTTCAAAAGGAGTTGGTCTCTGAAGCACAGCCATCACCAGCAGCCTGAGCCCCTTCCCTGGCTTACTGCAGTGATGTGAGTGCTGAGGGAGAAGGAACCTGCAGCAGTGGGATGGAGTAGACATCTGTGACAAGAACTCAAGTCCTTCCTTTCACATGCCTCAAGAGTATCTGTACTCTCTCAGGAAAATTCACTGTAAAGTAATTCCATCGCAGCATGAACTCCTCCGTTCAACAGATAACACAATCAGTGCTTTCACCCCCTTCCAGTCAGGTCTGATTCTCTTTCCTTACATGCTCACATAAATGTTACTTTTCAAGAGTCCTTGTTCTCCTGAGGAGCTGCCTGTGTCTCATGATGACAGCCCGTGTCAGCTGTACATTGTGGAGGCTCCTATCTGGGGAAATGTGAGAGGCATTTTAGCTTATCAATTTAGCTATTCCCCCTCCTCACGTTCTCAAGGGGGCTCTTACTTGCAATGCATGTAGTTCAGAATGTTAATGAAAACTCAGCCAAAATTGTGGAGAGATACAGGAATGTTAAATGACATCATATACAAGGTACCAGGATTTATGTACAAACATAATTATCATCAATTTTAAACATTTTTCCTCAGTTAGTAAACATCAAAATATTGCTTTATATGTATATATAGAAATAGCATTTGTGTCTGCTAGTTGTACAGGATTTTTAAGAAAAGAAATGCAGAGTTTCTGAGCACATTCTTTAATGTGTATTTCTCCTGCCTGCTCCATTGGTTTCCTCAGCCTCTTCTTTGCACGCCCACAGTCACAACCAGCAGAACAGAGGGGGCAGCTATGGGTGTGGGCATGTGGGGTAGGAAGCTCTTGAGCCCAAAAGATAACTATTTGTCTGTTCTAGTCAACTTAAAATAAATCTGAGCATGCCAAAATTTTTAGTAATTTTTAAATTTGTCCACCTAACTGACTTCAATTATCAAATACATAGATAATAGTTAAATGGTTGCAATAGTGGGAAAACCCTGCTTTTTATGTCTGAATTATCAAAATAGATAATTTTTTCTACCTCTTTAACCCTGTCCCTTTACTAGCTTTTAATGCATATCAGAAATCCATCACACTCTACTGATTCACATTTACCTTCTACTTTTCAGAAATTTCACCAGTAGGAATCGTTACTGGATACAGTGGCTTTCATGATGCTGCCTTGCAAAGTGTTGCTCTTATACTATTAATACATGTGCTTCACAGCAACAAAATTATTTCAATACCTTTTGAAGTATTAAAAAGGTATTATTTCAATGCCTTTTAAAGTAAGCTTTTAAAGATTAATAACTTGCAGTTCCTTTTTGGATACTAAGGTAATATCAAACCTTGTAATTCTTCAGTGATTGTGAGCTCTGGAAGAAGAAGAGACAGATAAGCAGAAATTCTCATGGTAGAGATGAAATCTTGGATGATTGTAACATGAGCTAAGCAGTTATGTTCAGAAGCCTAATACGAGACATCTGCACAGACTACTAAGAAAATTTATTGGGTTTTTAGTATTTACTACATTTGTAAAGCTCTTGTAGGATAAGTAACCAGATTTAAATTTCAGCTTACATATGGATTTAATACTTAGAGATGTTAGTGTTTTTGTAGTTTTCATTTGCAGTGTTGTATTTCAAGTATATCACTAATTCTGCCTTTTCAATATAATTTGAACAATTCACAACTAATTCACATTTATTTGTCAAAATTGTAATGGAGGGAGGTTCAAATAGTGCTGGTTGAATTTACTATGTTGTTAGTATCAGGCTATGTTTTGATCTGGGTGTGGTTTAAGCTGTCTGGCCCTGCCCCTGTTCAGTCCTTGAGAGCAGAAAATAGTTGCTTTCAGGTGGGTCACATCTAAGATTTGTTCTTCTGTGTATCTCTGTGCCAGCAGAAGACACATCAATCATCAAAAATCATCAAAAAAAAGGTGCTGGAGGAGGATTGATGACTATGTATGTTCATGTTGCCTGAAAGTATTTTGTAGTTTCAACTCAAGCTGTGTGCATGGCCCAGCAATGGGCAAACCTGCACGGCGAGATGTGTAGCCATCATGAGGAACATGTCAGGTTGTAGAAGGATCATAGTGACCCAGTCCGAGATTTTTAAATTTGGATTTGAAGTGTAGATTTTTAAATTGAACTCAGTACACTCCAGTGGTATAACCCACAACTTTTGTTTATGTTGGTGATGAAACTACGGTATCATTTGGCAACTACTTTTTTAGTGCTTCAGTCTCTCAACCCTTATGCATTCTTGAAGGCAGTGGACTTTCCTGAGAAGCTTCCAGAAAGGATATTCGGTGGCTCTGTCAGTGTATGTTGTATCTCTGTTTGCTATGGCTAGTAGAATATGAAAAATGGGGGAAGAAACTTGACAAGTGGTTTTTTGAGAAAACAAATGAAGAATGCTGAAATGCTCAGCATTACAGGTATGCATGTGTGTATATATATTATATATATATATACACACACACAGAATTTGTGAACTAGAAAATCAGAGGTTTAGCTATTTTTTTTTTTTATTCATTACTGTTCTGGGATTGGCAGGTGCTCCCAGTCTTGGCTCAGTTACTGTCTGCATTTGCCAGTTGTAATCTTTTAATCATGATCCAACAACAGTGCTTTAACAAGAATCTATATAATCTCTTGTTTAATAACACACACTAGTGTTTCTTTTGATCTTATCAGCTCAGAGGTTGCTTCAGACTTGCTGGCAGAAAAAAAATCAGGAGCCTCTAACAGCTGAGTGTTGTAGGTGTAGCTGAACTGGCCCTGTGCCCAATAAGTATCTGACAAATTGTTTTCTGCGTTTTCATAAAGCCTGTCAATTTTAAAGCAGCCGCAATTTTGCTTCAAAAGTTATTTAATTTCAGCTAGGAAGATAAGCATTATGTGGATGACCACGGGTATGACAAGAGTTTTCGCCATTACTTTTGATAGCTCATAAGTTCTTCCCAGATATGCTGCATTTCAATTAGAGATGGAGATAAGGTCTTACAAAAATTTCCATTTGACAGGATCAGCCAGTGAAAGAAGGTAAAACGTTGCATTGTTTGAAAGTACCAGGGAGATATGGTTCCATTTCAGGATTTCCAATTAGAATATGTCTTTTAGGATTACTAGAAGTTTGAGCTTGGTGAAGGAAAACCACCATTTTCCCTAAGTCCTTATGCTTTCATACAAAACCAGGTAACCCGTTTTCATTGTAAAATATCTTCGTTTTAAAAACTTCATTAATGACATTTCTGTACAGGAACTGTGTGACTTCTTTAATAAGCAGTGGCAACTCTGAGAAGGAATAGCTCATTTTTGCTGCTTGCTGCAATTCTTAGGAATTGAGGAGTGCTCCTAATGGAAAAATAAGGGCTATTAAAAAGAGATTAAAATGGATATTAGAAAATAAAAAGTAAAACACAATTTCTGATTAGTATGTAAAAGAGAAGAGATATTATATGACTTCACAGTAACTAGACAGTGCCAACTCAGCAGGTACAGACAGTAATGTTTGATGGTGGTTGCATGCATTCTGTTACAGCTGTTGGATCTTGGACTCAGAGTCTCGGTTGTTCCAGATCTGTACGTGCCTAAAGAAACTCAGGGAGCTTTGCGTTCCCCCTTGGCTCCTTCTCTCTCCCTGGAGGATCGAGAAATAAGGAGCTTGTGGTTAAATGTAGAAATGGTCATTGAAAACACCCTGGCCTTGTCTAAGGCATTGCTTGGTGCTCTGAGGGGTCATCTGTAACACACCACTGGCCTTGGAGGGAGGAGCAAGGGACTCGGACACAAAAAGCTGGGGGTTGTAGTAAGGCCGGAGCTGCTGCAGGATTTGAGAGTTTGTTTTCCCTTCAGTCTTCACTATATTTTCAATAGAGTATTAATAAGTCATTTGACAGACCTGAAGTAAATATTTTATTCAATACTGAAATTTAAATAAAAATAACAGATTCAGAAGCTTTTGCTAAAATGTGTGGAAATACATGTTTTAGTATTTATAATGCATTTGTTTTAGAGACATTCATCAGTAATACTATTTTTATGAATGTTCATGCCACAGGAGACCATAAAATCATCCAGTTGGATACTGATCAGTAGTGGCTGGTGAATCTCACCACAAACTGCATCAAGTGTACACCAACCAGTCTAATCACATTTCATTAATTAATCTTAGAAAATCAATCATTAAATAATCATAGAAAAAGTTGCCATTTTACTAGTCTGAGTTTGACAAGCCTTCAGGTTCTAGCTGTCATTTGAGTTTTTTCTACCAAATTATGGAATTGTTTTTATTCCCGCAGGCTGCTACTCCAGCCGCCTTCCTGTCCTCTCTTGAATAAGCCGAAGGCATTAAAATACTGGCAGCTTTAGTTTCATAGTGAGTAGTGTAACCTGGGCATTGAATTGCTTTTTGCATCTGCCTTTCCTGGTGTTGTTTAGCTCACTGACTGGTGGGAGTGGAAATGTGCTCTGGAGAACCTGCTGAACTTGCCCAAAAAGAACATCAGTCTAGGAAGTGGGGGACGAGTGACCTCTCCGAGTGATTTTTACTTACTCTTAGTAGATAGATAGATAGATAGATATAGATAGATAGATAGAACAGTTAATAGTTCTCCTCTTCCCCCCAGAACTAGTTCAGGACTAGTTCAGTGCCCAGGAAAACCCCTTGCCAAACCCACTGATGATATAATCTAGTGTTAAGTGGCTGTATTGGCCCTCCTTTGCACCGTGTCTGTGTAAGTGCTGTTCATGGCAGTGATCTCAGAGGTACAGCTGATGCTCTTGGCACCTCCTGGGTTTAGGGCTGAAGTTCTCCCTTTTAGTCCCATATAGGTGGTGATGTAACTGTCACATAGGAACTGCTGTCTCAGTTAATGGTGACTGATTCCATCAGGTAATTGTTTACTGTGGTAATTTCTTGCCTGAGGCATTAAATAATGGTTAAAAATAACTATTTATATTAATAAGAGTGATCAGATCAGATTTTAAGAGGCTGGATGTAAAGTAACATGGCTCCTGCTTTTATGTAAGTTCTTTTTGTTGTCTTTGGTGTCTTTTGATATGACTTCTGGTATCTTTGTCTAGTTACTTAGACTGTGATTTCCATCCCTTTTAACTACTAGAGAAGTACAGAAAATTGCTTGGTTTTTAAACTAGCTATTTTGTTATTGGAAAAGATTAACCAATGCATTTTATAAAGACAGTTCATTGATTAGGATGTTATACAATGTGCAGGTGGAAAAGAGATATTCCATACATATGTATTTCCTGGGTCATGGAGTACAAGACCATTACATTAATCTGCATGGCTAGTTCCATTATTTTAATTTGTTTTGTTGTATTTTTGTTAGAAGGGGGTTTGCTTAGTGATAAGAACTGTAGTTCTTATCACTAGTGATAAGAATCTTAGTGATAAGAACTGTATAAAACATTTTAATAAGGGCAATAACACATCTTGAAATAAAATTTAGAAACTGCAAGCATGTGTAGCTTTGGGGGCTTACTGTTAACGATGCTTTTGTTTTTATTAGAGTAATTAATATGGAAAAATCCAGAATGGCTTTTGGGTGCAACAAATCATTCTTCATGTCTGAAGTAGGGGTAAATTAGAAAAATAGATTGTGTAGTCAAAAGTCCCATGGAACATCTTCTGTGATCCCTGGTATAATAATAGATAGTAGAACTACTATGCTGCTATTCAACTGTGTGTATAAAGGTGAGAGGCGGTTATAACCTCTAGCAGCAGAGGCAGCAGTAAACTCTTCTGTGGATGAATGTCTTTATTTTAAAGAATAAAAAATATGCAAAATAGTTGGGGTTTTCTCCATCATATATTTTAGGAGTAAAAATTTTAACCAACTGTACAAAGCTCCTAGTTATATATATCCCAGTTATATATCTTGTAATTTGGGAATAAATTGGCTCAAGTACTAATTACTGAAGGGGCTTATTTAAACTGGGTTTTTAATTTTCTGTGGTTTTTACCACTAAGCCTTCCTTTAGACAGAGTTTAGCTGACAGTTCAGTTTTCTGTAGCATGCAGCTTCCAGGCTCTAGGAGCAGTAGTAGTAACTTTGTTTTTATCAGGTGTAGCTGTAGGTCTCGCATACATTGCAAAGTGATTGATCAGGAAGATGATGGTTTTCAGGCTTTATGAATACACTGGAATTCAAGTGATACAGGCCAGTTTTTGAAGCTGCCTTAGGTCTTCTGTGAGCTGGTAGTAGCACTATGTAGTGTTGAAGTGTAGCTCCAGCACTGGGTGCTTCTAACAGCTAATATCAACTGATCTGCACATTTACCTCCTCCTGTCTTCATTAAATAGATTATGAGTAGCTTCATTGCTTTTCTTTTTAGTTAATAGCTCTGTGTTCCTTTATCACAGACTTCTGTTCTACTCTTTATTCTGGCTGTAGGAGAGCAGCCTCCAATCAGAGACCTTTTGTACCCCAGGAAATCTGACTATAATGGAAATGCTTAAAGAAAATGCACATAACCTCAGGACTGAGTAAGGTGCGGGAAAAGCCTGAATACACAAGACTCAAGTAGTTTTGATGGTTTTAGCAGTGTTATTTTTTCCTTTCTTTGGGCCAAGATTTTTATCTGGCTGTGAGGGAAGGTCATTTGTGAGCTACTTCTACTGGTGTTACTGGGTCTAGTGCTGCCACCAGGGCAAGTGGTAACCACGTTCACCCAGAGCTTTTTGTTTTGTGCTCAGTGCTGGGTACTGCCAGATGTCACTTCCTGTTGCTGATTGTATGAGGGCTGAACTTTCTTGGAAAAAAATAAATACTGGATTTGTCAGCCAACAGAGATTTAGAAAAAAGTACCTTTTCAGTTTTGTCAGCAAATTTCTTTTTATTTATTATTTTTTATTAAGGTTTAGCATAGTACAGTGAAGTATAATGTAATCAATTAAATTACTCACATACCAAATATGCTAACCTTTCCTGGAGCATAAAGATTTTTCCTTGTAACCTACAGGCATCTCTTCATAGATGTTAGAATCTTTAGGGCATATAATTCTCATTAGCAACATGCAGGTTTTCTGCTTATATCTGTTTCTTCAGCTGGAAAGTTTCAAGGTCTGTATTTTGCCAAGTACGTTGTGTTGGTCTTCTGTTGTAAATCAAAAAGTAATGGACTCTGCAAGAAAAATCCCAAGTGAGACTTCCTGCTCACTAGAATAGAAGTCTTATTCACTTAATATTTAGAATTCTATTTCTGTAGGCCTTAGTGTTTTTTCCTTTTCTTTAAGATATTATTTTAAAAACTAAAATAGGTACTGCATATTGTACTGAAGATATTACAAAAATTCTAGAATGGAGAGAAGGTTTAAAAAAGGCTTATTTTGAAAGTAGCTTAGATTTGGAGCACAGTGACAATTTTTCTTCGGTTTCTGCCTTATTTGTGCTATGGTAAGGCAGTCTCTGGACTTTCCATGTGGGGCCATGAATTTCATGTAGAAGAGTCTGGGTCTGGTTTAGCCACATGTCTTGCTGTCCTTCAGTTGAGTATATTGGAGAAACCCTGTCAAACATGCCCACAGCATTTCTTGGATATGTTTGCCTTTACTGATCTTAAGCATCTTTGCACAATCTCACAGACATCTTGGTTTGGTGTATCACTACCCTGGAGAGCTTTCTATTATCTAATCAATGCTTTATTTGCTGTAGATATAACTCTGCCTTCTTCCTTCTCTGCTTGATGAGACAGATTTCTCAGTAAACAATAATTACACGAAGATAGTTGTCATATTCATCACTAAGTACTACTTTTATAGTTTGAGCAGTTTTCCAACAGTTGTTCCCCACAGGCCTTTTATTCCTGTTATGATCTTCATCAGGACTGCCTTGTTTTGTCCATGCTTTTCTTTAATAGTGGTGGTCAGGATGTTCAACAAAGGGATGAGCTGTGGCTCTGGTAAGGAATGGCACCAGTATATCCCCATGGCATTGGAAGGCAGCTTTTCAAAAAATAAATTGGGGGTCCTGGTGAGCACCAAGCTGAACATGAGCCAGCAAAAGCCCCTTCCAGCAGAGGAGGCCACTGCCAGCAGGCTGAACGAGGTGATCTTTCCCCCTTGCTCAGTGCTGCTGAGACACGTCTGTAGTGTTGTGTCCAGTGCTGGGTTTCCCAAACTGAGAAAGCTGCTGGGCTTTAGCCTGGAGTAGAAAGAGCTCTGAGGGAATCTTAATTATACATATAGATTGTTAGATGTACTTTATAAAATACTCATTAGATTATTATCAAATTTACTGGGAAAAAAAAATAGGTAAAAAAGGAATAAAAGAAAAAAGGGAAAGAAAAAGACAGTTTAGTAAAGTATTTTTAGTATGCAAAAGCATACTCTTTTTTTGTTGTGGGTTTTTTTGTTGTTTTGTTTTGGTTTTGGTTTTTTTTTATTTTGTTTTGTCTTCCCCCGTCCCCCCCACAGCATCCAGAAAACTGGTTCTTTGCCATATCTCACTTATTTCCCAATATTGTTGCTCAGGCTGTCTAGCTGCCTTCTCCCTGTGTCTCCAGAATAACCTCCAGAGAATTGTTGGTTGGTTGACTGATCGAATACATTTTGAACTTTAGAGGAATAGGGCAGATCTTATTGAGTAGAATTCGAGTTTAAAAACAAGTCTGCTTGTCTGCTTTTGCTGCTAGTTTGAAATGAAATATTCAATTGCCCTCATGAAATATACCTTTGCCCTAATGATTTTGTATAAAAAGATTTCAGATGTTCACATTTTTTATGCCAGTTAATAAAGTATGATAGTACTGATGAAGGAAAAGGAAAAAATGGGTAGTTTACACAGCAGATATTTTAATGTCTCGTGTAACCTAGTTTTAAGTCACAGACAGAGGAACTTAGAAAAGGGAAATGGTGTCATTTGTAAGATTTTTTTTTCTCTGAAAGTCATTGTAAAGATTTCCTTTGCAAATATTTCTCACACTTTCTGATCTAACAGGCAGCAGCCTCACATTCTTTGTGTTCATAACCTTCTCATTTACACCTCTGCCACCTTTTCCATTTCTTTTCACATAAGATGTCTGTATCCTCTCATGATGAAAACTTCTTCAGCCCTTGAAAATAGGTGCAGATATTTTCTGAAAGACTTGCAATGTTTCTGTAAGGATTTTGCCTCCTAAATGATGGTATGAATATGGGCCATTATATCTAGAACAAAATAAAATTTTCTCACTTGTGAGGTGTACCTGGCAAAGATGGATTTGGTTAAGGCAGGTGTTCTTCAGTACTTGTGAGTCCCTGTGCAGGTGATAAGGAGGAGGTAACAGCTCTAAGCCCCAGCAGAGAGGATAGCAGGAGGAAATAGGACATTCCCCTCTCAGTGCTGGAGAGCTGCTAAGTTTGTTCAACCACTCTTGTATGAGCACATTGATGATACAGAGCAAGATGGGATTGTTCCAAGTGAGTTTAGCACTAAGCTACACTACTAGAAAGGGTATTGTTAATTTGGAATAGAATTGTTTACTTTCAAACTTGCTGGAAAGCAGTTCAGGACAAGCAACTGTCAATACAGATGTTTTATACACTGTGCCTTTTAAACTGGGACTAGCAGTATGATGTTTCAATAAATCACAAAAGCAAAGACTGGTAAAATATGGTGTTTAATTTCCAGTTCTAATATTTTATTGTTTAAATTCAGTTGTTTTATAATTATTGTATTACTTGATCTTTTATTACAGATGCTTTTAAGTGGTACCATTTGCTGTGTCTGTTGTCCCACTATCCTGGTTTAGGTTTCAATTTTTTAAGCTTCTACAGGAATCATTCAAAGTCCACTAGAAACTAGGCAATCCTTTTTGGTGGACTCAGACAAGCTTTCATTCTGGCCCCTCCAGCATATAAATAAAGTGTAGCTTTTATAGTAAAAGTTATGATATCTTCATGATCCAGAACATGCATGCAGTAGTAGTGTGCTATGTAATAACACTCTTTCTCCTTTTTGTAGGTCCTTTTGTTCTGCATTACAGCTGCTCTGTTCATGTTCTTCTTCAGGTATGTTGCTGATGTATCTATTTATGTTGTAAAAATTGTTTTGAACAGTGTTTCTTAGAGCTTACTGCTTTTTTGGAGTTCCTCTGTATATTCTTCGCTCAAGATGAATTGACTGGAGTGCTTCAGTGGCATCACCCAGTGCTGTGATCATAATTGGGCTAAAAAAGGAAATGTTGAGTCTTCTGGAAAATACACTGATTACTTAAGGAGTTTCATCTCCTAAGTAAGACCCTGGAGATATAACCTAGTGTGAAAACAACTGAAATCTGCTTTTTATGGCTCCTTTTAAGAGCTCAGAGCAGGAAGATCGCATTTTCTCTTCTGGCAAAAATAGAGGAGAACAGGAAAATCAAATTTTGCGGTCTTAAATAATGCCAAATATTTGACTTGTGTGCGGGTGTAACTACCTTCTTTCAATTTTGGAATAAACTTGTTTCACATGTTTTCACAAGTTATGAATTATATCCATGTTTTAAAACTTACAATGGTGGGAGGTAGATGAGACACTCATTTTAATGGCTTGTTTATCTCTCAGTTTGCAATATAGATGTATGTCATTTATCTTATTTCCATTTAAATACCAGACCTTTCAAATGTTCTTCATTATAACTCAAATTGGAAAGTTGCATTTTAATGTAACCTTTGACTACAACCCTTTGGCTTAGAATTTTCTGCGGCGTGCAGCCATCTATGGTTCGTCAAGCTGTATGATCCCCTGGTAATTGCAAAACTCTGGAAGCTGCAGCTTGTTTTTCATAATTCCATTACTTACGGATATTGGCCAAGAACAGTCTGTGGATAGAAGAGGGCTGTTAATTTAGGGGATTCAAAGAAGCATTCCTCCTTTCATCTATAACCTATTAAGAGCCTTGCATTAGCGGTCTTCTTGCTTTATTTTCTTCTACGTCTCTGAGTTAAGCCATAACAACCTCAGAAAATTTGACTTGTAGTGTTGAGGTTAGACACCTGTCTGCATGCATGCTGGTTAAACGAACTCAGAGTGCTAAAATTCTGGTCAAAACCATAAATGTTGTATGATCTTGGGGAAAGCGAATTGTTTCCTACCTATGTCTTTGGTAATGAAATAGTGTTTTAGAGAGAGCCTGCAAGTTAAATCACAGAATCCTAGAATAGTTTGGTCTGAAAAGGAACTTCAAGGTCACCTAGTTCCAACCCCCCAGGTATGAGCCGGGACATGTTCCACTGCACCAGTGCTCAAAGCCCCATCCAGTCTGGCCTTGAACACTTCTCAGAAACAAGACATCCACAGCTTGTCTGGGAAACCATTCTGGTGACTCACCACCACATGGTATGTCACAGTAAAGAATTTCTTCTTAATATCAAATCTAAGCTACCCTCTTTCAGTTTGAGGCCAATACCTCGTCCTGTCACTGCCTGCCCGTGTAAAAAGTCCCTCTCCAGCTTTCCTCTGGCCTCTCTAGAGGTGGGAACTGACACAGAGCCCAGGCGTATTTGGTGAATTTTTCCTTGACCTGACACAGAAACACTGGCAGTTGAATGGTCTCCAAACCACTTTCTCTTCTAAAATAGTGACTCCATGCCAAGGCTGATGGAATATCCTGTTGAGCAATCATCAACAAAATTTAATTCCTTTCGTCTTTGTGTTTTAACAGCAGAATTAAAATAGAGGCTCAAGTTTAGTTTAATTATTGGGGGAAAAAAATCTATTTGTAAAAACCAATGAATGTACTAAGACAAATTTGTCAAAAATAATTGGCACAAACTAGTTTTTTAGGTGGGTTTTTTTTTTTCCTTTCTCGGTATAATCAGTTTTATGAGTCTTGTTTTGTGTGAAGACTTCTTCACATACTTTCCTAAAGAAACCAGGTATAAAAGGGTCTAGGTGAAAATATCTTTGGGGTATGAACAGAGTCTGGTCAATTGCTCAGGGAGAAGAGACAGCAGAGAGGTCACCTAATCAGGCCTCAGAGTTGTCCATTTGTCTGGACTGGCTGTAATTGTGAGCTGGTTGCTGTCTGAATTGATAAGTGAATAAACCATTGATGTCCTTCAGTAAGATTTTGGACAGCCCTTGGAAAAATCCTGTATGGAGTCCTAGGGAAGGCAATCTTCTTGTCTCTGTTGTCATCTAATGCAGAAAGTAATTGGGAGAGTCATTAAATTACATTTCCTATTTAATGGCTCAAAATAGTTTCAGCCTTTTTCTTAATCATAAGTGGATCAAACTGGCGAAATCACATTCATACTTTTGGAATAAATACCTTATTCAAAGTGAGATCTGTTTGGCTTGTAGAATATATTCCTGTTGACTATAAAACACTGTTAACTCTTAATAAGCATTCACTGACCTGAAAACTAGAAAATACTCTTTCGCATTTTACTTACCTTGTTTCCAGAGTGGCTTTTTGTCCTCTCCACCCAACTAAAATGTCAGCAAAGGTACAGAGAGCAGTAGCAGTCATGGTCACCAAGATCATATAAAATGTCTTTCATTATTAAAGATAAAATCCTAATATCTATATGGTGTAATTTGAAGCTTAAAACTTTTCTAAAAAGAGATTTAATCTAAGTCTACCTCTATGCTGTGAAAGTCTGACTGATGCTTGGAAGTCAAACGTTGCACAGAATAAAAGCAAAGTAGTTTTTTATTTTCTGAGTTAATTTAAACTGCCTTATCTGAAGTTATCAGGTTCTCTGATCTTAAGATTTATTACTGTCCCTAAAAGGTAGCCTTGCCTTTTAGGAGGTTGGAGCTACATTCCTAACAGCTCCAGATTTAACTAAATTTGGCTGCTTTTTCTGCTCTGGGTAGTTTTGAGCTGAATAATTTCCTTGCACAGCTTGTACTATGGTGCACGGTAGCTGCATTGGATTGAGCCAATGGTGCTGATTGGGAAAGCACGGAGAGCACAGATGCTCCACAGTATTCACATGGACTTTGGTCATTTTTAAGTAACTGCATATGAGCATGACTTTAGGTGATCTTAGCTGAATCTAGGAAATTAAAAGTTATTTGAGTTGGAAAGTTCAAAACTGTTTTCTATGTGGAAGAATTGAGATATGTTCTTTACATCACACAGCTTCCAGGGTAGCTTTCAGGTTGCTGGGTTAACAGCAGCCTGTAAAGTTGAGTTTGCTTAGTGTTGCTTCTGGAAGGCCAGTGCTCTGGTTGATAGTCATCCATTAAAAGAGAAAAAAAAATATTGCACTTAATTACAACATGATCATCATACCTCTCCCTTGAGGTGGGTGTCTTCCTACCTACTGCCTACTGTTGCAGGAAATACTGCTGGAACAGATGCATGAGTCTTGGTCTGTGGAAGTATAGATGTTGTTCTTCTTGATTTATTTGAATATTTCCTTTTCTAGTATTTTGATTGTCTTCAGTATCTTGCTATAATCTCTGTCTTGTATTGTTTTCTAAACAAATTCTGTAATAATGGTCTGTTAATGAGGCAGGTGTTTCATACTAATTGAAAACTTCACCAAGCAGCCTTGATATTTATTACTGGAGTTTTCCCCAAATTCTTTTGGACTGTTCAGGCATTATTGCATCTGCTACAGGACAAGAAAAAGAAGGTGCTAAATCTCAGGAGTAAAGAAGTGAGGTTATAGAACTGAAATGTTAGAAGGAAAAACCAGGAATAATTACTACAGAATAGAAAAAGTGAGGAGAGTCAGAGTGAAAGGTAAATTCAGAAGAGCAGCATACAAAGGAAAACAGTAGGAAGAAGGTAGGAGAGTGTCCAAAGAGGGAAGAAAAAAGGTCATGTAAGGAGACAGGAAAAAATAGAAGAATATACTAGGAAAAAAGCAGCTGAAATGCAGATGATAGGTTTACAAGTAACAGAGTTATATTTACACTCAGAGGAAGCATATTTTAGTGCAGTACTTTTTTATTTCTTCTCTTCCATCCTCATCTTGTGGTACTTTTCTTCTAACTTGGACTTCTGTTTTTTCTCAAAATGCTTCTGCTCCACTCCACTGGAAGTGATGAAATTAAGATGCATAACTCATTTGTAGATAGCTGTAGTATACACAGTGTAGCAGAATCTGATACATGTATATTTAATTCATACATATAGGCAACCACAGTTGAAACAGGATTGTCCCCCTTCCTCCCATATTTGCCTAAGAATCTTAGATGCAGAAGTGTGTCTGGGGAAAGGAATGTTCTTATATCTGTAGGGTATTATCTGTAGGAATTAATTTTTAGGTGATGTTGAAGTCCACTGGGTCTGAATGTTCACCACTTACTCAAAAAGCCCAGTACTCAGTGGTGTCATCTGATGTGTTGTGAGTAGGACTTCTTCACAGTGTGCTGCATTCCTAAAGAAACCAGGTATAGAGGGGTCTGGGTGAAAATATCTCTGGATATGTACAGTCTAGTCAACTCTAGTTCCCTTCAAGGAGAAGAGACAGCAGAGAGGTCACTTGATCAGTCCCCAGAGACTGTTCTTAAAGTGTCTTATAGTAAAAGTACACTTTTCTTTAATGCTTTTAATTGTTTTTTAAATTGCAGTTTGCATGGAATTAAGTTTGTGGGTGGAAAGGTTTTGATTATACCATGGTTTCATGCCAGCTTATTTCAGTTTGAATAATTCATGGTACTGTCCAGAATACTCTTCTAGAGTAATTGGATAGAATGAAATGAAGAAGCATGAGGGATCCTACAATGTGTAAAGTAAATATTTGTAAAACTCAGTGCAATTGTTTTTTTAGTAGCAGTTTCATTTTGAATAATGCACAAGAGATTTTTTTGGAAGGGTGATGCGATGGCTGTGCATTTTTTGTGCTTGAAGAAATCAACTTAATATAAAACTAATATAAAACTTGCAATCTCTGTAAAATAAATGAACACCTACATAGAAATCCTATCCATATAAACTTAGAAAATCCAGCAATTTGGGTGAATGTGTGTTGGCAGACTACAGTACTGGTTGCTATAGTAGTTAATCTTTAGACCATATACCACCAGCTTATAATATGCACATGTTAATTCATCTGCTCTGAACCTTAGAAAGCAGAGCCCCACCTATGAGCTGAAACCAGCTATTAAGGAAGGCTGAATGTTTCTGATGATTGATTGATCATGAGTTGAGGATGAAGGCTGCCTTCTCTAGAGATAAATGCTAAAGTGTTATTTTCTGAAACAGTAATTTCAGACAATCTGAAGTTACTGCTGTGATTTCACAGAGCAGGACAACGTGTTTTTCATAACTCAGGATTTGCATAGCTCACAAGAGAAAGCTCTTGATCTCTTAATTCCTTTTGTATGTTATGTGCTGATTAAAAATGGTTAGTGAAAAAAAACACCTGAGAAATGCAGATGCTGTGTCATATACTGCTACTAGAGTACTGAAACTTGTGTAAAGACACTGAAAACCTTTGAGAAAGGTCCTTTTGTTTGCAGAGCCCTTTATGCTATCTCATTAAGGAAATTCTAGCCCCCCAAATTACAGCTATTTGCTCTTCTTTCTCTGTGAAACACATATCCTGTAATTTATTCAGTATTTTCGACATGATATTTCAAAGTGCCTTTATTTTCTTTTAAAAATGTGTGGTACCAGTGCCATGTTAGTCTCTTGTTTAATCACCTAAACTGCTTTCTGTGCTGAAACAAGTGCTTAAAAGATATTTTTGCCTTATAATTCTACTTTCCTGCTGCAGTAGAATCAGCAAGCTTAACGGTCGGAGTTGCTGTTATATGGATTTAATATTAAATAAGCTTCCCCTTTCTTATAAAGATTATGTTGGAGCCTTTTCCATTTGCTGTAGAGTTACAGGAGTGCATTAAAAGCCCTCTGCTGTTGAATTATTATGTAATAAATCAGAAGAAAAAAACAGATGAGGATTTTTTTTCCATGTTTATATGTTTTTTACTATCCTTATATAAACATCTCAAAGTTAGTGATTCAAAGCATTGTTTTGGTAAATGTCATGAAACTTGATTTCTGAGGTATTTTGGATGACCTGGTGAGTAGATGAAAACATTCAGCCTCCTAAGAAATGCTATAAATACCAGTTTGCTTTATTTAGTGTGAGCAAAAGTAGAACATGGATTGCAGGAGGGGGTTGGGGATGAGAAGATAACCTTCTGGGTTAACTCAGGCACTTCTGGAGAGGCTCACAAATCAACTAAAAATGCCCCCCAGAGACCTGCTGTTGGGCTTGCACAGACTGGGTTCAAATATAAATATGGGTAAAAGGTGAGATAATCCATGTTCTGTTTATCTACCAATAGAATAAAAAATGAAAAAGGATTTTTACTCATTTTCTTTTGATGAAACATATTTTTTGTTCTCTCATAGTCTTTTAGCAGGCTTCCACTGCATTTTTTTTTCTGTTTCTTTTTTTTTGTCTCTTAAGTTTTGCTATACCATATAGTACTTTTGGATTTGGTTTGCAGGGGAATTTTGTGGATTGCTGAATTTTGTGGAGCTCTGATCCAAAGTGCTGCATTCACAGAAGAGGGAAACTGATCTCCTCGGGTTAATGCTGGACACACACGTGTAGTTCAGAAATGATAAAAATGCATCTTAGGCATGTTTTTATTACTGCAGGAATTTGAGATTTTTAGATTTTCATACAAGTAAGAAGAATATCTGGACCTGGAGATTTTACCCAAAAAAAGTATATTTAGGGTGGAAAATTGCAGTGTCCAGCAGAATTAAGGGGGGCATCTCTAGTTGGTTTGTGAGCCTCTCCTGACACTCTTGCACCTTCATTGTTTGCAGTGGCTGCTATACAACATCCATGAGCAAATCCCACTTTTGCAATTTTTTGTGTTCTTGTGTTTTCAACTGCGAATCATTACTTTTCACCTTTTCATTTGGGAGGTACTGGAGGAAGAAGACAAGAGTGGTATTCATAAAATTAGAAGAAATCCATTTTGATCCCCAAAATAACGTTAAAGAGAACCTTACAATTAGATCTTTACCATGTCTCTAGGGCCTCTTTCCAGGAGTCATCTTCAGCTTTAGGTACCTATCTGATGTAAGTTAGGAAATAGGAGGGAAAAATGGGCAAAGCAAAGGCAGTTCTCATCTTGTGTAGGTTTAACTCATGTTGAGGTGGAGTACATCTTGGTTAACATTTTTCTTAAAAGTTACCTAGAGATCCTGTTAAATTATTCTGAGGGATGGTAAGTGTTTGGAATTAATGAAATCCTGAAATACTATGATTTTAAGTTTTTTTCTAACATATTCTGCATACATGGCCCATATCGTCTTTCCATTTCTTGGCTTTGAGATGAAAAAAATTTACACTTTGTTCTGCTAATAAAAGCAAAAAAACCTTGAAAAGGACATGTTTAATAAAAGTATTTGTTTAAGTATTGATTTTCAGGGGTTATTGCCAAAGTTTTTGGATGGAAATTACAGGAAAAGGACAGCATAGAACAAACTGCTCTTCTCCTTGGAAAAAAATATGTCAAACACTTAAAAATATCCTTTTAAGTTCTAAACAGAATTATTGTAATTTTTACAGTAATATAAAGTTCAAAACTTCAATAAACTCTGTGATCTCTTTAGATCCTGTCAAGAGGAAAAAGTGAAAGTATTAATGCTGTTTTTGTGTCCTAGAGATGCATCTTTGGAACTGGAAAGGTTTAAATTTGCCATTATTTATTTCTGTCTTTCAAAATGTACATGCCAATTTGGTAACAGTATGTAAAGTATTGCTTTAAATTAGAGACTTGTCATGTAATGTTCATTAGATGAAGTTTTTTTCGAGTAGCTTTTCTTGAGAAAGAATGTGTTAACAATATATTTAGTTTAGTGATTAGAATGTAGCATTTAATATTTATGTTTGCCTTCCAAATATATGTGGTTGTGATACTGAAATGTTACTAGAACAGACTTAGTCTTAAGATACCAGGAGTTATTGGACTAATTTCCTGAAAATACCTCGAGAAAAAACTTCTGACATTTTGATAATGGTTGTTGATTGAGTGATGCCTGTTGCATTTACAGTTTCTCCCTAGGAAATGCACACCACATCAGCCTTTAATCCTTGTACTGGTTATTTTATTCAGCTGTGGTGTGGCTGTCATGCCAAGCCAAGCAATGTCACCGTGTCTGTGTCTACTCCCAGAAAAGGTGCAGAGTGCATGTCCATGTGCACCATAGGAAACTAAACCAAACCTGAGAGTCCATACAGCAAGATTTAGGTGTTCAAATGGATAAGCATAAATATATTTACAGTATTTCAAACACTCCATCTGGTAGTAAGATCAAAGCAGCTGTTACCTGGTGCTGAGCCGTGCGAGTGGCATCTCTCCCTGCCCCCCGTCCGAGCCGGCAGCTCTGCAGTCTCCTGAAAAGCAGGTGAGAGTGTAGGAAAGGTGAGATAGAGTCACAGTGACAGTGTCACTATCAGCAGAGACAGATGATTAGCATTGCTCTCCCAGAGTTGTGATAGTTTGGGAGCAGTGGTGGTGGGAGCCTAGGGGAGGGAAGGGACTGGGAGGAGGCTCCGTACGGGGCTATGTGTGGTGGGAAAACAAATGCTCCTCTTGAGTGCCTTTCAAAATATTTTTTTCTTTGGATCCTCTTGAGGGTGACTGATGGATTAAACTGACTTTCAAAACTGGCTGTTTCCCATTGACCTACTCCTGGTATCAGATGCTTGTCCAGAGAAGAAAAGAGAAATGTGAGGAGGAGAGTTGGCACAGTATCCACAGTGAAGGAGTAAGAAACCAAGCAGGACAGAGCTTTGACCAGCCATGATCCAGCTGTAATTAAAGGAGTAGGAGAACATGGGTGGTTGCATTATTAGGGCTGTAGTGCAGCTTTTTGTCTTTGGGTTTACCAAAGCTCTTCAGATAAAGCATTTGTTTAAAAGCATAGTGGGTCATAAAAGTAAGTAATTTGCAAGTCATCAGGTCATTTTTTTCCTTTTTTTGTTTCTGTCTCTTGGTCTAACACAGAAGCATTACATGCTTTTGCAGCGTGCTTTCTACAGCTCTGTTTTTATATGCCTAAGCAGTACCTAAATGTTATCTGTATCAAATAATAGCTCAGAATAAAGGTGATCATTGTCCTTTTGGGTTTTTACAAAGGACGGATACTGCCTCCAATCCCTTGAACCACCTTTCTTGTTATAGAAAGTTTGCCAGTCCCAGTATGTACTATTTTTCACTTTGTCTTTCAAGTTTGGAAGCTAACAGTGGGTTGAAATGACTAGGCAAGTATTTTATGGTTGTATTATACCCTTGTCTTCAAACTAGCTCTGTTCTTCAGGGCATGAGCTGTGGTTAGGTCAGGTCCAAATGAGAAGTATCAAATGTGTGGGCTGAACTTGGGTTAGTTTTCATTTTCCCTATGTTAAATCATGCTGCTCCAGATTCCTGCAGTCTGCAAAAAGGCTGCAGAGTAGGCTTTTTCAGCTGCCAGTGAGGGAGGAAAATTATGTTCTGTTTCGTTCCTGTCTTTCCTATCTTTTTTTGTGGTTGTAGTTTTTCATATTGAGCTATGCTGGTGCATCTGTTCAATAGTAATACATGTGTCAAAAGGCAAGAACATTCTTTAAAGAATCTTTAAAGCATGTGACTTCTCTTTTGTTGGGCTTCACTGCTTTTAAAAGAAACAAAACCCCTCTTACCATAAATTCAAAAGTCTTGCTTAATTGTTTCCTGTGGATCAAGTAGTACCAATGATTTTACAGCTGTAGGGGAAGATAGGAAAAATTTTGATAAAAGCATCATGCTTTCTATTGCCACATTGCATGGTACATATGCCAATTCGCATGCTAGGAAGTAAGTGAAATTGGGATTTTAGTGTTGTGCATACACTATTAAAAGTTTACCTAGTTAGCCTACAAAAATAATTTATTTCTTTAGGAGTTAAAATGGAATACCAGTTATTACAAATAGTCCATTGCATTTGCTAAATCAGTAAGTTTGCTCTTGTATAGAAAAATACAAACTTTTGAATGTAATGTGAAGAGATTAAATTTAATTTACTATGTTTAGTCGCTTTTAGCCATATGGTACATAGGTTCCTGGAATGTATTTAAACTTTTTCTTTCCAACAGTAAATCTTGTCCTCGTTTTAACAGATTGCTTTACATGTAGCTGGATCCAGTTGCACAGCCTCCTCAAGAGAGGAAATGCATTGCCTGCAGACAAGCAGCACAAGAATTACGGCTGTACAATAGGGAGTATTTTTCCACCATTATCACTTTTCAGTGGAGATTCTTTTTCAGATACGTAACAGTGACTCAGTGAACCAGGAAAGTGTTTACCTGCAAGGTGATCTGGTGGTAACAGGAGAAGCTTTTGAGGGCTAAAATTTCAGGCGTCTCTGTCCAGAGCCATCCCCAGTGGAAGAAAAAGAGGGTCTCCTCCCCTTCTTTAGGTTTTGTCAGTCAATCACAAAGGGCTTTTGTACTGCTAGTATATTGATGTGTCTGGGCTTTGGCTGTTTATCATCTTCCTGTCATCCTTAAATGCAAAATAAAAGAAAGGAAATAGTTTCTGGTTCTCAGGCTTTGAGAATAAACTGCTTGTGGCTGCTGGGGACCTCGGCATCCCAGCTGCCCTGGAATGCCTTCTGTGGGGATCTGATCACTGGCACTATCTCACATCACCCCTGTAGCTCCCAGGCACTGGCCAGAACAAGGCTGATATTACAAGTCAGATGATGAAAAAGCAATTGAGGTTCACAGATTCGATTTCTGTCTTTGATCCTGGCATTAAAGTACCAAGCTCTGTGAGTGGAAGTACAGTGCAGACAAGATTTCTGGTTGCTTTAATCCCACTGCTAAAAAGAGCCATTCACAGGATGTAGGGATTCTCTTGTATTTTTGCAGGATTTCAAAACTGTTAAATGTATTTTATTTATGTTTTTTCCAGCACTACAAGCAACTAGGTTTTTTTCTTCCTTATTTAAAATTATTTTTCTGTATGCCTTTTCTTATGTCTGTACTGCATAATAAAGATTTGGCAGCTAATTGACTCTACCCTTTCGCATACATTTGAGGCACTTTACATTTTACATACGGAGTACTAAAGGAGAAGATTTAAGTACCCTGCCGAAGGTCAGAGACAAAATTTGTGTGCCTTGAAGCCATAGAGTTCCAGTCCACTTCTTAAATCACGAGACTATCTCTCCTGCATTCTTGTTACAGGACATAATTTAACTTTGAAAAGTGGGGCAGGGTACAGAATTGCTGTCAGAGAATTAGGTAGAAAGTAGTATATAAACAACTATTCAGAACCATAGAAAGAGGCAAGAGACAAGGATATTGTGCAGGATAGTGCTGAATGCTTTGCACAAGTCCAGGCAGGTGACATCACTCACTCTTACTTTATCCACCACCACTGTAACCCTATTGTGAAAGGCCCCCAGATTTGTCAGGCATGATTAGTGAAGCCATGTTTGCTGTCAGCAATCACTGCCTTGTTTTCCATGTACCTTAGCATAGTTTCCTGGAGGATCTCCTCCATGATTTTGCCAGGCACTTCGGTGAGACTGGCTGGCTTGTGTTCCCTGGGTCTTTGTTTTTTTCTTTTTTAAAAGTGAGAATTTTGTTTCCCCTTTTCCAGTCACTGGGAACTTCATTGGTCTGCTACAAGTGCTCAGAAAGGATAGAAAGTGGCTTAGCTACTTCATCTGTCAGTTTTCTTTGGGATCTGTGGATGCATCTCCTCAGGTTCTATGGGTTTGTGCACCTTCAGATTCCAAAGATGATCTTGAAATTGATCTTTTCCTATACCAGATGGTTCTTCCATCTCCTGGTCCCTGACTTTTCTTTGTGCAACTCAGGTGGTGTTGCTGGAGCACTTGATGATGAAGACTAAGGCAAAAAGGTCACTGAGTACCTCATTTTTCTCCAAATCCCATGTAACCATGTCTCTCATTTCATTCTAGAGAGGGCCAGCATTTCCCCTTGATTTCTTTTTATTGCCGGTGTACCTACAGTTTTCTTGTTGCCCCTGGTGTCTCTGGCCAGATTTAATTCTCTTAGGGGTTTCGCTTTCCTAACCTCATCCCTGGCTGCTCAAGCAATTTCTCTGTATTTCTTTCAGGCTACCTGTCCTTGCTGCCATCCTCTGCAGGCTTTTTGTTTGTTTGTTTGTTTGAGTTTGCCTAGGAGCACATTGTTCATCCATGCACTCTTCAGGCATTTTTGCTGAACTTCCTCTTTGGCATGCATAACTCCTGAAGTTGAAGGATATTATCCTTGAGTATCAACCAGATTTCTTGAGGCCTCCAGGGCCCTATCCCATGGTAATACACCAGACAGCTCCCTGAAGAGACCAAAGTCTACTCTCCTGAAGGGCACTGAGCTTGCTGTGTGTCCTCCTTGCAGCCATAGGGATCTTGAACCCCACTACTTCATGGCCACAGCAGCCCAGGCTGCCCTTGAGCTTCACATGCCCCACCAGCCCTGTTTTGGTGAGAGCAGTGCAGCATGGCTCCTGTCCTCGTGGTCTTGTTCTATCACTTGGAGAAGGAAGTTACCATCAACGCATTCTGTACTCTTTACTCCTCTTGTTTTCTTTGCTATCCCAGCTCAGCTTAATTTCATTTGCCCATTTGTTGCCTGTCAGTTCTTCTGGTTTTGCTGCTGATGCTCTCTTAAAAATAGTTACCTAGTTTTCCTGAGCTGAGGGGTCTGTGTAGTTGCTTGTTTAAATTAGAAAAGAAAATTGGCTCCTGACATTAAAGAGAGATCCCTTCAAGCAGCAGTTAGGAAAAATTGAAGAACCATCTATGTATTGACAAAATCCACCTACCTATGAAGAGAGAGTCATACCAAGAAATGAACTATAATTTTTAGAAGATGGATTTAGAGTTCAGAAATCCCTGCTTGTCATTTGAATCTTACCTGTGTCTATTTGATTGCTACAATCCTTTGTGGCGAGACTGAGTTGTTGCAGACACCAGTGTGGTCATGAAATAGAAGTCCTGAACTGGTAACTCACACTCATCACATGTTTCTGATTTGATAGCAGACAGGGCAGAAAATCTCCGTTTCATGAAAAGCAGAAGGCAATTCCATTACATTAGAGCCTACATATTTTGGTATATATTTTTAAAATAAATAGTCCTTCTGTTTGTGTAAGGGTTGCACATGTATATTTTACATGTAACTACTGTGCAAATTGAATATATATTTGTAGTCCAAAGACTGCAGCCCCAAATATGGCTTTTAGCATATGACATTTGTATTTCATTTTATAAAAAGGCATATTTTTAACTACAGGCATTGGAAATACTTGAAATTCTGTTCCTGTGAGCTGATTGCTGACTAGAATAGGAAAATAAGGGCTACTTTGTGGTTAGATGCTTGTGGTCTTTCTCTTGGCTTTTGGCCCTTAGATAAAATGTCAGAGAAAGCACAGTAATGGATAATGGCATCTATCAGTGTACCCTGGACATAATTTGAAGCCTGTCAAATGTCTGCTACTTTATAAACATTGATTTACATCGTTCTTCATTTTACCATCTGCTTATTTGGTTGGAAGAATATAAATTATGTCATAGATGATTTTCACAGACATGCTTCAGTTCATAAAGTCTCAATTTCACAGAAAAAGAAACTGCTGCAAGAAAAACCAGTTTCTTCTGTGAAACTGAGACTTTATGGGCCATTTCAAATACTCTAAAGAATGAGACATTCTTTATTCTCTTTCATATGTTTGATACATTGACTAGAAACCATACTGAGGAAAGGTTTCTAGTCTTGAAATTTTTTTCCTAAATAAACCTTACCATGAACAAACCAGATCTGATTAATATAATAATAAGCTCTAATTCAGATTCTGACTCTGCTCTTACATTAATACCAAACCATGGTTCTCATCATCAGGTGAAACTATGGTACATTTTAATTAACTTGTAAAAAACCTTGGATTTCACTAATGGTGTAAATAAGATAATTAAGAAATAAGTTAATCTTATATTAATAAGATAATGTAAATAGACAGTAAGTGAGGAAAATCCTGGAAAAAAAAATTAAGTTAGAACAGTCATATTTGAGTATTTGCTGAAAGGAGTAAGATTAGTGCATTTTAGATTTAAGTCTGTTTTGTAAAGTAGGTGGGATACCTTAGGTGTTTTAAATAGTAATTTTGTGATATGACAGAGGTTTTTTCTCTATAAATTTGAATGAAAACGTATTTGGTTTTTTTCAATGAGACATTACAGCAGTGTTTAGCCCAGGATCATGCAAATGTCAAAAATTCAGGCATGATTCCTCAAATAAACTCTTTGAAGACACTTAGAAGAAGCAAGGAGGTGAATAACAGTGTGCACAGTTATTGATGAAGAATGAATTGTGTCAAGTCAATCTGGCTTCCCTCTGTGAAGATTAGAGGCTTCGTTGATTCAGAAGTAATAGAGGATATCATATATCTTCAGTAAATCTTTAGACAGACTCTCATGTGACATTTTCATAGGAAAGGCCAGAAAGTAGACCGTAGAAAAAAACCCTCCTACTTAAAACTGGCTGAAAAACCCGAGTGCTGAATTTACCATCGGAGTGGAAGGGATAATTGGTTCCATCCACAGATTTAATATCAACCTCTAAGTAATCATCCTGATCATTATTAAAGTTGTTGAACAGTGAGACCAAACCTGTCTTCCAAGATGTCTGGCTTTTTCCACAGGTTTAATGAATATGTCATTCAGAGCAATTTGGCAAATTGGAAAATACTCCCAAAATATACAGTGCAAATTGATGGAAGTTTCTGCACTTTTGAAAAAAGAATCAACTGTACAGATGGAGAATTTGGAACCTATTCGTGGTTCACAGGTCTTCATGGCAGTGTGTAGGATTAGATGGCCACCTGGACATGAGTCAAAGGACTGAGATGTGGAAAACAGCAATTGTAATAGGGTGTATGTAGCTGGATGGACACAGCCAGAAAGTTGTCATCAGTGGCTCTGTGTCCAGGTGGAGGCTGGTGATGAGTGGTGTTCCTCACAGCTCTGTCTTGGAATGGAGCTCTGTTAGTGGTCTTCATCAATGGTACAGACAGTGAGACTGAGTGCACTTTCATCCCTGGAAGTGTTCCAGGCCAGGCTGGATGGGACTTTGAGCGACCTGGTCTAATTGAAGATGTCCCCTCCCATGGTAGTGACGTTGGAACTAGACAATCTTTAAAGTCCCTTTCAGGCCAAAACATTCTCTGATTCTATGGTGATATAAATAAGAGTACAGCATACAAAGCATGCTAAGTTACCACTGGTCTCTCCTTAGTGTCAGTAATGTCAGCTGCAGTAACAAAATTCATCTATACATGGACACATTGTGGAGAGTGGGAGCAGAATGGGAGTGATCAGACATTTATGGACCATATTGTTTGAGGAACTTGAAATTACTTGAAATGTTTTGTTTACTCTAGAAAGATGTTAAGCTGATAATAGTCTCTCATGTGTGCAGTACTTCTGTAATGAGGACAAGAATAAAGGACTCTCTTTTGGGTAAAAAGCAAAAGAAATAGTCTAAAATTGGAGGGTCAAGACATGGATTAGAAATAATTATATTTTAGAAACTTTCTTATATTAACACTCATTGAATAGTGAGGGATGGTTTGATGACCACGGTTGACATGAAGGGTAGAGCTGCAGTCCTTGTTTTTGATGGAGAAGTGACTATTTGAAATTTCTTCTGTAATTTTATGTCATTATTCTATATAACCTCTAAATTTAAGTGGTCAAATTTAAGTGTGATTATGACCCTGTCTCTGAGAGTGCATGTTGATTCTAAGCACAGGAGAACTCAAGGGGGCTGGCATTCATACATGGAGGCTAAATGGCTGGTGTCAAAGTAACATGGAAAGTTTGATACTTATATTGAATTTTTAAAAAATAGTGATTTCTGTTCCCTGCAGGAACTGTTCCTGCATAAGGCATGAACCATCACTCCTAAAAGAGCATCTGTTGGAAATACTCTGGTGTGTACCTCCTAGGTGCCAAAGAACAGTAGATTGTATTTAGTGGGAGAATTTCTGAGGAAGGACTACTGGCAAAATAAATATGTCACTGAAGCAACAAAGATCAGCTGTAGAGAGGAAGATGATGTGTTGAGGACACCTTTGATGTGCTGGAGCACCTTTGTGACTTCATGCAATGTAAACGAGTGGTAGCTGTCATAGGCTGAGTCTCTATTCATGCTTGTATGCATTTCTTCCAGGTGCAAGTTCTCTTGAAGAAAGAAAGAAAGGATACATGATTGTAGCTCAGGTCTTTATTTAGCAGCTGCTGTAAAAGGCTTTTGAAATCTCAAAATCTCATCAGTTGTGCGATGGAAATACCAAGGAACTTCAGCTTTTTCCAATTATTCATTTCCTGGTTTAGAATATCTTTTCTCTCTCTGTTGCTTCATGAAGAATTAACTGAAGAGATAACTGCCTATAGCACTTGAGGAAACACTGAAGTCATAAAATGCTTGAAACCAGAATGTGTAAATAAATAGAAAAGCCTCTTTCTGGAATTCTGCTTCAAGCTCATTCTTCTAATTTTGTAAAGATCAGTTGATAAAATAAGAAAATGATTTGATTTGTCCCTGTCTTTTAGAAAAGTTAAATATTAGACACAACTAAAAGGTTGCACTATTAGGTTTTCAGCATGTGTCACCTTCCAAAACTTACTTAATGAAATTGGAATTTAACTTATCCTCTGTTGTCACTCTGTAATAAAGACTGACAGGTTACTGATAATTTCTTGCTGATGATGCACCTCTTCTCACAGGGACAAACAAAGGGTAAGCCTTGTGCTGAAAGCAAAGCTTTCAAATCATTTAAGAGGTCTGGAGCTTTATTTGTGGCTTCTGATAAGAGTGTGAATGTTTTCACTGTACTGAGTGTGCTGTGAGTAGGTGACAGAGCAGTGTCAGATTGAGTTATACCAGCACGACCCACCCAAGCAGTTCTAGTCTAAAGAGTCACATTAGAAATGCAATGTAAACCATATTGATTAAAATGTAAAACCATTGACTGCTCTAGACTGCTGTCAAAATAGTTTATTGGGTGTTATAAAGGGCTTGAATGTGTGTTTTAAGAAGCGATGAACATAAAGGGAAAGTGCAGGAATAAATTATTTGAGTTTCTTAACCAATATCCATGCTTTTCTCTTTGGCAGTATAAGAAGCATTTGCTCATTTGCTTGCGTTTTATGTTTGATAAGCTGAAGTTGAAAATGTGATCATTTACAGTAGGTTCACTGTTAATCTGCTGTCAATTGACTTTGGGAAGCATAGAGTGACTTACCCAGGAGTTATTCTTGTGATTTACCAAAGCAGTCTGGTGGTTCTTTGTTGCACTCTCAGCCTCTCAGTGTGTCCTTATTTCAGACACATTCGATTCACAGGCAGCTACTATTAATTTTAAAAATATAAAAGACTAATTTTATGCATAATTTTGTGCATATCCCTCTTTAAAGTGCCCTTGCGATCAAGTGGCGTAGCAGCAATTAATAGAATGTTGAACATGCCACCTGGTACTCAGAATTATAGATAACACTGTGAGTGATATGCACATTTGTGCTCACATGTATTCGTTGACAAGCAGTTATCTAGGTTTCAATGAGAGGCATTAAAGAAAAATGTAGCATTTCTCAGGAGAGAGAAAATGGATATGAAGTCAATTTTCTTTTGAATATTCTTAGTCTCATTAAATAGTGTACTCAAAGGTGGAAATGCCTGCACTTTCAGGTCCATTTCAATTCTAATTTTAAAGAAGTTCTCTGGCATTTGATCTTGAAATGCATTTTAGACTTTAGTTTATATTTTTAGACTTTAATTTATATTACTATATTAATTTAATATAAAGTAAACAATACTTTGGAAAACAACCAAAGCTATGATGGTATGTTTTAGGATCTAGGAACTATTTGGTTGACTGCCTTCTGCTAAATTAAATTTAAAATGTGCATTTCTGTTATTTGCCCTCTAATTGGTACCTCTCTATTCTTCCTTGTAAAGTACAACTTCAGCTGAAACTATTCTTTGGACTTTGAGCAAAACTAGTTTGTAGATAAATACTATATATTGTGTATATGTGTGTATATATATTCAGAAGCCCTCTATTACTTGAAATAACTGAAGTTATTCCATGTCAGGGAAGATTTGGTGTTTAAAATTGTCAGAGCACCAAGATGAGATTTGCAAATACTTAAGTTTGAGGTCTTTTCTTCTCTGTTCTGTAGATTACACATAAAGAAATCATCTATTTAGATGGGCTTTTCTTTTCAGGAAACTGGAAATGTTTAACCCTTAATTCTGTACAGGATATCCTAACCTATGCCCATTCGATCAGTCCTGGAGGTTTCCTTCCCCCAAATGAGGTGATCTGCTAGGCTTGTGATTTTTCTGTCATTTTATTTTATTTTATTTGCAAAAGCAGGGAATGAAGAAAAAACCCACACACCCTTTAGCATTTCAGAAGGTGTCTGATAATGTAGAGATAAAGTCAATTCAGGTCTGAAGGGCTTTATGATGTGTGCAATGTGGGATAATTTCTCACTTGTACAAGTGCTACTTGGCATACTGTGTGCCACCAATCTGCTGGTAAACCTCAGGGTGCTATTTACACATAGCTCTTACTCTGCCACCGTAAGAGTGAGCTTTTGGAGAATTTCTCTTTCAGTAACTGTCTGCTCAGTAATAGCCTTTTTTTTCCTTCTTTCACTTAGCTGGAAATGATTACCTGGCATACTTGACATTCATCTCAAGAACCCAACACCTTCCCTGTTCTGCTTAACATCTCTTGGCCTGTGCTTTGCTCTTTTCATCTTATGTCACATCTAATTTGGTGCAGATATCTTGTTTTAGATATCTAGGTAGGTAGAAGGTAGAGAGCCTCATCTGCATTTTTATATTGACAAAGGTTTTCCAGAAATCTCCTCGGTACCTGAAAGTTTTGAAGGTACCATTACTTTAAAATGTGCACTCAAATTTCCTTTTCAAGTTGCAATTTTTGTGTCATTTATTTCATACTGTGTGAGAATTGCAGCTTAAAAGATAAGGACGCGTGAAAGACAAAGAAAGTTTAATAATCTGCATCTGTAGTTTAGTGCCATTGCATGAAAGTGCTTTAGAAGGCATTGCCACTTAAGGTTCATTTAGGATTTTTTAAAGAATTAAATTCCTTTTTCTTTTTATATATCAGATGTTGTAGTTCTACAATGACATTTCCTGATTTTTTAGAACTTTTGTGATCTTGAGTATGCTAGCAACTAAAAAAAAAAAAGTCACGGGAAGAGAAATAATTATTTTAATTTTCTTTTTAGTTAAAATATTCTTTGCTGTTACTTGTTGGAATAATAGATAAGCACTTTTTTAGATTTATTGATTAAAAAAATTATTGAAATGGAATATTGCCTGAATTATTTTGCCTGGTGTTTTAAAAGTAACACTTGGGAATTGGACATTTAATCTAATATAATCTTGGGTGGTTTCTGATGGGGATATTTAACAAAGAGGAAGAAGTTGCTTAGTTTTTACAATCGAGTAAGTTGGTAGTTGATGGTGAATACGTTGGTGCTCCTCAGCTTGAGCAAGACTCAGTAAAACAAAATATTCATTGTTTTCTTTGCATAATTGTGTAATGAATATTTCCTAAGTAACACCCTATAAAACCTCAGGCATTCTTGGATATAGAGGAAAGAATTGTTTGCATTGTGTATAGTATTTCTGTAACTGGGTAATTGTCTGTCCTTTATACTAACTGCCAGAGTTGCTCAAGGTGGTACATTAGACATGAAATGGAGCTGTAAGGATCAAATTGAGCCTAATTTGAGGAAACCAAAGGGGAAGTAGGGCTGCAAACTCAGTGTTTCCAGAGTCAGTGAGGTGGCAGGTGGGAAGCAGAGCTGCTCTGCTCTGGTCCTCAGCCTTGTGGCACCCACCTGTGAAGAGGAGGTCAGGGACCCCGAAGGAGTCTGGAGCTCCTGGTGCTTCAAAGGCCTCCTAAGTTACAGCTTTGGAAATCTGTCTGTAATGCTCTTTAAGAAAATATGCCCCGAGTCCTAAGCCTGGAAAATGCTGATGCTCTCCACCATATATGAAGGACATGGGATAGGGGCTTTCTCTAGAGCAGAATAACAGGAAATTTCTTTAGATCATTGTAATTTTTTCTATTCTTTTGCATTTGTTTTAAAAGGTGATGTCAGTGGGCTCCTGGCTGTGCAAGGGTAGAGAGTTATTCGAGCTCTCTGAGCATTGGCAGTTTTAGTTACTTTCAGTTGTGTATGACTGTCTGTCTGTGTCTGACCTGCATGAGCATGGTTGAGACAGAATTCTGGAAGAATGCTCAAGGACTAGCTGTCTCTCTTGCTACGTTAATTTTATTCAGTAATTAAATCAAGCTTTTCTGGGGTCAAGGATTTTATAAGAGTAACATTGTCTGATACAGTTAATTTATGAACCATTTATCTCACAAAATGTTTAAATTCAGACCTAAAGATCTAAGAGGTGATTATATTTTTTTCTAAAATATTTGTATTTTTTTCTAAAATTAGTTTTTTAAAATGTTCAGACATAGGCAGCAACAATGTAAGTGTGCAACTTGAATAAAATTCAGAGTTTAAAACTGAGCACTGAGCAAGCTAAATACGTGTTCAAATGTTACACAGATTCTTCCAAGGTTATGAGCAGACATAGAAATCATTGTACTGGAACAGATCAATGATTCATCTAGTCCTGCTGAGAAGCACTGGTGAAGCATGCCAGAACATAAATCAAGGACTTGATCAGGATTTCAGGTCTGTCACACGATGCTTAACCCAGCTGGAGACCTGGCAGCAGAGTGCAAATCATGGGTGACTGATCTCCCCCCACCACCATCTTTCTGCCCCACAGGAGGTCTCATTCCTTCATTGAGTTAAAGTCTCAGTGCTAGAAGGTACTTGCAGCAAAATCCCTCATGGTCTTCTGGGAGGACACTGCTTGTGAGCCCTTGCTCTTACTTGCAAGGTGGGACTGTGTGGCTGGGGTGCCTGTTAGAGCCAGGTCTATGCCACAGGCCTTCTGTACTGACCTGCCTTCCTTCCCCAGAGCCAAGGACATAGCTCCTTGTTCTCCTATCTCTGCAGAGTCTTGTAAGATGGAAAAATGATAGTTAGTGTAGTTGGTGGCAGGGGGACAACGTACGTCGAACCGCTGTTTTGTTAAGGTCATTATGTGTTTCAGTTCTGCAAATAAAACAAGCACTTGCCCCATTCCTTGGAGGAAGATGCTGAAGTGGTGCCTTCTAAATGGCAGAGTATGGCACTTACAGGGTGGAGCGTGTCTTGTGAAGGTGCAAACCAACCCCCAGGGATCTGCTGTAGCCACAAGGAACAGGAGCAGCCTTTGTATGTGGCCCTGTCATGTGTAAACCAGTCTGATAACGGTTGGGTGTATGGTTGGTCATGAACCTAGGATATACATGTAGGATCTACAGTTGGATGTAGCATCTGTTCAGATGTGACAGAGCTGGTTCCTGAATAGTCCATGGCGTGAAGGTTCTGAATCCTTCTTTGGGGGATGGAAGAGAAGGAATTTCCCTTTCCATCTTGGAAGCAATCAGGAGAAAATGTGATTAACTTATTTAAAGCCTGACTGCTGCAGGTTGAGGAAATAGAGAGGAAGCCATGTAGAAGCCTTTCTGCAGGGTTACCCTGTCCCTTTCAGGGCTGGGAAATTCCTCAGTATTGAAGAAGTGAGTGTTGGTGATGCTGTGAGTGGAGGTCACAGCATCCACAGAGCCCTCTGTTAGGCTCAACTGGAGTCTCTCATGAACAGCACATGTCCTGCTGTGGTCTCTGGCAATGGCATGGTGGGTGAATACCCAGCAGTGCTATTGATACATGTGGGTTGGATCTCAGAGCAGGCACTGTTCTAGTGCATTTAAATTTAAGTTGTTTGGGTTTCAAAGCTGTTTGAAAAGCGTAGGGTGAAATTAACCTGTTAGTGGATGCCAGTGCCAGAAAATTTAAGTGTTGTTGACATACTTGTAGGAAATAGCAGATTTTAGGTAAATTCCCCATCCTTAAATGAAATACTATTTTTTAAACTGTATGTCTGTGACAGTGTTTTTTTAAATAAAATGTTTGACTGGTGGTTGTCAGGCAGCATGGGATTTTAATGGTTTAATATGGATACTTACCACACAGTTAAGGGTGACATAATGTGGGTTTTGGTCTCAGAAAATTAAATACTCTATTTAGCAGATTTACTTTTGAAATGACAGTAATACAGAAGGATAAAATATTCTCTTAATGCTTACTAGGAGTTCAAAATTGTTTCCTGTGTAAAAATTAGTTAGAATTGGGAACTATGAAATATAAAATAAAAATTAAAACCAGTGTGTTTATAAAACACATAATTAGAGGTGTGGTATGACTTTGCAAGATTGGATTGGATGGAATGTTAATTTTTGATTACCCTTAGGAGCTCATGTAGTGTTAAATAAGCCTGAGGTGCTGTGAAGATGATTGAAGCACTACACAGATGTTCATATTATTAAAAATATGATTTTATAACAGAAAATGTCTTACAGAAGGTAGTAGCTTGATATGTTGACTTCAGCAATTTATGGCACGACTCAGTTTCATGGCTCTTTTCTTCCTTGTCAGATTTTTCCTGGCTTCAGCAGAGTTCTGGCTACACCTTGCACATAGCTCATTTTACAGAGGGAAAGCTGCCTTTTTTTTCTCCCTTCGGGCATGATGAAGAAAAGAGTTTTGATCTGTTTATGAAACTGTATAAAACCAGCACCTTCTGACTTTATATTTGCTCATCCAGTTGTAATAATAGTTTTACTGAAGTGATCTGCTATTTTAAATGTAAGAGGCAGCTGGATGTCAGCGATACACATCCAGCAATAGATGTGGAGGAACAGTATTGTTAGATACTACCCCGTGATTTTATTGCAAAAGTGGATGTAATTTATTGTTTGAGGAAAAGAAAGCAGCAAAATATTATTTTGAAGGTGAGCCAATTCATATATTCTTGGACATTGCACAGACCACCCAGATCTGAAGCCATGTTTTATGTCTCTGAAATCTAAATAGATTCAACTGAGCATTGAGCTGCCTGCTGAGGCCAGCAGAATGCTTAGGAAAGGAAAATCCATCTTTCAATTTCCCTTTCTTTTCACATCTTCCTTAGTGAAAGTCTTCACAGCAAATAAGTCTGATGAGTTTTTGAAAAAAGAAGATTGGCTTATCAGAAGTATGGTTCCTTGCTGACAATTAAGTTTACTTACTCTAAGTAATGGGCGTGATCCTGCAGTACAGTCTCCTTCCAGCCATGTCTCTGTGTTGCCACGGTATGGGCACAGCATCTGACAAATTGTATCCCTGAATACAGGTACCTCTACTAGAGGACAAGACAAAAAAAAAAAAAAGTGTGTGTATATTATATATGTGTATCATTGGTGACTTTGTTTCATAAAGGAGTTTGACAAAATTCAATGAAATACCATGCCTTTCTGGCATGCCCTGTTGAATGGTAGGGTGGCCCACCAGATGTTCTCCAGTTTAAAAAACACCATTAAAAAAAATACCAACTGGTAAAAAAGGTAGGTTTCTCTGATATTGGGAACCTCATTTAGGAATGAGAAAAATGTGAATGCCCCAAATTGTAATCTTTACTGTTTCATTCTGCTCTTATCTGCAAATGAAATATGTTCTTCATAATGTTTGCTTTTATGTTGTGATGGCTGCAGTCACTGACAGGCTCTTTCTCAGCTAACCTTGAGAATAATCCTTTATCCGAATGATACCAAAGAACCAGCATCCAACAGCAGATTTTCCACTATTACATTTTCTGAAATTTTATTGGTAACCATCTTGGAGAAATAAGTCAGTTTTTGCCAGTAAAGTGAATAATTCTTTTGACATACATGTATGAATTTATTCTGTTAGACATTGATGTGCAAGCTGGTGCAATATTTCAGTTTTTCAACTAACACTGGGATCTGAGGAGTAATTTATAATGTACATTATATTTGATTTATATAAACATCCACAGTTAGATTTTTGCATGAATGTATTATGGAGTGTGGGTTTTCTTTGTAAAGCACAGCTCAAATAATCACAATTCATTAAAGCATTGATTAAGGCAATCTGTGGCAAACAAACTATGATGCTTTTTGTGATTCATATAATTTTGTGGTGTTTCCTTGAATGTTTTGCAAAAGAGGAGACACTGTAGCTGTGGTAAATCTGTTTAGAAAAATTCAGGTAAATTTTAAAACTGCTCGTTTAATGAGATTTTAAGCAACAAATGGTGTCATTTTCAAATTCATTGTGGATTTTAAATTTGAGCTGCTTTATGCTGGCGGAATGAGGCAATCTGAGGGCAGAAAAAGTTAAAAAAGTGATATATGAGAATCTCAATTTCAAAATATAATGGATTGAATTTAATATGTGACTTTTGAAATTCATATTGTGAACATATGTTAATAGAAACTTCCCACAAAAACAGATGACGAGATGTGAAAAAGATAAGAGTCAGGGAAAGTTTGTTTTTCTTAAGTGTATCTTTTTCAGGTTAGCCTGATAGACTTCATTTCTGTCAGGGGAGACAACTATAAGACCTCATTAGTATTAGTCGTGAATCCTGTGTTTCACCTGGTTTTTAAAGGATGTTACCCACGGCACTCCCTTGTGTTTCTGCTGGTCTCTTTCCTAAGGAAGCTTTGAACCTTAGAGGCAGTTTTGGTCAATTTTGTAAAATCATAAAGGTCCCAAAGATACAAGCAGAAAATTCTGCTTTTTTTATATCAATAAGCAGTTGTGCAGACAAGACAGCTGTGCTGGTGATCACATGCTCCTGGATGAACCTGGTCCTTTGTCGACCTCAGAGAAGTGCGTGAGGGTGTTGCGCTCATGGAATACGCTTGCTCTGCACATTTCCTGGAAATCAGGCTCTGTAAATTCATTTGCTCCTGGAAGAAATTGTTGCTTTAACTGTTCATGAAAAAGACAAAATTGATTTAGCCTAACAGGTTTTAAACAACTTTGCCACTGTCCTGTTGAAGTTGAATGAGGATGATCAATAAAACCCCCTGTCTAATCAATAATGAACAGTATTTAAAAGTCTGGTTTTTTCTTGTCTCTAAAAGAGTAACTGTTTATGTGCACTCTTCTCAGTATATATTATTTTTTAAAAACTATTAGTAGCAAAAAAAGGAAAACTACATTTTTGAAAAAAAAAAAAAGCCCGGGAAGGCAGAGAAGTTCATCAAGTTATGGTTTGATGTGCTGGCAAGTTAGATAAAGTAGCAATAAAAATGCTTACTGTGTGCAGATTCTCAAAATCTGAGTTGTGTAAGACATGGCTTTGATGTATCAGAACAAAAAGTTGATGAATATTGTTTGCCAAGAAGCTCAACATGTCCTGGCAATGTGCACTTACAGCCCAGAACGCCAACTATCCAAAGCAGTGTGGGCAGCAGGGCAAGGCAGGGGATTCTGCCCCTCAGCTGTGCTCTGCAGTGCTGTGTCCAGCTCTGGGGTCCCAGCACAGGAAAGATGTGAACCTGTTGGAGAGAATCCAGAGAGGAGTCATAGAGATGATCAAAGGGCTGGAGCACCTCTCCTGTGAAGACAGGCTGAGAGAGATGGGGTTGTTCATCTTGGAGAAGAGGAGGCTCCAGAGAGAGCTTACAGCACCTTCCAGGGACTTCTTACAAGGGCGTGTAATGATAGGACAAGGGGGAATGGCTTTACACTGAAAGAGAATGGATTTAGTTAGATATAAGGAAGAAATTCTTTATTATGAGAGTGGTGAGGCACTGGCACAGGTTTCCCAGAGAAGCTGTTACTGTTCCATCCCTGGAAATGTTCAAGGCCAGGTTGAATGGGGCTCTGAGCAACCTGGTTTAGTAGGTGTCCCTGCCTATAATAGAGGAGTATGAACTAGATAAGATATAAGGTATCTTCGGATACAAAGAATTCTTTAATTCTATGATTGTTAATTTTTAGTTTAAATTAATTTGGGACACAATTTCCATATAACTTTTAAAGTTGTTACTGTTTGTAACCGTGCAAATTGTGTATTGATGGAACAACAAGAAAAAAAACCATATACAAACCTCAAAAAACAAACTGGGTAATATACATGTCTGGTAAGAGAGTCTGAATCCTCCAGGAGGGCAAGATAAATCTGGGAAAAGATGTCTTTTCCCCATGGCCTCTCTCTCTCTTTCTTCAATATACAAAACACCAGCAGACTTGTACGTACGCTCCTCCTCTGTGGAAATCTCTCCTGGCAAACCAGTAGGCTTAATGAAGAGGTGCAGCATTACTCTCTCTTTTTATTTGACGCCACCACTACACGGCCTCTTGCATCTTGATGAGTCCTCCATGTGAGGAAAGGTGTTCTGCAGCCCCTGTTACCCATTTGCAAGGCATAAGAAGGTCTGGAACCGAGTCTAGATCAAACTGTATCAATTTACCAAGGGAGAGCTAAAATGTATGTCACCAAGTGCTCTGTGGAGCCTCTGTGACTTGACTACATAAATATTCTGAAATGTCAAGGCACATGCTGCTTTGTCAAGGTTGTAGCTACAGGGTTCATTAGTTGTCTGGACATCAGTGAGGCTTGCCTCTATCAAGAAGTCTAATTCTGGAATATTTGCACTGATAATAGGAATACACAACATTTTGGAGGATAACCTTCCAGAGATTAATTTAATAATGTAATTCTGTGCACATTATAAACAAACACCAAAAAATCTCTATGGAAACTTTTTCTGAAACACTGTTGAAAACACTACTGCTATTCCTGGTGCAGATTGCTTGTAATCAACTTTCCTTTGCTCCTTATATGTTAAACTTTCCTGCACGTGTTTTCTTCTGGCCCATAGGGATGGATCATGAATCCAAAAATGAGAAAAGAATTAATGAAGTACTCTTACTGGGATTTGACATGAGTAAGACAGGCATTGATTACTTTGTCCTTTCAAACTGCCAGTTTTAGATACATCTGCATGTTTTGCAGGATGTGGCCCTTAAAGAGGACATGGCTCTAGGGCATTTAGACCTTACCATTACTAGTAGGATTAGCAATATGGCTAAAATCTTCTTCCTAATGGAGTCCAAAGTGATATTCCAGACTGCAGTGTGACCCCCAAAACTCTCTTGGCTGCATTCCCCAGGTCAATTTTTCGCAAGCATGTTATGAAACACATTAATCTCTGAATGCCATATAATGTTGTTTTGCAAGCTAACAATGCACATATTTTTATGTATTTTGAAATCTATTTATAAAAGTAGTTGTACTTAAAATACAGAACAAATAAGTTAATATATAAAACCTCAAAACATCATAAATCCCCAGGCTCCACCCTTTTCTCCATCACAGATAAATCAACAGTGTAAAATTGTTGTTTTTCTCTAGAACAAAAGTTCACAGCTGTATTTAAAAGTATGCTGATGAAAAGTGATTCATAAGGTGAAGTAATCATTTTTATACAGTGCATTTGGCAGACTCCAGCCAAATTGCACCATAAAAGAAATATTATATTTGACAGCAAACTGTTAGCGATGTGAAATTTGAGAATGAAAACTATCTGAAGACTTACTTATGACTATGCTGCTCTCTGATGGTACCCTGTTTTTCTTACCCAATTGTGGTCAGTATGTGTTTTTCCCATCTATGTGAAGCTAAGCTTTAGATAAATGTCTAACCTTCTTCTATTGTGAATTAATTCACATTTGTTTGGTTTAGACATAATTGGAGGCTATTACATCTAATTTGTCTGCTACAAATTGTTTGCTACATAGAATTCTTACTAGGTAAATATAAAAGTAATTAAACTTGTAAAGTTTTGGGCAACTTTACAGGTTTTTACATTACACCCATTTTGTCTGTTGAATTTTTGTTTGAAAAGAGCATGTGTGATTCACCAAACTGCTATGTACATAATACTAGATGACTTAAAACTGTAACAAATAATTACGGGGACTCAACAGAATGGGATAAGCCTCTTTATTCCCTTTGGCATGAGTGACTTGGGAGCAAAAGGTTGCGACCTACAGGGTCAAGAATACTATGTGGAGTGTTTGAGGGTAGTAGATTTATCAGACAGTCCTATTCAGGCTCTGCTTTTCCACTGAAGCTGTCCTGATGCTCTGCAATTAGTAGACACCAGTTACCAGGGATGTTAATGCTCCTTCTGGGCTTTGTTTGTTTTGTTGTTTGTATAGAGTACTGACTGGGGCTTCTGAGTGTGGAATTCACTTGCAAGTGATTTATTTTTTATCTCTAGGATGTGTTCCAGCTGTTTTGGTTTGAGGTTTTTTTTTTCCCTGGGAAATCATGGTTTCAGATAGCAGTCAGAGTAGCAAACTTGGGGAAATTATAAGCAATTCTCCTTAATAAATACATCTTAGGTTGAGGGAATGTAGTTTTTTCTCTGTCATGGACTTTATTTCTATTTTTATTATCCTTCTCAAAAAGCAATTTCCAATATGTTACTTTTTTAGGAATTAAATTAAACATTCATCAGGATTTATAAGAACCTATTGAGTAAAGTTAGAAGTGAGGATGTCACTACATCTGTGTATTCTAGGAAACCCGTGGGATATTTTACAAAAGAATGTGCCCTTGCTTAAGCTTCTCATTCAGAAATTAAACCCCTATTGATACATGGAAACAGACTCCTATTCATATGTTCCATATGATTTGTAGCATCCTAATCCTTGCTATGAATCCTTTCCTTATTCTCAGCATCGTAGACTGAAACACATCAATTCAAAACATGGCTTCTTCACATTTTTTTTTTTAAAGTCAGCTCTTGGTTGCATACAGTGCTAATCATCTCTTTTCACAAGTGCTGGGGGTTTCCTAAATCCTGTTAAAGTGTCATTTATTTTCATTTATTTCAAAACTTGTTTTCTGTGCATATAGTAAAATTTGAACGGTGAATCTGCACATTCATGCAACTACCTAATTTCATAAATCTTCCATTTCTTCCACTTTTACTAGTGCTTATATTTTTTACCTTCAACTATCAGTGTATTTTGGGTAATTCTGTTTTTAAAAAATGTTAAATTTCTTGTAGCCAGTGGAAAATAATGATTTTAAGTTGACTTTAGCAAGTAATGGATATAATGAAAGACCATGAAGCTGCTACGTACTGCCTGGTTTACATATTTGTTAATAACTTGACTTCAATGTAGTTTTGTTGAACTGTGGTTGCCATATGAAAGTAAAACTTTTGCTGTAGTTTCTTGCTGGATTACAAGTAAAATTCTGAAACCATAATGATCTTTTCAGCTGGCTAGTTTTTATAACTTTATTATAAACAATTAAAATTATATAGGTCCAAGAATTAACATCTGCCATATGAAGTTAGGAACACTGTTTACATAACGTAGATGAGTATATTAAAGTAGTAAAAAACCACCAAGAAAATGCCACTAGAACTTGGATTCCTCTCCACCTAATGACTGCAAATTAAAAATTAGGCAGCCTTGTCTAATCTGCTTTCATGGCTTTGCAGTGTCCAGAGCAGTCCATGAGTCAGCATCAGGTGCAGTTAGAAAAATACATGTTCTGGCTTGGGAAGAGATAGATGGAGGAATGTAATCCCCTGAAGAAAACAGTCCAAATGTCCTGGCTATTACTCTAAACTTTCTCACTGGAAAGCTCTCAGAGCTGAAGGAACATGGTGCAAATCTTTTGTCTGCTGATTTTCTTCCTTTCCTGTTAAAATGTGTAGTATTAGCAAGTCAAGTGGGCCAAAAATTTCCTTTGCATACTACCCTCTTTCTTTACTTTGCCATTTTTAGTTTGGTGCTTCTCTTGGAATTAAGAAGGTTTGTCATCGGTGATCACTATTTTATTCTAACTAAACCTTTATAAAGGGTACACGTCTTAGAAATAAGACAGAAACATAAGATCTCTCCTGAAGCACTCTGTACAAGAAAACTCACAGAAAATGGAGAGAAGGTTGGCCAGCTTAACTGGATGGGTCTGTACCCATCACTGCCCACAGTTTCATACTGAGTCCTTGGTCTACCAGTCACACTTGACATTGTTTCTTACAAAATATTGACTTTGAAAAAAGAGCCTGGCACAGACCAGTAGAACAGTTAATTCCAGTTGGCTGCACATTTGTATCAAACACAGAAGTAGTGGCAGATGTGCTTTCTGGCCTTCCTGCAGCTGTCTCAGAGTTGTGTTCCATAGCCAAGCCAGTTGTGTTGCTTCTCCAGATGTGGATTTTGTCCATGTGGATTTATTTACCTGGCTGTGCCTCTTCCTTGGGCTGATAACTGACTAGCACTGCTTTTCCTCATGAAGTTAAGCTCCAAAACTGACCTTTACTTTTAAATGACAAACATAATGCAACACCTTCCATTCCCAGGCCTGCTGGGACTACAGTCACATGAAGTTTTGTTTACAAAACCATTTTTATATAGCTTTATGTTTTCAATAGCAGCAAAGCGCATTGAGCTTGCTGGCTAAATGTGAAATGAGGGCAAGATTAGTTTTATTCTAGGAGGACAAATGGTTACATTTGTGACTTGAAAATTCAAAGTGAATGAAAATTCCCATGTGAAACAGATGAATTCAAAGTTAAAATCAGATATTCTAGCTCTTGTTTACTATTTTTGAGGGTTTTTTCAGCTGAAGGAACCAAGGGTTGATCATGGGCTGATGCCTTCTGGTTTTTCATTCACTGCAGTGATACTTTGTTATCAAGGACAAAGAAGCTTTCAGAACAGCTTTAGAGAATCTCCACTTTCCATTCCCTCCATAGTAAGGTTATGCCGTTGGTTTAAAATTTGGATATGTGAGGACAATTATGGTAAGAGTTGGCTCTATTTTTCAGTCTTTTAAGGTAGAATAAAAATACTTGAATTCGCTAGAGATTGTCCTATTTTCTCCCCATTCATGTCAAATATCTGACTTGTATTTTTCTTTAAAGTCTTCAGTAATGGAGAGTCCGTGACATCCTTAAGCAATCTATTCTTAGCCATTTTTTTGAATAAGAGTTTTACAGAGTCTAATTGAATATATCTTGGTACAATATTGGTCTTTTCCTTCTTCTCTCATCCACAAACATGAGTGAAATAGATTATTTGCTTTACTTTGTAGCAAACTTTAGTAGCAAAGATTTATGACATACTGCTATATTTTTCTCCCCCTTGTCTCCCTCTTCCCTATTTTGTGATGCACAAGATAATTTATTTCAGCTGATAAAGCTTGATAAATACAATAGAGCAAGACAATTCAGTGTTTTGTAAATTGTAGCCTTTCTTTTGCATCCCAAATCAGCTTTTGCTTTTTAATGCTTCACAGTTCTTATGCTGTATTTGTGTAGTTGATTGTTTCTCCATACACATAGTGCACAAGCAGTTGATGAATAACATCCTAGGTTTTTTTCCTGAGCCAATGTCTTCCACTTCATAAAATCATAGAATCACAGAATGGTTTGGGTTGAAAAGAGTCTTAAAGATCGTCCAGTTCCTGCCTCCCTGCCATAGGCAGGGACACTTGCCACTAAACTAGGCTGCTCAGAGCCCCATTCAGCTTGACTTTGAACACTTTCAGGGATGAGGCATCCACAGCTCCTCTGGGCAACCTGTGACAGAGTCTCACCGTGCTCACAGGAAAATTTTTTCCTAATATTTAATCTAAACCTGCTATCAGTTTAAATTTACTACCTCTTGTCCTAAGAGTAATTGTCAGCAAGCCATTGACAGCTGTTCTCTCACTACTCTTGTCTAACCACTTTTGTATTCATTCTGGCTATCTTCCATTAGATTATGCTTCTGTGGTTGTTATTGTAAGAAAATGTCACATGCTTTAGGTCCAAAGCCTGAATTAAGTCAATAGCATATGCCACATATCGCTTTGCATTCCTAGTCATGAAATGAGACCCCATGTTACAAGGATTTTTTTTAATAAGTGTGTATTCATTGTTAGTCATGTCCTTGTGGTTGTCTTCCAGGTGCTTAAAGGGTCTGTTTATGTACAGCCTTCCTCCTTAGGAAGCCAGTTGAATTGCAGTTTTGTCTAATTCCTCCTTTCCCAGACACTGCCATAGTTAGTGAGTAGCACTGTCTTTCTAAAAATAACTAAACATCCCACAGTTATGTAGCTTTCTCACTATTAAGATCACTTTAGTGGCTCACAATCAGTCTGTACCTGGCCTTCTCTAGGAATGTCAGGATAATGCAGATTATGCTACATACTTTGTAGCTGACAAAAGCAGATGTGGTATATTTACAAAATACCACATTATATACCACAAGTGAAATAATTGTGGGAGATTCTACTGATCTCCTCAAAGATACCAACAGCATTTTACTTCCCAGCAATTATTTTTGGTAGATTATTTTCATAAATACCATGTTCTTGCTTAAATTAGTTAACTGCAGCAAGTAGTCAGTGTAAAACAATTTTATTATCTTCATATTTTGGAGGAAATCTTGTGTTTTATCTAGATGATTATATACATTCTTGGTATGGAGGTAATTTTTTCTTAAAAATTGTTTTTTCAAAATATCAAACTTGGAAGCAATTACAGATGTTCAGAAGTCACATTTATGTGATTATTAGAAGAAGAAAGAATGAGCATTGTCCATCACAGCAGTGACACATCCTCCCTCTGAATGTGACCTGTAGGCTTGGGCTTTGTGTCAGCTCACTTCATTTTCTCAAGTTGGTCTTTTTGGGTTTTTTTGGGTTTTTTTGGTGATGCAACTTTCTATTCCAAATACTGCACCTGGATGTGCAGCACTAAAAATACGATCTAATTGACCAGCACTGTAGTAATTTAAAATAAAACTGTTATGTTAGAGTAAAATGTGGTCTCTTGCTGAGGTATAAGCCAGCAAGGGAGTTACTCAGGAGTGGATTTCTGTGGTTGCCCTGATATTTGGTTTTCAAAATAGTGTTTTCTTGAGGCTGTGCACAAACACTTTATTCACCATGTGGTTCTTCCAGAGCAGATTTTACATTTTAATTTCATTTCAAGATTTTCAGTGGTACTTACAAGCATCAGAGGCAAATACCACAGCATTCTTCTTGGAGATGTGGGTGTGAACTCTGGGTCAGCGGGTAAATCTGCTGGGGCAGTCATCATCACAAAGAAATAGAAGTTGAATTTCAACAAACTTTGCAAGATAGTCATTTAGTTTCTGTGTAACAACCGGCTGGTGTTGTCCTAATGCTTATGGCTAAATACTTGTAACAATCTTGATGATTTTGGCAACATTTTGCATTATATGGAATTAAAAATATTTCTGAATAATAGAGTGAAGATCTCAATTCAAGTTAATGTACTAAAAATAACTCACTGATCTTCACTCTCTATTCTAGCTCAGCAATAGCCTGGGCACATTCAGAATGACTGCTAATTTCTTTAAAATATTTTTGTAGCTTTTCATTTCATTATAAATTTATCCTGATCATAAATGTTATTAAATGTCAGAGATAGGATTCATAAATGCAAAAATATAAATGGATTTTCTTCTTTAAATCATATTTTTCCCAAATTGAAACAAAGCAAACAGCCAAACCTTTCCCTCAAATCCAGTTAGGGGGTCATTTGGGAAAATCAGATATTGTATCCATTTCTCTTGAATGCGTGAATTAATCAATCAATGAGAGAGGTTTAGCTCACTACAATTTTGAATCATTTGCAAAGAGCATTAAGTATGTTTACAAAAAACAGTTCCAGCAAATTTAGCCTCCTAGTTTTTCTTTTCTCTTTTTCTTTTTTTCCATTTGCAAAGAGCCATAAGAAAAAACCAGAGGAAAATTTGGCAGTAGATAAATTTAGCACAAGTCTCCTTCTAAGATAGAATCACTGCAGGTGCCACTATTATTTCATAATGAGCAAAACCCGTTGTGGGTTTAAGGATTATTTGTTTTGTAATCTTGTAACAGCATGTCCCTTTAGTGGCTGACTCATTGTTCTAACAACAATGAGACTGCATCAGTGCAGCCCTGGCTCCTGAGGTGGACGTGGCTTTGAACACGTGTCGAGGTCCATTTCTCTGTGTCCTCATGCCTCTAGAGACTATTTGACTTCCCATCTTCATGTCTCCAGGGGTTTTTTCCATTTCCTATTTTTGTTCTGTGCCTGATTTGGAGAGAGTGTTTGGATTTTGCTTTAACAGAAGGTTGCTGTATTTTGTTAAAACACTTGTAAGAAAAAGGTCAAAATTGAATAGTGGAAAAATTACATCACTTTGCAAAATTCAACAAATCAATTGAACTAAGCAGATAAATCCTTAACTTCATTGTTTAGTCAGCTTTTTTAATTGCTTAGAGAGCTATATTTAGCTCTGAAGTCCTCAGCACAGGAAAGACATGTACCTGTTGAAGCAGGTTCAGAAGAGGCCACAAAGATGATCAGAGGGCTGGACACCTTTCCTGTGGCAAGCTGAGTTAGGGTTTTTCAGCCTGGAGAAGAGAGGGCTCCTGGGAGACCTTAGAGCACCTTCCAGTATCTAAAGGGGATTTATAAGAAAGGTAGGGACAGACTTTTTAATAGAACCTGTAGTGACAGGGCTAGAGTTAATGGTTTTAAACTAAAAGGGTAGATTTAGACTGGATATAAGAAAGAAATGTTTTATTATAAGGGTGGTGAGACACTGGCAGAAGTTGCCCAGGAAGGTGGGAGGTGTCCCATTGCTGAAAACATTCAAAGCCAGCCTGAATGGGGCTCTAAGGAACCTGTTCCAGTGGAGGGTGTCCTTACCCTTGGCAGGGGTGTTGGATTAGAGGATCTTTCAAGGTACCTTCGCCCCATACTGTTCTGTGGTTCTATGTGTGCTTCTTCTATTAGCTGTGTGAGGCAGGGGCTTTGATGAAGGATTTTGAGATGGGAATGTGGCCACCTGAATGATTCAGTTGTTGCTCCTGAGCCCACAGCACAGCATTGTTGGTACAAAAAGATATGGAACATCTGCATCCAGCTAAAATAATGAAATTTTGTTGTCATTTACAAGATCTTTTAAGAGAAATCTGACTAACTGAAATTGCAGTTACTTGCACATTTCAGAAAGTGCTAACCTCTGAAGAAATGAGTGTTGTAAGTAGTAGGATAATTAGCATCACTAGAAATCTGATTTCAATTTGATAATAATGCAGAAAACTTGATTAACAATCAGATGTGAAGTTGATTGATAGCAACTTTCGTTTACAACTCTGAATCCAGTATTGTAATTTAACTTCAATATAAACAGCTTTCTTTTTAATTGTGGTGTCACATTCTTCACAGAATTGCAGTATGTTTGTTCTAAAATGTAATTCCCTGGATTTACATGAGAGCTTAATGGGACCATAGGTCACTGCTGACTAAGTGGTTTGTCATTTCCAGGCACCTTTTCTTTCCAAGTATTGGAAATGATGCATTCAACTTGGGTCAAGAAAAAAATAATGTATGTCCTCCATGGTGCTAATCTCATCCTTCTCCTTGAATGATGCCCCTGTTTACTATTTCTCTGTTCATTTTACTTTTTTGTAAAATATGATTTTTACATTCACTGCATGTAATGATTGCAAAACCATGGCCTTTTCAAAAGATCATTTTATACTTCAGGCACAACTAAAAGAAATGCCATGGATACATTCTTTAGTGTTTTAGTTAAACACACAGATGTTAGCTATCTGATTTGGAAGCACAAGTTATGAGACTTTTGACTGAATTTTGATCCCGGTTCCATTTGCACATTTAAAAGTTTGAAGTATAATTTTTATAAACTAGAACTCCTCTGATTTCAATTGTTTTTAATGTGATTTCTGACATGTTTTCCAAAAGCTGCATGTTGTCCATGGGGTAGGAGATTAGATTTTTGGCTTATAATTGCACCTTATATTTTTTCTCACAGTTCTGGCTTGAATAGGTAAGACCTGTGTTTAAAAATAGAAAGAAAATGTATGTTTAATCTATAAAAGCGGAAATTCACAGAAGAGAGAATCTGGGTATGAATCATTTTTTTCCCATAAATTTATGTCTGGATTTCCTCAGTGCACTTTTTCTTAAGAAAAATAAATGAGCTTTCAAGAATAACATTTAAAGGACAGTTGGGGGGAAATGTGGAAGAGCAGCTCAACTTGTAGGAAAAAGGGCAAAAGAGAAGATGGAAAAGTAGGAAGAGAAAGATACAGAAGACATCTCAGAAAAACGGCACCTGTTGCTGTTGACTTTTAACACTGGGGAGAGAATGAGGAATTAATAATTTAAGATTATGGAGTCCAGCTGAAAAACAGAAGGAGGGAAATACAGTAACCTCTCTAAGCAACTTAAAACAGAAAATGGGTTATCCTCTAGAGATCAGCATAGGGTCCCAAAATACTGTAGATAGCCTTTAATTCCTAAAAGCAAGGGATTTAGTAGCAAGAGGTATAGCTGGCATGTTCAGACACAGTCACATTTCATGAATATGATCTTCCCTTCTCCATAAAGAGGACATCTTAACATGGAAATGTGGTCCCCCCGACCAGTCTTCACAGGCAGAGGTGCTGCAGTAGAATACTAACACATGTCCTGTGCTTGAAGTGCTTCCTTCCCACGTGGCCAAAATGAAAGCTCTGCTTGTAGGAGTTTCTAATTTACTCTTACTCTGAAGGACACCGTAAGCACTGTGGGGATGTTGTTAAACATGGCATGTTGTTACTACTGTGAGCTGCTTTCTGCTTACCAGTTCCGTGGGTGAAAAGTGACCTCAAAGGTTTCTTGTGTAGTATATATTTATTGGTCACAGAGGAAGTCTTCAGAAGAGCTGTGACAAGACATAGTAATAAAAACCCCCCAAACACACATACCAATAAAAACCCCCAAAATATAATTGCTGGCATCCAGGCTTGCAGTTCAGTGTGGGAAATTTTTCCCGCAGGATGGAGGGAGAGTACAGTTAACTCATGTACAGCACCTCTTTACATATACAAACATAATTACAATTAGTTCATGTCTTGTTGGAAGTATAGTTTGTATCAAGCCTTGGCTCTATTCCACTTTTGCTGTTTTCTTTATGAAAAAATAAATGTGTGTGGCCGTAAGTTAAATTTATCTTATAAATATGCACGATTAAAATCAACCCTATTTGCTCATGTGCCAGAATAGTCCCAGCAGGGGAATTTTGAGAATCCAAATTTATTGCTTTGGCTCCTTGATTCTTCTGCTCCTTTGGCTCCAACCAAACACAAGCTCTGGCCAAACAAAAGCTGGAACGGAGCAGAGCATTTCTGCTGTGTGATCAGGTACATGGTGCCAGCAGGGACAGCTGGCAAAGTCACTGGCACTCTTGGCTTTGTACCAGGGACAGTCCCCATCTGATGGGAGAATGTAGCCAAATTATGTGCCATTTAAATTACTGCTTGCTGGGCAGAAAACAGTGTTGCCCTCCTGCAGAATGGGATTTGGTCCCTGGGACATTCAGGGTTGTGGGAAACATAGAGCAGTAGAATGTTTTGGTTTGGAAGGAACCCTAATGATTGTCATTAAGGTCAGGCTGGGACACATTCCACTAGATGAGGTTGTTCAAAGACCTGTCCAAGCTGCCCTTGAACGCTGCCAGGGATGGGGCATCCATAGTTTCTCTGGGCAGCCTGTGCCTCATCACCCTCACAGCGAAGAGTTTCTTCCTAATATCTAATCTAAACCTGCCCCCTCAGTTTAAAGCCTGTCCTTGTCTTATCTCTTCATGCCCTTGCAGAAGGGTAGGTGAGATACACTGAGTCCCTCTGATGCCATATAACTCTGCAAGTTGAATAGTACCCTAAAAAAAAACCCCTTACAATTCACTATTTAGATTTTTCCCCTCTCAGGGGTGTCTGCAGTGCTGGGCACATGTAACATATTGTACTAGGCTCATTTGAAGCTTGAGTAGTTTGTGGGGGTCAGCAGCAGAGTGCAGGCTTTTTCACCCCTTGAGCAATGAAGCATTGAGTAAAAGTTATTATAACCAATTAGTGGTGGCATTCTTATTACCAATTAGTGGCTGCATGAAGCAAGTCATTACTCTTGGTTCAGTTATTAGCAGCCAGGTGTTTGTGAAACGTGCCATGTGCAGCCAGTGTTGTACCTCAGCAGTCACTGTTGAGGCCAGTCACTGAATTTGTGATGTCTTTGCAAGGGGGTTGTCACAATCTCGCCCCAACACTCCCCCCCAAAAAAAGTGTGCTTGAAGTCAGTGTGTAGAGCTTTTTTGGTTGCTGCCAGTGTTGTGTACCTAGTGAGTGAATAAAAAAGGTCATTTCAATCTCTAGCCCAGCATTCTGAAACCTTAAAAATAATGAATTTATAATCCATGATATAAAACAAAAAATTAGAATTTCAGTTTTGTTGTTGGTTGCCTCTTCATTTTTAAGAGCAAAATGGCCATGCTAGAGAAGGGGAGTTACAGTACAAATTACTCTTGACTGCAAGTATTATTTCACTGGGACTCCTGTTTATAAAATCCTTAATAAACAATTTTCCCATACACCCATTAGTTTTGCAGAATGGTTTTACAGGAGAGAGTTTAGACAGCAAGCAACGCTAATTAAATTTTATTTAAAAGCTTATTTGCACTTTTTATTTTTTAAAAATTAAAGAGGAAGTTAGGGGGAAAAAATTCTAATTGTGTCTTTAGTGTCACTTCCTTACTGAACTACTCATTTAACTTGATGTCTTTTTCAGGGAGATTCATAGCTGTAGCTCCAAATACACAGAACAACTAAAAAAATAAGAAAAGTAAGCATAGCTAATAAATTCCAATGCACTAAATACTTTCTGAATAGAATTTACTTTTTTGTGTAATTAGAATAGGCATTAGAAATATCTTTTGTTTCTTGGAGGAAAAAATTAGGGGGTTGGAGTGCTGTTTTCTCTTTTGGTGGTTCAGATGTCTTCTGATTTTCAGTATTAGTGAAGAAAGGATTTGAGATTTTCTTTGAGGTCAGTTTAAAGGAAATGAGTTGTAGGATAGCATCCATCAGGATGCTTCGAGCACAGCTGGGCAGGGACATCTGGTGGTGCAGTAAAGGAATCATTGAACACTTGCAACTGGAAGTGCAGTTACATTGGAATGATTAAGGAGAAAACATAATTATGACTATACTGTGATTACTTTTCTGTTCTGATATTATTCTAGAAACACTTATGTGCATGTTCAGATTGCAGTTTGTATATGGTTTTAATTTACTGGAAAAGTAGAAACTAAAGCCCTATTCATGAGCTGGCAGCTTGCAGGCATTATGTGTTGGACACCCTTCACTCAAAGGGCATTTAACTTACAGTCAGCTGCAGGTTTCAAATCAAACTGGACTGTGGTACTGTGGATGAAGTGGGGTATATATTAAACCTGTGCATTTGGACTCCGGACTTCTGCCAGTGGTTCACTGTGATCTCTGGGCTAAGCTGATTTTTTCAGTCTATCATTTACTTTTCAACCCATCTTTGAGTCCGTCGTTCTGTAAAAGTGCTGTGATAGTGTTTCAGCTTCTGAATTGTATGTATGCATAAAGAATCACAATTAAAATTACTACATGTCTTTGGTTTCAAAGTTCTGTGTTAATTAAAGAAACAATGAGCAATTTCATTTTTATGTACTTACCTTGAACCCCTATACATCATAAATATGTCATAATATATACAATCAATATACATCACAATGTTTTAACTGCAGTCATTTTAAAAGACAAACTCTTTGCAATGATTTTTTTTGGTGCTGTGTGTAACTGTGCACATGCTGACAAAACCAAGTCCTTGGAAACATCTATTGAAGGTCGTAACCTTGGGAAGAATTTCCCAGGAGTGTTTAGTGCTGTGATGTCTTACCAGCTCTGCACCAGGCACCTGCCAGGACAAAGCAAGACTTTCTTCATTTGTGAACATCTTTGATTTGATGTTTTTCCTGCTGTTTGCGTGTATCCAACCATTGGTAGTACATGTTGACCCATGCATGGAACCTTTTTGGGAGATGGTGTCACCTGCTCTTGAAGGGTGTGGGCACAGCACTTGCAGGGACAATGTGGACTCTGCAGGTGGAAGGCAAAGGGTTTGTCATCAGCTGCTTCTGTTTACAAAGCTTTTGTGACTTCTGTCCTGCCTTCCCTTAGAGAAGGTATGCTCTTGAAATGGTGGTGTTGATAAGTTACCAGTTTCTGCTTTGGGTACTGTGTCAGGAATGCATTTTTACCATCACATATTCCCAATACAATTCTACAAGAAGAAAAGGAGAGAAAACACAAATATCTTCTCTCTCCTATGTTATCCACATGGTTTTTCAGGAGGAATCAGTAGCAGCTGCAAGCTTCAGTTCCTTTCATTGTATCCTGGACAGAAAAGAAGGTCAATAACCCAAATCTTCCACAGCCAAATATGGGCTCCTTGCTGTGGTCATTCTTCAAAAAGGGAACCCTATAGTTGGTGAGAACAGATATATATTATATATATACATACTATCAAGCTCAGAATCAGAGCAACCACTGACTGTATAATTTAAAAACTGGGACTTTGAGATTAAGAGACTTCTTAAAGTAAGAAGCTGCAGAGATCAGCACTTTGCAAAGTACAACAGTTTATCTCCAAGTCAGAGAAACTATTCCCTGCAGCTTTTCACAAGAAGGGTGGGTGTTTCATTGAGATCCAATCCTCCTTTCTCTCCTTACAGTAAAACTTCTGTTTTGTTAAACTCATCATGACTACTTTTTCGTAAAACAACAGTTCTTTGTCATCTTGCATTGTTGCCCTAGTGGTTCTGTTACCATCCTTTAAAAATTTCTCCACTCTTGGTTTGGATAAAAAAGAGAAGCACTGGCATTTGATGCTATGTCCTTTGTTTCAGAGATGTCCCAAGGCTGTGGTGACAACTGGGAATCAAGGATAACCACAGGGTTGTTGCAAACATGCTGTTTTTTGTTAATGAAAAGCTGGTGTTCCTCCACAGCCCTTCTGTGCCATATGTAATCTGTTACACGTTATATTGCCAGCAACCCATTATAGAGAAATCTTTTGGTTTTGTCTTTCAGGTGCAAAGATGGCTTGAAAGGATTTACATACTCTGCACTAAAGTAAGTAAAGTTTCTGTGACCATGGAAGCCAAGATTTTGAGGAATCATGCACAGTGGCAACTGCACTGTAAGAAAAGATTATTCCTTAGAAAAATCATGCTGCTCTAAAATTTCTCCAACTTTTGGGTATACAACAGATTTTGAAGAAGGCATAATCATAGAATCATTTGGGTTAGAAAAGACTTCTAAGGTCATCCAGTCCAACCTTTAACCCAACACTGCCAGGTCCACCACTAAACCATGTCCCCAGATGCCACATCTACATGTCTTTTAAATACTTCCAGTGACAGTGGCTCCACCACTTCCTTGGCAGCCTGTTCCAATGCTGGACAATTGTTTCAGTGAAGAAATTTTTCTAATATCCAATCTAAACCTGCTCTGGTGTACCTTGAGGCAGTTTCCTCTTTGTGTGCTAGCAAGAGAGAAGTCCCCTTATATTTGGGACTGTTACTAAAGGAAACGCAGACATATGATTGCATGTTTGAGAAGGAGCACTTATCTTCTGTTTTTCTAAGACTGGGATTCATGATAACCCATATTTTCCTGGAAGCAAATGGCTGCTGTGTTTTTACCTGGATCTTATTTGCTGCATTACATAATGACAAAGTTTTTATATCTTCTTTACCCTTGGCTAGACTGCCAAGACTGCCAAGGTACAGTACAGCTTGGATTATAGTGCATGGTTTTAGGAAACATTTTGCCATTGTGTCCTCCCTTGTCATTGATATGTAGTAATTCTACATCTAAGATGAGCCAGTATATTGACAATATCAACTTCTGGGTGAAGAAAGAAGGCTTAAGATGAGGCCAAAGTTGGTGCTTTTATTGGGAGCGAAAACATTTTGAAGATTCTCCAAAATAGATATTGTAGTAATTATGAACCTTTATGTAACCCTATTTTGCTGGAGAGAATTGAGATATTTTAAGTGCCTTTTTATATTCCTACTTAGTGCTCTTCCTTTGTCTGAGAGGTGGTCTTCCCTCTTAATGTTTTTGGTTTTAATTTTAAAAAAATTCTCAGCATCAATTGTATCCTCTAGCTGAAGTATATCTTTAAATATATGTCAGTGGATTGATCTTCTCTAAGGAAGTATGAGGTTTGGCAGCTGTATAAGATGGGTTTTTACAGACCTGAGAGTAACTGCAATCTGGTCTAAGACTTAGAGGCTTATACAGGACTTCTTGTATTTCTTTGAGTTATGTAATTGCTTTGTTCTGCTTTGCTTTTTTCTTTCAGGTTTATTGTAGGGAAAGAAGAAATCCCCACCCATTCTTTTTCACCTGAAGCAGCATTTTCAAAAACAGATAGAAAAATCAAGCACAGTGAAAAAGTATCACAGCCAATGAACATACTGGCGCTAACAAAAAAGCTCATGGAGAAAGTGTGAGTAAAAAAAAACCCAAAAGAAAAACAAAAAAAAATTTGAATCATTGTTATATAGAGCACTTTAATGTCTGTTATGTTGTATTTGACAATGTTTTGTAATGCTTCTACTTTTCATTTCAGTGTTTTTCTATTTCATTTTTACTAGGTAGTTAATAGTGGCAAATGATGGACTCTGGTGAAAGCAAAACTTGAAGACCTGTATGACCTTGCAACATGCAGTTGTCTAACAAGGGAGAGCAAATTCAGCCCATGATGAGTGCAGGATGGTGTTGCTTTTTCTGCAGTTTTCAGCAAAATCAGTTCATGGCATAGTTCTGCTGGAAGTAGTGATACTATGAAGGAGAAAAATTTCACAGCAGCAGATCTTCCTTATGTCACCATAAGTGACTGTACCATAGTCTTTTGGGGGACCTACATCCCTGTTTTGCATAAAGGAGAACTACCTAAAAGAGGATCGATGGCACGTGGGCTGCCTCTGCTGTCTGGAGATAGGAAATTGCAAAGCAAAGAGTGAGTCTAAAGCTGTTTTACACGAGGTCAGATCTAGACATCTGAAGTTAGACAAGGTGGATGTCCCCCTATCTACAGGATCCAATTCACTGTCTTTTTGTATGAGCTTAAAGAAGGGAGAGCAGTGAGCTTTTCAGTCTGATATGCTCACATGACTTACTTCTGCTCTGACTGATTCCTCTGCTACAGGCACACTGGATACCACGAGGAGTCATTCATTTACAGGGAAGATGGAGTAAAAAATGGGTTGGGGGTATATTCACATGACACCTATGAATCTTCACTTCTGCTGACCTCTTCCAGAGCAGTTTTATGACCAAATCTCTGCCTGCTCTCATGCAGCAGGGAGTCTTCCAAGTGCGTTGTGTACTCAAAGTAGTGGCTTATTTTACTTGCTCAGATGATGAACAAACATGAATTGATCCCCATCACATGGTGGCTTCCTATGATTTGCTGTGGGTTTTAGTTGAAAAAGATGAGGGACGTCATCAGTAGTTTTTCAGGCATGACTGGATTCGACAGCAAAAGACCTACAAGGAAAAGACACCTCCAGCCATAATCAAATGCTTTTACCTGAATTGCTTATACCTGTTTTGTCTTAAATACCTGTAACTCATTGCTGGAGATAGTTCATTGCTCTTCTGTTGTTGATTAAATACTAGGATTGGAGATGGAGAAGAACAATTATTTTAAGGTTTTGAAACTCCCAACTCAGACATTCAGCAAACTTTCAATATGGAGTTTTTATGCTCCCACTGGTTTCTCTTCCATATGGTTCTTTTCAATATAATTGAGTCTAAATGCCTGTAACCTGAGCACATTCTCATTACAATTTTGCTACATAAACTGACCTCACAGATGATTTATGGCCATTAAACTTTATAGTACAGGATTCAAAACTTCCAAGATATTTGACATAGTATATAAATTGTGTAATTTATTTTACATTAAATCTTAAAAACTTGGATATAGCAAAATACAATGTTCAGACCCAGTATGAATTACTTATTTTAATTCTACATAATGCAGGGCTAGAAACTGTACAATCCACACATCCCTCCAGCCCAAGCCAGCCTGTTTTAAATACTCAAGGTCAAATCTCAGTCCAAAGGAAGAGCTACATAAAAATCTACACTGCAGAAGAAATAGCCCAAAAGTGAGAGGCTTGTAATTGAGAGAAGTCTTACAGGGTGTGCATTAGTATGATCTGTATTGCCTTTTAGTGACCCTTACAGTGGTGTGAAAGATGAAAGGGCACAGGCAACAGATGCTTGCTCAAATATCCTTCAAGAACCATGGAGCAGAGACAAACCAGGAAAGGTCACATCACTTCTTGTTGTCCACGGCAGAAAATTTGTTCTTTAATTTAGCATTTTATGTGTAGCATGGCAAGAGGTTGAATCCAAATAAGTGTGCAGACACTTTTTTCTTGGTGTACAACTAAAGTATTGTTAGTTTTTATTGTCCTTTTATGGCATCATAAAAGTTCACAGTGCCCTTCACTGGGTAATGGGGAGAATGAGTGCTGGGCAAATAGCACTTTATGTATTTTTAGGCAAGAAAAATTTATGAAGTCTCCTGTTGCTGAAAACAGCTACGAGTTAATACGTGTTTCATTATGCTTTTTGCAGGTGCAAACATGGCCCAAGGCATAGATGCTGTAAACACTATGGAGATAATTGCATCTCATACTGTATTAAAGTAAGTGCAGAAAAAGTTGGATTGGCAAACTCTGGCAAAGAAGGGGTAAAAGTCAGGAAAAGCATATGCTTAGGAAGTGAGAAATGAGCCTGTTACTCATTCTTTTCTATTGAAAATGTGACAAGCCAGAAAACAGATTTTCTCAATTTAGGATGGGGCGGTGGTAGGGTTAAAGTTCTCTGGTCTTTCAGATTAGCTGTAGTGAATGAGTAACATAAAATGTGTGGGAAAAAATGGCCTAGCAAGCAAGGAACTTGTTTAACTATGTGATGCACTTCACGGCTGAGCCCACTTGTGACTCCCCCCTAAATAAAGCACCTGGAATGTGCTGCTGTGGCAGGCAGCCCTGGTTGCCGTGCAGCTGCACCGCTCTGGAACGTCGCTGCTGGGCACCGGGTGCACTCCTCCAGTTGTTTATTTTAAGGGCTCGGGGTAATGGGAGATTGGTCACAGTTGCTACTCCCAGGAAGAGCTGTTTATCTCTGGTGGTATAATTCATCCTCCATTATTAATGTGATCAGTGCATTTTTTTTTTTTTCCAGAGAATTGCTGTGCAGAAATTTGTATTAGCTGGCATTGGGTTGGCACAGGTGGTACCACCTGCTGTGCCTGTTTTGGGAGCTGGTAAGGCTCCAGAATTCCCAAACCTTTAATAGTTGACCAGGTTTTATATATGGAGTAGCAAAAATTTGAGTATCTTCAGATGCTTTTAATGTATATTACTTTCAAAAATAACTTTTTAAAATGTTAAAGGAACCCGAGGGTGGGGAGGAAAGTGGATATTCAGGAACACACATCCTTTTCACTTATTGATTTAGCATAATTTTGTTTTGTTTGATATATCCTTAAATGGAATGAGGGAAGGAAAAAACCTAACTGATAATGAAGCTGAATAAAGACTTGACCTGACAAAAAGTAAATTTCAGAAAGAAATTTTTATGAGGCTGTTCTCTCTTTAGAGAAGACAGTTGTGCATTTGAAATATATTTCATTCTTGGACCTGTCCTCTGTAGTATTTTGGTGTAAGTTATTCTTGACTACAATAACCTAGTGGGGAAAATATGGCTGAAGTGGCAGTCAGATCCTCCAATTTCCTCTCTGTTCTGTGACTTTTTATTTAAATTAAAACATGAGTGAAAAAATTTATTTTTACGTATTTATATTTTTAAAGATCCAAAATTCTCGAAGTTCAGTTCTCTGACTGTTCCGGGAGTTGACCAGTAACAGCTGTCAGCTGACATGATTTGAGCATGTTTTTGCAATTCCTTTACTGTAATGGAGCTTTCAAATCTGATAACAATGTGATGAGCTGCTTATTGCCAAAACTTCCCCTCAGTGCTGTTTTCCCTTACCCTTGAACAAGTTTTCTTCTCATTAACACATCTGTGCTTTAACTGCCATTTGCATGCTCTTCTTCTCCTGCTTCACATTTAAATGCACATTAGCTCATTGACAGCATCATGGCTCTTACATGATGTAGCATTCAGTAGTGCCATACCACCTGAGTTCATTGACTTCCCTTCAGACTTTAAATACTTGAAATGCTTTGTTCCTGTAAATGTCTCAAAAGAACCGTGACAGAAGCAGTAGAACAATATTTTTCCTCTTTAGGATTCTCCTTGTTTACAGTGAGGAGCCATTAGCCAGCAGTAGAAGTCCAGGTGTCTGTTTCTTCTGCTGGTGCTGCAGACAGGACCAGATAACTCTCCAAATTTTCTGGTGACTAGGGTGACCTCAAAGAAGGTCATAGGATCATGCAATGGTGTGAGTTGGAAGGGACCTTAAAGACCATCTCATTCCAGCCCCCCTGCCATGGGCAGGGACACCTTCCACTAGCCCAGGTTACTCAAAGCCCCATCCAACCTGACCTTGAGCAGATTCAGGAATGGGGTATCCATTACTTCTCTGAGATTATTTTCTGTGATTGTAGTCTCAAAGTTCTGTCTCTTGAAGGAACGTGGGCTACTGTATACCCAGAATAAATATTAAATATCTTAATTAATTGATTTTAACTATCTTAACTAATTCCTAATATATTGCAACAGGTTGACTGAGTTTTTGGTATGTTTCTGAACTCTTTTTATATGCACATATGCTTTTTTGAATTTGAGTTATAGCAAGTATCTTGCATGTATTAAGAAATTTTTTTCTCAAAAGCAAAAAGAAAGGTTTATTTAACAAATTCTGGAGATATGTCATTACACTGTGCTACTACTTCTGGCTGATCCAAGCTCCAACTCAAAATCTCTGTAGAGAAATGGCTCTTAGCAGAGTTTTTTTGGGTCACTTGTGTTTATTACAGTGTCCTGTGTATGCTCTGCTGTGTACTACATCCATTCTTATTGGATGTCTTTTTATGGAAGATAAAGGTTACAATACTGTACATTGATTATAAGATACAATGCTTCCTGTGACTGTGAAAAAACACCCGTAGGTGTGATATGATTTCACCTGGTTGAAGTAACAAGCTAAATAGAGAGATTTTGCACAACACTTGGTATTTCATGGGCATCAACACTAAACTTCAGTGCTGTGGTTCAGCACTTCTAATTTGGCTACTAACAGGAATAAAACCAGGGATGTGTTTGAGTGTTTAACCAGTTGTAATTTATATGTTTCTTCACCCCACTGAAGTCACCTTTGCTCTGTTAAAACATCAAACACACCATTCTGTTGTTTCTTGTTTTGGGCTTTGTTCATCACTGCTGGGTTTAGGACATTTTCTTCTTTTTTTTTTATAATGGCATGAAGGAATGGAATTTTTTCGATCAAAAAAAATGCTGTTGTATTGTTGGATGACTTATTTTCTTCCACTTGATTCTCATAAACCACTTCTTGAGTAGCAGGAAGAGTAATTTATTCAGGAAGAGTTTATGACTGGATGTTTAACCACAATAAAATTTTATGATCTTTATGATGTAATATAAAGTTCTTTAGGAGGCAAAAATGGCTTGAGTTTCTGAGTCTGAAAGGTTTCTCAGTCAAACCCTCTGCCAGAGTTCCTTGTCACTAGAATTGTATCCCTGTAATTGAATAAGGTGCCTGCGTTATTTGCAGGTGAGTGCAGAAATAGTTTTCACACAAAGAATCTTCCAGACAAAAACTGGGTAAAATTTATTCAGAATTATTTAAAAAGGTTCACCTTAAGGTAAAAATAATGGTAGGAAGCATGGGAGGAAGTTAGAAGAAACGAGGGAGAATAATTTGGAAAAAAAATTGAGTGTGGTTTTGTGTCATGTTTAAAAAAAAAAAACAGATCCCTATCCAAGGTGGAATAGTAAGTAAATTCTTTGGAACCCATTTTATCCCTTCTCAGTAGCTCTGCACATGAAGTCCCTTCCAGTTTCTCCCTTTCCCTTGCTGCAGGAATGCCACAACCTCATGTTTGGCTGAGGAAAAGTCCATGAGCGTGTGCCAAGCCACCAGGGTTAACTTCTAATTCTCACACTTTCTGAAATTTATTTTTGGTGGACTTTTTCCTCCTTACTGTTTTCTTGAGACATTTGAGTACAGAAGTGTTCATTTTTTTCCACTGCATTGCGTTCCTCTATAAACCCATTTGTGGTTAAAAGCTGGTCAGTAACCTCGAAATGAAGTCATCAGGATTATTTCAAAGGACAGAATTTTGGAGTAGAATAGAAGGCTCTTTCTTGAGACCTTTCAGAAATTCATAGAAATTAAAGAAGTGTCAATTGTCTGTGATTTTACTGCTTTTGCTATTTTACAGGGTAACTGGGAAAAAGAAAACTCTTGAGTTAGAAGGTGGGGAGAGGATACATTTATGTGTTTTACATATTACCTTCAGAGTGGGTTTTAAACTATTTGATGTCAAAAATAAAACCTCCTGTAGAAGCTTTTGCTTTTCCTTTTCCAGAATTTGTGGTTTCTTACCAGAAGATCTCTATTTCTTTTCTCTAGGGCTTCATTAGGATGTTTAGCATTGGTTACCTGATCCAGTGTTGCCTTCGGATTCCTTCCACCTTCCGGCATCTGCTTACACAACCATCACGGCTACTTTCCCTCTTCTACAACAAGGAAAATTTCCAGCTTGGAGCTTTTCTGGGATCTTTTGTCAGTATATACAAAGTAAGTTTATAGCATACAGAAATAACAAATGCTCTGTTTTTTATTTCACTTTTCAGAATATCTCAAAGAGCTGAAAAGTCAAGCTGCTTAATGGTACTGGTGCTGTTTCCTACAACATGTTACTGACAAATTTTATACTATTGCAGTAATCAAATTGTAAATAGAAAGCTATTCTTCCATTCTTTGTGTTTTTTCTGTAATTTCTAAAAAAACCTGATGGATTTTGCATCTTGTTTTCAAGATCAGGAGATAGAGAGTACTTCAGAGATAGTGAATTCAGATTTCAGAGGGATTTGCTGCTACACAAAAGCATTTTCATGCAGGCACAAGTAGTGACTGCAGTAGTGTCTGTGTTGCCAGAGAGAAGCCATGTGCAGATTTTGTTGGTTCACATATCTGGAATTCTTGCTTGACACTGAATAGCAGGAGACTGCAGAACATACAGCATGTAGCTGAGGAGACATTGCACTTAACTGCTTGCAAGTGTATCCTTTCTACCCCATTATAAGATGACAGATTGTGAACTGATATGCATTCATACAGCACTGTTGGAATTAATCAAATTATGTTTATGTATGCCAAAAGAGGCAAAGCACCTGCCCTAATGCAGAATAGCACTTCAGCACAGTGCAGTGCTGAAGTGTCTTTTGCACTTTTGTATTCTTAATCACATGGCTTTTTCAACTGCCACTTTATTTGCTCTACAAATTCAAGCTCATGCTGTATTATTCGGGGTAAACGTTATTTACTGAAAAATAAAAAAGGAAGTCTTAAAGATAAGTAAAACAGCACTTCACTTGATTGGTAATTAAATTGAGAGACAATAATTTGTAGGTTACAGAGTCTAAATTTTTTGATAGCAAAATGCAAATGAGCTGTTCAGAGTTTGCTTGAAAATTAAATTTTTTCTTAAACTTTAAGAAAAAAACCTTTAGAGAAGAAAAGAATTTAAATTGCAATAGCTAAAATGATTTTGATGTGTTTAAAGCTTCAATTGAGAGGTGCAATTCAGCCCAGTGGATACTCATAAAATGAGGGCGACATATTCTGACCTTTATTTACCATTTTTTAAGTACATACTCGGCACTGGTGAGGCCAGAGCTCCAATCCTGTGCTCAGTTCTGGGCCCCTCACTGCAAGAAGGACATTGAGGGGCTGGAGCGTGTCCAGGGAAGGGCAGCAGAGCTGGGGAGAGGTCTGGAGCACAAGCCTGGTGAGGAGTGGCTGAGGGAGTTGGGAGTTTAGCTTGGAGAAGAGGAGGCTCAGGGGTGACCTTACTACTCTCTACAACTGCCTGGAAGGAAGGTGCAGCCAGGTGTAGGTCAGTCTCTTCTCCCAGGTAGCAAGGGACAGGACAAGAGGAATTGGCCTCACGTTGCCCAGGGGAGGTTTAGATTTGATAGTAGGAAATCTTCCTTCACGTAAAGAGTTGTCAGGCACTGCAAGAGGATATCCAGGGAAGTGGTGGAATTGCTGTCTCTGGAAGTGTTCAAAAGGTGTGTGGGTGTGGCACTTAGGAATTTGTTTTAGTGGTGGACTTGGTGGACACTAGGTTAACAGTTGAAATTGATCTTGAATGCCCTTTCCAGGCTAAATGATCCTCCAATTCTATGATCTACTGTATGTTACTGTTTGCATTTCACAACTTACACAAATTTGGGTTGCATTTTATTTTTCTTTCAGTCTAAATAGGCATGTAGGGCAGCAAAGATTCTAGTCACTCAAAAAAATTAGACAATGGCAAAAAAAAAATTAAGTGCTTGGTGCATTTTGGATCCAAGGGATATGCAGTTCTGCTTTTTCAAATTAATGTGTTTTCCGAGTTCCAGAATTTATTGGATGCATGAGAAAATCTCTGGAGGTTTGGTATGTAGTTGAAAAAAACCTTTATCATGGGAAAGAGTCTAGCAAGTACAACAAATGAGGATGACATTAATTCAAGATTAGCTTTGGTATTAGATTGGAATTCATATAATCTGCTCTCCAATTTTGAAAGAAATGGCAGCAGTAAATTGAAAATTTGAGACGCTGAAATGTTATGGGTACTGTGTCCAACTCTCTAGATTTTAGTATCACCAGTGTTTTTAAAAAGCTTGTTCTTTAGTTTTGTTGATTTCTTGTGGTTTTGTTGATGTAATTTAGTGTTTCTTGATTACCTAATTAGGTAAAGATTACCTAATCAGACATAACGTATCTCAATAGTGAAAGTTTCTACAGCTCCTAAGAAATTGCAATGTGATTTTACATTTCCTTTACAAGACTCTTAAAATGGGAAAGTTTGCCTGCTCACTTATCAATTAAATTGCCTTTTATTGTAACAACCTTACCAAGAAGAAGAATGCATTATCCCTGGAAGTGTTCAAGGCCAGTCTGGATGTGGCTCTGAGCAACCTGCTGTAGTGGAAGGTGTCCCAGCCCATGGCAGGGGAGATGGAATGAGATGGTCTTTAAGGTCCCTTCCAACCCAAACCATTTTATGACTCCGTGATTATGGGTATTATCACACTACATTCTTCATTCATACTGTGTGCTATATGACTAGCTTATAAGGAATACCTGCAGTCTCTGTGTTGTAAGAAATAAGTAGGGCTAAGCCTGCATTCTCTTCACCTACAGGGAACAAGTTGCTTCCTGCGCTGGGTCCGAAACCTAGATGATGAGCTTCATGCACTTGTCGCTGGTGAGTCCATGGAAAGTTTGTGTTGCTTGTGTTGGGACTCTGCAAGTATTCCTCTTGTCTGTCCTCCCATCCCATTTTCAGACTTCTGTGATGAAAATAGGATTTTGTTCCTATTGCTGTGTACATCAAGGTTGTGTCAAAGTGACAGTGATGTTTCAAGTAGGGTCAAGGGAAGAGTTGTAATTAAAATTGTAAGGCAAATTCAGTCAAATGTGGAGTTTTTGGTCAGCTCCAAGGACAGTATATTATGGTGTGCATAAATATAAACTTGTCCTTTAATTTGCAGCTGTAGACATGTGAGATGAAAGTACTCACTCTTCCATATGTGACAGAATACACATTGAGCTCCACTGGGTACAAAGAAAGATGCTTTTACCATGAAATTTGTGTGGTGGTGAGGCCCTTTCCTCATGTGCATCTCTCACATGTTGGAACCACAGAGATCTCTTGTCCCACAAAAACCTGAGAAATTTGACAGTGTGCTCCTGAGCACTCAAGTACAGATTTGTTTCAGCTTTCTGAGACTTTCTCTTTTTAGTGATACAAACTATATTTGAATGGGCAGCAAAAGAACATCCCTGAACTGTGCTGTCTGTAGCATCAGAAATAAATAGTCCTGTGCAGTGTTTGTTGGGCTGACACACAACAGTGACCTTAACAACATAAATCACAACCTTAACAATGCTTTTCTAATTGTTACAGGGTGTCTAGCAGGAATTTCTATGATGTTTTACAAAAGTACAACTATCTCTATGTATCTGGTGTCTAAATTAGTAGAGGTAAGTTATTATCCTCCTAAAGGAGGTCTTCATTTCATCTATTTTTTCAAGGCAGAAGAAAAGAAAATGAATGTCAGGGGTTTTATCAGGCAATTCCAGTAAAATAGAGAGTTGTATGGTGATGGTGTTTCAGTACATGTGTGCCAAGAGGCAATGCTACTCATGTCTTTCCTACTTTCTTTTCTTTGACTAATTTTAAGTGTCCTTTATACACTAGTCTTCATGTATATTCTCCGTGAATTTTTTTAATCTCCTGACAACCCTTTGCTTTGTAGTTTTTGCAGATTTTTTTAAATCAGAAAGTTCCAAGAATGTCTCTTCGGCCAGAAACAGAAATCAGACCTAGTCTTTAATTGCAGATTTATTGCCAAAAGCTGCAGCTTAACTTCCTGCCTTTGTTCCCTTATTTTGGCATTCAACAGTCCAAGATAACTCAAAATAGCTTAGGTTTTGGTCTATAGCTGAAGTTGTTTGTCACTGTACTACAGCTGATTGAATTCCCAGCTTTGGAATGAACTTTGTTCTGATTACTATTCTTCAGGCTTGAACTATTTCTCTGAACTTGTTAAAATTAGGAGCCCAGGAAAAAAATACTTACAGAGTTTGGGTATGTTGATTATGCTTTTCTAACCAGCATTTGATTTCTTACTGTGGTTTTTCCAGAAAATGGAGACTTAGTCATGGTTAATTCCCCAACACCACCACTGGAACCAGTTGATAAGGTTCTCTCACTATGCATCATACATGAATCACTAATTTCCCCTGCAGAACTTGAAGGCCTTGTTCTCTAGTGATATTTATCCACCTCTATTACCAGAGCAGAATTAATTTTAAAGAACATAAAAAGAAGAAACTTTTTTTTTTGTTACACATAAAATGAAACATAAAAAGGGAAGATACTCTCTGTTTGTCCTCCTCGTTATCCCAGACGAAGCTCTGAAGGCAGTTCACATATTGGTCATATAAAGGCAAATCTGAGTTATCCATAATGACTTGTAGAACTCCAGTTGTAAAAAACCAGTATTATCTTGTATTGCTGATGGTTTTCTCTGGACATTGAGACATCTTGGCTATGGTGAAATAAGAAAAGCGCTGTGTGTTCTTTTTTTTATTTCTTTTTTTACTACTTTTATCATCTTATGCAAGCCAAGGGTAACTGACCAAAGAGGCGTGTGCTGCTTTGCAAGGTCAGGCTGTGCTCAGGAAAATAAACTGTACATGTTTTCTCAGAAAGTAAAGTATGTGATTTCAAGCTGTTTAAGAACAGTGAATATTCACTTTGTTGGAATAGTTATTGCATTGTTCTTTTGCTTTTTTAAAATGGAGAATTTAACAGAGCAAACTTTCCCCTTTTTATCTTTAGGTTCTGTAACACCCAAGCTGTTGCTAGTCTTGTTCTGTGCACTAATAGCCTCTTATTAGATTGATCTTGTGCATCATCTATAATCTGTTTTAATCAACACCACATTTTTGGGCATATAAAAAAATAGAAAGTTGACGTGTTTTTTTAAAAAGGTAAAACAAAAAAGTAAAAAGATACTTTGATTTTGTTTCATTCAACACTTTGTGTTTATTTTTATAGACTATATACTTCAAAGGCATTGAAGCAGGGAAGGTTCCCTATTTTCCTCATGCAGACAGCATCATCTATGCCATTTCTACATCAATATGCTTTCAGGCAGTAAGTATGTTCTCTAACGCAGCATGAAGTTCTTTACATCAAATGTTGAATGAAAAGAGGAGCACAGGGAGATAGTTCTGTAGAAAAGATGGTGAGATGTAGTGATTCACAGCATCATGCTCCTGTATCCTGGTTTTGAGTGTCACTGGGGGAAGATCATTTCTAGGACTCAGTTTCTCCTGTGCTTGTAACTGAATACATTATATAAAGCAGTGAATTCTTTGGAAAGAATATTAAAATGCACCCACCCAGAAGATGAGCATTAATGTATGAACTACCATGAGCATGTGAAAGGACAGTTTTTCAAGGAGGCAAACAGTATAATACAATATTTTATGTTTTTTAAAGTCAACTGAAAGTTTATACTCACTTAAATAAATATTGCCTAATTGAAAAAATCTGCAAAAAACAGTGAAAACCCTGAAGTGTTACATTTGACACAAGCAGTAATACTATTTTTTGTACTTCTCAAGTTAGCTACATGCCTTTAATCTCAGTCGTTTTATTGTCTGCATCAGCTAGAAAATCAACTTTTCAGTGCTACCCAAATAGCTCTACTATTCTACTACATCTCACGGTTTCTAGACCTTCTGCTGAAATATCCCTGCATATTCTCTGGACCATAACTATTTTTATTTTTTGTGCTCCCCAATAAAGAGAATATCAAATGACCCTAAAGCAATCTTCTGCAGTCTTGTGCTTAACAGGACGATTAAGAGACGCTCCTCCTCCTCATTCTTCCCATGTACTTGGGAATAGCTCTAAGTCTAGTATCAAAGTGAATTGATATTTTGGTGCTTGGGATGTGCCTAAAGGTCTCCAAAATACTCCTGTCAGGGACAATTGTGTGAGACTAACAGACAGAAAGTTCAAATGAGAAAAGAAGGGTTTTTTGGTTACTTAATAACTAGTTGGAAAACTAATCTAAGACTAGAAACAAATGGCTAGGTTTAGCAGGAAGAAGGAAGGAGAAATTAGAAAAATTATCTACGCTGAGATGTTTGTTATTCTCTATATTTCTAAGTGACCCAGAAAAGTAATGGAATAGAGAGAAGACATGGATTTTGGATGTATGACATTATTTAAGATAATGTAGCATGAAATATTAATATGACTACAAGAAATGGTGGATCACAAAATGCAGAATGAATAGGGAATTAAGTAGGAAGTAAATTTGGCATCCACTAGTCCAAAGTCATGTACGTAGGAATAATGATTGTTGTTGCTTTCTCTGCAATGAGATGTAAGTTAATTGTCACCACTGGTAAAATATTGTATTCTGGGAATATCAGTCTGTGCTGGTGGTGGTCATGCAAGCATTGAATTCAGCAGAGAGCAGTAAAAATGAGTTCCATAACAATCCTTTTGCTGATTTTGGCAACCTAATGTAGCAGATGAAGCTTTTGCCTGACACTGTCAGCTGGCTCTGACAGAATCCTCTCCTTGCAGGCTGTCATGGAAGTTCAGAACCTGAGACCTTCATACTGGAAATTTCTTTTACGACTAACAAAGGGCAGGTATGTACTCAGGGATGTGTTATGGCTTGTCTAAACTTGTCATTGATCACACTCAGCTTTCTGTGTCATTCACTGCCAGCAGCAGAGTGCTACAAGTACATGAGGGCTAATTTCCTGTGGATTTACTTTGCTTTTCAAATGGTTTCCAGTACTCTTGAAGTTCTTTGCTGCTGAAGTAACATTGCTGGGCTTAGTGTAATGACAGGAGCAGACTGCTCTAGTGAAGACTATTTAGCAGATGAGTGTTTTACTGGAAGCCTTTTTAGTTCACTTGGAGGGTGGGATGCTTTCAAGTTCCATTGGAACATGAAAATCCAGTAAACAGCTGTACGTGTTGAAGAAATCAGTATGTACAGTGATTGACAACATGGTATTACTGTGGGTTTAAAAGCATTACTGGAAATGTCAGAATATCTCTTAAGAATACTGGAAAGTTTCAGTTCTTTTTTTGTAACTGTTTCAGTTGGAAAAGGATTTTTTTTTTTCTTGGAAAGCTAATGAAAAATTTTCACTGGTCATAATCATAAATATACACTGTAATATCATAGTGGATGTTTTTCCTATTTGCTGCAGGAATCTAAAAAACTTTCTTTTAAAAATAGATCTTGCTGTAACTGACTTACAAGAATACAGTTTAGTGAAGTGTACACTGTTACACTGGTGCAGTGTGTGGCAGGAACAAGGCATCCAAATCTTGATCAGTTTATGAATGGGGTTATAAAAGGTAATGTTTCTTGTGACAACGAGCTCTCCAGGCTGTAAAAATAGAAGTGAAATCAGAGGCCAGTCCGTGGAGCATGTTGAACCTACACTCCCTGTGGCACAGTACACACGAGGTGATTGAATACATTGCAAGATTTAGTGGGAAGCTTTCCTTGGGATGCCTGGAGGAAGTCCTCAGGCAACCTCTGGGGCCATACAAACATGATACAGGGAATGATGTCAGTGCAGATGTCCAATTTTGGCTGCATTCTTTCATTTTGTACTAATCCTAGGCTTGCCTTAATTGAAGGAGGGGAAGGAACACAAGTTCTATTCTGCTCATTTATTTTATCTGAAGCAAATCTCTCTAATAGTAATTTTGACACTCTCTCCATAAAGACAGTTTCTTTTGACATTTCATATGCTTTTCATTCTATAATTGTGAAGAACAACAAAATGGAAATAGGTTGTAACACCCATAAAAATGGCATCCAGACTTCAGCAGGCAAGGCCACGGTTTGCTCTGGAGTGAGAGAGAACAGTAGTATATTTTGGTTTGACCTTTTTTTTTGTGGAATTAAAAGTAGAAGGAGACCCTTCCCCTTTTTCATAAGTTGCATTTTTGAAATACACTAACACAAACACTGTTAGCCACATTTTTCAAATGCAATTTTAAAAAAAATCTTTGTTGCCTGAGGTGAAAAACTTTCAATATCTGAGCAGTGCAGGTTGAAGCCTATATGTCAGAGATTTTGGTAAACTTTCATGATGTGAAATAATTTTATTTTTTCATAAGTAAGTGAGTTATGCATTCATGCTATCTTGTCTTTTCTTTTTCAGGTTTGCTCTCATGAATAGGAAAGTTTTAGATGTGTTTGGTACTGAAGCATCTAAGAACTTCAAGGATTTCACGCCTAAACTTGACCCAAGATACACAGTTGTGCCACCAGAGTTACCACTGGAGCTGTCTTGAACACAACAGTGTGGCTCGTCATTGAATGTGATCAGCATTTTGTCCTGAAATGTTAATTAACTTGACAGTCGTATATATGGAGGAGGACTAGGGCTCCACTTCAGTATTACTTCAATGAGAAAAGCTTTTTACCAATCAGAAATACTGAAGCTTTGCAGGGAGGTGTGGCTTAGTGATTAAGCCCCTTCCATAAGCAGAAAACATTTCTGGATTGCTGTAGTTGGTTGACAGTGTGGTAGAATCCTGAATGAATTAAACACAAATGAGTAATATATTTAGAGAAGAGAAGTAAAACATAAATATGCTTGATAATTTCAAAAATTTCATAGTTCATGCCAATAGAATATTTCTTGGTAAAACTAAAAGTAATTCTTAATTTAGAAATGAAGACAATTGGCATAGTTTAGGTCCAAAATTTTACCTGATCTTAAAAATATTGCACTCTGGTGAAAATGCCTCCCTGGTTTTTCAAATTGCGTCACTAATTTGTCTCAAAAGAGCCACCACCCCCTCATTAGTTAAAATTAGGGTATTTTTTCACAGCTGTGGTTGCAAAATAAGGCATTCCTTAGGAAAAGAAAACGCATATTGATTCAGAAATCACATTCCAGGGCTGTAAATTCCTCTGATGACACAGATAACAGGCAAGGAAAACAAGAAGGCAGTTCCGGTGGCTGCTGTGTGCCGAGGAGCGCGGGTGTGGTGGTCAGCATCTGCCAAGTGGAAAAGGACACAACTGGCAGAGGAAAGAATGAAATGTTCCAGCCTCTGAGATGATGCTGGAAACAGCAGACAGTTACAAAAATAAAAAAAGCCAAGAACAAAACAAAACAAAGCAAAACACACACCCACCTCCCCCCTCCCCAGATAAAATATACTGAAGCAAAATGTTTATTTTTGAAAGGGTTTGACATTGTCACCTTAGATGGCATCGGGTTGTTTGTTGGGCTGCAGCACCAGCCAGCATTTCAAGCATTTCTTTGGAAGAGAACTGACCCCTGAGGTTAGGCTGTTGCAGAGAACAGTTTTGACAATCAGATTAATAGTCTTTTTTCCTTCTAATTGGTGAAGAGTGCTTTTCCACTGGGCTCAGACTCATGACTGGCACAGTTACATTAAATTTTATATGGTACTCAATGCAAGCAACTACCTACACAAAGTCCATCTCATTTTTACTGTACATATTTCTGCAGATTTGTGTTCCAAAGTGAAACCGTGACATGCTAATTTCTCTTTTTTTTTCCCTTTGCTTTTTTGAGCTTCTTAAATTATAACCCATTCAGGTGGTGCTCAGTGGTGTTCGTTACCCTAGAAGTTAATGAGAAGATGAACTATATTAACATTCAGTTGAAAAAACTGAAAAGAAGCAAGATGATCCAGGGAAATTGCAGCAGGTTGCATGTATTTTAAAAACAACAACAAAAACAAGAAGAAATCAGTGTTTTATTGGAAGTCTTTATCAGATATATGAACTGGACTAATTAGTAGACTCTTTGTCTTGTAACTCTGTAATCCTACCCCAGCCATAAGCATATTTTAATTCCAATTAGCTGAATTTCTTAATATCGAACATACAGTCATTTTTATCAAATATATTGTCATGATAGTTTTACAAATCTGTGCACAAAATCTGCTTCTTCATCAGCTACACCAACAGTGATGTTTTGTCACTGTTACTAAAGGTGCTTCATCCTTTTAAACAGTGGTTGTCCAATTTAGTGTGAATAAAGTTCTGCAAGCTAGTTTGTATGCAATATTTTGTTGCTTGGAATTATATTAGATTTCCTCAAAAGGAAATAAAAGTTAATTGAACAAGAACTTTAAAAGGATTGTAAGAGATTTGTAGTGTTTTTCCACTGGAATATGGTCTAAAGTATTTGACCTTGTAAAGTCTGAGAAGTTATATATTTTAGGTGGTATATTAGAACTCACACAATATATTATGAATACTTTCTAGTGTAACAATATACCATTCTCAAACTTAAAGATATTTTATAGATGGATTAAGTTTCTCCACTGGAATGACAATTGGGATTGTTTCTCTATATGAGGGTTTTTTTGGGAAAAAAAAAACCAAGAACTACATCTCAGCAGCTAAGTAACAGTTTTGTCTATGTTTCTTGCTTCCAAAATTCACAGTTGTTTCAAGTTATTTTCATGTAATATAAAGAGAAATTTAAAAGATTTAAATTATTTTTATTCAAATTGAATATATGTAAGAGAAAAAAAAAAATAAAGTCCTAATGTTCTTCCCAATAATAAACAGTTGCTGCTTTAAAAAGTGACTTTTTTTGGCCATGTTGTTAATTAGCTCTCTGGAGTTGTAAGTGAAATGAAGTCATAGGATCATACAATGGTTTGGGTTGGAAGGAAAGGCAGTCTAGTTCCAAAGCTCCCTGCCATGGGCAGGGACACCTTCCGCTAGACCAGGAGCTCAGAGCCCCATCCAACCTGGCCTTGCATGTTTCCAGGGATGGGGCAACCACCATCTCTCTGGGCAACCTGTGCCAGTGCCTCACCACCCTCCTTGTAAAAAGCTTCTTTCTGTATCTAATCCAAGTGGGCTCTCCTTCAGTTTGCAGGCATTAGCCCTGGAAGTGATTCTTGGCGGTGAAGGAATGCCGGGAATGTGACCATGCGTTTCAATTTGTTGCAAAATAAAGTCTTAATGCAATGTCAGTGAAGAGGTAACAGCAGAGCTGTTCAGCTGGCAACTTCATCATGCACTTCCGTGGGTAATGAGGTGAGGTGATGTTACTGTTTCTTTTTCAAACCACATGTCCTGATGTGTGGGCAGGGAAGAGCCGCACAGCCTGAGCTCTGCCTGCTATGTGACAGTCGGGCTGCATGTGACTGAAAGGCCAGCGCTTTCCACCTCCTGATGGTCCTCATCAAACAGACACCATCTGATGGTGTCTCTTTGATGACATCAAACTTCCTGCAAAAGTTCTTTTTGCAAAGAGGAATGCAGGCGTAGGCTTGCGCAGGAGTTGGTAGGAAGTGGTGGGTCAACCTGGAATGTCCCAGTTCTGCAGTAGAGGTTTGGGTGTCCTTAGGGAATCTGCTCAGGGCAACAGTGCTTGGCTCCCTGCAGGCATCTCAGGAGGCTGCTGCTTCTTCACCCGTGGCTCCCAGAAACAGGCATGGCCTATGGCTTAATTCTTCATCCCTCCCTCACCTTTGCTTATCCCAGTGTTGGGTCATTCCCCTTTGCGAGTTTCCCTTCCTTTTTTCCAAGCCGCTGTGCTTTTGCCTATGTTTGAGGACATGGGAAAGGTTTTTTCCAGATTCCTGATGACATCTCAGGTAGAAGAGTCTGCTGTGGTCTGAGCCCAGCCTTATGCTCAGATTCAGAACAGCTTCAGTTGCCAGCTCTGTCAGAGACAAATATTTCTGGACAAATGGTCCTTGAGTTTGTGTGCACTGAACAAATATTTCTGGACAAATGGTCCTTGAGTTTGTGTGCACTGACGAGGAACAAAAAGGTAGCAAGAATATCTGTGAGGATTATACTGAGGTTTTACTATTTTGAGGATGTTTTTTTACACCACTACATTTGACATGGAGGAGGAGGCAGGGCCCAGGCTTTCTGTGTCTGGACTCAATGGTTTAAGAGGTCTTTATCAACTTACGTGATTCTACACTAGTGTCATGAGTCCTTGCTGTGGTGCAAAAGCACAGGACTAGAGGGATGTAGCAAAATGCACTTCGGGTCAGTGAAGTCATTTTGGTGGCTGTAGCTTTGTGCCTAAATATTGGTCCGGAGGTTTCCATTTCCAGATTGGTTTTTCTCTCAATTTCCAGGGGGAGGGTGCCTCACAAGTCACTTCCTTTGACAAAACCAATACATTTTCTCTCACACCTTTGAGAATGCAACAGAAAAATATGACACTTTTCCTTAAGCTACACGGTTGCATGGGTTTTCTTACTATTTAGTAGCAGATCCTGGATGTTTTATTTATCCTGTAGATAACAGTAATATTTAAGGCAATATTTTTTCCCCCATAAGAAGCTTTAAATTGCCATTGTGGATATACTGGCAAAAGCACCCAGTGCTCTTCCTTGCCTCTAGCCACACTGAAATGGGATCACTTCTCTCCAGACACAGCACTCACCTTTTGCAGCAGATGGATTATGTCCTTCCATCTCCATCAAACAGGACACCCACTTCACCAACATGCTACTTTGAATATGGCAAGCAGAAATGTGAATCAGAGCACACTTTAATCTCAAGGACTATTTTTTTTTTTCCCTGGCACAGGCCAGGGAGATTTCCACTCGCTAATTAAAACGGAGAACAGTCAGAAGAATTTTAAACATTACTGCCAAAATTTTATGCAGGGTAGAGGAGTCTGGTTGGAAATCCAGGCGAATGGTTAATCTCCTCATGCTGGTGGAATACAGTGGATGTTTTTTCCCTTCATCTGCCACAATGGAGACATAAAAAATGCTGCTGGCTGTTGAGCAGGAGCTGATGAGACTGTTCCCAGGCCTGCTTGAAGTTTACAGAAGACCTGATCACACAGGGTCAGGAACAAAGGCAAGGCTTTTTTTCTGTATTTTCCTAGTATTTTAGAGTGAAAGCCTACTTTCACATTACAGGCAATAAAAACTTGCAAGAAAGGGCAAATTGGGCTGGGATGAACAGATCTGAGGTGAGAGTCCCACCTTGAAGTGCTGCTGATTGCACTGCATTGATCCAAACATAAAAAACCTAGTTCTAAAGAACCCAGACGTGTTGGTTTGCTCTTTGTCTATTGGCTGTAAAACAAATGAAAAAGAAAAGAAATTTTTCCTCTCACCATGACATGTAACTCAACTGGGAAACTCCTTTCCTTTAACCATTTACATTAGTTGAAAAAGTGACCAAAATGTCAGCTCTAACTATACCCTAAGGCTTAAAACAGACATTGGCTCCTGTGGTGCAGTCCTTAACCCATTGCCATCACTGCCGCCTGGGTTTGAGACAGTATTATCTGTGCATTATGTTCACCTAGAGGAGCTGTGGGCAGTGTGCAACGAGGGACAGTCACTTGGACAAAAGTCATCTTTGAAGGCACAATGTCCTTGATTTCCCAGCTCACTTAGCAGGGGCAATGAGGAAATCCAGTTGGTGTCTATAACAGTACAGCTTAATCCTTTGCAAGATCACAGGGACAGCAAGGAGGTGTCCTGGAAATCAGCAGGTGTCCTGTTCAGTCAGGGGCTCTGTCCTGCAACCGTCAGTGAAACACAAACTGCTGTGGATCCCCAAAACAAAGCAGTGTTGCTCATGTAGGAGATGTCAGGAAATGAAAAAGCTGGTATGTGCCCTGATAGCTCTACTTCATGCTTGCAGGCTAACAAGGACCAAAGACATCACCTGTCATATGGGTTTTTCTGTGTGGAACCAACTTCATCTGCCCAGACACAGCCTGCTGGAAGCCAGGCAGGAAACCAGTGGCCACAAGAACAAACTTGAGATTGTTAAGCCCAAGGCCACTCACCACCACAGGCTTCCTCTGATGCCTTGGAGGCGGTTTCTCAAGTCCCTGCTGGAGTCAGCCAGGGACTGGGCAGATTAGAGCAGTCCCAGCAAAGGGGACCGAGCCAGACTGGCTGCTGCCATCAGAGCTGTGCCCAGCGGCTCCCCGCCATGTGCAACATGCAGAACAAAGCTGCTCTGATGGAAAACCTCCCCTTTGATGGTGCCCTTCCCATGCTGGCCTGCCTGGGAACTCAGCTCTGTGCAGTCTCTGATGGTCAGCTGTTTGTGAGCATGACTTCAGGCTTCATGTGTCTCTGGGAAAGAGGGAGCCTGGATAACAGCCTTCACAGTGCCCCTGTGGGCAGCTGAATGCTGAAGTCTTGCTCACCTCAGCTGGAGTTCTGCTCACCTGTCTGTCCCCCTTCAGCTGCAAGGTCCTCATTCGACCCCACGGTAACCTACAGCTGATGAAGATTATCTGCATCCCAGCTCCAGGGCATGTACGCTCCAAAGATGATCCAAGAGGGAGAGCTCAGCCTTTTTGCTCAGCCAGGAACAGCAGTAGTGGGGCTGCCCTTCTTAGCTGAGGATGTGTTTGGCTTTAATGCTGGCTTTGATCTGTACACAGACAAGGGTGCTGAGCAGAAATTATTGCTTGCTCCAGCAATCATAATACCACTCAGCATGGGATTAATTTTTGATTCCATGAGTTAGTTTAAAATTATTTTCCTGTAATAAGTTAGAGTGGGAGGAGAATATTCTCACAAAGATGAGACTGAGTCCAAATAAAACAGCGTGTGTAGCAATGCGAAGTGCTTTTCCTGGGAATCTGGGGGGGCTGAGGCCATGTTTTCAGACGTTAGCTCAGAACCTTGGAACAAATCTTTCTTTGAGCTCTTCATTCTTAAGAGTTTGCTGTTTAATAAGGGAAGAGTGACCTTTTGCTGGCTGTGTTGGGCAATGCTGCCCAAGACTTGACAATAAAAGCACTTTATACTATCATGTATAAGCAAGAACTTCCTCCCCTCCTGTACACTCCCTCCTGCAGTAGTTGAGAGCACAGACTAGTGACTTAGGAGTATCAGTCTCCATTTTTGGAAGTTCAGCTTCAAGTCGTGATTCTCAAAATCCACCTGAGGTTCAGTTTAACTTGACAGTAGTGTGCTCCTTTCAGTTGTGAAAACCTCCAAGGACCATCTGTGCTGCCACTTCTGGATGGATTTTGTGAGCTGTGATAATGCTGGGAAGCCTTCTGCCTCCCACATGACCACAGGGATGCAAGGGTCCCTTTGCCAAGGCCAGTCCCCTAGGGCAGCCACTGACCAGAGGGAATGAGGTCTGGCCCATGTAAACTCCTGGCTATGTCCCAAGACCTGCTGGCTGTGTACTGGTTGGTGCTGGCCAACAAATGTCAATTTGTCAACAAACAAATTAGCTCTGAGAGCTCACCTTTTCTGTCCTAGCAACATCCCCTGGCACCCTTCACTCTAGAGGTATGGATGTGGCATTGATGCATGGGTGGAAAGCTGCCCAGTGGAAAAGGCCCTGGGGTGCTGGTGACAGCAGCTGAACATGAGCCAGCAGTGCCCAGGTGGCCAAGAAGGCAAATGGCATCCTGGCCTGGATCAGCCAGGGTGTGGCCAGCAGGAGCAGGGCAGTCTGTCCCCCTGTGCTCAGCACTGCTGAGGCCACAGCTCAAATCCTGTGCTCAGTTCTGGGCCCCTCACTGCAAGAAGGACATTGAGGGGCTGGAGCGTGCCCAGAGAAGGGCAACAGAGCTGGGGAAGGGTCTGGAGCACAAAACCTGAAGAGGATTGGCTGAGAAAGATGGGAGTGTTTATCCTGGAAAAGGAGGCTCAGGGGGACCTTCTCACATTCCATAATTGCCTGAAGGGAGGCAGCAGCCAGGGGGGAAGTCAGTCTCTTCTCACAGGTAAAAAGCAATGGAACAAGAAGGAAAGGCCTCAAGCTGTATAAAGGGAGGTTTAGATTGGATATTAGGAAAATTTCTTCACAGAAAGGGTGGTCAAGCATTGGAACAAGCTGTGGAAAAAGGCAGTGGAATGAATCACTGTCCCTGGAAGTGTTCAAAGTGCATGTTGGTGTGTTGCTTAGGGTCATGGTTTAGTGGTGGACCTGGCAGTGCTGGGTTAACTGTTGGACTCAGTGATCCTGGTGGTCTTTTCCAACCTTAATCATTACATGATTCTTTGAGGAGGGACAGGGCTTCCCACACCTCCAGCGCTGCCAAGGGGCTGCTGCTGCACAGAGCAGAGCAGTGGGAGGAGAGGCACGACAGCCTTAGCTGGAGGACTGACAAAGTTTTAGTTGTGATTTAGACTTGTCAAGGCAAGGCTTTGTGCCTTTGTTTTCACAGGAAGTTTCTGATTCCCAGTTGTCGCTTACTGCTGTTAAAAGGGAGGAAAGTGACTCATGGAGTTTCCTATTGGCCTGAGGAGATATGCAGGGAAATGACTTACTAGGGACTGCCCAGACAGCCAGCGAGGGAGAAACCAGGCAAAAAGGTCTCAGATTCATTATCGTGGCTGCAAATTAATTGCCTGAACCAGTAATGCACATAAACACATTTCTCCTGTGGGCAGTCGTTGTGGGAGGGAGCGGTGCTGCTTTGCCAAGGCTGGGGTCAGACAGGGTGATGTGCATTTTATAGCTTTAACCTCCAAAATTTACTGCACGGACAAAGCAGGAGAGCAGGGATGGATGTGCCTGTTTCCTCTTGCTCCCCCCTTTGTCCTTCCCCGGCAATCACTGTGAATTCACTAGGAAGTAAAGAAATGAAGGAGGAAAACAAGTAACTACCATGTGAGGAAAAGCAGCCCCTCATGAGATGTGCAAAATTTCTGAAAAGCTATGTGAATCTGCGCCAAACTCCACAGGGAAGACAGTACACTTTGTGCCAACAAAGCCATGAGGCCATAAAAATGGAGAGGAGAGGGAGAGGGAGAGGGAGAGGGAGAGGGAGAGGGAGAGGGAGAGGGAGAGGGAGAGGGAGAGGGAGAGGGAGAGGGAGAGGGAGAGGGAGAGGGAGAGGGAGAGGGAGAGGGAGAGGGAGAGGGAGAGGGAGAGGAGAGGAGAGGAGAGGAGAGGAGAGGAGAGGAGAGGAGAGGAGAGGAGAGGAGAGGAGAGGAGAGGAGAGGAGAGGAGAGGAGAGGAGAGGAGAGGAGAGGAGAGGAGAGGAGAGGAGAGGAGAGGAGAGGAGAGGAGAGGAGAGGAGAGGAGAGGAGAGGAGAGGAGAGGAGAGGAGAGGAGAGGAGAGGAGAGGAGAGGAGAGGTAGTCCAACTGCGTGTTGTTTGTAGGCATTTGGCATTCCTAAGTTCCTCCTTGTGCAGGGGCATATGAAGCAGATGAAATGTTGCTCCTCAGGTTTAATTTTAATTTGTCTAATAAGCTCTGACACTGTGAATGAAAAAGCAGATCTGTTTTATGGGGTAGGCAGTGAGTGTGGAACCAAGCAGCTCTGCTCCTGTAGGATCAGCACATGAATATGGCACCTTTTGAGCAGATCAGGGGACCTCAGCAGACTGGTAGGCAGGTTCCTACTCTCCTGCCATTCCTGTGTCTGAGAAATTGCCCTTTTTTAGAGGAAATCACTTGTCTCTCATGTATAGCCTATGGGAGAAGTTTGCCCATCAAACCTGCAACATGTCTGTTCCATGCCATGGGGTTTGTCCTCTGCTCTCATCTCCTTTTAGAGCTTTTAAAGAACTGAAGAAAATACTCCTGCTTCTTACAGACACAGTTGCTTGTACTCTCCAGCCACACAGCCCTTGCCTGCATGACTGTCATGAACACTCAGATCTAGCCCTGGTTCCTTCTTGAGCTTCCCCCATGGAAGATGACGAGTGCTCAGATGCCAAGGTGAGAAATACCTCCCTATCAATAACCATGTTTCCAAACCTCAGCACCCAGGAATCCCTCACATCCCTACTTGCCCTGATGCCATGAGACAGTTTAGGCTGATATAAAAATACACCCACAGGAACACACACGTGCAGATGAACACAGCACAGGGTACAAAAAAGTTTGGCACTTTGCTTAGTTTTATTTCATGTGGTTTAATTTGATGCTACAGTGAGAATTGACATTTGAATTTCTTTTTTAATCAAAGGAGAATTCAAAGGAAACATTTTAATAGAGATGAAGTGTGTATGTATTTCTCTCCTATAAATGCTTTATAAAACCTCTGTTGCTGAGGGTTAATGCCAATCTTTTCCTGGTAATGGTACTTTTATTACAAACGAACCATAAAAAAATAAAACTATTGATCTAAATTATATCTAACAAATATATGGTGGTCAAACTAATTTCTCCCATCAATACATGGCTGGTTCCTTGTCCCTCCTCTGTAAACAGATTTTTTTGCATGAAATCCAGTCCTATTGAAGTATTTGAATTCCCTGGGGCCAAAATTTTGCCTTCTGATTTTTGGGTTGTCTCTAGATGAACAAAGAAGTCTGAAATAGGGTTTGCTCTGGATGTAGCTTTGCCTGATGCACTTGCAGAAGTCTTCAGTCCAGTGGGAGCTGGAGTCTGTCAAGTGCATGAGCTGCACCTGGAGCCCACAAGTCACTTCAGAAATCTTCACTCTCACTCTGTGATGACCGTAATAAATTCACGATTTGCAGCTGTTGATAACACACCAGAAATCAGAGCTCTCATTTGATGCCTATGCTCACTTTCAGGTGACTAGCCTGGATGCAGTTTGTCAGTGAGTGCTGTCAGGGGCAGGACAGAGGCTCTCACCAGATGGTTTCCCACCAGAGGGTACTGGGGTGCAGGTGGGTGCTGGTGGATCTTGGGCCATTTCTCAGTGCCCCAGTGAGTGCCACATTTTCTCTTCCTGAACCCCCATTGAAGTGAGCCCCCATGACCTGGGTTGGTAAGCCCTGGGTTGCCCATGGCAGGGATGCACTGATCCAAAAGTGAAGTGTCATCCCTGGAGGAGGGAGAGGAGTTTGTTTGTTTTGCGGGATGCACCCCTGAGCTGGAGTTCACATGGGAACAAAAGTACCCAAGAAATGTTTCTGAGGCCTGTGTCTGCTATGCTGCACTTCATTTGGGAGGTTTTGTACAAGATGAGCTTCTCTTACCTCATCATGACAGAGTGCTGAGGCAAACCCGAGCCCTGACACGGGACTGCTCCACACAGGCTGCATCCATGGGCTCTCACCCACGGGCTGCAGTGAGGGGCCAGAACTGAGCACAGGATTGGAGCTGTGGCCTCAGCAGTGCCCAGTACAGGGGACAGTCACTGCCCTGCTCCTGCTGGCCACACCAGTGCTGATCCAGGCCAGGGTGCCATTGGCCTTCTTGGCCACCTGGGCACTCTGCTGGCTCGTGTTCATGTGACTGTAGTAAAGGAGAAAGGAAATAAAGAAACAAATAACTGGCAGAAATGAAATAGAAATAGAAATAGAAATAGAAATAGAAATAGAAATAGAAATAGAAATAGAAATAGAGCACTTCTTTGCTCTCTGTCTTTGGTGAGCAAGACCAGACAGGCTAGATGCGAGCAAGCCTGCTGCTGACAGAGAGGGAAGAAAGAGATGTTCAGACACTCTAGCACTGTGGCAAACCAAACCCAGCAAAACAACATTTTTAAAATCACTAAATAAAAAGTCAATAGAACCTGGAAAGAATTGGAAAGATTTTATTTCTTGGTTCCCATAGGAATGTTAGCTGGCATACTCTGTGCCAGTTGCTGTCAGTCCCATCTATTCTGAGAAGACCCTGAGTGCCAGGTTACAGCCCAGGCCAGGAGCATGTGGGCTGGAAGAGCAGCTGAGCTGACTTGTCTATTTTAGCCTGTTCCAGGCATCCTTGCCCTGCTCCTTGCCCTCCATCCTTGCCCTACGGGTGAACCAGGGGAAACCCAAGTTGCTCCCTGCAGCATCTGAGACATGCTGTGCTCTGTCAGAAAGCAGAACCCCTTCCACTTGCAGGACTGATGTAGCTGTGTTTTCCTTCTTGGGCGCTGCTCTTTGATGCATTGGTTTTGTTTTGAAGTGTTTGACACGTTTCTCTCTGGAAAGGTTTATGCAATAAATGTTCTTGCACTGTAGCAGGTGAGAGGGTCATGGATGACAGCTGAGAACATCCTCTCAGATCACTGGGACAGCAGTCCTCTGAGTCACAGGACCATGGGAAGCTGCACAAGGCTTCCTGACAGTTCCTGTCTCCTCTTCTTCTTAGGAAGAGCTTCAGTTCTCCTTTCATTATTTTTGCTGAACACATTTTTCTTAAAAGACATGATTTTGCACCTTTTTCTTTGTTGTCACAGAAGTGGCAAAGTTTGGAAATGGAAAAGATTTCAGGTAATTACATTTTTTTTTTCTTAAGAAAGAAATCAAGTTAAATGAGATATTTATTACAGGTACCTGGGCAAGCAGCAACACCAAACACCTTCCCATGGGAGCATCTTCACACCTCTCCATGGAGAAGAAGTGGGAAGCCAGCAATGCAGACCTGCCACAGAGGATTTGAAACACTCACAGTGCATGTTGGCTCAGACTCCAGCCTGCCCTGTGCTGCTGGGTGCTGCTGGGAGGCACTGGGCTCCCCCAGGGCTGTGCTGGGCACCAGCATCTCTGAGCAGGCTGCTGGGGCTCCAGGCTAGTGTGGAAATGCAGCTGCTGGAAGAGGAGCCACAGGGAGCAGGCATAGCTCCTCCTGTTTACTGAGGTGAGTGTGGTCCCCAGCTCCACTCTCCAGAGTATCCTGGCTTAAGCAGACAGCAGAAAAATTCATTCAAATTAGCAGCATGTGTGCCCCTCTCTCTGCTTTCTGCCTGCTGAGCAGTCAGGTGGGTTTTCCCCTCAGCCAGGGCTGTCTGTGAGTTCTGCAACACGTGTTGAGGTCTTAAGCCACCATTAGTCACGAGGGCACAGTCCTTGTCTCAGGGGAGATGGGGATTTTGAGGGGATTTTGTACACATGTCTGGAAGGCAGCATTAGGGAATAATTGTTGTATGCAGCATGCTATTTCTGGAAATCTTCCCTCCTCAGCAGTCATGTTCCTCGATCTTCCTTGATTTAGTGATTCAAAACTCCCATTTCCTTCTTTATTTGGACTTACACACAGTGTTTTATTTCCATTTCTGCTTTCAGTCTATTCTATGACATTGGGCCAAGCTGTTCAATGTCTGTCTGTTGTTCCATCTTTCACTCCACGTCCATCATGACCTGTCTGGGACTGAATGGAAAAAGAGAACATTTTAGCTTGTAAACATATGGGTTGTGGATCAAGATGATCTTTCAATCTGCAGTTGTACAATAGAGGAAGTTTCTACTGTCAGGGCATCACAGAGTGATGTGCTTTCTGAAGGGACTGTGGGAGGTCGTCTGGCCCCGCTCCCTGCTTGGATCTGGTCATTGGATGACCACGAAGTTTTCCCAGTGGCAATAAATGTTCTGCTCTGTTTCTGGTCAGACTTTAGTCTCCTTTACTTTATGCAGGTTGAAATAGGTATTTTTGAGATTGGGAGAAGAATGGCAGTGCGAGTAACAGTGTGGTCAGAGCCAGACATAGTTCATGAGGGTTGTCCTGTTCTTAATATGGCCTAGACAGAATTCATCTACTTTTCTGGGCTTGGTCAGCTACACAGAATTCATCCTTGGCCTGTGAGAGATGAGTTCTCAGGTCTCCTGATCATTGTCAGCCCACTGCTGATTGGTGCCCTGAAATTACCTCAGCCAGAGGAGCAGGAGAGCAAGATGTCCTCTCATGTTGGTAGAGGAGTACCAGAAAGAGCTCAAAGGTAAGTGCTGCATAATTCACACCCACATGGGAAAGAGCCCCAAAGGCTGCCCAATTCCCTCCCCACCCAGCACCATTCCACTCCAATAACAGCTGAGTTTGTGGACTTTCCCCCACTTGAAGGGGGCCTATAAGAAAGATGGGGACTGTCTGTTGTGGAAGGAGAGGGGTAATGGCTTTAAACTGAAGGAGGGATGATTTGGAACACTTGTAAGAACTAATTTTTTTTTTTTTTTACAATGAGAGTGATGAAACACAGGAACATGTTGACCAGAGAAGTTGTGGACACCCTGTTCCTGCAAGTGCTCAAGGTCAGGTTAGATGGAGTTTTGAGCAACCTGGTCTTTTTGAAGATGTGCCTGCTCACAGCAGAGAGAACTGGACTAGATGCCCTTTAGAAAGGCCCCTTCTCATCCAAACTATTCTATGATTCTATGAATTTACAGCTAAGCCAACCACCAGTGACCCAGTCTAATGGATCTGTGGTCTCTTTTGTCATCACAGGGCATTGGTGCTTCTGGACCCAACTCTCAGCAGGTAAAAATCGGGAATTTTTGAGTTGAATACTCTCTGTCTGAGCACAGGCAACAACTTGATGCTGGTTATCTTGATATGAAGGCTTAGAAAACTGCAGCCCTGGATTTCCCTGCAGTTTTCAGTAGGTCAGAGCTACTGAAATCAGTCAGATTCTCACCACATTTCTATGCAATTCACACCCATAAATATTGACTTTAGCAGCATTTCAGTGGGGCAGTGCCTGGTGCAAGAGCATGATTCATACTAGTGAAGTTACACAGCTGTACTGATAAGGGTGGGGGAGAAAACAGCCCTTCTCTAAGATCCTAGCTTGCCCTTGTCACTAATGTTTAAACCATGTGATTTTTAAATCATAAACATTTAGACTAAGACTATAAAATTTTGAGTAGGTATATAGCAAAAAATGTAACATTGAAGACAGATCATTCCCTGAGTAAATAAGAAAATATCTATAAGTTTGTGCTCACAAATATACATACATTTTAGTAATGTAATTCTTCTTGTATTTGTAATATTACTTCATCATGAGGAAACTGGAAAACTTTGCTCAGCTTCTCAGAGCTGTAATACTTTAATACAAACAACCCATTCAGTGCAGACAGCTACTTTAACTTCAGCCTAAGTCCTGTTTGCTTCAAGCTTTGAGTTCCATTAGTGCTCTTTCCAGTTAAGCATGGGCTTGACAGCTTTACCAGATCAACGCCCAGGAGAGCTGGTGAGAATTCCAGCTATCCATGAGGCTCCAGTGCAAAGACAACTTCTTTGGTCCTCCTGTTGTCCCTGAAGCTGTTTTGCTCAGCTACAGGTGTGCACTCCCTTAACAGCCCATTTTGGTGGGATGTTTATGGCCTTGGGGGAGTCTCCAGGGCTAATGAATGTCTCTGTCACCCTCTGCCTGCTTGCCCTGCATCCCGTGTCCCCGTTCTCAAGGCCTCTGCTATCACATCAGCCTTGCTTTCCCCATACAATGTATCATTATCCCGGGGTCAGAAATGTTGCATTTAGCGCAGAGTAAGTGTTGTCTATATAAAAAAATACAGTTTTACCACATCATTGTAACAAAGAAAACAAATGAGGCAATAATGGCCGCGGTCTCTAGAAAAACTGCTGTTAGAGCTGAGCGAGCTAAAGCAAAACTTTAGGCAAGCCAAGACATGTTTGAACAAAGCCTGGCAAGTCCTGAGGCCTTGCAGAGAAAGAATGAAAGCTGTGGTCTTTTATAGTAATGGCAATCCTGAATTTAATGGGATATAGGGCAAGAGGGAAATAAAAGCACTAACCTGGCTTGGTGCCCCCATTGAATACTGAGAAACAGCACTAACAACCTCTTGTTAGCCTGGTGATTCCTCTTTCAGGAGACCCTGTTTTAGGACATGAAGCACTCTATCCACTATTTGTATAAAAAGAGACAGCATAGATGCTCTGCATTATACTCATGTAAGAAAGTCCATTATCTCCTGAGAGAAGTCCAACTCCCTGAATGCTATGTACCTTAGATAAGACACAGTTTTAGCTCTTGACTTTAATTATCCCTTGACTTTAATTATCCCCCACACAGGGCTACCTTGAGCCAGTTGTCCAGATGGCTTTGAAATACCCCAGAGGACTGAGGCCACAAGCACTCTAGACAACCTGTGCTGGTGCTCCCTCACATGAACAAAGTGTCTCCTGATGTTCAGGTAGTATTTCTGTGCTTTTGTGTGTGCCCCTTACTACAGCAGGACTGTACAGGCACTTCAAAGAGCTCACCCAGGACCCTGAATTTCTGGAGATGGTTTGGAAGATTTCTCCATAACTGAGCCTTGCAGGCACTTCCTTGCCCAGATGCTGGAGATTTTAAGCCTCATTTTGCTGACTTTGTGATCCCTTCCATGACATCACTCCTCGTACCCTTTGCTCGGTGATTCTATCCATCTCTCCTTCACAAGACTGCTAGTTATCTACCCTTCATTTTCCTGAATTTAAAGCCCTCTTTATGAGGTCAGCTGTCATGATGAAAATGACTTCTCTCTGCTTAGCAAGCATCTTCCAAGCAGATGCTACTCTGCAGACAGTGTCCCATGGCCACAGGACCCAAACCCCTGTCACTGACACCAGCACACGGGGAAGGAGGTGGATCCTACACTTGGGATGGGGCAACCCTTGGTGTGTGTACAGGGAAATGAGAGGTTGGAAAGCAGTGCCAAAAAGGGACCTGGGGTTCCTGATCAGGGGCAAGCTGAACATGAGTTAGCAGTGCCCTGGCAGCCAGGAGAGCCAAGCGTGCCCTGGGGGGCATCAGGCACAGCATGGCCAGCTGGGCAAGGCAGGGGATTGTCTCACCTGGAGTATTGTGTGCCTTTTACTTGTAGGCACATCTGTTCCCCCTTCATCTTTGATGGTGGTGACAGTGCTAAGCCCTTAGGTGAGCTCTTCACCCTGATGCCAGAATTCACTGGCTTCCCCTTTTCCCCTTCTCCAGAAATTTTGTTTGCTTCACTAGTGGGAGGTAGACACTGCCTGCTTCTCTACTGCAGAATAGCAGAGACAGCCAGCAGAGAGAAAGACAAACTTTGGGACTGTAATTCATCTGCCCTACCTTATATATTGGTTTTAGGGTTAAATGACATAGTCCCTCAAAGTGCCTGGTTTTCTCCAGTGGCTGCAAAGCTGATCTAGATACAGGAGTGCTATTAAGAAAAAAATTTTTTTTTTTTTTTGGTGGTGTGTGACATCAGGCCTTATAAAATAGCTGCAAATTAGGAATAGTAAGAAATAAGTCACATTCCTGCATGCATTGTAAAGAACAACACAGGAAAAATGGAGATAAAGAATGAAGTCTGGCCATGTAATCTGACTGCTGGTTTTCAGTATTTGAAAAGCATTTTGGTGACAATGTGCCAGCAAACACTGATTTTTAAAAAATACTGGGAGATCTCTGTTTTAAAAAGTGTTGGTGAATACGACACTAGGTGGCATTGTATAAATACATATAAAATCTTGCACTTTTTCTGTTTCAAAGAAGCTATAAGCTATAAAACTCATTGAAATGTGTGGGATTTGTTCACTAATTTTTGTTCTCTGGTCATTGCAGTCTGATATTTAGCATTATTGGAATGCATGGAGTCTAGTGACAAGCTAAGTCTTATGGTTTTATCTGCTACTGAAAATCTACAGCTCACAATCTTTTATTTACATATGATATTTATTCCTGAACAACAGTTATCTTCTAGAATATAAAAGAGAATAAATTCCAGCTTCATGGCTACTTATCTTTTGTGAGCAGGTTAGAGTATGACTGGTTTCATTCCAAGGTGGTCAATGAGTTTCTGTGGATCTCCCCTCAGCATTCCTCTTCTGAAATAAATTTTGCCTACTTGTATTTATGAACACTTGTGAGGTAGGCTGTCCCTCTGAAGGATCACAGCAGGACTGTGTGAACATCCCCCCTTTGTGTAAAAGGGATTGAAATACTGATAATACCAAACAAGAGGATGTTGATAGGTCACACAAGTAGCAGGGGGAAATGAACCTGCTTTGTAAATGGTGGGAGATTTTTGGGTATCTGCAGTGTGAAGTTACTCAGCTGGCTTGGTAAAACTGGGGTGTGCAGAAAGATGCAATTCTTTAAAGGCATCAGGTGAAACTTTTTCTTGGAATTAGCAAAATTTTACATCTGTTCAGAACTTGGACTAGTGCTGAATAAAGGGTACAAAGCAGGAAAACAAATCCTCTTCGTTTCTCAGCCCTTCTGGGCAGATTCAGGACTTGGGGAACTTCATCAGCTTGACTGCTACAAGGGAAATGGGTTCTGATGAACCCATGCAAAACTGACTGGGTCAACACACTGGAGTCTTCAACAACCTGGTCAAAACCTAGGAAAGTTGTCATGCCTCTTCTGGGAAATCATTATAGCAGGACATCTCCCTGAAGTGCTGGCACTCCAACAGTGCAGCACAACAAACAGAAGGAGTTAGAGGTCTCTGTGCAACAGCAGGGCCACGACCTCTTTAGGATCATGGTGGGATATTTCACACGACTGGAGTGCCCTAAAGGTTGGCTAGAGGCTCCAAAAGAAGGAGGTAAGGAGAGGGAGCTGCCCTATATGAGAGAGAGCATTGGGAACTTGTCAAGCTCTGCCTTGGTGTGAGGGATAAGCCATAAACACAGACCTTGTGGGTCAGGATTGGGAGTTGGTGATGTTGTTGCAGATTCCTGCTACAGCCCACCTGATGAAGTAAAACTAGTTGAGATCTTCTTCAGACAGATGGAAGAAGTCTCACAATCCAAGTCCTGATCTTCATTGGGAACTTTAAGTCCTTTGATGTCTCCTGGAGGGACAATCAGCAGATAAATGAGTTGTAGGTGTCCTAAGTAGACATCAGTGCCCAACTGTGTCCATGGCAGGGGAAAAAAAAAAGGAAAAGCAGAAATATACTTCACTTTGCTTATCTGGGACAGCTCTTATTTTTACAGTAATGAGAAAGGTCAGCAGCAAACCTTGGTGATGAGCAAAACTGGATGGCTGCCTTGGGTGATCATGCTCTCTCAGTTAAGGTTTTGCATTTCTTTCACCCAGTGTCACTCCTGTCACCCAGATGAGTGTCACTTCAGATGAGCAAGAAGTTGGATTTGAGAACTCCAGGCTGCTCAGCCTCTCCTTGAGAAGGCAATACTCCTGAACACCATTTCCAAACTCATTAAATTCCAGAAGGTGATTGGGAGCAGTCAGCACAGGTTAAAGAAAGGAGAGTCTTGCCTGGCAAAACCAAGAGCCTTCTAGAAAGAAATGATGAGTTCAGTGGATAAGGAGAGCCCATATGGCTTTTGACACTGTTCTGTAGCATCCTCATAGGCAAACTGATGAAATATAGGGCAGATGAAACTGACTGAACTGCGGAGGTAAAAGCACTCTGAACACCAGCATGAAGACCATGGAGATATTAAAAATCCAGCTGTACTTGGCCCCTAGCAACCTGCTCCTGATGACCCTTGCTTTGTGCAAAGGCTTGGACTGAGCAATCTCCAAGACATCCCTTCCTATCTCAAATATTCTGTGATTTTGTGAGCAGCACCTTCTCTGCTGGCCTCGCTTAGGGTTGAGCCTGTAGCTCAAGCCTCCAGTTTCACAAGCATCTGTGAAAATTTTGGACAGGACAGAGTGCTCTGTGCCCTGCAGGACTGCCTCCAAACTGTTGTCCTGTTAGTCAGGGACACAAGTGGCAGATGTGTGTGCAGCCTGGGGAAAAAGAGAAGTCTCATTTTGGTTATGGTCAGAGCTGTGTTTATAGCTACAGGCTGGCATATAAATACTTGGAAATGCTGGAGTGTGTAAGAGTCAAAAAAATGGCTTTAGGCATTTAATACATTTCTGATACTTTCTTGTACTGCGGTGATTTCACACAAGAAATATTTTAAGGTTTTGTGGCTAAGAAAATGATACCACTGATAACTGAGCTGCCATGCTGTGTTAGTAGTACTGCTGCTAAACATGGGAAATTTGTCTTTACACACTTAAAGCAGCAGGCTTCCTGGGACTCACCCCACTGCAGATGCATGCAACCTAAACAAACAAGTGTGGGGATTGTGGCTAGGAATTTGCAATGTGTTTAAAAGAAAACCATCCTTGCTTACTCTGAGGGACCTACAGAAGCAGACCAAGCTATCTTGATGGCCCTGCTCACATGGGAGGAGGTTCACATGGGCAGTGCAAAAGCAGAAGTGATCTTCTAGAAATTTTTAGGGAATAGGGCTGGTTGAAGTTATTTCTTTTAAAATAAGGGTTGTTTTTCTCATGGTCAATTTTGGTATCTTTCAAATACATGTTCCAAAATTAAAAAAAAAAAAAAAAATCATCTAGTTAAGCTGAACCCTGTAGAACAGCCTAATTACTTTTTACTGTTATACTTTAAAGCTCTAATTCAGTCATGCTCTCTGGAGGAAAATTGAATGCTGCAAGAGCTAACAGACATTAGCAATTGAACTGGCCAAGGAAAAGTCTCCTGTGTTTGCCTGTCCTCTCCTGATGCATTTTTGACCAATGCAGCCTGTCTGGTTGTGTTAATGGGTCATTGTTCCCATTTCATAAGAGACAGTAGGGACATGAGAGAGTGTTGAGATCATGGGGCAATAGAAGCCATAAAAGTATATTAGCACAAAGACCAATTATTTCAATCTTTCATAGCCAGAGTGAATGGTGCAACATCTGTTCTTTGCAACTGTGGAAAGTATTTGTTCAACCTGCAGGTCGGTGGTTGCTGCATTGCACGGACAAGGACCGACGTCGCACGGTTTCGGACATATGGAAGGTGACTGCTCGGTCGAATGCTAATCTGCCTTGCAGAGCTGAGCCAAAAATTCACAATAACTCATTTATATGGCAAATTTGGATTCCTTTCTGCCTGTGGGATGTTGTTTCTGTCTTTTTTGAGGGTCTTAAGCTGTTGTCTTTAACTGCAATAACTGATACAGAACCTCCTGGGGCTGTTTTGAGCAAACATCGACATATTGCCTGCTCATCAAGCAAAATAATAATTCACGGGTGTTCATGAATGTATTTTTCTTTCCCTTGGTTTACTTTGAAATAGGGATGTTACACGGTAACCGGCTTAGTACTTTAAAAAATAAAAAATCAGAATTCATAGCTGAAATATCTTGTCAGTAATGCTTTAAGAGGTTGCTTTTTCCCTTGCAATCATCACTTTTCTGCAAGGGTGCAGGAACAGCTTTTCTGGCCCTTGGTACAACTGAAGAGCAGAGAAGGAAAGGTGCAGGGCAGAAACCTCCCAGATCACAGTTGGGACTTGAGGAACAGGGCCCTTGCATGAACCTGCAGATCTACCAACCTTTTCCCCCCTTCTTCTTAGCATTTATCATTTATTCTACCTCTGCTCCCCAGGAAATATTTTACCTCCTGAGCAGAGTCAAAGACTGAAGCTATAACTGCTGCAAGGGGTGGAAACTCTGGCAAGGAAAGTGAGGGTGCTCAACTGCATTTTTAAGCTGCTCATTTGAAATTAATTTCCTTCGGCACAGAGAAGACAAATTAACCAGCCTTGTTTTCAGGATTGATAATGGAATTTTTCACACAATTTCTAAAGAGGGGATCTGGGCCTTTTGAGTAGTCCTCATGGCCTCAGATCTCTGAGTGTCATGTTTCCTCCTAGCTTTAACATGCAAGAAAAGATATTTCCTATGAAGTTCATCAGATAAAACCAGTTGCTGATGATCTGGAGGATATTTTTATTTTGACACTGAGTTTTGAATCAAATCACCAACTGTCAGTAGTGCTGGCATATGTGAGTATGTGTGTGATTGGATAAAGAGTAGTAACATTTTAGTCACTATTTGAAGATACCATTCTTCAAATCAAACATCAGGTCCTCTTAAACATGCAGTGAAAACATGTTTGATACATTTACAATGCAAAATGGAGCCTTCTCAGGACCCTCTGTGGGTTGTATGATTTGCAAGTGCCCACAGAAATCTGTGTACAGTGCTGAGTTCCCTGCAGCAGTCCTGGCCATGTGGTGCATTGCAGCAGGTTCATGCTCTGCTTGGGTTCTGCCACCACATTTGTCCTGATTTCTGGGTGATATCAGTCCTCCCAGCAGGCTGGCACAGACACAGCTTCCTGTCCCCCAGATCTGCATGGTAGGTCCCAAAAAAAAAATTTCTGATATTGTATGCCCTCTGCTCATAGCTAGTTCTGCTTCTGGATTTATTTTTCAAGTGCTGGAGTGGAGTGGAATACAAGAGAGTGTCTCAAAGCATTCAGCTCAAGGGCTGCCAAGCCTTGTGCAGCAGCAGCTTTGACAGCACTGTCACACTGTCCTGACTCTGACATGTGCTTCCCACGTTGGATCTTCTGTGGGTGATTGATCAGTGAAGGACATTTGTGGCTCTAGAGGAGATCCTCTTCTGCACAGTCTCCATGTCACAAGTGCCACCTGTGTATACCACATCTTAAAACTGCCTCTTCTCCTGGATTTCTGCGCAAGATATCTTGCTGCTTGTAGGTCCACTCAAAACCCCCTGGATTCCATGCCTTCCTCTTGTTGGGAGGAATGGAAGAAGAGTGTTGACATTCTGGGTTGCCCAATACAGTAATGGAGAAATGATCTGTGTCCCTGGTTGGGCAGAATTTGGCCCAAATCTTGACAAAAAGTGCAATGTCACCTCCCTTGGCTGATGCTGTAAGTAGAGTTTCCCTGTTTTCTTCTGCAGTCCATCAGGCTGATTTGGCCATAGCTCAGCTGGTGTAGAAGCGCTCAGCCCACCACACTGATGACCAGTCCTCCTCACCTCCCCCAAAGTTCTGCTGATGTGGTTTTTCCAAGATTCAGGCTGCCAAAATGTCCTCTTGAAAGATCTGAACAAGCAAAATGCACTAAAACCTCTTAGACACAACCCTGGATACAAGCATGGTTTTTGCTAGCGGATAATAACTGGCATCAAAAGTGGGAGGGAAAGGTGGGGCAAGAGGCCAGGGACATGCTGGGACTGTAATCTCTTAAGCCATGGCAGCACAGCATGTCTGGCCATGCCATTGCATCCTGTGAGTGGGAGGATTCAGACAGAGAGGACCCTAAGGAGCAGGAGTTTAATTCTGACCCCTAGATCCAGACAGTGTTTGAAGGGTGGATGCCTGCTGCAGCTGACCTGCCTATCTTGTCTCTGTTAGTGTGCTGGTGTTTGATTGATTCATCACTGTTTTGTGCTTTTACATAATTAATTTTTCTTGGCATTTGAATGCCCTTTTATTCCAGCCCCCCAGCTAATGTTCAGCTTCCCACAGACACATTAGCAGCGTGCTCTAATGACAGATGAGTGGTGTGGTAAATACCCTGGGGTCTCGTTACCATTCATGAAGTTACTGTTTGAGAAATAAGGTTCCAAATGTGCTGGTGAATGAAAATAATTAGTCATAGCCCATTATGAACAACTGCTCTGCTGTGCCCTCTGTGTGCACCCACAACACCTGTGTGAGTACTACTCACTGGTGAGTGTCCTTTTTCACCCACCTCTGGCTTGGGCTGGTGGTCTCTCACCAAACCCTGTTCTCTGACTTGGTTCTTGCCTCCTTTATGGCCATCCCTGCTCTACTGGCTTGGTGATCCTTCATCCCACCAAGGGGGCATTCACAATGCTTTACTGATGAGAGCTATTCCTGCCAGGAGCCACCTTTCCTTGGTGTTCCTGAGCCCTGAACTCTCTCTGGTGGAGTTTTTGTCTTGTAGCAGACTCCAGAGACAACACTATGGACAGAATATGACCCAGAGAGAAGTTCCTCTTTCTTTATTTACAGACCTGTTGTGCTGACCTTTGAGGTTATCAAACTCTTGTGTAGGACCTCAGACCTCAGAGAAGTCTTTTTGGGGAAAAAAAAATACATATGGGAGTGTTTTAACTTTCCCATCAAATAGTTGTGTGGGGAGCATGTTACATAAATGTCATTTCCACAGCTGTTGCTGCCCTGAAAAATTATGGTAGTTCTCTCAGTCATTATTAATTTCTTGAGCATTTAATCCATCCTGTGCATAGAGGCCTATGAGCACTCCACTACTCTGCATCTGTGGAATTTGCAGCGCAACAGCCTGGGCTCTTAAATAGCTGTGGCTATATGGAGAGCAAATCAAATCATGGCTCAGCAAACATTGTTATTACAATAGACAGGACCTATTAAAGGACCTATTTCTTCTTCCTTTTCTTCTTTTATTCAGGTTTAATCCCTTCCCTGTCTCATTGCTTGTGAGTGAGAGAGGCATTTTGGGTCACTTGGAGTGTCCTTCCTCTGTGGCTTCTTTCGGGCAACTCCTTTGATCTTTGCACCTGGAGACTAACTTACACCTCTTCCTTGAAGAGAAAGAAAAATGCTGGCTGTAGGGCTGGGTTCTGCCAGCTCTCAGAAGGTGCCCTCCCACTCAGGTCTCTACATACTCTCAGTAAAGGCTGGTTCTCTCCTTGGCACTGACACATTTCTCAGATGGCTTGCAGTCAAGGGATCTCAAGGTCTGGTATGTCATCTGAACCAAGCAGATCCTGGCTCTGGCAGCCACTGTGAGATCTGGAGGCATTCATGTGGCCTTTTGGCTGGTCCCCTTTGAGTGGGAGCTGTTTTCTCCACCTTGCTTGTCACTCAGAGAGAGAAATGGGTGACCTCAAGGCTAATGCAATGCTGAGATCCTTACCTCAAACCTCAGCTCTGTGTAGCTACATTATTCAGCTTGAATGCAGTGTAGTTTCTTCATTTCTAGGTCAACTTGCTGAATCTCTTACTATTCCCCTATTCCTGCTATTTTTAGCTAAAAAGTGCTATCCCCCTGTTCCCTCATTTTCTCTATTTACAATTACAGTTTGAAGGAGTATAGTAAAAACTTTAAAATAGCTTTTATAATACTATAACTGTCAGAGGATACTATGCAATATTTTTGAGGTTTAAGGAATAAACACAATTGTGTGTAGGATTAATTTATAGTAGAAAAAATAGCTTACTATCTTCCAAATAATGATACCAAGATTTGCTTTAAAAAAATTATTTTTATTTGTGAATACTGGAAAAACTGCTTTGTGTAGTTGAAAACATTTAAAAATCCTGAAGGTTTTGTGGATTTTTGCAAGAATAATTAATCCAGAAAGTAACCCCCCAGAAAAGTGGTCATAGCCTAGTCTCCCTTAGCTTCTGGTACTTCCATTGCCACTCACTGAGTGGAGACAATACTCTATGATTTTGTAGTTACTGACATGCAAAAAACAATGAATAATCACATTGGCCATTTGGAAAGAATCTGGGATTTTACTGTACAAGTGCTCAAACAAGACATTGACAAAAACTTCCAAAACAAAGAGCCAATCTTTATTTAAAAAAAAAAAAAAAAAGATGAATTGGTGGAAAATACAGTAGAAATGCTTTTGTAATGGATATTACTGTACAACTAATTTGACTGGTTCTATTTCTAAAACAGATACAGCTGTGAAACAGCTTTATGAAGAAGCCCATAAGCATGCAGCTTTCATTCATTTCATTTTGTTTCATTTAATTTTAACCCTGAATGGGGAATGGCTCTTCTTATTGCCAAACCCGTGTATAATTTATATTTTTGTGTGGAAACCACGTAAAGCTGAGTGGAGGCTTCATCCAGTTGTAACACAAAACCAGGAGAGTTTTGTGGTTTTGGATGGGGCTTTATTTTATAATCTGATTTTAGAGCAAGTGAAAACAACTGTCTTGGCTGGGAGATGGGATCTCAAATGTCTTCTTCCCAAATAAAAAATATGTGTTCTAGGAGGCTGGTGTAGGTTGGCTCTCTGTTGGTGAGCCTTAGGCTCACCTGCAGATCCATAACCAACCTGCCCTCGCCCTCACCAGTTAGAAACCCCCCCTCCCTTCAGTGTATCATCACTGAAGTAAGTATGTAAGATTTTTTTCTTTTTCCATTCTTTTGGGCTGGACCAATTTCATAATTGTTTAATGCTGTTTTCCCTCTTTAGAGAATGGAAACCAAGTGGTTTGTCACCTTTCTTTGCAGTCAGATTTGCTTTCAGATGTCTGTGTTTTGGATTTAAACCACTGAAGAAAACCCTGTTTCTCAGGGAGATGTGATTGCAGGAATTCATGTTAAGTTATGTTAATATTACCTTTGGCAGAAACACTGTTCCCTTTTGATAAATACCTTCTAAAATGACAGAAGGAGTTGGAAGAACCAACACAGTTATTATTCTGTTTCTGTCAGGCTGCTGTGTGTGAAGGGAGATTTCACAGATAAGAAGTCCCTTAATGATTTGCTGTGGTGTCTGGTAAGATACAGTTTAAGATGAGTTTTAACTAATAATGGAGAACAATTGATTATTACTGTAACTCACTCTTCTGTGCCTTCAGGCAGTTGATGGTTGCTTAAAAATTTTCCCTCAAAAATTCAAGATCCGAATGACATTCTGATTTATATATATATACACACACACACATATATAGACACATATACATTTACATATATCTATATATGTGTCTATATATGTGTGTGTGCATGGAATATATATCCCAAAGTATTTTTAGCATCCCTGCTAGTTACTTAGATTCATTGAATTCACTCACTAAAGGAATTTATTCCAGTGTCACGCTAGTAGAAGCAAGTCAGTAGAGATGGTCACTGCTAAAAAATTCTCCTTCTCTGCCCTTGCAGCATGGACAGAATTAATCTTTCAGACCCAAGTGATTGGATGGATGAGTGAAGGAGCCTCTTGATATTCTGTGCCCACACAAGAACTTTTGATGCAAACAGATATGGACTCCTTGCTGTCCATGCTCTTCCCTATCTGTTTACAATCAGGGCAAAGCTGAGTAAGACCTTAATTCCTCAGGAACTTGGCAGACTTTATAAACAAGATGAAAAATGATATTCGAAGGGAGCTGGGATTTCACTGCTGCTGGCCTGAGCAGAATAGATGGCTGCTGAGTGCTTTTTGGTATTCTCAGGACAATTAGAATAAACCAGATGGATTTTAAGAGCAGCAGGCAGAGTATCAGTTAAGCAGATCATTTTGGAGTGCTTATTGCTTGTCCTGCCCTCTGTTAAAGTTTTAAATATTTAAACCTAAAATTTTCTTGTGCAAAACTGGCCTTGCCCTGTAAATTTTGGCATTGAATCCGCTATGATTGACAAGGCACATGTATGTGTTAGAAGATGGGAGCCCAGAGGCATAAACACCAGATTTTTCCAAGATCCTGTAGATGTTTTCTTTTGTTTCAGTCCAACTGTTTTCATTTACCTTCCTGAAGCTGAGCAAAAAATATCTCTAACCTTACAAAAATAATGTACATAGGTTTTCTCAGGAGAAAATAGTAGCTGTTCTGATAAAGTAAGGTCTGTGCACTCTTAATTCAATTTAAAATGAAAATACTAAGACTAGTTCTATCCTGGCTGCCCTTCAGCATGCACTTAGCTTGAATTCTGATTACAGACATTGCTGAGATCTGGCTTGTGACCTGCACTAAGCTAGTTTCATTAGAAGAGATTTGGACAATGCTCAGACAAAACTAGATGCACATTTAGCTAAAAATAAGGAAATGGAAACGTAAAAACCTATCCCAAACAAATGTAATTGCTGTGTTTTAAAATGATGTCATTTTTAGCTCACAAAATTATTTCAGGCAGAGCAATGAATGATGAATAAATTCTTAAATTAGCTGGGTCTGGTCTGGGAAGTCTTGCAGTGTCCACACGTGGCATAGGGTATTTATCCTCACAGTCATCAACATTTGTCTCTGTTGCTCTGTCAGATTTGCTGTGTGTCGTGCTGGGGGCAGCCAGAGGACATGTGGAGACCAGAGCAATAATTCCTTGAGGGCTCAATTTCTGCCAAATGTTGAGCACACTTTTCCCATGTAAATTGCATAAGACAGTTCCTGTATGGGACTCTAGGAATATTGTGTTATCAACGGTGCAATATACCCCAGGCATCTATGCCTCATCTCAGTGAGGGCTTGGCTGCCTCTCAACATCACTGCAGACCCTAATGGTGTCCTTAAGGACATTCTTAATCCTGCCCTCTTTTCCAGCTTGCCAAAAACTGTTCTCTCTTGTCAAAACCCTGTTCTTCTCCCCATGTGTCTTAGAACCCAAAATACAGAATCATAGAATGGGTTGTTTTGGAAGGGACCTTATAGATCATTTAGCTCCAGCCCCTGCCCATGGGCAGGGACACCTTCCACTGGACCATGTTGCTCCAAGCCCCATCCAGACTGGCCTTGAGCACTTCCAGAGACAGGGCATACACCATTTCTCTAGGCAACCTGCTCCAGTGTTTTAGCATCTTCACAGTTAAGAATTTATTCCTAATCCAATATAAAGCTACCCTCTTTCTGTCTGAAACCAATATCCCTTGTCCTCTCACTTCATGTCCTTGCAAAAAGTGTGCCTCTAACTTATTTGTAGACCTCTTTAGGTTCTGGAAGGCTGGTAGAACATCTCCCTGGAGCCTTCTCTTCTTCAGGCTGATATCTGATATCTTCACATGATGCATGGGCTTGCCAAAAGAGGGGAGTCTCTTCCTCCAGCCCAGTCCACCACACCATGGTAGTCTACCTCAGGATCTCCTGCAATCTTTGTTCTAGATTATGAACTTTCCAGACAGAGCAGCATCTGAAGTTTGATGTTGCAACTGCTTGTCACTGTCACCATCACGGATGTGTTGCTTCTGTGCCCCTGCCTGCTCAGTGCCCATCTGTGTGTTGCTGACCAGCAAACTGAAATCCACAGCTTCAGCAGGGACAGCCATTTGGGTAATGGCAGCTTTTTATTCCTAAATTCACAGTCTCTACTTCAGGCCATTCTTGCTCAAGAAACTCAGTGCATGGATGCCTCCCTCTAAGGGCTAAGAATCTCAAGTAAGTTTGAGATAACCTCTTTACCATGGCCCTTGTTCCTCCCTCTCCACGTGTAACTGCTTTTTCAACCTTCCACTAGAACTTTTACCATGATCCCAATTAATTATGCTTGGCTCTGTTACTTAATTCTTCCTCCTCCATGCAAAGCATTATGTAAAAGAGAGGCTCCTTCTAAGGCTTTCTCTTGTCCCTTGTGGCTTCCTGCAGATCTCTGGGATAGAATTTATATCATCCAATGCTTGTCAGCTTTCCTTAGCTTGCAATGTCCAGCTGTGTGCTGTGGGATAACACTTCATCCTTTGATTGTTTACCTTATTCCCTCTCCACCCACCTCCACAGGAAATCTCATCAGAGTGTTTGCCACGGGAGTGTCAGTCTTGGAATGAGAAAAGCCAGACAACACTTTTTTCTTCTAAAGCCAGGTCTTCAGTAATATGAAGCTTTTCCATCTACAGCAATAATTTCTGCAGAAACACGATAATTTCCTTCTTACCTTATTTTCTTGGTCAAAATTTTGCCTTTGTTTTAGTTATAGTGGTGTTGTTCTAGTAATAATAATAATAATAATAATAATAATAATAATAATAATAATAATAATTATTATTATTATTATTATTATTATTATTATTTCATGTTAATTCCAAAATGCTGTTTTATTCATTAGCTATTACTGATGGCACATCTTGGAGATTTCTTTTTCAACATATATTCTATTGCTTTTATTTCGTGGAGATAGTTTTATATTCTTCTAACTCTCAAAGATTTGCAGTTTAATAGCATGTACATATGTCTGTGAGAAAATGAGTAAGTGTGGCTCTGTGGCTTACTGCTGAGAAGCAGAGTTGCTTTACTTCCCTGAAATAAATTAGTTCATTTTGTTTTATATTTCCAACATGCTCGGGAGATATAAGTGACTGCCTAACAGAGATGTCCTCCAAGTCATTCTGCAGTAAAGTTTCTGCAGTTCAGGCTCTGGCATCTGTTTATCCATATGAGATTTCTCAATATACTTTCTTGATTTGTTTAATAGGGTATGGACGTGTCTTGCATAGATAAATTACCCAGAGAGAAATACATTGGTGGCTTGCTGGTAGCTCTGCAGAGGTGCAGTTAATAAGTGGCTGTACTACAGCCTGCAATTTTGAAGTTGAATATGCATGTAACTGCATTGCTGGCTCCAAGTCCGTTCTGGGGAGCATTTTGCCCTAATTTTAAAACCTATTCCTTTTAAAAGGGATGCACACAACCTGTAAGGACTGAATAATTACTTTTCCAGGGCATATTGTTCAGCTGTGGGCTTGAGTGGCTAATGGGTAAGGGCAGCAATTCCGATGAATGGGATTGCTTCCAAAGCAGGACTATTTCTGTATGGTGTGCATATATATACATGCACACACACATATAAACTGAAAGAGGGTAGGTTTGGATGGGATACTAGAAAGAAATTATTTACTGTGAGAGTGATCAGGCACTGGAACAAGTTGCCCAGAGAAGCTGTGGATGCCCTATCCCTGGAAATGTTCAAAGCTGGGCTTGAACAGGGCTTTGAGCCCCCTGTTCTAGTGGAAGGTGTCCCTGCTCATGGCAGGGGGGCTGGAACAAGATGATTTTTAAGATCTTTTCCAAGTCAACCATTCTATGTTTCTACGTTTCTTCAATTCCATACATTTCTGTTTAAGTAATCAAGCTTCAGTGGTTACTTCTGCACGTCTGGAATGAGGTGTGCTAGAATTATAGATTATTCTTCAGTGTTTCAAGAATGAATGCATCTTCAGACAGGCTATTTTTCTGTTGCCAAAACACACAGTGAATGACATGATGCGCAAGGGTGACTTCTGAACAATATGACATTATTAATGAGTTTGTTCTCTGAACATAAGCACGGTGCTCAGAGATAACCTGGCACACCGCAGGCACACTACACTCCACAATGAGGCTGGACTATTACAGGGCCAGCTGAGCAGCAAATTCAAAGCCTACATGCTGGCCTTGGGGCTAAGGGTTAAAAGCTTTGTCTGGGTAGCTGAGTAGTGAGACTGCCCCCTCAGTGCCCTAGCAGGAGGAAATGAGCAAAGACTTTGCCTGTACTTACTGAGTAAATGAGCTATCCAGGGATCAGGTTCCTTACTCAATGTATGTTACATGCTCCTAACAGATGCCAGATACTGAAATTCCCCATGCACAGTGGTATTTATTCTGTAGGAAAGCGTTTAATATTTTGCTCTTAAATGATGATGGTAGGGAAAATACTTTTGTAAATGTTCCTCCCTAACCCATTATAGGGTCCTTAAATGTACCAGATTATATGGAGGTACACCTTTAAATCTCATGGACATCTTATACACCCTCAAATCTTCTTCTGCCTCATGGCCTTCCATACCTGGAAATTTTGGGGACTTATCAGCTCCCTGCCTCTGGGTGTATGCTGGCTCAGCTGCTGCACCTGAACTGCTTTTGGGAAGGACATTCTGTGGGACTGTAGCCACGGGACATTACCTGAGAACATGGATGGGACCTGGGTAGAGATATTCAGGTGGAGGGGAGGATCTGAAAGAAGAAAATATATAGCATGGACATACAGGTTCTTCACCACCACTCTGCAGCTGTAGGTAACAACCCTGTCGGACAGGCTCTTACTGCAGTGCCCCAAACACATACTAGAGTCAAGAATAGCAAAATAGGGTGAAACTAAACCACTTAATTAATTTTGATCTCAAGTTCTATATTCTAGTTGTTCTTAGACTATTCCTATACAGAATTCCAGTTCTGTACCAAAACAAATTGTTGATCTGAAGTTTTATTCCACATGGCCTGCATACTGTGTTGGAAAGATTTAGTCTTGGTTAAAAGCTGATTAGAACACAATTTAAAAAAAAAAAGTCACATTTTCCTGTTATTTATAAAGCTCTTGTCTAACATTTTGGTGTGAGGTCTGAGGTTTTTAGTCTAGAGCATCCAAGCATGGAAACTTTATTTGTCTCCTAGGTGATTATGGCTAGCTTGGATGAGCACATAAATCAAACCACTTTTAAAATATTTTTATTTGCTTTAAAAAGCAAGAATGCATAGGACCATAGTGGACTTAAAAATTCCAGGGCTGATGGAGTATTTGAACACAGCAGTGCCCAATGCATAGACAGCAAGCACCAGGGAGACATGAGGCCAGGTAAATTTCACCTGGACACAAGAAGTCAAGTCTTCACCATAAGCGTGCTGAAGTTTTGCAACAGCACCCCGGTGAACTTATGGGGATGTTTTTAGAAGTTTTCCAAACCTGATTGGAGCAATATGATCCCACTTGGGTGCTGCATTTGCCTTGAGTGTGGGGAAATAGAGCAGACCACTGCAGATCCCTTTCAACCAACTCTGTTTTACCATTCCACCCTCTGAGTGGAATGCTGAACATAGATCCATGCAACTTGAATAATTATTTATTTATGTTATTGTTTGATATTTTTTCCAAACCTGTTTAGACAGAGTCCTGAGCAGCCTTCTCTGGGTGACCCTGTTTTGAGCAGATGGTCTCCAGAGATGCCTTCCCCTGAGCTAGCCTGTGAATCTGTGAAATTACATGAAAGCTGAGGAAAATACTCCAGGGTCAGTGGATTGCACTCAGTTCAATCTGTTTGAAAAGAAAGGCTGAAGGGTGGCTTTGCTACAGTGGTCAAGTGCCTCTGTGGAAAGGAGACAACAGGCACTAAAAAAGCTCTTCAGGAGGAAAAGAAGAATTTAAACATCAGAAATGGAAGCAAGATAATTCAAATGACAAAACACCAGTGTTTTAGTGTTGGCAGATTAACCAGCACTTGATATGTCTTTCACTGTACTCCCAGGAAACCTGGTTTAGCCAAACATGAACAACCTTGTTATTAAATACAAGGTTCTCATTCCAAGAGCAGATACAACCAGGTAAACTTAATAGAGCAGGACTCACAGGAGGCTTGCTTGGATGATGTAACAGTAATTATTGAAGGATCTGTGTTTGATAGCTGAAGAGAATAAAATGAAATACAGGAAAAAGGTTTAGTTCACGCTGGTGCAGATTTGTGGGGTCTATTAAAGCTTCAACAACAAATTTTGTTCCTCCTGGGTGTTCTTAATGGCTGCCAAACTGCCTGTTGACATTCTATCTCTTTCATCGTGCTCTGATTTACAAGCAAACTGAGGTATATTTGAAGTAATGAAAATAAGAGTGTTTCAGCATCTGCTTATGGGTGGGTACTGGAGCATAAGCCTGTGATGCAAAGGACAGTATTCCCAGTGCTGGGAATAGCACCAGCGTTTTGCAACTGATAGGGTCTTTCCTTGTATAATCAAAAATCTGTCCCACACCTGGAAAAAATTCTCATGAGGTTGTACACCATTCCCAAGTGGGTACATTTTATCAGAAAAAAAAGAAAAAAGCCTTATGGATGGGATATATCTGTCAACATAAATATTAACGTGGTGTTGCCTGGCTTCACATGAGCACCACTTATTGGTGAGACACTGAAGCTGTTATCTGAAATCTTGAGATCTACTGAGACCACAGTGGAACCAATGAAGGTCAGTGTGACTGAACAACATCGGTTCTGTAAGTAAACAGAGGTTTGGGGACAGATCCCTTACAGACAGACTGTGTCCCCTTTCCTGGCACCATAAGAATACAAGATAATCATGATTTGTTTTTAAAGTAGGGCTCCTTGACCTTTCGTTTGAGCACTGACAGGGGAAAGGGAAATAGGAAGATTTGTTTTCTCTCTGAGGTAGGAGGATGCTCATGACAAAAGAAGTACTGAAGCCATCTTCCTTGCACCCCATGGGACAGAGTGAAACCATCATCACCACTCCAGAAGTCCTGGTTGTTTCCCAAACCCAGGGGTGGTGGTGGCACTTTCCCTCCCATACACAAATGAGCCAGTTCCTGAATTCCTTCAACTCATCCTGCTGCACTGAGCACGGCACCCCAGGGGTGGAGACGTGCTCCAGAGCACACTTCAGCCAGCGCTGACTGACTTTTCTGTGAGAGCAGTGAAGAGAGGGAGGGAAGCCCCCCTGCTGTCAGGGTACAAGTGTCTGCCAGATGTTAGCTGTTCCAGAGGTTGGCTGAAGGAAGCCAGTGCTCTTCCCTAGAAATTATCACCTGGCTCAGCAACTGCTCCTCATAGCCAGTGGTAGTAGCCAAGAGTCCCTGTTTGCTCAACTAGTTCTAAAACAGCAGGAGTCCTTTCCTTTCTCTTCATGCTTTTCCCATCTTTACCAATTCAGTCTTTTGGAAGGTTAGTATGGAGAAACTGCCTCTGGTTCCTCTGTCTTTGTCTCTATATCTCTTTAAGGCTATTTTAGGGCTGTGGAAGTGACAATCAAGAAAAATGGAAACTAGGCTGAACACAAAAATATCCTAACTTCTCAATTTCATTAAATTCAGGTATTGTATTAGAGAAGGCAATTAATTATCTGCCTTTTCAGTATAACTGAAGTTTTTAGAGTGAAATTTTATAGCCTGTAAAATAATGGCACTTACCTTATCCAGCCCTACTACAAGAAACTTCCCTAGTTGAACTTTTCTCTGGGGCTAAATCACCTAACAGACATGCTTTTGCTAAAATAACATTTGAATCCTTAGGGCTTTCCTTTCTGCAGAATTTTTACGTAAATTCTTGGGAGTAAGTAGAGATGACTTCAACTAAGGCTCAGGACCTCTACAAGCAGATCTCAGAGTGCAAGTTCAGGCAAGTTCAAGCAGAGGGTCTGACTTGTTACCAAGGGTGGAGTAACTTGCTCCTGCTGCTCTCATGAAGTTCAGGGATGTGCCCTGCCCAGCCATGCTTAAAACACAGGCTTAGTGAACTTTTGTTCTGGCTCAGATGAATGCTATCGAGTTATCAACACTGGGAGGAATAGTAAAGATCTTTTAAAAGAGAGAACAAACAACAAAAGAAAAGCTCCAAGGTCCTGGAAAGCTGTAGAAATATATAATTAAAGGGAAACTGGGCCTGGTGAATGGCTGTTAGCTGCAGAGAAAGAATAACTTTTCCATTGTAGAATAAATACACACTTCAGGGACCGAGTGCATTTTTCATTTGGCTGGCATAATCTTGCAATCATTCAATATCCACATCTGTTGATCAGGAGAGTCCTGCTCACAGAAAGGCTGCAGAATTGACAGCAGTGCATGTTTCATCAAATTAAGTTAAGGAAAAAGACCCTGTACTGATGCATGACTTTTCATTCAATTCTTTGCCCTCAGTCTTTCTCTGATAATGCTCAACTCTGGAAGGAAACCCAATGGTTAAATGTGCCACTGTGGAGCTTCATAACTCTAATATATCAGGGAACAACAAAGGAAGCCAATTGTCATTGCAAGATGTTTCAAAAAGGCATGGATTCACACAGGGCCTCGTAACACAGTGTAATAACATTTAGCTAAATGGAGTCAGTCTTGCAGGGTTCTGCAAAATGAAGATGAAGCCCATAAACCAAGGATGCCCAATATAAAACACAGAATTAATATAAATTTTAGGATGTCATTAGGATTTAGGTTGAACATTAACCAGCAAAATGTGGCTCACTTACAAATCTACTACTGTTTAATGTCCCTGATAGCAAGTTATGATTCTAATATTATCACAGATGAAATTCAGTTTAGTATCAAATTTTGTTCTAAAGTGGGAAGGCAAGAAACATAGTTAAAATGTATCTAATCCTGAGATTTTTAAAGTGTCAGCTGCAATATAAACTTGTGCAGAATTAAATCTTTAGTCCACGTTAAGAATAATTTTATATATTCTGTTAAAAATCGTTACTGAGATTAACTGTGAAAAATCCCTGCAAACCCCTACAGTGACCCCAAGAAAACCCCTTCCCCCCAAAAAAAAACCTAAATCCAAAAAACCAGTGTTCTTTATCTTCCAGTATTCCTTGGAATTTATTTGTTGAGCCTGGTTTCTCATTTTAATAGATACAAGAGAAGGACAAAGGCTATTGCTAAACATTTAATAAAATGCTCTTCATGTTTCAGATGAGAACTGACCAAGTGCTTTGCATTAAACATCTTCCTCCTTCACATATCTTGTGCCAACCTTCTTCTTTCACTGTGCCCACAAGGGTCTCTTACATATTCTGAATAGAGTTTGACTCTCCCTCGCAGCAACTTAAAATCAGTGAGGCTGCTTGAAAAGAAAGGTACTACTCTGTGTGAATAGGAGTACAAGGAGGAGGACATTAAAGCAGAGACAGTAGAAAAATGGTGTTCTTTCTATTTTATAGGTATATATTTGTGTATTTCCTTTGCTGGTCCATTCACAGATTACATGAATAGAATTGAAAGCTGAATATGACATGCATATTCTCCATTATTCTAAATACAACTAAAGGTAATTGTTGTTAGAACCTATAAATGGTTATGATGCTATACAGAGTCTGAGCAAGTAAGTATAGACCAAATAGGAAGCTCAATTCACATGCAAGTTCACAGCACATAGCTCACCCACATGGTTACTTGTGGTTTTGCATGTTTTCACCTGCCCCAGAATGCACACTGCTGAACAGTCTTTGAATATTTTCTGCACTGATTTTCTATTCAGTGTTTGTTGTGTGAACCTTTTCTGGCATCATGAAAGCCCTGGTTCCTCTGAAGGCTAAACTTTCTGTTTGAATCCTTTAATTTCTTTGTTGTGTTCATTTTGAAGTTTTCAAGCTTAAATAGGAAAATTTCTCTTGGGTCTGTGATGATTTGCTCTTGCTCTCTACAAATACTTGAAAGGAAGAGGTATTGAGATGGGGGAGGTCTCTTTTCCCAAGTAACAAAAAACAGACAAGAGAAAATGGTTTCAAGTTGTGCCAGAAGAGGTTTAGATTGGACATTCAGAAAAGTTTCTTTCTGGCAAGGACTGTCAAGCACTGGAATAGGCTCTCCAAGGAAAGTGGTGGAGTTACCATCCCTGAAGGTGTTTAAAGGATGTGCAGGTAGGTGCTTATAGACATGGTTTAGTGGTGGACCTGACAGTGCTGAATTAAAAGTTGGACTCTATGATCTTAGAGATCTTTTCCAACCTAAACCATTTTATGATACTATCTTTCTTTTTGGTGAACTCATTTAATCAGCTTTGCACGATACTGAAAAGTCATACAAGCAGATCACTTCTAGATATTTCAGATTATTCCAAAGCTGGCAGGAAGAATTGATTTTATAACATTTTTGCTTCTTTTCACAACTTCATTGTTCCTTCAAAAATGAGAATGCAACGTTTCATTTTTGTATTTCCATGCAAAAACATTAAGAATCTTAGTGAATGAACATCTGTTCTGAATGCACAGCAGTTAAGTTTGCCTTCAAATTAGGTCATTGCTTAGAAGAAGAGTTTCCTTCATTACCATGCTTAGAAAATTGAAGGGAATTGGTCTCTTCTGCTTCAGCTCCATTATCCAGGAGCTGACTAAAATGTCTTCTTTTTAAGAAGTGTTGAGCTCTTTCAGAGTCCAGTGTTCAAGGGCGACAGGTGCTAAACAAAAATGAGAGCTTAAACCACATCTGCTAAGGGGACTAAATATTGATTTTGAAACTGTAAGCAGGAAGGCTTTGACTTTTCAAAGTAGTAATACTGGGCAGATTTTTTTTATGCATTAATGACCTTTCTGAAAGTGGCTTTACCCTTTGGAATGGGGAATGGCATCTTTGGGGATTAAATGTGTTGCACAGCATGATTAATTGGAATATATACTGTCACTTAGTTCTCCAGGGTTTTTTTCACCCAGGAGCAGTGGGACCTGCTGTTACACAACTGTCCCAAAATGCATTGTTTAACTCTCTGACCCTCCAAAATAGAGGTTGCATATGAACTGCCTGTGAGTGTCCCTGGCCCATTCTAGCTCTCAGGCTCTTCCAGAGAGTCTTTTGGAGAGGGTCAAAGCCATGTGACATGGCCCAAACTTCACTGGAATAATTTAATACTGCAAATTTACAGTGCAGACCATTAATTTCCACTGCTGAGCCTTCTGTGCAACTCTTTAACTTACAAATATATTAATATATTTTACACAGATGTAGTCTCAGACATGCCATCAGTGACTTCATTGATGCAATTTGTGCCATAATTCCACGCGAGCCTCTGAAAAAGGTTTTTGTGTTGTGGGATATGGAGTCCACACCACAGGGTGCTTTACAGCTGAGGAACTGAGATATGGGAGAAATAAAGCATGGACTCCTACACACAGCTATTTTCAGCTTTAACTGAGAAAGCAATTTTCAGATTGCCTCTGTATTAGATGAAGCTATAGAAGAATCCAGGGGAGAGTTTTTACATACCAAGACAGAGATGTTTGTAGAGGGAGACTGAAGTCCACTCAGGCCATGTCTGGGTTGCACTGTGAGTTTCTCCATGGGTGAGATGGGACAGAACTCATGGATTAGTTGCTACAGGCACATCACTGCTGTGGGAGACAGCAGCTAGGCTGGAATAGCTGCAAAAAGTTCCATGCTAAGTCAGTGTCAAGCCTAGCACAAAAGGAAGTTTTTTAAGCCCTAGGCAAGATAAGGTTGGTCGTATGATGTTGAGATAGGTAGAAAGGATCACACAAAGGATGCTGAGACAGACTTAAATATTTAAAGTTTTATTCATGGAGTCTGTAGCTGCTGGCACACACCCACTCTAAAGTTCCTGTTGGGAAAAATACCAAGGAGAGAAAGAATGAGAACAGGGAAAACAAAAGCTTTCCCCTGAGGATGGCCAAAAAGAGGTGCAGCACAATCTCCAATGAAGGTATCTTCTGGTGATCCTCTCCAGGTGATGCTAATGATGATGACTTTCCTCCATGTTTTTCCTTAGTGACCATTTGCCTCTCATTGTGACCTATTCAAATTCCCGTCTGGATATTCCTGCTTGAAACAGTTTGCTCTGAATGAGCCCAAGTGTGTCACAGGGAGCTTGGGTATATAGGTCCAACTGGAGGTTCAAGTCTCTGTTAGCCATGTTGTTGACTAATTTATGCTTTTCCTTTAATGTAAACTTCAAGCTATAAAAGAAAGAGTGGGGAAGAGCAAGGGGAAGGAAGAAGTCATTCTTACTCTGGTGAAATTTCTTCCCATGAGAAATCTGAGATAAGAATTTGCAGGTGCAACACCATGTGAATAGCAGCACGAAAACAACAGCAGGAGAAAGGTTAAAAATAATGAAGCAGCTTTGGTGAAAGCTAACAGGCCTTCAAGTGGAAAACAGACTACAGAACTGCAAAGCCAAGGACCTGAGCAATACAAGGTGAAGCCATTCTGCAACAGCTTGGTGTGTGCTCGTCTCTCTCCACTTCAGCTGTTTTCTTACATCCTGCAGCACCTCTGCAAGAAGCAGGTAGGAGCAACAAAGGTTTTTCTGTGGGTTCAGGTAATCATAACCATAGGCACAATAGTCCCATGTGCATCAACAAGGAATAATTGTCTTCTATTATTAGACAGAAATTCTTAGACTGCTTTATTAGATTTAATCAATCTGTCTTCAAGACTTTACACATCTCTCTTCCTCCAAATTTATTAGAAGTTATACATTTGTTATGTTCACAATCACACAAAATCACAGAATCAATTTCTGTAAGAGGTTTGCAACCACAGGTTTATTCTCTGGCCAGCTGTACCGCATTTAAAAATCTGTTCCTGATAAATCTGTGATTGCCTCCACATTCACTTCTTTTACACCATCTGAGGATATAGCCCTCTGGCTACAAACACCAACTAACTGCTGTTCCAAGCCATAAAATCCATTACAATATTAACTTGGCATGTGTTCTGTACAATAACAATTTTCTAGGACAGTAAACTTTTTGAGGATAGTAAACTCACAATATTTCCCTGGTTGCACTTATATATTTCAGTCTGCTGCCAAGTGCTGCAGATCTTCCTGAGTCTGGCAAAGTTCCACATTTTAACAGAATTGTTGTTGGTGTGTATCATTTCTTTACTTACAATCCACTTGGAGATATTTATTATTATTGGTCAAAGACGTCAAATTCAATAAAAAGAAAATCCCAAATAGACCTTGAGAGTGCCCCTTGTTGCATTTTCAAATGTGAGACTCCAGCTGGTGCTGTGACCACTACAGAAAGCTCAGTGTAAGCCTAGAGGCAGGAAGCTGTGAGGAGAGCAAAGCAGCAGGGAAATGATGGCACTTGTCACTCACACAACAGAGTCCCAGAATGTCTAAGCACAGTGGATTTTGGAGGAATTCAGCCTGAGCAAGTTTGTGGGGCTGTGAGAAGCTTCTGTCAGTGAAAGGTGATGTGGGAGACCATGGGAGGGCATTTGACTGTGTGCATAACAAATGGCTGCTGAAAGCTGATACCTTCTGCAGAGTGAGATGGCTTTGCTTGCATTTTGTATGAGATGTTATTCTTTGAAAATACAGGTAACGGGCCAGGCCTGGGGCAGGTTCAGCAAATTTTTGAGTGACAGCTAATGAAAGAAGCTGTCAGCTATTATAGGAAACCTGTGCTGAGGTGGGATTGATAAATACTGCTGGCCACATCAAATACTGAAGGCTGGTAGCAGTTGACAGAAGCCTCTAATTCCTCCAAACTGAGCTGGACTTGGTCATAATGACAGATACACTAATTAGTCCCCAACACCAAGAATGTACTTGTCAGGCCCCTGGAATGGATGGCAATTGTTGTACAGGATGAAAAGGAGCAGGTGGGGAAAAGTGTGTGTGTATAGACACCCATCCATGCAAAAATTGTTTGTGACATGTGACAAATATATATTACATAATGTATTAGAACATGAAGTATGCAGAAAGGGGACCCTGTAAATTTGGCTGAGTGTTCCACTGGCTGTGGTGGGACAGGGTTTCACTGCTTTGCTTGTGGCCAGTCTGCCTGAACCAAGGAAATGTGAGTGATTGCTTGGGTGCCAAACTGAGTTCATAGCAAAACAGAGCAATAAGCATTTCTGGAGAAGGCAAAATCTGAAGAAAAGTCATAAATCACTATGGGTTACAAAATCTCCTCCTATATTCAGTTATTCTCTGATGATGATCAAAGTGGGGGAGTATAATCAGAGGTGCATAGAGTAAAACTTACTGTTCTGGGAATCTTCAGTATTGTAAAAACATCATCTCTCTCTCTCTCTCTCTTTATTTCTCTTTGTTTAGAACTTCAGTGAACTTTCAAAAGCCCCATGTAGGGATTCTGTATCCCTGATGCAGAGTCAGGGAGGCACAGACACAGCTCATGTTTCATGGCTCTAGAAAAGCTGGGCAGAAAGAGACGATGTCTACAGCAAGCCTTGTCCTGGTTGTAGGCAGGTGCTTGTGGAAAATATGAGGATGAAGTTCTTAGGGCAAGTGAGTCAACAATGAACTCCATCAGAATTCAGTTTTCAGCTCTTCAGCATCTGAATATTTCATGTTGTACATAAAACAATGGTGACTTCAGGGATAGTTGGAATTTATTTTCTTCTCAAAGAGGTCTTCTGCATTGCTTTTTTGACATTTTCTTTAGTTCCTTGTTGAGCAAGGGGACTTTAATTATTCATTCTCTTATCCTTGTCCAGGATTACAAGAAGTAACAGCTTGTTGCCATTTTCCTGCCTCCAGTCCACCTGAGACACTCAGGCTCTGAATATAAGATCAGCCTTGATTAGATTTCTACAGATATGTGTATTGAGGAAAGCTGTATCTCATTCTGCACTCAGGTTCTGCATCTCAATTTTGAGACTATTTATTATTAATATCATTGCTGCTTATCATCTCTTCTGATATTAAGACTGTAAAGCCAGGTAGTATTTGACTTTGAAAAGTCTATTCAAGGTTGTACCACCAATTCAAAAGTTCTATTTCCCATAAAAAATAAACTTAGTATGCAGCAGACTAGATGAACTGGACTCACCTGTTTAAAGATTTTTTTTTTGTGGTAATCTGATATAGGAGTATTGTAGTCTCTTGATATGGGAGTATTGTAGTCTCTTGCAGAAAGAATTCACTCCCAAAATTAATTTGTGAACACGTGAAAAACACACTTTGTGCTTACACATTTTATATTATAGCCATTTGCAAATCAGGCTAAGAACAGAATATGAACAAATTGTGATTACAATACTCTGAAAAGAAGTTGCTCAGGGAAAAAATGTTGGTAACAGATGACTACCAGACTAGCAGAAAATGTTACTCTGAGATCCAGGACCTGAATTCCAATTTTGGGACTGTATTAACTATGAGAACAGTTAGGCATGGATGAGTTTCATTTCACTGCTGGTTTTTTTTTGGTTTTTTTGGGGGGGGGGGGTGCTGTGGGGAAGGGGTGGGACTTCGAAGGTTTTTTCCAAAATGAAATCATTATCTACTTAAAGCTGGAATTGCCTCTAGGAAGTCTTAGAAGAGTCTTCACAGAAAGAAAAGGTTACAACCAGGATGTGGCTAACCTCGAGTGGAGCCAGTTAACACATGCTGGTTTAAACCACTGAGGGATCTGATTTGCTTCTCTTCAGGCTTGGAAATAGGTTCAGCCCCCTGTAGATAAGTGTTTATATCTCACCTTCCATGGAAATGCCAGGTAGCTGCCTGCAGTCCAGATTTGGCAGTAGCCAGGACCCTGGAAGCATTGAGCTGCTGTGGGTCAGCTCATTGTACCAGTCTAACTCTTAACTGTGGTAGCAATAATCAGTCAGGGACTTCAATTTTGGGCCGTGAGATGAGCCTTATTCAGGGACATAATTTCTCACTTTGGGAAACCTGTAGCTGGCAGATGGTCAGAAAAAATTAAACAAAGACAACCATAAACACACGAAGTTGGTTTTGCTCCCCCAGTACATCTTAGGGAATTCTACTGGATCCCTGCCCCGCTCAGTTCCAGGATACTATTTTGTAGCTAGGCATCAAGTTGTGATTCAAGTATGTCCCTGCTTGCTCCTGATGTGCTGTGCCCCTGGGCTTGAAAAGGAGGGTGTTTCCTCCTGTGCTGCCATTTTAAATTCCATCTTAAGACACAACTTGAGCTCTGGCTGCTGCATATCAAGTAACAGCTATGTTTACTATGCAGGAAATATTTTCATGAGCAGTGAAAATCCACTCTCATTACAATACTTTAATTCTTGGCTTGTTCTGACCCCTATACCCTGAGGCTAAGGAAAGGTACTTTTTGATGCCTGTCAGAAGTAGCTGTCTCATGAGAAAGGTGGATGCTTTCTGCTCAGGATTTTAATTGGGGGACCAAGAATGTCTTCACAAGGACGAGTCACTCATGCCCTTGGGGCAGCCCTGATGAGTGTAATGCATTTTCTCAAAAGTGGAAGCTAAGTAGGCATTTTCATACATATTATCTGCCACTATAATTAATAGATGCCTGTATTTATGTATCAGAGCTGAGTGGTGATGATAAAAAAAATTGCTTAGTGTTCAATGTGTCAAAATATTAAATAAGACTCAGATACCCTGAGCCCCAAAAGGCTGCAATAAATATTCCCAGCTCTCCACTAGTTCCCCTTCTAGCTGTCACATTCTCCTCTGTTCTGATTAATAGAATCAACCTTCTAAAGTTAAAGATAAGGAATACTTTTAAATGGTGAAGTAGAGCATATTCTCTTCAGTCCAGAGGAAGCAAGTGATGTAAGAGACTTTAGAATGGCTTTCAACAGGAGATTTAACTGACTTTGTGAAAGATATTTTCCCCCATCTCATCTTTCTTCCCCCTTTCTGATGGATAGCCACTCATACTTTGTTCAAAACTCACGTCTGTTGTCTTTTACACTAATTTTGCACAGATAACAGCTTTCACAGATATTAGGATGGCAAACCCCATACCTCAGAGGTGTTTTGCATTGTTTTGTTTCCTATCATTCCTCAGTTTTTCCAGCATCTTTGATCACATTGTGAATATGGTCCAAAGGAAGTGCTTTCACTTACCTAAGCACAAGAAGAAGGCAGATTCCCTGTGGTCACGGAAGAATTGTTCACAGAAGGCTAAATTCTTTTGGCAAATCTTCAGGTGTCAGCTAGGTCTCTGAAACAATTAGCCACAGCTGGCAGTTACTGTTTTTTCCATCTTGGACAGGAAGTCTTTTTCCATAAGCCTGCACAGCCTAATGGTAGATTCAGTTCAGACCATGTCCTCTGCACATTTGCTATGGAGTTGATAGGAAAATCCCTTGTACCTGTGGTCTCAATTAGCCATAACATGTATTGCCATTAATTAGATACATGATCTGTGTGAACCATATTAACATCCCCAGGTGCTTCTGGCAACGAGGAGCATGAAGGTCTTTAGGCAGTGACCATTAACTCACAACTGTTATGTTGGTGGAGGTGAGTTTATGTATTGTCAAAAGTGAGGTTTGCTGCTTGTGAAAAACCCGGCATTGTTAATTTTTTTGGACAGGCTTCAAGCACTCCTCATCTCTCTCAGTGTTAGATGCTATAGAGTAGACATGAGTGCAGTTTAAGTTCCAGAGTTTTAATCCTTAGGTAGAAATCCAGGTTTGGAAGAACCTGTTGATGAGAATATGGAGAAGGAGTGTATGACGATCTCAGGTACACACTTCTACTTCGCAGATACAACTGAGCCAGGGGAGTTTCAACTTCTTTGCTTCCAGACATGCTCACAATCAAAAACCACTTTAATAATAGAGGAAAGACTAGCTTGAAGGAAAGACTTGCCTATTAATAAGTCATGAAAAGGAGGAGGACTGAGGGCCGCTTTCATGGGTTGGTTAAGGTGTTGATAATGTTGGCCCGCAGGGACACACTAGGGAACACACGGGGAGCATTGGCATCTGCTTTTCCTCAGACTGAATGTTCTTTCAAGCCAATCAAAAGGAAATGTACTAGTGGTGGAAAGAGCAGAATCACTGAACAAAATAATAATGCTGTTGTTAGTCAGAAAAACTGTCAGAGTACTCATGCCTGGGCTCTTGCTCTTAAAATTTAAATACCTGAGAGTTTGCTTGCACTGTACCTTGTCAAGCTTTAAGTAAACAAAATCTTTAACAGTCAGGGCAGTTTAGGATGTTCTGTAGCTGCAGCCACTAGGGACACACCACAGACATGGGAAGCCCCACACAACAGTGACTACTGGATGGACTTCAGGATGAGGGTGGCAGTCAGGTATGGTAAGAAATAGAAGCCAGGGCTTGATGTCAGAAAAATCGATGCTGTTTTTAAATTGATGTCTGTGGGAAAGATGAGGGATCAAGATCTAGGCAGAACAACATGGAAAACAGGAGGGAACTGTGGGTCCAGGCCAAAACCAGTTGCTCAGTCTTGAAGTGTAAACCTTGGATATTGGGTTGTCACTCTGAAAAGAGGACTCAGGACCCCAACATCAGTGTTCAGAGGAAGAACTCATGGCTGTGTGGATAGAAAATGGCTACAAGGGTGAGACACATGCCAAACACCATGCTGAGCAGCAAAAGCACTCAGCTCACACAACACAGCTCACACAGCTCTCCTGGCTGGCCCAAGAGCTGGAGTGAGGCCCCGGTTCCTGTTGCAGAACTCAGTTTCCCAGGGCCAGACAGTGGCACTGCTGAATTGCAACACAAAAATCTCTCACCAAATTTGCAAAGATCATTCATGAAAATGTACGTGACCACTGATGCCTTAAAACCAGCCCCTTTATTTGTGTTTTCAGGTGCCTTGAGGGCAGGGCACTCAGCCATGCCTTAGGAGGGGGGGAATCTGTCTGAAGCTTATCAAAATTGTATCCTTATAACACCATTCAGTATGAATGTGTGTTCTTTTATTCCTCATTTGAAATGATCCCTGTGGATCTCAGAACAAAGCAATGTGTGACCTTCATGGTAGAATTGTAGGACAAGAGTGGTATGACAGTGCTGAATGGTTTGGTACTTGTAAAGAATTTGTTCTAAACCCTTGGAAAAAACAGAATAATCTGTTTCAGGCATATTTTTTCCTTTGGGAATATACTAGAGCAGATTATGAAGTCTTGGAATTAAACTGTTCTTAGAGAACATGATCCTTTGAACATTGATCTCACGGCTCCGAATGAAGATTAATACTTTGTGAACAAGTTAGGAAAAGACAAATGTTGTGGAATGATTCCTTTTTTTCTTATGCTGCGCTCAATTCCTATCAGTAATGGGCTGTCTTCAAGAATGGAAAATGTGGTCTGAAGCAATATGTGGCATTGCAGTAGACTGGGAAAAACTTGGTGGCTAATTAGCCAGAATAATGATTTGTACTATGAGGAGATAGGGAGGCTTTTCTTTTTAAGACCTAAGTGACCTAAATTTTCAACTCCTTTCCTTTATGGTCCCATGATCTGGCAGGGTGGCTACAATATTGCTTACAATCACATATGCCAGCTATGCACATTGTTTAATTGGCCTGAACCAATTCGCTAATTTTAAGAGTGGTTTGAAAAACTAACACTGATATTCATGGAGTCTAGAAATTTGTCTGCTTGGAAGAAGAATCCCTTAAATTACCCAACCTACAACCTGTTCCTCTAATCCTTGTTCAAACAGCAGTTCCACTGTTTTTGATAAAACCCTGCATTCGATGTAAAGTCTTAGGAGAGACTGACTGCAAATTAAATCCAGCAGCTTGGCCATCTAAAAGCAAATTGGGGAAAATCCATTATGCTTGTTTTTCTGAGGAAACATGGTAGTTATTTTACAAAATTTGAATAGAAAGATGAAATTCACAGGATTTTCCTGGCTTACAGTAAATAATAAATTATGGCTTGATTTTTCCATATGACATTACAAGTGGCTAGTAATTTACAGGACTTGTCTTGAAAATTGATAAATGTCCTCAGTTAAAGACAATGGTCTGGATGTAAAAAATGGTTAGTACCAAAAGGCATGGAGCTCCAGCTTGTTGATGTTTTAAGCTCACATTTTTTCAAGCTTCTACCATGACCAAGAATTGTTCTTGAAGAGACACACCTGAATTATCTCCTGTCTTATCTCTTTCTTTTTCACAGCAATCTTATTTAACCATGACTTATGTTTTGAAGCCATATCCCTCAAGCATAGCTAAAGGACAAACTGTATGAAGAACCCTATAAATAATAAATCCTACTTTTAAATGTCAACTCTAAACAAACATCCTAAAGACCATTTCGTTTGTTTTTAAATTATATGGAACAATAGAATTTTGCAGAAAACCAGCCTCTGTGACATTTCTTTACATTTCATATTAACAACAAACAAGCAGATTTCCAGGAGTGAAGCTGAACTTTCTATTCTCCCACTTAGTTTCTTCTGGGTATTCAAAATAGCTGTCACTCCTCCTGAAAACCAGTGGCCTCTCTGAGTCTTAAAAATTCTCCCCTCCCCACACCACCCCCACTTTTTATGCTAAATGAGTTACTGGATTTTAAACTTAATAATCAAAATTACTCCTTCTAGTTCAAGTTTCTGAAATGATTGTCCTAATTTCTCTTTTTTCTTGTGCCTCTTGCCTCACATTGCTTCCTGCATTATACCATCCACTGATTGATTTATGAATATTTCTCTCCAGAGCAAAAACCTAATTTGCCTTTTTTATGCACAAAATTTTTATACCCTGGTGTTAGATTTGAAAATTCTCTCATCCATACTGATCTAATAAGTATTTCTGTCTTGTGGAAGCTAAGGATGCTTGCAGTAAATTCTGTTCTGGCAAGGGCGTCCCCTGGAGGGTCCATAAAATTCCAATGGTTGCATTCCCTTTTTATTTAAAGTAAGGCAAAAAAGTTGGCTATAAAACCAGGGAAGAGGAGCATCTATACATCATGTGAGGGCTTATCTTGATGAAACCCAAAGTCAGGGAATAGAGCTCTGTTTTAAATAGAATAATCCTGTCCTCAAACATTTGGTGTATCACAGATGTTTACTTGTTTCTCTGCTGCAGAGTCAGCCCACACACCTTCATTTTGATCTCCAAAATGTTGTGGTTTGGGTCCTTTCCCCCCTTACTCCATGATCAGGAGAGACAGTATTGTGGTTTCTCTCTGTCCTAATGGGCATTCCCAGCTGCTAAGCTTGGCTTGCAGATGTCCTCAGAGACGCTGGGACTCCACCCTCCCACTGAACCTCTTGTGTATTTTTCTCTGGACTCATGACACCCCACCCACAGCTTGAATGTTTGTACAGCATCTTTCTCACATTTACCACATTCCTTTCTGTTAGTTTTATTTGTTTCTCTTCCTCATCAATATTATAATTTTTCCTTTTCCCACAAGACCTTCTTGGGAGAAATCCATGAGTCCACTCCCATGTGTCTTTGGTCCCGGCTTGCCTCCTGCCCTTGAGGCCCATTCCTACCCAGGCAGCATCCCTACTTCTGGCACAGCCTTTTGAGAATTGGATTCCCTCTTGTAGGAGCAGACACTGTTAGAACCAGATGCATCTGAGGATTCCTGTTTATTTGTTGTAGGGAATCACGAATACCATCTCCTGCCAGCTGAATATCCCCCAGACTGGAGAAGGACTGCTCGGAGAGGAGTGGTGAACACTTGTTTTCCTCTGGGACAGGATACATCTGTGGTTTTAATCTCTCCAGTGGTTCCCTCAGGGATGAGAAGGGGAGGGACAGGACCATCCTCTGCACACTCCTATCCCCTGGGTGGCTGATGACTTGATTTGGATTATTTTCATCTTGAGTAACTTCACTGAATATGGTAGCAGAGCATGAGAATCATTCTACTGGCAGGTTGTGCCTGTTAGTTGAGATGTCAAAGTGCTTAGAGCAGCTTTCTGGGACAAGAGAAGCCATGGGCTGGCACAGAGGGTAGACTCAAGGGAACCACAGAGGATAGACTGAAGGGAACCAAAGCCCTTTGCATGGGGCTGAGGTACAGGTCTTAGGGAAGTTACCTTTCGCTCCTTCACTTATGCAAGGAGAAGAAGCTGGCCCTTTTTTTCTTTCTGTTTAGCACTTGTGATTTGGTTTCAGCTGTCTAATGAGGCCTTCTCAAGTGTGTGGTTCCTGGTGACTGATACCACCCTTGCAGACAGGTTGTTAATGGAGGCAGATCCTTGTGCCACATAAACCCACGTAGATCTCCTGCCTGCAGCAGAAGTACAGTGGCCAAGTGCATAAAATCACTGGGAAATGCCAGTCAGTTACCATGAACTCCCTGCAAATTGCCTTTCCTATCTCAAAGTGATTATAAGTTTGAGGACTGGATTAGAGAGTGTAAGAGTGCTTTTGCTCTACAAACTCCCTTAGGGAACAAAAGAATTGAAATGGTTAATGAAGTATTCAGTGAGTTTGCTGTTTGCTCCCTCCTGCTAGTTGTTTATTTCACTGAGAGCCAGCGTGGGTACTAAGCTTCCCTGATATCTTTTTGCTTTTTTTGTGGGGCTGCATGTCTGGGACAGAGGGGGGCAGGTTCTTTAACCTGGTCTGTTCTTGGGGAATTTGTGGTATTTCAGGTCTGTACCTGTATCTGGGACACAGGAGGATATAAAGGTCCATGTTATATAACAGTTAGAGTCATCCATTTCTTTTTTATCATATCTAAAATTATATTTTTTTTTTTCTCGGATGTTAGCATGTATTCTTGTCTCTATGACTCACTTGGTCTACTCAGATTAAGATAATGAGATAAAAGAAATATGTGTCATTTTGTTCACAATTATGCAACGACTCTAGTCACTGCAAAACACACCTCAATTGTCATAAGGTCCTTGAGGAATTATAGCATTTGAGGTGTGAAAAAAAAAAGGTGAAAACGAGCCATCATCGTGTTAAAGACTTCTGTGGCTGAGCAGAAACACGTGCATCTTTTCTGCTTCTGGTAGCTGAAAATCATTGCTTTTGCTGACAACACAGTGCTCACCATCTTTGTTAGCTAACTTATGAAGAACTGAGTATGCAGGGAAATTCTTTTATGGTTTGTACTTGGCTGGGAGCTGTCAGAGCCTTTTCTTTCTGCCTTCCTCTCCTGTCAAGTGGGAATAAGTTTGAAGAGCTGAACTGGCTCTTTTGCTCCAGAGTGCCCCTGCTCTGGGACACAGTGCTTTGGGCACTGCTGCACTGGGCAGGGACTTGGTAAAGCAAAGAAGCAGCAGGTTTTCACAGGCAGCTGAAGCCTTTCCAGGGCTGAGCAGGACAAAGGTGTTTGATGTGACTGATAGGTGAGAGTTTTCATTTGGGTATAGGAGAACTCCATTTCTGTCTTTTCCTGAGGAGATGTTAATGCTCAGCTCGGTGTTCAGTGCTGTGTGACTGCACTAATCAAGCGCTGGATTGGGAGCACTTGGTAGCTGTCTGTCCCTTCAGTCTCTGTAAAGGCTTTCCCTAAGGTCCTTGGGACAATCTGGCTTCTTGAACAGACATATGCAAATAATTTGCTGTGATTCTATACACAGCCCCAGAAATTGTCCTGCTGGTCTGTAGCAGACACAAAACCACTGTCTGCTCTGGTTCCTTTATCAGTAGAAGGGCTTATATGGGTCGCAAAAATCAAACTGTAAAATGTAATAAAATTTGCCAATTAAATGAAAATCTAGTTTTGGTGAAGGATGTACTTGATGACTGATTAGGACTTCCCTCTACCTCCAGCATTTTATTACATGCTTCAAAATGTAGTTACATCTCTTGTCTGTTGTAAACCTAGAAGGTTATATGTGCTTAGCAATCCTGTGAAATGCTACTGAACTTCAAGCATCTAAATGCAGCATTTGAGTCAGAAGGCTGATCTCCCCAGGCTCCTCACATAGTCAACAGAGGGAAAAGATATCCTCCAACAGGCAATTTGTGCATGCAAGGCATGTTCCTTCTGCAAATTGTCCTCTGGAGGAATTTCTTCCCTTCTGCTGTTTAGTGGGGTCCTGTGGCTGCCAGCCACCACAGCAAATAGCTTTGTGGGCAGCTTGGAGGCAGGCTGGAAGCAAACCTTCCTCAAGGGCTGGGGCAGTATCCAAGGGCAGCTTTGGGGATGGGTCAGGGCTGAAGAGCTCCCCTTCTTTTCTCAGGGAATTAGGCAGATGAGGAGCTCAGAATTTCAGCACAGCCAAGGAATGTTCTGGACTTTGAGAAAACGTTCTCTGCAGCAATTCCTATGCAAACCATCCCATCAGCCAGTTTCTGGGCTGGTTAGTGAAATTTTATAGCTCAGCTGGTTAGAGCTTGGTGCTAATATCACCAAGGTTGTGGGCCCAGTCCATATACGGGCTGTTCCCTTAAGAGCTGGACTCAAAGGTCCCTGTGGGTCCCTTCCAACTCAGAGTGTTCTGTGGCATTCTGTGATATTTATTTGTAGCACCAGGGTGGGTGCAGGTGGAACAGCACAGGCACAGCTGCTCACTGTCCAGGGAAGGTAAAACATAGCCACGTGTCCAGAGCAGATTGATCTTGCTTCTTTCCTCCCAAAAATGTGTGTCTGGTGTCTGGGCCAAGAGGAGAACTTTGGGAGGGGTGATTGTGTCATGCTTGAGGGAGCTGCTGAGGCTGAACAGGTTTCAGAGGATGTGAAGTGAGTGGGGAGGAGGTGACAGGGTGGAGCTGATGTAGACACAGCCAAAACCCAGCCAAAAATGGAGAGTAAGAAACCAGGATACAAATGCAATCAGAGAATTTCTTAGTGCCAATGGGGACTGATCAGAGTTTGCTGCCAGATGCACTTAACTGGCTGCAACCACATGTAGGAGGAGACCACCCACCTGTGAGGGTACAGACAGTGAGGGAAAAAGTGGTTTAAAATCTCCGACTTCTTTTCCTCAGGTACTACAATTTTCTTTTTTTTTTTTTTTTTTTTTTTTAAATTTTTAATTTTGAAAAACTATTTTTCTCAGTTTTGTTACCTTTTTTTTTTTTTAATAGAAAACCTTTGGGCATTGTGGAATTACTTGTTATGAGAAAAAGCCTCAGTTATTCAAAGTTCCACCTGACATGGCTAATTGCTTGCAAAGTGTGGAAACCAGGTTGGGGGAGGGAGTGAATATCAGAGATGTGTTCATCCAGGCACACAATGCTTTGTAAAATATTAGTCTGCTGAGTACAATATCCCTAAAAAAATTGTTAGTGCTTTACAACATTCCTGACTCTTCAAAATTTGATTATATTTTGACATTGGGATGACTTTAATTTGCAAGTTTTCATTCTCTATTCTAACTCCAGCCTGTTTGGACAGATGGTCAGTATCTGCAAATGAAAACTGGAGTAACATAAGTATGGGTGTCACCCCCTATCTGCATTTCATAGTGGAAACGGCTTTCTCAAGTCTCAGGTGATAAATAAGATCCTCATAAATAGGAACTGAAAGAAGGACAAAAAGCAAAAAGAAAAAAATGTGATACAGATTTATTCACTGGCTTATACCTCAATTATTCTTATGCTCATAGTGTTCCAGAAGGGAATCTTCTGGCATCATGAACTCAGATGTGTTCATGATTCATTAGAAACAGAATTTGAAGTGCAGAAGAAAGTAATTCACGTTCCCCAACACCCATCCTCTAGAAAAAGGGACATATTATGTTTTAAAGGTCTTCTATTTTTTTATCTCAAACGCTAGAGTAGGAGCTGCTGTGTGAATTGACACAGGCAGAAACCTGGGACAACCACAAACTTGTGTCTAGGACATGGAGTAAATTTATTTCCGTTGCCATGTGAAGCAGGAGACCCCAAGGCAATGCATGGACAGGAGTACTCAGGTGGAGACACAGGCACCATTAAACCTGGTTCATGCCTGGCCTGCTGTCCACACAAGATTATCAAGAGTCACTCAAATGATTTACAGTCCTCCTTGCCAGTCTTCCACTTCTATCCATTCCTGCCAACACTTACCATTTTCAGCTACAGAACTGAGATGTGGAGAGCTCATCCCTGTTAAAACCATAGGCTTTTTAATGGAGCAGAGTCAGCTCTGGAGCAATTTGCCTTTGAATTTGCAGGAATACAAAACAGAGCCAGGGACAGAGCTGACTCCTTAGATTGTGTCAGTCAAAAATGCAGCTAAAAGACTGGCAGGCAGTGGTTTAGTCACTAGCATGGTTTTTTGGTATGGTTTTAACCCATGAGAAAGTGAGAGATAATCCAGGCCTGTGACTCTCCTGCAGAAAGAAGCATGGACATAGCCAGCATGTTTTGGAGCATGAATTTTTCTATGTGTATCAAGGTGAGCCCTTTGCTCTTAGTGCTAAATTATGAGGAGCCTTTGAATGCTTAGCCATTCTCTTTCCATTCAGCTCAGGTGGTGATAGGCCTTATTTGAAATTCTTGAGCGACACAGGCGTGTGCAACAAGAAATTAAGAAAATATATCATTAATGGTTTTCCATTTTCTGTGTCATGATGCACCACTTACCAAGGTTTTACTCATGTTTTCCTTTTATTGACTTCTCTATTTTTTCTTGTGTGATTTTTTTCCCCTCGGTGCAGCTGTTCTATGAGTGACCCCAGTTTGCCCCACAACTGTGAATGGCTGAAGTGGGCTCAATAATCCCACAGACAGGCAAAGAGACAGAAATTGAAATATCATAAAGCTAACAAATTGCTATAGGAACTACAGAAAACAAAGAAAGGAATAAAGAAGCTTAACACTAATAATAAGCAGTATGTGCCCCCTCTATCATCATCAAATATGTCATGATTTTGTACCCTTCTACACAGGTACAGCTGGAGCATGAAGTCAGTGGAAATGCAATGTCTCAAATCTTGCTAGAATTCAGTAGTAAATCTGTCACAGAGCTGTTGGAAGTACATGGAATCTGGAGTGTCACACAGGAAAAGGTGTATGGTGAGCAGGGTAAGAACAGGAGACCTGGGCTGAGCTAATGAAATCCTTACAAACCAAAAAGGGGAACTTAGCAGCTGAAACAAATAGTGGAAAGGAAAAAAAAATGTCTCCCTGTAACAGAATGGCTATGGCATGAATAAAAATAAATTGTGAAAAAGGTAAATGTGAGTTTTGGGCCTGTGAACAGAGGGACTTTAGGTAGAAAGTGCCCAAGGTCCTGAGCAGTTTGCATGGGGGATACAGTTAAAATAGTTGCCATCAAGAAAAAAGAGCTTTGAAGCCAAAAGTCTTACAAAGAGAGCAACTCCAAGTTCTACAGAAAGGAAGGAGGCATTCATGTCTCCTCACACAACAGATTTTGACTTAATGACTTGAGAATAACCAGGATTAAGAGAAGATATATTTCTCTCAACAAGCAGTGCAGGAGTGCAAGCATGTCCGAGTGAGTTTAGGTGTTTCAGTTAAAGGCCAATCTTGGCACAAGAACAAATGGGTATAACCTAATTTTCCATGAATTTGGTTTTTGGTTTAGTTAGAAAAAGATTTAAGATTTTACAACTTTCTTGTTGTAAAGAGAATAAGATACTCTGTCAAGGATAGACTTTGTTTAATTCTATGACTATATGTGAAAGACTATACCTTGTGGCTGCCTGTGATATGCCAGGGACAGATGGTTCAGGAAAGCCTCTTTAATATTTCACTGAACTTTATAAAGCTGTATTGTGCACACCATTACAAGAGACTCCACTCTGCTGCCCTTCTCTGCTGAAGACAGTGGAATATGTTAATGGAGCCATTTGGTACTCTGAATCCTACTTTAAACTCTCTTTACCTGGCAAAGGATTGTACCACTAAGGTACTGATAGGAAGGTAAACATTATTTGAGGCTCTAAATCCCTATTTTGCAGATGTGCTAGGCTCAGTTTTGAGGATGTGTGTCCAGCTGATGGTTTGTGTTTCTGTGATGTTTTCTCTCAGGCATGAGGGCATCCCAGTGCTGCTGGGGGTGGAGAAGTCAGAGCCTTTCCTTCCAATGCAGTGTTCAGGGTGTCTAACTTGGCTAACTCTTAAGCTGAACACCTGACTTCTGAGTTCAATACTTGACTTCTAAATATGGCATTGTGGAATCTCCCATCCCCCGTGGGTCCTGATTACACATCTACTTTTTTTGTAGAAGTCCATTCACTGGGCTCTTTTGGGGATCAAAATGCTGCCCTGTGAGAATAAGAAACCTGCTTGGATAGAAAGGTTTGTGTTTCAATAACAAGAAATCTAATTCTGGCCTTTGAAGTACAATTTGCTTTGACAGGAATGCAGATTTATATGAGAGGTAATGTGAAAATGTTAGAAACTTGGTGAATTACTCCAAGTGATATCCACATTTTATGGAGAAGTTATGGCTTGTTAGGTTAAATGCCTGTGATGGACCATTGTGCCTGTGGCAGGGAGAGGTTTTTCCCCAGTTTTTCAGCCTATGCATCTCTAATCTCAGCTGTAAGGTATAAGGTGATGCTGAGCCATGAGCTTCTTAAGTGGATAATACATATCCATTGAGAAGATGGCCCTTGGCAACTCCTTTTCTCAGTTTAGCTTCCAAACCACTCACAGGAATTTTCTTGTAAACACTTCCCCTTCTAAATAATGGATTCTGGAACAGTGATTGATTGTTCTGGCAAAGTTATGTTCATTGATTGCTAGGAAATGACTTTTCCACTCAGTTACTGCTAAAACAACAAAATAATAGCTGTGGTCACAGTATTTTACAGCAGTTTTGTAGATGGTTTACACAGATCTTAATACCTGCCTATCCCTACCTACTTCACCCTCTCTGCTGAATTTGCTGCTGGGTTGGTAAGGGCATGGAAAGGATTGGTTAGAGGAGAGAAGATGACAGCCATTTTTTAAAGAATTGCTTGTTGTACCTGTTTTTTCTCCTGTTGTCCTGGTTAACAACAATTTTGTCAGCATATTTAGTGAGAGTGTCCTGGTTTTGGCCAGAAGAGGGTGAGATTTTTACAGTAACAGGGAAGGGGACACGGCCAGATCCTGCTGTTATTTGATACCATCTCATCAGTTGCCAGGGTTGTGAGTAAAGGTGTCTTTGGAGAAATCATGGGAGGTTGGGAGGTGAAGGAGATTGTTCTCTTTCTGTGTAAATAGTTTCTTTGTCTTATACATTTTGTTATTAGCATTGTAGCTGTTACTGTTCCTTTTCTTATCTCGTTGCTGCTTCCAGCAAATTGTTCTTATCCCAACTGTAATTTTCACCCTCGTGCCTCCAAATCTAAACCCCATCCCTGGAGTGGGAAAGAGGGAGGAAAGGAGGAGGGAATGAGCTAGTGACATCTGGTTGGTGTGAGCCTTGGCAGGGGCACTGAATTGGGGAGTGCTATTCCTGAACCATGACAGAGCTTTAGAAAAAAGACAGTACTCTACATTAGTATTGACAGTAAATTCCACAAAGCTGAAAAGGGTGTAATAAAATGCAATAAGAAATAGGATGCTTTTAAAAAATGTCTCTGTGTTTTAGTATTAGTTTCAGTATGCTTCAAGATAACTGCAATATTAATCTAGCAGAGTTTCTAAATTTTTAACATGACATCTGTGGAACGCAGTAGGTTGAATACCAACATTAGAGCATGATTTGCTGTAACCTTTTTTAGGGTGACCTGAGCCACTATGACATTCATATAAAAGCTATCCACTATGTCTTTGGGAAAGGCAGTCCTTTGATTCTTGCAAAAAACGAGTATTTCAAGACCTGCTTTTGAACAGACTCTCTGGAAGAGAGGGTAGGAAAGCCAAGACAGAATTTCATGGACCACCTTACTTGTGATGTCATAAGGACATCACAACTGTCTTGGTCTTTTATACTCTGCTCCCATAAAGCAGTGGTGTAAATGTGATGTGGCTGTCATGGCATGGCAAACCTCTCACTTCAGGCTTTTCTTGCTAATAGCTGTTCATTGAGTGTCATCAGAACAGAGGTATCCTGAGAAAAAACCTCATGTGCATAATTGAGTGTATCTTGCATGTGTCTAGGGACTTTCTGAGAGAAGGCTATGGTCCCCATGATTAGGGCCAGAAAGTTCCTCTGAACAACACAGACCCACCTGGCTCTCAATGTGCAGCTGGATCTGACTTGGGCTGTTAGGTCTTTGGCAAAACAAACAAAAAAAAAGATGACCAGAAGCAGCATCTCTTTAGCAGCTCCAGGTGCCAGACAACTGTTCTGGAGTGCAGCAGAAGCTGTGGCATGAAAGAGGTGCCCACATACTATTTGCTTTCCTGCATGAGATTGTGAGACTCATGAATGCCTAGCAGAGGGGAAAAGGATGTACTCACAACTTGGACAAGCATGTCCTCACAACAGGATGAAGGGATAGACTCACAACTCCTGCTCTGGACAGGCAGGAGCAGGTGCAGGGTCTGCTCCAGTGGGCCACCAGCATCCTACACACTGTGAATGGGACATGCCTCACTGTCCAGTCCAAAGCTGTATTTGATCAACTTCTGCTTTGGGTGTTGAGAGACTAGCAGTTATCACCATTCTCTTGAACTTGAGTATACCCCTGATGCTGGCTTTTCACTGCTGCTCTCAGGTGTCCCTCTGATGGGCATGCTTAGGAGTGATTTCCTGCATCTGAGCAGATGCTGTACTCCCTGTATATCCCTGGCCTCTCTGCATCCTTGAGTGGAAGCTACCCTGTGACTCAAGAAGGTGGCTGAATAGTGAAGAGAAATGGCCACTAGGAAAGAGAGCTTAGTAAAAAAAAAAGTGTCTGGTATCCCAGTAGTTAAAGATTATTCTTTTGAGGATTTTCACTGAGATAGGAATGGGAAGGAACCAGAAGAAATTCTTGGAGAAGGTTCAGAACTTAAATGGAAAATGAAAGACTTATGTAAAGGAAAAAGTTGCCATCTGCTAATTTTTTTTTTTTTTGAGGAGTTTTGAGGATGCTTTTATGGGTTACATTAGAAGCTAAAAAAGAAACCTGTGGTCTTAACTACACAGGTAAGTTAGGTATCCCATCAATAAGCATACTGACTTTAATAGACTCACATTTTCTTTATCTGCTCAAGATGTTCTTCACAAGAAGTGTGAAATAATGAGGTAGATGAGGAATGACTTTGCTTAATAGAAGCTTCCCTTTCAAAGGACAAAAAATGTTACCTACTCAGTTTTTCTCCAAAATTAGCAAGATGTTTCCGTTAAGCTTCTCTTTCACAAGCAAAGATTAATCAATTGAGGAAGTAGATAACAGGACTAATACCATGTCTCTGTGATGGTAGGAGAATAAAGGAGGGCTGATTAGGGAGTACAGACATGTTTCCAAGTTCTTAATGTTGAAATAGGAGTCATAGTCTGAGATAATAATAGATGGTGGTTAATATTTTTCTTGGCTAATAATTAACCACAAAAAATACTTCTTCAGAAATTTTGTTATAGAAATAATTTCTAATATTAACCTTCAAAGAATCAAATTGCGTAGGATAACAGAAAAAATATCTGGACTTTTACACAGAAGAACCAAGTGTATGACTTTGGGGTTGTACTGGAGTCAGGGAGTGACTGCTGCTTCAGGAAGATGCTGCTCTGCTGATCAGGTGCCAGACTGTTCTTCCAAGCCATGATGATCTCCATGTAGGTAGCAAGGATATTTTCCTATCTTTGAAAATCTGATTAGCCCAGAAAAGCTATAGTTATGCCTTGACATTACCTGGTTTTATAAGAATACATCAAAAGACATAAGAGAATGCAAAAAAAAAAAAAAAAAGTGTTTATTTTACACCTCCCCCTAGGCTGGGTTTGTTATGTCTATAATTTCACAAGATAAAAATGCAAGAAGTTATAAAATGAGAATAGGTGCCTGTTGCCATGTTTCCTTGCCATGCACAGCCAATCCAGCCACCCTAAGTTCCCTCCTTTTCAAGTTTTAAAAGACTATATGCTAAAAGGTGGCTTTAAAAGGGTATCTATAGCAGCTCAGGGAAAGCTGTTCCAATAAGTTAAGTATTCTTATATTAGGGAAAAAATTATCTTAATTCTAATCTGAAATAGTTTACTTTCCATTTTACCCTCTGAAGCATATTTTTTCTGTTATATTGAAGAGTCAATGTCTTATTCCCAAATACTTAAGAAAAAGAAAGCATGGGATGGGAAATTATTCCCGGACTAGCAAATCATGAGATCATGATCATTCAGATCTCTGAGGTCTTTGGGAGCTGTATCATAGATGGACATCCCACATAGAGCATCTGTTTCTGTAAATTGAAGAGGAAGACAGCAAGAAAGACAAAGACCTGTGATCCTCCCTCAACCACATTTATGTAAAACAAATAAATAGAGTCTCCAAGATGACCTAGATCCTGTGCTTTAGAAGAAATCCTAGAAAAACAAACTGCCAGACTTATTCAAGTAAAATTTCAATCCTGACAGATCTGATAGAGCGTTTAACCTTGGGACAAGATCTGCTGAGGCACAATCCCTTGTTCCTAGCTGTGATCCATCTCAGCATAACTAATTATGCTACTTCTTCTGTTGCCTCAGAGGAAGGCAACACTTCTCTTCCATTCCTGAAAATAACCTGTGCATTGAGACAAAAATAAATCCATTATGTAAATATGGCAAACCCAGATGCAATCAGTAGACAATAACAAAACTTTTTCTATGCTCCTAAGAAATTCCAGTTATTTAAAAATACACATTTTCCCAGCCTCTGATTAAGGAATCTCTCTGGTATTTTTATCACTAAGTTAACCAGGGCAAGGTCCTGAATCACTGTCTTTAAGATTGTTCTCAAACTTCTGTGATTCTTTGAGATCAGCTTCCCAAATGATCCAGGTACTTCCCTCTCACCACCTTCCTGTGTGATTTATAACTTGCTTATTTTCAGTTTAGCTTCAAACTTTGGATTTTTTGGTTCTGTATCAAAAATCAATCTGCGCAGGGCCCTGAAAAAAATATCTTTCATAAAAGCTGAAGGTCATTCTTTAAATGCAGAGACTGTTTTAAAAGGAACGTTATTATGAATGTCATGTTTTTGTTTAAAAATCTTGCTCTTTTGTTACTTGCAAGCCTTTCCAAGGAAAATAAAAAAAGAGATCTCTAGGGTTTTTTAGTTTTATTAGTCTTCACGTTTTGGAAGTGCTCTGGATGCAGTTGATTTCCCATATTCCTATGTAGTCCATTAAGTTCTGTAAATGCTTCAGCACATTCCTAACTTCACCCATGGGAAGTGGCTACATGGCAGTAAAGGCAACAATTCACATAAACAGAATGCTGTGCAGGATTTGAAGGGGTTGTTTTCATTGCAATAGACTAGGGAACATTTAAGATACAGAAGTGCAATTGCACACCACAAAGACAATCATATCTGAGATGTCATTTGAAAAAAAATTAAAGAGTAATTTTTGAGGTAAAATTGTAAAGGTGTTAAAGTGTCTCATCTTTCAATAGTTTATTTGGTTTTTGATTGTTATCTATTCTTTGACTTTTTCAGATTTCTATGGCTATCCTGTAGCTGCAGCTGGAGCAGGCTGGTGACCATTGCTAGCCCAGAAGCCAGTCAGCATGACAAAGCTGTCTTGGATGTCCTAAAGGAGGGTGATTGAATCTGAGCTGCATGCTGGAAGAGTTGCTTGGTCATGGTACCCCTATATCCATGCCTTGCTTTTCCCTGTGAGATTGTTAGCAGACCTAGATGAAAACCATGCTGTGGACCTGCTAATTCAGCATGCCTGGACCTGCATGTCATGTTTAAACCTTTAATATAGATAGAACTTGTGATTCTATATCTTTACTTCAGCAGACATACCTCCTCCTGTCTTGTTATACTAATCAGCAACTAGATTTTAAATTCTTAGCCTGCTAATTGAAAACAACAGGGATTTGTTCTGAGAAACATTCTTGAATCTATGACAAGGCCTTGCTGCCAAGGGTAAAAAAGTGATCACAAATATATACTTGTTTCTTAGCAACCATTGAGAGCTCCCCTTTCTAATTAATACTGTACCGTTCTTTGAAAGCCTTACTAGTTCACAGTACTGAAAGGTCAATTAATCTCAGTTAAAAATTGATGGTATGAATAATTTTTTGTGAAATTCTGGTTGTGCCTGTGTTTAATCTTAAGGCAAGTAAGCAAGTTGTTTTGTTTTATCACTTATTTTTAGAAAGAGCTTGAAAATACTCAAACACAGGACGTGCATGTGTTGTTCATCTGTGAACAAGAGAGACAAGTTTTCCTTCACTCACTACCTCAGTTCCCATCAGCATGAAAGGGAAACAGCTTAGCTTACCCATGAAAGGCATGATGAAGGAGTTCTTCTTGCTTTACCTGCACCAACCAACCCCAAAAGCAGAAGCAAGAGAGAACACAGGGTTCTCCAAATCTTCCCAGCTTCCTGAAGTGTGAAGACATTTCATTGTCATTACTGAAATGACCTTCCTGTGTATAGACAGGGTGCCCAAGACAAAGCCAAAGCTATGGAAATTGGGTCAGTGGGTGCTGCATATCTACAAAGACATGACTGGAGGGCAGCAGTGCCATCGGTGTTGTGTCACATTTATGTTGCTACCATAAGGCACCATCTCTAGGGTAACAGCAGTTGATGCTGGTAGATAGTTCTAAGTGTCCTGTTCCTGCGTTAACATGAAAAAGTCAAGTTTGGAGAGAAGAGGTTGTGAAGAGATGTTGGGTAGATGTTGATGGTTCAAAAATCAGGGTTTTAACCTGACAGTTTTGGATTGGGTGAGGTGCTGTTCAGACACGAGATGAATATTGTGTGATGCTGCAGAACGGGACTGCAGCATCTGAAGGCAGAAAAACCCACTGTTCTTCTGTCATCTGGCAAAGACTACGTTATTCAGAGCTCCTTGTGTCTTAGAACTGTTGCACAGATGTAAGGATAAAGGCACAGGCTAAACACAGAGATGAGACTAAGATGTTAGGTATCTACAACCTGATCTGAAGTGTTTCCACTCACTCTATTTTATGGTGAGAATTAATTCCCAAAGAGAAGGAAAGAACTTTCTTCCTGTTGCTTTCAGTCGGAGTCAGATCCTGAATTGTTTGAAAAAATCTCATTTCCCTTCAAAAAATTACTGTGGTCTGAGTTATGACAGTGAGCAGTGTTTAACAGCACCTGGTGTGGTGTTGTGGTACTTCTTCCATCCAGCTCCATCAGATGTTTTCCCTTCCTGGGAGTAAGGATAGGAATATAAACCCCAACTCCAGAGTGCACTCCGTGGTGCAGTAGCTCTTTTGGGGATGGCTGTTGTAGAACATTTAATAGCACCACAGAATTGTTGATGAAATACTTCTTCAGATTGTCTAGTCCAAACCACCCTCTGCTCTAGGTAGGGTCATATAGAGCTGTGTCTTGACAGGTTCTGGTATCTCCAAGGATGGAGCCTCTCTGGGCAGCTTTCACCAGGGATTGTCCATTCTGACAGAATAAAAACTGGCTCATGGCCCACCCTCGGCAGCAATCCATGCATTCCCCTGATCTCCCACATCAAAGAACCTTCTTCAAGGCACCAAAAAAAAGTCAATAAAATAATCAAACTCTAAGATAATGGCTGAAGTTCTTGCTGTGTGCTTAGGGCTGCTCAAGGCACAAGGCACCCAGCTGGGCTACACTGACTGTGCTGAACTGAGCTAAATATGCACATTGCAAGCACGTCAGTGCACTCCCAGCAGCACAGAGCTGTTCTGTGCCCCTGAAAACAAATGCTAGGAGGCAAAGGGAATTGGTTTGTTGTAGCCAGGAGGCTGATTGGTAGTGAAATAGATACATAAGAGAAAAATGACAATTTTCAGTAAAATATGGGGATGTATGTATGTATATAATATTTTGTATATTTATATATGACTATTTATAGAATAAAAACCTGTTTACGCCTGAAGTTATGGAGGGCTCTGTTTATCAGTCATTACTTGGGTGACCTGGAGGATTTCTGCTTGTATCAAGGTGGAAATATTAGATCCACAGCTAGTAAAATCAGCGGGAGTGACAAATGTGGTAAATTATTGTCAGCTATGGGAAAATGAGAATGTCAGTGACTGTCTGGCTCAGGGAGCAAGGTGATAAACTACTCCACTCAAATATTGCAGATAAACTGATTTTCATCTTTGGTAAAGAGAAGCAAAACAAATACTGTAGAAATATTTACATTTCAGGGAACTTACTGTGTGATATTTTATCTAAATCTTCCTGAAGTCTCATAGAATTGAAACCTAAATTGTGCTAATAAGATCCTGAAGAACTGATGAATTTTTTCATTAGGGATTGATATCTTCCTTTTTTACTCAGCTTGAATAGCAGCAATTTATGCTCTAGGAGAAACAGGCTGTTTAAACTCAATTTCCACAGTATCCTTTCATTACATATATTTATATCACTTGATCCATAAAATCTCTACACTCATGAGTATCCCTAATGTTTGATTACAATCTTGACATATCTACGTATACCTTTTTATTGCTGTTGCTAAATAAACCTTCAAAATATCTAAAATTAAGTTAAGCACAAGGTACCAATACTTCTTAGTCCTGCAGAAGCATAAAGATAGGAAAAAAAATCTTAATTCTAGGTATCTAAAACTCTAAATTTGTAACACTGCAAAGACACCAGAGAAAAAGGAAATCCAGAGTAACTTCATATCATGGTGGCTATCAAGGGCAAGAATATACTATTATTGGAATTGATAGATTGTGCATGCAGAATTCTACAACCTCTGTTGTGACCAGGTTTTTCTGGTTTTTTTTTTCTTCACACATTTTCCATAATGAACAGTAATTTAGAACTTAGCAGTATTGAACTCCTACAGCCAGCAGAGCAGTGGGAAGAATAATAAAGTAAGCTATAACAGAGTGCTGAATCCTGGGAATCCTGTGGAGAACTGAGACTCAAAGAAACCAAGCAAACCCCAAAAGGAACTGTGTATTAAAACCAGCAATGAAAAGGAACATAAATACACCTCTTGGTCTCACTTACATGAATTACTTTTTCATTGTAAGGGGCTATGGTACTGTTTGTATCCCAAAATACAGCCAGAATGATATTTAAAAAGCCCAAGCCCCTTTTTCTCTGTAGTGTTATATGAACACTCTCAAAAAGTTATGGTCCTTTCTAAATATCTCTTTTCTTTCTCCCTCCATTATAGTCAAGTTCAGGGAGAATAACTGAGCTCTAATAGTGATTTAATTAAGCAAAAATCACGTTTTAATTTACTTGCAACTGAAGGTTTGTGTAGGTTAATCCTACACAAAAAAAAAAAAAAAAAAAAAAAAATCTTAACTTCATCTGTGTATTGGAGGTGTCCATGCAATATGATATACAAACCCTGTGAAACAGCAGCAATTAACTTCACAGTGCCACACAGAAAAGCCTGTTCTGCCTTGGCCGCAAGAAACACTGTAAGCAGCCAAAACAGCGAGTCAGCTGTTAGGAATTAGGAAGGAAATAACAGAATGGGTAGCTATGGATGTTGTTATGTCTCTACTTGGGCCATGGTGAGTTGAAATTTTAGCAATTCTATTTCCTCCACCTTAAAAGGCTGTAGTAGAACTGAAACATGCTTAGGAAAAGTTGTAGATGCTTAAAATTAAAAATTTTCCTCCATATTTTGAACAGATAAATAGGCAGGAGCTCTTTAAACATAGACAAGAGTGGGAGGTCTGTATAATCATCAATGACATTGAAAAGAATTTCATTATCACCACATCTAGAACAAAATTTTCTTATAAGCTTATCCTGAGCTATAGCTGTGAGTATACATGCAGAACTGGTGCTGTTTCAGTTTGATGGCTACAGTTTCTGATGATCCTTAAAGCTCTCTGATGTGGAAAGCCAGAATGGAAGTGGGCTGTGTTTCCTGTTTTATCTCATCCATCCTTGAAGTTTGAGGTTTTTCTGCTCCATGCCCAAAACGAAAAGGGAGATGTTCTCATCTTGATATTTTGGTTTTGGGATGAAGTCTTGTTGGAGTTTTGCTTATTGTACAGGAATTCTAGTTCTATTGGATACCCTTCCTGCCCACTGTACATCCTTAGTTCTCCTCTTGTAGATTTTAGTTCTTGCACGTGTTTTTTTGTGCATCCCATTGTTGAAGCCTTATCTCAAGTCACCACTGTTTTTTTGCAGTTATGGCTATTATTTAAATTTTAACTTGCCTTGTAATACACTGCTATGTGACAATATGCTTTGTTGAGGATGGTGATGGTATTTTAGTGTGGCTAGGTATGGGTTTAAGGCAAGCAAGCATTAACTATACCCGTGTGCATCTGTCCTATGGCTGCAAGAGACCTTTGCTTCAGCTTAGATTAACTGCAATAGCAAATTCATAACCAACAAAAGCATGCAATTTTTCTTAAAACTTGTGAACCTCCTAGAGATTAGGGTTAAAACTGTGTAATTAAAAAGAGTAGACTAATACATAGGCCAGAAATTTATCAAAGATCATTGAACACAGAGGCATGACTTCTGGGATTTATTGTGAGAAATAGATACCTTAAAATACATGACACATCTGCCTGGAGTTGAAAAATATGCCACAGGATCTGTGGAAGAGCAGTGACCTCCTGAAGAAACAGCTGGTTGCCAAGAAGAACGCACACAGGGATCTGAAGTAGCAGCAGGCACTCATATTTAGGAACCTGAATGTCAAAAAAATCTCAGAAATTGTTGGAGGCCATGTACCTGTCAGGGTGTCAGAGAGATGAACCTTCAGTCTTATTCAGGCCTACCATTTTTGTGTAATGTCAACCTTGACAGGGAAGGAACAAGCAAGATCTTTGGGGAATGGACTGAGGTTAGTCTGAAGTGACATTAGCATTACAGCTGTGTGCAATCTCAATTCAGGAAAAATTAGTAGGGGAAATGTGGGGAAGAAGATGGCTGAGGGAATGATATATGCGACTAGAAACTGAAATATGTTTTGACTGATATTGACTTATTTATTTTTGACTTCTTATTTATGACTGTCAGGTTGCAGACCTAGGGGATGCACTGTAAATCAGAAATGGGAAGGCTGAGACATTCAGCCACAGCTCAGCCTATGATAATGGGCAGCAGGATGGCTGAGCTGGCACAACGTGTCCCTTGTCACTGCATCTCAAAAGAAGGAATGGTGTAGTGTAGAGGGTACTAGGCTTGTGGAGGGGGAACAGTCCAGGTAATGAAGAAATGGGCCCTGGATGGATCTTACACCAGTTTAAATGCAGTCAATTCACCTTCAAACCACACCAGTAAACGGAATCAGGAACTTTTCCATTTTGCCTATGTACTTGGAGTTTGACTGTTTACAGGAAATGAATTAGGCATGAGTATGAAAACTTCTCTTGGTAGAAGTGATGCCCAGGCAAACAAGGCTCTGCCACTCCCTTTGGATCTCATCTGACTTCTGTTGATGTCAGTGGTATTACCGCTGTGACCACTGGAAGGACTAGGATTGTAACTTAATTGCTATAATCCAAAATAATGTTGAAGTGTCATCACATAAATTATACGGTAATTGGAACACCTGTTCTTAAAATTAGATTCTTGTCTGTGTGAGAACAAAGTAGCTAAATTATGATGCTGATACAATTGCAGAAGGTCTTATGTTCACACAATTAGCAATGATACAAATCTTAAGGTCTGTGGTGAACAGAACTAATGACAAATCCTTATCCCATCTCAAGGAAAGACAGTGTTTTCAGAAAATAGAAGTTGGACTCTATGATCTTGGAGATCTTTCCCAAATTTAACAGATCTATGATTCTATGATAAATGTTTCCAAAAAGTCTTTGTTTTCAATTAAATTTATACCACCCTTCAAGGCAAATTAGTGCAAACTTCTGTGAGTTCGGTACTTGCTTTGACTACAAGCTTTGAGGTGAGTTGGCTGGAAAGAAAACAAGTACTCCTGAAACTTCAGAGAGGGAGACAGAAACAGAATGAAACTCACTCTGTGTATGGCCTGACCTATTCACTGCCATATATCTTGAGTTAGCAGATTAAAGCATTTGTTTGTCTGACCTGGCAGTGGTATTCAACATTCACTGTATACCTTGAGGTCCAAACCAACTTTGCCTTGTCACTCCAAATGCTTAATTCTGATTCAAATTGCTGTCATTCAGTATTTTTAATAGACCCTGATCAGCAAGACAGACAAGAGATTTTATACAATGGGGTGGTGGGATAGCTGGACAAGTATCTGTAGAAGATAACACCTCTAGCTGCTCCACATGTATGGTGATGGAGGCTATCAGACCAAAGACTGTGATTCACAAATTAACTTCTCTAATATTTCAGTGCCACAAAAGGAAGTTGTCTCTTGACCTTTAATGAAACCAGTCAGTAACCTAAATCATACAGTTACTCAGGAGGCACAAAACTGTCTATTCCACTTGATTAGAATATGAAAACAAGCTTTATTTACAGAGCAGTACATCTCGACTCTTTTAGCATTACTTTTTTTTATTTTAAGAGAAATTCAGGCAAATTTCAGCTCCCTCTTTAAGATGCATGAAGTCGTGCAAATCTAATTAGCTATTCACATCCTGAATCAGCTGATATTAGTATGACTGAATATCAGGAGAAAAAATAGACTGAAATTATAGCAATGAAGACATAATTTAATGAAGATGAGAATCAGATTCACTGTTCATTGTTGTCATATATGAGTTTCTTACTTTGGAGACAGAATAATCTCCAGATGCTAAGCATAAAATTGTACATAATGAAATTACTTATACTTCATCTCTATCTAGTCAATAGCTTTTTCCACAGGCTCCCAGGAATTCGAGATTGAAAAGAATATTTATGCCAAACTGTCCACTCAGCAATGTGAGTTTCTCTCTTGTGGACTATTAATAGCTTTTTTATCTATTGCACTATGTTATTTCTTCTAATTTCACGGGCCTTGATGGATGAGAAATGAGAAGGTGTTCTTCTCACCTGTGTTCTACTGTGGTCTGACTTGGGACTATCAGGACAAACACGTTTAATGGTCCAATTGGGAAATCTCCACCTGGCCCTACATACGAATTTTGTAATTTATTACAAACCATGTGAGTATTTTGTGATCCTGCCTCTCTCATTACATCATTTGTTAGTGACTTATTCATATAGACATCTATGTGCAAAATGATGTCATCAAATGCATGTGTCTCCACATCTCACTATGGGAGGTGGCCTAAGCAGGTTGCATCCTGCTACTGCAACTCCTCATGACCATCTCAAGGAGCTGTGCCCATTCCATTTTATAGCCTCAATGGGTTGAGATAGAATAAAAATATGTTTGGAACAGAAATTTTTGCCGAATACTTTTCCCACTGAGTAGAAGAATGTAGACAGTTTCCATGGCAGCATCTAGACTTTAAGACAGGTCTCTATAATCCCAGTGTAAAGGATGTGACTTGTACTGGAAGCTGAGACCTCATCTGATCTTCAACATGGTAAGCACTTCTTTCAAAGACCAGAGTTTTCTACTCTAAAAGAAATTGTAAAAGTGTTTTCTGTCTCCTGCTATGCTATTTTCCTTAAATGCCAGATGTTGAAAGATTCCTGTAGCAGTGGCTAATTTCATTCAAATGACTGCAAATGAGAAAATCAGGAGTGTTTGGGGAGGCTAGGAATGTGTTTCCAAGGAAAAGGAGTCCTTTCTTTAAAAAACTGAGCATTTTTGAGTGCAATAGCAAAAGGGAAGGCAAAAGCTGCTGAAGTGAAGGGTTTCAGACTGAAGAGAAGGGATTTTTTTTGATCCTTCCTGATAGCAAGTAGCAAAAGCATCATTGACATAGCAGAAATACTTCTCTGACAGCAGCTACAGGCTTTTGCTACAATTTTCACCTTGGGTCAAGCCAGTGCTGATTGAACTTGCACTGCAAAATAAGTGGATGCCATGTGACCATGGTCTTGTTAAGGGAGAATCCAGCTGGTGTCATACAGCAAGAGTTGGTGTTCATCTGGAGAATAAGGAATGGCTCAACTGTTGCAGTGACCTGAGACTGGGCTGAGTGTGGAAAAAAGTGAATTGAAGAAGCAATAAAAGGGAAAGGCAAAAATCTGGACTTTTCAGGTTATATGCTCTTGTATGAGTGAAGCTGGGGGCCAAGGGGCTGCCATGTCCTGCCTGGGGCAAAACTGTGCAAGGCAAGAGGTCTGGAGTGCAGGTCTAGAGAGCAACCTTCCTGAGGAGGAGCTGTGGGCAGGTAACTGGCTTCCTCTGCCCTTCCTTGGGCACACAGATGGGGATTTTAGGAGGGCTGAAGTTGTTACTAAATGGTTTTTTTACCAGTTTGCCAATTTCTAGTAATTTTTTTTTTCCTTTTAAAACCTCATGTTTAGATCATTCTTACTTTCCCCTGGTTTTGAAAATTACTTGCCCAATATAATCTTCTTCATCTATGCAAATCCCGATGTACTGCATGGTTTTGAAGGGAACTGGTTTACTCCCTGACCTGAGTTCTGACCTCATTTACACTGATCAGGTGTACTTGTTACCATTCTAAGAATACATGCAGAAATATGGGGTTTACATGAAAAATTTTGCATGCAGAAATTAATGTTTTCCATCCATTTTGGTATTATGGTTCATACTCTGTTTCCAAAAGCCTTACCTGGTCCAAGGTAAGCTTCAAGAATATTTGATATCCAGTAAAAATATAGTGTGTCTGGACCATAAAATCCAAATTCTTTTCCATTTTGTTTAAAGGGAGGAATAAAGTTGTTATGGAAAAAAACTATGAGAGAGACTAACAATTTGTTAGACAGATTGACATAGGTGACTTTGAATCTTAAACTTTTCCTGCATTTAAAATTTAGAATTAGAAAGATAAACTCTTTCATTTAAGCCTTTGAGAGTCTGTCATTTTACTCTGAGTTCTAGGTGTAAATAATCTCTGACAGAGGCATCAAATTAGCTTCAACATGAAATGCAAAATCTGGAAGGTTTTTTTTTTTTATCTTGTTATTACAAACCAAAAAGGTGCAAACTGACTTTACTGAAAGGTTAAAGAAAATCAAAGTAAATTTGTACAAGTATTTTGCTTTAGGAATAAACATGGTGTGATTTTTCTCAGCAGCCTTGTTTATCACACAAATATAACTGGATTAAGGCACAGACTTTACAGCCCATGAAAGGTTTCACTTGCCAAACTGTATCCTGTGTGCTTTTATGAACATTTTAAACAAAGGTTCTCAAGACATATCACGACACCCCCAAAGTGAATCTATTACTACTAAACCATAATTGCACATCATTTGGTTCTCCATGACTTACTTTTTAAATCAGCAGAGCAATAAAAAAGCTTTATGGCAGTTATTTGCCAAACTTATTGATAGTGGTGCCTCAACAGGGATTCTACAGTGTCTTTTAGTTTTCAATATGTGGGTAAGGGAGCAGTAAAATTGCATCTGGAAACTATTTAACTTCATATTTAAACAGAGGGACATAGGAAATGGAGGAGACACAGCAGTAAAGGAAGAAACCCAGAAGTAGTAAAGAGGAAAACCAGAAATCACTGCAACTATGCATATTTTGCCTTTCAAATGAGCTTCTATTTAAAACAGCAAAAATTTTGTAAAAATCAATGAATTGATTCCTTCTGAATTATATGTCCCCAAAAGTCATTGTAAAAATGCATAGAAGGGGCAAAGGCTGGTTCTCTTCACAGGAGAATGGACTTTTCCAGTCAATTTTAAAGCCTAGGCAGATCCTTATCCATTGTCAAAGTTCACACAAAAATCAGACTGGAAAGTTAGTAACCTGCACAACTTCCTCTTCTCATGTAATGAGCTGGGGTGAAAAGCCAGAAGACGGAAAGATATGTCTGAATCAGCTAAGGCCAGATGGGAGAAGCCTCCTCATTACTATGCTTCAGTGCAGGAATAGTTGAGTGTCATGGCCTTTGAAAACAGACTGGAGAGGAAGACAACAGACTTCTCTTTGCTTCTACTTTTATTTTTTTTACTTTGAAGAAAATGCTCTTAGGAAATCTCAAGCAGCTTTCAAACTACGTGGCTGTCAGGGACAACATCTGCTAACATGGGTTTGTACTCACACACGTGACCAGAGAGGAAATCTGCAATGAACAAGCATTTTTGCAGGTGTAAGTTTTGTGTGGTTCACCCATTGTAGGAATCTTTTCAGCTGGTTCATGACTAAGGATGATTAAAAAGACACACCCAGTGTTTTAGCCATGTAGTTGAAATTAGAGCTACAACTAAAAGAATGTCAAATGTCAAATATGAAAGGGAAGACATGAAGTGAGAAGATAAATTTGAGAAAGTTGTTCAAAGGAATTGAATCACAGGTTTTAATTTTGTTAGCACTAAGGGCTCTCTGTGTTTTGCTGAATGGAGGGGAAAACTGTCTGTCTTTTCTTCTGTGGTTCATTTGGGTCTATGAGGTTTACAGGAAATACTAGCCAAGAGCTGGAACAAACTATGATGAGGCAATGAAAGGAAAAGCTCCTCTTATTCCAGTGAAATAACTGTACAACATAGCTGACTTGGGAGCTCTGTTTCTTATTCACATCTGCTATAGTTATATCCTGTACTTCACAAATCTTTCAGGGGGAAGAATGACAAAATCAAATGCCCCCCCCCCTTCCCCCCACTTTTTTTTTTTTCTTTAGACAAATACTGTAACATGAAATTCCCAATCAGATTTTGGAGATCAGCATAGGCTAGGTGGATTCTCAGAGGAGGGGTCACAAAAGATGTAAACACAGAATTAATCAAAATAAATTAAACACTGCAGCAGTCATGGAAACCTGGAAAGTGTCTTGTCACTACATTTTCCAAAAGCAAGCATTTACAAGAAGGCTCCTTGGCAACAGCAAGACAATACTGAAATGTAGGGGTAGCTTTTAGAGCCATCAATTATATACACAGTATTTCATATGTCATATTAAGGATGCAATATGGACATTTATCCAGAGAAGATTCTTCTTTTCCCTTTGCATTTTCCTACAGCATTTTTGTTGCAATGCAAAGAGAAAGCAGGTGATGTGTTCCTTTCCAAAAAGGGGAAGTGAATGGAGATGGAGTCTCCTTACAGGCTACATATACTTTGCCAATCATTTCAATGGGCAAGGAAGAAATTTGCTCCATAAAAATAACCAGCAAAACTAATATAATGACAAGAAAGGGAGAAAATTGTGGCCTCAGGTCAGAATGAACTGTGACAGAGTAATTCTAGAGAAATCCTAGTCTTCCTCCTTCCTGATCTCCTCTGGCTTGACTCCTTGTCCTGAACAGTTTTTTAGTTCTGCTGGTGGCGTCCTTGTGTACTTGTTGAGCTCAAGCAGCTGAAAACAGATCTGCAGCAACGTAGAATCATAGAATCACACAATAGTTTGGGTTGGAAGGGGCCTTTAAAGACCATGTTGTTCAACTTCCCTGCCAGGAGCAGAGACATCTTCAACTAGAAGAGGTTACTCAGGACCCAGTCCAACATGACTTTGAATGTTTTCAGGGATGGGATATCCAGCATTCCCTGGGCAATGTGTGCTGGCCTCATTACAAAAGACCTCTCCCTCATATCTAGTCTAAATTGACCCTGTTTTAATTTAAAACAATTTCCCTATCCTGTAGGTCTCAGAAACCATGTGTCAGTCTCTAAGAGGCAAGAGCAAAGGTCTACTGGGACTTCAAAGTGCCACAAAAGAAGGGTCTAAGGGAGTAACAATCTTTCCTCAGTCTGGCTATGCTGAGACCATGCAGTTGTAACAGCTTCACCCATGTGCTGCTGGAAGTGTGTTATGCTCACAGAAGAAGTTTTTGGATAGATTTGGTTTGTTTTGCAGATGTTGCACAGGCCATGTACAGAGGTGTTAAGAGTCAGAAAGTCTCTTACAGCTCGCAGAGAGTGAATTGCAGTTCCTACCTGTATCTTGCCAAATCCTAGGTCTGAATTTCCTGTGTTCAGGTCCTTTTACCATCATAAGATGTCCTGAATCGTGCATGATTGACCTGGCTTTCTGCTCCAGAGCTGAAGAACTCTTCCCCACATTAGCAAAGGTATTTCACTGACCCCTTTTCTTGTTCATCCATGCATGTTAACTCTCCCGTGTCAGAACCTGGGGAGCAAGGAAATTCACACCATTATCTTCCTAGTGAATCAGAATCTACATGTTAGCTGGCTGCAGGATTTAGAGCAGCTTTCCTACATTTCTGAGTTGTTTATATTTCATAGGGTGCAATTAGTATCACAGTCCAGTGTCTGTAACAACTTGGCTTCATGAAACTGCCTACTCATTAATGCAATTGCCATACTGGGAGATATTCTACACAGCCCATTTCATACTGATGGGTTTCTTTTGATCTCATTTGGTATTAAACACCATTACTTTCTCTCCTCAACAGCTTTTCTCAGTCTTTAAATTCCCTGATGTCCCAAATGTGTTAGCTATACTCAGCACTTTAGTGCTGATCTGGAGATGCAAACTCCACTGGAAAAATTGGTTTGTGGTGACACGGGTAATTATACTAGCCAGCTAGAACAATTTTAAAAATAATGGTGCTATTCTGATGTTTAGTTATTCATGTTCCTGATTTTACAGGTGTTCTGAGAAGAATTTGCCGTCAGCTTTTGTTTCTGTGTGTGCTGTGGGATGAGTTCCAGGTAGTTTTAACAAGAATATAGTATTGTCAGGCTATTTAGGATGATGCATGAAATTACCAAACAACCAGTCAGAAATTAATTGAACTTAAACATTGAAAACCTTTTTGCAGCAAGTGTTAAATTTTCAAGCAAATTCTTTTGAGGTGTCCCTCAGGCGTGTCAGATTTGGGTAGGACATGTTCATGATGTGGTCAGAGGTCTCACTCTTAAGATCTTTTCAATCACTTGTGTTCATGCTTGGAAATTAGCCTGGGAAAATTTAAAATGCTAGAAAACTGCAATTGCTGACTAGCTGTCTCCCATCTTTAGCTAGTCTGAGTGGCCTGTGTGGTAGTTAGATTGTAAGCAGATGAAAAATATGTAATTCTAACAGAATTTTTGCTTTGATATTCACGCAATCAAGTTTTCCACTTGGTAATAAAATGACATATAAAAACAAAAATAGAATTTTTAAAAAGGGTTTTAAATTGAAAACATCACATTTCTTCACCTAAAAAAAGAAGAAACAATTAATTTTCTTTTATTTTCAGGGATCTTTTTACACCTGAAATCACTTATCAAATGTGAACAAAGGTTTTTTTCTCCTTGGAAAAATTATTCCTAATGAAATAAACAATCCCTGTGTTTTTCTTTCAGTGATCAAAAACAGGATGAGACAGGGAACCTGTCTCTGTTCTTTGTTTGATCAGCCTCACCACCATCCTATACTGCCATTCGGCCTCTGGGACGTTACAGTGGCACAAGGACTGCTGATAGAATATTTGAATTGTTTGTCTCGTTTCAGGACAAAACTGGGCATCAGGATGAAGCAACCTAACATACAGGGGTGCAATGTATATCGTGAGGAATCCATCAGAGGGTGGTGAGGCACTGGCACAGTTGCCCAGGGAAGCTGTGGATGCCCCATCCCTGGCTGGGCAGGCTGGATGGGGCTCTGAGCAACCTGGTCTGCTGAAGGGTATCCCCACCCTAGGCAGGGGTGTTGGAATGAGATGGTCTTTAAGGTCCCTTCCAACCCAAACCGTTCTAGGCTTCTTTGATTCTAAAATTCTATGATTCTATGATCTTCTGCTGGAAAACAAGGTGGCCAATCTGTCATCCCTGTCACTGGCATTAGGGGCTGGCAAGCATTGCCATCAGTGCCCGAGCTATCTGCAGACTGACTTTCTTCTATTCAGGATCCTTTGTAAATGCAAATCTTGTCCAATTGTTCCTGATTTGGGACTGAATTATTGAAATGTGTTAACTGGGAGAGTGGCATCCAGTAAATGACTCAGTGATGATGCAGATGATGAGCTTTTGGGTATAAACTTTACAGAATATGCATGCTGATGTTTATGAAACATTCAGGAGCTGAAGGCATTTCCTCTGCTATCTAGAAGATTGTAAATACTTCATACAGTTGTGAATGCATTTTCTTATTGCTTTCACTTTTTCCTTGAAGTCTGTTCTGTGTTCTGTATGCTGAACACAAAACATCAAATACATTTTGGAAGTGAAAATATTTGTTTCAGTTAATAGAAATCACCCACATATGTTGTTTTTTCTGTTAAAAGTGGGCTGCTATTTCCTGTTGAAAGTGGGATGCCTTTTATAATTTGAAGGTTGTATTCGATTTTTAATTATATGTTGGTGTATAATACTACTTAAATAGGACTTGAAAAATACTTCTTGTGTAAAGAGTAAGTGAAGTTAATGCATGGTTTCCATTTAATTAGACATTTTCTGCTTTAATAGTTTAATTCCCTCCCTAAATTTCATTTCCATAATCAAGCCATGCTTAGACTGTTGACATACCATTACTTCATCAAATATTCACCACAATCTTTGCTTTCCAAAATTCCCATTACTCTAAAATTAATTGAGAATATTTGACTAGTGCTGAAAGACAATGAAGTTGACAAAGTCATTGAGTAAAGTTCAACTGTTGGAACAGCCCTGGTACTGTGAGTTTTACAAACAATGACAGAAAATGTTAAATATACAGTAAGTACAGTGAAAAATATGTATTATTGTTTGCCCTGTAAATGCTTCATTTCTCTCTTTGTGACTCAAACACATTATGTGAAAGGTCTTTCTATTAAAGTTCTTATCAAAGGTGTGAGCCAAACATTACTGGAAGTTTGAATACGCCATCAGTGAAGATAAAGGTTTTTAACCAAAATGTTTATGAAGGCTCTCCCCAGATGATTTTCCAATTTTATGTAAATTAATTCTGGACAAAGGAGCAATTTGGGGCAGGAATAAGGAATTTCCCTCAAGTAGCTTTCTAGTAGAGCTAGTTCCAGTCTACTGCTGCATGCAGTTTAACTATGCTAACAGGTGTCTCTTTCTGGATACGTGTGTTGTAACTGGAAATGTAGGCAGGGATAAGATATAGGGAGTGTTGCTCAACACCCTTAAATTATCATGAAAGGACATGGAAATATGTTTTTACTTAGAAACAGGCAGATGGGCTTTCTGCAAAACTGCCCTGAACTGCAGCCAGATGTGTAAAAGGTGGAGAAGGGGATGGCACTCCCCCCTCAAAAATGCCCTAAGATCACCAGAGGAGAAAGGAACATGGAAATTACAGCTTTGTCAGAATTAAGAACCATCTGCACGCTGGATTATGGTCTTAATCTCCTAGTTCCTTGAGCAGGCACTTAGCTGTTTCAGAAATCTCTTTTATTGTTTCAGTGTTGGGGTTATGGGATATAACAGTGCTCAGGACCCATTTTTTGCTTTGAAAAATGACCATGAAACTCTTTAAATGCAAGTAATAGCAAAGAGACCGATTCAAATCTGTGAGTTCACTAATATGTTGAGGCACTTAAAGGTTGCTGTTTTACTGTCACTGGAGTTTTTCACTGCAGTCATCTTCTAGTCATGCAGTCAGAATCAATTTTGTTTCCTATTTGAATAAAAGAGAGAGAAAATGTACGCTTCGGGGTAGAGATGTATTTTGGAGAAACTGTTAAAAGTGTTACTGTCTGAAATATAAACCATCCATCTTGTGAACTTTTTGATAGCCTTTAAGGAAAAGGAGACAGCATATTTAGCTCAAAAATCTAATTTCCTATCCCTTTCTTTCTATTTTATTTTAAATTCTGTTTCCAGTCTTTATAATAATCTACTCCCCGTCCTTTCAATCCTACAAAAGAAAATTCTTTGACATGAGATTTTGTCACTCCATCTTTTTGTCTTTCTTTCACAGCCTTTGCTAAAATCATAACATGCTGAGGAAGGATTCTCAGCAAGTCAGTAGTCAGTACCAACACACCCTATATATATACTCATATATATGCATATATATCAATATGTGTGTACACACATATGCTAAGTAGCAGCATTATTATTTAAATAAATTAAATACATTCAAAATGAAATACGAAAATATACCATAGGGCTCAAGATTGTCCAGAACTATGAAGCATTAAGTGTTGAACACAACTTTTATCTCAAAGTTCCTTAATGATTTTAGACATAGACTGCATCTTAGGCCTCAGCTGTACAGCACCAAACGTTGTCAGGGCTCTGTGAGACTTATTTCTGGAAAAATCCTTAGACAACTGATTGCATTGGAAGGTGTCTCTGCTTCTACACAGCGAGTGACCTCTCTAAGGATGGGGTTTGTCAGGTACTTATTTTTCCTGTGATGTAACATTTGCAAAATGTTCCTTGGGATAGTGCTGCCTTTGAGTGAGTGACACTGTCACATTCCCACTGACAAATTTATAGAGAGACATGAATGATAAGGAACAAAAGTATTTCTCTTAAGCCTGAAAATAGATAAAATGAACTGTTGTATTGGTGGGAAGGTTATATAACCTTCTTTTATAGATTCTATGTTAAGCCATGTTTTTTCCCTCTATACGGAAATATCTCATACGAACCAAATATGTGGTGAAACACCCACCATATTCCTAACTATTTTCTCATCCTAGCCAGCTGACAGAAGTGAAATAATTTCTTTCAGGAGCAAAGGAGTACTCTGGGCTCCAGGAGAGGGCATGGTGTGCCAGCTCCAAAGGAGACAGCAGCTGCTCTCCTGCTAAGACCTACTGACAACCATGTGTCCGGTGGGACGTAAAGCTCCATGCCATCACAATAATAACAGGTCAATTGCTTGTCTGTAAAATTCCTTAGGATACTGCGGAATTCACTCTTTCTGCTTTCTGAGTGTTTTGAGAAGACAAGACTAATGATGCAACATCCAATGTAAAGCAATGGGCTGCCAGGAGACAGCTTAGTGCATTTCTGTGTGATAAAGGACTGTATTTCTCCTTCAGCAGCCCTTCAAAGAGAATACGATTTCTTTTGCACTGGCAGTGTCCTAGGCATCACTGCATAATTGCAGCTTTCTGATGCACCTTGGAATTTGAAAATCTCTGGTTCTTGTAGCTCATAGACAGGGTTGAACTAGAGGTACTAGGGTGCAGCAATAAGAATGGGAAATAAGAGAAGAACAGTAGCCTCAGGGAGATATTTGGAGCAGCAATCTACAAAGGTAGGAGATTGGCTGATACATACCTTCCAAATTTTGGCATTGTACTTGTCTAGTACTTTCCTCTGCAGAGCTAGTGTAAAAAACAGCTTGCACAGCTGTCATTCAACAATCTGAACTTTGACTCTGCCTCACCAGGAAACCTTTCATCATGTTCTTTGGACCTTAACCTTATCGGTAGTTGGAAGAATACCTGGCTGATTCTTCACTACAAAATTTGTTTGTAGGCTAATTGCTGCAATAATCTGCTTTATGAATTAAGATTTTAAAGCTCTCTATACCAATCATTGGCTTAACATTTATATTAGTTACTGATGACATCTAAAGAGTTTTAATATACATTTCAGAGTCAGAATCTAGGCAGAATCTGTCTTATGCTTCAACTCACACGGGCATGCTGAGAAGAAACTGGTATATTTATTCCAATCCTACTGTTACCTAGTGAAAAATGCATTTCACTTTACTGAGCCCCGAAATGTTGGAGATTATGTTGCTGTTGAGAATATTTCCCTACTCTGAAAGCAGAGGTACAACTCTCCTTAGGGACAGTTTGTAGAAAGGGGTAATTGGACACCATTCCTTCATTTTGCCTTAAAAGTAAAATGGGCATTGCAAAATGTGCCACCTCAGGGCTACCTCAGAACCACCTGACTGATCACAGAATACTTGCATGGCTTGGGTTGGAAGGAACCTTTAAGATCATCTAGTCCAACCCCTCTGCAATGGGCATCTTCAAGTTGACCATCAGTGCTTTTTTATAAATGTCACTTTTTCTTCATACCTGCCCACCCTACATAAGCATCTCTCTACAACAAACATTTGTGTTTGCAGTTCAGTGCTCTCAGAACTGTCTCCCTCCTGCTTCTTTATTTCCTGCTTGCTTCTAAACCAAATAGCAGAAACTATTTAGAAAAAAGGAATAACATGTATTTGATAATTTTTTGATATGACAGAGAAACGATAATTTCCACAGGGTTGGTGATAATATAATTTGGTGCAGAAATGCTAGAACTGAGTCAGAGTTAATAGCAGCACAGTGACAGCCAGAGTGACTTGATAAATGACAGCTTTCTCTGATTATCTGTTCTCAGAGGAACTCTTTCTGCAACAAGGATGTTCCTTCTAACTTCCTCCAATCATGGGTGTGGAGGAAATAAAGTGTGTAACTTTATATACTTTAAACTACAGCTTCCCCCTTCATCTCTCCCTCCACTTGCTTTGCTCCATCCTTCCACATTGCTAAATTATTTCAACCCAAACCTCTCTTGCATGGCTGCCAGGGGCAGCTGCTCAATCAATTAAAAAGCTGAAGGAGAAATTTTGAGATTAAAATAATTACTGTGTTGCTGTGGCAGTGACTTGGAAGTGATACGGTGCTGCCTTTTCTGACCTTCCCATGATGGATTCATTAGTCTTCCTGGAGGTGCCAGAAGAGCAGCAAAATACTCGTCCTTTTTGGCTGTCCCCAGACAGTGTCTTGAGCACGCTGAAGTCATATCTTTGATAGAAGTTCTGACTTGAATTTCAACAGCTTATTGCTGTTTCAGAGAATTTAGTCTAAGAAAAAGACAGAGGTTTCCTCAGCCCATACTGAAATTGTGGATGAAAAGCATCTGGAAGAACATACTTCTCTTCCTTAACCAGTTGAGGTGTGACCTTCAGCCATGGGAGGAACCACAATGTGCTTTTTGCTGTGCAGAGATTCTCTGGCAGATATGCAAGGCTGCCAAGGGTTTCATTTAGAAGTGAACATGTAAGGCTCTGCAAGGAAGGACGAGCTCTTCAGAATTCCCTGCATGGAATATTTGTTCAGGCAGAGCTTATGAAGCAATCTATATTGTCATACCAAGGATTTCATGGACACTGTGCTCACATCTACATTGCTACTGAAAGGAAGGTAAGAATCAGGAGTAAATAGTAGGTGATGTGGATGTTTACAGGTCCAGGGTTTGAGCTTTCCCCATTCTACCCTTTTGTCCAACAACAGGGATTTCACTTGTGAGAGCCAGTCCACGCCCAGAGGCCAACAGAGTGATTAGGGAAGAAACACAAGGGGAGGTCCAGAAAGCAGAGCTAACAAGCTGAGTGAAGAGGGTGGCTGGAAACAGCCTCATAATGGCTCAGGCTTCATTCACCCTGTCTTTCCTTCTGGATGTGTTCAATGAACAAATCTGACAAACAGGGCGATAACAGAAGGAGAATGGAGGCTGAAGGATCCAAGGATAGAGGCAGCAATGGTGTTTATGTATCAGCCATCTCATTGATCTGATGAAAGGAAGCTTCAGAGGCGAGGCTGGAGGAGCAAATCTGAAGATTCTGCTCACTACAGAGCTCTTTTTCTGTGTGTTTGGGTTTGGGTTTTTATAAATTATTTTTGCTTTGACCTTTAGGGAAATTTTTTTCCCTATTTCCTTCAAAATGATGAAAGAGGAGAAGCTGTTCTGTTCTCCTGGATGTCTTCCCTTAGCCAGGGCATTTTCCCAAGGGTTCTTGGCCTAGGGAAATGCCAAGTAGCTAAGCGAGGAGAGCTGGGAGAGCCAGGGATGGGATGTTAAACTGCAGTTTCTATTTCCTGAATAAATTTACAGCCACCAAGATAGCCTCATGCAGGGATTTAAGGTCCTTGCCTTTCCTCTTCAAAGACTGTTCTTTCTGTTAACTGAGGTGGTGAGAGGAAGGCAACACAGAAATGTTCAAGATGTTTTGTTTTCTCTTCTAGACACACAACCATGACAATTAATTAGTGGTAACAGTATTAGAGCCAATGTGGAATCTATTAGTCTCATAATTTTACTATTCATTCCAGTCTCTCCATATGGAGGTCTGTCTATTTCATTTTGCAATCTACGTTGGGATAAATTATCTCTAAGAGTGCCCATTTTCCTTTATTGGCTGTAACAGAGACTCTAGTGACTGGTTCAGCAGGATGGAGGTACCAACATGAGTCTCAGATTAATCCTTTTTCTCAAACATTGATTAATTCTCTAAGCCCATAGTCCAAAAAATTTGGACTATATACTGATGAAACCCAACTTTTTTTTCACAATCTCTATCTTGCCTGACATTTTGTTAGAATGCTCAACCCATGGGTACTTCCAGACTTCCTCTGAACCAACAAATGTGAACTGAGACCCTCAGATTGTGTGTTAAAAAGCAAATGTTTCATTTGATTTCATCTTTAAAGAAAACATACCTTGTCATCAGATGTGACATGTTCTTTGAAGCTATCACTGCAGTAATATTAATCTATCAATCTTTTTAAATGAGGCATGCATTGTAAAGAGAAAGATAACTCATTAAATTAAAAGCTACAGCTGGGAGAAATGGACCGGCTTCTAGCAAGTAGGTTTGTTCTTTTTTCCCATTCATTATAAAAAACTCTCTGTGCAAACATAGATGCTTCTGTATCCACCACAACTATTACCAGTCTTCTTTGGAGTGTCTTTTCAATTAATTCCGTCCTAATTACTTTTAATTAGGAAATTAGGAATTAGGAAACTTTATTCTAGCTAGTGTTTATTTTTGAGATAAATCTCTGGGAGGACTGGAATTATCTATGCCCATATGGCCAGAAAACAGTTGTTTGTGGTGTTTTGTTTGGGTTTTTTTTTTTTTAATTGATTGACTATGCAGCTTTTCAAACCCACAGAATTCTTGATATAGCAAGTCAAGCTGCCATGAAATATTAGTCTATACTACTGTAGTCCTACTGATGCAATTCATCATATGCTTAGTTTTAAACTGAGAGGCATTACTCTTTTTAACAATTATCCTGGAATTAGAAAAGTAGTTTTACTTTGGTTACAGTATACACATTACAATTTTTGTCTTTAAAATGTTAATAGCATGATTACATTTGAACAACCTTTCTGCCTTATTTCCCTGAATTGATAAAACTAGTCTGACCTGTACAAAATACAAAGTCAAGACAGAGCAACATCAAAGAATGTCATTAATTTTGATTTCCAAAGTTAGTGTTCTTAATACTGTCATTAAGATATGCTATTAAATTTTAACTTAATTAAATCTTTATTATATCAATGGTGTAGGGTTTTATATTTTCTCTTTGATTGTAATAAACCAAAGGACTAGTTAAACCAGTATATGACCTTTGAAATAGCATGTCCAAGTGTGTGTGTGTGTGTAATGCAAATGCAGGTACAATTTCAAATATTTAGGTAGTGGAACATCTTGACAAGACCTCATGGATTTGCTCTTCCTTTTTAAAGGAGGTTATTAAACTTAAGCACTGTCTTTTTCAGTATGCTTTTATGGTTCATCCTAATGGAAATAATAACACTGAATAGCTGGATAGCAATTCACATATTCAAAGCACTGTGCAAACATTAAGTAATACAGTTACACAACATCTAAATAACTATAATACTGGCTGTCAAGGCAGTGAAGAAGCAGACAAATGCAAAAGACTGCAGGCAGCTCTGGAATGGATTCTGCAGCGAGGAGGGAGGGAGGGAGCAAGATCCCTCCCAGTGGAGCGAGGCTCAGCATGCTGTATGCTCCAGGTTTGCATTGCTCTGTTTCAGCCACCTGCAATGCTGTGTTCAAAGTGTTAATTAGCATGTAGCAGATGCTAGTCCTTTGCCAGCTCTGCCTTGGAAGTGTTTCTCTGCTGTATATCAAAATACAATGGTGCCAATTCCACGTTTTTAGTGACTGGTTTCCTATTGAACATCTGGGCATAATTCTGGGTACTGACATTTTGAAGTTTTTTCTCTAGTCTTTCTTATTTTCTCCTCCTGTTGCAGGGTTTCTTTAAAACAAACTGCTGAAAAGAATGCAGAAAAAAACCCCCTGTTTTGGTGTCTCAGGTGCTGGCACTCTGTCACTGTCAACTTTATGTTTTATCTGGTCTATGTCAAGAATATGCTGACAAATTTATTGGAATGCTTGATGGATACAGTTGGAGACATTTCATTCTTTGCAGCCTTCTGTTAATTTTCTGGTTTAGAAATCAGTGCTGCTGAGGTCTGTTAAACAGTAGCAGATTTTGCACAAGCCCTCTGTTCCTTAAGGACCCCAGCTCTAGGCACATTGCCGAGGGTGACAAACATACTTTTGTTCATTATACCCTGAATGGATAAGAAAATAATCTATTTTCCTGCAACCATGACTGTACCTGACTCCTCTTTGCCATGTTGGATATATTATACTTCAAATATAAAGCAATCTGGAGGTCAACTTAAAAAGCACTGAACACTATTTAAGTTTAATTCTAAGCTGAGAAGAATGGTCCAGATTTTAGGCTGTCAAGGGGAAGGGAAAACTTTTATTTCCAGTGTTAATTTCCATACTTAAAAATTCAACTTCCTCTTGTCTTTATTTGCCATCTCTCACTGTAAATGTTCAAAAGTGGTTTATTATTATGACTGTGCACACAGTTTATGAATAGATTGCTCCACACACGTTTGAAATAAAGCAGCAGATGCTGGGAGATGTGCAAGTGTAAATAGAGTTCTGCAGAATAATTCAGAGCCTGTCAAACTCATACTCCCTTACTTGTGAAAAGTAACATATCTTTAAAGATTGCATTCATGATTGTTCTGGTTTTTACCATTTATTTAAAAACAGGCACCTGAGAACAGGCCAGCACTCCTAGTGCATTGTGATATCGTTTTTCTAATTAGTAAATATCTACTGGCAAAAGTTGTTAGCCATTGGTTGCTTTCTATTACTTCTCCCTGCAAGATTTTTCTTCTCACTGCAGAACTGAAGAGTTTATGTTTTGAATGCAGTGTTAAATTATATTTATGTGTGCAATTGTAGGAGAACAACAGAAAACACAGAAAATTGAACTTAAACTTTCTTTCTGAGTATTGACTTCCGATGTCTTGAGAGTAATTCTGTCAGACTCCAGTGATCTGTGATGTTTTGTGAAACCTTTTTGTGAAGCTGATCTTCAATTTTTATTAACCCTTGATGACTTTACTGTGTTTGCAAAATCTCAACTCCCGTCTTGATGCCTTGCAACGCTGTCACCACTGTTTGTGTCTCCAAAGTCACATCTGTGCCGTCCCTCACACAGTGTGCCTCTTCTGAAAGCGGTAATGATGAAGCATTTCTGGGTTTGTCCTTCAAAACCAGCAGATGTCGCAATTTCCCCAAAAAGAGCAGATTTCTCTCAAGCCTTCTGAAACTGCAGCGACTTAGGTATTTTTGTGCGCTATTCCACACAGCAATAATTCTGTGTGAGGTAAATTATTGTTGAGCAACATGCTCCAACCATCAGCTCTTTTAGGTACTCTCACTTTAAAGTTGAATACATTGAAGTGAAAATATCCCAATCCCACTGAAACGTATGGGAGACATTGCTGTGATGCTCAACACCCTAGGACTGTGTCACTGTCTCAGGTTGCTTATTGTACAAGGGCATTTTCTGAGTTTATTTGCCACAGAATCCATTCAGTCGTGTTTGATGCCTGAGCTCTCCTTTTGCTGTTGCTCACATGGTCTGTCCAAAACGGTGACATGGATTATGAGATGCTGCACTAAGGGAATTAAGTAAATACTTTTTAATGAAAGTATAGCTAATGGACTATGCCTGCTAGTTAAACTAAAATTTGTCTTATCTAACTTTAGTTACTTAAAAATTGGATAGCTTGCCTGAAGAAGCTGTTGTGCTTCCTTCTGCAGTTGAGGAAGAAAAGCAAAAGTGTATGAGGGCCATGCCATCTCTTCCTAAGACTAGTGCTGGAAAAATGTTCTATGGAGATACCTGTCAGGCATCTCTGTCAGGTGTAGAAGGAACTTAAACTACTGTTTCAACCTTGATGATTATTTTGAAGATTATTAGAATTAGATGTTGGTAATAGGAACACTGAGTAAAGCCTCTTCTGCTTTACTTTTTTTGGTTGCAGCCTGTTTTCAAAAACAGTCAATCAGACAGTGGTGTTCTTGATCTCTATCAGCAGCAGCTAAAGAGACAATGTTCATCCTATTGCAGCTATGCAAGTACTTGTGGCTCTGTTGGAATAGTACCTAAGCTCCTGCTTAAGCAAAGAACTCATCCAAATCGAATCCTTATCCATATGCATCCTTAGACTTGCACTAAAAAAAATAATAATCGAAAAACCCCAGTGGAGATAAAATTTAACTAAAAAAAAAAAAATTAGTAAGTGTTGATTTTTCAGTTTTGGAGATTAGTTTTACCAGGAAGAGAGTGAGATGCATTTAACATTAGCAGTCTGAGAGTCAGACATGTAGACTGAGCTGGCTGAATCAGCTCTCCCTGTAATCCATACAGAATAAGTGAGGGCTGAACAGGAGTCTGTGCTTGCATGGAAAAAACTGTCATCTCCTTCTCTTACCTGTAAAGAAAATTTACAGAAGTATCTTGCCAGCTAATGTGAGGATGAATCCTATGAAATAAAAAAAAAAAATAAAAGAAGGGAAAAGAGAAAAGAAATAGTTAAAGAAATCTATGTGTTAAAATAAGCATATTCATATGCCATATTTTTATATTCAGAAATAACTTGTCAGTTTGAGCTTGTGGAGAGAAAATGCAGATAAAAAGTCAAAATAATAATGAAGATGCAACCTCTACAACAGACTGGAATAGCAGAAAAGGCTTCCAGCCTGTGGGATGCCAGATAATAAGGAGTCAAGAGGAGACATAAGCTGGGATGTCTTGTTCTATATGACAGGCTGGTGTTTCTTGCCATTTACATTTCAGTGAGCAATAAAAGGAGAGGGGGGGCAACTAAAAATCTTCTGGAATGTTTTCCAACCAATACCTAAAATTCAAATAACAGACTTGAAAAGCAAAAAAAACCACCCCCCCCAAAAAAAAAAAAAACCACCCAGTAAAAAACAGACCAAAAGAATTTCAGTAATTAGGAGAATTTCCTGTGAAATGTGTAAGGGAATCAGCCTGACCTCAGATGGGAAGAGGCTCCTTGTACTGCACGGGTGCATCAAAATGTGCAGTATTCCATAAAGCTCTTGGTGACATTCAAAACTCCCCAGGACTAACCTGCTGGAGAGGAAATTGTCACTGTAAGGGAAAAAGGGGTCAAGTGGACAGAGAAGACATGGAGAAGTGACACTACCTGACCCACACATTTCTCCATAGCTGCCACCTTGCACTCAGCAGCAGCATGGGGTATGTGGAAACAGCCAGCTGCAGCTTCACTTCCTGAAATTTGCCCTGGAATCAAGGCTAAGTGTACTGGGCTTGATGTCTGCTAAGGGCAAATATTGGGATAAAAACAAGCTTTCATCATTGCTAAATAAAACTATATAAAATAATTTTATCAGTGTGAACCACACACAAGGGACTTAGGGTCTAGAGTCAGTTACAGAGAGAGACAGAATAAACAGGGAAACTTCATAGAGACTTTGATAATTCAGGAAAATTGTCCTAGTTCCAAGTCAAAGGTAAGAAGTTAATTTTTTTTATCCCTCTGACCATAGGGAATCATGCTGCTTAAAACATCTTGGTACTCAAAGTTAAGGAAAAGAAATGATACCTGGCAAAAGTCATGTTTTCAGCATGGCTGCATGCTAGGACTGCAGTCTTTGGGGTGCCTGAGCACCTCCTTTCCCCTTAGCTGTGGTTGGCTCTTCTAATTCCTCCCTTTGTATCCTCAGGAAATTTTGTGTCATTGTCACATCCCTTCCACTTCTGCAGCCTCCCCTCCTTTTTTTATTCTGTATTCTCATTTTAATGACAGGAATGTCAAAGCAAATTGCCTGGACCTGAAAGCTTAGTCTCATCATCTGACCCCCAAAGTACTCCCCACCCAGTCAGGGGTAGAGCTGTACCTCTGTGGCACCTGGCAGCAGCTGTAAAAACAGATGCAGCTTATTGTCACGATCAGACAGGTGAAAAGTCAAATGAAAAATGAGGCTGATTTATGAAGGCGACTCATCAGGGAAAACTTGGCAGCAGATGGAAGAGTTCTTACAGGTATCTAAACAATGTGGGACAGTGCAGTTTTTATTTTCTGCATTCTTGAAAAGAAAGTGAAATTGTTCTTCAGAGCCATGGAGGAAAGGAGATTCTAAGAGTTAACTTGGAGTCTCTTTAAGATGTCTGTTGAAGGGCTAAATCCCACTTTTTATGTTTGGTGTGGTTTTTCCTTCTATTTTAAAAATTTAGCCAATATTCTCTTATGCTTCTCATCACCTTACAACAGCCTTATGCAATTACATCCTTTATGAGAGAACTCTATAGTCATGATCTGATTTAAATCCCCTTTTCCCCTTTTAATTCAAGCCAGGTATTAGATTGGGTTTTGGTAGTGTGGGACTGCAGAAGTGTCTTCTGTGAGGAGCTGCTGGAAACTTCTCTCTTGTCTGATGCCAGCCAGATCCAGGACAGACCCACCACAGGCCAAGGCTGAGCCCAGCACCAACGGTGGAAGCACTCTGAGGTAACAGACTTAAGAAGGGGGAAAAATTTCTGGGCAACAGCAGCCAGAGCAGAGGAATGAGAATGTATCACAGGAACAGCCCTGCAGACCCTGAGGTCAGTGCAGAAGGGAGGGGCAGGAGGTGCTCCAGGTGCTGGAGCTGAGATCCCCCTGTAGCCTATGGAGGTGCAGGGTGGAGCAGGGATCCACCTGCAGCCCCTGGAGCATCCCATGCTGGAGCAAGTGGAAACTTGAAGGAGGCTGTGACCCCTTGGGAAGCTTGTGAGACTCACACTGGAGCAGTGTGTTGAGGACTGTCTCCTGTGGGAGGGAGCTGAAGCTGGAGCAGGGGAAGAGTGGAAGGAATCCTCTCCTGAGAGAGGAGCAGCAGAGACAATGTGTGATGGACTGACCACAGCCCCCACTCCCTGTGCCCCTGAGCTGCTGCAGGGGAGGAGTTTTTAGGAAAGATGTTTTTAAGATTTAGCTGTTATTTTTTGTTACCTTACTCCGATTTTATTGGCAATGAATTGAGCTAAAGTCGAGTCTGTTTTGCCCATGATGGTAATTGGTGAGTGACCTCTCCCTGTCCTTATCTCCATCCTTGTGAATTTAGTTTTATTTTTTTCCCCTACCATGCCAAGGAGGGACAGAGCAATGCTGGTGGGCACATGGTGTCCAGCCAGGGTCAACCCTTCACAGCTGTTTTCAAGAGCCCTTTATTCTGGAAATTGCCTACTCACTAATGAGAGCTGTTTTTCTACTTTTTCTTAAATCTTTCTTCCCACTCCCTAGTCCAGGCTGACAGAAATTATTATGTGCATCACAATGCTTTGTTTCTAGCATTATCTTTTCTCCAGCTTTCTGTTTTTTTTTTTTTTTTTTTGGTATTATTAATAATTTTTGTCTCCCTCCACAGACAGACAAAGAGTTGGATGAAATTTTTTTGAGAGAGATTCCTTTTGGTCAGAAAAATGTTGATTTTAGAAAATCATCTATTTGTGAGAAAGCAACTTTTGTGGCAGGGTTTTAATGGGTGATAACTCCAACCTTGAGTAGATTTGACTCTAACATCATAGAAAGAGCAAGCATTCCACTGTAAAATATCAACCAACCAAGCAAATAGCTAGATCCTGGGCCCAAGTTAGTTCTGTAAATAATAATAAAAAAAAGCATTAACTTTTTCTCTATAAATCAATTCAGCTTATTTCCCAGAGGCCTACTGGCTATTCTATTACAGAGAGATTTTTCATATCAAATAAATATAAATTTTTGCATGCTTATGATGCTCCAAGGTTATAAACAAGAGAAGGATTGTAAGGAGATGAAATATCTTCTATTAGAACAGATGGCAAGCTTTAAGGTACATAAACTTTCTTCAGTTCTTCGTACTCCTGAAATGTGCTTGCCTTTTTTTTTCTAGCTATAACATTTGGCTTAATAAAATATATTGTTTCTGTCGACAAAACTTTCCTTCTGGAAAAACTTGTCTTTTTCTGTCTGCTGCAGCAAAAATAAAATCCAAAAAACCAACAAACTCAAAATAAAACCAATATCTCAAGCAAAGGCTTCTTTTCAAGCAGACTGTCTTGCCTTTTGGAATTTGTGAAGACCTTCATCAAACCTTTTCTGTCCTCTGCAGGAGAGGAGTTCAGAAACATTTCAGTTCTCACTGTGCCTCTGGACTGATGGTGTTTCAGTTAGATGTGAAATTGGATGAAAGACGTTCAGTCTTCAAGGCTATCAAAGCATACAGTAAACCCATGGCACACTCAAGAGAATAGGTACATGCAACACCCAAAGCAGAAATTTTATTCTCAGTAGCATGTGTCCTTAGAAGCCAGTGGGTTCTAATTGCCAAAGTCATCTTAAGTTCGCATTTCTCATATTTCCAGCCAGTTACATTCAGCTCAAATTGTCAGAATTGTAGATTTCTTCAAACAGAACCACTTCTCAAAGGAATAATTCTTCCATATTCCTTTCTGGGAGAAAACCCACTTTCAGGGTAAGGAAACATGGGGAAGTTTCTAAAGGATTTGTAAGGGATAGCACATACCTTCAAGGATGATCTTGTGGAGAACCAAGTGGGTTCTCAGTGTCTCATATCCTTACTCTAGATTGCCTCCTAAGGCAACCTGAACACCATTAATTTGTAAGCAGATCCCTGCTGGTGCAAACGGTGCATGCAGATCATCAGTAGTAATTGAAGTCTGTGTGAAGCTGGCCACCAAGGAATATCAGCTTCCATGCTCCTAGCCATACTATCTTGGCATGCATACCTTTTTCTGCAGGCTTGTGTGTCTGTTTTTGGTGCATGTACCCCAGAATACTGATAGGAACAAAACAGGCAGAAGCTGGGTGTGTGCAATCCTTGATCAAACTGTCCTGGGAGCTGAGAAGGTGGCACCTTGCCTTTTTGGTTCTGAGATTTTGCTTTTTGAGAGAAATGGTAGAAAGATATTATGGTCTATAGGAAAATATCCCCCAATTTAATAAAAGACTACCTTGCATTAGCTAAGGCATTGTGGCTAGCTAGGATAGAGCTAGGTAACAGCTGTTCATAAACACTGGGATAAGGAGAGCCCAGATAGCCCTGAGTTGAGAAAAAAAATTTGCTTTTTCCTCCCCCCTCTCCCCCCAGCTATCTAATCAAGAACAGCAATCAAGAGATCTATCTAATCAAGAAGTTTTACCTTTTTGCCTGAGTGGTAGCAGCCCTCCAGTGTACAAGTAGCTTTGTAGCTCCATGATTTCCATAATGAATGTCCTGTTTTCGATTTGCATCATTCCCAGTGGATTTATCTACCAATAGTGCCCACGCTCTTGACTTTTGCTGGTCAAAGCAGTGGTTGAAGCAGAAGAAGGTATGAGGGAGGCTGAAATGGGAACTTAAGTCATCTTTATTTGTGGGCTTGTTTATTGGGAAACAATATCCTGCTCTTTTTTTTTATTGACACTGCCCTCCAGGAAAACTGCTGCTGTCTCCATAACTTCTGTCTGCCAGCTGCTCAAGCTCAGCTGAGAAGTAGAGTTTTCTTTAGTTTAAAGTGCTCTGTGATCTGAAAGCAAAGCATTCATGGGACTGCTTACCTTCCAGAGCAAAGAAAAAATAGACCATTAAATATCTGATTAAGGAGTGCTGTACATAGCAGCCAGCAGATGAGATATAGGTGAAAAAAAAATAATGTAAGTTTTGTGTTAGAGACTCAACAAAGTCATAAAGAGATGAATTTCAATTTCACAGTCAATTTTAATCCTGGCTTTTATGCTGTTTTTTGTGACTATTCCTGTAGACCTTTCAAACTAAGCATTAGGATTAAGGAATAGAATTACAGAAATTTTATTTGATAAAATATGATGAATCTGAAGTTTCCTGATAAGTGACAATGGTCATAAAGAAACTACTCTCTTTAGCTGATTAATGTATACTCTACCACCTGGCAAGTCCAGATGGTTTTATACAATCATCTGTATCCTCCATGAAATTTATGGTCTTGAAAGTATTCAGAGCAGCATCCTGATAAGAGGAAAGGGAATGAACGAGGTACATTAGATACCAGACACAGACCACTGATTAGGTCTGGTAAAACCTGGGGTGCTTTTGGAACAGATTGCAGATTTCATTGGTAAGACCAAAATGCAGAAGGGATCCTGGCAGAACTTACATCTGCAAGAGGAATTACACTGCAACTTGGTAAGCACTACTCTGCTGCTTTCATCAGCCTTTTAACCTGGTGGAAGCTGCATGAGAAGATGTGATATCCCACCAGAGCCAGCCCTGTAAAGAGGAAAATGTCTGAGCCTACCACCAGCTGGGGGAATACACCTATGAAATCCACTTCACTCATAAGGATTTGGATGCATACTGGGAGACTGGGTCAGGCTTGCCAGCTGCAAGAGGAGGTGGCTGCAAGATGGAATTTTCTCACCGTGCTAAGTAATGAGGATGTGTGATTTTGATATTTTCTGGCCTCAGAGGATAGGAAGCAGTATCACCAGCAACCTGAGCCACAGCCTTGTGCACCAAAGGGTTTTTTTTTCCTATCCAGTCTATAAAAACTATTTTACTTTAGTAGAGTAGTTTGATATTTAATGAGCTAGAGAAGCATGAGCTAGGTTATTGCCTTGTGGAGAAGCGTCACCTGGGGATGGGGGGAAGAGAAGTTTTATTTACAGATGTAGCAAATGTGTAATTTATGTCACACCGTTTCTCTCTTTAATGTGCACTTATAGAATCATCAAAGTGAAACAATCTGCTAGAGGGTTTTGGCAAATTCTGCAGGTAAGGTTTATCCCAGCGATAAGAACAGTTGCCTAGAAGGTGAAAATTTCAAATCCTTGAAGACAGACTGGGATAATAACCACACTCCTTATCTTGGCAAGTTCCCTTACTGCTAAGCTACTAAAAATGAGAGAGATGGCCTCGTCTTTCTGCAGGTTTTTTAGCCACCCTTCCCCTCAGGGTCTGACTTCAAAGCAAAGGGATGCTTTGAGACTGCACTGCAGAGGGCTGGACTGATTTCTGAAGACAGAGTAGGTGTCTATGACCAAACTGATGCTAAAGAAACTGAAAGACTTCTCAACTCCTACTTAATTTTGTGATTTTTGTACTCTAAAATCACTGCACACTTCCCAACCTGATCAGAAGATTTCCTATGCACCTTGTGTCCTTCCCTAAGCTTAAACAGAGTTTCTCACACTGGAGGGGTTAGAGATTTACTAAGCTTACCTAAACTCCTTTGACCTTTGTCACTCCCTTGCAGCTGGGTCCAGTCATCTTCCTCAGCAAGTGCCAGGCACCTCTCAGCAGGCACGAGACCCTCCAGAACTGAAATTCAGATTAAAAACAGACAGCTGCCACAAGAGGTAAGGACAGACCCTTTCCCTCAAATACTTTACAAGTGGCTTGTTAGCTGAAAAAATTGCCCATGAGGTGTAAGGCTTGGGCATCATATAGCCCATCTCAGCTGCAGTCTCCAAGGGCAGCCTAGAGCATAGCTGATAATTAGGGAGATGATGTAGCATTTTCTGCTAGCTTGCAGCTGGTAGGACAGAACTTCTCATGCTTTCAAGGTATGCTTTTTAAGCTGCATAGCAACATTTAGTATAATGGCAGCATAAACTTGCACAGCATTTTAAAAAGTGAATACCAAACCTTGTAATGAATTGCCTAAGGGGAATTTATACAAGAAAAAATACAAATAATGCCAACACTTTGGAACTGCACACTCTGCATTTTAACTAGCATCTAATGTGACAAGGGAATTATTTGTTGTGATTTTTTCTCCTTTTTTAAATGCAAATTTGAAAAACTAGGCTTTATTCTAACCTCTGCTTTGGATTCCTAGAAATTAAGAAGTCCGTTTTTATAGTTTTCCCTAAATTTTGAGAAATCCCTGTCTGAAAACAGGCTTTCTTTTGTTGTGACTCTCTTGAGAAAGAAACCCCAACGGTGTAGAAATGTATGTGTATCCAAAGCACACAGAGCTGTTGTTAGGACTCTACACGACAGAGCCAGAAGGAGGCTGCAACACGAGATAGAACTCCAAAGTGCACCTTCTCAGAAAGCGGCTCCTGGACGGACTAATTATTTCTCAGATTGCGGATTAGAGCCCCTTAAATAAGAAAAAGGGATTAATCAAGATGTTAAGATAAGGGAGCTGAGATTATGTATCTGTGCTTATAAAGGCAATAAATAAATAGGAAATCTCTGTTCTGCTGTTGAAGCCTCTGAATATCTGAAAATGCTCCTTGCCTAAGGCAAGTCACAAGAGGAAAGAAACAATCTGAAAATCTACTTATGTGAAAAGATCTTGAGAAGGAAAATCTGTAGAGAGTTTGGGTGTTTGCAGGAAGGGCACACACCAGGAGCTCTATACTCATTCCATTCTTGCTGAGGTTAGAGACAAATACCTGATAATTTCCTTAAATTAAGTCACGCAACATTCCTTTTCTATTTAACTATGCACCTACGGAAACAGAATGAAGCTGGAAAGGGGTCATAAAAGGAAATGGACTGATCTTTTTCTTCAACATGCACCAGGTCTGTACCTAGAGAACTCTGGTAGGTATCTCACCACTCTACCCTTATTGAATCTATTGCTTTAGTTGTCCCACAGCCCCAGTGAAACCACATCTTTCAGAGTCTGCTAAAAACCGTAATCCTCTATTTAAAAATAAATTAACACATTTAAAAATAAATGATTAAAAAAAGGGAAGTGACTGAGTATACACTGACTATACACTGACACTATAGCTGACTAAGTGTATACAAAACTGTTTTGGAGAAGCACATTAAAGAGAGTGGATGACTTGGAAAAATATTTGTTATGAATATAAGTAATGAGTATGTAATAATAGACAGTAATAACAAATTAAATATTTTTATTGTACATCTTTATATATAACAAGCCCTATGCAGTCAGTTTTTGAGGTTTTTCCATTTTTAAAATCAATAAAAATGATCCATGCTTTTTACTGAGGCACTTAGTTTTTACTCTTATGCTACATGCCCATGCAAAAAGGGCTGTTTTTCAAGCTTTCACGACTGTAGGCAATCCTTTCAGAAATTCTATATAAGATTTAAAGGATAGAAAACAAATATCTATGTGCATAAATTAAACTATTGCTGGCTTGTTTGTGAAGGCTGGAAATAAAAGTAGCAATATCTGATGAAGTCAACTTACCCAGCAGTAAATTCTGTTGACTAATCTCTTGCTTCAAAGATCAAAATAAACAGTCTTCTTGAAATATAAAACTATTTCACGAGGTTCCATTAAAATATGTGGGTTGTTGAAAACAACAGCTTTAGGAGCCTTGTCTCATTCTGGTTTCAGGAGTGGTTGAGGCTCTAGAAAATTAAGGAAAGTAACACCAGGCCTCTTCTTGGGGCTTCCTTTGTGCCATCCCTGGAACTCTCCCTTAAGGTATTCTCCAGGCTCACAATACAGTCACTTGGGCCTTGTCCCTTGCAGTTTTATTTTGTTCTTTAGCAATCTAAGCTGTTTTATTTCCTCTCAGTGGGCCTGAACTGATGGCAAAGTCCTTGTGTCCTTGCCTGAACAACTTTTAATCTAAAGGCAGAGTGAACACAACTGTGGCTATCCATACCAAACAAAATGTCTGAGAAAACCAGATAATTCATTGTGTCTAGATAGGGTGTGTGTGACTTTCTAAGATTCTCAGGGCCAGGTCATCCTCAGATATAAATCCATTTACCATTAACTTCATTGAACTTGAACCAGTTAAGGGCAGAAGGAGCTCCAAGCTATTTATACCTTTTCCATCTTGGCCTCTGGACAAGAGTTATTCCAGCTCTGGGCTGGTAGAGGGTCTTGAGTAGCAGGGTCAGGCCACAGCTGAGCCTCTGTGTAGTAGGTAATATTTTATTTTAAATGAGTGCTCAGAACCTCAGACCTCAGCAGCAGTCAGATGGTGCAGCTCCTTGTCCACAGAGGTCAGATCCAGGTGGATATCACATTGCTGGAGGCAGTCTATCGTGATTTCTGTTCTCCTTTTAGTAGTGCCACTTGGATAGAAATCCAGCCCTTATGGTAATGAATAAAACACTTGTATCACTTCAGATTTCTCTTGTATTTAAAAGACTGCCCCATTCAGTTATTCATCTGAATAGAGCATCTATTATCAATGGCCATTTTGTCCACTTCAGATCCTGAGAGAGCAAAGGAATATATATTATTGCTATTAGGCTGATGTCCAGTGCTTTAATAGGCTTTTTGTAGCATTTCAATGAAAATTAATAATCTTGGTATCATATTAGCCTAATTTTGAAGAATCACATGAAAAGAATATTATCCTGAGTTAGCAAACATACTGTGTAAACAGCAATTACTATGGAGACCTAACTGAGTTAGAGGTAAAACATATTAGCTAAGTGCTTGCACCAGATAATTCACAAAAGGCTTATGGGCTATCCAGTTAATATTGTCCCAAATCATCACCCAAAGAAATGGTGTTAAATTAGGGAGTTATAGAATGGCAGACAAATGGCTAATTAACTTTATACCAGAGAGTCATAAATATTTTGCTGCTGTTCTTTTACTGGAGGTTTGTATGTAAGCAGATATTTAGGCAGAATCTATGCTGCTGCTAAAAGACAACAAAGGGAAGGTGATAATTTTGTGTTTCCGTGGTTCTGGGCTGCTGTGGTGGAAAAAACAGTTCCAGAGACAGGCTACAAGGGCCTGGCTTCCTACAGCCTTGAATTACAGTGCAGTTCTTTGGGAGATCCTGCAGTGTGTTACAACAGATTTCTAGGGCTTTTCTGTGGGAAAACTTCCCCTAAGATGCTTCGTGGAATTTAGATTATTTTTAAGGATAGGGGAAAGATTTTGATCATTTAGCCTGGTCTTCTTGTCCCATGTATTTCACTGGACATTTTCAAGACATGATTGGACAAGGCAGTAGATAATCTCAACTAGGCTTCCTTTCCCACAAAGGATTGGATGAAATTATCCTTCGAGGTCTCTTCCAGTGTGGCCTATTCTATGATTCTATGTGGAGACATGAAAGGGCACTTTCAAGAAAGTATTTTGCTAGTGAAATTTTGGAATAAAAGGGCCTGGGATGGTGGCTGATAAAACTTCAGTTTTGGTTCCAAAAGAGACTGTCTGGGAAGAAAGGCCTCTTTGTCAATATAGATGTGTCAATAACCAGAGTAGGTCCAGTATTGGATGGTTTTTGCATACTGAGAGAGAGAGAGGATCATACCAAGCACTGTAGACAACACTTCTGGAACAAAGAAGGTGAAGTGACCATAAGACACGGCCAGTCACAAGTGAAATATGCTTGAAGTTCTAATTTTAATGAGATTTGTTAAAAAAGGCAGAGCCTCAGCTGATATGAACAGAAATGTGTGGTTGTGCGAAATGGTTATCAGGTGTGTTTTGCTGTTCTGCTTTTGAGAAAGATAAAAATCTCATTTTCTAGGTACTTTATGACATGGCCTTCTTTGGCTACAGGAGAAGTACTGAGATTGGACTGCATAGATGGCTTCTTTCTGAGTAAATTTGGAACAATTTGTACCAAGCTTTACGCTTGGTCCATGCACACATGGTCTCATGCTTAAAATAAAATGAACCAGGATCCTGTCTCAAGTCCTGGAAACAAGAGTTATGGCATGTCTTCTTTCCTCTTTTGTCCAGAGCAGAATAAAAACCTATCTGCTCCCCACTGGGTACAGACCCTGTCCTGTGCTATTCCCCAAACTACATCCTGCATATGTCTGGAAGAGTGTTGGCTGGCGTGGGCCAGACTACAAGCCAAGGCTAACAGCTGAGGAGAGTGGATAGCCACAGCAGAGACACAGCAGGAGCCTTGCTGGTGCAGTTATGGTAGAAATTGCCGTGTAGCTCAGTAAAAGCAGTCTATCAAATGGTGTGTTACACAACACAGTTGCTCCAATGTCCCAGAGTTTGTGGGCATCTATGATTTCCCAGATGCCTGGGAATGTGTAGGGCGTCTTGACATGAGCTTTCAATCCTAATTTCACAGGGTGCTTTTACAGTGAACTGAATGAATTTTCTCAGCACATGGTTGGAGCATGGAAAATTGATCCCATGGATACCACTGTCTTGCTGCAGGGCACCCTATGCTACTGCGTGTTAGCATTTCCTTAAAGTAGAGAGGTAAAATCTGAATGCTGTTGTTGATCTGACTGTGGTGGGATTTTAGGGCAGAAAGATTTGTGTCCATGTCTAAAAGAAAGGTGTTGGATGCCCCATTCCTGAAGTGTTCAAGGCCCAGGTTGGATGGGGCCCTGCATGAGTGGCATCCCTGTCCACAGCTGGAGGTTTGGAACTAGATGACCTTTAAGATCCCTTCCAACTCCAAGCAGTCTGTGACTCTGTGATTCTAAAAAGTGACTGATAACAACTCTTGATCAAAGTTTCTACAAAGATACTTAGTGACAAACTGAAATTCTGCGATTTTCCAGACCCTCAGTCTAGGAGAGAGTTTTTGTATTTTCTACTTTGGGGAATGAGTTTTGACTTGAGAGAAAAAATGAGTCTTAGTGCTCTGTGCCTGGAAGAGGCAAGGGTGAGAGCAAGTGGCAGAAAGACCAGCTAAATGGACTGGCAGAAATGTGACTACTCCAATAGCCATTGTCAAAGTTCTGCCAGTAGCACTGGTGCAATGCACCATGGACCTGTGGGACACAGTTGGAATGTTCTAGTGTAAAGTCCAAGGTTCATTTTAATGTATTCTGGCCTACCAGACCTCTTTAGTAATTAAAACAGGCATTTCATGCTTCTGTAAGGAAGAAAAAATAGATTCTATTTTATATATATACATCCAAGACATATAGAGTTTGTCAAGGAAACTTGTTCTGTTGTGAGCCTGAGGCCAAGTTCTGTGACTGGAAAAAGTGAGCTACAAGAGACTATCCAAAATCCTAAAGAAAGCAAAGTAAACTTTCTACTTGCACTACCCCTCAGGTCAGGCTTAATAGATACGAAGAAACCCTCACATCCCAAGGTAGCAGCCCAGTGAGTCATGGGAAGGAGTTTGCTTTCGTGTTGAGGGGAGACAGTGAAGAAACTTGAAAGACTGAACCAGTGCCATGTACTGTAGACTGGTGTAACATCTTCAATGGATTTGGAGCTGCACCTTTCTGAGACTGTTCATTTCTTTTTGCTTGCCTGTCCAGGACATCTCAGTGGGTATGAGCTGAGTGAAGATCTAATCCTCCATCCCCTTCTCGCAGTTTTGAGCATGTGCTGCTTTGAAACAGCCTGCAGTTACCAGGTTAAGGCTAAAACCCCCACAGATATTTGGCAGCATTTTGTCACTGTATTTTCAGGGCTTAGTCTTGTAAAGAGACTAGAATTCAGACACAACTGTTTTCCTTTTTTTTAAGTTGCTGGGCACTGTGTAATTTCAACGCCTCTTGGAATGAAAAATCTTGTTCTCTTTGCTTTTATAAGCAGATTTGAAGGATAAGGTTGATTTTAGGAGATGATCTCCAAAACTTTATTTGTCTTAGAGATGTTGAAACATTATCTGCCTTCTGTATTACTGTTCTTATGTTCTTCTGGCTTGTCTCTGAGTTTACTTAGCTGTTAGGATGTATGTGTGCATTTTACCCTTTTCCTGTGCCTATCTGAGCACTAGAGAAGTTATACATACATATGGCAAACTAAAGGAAAATGTGTAATTTAGTGTGCTAGTTTGGCTAGGATAGGGCTATTTTTTTTCCATAGTAGCTGCTCTGCTACTATGATTTGGATTCGTGTTGGAAACAATGTTGATAACACAGGGATATTTACATTACTGCTGAGCCGTTTTTACATGGATACAAAATCTTTTCTGCTCCTCACCCCACCCCACCAGTGAGGAGGCTGGGCGTGCACAAGGAGTTGGGAGGGGACACAGCTGGGATAGCTGACCCCCACTGACTGGGTTTGAGATCCCCCTGGAGTACAGGGATGCTCCATACCGTATTGCACCATGCTCAGCATATAGAGCCGGGGAAAGAATAAAAGGAATGGGGAGACATTCAGAGTTATGACATTTGCCTTCCCAAGTCACTGTTACACAGCTGTTCAGTCCAGGTAAAGGTCTGGATTAGCAGCCTGGATATACAAGGGTTGTTTACTACTGGATTTAACTGGAAAAGGAAAGGAAGGCAAGTCTCCACTAAGATTTATCAATGTAACTTCCATCGTTTCCAATATCCCAGGGACACAGTAGATCAAAAGAGAGTAGGACCTTAAAAAAGATGTACATAGAGGACAGAGAGATGCTCTGTGAATCAGGTGAGTAACCATGTCTGTGGTCACTGGCCACCCTCCCTGGTCTCTTCCAGAGAGCTACATACAGAAGGGTGTTGGTAAGAAGAACTTTCTTCATTCAGCTGTTTGAAGAAAACCTCAACAATGGGTGGTATCTCCTAAGGTTTCTCATTTTACCTTTGTTTCCTTGCCTATGTGTATTTTGCAGCTTTGTATTTTCTCTTGTCCTTGCTGGAATAGAATAGCTTTTTCTTTGGTGTATATGAAGCAGTGCCCATGTTTTCTATTCCCCAGGAACAGGGAGGAACTGAGAGCTCTCCAAGTAGTTTGGAGAGTGCTTCTGACCCACAGCACAGCATTTCAGGGGTTAAGAGCATCCCTTTTACTTTGCTACAAGACTCCTTGCAGTTTGAGGCTGACACTGTAATCATGGTGTATGATATCCAGGCCTTCTTTTTGTGGCTGTAAGGACACAGTAACAGGTTTTGATCTGGAAAAATTCACCCTGACATTGCTCTTTTGAAATAGTGATCTAGAAGGTGAGCAAGGCTCAAATAGAAAGCGTTCTGTAATATTGGAGATGTTATACTATGACTGAGGATCAGAAGAAATGTGAATGAGTCTCCAGTGTTCTCAGAGCTGCTGAACAAACATAGGTCCTTTTGAAAATGCTACTGTAAGGAATCAGTAGAGGACATACAATAAAAGTATCTTCTATTTTTGGTCTTATTTAAAGGTTTGTTTGGACCATAAAACCATAAGCGATTGCCCTCTGCTCTGGGTAATACTCAAGCTACCTGGGAACTATAAAAATCCACTTTGTGTCCAAATACATTGGACTACTTCTTCTTTTTTCTTTCATTTAGAATGAACTGCAAATTGTTAAAATTATGGCAAAGTGTAAGGGCAAACTCTACCCACAAACAGGAATGGAGAGTTTTGTGACTCTCATGTTGATATGATTAGGGGAAGAAGGCCTATTTATCCTTCTTTCTAATCAAATTTTGAGATAAATTCTACCAAATTTAGTAAAAGGAGCCTGTGAATGCAGTTAGCCCAACTGCCTTTTGAAATATTGTGTATCACCACACCAATTCCACCTCAGGAGTAAAAATTCTGTAGGGAGTTTCTTTGAGCTATGGGTTCCATGGAGCTAGGGTACCCTTCTTTCCTCATTAAGACTGGAGAGACCTTCTTGGGGTCACTTTCTTCTTGAAATAATATGCTTATCAGGTCCTCTTCCACTGGGCAATTGAAGTTGTGTCTTTTTCAATTTAAAGGAATAACAAAAGGGTGGGATGGAGAATAGGGGTTAGTAGAGGCACAAACCATGGCATGGACTAGCTCTCACTCAGCAAACTACAGGATATTTTCCTGGGATTTTACCAAAACTACATCTGTTAAAAATTCTGAGTCAAATTCAATCATTTTTAAAATATGATCGTAAAGATGACCTATGCTCAGGCTTGCACCTGAATATACCAAGTGGTGGAAGCAAATCAAATAAATTGACAACTCCCAGCTGATTGTACATCTCACCTGAAAAAAGTATCTTTTAGTATTGTTTGTAGGCTGCATTTTAAAGTGAAGGGCTTTGTGCTGTGAGGAAAGATCATGAGTTCTAGTTAGTTTATTTTTAAAAAGCATGTCAGGGGAATCTTGAAGGCTCAGAAATATTTTCCAGTCAACAGTTTAGCCAAAATGATGCACAGAGCCATAAAGCACAAACCCTGTGGGGGACAGTTCAGCCTCTGTTTGTTTTGAGTTGTGCCTGTGGCACTAAAGAGCCTCTTTCAGTGCTGTAGCAGTTCAACATGTAGACTGTGCCTTGACAAGGAGCAGCTGAATACAGAGTTCAACCCTGTGGCACACGGGGGTGCCTGTTTTGCTAGGCACTGAACAATAGCACAGTAGCAGGCATGCTTTCCTGTAAGGAGAGTATAGTTCAAATAATCCAGGCAAGAGAGACATAGTTCTCTAAATGTTTCAAACAGTTCAAAAAAAAGTTCAAACAGTTTCTAAAAGTTCAAACAGTTTTTTAAAGACACCCAGCTTGCAGCAGGTCATAAAGTGCTACTCTGGCGAGAAGACAATATTTTTAAGGTTTCAGGTGTGCTTCAGTAGACACACCATACAAGTTTATAATGATGGGATTTTATGTTACAATAAGTGCATAATTTCTATTTGCAGCAGCCTTTTTAATGAGACAGAAGTTGTTTCATATTGCCTTAGTGTGAGCCTGTGTGGAATGTTGGGAGGATCTTTGAGGGTGGCAGTGAGCTGCCCAAAGGGCTGTGCTGAGGCATCAGGCCAGAGTTTGGCTGAGAAATGAGGCTGAACTGTGTCCAGCATAGGCAATGAAGGTGCTGTAAGAAGGTGAAGAGGAGCTGATTAAAAAACTCCCATCTAATTATCTGGTTGGAAAAAGTGAACAAAGCCCTCTTTTATTCCTGATAATGCAGAGCCTTTCCACTTTGTGGTGGAAAGTTCATTTAAATTTTAGGTAGGGAAAATGATGCCATGGCAAATTTTTTTATGCAGTGAAGGTAAAACCAAAATACTGTAAGAGTTTCTTAAGGTTACTACTCCACAACCTGTTGAAATATTTATTTAATACAACACTTGTTTTAGTTAAAACTTAAAGAGTTTCCTAAACTCCTTAAAGTTTAAAGCTTCTTAAAGAAGAAAAAACCCCTATACATATATGCAGGAATAGAGTACAAAGATAAAGACAAAAATTTCCACCACTGACAGTAATATTCTGTTGTGTTAATGTCACCTGTCTGTTTCAGCAAAACCTTCTCCTACCAGCAATTTAAAGCGTGTTCATTGGGAAAACAAATGCAAACCCCTGAGCAGGATAATTCATCATCCTGTTACATTTTTGTCCATGGAAGATAGCCACGCCTTAAATCCTCCATGGCTTAATGAACATTTGTCTGGTGGGTCTGCTAACAGCTTAAATCTCCTTTTAGTCATTTAAATCTTGATGCATTAGGATGAGGTGGAAAAGATCAAAATAGGCTGCCAGAGAACTGGATAAAACATTCTGAATAACTTTTGTATCATAATTTAAAATTGAAAAATATTTCCTGTGTGTATTATCTGAGTTCACTGGATTTGGTGGCATTGAGCTGACTCTGCTGGTATCATCTGGTTTAGCAATGGTGAACATCAGACTGCTTTCAGGGTTCATATGCAGATAATGTAGAGAACAAGATCTTACGGGGAAATTAAGGTCTGGTTTACAGAATTGCATTTTGAAGTTTTCTCCCTGGTCTGTGAACTAAATGCTACTTTTAAATTTTGTCGCGTGTGAAAATGCCTGCAGGGGGAGGGGGAAAAATATTGTTTTGTTTTATCCATAGGGGACATGAAGAAGACTTAGATCATGTAAGAAAGGCTTAAACTGAAAGAGTGTAGATTTGGAATAGATATTGGGAAAAAATTCTTTACCATGAGAATAGTGGAACGGGTTGCTTAGAGAAATTGGGTCTCCCCACTGCTGGCAGTGTTCTGCTGGGTTGGATGGGGTTTTGAGCAACCTGGTCTAACGGAATGTGGCCCTGCCCATACCATAGAGGGATGCACCTAGATGATCTTTAAGGTCCCTTCTGACTCAAACCATTCTGAGATTCATTCTTTCATTCAGCAATTCGTCTGATTTGTAGTTCTTTCACATGTATTTGAGGACAACTGACCAATCCAACAGATCATTCTCACTGAGATCCTTTAAAATCTCTTCAGCTCATCCAAATTCTTGTGGAAAAGCAGTGTTCAAAAATCCATTTGAAGCTTAGGTAAAGTGTTACAAGGTCTGTGGAAAGTGAAGGAATTTTCCTTTGGTGCCTGTGAAATCCAGCAGAAGCCTCAGGGTAATCTGGCCTGTTTATCACCTTTATAACACCGCCAGTGCATGATGAGGTTTCCCAACAGCATGCATTTAAAAGAACAACAAGAAAGAAAGCAATCTTCTAAATTACTTCTTTGTTTTCATTTGAAGCTTAATGGTATTTCCAAGTCTTTCTATAATGACCTTGTAAAATCATTGACTGCTATCTTCCTTCTTTTTGGTACAAGCTGCTTTTAAAATCTGAGTCAGGGCTCTATATTAGAACACCCTATTCAGTAAGAACACGGTAGATAATTTAATTTTACCTTGGAGTAATGTAATCTTCATGCTACCTTTCTGTTTTTATTTATAACTGAAGAATTCATTTCCTTTTGCCCTTCCTCTACCTTCTATGGCCAGAGAAGAGAAAAAGGTTATAGAAATCTCAACCAACATTTTTTTGCATAGTCACCAATATGGTCACAGTCCCATGCTGCAGAATTTCCTCCCTCTTTTCCTTACTCCACCTCCCCTAATGCCTCTGCTGTAGAATCAGTTTGTCATCCATCAGCTCAACAGCACCCAAAAGCCCATCAAGCACCTGATTCTTCCTTGCAGCTCATCAGATTTGCCTCTTCTCTAAATGATCAGGGTGCTACTTGTCTTGGCTATTTCTGTCCATGACAGTGCTGTGAGCCTGCAGGCTGAAAGCTGTTAGTGTATAGCCAGATTTAGGATTTGCAAAGGGCAGTACTTTTTACTTCTTAATTTTCAAAGCATTGTAAATGCCAGGGTATGCAAATGTAGGACATGAAGCTTGGCAGAAACAATAGCTCTTGGAAAGCCTCATTAAAGTACCTCATGTACTACTGGGGACAGAGCAGAACTATTCTTAAAAATACACTTTTTCAGAGGGCAATGCACAGCAACAGCTTGTTTACCATTGCTCTCCATCACCCTCCAGAGTCCAGCTCTTTCCACTTAGAAGGACACAAAGAAATAGGCTTGGGAATAAACTCTATGTTCAATTTCCTGCGTTGGCACTAACCTTCTGGCCCATCTGTTAGGAAACCACATAGGATGTGGAAAAGCTGGGTTCACTTCCCTCCTGTCTGGGGAGATGTGAGCCTGATTTTTTCCAAGGGCATAGCAGGTTTTGTATTGTACTGGTACTTGTGAAAACTGCTTGGCCTTGTGTTGTTAGGGACAGACATGTAATGCCTTGAAAACCTGGTGGTGTGAATATGACTTCATATAGAATTACAGAGTTGAAAAATTGCTGATGTAGGAAGTGACTTCTGCAGATCGCCTTGCCCTACCCTCTGCTCAAAGTAAGGTCAAGTGGAACAGCTTGGACAGAACCATGTACAGTAAGAAACAAAGGATCTCCCAAAGTATTATTCAAACACAGACTGCCTGGGCAACATGTACTAGTGCTTTTCTCTCCTCAAAGTAAAAAAAAATTAAAAAATATGCTTAGATTGAATTTTCCTTATTTTTAATTTGTACCCATTGCCTCTTGTCCTGTAACTGGTCCTCACTGAGGAGAGGTTGATTGCATCTTCATTGTTCCACTCCATCAGTTATTTATAGACACTGAAAAGATGCCCCAGAGCCTTCTGTTTTACAGGCTGAACAGTCCCAGCTCTCTTGATGTCTCCTTGCATGGCAGGTGCTCCAATTCCTGAAAGACTTTTACTAACCTTACTCCAGTCTTTGTTGTGTTGAGGACCCCTGGATCCAGTACTCCAAGTGTCTTACCAGTGCTGAGTAGCAGGGGAAGATCCCCTCCCTTCACCTTCTGGTAATGCTCTACCTAAAGCATCACATTATGCTGTTGATTTTCTTTGTCACAACTGCCCAATTCTGGTTCATATTCAATGTCTTGCCTCTGCAAAGCTGCATTTCACCCTGTTACATATTGGGCAATTTCTCCACCTTGTTGAGGCCTCTCTGCATGGAAGCACAACCTTCCAGTGCATCAAATGCTCCTTCCATTTTTGAATCCCCTAAAAACCTGCTGAGGATGCAGTCTGTCCCATTTTATGGGTCATTTGTGAAGATGGTGATCAGTTTTTGCTTCAGTACCAGCCCTGAGGTACACCAATAATATGCGGCCTCCAGTGGACACCATCCTGATGACCATAACATTTTCAGCCTGGCACTTGATAACAGTTTTCTGCCCACGTTGCTGTCCATTTGTCTAGTCTATGCTTCATCTGTTCATCTGTCACTAAGTTATAGGAGGCTTGGTTTTGCTAGAATCAAAATGAAGAATATACACTGCTCTCCCCTTATCCTCTAAGATACTCATCTTCTTATGGAAGGCTCTTTTTGTTCAGGCACGATTTTCCCTTCATAAATTTGTGCTGACAACTCACAGTCACCTACTTGTGCTAAACAAATTTGGAAGTGCTCCATCACCTTCCCAAGGATCAAAGTGAGGCTGACTGTCTGTACTTCTCTGGATCCTCCTTCTTGCTGTTCTTGAAGATAGGAGTGACATTTGCTTTCCGCCAGTCCTTAAGAAATTCCTCCAGTTGCCTGGACTACCACAGCAGGAGCAGCCTCACAATATCATCAAAGGGCTTCTCAGCTATCATTAGTTTCCATGGACTTATGTATGTCCAGTTTAAGTGTTACCTGACCTGTTTCCCCTCCATTGAGGGTCTTGCCTTATCTAGATTATTTATTTTGTCTCAGGGTCTGAGATTCCCAAAGTCCACTTCTACCAGTAAATACTGAAGCACAAGTTTTCCATAATCTTTCTTCTGCTGTTTATAGAGCTGTAGAAACTTTTCTTACTGTTCTTCTTGTCCTTTGCCAGATTCAGCTCCAGCTTTAGTTTTTCTCAATCCTTATCTGTGTGTCTGGGCAGTATCTGAATATTCCTCCTGGTTGATCTGATGCTGCTTGAATGCTTCCTTTCTATGTTGAACTTTGGTCAGGAGCTCCTTGTTCAGGCCTCCTATTATATTTTTGACTGGCTTTTTGCATGTTGGGTTGGACCACTCTTGAGCTTGGAGAAGGCTTTGATGCAAATCTGCTCTCCACCATTCTTTTCTCCGGGACTGTATTGCCTGGGATTCTTACACCAGATCTGTAGCATGCAGACTGAGATGAGCCACTGGGAAATCCCTGTGTCACTTAGGAACTACCTTAGGCAGCCTTGAAAAGAAGAAGAAATCCTGTTTCCTGATAAACCCAAAGGAAAGCACAGGTCAGCCAGTCACTTTCTATAAAATACCCTAACATTCTGACATACTGGAATGATGAAGAGCAGGGAAACTCTTGGTGTTGCATAAATATGAGAAATATGAGGCTCACTTTAGGAATTTCTGTAAGTGATCTACAATAGGATGGAATGCTCTTTACTTTTCCTTGGGAACTTGCGTCTACCATTTTTTTTTTAAAAGTTTCCAATTTTTTTTTGGTCTTTTTTTTCTCCTGCCAGAATAACATGCAAGACATTTGGGGTTGAAGTTTGAAATTGTCTGTGTTCATTTCTGCAAACTGCTTTTCTTTATTGCATCTCACATCTATTATGGACAAAATGGATGATGGTTTTCATTTAGAGTTGCATGTCAGATTTTAAACTAATCAAGAATGATAATTATTATCTGAGCACATTCCAGGATGAATAGATATTGTTGACTCTCAAATAATTGCAAATGAGAGAATGTGGCTCAACTAATTCTATAACTGAAAGTTGTATGTTAGTGATTTTGGAGGAAATGCTAGCAGAACATTCAACAAAATCTGAGAAACTATAAAGTCCCCAGTGAAGACTAATGATGATTAATGAGTGGTCAAGCTCCTGTTTAAGACTTCCTCAAGGTAGCAGGGCTTGTCTGTGTGCACCTTGCTCCAGCTGCATCCTTCTCTGTGCTCTTCACTCCAGCACCCTTCTGAGGTGGAGAAATACTATGCTTAGATATCCAAATTGAGGTGCAAAAAGGTCTATGAGCTTAGACTGTGCCTGTTGACCCAAGAGTGACCTTCTACTTCCCTATGTTCTCTTTTCATTTGGATTTTTATTCACAGACAACCCCTGGCTGCAAGACATTATGTAGCTGACATGTAGATTGAACCTACAATGGAACAAGAATGCTCTGTTGTCTTTTCCCTTGCTCTGTGGTTGAATGTGGCTGAGTGATACCTGGCTCTGTATGAACTTGCAGAAGTCTGTCAGAAAGCCTTGATCTTACAAAAGGAGAAGATGGCCTGTGGTCTCAGCATGGCACATTTATATCTCACATGACAGTGTTATTAGAAGGTGAGTTTGCTACTCAGGCAAGAAAATTTCCATGATAAACTGAAGAAGCAAAGGTAGCTGAAGGACTTTTTCCCCTGTCCCTTATCTACAGCCTACCGTTTCCTATGTTTTATAGGATCTTTTCTACAATCTGCTATGTATTGCAGCCCTCTGATTGTGAGAGACAAAATTTTTTGCTGGTTTGAACTACACTATAACTATAAGGACAATAACAGAGCTACCAGAGCTCTCTCAGGATGTCTGAGTTGTGCCATTTGGATGGCAAAGATAATTCATATCAACTAGTCCCAGTCTTCTACTTCATGATGTTCACTTTATCAAAGCAAGTTACTAAGAGTTCAGTCTCCTCTTCTGCATTGGGTGGATAGATCAAGCCTCAGTGTATTACACAGTGAAATCAATTGGTATTCAGCTGCAGATCCTCTGCACAGTGGCAGAGACTTGTTGGCTGCCTTCCAAGGCAGGTTTCAAAAGGACTCTTGAACACATAGAAAATAGAAGAGACACTAGAGGAATTATTTCTTAGTTAAGGATAAAAGAGACATGACTCTCAAAGTGACTTGAGGGTCTTTTACTGACCAGTATTGATACAGCTTTTCTTACAGAGTATATATCCCATTTCCCATTGCTGCAAGTTGTAATCTTAGGGTATTTTTCCCATTCTTTGCTCTTAATTCCCTCTTGCCCATCAGTACACCTCCCTCTCTTTACCTTGTGCTGGTTCAGTATGAGCTGGCTTATATGGTGTCTTTTTAAGAGTGCAAATGCATGGATGGTAGTGTCACTTGCACATTATGGTTAGGGATCTGGGTCTGGAAGACTGACACAATGCATCATTTTGTTTTGAATTGAAGAGCCCTTTCCTGAACTGGAACAGCAAGAAACACACAGCTTTCTCTGAGGGCAAATCACACTCAGAGTTGTGTTTAATATCTTGATGTTCAAGTGGACATTAGTGACAAGTGGAATTCCTTGGGAATTATTATTGGGACTGGTGCTCTTTAACGTCTTTGTCGTTGACGTGAACAGTGGATTGAGGGCACCCTCAGCAGCTTTGCCAACCACACCAAGCTCTGTGGTGCAGCTGACACAGTGGAGGGAAGAGATGCCTTCAAGAGGGACCTGGACAGGCTTGAAAGGTGAGCCTGTGTGAATCTCATGAAGTTCAACAGTTCAATAGAAGGGCAAGTGCCAGGTCCTGCGTGTGGGTTGGGACAATCCCAAGCAAACATGCAGAGGAGGTTTTGAGAGCAGCCCTGGGGATAAAGACCTGGGGCTGTTGGCTCAGGAGAGGCTCAGCATGTCCCAGCAATGTGCAACTGCAGCTCACAAAGCCACCCCTGTCCTGAGCTGTATCCAAAGCAGCGTGGTCAGCAGGGTGACGGAGGGGACTCTGTCCCTCTGCTCTGTGCTGGTGAGACCCCACCTGGAATGCTGCATCCAGCTCTGGGAGCCCCAGTGTAAGAAGGACACGGACCTGTTGGAGGAAGTAAAGACCAGGAGGATGCTTAGAGGCTGGAGTACTTCTCCTATTGAGACTGGCTGAGAGAGTTGGGACTGTTCGGCCTAGAGAAGAGAACCAGCATCTTCCAGCACCTAGAGGGAATACAAGAGAGCTGGAAGGACTTTTGACAAGGGCATGAGTGATAGCATATGGGGGAATGACCTTTAAACTATAAGAGGTATGTTGAGATTAGATCTAAGAAAGAAATTCTTCACCATGAGGGTGGTGAGGCATTGGTGCATTTCCCAGTGTGAGACAGTGTGGATACTTCATCCCTGGAAGTGTTCAAGGCCAGGTTGGATGGGGCTTTGAGCAACCTCTCCTAGTGGAGGGTACCACTCATGTCAGGGAGTTTGGATCTAGGTGACTTTAAAGTCCCTTCCTACTGAAATCATTCTGTGATTCTGTGATTCTATGAGTGGAGAGGAATTGCTCTCCTGATCTCCTGCAAAATAATTTTTAAATAATGCTCAGGTGAATCATGTCAAAAAAACCCCTTGTTTTTCTTTTTTCTTAAAACCAGCACATGACAAGATGCTTGCAAAACAAATAAGTGAGACAGTTAAATGAGATCCCACCCTATGAAATTGGTGGAATAGTGTTCACTGGAAGATTGGTGAACACTCCTCATCTGTGCGAATGCTCATTTGAAGAAGTCTCAAAAACTGCAGAATTGCCTGTCAGAGTCAATTAAGGTCAGTTTTGCCAGATGAAGTATAACTATTTTTTGTCTTAAGTTTCAAAGTAAGTCCTCTCTTTGAATACCTTTGTATCAGCCTGTCTGAATCCTGTGTACTTTGAGGATCTGAATCTGTCATCTGAAATGCAGGGTAATAATCCAGGTTTTGGACAATCTTTCTTCTTCACGGTAATCTCAAATAAACCTCTGTAGATTCCAGATACCATTTCTGTCAGGTGTAATGAGCTCCAAGTTTAATTAACAGGACTGAACAAATTGTCTTATTGCAGTTGTTAACAATGTTTAAGAGATTTATGTACCATTTTAAATTCTAAATACAAATATTTGCTCCTTAAAAAAAACCCCACAAACAAAACAAAAGCTGTAGGAGATAAGGAAAGTAAAAATTCTAGGGAAATCAAAAATTTGGAAAATTTTATAAACCAGATTAATACCAAGATGTGAAATGAAATTTTGAGAAGCTGGAATTATTATTTATAATAATAATTTCCTAGCAGCACATTTCTTCCCTAGATCTATGAAATACACTGGTGTGCGTTTTGTTTCTGTTAGCTTTTATGTCCTTGCTCTGGCATGTCTGGCTGGCAGGAGTAGCTAGCAAAGCTGTCCTGCATTTATTCCTCTTGGATAGGGATGAAAAGGTTCAAATTTCACTAACTCTGATTTGGATCCCTATGACTGATATTCAGGAAAAAGATTTTTTATTTTTCTTCTGGCCTTATTTACAAAACCCTTTTACATCAATGAGCAGGTTTTTTTCTGCAACAATAGAAGGGATCCTGGGCAAAAAGAAACTCCAAATGTTTTACATGAGAAGGTAGGTGAGAACTGGATCACACTGCAGTGGGGAGAAAAAAAAGCGGGAAGAGGCATTGTCAATTTAAATTAGATTGGTAAATTTTTAATGTTCTTGTCAAAACCCCTTCTCTCCTAGTTCTACAGAGTCTGGCTTGTATTATCTTAGGTGCTTAATTCAGCTCTTCCGAGTGAACTGGAGTCCTGTTAGGCATGTGCACAAATGGCTGCAGTGAGAAGGGTGGAAACATCCAAATGGAAGTATCCAGGGTCCTGGATGTTTTGAGCATCTGTGTCTTGATGTCACCCTAGGACACTTGCCTAGAGTGAAATTTTTAGGTGCACCAAAGCACTTAAATAAGTGCCTAAATGGAATTTCCAGAGTCTAAAAGAGTGAAAAACCTTGGTTTAATTTTATTGAGTTATTATTCCTTGGTGATAAAGAAATAGAAACTGCAAGCGCGTGTTCCACTAAATTAAACTACTGTTTTTCAGTGTTTGCAACTAGGCCCCAAGAGTCAGGGAAAATCATTGCAGTATCAGCAAAGCAGTTTGCCACATGACAAATTGTGCTCTATCTGTCTACTTCAGAGTCAGAGCAGCCCATGTGTATTATTTAGAAACATTCAGAACAGTTGATGGAGCAAGAGGAAGGGAAGTTCTGGTCTAATATATCTTGATGTGTGGTTTAAACTGCACTAGAGCTGCTGCTCCTCCTTGCATTTAAAACAATGCAAAAACTCCGTGTCTGAGTGCTCTGGAATGTAGTCCTCAATGGTCACAAGTTGTCTTTACAAACTACAGAAAAAAGGATTTTAGGATTTTGGATTTTTTTTTTTTTTTGGTGTTTGCTTCTCTGGTGAGGAAAGGGGCAGAGAGAAGGCCAAAGCACTTTTTTGAAATGTCTCTCTGTTCCTTTGTTTCTGTCCTAGTTACTTGGGAATGTAACATTTGTGCTCTTCATGGCATTCCTGTCAAAGGGCTTTAGCTCTTGAAAGAGCAACAAGCCCCAGATGGCCACATGCTGGGCTACACTGCCAGCAGCCAGTGTCTTAGTGGCCATGGGTGAAGGGAACCCCTGGGAATGGATGGTGTGGGCATTCCTTGGCTGTAGGATACAGCACTACATTGGCATTTTTGGGCAGATCTGCTCATTGCACCCTGAATTGTGTTGCTATACCAGTCTGGATAGCACTGACTTCCCTTGCCTTGTGTACTGCTACACGATAGAGAAACAACATTTCTCAGATGTGCACTCACTGCCTTACGAGTTTCATTTTAGAGCTTGGGTTTTAATATCTCTCTCTATTATTAGCAACAGAAATGGGGACACTTGCCAGTAGAAGCAGCCAAGTATTTAAGGAAGTGTCTGATGTTTGAGTGAAAGCCACTCTTTTCTGATTACAGTTACATGCATTTAAGCACCCTGATTTCATATTGTAGGGACCACAATGTCCTGGGGCAGTGCTTAAAGCAGTGCCCCAGTTCTGTTTGCCCACAAACCCATAGGAGGGGCACTCAGCTGCCCAAGAGCAGTGTCTGTAGCACTCCAGAGCATCTCCTGTACCTTCTAGCAGTGCCCAGGCTGGGAACCCCACAGTGGTTTCCTACTGTAAGAAAGCTAAAAGCGTTCTTACAGGCTGGCACACTGTAAAGCCAGAGAGAGCAAAATATTTGCATGCAGGAGCATGAATAAGTGTAGGGATAAAAGGAGATGCAATGTTGCTGAAATACGTCTTTAATCTCCTTGGATTTGCTGTCACTCCAAATCAGCCTGAGTTTCTGTGACCAAGAGGATCTACAGGCAGTGATTAACCACAGAACTTCTTTTGAGAGGGAGAGATGGAGACAGCAGGGGATGGTTGCCGTATCTCTGTCTGACCTAAACATTAGGTTTAATGTGTGCTTGCATATTACCTAAGCTGTGCTCAGATGTGCATGATGGGCTTATCTGGGTTTACGAGCCCAGCTAAATGCCCTGTACATGCTTTCACCATCAGCTTTCCTGCAGGTCATAGCCAGAAAGACTATGGATGACGAGGTTCGACCATCCTTGGCCATTTTCAGGCATTGATTTGGGGTGACAACAGAGAGCTGATGTTGCAATCAGAGGGTTTTGAAGCTGCAGCTTTGATTTCCCTTTGCCATAAGTGGATGGACTTGGTTTGAAGGCTTCAGTTGCCTTCCAGATGTCTTTCAGGAATGAAAGAAACAGGGCTTTGAATCTTTGGTGAATCTGGTGGGAAGAACTGAAGGATAAACTAAGTATACTTTTCCTGAGTAAAGGTCATTTTTGATAGCCTGTAAAAAAATGAAATGGATATCTTTGATATGCTGATAATATACAGGACAGATAAACACTGATCCCTTGCAGTCCCAGGAAATTGCCACTCTACTACGTGTAAGAACTTCTCTCTGTCAGAGATAATAAAAGAAAAAAAGTATTTTGTAGTTCATTAAAATCTGTCAAATCATAAAAATACTTCCAGAGACTAGTATCATGTGAAATTAGGCTCACTGTTTTTGTAAATATTAAACCAGTGACTATTTAATGATTCACAGGTTTAATTACAGAGAGGATGACATCTTTATTATAACAGAATAAAAGTAATTATGCATCACGGGAGCTGGACTGAACTGTGCTCAGTCCTGCATTCTCGGCGCGCAGCTGTGCAGGGCAGGTTGTCAAACACCCACAAGTCTGTGACAGTCTGCTTTTGTTTTGCAGTCAGCTGAGCATCTGTGAGAAATGGTATCCCTCCCATGGCAGAGCAGTGTTTAATTGACCACAGCTAAAAAATTGGCAGAGTGGATTTTAAGCAGTCATGGTCTGAGACAAGAGATTTTATATGATTGTATAGAGAACAGAAGGTCCGTGTGATGGACTACATATCTTCTACTTATTGCAAATAATGCTTATTTGTCAATACTGAAAAGTTAAGAAAAAAAATCCTGTGTAATCTATAGAATTTTTATTTGTATGGAACATACCCAACACCAAGTGAACATCTTTGTAGCAAGATTATTCAGCCTCCTACACAATACATTTTCAAGGCAAGTGGAATAAGAGGAACACTTCAGAAACACACAAAGTAGATAGGGACAGTTTTTGAAGAGAAGTAAAAAATTACAAATATACTCTTGCAGTTTTTGTTGCTGTTGTTCTTTGTTCAATCTTTTATTATTATCATTATTTTCTAGCTCAATTGTCTCTATGCCAAGAGGAAATGTGTCACTATGTTAACCTGTTTTGTACTTCAATAAGTAATTTTTGTATGTGCATAACCCAGCTGGAATCCAGAAAAAAAAAAAAAAAGTATTGAAAGAAGGCAGAGAGAAAAAGAGAGAAAAAGGGTTAAGGGAAAAGGAATTTGTGTAGGCAAACTTATCTCACTGTTACCAGTTTGTCACTAAGACTGTGATTCAGGTCCTGGTTCAGGAGGAGTCTGTATAAAATCTTATCTGGCCAGGTCTAGCAACTCTTCGGATCCCAGTCAGAACCTTGTGTTTGATGTGATGACAAGAGGTAAAGAGTAGAGCTACAGTACCCAGTGGTGAGGGAAAGTGAGACAGAACGAGAGTTTGCTAACAAAGACTGGTTTATTGTACAAACAAGTACCCCTGTTTGGTCTGGATGGTTCCTCTTTGCAGATAGGCATTGTGGGGTCTTGTCTCTCTGCAGGCAGGATGATACAGCTAGTCCTGGTTCCAGAAGGAAAGATGAGGATGTGTTTGTGATGGAGTTCATCCTTCTTTCTTTGGCCCATCTTCTCCAGCTCTTCTTGCAGTGATGTGTATGTGACTGCCATCACAGGTCAAAGTGCTTCCACTTCAGTCTAAACTGGCTTCAGCCTTCATGAGGTACATTCAAGATACTGTTACTCAAGAGTCTCTATGTAGGAGTTTTCTTGTCTCATTAGAGAACCACAGGCTTATTGAATATTTTAAGCTGCTAGATGAGAACTCTTGGTGCTCTGGTCCACCTTTCCCCACTAGAAGCAAAGCCAAATTTCAGTTAACGTGAGTCTTCTTTGAATGCTTATGGGACTGAAGGTCTTTGTGTGCTTGTGGTATGTGTAAAGGTGAGATGGTGTATAAAAAATGTCCAGTTATAGAATTCAAAGCTGTACATCATGAATTAAATGGATGAGTCTGTGAATGAACCAGTCTATCTATTACACTTCACAGAGAATAAGAACTTGAGAGATGTAATGTCCCTTCATCTTTCTGTCACTGTCTCTGTGACTGGGCAACTTTCATCATTTTCATATCTTGCTTATGAGAACAATGATTTTTTCTTTGTCAAGGCCTCCATGATGTACAAATTAAGGGACCTGTATCATAACCAACCTTGTTTTGGTTTTCTGAGACAATAGCTTGGGTGTAGCTCACAACAAAAGCACTGTGGCAGAACCTGCAGGGCACTGAGTGTATTCTATGAGTGAAGTGTTTGCCCTTGGAGGCAAATAACAGATGAGAGGAAGGGGTATTTTGCTCCCTAGAATCATAAAAAATACAACAGGAAAACACCATAAAACTTTCTTTTATTCACCCCTCAGCCCAAATATTCATTATGTGGAGTATTTGACTGAAGTTTGTCTAACATGTCTTTCAAAAATGCTCAATTTCAGAGGTTTCTTAGGCCATTTTTTCTAATGTCTTACTGCCTTACCTATTAACAAACTTTGCCTATTGTCAAATTAAATTTTTCCTTTTTGTGGGTTTTAGATCTTGAACATTTTCCCAATCTCAATGGACATGAAAAATTGTTTCCTTCTTTGTATTCACATATTTGAAAACTACTCCTGTTGGATACTTCTTCTTTGAAGAAGTATTTGAAAACTAATCCTGTTGGATACTTCTTCTTTTTCTTCTTTGCATCAAAAATCCCAGACTCTTCACCTTTTCCTCTTGGGACACATTCTGCTGCCCTCTAATTATTACCTCTGTTGCTTTCTTATGGACTTTGAGTGGCTCATTGTGGTGCATAAATCTGCTCACAAAACTCCTGTTGAGCACTTTAATAAGTTACAGAGAGCAGCAAGATTACTTCATGTGTCCTGCAGATTATATTGTTGACTTTTGTGTGACTTTTGTGGTTCTTTCAGATTTCTGCAGCACTGAAGAAATGTTTCCTAAGCAGTTTTTCCCCACTGAGTAATTGTAAAGTTAATCAATCTCATAAGAGTGAAATATTTTTTTGAATTTTGTTTTATGTTGTTGGACTACTTTTTCAGTTTATCAGGGTCACATGGAATTTAAGTCCTGGTTCCTTCCATTTTTATCAGCTGAAAATTCAATCTCTACACATATTAACAAGGATGGTAGGACAGAAATATGGTTAGTACGAGGTCATGGACAGACTCCTGGAGGAACTGCACTAGATAAATCAGACAAGTGTAAGTACTGGTGTAACTTCCTGGTAATTACACCCTGACTGTGGCTCACAATGAGTTTTTTGTGTGACAAGAATTTCATCCAGGTCATTTTGCCTTAGCTTGCCCTTGAGAATGTTGTAGAAGATAGCATGGCAAGCCTTTTTGCTGCTGCTCTGTCTACAGGGTACTCTGTTCCAGGCTAGATTTACCTAGTGTACTTTTTCTTTATGAGTCATTTGTATTCTTCACATACTTAAGTCTGTTACCTGACTCTTGAGGGGTGATATTTTCTCACTCCAGGACGAAAAAGGATGTTTCTTCTTTCATTATAAGATAATTTAATTGTAAGCCCACTTTTCTTGTCATTGTAATATGTTTTCTAGTGTTAAATCTCCTCAGACCAGAGTCTGGACAATCCTTCAATAATCTAAAACCTATAAACACCAGTAACTAATTTTCCTTCTACACTACCTTATATAACAGTATTTCTTGAGTTAACCTTTTTTGAATAAAACCTCAATTCATCTTGGTACTGAAGAGATATAGACAAACAGACATCCAGGTGAAATCCATCTGGCAGCTGTTAATTTTCCTTGCAGAGCAAGATAATACAGTAAGTCAAATTCAACCCTGTTTTAAATACTGTGGGTTTCAACACATTTAAAAATTAGTATTTTTTCCTCAGGTTTGTTTTTAGTAAGAACAGTAGAACATGCAATTGTAACCAGGAAAAAGAAACATTTTAGGAGGTCTATTATCATTATCATCATCTGTTAACATTATCATAATCTGTAAGTGAAATACATAATTACTTTGGAACTCCTGCAGCTGTAAATAGTGTTGGGCTAAAGTCTTCTGGATGATGGGGTCAAGTGCACCTTCAGTCAGTTCACAGACAAAACCAAGTGAGGCTGGAGTGTTGATCAGCTGGAGGGCAGGAAGGCTCTGCAGAGGAACCTGGACAAACTGGACTGATGATCTGAGGCCAGTTGTATGAGGTTCAGCAAGGTCAGGTGCCCAACCCTGCAACTGGGTCACAACTACCCCATGCGATGCTACTGGCCTGGGACAGAGTGGCAGGGAAGTTTCCTGGTGGAAAAGGCCCTGGATGTGCTGGCTGACAGCAGCTGAACACGAGCCAGCAGTGCCCAGGTGGCCAAGAAGGCCAATGGCATCCTGGCCTGGATCAGCACTGGTGTGGCCAGCAGGAGCAGGGCAGTGACCATCCCCCTGTACTCAGCACTGGTGATGCCACACCTCAAATCCTGTGCTCAGTTCTGGGCCCCTCACTGCAAGAAGGACATTGAGGGGCTGGAGCGTGTCCAGAGAAGGGCAACGGGGCTGGGGAAGGGTCTGGAGCACAAGTCTGGTGAGGAACAGGTACTGGGGTTGTTTACCCTGGAGAAAAGGAGGCTCAGGGGGGACCTTATTGCTATCTACAATGAAAGGAGATGTAGCCAGCTGGGAGTCAGCCAGGCAACCAATGACAGAACATGAGGAAATAGCTTTAGATTGTATCAGGGGTGGTTCAAGATGGATGTTATGAAAAAATTTCTCAACCAAAAGGGTGTACAGGAACAGGCTGTTCAGAAAAGCATCACTGTCCTTTGAAGTGCTAAAAACATCATGTAGATATGACATTTAAAGTCATGATTTGGTAGTGGACACAGAAATGTTTGTTTACTGGTTGGACTTGATGATCCTAGAGATCTCTTCCAACCTTAAAGATTCTATGATTCTATTATTCTTATTTTAGTCTTTCATTTGGGGAAATAAACTGATCAAGCCATGTCTTTTTAGCATTTTCTCTAGAAATTTTATGCTCTACTATGTCATCTAGTTTTTTACTTCATGTATGAGATCTCTGTTAGCAACAGAAATGCTGCTAAATGTCCATATATCTGGAACAAATTAGCACACAGCCTAAGATGGATTTTCACTAGCAACATCTTACTACTGAGGCACAGGTAGACTTTGATGAACCACAGAATGGATGAGGCTGGGAGGACCACAGTGGATCAGCTGGTCCAACCTCCCTGCTCAAGCAGCATCTTCCTAGAGTACATGGGACAGAACTGCATCCAAATGGCTATTGAATTTTTCATTGAGGGAGACTCCACAAGCTCTCTGGACAATGTGTTCCAGCGTGTGGTCAGCCACACAGTAAATAACTTCTTCCTCATAGCCAGGCAGAACATCGCCTGCATCAGGTATCGGCCACTCCTGCCAGCTTTATCAGAGAGTTTGCTGAGGAGGCCTCTACCCCTTCACCCAAGTCCTTGATGAGTAATTAAACAATACTGAACCTTGGGACAGACCGCTAGTGACAGGCCTCCAACTCTGTGCCACCCTCTAGGATCTGCTGTTCAGCCAGTTCTCAGTCCTCCTCACTGTCTGCTCATCCTCAGTTTGCCTATGAGGATGTTGTGTGAGGCAATGTTGAAAGCCTTGCTGAAATCAAGGTAGGCAATATCCACCTGTAATCCACATGAAATCTCCAGTTGTGAATCAGTGAATTTGTGGTGCTTTGTTTGTTGAAGACTGTCTGTGCCAGTGACTGTATTTCCTTGGAGGAGTGCCATGGAAATCTTCCAGAGGCTCAGTTAACATATTCACAAGAGTGTTTGAAGTGCAAGTATCTCCCCAATCATCTTGAAACCTAATTTCCCATAGCCTGCTCAGATAATTTTCTACTCTTGCCTGTAGGACAGAGAAGCAATATGACATATTTTTTGATGATAAATCTTATAAGACTGCAGGTCATTGTTCCTACAGTCCTTCAGCTCTGGTAAGTTTGTGTGCAATCCACTAATAGTAAACAGGATGTTTGTGGGATCAATAACAGCAGGTTGTCTAATTTTTGGCTATAAAAAGACTTATCCTAAATAGTAGGAAATCTCAAAAAAACCCTGTACAAACAATTTTTCGTGCTATTGGTTCTTTTTACACTTACTAATCTCTGTTATGTAAAAAATGTATGTGAAGGTTTCATCCTAAGGCAATCTTTTTGGATTTAATAGCTAAAACCTCACAGTAAAAAAATACCATGAGAAGACTGTCAAGTACAGACAAGATTCAGAGGCAAAGAAAAGCATTCACAAGTTTTGGAAACATAAACAATTTAAGTTTCTCCTCTTGCAATTACAAAGGAAAGAAAAAAAAGAAAAAAGAAACACGCAGGCTTAAAAAACGGCTAGAAAGTTTTAAATGGTCTGTAAGTCTAGACTTTGAAATCATCTGTAACTGGCATTTCATAATTAGTCATAACTGAGGCTTTCAGTTTCTTTCAGCTGTGCTTAATTCTGAGTTTAAAAAGACAGTTTTTCATCTGTTTGCTCCATCATTTGGAAAATCAGTTCAGATCAGGATAAAACGTAGGCTTGAATATAATAAGAGAACATCATCATAGAATAGCCGAAGTTGAGAGACCTGGAGGCTGCCATCCACCAACTCTGCCTAAATAAGTGTCCTCTAGAACAAGCTGCTCAGAGCCATATCTGTGTAGATTTTGATTAATTCCAAGCATGGAAACTTCACCACCCCTGTCAACAGCTTTTATTGACTCTTTTTCAATTTTTTAGAATATTTTCTTTGCCTGTTTCTCCTTTCAGAAGCGGCCAAAATTGTTTGTGCAGCATTATTTTAAAGCTGGAAATTGTATCCCTCTGGTCAAATCCATCATGCTATTCTGAGAAAGTGTCCTAGAAATGACAGGTAGGTAATTTCCATGCCGGAAGGTACTAAAGAGTTTGATACATTTAGATTTGTATTTTTGGCCACACATTTTAGTTTTGTAGTTGAGATAATAAAAATGTCATCATTTAGATAACTTAAAATTATTTTTTTTCTACTTTGGTTTTAGAGCTGTAGGCTGTTCAGACAGTTTTGCTCACAGAGTGAAGAAGTGCTCTTGATAGCATCTGTGACAGGCATTCATTTTTCCTGGATAAAGATCCTTTTAAATACTTATATGGAAATACAGGTCCTCAACCACAGACTAGACAAGCACCCTCTTGCATTCCATACCTTTTAGTGGAGACACTAAATTCAGTCTGTGCTGGTGGCTTAACTTAAATGTGTGCTCATTTGCCTGAGTAACAGATGTCTTTTTCAATCACAGCCTCTGAAAGATCATTTTACATAAAAAAAATTTGTATATGTTTGATAAGAAAAAATTATGTCTTTAACTTATAAATTCATTAGCATATGTTTATCTGAAGTGCAAATATTAACATAATTTGTTCTAACTTACTTAGCTTGTATCCCACCTAATTTTGAATATCAATTATGGCACAAAAATGGGGTATATACTTACATAATACGTTGCTCTTGCATAGAATATGTAATATCATAGAAACAGACCACTGATGATTCAAGAATGCAAGAAAAAAAAATCTAGTTTTGGAAATATTCTGCAATATGTCTGCAATTCCATAGGTTAAATATTTCTTGAAGGAAGCAAGCTGTTTTAGTGGATAAACACATTCTGTATGCTTGTGGGAGATCATGCTGATTATCTCCTGCAAGCTGGTACAGGCATAATCCTGATAGTTTTGAGGCTGACAGAGTATCAGGAGTTTCAGACAGAGCAAGCATAAATTCATCTCTCTACTGCCTTTGTCATTTGGTCACAATGGTGGGATGCTGAAGAGCCACATTGTCACCCAGGCTGGTCATATATCAACCACTAGCAATCTGAGGACAGCTTGAGGCAAGTCAGGTGTCTGGAAGTCCAAATACTTCACTTTGGAAACCTCAGTGCTTGAGGAAGGTTGATAAGGTAAAAGGCCAGAGAGGGTGGGAGACCTTGTGCTTACGAGTTATCGAAGATAGAAGTGAGTTCTCCAGCCAGCTGAGCTGTGAAGTGCTAGAAGAGCCTTTCAGTCAGAGGAGAGCTATTTGCACAAGAGTTGCTCAGAACAGTATGTGTGATTTTCAGCCAGGATAAACTTGCCAACCTCTCATTCCCTGTGGAGCCAGCAGGAGATAGAGCTTGTGACAGAGGTGTAGAAACTAGTTTGGAAAATTTGCTTTATCTTTTTCACTAGAGAGATGACTCTTTTCCATAGCCTGAAATAGCCTCTTTTGGAACCCATATTGGCTTCATGTCCCCATTAAAAATTAAAGCTTTAAATTAGTTAATTTCGATTTTGTTGTTGTTGTTGTTGTTGTTGTGATCAGTCTTTGCTCTGATGTGAATCTAGACTTCTAAGCACAAAGTACATCTCAAAATGCTGACCAGGATATCACTGACCACCCGCGCCATCTTTAATAGCAGATCTACTGGGTGTAAAACCACATCCAAAAGTGCTCTGTTCAAGGTCCAACACAAGCTGGAATGTGCAAACAAGAATATCTTACAGGTTCAGAAGGTTTATGGTTAAGTATGTTAGTTGGCTTTGGCACTGAACAAGGGTGAACAGATAATTATCCATTAGTTATCAGGACAGGGTCCTTACTGAGACACAGTAGGAAACCCTACACCCCAGTTTTTCCAGCACCAAACCTTATGTGGGTAGTCATCCTGCATTTCTGCAAGAGGGCTTTGCTATGAACAACTCCTCAAATTCCTGAATTTATATATGGGTACAATCCAGTTATACATCCCCAAACCTAGGGAATACTTATATGGTGCTTTTTAAAGCTATATCTTAGCAGCAGAGTTAGCAGAGTGAAACACTCTGTTAAACCCAGCCACTATCTCTGCATGATTTTGCAAATCTTCATCTTGCCAGGTTCACTCCCCCATGTGAGTAGAACTTCTCAGGACATACCTGAAGGATCTCTTGAGGGCTGAAACTTGGGTATGTGTGAATATTTCCTTGTGCGTTCTCTGGGGAAGGAGGAGTATCAAGCGTCACTGGGGGATTTGCCTTTATCTACGCTTTAAAACAGGCATATGACAGCTGAAATAAACAGTGGTGCCTTTATCCTACATCCTTTTTAGGTGGTTTTTGGAATTAAACCTGACTTAAGACTTCAACAGGCTCCAGTGAGATGGCTTGGCATATGGAGGAAAGTGGGATCAGAACTCAGATCCAACTTTAAGCTTTAGCTAACTCAATAGGGTGGCAACTTGTGCAACTTCAGATAATTTTCATTGTCATAAAAATTCAGCTATGTAAAAATATTTGTACCAGAATTTTTCCTGTTGCATCTAAGGTGTTCAATTCTAACAGGGAGGTTACTTTTTATCCCTGTAAAGTCCTACAATGACAAAGCTTCCCAGCCTGAAATTACAAGTCAGCTATTGCCTAATGAAGAAATGAAATTGCTTTTCTATGCTAAACCTGCATGTGAGTTTCCATTATGAAACAACAACAAAAAAAAAGCAGTCTGCTGATTACTTTTAGTTAAAGAATTGATGAAAAAAATAACCTAGAAATGAAAACTTCACCGTTTGCTGCATAAGAGAAATTGCAAAATTCTATCCTTTAATGCTATTCAGGCTTGAGCATCACCTGAAACATTCTCCAGAGACCAGACCTTGTACTGGTACACTTTTGCTCAAAGAGCCCCTGGAAGTTAAATAAATAGAATGTCAATAAATAGAATTTCTGTTTGCTGACATATAGGCTCTACTTCTTTGTATTTCTTTTTTTTTCCTGGAGTTTAGCTGAAAGAAAGCTTCTATTTGAGTGCCAGAAATTAGTAATTGCTTATTTCTTTGTAAGATCCTTGTGACACACTGGATTAATCTGTTGAGAAATAATGTCAGGTAGAAACTGGAATAACAATCAGGTTAGAATTATCAAAAAAAAAAAATTTCTCCCTCCTAAGCTTTAACTGAAAAGGCTACTTGGCTTTTAGAAAACAAAAAATGTGTGAGAAAGACCGTAACATATCCGGAAGAAATGAGATTCTCTGCCTTGGACAAACATAGATAATTTTTTTCTGGGAAGAGTTAGAGTGACTTTAAAGAGTAATTTTTCATCCATTTTCTTCAGTGTTTGGCAAGTATGAATCAACATTTATTCCACACAGGGAAACTAAGGCACAGAGTGCTAACTATCCCCAATAGTGGATCCATTATCTGGATCCAACATTGCTGTTAAGCTCATGTGGTTTTGAGCAAGTGAACACTCCTGACTTAAGTGGGTTTTCTACCATGCCTGCAGAAGGGTTGGTCATATCAGGAGCTGATAACAGAGATGAAGATACTCAGTCCTCAGTCAGGAAGTTGGAAGGGTGGTGGTGCTCACCCTACCTTACTGTGAATGCCCGTATCTGAGCTACTCATATCTGTGCTCCTCCTCTCCTAAAAGAAATGGGCACTTCTAGGGCACAATTCATCTGAATTTTCATGGTTGGTCGACCTTGGCTGGCCACCAGATGCCCATCAAGCCACTCTCTTACTCCCTCAACTCAGCAGGACAGGAGAGAAAACAGAGCAAAAAGCTCATGGGTCAAGGTAAAGGACAATTAATAAATACAAGCAAAGACCAAATATGGAATCAGGAAAAAAACCTCAAAAACTCAATTTCTTCTCTATTTCCCATCAACAGGTGATTCCATCCACCTCCTGGGAAGTATGGTTTTGGTATGTGCAGTGGTTGCTGTGGAAGACAAATGCATTAACAATGATTGACTCCCCCCACCGCCTCCCTCCTTTTTCCTAGCTTTTATTGATGAGCAGAAATATGGCATGGAATATCCCTTTGGCCAGTTTGGATCAGCTGTCCCAACCATGTTCCCTCCCAGCCTCTTGCCTACCTCCAGGTTACTGTGCTTGGGAGTTAGTGGTGGTTGGATTGTCATCTTGGTGCTGTGGGATCACTGCTCAGCAGCAGCCAAAGTGTGTTATTTTCTTCAGCATAAGATGGACCTTGGTCTGAGAGTGCCTTTCTGACTGTGGATTGCAACATTGAAGGTTAGTTGGGATGCAGACAACCCAGAGTTTTGTCCTCTCTTGCTTTGGATTTAGGAATATTCTAGCCCTCCTGACCTGTGTTGGATGGGATCAATTTCTAAATAATTACTTTAGTCAGAAGTTAGGAAGCAAGAAAAGTTTTATGGTTCTTTGTAATCAGAAGTATGTCACAGGTTTTTAACCTGACTGAAAGCACAGAAATGATCTTTGCTGCTGCAAGTGCCTGAAACAAGAGTGCAAGGACTTTTCTATCTGCTGGACTTGATGAAGGTTGATGCAATCACCATGTTCTGCAATTATCACTTGACAGCAGCAGATTAATACTTACAGTGGATGCTATTAATGCATGCTTCACAAGATGAATACTCTTGCTAATGAATCCCAGTAGTCTCAGAAATCAGAGGAAGGTTTCTGTGTGTGTGTGTGCATGCGAAAGCAAAAGCAAAGCACCAGGGGTTATTGGAAAGCTATTATCAACCCTCTGAAAGCTGTAAATCAAAGACAAATAAAACAACTTCCAGTTTGTCTTCTGCTACTAATAGATATTTAGTGTTTGGACTGACATATATAAAGTTTAATTTCTGCCCAATGTATTGAAGACACTGACAGTGTAGTAAAGCATGGTGGCCAAGGACACATGGGATTGTCATTGCTAGTAAGAGGCCACAGACTGCAAGAATCTGTCCTGTCATAAAGCCATTTTGCATGCAGCTCTGGCAAGCAGTTGGCCATTTAAAGTCCAAAATTAGGAAAGTTCAGGTGTCTACAGTTTAACCAGATGCCTAACACACCGCCCTGAACCCTCAGTCTCAGTGGGGAATTATTTCCATCTAGTTTAACTGAATTGTATGATCATGATTTGCCATGGTATATATGGTAAAATTTGGCCTTCCCATTTACAGGAAACCTCAGCCAATTACCATGAGTAAAGAAAAATTACTTTGAGTTAGCATAATATTACATAGTGGAATAATAGCCATGTAAAAATAACTTCAGAACCCCCAGAAACTAGAAGCATTGAAACAAGAAACCAACACCCTTAACATCAGCCTGCTTGTGATCATTCACAGCAAGCTAAGAATCATGTCATAAGGCAGCAAATCTCATCAATCATCATAAGGTAGCAAATAAAGTTGGAGAACCCAAAGGAATTGGGTTCTGTTATGGGTTTGATGAGAGCAGTGAGCACTGGACTGTGACTGGCTTGGACACAGGGTACCCCTAGTGCAGCTTTATATGGACACCTCCTGTCCATCAGGAAAGGGTGAAGATTCAACCCAAGTATCACAAACTCTCCCTAAGGTGTTACTGCAGAAAGCAGCAGACACAGATTTGAGACCCTGTACATCTTTCTCTCCTTCTTTCTTCTTTCCTCTCTCTGATAGACTTTGCTTTTGATTTGTTAGAGTTTCCCTTTGTGAATGTTAGCACCCACCACATTTTAGTCACACAGTACATACAGGTGCAGAGGTTCTTGGCTCCCACCTACCTACACAAGGCACTGTCCAGATCTGACCTTGAGAGCTGTAGAAGTGATTCTGCCTTCCAACACAGGTAATAAAGGCTCCCTGCTTCCCACCAGTCATCTGCAGTCTCTGGTGTCCCATTGTTTGTCAGTGTCACAGCTCTGATGCCCTGAAAGACTTCTTTTTCCATCAACCTGTGCTGCTGGCTCCTTTCTTCAGTAGCTGTTGCATCAAGATGAAAGAACATGAAAAAGAGCTTCAGCAATTTCCCCTCTGTCTTGGCAATAGAAGGAGGTTTTTGCAGGAAAGGTAAGCCTTGGTTGCCTTCATCTGGGCTTCCCTTGCCCTCTGGCTTCCCCTTTCCACACAACCTCCTGCTGCCTCTACAGGAAGACACATGGGCTTCCTAGGCCAGGGACAGCCCTTGGTTCCTGTAAAACTACGAACATTCAAATGCAGACCAGACTACAGAAGAAAGAGCTTGCAGCCATCCAGCAGGCTTAGATGCTTCCTTCTTCTGATGACTGTAAAGGGAAAAAAAGATTCATTGATTAGAAGAAACTTGTACTTATCTAGCTTTACAATTGGATGCAGATGGTGATCTTTACTGTGTGCAACTGCTGAAGCACACATAGCAGCTTCCCTAAGACACCACATCCAATCATCTTCAGAAGCAGCATTTTTATTTATTTTGGGAGTAGGCTCTAAGAATTGTATATAGATTTTAAAAAAAATACCATTATGTCTAAATCTGTCAGTAAAGGCATGATAAAAATACCTACAGCAAGTTTCATCCAATGATACCATTTCTTTGCTAAAATAGATGTAATTCATCTCAACAATAGATGCTAGAAATAGGAGTCAAACTGTGGAGCATTAGTATGCTAAATTGCTGCCTTTTGCATAAAGTAATCACTGAGCCAAAGCAGTAAATAGCTGATATTAAAGCAAAAAATTTCTTTTTATATTTAATTTACTAAATATTTCTATTCTTTTGCACTTCCCTTGTTGCCTTCTCACAGTACTAAAGAAATCAATTTCTTCCTTTGCACTCTAACTAAAATGACTTTTCCTTCATATATTAGCATGGATGCTCGAGGCACTGCTTTCTCTGTGGGGGTAAAAACCAGCCTTCAGTTCAATTCTGTTCTCACCAAAAAGGGTGATTCAACTTCCCAGTAACTGCATTAAGATGGATATAAATCCTGTAAATTTGCTTCAGGCAAAAACTTGCAGCCTTACACAGACAAGACTGACTTCCTCTTTCAGCACTTTACACATGTTATAACAAAATGTTGTTTTTCCTTTTAAATGCTAGATTTGAGGGGAAGCACTACACTAGGATCTTACCAGTGCTTCTGAGGAAGGATTATCCTTCAGGGGCAATGGAGATTTACCTCCATTTCAGAGCAGAGAGATACCTGTGCCTACCACCTGTGAAATGGAAATCCCAGATTCAGCTCTTTTCTCAACTTTGATATCTGTATGTGTATTATTACTGGGGAACACACAACTGAGGCAAGGTGCCAGACCAATACCCTACCCTACTTTTCCTTAGCCTTTGCCTAATCCATGTGGCAGATGCAGGCACCAGTGTTCCTTACAGGCAGTCCATAACTCCAGTTACAATGGCTGATTCACTTAAAAAAAAAATATAAATTCACAGTTCAGCCCATTGGTGCCACAGCAGTTGCTCTATGGCTGGAGTCCTCTTTATAAATTGCTTTCTTTTGGAGATAAGTTACAGGCCATCACTGGGATTTCAAAGGTCTTATTTAGAAATGTCTGAAGCACAGAATTGCCCATTCTCCACAAAGGTCCACTCATCACCTGGATGACATTTAGCCAAAAGCCTCCTGCCTGAAGAGTAAGAAAATTGATCTGCTGAAAGGTTATCAGCCCTTTCTCCATCTTTCTAGACTACTTTTCAGAATTATTCCCCTGAGAATCAGATCATTGCCTGATTATTTCTATCTAGAGGAGTTCTGAACACGCCATGGCAATTCCATGGGTGAGGAGGACCAGGGTACAGCATCAAAAGAATCTCCACCACCCTCTTGTCTTCCAAGAAGCAGCCAGAGAGAAGTGAAAGCCCAAACTAACCCTCTGGTACAAACCTAGAGCTGCCTTCGGGTACAGGAAAGAGATACAGAAGGAATTTCACCTGTGACTTCATGTCCAAATCCCTCCTAATTCACAGCAGAGCTCATGTTACTGCTCAGCAGCAGTAAGACTGACACATTTTCTCTCTGCAGCTTGAGAAAAGTAATATGATTTCTGCATTTCGTCTCCCTCTCTCTGCACAACAGGGCTTATAATAACCTCCTCCCTGCTGCCCTGGGTTTGCTGCATTAGTAGCTGTCAAATATCTGTAGAAGGGGAAGGGGTTATTCAAGGGTACGTCTCTCTGGCACAGAACAGCACAGTGTGAAGTTGCATATTCAGGAGAGTGTAATTAGACCTTGCTCTACCCTGGCAACAAGCTCATGGGGAACATGAGGAATGCCAGAAGGCCAGAAAAGACCTTTGCAGTAGCAGCACCCAAGGTTCCAAAACCTGATGAGGGAGTGAGTAACCCATGCTCAAGTACTTGCTCTGGAGCTCAAACACCAACTCCTTCCCTCTCCAACACTTCTCTTGAACACCGTTCCTGCTTTTGGCCTTTCTCATGCATCCATCTGATCCTGAACCTCCTCTGGACCCACTGCGCCTTGGAGTTGCCCCCATGTTTTCTCAGATGGTTTCTCTCACACTCATCCTCAGTCTGTGACGTCAGGAGCACAGCAGAGGAAAGCCAGAGGCATGGTTAGCAATCTGGGTAAAAGCTTGACAGAAGTAGTTAAAATTCACATACAAAATTCACAACAAAGAAATAACTCTTTTCCAGGCCTGTAACTGTGGAACAAGAATTCTATTTTGGACTCAGCAGTGCCCCATCTCCCCGTGCTGTGCACACATTCCTCGTGCCCAGGCAACTCACTGCAATCCCTGTTGCAGCCATAGCCCCCTCATTTCCAGCTGTTGGCTCTGTGTCTTCCCTTTAATTAAGGGAACTAGCCAAAGGAAATTCATTACCATTTGAGAGCATAAAAATGCCATTTTCAAAGCTTTCAAAATCCATTCGGGGTGCTGTAGGAGTTGGAGTTATTCTACTGAACTGAAGTAAATGAGGCTGCAGCATAGAAAATAATTCAGAGCAGAAATTTCAGTAGCTGGACAAATTGCTGGAAAGTTCACATTCCTGATATGAGCTTTGTTTCCATTATGATTTTGATCTGTACTGTTTGGGTGTTTCTCTGCGTATTACTGAAGATCAGAAAAAAACATTTGAATTCGTCCTGTTTTGCAGAGGACTTTAAACAGTAAAACAGCAAAACATAGCACATGCAGCAGCAAAATTTCATTGAGACACTCCCACACTGAATTTCCCTGATTATTGCAGCATTTTTCTATATGAACTTCTGACAGCGAAATTAAATACCCCCAAAAGAGTAGGAAATAAGAAGTAGATAAATTATGGTACTTCAGGGGAAAATGTAAATGCAGTTCTTAATTTGGGTTTTAGGATCAGATAATACAGTAGGAAGCAATTAGAAAGGTAGGGAGAAGAGAAGATTTAGTACATGTGTTGGTCTACTTAACAATTAACCCAATCCACTGTTTTCGTTCATATTAATCAGCACATTGTAATTACTGTGTTGTCTCTGTCCTGGTGCTCCTGGTGCCCTGATGTCACTTATTGTGACAGAACTGCATGAGGATTCAGAAGGGTTTGATAAGAAATGAAACATTCAAGTTCAAACACTGAAAATCATTATAGTGGGAACTGAAGTAGACTAGAATAAAAAATTCCACAAGTTTCCTTAAACAAAGGTGCTCACATTGATATCCAGACAAAGGTATGTTTGCTGTGCTTCTGCCCTCAGAAACTGAGCTGTCACAGGAAGCCTTAGCACAAGGGCATGATGTAAATATTTGTGTCCCTTTTGCATGAAGTGCTGAGTAGAGTAGAGTATTTTACTCACTCCAGTTAAGCCATGGCTGAGGTATCTTCTTTAGACTGTATGAGGCATCTGATTAAAGTGCTCCTCCCACTAAGTGCACATCAAGGGCATTCCAATAAGGGCACCACCCAAAGCAGCTAATTAAGCAGTAAAAGTGTGTCCACTCCATGAGAAGTCAGCCAATGGCACAAGGTAATTTGGACTCCAAGTCCATTCCTCTTGCATCCAGACAACCACGGGAACCTTATTCTCTAAACCAACTGAGAAAGAAGGCAGCAGTTTTACAGCATAGGTTACAAGAGGGGAAGTGTGGACCACTGCCAGGCTATGTTAAAGGATCATGAAATCATCCTGGGATGATGTTGGTGAAATCTTTCCAATGACACAAAGGCATTTGGAATGAAGATTTTCATCCTTTTGTTTTCCTCTGTCTAGTTGTGCCATTCCCCGCCTCCTTTTTTTTGTTTTGTATTTATTTTTTTTAATCTGGCTCTGCAGTCCATTAGACTGCAATCCTGCTGCAATCCTACTTCTCCCCCCTACAGAGCTGAGTGGGGATGTTGTAATCAGCACTTCAGACAGCTTTTAACAAGAAATTGACAATGGATTTAAAAAAATTGAATCAATGACTGCAAAAGAGTCACTGTAAAGTGCTTGTAATCAGCATGAAAATTATCTGCCATATAATTACAGAAGACAGCCTTAAAGTATGTGTTTTGATGAATGTAAACAGCAAAGTGTCATCCATGGCAGTTTCCCTGGTCTAAACCTTTGAATGCTCACAGTGCTCAACCCATGCAACAGTCTCAATGTTTCCCTCAACATCACAGTCCATATTCCAAAGAAGTGGTGTGCAGGCCATGATGGGCTTTGTGCACCACAGGAGGCACAGGGACTCTTACTTCTCCTTGTGACCTGAGGATCACCATCCTGCTGAGCTGCCACAGGGAGCATGTATGTTAAGAGAGTCTAGAAAGCTGAGGGAGAGAGGGCTGACCTACAGATCACACAACAAATTAACAGCAGGGGCAGGAAAAGAGTGGTGTTTTTCCAGCACACATGTCAGCTCATCAGGCTACACTACCATCCAGCTGAATCATCTTTCACACTGGTATGGACCAGTGTTGAGCTGAGTATGGAAATTCAGTCACCCAGAAATATAAATTGCCTATTTTTACATGAGGTAATTGAAGGTTCCCTTCCTTTGCCTGAAGAAATCCCTTGTTTGAAAAAGAAATCTGTAATTTCCCACAGACAATTGACAGCCTCTCTTTCACACTCCAAAACATTCATGAAACAAGAGGCAGCAAAACACATAATCTAAAGCCAGTCTTAAATAATCTCCTACCCCTCTGAAAGTTAGTCATTACTAGGTCATTAATAATTGCCAATTAGTTTTGAATGATCATGTAAAATACTTTTTCTTTTAATTACTGTTAGTTACAGCAAATGGGTTCAAATATTTCAAGTTTCGTCTTCAAACCAAACAAGAATGTCACATCTTTGACTTGAGGAAATGAAGTATGAAAACAAACAAACAAAAAAATTATTTCTGAGTCTCACTGCAGCTTCAGCAAAAACTGAATCCCCTCACTCTTCAGTGTGAATAATCAGACAAAATGCAAATGTGTCTTGGGCAGATAGCTTCCCCTTTCCACTCTAGTCCATTTCTGCTTATAATTTGATTACACTTAAAACTGGTTTACTTTACAAGCCTACAGAAGTATCCATTTCACCAAATTTTAGTCAGCTGCATATGAGCTTGCCCCAAATATTCTTTGTAGCAAGTAAAAATAAATATTTTTGTGAAATTCTTATCTGTTCTATACCTCTGTGAGGAGTCACGAATTTTAATGCCTCTACCACTTTCCCAGGCATTGGTATCAACATGGACTTTGCTCAACTCTTGAGAAACTGCTAATCACGTTGGTTTGAGATTCAGTTGAACAGTTTGGTGGTCAGTTGTGTAGGAGCCAAACCAATGATTATGGTGCAAAAAGGCTGCTATTAGACATCAGGGTATTGATAGCTCATCTTTTAATATGTGGCTCAGTTTTCCTCTCTCGTTCAATGATCTGAGCTGGAGCAGGAGCCATGAACAAAGCCAAATTCAGCACAGCTTGGCTCACTAATTTATATTGGAATAACGTGATTAAAAGAATGCTCAATTTAATCCCGAGGTCACTACAAAAGCTGGAGACATGAAGCTTTGATCCAGTTAAGTTTTGTAGAAACTACTGCAGCATTGTGAAATCTTGGCCTGTTCTCCTTCAGCTCTGCAGGAGCAGAATTTCTGTCTAGTACCTTGAATGGGCTGTGCCTGCAGAACTACACCAAAGTGATGTGGTTCAGAGCAGGACGAGGATGAGCAGAGAGGGCCTATATATAAACTATTATATATGTATATATATATATATTTATAAAATATAGAAACTGCCCAATACATGGGCCAACCTTGAGAGTGGCACATGTGCATTGCTTCAATAGTTGGTCCCCCAAGCAGTGGGAGAAAGCAGGGTGTCAGCATTCCCAGCAGACCAGAAGAAAGCTACTGCCTCTGAAGAATGACCCAGAGAGCCAGTGGAGGGGAGCATGCTTGCCCATGGCCTGAGTAGGGAAAGTGGGTGCCTCTTTCCCAGCGTGTGGGCCTTGCTGTAGGTGAGGAGCAGAGGCACTGTAGGACACACTCTGGTGTGTGCCCAGAGCCACACTGTCAGACTGGCCATCTGCCTTGACAGACAGGGCTGCCACTGCCATGCAGTCCTGGGGCTCTCCTGTGGCTGCAGGTGGTTTAACTCCCTGGGGAGAGCCCTTGGCTTCCCACACTCACAGTTTAGCTTTACAGAACATTTGTTACTTTCTGTTCCTCCTCCTCCACGCTTTAAAAGCATAACCAGAGCTTTTCTATATCTTACATGTCATTCTGCTTTCCTTTAGGATTGCATTTAATAACTCTGTCTCCTCTGAGTTTGTTCACACTAAGAAAAGTAAACTCTGCTTATTTCTTTATGCAAGTATTTCTGTTTCAACAGCCCTATAATCCCTTTTCACATCTTTGCTGTTTTGTATAAGGCAATCATCCCCATTTTCTGCATCTTTCCATTTCAAAATTAAATATACACAATTTCAACTAATTTTTCATGATTGCAGTGATTTTATAATGAAGGATTTCCGAGTGTTTTATGTATGACTTTTCAAATAAATCCCAAATGGGAGGTGATTCATTAAGTGACAATCTTACATGTAAAACATAATACGGATGTGTAACATAACAAGAGAGATAATAAAGAGCTTTAAAAAATAGGTTAGAAGAATAAAGACTAAATGTTTTCTAAAATGAAGTGGGAGAAAAGGTTAGCAAGATCATTTATGCAATGAAATAGTTATTGCAGGAAAGAGCCCTTCAAGAAGAAATGAAGACAAGAATAGACATTAATACATGTAATGACAAAACCCAAGAAGATCAGGCCACAGGCTACAAAACAGCAATAAGGCAACCCAGCAGTATCAGCACTGAAGATGACTGATCTGTAGAATAGTTCTTTAGGGTGCGACAAGTTGTGAGGTTTTAATGAGTTATTTTTTATCTACTGGTTGGAAAATTCGTGACTGTGTGTTTGGTACACCACGTTTAGTTTTCTTTCCAGTTTGATTTTACTCTTTAATATCTAGGCAATTTAGTTTGAATTCTGCTGATATCCTAGCTATTGGATCGTATTTTGCTCTGCTATGTAAAAAAGCCTTATGATATTGCATAACATTTCTCTGAGATGGTTAATTTAAATAATCCTCAAAATGGAAGAAAAAATATCTAACAATATTTTATTTCGTGTGTTTGAAGAAGGAGCATGGTTTATCTGTTAATAGAGAGAGACAGGTGCTTCTACATGGCAATTTATCCTTCCAATTTAAGATTGAACTTTCTAGAATTGACTGACTCGGGAAGGGCTTAAACCACTGAACTGGAAGGGATGATCAAATCTTAAAATGGGGGATACAAGGTGTGATGAATTCTGACTTGGCAAGAGGTATGAGCTCACTTGTTCAAACACACAATGGAAATGAATACTTCACAGATTTGAAATGTCTGAACACAGGGCTAATTAAAGGTTTAAAAGAGCTCCTGAGATAAAATTTTAAAATCTAGCCATTAATTTTTAAAATTTTGATTGTCAAGTCTGTGATAGTTTGTGATTGGTTTATTGTATAGATCAGTAGATTAGGAAACAGGTAGAGATAATACAATTATACTGAGGTAAAAAAACCCAATGACATCTGAATTTATACAAGTGAAACACAACTGAATGCCATGACTTCTGCAAGACCATCATATGTCTACCAGTTTGGAAGTGATTTGAATCCAAGTGAATTATTTTGACAGATGGTGCCAGATTCTGACAAATGGCACCATAATTGGACTAAAGTCCAAATTTCAAAACCTGTTCACACATACTACAAGCTAATAATTCAGAATACAAATGTACCCCAGAAGAAGAATGAAGCAGGGATGGAGATAGCAATAGATTCTGCAATTTTAGGTAAATTAAAGCACCTGTGAAATTGCTACTGGTTTTCATCAGCAAAACAGTTGGCTGCACTTGGGTCTTATATCCAGCTGCCAGTTCTGATTTCTGCCTCACTGTCACTTTGCAGGTCATGCAGCCTTGTGCACTGGCACTGAGTGTCTGACAGCTATGCTGCTGATCATTGCTGCAAAATTATATTCCCCACTCCTACATCTGTCTTTTTCTGAAGAATGCTATTGTGCTGAGTGGGTGTAAACTGATAATAAAGTTAGCTGGCTGCATTATGTCATTGTTGTTACACTCCATGGCAAAAATATTCTGTGCTATTTTTCTTTAGTGATGCCAAGCTTTTCAAGCATTGTAGATGCCATTGGTATTCCCATTTCCCCCCTCTTATTTTTAAAGCTGCTGAAAATTTTTAAAAATTATATATGGAGGAGAACTTATATATTAAGGGGTTTTGCAGCTGGCATTTTATTTTGTGAATGTTTATTTGCAGTTTGAAATGCCAGTACCATCTCTAATAATAGTTGAAAGGGGCGTTTAAACAAAGTGTCCTAAGTACTTCAGTCCTATTCATCATGCCTTTAAAACAAAGCCTTCCAAATAGCTTTATTATGGAAGTTTCCTGATTGAATTCTCTCACTTCCAGGTTTGTGTTAAATCCTAGTAGAGACCTTTGGAAAATTAAGCCCACACTTTCTATCCCTGGAAACAATACATTCAATGATCCAATTTCCTACATATTTCTCATTCATCTGCTAACTGGGAAACTCTCAGATGCCAATGGCTCTGGGAAAAGGGTATGAAGAGACATGATGAAGTTATGGTGTCACCCTTGTCTGTGTGCTATGTGCAATTGAACATCTGTAAGTAAGGGACCAAGTGATGGTGTCTTCTCCCATAAAACTTAGTAAAATGTTATGTCCAATAGCAGAAATGCTGAGAAGAAAGATGATCAGTTAGTGACATGCGAGGAACAGCTGGTGTGGGCTGCTGTTGGTCATTTTGTCATATAGTTCTAGAAATGCTATTCTGTGACCAAAGGTCTGGCTAGAAATAAAGAATCAAAGGAGCAATAAACAGCTGGAGAAGGCAAGGGTTCAAAGCTCAGGTTAAATGGACAGGGAAAGTAAGGAATGGACACAAGTTAGAAGAAAAATGTAGACGTTTTGTAAAGGATACAAGAATACTAGGTAAAGGTATATAATGACCAGGAAGAGATTTATGAGGAAATCAGGAAAATTATGACTTTGAAAAGCTTTATAGAATAGTCTGTAATGTTGATGCATTGATAGCAAGCAAGTGAAGCTGGGCCAATACTGAGTACCCAGCACCTCCCTGTCTCTGCAGCTTGCAGGTCTTTTCTGTCCAAAGCAGTATTTGAATTCTTGGCAAGTGCTAGTACTGGCTGAATAACTGCAAATATGAGCTAGGTTAATATTTTTAAGAGTACCATTTTCACAGGATCCTATTCAATTTACTTTTGATGAATTGACAAACTAATGTTTCACTTTCAGCATGTAAGATACACATCTTTTATCTGTTAGATACTATGTTTTTGCTCTCTTTGATGCCAGTAAAGCTTGTTTGTCCAGGTCCAGGACGTATTTTTAGCTGCCCATTTCTGAGTAGTTTCTAGTGTGGGGGCTGTAGAGCGAGGCTCAACCCGACCTCTTATCATCCCATGCCTGTACTCCTTTCTGCTCCTGTGCTTTCACACCTTGAGACCTCTTCTATTTTGCCAGGTCTGTATTTCTGTATACTACATCACTGTGTTAGTCAGAAATATCTCATTCCACACAGAATGACCGTTTTCTACTTCTATCCATAAAGAACTGCAGTTGTACAGCATGAAGATAACAAAAGCAAAAGAAATTAGCCACAGAGACCTAATCAATTAGAGAAATTGCTGTTACAGCTAAATCAAGTCATACAAACTGTAGACAGGTCAAGAAAGGTTTGGACAAAGCAAGCCTGGGAATCCTCAGTCCTGAGGTTCTGTGGACCCAGTATCTGGGCTTTAGATTTCCAGCAAAACAGGGCTACACAGTCACATGATATTCCAAGTGGACATTGTATAAAAATATAATTAAGCCACTTAATTTCAGAGGAAAGTATTATTTCAATTTCCTTTGGCCGAATTCAAGTTTTGTGATAGATGGATGACTTGTCTGTGTAAAACAGGTGAATATGCCAACCAATCTTATAACAGGAATATGTTTTATGATGCAAACCTCTTCATATGACAAATTATTTCAGATAGTGCCCTTTTTCTTTACTGGAAAAGTAAAAAGCTCTCCAAAGCTGAACTCTTTGCCAGAATGATGCCTGAGTCGTGACTTAATCACAAAAAAGTGTCTGTTCTTTAAAAGGAAGGCAGCAGATGTTTCTACTGAAGAGTTGGTCAGCTATGAAATAGACTAACTTAGTCATAATGCTCCTCATACTGCTGAGGTGTGGATGTTTTTGTGAACCTTGTCAAGTCCTAAGGATAATTCTTGTGATAGAAATACCTAGATGCAACTTTGTGTTAGAGGTACAGTAACTACAGGGGAAGATTTTGTGATATTCTGCCATACATCTCCTATTTGAGGCACAGAAAGAACACCATCCCTGTGGTCTGTGAGGAATAGGAGGGTTCTGACTATCTTACTCTGCTGCATTTAGCTGTATACACTTCTAGTCTCCCTCACTTCTAGTTGGTGGGGAACACAATTGGTCTTGCCCTGTACTTGGTTTTGAAAAGAACAGAGCTCTTTGCAGACAGGTATTCATTTAATAAAGAATTGCTAACTCCCTCTTCTTTTTATCTTTTCAATCTTAGTCTATCCAGCTTTCAAATTTTTGTCCTGTGAACACGTTCATTTGAGTGGATCTCTTTATTGCTCACTAATTCATTGGGTGATTTGGAGGCAAATGAAAGGCATAGGAATTATTATCTTTATGTATATCATATTAAATGTGCATAACTGGACTTTGGCAAAGAACCATTTATTCTTTCCTTACTTCTTTTACTTACTTTATGCTATTTCATTGTATTTATTTTATATTGAGAGTGAGATTCTTCCCTCTCAAAGCTGCTTATATTTCCAGGTATAGTTTTTCTTAATGACTTATCCCATTGCTGCAAAGACAGGCAGGGTGTGAAACACTTCATTTGTAAATTAATAGATACTTTTTCTGTCAGATATTTAAGAATAATAAATACATGAAGTCCAAGAAAATATCATAGAGTTTATACTGTTTTTCTAATGGCCTACATTTGCTGTAACCAGCTAACCATCAGAAAAATGGGAAAAATATTCTATGACATTTTGGCATTTAAAAGTATTAGTCAACTATAAAGGGTGGCTAATTGCCTGACCTAAGATGGCCACATGGGCTAAGTAAAGACTGGAATAAGGAATTTTTCCAAGTTAATATTTTGGGAGCAAGTAGTTGAAACTTCAAAGGCAGGGAGGATGTTAAGACTTCAGCATAGTCATTTGTGAGATTGTGAGATTAGCTTCCTATGGAGGATGGATGGATGGATGGATGGATGGATGGATGGATGGATGGATGGATGGATGGATGGATAGATGGATATCTGATGTTCACTCACTGAAAGAAGCTGAATATAATTTTCTATACAGTTTGCAATGGTCTTGATAACCAGGGAAGGCAGATCACTGCTTTTGAATTGTGGACTCTGCCCCTGTATCTGAGCAACAACACAAAGAGAATTTTTTACTAAAAGTGATCTACTTATTCATGCCATCAAAAAAAATGTTCTGATGTGGCAAGGTGGCAAGGTGCTCAACACTTACATCTTCTGACCTGTTTCAACAACTTGCCCCAGGAGATAGTCAGTACCTTGAAGAAATGCATCCATTGGCTCTGACTACTTTGTGACTATAGCCCAAATGACCCAAGATTTTTTGTAATGGTAGTTTTGTTAGGTAAAGCTTGGGATCTCAGTGCTATTGTGCTCTCCTCCCCAGGTTAATCAGTTTTCACTTCTAGAATTCTTAACACAGATCCATTCCTGTTGACTAAGGCATGTTGCTTGCTCTGCTGAGAATCTAGGACAGACTGCAATGGCCTCGTCTCAGGGAGCTGGCATGGAGGTCATACAGGTGCAATTACATTCTCACATTCTCTCTGGCTTTGAGATGTCCATAAAAATTTATTGGCATATTTGCACTGTTCATCTGTAAACTGTACATTTTAATGGAGTAAAAGTTGACTGCATCCCTCTGGTCCAAACACTTAGAAAAATACTGTACCACTAACCAGTTAATGAAAATGTTTACTTGTGGGCTTTTTTATTCTTTTTCTATCAAACCCAGACAACTTTCAGACTATTTCCCCTCTCTTCCTGCTGTCTAGTACACCAACATCTTGTTCAAAAGTTGTGCAATAAGTAAGAAAACATTTTTCTCCTGCTTATTATTGTGATGACATGGGAATCATCCACCAGTGCAGAAATGATGAAAGAAAGATGCCTAAAGCTGTAATTCTCAAGTTTCCTGCTTTTGTTTTTTGCTGATGCTACTGCTTTAGCAGTCCCAGATTTGCAGTCAGAAAAAGTGATTTTCAAATGAAAAAAAAAAAAAAAAAGTCTGTCTGCTCTCAGCTGGACCTATTCATTCATATCACTCAAAGCACATTAGATATGCCTTTGAGCTCAAGGAATTTGGGGAATAAATGCTATGTTGTCTCACTTTACTCTTTTTCTGCACCATCTCCCTGGTGCAGATTCCCATGAGCTTTTATTAGAAATTCCTAGAAGTCAACCAAACCAGTCTGTCGCACTCAATAACAGCCATCATATTCCATGAGTCTCCAGTATGCCTGTTTACTTCATTCTGATACTTCATGTAATAGAAAATAACAAATATTCTTCACTGTAATGAGAAATCTAATGGCATTTGTACAAAGGAAAATGTTCTTGAAACTATATATTTTCTCATGAAATAAAGAAAGCAGACAGGGAAAAGATAATCAGACAAAATTTTTAAGGTAAATGAGAGTCATTATGTTCTTTTAAAATGGGAAAAAGATATTTGCCAATGCTTAGTAAATATGTATGAATAAGTGGGAAATTTTTTTTTTTTTTTTAAACAACGTTATCAGCTTTTCTCTTCTCCACATTGGCTGCTCTAAGTCCACTTTGTAGACACAGCATTTTTAGATCAAGACTTTTTAGCTTTTATGATCCCTCAGAGCTTCACTGGGAATTTTTGCTCTCTGTTTTTTCTTGAAATAGTAGGACTGAAAGAATTTTCTGAAAATCTGATATTGGAAGAAATGCCGTATGTCAGAAATCTGACGTTCTATCTTTATTTTATTTACATATTGATCCACTGAATAGATCAAACTTCTGAATCACTAATGGATTTAGCATCCAAATACTCTTGAAGGTTACGTAAATACTAAATATCTTCAGTTTCAGAAGGGAAAGAGAAATGAGGAAAGATTAGTAGTTTAATTTTCCATGGCATTAAGCACCCACTTTTTAAAGACAAAGTCAATAGAAACAACAGCTCTCAGCACTTCTGAAAATTGAGGGATAATGGTCTTAATTAAGTCACTAAGTAAGTCAGTATCAGAGCTAAGAATACAGCTGAGTTTCTGTGACTGTTTGTTTCATTGTAAACATAACACTATCTTTTTTAGTTGGCAATCAGAAATGAGCATCACTTACAACAATTTTAATGCTTATGAATATCAGATTAAATACAGTATAAGACTATCTGCAGGGGTTTTTTTGCTGGACAACCTGTGATTTAAGACAATTGGCTGCTTTATGGAGTACCAAATGGCAGAGAGCAGCCGTCTTGTCCTACTCTAGGGAGCTAAGAGATCTTGGGAAAGTCCAGGGAAATCAGATGAAGGCACACATCCCAGATGCACTTTATCTTCTAGGAAGCATTCATGTTTCAATCCCTTAGTGTTATATTGAATGGAGGGATCACCCATTTCTTGGTGTTACAGCAAATTACTTTTTTTTCCCATTGTCCTGAAAATCAGAACATCCATTTCCAGTACTCTAGGTATTTTTAACGCTGGGCCAGGTCAATAGTCAGAATTAATTGGCTCTCTCAGACCCAAAACCAAGCTCCTAGTTAATTTTAATGGGAGCTTTTTCTGTGTCAGAATTGCCACTTTATTATTCTTCATTATTTTACTGCAGTGATGCTGAGAAGCCACAGCTGTGTTCCCTTAACCCTGCACTTCTAGACAGTCCAAAAATAAATATCAGCTGCAGAGAATCCTAGTTTTAAGGTAAGACTTAGCTCACCTATGCTGAGCTACTCTACACACAGTAACTGAAGGGCAGTACAAAATGTCCTGTAGTCAATGGGCAGCAAAGCACAATCCCTGGGTGTAACGACAGTCTCTAGAAGCTTGCTGAGCTCCTTGCTTAAACTTCCCAGTTGTGAAACTAAACTAAGGACAGATGAATTTGGGACTAAGTCCTCAAATATAGTAGATGACTTGCAGGCTTGGTGTTGGAATGAAAATGTGCTCAGTAACCCTAAAGTCCTTATCATCCCAGGGAAGTTGCTTGTCATTGTGTTAAATTGCAACCAAGAACCAGTACTGAGCATTGTGCATTATCCTCCTGTGCACTGTACATGATTATATAAATTTGTAGGTGCAATGATGCGTTTTTATGATAGATATATTTGTGAATGTGACAAAGTGCTTCGTGCTGAGATCTGAGTGCTGGTGTGCCAAGTGAAAAAGCACTTAATGACCTGATTACAATATAGTTAAGAACTGGTACAATTCTTCACAGAATCTATTCATCATCAGGATGCTAGGGAGGGAGGGTTTAGCCTTTCCTAATGTCTGTAAGTAGGACTGGGATTGGTTTCCACATTAGGGAACCTAAATGTAGGTATCTGTATGCATGCTTTGTGCTTAGGATTCCCTTAGAGTCAAAGAAGAAAGCTAATTCAGAGGTGAATTCAGTTGCCCAAATGCTAAGAACTAGTATTATTTGTGATAATATAAAGTATGTGAGATGACTGCCCACATTAGAAGACATAGGAATTACTGCACACCTTCACCCTTCAGAAGCAGGAGATGCCAGATAGGTTGCAGTATCTTGACCAACAATTTTTGTGAGCTCTAGATGTTCAGTTCTTGTAGTGGGAGCCTATCTCAGAACATGGACTCTCATAGGTGCCTCTAAATATGAATTAGCCTAGGGCCTTAATCTCCTAAATTTTTACATCTGGGATAGATATCTACACTTGGCCTTGCAAACATAAGTTAATCATAGTCAAAGGAAAACAAAGACACTTTTGGTTGTTGTTTGTCTAGAATTTTTTTTCCACATAAGATTTTGTGAAATGACTATACTCTGAAACACCAATTTCTCCCCACTCTCTCTAAAGGGAATCTAATTTGACCACACAAAGACACCTCCATTTATAAGTTGCCACATTTAATCAGAACACCAGCACAAATAGCAAAAAATATATTGAAATGGAAATGCATTTTCAAAACATGAGCAGCAATTAACTCAGTGGCAGAAGGATTAAAACAATTATTTACTTATTCATGAAGAAATCCTTTCTGAGCAGGAGGACCTGAAGGCTGTAAATCTGAATGGAATTGTGAGACCTGGAAGACTACACAAAGCTGTATGAGTTCTCTAATCACATCATCATCTCAGAAGACAGAGGCAAGGATGGAGGTCATGCCCCGTTACCTGATTACCAGCTCTGCAGCTTTGTTAAGAGCAAATTGAGAGTGGGAAGCACACAAATCTAAGCTTATGTGCTGATGTAAATAAGATGCAGCTGTAAGCTGGATTTCTATTTTATTTCCTCCTATCTCTTTCTAAAAGATTACATGTATTTTATCTGTGCAATGCAGAAGTTATTCCTACTACTCCCGGAGAGCAGCAATTTGTGCCTGTGCTCCCTGTTGAAAGTCAGGCTTAAGATTGAACTTTAAATGTGAAACAGCTTTATGATAGGCAGTTTCACACTAAGATACTCAGAGAATGCACCATGGATGTATATTTGTTTAGGCTTTTGTTTTGGAGTTCTTTCATTGTATTCCCTTCTAGAAGCTTTCCATCATCGATGGATCAAAGCCAGCAGATAATTATTACACTGATTTGATTTTTTCTCCCCAGAATAACTGCACTTTTATTAGATGCTTTAGAAAGGGTAACAGTAATAAATACCCTATATGGTCTTTTTAACTGTAAAAGAGTAAACTGAAATTCTTTCAGAAATATTTAAATGAAAACAGCAAACTCTACCTAGATCAATAATGGGAAATAGAACAAAATAGAAAAATAGAATTGAAAGACTTTACTATTTGAGAATTTTTTCACAGGACTGGATGAAGTTTCTTGAAATTCCAGACTCCTGGTTCAGATGTGCAAACTGGAAGGCACAAGCAGAGGCAGTTGCCCCACACATTTTTACATGGTCAAAAACTGTGTGGGTGCATCTTGCTTTTATGAGTGCATGAATGAGAAGTACTGTTCAGTGAAAATGTAGGTGATCCTTGGTTTGTGAAAAAGAAGTAAGAATTGTGCTGTCATCCCTCAATATTCTCCTTTGTTTTTTTACTACCAGAAATACACCAAAAAAACCCAAACAAATGCACACAGCCCTCACCCCAAACAAGCAAACAAAAAAACCAGAACAAAAACCCTGCAGTCTGCTTTAAAAGACTCAGATATTTTTTACCCTAGCACCAAATTTCATGCAATATTCCAATCTGCCAGACTCACTGGCAGCAGCAACCCTGCTGTAGTCCAGCACATACCAAAACAAATGTTGTAGTGACCAAGGCATCTTCACAGCATTGACAGCTAGCACTCTTGCAACTCAACCAGCTAAACACATGGTTCATACTCTTCCTCCAGAATTTGCTATAAGTCATGCAGTGCACAAAATGTCCTCCTGAAAATTGTGTGGGTGACAATTAACAACCACTGTACATCAAAAAGAGCTCACACAGGGAACTGGTGAAGGAGAGAAACCTGCAGTTATTAGTGGAAAGGCATTGCACTTCCTAATGCAACAGAATTCTAAAGAATAACTTCTAAAGAAAGCCTAGAAAAGGAATTCATAACCATAGGATTGTTAAAATTATGGTCTCAGCAGCAGCACCAGTTCTGGAGTTCATTGAGCTGCTTTTTTTCCTGCTCCCATCCTATTGCACAATCACTAATCATGTTTTCTTCTTGCTGCTGCTGTTCTCTCTTCCCCTGCCAATCCCCCAAAGCTACTAAGCATCCTTCTTTCTGTAACTGATTAACTTAATGAGGCTGGACTAACAGCACTTATATGCTGTCTGTCTTGGGTTTTATTCCTTCTTATCATACTGGATAAAGGCCATCCACTTTCCCAGCTAACTCACCTGGGGCTGAAAAAAGATGAAGCTTCTCCTAAAAAACTTGTTTCTACAAAATAATTTTTCACCTCATGACAATGCACTCTACTTGCTGTTTAAATTGAGTTACTTTCTCCTAAACCAGTATTCAGTGTAGTCAGTGCTGAAGGCAGAAATCTCTCTGTAGTTCCAGCTGTGTCTGCAAAGTGCCTTCGGGGAATATGACCTTCAGGAGACAGCTTGTTTCCTGAGAATTAATGACATTTTTCTATGGCTGCAGAATTGAAATCATGTCCTACAAGAGCTGATTGTCCCTGCAGAGTGAAATGCAACTGGGTTATTCTGCAGGCAATATCTGGATGTTTCCTGTGCTGAACTGTACAGAGGAGTGTTAGAATCATGGTTAGAGTTTTAATGGGATTAGAAAGGAGCAGTGCCTGCAAAATTCCCTGACCACCCAGCCAGCACAGGTAGCTGAGGCTAGCAAAGGATGTCAAGAATTTGATTTTTCATTACGCTGGGGCTCTGTGCACCTGAATTCAAGTCACTATTCTGCCATGCCTCTGTGAGAAGTTTAGGGTGATATTCAACAAATCATTTAGCACTGAGGATCCCAAGTGTAAAAACTGATTTTTTGACTTTCACTGATTTTCTGGTTATCTAACGAAGCAGTCTGTCAAAAGCAAGGAATCCCTGGCTGCAGTGTGATGGTACTGAGTGGCTTATGTTTACCTTTTTCAAGATTTTGGCCTGTAGAGCAGATTGGCTGTGCCTGGACTATTTGGGAACAGTTTGACATCTCTTTAGAGCCTTTAAGTCTTACAAGTCTTCTATTTGCTTGTTTGCTTGAATTGCAAGAGCCTAATTTGCTGCAATAAAGTGTTTCCATAACCCTGCAGGCACAAGTATTGCTTCAGCTGAGATTGGAGAATGTAGAGATGTTGGAGGAAGCAAAACCTGCTGGCTCCCTTGGGACAGAAGGCTGCATGGGAATTTGGGAGTCAAACATAGGTCCAGAAGAGCAGGAATATTTCCACGTGCACTGTGTGGTGTCTGTGCACTTTACACATGTTTGTGTACTGTGCACTTCCACAGTTTGTGTACTGTGCACTTTACACATGAGGTAAACCTTGAACAGTTATCTGGAAAAAATTAGGAACAATGAAAATGACAGAGTTCAAACATGCAATTGTTCTTTAATTGTCCATATGTGGAATGGAAAAATTGCACTTTTGCATCTTTAGGTATACATAAGAGTCCTGTATGGACACAACCACTTAAGCTCTATGGCTTCTTTATAGGAATAAAAACAAGTCAGGATCATCAAAATTCAGTATTTGGTAGTACCTATAAATTCTCAAGAATTGAATCTTATTTTCTGGCTAATGTTGAGATAGGAAAAACAGCATTAAAAATTCAGAGTATTCTGACTGCCACCAAGCTGAATCTGACTGCATTAAATTTCTGATGCTTCTGAACTCTCTAGTGATACAGTCTTAGGCCTTTGATTGTTGCTTTTATTCAAAGGACATTAGGTGCTGCTTTTCCACACAAATCCTCTGTACATATAAGCTTCCAAACTGGCTAAAGTCTGAGTGGGAGGAAGAAATTTTAAGGAAAAAAAAAAACCAAATTCCTATGGCTCTTGTTTCTTGGCAACCACTGCCTTTGCCTCTGTGTTAAGAAAAATAGCTTCCTTTGGAATTCAATTCTCAAGCCTGGCTTGAACCAGAAACCAGAGGAAAATAAGAGGACAGCATGCTGTAGGCTAGGTTTTTCAGTAATTACACTGTTTGCCCATGCCATTCAGCCAAAGGAAACAGGGAAAGCAGTTAACAAGGAGTGAGGAAATATGACCTTCCTGTTGGTCATAGGAATTAATATTTACTGAGTCCTTAAAATGATGCAAAAACATAGGAGATGCCTTGTGGTGAGAGATTAAAAGATCTCAGCCGATTTCATACATCAAAAAGAAGATGGAAGAGTGACTTCACTGTATAAGTAAATGAATGAGGGAAATGTCTTGTATAAAATTACTTTTCTGTCTAGGACACAAAGTTAAATTAAAATCAGTTCAATGCCAGAAGAAAGGAGGCATATTTATGTTCAAATGGAGTCTCACATTTTTAATAATGACAGCAATTAAGCACCAAAACAAACTGTCTGGGGAATCTTGCATTTATCACTTGAAGTCTTCAGGTTGAGATGGATGCTGTTTGGAAAACACACCTTAGCCAAATAGATTAAATACAAGGGAAACAAGCTGCAAGGAAACATTATGTGATACACAGCATATCAATGTGGCTTTACTGTACATTTATCTTGAGACCAAAAGAAATGGTCAGAAATTTTTCCTCAGTTATAGCGTGCAGGAAGTGATTCTCCTCTCTAGCACCTGGGGCAGCCTGACACAACAGCTTCACCTCTGAAATATGAGGAGTGACACACTGAGAGTTTAAGGGCTAATGTCATGCAGAAGAACATTACACTTAGCAGGTAATGAAGTGACTGTTGGTACTGCTCCAGGTTCCCAGGATGATTTAAATTCCATTAGAAAATGAAATATAGATCTGTAAATTTTGTCCCCTTCCTGTTTTACTTATGCCAATACATAGTTTTTATGTGGGAGCTACTTTAATTTTCAACCCTATGAAGACAGCTGGATGTCCAAAAGTATGAGGTTCAGACAGAAGAGAAGGAAATTTAGATTAAGTTTGTTTCCACAGATTCCCCCAGCAAATAGTGTCTCCTGATTTAAGAGTGCAATTGTCCTCAATTTTCATGGTTGGTGAGGGACAGAAGTTGTGCTATTAATGTGACTGCCCAAGCTGTTCTGCAAGAGCACCTAGAAGCACAGAATAGAAATATAAGATGTGTCACTGTTGCATACAGGTAGGGATATTATAAAAGAAAGGCCTTCTAAAATCAGGCCTTGCTCTGCTCAATTGCCAACTTTCCTGTTACTTCTTCTAAGTGCAGCTAGCTAACTTCCCATGTGAAAAATTATAAGAATGAAAGGAGTTATCCCAGCAAGCTATTCTGCTAAGAAAACCATTTGCACCTCTAATAAACAAGAAATCTGTCCCATGAGAATCCACAAAGGAAAAATGTAAACAGGTAAGTAAAAGAGAGAGTCTTAGCATGTACACACAAAAACACCTTCTAACTGATGAATTGTGTGGCAAGAAAACTACCAGCCAATTGGAGTTGAATATGGTCTGTGAAAACTGTATAAAAATGAGTTCTGTGAATAAAGAATTGGCTTTTCCTGCATGAAGAAACTGATTTATTGCAACATGTCACTACACAATCTGAAGAGAATTTAACTCCACCTCAGCCAAAATCAATAAACACATATAGGCTTCTCTTGTGAAGACATAACCTGTAGCTTTAATTTTCAGTGTCACATGAGACTACTAACTTATATGAGGTATGCTTAACAATGTTAGATCAAGAGTTCATTTAATAAAGTTCTAGCAGAAAAAAAGGAAGAAAAAAGTTGATTCCACTGATACATGATGACCTGGGAGTAGCAGTTTTGAAAGATGAGTTAGGGACTTTAAATGGGCAGTCTGCCTAATACCCACATTGCAATCATACTCATCCATTCCCTCATTAGGATTGAGGGTCAGTCAGTCTAGAAACTATTTCTAAGTCATGAATAATCCTCCTGAACTAAATATGAAAAATTGCTGTTAACTTAGACACCTAAATAGGGTAGTACAAACCTAGTGTTGTGTCTGGTTTAGAGAAAATGGGAAAATGCATTTGAAAAATATGCCAATTAGACACTTACACAAATTTAGCATAAAAACAGTCTGTCTGTAACAAATTGTTTCTTGGTTCCAAGGTTGTTGCTCAAGCAGGTTTTCATTGTTTTAGCTATCTCACATATATTTCATTTTGCTAATTTCAAATCTGAAAATGAGCGGATTACATTTAGCAGGAATTGCAGCTGAAGTTCACAACAAAACACCAAAATAGGTGGCACATGTGGCATATTTAAAATGCCTAGTAAATTTGCTTTTATCAATAAAGTGCCAGGCCATGAGAACTTGTTTTACATCATGAATGTGTGCTCAGTGGTTTCATGCATTCAGGGCATCGGGTCAAAGTCAATGATGAGAAGATAAGAAGGCAATAGAAGAAACTGATGGAAACGATGGCAGTCCATGACTGAAGGAGCATTTTGCCTCTTCAGGTATGACCAAAAAAATGCATTAGTCCTTCTACAACTGGGATGAATCAAGGTAGGGACTGGAATCATTATGAGAGAACAACCTAAAATGACATGCAGCCCAAATATGCTCTCAATCAATAAAAAGGGAGAAGTAGGGTTTATGTTTTAGTTGAGGAGGAAATAGAGTTTTTGTATTGCCTTGGTCAAAGAATCACTCTAAACACTTTACTAAAGAGATGTGCTCACTTTCATACTTGTCTTATGTCTCAGTAATATTTAATTACATCATAAAAGCAGAACAGTTTTCAGATGATAACAAAAGAGGTTTCCCATACTTTTACACTGAACTGGGTGATCAGACTAATTGCCTCAGGGGAGAAAAGAGACAGACCTTTAGCTTCTGAGGAGACTGTCTTAACCACGGCTTGTTTTGGGAAAGACAAACACCTCTTCTTGTCTGCTGTGGGTTTGGTGGGCTGTAAGTCCCTGAAGCAGTCTGGGGTATCCACTGTGGTGGGGAATTGGGGAATATGGTCACTGCCTCAACTGTGGCTCTGCAGGGCTGTCTCTCTGACATCCTCAGACCTTGGAAATCCTGGGCTGGAGCAGATCTGCAGGAAATTTTATTCCTGTTTCATTGGTGCTGTAGCATGGCCTAGCATGTGATTGGAGCCTGAGATAATAATTTTTGGACTTTGTTATGCGCAAAGACTCTTAGTTAGGACACGGGCATTTGACTCCTTAATAGACTTAGCTCTAGGTGAATTTTTCATTATAATAGTGCTTACAATATCCTGAAGTGCTCTCATTTTTCTTGTATATCATTGAGTGCAGGTGGGGAAAAGAAGATGATTGTAAATTATGGTAATCATAGCACTGCCAGGTAATTCTGATTCTGAATTATTTTCAGAACATGAGAAAAAAGGACAATAAGTAAATTTAGAAATGAAATATAAGAAAGACAATACACTTTGAAAGGAGTTGTACTTTGAAATATGTGTTAAAGTTATGAAATGGTTATCATTAATGTCCTTCTTTAGGTCCTTGAATAGGCAAGACCCTGAAAACTCTGTCCCTATTTTGAGCAGGGATTGAGCCACAGGGCCCTCACATGCTCTTCTGAACTAGACTGCTGAATGAGTCAGTGGTTTTACATGTCTTGATGAATTAGGAACTGAGACTGGTTAGATAAATGGATGCAGTAACATTTTTTTCACACTAAAAGATTATGAGTAAATCTCATAGAAGTTCACAGTGATATTTTGTTTAACTTTCTTTTCACTTTCTCTGTGTCCCTGAAGACCAAAAGAAGGACTAATAATGATAATCACATGAGACCGACCCCCACCTGGCTACAATCTCATTTCAGGCAGTTGTAGAGATTGATAAGGTCACCCTTGAGCCTTTTCTCAAGGCTAAAAACCTCCAGCTCCCTCAGTTGCCCCTCATAAGATTCCTGCCCAAGGAATTTTGGTATTAGCTCAATAATTGTCAACATAATTTATACACGGTGACATGCAGCACTTAATTTCTGAATAACCTGATACCTTCACAAAATTTGTGGAGTGGGGCAGAGTATTTTGGACTGGGCAGAAAAGAGGGCTCTTCATTTTCCATAACAGAAGGAATGCAAGGATAGCTTAATGAACTGTGATGCCTTTAGCAGGTGCCTGTAGATGAAACACAACCAGAATCTGCAAGCATTCAGGGGCTGAAAATTGCAACCTCTTAGTCACATTGCCATTTGGCCTTAGTCTACAAAAACAATTGCTTCAGCTTATTTACATTTTAACAAACCCATTTATAGGGCCTAATTGGTTTTTTATGAACCTAGAAAATAGTCTCAGAAGTTCACAAATCCAGAAGATTTGCCCACCTCTTGCACAGCTTTGAATAATTGGAACAAATCAGATTGGCTTTGTTTTGCAGAAGAAGAAACCACTCTGGCTGTTCTTAGGACTGCTTTTCAAGTATTTCCTTTTGATCTATGTGTTCTCCAATTGATGTCAATTAATGTCAAAATGACTGCTTTCTATTTTCCCACCCTTTCTTACAGCCTTTCAGAATAATGGTCAGTGGACTGTAATATCTTGCCTGCCTATATCTTCCCAGCCATACACACACTTTTTGAGGATAGGCAGTACTGAAACTTTAAAAGAACTTATCTAGTTCCTGAGGCAATGGAAAAGCAAATTAATTTCTAATATTTTTGGAATGGCTGCAAGAAAGCAGTTAAGAGATAAAAGCAAAGTTCCTTTTTCTTGGGAAATAAAAAATAGATTGAAACTTCAAGATTAACAAAATTTTTCTTTGGCAAAACCCTTTGTCTTAGTTACAACACACAGAACAATATATACACACAAAGGAAAAGGATATTTTTAGACATGATTTGGAAGAGAAACTGTGTAGAAATACTGACGTGGTTTATAGTGGTAGTCTGTACCTTTAACAAAGAAACATTTTCCTCCTCATTTGCCTGTCTTTGTTAATAAAACAAAGAAATGAATCTGGCTAGAGCTGAGTGCCCTAGCAAACTGTTGCAAATGGGGAATGACTTTCTGTCAGAAGACACACACAACCATCCCTCATTGTTGTTTTGCTGTTATCTTGCTAATTGCTATATTCCCAGAAAAGGAGCACTTGTGGATTGGAATTAGAAATTCCTACTAGCCAAGGAGGATGATTTTTTTTAAACTTCATTTCCCGTTGCAGGAAATTTTGGGTTTATTCCTGTCTTAAGAAAAAAAAATAATATTATGTGTCTAACAATACAAGGAGAGGAAACCAGTCACGGTGTTTTGTACACAGAAATATACCTTAGGTACAGATGCTTGAAACAAGTCCTGGCATGATGTTATTAAAAAAGTTGATGAAAAACTGAAACAACACTTCTATTTTCTCCCACAACCTACAACTCATCTGTAGAACTCATTATTATATGATGCTGAAACTAAAAGTAAGAGAAGAGTAAGGTGATTTTTAAAAAATAAAACCTCATCCTTTTTCATGACTGTAAGGTTATTCAAAAGTGCTATAATGGAGAACAAGAAGACCATGCTTTTTAAAGGAAGTTGTGAGAAGGGCAGGCTTACTCCTTTCAGGGTTTGTGCAGGGAAGGGACAAAGTTGGAATAAGCACAGGATACTAATGAGGCATGTCTCAATTTTTAATTTTTCAGAGGTCAGAGTCCCTGGTGCATATTGTCCACTGCTGGCTGCCTGCAGGGTTTCTTACCACAGCTGGCCACAGTCTTTGTCAAGCATGGAATTTTGGACTAGCAGCATAACTGCTCTGATAATGTTTGAATTCCTGTGGAATGTACTGGAAGGCATAAAAGAACTTGTGTAAAACTCACACCAATTTCTATCTGAAGGGATAGGAGTTTACTGGGATTGCTCATTGTAAAACATTGTAAAACTGAAAACAATCATATCAAGGAAGAAAAGATTCAGGCATTGCCTTCCAACCTCTACAAAATGTCATCTTAAACAAACTGCAGATTTGAACCCCAAAACAGGAAGGATTGGGAGTTACACATTCAAACCTGTGGACAGAAAAGGGACAGCACGTTTGCTCTATTAATTCTATAGCCATTCTGTTTTTGCAGTGACAGCTGTAGAAGGCTTTTCTTAAAGGGTCCAGTCAGAAGTGAATACTTTGAGAGGAAAATTAATTACAAATATCCCCCTGCCTATAATAAATAACATGGACCTAAATTCCTGAAAAGGGTACATGAAATCCCCCCTTCCTGTTCCAATACTGCTTAAATTACAATAATTTTCAGGGTTGTAAGAAGCTGATGGATTGAATATAGTGATTTCCTGAACTCTCAATTCTAATTAAAATTCTGCAGGCTGGCAACATAAAATACGAGTCGAAGTAATAATCCAAGGTCATTTTTGTGCTGCATAAAGTGACTTATTTGAAGTGTCATGCTGATTAGGAATATCTAGCAGAGAACACATGGTCCTTCCCTGTGCTTGCATTTGTGTGATTTATTAGCTTGAAGGACAACCTTCCACCATTGTCAAACAGACCTTGTCAAAGGAGAAAAAAGATATTTTGAAGCCTGATCAGGAACCTGAACAACACAAAAAAATTCCTCACAATGAGGCATACATAAAAGATTTTTCTGTTCTCTATTTATTAATAATGTGAAGTATTTGTAACATTAATATTATTTATTTTGTACTATAAGACAGAGGTTTAATGAGCACATTGCCTTGAACTCCACTGAGAAACGGAGGAAAAAGAGAGATGGACAGAAATATCTCCTCTGTCATTTCCAGTTTTCTACCATTTTCCCTTCCAGGGACTAGCATTCACTATTAGTTGTTTGACTGTAATAAGATGCAATGTGGTGGCACATGTGAAATTCCAGTAGGTTATTTATGAATAAAATGTATGTTAGAAGAACAGCAGAACTCTTGTAATGAAGAATAAGCACTGAAAATTTATGGGCAACTCTGCCAAATAAGTGTAATTTTTTTTTGTTTTCAAACATCATGCATGATGCATTTATTCCTGAATCAGAACCATCCTGACAGATTGTTCCAACATGTAAATCCAAAATGATAAAAAAAATCTAACATTATTTTCATTTTACATTAGTATAGTTATAATGAAGCTCTCTTAAGTGTAAGTTAGTTTTCTAATCCTCAAAGGCTCTGAAAACAGTGGACTTCAAATTAAATTTTCTAAGCCTATTCTCATTCCATTCATCATGTCTGTGAACAGACAAATTTCAGCATATATGTCTTGGAATATCTATCTATATTTTATCTTCATCTAACAACTTCTCCTGAGATGAAGTTAATAGGAATTTTTTAAATATTCAGTTTGAAATCTGTGATTATTTATCATTACACTTTCCTCTGTGTGCTAGTACTTACCCTCAGAATTGTAATCAAGGCAAAGGTAGAAGCTATGCTAGGAAAAAAAGAGAAGAGTTCTTCACCTGGGTTGTCAGTAGTAACTCATTGTAAATTGATGGCAAAGACAAGACAGGTTGACGTTTCCAAATACTGTAGTTCGAGTAGGCCTGGGGCTCATTAATAATAAAGAGGCTTTATATGACATTGTCTCTTGGTCAGGGGAAACTTGACAGATTATATTTCCTATTTTATTTCCTTTTGGTTTTGTTTTTGTATTTTTTTCTATTTAATTTATTATGTTTTTAAATTCACAAATGGGATAATTAATGCATATTTTTACTTCTGCATTTTTTCTCTTTCCTTGCCATGTGCTCCCTTGGTTCAAGAAGTTTGCTGGATTTCAAAGTAAAGCTTGAGAATTATATGGTCTGGTACTATTATTTAAGGAAATGAGCTTTGCTCTCCTGTAGTAGAGACTGCAAGTGTGTTTGATGTGGTCATGCCTTTCCTGCCTTGCTCAGGCCCTTGCGTTTTGTGCCAGCTTTGACAAAAAGTTCCTGACTTGGTATGTAAAATTTTGCCCTTGCGGGCTACTGTGGCCATTATTGGTCATTTCCAGGGGTGTTTGGGTGTTTTCTTCCCTTAATCTATTGCAAGTCTCAAACTTTGCACCTCTCTCCTATGCAGAAAATGTTGGCACCCAGTTAGAAGTGAAGGTATGATGCTCTGTGGATTGTGGCAAATAAGATTTTTCATCTCCAGCACTTGGTAATGTGAGTCAGTCCTTTTCTTTAGTGATTTTGAAGCTATATGTAGTCCTGGGAGATCAGGTCCACAGCTGCCTGTGTTTTCCCATCAGGTCTGCCTGCAGAATTACACAGGCCAGATGAAATTTTGATTTCCCTATGAACTCTTGCCAAGGTGATGTTTCAGACATAACCATATTTGAGATCCATCTCTTCTTTCTGGGCACGGTGAAGCAAAAATGACTTTACCTTCTCAATGCCAGACTTGCAGGCTGGCAGTCAGCGTGTTTTATTTTGCACTTAAACATTCAGTTCTTGATGATAATAGTGCTTGAAGGCAGAAGAAAGAAAATATGGTGCCACAGTGCAAAGCGCATCTCCTGGCAGCATGAAAATTTTGTTGCTCCATTTCTGACTCTATCAATGTCTTCCTATGGGAAATATTAAAGGAGGCTTGCACTGCTGAGAGATTTCCATGTTGGGGGAGAGGAGGAGATGTGGATGATGTGTCACCTCCATGTTCTGTGAGCGCCTCGTGCCAAATCCATTCCCTGCCTTTATGCAGCAGGAAACAGAAACTAGGTATTCAGTCCTCTGGGTGATGTGTACAAGAGTGAAAATGAGCAAAAAGATATAAAGCCCTCTTTATTTTCACTTGTTTTATCATTTGGAAGGTAGAAGGTCTCTGTGAATGAATTTCTTGAAGAACACATTTCCTTAAATATCTATAATCTTTGTTTATGTACACACAGTTAGAAGACATTTGTGCTTAGCTCCTAGCAAGTGGCGTATTTCTTCAATTCCCAGAGTATTTGCATAAGCTTTATAAATAGTCTGAACAGGAAAATAAGACTGAAAGATTTTAGGTAAATTATTCAGATGATGATGATTATTAAAATAATTGGAGCTCCATTAATGTGCTGTTATTGAAAAAACAAATGGAAAAGTACTGGGATGAAGTATGAAAGGAGAGATTTGAAAGGTTCATAGAAGATAATTACATTTCAGTCATTTTGTATTGCAAAACACAATCATGTTTTAATACTCTATTTCTGTTAAGGAAAAAAAATCTCCTGACTTTATTTCTTCCATAGCTACCATTGTTCAATTTTTAATACAGAAATTCCTATATTTAATTACTTATAAATTTCATGTTTAAGTATGACATAGCTGAAGTTACAAAATGTTCATCTTGAGATCTTTTCACTTGCCTACTGCCAAGAAATACCATAAAATGGGGTGAAATCTATGTTTTAATTTAGCTCCAAATTTAAAAAAATTGATTTTTTTGAGGCAAGACAAATATTTAAAATAAAAATGTTATTTTTTCACAAAAATTTTAAAAGTAAAAAAAATTATGATGAGATATTTTGTGCCTGGGTAGGTGTTTTTCTATAGTTATTTTCCATTGCATATCTCTTTTTCCTTGTCACACTATGGTAGAAACTGATTTGACTATTGTCTCACAGAGTGATCACCTGTCACCTCACACTGTGTACTGATGCTTCTGTTGTTTTCTATGCTGACCATGGTCTGTGGTGGATGAGTATGGGAGCGTTATTTGTCACTTATTTAATTCTCCTCGCTCCTAAACCTTCTTCAGTTCACTGTTCCCCTGAGAATGACTCTTCTCTCTTTCATTTTCACTGTCAGGAGAGGCACCATTTTTCATTTCCTTCATGTTCTAGTGATTTAGCTACACCTTGTCCTTCGGGGAAACTTCTGCAAAGTCAGGATTGGATAATTGCAATAGAACCAAAACAGGGGCAAAAATCCTCTGAAAATCCTCTGTAGTGTTTTTTTCTGAGTATTTCTAAATAGTCCTCAAGACAGGACACATTTAAAACTGTGCTCCACAGCTCACAATGTGCCTACACTGTGCAGGAAGAAGAGCAGGAGCACAAGTTAAAGCTGATCCACACAGATTACTGCTAAAATGAATGCTGCATTTGGGTCAAGAAGTGACTTTGCTGTTCTCATTGGGTGCTACCTCTCCAACCCATGTGCCTCTTTTATGGTTGAAGTGGCTCAGGCAGTGCCACACTGGGTACTTACAGTAACCATCAAGTCTTTCATCATTTTAATTTAGGTCTTATTTCATGTTCATGGGAAGGGATGAGACTACACAGAGATCATTTGGAAGAAAAACCCTAATTCTACACTAGTTCTGTATTTCTCTAAAGTATTTTGAGATAGCTAACTATTCAAGTATTCAAGAAGTGATGTCCCAGCTGGAATAATCTTTAGCTGGGGTATAGTATTTGGGATGAAATATTTACTGATTTGAGTATTTTGAGATGACATGCTTACTGTATTGATTTCTTCCCACTGCATTAAATACAAAACTGCAAAATGTCTTCACACTCTTCCAATCATCCATCTGCTTAGTTACATCCATCGGGAATAACCCAGCAGCACAGAACAGACAAATGTGTTTCCAGCTGTAGCAAATGTTCTGCAGTGCTCCCTGCTGTCAGCAGAAGGATGACCCCCACAAAGGACAAGCTGTTATAGAATGTGAGGTGTCCATATCATGGTTTGGAGAACACGTCCAGCTTATGGCACATTTGGAGAGCAGTCAAGGGGCACAGAGAATGTGGTTTGCTGGATGAGGAGTAGGTGATTCAGAGTATTTCAGGTTAGAAGCAATGTTAACAACCCACCTGGGAGGCAATAAATAGCCAGTCTCCTACCAAAGTGTCATGTAATGTTTTAGTAGTAAGAGGAGCGCAGGGCAAGAGCTGTCTGAGGAACAAGAGAAAATTATAATAAATTCTTCACTTAGCTCTCACTCTACTGAAGCTTTCCACAAAGATGAACCAAGTTACTCCTGTGAAGGGCAGTGTGATACATTGTGCCTCAAGGGGACACCTGAGTGTACCCTCTTAGCTTCTTTCTTTTCTTATGGTTGTTTTGCAGCTCATTTTGTATTTATCACAGCAGTTCTCTTTCTTCTCACTTTTTTCCCTTTCTTTTGTTTGAGTTTTTTTTTTTTTTTTCATATATTCTCCCAAAATTTGATTCCCTTTTTCACTTTCTTATTTGATTCCTCCTTTCTTCTCTCCATATACTCAATAAGGAGCCAAAATGCCTTTTTTCTTCTTTCAGCATTGCCTAGTTGTTTGGCTTGGCAATGTTCATGGACAGCTAGATTTCCTTTTGAAGCTGAATATTGACTTTCAAAGTCAGATCAGGAACAAATTTTAAAGCTCCTTCACTGAAGTTCTTAATTCAAAGCTAAAATTTAAGCAGGCCAACTCTCTTAGAAGTGAATGCCACAGGCAGGAGGAAGGACAAATGTGATCTAAGTTGCCTTCCAAGAGACTGAACATCAAAGAACAATCACTACCCATTCCCCTAGCTATGCAGAAGGCTGCATTTCCTGGGCAGACTCAATCTTATTTTAAAATCTTGCTCTTCAGACAACGGCTTTCAAGTTAAGGACTAAATTTTTCAGTATCCCAAGTAGCAATGCACTGTGTTAACCAGTCAAAGGGCAGTCAGTGGGAGTGAAGGTTTTTGTTATTATCTTCAGGCTTTTGATTCTCTAATTTAGGTAGAAGTTTTCACACCAAAGGGGTTCCCTTCACCCCAATTATTTCTTCCTTCTCCTCTTCCCCAGCCTGGGTCTCAGAAGCATTTCCAATAGTTTGTCTTAGTCGAGTTTCTAATACAACTAAGCTGGTACTTCTTGACCTGTTCCACATTTCACTCTCATCAGATGCACTTTTTTCTTAATAATTTTCAAGTTCAGAAAGACATCTTCTGAGCAGGACAGAGGATATGGAAGAAAATGGAGAAGAAAGATTAGAAGAACAGAGCTTCTTCCCTTCCCCTTCCCCTTCCTCTTCCCCTTCCCCTTCCCCTTCCCCTTCCCCTTCCCCTTCCCCTTCCCCTTCCCCTTCCCCTTCCCCTTCCCCTTCCCCTTCCCCTATTTATGCATCCCTCACTCTTCTCTCCCTGAATGCCTTGTCAGAGGAACCCCTGCACCCTCAGTTCCTCCATAATGGCAGAGCTTGTTTGGTCTTTGCTTTATTACAGATCCTGTCAACTCTGGGAAGGAAGATTCAAAAGTTTTCATGTTACCCTGCCCTTTTCTCACAGAATATGAACTACAACTCAATATACCTTTGAAAAATCAGGGACAGACAGAAGGCAAATGAATCTAAGAAATAGTAACTTTTGTATAGGAACTACTATCTTAAACTTGGTGGCAATTACAGTGACTTATTAGTGGTGGTATGTGGTTTAGGAGATAGAAATGTAATGTGTTGGCAGCTGTTAAATTTTACTTCCTCTTGTGCTTGTCTGCATGAAAATATCAATAAATTGAACCAGCATATACGAGGATAAGTACCTTATTCCATGCTGAGGGACTGGTATCACTTTAAATAAACCAGCACACTCATAGCAATAAAACTCTCCACTTCAAATAAATCCTAAATGAAGAATAATATATAGTGTTTCTGAATGTTTTTCATGGAATTAAAATTCTATCTTGATTAGCATAGTAGCCAACCCTCGTTTAATATGACCTCTTCTGATTCAGGTAGGAGACATCTTTCTTTTTCAGTAGCAAGCAAGAAGATTGAAAGTTTTTTAGGTTCCTGACAAGAATCTCCACTATCTGTTTAGAAAAACTTAATCGTTTCATTTTTTTCCTAATTTTAAAATTTTTGTTGCTGAAAAACCATAAACCTTATGCATCCCCAAGACACTCACATCAGAAAAATGAGAAAAGAGATGTTCCTAGATGACACATGAATGCAGAGAAGATTAATTTTAAATTTGAATATTTTGATTTTCAGATTATTTGGATGATCTGCTTTCACAGAATAAAATATCTCCTTGTAGTTTGGTCAATAAAAGAAGGACAAGCACTTTTCTTCAATATCTGCAATCTTAAAAGACCAATAATCATCAAAGAAAAAAGACATCTGGGATACTTATGCTTTACAATTGCACTCCAATTCAAGTGTATTTCTGTGTTTTTCTTTTCTACAGAAATGACATCAAAAGTTTCAGTCATTATCTCTATGAGGAAAATGTGTTCTTTTTCTCCTGATTTGAAAATTTCCCACTGTTCGGCGTCCCGCAAAGTCGTATTATTGAAGTGATAAATTAGATTTTATTGCTTACTGAGCAACGATTGGACTTCTGCTAATCATTTCTAATGAAGCAAATCATGTTAACAGTGGGTTGCAAGAAAATCAGTGCCAGTAATTTTATTTTAAGGAACTATTTTTATAAAGTAGATAAGGGAAATTAAAAAATATTGTTGCTTGATAAAATGCAAAGGATTGGAAAGAATATGGCATTTTCCAAATATGGATCATGAAAATACTTTTTTCTTGCACCAAATTCCCACTGGGTTTATTTGTCAGAAAATACAAACCAGTAAATGTTTGTAGAAGAACAGAGGATGATTCCTTTCCCATTGTTAGAAGAACCTGTGTGGAGACAAGAGACTACCCTGTGTATTGTTATTAGATGATGAGATTTCATTTCACTCTCTTAATTAACACCCCAGACTCAAGCATTCTCAGGATCACTTGCTAGTTATTAATATTTTAGATAAGGTGAACAAAGTCCTAACACAAATAACAGCAGTGATGAAATACTGTCCTTGGAGGCACTTCAGACAATGGAAAGAAGTGCTGGTTTACAGTGGCTGAATTTTTAAATTTCATTGCCCATATGGTCTTTTATTTCCCCCCTCCTTGTTGAATAAAGGCCCTAGATCTGGACCCCAGATCCATGGAGGTGTGCCCTGTGGGTCCCAGTTCTCTTGCACTCCAAACCACCGGTGATCACCACTTTCTTCCTTACTTCCCTCATCTTTCTGACCTGAAACTTTTATTAGTCCATTTTTCCTATAACCATACCTTCTCTCTAATGTTCATAATCTAGCCCCTGTGTGCAGCTGCTCAATTTCCAGCAGACAGAAAACTCCAGGAGATGATGGAAATAATGTTAAATGCTTACCTTGGTGAGCTAGATGTCATGAAAGTGGCTGTGAGCCTGACAGAAAAACTAATATGGGTTTAATAAGAAACTACATTAATTTTCCTGTAAAAGAGGACATTGAAAAGCATCATCTGGAAAATTTAATAAGATGCAACACTGTGGAAAAGTGCAAGCACCTTTTCTTTCTGGGCTTGAATTTATTTGCTATGTAATGGGTTTTTTGTTGGGTTGTTGGTGCTGTTATTGTTTTTTCACCTCTACAGTGAAATATTTTCCTGAAAGCATCTAGCTCCTCAAACTGGCAATGGGACTGAGAGCTGCTCTTCTTCATGTGTGGGTTTCAGAAAGTTATCTGTACAGTTGGTTGAGGGAAAGGTTTGGGTCTTTACTTGCCATAAACTCAATGGCCAAAGTTTAAGTCAAAAAATGCTGTGCTATCCAAAATGCCACTGTTGGTGTTTTATGTAGGCATAAATGATGGTTTAAGACAGATACCAGCCAAATAGTTTTGTCATATGACTGAGAACTTCACAGAATGATCTCATGGTGACTGATTTGCTCCCTTAAATACAGAATTAGTTGTCACTTTAACATAAGTATGAAGGAAATATTTGATTAGAATCAGTATGTAGATGATGTAAATAAGTAGACTGCTTACTTTTATTTTCCTAAAACTTTTATTGATCTGCTTTGTAACCTGAGAGTTTTCCCTCTGTTTTCAATGTTTTTTTGTCTCACAGATTCTGAAAGTGAATTCAGAAGACCTTTGAAAGAATTCTGGGAAATCTTGGAGAGTCCTTTGAAGAACTCCATCCTATTATTTTGCACAGTAGCTCACATAAAAGAGGTCTGTGCAGTGCATAATAGAGTCAGCTCTCCTAAATGTCTCCTTCTTATGAAAACAGTAGATTTCAATCTTTCTGTTTCAGACTGACCTTCCCCACATCCACTTTTTGAGGCTACTTGTATAAAAGTTGCACCTGAGGACACACGTTTCTGAATTGTCCTTGAGGAGGAACACAGGCTCACCTCTCAGGCCCCACCTGCGCTCAAAAGCCTTGCAATCCATGGCCTATTCTTTCCCACTTACCTTGGTTTTACATGTCTCATTTAGACCTGGGCAGAAGGCACTGACACCCTGGCAATGAGCTGACAGGGAACATCCAGCCCAGGGAGCTTGGGTACTTTATGGTACTGGCTGATGTCTGTGGTTCTGTAGGAGGGTATTGGAGCTTCTCTTCACTGATGCATTGAGCTGCTCAGTCCAAATTAAAACAACTGCTGCCATAGGTCCACTTCACTTTTCCTTAAATTACTTTGGAGTTAATCTAGTTTCATGGACTTTCACAGACTTGTCAAATTCCACCTGCAAAGATAGATTTTTTTCCTAAAAAAAAAATCTTTATGAAGTGAAAATTTGACATGATGAAACAGCTCAGACAATGTTTTAAGAAGTGGAACTGGACACATGAAAGGCTGGTACTTCTGCATATTAATTTCTTTGTTATGTCAGTCTGCTAAAAACAACTCAGTAATAACAGTCTTGTTGGTACAGTAATAAAGCCTACTCTGCTTAGTGCATCTACACTTTTTTCTGGGGGATCAAATGCCATGGTTTAGGAACGGTATTCCCCAGTTTAATATTTCCACTACAAAGAAATCCTCAAGCTGCTCCCCTACCTGCCCTCCAGCAGGAGACACAAAAGGCAGAGTTCAGGTTGAGATAAGAACAATTAATTTACTGGAAACAGCAGTAAGCTAAGGATACAAACAGTAACAGCAACAATATCAATAACAAAAGTGTAGAAAGAGAGGGTGATTTATATGCAAAATGCTGACCAAGCCCAGGACAATGTTGGACAGACCCTATATCTGTCATGTTTGCTGCTCCTTCCAGAAAGGGTCTTACCGGAGTGAGAGGGAGTCCCTTCCCCCTGCTCCTGGTCTGCTTCAGCCCTCATCCTCTGAGGCTGCCAGAGCTGACTGAACTTTTCAGTGTAGCTGAAAAATACAGGTCTAAACTCTTCACCTGGACTCATTTAATAGCTATCTGGAGATCCTTTGAAAAAGGTGATTCAACTCATTTGCTCAGAGAGCTGTCCCTGAAAGTACCTATCACTTTCCATCCACTACAGAGCAATCTTGGGCAATTAGCTGTAACTGCTCACAGCCATCTTAGAGACCTGAGTTTTGGAAAGATAATGCTGAAAGTTCCTGCTTAGAAGGGGAGGCATTGGCCACATAAAAAGCATTATCCTCACCTCCATTTTAGAGGTGGACAGGTTAGGCAAGGAGCCTGCTAGTTGCTTACTCAATGTCCTGTCGTGTATTATGGCAGTAATAGGTGCCCCATGAAATTCTGTACATTAACCATTAAATAAGCTATTGGGATGGCCAGTCATCTAAGTTTATATAACAGCATGACATGAGTGATTGTGGATTGTTTTTAATACATTTATAACTTCACTGATTCAATTAATAGCTCAGGTTTCAGGTCCTAATAAAACCAGCATGCAATATTTGGGAAATGGTCTCCAGATTGCTGTTATTTTTTTCTACTGATGCTTAAATAATTTTGATAGATTGGTAAGTAGTTTTGAAAATGGTCAAACTGCATCTGACTTCAGCATTTGGACATAATGACTTGACTGCAACAGATGTCATGTTTATGTCAGAATGATGCATGAGTCACACTATTCTGCCATGTTAAAAGAAACACTTGCTATTTTTAGGATTTGGCTTATAAACAAGCCACATTTCCATTTGCTGCCCAAGGGTGAAAGAGTAGCTGTCACTTTACTGATTGCACATACTCCACCATATGTGCGAACCCTGAACTCCTGCAAAGTTGGGTGGAAAAATCAAATGCAAAGTGAAACTTTCTTTCTCTCTCTCTGTCTTTGTCTTTTCAAGCATGAAATCTTTAGGGCATTATTTTCATGGTTGATCTCATTGTTTCCATCAACAGAGTGCAAGAATCAGTCAATGATTGTAAGGCTGCCTTATGTGTGGTTTTAAAAATGACTGGGCTTTTCAGGGATTTGTACTCTTGACCCACAAGACAGCAGCATTTTTCTGGAACTGAAATTCTAAGGTTACTTAATTCTGTATCACTGCTGCTGACAAATTTCTAAATTTGCGCCTTCTAGATGTATTTTTGTGACCATAATATCCCTTGTTTTTTCCTTGTCTTTTAAAACATAAAAGATATGTCTTTGTAGGAGAACTCTCTGTCCTTTGCTGTTTTCGTCTCACTTAGAAAAGAATTAAAAGAAGAAAAACATTTAAATTATACGGTCGTTTTCAAGGAAAGAGGGCTTTAATTCTTTGCAAAGGAACTATGATGGGAAGAATGCTGGACTGTGTTTTGGAAAGTCCAAAACATTTCTTTTATGTCCTGTTTTTTTACACTGTTTCACTACCTTCAGATATTTTTCCATTTAATATAGTCCCTGTAATCATTGCTTATTTGGGTTGAACATCCTGGTCTAAACAAATACGACTCTGGTATTTCTCTCAAACTGCAGCAGGGATGACATTATCCCAACTTTCTGTTCTTGTTTCACCACAAGACAGAAGCTATTGTGACCAAGATCCAACAATATGAAATAAATCAGCTCCCCAGAAAATTCTTCACTGAAAATGAGACTTGATGGACTGACTGGAATAACCCAGACTCTATTCTAGATAATATATTAGAGAGCCAACACTATAACTGTAATTGGGAATAAAAAAGAAGGAGATTAGGCATAAAAGTCCATATGAACATGAACGTATGACTAAGAATTTTTAAAAATAAGTAGGTATCAATTTAAAAAAGAAGTGGATGGAAAGTGGGAAAAGTGAATACAGAAGACCTGACAGCAACAAAGGCCTTGTTTCTGTTCCTTGTTTTTCCAGCGTAGAACAGAAATTAGCCCTATTATTTTAAAGCTTTTTCTTAAACATAGGTATTTTTTGCACTTGTGTATGTATATGCATATATATATATATATATATATATATATATATATATATATATGTTTTCAGATAAGCATAGGCCTTAATGCTTCTTCTGAAGGAGTCTCTAGAGTAAGAGAGGAACAGAAAAGTGAATTTGGTCATATGCAAGCCCTCTGTGATACTCAAATCACTTCTCTCAAGCTGACTGTGCTCTCAGAGCAGTGTCTCTGAGCCCAGATTCCTCAGGTGTGTCACATTGGTTAATGGAGAGCCTGATGTCAGATCACTTTTACCTGTTCAAAAGGGCTGGGAATTTTACACTGTCCTCAAACTGTGATCCAAATCCAGCTAGCCACGTGGCTTCCAGTAAAGGTCAGTTTTAATAGTAATTAAGTGGTGTTTCTTGTCAGCTGTGAAATATTTCAAAACTGTAACTATTTCTTAATATTATTCTCTATACTGAAATCTTTCATTTTTTCTTCATTAAGTAGACATAATTCATAGACACTGTCTTTGGCCAGATGTTGCTTTAAATCAGCTTCATGTTACTCAGAAAAGTGTTGTTCTCAAAGATTTATACATAATTTTCTTCTGCTTCCCGTCATTGACAAGTCTGTCTTCTTTTTTTTTTACCTGCAATAGACTTGTTTTGGGAAGGAAAATGAAGCACAGCAATGGCTTTTGTTCAGCTATTGAAAAGGATTTGATTCTACGTAATTTACAGCAAGGAGAATTTGACAGGGTTTGAGTGCTAGTCCTGGCAGACTACAACTGTATGAAATGTTTTTTTATTCATCATAGATCATGCAGCTTATTATGCCAGTAAAGAGGGTGTACCAGCATAGAGCTAGCTCTTCATAATGCTGAGAATCCATCCTGTTCACATATACATTTCCCACTGAACTGTGACACTTTAAATAATTAGTGTTATTTACTGGTAGGGCTTAGGGTGTGTTCATGGGCTAAGAGGCAGCAGATCAGAGAGGTGGTGATTCTACTCAGAGTGGAATTAGTGGTGAAATGGAGGTTCTCCTTCTCCATCCACAGCTGGAATAACCCATTAGATTCCGTCCTCCAGTGGCCTGCTTCTAAATATCAGGACAGCAATGACTGAAAATATTAAAATACCTTATGAAAGGGCAAGCATATGATTCTCAAATGTATTATTTAAAGTCATGTGAATGGAAGCATTTTTTAACACTTGGGATTGACAGCATTGCAATATAACACTACTGTAATAAGACAATATTGTGTGCTTAAAAATTTTATGAATCACATCAGATATAATTGTTTTTTGTTTAAGAAATGCCTGTTTCTACCACCAAGTTAATAACTCTCACTGAAAGCTTCATTGGGTTTAATTATGGAATACTCTGAGCAAACCAAGCAACCTTTTCTGCCTTTAAGGTACCAGAGCAGGCATTTTTTCAAGGACTAATGTGCATTAGATGATGAGGGAAAACTGAATCTGAAACTCTCAGCCCACTCGGGAGCTTCACTGGCTTTAATTTTTACACTGCAGATGAAGCAAAAGCTTCTAATTTTTCAGCTGAATATCCATCCCAGTAGCACAACTGTTATAGCCTGTCCTGGAAAGTGAAATTTTAAAAACTGTTTTGCATTTGAGTATATGTTCATAGAAACTGGGACAAAAAGGATGATTTTTTTTACTTAAATAGCACAAGTATGAGGTTTCGAATACCAAAATGAGAGGGTTTGACCCATTCTTTAGAAAATTGCAGCATTTTAATATTGTTTAGCGATTCTAAATCTGTTCTTCCTCGCATAAGGTGTAAACATTGCCAATAGAATTGCACTAGCATAAAACATTATAAGAAAATAATTTGGAACAGGGAAAAATGTCTGTTTGGAAACTGCCCTTTGTTTATGGACAGTTAATAGATCAAAAGGAGGCCAAACAGTGCACAGTTGCTGTTAATCACTGCATGGTCCCAGTCTCAGCAAAGTGCCTTTGGAGACCTAAATAGAGAGTTCATGCCACTGTACTTCCTTAATCAGATAAACCCTACCCACACAGAAAAATATAAGGTGCCAGTTTAGTCATGGACCAAAAATAATGAAGCAGCAGACTGAGACAATGGAATAAAGGGAAACCAAGAGTACCTGTAGAAAAGAGAATTAAAGTGTAATTAGGGGTCCCTGCAATCCTCCTACTGAGAGCCATGCTGAGTCCCAACACCAACTCAACCGTGCTAGTGGTCAAAGGAGCATCTTGTTTTAGTTCATAAGTTACAGAAATCTGCTCATAATGAAAAGTCTGGGTCCATCTATCATAGCTGGCATGACATGAGATGTGCAATGCTCCCCACCTGTCCCTGCTGGAGCCTCTAGTCCAGAAATGCTGTCAGTCCCTGGCACATGGGAAGCAATGCCCCTCACCCTGCCCATGGAGCCCCATCTGAGCCCAGAGGGGCTACCAGACAGCAAGATCCACCTGGGGATAGGGGGCTGTCTGCAGGAGGCCAGAACAGATAAAATCCATTGCCCCAAGACAAATGTAGTAATTTCCCTATTTTTCTTTGATTTAATTGCAGCTGAGACCATGATGGATGCAAGAGCATTATATATATCTTAGAGGCCTTTTCCAACACTGGGCGAGAGGAAATGGCCTCAAGTTGCTTCAGGGGAGGTTTGGGCTGGATATTAGTGAAAAATGTCTTCACTGAAAGAGTGGTCAGGCAATGGAACATGCTCCCTAGGGAAGTGGTAGAATCACCAGCCCTGTAAGGGTTCAATAAATGAGTAGATTTATGGTTCAGTGTGCAGAGTGGTCAAAGGCTGGACTCAATGATCTTGAAAATATCTTCTAACCTTAATGATTCTATGATAGTGTGATTTTAAATGGTTACATAAGTCTACGATCTCAAAAGCAGTGTTTGCTCTTCATATGTGAGTTATCTCCCCGGAGTGTCTTTAAATATTTCCGTTTTCTAGTTTACTCTCTTATCTTAGCTGAGAAACACAAGAACATGGGCATATATGTAAATATTGCAAGCTGAGAGACTGAGAGGGAGCAAGATGGTAGGCATACCAGTTATCTAATGAAATCTGGGACATCCAAGTTTTTTTTTCCAAAGCACATTAAAGAAGATTCATCTTAAAGCAACAGACTTACTTCCCACAGAAGGGAAAAGATTGTTGAGGCCACAGCACCTATGAACAATCTCATTCTGCTGTTTTGTAGTCTCTTTGTAAGCAATTGCTGTTTCTACCATTTTATTGAAAAGGAAATATGATTAACTGCTGACTTAATTCCCCATAAATGACCAAGGATTGAATAAAGTCGGATTTCTAGAAGCAGTCCTGTATATACTGTATGTAAAATTGCTCTTCAATATTCGGCAATGCTAAAGCTCACTTTACTTTGCAGAAGTAGGCGAATAACTGAGTATTCCTCCACACACAAGCTAGTACTCATTCAGTGGTCAATGTAAAACCACTGTAAGCTAAAAAATTTAAGATGTTTTTTGCTAAAAATAGATTGTTTCGTTTCTATCCTCTGCTAATTATTCCAAAATTTCCATCTGAGTCAAATTTCCTGTGTTCTGAGTATACAGAATAAAATGCCTCACTCATTTTTACTGCAGAAAAATTACTTTTCTTTTAGATAAATTTAGCAATTTTAGCAAAAGGTATAGCAAGCATACAATCCCTGGAAAGGGGAGACAAATGCTTTTTGGAAATTTATATACACGGGGATTAATTTTAGTCACTGGAATGTCTCTCTAGTACTGTCAAACAGCCCTTCTAATGCCAAAATACAGAAAGACACCAGTTATCCTGGGGGAATCTTTCTTGTATGATCTTTTCCTTCTCATACATCTTCAGTTCAGAGTAACTAGTGTGAATCTATCCTGAATTGCCAATAGCAGCATTTTTTCTTTGAAGTAAACTCCTTATAAATTCTAGTAAAAATGTCTCTACTCTGACATATTAACAACAATTAGATTTAAAAGAAAAAGTAAAACAACAGAATTTTGAAGTGCAAAATTACCAGTGCTAATACGCAGTCATGGCAACACAGCTACAGTTCTGGAAAATAAAAACAAATCAAAACAACTAAAAAAATACAGAAATAAAAAGTAATTTTTTCTTACAGTGATCTTTCATTCACTTATAATTTATGGATTTCTATTTTGCAACTTCTTTGAAAGCATATTAAATGCCTTTTAAAATATGCCTGGTCAAAGAAATGACAATGTTATGCCTTCTAGCCTTCAAAATGTGGTGCTGTGTGCTGAATGCCTGCTGAGGGTGCTCTGTACAAATTACAACTCCTGACTTCTGCCAACAAAGCCTGTCAATGACTTTCTAATACAGATAAGCGTGTTTGAATGCTCAAGTACATTCCTTGCCACCGTATTTGTGTAAAGTATCTACTATAGACTATTTCAATATTTAAGGGGAGATTATAAGAAAGATAGAGGCCATTTACCTTGTCCTGTAGTGACAGGACAAGGGGTGTTTGTTTTAAACTGAAAGAAGATAGATTTAGACTGAACATAAGGAAGATTATTTTATGAGAAAGATGGTGAGACACTGGATCTGGCTGCCTAGAAAAATTGTGGATCACCACAGACATGTTCAAGATCAGATAGGACAAGGCTATGAGTAATCTGGTCTAGCAGAAGGTGTTCCTGTCCATGGCACTAGATGAACTTAAAGGTCCTTTTCAGCACCACCCATCCTATCACTCCAATTGCCACATCTCAAGAGGCTCTTACTCCATCAATTTCTAATGGACAACTCTCCCATTAAGGAAGACAGTGTAAAATAGTTAAAGCATAAATCTTCCAGTACATCATCCATAGCTCAGTGCATTAGATCTGTAAAGGAAGATGACTCAGTTTGGCAGGACTTGGAGAAAGTGTTCTGAAGTCAAAAACTTATGGTGGGAAGTGTGCATTGCTCCTGTCATAAGGCATGGGAAGTAAAGAACTGAGAGAGGTGGAAGAGCACATGAGCTCTAAAGATGAAAGCTCTTCTTCAGACCTGAGCAAGAAGGAGGACATTTCATTTCAAGCAGAAACTGAGAACAATAGTTCTAAATTTAACTTATGGTAACGCATGAGACGGGAAGAAACAGCTATGTGATAGGTTTCAAACAGAACATGGTGTTAGTAAGTGGGGGTGTGATGAAGTTATTGCATCCTTTGAGATTCAGAAAGGTGACAGAGTGAGCAGGTCTATCTTTTAATTTGACAGAAAAGCTGTGTCTCACTATACATGAATTTTAGCAGCCAGAAAAATAACATAATTCAATTTCCAAGTACTTTTGAAGGAGATGGGAGACCCATTTTGTAGGTAACCCTGAGGGCTCAGGACTGGGATATTACAGAAATAAAAAGTACTTTGCTACTCATAATAGGCTAGTTCTGTTCTCCAGAGATGCTTCCACAACTTGGTGCAGTTCATGTGTTCAGTCAGCTGCTGGCATGTCTAGGCCAGGGAGTACAACACTAATGCAATAATGAAAAGTTTTCTTTCTACAGGAGCTATGAAGTCTCTACATATCTGCCCTTGAGAAACTGCTGTGTGATCTTAAATAACTCAAGGGGATCAGGAATTTTCTGTGAGGAGGACCACATTTCTGATGCAGTTTTGCTTTTACCTATCACTCTTGGAGCTGTTCTGCTCTCCTGATAATATTTCTTTTTTTCCTAATCACATGTGGCAACACCTCCTTTTTAGATTTCCTGAAAGTCTCACATCTTGGAAAAACCAAAACCCAGAATCATATGAATATACATAATGATTGTTTAAAAGGGTGTTTAAAATTGTTTAAGGGTGTTTCTGGCTCATTTTTCCCTTACCCTCCTTCAAATCTTATGCATATTCTTTGCTGCTTTGCTCCAGGTAGCAATTTCTGAAGGAGGAATTTTCATTGTGTTGATAGGGCCTTGTTGCTTAGGAACACTTTTCAATTTGCCACTGTGTTGGTATTTAGGTCACCAGTGAATTAATCTTTTTAAAATTATAGCTATGCAGTCCATCACCAATTCTGGTATATCCCACTGAGAATTGGCAGTACAGTACTTACTTGCTTATGGGTTGAAAAGTTAAATTGAATGTTCTGTTTGGAAAGAAATTCTATGAAAGAGGAAAGAAAATGGTTTTCCTTCATAGTAAGAAAATATCTACACTTTGCAATAATAAACTCTGATATTTTCTAACCTAGATTGAATTTAACACTGTTGTCTAAAGGACAGACACTGCTCCATTAGGGTTCTCACAAAAGTGCCTTCACTTCAGAAAAGCAGGATCAGATCTTATCAGAGCCAAGGCAATTCAATAATCTTTCTTTGAAGCCACTTTCTCAAGATCAATGAAATTTTCCATATTTCATGCTGTGATATATGGCAGTAATGACCATCCTTCTGTAAAAACTGTAAATAGTCATCATTCCTGAAACATGAGAAGACATGAAAAAAAAGAAAACTTTTCTTAATTACCAAGAAAGTTATTTCTCATGTCAGTATTGCAGTTTGAGTATCTAAAACACAGGTCTTCTAACAAATTAGGGAAATTTGGTTGGTATGTTCTTCTGATTGCTACCTCATTTTTATCGTGTTACTGGGAAGGATGATTTGCAATTGAGACCCATCTCTTGCCACCTCTCTGGTAATTGAATCTGCTCATTCCTGGAATGCTGTAAAGGAAGAGAAATAACTGGATAAAATATCAATTGGAACATGCCTCAAGTCACTTATTTTCCCCACCAAGGACCAGTTCTGCCTATTGCCCTCAATATCTCATTGCTGGCCCTCAGAGCCCTCCAGGGAAGCCCAGAACTGAATGTGGTATTCCAGGCATGATTATAGTAAAATAAAAGGGGACATTACCTGCCTTGCTCTGCAGTGCCTCTCCACACATGATGCTCAAATTGGTAAAGGGATTTCAATTACCTGCAGATTACTTCAAAATGATCCAGGAGATAGTAAAATGAGTGTAACAGGCACAGAACACTGTTTGTTCCACTTGCTCTGAGCTATCTCATTATTAAAAAAATAATGTGATACTGAATTTAGGAAAAGTTATGGACTGGATCCTCTGCTGGTGCTTACCTCATTGGTACCATATGTGGTTGTACCAGTGGGGATCCTTCTCCTGTTCACTGTTACAATGATAACTGTGCATAGCACTTAGGGGAGAGATCCAAAAATGGCCCAGGTAAAGGACCATTTAGTCTCAAGGGAGACTTTATTGCTCTCTACAACTACCTGAAAGGAGTGTGTGGTGAGGTAACTAGACATAGGACAAGAGGAAACAGACTGAAGTTGCACCAGAGGAGGTTCAAAATGGATATTAGAAAAAAAAAATCTTCATTGTCAGAGTGATTAATCACTGGAACAGACTTCCCAGGAAAATGGTGGAATCTCCATCCCTGGAAGTCTTCAAAAACAAGCGGAGTTGGCAGTGTGCAATATGGTTTAGTGGGCATGGAACTATTTGGTCAAAGGCTGGACTTGATGATCTTGGAAGTCCTCTCCAATATCATTCAGAAACTAGAGAGAGGTTCAGACTAAAGAGAGACTTTAAGTTAATAAGTTGAAAATGGTAGTAGTCCTAAGCCCCACTCTAGTCATTACAGCATTTATGAAGCATATTTACTGGCATTTTTATGAGGAATATTTAAAAGTTGATTGGGTTATTTGTATGCAAAGTTATGTTATATTTTATTATTATTTATTATGTTATTTTGTGATTTTTATGCTTTTTTTTAAATTTAATTTTGATGAAGGTGAGTGCCAAACTAGATAATATTGTCAGACCCTTATCCAAAAAAGGACACCAAACCAGTGAAAAGCACAAGTAGCCCAGAGTGGAACTAACTTAACAGCTTGGTAGATTGCATAAATAATCAAATCTCTAGGGAAATAAATTTAGAATTTCTATACTCAAAAGTATTCTGGTAGAAGATGCTGTGATTTAATGAGGAAAGAAGGAATGTGTTATCATAAGCAAGAATAAGACTTTGTGTAAACTCTTCATAGAGATAACTCATGAACTATTGATTGAGTTCCAGGTGGGAAAAAAATCCTTTTTATTTAAAGTAAGGTTCTCTGATCATATTTACTGATTCATCTGTTTAGACATCCTCTAAGATCTACTGGAAACAGTTATTCACTTTTCCCCCCACATTTTTATACCTGATGTTATATTACCCTGAGGGATAAAACTCCACTGATCTCCTTTGCTCATGTCAGTTGGATAGAATTAAGTCTCCTGCTGTGTCAGGATAGTAGAGTGGAGATTGAAGGAGGCACTGCCTCTCCCATTACATAGGAACTTCTCACGTCTCCTTTTGTGCCCTTCAGGAGAGGCACAATCCTTTGCAGGACATTCAGGAAGCTTGTCAAGTCCTGTTTGAATACAGTAAGAGTAATTGGGTGCTGACTTTTGAAATGTTATTGTTCATTTCTGTAAGAGACAAAGAATAACAAGCTGGCATTACAAGGAAGTATTCAACTGCTCTCCAGGGGCACTTGAGCTCCAGCACTTGACAAATAATCTTTGCAGACTGTGTGTCATTTGCTCTGTTCCTTGGGAAGATTTGGCATGAGCAGGGTTATATACTCAGTGCTTGTTTATTTTTTCCTAAAAAAAACATGCAAACATTGAAAGGAGCAGAAGAGCAGAAGGGATTTCTTTATAAACAAAATTTTCACTTGCATTTGTTTGTATTATTCCAAAATGTCCTGAAGACACAGAAGAGTGCTGCATGTTCAAAGGCTTTCAGTGCTTTTGAGTCAATGCAGACACTATGGGGGAAGATTTCCATAGCAACAGAATTAAAGGGGGGAAAATATGAAAAGTCAGTGTTGGATATGTATATGAGGAGATATTTGTGGTGGGAGAGGAGTGCAGACTATGAGGGGCTATAGAGCAATAACTGAGCTCTGATTGCTCATTCTCTCAAAGAGAACAGAATCACCAACAACCCCCAACCCCCCCATTTAATCAGGTTTGCATAAAAGATCCTGCTGATCATCCCACTCTGACTGTGGTTATTAATTCTGTAAAAATTAGTATCTTAGTTATTTATTAATATTCTAAATGATAATATTTTTTTCAGTACTATAGGCTTCCTATATGATTGAGAAGTGATATAAAGTGATATATGCTGCCTCCCAAAGACCTCAGAGAAAGCATGAACATGCAGTGATCATCCTGCCAATAATCAGACACATTGATAACACTCATCAAACACTCATTTGGGTGTTTTATTCAGTGGTTTTTCTTGTTTATAAGTGCCCATTACTTGACAAACAAATTATTTAAAATACAATATAATTATATTTTAATGAAAATATAAATATAAAGGCAATAAATTTAAATGTTAATATGTCTTGAATCCAAGATTACAGAGGATTATAATAATGGCTGTAGATTATTATTAAGTTAGGTCCATAGTCAAGGCAGCATAAAGACAGGTCTCTCAGTAAGAAGAAGAGTGAATGTGCAGGTTTGCCCAGCTGCAGTTCATGTCCTGAACTTACAATTTTCATTGATATTTCAGTGTGAGACAAGGCTCCAGAGAGACATTAGTGCAGCCTTTCAGAAGTGAGCCTGTATAAAATATGGGCACAAACTTTCAAGTGGGGCTTGTTGAGATAGGACAAAACATAAAGGTTTCAACCGAAAGGAAGGCAGATTTAGGCTAGATAAAAGGAACAGAAAATGTATAAAAGTGGTGAAATATTGGCACAGATTTCCCACAGAGGTGGTAGATGCCCCATTCCTAGAAATATTCAGGATCAGCTTGGATGGAGTTCTGAGCAACCTGATCTAGTTGAAAATGTTCCTGTCCATGACAGGGGGGTAAGGATAGATAGCCTTTAAGGGTCTCTTCCAATCCTGCTATGATTCGTTGATGAGCTTAATGTTAACTTAGGCTGGACTCAATGATAATATGGTTGTTTTCCAACCTAAATACTTCTATGATTCTATGATGCTAGGATGCTATGGAGAGAAATGAGACATTTGAATTGTAAGTGGTTTGTGAGTAAAAGATGGGCACAAGTATGGTGGGAGTAAAAGCAAATGTATGGCTACAGGGGAAGGAGAGTCTGGAAAGGCAATGGGTTCCTCAGACACTTATGGAGAAAGGAATACAGTGTATGGCAAACTTATGACTTCCAACAGAGACAGGCATCCTAGAGACCTCCTGGCAAGTTAGTAGGAATTAAAGGGAGTTGTGGAGGACTCCAGAAATAGATGATGAAAGATAAGCCCATACCTGTGGGAGGATGGAAGAATGTGAGAAGATCCTGGAATGTGCAGTGGTACGTGCGCAAGAAAGAAAGCTCCTGAGGGATGAAAATTAACTAGTCAAAAAATCATTGTTGTTTCACACCAGAAGCATTTGTATTTAAACTTGCCTCTTGGCAAATGGGAATTATTTGGAATAGATCAATTACATTCAGCTAATACTTTCCTTGGCAGTCTTCCTAAATAGTTACCTAGTTGTGTGTTCTCTCAGAATTACAAACATTGTTTTAAAATCTACATCTGTTATAGATGATTTGCAGTAGACATGAGCTAGACATGTCTACAAGAGTGGTGGTGAATAGCTACCCCCACCAAAAAATCTGCCTCTCCTCCTAATTCACAAACCCAGCCAAAAATCCGTGCTGATTTTTTTTTTTTTTTTGGGGCAGACTGGCAAGCAGCAACATGGCACAATAGCAACTTAGTACTCCTCCAAGAGTAAGTGGTGTGCAGTTTCTCTGTCTCAAAACCAAAATGGCTTTGTCTTCCTCAATGTGTGGACTAAATTCTACTGCACGGTGTTGACTTTGTGACACCTACAATAAGAATTTCTAGGTCTGTCTTGTGCAAATTTGCAGACACACACATCCAAGAAATATGAAGAAGGGCTTTTTACAAGGGCATGTAGTGATAGGGGGAATTGTTTTAAACTAAAAGAGCAGAGATTTAGATTACGGTCTTCACTCAGGGGTAGTGAGGCAAAAGTTGCCCAGTGGTAAGTGGTAGATGATCCACCCCTGGAAGTGTTCAAGGCCAGGTTGGATGGGGCTTGTAGTAACCTGGTCTAGTGAAAGATGTCTCTGCCCATGGCAGGGGAGTTGGAACGAGATGACCTGTAAGGTCCCTTCCTACCCAAGCCACTCTGCAATTCCATTCTATGTGCACACTTCAAGCAGTGTGCAAAGTTGTGTATCTGCTATGTTCTTGTCATGCCTGGACCTGTTCAAACTTGCAAGTGACTTTTTCTGAAATATTTTCTGCTGTGTCTGCTGCACTCCATGTTAGTTGTCATGTATAATTTTACAGCCAGTTAGGCACACTACACATTGATTGCCTCCTTCCCCCACGGAACTTATCCTTAATTTCCAAACAGCTTTAATTTCTCTTGGCATATGTTGTAAAAGAGTAGAATGGAGGATAGCATTTAATATTCTTCCCAGTAGCCAAATGATATTCTGCTAATTCTGCCTCAGAAGACAGAAGCCTGCAGATTTTGACATCAGCAACAGTACTGTACTTTTAAGAGAATGATGAATTCTCATCTAACTTTTGATTTTACCTCCATTTAGATGAACAATCTTTTTTTCATCTTTTGCAAACTTTTTTATTACCTTTCCCACTTCCGGATCCAGATGTTGTCTCTTTCCTTCCACCAGACCTCAATGTGTATCTCTGACTTCCTCACTGTTCACTCCTGTTTACTTGGGTCGTTGGACTGGGTTTGTGTGGCCAGATTTTGGTAGAGGGGGACCTATAGAGGTGGTGTTTGTGAGAAACTGCCAAAAGCTTCCTCCGTGTCCAGTGGAGCCAGTGCCAGCTATCTCCAAGACAGAACTGCTGCTGGCCAAGGCTGAGCCTGTCAGCAATGGCAGCAGTGCAGAAGGGGAAAAGGTAGCTAGAAGATGTGAGAAGAGCAGCCCTGCAGAGCCCACGGTCAGTGCAGAAGGATGGATGCAGCTGCTCTGGGTGCCATTCCCATGCAGCTCGTGGCGCAGACTGTGGCAAGGCAGCTGTGTCCCTGCAGTTCATGGAGGATGTCATGCTGGAGCAGGTGGATGCCCAAAGGAGGTTGTGACCCTATGGGAAGCCAGCACTGGAGCAGGCACTTGGCAAGACGTGTGGCCTGATGGAGCAAATCTGCTCTCTCTGGAGAGCAGATTTGCTGGCAGGACTTTTGTCCCTGTCGGGGACCCACACTGGAGCAGCCTGTTCCTGAAGGACTGCACCCCGTGGAACTGATCCACTGGAGCAGTTTGTGATGGACTGCAGCCTGTGGGAAGGATTCACATTGGAGAAGCTGCTGAAAGACTGTCTCCTGTGGTAGAGACCCAGCTCTGCAGTAGGGGAGGGGTGTGAGGAGTCTTTCCCCAGAGGAGAAAGGAGCAGCAGAGACAGCGTGTGATGTACTGACTGCAGCCAGCCTCACTTGTTCCCCTGTGCCTCTAGGGGGGAGGAAGAAGAGAAAATAGTAAGTAGGGAAAATGAGGAGTAAATTTGGTTTTTTTAACTGATGAGTGATCTCTCCCTGTCCTTATGTTTACCTATGAGCCTATCTTTGTATTTTCTCTTCCCTGTCTATTTAAGGAAGGGAGAGATAGAAGTGCCTTTGGCCAGCACCTGGTGTCCAGCCAGGGCCTGCCCACCAAAACTGCTGAAGCTGGCTGATGTCTCTCCATCTTACCTTGTTTCCTCCCTGGTTTCTGACCCCACTGATTTCCTTCTTCATCTCATTTCATCCACCCACACTCATCTTTAATCACTTCTGTACAAAGGACTAATTTCAAACAGCCCTTCATGTACCTCTTTCTGTACCTGATTTTTACATTGAGACGGATTCTCACTATTGGGAACACAGAAGACCCTCTTATAACTTTCCTGGATCTGGCTAAAATCTCTTAAAGTTTTGTTTAAGAGCTCAGGGATGTACTTTCTTTTTCCCCTGAACAGATTTAATTTTCTTGTGCATTTAAAGGACATACATATAAAAATCCAGTTTGTTTCCCTGACACTTCTGAATGAACTCTGAAAATAGAAGAAACATTATTAAAGAAATCATGGATAACAAATGTAGGTCATGAGGTAATTACACAGTTTGTCGACTAATTGCAAAAAATACTTAAGACCAAGTAAAATTGTAGGTTCTAGTGTCTTATACTGTTTTCAAAACTGTGCTACACTTTCAATTTTTCCCAAAAAATTCAGATCATATTATCGATCAAGAGACAGCAATATGCCCAATTAACCTGTACAAGGTAACTTGTAAGAAAAATGCAGCTAGAAAGATCTTATTTCAACAAAGTAGCTAGGATGAATCAGTAAAACCTGTCCTAAAAAGTCATTGAAGAAACCAATGAAAGTGAAGCATCTGATGAGACTTTTTTAATCAAGATGATTTTGGCTTCATTTCCTCAATGTGATACTGTGGTTAAAGACATCGGTAGCTTATTTTAATTTCTATTGTCCTCTGGGGAGCAACTGTTTTTGTGTTGAGGTTGATTTGCCATGCTAGCTGTATGTATGCTAATAAGGCATTTGAGAAAAACTTAAGGCACAGTGTTGATAAACAGATTCAAAGCTGATGGCACAGTGGGATTATTTAGATGCCTGGTGACATCTGTATTTGCATTCACAAGTGTGGTCTGGTATTTTCTCTTTGTTTCTGTGGTTCAGTCTCCAAACACTGGGAAAGCATTTGCAGTTTTGGCATGAAGGCATGTGCCATATGCACCATCCCACCTTGCAATGAAGTACCTCAACTAGCCCTTCCTAAGCAGCCTTGTGAAAAGTGAAGGCTGAATTTACAGAGGAACAAAATCAGATAAAGCTGAACCAAGAGCTGTCCCTTGCTTTCCTACCTTTACACTGGTGCTGTGTTTAGTGGGAGAGTGAAGATAGGAAGCCTTCACCAGACCAACAGAGGAATTACTACCAAAGGTGTCATTCATGCTTGATTAAAGCTGGTGTAAGTGGAGCAAGAATCAGACACTTACTTTTACCTTGTACATACACTGGGTTAACCTTTGTATTCTTGGCTATATAATACCAGCTACCTCAGTGATCAGCTCTTAAAAATGGCAACATTTCACCATGGTGCTGAAGGATTTGTTTTGCACTGCAGATGGAAAAGGGATTTTATATAGAATTTCTTATACAGCATGTGCTGCTGTGTGATTTGTACAATACTGCAGCCCTACAACTCCTACTTTGCTTAAGCTGTTTTTAAATGAAAATTTAATACTGTTTCTTCTGTTTTAAAGACCACTCAGATTTAAAACAAAGACAGACAAATAGCCTTAATCTAACTTTTAGAAATGAAAAGTTAGATTTAACTTTGTGACTGAATAGCAGCTTCCTTTCAGAAACAAAAGAAGCCCTTTTAATAATTTTGGCTGAAGAGAATGTAGAAAGCAAAAAGGCATTAATATAGCAGTGTAATAAAGATTAAATTTACCCTCCAAATGTATATATGAAAGTCTTCAGCAAGAGGAGATCCTTTTTGTTCTCTAGTTCTGAGTGGTTCCTACTAGAAAAGACCTCAAAATATCAAGTCCTCTATTAAACTTTCAGTATGTATATTGACAATAAAAACTCCCATTGGGTACACTATGGGCTCATCCAGATTCTTTCCAATGCTTGGGTAAGCTCCTTGTTGTCTGGATATTATCCCCAGATTTTGTAAGAAATATTTCTTTACATAATAACTGGTACATTAATAGCCAATTTGTGCTCAAAAAATTACTTGTGTGAGTCTCAGAGCTAATGCAGCTCAGGTTGGATTAACAATGTCAGCATTCCTATTTCACATTTTTATTGTGAGATTTTTGTGGCTGTAACCTTGTTATTTCTAGATAATTTTGATTTTCTCTTTTCATTTGATTTTTTAATGAAATCACAGAATGGAATTGGGGTAGGAAGCCTACCCTTGCATGCAAAGCCAGGGTTCTGTGGAGGACATAGCTCAGGGCTGTAACTAGTCAGGTTACGAATATCTCCAAGGATAGAAACTTCACAGTCTCTCAGGGCAACTTCTTTCATTGTGTGACCATTCTCATAGGAAAAAAAAAAGGGTTTTAAAGTTAAATAGAATATGCTGTATTTTAATTTATGCCCATTTGCTCTGGTACTGTCACAGGGTACTGCAAAGAAGAGTTCAGCTCCATTCTCTCTGCACACCCCACCAGGTATTTCTACACAATTAATAAGATCCTCTTTAGTTCAATTCTTCCTCAGGCTGAACAGTCCCAGCTCTTTTGTTCTTTCCTTGTATGACAGATGCTGCAAGATCTGAATTTTCTTCCTGACCTTTTGCCACTCCAGTGTGTCTGAGTCTCTTGTTCTGGGAAGCCAAACACTGGACACAGAGCTCCAGATGTACCTCACCCGTGCTGTGCAGAAAAAAAGGATCACCTTCCCCTTGCAGGAATTAAAACCTAGACATTTTCACCTCATAGAAAAATATAAAATCTTTCAGGTCTATATGTCATGAACTCTTAACTGACCTTACAGCTTTGTGGCTCAGTTTGTGGTTCCTGAACTAGAGTATTTCTTATGGACAGCTGTGAGGCATTCTGCAATGTCATTATCTGCTTTCTGATCTGTGTCCACCTCTTAATGGCAAGCAAAAAAGTTTGCCAATATAGCCAAAGGGAAGGGGGCCTCTTTCTTTCCAGGGAAACAAATTACATAACAATTGAGACTACAAGAACTAAAGTTACACAGCCTTCTTCTGTATTCCTTCACATTGAATTAAAATTGCAATCATTTTAAATAGAATTTTCTGTATACCTCCACGTTGAATTAAAATTGCATTAATTTAATTATAATTTAAATCAGCAGATAATGTAACAGAACAACAGCAGGGCAAATACTCTTGCTCCTCTTGACAGAATTTGTTTCTCTCAATTTTACTGCTGTTTCTCCTTCTGCTTTTTCTTTCTCTTTTTTCTCTACTTTATTTTTTTTTCTCCTTATTTTACTTCCAACTGGCTATTTTAATTCAATGCTCACTGCTCTTTATACTTAACAAGTTTGAATGTCTGTTTGACAGAGCAGAAATGCATCAGGGGAACCTATTGACTTCTCAATATTGCTGTGAACAAGTTATTAAAAATGTTTCAGAAATCTGTGGTGCATTTGCAGACAAGATGGTGATTGTCCACAGATGCAGTGACCACATATAAGAAGCAGGCAAGCCCAGCTGGACAGAGAATTTCAATTTTTTGGAGTGCATATGGTCAGTGTTGCTGCCCACACATAGATTTTGCTCACCTCTGAAGATGAATAATCCTCTTCAGCTGCCCCTACCCAGGAGGAATTCTAAGTCTTCACTGCAATAGATTTTGATGAAAAGTCAAAGACATTTAGGCTGATATTCCTAATATTTGTTCTACCCCAACATACAGCAGCCTAGGTGGAGAATGGGTCAGGAATGACCTGGTGTAATTAAGTGGATTTTAACCCCAGCACTTCTCCAGGTTTAAGGCTATGCCACAGGATGCTATTATAACTTCCAAGAGAGAGAGGGAAACGCAGGGAATGTTTCAGTCTTTTGAGTGCTGCTTTTATAATATCCCCCTTTCTAACAGTGCTGGCTTTTGGAAATTGTTCCTGAAATTGTTCACTTATTGCTGCCTTGAGTAGGGTAGGGAACAGATGTGTGGATAAGGAAATTTATTAAATAAATAAATAAGTAATTAAAAAATAACTCAATAAATATCCTATTTTCCCATCATCCAGCAGCTGGTGACCCTCCAGGGGATGGGTGCAAGCAGCTCTCCATGTCCCCTGGGTGTGCCAGTGGCACCAGGCATCTGTACAGGGAGTATGGTGGCCAAAGCCCAAGGGATGATGGAGCAGAGCTGTTGATGAAAAGCACTGATCACCTGGGCTCCTGCCAGCCTAGGTCAATGCTACTATTTGCATGCAGACACAAAAGCCCAACACTGCACATTGCACATTGCCTCCACTCATTGTCTTTTTATGTCTCTTAAACACATAAGAAATTAACTGGCATAGTCATGTATTCATCATAAGATATAGCAGTGCATAAATCTGGAATAAGGGTTTTTACACATACATGTCTAGTGTAATGCTCTTACATTCTGCACATAAAATTTTTTCACATTAAACCCTATTTTTTAAAAATCAAGTGTTTAAAATATCAGTTAAACAATCACCTACCTAGAACCATATGAAACTATTTCTACTTTTAGACCCTGTCATGATAGCAATATGCAATTATTATGGATTAAATACTTGAGGTATTTACAGTGGTTTAACATGATATATGTCCTAACACTTGTTGGATTTTTTTCAGAACTTTATTTATTTATCTTGAGATAAAAGTGGGAAAAATCTGCCTGGACATTGAGTCAAGATAAACCAGTAGTTACTTTTATATTTCAGGATCTCTGCCGCTGGTGATCAGTTTGAGAATAAAGTACAAGATTTGGAAAGAAGAGCTTGCTCTAAATTATACAAAAAGGAAAAATCTTTGACAGAACTAGCAATATTGATATCAGAAATGAATTTTTTACTGCTTCAAGGGGGAGTGGTAAGATAGGCTTGTCTCTCTGTAGTGAATTGCCTCAAATGGCAGGGCATCTATTATTTTCCATGTTTACAGCAAACCTCCAAGCATGTGAATAACACAGAAAATTGTGGTTGCTGAGAGATTTTATAATAAATTACTGGATATAAAAGGTGGCAAGAGTTATTAGTAAATTATTGTGTAACAGAGAATAATTAAGATCATTATTTATTTTGCCTTTGGTAATGGCTTGAAAGTTGATGAGGAACAAAATAAGATAAAATGTTTATTAATTATATTAATCAGGAAATATAATGATATAAGGTGGAGTTTCCAAGCATCTTGGCTAGAAGGCCTTTTTTTAAGGGATTTATTGTTGTTTTGGGGGGACCTGAGGACATGGTCCTCTGTTGGGGTTTAGCTATGTGGGTTTAGGGCCAGCTTTTGGAAGGGCTGTTAGCCCTTGCATTGATGAGCAGTGAGGAACCTCAGTGGAGAATGTCCCACTTCTTCTAGTGGCACTTTTAAACTCAAACATCCCTGTCAGTCTCTATTTGAGGCATTTTTCAGGTGGATCCTTTACTCTGACTCTGATGGGATCAGTCGACTTGTCATCCTGATTTGATCACACACCTCCCTCACCACAGTCACCTTATCCCCATCTCATACAATTCTTCTGCCACTGGTTGGGCTGTATTATTGTAGCCCCAGCTTCTGAGCCTCTCCTCCCCTTCTATTTGATAGTTCTGGATAGTCTGGCTTTAATCACTCCAGAAGAAGGCACACCATTAATGATAAATTTTAAAAGACAGAATAGTGAAACCTCATATAAAACAGAGAGTGCAGGTGCTTCTGTGAGTGGCAGGGATTTTGATGCACATTGCCTTTTGTTTCAGAGGAGATCATGGCAGAGTGTTTGTAAGAGAGAAAATCCTCCTGAATTCAGATCTTGGCTTAGGTAACACTTCCATAAGCGATCAAATCTCCTGAAGCTTCAGGACTTGTTGGTAGGTGACCAGCTGGCAAAGGGATTCTCTTGCATAGATCCTCACAGTGGCATCTCCAGCTGGACTAGAGATGCATGCATTTAATATCTTAATTTTTTATGTATTTAATAGCTTAACCAAATACCAAATACTGCCCTACACGAAGATTAACACCATCCCAGACAGAGCCAACACACGATTTGTACAAGGTCAGTTAATACTGGCTGTTTAGAGATGTCTAATATGTGCCAAACATGACCTCTCCAGAAGCAAGGGCCACATAAGGATGTGGCTGGAGGGAAGGGACCAGCTGTCCACCCAGAGTAACTCTTCCTTCAAGCATGCAGTCTGGGCTGGACACATCAGGAGCTGCCCAGAGAATCTCTAGAAATGTCTGAAATTGTCACCTGTGTCTGAAATTGTCACCTGTAACAGCACTCAGTTGTGATGGTTCAGGCAATCAGCAAGCTGGTTCTTTGTCTCAAACCATTCCATGGGCTCATCCCTTTAGATGACTAGCTCCTGGACAGCCCAGGGAATTTATGACCTTAGTGCATATCTGTGCAGGGATGATACCCAACTACGTCACAATTATAAGTCAAAAACTAACTTTAGTTTCCTTCTTGTCACTCATTTATAACTTGAATGTCATAGCTTGTGCCATTTAGACTTTGAGGTGTCTTCACCTTTAGAGAGACATGGGAGTACTGCAGTGGGGTCACCAGCTGATTCCTAGAAACTGACTCTGGGGCTGAAAATGCAGTTTGGGAACAGTTTAAAGATATTTTATATTATGAATAGATTATGCATTGTTGAGGGCTGGTGAAACTGTGCTCCACATGAGCCTGGGATTGGTTCTAAATCCTTTCTGTCTTGCAGTTTTTTGTATCCATTGGTACAGCAATGCAGGACCCTGAGGTGACTTCATGGTGTTTTACACCTGATGTTCCTTTCTTCTGCTCTGTGTCCACAGCATGTGAAACAAGACAGTTTTTGCATGTGAGACACATTATGCCTTTTTTGCTTCCTTCATGTAAATCCTTGTCTGGCAAGGGCAGAGGCTCAATATGGCATGTCACAAGTATTTATTTAGATGTCAGGAGTGCTGGCTGACTGGCAGAGCCAGCAGACCATGCTGATGTCTGTGTGTCTTGTGTGTCTGTGTGGAACATAAGAAAAAGGGAGATGCAACTCCCATTAAGAGATATTATAGATTCACTTTAGCACCATGCAAACATGATTGAATTGGCCCATCTACTCAGAAAATGGTTAAAAATCTGTGTGGCTGGATATGTCCCCACAAATAATCTGAAGACACTCTCATGGTCTACAGAGCTGGAACACGCAATGCAGATTCAAAAAAGTGAGTGAGATGTGAAAAGGGGTTTGACTCCTTGTGCCAAAAAGTATTTCAATACCAGTAAGAGACACATAAACACATACACATTTTTCCTGAAAATATCTTGAACATTATAAAACAAAGAACAATTTCTTGCCCAGAAGAAACTTTAGGTTCTTGACTGTCAAGTGAGTGGTTTCTTTTCCAGGGGTTGTTTTAAGGAATTGAGGAAATATTTTACTGAGTGTCTTGGTAAATGTAGGCCGGAGTTATTTACAAAAATAATGAACTGAAAATAGGGGCTCACTGCACAGAAGGAGAAAAGATGTTTTTTGGTAATAGTTTTGATTCTACAGCTGTGACTGGCAAGTTTTTTTAATATACAGGAAAATATCCAGTTATATGTAATGTGTTGACCCTGGCTGGATTCCAGGCACCCTCCAAAGCCTCTCTACCACTCCCCTCCACAGCTGGACAGGGGAGAGAAAAATTAATGAATGGTTCATGAGTTAAGGACAAAGAGAGATCACTCATCACATACTGTCATAGGCAAAACAGACTTTAATCAAGAGATCTTCATTGAATTTATTACTAACAAAATCAGAGTAGGATAATGGGAAGTAAGACCTTATAAGATGTTATAAAAGCTTTCTCCCCACCCCTCCCCTCCCTCCTTTCCAGCTCTAGCTCTTCCCTCTCAGCAGCACAGGGAGATGGGGAAAGGGGGTTATGGTCATTATTTCTCTGCTCAGGGAGAGGAGTCCTTCCCCTGCTCCAGCATGGTGTCCCTCCCACAGCCAACTCTTCCATGGGGTGCACTCCTTCAAGGATAGCCTGATACAATGTGGGTCCCCCATAGGGTACAAATCCCACCAGGAAACCTGCTCCAGAATGGGCTCTTCTCTCCATGGGTATGAAGGTCCTTGCCAGGAACCTGCTCCACCACAGGTCTTCCACTGGTTCACAGCCTCCTCTCCAGCATCCACCTGCTCCAGCATGGGTCTCCTCCATGGGCTGCAGGCTACAGCTGTTTCTCCATGGCCTGCAGCATGGCCTGAAGGGGAATCTCATCTCTGGTGCCTGGAGCACCTCCTCCCCTCCTTCTCCACTGACCTCGGGGTCTGCAGGGCTGCTTCTCTCACTTATTCTCACCCTGCTCTTCTCTGGCCCCAGTTACATCTGCACAATAACTTTTTTATTATTTAAAGGTGTTACCATAGAGGTGTTACCATATTTTCTAATTGGTCCAGCCCTAGCCAGTGGCATGTCCATCTTGGAGCCTCCTGGGATTGGTGCTGCCAGACACGGAGGAAGCTTCCAGCAATTTCTTACAGAAGCTGTCCCTGCAGCTGCCCTGCTACCAAACCTGACCATGTACAATTTCTCTTAGAAACTGACCCTTTGTTCTGAGAAAAAGTTTTTGAGAACTGCTTTTTTTTCCTTCTTAAGAGTTTTCCAATATATTTAGGGTTTTACTTTCCCTAAAGCCTCTGAGAAATAAATGAAAAATATTGAAACTTTTTTATGGCACTATCATTTATCACAAATGATATTTGGTAAAAAAGAGAATGTGGAAGAAGATTTCCAAAACTTTTTCAACAATAACTGTAAATTCATATTTAAGCAAAAAAAAAAAAAAAAAAAAGGAAGAAAAGGTTGAGTGAAGAGTAATATGTCTCTTAAGCCTGTGAATTCTTAATGAAGGTGATGTTTTATATTTTGGCTGGCTCTGCAGACTGTGGGCTGGATGAAATAGAATTTGGCTGTTCTTCTGTAAGCTTCCTGATATGGAAAGTGACCATGCAGATAGCCTAACATTTCTGGTCTTTCTCTTCCAAATCTCTCTAAATATCTATAAGACACTTGGTAAAAGAGAAAAAAATATTCTTCCTCATGGAAATGTCCTCTATTTCTTTAATGTCTTGCTTTTTTACCAAACTCTCACTTAGAATGGGATTTTTTGAGTAAAATATTTTTTGTTACAATCTTACTTCCACCTCTGATTTGCGTCAACAAACTGGCCAAGCATGGTATAGTGTTTAGCTACTATCAAGGAAATACTAAATGACTTTTTTCTTTGTTTTAAAACTCCAGAATTTACCCCAATCCATCTTTAGTAATTTCTCTGCTGAGTGCACACAAGTTTTATAAGCTCTATTAAAATCTTATTACTGCATAGAATTTAGACTTTATGTATGTTGTTGGTGTTTTTTTATATCGTGGTGAGATTTATTCCATAAGAAGCATCTCCCAAAAAAGCCAGAATTCTTGCATATGGTAAATTATGCAATTATGCTGAGAGAAGGAAGAACACTCTTTATTTAACACCGTTTGGCATCTGTTAATAAATAAATGGAAAAAGCTGGTCATGATTCAGTGTGTAGGCTGCTTAATTTCTTTGTAAGGATTTATTAAAACCATAAGGCAAATAACGATTTTAGGTGACATTTTAGCAGTTTTCAGCTGTGAAAGAGAAAGAGAAAAGGACAAAGGTTATATTTTGAGAAAATAATTCTCTAATTCTCTTCAAAATGTATATGCTTACCATTTGCTGTAGTCAGAAGTCTGATTCATTTCATGGATGCTGTGGTTGTCATTAAGTGGTGCAACACTGCTTAAAGACAAGACAGTGCCACCATCTATGTGTCAGCTTCCCAGATAAACTTTTTATAAGCTTGTTTTATTGAGAAGAAAATTTCGCTTAAATGCTCTTTATTTGAAAGACATAAACATGATGCCATGGCAAAATACAGACCTTTAGAGCTCACTCTAGGGAATCAGTAGTTCATCTGCATTATTTTACTCTGAAGGAAAATAGCTACCAAAATATTCCCCAAAGCACAATAGGGCTTCAAATCCATGCTTTGTGCAAGAAGAATCTTTTTCTCAAATGAGATACTAAGCTGAGACGGTTTCTACTGACCTTGGTATTCTGTCCTAATCTTTCTTGCTTTTCCCATATTGGAAAATTCCTGTTAAATTTGCTAGGAATATTTCTCATTAAAGGGTTTATAAGGCTTGTATCAAGATATCTTGGGAGGATAAAGATGATGACTAAGGAATAGAAAGCTTAAACATTTAATATGATATAAAATGTAATAATTTAAAAATCTTCCTTTTAACAATTTTGAATCAAATATCAGAGATGCTCAAACTGCCTGTGACATAAATTGGGATGTTTTTATTTATAAACTGCTTAAAGCTGAAAGCCAAAAATTTATTATAACCTAAAATGTATTATTTGAACATCTTAATACTGACAATGTTACCTCCTGCACCTCCTTCTCAGGAGAATATTAACTAACTTAGTAACATCTGCAAAATTACTTGAAGTGGAAAAGTGGTATGCAAGTGCTAGCTTCTTGTATTACTAGATCACTTTAGATCAAGAATCTTCTTTTTGGGAAGGGGGAACATGAATTGGAGGAAAGTGGTTATGTTTTTGTGTTAAAAGTAAGGGAAATGTAATTCTGTTTTATTGACTCTATCTCTTATTTTGTTTTCCGTTATGATCCTACAGGTGATGTTTTTAATGTCTATCTGGTTTCACATCACTGCCAATTAAATAACTTGCTACTACCCTTGTATCATTGTGCTGCTGTATCTTAATGCTGTACAGGGTCCCCTGTACAGTCGGCCACTGCAGACAAAGGTACCTTTCTGTGGCCCAAAGAATTTACAGATGAATAGTCGAATAGCCCTAAAATGACAGACATCAGAAAGATGGAGATGTACTTGGTTTATCACAGTAACTACTCATTTAATCTAATTTTGGGGCTTTGCTGTGCAGAGGGCTGCACATGACGTAGCCACCTTGATTTCTTTCTAGACCTGTGGGAGAAAGAAATACCCCTTGGCAGGCAACAAAATTAGCCTCTTTTCAAAAGCTGATTTAAAAAGGAAGGAGTCCCCGATCTTTAAAAGTTTTCTGTCCATTGCCTCTAAAGGGAGTCCAGCTCTGTAGCCATTCACTGTCTAAATATCTGGCAAACCACAGGACAGTGTGGAGGACGACTGAAAGAAGACTAATGCAGCAGTCTTGAGGATGTTTAGATGTCCTGCAATGAACCTTGATTTGCCCTTCTGTACACTGAATCAGACTGAGGCTGATTATACACAAGAACCATAAAGCTGAACAGTATCTGCCCAGCACAGATGTAGGGCTCTGATTGTGTGATGAGCAAAGATGTATTAATTACTAGAATTAGCTTTGATAGAAACAATTTACCAAAGCCACACAGGTAGCACATTAAATTTATTCTATAAGAGCTATTAAGTTGCCCTCAAAACTTAAAACTCAACTGAAATTGTTTATCGGTTTGTTTTCTCTTGGTTTGTTTCCTTTCATGTTTTCTTAAAGATTTTCTAGGAAAGAGGAGGTATCCCAAAGTATAAACCTAGGTCATTAGTTCATTAGATAGATATCTTGATAGATACCAGAACTTGTTTTGATATTCCTACCTCCTTTCACATTCCAGTTCCAGATCTAATTTCGGATTGTGCTAGCCTTACTCCACCAAAGAAGAGGAGAAATTTGCTTCCGAGGCAAATCCAGCTGCTGTGATCTACTTCACAATCATTAGCTTGCTTTTTTGTGTGCCAATGTTTCCTGTTTTGTCGGCCCTTGGAATGAAAATTAACAGTGAGGCATGACAGATGAGTGATGCCACCAATGGCCAGAAGGCTGAGAAAGAGAATGGCAATGTTCATGCTGCTGACAGTCTTTTGGTATCTTCCTGTTTACTAGAAATGCTTGGGCTGCTGTTTCAGGATCTAAGGGTTTCCTGATACAAATCTCAGGAGTTTTCAAAAAGAGTTTAATTTGAGTTGAATACCTTTGAGTCTCCTGCATATACCACTGATTTCTCAGCAGAGACTTGAACAGCTGCAAGGGCTGTGCTGTCTGTTGTCTAAGCAGTCACATCTGTATGCACCCTGGCTGACAGCACTAAACAACAGCAAGACATATCTGGAGAAAATAAGAGGTTTTTTTTAATCAGACTTTGATCACAGATGAAGTTAAAGCATCGAAACTGTACTAGATGTCACAGCATTTGCTATGATGATGGTTCAAGGGAGGGTCTGGGCATTGCCTCCTCTCTTATATCAAGAGCAATGTCCTTGTGGTTTGGTGGCAGATTGTTAGTGTAGTCTGACTCCTCAGTTGCTCTTGATCTTCTGACTTTTTTGATTGTTGGCATCAGCTTCAGAATACATGGAAGCAGGTGACAGGAAGGACTTGACAAGCAGCTAGAATTTCAAAATTCTTTGTATCTACCCATGAAGCATATAACCATGGACTGATTTGGATTGGAAGAAACCTTAAAGAACATGGAGCTCAAACCTTCTGCCAGGGGCAGAGACCTTCCACTAGACAGGTTGCTTAAAGAACCATCAAACCTGGCCTTGAACACTTCCAGGGATGAGGCAGTCCAAACTTCTCTGGGTAACCTGTACCAGTGCTTCACCACCCCGACAGTAAAGAATTTCTTCCCAATATCTAGTCTAAACATGCCATCTTTCATATTAAAGCCAATGCCCCATATCTTACCACTACAAGCCCTTATAAAAATCAGTCTTCATACTTGAAAGGTTAAAAAATTTATTCTGAGCATGCAAAGACAGAATTACTTTTTTCCCAACTAACTTCAGAGTGTACCTGTCATGCAGGACAGTTGGTCTGAAAATCTGTTTTAGAACATTTAACTTTATCATTTCCAGAGAAGGGATAATTTTTTCATATCACTGCTTTACTTTTATTTTTTTCTGAGACTTACAGTTCTGCGAGGCCTAAGTATCCTCAACAAGTCCAAAAAGTTGTTTACTGAAACTTTTCTTCTGTACCCTCTATGACAAGGTTTACATCCTAAGTATAATTTCATTGCAGCAAACAGACAGTCAGCTGTAAAAATAATAATTTAAAGGAATAAAAGGACCTGAGCTCTTTTATTAGAATTCTTCCAAAGAAATAGGATCAGGCTGTCATGGACGTTATCCTGTGGAGCATAACAACCAAGATAAAACTAACACATGCCAATTTCTAGAGCTGTTCAAAACAAGATTTGTGCCGTACTCTTGAAACAACCGTGGTCAATTGTGTGTGTTTTCCCAGCCAATTCCTTGCTCTCAGTAGAACACACCAAAATTCAAGCTATGCCTTTGGGTCTTGTACCTTATTCAAATCAATGTGGCCCAAATGTTAACCTAATTAATGGGACTGTGTAGACATATATCTCTGTTGTCACTACAGTCTGGGCACCTGTAAACCAGGCAGAGGACTGTTATCCTGCTGGTATCACATATGAAACGAGTGTCTACACTGGAGGACTGAGAAGTTCATGAGCCTCCTCCCATTTTTCTAGTTCCTTTTCTGGTTACCTTCCTGGATATTTATCTGCTTTTGAGGTCGCAAAGTGGCTCTGTACTTCAGAAGCCAACGTTTCTGCATGCAATGCCTGGTACACAATGTTCCTGTCCAGTCCAGGGTGTGCAGCCAAGGAACAACACAGGACAGTAAGCCTTAGTCTTGCCTGTCCCTATTTCTCCCATTTGCACGGCCTGATAAGGGATAAGATGAATTGCATAAACTGCTTAGGAAACCAGCTTTGCTCCTAATCCTTGGTGTGGGATGTTGCCAGATGGATTGTCAGAAAACAGGGGACTTGCAGGTGGCAAGGAAAAGGGACACAGCTCTGGCATTTGCTGCTGAGGGGGCATTTGTTTCACTCTTTATGAATTCCATGGAGGGGCAATCAAAATCTCCCCATGCAGGGCACAGCAACCACAGTGCAGAACCGTGCCTTCATTATGGATAGCTCCATTCCTGAATTTCCCTGTGAATACTTTTTGCTGAGTCTTTGGCACTTCACTGCAATGACTAATGCACGTGTACAGCAAGAGTAGGAATATTGTCCCAGTGTGACTGAGGTAACAGCAGAGGGCACTCAGAGATTCTTTATGCTTAATCTTTCAGTACACCCCACTCACCAAGACATGCTGGGTAATTGGAGTACATGTGCTCCTAGGGTACAGGATTTATACAGGCATAATTCCTAGTTTATTACTGCACATGTTGAGGTACAGTTTTTCCAGTGGGGGGTTCAGATCCTGTCAAGCAATTTTCATTGTCAGTAGAGGGGTAGTTACATGAATGAATCCAACAGCATGTGAAAAATGCCGTCGTTTCTGCCTCTAACCACTTCACAGTTTCCTGTTTATTTTTCCTGTGTTGTATCCATGTCTGCTGAAATGCAAATCGAGCCATTCAGTTATTTGTGTTTAGCTGCAGGATCCCCAGGTTAGTTCCCTGTTTGAAGCTTTACGTTAATCCACTTTCTGGTTGGAAATGATGTGAAATTTACTCAAGAATGAAATTGTATTCCACATCGTTACACTGTTCTCATTAAATCTATTATTTCCACATCATTGCCCAAGAAAGTACCCAATGCTAGAATCCTCCTAGAGTTCACTTCTCTAATTCACAGGACAATTACAAAATTGTTTTTGCCACAGTGGGAAATGTTGACTGCTGGGTCACTTAAATTCCTGCAGCTCCAGCTAATAAGAAAGAGCACTATATCTCCTTGCAGAACTAGAATGCACAAAAGTAGCCAGAGGATATGAAAGAGCTTTTGAATTTGTCTTCTTTCCCTTCATTTTGTTTTGTAATTTTTCTTTTCTTCTGTAAGGAAAAAAGTTTTCTGGGAAAAGTAAGTGAGATTTACATGGGGATTGTTGGGCGGGGTTTTTTTCCAAGACTGCTGTCTCAGTGTTAAGTAAGAGAAATTTGGTTTTAAATCAAGCATTCAATTTATGTAAGTGATTGCACTGTAATACAGGTAAGAAACAGATTTCTCTAGAACTGTTTTATTCTAGTGTTCTCCTGATAGAAAAGTAAACCTCATATAAACAGTTTTAACAGCATGTTGACATACGAAAGCTTTAAAAAGAAACCTCTCTCCACAATTTTTTATTCTATGATAGTTATGAAAGCATGCACAGAAATATTTGTTGCCATTACAAAGATTTGAGTATTTTTGTAAATGGCTGAATAGCCTCTTCACAGAGAGCTGAGAAAGCAGCTGTGTGGACTAAAGGCTATTCTGAGTTATTCTGAGCAGGGATATGATCAGCAAAAGCACTCTTAAAATCCTGATGAAATAAATAATAGAAACGTTTTTATTGATTTATGTGAAGAGTCAAGGAAACTTTGAAGATTTTGGGCACCTCATCTTAAATTGTTCAAGGCTGTGCTGGAAAAGCAGAATCTTCCTCTAAGTATCTTAAGTTGAATACAGAATCACCATGAGACAGCTATTTGATTTCTTTTTGAAATTTATTTTAATTGATTTTAATTAATGGCACAGAATTGATTTTAGTGATGGCACAGTGATCTTGTCTCTAGTTTCTGTAAGAAACCTCAGAATAAGGTTTTCAAATATTTCCATGACAGGAGAAGGGAAAACTCTGTTCATCTGAGTCATTAGTTTTTGTCATTTAGATTTCTTGAAAAGACCATTTTCTCTTCCAGAAAAAAAAAAAAAAAAAAGTGTGTTAGTAGTAGGCAAATATGGAAGGCTAAAGTCTTTCATGAGACACCCATGTGAAAGCTACTTGCCTAAATGTTGCTTGTAGAGAAATACACAGTATGAAGCCAAATTTGAGCCCAGTTTTGCTGAGCCCTGACTCTGCCAATGTCTATGAAAGCAGCCTTCAGCAACTGCTCAGATGGTGCCTCTGTTCTGTGGATCTCCTACATGAGAGCAGAAGATTCCTCTCTGATACTTATTTAAAAGAATAACATGGTCATTTTCTTTACAATTTTCTCATAATTATATAAACCACTGAAGCAAATTTAAATCAAAGCTAAAAGAAAAACTGTACCTTAAAAATACTCCCCCTGTCCGAAAGACACAGTATTTTCAACTCTATTTTCTGTTCATGGTAATAAGGAGAAAAACAGGACCAGTTTTTTTACCATGTGAATATATTTGGAAACCCATATTTATTTATGTGTATGTAGATATTCATGGTCTGCCTGTAATGTCTTCCATTCCTTCATGGTTTATAACCCATTAAAGCTGCCTCTAAAAGTGCTGCAGATTTTGCATATGCAAACAAAATGCACATGCTGTATCTAATTTTCATGTGATTTTAACAATCCTAACAGATGTTCAGGCCAGGTAAAAGTTGCCCACCTGTTTGAGTTTGTAAATCTCTTCTTGCTCAGTGGATTTACATAATTATTTTGGGTATATAAAGCCTTGTATACATGCTTGAATGAAGGTTCTGATCATGTATTTGCATGTTCACATTAGCAACAAATGAAGTGACTAAACTTGAGCAGTTGCAAGACTGAGTGTAGCAAAGACAGAAAAAGAAGTTGAAGAAAAAGTAATAATCACAAAGCTGCCCAGCATTTCTTTATCAAGAGTTATATATCTAGTAGAAAAGGAAATGTGCAAATTTCATCTGCTTCTGAATGAATATAAAAAAGAATGATATTTTTGAAACAGTGACATGAAAGGTCTCTCTATGCTTTCCTTATTTTTCTATCTATCTAGCTAGCTAGCTAGCTATCTCACTATCTCACTAATACCAGATGGCAGTTTTCAATTTATCCAATTAAATGTTACAAAGCAGTGAAAGGTAAATAAACAAATATTAAGGAACAAAACAAAACAAATGAAACAATACAGCAAAACATAAAAATCCCCAAACCAACAATGGCAAAAGGTGTACTCACTGAGAATTTCCAAAAGACAGAAAACATATCAGAAGACACTTGCTAGAGGTTTGGAGAGAGGAGTCTACCAACTGTCTTTAAACTGGTTATGACTTTTGGCTGGCTAGTGAGAACAAATTTTGGTAACATAAGCAGCTCAATCTGGGACCACAAAGATTGTCCAGAATGGTTCTTCTGTAAAGTAGACTTGGATTCCTTAGCCAGTACAAGATGTCTTCTCTCAAGGCTTGTGTCTCTTTCCACCTTTCTTGCTAGAGACAATGCAAATAAATTCTCTGTAGATTGCACTTACTGGGCAGTGTTGATGCAGTGGATTTTTGAAGAAACAGAGAAACACCTGAGCTTTTCAGAACCACTCAAAGTTGAACATCCTGAAAGTTTCTTAGTATATCTCAGTTTTAACTTCCCAAGATTTAAAAAAAAATGTCTGGAGAGTTTAAAAGCCTCTGGAGAAGCTACTTTTTAATTTTTGTGAAAAAAACCCATACGATAATGTTCTTACTCTTTTCTTCTTTAGCACTTCATTTGAGGGCAAACTGCTACCTTTAGATTGATCAAAACCTTTTGTCTGGACTGGATTAGAAGATCTCTCTGAGGAAGGCTGTACTTTAAAAACACAGATCAATGATAAACTTCTACATTGTTCAAAAAGCTATAGATTTAAAAGATAATACTCCATTTTGCTGAAGGAGTGAATGTTTCAAGACTGTCTTCCACAGCATAACCCTCTCCCCCCCCCCCCCCCCCCCTTCCCTCTAAATCTTCAGTGGTACTGTACAGACACTGACTAGTTTATGACAGTTTGGTGGAGTTAAGCAAATAATCCTTTGTTTTACCAAAATCTGTCACTGTGTCCCCACTGATATCTAAACCAAAGACAGGGAAGAATGCTGCTCAGAGGCACGTAACTCACCCTTCTTTCCAGAGCAGTGTTCCCCAGAAAACTTGAGAGTTTTCAGATCCCTAGCAAATTCCCTTAAAAAATAACCTATTCAAGGCTTTTCATACATTCTTTAGAATGACAAACTTCATTATTTCACCTCAGTTTTAATTTTGTGTTATTTTTATCTTCTATGTTTCAGTAACACATCAAAAGCTGCAAAGTACTAAGGAAGTTGGTTTGAAATGCTTTTCATATTCTAATTGAGGGAAGACCATAAATATTTTAGTACTGGAGGTTTTTGCAAATGCTTTTTTTAAACTTGACTAGTCAGTTCCAGCTCCCACATATTGCAGTCTCGAGGGTGATATGCAATATGTTAAAAATATTTCTGCCAGATTTTACAGGTCTTAAATGTGAGATTCAAAATTATTGATTGACTGGAGATCTTAATAAAGCTAAATTAAAACAGGGTAGTTGAATAAAAGAAGGGTAGTTGAAATGCATATTTTCTTTTAGGCTCCACACACGTATTTTCATCTTCCCAGTAGCATTTTATCTATCACGTGCAAATGACCAGTTAATATTTGTGATGTTGACTGAACATCAAGGAAGTGTAAGAGCTCCAAAGAAGGTTAAACAGGCCTAAATCTGCTTGAAAATTGAAGTCAATATCGAGACATCTTCTACCAATGGACCCACTTTATAAGGAAAATCTGTTTACTTATTCACTAAAACCAAATGAAACTATATAAGCTGTCTTGAAGGTGTTTTGCAGCAATTACAGAGTCACAGCTCTGTATGGCCAAACTGCTCTTTATGCTGCACTGCTAAAGGCAGGATGTGTTAAAGAGATGAGATTCATGCAGGTGTGGACTCTGATTGGAACTTAAAGCAACATCTGGATTATTTAGTCATAGACAACCAGAGGTTTCCTTTTCACTTAAGAATTAACTGTATTACTGGCTAGGCAACCTTTGTAGAAAGTTAACACTTTCCATTAAGTTGGATAATGTACTTGGAAAAAAATAGACAAGAAAGCCAAGGAAGAGATTTAAAGAAAAGTTGGCACATCACAATATTTTTCCTTTCTTTTCCTAGCTATAGCAGTCTCATAAAGGTTACTACATCTTCTTACAAGTGCTGCCATGTTGCTATCCTTAGGCTTTTGTGCCATAACAAAAATTCTGTTACTAAGAGGGCTAGAGGCAGTATAATTTGAAGGTAATGAGGGACTTTCCAGCTTAAATCAAGATCTGTAAATCCATTGTAGCTTTCTTTTGAATCTAGTGGAGAATAATTAACTGGGCAGGGAGCAGATGAAATGTCATAGTTTCTCAGCCTGCGTGTCCTGGAAAATATCTTGCTCAAAGAAAAGTTTTCTTACTCTAAAACTATGCAAAAATACCTTTTGTTCATGATATCAATGCACATAAATCTGGAAGAGACTCCACTACTGTCACTCAATCATAAAATTCACCTAATAGGTCAATGCATTCAGGACAGTGTGCTATTGCCTCTAAAATGCAAGATATATTTTTTAACTCTAGATTTTTGATTTATGATTATGATTACTCTGCAATAAAGAGCCCTGAAAAAGTACCAGAAACATAATTTTGTATCTCGGCGCAGTCTTTAGGCATAAAATTTCAGTTTATGACTTAGATCCTCTCTCATACAGGAAAAAAATCACATTTAAAAATCTAATAAAGTCATCTTCTTGAGAGGCAATAATATAAAGCATTATTTCTTAGGAGACAGGGCAGAAACATTTCTCATGTTGCCTTTTTTACTGATCTTGGCCTTTATTTGAAGTTCAGCAGTGGTTGTGGTATAAAAAATTGTAGAATATATCAAATATGTTAGGTAAATAATTAAAGTATGGGTTTGCAGCTTAGAGATCACAGCTTAGGAATCCAAAGTATAATTTCTAGAACACACTATTTTTTACAAGTTCCTTTATGCTGTGAGCAGCACCCTATGATGATAAAATCCTTCTTTGTAAATTTGTAATTCTCTTGAATTCTTAAGAAAAGCAATCCCGTAGCTAATTAACACTGGTCTGAGCCTTTCAGCTGATGTTTTATTGAGTTTTCTACTCTGGTCTCTCAATTAAGCTCCTCAGTAATAGTACAGATAACTGATATTTTTCTGACTGCATGGTGATCAAATGTTCTTCTGCAATAATTCATAGGAGCTTTCAGGTATGTATGCTTGATAAAACCCTTTTTTCTCCTTTTGCTGGGTAGAGTGGGAAATAAATAAAAATTCACAAACATATCCCTAAAACAATATTTTGTCACCCTCAATGAAGTTTATGCAGTAATAAGCCAGGGTGTTATCATCCTTTCTAGTAAATCTCTGAGCTGGCTCTGACATGGGTTTCTCTCAGTTCTTTCATCTGTTTCTCATATAGGGTCTTTTTCCTGAATTGGCACAGCGACCCACTTTGTGTTATTATCATTTTCTTGGTTGGTCTACTGTTATGCAAAAGTTGAATAGGCTGTATATATTGAAGTGCTGCAAGTACATGATCAGACTGACAGAATCTGTATAATGCAGGCTAGTTTTCAGTTAATGGTTGCCGAAGTGTTTATTTTACTTGGGACAATTTTGATTTTAACTTTGTTCCTTTATTCAAGGAAACGTCTTCCATTGTTCTACTCATGCTGGCTAATAGATGAAAGAATATTTTAAACCTTTTACAGAAACCTTTTTCAAAGGGAAAGCTAGTGTCATGAAAAAAGAAAATACGTCATAAGAATGTGTAGGCAATGCTTTTTACAGGAGAAATATATTAGCATACATTTTTTCATTTTTTTCATAAGTAAATTTTTCTTTTTTACAAATATTTAGTACAACAAACCTAAATCAAATAAATAAATACGATAATACAGTACTCATAAAATATTTTATCTTAATAAAAATCACATTGCAAAGGCCTAAAGCTATTAAGGGTCATGAATTAAAACTTTGGATGGTTTCCCTCACCCCTCACATGGCTTTAAATCTCCCAGAGTTTTCATCTGTAGGAATTTTAGTTTAAATTTCAATGTTTCCATTTGGAAGGGGTGAGATGATGCTGAGTTAGCTCAGTTATGTTCTTTGCTCAGTGTGTGGATTGTTACAACTTCAGCAGTGAGCTGGGGCAGAGGCTCATTTCCAGTTGTGACTGAAGCAGGCAGTGCTTGGTAGAGTCTCGCTGGGTATTGCCCTTGGTTAGGGTGTGGTTTGGAAATGCTGGGATTGCTGGCTCTGTCAAGCAAGGGGCTGTCTACAGACCATTGTTCCTTCATTGTGCAGACGGGTTTGGAGCACATTGCAAGGTGCCTTCTTGCCCAGAAAACAGCAGAGGCTCTAACAGCTCTGCTGCCCTATTTCTTTGCCCGGCCCTTCCTTGTCAGGGAACTTGCAGATATTTTCACAGGCTTTTCCCTAGCTGCTGAAGTTTCAAGCAGCATCAATTACTGTTTGCAGTAGTTGATGACCTGGCTTAGCACTGAGTGCATTTTCAGGACATTTCTAGAGCAAACAGGGACATTTTTGGGAAAGGAATCCATGTCCATAAGTTGGTTAATTTCACACCGATTGTAACAGCTCTCAGTCGCATTTCAGTGGACCTGGATTTGACCCAGATGTGGTAAAGTTTTCACTTTTTATTTCAAAACTGCTGAGTGTGCTTTTTAAAGGCTTCTTAGTATCTATTTCCATTACCAGCTTCTTACTTTTTTTTTGTTTGTTTTTTGTAACTTCCCACAACAGGAACATAGAAGACTGTATTTTAAGAATCCTGGCAACTGCAAAAACCCACAAAAAAGATCCTAAAATGGGGACTACTAGGGCAAGGAAACTGAGCTTTCTTCAGTTTCCCACTTTGACTGAAAAGGCTTAATAATATGAGACAGAACAATTCTGTAGTACATTTTAGTCCCAACACTATATATTATTTTGAATGGATGTGAAAGGGGGTTGAACAGAGAAAAACTGTTGAGCATGAGGTTCTAATTGTCATGTATTAAGCAAAGCCAACGAGTGCAATTTCTGATCCTTTGCAAACATAATGACTACCATCTTTGTCATTACACAGAAAGTAAACCCATGACCTGCAGGGTTAGAACATCCATTTTCAGGGTCAAGGTATTTTACTGAATGAAACCTAACAGATCCATTCTCTTGTTTTTATTTTTCCTTCCACTGGTTTACCTCCTAAAAGGATATATTTTTATAATGCAGGATTTTCTTATTTGCCTTGAGAACTAAGTAAATATAGAGACATATTTTTAAATAATAATATTATTATGGTTTATAGATGAAATAAGCAATATCTGATCAGGGATGGCTGGTTTTGCCAAGTTTCCTTCTGGACTACTGTATTTATGAAGGGGCCAACAGCCTGGTTGAGGGATTTTTATATTATCTAGGGAATAAAGAAGGAAATAGTTCCCAGTGTCTTTTTTTTCAATCATTCAGAAATTGATACAATATATGATGTTTTAGACTGATTTTAAAAAATCCTGTCTCTGCAGTCAAAGCAGTGTGCGCAGAACACTGAACCTTTTGAAACCTGTTTGCTTGGGGCTTCAGTAATCTGCTCTTGTATGGGATGATGATTTTCACGGTTCTTTGTTGATTTATTCTGCACCTTTCTATCTGAAAGGCTGCTTAAAGAGAACCTGTTCTGAAAGTGCATATAAGTAATTTTCTCTCAAAGAGTTCTGCTAGAGAAATTTTTTGTGCTACAGTGAAAAGAATTAGGTGATATATTTAAAAAAATGTATGCACATACCTTTGGCATTTTTCATTAGTGCTGCAAAAATTCTTGCTCCTATTTGCACATCTTATACTTTGAGAAAAGATGATTATATGTTTTAGATCAAAGCACTTATAAAGGTTACAAAAGTCTGAGCAGACACCAGGTCCCTGATCAGTTTTACCAAGAGCAAGCTACACAGCAAAGTATTTCCATTTCTCCAGCCATTTTAACACATGGAGACCAGAATTTTCATAACAATCATATAATAATTCCCATATTTTATTAATTATTTGTACAATAAAGATTTTATATATGATATGATATGATATGATATGATATGATATGATATGATATGTATCATATATATTATGATATAATAATTAGACATATTTATATATTTTTATATATATTATTTTTATAATAATAGGCCATTGGCACTATTATTACAGTAGCAGGCTTTTGCTGATGTTTCATGTAGGGCTGAAGGGCTGTAGTGTTGATAAACCCTGAATTTTCATCATTGTTCCTGCTCTCTGAATGATTGCTCTGTAACAGGTTTATATCAGAGTATCATGTGAAATCCTGAAATTGTGCACAAAAGGGTTTATACTCAATCAGTTCTTTTTCTTTTGGACAAAGACTGCTTAGATAAAGGATTAACACACTACAATATTAGCACCATTTTCAGGTTTTTTTCTGGTTACTTATGATATGACAGCAATCTAATTTATTATGAATTCTTTCCACCCATGGTAAGATGTCCATCCAATAATTATTTTTATTTAAAAATGCAGGAGTAAGTATTCCTCTTTTCCAAAGAGAACGTTGTGTATCCACTGGGGCCAAGGGCAAAGACTGGCCATGTGTGCTTCCTCACCTATTGTGTTCATCCTAATCTTCCTTTCCTGCAAGCATTTGGATGGTGAAAACTGGCTTCTGCTTAAATTTATATGATGAATTTTTCATCACTGGGTTCTGTCCTTTGATCTTCATCATAATAGAATAGATATAAATGCTAACCAGGCAGTTTCAAATGAAAGCAAATATTATGTTTAATTTAATCAGTTACAATTTTAAGATCTCTGATTAACAAATCACTATTCCAAATAATATTTCTGATCACCAAATTATCTAAACATATTTTTTTTTCTTTGCTAAACCCAATATATATTATCAGTAAAGAATTTATCTGCTTTCTCTTTCAGAATTCTTTTCCTTTTCACCTGAAACAGAATATTTATAGAAGGTGTCTGCAAATAGAGAAATATTTTTTGACTTTTCAACTGAGCATTTATTTTGCTGACCTTGCAATATACACATTTTCTCTTAGGTCAAATAATTAAGAAACATTTCTCTTTGTGTCCTCCTATACACAGTCTGGAAGCCACAAAGTCAAATCATCTGTCTTTGGAATGGTGATTTCCAGGATCTGAGACTATATCTTGTTCTTGTTTTTCCTAAAACATTATTTTTTTCAGTGAAGTGCAATTTTCCCACCAAAAAGGGTATTTTTTTAATAGGGATGGATAAAATGATGTACATAGTTTTATAGTAAAATCGCTAGTCAGCGATCTGCACTATATCACAGCTTTATAAACTTAAATGCCTTACATGCAGGTTAGTGCTCTTTTTATGTTTCAATATGTTCAGAGTAATCTTTTCCTTCCCTTATATCTTGAAAAATCAAAGCAAGCTGTCTCTTTGATTTGTTTCTGCTGCAGAATGCCATAAAAAAACTTCCACCTTCAGCCTGTCCTGCATGTGTCATTCCAGAACAGGTGGAGCGGTTTGCTCTTGGATGAATTCCAAGAGATTATCTTGATTTGTGCTGATAGATGCTTATTTCTCATCGTCTTCTTAATTCCACGGGGTAAATCTTAAAATTGTAAAAAAATCTAAACCCGTGGACTCTTTGGTTAGTTTTGTCAGGTCAAACCCTAGCTGTTATCAAGCAAAGCGTGTGTCTGAAACCTGATTTTGCTCTGCTGAAGTATGTCATGTGCCCAGCATTGGCCACATTCCTGCCTATGGTTAGAATTTCCATAGTTCCATGCTTCAGACAGGGCATGGAGAGGGATTCTATTGGACACCCTGCACCACTACTGCATTATTAAGTTCACAACTTCCCCTTTGGCTAACTCTCAGGGAGCACCCCTGGGAAGAATTTATCGACATCTCTCCCGTTGCTCCGGGACCTTCCTGTTCAGTTGCCATAGGCTCATGTGGTTTATGTAATGAAGAGGTAGCTCTACTTAACTCTTGAGTGATGTGGCTAATCAGGGATTTATACTGTCCTTATGAATGCCTGTCACTGGAGATAGGCTGGAGATCAGCATGCAACAATTTCAGTAAGAGGTATCAGCCTTTTCTCTAAGCCCTTTTCTCTGTACATTGTAATTATGCTATGTACATTTTTCTTGGCATAGATGAAATCTCTGCAGATAAGAAGCAGGTGTCAAAATAAAGATCTCAGTTTGTCTGAAAATAGTATAGCTGAACATATTTTATACTCTCATTTGAAGTCAAGTCTTTGGCTTCATAATTAAGCTGAATATCCTGCTATCCTGATTAGTGTATTTTTATAAAAAGAAACCATATACTTTTCAATTTTTTCTTGGTTTTTTTTGACTTATTTCATAGAAGATAACTGAAAAACTTAGGGAAAGCAGAGCAGAATATTTTTGTCTGTGTTCTTTTTCTACATTTTTCTATCAGGTTCTTAATATTGCTGGACTATGTTGAATGACTGGAATGTCTGTGTCCATTCTTCATTCCTGTTGATTATGTTTCATTAAACCAAATATTAGCTAATTCTTATGATGTAACAAAGATTCTTCCTACTTCACTTGTTTGTGGGCTATTTTTCTACTTTAACAATGGTTTATTAAGTATGCCTCAAGAGATTTCTGATTTGTTTTGCCAAAATTTGAACCTTTGCTGTGTGTAATGCAATCAATACAGTCAAACAACTGTCTTTAGAATAATTAAGACTTCATAATAATTTTGTTCAAAGTCGGCATGCAATAGAATTAAATTCTTAAAAAAATATTTTTCTCTAAAAAGAATATTTTTTCTACATAATGAAAAAGCGATATAGTTTCCTTGTACATATTATACAGTTATCAAAGGTTATTACTTGTTCTTAAAAGACAGGTGCAAATGTTTGGACATATGGGAGAAAATCTCCTCCAGCCTCCTGCTGTCCATCATGTTCTTGAAGTTGTTTCATGCAAAAATTGTCAGGGAAAATAATGTCAGTCAAAGCTTCTGTGGGGGTATGGTAGAGATCTTTGCATCCAAACAATAAAGCTGAATGTCTTGACAAGCCACTGAGTGTTTCTTTCCAATTATGTTTCTATCACTGTTTTCCATTTACTAGAGTTTATGGTGCTGACATATTTTCTCCTGATTTCCAAATTCTTTGCTTTAGCCACAATAACAGCACACACCATAGTAATTCATCTCTATGGATTGAAGTATTAACTTTTCAAAAGCAGCAGTACTAGGCCAGAAGAGTAACATTGCATTTTATTCCAGATTTCTCTTTGCAGAAGCTGCTATTTGTCTAAACTCTGTATTTCAGTAGAGTACTGAATCAACAAGTTGTCTATTCCTTTACTTGTAGCCTGTTTTGAAGACCTTGAATAAGCATATTGAATAGTCTGATACCTCTTTGCATGTTCAGATGTCTGCTGTCAGGAGTTAGACTTACAACTTGTCACCAATTTGTCATAAATTGCCAATGTGCTTTCAAAATTCTGTTACCTTTAAAAGCAGCATTATGTAAATCTTCCTTGACATATAAAATAGGTTTGAAGAGAAAAAAATGGTCTTAAATACTTCTCATTCCAGTGACTATCTCTGTGTGCAGTCAACACAGATTGTGAAACATGTCTAGCTGTTCCAGAGTTTTTTTTAGTTCTAGCCCTTCAAAGACATAGGAGATCTAGAGATGCAGAAGATTTAGAACTCCTGCACTGTGACTTGTGCTGCCTGTAGCATTGGTGCTAGGATTGTCCCCCAAAGCATAAACTGAATATCCTCTTCATGTCAAACATTGCCAGTATTTCCCTTGAACACCATCACTGTCACTGTTACAGCTGACTGTGGAGTTTTCTTTGCTCTCTGGCTTGGTCACCCCAAAGCTGTTTCAGGAATTTGTTTCAATGTTATTATTGGTCCCAATAAAAATGCACCACCTTACTTCCAAGAAATGTAACTTTTCTTCCAGTCATACAAGAGATTTGTTTCTCCAAACACCTGACCATACTAGGTCAGTTGTCTCAAAGTCAGGACAATATTCTTGGAAGATTTCACTTGGAGCTTATGACAAAAGAGGTGCTATCATGAACCAGACCAGAAGGATATATTGATCCCTGTAATGCTGAAACCACATAATGGTATTTGGGGACATGGTTTAGTGGTCAATATTGTGGTGTTAGGTTAACCAAACCTTAGTTGGACTCAATGAACTCAGAGGTTTTTTCTAATTTAATGATTTAATGATCCTGGATTGAAGACTCGACACCTCTTTTCTAGTTGTTTCCAAATAATTCAGCATATGCTTAATCAGTCTTAAACAGGAATCTGGAGGCACCCAAACTTTCCATGCCTGCTTTGATTTATGATCTGTCTAGATCTCAGAACTCTGAGGGAAGCAGGGTGTCACCCTCTGTATTTTCCAGAGAAAGCCAAACCAGTTTCACTTGCAATTGAAGAGTGTCCTCTCTGCCGTGGCACTTCTCACCAACAACAGCCAAGACTGTGCCTGGTTTAGCTGACACCTCACTACAAGAGGTGAAGAGAATTTTCTTCCTGCCTGTGTGGTCTGACAGATGGCATCTTCATATCCAACCACATCCCAGTGCTTAAGTAGCACAGAGATTTCCCATGAAAATGGGGATTTGAAAAAAACCCTAACCTCTTAGCACATTCCTGCCCTATATTTTTGGTGGCCCCTGAGACGTAAAAGGAAGTAGAGGGTCAGGAGAGATGACTGTAGCAGAGATCCTAAGGACCCCTTCTGAACACACCCTGTGAAATTTCCATGTAAAGATCTTTTTACAAGATCAGGATCCTGTTTATAGATGATACAGTACAGTTTGTACACCTAAGATGTGACTTATTAAATCCCACATCTGGTCAGATGACTCACAGAAGTGACCATATCTACTGCCTAAAAAGGAATTCAAAGGCGATATGTTTGAATGCAGACATTTACACTATGGACATCACTAGACTGCTCAATTCACTCCACATATCTTGATACCACCACAAATATTCCAATGAAGTGGTCAGATGCTGCTTTCCTGCTTGTATGTGGAAATGCCAGTGAACATTTTGTAAGGGAAGTTACAAAGGAACAGTTACTGGGAACATTACATCAGTGAGGAATTCCACCATCATCCCCTTTGAAGAAAAGATACTTAAAAGCATTAATTAATAATTTACACTTTATTTCAGACCTCAAGTTTTAAATGAGGGTGTTTTGAAATGTTAAACACTTTTTAGTTTAATAAGTGAGTATGCCTCCAGCTGTTCTGTAAATAACCAGGAAATGAAGGCCAATTGGTTCCCATCTGCAGTCTGAAGCTGGATGAGATCTGGCTGCACTCTTCACAGTTAGATATGAACTTGCAACATCTTTAACACATTTCCCTCTTATTTCTGAATATGCATACCAGCTTTTTCAGTGGTCTCATGCTTTATGGAAAGTAGAATATAACTTTTTTTCAGGTGTGCCTCATCCTTTAGTCTTATTGTCACATTGAAATGCTTTTGATGTTTGGCAATTAAATTGATTAAATTTTCTTTTTTTCCCCCTTCATTTTCTGTGAGATGCTAGCTTATAATCAGAACAGACCGTATGTCATTATTCTCTGGCAGATAAATTTTTTTTCATTCCACAGGTATGAGAAATTCTGATACTACATTTCTTATGTACCAGAATCTGTCTTTAATTAATTAATAATCTTCACAGAAAAGATCAGTTTCTTTTCTCTTAGTACAAATAGGTATACTACATTTTTTTCTGTGAGAAATTAACAAAAAAATATTCTGTATCATTTTTTTTTTTCTGTTTTGAAAAATCTGGGTAATCACACACTTGTATGATTTCTTTTCCCTTGAACCACAATTATCTGCTAAAACTGGATTACGTGGGACAAAAGCTGCAGTCTATATGCATGTGAAATTTTGATAATCCTGTTCTCCTTCTGAGAGAGCAAAAATATTGTCAATATCTTTCTTGGCACTTGTGGCATCATTGAGGATAAAGCATAAGCATCAGAATAGAAATCTGTCATCAACACCGTGTGCTCACTGCCCAGGAAGCCAAGCATGTCCTGGGCTGCATCAGCATGGCACCAGAGAGGGGCTTCTTCTCTCATGAGACCCCAGCTGGAACTGCATCCAGCTCTGGGGTCCTCTGCCCAGGAAAGCCAGCTGTTGGAGTGGGTCCAGGGGAGGCCACAAAGATCAGAGGGTTGGAACACCTCTCCTATGAAGTCAGGTTGAGACATCTGGGATCGTTCTGCCTGGAGAAGGAAAGGTTCAAGAAAGACCTCATTGTGGCCTCTCAGTAGCTAAAAGAAGCTTGCAAAAAGTGGGAACAGGGTCTTTTTATACACGCAGTAGTGACAGGACAAGGGACAATAGTTTTAAACTGAAAGACTGCAGGTTTATGTTAGATGTTAGGAAGAAATTTTTTGCCCAGAGGTGGCAAAACACTGGAATAAATTGCCCAGAGGTGCTGTGGGTGCTCCATAGCTGGAAGTGTTCAAGGTTGGATGGGATTTTATGGGGCTCTGAGAGCAGGCATCTGGAGAGTGGCATCCCTGACAGTGGTAGGAAGGTTGGAACCAAATGATCTTTACCATCTTTTCCAACCCTAACCATTTTATGATTCTTTTTCATTTTGAAAGGCAGAATTTCATTCCCTTATATCTGTGGAAGTAGCAGCCATGCAGACTGAACTCCTAATCCCTGGATAGATGACTAAAAGCATATGGCTTTGGAAGACAAAAGTCCTCTGGTACTGTGGTGGCATTTCCGATGAATATTTGTGATGTTATGACAGTGTCTCTGCAATAAAACTTCTGGCAGAATAAAGCATTCTTTAGAAAGGTTTTATTCCTTCTTCAGGAAGTTTATGGAACTCCAAAGTCTCCACTAGGCATCAGGAGACAAATGACTGATTGATATTCGTGGGCTTTCAGCATTTGTTTGGGCCATTTCACATCAAGCGTCTGGTTCATTTAGTACTTCATCCCTCATTTTTCTCTGGAGTAGAAAGAAGCTATAGTTTTATTATAATGTTTAACTTGCATGAGTTTGTTCGAGTGTTTTTTCAGGTATATGAATCTCTACTGTCAACTGCTTGTTAATCTTGACACTGCAGATTCAGAGGGGCTTGTTGGAACCCAGAGGTTTGGTATCATCTCTGTTTTGTCTTAGTATTTGATATAATGGGGGTGGCTCAGTGTAGGCTGAAAGAAATTTCCCACCATTATACTTTGATAGTTCAGACTCCTGCCCACTGGTGAACATGACCATCTGTCCTGGACATCTGGCTTCTCACTGCTAAAATGATATTTCTATTGTTTTCTTGCTCCACTTGGAAGAAAACTATGTACTGGATTTTCTCCCTCACTTTCAATAGCTACTTACCAAGAAAAGTTGTGATGCTGTGTAATTGACAATGTATAATGTTCTGCATTGTTTGAACAAACATGAAATAATAGATCAAACATTTCTGGTTCAAGTATTCAAAAGTTCTTGAATAATGTGTGAAGTCACAGTTTGGCAATATCTGTGTTTACAATAATTTACTGTAAGGGCACAATGTAGATTTGAAGTTATTTTGTTACAGATTCAAGACCAGTTGGACTCATTTCACAAAGCCCTTTACTCTAAAGAAAGGAAAATTAGAGTTGTCAAAATCTTTATTGCAATTTAAACTATCATTATAAGTGAAACACATGTGTCAAAGATATCTTCAGACAGAAGAATTTCTGTGGAAAAAGAAACAATCAGTTGGTATTGCCAAATTCCCTGACATGTTTGGTACAGTTGGTATTATGTGTGTTTTCTTCTTTACCCTGTACGTTCACATCTCTGCTTTCTCTGGGAGGCTATAGTGACTAAACTCTCTTTTTTGTCTTCAGGCTACTTTAGAAAAACCTCCAGGCTGTATGATGAGTCATCCAGCTTTTCTTTAGGTATTTTATTTGTCTTCTGTAGAAATCAGACAGCACCATTATCCATTTCATACTGCTTTCCTTAGATTGCCTATTCACAGGGACAAAAGCTTCAGCCCTTGAAATCATTATTTTACTCCCAAAATGTCTTTAATTCACATTGAAAAATGGTAATACATTTTGTTTTGGGAAGATGCCAGTCCTTATTAATTCTCTTTTGTACCCTGAAATGAGAAAAACCTGTGTACCAAGAAATGGTGCACCAGTTTTCCAAGTAACCTTTACTAAGAAAAACAGTGGAGTTCTCATTTAAACCATCCAACAAGACATTGTATAAAAAATGTCCCTCCTCCCCCTTCATCAGCCAAGCTAGTCACCTCATTGTAGAAGGTTATCATGTACCCTGCTTAATGCAAAAACATGCATTGTATTCTGCTTTCCTTACAAGAATTCCCTTTCATCCTGAGCACTACTGATATCTGTTGTGACTGGAAATCATAGCAGTCCTTCAGGTGGCCCTGCCAGAGCAGTGAGATTTGAGAAAATGATCTCCAGAGGCCCCTTCCAGCCACAGCTATTGTGTGATTCTACAATTCTGTGAAAGTCAGAGTATTTCAGATCTTTCACAGCGTTTCATGTACTTCTACTCATTTCTCAAAAACTTTTTTTGCCCTTGGATTGATTATTATTGTCAGGTATGTTTAGGTTATACTTTGTTGGTTACTTTTTATTTTGCCCATGTGGAAGGAGGGAGATAAGAATTACTATTTCCCTGCAGCTTGCCCCATGTTGGATAGTGAACCTTCCTTTCTAACTATTTGTCTTCCACTGGGTTTAGGGATAATGAAAAGAACAAAGAAATAACATAGGAAAAATGCACCTTATATAGTGCATTTGGGTGAAACCGGGAATTACAGACCAATGAAGAGAGAAAAGTGTAAATATATATATGTGAAAAGTGTTTTCTTATAGACTGATATATTCAGTTTCTGAATATCTTCATGTGAATATGATATAAGGATCTGTAATATCTGATCCATGTTGGAATGAGTTAAAGCTGTAGTAGGAGGCTTAGAATGGATGAAAAGTATGTCATTTAAATAAGAATGGGACAACAGATTCCACCAGCCTCAATTTTGTCTGCTGTTCACTTTTTAACACAATTGAATGTAGATTGTTTTCTGTATTAATTCTCACTATGAAATACCTCCCAGTTTGTGTGAATTCCATGAACATTTTATCCTGTTACGCTGCACATTCTGTGCTGCTCTCTGTGTTTCTACCAAATAATTCATTTCCTTATGTGAGTTCAGTAAAGATGCATTATTATCATGAAGTAATTTGAAAATGGAATGTTTATTGCTTGCATTTATTTTGGAACATCAAGATAGAAGCATTTCTGATTGATTCTCTCAATTTTATACACATCCAAGTTGGGTTGCATTTTGCAGTAATTTCTTCACATTATTTGTATATATGAAATGCAGTATTTTATTGTGCTGACAAGATTGAAAGGAATTTCCTATCATTTTTTCTTCCCAAGGGAAACTGCAACCCATCGAAATTTTCCACTGCTCAATTTTCATAAAAGCACTTGTCAAAAAAGTTTTTATATAATGGTCTATTATAGTAGATAATTTTATTGCCAGAGAAACAGAAGCAGTAAAGTTATTCAAAGCTCATAACTGCACACTTGTTCTATCTTCCTTCAAATGAGCTGAGTAGAAAGTATTATTTATTCCCTTTTAAAAAAGTGAGGAGCCAGTCAATACACACAGGAAGAAAGAAAGAATCTTTCCATAGGTGTATAGTGCTCTAACTCATAAATAGCTTGTACTAATTCACAGAAGGTATATCAGTCCTGTGTAATTATTTTCTTTGTTGTGATACCTACACTATGGGAATGATCCATTAAACTGTCTGTGTTGGGATGTTTTTTACTGCTGTACAATATGCAATCATGAACTGAGCTACAAAAAACAAAACAAAACAAAACACAACAAACCTTCAGGTCAGTTTCACAAGTAGTTGTATGTATTTGTGTGAATCTGAAAATTATATTCATTTTTTTTATTCCCATATGTGTTCAGTAGAAATGACAATACAGTGAAGTTTCAATTTCAGATAGAATTCTTTCCAGAAAACCTTTCTTTGAAAAATATTACTCTTGTTTCAGATGTAAGCTCAGACATTCCTGATGAAAGTGACCAGCCTTCATTTTCCTGGGCTTGAAAAACCAACACTCACAGAATGGTTTGTGCTGGAAGGGACCTTCCAAATCATGCAGTTCCACCCCTGCCATTGTCAGGGACCCCTTCCACTAGATCAGGTTTCTCAGGGTCCCATCCAACCTGTCCTCCCTCTGTCATATGGAATTCTGAAGAAAATCATCAAGTAAAGACAGTTATTTTTGCAGTTTGTTGATTTGTTTGTTTGTTTGAAAAAGCTGAAAGTTAAGAGTTGTGACATAAACTTGAATATCACTTGGGTTTTTTTTAAGTTATGCTTAACAGCGGCAGAATTCCACGAGACTAAGTATGAGATTAAGACACCGACCTTCAGGCTGCATTAATATTAGCAAGTAGTTTGTCATAGCAGAAGTGGATCAGCAGTGTGAAATAAGTCATATCCATCTACAAGAAGGGCCCAAAACAGGACCCAGGAAAATACTGACCCATCAGCCTAACTTCAATTCTGGAAGTACTGGAATGAGTCCTCTCAAAAGTACTACTAACCAAAAGAAGCAGATTATTGGGAAAAAACCAGGAGGGATTTGCCAAATACAAATCAAGCCAGACTGACCTGGGTCCCTTTTTACACCAAAATATCATCTCGTATTTGTATGGGAAGTGCAGTTTATCTGGTTTCAAGAAAGGATAGAGACATGACCATTTGACTCTACTCAGCATTTGTCAGGCCATACCTGGAGTATTGTCTCCCTTTCTGGGCCCCACAGTTCAAGAGAGACATGGACATTCTGGAGAAGGTCTAAAGGAGAGCTACAAAGACGATCAAAGGTCTGAAGAACTGCCCCCTGAGGAAAGACTGAAGATGTTGAATCTCTCCTTGCTGGAGAAGGATCTCATCACAGTTTCCAGTACTTCAAGGGGAGCTAAAAAGAGACTAGAGGCTCTGTTTTCCCAAGGCAGAAGACAAGGGACAATGGGAAGAAGTTGCACCAGCAGTTTTACCTTGGTGTAAGAAAAACATTTTTTTCAGTAAGAACAGTCACTAACTGGACCAAGGGAATGACCATCACCAGGGATGTGGCAGAGTCTCCATCACTGAAAGTTTTGAGCTGCTATTGGACCAAACCTAGATCATCTCATACAGATTCTCTTTCCCATGAAAAGTTGAACCAAAGGATCTTTCAAGGACCCTTCCAGCCTCAGCTATTCTATCATTCTACAATATGGTGATGCTACCACTGTACCTACAGTATTTGCCACTTGACAGGATTAGAACAGACAATTTCAGTCACGCACTTCAGCTGCTCATTCAAAACCTAGGGTTTATTAAAATTTTCATGCTGTCATGTCATTTACATATTTAGAAAAAAGTAAATCTGTTACACATTGGTCACAGCTATAAAGAATTTATGAATTCCCTGCAAAAAGTAAAAATAATGCAGTCAAAATGTTACACATCAATTAGACTACTGTACATTTGCAAGAATAGGTAAATAAACCAGTAAAATCCATGAGGTTCTGTAAGCCATGAGATGGCATAATCCTTTTATATCCCCACTGTTATGTATCTCCAGAAAACACACACCCTCTCTATCTCTGTCTTTGGTTTGTCTACACTCTAGAAACACAGTTATTCAGTCTACAAGACATTAAAAACTGTGTGGTCATCTGACAGCTGCTCTGCCTATATGAAGTCATGTCTTAAATCTACCGAAGTTAATTAGCACATCTGTGGAGAAATTCTGAGAATAAACTTCCTGTCATTGTTATTTAACTTCATTGTCTTACACAGCCCTGTCTGTGTACATTGAAGACAGTTAACTCTAGTAAATGAGTTCAAGTATACCATTTTTGAAATGCATGAGACCAGCTGGCAAGAGATAAAATCATCGTTGATTGTGGAAAATTTCTTGATATCCTTTCATAACCAAGTCCCAGTTATTTTGGCACGGTACCAAATTATATTTTTCAGCTGTCAGTGATGCTTTACATGGAGAAGGAAAATAGTTGAGACAATCATTATCATTGAATCCCTGCAGTTTTGCAACTTCACCAACAATAGTTTGTTTCATAATTTCTATTACTACAAATGAAACATTTGTGAAAGAATCTTTTCCTAGCTGACTTCCTGGCTTTTCATTATCCATTTACAAAAGGAAAGGGAAAAACATTCTGAAAGCAGATTTTGTCTATAGGAGCAAAGTATTCTTTCTGAAAGCATTGCACATCCACATCTTGTAACTTTTCCCTGGAGACCTGCATATTGCCTAAGGTAACTTGTTGATCAGTAATGAGGATTACTTGGCAAATTGGCATCATTGTTAGACCTTTTGCCAGATGGAGGTGACTCCAATCTCACCTGTGAGGAATAAAAACTCTACTGAGAGCGTTATCTCAAATTATCATCGTCTTTTGCAAAGTCGGATGAATCATAAACAGATGTCCTCTGTCTTTTGAACTGCCATCTGCTGTAACTCGCTGGAAGATCTCTGGCTATTTCTGTCAAAGTATTCTAACTTTTTTTTCTGAAAAGACTGTTCTTTAGACAACATGTTTTGAAGAGTAACCCTGGAAAGACAGCAGCTGTTTTTTCAGAGCCTATCAAGGCTCTGATTCTGTTAATTATTTTCTTTTTTTCCTTTCCTTTTAGAATGGAAACTGGTTGCTATTCTCATTCATCTTGTAAGTTTTAAAAACTGTCCGGGCTGTATAATTAGGATTTCTTCACAAGCATCTTCTGCTGAATAGTTCACTACCTGAATCATTGGAATCAGAACAGATGGGATCATAACAGTTTCCTGAGTCGTCATTAAGCTGGTCCAAAGTCATAAACGAATTTTTGTATGTGTTTGATGTGCTTTTTTCAATCCAAGGATCATAACTTTCTAATTGAAGGAGCTTCTATTCTAGCCTATAAAATGAGTTTCATAAGCATTATAATAGGTATGCACTTTTTGTTAATGATATACATTCTATATGAATAAGTCTGTCCACATTATTTCAAACTTTGAAACAAGACTTTCTAAGTGTCACTAACTTTCTAACTCGCAGAGAAAACAGCACAATTTTAGCATGTACCTGAAATATTTTTTAGATCTTGGAACTTTTTTAATCTCATATAATCCTGTATGAAGCTTCTTACCAATGACAGTGCTCCTTTTACACCCAGTCTGGGAGATATCAGGATCAAGATGCATCCCTGCTACTGGATTTCCCTCTACACAGGGAAAGTGATTTTTGTAGTCTCTAATCTTCTTTCTTCCTTAGCTCGAACACCATAAATTGCATGACAGGGAAAGCCAAATTACAGTGGTGCTTTAATTGTGAGTAAGATTACTTGTCATAAAAATTGCCAGTCACTTAAAAAAATTAGTGATGAAAGTGATGAAAGAAATCACACCTTAACTGCTGCTTATTCTCAGCTTTCAAGTGACAGATGCTATGAATACCATAGGTCCTCTGGTTTTTTAACCATTCACAAAAGCAATACCCTGCGGTCCAATGACTTTGTAGAGCTGCCTGTTTCATTTTCTGAGTCCAAGGAATTATGGGTTTTCACTTGCAAAAAGCATGGCTTCATGCCATTTCCCTACATCAAGTGGGACTGCTCAGCAAAAACACTGATTCTTTACACCAGGAGAATACTTCAAGGAGATTGAAACTCACTTTATTTCTAATTTCTAGCTCAGTGCCTTATTCTGCCTCACTGAACTTACTTTTCCTCTTTTTCATTTTAATTTCAAGTCTGTGTATAACAGAGCATTTATGTGACATATATTAATATGCAAAACTGAAAGGTTTTTAATGTGACATGTTAATGTGCATTCTGCAGTGGTCCACATACATATGTATCTGTTAGTCTGTCCATCCATCCACACATCCATCTATCCATGATGGAAGCAAATATAAACAACCTGGAAAGAGAAAGTTGTTTCTTTCCCATACTTACATAATATTTGAGATAACTTACATAGCATTTGAGATAACAACAGTAAATGTAAAAGTAAAGATATGAACATGTGAAGCAGAGATATGACCCAATAGTGAAAAATGAAGAAAAGAGAAGGCAGAGATTTAAAATGAAGTAAAAACGGTGTTGCGAAGGAATAATTCATGATGAATGGAAAAATGTTTTGAAATTTTGTAGTATTCTTTCCTCCTACTCACACTCTTGTGTTAGCAAGGTGAATCATTTACTCCAGGACCAAAATCAATTTGTTTTTCCATTGACAAAGCATGATTGCAGACTTTCAGATTAAATAACCTTGGATAATTTGTTCAAAGGAAACAACAACAAAGAAGAAAGATAAACATCTGCAAGAGATCACAATTATGTGTTTAACTTTGTACCTCCTTCAGGAACCCACCTTCACACATGACTGACTAATGACTAGAAATGACTGAAAAAAACCCACTAGAAAGAAAACTAAAATACCAACACAGATTTTCCCAGCAGCTAATGAAAAGATTTGCTTCTGACTCAATAGATTTGAGAAAAGAAAAGAACAATAAGAACATGATATACATGATGTTAACAGAACTGAATGGTGTTTGAAAGCAAACCAATCTAGTACAGCAAGAAAAAAAATTGAAGCAGTGACCAGGAGCAACGAAAAGTAGAAATGCTCTTTTGTATCCTTAGCATCCTCACCAAACCCCATTTTCTGACTGTCCTTACTTAAAGGGCAGAGGAGAAGTTTCTCCAAAAGCTCAGATTCTTCCTCATTTCCTGAGACTTCAGAAAAGGCAAGACAGTCTGTGAACCACAGGAAGCTGTTCTTGGGCCTATGGTGTTTTTTGCAGCCTCATCAAAGTTAGGAGAACCTAACCCCCAACCAACTGCTTGAATTTACTGAGGATGCTCCAGTAGCCTTCAGCCAACCAAATCTAATATTATTGAAGTTATTATTAGTTAGTTATACACTCACCATCAGCCCATAGCATACATTAGCAGGTGTAGGAGCTTTTGTTTTTATTGGAGGAAAACATGACTGTAGGGGAATAATTAGCAGAAATAAGTTTAGAATTTAGGGCTCCACAGTGAGTATATCTATCTTTCTGCTCATTTACTGTTGCTACTAAAGAAAGAGAGAAAATAAATGTCCTTCAGGTCAAACAGCGCAAGACTTTTCCCAGCCTCCCGGCCCTTTCTCACCTGCCTTTTATATGGCACTGCCTCTGAGGCACAAAATGTCAAGTACAGTTGTAACTCTTCAACCAGTCGAGTCTAGAGTTTATTGGTGTTGATGGTCAGCACAGGTTAACAAAAACATCCTGTTGCTCCTTCTGAAATTCTTACTGAATTTCATGAGTATCTAGAGAGTTGTTTAAAACAGCAGGTTTTTTATAGTTTCAATGTTATCAGAGCATCCTGACAGAATGGAGAGAAGTGGACTGGGGACAAAGCCTCACTTTAGCATCTCCTGTTGTGTCAAAGCAGTTTCTAAAGCTTCAAAAAGATTAATGTTTTTTCATAAGTATTCATTTCTTCCACTCAAATGCTGTGTTGATAAGCTTTTTAGGGTAGCAGATAATGTAAAGGACTTCAAAGGCTTATGCAGGCATTCCCACTTGGCTTCCTGAATACAGCTGGGAGTCAAACTAATTGGCAGTCTGCAGTGAGGCAATTAGCTACAGGATGAAGTAAATTGGAAACAGAGACCTAACATTAAATATGCGTCATTACTTGAATATGTGCTTTGTTTTGTGTGAGAGGAACTATTATCACAGTATTGAGATAGTTTCAATACAGAAATAAATACTGAAATTCATCTCTGGGGCACAGGTCTGACCCCCCCCCCCCCACCCCACCCCTTTGTATCCTGTAGAGAAACTGGCCAACCAAGTAGGGTAAAACCATTATTAAAAAATTTTAAACTCTTATTTTAAATTATTTTAAAAGCGTGTGTTTTGACTGCAGATTTTGTACTTGGTAAGCCAGTACTAAAGAAGTGACCCGAGGTAGGTCCTGACCTCTACCACAGGGTAAAATGCAAATTAACAATTGGCTTCAATTACATTTTCCTGGTTTACTTCAGAGTTTAAAATCTAATTCAGCTCAATTATAATCACATCATACAGGAAGAGTGTTTAAATATTTCTTGGGCAGACACTGGCAGTAAAATAATGAGATTGCCTCTTTCCTTTTTTGTTCCTCTGAGATCATGGGGACTACAGCAAATATTCAAAGATAATAATCTTTTATAAATGAAAAAATGAAGTGGTGCCATTCACTGTGATGGATTAAATGATTTGAAAATATCATAGAATCATATAATAGAATGCTTTGGGTTGGAAACGACCTTAAAGTCCATCTTGTTCCAACCCCCTTCTCATGGACAGGGACATTTTCCACTAGACCAGGTTGCTCAGAGCCCCATCCAGCCTGATTCTGAACACGTCCAAGGATGAGGACCCCACACCTTCTCTGGGCAATCAGTTCCAGTGTTTCACCACCATTATAGTAAAAATTTCTTCCTTATATCTGTAAATCCAGAAAAGGAAATCTGAAAGTAGCTTACACCTGAGAGTAGGAGGATTGAGAATCTGCTCAGGTGAGTAAACACTAGATCAGGAGCAAGAACCCCCTACTGTCTCAACTCTGAGTTACCATACCAAGTGCATTTCTCTCTTGATGTTTCTCTTGCAACCCTTCAGTGGTTCACCTCGAAAAGGTGTGTCATGAGCCATATTCTACCTGCTTGGCAAACAGAAATATGCAGCTGAATCTGGGTTTCTAAGCTTTGGGCTATGGTACAGAGCAAGTTCACTGCTGCTTCTCTTCCTTTCCTTCCTACCTTAAACCAAAATTCAGTGCTGTGTTTGACTGCTAAGACCTCTTGGTTTCTTGACGTATCCTTTGATTGTATCTTCACCTCTCTTTTTCAAAACCCTTTTGGATCTTAATGCCATAAATTTTCTACAAGTCTTTTTAACTAACTCCCTAAAAAGTGGCTATAGAAACTAGTGCTGAATAGATACATAGGGACCTTGTTTAGGTGAGCAAGAAATAGTACCATATACGCAGTGAAATGTAAGTTTATGAGATTATTTGGCATTTCATGAAGGAAAGATACTATGACCTTGTCATCACCAGAAACTTAGCTAGGTCCATTAGGTGCTACTTTGCATCTGCTTTGGAATTGCCCTCAAGTGGCCACTGCATTCTGAAATCAAAGTGGTGCAATCCTAAAATAGATGTTCTTGTCATGAAACAGCTTTGTGCATTTCTGAATTAATTACTTTTATTTCAAAGCAGAAAGCCTACAGGGGGACAGGCAGCCTACACAGAGGGAGCCAAGTTGGTTGCATTCCACCATGTATCATTAATATCCTCATTGCATTTTTCCACTCACTTTTCCCTCTTGAACTGAATTTCATCTGTTTTGCAGGGTTGCTAGGGAAGTTTGGGAAATCTGGTGGAGAACTGGCACAGTCTTGCTGCCCAGGACAGGCAATTTGTGGCTTGTCAGATGGACTAAACTTATCTAGAACAGGACGATTCAGAGGAAACACCATGTTGGAGGATCTGATGTAGATATAGCATAATCCTAAATAAAGAAAATTAGTTTAAAAGTGCAGAACTCTGTATGCATAAATTGCTCCAGAAACAGTTCTTCCCATCGTTTTATGGCTTCATATTAAATTATGTCTTCCTTGGTTGCTGTTTGTACTAGGGCATGACAGGAAATTTAATGGACCTATACAGAATTTGGAAAGAAACCCTTCATCAGGAACTTTAGTGATAAGGAACAAGACTACTGGGTTCAAATTGAAAGAAGGGAAATTTAGGTTAGATATAGGGAAGAAATTGTTTACTGAGAAGGTGGTGAGGCATTGGAGCAGGTTCCCCAGAGAAGCTATGGATGTCCCAGCCCTGGAAGTGTTCAAGGCCAGATGGGATAGGGCCCCAATAATCTGGTCTAGTCGAAGGTGCCCCTGCCCATAGCAGGGGGCTGGAAGAAGATGCTCTGTAAGGTAACTTCCAACCTAAACCCTTCTATGATTCTATGACCATGCAGACTGAAAGCTGAAAGACTTTGATAAAAAATCCTATAATAAAATAACAAAAAGACCAGAGACAACATTCTAATGAAACTAAATTGTCATCATCGCTACAGTTCTGAGGCACCTGCTGTTTAAGCCCTCCAGTTTTGTCATTCATCACACAAGAAAGACATCAGCTGTGCCACCTCACTGGCTTTTCAATAGCAGCTCAAGGGCTCTGACTCTCCAAACTCAGACAGCTGGAGACTTGTAAAGGAAACAACTTCAGAACATATCTACTTTTGTTCAAATCTTAATTGCACCAAAGCCAGTTGTTGACAGGAATTTTCAACCTGCTGCAGTGTTGAGGAATTTTGTTGCTGGCAAAATTTTTTATTCAACAGATAATGCCTTGTGCTCCCACACAGCCATGCTTTTTGTTACAGTGGATTGGACCCTTCTAGATTTATGCTTCTCCTAAACTATCAATGCAATATGGTTAACACCAGCACACGCTGATATCTAAGTCAGTCCTCTGTACCAGTTAGATCCATTCCCATTATGTCTAATTGCATGCATTAAAAAGGCAAATATGCCATTTTCTTTGTGCTTTTGAAAATATTTTATTGCCCCCTGAACACAGATATGCCATATATGGACTTGCATACATAAAGTTTCCAGTAGCAGATTAGTTTGTTCTACATTTCCCCATTTAGCTTTTTAAATATTTGCTTGGATGTTTGTTGCTGCAGTGAGCAGGATTTAAAATTATATAAAAGCAATAATGAAGCAATAAAGTGCTCCCCTGTGTAGAGTTCATATTGCATTTAATTGGCACAATGGAGCAGTTTACAGCAAGTATTCTTAGGTGTGTGATAGTTTTCTGTTATTGTGCTGCAGATGTTTCTAGGTAACCTTTAAAAGGAATGGGAAATATAGAAATTTCAGATTGCTGCTTGAGTTTTATGAGCATATTTTATAGAAATCTATAGAGATAAGAACGACAAAAAATAATAGTGACATTATTACACAAGAATAGGCCACCATTAATATGTCTCAACAATGGTTCAATAAACCCCACAGTCATGGTGCAGCTTAATGTAAAAATCATGTTTGGCTTTTCCAGGCATAGAGGTCTACAGAAAATCAGCAGGGACAAAAGCTTACAGGAAAAATCATATAGCCAAGAAGGAAGGAATACCAAAGCTAATTTTGTAAGAATATGTTATATGTAATATTACCCCAAAGCATAAAACAGCTATGTATATTTAGGTATGTACACATACATAGTGCATACATGTTCTAAATACTTTCTAAATGTTATGCTCTCACTGCAATACCAGACAGATGCTTAATTTCAGCTCTGGAATCAAATGAATGAAGATTTTGCAACACTTTATTTTTTTTCTTTCTGTTGTTGTGTCCTCTGAACTGTTAGTAATAGCAATTTAACCTGTCTGAAGTCCCTAGGAGTCACTAAGCCTGAAGGGATTAGCTGTGGCTAATCTGCAAGTAGAATTGTCTGGATGTTATACAAGAGCTTGTAAAACTCTTCAGGTTTTGTGGGTCTTATCTCCTCACGCATTTTTCTCCTATGGTGTTACATTTCCTTGCTAGCCCTCTTTGCCCTATCATTAATGAACCTCTTTACCAGCACAGAATTCAGGAAAGCTCACTGGCCCAAGGTGCAGGAAGTTGAACTCAAACCCAAAGGACTCAGTACAAAAGACTGTAGACTTGGAGAACAGGTGTGCATATGTTCTCCCAGGAAAAAACATAAAAACCAACAACAAAACCTAAAGTCAAATGAATGAGATCCCAAACAAAGAAACAAGGGAGAAAAATGAAAAAAAAAACCCAAAAAAACCCCTCACACATATACACACACACCAAGTAGAAGGCATGGGAGATATCACCAATAAAAATTCCATGCATATGTAGCAAATTAAGCACAAATACAGGCTGAGCAAAGGACAGGTCTAGATTAGTCCTGGGTAGAAAGACTTGGGGGTGTTGGGATACCAAAAGAATAACATGATGCAGGAATGTGCTCTTGAAGCCCATAAAGCCAATTGTGTCCTGGGCTGCATCAAAAGAAGGGAGAGCAGCAGGTCAAAGGAGTTGATTCTTCCCCTCTCCTCTGCTCTAGGGAGGCCCCACTTGGAGTGTTGCATCCAGCTCTAGGTCCCACTGTATAAAAGGAATGTGAGAATTTCTTGGATTTTACTGTCCACAGATTACAACAAGTTTAATATATGAGCAAAATAATTGCTTTACTGTGATGAATTTGCAGAAGGAAATTACCATCTTAGTTACAGATATCCTCCACTTGAGGGAGTGTTCCTGTAGAAATGAAGTCCACAAGTTTGGGTTTGGATGCATTCCTATTTGTACTTGAGAATACTGGCAATAAAAGTACATTTAACTTTAACCAATTTAACAGTTATCATCTTATGTGATGCTGCCTAAACTGAAAGGCATTTTTCATTGCATTTAACAGTGACAGCCATCCCTAATTGTTTTCACTGAATGTTTGAATCAAGATGAGATATATATTTTCTGCATGACTAGAGAGACTATTGCCTTTAAAATCCTATCTCCCTGCACTGACATCTTTGTTTTTGTTCATAGTTTGCTTCTGGAAAGTTGAGTTAAATTTCCTGCCTGAACTGGTCACAAAGGTGTGTCAGCATCTCCACAGAATAATTCAGAGATGACACCCTGATTGTATCCTAAATGGTCTTAAGGGAGGTAGTGAAAATGGCACCAGACCCTTCTCCAAGGTGTACAATCAAAGAGAGCCAGCAAGAAACACAGCTTCCAGATTCCCAGCTAGGAAAATTTTTAAGTTAGGTAGTGGAATTGTCATCCTTAAAGATTTTCAAAACTTGATCTGTAAATACCCTGAGAATCTTTCTCTAAGTTTGAAATCAGACCTTTGAGGAGATAGTTGGACTAAAAGGGATACAAAGGTCACTTCCCACCTAAATTATTCAGAGTAAGAATCCAAACCTTGACACCATGAAAACACTTTCTTTGAACAGTGCCCAGCCAATTACTTTCCTGTTGTCATTCCCTTCAGAATTCCATAGACACGCACAGTCTGAGATCTCTGTTCCTACTTTGAGCAATGTCATACAACTTTCACAGAGATTATTAGCAAACAACCCTGGTCTACTCAATTTTTGAAAGCTATCATTAAAATAAGTAAATTTATTAATAATATTCTGTTCCTTTTCTGCAATATTATCCAAGATGAAAGACTGTAAAAGGTTTTGCACGTATATATATAACCCATACACAGCTTGCAATTAGAAATTTCAATATATAGTTTGATTAGAAAAGGGATTTCATATGCTTAGGTAGTAGAAATTACATTTTCCCTTAAAACTGAGGTTCAGGACTGAACTTTGTTCCTTTATTGTTTTGATTCTGCAGGACCATCCACAACCCAGCTAGATCAAGTCAGTGCTCTGAGAGACATCATGGTTTCACAATCCTCCTTTTGCTTACAAAGTTGAAGGATGCTTTATTTCAGTCTCTTGAACACTTGCAGTAGCTACCTCTAGAATGAAGAGTGAAGAGCTGTTACACACTGCTGGCTCCCTTGATTAGTGCAGCAATTCATGCTGTATATTCTCTGGTGCCTGTTTTGGTTTCATATTTTTTCAGAGATGAACACATCCTCCCATGATGAAGGTTTTCTTCACCCAAGGTCTATAGTACTTTCACAAATTTTGCCCCTAACATCTCCAACATTTAAATCATTTCACATACATTCGTTTCCATAGGAAAAAAATTAAACATTTTAAAATAGAAATTTGTCTAGCTCTCCTTGCCCCTTCATAAATTGGCACATCCTATATTTAGTATGTTCTGTGAATTACACTCCATGAATTCTAGTTAGAGCAGCACTGTCTGGCCAAGGACCGTGACTTAGAGGTAGGATCCCTGGGCTGGATTGACATTAATTAGATGTGACAGCCACCCAACACTCAGGCTGAGAGCAGATCCTAAAAGTGTCAGGAGCTCAACACATTTCAGTGGGAGCTTCTATCCTTGACAGCAGAGAGTCTAACCTGCTTGAAAAGGGAGCTTGCAATATTCATTGCTTAAAATTGATGGGAGAAATACCACCTCATTAAGAGTGGGATTCTTTAACTGTTCCTTGCATTTTTAATGTGTTAAGCAAGGCTCTTCCCCACAGTGCAGCAAGCACAGAGTAGGGTAATGCAGGAGTGATGAATGCCTGTCTCTGAGAGTCTGTCAGACCCAGCTATGCAGCCCCGGCAACGCAGAGGGATGTTAAAAATGCCTCTGCAGGAGCACAGACAGGAATGCCTCAGCAGGAACTGCAAGTGCAGAATCCCTTTAAGACCCAGTAGGCCTGACTCAATGAAGCGTTGGGGCATGTGATGTCTGGGGATGTCTCTAGATTGAGTGCCTGCTCTGGGTCTTCATAAAATCACTGAGTTTTAAAGTGTGGTTTTCAAAGTAAACACATTTGAGGGCACGGAAAGCTGGGTTTGGGGGGAATGGGAGGAGGAAATGAGTGTCCAAGAGTATAAATCCTGGAATCCTGATTAAGAAAAGCACTCAAATTTAAACACAAGCCCCAAACACTTTTCTGCAGAGGATGTGTGGGATGAATCCATGCATTACAAAGTATGGCATAATGCTTAGTAGAGTGTGACATTAATAAGAGAACATGACTACTTAGCACTTGAAACAAGTGTTTTAATCTTTTAATTCCAGCATTACTAATGGTCTAAAGCTTTTTAGGTTGAAATGGTTTCTTGCACTCTAGCCTCCTTTGTTTTCCTGCCTAAGATAAGGAAAGCAAAAAAGTGCTGCAGGGAAAACAGCAGCACACCTTCTTCTGTTAACATTGGCCAAAACATCTAAACTTGTTTTAATGAGCCTGGTGGTAAGAACAAATATACAAAAAAAAACCATGGCCAGGTGGACAGCACACAGGGTGGAAGTCTGCTAGTGCAGAACTACTGAGCATTTGTTTTTCCATGAAGTAATGTATGATTAGGCAAAAAGACTAAACACATATCTTCCTGTGGGACAGGCAGTGGGAGATTTGTTTTTTTCTGTGTTAAAATGAAGTTGGATATAAGGCATTAGGGATGAGGCCCCTTGGCAAGCCTTGGTTGTCTCTTGTAGTAATGACTTTCATAAGGTTTATCTGCAGATCTAGATCTATCTGCTATCCTTCTTCTCAGGAACTTTGTTTCTTTCTTGAAGTTTTATCTTGCCCAAAAATTCAAGTGTAATATGCTCCCAGGAGGATTCTTGGGGCAGTGACAGACTCCAGATAGATCTCAAGGCAATTGTACTGTTTCCATCCCTTCCTCTCGCTGCTCAGAGGCAATGCAGTACAGGAGAGAAGTATATTCAGTGCATTTGAAAAAGAAAACATTGCACTTGTTAAAAATTGTGGTGAATATAACTGAGTTCAACCCTGCTGGGTGTCCTAGAAAATCTCTCTTGGATGTCAAAATATGGCTTCTCAGGAGGGAAATTTGAGAGAGATTTCTCTGAGGCTTCACCCTAAACAGGCTTGCTACTCTGTCATAGAAAGAGATTTCTCTTTCTGGTTGCTCTTTGTTGACCAGAGAGGGTGTGGACTGCCTGGGATTGGGCTCTGAATAACCTGGTCTAGTGGGAGGTTTCCTGCTCATGGTAGAGTGTTTAGACATAGATGATCTTTAATGTTCCTTCCAACCCAAATTGTTCTATGATTCTATGATTCTGAGACCTGGTGGGATCCAGACATTGTGAGCTGTGTGGGTGTGTCTGAAGGGCAGACAGTGAGGCAGCAGCATCCTTTACAGTTTAACGAGGGCAGAAAAGAAAACCTTAAGAAGTAATCAATGTGACGAATGTCATGAGAATGTCTTTCGAAAATTCCCACAATGTTTCTTGCTTCTGAGGCACAGTGGGAGTTAAAGTCAGCATTTTAAGGTAGTGGAGTAGATCACTTACAGTGTCAGCATTTCTTTTTTTTGTATGCTCTGTACAGAGATGTTTTTCCATCAGCATGACTTATTGAGAAAGCCGCTGTATTTTACAGCAATGGGTCAAATTGGTCACTTGCCCAGGTGCACAAGGACATCCTGAAACACATTTCATAATCTTCTGATTCACTGCGCACAACACATATGCATTCAAGATATTTCATTATCAGAAAGTACCCTGATCTAACAGTTTAATGCAATTTTTATGATTATGGTAGGTGGAATAATAAAACTAAATAATTTCAGAGAACTATCCACAGAAATTGTAAAAATAAAAAAAATCCGCTACAAAGTCTCAAAAAAAAATGTTAACATACTGAATTATCTCTGTTATTTCAAATGCTCCTGTAGGAGTAGCTCCATATGAGACCTGTAATACAGAGTCAAAAATATTAAAGCCACTTATAATTGAAATAAAATCCAGCAATAAAGTAGATGGATAAACATACTGCTATCACACTTCTGTGGCCTCATATTTGAGTGCAGTCAGTTAATACACCACAAATCTGTTGAGACAAGACCTGTAACTTTTGATTAACACCCTGTTAGGGCTGCATTCATTGTGTAAAGATAAATACTAACAGAGATTTTATCCCACCTAAGCAGGCTGTTGGTTCACCTACTGACTAATACTCTTGTGTTTGGGCAATAGCAACCTTTGGGTCTTTGAAGGATTAGCAGATTTGTGAGCTTTGAAACTCTACTGCAATTGAATTCTTAAAGTTGCCCTAAAGCAATCAGTACTTTTGCCACTTCTTTCTAATTCACTTAACATCTGACAGGTGGAGTGAGATGGGTAGTTTTCACTGGTTACAACCCAATTCTTTCTAAATCTCTCCTTAATGAGTCTGTTTCTAGGACTTCCTGTCAGGCAGAACTCTGAGCACTGGAGAAGCTACAAAGATGGGATGGACTTAAATATTCCAAGTCATTTTCTGCACACAGGAAAAAGAAAGAACAGTGAGGCTTTTCAAGCTTGCAAGCTGCTGTTATGAACTTACAATTCAAATCATTTGACAGTTTCTGTGTTAATTCCAATTGTACTAAAATGACTGTACTTTGTGCATGAAATGTTCCTATATAATTTGATTATAACCTGGTGGAAAAAAGGCTAAGTTGCTAGAAATTAAGAGACTGAATCTAAAGAAAAGAAATGTCTTTTGGTGGCTAAGGTGTTAGCAGGACTGGTTGTTCAGAGGAGCTTAACATGTGGGGATAATTTGCTAAAGGATTTCCCAGAGGGTTAATGTGGTAAAAGAAGTCAGATGTGTTACAAGATTAATACAGCTGCTTTGTCATCAAAGTTCAAGTGGTCATCAATTACATCAGTGTAATGGGGTCAACCACAAACTGTCAAAACTATTCAGATCACAAACGGGACAACCGCTGAGACAAAGATGGGGAAAAATATAATGCAACAAGGACAAAACTTATATCAATTTGTTGGCTTATAGGATGTGTTATTATAGATTAACTAGCTGAAACCTCATAAAAGAGTTATGAAAAGATTAACTTGCTTATAATCATTTGGAAATGGCAGTACATCTTCTACCAAATGACCTGGAGGGGACCATTTGTTGCAGCACGAATATTGGCTGAAACTGGGCAAGATCTCAGTTGGAAAGGAAAATATCATCTTCATTATCTGCTACTGTCTTTGATGATAGATAAAGCAGACAAAGGTAAGATAGAGCCAAGGAAAAAAACAATTGACTCCTAATATAAAACAACCACCATAAACTGGTGTCTCATTTTGTCTTGTAAAAGAGCATCAAAGAAGATGCAAGGAAGACAAACCATTTCAAATAACAAAGGAAACTAAGAATATCTGGAGAAGAAAAGAGAAATCTAAACCCATTTGCCTCAGAAAAGCTATAGTTCCTGGTGAAAACCAAGATATTTTCAAAATATTAAATATAGATATAAAATTAAAATTTCCTCACAGGAATTATTGTTAACTTAGGATTATTAGATGAAAGAGAATTTTTAAATGTTATCTAATTTTCCATATTTATGGCCTACTTCTTACTTTTTTTCAATTAAACTTTTCTAGGTTTCAGTTTTATTTGTTGTAGGCAGACTTACTAGAACACTTGATAATGCATCTCAGCCAAAATTTTGCTGTAGGCCAGCCAGGTATTTGTGCTGGTCATGTGTGTTTCTGACACATCCAGTGTCAAATCATATCCAAAGATGGCTCCTGGCTTCCTAAGACAGATACCTAAACAGTGCATCCTTCTCTTGGATGTCTTGTTCTCCACAGTGCAAAGGAGAAAAGGAAACAGGCTCAGAGTAGATACTGGCATTTTTGGAAGAGTTGGGAGTGGCAGACATGAAGTGTTACGAACTGACTGTAATCCCTATTCCCCATCCCCCTGCACTACCTGAGGGGAGAAAGTAAAAAAATTTAAAGTGAAGCTGAGCCTGAGAAGAAGGGAGAAGGTGGGCAGAAAGTGTTTTAAGATTTGTTCTTTCTTCTCACTATCCTAATTTAATATTAACTGCAATAAATTTAATTAACTTCCCCAAGTCAAATCTGTTTTTCCTGTGGCAGCAACTTCTGGATGATGCTCCTGTCCTTATCTTGACCACTGAGCTTTTCTATCATATTTTCTGCTCTACCCAATGCAGTTGAGAAGGGGAGTGATCGAGTGGCTTGGTGAGCACACAGCAGTCAGCCAGTGTCAGCCAGTCAACCCACCACAACATTGTATGCATGGGAGCTTTTTACATCATGCTAAGAATTACAATATAAATACTCAGATTGTCAAATTCCTCCAAAGGGTTAGTGGAGAACAATTTTCCTAACTCACAGTACTGCTTTATCTCTGAAGGCCAAAAATTCTTGCCCTGTTACCCTGAGTTCCTATTGGTTGAAGGCTTGTTATCCTCCCCAGCACCAAAATATTTCAGCTCTCTTCATTTCACTAACTGCATGACATGAAAAGGTCCATCAGGACAGACTAAGAGTCCAGTGCCTATTCTCACTAGCCATCAAAAAAGCAACAGAAGGAGAGCAAGAAAAGTGCAAGTCCTTGATATCGCCTCAGCTGCCAGCTATTCTAATCTCAAGAACATCTAGAGATTAGTGCTACCACTGCTTGTGGTTCTTCAGTAGATTCTACTCCCTGTAGTTTTTCTGGTCTCTGAATGCACATGAAATCTTCTCTGGCTCTTATGCAGCCTTGCTGCCCTGGATTCTTGCTTTGTTAGAGCTTATTTTTGTTGTCATTATTACAAGAAAATGAGAAGATTTCTTATTAATGACTGAAATCTTAGACAGCCTAATGACTCAACCAATGGCAATGATTTCTGTGGCTGCCAGACCACCTCAAGTTTTAGTGAAGATTTCTTTGAGGCCAGTCATTCACTGGTGCCTGTATTTCACTGCAAAAAATGGGCACAAGGAAGGGTGTGAAAAAGCAATTCAGCTGTTGGTTTGAAGCGTGGCCTCTGGGAAATGGATATTTAAAAGCCTTACTGGGTAATTCTTACAGAATTGGTTCATGTGCTGAATGATGGGTACACTTCAGCAGCTCAGCTGCTGAATCTTTCCCCTTGGTATTTCTATCTTCCTTACCTAGGAAAGAAAAAACACTTGAGACTTAATCTAAGAGGGTGGTTTTCATTGATCTTCACCCTACAGCTTTTGTATAACAGTCACCAAGAAATAGGAAAGAATCACTCTTTCTGTAGCATGCTAAGATTGGTACTTCCCCAGAGACTACAATGAGCTGTCCTTTCTTTCACTTTATGAAGACATTTTAATCAGTGAGCTATGATGTAAAACACTACCTTCCACTGAGCCATCTGCTTTCCATTTCCTGGATCTGTCCTAGTTTTCTGACTTCATAGGTCTGTCTGAGGGGACCCTCTTTTGTGAGAAGACACCACAAGCTGTCCCCATGTCACACACATACACACAGTTCCAGGTGGCTCCAAGGTGGACACACCACTGGTCAAAACTGGACCCATCAATGATGTTGGTGATGCCTCTATAACGAGATATTTGCAGAAAGGGGTAAAATTCTGCACAGCAGCTGGGAGAGAGGAGTGAGAATATGTGAAAGGAAGAGCCCTGCAGACACCAAGGTCAGTGCAGAAGGAGGGGAAGGAGGTGCTCGAGGCACAAGAGCACAGATCCCCCTGCAGCCCATGGTGCAGACCATGGTGAGGCAGCTGTGCCCCTGCAGCCCGTGGAGGTGCAGGGTGGAGCCCCTGGAGGATCCCAGAGCTATGAAAGAAGCTGCTGCCTGTGGAAAGTTAGGGCCAGAGCAGGTTTTCTGTCAGGAGCTTGCTCTTAGGAGATTTAGCATCCCTACAACCACAGCTGCATACAAATTAGCTCTATTTCCACTAAGCAAGCTATATAGATAATACCACAAGTGCATACTACATGTACACAAAGTATTATTACTATAATTTATATATATATATATATATACACATATATATATGTATATACTGTATGTTGTAATAAAGCAAATATTTTCAAAAATGACCGTTGAATTTGGACAGTCATTGAAAGCCACTAATTAATACAAGTTAGTGGCAATGCTTTTTCTGGGCCTCCAGTTTCAGGAATCATATGGGTCTGTGGAAATTTTCATTGCCTTTTTCAGAAAAAAGATATTCCTGATTTTGTTTGATGACAAAAGCTGGAAGAAAAAAATTGTATGAAGCCTTCAGTGTTCAGAAATCGGAAAAGAAGGATGTATTTTTTTTTTTTTTAAGAATCTCACTACTCTGAAACCAACAGACTTGTATTTGGGAACATTTTTTCCTCATGACCTTTGAATACTTGAAAAGCATTGTTGTTGATTTTGTATTTTCAGTGTCTCCCTTGTATAACAGTAACACGCCCACCAACAGCTCAGGGGGCCCTGCAGGGCTCTCACAGCTCCAGAATTCAGTCTATTTTTACTTCAGTACTTGGAAGCAGATACACCGTGTGTATCTATTCTGTGGACAATGAGCACATACAAATCTGAGACATGGTTTTTGAGTCTATGATTTTTGGTGCCATCTGCACAAACGCATGGCACAATGATTTCTCCTCTTATAAATGTCACCTGCCTGGGATAATTTGGTACTGCTGTTGCAAGTTTGCTCAAAGAGACATGAGAAGAGCTACAATCTCTTCTCGTTTCCCTTGTGAACTTGAAATGTTGTATTTCTTTCCCATGTAATTTTAAAAAATTTCATCGTGTCATTTCCTATATTCAATTTTTTTTCTTTAATCACTTCAACACATGGCTCCACCATGTTCTTGCTGATAGTCCCATCCGTTTGACATATGTACTCTTATTTCTAATTATTTACTTTATTAGAGTATCCTTTTATGAATCTCCATTGCAAGATTATCCCTTATATCTTTATTAATACTCAAGAAATATTTTGAAATTAATTTCTCTCTGTTAACATTTTTAAATTTTTACTGTCCCACTTAATTTCTTTCTTAGATGGTAGAGTACATCACAAATGATTTTATTGCTTTCAGAGCAGAGGACCAATGTGCATCCAGATGTACTTATGGTTTTTGTATCTCTTTAATCAAATTTGGCTTTATAGAAATGCAAATTGAAGCTATTTCATTTCTATTCAAAGTTTACTTGGGATGCATAAGCACACAGAGGCAATATATAAAAATAAAAGGAGACAGCACTTATAAAACCACAGAGGATATTTTATAGATTTTAGAGACCTTGTACCTCTCAATCTTAAGCTTGATTCTTAGCTGCACTTCCACAGCAATCCCCAGATCACGGGGCCATGGGACTCTTGACCTGAGGTATAAGGCTCATAAAAGCTGTGATGAAGCTTTCACCCTTCATCATGCAATTCAGGATTTATTAGGAAACAGGAAACCTTTGGACATGTGCATTTGCACCATGGTGGTTATTGCAGCAGGCCAGGAATGGGAGACGTAAGATCCTGTGCTTTTTCTCTTTTTTATAAAGCCACACGGATGCCTTGGTTCAGCCCCAGCCAGCAACCAAACACCACACAGCCACTTTCTCCCTGCCCCTACAGCAGGAGGGGGGGAGAAGAGAGCAGTAAGTGGAAAAGTGAGAGAAGGAACTGTGTGGGGGAGGAAAACTGAGCATTAGTCGGGTACTAAACTGCTCAGTCTTGTCAGCACAGCGGCATCCATGAGCATGCCAGGAGGCAGAGCTGAGGCAGCTGGAGCACTGCTGCTGCCAGGAGCTGAGGCACTGCCGGGCTGGGCACCTCAGGGCTGGCAGCTGCCTCTACGTTTTGAAGACCACAAGGGTGGATATTAAGCTTTGTCATCCACTGATTACATCTCCTTTTAGATCTGACTTTCCTTAGAGAGTTCAATCAGTGGTAAGTCTGCATTTTGAGTTGTGCGGGGCTGTGCTATCAAAGCTCAGGTGAGGCTTCACAGGAGTCGTGAACTGCTGCTTTGTGTGGCAGGCTGGGCCCATTCCCATGGGCTGGCTTTATCAGGAGATAGGAGTTATGTCCTCTTCAACTGCCTACTTGGGCTAAAGCTGTGTGGCTGCAGCCCTTGTCTCTCCTTGCCAGGAACAGAAAGCACTGCCTGGGGCTTGTATTTCCCTTGAACAAGTACAGAATGTGAGCTCCAGCAGAGAGGATTTGCCACAACATTGCAAGCCCCTAGCTGCCCCGAGACATGGTGTTTCCAAGTATACTGCTCTGCATTCCCACACCAGACTGCAGCTTAGGATGTGAAGATGGAGGGTGACCCAGGCAAACAATGCATGTGAGCTAATTGAGATGGAAACCCTAAAATGATTGCCATTTATATGTGTACATACAGCCAGATTAATAAACATTGCAGGAAGAGGCATATAAAATGGGTAGATGGAGAAGTAGATCTAGTGAACATGATAAATATTCATCTTGTTTTATTATGCTGGTCATAGAGTTTGCAATATTTCCAATCACTATCTATATCTTTTTGAGTGTTTTGATTATGATCCTCTTTTTGGACAGAGCATTTCACTTTTTTCCATTAGTCTAATGTCTGCACTTGGATAGAGATGGAGACAGAAGGAAGCATAATTCTTGGCCTTGGAGACCTTAGAACATCAAAGGCATCTACTGTAATGTCAGATTCTTAATGTTAATAACCATGAGACCTATGAAAGGGCAGACTCTTACCCCTACTTCTGCCAATTTGCTCTATTTGTGTAGTTTTCATTAATCTCAGGGAACCCCACTCATCACTTTCCCTGAAGGCTTTCTGCTGGCTGGATTTGTTACTGTCTGAACTACCTGAAATAAAGAGCTTTTATAATCCATTTGGTGTAACCGTTTCTAGAGACTGGCTCTCTTTCCTCTCAGCTCGGCTCCTTCCTCAATTTCATCAGCAAGGCTGCTGGCAGAATTCCTCCTCTTTCTGTTCCACCATGACTATATGTTGAGGGTGTCTCTATTTTGTCACCTTTCCCAGGCAGTGAATCTTTTCTGATAGACTCAAGTTGAAAAGGCAAGCTGAAACATAATAGATCACTTTTGGGTAGTTACTCAGAACCACTGGTGCAAAATAAAAATTTTGATCAGAATCTGACATTAATCCTTAGTGTGCGCACATGAGAAAAAGTAACACAACAATTTCTCTATGTGTGAGTCTATACTCAGCAAACAGTCTGACATTATTATTAAGCAAAGGTTAAAAACCCCACAATGTTGCATTTTTTTGTTTTATTGCCCATTATTGCCTCTGTTTTCCTAACTCATTTGTGCCTTCAGATCAACAATAGCAACAAAAATTTCTAATGAAAGAGAAAATAACAGAGTGAAATAAAAGTTAAAAAAACAAGCGATGGAAATGAAAACATTTTCTCACCACCAAGCAACCGATGCCGAGAAAGTCATCAAGCAGTGACCCCCCCCCCACCACCACAACTAACTTCCTCTCTAGTTCTAGAGATGTCACATGGAATGGAATATAGAATCACAGGATCATAGAAACATAGAATGCTTTGGGTTGGAGGGGACCTTCAAGATCATCTTGTTCTAATTCCCCCACCATGCGCAGGGGCATCTTCAAAAGGATTAGGTTGCACAGAGCCCATCCAACCTGGTCATGGAGACTTTTAGGGATGGGATGTTTACAATTTCTCTGGGCAACTTTTGGCAGTGCCTCACCATCCTCACAGTAAGAATTTCTCCCTAATAGCTAATCTAAACCTACACTTTTTCCGTTTGAAGTCATTCCCCCTTGCATAGTCACTACACTTCCTTGTAAAAAGTCCCTCTCCAGCTGTCTTATAACCCCCCTTTAGATGCTGACAGACCACAAAAAGGTCAACTTAGAGCCTTCTCTTCTCCAGAATAAGCAACACCAACTCTCTTGGTCTCTGTGATCTGGATGAACCTCTGTTCTGGTTTTGGCTGGGATAGAATTAATTTTCTTCACAGTAGCTAGTATGAGGCTATGTGTCCTTTGTCTAAGCATAGCTGGCATTTAAATAAATTCAAAAACTTAGAAACCTGACAGAAACTAAAAAGTAACAGCCTCAGTCTTAACGACTCTAATAAAAGCTCCTCATCAAGTGTCAAGTCAAGGAGACAAGATGGCACCAAAGGCCAAAGAGAGAAAAATCCTGAAATAAACATTTTTTGCAAGGCAGCCAGTAAAGAAGCAAAATTCAAGGCGCAAGGTAAAACCAGCAATTTTTGCCCTAGAAAATTCATATACCTCTAAGTAATAAAAACTTCATGCTGTGTCAGATTTTCATAAAACTTCTTGTTGAGGAAGTTGTCAAGTATCAATGCTTCTTGATTTGGTCCTGGATCAGTCCCAGATGTTTCTGTACACCCTGACCCTGGTTCCTTGCTATTCCTTGCTTCCCCATTCATTATGTTCATCTCCTTTGCAGGTTTTTGGATGTGGCTGAGGCACCACTGTTAAAGGAACACGTCACGGACATATTTTCTGAAAAATACCTTTGCTAGGATTTTTCTCTTGATAAGCTGAGAGGCCTCAGAAATGAAATGCAAACCATAGCTATCTGATGGCTGTGGAATTTGGTCTGGAGATGGTTTACCATCAGGTGCATCTTTGATTGGTCTCATGTGGTTGTTTTAATTAATGACCAATCACAGGTCCACATCTGTCAGGACTCTGAGCAATCACAAGATTTTATTATCATTCCTTTCCTTTTTAGTCTTCTGATGAAATCCCTTTCTTCTATTCTTTTAGTATAGTTTTAGTATATAATTTTCTTTTAATATAATATATATCATAAAATAATAAATCAGCCTTCTGAAACATGGAGTCAAGATTCTCGTCTCTCACCTCCTCCTTGGGACCCCTGCAACACCACCAAAGGTACATCTTGCAGTGGCCCTTTCCTTGCACGGTTTGTGAAGATTAAAAACTTGGATTCATGGAAACAGAAGATAATTGGATAGATTTACATGGTACAGCAAATTAACCTTTGGGCACCCCTTGTTAGACACCACTGACTTTTAAAGCTTTAACAAAGGTGCCATTTTTGAAATCAGAACTTTCAAAACTACGTAAACTCTGTAGATGCCAGGTGGAACTATTACCTGTTGCTGTAGAATTGAGCTGCTATAGCTTTACAGAAAGCTTATTTCCTGGAAGAAACCAGGCAATTACCAAACTAAAAGAGCTTTCTGTTGTTGACCTTCAGAGAAGCCTACCAGGAAATTTTCGTTTTCTCAGCTTCCACTTCTTGGAGTAGTGTGCTGTGGCTTTTCTCAGTTTAATATCTCATCTTTGTAAACTCTTATTGCTGAATTTGAAACATAGGACGCAGAGGTTCCGATCTTAATTAGGCATCTGATGCACTGCAACTGTAAAGGGGATAATTTTCGGAAAATTAACATTCCCAAACTGTGCAGTCAAATAAATTTCCTGGTTGAGAGATGTAGTCGGTGTAGCTGCAACTGTGCCACCAAGTACTGGGGATTTGTTGAGGGTCTTGTAATACCCTCAGCCAGGGGGTATGAGAGTTTCAGGTTCCATAAATAAAAAAGTAAATGAAACCACAATGCAAATATTTTTGCTTTTGCAGCACAAAAGCTGAAAATGTAAAATAAATACTAGACTGACACTGCATGCAATCACCTCTCTCTCTCTCTCTTTTTTTTTTTTTAAGACAATCTAATATTTCTATGGAATCATGAAAAGTCAAGTATGTAACACTGCTGCAGGTACCAGCTTGTCCTGACAGCTGAAGAAAAATGAACCTGCTATATCCTAGACATGCAGGTACCCATTTTACATATTTAGGCCATTTTTTACCCAGTCAGACATCCAAGAACTGAGCCTGGTTACTAATGAGCCTCCAAACTGATGATGCATCTATTTGTGAGCCAAAAATTCTGCCTGTAAAATCAAACTTTGAACTGAGGTTCTTTGAAGAGCTGGATCCATAAAAGTTGCATTTGGAATTGGATATAAAATAGGGAGAAAAGGTGGAAGGTTTCTGTCTCAGATATGTAACCCTTTAACCGAAGTCAAACATTAACCTGGATGGTTTAAAAGAGAAGTTGTACAGAAAGTAAGCAGTTTAAATAAAAGATGGACTTTTATATATGTCATAAATTGGCTACATATGAAGAAAGCTGAATTAGCTCATGGCTACTTGTATGTGCCTACTTTGACTAATGAATGAATTTTACAAATTACTCATATTCCATGTTTTGTCAGAAATAACATCTTTTATTACAATAGAACCTGCAGTCACATGCATAAATATTGGTGCAGTAAAAGATATTTTAATTGACTGTTTCCTGGCAATTGACACTAAATTAATTTCTCACATCTGCTTGCCAGTTTCACTTCATCCAGCTACAAAAGTTGTTTCAAGAAGTAAAACAACACTGCTCTTTAAAGGTGCACATTCTCTTTCCCTCTGTCCCTCCCTCCCCATTTTACAGAGTCAGGTAGGTTAAAACAGAAAAAAAAAAAGAAGATAAAATATTTATGTACAACAATTCAAGCTGAATGCATTAAGTACTGTTGGAACAGCTATTCCTGAATAGAAAAATTATTGGAAATACATTATCTAAATAAAAAGGTGTGTAAGAATAACAAAGCCTGATTTTCAGATTCCCAAATGTCTTTCTATTGAAGGCCGACCCTGGTCAAATAAATTACGATCTTTCTGGAATAACTGAATAATTATCTTTCACTCCATCCATTTTCCTATCAGCAATATGTCTATGCTGCCCAAAGTATTTAGGGTCATGAGGTTTTTTTTTTTATGGAGCTTCAATACGGAAAATGAAAGACATTCTGTCATTACTGGTGTTGCAAATGATGTCTGGGGGTGAAGATGTTCACCACTGTTTTCTTTGAGTGTTTGGGGTGATCTCTCATGTCCAGCACCTCTCTTGCTCATCAACATGTGGTTTGAGGTGCTGGGACATCCAGAGGGATGTATCTGGAGAATTAGAATGAAAATTAATTTTAGTTCTGCTTTGCAGTACCTTTGCCCAGTTGCAAGGCAATAGAGACTCATTGTTCATTACTTATTGCAAACAGAAAGGGAAAAAATTTAATTTTGAAATGGACATGTGATTAAGATGCCTGGTCCCTGGTGACCAGCAAAGAGGACATAGCACAGAGTGCATCAAAAAACCTAAGGAAATCCAAGCTGTTAGGACTGACACAGTATAATTAAACTTTACATTTCCTGAAAGGGTATTGGCACAAACTGAGCTCATTAATTCTAAATTAAAGCTTTTAATCTGGCCTGCCTACAACAACAACCTCCTCTAAAAAGGCTCTGTTTGCTAGATATTCAGGTTGCATTCACACATTTATTGCATTACAGAAAAATACATGACAGATTTTTATCACTTTAGTACAAATAAAAATGAGCATATGTAATTATGTAACCTCCTAAGGAGGCCTGATTCTTTGTGATAATCTTCTAATTCTCATGGTGTAAATATGTATGACTTTAGAACATACATCTTGTATAGTCCTTAGTCTAGCAATTGGCCACACTCTGTCCTCCATCTTCCAGAGGTGGAAAATCTGCCCAAGAAGTGACTGCAGTGGAACCTGACATGACAGAATCATTATGGAACAGATGATGAGCCCATACTTTAAAGCTGGTTTATGCAATAGAGGGCAGAACAAAAATATCTCTATATGTCATTAAAGTGTTTTATTTATGCAGGGTTGTTTTAATTACTGTTATACCAGATCTTTAACCATAGTTCTCAAAGTCTTATGGAATCTTCCATTATGTTTAGTGTGTATTGCTAGAAGCCACCAAATAAAGGTGATATGAAGATAAGCAAAACACATTAGGAACTGCTAAGTTTGTTGCGAGTTGGGCATAAAAGCATTTTTGGATGAAATGGCAATTTCCTCTGCTGCACCTGAGACCCACGGATTCCTAAGCGAAGTATGGGGCTCAACTCATGAAAAATTAGCCCTTTAGAAGCTGTCTGAAATATCTAGTTCCTTGTATTAACCACAGTGTTGGCTCAGGGTATGAATTGTTACCCTTAAGAAGGAGCCCATATGACTTGACTTAAATGATGCTTTAAACTCGAAATAACAGAAGTGGCACTAGTTCTGAATTGCAGCTTTGTTGCTGAGATTATTAAACTGGTGCCATGACATCTGTGCAGCCACAGCTTCCGTTTGCAGACCATCTGCAGCCAATCTGATCAGCCCATGCAGTCACACGTTGCTTTATAACCTTGACCAGCTTAACTGAGGTGGAATAATTGAAGCTAATTTTTGTAGCACAGGCAAGCCTTTGATAGATTTAGAGCACTAAAGCTTTACAGCACCATGTATTTATGCTAGAGGGCACTCATATTTTGTTCTGAGCAGTATCAGAGCTTGGCATTTGTAGAATATGTATCCCCAAAGCACGGTGCCAACAGTAACTTTAAGGAGTGCTGTGAGGTAGGTGTGTAAATAGATCCCTGTCTTACAGATGGGGAAACTGAGGCAGGAAGCTTAAGGCATCTGACACAGATCACAGCAGGAGTTAAAGAATGTTTAACACAGGTATGAAAGGATATCCAAGAATCCAACATCCACAGCATCCAAGACAACTTGAAAATTACTCTCAAAAAAGCCAGATCATTATATATATATGAATCCATACATCTATGTCTCTGCAGATTAATTCTGGATGTGAATTTTTATATTTTAAAACTAGAGACTTTGCTTTCTTATTCCAAAATTCTGTGAGAAAAATGGAAGGCTTTTGGAAGAGAGCATAAGGAGCTATCTCTCTGTCCCTAGCTCTCCAGAGAGAGAAAAATAGCTCTTGTCTGCAGTGCCTGTGTAGTAACAGAGCATTTAGTGACAGAGGCACAATGTCATAGAATCATTTACGTTGGAAAAGAACTTTGAGTCCAAACATACACCTTACATTGTCAAGTAGGATGAATTTTACAGGCACAGGAAACTCATAGGTCCCACAGTATAAGGTCAGCTTGAGGAATTTTTTCCTTTTTTTTTCATTTTTCCTATGCAGCAGGTATTCACTAGACTCAGAATTTCACTCCATTTCCAGCTAAGTGTTCAGAGAAGTATTGCAGTGGCATCTGCAAACATAAGGCATCATGTGATTTTGTCTCTTCCCTTCCATGCTGTTACACATCTCTAAGAAGAGGAACTCATCTCTGAAGACAGCTCCTGCAACTGAGAGTTCACACTTTAGGAAGGAAAACTCTGAGTAAGAACAGAATTTGCAAGTGATTTGTCTATTGCAGGAAAGAGGCAAAGTTGGTCTTGAAGGGGCTTGCAGCCAGATGTCGAGACTTCTCGTCTAGACACACTTCTCTGAATGACTCCACCAACCTGCATTGTTTGTGAGATGCTGAAAGCCAACAACTTCGTTTCCACAGTACAGCTCAACAATTTTTCACATCTTACGGAAGTGTCTCTTAAGACTGTTTCGTTTTGCTTGCTTCCTGTGATGATTCATATACATTTTAGAAGAATGTTTTCAGAAAGCAAATACCCTTCTGCTCAACACAGATGGATTCCTGAAAAGTTCTGCTGGTGTCTTGGAGTGTGGATAGTGAATTTTCCCAAGAGAATAAACATAATGAAGGGATGCATGTTAGGACTTATAGAATACACACAGTTTAAACACGTGGGGATATCTGTGGCATGAGGGATGAGATGCAGGGAAAAATATCAGTGTGAGGTTTCCAGAGGAAATGCAGGCTTTATAGAATAGATATTTATTAAATTAATAAAACCCTTTCTGAAAACCCTGATCTGCTTCAGCCATGAGACTGTACCCCTGACTGCCTGTTTTGTCACCTCTCACCCTTGACTTGTTCCATTTTGCTTCATCTAAGGCTATCAACTATGAGAATGCATCTCCTCAGAAAGAGGGAGCCAATTCTTGATCAGTCTCAGAAGCTCAGATCTTCTGGAGAACTGAATGATGTGAAATGTTCCTGCATTTCAGTCCAGTCACTACATCCAGGAGACTGAACTTGCAATGGGAATATTTAACTGAGAGCATTCTTGGTGTCTCTTTCTGAACAGCTCAACCTTCATTTTCATCATAACCTTCCTTATATGAAACAAGATCATTCAAGTTTGAGGGGTGACAAAGAGTGCAGTGATGACATTTGCCTGGTCAAGGTACTGAGAAAACATCCTGGAAATCAATGGACAATTAGGGTGCTGCTGCAGTCTCATCACAAATACGAATTTTCAGTAATCATGTTGGCAAAGAAATGGGTTTTGATATCACTGGTGCCACCCAAATAGAAAAACACAGCCATCACCATGAGTCTTACTTGACCAATAGCCTTAGAGAGATTTGAATAGTTGCTAGGAATGAACACCTCATAATAAATTTTAGCTGAAAAAAAAAAAAGGAAAATTCAAATATATTTTTGAGAAAATTGCAATCTGCTTAGGGACAATGTGGGCAGGCAGGTTTCATTGAATAAAATACAAATTGTGAATCATAGTTGTTCAGCTCTTGTAATAGTCTGGAAGTCTCTTAGGATTTAAAGCAAGCTGAACAACTGACAATCTTGGAGGAATTCAAGTGTGGTTTTATAATATCTGGTTCAACTGACTGAACTGGATCACTCTCACTAGCAATTATGTGTTTCACCAAGCATCTGGAAGCTTCATTGATGTTTATATTTTCCTGAAAATGAAAGAGAAAGAGAGGTTGATTAGTCAATAATAATAAAAACATGTTGCATATTTCCTGTGCATAATTAAATTTTTCCCTCAGCAACATCAAAAGTTTACTTACTGTTATAAACAGTTTTCAAAAATTGATTGTGTTAAATAGTGCTTACTGGAGTTTTGAAGTTGGTTAAATTTTCTATATATTATGATTCATGTATGTTTTAAAATGTATACAGAGTTGATTTTAAATTACCTCAATCCCTTGGTGATTTGATTGCTTCAACAAACTAAAAAGCAAATGTCAGAGAGGTGTTGAAGATCAATGCCTGAAGTAAAACTCCAAAGACCATATTTCACTGCTTGAATAATGGTTAGTCATTTCCAAATAGTTAATTACCTACCAGTAATTATAGCCATGCATAGCACTTATTTTTTGAAGCCTTTCCCACAATTTCAAGAGGATTTCTGTATGCAATGCTCACAATGAAAAGTGTGACGGACCAGTTTCATTGAATAAATGCTACAATCTCAAATTCCTCACAAAACAGTAAAACTGTTCTGTATGGTTTGAAGTCCTCCCTTATTTCTTGTTGAGGCTGACTGCAATGCACTGCATCTCCAATGCAGTGATTCAAAAGAAATATATCACCACTGGTTTCATTTGTAGGACAGAAATCCTCACTCTGGGGGTTTAAAATGAAAGCTAAAGCACATATTTCCCACATGTGCCTGATATCAATTGCACATTTAACTTGCAGCAGTTCTTACCCTGTTTGTAGAAGAAGTAAAGATGAAACAGCTTGATCACTGAGACACAGCTCAACACAGCATAGGAAATAAGCAGTAGTACTGAGTAAAGTTTTTTTTTTTTGTAAGTAACAGCCACCAATATGTTTGGCATGAAAATTCAGGATTTCTGGCATAAAAGGCGCTCTCCTAGGGTAACTATTGGCATTGATTACTTATTTTACAAAGCAGGAGATAGAAACTTCACTGTAGCTTCAGTCTACTAGGAAATTGTATCACACAGCCACACACATCCATATGGAAATGCATACCAATACATAGGCATACATTTGTGTATATGAAAACACTTCTCTTGCTCAGTAAAGATAATGTTTTATTTGCTGCCTAAAATTACCCAGGTTTCAAGTTGAATCTCTGGGTCATAGACTAGTTTTGATTGGAAGGGACATTTAAATGCCATCTAGTCCCAATTCTCAAGCATGTCCAGATCCCTCTGGATGGCAATCTGGAGCCTGCTGTACTGAGGCCATAAACTAGCTACAAAAGAAAGAAACGTGTGTGTTTCAGTAGAGAAGACACATTTATAGGAAAATCAATAGCTAAAGGAATAGATTCTTTGTCTTTTTTGCTATCTCCCACTTTCCAACTAGCCACCATATGCTGGAACCATGACTTTGTCCAATCCCCTTGAAATCAATGTCAAAACTCCACAAACTCCATTGTCCATCCCTTTGCATTACAGTAAAGGGCTGAAATCTGTGGATCTAACTGAAAATGTTAAATATTTCAAGATTTCACAGGTTTCTTCAATGACAAACATGAGCTTAAATAATTTGTATGTAAAGAATATCATTAAGTTGTAAATCCCCAAAGCTTTAGAAAAGCACATATTAATGTACATAGTAACTGCTAGAAAGTAATATGGGGCTGGGAATCGTCTCTCTACTGAGATGTTAAAATTCTGCTGCATTACATGGCTCTCTCAGACCAGACTAGAAAATTCCTCAAGCATGCACTGAAAACCTTTTTCAGAGCACTGTGAAATTTTATTTAAAAAAAAACCCCAGACAATGAAAAATATCTCTCAGCACTCCTTAGAAAACTGAAGCCAAAACAGGATTGTTAAATGCACAAAAAAAAAAAAAGAAATGTAAAAACCTTTTGTGTTGTGTTTGTTTTTACTGATGGACTGGTGAGCATTTAATTTGCCCATGTGCTGTTTCTGTGTTGAAATGGCAGCATGTGTTTATTCAATACGGTCTTAGGGACTATCTAAGATTTTGCCCAAACTGATTAATGTTCAGATGTATTAACAGCAGACATCTTTGTCAGAGGCTATCATTTCATGGCATAGGGAAAGGAGGAAGGAACCAAGCCCACAATAGCATAAAACAGGTATATGTGAACATTCCTCATCCCTGCTGGTGATAGATTGAAATCTATGTGGCAGATGTGAGCCTAAAAATGCAGAAGAGAAAAATTCTCCAGCCAGAACTCAATCAAGGAAAAAAAAAAAAAAAAAAAAAAAAAAAAAAAAAAAAAAAAAAAAGGAAGGAATAAAAAGTCCTGTCCTGAGTATAGAGAGGCAGTTTCTCATCTTTAAAATTTATATGAAGTGTTTAAGCTGTGTGGATGACAATTTCAGCTGAGGTACACAGGGAGGAAGAGGAAGGGTGACCCTGACAGACAGCACAGCTGGTTTTGAGTTTGTGTCTAGCTCCAGCCTGCTCCCGTGGTTCAGATGACAACTGGCACACAGTATGGATGAGAAATAACATGTTAAGTCACCTGCTGCAAGGAGCCTGTGGTCATGCCAACAAAACAGCTCCTGCTGTCCCAGGTCCCTGTCTTGACCACTTCCTTTCTGGTACTACTATTGCCTTTTCTTACAACCTTAATCCTGTGGTGTCCTGGCCTGCAGATCAGACATTGCTGTATTCTGGTCTGACTAATGAAATATTGATTTCTCCACCTCTCCTCCTATTGTATGTTTTGCAAAAGAAAAATCTGTATTCTGCTAGGCTGTGAAAAAGCTACAGACTGCAGAAGTTGATCTGCTATCCAAACAAAGACATCAGAGGTCTGGTGATTTTAGGGCCCATGAAGTGTTGAGAGGCAATCAAGGGGAAGAAAGAAGAAAAAGAGAAAGTGAAAATCCACTCAAACACGAAGAAACCAACAACCAGAGTGTAAGATTGGACAGAGAAGAATAATCACAGACAACATACTAATGGTATTGAAGAATGGAAACTGCCTCAATTATACCTGAAAATAAAATTAATTACGTTTCAAAAAAGCAAGAAAATATAGGTGAGACAGTGGAGTGAAAAAATATCTTTCAGCGGGTCTCGATGGTGAAATGCCATAACTGTCATTTCCCATATGGCTTTGTCCTACAAAAGAGCATCACAGAAATTGTAATGATTGCTGAAGTTCAGATTCTCTTCTCTTCTCTTCTCTTCTCTTCTCTTCTCTTCTCTTCTCTTCTCTTCTCTTCTCTTCTCTTCTCTTCTCTTCTCTTCTCTTCTCTTCTCTTCTCTTCTCTTCTCTTCTCTTCTCTTCTCTTCTCTTCTCTTCTCTTCTCTTCTCTCTTCTCTTCCCCTCTCCCTCTCCCTCTCCCTCTCCCTCTCCCTCTCCCTCTCCCTCTCCCTCTCCCTCTCCCTCTCCCTCTTCTCTCTTCCTCACACCTATAGTGCTTGTTATCCAGCCTCCTCTGAGGCCACTTTTACCTTCACAGTTCCCCAAACACAGGAGACACCCTGTCTCCCTATATTGCTTTCTTAAGGCTGGTGTTACTCAGCACTGCACCTTTGATGTGTTTATCTGGGCAGCAGCTTTCTGTGATAGGGAAGGGCTGCTATGGCCATTTGTCAAAAGGAGAAAATGCAGAGCCACATGAATCCTTGTCCAGCATGCAGTGGCTAATTGGAAAGTGGGAGATAGCATAGGATGAAGTCTTCACATGATAAGGTAAGAATGCAACACTTTCCTTTCTCAAGAAAAGCTCTTTCCCAAGAGACAGCTTTACTGCAAGGCCAAAAAGGATCTTACCCACATTATGGTGTCTTTATCAGTCCTGTATTCCTGATTCAGCATTCCAGCCTTTATGAAAGCCTTTCCCAAGCATCTTACCCTGCCCTGTCCCCTGAGGTGCCTAGCCCATTTCTGTGTGACTCAGTAAGCCCCAGCAGCTATCCATGTCAGTGCAAGAGCTGAGTTCTGAATCCATCCCTAAGTGATTTATCCTGCATCAACCTCCCAAAATCTGCCAGAGCAAGAACCTGAGCCCTGCTTCTGTGACTTGTGCAAATCTTTCTCCTGGCCTCATCAAGAAGGAATGGAAAAATGAAAATCAGAACACGTTACTCTTTATTCTATTACCAAACAAAACAAGGCAGAGAAAATAACTCTGACCAATCTCTGAAATCCAGAAAGGAACACTGGAGGACATAAATGAAATTAGCGTTTGCTTTGTTGATCAATCTTATTAAAATATATCCTTTCAAAGGGCACTTTTATGGAAGGGATAGCAACTAAGGGCAGGGAAAGAGACCTGCATTATTTAAAACCCTTGAACTGATTGCTATTGGAAATAATGTCTTGTAAGCAACAATCAGCTAAAGGGAATATAAATACATTATTGAATGTGACTCAAAGCAGTACACAAGCTCAGCAATCGTTTCTGCATTCTGGATTACCTTCCCCCTTATCTGCCATCTCTACTGCAGAGGCAAAACATTAATATTTAGGACATTCCTTTTTAAAATATCAAAAAAAGTTCCCACCTATTAGAATGGCTCTTAGCTCTTTGTAGAATAATAAAGGCCCTGACAAGTTTTAAGGGTCTGTCTCACTTTCAGATGAAAGAACTGTTTGTTTCTTTACGATGAACATATCTTAGATTTGACTATCTGGTTGTTTTTTGATAGAACACTTTTCCTTTTTTACACTGACAGTTTTTTCTCTTACTGATTCTGATGCTTCTGAGTCTTACCTTGAAAACCAGGATGAAGAGCAGTGTGTATGCAGGCACAGAGGGCTTGGGGAGCTCTAAATCAGCGCTGCCTAGAGACATGACCTTAGACTACTGCTGCTGTTGAAGGAAATTGACTTCCCATAAGCAAACATTTACAAATTGTGAAATATTCAGGTATTAGATGGGAGCCTAGTGAGAAGCTCATAGCTCCCACATTTTAATTCCATACTGCACTAAAATCCAGGAGCCAGGAAATGACTTGAAAGATGCTTTAACCTGCACTCCCCTTGAGCTAGCACTCTAAGGGAATGGTTCCACATGCTCCCTTAGCAGAGCTCCCTGGAAACTGCTGGGAACAGAGCCTTATTAACATGGTGAGCTGTACTCCTGCAGTGGTTTTTCTAGGAAAATGCGGCCATACAAGTTAAAAGCCATCTAGATGCATGAACATGAAATTCATAGATGTGAACTGCTGGGACTAAAACTCTGAGAACAAGATCTTTTCTGTGGTTGAATTCTTCCATCTGGTTGAATAGCCTGCAACCAAATTATTTCACTTCATGACTTTATGATTTCAACAATTTTGTGTTTCTCTGAATTTCCAAATTTGGTACAGCACTAAATAATGCATTTTATAAAAGTGATGCAGAGAGCTACAGGACAGATCTAATACCCATAGGATAATCTGAATCAACTCCTTTTAATTACAGGAAACAAACTCTGCAGAGGACTCTGAGTGATTGTACACCTGAAATGAAATATCCTGCCTTTAATGTCAGCTTTATTTCTTGCTTTATGGCAGAATCTGAAATATTTCCTCAGACTGTACCATGAGACTGGTTAGACTTTTTTTGAGTGAATTAAAAAGACAATCTAGGTAGCCACACATCCCTAACTGGGTCTGGCAGTCTCAAATGGATTGCTTAGATTTCAGTTACCAGATCAGAAGATTAGTTTTGAGCGTCAGCCTAATTCAAATACTTGTCCAAACTTTGTTTTTCTTTATGGAAATCAGAACTGCTTATCTAGTTCCTCTGCAAATCTACTGCATAGCTTGCTTTTTTCGTCTTTCATAATAATTGTCCAGTCAAAAGAACTGAAGAATCTGTGATTTAAACAAGGGCTAGTAGATCTTGGATTATTCACAGAATTCCCTGGTAAGATAGGAAGAATTTTTTCTTTTGAAAGAAAGGCTGGAACAGAGGAGAGAATGACTTTCTGAAAGCAGCACAGCAATGGCAAAGAGGACTTTTGATTGCTAGTCCAGCATTTGGGCCCTGTAAGGGGTTGGAACTAGATGATTTTTAAGGTCTCTTCCAACACAACTCATTCTGAATCTATGGTTACACACCATGGACTGCCTGTCAAAAAAAGGTGAATAAAGGACATCTTATTACCCACATTTCTTAGGGGCAGAACTATAACACTGTCCTGGTCCAAATAGGATGTATCCAAATAGCCCAGAGACTCAGACTGCTCATCAGTCTCCAGGTCACGTTGCTCAGAAGACAAGGAGCTGCGTGCTTAACCTAGTTTTGTAAGGATCTGAAAAGCACAGCTAGCAGCATTTCTGGGCAATTTGGACAAAACATGAATGTCTTTTTGTCTAATTCTGTATTGCTGATAGCAGAATTACAGCAGGTAAAAGAGGAACTCAGGCATAATAACAGCACAGCCATGGCCAGTTGCAAGGTATTTGAAGTTATTTCTGAATTAGGTACTTTCAAGCACATTTAGTTTTGCCTGAGTTGTCTGTTTTGTTGCACAAGTTCCATTTTCATTATAAAGTGATAATAGGCTTGAAATTGCTCCTTTTCTAATCAAAGTCAAAAGCTCACCTCTTTGAACTGGGCATGGTGGTGAAAACAGTTTAAAGGCTTGGAAATGTGAGTGGAGCTCTCAGCTGCTCTGGCCATGTGCTGAATAATTTGTGTGACAGGAAGAAGAAATGTCCTTCCTTTAAAAGAATGAATCTTTCACGATATTTGCTGTCATGAAACTTATTAAAGAATTTACTATTAAGGGTTATTTGGTCACTATCTGGGGGTGTGCCTCTTGGACTGCAATGAATGTGGGTGAGGTAAATATGCAGATATAAAAGAGACCAGGCTCACCACCGGATATATGGCAACAGTCTAACTTGTGACTACACTGTGAGGTGGTGTTGCCCAATAAGGCCCTTCTCACATGGAAAACTATCCTGACAAAATCTTCTGTCTTTGTAGGGAGAAGACTGAAAGAGGGTTATTTCCTTCAGATCAATGTAAGAATCAAAACTAACACATAAGCCTGCATTAGGAGGCTCAAATGTTTTATACTGGAGCTGTTAGCTTACAAAAACAGCACCAGGGAATAATACAGTGATTTTTTTTTTTTTTTTTGGGTGTAATCCTCCAGTGAACAGACAAAAGCTTAAAACCATTGATAGCTTGAAATATGGTAGGTACATATATAGCATGCTACTTTCTGCAAGGCAACCAGAACAAAAAGATGTTCCTTTTATAAGTAATCACCTTTGTTTTTCCAAAATGCATAAATCATATTCAGTTTGTTCTCAAGGCTTTAACATTTCCAAGCACATCCCCAGAAAACCTCTGGAGATCTAATTATTTCAGGGTACCACAAAAAGAGAGTTATTACTTTTTTGAGTGGCTAAAACTGATAGCTGCAATATGATGACTCCTTTGTCCATGCTATTCTGCTTCAAAAGAGATTCTATTCTCTGTAGCAAACAGTTAGTAATTTTTTTTTTTGTCAGACCCAAGTTCAATTACTTAAGATGCCCTCGGCTGAAAGAATACCAGGTATGTACAATATCCAGAATTCTAAAATAGTAGTAATATTAACTTTTGTTTAGAAAAGGAAGTGCAAGTTTTAGTTTAGAACTTAGATCAAGGGGAAAATTGTTTTGATCTAACTTGGTTTAAATGTTGTGATTCTACCATCTTTACGGGAATGACTCGCTGCATAATTTTAAAGTCGTAAGCCTCCAATTCTGGGTGGAAATCAGGTGTGTGGATTGCAGAACAACAGGTCCTAGCCTCTGGTGTATAGCAGCAGAGAATTGTCTGGTAACAGCTCTGTGCCCTCAACTCTCATCACTCCTTTCAGAGTGGCTTTTGAAAGCAAGTCTTGCCATAGCTGGATTTTTTTTCTGTTCCTACATGATTGCATTGTCAGTCTGGGGACTGCTTGGCTTTTGGAGTTTAATAACTTAAGAAGAATCTAGATATTTACCATGTCTAATATAAGAGAAATTCTTAATTCTATGCAGCTTAGATAAACTTGGAAAAATTTCCTCAGTTATAACTTAAAAAATAAATATATCCTCTATACATCTTTTATACTTCCATATTGCTGCCCCAGACTGGCTCCATCATCATTGTAAAACCTCTCTGTGATTTTTGAAATTGTTTTCATATTCATTTTCTGTCATGATCTGCAATGGCCCTTGGCACAATAAATGTGGTTATCCTTTTTGAGTGGTGGACATGTTCTTCCTGGGGACTGATGTATGGAATTCATGGTACACATCCCATTCTCACAGTAAATGTAGTTTATCATAAAGGGGAACACTGGATTCTCTTGGCCTCACCCAACACAAATCAGCAGATGAACCACAGACCTAAATACAAACCAGGTGCTGCAAATGAAGCAATAGGAAGTATCCTGTTGTGGAGCAAGATAGTTTACACTTACCTAGACCAAAATTTCTCCCTATAAATGGCATCTTAAGAAACAGTGGCTGGATTTGAGACCCATTCAGTAGAGAAGCAAAGGCATTAATTACAAAGACATAGAATCATAGAGTCATAGAATGGCTTGGGTTGGAAGGGACCCCTTCAAGTCATCTTGTCTAACTGGCCTGCAAGGGCAGGGACATCCTCAGCTAGATTGGGTTGCTCAGAGTCAAATCCAATCTAGCCTTGAATGTTTCCAGGGATGGAGCATCCACCATGTCTGGGCTACTTGGTCCAGTGTTTCACCATCCTTTGCCAGAAAAAAATTTCTTATGTCTAGTGTAAGTCTACCTTCTTTAAGTTTAAAGCCACTACCCCTTTTCCTATGATAACAAGCTCTTATGACAGGTTTGTCCCCATCTTTGTTATAAGCCCCCTTAAGTACTGAAAAGCTGCAATCTCAGCCCAGAGTTCATGCAATGCTTGAGGCAGTCTGGGATATGCTGCTATTCCCCTGCTGTTACTTCTTCTGATTACTAGTGAAACATCTTTTAAATATTAATGCTTAAAGAAGGTGTCAAGACCAGAAAAGAAAAACACAAATATACACCCTAAAAGTTCTTAAGTACCTTAAATAAAATGTTTAAAAGGAATTAAACAATCAAATTTAGCATTTTTGCTTCCAGACTACTAGAAACCTAGGTTAAACGAGAACCAAAGTCTTTACATTTCAAACATCCAAAAGTTCCCCAGAGCTGTCAATGATGACACCAGCTTTCATAATAGGAGGATACAATCAACACAAGATCTACTGAATTGTTGTGTTCAAATCAATATTTCACATACCAGCTCTCCAAATCCTGCATGAACTGAAATTATCTGAGATATCTCAAATTGATCTACAGTGCCAATGTACTTTTGGCCTTTATAATTGGAAAGCCTGAGTGCTCTTTCTGATTTTTATCTCAGTATTCCATGCACTCAGGAAATCTGTACCAAGGCAAAGAATTGAACCCCAGAGCAGCTCATTCAGCCCTTTGACCACTGATATTTCCTTCCTCCCCAGATATATGATTTTTTGAAAAGGGTTTTGGGAATGAGAGCTTATAACAGTGAACATTGTACAAGCACTACAATGGACTGACTTTATTTCTGAAATCTAAGGCAATGAAGCTTTTGTTTCAAATCAGCATTTCTCGGGCAAAGTGGTTACAGAAATATTTAGAGATAATATTCAATGTTAAGAATGATGAAAAAAACATCTTCATATCATTCACAAGAGGTAGCTTTTATGCCTTGCCTAAGGTCATCCTCCTCCCCAGGCTATTGAGCAGTAACCCCTTGACCAGGTACATACTTTACTGCTGGCCTATTGTAGCACAGCAGCTGCATTTCAGAATGCTGCAATAAAAGACCTAAAAGAAATAGAATTGCTTACTATATATTTAGAAATCTATCTTTAATTAATATTACAAGAGAGGAGCTTTTCAAGGTGCACGTTTAGACCAAATGAGCTATTTTAGGAACTGATTTCTCTGCCCTTAAAAACTTTTGAAAAGAAATGGAAACATTACCTTGGCTGATGTTTCAAACCAGCCCACGAACCCGTTCTCTTTGCAGAACTGATCCATCTTGATGCCGTTGTTCATAAGAACATCTATTCCCTGGTCACATTTGTTTGCTAATAGCACTGCTGGCACAGGTTTGCCATTTGGAAGAACCAACTTAGAGTCCAAATCCTCTTTCCATTTTGTCACTGCTTCAAATGTCGCAGGTCTTGTAACATCAAAGACAATAAACGCTCCCATAGCCTCTCTGTAATACACCCTGGTCATGTTTCCAAATCTTTCCTGTCCTGTAATGAAGAAAGTAGGAGGGGAAAAAAAACATTACCTTGTAAAAATCAGTGCTTCAGTCTAGGTCAGTATTTCACATAGCAGGTTTTCTAAGATAACATTGCTGAAGGCAGGACTTCATTTAAAAATTCTCTGGGAAACTACTCTTTGCCTAAATAATTATAAGTACCATGCTAGAATAATTTGTGTGAAAATGCAGGAGAGTATTGCATGAAAAAGGAATTTTCAACCCAACACCCAAGGAAATTTAATGAAGTTCATTATAAGTGAATAATAAGTGTGAAAAGTGAATAATAAGTGTATGGTCTTATTAGGCTACCAGATTTCTCAGTCTGTGGACAGTGCCACGAGTCTTTGGGTACATTGTAGGACTTTCAACAAGAGTCACAAAAAAATATAGGTACCAGATTGGAAACTCATTGGTACTATAGTATTTTGTCTAAAACATCTAACACAACTGAACTGCTCAAGCATGAAGAGGATCCTGAATATTGTCATGCAAATGATAATAACCAGCAGTACCATAATGTAGTTCTGGTGCTATACCAAGCATCAGTGTAATTGCAAGTTTACTTTTATTGGCAAACTAAAACATAGAGGTGAGGAAGGTGAATGTAAAGTCTCACAAACATGGAAAATCCTCTAAGAAATATCACATTGAAGTAGCAATATGAAGAGCTGCATTGCCCCACTGAAAAGATCTGTGAGGAGGGTTTCATACCAGTTCTGTTCAGAAGCTTCATGGTTTTATTTGCTGAATTCAAAGTGCTTTCTGGGAAAGGAGAGAGTGTTTTGTGAGTTAAAGTACATTAGTATATTCAAACATGGATGTTTGTAAATATCTTTCATTTTATATGATTAAAAGTATGAACAAATTAACACGTGACATCAGGATGTGGTATGTTGATAGCTGTGGATTTCTTAATATACCTGCTGTTTTCGTGGCAACTCTGGAAAAATAAACTACACAGAACTTTTGTTGAAAATAAAAAATAGATTTTCTACTAATGTCTGCAGCACTGCTGTGATCCAAAAAAGAATTATAAGCTCCTGAAAGATTTCACAACAATAGGAGTTTTTAAACAAGACAGCTCCTGTACGCACTTCCATAGCTGGGAAAAAGTGCTATAGAAAGAGAAGCATTGAATGCAAACTTGTTTCTAGCCTTATTTTCTCAACATGAGCAATTTTGAGTAGGTTAGGAAGACAAGAAGATTGGCAGTCTGCCTCTGACCCCAGGAAGGTTTTTTGTGGAGAATTTGTCTGATGGAAATTTTGCTGTCAAATGTAAGGGAGGGCTGAGAAGAAAATGTACCAATTGTTTGGCTTCTAGACCATGCACTTTCATTTAATGGAAATAGCACTGAACCCACTTAGGGAGTCAACACCATCAGTTTGTGATGTTTGTCTTTGGTTTTAAGCACTGTGGCAGCAAGGAGACAATCATTCACATGATACAGAAACCAAAGAAGAAGCCTGTCTTCTCTAAATTCATGTCAAATTTTTTTTTGTCTTAAAGAAACACTGTGTCCTATTGATAAAACAAGATAGAAATATATTATTTCTGGGAAAGAAGAGGTCATATTCAAAATTTCTTTCTTCTATATTTTTATTCAAATGTCTTATGATTCCTATCAGTGGGCTAATCAGATGAATGGCTAAGTCATGTGCTATTCAATAATCTCCTTGTTGAGAAATTCTTTTTTCATCTGCAAGAAGGTGCCTTCCACCAAAAGCCAAGGTCTGATTAGAAACAGCAGTGAGGTAAGCAGCAACATATACAAATAGTTTTTGATGAATATGGCATTTCACTGATGCTTTATACTTCTGATACAAAGTTCTTGAGATGCTTACACTATAGGTGATATGAGAGCAGCTCAGCTCAGGCCTCACACACATTTATTAGGACACAGTTCATTGAGATAGGTGGGACATGATGTCACAGAACATTAACTAAATTATTCATTTGCAGAATTAAATCATTCACCATGAAGGGAGTTACTAAAGGAATAAATGGCTCCTAAGTTGTGATCTTTTACTTAGTAGTGACCCACAAATTTCTGACAAATTGCATGACACTGATTCTTCCTCTGGCTTCTTGCTGCTTTTTCAGATACACAGGATTTTCCCTGCACAGAAAAGCCAATGTTTTTGCAAAAGCAGCATTTTGCAGGAAGACAGGGATAACCAATTTCCATCACCAACCACTTCAAAGAAAGAGAAAAAAATGGAGCTGCATGATTAACTGTCTGAACTGGTTTTGAAGTGGTCTTTTTCTCCATCAGTTATAATTAATGTATCAATATACCTGACAGAAAGGCATTAGGCCAGTTTAAATGGAAAAAGAGGTACTTTATAAATCAGAGTTTTAGTTTTATGACCTTTGCATAACGACTTTTATTTAATTTAAATTGTGGAAAAAGGGATCTCTAGTATTTGCATTGAGCTTGGAGAACTAAATGATATGTCTAAGGATGCAGATGTATTCTTTTTTCTACAGATTCTCGCTTATGTGAACAAAATCCTATATTAATAGATGAGGTTCCTAAAACCTTTTAGTTTAGCAGAATTGGTTGTAATATTAGGCACTGCTTGATGTATTAAAGATGTCAAAATCTGGCCTTAGGTTTTCAGCCACATAATGTCTTTGGCAGGAATTAGGCTAGAAAATAGATCAACCATTAGGTATTCGGTGGTGTCTTGCAGGCAGCCTTGAACATTAGAATGTGCTTTGCTGCAAGACTGACTGGGGAAGATTGGTTTTGATTTTCACTGGAAGGGTCAGAAGCTTGGAAAATATTTGATCTGGCCCATAGTACTTTACTGCATCACTTACAAGACCACTGGCATTTGGTGTCAAACCCCGCAATTCCAATGGCCTTTGCCCACAAAGATGGGGCTTTATGTTGGGAATATCAGCCCTGAATTAGACTAAAAAATTTACTGGGAGTACTGAAGGTTAGGATCCCTTTGTAGCTGGAGACTGAGAAGAAATGTCTAGTTGTTAATTCAGATGAATACTTCTCTACTTGGAAGTGAACCCAGTGAGACCAAGGTGATAAAGCAGCAAATTTCTACTGAAAGGGAGCACTCCCTGTCTGAAGGGCAGCTGCCTGCACATTTATCCTAATCTCAGTGGCATCTTTGCAGCAGGCAAAGCTATCAGTTCATGGGTTTAAAGCAACCATCAGCTGAACTTTCATAGCTTGAAAAAATTTAGCCCAAATAAATTTGTACAGTAATCTAAAATTTTCACTAACCACTATCATCTCTAATAAAGGTATAAAAAGGAATGATAAAGGGATGAAACAGATAATTTCCACAATTTTGGCCACAGCATCTGAAATGTGGCACAAAAATTTAAATTAGAAATTGATTGAAACTGCCCAATGTAGAGTTTTATGATGCATTCTACTTCTTGCTATGGTCCTAAGAGGCAATGTTTTTGGGAACCACCTGGCTTTACAGACAGCCTTTAGCCAACACTGAAAGGCTGGAAACTGTGGAGAGGATTTAAACATCTTTTACCTTTCCCTTCAAAATATCTTTTAGAGTATTCACACTTGAATTAAAATAATTGTCTTTATGCACTGAAGCTTAAGCAGCCCTTGAGCTGATGTTCACCACCCCAGAACAAGGAAAAGCAGGCTGTCAGCAGGATCTGGCCCACAGATTCCACCACCAATCTCTACTGAAAAAAAAAAAAACCCTCACAGCAAGAGACTTATTTATGTTTGCAGAACAGTAATTTCAAGGTAACTTAGCTTAGAAATCACCATGACTATCTTATTTATGCATATGTGCTGCAATGCTTAGCAGCTGCCGAAAGCCTGAAATGCTGAGGACGTGCTGTGCCTGGCATTGGTGAACAGGTTTCCACTTACTCCCTCTGCAGCATAACCATCCTAAAAACTTTACAAGTGCAGAGATGCTCGTCTATATCTGTGGGCAGGCTGCTGCTTCTAAAGGTGAAAGTGACCTAGAAAGGAAATGGAACTGTTCTTTCCCCAAAGCATCGGTCCAACTGTTTATGAGGTGAGAACCAGACTTTTAAACACAAACCAATATCTTTTTGGTAGCAATGAACATCTCAGCCCACTCAAATGCAGAAAGAGTGATGAAGAGGATGCTGAGATGGCTGTTGAAAAGGAGCAGGGAACAGGCTCTGATGTGCTGCCCTCTGCTCTCTGATGTTCAAAGCTCCTCCCTGCAGTAAATCTATGGCTAAAGCTGGTCTTCAGAGAAATCTCTGGGCTGTTTGGGCACAAAACACAGACAGTAGCACAGAGAGCAGTCTTGTAGAGAAGGGAATAGCAAATACACCCAGATCTGCTGTCTGCAACAGCTATTTTCTTCAGAAGCAGTGTGCCAGCCTGCATCTGCAGGGCCAACCCAGTCCACCGTACCCTTGTGCAAAATATGAGTCAGAGTTTCTTTAAAGCTTTCCTTCAAAGAATTCATTACTGAATATAAAGGACATGCACACAAAGACAGCAGAAAAGATAAAGAAATAAAGACAGAAATTGACTGAGGGGCAAGATTTAATGTTGTATGACACAGCAATAGAGGTGATAGCACACTCTAACAGGACCACCAAAACTAATAATTTGGGAAACAAAATGGAATTGTTGTGAAGAAATTTAAAAAAGGTGAATTTTATCATGTATATCTCCTCCCACACTCAATCCTAAACATTCAGTCACCTCAAACTTAGGCATTTCACTGAATCAGACATAAGTTTGTAGATTTTAATGACAGCATGTTGTTAAAACGCCATAACACCATATAGCATTAAGGTTAATCTTACTATCCCTGCCTAACACCCACAGTTTCAGGAATACAGTATGTGTTAAAACCACTGTCTTAAGGTAACAACCTGTGATGCAGAGCCTATATTATCCCTAAATTAATTTTTGCAATACAGAGTTATCCTTGTTTTTTGGCATTTGTCTCTCATCTAAATAAATGCAGTTTCAGCATTTAGCTGTTAGATCATATTATAGTTTTCTTTACAAAATTAAAAAACACAGAAAAATATCTTACAAGAATATTAACTACATTTAATTAGATGGCACCCGATAAACCAAATTTACTTTTTCTTATGTATGGTAAGGGTAAACCAGGCCAAACTTGGTCCTATCACAGCAGGAATGTGTCACTCCTCAAAGGAAGTCACAAAGTACATAAAACTTAATAATAATGTAGATAACTTTGACACTAGTTTAATTACAATATTTTAAAGAAAATTATTTCTAGATTTTTAAGCAATTTACTACCCATGAAAAGTAAGGAGGAGTACACAAATGCTTGGTACTGGGTTCACGGCCTGTATGATGGAGAGGGGAGAGGATATAAGAGCTAAAATATACCTGATATGTACATATAAATATGTATTCATATATAATTCTTGATATGAAATATTATCAATGTATTTTCAGAACAGAATTTGCTTCAATTCAAGGTGTTCTGCATGCTAAGCCAACATCCTTCAGCTTGGTCAGGGACTGAAAGTTTTTTTCCTTACCCTAAAAGATAAACCTGACTTGATAACAGTCAAAAGAGAAAGGATGTTTTTAGACCAGAAATTTTATTTTCCTCTCTCTTCTCATTGCCCATTTGTATTTTGCAAATGATTCTACATGACCAGCTACAATCAGGAGAAACCAATTCCATTCTCTCCATATTTCCAATCAATTCCAGTTTTCTCTTTCATTTTTGAACCTCTTTTTCTCTTTTACCAGCCAGATGCCTTATGTGTGATAACTTTTATGTCTGCACCATGATCATCTGAATTCAGCGTGTTGCTTACAGAACTTGCTCTCTATGTACAGCCAGCAACAGCTAAAGCTCCTTAAGCAGAAGTCATTAAAGCTAAGACAGCAACTCTTTTTATTACCAACCACTGTCTTGACCTTCACAATGATGCCTTGAATTGGGCGATTCATACGAAATTTAGTACCGTGCTGTAATTCTCTCTGTCATGTGTGATAACTCAGAAAGCATGCTGCTCATTCAGTACTACAACTAGGTGCAATTGCTTTTGCAGCCTGACTGAAAGCTACATCATATGATCCTCCAGCACATGATTAGTAGTGTAATAAATCTCTGAAACAAGGCATGCAAGATACATTCTTTAAGTCCCTGATACATTCAGAATTTACTATAAAGTGCTTTTTTCTCATGCAGAAATCTTTTTTCTGGCAGTATACGTATTTGTGGTTACAATCAGCCGCTGGTGAACAGTGAAATAAATGTTTGCCACATTATTCTATCTTTTAATAAAGAAAACTGAGCACATATATATTTAAAACCACAAAACCACAAGACTGAATTAGCGTGTGAAAAAGCAGAGTTTTTACATTTTACATAAAGCAGTGTTGTTGCATAAGTTTTAGTACCTCAGTGCCAAATTCAGAGCTCAGACATGAGACAGCTCAGCGCAGCAGAAAAGCACTCCCTCCACTGATAAGAATGTCAAGAATTTTTTCATTTCACCAGTTTTACCCAGTGCTGTTCCAGGCTAGATCAATGAGCCTGAGTGGGCTCACAACTCAGGCCACAGGCTGGTACAGTCACAGCCGATATAAAGTTCACCTTTATTCCCCATTTAATGAAAGTAATTTCTTAATTTAATTGAGTTTTTAAATGCCTCCCTTTATGCTGTAATCTATTGTTGCAGTTGTATTAGATTCTTGCATTCACAAAATGAAAAATTATTACTTACAGCATGGAATATATGCCATCAAGATAAACTTATTTTTTTGGACTGAAACAAAAATGATTGATTTTTCAGAAAGGTGGTAGCAAAGAAAAAAGTTGCCTGCTTAATTTGATGCCGAATCAAAAATGTCTGAAGCACTGACAGCAACAATGTCAAATTCTGTGAGTTTTAATGATGTAACCATGTGGGGATATCTGGACTTTACTCTTTTTCTCTTTCCAGAGGGTAAATAGTTTTTTGTTTTGCTTGATGTTGGAATAAGGGTATTTAACTATGAGTGGTTATATTTTTAACAACCAGAATGATTGCCAAATAGAAACATTTCTCTTTCCAAAACACATAAGAAGTTGCTTTCATTGGACTGAAGGAGGGCAGGTATGAGAGAGGAAGGAGGAAGGTATTTTAATAAACTAACTCATATATATTTTCTTTATTTGTTTAACTATAAAAGTAATTTTAATCATCTTGCTGAATGCCTCATCTATTCCACCAAATTAAAAAGATTTAACAAGAAATTCTTGTTATTCTTCCTCCTCTCATAGAGATCTGTTAGTTCAAGGAAGCAAAACTGAACATTGTCAGCTGCAGGGAAAACAACTGGGGCATTTGGAGAGAGGTGCCTGAGTCCCTTGATATGTGCAAGGGCTTGGGTGAAAAAATCAGTGAGAACAGGTTCCATTCTGACTCTCTGGCTTCCTTAGCCTGGGAGTCTGCTGGTTTTAGAGAATCCCCAAAATGTCAAGCTGCCCTTAAAGTTTTCTCTCCTCAATCTGCTCTCCCTCACTGCACAGGCAGTGGCGGTTCCCAGCTTTCAGATCAGTACAAATGAGTTGAGGTCTGTCTTTTGTATTGCTCTTCAATAGATTATGGGGCAAAGGGTTCTCCTCTGTACTCACCCGCAATATCCCAGAGCTGCAGCCGTACCACAGTCTCAGCATCCCAGTTCAGCACCTTCAAAGCAAAGTCCACCCCGATGGTGGCCCGGTAGTGGGGGGAGAAGTTCTGGTGGACATAACGCTTGATGATGCTGGTTTTGCCCACTCCCAGGTCCCCGATCACCAGCAGCTTGTAGAGGTGCTCCTTCTGGTTGTGCTTCTGCATCTTTCCTCTGGCTGCGGCTGCTGCCTGCAAACTGATTGCATGCTCTGCCCGAGGAATCCTGCCAGCCTGAGGGGAAGAGAGGGGGTGAGGGACTGGGGAGGGAAGGAAGGAGAGCAAGGTAGGTGGAGGCTCTCTCCCTTCCTACGGAAGCAGGATGACCAGGTCCAGCAGGCAGCCCTGCTGGGAGATGAAGGACGAACTGGGGGAAGGAAGTCTCCCAGAAAGTTTTGTGCGTATGTGTGTAAAGGTCAGCCCGAGGTGTGTCTGGGATTAGTCTGGCTGCTAAAGGCTTTGCAGGAAAATTCATGCAACAGTTCTGTACTCTGTTTGGCTCCTTGCTGAAAGGACAGTGTTTCTGTTGTGCACTAGTTTTACACACAGTACATTTTGAATCACTGCCTCGGTGGTAATATATCACCCGATGCTTGTTTCCGGATGTCTTTAAGATGATAGTCACTGCAAAAAAAAAAAAACCTGAAAACTCCCTTCAGAGGTTTCATTTTTGCATTAAAGTGCAAAAATAAAACCAGCGTGACTTCAGCTTTGGATGAAATTTGGTTCTAATCTGTGTAAGTTAGTCAGTTACATCACTAGAAGTGGCAGTTATAGCAATATACAGCAGCTCTACTTGTGTCCATACTAGGAGGGCTGTACAAATTTAATTACAGCAGATACATATTTTTTAAGTTTTGTTACCATAATTGTGATTGTCTCTCTATACCTATAAGCATGCTCCCATCTGAATGCAGCACGCAGCTTGTGCTTCGTTTTTTCATACAACTGGATTCTAAAATGCAAAAAATCCAGGTTTATCTCATGACTCCGATAATCAGAAGTTATGAAAGCACAACAGCATTCGAGCATACGAATGCCAGTGTCTCAACAGTCATCTGTTTTCCAAAACAAGTGATACCAAATTCCAAACAACTGAACCCATTTGAGTAAATCATTTCACTGACATGATTGTCCCTCTATTTTGAATGAAGAGCACAGTGAATTTTACCTAGGCAGCTTAGCTGGAAACCTCTACCTATTACCTAGAGGTGTTTGAATCTTTTAACAGCTTTGATAGCAAACCCACAGAATTTTAATAATTTGTGTAACTTAGCAGTGAATAATTTTTATATTTATTGATGTTGAATGAAATCAAATTTTTTACTTATTGTCTTATTATTTGATGGAGTTCTTATCCAAGTGTGAACTGAAATGGCATTAGAATTTTGGCAACTACCCAAAAAGCTGGATTTTTGTAGACAAAAAATCCAGAACATTCATATTATGCAATCTTTTATAATCGGTCTTTAAACTCAAATTTTTAGTTTGTGTTTGTGTGTGTATGTATACATAAACACACAAAGTGGAAATAGGTAACTTGAGAGGAAAAATGTCTTACTTTCCTTGAACCTTTTTTTTATAAGAGGATTTTTTTTCAATAAGATAAATTGTCTTTCCAAAAAAAAGCTGTCATTTGTATCCTGTTTGGAGAGAAATTTTAAAGGGCTTAGCCTTGTTAGGTATGGATAACAACTTAACAGACAAACCAGTTTGATCAGTTAGTATATTTGCATGATTCGAGCTTAATATTGTTATTATTGGTAGTGTGTGCTATGTAAATTCTTGCCTTTACAGCACCTTTGTTTCCTGAGAGGATCCAACACTTGAGTATTTCTAAGTATTCCCCAGTACCCTCTAAAGTTGAAGATTTCCCCTTTTAGAGCTTAAACAAAGAACAGGCTGAGAGGATTTAGCAGTTTCTGAAATAATGAAATTGGTGTTTTGGATAAGGTTTAAATTCCATCTGATGTTTCATCCTTCTTTGATGATGGCCATTGCTCAGAGAACAGTGCATGGAAGGTCCCTGAAATAAGGTATTTGGTAACTGGAAGTCTTAGGCTATTAGTAAGTATAGTTAGAGGCTGGCCTATACCCAGAAGCATGAGGCTTTATCTCTCTTCTAGAGTTTTTGTTAGAATTAGCTATAATAGCTCTGGATAATCGTGTTACTTGTTTAAATCTCCAATTCTTCTCTGAACGTGGCTAAATTCTTGGCCCCAGCAGCCCCCTGGTACAATGAGCTCCTCACAGGCTCAATCAAGGTCACCCTGGGCTGGCAGTAGAGCAACCAGTGAGATGCTCAGTGAGGTGTTCAGGTGTGGGGTGAGCATGGAGGAGAGGGATCATTGCAGTCAGAGGGATGATTTGCTGAGCAAAAGGGAAGTACTGACTGAAGCATCTTGCTGAGTGAAAGCTGTACCCAGATCTCCTAACTTCATGGTGAGCTGGCTTTTATAGGCACCATCTGCTAAAATGCTCCTGAAACATCTTGCCTTGCTCCACCTGTTTGGAACCATGTATTGGTACTGGTTTGGCCTCCTTGCCCTCTGAAGGCACTGGGATGGGGAGGTGTGGACCTATCATTAATTTGCAGCACTGCCATGGGAGAAGGCAGATAATTTGGGCTGGTTATGGCTTAGAGGATCACTGCAAGATTTGCTTGATGATGCCAGCTAATCCCTTCATGCACACAAACAGGTTACTGCAACTCAGCGATCTCCTGCAGGCAGAGGTGGCCAGGGAAGCACTCTGAGCCTGGAGATGATGCAATGAAATCTGTGTTAGATGAGACCACACTTAAGGACAGGTAATATAAGCCATACCAGCTTGCATTTTTCACCCACAGGTAGGTGGTTAGCTGGGCTCAGCTGACACCAAGTAACTTGTTAGGCTGGGTGAACCAGATATTGCCCCTGAGCTCTTACTCTGCTGCTGTCCAGGCAGTAAGAACATGAAAGCACATCAGCAATTTGGTCAATTTTTCTGTGTTTATATTTAATTTGTCTGTGTATTCTCTGGTATATGTACACTTTAAACTTTATAAAATCATTGTAAAAAAATAACTGAAATTACAGGTGACATTATGTACATCTATGCTGTTTTATTTTTGGATTTTCTGCCTATCCATTATTCTTTTTTAATACTATACTAATATTAATTAGAGTCTATTGGAGTCTAGTAAAATTCTATTTTAATTGGCATTGTTGATGATAAATCTATACATCTCAGTTGTAAATAATAACATTTTTTAAAATTCCGTCAAATTAAGGCATTACAGGTTATGCTGTGCTCTACGTAAAATGAAACTCATTTTACAGTGATAATTTTCAGAAATTCCTCACTATTTCTCTTTCAGTAGTAGAGACCTTTTTCTCTGAGACAAGAGATAAAATTGAAGATATTGAAGATGCAATTACATTGACAACAATCTAGGAAAGCAAAACTGCATCCTGGATTCTACCACTCCTCTTTGTGTGGCATACACCACAATAAAGGATTTTAACCTTGAGCACCAGACTTGTTATCAACATACCTTTTAAAATCAAGTGTTGTCTGAGATAATGAAACTACAAAGCAGTAGTTCTTGTAAAAAAAAAGACATTCACAGAATCATGGAAAATGTTGAGTTGAAAGGGACACACATGGATAATCGAGTCCAGCTCTTGGTCCTGCACAGGACACCCCCAAGAGTCAAACCATGGGCCTGAGAGCATTGTTAAAATTGTCACTTGAACTCTGTCAGGCTTGGGGCTGTGACCACGTCCCTGGGGAGCTGTTCCAGTGCCCAACCAACCTCTGGGGGAAGAACCTTTTCCTAATATTCAGCTTCCACCTCCCCTGACGCTGCTTCAGGCCATTCTCTCCAGTCCTGTCACTGGCCACCAGAGAGAAGAGATCAGTGCCTGCTCCCTCTCTTCCCCTCATGAGGAAGTTGCAGACTGCAATGAGGTCTCCCCTCAATCTCTTCTTCTCCAGGCTGGACAGACCAAGTCACCTCAGCTGTTCCTCATAGGGCTTCCCCTCAAGGCCCTTCACCATCTTTGTTGCCCTCCTTTGGATGGTCTCTAACAGTTTTGTATATTCTCTTACATTTTGGTGACCAAAATTCAGATTATTAGAAATGTATGTATTCAAAAGATTGCCATCTAAAATGACATAGGGTTTTCACACCACAGCTATGTTATATCTGGTAGCTTTGAATGTCTTGAAGGGAGTGACCTACACCATCATATTGATCTTACCAAATATGACATGTGTATAAATTTTATGCTGTATAAATGACAGCATAATTCAGAGACATGCTAATACACATCTCTCTGTGTGTATGTGTGTATATATATATACACACACATATACATACAAATCAATATCATAGACTATAAGATAATTTTATATTTTACTTTAAAAAAAATTACAAAAAATCGCTATTCTGCACTTTTTTTGCCAGTTTGTATTCCAATTAATTCTGGGGTATGGAACGAATACAGAGTTGTTAGCTACACAGTTAAAAGCCCAGTGGTGCATGAATCATTGTGTTAAAAGAGTGAGAGTTTGTGGCTCTCTCATGATTGCAACCCTTAGTCTGATAAAGGAACCGAGTTTGACTACTTATTGCATATTCCAACGCAGCTTCCAAGACCATCAGCCCTGTGTGAACACAGACAATGCTCAGATGCAAATACATATTTCAACTCCAACAGGCTCAAAAATTAATAATAATTTAATATAATTCCCTCTCTCATGGATATATTTTTTTATATAGACCCATACAGCCTAATAAAATCCAAGTTAAAGTCTATCCTTTGGAGCTTGAAGCAAAAAAATCTCAGATGGACTGGGGTGCATTTTATACCAAGTGTATTTGAGCAGTCACCTGGGAATACATGGACACAGTGCAACTCAAAAAGCAATAAGGCAAGGACCAGAATGTCTGCCAAGGGTAAAATCTAATAACAGGGGGGTCAGTAATACTCTGGGAAAAGTAAAATGGCTTGTCCCTGAGGCCAGACAGCAGTGAAAGCATCATACAGCACAGATTTAGTCTGAAATGTGCCAGTTCCGAAGGAAATTTGTTGTACCTCAGATTCAATAAGTGAAGTGTAAGAGCACTCTCTGAGGCTGCAAACGGAAGCATCCCACTCATTGCAGGAATGCTCCTATGGAGCTGGACAAAAGCATGGACCAAAGTGGCAGTGCAGCAGTTTTAACCCTCTCAGGTACTGAAGAGGATTTGTGTGATTAGAGTCAGTTACAGTGCTACACATGGGCATGTCTAAGTCAAGCTAGACTAGTTCTGATAATCAGCCCTTCCCATGAGGATCCATTTGAAACCCTCACAGGAGGAATTTAGAGAATAGTCTACCCTATCCTCCACAGAGAAAATCTCCTTTAGGAAAAAGGCTGAATCACATTGATGAAACTTTTGTCAAATTCATGTAGATTTAAGTCTGGTTCTTGAAGAGAATCAATATTTAATGCTGTTCACGCAGAAGCACCAACATCATGTGCAGGGAAATTCGGAAGAGTAGGTCCTAAATTAATATGCATTGCCTTATATAATTTCCCTTGTAATTGTAAATTGAAACCATGGAACAAAATAATAAAAGATGGTACCTTTACCTGATAAAAGTTCATCAGGAGTTTCTTTGGTAAATTGTACTCATTGTCATTTTAAATATCACAAAGCACTGAGGCAGTAAAGTACTTCTGGAGATTACTGAATCTAACACCCTGCTCACAGCAGGGCAGGTAAAAACAGGCATGAAGACTTCACAATCTCTGGGCAATGTATTTCACTGTTTGACCACACAGACAATAAAAAGCATTTTTTAAAATGTTTAATAGAGTTTTCATTTTTTCTGTATTCTTTACAGATTCTTTAAGATCTCCACGATCCTCTTCTACTCCAGATGAACTGTCCCAGCTCTCTTCTCTCTCCTTGATGGTCCAAACTCTTAATCATCTTCGTATTCCTTTGCTGGACTGTTATCCTCATTTGTTTTACTGGGAGCCCAGAATTGGGCAGGGCACTCATCATCCACTGTTCTCTCTTTATCCACACCCACTGATTTCATCATAGGTGGCTATCTGTCTGGTAAGGCATGATATATCCTTCATAAACCTACACTGACTACTCCAAGTCACCTTCTTATCTTTTCTGTTTTGATACTACTCCCAGGAGGATTTGCTCCACCACCTTTCCTGTGATGCTTACCAGCCTGTAGTTCCATGGATTCTCCTTCTTTCTCTTTCTGAAGATACCAGGAGAGGAACCTGGGGGATCCCACCTGGGCTGAATGTATATTAGTCCATTGGATCTGTGGGACCCCTTTTATGGGACCCTATGATTGAGAAGACAAGAACAGGACCAATGGGATGCTGTTGTAATCTATGGAGTTGTGACATTTTTCTACCTAATCTGTCACTCTGTCACTCTCTTTCTCTCCCTTCTTGTCTCTTTTTACACTTGTTTCTCTCTCTGCCTCACATTTACTGTTAAATAAAATTCATACTATTTACTTCAGTATAGGGTCTTATTTGCACCTTAATTTGGGCAGAGAAATCTCTCTAATAATTTTAATAATCAGACTTTACCAAGGCTCAGACAGGATGTACACATCCATCCCCAGTCACCTGTTGCTTCCAGCTATTTTATACATTTCTTTTTTATTTTTGAATTTAGTCAGAATCTCCTTATTCATCCTTGCAATCCTCTTGCTGCCTTTGCTTGATTTGCTACATGTGGAGATGGACCATTCTTGAACTTGGAGGAGATAATTCTTGAAAATCAATTTGCTCTCCCTGACGCCTCTTCAGTCCAGGGCCTTCCAGAGGATTTTCCAAGCAGAATCAGGCTGAAGTCTGTTCTCCTGAAATCAAAGTTTGAACCCTGACTTTTGCCTTTTTCCCCTCTTCTCAGAATCCTGAACTCCACTCTCTCAGGGTTGTCAGCCAGAGCTGCCCCCAGTTTTCACATATCTGTACAGCACCCTCTTGTTTGTAAGTATGTGGTCCAGCAGGGCATCTTCCCTCATCAGCCAATTCATCAGTACAGGAGGGTGTCACCAACACCCTTCTGTACTGATGAATTTTTTTCTTATTTCAAAATAAGAAAAAAATCCCTTCGTAAATCAGAAATAACAGGAAGGTTTCGTTTTCTCACATTTTTTGAACACTTGCATACTGGTTTTAGAACTCTTTTCAAAGAAAGAAAGGAAAACAACAACAACCAACCAACCAACCAAAAAACCCCAAAATAAAAAAACTCCCCTCCAAAAACCCCAAAAAACAAGAACAACAAAAAAAAAACCACCAAAAAGTGAGACAGCTGCCTTCTCAGCTGGTAACCAGACTCCCGGCTATGATTTTTTTACCTGATACATAACAGAAGAGGGCCATCACCTGTCCTGGCAGAGCCAAAATTTCTTTTCTTTGTGGAAGTTGGATTGCAGGGAAGGGTATAAACAAATTAGAGGGTATAGATGAGCTTTGACATACATGATTGTTCATGGCTTCAAGACAGCACACAAATTAACATTGAGGAAGGGAACTGTACTTGGAGACCTGTAGTTGAACTCTTAAGCCAGAGATTTTGTGGTAATTAATATTGCTTCTCTCTAGCAGCAGTGCAGCAAAACTCAATCCAACACCTACAGAAAGGGGAAAGTAATTCTATTTTAAAACATACATCAACACACTGACACCCACCTTCTTACAAGTGCCTGCTCTGTGTTAAATTATTCTGCTTACCTATACCCACATATATCACAGTGCTTTAGCCAAGTTTTCTTGCAGCAACGGGAAGGAAGTGGATGCCAGCTACTCAGCCCCCACCACATCCTCATCCCTAGGTTAGCCTTCAGGTGCTGCTTTTGGAGGAGACTTGTACTGCTCCATATCTGCTCCACTTCCATGAAGCATTAGGTTTTAAATTAAAGCATCTAGTCTTTTTACCTGGAATCTGCTGAAGAGGGTTTGTCCTTACCATCACCTCTTATTGGCATTGAGGGGTTCCCATGTATGAAAAGCTGGACACAACCTGGCAATGTGTGCTCACAGTGCAGAAAGCCAACCATGTCCTGGGCTGTGTGGCCAGCAGGGCAAGGGAGAGGATTCTGTCTCTGCACTCTGCCATTGAGAGACATCACCTGGATCACTGTGTCCAGTTCTGGAGGCTTTAACACAAGGATTATGTCTTGAAGTGAGCCCAAGCAGGACACAAAAATGATTGGGGCCTGGAGCACCTCCTACAAAGATGGGCTGAGACAGCTGGGGCTGTTCAGCCAGGGGAAGAGAAGACTTTGGGGAGACTTTACTGCAGCCTTCCAGTACTTTAGGCGGTCTTGTGAAAAAGAGGGAGAGAGGCTTTTTCATGGGAAGATAGCCATAGGACAAGGGTTTTAAATTGAAAAAAGAGATTTAGATTGGCCATTGTTTCCTGTGGGAGTGGTGAGGCATTGGCACATCTTGTCCAGGGAAGTTGTGGATGCCCCATCCCTGGAAATGTTCAAGGCCAGGTGGGCTGTGCAACCTGGGATACAAAGTGGCATACAAGCGTAAGGTGAAAGGGGAGGGAGTTGGATCTTTAAGGTCCCTACTACGCCAAATCACTGAATAGTTGGTTGCTGTTTTGTTTTTTTTCTTTAGATTGTCTGTTTTTTCAGGATGTCCCTTGCTTTATTTAGTTTACTTTTTTTCCTTTTCTGAGTGTCCCAATGTACATCATGCAGATGTGCTGGGAACTTGATCAACCCGGGAACCATCAGCACCTGCCTTTCCCATAGCTCATCTCCTTTTATCCCTTCTGGTTCTTCCACACTCTGATGGTCCCATTCATTTTCCTTTTGGAGAAGATTTAATGCTGCTATTACAAACCTCTACAATCCTATAGGATAAGATGGAGCTCAAGTTTCCCAGCCTCTTTAATTAAAAAAAGAAAAAGAAAGTCATCCTTTCAATGTTACAGTTTAAAAATCAGCCTCCAACAAGGAGGAAAATGCAATCACCCTATTTCTATTTTCTATATAAAAAATATATGCCTTCTGTGAAAAGAACATTTCATTGCTTTTATTTTATCATCCAACTGCTGAGTTTTATGTATTTGATTTGGCCTTCTAGTCTATTTGTTGTAATTGATTTTTTCTCCCCTCCCACAACTGGATACAGGTTATTATCCTGCTGAAATTTAAACTTGTGCATATAATCCCAAGGTTAATAGAGGGTTTCAGAAAAGCAGAGAGAAATGTAACTGAGTGACGAAACTCAGCAGCCTTACTAACGTAGGAGATCCAGAAGGAAATCTTCGTGAAAGCAAAATATAGTACAGACTGCAGACTTAGTCACCCAAATGTCAAGTTTTTGGAGTATTCCTGTTTATGCTTAAACACCTACAGAGAGAAGTGAGAGAGTTCCAAAATAGAATCAGGACTTTAAGCAGGCTCCTGATTTTCCTGAACTGTGATGCAGAGATACATTTGGGAGTAAGAAGTGGCACAGTCAGACCTAGAGCAAAGTACAAAGTCAAGTCCGGAGACAGTAGGTTTGGGCATCACCGTTCCCAGGTGAAGTAATAGCCTCCCAGAGGTCATGGACTGTGTGCTTTCAGGAAGATTTGCCTTCTGAGATATTCAGCTTTCTTTCAGTCATCAGTGCTAATAAGAAGAAAAACCCTAAGGAATCCCATTATATAGTCCAGACCAAAAATCCTATTTATCCCAGCAAAATGTTAAACAGAATGATAGAAGGGGCTATCATTTTATATTAGTGTTACAAGAGTTAAATAAGAGAGTAATAGCAAAGTTAAATGAAGTTTTAAAAAATTTCTGATACATACTGTATCCTTATGTATCCTTTGCTAAATATAATTATAAGGGTTCTGTACAGTTAGTTAATGGTTTTGGGAAGTTTTTCCCATCTAACACAAAAAACTTTAAGTTTGGAACTCCTTGACATTTAAGAATATTAAATATTTTTCAAGATTCTGAAATCCTCCTAGGGCAAAGACATCCCTTTTAATGTCTGTGGTGGTTATGACTGTACTTACAATTTATCACCTGTCATATTGCTGAAGGGATATCAGCCCTTCTACACAGCCCAGAAAAGTATTCCTTATTTAATGAGGTAAGTCAGAGGTCCCAAGGCATAAACATGCACAAATATCTTAAAGTGCAAATAGCAAAATGTGCTTGAAGAGGAGTGAGCTAAACTATCAACCCACTAAAATGTTAAGAGAGATGAAATGAGAGAGAGAGTTTAATTTAGCTTGTGCATCTCGTGCTAAATAGCATCTGCTGGATCAATCCAGCTGATCCAAATGAATTCCAATCAGGAATAATTGGCAGGAGTACGTGTCAGTGCCTTCCCTATTACAGACATAGAAAAATTCTACAGATGCACATAGGCTATACAGAAAGGCTTCAACCTCTCCTCCTCCTGCACCACTTGTCATTCAGAGGGAACTGATAAAAACTGATGCTCTGTTAATGTCCTGCACCTGACCACCTCCTAAAGCTGTAGGTTACCAATACCATTTTACTGCCATTAAATGCTTTGTACTTTTTTGGAAACCTAAACATACACATACACATGCTCACACTGCTTCAGCCAACAGCACCTACAGAAGACACAGTAACCAGCACAGAAATTTCAGCCTGCTTGAGTTGCAGTCTCCAATACCTTCTCCTCAGCACATAAGATACTCTGGCTCTCAGTGAAACAGAAGCATTTCACTTTAAATTCACTGTTCAGAAAGGTTAGTCAAGTATGCTGCAGTATCTTATACTGCAGTCAAAGCTTTCACTTTTGATTGTTTATGACATGCTGCCCATATTGCTCAGGATATGGAAAGGACTTGTATTTTCTTTTAAATATGCTCAGGCTCACCCTCAGAATTTCAAATTCAATGTCCAATTTGAAATCAACTTATTTTAAAGTAACTTGATACATCTACACGTGTAATGAATGGACTGCAGTAAAGAAAATGCTAGCCATGAATTGGTCTGGATACAAGACTGTTCACACTCACAGGCTTTTGGACCTCATGAACAAATTTTATTTTACAACTCAAGTGCTCTTTTGCTCTCATGGTGCAAATGAGAGCATTAGTAAGGCTGTGCTGCCAGACACCTGGTGAGGATGGACCCCCCCCCTGCACAGCCTGAATCCCTCCAGCTGTCCCTGCCCCACTCCTGCAATGTCCTGGAGTTCCCACAGTCACTAGCAGATGTGGGCAAACTCCCCCCAGAACTTCCCTCCTCACCCACTGCTGCACCACATCCCTGAGAGGCTCCTGGCATTATAGCATGCTCTTCATTACACTGGGGAGATCACACCAAGCCAAAGCGAGACAGCTCCAGTGGCATCAGGCAGCTCTATCCCTACAGGTTGTCTAGAGCAGAGTTAAATAAGTCCCACTCATTCAGATGAAAGCAAAATCAGTCATGGCTTTGATGTTTTAACAGGATTTTTAACACATACCAGAAATGGCTTTTCTGAAGAAATCAATAATTTGATGGGGGAAAAAAACCATGCCATGATGGTTTTTTTCCTGAAAGCAATGAATGAAAAACTGAAAATTTAAAATCTTGGTAAAAGATACTCTTTTGTAGACTGAAACCACTGATAAAATGCTTCCTTATTCCATCTTCCTTTTTGTCTTCTAAAATAAATAACACCCCCCCCGCATTTGACCCTTTTAAAATACAAAAAATTGAGGAAAAAATGCTTTTCAAAATTCTGCATTTGACATCCTTGAAAATGTTCCATTAACAATACCTCCAGACTTACCTACAGCCTTTTTTTAATCACATCTCGATCAAAGTGCCTTAGAACTATATCAGTATTTTCAGAGGTCATAGGAGGTCTGATGTTAGCAGAAATTTCAAAAGTAGTCCAATGTTCTTAACTCCATTTTAAAATCTAATTTTTAGCCCCCAGCAATGGACAAGAAAACAATGCATAAAGTGTAAGTCATTTAAAAAAGAAAAAAAGGGCAAGAACCTATAAAGCTTTAATATTGTCCTGAGCTTATCATTTTAATAGACTTGATTGGTGCACTGGTTTTCCTGTCATCCCAAGACCCCTGGAACAACACAACTTTAAAATTATTCAGTCCCAAATTCAGCACTTTGAACAAATCTAGAAAAAAATCCCTGCTGTTGCTTTATATGAATTTTATTTACACTGCAAAGTTAGGCTGACAACTTTGGAAGTTAAATGTCACCGTGTGTTTCAAGTTCTCAGGTCACAAAGCAAGAAGGAGTCATGATGACTCTGCCAAGTCTCCTTCATAAACCAATTGCATGAGTCCCTGAGCAATTCTGGTGTCAGGGGCAGTCCTCAAACTGGAAAATCATCCCACTCCAGTGATGGAGACTCCACCACAGCTCTTAATAATTTTTAAGGATTTCAAGTGATTTTTTTAAAAGATTTTTCAAGGATTTTTTAAAGAGATGTATCTTTCTTGTCCTAAGTATGCATTAATTTTCAAAACACAAAACTTTTAATATTTCTGTTTGCTGGGCTGATGATAAGCTCTATTTCCCCTGAAAGTATTTATCAATCATGACATTATCTATTAACCTTCCATCATAAGTCAAATATATTAGGGCTTTACATGTTCACTACAAGACCTATCTGCCAACCCTACAATTATTCTCCTGAGTGATAGCATGTTTTCTATTTCAGTTAATGCATTGTTTATAGGAAGAAGCCACATAAACAATCTACATCTACATACCAGCTCCATCAGGCTGACTGACATTTTTCTGTGCAACTCTGGAATACAAAAAACAGGGACATTCACACACAGCAGTCAGCCAGAGGCAAACGTCTGATGACAGTCACTGGGGGCAGTGACAGTGACAGACCACTCTGAGAACACTCCCATCTTCCTATTAGCACTGGTGCAGCTGCCACACACAAGCAGTGACAGACAGATGAAGGAATTGCTAAGAAAATAACACAGAATGTTATTCAAAACACATGTAGTTAACATGATACAACGCATGGTGAATAGCAAGTGTTTTCGTATTTGTAGTGCCAAGAGTGTCAGCAACAGCTTGGTGATAAGGAATCAATTTCCTAATGGCTGAAAGATAGTAAAAATATCTAGCTTTCATATTCTTATTCTCAAGCACTACAGCTATTAGAAAAATCCAGGAACCTAGCTCCTCTCCCATCCCCCAACTCCTTAAGCTAAAACAATCCAATGCACAGTATGACCTATTTCAGAAGTCCTTGTTCCACTTCTGGCAAAACACAAGTTCTAAATTTCCAAACACATCTGCACAGAACCACAGAACAAGCTAAGTCAGAATGGGACCCACAAGGATCATCAAGTGCAACTCCTGGCCCTGCACAGGACATCCCCAAGAGTCACACCATGGGCCTGAGAGAATCATCCAAACACTTCTCGAATGCTGTCAGGCTTGGGGCTGTGACCATTTCCCTGGGAATCCTGTTCCAGTGCCCAAGCACCCTCTGGGTGAATAATCTTTTCCTGATATCCAACCTAAGCCTCTCCTGACACAGCTTCAGGCCATTCCCTTGGGTCCTGCCACTGGTCACCAGAGGGAGATCAGTGCCTGCCCCTCCTCCTTCCCTCACAAGGAAGTTGCTGACTGCAATGAGGTCTCTCCTCAGTCTCCTCCAGGCTGAACAGACCAAGCGACCCCAGCCACTCCTCATCTGGCTTCTCCTCAAGGCCCTCACCACCTTTGTGGCCCTCCTTTGGACACTCTCTAATAGTCTAATGTCTTCTTTCTATTTTGGCACCCAAAACTGCCCCAGCACTCGAGTGAGGCCACCCCAGTGCAGAGCAGAGCAGAACAATCCCTCCCCTGCCCAGTTGGCCATGCTGTGCCTGATGCATCCCCTAACCCCTCCTGGCTCCAAGGGCACTGCAGACTCATATTCAACTTGCCATGGACCAGGCTTAATATTTTTTGGGAGGGGATTGAAAAAACCATGAAGCCTTTCCCTGCCCCTCAACTTGAGCAAATTAGAATCCAGGATTTCTTGTGAAATTCTGCTACTGAAGTAAAAAGTGAGTTTTCCCTTCTAAATTAAATGGGATAGTTTGATTACAGACAACTGTTCCATTTTTCTGCATTTCATGAATTTCCCTACACCTAGAAAAAACACCCATGAGACCATATTTCACACAAAAAAATACCAAGTAACTTTGGTCACATTTTAATAGACGGTTACTAAAGAAGTTAGCTTCTATGTATTAAACCGGCACTCACCTTTAACCCATTCTTGTTTCCTCAGGTGAACAGCAAAGACCAGTGCTGCTCTAACAAAGTACTGTGCTGCTGCTGAGAAATGGTTAATTCCAGGTGTTGCAACCCCTCCTCTCAACCCTATGTTTCTACCTTGTATATTTGAAAGAAATAGAGTAACAGATTAACAGAAAGGATTTAAACAGGATTACTGGGGAGGTAGCAAATTTACTCAATGAATTGTTCTACATCCATATACTGTACTTCTGGACAACTTGCTTGATGCTGCTGTGATAATCTCAGCTTCACATGCAAGATTTTACTAGCTCTTCTGCCCTCTCATCCTTCTTTCCCACCAGTTTCTGCTGAAGTAAAACGTTCTTGACAGGAAGCTCAAAACTCATAGACAGGTCACCAAAGAGTGGGGTGTTCTTTATTTAACTCTGAAATGATGAACAGTGAAGCACAGCAATAAAATCCAGAACCAGACCATTTAGTAACAGCCTGAAACATAGAATTGATTTTTATTGTCATAAGGATTTGACATGCAGTTTTCACAGGACACTTAGAGCTTAAGAATTTTATTTTCATTGGCATAATTGCTTATTTCCTACCCAATACACATTTATGTTCCAAATAGCAGCGACTCCCTGATTTCTGAGAAGTAAGGCACTACAGCATCCCTTCAAAGCAGTTACAGACTATCACAGCAGACACTTCCCTCAGATCTGAAGGTCAAGATTGCCCATGGAAAAAAATGCAACTGGTAATCAAAGGCATATCCAACAATGAGTAACTAATCACCACTGTTGCCAAAACAGCTCTTCTGGGTGATCTACTGTCAGACTTGAGAGGAAGCCGCCAGTGCACAGAGCAGATTTAATAATCTTCATCTTCTCAACATATGGAAACTGCTCTGTTTTTGAAAAATTCCTTAAAGCTGTCTTTTCAAGCCAGGGAACAGATTTTAACCAGAATCTTCAACAATCAGTATGTTCTCATGGCTCAGGACGAGGCACTGGATGAAGACATTTACATTATAACTTTGGAATAGGAGTTGCAGCCACTGCAATGCTTTCAATTGCACATTCATCAGTGCCACGGCGGATTCTGAAGAAGCCATCTTCTCCCCATGAGGTGCCCCAGCTGTTCTTCACAATCCAGAATTTCTCACCACTTTCTGGGTCTTTACCATAGCCCACCAGTAAAACAGCATGATTGGTCAATTCAAAAGGATTTAAATCATCCTGTAACCCGGTGTGATGGTAGATCCCTTCTTTATACAGCATGAAATCATTATAAACCTCAAAGGCAACAGCCATTGGGCCATGCAGAACAAGCTCAAGTTTCATCAGGGCTTCATTGCAGCCTCCATAGAAACCACCAACATAGTGGTACTCAGACGAGTAGTAGTGGTAACAGCTGCGCTTGAAAAGGCACGGAGAGTCATGGCCTGTGTAAGGGAAGCAGTCCTCTTCCACCACACCAAAGTCTTGGACATACTTTCCACCAATGAGATATGGGAAGCCACCATCACAACCTGATTATAAAAAAACCAAAACAAAATAAACCAAAAAAAGTGCTTCTTCCCTTGGAAATTCTTATTTGAGGTGGGAGACTCCCCCACTTAAATCTTTCATAATTCTTTCTGATACAGTATTGAACATACTTCAGTGACCCAGATCATCCTAATACTCCAGTTAGCTACAGTCAGCTTTCTGAAACACTCAGGGCAAAATTCACATCTCTGGGAGCTATATTGGGAACACTAATACTTGGACCTTTCATCATCCTGACAATCCCTGTCAGAAAGGGCTGCTGACAATCCCTGTCAGAAAAAACAGCTAGTTACATGGTATACAAGGATCTGTCCTAACAAGGATACGGTCCTCTGGAAAGCTTTAGTCATTGCTTTTGCTCATTTCCCCCTCCCTCTGAATATATCACTGGGATAATATTTAGTTCCATTCCTTCTAGGTAAGCAGCTCCATTTTGAACCCTACTCCTTAGATATCTCCCATCTCACAGGTAGATGTATGAAAAAGTTTTATGAAAAAAGTAACTTGATGGGGAAGGGATGGAAGTTTTCAAACTCCCTGCTCCTTCTCCAGCATTGTCATTAGTTGAAAGGTGTCCGTATACACCATCATCCTTACCCTGAGAATACTGGCTGCAAGACACAACCTGCTGGGGACTGAAGACTGGTTTCTGAGTGTTGTTTGTGAGAATACGTATCCTTGCTTCCAGCATGCCCATGGAGGAAAACGCGTAACAGCTGCCACATGAGCCTGAGAAGGGGAGAAAAAGGAACCACAAGGAGCAGTCAGTCACATAAACAAGGCTAGTCACCTGCCATCAGGTACATCTATTCCTAAAGTTCACTGAAAAGAGTTAAACCCTACCAGACAGTGATTAGAACTTGAACACCAATCGAACAAAAACTTTAAATCTTCATTTAGCTTTCATGCATGCAATTCAAAACCCACTTCTAACAACTTCTCAGGGAACATTGAGCTTATTTTCAAGAATAAGAGGCAAAGAACTGCTCCAGTGTTTTTCAGCAGTAGCACTTAAGAGCTATCCAATTACCCTATTCCTTCAGAATGAACCTTCAGGGACCACATTAGCAGGGCTGAGAAGGCTCCATCTATCCTTTATGGAGCACATATGCTATGGGGCAGTGAGCTATTTGAAGTGAATGGCGACAATATTGTTCTTATTTCAACCTATCAATGGATTTAGTCCCGTAATTTCCAGTTGAAAAAATATTCCACCTCTACAGCTACCTCTAAAATAACTGACTTTTAAGAGAATAGTGGTATAAATAGCATGTTTAATATAATGGATACATCCCTGCTCCCCTTGCTTCCCAAGGGCATGTAATTGTACACTGGCTTTTCAGAAGCACCTTAATTTCCCTTCTGCTTCCTGGCAGATAGTTAAGTCTCCTTACTTTTGCATCAAACTTTAGTATTCCTTCTAGCTTTAGGCCCTCTGCACTCTCTAGGACCTTCCTTTCACTCATTAAAAGCCTTTGGAAATGGAATGACAAGCCTCACAGGAAGAACGAATACTTGGATTAGGTCCTATTTTATCTACTGATTGTCATCAAGGTGCCTGATTTCCTTTTGTTTCCTGATGGTGGGAAAGTCAAATATTGCAGAGCTATGAAAATGTGGGAGCCTTGAGGAACAAAACAAAATACTTTCTCTTGAACTGTGTAGGTGTATAAAAGCAGAGCTATTACAACAGCAAGACTTTGTGAAATTGCACCTTCACTCAGCTAGATGCACCTCTGAAGAAAAGGGACAAAATCAGCCTGAACAGGAACACGCTTTTCCCAGCAGGGCAAAGTGAAGCAGTGAAAGATGCCTCCCACTCACTGCACAGTCACAGCATCTGAGATGGGCCACACTGTAGAACACGTTGTTGCATTATGTGTGCAAAAACATGAAAAATACAATTCACTCAATCATTTCAGTCTGAAGTCTGCTGGACAGGCTGCTAAATTTCTTTCCTGTTACCACAGTGGTATTTATAAAGTCCACAGAATGACCTCTTTTGTAGGTTTTGTTTGATTTTTTTTTTAAAGCCTTAAAGCTAAAATTCTAATTTGATGGAGCAGAATGCATGTTCCACAGACATTTAACATACTCAGCATGGACCCTCAGATTACATAAAAAGTGTAGGAAGCTCTTTTATTGGAAACAACAGACTAGTGCTCATTTAGAGAAACTTTGAAGCAACACCACAGAGAAAGGGTAAGTCTGGAACTGAGTGTTCAATTGTTTGGAAGATAAAAGAGCCCTTGGGACATTCATAGCTCACACCAGGAGAAATGACAGGACTCACACCTACAGAGGACGATATAATTTCCTGCTGCCATCTTCCAGTGCTTCCACATAGCTAGAAATACCATAAGCCTTCCTATGCTGCTTCTGCTACCAGGAGTACAGCTGGCAGAATTCGTTAGAATAACTAAGTCATAAATGAGGGACTGGTGATCTAAGTTATCCCTTTCCCACCATGCTAATGTTATGCTTCTTTCCCCCAAATTCTGCCACCAGATAGCTACCAGTAGATGCAAGTTTATGGTGACACAGGGAAGGGACACATTAACAGAACTCACTCCTGGCCTCCATTATATGAACATATAATTTAGGCATCTCACACCACAGTGCTATAAACACTCCCTACAGAATCAACACATACCTGCATGGTACCCTTTTAAGTTCTTACCAGTTTTTTGTATTTATCATTGTCTGCAATTTTCATAGTGACTAATATCTCCTCTTGCAACTACCCAGTTAAGTAACACCTGAATTTATCAGGGTGATAAGATTTGGAGGCATTTTTATGGGTTTATTCATTAAAGCTGCATGATAATTTGCCATCAAGCTAAATCAGGGAAAAAATTAATTGTACATCAGTCAGTGTGCAGAAAACCATGGCTAAGATTGTTTGGCCAAAACCTAACAGCTGTGTTTATGCAGGGTCATGTGGTAATAGGACCCTGTGGTAATAGGCTTTCTCTCCAGCAAGTCAGCACTGTCTGGACAAGCCAGTACCACCACCTATTTTGGTACAGCATTGTTAGCCAGGACTCCACCCAGTTTCCACAGGTTATTCACAGTAAAGGTGCAACCTGTCAGCTGCAAGACACTAGGCAAAACCTTCTGGTTAGCAGCAAATTACAAACTACATCAAAGGAGCTCTAGAACTTTGAATTCAGAGGTTTTCATTTTTACCTTGATTCCGAACAGGGCTGACATAATTGATACCATTCACATTTCTCCAGTCCCAGGATTCTGGCAAGCTTGAAACTTTCTTGAGTAACTCAGGTGTTAGAGGTGCAGGCTTTGGTCTAAAGAGGAGAAAATGCTTTTCAAAAACATATCACACTGTAGGCAAGGAAACAATTACGTAACACTCAGTTTTCATCTTTGGCTTCTACCAGTTGGACTTGCTTCACACTATGCAATTTAAAATAGTCTCCATCTAAACTGAGTGGGTGTCAATAAGAAGAGATAGGCTTGAGCAGGATTCAAGACCTACTCAAATTGCTCCCTGAGGGAACTATATTATTAACTATCCACTGCTGAGGAATACATTCAGCACAGGTAGTTCAGTTGGCAAGCTGCAGTGTGAGCTTCAAAGAGCTCTGGGTGGCAAAATGCCTTTGCATAACAAAGGAAGCAGGGACCTGCGGCCCAGCCAGGTGACAGGACACTCAGAAAGGACCCCAGACCTTCCCACACTTAAGGCTGGGGGTACAAAATCCCAGGGGCTCCTTTGCTTGGGGCCCCTCCTCAGAGGAGCACGGTACGAACAGCTGTTTTATTATTTGGTTACTGCACCAAGATCAAATTATTTTAAAGATCTGGACATCTGAGACTCTGCTATTGGAACCCTGGCATCAAGCAGGTAAAGAATGCTGGTGTGACTGTAAGTGTGGGGTGTGGCTGTAAAGGGGCCTTGGTACCAGCTCAGGTGGTGTGCGTGTGACTGTCAGAGTGGCTCCTGGGTGGTCCAACGGGGGAGTTTCCTTAAAATCCACAAGCTGCTGAGGTCAAGTACTTTTGCACCGATCTGAAGAGCTGAGGTAACTCTCAGAGATTATAGCAACACAGTTCTACAACAGTTATTTTACTAAAATTACAAAGTATGTAGAATATCTGACTGCAGAAACCATCTTGCCTTGGCAGCATGCACTGACAGCAACTACAGTTTCATTTCAGGCACAGGCATGGCTTACACTGGCAATTCACTAACTGTAGTCCCACCTGCCCTGGAGACTTCTCTGGGGAAAGTTTTTACTGTGACTTGAAGTATTGAATGTCACCTGTCCTCATCTACCACCTGCAGCCAAGTGATGCTCCTATCAGCAAAAAAAGAGCTTCATGCAGTCAACTTTTACATAACTTGATGCTCTTCCTTGGTGCCATTCACAAACACCAGACTCTGGAGTCTGTTTTGAAAGCCTGAGAGGGCCAACCAAATAATGTTATGGTACTGCATGGGCGGAAGAGAGCTCCCAAATAGGTTACTGTATTTAGGATCATCTTCAAGGCGACTTTTATCTACACATCTGCATGACATTCCCATGCACATCAGCATTTTTATTCTACAGTAGGACCTTCTTCAACAAACATATGATTGCCGCAGTTTGGAAAAGTAGCATTCCTACTCACAGAAATACCAAGAGCTGAAAAAGCAAAACTATGAATATGCTAAGACAGCTATAAAGAAGGGAATCTTTAAACCCTAGTTCTCAGATTTTGTAGTGCACGATGTACCCATCCCCACTACCACTCTCAGCTAAGTTATCTGCAAGACCCTGAAGGCATTCTCAGAGCTACTTTCATGCTTCTTCACTGAAACACTCTACTCCTGCTAGAGGACTCTTGTTGCAGGTGTGGCAAATTATCAAAGTAACCAGGGAATTCCCTCAGAAATCGTTGATATTCATGTTTAGGAGCAGAGAGCAGTTCACAGCTTTTTTACTGCAATTATGAACTAGCAGAACCAAGATGAAGTACAAGCACAAACTCCTGACTGTGGCAAGTAGCTGATGAGCCGAGAGGAAAATGAAATGGTAGCTGAGACTGCACTGAGATGATAACTGCTTCCCTGCATATATGAGTTCAGCGGTGAGTTACTGAGCAAGACTAAAAGGTAGGTGACTCTATTTGTCCCATCTGCTTGAGACAACAGATGCTCAGAATAATCATTCAAATGAAAAATATGTTTGCACCCCATGAACATGAACTGGAAGGCCTTGAAACTTGATTAAACACCTGAACTAAGCACAGTTAAGAGCCAGGACAAACAAACAGACTCTTGGAAGCAGTGGGGTTTGCTGCAGAACAAAGTGCCTTATTACCTTGAAGCTCTGGAAGAGAGACCCCCAGCTCTTTTAGTTAGTTCTTCCAGGGCAAAATTCTCATACTCCTCGTATCTTGTCGCTCTCCATGACTTCTGGTGAGCATTGATAGCATTTACAAAGTCGACGTTGTGAACGTAACGTCTGTGGGAGAGTCTGCAAACAAAAGGAACCAACCAAGTAAAACAGTAAGAAAAGGACTGAGATTGAAACTAAAGGTGCTCTCTAAACTCAATATGTAACTCTGGAATGGTCTTCTGGTAGGTACTAATAAAGAAACATGGAATTACTGGATCAAGTCAAGGTTTCTAAAACTTGAGACAGACTAGATATAAACATCTTCCTTAGACATGCCAGATTTATAACAGGGCTTCATCAGAGACTGAAGAGACTGTGATGCAGCAGGCAAACCCTCCTGTGTTACTCTGCATTCAGGTTTATTTCCAACCTTAACACTGCCATTAACTTTGTCCTCAGTACTAGACTTCTTTCTTATGATTTTAGCTAAACCTCAAGCACTGTTACGAGACATTTTATTCCAGTAAAAGGTCACTTTATCTGTTGCTTACCTTCCCCCAGGCTTCTGGAGAGGTAGCTCGTTGATGTGAACATCGGATGGAGATGAAGAAATCTTGTGTCCTATAAAACAAGCCCAGTTGCGGCCAAGAACATCATGCACCCATCCTGGCAGGGTCTCATTGCAATAGCTGGTTACATTCTGGCCTTCCTTTTTGTACTGGAATGTGAAGAAGTTTATGCTTGTGTTGAGCAGATGCATTTGTTAGCATAGCCGTAGTTCCCCACCCACTCACAGCTGCTTCTTCCTGCCTGTGTTGCACAGAAGTGGGCAAGCACACTCCAGAGGTTAAGAAGATTAGAGAAACTGCTATTTACCAAATAGCTGTAAAAAACAATTGGGTTGTGACTTGCACTTTTAGCAACACAGCATGCATTCCTATCAGTATCAACTAACCTGTGCTAATCATTTCAGTCCAACAGCTACTTTCTCAGCAAGACGTAAGACCTCTTAGTACTCAACCTTCTCCTCAAGGCCCTGAGATTTATTATGCCAAATATTTGACCAGTCAAGCTAACTCTGGATTGCCACAGAAGTCTGAGAAACTAAGACACAAACAGAGGGAGAATGACAAGTTTGTCATCCAGTAACCCCATAGGAAGACATGCACTATTTCTGTTTTAAAATTTAGGTACTATTTATGCACTGTTATTGTTCCATAAGTCAAAACCAAATATGAAACTTCCAGCCACTTTTTTATGTTTGAGCTGTGATGGCAAAGCATCATGAAAGAATTTCACAGGAACTATCAAAATGAGACAGTGAGAAATGATGATCCCTTGAGAACAACTCATTTAAAGATTGCAGTAGAGACTGCCACTAAAGCCTCAAGTCCCGAGTCCTAATATTTCCTTATTCAGCCACACAAGTCTTCATTTTACCGCTGAAGAGCAGTAACCCAATATATTCAGCAAAATGTGTCTTCATACAACAGGTACCACTAATACTTTGTCTAGCTACATACATTTTCAGGATTAGTAATTCTGACAACAGAATGTCTCACTGTGGGGGGGTTTGTGGCTCTTTAATCATCTCTTAAGGTTAGTGTTTTGTGTAAGGTTGTAGTGTTTTGTGTTACACTACAAAGGCACCTGAAAACCTGATGCAACAAAGGCTTTAACTTTACTCTTGTATTCACAAAAGAAAAAAAAAATCATCACTTAGACAGAATTCAAGTTACCTAGTCCAAGAAAACTTCATTAAATCTCATCCTATTTGAAATGCATATGTACATTCCTAGTGGGATTCTGTAACTATGATTCAATAAAATGTTTGCTCAGCTTTACTGAAGAAGGTGGTGGCTTACAATGATGGAAATGCCCCAAGATGGAAAAGATTAATTAAAGAGACTGGGAGGTTTCTGTCTATATTGAGGCTTTTTGAGAAATCTGAAGGAGAACTTACAGTGAAGTAATTAGGTTTATCGATCAGCAGAATAAAATTAAAGGTTAATCCTCTGACTGTTTTGGAACAATGGGAATTTGCTTTGTCCCCAGTCTGGAGGATGCAGAGGCAACATACCTACAGGCAGCAAGTGTGTTTGCTGCCAGGAGCAGGGTGGGGGCACTAGAAGGCTGAGCTTGTTCTATTCTTCCTGTCTTACTGCGCAAGATTGTTCAATGTGGGAAATAACTACACTTGGCCAAATACCAAGGTACAGAGATGACTTTTGAGACACACACTCTTCACAACAGCAGATCTAGAAATCCAGACACTTCCTAAAGCAACAGGTAGTGACTTTACATCTAAGTTACTGCAGGATCACTTTTCTGGCTCTACATGACCACAGAAATTAATACCTGGGTTTTTTTTCTAAAAGCTGCCACAGATTAAAACAGTACAGCTATTCTCAATAAGCATAGGCCTTAAATCCAAAAAACTGAAGATTATCAGAGGAACAGGCCTGCTTCCTGCAACAATGCTGCCTTGCAAAATGATATTCTGAATTAAAACAAGTAACAAAGATTTGGGGCTTATCTTAATGGAAAAAAAAAGGCAATGAGTTATCTGCTAACTAGCAAATTAAAACAACAAAAACAACAACACAAAAGGTGGTTTTCTCCCAGAAATCCCTCTCTCTTTCCAGAGACAAAATTCATTGCTTTTTTAAAGACAAAGAGATAACCATGATACTTTCACACCATTTGTACAATTTATATTTCAGAAAAGTGAATGCAGTGAATTGCTTGCACTCACTGCAAGCAGTTCACATGTATCAACAAAATTTAGAAAGGAGGTGAAAAGACAGCCAGCAGCAATGCTTCAATATAAACAAGACATAAAAGCCAATTTCAGACAGTCTGTGTAGAAGCCTAAAATTAAGCAATTCTAGTCCTACGTAGCTACTTTTTTGTAGAGTGCCAGACTAAGCTACTACTGAAATGACTTTGAAAAGTGGACATGGATACTTTGAGACCATAACACATGAAAGACATTTAGATAAAGGGAATTTCAACTCCAAACAACAATGTATCTAGGAAATGAAAATATACCTACATAAGGTCACAATTGCTTCCCCCCCATCCCCTGACTTTTAATCAAGAACCACCGATGTAGAAGCCTTTAAAAAAACCTCATCAGTGCCATAACAATGATGACCACTGATTACCAGAATGTACACCATAAAATCATCGCTAAAACAACTTTGCTAAGAAATACAGCATTTCTTATTTCTACTAGTGAAGGACTGGCAGATGGGATCTAGGAAATTTGACTGTACCAGTTTTAGAGGACTGATTACGAGTACAACTGCACAACTAACAGCAAGTGATATGGCAGGGATATGGCACCATTGCACAAGCAACACCTGACTCAGGTGGATGTGAATTGCAATGACAGACGTGGCAGAAGCTGCCAGCACAGTACCCAAAATATCCACAGAGCCCACTCCAGAACAGCATCCTTCATGGAGGATAACAGCCATACAGCTGTGATCACCAGCAACTGCTGGACAACTGCTCTCACACATTTCTCTGCAGACTTTAAAGATGGTTTTCAGTTTTGAGTTATGATGACTGCAGCTGTGTCATGTGATAATTTCATCAGCCGGTGAAATCTGCAGCATTAACTCCATCCAGAGACCTGACCATTCTAGGAGAACTCCTTTAGAAAGGCACCAAAAATATAGTCATACTTCAAAGTCTGAGCTTTGAAAAATTTAATTCTATTTCAAATACATATTTTTCCTCAATCCTGACAATTCATGTGGTTTTACCTAATGCCAAAATTTAGCCAAGCCACGCCAGCATTAACCTTCATGTAGCTAAACTTCAAAGCTTGCTGTTAGGTAACTGAACTCAGGTAAGCTTTTCAGTGAAGTATGCTTTTAATAATGCCTTTCCTGTGTTGGTCATCGTGACAATCTAATTGTATGTTCAATTCTAGTCCTAGTAAAAATCATAATTGTTTAAAGCTTTTTCAAAATCTTTAATCTCCCTAAGAGGAAAGCAAGAAGGGATGGAGACCTTATTAGTCACAGCATTTTAATGAGAATTCAGCAGTGCCACATAGAGAGGCAGCATCTCGTCCTCTTTGAAATCTATTTTCCTCAATTTAAGCAATGCCTAGGCAATAAGCCAACTTGAGTTCCAGGAGGCAGAACTACCATACACATTAAACCTTCTGGAGAGACTTATCTCTCAAGTTTACAAGTGTGGCTATGCATTTTACTATGGGAAGCACACATTGAACAAGAACAGAGCTGCAGACTTGCAGCTCCCCTACTACACAAAAATAGAGTAGATGATGTTACCAGAAAAAAACTACTGCATCTTGCTCCACAACATAAAATGCAAGCAAATATCAACTCTAGGTGGATTTTCTTTACTTTCTGGAAACATTCTGCAATTCTGAGTTTTGTGCTTTCAGATTTACACTTTAGGAAAGCAGCAGTTGCTCACTGCCAGTTAAGCAAGCCCAAATTAGACAGGTTAAAAACTGACTTTCAGTTGATTTGCAGGATGATTAAACAGCATTAGCTGTTCTACTTTAGCGACATGAAATAAAATGCATCCAGGTCTGCGTTTTTTTTCCATATCCTGAAAACTTAAACATTAACTGCTGTCACTGTTCTAGCTTGTTTCTGTTTGTTTCAGAACAGCAGTCCTTGATTTTAACCAAATTTGGGAGCACTGGGGAAGAGAGAAAAATATATGAAAAAGATGTCACCTAGTCTGGTAAAGATTATTAACTTGAGTGGCGAAATATTCTAAAATCTCCTTTTTTTTTTTTTTTTTTTTTTTTTTTTTTTTTTGCTAAAGTGGTTGTAATGCTTCAATATGAAAAAAAAAAAAAAGCCAGACTTCTGGTATTTGCTAAAGAGCATCTCATCTCAGGAGTCTGAAGTAGAACCACTTAACTTAAGGGACAAACAGTGAGAAACTTATGAGAGTGTTTCGTGTCAAAAGTGGTAGCCTTAACAATAAATAAATACCTCAAAGACATCAAGTAATTGAAACAAGTGGGCCTCAACTTTCCCTTCAGCCTCCCTCTAGCTTTTTATGTTATGCTGTTCCTATTTCTTTTGCCATCCCTTGGGGTTAAAAAAAAAAAAAAAAAAAAGAAAAAAAATCTCTAAAGCTTTATATACTGCATAACCCTAAAAAATCCTTGTATCATCCAGCAGAAGCACATGATCAAGCTTCTGCCAAGAGCAAGTACACTAACTTCACATCCAAGTTCAGTACAGGGATGTTTCCGAAGCACACATTAAACAATTTATTTTGTGCTAGAAGCAGAATGTAAGAATGCAGTAGGATGCTGCATTTAATTTGGCAAACTTTAAATGTATGTACAACAATAGACAGAAAAAACCACTGTTAAAGCATCTTTATTTCAGACACTAAAGTAAACTGAGGAAAAAATAGGATTGATAAGCTCACCCAATCCATTCCTCTGATGTATAAAGTCCTTTCCCCAGAGGCCTCAAGTGAAAGAAGAAATATCTTGTAAAGGCAATGAGACCCTACAGAAGTTTCAGTGGGTGTCTGTTTAGTAAGTCACAGGAACAAAAAGCTATTAAAAACTCATTGAAACATGCACAGCCAAACAGGCTGTGTCTGTATCTACACAGTGCAGTAGCTCTGATAAAGTCACCACTTAGACAAGCTCACAGCATTCCTGTCAGTAATTAACAGCTTAATTCTTTAACACTAGGAAAAAATACACTGGAGGTTCAATTAGCAGAAGTGGCACTTCTATGCCTGAAACTCACAAATTACTGTATTGGCTTGAACACTGCTGCTCATTGTACCTGGTAAATCCTCCCTCTGCTCAATCTCAGACTTGTTGTATTTCTATTTCATATGTAATACAATATTTACTGGATTAAAAGTAAACAGATATACACAGTTAAATATGTCACAAGGTCAAACAATTTGTAAGGAACCACTTCTTCCCTCCAAGTGCCCACTAACAGTTGTGAAATGGGGAGTTTTGCAGATAGACACATTGCATGCTGTTGCCCAATAACAGCAAGTAGCTGTCTGCAGCAAAAAATGCATTAGTAAGTGCTGTGGTATTTCCTCAAGATTCTCAGCATCTGACTTGCATCTTGTAATCTGTTGTTCTTTTTATAGCAGCAAATTATTCGAGAGGGTAACTGACCTGGGCTCTAATCCTCCCAATCGTGGTTAAGGAAAGAAGTCTTTAATTTAAATATGTCTTGCTCATGAATCCCCCATTACTGAGCAATAACCCAAACAAGCTTGCTATTTCTTAATACTGAAGCCAACTTCAAAACTAAGAACTAATCCATCAGCTTACAAAGGGCTGAGACACATTTAATGACCACAAAATGCAAGCTATTGTGTATGCTACTGCTCAGGTGTGTATTTGTCTTTGTTTTGAGCAGCAAGATGAATCAGATGACCACTAGAAGCTCCTTTCAGCTTAAACTATTCTGCAACAGTTTTGGTATGTTGTTTTAAGAGTACTTTTGCAAATCAATGCAATACATGACATCAGTGCTTATGAGTCACTTGACTTAGCGCTCATCTTCTGGAGATCTATTTCACAAGGTGTGGAGAGCAGCAGCCTTCAATGACTCTCAGCTGTCTTCAAGTTGGCAACTAACAGATCCATTTATATCCCAGAGCAGGCCACACTGTTTTTATGATTAAATTCCTCACACTCAGGAATTTGTTTAATAATCACCAACTCTTTTACTGCCTAGCATATTGGCTTGTAAGGCAACTCTGTATTTCAATGTAAAATATCAGCCCAAAGTCTGCTAGTTCAACTATATTCTTCTCAGATGAGTCCAACAATGACTGCTAAATTCTCCCTGCCAGAGATGACACTGAAAAACCAAGTACATGGACGAGACTATAGCATACAGTGCTCTGCTGTCCTCATGGAGGCAGCAATTCCTGCCACTTTTGAGGCAGGTCCTCCCACTGAAGGTGAGCTCATAGAGGTGTCCCTGCTTGAGAAGTTTCAGAGTAATTCTGCTTAGTTAGATTACCTTTCAGTGTCTGTGCAGTCTTTGCTGTATCACCTGCCAAACCTATGAGGAATGCACATCACAGCAATATAATTTCACTATCTTTTACAGATGAGAATGTCAATCAGGTGTTTCCCTCTCATACTTTGCTTCTGCTCAAGTACAAGACCCTGTCTTGTTTAAAAGATTGAATTCTTATTTCAAAAATTTCCAGTTATAAGAGTGCACTAGGTCTTGACAGTTCATTTTATTTATAGTAGCTCATATAATGCCACATTTCAGATTTGTGAAGAAAACAGTGTTGTTAATGCAGGGATGTTTTAGTTTAGCTGAGCAGAGCTAACACAGCACCAAGGCCTCATCTGCTCCTCAGCTCTGACAGCAGGTAGACTGGGGGTGCATAAGAAATTGGGAGGGAACACAGCTGGGAAAGCTGACCCCAACTGACCAAAGAGATATTTCATGCCAAAAACTATCATGCATAGAAACAAAAGCTGGGGAAAGGAGAAAAGAGGGACATTCAGAATCATGCCATCTGCCTTCTTATGTCACAGTTGTGCACGATGAAGCCCTGCTTTCCGGGAAATTGCTGAACACCTACTCATTATGGTGGCAAGTAGTGAATGAATTCCTCATTCTGCTTTGCTTGCATACACACATAGCTTTTGCTTTACCTATTAAAGGAGCTTGATTTCAGTCTACTAGTTTCTGCACTTCTATCCTTCCAATCCCCCAACGCACTGATGGCTGAGTGGTGCTTTGCTCTTTACTGGGGTTAACCTACAACAATGAGCATGTAAATAACTTCGCCAGTAGTTGTGCTAAAAAGTCTATGCAGTCCTTTCCCTTGCATGAGCCCAAAACAGCATAGATGGAAGCTGCAAGGAGGTTACAGTTAAACTGGAGCCTTCTACGTAATTTCTATTCAGTAAAGATTCCGGTTCTCCTGAAAGAGAGGATCACTTGCTTTTGTTAACACCTGAAAACACTGACTTTAAAATAGTTGCTGTAAAATAAACCATCTACCATAGCTCCCAGAAAGACAATTTAGAGCAAAAGTTATTTCTTCACCCTCCTTAGTACTAGCCAAAATTCAGAGATTTTATGCTTGGACAAGGCCTGGATGTTTACTATTGACTCACAAGATCATGCTTCCTGAAACAACCAAAACCACATTCATTGTACCTGCCCAGGGCTGCACTCACCAGCTGAGAAGCCCTGCTGCACAAAGCATCTGTCTTTCAGGTAGTAAAGCCATCCTGCAGAGATTACTTCAAACCACCCTTCAGATTCATCATGCCACTCACCAGGACAGCAGCAGAGAGCTCCTAACAAGTGTTTTCTCCTGTCTAATCCCTACCTACCATCACAGTTTTCAGCTTGACCTGAAGGTCTTAATGGGGACTGAAGAGAACAGTATTACTCCAAAGAAGTAATTACAGGCAGGAGAAAGGTTCCTTAGATATTAAAGTAGTATTCTGAAATAAAATTTATAGATCTCAGAAATCCTCCATCAAGGAGGATAGATGGCTCTGAAGTGTCCATGCATTTGATAACATCTGTAAGGAAAGATAAAAGCAATGGTATTTGCTATTTGACTTGGGTCCACAGAGCCAAAAAAAGAAAAAGAAAAAAAAAATAAAAGAAATTCCAGGCTACCAGGAAAGTTAGTTTCATGAAGGCCTTCAATTACTTTAGGCATGTCTAGAAGGTAAAGTAGTAGCATCTGTATTTTTTCAGATAATGGCCAGCGTGGAATACCTCTTCCCTCTCTCTGCTCCCTACCCAACCGCTGATTGCTGTTTCCTTATGTTCAAAAATGAAAAGAAGAAATCCTTCATCTGTTTATCCAGGCAAACCTTAGAGCCAAAGATAATCAAGTATCCCAACTGACACCCACTGTGGAACCCATTGACTAAAGAGAAGTCTAAATACAGGCCATTTTGGCAACAGCCAGTGGTGTAAAACACACCAGGTTAACTCACCTTAAAAAATGCAAACCACTTGTAGTCATTTATCACAATTTCAAAGCCTTGATTGTAAATCAAAGTGAAGAAACCATAGTTGCCCAGACTATCCTGAGCCACATCTAGCTTCTGAAGATTGACAACCACTTTTTTCTCCACAGGCCCTAAAAGAAAGAAACATTAGGGCATGATTACTGTATGGAAGAGAAAAATAATACAAAAAATGTATAAAGGATGCAACATTTATTCCTGAACATGCTTCAGTACACTCGTTGAATACACTCTCCTGCAAAAGGGCATCGAGATACTTCAGGACCTCCGCTTACTTGTCAACGGGTCTACATGCTCATTTTTTCCACTGCTACAGTGTCTGCACATTTTATTAACAGCAGCACCAAGCAGCTGTGACTGGAAAACTCCAGCTTATTGAAACACAACTTGCTTTAGAGCTGCAAAGGTGTTGGATGCTGTGTCTGCAATGACAGCACTGTGTCTGCAATGACAACTCTTCCGCTACAACATCTGGGATGAGGCATCACCCATCCTACACACATCACACCAGTGCTCCAACCCTACCACCCCTCACCTCCACTGCTAGTACTGCCTCTGATCAAAAAGCAGATGACACAGAAAAATGCAAAGCATCTACTATTTTTAAAATGACACTGACATAGAATCATTAAATAGTAACTCCCCACTACTATTATCCCCTCGAAGGAAGTGGTATTTCCATCTTTTTGGATGCTGTCAGGCTTCCCTGACAGCCTCTCGGGGAGTGCCCAGGTGTCACCAGCATTGCCACCCTCTCCTGCTGGGAGCAGCCAGGGCCCGGGCGGGCAGAGCCTGCAGGAAGGCACCGTGAGAGAGGGGCAGCGAGCCGGCATGAGCCAGGGGCCCGCGGAGAGGCCTAGTCAAGTCCTCATCGGAACAAACAGAAGAGAAACCGCACAGTAAAGGGGAACTGCAGCAGCGCAGGAAGCCGCCTCCCTGCCGCCCATGCCGGCTCCGGAGGCCCCGGGCACGGAGCGGCCGCTCCCCCCGCCCGCTCCCGGGAACACCGCGGGGCGGGAGCTGCCCGGGGCCCGCCGCGCTCTCACCCGCCTGCGAGCAGTTGCCGTGGCGGCCGCCGGCCCGCCAGACGCGGAGCTCCCAGGCGCCCAGCAGGTCGGCGAAGGAGCAGTTCGCCGGCGTGTCGCCCAGCACGGCCGCGGGCAGCGCCACCAGCAGCGCCAGCGCCAAGCCCCGCAGCGCCCAGCTCGCCATAGCCCCACAACCCCCGCCGCCGCCGCCGCCGCTCAAATGCGCCCGGCCGCCGCCGCCTCCCCGCCCTCGGGCCCGGGCCCGCCCCGGCCGCGCCTCCTCTCCACAGGGTGTCCTTCCCGAAGGTCGTCCCCTTCTTCAGAGCGCAGACACCTCCCCAAAGGGCATCCTCCCCCACAAAGGGCATCCCCTTCCCCAAAACCCATCTACCTCCCCAAAGGGCATCCCCCTGCCCAGCCCCCCTGTCCAGCCCCAAGCCTCGGCAAGTCCCCAACATGGCTTGTTCCCGGTGTCACTGCAAGCCTACGTCTTGCTGCCCTGGAGGACTGGGCCACTTGTTCGCCATGGTTTAGCAGCACAAAGTGACTCAGAGTTTCCGCAGCAGCTGCGTGTCACAGCCAGGAAACCATGGGGCACGAACCCCGCTCGGGGTGCAACCCCAAAGCCCTGCGCCACCTGTGAGACCCTTGCACGCATGAGCTGTTGACAAAAAGCACAGAAAACCCATCCAGAAAGTAGAAGCTATGGTGACCTGCAAAATCTTGCTTGTCCAAGAAGCAGAGTGTTTGCAGGGGACAGGTGCTGTTGGGGACAGAGATGTCTCCAGCGAACTGCGAGGCTCTGGGTGCATGGCTTGGGTGTGCAGGGAAGTGGCTCTTTTTCCTCTGTCTCTCCAAATACAAAATGTGTCCGCTTTCACATTCCCGAAGATATATGTGCAATCAAGAAGGCCAAAAGACTTGCTAATGAGTAAATATACCCTCATTTAAAAAAGAGTTATATGAAAAATAACCCCTTTCTGGGGAACAATAAATGCATATAACATGAAAATTTTGGCTATGAAAATGATGCACTAGCTTGGCTATGGATATAAATTTAAAATAAATGTTGTAAGACTGGTATAAATCTACACGTAGATGCTCATCACAGATTTCAAAAGTGTAGCTTTAAATAACTCAGGAGCTAAACTAGGTTAAAACTGTAAGTATCCCAATCTATTTTTGTATTGATTTAAATCAGGAGATTAGGAATTGCATCAGTAAATTTAAACTGTTTTAAGTAATACATTATTTTAGCACCATCACATTCTTTTTATGTCATCTTCTCAGCCTTTTGGAGAAGGATTAATTTGACATTTTGCTGCTGATTCTTAGAGCAACCAGCTGATAGATGCTCTTACTTATACCAGCAAAGAGATAAAAGTTCTTGTTTAAGACAGTGTCTTGAGGATTATAAGGCACTGACTTAATTGGAGGAGCAGAATTTCCTCTGTGTTCCAAACAAATACTGTTTCTGTTCACTAAGATTCTGTTGTCCAGTAGTGCTATGGCATTAAAAAAAAAAATAGCTCTAAGTTAGTTTTTTTGCAAGGGTAGCTGGACATGACATACAAACTGGACATTTGCTGGTCATGCCATACAAGTGCATGCGCCTTACTGTTCCTGATAAAGCCTCTCTAAACAGATGTGGCTATATCATCCTGTCTCCTTTCTTTACCAATGATTTTTTTTTCTGCTGGCTCCACATTTTCAGAGATCCACCCAAAAATTCCCCATGACCTTAGAAAAAAAGCCTCTGTTACTGTTCTTCTGGTTTTATGTGCAGGACCTGAAAAGGTCTGTGGTATCTTTATCTCATCCCCATGACACTGGTTGGATGATCTTGCCTCTGCCTTCTGCACTGCTCTGAGTCTCAATTTTCAGTTTCAAATTGTAACTTCTGCAGGCTGTCATTGCACAAAACCATATGGGTTTCTCTGTAATTGCCTTAGAGAAAGAATAGATTATAGAAAATAGAAGTGTAACGAGGTTGTACCATGGTCATTGTGACCAGGCAGAGGGGGTTCAGTCTGACCTGTTGAGTTCACTCCAGTTCTACTCTTCATCGGTAACTTATTTCACCCATGTAAGGTAAAGGCACTCCCTGTGCCTTCTCTCCAATAGTAATTCTTAGCTAATTACTTCCATGGGAAAAAGAGTCTTCCTTGCTCAAAAGCACTGACATATCTGGATTTGTCAGTGAAATACAGCCTTAAATTAGTATTGCCCTGTGTGTAAGACACATCAGAAGGGACATCTGTGTTTGGTGACAGATTTGCTCTTTGGTTGTCACGCTGTTACTGTTTTCTTGAAGCCAAAATTTTGCCACTTATAAGATTTCCCTAGAACTGTGTTTTGTCAGAGAGGAGAGTTAGATAAGGAGGGACCAAGTCAGTATGATGTCCCCAATAAAGTCCCCAATAAACCATCATATAATAAACCCTTCCCAAGGGGAGTGGTTGGTCTACTAACCTCCTGATAGCTATGGTATGCACTGGCTTGATTTGTAAGGTAATTGAAGTCACTGTCACAGGGTGGGGAGAAATCCTCAAAAATAAACAGTGAAAATCTTCCCTCCTAAAGGTGAATAACTTTCTGCCGGGTTAGAGAGTTTAATCAGCACAACAAAGGATCCAGGACTCCTTGCTCACAGCAATCAGCAGGAATTTCATGGGGAAAAGGCAAATTTTCCTTCAGTGTCAACATGTGAGAAGATGGGCTAACCACATGTTGAATGCTTGTAAACAGAATTTTGGCAAATAATGACAAATAAACCTTTTACTTCAAGAATCAGTCCTGGCCACTTAAACTTATCACTGTCTGTACAACTGGAAGTGGTGTGTGAGCGGATAGTGAAGGGCTGTGGGAAATGAACTGGCTGAAGAGAATCCTGGGAGCAGAAGTACCAGGGGTGGTTGCTATTCAGTCAAGTCAGTTCCCCAATCTAGGAGCTAACCATGACCTGGGTGGTAATAAGCCATCCACTTTACAGGGGTAAACACTAAGATTACATTCCCGGTGTGGTTCACAGAAAGCTGATTTTAGACTGAATGAAATTAAAGAAAAAGGATCCTTGTGCACAAGAGCTGCCCATGTATTTCAGTGGTATCTGTCTAAGAAAAAAATGAAATCTCCTTACAAACCCTGCTGCACTTTCATTGGCATGTCACCATCCCTACCTCTGATGAAGCTATTAGCACAGTACAGCGTGAGTAATTTTAAAAAATTCGGAGCCTAAACATAACTGAGGACTACTTATTCCTTTTCTTGTTTTGGAAAGGTGTGGGAATATGAGCATTTGCAAGGTCCTCTGTAGGCTCTGAAATTATTCCTTACTGAGACAGTAGGTGCTGCTCTGCAGGTAGCTTTGCAAGAGCAATGTCCTACTTATGTGCCTTTAGAAAGCCTTTGAGCTGTACTCAAAGACTTATTTTTCAGAGCATTAATTAATATATGATAATTATCTCACTATAAAATTTGACCATTTTGTTTTACTGCGGAGTACTTACCCCAGCATTAGCTTAGCCCTGTATACTTCTGTTCATGATTGAGCACATCCTGTTTACTTCACAGTGAAATTGTTTCTGGCTGTTTCTGGGAGGTGGGTAGATAATATGTATTCATTTGTTGCAACTATAAACTTAAAGTGTTTTAAGGGAGGACGCTCTGCAGAACAAATCAAGCAGTTTCTAGCAACTATGTGAGTTAATTTTGCGAACAGAATGAGCCTGATGTACATGTACAGCTTGATGTACAGCACTTTGTCTAGGGTGTCTAAATTAACAACTGAAGCTTGCCGCTGTCTGGAAAAAAGCCTGTTTTTTTCAGAAAGTTGGTTTTGAAGGTTTTTCTGGGAATTCATTATTTATTTTGGTGCTGGAATTAGTAATAAAACCAACAAAAGGAGTGTTGATTAATTCTATTCACTTTTTCTTTTTAGAAACAACCATATATTTCCTCATATTCTTTTGGTGTTCTTTAATTATTTTCTTCACTGGCTCTAGTGGGCAAAAAGTTGTGTTAGTTCCCCTGGAAGACCATCCTGCTGAAGCACAGAGCTGGGAATAGCTGGATGTAGGGGAAAAGAGACTGTTCACTGCATGGCTGTAGAAGCACCCAAACGGTAGAAGGATGTCAGCAGAGTTTGGATTTTTTTCCACAGCACACTGCAAAGCTGAAAATCATAGTGGAATCTGATTCTATAACTCCAACATAAATATCACCTTTCAGTTCATTTGCTTGGCTTTTTGTCCACTGAGGACATTTTTTTCTGCCAACTTTTTCTGAAAGATGATACACAGAATACTTGTCTGCACAGACTGTGTGTATATGTGTTTGTGTGCACAAATATAAGTGCTTTGTTCCTGGAAAAGCATTTTATAGTTTTAATAGTGTCTTTTCCTCCTTTTTAAAAACTTAGGAAATTTATTGAAATTTCCCTGGAAACTATTACTTTGGTTTTTGTAATGACTGTTAAAATAACAGTGTTAATTCCATGTTGGTTAAGACACTATTGAAATATCTAGATAATGTTCCAGTCGAGGGAGAGTAACAGGAAATGTCACTGTAATTAAAATCAACATGAAAATCCTATTGTCTTCAAAACTGCCAGGAATGTAATAAGTAAGTTTAAACATAAAGATACTTGACCTTAGAAATCTTTTTTCCTTCAGGTATTTTGACATGTAGAATATTACAGCATCAAGAAATCAGGAAGCTGTCAGCTGGAAGAGGATGGAGTAGTCACTTGCAGAAAGATGTGAGTGAACTGCTGAGAGTTCACAAGCATCACCCCGTAGCATGTCATGCATGTACTGGAAGACATAAGCTGGTATTGAACAGATGGTGACCTCTTGAGAGGTTCTCCAGCCCTGTAGTACACTGAAAGAGGAGGAAGAAGATCAAAACAATTTAAGTGACCTTCTCAGAGGTGCCTTCTCTGAAAGAAATATAATTTTTCAGAAATATTTCATTTCATAAATGAACAGCTTTTCTGTCTGAGTGCTTGGTACCTATGAGCATTTTTAATCTTCAAAGAGTAGAGGATTTTACAAACCTGAAATAATTAAATATCTACACATCCCATGGCAAAACACTATTATTTCTACTGTTAGGAACTGGAAAAAAATAGAGAGAAGGTAAATTAATTTTGTGTCCTGGAAGTTGATTTTACAATGTGTCGATCAGATGGGAAATTGAATGGCCACAAAAAGCAGAAATTCTGACAGCAATGTAGCTGTATCATATTGAAGTAAAATAAGAAAATCCATTATACTTAGGATTTTCAGTTGACTTTCAAACAGGCAAACAATTAAAATGGTAACTCATTTCCCTTTCCTGGTGTGTGTTTGCAATTTGATGTTTGGCTTTAGCTGGTGCAATTGCAGGCTGCCAAAGCAAAAAACAGTCCTGCTCTGCCTCTTCCTACCTCTTCCATCAGACCATCAAAACCAGAGACTGAACAGTCACAGGCAAGCAAGGTGATCAGATAAAAAAAAAACAAAAGAAAAACCAGCACACTCTCACAGAAAAAAAAATAAAGAAAAAAAAATGGATTTTTCTATTGCATCAGATCACTGAATCCATGTCTAGATAATCCCTGAGCACAATGGAAGGCAGAAGCAGGAGGGGAACAGCAGGATCTCTTTTACAACCATAACAGTGGTGGAACTGAACTACCCTCCATAATAGGACTAATTAATTAATGATCAAACCATTTCTCCCAATCTTCTGGCAGGTTTTCTTATTCTGAGATGCAAGTCAGCAGTTTGCTAAAATCACTTATTTAGATACATAGTTTTTCCTCTTCCAGGCAAAATGGTCATTCATCTACTGCACCTTTGAGGTAAGGTTTATGTCCTAGCTCTTGAGAGGTGCTCTGCTGTCCATTGCAAACCAACTCAGTTTTGTGCCATGGAGTTTGAGTGCTGCCTCAGTCGTGGCCATGCAAGGTGTGGTCATAGCACCCAGAAGGCTGCTTTAGTGCTCGCTCTGCCAGCTGAGCACATGCACAAGTCAGGGACAAGGACATGCTCAGTGCAGTGAGGTGGGTGCACTCAGTGAACTTGGCAGGTAACAAGGTTTTTCCAGTGCACCACAGGCTGTTACTGCCCTGTAGGAGCTGGGGAACTGCAGACTGTCTAATGTAATTTCTCTATCAATTGTTAAAGTGAAATGAAACAAGGTAAGTTCCCACTCAAAACCTCCCTATTCTCTTTTTATTGCTATGTATTGCTGCCTGTAGGCCATGAGAAACTTTCCAGGGCTGGATCAGGTATGCTCCTATTTGAGGAAGGATGAAAACAAAAAGGTATCTGTGATCAGAAATGCTTAGCAGCCATTCTTTCTATTATTGCTATCTGTAATGCAGCTGAAGTCCTTGCCTAGTTTTGAAAAAGATCTGCAGACCTATTGCAACTGCCTGGTGTGACTTGGTGGTGTGACTGCCAAGTTAAATGCCAGTTAAACTATATATGTACCAAAGAACCCTGTGCATATGACAAGTGTTTAGTATTGCTTTTCCACAATGAGTTTTGAAAACAAACACTGGATGTTTTTCTTTTCTTTTTTTTTCCTTCTATTTATTCCCTTCTTACTCCAAGATGCCTGGGGATTATAAAATCAACACATTTCAAAGTGTGTCAAGAGCTTGTCAGTTTGTAGCACTTTTCTGAAATGCTGGCAACCCAAAATATTACAATTTTTTGATCAGACCTGAAGTCTGGCAGGGATGAAATGTAATGTCTTCTCCCAGAAAACTTTTTGTCGTTGCCTTCCTGTTAATCACTAATTTCATTTTCTAATTGTTTTTCACTCATTTGTTACCAGGCCACAAAACACCCCAGTCTTGTCTTCCACTCTTTCTTTTTCACCTTGTTTTACATATGAAATTAAAAAGCTTCCTATCTGAGAGTGTTCCTTAGCTCTTTTGAGACACAGATGCAATCAGTCTTCAATCCAAATTGCAGGTTTTGCAAGTGCACTTTGCTTGTCTCCATTTACAGGGGATAAAGGAGTCTTTTATCAGCTCTGCCAGTCACTCCTTGCATCCAGACAATTACAAAATGCAGAATACAACATTGCTGGCTGTTACAGCCCTGGAGGAGGTAACCCCAGAGACCAGGACATGTGTAACCTGAAGCCAAATGACTATTGACAGAGCAGCAGATGGGCACATACTGGCCAGGTCAAAATTCAGTTTGGAAATCAGAAAGCAGTTCCTAACCTGAAAGCTGTTGGATTATCTTAAAGAAAGGGGGAAAACTTGGAGTGCCATGTTTTAGGAGGATTACAGGGAGCCTGTTTGCTGCAGCTCAGTCTGAGCTCAGTGACCCAAAGGCCCATCTCCAGACCTTCAATTCAGCAAGTATGTAAAACATATGGAGGGCAAATAGCCTAATTTAGGCTCCTGTTTTGAATTACCCTTTGAAAGAGCCTCTTGCTTTCTGTTCCCACTCTTTCCTAAACTGGGAACCTAAAGAATCATGCTAACTTGTGCCACTGGTTAAAATACTGCTAAAATAAGTAAATCAGAGTAGGCTGTTCATTTCTGTTATTCAATAGCTGATTTTTTTTTTCCTTTAAAGAGAACAAATTTTCTCTTCAGGGATAATCATAACTGAGTTAGTGTTGGTTTTAATAGAATAAATTGAGTATCAGAAGCTGCTGCTTCTCTTTTTAATCTGTAAAGCCACTCGGTTGTCATGAGTCTGTCTCATCTTTAAACATGAGATTTTTTAGCTTCAAATACATTTGCAGGAAGCCATTCAGTGAATATTCATTCATATTTCTTGCAAAAAAAGGAAATGGTCCCATATTGTCTAAATGTATTTTCTAAAATATCAACAAAAATGTTATGTCTGACATAGTTAAAAGAAATTTCCACCTATGTTGAGATGCCAGTCATCTTAATACATGCCAATGCTCTGAATTTGTGCCACAGAAGTCTTTAGAACATCAGCACACACACAAGATTTTTGGCAATCACAATACACACAGTTTTGGATAATATCCATATGAATAGGGGTGCTTTAACTTTCATAAATGCAAACTTACACAAATGCATTGAGTTGAAAAACTCTGAATTAGCACATCTGCATTGTGTAGCTTGAGGTAACAGGAGTCAAAGGTGATTTGGTCTGAAGTTGTCATAAAAAATACAGCACATAAGCAAAGGAAGTCTTTCTGTTAAAAATCAATATGGTTGATTAGTCAGGAGGAGGCAGGGTTGGGGCAGAGGAGTCTCCAAATTTGAGCCTATTTTCCAAGTCATGTCAGGAGTGAGCCAGTTCAGGAGGTGGAAGTTGGTACCATGTCAAAAGCAGGGGAAATTCTGCAGATCCTCACTTATCCCTAGTGCAGTAGAGATGTGTTAGTTACCACAAAGCAGATGTACCATCCCCACTGAGATAGACCTCTGCCTTTTTTTTATTCACTCTCTTAGAAAAAAAAGCAAAAATTATGGATTTTTCATATAATTTTTTCCAGCACTTGGAGTTATATGTCACAACATCATTTTGAACCTTAAAAATTATAAAACAACCATCTCTGGGTTTTTTTCCCTCTTCTGCCTTGTGCATTTTGTTTTGTTTTTTGTTTGTTTGGTTGGTCTGGTTTGTGGATTTTTCTTCATCTTGTTGTTCTAGTTTACCACTTCTCATTTCTTCTTTGATTCTCCTTTTATTGCTCCCTCTTGCAAGCAATTTTTGCTTTATTGGAAGCAATATCAGACCTATTACAGAGCTGCAGGGCTTGCATTAACTTTAGGATTTCTTCACACCACTTTGGGTAAGAAACTGAGGGACACTTTCTATGTCTTTGTACTCCCCATCTATTATCTCTAGTTATTTTCTTTGACAGGAAAATTCACAAACACCTGAGGTTTATGTCCAAAAAGGAGACAGAGGAGTTCTGCATCTTTATTTAAATAAAGGCAGAGAGTCCTCTGGGGCACACACCTGCAAGGTTTTCTCTCTTGAGGTTTCAGAGGGTGCAGGCTCCTTTTATCCCAAACTCCCTGCTGCATGTTACCCTCTTCCTTTCCCCATTGCTGAGGTGATTGGAAGGTACAGCCTTCCTGAACTGCCTACCACATATTTCCCCCTTGAACCTACTATTTTACCCTAAAGTTCAGATGTCCAGGCTTGTGCAGGCCCACTTGGCTGTTTCAGGAACCAAGCTGTCGGGGCTCTGTAATGAACCTGCTGCCCAAAGCCAGTAGAGACATTAGGACCCATTTCAAAGATGTTAACACCCATTATTTCATCCATCAAATTATTTATAAAGACATTAGCTTTCCTCTCATCTTGTCTAGCACATGAATAATCACAGGGATACAGAGCTCAAAGGTTAGGAATTGTCACTTGATTTTGATCTTGTACAGGACCTCCTCCAACAGAGTCCAACTCCTAGGTACTGTTGCACTATAAACAATGCATTTTTTAATGGGTTTTCTAAATTGGATAACATGTAAGTTTGAAAATTACAAAACAGGAAAAGGAGGTTTCTGTAAGAGTGAAAATCCATAACTTTTCCAGCTTTTAGCCCTGCAGACCTGATTGTTTTCATAGTGATAATATTCTTGTGTTGATCCACATTCAGTAGAGATGCCTTCAGAAAGCATCCCCTACTAGAAACTCCCAGTGGCCTCTGGAGATGTGCAGTGATGATCTCGAAAAGAATTTATATTTATTTGCACTTGCCTTATTTTTTAAAACAGCAGTGTTGAAATGGGAGAAGAGGAATGAGGCCTGAAGCATTGAGCCACACCCTGGTACAGTTTTTTGCATCTGACTTCCATTTTACCAGAGTCTAAAGAGATTCATGAAGCTGCAATCTGGAGCAGAGTCTGGCCCATCTGTTTAAGACACAGTATAAATCCATCTTTTCGCTCTGCCCCACTGTACATGAATACTTACATGAGAAGTTAAAAATGCAGAATAACTTAAAACAATCCTGAAATATTTTCCATTGCAGAAACCTCTGAAAGGCACTGGCAGGGACATCTTTTTGGTTTGCATCAAATATCACTTGATTCATTGTTACCTCAACTGATGATGATTTCAGTATGGTGATTCCAAGGCCATGACTGGATTTAGTACACGAGTTTGGAGATTCCCTTTCTGAACACTGACACTGTTTAACAAAGTATAGGGATTTTTTTTGTTCTGATGAAACCAAATCTTGCATAAATGATGCAGACCTCGTTTCTGGTTTTACAATCTGATTTCCTGGTCACCAAAGCAGTAAGGAATCAGACATTCTTTCCAGGTAGTCCACAACTTTGCTTAAAAACTCTGCTCATAGAAAATGAAAACAACTTTCTTTTGTGTGCTGAATGCCTCTTGAAAGGACACTTTGAGATTTTCAAGTTATTTAGAATAATTTGGAATTAATGCAGCATTTCTCTGTTCAAGAGAAAAAACCTCTTGTCTTCTCAAATTTGCACAGTAGTCTTTAGCACTTCCTCAAGGCAGTATCTCTTCGAGGAGGTACCAACAAAGCAATGCTTCCAAAATAGCTCCAATACTCATTGTGCCAGAGCTCTGGGACTTCCAGCCTGAGGTGTCACCGTCTTGAATTCCTGCTCAACAGCAGCCTCAAGCCAGCACAGGGGACATGCACGGAGGACACAGGGGCTGGCCCAGGCACAGGGCTTGCAATCACCCTGCTCAGCTCTGCAGCAGCTGAAGGAAGCCCTTTCCTCTGCTCCCGTGATCTTACTGCAGTTATCTAATCTTGCTTTTAAACAAGGTGTCTGCCCTTTATCAGCACAGCACAAATACAGGAATGGGCCAAACTTTTCTAAACAAGGTAGAAAAGTTGAATGTCCCCAGAAGATGACCAGGCTACCTGATGGTCCTAATTCAAGAAAATAGCTAGTTCACATCCAAATAGTTCAATTTCTCACTTAAATTAATGTAATGCCTGATAGGGTATATTTCAGAAATGGCTATTTGAAGCTTTGTTTGGGTTTTCCTCACTAAGGTTTGCACTGCTTTGATGCCATAGTTTTTGGATAAGATAATTTTAAAAAACAGTCAAGCTCTGCTCAGGAGTTACATGTATACAAGGAAGCACTTGATTGCTAAGCATATTTATTTTTACCACCTAAGAGCAATCTCATTTGAGCACTCTCATTTGCAAAAGGATGCATCCATGCCTCTTGCAGTTGTGGCCCAAAGTCCTCGCTGTGTGTGGGAGGAGTGAGTTTCTAGAGCAAGGAAGCAAGGAGAGAGGTTATCTCCTGCCAACTTCTGCAGAAGTTACTGCTTTTAAGGGTTGTGACCACTTGGACTAAGTTGACTTCTCTTTCTTCTCTCTTCCTTCCCAAATATATCAGACAAAATAAATCTTAGCAGAGATTTCTCTGCTTTCTGCTTGAATACTGTGGTCTCCTCAACATTTTCAGGTAGAGATGAAAATCTGACAGTAGGTTCCTGCAGGAGCAGGAGACCATGTCCATGCACAGAGAAGCTTGTCTTTCTGAGCTACAGCATGGACAGGGAGATTGCAAACTTTGACGAACAGCACTCGGGGACTTCTCTTCCATTCCCTTGGAAAAGAAGATGTTCAAAATATGTAGGATCATGGAACAATTCAGGGTGGGAAGGGCTTTGTGTACCTATACTTCCAACAACCTGGCCAAAGCAAAATCATCCTTGAATGAGATCAGGTTGCTCAGGGCTTTAGGCAGTTGGGTCTTAAAAACCTGCAAGGACAGGGTGTTCAGAAACTCTGGGCTTCTGTTCCACCTCCTGACTGTCCATGTGGTGAAAAAAACCTGTTCCTAATATCCAGTCTGAATATTGTCTGTCATTCTCCCGCCATGTATGGCAACCTTGGCTCTGTTTTCATGAGGACACCACAGGAAAAGCTTTGCCCAATACCTTTCTGCAGTGCTGTAAGGGGCAATGAAACCATTCTACTTAGCCCCCTGCAAAGACATGGGGCATATGATTCCTGCCTGATTTAGAACTGCAGTGATCTCTTTACCCTATATCCATGGGACAGTGACACATTGAATGCAGAAAGAGATTGTAGGAAGGCCTGTGAGTTTTAAGCAGTCCCGAAATTGCTGATGATATGGAAAAGCAATCAGATCTCTTTTACTGTTGTCATCCTGTGGACAGGAGAGTGCTTTCTCCACTGCTGGGAATGGAAACCAGACACGTGAACTTCCTGCCCTGCTCTCCAGAAAAGTGTCCATCTGGCCCCTGAAGCACAGCTCTCTGGAGGTTTTCTGGTGTGTCCTGTCAGGCTAGTGGGATTACCCTGAGTGTGATGCCTTGCTTTTTGGTTGGTCTGAGATTTTGGGGTGGAGAGGACATTCTCAGTTCTGTACTGCAAGGGTTTTTCCCTGTGACAGTTCTTACCCACAGCTTTGTGTGGATAAGAACGGAAGGGTTAAACCTCCATGTGATAAAGCAGTTGTAAAGCAAAGAAAGAAGCCCCAGCTGGGAGGTTTGTACTGAGATTAGCAGTGTTGATGCAGCAGTTTTGCAAACCCTCAGCTTGGGTGATATTTCAGCTGCAAGGCTGTCCTCTCCCATTCACAGAAGAGAAAAAGTGCAGTCCCAACTTTGGCATCTCCAAAGACTCTTTTATAGCAGAAGGCAGTGAATCTGGCTGTGTGCTTCATTTTTACAAAAATAAAGGATACTTCTGTCCAATGAAATGCCACATCAAGTGATCTTATCTCCTCTTTGCTACAGTAAGGCCAAAGGAATCAGCCTTCTCTTTCAGTGTGAAGTTTGTTGCTCCCCTGCTCATTCCTGCTTTGTTACTTGTTTCTCTACCTCCAGAGTTTGTCTATCTCTCTCACTTAGATTCTCTTCTCTTCCAGGCAATCACCTTCTTGCCCGTGGAAGAACTGCTGAACACAGACTGAAAAGAGTCTTCATTGCTGTGTGCAGTGAGAGCAAGTCCTACTGCAAACTGGAGGTTAGCATAGGTACCAAAAATATGGCTTGTGCGTGTGTGTGACGTATTAGAGTATTTAAGCAATCAGGATTACTTTTAAAATCCTATGATTGCTCCTTGCCTAGCTGGAAGTATTTGTTAATAATTGGCATTAAAAGCTAAAGTTAAACCCAGCATTTTAGGAAGATGATAAGGAAATATTTTAGCCAGTTGGACACATACTTATTAATCAAGATCTTGTCTAGAAAAACATGCATATTGCAAACTAAGAGCTTTCTCATGAATAATTTTGCAATATATTTATTTTTGTTCTCCAGGATAGCATTCACTTCAGTGTTTCCACTACATTTATTTAGCAGTTGCTGCCTTTGGCCTGAGTTTTGTTTTTAAGAAAGCATGAGAAAAACAAAATCAGAAGACATGTACGTGTGTTATCAACACTAGATCAACTTCTTATCAGTCATCTATACTTTTGCTGACTACTAGCTTATAGTTGAGGCTTTGGGGTGGTGATTAGGTTGCATCCTCTGCCTAGAGTGCCCATGCAGAGAGCTCACTACATCTGTCCAGGACAGTCACCAGAGTCCAGGTCAGACTGGTTTCATGATGTACAAAATGAAGAAAATCAGGAAATTCCAGAAGTGCAGGACAAGAAAGACCGGTATTTTGTTTTCAGACATAGCCCTCAAAGTTTGGAGATTGATCATTAATATCTTGTCAGAATCTGGATGCTACAGGCAAAATGCTATGCCCAGATATCTCATTACCTAAAGAGACGTTTGGGACAAATAAAAGGTGGAAGAAGAAAAAAAAAAAAAAGGTGTAACTGAGTGCTCTGATGAATGTCACTGGTGTTACTGTTGCTGTTTCAGCTAAGCTGGCAGGGCAGACGTGTGATACACACACCCAGCACACACAGCACAGGCTTGCTCTCCCACAGCCTGGCATATGAGCTCAGGCTGGGGCTGGAGGGACAGGGGTGGGTTACCCAGGACAGAAGGTTTGACCCAAGCATCGAGGAAAGTGTAGTGCTCAGATAATCCAACTGTATATTAAAACATTCAGCTCAACTTCAGGAATGGCCAAAAGCTTTCAGATAGATGTGAACTCAAACATGTTTCCATGGATTTAATGTTCAATATAATGCCCCTTCTCAAGAAAGAAGTGCATATGAGAGATTTGTTTCCCTAAAGCAGTCAATAAAAATGCTATGCTTTTTTTTCTCCTTAAAATATTGCCTAGCACTAAAGTGCTGAAGTGGTACTGAATGATACTTGATATCTGAATTTCCAGGCACATTGCTGAGCAGCCTTTGAGAAGCACTGATATTTATGTGAGCAGAGAATTGCCCGTGGCTCTGTCTGAAGAGTTGCTCACCTGGGCTGAGCTCTCCTGTTGCTCCCTCCTTTGCAAGGAAAGCCTGGCACAAGTGACACAAAACCAGAGTGCAGTGCCAAGCTCTGCTCCAAAGTCTTGGGCAAAGCAGAGTGCATGGGATTTAAAATACCACTCACTTATGATGGAGTGAGCTGCTGCTGAAAGCAAAATTCATCCAGTGGCACTTGCTTCTTTTGTTTTCTTGGCTTGTCTGAAGCAGCTGTAGTTACCTAGCAGCCAGATTGGACAAAGTCCATTAGGTTAACATGAAGTTAACATTTGCAGTGTGTGGGGGGAAGCACAGAGGCTTGGAATCACTCATTAACACAGAGAAAAAAAATCTCACTCTGAGGAATAAGCCTGAAGCTTTTGCCTTTCTCTTTTTTGCATGCAGAAAAAACCCTAAACTAATTCTGAAACAATCTTAATAACTTCTGAACTGATTTCATACAATCTTGACAAATGGCTTTCAGACTGAATTTTGGCAGGGTGTTTGGTAGAATGTAGAAATTAAGCCCTCAAAGAAGAATTTGGGCTATTTAGATTAGAAAAGCTGAACTCTTTTTAGTAGTACATGAAGGCACATAATTAACCCCTTCCCTAAATCATTATTTTTCTTTCTGGTGATTCCACTTTTTCTGTTATGAAGGTTAACAGTGGATGATTCTTTGGGTAGTGTGTTTTTAAAATTTATTTTATAGTTCAAAATACAGTTTGTACGGTAAAACTGCCTTGGTCTGGATATTCCCATACTTTTTACTTTTACCAGTACACAGAGAATATGAAACATCAATCTGGTGAGTTTTTAAATTCCCATTGCAGAAGGAAAAGAAAGCATGAGTATTGGTGCAAACAACTAAGTGTGAAGTTTCTGGTTGCTGCCCTGCTGACTAACTGCCATCACAGAAGGCTGTGTGGTTTTATGGTTCATGTGCCTTGCTGAGAAGGTCTCAGTGCCTGATTTGCTACTGGATCTTTTTCTCATGGAGCTGGAACCAGATCACAGTTATGGGTTGTGCTGACTTCTAGGGTACCAAGAATATGATCCCAGGGTACACCTGTGAAAGATTGTTTTCAGTTAAACTATATTTCTAGAATCACAAAATGGCCTGGATTGGAAGGGATCTTCAAGATCACCTAGTTCTAATCCTGCTGCCATGGATGGGGACAAGTTTCACTGAACCAAATTTCTCAGAGTTCTATACAATCTAGCCTTGAACACTTCCAGGTTTGGGGTATATACAACTTCTCTGGGCAGCCTGCACCAGGGCATTGCCACTCTCACAGTAATGAGTTTTTTTCCTAATATCTGTTCTAAACCTACTCTCTTTCAGTTTGCATCCATTTCCCTTTGTTCTGTCACTGCCTGCTCTTGTAAAAAGTTCAGCACCATCTCTTCTATGGGATGTTTTCAGGTACTGGAAGGCAGCAATTATTTTGCCCCTAAACCTTCACTTTCCCAGGCTAAACAGCCCCAATTCTATCAGCCTTTCCTGCTGGGAAAGGTTCTCTAGCCCTCCAATCACCCTGGTGGCCCTCCTTGATCCAACAGGTTGATGTCCTTCCTGTGCTGGGGATGTCACTGATTTTATTTCAAAAAATCAGAATGAACACAGGTTTTTCTAAAGAATGAGCTGCCAGCTAAGACTATAATGACAAAATGATTTAGTTTTAAGATAAAATGTGCAGTGATATAGCACAGAGAATCATTTTTGTAAAACAATTTAGAGTAACACCTCAGGGGATTTCATCCTGCTTTGGAGTGCTCTGCCAGTTCACATTCACAATAATGAGAGCTACACAAACACCTGCCATGTGTTTAGCAGAGCTCAGCTTCCATGGAAACTTCATGTAAAATGAAGTCATCCTAATTTGGATGGGTGGAGGAAGTGGGAGAAGGGTGTCTGTCTAGGCCATGAGCTCCTCATGTGACCTTGTACAACTCATATATAATTGTGCAAGTTCACCATTAGTGGAGCTGGACAGTGCTTTAACATTTTAATTCATCAAGAGTGAAACTAAAAATGTTCTTATAGGTGGTCCCAAACTGGGAGAAATGAGAGGGGAATGTGATCTCTGCCTGTTGCTTGAGAGCTGAACCTTCCAAAAGGATTTATCAAAAGCATAGCAACACTGCTGGAGCCCAAGCCATTACCTCTGCCTAACAGAGACAATCCTAAGCATTTAATGTGAGAGCTGAATGGCCAGGCTGCAGGCATTCATGGCATCTCCACTAGCCAGCTCTGCTCAATACTGCTCATGGGTTCTCCTGACCTGTTGCCTATTTGTTTTTCAAGCAACATTTGGCTGTCTTCTGACAGTGATAGCATAAAAGGTAATGAAATATATTCATTCCCCAGTGCTTCAGGCAAATACACAAGTTTAGCTGGAAATAAAGTGTTTCTTGGAACCTGATGACTGCCTTCATGCACATTGATGATCGTTGCTGTGCAATAATAGAAACCAGAGAAGGGAACACTTAAAATAAAGCAAAATAGAAAGCAAAGGTTTGTTACAGTAGCTTTGCAAAATGGAGGTTTAGTAATGAACTGGGAAAATAGGAAGGGAACTGAAACCAGAGAGCAATGCAATAAATATGTTAGTATTCTTTTTTCAGATAGTTTTGTAGATTTTGTCCAAGGGAAAAAAAAAGTGATTAATGCATCCTAAAAACTCTACATTTACGAGAAGTAAAACTAATTACATGAAATATTGCTGCTCAATTTAAATTACTTAAAAATAGGTAGGCAATTCAAAGACAATAAGGTAACTAGCAGCCAGGTTTCAGAGAAGATCTCTGAGCTGAGGCTTTCAAACCACAGCTTAATGCCTTGTGACTGACTTGAGGAGGATGATTAACTCTTGACTCATAACTCTGGGGCCAGCAGCCAGCAGCCACTTCCTCTGGAACAGTGCTGATGTGCAGTGCACTGCTTTGAGCAGAAAGTGCTTATTACATGCTTTCACAGAAATGTTGCAAGTGCTTTCTACTACTCCTTGCACTGGTCTTGCTCATCTACTCACATGGAGCAGCTCCTCCCTTATGCTTATTACAAGACACAAAACTTGTGTTGCGCGGTTGGCAGGTGGTTGCTTGCCTATTCTAGGTAATCTACTGCCTTTAATTTTGATGAACAACCATTTGCTAAAGAGAAGATGATATCTCTACTTTTTTTTTTTTTTTTTGCCAGTGTATTACTTACAACAAGATTAATGCCATAGGTTTGTGTGCTTGAATAAGGTGTGTAGGTTTGTTGAATAAAGCACCATGAAAAGGTTAAAAATTCCCTGTAGTACAGGAAAAATAAAAGAAGGTATGAAAAATGAAGGAATAACCAACCTGCAGGATCTAAGAGCCATGACGCAAGAAGAAAAAACAGACCCAAGAAGAAAGAACAGGAAAACACTGTAAATCAAACCACAAAACTAAAGAACAACTTTCCTTGAACTTTGTGTTCATTGGCTCAGTAAAGAACCCACTGATAGACTGTCATTGCCCCTTATTCACATAAGCTCCTTCGTCGTAGGGCATGCACAGTAAAATCAGTGTCCACTGTATCTTTATGTTTAAACAGAGACCAGAGAAAGACAAGCCAATGTATATTTAAGTTGTTACATATACAGGAGATGACTTTTTTTAAATTGTGGGAATGTATAAAAATGAGCATTTAGCATGTTGAAGGTGGCTTCATCACCTACCACCCACCTCTGCACAGATATTCCATGAGTTCAAATACCTCAACTCTGTGTGTAGGATGGCTTCTTATACAGTGGGAAAATATTGCCATACTTGGCAATACAGGTTTATAAAGCACATTCCTATCCTTTGTTAGTGGAGAAGAAACCATCAGATGGGATCTCAGATCCTAGAATTCAGAGCTGGGTTTTGACTGTCATCAACATGTGATCACCTTGAGTCTATAAATGAAACTCTACTGCTAAATCATTCACCTGTTACTGACTCATCTTCACACCGTTTGAATTTGGCTTTCTGTGTTGCAGATATTTTATGGGGACATCTAGTTGGAATGGCACAAAAGAAACCAAGGAGGAGAGAGTTGGCCAGCAGTGCGTACCATATAGGTCCAGTGCTTCAGCTCACTTTTTCATGCTCCTTGTTTAGCTTCACAGATCTACTCTTAAGAGTCTAAAGATAGGTGGGATGGATGTGCATTACCCTGTGAGGCTGTGTCTTTCTTTTTCTAGGGTGTTTTCAAATTGTTCCATCAAGGAGCTTTTTGCTTATCATTGAACTCTGCAAATGGTGCTGATAAATACAGGAAGTTTCTCTCCAGTCAGAGTTATTCCAAGGACTAGAAATTCCAGGGAAATTTCCAGGGCACATCTTTCTGATGTCCTTAGTACACTACCAGTTATTTAAGAGGAGGAAGTAGGAGGCCAAAGGCTCTTTAGCAGCCTGTGTGGCTGATGCAGAGTTGTTACAGCAAATGTGTTGCCAAACCGTGAACAGCATAGAAGATCTGATTTCTTGGTTATTGAACCTACTACCACTGGAGGAGGCAGAAAAACATTTCACTCAATCATACTTCTGCTAAATCAAACTGAAAGCTCATTTGGAGGACTTTAAAATTTTTTAAAAATTATTTAGTCTGGGAAAAACATGCAGTTCACAGTATTAGTGATGTGGTGGAAAGAAACCACTCAGAATGTACTGATACAAAATGTCTCTATCAATATTTTAGGACAAAATAAAGTTGATAGAATTTCCTTACTTTGAAGCCTGGGGCTGTGCTGGTTATCTGATAATAGGAGTCTCAGAGCTGTCTTCACATGACCTGCAACTGCAATTCAGAGGGGGGAGGAACAGAGAAGTGACACACAATGAAAGAACAAGAGAAGGCCTAATCAGTGGTTTTAAGGTCAAATTTGAAGTGATCTTATTGTTCACTCATGTTTCTTTTTTTACCAGTTTCCATCACGTGTTTTTGTCAGTTCTAAATCTTGCTCCTAAGAAGGACAAAGTGCAGATAAAATCTAATCTTCTGATGTCAGACAGCTTCATAATTTTGCATCAGACCATGACTCATTTCTAAAGATCAACACTAACTTTTTTCAATAAAAATGTCCCTGATAAGGTGGGCAGGCTAGATCCCAGCCTGAGGCTTAGCTGAACAGACCATGAGAAACTGTGGGTGCAACAACTAGCAGTTAGAGGAGATGGGGAAAACCGTGGGTAACACTATGAAGAATTTAAAAACTTGATTAAAAATCAAATTTTACAGGTGTTTAAGAGGGAATTGTGTGAAAAGCAGCCCGATCCTGCTGACATCTCTAGAGAGGTACTGGGGACCTCTGGGAGATGAGATGGCAAGGTTTAGAAAACACTTTCAAGCAGTGTCTCATGAGGCTGAAATGATAGAGATAGCAGCATCATAGGTACCAAATTTGGGTACGAAGGTAGCAAAACCGGGACCGAGATAGAAAAGTAACATGCGGTGTTGTTTATTTGGGAGAACTGGGAGCTAGAAAAAAGGAGATGAAAATGGGCTGGGAAAGAACAAGCTGGGAAAATGGGGACAAGAGAGAACAAAAGGAGTTTGCTATGTATAAGCAAGTGGCTGGTTAACAGCTTGGGCCAAACCCTTTGCTCCATCTTGCAGGTTACCCTCTCTTGTTAAAATCTGTTTTAATGTTCTGTGTGAACTAACTCACTTTCAGTTCTGTGTGTGAGATGTTGGAATGCACAAGGGGTCTTGCAGAGTTCTAAAAGAAGTGAAGATGTAAGCCTAAATAAAAGGAGGTGAGACAGATAAGTAAAGACCTATAAACTGCTGCCAGAGGGCAGCTTTTGGTGCACATGGACTTTACATTGCAATGAGGCAGAGGGAGTCAGGGAGCATGGATCATTCACCTTGTTTTCTGGAACTGAGTAGGCCCTGACTCCATTTTGAGTCCCTAAGGAATAATTTACTACACCCCCAGTCAACTAAAAATCCATTTTTTAATTCTACCTATTCTTCAAAGTCCAACCACTTCTGACAAGACCTGTTTTTTCAGGAAGGTCAGCAGTTTCCCATGCTTCATCCAATTCCTATCCAACAAATAACATTTGCAAGTCACTGGGATCTAGGAAGTTGACTGATTTACAAAGTAGATGAGCTTTCAGGACAATAAAAAACCCACTGGATGCAAAACAAAGTATTCTAAAGAATAAAGGATCTCAGTTTGAGATTGAATTCTTTTTTAGACAAATTCAATAATCTATCTCCTTGCACAGTGTTCATCTAATTTATTTTCCTTTTTTCTTCTGGAATATCTTAAATCTGACCTTGAGAGAGCAAAAGAAAAAAACAGAGGAAAACATGAAAGATCACAGATAAATCCTATGAAGACACAGGGCTTCTATTCTAAGTCAGTTTTTTCCAGGGCAGTATCTTACTCTTTCTTAAAGAAAAGCCTATTGCTAAAGCAAATGATAGGTTTAAATATCAACTATTTTTTCCTCCACAAATTAATGTCATCAAAGGTCTTAAATAAGTTGGTTTCAAATATGCAGAAACAAATGATCAGTTGAAGAGACTATTGTATGCAGAAGTGCTTGTTTATCACTGCTCTTTCTTGAAATGTGATATCTCACTGACTTCTGTTTTAGGACTTTTAGGGTTATTCCAGCCTCACCTCCACGATGAGAGGTAGAACTAATTTTCCACTACACTCTGCATGCAGTGAGATGGAACATTTCACAAGCTCCCTGTTGCACTCTTTGGAGAAAGATCAGGACTTGTGGGTTGTTACTGGCTTAGGAAGTTAATTTCTCAGTCTTGAGGAGGTGACCCACTATGACTGAACTCTAAGCATTGATTCTGACTCATTATTGGGTCCAACTCTTGACATAAAATACATTCAGTTGCAGTATATTTTATTACCAGCACACAGGCCAGATATACTTCACTGTAAAACTGGTTTCAGAGACCTGACACAAAGCCTTGTAAAGATGCTCCTAATTCACATCAATGATTACAGCACCAGTCTGGGACGTGGGTGTTCAAAATGTTCCTGTTGTCTTTGACAGACATTTTTTGTGGAAGTTTACAGCTATTATGTCTTTCAGCAAAACAAATATCAACAGCAATAATTCCATTCGACAGAATTTATAGAAGCAAGGGAATGTCACATGTGTCAAGTCCATGGACCATGTGGATACTGACATGTTCCAGTGGGAGGAAGAAATACAAGGCACTGACTTTCTGAGTGCTGCAGACTGAATATATTTAGATTTTCCATTCATATGCTTCTATATACACTTAATTTAAAAGGAAAACACGGAATTGGAATAAAGAGAATCCAGGTCATCCTGAGGGGTAGGTGTCTTGTCAAGAGATCAGGAAATGGGCATGAATATAAAAGCCAATGACAATTTGTCAAAATTTTATTGGGTCTATGACAGCTCAAGGAAATACATCTCACTCTTTTTCTTGTATTCTTAAATTGCTTGATGACCTATTCAGTTTTGAAGAGGCATTGCACACAGCAAGGAGATTTCAGAAGCAGTAAACCACAAAGCCATATTTGATGAATATGGGTTGGATTTTAACTTTGGAGCAGGGTTTACTAATCTAAATGTCTTAACTTAAGCTCATGCCTTTTACACACTTCATTATGGCATATCTGATACTCAGTGCCTACTTAGGATTCTCAGCAACCTCAATGAGAGAACAAAAAGATCACCTGCATGTTAGTGACGAGTCCATGCTCATTATGAGCTTCAATTTTAATGTGCCTCAGTTACTAGTTGTCTGGGAAGACTAGCCCAGTTCTATTTAATTTGGAGTGACTGTCTTATACCACAGATACCTAAAATTAGTGAATCTCATGTATGGTCTGCTGGAATTACAGTCACTTCAATAACATCCTGAAAAATTTACAATATACTGTGAAAAACATGTGGGCAGGACAGATGGGGAGAATGCAATGTGCCAATGAAATCAACATATTACTTGTATTTCATCTAAGTCAGACACAAAATGTTTCATATATAGAGGTGACCTTTGGCAAAATGTTTGCCACACTTGTGGTGATTTACATAGAATTGATAGACTTCTAAAGTTCATGGCAAAATATTGAGTGCTCTGCTATATTTTTTAGCTTTAGTAACCAGACTTGCAATAATCACTCAGCAAATGCATCTGCTCACCATCAACATTTTTCTATCACATTCTGATTTCCTAATTAGTGGATTCAAGCAGTAGAGGAAGCAATATGTTTATATTGTGCTCCTTGAGGGCTGTTTATAATCCCTTGATGACCATGTCAAACTCCCATTGCTTTTGTGAAAGCCATTTCCTATCCAAGGGTGTAATTTAACCCAGGGAATTTATCAGCTACAAAATAGACGTAAGCATCTCAGAAGAGGCATTAAAACTATATTTTAACTTATCCCATTGTCATTAAGCTTGATGAGCTATTTTCAGGTCTGTCACTAAAGGAAATGTCATGAAAACAAAAGGCTCCAGATGTTTGGCGCTGACTTCAAAGAGCCAAAACAGTCTAGTCATTATGGGACAAAATTCTGTGGTACCTAATTCAACAAAATTATTAGTGAACCCAAAAACTCATTGTGGTTTTCTTTCCCCCACATAATTTATTTGTGAAGAATACTTTCTGCTTCTTCCTTTGTCCAAGAACTATCTATAGCTCAGATCCTTGAGCAGGCAATGACAAAACACAGCTCTTCCCTTCCACTGCACCTGGCTGCAGTTGCTGCAAGCTCTGAGCAAAGAAAGCTGGAAAAGCTAAAGCCAAACTTCTGATATTGCAAGTAACAAAGAGCAGAGAGTGATTTGGATATACTGCTGAGATCTAGTAAACACAAAGAGAAATAGGCTTCTGGAGAAGTATCAGCAAGCTACTTAGACAGTGGAAATTTATAGAAAATAAAATGTTTTCTCTATCAATTCAAACCAAGAGTGAGGATAATTAATTGGTGTTAAAATAATTGCTTTCTGTAAGAGATCCAGTCCTGTTGGTTTCCTAGAGGCGTGAGGTCCAAAGTGCACCAGAGCCAGAACAGATCAAAACAGTTTTTGTGGTTAAAAGACAGTGGGAACAATTGTCTTAGTGCTGCAGACATCCATGAAAGACAGAGAACAAAGATACAGGTAGCAAAGTAGAGACAGTTCATAACCAAGAATCCCAAAAAACATTTTTTCATCTGACTTTTTATGACCAAAAGTAACATGTTATGGAGAAGATTTTTGAAAAGCTTTTTAAGGGAAAAGGAAAGCAAAACCTGGATAAACAATTAGGTTTAAAGAACATTTTACTATATATAAGACTTAAGGGTAAACTAAGACTAGAACATACCAATTATGCAGTCATTAGTAAATAGCTAAATAGTCTTGAAGAACCACACAAGCCAAATTATTCTTGCTTAGCTGCTCAGTGTGTGCATCTGTGTTTAGAAGTGCAGTTAAAAACAGTGAAACTAGTTCCTCTTAGAAATTCTGAGTTCTGTCTCTCAAGGCTTTTTACCTCAAAGCATATGGTTTAAGTGAGGACAAAAGAGGACTTTATTTTTTTTTCTACTCTACAAACCTCAAATCACAGAACAGTTGAGATGGAAAGGCATGTCTGGATACTGCCCAGCCCTTCTGTTCAAAGCAGGGTCGGCTAAAGCTGGTTTCCCAACATCTTGCCTTGACGGGTTTTGAAAATTTTTAGGAATGGGTACTCCACAATCTCTGTGTGCAGCCTGTGCCACTGTTTGACACCCTCACTGTGAAAGAGGTTTTTCTTCCACTTAAGTATTTCCTGTACTTGAGTTTGTGGCCTCTGTGTTTTGTGCTATCACTCAGTGTTATTGGGAAGGGTTTGGCTCTTTCTTTTTCCTGCATCCCTGGTTCTTTTATACATTGTCAAGATTCCCCATGAGCTTTCTCTTTTTTGGCCTCATCAGCCACAGCTCTCACAGCCTCTACTCATATGTCAGTTTTCCAAAGGTCTCCGACTTCTTCGTGGCTCTTTGCTGAACTCACTCCAGTTTGTCCCTATCTGTTGTACTGAGAAGCTCAGAAATGAGCACAGAACTGCAGATATGTCTTACCAGCACCGAGCAGAGGGAAGGGATCACCTCCCTCAACCTGCTGGCAACACTCTGTGCCTTTCAGCCCAGAAGGCCGTTGACCTCCTTTGCTGTGGGGGTTGGTTACTGGATTTTATATTCAGTTTGGTGTTCATGCGGACTCCCTGGTCCCTCTCTGCACAGCTGCTGTCCAGCTGTCAGCCACACCTTGCCGTGGTGCTTGGGGTTATTTCTCACCAGGAGCAGGAGTTGACATTTTCCTTTCTTGAAGTTCATGAGGTTCTTCCTGTCCCAGTTCTCCAGCCTGTAAGGTCCCTTCGAATCTTAGCACAATCCTCTGGTACATCAAGCCCTATTCCCACATTATATTCCCTGCGGACTTGCTGAGGGTGCATCCTGTCCCATCACCCAACCCTAAATAAAGCTGTTAGGCAGTGCTGACTTGAGTACAGACTGCTGGGGTACACCACTGCCGACTGTTCTTCTGCTGGACTTTGTACTGCTGATCCCAACCCTTCGAGTCCAGAACTCAGCCAATTTTCAATTCCACCTCACTGTTTACTTATGCAGTCCTAACTTTGTCAGTTTGTCTGTAAGGGTATGATGGGAGACACGGTTGGAACACTTGCTGAATTAAAGGTAAAAAACATCCACTGCTCTCTCCTTTTGAGGAGTCCTCTTCACCAATGAAGCAGTCAATTTAGTCACCTGAGTTTTTTCTTTTCCCTCTGCAAAACACTGAATCTTTGTAATTGACAGTTAAATGGTTTGGGAATTGCAGTCAGATTTATATGTTATCAGTTCCATTCCCATTGATGCTACTGTCAGGTTTTTGGAAAGGCTACATTTGCCTCCCAGTGAAAACTGACAGTAAAAGTAATTCTCCTCACTTGATTTTAAATGTTTAAAGAGGAGACTTTAGTTCAAGTCATATATTTTACTTGTTTTGTGGAAAAATGGAGTGTGAGATATCTGTGGACAACATCTTTTCCTGTCCTGATGTAAATTTCTAAGTTAAGGGGATGAATTTCCTCTTGGAAGTAGTTGTCTCTTTACACTGCTGTAAAGAGTTCAAATGAAATAAGACTTTTAGTTTTTATGAAGATAAGTGAAATTATCCTCTCCCTTACATAAAAAAATGGTGCAATCGTGCTTATATCCTTAATGTTCTACTGATGTAGGCACCATGCTGTGCCCATAATTGTGGCAAACAGGGAGAAAGGCACAAAGTATCAGTCTTGGAGACTTAATCCCTGCCACTGGCATGGACTTCTGATCCTGTAGAAGAATTGTTTTCCTCTAGGACAGACAATATAGAGAATAATCCCTCCACTTATATTTGTCCAACCCTGTGCAGTGCATGGGAACAAAGGAACAACAGCAAAAGGTCTCCCTGCAGAGCTGACTAACAGTGTCTGCAGCACGGATGCTGCCAATGAAAGTGTAAGTGACACCCTGGTGATGCTGCTTGCCTGACAGAGAGACATCAGACTGCCTTCTCTACAGAGATGCTGCCTCTACTTTTAGGTTCTTATCTGCCTATTTTACTGCTGTGCTAGAGTTAATTTTTTCCATAGTTGCTGGTATGGAGCTGTGTTTAAGGCTTGTGCTGGAAACAGGGCTAATAATACAAGGGTGTTTTAGTTACTGTTGATCAATTCTCAGAGTCAGGGCTTGTTCTGCTCCTCAGCCCACCCCACCAGCAAGGAGGCTGGGGGTACACAAAGAGGGGACACTGCCCAATTGATCGAAGGGATGTTCCATACCACATGGTGACATGCTCAGCAGATAAAGCTGGAGGGAGAAGAAAAAGAAGGAGGTTCAGGGTGATGACATTTGTCTTCCCAAGCCACTGTCACCTGCGGTGGGTCCCTGCTCTCCTGGGGATGGCTGAACACCTGCCTGCCCATGGAAAAAGATTCATGACTTCCTTGTTTTGCTTTGCCTGTGTATATGGCTTTTGCTTTCTCTATTAACCTTTCTTTATCTCAATACACACCTTTTATTACTTTTATTCTTCCATCCTGTTGTGGTGGAAGAGTGGGTAAGACGCTGTGTGGTGCTGAGTGCCAGCTGGGATTAAACCATGACAATGGCTTATTGCTGCTCCTTTTCTCCTCCGTTTACAGTGGCCTCACTAAATTCAGGGCCATCTCATCATAAACATGATTTTTCCTCTGCTATTCATAGCCAAGCACAATTGCACCAATTGCATCATGATTAGCAGCAATATTCATCTCTGGCAGAGGAATGATAAGAGCCCTCATTGCCGTTAGAACAATTAATCTGTGAAGAAATGCTATGAAAATGTTCTCACTCTGCAGACTGAGAATAGAATACATTAGCACAGAAGAGTCTATAAGTTTTTGTCAATATAACAGTTAATGGTTCTTTATTTGGAGGAACTAAAGAAAGGTTTTCACCAATTTGAATAAATCCATTTAAATGTTACATAAATGCATGAGATTGCATCTAGTGTCTGTTATAATAGGGCAGCATTGTAGATAACTTCTCTCTTGCAATAAGGCTATGACAGATCTGGAATATATTATTCTGGAATAGCCAAGACTGGAACACAATAATACATAAAGATGAAAGAAGCTATAATACCTAATGTATTTCTATATGCTGCAGAAATCTGTCTTCCATATAAAAATTAATGAAACCTCTTTCCTGGATATTGGACTTTACTGTCCTGCAGTAGATACTTTCCATAAGCATGTGGTTTTAATGGTAGAGCAAACAGCCATGCCCCCACCCCATAGCAGAAGTGATTTCTGATTCTGATATTGCGATTACCAAATTGCAATATTGTCTTAATTTTAGGTAATTGTAGGATGTGTAATTCCATAGCTATTTAAAGGTGGTTTTTTTTGCAGGAGGACACTTGGCTCATACTTATTTTTGAGAGCATATACTCACTAGGTTCCTCTTTACCATGGGCCAAACAACATGTTGGCATTTCATGCACATTCAGTTCTGGTTTTCTATGGATTCTTGTAAATAATTATGGTAATCTTCCAAATTTTGATTGTCCCTTTTTGATATCAATTTCATGACTGTTGGTACCACAGTACATTTTGTATATCTCGATATTGATGAATATTGAATGCCTGATGATCTGAGTGTATGATACACTCTCTCAGTTATTGGTAGTTATAATCACTCTAAAAGGCCCAAAACAGTGAAACAGTCATCCTCGAGGGATGAGAGTGCTTTGCTCTTATCTAGAGTGCAACCTCCATATAAACTTAACTTTTCTTACATGGATGTTAACCTGGGAAAAAATTGCTGTGAATCCATTGCCATTACTATTGACCATCAAAGTAATTTATATTCCTAATTAAAGCCAAGAAATACATTATAATTGTATTTATTTTCCAGAAGTTTAATTTTTTTTTCCTTACTTGACTTTACTAAGCTTTTAGCTGTCTTGTCCTTCAGCTGGGAAGGAAGGAAGGAAGGAAGGAAGGAAGGAAGGAAGGAAGGAAGGAAGGAAGGAAGGAAGGAAGGAAGGAAGGAAGGAAGGAAGGAAGGAAGGAAGGAAGGAAGGAAGGAAGGAAGAGAAAGAAATCTTGCTTTCTTTCAAGCAGGAAAACATTTCTTACAAGCTTGCCAGATCCCAAGGTTCTCTTGGCACTGAAGAAGAAGGATGTTGCTTTTTATGATTTGTTTTTATATCAAAGAGCAATTTGTTTGCTGATAGATGGTGCAGTTAGCCATAATATTAACCCACAAAAATGATAAAAGGTGATTTTAGATTGGAGAAAATATAGCCAAGTAAAGGGTATACAAAATGCAAGCAGCCTGAAGATGTTAGTAGAAGAAAAAAGGGTGAAGAGCAATAAATGTTAAAGCTGCCTTGAAGTTCATAAGGGATTAAATGGAAGAGTACCATCAAATGTAAAATGCATCATCAATAAAGCTTATTACTCAGTAACTTTCAGGTTAATTACTAGTTTAGTAGTGCAACTAAAATCTTGGTGTGAGAGAAGAAGGGGAAAAATCATGGTAAGCTTGGTCAAAATTTAAATAGAATGTGTGCTTCAAGGTGGAAATTCAGAGGTCAAATAAAAGTTAAAACTCCGCAAACTGTCCTTGGCTCACTCACGAGGACAATTCCTTCAAGTTGGAGGGAAATTTTAAGGTTCACAAAGAGGTCACAATGTGCTTGTAGAATTTAACACCTGAGCATGATAGCAGTGTAACATTGCACAGGTGTGTCACACTGCTGGAAAGACAATTAACATACAATATGAAAGAAAGCAGGGCTTTTCATGAGTGACTAAAGAAATGCCACGTAATTCACCCAGGATAAAAGTCACACAGTATATTTAATGACAAACCTTCCTATTCCTCTTTTGAACAAGACCATCTGGATGAAAAAGTCTGTGATCTCATCTTGATTGTGGAGGTGGTCAATGTAAATGGAGGAACACCCTCACCTAGAGAAAAATCAGAGTTCTGGGATTTTTACTGGTAGTATTTATACCATGAGAAAGAAATCTGTTGCTGTAGGTTGTAGCTGGCATCAAGAAGCTGAAGGCATAAAGAACAAGGACAGCATATCCCCTCCATCCTAATGAAGCACTGAGTCATAGAACCTGCCACTAAATTTTAACAGCTTGACACCACATGGGAACATGAGCACAAAATGTCCTGTTTTGTGTACTCACAAAACAACATGAAGATGGCATAGATAGTAAAGTGACTGATGGAATGGCAACACAGACAGGAGTGAAGAGGCAGTGTTGACTCATCTGTTGGATCAGAAAACACAGACAAGTTCTGTGGTTGTCTGTTTCACATGATGGACAGCCTATTGCTGCCAAGGAGAGTTGTGCACTGGGAATGACATCAAATAAAAACACAAAGCAGAACCAAATCCAAATACTGTGCAATGCACAGCAGATGAAGTAGAAACAAATCAGGCAACAGTGGAGACTGTGATTTCTATCTGAAAGTAGATTTTAAAATTTCTCAAACAGGATATTAACCAAGAAGCAGAAGAAGACCAGGATTTCAGCAAGATTAAAATAGGGTGATGAGGACACTGGAACAGGTTTGTGGACTCCCCATCCCTGAAAGAGTTTAAGGCTAGATTGTACAGAACTCTAAGAAACCTGGTCCAGTGAAAGGTGTCCCTGTCCATGGCATGGAGATGGAACTAGATGACTTTGAGTGTCCCTTCCAATCCAAGCCATTTTATGATTCCATGATTCCATGACTTTTTGTAGCACATACTGAAAACAAATCTCATTTCAGACTAAACAAGGCACCCAGTAAAACAATCTTGGGAACAAGGTCAGTGTTTCTTGCACATCTTTGACAGTTTTTGAAATACTTGGTAGTGCTACCAAGCTTCTATTATTTCACCTTTAATCAGTCAGTCTCAAGATATGGGATGATGTAGTAATCACATCTCCTCTGAACAGAGAGAGACATAGCTCTCCCAGGATTTTCCTGGGAAGCTGTGAGTAGCTGTGAAAAAGCTCAGAGAAAGAATTAAAACAATTATTATCTCAATCTCTGCACCTGGCAGGCAATCTCTGTTTGCCAAAGATGTTTACAAAAGAGAGTTGTCACTTCTTGACCAATAGATGAGAGAAGATTCCTAAAGGACATTCAGGTCTTAGATCCACCATTGTTTCCATAAGAACTGTGAATTTCTAATAGTAAAGTGCCTTTTCATGCCTTCTGATGATGGAGCCTCTGTACCACCTTTGTCTGTCCTCGATACCCCTTCGGTGATAGGATTTAATTGCAGAATTCAGTCAACTTTGTCAATTCAAACAATCTCTCTACCAAGTTGTCTAGGTTCTTTCTAAGAGAAATAAATAGACCCTTCCATAGTATGATGCATCTCCATGCAGAGTGGTGTAATGAGGCATAGAGGACAGAAGGGATGCTCAGAATTATCCAGCAACAACCACAGATCATTTCTACTTCCTGAAATGTCCAGTGAAGCATCAGGCAGAGGTATTCTCAGTTCCACAATGAGTTAGCAACTGTATGTAAATCAGACTGGCATGGTTTAAATTTCCAACTCAAATAAATAAAGATCAATTAAGCCAGACTACCACCTGGTTCTAACGTATTCTAAGACTCATTCTTGCTCTGGAATATGATAAATCCTAAAACGATTATATATTTTCACTTTCTCAGTAGTGAACTAGAATACAGTCTCAGCTGCAGAATGAGAAAGGATTTTATTCCTTATCATAAATATTGTTTTTTCACATAATTAAGAGTCTGTGAAAGTAATTAATTCACCACAGTTGAAGTTCTGATAATTGGAGAGTTGTTTTAACAGAGACAATAGTTTTTCTTAAATAAGTTCCCAGTCCCAATATAAGAAAATCTGAGAAAAAAATGTGTTGCCTGTAGTAGTCAGGTTAGATTTTATGGTCAGATAAGCTTAAGTGGTCTTAAAATGCTGGATGCTCCATCAGGTTGCCTGTAGCAAGAAGAGAATGGTAAAATAATAATCATTACACCATTATATTGTCAAGCATGTTATGCTTATATAGGTGTTTTTATAATTCAGAATGTTTTTCAAACATCTTTTTAATATCTCCTCGGAAGGTAAATACATGATCATTCTATAGTTGGAAATGAAGACAAGAAGAATTTGCAGTTTCCTGAAGCTAGTGCTATTGTGCAGAGAATTGCACAATAGGCTCATCAATCATGCCACTTACTGTTGATTTTGTCACAGAATTAATTTTATGAGTTTAGCAATCTCTGTGATGGACTGCTGCTTGAATGTCTGGTCCTGCCAAACCCAAGTGGTTTTGCATAACTTTCAGCAAGTAAAACTATCTGAAAATCCATGTTCATGAAAATCTACCTTCTAAAGTGTCAAGCTGGAGGGCTTTCCAAACTACTTATTTAACATTAATCTTCTATGACTCCTGTGAACCTGTCACTAGTGTTTCTTGCGATTGATTATGTTTGATTTACAGTCTCAGTAAAGCATATTTAACCTAGGAGAATAGGTTCCTCATCCCTATTCCTTTAATTTAAACCATCAAGCAGTTACTTTGCTGATTCTCCTAACACTTATGAATTATTTTTTGACAGCATATGTTATGCAATGGATGATCACAAACTTTCAGTGTTTTTTTCAATTACTTTTTATCTCCTCACTTGCAAGAAAAGCATTAAATAAGCAATAGCCATCTGACATCTCTCCTCACTAGATTTCCTCCTCTCTGAATAATTTTGATGACTGTTATGAAAATTGTTAGTTGCCTAGTAGCTAAAATGAAGAATTGCATTCTGTTTTAATGGTAGGAAAAAAAAAATCAGAACCAGAAATTTTACATAAATGTCTTCTTTTTTAGAGAATGGACACAGCCAAGTCTCTCTACTATACAATATTATTAATGTCATGACATAAGGAAACATTTCTTAGAGAGAAGGCATTAATTTCAAGGAATAAAAAAAAAAAGAAAAGAAAATGAGAATTGAACCCCAACTACCATTCCATTTTATCAAAACAAGATGCTTTTCATACAATACCCATGATAGCTACAGAGTTACTTAGTGTTAGGTACATAGTTACATAGTACTATAAGTTAACATTTTATCATAATCAATAGATACAATATTTGATCACTCCTAGAAAATTTCCTGACAGGTCTCTATGGGATGACATCAATAAAATACATATGTGAGTCAGCATGCTCTGCTTGTTTCATGCATAACAGGATGTTATCCAAAGCTAAGAAAACAGTATCTCTGTATCTGATGTGGCAGGAGATGTGACAGGGTCCTTAACTTGCTTGATGTTGACATACTATCATCTGGAAATTCCAAAAAAGCCAAAGGCAGTTAAATGGGGCTCTTTCAATTCCTCTCTTAGTTTTAATACCCATTATTATTAGAGGTCTGGGAGTTACCTGTGTTATTTTTCAAGACACTTTTTTTCTTTCAGGCTTTGAAGATGGAAGTGCTAGTACACATGCAAAACAGCAGGTGGAGGCAGTAAGATCTGAGATAGCAGATTATCATGGATGAACATATGCATTTCTGATCCAGGCAAAAGCCATGATGTGAATAAATCTTCCTATGAAAATGTTTTGATTTTTCATATTGTGCAGATTTTTTGGATTATTTTGAAACTGAAAATGCAGTAGGTTGGAGAAAGGTCTGCTTCTTGATAAAGTATTTGTTGCTGTGATAAGGATAGGAGTTCAGCACTGAGGTTCAGGCATCTTGTTTTGTTAAATGAGGGCATCTTCATTTGTTAAATGAATCTCTTTCAGGTGAACCCATGTGGATGCACAAAAGGCAGAAAATTTCCCACATGCTCACAAATCAGTTTTCCAAATCTACTTGGACATCTGTGTTTGTTGCTGGCAGTGGGCGATGGGAGATAGAACCCCACCTTATTTTAAGGAACTGATCTTCTGAGTTCTTGGCAGCATCACCAGTGCACCTGCAGTAAGGCACACATACATCTGTCCTAGATATAACCTACCTAGGGCTTTTTCAATACCAGATGAGCTGAGGTGATGAAAAACATGGCATGAGCTGATGTTTAACTGTTTGCTAAGGTCACAGATGGATCCAGTGGTACCTGTGATGAACTACTGCCAATCCACAGGCTGGTGTTTTAGCTTTCTCAGATACAGAAACACCTCAGTGCTGTGAGCAGCAGGAGACAGTGCTAAATGCAGCTCTGCTTCACAACAGAGGATATCCCACTTACCCAGAGTGAGCTTTCTATTTCTCCTCCTGACTTTCCTATTTATGTATTACGGTCTTTTTGGCCAAGCTGTCTTGAAAGAAAGGAAAGCCAAGCTGTCTTTCACTAGAGTTGTTAACAAAATTGAGCTCACTTCCTCCTCTATTACCCAGCTGGTGTAAATCAATACAGTTCTGGCAAATTAAGTGGTACTTTCTGCCATTTCCTCGAGTTACAAACTCAATTCAGGATCCCCCTGATAAGTGTCATGGATGAGAACAAAGAATGTCAGCAGAAGAGTATTATATCTTATATTTCTTCAGTGGAGATGTTTTCCTTCTCAGCAGTCCTTTTCAATTTTATTTCATTTTAAATTTTGTTTGATTTCTTTTCCCCATTCTGCTATGTGGAAAACTGTGAAGTAATCTTTTTGTTGCACTGGCCTTCCTGAATTTTTTTCTGATGTACCAGAGAGGTAGGCTAAACAGGTTCCAGTGGCACTTGCTTCTTGATCACTGCAGAGGCTTAAGCAACAGTTTTACACATGAAGGAAAAAAAAGGCTTCCTGAATGCTAAATAGCTCTGTGTGTTTTGCCACCCACCCCCTCTGCTGAAACATGGTCCATTAACTCAGTGTGGATGATGTAATTTGTAAAGGGGCAGCAGTTCATACAGCAGTCTACATTTGCCAGTAATAACTTAGATGCAGGGGAAAAAAAGGGGGGCACAATGCAGAAATATTTTAATTCACACTGAAAAACATATAATAGCCAGCAATGTCTTCTGAGATGAATAATCTTGAGCATGATAGGCATGAAGGACAATGTACAAAGTTTTTAGAAGTTTTATTTTTTTGATTTGAATGTCTGGACCATTTATATGAGACATAATAAGAGTAGATATAGATGAATAATGATAGGTGCTCTCTACAAATACCTGAAAGGAAGTTGTAGTGAGGTAGGGGTCAGCCTCTTATCACGAGTAACCAATGATAGGACAAGAGGAGTTGTGCCAGGAGAGATTTAGATTGGGCATTAGGAAACATTTCTTCAATGAATGGGTGAGTCAGGGTTTGGAACAGGGTGGCCAGGGAAATGGTAGAATCACCATGCCTGGAAGTATATGTGTGGGGCACTAAAACACATGGTTTAATGGCAGGGTTAGCAGTGCTGGGTTAACATTAGGACTTGGTAATCTTAGATTTCTTTTCCAACCTAAAACCTTCCATGGATAAGCAATACATCTACCAGGATTCAACTACCCATATATGTGTCTGCATTGAGACTGGAGTATTTATTCAATTGTGAAATGAATAAACAATGGCAGTATTTCTAGTACACAAAACCAATCACAGTAGCTAAAAGGGTGAAAGGGAGACATAACAGCTGCTGATCAGGGTATAGTCTTTTTGACAGGATTTTGCTGTATTCCTTCATAAAGTTTAAATTGGCAGTTCTAGAAATGTGTAATGGGAAAAAATCTGCTCCTTTAGTAGGGCATTCAGTGATAATTTTTAGCTGGCTCCAAGCAACCAAAAAGGAGCCAAAGTATTTTTGATTTATTTGTGTTAGAGAAGAGATGCTAAGGCAGCTTAAGAGTGCTGCCTAAAATTTGGGATGAATTAAGTTCTTTATTCTGCATAGACTTTGTAAAGGATTTGGGGGAAATAACTTTCTTGTATCACATTAGAGGTTTGATGGAGACACAGAGGAAGTGCTGAAGCTAATGATCATTCAATAAGTAATAAGGCATAAAAATACTTGAGCAGGTTAGAAGGAAAAGTATCACCTGAAAATTTGCTGATATTTGCAAGTTTCTCTACTCCATAAGGTGTTGTGTGTTTATTTCATTTTTATATCTCTTGGTTTATAGCTTTTCATTTTCTTCATCCTTATGAAGCAAGTTCAAGGAAGAAATAATAGGATTATCTCTAATGTGACAAGACAGTAAAATCCACAGAGCTGACAGCCAGCACCATTCTTGTTCCACCAAACGGATTTTTGACATTTGGAAGTAGGATTGTGCTAGATGGAAGAAAAATAGTACTTAAATAACCCTATTCAGAAATAAAACCCTCAGGAAAATCTTTGAGAAGATGTTTTTCTTCAGAGGCCTTTTTTTTTTTTTTTTCCAAATACTTAACCAGATGGTAGTTGAGAAAGGAAGTGTAGAAATGACAAAGCTAAGGTTTTAGCTGTTAGATTTATTGCACTGGGTCAGAAACTTTGCCAGTGGAGCTGAAGCTGAATGGAGTTGTGCTGAGGAAGTAGGATGGATGAGATAGCTTCAGACCTTTTAGGCTGACCATTAAATCCTCACCCATTACTGAGCAAGACTGTCTTTTTAAAAGCCATAAAAATAATTAGCCAAATCCCACTGAGTGAGAGGTATGAGGGGTGGCTCACAGTATGTGCTCCAGGTCAGCCTTCAATTATCCACTGTGTGTTGACCTCAGTTTGCTGCACCGCATAAAGAGCTATCACTGCCTTGTCTTCACCCAGATTTTGTAGGGCTAATTCCATCAGTGCAGATCAAAATGTTATAACCATTTTTAGGAGTGGAAACACAACTAAGGGAATTAGAAAGGCAGAAGTTACATATCACATTTTAGTCATACTTTTCCCCCATGTTTCGGTCTCTTTTTCAGTGGAAGAGAAACTTCTTCTTTTTAGCAGACAATAATTTGGAACTTGGTTCCTCCTTGTCAGCTTATTTTTTGCCTTCACAGAATGCTGAATGTTTAAAGGCAGAATGATTTTTTCTTGTTAAAAGGAATGCTAGAAAGAAAGAAATTTGGTTGTTCTGCTTTTTGGGGGGGGTTGTCATGCACCAATCATCTTGCTGAATTACTATATTTAGGCTGATGCATAGCAGATCATGTGTCTGATTTAAACTTGTGATATAACTTTAAGTTCAGGGGAGAATGTTTGAAAAAGTACATTTTACCACTTGGGAACTCTGTGCATTGATGTCAGTATTAAAGTGATCTTGCAGAGAAATGAGCTAAACCCCATTATCTTTTCCATCTTTATGACTGAGGGAACTTTTTGAAGACAAAAGTATTAAAACACTACTACAACAAGTAAACAGTCCTTTTAAAAACTCTACCACTTAGGGAATCCCCTTTTTGTATCTACCTCTCATGCAAATATATTTATTACAAAAAATGATTCAGAGAATACAGATACAATCAGCCACTGAAAATACTAAACTCTGTTTTCATAGATAATATCACAGTGGCTTTGAATACCAGAAATTTTATTATCTGTCAAGTCTGAATCGACAACTAACAAACTGAAATGTTTGAAGAATGAAACCTTGTCACACAAACCATAATTACATTTGGCCTATTCTGTGCCTTCTGGTTTGATGTGTGGGTGGATGAAAAAAACCTAGGGTTCCGAGTGCAGGTCACATTCTTTGCCTGTGCTGTGCAGTGAGAGATGACTGGCTGTGGAAATACAGCATCAGAAGTACCAGTCTGCTCTGGTAAGAAGCTGTCAAGAGAGATAGGAAAGCAAAAAGCAGAGAACAAATAGAGTATTTTCACTGCTGTCTAGTGGAAAAAAAAAATATCATAAATTTAAAAAGTCAATTCTAGTGTTTGCATACATGGCAACTTTGGAAAACACAAAGTGCTATAAGGAAGAGCAGCCCTGGTTATTTGCTGAAGGCTGCATAAAATGCCATCTTGACCAGTTATGTACCAAAACCCCAAGTGAAAAAAGTGTATAATATATAGGGAAGTATGAGTTTATGAGTGAGCCAGGGGTATTAGGAATTAATAGCATGTTTTTAACTCTCCCACAACCTGAAAGCTGCAATGAAAACACTGTCATCCCTGACGAGAATGGAATTTAACTGTTGCACTGGTGACTGCGGTTTTATGTCCCAGCAGCTGCAGAAAAAAATCCTTGAGGCTGAGTTTGAATACTGCATTGGAACTCTTCCCCTCTTTCCCACAGGACAGAAGAAATGAGACCTGAAATTTGTTTAATTCAGAAAGACTGACAAGAGAGTGATCATTCATCTTTGATCCAGTTGTGTTGAACACTTAGCATTCTATCCTGATTCTTTCCATGTTTCAAATGTAAGTAAGTCCTGAAACAGAGCATGGCTTTATATCTATTCTATTCTGTTCTAGTAAATTTAAGATTAATGGGAACACTTCCTGACACTGAGATTGACTGGCATGATGTATCTTTGACTATCCTAGTGAACTTATTGTCCCAGAAAACAGTATTAAAGGTAATTGGTGCAGAATAAAACAGTGTATTAGTCAGGAGGAAGTCCAGCTCTAGTTAGGAGATGTATTTTTGTGAGCATGCAATCTGAAGAAAATTACCCCCTTCAGCAGTTATTGGCCAGGAACGGTTCCCCTGCTGATGCACATGGGCTGTTACCAGCTCCAGCACAGAGAGGGCTTAACAATGAACTCCAGGCTTACTCACTGCTTAAATAGTTCTATGGCTGAATTCCCATTTGCTTAATTAGAACTGGGAATAGTTTTTCTGCAGTTTTGCTTCAGTAAAAAAAAAAACCAGTATGGGCAGTACTAATACAAAATTACCAAGGATTGATTAAAATAATGCAAGTAGAAGGAATTTTCAGTGAAATTCAGGTGTCCTGATTTTTGTAGATAATTTTTTTAGGAAATTCAAAGCCAAAAAAATAGTGAAAATAATCAAATGTAGAAGCTGGGAAAAAGAATTCTAGTAAACAAGAGATGCACATTCATTGGAAAAATTGTGCTATGGAAATATACTAAGAAAAAACAAATTTGTGAAGTATTATGCTGCCAGTCATCCTGAACACAGCCTCAGACTCATCTGCTACACACCCATAAGAGGTCTCATTGACACTCATCACCACTATTTTCAGTGAAGTTATTCAGAATTGATATTGTTGTAATCTGAGTGTCTTTTTTAGCTTGTTTGGTAGAACATGTTTTCTTTTCTTCATATGGCTCCGTGCTCCCTCTGAGCCAGTGTTGATGCATTGCTTGTATCTCCCAATCTATTGGGAAGACAGCTGCTATTGATGCAGTGTGAGGTGATTGAACAATCCCTGTCAGTTACTGTGTTATCTATTTGCTGTATGATTGGGGTACTGAAAGGATGATGAAGAAATTAAAAACCCACTATCCAATGGTCTGTCATCAGATAACTGAGGTATAATAGAGGCAAAGGTAATTCATAGTTTTTCTTTCAAGTCCAGCTGTGCTGGACTTTTCTATGCAATTTTATATTTCTTTCCTTTCCTTTGGCATTCAGACTGTTCTAACAAAGCTACAGGCAGAGTTTTGCTGTATGGTGCAAGAAGATATGCACCTTTTCATCTGAATTCAAGCTGTCATTGCCCAGTGAACTCCCCTTTATTTCTCTGGGTATTTGCATCATCTGTGAGTTCTCTGAGTTGTGCTCAGCTGTGGGTTTTCATTTGTGGTTGGGAGCTTTAATTCATTGGAGACATTAATATTGTGCTCTAACTGGGCTGTTGTGCTTTTTCCTAGTCTGAGCAGATGCAGTTTGCTTTGGAGCAGCAGTGCAATCAAGAAGCCTGGTATTCTGTGGCCTATTGGACCAAGCCTCCCAGGGCTATTTGTGAGGCAGCAGGGATAACTGTAAGTGGTACAAGCCAAGGAACGCTGTTATATTGCTGTAAGATGAAGCTTGGTAAAGCCTCTTTGGATGAATACTCTCTGATATTTGGTAGTCACATATGGGCAGTGCTGGCCAGCCTTGTCTTACCAAAGAACATGGCAAGTCCTTGGTTTTTTCCAATTCTGCTGCACAAACTTGGTGCCAGATTTTCCTTTACCAAATATCGAACTGTGCAGCATCTTTCTGGTCATCAAATAACAAAGACTCAGAAGAGGAAATGAGACAAAATAATCTGTCAGGAAATAATGTCATTTCACACAGTTTATAACAATGACAGGATTTTGGTATGATGCCAGCAAGAAAATCCAGTGACCTCAATAACATCTTTACATTATTTCTTTCCTGCTCTTTACTGATCTTCCATCCATAAAGTCTGCTTTATGCCAGTGTGATACTTAGCACTTTTGACTGTCTACTTTCAGGTGGAGATCCAGAATTGTGTTGGCCTTTTAATTTCTTCCTAAATTCACAGTGTCATGATTATTCCTCCAGTAGTATCTCACTTCTAATAAAGTCTTGAATTTTTTCTTTTAATGTACTTTTCCTTATTTTTCCTGCACAATTTATCTCAATATTCTACATGTTGCTTTTATGCTTTCTACATAGATTACAGGCCATCTCCTTTTCATATTTTACCTCACTGGCATTTCTTTTGTAAGCTTGACATTGATACCTAAAATTTGGGGCCCCATTACTGTTCATATTCTACTTGGAAGTAAATCTTATCCTCCCAGTCTTAGACTGAGATTTTTAGGATTCCATATCCTCTGGGCATTTTCCTCTCTGGGTTCATCAGTGATGTGTCTACATGGTTAGGTAAATATCAGTCTGAAGTGAATTTTAAGCTGAGATTAATTGACATCCTTGGTGCTTACACACATGTTTAAGAGTATTTATAATGGAAGCTCGGGAGCACCTCAGGAGAGGCTTAGGCAGAAGGTGATCAGTAGAACAGAACCAGGTTCTGGGGATTACTCTTGTGAGGGCCAAGGACCAGCTCACAGCGTGTGTGTAACACACTACACCAATCCTGTGGCAAGCACTTGAGCCTACTCCTCACCTCCCCAAAAAGCACAAATCTGATGTTTCACTCCTCATATATGTGTGAACATATTTCAAGCATTGAAACAGGCAGCTCAGGATATGGTGGAGCCATCATCCCTGGAAATGTTAAAAAATACACATGGATGTGAGGCAAGGGGACAAGATTTACTGGTGGATTTGGCAATGCTGGGTTAACATGTGGACTTAATGATCCTAGAGGTCTTTTTCAAAACAAAAAATTATGTGATTCTATGATGCATATAATCACAATATATGTAAGAAAGCCCAGGAAACCCTTAACAGTGAAGGTTTTCATTTGCTAATCTTTGGAAAGAAGTTACATAAGTTAAGTAAGTTATGTGGAGGTAAGCTTTGAATCCCTGTTAAATAAAATCATAGTGAGCATGATGATTGCTTTGTTTTAGTCTAAAAAAATGACTAAATCGTAAGACTTGGTTTACAAACAAACAAATAAAAGCAGATGGTGATTTGAAACTACTGCCCTGAAAAAAAGTTAATACACCAAAAAAGTCTTTGTAAATGTAAAAGAAAGCTCATCCATTTCCTTTGCAGTAATGAATACCTCATGCTCTCCACTGTGATTTGGTCTTAAACTACTACAACAGGAAAACAAATTTAATAAATAGTCCCTGGATGGACACAAAGGGCGATTGCAGTTCTTAAAATTCCAGCCCTTTTCCCAGTGTTCTGTGAGCAGACAGAGGACGTGAGAAGGAGAGCAGTACCCAGTCCATGTATTAGTTTAGCTGAGGACAGTACTGGCAGTAAGTTTTCTCTGGTATCAAATAGCAATTATGGACCAAATGTGAAGGAAAGATAAAGCTCCAGACAGACAGAGAAATTAGACTCTAAACTTTATAAGAAATTGAACTTTTGCTTTTGTCATTATTATTGCCCTGATATTTCTGAAGGTGTATTATAGAATAGTGCTCCTCTCTTTTTAATCAATGTAAACATTGATTTGTGATTTAATTTGGAATGGGATTAATTAGTTTATTAGTTTCTAAATGTCATCATTCTGTAGAGACAACAGAAACTCAGAAGAAACATGGCTGAGAGGTGGTCACAGAGCATGGCATAAATTAACTGTTCTTGCAAACAAAGCAAATTTGATCTAGTGTTTCAGACACTGCTTCAAAAATATTCTGCAATGAAACAAGATGTTGCATATGGTTTTCAAAGTCTTTCTCTTCAAATTGCAATAGCTGCAATGCTTCTTTTGGTACAAAGCAGTATATTTCGCTGAATTAGCTGCTGTGGATTTCTACACTGAAGGAATTAAATTTGGGATGTAGAGTTTTAGGTGGTTCAAAGATATGATATGAATTCACATTGTTTTTAGCTGGAGTTGGGCATTTTACCTACCATTGTGTTATGAATTAGTCACCTTAATTTTTCAACAGCAAATGAACTGATTCAGCAGTATCTCTAGAGATGTGTTTAAAAAATAATGTGTATGATTGGCTTTTATCTGAGAGCTGCAGTCACTGCATGCAGTATAATCATTCCAAATTCATGCCAGTCTATGTAAGAATATTAAGACTATTACAAACCCCAGATTTTTGAATGGGAGGGAGAGGATTTCCAAACTATAAAAGTTGGTTTTGTTCTATGGGGTTTATTTGTTGTTTATTTTGTTGGTTGGTTTTTTGGTTTGGTTTGATTTGGTTTTGTGGAGGGTTTTTAGGTTGCTTTTGGTTGGGGTTTATTGAGTAATGGCTTTGTTGAGGTTTTTTTTGTTGTTGTTTGTTTCTTTTGGGTTTTTTTTGGGTTTTTTTGTTTTTTTTTTTTAGCATGTAGCAGGGAAGATAGCAAAATCTATTGGCTGGAAACAGAATGTAGCCAGATGTGAGATAAGACATTTATTCTTAGTGGTCATAAAGGCAGAACTCTAGAAACCAATTTTTAAAGATATAAAAAATTTCCTCTGATTTTTTTTTGCAGTTCAAGATTAGATGTGAATCTACAATTGTAGGAGTAAAGTTGTTTCTTAGGACATCCATAAAAATAAAGTTTTGGTATATGATTCCAAGTGGAAGAGCTTTGTTTTCTGTTGCTCAAGACTAGATTATTTTACTATTTTCTCTCAAATCTATATATGCCTCATCAATGAGATTGTGTGTGCTTCAAAAGACAAAGATCAAACTGTACTAGAATGGTATGTAACTATGATACCATTAATGTTAAGTTCATCCTTTAAAGCAACAGAGAGCGAGGAGTAAAAGCGAAAAAGATTGTAATTCGAGGGTTTGTGCATAGGATACCTGATTTATAGAAAACTGCACTGAAAACATAGCTGTAAGTGTTCTGGAGAAAAAAAAATACAGTTTTCAGTCATATCACAGATTCTTTTTAATACTGTTCAAAAAGTACCTGACTCTACATAAACACCAGCTATAACATGATGTAGACAATTGAGAAACAAGCAAGTGTATTCTTCAATGCTAAAATAAATTACATTTGTACAGGTAGAAAGCAAACCAAAGCTGATAAAAATGTTAAATTTTATGAAAAATCTTTTTCAGTTCACATCAAAATAATAACTTTACATTCTCTATGTTTTAATAGTATAAGCAGCAACAACATAAAAAAAAACAAACGGTCACAGAATGTTTGAAACCAGTTCTTCATAAGTTATTAGCAAATTAAAAAAAATAATTACAAGCACTTGTAGCCCACATAAATCTTTTGGAATTGGCACCATCTCTCTAAAACATCTATATTCTATATAGATTTCTAATTACAAATACCACCAGCAGCTGCCATATAATCCTATTAGTACATGTAATATACATAGTATATTTGTTCCCATTTGGCAGATTGGAGTGACTTAATGTTTATTGTTTGTTAATACTGTCATTGCTCAGGTGAGACAAAACCAGCCATATACACCAATTCATCACCCAGATGAATTTTTTACTTACCTTTATGCTTCACTGGCCTGTATCTCTTTTCCTTTTCACAGTATAAAAATGTGGGTGGCAATTGGAGATATTTGAACTGAGGATAAAATAATAAACCACTGCAAAAAAAGTGAATTCAGGTAATTCAACTTCAATCTTTACTAAATTAAGTGCACACTGAAATGGGTAGCAGATTAATGATTTTCTTGTTCATGGAGAGTATTGACTTAATTTTTGGAGATTCATAAAACTGCCAGAAAACGTGTGACCTCTTGGGTATTTTTGGACATGTTCACTAACATCCCTTAACATGTTTAGTTAGAGGATGACTTTCCCATTGGGATACCAGATAGAGTATGACTGACAAAGATGAATGGTAGGAAGGACCTACTCACCAAGCCTAGCTTCAGAAATGAACCTAGTAAAATCCATCTGCTGTTTGATTCAAAAGAGAGTGGGAAGAATATCCTGTCATTATCATTCTCTGCAGGGCAAATAGTCCAAATCTAGACTTCAGTGGCCACTATACAACTTTGATCATTTTATATGGATATTAATCTGGAATGATTCCATTGACCCAAATAGATTAAGGGCCAGTGCCAACAAAGGACTTCAGCACTTAAAATTATTATTCAGTGTAATACGTTGCTTTTTGCTCTAGTGTGGAGGTCAGGACCTTTTGTTAAATATCTAACCTTTCTGTGGAGTTTGTGAGAAGAGTTAGTGCCCAAGAAAGCAACACAACAAGGAAAGAGATGTCTAGGAATGCTCTACTTGAGCCAGTATGCAAATGCAATGTGCAGAAAATGCTAATTTTCCTCTGGGATCAATTTCTGGACACATCTACACATTTTATTTCAAAGATGGGCCAGGTCACCTTTGTAAAAGGTGGATGGAGGAAAATTAAATAAGTCCCTTTTTCTGCAGAAAAGTAGGAATTCAAGTTTAATTTCTTCACCTATCCAAGAAGATTCAATCTCTCCTTTCTATGTTGGAGTCTGAGAACTCCAGATGGAAGACAACATTTTTGCAGATAAAAAGTTATCTAAGGGCACATCCTTCTCTCCTGTCACAAAAACATTTTACGGGAAGCATTTAACTTTTTTTTTAGCCAATATGTAGAACAGACAAAAAATTGCCTCTACCTCTTTGGAGTCAAAATACCTTGTCTCTGCTGCAGAAATTTTAAAACTATTTTGTATTAAGTGGTCATATATGATCTCTAATTTTATTCAGTGTGTGTCTTATCAAGTTACACTGTTCCTTTTCCACTGCAATACTCTTGAGTTTTTTCGTGTCCTTTGAAGCTGCCTTGGGGAAATAAATAGAGAGTATCTCAACACTGAGTCATTGGAGCACTTTCCAGACAGGAAACTGTACAGTGCATTCTGCGTCCTCTCTTGTGTTTTCTGCATCCTGATGGTTTTAACATGAGTTAGGTACCAAGATCCTTAGATGTGTGATGATCAGGTTAGTTCTGAGCATACACAGACATACTATGCTAGATGCTGGAAGAGGGTGGCATTTGAATTGCTGTTTTAAAATTGAGTTTAAAGGTATTAAATTCTACTGAAATCCTAACTTTAGGCTCCAAAGTCCCTTTCTTCGGGGTCAGCCATACCAGACCTGACACTGGTCTCCAATACAATACAAAACTTGTGGTCACATTGTTACTCCTGAGCGTAATGCTCTGATTTCCCTAAGGAACTGACTCTTTTTTGCTGTCTGTTGCTGTCATCTTTTATTCTCTCACCTCATAAATGATGTATTAAGCAGAATAACGAGGTTGCACACTTTCCTTTACAGAACTTACACCCACAGCTATGCTATCTTTCAGTTTGGTCTTGCACACTGAAGAAAACATTTGCAGGGGAACTCCTCTGTCATCCAGAGTAAGAGTCATGGATTGGGCTTCCCATTTACTCTCTTTTGATAGCTTGTTCTCTCAGTTTTTAACAAAAGTTTTCCTTTTACAAACACAGCAACTGAATAAACATCCAAGCAAATTAACATAACTTTTTTTTTTTTTTTTTGCTTTTAGAACTTATAACAGTTTTTGAATTAGCATTTAATTTCTATCTCACTTTTGTAGCTGGAAATCAATGGAAGAAGCCAGCACCTTATGATTGACCAGGCTCCATGAAATATCAACAAGTGATTTGTGGACTGTGGTCTAAAAATCTCTGGTCTAAGGTATCTGCATGAGTCGAGGCACCAAATATTCAGATAGAAGTACAAGGAAGCACATCTTCAAAGTCATGCAATCATTCTTCAGAGACAATTTAAAAATATAGTTTTTCAGTATTGCAAAGGCTCCTTTCTAAGTGGCCTGAGAGGGACTCAATTTATTTCAAAAGCATAGATCCAGAGGTGATTACACCATCACTCTTTAGAGCTGGCCTCAAGCACAAAAGAAAGAAGAGACTTTTTTGAGGTCCATGTGGTCGAAGAATGACAGTAATTTCAAATCCTTTAACTCCCTTTGTGTCAGCAGCACTATATTGGAAGGCAAATTTCAAGCCATTCAGTTGGTACTTCCACATTCTTTAGTTAGATTTAAAAGTGTTCATGACTTTGCATTTATGTCTGAAAACCCTTGCCACTCTAGCTTAATGCATACAAACAGCATAATGAAGTCATGATGTCTGTCATTCATAATTTTTCTCCTCTTATGTCAAACCCACTGGCTTCTCCCAAAGAACTTTCCAGTCTTGCAAATTTCCCACTGGGCTCATTTGGATTATTACTACAGACATTACACCTTTTTTGCCTTCTCCACAAAGCCTTTCCTCACTTTGCTGCAATTCAAACCCGTAATAGAAAATGACATTGATGCGCTCTAGTCTGCACAATTAAAGAAGATTCTGTCTTCTTTAAATGTCCCTAAGATTGTCCATCTTTCAATAAAAATAGACTGACTCCTAGAGGATACTACCTCAGCAGGGTCCATCCATGGTTCCTTGTGTCACTAAAATGTCTGCTATGGTTGATAGATACGCAAAAGATACATGACTCCACCGAAAGTGACGGTGAACAAAAGTGTTTAAAATTTGGGTTACACAACATTAGGGTTTTAGACTCTTAAAACATGCATTCAGGGCACATGATGCATCCCCACCCAAATTGTCATGACAGTACACATGACCATTTTCAGGAAGCTCTGAGCAATAGCTATGGTGCAGTTTGAGAGCGTAAGAGGTATATTTATGCTGAGCTTGACAGTTTCTATTTTTCACTCCTTTTTACTAGTTTTGTATTTAAAGAAAGATTTTTATGTTTGTCTGTATAATCCTTATTTCCAATGTTGATTATTTCACAGTGCAGTGAAATCCACAGATTTTAGCAGGAATACAATTCTATTAATTGTCCACCACCATAAGAAAAGACTATAGGGGATCTAAAATGCTAGGGAAGGATCAAGGTGGAGGATGTTCTTGTAGGAATATTGGTCAACAGTTTGAAGTATAAGAGAACAGGTAGCAATAGAATACCTTGGAAATTCACATTAGTTATCTCAGTTCACTCTATATTGGAACAATATTGCACTGATGGGAGACAAATATTATCATATAAGTCTTCCATGAACAACATCTAAGTGGTCTAAATTCCCCTAATAAGAATGTTTGTATCACAGACTGATTGGACATGCTTTTCTCTAAAATGTGGGTTGAAACCTGTGACAGATGTTTTCTCCTGAAGACATGGACAGCCAGGAAATGATGAGACATGCTAGTACTGTGAACCAAGAGGGCAAAACCGAGCTCTAGTCTGGGAGCTGTGCAGCTGCACAGAACTGAGTCTGTGCTGATCAGTCATGCGAGGATGCAAGAACTGCATATGGGCAACGAGGACCTTCAGTCATGCCTTAGTGAAGGGATCTGCCTTCTGGAGTAGAGCTGTTTTGTGACCTGCCTGTTTATGCTATAGGCGAAGCTGAGAAATGACTGTACCTGACAAGACAAGCATGCCCAGACTGCAATTGGATAACATTGCCTGACTCTAGAGTCACTAGAGTACCTCTGTGAGGTGCTGGTCTGGATTCAGTCATCTATTACTCTTCATCTTTAAATGTTGTTGAGCAGCAAATTGGGGCGCAACACATTATAGTGAAACAAGCATCCCAAAGGAGTAGAAAATGCTCTTTGTTAAAATATGTGAATGTGCTTTCATCTTTCACTTGTTTGATCAAATAGCTATTTTGAACATGGGGGAGATAAGGAGGTATGAACTTTGATTACAAAATATTTGTTATCTTTGAAGAAACAAGATCTAAAGGTTTTGAAAATAAAATATAGCAGCCTTATTTCAAGGCTCCCTTCCTTGAGGCTGTCTTCTATATAAGGCTACATCAACGCAACTCTGAATTGAAGTACATTACTCATCACTTCATGCTATCCTTCAATAAAATAAAACAAACCCAAAAAGTTTGGCACCTGAGGACAGCTATGTCATGAAGAAGAGAGCAAATACAGTGTGCGTTTAGGGTCTGACTTACAAGTTCTATGTAACTACACCTATCAAAAATTATTTAGCTACTATTCAAACTTTAAAACTCTTCCCTGCCTGTATTAAAAAAGTGCTGTGACAGTATGAAGTGCACTAAACTGTACTACCTTGATATAGGAAAAAAATTTGAGGAATCCCCTTGTTTCTTCTGTGAGTTGCTAAGAAACAAAGATTCTGTTGGTTCATATCTCATTAGGTCTTCTTTGTTTTAACCTTTACTCTGTATTGCTTTGAATGTTTTTTTTTTTTGTCACTGTTCATAGCTGCAAGGCATCAGCAGCGAAACAAATTTTAAAATTGTTGCTTATTAAAGAGTAGCTTAATCACCTCTAAGCAGACTTTGACACAGGATTTTTTCCCTATATATGTGTATATTAATTAAGATTATTACAACCTTTCCCACTGACAGTTAGCATTTGTCATAATCCAAATTGGTATCCTAGAATTCTGTCTTTCAAAGGATGGAGAAAATCCTTAGGGTGTTTACCTGTTTGTTACAAGCAAAGACGGGAGTCTGAATAAGTATTTTAACTGGTAACATTATCATGAGGATGTCCATAAAAATGTATTAATTTCTCTAGGGAGTGCAGCTGTAATGTAGCTTGGTAGTGCTGCTAGAAAGAGAATATTCATCTCAACAATTTGCCCTGGTAAGGGAATTACAAAACAGTACTCCAGAAAATATTTTTTGCTACTTCAATATTAGTTGGCAACATGGTGAAATAGTCAGGAAATCTTCCTTGGGTTTTGTTGTTGTGAAGGTGAATCCAATGATAACAAATTGAAATTTGATACTGATAGAAGAGAATTTCATAAACAAATGCGTAGGTTGAGAAGTCACTTGTAAAGCCCTCCATATTGCAGTCACTCACTGCAAAGCCTCAGCTTAGTGTTATCCACGTGTAACGTATCACAGACACAATATTCTTCAGCAAAAAGTTTCGTAGTAACATACATTACTGCTTTTTGTGATCTTCATAGAAAAAAAAAGAAAGCTTGACATGTTGGTCCCAGATTTGAGTCTGTTAGAAAATGTACATTCAATGTTTGGTCTTCTATTCTTGATAAAAGATCAAGGTTCACTTCTGGGCAAGGGATCAGAGTAAACAAGCAAACCATTGTACAGTTGTTTACAATCTAGTTCCCCCCTGTCCCCTATATTTTACACACAGTTCATTGTAATACTAAAGCAAAGCACTTGGTATGTAACTGGATTAACAGACTCCTTATAAGCCCTCAAAAATAGATTCAGTGTTTCTGAAAAGCCCATGTTTTTTTAAGGCCACGATAATCTGCCAAGAGTCATTTTGTCTTTAAATCAGCATAATTAATCTGATGTTTCCGCCTCTCAAGTGATTCCTCTTCTTCTCTTCCATTCCTCACAAGATGACCCAATGCCTCTCACTGTCTGCGTAAACACTGGAGATCTTGAAGACTTGGCTGTCCCCTCACTACTTGCTTGTAGTTGTTGAGCTCCAACATCGCCTTGCACTACATTCACAGCGAAGAAGAACTTTGAGTATAATCTCTGATGAGGAGTGTGTCGTATTTGGGGGAGGACGGGATACAGAGGGCTGATTCAGAAGCTGGAGAGCTGGGAGATGCACTTCCAGAATCGATGGAGTCTCTAAAAGGAGAAGGAGGAGTTAAAGCCACCAACTCCTCCAGGTCTTGCTTGGCTGTTGGGGTCTCTGAAGTGCCTTCTTTGATGCTGTCATTTGAGGGTTTCCTAGCAGCCTGTGAAGCGCCATTGACTTCAATGGCAGGAAGCGGTTGGATCTCTGCAAGCGTGGTCATTGTTGTAGGGAGCTGGATTTCCCGTGGAATCAGGTACGAAGAGCAGAGAGGAGCAGCCCCCGCTGTCCCTGGAGTAGATGTTGAAAGCATCATAGAGTTCAGCTCACTGATATTGGCTGTGAAGCGAGTAACAACACTGCTGATCTGCTCCATGAGGGAGCCTTGGGAGGAGCTGCTTCGCTGGGGAGGCTCTGACTGGAAGGTGGGGGCTTCATCTTCTGTTCGGCTGACAGAGGCAGTTCTGTGGCTCAAGGTGCTGATTGGTGAGGGAGTCTGTGGTCGGTACTGAGCTGGGTATTGCTCTTCTGCTTCCGAAACCTCATAAAGCGTTTTGGCACTAGCCTCGGGAAATGTAGCGCTGCTACTGTGTCGGCTACTATCTGTGCTTTTAGAAAAAGGCTTGATCACTGCAGTTTGGTTGGGGTTCTCTTTTTTGTTGATGTGGACTGACAACCGCTGCCAAAGGTGTGCTCCTCGGCTGCTTTTCTCGTTCTGGGCCCAGGAAACTGATTTCCCATTAGAGCTGCAAACACAAAGGAGATAAGATGGTAACTTGCAACAAAGTTAAAAATTTAATTTCTGTACCTATATCAAGGGTATATGGTATTTTAGAGTTTATATTCACCATAAAGCTGACTGTAACTTCACCTATATCTGTTTATTGCCGTATATCTATGTCTATCGTTTATACCCGTATGTTCGAGGAAAACAAGCAGCATGTCAGCTCATTTCAGAGGCCGGCTGTGCACCCAGCCACCACCTGTTCTGTGCTAGATCATGGCCTCTGTCAAGGCCCTTGGGACATAGGCAGTGTCCATCTGGGGGAGAGAGCAGATTAATGGCTTCCCTTCTGTTGGACTGGTGTCAGGAAGAGGGCCTGTGGGACTGAGGGATGCATAGAGGAGTGAGGAAGAGCTAAGTGCTTGAAGAGAGTGAGTGAGAGACTCGAAATGGCTAGAGTGCAGGGGCAGGTGTGTGGGCTGGCCTGAGAGCTTTCAGTGGTAAGGAGCTTGGTATAGTGTTCTGAACATGGATTCATGGCATGGGGCAGGGGAGATAAAGAACTGTAATCTGCTAAAGCTGGGGAAAAATAATCTGTTTTTGTCCCACTATTTGAAAGCATTGGAGCAATACACAGAAAGGCACTATGCTGGTTGTAGGTAAGGGGAACAACTTCTTCATCAGGGTACTTGGCAAGCTACCTGCCACTAAATTAAAGAAATTATTTATTTTTTTTCAAATTGCAGGCCAGCTCAGAGAATGAAACTATGTTCCTAGTAGGAAAGAAATACCAGACAAGCTATACAAGCAACTCCTCATGGTAGCATGAGTTTGGAGACAGCAATAAACATTTTGCTCCACTTTTCTGGAAAATGAGTCCTCTTAGGGTAAATTCTCTTCAGATCCCATCATACTCTTTATCAAAATTGCTTATTTGTCTTCTCTTGATACCTAAGAAAAGCCAGCTGTGTCCCTTATAAACACATAGTATTTCCTTCTACATCTTCCTCAGTCTGATGAGCTGGTGTTCGCACATACATTAATATATGGTTCTTGGAAATAAGGAAGATACTAGAAACATTTCTTAGCTGAAACAGACAATGACTCTGAAATAAGGAAGATATTAGAAATATTTCTTAGCTGAAACAGACAATGACTCTGAAATGATGTCAACAGGAAAAACAGTCCACACATACAAATAAACATGATTTATAAATAAAATGCATCAGAACTTTAGACAATTCGCTTTGGTTTCCAAAACATTTGCTATAGGCATTTAGGAATTGTGAAGAGACAACAACATTGGAGACCCTGGCAGACTATTGCAAATTTGTTTTTTGTTTGCTTTTTAAGTCTGCAATAGATATCCTCACATGTTAGCCTGCAGCATAATAGTTTGCAAAGCACATACTTTACTAAATACAGATGACTTTATGTCATATGGAAGCCTTCATGTGGAGGCTTCCTTCAAACTATCAGTTTAATAGCTCTTCTGGCCATCTAAAAAAAAAGTTGCATGCTGAATGTAAAATAAAACCTCCTGGTGGGTTCACGTCTGTGATTACATTACATGGAATTACGATGGATTATGTAGCACAACACATATCCACAGATTTCCCCTTCCAAAGAAGCATGACAGAATCCAGAAGACAAACACAATGTAAAACAATGGGTACTTTAGGAGAGGGAGGACTGGGAAAGAGCTGTATAAGTACATATGGGTTCCCCGCTTAGTTGCAATCGTCACCAGGATGATATTTGTGTCTTGGAAGCTGTTTGTTAGGCCCCTACCCCCAAAATGCCAAGCAAAACAGCTGGTGGCTTTTAACTTGCTGTTCAGACAATCCTTCCTTCTGCTGTACTCCAATCAGAGCATGAAGGAAAAGCAAACTCTGTCCTGTAGCACTGCTCACTTTGACTCTTTGAATTTCTGGAGGTCCAGTTCTGGACTGAGCAGGAGATGGCACTAATGTCTTGCAAAGTGAAACCGTTCCCTCTGAGGGACCATGCACTTGTTTCCTTGCAACACATACTCTGTGGGTGTTGAGAACTGTTTGAGAGCCCTGGCTTACTGGTCATGCTGAGTCCTGAGCTCAGTGGGATCTCAGTGACAGCAGCAGGAGCAGAATTTGGATTGTTTGACAGATGAGATCTTGCCTCTAGTTCTGCTATGATGACCATGAAACCTTGTCCAAGTTGCTGCTGTGTTTGACCTGGACCAGGAGGAGGGAGAATGATCTGGCACTTGTATCTTTGATCAGGAAGAAAGAGAGGATGCAGATCCAGTCCTGGATGTCCTCCTGGTGAGGTGTTAGAAGGACCTGTGACAGGCCTGTCTACCACAGGGGTGGAATAAATGTCATTAACATGAAGGATTACTCAATGCAAAAAGAAATGCTTGCCCAAAGAAAGTGGTATTTTCTAGCACCACTCCTGACTTCAAGCACTAGCTTAGTACAGATGTTCAAACCCTTTTAAAAGTGTACTAAATACATATAAATATTTTAATGGCCTGAAGGTCAGATTGCAAGAGTTTGTGAAGGCAACATGCTACTCCCTCCCTGATCACAGTTAAAGAGACAATAATTAAGGAGGGATATGAGGTTGAAGAACTTGTGGAAAGGGAAAGGATGAAAGCTGAGTTTGCATCAAACCCTTAGGAAAGATCATGAACAGTTAAATCTTCAGAGGTGCAAATCACCAGCCTCCCTGAATCTCAGTTTGGGTTTGAGTCAGTCTTGGCTGATACACTCACACTCCTTTTGTACTCTGCCCTGGAGTAATCTCTGCATGTGGCTCTCATGTTGATCCTAGGGCTCTGAAGGAGACCTAATGGCTGTTTATTACAAATTTTGTTCAAAAGTCTGAAGACTTGACCATTATTTACTGCAAATTCCTTGATATTACGAACTGAATAGGACACAAACACCATCCACTGAACAGGTGGTGGGGCATTGGAATGGGCTGCCCAAGGAAGTGGTAGAATCAACATCCCTGGAACTGCTCAAAACGTGTTTGGATGTGGCATTTGGGAAAATGGTTTGGTGGTGAACACAGTGATGTTGGGTTTACAGTTGCACTTGATGATCTCAGAGGTCTTTTCCAACCTTTTTGATTCTATTATTTTTCAGTAAGGAGTGAACCTATAGCTAAATAATTTCTGCATCTGAAATGTATCCTATGCTTTATCATGCTACACCTACTTACTAGGAAGTCAGCATTGGACTGAAGCATGCAATCATTTTATTCCTCTGTGAAAGGAGCACCACTTGTTTTCTTATATTGCCATGAAAATGGGTTGTGGATAAATTGCTGTGATAATACTTTAAGATCCTGCTCTAACTGCATATTGATTGGTACTCTGTCAAGTTAACTGGAAACAACACAATGCTCACAACTTAAAAACAGAGAAATAAAGATAGATCACAGACAAAGAATAGAATATCTAGGAATGGAATTGCTTACATTTACTATGCCCAGCTCTGCCTTGACTCTTCAATGATGGGAAACTTAAAGATTGTGAAATTTTAGATTCTTCTTTTAAACAGATTTTTGGCTCCATCAGTTGAAAACAGAAGAATTACACTTTTGACCTCCCAAAGGAATTTCATTACAAAGTTTAGCTGAATACAAATTTTTCTATCCCGCTCTTGTACTCTGCCAGTTCTTCTGCTGGCACATTGCACTGAGTAGAGCAGAGGAGAATGGAGCAAACTTCAAACAGTGATACCAAAATGTTCAGATATCTTTTGGGTTTTTTTTTGTAAAACAAAGCCTTTTGCAGAACTTTTTTTTTTGTTTTTAATTTCTTTTGCCATAGGTTAATTAGGTTCAGCTTTATGCATAGGAGAGATTTCCTGAGAACCAGACAGTAATTGTTTCTCGATTGTCTTTACTAAAAGCTGCTTTAATTTTGATAGACTGGCTTTTTCCCTGCCTTCTAGACTTACATAATATGTACAAGAAAAGAAATTAGAATAAATGAGAAAATTTGAAGCAGCTGATATTTCAAATATTTCTTCTACAGTTGTCCGCTTGATGACAGAACAGCAATTAGTTTTGTTTCTAATATTTTCTCTTACTGAATCTCTTTAGAGAGACTTGAATTTTGTCTTTAAGGATTTTTTCTGTTCATGAGAGCTATTAACTGCTTTTTATACACTTAGGTGTTAAAAAATATTTCCCTCCCTTTACGAATGTTTTTTTTAATTGTCTAGAATGGGTCACTTGGTCTTTTGTTTTTGTTGAGGTAGTAGAACTTTTGTTGCAGTATTTTTTCCCTCTGTTTTATGATTATTTATGAGATGGTGCCTAGGTCTGCCACAAGTGCTTCTTTAGCTAGGTGCTAGTGAAGCAAATTTGTTTTGTAAGGTACTTCAAAATGAAGAAGAAATAAAAAACAGGAAGAGGAATTTACAGACACAGCAGCTGAAAACTCTCGTATTTTAACAAGGGTGCCATTCTCATTAATTAACCAGAGCTGCTAAAATTAGTTCTGGTGCTGAATGCCTAGGGACCAGTACTGGGGAAAGTTAGGGAAAACATAAGCAATTTGAAAATAAGTCACTTTTTCTCTAAATATCTTTCACTGAACTAGGAAAATCAATTTAAAGTGATGGAATTCATTATTTTTTAAGAAAGCCCAGAATGAATAGCTGTAAAGTGGAAACCAAAATATAAGTGGAACCATAAAAATATAAGGGAATTTTTGTTTTCTGTCACATACTAATATGGGTATCTAACTCCAAATTTGGAATGGTACAACTGCAAACACACACTGGACAATAACTTGATGGGGACATGTATGATATGTTTGCAACCTGTCCTCATGTGACTACAATAGGGAAAGATTTAAAATTTTTAATTTTTTTTAGTCCATGAATGGAAACTCATATTTTGGAACACTGGTCTAAATTTTATGGAGCTAAAATTGGTAGGAAATTTGTGCCCAGATGTTTCAATGGCTGAAGTGTTGCAATTAATGTATAGTTCTGATAGTGTGCAGACTTCCTGCACCTTTAAAGGTGAGCTCTTCCTGTGTTATCCCCAGAAGCAGCTGGCAGTGATAAGCAGGATAAACTTCTGTATTTGGCTCAGCCCATATATTCTCTTCTGCCAAAGAGAACCCTTGTTATTCAAAGTAAATAGTAAAAACCTGTTCTCCTTTTAGACTCCTCTGCTGAAACCTTATTAAGAACTCAAAGATATAATCACTCTGCCTGAAAAGGATTTGTGGGCTATCTGCAGGCTTAATTAAAACTTGATTCTTCATAAGGGATGGTGTGTGTATGTGTGTGTGCCCATGATGAATTCAAGTAGGGGCTAATATGCATTTTCTTTCCTCTTGCCTCCTGCAATCTCAGATCATTATTTCTTTTGCTTGTAGTGACCCAAGTTCTTCACCCCTGGGAGAACGCAAGTGCTTTGCAGCATGCTAAAAACACTGAAATGAAATAAGTGGTAGAAGTGGTGAACTTCAGTATACAACTATGAAGAAGCAAGTCATAGTTTCTCCCAGAAATATACAACAACCTGGACAACTGGATGCAGAACTAAAAATGCCTAAATTAAATCGATTCTGCCACTGTAGTGTTTTTTTTTGTTGCTATTCCTCTAATTTTAAAAAGCTTTTAAGAAAACCTCTACATGCCTATGTAATTGTTTCCCTAGGTAAAAGACAATTCTGCCACACACAAATAACCTGCTAGTAATATATCACTCAAGTTATTTAGTTTAAATTAATCTCATACTGCAATTTCTGTGAAAACAAATGACAATAAAAGAGAAAAGACGAATGATACAGGGCAAAAAATAATTTTTTCAAGTCCTGAGTTCTAGAAATAAACAATTACTTGCAATTATTTTTCAGAGTAGTTTTCTGTTGTGAACAGCAAGAACAATTATTTGTATTACTCTACAAACTGTAATCTGTCAATACCTCCTTTCCTCATGAAAATCCCAGCTGCCATTTACATGAGTGGCTTTAATATGTAAGTATGAAAGAAACTACAAAGTGAGAGGGGGTTGATGGAAAAAACCTTTGCCAGTGACCTCCCAGTGCAGCCACCAATGATGCTGATTCTGGCAACTGCTTCAGCAGCATGCCTGGTTAGATTGGGAAATGGAAGGTCTGGTATCTGAATGAAACATTTCTAGTACATCAGTGGTCATCACCCAAAATGCAAAAATGATCCTGGTATGAGATGTATCTTCTTTCCTCTACAACCATGACCTCATTGCTATTGTTAATTAAACTAACTAGAAATGTGTTATGCTTTTTGTCTGAAAAAATGCCCTTTCAAGCATCTCTGAGAACATCTCTGCTACACTGGAGCATTCTATTCCCAGGTTGGAGAGAGGAAAATGACACCTCTTGAACTCCGAGCTCTGTTAAGTTCCACTTAAAGCAGAACATTCTTTAAGGTGTTTTTAGCATGACTTGATCAACCTGATTTTTCATTGTTTTCATTGCTAAAGGTATGAAGTAGGAATTGGGAAAAATAGAAACAATCACCTTACCTCACACTGAAATCAAGTGTAAAAGCAATGCACAAAAAAACCCCAAAACATAAAAACCACACAAAACACAAACAAAAAACCAACCAATAAACCAATGAGAAAAAAATTAACTCTCCCAGTTGTATCTCCAAAGTCAAGAGTTGATTTGATTTTTATCTTCTGCAAAGAGCATGCAATTGGAGTAATTTTACATGTTTGGCATGCCTAATAAATAGTTACAGAAGTATTTTTGTGCATGGGATTTATCAGCAGGAAAATTACTCCTGTGAGTTATTAAGCAGTTTCTTATTAATTGCATTCAAGTGACTAAAAAATGCAAGAAATGTGAAAGAACTGCTGTTGTGATGGCTGCTGTTGCACAAGGTATTTGAGGATGTGAGGTGAACAACACTGCCCAGTATGAATTGCACAGCATTATTTAGACTGGAAGACTGTAAGTGGGATTTGGTCAGTATCATGGGTCCTGTGAGATGATGAGTTTTTTCACCATTCACAATTGGTCAGGTCCCTGTATGCCTTTTTCCATCTGCTCCTCCTCTCAGTGACTTCTAGCACTGGTCTGATACTTACTGGGACATGAGAATATATCTACTTTCTGACCTGCAATGTCTGAGTTCTCTCTGGGAGATTCCCAGGCTATCCAATGGCAACTCTGCTGAGCTCACAAAATTGGACAAGGACCATTGGCCAGGACATTGTGGCTGGAGACAAAAAAATACTGCCATCAAATGCAATTGCACTCTATGTTAAGCAGCAGGTGTTCTTAACTGTTTGAGCAGGTCTTGCAGCTGACAGTCTTGCTGTGGAACTATTAGACTGACACAGTTTCCAGTCTTTTTGACTGTTATGGCATCCTCTTTAACAGGAACCTTTATCTCCTCCCTACTTGACTCAGATCGATTACAGTCTGGAATGCAAACAGATTCTTCACTGTGAAGATATAAAAAAGAAGTTTTTCCAATGTGTATATATGGCCAGTTAAAACAGAGCTGAATACTGTACAACAAAATACAGTTGTCTGACAATTGCATGTACTTTTCCACTCTTCAGAGTTCCATTGTCTATTGATTTCAGATAGCTTTTAAATGAAGCATAAATATTTCTGAAGGCAATGCAATGTAAGAAAAAAAATTCCAGATGACACATAGAAAAGAAATCACTCCAGCTGACAAGAAATATACTTTGTGTGCAGCACTCAGCAATCAATATTTCTGATGGTATTTTAACTGCAGGAGCCCTCAGGTGTGTGCTCTGTGTTGTGAGTGTTGATGGCCCTACGTATGTGTGTGAATGCTGTACCCAAGGGAAGCATTACACTGTGCAAGTGTCTCCCTGAACACCCTCCTGCAATGATAGAATTTCCCAAGGGATGTAACACTTGGGAAAAGTGATGGTATAATTTGGTCACCCTGCGCTCTGCTGTTACATTTATGAATATCCTACAGGGCTTATAAGGAATGAGTAGATCTTTTAATAAATGGTAAAATGGTTCTTACGCTTAGCAGGACATAACACAATGACACAATGCTTCTTAAAAGCATTGTTTCATGGAAGATGTATAACCATCTTTGCCATGTATGTGCTTATATATTTATGAAAGGACATGTATGGAGAAATGAAAATTGTGTCCCATGGGAGAGCTCAACTTTTGGAAATCTGGCTGGACTCAAAATGAGAAGAATTGCTGAAATCTCCAAGTATTGCACAGAATTATGTAGTTTGAAGTATTTCAATAGGAAAAACATCAAAATGGCCATACTTAAGCAGTTAATCCTTGTTACTAAAGGATTAACATTGAAAAAATCTAGTATTTAATATTCATTAAATTGTAGCATTGCTTAATGTCATGCAAAATATAATGACAACGAAACAAAAATAAGTATATGAATTAAATTGAGAAAGCTACAAAAAAGATGCTTTAAACTGTATTTAAAATTAATTTGAAGCCTTTCCTTAAAATAACTGTAAAACTCAGCACTTTTCCATAAGATATTTTGATTGAGAAGAACCAGCATTTTCATATTGAATATGTTTTTATCAATCTGTTTTCCTCTGCCCTTTTAAAAAGCTCTTTTGGTTAGACTTAATGTAACCCCTAATATGTAGCAGACCTACCCTTCCTCCAGGTTTTGATGCTGCTTCTTTTCATCTACCCAACTAGCTTAATGAGCCAGGTGTAAGATTTCTCCTCCCCAAAGCACCATATTACAACAACATCACACAGGACATGTGGTTCAGATCACTGGGATGAACATGGTGCAGGGTTTTTTTGTAGTCAGATGGAACACATAAATCAGCAGCGTCAACATGTTTTCTTTTTTTTTTTATCCTTTTTTTTTCTTTTCTAAACATTCTTTATGGGATACACAGGAATTACAGACAGAGGATTTAGCCTGGAATTATCCAGGGCTGCTCCTTCTGTTCACAGACATATCACACTGACCTAAGGCCACTTGCTCTTTGCTTACCTGGTCATTGTAGCTCGCCCACCATTCCCCATACTCCCTTTTGGGGTGAAACACTCTATTTCCGACTTGTGCGGGGGGGCCAGTCTCCTGCCTTTGTACCTAATAAATCACGACAACAACAGGAGCAAACAGAGAGAAGTGATTGTGTGCTCAGCTTTCTTTGTCAGCTGCTGTGCAAAGGGCCATGCACATGAATGTTACTGTGGCAGTGGTAGAGAAGAGTGCAAAGCAGCTGTGGGAGTGGTGGGGTAACTGCGTAAAACCCCAGACCAGTCTTAGAGCCAACAGGGTTATGCAGGACAGGTGCTCACCGTTTTCTTTATATATATATCTGTATATATACATATGTCTGTAACTCTATATTGGAGGAGCCAAAGAGTTTTAAAGAATAAATAACATGCTAACAATTTAATATTTTTTTGAGTTAGACCAAAACAGAGAAATTAGACCAAAAAGAGAAAAAATCTCTTTAGAGAGAAACAGTTTAAGGGAAGAAACACTTAAGTTAAGAATCAGTGGGAAATCAGCTGGTGGCCATGTTCTCAGCCATAACTTATTTCCCTGATCCTACATCTCTGTAATATGTGGCTGGTTTCACTTTTCAAAGCAAACACCAGTGTAGTGGGCTGGTTTGGTAAAATTGGTTGTGTTACATCACAGTTCATATTGTGAATGGGACTTCCTCTCTCCACTGGCAACGAATTGAAGTTAGATGACTTCCTGAGATCTAGACATAAAGTCAAGTGAGATCAGTCCTAAACCTAGAGCCAAGTGCAGTACTATGTGTATTTTATGTACAAGACCTCGCACTTTGATGAAAAAAACCCACTTGGATAAACAGTTTAATACTTGATCATCTAATTAATTCATGGATGGGATACAAGATAAGACCTGGGTGTTATTTGCTCTCTGAACACTCAGTTGAGATGAGAGTAATGTAGAGGTCTCACTGTCTCTCCTCCCAGCAGTGAACTTCACCCTAATTGTACAAATTCTTGTTCTACCTGTTGAAATACCTATTTAAGTCCTTTAAGGAAAATTTGGGCAAAGTACCTTTATGTTTCTACTCAAAGAGATGGTGATATCCCACCCCCAAGTCCTATGATCTGCACTGTGAAGTTTTAACACACTTCTGTGGGGAAGCTTGTGCATTTGACACTGTTAAAATCACAGAATAATGAACTTTTCTGTTGCTCATTCATTAATCTGATCTAGATAACAAAAGTACCTTGAAGAGAATTACCCTGTAAAAGATAAATAACCTGAATACAGAGAAAGTGAACTACATATTGGATGCAGATGTAGCAGACCCTCAGATGCAGAGTGTATTGCATAAATCACTGATGAAGAAGCTTAGTGAATCTGAGAGTGAACCGGAGACAGCAAAATGAAGTGTATATGTGCAAAGTCCTTTGGTTTACAAAGTATAACCTTACTGAAAGGAGAACAACAGCAATTTTGCAGACTGGCTACCAAGGTTTTAAGACAATCTGGAGTGTGGTATATGTAGTGCTCCCAGATAGGCACGAAGCTCGCAGAGAACACACGTACTAAATGGAAGTCGATTCCTAGAGCGGAGAAAAAGTGGATGGGTTTAGAGAGTAGATAAATTTACTGAAAAATACAAATGAAGTCAAACTGGATTGTACAAAATTAATTGGGATAGCCAGAGAAAAGGAGAAGAAAGAAAAGAATGTGTAGAAACTTCACAGGAAAGAAAAAGGAAATAAACTTGGAGTGAAGGTGTTAGACATCAGAAAGCAGAATTTAGGAAGAGCAGGATGAAAATACAATTGTGTTTAGAATAAATAACTGAAAATGATATTTTGTGTAGCAAGGCATAGGGAAAAAAGTGAAACTAGGAAAAACTGGGAGACTCTAAATACTTACAATAAGCAGGATTCTAGAAAGCAGCCAAAAAAAAGGAACAAGAGGTAAATGTCCTTGGTAATCCCATCTGTAAGAACCCCAGGTAAGGATGGATGTGACCCACATAAATAAACTTCCACAACTGTGCATTTGATACTAGCATAAATTTCATTATCATGAGAATCAGCAGAGACACTGTTATGAATCTCTCAAGTTTATCCATCCACTCAAGACCAAATTACACCACGAGAAACAACGTGTTGCCTCCTAAAACCTCAAAGCCTTGAGCCCTAGTAACTGCTGCTCTGCCATTCATTCAGTGCTAAATGTCCATGGAATTATGAAAACAGTGACCAAACTCTAATCAATCCTGTGGGTGTGGAAAGTGCCTCTAACTTGAAATGAAACTACAAGTTTCTTTGAATGACTATTCTGAAAAGACAAACCAACAATTCTGCATAAAATGTTTTCAGCTCTCAGGGCAGACACATGATGTTACTTTGGCTCAGAACATCTTGCATTAGGAAAATGTCCCCTTCCAGGTTGTTAAAACTGAGCATTGCTTTAAAAGAGCAAATCTGTTGAGAGGGAAAACCCTCAGGCATTTCTTTGCAGTTGACATAAGAACTGCTAATGTGAAAAGTAATTGAGTATTTTGGAAGAGTCATAAAACAGTTGAGTGAGAGCAGTATTCACAAGAACAAATTTATTTTCTCATTTTCTCCAATTCCAGGACTATATATTGGCTAGAAAAAAGATACAAGATTTTGATTCTGTGCAGAAAGGCAGCAATTAAATTCTGTTATAGGATTTAAAATATTTTGGGTCATCTTTAAGTGTTTTTTTCACATCTTTGGGTGGGGAATGGTGATCTATGTCATTTTATTAGCACAGGAGCGATGATAAATACTGATATGTTTTATAAGTGTTGATCAGTGACAGGAAATTTGGGAAGCAATTCCCAGTAACTCAGTCACTGCAGGGCTTATCCCTTTGCCAAATGCTTGGTCACATCACTCCATCTTACACAGCAGTGCTCTGATGTCTCCAGAGAGCCTCACTTGAGAGAAAGAAACTCCTGGGCTCAGAAAACATGACTACATTGCCTTGTTTTTCAGGGAAGTCAAAATACATTTGATACATGGTAAGAAGCACCAATGAGACTGCTCAGGTTTGAAAGCCTTTCTCTGGTCTTCACCTTCCAATTAAACTCCTCTTGTAGACCAATATTAATGGATACTATGGAAAACAAAGGGGGAATATGGGTATCATCATCCCTAATGAGATCAATAGTGATTCACTATAATCTGTAGAAATCAGCTTTTATATATGTGTGGATTTCTAGTGTTTTTGGTTGGTTGGTTGGTTGGTTGTGGTTCTTTGTTTTGGTTGTTTTTTTTGTTTTTGTGTTTTTTTTTTGTTTTTTTTTTTTTTTTTTTTTTTTTTTTTTCTGTGCTGACAAGTCTCTAGATATGGGTGTTTTTCAGACTATGCCTGCACAGTAGATCCAGGTGCTGGTATCCTGGTGGTCTTGACTTCATGTTAGGGTTAGACCCGTCTTTGTCCAGGGTCCCTCGTACTTCTGCTCTTTCCCAGTTTCCATGCAGAAGGTGTTGGATACCTTGATCAGCAGCACCTTTCACATGGCTGTACATCCCCTGTCTGGAGGATGTTGGCAGGGGAGACCTAGAAGTTGTGCCATGGCCTACATTTGTGAATAGTTTGGTCAAAGACATTCTTGAATCATTGAAAAATAATCTATGGATAGAAAGTGGATGGTAATGCACAGGTTTTGTTAAAATGCCCACAACATGCAGGGTGAGAGATTTCTCAAAAGACAAGAGCTTGCAATAGCAAAAAGTAGTTTTTTCAAACAATCTGTTCTCTGAAAAAAGAATATGACCAATTATAAACTGGTTTTTACTTTTTGACATAGGGTTTTTTTATTCTTTTTCAGAAAAAAAGTTAACTAACTGAAGATATCTCAGGGTACCTTCAGGTTTTTAAAATGCAAATCAAATGTAATTTATTGTGTTGGAGATGGAGATCAGTCATAAATCCCTATTTCAAATGCAATCTCATACTGCCATGCAGAGGTATTGTTGATTACTGAGCACCCAATGTGTGCTGGACACAGTTAACTCATATACAAGCAGTATATTCCATCTGCAATATTCCTTGGTCTTGATATTAAGAAATAATGAAGAACTTAAATTTCATAGCAGCAGAGTTAAAGCTAGCCTTTAGATTAGATAATATGTTTAAAGATTTCTGCATAAATTCTAAAGAATGGAATATGAAAAATATTTAGTTTTTTTACTGTAGGGGCTGCTTTGAACTACAAACATACTCTGTTCTTGAAAATTGATTCTGTGAGATTGGTCATGCTATCTTGAAATTGCAGCATATTGCATGGAATATTTTGAAAGAGTCTCTGTTTATTGTGCAAAATTTCCCCATTTATATAATGGCTGAAATAAATTGCATATTATTAAGCATGACACTTTTTTAATTTAAAAAACCCCATATAAACATTACTTGCTTATAAGCACAATTTCAGCATGTAAGATTGCTTTAGATCCAAACTTACAATTTCTTTTTTCAAGTTCAGCATAATATTTCACTTTTTTTTAAAGCTTTTTCTAATTAAGCAATCATATGTAATTGCAGCTGGTGAATTGACATTTTTGTTGGAATGATATACAAAGCATTATACTGGCTCAAGGGAAGATTAGACTGATAGCAAAATATTAATTCCCTTGTTCCAGAAAGGTTTTTTCTGAAGTGTAGGACAAACCAATGTGCAGGATTTTCATACAGTAGTCTTATATAAACGTTCAATATATAAAGCTATAGTCAAAACTACAGAAGATTAAAATTGCTATATATTATAAACATATGAAATGATTATATATTTTTGCAGACATCTACCTTAAATTTCAATCACAGTTATGAAAAGGTATCTGTCACCGAAGAGAACTCTCAGCCAGATGAAATGCCATCTCTTCCCCTAGTCCACATCAACATTCAGGATGCAAGCACAGCTGCCATCCATTAGAATTCATACAGGTGTTCCCACAGTGGCAGACTGCTTCGTGACTTGGTGGACCTTGGAAGGAGGGGGTGCATGTCCTGCCTTTTGTTTATCAGATTAATTACAGTGCATCAAATCAATTGCAATGCCAATTTTTATCAAAGTTTGCTGTAGAAAGAAGCAGAAGTTCCTTTGGAAGACAAACGTGGTAGACAGGACCTACCCTGTGCATGCTAATGAGCACTAGACCACCTACAGGGCTTCTCTGGGTGCTCTCCAGCATGTGTGGTAAGGACAGTGGTGATATAGTATATGGTGGCCTTTATTTGTCATCAGAATTTTGGGAGACAGGCTTGAAGATTTAAAAAAACAATGTAAAAAGGACAAACACTGCTATTAAAAAATAGAAATTCTTCCTCTCCCTAAATAAATATGAACTTTTGGGTCCCATCTTCACTGTTCCTTCTTTTTTTTTTTTTTTTTTTTTTTTTTTTTTGCAGTACAGTAGCAAGACTTCATTTTGCAACCTAAAGCTTATGCGGGTAACAGTAGGCAAGGAACTGTTCACAATGTCATTCAGTTTGCAGACTTCAGCTATGATATTTGTTTCAAAATGATGGTAACAGCGTTTTAATAAAATAAATAGTGCCAAATATTAGGCTTGAAGACATGTGCTCAGCTAATGCAGCCAAAAAAATCTTATCAATCAATCAATGAATTAATCAATCAATCAATATTTAATTTAATTTGAGGGTGAAATTCGAGACAACAGTACACAAAAACAATTGTAATAAGGTCATTCAAGAGTATAAATTCATTATACAGATGGAATGTTTTAGCAGCAATTTATCAAAAGCTTTCAGTGATACCTTTCACTGAGTTTTATAAAATATTCTTCAGTCATTTCAGAGTATTTGAAGTATAATTAATCACTGTACCAAGCTTGTCCAAAAAGACACCAAGACTAAATTATGTAGGCAAAAGTGAAGGACTCAAATCATTCAGTAATCTCTCAATCTAAATTTTTGTAGCATATTAGATTAAAATAGCTCCAAATGAACCATTTGGGAACTGATTCATTAATAAATGCAGACTAATCCATCAAAAGAATAATGACTTTCCCTGAAGAGTATATTTTTTTTTATCCTGCATGCATCAAAATTCAATTTTAGCAAACTCTGAAGCAAACAAATAGCATCTTGTATCACTATGCCTAGATTTTCTTTTTTTAAATAAGAACAATACCCATGGGGCCAAACCTTCACCTCATGTAAATTGTTAACTGCTCTAATTACATTAGGTCGTGTAAGAAACTTAGCCCTCACTTTTTGACCATCAACTCATAATACAGAGGCATCTAAATACTTTTGTGCAATTTGTAGTCAAGGGTCCTATTAGGATCTGGAGAAATCAACTTATTTTTTTGGTGCACAATGATTTTTCTGTGACATCTTTTGCCCTACAGTAATATGTGGTCCTATTTTGAGCAGCTTTTCAACTTTTCAGTTTCCAAAAGGATTTCTTGCATTGAGGTGGGCAATGGCTAAAAGGTGGTCACTGTTACCACTGTTAGCTGAAAGGTGGTACCAATAATTTCTAGAATGTATCTTAAACATTATTTCTCCCAGTTCACATTCTTTGATAATCTCCCAATTAATTCTCTGTACACACAAGAGATGTTTAGCAAAACTAAAAATCACCTCTAAATTATTTCTTTAGTCTAAAAAACTTCAGGATTTCAAATAATGTCCCCTACATTTTTTTTTTTCCCAATGGTGAAATGAAACTGGAATTGGAAAGATCTTTTACTGTAAAGCTTTTATAACAGTCTGATGGGTGTAAGACAGGTGGGCTGGGACCTCTCCTCTGACACTGACTAACATTAAAAATCATTTTACTTTCACCAGGCTAGAGAGTAACTTTTTTTTTTCCAATCTTTATTTTTTTTTTTCCAATCAGTGTTTATTTTATACAAGACAGAATGCCTTCACCAAGTTCCAGTAGGAAAGCAACCCATGCTTTGGGTTTCCACAAAAATCTCTCAGTTTTTCTTGAACTTCATCTTTACAGGACTAAAAGCTCTGTGTCAAACAACAGGCCTGTTTCATATCTCAGGCAAGTTGCTGAGGCATAAGAAATTTGAATCTTTCCCTTTAACATTTGAAATCCTCGTGCTGATAATATACACACATGCTCTAAAAAGACTTGATCACAGCTCAATGGCCATGACTTCAAATCTATCTGCTAATTCATGTATGTGGCTTTGATGGAATTGCATGGGTGGCATCTTGGGGACCTTGGCATGGTGTGTGTAACAGTGGCAGAAGTTTATTCTGATGGGGTTTCCCATTTGTCTGGAAAATCAGTGTCTTCCCAGGACTTTCTTCATAATGCAGCATAACACTAGTGAAACCTTGAAGTTTTCACATTTTCAATTCTCTTGGTCTTTTTCAGTACTTTATATGGATGTCATTCATATTCAACATTAGAAGTATTGTCTTAAGAAATTCTTGTGGAAAAAAGAGTTGACTTCAATTCAGACTTCTGAAAAAGCTCATCCCAAGATTTTGGTGCTGAAATATGGTGTGCAAATGCATTATATTAGACTGGAATATTTCTAACTATGAATGGCAGCTTCTAGACTGATACCAGCATATTTTCTTATTTTTGGTCCAAAATAGTTCCTGTTAGAATTGTAACAAAATATATACAGTCAACCATAAGTAGGAAAATGGAATGGGGAAGGGAGAAAACCAGCTGTTCCTTGCAGAAACAGAACATGCAGTGTGCTGGAAGACACCTGTTTCCAAAATATTTCATTATGGCACAGTTAGGGACTGCCTGATGTCTAATTATACACTAACTATAGACACTGGTGGTCCAGGACTGAATCCAATTCAGTGGGAAAAAATCTACCTTGCTTAGCATGTTTTCTTCGTAGAAGAAATGGAATGGCAACTAACAGCATGTGAGCCCAGACACCTGATGGCTTTTTCTGATGTGGCATTGTAGGGCTTGAGGGGAAGAAACCTGATTCTGGGGTGGATGTGTGAGCATTTTTGTTTAAGTTTAGTAAGATAAAACAAGATGATGGTGATTTGTGCCAGAAAAAAATTGTGGTTCCCCTGATGTACCACAGGTGAGTTTGGCTGACTAGGACAAAGGATCCCCAGTCCTGATGAAAGCTGTCAGTACAATCACTTCTGCAGATGCATACAGAGCAATGCTCAACTCTGTAATCATATGGTGCAGGAAAAACTTCTTAAGTGGGCAAGACAATACATTAAAAAACAGGTGAGTTTTCTGTTTAGTTTCACAGCCTTAGCTTATTTTTAAATATTTGGAAAATACTTCATCACATAGTAAATCCAAGTAGAATAAAGTATCACTGCCACACCGAGTTTTTAAGCTTTAGTCTAAAAAAGATTTGTGAGAGAAGTGTCTATGATAAGGTGCAGAAATTTATGTGCATAGTTATTCTGTTGTCTAGTCTTGTGCTGCTCACAGCTGTATGGAATAATTAGGCACAAAGCACAGCCAATGTATCTTGAACATACCTAGCATTATCTGGCTGACCTGCTGCTGATTCTTTCCTTTAGAGTGATCATAGCTACCTGCCTGGGTTGCAGATTGAAAGTGCTGCTCAACCTTCTGGCTTAGTTACTGATTATCAGTAAGATGATAATCAGTCTTGTTTTGTTTCAGGAGGGCACTTTTGGCTGGTACTGGACATCTATAAGCTTCTCTCTTTTGAGAAAAATACTGGTAGGATTTTAAAGACATAAATAGCACATATATTTGTGAAAGACAGTATTTAGGGAGGTCTTAAATACTTTGCTAGTTACTCAGAACAGTTTATTACTTGCTTTAAAGGCAACAAATCTTGCTATTCTTCAGGTAGTCGTGGGGAGATGAGGGTGAAGCTTGGAAAATGGAGCATGTGTGCCATTTAAAGACACCTTCCAGAAGACATAAACAACTAGTGGTTAATTTTTTTGTGTGAAATCCAGGGTAACGATATTAGAAAGCCAAGAAGAGCTTTTGAACATCTGCACTATTCTCCAGGTCAGGGTAACATGACTGAGACCCTTTGATGTGCAGTCCTGACTAGAAATATCATAATATCAGCTCTTGTAGCAGAAATATACAGCCTTTATCTTGCTTGGAATAGTGAATTATCTTTGGCCTTTGCAAAAAGGCTGTGTAGCATATGTGATAATAATTCCTGGTACCTCAAGGCAAGATTTACTCAATGTACGTATGGCCTTCCTAGTCACTATGAAACTAACTGGTAAGATGACTGGAATCAGAAATTCCAGATGCCTCTCTACACCAGTTAAATGGCTTTGACTTCAGCTCTGTAGTACTCTTCTCTGTGAAGTCACTTCTGATAATGTCAGGTTCATGAACCCCACCTTAAATGAGGTTGGAATATCTTTTGGTGAGTACTGCCGAATCACAATAGTATACATGAAATTGCTTTCATTTCACTGGGTAATGAATAGTTTTACTCTCTCCTTCTACATATTTCAGTATGTGAAAATTCATTCCAACACACAACTGACGAACACCCCATGAAAAAAGTCATTTAGGACTGTAACAGATGCATTGCTTTATTTAGGCAAAAGCAGTCTTGTTATCTGTCATTTTGTGGTTGATGTGAAAGCTCTGAATGGAGCATTGGCATTATGTGTTTGACAATGATTTGATGCAATGCTACATTGTGCTATAAATTAGTGTCAAGAAGCAAAATGCTAATGATAGAGGCCCCTCTATGCACTGGTGACTTAAATAGCATGTTTCTTTGAAATTCAACAGTGACTCACTCTCTTTTAAATAAAGTCCCTCTGAGCTATTTAAATAATGCCATGAAGTTCTAGTGCATACTTCCTTTGAGTCTAAATACTTTGGTGTTTACTTGAATAACTTTCAAAACAATCTTTTGAGCATTGTACTGAGCAATACCTTGAAACCTATTGCTTTGTGTAACCAGATTTTTTTCGAAGAAGTGTTTGATTATCAAGTGAAATGGTGGAACTCTATTTGCTCATTTTCTACACTAAATGGAATTGAAGCTGACAGGGGTTTTCTGTTCTTTCTTGGAGATTATACCAGACCTAGGTGAAGTCCTGAGCACCATTTTAAATATACTTATCGCCTTTTAGGACTCTCTTTCATGTAATCAAATTGGTATTGACTAGAGAGAGTTTCCCAGGACTGATGGAATCATTTTGCTCTTGGATGCCTTGATCCTTCAGGCACACACTGACTGAGCACTACTAAACTCGTGGCACCATCACAGCTTAATTGGCTGGGGATTCAGACACATGTATCAGGAGGATCTTCTTTGCTCCAGTTTTGTGCATTGATGAACACTGCTGATGACATATAAGTTTTTCTCCAAGTTTCAAATGCAAAGTTCAAGTTCTACATCCAGGGAAATATGTCAAGGTATCAGCTTTCTGCTGCCATTTTCATCCCTACACACACATACTGGGCACTCTCAAAGCTTTTTTGGATTAAAGTAATTCCCAAGACAGTGCTATTGAAAAAGAAGTCTTTGTTGATGATGATCTATTATATTCTGCTAATATCTCCCTACTGCAGACATTATCTATGCACAGATGGATGTAAAGAAATGAAAAGAGAGTCCTCAAAAAGAAGAAAATACATCTTGTCATTTAGGATATTTCATATGGTGTATGCTCTTTGCTTTTCAGAACAAAACAAAGATTTTAGAAGAAGGTCTTTCCAAACCAGACCTGAAGAGATGGAAAAAAAATTCTATCCCAAGCCCAAGATCTTTCTGTGATCTATAACTTCATCTTGTCGAGTAAAAATGTTGCAAGGTGGCAAATGAGTGCTGAGGCAAAAGGGAGGGAAAATAATGATGATCTCAATGAAGAATGCCTTCTATTGAAGACATATTTTGAAGAATGACTCTTTTAATAGTCCCAAAAGGTGCTACAGGGCTTCTAATTCAAATACCTCAGGTCATTTATACATAGACACAAAAGTTGCAGAAAAAGATATTTCAGGTAGCCATCACTTAATCTGAAAAATGATTTATCATTTGAAAACATCATCCTACTCTGCATCTGGAAAGGAACTGGAAAAAACCCCATCATTAACTGATCATAAGTATAAAATATCTTCTAATAGGCTGGTCATTTTTGTACCACTTCAAAGTCTCTGAAAGAGAATAATTATTAATATTCTGACAGAAAAAATAATCACTTTTGCATAATATATCCTGCAGGTATTACTAATAAAGTCCTCCCTCAGGTTTAAATTGTGATTCACATATAAATGGAAGTACAAATTGTCCTTGTTCCATGCCAACTGCAGTTATGAACAATGACATGTCTGGAAATATTCATATTATCAATCCTGAAATCCAGGTGTGTTTCAGTGAGGAGAAAAAATCTAGCTACATGTCACTTTCAGGCTAGACATACAGAGCCGAGGAATGACAAAATTGCTTCTTTGTAGTTTCTTATCAACATTTTTCTTTTTTAATGCCAGCAGTGAAATAACCTAAATTATTCTCATAGCACTCATACCAAAAGTAAAAGGATCAAAGGATGAAACCAACCACTGGGGAAGGTGCACACTACAGGTTCTGTTTATGGAGCAGAGCAGTTTCCACTCCAGAGCTCTCCTTTCTCTTTAGTGCTCACTTAAGATAAGTTTTATACATTGAACATACAAATTGTCTTCATGACTGCTGAAGTAAAATAATAAGTTAGGAAGAAACAAAGAAATATCTTATAAGGAAGTATCTGTTCAATGGCAGGAAGGGTAGACAGAGCTGGGCCTGTGAGAAGCTGAATTTGTTAGCATGAGGAAGATGTTTACAGAGAAAGGTAAGGAAGAGAAGATAGGTGAGGACCAAAAAAAAATGAAATTAGGAAGAGATAGTATAAGAAAGGAAAATCAAGGGAGCAGGAGATAAAAGGTATAACAGAAGAGCCATACAGAACAAATCCTCAGATGCCTCAGAGTGGCTGCTCATAATGACTCTTGTGTTTAACACTCCACCTCGGTTATGGAGCTCTAGCAGCAGCCCTGTTGTCTTACTGCTGTCACTAGAGGCAAAATACAGACAATAGGAAGTTCATTTAAGGGAAAGAGATTGTAAATGGGTCCATTCAGGACAAGGCAATGAGTTGATTTTCTTCTCTTGGGTTTTTTTTACTGCTACAATCTTGTTTTTCTCCCTAGATTCATGCACAGTTGTCACAGCCAGCACTTTCAACTTTGTTTTCCCATTGTTTTGTCACCAGTTTTTGCACAGCAGTTTGACTAAATCAAAACTTGCAGATGTGGGTCAGAGGATTCACTCCACTCCCCGTGCAGAGGCAAAGGAAATTAGCACACTTCCCTTTGTCCTTCCACTATTAGTAACTCTCGGAAGATGACAATTTCCTCCCCACACTCCCACATTAGAAAACTTTACCTAAGCGTTTCCCCAGATGATCCCCTTCTTTTCCACAGGTTCACCAGGCTGCTGGAGCGGCTGGCAGCTGAGGATGACTTTCCATCCCCTACGTGCATGCGGACTACCGTCGACGTGGTGAACGCGCTGCGCACATTCCTCTCCGGCTTAGCAAGGATGATGTAGACCTTGGGCACAAACATGCAGCCAAGGGCCACGGTGGCGCTCAGACTCACTGAGAAACACATGGTGATTATCTTGTAGTTGCTTCCAAAATATATTGGCACAAAAGCCAGCCAAATGATGCAGGTGGTATACATGGTGAAGGCAATATATTTTGCTTCGTTGAAGTTTGCTGGGACATTTCTTGTCTTAAACGCATAAAAGGTGCAGCTCAAAATTAATAACCCATTATATCCAAGGGGAGTCACAACACCCAAGTTGGTGGTGTTACAAATCAGGTAGACCTCTCGGATGCTTGGGTAATCATGCATTATGTCTGGTGGCTCCATTATAAAGAGGGCAACTATGATGCCTAACTGTATACATATCAAGATAAATGCAATAACCAGCTGGGCGCAGGCACTCATGAACCTAGGTTTCTTTGTACAGATTTTCTTCTTGCTCCCAGCCAGGATTCTTGCGATGCGGTTGGTTTTAGTTACTAGAGCAGAATAACTCATAGCCGGCGAGAGGCCGATGCCGATTCGCTGAAGGTAACAGTAAATCTGTTGAGGTTTTGCAATCAGACAGAAAGTGCACAAGTAACCCAGGCAGATGCCGGCCAGAATGATGTAGCAAAGTTCTCGGCTGGATGATTTGACCACTGGAGTATCACGGTACATTATGAACACAATTGTAACAAACAGCGTGGCCAACAGACCCAGGCATGCAAAAACAACGGCTGCAATTGGTTCGGGATCGCCCCATCTGAGATACTGGACTGGGATGAGGTCACAACCTGCAGAAAAAGAAAAAGAGAAAGGTAAACCGATGTGTGTAGAGGTGAGATTCTTTAATGATAGAGGTTTTCCTGGTATTTCTCTTCTTTTTTGTTTTTCAGGAAGCTGCCATTGTGTGGAGTGCAGGCTCAGATTGTGTTAAAATAATGTCAATATAGTGACACATTTCAATTACAGCTTATTTCAGTAGTACACTTTATCTGGAATAGAACATGATGAACAAGCTGATTAAGATAAGTCACCTCTTACAGCACAAAATTGCCTTTTAAATTCTATGACATATAGGAATTTGGGAACAAATTTCCACAGCAAGTTGCACTACCTCAGTAGAAAGTGCTTCAGAATTTTCTGCATACTATTTGCACATGAAGGACTAGATGTCAATCCTACTAATTATAGTGTACACTGTGAAGGATATTGATATTTGCTTAATGATTGTGGAGAGAAATCTTGCAGATCCTAACAGTCAAAAAAAAGAGAGTTTCTCAGATTTGCTACCTTTTTTCTAACAAAAATTTTCTAGAATTGGATTCATAAGTAATAGGTAATTTGGAATGGCACACTGTACTCACTTCTTTTTCTGCCATTCATCCTTCTGAAATTTCTGAAAAATTAAAACCTAATCTAACTTGTGAAATAAAATTGAAGTTAATATATAAGCAACAAAGCTGAATTAGAAGTGTAACCCATTTAAGGACACTTGTTTTTCAGTTTTGCATAGGTTTTAGTAAATCATTCTATGCATCTGGGTCATAGGAAGTCAAAACTTTTTGCTTTCTGGACAGTCTATGATCTCTTCCAGGATTTCTGGGCAGACATAGTTGCTGTGTTGCTGACTACAGCCATAAGCATCCATCCTTGCATTTTATGTCCAAAAACTGAATCTCCTGTTCAGGTCCTTTGACCTTGCTTGTTTTCATGACTTTCACACAAGATGCAGAGGGGTTCTGTGTCCTGTGGCACTGGAGTATATTATAGCAGTGCCTGCAACAAAAGATTTGCTCTCTACTTCCCATCAGCAGGTGATATACAGGCACTTCCTGGGAAGGAGGGCTTCAGTAAATGTAGCAGTTTCTCCAGAACAAAAATGTCATTACAAAAATTGCACACACCCACACCTTTCTCTTAGGTTTTATTGATGAGCAGACATCATACAATACCAGATATCACTTTGGTCAGTTTGGGTCAGCTGTCCTGGCTGTGCCCCCTCACAAGATCTGGCTCATACCCACCACACTGGTGAGGCAGGAATGTTGGAGAGATATTGAAAAATGGCTGCTGTGTCATCAACGTGTCTCTAGCTACCAATGCAAAGCACAGCACTGCAAGGGCTGCTATGGGGAAAAGGAATTCCATCTCAGCTGGACCCAGTAATAACAAAGGGGAGGATCTTGATGTTCTGGAGTGCAACTTCCTGAAAGCAGTGGCATTGCCAGCCAGGGCAAGACAGCAGGGAGTGGATGATGGAATGGAGAAAATGCAACTAGAAGCTTTTATTTCTCCTATACTTGCATTAAGCTTGATTGCAAAAACTAAATTACTTCAAAATTTTTTGTGTTTGTAATCATGTTGCTGTCTTCTGGTTAGGTCATGTAGGAGAGTGTCATTCTGACTTGTGGCTTGTGACAAGGCACTTCTCCTTGCGAAGATGGAGTGCCAGGTGCTCACATCTGTATTTTCTGCAGTGAGGGTAGTTAGGACTGTCTGCTGGATATTTGGATGCCAAGAAATTTCAATTAATTAGGCATCCTGGGATCTCAATGAATTGAAGAGCAGGAGTAAATGTAGCTATCAGGACTATAATTTAGGAATGTCTATGTGTGAGATCTATTGTATGCCTTTTCCTGTATTTTGAGTTTAGAGTTTTCCAAATCTGCCACTAACATTCTTAGTGGCAAAAATCATTTCATGAAACAGTATGGTTAGATATTAGGCCGAACTCCTTTCTTCTCCAAGTATCTTTGCATTCTGTATCTCTACAGAAATAATATTTTTGAAGGTATAATACCTTCAATTAGGCAAAAGTACTAGGCAGATATTCCTTGCTCTTGAAGAGAGTGGAAAAAACAGTAGGATTGGGGTCAATGAGTCTTTGACGTTAGTGCAATTAAAGTATACAAATTTACAGTCACTTTAATGTTAGAGAATTGGGCTCCTTACTCAATACAGATTAATTTGCCATCCATACTTGCCTGCTTTAAAGTGAAAAGCTTTCTCTTGCATTAATAAAATTATTACCACACCTAAACATAAGAAAGACATTAGATTTTCATGAAACATTTTCACTGCATTGGTTGATGATAGCCTTTTTAACTTTTGCTGGTTTTATGTGTTTTCTTATTTAGTATTCAGTGTGAGGGAGACAATGTATTTCTTTCTGACTTTTTCAATTTTAAAGTAGCACAGTAATCACATGATAAAAATCAGCATTTTACACAAGTGAGAGTAGGGGAAAAGGGTGAAAACAAGAAGGAATCCTCTCTTGTGTGCAGATATCCCACTGTGGGTTCTTCCCCAGGAAGTTTTATAAGTAACAAGTAAGTGACCTCTAAATCCATTTCTGATTTTAGCAAGATTTAACTGATGCTTTGTGGAAACAAGTGGTTTCCAGCTTCTAGCACTGCTACATATTCTTGACAGGAGATTTGAAGAGAAAAGGTCTTTATCTGGCAGCTGGCCTTTGCATGCAGACAATGATATAGGGGCTAAATTTTGCCTCATTTCTAACTTTGTAGCAGAGGTGAATCATAACCAAGTGTTTCTCATTAGTTTCAGACTATTTCATGCCTTCCATGCTTTATTACTCTTTTTTACATCCTCTTGATGAAATACCCAAGAAAAGAGTTGGAAACTTGTTGTATTTTTCCCATAACTGAGTATACTTTACAAGGAGATTGCTAAACTTGGCAATGATTTATTCCTCAATTAAGATTTAAAGACTGGATCATCTTCATGAAACAATGATTGGTGAAGTTTTCATATAATAATTTTGCAGGTAATGGTTTCTGACAATGGCACTTTTCAGAGAAGGACAAATAGATCAAGTTAAAGAAAGATGGGAAAAACAGCACTGTGAGTGTTCATGTTAGATTGATGACCTGGACTATACCAAGACAAAAGCTGAAAAACGGTACCACAAAAATAACTCATTCTTGTCAACGGCCATGACAATGCCCGACAGCCTCTCTCTTACACTTTATCAACTTGGAAAATGTTCTCTCCTAGCTGGCTCAGAAACAGGTAGTAGTCATGTCCTATGGTGCCCAGTCTTTTCCTATGGTGCCTTATTGTGCTGAGGCACTAAGGTGGTCTTTGGCTTGTGGAAAGGCTGTTTGGACCCAGTCCACTTTGGAGCAGGTGTTGAGTTGTTGTGTGCTCAAGGATGCCTGGAGTTCCAGTAAAATTGGCATGAAACTGCTGTTATGCTGTACTGGCCAGAAAGATAGCCAGCGTGGAGCAAAACACCAGATACACATTTGAATAGCAAGATGAGCAGATAGAAAAAATTAGAATTCCATTCAACACTCTATGGAAAGATTTTCTTGAAGGACCCCCAAAAACCACCAAGAAAATACAAATCAGGATGTCTAAGGATCTTCTGAGAAAAAAAAGTAGTTTCTAATATTTTGGAAAAACCCCTAGCTGTCTCATGGATGGACCTCCAATTTTTCCATGAACAAGGAGAAGAAGTGCTCTTGAAGGCCTGACCACTGCCATAGGTCAATTAGTAGGTCTGTTAGTATACTGTCCTCTTTCTGTAAAGGCAAATTTGTCCCTTATTTCTGATCTTTCATATTGCATGAAAATTATTTAATCTGGGAGAAGAGTTTACTAATATAAAGCACTATATTACAGACCACATTTTCCACCATGGATTTGATTCTTAGCATGGTTTTAAGTTGCTATTACAACCTTGACACCTAGAAGATGCCTTATGAATCCATAAAAATGTGTTAGTTTAGCACTGAGTAATCCAATCTTTGGTAACCAATATAAAATACATAACTAAACTATTTTCAAAGGTAAACTTGACAGAATAGGGATTGTGAATAGGATTGGGACTGAAAAGTGAGGGTAATTTTATAACTTCTCTTAAGTTAACATCATGACCTAAAGCTCACTGAATCTGTGCATGGAGACTAAAACTGCAGAAAATTGCTGCTAGTTTAGTAAGTTCTAAATATTTTTTAGTTGGATTTGGCATCCTGGTCAGCAAGTTTGACCTGTTAAAATAGTTTTGATTTCCTTGGTAACTTTTCAGGCATCCTTCCAAGGTTATCAGAAGTCCAAACTTCAAGGTTGAAACACAAACAACAACCTGACCACATTTTAGTAATGAATGTGTCTTCATATGGTATTTAGCACTCATTATTCAAAGTCTACTTGTGTTATAAAATTAAATATTTTAAATCGATGCTTCTAAATTTTTCTCTTGTTGTAATCCCAAAAGATGGGGGAAGGATATCTTGATTAGTTATTTAGGCTTCCACATATATGGAAAGCTGAGATGCAAAAATGTCAGCATAAGAATAAAAATCTACGTAAAGCTGATGGGGTAGCTTTTATAAGTTGTTTATATTTTTCAACCCTACATTATCCAAACAGAGGACTACACTATCCAGAGTCCTGGGGGATGTATCAGACCCCTGACCTTCACATGGAATCTGGACCATCTGAAGGGAGAGAGGACATTAACATGCCAGAACTCTGTTCTGGTGCTATGTTAAATTACTGTAGTCACCAGTCCTTTGCCCTACTCTGGTGGCACCCTTTGAACTTGCTACAAAAGCAGGGCATGTAGAGGTGTCTTCTTAGCTGCTGCAGCTCCCAGACTGGCACATTGCTGAAACCATCAGCAAAGGTGGCTTTGCACAGGCAATGGAGGCAGCTGATGACTGGGCATGTGTGCATTCTGTCACCTCTGCAGGGCAGGATTTGGGGTTGGTCACATCTTAAACCATGAAGGGTGGAGCAGCTGCAGCTCAGGGGCTTGAGTCCCCAGTAACTGGAATATGTGGATTTAGCTGTGCATTGCTGTAAGAGGTAAGGCCATGAATCTTAGAATAGTGCATTAAAGTTACTTTGTGACCATATGGGAAATTATTCCTTAATTACACAAGTGTGCAGAATGATGGGAACAACTGATAAATTACAACAATCAGGTCTATCCTCATGCCAGCTCTACTGTTTTGATTTAAATTTCACTAAAAAATGCTGGCTCTGTGTGTTGTAAATGTTTTGCTCCAAATGCAAACTTTCCATAACATAAGGCACAATCACAAGTGGGTTCTTCTGGCTTTGTTGGCGAGTTCCTCTTCATCCAGCCAGGGAGACTCCAAGTGCTGCTTGTTGAGTTCAGCTACATTGAATGAGCTCACTTGAGCCTGAAGTGCTGTGTAGCTCATGCTGGACTGGAAGCTGAAGTTCACACCCTATCTGGAAGAAGCAATTGAGGGAAGAAAAGTGTGCAAACCCTGAACCAAGGGAGCAGAAAATGAGATCCTGGTCATAATATTGGCACCTGAACCCTTAACTCATCCACATACACCTTTTCCAAGAGGAATAGAGTGAAAGTGACTTATGGCAATGGTTACATTTCCTTTGGAGTAAGAAATAAAAAGGAAAGAGAAATAAGGGGCACAGAAAACAGGACATCTCTGCTGATGTGCATTTATAACACTAGAAATAACCAGATGAAAATTGTGTTCTCTTACCCTCAGCCTCAATTTTAGCCTTAACAATTATGATCAAAAAGCAAGGTCCTAATAATTTTTAAGAAGCAAAATCAATGTCATCACAGACTAGATTGTGTTCTGACCTACATCAGACAATTGCTGAAATCACCCATGGCTGCAACATTTTTGCAAGAGGGAATACAGAGAAAGCAGCCTGATGAGAGCAGGAAGTTACCTTTTGAAAATATTTCGGGCAAGAAATGGATCACCTTTTGCTTGAGTGAGGGGCAGAACCCAGTCTTATGAGACAACTGAGGCTCAGACCCCGCCACACACATTTTTCAGTTCTTTCCATCCAAGGGTTTTTTGGATAATCCATTTCTTATCTGTCACTTCCAGATGGGCAGTAAAATCACACTGTTATCCTGGCTTTACTGTACTTTATTTGGTGAAAGCATTTTTGTAGCTATAGAAAAAAATACATATTTCTGATATATATTCTCACCCTTGAATGGCAAAGAAAACATTTCAAGAGGTGTAAATAGTTAAGCTCCTACTTTCATGGGATTCCAATAAAGAAAATTAAATAGTTGGCATATTTGGAATACACAGAGACTGAGAAAAATGTTAATGCAACCTGAAAATAATCCAATTGTCACTGAAATTAATGTAACCTAATTTTCTTGCCATTCCTGAGATCACTAGACAAAACTTAGGTTTTGGTATTGTTGTATGCGGTCCTTCATTGTCAGGAAGACAGAATAATTGCTTCTTTCTCACCTCAAAGGTCCTTAAATGTTATTGGTAACTGAACCAAGATGCTCCTACATATGCTGGAAAAGCTCTGAGACATTGAACAAAATTTATTTGGTCTTTTTAGAGCACCGTTTTTGAATGCAGAAGGTCACATCCTCAGATTCTCCTAAAGCTTTTGAAAAATCAGTATCAGTGTTGGTCCTCAGCACTGAGAAAATCCCTCCACCTGTTTCTAAACTTGCGTGGGATCTATTTCTCTTCCACCTGCTGTGAATATAACGCAAAGAAGAGCTTTGAGGAAGAGAGGAGTGACTGGCATATACTTCTGGACTTTAACCACTGAGTTCCTCCTGCTGTAGCTGAGTCCGTGGCTCAGCCATGCTGGCCACATTAATCTGTAAATTGGTGCTGTATTGTGTGGATGCTGCCAACACAACACATGGGCACTTAGAGGGGCTACAGCAGACTGGGAAGCATAACTTGATATTAGGCCAGGAGGAAGAAAATTACTTCTGTTACATGTTGGGACAGTACATATAAATCTTAAGAAAAGGAAGCAACTTACTAGGTTTCTGTCCAAGGAGGAGCCTGATCCCTGGGGAATTTTGCATGCAAAAGCAATCTGAAATTTGTGACAAAATAAAATATGGGCAGTTAACATTCTCTTTCTTGCCTCACCTTCACTTCTAGGTGGAAACATTTTCCAGTAACTGATTTAATCAAAAGAAACTCTTGTTCCGACTTACCTTTTCTACTACCTTTGGATTCTCTGTGCCTTTATGTACTTCAGCAGTTCAATGTCTTTTTCTGTTTTGAGAATAACTTTGTTTTCCTACACATATTTCATCCCTTCTGTCTTTCCCCTGCTGCATCTGAATTCTGATATTCCATAGGTGGCTGAAAATGTGCATTAATCTGTCTTCCTTTCTGTCAGTAACATCCCTGCCATTACATGTTTTAATTCGTGAACTTTGTGGCACAAAACTGATGCTGATCATTGAGCATAAGAAAGATGTAATGTTTTGTTATATGAGCCAAGAAAGGATTCCAAATATGTTTTTATCCAAGGTCAGATCTCTGGCAAACAGTGAGGTGCAGCTCCATGTTGAAAGCCATTTCAGGTGTGTGGCTGATAAATTTACAGGACTGTCATCTGAAGGTAATCATGCAGGGAAGACTTATTCTAATGAAGTTTTGTACGTGTAGCCTTGTGGAGCTGACATTCCCTAGGAAATGGCTTTATCAAGCAAAGAGACTTAGTATGCTGCAGTATCAGATGCAGGGACATTTCAAGGAGATTGCTGTATACTTTTATAAACAGAAAGGAAATTTCCTTGCCAGAATACAAAATACACCAACCTCTCCTTACTTTTAATGCAATTTTATTGTTAAATCCTAAGTTTTAAACAAGATTGAGAGGCAGTTTTTTCTTATAAGCACAAAAGTTGGCACTAGGAATATGATCATTAGAAATACAGCTCATTATTTTGTATGGATAGGCTGGGAATAGATTTCTTAAAATCTCTTTGTGATACAAAGTTAAATAAGACAAGATTCAACCACCATGCTGATAATGAGCTGGGTGGGAACTAGGCAGCTCTGAAGTTTTGAGATGGGTGTCCTATTACTAGGAGGGCACATTCCACCAGCTGTGCTCATGAAGGCCAAAGAGGTTTTGGCTTCCAAATAGGGCCTGCCAAATTTGGGCCTGGCTGAGGAACAAGTGTTAGATCTCCTGAGGAATGTTGCTTGGCACTGATGTCAAGGGTTCCTTTGTGTACAGATTGATTTTTGTCCCAATAAAGGCATAAAATGCATGTCTGAAGCCAAACGAATGGTTTGCAAAATGTAATTTTGTGAACAAACACAAAATGTTTGCTCGTGTTGGCTTGAGTAAAAATACAACTGATTTCCTTAAAAACAATCACTGATAGGTGGAAAACCATTAACTCAGCCTATGAAAGCTTTTGAGGGGCCAACCCATCTTACTTTTCCATTGTGACAGCAAAGTGAGGCTTTCAGAGGGTGAATCCTCCCAGGAGACCACAACACCGTGTCATTGAACATGGAACAATGTTCAATGACGTGGTGAACCATGCTTGAACCATGGAAATTTGCATGTCCTGGGGAGCCAGCCCAGAGCAGAGAGCCTGAGGGTCAGCTTAGGGCCTGGTCACTCCACTTTGCCTTACATATGGTGCTTAGTGTCTAATTACACAAACTTCACCAAGTCAGTGGACAATTCCTTCCCACCACTGGTTCTGTGGCTTCTCTGTTGGCACTTGGAACAAATGCCCTCCTAACTGACCTGCAGCATTTCTTTTTTTAGCTGATCTATGCTGGGTAAAACCTCAGGTGCTCATCTGAGCAAGGGCATGAGCTGGGATCTACAATATCTCAGACAAAATCCCTGGAGGCTGAAGAGCTGACCAGTTGCACTAATGGACCTTCATGAACTGACCAGCCTGGTGCAGTAACCTGGTCCCTGCAGCGTGGCCTTTGGAAGGTTCTGAGAAGTGTACCCCACATTGTAACCACACCCTCAATACTCTGTTTTTGGGGACACATGCAGCCTGTTCTCTTTTTCTCCCCTTCTCCATTCTCCTGGCTGGAGAAATCTTTCCACGAGAGAAGAAGACCTTGCTGGCTGGCTGCTGATTGCCCAGGGAGTCAGAACTGGAGGATTAGGGCTGTGGAAGCATAGATGCAGCAGAACTTGAAAGTCCATTTTACTGCTAGTCCAGTTTTCTCTGTTGAAATATTTTTTTCCTTAGGGAAAGTGTCATGTTTGACATTTTCTGAGGTGTACCCCATCACTTTAGTGGTTAAATAATATTCTTGCAATAATTTGGTAGCCAAGCTCATTTATCACAGCAATCCAACAGTCCTTAAAAAGGAAAGAACTAACTTTGTAAATAAAAATCTGCCTAGAGGCCAAGCCTTGCTTTATGCTCTCCCACTTACATAAATTCATGCAGCAAACTACATTTTCCTTTGTCTTCCTCACACCTCAAAGTGCTTCTGCTTTCTGTAGAAACTATTTGCAAATCAGGTCTGTGACTTCTTCTAGAAAAAGAAAATAAAACCTGTGTTTGCTCCCCTTGTCCATATAAACTTGCACAGTGAGAACATGATCCCTGAACAGTGTTTTGAAGTGGTTTGTGCTCCGAGCGTTTAAAAAATTGAATTCTGTTTGTTAGTCATAAAGAAGAGAGGCTGTGGGATACAATGTTGGAGTAATTTATCTCCAGAGAAGCCTAACTGGTATTCTGCAAGAGCACAGAGGTCTATGCCAAGTCAAGGATGAACACTGTGTTCCAGAAGACTCTGATGAACAAAGAACTAATGCAAACCAAAGTCTGTTTGGAGAACTCGAGCTTCTAGCAGCAGTAACTACAGGAACTAAATCAGAATTTTGTCAGATTAAAATAGAAGGTAGTGCACTATTCTTCTGCTTGGGGGGGGGATAATAAAACTCTTAAATTTGATCTTTCTTAATAATTTCTCTGATAAGCACTTATTTTCTATATATCCTGTATCACCATCTAGAGTTTAGGAAAGGACTGAATACAAAATTGGGACTTTTTTTTTTTTTTATTTCAAGATCTAGTAATTCAGGTCTTTAGAAAAGAGTTGAACTATGTGAATCATATTCAGGAGATAAATATCAGCTTCAGTTCAAATTTTAGCTTTATCCCCATTTTGCCTCTGACCAAAACCATCCTCATACCCACCTGTATCTGCCGTTTGTTTCTCCAGCTCGTTAGATGAACACTTTCATTGACAACACAAGCACAACCTCAACTCATTTACCTGTGAGTTCCTCATTGGGCCAGGAGCCAAGCTGGCAGGCTTTGCATGTGTATTCATCAGAGACATATTCATTTTCTTTACAAGGAGTGCAGGTCCAACAGCAACTCACTTCTCCTTTACGGATCACCTGAGACAAAAATTGACATTTTGTTTTATCAGCAAAAACACACAACCGTGCTGCCCAGTTGTTAATTTAAATTTTTAATGTTTTTTTTTTCTAATAGAAGAGTTTTTGAAATTTAATTATCCTGTTTCATTATATATTTTCAAAGATAAAATGTGACAAAATTCTTAGTTCTCCCACCATGTAGGTACCAGAAGAAAGAATCCACCAATCCCAGAGAAGTATTAGTGGAGGTACAGGGTGACAAAAAAGATGGTTTTATTTCCTCTTAGAATTTGCAAAGCACCATAGATATCAATGTGCCTACAGAAGTCAGTGCATGATAGTGAAGACACATAACTCACTCCAAGGTGGTCCATACAGAGAAACATGTCAACAGCACTGTGTTCCTAAGTGTTGGTTACCCAAAGGCTTATTTTTCACCCAATAGTGAGTGATTTATTAAAAACTGATTTTTCCAGACTGCAAAATGAACATGCTTTTTCCAGAATTATTTAATTACTGCATTTCTAATTACCATTTAAAGGTGAGAGTCTTATCTTTCTCCATTCTAACATCTGACCTAATTACTCATTTCATAATTTACTACCAAATGTTATTGCATGCTTAGGATTGAAATGCAGATTTTTAAAGACCCTTATTTATCATCTCTGGGAACATCTGTGCTTCTTGTCAAATATGTCTTTCTTTTGAATAAAGTATTCCCAGTTTCTCTCCTCTTCCCAAATAGTTTACAAACAAATACTCCCAATTATAGCATAAGAAACTGGTTAACTTTTTTTTTCTTTTGCAATGATGAATTCAGAAAGTGTATTTAAAGCCAAATGTCTTTATTGCAATTTTAATTAAAAAACCAAACATGTAAATGAACATAATCAAAAATAATAGGATTGCTCTTTGCAATGCTGCAGTGAAAAACAAATTCTATTAACTAATTTTCATCACCAATATGGGGACCTGAAAAACTTCAAATTTTTGTGGTTTAGTTGGTTTTGTTTTTAGCTGTAGAGTATGAAAAAAAAAACAAAACCAAAACAGTAAAATTGATGGAAAGGCTAGAAGACCTTAAGTGATTTATTCTGCAAAAATTGAGACTAGAACTACTTGCAAAACAGAGTATCTGTCCTCCAGAATAAATGAAATTTTTGGATTTTTTTCATTTTGAAACAGAATGAAAAGTTGAAAAAAATGACAATTTTTTTTTTATTTGGGAAAACCAAGTTTTAGAAAGCTTGTACTAATTTTAAGGAACATATTTTCATTACCTTGACACATTATAAAAATCTATAGTTTTATTTTTAAAATAGTCAAGAAAATCAAATGGCAAAATAAAAACCTTATGTTGTTATCAAGACACTTAAAATTTTATATGAACAAAATTATTTACTCTTTTCTATGTAACTTTCTGGTCAATGATGATATTCTGTAAAATACTTGGAATTTGACAAATCAATCACGACACTGGTACACTGATAATTTCTTACCTAGAACTTTTCTTAAAAGAGAAGGATTTTGTATCCTCCTCTAGAAATCAAGATAACTGTTCTTCAAGACTCAGAGTAACGTCAGACTGTTTTTTGTCCTAAATTTCTTAGCCAGCAATTTATTCATCCTTCATTTTTCATTTCTTTCCATAATTCTTTGTTGTATCACTTTACTGTAAATTATTTTTCTGTCCTTTTTAAGAGAAATAATCTTCTTTAAAACAAATATTTTTTTCCTTCCCCCTTGTCATCTGTACAATTCTTTGAACCTGTATTTATTTAAATAATCATATGTTCACATTATTTCAAATGTATAGAGTTGGGTTGTATTTGGGTTTTATCAGATCCTGTGGATGGATTTCCCAGCTCTAGCTGAATATTGGATTGCATCACATTCAATGTTTTAAATTCCTCCATAATAACTCAGTCACACAGAAGTTTGCAGGAAAACCGCCGCAGAGCTTGGTGGGGTCAAGGTCCCACCATCATCTGTGAGGACCATGAAGATAAAGACTGTCAGGTAAACTCTGAGATTTATGTTCAATAACAAGGAGCAAACAGAACATTTTTGACACCGGGCTTCAAGCATATTCCTAAGTGTGTGGTGATTTGGCTTCTTAGTGAAGGATCCTCTTGAGAGAATCCTTGGGAGCATGGGCAGAAGGTGGAAGGTAACTGTGTTGATGAAGATCACAAGATACTTCCCTTCAGCTGGGTTGTGACAACAGATCAGAAAGCAACTCAGAGTCACACAGTTCTGAAGATGTCAGCTATTTGTCCATCTCTGTCCTCCCCAGTATGTGACTGTGTCTGGAGCAGGCCAACAGACCCGAGTTCAGTGATTGTGAGACTTGTTGCACCTGCTTTTATGTGTTTCTATGTGTGAGAGCACACTTGCAGAAGGTGTATTCTCATCAGAACCAGCCATCCTGTCTGGGTGTCTTTCACTGTCACTGAAGAGAAAGAAGTCCTTCTACACCAAGCTTGATCTTAACTGTTTTCAAAGCCTACACAAGGGTGAGATGACTCCTCATCTGGAATAGCATGTTATTCATAAGTCTGACATAATTCCTTATGTTTACACTGGACACAAATACAATCTGTCTGATGAACCTCACTTAAATAACTCTGCCAAAGACTAATTGGTGACTTAAACAGGGTGTCCGTGTCCTAAAATTCTGTAAAACTCAGGCTAAAGAGATTAATTTCGTATTGCAGAGACTGGTCATGCTCCCACCAGCCCCTCTCTGCAGCTGCCTCCCAGTTTTCAGTCATGCTGTTTTAACACATGAGAAAATTGAGCTTCCAGCGAGACTTGTCAGAAATGACCTGTTTTTTTTATGGCTGAACATGCCCATCTCCTCATTCCACTGGCTTTTATACAAATGGCTGCAAGGTAAGCTACAGACTTGCAGTATTTTAACTGTTCTGCAGGAAGCATCGTGGGATGCTGAAGGAAAATAGTGTATAATTAATATATGACAGATTCATCTTCACTTCTTGCTTACTGCAGCATTGAAAGGGAGGAAGGAAAAATAAAAAACCTGGGAAACAAAGAAGCAGTAAAACAGGTATGATTAAAAAATATTTTACCCATATTTCCTGAAGTTTGAAGTAGTGGTAGTAATTGATGTTCTCTGATGGTACCATAGACTTAAGGTCTGATTAATAACATTCCAGTCTGGGTGACTATGTCTAGCTTTGAAATAGTAGCAATTATTAGTTATAATTTACCTGCAATTGTACTGACAAGTCCCAGTCAGGGAATTGCACTCCACTGAATCAGATGCTCTAAAAATATGCAGCAAAAAGCCTCCAAACAATACCTGTTTGAAAGCACTCAGAATATAAATTAAGAAAAAAAAAAGTCAGCAGTCCACAGATATAGGAGTCAAGAAAATGGCAGCTTATTAAAGTAGTGATAGGATAAGAGTAAGAAATAAATACATGAGTCTGTACATTTTAATTTAAGTGTGGGATATTATCTCCATGTAGAAGTCAAGAAAAACTTGCTTTCAAATTTCAAGGCTGTGCATACTGCAAGACTGAAGCAAATGAAGAAAATATTTACCTTTATCTGGCCTTTTTCACAGGGTTCACTGCACACAGATCTGATGATATTACTTTTCTCTGACCATATTTCATCATCATCCATTTTCAGCTCACCATTGTCCCAACTGCCAACATTGATGTAATCAAAGTAGTCCTTCCCCATTTGTTTAAAATTCATGATTTCATATCTTTGGAAACAGAAAGGAGAGACATAGCTGAGTTGAGGAGAACTTCATGAAATATTTCAAATTAAAGGAATACCTTACAGTCAAAAACCAAGCATGTTGAAATGAAGAAGAAAAAATTTAAAGAATTATGAGTACGATACCCTTGAGTATCTCACAATAGTTTCTGTGATATCATAATCTTTCTTTTCCTTTGTATGTTAAGTTGGGGGCTTGGGGTGTTTTCTTTGTTTGCTTTTTTATTAAGTGTTGTTTTGGGTTTATTGTTGGTTTTTTTTTTGTTTTATTTTCTATCACCATAAAAAGTTTCCTGAACACTCTGGAGTTAAGTGACTGGGTTTATGAGAATGACTATTTATTTAAAGAAAACAATGAAATGAGTCAAAAAAAATTAAATCTGTGCTAATCCAAAAGTTACTTTCCAGCTCTGGAAGCCAATTGCATATGGAGCCCCAGTTCCCTCTATAGCAGATGTTGAGTAATCTAAACCTATAATGCCAATTCTTAACATTACGTCCTCCTCACAGAAGCACCTGTCTGCAGGTCCTTCTTCCCCTCCTGAGGGAAGACGACACTAGATAAACTCTCAAAGTGAGGTAGAAGCAACTTCTCTGTGATCAAAGGAAAGTTCCTGTTCTCTAAGACTGCAAGCTGAAATTTAGTGTGGCACCCAGAAAGGAATCAGGCATCACTCTTAAGGCACAGAGTCCAGGAATCTTTCTTTTTTTTTTTTTTTTTTTTTTCTTTTTTTCTTTCCCTTTTTTCTTCTCCAACATTGCATCAGTAAATGCTGGTCTTTTCCTTCTATACAATCATTTTTATGTAATTCTTTGGTGATTGAAACGCTCATTCCTTGTACAGTATGTTGTGGAAGAGAAAAAGTACTCATGACTCAGTCCTAGGCTGCTTTTGGGTCAAAGATGGAGCTAATCAGAGCTTTCAGTTTCATGTTCCTCTTCCTCCTACTTTCTCTTCAGTTCCCACACTCTTGCAGAAAGTCTGTGGAGCCACGTAGGACTCACTTCCTCCTACAGCTGAACACCAGCCCACCTTTCTGCCATACAGGCCTGTTCTCTTAGCACTATTTTATAGGCATGTTTGAAAAGTTGGGCAGCTCCTGGAGAAATTATTCCATGCTTTTCTTTGCCTCCTCTTTAGTTGAGTTGGAATTAATATGTCTAAGCAATATGAAAGTTACTGACGGAAAATAAGAAAACAATATAGACCAAGAAGGTTAAGACAATCTTGACTTCAGAAAAGCTGCCTCATAAACAAGGAGACACCTTTTTCCTGTCAGTCAGCACCAAATGAGTTCTGAAGGCAAAGCATAGAGACAGGGTTGCATTAAGAGTGGTATTGAAAGAGTGTAAATTATGAAGTTCAATGTAGAAATGAGGAACATAACTTTCTCATTAAATCAAACAATCTCTCTAGTAAGATACCCTGCTGGGTTTAGTTGGAATAATTTTCTTCTAAACAGTGTCTGGTACAGGTTTGTGTTTTGGATTTGTGCTGAAAACCAAATTATAATATAGAGATGTTTTTGTTATTGCTGAGCAGGATTTACACAGGACCAAGGCCTTTTTGCACTGTCAAGTTGGCAAGGAGGTTGGGAATGAAGGGGAAGTTCAGAGGAGACTCAGCTGATCCCAAGTGACTCAAGGAGTATTCAGACCCCATGACATCACACTCAGTATGGAAAGTAGGAAGAAGAAGGAGGAAGGAGGGGATGTTTGAAGCTATGGCATTTGTCTTCCCAAGCCTCTACTGTGCATGATGGGGCCCTGTTCTCTTTGAGATGGCTGAACACCTGCCTACCTAGGAAGAAATGAAAGAATTTCTTGGTTTTGTTTGCTTTGCTTGTGCAGAGGGCTTTTGCTTTTCTTGTTAAACTGTCTTTATCTCAACCCCTGAGTTTTCTAGCTCTTGCTGTTTCAGTTCTCTCCCTGATTCTATTGATGCAGGACTGACCAAGCAGCTGCAAGGTACTTGGTTTCTGGCTGGGGTTAAACCATGACAGATACACAGATATCTCTCTTAAATTTTCAGGAAGCACTTTTAAGACAGACAAGCAGTAGCCATACAATATCTAACATCAGTATTTTTCACTTGCTGATGTAAAAAAAAAAAAAAAAACAGAAAAAATGTTTTATAATATTGTCCATCTATTGATCTCAAGATGCTTTGCATAATGAAAAATTCTGTCACAGTGGGGGAAGTATGATACAGCAGGGATTCAATGCCAAAATCATATGCAGGGCAGGATCAGGACTGCAAGCAGCCTCTAAAAGGAAATGAAAGTGCAGTCTGACAGAATGGACAATGTGATTTTACACACATTATATTGTTCTTGAATCTTTACAAAGAAGAAGAAATAAGCACATGTAGAATGAAAAATTTGTTATACTTCTAGGTTTTGAGATATTTCACGTTCCATATTGTATAAAGAAGGAAATGTCCACAGCTTCAACAATGATCTCCTCAGATTTGGAGATATGAATGCCAGACTGACACAAAGTAATTGAATCCAGATAAGGCAAGCACAAACCCAAAGGAACAGACTTGTGTGCATGGTTATAAACTAACTCTTTTCTGAGGTTCACAGCCACAGTCACAGTTTGTCAAAGACTAAACAGACTAACCAAAAAGTTAGCACAGAAGCCACACTAGAGCCATTATTCAGCCATGTCAGACACTCAACACACCTATGAGTATAACTTTGTTAAAGCTTTCAGTTCAGAGTTTCACAGACAGACTAACAAAAGTGCTGCCAGTGTTTGACAGGCCAGAGAACCTAAACCAATGATTCCCCCCAGCAGTAGTTCCATGCATACATCACAAGGGGAATACTGGAAAGGAACCTAACAAATTTAATACAGTGCTGCCTCAATAAGTCTTGTCTCTCTTCTCTGTGGAGAGCAGCATTGATGGATGGGTAGAAGTAGCCAGATTCAGTAAGCCCATTGCTACAGTGAAGGCTCATGAGTCACTGGTTCCCTGGAGGTTCCTTGAGATAACACAGGCACAGTTTGTCACTTTAGGATAGGAGAGAGCAGATGGTACAATAGCACATTTCCAGCAGTGCTCTAATCACTGTGCAAAATACTTGTTTCAAAACAGCAGTGCCATGATGTTGCTAGGAATACATATTCTACTGGTAGCACAGTCAAAACATCAGCATCTTGTTTTTTCTTGCCTGTTCTTCCCTCATCAATTTCTTCTTTATAGTTGTGATAGTATTTACAGATAATTGTTATCTTCCTGAGGAATCATGGCTTCCATACTGTTTTTTATTTTTTTTATATCCATGTCTCCTGACTCACATAAAACAGGCCCTACACTAGACTGCTTAAAACTCATACACATAAAGGACTTTGAAATAGGGTCAGGATTCAAAGCAACTTGTAGGATTAATCATCTGTTATATAATATCAAAACATTTTTTCCTATACATTAAAATCCTGAGTTATCTAGGTCAGAAATGCTTTTTATGTTCTGATTTCTTGCTTAACACCACCACCACAGTACAGCTGTGAGGATTTAAATTCCTGTTTTACAAAGTGAAGATGGAGTTATCAGTGCAAGGGAACAGGGCAGATGAGTTGTTCCAGTATGACTGCACCATGTCCAAGCTCTTGCAAATAGGGTTTGACAGTGCTTAAAAGACTGTACACTACTCAAAACCTGAAAGTTAGAAATGGAACTTCCTATAAAATCTTCTTAATCATGAAAGAGTACATTTTGACTCAATGTTGTCTGACTTAAGAACACAGACTAGATTTAATGATGTGACTATTGTTGACAAACAACTATGATTCAAAAGAAAACAAATTCTGGTACCGCTTTGTAACCACACATAGTTCATTAGTTTGAGTAGACACAAACATCACACAAATCCAGGGAAGCAGGACCTTCTTAAAACTGGGCTATCCTGAGGTACACATTCCACATGGTGTCCCCATGCTCTTCAGGGAAATACTTATAACCAATTGTGACTGAGCAAATGATTTCACATGATATAGTTTCTTCATCATCTTTCTTAGAATTAAAAAATATCCAAGATAATAAATTAAATTCCTTGCAACAAATTGTGTTAAATTCTTCTTGTTAAGAATGACAACGTGAAGAAACAGAAAACAAGAGATCTCCTTGCAATGTTTAGATATTGTTATTGATGTTGTCAAGTCACATATTTGTTTTTGGCAGGTCACACATCGCTCATTGATCACAGTCATTTTTATACAAGAAACTGATTGGAATGGGGTAGGATACAGTCCACTGCATCTGAACACCTTTAAAACAAAAAAAAAAAAAATCCTTTTAAAGAAGTCTGAGATGCCTTTTTAAAAGAATTTGGCCAGAAAAGTTCAGACTTAACACCTTTCTTCAAAATTCAGCTATTTGTTAAAATAGAAACATTTAGCGGAAGACAGCCTTGCTCATGCTAAAAAAGTTCTGAAAATAAATTTCCATCTGAATTTTCCTAGGTTCCTGCCAGTTTGTGCCTGAGTTCTTCTACTAGCTCACAGTGCCCTTCCTTAGAGTCTGAGTCAGAAGAATTTGAAAATTTGTGTCTCCAGAAACAGACACAGACTGCTGTGTAGGTGGCTGTCCTGCTCGCTTTTGGGGAGAATGCTGAATTTACAGGTTTGCAAATAGAATGAAGAAAAAAATCAGGTTTGAAATTGCAGAAATTTTTGGAAATGTCAAAATATTTTGACCAATGAGTTTAAATTTTCCAACCCATTTCTACTAGGAAGTTAATGATTTCCTTTTTGTTCACATTAGCAGGAGGAGACAAAATTTAAACGAGTATATAAGATAAAACTTTTCTCTCTAAATATCTGCTTATATGGCACCTTAACAAAGATGTTTAGAACCTTCCAATAATGTGGACATCATGGGTTATCTCAAACAATACTGGAGCAACAGCAGTGAATGAGGCAGAAAATACGTCGAAATATAGGAAATATACTTTGAATGCTATCATACTTGCTGCTCTTTCTCTGAAAATTCAGTTGGCAGAAACCCAGAAAAATTCCCACCTCAAGACTGTTTCCAATGTGTTTTTCTATGGATACATGTGTCTTATATTTTGTAGATGTATGTATATGTATTTGTGCATGCTACCAGCAAAATAAACTTGGTTTAAATTCAATTTGTCTTAGAGCAGCACAGTATGGATTCATAGCTTAGTGTGTTATGCAAGATGAAAGATTTCATTTGGAATTTATGTAAGCAGGTTTTTCATAATTCTGATTTAAAAATCCCAGATGCATCAGTAAAATATTTCTGATATTGTTGTAGCTTTCTTAATAAAAGAGCTAAGTCAGCTATGATTGTTTATATGTCAATCAAACACATACACTTGAACACCCACATAAAGAGAGAAATAAGCTGGGGTGGACATCATGGTCTACAAACATAAACATCTGAAACATATTATTGTTTTCAATATTAATACTTTTAAATGGTACAGATGCAAATTTAATGCAGGAAGCTTTTACACATGAAAGTTCACATCTCTAACTTGAAATGACATAAAAAATGCACCTCAAAAAAAACCCCCTTTTTTTGCAAAATAAGCACAGGAATCAGGAAATGTAAAACTGGGAGTATGAGATCTTAGCTCTGTTGTCAAGTCTGCACCATCCCTACTAGGTACTGCTATCATCTCTGCTATCAAACAGTTTGACAAATGTCAACGTTACCTTCCTGGTGAGTCACCATTCTCATCAAACAAGATCATGTCCCCAGAGACCCCAGTAAAGTTAGTCTTCATGAGAGATTCCAGGAGTTTCCGACCATCTATGGGCTTCATGGCATCACAGAGGCCCACGTAGCCTGGGCACAAGGACAGCTGCATGTTGTGGAGCCCATAGGCCATGGAGTATATTGCATTGATTACAAAGCCCATCTTGGAGTCCTGAACGTGCTGCGTCCTCAGAGTCATCTGGCCTGTCAGGGAACAAGCAGAGGGTTTAGTGAATAGGGCTGGGATACAGCCAGATCTTCAGACATCTGCTGGTGGCTTAATTATTAACAGTGGGGACAGCATTTAAAGGTCTTAAATAGCTCATAAAATATGTTTTTATTGGTACACATGCTGACCATGTTAGAACAAAAATGAAGAAAGGAAAGTAGAGGTTTTCTTTAAGTATTGTATTATCTATATTATATATTTCTCTCTGCAGCTCATCAGCTCATCTCATATATATTGGTTTTAAAGTGCTGCTCTTTCATGTGTATTTTTAAAGCATGCACCTTGGACACTATAACGTAATATTTTAGGGAATCCAGAAACTTCTCTCCACCTGCAGAAATTTCTGCAAACCTTCAGAAATATTCTTTGAAGTGTAAATGCTAATGAGAGGTTTATTCCCTAAAAACCTTTTAAAAAAATTCCAGTTGTGGAAAATCAGTGAACTCTGTTGCTCAGAGAAGTTGCCAATGCCCCATCTGTGGCAGTGTTCAAGGCCAGGTTGGGTGGGGGCTCTCAGCAGCCTGGTTTGGTGAAAGGTGTTCTTGCTCATGGTAGAGGATTAGGAACAATATCATCTTTAAGATCTTCCCAGCTGTCCTAGGCTGAAACACCAGCCATTGTATAATTTTGTGAAATCACTTTTGTTTCAGAGACATGGAGCTAATCCTATGCAAACAGGATGACCTAGGCACCATCCCTTTTCTGTACCAAAAGTTCCTCCCAATATTTCTTGTACTTCTGCATCTCTTGCTCCTCTCTTTTTAGCAAGTGAGGATAACAATGTAATACAGATGAATACATTAAAATATCTGTGAAGGGTTTGACTGTGTGGGTTAGGCAATGACTCTGTTTAGCCAGAATGGGTGAATCTTATTTTTTTTTCTTTCAAAACATGATGTATGCATTTCTATTCTCTATTTATGCTTCTATAAAATGCACAGAAAAAAAATAATTCAGCAGCACCTTGAATACCTTTATGTTTTTTATAGCACACTGTTATTGCTAACACAGATTTCCTCTGTTGACAGCACCAGGCAAACTAAGGAAGGGTAGGTTGGGGATTTTCTTTCCAGCTGCACTCTGGCCACAAGATCTTTAATACTGGGGAAGTGAGAAGAGTCAGTCAACTGCATCAATGGTGTTGGATATTTTCCTGACACCTAGAAAGATTTGTCTCTGGAGGCAGGACAAACAAAAAGCTCTATTAGAACATTTGCTCTGCTTTTATCAACCAAGCAGCAACCCTAGGAGCTAAGGAGTCCCTCGTGTGGGCAGCCCAGGGTAAAGGGAATGTAAATACACTGTCTACAACATGAGAGTCTGCTTGCCACAGAGGCATTAGTGAGGGGCAGGGATGGTGCTCACACCTGCCTGTCTAAGTAGCAGAGGCAGGAAAATCTGAGAAGTATTTCATGCCATGAAAAGGTTGAGGCACAGACAATATTTTTCTTCAAAGAAAGTAAGGCTAATATATGACTCAAGGTGGCACTCATCTAGTTTAACAATATCCATCCAGAAGACAAGAACCCATTCTGATGGGTAGGCACCTTTATTGGAAAAGGGTAAGAATCTCCAGCTGGTGATCAATTCTGTCATAAAGCAGCTATAACTACATAAAGCACACTTTTTCAGTGGTGAACAATTACATCACCCACAGTTCTAACCACTAAAATCTATTGCAGCCCTGGAAACACCAGGAAGGGTGATAAAACACATAGTTTGAACTGAAAAACACTGTGTAGAGGTCAGAAAGTAAATGAGAGAACTGAAAGATTCTTTTCCCCCTCTGTTTTATGTGGAAGCTGGCATCACCATTTCCAGTCAACCTCAGGAGCAGTGATTATTGACATTTTGGAAGGCTAAACAATACGAACTTGAAGTATGTTAATGAAAAAAATAAACTTGGAAAAACACACAGTGCTGCTCATTTGTTCTGTTCTACCAAGGTATTTTCCTAATTAAAAATAATAGGCATAAAAACTGCAACAGTGGAGTACATGTAAAACCCATATTAATTGAAATTAAGTGGAAAATTGAACAAGCATATTACACTGCAATACATAAAAGTTGTTTTAACCAATTATTCATCCACAAAATTAGCACCTTACACACCATGCAGTTAATTATAGTAGCCATTAGAATGAATCATATTTGCATTGGCTATATTATTTATCATAAAACAATATTTCAGCTGCTTTATTTCATATGATTGCTTAAAAATCTAATAACTTACTTCTTAATTCTTACTCTCCGCTGGGCTTTGTGCTTCAATTTTATGAAATTATTATTCTGATTTTCTTTAAACACTGAACTTCATTCTGTTCACCTGACGATTTATAATGAGGCTGCTTAGCTCTTCCTAGAAGCTGCTAGCAATTGTCAATGGAGTTGTGAGGGATTTAGCTGCTGTGAGAATTTTAATATACTTCCTGCAGCTGGAGAACACATTCACCTGAGATATTAATTGCCTCACTTGGCTATATAGAGGCAAATTCAACCTGCCAAGGTCAGTTTATAGCACCACGAGATTCTGTACTTGAGGGAAAATCACAAAAACTAAGACAAAATAATTTTTTTCCTCTTTTAATTGTATCATAATAAGGCTTTAAAAAATGCCAGCATTAAAAGAACCCCAATCAAAACCAAATCTAAAAGTTACTTTCCACCCATTTCACAAAGTATTTTGGCATGTCAGGCTTGAAGCATATAAATAACCCTTACTTACCCTAGTAACCCTAGCAGAGGTTTTAAGGGAAGGTCGAATACACAAGCTGAAAGTAGTCTCTCACTCAACAACAAAAACAAAAGAAGTAAAAATATTTTAAATCTATCTCCACAACAATTGTGTTTTAGGAATCCTTAAACACATTGTTCACTCAAGAGTTCTTACATATTTTTCTTGCTGGAACTCTAGCACATATTCTTGCCCTTTTTACTTATCCATGAGTGCTGTCTTCAGTCAAGAACCTTTCCTGACACAAGTTCATGACATGGAAAGGTGGCACAGATGAATTTAATGGGGATGACAGTGTTTGGAATATATCAACCTATTTATGAACCTATGCTGAAGTTTTCAAAAGGGCACATAGTGATAAGACAAAGGGGAATGGCTTTAAATGGAAAAAGGTCAGGTTTAGAGGAAGAAATTGAAGGTGGTAAGTCATGGGAGCAGTTGCCCAGATTAGATGTGAATGCTCCATCCCTGGAAGTGTTCAAACCAGGCTGGATGGGGCTCTGGTCTAGTGGAGAATGTCCCTGCCCTTGGCAGGGGGACTAAAATTACTTGATCTTTATGGTCTTTCCTTTCCAATCCAAACCATTCTATTCCATGATTCTACTGTATGATTAACTGTATGGAGATGGCCCAGCACTAAACTCCTCATCCAAACTTGTTCTTTTCTTTTGTCAAGTCTCCAAAGCACACAAATATGTAGATGATGAAAAAGAAACATGTTCTTTTACCGAGAAAGTGATTCCAACTAGCAACGGTTCATTTCTTGGATCTATTTAGAAACAATCAGTGTACTTAAGGGCAGTGATTCAAGAAAGCACTTATGGTTGCTGTTTGTCCCTGTGCATGGTGAGCCAGCTCTGGACTGCTTCCCATGCTCCAGAGCTACTCCAGCAGCTCCCAGAACTGGTGGACCTGGCTACAAGTGAGACTAATAAAATAGTTCTTCTAAGAAAGATCCCCTCCTTCCAAATATGGCAAAACAAACCAGACCAAACCTACATCTTTGCAGCAAATTCTGAAATTTGGCTACTGTTTCTAGTACTGAGCATGAAATAAGCATTCTTCAATAGATTTCATTATTTTACACATTTGTGAGTAAAACTTCATTCCTCTTTTTTTTTCCAGATTTTTACCCTCAAGGAAGATGAAATACAATTTTTTCTGCTTGCCAGCTTGTGATACTACAAAGCCTCATCAAGCAAGGATGTTAAAGGGTGCAAAATTACTTTGGTTAATATGCTTTTTCTGCTTTCTAACTTTTCCAAAGATAACAATACTTTGCATTTTAAAGAATTAATAAAGGGTAAAAGGAAGAGCAAAAATACTTTACGTTCCAGGCAATCCCTCAACCCCTTTATTTCATTCCCTTAGGAGAAATAGGATAGCAAAATATGAGACACAATATGGGAGAATATTTTTTTCAAAGTGCAGAGCAATTTGCTTGGTTTGCAATGAGTTTAGCACTGAAATTAAGGGAAATTGTTGGTGACTATTATTATTATTATTATTATTATTATTAATATATTATTTTTAAAATTCTCAGTGATCAAAAGGTTATTTATTACAAAGTCAAAAGGGGCATTATGGTGAAAACCACCGGCATATCCTACAGCCTCCAATTATTTCATAATGTTTCTCCATGATTATATCACAATTTAGTTTCTATGCAATTTCTATAAATATGCCAATAAAATATTCAGCGATTCTTTGTGCTAGGTTTTGTTTTGAGGAACAAGAGGCTGACAAAAATGAGTTCTAGTTTTGCTGGCAGATATATCCCACATTCACATTCTGCTCACCGTACTTGAAGTCTATCAACCAATGCCCATCAATTTTATTTTCTTTCATTGGCCTTAGTGAATTTCTTAAAAAAAATCAAAATGGGCTAATCTTTCCAACAAAACCATGGTAATGCCTGTCTTCTGCAGGATATAGTGTGTGGCTTCTTAACTCTGTCAGCAGGTCCATGCTGCCACTGTTGTGCTCCTTGGGAACAAGTGTAACTTTCCCTGGACCTGTATGCTCTGGATGACATGCCACCAAGTCACTCATCCCAGAAACATGCACTGAAGAAATGTGTGGTATCTTGTAAAATAGAGGAAAGGCAGTACACAAAAACCATATTGTTCATATCTAGGTAAATCGTCCTTGTTTAAAGATATAGAAAAAGTACTGATTTTGGAACCTTTTCCAGAGTCTATTATCAGAGCTTTCCAGCAAAGCAATGTGAAATGATAAAGTAACTTTCAGTTCTGTATAATTTATAAGATTCTGGGTGTTTTTTTGCTACTAAAAATCCATTGCAGTAGTTTACTTATTTATTTGTTTTCCTATTTTAATTTATTACAGGCTCTTGGACTGAAGAGGTATTTTTTGCTCTATGGGAACTTTCATGCAGTTCAAATATACTTTTTCTCTGGAAAATGTAATTTTGATGCTGAGGCAAAACACATAACATAAAACTGAAACAATGTGAAGGGAAATTAAAAGCTTGAAACAAAGCTTTTCAGCGTTACTGAAATGAGAAAACAAAAAATGACCCATTTTAATGCTACTATGGAACATTTTTGAAATTTCACAAGGAAGTACCTTCCAGTGGAATTCCAGTGCTTTTGACCAGTTCTAACTCTCACTCTTCTTAACTGAAAGCCAGTATAGCACTATTTTACATGTTGAGTAGCACCAAAATGTTGAGGATGACTGAGAGACCAAATTCAATGTATTGAAATCCAGAGATGACTTTGAAAAGGCTTTTTCAGAGTACTGAGATGACTTTGGTGTTTTACATCTTATTTAAACCTGCACAGGCTATCTCAGAGCACTCACAAATCTGATGAGAGGTGGACCTTCATCCCTGGGTGCCCACAAAACTGTGGCAGTCTGGCTTCTCTTGTCAAGTTCAGTATAATCAGCAAAAAAGAGTATCAGCAACAGGAGAAGGTAAGTAAATAGATGCCTATTTCTCCATGTAATTTTTTTAACAGTACTATTCTTTCTCTACAGAATTCAGTTTCTTTGGTCACAAATGGCAAAAAAAGCTCAACTGCTATAGGTGCAAAAGTACATTAAATGGTGGCATAAAACTCTCTGTACTTGCAAACGTGATTATATGAAGTATTTTAATCTATACAGAAAGTTGAGCTGCTGAGAGAAAAGACTGGCAGTAGCTACTCAAATTGAAACATCCAATATAAAATGTATAGAATCTGAATAAATTAATTTATAAGTTTGTTTTTAAGGCTAGAGAGACATGATCCAGATAGTTTCCAATGCTCAGAAAGGCAGTTGGAAAAGGAATTGTAATATAAGGAAGTCATATGAGGGTATCATCACATGCATCTAATATATTGAAGGAAGAAATCAGGGCACATAAAGGGAAGGGAAAACAAATGCAGTTTTGTAGACAGACTTTGAAGGATGAATTTGATGAATTCTGTAACAATGAGAAGATTCAAGCTATTAAAGTGTTTGAGTTACAGATGTGTTAAATTCAGCCTAATTAATATCAAAAAGGCTTTCAAAAATATAAACCAGAGCATAGAACAGTTTTTAGTGTCACACTCCTTCTTTCTCTGTATAAAAAAAAAATAGTAACATGTCTGTGTAGGCTCCTGGCTCAGATTATATCAGGCTGCTAGAAAATTCAGATCTGGACTTATGCCTTACAACTGATTTGCCTTTGGAAATGTCTGGATCTGACCCAGCATCACTGTAAAAGTAGTAATAACTGTGTTTGAGTTCTAGGTCTGAAATGTGGGGCATAAAAATGAGGGCTGGACCATAATTTGGCTTGCCGGCACCCAAGCATGAAAATCAAACTGAATGACACACAGGATTTATTCAGGAAAATTAAAATGCTTTCTAATTCACTCTTTAAAAAACAGAAATTAATTTTAACTTTGATCTGCTTTTATTTGCTGTCTAAAAATAAAAGTATAGGAATGTTAAATCTGAAGAATATAATGTTTAAATGTGACACATTCCTTGAAATATGGAAAATACCTTTCCATTCTGACAGCACTTATGTTTTGTTGGCTGAGTTCTGATTAAACCAATTTTGGCATTAGAGCCTACATTTAATCAACAGATTTGCATGTTGCAGTGCAAAAGACTAGACAGTCATGTTTTATTCCTTCATTCTATCTGGAAACCCAAAAGGGACATTTGTTAAACCAAATTTCTGTTCATCTGAAACTGTGGACTTTCTGTGTGTCTCTTTGTACTCATTAAAAATAGCTGGAACTGGTTGAGATTCAGCATACAGGTGGGTATTTTTTGCACTTTCATTTTATGTGCACATTTGCACCTTTAACAGAAAAACTTTTCTAGTATTTATCCCAAATTTCCTTAATCTCCCTTTCTGCAAATAAACTCATTCATTCTTAATCCTCTTCTAAATTGCTTGGAGATACGTTGGTCATCCTTCTTTTATGAGAAATTTTACACCCTCGGAAAAAGCTCTTTTATCTCAGAGAAGCCACATGGTTAATTCATGAATGGAATTTGGGATTTTTGCACCTTTCTAAGACGCACTCAGAATGCTGCTGCAAGTCTCTTTTTCCTGGGAGCTGTATCCAGGCCACCTGTACATGACTGTGTGATCTCCTTCCCTATAAACCCTGTCACTGGGTCCTTGCTCCCAGCCATGGCAGACACAAGCTGCTTTCCTCACTTTCTGTGCCCTCTGTGTCTTGTTTGTGGCTGACCTTTGTCTGTGATGACCCAGCCCCCATAATCTCCCTTTGTTTTCTACTTCACTGCTTTGGACTGCAGTATTTAATGTCAGGACCCTGCTGTAAGCACCTACACAAGTGTCCTATCACCTCCCTCCAGATTCTTGTTCCCACCCTTCCTTTACATGAAACTGCTATTTTTTTCCTAAGCCTGTAGCGTCTGCCAATCAAAGTAAGATACTGCAGATAATCAAAGTAAGATACTTCAGAAGCATCAGCCTCTATTTATTTACTCTTTATTGTCTATGACTTAGATCACAGATACTTGGGATGTGTGTTCCGCTCTCTGTGTTTGAGTATCGCCACAAATAATGCTGTTCCAGCCGTGCCTCCAGCTCTTGCACAGCATGGGAAAAATAATATCACTTAACAGTGCAGGCAAAATAAATGATTAACAACTGGTAAGTGTAATAAATATGCTTCTGCTCTTGCTGACTTTGAGGACTTGTCTTTTTCCAGTACTGTCCATTGAGCCAGAGCTTCACCACATAATTAACTTATGTTGGGTTTTGTTTCTGCTTGGTGTAAAGATGCATTTTTTAAAACAACCTCACCAGGATGAAAAGGTACTAGGAATTAGAGATCTGGGAATTCCCTGTGAAAGAAAGCAATTGCATAAACATCTCATCTTCAAAGGTCTAAAGGCAATCAATACCAAGGGATTAGATTAGCCTTTGGGTACCTGAAGGTGGTCATTGAGTGGAGTCACTCATCTGGATCAGCTAGCACACCTATTTATAAACTTCTTTGAATTATGGTCTTAGACATTAAAAAATCTCTGACTGACTGGCGCTAGAGGTGAAACCAACCCCAAATCTTGTCAAATCCCTAGTGTTCGAAGGCCATTGAATGTCTCCTTTTACACATGCATTTTAAATTCTTTGTTCTGACCCTTGCTCTTCAGAGGTGCTTGTAGAAGCTTTCCTGTGTAATGGAACTGATTACACTGAAAATCAAGTCAGATAAGTCTGTGAACTTCTCCCTTTCTGTAGTGCTCCAGCTGGGCAGAAAATCAATGTTCTTAGCAGCAACAGCAGTGACACACATTTGGATTAGGCAAGTATGTTCTAATCTGCAAATAAAAAATGAGCTGTATGCTGAAATTTTCATCTCAGTATGAACTAAGTCTATGTGAAGGAATGGAAACTTTTTAGTCTTTAATAGAAATGAATGGAGAAAAAAAAAGATTGTTTTTTATATTCTCTTTGTTCGACTCTTTTCATAATTTGATTACACATATCATACTGAATCATACATTCCTTAAAATTAATACTTGCCCTGAAACAGTCTATGAGAGGTTTATGTTAAAAAGTGAGAAAAATACTCACAAGTCACTGGAGATGATTACGATGGTTTATGGCTCCATGCATTTTCTGTCACAGGGATAAATGTAGCCTAATATCTTACTAGGCAGGATGCATCAAAGCAAATGAAGAGATTTTAACAGCTAAATTCATAGCTGGTGCATAGGTAAAGTCAGTTATTACTTATATTTCAGCCATATCTTCCTGTATTTATTTTCTTTCTGAATAAACTTGACTATACTGTTAACCATTCTTTGTGACAACACAACTGGATTAGAGAGAACAATTAATTTTGTTTCCCAATAATATAATGGTTACTGCCTTTTATACACATTCATTTTATAATGACCTTGTCTATTAACATCAGCTCTATGTTTATCTTTTCATCTTTATTCCAAGAAGAAAAGAATTGCTTTACTTTTGATGTAAAAAATAGGTTTTGATTTCTCTCCAGCATTTCTCAATAACCTAATCTCATTAATTTTAATGCTAAGAAACACCTGTAGCTTAATTTTTTAGTGTATTTGGGGTTTTTAATATTTTTTTAATGCAGCTTCTGGAGAACACCATGTATTTAGTTAAATAACAAAAAAGGACCTAGTCCTGTTTTCGCACCGGGTGAAATCAGAACCAAAACTAATTTCTCATCATGCAGAAACTCTTAGGACAGACTGTGAAACATTTATGACCACTGAGAGCAAGTATCATCTTTACAATTGTCTGAAGTCTGAACTGAGGGAATTTAGGACTCACAACTTTGACAGTTCAAAATAAATAAATAGTAATATAGAGAAGACACAGTAATAATAATATTGAAAAGACATAACTTTCAAATTCATATGGGTGATAGGAAATGAGGCAGAAACAACAACTTTCATGCCAATTCAATCATTCATGGTAATTTTGATCTTAAAGTCGCAGCATCAAATGTCTCACTCTTGAAATTCTCAGTGAGTACACTTATGTCTTTCTTGCTGGTTAATCCACAGAAATTCTACAACTACAATTAACGTTTTTGCCCTACAGCAACAAGAGAGAATTAAAACTTTTATAATCTGGTTTTAATTATTTTACTGTATGCATCATTGTCCAGCCCATGCCATGTTTTATTAAAATAAAACTGAAGAAAAGGAAATTAGAGCTATCTATTTGGAAAAAAGCCTTTTTCTCTATTAATGATTTAAAAATCAGAAGTTTTGGTTTTTTGCACCTTTTTTTCATTTCTTTGACATTCCTAGGTTTTAGGAACCTGTTTGAGCTGTGGTTCTTTGTGGGAAATCTTCTAGCCATGAGTGATGTTCAAACCAAACAGTTCAAGCCTAATGTTTGTCTTATATCCATGACTGGTGAATTCATGTATAAAATAACATGTACTTGCACCCTCATGATAATTTTTCTGTGGTGGTGAATTTTATTTTAGGTGCTATAAAAGACTCTTTAGGCACTTATATTTCATAGTTCCAATCTTTCATATAAAATATAAATTGCATTCTCACATTGTTGGTAAAAGGTAAGTTAAAAAAGAACCAAAAAAATCAAATTAAAATGTTTTTTACATGGTACACTGATGAAAACCAGGTCTTTATTAGCCTGCATCTAGCTATGCCCACTGCATTGATATCTCAGGGAACAGGTCTACATTATCATGTGGAAATCAATGAAGTTTGCTGCTCAATATGCAGTAGATGTCAATAGTGCAAATAAAACCTGTTTCAAACTGTGTTGGAAGGGTAACAGAGCAAAAATAATGGGGAAAGTGAGTTGAGTGTGGAAGGTGTACACTGAGATTTTGGGATTCCTAGATTCAATTTACATCTCACTCACAAACTTCCCCTGAGCCCTTGTCCAAATCAGAGGAAAGACTTTAAGATCATTGAGTAGGATTTTGGTATGAGGTTGTGTTGTGTAAATCCAAGAGTCTGATCCTTTACGATACTTCTTGGTCTCATGGGTGTGTGGAAGATATTCACATTTTTATGAGGGAAGAACCCTTGGGTTTTGACCTGTGGTCGGACTAACCCAGCCTAGCACAACATTATCCCCAACCGTGTCAGAATACCAGAATACAAGAACACCAGAATACAATGGCATTAGTGACTTCTCAAGGGTCAGAAACAGTTTAAAATTTGCCCAGACAGTTGCAGAGAAGGAGAAGGGGCTTGTGAGACAGTCCTCCTAGCCTCAAAGGAAGGACTCTGAACTGAACAAAGGACCCTTTCCAGGTAGTCTGGGGTCTTCTCGCTGACACACCGAGTCTTTGGTTCCTGCTGTGTCTCTTGCCATTTGACTGGTGCCACAGGTCCCCATACCCTTTGGAATGCAAGACATGGGTGCCAGTTCACAGCCTAGACAACATTAGTACTGCTTGGCATCTCATGAAATAAAGAGCAATTAACAGAAGTAATAAATAAAAAAAAACCACCCCTACAAAACCCCAGAAAAATGTACCACATCTCTCTGTAGTGCAGAAATGACAATATGTGTGAGTTTTTGCTAAAATTAGTGCAATTGAATGAAATTAATCAGCTTAAAATGGCATATCCTGAAATTACCCATGGCTGAAAGAAAACCTAATGACACCTTTCAAATCACCTTTTTTCTGAAGTTCATAAATACTTATCACTGCCATAAGGGCTTCAGATAACTTTTAGTATATTAGCTCTCTCATTGCTTTTGTGAGCCAAAGCAATATGATTAGCTTTTTTTATGAAAAGGTACATTTAACTTTGTGTTGCAGCATTTTTGAAAGTGTTTATATGCCTATAGAGGTGGAGTAGCATCAAGTTTTTCAAATACAGAGACCAGTTAGGTACTGAAGCTCTATCTGTTTCTTTAGAAATCTGAACATTTAAAATTGTGCTTTTTATCATTTTGAAAACCACAAGCATTGCAATTACAGCTTCTTTTCCTTCCAATCCAACTCACTATTTCACCAGACCGTGCTGCATCAGACCAGACCTTCATTCACATTGTTTCACTCGGCAGAAGCAATAAATTCACTTACTTGTGCAGGTCTTGTTGTATTTAGGGTTCTCTTGGGGAAACCCTTCCAACCGGCACTGGAACCTGTGCTGCCAAAATTCCTGAAACCATGGATTCCGATGATTGGTTTCTGGTCGGAGCTGTAGGTAGTAATCATCAAACCATTTCACGTCTGGGGACTGCAGCTTGATTGTTATCCCACCAACAGCTTCGTTCTGGTACCCTTCTGTCACGTCATACCTGTCTGCCCAGCCGTCACTAGAGGGGTAAAGGAAAGGGACACAACACTGATCATTGAAAAGAATAAGAAAAGAGCTTCCTTAACATTGAAAATCAGAGCCTAAGAGCACACACGCTAGAAGTTGTGGTTCTGAGTGGAGTCTTGTAAAGCACCTGTAATTCTTCTAGAGGATGAATTTTACTTACATTTCCTTGACATCAGCACCTTCTACTTAAATTTTCTATTCCACATCCTCCACATTGGGTAGTTGAAACAATGCTAAAAAAACACAGATCCTGAAATCTGCTGTAAGTGCATCTCTGCATCAATGAACCCAACTGAGGGGAGAAAACCTTGGGTCCAGCGTTTCCCTGGCACTGGGTTGGCACTACTCTTACCTGAGAGGACGTGACTTTGAGGACAGGACCTCTCACAGTGCAAAGGGCAGGACTGTGTTGCAGACCATGTCCCTACTTCTTGATGGAGCATGGCACAAGGAGCCAGAAGCAAGTCTTGAATGGGCTGGCACTGCTCAAGCAGAAACACCAGCACAGAGACAACATGGCTTTGCATCTGAAGCAATTAATCCTCTCTGCAGATGTGGCTAATGAAGCTGGGCAGAGCATTATGCAGATCCAAGTGTTGCTCCTATTTCTTTGTTGCTTGTGGCTGGAGCTTTATGGAGTTGTGTGATACTGTACTGCACACAGAATTTTAATCCCTTTCTGTTAACCTTTCAGCTTGCAACACTCAAACCTCAAGGAGACAGAAGCAACTGAATACCCTACTCAAAGCAAATGTCACAAACATTCAGGGTAATTTCCCTCTCCCCATTTTCACAATGGATTTTCCTGGAAGTACTGCCATTTATGAAGTTTCACTCAATCCTAAAAGTGTACCTATTTCATTAGAACTTTTCAGATTTCTTCTCTTTCATCGTGAACATGATATTTCAGTTTTTCAAAAGTCAGATACTTGGAGAAGAATCTCAGATTAGCATTTTTCCACCCTCTAAAAAGTCACTGATGTTGACTGTAGACAGTACCTTTAAATCATAAAAGTTGAATTATTGAAGGATTGAAAATAAACTCAATTTATTTTAAATCTTCATGATTGGTTTAAAGCCAGCCCTTCTCTAAGTTAGTCACACTTTAAGTGATGTTGTTGACCTTTATGTGTGTGGATCTGTTGTTCTCTTTTGATCATTCACTGCCTGTCTTAAAAAATTTCTTCTTTACTGCAGAGCAGGCAGGAATCCTGCTGCAGACACCTGGTCCCCAGCACATTCCTTATGCTGTGCATTCAGCTGTCCACACAGAGCAAACACACCCTCAGAGAGTTACTCCTGCACAAAACACCATTTCAGCAGAGCCTGGACTCTTGACTATGTCTTCCTGGCACAGCTGCAATGTCAGTAAAAAGCAGCTTCACCAGGGGGAAAAACATATCCAGTGTCTGGAATCAAAATGAAAGAACCATTAAATATGCTTCAGATTTCAAATGCACTGATTTACTCAGCACAGAAGAGTAAAATATGCATTCACAAAAGGAGAAAGATGAGCATTGCTGTTTAGCTTGAGTGTAACACTTGGAAAATTTACTTTCCAGCTTAGGGATTAACACAGGTGTTAATGTTCCCAACTGCACTCAAGAGGCTCAGTAAAACAAACAGCTCCCACTTCCACCAGGAATGTTTACTGGACAGAGTCAAAAACTGTTCTGGGTTGTTTTGTGATAAAAGCCACAGAAGGTGTTTTAAATTTATGACTGATTTAACCTTTCCTTTAAAAGATTCATCTTGTTCTTTGGCAATATTTTAAAGCAGTTTTATCCACCCTCATGAAACCTGACAAGTTTTTGAATGCAGGAAGTAATAGGCTTTGTAGTGTGGAATTATTTTTTTAAACTGGGTAGGATTTGAAAGAATTAAAGCCATGCTGTCAGTATCCCAGCTTTATGAGTTGTCTCATAAAAAAAACCAAAAAACAAAAAACAAAAAAACCCCAACAAACCAAAACTAGAAAAAAGCCTGTTTTCTTGTAATTAATTTCTTTATAATTTTTAAAGGAGTAGATTTGCAGATCTAATCCAGCAGGGTGCTATAAAATTTACAGAATTACTTTATGGTTAGCTATCCCTCTAAGAAGATTTGCAACAGAGATACCATTTTATACCTTTAAGTTATTAAAAAAGAAGGAAATGACAACTTTTTAATGACAACTACATAACCCTTCTTCTCAACCTTTCTTCAGGAGAGCTTCTTAATTCAACAGAGCTGCTTCTCATTCAAATTAGTATTTCAGCTTAGCTTCTTGAGCAAAAAGGTTCTTAGGAATATTCTATGAAACCTACTTAAAGTGTGTATTGTACAGTAAACAATGCAGATCTAACAAAGCCTCAGAGGGACAATGTGGAAAAGCAAATGTTAAACTACTATCCCAAAATTGTTGAAAGTGGAGTATTCTACAGGATAGAATGACTATTTAAAAAAATCTAGTTGTTAGTTTCAGAGGTGAAGGGTGAACCAAAAAGTGAGATGATCTAGAAAACAGGCTTGACTGAATTAGCTGAAGATTTATAATCTAAAGAACCAAACACAATACTTGAGAAGACATGTACTATTTGCCTTCAGGTACATCAAAACCATCAGCTAAAAGATCACAAGTTGTTTATCATATTGAGATAAGCATTCAGGACTTAAACTGAAAAGAGAATGACTCAGACACCAGGAAATTTTCCTCACAGCAAAGAGAATGAGGAACTAGAATAGCTTGAAGTGAAAACTCTTAGGGGTGTCAGAGAGCAAGACAGACAAGCATCCATCTGATATAAATGTCCCTGCCTTGGTGAAAGGATGGCAGTAGGCTATCTGACTTCTTGACATCTCCTATGCATTAGTAGTTGCTGAGATTTGACATATGTCAGGAAATAATGATTCTGTAAAACCCAGGAGGTTAGACAAAAAATTCAAAGAAAGGTAAAACAATAACTCTCCTTCACAGCTCCCCCAGCTTCTCTTAATGTTTTGCCTTAGTTATTTTTTCATTATTCTATTTTTTCTCTCTCTGTAGTTGCTACGGGGAGCAACAAGGAAGAGAAATTTTACTAGGCTAAATGATGCATTAAGCCATGCACAGAGCAAATTCCAATGATGCAGTCAGGGTAGGCAGGAATGTACACTGGGTCAGAATTACTCTAAATGAAAATGAAACTGTTTTATCTCTCTTTTGTTGGGTGAAAAGAAGGTTTTTACATCCAATCCCCAAATAACACTATCTGAGTATAATTAAGATAATCCTTAGAGGTTTTAAAACAGAAAAGAAATTCTACATTCCCTGATTTAGACATTTTGGTTGACAGTCTGAAGTAAAAACAGGTCTGACAGCATAAGGCCACTTTCTGAGTTTTGAATATCCATAGCACTAATTCTGTAATATTGGCCCTATATGGAAGTCTTGTGTCTTATATAGTCCAAATGACCTTTGTCATGGGACATGAAACTCCAAAACCAACGAGTCAACTGTAAGATATCATATTTGAACAACTACAAAATGATTTGCACAAACTGACATGCCTACACACTAAATAGACACAGATTTGATTTTTAAGTATTACAAGTCTTTTATACTTGTTTAAGACATTTCTAAAATCTCAGTTATAGGGTTTATAATACTGATTTCAGTGAAAGTTTTCAGATTCTTGAGAAACCTTTCAAGGAAGTAGGCAAATTCTGCCACTTCTTAGGAACAGCTGGACTAAAAAAATTTCAAACTGGAAAATCTTATGCTGATAAAGAGATTAAATAAATATTATAATTGACTATTTTTTTATTCAGTACCAGAATATCCTTCAAGGACAATTTCAGATTTAAGCACTCCTAAAGAATGCCAATGCCTGTTGTGATTTTGTTTCATTCCAGTATTCTGACAGAGCTGGAACTTTGTTGTTCTGAGAATCAAATTACAGAAAACAATATACAACCTTTGATTTGAAGGCCATTTTTTTGCTTCAAAATTTAGCAAGAGCATATGTTGGATAATACAAGAGGGGCAGAACAAAGAAGCACACAGTGCAAATTGACAGTCCCTGAAACTACTGCAACCCTTTTCAGTCACTATTTTGTGAATATTTGGAAACCAACTCCTTTTAGTTTTATTGTACTAATAAATAAGGCAACAGTGAGTGGCAAATATGATTTTTTTGACTATTGCAGATATTTTTGTTAACTGCTCACTTAAAAAAAAAAAAAAGGTTGTCATTGATAAGCTATCAAGGTATCAGGTATATATTATCAAGATCTATCAGGTATTATTAGAAATGGACTATCAAGATATAAAGATTTTTTGGGAACTAACTAACTAACTAACTAACTCACTCACTCACTCACTCACTCACTCACTCACTCACTCACTCACTCACTCACTAACTAGGATGGTGCAGTTGTCTGCTCTAGGCTGCTGCCAGTCCAGGGTGGGAGAAGGTAGCAGGGAGATGTCTAATGCTAAGCCAGCTACAACTGCAATCTGGTGGATGTCCAGGACACCAGCTGGAGGTGATGTTCCTGCAGAAGTTCCTCCCCATGTTACCTTGTGCCCTGTCTTTTTACAGCAGTTCTTTAGAGCATAGAAAGCTGCAGAGATGTCTTATGGTTTGGTCCATTAAATGATTCACTAGACTGAAAAAAGTTTTCAGCTCTTGGCTCTGGATAAATTGTGATCAGTAAAACGTTGTGAGTTAGTACCAGTGAGCTGGCAAACATAGCTTTAGGATTCCTGTGAAAACCATCTGTAAAATTCAGCACACATTCTAAACCTCTGTTTCTAAGATTAGACAAAATACTGAGAGACACAGGTGTACAACAAAAATAGACTCCCTTTTGTGAACTGTTCCACTTATTTTCTATGTTGAAAATGCAGCAGGGTCTTGGAATCAGTTGAGCTGATTTCTTTTTCTCTGAAGTCCCTTTCAAGCTATAGCTAACATTATTACAGTTAATGAGTGCATTCATTAGGCTGTAGACTGGTCTCTTTTTTGTTATGCAAAAATCTGTTTGTAGGCAGGCCACATAATAATGATGGAAACTGCTGTTCTGCCCACATCTATAATCACTCTCCTGCCAAAAATCTGACCGATAGCACTTGAAAATGTATTTCTCCACCTGTGTAGGAGTTTTTGTCTAAGTGGCTTTGAAATTAATTTCACTCTATTTCTCTGCTCTTCCAAGGCTTTTTCCCATGTATTTTAAAAGCTCTAACAGTATTAAAGAGTCCTCATGCTCTTCTCAAAGCACTATGGGTCTTGCAAAGGTAAATTTGTTTGGTTAATACTGAGGGAAGGGTGGCATTGCTTTTGCTGAGCAGCTGTAAACTGATGCATTTAGATAAGCTCTTTTTATAAGAACTCTGCATGCAATGAATTCTTGTTTTGGCTTTTTTTAGATTGCAGATCCTATTTTTTTTTCTTCCTTTTCATGCATATTATAAAGAAAAAATAAATTTAAGGGTAATTCAAAGAAAAAAAATACTTGATTATTTTTAGGCAGTTTGGCCCCACAGTTTTCTACAATATGATAGCTGGAAGTAGCTATGCAATGAATTTGGCTGATACCTTACACAGGGGACTACTGGTACTAATTACTTGCTGGATATCCAAACTTCCCCGAGCTGAGAAAGGTTGTGATGGCAACTTGAGGGATGGTAGCCTATAGCAACATCTAATTTGCATGAAAACAGAGAGTTTTGCAGCTGTGCTCATCTGTAGTTCAGAGCTGCAATGTAATTCAGCCTGACTGTATTCGGGTGTGCAAAAAAAATACACTTCCCAAAGTGTGATTCCTGTTTATTTATGCTTGCCAGGTGTCAAAGCTGACCATTTTAACTAAAGTTATATCTATACATATAAGTCATATGAGGTACCCTCTAAATTGAGGGGAAATTTGCCTGAAACTCCTGAAAACCCCAAAAACACTCAAATTGTGCAGTATGCTCTCTTGATTCTCAGATAATTCTTTCATGAGGAGAAGGAAAATATTTGACTACTTCCAAGAAGAAAGGAATTTTGGATGGCTAGACAATTTGGTTTTCTTGGGATCAAATGCAAAGTTGTGCTACAATGGAGGTCCCTTACTTTTTTGCTACGTTCACTCTAGATCAATTACTTATAAAGGCTTTGATGTTTGTCTAGACTAAATAAGCCCAGTTTGATCCAACTTTCCTCAGATGAGCTGATTTCTAAATTTGCTGTCATTGAGGGTGTCATTCTTCCTGAAGTGCCCAGCTGGTCCTTGTCTCTACAGACTCAGTGCTACCTGGGGATGCTCTGATAATGCTGGCAGTGTCAGGGATGTGACCTGGCTGCTGCTGTCAGTGAGAATCCAAATGAGAGCTCTGTGGGCTAAAGATGAGAGGCCAGTGATGGGCTGTCTTCTTGTGGTCTGAATAGACATAGGGATGTCCTATACCAAGCTAATGCTTGTTCACATTCCAAGAAGGCAACTCCCACACTATGTCCAGTCTCCTGGCTAGAGCTGCCAGGAGAAACTGATAAACCTCTAATAAGTGGCAGGGAGGGAGGAGAAAGCAAGCTTTTCAAGACAACTTGTTGTAAAAAAAGGAGTGGGAAGCACTTTTCTTCAGATAAGGATGGTTAAAAGAGAATAAAACCATAATTTTACTCTCTTTTAACCATCCTTGGATAAGAATGGTTAAAAGAGAGTAAAACCAAAGGAGGGGATGTGCCCTGTAGGGAAACCTAAAATTTCTTTGGGAACTGGCCATCAGAAATCAGGACTGCTTCCATCACTGTTTTTTTTTGCAGGGTGAAAAGATTACTTCACATCCTTGAAGTGTATTTTCCAAATATGGCAGAAACTTTTCTTTTCAACAATGTAAATGCTGTTGAGTCATATATAAAATTCACTCTAAGCTCCTCAAACTGTAAACCTCTCCTGTGACAGCCTAAAAGCCACCAGTTACATAATGTCAGCAACAGCAGAAAAAAAGGAAAGGAAAAAGAATGGTTAAAGTCTAAAGCACTTCAATTTCATATGTATGTGAAAATACTGTATATTTTTACTGTGAAAATACTGATTTTTATCTCCTCCAGAATCCCAAACTTCAGAATAGCTTCAGGGCACCAGAAAGTCCATTGCTATATTATGTAATCTACAAAGGGTATATAAACACATACCAAAAAATGTCATGAACAGAAATCGGGGCTTGGCAGAAAAGATAAGCAAATACCTACTGTCTTGAAATGCTGTCACAAAGTTATTTTCTTCACATCCCATTCCCCTGGAATGGAAACATACATCTCTGGGATGACCCTAAATGCAGAAAGATCCTCAGTTTGTTCTGCTGCAGAACAGATATATAAACCAGTGCTGCATTTCTGCTCCTGATTGCTCCCATTGATTCAGAGGATTTTTCATTACATCAAGTCCACCAGGAGAAAAAACCTTATTCTGAATGAAATTTATCTTATGATAATAATTTACTGAGGCTGCCAGTGATGGAATAATTCCCCATTAGACATCCAGCTACTACTTTTAGGGACATGCAACAACAATCTTTAAGAAAAATTCAAACATAGGCATATGAATGAACAGATAATTGTGATAGCCTTACTACTTTAAAAATACTTCAGAAATGGGAAAAAAAATTGTTAAAGTGAAGCCATTTACTTATTTGACAGAAAATGTAATACACAGAATCATATGATTTATATATGCATACATAATTATTTTTTCCTATGAGTATATATTTACAGGATTTTCAGCCTGAAAAGATGCATGCAATAATCAGCATGCTATAATCTCTCATGTCTGTACTCCAGCTACTAAGTGCTTTTCTTAACATTTAACAGTTAATTTAACAGTTACTAAACTATGCTATGAAATATAATTCAAAACAATTCTTGAGATGTTACCTCTTATTGTTGTTGCAGAAAAACACTTTTAGGAATAAATAATATACATAATGTATAAACAAGGAGCAGTATGATTGAATCAGTACAAACTAATATATCTAGGTATTTCATAGAGAAGTAAACATTAAACAAAAATGAGTTTAAAAGTTGGCCAACAAAAAATAAAATTTAAAGAAACGCATTTCTGTAGCTACTCTTAATAGCAATGCATATGTTAACACTATACCTTATTATTTTGAAGAGAATTTATTTATGACTAATCAGATACTTTAGGATGAACTTTTGAACATGGAAGAGAAAGGTAAGGATGGTATGTTAACAATACTATTTTAGGACATTTTTTAAAACCATGCCTACCTAGAAAGGTTGCGCTGGTCTAACAGTACAGAGGTAAGCAGAATATTACTTTCTAAAAAGTCTTTAATCTCCAGACTTTGGTGTATACTCTAATAGATCTAGAGGGGCTAATATAAGATTTCTAGTCAAACAATGCATTGCAAATTCTGCATGTGCAAAGGTTTTAAAATGACAGAGGTTTTGTAGGATTTTTTCAGAGAAACAATAAGTAATTTCAAGCTCCTAAATGCAATAATTAGCACACAGTTAATCAAAAATACAAATAAAATAATATTCACGGTCTCCCAGGGAGTTAGTAATTTCAATAATTTTTTAACATCCTGTTCCGCAAATGGAGGCAAATATGGCAAAGGAAACCAAGCTAGACCTAGAATAATGACACAAGCAGTGAAAATATCCTGAAATTCTCCTCCTCCTGAAATCAGCTGAATCTTTACCACTGACATCAGTCAGGACTGCCTCTTGCTCAGATCAAGACATATACCTCTAATTAATTCAGTGCCTGCCCTCAGACAATATAATGTGTGACGACTAGCTCATGCCATCCACTCATATTGTTATTATCTGTGGATATACAGAGAATTGAATTACAGAGCAGCTTTATAAGCCCTTCATCTTCTAAAGCTCAATTCAGAATAATTCAGTTGTCACGGACTATAGGCATGACGTTCTTCTAGTCAACTTTTTGAGGAGGACTCATGACTGTCAGGAAAAGAACAGGACTAGACAGTCATTGGCTTCAGAGGAAGAAAATGTGTCAAAGACCTTGCAGTCTGACTGCCTCTTGCTCTACAGCATCCAAAGCCACCTTCTTCTTGAAAAGAGTGGGTCTTATTGAGTGTGCTGTTGCCTCAGAGCTATGATACCATATGTACATCACAAGGTTTGAGAAGTCTGTCGAAGGGATTCGTCACTGCAGCAAATCACAAATCTTTTACAAGAATCAGAGCACAGGAATATTTTTACATCTTCGTGGCACAAACTAATCTGAAACCAGAGTGACTTTCATTGTTTTATTTCTTTAAGTAATTGGCTCTCTTTAAAAAACCTGTTCTAGTGGAAGGTGGTTCTTCAAGCCTGAGCCATTCTATGATTTTAAGATTTCTTTTGCTGAAGCATTTTTTATTTCTCATTTCTACAGCTTACCATCATTTTCAAAAGTGAATGCACATCTATGCTTTCAAGTAATTGATATCAATTACTTGAGTTGCCCAGAGCTTGGAGTTTGACATTTTAAATAAGTGACAGTAACTCCCACAATGAGGGATTGATTTCTGTGTTGCCATCCACACAGAGAAGACAGAACTTGCTTTACTGTGCTCAAACCAAAGCTCATGAAACCCAGCAATCTCCCCCTAATGGAGTTCAGTAAAAAAATTTATATGTAGTCAAGGCCCAGAAGAAGAATTTGAATAAGTTTAGCAAACAGCAACTCACATGTTCTAACATTTTAATGGGTGAGGATTTATGTCAGCAACATGAAACAAAAGAAGTCTGATTCGAAGTGGTCTTTAGGATCATTTCATTTTGGGTGAAGCAAAGACTGTAAATCATAACGCCTGTCTACAATACCACTTTCCAAAGAAGTACAGGAAACCTTGAAATTTCACAGCCAGTGGCTTCTTTACCACATCTTCATGTTTTAGTATGTCATTTAAAAAAGTAATTTCTCCCAGCATAAATATTGCTGAGATTTCTTTACACTGTGCTAACCCATGTGGAGGAGGAATATTTTTAAAATAAGGTGAGAGAACTCACAGATATGAAGCCCATTAGATCAGGACCATTAAATTTTGCCTAGTTTCTCTGTTCAAGTGGGCCTGATTTTCATTGAACAGCACATTTATGGCTCCTTTGTTGCATTGAGTTGACAGAGATTTGCCTTAACAAAAATAGAATGAGACCCATGGGTGATCTGTACCCTGTGAAATTGCCTTCTGCATTAGAAATTTGCTTAAAAATACAAGTAGTCAAAGTGTAAAGTTGAATACAAATGCCATCCAGAATATATTGAGAGAAAAGGGACAAAAATGTGATGAGATGATCACACTTCAAGTAAAAATGTATCACTTAACACATTATCTGTATTTAACTGTAAGTCTGCCAAGAAAGTATTAGCATATACTTCTAACCTATTTTTGTTGAAATTACTGAAAACAATGCTTATACTCATGCAAAGCCCTTAAGACATCATGATCAGGCTTTAGGTTTCAGAAATGTGGCTATGGTTCTATTTTAACCTATTTTTGTTGAAATTACTGCAAACAATGTATATACTCATGCAAAGCCCTTAAGGCATCATGATCAGGCTTTAGGTTTCAGAAATGTGGCTATGGTTACCACCAGTGAATCCTGCAAGTGAAGTTTGTCAGCATCTCCACGTCTGTCTCTGAGAACACAGTCTATCACTAGAACTGCTTACTCATCTCCAAATATTGTGATCTGGTTTGGGGGGTTTTGGCTTTAAATCTATTGAAACAAAGCTTTGAAAATAAAAGACTCTTAATGGCCTACAGAAAAAAAAAATAGGCTTTTGGGGTTTTCTAAAAAGCTTAAATATCTGTTCTGCAGTACAATAACAGAAGAGGTTGTTTTTTGACAAGTACTTTCAAAAATTGTATCGCAAAATATATTCCAGAATTAACTTATATACAGATCACATGGATGGCATAAACTCAGGAAAGAGTTATGCAAAATCAATACCTGATTCTTTTTTGTAAAATGAATTGTAAATTCATGAAGTGTGTGCTTGTCTGTCTTGCAGTTATATGTCACAGATTTTAAAAAAATCTGAAAATTTGAACAAATTCATTGTTTGAAAATTGACATTTGAGATGTACTGTGTTAATATTTCCAAATGACATGAAAGACATAGGGCAAGGTGCAATGATTTCATCAGCAATTTTTTATTACTTTCCTTGGTGTATCCATGTCCTAAACCAGTGATAAATTATGATAGAAGGTACTAATCTATCATGATTTATCAGTTCATACATAGCAAGACCTTTCCTTGTGACAGGACTTTAGGTGAAAACCTCCAGCTAAAATAGCAAAGTATGTCTCCAACTAAAATGGCTGACATATGATAATACATTTTCTATCTATTCCTCTGTAAATATTACATTAATTGTAGGGCTATATCCCTAGTTTAAAATCTAATTTACACATTTACATTTAAAACACTTTCATTCAGGGTTCTTACTCAAGGGCAAGTCTCTTGATGATTGCAGATGTTTATCAGTAGTTTCATGGGAAATGCAAACATTATTTATTGCTGGGAGTAGCTTAATGAATTTTCTTGTTAGACTCTGTTTGAGCCAAATCCTAAAATGAATATTCCACTGGAAAATTGATTCCAATTTTTATATTTATGTTGAGAGAACATTTTCCAGAAATTTGATTTGCATTGGTCAGCATGAAGAGAGAAAAACAAAGCCTCTACATCACAGCTTTGTTTTACATATCATGAAATTTTTGGTTCCATAGTTTATTTCAGTGCTTACAATACTCTAGATATTTCATAAAATTTTATGGTAACATCTTCATAACATTGAAAATAATGAAGAAACACATCTCTTTATAAAACAATCAAAGAAGTAATCTTTCAAAGCTAGAAAAAATGTAAAGTGCTGAATCCATATCTATGTTGCCAAGCAACAATTTTCAACTAAAAAAATATAAAAATATAGGGAGAAATATTAGAGTCAAGATGGGATCTATGCCAAAGCAGATCACTAAGCCATGTTAAATGTTTGAATGTACTTTCTTGAATCAAAGTGTCAGTAGATAACCTTCTGTTTCCCTGGCTGAAAAGAAATATTGATTGAGGGTATAAACTTGCTCTCCTAACTAGGAGAAGCGTGATAAAAAGTAAAGTGAGAAGTGACTCTGAAAGGAGTTAGTTTTAGTAGGGTTATAGTGCCTAATTGAGCTTGAAGTACAAAATCATATAAGTGCCAGGAGAGATTTTGGTTGTAACAGCAAGTCTCAATAGCAGCTTTTCTCAAAGACAGAATGATATCATTTAAATTTTGTGATAATAGACTGGTAGAAGCTCTGTTTAAATAGAATTATGCCAAGGAGAAAAAAAGAGAATCTTTTAAAAGGGTTTATTTTGATTATTTTGCTTAAAAAACTTTTGAGCCATAAACTATTGCTAAATCACTTAAAGACCTTAGAAGTACCTAACAATAGTAAATCAATGGACATACCTGACCTTCCCAAAGAAAGCTTACAAGAACTTTTTGAAAATGCACTGTGTAGTCCAATATTAGCAGTCTCAGAGGCTTTAAAAGGAGCAAAGGAAAGGAAGCAAGATAAAAAAAATAGAAAAAAATCTTCTCAATTCTCCACATTGAGGGACATTTAAAAGTTTAATAGAAAGAACCTGCATGCTAATTTTAATTAATTTTCATTTCAAAATCTATTGAAATACATTTTCTAATCTATTTAATACCAATGAATTTGAAACAAAGCTCTTGGGATTTTTTTGCCAGATAACCCTTTCAGCAAAACTGGCCGGCAGTATGAAACCTAGATATTTAAAATAGTTTTATTTGTATGTAACTCTATGATAATTAAATAAAAATTGCCTGTTTACACTGAGAATTTTATTTCATAATTTTAAATCAATGTTGCTTAAAATATGTATATTTTACTTAGTTCCTTTTTTTAAAAATACAGCATTAAAGACTGTCCTGCTTATTCTTAATAAATTAATAAATATATCTTAAGAATAAATTTACTTATTTTTATTTTTCAGTATCAGCCAGTACTCTGAGTACCTCAACAAATGATGCCAAGGTTTTATTGGATGATGATTCTTAGTTCCTGTTGTATTCAATATCCTGGCATGAATATTTGTTTATAGTACTTAATAAAATGAACCAAATATTTACCATCAGACCTCTTTTTGTCATTCCTTTCCCTGTAGATATCAAGCTGATATTATTCTTTTATAAAATCCTGTCTACATCAATTTATTAATTGGAAGTGTGAATGAACATGACTAAACAATTTGGTGGTTAGACCATTAAGCTTGGGAATAGAATCCTTAGGCTGGAAAAAACCTCTAAGGTCATTGAGTCCCACCATTAACCCAGCACTGCCAAGTGCACCACTAAAACACATCCCCAAGTGCCACGAGAACATTTTGATGATTTCTAGGTAGTAGAATAGAAATACTGAAGAGACTGAAAGAGAAGTAACTCACAATAACTTCTAAGGAACTTACTGATAGATCAATTTCTATGCTGACTGGAGGAAGAAGGGAGCTGAACACTCTTCCCAGGAAGGTGAACACGATGTAGGCTTGTGCAACCACAGTCTCATGACTGCTGGTTTGTCTCACAGGTGAAATAACTGTGGCATTCTAGCACAAATTATTGTTTAGCATGTTTCCCCAGAGATATAAGTAAGTCTCTTACTGTCATGCCATCAGTACATGTGTGCCCACTCTCTCTGCAATACCCTGGGAAACGTATGAATAGCCTACATGAAGCAAATAAAACAGGCCTGTGGTACTCTCAAAGACATGAACAAATGCTGTGAAAACCAGCTATTGGAGAGAGCAAAGCAGTCATTCCTTCTGAACATGCTATGCAAGGAAGCACCACTGACACTTCTGAGGTGCCCCTGTGGTCTGTGAGTGGGCAGTGACACAAAGCTTACAACAGTGTTTGCTGGCAGCCAAGAATACATATTCATAGGAAAAACCAGCTTCTCCAGTGCAGTGGGACAAAAATTAATTGTGTTTGTTGTGTTGCCATAGTTTTGGTTTCCTTGAGGCTGCTGAAGGGACAGGAAGGGCAAGAAGAAAATGCTGTTGGGTGAATATATAGAAGAAAACCTCATCATGAAAAAATGCTGTGTTTGAGATGATGGCAGTGTGTAGTAGGGGTAGAACAGCAGTTCATGTGCTGCAGATGGCTGGTGGAGCCCCTGGTGTGTGCTGCATGGTACCCAGACTTGAGAGTTGACTGCGTTTTGGAAACACATCTACGTCATACTCTGAGGCAGAAATATCAGAGGTGGACAAAAGCGAACTGTGATTTAGTCCCTCTAGTCATGGCACATGAGGTAAAATTAGGTCTACATAGCAAAGGTGTAGAGAAAGGCAAATCATGTGCCTCTGCACATGGCAGGATGTTGGAGCTATATGATTTTCAAAGTCCCTTCCAACTCCAATCATTCTATGATTCTATGATTCTATGAACCTTGGTGTAAAAAAACAGCAATAATTTTGGGCCTGAGCAGATCAGGAAAACACCATTTTCCTTAAATAAATAGATCACATACTGCATTATGTCTTTTATTTTTTTTTTAATTTCCTTAGCCTCACACTAGAAGTGGAATTGTAATAAGTAATATGGCATGGGGAAAAGTAAAATAAAAGTGCAATTAATACAGTGACAAACAAAAACCAAGTCATTGCTGATGCAGAATTTTTCAGGGAAGAACCTAGCAATATACAGAAACCAGTTTAATTCCTTCTTATTGTTTACAGAGATTAAGTTGACTGGGAAAGATATTTTAATTTGGGAGGAAATACCTAAAAGCAAAATACTGTTGATGACAAAAAGTTCCATCACAACAGAGGTCTGAAGAGGCATCGAGCAGATGGCTCCACCTAATGTTCAGGCCAGTGATGTCATGAAAAAACCACTCTCCTATGATAGGTTGCACAATGATTTGGAATTTTTTTCTCTCTTTCTGACTGCAAATCAGGAATTCCACTAATTCCATTAGGCTGGAATAGCGTAGGGTGTTACAACTGAGCGTCTATCCACGCAGTATTAGGGTGACAAGTGGTGTGGACTATACTTTTAATGAAATAAATTAACTTGTGCTGGTAATTTCATAGTTCTGAAAAGTTTAGAAGCCTGTAAATACTCTTTTGCTTAATTCCAAACCAAGATTATGTCATCATTGTGTTTTGTGACATTTGAGGGTTTTATTTTGATCTTCTGTTCTTAAATTCTCTACTGTGCTGTGGACTATCCAATCCTATACAGGTCGGAAGAATGAGATTCAAATTTGTTTTACTGTGATAATGCATTTGATTTCTCAATTGAGAAAGTTAAACAGTGATAGCACTGATCAGAGCGCATTTGGAATTTGGGGATTTATTTCTGAACTCTTGGTGGGTTAAGAACCCAAGCCTCATGCTTGTCTGTATTTGTCACACACCTATTAATATCCATCTATATTTTTATAATTGTTTTAACCACTTGAATTGCTCATAAAAAAGAAAGATGAAAAAGAGCTGTGGGGACATTGAGAGATGAAACTGCCTTAACCCACACCTTCAGGAAAAAAAGAGAAATCAGAAGTACTTTTCTTGTAAGAACTTGTTTCAAAATAAACTCAGCAACCAGGATCTGATACAGGTAAAGACTTCTTATATTTTGATCTTTTATAGCCCAGACTGCCTTTTAAAGGTCTGCCAAAAGGATTATAAAGGAAATTTAAGTATTTTGTCAGGATTTTTCATCCCAGAGAGGCTTCTAAAATAAAAGCATGACCTTATCTGAGATACCTATATTAGTCACAGAAAGTTTAGAATGATAAAAGAGTTTTTGAAACTACTTGGTGTTCCAAAATCAAAGTGCTTATGTGATGAGAAAGAATTAGGCAATAAGAATTGAAGGAAAAAAACTTATGAGACAAATAAATATGGTTTCTAAAAAGAAACAAATAACTTTAATGCACAGAAAAAAATCCCAGCCTAATCCCCTGAAATTCTTAAGGAAAAAAAAAAAAAGACTTTAAGATTTCTGTACATAATTTCCATGCAATTAAAAGTCCCAGAGTTTTTTATTGTTTTTCAATTACAAAAATGAAGATAATGCTAATAAGTACTGTTATAAAAAAGAGGAATGTGAAGAAAGACATGAAAATACCTGAAAAGGAGTTATTTTCCTAATCTGAGGCAAAGCTTCCTAAACAATTAAGTATGAGCCAAGTATATGGACACAAGAGAAACTAATAAATTCCTCAGATGCTCACTCTCTTAATGGGATCTGCTCTGGCTGGTTTGAAATTTGGCTTATAAAAACTGGGAATAATTGATACAGAACATTGCCTGCACAACATCCCCACATTACTCAGAAAGCCATACTTAGTTTAGCCGTAGCATCAGCATTCTCTGGCTAAAATATAATTACAAGTCAAGCTACCAGAAGGCTCTTGTGACAGCAAAAGAAAATATAAGGCTTTGATTACAGCTCGTGTGAAAAGGAAAAGACTGAGGGCGTGGAGAACATAACAGAGGTGTTTTATTTTGTTTCTCTGTTTTTCATGGCTTTCTTACTGTTTTCCAGCAGATTACTGTCAAATGTCTCGGGACATTTTCATGGGACTGTGCTTGGCAGAAAATACTTGGGTCGTTTCCTGAAAAAATTAACGTATATAGTTTTTACTCATCCAACCAAACCAACAAAACCAGCAACATTTTATGCTCCTATGTATCTGCTCAGCTCAAAGTGCAACACTTCCAATGGGAGGACAGCAGAGATCTCTGGTTGTATTTTACTGGAGTGTTTGCTGATCTTGAAATTATTTCTGCGTTGAAGGAGGTCTTGATGGTAGAACACATACGCGAAAGTAAATTTAATGATAGAACAAAAGGGCAGCCACATTGCCAAACTGAAAAAAAAAAGTAACTCAGGAATTATTCAGTCTGGAATTTCATGGCAAATGGGGCATAAATTTAAAAAGGAAGAAAGCCATAACTAAAGACTGCAACCACAAAAAAAGGAAAAAAAAAGGTAAAGGTTATTTACAGTGAAAGTATAAGAAAATTACTGTGGTTAGTTAGTTCTATGTGGGAGAGATAAATTTTCCTTTACTTTATTTTCTAGGATGTTTGTAACTGCCAAAGGACAACAGTAAAACCTTCCAGAAAAGAGGTTGTGGTGCCAACTCCAAATCTAAGAGGAAACATTACAGAAGTGCTACTTATATGAGAAAATATGGGGTGGTGAAAAGCAGGGGAGTAAAGAAACAGAGGTTTGGTTTGCTAACCAGGGTCATTGAGCAGCCTTAAAGTGACTTTCTTTAGTTTCATCTTCTTTAACATGACTTTTAATAATATTAATTGCTTTTGCAATAGCCATCTATCATTCCATGACAAACCATGGTGCCAGAATGCCATCTCTTTGATATGGTGCTGTCTCTTTGATCTGGTGTCCTTTTCCAGCAGAACATGCTGGACTTTGTCTGGTACACTCCGTTTAAACTGCTCCTTGAGGTCTTCTTGACCTAGCAGCACATGAAGAAGCCCAAGTTATTAAAACATAGCTCTCATTGGGCATTCATCAGATTTGAGAACTCCTTGGACCTAAGAAATTACAGTGGAGCATCTGCTCTTTCTGTTTTTATTTTCAAATATTCATTCTTGAAAGACAAAGATTTCTACTGAAGTACATGTGTGCTGTGTAAGATGCTGATTCATTAGAACCAGCTATAAAAGTACTATGGATTTGATTCAGATGTTTTCTGTAAAGCAATTGCAATTCCAATTGTCATCTGCTCTAAATTGAAGTGTAATTAGAATTGCCTACTGTATTATAACTTAATTCAGGATATTCAAACTCAATTTCTTCTTCTAGGAATTTATAAAGAATAAGATGTTAATTTTATCTTATTCCCTGAAACTTTTGCTCTAACTGCTTAGAGTGATGGACAGTGCAAACTCTTAAGTGAAACTGAATAATAATTCTTCTTCATGAGAACTTACATGAAAAATTCAACAGAAGTATATTTATTTTCCTTTTAGTAAAGAAAAAAAGGAAAAAAGTATCTAGGTTGAAGTATATAAACCTCACTTCCATTGAAATAGATGTAAGGCAGTAAATCTCTGTCTCATTTTATCAAAAAGTTTGAGATTCTGTGAACTTTGTGAGACATGATTTTCTCTCCCATCTCTTAAAAGATAGACAGTCCTAATGGTTTCTGTTTTGTGATAGGGTACATTGAACTGTCAGCTCATGACTGTGTCCTCTAAGGCATGAAATAATTAATAGCTGCCTACAGTACTGAACAGTGGGACTCCAACCTTCTATAATACAAATTCAGAAATATCTTTAATTTCTGCATTTCTTTCTAAGTTGGTTTTACTCTTTTCTTATTTTATATGACCAAAATTATATCCAAAAAGGAACTTTATGATATAAAGTAAGATGGCTGGTCCTTACTTTCATCTTCTGCATAATGAATATTTCACACAAACTGCAACTTCACTCCTGAGTAGAGCCACAAATCCGGCCAACATCTTTTTGTATGCCATTCAGACAGCCTTTCCACATTCTCTCTACATCCCAGGGTAGCTCACTTCACAGGATGTACACCAGCCTAGATGAACAAGGAGTTATGAAACCTTAAAAATTTTTTCCCAAATCTATCTAGGGTTTAAGGTTTTTGCTTGAGACACATAAGCTCAGTCTCCCTTGGATCATGGAGGATCCAGAAGACAAGCCTTCCTATCTCCTGGCCAAGTGCTGTGAATGTTAAACTATTACCTGCAAAGTACATGTTATTTCTAACAACCTGTCTCAGCAAAAGTGGTAATGGTAACTCTTATTGGGGGAATCCATTCAGTAGATGTTAAACTGTCTGCTGCACTTTCCCTAATTAAACCTGTGAGAGGATTGAGATCATGGATGTCTAACTTGCAAACCTTTTGGTGATGGGACATGATGGCATATCATGACTTTGTTCAGGTCTGTGGAAGCAGAACCACACGTCCTGATGACATGGACTTGGGGCCTCTCCCATGTCTCAGAGCACTGGTCAGCAGAAAAGTGAGGCAGCAAGGTGAGCAGGACTCTCTGGGGCCTGAAGGACTTTGTTCAGTTTGGAGGGATGAGAAACGTAGTGCAGTAGGATAAGACCAGAAGGGAGCTGATGAAGAGAGCCCTGCTTGTTGTCTGTATATAGCTAATAATAATTAAAATTTAGGACTCTAATTTACTCTTATTCTGGGCTTTTCCATGCTGCTCTGCTGGTATCTAGGGGCCTTTCATAAACAGATTTAATCAAACCTGGTAGGATTCCTCCCTTGAAAAGCAGCCTGTAATTAACATAAAACCATCATGCCAGCCCTGTTCTGGCCATATGAAGGGACATACTGATTAATAAAAGAGAAAGAAAAAGGTCAACTGCTTTTACATCATTAAGCAGGCAGTTATGCCTTGGAGCAAGAATAGAGCTAGAACTACTGCTCAAATTTGACCTGTGCAGCAGCCTGGGAATTCAAGGAGCTAGTATGATCTGAAGTCCTTGTAGTCAGCTCAGCCTCATCTCGTGAGGCATTTCTGAAAATTTCAGTATGAAGCATATTCATCATTTCTGTGATTTAACTCAGATAATTCTCAAACACAGTGACACCTGGGTTTACATCCCTGTGCAATATCACATTGATTTTACTGTTGAAGATTTCACTTCAGATGTGAATGAGCCTGGGGCATTCACCACCCCTGTAAAATACAATAGCAGTTACCTGCTGCAAGCCAAGAAAAGCAGTTTAGATAAAATCTGTGAATTCTACTCAGATTTCTTTAATCTTCTATGTACAGTGATGTGATGCAGCAATTTAGGATCCCACCTTGATTCAATTCTTGGACTTGCAGTCTCAGCCTGGAAGCAAGGTCTTAGGGCTGTAACCTGAAGAGAGGTTTTAAGGAATGTCCCTTTCCCTTAGCACAGACTACAATGTCTGGAAACACACTTAAAAGTCAGTGGTGAATGAATGTGGTGCTGGAAGCACTGGAGTAAGAATGGTATCACAAGTTGATTGTTACAAAAAAAGCATCAGGATGAGAAGAGAACACTGATTCCAATCAGTGTCACACACCCTCAGAATAGCCAAATTCTAAAATAACACGACTTAAGCTCCTGCAAATGGAGTGACAAGAGCTAAAAATGTAGAGCAAAACCTGCAAGTTGTACATAAAAACATCCTTCTCAATCATGTACTGAGTATGACATGGAATACATAGGGATGGGGACATGCTAGTCATGCTTCAGACAAGATGCAAGGAAGATAAAGAGGGTTTCTACTCTGTATTTGGAAAAAGGAAAGGAAAAAAATACAAGCTCAAAGAAAATAGTAGAATAACATTTAATTGTCTTGCTTTGCAGGTTGGCAAGCAGCACCTCCAGAGGCACACAGCAGTGACTAGGTTAAACAAGTAAATCTGTGAAAGGTTTGAAGAGATGTGGCAACCAGAGCTCAGTTCCCAAATTCTTGTAGCATGCTTGGTGGCAGCACACAAGAATCTCAGCAGCAAACCAGGGCTCTGACATGCTAAGTAATACACAACCAGCAAATAAAGCTGCAGTTCTTGTCTCAAACTAACTATGACAGAAGAGAAGATTTTTGAAAAGATGAGACAACAGTTAGAGAGATGCTTTGGAATGCAGGATTACTTCTGCATATGAAATCACTTTCACAGATATGGATGTTTCAGGTACCCAGCTTAGTGGCACTTTTAAACTGTCAGCCAAGTGGCCTCAAGAACAGAAAGTCTGTGCAAAGAAATAGAAATTATGAAGATGGATGAATGCAGCTGAGTTTGGAAAATGTTCCTTCTGTAGCTTAACTACATGCCAGGGGCCATTCTGGTGCATTGCAGATCATTAAAAAACCCAAGAGCAGGCCCCACTATTTTTGCAGAATCACCTACTTGGGAGCTGTAATTTTCATTTTAGGCTTGCTGCATCAGTAAGCTAGGTTCCTTTTTTCTGATTCAAGCATCAAACCTGATTTATTTAAGATATATATCCATTTAGGCCATATTGAATTACCTAGGAGAATAAGGAAGCAAGTAGTACTTCAGGTGGCTGTAAATTAAATAAATACATTAAAAAGTATTACATAGCTTAACATTCTATGTTTCAAAAACTAAGGAGAGATTAAGGACACCAACCAAAGAGACTAAATTTGGGTTCCTGTCAGTATTCTCAGGCAATGTATCAACTCACACAAAAAAATGTTGAAAATAAAACTTTGAAAATAAAATCCTGATAAACCATTTTTCAAGTCATAACCTTATAAAGGATATCCCCATTTGAAGCATTTGCAGGACAGTTTGATGAAGTATCAAGTAAGTTAGGCTCTGCATTTCATCTGCATTCTATTGAACTTGACTCCTCTTATAGTTACCTGTTCTTTGATGAAATGATTTAAAATTATTTTAATCTATGAGAACGAATATTTTGAACCCAAACTGAAAAATAAAGAACACTGCAATCTCTGCAAATGGTGTCATTTTAATGAACTTCCTTTTTACCTCCTGGAATTAAACTGCAACAACTGAAAGTTTTGCTCAGTGAAAGGGGGAAAAAAAACCCACAAACAAAAACAAAAGCAAAAAAACAATTGAACAAAACAAAACCCCAACCTTAGAATAATGGCATAAAGACACTTAGCTGTTCATAAAAGTTAGACACCATACTCGTAAATCAGCTAATTGGGATTTAGCTGCAGGAAAACCTTTGGTCCGTTATTATGTGCATTGGATAGTTTGTGTAAATTTAGTGTCTGACAAGAATTTTCCTGAATGAAAGGCTTACCAATCTATTTATGTGCAGCCTGGAGAAGGGCAAAAATTCTTCTAATTTACTCTAGATAATCTGTACCTAGGAGTGAGAGGATGAAGAAAGTAGCACTTGACCTCTAGTCTTTCTGGCAAGAGCCTCAGGAGAAATAAAATGACTTGTGGATTTTATAAGTAAATAGGGTAAAAAAACCTCATTTCACAAAAAATTCTAAACACGTTGTTGTTCAGACCAGCTTAGCACCATAAACTGGCCAATGCTACCGGTAGGTTGGAAATCTCACTGCAATACCACCATAGCAGCTGGCTGTATCCAACCTCCAAAAGCTAGTTCTCTGCTCTTAAATCTCCACTTAAATCTTCACTTTAACAATGACCAGTTAAGTTAAAAGGAAAAAAATAACTAAAAGTATATATTTTTACTCTTAAAATATTCTGAGGCCACTCCCGGGCACTGTTGATAAATGGCATTGTTAAATTTGCCCATGACTAAATTCTTTCTTTCCCTCACTTCCCTTGGCAATATGGTCTCATACTGCCTGCTGAGAGCAATTTATGGCATGTACTATTTCCCAAACCATTCTCCTGTCCCAGAAACTGCTGCTGGATTCGAGTTAAAACCATGCCTGGGAGTGAGCTAATCATATAGCAGTCAGAACAATGGTGGATTAGTGTTGCACTTGGTGTCCTTATCCAGTTTCTCAACTAGTGTAAACACACAAAATAGCACATTGAGAGTTACAGTACTCAACCTTTTTTTTTTTCATGGGCAACAGATTCCTGTAAAGTTGGACAGAGACTCCATCCCTAAGTTATCTTGGTTTCCTTGTTATTCTTCAAGTTAATTTGGTTCCTTGTTATTCTTCTCTGGATGGTTGCTCAGGAACATTAGTGTTTATTTCCCACAATTATGGAAAAAAGTGACATTTCTAGCAAGCCTCTCCATTAACTCAGCAAAATCATTTTGTCTAACTTTCCTATAATATAGGATTCACTGCTTACTTAGCAAGCATCTCTCATTCCCGTTGGAATAGAGCTCTGTGGGACTAAGGGCAGAGCAGAGTATGAACTACTTCTACCAGAGTTTTTCGTATCAGCATTTATCTGACTGGAGAAAAACAATGTGTCTTAGGTGATCTGCCTCTCCTCTCAAGCTTATTTGAGTCCAGTTAAAGTCAATTGAAGGACTGTAATTGGCTTCAAAGTTATCAACTATCTAGTCTTCTGTGAAAAAGTGGCCTTTTCAGTGTGGGTGCTTTAAAGCTGGCGACAATGTTAAGTCTTTTATTTCACATTTCATCACTAAATAAATTACCTTAAAATTCCATTGTGGGACAATGGATTCCTGTGTAATGATTCATTTTGTTTATGACAATTTACATGAAGGCTCCTTGTGGCAGTACACCAGCACATCCTGGTCAGTGTAAGCAAGCTTGGGCTGTACCCAGCTGTGTTTGAGCTACATTCACAACTTCCCTTCATAGAACACCTTGATAAGCTCACCACCATTCATATTTTCTGCCTGGCATTTCAATGGATGGATTTAAAGGGCGTGAGATTTATTTTCAGTCAAGAATGCTGCCACAAACTTCTCTGGTTGGAAGACAAGGAAGCTTGTTCACACACTCCTTCTCACCATATGGTCCCATCAGTTTGAGTCATTCCCTGTGTCAACACGCTTTCACAGATTTGGAGCTGACACTACTTTTATTATGTTGCATAATATCACTTCTTGTAATTGAGTTTCTTCTAGATTGGATGAAAGGATTCAGCAGTTCATTTTGAATGGATTCCAAGTTGGAATTGCTCTCTGACGACTTCCTGCTCTCCTCAGATTAGAGTCAGCTTAGTTGCACACCTAGGTTTCAAATATCACTTTCTTCCCCTATTAAGCCAGCAGGTTCAATGTAAATTAAACACGAACCATGTCCTTAAAATAGTGAGTTTTTGTTTGCTGCTCTATGCCAGTTATTGGAAACAGTACATAGACTGAAAGATCTGACTAGAACTCTCCTTGCACTGTAAACTCAACTTTTGGAGGAAAAAAAACCTTTTCATTTTTTAGCCAAATTAATTCTTCTAAAATGAGATTTCTTTTTTTTAAAAAACATCCCATAATTATCCTAATTCCTTGAAAAATTAAATTTTTCAGGAGTCAAATACAAAATCAAAACCAAAGCTCTATTTTCTCAGTGGGAGCTGAGTTTAAGAATCACTAATCTTCCCTTTCTGATCAGCAGATTACCCCGATATTTTTCTTCCTTCCTGACATCTGAAGGCTCAAACCTACTTTCCTAACAAAGGGGCAAATTCTGGGCCTCGGGGTTGTTTTTTCACTCTGACTAAACCAGATTTGTCTGTAGCTGTAAGTGCTTGCAAATTTATTCATCAGTAAAGTAAGACATAGAAAAGTGATGAAAATTACGCAGTGATTTTTTGAATGAGATTTGTTTGTTAAAAATATTAATTTCATACCATGATAGTTGTTGATATTCATGTTAAATATGTTAAATGTCATTTTTCTATTGCCCAGTTCTGGACAACCCACTACAAGAGAGACACAGCCATACTGGGGAAAATTCAATGAGGGGCCCCAGAGGTGAATGAGGAACTGGAGTATCTCTTCTCTGAGGACAGGCTGTGAGAGCTGGGACTGCTCATCCTTGAGAAGAGGAGGCTCAGAGGGGGGTCTTACTGATGTATATAAATGCTGTAAAGAACCATGCAAAGAAACTGGAAACAGGCTCCCTTCAGTAGCGCTGTGCCACAAGCAGAGGCCATGGGCACAAACTAAAGCACAGGAGCTTCCTTCTGAATATCAGGAAATAATTTCATTCTTTTAATGTGACAGTGGCCAAGCACTGAAAAAGGTTTTCCGGGGGGGTTGTGGAATTTCCATCTTTTCTGATAGATATTCAAAAGCTATCTGATACATGATTCTGGGCTACTGGCTCTGGGTGGTCCTGCTTGAGAAGGGGGTTTGGAAAAGATGCCCTCCAGAGGTTCTTTCCAACCTCAACCATTTTGCGATGGGATGATTCTGTTGTTAATGTAGACAGACATATTAAAAAGTATGTGATTCTTTTTATATTACTCAGAAGTTAAGGCAGAGTCTGAAACAAAGATAAAAAGTTCAGGAGCCTTCAGAGCACAACAAATTGGCTTGCAAGCCAACAGACTCTCTTCTAAACCTCTTGACTCATAGAGCTGAAGATGGAGTAAGAAGCAGATTAGAAACTTTAGGCTGCTCATGTGAAGCTGAGGCTACATCAAATGTGCTGTGGAAGGCTGAGGGTTTCTGAATGATTTTGAGTCTTAGCTGTATGCATTGTAAGATGAATTTAAATAATTTGGTATAGAGGTAAGAAAAGCTCATTAAAATTAGGGTTAAGTTGGATGCACATAGGCACAAGAGCATTGGCCAGACTGTAGTACATAAAAAGCCAATGCATTCACTTATATTATTTATTAGTGTGGAAGCTGTCAGCCTGACACTCAAGCTGTGAATGCTGATGAAAAGAGCCTCAGTAAAGAACTGAAATGTAAGTCAGCTGTGTCCTTCAGCAATTCCCCTTAAGCCTCTTGAGCTGCTTCTGTCTTCTCAGCTTTGGACTTTTCTGGCTGACTGCTGCCCTCATACTAACCCTGTCACAATACTGGGAAAGCCTTCCAGACAATCTCTCCCTATCAAATGAGACAGCAATAAAAAACCTGGAAGATGTGAACCAGCTAAAAACACTTCAACCTTCTTCCATCATTTTCCTTACAAATCTTAGAAACACTGAACAATCCAGGCAATGCATATCAGGTTGACAAAATGTGCTAGAAACCTAGGGGCTGCAGAGTATCTCCCAGGCTCCCTGGAGAAGATTTCAGGTGATCCTAAAATATGACCTGAGCATAACACCATTCATTTTTACTGTGGAAAATATTCCAGCATGTGTGTGTGTGTGAATGTGTGTTGATCTAATACCCATAACGGGACACTAACCTGTGCCACACATGTCCATCCAACACGGCCACAAAGGCTGTCTTATCTCCGACAATTTTGCCTTGGTACACAGTAACGAACAAGACCAAGGACACAGAAATGCACCCTGTTTATTCCAAGCATATAGATGCTGGAACAGCAATAAAATTGCTCAACTTGAATTTGGAAAGCATTATGGCTGTTGGCAAGCAAAGACACAGAAAATATCTTACTCTGGCAATAAAGTTCCCATTTCAGAGTGCCTGTCCACATACCAATTGGTAGAGAGCTGTTTCAACTCCCAAGAAAACTCAAGCTATGTTTTAAAAAGAGAAAAAAGTAAATATCTAAAAGCATAAGTGCTAACACAGTGGGTCAGACCAAAGGGACACAGAGATCAGTACTCTGTCTCCAGTATTTGCCAGAATTGGCTATCAGCACACATTTATCTTTCCACTGCTGATTTATGCTCATTTCCTACTGCTTCTCACTTGGCAGCTCCCTGAATGAGAGACTGTATTTGGAATTCAATATTCACCAAGTTTACCTTTCCTGAATTTGTCTCATGCTTTTTTATTGTGCATTTTGTGCTCAAATATCAGAGCTTAAGCCTCAGGTTCAGAGGAAAAAGGCCAAAACAAAAGACATTTCATATTCTTTCCCATAATGAAAACAGTTTCTAATGATTGTATTTGTCTCCAATTGTTTCTAAATATAAAGGATCCATTACTCTTTTACAAAACACTGACATAATTAAGTGTAGATAAATAAAAGACAATTTTTAGTATATAATATTTTTAAAGCATGTTTTGAGTTATGTGATTTTACTCAAGAATGAGAAAATCTTGAAACTATCTCCACATTTATTTTGTTTTCTATATACTGCCCAGGAACCAAGAAATTATTTGAATCAAATAAGGATAACTTGGCCTATTTAATATTTTACTTTTTATTATAAGTAGCAGAACAATCATATCATTGCTTCTTTGTTTCATGGTGCTGGTTATAATAAATTCATCTATGGTTCCCCAAGACGAACCTCAAAGAACATAATCTTGATTTGGTATTGAGGGTAGTAGAGACAAAGTAAATACAGAAGGATGGTCCCCTGAAGAGCTTTGCACCAAAGAGAATAATATGCTCATCATTAGTCCCTGCAGAAAGCCAGTCATCAGGAACCTGGAGTGTTTGGGTAGAATATTTTTGTAAACCTAATACGACTGGTACAATGCAACAAAATTTTAGACATGAACTCTAAGATTCATATAAAGCTAGTTAAAGGCAGAAAGAAAACTATGGCATATAATTTTCTATAATTTAGCTAGGAAATGCAGTACATTGTGTAAATGGACAAAAATAACCATCACTTTAGGCAGCCTTCTTTTCAAAAAGCAATTACAACTTGTTACCCTTTGAATTTTGCTTCTTCTTAACAGTATTAAAAAGGACATGTTTTTCAGATTCAGAGGTCTAAAATGTTTTATAGAAGCTTTGTTATAAGGTAGTTTCATGTGCCAAATATCCGCTACCCAATTTTTAAAAAAATAAATTAAACTCAGTGGCGCATTTTTGATCTTTCATTTCCAACAGAGACATTCTTCAAATCTTTTCTATTTTTCTATATTGCATAAACTAATGTGGTGTATAATCATTTCTCAATTTTTCTCTGCAATCTGTTATCAGAGACCTTAATACTGACACAGACCTCCAGACTTAAATGAAGCTCTGCATGGGACTGCTGTACCGCAGAAACAGATGCTAAATTGGAAGGAATAAAAATAACTTTTCTGCACAACATGTGGAGGTTGAGGAGACTTTGCAGCGCACAATTCTGCATGATATTTATTTCTACAGGAACCTTTTTTATGTCCAGAGGTGTAAGAGAATCAATATTGTGTTTCATTCATTAAACAGATATCAAATAATGATACCAGAGATTGAGCTGTAATTAAATAGAATAACTGAGATTTTTTCAAAATGATGGGCAGGAGAATGCAGTAAACTAACCAAAACCAAACAGATTTTTCTGGGATCACCCTTGAAGGTTGGACCACTCTTAACAGCATGATCACCCCTTAACCCCTGTGGCATAGATCTGTGAGACACATGCAATATGAAAATCATCTTCCCTGCACTTCTAAGTGCTCTGGGAGGGGTTTAGCTCAATTTCACAGCTGCTAATTTAAACCTGTTCCTGTGACAACAACTCTGACTGGAAGTAAACTCCCTTTACTCTGTGGAGTTCTGCAGTCCTTTGTCCAAGAAGCAGTGTTAAAGAACTAAAATGGATTTTTCCTCAAGTGCTTTCTGAAGAAAGTTTTCTTATTCGTGCTCATTCTGTTTCTCCTTATAGCACAGTCACCTGCACCTCTTTTCTGTACAGTCTAACATAGTTTGTTACTAACTTCAGAGCTGCTTTTCCCTCTGACTAGCTCTAGCTCTCAGCCCTCAGTTGTGGAGAGGTGGCCTTCAGCTTGGTGTGGTTGTCAGACTTGTTTTGGGAGGTTCTAATTCTCAGCAAGCCAGACCAGTTTAGCTGGGGAAACATGCTTTTAGAACAGACCTTTCCATCCTGGACTCCACTACAATGTCACACCAGAATGCTGCTCTAAAATGAAGTAGAAAGAGGTATAGGAAGCCCTGTCTGCTCGGACACAGAGGCAGACCTGGCATTTCTACCTCTGCATGGGTGACCTACCCTGCCAAAGCTGCTGACTGTGCTGGTGGCCTAGGATGGGCACCAGCTTCCTATCTGTACTATCTGTTTTTACCTCAAATCAGAGCTTAACCTTAGACTGAATTAACATATAACAACTGAGGAGAACATTATGATATCACAAAACGGAGAAGAAAAAATGTGCTTATCTATAAGTCAAATCATAACTGAAGACTTACTATGCCCGTGTGTGCTAAATGGGAGACCTGTGGACCATGACAGAACCAGCAGGTTCTGTTAATGCTATCAAAATTTGTAGAAGCTTTTCTAATCAGTTGAAACAAAATACAATACAAAACCTTTGAGAATAGATGCTGTTTCTTATTCTGCATGAAGTTATCTTTATCACAGGACACCCACTTCTCTAACACTAATTTTTTATCTTCTCACAATAATAGAAAGCAGAGGTCATGTCAATCAAGTGATATGAAATCAAAAGTGTACTGTTTCATTTTTATTGGAATAATGTTCCTTCTTGCTGTGAGCAGTTCACAAAATCTCCTAAATGTGAGTGCAATCCACTGCTTCCCATTGTTCCCTTGTTCCATTATCATTAGATTGGACTCAAAGAACAGGCTGGCAAATGAATGGGCAAAAGGAAGATCAGGGCCTGACACACACAAAGCTGTGGGACAGTGAAATACAATTCTCTTTTATATTGACACACCTCATTACTTTCTCATTCCTTTTGAGAAAAACAGATTGGGGTTGTACTGTATATCTTGCCAACAACTGATACCTAGTTATCACAGACAGAACTTACTGGCTAAAGACAGTGGCTGGTTGATGGGTGTTTCCAAAAATAGAAACAGTCTGAAGAAAATGGAAATGAAATACCTGTAATGTAATGGAAGAGTAAATGTCTGTAAGTATGCTCAGTTGCCCTTCTGTAATGGAAACGAGGGAAAGAACAATATCTGCAAAGTGGTGGAATCCTTTTATTGCTTACCTAACCACAATTATATTCCTCTCCCCTTTAATGAAAATGTATTTCTGACCTAAATGGGTGAAAAGCTGAATGGCTGAGAGACATCATCTACTGAACTGCTCAGATTAAAACTGAGCTGCCAGGAATATCATGCTCATTTTAGTACATGCCCTAGCAGTCATGAAAAAAACAAGAAAAAAGAAATATCCAACAGGTCTGTAAAATCTTTTTAACTTGACAGATGAAGGCAACACACACACACACACACACACATGCACACACACACATACATATGGTTAAGGGAATCAAAAGCATATTTATATTTGGGGAAGTATATTTTAAAACTCTTTTTAAAAATTATTTTATCAGAGTTTAATTTTCTAGTAAAAACAAGTGTTTTGCCACACATAGATTGTTTTGTGGGTTAAAACAATATTTCTTGCAGGTATTCATCACCTGCAAAACTAAATTACCAGCCAATCAGGGAAGAGGGCTTAACACTTCTATTGGATTTTAATTATAAAAAGCTCTTTTTCTTTTTCGTGTGTGTTTTCATATGGATATAATGTGTACAAAAAATAAACAGAGAGAGAATGAGTTTAAAGTAGAACAAAGTTCCATTAAATAAGCAAGGATCACAGTTTATATGGAGTTCTCCTATGAAAGTACCACTGGAAATAAAGATACCTATTGTCTTAAGTTCTCCAAGTACACTAAGTGTTGCCAAGGCAGCTGAAGAGAGTTTCCTCTTTGCAGTAATGGCTGGAATCAAACACATCTGTTTGAAACCTCCGTTTCTCAGAAGAAGTATATTTTTTTAGTCAACCAAGTATAAATTCACTCCCTATTACAGTAACTTTCAGGAGTTACAACTGATGAGCTATGAAGTGTCCATCAGGTCAGAACTGATGTACCTGTGCCATCAGGTGTGAGAGACAGCCTGGATCAGAGGATGACATCTTCCCTAGGGGAACAAGACAGAATACAGGGCTGCCTGCTGGTATGTGAGCTACTGATACTCCTCAACCCTCCACTAAGGAGGGGGAGACTGTTGTAGTGCCAAGAAAGTCAAAGAGCTTGCATCTGGCATTGCCACCTGTGCTTCCATAATTCCAGCTATCATAATATGAGAAGGGTTTTCATTCATAGGGGAAATGTTCTAGCTACCAGTCCTACTTACACTTTGGTGGTTTGAGCAAAAGCTGCTGGAAATAGCCTTCATGCATTTTTTGGGATGTGTAAGACTCTTGTTCATACCATGGACGTTGCTTTGGTAACATCTTTTCCTTTTTCTCTCCATCCCCATACACAGTGCATTTCTTTTCCCACACAAAGGTTAGAAGCCACACGGGAGCTGCTTGGTGCTAGATCATCACAACATCATAACACTGTAAATACTTAAATTTCAAATACTGGGAGCCCTGCAGTTACTGCTTAACCAACAGAATTTGTATTTTAAATAGAAAGATAATCTAGAAGCCACAGAAGCTGCATCATTTTGCAGCAGATGCTGATAATCCTCATTTGTTTTATGACTGTACTGATTTGAGTGGATTATAAGGACAGCTCACTCAGAGAAAGCTTAGCCCAGCTGGATGTCATATCAAAACAGAGCAGGCACAGAGATACACAGCTTTTATGCTTTGAGCTGTAATGTTCAAAGGACACTATCCATTTTAAATTATATTTCTGTCTCAGATTGTTTTACTGGTTGCTATTATGAAAACACTTGTGCTTATCAGAACTGCAAACCATTATTTCTCAGGGATTTGTGTATTTGCATTAGTTTGTGCTTTTGATATCACTTTGTGTGTAGTCTGTGCTACTTCTCTTGTAAAATCAGGTAGCCAAAGAGAGCAAATTATTTTAATCGTACATTTCCTTTGGTCTTACATCTGAGATCTACAAACGTAATAAAGCATGCCATCACCATTCCTATGAATTTGCCACTATTGTTCTGACATGCTGCTTCCTAGGCAAAGAGAAAGCAAATAGCAGTTATGTAAGATATGAAAATAAGACTGTGAAATAATTCGATTGGGGTAACTGGTCACAAGTGTGGGGCTAAAGGAGATTTCTAAATGAAACATCAGTCTAGATTTTACACACTTTTTTTCTCTTTTGATTTTGGGTCTTTTTCTAGGTATGCATTACCTGCTTTCAATAACAGCCGTTTTCAGTAACAGATGTTAGATAATTTAAGACTGCTGATGGAAAAGATTTTGCGTGGTAGTAGGGGATAGGTAAACTCAGAAGAATAAAGATAAAGCAGTTTTATGACTGTTTGTGTGTTGGTCAGTAAGCAGCTGTTTTATAACTAGAATATAAAGCTGTGTCAGTGCATTGATTTCACTATGAAAGAACCTTAAGAAATGCAAAGAGACAAAGTGTTGGCTTATCTGGTGACATGCTTCTCTGAAAAATGCAAACACATTTTGCAGGTAAGACTTCCCTGTGACAATCTGACTGCTCTGAATATTTAAGATTTCAGAATCCCTTTTTTCACCTCTGTTAGACTCCTGTGGCTGGTTATGTCTATCATAGTTCCTAGAGGGAGAAGAAAACACCAGTACAGGAAATAAGGTTAATTTTCAGGTTAACCATCTCATTTGATACAAAAGGATAAAGTGCTTGGTCTGTTTCCAGAAAAAATATGTAGTTGATTGAATGGAATCAGGCATTTCAGGAAGTATTTTTCTGTCTCATTTTCAACATGAAGTGTTGATCAGCTTCCAGTGCTTATATCAGACAGAATTTTTTCTTTTGGCTTAAAGTAACCAATGTTGAGGGCATCCTCTCCAGCTAAGGGATACTGAGCTTCAAGTCTTCTTAACTTAAACTATGCCTATTCTTGACTTAAACTAGGAACTCAAGCTTCTTTTTTTGCTGATCAAATCTGAATGCTCTGGCATCTGCATTGCAGTCTGCCTAAAGGTCTCTACTACTGGGATTGTTTCACAGGAAAAACCTGTACATAGTCATTGCACAAGAAAGGCAAATTAAGTCAGGTTTATTTTATAGTACAACTGATATTTAATGTTTTGTTAACAGAAATAGGTAATGCCACAGAAACTGGTTATCCTCTACACCTCTTCCCTGGTAGTCAGAAGAGCTATGATGCAGACACTTGTCTGGGATGTTGGTGTAGTTCAAGTCACTTGAAGGAAAATGTGCTTCTCCTTTATGTCTTAGAAAACAAACTGAAAGATCTGTGCAATCCCAACACCTTTCACAATGCAATTATTTTATCCCTGACAAGTGTTATGCAAGGCTTGAGAATTTTAGTGCCTTGTCTAAGGGTTGCAGGATTTATTTCCAAGAAAAGGGTAATAATGGGGATATTTTCTGTAAATGTCTAGAGCCATTTCAAATGCTCTACATCTGCATAGTACTGAAGGATACAATACAGGGATGGGGGAAACTTTTACCCATGAAGAATGGCTGCTGAGGGCCAGGCAGAAAAAAAAGAGACATCTGAAGCAGAAGTAGACCACTTGCATATATGTCATCCTTTAGTGACTGGAAAGGGTAGAAGATTATACCAAGAGCCTAGGAGGGATAAGGAGTAAAGCAGTGCTCCAAAACTCTTAAAATTTCATATTTTTCAAAATAAACACACACAGGGGAAGTGTAATATTCCTAATTATAAGTATTTAGTTCTATTTGAGATGCCCAAGAGTATCCCACCCAACTTACAACTGCTGGTTCAGCAGTAATCACTAAATCCTGCTTCACATATTGCAGTTCTGGGAAGAGGTCCTGGTTATCTACAATAAACACATACACATTTGCACACAAAACTCTTGCATGGATGACTTGTAGCTGAAGCCAAAAGCCACCCATGAATTACAAAACTCTTAATGACAGATGCAATCAAAGGTATCATATGACAGATATTTGGCAGCTTACATTATATAATATGCATTTTGGCTCTAATTTTCTCTTCTCACAGGCTAATATGTATGCTGTAAAATTATTGACTTAATTTGAAATCTATTTTAGTAGATTCAAGGGAGAGATAAACATTTTTTTATTAATCTTTCCCATTTTTGTTTAATACTTGCTGCATTATCCAAAATATTGTTACTGCAGTTTGGAGCTGTGATGTTGTCCCATCAGTGTCATTGAAATGGTGCTGATTTATACCTTTGGAGAGTATTGTTTTTAGAGTCTAATTCTGTTTGACTCTGTTAGGTCTTGTTCATGTCCCAAGGACATCACTTATAGCAACATCAAAAAAAAGGTGATTTAGGATTAACACAACATGTAAATGTCTACAAAGTAGATGTCAGTATCTGATTAATGACTCCCGTACTAGTAATTTGAAAAGAGGGAAAACCATTAGCCATAACAACCTTAAAAGACCTGCTGAGAACAATTACTCTAAAATACAAAATGATACCCCATATCTGGCCCAGGGGGACTAGTTGAAACCATCTCATTTCTAAGGTAGATGAGTTGTCCATCTCATCCACTTACAGAACTTTAAGACCTTGATTCATTTTGGAAATTCTGTCAATCACAGTAACAATCTTTCAAAATGATGAAAATATCTTGGTCAAAAGTGCTACCATTGCATTAGTTATGACAGTCAATCACATAGATCATGTAAGAAATATTCAGTCTTAACAGCCCTGATCATGCACTCATGACAAACTCATGACTGCCAAATGCATACCTTTCCCACTCCCCATTTTTCTGTCTCCCTGTGCCTCAGTTGCTTGGAGAAGATGTGTGACAATGGTGAACAGAGGAAGGATGGTGGAGGCCATGTGACATGCCCTTACTCCTTTGCTCACAAGCATTTCTTGGTGAGACTGGTTAAAGGCCACCACCACTAGTGCAGGAATGAGGGAAACAGAGATGGGTGCAGCGTTTCATTATTTGTGCTGCAGTGCTCACATGAGTCAAACTTTTGTGCAACTGCAAGATTTAATGTATCCTACAATTACCATGCATCTTGCACCCTAACAGCTGAAAATAAGACTCTCCATACTAAACTATGCACAAATGTGTGTAGATATAAGCAGAGTTTGAATGCATTCCCTCAAATAAATATTACTTTTTAGAGGGTAAATTGTTCGCTTACTCATTCCTGGAAACCTATCCAGTTCTTTCCGCCCCAGGTTCACAGATATAAAAAACCAGAAGCCACTATTACCTTTTTCTGTTGCAAACAATCCATAGTGCAAATCTTTTTAATGTTGTGTCAACTAGCCTGTGATTTAATGCTTCACTTTAACTTATCCAAAAATCATTTTAACAACTACAAATTGCTGTACAGCAGTGATTTTGATGTTTTCTGAAGGTCTACAGATTACCATATTCAAAAATATTTCAAAAACAGTTTCTTTTTCATTTTTTCTTCTAAAATGTCACTCAGTTCCAGATGCTCTTGTTCCAAATAAATTAAAAGCAAAGAACCTTGTACTGAACTCTCATTTTTCAAATAGAAGGTTCAGATTTGATGTCATTATATTCTAAGATTAAGAAATTTCTTATTTAGAGAATTGCTTATATAAACTACAACCATATTCTGGTCTTCCAGGGTTCCAAAACAGAACTAATTTCTTTGGCCATCATTTTGTGAAAGAAGTAAAGGTAGAAAAATGGTTAAAAATGACAGATTTAGGTTTTGGGTTTGGTTTTGGTTTATCCAAAGAGAAAGCAAAGCTGTTACTGTGTTTCAGAAACACTCGAGGTGCTTCTGTTTTATTCTGCTAACACTCTGTAAGTTTACACGTATAAAGTAAGGTATTTATAAAGGTTGGTAGATATACCAAAGAAATACTTAGTAAGGCTATATTAATGAGTCTGCTGCATAATATATTTTCTATTTGATAAATTAGTTCATTTTTTTCTATCTTCTTCATTCTTGAAGGACTCCTGCCCAAGCCCCAGATGTGTCACAGCAGCACAAGGACATCCTGAAATAAATCTAGTGTCTAAATCTAGAAAACGATGCATCAGCATAGTCACTGCATGTTTTACTAAAAAAGTTTATTCCCATCTTTCTTAAGTTCTGATCCCTTTAAGGTCTGAAAGGCTGCAATAAGATCTCTGCAGAGATTTTTTTTATATGAGAGGTGTTCAAGCCGCTGACATTTTTTGTGATTCTCCTCTGAACTCGCTCTACCAGGTCCGTGTCATTCTTGTACTGAGAACCCCAGAGCTGGATGCAGCACTCCAGGTGGGGGCAGAGCAGAGGAATAGAATCCCCTCCCTTGCCCTGCTGCCCACACTGCTTTTGATGCAGCCCAGGACATTGTTGGCTTTCTGGGCTGTGAGTGCACACTGCTGAGTCATGTTCAGTTTTTAATCCACCATTATTCCCATGTCCTTCTTGGCAGAGCTGCTCTCCATCCCTTCATTCTCTAGCCTGTAACAATATCTCGGGTTGCCCCAGCTCATGTGCAGAACCTCTCACTTGGATTTGATGAACATTATAGATTTTGCATGGGTTTGCTTCTCTAGCCTTCAAGCCTGTTGAGCTGATTATTGCTAAGGGTCCACAGCAAAAAAACAGCAGGGAGTGTGAAAGTCAACTGCAATGAGTGGCCTCCATGTGAGGTTTTGCTGACCAGATCCATGTCCAGTACTGCCCTTCTGAGGGAATGACCTTGGAGAACAGATCCCCTCTCAATTTCTCCTTATCTAAGGACAGATATGTAATAACTACTTTCCTTTCTAAAAGCTGTTTGAGAAGAGAGAGATTGCAAGCATAGGGAGGAAGAAGAAACATAACCAAAAAAGAAAGGAAGAACATAAGAGGCATAGAAAGAGACATAGGTTATGCCAAACAAAGGGATGGGACTGATGGGGAAAAAAGGAGTATGCAGCAGCATTTGGATGTGGAACATACTTAGAGGGACAGCAAAGGGAGATGTACCAGCAGGATCAACACAGTTGATGGGATCCAAGTATGAGATTGACGTGCTGGCAGAGGGACAGTTTGAGTTTTTACACATTAACAGTGTAAAACAAGCAGAACCAGATCAGCTAAAGCATACGACATCATGAGTATAAAGCCTCCAAAGAAACAATAAAAAAGTTACTCCTGGTTCCTGCCCAACAACAGATACATGAAAAATGCCAAACCAATTGAGTAAATCTTTCACACCAAGGTCTACAGATCAGGAAGACATTTCTGCTCCTATATTTTCCCAAATGTAATTTTGAAATTATTCCTTTGTTTGTATCTCTGGACTGCATTCCTGGAAGGTTTGGAAAGCAAGTATAAGGTTTGTGCATTAAAATTTTCTGTGGGGTTGCCCAGGGAAACTGTGCTTTGTATGTCACTGTTCAACAGCATGCCAATAAAAGCCTTCAGAAAAGCAGAGTAATCACCTCTAATCTTTCCTCAGCTCTCGTGTAGTGCGGCCTAAATGCAAAAATTTGCTAGTTTTCTTTGAAAATTGGAAAAAAAAAATTTAGATCTAAAAAAGAGAAATCCACCTGAGCCACAGCTGTTCAAGGGACATGAAAATCACAATGATTTTTCTTTGAGTTTGAGAAAGAATGGTTAATGTTAGCCACTGAAGTAATAAAAGATGATGGGTCAATTTAACATATTTTGTTAAAAAAATATTTATCAATTACTTTGACTTTAAAATATTGATTCGAGTCCAGGTATATGTAACCTTATCATTTAGCTTTATGTAAATGAAATGACATTATTTTAAATTGATAGACTACAATACTCTGAACTTAGCCATATATACTAAAATCAGACTGTAATAGAATATTCTGAGTTGGAAGGAACCTATAAAGACCATTGAGTCGAACTCCTGGCTGCACAAAACCATTTAGCTAAGTGTGTTGTTCAAACCCTTTTTGAATACCACAGGGCTTGAGGCTGACTTAAAAACAAGAGGCTTATTGAAGAGTGGTTCTCCAGTCTGGTTTATATGGTGTTAAGACTTTTTTTTCATCTTTGCTTTCCTCTCCTTGTATTTTATATCTTACAAAGATTTCAATAATTATATGAATTGCAACTGTTTAGAAACATATACAACTATTCTAAAATATCTAGGAAACACATCCAAGCTACAGAGCTGTAACTCAAGATGTGAAACATAAGTACCTTGAAAGACAAAGGGTTAAAGTATCCTCTGTAGCTGTTTTATTACTGCAGTGTAAGAGAGGTAAGATCACTCAATTTTACTGCTTAAATGTTACTATGAATGGAAGCTGGTAAATGTTCAGACCATGCCAGCCAGCACTGTTGAGGACAGTCAATCCACAAGTATGGCCTGTAGCAGCCCATTCTGGAAAGCAATGTGGTTGTTGTCTCCCTGTTTTGGGAGAGGGATAATTGGTCTGTGTTTACACAAATTGTGCCAGTCTTGTAAGTCTCAAAGCCAAGGGAGGGTCCCTAAGCTGTTTTATTCATTAGCCTAGATGTTTCTTGCATGCCTCACCTGTTTGCCACTGGCTGTACAGATGGTGGCTCTGTGTCTGAGGTAGGGCCCCCAGGAAAGAGTACAGTGATGGATGGAGTCAGTATGGGCCAAAGTGAAAAGCACAGTGGCAATAATGATGTGTTGCTCATTCTCCTTAGGAACAGATGCCAGGAAATTGAATTTATAAGAGTACCTCTCACCCAGCTGTGCTTTGCTTAGAAAGCTCAGATAAATGTGGCATCTGTCACATCTCCTGGTGTCACTAAACATGGTTTATAGGCCTCAGTTTGAAACATGGCTGCTTGTTCTAAAGGTTGCTGCTGTCCCATGAAACTTCTGTAGTGGTGCAAGTCTACAGTTTTTGTATAGAGCTCATAAGTCATCAACATCATTGCAAACTAAATTATACAGAGATCACTGTGTATACATAGACTAAATGTGATTTTTCTGTGCTGGAGACTTATATGGCCATTTATTATTTTGATCTCTCTAAAATGCAGTTATTTTCCTCTCTCTAAAATGCAGTTATTTTGTGTCTCCAGCATGCATACGTGCATGTAATAGGCCTATTTTATCATGAATACTTTAGCAACCAAAATAACAGACTTCTGTCCCAATCTTCTCTTTATCCTGAATTTTTTATAGCTTTCAGCATTCTCTATTAAGGCCTCTCAACTTCTTGCCTTTTACTAATATTCTGCATGTCTTCTCTTAAGGAGAACCAGGCTTGGACCTCCTTGTTGTTTTATGGATGACAACAAACATAATAATCATGGCCACCTTAGAAAAGTGTTCTTGGTTTAATGACATGTAGCAGATGACAATTATATGGAAAATATTTGCATCATTCCCCAAGACTGATACTGTTTGAAGATGATTTTGCTGCACATGGACTGCGATGTTTTGGTTTTTACATAAAGACACCTACAGGTGGAGGAGGCCCAAGCCTGTAGGTTTAACTTTTATCATTAATTTTATTATTTCAAGTGTGTATCCAAGGGTATAGAAAAACAAAGAGTCTGACAGTGCTTCCTTCAAATTCTATAGGAAAACCTCAGAACAAAAAATCTAGTCCTTTCCAAGACCCACAGCATTCATGCATCAGGCAGTGCACTCCAGAAGCTTGTTTTTCTAATATATACACCCAAAAAACAATGGAATGAAAGAGGAATCTAGTATTTGATTTCCTATTTACCTAATCATACTTGTTAAGTGCCACTGTGTCAGCAGGATCACAGATTGAAGCCCACAGATTACTTTTATTTCCTCATACCAGAGCAGTTCTTACAAGCCTCATTCTTGTTCCTCACAGAAATATCTTGTCTAAAAGTCCTTTTCAGATGGGTGACAAACTTAAAGTATGTCCTTCATTTAAAGATATATTTTAAACACTAAATTTTTGTTCACGCTTCTTTACATTCAAGGAGGTTCTGCCATCTGCCTTGGTAATTCAGAGAGGAGGCCTGAAATGTCTCCTGCCGTCAGTAATAGACTTTTTCTGTGTTAACTAGCAGAACTACTTCTAGACCAGTTTACTACTTGTTGTGAGCAAAAGCATCAGAATCTGTCCTGGATTGCTATCTACATTCAAAAATTATCTGTCTTCCAGAAAAAGATCTTCAAAAAACTAAGAAGTCAAGCATTATTGTTAGCAGAGAGAAAGTAATTAAAATTATTGGTAACTCCTTGGTGCTTGAAGTGCCAGTGAAATCATTGAAATAGGACAAAATATTCACCTTCTGTCAATGTATTCCTGCCCTGTGGTTTCAAGGACTATGGCAAGAATTAATGCAGACTGTGTCCTGCAGGTCTGCCCACGCTGACTTCCTCTGGATTTTCTGGAGCTGGCACTGGAATCCTTAACAATTTCATAACTCAGCTGAAGGAAGTATCTCTTTCTATACAACCAATATAAAACCTAGAGAGACATTCTAGTTACTGAACAATTACGTATAAATCTAAACACATATGATTTATAAATTCAACATCTATCATACATGCTTTATAAATTCAGCTTTACAGCACTGATGTTAAGCAAAGTTATAACATATAAGATTTTTGTTCTGCTAAAAAAAAAAGATTGCTGGTACCAGTTTTCATTTTTAATTTAAAAGTGGAATAATCTGCAAATTTCACTGGTGATTCATTTGAACATTAACCTGAGTTCAGCTTTATTGCCTGGCTTTCAGTTCACTCCTGTGGCACAGTCTGAACATGTTATTGTTCAGTTTGACCTAAAATAATTTTGAATGCTAGTCCAGACACAAATGAAGGCAGCTCTATGTAAGCAGGTGGTAGATCACAGAAATGCAGGAAAAGAAACAAGTACAGGAGACGTTAGGCATCATACTGGTTTATTCCATATTATGTTTTATTCACTTCTGTAGCAGATGCTCCTTTTTTATCCCCCGTTTTCAGTGTGCTTGGAGTTTGCAGTGAGACTTATCTGTTGCCATCTAGAGATTTTGCCACAGTGACATGGGTGGCTTCTCCAATAACATAGCAGAGAAGCTGGAGGGTTGCAAGGCTCTCCAACAGCTTGGCATCACTACATGTTACATGGCTATATCTATAATGGAAAATAAAACAACACTAGACACTTGCCTGGCTTCAAAACCAGTTGTCCTAGGGTGACTTTATGATGTTTGTATCCCAAATTGTCAGCTCTGTTTGTACTGAGCTCTGATTAAAACTGGTTCCGAGAGGGAAGAGGGAGAGAAGTGCTCAGTTTGTTTCCAGGAGCTGCACTTGCTCCCCCGCATCCTCTCCTGGGCTGTGCTGTCTGCAGCACTGACAGACAGTGGGAGAGAGCTCTCCTTTGCTTTTAGTTCGTTTTTAGCTTGCTGAGGCAGAAATGTTCCCCAGACTGTGGCTTTTCCTTTTCTTAGAACTGATCAGCCCCGCTTTGGACTGAAAACCCAGAAAAGCACCGGGAGCTCACTCCTGTGGCCCACCAGAGCCTGGGACATGGCATTTTCCAGCACAGGAAGAAATAACACTGAGTGAGCTGATCTACACTCCATTAAAAGGACTTTCTGAATTTGCCACCTCCTCAGAACAACAAGAGGTTCCATTGTTTAATATTATTAAGTTTTTCATGTTTGTGATTACTTTGCTCATTAACTAAACAGGTTTTTCCACTTTTCCCAAAGGAGGTTTATCTCCTGAACAGGCTGGCGGACAGGCTGTTTGAATTCGCTTTCTACAGGAGACCAGAGATTCCTCTCTAAATTTGTCCCAAACCAGGACACTGGTCATATTCAGGATAGACAGCCCTTGTTCACAGGTCCTCTCTGAGCTCCATTCAAGGATTCTAATATATAATTATTAGTTTTGCCATCAAGAAGAATTATTTATACATGGTATGTAAATAATACCAATTACAACAGGCACATCATTTAATGCTCCATTTAAGAAAGACAAATCCAGACCACAGATATCTACTTTCTGAGAGAAAATGAAGATGTTGTTTTGCTTCAGGTGCAGATCAATAATGACTACATGACTACTATTAAATGACAGAAAGCAAGTCAATAAAACCATGTTCTCACAAGCCAGTTAAAGTCAAAGAAAAATGTGCAGACAAGTCATGGCACTGTATGACATTTCTAGCCTTATTATTCTAGCCTTATTTCTAGCCTTATTATTCCAGCCTTATTTCTAACCTTAAAAACTACTAATTTGAAAGGGAGATAGTTAACTCTGTAGGGTTTTCTTGTGTCTCATCCCTGGGTTTTCTAATGGTTTCTCCTTTTCCTAATTCTTGCCCTATTTATTATTAAAGGTATAACATTTTACTATATTTTCTAATCTGAAATTTGAGTTTCACGGATCTATTTGTTGATTTCAAGTTATACAGAACCAAATTGGCGTGTAACAGGAAGACTCATGAATTCAAGTGAATTGAAATTTGAAACTTTTGTGGTCTGGTTTTTATCCTATTTTTAGAAAGGTTTGAATTATCCAGGAAAAAGAAAATTGTTTTGGAAATATTTTTATGGTGGTATGGTGCATAAAGCAATATTCTGTGATTATATAGCGGTGTTTAAAATGTTATCCTGAGATATAGAAGAACCAAGTCTTCCAGTTGCAGAAATATGTGGACTAGAAAACATGTGCATTCAATCAGCATTAGAGAACACCACTCTTCCAGAACTGGAGGTTTTCACACAGTAGAGAATCTAGTTCTGGAATCGCTCAGCTAGACACACATTGCATTTTCACAGGAAAATGTGTTTGGCTTGAGGATTATCATAGTGTGAAATTATAAAAATAAACTGAAACCAGAAATTTTCCTATAAGAAGAAGCATTACCTTTTGTTCAGCTTCTTTCTCTGACAGCAAAATAAATACAGGGAAAAAAATTTAAAAATTTAAAATGTGGTCCAATTTGACATTTATTTATATTTATTTGAATTTTTTTTCTATCTACCAAAAAAACAATTGTAAGATTTACTGCATGGGCTGGCAAAATCCAGACTGAGAGACCAGATATGGAAATTTTGTCAGTGGTGCAGAAGACAAAGTGACATTGCACTCTACAAAAGGTCAGTCAGTGAAAAGTTAAAGTTCTTGGTGCTTGAATAAGATGGGATGTTCTGACATTATGCTTATTCTATAACCTTTTAGCAGCTGGTTGGCTCTAATAATGCTTATGTTGTTGGCATATTGCTGTGTTTTACTTATCTGTGCTCTTGGTTTCCTGTAACTTCCAGTCCTTAGAGAAGGCTGCATTGTTACTTTTGTGATGCAAATCATCAAGGAAGGAGCTGTTACAAGTAGGAAATATTAGCCTTCTGTTATAAACTTTTCATAGATAAAACACTTTTTTTGAGTAACTATTTCTAAGATTTTTCAAATTATTCCTTTACACCCTAGGAAAAAACATGTTTTCCATGTTGTATGTCCACATTACTTTTGCATCCCATTCAAAAGAGGGCTTCATATTAACCTCCTTCATTTTTTATGAAAAATAAAGACAAAATTGCTCTTCGTGGCACCAGTGTAACTCTGGAAAGGAAGCATCTGTGCCTTTATTAAGCCATATAACCAAAAGCATAATTTGGCCTATGCCTTGCCATGTGTTTTGGAATAAGAGTGATTATACAAAGTTAAATGGTTGTAATTGTTATTGTAGCTGGCAGTACTAGTAGGGCAACAAGAAAAAAAATTAAGTATTCTGTGTAGCCAACCTGTTTTCTGCTGGCATACAGCTCTTTCTATTCCAGCTTGTGGTCAATTCTCTTTCATCTACAGCTTTGCATGGGTTTCAATGAAGTACCAAATGATAAGTCTTATTGGATGCCCATTAGCATACCCATTGTTTTAATATGATGATTTGGAACCAAGGCTATAATTATGTCAAGCAAAAAACAGAAGAAAAGGCACTATATTTTTTTTTATTACAAACCAAAGACAGTTGCTACTGTAGGGCAGTGGTTTATGATGTTTCAAAATGTTAAGTTCCCTTCCCTTCCCTTCCCTTCCCTTCCCTTCCCTTCCCTTCCCTTCCCTTCCCTTCCCTTCCCTTCCCTTCCCTTCCCTTCCCTTCCCTTCCCTTCCCTTCCCTTCCCTTCCCTTCCCTTCCCTTCCCTTCCCTTCCCTTCCCTTCCCTTCCCTTCCCTTCCCTTCCCTTCCCTTCCCTTCCCTTCCCTTCCCTTCCCTTCCCTTCCCTTCCCTTCCCTTCCCTTCCCTTCCCTTCCCTTCCCTTCCCTTCCCTTCCCTTCCCTTCCCTTCCCGAAACCTTCCCGAAACCTTCCCGAAACCTTCCCGAAACCTTCCCGAAACCTTCCCGAAACCTTCCCGAAACCTTCCCGAAACCTTCCCTTCCCTTCCCGAAACCTTCCCTTCCCTTCCCTTCCCGAAACCTTCCCTTCCCGAAACCTTCCCTTCCCGAAACCTTCCCGAAACCTTCCCGAAACCTTCCCGAAACCTTCTCTTCCCGAAACCTTCCCGAAACCTTCCCGAAACCTTCCCCCCAGTAAAAGACTTATGGAAGGACAAAACTGTGCAGGAAAAACTTGAAATAATCATTCTGCTTCAGTGATCCTTAGTGACATATTATTGTATCTGTTAACAGTTAGCTCACAGCTTTTCAGTATTAAAGCAACAGATGAGTAGCCCACCAGGTACTATAAAAAAGCCCAGGATGGCATCACTGTATATGAAAAGAGGATTTAAAGATGTGATGATTTTACCTGGGGGACAACCAAAAACCAGTTTTAAAGTTTAAAAAAAAGCTAAAGATCTTGAATATCTACTTTTTAAAAATAAATATAATTTTGCATAATGGTTTGTCAGGAGGATTTTGGTCAGACACAAACTCTATCAGAATGAAAGTCACAGACAATTCTCTCTTTAATATAGTCTTTTGAGCAGCAGTGATCTTTCCTGCACTGAAGGAGTAGTTTTGAATGGAATCAAATCAGTTTCTTCCACAAGCTTTTCCAGAACATTAACACATGAGAATAAAGTGTCTGTACCTCCTTTACAGTGAGTTTTCTTCTGTTTACTACAAAGACGCATAATTCCTGGTTTATCACTCTAGGGGAGGAGGGTGAGAAAATCCATAATTTTTCATCTTTTAGTGAGATAAATCAGATATCCCTCTGTGCATCTGTTGCTCTTCCTCACTTCAGAAATCAAGTGATAACAAATACAGAACCCACCTTTGCTTAAGGGAGAGATTATTTATAGAGACTTTCTACCACTTGTGCCTAAGGGAGAAATTAATTCTGGAGCAGGGTCTTATTCCCTATAAGGAGATACTGCTCTATTACACAGTCATAATTAGAAGGGAGGAAGGGAATAGCTGCAGATTGATAAAACTTCATAAGAAAAAGATATCAAAGACCCTGCATCACGGGGCTGAATGTCCATAAAGGTTTTATCTGCAGTTCATCCTGATAGAAGACTGAATGAAAAGTAGAGTCAAAGGTACACTATAGAAGTACAAGTTGATGTCAGGAAAGACACTTATTTCCCTCCAAGGCCTTCAAATAGTAGAAAAACAGCACTGCAAGGATGAGAAGTTTCAGATGGCTCAAATTCAGCTGAATGAAACTCAACCCTCAGTATTTACCTAGTATTTACCACTTGGAAAATACGACGTGGACACATGACATAGAAACATGAGATGGATATCAAACTGGAGTTGCAATAATTCCTGGTCTTGCAGACTTTATCAGTGAAGATGTTATTCTCTTGTCTGAAGTGGAAACTCCTCCACTCAACAAAACCAAAGGTATTTTGGTTTTTCTTCATGGGTAGTCTGCAGCAGCTGATTTTAATAGGTGTATCCAGCAGCTCAGTCAAGGGCTGGAAGGGTATTGTTACAGCCTCTTGATGGATATGGAAACTAAGACTCTGGCTGCACTGATTGAAGCCAGAGGTAGTCCCCAGACTGCTCACACTCCTGTCTGTTTGTGACACTGGTTGTGTGCTCCTGTTCCCTTGGCTTTTGTGATTTGTGAGCATTACAGAAGGTACCAAATGAACATACAGGATATGAACGGCTTCATTTCAAAGGAAATCTTTGCTACAGGGCAGCAGTTGCAGCAACACCCTATGTCTCTGATCATGAAACCTGCTGATACTGATCTACTCAAATAGGCCTTTTTTCCTTAGAAATGGATGGAAAATATAGTGTGCCTGTGATGATCCTCAATGGCCATCCTGAGACCACATGATGGCACCTCTTAGAGGATGTATTTTCCAAAAATAAGAGACACTTTAAAAAATTGTATGACATTTATGAAGTTTCAACTATAAATCAAAAAAATACAAAATTCTGGCTTCCTGTTGAAAGTAAATTAGAACCCCCGCCACCCTTTTCAAAAAAAGGTAGGTAACGTGTCTGTTTTTGCTTCCTGTTTGATTTGACCTGATCACTCAATGTCTTTGCTACATAGTGTTTTGCTCATTTAGTGAACTGCATCAACAAGATGATAGGGCCTGTGCACACTGGATATCAGGAAATACATCTGAAAATTATCTATGAAAAATAGACTGGATTGTGAAGTCTTCTAAGACTAGAAAAGTAAGACTTCAATGCAGATAGTCATCTAGTGAAGATGTAATGAGATACTTCACCAATAAACTGCCAGGAGATAGGTAGCCTTGCTTCTGAAGATGTTTAATACTTTCTCTAGAAATTTTAATCTCTTAAAAATGTAATTATTAGGTAAATATTTGTGACAGGCACATCTTCAAAAAAGTTTCTGATCATTTAGGGTGAGATTGTCTCACTTCATTTCAAGGGCTTAAAAGTTAAATGAAATACTGTTGGAGAGGTAATTTAACTACCTACATAGACCTAACAGAGAGAGACTAAATAACAATATTATGTAAAACATTCAAGAAGCAGATAAAGGGGGGCAAATATAACCCTGAGTCTCTAATCTAATCTCCAGTAATCACACATAGATGCCACTTAGACTATAGAATGGGGGCATGAAGAATAGACTAGTGCTTTATAGTTTGACTTTTTCAAACTAAAAACCTTGAGTAAAAGGGATATTTATCACTGATAGGTTTTGTTCCTGGGATACTAATTTCATCTGTTTCAGTATATTGTCATACTGAGTATTCTGATAATTAAATCCATCTATATGAAAAAATATATAAAAGCACAGCAAATACTCAAGACAGTGCCGACAGTATAGTACACAAGAGAGGACAATGGAAAAAAGAAATTCACTATTAGATATTAAAGCAACAGACAGGAAGAGATTTATGAAAAACAGATTTTTTTCATACAGCAATTGAAATAAGTATAAAAAAGTTCCAGTTAACTTTGCAGTTAGATTTTTGAATATTATGAGAGAAAGTTTCAGGGTGAAAGAGAAGACAAGAAAGAACCTGATTAATTTTTAATCTTTGTAAAAGTTGTCAGTGAAAGGGATTATGGATTCATTCTAATTATAATTTGTTAAATGTAAAACAAATCCATTTATTTAGACTTCTTTCTTAACTCCCTTATGGATAATTTAAAAATTTGGATGATTTGATTTAGCTTAATGATTCCAAGGGAAGTTCTTGGCCCTCAAGAAATTTGAAAAATACAAGACATTCTAAATTTGACATTCTGTATTTCCTATTTCTAGTTACTGGTTTGAATGATCAACACTTCATATTTGCTTTTAATTTGTAGTCTTATATATAGTATAGATGGGTGTCTAAAAGTAGTTAAATAACTATCTTTAATGGATTCAATATAATGCTTTATTTCATGCCTTCACTATACATTTTTTTTTGTTTGCTGATGTGAAATTGTAGAGACAATCTTCATAGAAGAAAATAAAACCAATTATTATTTCCTGGACAATTACATAGATACCTACTTGGTTATGCTTTACTTTCCAAGTTTCTAGATGACTGAATTATTAGTTCCTTGCATTCTTTCAAAATTTAAAGCAAATGTGTTATTTTTAGCTATTTTTAATTCTTTTTTTTCATCCAGTCACGTCAGTCACTTACTCCTCAGTTCATCAAAGCACTTAAATACCTAAAAAGCTTGATGACTGTGAAAAGTGTCACTAAATAGCTCCTGCAAAACTTATTCTAACATTCAACTAGTTTTGTATTTTTGCTGATATATTTAGAGGTCATCTAATTCATCCTTTAGCCATAACTTGTTTTCCCCTACTTTTATTTTTCTCCTGTTTCATTTTATCTAATTTTAATCCTCATAAATACTAAGATGTTGCACTCTTGCCTTACTCTGTACTAGAATAATATCTGAGGCTGCAGAGACTGGCCACATGTTCATAGCTGGGCAAAGTGTCAATGCAGGAAACATGGACAAATGAATTTGAGTAAGATGCATCAGTTTAAAGGTTATCTTGAGTGTAGTGGTTCTGGGTACATGACAAAATATCTTTTCTTGGGAAAGGTAGTCATATCCAGGATCAATGCCATTCTCAAACACTGTGAAACCTGACCACTTCTGCTTGGGTTCCTCAGCTGTAAGATTCTTTCCCCTTCAAACATTTTAAAGTCTTTATTAGAACTCTTGAGCAGTCTAAATAAATGTCTTTCTTGTCCTAGTATTGCTTGACAGAAGACACAAGTTCACATAACTGCTTCTTGTGAAATACTTAAGATGAACATAAACCTATGGCCATCTCCCAGTTCTGATGAAGTCAAAGCCTTTTAAACTGTGCTGGAAATTCACTTGAGTATGTTTTTACTGTGGCTTGCCCCTGCTGAGTTGCAAAAAAGAATTTAGAAGACCTAGAAATACAAGTGATCATGGCAAGTTTGTGACTCACTCACTGCTCAGCAGTCTCACTAAAAATCTGAAAGAAACATAGTACTGGGAAAGAGTTCCTGGATTACTAAAACCAGTTTCCTGATGGCATAAGTAAATGTGATGTGATTCCTTTCTTAAATTTCTCAGGTTCTCTCTGAAATATAAATGGATTTTGGAAGCTTGGTTTTCATTGCTACTACTTAAGCGTTCAACAGATGTGTAAGTGTTTTCAGACAGAGGAATCCTTCAGTGGGCATAGCAGAGCAGTTATCTGTCACCAGTTCTCAGCAGGAGAAATGATCTCAACATGCCAGGAATGCTTTTCCTAATGCCATCCAGGAATCTGTTCATCACCTTTGCCCCAGGACTTGTTGTTGGGGATTATTTTTAAGATACATTTCTCCCTCTCCAGCTTTTACATTGTGTTTATACTGGTTTGCTGCATTAACTGAAAGGAAAAATGGCATCTTTCTTCCTTCACTGTGCCACACTGAACAACTTTTCTCTCTTATAGTTTCTCAAGTGGACTTTTAATTTTTTAAACCATACCACAGTGCTTTTTCATGCCTGTTCCATTTATACTGTACTTTAATAAACATGGAAGATGCTACAGAGTCTTCCAGATGGGACTGTAAGAAGGATCAGACCAAAATTTTTGATTTACTATCTGAGTATCTTGTCTCAGCCGTAGCTTAGACAGTGGTTCTATAAGCACAGCATTATTACCTGATTCCTGTTAGAGATATTATCAGCTCATTTTAAGGCAAGAAGAGCATAGTCATAGAACATAAACACTAGCAAATTACTATGTGAATGTGTTTGCTTTGTGATATTTCTATTTAACTGCATGCTTACAGTGGAAGTCTCTTCATAGATGGCAAATACTGAAAGATCACACCTCAGCCAAACCATCTAAAACTGAATTGGTGTGGTGATGCACAATTTTGAACAGTGCAATATTATGTTTTCCCTTTTGAATTACTAAAACTGCTTTTGTCTTCTTCAATTTTCTGATTCTTCTTTGTTTTGGCAATGTGTCTCAATTTTGATCTATCAAAATGAATTTTGGTTGATTGACAATCTTTTACTTCTTTGTGCCATCTGCCTTTGTGAAAATAATAAACATGAACCCAAGACCCTTCCTCTACTTGCAATATTTTCTCTTTCAACAAAAAAATTCATGAAGTCTTTTTGTGATTACTTAATTTCACTTCACAGAATTACAGAATGGGTCAGGTTGTAAGGGACCACAGTAGATCACCTGGTCCAACCACTGCGGTGAAGCAGGGTCATCTTGAAGCACTAATCCTACAACAGCTTTTTTTTTTTTTTCAGTGCCATCATATCATCTGCCTTGCAGAAACTCAGGTGATAGATGGAATGCATTCACTTTTTCCTTAGGATTATTTGTCTTCTCAGAGAAAGTTAGCAGGCAATTCCTGTGCAATCTACCTTTTGTATCTTGGGTTTCATTTAATTTTATTCCATTTCCTGCCTATCTCTGTACACTTTGGAATGATACTTGCAAGATATTCATTATCTCCAACACCATTCTTAAATATAGCAATTTTTTTTATCAAGAAGCCTTCCAATGACCCTCACAAATTCGTTTACCAATTTCAGCCACATTGTTGAATAAAAACTTGCTCTTTTGAATCATTGGGTGCACCAGCTACATCTCAATCAACCTGAACGAGCCGCTTTTCCAGAAGTGGTGTAAACAGTGAACTCTCTACCCTCTACCTTTTGTTGGTCCATACAAATGCTTTGGGCAAACACAAAGAGGCCTCTTCTGTCATGTCCAGCTGTTTGTTGATTCATTTGACATATTCAGATATGCTTTCACATGCTCTGAAAATTACTTTCTGACTCCTTATGAACTTTCATACTCTCAGTTTAGTCTTAATAGCAGGTTCAAGTCCTGGCATATTGCTAAAGACAACTTTTAGCAGAGGGTTAAGGTATGCCCTGAATTTGGCTCCCATCTCAAATAGTTGAATTTCAGTTCTATATCCAATAAACCAATGAATAGCCTCATTCTTTCATATTTGGAAAAACTATTTTTATGGAAAGGGAGAGGGAAGTATTTGTCTCCCAAATCTGCTGGGCGGAATGGTGTGGTGCTGCTACTGATTTAAGCTCCATCCCTTTCAAGCACGATTGGTTGGCTGTGACTAATGGACAAATTGATGTTGATTTCATGTCAGGATCAGTTGCAGAAGATTTGGGATGACATTCAATGCCTTTAATGTACCCTGTGACAAAATCAGCTGTTTTAATTTGTAATAGTATATAAAAGTGTGTTTTAAATACAGCTATAGTGTTATATATACAAAAAAATGGCTTGCTATTGTTAGCAAAATATAAATACCCTCAGGTCAAAGATTTTACATATGAAGTTCACCAAAACTGTAGAAAAACTAGATCATGACCTTCTGAAAACTTCTACTAAATAAATCCATCATTTACTTCCTAAGAAGGTATTTAAACCAAAAGAATTCTAATGAAGACCGAGTCCTCCCTGATTGTGACATGAATGTCTTTCTTCTCAGCCGAGGTAATATTTTCCTGTGTGTTTTAAGCATCTAATTGCTGCTTCTACCATTTAATTCCTTTAGGTAAATTTATAACACATTGTATTTCATCTGGTGTAGGCAGAGGGTAATAACTATTTAAACTTAAATGATATAAGGGCAACATCTGTTACTTAGTAACAGGTAGGGAGCTGTTTTTCTAAGCTTTTTTGGGCAAATTACATAGCTCATTACACTTAGAGTCACCCACATCCTACACAGAATCTGTGGTAGTGCAAATTACGCACACAAATGGCCTTGGGGGCATTTTTGCGCTAAACTGCTTCTGCTGGGGCTGATGTGCCTGGGAGAGGGCTGGTACCACTTGGACTGCTGAGTCACAGCACATTCCATCTGGATTCAAGAGGATTCTGCGCCTTGAAGTCTGCAAGGCTGCAATTCTTGCCAGACATTCAGGACTGCCTGAAAGGTTTAGCCTTGTAAGCAGAGAGGTGGAGGGACAAATAGGTAGGTAACAAGGAGATGGTGAAACAAAAGTGATCCATATGACATTTAAGGCATGTGAAAATTAACAGACAGAGAAATGCAGTCATCTGAAATAAAGGGACCAAGTAATCTAGAGGGGTCCCTGGAGTATTGTAATACCAGGAATTTGGGCAAAGGTGGAATAAACAAGGAACGCTGTTAATTAAATAAAATATTAAGTCGGGTTCCAAGCTTCTTTAATAAAGCTTTCCTCTGCTAGGCCTGCTGCTGAAAATGGATAACATCTCTAAAGGTTTTGAAGCGTTTCAGGTAAAGTCATACATCACTAGTTTCTTCTCTGTTGCAGCTGATGAGAATGATGACACTGGGTGCACGAGGCTCAGGTGTGTGACGCTCAAAGTACATCACACACCCAAACCCATTGCATAGATGACTTCTGCCCTGTGCTACAAAACGGCGCATAAAAAGGAGACAAGCTCTGAAATGACATGTGAATGAAGAAATTTGTATCATTGCAGATGAAAGAAGTGGATATTGCATCTTGAGGGAAGGTATAAGCAGGAAGAGAATTAACACTCTTGGCCCTCATGTATAGGTTTTGATATTTTTTTTATCCTCTTCCCTTTGTGCATGTGTCACCCACAGATTGTGGCATCTGACTCTGACAGCAGCGCCTGAATGCAGAACTGCCAACGATGCTGAGGAGCTATGGAGTATTTGCTCAGCATGGGCCACTCTTATGCCACTTCTGCTACCACACCTCCTGTTTTCTGTTTGCTAGTGACATTTCTTCAGATATTTTCCTAAGTGTTTTTACTTCACAGCCCAGATTTAGAGATTAATATAAAAGATTGACATGAATAAGCATAAACAATTACCAGGAGACTGATGCAAGTTAACAAGGTCTCAGTTATACCTCTTACACCTGATTCTTTAACTTTTGTGCTCTTTTCTGATAGAAAAGAGCACTAAGTCAGAACTGTCTTCCGTATAGTAACAAGTAGAAAAATTTAAGAAAATCCGTTTTGATGAGGCACTTTCTGAAAACAACCCAACTCTTACTAATCAAATCTTTTAGAAACCAATACAAAATAACCTTTCCACTTATGAAAAAAATCTCAGAAGAAGTAACACTTCAGGCTAATTTGCATGCTACTTTCAGTTGATTAGAATCCATTATAATCAGGATGAACTGAGAGTGAAATGATATGCTGAAAGTTTTGAACCTTTGCAAAATTATTCATAGCTTGTATAAATATTTAAGGATTAGACACATTTTATTGTTTAGCACATTGAGGCCCCAATCTTCACATTATGCTCACAGTGAATTTTGAATATTAAAATCAAAAACTGAAACAAATATGTTCAACAAAACTACAGTTGTGATAAAACCGAAAATCATTGAGGTGCCTGGGGCTACAGGAACTGCACATGGAAATTAATTCTGAGCCATAAACTAACACGGGGGCTCCCCTCCACTCTCAAAAGGTTTGGGCAAGCCCAATCACAAATACAGGCTGGGTGAAGAGTGGATTGAGAGCAGTTCTGAGAAAAATTTGGGGTTGTTGGTTGATGAGATTCTCAGCATGAGTTTTCAAAGTGTGTTTGCACATCAGAAGGTGCATCACATCTTGAGCTGCATAAAAGACTCACGGGCAGGAGGTCAAGGGAGGGGATCCTGCCCCTCTGCCCTTGTGAGATACCACCTGGAATGCTGTGTCCAGCTCAGGGACCCCAACCATAAGAAGGATGTGCACCTGCTGTAGCAAGTCCAGAGGAGGGTGATAAAGGTAATCAAATGGCCGGAGCAGATTGGATAGGGAGAATCACATGTGGAGATTCTGTGTGTTCAGTGATGGAAAATGCTCTCTTGGATAGGTGGCTCAGTCACAAGCTAAAAAGTTCTGTATTGATTACCAAAAAACATTCTAACTGCATGGAGGAATCTAACGCCAAATAAAATTAGGCATATGCACAAAATTTTTCATTTGAATTTCAGAAAAAAGATGAGTGTCAAAAATTTGTTTGAAATCATGTAAATGTTTAGAAATAAGTAACTGAATATATTCAAAATATTACATGTAGCTTCCCAAGCCCACACATATACATAAGCTGTAGCAAAAATGAATTGTCACATACATGAAACACTTTCAAAATATCTTCTCAAACTATGAGGAATAAAAACCCAAAGTAAATGTCATATGCAAATAGCCACATATATCAAGGGGTTTTGGGAAATAAATTCTAGAGTTGGGCACAGATGATTGCAACTACAAAGAATCAAGTATATGTTCATTTTCATTGTTTTTTTCATGGAAACAAAACTTACTTTTTGAATTAAAGCTACTGATAATTATGCAACCATAAGAAAATGTATTTATTCAATACGTTTTGTTTTTACATGCTTGCCTACTTCTTTCTGAGACAAAGGCAAATTTCTAGGCAAATTAATACAGAGGTTCTTCATACTCATACATATATAATCAAATTACTAGCTGGGATTCTGTCCCAAGACACATGGTAAAAATATCCACCAAGGAAAATTACGGAAATGTATCAAAAACCTCCTTTTTACTAGGATGGGTGATAACTCTGTTATATGAATCTCCTCCTCCTTCCTTTTTCTATTTTAGACTACGCTTTGAGCATTCCTGTGTGCTTGGGTTCATGCAGATTTTATTTTTATATATGTTTTACATAACCTTCAGGAGAAAGAAATCTCTGAATTCCTGCTCTTGACCATGATGTTGACATTATGTGTCTATCAAATAGTACTATTCTGAACTAAATTTACTTTGCTGATTATTGTAAATAGACAGGTCTTTCCAGTGAAGAAAAGAGAAAGATTTTCAAGACCATCAAGGGTAAGAATAAAGTTTAAAATTTAAATAAACTGCAATTTTTTTATCTACCTAAATCTCATCAACTGGAATTGATGCAGTTGCATTCATGCAAGTATATACTTCACATTGTAGCAGATGAGACATCTGAAAAAGGATAGTGGATGCAAAACACGACTTAAGGATACCCACTTTTCTAGTGGCTGCTGGAAATGACAAAGCATTCTATTTTAGAGAAGGATAAATTGTCCCCCAGAAATATTTATCTCTTTCTATTTATCATAGAGCAAATCTGGTTTACCAGATTGGGTCATGTATTCAAATCTTACTGGCTGAAATTAAGTAAAATGAGTCCTGTCTCAAGCATTCCCAGTGCTACACACTTTTTTTAAGGATCAGAAATGTTTTCATGTAAGTCAAACAGTTCTAGTCTACAGGCCATACACATATTATTGTGGCAATATGTTGACCAGACCTTTCCTCCTAACCTGTAAGTTTTTTTGTCTTGATTTATCCTACAGATTTAGTCAAAGAACTGAACCAGCCAGTGTGTATGGATAAGATTTTGGAAATCCTGTCGCAAACCGCAGGTTGTCAGTATCTACAAAGATAAAGTTTGGTGATGCTAGATTTTAAACCTGAGAACATGTTAAGTTACCACAAAACATGTCCATAGGTAATGTGCGGTAACTTCTGAAGCTTTTGAAAAACTTGAAATCATTCAACTTGAAGGAGATAAGCATGCATATATAGCCCAATTCCTTTCTGTAAAAGTTCCGCCAAGTCCAGAAAACGATTTTTTGTTTGTGTGCCACTAGCTGATAATTAAACACTGTGGAAGAGATCTTGGTAAGTCATTTCCAGCTGCCTCTGCTTCCTGTTGAAATATCAAAAAATAACAGCAGTTAAAAAACCAACTGGTGTTGCAGTTCTTCTATATTGGTTCTTAAATAATCACAAATTCAGCTGCACAATTCCATTGTCATCAAATGGCACATGTTATTGGCTTGCCATGAATGCAAATGTTATATCTTAAAAGTAATAGCTTTGCCTGGAAAAGTTTCAAGTCCTGAGGATGGTTTTAAACTCAAATTTCTACAAAATTCATGTGATGAGATGTCTCTGGGAATTGTTGGTTTCAGCAGTACCTAATTCACACCCTTAAGCATACACAAGTGGGAAAGGAATTTCAAGACACAAGTCCTTTTCTCATTGAGTTAAAATGTTTGTCTTGGCATAGGGCTTACTGCTCACCACTGTTAAGATTTTTGGGAGCATTCATAATTATATATTTTCTAGAAGTTACAGAAGAAAAAGGACTGATGAAAATTGAAGAGATATCATATGTATTTTTTAGATAGCCTTTGATGGTGTTTTTTAAAATCTGGAAACGTTGAGATGAATCAGCAACGTATTGAGATTGTAAATGGAATGAGATCATCAGATTTATTTTTAAGTAGCACAATGCATTTCAAGCCACTAGTACAATTGAGCTGTTTAGGGTTGACATACAGATGGACACAAAACCTCCCCTATTTGTCAATCTTCAGAGTATTTCTTTGATGGAACTGTAATGGTGGAAATGGCCCAGAGGAACTAAGGAAGATTTCAATCCTGAGTAAATTTTTTTCAGAGTATGTAAACAGCTGATGATCTGATTAATTATCACAGCAGTTTTCTTGCTCATCAACATCTCTGCTTCATTTTCCCTTTCCATTCAGTTTAGGGTTTACATTGCTCTCAGTGTATAAGTTATTTCTTCTGCCTTCCAATATATTATTGCAGCAAGTCTTTCTCCATTTTTAGATAATATTTATTCCAGCCCTTACCAAATAATTTAATTTTTCCTATTATTGGATTTAGCCTTAAAGATCAGGAGCCATTATACTTAAATATTCAGAAAATGAGTATTAGCAACTTAATTTTTCCTTTATTTTCCTGTATAGTGGCATGCAGCGTCTCATCTCCTCATTATATTTCTTTTTTATTTTTCTCTAAGGGCTTTGAGAACAAAAATGAAAATTGAACTACTATTTAATGACATTTATACATGTCTTATTAGTGTTATTTGCACTAGCTGAATTCACATTTTAAAGTTTGCAATTCATCTATAAAAGTAATAGAAATTCTGTTTTCTTGCTAGCTATTGTGGGGAATGGTTTTAAAGTGGCTATAAATCCATTGTCATAATTAATTGTAGAATGAAGGACAAACCCCCAGCCTGACATTTCTTTCAAATTAAAGAAGGCCAGACTGGTTTGATTGGACATTTTCAAGGGGAGAGGGGAAGAAAATGCCTTTGGGTTTTTTTTGCAGAAAGAGAAATGTCACCTACATAACCAATCTTAAGTGTTATTTATTATTGATTTAAACATCTCAGAGTCTTCTGAGTAATCTGTAGGCACGAAGAGCAGCTCTTTTACTTAGAGAATTTGGACACTGAAAAGATATTTAATATGAATGAAAATGGAGAGGTTTCTTTTATGTTATGCAAAGTCAAGTCTTGATTTTAAGGACTACTACAGAATTTCTGCATGAGCATGAACAAGTGACTTTGGTAATAGTCACGTGGATGGATGTGGGTTCCTGTTTCTGCATTTGAAGGTGTTTAAATACACTCCAGGGTCAGACCATTAGAATGTCACTGAACTTGTGTGAATACACTCTTCCTAAGACACCACCTTCATGCAAATTGAGACTGGGGAATTTACCTATTCTGCGCTTACAGCCCACAAGTTCATTTACAAGAGTGCAATTGGTTATTAGGAAATATAATTTTCAGCTATTAAGGAAAGTAAAGTCAAGCCATTCATTTGAGTTAATGCATGAAATACATTTTTCCTCATTAAAATTATGAGAAACCTTATTATTAGGTTGCTCAAAACATCCAGTCTCAGAGTCTAACATTAGTTGATTACATTGATTGGATTTCCCTCTATACAGAACAGAGGGGATGATTTATAGCAGGAACCACAGATTTCCAACCCAAATGTTAAAGAAACACCGTGAATTCTATGTACAGTCTCTTCCAAACTTATTTGCTAATACTGATGTTAAAAAATCTGTTTAGGGCTCATCACCATTTTATTTTCCCCAGAAGAGTCCTATGAATATGACTGAACAGAAATTGCCCATTAATCGTGGGGGAGAGCAAACCCATACAGTTGTAATTTCAGAGTGACTGAACCCACGCGTCCAACGCAGAGGATGAAAGACTCTGCCCCACCTGAAACCCAAAACTCCTATCTCTCAGATGTTCCAGGGCCCAACACATCAGACATGGCCCCTCACATGAAAAGGTAACGCCTGGGACATCTGAAAAATGCTTGAAGGTTCAAGGACTGAAAGACTATGGCACAAAAAATCCCTATGGTGTACATAAAATCAAGCAACTCTTCCCTTCCTGTTAACATCCCAATGGCTCTGCCCAGTCACCAGCCAGCCAAGAATTTTGGTTCAGAGCAAACACTCTTCATCTCCCTTGCAATGATATTTCATTCCTGCATAAAGCCCTTGGGTATTTTTAACCTAGTGACTCTCCTTTGTTGGGCTTTTCAGACTACTTGAAGCTTCTCTGTGTTGTGAGCTGCCTGGCATGCCAGTAGTTCAGCTGCCATAACAAAATGCACAATTTTAAACAGCTTGTTTTTAAATTAGTGTCATCATGATATATTCATTTGTAAAGTGCTTATTAAACATCTCACATAGATTTCCATGATAATTTCTAATTACTTTACTTAGTTTTCCTACAGGAGGGTGAAGTAATAAGGGAGATTATACAGATAAACACAAAATCAAAGAGAAAAACATCAAAAGTGAGGAAAAGCATAGAATATATATATCTCTACTGTCCAAGAATAGCACTGTTACCAGGATTACAGAATGGAAAACGAAAATCACTTTTATAATAGAACAAATAGTCTGATTGTTCCAATAAAACCTGTCTTTTAGGATCTGCAGTCCACAATCCTTTTAAAAGTGGAAGTTCTTGTCTCATTAAGACTTGAAAATGTCCCTATTTTCCAAGAAGAATCATAGAGTCATAGCAATATTTGGGTTGGAAAAGAATTCAACCATTCAGCCATTAACACAGCACTGCCAGCTCCATCACTAAAATGTGTCCACTCTACCACCACATCTACATATCTTTTAAATCCTTCCAGCATATCCCAGGGCAGGCTGTTCCAATCCTTGACAACCCTTTCTGTGAAGAAATATTTCCTAATATCTAATCTAAAACTTCCCTGGTGCAACTTGGTTGATAGAAGCATGCATACTAAATGTGAGCTTACTGAATGTAATGATCTTCTTGAAGTAGATCATTAATATTTTGTTTTATAAAGCTGTCCTAATTTTATCTGGGATAGAGTTAATTTCCTTCTCAGTAGCTGGTACAGTGTTGTGGTTCAGATTTTGTATGAGAATAATGTTGAAACATCCTGATGTTTTGGATTTTGCTGAGTAGCAATATTTTAAAACAATGTTTCAGGTTAAATTTTCTTTCTATACAGATAGGGAATGATTTTTTTACGCACATCCTTTTACAGTGGATAATTAATAATCTCTAGATTAGTGTTGCTGAACATAAATTTGGATGGAGGAGTAACAGTAAAAAATCACAGACCAGCTGTTAACAAAAGCCCAGTAATGAACAGTGTCAATTAAATTAGTTTGTTCAAAATAGTCACTTAAGTAATGTTCAGGACTGACAGAGTCATCTACTCTCAACACATTTTTTTTGAACATTGTATTTGAACAGGGAATTAATGAATGACAAACTCCTCTTACACACTCAGGATCAATCTGTGTGGGACTTTAAAGCACAGTAATTTGTTAGTCTTCCTAACCAAATGCTTCAAGAGAACATCATATAGCAAAGACAAGCTGAAGGGATGGTGCAAAATCTGATAATATCTCATAAACAGGAGTTTTTCATGTCTTAAACACATTTTTGGGTAAACAGCGAGGCAAATACGGCAAAATCAGGTTTATATGTGTGCAAAGCATTTAGCTCAAGGTAAAGATAATTCAAGGCTCTAGAGAATTTTCCTTAATCAGAATTAATTCAAGAAGAGAACTTGCTTCAAAGGAAGGAAAGGAACTTGCAGAAGGAAAGCATTTATTAAGATACTTGTTTCCATTCAACTGATTTTTCCAATAACCACATCCACTGGAATAAGAAATTCAATTTAGAAAACAATTTAATGTATCTTAATTAAATATCACAGACCGTTGAAACATTTTTTTCTAAGATCTAATAACAAGATGGCCAATTAAGATGTTAATTCTGAAATCAAAGGCAAATTGTACCCTGTGATTTGCACAATGTTGCTGAGTTTAGGAGTTGTTTATATAAACAAATGAGAACAATCTTTGATTTATGTGAGTGATTTGCCTGTTTTCTCCTGAATGCTCAAACTCTTCCTGTCTTTTTAAGTATATGAGAGAGGGTTTAGCTCTCTCACATACTTAAAAGGCTCAGACAGGGAGTAAAATGGACTAAAATATTTGAAGGCCTGAAACCAATAGCTGGAAAGCTACCTAACTAGGAGTAGTGAGTAGAACCTATCATTAATATTACTTTAGAATCTAAGATTCACAGACATAGTCCAGGAGTCTGGGGTGTTAAGACCTCTGCAGGACTAGGCTGCATCAAATACTTAGAAATAAAATCAGACAAAAGAGTAAAAACAAGACAAAAATACATAAAGATAGGAGAATAAAAATCAACAGTATAATGAGGCAATATGATATTGACTTTCTGCTCACTACTGCCAAGTTTTTAGAAGGAACATAGAGGACAACATCTAAACTGAGATTTAAAGGAGGATGAGACATTTGTGAATCTTGAGAGGAAGCATGTCCCAGCTATAAAAGGCTGCTAGGGCAAAGAGTGCTTTGCAGAAATCACCACTTCCTGAAATACTTATGGTCAGAAACATAGTTCACATTACTTTTTGACTGTTCCTTATGACTTGATACAGAATAAGGTCAGCATTTCATTTGAAAATTAATTTTTCTTCTGGGATGAAAAATAACAAAAAGAAACTCTCTAAAACAGTCAAAAAAAATAAATGTTTTTTAGTATTCCTTACAACTATTGTGATTGATTTGAAAGTCCCTTAAAATGCCAAAGTTGAATTTGTTTTGTTAAAATAGTTGTGAGAACTACATTCCCAGTGTAATACAACTATAATGAATTGAATGACAGTGAGGGGAATGCCCACCAAAGAAAAAAATTTTAAAAATTAATATAATGGAAAAATTTTCTAGTTGCAATTTGTAATTTGGGATTGAAAACCATGTAATTTATAGTAGTCTAGAATGATTTTTTTTTAATTCTTGAAGTTTCTTTTTTCAGAACTTTGAAAGAACATGTATTATTATAGCTGAGGATTTTTCAATTCCTCTTCTATCCAGATAAAAGTTAATTTTTCTAAAGTGAGTATTTTAAAGAAAAATAATTTTTAATAAAGTTTCAATAAAGTTTATGCAGCAATGTTATTAATGAATATTGATCAGTAATTTTTTAAAACTAATAATTGATTTCTTTTGAATCAGATGATGTTTCTGGTTCTTGACCACTGATACAGATTGCAATAACAAAACGAGCATGTACAACTTTAGTCATTTTTTAGAAAATCAATTTTCAAAAGACAGCAGCTCAAAAATACCCTTGCAGATGATATGCAGGAGTATACAATTAATCTTAGAAGTAATTTACCATCTTCTTCTGATAGTAAATTCTCAATTGTCAGAAGCATATAAATTTTTAGTATCACTGTACAAGGATCTGGATTCTGTCTTAAGAGCCCTGAGTGAGAAGGCCACCTTTAAAGCTGCTACATATTTGGAAGAGAAAGCAATCCTAGAAATCATTTTGTAGTGTATCTGTGCATCTGGATTCACCTTGGTCTGTCTCTGATAGCTCCCAGACACTAAATCACTAGAAATGTCAGGATGCAACATCCTCAGACAGATCAGTGGAGCTGAAATCAAGACCAGGAAACAAATTTCTGCCTTGAAATTTCTCACGAATAACTGCTTTAAACTTTTGAAGTTTGTAGCCTCCAGGATAGTCCTGGCTGGGAATTCCTAAACCTGGAAGAATTTTCAGGCACTTGCTTCCTCAGAGTCAGAGGGAAGCACTCAGTCTGTTTGGTAGGCTCAGCTGTTCCTTGGCACATCCAACTGATAGCTCCTTTTATAGGCAAAAGGCAGCAGCAGATGTCAGAACCTGCCTCTGAGCACAGAGAGAAGGTGCAGAGGTATGCAAGAATGTGATTTTACTCTGCCATTTCTGGGAAAAAAGGATTCAGGGTGAAGAATTTTCTTTCCTGAACATGTGTAAGTTCATACCCTTGAGTAGATTCTCACCATAGACATACCCTTCTTTTAAAGAGAGATGTCTGTTCCCTGACTTCACATCTGTCCACACTTCTGAAGAAAAGTGACATTTCTGTTTTCCCACAAAGGCAATATTCCCATCTGAGAGAGGGATACATTAGTGAAAATTTTGTCTTCCCTGATTCTCAGCACACAATGGATGTTTGGAGGCATTCACCCCAAATCCCCAGCAGAGGACAATTTTCCTTATCCTTGTCTGAATCACTGTGTACAATGTCTACACCTTGCTATTGGTTATTGGAGTAAGCTCAGGCCAATTTAACACTGGCCTTAAGATGAATCTTGTTCTTCTGTCAGTGCTATATAATGGTCAGAGAGAAAATCTATTTAAAATAGGAATAAAATTATGACATAAAACCACTAGTGCTTACTTTGAAGAGCAATCATCTCCTTTTCTCTAATATGTATGACTTGAGGTTCAGACAACACTCATGTTAGAGAACCAAAGAGGATATAACCTGAGTTCAGGATTAGCATCACTCTTAGAGAAATTTAGCCGTCACCACCTGTTACAAGAAAGCTTCAGATAAAACCCAAAAAACTGTTTCTTTGCCTGGGATCTATGCTCTAACCCTGAGCACTTCAGAAGGAAGGTATTAATTTTCAACCGGTCTGTTGGAAATACCTTGCTGCTTTCCTGGTGTTAGGAATTTCTGCACCTCCCAACCCAATTATTGCAGTGGAACAAAATACAGGCTCTGTGGTCCCTGCACTATTTCTTTGTTGTGGTTCTCAGGGTGCTCCTTTGGCCCTGTAGTTTTTAGCTGGGAGAGAGGAGTTAATGCTTTGTTGGACTACAAATCACTTACTCTTCTGGTTACAAGTGCACAGCTAGGATGAAATAACATGCCATGGAGCTTCTGGCTGACAGCAGGTGAAACTGGCAAATTAAGTTCAATGTAGTGCTAAATAAGGGGGGACATGATTGGAAAATACTAATTACCTTTACCCAGCCCTTGGACTGGGATGTTCCCCATGACAAGGACTTATGGAGCAGGAAGAAGTAATTAGATTTCTGACAGAGAAATTGCTATGCAAGTAATTAATCTATTTTCCTATTGCTAGACAATATCAGTTATATATCTTACATTAAAAAGAAAAAAATCCACATCAAGTTTCTCAAAAATACAGCTAAGAGATGACAACTGCAGAAGCAGTTCTGTCTTTGATTTTGCTTTTTAAAGACCAAAACCAATTGTTCATTCATTAATGTCTTTCTCTGAAGGAAATTTAAAGTAATGAGCTATCAACAAAACCAGGCAAACAACCTGCAGTTGTTTTTTCAGTTTCTTGACATTCCCTTCTATGCAAGAGTTTCTAGCTCTTTGTATAAATATCTGGTGTCAGAGCAAGCAGCTAAAAAACATATTTTTGTATATTAATTTTGCCTAAAGTGCCGTAAAATCTCTATTAAGTATAAAAGTAACATCAAGCCCTTTATTTTGTGATGGTCATCCTCCTCAAAATATTGCTGATTTTACATTATATTACAGTACAGTTTTCTTCACATCTGAAATGCTCAGATAAAATCAGATCTTGTGTGGCTATAGTGAATTTTTTTTTCTCAGGTAGCATCTACATGATACACATTTGGCTATAATAAGTAAACTGATTTAGCTAAGGCTTGAAACCTTTGAACACATGAAGAGTTTCAGAAATATAGTTAATTTACTTTGTTTTAACTCCTAGGGTATGAGTAATAATGTTCCTTTTTGGTATGCATTGGTAGAATTAAATTAAAAATCATATCAGCCAACCATATTTCAAAAAAGTCAGCATCCAAGATTAATACTGATTTGTGCATATCAGCACTTCAAGACATAGAATGCTTGGAAACATACCATTTAAAATGTATTAAGTGACTGTGCTTTATAACTATGCAATTTCCCAGAACAGAGATGATTTACTCATTATAATTCAGTCTGTCTTTACCTTCTTCAGTGTCACTAACCAACATGAACAAAGGTTGAACAGTATGACCTCTTAGCAAATATAAGTTTTATTAACTTAAGCTTCCTAATTAAAATACTGTTCATTTAATAAATTCTGTTATTACAGATTTCTAATATGAAAATGATCAACAAAGTTCAGCTTGGGCCTTGTTCCTTGAAATGGTACATGGCTTTTTTTAATCTGGTCTTCTTGAAAGTAGTATATTCTTGCCATAATTTATAATGTCTTTTCAAGGAAGGAGTGGATGTAATTCCACCAGAATGAGGTTTAGTGAGTTCTGGTACTTCATTCACCTTGTCAGTTGCCTTCAGCCTTAATCTCTGAAGAGACAATGGCTTCACTAAAAACTATCAATTCAGCCACAGTGAGGGGGAAATGTGCTGCTGTGTGTGCTTTGTCACTTTAATAGAGTGATAGAAAAATGAATTCCACCACAAGTTTACGAATCAGAAGTTTTGATTACTCTGGGTAATACTCTTCCGTAATCACTCACCAGTGCTAGTGAGGTGGGTTCACCTGTATAAATCTCTGCTGTGCAGGTAATCTTTTATGTTCAGATCTTCTAGGTGTTTGAAGTACAACTAAATCAACTCAAATGTGAAGGTGGAGAAAAAATCTGCCTGCCTTTCCCAGTCCCACTATCCTGTAATTGAAAAATGGAATACATGTGAAAGTAGCTAAAAAGCTGGGACAGGTGAGCAATTGCTGTCCAAGGGGCTGAACATTTCTTCCCATTTGTCTGCCACACAATTTTCTGCGTCTCACCTACACAGAGGATCTCTGTAGCTAAGATACTAAGATGAGAACAGAATTGATGGCAGACTTGCCAAGAGAAGAGACAGTTCCTGGACTCCATGGTTTGGAACAGATTCTCTTTATCAAGACACAGTAACATGGAGCTACAAACCCTTGGGTCTTCCGCTTCCACAAATACCTTCTCTGCAAGCAGACATGTGTGTGTGGTTTGTGTGTGTGCAGTGACTCACTAGTCCTGGGTGTAGACTCTGGGATGAAGCAGATAAGTCAGTAAAAGAAAGAGTTAAAAAGAACTCATGGAAAATATCATACCCTCTTACTGCAGAGAAAGACAACAGAAAGGAAACAGATCTAAGTGCTAATCAGTACCTTACTGCAAAACTCTCTTTGTCAAAGCGTTAATTTTAGAGGAGAAGAAACAAATTTTTTTTATAATAAAGCCAATTTTAGGCTCTCTTAACTTCATTAATCAAAATTCTTTAGCTTTTCTAAAGATCAGAAAATCTCAAGCATAATGCTAATTTTCATTCTGTTCCAAGTGCCTTTAAATTTTTCTAGGAATATATACTGGAGCACATTTTTCATTTTAGCTTTAATGTTTTAAAAAGTTATATTTTAGCGTGTAGCCTGCAGCAAATTGTGGAATAAAAATGCTGGGGTTTAAGATCTTAATTTATTTTTACCTCTTGAATTTATGTTTTTGAGAAGAAAGCATCCAATCTTTTCTCAAGCTTGAATAAAAAATGTTTTTATTGTTCCAACGGTATTTTTGATTCGTTTTCTTAGAACTAGAAGAGTCTCTCATTCTCAAAATAGGCTTACACCAAAATATTCTCTGAATGCTGCCTATCACTCTCAGAAGACATATTTGAAGAGAACAGTCTTAAGTCAGCCACCCATAGATGTCTTCCATTCTGAATTTTAATAAGCTGTGGGATAAAGTGGAGCTTCTAAGTCAAATATAAAATCAGAAGCACACATCTCTTGACTGAGAACAGAGAGGCACCCACAGATACACACAATTTCCCAGGAATGCCTCTGACTTGCTTTCACACAGAGCTGCAAGCACAGGTCTGTTGGCAATATGGAGTTATTTTTGAGATCTCCGCACAGTCTATTTTTCAACCATGTAGGTCATCTCATGAATTTGTCATTTTGCAATGAAAATAAACCTTATATAATTCTTCAGGATTGTTTGACATCTCTTTTTCTGTACTTTGCCTCGTGTCTCATTTCCGCTGGGATAACAGAGATCTCGTGCTGTTCCAAAGTGTAAAACCTGTTTTCTCTTCGTACTGAAAGTTGTCAAAGCAGAACAAGGGTAAGCATAAGTCTTTAAATATAGAATTTGCAGTCTTAGAAACTGCTTCCTTTGTTCCCCTGGGTAGGACAAGGAGTAATGGGCTTAAAAGAATTGTAGGTATGAGATTAGGAAGAGTATAAGGAGTAGTTAAGCTTGGGAAGGAGCAGACTGAGAGGGCTGTGTAATTTTTGTCTTTGAAATACTTTAAGCAGATCTATCCAAAGATGGATCTAGCATAAATTGGTAGAGGTGAATCAGTGCAGAAGTAAAAGACTTGAAGGAGCCACTGTCTTTTTCTACAGTGCTGAGGCGCAACTCTATTCAAACATATTGACTAACAAAGCTACCTTCCTTTAGCTGTTAATGCTAGTTGTAGGTGAGAAAGAGTAGACCTTTACTTACAGGAAGTAAATAATTCAGTTGGACACACATTATTTGTCATGACAAGGTTAGAGGGAAGGGGTGCCATCCAGAAGGAATCTGACAGATTTGAGAGCTAGACCCATGTGGACCTCATGAAGGTGAACAAGGCCGAGTGCAAGGGGCAATCCCAAACACAAGTACAGGCTCTGCAAAGGATGGATTGACAGCAGCCCTGAGGAGAAGGATGTGGGGCTGTTGCTGGATGAGAAGCTCAACGTGGTACAGCAGTGTGAACTCCCAGCCCAGAAATTCAAACTTATCATGGGCTGCATCAAAAGAAGTGCATGAAGAAACATTTTGGGGGAAGTGATTCTCCCCCTCTACTCTGCTCTCATGAGACCCTGGACTGCTGCTTCCAACTCTGGGGTTCTAACATAGGAAGGCTGTGGACCTGTAAGAGGGAGTCCCAAGGAGGGCCAGGAAGATAACCACAAGGGCTTCCCTCACAAACATGCCAAGAATTCTCCTGGAGAACTTTGCTCCATCCTGGCCTGGTGTCACTTTTTACCATTCATTTGCTGCTGGCCACTCCCAGAAACAACACATTGGTTTGATGGACCTTGAATCTGACCTGGTAGAGTATTTTCTAATGCTACATTTTTAGATGTGTAGAAGGTGTGCTTACTTGCCAATAGGCACACTTGGAAATTCTTCATTGTTAATTGTTTGCTTGATGCCATGGTAGACATCCACACCCATACCACCACCCCCACCCACCCCAAGAGATAGATGTCATTCCTGAAACAGCAAAATGAAGACATTCTTCCAAATAGGTGTAGAGCCCCATCCCCACTATTTTATCTACATTAGTGACTAAAATTGGATAGCAGGTGCAATATTTATTAGAACCAGGCCAGATAGGTGCCAAGAAAAACAAAAAAAAAGGATTTTAAAGGCATATGAGAAAATTTAAAAAGTCAAGAAGATTGATTTGCTTTCAGTGTATATGTTTGGTATGTTTACCTCACTTGTCTCCCTAAAATTCTCCAGCATAACTCGTGGGGTCTGAACCACAGAAAGGAAATTATGCTTTTTTGAATCATTGCACAAACAGCCTTGACCAACCACTTCACTACTTCCATCTGCAGCAGGACCCTGCTGCTATTGCTCACCCTGAGGGTCTCTGAGCCATGAGCCTGCCTCAAAGGGAGACCACAAAGCTCCTGCTCAAAACCAAGTTATTCTTTGCCCTCTAGTCTGCTTTATTTCTAAAGGCTCTGTCTGGATATAGGAGGGAAGACAACTTTTCACTTCTCTAATTTATTTTTCATCTCTAGCAAGCAAACCTTTGCTTTGCTGGTAAGTTCCTGGGGTTTTTGGGTAGCAATGAAGATTCTGACTTAATGTTGCTATTTACAGTGCATTTAATTACGAGATATACGATGATACCTTGGGCTACAGGTTCATGCCTGAACAAGAGAACAGAGATAAATAACGAGTGGGCAGCAGACAGCTGTCTTAGAGAAAACAGCTTTCAGGTGAGGCTGCACCGGACTCCTGCCTACTGTGGATTGAAGAAAAAGATCAGACTGTTCATACAGGCTGGGGTTGCACAATTTTACTCTAAAGGTACCTTTTCACCTGCTTGTTTTGGAGGAAAGATCTGCACATTTATACTGCATTTATCTTCCACAATTTTGTTGCAGGTTAGACAGCAAGAACTATTCTAGATAGAAGTATTTTGTTTGATTAATACTTCCCAGAAGTAGCAGAAACAACCAAAAATTAATCTAGAACACATTTCAGATCTACAAAATTTCATATCCTAATTTATTTTACAAGAACTTCTTCACCAGCTGGACTTGTACAAAGATAGAAAAAGGCATGTTAACCCACAACACACAGCATACTTTCTGGAAGGAAATCACTACATCCTTCACAGTGAGATCTTTCTTCATCCAACTAACGCTTTTTTAAAATCTCACAAAAGATTTCTTTTTAAACTCTTGAAAAGAACTCATTTCCCTCAGATCATCTCTTTTGCTTTAATTTTCCTTCAGCTATAGTTGCCCTTTTTATTTGCTAACCAGTTTTTTTTCACATATATTTCTGAGTTTCCTATCAGCTGAATTACTTTGGGGGCTTCCTGGAACTAATGCTTCTCCACATTTTATTCTCCCTCCTTATCCTCATTTCGACTACTTACCTTCTACTTAGCTCATTTGCTTCAATATCTCTTGGAATCAATAACAATTTCCTCCAATCTCTCTCCTCAGGAGCTAAGCAGATATCTTATCGGGAGAGGTGATTTGTGATGCAGAATATCTGTGTTGTTCTGAGAAGAATGGGCACTGCTTCAGTGGTCCTTCTGCCCTCTTGCAGAGCCTCACTTGACTTGCTTGTGATCATGACACTGCTAGAAGTGATGTCCCGCCCTTACCCATTTTCATCTGGACACGCTCTGCAGCCATGGCAAGCTTCAGAGGCACGGCCCAAGGCATCCTGAGGCACAGACCTCACATATCACAGAACAGAGTGAATCCTGAAAATGCATGAGCTGGTTCTTCATCTTTATAGGGACATTACAGAACATAGATATCAAGTCCTGACTACTTCAAAGGAGATGGAAACTCCGAGGGATGCCCTGCAGCTCTAGATTTCCCATTCCTTTGCCGTGGATATTGCAGCCAAGTTACAGTTTTATATTATTTCTGTAAATCCTGGCTAAGTATGGTATCTAAGAGTCATGTAGAGATTAAATCAGACTGATAAATTTTGGCCATGTTTCTTCAGCTGGACAGCTGAAAATCAGAATCAGTCCTAGAGCCTAAGGTCATATTTCCATCTCTGCTAAATTTTTTTATTCATTGTGTAGAATTTTGTCTTTAAATACAACAGAAAAACCTGGATAATTTTAATTAACTCCTTTTTTAAATCAGATATGATAGTGAATACAGTAGTAAATCTGCATCACCATATGCATAGGTGAACATATGAAGCAAATGGAGGTCCCAGTAATTTCTTGAAGATGAGTACTGCTTGTGGAAGGTCATTTGGAAGGTGGAGACATTGAGCAAGTCATTTTTATCTTTATATACATCTACCTTCCTTTTAGAATCATAGAATTATTAAGATTGAAAAATACCTTAAGGATTATCAAGGCCAACTGTTCACCTCTGAACCATATCCCCAAGTGCCACATGCACTTTGAACACTTCCAAGGATCGTAATTTCACCACTTCCCTGGGCAGGGAATTGTTTCAATGCCTGACCATTCCAATACCCTTGTTCTTTCCCTTTTCCTTCCTTTGGGTAGAAATAGTCTGACTGTCTTGCACTTGGAATCACAAATTTGCAAAATTTCTTTCTTTTGATTTTTAGGTTTTTACAATAACTGTTTTCTAATAATAAACAAATCAACCAGGAAAAGTTCTTTTGTCTAGAGGTAAAAGACACATAGTGACTGCATCTGTGAATCTTGATGTTCTTCTACCCCAAAACAGAGTATCTATGTATTTCTATGCTTTTTGGTAACAATCCCTTGGCGATTGCTGTCATCAACACCATGCGGAGTCCCATCTCAAAAGTGTAATTGACATAGGATAAAATAATTTCAGCAAGAAAAAAAAGAATATAATTATTTAGTGCTGTGGTAGTATTTTCTGAATCCATTTCATCAGGACAGTAATAGTCAATATTTATAATTTCTGGTGCAACTAATAGTTTCTAATTTATTATGAAAACCATGTGACTTAGCACTAAGGTACTTAGTCATTCTGAGACAAGTCTTGGAATTCCTGCAGATGAATGGCATCAAATAAAATTATTATTTCATAGAAATATCACAGACACTTTGTCCAAAGATCAGAAACCAAGCGTTAAGAGGAGCAGGATGAAGGTGGGCATACAACACAAAAGAAAATTTCAGCTGTTGCGTCTGAATATTACATAAAATGAGGAAAAGCTGGAAATCATGTACAACCAAGCTGGGGTTTTTTTACACAATTTATATTCCATGGTTCCTTCTGAAATCCATTTCAAAGTTATTCTGCTATGTGAATGTATTATTCATTCTCAAAGGAATTTACATGTAAGGATATCTCCTGGCATATGACCTGTGGCTGACAGAAGCAGTGAAGACAAACAGGTGAAGCCTGGTGTCCATACCTCAATTAAGCTGAGTAACAGTTAAGTTAAAATAACATTTTTTTCACATTTAAAAGTCAGCACACTCACCTTTTCATTTGAGGTTAAGTCCAATTCTTCAAGATGCATGAGGTAAATATTTGCCAAGTACTTAAAATGTTTTCCATTAATTAAAAAGCTCTGGAATGTTACAGTCACTAATGACATGCCACCTTGCATATCTGTCACAAGCAGGCAATGCAATTTCAGACACTGCATAGTAGGTCAAGAGTGGAGAGTTTATTGAAAGGTATCTTTTTCCTCCCATTGGGGCTGTAAAGGGAATTTATGTGATATGCTTTCCTCTTGGCCAATCTATTTTCTGTTTATCTGAGCATAAAACAGATGCAGTGAGAAATCCATAGCTTAAAAAATATCCCAATATTTTTGTAAGGCTTTGGATTGAAAATATTAGGGGTGAATCCAAATTAAAAATGGAACATAAATGAAAGCAAAGAGGAAGTGGAAATGTTGATTAATTTATGATTTCCCATAAATCTACTATGTGGCTTTGTGACTTTAGTTCTTTCTGCATTTGGAAAAGAAATAAAATAATTCGCCACTTAACAAAACAACAGGGAAGAATTTTTTGGGGAACAAAATAGTATTCATTAGTAGATGTAGATTTTCTTGTAAGCCCATGGCATTCCAGTGAATGGCACTCTCACTAACACTTGGAATGCCTTTTATAACTTTCTCATTTTAATGGGTAGCCCAGAGCAACTTCTGGATCAGACAAGGAATAAAAGTGTAAATCTTATCTAGTCCATTTGCCTGCATAGAATTGCAAGAAAAGGTAATTTTATGATCTTTCTTTAATTTCTGATGTAGCTGTTTCCCCTTAGAGCACTCTGAACCATCTGTTCTTCTCAAAATCTTGCCTACTATCTTTTGCCCCTACAAATGATGCACAAAAAGGTCCCCATTACAATCTGCTTGTATGAGATCTGGGTTTGTGCTGGTGTCACATCCATCCCAGGTCAGTGCCTTACCTTGTTCTCTACAGAACCAGCCAACCACCCTAGCTTCCAACCAACAGGTAAATATTTACAGACAACAGAGCCAAAGAGTCAAAAACCAAGAGAGCTCACAATACATCAAGGTCCTGGAAAACAGATCTTTAAATCCCTACAGGAACTCAGATTATCACTGGACAATAATATCATTGTTTTGCATCCCATCTATGTCAAGAAATTCTTTCAAGTTCTCTGTTTTTTCTGTTGCTTTTTTCTTTTGCCTCTGCCTCAAAACCTAGAGATTAGCCCATAGTGGAAGGAGAATATTTTCGTAAGAGTGAACATCTTTGTGGAACATTGTTACTCCACAATTCCCACACCCTACACTTGATTCTTGCTGCATGGCAGAAACACAAAACGCTGCTCTACAGACTAAGGGCAACTCAAAGCCTAACAGAAGTCCTCAGCTGGCAAAATTAGTTAGCTTTTGTTTGTTTATTTTTTTGGTTTATTTTTCCCAGGCTTGTGGGAGATTTTGATATCAAATTGGAAACAAATCTGTTGAAAAATACTGGATGCTCCAAGATCCTCGAGATCTCTGAAGTGCAGAGCCAAATGTAGAGAGACTATATCTCTCCAACCATCCTTGTCTGATGCAGCAGTTACTGGCTGGGGCATATTAACCTCTGTCTGAGTATCCACTTCTCAGTTATTACCTTGGAGTTTCTGCTAATAAATTTAAAGGATAGAAAAAATCCCTACATTTTCCTTTTTCTGTTTTTTTGTAAACACTTCCAGTTCATGCTGTATTTTTCACAGCTAAACTGTGTAGTACTGCCACAGGCATGGATACACCCCCAATGGTCAGGTACAATTAAGGATTTTTGTTTCAATTGGTAAGACTTTACCGTTTAGGTTTCTAAGAGAAGCTACCACTTTCAATTTACTCAATTAAAGTGGTATGCCCAATAACAATTTTCTTATAATTACTCCTGACAATTTCCACTGCAGCTAGAAACAGGTATTTTTCACAAAGAAAAAAGCCAAAATGGGCGAAACAAACAAAAACTTGAAGAAAAGCTTCAAAGCCTGTTCTTTTTAGACCTTGTTTTTTTTTGAAGAGATAATCTGAATTGCTTTACTCTTATTCACAGTCAGCAATTCCTGAAGTCCTTATTCATAAAAGCATCTCAGAGGGCTAAATTTAGCACTGTTGTACATAAATCCCATTAAAAAAATATGTACAGTTTGGAGTCTGGAGTAGTTAAGGGCCAACATAATTTTTAAAAACAATGCTTATGTGCTTCTAAATTTGGGTACTGCTGCAGATAGTTAATAATTTCTTGTATTTAGGACAGAAGAAGATAGCAAACATCCTATGGCACCAGATTCAGCTAGAGATAGTGGAGATGGCATTTGCTTCAATCTACTCTAAACTGTTGAGTAGGCTTTTCCACCAAAGGTAGTTATCAAGAGAGTCTTTGTACAAGTCCTTTTCTAGAATATAATTTCTCAGAGCTACTTGAAATGTTCACCTTACAAACAAGGGACCTAAGAAGGTCCTATTTTCTTAATTAACTGTAGAGTAAATATTGATGGGTACATGGAAGTGTCTAAATTGTAGACATCTATAAATGTTCATGTGAATTTCACCTTGAGGATCATGGTCTCTTTGGGTGTCTGTCCAGAAAAGGGCCAAGACAGTCCATGGAAGTCTCTACAGATAAAATGTATTTGAAAAGAAGGATAGAGATGGTTGCCATGTATCAGAGAAAGAATGAAAACATTCCCATATGAAAATGCCAAAATGTAGGCTGATGTCAAAGACTAAGGGCAGAGACAAGGGCCACAGTTGTTGCCTGTTTGCTTTTCCCCTTTGCCCAAGAGGGAAGGGCAGCTGTGTGCGACAGGGCAGACTAGGAACAAAAGCTGGTGTCCTACCAGTTGCACAGACTCAGTCTCCCACATGCCAAGGCAGTCCTTGAAAGTTTCCTTGGAGGTCTTAACATGACTTCTGGTTTCATTAACATCATTTTACTTGTATTCCTGTAGGGTTCATGCTTGGGACAACAACAGGCCATCCTTGCAATAATGCACTAAAAAGGCGCTGAGTTACATTAGTTGACTCCCAATATACTCCATTTTGGTTTCAATACATCCTTTTTCCTGTCTTGGTTAGGATCCACTTGTTGAATAAGGGGAAAATGTAAAGATCCTTTCAGGTTCACATCAATAACTTATTTCTCTGTCTACGAGCCAGGATCTTTTCCTTCTGGATGAACACGCACTAAGTGACTTTTCCTTTCTTCCTTTGGCAGTTAGGAAAGGAAACACTGATACCATTGAGCCAAGAGAAAGGATTACCTATATGTTGCCCTTAGGACACTATGCACATCAACACACTGAATCAGGAAGAGAAGGTGATAGTTTACAAACTTGGTTTTGGGAAGTTCTGTTTTAGGTACTCCCAGAGGCCACATCAGCAAACCTTACCACAGAGTTACTGGAATGAGACACAGCCTCAGGCTGTAAATGTACACAATGTATTTTAAACTGCACTGAACAAAATGGGTGATATAGATCAAAGATTTTTGATCTATATCACCCATTTTGCCCAGCTTTCCCTTACACATTGCTGCTAGGGGTGGCCAAGCAGACTTGTGTTCGCCTGGCATGTCATGAGAATGATGCATGTCTTTGTAGAGTTTGTACTGCTATGACAGAGCTGACATTACTTCCTATCTTTTAGATATGAACAGATATTGGAGAGGCCATGAGTCTGTGATGTATGTTCTTCTTGTCCAGAAAACAGGATAGCTTTCTTTTTTTGGCACTACTGACTAAAACAGCAGGCTATAAGTGCACGGCATTACTCACCTGCCTAGCAGCAAAAACTCTCCAGCGAGTCCCAGGCGCCTCATGGCCATCAAGAGGCCTCTGACAGTCATGCCTTCACAGAAGCAGGCCACCACTCTTGCCTTGGGCAGGTGGCTCCGAAGCTTTCGCAGCAGCTTGTCAAAGCTCTGCTCGCCAGCATTGCTGTAGATCTTGTAGGAGTGTGCAATGCAGATCCCTTCCTTGGCTGCCATGTCTTTGAAAGCTTCCATTCCACTTTCACCATAGTTTCCTAAATACAAACAGAAACACAAATGCACATGTTAAAATCTGCAGCAGCTTTACTTCCTTGGGAAACATCAGATATTTTAAATGTGTTACATATCTGTAGAGAGATCACTGTACCAGTCTCAACAATATCACTTTAATGTTTTAATTAATCAGTTTTTCAAGACAAGGTCAAATTTTCCTGGAAAATTCACTGCTCTCCAAGAGACTGCATCTCTGCTTAAACCAAAGGCTGGGTGAGGATCTGGTCCACAATGTGTACAACAGTGTATGCACAAATCACAATCTCTTCTGATTCTCTCAAACTGACAAAATGTGGAAAAATGCTCCTTGATTTTCTTCAATGAATAAAAAAAAATATGTTGAGAATTAATTTCTGGGTGTAATATTTTTAATATAAGCAAAAAAAAAAACAAACCCTTACAGCATCACCTAATTCATAATGCAATCTGAAAAGAAATTTTTTATTTTAGTTAGAGTGAAAAGTAAAATTTGTTTTGTTGAAGAAAAACTTCTACTGAAGAATGAATGATAAAATTGAGGATTAGTATTACAGGCATCACCAGAGCACAGATGAATTCAATGTGCTTTAATATTTTTCTGGGGTTTTTTTCCTGCTTGTTTGTTCTGAATTAAATTTCTACCAGTGGGAAAAGCTTCACATTTTCTTTCAATACCTTCTTCCTCTATGGGGATAAACTGGTGGTAGATATTAACAGAGAGATACCTTTTTCTTTTATTCTGTCTTAGCACAGACACTTTCTTCACTGCCAGGCCTAAATAGAAGTCACAGTGCTTAAACAGTGGATGTACTGATACCACTGACAGTCATCCCGACCAGGATTGTGTGCCTGCTTCCCTCTGCTCCTCCATCTGGCTGTTGAAATCTGTTTCATGTCTCATTTAAATAAGAAGGCCTCTGAGGCAGGAAATCTTTCTCAAAAGTAATGTCTTAAACCCTCAGCAATATTCCACAGAAATGCAACCAGTTAATTAATTAATAAAACTGTGAGTGTCAAGTGATGACGTTGCAAGAAACCACTGATCCTTGACAAATTTGTTAGCTTGCAAATGGAACAATCTGTAAGAAAGATTCTCTCTCTTTCCAGCAGAATTACAAGTACACAGAAGCACTGACAGTGAAAATGCATGCAAAGCAGTGAGGATCAGACATGGATTTGGACTGTTGTCTGGGGTTTTTTTTTTTATTTTGGACATTGGAGCCATCAAGAATTCATCTTATCCACCTGGGGAGTCATCCCTATCACTCTGGGGCTACAGCTCAGAGGCTTTGTTACACTCAGAACTGAATGTGAATGTAAAAACAGTGCTCTTACCATCCAAATGGTCAAAAAAGGCAAAGAACAAGAAGACAGGAAGTAACATTATCTTCCTTTCACACCAGCAATGAATCCTTGAGACCTTGAGATCACTAAATTTCCAAATTGCACCCAATCAGAATGGCAACATGAATGCAGGTCTTTCTACCTGAAGGGTCTTCCTTGCTGTGATTAGGCCTAATGGAAACCACATTATCATGCAAATTGTGCCCGGACAAAATGTCATTCAAACTCAGTTGTTGCAGTGCTTCCTGAGAGTAGTAAATCAGGAGTCCAGTGCTTACCCCTGGGTCATGCCCTTAGGGCAAACTGTGTTTCCTGTGGTACATGAGCATCAAGTGATTCCCATGGGATGCTGAAACAGTTCATCTAGAGGTCAAAACCATGGTGTCTCATGAAATATGTATTATAGCTGCCAAAGCCAGCCTGAAGGAAAAATTGGGGTCAGTCAGATTTAACTCCCAGCAGACCCGGAGTTCTTCAAAAATAAAATTAAGCCATTTGACAGGAAATAAACTACTTGGTCTAAAATTATTTTCATTTAGGTCATTCTGGATCAACATTAAATAGTCTATTTCACTTTTAACAGAAGATGAAAAGAATAAGGAAACATTGTCAATCTTTGCCATAGAAGATGTAAATTTGAGGAAAAACTATATATCTCAATATGTTGTTTTTGGCTCTGGTAGAGTTAATTTTCTTCACAGTAGTTAGTATAGTGCTATGTTTTGGATTTTTGCTGAACATAGGGTTGATAATATAGAAATGTTGTGTTGCTGAGCAGGGCTTACATAGACACAAGGCCTTTTCTACTTTTCATGCTCTCTTGCTGGTGAGGAAGTTGGGGGTACCTGGGAGGCTGGGAGGAGGCACAGATGGGACAGGTGACCCCAGCTGATCAAAGGGATATTCCAGACCATGTGGCATCATGATCAGTACATAAAGTCTGGGGAAGAAGGAGAAAGGGAGGGATGTTTGGAATGATGGAATTTGTCTTCTCAAATCACCATTACATGGGATGTGGCCCAGATTTCCTGGAGACTGCTGAACACCTCATGGGAAACAGTGATTTAATTCCCTGTTGGCTTTGCTTGTGTGCACAGCTTTTCTTTACCTATTTATCTGTTTTTATCTTGAACCACGTGTGTTCCTCAGCTTTTACCTTTCTGATTCTCTCCCCAGTTCTGCTGGTAGGGGAGTGAGTGAGAGGCTGCCTGGTGCTTCATTGCTGACTGGGGTTAAGTTATGACACCCAAAGACATTGAAATTCTGAAGATCTCATTCTCTGTCAAAAACCTCAGTGGAAAATTCCCACCCAGGTCTAGTTTACTTACAGAACTGCATATCTTTTATGTTGCAAATACTGCAGTATTTGCTTGTAAGTGTTATAAGCATTCAAACTTTTCTGTTTGAGTTGTGCTATTCTCAGGCTTGGTATAAAGTTGACAATAGGTTTAATTACAGTACTGAAAAATAGCAGGTCTTTTAGAGAGCACAAAGTGCATTAACTCCTTTCCAATCCAATAAAATCTGCTCGAGCACAAACACCATGGTTTCATCAAGCATCGAGACAGGGAGATTTTGTGGAACCATACAAAAAGTTATGTGTCATCCAAAATCATAGGAAACACGTTAAACTACCAGGAGTACTTAGGAAAAAGTTATGTTCTTAACATTTGGAAGAAAATACATCCTGGCAGTCCAAATCTGAGAGTCACTGAGGTCTCCAGCTGGGAAAACTACAGCTCTATGACATGAGCTCGAGGGAGATTTGATAAAAACAGAAAGAAGCTTTGCTTCAAGACACTCATACAAATACACCAGTGGTGCTCTTGCCTTGCTGATTTAACTCTATGCAATTAATTATTCATAGTGAATTATCCTGTTGTGCAAGTGTTTTGATGAGGTATGTATATCTTGTATGAGCTATACTGTGGGGATAATGAACATTCCTTGACGGAAAAAGAAAATCTTTTCTGTTAAATTTTTTTTGCACAATATAATAGCAAAAATTTCATCTGGGCTCTCTTTCTGAATAAAACATGTCTGTGCATAAACATATACATTTAGCATTGAAGAAATGAGAGTGGAAAAGAAGGTAAGGTACATTCTGTCATTTCCTTGAGGATGTAAGGTTCACAGTGGAAGAGAATCTCCATGCTTTCTGTATGGAACTGGTCTCCTCAAGGACATTATTCTTCAGTATACCTATAGGAGTACTACCAAAACTGCCACAGCAAGAGCAAGTCTCCACCATTGGGGCAGTTCCCACTGTTCAGCCAAGCCTATAACACAAGAAAAAGGATATAGGGGCTTCAGGATTTACACAAATGAATGGACAACGGTGATGTCTTTTGCAGCCTGTAGTTTTACTACCAAGTTAAAATTAATTCAGAACTCCTTAGCTGGAAACAAACTAACATTTTTTGGTAAGTCCCATATGATGAAAGTTTCCCACATCCTGGGAATTTATCCTTATACCTATTTTGTACCCACTTCTAAATGTCAATTCTGAAAGAAAAATTCAACAGAAGGGAAGGGTTGGTTTACTCTTGCTTGCTTAATTCCAGTTCATCAGAAAAGACTCCACAAACTGTCACGGATATATTTTCTGAAAAATACCTTTGCTAGAATTTTTCTCCTGAGAAGCTGAGAGGCCTAAGAAATGAAATGTAAACAATACCTATCTGATGGCTGTGGAATGTGGTCTGGAGATGGTTTACCAACAGGTGCATCTTTGATTGGTATCTTGTGGTTGTTTTTAATTAATTACCAATCACAGGTCCAGCTGTGTTGGGACTCTGAGCAGTCACAAGATTTTATTCTCATTCTTTTCTTTTCTAGCCTTCTGATGAAATCCCTTTCTTCTATTCTTTTAGTATAGTTTTAGTATATAATTTTCTTTTAATTTAATATATATCATAAAATAATAAATCAGCCTTCTGAAACATGGAGTCAAGATTCTCATCTCTCACCTCCTCCTTGGGACCCCTGCAAACACCACCACAACAAACAAACTAGCTGGAGCTCAAGTAGGGTCAATTTAAATTCAGCTCCTCTTTGCCCACCAAACTCCATCTCCATTTCAGTATTTGGAATCTGGCACCTTTCTACTGCTACTGGTTCTGCTGGAGGATGTATTACAGTTTTTTAGTTTATATTCCTGTCCTCTTGAAACTTTGTCTGGGGTGCTGTAATCAGAGCTATTAGCAGTAGATGGCTTTTGTAACTGTGTCCTCTTGGCAACAAGTAGTAGCTGGGTTCTTTTAAAATGCTGGTCTGGATCCTGCATGTTGCCTACCTGAACACCTGGCCCTAAGCCCAGTCAAAAGCTACCCCCATATGTCTCTTCATGTTTTTTTTTTAAAAAACCATTACATCATCGTGCTAAAGACTTGTCTCTGCTGCAGAGTTGGAATTTTGTTCAAAACTCAAGCATATGTGTCCCCACCTACAGTCTAACTGTAACAATCTGTTGGTTCCACTTCCAATGAATCATTACTAGAAACTATTAAGAAGCTTGAAAAGAACAGATTGTGCTTTTTTCCAGATGATGCTTAATATAGTACAGCACATAATAATACTTCAATCTGATAGAAAAGGGTCAGGCAAACTGCAGGCAGCTCTTGCTTCCCCTCCTGCCCAGCAATTGAGCCAATTAAACTACTTAACCATAAACCATTAAGAACTTATGTGCATTACAAAGCAAAACAACAATGTTTTAATTCTTAAAATATTTTGCAAAATGTATTGACATCTGCCCTATCAGATTAAAGGTTATCAATAGGAGGTGAAAAGTCTCTACTGTCAAATGGAAGAACAAACTGTTTTTTCTCCTGCTCAGGAATTTTTGGCATGTCATGTATGCCTTTTTGCATAAAAGAGCTTTTTTTTATCCATAGCTGTACATGTAAATTGTTATCAGCCAGTTCTTTTGTTTAGGATATTTTCATTGAGCATAGATGAGCATCAACCTTTAGGAGGGTTTCAAGATGTAGGATTGTTTCTGGCAGGTCACAGTGAAAATTCACAAAGCAAAAGAAGAGGAGCCTTGAGTGAAACAGAAGAAATGCATTATGTCATTCATAAGGCTGGTAATAATCCTACCTGTCACAAAGAATATTTATTTAAGCAGAAATACTCTCATTACTTTTCTAGACAAGGAAGCACAAACCAGAATAATATTCTATGCTGTGTCTGAGCCACAGAAAAGAAGTCAAGACAGGTTAAAATTTGCAGTACATGTTTTGCAAGAAATAAAGGGAATACAGAGCTTCATTTTCCTCTAGTTTCCATTTGCACTGAAAGGATGAACTTTGCAAGAATATAAAAAAAAAGAAGGTATAGCTTTGGTATAATTTTGAAAATGCATGTGGGAGTAATACCATATATTTATGAAAGGCAGCATGTTGGTTGATTAGCATGATGATCTTCCCAAAAGTTGAAGATATGGGCGTGTTTCCCAAATGGAAATGTTAGACTGTTAAAATTCAAATTAATCATGGAAAAAAACCAGTAGCACCTGCTACTACCTGCTAGAAATTTTCTACATTTTGCTCTTTTGACTGTAGGTCTTTTAAAGTACCTCACTATCAAGAATAGGGGCATAAACCAAGTCTTTTGAGCAGCTGGAGCAACCACATGCCACTGATACAACATGATCAAAATCACAGCCTTCTGTGTAGTTATGTCTGCAAATAGAACATGACAATAGAGTGTTACTTTATTCTAAAGGGTACAAACCAAATGAAATCAAAACACATATGCCTGAAATTCTGGAGTTGTCTATGTGTGTTTAAAAAAAAAGAAAACCCAACTTTTTTTCATCTGATCTTAATACTTAAATGATTTTTAGATGGGATTTCAGTTTCTATACTAAATATATATATGTAAAACAATAAAAAAATAAAATTAAAAGTTCATTTTGAAAGCAACCTATTAAAAACAACTTAAATGAGAATAGTTCGTCCAAATATATTCCGCTTAAATATTTCCAATATTTCCTTTTTCCTTAAAAATCACTTGGAGACTGGGCTGTTCCACCTCAATCATCTCAAGTGTTGGATAGCAACTTCAAGACCTTTGGGCTCTTTCCTCATAAAATATTAAACATGAAAATCTGAATTTAATGGAAAAAAGGGATAAATATGTACACACTTTTGTACGGACAGGTTTCTCCCAAGAAATGACCTCTCTATTGAAGAAGACAGGGAATGTTGACTGAGCTTGGAGAAATCTTCTCTCTGCCCTGCTCAGCAAAGGATCAGCACAGGGCAAAAATTTCCATAAGGGATTAAATTAGGAGTTTACTTACTCCATCTTTGAAATTGCTGTACTTGCCTTCTGTAAGCGCAGACAGTCTCAAAGTGATTGAAAGGACAAAATCTCACCTCTGAGGCCTCATAGGGGCCATCACAACTGATGGCTGCAGTTGGGACTCTGTCCTTAGCTGTCCATATGATAGTGGAGAATCATTTACATCTTTTCTTGGGTGTTAATCTTATCTGTTCAAACTGAAAGCTCTTCAAACAGCATTCATCTATTACCAAGTACTCACAAAACTCAGACTCAAAAGGGTTGCCTAAGTCCCTACATATGTTGCCTACTGCAATTCAAGGTGTGTCAATACAAAGAAACATTAGTCACCGTGATATCATGCTTGCTATAAGCCTAATTTCCATTTCTGTGAAGAGTTTTGAGGTTTTTAGTTTTCCACATTTGAAGACATTAAATGTTTTCATAATCACAAAAATGTTAGCTAAAGAAAGCCCTCCCCCCCACTTCTAATCTTCTTAAAATTCAATCCAGTGAAATAATGTGTGGAAATTCCAATATTGAATTTAGATATTGACCGATTTATCATGTAATGTGAGACTCATATTTCTTTCTGCAATGTAAAATAAAATTAAACATGTATTTTGAATCAGGAAAATATTTTTATTTCTAAAGTAATTAGCTAAAATATTTGAACATTTAAAAACAAATTTAATGTGTTTAATTAGGAAAATAATTAACTATTTACTATTAGTTTAAGTACCTAGTTAAGGTAGGTAAATAAGGTTAAAATAAAATAAGGTAAATGTGGGTAAAATACCTAGTAGTTTCAGCTACTAGGTATTTTCTGACTAGAAATTCTCATCCAAATGCATTTAGACCAGCTCTATTCATAAGATATTTGTTTAACTAACCAACTTTTAAATTATTTTAGAATATATAATATACCCCAAACATAACTGTACTTAATTAATTTTAAAAAATCTGTTTATTATCTCCTCATCTGAGATCTCATAAGTATCAGTTTGATATCAAAGTCTCTTCTCTCTCATCTTCTCTGAGCTATTTTGAAATAATAAATTAATTTCTCAAGAAAATGATGACCTAGTTTCACAGTTTAATGCACCCCACTTTTATGTATTTTTAAATTATCACCTCATAACTTTAAAAGAGAAACTCATTTAAACATTGCTATTATGTGAGCAAAGGGAACAGTGTGGAAGCAGCCTTTTCTGTATGCTTCCTTTGATCCCTCCAGCTGGCTGGACTGTCTGCAGCTTTGTGTCTCTTGTCCACTGAGCAATGTTTGAAGTCCTACATGATGCTAATGTCTACTAGAGGATTTAAAGTCTGACAGCTCTTGCAGAAACATGCAGACGTCTCTGACTGCTCTCCTTGTTTTCAGACTGGAGACATTAAGATTCTTCTGTACTCTGTGTTTGGGAAATAGCTCTTTCTATCTACCTGGGTCTAAGACATTTCCATGAATAAAAAACAGTTTGAGAATACCTGAGACTGACAGTATTTGGACTGGAGGCTGTTTCTTCCAGGACACAAAAACTAAGACAGAAAGGAGAGGGCTTTGCAGTGGGAACTCTTCGGTCTATGATTCTGTATCCTTCATTGTGGGTGTAGTGAATTCCCAAGGAACAGGGGTTTATTTACTGGCATTTGGACCTAGTCCCAATGTAATTTAGGCTTTCAATTATTATATGTCTTAAAAGAGTTGGTCCATTCTACAAATCAACAACATTACACTTCTATAAATTCACAAACAAGAACATAACATCATGCGATATTAATTCTTTACTCTGCTATGGTTTGCATCTGGTCTTTTTTTGAAGTACACATGATGTCTTATTCTGCTGATGCAGTAGGTGAGCAATACCAGAAGTCATCCAGCAAAAGGAAGCATAATTCAGAGATTATTAGATTCCAAGGCCTTCAATTAATCTTGAGTTTTCTGCCAAGTGTCTTTCTCTCTGCCCTCTGTCCTCATATGTGAAATGGAGGTAAAAATGTTTCCCTGATGGTTGTGGTGCAAGAATAAACATATTATGAAAATCTCAGACAACTGTAGCAAAAGAGCACCATCTACATTGGTCAGACTGAATGAAACATGACAGTTTTGCCTCACAAAAACCCACTTTTGCTTTGTTGCAATAACAATTACGTCACACTTATTGTAGTAACAATCACTGTTTGTTAAACATTCATTTAAAATCCAAAAAGGCCTAAAATTTCCCAACGGTAGTTGAAGTTGATGGTAAGGTTACTGCTAAGAATACACCTTATTTTCACTCTAAATGATTATGCACATTCATATTCAGAATCTTAATTTGGGACAAGAGTGAGTTTTGTGACTTTCTCAGATTAAACTTGGGGAAGAGATAAGAATCTGTGAAAGTTTAGTATGGTAATTGGAAGGCAGGTCTATTGACTGTATTTCCTGGGAGTGCTTGTCAAAAGAGTTTGAAGGGGGCAATATGAAATTTCTTGGAGTATACTTTTAGAGTATACTGTGAAGAACGATGAGAAGACCAGTACTGTGGGACCAGCTAATTTCTTGCAGATGTTCTCATTTCAGGAACATGGTACATAATTGTTGCCCCTTGGTCGATAACAGAGATTGAATTCTTAGAAGAATATTTGAAAAATGTATTTGATTTTGTTGGGATAAAGGTGGTTTTTTAAATGTACCTTCAGGTGCTATCTCTAGGACACTGTGATCCTCAGCTTTGGGATGCAGAAACTGAAGACAGAGAAAATAGACCAGGGTTGAAGGCAAGAATATGATCTTCTTCACTGTGTGGGTGACCAAGCACTGGAACAGATTGCCCAGAGAGGGTGTGGAGTCTCCCTCACTGCAGATATTCAAGAACCATCTGGACACAATCCTGGGCAGTGTCCCCTGGGATGGTCCTGTTTGAGCAGGGAGGTTGGACCACTGTGGCCTCTTTCAACCTTACCCATGCTGTGAGTCTGTGATTTGTTGAATTTCACACTAACCTATAACAAAAGGATAATTAGTTGCCAAAAACTGCGCAGTACTCTCAACAGTAATGGAGATTTCATGGCTACCTTGGACAATCTGTCCAAAGCCAAACTAGTCTTTCTCTTCCCTGGCTCTTAACCTGGTTTTCTGCATTCTCTTTGAATTTGGCCCTATTAAATATTTTCTATCAAATATGGGAATAGCTTCTCTTATTGATATTTTCAGAAGCCCTTAACAGTTTTTAAGACAATCATCATGTGTAACCTTAACTTTTTAAAGATTAAACAAATCCAGTATTCTGGTTTTCTTGTGGGTGATTTCCAATTAGTTTTGTTGTCCAGACAGGATAGTGTGCAGATTTTTCAAGATATGGTACTTTCACAGCTTATACTTTACCTGGACAGACTAGAATTGAAAGACTATTTCATGCCTCAAAAACTCATTGCCTCTGTGTGTTTTTGGTAGGACATTTCGCTTATTTAAAATTGGAATGACACTGTTGACTCAAGTATAACTTGTGATTCATTTTATTTATCTAGGTCTTGTTTTCTGCAGAACTGCTTCTCAGTCAGTCATTCTTCATCCAGTATTTAAGCATTAGCATATTCTGCTCTAGGAGCAGTGTCATCCAACATGGTACTCCTTACAGGTTTAATAACCATACTTTTATCATAATGCAAATCACTGGAAATATAATTAAAAATGGAATCAAGGCAGATCTCTGAGAAGGCCATTGAGTTTATGTCTCCTGTTAGAAACTGAGAAGTACAGTTTGAACACTGATTTAAGTTCTTTTTGCACTTAACACAGGGAAGTTACATTCCTAGCCTCTTAGTATTTGGTTTTAAGATAAAGTCACTCATTCTACACAAAAGTTCTGAACTGGATACTAGGTTGACTTGATATGATTTATTTTTAAGAATACATTGTCCCTTTTTTATGACAACAGAAGGAAAGTACTATTTTCTTACAAAAAAAAAGTGTTTATTTTTGCAGAAGTGAAATACGGTTGGCTGAGCTCCTTCCTTGGTTTCTCTTTCAAGAAGAGATAGCGTTACCTCATTTCAGTTTTGTGGAAGGTTATGAACCTCAGATAGGTTTTTCCTAAGAGGGCATTAAAAACATCTGCAGTTATTCCAGAATGCTGAAGTCCCTTAGAAGGAAACAGAGAAAAAGCCTTTTGTCCAAAGTCAACCTGAAGGTCTTTTTGACTGCAACATGCTCAAGTTTCAATAAGATGGCCTCATGTGAGGTGCTAAACACTGTCATCCATCATATTAGCTTGTTCCTTAATGATCTGAAAAGGTAGTAAACAATGTTAATTAAATTTGCAGATGGCTTTTAACTGGACAGTGTTGAGGATGCCAGGCAGGACACAGAAACATTGTAAGGTTTTCTGAAGATATTGTTGACTTGACTAGAAATTGGGCAAAAGAAAAACGTTTTTCATCATAGTTTAACCAAAATTCTGGAAAAATTAGCCAAAAGATTCAAAATTATTCTGTAAATTAAAACATTCCTTTCTGTAACGCTAAAGCTAAATATTTTAAATATATTAATTATTTTTATTGTTTCTGGTCTTTTTCTTTAGAGAATTTCCATTTGCTAAAAATAAAAAAAATTACTTTTCCTTCAGAGCTGCAATTTGAAAAAAAAAAATCAGGATATTAGAAACTGCATTCCCAACAATCTCTGAGGCTAATTTTTATCGCATTCCTGAAGATACATATACTTTTTAAAGAGGTAGAAAGATACCTAACATTACCTTCCTTTCAGACGTATAACCACAAGGCATGACTAGGTCTGAAATGTTGTGTCAGGAGACCTTCCCTATGTGATTTTATAAATTAATTGTAAATCTAAATCTGCCAGGACTTTGTTTAATTAAAAGTGTAACTAAGGAGCACACAGAAAGAAGAAGCAGGAAATAGACTGAAATGTCACATGGGCTTTTTGTTTCTATCCATATTTGTAGCTTCCTCAAAACTTAATTTTTATTTTTATGTTTTTAAAAACAACAACTTACAAGGCTCTAACAAACTTCAAGAACATATTAAAGACCTGATATTGGTGGCAGTTATAAATGGCAGTTTTCAACAACCATGAAAAAAATATGACAGCATTCTTCATGATTTTAGCCTCAGGTTAAATTTCATCTGAGATCCCTAACAACTGCAAAGCTCAAGGCTGACTGGGGAAGTAAAAGTCTTTTTCATCATGCATACTCTTGGCACACTGTATTGACTTCAGATATCAATAGAGGTCATAAAAATCAACCACACCACAGGAGCAGTTGATTTTCAGAAATGTCTGACCACAGTGTACTGTAACAGGCAGTGCCCATACAAATGGTAACTAATGAAAATTTCCCTTGCAAAGGTGGCACAGAAACATAACCATATGTGTCAGACAGAAAGTGGATGAGGGCAATATTTTTTATATATTACATTGTTGATAAAGCAAAGTATTGAGTAGACAGATAAACTGGTGTGTATTTATACCTTTAAACAGTGTATAATTAATTATTGTGATTATAAACTCAGCTAGTACTAAATATTGCTTGCAGGCCCCTGCTAAGGTCTTGGCCTCATCATGTTAAGCGTGACACAAAGTCAGGATAAGAGACCACCTTTTCTAAAACAATTAATTATATTTATACAAGAAAAGCAAAGAATAAGAACAGAAATAAAGTCATGTTAAGATAATAAAAAAAAAAAGTACTTGCAAAATTTCAGGCATCTGATTATTTCTAAAGGAAGGCTAGACAAATTTCCCAATGTAACACCTGATAATTTTGATCTTAACCCTGTCAGCTGGGATCTTGAGTTGCCCTCCTGGGCACTGCCTTTGTTCCATTTATAGCAAAAAGAGTGGAACCAGCAACTGCAGGAGATGATACACCTATCTATTTTACACATCTTTCCTCTTTTTTTTTTGATAGATGAGGTGACTAGAGTTGCAGAGTGCATAATTTGATTTGCTTAGTTGCCATATTTTCAGATATCCAAAAAAAAAAAAAAGCCCAAAACATGCTAAATCATAGAATCATAAATCCTGGAGTTGTTTGAGTTGGAAGGGACCTTCAAAGCTCATCTAGTCCAACCTCCTTGACATGGACAGGGACACCTTCCACTTGATGTATTGCTCTAAGTTCCTTCCAATCTGGCATTGACCCTGGCCGTTCACATTCACTAATCTAATTCCAAGAAAATGTTTCCTCCCTCGCCTCACAGGGAAAATCTTCCTGATTTGCAGGTTATTTTTTCACCAAATGTTCAGTGCAATTTTGGACCTGAAAAAGAATGTTTCTCACCCCTAAAATCTTTGCATATATTGGAAAACCTCTCCTCCCATGTTTCTGTGAGTTTTTTTGGTTCCACTGGCTGATTTTACATCAGGGAAAATGAAATAAAAATAAAAAGTTCTCCCAAATAATATTTTGCAAACTGTAGGTGATAGAGAACTTTCTTTATCTTCTTTTAGATGGCTCAGCACCATCTGTGAAAATTTAAAATGTTTGTTAGAGTGGCAGCTATGCCTTTCATTATTGGCATTACAGTCAAAACTGCTGACTACTGACTAGCTGGGCCATAGGAATAGTATGTAATCCTCCATTATTTGACATTGATGACTCTGCAAAACTAGCTATTTTTCATTTTAAGCAGCTAGGGCAAAAATTTGCCTCTTATTTCAGTATGTTTAGATGCCTGTTGACTTCCCAGTCCTTTACATCAATATGTTGAGATCCTAAGCCTGTTAACCATTCCTCCATTCAAGTGACTCCATCATGACAAGCTCAGTTCCAGACTATGTTAGACAGTGCAAACAATCATTCGCCACAAAGACAGGATCTCCAAACCTGAGGTGCATAGCAGAATTTCACCTTGGATCCTCCCCAAGAGTCAGTTACATCCAAAGCTCATTTTCCCTTCTTATTTGAGGACACGATGAACTCATCCCCTTCTTTTGCAATTTGCCCTCACTCTTCTTCATCCTCAGTCTTAAACAGATACGTCTCCAATAGCTTTTGCATTGTCTTCATAATATTAATAGTTTTCTTGTCAAATTCAATGACATACCGTTTAAAAAGCAGATCCGTTCTTGCGGCAAACTTCTCTGAATTATCAGACCTCTTTGCATTTCTATTGCCTCATCAGCTGTAATGGTGTGTTTGCTTAAAAAAGGCCACAGTGGTGTGGAATGTTGATGTTATGAAATGTAGCAGCATTTCAGAGTGAGCAGAGGAGCCACTGAGTACACCACAGCTGAGGGCTCAAATGGCACCAAGAGTAATGGACCCCAATGAGCAGGTATCACAGTATGTTATCTCAGTGTAAAATAGATTTGACTCTAAGTAATGATGTTCTTGCTTGGACCAGATTCCAAAATTAGTGCAGAAAGCAGCAAGCTCTCTGATCTGCTGCCAGGTCATCAGGCAGTGGCTTGAACAGATGCTCCTTATGGAATTTATTGTATGAAAGAAGGAACACCAGTTAATCTGATTTACAAGGTTATGCATAATATTTCTGCACCACAGATTTCCAATTTGTTATTAGCAAACAGTTTTAATTCTCCGATAAATACGTTTGAGAAGATTTGCACTGGGTTTTGTTGGTATGTACATGAAAAACTGCTTTGCAAAGATCCCTATCCCCACAGCATGTGTATGATTTGTAATTCTGGAAAGTACATGAATAATGGAGGCAATTTTAACCGATGTCTGCAATCAGCTGTAAAATTTAGTCAAAAATAACATTAACACGGCTGGCAGGTGGAAATCTGCAGTGATGCCTGCTGGTCTCCAAACTATCACGTTCCTCCCTATATGTGTTCCTGTGTTAGTGGACTCCTGAAAGTTTGTCAGCTTTTCATTACTATATATGACAACATTAAAGACATGTTTTTGCTTCTGTGTGTTGCTCCTGTATAAAAGTTGATGATGTTATGTTGATTTTCTCTCAGTATTGCAGTGTAAGGCAGAAAATTCTGATTGAAATTCTGCAAACTTCTACTTTTTTTAGTATTGTTTTTTACTTTTTTTTTTCTTATTTACATTTGAAATACTACGTGCTTTATATGATTTATTTGGGTATCTGCCAATATCTTTATTATCCCCATTTTACCAGTAATATATAATTATGTGACAATACCCTGTTTAACAGCAGTCGATTTTCTTTCAATGCCTCTCCTATCAGAAAGATTAGGTATTGAAAATTTCCTATGAAATTTCCAAGTTGATTTTCAGCATGTGAAGGTTTCAAACAGAGAAGGACCTGCTGTGAACATCTCAGTGCTATCTTTCAAAACAAAAGAAACACATCTTTTATGTTTTCATGAAATTAGTTATGTGCTTTTGGTTACAGCAAATTATTCAGAATTCTCTTCAAGAAGAGTAAAAATGCAGGCAGTATTTTATTTTTTGTCTAAGGTTTAATAAAATCAATTTAATAGTAAGGTCTACAGCAAAAATCATGCCTTTCACCTGATGTTCAGGTAATAATGAGGAGGATATCTGCAATGGTGTCTTGTCCTTGCAAAGTTACATTTTGCTCTCAGTTGAACACGGCATCATGTGCTTTCATCTTTCTCTAAAGCACAGAACCTGGACCTGTGATATAAGGGACATAGCAAAGTGCCTCCAGCATTCTGAGATATGGCAGAAAATGGTCAGGAAGCAATTAAGTACCAAGGGAATATGAAGAGGAAAGATGAGGATTTGAGCGCCTTGAAGAAGATTTTCGTTTGTGTCTGGGGAAAGCGTGGTCAGTATAATCTGTCACAACTAGATCTTGATTAGTGTCCAGAGAATCCAGTGACACCATTCCCTCTTTGCTGCCATTCACAACTGCTTTGCCATTATCTGCTTCACTCTAATGGAAAGAAGCCAGGATCAAAGGAGATTCATCAATTGTACTAATTGCTGTAAATAAAAATCAAGAATATTTTCAGTCTAAAAATGTTCAAAATGTGATAGAAGAGAAAGATACAATGGTTTAAAAACATGAAAAGGAGTGGGACATAAGAGAAATAAAATACATTTTGCATAGAAGTCAGAATTTCTACCAAATTCTCCCTGAAAATAGATAAGCCACAGTGTGCCAGTATGCTCACTTTTCTTTTCATTAACCTTAGCATTGGTTAACAATTTTCCATCCAAATAATGCAGCTTCCAGAGTCTAGTACACACAGAGGAATAGAGATGAGACACTCCAAATTATCAATTCTGTGGGCCATAAAAAAATGTTAGTTTTAATTTTGAGTAGGCTAAAAACACATCAATCCCATGAGGACATGAATGATTATTTAGGTTGAAAAGCTAATGGGGGTTTGGTCCAACTTCATTTATTTAACATTCCTCAGGAACCTTTGGCCCTTACTGATGGTCTTGAAAGCATCAACAGGACTCTAAAACAAAATGTCACCATTATGCACCCTCTAGCTCTCTACTTGCTTTACTAGTCAACCATCGCCTGGGCAAGAGAGTATTTGAAAATAGCCCTGTTGGCAGAGCTCTTGACATAGAACCTTTTTTACCCTGAGATTTGGTCTCATTTACACATAAAGCTAATCCTAGTGAAATACCCTCTTTCCTGCTTAAAATAGTGAAGAAAATAAAAAGTGTCATTGGAATAGTTGAGCTTCTGTTGTATCACGTTAATTATGAAAATCTTACTTAAAATGTTTGGGAGATTGAGTCATAGGTGTGCAGAAATAGGGCTACTCTCCTTAGACTCTTTAATAATATTGTCTAGAGCCAGATTTAATCCCAGATTAATATACCTGGAAACCGAGTTAATTTGATAAAAATGGTAAAACTTTTCAAATCTGGGTAATAAATATTTTGCAGTTTTTGGCAGTACTGTTGAAAGGCTGAGAGGGTTGAAGTTGTTGGTCCTCAAGAAGAAAAGGCTCCAGGGAGACTTTATTGCAGCTTTTCAACTTATTATGGGGACTTGTAAAAAAGGCAGAGAGAAAATTTCTACTGGGACCTATAATGACAGAACAGAAGACAGTGGTTTTAAACTGAAAGAAAAGGCTTTGATTTGACATAAAGAAGAAATTCTTTATTGTGGAGATGATGGGACATTGGCACAGGATACCCAGAGAAGTTTCAGATGCCCCACAATTTTTTCAAGGCCACGTTGGATGGGATGTTGAGCAGCCTGGTCTAGTGGAAGGCTTAGATGTCTATGTTAGGGGGCTTAAAACTAACTGATCTTTGAAGTTCCTTTCCAATTCAAACTATATTATGGTTCTATCAATTAATCTAATTGGCCTCTGGATACATACCAGAAATAGAACCACTTAAACCTAAAGAGAAATACAGATACAATTTTTTAATGCTCACTGATGCAGTTGTTTACTAATTCTACTAAAAAACATAAATTTTGTTGAGCAAAATAATGGTCAGTTATGATCAAGTAATATATCACTTGTGTGATGATCTGACAATTCATCACATAGCGGGAATTTGCTCATTTGTATCAATGTAAATGATGATTGTCTTAAAATTTAAGCTGGCAAAATCTTTTGCCTTATATGCTACCTTCAATTCTCTATTCTTCACATAATTCACCTGAGTTTCAGCATATATGAAACAGAAACTAGGAGTGCTGTCTTTAAAATTCTACATTTTCAATCTCTTGCAATGTGCACGTCAGTGACTATCCTGACATTTAGCTATCTGAGTAGGCCAAGAGAAACTACTGGATACAGCATGAGATATTCCAGATGTGACAGAAAACAACCTGACAAGCTGACATAGGTCATAGATGTTCCATGAATATGCCAATTGTCTCAAAATAGGTGGTTATTGTCACTCCAAGATCTGAAAACCCATATACTTTCAGTAAGGATGTTGAATATTCAGTTTGAGCTAGCATATAAGCCAGCTCTAAAAATCATTGTAATCTTCCAGCATAACATTGTACTTGGCAAAATTCAAGCTAATTGTACTTCTAATATAATTTCCTGATTTAATCAAAACACGTCGGAGCAGCCTTAAATGATGACTAAACCACAAGTTCCAGAGATAACTGTTAACCATGAACCAAGTAAACATGAATATGAAATATTTTCCTGGTTTTTGACAAGCAAACTGAAGCAGGAAAACCTTTCTAGATCTCTTATATCTCAAAATTTTATGTTTCAGTTCATGGGGCTGCAGAGGGGTTTTGGATGCTTCAAATGATTTTATCATGGAGGAAAAATCCACCATTAGATATTTTGGAATAAACTCTAAACATATGAGGTCTTTTCTTTCCACAAAGTCTCTCTTTTTTTGTTTTTTCAAACTTTATATCTTGCATGCTGAGATCAAAGTTGTTCCACATTTTTCTTTAGAGCTGGATACTGAGTTCAGATTTTGTGTACAACCAAGGGAAAATGATGCTTCAATTTCAAGCACCAACATTGTGTAAAATACGAAAATACAAGGTAAAATTTAAGATGTCTGAGCCCTTCTTTGGGTAAAGATTATTCTAGAATTATAAAGACATAAGTACCCAGATGTATAGAAAAGTAGATGATAATGATACTTCTGAATTTATCACGTTTTTTACATTTATCTCATATTGGAAATCTTTTGAAGTTAGAGTTTGGTACACTATTATGTGCGGACTACTGGTAATTTATTAAACTGCAGTATATTATTGCTTACTAGCTCATGGATTATGCTGTCAGGCCTCTTCCGTACTGTGATACAGGCAGAATATGTACTTTCCTAAGGATGTGAAGATGTCACATCAATTTTCATTGTTTCATGGCTGTTCTTCATAAAAGCTAAAAGACTTAGGAATTGCTAAATCTGTTACAAGTTAATTCAGTCTAAAAATAAGGGATTAATTCCTGAAAATTATTGTATGTGTGTATAAGAACAGATTTGATTCTTGCATTTAAAAGTATGAAAGTTTTAACTATTAACTGTGCCTTTAAAACCCTGAAAAGCAGATAAGGTTTAAAATTGTTTCAAACATCCTATATAAACTTGTTCGAAGTCATATTATAACCACTTTGTGACAGAGACAATCACTTCTGGAATATGAAAGCCTAGATTACCTGGTCCCTATGGACTTCAAAAATTGCTGACCATTTTACCAGCAAAGGCTCTAGAATAACAGACCACCTAGTAAACTCAGGACAGATTTTCAGCCTTCAAACCGAATAAGCCATCTTGTATTATTGGGGCTCTCCAATCTCTTTGCTATATCAGCTCAGATTTTGCGGTTGCATATCCCTTCATTCTGCTATTTTTTAATAAGTATTGTCAGGCATCACTATCTCATATTTTTGTGAGTTTCACTTCAGAACAGCTGCCAAGATAATACATCTCAGTCTGATGGCATTTCATTGATGTGGACATAGCATCCTCAAGGGAGTCTCCTCAGCAAAGAGGCTGCTTATTAATGCAGACATCTATCTATTGTAGCTAAATGTATCTCTTTCTCTCTTGCATCATAAAGATTTAGAAAAACTGACACGTTCCAGTGGGAGTGTTTTTCTGCTTATCACATGCAGAGGGACTCTGGAAGGACAGCTTGCCTTTTAGAAGTGCAAAAGAATACATTGTGCAGCAGAATATATAAATTTATGTTCCCAACACTAACAGATTATCAGTAATTCTAACAAATTTAAAAACAACTGTTATGATCTGGGTTGCTTAGGGTTTTTTACATCTTTCTATTGCCTCTCTGCCAAAGTACTTATTTTAGTTGTTTTCCCTCCCAAGGCAGCTTCTCCTTCCTCCCTCTATCATCACTCACTGTCCTGAAATGTCAATTTGATTTTTGATCAGGCTGCAATGTCAGCCTCCTCCACCTGCTTGCTACATTTTGAAATAGGTACTTTTTTGAGCTCTGTCACACTTGGGGGAAATGCTTCATAGAAATCTTCAAGCTCACTCTGTTGCATTCTGTAAACCTCTTCAATTCCATGACATACCCAAAGCTCAATAATTATTTCATTGCTGGAGCACTGAGAATACAGCATTGCCTGCCGTGCTGTCAAGTTCTAGTTTCCTCGAGTGTGCACACTCTATACTTCAATGGAAAAAAAAAATAATTTATTCAGGGAAGAAAACCTCACTTCCCCTTGCCTGGAAAGCTCCCTGCCTTTGAAAGAAGTCCAGTCTGCTGTTTATGGTATCTTTTGACTCTCACCTACCTGACACTTAAAAACAGGGTAAATATCCTTATGAAACTGTTGACTAGCTAAGTGTCAAGGACATGTTTGGTGAAATTTAAATAGATCCTGGAATTGCCAGTAGGATGCTAAGTAAAAAAAGCCAAATGTATGAGGGTGTATACTATGGGCTATGCTGCCTTGTACTTTTGATGAAACAGGGAACTCCGGCATTACTTCCAGAGACATCCACTTTCCCTGCTCAGTCAATAGCAAAAAACAGGATCAGTGAAACATATGGAATAGCTTGCTTCTGTACTTTATAGGATCCTGCCTCTTTCCTTTTGTGTATGGAAGCATAGTGTGTACACTGGGTTGTTCTTTCTTTCAATTAGGAGCATATCAAGCAAAAAAAAAAAAAAAAAAAAAAATTAGGGCTATTTTACCATTGCATAAGTGATGCAGACGAGACTTTACAATCACATTTTACAGTCTTTAGAGCAAAAAATTCTTTCAGCAGCCTGGTGTGCTGAAGGATGTCATGTAAATGAGACATAAATACAGTAAGCAAACAAAATATCATCTTTACTTTTACTATACAACTAAGAAATATATTCTTTAGCCAGAGTGTGAGTCTGATTGTGAATAATTCAGTAAAACTTTTACAGTTTCACTGGAAAAAGGAACAGACCATGTTCCAGACCATTTGGAATCACCAAATTTACTTGAAAAAGTAGTCAAATTTCTAGTGAATTAGTGAAAGCAATATCAGCTTTCAAGATGCTTAACTATTTTTCTGCTTATATCAACACAAACCCTGTCAGCTTATGTCCTCACTGAACCACACAATTAAAATAGTACAAAAATATTATTCCATAATATTTTTACATGGGGATAGGTAGAACTTTGTAATGTCATTGGTGAAACCTCTCAGGTTTTGTGACAATTTGCATTAATTGAGAGATATCAAGATACATTTAAGCAAAGAGCGATATGTTCCCACAAATAACTGACCCGAACTGATCAAGGATTTGCAAAAGTATTTTAAAAGCATATTCCTATGAGTTCTGTAGGAGTAGCTTTTAATACTCTCTATAGCAACATAACCATTTTTCAAACTGACAAGTAGGTTATTCAGAGTTCAGAATCTAAGATGGATTTCTACCATGCTTGGAAAAGAGCACAACTAAATATAGTTTCATTCTATTAGAAGTCATAGTAAATTTTTCAAATGATATACCTATCAAGCTAATTAAATCTCCTGATTGCTCTCAAAGTGAACTCTCAGATGTATATTCAATCACAGAAAAGCCTGAAGTATTTTATATACCTTTCCAATTTTATAAATTTTCCTTTTTATATTGCAATACTTGCTTCAAAACCAGGTTGTCGTGAGGCTCAGAGTTCAAACCTCCATGTCAAGAAATTATTTGCCATCCAAGAAATGTTGAGGTCTCTTTTGGGTGTTTTCCTATTTGTAAGCACAAATAAGGCCACATGTCTTGGTTTCTGTGTTATAGACTCATCAGAATGACGAGGGCAGTTGGTTAGAAACTAAACCAGGTGGCAGTGGTCAGAAGGAGATACAGATGGACTTGAGATTGACTGGAAATATGAGCCCTTATAGCAGGATAAAATTTACTGAGCTGAGCAAGTGTATGTGAGATGGGCTGGATGATATCTAAGGGGACTCAAGAGATTTCCAGAAGACTGGAACCTAAAGGAATTAAGCAAAACCTAAATAGAGGAGCATAGATAAGCATATAAATAGGCATGTCAGCATCAAAAAGCCAAAAAGATAAAATTAAATTGAAGGAAAAGCTAAACGTCAGGACTACCAACAACCTTTCTCTTGAGAGCAACAAATTTTTTCCTGCCCCTACATTTAGGACTTTGAATGCAGGCTGGCACTGCATCTACATGGCAAGGGCTATGGAGCATTTCTCCTCTCCCCCATGTGCTGGAAAAAAAGTTGAGGAATACATCCAGTGAGAAATTGCCTCCATGGTCATCCCAAAAGCATGATCTTGTCCCTGTAGCTGCCAAAACAAATTAGTGACATATTGTAATATATGATGGCCTCACATATGTAATATCAGCTGACCTCAATATGATCACTTTCTTCCTTAAAATAGACCATTGTTTTTGCTTGTTCTGATTTAAACCTCTTCCAATTTCATTAATTTTATTCTGAAGGTAAATAATCAAATCATATCCACAAAGATTTGTGTAGGACCGTTTGTACTGAAAGTCGCTGAAGTCAAACACTGGGGAGAACTCATCACGTCTCAGTTATTCTTATACCTGTGTCACAGACTGAACAGAACAAGAGGTCATCTGATTTAATTTGTGACATTTCATACAATTAGACAATTTTAAAGCAATTATAAAACCAAAAGAGCTGATTTTTCTTTCTCTGACCTTAATTTTCTTTTCTTTTTTGGGAATCTACAAACTGCCTAAGTCAAAAGACTTTCTTATCTCTCAGGCTGTAACGTAGATCCAGTCTTGATAAGGCACAAAATATGGATTTCAAAGTATAATTATCTCTCAGAGAGTCGCTCTGGGAGAAACATTCCACTAATAAAAAATTTCATTTTTTCTCATATATTCTATCATTGTTTAGCAGTCTGTACCAAAGTAAATAGTTTGGACATGATTCTGCTATGATGGTGAATGGAAAGGCAAAATTTATGTTGGTTTGTAATTTTTTAAAAATTATTTTCTGTGTAAAAGATATCTTGAAAGGTTTTTTCCTTTTTTTCCCCTGTTTTTCTTCTAGGGATATTTTTGCAGGATTTTTTGCTTAGCACTTTGCTCCATATAAACCCCAAATTTCATTATGGGACAGAAAATCAGGTCTTCTAAGTGCTTTAGGTTGAACATGGTCTTTAGTCTTGAATAGTTTCTCAGCAAGGGAAATCTGGCATAGCTGATCAACATGTAGAGAGAGAAACTGAGCTGAAAAAGTTGTTTGTTGAAATTATGTTTGAAATGGCTAAATTTTAGCTTTCCAACACACAAAAAAGCAAGTCCAAGGAAATATTGCTAACTTGTCAATATTCATTATATATTTGAAACAGTGGTTAGGTTCTAAAAATTTCCCAGCTTACTCAGGTATAATTTAGCTATAGCAAGCTCTATTCCATAGGTACAGGACAGATAGTATCCTGCTTTCTCCCTAGGTATTTTTTATTTAATGCAAAACTTAAGGATCAAAGAACGCTGCACTGACAGCCATTAGCAGGAAAAAAAAAATTGTCAGTCTCCTTTACCTCCCCCATGGGTTACTTATGGTGTCTGACTTTGTTCCCTCATGTAAAAATATTAATTACTGAGCTTGAGAAGCAGTGCCAATCTACAGAAATGCTGCTCCCGACAGAATCAGTCACCTCTCCTAGTTACATCTTCTCACCATCTTTCCCAACAGTACAATGGTCAATTGCAACAATAAAAATCTAATATTTTTTTCCTTTCCCAAGCTCTTTGTGAAGCCAGCACAAGGCAGCAATGGGACAACACAGGAGGGAAAAAAAGGAAAGTGGAACAAATTCTTTAGTAGTACAGGCTGAACATGAAGATTATGCAATTATCACACCAATAAGATGTGTGTGTATGTGTGTGCAAGTGTGTGAGTGTAACTCAAATCTCTATTTCTGGCCAAGCACTTCAGGCAGTATCCTATCTTTTTTTTCTGTAATCTTCACTTTCATAAGGACTTGGAGATGACCTCTTCTGTAATTGTCTGCCAAAAATTACCCTTAAAGGAAAGAATACAGGTGCCAGACAGCTGGAAACACAGACAGAAAGATGAGTAGAGAGATCCATGGAGCACCATGGATTTATTTAGATGCAGTGACAGAAAGGTTCATGTTGGGCTTGTTCCTAAACAAAAAGCTTTTTTCTCACCAAAATGAACCAGCTTGTTTTTACTTTTATTTTTCATTTTATTTGTGAACTTCAACTTGAGTTCTCAAATAATTTTGTTTTCCTTTAAACCATACCCTTCAGAGAAAAAAAGTTGTTAAAATAATATTATGCAGTTTTAGAAAAAAAAAAGAGCATAATTTCCAATTGCACTGAGGACACAACACTGTTCAGGTGAAACTTTAAAACAAATCAGACCAAAGGATGTCACAGTAATCCTTTGGCCCTTTGCTTTCTACTTCACTCAATGCACTAAATGGCCCATAATTTAGTTCCCAAAATTTAGTATCTGCCACAGGCATAACTCCAGGGCTTTGCAAAGTGGAGAAGTCTGAGGGCTGATACGCCCTTAAATTGAAACGTTGGAGCATCCCTCCTACACTGAGTGCTGATGCTGCATTCTAGTGATATTCCCTCTCTCATGCTGTAGATCTAAAAACCCCACTGCATCCATCACCATCTCCACAGCTGACACAAGGACCTTCCATTTCTTCCCCTCTCTATGCTCCATAAAAATTGTGACCAGGTGTCAATTGGATCCTGCCAGCATCTGCCAAAAGCACCTTAATGTCATCCCAGAAAACATTATATTTTAAAATTCATGATAACTTTACTGACTAAAAATGCTTTGCAACCAACTTTCACATAACACATTTTATGTCCTCCATAGAAAACTTCATTCTTGGCAAGAAGTCATGCCATGAACTGACACTCAATAGGCTTGGACAGGGATTGCAATATTCAGTATCTATGAACTGCTATATTTATGAACTAATCTCATTGTTTTGCTGTTATTGAAACTGAATTAATGTAATAATATATAAAATTACATGTATGAAGTTGACTTCATACATCTGCTACAAAACAATTTGTTATAATTTTTTTTTCTACGACATTTTCTAGATTTTCTATCTTATTTTTATAATGTTCAATTATGTATAATAAAGTCAATGAGAGATTTTGACACAAAAATACTTTGAAGACATTACTTATTGTTCAAATTTCCCCATTAAGGAATGCAAAGTAGATCAATCAAACACATCATGATAGAAAAGTGGAATGAATAAATATTAACTTTATTTGTATCACAGATTGATTTAATCTTAGAACCTTCTCACGCCAAAATGTTTAATATCCATCTCAAAATGGAAATAAAATTCTTCTACAGTTTAATATTAGCCATTCTTCTCTGAGTTCAGTAAACTTCAGCTTTGGGTTTGAATGGTTTATTGGAAATGCTTTTTACCATTACACTTCCTAAGAAAATCAGTTGCAGAGCTAAGAAAGAAAGAAAGTAGTTTTTTAAAGTATGAAAATACAGTAAACATCTTCTTATTGTAGGAAATGGAGAAAGAGAAATGTGGAAGTATCTGAATATATTAGTACTTGAATGTCATTAGTACCTGGAAGTATCTGGATATCATTAGTACCACTTGGACTAATGAAGTACATCTGGTTTTTACTATGAGCAGAAATGTGACAGACAGCAGAACTTCAGCAAAGACTGTTGTATAGTCCAAAAGTGTATTTGGTTTATATAGCAAGGTTATGGTAACAGAAAATCCACAGCAGTGGTTTTTGTGAGAAGCATTTTCCCAAGTGGTTGGATGGAATCACTTCCAGCTGGCTCGGAGGTAGACTCTCCACTGACTGAAGATGAAACCATCAGTGGCCTTGGTAGAGCTTCTGTGATAACATATTTAAGAAGAAAAAAGCATCCCACACAATTGCAGCAAGAGAGAAGTGAGAATATGTGAGAGGAACATCCCTTTAAAGCCTAAGATCAGTGCAGAAGGCAGGGCAGAAGGTGAGATTCTCCTGAAGCTTGTGGTGAAGACGGCAGAGAGGAAGGATGTCCCTCTGCAGAATGATCCACAGGGAAGCAGAGATCCACCTGCAGCCCCTAGAGTGCATAATTCCAGAGCAGAGGGATGCTGAAGGAGTTTGTTAACCTGTGACAACTTGTGCTGGAGCAGGCTCCTGACAGGACCTGTGGCTCTCCGGAGAGAGGAGTCCACACTGGAGCAGATTTGCTGACAGGACTTGTGGCCTCACAGAGGACCCATCCTGGAGCAGTCTTTGTTCCCTTGGTAGGCAAATGACAGCTAAAGAAGGTTGACCCACCATATGATGTCATTCAACTGTGGAAAAACAAATTATACATTCTAATGGAAGAAAAGAACTGGACAATGACAAATGTGGAGGCGCAACTGAAGGACCATAAGGTCCTGAGCTGAACTTTGTCAAAAGATGAGAAGATTTGCAAAAAAGAGTGTTTGTTGGCATGGAAGAGTATCTCATGTCTTTCTGTAAAGACCTGACCACGCTCAGAGTGACAATACCAGTCAAACCAGGTATTTTTCTGGTCTATTTCAGTTACTTTAATACTCCAATAAAGGTATTGCTGCTATTTATGGCAGAACTGAGCAAGCCCATCTGGTTTTATTTAACCCACTACTACCTGTGGCAGTAATTTTAATTACATGAGAAAGAAGCTGCTGAATCAAGGTCTGTGTGAGTGGTTCTGCTGGCTCCATTAAGGATTTTTAGACAAGTTAAACATGGGCCTGTCTGTCGATCCATATCCTGAAGGTGAAGACATTGGCTATGACTTCCTTGCCTGGAATCAAATTTCCAAAAACCCTCCCACATTCCCAAGCCTGACACATAGTTGTTGTTATTAGACTTGACAGAAAATATCTCTTTAGAAAATTATCATTTTTTAAATTGCATTTTAAGAATTTCTGGCATTTTTAAAGGGGAATTTTGAGTTTAGTTTAAAATCTAAAGGTGAAAAAAAATACATAGAATGTCACCAGTATGAACAATTTTGACTGATTAAAAAAAAAATATTTTTCAGATTGCATTTTTTAAAACAAAATAAAAGCCAGAACTTCATTCTCTGTGACTGAAAATAAATGCCAAAATTGACAAAAAAAAATTCTTTCACAATGAAAATTCAAGTTTAGTTCTTCATGTGAGTTACTGTTTTCATCAACATGACGGAACAATCCTGTTGGAGTTCTTCTGTTACAGTAACTTCAAAATCAGTAAATTCTACAAAATCAGTGAATCATCCAACTATTGACTATTTATTAAAAAAAAAAATCTCTGTGACTCCTCCTAAGAAGACTCTACATTTCTTCTTATGTAGATAGAAATAGTCTTCTATCTATATAATGTTACAGTCCCACATTCTTCTTTTTTGCTCACCGCTGTTCGATAGCTATTTGTTCTGAATTGGCTCAGAGTACATCTCTTCATGCAGTAATGGAGCACATCAAACCCAGATTTCTATGCCAGAGCTGAGTAGCACTGTGTTATAGCCAGTAATTTCAAATCAGCAGGTAAGCTTGGTTACAAGAAACAAATAATCAAGGTTGTCCATGTCACAAATACCCATCTCCAAAGTATCAGTTAAATCATATCATTATTCAGCCATCCACTAAATGTATTTGTAGTTGGTCTTTCCCAAGACATGAAAATATCAGTTCCTGCCATCCAAAATACACAATTTATAAGCAAAGTTCATTTGATGAAACTGAATTATTGGAAATAATTAGAGATATTTCCTTTCTCAAATGAAAACAGTGAGTCAGTATATTATTGATTCCACAGACTGATCGTGGTTTATATCCAAGAGTAAAGGGAACACCGACATGCAGTTTGTAAATTGGAACTGATTTTCTTGTAATATAGCTTCTTTCAAAGAGTGTATCATAGATAACATAACACAGGCAACAAATACATTTTTGATCATAATCGTTAGGAAAATAAATTAACACATAATGTTCAGAAATGCTTACTCAAAGCAAAGATGAAGAATGATGTACAGAATGAAGGTGTGGAACAGTTTATAGGAAAGTTTGGTTTTCTAAATTTTTCCTCATAAATACACCACTCCTACCCTCATTATTCCTACATTTGGCATGAGAACACCAGTAATGATTGTATTGCCAAGTCTGAAAAAGTGGTGGTGCAAGACAAGTGCTAATGAGCCCTGAAAGAATGGAAGAGGAAGTGTCAACTATCTGCTGATTACATTACACCTATGTTAGACTGTTCACTAAGTACTTAGTCCTATTAATGTTGATTTGTTTGTGATAAAATAATTTCTTCTACTCAGATCACATTTTGTTTGTAAGTAGTGCTCCTTTTGAACTGTTACCTTGGTGAAGAAGCAGCTTCTGAAAACACAGACCTGTTAATGAATCAATTCCTGGCCAAAGTCCCTCCAAACAAAAATAAGTGATGGGTGACCTTTGTGTTGTGAGCCTTAAGTTTTCAACCTCTTTGATGAGCTTTCAGGAGGAACAGTACAGAAAGGTCACCACTACATATTTAGCAGTTTCAGTTTCATCACTATGTACAGCGTTTTTATGTCACAGTGGATGTGACAGCCCAGAAGACAACTCCTACCTTTAAATATCATATTGGAGAAGAGCAAAGCAAAACACTCACTGATAAATAAGTTTAGTTTGACCTATTACAGGAGTACAGATGAAATGTTGCCCTCTATAGTTGGACTTGAATGTGAGACAACCATCAAGATAAAAGATTTCAAGTCCAACTTTTATGTTCAGATTTTAGTGTGAAATATGTTATTGAAATGGACCTCTTTACAGAATGCACACTTCCCATTTAGGACAAAAACATTCTATAGATTTTTTGTATCAAATGAGGAAAATTTAGATTCTCAGTCTTCTTATGGTATCAAATGCAAGTTTTTTTTCCATTATTCTTGCCAGAAGTCTTGATCTTTGGAAGATCATTCAAGTCAGTTGAGAGGAAGAAGAAAGAAGAGGAATACTGTCTGTCTACATGAAAGAAAATGTCTTAAAATCAATATGGGATACACTTAATATTTTAAATTATAAATTATGTTAATAAAGCACAATCTGCTTCATATGCATTCAGCTCTGGGTTTCAACCTGCATAACAATCACAATCCCTACAGTATTGTAAGTTACTTATCATGAAGTCATTTCAGTAAGGTATTTTGGTACCTAACATATCTCTACATTAATCCATCACAATATGCCGATGGCACATTAGAAAGATGATAGAATAGAAAGCATAGAATGCTCTCAAATAGTGAAGCCACCTCATTCAGGATGATCCACATGCAGCTTATGTGGTTCATCATTGAAATATCCTTTAATACCTGTGTAGGTTGGCTGAATTCTTACTTGGTCCCTCCCTACTCATACTCCACTGTTGACAGTCTTGTGATAAATTTTTAAGTCCCTGGGATTATTAACATTATATTAGTGTTCTGCAATGCAGTTCTTGCCAATGAAAAATCTAAAGGAATAAGTAATTATGCTCTCAAAGGTGTAAACTCTAATTTAAATTAGGATGTAAAAATGGATCATAACTGAACAGTAGGGAAAGTAAAAAAGTGGTAAATTACAATAGGAGTATACTATGTATTTGCCATTGGTGTAAATGGATATGTGACTTCACAAGAAGACTGGAAGCTTAATTTTTATTTGATCTTCAGAAAAGAGGTCACCACTAATTGGTAATGTTATAGCCATTACATATTATTATCATTAATGTTAGCTCTAAGAATCAGTGAAGGAAGGCATGATAAACCCAGGAGGTATCTTAATATTTTAACACATGTAACTACCTCTTAAAAAATAATTACTTTTGAACTGTGAAGTTTCTTAAACAGAATGTTCACACACTTACTTTGCACCTACCTTCAAAATTTGTTGCTGAAGTGCCTATGCCTATGTTTTAGTGCCATGCTCTTTGCTATGTCAGTCACCTTTACACTTAGAAATATGGTGCTGAAAAGGAAATTCCACATTACACATGATGGAACTCAGAACATCAAATACAGACTGTCATCTAGACTATTCCATGTAGAATTATAAAGGCACTCCAATGGCAAAATCTGTCCTTTTTAAAGGAGATATTTATCATTGGTTGAAGAATATGTGGCATAAAAGGCTCTGTAGTATTTGAATGAATTTTACTTTGGGTACAAATATATATTCTGTGTTCCAAGAACATATCAAGTAAGGAGATGCAGTAGGAAAGAGCTAGAGATTTGAGATGAGATGTAGAAAATAATTATTAGTGGCTCTGCCCAGCTTGCAAATATGAAAAAAACAAAATGCACAAGAAGTTGGATTACTACCTTAAAATATATCATGTATGTATCTGCACATTGATTTTTAAGATTACTGTTTCCATATGTAATACAAATTGGAGTGTTCAAGGACAGTAAGGAAGAGTTTATTCAGTGCAGGTGGGCAGCAATGCTCACTCTTTCTATACTTGTGCCTCACCTAAACCACTCGTGTCAGAAGTGGGTGACAGATTTGATGCCTTCTCCAACAGAAGGACTTGAACCTACAACTATTTTTGAAGAGGGATAACAGAATTTTTCCAGGTCATACACTATGGAGGGATGTTGGAAACATCAATCTTGGTGATAAATATCAGGGGGCATGCAAAGGACCAAATAAATAAATGTTATTCTAAATTTGTCTTCCTTTCTTTAGAGATGCAGTTTTAGGAAGCACAGGAAACAGTAATGTGGCTATCCTTGGACCAACCTGTTGCCTTCCTTTCCCATTTGTTTTCCATCTGGCAATTTTTTACCATAAAGAATGCAAAAAGGCAGATGCCTTCTCCACAGCATATTTCAACCACCATGGACTTAATATTTCATATGGCCAGATTTAAGTATTTTCTTTATAAGTCTGTAGTATTTTTGAATAACTCTGAAAAACCTTAAGAACTACCATCACCTGTCTATCTAAAAGGCATGCCATCTTTACTCAGTCTTAGTCTGACACCTTAGAATAATTCCACAAAACTAGGTATCTGCAAGATTAGACTTTATAATGTCTAATTTATTACTCAAAGTAAATGATCTGACCGCCTCTCCATCATCCCATTAGTGTTTGATAAGTTTTCCAAGATTCTCAAAGCCATTTAAACATTTTTTTTTGTAACTGTTTTGGAATTTTTTCTGCTGAGAAAGATCTGATTTGCCTTTTTTAATATTTTTCAGTGGAAGAAGGTAAAGAAAGTGGCTTATACTGTCTTCAAAGGAAAAAAAATCCCGTACATTTGAGAAATTCAACTGCTATTTTTAACCACAAAACTGGTAAGAAAGATAATTTTTTTTCCCTTTTTTGAATTCCTTGATACTGTCTATAGCAAGAATGGAAATAAAAACACTGAATTATTTAGAACCTCTTGTTTGGATGCCACAGGATCCTGGATCCTGCTCCTGGATAATAGTTGCAAAGGTGCTCATCTGAGTACCTCTCAAATATAGTTTCTTTTCTATTATTCTGCTTATTGATCACTTCAGTTGATGCTTTCATTTCTCCTTCATGCCCTCTATATTTCCGTGCTGTTCTTTTGTTCTTAGACTGTCTATGCAAATCAAAGTACTCATGGTGAGCCTAGGCACCACCACCTGCTTCTTGCCTTTAACCTTTGTGGTTTTTTATACACCCTCTTTTTAGAGCCTACTGTAGTTCTAAAAATTAGAATAAAGTACATTCCCCTCCTCTTCAACACCCACACTTTCAGCATAAGGAAATATTTTTTCACTTGTGAGAGTACTTCTACATAGGCCTTCATGTTAGAGTAAGAGACAAAGAACGCAGACATCAGGAAATTTGTTATAAGATGTCCAGTGTGATCTCATCTGCAACTCTGTTTTGAGGGTATAAATCTTCCCAGACTGATAATATAATTTAGAATAGAGAAAAGAGTGATTAAAATGCTTTCTACAGTGGACTTCAATTTTATGTGCAGATTTATTAACAGTTAACAACTAAACCACGAGCAAATAGTGATGCCTTGTGCCCTCAATGCTTATGTGTAACATTCCAATGGCTACAAGTATTGCAAAATTCCAGTCCAAGTATTCAGTTTTGAGAAAGGACATTTTATTGCTGCAGTCACATTCACAGGAGATGTAATTATATGGATGCTCACCACAGTAAGCAGGGCAGCTGGAAGTCCAAGCTCTGTCCAAGCAACAGTACTGGCCTCTGAGCCCTCCAGACTGCAGCTGCCCATTGACTCCAGGCTGCACTGGCAAGCTCTGTCCAGCCTGGAGCAATGAAACTTCTGTCACTTCTTGGTGATTATTCCTTTTCTGGTCCTCTGTTTCCTTACTTGTTTTCTCTTTTCTACCCTTCCTTGGAATTCTTACCTTTCTCATTAAGCACTTAATTCCTACTGCTTGCAAACATATTATGTAATTCTACTTTTCTCAAAGCGATCAAAATACCTCATTCCATGTTTAATACAAATGAATTCATTTACAGATTTTGATCATATTAGCCTGACTGAATTAGGTTGAGTTTACTGCAGCTTCTTTCTACCGCTTAAGTTTTTTTATTCATGTCTTTAGCCAACTCAGTATATTTAGTTTCTGACTCATTTCTTTAGAGCTCTGAACTATTTTCTGACTCACTGGGAATCATTTATTCTGTTTTGGTTTCACCAGGGCAGGTTTTCAGATTTCGGCTCTCAAATGTCATCATTAATGTCTCAAAGTTTGTTTACAAATTACTTTTTGTCTCACATAGAGGAACACTAATGGTGCCTTCCCAATAAAAGCTTTTCCAAAGCTTCCACATCCTAAGATATTTTTTCTCTCTGCAACCTTTCCATAACTTGTTAATTAATGAATTTTTCCCAGAGTGCACTGGTGGTTGGCTCTTTTCCCTAAGGAAGGAGGTTGCCCCCGAGCTTTCTTTGAATAAATGCAATATCATCAACTATTAGTATACAAAAATAGCAGCAAAGCTGTGTGTAGTGTCTGCTAGAATTAAAGCAAAAATGAAATTGATAAAAAATGATATGATGTATCATTAGTGAATTTGGGGCTCTACTCATTTGCCTCATGGTGCTCAGAATCTAGGATGTATTTGGCTGACATTTCCAGCTTGTTCCCTGAAAACAGAAAGGCTGAATCTTCATTTTTCTAGTGAAATATGAATTTTTCCTCAATTTGTGCAATGGAAAGACTTGGAATATTTGAAAGAAAACATGCCAATATTATAATTATCATTATGAACTAGATGATAAGAAATATATCTGCGTTATTAAAAACAACCACTACAAAATTGACTTCTGGCTCCCAGTGCCATTTATATGCCCTAATGTATCCAAACCATCTGCACAGAGTTGGCATGAAGGAAAGGTTTACAGAAAACACATCTCCTTCTGGAGCTGCAGTTGAAAGAAAGGTGAGGTATCTATCAACACATAAATTAACACTGAATTTATAGAATTAGGCAGCTGAATCCCAGTCTGTGTGTCCACAGTGCACTGCAGTGTTTTCCCTAGGCTTCACATGCCCACGTCCCAGTTGTGTTAGTGCAGCATGACGCTCAGGGTGTTTATCTGTAACATGATGAAGTATAAGGGCAGAATTCAGTGCTGTGCAACATATGGTCCATTGGGATAGTGCTGGAAGAAGACTGCATAGGATGGAGGGAATGCATCCCATTCCCTGGAGGAAACCATCCCCAGCACAGTTGGCTTAGAAAGTCACACACATGGGATGGTACACACTGCACTACACATGGCTTGGGGCTGGGCTTCAGGGGTAGACCCTGGATCAGCTGGATCAGAGTTGCCTGACAGTGGAAATAGAAGCTGAATGACAGCAAGGCAGAGGGCCAGCTCAGGAGCACTCAGAAAGCCCCCCAGTTTGGGTATCTGCATTGTGTCACACCCAGGAGCTCTTGGGTGTTCCAGCACATAGGGCCTGAGTCCCAGAGGTGCCTGGTAGGATCTAAGGCACCAGTGCTGCTCAGACTTAAAAGCAGGGTTACACAAATGTGATTCAGGACATACAGGATATATTTATCTTTTGGGATTGGCAGCTGGATAACAATCTGCAGAAAAATGTAGGAAACTTGGTGCCTATTTCCTGATGTGATGAATAGTCTCTAGGCTCCGTAGAATAGGTCTATCTTGAATATCATAGGAATTTAGATCACAGTTCTCATGCACATAGGTACATTTTAACATCTTAATCTGAAGTTAATCTCCTCTAGAGGACTATATTTTTTAAATTAATATCCACCAGCAAATTGCACTCTAAAAAACTTATAAAAAGTTTCATTAAATGGGAAATTAATTACTTAGAGAATTATTAATAACTTGAAAGTGTGTATAAATTGAAAAAGGCGATGAAGTTACATCCCTAGGAGCAAGAAGAAACAGCTAAGCAAAAGTAAGAATATCTGTCATACCCAGGATTATTTCACTCATCATTTCCTCTTATCCTGAGCAGGAGTTGAGCACTGAGACAATGAACAAAAAAAACTTAGGCCAAAAATTTAGCAAAAAATCAATTTAGAAAGTATAAAAATAATATCAGCTATGAATGAATAGCAATTTGATCTTTTTCTGATTCTTATTTGGTTTAGTTTCTGACACGTATATATATGTTTTTGAAATGTGAGTCTTTTTTACTTCTTTGAGCTTAGAACCACAATGATATGTTGGAATTCATCCCTACTTAGATACAAAATGGGCATTGTGATCATCTTTTCTGGGGTATCCAAGTGTCCAGAATAGAATTATTTGGACAGCTGAAATTTCTCCAGATGGAAGTAGAAGATTTAGAGCTGCAAGAAGTACACAGTGATTCACTGAGTTTGGATGGGATGTCTCTCTTCTGTGAGACAGTCACTTACAGAAAATAAGCAATTAGGATATGTATTTAAAGTAGGCCACCTTTTGATAAATATTACATCCATGACATGCAAAATAGTAAAAAGTAGGGCATTTTAAGTTAGCATGAAATAATCCTTTTTAATACCAAATAACAAGAAAGAATTTCAAAAGCCAAGATCTTAATGTCCTTCAAAAGGATGCAGCTTGCTTTGAAACGAGGCTGCCAAATAAAATATGCTTTAATAAATTTAATGTGTCTTGGTACCAAAATAAGCACAAGTACACAATGGATGGATCAAGTAATGTGAAAACCTTGTAAACTTCAGTTAAAAGTTCTCATTTAAATCCCTCTTTCAAACTCTAGTTATTACTTAGAAACAGTTACAACTGCTCCTGGGATTTATAACAATAGCAGTAAAAAAATCAATTATTGATAATAATTTTCTGTTCTGTAACATACCTTGTTTTTTTAAGAAATGAAAGGGACATTTCATTCTGCCTATTGCAGCTGAACAACATTTCTTCAGGCTTTCCATTTTCTGCTTCCAGGTGCCTATACAGTCTGACTTCAAACCAGTAACGTTTGGCTGAGTCAAAGCTAAGATGGCAGAATAGGCATAACTGTTTGATATAAATCCTAAACAAAGGAAATATGAAATTTAACCAACTAAACAGAAGTTGAGTAACATCATTAATGTGGTACAAAGAAATTGCTGCTAGCAAAGCAACATGATTTTTAGAATTAAGTTAGATTTGGTTTTATAAAATTAATAATCAATAATATTAATTTAAGCCTAGTAATTATCAATATTTTAATTAATGGATCTTAAAAGCAAGTGTCTAACAGAGTTTAATCATCACATTAAGAACTGACCAATAGTTTGTTAATGTAAAAGGAGAATTAATTAATATACTGTTGTCAGATCCTGCAGGGAGTAATCCTGGACCTTCTGACATCTAACATTTCTATTACAGCCCTGGAGAAAAATTAAGAAGTGTTAATCAATTCCAAAATATATGAAGGCAGATGAACTGAAAAATATAAACAAAAATAGACCAAGGCTTTGGAACATCCTGGGTGATTCAGCGAGTTGGACATAAACTACAGAAGTATTTGAATATAGCCAAATGTGAAATTATAAGTTTAGGAACAGAAGAGGAAGTCTGTATCTGAAGAGTGGAAAATTCTATTCAGACAATCAATGGCTCCTGAAAAGGACTTAATTCATTATCTGAGCATAAGTTTCTGGGCAATGAGGCTCTACAGAAAATGAGGCGGATTGAAGCTCAGTAAACAGTCACCTTATCTGTGTGCTTGGCTTTGGTACAGCTGCTGCTGTTAGGTTAGTTCTGTATAAAATAACAGAAAAAATGATAAATTGTTGATCATTCAGACAAAAACCATCAAGAGTGTAAGAGATCAATGTGTTCAGCTCATCCAAAACAAGAGCAACTTGTGTGACTCATTCACTGTCTGATTACTTAACAGAGAGTAAGAGATACGAATGGATGTGCAAAGAGATTGTTACACTTAACTTCACATGTCTACCATGTAGATAGCTTTATCTGATATTGCCATAAAGGGATCTCTGTAGCTTAAATAATGATTGAACACGAGGAATCTCTGCAACCTGCATTAGAAGATTTTCACAGCAGTTCCCATCTAGCACCAGCTAGGTGAGCATCTGTAGTGTCTTCTGCTTGACAGAGGTGACATGTTAGCAAAGGGGCAAACTCTCCTGCTAACTGTGATCTTATGCACAGAATTAAATCCGTCTTACATGGAATTTATTTGTTTCTATTACAGGGAACTGAACAATGAATTTGATATCAAAAGATTTTTTAGCTTTTTTTATATATTTTTGTATCTTTGTAGCCTTATAGATTTTTAATATATATTTGTGTGGCTTCTAATATTTTTCCTGTCACCTCTCACAGTTTAACAAATCCTTACTAATACATTCTTGAAATTCTGTTTAGTAATATTCATCAGAAGACAATTTCTGACAAAGGCATCTTATTTTCTATCAAAATTTAGGACATAAAAAGTAAATAGGGCAAAGAAGCCCCTGGACCCACCCTAGGGGGCTGAAAAAGGTGTGGGTTATTGAAGTAACTGATTTCCTATTGCATATACAGGCTAGGTATACTAATTAATTAACCTATACAAGTTAGAGAAATCCTGTATCACCCATGTGCAAGGCCGTATTTCATGAACCCGAAAGCTTCCATTAAAGATTTGCTTTTTTATCTTACCTCTTTAACTCTGTTGCATGTTTTTTTCCTTTTGTTATTTGGCAACAAAATAATGACAATGTTAATCATCACAGGGGTTTACAGGAAATCAGAACTTTAACATTGTCTATGTACGTGTATGCATAACACTTGTACATACATATATGTTTCTTTCCACTGCAAAGTTGTTGGCACTGTATTGGTGCTATGCTGACACATGTAAGACTACAATATGGTCCAAAAAGGAGAAAACCTTTTTTTTCCTTGTTTTCCTGGTCCTTTTTCTCACTGGAGTGATTGTTGCCAATAATTATTCAAACACAATGATCTCCAAATTAGGCGAATCTCTAAACAGCTGTTCTTAGACAATATTGTACCTACATAAAGATCTATTGACACTGTAAAAGGTATGTCTAGAGAAGGTACTCAATTTTAGGCAATAAAATTACCATAAGATTGAATTTCTATCCTCCAAGTTATTGTACAGGCTTTGCATTGGGCTTGTTTGGTTTTGTTTTTAAATTCTAATCCTGCTGAAGATAAGGGAAATCAAAGTCTTTTATTCCTCCTGGACATCCAGGAATCAGTTTTAGGTCTAGAAGCTCACAGACATTACTATCTTGTAAGTTTGTTGGGCTGACTTATAAAAGAGAAAGTTTTGTTGAGCATAAGTCTTTCTCAGGAGATGTCCCCCTACATGTGGCCTGCCACTTAGATGCATATATGTTGGTAGCTTCAAGAAAAGACTGAAAAATCAAGTAGCCATAATCTCATTCATGTTTCCCACACTCAAAGATTACATATTTTGACACAGATAATCATACTGGCTTTCATTTTTTGCATCTATCTTGTTCTTATTTGACATTTCTTGTCCAGAATTTTCAGTCAATCATTATTCCATAAGAACATGTTTTCTATTAAAAAAAAAAAATCAAAATTTAGACTTACACAGGCTGACAGTGTACAAAAAATTAGTTTAATAAAACTGACCAACCTTCATGTTTGCCTTGCAGAGAAAATAAATTTTTGCAGCAGATCACTTTATGAAAGTCAGCAGCAGGCTTTACCTGACCTCACTCATTCTAGTTGAGGATCAATTCTCTCTTGTGAGAGATAAATGGAAGAAGGTTCACAGAGAACACTGACTAGCAGGTTCCAAATTAGGGTTGTGTCAGAGAGACATTCAGCCAGGCATGAATTTTGATAGGAATGTGTTCTGGTTCAAGAGAGAAAGGAATCTGAATCTCAGAAGAGGCTGAATGACTCTATAGCTATCAGATGAACAACATTTTTCAACATGGTCTTATTCTGTTTACAGTAGTTTTTGTGCCCCCCCCCCATCTACTCTGACACTGTGCACTTGTGGCAGGTAATGAGGGATTTTTACTGAAATAAATGTCCCAACTGTGGTCTGACTCGTGCAGAGTGAATTAAGGAAATCAGGATTTATGGCTGACATACAGTCCTTACCTGATCTCATTATACATCAATACTCCAAATGAGCTGAATAATCATCATAAAAATAATTATGTGAACATTATATGGTGATTTAAAGATGGAGCTTAAGTTTTAATTTGGAATTTTCTTGACTTGGAAGGTTTAAAGGTGACTTGCAGTGGATTGACAGAGAACCTCGCTGGCTAGATATACAAAGCACAATGTCAGCTAGTGCTCCGGGTTAGTTTGAAAGTTTTGGGATATGACTGCTGTGATTCTGATGGTTATCAGTCAGGTCCAATAAGCTACTGGAATTTTTAGCCTAATCTTCACAACAATTTACAGTTTAATCCACAGGAATGAGGATCCACAGCCACCATAATCACCCAAACGTGTTTAATTGGGTCAATAAAAATCACGAGATGCAGGTTGCAAGAGATTAAGAGCAAAGTGAAACATTATAAGTGATATTATGGGAGAAACTGCAAAAAGTTAGATGAACCTAATGCGTGATCACCATCAGAAAGAAAATCTTCTACTATGACAAAACTGCCTTGCTATAGTCACAACAATGTCACAATATCTTCCCTGGGAGAGACAAACAATTCACCCCTACATGGTGGAATACCCCAGTACTCTTGTTTTTGACAAATGGTGTTAAAAAAATAGTGGTAAAAAAACACAAAGCATTTTCCAAGTCTTGAGAAAACACTGTATGTTCCAGACTAATGAAGCTTAACCTCTTTATTTTGTGAGAAATAATGGCAAGGTGACTTGATTATGATGCATGAGATTATGATGTTGGTATGATGTTGGGATGTTAGGAAGATGATCACAGAAGTAAGAAATTTAATCTGTAGGGTGGGTTAGTGTACCAGTAGAACACCATGGAGTGGATTTCTGTCTCAATCTGGCCATGTTGAAGGAGGGAAACCATCAGATTATAAGTGTACTTATTCTGGAAACTTTGGAACTGGAAGTAAGAGTTTATGATTTGACTGATCAACCTACAGAACAAGAGAACAGCTGCATCAATGAACTACAGATGTTTTCAAAACACAAAATCAGGTACAATCTAAGGGCTGTATGGGAGAACTCGAAATTTGTAAACTGCATTATAAAGAAGAAATTAGCTGAGCTCTTCTAAAGACTATTTGTCCTAATCTATGCAGTGGTGGTACTTGGAACAAAAGTCACTGACTGGTAAAGAAGAATCACCAAAGTAAGGGTTGTGGTGAAGTGATTTGGAAACACATTAGCTATGTTATTTCAAGACAATAATTCTCAGAATCTAGAGCAAATAGTGAAGAAAAAAGCCATATAATCCCTATTGATAGTTTTTTTAAAATTAGTAATTATATAGATTGTCTTTGGTGAAAGGTATAATATGCAGAATTTTCAAATTTAGATAAGTATTTTCCAGTTGGAATCTAAGAACATAATGACATTCCAGGACATTGAAAATAGTTACAGCATTTTTTTTTCAAAGTTGTCTTACATGTTCATTAAGCTTTTCTCCAGCTGGAACAATTCCTACAAAGGACATAAACCAACAGATTTAAGTGTTCACATTGATGATAAAATGAGACTGTTATTTCACACTTCAATTTGCAGCCCTGCTTTCAGCTAAATTCTTTCTGTAAAGTTACAAAACAAAAGTTGTATGTCAGTTCCTTCCTTCTTCCTTTGTGATACCTATAAAATTATAAAGCTATCCAACCCATCAGAGAAAAAAATCAGTTTAAAATAGTATAGAACTTTTGCACCCTTTTCCTTATCACTCTCCTGCTTTCAGAAACTCTGTTTCTAGCTTCTATGGGATTCACATAATTTCCTATAATTTTATGCAAAACTTGGGTTAATGTGCAGGTGCACACACTGCCAGCAATACACAAATAAGTAAGAATAACAATGATAATTTAAACTATCTGTTATTAAACTATCCTTATTATGTGGAGTTATCATATTGAGCCTTTTAAGGTTAATTGGAAAATTTCAATGGGACATTATCAGAGCTTAAAATGGTAATTATAATGGTGGTATTATATTATGGATACAAAAGGAAATGTGGACAATCAATGCTGTTTTAATAAAATAACTACTTCTGAAACTCAGAGACTGTAAAAGAGGTTTCCAACATTTAGGCAATCAAAACAATAAAGCAATAATTAAGCATTTCAACACTTTTCAGACAGATATGGAAAAAGAAAGTTCAGAATTTACCATAAAATTAAAACTTTGCAAACTTTTCAAAATTAGTTTGAAAAAAAAAACACTGGAAATGGAAATAATTGTTTAAGATACCCTTCTGGCATGGATTTTTTTTCTAATTTTTTCATGTTATTTCACAATGTGTAAACAGCAGTAGAGCAAAATAATGCATCATCATATATGAGATTTTGAGGTGGAAATCATGCTATGTACAAAGACCAAAATGTGTTGAAAAATTGAAGGAATAGCAGTTGTGAAAATATTACAAGTCGTCATATTCTGACATCATTTTGCTCTATTACTGTTGATGTACCATTGAAATTCTGGAAAATAGGTACAAATAGCTACACAACAAAAAAAGTATTATGTATCTTGTATTTATTGTATATTACTTTTTTCAAAATAATTTTTCCATGGAAAGAAACAAAGACCCACAATTTTCAAGGGACATTTCATTTAACTCAGTGTGATAGCAATCATTTTCTCCACTTTTTCAGACTGTCCCAGTGCCCCTGTTCTTTGAAGCAGGATATGCAGGTCCATCAAGCTTAAAAAAATCCCAATCAAAACACAAAAAAAAAAAAAAAAAAAAAAAAAAAAAAAAAAAAGAAGCCATCCTGATTCTGTCTGGAAATTAATTATGTTTTAACCAATAATTAAGTGGAAAGGCCATAAAATCTAAATGTCATCCTAATCCTGTGAAACCGTTTTCATCTAACTGGAGTGAATTGCACCTGTGACTACATTACACTGCATTACATTACCTAACTACAACAAATTCTTACTGACCAATCCAGCAGCAGCCTATTTCTACCACTGTTCCTCTGCCACACTAAGAAAGGAATATGTTCTTCTGCCACACTAAGAAAGGGAGCTCTCCTAGTATTCTTCAAGCTGCTCTTCTGGGAAGAAATGCAATGATTTCTGCGTCTCTTTGCCCTGATTACAGACTATACTAGCTCCTCTCACAACAGTTCTTGTGGGACACACAGACAGCCTGAATGAGGGAAGGAGTAAGACCTGTGCACCCATGGTTGCCTTGTGTGCTTTGGGAGAAGTCACTACAGTTGTGGATGAGGGATTGGAGAGCAGTAAAGCCTTAGCCCACCTCCCCAGTAAACCACAACTAACAGATCCCTCAGCGATTTTCAGTGGAGAGCACTCACAGCCAATGGTTTGCAATCAATATGTGCAGTGAAACAAATAGAAGAATCACAGCAAAAATATTGAGTGAAATAGAATAGCAAAACTCCTTGAATAAATTCATTCTTCAATGCCCAGTAAGAATCAGAAAAGTGATTTATCCTATTTACATTGTTCTCTCAGATCCTGTCTGCTGGTGTGAACCAGCTCAGTAGTACTGTAAGACAAAACCATGGTTCTAATGATTATTTTCAAGTATTTTGTTGTTGACAGTCCCAGAAACAGTTTGGATAATTAGAATAGATGAAGCAGATCACAGTTATTGAAATCACATTTGCATTAAGAATAGTTCTATGCAGTGACATTTACAGCTCTTGCTGAGACTTTCTTCATAGGAATGGGATATGCCAACAATAAACCATGGTAATCTCTGTGAAAGACACTAATATTTTGTCTACCTACTTGGAATGGAATAGTTTAGTGTTAAAGTTCTACATCTTTTCCTTAGTTTGTATAGAAATTTATATGGAAATATTCTAACAATCTGACAATAGAAATTAATATAACATTTCATTTAAATGAAGACATTTTTTGTTTCTTGGTTAAATTTGAATCAAATTAACAATCAAATAAAAAAGGTACTATTTATATATAGACAAAAGAACTAGAGTAATTAAAGCCAAGTTATTTAGGAGTTCAGTAAATGTTTCATTTTCCTTCACATCTGACAAATTATTAATCTCATAAAACATATTACAAAAGACTCAGTGAAAATGAAGCCTCTGTTTATAAAAGGTAATCTGGTTTGCAAGGCATTCACTTAGAGTACATCTAATTATCTTCTTGTTTTCCAAACCCAACTAATTTGATTCATTGTATTTTAACTACTAATTTTAAGATTCTTACTTGGGAAATTATAACATGATTAACAAAGAATGGTATTGTACACGTTAACACTGTCATTCATTCTGGGTTTCAGGACATCAGAAAGCACAACAGGCAGCTTTTAAATAAAACAAATAAATTTTGGACAACTTCATGTCAGACAGTTGCCAGTTAAGTGATCATTTCTGTAATTAAATACAGGACAAATACAAAAATAACAGATGGTTTCTGTTGACCCTTTTTTTTTTTTTAACTTTATTCAGAGGACCACACGTTTTTCCAGTTTAAACAGTAGTGTGGTGATGTTTAAAACATCAGGAACATCTGTACCGAAGTTGTATTTTTACATATTAGCATGGAACTTTGAAAGGTTTGATGTAAAATAAACCTGAAACAGGTATTATTCCACTCAGAACATGTATGGGTGGTCTGTGTTTTTTGAGCATAATGTTGCTTTATGCAAGAGTCTTCATTTATGTGACCTCAAACCACAACACCTAATGGGACAGTCAGGGACATTGGGATCGTGTTCTTCTGAGAAAACAGAACAGTGCTAGGGGAAGCAGAAAAAAATCACTGCATAGATTGGTTCTTGGAAATGCACCAAGTTTAGCATGCAGTTGGATGTGCAGGATGTAAGTATTCCTGAGCTCAGACTCTGCTCTTGAAAACCTTTCTGATAGTACAGATAGCACTGAAAAAATAAAATTATTTAAACTTTAAAAATATCTAAACAGATTTAACTTGTTCATCCTAGAGGACATGGAGGATAAGTGAGAGACAAAAATGGAACCAGAGACATGAGCCATGGGATCTCCCTGATGACATTCTGTGAAACCTCTCAGACCAACTGTTTACACACAGAGGTTCTCTTGCTGCCTGGGTCCCAGGAAGGGTTGATACACACTGGCAGGAATGTGTGTGTCAGGAAAAACAGACCTGGTTTTATCCTTATCAAAACATTTCTCACAAAATATGGCTCCCAAGAAACTGATTTGACTATACTAAATCTAAAAAATGTTAGCATTATCTGCCAGGTAAATATGCAACTAATCTGTTTAAAATGCTTGGATAAAAAGTGTGACGCTATAAAATATTTGGCAGATGTGCTACCAGTCACAAAACTCATGATACTTTACTTCACCAGCATTGTTTTCTTGGAGTGTCAGTGCTGCTGACAGCAGGATAGAGCTTGGAGTCTGATGTGAAACAACCTTCATGATTTCCCCACAATCATCTGTTGTTCTCAGCTGCAAGGTTACAACCACTGTCCATCATCAACAGTGGGTTCTAGGCCCTGCAAACCAGCAGCAGCAAAGGCAGTTGATTCAATACAAAGGAGAGCTATACAGTTGAAAACCATGTAAACATCAGTACTTTTGCCTATAAAGGGTGATTTTAACAAGCTTGTTAAGTAAATGCCAAATCCAACAATTGAAATTGAGAAAAATACAGATACTGAAAAAGTTTGGTCAGAGCATCTTTCCAGATAGGACAGCTAAAATACGAGATAAACAATTATTGTAAGAGCCTGGAAAGCTTTCTTATCTGTTTCTTTAAAGGCATTTGAACAAGACAAATATTTCAGAGTAAAGCTGTTAAAGTAAGCTGGTTAACTTTTGTTTTAGTTAACACTTCTCTTGTTCTGCCTTTCAGATAAATGTCAGCTTAACACAGTTCTAAAGTCATTCATCTCTGAGCTTTCCAATATAAGGAATAAATACAAGTGTGTTGTGATGACATGAAGTATTTGTAAAAATTTAAACATCAATGTCTGTAATGTCTATATAATATGAGAAAAATATTCTGTAATGTAGGCCTCAAGGAAAAGAAAGTAGCAAATGTAAAGAAATTTTTCATGTGACATAATGGCAAAAAGGGCAAAAATATTTTTAAATATTTAAAATTGAGAAGCCACCTCCTACAGGTCCTGGAAGGCAAGAGGATAAGGAAATAGTATTAAGTAGATGTTATTTTCTTCTCAAAGGCTACAACCAATCCTTTTGTCCTCTGGCTGGAGAAGGGTCTTGAATGGTCTTCCCTAAGAGTCAACAATGTCAAGATAAGGCAGGTGCAAAACCCAGTGATAGACCTGGAAAATAAAAGAGTTTGATTTGATGTCCTCTTATGCTCAGTGTCCACTGGTCTTTACCCCAGGGATGAAGCTTTTGAGACGAACATTTTGAGACAAAATCTGAGGGAAGAATGACATGACTGATTGCAGGTTCTCAGTAATAACACTTTTGGAGCATTGCTATGTGAACTACTAACACCTCAAAGACTTGTGAGAGTTGTCCATTCACCACATAGACCATTCAAAACTGCCCAACTATAAACAATCTCCTTTGCAGTTTAAATATTTGGTGAAAATAAATCTAGAGCATAGTGTCATGGGATTTTAAAGATTAAAAAATCAGTTGACTTCTGTTTATGGTAATCATGTCAATGGCCTAAAGCATGTGTTAGTTCATCTGTCTATAAATGCATTAGTAACAACTGAAAAAGGCCAAGAGCTTGAAGGTTTGAGTCAACACTGAATTGTTGCTTATTTTGGAAACAGAAGCAAGCTATGGTGGTTTGAGTAAAGGGGATGCACCAGTGCTTTAATTAACAGCAAAAACCTGGTATTTGATAGCCATTTGAAGATAGCAATTTGAAAATTAATATATTTTTATTCTTGCAAATAATTTTATTTTTAGTGATGCAACAACATATTGGCCCTTTTTAGAGTCACGCAAAGTGTTTTTTTAATAAATGATTGGTGGGCACAAGGGATTTTGTTATAATTTTGTAAATAAGTCAACAGTATGATTTTTTAGAAAAACAAGCAAATTCCATATTAATGCGTCCTCTCAGTGTAAGTATTTTTTCCTTCTGTTTCATCTAACTACATGTTTATCCTGGTGCACAGTTTCCTGTATCAAGTCTCATGATATTTATTCCTAAAGATTTCATTTATAAAACCTGAAGAAATCTTCTTTTCCCCTTTACAAATACGTGTCAATCAGTGTTAAAGTGCTTACAAAAATGTTCTATGTATCAACAAAGCAACATTGTGAATAAACACTCTTACAAATACTGCCTCCATTTCATGTTTCATAAATGATAACATCAGAGAACACCCTGTCCCTAAGCTCATGGGGGCCATTCATGATTCCTTCTCAGCTTCTGGGCTGAATGAAGGCCTTGAGACCTCAAAGGACAAACCTCTACATCACTGGAAAAGACCAAAATGGTTAATAATGGGTGGAAAAATATTGTGGAGAGGAAGCTCATTGTTTCCAGTGTTATTGCCATCTGAATACCCTACAACTCATGACTATTATTTTCTTGCCAAGGATGTGTGGAACATAAGTGGATTCTGACACACATTAACAGTGAGGAGATCTTTTGGAGATTCCTGGGAGGGAAGTGTTACAGCTGATGCCAGAAGAGTTGGACCATTGGATATCATTTACCAATCGCATTCATTTGAAAAAGGCTCACTATATAATGTACATAAGAAACCTAAATGTGATAAATGTTACCAACAGCTTGAGGCTGGTGGGGGGAACCTTGTTCCTGATTAAATAATGTTACCTTGCAGTCAGTAATACAATAGTCCTTAAACTGGATGGAGAAAAGGCAAGAAATGGTAAATTTCTGCTTCCATTTGGTTAAAGTACAGCTCTTGCAACACAACATTCTTGTTACAAATCCAAAACACATCACTGTAACATCTAGTGAAAAAATTAACTCTGCCCTATCTGAAATCCAGAGAGCAACCCCTTTTCTGGGAGCTGCAAACCCCATTTGGAAAACCTGCTGTTTCTCTGAACCTTGTACAAAGAAATTGAGCAACCTAGAATGGGAGACTTCATCACTGAAACTGAGACTGTTAGAAGCAAGCAAGCCAGCATCCAACACAGTCACATGAACACACATTTCTAGACCTCTTCAGAAACATATTCTGCTTCCAAGGCAATTTTATGTTCTACATTGGTCCTTAAGTTATGGTGTTATTAGCTTACTGAAAAGTTCACTTAAAAATAATTAAAAATAATTCCATTAGTGCACAAATTTAGCTGTGAAAGGAATAATTGAACCATGTTTGGCAACTCATTTTTACAGGGGCTTTCCATTTGCATTTAACCATTAATACCTGTGATCCAAATTTCCCTGTAACAGTCACACAGAAGCATCTGCACAAAGAATGGATGACCTCTATCTCAAAGAGCAGAGGAGGCTGTGACAGCTTTTGAAGGAAACTGCATTATGTGAACTGAGAATGCAATGAAATATGTGTTTCTTCAAAATTTTTTGTAATAATGAGAATACATGCTGATTTCCATCATCTACCTGTTTATTTGCATTACATTAAACAGCAAGTTCTGCCAATAAAGATTAAGCAACAGAACAATTATTTTTAAATCCATTGTTCAAACTACTATCTTCCTTTCCACACATGCCCATAATAATCAGCAGAAAATGAAACAGAATGTCAATGGATGTAAAGAAAGAGATTGTATTATGAATTATATATATTATTTTACCGACAGCTACAAATCCTCCCTTGTCTTGTCTTTCCTTTTTCCCTCTTCCTTTTTCCCTTTCCATTTTCTTGCCATTGCTTTGTTTTTCTCCTTTTCTTTCTTTTCCTCCTCTCTTTTCTCTTCCCTTTCATTTTACTAAATGTATTTCAAGTCTGAGAAGCACCAATGGAAATAATTTGAGGTAAAGCTACAACTATTTGAAAACCATGTCGCATTCTCTACTTTGCTCAGTCTGAAAAATTCATGTTTTCTCCATCTGTACTGCAGATCAACTGAGACAGAATTGTTTAGTACAGGATTCTAGTGAGGACATTCATTCTCTCTTGTTTCAGCCAAAAAACCCACTATTATTACTTATTATTCACTCTGTCTGATCATAGAGTAACAGGTTCCTTAGGGATGTATGGGCAGCTGTTCGTTTATCCAAAAATCCATGGGCATGGTGATTGCCAAGCCTCACTGGTCTTTCCAGGACTGCTCAAAAGCTCTAAATAAACCTGCACTTTGTTTTTCCTTAGATGTGAATAAACACTTTGTGTAGCAGGCAATGCATTATTCCTTCTGCATCTCATGGTGTACCTTTGAGGCGGAGGTATGGCTTAATAACTTGGCAATGTGGGAAGCACAGGTGGTAATGTAGGGGACACAGGCCTGTGGCTGTCCAGACTTCATTCACAGTGGAAACAGACTGAAAGCAGTCACACTGGCAAGAGTGCTGTGGCACAGAATCACAGATACACTGAGGGTGGAAGGCTCTGCTGGAGATCATCTCAGCCAACACTGCTGCTCAAGCTGGCCCACCAAGAACCAGTTGGCCAGGACCAGGATTTTTGTTGTTTGAACGTCTCCAAGGATGGAGACTCCATACACTGAATTTCACACTGCTCATTAAAAGAAAGTCTAAAAGACAAGCATCATTAAATCTCCCACATATCCTCACAATTATTGATTGTATTGAATTAGTATTAAAAGGTAGAAAATTTCTGATTTTTTGTTTTCCCAGTCTTTTTTGCTATTCTTCATGGAATAGTAAACTGTGAATGTTATCAGTATGTGTGCATACTAAGAACTTTTCTCTGTCTTGAAGTGGACTGCTTGCTATCCCATAACAGCTTTAAAAGAATCAAAAAGGACAAAAAAAAAGATCTGTTTAAAAGTGAACTTTACTTAATCTGATTTTTACTGTTCTGTTTTATTGTTTTCTTCCAGAAAGGGTAAAGGTTATGCAGACACTGCAAATCATAGTTGATAATCTGATGAGTCTTTATTCTAATGCTTCATTTTTAATGTCCATACACACATTGATTGGAAATCATTACTAATTCAGGTTATCTCCTTTGGGACACAGTTTGGATCAGTTTCACCAGTGAAAAAAATGTTATAACACAAGAATATAAATCTAATTTTAGTTGTTTCCTGACAATCAACACCAGGGAAAAAAAAATTGGAAAAAACCCCAGAATGATAATCTTTTGTTCTAAGAATAAAATATAAATATAAATTATCAGGCACTTTAACCCCCACTGAGTTAGGGCTGTATTCTGCAGCAGATCAAATAGGTGCTAGAGTACAGCATTCCCAATCAACATCCCAACATTTGTGAGGATTTAGTGGAGTTGTTTCAAGCTACTCTGAACTAACCAAAATATTTTACAAATATAGCTGGTTTGTGAACACCTTCCTAAGTCTTTGCATCCTTTATTTGCACCTGTTTTGATAAATTCTGCTTTGAATCTGCATTTCTAAGCCCAGCTGAATAAATCATTGTTCTCTTTTGTTATTCTTTGCACAAATGGTAATGATAATTTCTTGGTCTCCAATCAGTGATTAATAATAAATACAAGTCTCCCTTCCAAGAGGCCTCTATCCACATAACTTGTGGGAGATTACAACTAGATTTCTTGAATACCTAAGAATCTTCTTTCTCTTACCCTTTCTCCTTTGTTGATGGTGCACAGTGTCAAATCAGTACACTGGTGCACAGTACAAATCAGCATTGTGATTAGCCAAGGAAAAATTTATTTTATTCTATTCGTTGTCCAAATATGTATCTGCCTTTATATTTCTGCCCTTATCCTTTGAAGCATTTATTTAATTCCAAAATGCCACAGGGAAAAAAAAAAAAAAAAAAAAAAAAAAAAAAAAAAAAAAAAGAGGTATTAACTAAAAGCTTGTATCAGAAAAAAAAAAAAATAAACACAAAACCCCACAAAAACTCTCCAACACTAGAGGAAAAAAAACACAACAAAAATGACACCATGAAAGAAAAACAAAACAAAACCTTCACAAAGAAACAACAAAATCAAATCAAACAAGTACTCAACACTTTTGAAGTAGATTGGGATTTAAAAACAGTTTTGTCCATCAAATTCAGAATTTTTTCTTGCCTAGCAGTGCTTACAAATTCATCTCTTTGCAGGTACATTATTACACCCATCAGTTTTATGGAAGCAACAGGACTATTTTCCCCACTTTCTTCTCTGATTTTGCCTGATACTAGAGATTTCTCCTTTTTGTCTTCTGGAAAGTTCTTTTTTTTTTTTTTTTTGCATTTATTCAGATTTACAATATATAGGCTGACATCTCCCCATTCCTGTTAGCTGTCAAAAGCTCATTAAAAGGTGACTTTCTTCTTGTTCAGAGGGCTGGATTGGTCTCAGTATCTTGAGTCAGTATTTTGTGCAGTATCTCCACTAGCTCCTCCAGAGAGAACCCAATAATCCTTTCCCATTTTCTGTAGTGGTCCATTTTTTCTGGAATATTTCCTGTCTTTTACTGTGCATAGCTTGTCCATATTATTTTTAAAGAACCTCACCAGATGAGACCTTTCAACCTGATGCAGGTCCAAGAAGAGATAGTTTTTCTTGCAGAAAGGTGCAACTCTAACTTATGGTTCTTCACATATGAGAGAAATCTCTGAAGTCTACATCTGGCTACCTACCTCTCTAAATTCTTTATGAATAACTCTATATCCTTTCCCACTCCCCACATCCGTGTGCTTAGAAAGGAACTGCAACAGCCAATAAATCACGCACTTTCTCCAGGTTTATTCCAGAATAAGAGTAAACAAAAAAGACAAAACTTTTTTCAAGGAGAGGGAATGGCTAGAGAAAAATAAAGCCTACCTTTGTGTGTGCTTTGGCTGAAGCGTCCTCAGAAGCTGTTTCCACACTACAAAGGCATGCAAAACTTTCTGAAATTAGGATACCCTTATTAATTATAACATTCCTGAATTTCCTGAGGACTGGGACTCTATAATGGTAGACAGACCACTGCACCACTGTCTTTATATGGACTTGAAGTTGCAAAGAAATGAACAGGCCAGACACAGGCTGGAAACAGAATTTTCCTTTTTATATTAACAATTTCGATCATCTGTGATTGTTAGGGTGTGGATGTAGAGGTTCACCTGTGATCAAACACTACACTAATAAGATATTTCATGATGTTACAGAAAGGGAAAGTAATATTATATATATGCAGTAAAGTAATATTATATATTATATATATATGTCAACTCTGCTGTAATTACATTAAGGAGATAGTAACATGGAAAGTGGCAGAAATGAGAGATATTATGGGTGGGAAATGAGGTACTAGCTTAATGGAATTGCTGATCAAGCTAGAAATAACCAAGGCAGCACTGCTATGATGATAAAATAAAGGTATCAAGCCAACAAAAATCAGGGCAAGTGGGGAAAGAGTAAATGGGAATGAGCTGCTGGTTACAGAGGGAATGAGAATAGTGAATAGGAAGAAATTTGGAGGGGAAAAAAGCAAATGTAAGACACAGTGACTCACTTGGCAAAAGCCTTTCACAGTCCAGCAGCCTAGATCTTGATAACCACAGCTTGGAGCATAATAGCAGACATGCAGTTTCTCTGCCAATATACCTCAGCTGATTAATGAGGTCAGGATATACCTGTGGTGCTTTTCCTTCCACTGGCAGCTATGGTCCCTAATGCTACTACTAAAAATGCTATTTGAATCACTGTTATTACTGTTGCTTTTGTTATTAATATTACTATTATCATCATCAATAGCATTACAGAAACTCTTTAAAGCTTTGAAAATTTTGAGGATTTCTCTAATTTGAAGATAACAAAATTAGTCTTCAAATTCTCCAAATTCAATAACAGTTTTGCCTGGGAACTGTCCCTTTTTTCTTGTTCTGCTCATGAGGAAACATGGGATTCTTTCAAAACAATTAATGTAGCACAGTAAAGAGCAACCAGAATATGTCTCTCTCTTCACGTCACACTTTCCATGTGGTTTCTTTTAGCACATTTCAAATCTGTATTTTTTCTTCCAAGAATTAAAGCATCTGTTATAAAAGAGGTGTTCCTGGAGAGTAAATGAGTACTCCAGTCAGGTTTTTACCTGTAAATCACGAGGAAGAGGTGGTAACAAGCAAAATCTGCATGGTCCAGTGTCATTGCTTAAGCCCAGCTGAACTCAGGACACACAATCATGCAAAGAACTCCTTCGATGCAGTTATTTTATAATCATTAAATAATTATTTTCTACATTTATTATGGGGACAATCAAGAACAGACTTCAACAGTGTCTCTTGCTATTAAGTTTCCTGCAGCAGCATATGTGTCTACAGAACTCAAGATTGTAGGAATGAGTATAAATAAATCTACCACACCTTATTCATAAAAGACTGAAATTTAAAGTGAAATTTTATTTTTTAATTAACTGCTTTATGATGATAGAGATCCCTCATTCTTCTCTACATTTGTACAGTTTTCCTGAAAATTTTCATGTCCCTGAGTTCTTTTTTTTTTTTTTTTTAGGTTTTAATCTCAAAATAATGTTGATTAATCTAATTGAATAAAAAAATCCTCTTAGGGGTAGAGGAAAGTTTTATGTGGATTATCACAGGGCTCCTATAACATTGCAACATCTGAATTTCACTCAAATAAAATTTCCTTTTGCTTCATTCTGGGTTACTGAGCAGAGAAACAAAATCATAACACTTCCACTGGGGTTTCTGTGCACACTAAAATTCACTTTCTCTCTGTTGGATGTCTTCAGAAACCTGATAGCTCCACACTGATAACTTGCCAGTACTGTTCAGTCTCCTTGTGACAAAAACTTTGGTAGTTCCTTAAATGAGCTTTTATCAAGTTCTAAATGACAGAAAAGGAAATATTCTGGTGAATCTTAATCTCTTATGCAGCCTTTGCATGTGCAAAAGAGAAGGTGAAGTGAGCATCTCCCCCAGCACCCCTTGAGCCTCTCAGGCACAGAGCAAGGAGAACTCTGAGGTCTCTGAGGACAGAAATCACAACTGTCCTCTGATATCACTGTCAGCACAACATAAGCCACTGAGTATGATCCTCACAGATCCCCGAGGGTCTGTCTGACCTATGTGCACAGTCTGAGTTCAGCAGCACAGAGCAGAGGAGATCATTGCACACAAAGAGGCCCAGTGGGTAAATTACTTATGTGCCACCAATGACAAGGGGCATAATTTAACATCTTGGAAGAGAAAGGAATAGAATCTGACAATCTGAAAGAGAGAAACTCAGGCCGAAATCTCAAATGGTGTAAATGCAGTGGAGACGAAGTCCGTTTTTACACAGGTGGGGAACAGACAATTTGTGGGGGGATATTACATTCCCAAATCATCAAACCAGAGTCAAATAGGGCTTAAAGGTTTCAGACATAGCTATCTGCTATCCTTATCAAAGTATGCCGTCCTATATGAATCACAGCAGAAATGGGCACGCATGATTCGGGGGGGCACAAGTCGATATATCCCAAAAATCCCCACATATCTGGAAATTGCAGTCAGCTGCTAGGGATGTTGAGTGGGATATGATTAATGTCTTAAAATATTCAGCCTTGTGGAGAAAAATCAGACCTACTCTGAAAATCATCTGATAGGCAATTATGTTTAAATAATTCAGTGCTATTACTTAAAGGTGAAATCAGCTTCTTACATCTGAGTTTCTAAGTTGTTGTCAGCAGGTTTCTATTAGTAGGTAATGTAGTCTAGAAGTCCTTGTTCATTGAATGGATCTTATTAAAGCAGAACATATTATTTTTATATGTCCTTTTTCTTTACATGATGACTTTAATAGTTACTTTTAGTTCCAGTACTGTTCAGTATCCACATTTCCACTGACAACTGAGACAAAGACCTAAGGTATTTATACCTTAATATTCATTCTGTGGGGGATCAATAGCTTCAGTATGGAATATAATATGTATTTTTCATCATAACTTTCTGCTCTACATGCTGAGGAACATTTGAAGGAAGAATCTTAGAATCCAAAATGAAATAAAAGCAATAGAAATAGTCCAGCCTGTTAGCTCCTGCTTTCAGTTCAAAAATGCTGTAAACCTGTTTTTCACAATACCTTCTGAGACGAATTTGAGTTACAGGTATGCATACAGGTTATACACAATGCATTCCACATGCCATGGCACATTTAAACTGGGAAGCTCCAAGTCTGTCAGCAATCAGCATTCTCCTCGCTTCTCTATTTAGGTCAGACAGCAGGATGCTAATAATACAGATCATAGTCTGCATGGTAAATTTTTTCTTCTTTAATCCTAAAATATTTATCAAGGTCTCAGATCTTTAGATCCAGCAGTCATAACTTCATTTGAAAGAAAGACATTTTCTAGCTGAAACAGTGTTCTCTGATCATATTTTCATCTCTTTTCTTTTTAGCAGGAAAGACATAAAATAATGAGGTTTTTATTTTTCTAAAAGCTTGCTTAAAAAAGAAAAACAAAAACCGCAAACAAGCCTACACTTAAACACTTGGCTGAATCAGCTGAGTCAGTGTTTTTTATCGAAAAGCAATTACGTTATTAAATCCCAATTCATCAAAACAGTTTTAATTACTACATCCTTCTCTTCATCTATAATGGAACTGAGAAGTCCACTTTCCTGAATGAAGGTCACAGAGACATTCATCAATATCCATTTTATGTCACCATGACACAAGCTTATTTAAACCTTTAGTTTAAACAGAGAGACCAGACTTCAGTCTTTGTTAGTCTTCAAGAGCTCCAGAAGAGTGGTAAATTGTCCTTTCATGCTTTCTGAAACAAAATTATGAGTGTTCTTTTTTCAGCTCCCTTACAACAGTTTCTAATATTCATTGCTTTCAGTTTACCAGAATATAACTGGTAGTTTTATTAAGTTATATTAAGAAAAGTTCATACACTTAATAAAAACATACTGGTTTAAATGATCATTAATCTCCTTCCTTTTGGAGGATCATGAACTGTGATTATAAACTCAAATTATTTTAATTAAAACTTCATTAGTTTCTAAAATTAACATATCAAATGAGACGTGGCATTTGGTGTAAGAAGCAAACACAGAATTTCAAAAGCAGCTCTGTACACACCCCACAGTGCCTGACGCCATAAATTCAGTGAAGGAAATGTCACCAAAGGACTGAACACCCTGTAAGTGCAGCAGAAGGCAGAAACACTGGAGGGTAGATCAGAGCAGATACATCAGCAGAATGCAGAGAGCACAGGCACTTGATTAAGACGAGAAAATTAACATCCTGCAGAGTCATAAAAGCCACCTTCATGGTGTGACTCAGCTTTTCAAAGAAAAACTCTGCACATGCATATTTCCACACTGATTTACTGCTGCCACTGCACAAACTGCCTTGTTTTACAAATTATTAGGTAAGGCTAAGCTCTTTGCTTCATTTACCACAAGGCTGTCAAGGTCTTCTCCCTCTGTGCCGTACCTGTGATCTTGTGGAGGCAGGAGTTGGAAAATATATATATATATATATATATATATATATATATATATATATATATATATATATCTCTATATCTATCTATCTACAAGTGTCTCAACTCATGCCTTTAGGTCTTTGAAGCCAGTAAAAAAGCAGCAGGAGGTAAGACTCAGCTTTGTCCCACCAGTAATAACAGTCCTTGTTATGTAGAAATGGAGAATCATCGGTGCCGGAAGGTAAATCTTGTGGATGAATGCCCCTCCCAGACATGGATTGACCTTGTTTGGTCACCCTTGAAACACCATCAGGGATGAAAATTCCACAAAATTTCTGTGCAGCTCGTTTTGTTTTCTGATCACCATTATTGTAGATAATAGAATTCAGAATTTTTTATTTCCTGCTTTTTTGTTCTTCGTGCTGCATATGGCTTCATGTCTGGAAACCTCTGGAGTGAATACACTTTTTATTTTTTGAATTCTGCCTTTACACTCATTCCTAGAACTGAAACTCCTGCGTCTAAGCAAAATTTTGTCTCCTTCAGTACCTTTCTGCTGAGCTCCTCTACACCCATATGAGAAATAGGGTTAAGCCATGGACTCAGAAACAGGCCTGCTGCTGAGTACAGCATTTAACTGCATTTAAGAGCATTACAACATTTAACTTTCCCTCGATGGCTTTGCTCAGGTTAGGCAGCAGCATTTCAAGCAGACATGATTCACAAGATAGTTTGGGCCAGGGAGTGCCACACCATAGCAAGGTCTTACAAGATGAACATGGACTTTTTATGATAAATCTGACATGATGGGGTCTCCTTCTGCTTAGAACTTCTAGATATAATACAGAATTTACTTTTATTAGTATGTATAGTCTGAGATTCAAAGAATATTGCACCAGTGTTGTTTTATAGATAACAACTTAGTTAATTGCACAGAACATTGCATGTTCTTCAAAGACAAAGGTCACAAAGAAAATGCTGAAAGTTTCAAAATCTTCCATATGTATGGAATGACAGGGCAGACATATGAGTTACACAGACAGGGATGCAGAAAAGCTTCAAGGCTATATAAAACTAAGAAGGTATCTGGATCTGATCTTTCACAAAGCTGGGCGTAGGATTTTGGAAGGTTGAGAACTTACTTTTCTTCTCAAAAGCATAGTTAGGATTTCAGTCCAAAAAAGGCAAGACTTCCACAGCTTAAAAATAAAATAAAATAGAAAAAAAAGAGCAACCCCAACAAATCCTAAAATATCTGACTATTTCAGTTACACTTCAACGGAAACCTCCTTAAGACTGTGATATTCAGTCAATAAATTATGTGAGAAGCTCTTGCAAAACTGTGACTGATTTCCATAGCAATAGAATCTGCTGGCAGTGACCAAATTTAGGAGTTCTTATCTCTAGAAGATCTTGACTATCCTGAACATGACTTTACATCCTTTTATCTAAGGTTTTGAATCTTCCAGATAAACTTTAGTTTTACAACGACAGAGATTAAAAAAAAGGCTAATTAGTATGTGCTGCCTACAAAGAAAAGGCCTACTCATTTTTAATAAATTAATGCTGCAAATTTTGATAATAAAAATTAACCTAATCAAAACCAATTAATCATATTCACTCTTTCTTAATACTTTAAAACAGAAGAAAACAAAAATGCACAAACAATATTTGGATACTAAATTTTATTTAGAGGCCTTTTTCTTCCTATACTAAGAGAGAGACTCTCTCTATTTTTAAGTCAAATGCTTCTTTACAGGGGAAAAGAAGGTGATTGCCACTCGTTAATTTTTCCTCTTCAATTCATGTTTGGAAGGAGTTTTTCCATTTTAAACATATTTTTATTTACTTCCCAGGAAAGCTGACAGCTCAGTAATAAATTCTGTTCTTGTTTGTAAGACACTTACTGCGATAACACTTCTAAATAGGTGTAAATAGATTTCGTGGCATAAATAATGTTTTTTCACACTACCACTCTCCTGTTGCCAGATGATACTAATCACACTTCTAATAAGCTACGTCTTGAAAGAATGTCTTGCATAAACCTATTCCTTTCTTCAGCCTTGAGGCTAATATCAGCAGTATGCTTTCTTTCAGTCTAATTCCAACAGCATGTTAGCATATGTACCCCTGCTTACCACTGTCATGGACCTGTAGATAACAATATACAAATAAAAATCTGTCTGGACCATAGTAGTAGCAACTCTAATAATTTAGTGCAAATCACAACTAATTTATTTTTTTTTAAGTCCCAAGTCCTGAATTCATGTGATTTATAGGGAGAAAGAAGCGTCTTCTGGAACACAAAAGTCAATGCAGATGAAAATCGGAAATCACAGCCAAAGAAAGAAGCCTGAAAGAATCATAAACCAACAAACAAATGAATGAATATTGATTAAATCAATGACAAATCATTTGGCAGAACCTTGCAGGTTTGGAATTGTCTGGCTGAAAGTTTTGGATAGTCTGTGAGGAAAAGGGCACACAAGTAGCTCCTTTGTGGAGAGGCCCCTCACCCTATTACAATTCCAAGCCATGCAGTAGGGCTGCACCTAGGGCTGGTAAGGGCACTCATTTGTTTTAACTACCATGGATCCTGGTAGGCTCTGAACTTATCCATGATTGATGGAAAGCAGTAAAATATCTTTCAGAGATCAAGAGAATTAGATGTGACAATTTTTTGGCTGTCAGAACACGAACTTTTGAAGACTGATGGAGCAGCACAATGAGTAGACAAGAACTGAAGGATGTCCAATGATAAAATAACCTAATTTGCACAGTGATGGAAAAGTCTAAGGAAAGAAGTTTTACCCTAAATCATCTTCTGCTTTCAGGGTGATTATGCAAAATCTTCAGAAGATTAAAAATAAGAATTTTGGGTATTCGTACTTATTCATCTTACTAGTTGCAAACCATTTGTGATCTATTGGCTCTGAAAAAGGTAGAGAATAACAGAATTGTGGAGGTTCAACATTTTGCTTCTCCTGACACATCTACCTCTGTGCTGCATTGTCCTGAAGAAGAAGTAAATTGTTTTGTGTTTTAAGAACACTACTGCTTCTCTCCTTTCAGAATAGCAGCATTTTAAGATCTTCAGATGCAAACAATGCATTTTTTCCTAAAGTACAAAATTATTATAATATTTAAACAAGTAAACCGGTAAGGTTCTTGTATCCTAAATCAAAGCATTATTCCAATGCCTGTTGCCGTAGAAACTAAATGTTTCAAATCCTCCATGAAATGCTATTTGCGTCCAAAATAGACAGTGGACTTTTCATTTTGTTCATTCTTTATTTGAGTCATTTAAAGAAGCATTATACCACTCCTTGAATAAGTTGATGGCAGTATTACTGAAGATAGTTCTGCTTTGCTCAGCAGCCTTTCAACTCAAGAAGGAAAATGCTGGCAGTTTGGAAATGGGATGCTACACCTCTGTAGTGCAAGAACATTAGAAAAGCTGTTTATTATCTAAATGAATCCTGTAGGCTTTCAGTTAAGTTCTTTCAAACCATAGATACGCAACAGAGTTTTTGATTGTGGAATTGTCAAATAAAACCTTATTAAGTATAAGCATAAGCTAAATTATATAGAAATTTGTCTCCAAGATAAGGAGAAAAATTAATTTGATTATGTGAAGATCTTGGTGGTATTTCCACCAGTCTTGGTGGTATTTCCTGAGAAGATGGTGAGAGACACACTATGTTTTTATTTCTGCCTTTAACTGGAGCTTTATTTTCTGACACAGCTTCTAAGAGACCTCTTCACCCATCTGTTTCTCCTTATCCAAAAACTCCTGGAGTTCAGACACTTCTTCTGGCTAGCCTCTAACTTCAGCAAAAACATTTATTACTTTTTTAAGCCATCATGGGTTCACATCCACAAAATTTTCTTTTCTGAATTGTGTGGACAAAGAGAATGTAGAGCAACAGAAGCTGTTTCTTCTGAGCAAAGCAGATTCATAATGCTGAAAGGAATACAAGATTCAGAGGAAAACTGAGAGCTATGTTTTATCAATTTTTTGCCCTTCAAGCTTTTTTTTTTCTCAGCCATCATCAACAGTGTTAGGATCAGTCACCTCCATGGTTACTTGTTTAAAATCATGCTCTATATTCCTGCTGTTGTTTACTATTTTGCCTGATTCTGACAAGTTCTTTTTATCTATCTGCATGGATGCAAGTGGGGTGATATCAGACTAACAGACTAAGGTGTATGTAAGATTTATAAAGAAAACACACTTACCCAAACATTTCTGTATTCTCCCTAGCATATTGTTCCTTCCTAGCCTGGTCTGCAAATAGATGCAGAATTGCCTGTCACAAAATAAGGCACATTCTCATCCTTTCTCTGCTCATGCAGTTGGGCTAATTTCCTGGATGGAAAAGGATGCAGGTGCCTTAGAGCAGATTCATAGTGTTACTTTGGTAGGTGTGAAAATGTAGTCACATCAATAAAAATTTGCCATTATTGATTAAAGGTCACAGATTTTTTTTTTGCCCTAACAGTGTATGGTCTTCCTTGGTTTGAGCTAATTCTATCTTGCCTTAGCTGAGACAGCAGTAGTGTAGCAATCAGCTGATAATTGCTTATAATTGTTTCAGTTTAATTTGGCTTTGAACCACCCAATGCATAAGGAACTATCTGGATTGCTCCACTCCAAGAGTTGTGGTCAACAAGTTCAGTGTTAAGTGGCAAGGGGCACTCCACAGGGGTCAGTATTTGGACTGGCACTGTTGGACATCTTTGTTAGTGACATGGACAGTGGGATTGAGGGCACCCTTAGCGAGTTTGCTGATGACACTGTGGTGGAGGGAAGGAATGGCATCCAGATGGAACTTGATAGGCTTGAGAGCTTGGTCCGTGTGAACTTCATGAAGTGCAGCAGGGCCAAGTACAATGTAGATTTTGATTAGATATTAAGAAGAAATTGTTCATCATGAGAGTGGTCAGACACTGTAATTTTCAGGGAAATTTTTGGATGTCCCATCCCTGTAAATGGACATCCAAAGGCCAGGTTGGATGGAGCTCTGAATATCTTGATCTACGTGGAAGGTGACACTGCCCCTGACAGGGAGGGTTAGAACAACATGATCACTAAGGATCTTCCAACTCAAATAATTTCATTATTCTGTAATTTGTAAAATTGTGTGATGTAGCTGACAGTGCCAATTAATATAGTAGAAACTGGTACCTTTTTTTATGTAAGAGAAACTATCTATGATCAAAAATACTAACACAGCGGACAATTACTGGTCTTTGAGTGATTGCAGGCTTGTAGGTGTGGTAATACAGAACAAAAAAAACAAGTTTTATATGGAACTGCAATTCAGTAAGAAAAGAGCTGCTAGGCAGATTGTGTTAAAAACCATATAAAAAACTTTAAGCAGATACAGCTGGGAAAAAAAAAGTGAGGGAAGAAATCAGCCTTTCCCATCATACTCCTCCTCCTGAGGAATGGATGCTAAAATATTCTACAGTAGGACACCCCATCTGCCCACAAACACACACACACACACTCACACTCACACACACACATTCTCACTTCTCAGTGAAGACCAGATAATAATTTAGCCCAAATTTTGAACTTAAGGCTCTGCTTATCATGTATGTTCTCTTCTTGCCCAGAACACAACGTTAAACTGAAGGCAGTATCCAGCTTGGCCATAGGTGCATTAGAGTGATGTGGGTTCCCTGCAGTCTTGCAATACATCTGTGTGTCTCATGGATGTGCATTTTACATACGAGGGTGTCTCAGTAGCAACCAAAACTCTGTTTATGCAGCTGAATCCCATAGTCAATGTCTGGGAGTTTTAATCCTGCCTTCCAAACCACCTTTTCAGTCACAGAGGAAAATCACCATGGATGCACCTTCCAGTCACACAAGCTCTGTCTGCACAGGACTGCTGCCAGCTACATCTGGCAATCACCCTAACATTGGCAAATGGGAGTACATAAAATCTCACTACAAAGTGTCGTGCCTTAGTTCTCTTCCTGTTTTACTGTGGACCCAGAAGAAAAAGATAAGCCGGCCAAAAATGAAGGACAGTAGGTGAATTTATGAGCAGGAAGTCAGACAGGTCAAAGTTAGCTACTTAGTGGGTACTTCTAGCTATGGAAAATATCAAGTAGGGAGAAATTCTGGACATTAGGCAGTGAAATGTAATGGTTATCATAGCAGACTCAGATTAGCAACTTCAGTGATTAAAAAGCAGCTATCAAAGAAAATAATTTCAATCTTTCAGCTGTGCAATGATACTATAATACAAATTAGTTTAATCAATGCTTAATGAAAGAGACATTAGGTTTGGAAGTCAAAATATCTCCTTTCTTCTTTTGCTCCTTGTCGCTCCTCAGGTTTCCTGTTTTTCATATGACATGGCTCATGTACAGTGCTTGGGGCTTTAAGTGCATCACCAGCATCAAAAGCAGGCTTGCCAATAATTTCAGCAAAACCAGGAAGAAGACTTCAAAGCATATCACAGGACTTACTGGCTGTGAATAGTTCGTTTGTGATGTCTCCCAAAAAATGTTCTTGGCACAGCCTTTGTGCAGCTCATTCTCCTCATATGATCAGGGGTGGGGCAGATGGGAATGCACAGATACGTCAAGAGGAGCATAATTTCTATGGTGATTTTATCCTTGCACACTAGGGAACCCTCAGGGGTTAAAACAGAATTTGCTACAGTGATTGATTTCTTTTATTTTTATAAGCACATCTTTGTCAGAGCGACAGCATGCAACTGCACTTCTCAGCTGTCACTAAGCAAAGTTGCCACTGAGTTCACTGGGACTTTGGCTGAAGAATTTTCCTATATTGCCAAAATGTGAGAGGGCTATTCCTTCCACTAATAGAATCCTTTATGGAAAAACACAATGACAACTTCTTCTTCCTGTTCCACATGAAGATTACTGCATAAATTTAATCAGTACATCATAGACCACCCACAGGCTGTCACACAAAGCACTTTCAATATAAGAGACAAGCTCACTGTACAGCTTCTCAGTTATGGACCAAAACCCCCTCATCTAAATTCAGTTCATTCTTTAGCCAAGCACTTTTTGCAATCAGTGCCTAGCATTTTAGTTGATAAAGCCTGTTCTCCCTTGAAGTTTGTTTGGAGAAATAACATCCTGATTAAATATAATCACCTTCCCAACCTATTTTTTCCTTTCTTCCAAGTGGATGGACAGAGAGTAACCATTTAATTTATAACTCAATTCTGCATATTTACAGATCTAAATATCTAAGCAGTATACCTTCAAATTTCAGGAGGGTGTGCACTGACTATCCAATCTGAAATATTTTTTAACATTTGGATGTATATAATCATCAAGATATACTGGATAAGATCATGCACTCATCTATCCATCCTCTACTTTTGCACCTTCAGGAGACAAAAGATGGTGCTCAGAAAGACCACACTCAAAAAGTGCAAAGATATCATGATGGTAAAAATCCTCCCTCAGCTTTTAGCTGAACACAAAACATTGATCAGCCTGTAAAAAAATTCACTGATGTAAAATCACCCATTTTCAGCAGAGGTAAACTGTGGTCCAGGAAACTCATTTTCCCCTAATAATAACCAGTCAATTCCTCAACTTGTCTGCTTGAATAGAAGAAGATGGACACTGCATCTGCACCCTCATTCTCTTCTTGGGAGACACAAGGTGAGACAGTGAGCTCTGGAACCTTGTAGACTAATGACATCACTCTTGGTTGAAATCTCCCTTAGCTTAGTGAAATCATTCTCTGACCAGTGTAAAACCTATCCAGTGCTCTCTGTTTCTCATCTGTGCATTAAAAGCAGTATCATTTCTATCTGTCCTGCAGGCATGCAGTCAGGCCTAATTTCTGAACCACTCTGAGACTGTCAGATGAAATAGCTGCATAAATGCCTATCAGTTAGAAGAGTAGATACATGCAAGCTGGGGGCAATTTTTTAAGTGTGCTAAGAATAGTATGAGATCTACAGTGAAGTATTTGAGGTTTAAATAGGGATGCATGGGATGGTTTTTCCTTACCATTATACCATCTAGTACTGCAGCTCCCTAATCCCAGTGGGATATGTACAACTTTGTCTTGTCAGTAGTCATTACAAAATATTGGTGATGTTCAAGTTTCAGGGAAGGGTTAGCAATTTTACAGGCACTGAAATGTATTCCAGTTATAACAGTCTGCCAATGGAATAAACTTCCAAGGGAGGTAGTAGAAGTCTTATTCCCAGAGAAACTGAGGAACAGGTGAGAAAAATCAATGGTGAGAAACCATCAACAGAGCCAAGAAAAATATAATGGACTAGACTTAATCATGTGGATTCTTCTGATCCTGTTTTGTGATATACTACCTATTTTTCAGCATTTGTTTATTGAACACATTAAAGTAACTAAGCATTGATGCTTTCTAACAGTCAGGCTGAGGACACTGAGTATCTTCCACTCAGGAATAAAATGTAAGTGGCTCAGATATCCATATATGAGCTCATACAGGCCATGAGAATGGTTGACTCTTAACAAATTATCAAGTTTTAATATAATCATTGTTTATGATAACTTTTCTGCATTATAGGCTAGAAGCAAGCATCACTATCTGTGTAGAAAACAGAGATGTGATATTGGAGATAGGAGGAAATCTGAAAACCCAAAATGCATGTGCCAATAGCAGATGATTTGGAACTCCTAGAGCACAATCGGATTCTCAGATGAATATATTATCATATTTTTCTCCTTTACGAAGATAATTTTCTTGCTTTTAAAGCCTACATGGAAATTATAGTCTGTGTGACTATTTTCACAATATATCTTAATTAACAGCCTGAGTCTTCTTGTACATTCCAGATATTTTAATATTATGTAACCAATTAGCACTGTCTTTATTCCCTTAACTCATCAATGGAAATTTCCTTGCATATAAAGATAATTCCCAGCTTCATCTCATTTGATGATAGGATTTATAAGGTCTGGAAACCAAAAAGGTTTTTTAAATGTAGGTGTTTTTAAGAATTCTGATTGAAATATCAAACTCTATAAATTTGCTAGGGAAAAATTTGTACTGAGGTGCAAAAACCAGCAGGAAAAGGTGCCTTCAGAAGTTCAAAATTATGTACCAAGGTGAAACCATGATGTTAAAAGTCATGTCCTTTTAGCTATGCCTTGCCTGGCAACCTCCAGTGTCTCTCCGTGCTATTTCCAAAATTTAAATTGGATGTAAGACTTATGCTTTTAATATGAAGGTACTTAGCAATTCAAACAAGTATCCAATGGAAACATTAAATCCATTATTACTTGAAACCTTTGATTAAGTTTTTTCTCATATTGGCCACAAATCAGAATAATAGCAGTTTGTTTTATTCTGGAAGAAAATAATTCCCAAAGCAAATTAGTGATAGTCAAGGTGCCATGCTATACAGGCTGGATAGAATATGAATTTTCCTTTATATCTGACTCCATAGGAAAAATGCTGCCAGACCTTTTATCTCAGAGATGATATTCCAACATCAAAGTAAAGCAAACATCATTGTCCATCAGCTTTCAGGTCCCTCAACTTGTTTACGTCAAACAGAAACCTGCTTTACAATGAGCTGCCCATACTACACAGTTTAACATTAAAGACTTTTGACATTAAAGACTTTTTTGACTGGATAAAAATAAATTGCCTCTTTTTTCTTGCATCTATTTTTTTCCTCTAGGTAACACAGTATTTTATGTAGCTGGTTTTTTACTTGGTACCACAATTGTGATGTAATGTTACTATGAACATAAGGATAAGGTGAAAATTATGGATTGAATTGATTGTGTACCATACAAAGCTTCAAAGAAAAATATTGAACAGTGTTAATGATGTGTAACATCTTGGTGACAAAGAGCATTTATATCCTTTCCTGCAAGTACATTTCTCTTGTGATTTAAAAGATCAGACTGCCACAACATCCTTACAATGACAAGCGATCAAGACCAACCAGAGAATCAAAACTGCTGCACAATTCCTGCTGTAGGAGACAGCCAAGCTGATGGATGAGGCTGGAAGTGGCAAGTCTCAAAAGAGATAGTATTTAAAGCTCATTTCCTACAAATTTTCAGTGTAGTCTCCACTGTACATATATATCCCAATACCATCATTACATATGTTGCAAGTCTAACTGCTACACACTGGAGAACAAAATGTCTTTCAGATTAGGGGTAAAAAGATGTTACTAATGATAAATTAGGAACTGATGAGTAAATTGCCAGTGAAACTACAGGAAAGGTAGGCAGAATTGCATGAAATGTGGTTGTAAAATTCTAAATGTAGTGTCTGGGATACAAATTCCTCATCTAAACTCATGGAATCAAAAGTATAACCTGAAAAATGAACACAGACAAAATAAAATAGTAACACTAATATTGTCATTTTGCTGCAATTCATTAAAATAAAATGTTTATAATTTAGACAAATTTTGGTAACAGACTGCTATCTAGGCAAGTTTCATAGAGTCGAAGATTCTGCTAAGTGTCATCAAAATTGCATGGTAGTGCCTATACCACACATTTTGCTTGAATGTGTCTATCTGAAAAAAAAAAATATAAAGAAAACAAAAGACTTGCAAATCCTTTTGGAACTGAAGGGAGTTTCCTATCCTTATTACCAATGAGGTTGATGTCAGCACTTGTAAAGAACATCAACTTGTTCTGTAAAGAGGCTCAAAGGTAAAGCAATCAGTAAACGCCAGGGATCAGCTATTACAAGGAGGTGAGAACTTGATGAGAGTAAAATGAGGAAACCAAGGCCAGTGTCACAGACTCCCAAGGCTGGAAGGTAACCCAAGCTCATGTTAAATAGGAATAGCTATGCCTTAGATCATTATTTCTCGCTGGGCAAACTGTCATGGTGTTTGTCCCTCTGTTTCACCTTCTAAAGCAGGGTGACTGCAATCTGGCTGCTTATCCCAGCTACTCGACTGTGTCCTAGACTTTCTGCAAAAATGGTCATTTTACCAGGCCAGAGAGTTTGCTAATGGCTTAACAGGGTGGATAATCAGGAGTCATATATTCAGTTCAGGCTGAGGCCTGACTGCCTAGGTGACAGTCTGCAGGAAAAGAGCGAAGGGTCCAGGGAAAAGATTTAAACATCAAGTGTGCTCTTGCAGTGATGGAGACTAGTCATCTTGGGATCATGAAGAGAAACATACCCATAAAACCAAGTGATTTTTTCCTTCTGCTTGTCACACATGAGGCTTCATTTTGGAGCCAAGCAAGGCAATTAAGATTAATAGGCAAGGAAAGTTGAATTTGTAACACAGAATGAATGCCAGACTTGAAGAAATCTTTTCAATGAAGAGAAAAAGGCAACTTTTCTGCTGCTGCTCACCTTTTCTCTCAAGAAGTCAGCCATGTCATTTTCATACACATAAACAGCAACCTGATGTTTTATAAGTAGGATATAACTATAACCATGATTACCATGATTGTTACCTATGGGTTTCTTTAAGGTTGGGCTGGGGGGTGGGGGGAAGAGATGCTTCTAATGCAAAATTCATTAATGTCATTGACATATCAACCTTAGGATGAAATAAATCTCATTCTGAAGGTGACTATATTTCTCTTTTGGCAGTAGAGTTCCAGTTGAGACTTACTCAGAGGAAGACAGTAATGCTACAAACACATAGTTTTCTGTTAAATCCCTCCTGTTTTATAGGTTTCAGTCTGAGGAGTGCTTCAGGACACAGGACTCCAAAGTCAGTATTCTCTAATGAAGCTTTCAAGAAAAGAACCCTAAGATCCTATGGCTGCTGGTCAATACTTTCAAAATTTTAGTACCAGGGAATCTATGAAAATGTTTTTGATGTTTTTGAGTAAAGAATGTACTTGCTTTTCCCATACATTCCTTCCAGCTTGTTCCAGGTCCTACTCATTTCTCTCCACCATCCCAGAATCACTCATGACTTGTAATAAACTTGGCTCAATTAATTTCCTAACCTAAATAAAAATAATGGTTCAATTGTTCATGAAGAGCAATGTTCATACTTATTTATTTATTTATTTCCCTAATAGCTTTCCTTTGTTACTTTGGAAACTTCAATACCACAGATTAAGTTCAGGAGAAAACTAGTTTTCCAGCAGTGAAATTACTTTCTTTACCCTGTGATATTATTATCTTACCTTTTGTTTTTCTCTTCATAAAATAGAGCATGCAAAGGCAAGATAGTGTAGGGCACATTTAGGAAGAAGCAACATAAAATATTTGACATGTAAGGAGGACAGAAACAGCTTACAAGAGCCATATTTGAATGCAAGATTTCATGTGCTTGTTTTATGGGTTTCAACTGGCTTCAAGAAACTCTCTTTACCCTAAAGAGGGTTTTCACAACTGGGACTTAATTAAACAGGGGCTTAGTTTAAAAAAAATAATTGAAAGGACTAAAGATAAGACCTGTGGCCAAAAGATGGGATTCCCTTCATTGATTGAATCTCCTGTAGCAAAACTACCAAAATAAAACTTAAAACAATTTTTTCCATTCACTTTGACATGCCAAATGTCCAGCAAATATTCTGCCTAATGAGGATTAACTACACCAAAGTATTTGCTTAATATCCATTAGCCGTATACTTGGACAGGACAGGAAAAGGATGTTTATATGAGGGTAATGAAGAATAGCTAGGGGGCCTGTATCCTATTTGGGCTTTCCTTCTGGTCCAGCACTTGAGTTTTTATGCAATAGAAAGTGGTAACAGTCAAGCAGGTACTCACTGTTAGACATGGTCTCTGTAGGGTTTTGTGATCCTAACATTCTTTATGTGACTTTAAAAAGTGATGAGAACCATGGAACCCCTCTCCTATGAGGAAAGGATGAGTTGGGATTGCTAAGCATTCACAAGAGAAGGCTCTGGAGAGACCTTATTGTGGTCTTACAATACCTGAGGGGTGTTTCATAAGATAGGTAGGAGACAGAGTTTTTAATAGTGCCTGAAATGGTAGGTCAAGGGGGTAATAGTCTTAAACTAAAGGAGGGTAGACTTAGACTAGGTGGAAATGTTTCCTTATGAAGGTGGTGAAACACTGCACCAGGTTGCCCAGAGAGGTGGTAGATACTCATCCATGGAAACACTTAAGGATTTCATTGCAAGAGGGTTTTACAAATGTAATACTTATCTATAAAAACTGAAAGCAGTTAGAATACACAAGAGAACTTAAAACTGACTTTCTAGTCTGCCACATAAATTTAATGCATCTTTTGATAAACTCAAATTGAACTGATCAGTATAACTACTGCTAGCCAAATTCTCCTACATACCTGCATCTGTCCTGCTGTGCTAAACATCTGCTGAACCTTAGAGAAAAAGAAAAAGGCCAATTTAGAAGGAGATCAGTCTGGGGATAAGGTCAAGAAGTTCACTGATATTTATTCTTTACTGCTCTCCCTTTCCTACAACTTGTCAAGCTGGTGTACTAAAGTCATCTAAACAGATATTGCTGGCCAGATTGGCTTGACAGCTTACAAAAGAAGTCCAGGGCTCTTATTTTCTACTGGCTGAATAAAAGTAATAAAAGTCAGTAGAACAAAAGGATTTTTTTCTTTTCCTTCTGTAGCAGATATTTCTCAGCAAATAATGGACGCATCTACATTTAGTTCAAACTTTGCTTCTGAAGTAATTGTCACAATTTTCCCCTTTTATTGTGGTCTGGTAGGTTCCTAATGAATGGAACGAACTTGGAAGATGTGCTTCAAGAAGCACACCTATGGTACACCAGCACAAATGAGCACTGACATTGATGACCAGAGAGCTACAAGCAAGGTAAAAGGAAAAAGAAAGCAAAAAACAAATCAAAACTTATGGTAGTGACTTGGAGTGCTTAGTACCAGCAGTCCTTCCTCTACAAATACAGATGTTGTAACCCTACTCCATCAATACAACCACTGGAGCAATGCTACCAAGAATTCTGACAAGCAATACCAGCTGAACAGTTTGACTCAGTAACAACTGTTTGCCCTGACAAGAAACTGAGCTGCAGCTCATCATGCTTTCAGTGTCTTTTCAGCTGCACTGTAGGGAGGTATGGATGTACCACTGAATAATGCATGAGTTGTCTGCACAAACATCAGAGTTTTATGTCCAAGAGCTACCTTAAAAAGAGAATTTTGGTGCATAACATCAGTCAGTAACAATTCTCCCTTCCTAATCTCATTTTTCCAATGCCATAAATGATACGGTCTGGCTTATTTCATTTGCCAAATTCCTTTCATGAGGGACAAGAACAAACTCCTCAAAGAATATTTTGATTTTGCTTATCAGAAACCAGCTTACATTTTTAATGGGTTTTCTCTCTCATAAAAAACAATTAAATGTCCTACATGTTACTGAACCTATTCACTTTTTACCTGAACAATGGATGGATACTAATGACAAGTGATGATATTACTGAGGACTTGTGAGACATAGTAAAATTTGTCATCAACTCAGACCAATCATACAAGTGTTTGCAAGTTTGTTACATGGAATCGTTTTTGTAACATGTAGGAGTGTGGTGCACATGTTACTGTGACTGGAGGGATGAAAACCATGGAGAAAACTGGCCAGGAGCTGGGGATTTTGAGTAGCTTTGCTTTCATAGTCAGGGGACAGAACAGAAAATCCTTATAGTGAAAAGGAGATGGAAATGTTTGAATGGAAGATGTGGATTCAGATAAAGGAAGTACAAAGAGCAAGGTCATTTAGCCCTCTTACTCCCTAGAAGGCCCACTGTGGGTTTTTAAATTGCTTCAACATACGCCTGTGCATTTTGTGCTTCTTACAGGGTTTTTTGTTAGTGCGTTTTGAATAACCACTTTAGAAATTTGTTATCTACAAGTTGGTTGTTTTTTGAGGGAAAATTCAAGAACAATCTGAATTTCTGGCAATATTTTTGGTTTTCTTTCACTGAATGATGGTAAAAGAAAACACTTGGCACACCTTTGTGAAGTGTAGAATGGAGAATGCACCTGTCATTCCATGATTAAAGTCTAGGAAAAAATATGTACCAGATCAGTTTTAAATCAATGTGAATTGAGTTGTTAGGATACTAAAAATCATATGAATTTGAGAATTAGAGACTGGCAATTCAATTAACTGAGAAATGTATTTTGATTTTTTATTCCCCAAGCCTCCTAAACAATATAAAATGGGATGAAATAAACTGACAGCTTTTTTATAAGATTTTCCTTTTGCATAAGTAGCCTTAGACTTCTTATACGAGGAAAAATGAGGGCTAGAGAAGTCTGACAGGTGATTTAGTTGGTTCATTTGTATGTAAAAAAAAAAAACAGTGGCATTAGTTTGAGACTAGCTAACACAGCATTTCCCAAATGGAGAGCTCTGCCCTTGTTGGAAAAGGCAGGGATTACATGGGGGTAAGTGTTCCAGGAAGCTTTACAGTCATTTGACATAGTCCTGGGTTTTTAAACTTTGCTTAATTTTAAAAAGATTATTTCCAGCTGTTTAAGACTCAAACATTATTTTCAGAATATGCTCATGAATCTTCACAAAGCCTAAGGAATCACCTTCTGAAGTCTCAAACTGAGACATTCCTTCCAGGAAATGCTAAATTCATATGCCAGCATTTTAAGTATCATCATAGTAATTATTTTACTGTGATCAGAATTTATAACAAAGGACAGAAAGTATCTCTTGAAGAACCCCAACATTAAAATGTGTGGTGAAAATTATGTCAGAAGCTATGCAATGAGGTGGCTGCAATAATATAATATATTTGCATCTGTTGTTTGGTCTTACTTTGTTTACTTTTCTTTTTATCTGAAATGGATGTTCAGTTTGTAAAAGGTAGATTGAGAGCATGGCTGCAATGTTACTTACTCTCAGAGAGGCAAAAATACAAGGAATTTGTGACTTTAGAAAAGAGGCAACAGCTGTGAATTGTAGCTGGACATACTCCAATTGCATTGTAAACAGGCATTTCTAAGAATGAGGGTAACTCAAACCACCAAGAGCTTCTCAATCTGTTCATTTTTCACTTCAGCCTCTAACACCTTTCTAGAAGCTCATCCTTAGTTAAGCTCTGAGGCCCAATGTAAAACAAAAAAAACCTTAACATACTTCAATAGGCAGGCATCCAGGCTAGATGATCTAATGATTTTCTTATTCTTAAACATTCTAGAAGTCCAAACCTGTGAAGAAGGATTTGAGAAATGAACCTTGTTTCCCATAACACTGCAACCAGACTACCCTTAGCTTCCTCCTGTTTCCTGGCTCCTGGCTGCCTTTTTGCTGTTTGTTTTTCTCTCTCAGCATATCCAGACTCCAATTAGATTACCTACCTTTTGAGAGAGAGACTGGAGCATTCAGCACGAGGGGATGTTGAGATGGACCTGCAGGCTTGCTGTATTCCACAAAGCAAAAGAAATCAGTGGAAAACCAGATCTTGCCGAGGGTATTCAGGAGATGGCAGTGTTGCTCTCACCATCCGTCCGTGCTGCTGGAGATTTCATCTCAATCGGTCCCTGTGTCAGTGGAAGTTTTCCAGGCTTTTCAGATCTCTTTTCTTTCCCCTCTCCAGTCTTTCAGCTTCTGTTTTGCTATTTTAAATTCTAATTATGCAACGGAACTGTACCCATTAAAAAGGATGTGTAATATGCATGGATAGCAACCTCAGGGTAAGGGACATGTTGAAGGCTCTCCAAAGCTCCTGAATTCAGTAGCATTTTCTCTAACAACTCCAGAATGAAATAAAGCTGTTTTCCTGTAACTGGAAATACCCAGCAGTGGCCAGGACTGCATCAGTGTTCAGTGCCAGGCATTTGAGTGACTGCTGAATGTCAGAGCAGTACTCCAGTGGAAAAAGAGTGAGTATCCATAGGCAGAAGCAGAGTTAAACAAAACTCTAGAGGATAAAGGAAACAAGGTCTGACTGATACAGCAACCAGTCACTGCTGATGATACACAGGCAGGTGCCAGCAAGCTGGAGCAAAGCAGAATTATGTTAACATCATTCTGATGATACTTGGCATCAATTACTCACAGCAGCAAGTAATGGGAATGTCTTATTGACTCTCTTAGCTTGCAGCACTGTGAATTCATACCTGGCAATGCTGCCCTGTAGGCAAACACTCAGCCAATTTTTCACCATGTGCAGTGGAAATCAGGCGCCAGCTCCTCCACTATCCAGCTGGGAGCCAGAGGAGTTCCTGGAGTGGGAGCTAAAACTAGGCTGGGATACACAAAGACATGGTTGATAAGACCACTAACAAGGGTACCCCAAATAGTCCACACCATATAATTTGGGACAGTATGAACAGTTTTTTTAATTGAAAATCTGTCGAAGCCTCAGCTAAAGTCTAAGCACTGCTTAAATGTAAATGGATATGTCATCTTGGAGTGTGGGCTTCACGGGGATGTTTAATTCATTGATCCTTAATTCATACTTTCAGAACCTTGATTTATGTGTTGTTCCACTACACCATTTGGCAGCTATCAGCAAGAGCAGCTGAGCTAAATGGCTGGGACTGGCATCTGTGCTGACAAGAGTCTTGTATTCACATATCAAGAACTGGCAGAGGGCACCTTTTTTGGTTTTGACCTTATTCAAGGAAGACGCCTGGTGTGAAATATCACAGTGCAGTCAGAACCAAACCACCACACTCATTTCAAGGTACAGAGTCTTTTCTAATGGAATCATGAAGAAATGTAGCTTTTGTTCCTTGAGAGCTGGATGGATGCATATAGTCCATTTTTTAAAAATAAGAACAGCTGTTTTAAGTGTGTCTGAAATTTTTCAAACTTCTACCTCACCCAAATTTCTGAATTCTCAGAAAAATGTAGTTTTATTTCTTACATTATATTTTTCTGGGCATGTCAGCTTTATCTACATGACAGGAGCCAGTAGATGTGTGTAAAAATGATGGGAAAACTCTGCCTTGTCAAAGTCTTGCTCAGTCCTGAGCAGTTGCTGTACAGAAGAGAGATTTGCATTTTTCATTCCCAGGGCCTTCATGCGAGGTTGGCAGCTCTCAGTACCTTTTAGCACCAACCTGTGGGTTCACATCTTGCTCACAAAGTCTTTTAAAAACATCATCTTTGGGATTTTCTCTTTGCCGTCATCCAAACATCATCAAGTATCGCTCCATGGATTCAGTAAATAGGGGTGAACACATCAAAACTAGCGAGTCCCGAGGGCAGCTAGAGAAATGCCAGTTTCACACAGCACACAGCCAGATCACACAACTACCTAAATCAAGCAGAAATATTCATCTCCTTTTCACATCTGAGTCACTACAGTATTTAAGTCAAGAAAGAAGCAACAAGCAATCCATCTATTCTGCTTCTGCAATGACAAGTACGCTGCCAATTGTTAAACAAAATCAAAAGACATGTAAGTGTGATTCCTAAATACAGAAAAGTGAGCTACAGCAAGGAACTTGCATGGAAAAACTCATTGAAGCCAATATTTTCTACTGGGAAATGGTAAGAATAGCTGGGGGGAAACACTGGTTCTTCTGTCACCAAACAGTGAAATAATTCAATAAGGTTTTTTGATTTATAAATAGAAAACATATTGTTGGCCACAACTGAAATGTAATATGGCAGGTAGGCTGCTTTTGTAGATGACCTAATTTCAATTGCCTTCTGTTATTTTCAATAACAATATTTATAAACAGGATTATGGAACAGACAGAAAAGTCAGGAAAATAATTTTTACAAGCCTACAATAGGCAAGAGTTTTTTCAAATAATTCTTATATGTTCTACCCCAAAAGTCTGAAAAATACTTCAGCTCTCACTAAATATGATCCAAAAAAGATCAGACCATTATTATACCACTTCCTGTGCAAATAATATGTTTGATCTCTGAACAAATTAAAAAAATACTTCAGATGTATAATTATTAACTGAAATAATAATAAAAAAGCAATAAATACCAATTCAATAAGCCTTGAAATGAGTTGCATGGAAAATGTCTCAGTTTTTATTAAGTAAAATGAAAATGGTTCTAAAGGTAAAGTAGTAGAAATAAGGTAAAATTTCAGTTTTGTGAGCATTTTCTAGTCCTCATAGAGTATGATATAAAATAAAAGTTGAAATAGGCTGCAAAATATTTAAGTAGAGAAAAATAGGAGTGGAGGAAAGGGAGCAAAGGAAGGAAAAGTGGATCAATCTTTTCCCTCCCTAGATTGAAACACAAAGGATATTTTCATGTCCAAAAAAACCCCATGCTTAGATGGATGGCATCAGAGATTAGAGATAACTTATTGGCCCTACACAATGTTGCCTTCCTACACCTCAAGAAAAAGTGAGAAATCAGAAGACAGCCAGTGGTGAGCCAAGGTGATAGGAAGTTGAAGAACTTGATATGTGAAAAAAGGTTTAAAGAACTGGGTTTATTCAGCCTAGAGAAGCGAAGAGAAAGCTGAGAGGGATCAAATTCACTGTCTTCCAGCACCTAAAACATCTTTACAGAATAAAAGACAGTGCACTAGGCACAGCAACCTGTGGGATGGGGCAAGGGATAACAGGAACTTTCTGCTTCAGAGGAAATTTCTTCTCTATACACACAAAAAAAAAAAAACAAAAAGAAAAAACTTCACTATGAGACTAAGATTGTAAAAGATAAACCCAGAGAGGTGGTAGAATGTCCCTCACTACAAGACCTAGCCTGTTCCTTTTTATTTGCAATAAAAAAGCAATCGATCTTTTTTAAGGTTGTTTTTTTAAAAGAGGAATTTTTTTAATTTTATAGTTTTTAATTCCTGAAGTACTTAAATGAATTACAATTATGTATTGATTATTCACCCAATAATGTCTTTTTCTGAATCAGTTCAAGAACCAAAATAACCTTTTGGCATTGCTTTTTTTTTTTTTTTTTTTGAGACACAGAAGTTTTTCAAGATATAAAAAGCTACAAAAATGTTTATTATCTTACTTCTGTGACTAATTTTGCATTATCTGATAGCAAATTATATGACTCGATGCAGAGACTATGAACATAGATTTGTCCTATGGGTACCCAAGGTTCATACCAAGGGACAAAAAAATTAAATACAATGAAGACTTAAAGGCCATACGATAATTAAATGAACTGAAATAGTGAAAGAATTTCTTTTTTCCCATCTTAAGCATGTATATTTGAAATACAATTTTTGGGGGATTTTTGAAAGCAATAAACACGTTTGCTCCTTATTGTGTTCCCACAAAGACTTCCTAATACTTGTAGCTTGATTTCTTCAGAACACAGTACATTTGTCAATCCCATTCTAACTACCTCTTGAATCATTTCAGTCACCTCAGGCAAAATACAAAATGGAAGTCAAAAAGAGGCTACACTGCAACAAATTTCACAAAACAAAAATTGGTGTCTCTCTCCTGAGTGAAAGGGAGGCAGAGCTCAACCTTTTTCTGCTGTATTCAGTAGCAGCTGCTGGTAACACTCTACGTGCTGCCTCTTGCCTGTACAGAGGAACCAGATTACACTAGCTTGGGTACCAAAACAGATCTAGAAAGATGGAGGAGTTTAGGGAAAGTTCATACTTTCCTGAAGCCTTCCAAAAGAGCAGAGAAAACTTGAAAAACCCTCCAAAATTTATTATTTTGTACACTAGCATCAAGAAATTTTCATGTTTAAGATAAAGGTTGAATGCCTGTACAGGAGCTAATGGTCATAATGACAGAAATCTGAACATATTAAATAAAATATAGATTTATCTGATGAACCAACAGCCAGAAAGGACTTTGGGATCATGCCAGTTCTTTCAGGGCATGCTTCAGCATCATTTTCTGTACCTCTCCACCCCTGTCTTTGCATGCAGGCTGTGGCTGGGAACACCTTGACATCAGGTTATTTCTATCCCTTAGAAGTTATAGGAAGACCAATAAAGGTATAAATTATCCAGCAGCAGGATCCCTTTGAAACATGAGGTGTGAGGCACTACCACACATGCAAATCTGGGGCAATAGAATTTTATGGACAAATTGTGAGGCTATTTTGGTTTCTCTAGACATCTTATTAGAACCAGATTTTTTTTAACTGCTGTGCTAAAGCTGAGCAGTTTGCAGACTGCGTTATTAGCAAGGTGCAATGTCCTATTCAATGCTTTTGAAATCATTATTGAATTAAGTTGCTATATAAGCAGAGTCTGTGGAAATCAGCCTAGACTCTCCACTCTTTCCAATTCACAAATTCCCTGGATGTGTCCTTGTGAGGTAGTTTTAAAGCCCTCACCTCCATGGAGGGAAAGCATGGAATCTGAAAAACATAATAAATTAAAACAACTTCACTGCCTTTCTAGCACAGGACCCAAAAAACCAGTATGCTGCTGGTTTTAAGACCCTCTCATGTGGACAGTGGATGATGTTTGGGTAAAAGTAAACGCATAGTACAGTGGTTCTGAGCATCTCTGTCCCTAGCCAGTTCTCTCTAGTGTATGCCATGTCAATAAAATACCATTTTTAAATCACTGACTATATTTATTGTAGTATTTGAAACAGGCCTTATCAAGAAGAAAAATATGTGTAGCCAAATATGATTGTTTCAGTCACGCTTAGTCAGAATCAGGCATATGTCAAAGCTCCCAAATGCTGGATTACATAAGATAACTGGTTTAAGCCTGAACAGAATGTGAGTGTGTGTTTAGAAGATGCTGACAGCAGAAGAGAAGGCAGAAATATATCAAGGACTACCCTGAGTAGTCTCTGGCTTGGAAATCCAGATTTCAAAACCTGAAGTAATTTGCACAAAGAAATCAGAAAATTAATCATTAAAATAAAGGGTTCAATTGCTATTTTCATCAAGAACCTTAAGCCATAAATACTGACAAACAACTGATTGATCAGTGACACCATAGTGTGAAAAAATCAAACTGGTATCAGTGAAAGGCTAGCCCCTTCCTGAGAGAGATTAATTTCTTTTTCAATATGTCTTTATGAAGGTGAGATCTGTGATATTGGCAAAAACACCTCACCTCCCCGAGGCTGAGAGCCAAGTTGAATGGAAATCAAAACTGGAAACTTTGATTAAGTTTGTTCAGGAGAAGCCAAATTGAGGCACATTTTACAGATAATGATTTCTTCTAGCTATTAAGAGCAGCATATGAACTGTGAGAGGCAGACTTTGGTATGCCTCATACTCATGTAAATCTAAAGCACTTTTTTTGCCTTGATCAAAGGAGATCTGTATTTACACCAAGTTATCAGGATGCATCCATCAGTTGGGATGATTATAGCCTAAGATTAAGACAAACAATCTACAAAAAAAGGCAACAAAGTGAAACCTCTATGAAGAAAGAGGTCATGGCACCCTATTCTTCCCACAGAAGAATGTCTCCATGGAGACAGACACATTCAGATTGGAAACAAGACAACTTTTAACAGCAAGAGTAATTAACCATTGTAACATAATTAAAGGATGTATCTGATTAATCATCTCCTGGAGCCCTTACACTTAGACCAAATGTCTTTCCATTAGATATACACAGGTTTAGTCACAAGCTCATGGGCTTGATAACACTCAGATTAAAGGAGGGGATGATTTCTTCCACAGCTTGATTTTCTGGGTAAAATCTCATGCCCTGTGTTATGCAAAAGGTCTGAGTGTCTGAGCAGATGGGCTTCTTCTGGCATTTAAATCTGTGGAGCTATGTGAAAACTCAGAACACACATGCCTTTCTTAGGGTTGGTAAGTAAAGGAACTGTATCATCAGCAATACACAGACATCAGCTATTAATATATTCTCTACGTCATTCATTTGGCTCTGCTCATGGATGGGTAGAAATTGGACATGCTTCCCTTCTGACAGGCAGTGGGTAACCTAGGAAAGAGGAAACTCTGCCCTTACATTTGAAAGAGTGGGCAGTAAGTGCAGATGAAAGACAGGAAAATCAAACAGAACACCTATCATTACTTCCTCTGCTCTTCCTTTTCCTTATATACATTTACCTTCTTTTGCATATTTGTATTTGGCTGTAATAGTCCCATGCAGTTCCTTTGAGCTTTGGAATAAACACTAATCATTTCATGGAAGAGATATGTGTATATTTATTTATAGACATGTAGATATGTGGGACCCATGAAAAAGATCTGCCCCACTTAGTACTCATAAAAGTCAATTAGCTCTACTGGATTGTTTAAATCTACTCATCATAGATAAATCAAAAAACATCTTTGTTTTTCTGTGAATGTCAGTTATTCAAGGTAGAATCCACTTAAGATCTTTTGACACAGTGAAATATTGCTTGCTGTCTGACTGCATTTGTCAGGGGAAAAAAGAAATCACCAGCTCTGAATCATTGCAGCATTAACAAGGGCAGCAGAAAACTTCAGTACAGCTCCGAGTGGAAGCACTGATAACGGTGTCACCTAGGAATACGGACCCTGAGTGACCACATAGTCACTCCACACGGTTATTAGGATCAATTACATGTAAATGTGACTGCTTACACACTGATTTCCAAATGGAAATAAAGCAGACCAAATAGGGAAACTCTTTAGGCCAACTGCAATGTCCATATAAACTCTAGTTTGTTCTCCTGAGAGGGTCAAGATGGAACAATTCCACTCCTCTCCAGTTCAATTAAAGTGTTTGTAAACACACAGCCTAAGATTCTCATAACACAAGTTGATTTAAAAATTAACAGTTAAAAGTAAAAGGTTTTTTACTTCGACTTTAATTTCTAGTGTTACAGAAGATAATAAAAGGTTAATTTAAAAATAACACTCAGCAACAGATTGGCATCACACACCAACCCAGCATCACATACCAACCCACAACCAATATGCCTACCTCCCATCTTGAAGTTCTTTTCAGCTTTCTAAAACTATTGTTTGATACCTAGGAAAGATACCATAGGCCTACAAATCTCAGCACTTTTTATATTCACGTGCTCAGATCTAAAGGAACATGTTATATTTCTTGACAAGAAATATGAAACATAGACTTCATCTTCCTCCACCGACCTCCCTCAATATGCCCAGAGTACATTGTGAGGAGAGTTTTCTGTATCTGCTGCACAAAATTCATATCTGACCAAATTAGTTCAAACACAGTTCAGTGGGAAGTATATGGGACACACAGCTCCACCCCAATTTGGCCCAGATCAATAGGAGTTGTCCATGTCCATCCCACAATTTTCAGTGAGATCAGTAAAGTAACCCTGTCTCTGATTTCTGTTAGTTACAGTTATATCCCATTCATGAAACAAAGGCTGACTCAGCCTTCGTTCAGGGTTCAGAAGTCCTGCTTCAAAAGCAAGGTTTAGGAATATCTTGGGACCACTCTCATCCTGTATCCCTCCCTCCTGCAAAACAAAGGATCACAGTCTGTCTCATAAGACTTTTGAGACACTATTATGATCCCTAAAATACTAGAGTAGGAGAAGAAAAGATTAAGATAAATCAAAATTCAATATAGTATGTATCTCCTTGCTTTTTCTGCACGCAGTATTTAAACCAGAGAATAAAAGAAGTTGGAAGAAGCCTCTGGAGGTCCTCTGGTCCAAAACTTTGTTCCAGGAAGGAGCAACTTAAATCAGGTTGCTCAGGACCTTTTCCAGTCAAGATTTGAATATTTCCAAGGATGGTGATTTTAAAACCCAGCTGGGAAACTTGTCATCATCCTTATGTTAAAATCCCCAAATATAACAATACTTGCCCTTGTTAACACTTGTGATCCCATCTGAATAAGAGAACATCCAGGTATGAGGTTAGTCCAGACCAGAACTAGCCTTCAAACATTCTGCTGTGCATGCAAAAAAATCCAGTCTCTCTCCTAACATTAGGAATACATTGAGATATAACTCAGGTGTGTGGGTCTCCTTCCTTCCTTCCTTCCTTCCTTCCTTCCTTCCTTCCTTCCTTCCTTCCTTCCTTCCTTCCTTCCTTCCTTCCTTCCTTCCTTCCTTCCTTCCTTCCTTCCTTCCTTCCTTCCTTTTCCCATACTGAGAAAACTTTATTCATCTTTTTTTTCCCCTCTGAGCTGTAATTAGCATCCTAGGCTATTAATTATTAATCTATTAATTTATTCCTTTAGAATTTTTAGGTATGCACAAAACTACATTCCATTCAATCCTGCTTTCTTTTGTTATTGCACACTGGAGTACAGAAAGAAAATGGGGCAGGAGAATGAAGAACAAGACACAGAAATTTGTTTGTTGACACAGAAATTCTGTTGAAGAGGAATTACTTCTATTGAGTAGTAGGCCATTTTTTCTGGCCTCCTTATCTAACTTGAACATGGCATAGCTATTGGTTTATTTGAAAGATGGTACAGTTTTGACATCAGGCTCTATAACCTCAGTTCCATTTATCAGGGTTTTTATCCAGTTTACAAGTATCTGCTCCTCTCCCACTCGCAGCCATGTGGCTTAGGCCATTTCAATCATCATTAATGCCAGTGTTTTTTCTCGGGGAATTAAAGATAATGTTATCTGAAAATTCATTGTATTACTGCCTTCATCAAGACTAACTATGCCAATCTTTTTATATGCATTTTCTTCTCCTACCTGTTTCTTTCAAATATTCTGGGTGTATCATGTCAGATAGACCTCTGTGCAGTTTTTCCTTTCAAAATCCATATAGACATACTGAAGTTTGGGCATGCACTTTAACTCAAAACCAGCTGCAGACTGGACAAAAAGTTTATCCATTGTGAGGTTATTCTAGGCCTCATTCACCTGGGATCTGGAAATCTTTCTTATACTCAGCCTGGATTTTTTTAGTATGTTTCTTTTAGACATAGTAACCATCCAACGTGCTGTATTTAAAAAAATTAATTGTATCATTAAAGCTTCATTTCCATGCACTAAATAAAGGCAAATCTTTAAGGCCCTGGTTTCATGACAGGCTCTTAAGATTGCACTAATAACTCTTCTCCACAGCTGTCCCTGCTTTGATTCTCTCTTCCCCAGGTATTAATGACTGCCAGACTTCAACAATCAGATGATAATTTACAGAATCCTGTACATCAGGACAAATAATCCATTTTTCTGAAAATACCACTCCAAGATTCCATTTTCCTTTTTCATATCTATATCACACTGGCTTCTCTTTTCTCCTGCACCCTCTCTCCCTAAGTGCTGACATCCTGGGAAGCAATAGAAATGAACATTAATCAGTAAGGAAAAAGGAGCATTTGTGGAAAGCAAGACAGAAACTTTATCACACCAGGCTTCTCACTTAGTCAGTAGAGATCATGACACACCTCAGAACTCATCTGGAAGCTGCTTAAAAATTTGAACCTCCTCTGGCAGGTTTCAGAATTTCTTACTGATACACAGACAGAGCTTAGGATGACTATGGCCCTGGTTATACTACTTAGGTTAGATGCCTAAAGACAGAAAAAATTTTAAGTGCCTGGAACAATTTCTTTTAGCCTAGTCTCCAAAATCACCAAATTTTTCTTTTAGAATTGCTCTTCTTTTCCTTTTTGATGGTTAATATTTTTTACATCATTAGAAAATCTCAGGGAGTAAGCTTATCATGCTTACATCAGTTATAAAATCATTACATGAAACTAGCCCCAGTGCTGATCACTGAAGACTGCTGACAATAGCTTTATAACTAAATTTCACACCTTCTTTTCCCATTTCACCCACTTTCCTGTCCATCTCAGTTTCACAGTATTTTCCAGTACTATGAAACCCAAACTCTAACCCTAATTTCCCTTGTAGCCCTATATCAGCACTTAACAAGCCTTAACAGGGGACATCTCCCTTTATAGAGAAAACTATTAAAATTGATGATCCCTTGTAAAAAGGGTGACACATATCTTACATTTACTTCCATACCCTTATCTTCAAAATTTTTCTTGAAAGCAAACATACTACAGAGACATGATTTGTGGATAATGAAGTCATTTCACTTCCATAAACATGTATTATATTGTATCCACTATCCATGTTATTCTCCAGTAGTACAGTGCGACTCCTGAAATAATGCTTTCTTTAAAAAGCACCCAAAAGATGATCTAAAATTCCCTCTGGATAAAATCCTGCTGCCAGATTCATGATTTCTCAAATAACAAGTCTTATTCCTTTGGGACCACAATTATCTGACACTGCCTTTAATTTTACTGAGGAGTTGTTCTTCCACTTTGGTTGCAGTCATTTCCATATTATTTCTTCTGCCAATTGATTTGCCTTTTCCTTCATATTCTAAAGTCTTCATCTTTGTTAAGTCTGTTATTAAGCAAACATAATTTAAAATCTTTATCTAAAGTGCCTGAGTTAGGAAGGCATTAATAACTAATGAAGAGTTAAATGAAATAGAGGTTGAATCACCCCTCAGAAGTGACTGTGCATTGTGTGAACAGGGTCTTTGGGACAATTTAGTTAGAAGCTTGAAAAAAATGAAATAGAGTCATCTTTTCTACTACTTTTATGCCAAGAAATGTTTGTTCTGGCCTAGGACCAAGATTGAATTACTTAAAAGTAATTGTTGACTCAATCTGTTCTTGTTCTTCATAACTTTGCAGACACAACAGTAGACTTCAGCTATCTGTTTTTATTTACTTTTTGAGACTTTGTAGACTTTAGCTATCTTATTTTCCTTACTTTTGAGACTTAATTCATCTCGACTTTTACAATTTTTACTTCATTATTATTTCGGATATCCATGATTCTTTACCTAAAAAAAATTCCTTAAGGATTTCATAGCTCTTCCCTTCATTCCCAGTGGGAAAATCCATTAAAAGTAGATCCCATTCCAACAGATATCATTGACTGGCATAAGAAAGCCAGAACCATAGAATAATCACCATTTCTGCTAGTGCCTCTTCTTTGTACTTGACTGTTTAATCCTGAGTGTTCTAATTTATATAATTCATTATCTTTCTTAATTTCTCAAACACCTTTTCCTCTGAAATGAGTCCTCTTTCAATAAAAGATAATGTTTATACAAAATATATTCATTTAATTAAAACTGAGTAAGCTCACAGCATTTTTAGTGCCTCATTATTCACTCCAATAAAACAAAGCACATTTAATAATAATACATTTGCAGCTACTAAATATCTCAAGAAGCTGTAGAGAGCTGAAAAGAAATTAAGATCCTCAAAAAACAAAGAGGAGTATGCAAAGATTCAAATGAAATAAAAAACCTGTGTTTGCACTTCTACTGGTAATTGCTTTGTTTAATATATGCCTACAGGTTAAGAAAGGTATTTATCAAAAAAAAAGGTTACATTTATACTATATTCATCATCAGACCACATTTACTAGCAGTGAAACATGATTCTCTACAATATTAAATTGCTATAATAGTCCCTGGAATCATTTTTGCCTGAACTGTCCCAAATAATTTCCAGGCACAGTTGGAAACAGCATGAATCACAAAGTATTCAAAATATGCAGATCTGGTATGATCAGATTTAACCAGCTTTTCAAGAACAACCAAATTGAGATTCTTCACATGCAGCAACCAAAAAATCAAAATTCCATGACATTTACTCCAGTAAAGCTCCCAAGAAGAATGATGCCTTTTTATGTTTACACAGGGGCTTCTGCACAATGGGAGAATGGACAGAACAAGGACAAGTAACATAAATTATTCTGCATGCACTGCTTAGCTCCAGCCTTCATTGCAGCAGCTTTGCTTGGACAGGGGTCATTGCAATGGTCCATAATTGAAGGAGGGGATGAATTAACAGTGAGGGAGTGCAGTGCCTAAGCACAGCCATTGATCTTTTTTATTCTCTGATAGGCACATGCTGAAGGAGATTAAATTTCCTGTTCCAAACAACTGAAGGTTAACCTATTTCAGAGTCTACAATTACTCTCAGAAATATGAGAAACATAAGGTGTTGGCATCAGAACTGGAATAGTTAGCCCAAAGTTCCATGAGGGTATAATTTACAGATACAATTTTGAGCCACCAGCATGTTACAACTACCATTTTCTATCGACTACAAAAATATGCAGAGCAAGCATTTCAGTAACCACCAGTATTCCCCAACAACAATTTTATTCCAAGGTGCTGGATTTGCAGAATTTACAATAATATACCTGTTTCTGCTTCAGTCAAGATCAAAGAGTCAAGTGGTTTTGCTCAGAGAAAGGTATTGTGGGGAGGAAAATGAATAAACTGATTGCCACACACAATAAGAGTCCTTGATGAAACATGTAATTAAAACAAGCAGGCAATTCCTTCATCAGCAGGAACAGTTCTTGTTCTTGTTCTAACAGACAAATTTAAAAATTTGTCAAACATAGAATCAGAAGTCGATTGTCTATCAGAAAAGGATTCTTTCTGGTTTGCTGCTCCTTAGACAGCTCACTTGTTCAGAGTAAAAATAACAAAAGGGTTCAGAGTGCTTTCTGAACCAGAACCCTGCAGTGTACGTGATGGATTGAAACTGCCATCACTTTTAGTCCAATTCTATTGCCCTTTCTGGACTACAGAAATAAAAATGTTGATAAAAGGAAAGGATTTGGGCTCTATCAGTAAAGGCAGTAAAGGCAGTCTTGACTGCAAACGCTACTATTTGGGAATGGTAACTCTTTTAGCAAATAACTTAAAATGATGTATATGAGCACCGACTAAGGTGATTGTACCTGGATGCTAGACGCTATTCAAATGCACAACAAGAGAGAGGAAAAACTTTCAGTGTAAATAAGTAGGCAGCAGAATAACAGCAAAGGCAGTGTTGCAGAAATAAAAAAAACAAAAAAAAAAAACCAATTCTTCCCTGTGAAAGAAATATTCATGTTCCTGTTGAGCAAACTGGCAGCTAGTGTGTTCCCAAATCGGCAGGACAGAACACCATACAAGCACAGCACTGAGTCAGGGCAATGTAGCTCAGACTGAAAATTAGTCTGAAGACCCAAGGAGTGCTTTTCCCACTGCTCTTTTATTCACAGATAGGTCTGGTAACTCTGCTTGGTACCTTTTCGACTGCGGGACTGGGTGTTTTGCTACTACTGACTTTCTACTAGAAAAGTTAGATATCTTTCTAATATCTAGTTCATAAGTAATTGGTAAACAATTCTTGATTGTTTATAAACTGCTCATAACTTTAAGAAGTATGTGATTAGAAAGAATGCAGCAGTAAATATCCTTTCTTACTACAAGATCTTTCCCATCAGAAAGTGTAGCTTGGTAACTTTTTTGCAGACTTTTCAGTTGGAAAAATTATACTGGGTCAATAACCTCATTGTGGACCTTAGAATAATATATTTTATACATAGCACATTTCAAGCGAAGTCCTTAAATGGATCATCTTCATAATCTGACCAACTCCCTGTGCCTCTGAGATATGTAATTACTTGGTCTGGTGCCCCAAATACTTTTTAAATTATATTTAAACCCAAAGCAATCAGTCTAATTATTTATTCAGCAAATTTTGCATGCATGGCAAATTGCTGATCTTTGAAGTCAGAGCATCTTCTTACATATCGATGCAGACTAACAAAATAGATTCACTGCAAATTCACCATTGGAATTTTTGGAGGACAGTAAGAATAGCCATTGGGCATATTGTGTCTCACCTATGGATGTCCACAACTGTGGGCAGTAGGGGATAATACCACAGCAAATTCCACCAACAGAAAATGAAAATGCACAAACACCCATTCTTGCTATTTTGAAAAACATTTCTCATTAAAAAAAAATCCTCTCAGTTCACTATAAAATGTTTATTGTTTTCCGCAGAAAAAATATAAGGAAAGTGTTATAAAGATATGGTTTCACACCTATGTAGAGAACAAATGCACAAAAAAATCTCTCAAATATTATCATAGTTATAAGTATGATTTATGCAAAACTCTGAAGTAATTACTAATTTCTTGCTTGTGCAATGAAACAAGTAGCACCTCTACCATGATCATATCAAAATGACAGAAAGAAGCCATCAGCTTATGAGAAGGTATTAACATGATGGATTTCAAGAGTCATTTTATAAAGCAAAATTCAGTCATTTCTACTTGGCATATTCAGCACAAATCAACTGCTTATAAGTGCAAACACGGCTCTGAGATACTGCTGTATTCCATAGTTTGCTTTAGCTTGAAATTTAACCGTGTCTTTCAATAGTACTGAGAGCATCTCACTGAACATTCACTTCTGGTCTGAAGAACAACTGCAGGCCTTGTGTTACACATACAACCATTGAAGGACCCAATGTGGCACCTCCTGTATAGTAACAGGTCATGACCATCACCATGAAAGACAGCCCAGTCCAATGGAGAATAAAGGTCTGAGAAAAAAGGTAGGCATCATGATTGTCCTCCAGTACAAATGCCAGCGTTCAGGTCTTTGATTTCCTAGTAATAAAATTATATTAATGAAGCATTTCAGGGCCTGTAGGTGGCATTTTCTGAATAGGAACTATTCAGTATATGAAGTAATCATGTCTAGAAATTCTATCAGTGAAGCAATTAGTCTTAAGCACCATCGCTATTTCTGCAATTTGTTTTTCTTAATCTTGAGCTCTTTTGCTTCTCCTTCACCTAGACGTTTGGTATTCTTCTTCCTCTTGCTAGGAGCCCTCTTAGCACTCATATCCTATCTGCACAGTTCACTCCTGCCCTTCCACAGCTCACCTGATAAGATAATCTGTAATAAAATAGCTGCAAGTGGCATTACGTTGTGCTCATGTCTTTGAGCCAACGTCTCAGCAGGACAGACAGGAGAGGGAGAGCACTGCCAAATCTGGGCCACTTTGTTCCAGGCTGTCTGACAGAGAATGTCAACACTCTACTTACTGTTTTAAGGAATCTGTCTACCTTTGGCCAGTTTTCTTTATGGACATGACTGCAAAATGCTGAAAAACTACTTCCTGGGAAGACTCTGATTATTTTGAATTTTTTTAGTATACACACAGATGCTGCCCCTTCTCTTCCAAACCCTTCAATCACTTGAGTAAAAACTTATCTTTTACTTCATCTAGATATTAAAACTTAGGCTCTATAAAGCTTGATGAAGCTGTCCATATTGCAAATGTCAGATGAACTCTCTGATTTGTGTAGGAAAACACACTTTAAAATTCTATAGGGCCCATACAGCAAACAGGTTTTTTAAGAGGACTTGCACCTGTATTTTAGCTGGCAGTATAATTAGGTCCCATATGGTTAATGAAATGTAACATGTCAGTACTTTGTAGGCTGAGATTTGTCACATGGAGGTGTTGAATGTGACACCCACTCTACCAACTGTTCAAGAGGAGAAAAAAAAACAGAATCAGATAAAAGCTTTTGTGTAAAAGAGAAGTAGGAACCAGCCTTACAGGTTTCATTTACCCATGTTTCTAGTGTTCTCTTCCTCTTTTCCAGGAGACCTATGTCAATCAAGATACTTTTTCTCGATGTTTCAGAGCACCTTCTCTAAGGGCACAATCCCCTGTGTGTTTGGTAACAGAAACATGTATTCAAACTGCATGTCTGTGTGTTTCTCTGCCCCACATTGCAAGTAGTGTCTCAGTGTCCCTTCTCTCCAAAGTATTGCTCCTCATAACACTTCCATCACACACTTGAAATGTGGGTGTTTGGAATAAATGCTTCAAAGACACCCATGTGTGCCAATGCTCAGCCTACAAAATGCCAAACCTTTATAAAATCATTAAGCAGGCCCCTTGCAGATGGCTGAAGGCATGTCCCCACCAGGCTACAGATGGGACTGCAGGCACACCCAAAGCAGCTCTGATTCAGCCTCTTGTGTTGAGATGCTCCACTCCAGAGTGTTGTGCCCCATGCCATACTTCCCAATGGACTAATGAGTTTGAGCGCAATACTGCAACGGTACAGCCCAAATGCGTATTTGAACCAGTCTCTCCATCATAAGACATTGGCATGATATCTACAGTTTCATCAGGGCCAGAGATAGTCCAGACCAGCCAGCAACTGGATCTCACTTCCACATAAGCCATCCCAAACTCCCTTCTCCAGTAGCCACTCCACTCTCTTGCTCTCCGTGGCCTGTATTCTCAGGGGGACTTTTCTGGTTTGGGGGTTTTGATTTGACTGCCACTCTTGAAGGAGGCTATAAGAGAGAGTACTGTTTTTCCATCCACAGACACACAAGTTAATCTAGTAGCAAAGGCAAGTCCCCAGCACAGAGTAGAGGACACAACAAGCTTTCCTCTCCTAATGTGGCTGAGTGATGAACATGCCATCACGTGCAATCGCAGAGGTTTCATTGTAGCCTGACATGGGCATATCTGACCACAAGTGACTGAGGCTCTTCTCAGCACTTTGTCTCCTGTGCCAGACCTATTTGCATGTCGCTTCTCCGCAAGCTGGAGGAAATGGAGAATTAGTAAATCTAGAGGTCAAGCACCTCACTTCTAGAGGTGCTCTAGATTTACTAATTCTTGACCTCTAGAATTAGTAAATCTAGAGGTCAAGCACCTCTCACTTCTCAATAAAACTCCATGGCAGGATGTTGTTATAACTATAAAGCTTACACAGCTCAGTTGGATCTAAGGTAGCTTACCAGAAGATGTGCCTAGCCCATCCCAGTCATTGCAGCAGTCTGTGTTCTATGCAAAGCCCATAAGGTTGAGATCTCTGAATGCATGCTGCACAAGATGTTTTATTCTGAACCACTTAAGTGTGAGGACAGACATGCTTTACATAAATACCTTTGGATTAAGGAAAAAAAAGGTCCTCCACAGAAATTCTGTCTTGAGTGAAGAAAATCTTCAGTTCCATACCCAGTAAGACACAGATCATCTACATATCTCTTTCTTTTCAGGAGGCATGAACGTGCCAAAATAAGAAGCTGAGCATTGAAATACCCTGTACAGTGGTCTTTCAAGGCAGATATTTAAGCCCGGGAAAGAGAGCATCTGATCCAACTTTATTTTTTTTTTTAGACCCCTTAAATTTGAGGTTTTCTCATACTTTCCCTTTAGGACAAGAAATAGGTCAGACAAATTGCTTGTCTTTTTGCATATGCATGAAAATGAGCAAGGTAATTTCACATCCCACAGTGCTGCCAGAATGAAAAACCAAAGTAACCATTTTTATATATAACCACGATTGAAGACGTATGGAAAGCTTATATTGGAAAGATAATATGTACTCTCTCACAGTTCTCTTTTGGGCACATATCCTAATCTTTTTGAAAGCCTCTGTTAATGTGAAAAGTATTTGAGTCCTATATTTTGGTGTGGTCAAGATGGAAGAAAAAGGAAGAACTTACAAATGCAACCTGAAGTTCTGTTCTACTCATGAAACCAAATGAGCAGCGCATACATTACTTATTTTCCTCCCTGGACTTCTTTGAAAACCTATGATAAAATTTGTCTCTGAGATGCAAAGCTATCATGGAAACGGGAAAGGAGCTGACACTCACTGCTTTTTCTCCATCAACACAGATATAAGATCCCATTCCAAACTTCCAAAGTTTGAAATGGGAAAGGAGTTTTGCTCCTTTTTTGTGCTTAAATATAGCTTCACTCTTTTGCTGTCAGGATGCATGTCTGCTGCCTGTTCAGCAGTGCTCTCAGATCACAGGCACTGACAATTTTTTCTGCAAGTTAAGGAGCACCTCCAAGAGCATGTCCACATCCTCCCTGATTGCTCACTCCTCTTCCTTACAAGAACCATATCTGAAGACACCTGGTGGTGTTGGATTCTTCAAGTGCAACTGGTATTTTGTTCAAGAACCCAGTCCTAATGCAATTGAGACTGAAGTTGGGTATGAAGCCTGTTGAAAGTAAAATAGAGGAAGATATTCAGTTTATCTTTTACCTTCAATGCTTTGCTTACATGTGAAAAAAATGCCCTGTTTTTCACTAAATGCTAAATCTGCAAATTTAGCCGCTGTAATACACTAAGTTTTAAGAATGTAGACTTGTTGAAAAATATATCTATTTAGAATTATAAATTTTAAAAGGTGAATATAGACCTTAAACCTGAACTTTGGAATACATCTGGACTCAGTCTGGATCCTCAAGGTGAAAGAACTTTAAAAATAGTGTGTAATTTTTATGGCCTTTATTTTATCCAGGGCCCTGGATAAAATAAAGTCTGCATTGATTGATAGGGTCACATGAACCAAAAGTTTTAGAAATTTCCAAATCAGTGCATCCTGTCATATTTATGAAATTATCTACCTGAAGTTGCTCAGTAATCTTATTTTCACCAGGGAGGGATAATGGCAAAAAAAAAAATAAATCATACCTAACCAGGGGCAACAGCAAAGAATTAATGCAATCAGAAAAGAAATAGTAGGTTAAAAAAAAAAAACCCACTGAACCTTGAGAATGGTGAGATAGTAAGCCAGATAAGCAGAAGCTATGACAAGAGGGAGGAAGATAACTGTAAAGGGAAACTCAACAGTATATATTTACAGGCCACTGCTGTATTGGTTTGCTAATAAGGTAAGAAATATCACTTTGTATGCTGAAGTCCTGCCTGGCCTCAAGGTGTAGAAAATAGAATATCAATTTCCCTAAGAGAAAGGGCACATGTTCTTAAAAATGAATTTGACAGAATTGGAAAGATTTATACAAGGACTATAAGAAAAACTCAGCATCTGGAAAAGCCACTTTACAGAAGTGACAGGAGAACTAGAGCTCTTTGGTTTCAAAATAAAGATTAGAACAATTCCTGGGAAGAGAAGATTTCCCTGGAAGAACTTATCATAATAAAGGGCATTGGGTTGGAGAAAACAGCTGGTTATTTCATTTGAAGAATGAGTAATCCACAGTCTGAAAAGACTACCTGATAGTGAAATCAACTCTGTCTCTATATGAGGTCCTTAGGTGAAGATGCTCAGTGTGTATTTTCATAAACAATGTTTTAGCCTACGAGATAACTACTAATAACTAGCTGTCATTTCATTACCTATCCTACCCAGTAGAAATAAGATATTGAGAACAGATTTCTATAAACTCAAACCAGGGAAGGGTGAACATGTTCTGTGATTCGGCCATGTGTGAGCAACCACAGTTTATATATGCTCTCCTTATGCTCTCCAGAATCTCAGCCTTGGACAACTGAATTGTCTGCTGTAGCTATCTTCACTGAAATTTCCTAGATTCTTATCACGGTCCCCTCACTATTATTTTGCACCTTTCTTTTGGCAGTACTTCCTCTATTCTTCCTCCTACCCCCCGTAATGTCAACTAGAAAGTTAGAAGAAATCTATCTCAAGAAGAAAAGGTACAAACAAACCATGTAATCCTAGCTAAAGACAAATCAGAGGCATCTGACTAGATCACAACAGACTGAGGAACAGTCTGTGGAATTTTCCTCATACTTCCATTGTTCTCAACTGTAAGGGTGGATTTTGGCCATGGGACTCATTCAGTGTGATGGTTTATCATCCTCCCTAGATATTATCTTTGCAATTCTTCAAGTATATATTGCACTTTGAGAAAAGCCATTCCCCACATATTGTTTGTTTGCCCTTTGACAATGTAATTGATTTTATATGAAGGCTTTCACATATATCACCTGGACCATGCATCTGGCCAGCCATAAATGTTGTCAGACTTCCAGAAAAAAAAATCAAATCCTTCAGGAAAGGAAATCTTATGTACATTCTTTTCCAGTCAGTATATTCAGAATTATGAGTTACATTATGTTCATTTAAAAACAAGGCAGTGATTTATGAGAAGTATTGTCTTCAAATTCAGTTGCCAAGGTAGATGGCAACTGCTCTGTTAATAACCTTCCCAATCACTCCTTTAATGTATATACATACAATATAATGGTGTAAACACCATGCATTACAGCATGGGCTGCCTCCATATCATGAGCCTGCAATCAGATTTTAGTAAGATGGATGCAACATTATTCTCTCTCCTGTGGCTTTCAAACTAAATTAAAGTAAATGCATAATTTTTGGCTCCTCTCCAAGATCACTGTCTCCTACATGATTCGAGTATCAGCTAGTCAGAACTGCCTTAGGGAAGGCAGAAAACTTTAAAAGATCCAGCACCAGCCCTTTGCCCTTTCTTAGCTTTCGAAGAAATCACAAATTAGCTCTAATAGGCGCAGGAAATGTTCTTAATGTATGGACCAATGTAAATATCTATTCCTCTCCTTAAATGCAAAGAAATTTTCACATTTTGAAGCATCTTTGCTTTAATTCCTGCACTATTAAGCTGCCTACTATACGGTTTTGATGCATAAAGATACTGACAAGTGCAAGGCATCCTCTTTTTTCCTTGTTTCTGTAGGAAATTAAATCCTACTTTCTTGCTAAGTCTTTTCCTACACATGGTTTTAAACTAGCACTCTGAAAAGTGTGTTCTAATCCTAGTCCTTCCAATGCTGTTGGATAGCTTTTTTCTGTCTCTCTCCCCTTGTTCCTGGCTCCCATCTCAACAGTGTTCTGATCACCTCTGAATTCTCAATAACAGAGTCTATTTCAACAAATATGAAACAATGCTTTGGGAGTTTTTTAGGTTTGGTTGTTTGGTTTTTTTCTAACGTACGTATAAATTTAATTTTGACCTTAAAATCTATGAAATATTACTTAACAAATTAATGATTTAAATTTCCTGCCACTAGGTAATATACATGAAAAAAGAAAAATATACAGTTTGAAGAATAGGAACACAAATTCAGAAGTACCACAAATGTTTTCAAATAGTGAATAATGGGACCTTGTTTATCATCAATGGGACCTTAACTATTGGATTCATTTTGGATACATTTCAATATATACAAAAATGTTTAAGTTGTGTACCAGATTGGTAATACAAGACATGCTGAATAAAATGGGATATAAGGAAAACTTTCAACCCTTTGTTGAATAAAACACCTTTTGTCAAAACTGTTAAGGACCACTAATATCTGTGAAGAGCAATTGAAAGTGAACACAATTTAGAACAAAGATCTCATTTGATTTATCAAGTTATCTTTTATCAACTCCTAATAGAAACCCATCAAGCAGTTTATTTTGACCAAATTCTAATTTTTCAGAGCTATTAGTCACTAAAAAATGTTGTTATTTTAGCTTTGAATTATTACTTGGGACAAAAATTACTTCAGGAAATGTATTTTTTTTAATTGCATGGAATATCTGTTTTCCAACCAGGTCTGTAGCATGAACATTTTAATCTCAAAGACAAAATATCAATGAGCAATACAGAAAAGGAATCACTGCCACTACCTTTAGGCATCTGGTAACACATATTAGAAGAATCATCTTTGATAAAACTGCTCTGACCTAGTAAGCACTGTGTGGTGAAACTTTATTTTCTGAAAGATTTCCAAATCTCATCAGCTTTATAGATCCTTCCCTGACTGAAGAGGCACAGTCTGGGCACGGGGACAGTAACTGGGCTATTTCCAGGCCTCGAGCAGTGGAAAAAGGGAAGATGAAGCTGGAAGTTGCTGGACTCCCATTGTTTCTTCTCAGTGAAGGCAAGTTTCATGGCACTGAAAATTTCGCTGAGTTGCTATAGAGTCTAAGTGGCTGGAAAAGTGACTTTAAATACTTAGTCCCTAAAAAAAGAAGCAAAGTGACGTTTTGACAACCCGAATGACCTGCTCTTAGCTAGGTCCACCTTCTGTCATTCATTTAAAAATTAATTTTCTTTTTAAGATTTAGAATAGCACACTTCCTTGCTCATATTCCTTTTGCAGTCGTGTGGTAGTTTCCCTAAGAATTTTCATCCCCATTGCACTCACAGGATGCAGAGTATACTCCTCATTTTATATTTTTATGTCAGCCAAGATCCTTCACAGCAGGTGTGTCTGGCCTGAGCAGTGTTAAAATGTTGTCTGGGCAGTCACTCACTGCAGAGCAAGACAAACATTAACTCAGTGTTGCTTCACATTTCTGTCTCAGTATTCCCAGCTGGCAGAGAGCGTTTGCTCACTTTTCACAATTGGGATGCTGTGATCAATATTTGAAATTAGGCAAGGAAATGGCTACTTCTTTCAGATGTCAATATTCAATAAAAATGACCAAGAAACAGGATAGGACTGGAACTTGAACTGGGTATTTTTTCCCCATATTTTCTTTCAGATGAGAGATATTTTTCAGTTTTGCTAGAAGATTAATATGATTAAGAGAATATCAAATTGTGATAACTCTGATCTCAAAATTTATGTTTGAAACAGTTGAAAAATAATTTCGAAAAAACTCCAAACACATAATTATTTTTACCCAATAGCAAAAATTAAGTATTGCTGGAATAGAATAATCTCCAATCTTTAGACAGGAAATCCTTTAATTTTCAGGAATGGATTTTTAGAAATAGATTTCATCTGCAAATAAAAATATTTTCATGGACTAGCATAGACATTTTTGGTATATTATTTCAACATGTGTTTTTTTTCTGCAATAAAACATGAAAAAATTTCACCTCTGCTTCAAATAAAATAAACCCAAATTTCAATTGTATTACTTTGTGAAAAGCAAATAATATTTTTGACCATGATACAATTGTTGTCTCTAAAGGAGACAAATCTAGAGTCTAAAGGAAGGACTTCATATAAGTACAGTTTGTTCCAGGCAACTGGTTTAACATCAACTTATTGCAGTTCTTTCATTCATTTCTTCCTCATATTCTCACAGACTATGACAAATTTTGATTTAGCTTTTTATTTGGAAGCAAAGGATGGGGGCAAAAAAAGTCTTTTAACCAGGCACATTTGAACAATAATGAAAGGAACTGTGTGAAATAACTTTTATGTGCAGGGAAAATGAGGTTTGCTTTCATTATGCTTGCCAGATTACATCCCAAGAAAATGAATGTGAACCACCTCTTTATATGCACTTATGATTAATTTAAATGGGGGAAAGTAAAGTCAAACACTTTGAGGACTTTGAGGATGAGTTTCATTCAATGTTTACTTGCAGAGCTGCCTGAAGAAAATGTCAACAAACTGTCTTATTTCTTAAGGCTGCCTTCAAAAGCAAATTACACTTTTTACATAACCAGAATAAATACCTCCCTTGCCACCCCCAATATATTTGGGTCATTGTGTTTCAATTGCACCCCTGTACAGTTCTATTTTTCCAGCATACATCACCTCTTCACCCCATTCAGTGCAGCAAAACAAATGGTTTCCAAAGGCAATGAAAATTGCCTTTCTAGTTATTAATTCATTTGACTCCAGGCAAATTTTAAGCAGAGATTCTCAGGGATTGATCTTGTCTCTGACTAGGAAGGCCTGATCCAAATGTCAGTCTGCTTAACAGGAGGGTACTGAGTTCAAACTGGCTTTCAGAATGAGGCTTTCAAACCTGAGTGACTGGAGAAGAGAAAATTGCACATATTTTTCTTTGGTCTTTCAAAAAGACCAGGGAATGCTTTCATATGGGAAATGAGGCAAACAGGCAACTCCGTCTCTTTCGGAAGCCAGCCAGCCTCTTCCAGATTTCTCCCACCATTTTCCATTAACTGTGGTGTCAAGTGGTTAAGCAAGAAAGGGCTGAGAATAATCCCCGTGGTGCATGAGCTGCAAAGCCTGCCTGCATGCCAGCCATCACCACCCAAAAACACACATGCAAATTTCCCTCTCTACACTTTCCTGTGAGCATTACCTTCCACGGAGGTGGGCCACAAAGAAGAATCTCAAACATTCTTGTAAGACAGTGAGACTGAATTAGGGGCTTTCTCTCTGCTGTGCTACTTTTCCTCAGTCAGAAGCACACACTGAGTTCTCAGCTGCATTATTGACTTGCTGTCTGTCTGCGAAGTTGGTTTAAGAAGTGGATGTTGGTTAAATTTTAAGGAAAGTTTGTTTAAGCTATGCTCCTACCACAGAAGTGGAAAAAAAATCTGTAACATCAGCTGAAAGAGTTGGATCAGTAGGAACTTCAGTGCACCCTTGCATGCCTGTTGTATAATTCATAAATTTTGAGGCAGTTGCTTCAGGCTTTGAATGATAGGTCCTTAGTACAAGGAGATTCACATCACAGTTTCCCTCATTCCTGCTCACTCCCAGTTTCCAGCCATGCACTGCTAACTTGTCTGTTCATGGGGCCACAGCGTGGACTGAACCTCAGAACTGATATGGCTTTTTGGAAAACAGTCCTTATTGTGCATGAAAAAGTTCTATTTTAAAGCCAGGTTGGTTCAGAGTAGAGTCCCACAAGTGATTCAATGTAAGGAAGAGTTGAAGAGAGGGGAAAGGTGATGATAATGATTCCTGACAGAGCCAAGAAAGATGGAGTTACAACCCAAGACTAAGGCTTGCAAAGATTTCTGATTTGCCCATGTAAAATACACTACAGAAATATGACTTCTTTTTAATGAGAATTGTCATTCATTTGTTTCTCACATTTTCTATTGAAGGGATTGTAGAACCTTCCTCCTAAAAATTACAAGAGCTACACTGACAGCTGTCCTTGCTACCTTCCCATTTTTAGGAAAAAAAAATTACTTTTAGAGGTCACTTGTAAGCCTGGGGGCATCACCTAGTTTAATTTGTAATGATAAATGTCAAAGGAGCAAAGTTTGCAAGAATCTCTCAACATTTTTTGTGTATTTTAAATTATGTAATTAAGTCTTAAGTAAGGATTTAACAACACAACTTCAGATCAACCTTCCAAAACATTAGTCCACTGCAGACAAAGACAATTAGTAAGTTCATAAGGAAAGGTTCAAACAAGAAGCTTTTTATTATGAAACTCTTGATGTATGCCATGCTTTTCTTACAATAGACCCAAAAGAGACCTATAAATTTATCTGCTGATGAGACTATCAAAGGAATGAAACTAATAGGCTTTTCATGTCTCTTTCTTGCTCTCCATCCAGCTTTGGAGGAGAGGATCCTCCATCTCCATAGAAATCATTCACAGAAGCCAAAGATCATATTGATCAGAACATGATCATAAAGATCAGAAGAATCTGGTTAATAAGCAAGTTAATTAATGAAAATTAGGTAAAGATAATGAATGTAGCTGGCCAGAACTACCTTCTATGTGTGAAAAGAAGGACTACTTTATATGGGATCATCTGGGATCCTACATCAGTAAAAATCTCAAGGAGTAGAATTCAAATTTTTTTCTGTTTTGAAATAATACCTGTGAATGTTAGACACTGAGTTGAGTGGCATATTTGGAATGTCATAAGTGACAAGATGTCACAGTAAAATGAAAAATAATTACAACATAAATAAATAAACATAAATAAACTTATTTACTCAATTCCTTTTCTTTGGCATCAATGTGTACAGTTTTTAAAAGGTGGTTGAAAAAAAAATGCAAGGGATAACATGTGCCATAGTCCTTAGAAAGTGCCTTGAAGATCATACATTGTCACATTTCAAAGAAGTATCTAGATCAGCTAGTATTTTTTTTATTCCATCATAAATACCATCTAGTCTATTGTAATAAAACTTTTGATGGTATTTACCTGGAGAGTCTATTCATCATCCTTACCAGATTATGCAATTAGATGATAGGATCATAAGATTCCCCCAAGTTTAATGTTCTTCCACTGAAGTCCAACATTATATTGCTGTAAATATGTTATGAGTGAGGTTTCAGGTTTTAACAATACTTCACCTACCATAACCACTTTAATAATGGCAGAAGTAGCTGATATATAATTTTGTTTTTGTCCTTCTTCACATTCAGCTCTTATCTCATTTACTTCTCATCTAGCCCACAGCATCTATGTCCCACTCCAGCCCTTGTGTCCCTTCTTTCCAGTGCAGAGTACTAAGTTCCTCTGCTGTAAGATTAATGTGCTATATGCAACCATCTGCTCCAAAGAGTGTCCCCAGAAAGTGGAAAAAGTACATATTTTCACTCTGTGAAGAATCAGACTTTGATATAAGCATGACTATTCCCACACTGAATATAAAAACATCCCATCTCAATAAGGAGAGGTGTAAAAGTTGTTTATTGCAGAAACTAGATGAGTCATCAAAAGTATTCAGGGTATAAAATCTTATGCTATTGTTAGTGGCATTATTTTTGACCATGATGTTATTCGTACATATTTGTGAAGGGTGGGCTGCACACCCAACCATGCCAAAGGCATCAGCTGGTACAGAATACCCTCACAACATGATGTCATGTAGAATGATCTATACACTGTTTTGAACACTGAAGTTTTAGATTAAACTGTTACTGTATTCATGCATCCCCATACCAAAAAAGTTTTACCAGCTCTCACTATCATGACGGAAACACAGTTGCAACAATCTGCATGCAAATTCTAACTTTTATTTTATTTAATACTGCAAAATAATTTCTCTGCGTATCTGTAGGAGGAAAGACATCTCGACATTACACCGTTGGACCAGCATCTCCTCAGAAGGGGCTTTGAATAGTATAAAGCCTGCCAGAGAAACATACTCAGTGTGTGGGAAGGGCAATCTGCTCTCTATTGGATGTAATAAAGCCAGCAGCATCTGCCACTGTTCGGCAACGTCACCACCACTACTCCATCTCTTACCATTTTTCATTCTCAGTTTGTATTCTGAGCCTGTCATTCAGCATCTGCCTATTTGAACATAGGCAACGTTGTGAGGTCCTAAAACTCATCATAGAACTTAATTCCATAAAACTCCTTGAACAGCGGTGTCATTAGGCAAGGCCTGACAAAACTTGCTCTTAAGACAGTATCAAATTCTAGTCCCTTCTTGCAAGATGAACTCAATTCTATCAGTACAAGGAATAATCAAATCAAGTGCACTTTTCCATAGCATTTCCCTTTAATCACATACTCTTCTGAATGCTGGATAAAAGGCTTAAGCTCTATGTCAGATAAATGAAAAGAGGAAAGCAATTTCGCATGCAGTTCTGATTTTCTGGACACCTGATGGAGCATAAATGTGTGAGGGAATTCAAGAAACTCCCCTAGCTCTCTCCCAAAACCAGTGCCCATAGGCAGAGGAAGAAGTGGTGCAATACTCCATGGAGTACTGGAAAATGGATAAAAATATATCAATTTTGAGGAGCTGGAACAACTTGCATTCAAATATTAGCTAGAATTGCTTGTTTTCTAGTACCTGTGCCACTCTGGCTCTGACGTTAAGCAGGAACACATTCTGACTCAGCTACAGTTTCAAATGATGATTTAGCTCTCATCTGCTCTAAGATGCTTTCTCACTACCCATTGATTCGAAAATAGTCATAATTATTATTCTACATATTAGCAGATAAAGAAAAATAAATGTCAACTAAATTATATTGAGTTTGGAGACTCCATATCAAGCACTTTTAGCAATGAACAGCCCTAGAGCACACGCCATCCCATGTGTTTCAGCAGTTGGCAACATGATGCTACTTCAGATGCCACTTCAGACCCAGAGAGAATGTAAAGTTATTATTAAGTAAAGTCTATACTGTTGACAGCTGACTGGCAAAAATCTAGCAACATCAAACTATCATCATCCATCAATTAGGCCACATCAGAGTATTTCAAAGGCATTTTTAGGTGGTAAAAAGCAACCTCTTACCTTCGGTGTGTACAGCAGAAACGTAGGTCCAGTTATAGCGTTTGACAATGTCCACCATCGCCTTTGCTTGCTGTGCGTCAGAGGGCACCACTCTCATAAAATACTTGAACAGAGTTTTGTCACTTAGGTCCATGCTTGTGGCAGAATAAGCAATCTGAGGTATATTGAAGAGCTGCAACAAGTTCTGGACCTGGATAGCAACGGAGCTGGAACCAGGCCCAATGACACCAACAATGGGTTTCTTGGAGCGGAAAGATGATGATGATCCATCCACACATCGTACCATCCCTTCCTCTTCTTCTGAAGAAATGAGAGAGTCTCTTATAAACTCAATGCTCTGCTCCAGAGCCACAGCAGAATGCCAGCAGGAGTCCCTTATTTCACATCCTAGTGTTATATTTGGCAACAATGTGGGGTCCAAATTAATTCTGTCAAGGGTATGTAGCATTGCCTCCACTCTCTGAATGCCATACTGCTCTCTTACCTCTCCACATTTCCTCTCATGAACTTTGTCAACAGTTGGTTGGTGATGGACAGAGAATAAAGCTCCAATGATGATATCACCAGGCATGTGTGCAACCACTCTTCTCTCATTTGCCTGTGCTGAAACCAAAAGCCCAGAGTTCCCACAGACATCTTCCTTCAACAGCAGGATTGCAAGGAACAGCAAAAGGACCATTTTAGGAAATTTTAGGCTGGTAGAGACAACATGATGGAAAAAAGTTGGAGAGCTGGTGAAAAGCAGTTATCAAATCTTCTGGATAAATGGAGCACTATTCTGATTGTTAACCAGGAGTTGGCATCTGTTCTCTAAGGAGTCACCATCATCTCCAAGAGGACAGCTATGCAGAGCTGCACAGGAGGTCATAATCCTCATACCCTTCAAAAATTAATAAAAAAGAGAAAGATCTTCAAAATTATTTATGAAGTCCGCAAAATATATCTTAAATTAAGACACAAAATCTTATAATCTTTTCTATAATTGCACCTATTTCTACAGTGATCAATGCCTGTAACACATTGTCTACTGCATATGCTTGCTTTCATAGTTTTCAAGCTGGAAAACTTAACCTCACTTGAGTGTTTTGCAATCTTAGGCTTGTACTTCTGCCGGTTTAAATCAACTTCTTTCTTTTTGACAATCGTGTTTAAAAATTCTTTGTGGAAATGTTTTCAAATGCGCAAAAGCTTGGCAAGCAATTAGTTCTACAGAAGAAAGGTGTGTTGCCATTTCTAAAACAGGTCTTCTAAAACAAGTCCCTTTAATTTCAGACACTTTCTATATTTTTAATATACATATGCTACATTAATGTACCCTGGACTGCCCTCTATTATCCATTTCAGCACTAGGAAACTGCTGTTGACACACAAAGCTGTCATTCTAAGGCATGCAGAATGTATAGATCTGGTTTCATTTTGCAAGATACGTTAAATAAGTTGGCTTTTAAGCAAGATTAAGAAAACTGTTTTAAGCAAAGAAACAATAATTCTAAAACAGCAAAGCAATGAAATTATTTTCACCTTTTTACATCCTTCAAAAATCATCAAAAAGCAATTTGAAAAATTCTTATACTGTACACAACCCTACAGACTCCACTGGTATCAAGAAGTCAACACAAACACTGTACAGATGCACTAATCCCCAAAATATTTGATCAGCTACATTTACCTATAGACTGAAATGTAATCTGCACTCATCTTCACTGTTGCTGAAGGATAAATAAATAAATCAGCAAACACTTCTCATCTTGGGCTGTGGTTAACCTGTGGAACTAGAAAATATCTTTGAAAATATTCTGCACCTGGCAGTGGATTTACAGCAGAAGGTTTCCAGTTTTAAATATAGTGCTTAAACCGTTGCTTGCCAGGTCTTGATCCCTGAGCACATTAAATACCACCTCACCTGCCAGTGAATACATTGGTAGTAGTGAAAAGTAAGTGCACGTTTAAATCTAAGATGCTGAGGTACATAGGGAACCAATGTGCCCAATTTCATTTTTAACAAAACAACTGAAAAATTCTGTTTCTGCAGAAAAACAGTCTCAGTTTTATTGACATAAATCTTTTGATGCAATAAAAAAAATTCAAAATTTCATACATTTCAGACACCACCAATCACTTCTAATCCATTAACAATGACTCTAACAGTGCCTACATATTGGAAAGTGAAAGAAACCATTGCCATTGAAAATCTACCTCTGTTTCTTCGAGTTGAAAATCTCACAGGATTTTAATCTTGAATTTACTCCTCACAGGTAGTTCATTCAGTTTAGTGACACAGTGAAACTCTTCCTGATTCTGAAGATGAGACGCACAAATATAAAAACAATCTTCTGCTTGGTGTTAGGCTTTCTCTATTATTTAACCAAGATGTATAAATCGTAAATTATTTTCACAGAGGAGTGAGTTTGAGTGAGTATTCCCAAATAAAATGCAAATCCTTAAAAAGAGGAAACATTTACTATATTATTTAAATGTTAATTGCAATATTAATAAGTTTTTGTAATATTAATTTTAGTAATATAAAGTGCCAATGATAAAATAAGTTTCAGACAACTGTAGAACACTTCAGGAAGGTTTGGGTTTTTTAATTCTGTGAAGAGTTGGCTTATCAATACTGCAACCCTTTGCCATTAAGGAATGCCAGCAATTCAGTTCAGGTTAATTAGTCCCTAATTACAGACTATCACTATTACTTATATCTTGCAATTATTTATTCCATCACTCTGAAGTTGGTACCATATAATTTGAAACAGAAAAAGAATGAACTACAGGGGATATCCTTCCTCAAGATCAGAGCTCTTAAATTCCTATACCTTTAATTAATTGAACGTGTTATGACTTTAAATTTTTTTAAATTATTTATAAACTTACTAACATTTGAACAGAAATAGTACTCTGTTACTTAACACCATGGATACTTATTTTTCTGAACTTCTCAAATGAAGGCTACATATCCAGAACACAAGTATATTTAGACAAATGCCTGCTCTGCTGCAGACTGTAACTGGATATACAATTAGATGCCTTTTTATAACCTATCTGCCTTTGAATCTGCAGATGTGCAAACAGAGAGAGTTCAGGGGCTTGGGGTGAGCTTGTGGCACAAAAAAAATCCAATCCACCATTTTAATTCTGCTACTCATATTCACCAAATTTTTTGGCCTTGTGTTTATGGATTAAAATTTCCCATACAGGAAATATGAGAAAGAGAGGGAAGGAAGGCCATTTTTATCTCCTTCCCTCCAAAGAACAGCTGTTTGCTCTTCTCTGCTTATACTTGTGTCTATCAGTATAAAATTACAAGGCAAAGAATGAGACAAAGCTGAAGGTCTCCTTCATATTTCTGGTTCCACAATATTAGGATATGGCATAGCTGGGGGATTCTTATTTCTGAAAGCAATAAAACCTGTCCCCTCCATGGCATCCAAGGGGAAAGAAGGGGCCAGATGCAGTCTGCAGCTGCTCCACAATTAATGGACTGTCTTCACTAGATTAAAGCTGGGTCAATTTACTTGGGACTTAAAACTTTCCTAATTACACAGAGAACACTGCTTCTATTTTATAGTACTGGACTTAGGATTCACATCCAAGGCACCTGAAGTCAATATTTTCACAATGTAAAGTAACAACTTGGAATTTATACTGACAAATATTTCAATGAATTTGTGTTGCATAATAGAGATCTGGTTCTCTGGTCTTGCACTCATAAACTTAAGAACGGGATGGTTGAGATGGAAAGCCAGTTCAGGAAGTTATATGGTCCATTCCCTCTGCTTACTGTAAATTCAATTAAAACACATTTCTTAGCTTAATGTCCAGTCAGGTTCTTAATATCTCCGAGGATTGAGAGACAACAACTTTTTTGGGAAACTTGTTTGACCACAGTCACAGTAAAAAAAAGATTCTTTTTATATATATTTAAACAGAATTTCCAGTGTTTAAACTTGTGTTTATTGCCTGTCATCCTTCCAATGGACACAGCTGGCCATGCATGAGAAGATATCCTGAGAATAATCAGGTAACAAATCCTACTTCAGGCAAAATGGTTGAGCAGAGAGCTGGTAGACTAAGCACACTAATAATATTTCCTGGAGAAAGTCTTCCTGAAGAGAAGATGGCCAAGGGAACTATTCAAATATACAATTTCACTGTGCTTCTCTCCCAAAAGAATCACATACAAGTCCCTCCACGTTTTCATTGCAATTCTCTCTACTACTGGCAGCTTATTATTACAACCAGGATGAGTACTAAAACAAAATTAAGTAAAATTTCATAAGCTTAAATATAACTCTTGTTTAATTTGTTAGAGATAATCCTAAAGGGAATTTGACATGCCATAGCCCTCAGATTGAGAACAGATATATCAGCAGTTTCAAAGACAGGGAACTCCTGAGTGCATGCACAAAGTAATGGGAATTGTTTCCCATTTAATAATTTCTCTGTTTTGTTTTCATTGATAGACAACATGCACAGCACTTATGGTCATATTTATTTTTCACACTGTTCAATTTCTTCATCATCAATGGACTTGTCCCAAATTGACAGAATCATAAGCGAAATGGAATCAGGTACTTAATTACTGGTGTGTCAATGTTTCTTGCTTATTTCTGTTATGGATTTAGCTATAAACTTATCCTGAAGTCACATGCTTTAACAGTAGAGGACACTTTGGTCTCAGTCTTCTGGTTCTCAAACCTGAGGCCTGGGGCAATTGTAGAAGAAGTAGGACAGAAAAACAACCCTGCCTTCGTTCAGTCTCGCCTTAGACTAAAGTTTTCATACTATCCAGATGACTGAAGACACAGATCTGAGGAAGCATTCAACATGTTCCTGTGACCTCTGTTCTCCCTGGCAATGTAAATTTCATGCCAGACTCTGTCAGAAGAAATTCTCAGCTGTTCCCTTAGGGCAGAGTTCCAGCTACTTCATGTTGAGGTTTAACCGAGTAGAAAATGAGCATCTGTAATATTCCACGAAACACCACACAAATCTTTCATTATTAAAAATATATAAATCTTTCAAAATTATACTAATGTCAAATGCATGTCCATCAGTACTTGCAGTCTGTAGAGACCAAAAGAACCAAAAAGCATCTAAGGGAATTATTAAAAAACTTGATCAAAAATCAGACTGTGAGCAGCGGTTCACAAAGAGCTGATTTTCCGCTATATTTCTGGCTGAGAGTTTATACAAGGGATGCATCTGACTGTTAAGGGCTTCTGCTCCCGCAGGTGTGTGTTCAGAGCTGCAGGGTGACCCCCTTTCGGTCAGGGCTTACATTATTATAGCAGCGCCCACTAGCGAGCCCGCAGCGAGGCACCTGAGCTGTGCAATCTGAGCCCGCCTGGCACCATGGCCTCTCGCAGGCAAAACATCCACTCGGCCGAGGGAAATTGTTTTATTTATTCTCATCTGTATCATGGGAGAGTTAAAAAAAAATGTAAAAGGAGAAGTAACAACGCTTCCCTTTGGGTTTCTTGTTTGTTACACTTTCGTAAGTTTACAGAAGGCTCGTTCACAGTTTCTGAATCTTCAGGAAGATTTAAATAATAAAAATAAAACATCAGATTACTTAATCAAAGAACAGTGCTGTAATAGAACTCATGACCCAGTCCAGAAAAGCACTTAGAAATATGTTTTGTGCTTCTCAGAAGAAGAATACTATCGGTCAAGTATCTTTAAATACTTATCTAAAGTTTAAGGTTCTACTTAAAGGATTTTTAGGATCAGAAAAATCACAAAAACTAACGTCCTTAGAATCCATTCGCTAGTAGTGATAAAATTTACTTATATGTTATCTTGTATAACTTTAAGCTATTGTACCTGCTGATTAAATGCTTTCCAGGCATTCATTTACAATACCTACCACAATTAATTTAAATCTATCACAAATGAGATAATATATGTTGATATGGATCAAATCAATATATCTCAAGGAATTAACTTATGTTTTGTCATCAGAGAAGACAAAACCATAGCAAGCAGCAACTGAATTACTGGTTCAGAGTCAGTCATGTCACTTGTCTCACGGTGAAGGTCTTACAGTAGCAAAATATGGAACAGCCTTAGAAACAGTTACATAAAGAGAGCAACCTCTCAGCTCATCTTGATTTGGACCAATGTTAGGAGGAAGTACATGAAGGATCTAAGCTTTGCTGAGTTCTGCTATGGCATTTCAAACTCCAAGCATTGCATTCAAGCTATTCTGGCAATCTATCTCCCAATGTTCCGGGGAGGCTCATTTTGCAGGAGGAGGTCCCCCCTACCCATTCCTCAGAGGTAATGCACTTTGGTTTCACAAAACCTGACACACTCAAATGATCTTTATTTGAAAATCATAAAATATGAGCACCCTGTTCTGTTTTGAGATTTCTACTATGGTTTCTTTTTTTCTGTCCACAAACAAAACAAAAAAAAAAGAACAAAAATCCCAACATCAAGTCAACACTTTTCATTATATTATCAGTTCTGAAAATTCCAGTGGACATTAGATTAAGCTCTTTGAAAAAAAAACAAAACCGGCTTTATACAAAAGGAGAGACTACAAAGCAGTTTTCCATAATTCCACTTAGAAATACCAAAAAGCTAAGCAGAAAGGGAGAATTTCCACCATTTGGTCAGAACGTCCACTGGAAATATCAGACTGAGGTGTTGATCTCATTTCTTCATAGCTAACAACCAGAGAATGCTTTAATTTTTGACAAGATCCTTAGCAATCCCTGGAAGTCCTTCCCCATGTTGCGTTTACACACACTTTCAGGTTGCTGAAACAATTTTGTCTTTAATATGTTGGTGCTTAACTTCCCAGGGAAACTTGCAATGGTCTCCGTAATTTTGCCAAATGTACTAGATATTGCTGATCTTACCAAAACCCACTTATACCATGTGATGCAGGAACTAATAGCCCAGGGGTGTTTCCATCTATAATCCTAGACACTTTAACAATTAATAAAACTGTATGGGATGGAGGAGGTGATCAACAAAAGACAATAACAGTTTTAGAAACATTTTCCAGCAAGTTGCAACAAGAGTGGTTATGATGGGTTGCCAGTGTTACCACTGTGCCAGCAATATGCAGGAAGATAAAAAGACAGAAAAGACATATAGGGACCCAAAAGATACTCTGTGAACATTTGAAATAATGATCAATGCTGTGATCGTGTAACATAAATATTAAAATGTAGTCAAAGTATTTGAGAATTCGCAAAAGATTAGCATGCCATAGAAATGTTTAGGAATACGTTAATTAAAAAAACAAGCCATAGGGAATTTAAAGAGCCTGGCAGTTAACTCCTCTATACATCTTTCCCTTTCAGGATTTAGAGTGGTGTATTTTCAAGATGATCCTCTGCCACTTTTGAGATGATCCCCTACTTTGTCGTCAAGACTAGGAGAAGGAGACGTCGTGGCTCTCCCTTCTCCCAATGACCCCCTCCCCACCACGGGAAATTGCTTCTCAGGGAAGAGATGGGATGTCAGTGAGGCTGTCGGGGTGGTGAAGCCCCAGGGTGCGGGACAGCGCTGCCGGCGGGCAGCGGGAAGGGCAGCGGGCAGCGAGGAGCGGACGCTGTCCCTGGTGCTGAGCACCGCCCGCCGCCGGCGTTAGCCACCAGGCAGCTCTGGGGAAGGGGGAGACAAAAATAAAACAAGCTAGAAATCAACCGGTGGTAAAAATTGCCACCGTGTTCACATTTGGCAAGCAGGATGGCATTTTTAAAGATAAATGCATAGATCTGGATCTTAGAGAAAACTACTGAACGAGGTTAACTCCCATCATAGCTACCTGAGCTGCCACAACTAAGCGGCTGTGCACACAGACAGACACGCATGTGTGCACCCACACTGGTGCTTAGGTCTCTGTCTCCCTGCTCGGCTAGTGCTATCACTGTCCCCCTCAACCCATAATGAATCATTTTTGTAAGTGGGGAGATTAGCTTTGATTATTAAATAAGTAACAGACGGGACTCACTGAGCAGAGCCAAGCGATTTGTCCCAAGGTCACACAGAAAAGTCTATGGCTGAGCTAAGCCTGGCTGTCTCTGGAAAACAAATACATTCCCGTTTCCATTACACCTTCCTAGCAAGACGAATCCCCACTTGTGAGCAGAGGGACTATACCCCACACATCACCAAGCCCAGGTATGACAGTACCCCCCAGTCCCTGCAGCCCCACACAAATCATGCTCCTAGGGAGGGATCAGTGCCAGCTGCCCTCCAGCTCCCTGACCCCGTGATGCCCCTGCAGCCCCTAGAGAGGTACCCCACCAGTTGGCTTGTTGGTGCCCCAGGAGTTGTGCTAGTCCTCCATCAACCAGGGCACAGAGAAAAAGCAAGAAGGGAAGGAGAGGGGGGGAAGAGTCCCTCCTTCATCCACAAGGTTTCTGTCCACTATCGAGGGCACATAAATACCCTCTCCCAACCCACAGCATTACCTTGTCAGTGGCAGCAAGCACTTCTTCCCACAGTGGTGGCAAAACGGTCCTTTTGGTGGCAATAATTAAGACAGGTAGGGGTAGGCACCTCCTCTTTTCAGCCACGGCAGAGATAGCACTCCTCACACAGACCTTCTGGAGCTGAATAATCCTCAAATGCCTCTGCAAAGATCACCAGCAGGTGAGCCTCATTCGGCTAGCATTGTCACTCCTCCAGCTATGGGCACATCCTATTTTCTTCTGATCACAGGCAAATGCTGAGGACCGAGTATCCTACCCCCGCGAATGCATGCACATACACGCCATGCAACACGCTGTTCTCTCAGCATCGCCCAAATCTCATTTGCAAGAGGCGTGAACGGTGCCTGGATTTAAGGGAGGGGGAAGGCATGAGGAGGAGGAATAAACAAACAAACGATGAAACAACAGATGGGTCTTTGCTCTCTGCCACCACAGCCTTGGTCTTCCTAAATACTTGCTGCAGCCTGACCCACCTGCTTAAACACCTCCGCCCTTCCTCACATTTGCAATATCTCTCTGTTTATAGTGAGCTAGCCCTGCGTTCTGCCCTGTGAGGAAATCTCTCCAGATGCTCTGAAGGTTGTAAAGTCCTCCTACAAACCGACACCTCTCTCCCGCTCTGGCAAGTAAGAAAGCGGTAATCGGTTCAGAACAGCATCATCCAAAGGCAGGAAGAAAAAAAGGTTAAAAAAAAATAAAAAGCTGTTTAAAACGGAGTCGCGGGGAAGAGTTTACCCCTGCGGTACCGGCGACCTTTTGCGAACTGACCCCCCCCCCCCCCCCCCGAAGTTTGTTGTCCTGTCCACCCAGGTCGCCGCGCCGAGGTCCCGGGCACTCCCCTGCCGCACCGGGCTGTGGGGCGAGGGTGGGCTTCTTGTATGGACGAACACCGGGCTTCAGCGCAACTTTTTAGTGCCACCAAGTGGCACAGATCCCTCCAGGAAACCAAGCAGCATGCCAGCTTGGGCTCTGCCTGCTGCTCTCTGGCAGAGGGAGGGAGAGGGATGCAAGAGCAGCCACCAGCCCTCTACACAAAAATACACTCACAGAGAGGGAAATATCAAGTAAAAAGGAGGGAAGGAAGGACAGGTTGCCCTCTCCAGCCCTCGCCCCTTCCCTCGCCTGCAGGGTGACAACACTGGGCACGGCAAGATGAGGAGCGATGCCCCCGCCAAGGGCAAACCGAGCTGCCAGCCCCACGGGCGGGATGTGCCCCCTGCTTCTGTCCCCGCTGGCTGCCCCCCGCTCCTCCCCACAGCAGGTGTTACCTGCAGCCACCCTTTCCTGCCCGGCTCTCTCCCCTCTAGCATCCCGGGCTCTCTGGACCCAGAAGCTCTGCAGTTTCCTAGCAGCCCTCTGCTTCCTCAGCCAGCATCCCTGGACCGTATCTGCAGACCTACGGACAGGCTTTTTATTTGCCTACATTCTACCCACAAGCTCGGTACCCTCCGAGCCCTTCCGCTTCCCCGCCCTCCCACAAATCCCACAGCAACACTCTCGCCTGCTGACTGCTTGCTGCCCGCAGAGCGCATTTACCTTTCCTCGGTTAACCCTTCCCTTCGGAAGCCAGCGGACGCTTTACGCTCCGGTGTCCCTGAATTTTCCTCTCCTCTCCCTCTCTCCCCAGTTTCAAGGCTCAGCCCCACACACCCGGCTCCTGCTTCCATTCACAGCCAGCCGTCCCGCAAGGCACCGCACCGCTCCGTTCCTCCACCGGGGTGGGCACGACGGCTCTGAGCACGGGGAGCGGGGCTGTGGCCAGGCGTGGGTGGGTGGGAAAGGTCCGAGGTAGCCGGAGCCCTGACAAACTCAACACATCCCTGCAGCCCTACTGCAACAACAAGGAACACCAAGGAAACATCACAACACAATGCCAGACAGAGATCACACCTTTATTTAAAGCTATTCTCAGCAAATAAACAAATAAATAAAGTAAAATTAATCAATAAATAAATAATAAAGCAAAATGTCATTTAAGTAAGAGCTGATCTGGCATTTAAAAGGCTGCTGACCATTTACCAGGCTGTATTTGCAGGGAAGGATTAGCTCACGCATCCATTTTCAAGAATTAACAGCCTTTCTCTGCCACTGCTCCACAGCTCGACACTCCCTGCTGGTTCTCCCCTCTTTGGGTTGCTGCTTAAAATATTATCTCTTTTTATTTTTTTTAAAGCAGCTGCTGAATGACCCAAATCCCAGCCACTACATGTGGCTCCCCCAGTGCGACTGCATTGCCATGTCCAACCTGCATTATGTCCTCCTCACACCCCTGCCCCTCCGAGTTAACTTTGATAAAGTTGCAAGAGCAAAGAGGAAAAGTCTTGCTATGACTCCATCTGTGCCCCTGATTCCCTGTGATCCCTTTATTGCTGTCTCTCTCCCAGCAGATTACCAGCTTGACTGCTTCTTTCATCTCAGATTGAGAAGGATAGCTATCCCAGATGTCCTTACCAGGTGTGGAGTATGGCCTCTTTCTCATTCACATCCTCCTTCAGTCCCAGCCAAAGCCTGGCTGGGAGCCCATCAGGTGGCACCTGCTTCACACCCTTACCCAGCTTTCCTGGCTCCCTCAGTCACTGAAGGCCTGGAAAAGGCCAGGTCTTTAAGCAGAGGGCACTGTGATTGTGTGTGACTCCAAATCTTTGTTTCCTCAACACAGTTCCAAGAGCTTCTGTGCTGGTGCAAGAAGGAATCAAGGCGGGCTTTACATGACAGGGGACACCACAGTAGTTGCCATTTCTGTCACACCCCTGGTGAGCTGACAGGTAAGGAGCATCTTTCCTTTTCCTCCCTAGACCCATGGCTCTCTCAGACACTAATCTTTCTCATTCTTCACACTTCTCTCAGACTCACTTCCTTCTCATTAGCCGTGTGCTGTGAAGTGGCTAGAAGGCCAGGAGCCAGGAGACAAAGAAGAAGGAACATATATTTGTGGAAAAGCACAAAAAAACAGAAGTAGGGGAAGCTTGTGTTTGTAGAAAGGAATGGTAAGACCAAAAGCAAAGTGGTATTGCTGTGCACAGGGATCTGGAAGGAATCAATGTTGGATGAATTGAGGCAGAGGGGAGGTTCCATTGCTTTGCTGGGCTGTCACAGCAGTTGTCTGCCTTCCCCTGGGACTGTGTGTGTGATGAGGGAGTCGGAAAGCAGGCACATCTCATTGGCAGCAGAGACAGCCAGCTGGCTGGCAGGGAGCAGGGTGACCCCAGCAGGAGATGGAGAGGATCCCCACACAAGCAAGACACACAGATCTGGGTAGAAGCAGCCATAGGGGATACAAAGCAGCTCCTACACACACATCCCCAAGGACTCCCCGTGAATCACAGCCCAGAGTCAGAGTTCATTGTGCCAGATGTTTGGAGCAGCTGGATCAAAGATTAAAGGAGGCAAGCAGAATGGTTGGGGGCGGCCCTGGCATTTGCATTCCTAATGCCTCTCACTGACCCTTTCAACGGGGTCCCAATAAATACAGATATATAAAAGGTCCTTCTCCTTTGCTCTCTTTCTCCCCTTTCTCCCCTCCTCCCTTTCCATCATTCTCAACCATTTCACAGAACTCATAAAATTAGCTGCTGTCTTCTCTACGGATGGTGGATTCAGTTTCCCCTACTACCAAATTTTCCCTTCTATTTTGATACTATTTTTAAAGTTAACAAAAAGAAAGCTTCCCTTTCCTGTTTGCAACAGCACCAGCAAAAGATAAATAAACTGGTACCTGAATAAGGAGACATAATGACTACAATTTACAAGCCCAGTATTGGTAATACTCATTACTTCTGTGGCAGTAGCACCTATAAATACTAACAGATTGGCAAGGCTGTACATTTGCTGTATCTCTGCACTCTGAGGAACTTGTACATACAGAAAATTGCAGGGGGAAAAAGAGTATGAGTAAGCCTCTGGTATAATCAGTGTCTCTGAAGAGCATCCTAAGCACACTAACATTTTAAGACAGAAAATAAGGAGGCTGTGGGAATACTAATTTGGATTCTCCTCAGTTCAAGAAGTAATAAACCTTGTGGGACACAGGCAGCACAATCAAAGTGGAGACAAAAAGGTGATGTTGTATTGACCAAATAAGCCAAGTGTCTGCTTTTCTGCAAGGTAATCTCTGAAACAAAGAAAAAAAAAGGGAAAAATAGATATTATATGTTTATATGCATATTTTATTTTTATATATATATATATATTTATATATATGTATGTATGTATGTATGTATACATAATATACATTATATACATATATATTAAGTATATACATGTATATATACACACATTATAAACATTATATATATAAATACAGGGCAGTATTTGCTCCCTTTTGGATAAGATGGAATAATACAACATGCTTATAGTTCTCGGCATACTTAAAATCAAGAAAATTACTCTTGCCTCCCTAGTAAGTATACAAATGGTAAGTCTGTTATGTAGGAGACAAAAAAGGTGCAAAGTATGCTATGCAACACATATCAAAAGAAAATCTAGCTTGCTAGGGTATAATAATACTTTTAGAATCCTTATATTTGGTTTGTGTTCTTCCAGCCTTGAGGAATGCAAGGGCCTGATTTTATATGCATCTTTTGTGGAGATTTATATATAAACTTCATATTCTCCTGAAAGTTGTCCTAGTCTCAGCTACCATAGGGTTAAGTTTTTCTCAGTGGCAGTTGCATTGCTGTGTTTTGGATTTAGAATGAGATATTTTGAGGTTTTGCTAAGTCATGTTTATCCTAAGTCAAGGATATTTTTTTCTTGTGTCTTGCTCTGCCATTGCATAAAAGAAACAGGGAGAGAACACATTTGGCACAGGTGACATGAACTGACCAAAGGGATATTCCAAACCATAGAACTATCATGCCTAGTGGATACACTGGGGGGAGTTACCGACAAGGAGAACAAATCTGGGGTCAGGAAGAGGGGTCTGACATGGGTTAGCAGATGGTGAGAAATTGAATTGTGCATCACTTGAGTTTTCTCAAATTGTTATCATTATTATCATAATTTACAATCAGATCCATATTTTTTACTAGATTTTTGATTATTAAACTGCTCTTGTCTCCACCTTCAAGTATTATTTTGACTCTCCTCCCCATTCCACCAGGCTGGGGGTAGGGAAGAGGGGAGTTGAGTGACCAGATGTGTGCTGTTTAATTTCCAGCTGGGCTTAAACCACTACAGAGTGAATACAGGAACATTTTCTTTTTTAGGGTGCAGTTCATGTGATCTACCTTAAACATTTTGTTTAGGATGACTAAGAGGGAGGCATTAAGATGCATCTACTTCTCATCAGAGATTCCAAAGTGAACCTATTCCTTAGAGGGTTATCCATGGTTTGAAAGCACCAGTGTGCTTTCAAGGAATCTGACTATTTTTACACTCTTGGTTGTGCATAGGTGTAAAAGAGACAGTGAAATACCAGATACTTTGAAGACTGTTCTAGTTCTGTTCAAGGAAGCAACCCAGCTCTTAGAAGCTGGGAAAAATCAGAAATTCCAAACTGAACCTAGATCTGAAACTCCTTCAACATTATTCAGGCCCTGATTTAGGATTCTTACCTTAGATTTAGATTTAGAATCTAAAATAAGAAATGCCTATAAGATTTTGTTTGGCCTGACCCTTATGCTCATCATTTGAAAACAGGACATGAAAGAGGAAGACAGAATACCAAGCTCTGAGAAGGATTTAAAAGGGGAACAAGAATTTATGGAGATTTACGTGAGTAACGGGGTGCGTCAGGTGTTGCTAAGAGATTGTAGCACACAGATGTCCTCAGATTTTCCCATAAGAAATTATTTTAAAAGAACAAAACCAGTTTTCAGGGTATCTGAGTAAAAAACTAGAAGCAAATTATTGAATTTACCCTCGGAAGTTGTTCTATGTGTCCTCCCTGTAACTCCCTCTTTGCACTTTCTAGAGAATTAATTTCTTGTCTAAAGTGGCTGTACTTGCCAAAAGGAGTAAGTGGAACTTTTGCAGAATTGCAGCTCTGGTTCACATTAGTAGGAGTATTCAGGGGCAGTAACTTCAACTGTGAAAGTTTGGTTTATATTTATCTTTATGACTAAAGATATTATTCCTATTATTCAAGTTCAATTTCCTGTTTGTTCAAATGTTATAAACATTTTTAACTTTATAAATCAATAAAAATGCCTTACATTTACCTGATTTCATTTACCTGATTTCTTCTTGCTTCCTTTGTTATTTCCACTTCCTTGAAGTAGCTGTGCATTTTATGTCTACCCATTGTATCCTATGCTATTCCAATCACTATTTTCCACCAAAGAATTGTAGCTCAGTCATCAAGAGACTCAAAACTGGTGTGTGAGGATCTTAATTAAATGCAATCAGCATGCACACATTAAAAGGAGAGCTTAGGGTATAGTCAGGCCTTCCTATTAATATTGAGTGAAATTCACATGACTACAAAACAAAAAAAAAAAAGTAAAATTCAGTAACACTAAAGTTCTCAGGAAACACCACACCCTACAAAGATGTTTTCATCTGCGCTGAAAAAAAGTGGTTTAGTATCTACATATCTCACATCACTCAAAATCTGATGCTGCTGCTCTTATTTCTACTCAGCAAGTTCCAATCTGAGTGGGGGAGTGCTTCTGATGAAGGCTGACAGAATGAAACCTCCAATTATGCTGCAGTATGATACACTATCTTCTCTCTGCAGTGAGAGTAGAATATTGAATGAGTGAAACTCAACCAGTTTTGAACTCATGTTTTGAACTAGTGCCTCATAACCCCCGTTGGGCATCTTCAGCTGAACAGTGGGGAGGCAATGGGGCCATTGTGTTGTGAAGTCCCCAAAGCCACACAAAATGGGATCAGATTTGTGTCAGTGTTATTGATTCATGTGAATACAAGGCAGAGAAGTTTCTGGCTCTGAACTGGATTCTCCCCTGAGAACTCTACTCATTGCAGGATGCAGACCTTGCACTCATGAGAAAGAATGATATCAGAGGTAAACATTCTTGCAAATTTTATTCATGGAATCATAGGTGTGGTGCAGGTGTTGGGAGGGAACTTAAAAACAAAAATCATCTCACACCATCCTCCCTGCCCTGGGTACAGACACATCCATAAGACCAGGCAGCACAAAGCCCCATCTAGCCTGGTCTTCAGCATCTCTGGGGATGGAGCATTCTCAGCTTCCCTGGGACACCTGCGCCTGTGTCTCACCACCCTCACAGCCAAGAATTTATTTCATATATCTAAACCTTCCCTCTGTTAGTTTAAAACCATTCCCCTTTGTCCTGTCACAGCATACACCTCTAAAAACTCCCTCTCCCTCTCCTTACTTGTCACTTTAGTTACAGAAAGTTGCTAGGAGGTCTCTCTGGAGCTTTCTCTTCTTCAGGCTGAACAATCTCAATTCTTTCAAACTGTCTTCACAGGAGAGTTGTTTCAAGCCTCTGATCCTTTCATGACCCTCCTCTGGACACACTCCAACACATCCATGTTTATGTTGGAGACCTCAGAGCTGGGTGCAGAGATGTTAAACAGCTCTGGTCCCAACACTTGTCATTGAGGAGCATCACTTTTCATTGGTCTCCACATGGATATCAAGCTGCTGACTGCAGCCCTTTGTAACTATCTTACCAAATCCTTATCTCCTGAGTGGTAAACCTGTCAAATTCATGTCTATCCAGTTTAGAGACAAAGATGTTCTGCAGAACAGTGTCAAATGCTTTGCATAAGTCCAGGTAGATGACAGCAGTTGCTCTTTCCTCATCCACCAACACCTTTAGCCTGTTGTTAGGAAGCCTTCAAATTTGTCAGGCATTTGCCCTTAGTGAAGCCATGTTGGCTGTCATCAATTGCTTCCTTATTTTCCATGTACCTTGGCATGGTTTCCAGGAGGATCTGCTCTATGATTTTACTGGACACAGAGGTGATACTGGCTGACTGACAGACTGACTGACTGACTGGTGGTCCCCATGGTCTTTATTATTTTTCTTTTTGAAAAATGGTGTTAAGCTTTCATTTTCCACTCACTGGATTGCCATGTGTTCTCACATATGTATGTGTGCTTGCATCTTTCTGTCTATAGAAGGCCTCATCTGTTCGGTGTTCCTGGTTGTAAACAGACACCTACTAGAAAGTGACCTGTCCCTGTTGTCCCTTTCAGCCTCTCCCATAAGCTCTTTCATTCTCAGGTGGAATTTCATGCACCCCAGCTCATCACTGACCATTATGGAGAACTGTCCTTTGATTGGAGAGCCAGCCTCAGGACTACCCTGCATGAAAACAAACCAAACAGAGTAAAAAAAAGAAAATAACTCTGTCCTCCAGAAGAAAGTGGCAAAGTGTCACCGCAATGCTCCACACTAATCACCTTACTGGTGTATTTCAGCTGAAACATTTCTATTTCCAGCTATTCTTGGCCAGCTGATTCCTCCTGCTGACACAGTGATATGTATCCCGTTCCCCCTATGAACAAAGGAGGTTGGCAAAAGACTGGGAAATACGGAGCACAGAACAACCTTGCTCTAGCAGTAGCACAGACTTGGATCAGCACATGCCTGCTTGGCAGTTCACCTGCCACAGAAGGTGACTTGGAGCCTGCTCTGTCTCCTTGCTTGTAGCTATTTCTGTGCAAAATGTCAGCTCAGAAGTAGAACTAGTAACAGTGGCAGGGGACATAGACACAAAATTTTTTCAGTCCCTCACCTTCCTACAGGACCAAAAAGACAGGGCAAAAGGACTAAGGCAAGCAGTAGTTGGAGGTGTTAAGTTTGGTGTATGTCTTTAAATTATAAATCCCCAATATTGCTTTCCTAGGTAAACAATTACTGTAGTTACCATAGTAACACCAAGTTGACAAAAAAGTCTTTGTGTTTTGAAGATGACTACTTTGTTGAGACACAGCAATGTGGCTGCTGTTCACATATTGACAGTTTCTGTCAAACTAATTAATTCTCTATGGCCCATTGAAGAAGCAGGTGCACCTCAATTTTTTATTGACACTGAATAAGCTCTTGAATTTGTGAAATGGTTTTGTTTTTGCTTTTGGATTTTTTTCATTCCAGAAAAGGAAGAGGCTGATGAAGAAAATTAGTAAATAAATTACTTCGACCTATAATTAAATACCAAATGCATTTCCCTTTTCTTACACATTGCTCAGTTTTTCCCTTAGGTAAATCTACCTACACAACAGCCAGAAATTTTTTCTCTGTCAAACTTTCTTCCTTTGACTATCAGTGCACACTAAAAGAAAATAAAACTAAGAGAAATGCAGTTTTGTTTTCAAATGCTATATGACTCTAGATGTATAAGGGTGCTTTATTGAGACAAACCCACAGCTGACTGGTCATATTCTATCAATACTTAGGGCTTCTCCTAATATCTTTTCTGGATTCTTCTTTCAAGATCAAGAGTTGTGCCATGCTAGCCAACTGGATCAGTAATCTAATTGCTGATGGAGCCAAATCATTTACAGTAACATGTGAGCATGAACAGCTTGGATATTCAGAGTGGATACATACCAAAACTCTCCTTATCAGACATAGGCTACTCTAATGTGAATTCTGCCTCTGATCATCTATACTTCCTTCGTGATCAGTGGATAGGAACTGGTGCATGGCTGATACAATTAGTGTCATAGTGTCATCCCTAAGAAGTCCTCAAGTGTATGTGCCTCAGGATTGGCTAATTTATGAAAACAAGAGGAATTGAGTCACCTGCCTTATGAACTCTTAGATTTAAGCCAGATGAACATGACATGGTTTTCATAAAATAGGAAAACAAGTATTTAAAAACTGTCTAGTTAGGAAATTGTCAAGACTCAGGTATAAACTTCTTTTTGGAGAGTGACTGAAACAACCACCTGTTTTTTCCCCAGCATGGGCCACTAGCTGAATACGAAGTTTAAATGATCACTTCTCCACTTTTCCTGTGTTTAAACATCAGTTTGTGCATTAAAGCAGCTCAGACACATGGTGTGCTAAAGAACACTCTGAGCTTATTCATTCGTCAAACCTACCTTATTGTGCATATTTCTAATGCAGCTACTCCCACAGCACTGAGCTGACAGAAATGCTTATCACAGTGCGGCCCCACTGAGACTCCCAATATGAATTCTGATCTTAAGAAGCCACGTGAGAAATCCCACTGCGGTCCCAAGAAGTTCTGAGACATCATTTCAGGCTTAAATAGGATGGAAAATAAGATAAATAAATGGAAAAAAAAAATTAGGATTGTATCTCTGAAAGTCTCATGTATGAGCTTGGATGATCTCGGAATGCAGAAGAAATAAAAAAGAATAGAGAATACGTAAGGTAACACAGAAACACTCCTTGTGTTTTGGTAGGAAAAAATCAGTCTCTTATTCTTTTTTTTTTCCCCACAGGTACAGCTTGGCTTCACTTTATTAGAAAACTGCAGTAACTGTTCCATGTTTCTAGTACAGCTCTAGGGTAGGCCAAATCTTTGCCTTACCTGCATCTCCCACTTTTCTTTGAAGGTGGTCATGTCTTGCTAAAGCAAAAAAATTTTAAAGTTTATAAGGGAAGTAAACAAAAATTTGCCACTCCCAGTTTATTTGATATGAAACTGGGATGAGATGAAGATGGGTCTCATAAAGCCATGTAATATGCAAAGCCTGCACAAAGACAGAAAAATGCTTATCGAGGTGAATGGCTTTTGACTGGTTCCAAACCAGTACCCACTGAATAAACAGCATGAATGAAAACAACTTGAAATAATAGGTCAGATCTAAGAGAGAGAAACATCTGAACCTCTCAGGTGTCTGGAGGACCTGACCTAGAAGATGGATGGTATTTTTGTGTAATGCCAAAACTGCAGTGATATCTATGCATGTGTTACTGCAAGGAAGGCAAAGAGCTATTGTTTCAAGCAGAGATGAAATGTGCTGTACAGAAAAACGAACCAACCCACAACTCTCAAGCACACAGTCAAATTCCACATGTAAAGTGGCCCCAAAACACTTCTTTGTGCACAGGTCTATTACTTTTAATGGAAAAAGAGAAACAAAGCTCTCATGACATGGTCAAGTTTGTTAGGATCATGCTTGACTGGGCAGTTCCCTTCTGAGTTGATGCTAATACTTCCGCAGCAAAGAACTTCTTTTCGTTAAGATTTTTATAAATACTGATAATACTTCTGGGGTTTTGACACTGTTGTTTACAAATAAAACAATGTGATTTTGCTTACATGGAGTTTAACGTCTTTGAAACTAAGGATGCAAAAGCTTTGCTGATGCAATGAGGGAACCAACTTCACAAGACCTATCAGCCGAGATTCTTTTTTTCAGTTTTGAACCCAAAACATTTGCAGCCTCTTTGATAATGACACTACTGACACGCTTTCACAGCAAGAGGACACTAGCTAATTCTTCAGAAACACCCTTTATAACTTCAGTTAAAAAATGAAATAATAAAAAGAAAAGGAGCTAAGCATGGAGGAAGGCTGTAAAACAACTGCAGAGAGTACAAACAATTTGGTAATGATTTGTTACATTAAAGAAGACACTAGGAGTGTACATTGCCGTATTTTCTTTGTGGCCATTTTCAAGGAATTTTTTCCAAATATAGCAAGTTTGTTGCTTTGTTGACTGAAAATAAATTACTCCTGTAGTCAGAAGTGAGTTATTCAATGATGGCTTCTGGAACAAGCAAAGATTTTTAAAATACTGTTAGAAAGATGGGAAGAATCACCTACCATATTCAAGGCTTGTTGTTACAATTTAGCACCTAGGCCATCTATAAGACCAATTGTTGTCATATCAGTATTCATCACACCTACCTGTTTTTTGTGATATAGATTCATTACTTTTTTCTATAATTTTGCTCATACCAAAATATAATATCAAAATGCAATTTAACAAACCACGCTGTCTTCAAAAATCATGCCCTCTGAAACACAGAACTTTGCTCTGTTTCAGTCCTGTGAACTGCAATCCTCCAGGGTTTTAATATCACAACTGTCCATGTAAATTAAGTTTTATGGGTTTACTATGATTTGAAAGCTCTGCAGATTATCATTTTGATGTGTGACCTTTTCCCGAACCTGATAAAATAATCAGGATTTTGATTAAAGTAGAAAAACAAGATGAGCTACAAATATTTTGAAGCTTGCCTGCTCATCAATTCCATGACATCCTCTGGTTTTTGTAGGGGAGAAGTTGAAGTCAATCATCCAAATTTTGTATGGCTTTTTGTGTGGTTTTTGGTTTGGTTTGGCTTGGTTTGTTTGTTGGGGGGGGCTGTGCATGTGCATGTTTTTTGGGAGGCCTGAGGGGCAAAGCACTGTGTAATAAAAGCAATTCACAGAGAAAGAAACTCCTCCCCATATGCTCACACCCCTAGATGTGGCAGGTGCAGATAACAGTCCCCATGGACACCAAGAGAAAGAAGCACATCTTCACTTTGTGGAGATGGGAATTCCACCTCACTACACCAATCAATGATAGAGCACAGAGATTGTTCCAACTTTCAGCCCGGGACAGTTGGATGAAGAAGTGTGAAACTTCGGAATTAGACTCTTACTTATAATCAGAATGAAAATGTCCATAAATTAAATCAGCAATTTCAGCTTCCCAAAGTAGGGTTATAAAAATTTTTATATAGTGAAATCCCATCAGTTTGCTCACTATGATTAGTACTACTCAGAAGATATTTAAAAAAAAAAAGAATATAAAAAGAATATTACTTATTTTACTTAAATATTTGCCTTAACTGGAGTAGAATGCATAGCAAGAGTCATCACTGATTGGCCCTTCAGTGTACATTATGCCAAAAAAGTAAAGAATTTCTGACAACAAAGAAGTTTTAGTAGACTTTTTTGCATTTTAAAATAAAATCCCCTATAAATATCTGTTGTAAATGAAAATGAAGTTGATAAGTGTGGTGCAGTATTTCAAGAACTCAGAAATTCTTTGCATTTTTTCAAAATTTTCAGACATTTGAAATATTGAAAAAAAAGATGAACTAAAAAAATCTAGTAGGATACAAAAATGTATTTTTATACTTTTTATGCTACCCTTTACCATCTCCTGCAAAGGACAGTAGCATAATGCAAATATATTTATGTCTTTTTGGCATTCAAATGCTCTGTAGATAGAAGACACACTTGGACGTTATTCTGCTTTGACAAGCTTTCAAAATCTGCACGAGAAAACAAGGTTGGAACCAGAACTTCTGCAGCTTCATGCAGATACAGATTAAAAAAGACTATCAAGAAAGAACATCTAAAAGGTCTTCTACTGTTTAGAAACCTTGGGACTGACATTTCTTGCTCCCTCTTCCCTTCACTTAGCACAGAAAAAGCAAACAAATAGAATAAAATTACTTTTGCCAAGTATGAGGACTGAATTGCAAACCTCAATACATTTTTCTCCCTTCTGTACATAATCAAGAAGCCATTTGTTCTGCAGTAAAAGCTGCTTGATACATTGCCTCAAAAGCTCTGCAAGGAAGGCTGATAACACACTTCACCATTTTAGAGGCAGCAGGGACTGCACATGCTCAGTGCCGCTATCACCTAGGAAACAAATGATTGCATCTTATTTTTGGCATAAGGCTGTAGGTGTAGGAAAGATCTGAAATTCGCTCCCACACAGAGCTGAACTCATTCCTCATGATGCCAACGGGAGAAGTGAGCGGAGCCGCTGGAAGCACCTCCTAGTGGTAGCCAGGGAACCACCCACGGGCACTAGACATGGCATCAGGGCTCCTCGCCGCGTGAATTCCCCAGGAACAGGCTGTTCTGGCCAGCACAAGGCACAAGTCAGGCCAGGCAAACATAAGAGGCTCTTTGGAGCTGAAGATCTCCAAGAGAAATCTGTGAGGCACCCAGAAGTAGCACACATCAAGATGTAGAAGCATTCAAATGGGTTTTAATGAAACAATTAATTTAAGTGCTCTTCAGAAGTTGATGTAAATTGCCTCTGCATCAGAGCATTACAGTGGGAGGCTTAATATATTGATAGATTTTAAGGCCAGAAGGAGCCATTATGATCATTTAGCCTGACTGCTTGCATAGTACAGGTCAGACACTCTCACCCGAAATTCTGTAAGTAAAGCCCATAACTTTGGATTAAGCGAGAGCATCTCTTCCTGAAAGCCTTCCAAATCTGATTTAAAGAATTTTAATAATAGAGAATCCATTGCAGCCCCAGATAAATTGTTTAATGGGATATTATCATAACTCTTAAGGTTTTGCCTCTTATTTTTAATCTTCAGTTTCCAGATTATTACCCACCATTATTTTTCAAGCAAGCAGTTTGCAATATTATTGTGACCTACTTGGAAAGAGCTTGACTGTGAAATCTTGAGCAGCCTTGATGAACACAAAATATGTACATGCAATTGCCTTTCCGTCTTTTCTTCCTTTTCTCTGAAGACTCACCTTTATAATGTTCCTAGGATAGATTAGCACATCCTCACCTTTGCTGGGTGGATCAGCATCATTCTTTCCAGCTTTTACATGTAAATATTTGCCATGAAAAACATAGCTGTCAGGAAATAAACCTTTGGTTTAATTCTGCTGTCATTATACAGGATTTTCCTAAAAAGGGAACATCTGTAAAGCACTATAGGCATAAATTCATATGGAAATTGGTATTTTACAGTGCCTTTCCGCATGGACATTTTTGCTGAATAGTTTACTGCACCCAGTTTTAGGAAAAAATGAGCTCCTGTAAGATTATTAATGTACTACATGTTCCCTTTACCCCATATTCCACAGCTACCTCCCTCTCTAGACATATCCGGAGTGCAAAATGAAGTTTCATTGTAACTTTTACACACATATGTGCAACCTCACCGACAGCAGGAAAGAACACTTGTGATTTATACCCAGAAAGGAAATGAGAATGACCTCTTCTAGAGGGATTCACAGTAAAGGGAATGGTATAAAAATGGTGATTTCATTAAATCTGACAGGGTAATACCAATATGTACCATTTAACAATCTAATCTGCCACCATAATGGCTTGCAGCACTCATGCTATCTTTACTGTGATGGTTTATCTGCTAGCACTAAGATTAAGTTTTTCTTGTGTCTGTGCAGTGCCTGGCACAACCAGGCCCATGGTTAGGGACTCATGCATGTTATTATAGCAGAAATAAGAAATGCTAACCATAGTTCACTTCAGTGGGACTCAGTGTGCCCATATGGTCTGTCCATATGGAGCTGATTTCAGAATGGGTTTCTTTATGTGCAGAACCTTGCTGGTTCACAGACAAAAAGATGAAACTTTCAATAAGGAAAAAAAGTATAGAATAAAAAATAAACCTGATGGACAGAGGCCATAATATTCTTTTTCCTTTCAAATCTCACAAATTAAAAAAGACAAAAATAGCAACAGAGAAATTTAAATAATGACTGCCTAGATTTGCGATGCTCATTAATTATGTATACCACTTTGCATCACACAATTTTAACACTGTAACCAGGATGTATGCTGGGAGAATTAATATCTGAAAGCAATGATTGTGTGTGGGGAAGCTTCTTCTTTTTTGAGCAAAATAATGGATATCTCTATGCCAGCCTGATAACGCTTCACAGCTTATAGACCAGTGCTTGTTAGGCTGAGGTTAATATGATGACATAAAAATTCCATGTCCCGAGACATCTGTGATATTATTTCATCTTTGCAAAGGGCAAGGCACACAAATCAATGTTAATTGCAACCTTCATATTTCTGATTTAGTCAAATGCCTTTAAAGCTTGATGATAACAAACTGAAATCAACAAAGTGAATGTAGCAAGATGCAGCAGAGACAAGGATCAAGTGATAAGAAGGGAGAACATTTCTAGAATCTAAGCCACTGCTTTGGAAGGCTCTGTCCATGGGAAACAGCTTGACCTCTCTCCAACCCATCTACTATTGCATACAACTTTGCACAAAGGCTGCATAACATGGTTGCCAGCAATCCTGCTGCTTCAGTCCTAGGTCTGGTATGAAGTACACCACAAAATGAAGATAAAATGTGGCATTTTTTTCTTGAACAACAATGGCTTCTCATGATTTAAGGTTATAGCACAAATAACTCCACAAGTAAATTTGAGGAGGAATGGGTGTATGGATCAAGACTGTCTCTGCAGCCTTTATTAACACTACTGTGAATTTTTGTACATGTCTAACAGAATGCTAGGACTGCATTTACTCCTACAATTACTCAGTTTTGTTCATTTTCATTTTGACATCCTGAAGCCACTGTTTACAGCAAGCTGTTCTATCCTTTTTGCTTTTTCTTAATTGTAATTATGTTGGGAGTGTGTAAGACTGAAAACAAGTCACACAATTTTTTTTCCTCACTCAGATTTTCTTCCTACTTCCTTGCCTACAAGTTGCTTAGGGAAATTATTCTGGAACTCTTATCCTTTACATGGAGCTTTCATAAAATATCACTTATTGTGTACAATAGTTCCAGAACTGGCCAACTGTTTCCCACTCCCAGGCTGTTCAGCCCATACATGCAGTCCACTAGCTTATTTGGGATACTGGGAAGGGGGATGTGAAAAACAATACATATATTGCCTGTACATACATTGTAATAAATTCAGAACTGACACAATATTTTTATTGAGTTTTGTAGTTATATTATTTATTCTCTTGTATACTCTCTGCCTTTGTAAAGGAGATGGATTATAAAATGACTCCTCTACAGTAGTCAGACTCATAACGTGTATGAAGTGAAATGATTTATTACACAGGACACAATACTTTAAGACTGGAAGTGTCACTTTGTAATTAAAGTGTCGGAACAGCTGGGATGATTTATAAGGGTGATATAATGAAATTATTATTCTGAGGTTTGTCTGTTTCTTGTAAATTTTGTCTACTCCTGGCATGTGCATTAGTTGAGTGGTATTAATAGCATGGGCTTTCCAAGCATAGTTTCAGGGATTAATGTACAAAATATTAATGTATAAATCTTTGAAAATCAGATTAGCAGGATAAAATAATGAGTCCATTGTCAAAATAAGAATAACAGCCAGACTTCTCAATGTATTAATTTGCTTTTGTAGGGCTCTGAAGATATAGCACAGGTCTGAATGTGCTATGCTTTACACATAGCACTAACTGTGCAGATTCATCTCACCCAAGGGAGTCCTCTCTGCAGAAAAGGCAAAAAGCATTGAGGACATGGTCAAGCAGAGGGAAATCTGAGTCCTCAAATGGTGATACTTATTGCTCACATTTTGCTTCAAAGCCACCCAGGTAAATGCATTCAACCTGCGTAATTTCCTCAAAGGTTTTCAAGCTCTGCTGTGAACCACTGTTTCCTGCAGCTAAACTCCAGTTCAAGGTGGATTAAATACAGCATTCAATCTATGCTGGTTATCACAACACGCCCTTTGAACACCAAGATTATTTTTCATCAATTGTTAGCATGGTTTTGTGACTAATAAGACAAAAGTTACCACGGCATTATTTGGTAAGATTGATCTTCACAACAGAACTCCCTTGAGATGTCTCAGTCTATTTCATCAGCTTTCTGTCTGCCTTGTCCAGAAGGTACCAGTCTACCTCCTCTTCTAGCCTTCTCCATCTGAAATGGCTCAAATGTCCATCTCCAGAGACCTGAACCAAGTCCCTGTCTCAGCTGTCACACATCCTTGGAGGCACCTGCTTGCAGGTAAATAAATGTATGCATCTTAACTCCCAAAAGAAGCTGTATCTGCCAGATACAGCTTGATTTTTAATTAGTTTCACCCTTTTCTTTGACAAGGCTACACAAAACCTTTACATTACAAAAACAGACTTTGCAAGGAAATGTCAAAATAAAGCTGTTTTCATTTGAAATTTAGCAATTTATGAAATATTTTGCTCTTACGAGTTTCCCTCTTGCGTGTGTGTATTCTGAAGCCAGATTGTGTGTCTTCAGATGTTTGAATAGATATTTAAGAGAAAAAAAGGACAGTTTTACATTAATAAATATAGGTTTGATCACTCTAAAACAAAAGCAAATTGAGCTTGAAATTGGCTAAATGCATAAGAGGAAATTAAGACAAATGAAGATTTAGTTTGAAAAATTTTAATAAAATACACGAACTTTTCATTTAAAAATGGAACTTCAGACTATCTTTCAAGAAACTTATTAAAACCCTTAGAGAAATCATTCATAAACCCAAAATATAATGGTTCAATGTTTTGGGGTTTTTTTTGAGAAACTGATTCTCTGTTTCTTTTTCTTTTGATGTACAGTGGTTTGGGGTTTTTTTAGGAAAAGTGGAAGAAGAAAACAAAATTGAAGAAAGTTATAATTGCTTTTATCTACTCAAACTCAAACTCCAAATTTAACACCTATTTAAGTAAGCTCAGGAATGTGGATCCTCAGTGTTCTCTACATTGCTATATTTTCAGATGAAAGTCTTTCTGCTTCCCACATTTTAATTGTTCTGTACCCTTATAAAATATGTGCTGCAATATTAAGGAAACTCTGAAAATTTAGTGGATTTAAAGCTTTAAAACCTGGCAATACAGCTATTATTTTATCTCTTCCATTCCAAAAACGTATATGGAAGCTGCAAAATCTTCTTTAAAAGTCCTGAATATTCTTTGGTTTTTTGCAAAAAAATATTTTTTAAAAAAAATTGACTAGGCACATTTTTTCACACACTGTTAAACAAAAAGTGATATTTTAATTTATTATTTTTAATGACAAGCAGCATTCTATATTTTGCAGACTTTAATATTTCCCCCAGTGCTGTCTTTCACAATTATTTCTATTGTATTAAAAGTTGAAATTTCTGTCATATTTTTTTATTTCTGCTAAAAACACCTTTTTGTAATAAAGGGCTTGACACACAAAATGAATTGATTGCTAACAAAACAAACCCTCTGAACTGTTGGATTTTCACAGTTTATCAAAATACAAATTAGTCTCCAAGGATTTTTTTTCCTTCATATTTTGAGATTTTTTTAAAATTGGGTGTTTGTCCCTAGGAAAATAATCTGGTAAACACAGATTATTCTGTATATGTACCTACTATATTCGGTGTAATATACCATAATATCTTTATGTTTAGCAATACACACACACACACACACACACATACATACATATATATATATATATATATTTATATAGTGTGTTGCAGATTCCTTTTACAATAAATAACTGTTTACAGAATGCATTTCAGATCCTTGTGATGTAGATATCTGAAAAGGCCATACTAATTGCAACTAAAAATCATCCATTCCTCCACTTTGATCATAAAAACCTGGACTGACATACTCAGGTGCATAGTTTTGCAGTGCTATTTTTACATGGTAATATTTGAAAGTGAAAAATGTTTAGCAAGTAGATACCCCAAAATTTGGGGCATTCAAAATTATTAGCCTTTAAGAATTAAAAAAAGTGTTATTCATGCTTTATTATCAAAAAGGAGCAGGGAGAAGTCAGGGAATGAAAATAACATGCTGGAAGACTTTTATAATAGAATTCAGCATGAAAACCTTCAGCTTTAATTCTCAGCAAGGAAAAGACTTGAAATCAGTCCAGACATGAATATGAGCTTGGCACTTTCTGCGATATCCTCTTTGTTTGTTGTTTCCATAGAAATTGCATTTCAAAGTCAACATATGTGCAGACTCCTTTAAATAGTTCTGCTTTACATCTTCAATACTATTTTTCTAGAAAGGGAGAAATACTCCATGTCATGTATTTACTCATATATCTGGTAATGGTGAACTTTCCTTTTATTTGTAGGAGATATACTGTTCACAGTTAGAAAAGCTACTTATCTCCTAATGTTATTTCTATTTCAGAAGATTGTCTAGAAATATAATAAAAGTTACAAAACAGCTGATATTGCTGGAATTTCTGTTCTTTGATTTATCTGTACTTTGAAGTGTATAGCTGGCGTAGCTCTCATTTAAAAGTTAGAGCATTTCCCAGCCTATTTCTTTGTAAGGATAGTTTTGTGGAATTAATGTAAACTTATCAGTACAGCTCAAAAATAGATAGGCAAGTTCATTTTTATGATAGATGTCTTTGGCAACTCTATCAGCAACCCACTCAGGGATGTTTTTATTTCCGCTATCAAGAGGTAGAAAGATATTTCAGTGAGATGAATTCAAGCTAGTGCCATGCTGGGGGCAGCACATTACACCTCTGCTGGGCTCAAGGACTGCTCTGGTTTGCCCTGGGGAGGCAATGCACAGTTAAATGTAAGGTTAAATCCCCTTTCTTATGTCTCAGCCTGCTTCAGATGCCTGCATCAGGGCTGGTTGTCTTGTCTTTTCTTTCTAACGATGGAGAGAAATTGTCCCCTTCTGAAAGGGATTAAACTGAATTATCACAGTCCTCTGTTTCAGGGTGAAATGACTGGGCATGTAGGACACAAGTGGAAGGGTACTGCAATTAGCTCTCTTCTGCACTATGTTCATGAAAATTAAATTTATTTATTGTTTTAAGTTTTGATACATTTCTCAAACACATTAAAAAGTTTTGTGTGGGAACACAGGGATGCCTTGTTTCTCTCCACTTCATTTTCTTTATCTGAGAATTAAGGCAAAATATGTATTTATATATCATGCCAATATATTAGCCATTTGCAGTTCTTTAGACGACATAAAGTATTCAAAGTCCAAGATTTTACACAGAGAGACATACCGATCACTCTGGAATCAAATGCATGTAAGGACAGTTTAAAAAACAAAACAATTACAATGTAACCCATGAAAAAAGTGTCATAAAAAAACCCTGTCATCTTGTAAGGCCCACCACATAGGAAGGCCCACCAAATAGTAAGAAGTCCAGCATTTTTCAGGCACTCAAACAGAAAAGAGGAGATTTGCCCTCATGAAATGAAGACAGTCCCAAAAGTAGAGCAGAACTGACACTTACTTCCAGTTCTGAGAGATCCCAAAATATCAGACCTAGAAAATTTGAGACATCACTTCATATAGAAAAGCTACTGGCAAATGTTTTTAGGAATTTCTGAGCTTTGCATCTTTCCATGGTGGAATCTGAAATGTGGCATTCGTGCCAGTGTTTGCTTTTAATCATCACTTACAAAATACTCATACAAAACCAAAAAAAACCCAGACTCCTCAAGAAAGCATTCATACAAAAGGGATTGATGTCCCTTTTCTTCACTGGTTCTTCTTATTTTTGGTGTAAGGGGCAATTAAGAGTAACCATATGTATGTTGGCAGTAATTTTCACACTCTGACTGACTTTCAGTCCTTCTTTCAATCTGCATTTATCACTCCTTAGTGGTGAAGATATCTTTGGTCATGCTTTGGCCAGGCAGGTGCTATCAGGATGCACAATATTGCCCTGCAGCTTCCGTGTGCTTAAATGAATTTTACCTGACATAAGACCAAACTTTTCTTTGTTATTTGTAAGTGGAAGGTCAAGTTCAAAATAAATTTGGCACTACTTAATTCTAGATCACCCCAAAATTCACTAAATGTACACAAAGCTTCCTGCAACACCTTTTCTGTGCCTGACAATGGGTTTATCTGAGAAGTGTAGCAATTTATTGTTGGTGTGTAAGTCCGTGTCTGTGGTGTGCAAAAGCCCAACTTTGCATCAGTGCAAGTGAGCATACACACAAAACAGAATCCTTTCATTAATAATATAGATAAATATTCCTTGTAGGGAGATAAACATGTTATCTGAAGATGAGCAAATGGGTGACAAAAGATCCTGGCATAAGCATGAGGGCTTTTAGTATTTTTATATCATCATTGCTGAATCCCAGTGATCAGAACCCAATCAGTCCTTAACAGTTTCTGAAATTAACCTTGCTACTCAAGGCTTTCAAAATTGTTATGTGATTTGGGGTTTTTTGTCAAAACCATACTCTAACAAAAAGATTGGAATGGTAAAATTGCTTAGGTCAAGGCCATCTCAGATGACCAGGGACAATCTAACATTAATTTAGCCATTTCAGTCACAAGAATCTCTTACTCTCATGTCAGAAGTATAAACATATTACCTAACATTTTTGATTTCTCTTATTTAATACCTTGGTACCTTGCACAATTGATGCATCACTTGCTTTCTAAACTTGCTTTCTGGTATATTCCACATGTTTGTTCTCTGGCCTGGGGAGAAGAAAGGAATTCCAGGAACACACCTGGTCACCCATTTCTTTCAAATGTTTTCCTAGGTACATTAAGCCTCCCAGAATGTATTACTCATGCACAATGTTTACAGTATTCATGTGAATAACCTCAACAATATCTGCTTTGTTACCCACAAAATTGTTAGGCTTTTTTTTTGTTCCAGATTTTTGCTTTTTATTCTGAAAAGTTGAAAGCAGGCCTACGTTTTAAAATTTGTAAAATAAACTCCAGATCTTTGTGTCTTTTGCTTTCTAACTACTTTGAGGATCTTGCTGTCAAATATCAAGGAGGTGTAAGTTGTATTATGTGCACTGTTGTGCAATATAGACCAGATGCCTGGTGAAGGCACGTTTGTGCTGAAGATACCACTGCCACTGGGCAATATTTAATTCACTTTTGTCATAGGAATGATCAAAATAAAGGACCTTGTTGTCCATTATCCTGCTCCTTCAATGGCCCTTGGCAGATGCACTGGGGATCTGGGATCTTTCACAGAACAAGCCTATACAGTCACTTCCCTGGAGTGATCTCCCTTCCTCAAGGAATTTATGGTTCTGAGACTTCAGGAGCCAGAGATGGTGCATTGATATTCTATGACTCTGTGGTTTAGTCTTTCCTGAATTTGTCTGGTTAGTTTCTGAACTCATCAAAATTTTCAGCTACAATGAGCATAGCAACTTGACTATGACCTGTAGGAAAGAAAAAAAAAAATCTCCTTCTGCTTGTTTCAAACACACTGCATCATAATGGCAAAAAATTAAGGAGGACAATAGGAAAAATCTCTTGTAATTCCCCTTCTCTTTGTTGCTCAAAACTGTCAGTTATTATCAGAATAATTTTACATTGGAAGGACTTTTTCATTTTCCCAGATGCCTAATGTATTACCAAGACATTTTGTTCTTTATTCAGAGAGTTTGCAGTCTGAGTAATAGAGTTTCCTATCCACTGTTTGCATTGAAGTGAAATTGAATGTCAAGGTCTTATTTATATATTTATTTAGCCTTGGAATAATTAGTGAAGTTCCACAGAGAATGTAAAATTCTGTATGATTTGATTCTTCATTACAGTCATTATTTGGCAGGCAAGGGGGGTGGAATTAGAGACCACATATAGAGTTTTTCATGCAGCTGGGTCTTTGAGTGCTATCAGAAAGTTATGGAAGGTTAATAAGACTTTTTGAATTCTAAACAATGTATAAACAATGTGTGTCTTTCCCCCTTATCTTTCATATGCTGTAGAGAGGTTTAAATTAATAGAAACATGAGTGGAGCTACTATAGTTATCTTCTTTGTTATCTGCATTTTCTCCCTGCACTGATCTGGGAGTGAAGGACCATGTGATCTCCCCTCTGTAGAGTGGGGGAAGCAGAAGGAGGACACACACCACTCTCTTGTGGACCCACTGGGCTTCCAGGTCATCTCCTTCTTGCCCATTTCAGCACATTCCTCTGTTTGCAAATCTTCCAATAATAGGCAGGTATGCACGTAGCAATCTGGGATTTAGGGAACATTTGTTTCCCACAGCTTTCCTTCTCTCATTATATCTCATGGAAGATGTCTGCATGTTTTATTTTGTAGTCTGTCAGCACAGTTTTATCTGATTGCTCCTTCTACCAGAGTTACAAAGATAAGGGGATTTCAAGGGAAGAAAAAACTGCAGACTTTAGGAACCCACTAGCAATAACAATCACAAAGTTTTATGGGTTTTCTGAGGTTTCTGTAAGTCTAGCCAGCTAAGCCTCTTTTCAAACCGAAATGAGGTAAAGCTTACTGCAGGTAAGGGTAATACTCAAAGGAAAATCTGAAAGCAGCATATGGAATTAATTTCTTCTGCACATATTTTCTTTCCACTAGAACTGGCCACATTTAATCACATATTTTTCGTGATTTTTTTTTTTTTTATTTTAAAAGATATTCTTTTAGTGTGTAAAATTCAGGCTCTTTTTCCATTCACAAGGTTTTTATTTACCTCAGAAAATCTCTCAGATACACTTTAGAAAAACTATATTTTTTTCCTCACCACTTTTGAGTATTTAAAGATCAATTTAAGAATAAAATAATGTATGGTTGAATTTCAGAGAAAAAACATGCATTTCAACTGCTTATTTGATGCACTTCTACTTAAAAGCAAAAGCTAGGTTTAATGGAAGCCTGGCTGCTCTGGGTCCAGAAGAGGTTATATGAGGTGACCTCAGCCTCCAAGGGTCCCAGCTGACTTACATACCTGTACCTGTCCCAAATGATTCTCTCACTCTTTTTCCAAATTTAGTTTTTTGACACTGGACAGCTTGATTTGCAGCTTGGTTTGCCTCACCACCAGGAGCTGCTGTGACCTGCTCTCTTCTAAATGTCACTCTCATGGTTCTTAAAACACTGTTGTATTACCTGTTTTCCAAAGCATGCACACAGAGAAAACCAACACACAGCTACTAATAGTTTTTATTCTTTTCCTGTTTCTCTGCAGGGCTGGATAAATGAAGCAAGACAAGGCTGTGAGAATGCCCAGAGGCATTTGTTAGATATAGCTGGTTCTGAAGACAAGCCCAGCACCATGGGCAGCCCAGCAGGAAGCTTCCTCTGGCCAACTTGCAGAGGAGCCACCAGAATCAGAGGACACTGGAAAGGAGGAGGAAGAGCACAGGCTTTTAACTGCAGGAGTTAAACTGTGTCTCAGCTGGTTGAGACACAACTGTGGGGAACCTGTCATGATGGCAGAGGATGCAGCTTGGCAGGATGAGAGACAGCCCAGGAGAGCTCCAACAGAGCAAAAGCTGGTCTTGCCTCTCCCTTAGTTGTTTCCACCACTAGTTTTGCACAGGGTGGATTGCTTGTCTGACCCCTCAGCAGGTGTTTCCCTTGGAAAATTAGCAGAACATCAACTGAGAAAAAACATGAAAAATTTCCCTGTAGGTTGCCAGAAAACTTTCTGTGCTTTCAACCTCAGTGATCTCTTAGAAGAGACAGGAATTTCCTGAAACAGCACAATATTATCCACCTAGTTAAATCCAGGCCCTGACCTGCTATCATGGCCACAGGTATGAGCCACATAGTACTCAGAAATTGTTTGACACTTTCCTCTGAAAGCTGATAGGAAAGCATTCAGAGCCACATACCAAAATTTCCACTTTGCCCAGCATGCTTCCAAAAGCCAGAAGCCAGGCTGCCTTTCAGCAAAGATCTGAAAGAAGAGGTGAAGTGTAAGTGGAGTGTAAAGAAGCTGTAGGAAATATTGCTTTAGCATCCCCCTTAGATGCTGTCCTGTCATCATGCCTGAGAGGTATATGGCAAGTTTGTGCAGACTGGAGATTGATAGATTGGTATCTCCTTTTCTGCTACGTGCCATCTGCAGTCTACAGCAGGAAGAGACTGCCTTTTGCCTTTTGCTAATATTTCTATACTTTCATTGTCCTGATTGCATCAGCACCTCTTCTCCCTTGCTTTGGACTGCAGATCAATGACATTTTTCTTGCTCCTAGAAGTTGCTTCTAATATTTGGCCTGTGTTTTCATACCAGTCTGAATGTCTGTTTTCTGATGCATTAAGCCTGTGTCTAGGTATCCCAGTATCAGATCAAAAATAACATGGCCACATAATAAAAGCATTGAATTGGTAACATTCACTGGTTCACACAATCTGAGTCCACTGGTTTATCAGACTGAATTTCCTGGCTGGTTAATAGACTCTCTGTCTTTCCACTTGTTCTCTAATTGTCAAGTGGTCCTTGTGCTTATCAATCTCAAATAACCATTTTTTTCACTTTTTCCTCAGAAAATTTGTATCTTCACTGGTAATTGAGCAGCATCAACTTTGTCTATCCAGCCTTTGCTTCTCCATAATTTTATGCTTGACTTTTAAAATAACCACAATTAAAATTATTCTCCATTTTCCCATCCCAAGTTTCTTTTTTTCCCCACTCAATGTAGCCAGCTAGACCTAAAATCCCCATGAATTCCTAACAAGCAATTAACAAGCAACACTGAGGGATACTTCCTTCATGGTGCCATCCAGCTATCAGAATTTTTTAAAACCCATTTATACTACTTGATTGCTTCAGTATTATCAGCCCAGAATGGAAACTTCCATGGCATTTTACGAAAGGAGGACATGATATTTTGAAGATCAGCCCACTCAGCTCTGAGGAAACAAGGAATTAATTCTATGAGGTAATGTGAACCCCCATTCAATGCCATTGTTTTTTACTTGGAATGTTCTTTGTCCTTTGTCCTTGTCCATAACCACATCAGAAATCCATAGGCCATCTCTCTGTGAAGCTCAGTTTAGGATTGCAGCACAATGTTGAAAATCTGATCCTGACGCTGCAAGCATGCCAGCAGGTGAGCTTCAGGAAGATTTCTCGCTTCTCTGGGAGTTTTCCTTCTAGTAAGTATTGACATCTCTATAAAGCCAGAGGGGTGTGTGCTGCTCCTGAGTCACATTCCTGATTCAAAGCTTCTAATTTGTGCCATTGCACAGGGAATTCCGTGGTTAACCAGCTGCTTCGGAAACTCATCACATGGCAACTCTCAAGGCTCAAGATCTTTCTTTTGTAACACTGAACATAAAATCTCATTTGAATAATAAAACAGGGTATTGAACGTATTTGTTTGAATCACTGTCTGCATAAATATATATTTGAGGGCTTTTCTGGTTCCCTCAGAGGCTCTACATCAAGTTTCTCCCAATCCATGTGGCTTTTCAGTGGATATTAAAAAATACAAATTGCTATCCTCAGAGATGGGCTTCTCCTCATGTATAGTATTTTTGTAGTAGCATCCATGGGAAGAACAGTAAACAAAATTGTAAGGTTTCCTAAACAGCCACAAAATAAAATAAATCAAATTAGTAACCTTTCAATGATAGAATATATTTTACAAGCCTAACATGGAAACCAGGGGAATCAGCTAAAAAATAGCAAACATCAGAACTATGGTTAGAAATATTTTTTGAAAAATCAAATACTTTTCCCTTTGTCCTTTTTGCTCCAGGCTCTCCCATCACAGGCTCCCTGGAAGTGGGACTCAGGGATAATCCCCTGGAATACCTGAGGCATAGAAGCCAACAGGATTAAAGCACCTCGTGCTCCTCAGCCTGGTCATGTGATGACCTCCTGATCCCAGCAAAGGCCTCGTTTCCCAGCAAAGTTCTCACTTCATTTGCCTGTCTGTTGTTCCTGCCTCCACTAAGCACAAGGAAATAACTCACAAAGCTTTTAGTCAGAAACAAACCCAAGAAAACCACTCATATTAACAGCAGTAGTAGGTGAAGAAAATAAAGGATAACTCATGTGAGCTTTGCCCAGCAGTTGTCCTCCTGCAAGGGGCAGCTTCAAAGAATGTCTAACTTTTAAATCTGCTCATGCAGCTCTGTCAGCTCTCCCCAGGCTAATGTACAAGAAGAAAGAGGTGGGTGGTCTGGAGGCTGCCCAGTAACATATTGAGTAAGGAACACAGATATGGTGTTTGCAAACTGCTTGATGGGAGAAAAACAGGAGTCAATGGTTTTTTCTTGATCCAGAGACAGATGCTCAAAGTTCTTTCTGAAAATCTATTGGCAGATTGTCTGTGTTTCCCACTAAACTGTGGAGAAGGCTGTCATGCAGACTTCTGTGTGTCATCAACTGTGAAAGCGCCATCAATTCTAGAAGAAAAAAACCTATTTTCTTATTTAGAGTATATTACTTCCCTCATCTCCTTTTGCCATGTGCTAATTCAAGAAAGGCAGTTTACACTGAAGTGCTAAAATGTTAAGTCAAATAATTTGTTCTGGTTCTTCCCTATGTTCGTACTTAATCTGACCACGTTTTATTTTTGCTTCCTGTTAGAAAAAATAGTTTGCTTACAAATTCTTTTTTTTTTTCTTTTTTATGCCTACTGTTCTTCTTATTTAACCAACCAGATTCTATTTAACCAACTATTTACTCTAAAGCATATAATCAAACTAGGAATTCTGAGAACTTACAATTGATTCAGTGTCCAAACTTTACTTTTACTTCCTCTCCAATTGCCAGGAGAGAGCAATCATGTGCTAGGCAGAAGATGAAAGTTTATAATAAATGCCTGTATTTTGAAACTTGTAGGGGGTGGGGGGAAAGTCACTTGGCTTTCACTTAAAACATGTGATAATGAGATTAACCCTGAAGTGTATTTTGTGTGTAAATGCATCCTGTGTAGGAATGGGGAAGCACATTGAAGGGTGCGCTGTAGCAGAAGTCAGCAGTGAAGCATTCCTGGTGGAGGGAAGGAATTCCTTTCATACACAGGCCTTTGGAGGGGTCAGAGAGAACACTCCATGCACTGAAGCATAACGCTGATGCTCTCCTGCTGCTCTGTCACTATGCTGCTATTTGCCCTGGCTTTTCTGCTCGTCATCCTTCAGCCGTCCGCTGGGCAGTTCCCCAGAGTCTGTGCGAATGTGCAGAGTTTGCTGAGCAAGGAGTGCTGTCCCCCCTGGGATGGAGATGGGTCCCCCTGTGGGGAGCTTTCCAGCAGAGGGTCCTGCCAGAACATCCTTCTCTCCCTGGCTCCACTGGGACCACAGTTCCCTTTTTCAGGAGTGGATGACAGAGAGGACTGGCCCTCTGTATTTTACAACCGGACATGTAGATGTGAAGGCAACTTCATGGGATTCAACTGCGGGGAGTGCAAATTTGGCTTCTCCGGGCTCAACTGCACTGAAAGGCAAGTGAAAACAAGAAGAAACATCTTCCAGCTCACCGCCAGTGAGAAGAACAAGTTTCTTGCCTATCTTAACTTGGCAAAGAACATCCCTAGCCAGGACTACGTTATTGCTACGGGCACGTATGCACAGATGAACAATGGCTCCAACCCCATGTTCAGAGACATCAATGTGTACGATCTCTTTGTGTGGATGCATTATTATGCCTCTCGAGACACACTCCTAGGTGGGTCCAATGTGTGGCGGGACATTGATTTTGCCCACGAAGCCCCCGGTTTCCTGCCTTGGCATCGGGTCTTTCTGCTGATGTGGGAACGTCAGATCCAGAGGATAACGGGGGATGAGAACTTCACCATCCCCTACTGGGACTGGCGAGATGCAGAGGACTGTGAGGTCTGCAATGATGAGTACATGGGTGGCAGACATCCCACCAACCCTAATTTACTCAGCCCAGCATCAATTTTCTCCTCGTGGCAGGTAAGAACCAGCCAAGGAAAGAGGAAGGGAATGACCCCATCTGATTTTAAGCACCTAGGTGAGGTGCACAAGATGGGGGCTTAGCCCTACTGCCTTCCCTTAGATACTCCTGGAGAGAAAGGAGGAGATACCAGAAAGCAAATCAGATTTTTAGTGGATTTTAACAGTTCATTTGTAACTTTGTCTCATTTCTTTCTGACTGTAGGATTTAGGTTGTTTAATTAAGAACATAAAAGTAAAGTGGAAGGGGGAAAGTTATGCTTTTGTGTCCAAACATAGTCTTTAACAGGTTAAACAAGCTTGACTCTGGTGTGCCAGTTAGGTGAGAGAAGCAGGATTTATGCACACAAATTTCTAGCACCATTGCAAAACAGTGGGTGACTGAATGATGGAAATAGAAGCAGATGCTTCAGAGGCTTTTCAGGCACTCTACCCCTCTCCTACTGTATTCCTCCCATCTGTGAGTTAAAAATTATCAAATTTAACTAACCTGCTTTCAATGTTAGACAGACAAACAAGTAAACCAAACCTTAAGAACAGAGAAGAATCAGCTGTATAATTCACATCAGTAGTCCAAAGAAATAGAGAAGAAATAATATCTGTTGCTCAAAGGAGCTGAGAGGCAAATGCAAAAGTGATTCTTGGCAATTAAAAGCACTTCAAATGAGGCCATAAAACACAGTGACATTACATCTATATGTAAGTGATAAGGTCTCACATAGCTGAATTATAGTGTCCTACTCTAACACTGAGGGCTTTTTTTTGTCTCTTGCTCATCCCTGCCACATTGCCTAAAACTCAGTGACAACGGTCTATCAGCTTCAATAGACGCACTCATCCATGACAATAGCAGCAGTTGCTTCTGGTGTTGAAGTCTGTGATTATGATCATCTAAATCTGCCTTCCATTTATTTCGGCAGCCCAAATGAATGTTGGGCAGTTTTAGTGATTTAACAGAGCGAGAAATTCAAGCGGCTCTGGGATATTCTGGCATATTACAAATCAGCACTCAACTGGGCTTACTGGGCTGGTTGTGCTGTATTTAGTCCTGATTTGTGCCCTCTGAATAATAGAGGGTGGGTAGACCTCTAAATTCAAGCATTTGGAGATAGGGTAACAGAACTATTCAAGTTATTCTGTGGCATACCTTTTTCTCCCTCAGACAGGAATCGTTTCAGGGACCATTCCCAGGAGAATGTTTGCATAGAGACACCCTGTAAAATTATTTTATTGACATAAACATGGATTATTGGATGTCACTTGGCCTCAGTGCCTCAGAAATTTCCTGAACACATTTAACTTAGTGTAGACATAGACATAAAATAAATAAGAAAACAAATATGCATTTTCATCCCATTTACTAAAATTCTTCTTATTTCTAACAGATTGAATCTGGATCAACTCTACTAGCTTAATTAGATTGTATTGTCAGAAAGAAGTGGATTTTATGCTGTTCTGCACTGAGCTGAATAAATGATTGTGTGAAAAATGTACATGTGGGGAAGTAGATAAAATGAAACCAGAATTGCACTGGTTACATGTGTCAAGTAGAGCTATCAATGCAGTATATTGGATGAGATAACCAGGGTAGGAGGAGACAGGTAATACACAGGAATCAGCAAATTTACTCTCAGGATTTTCTAAAAGACATGCAGCTGTCAGGCAGTTGTGTTTAGTTGTCTTTTGGTTTTTTTCAAAGGCTTTATTGTGCCTAGATTCTTAAGATATTTTTATCTTGGTAATAAATACCCAGAACTTTATGATATATTTAAGAAATAGTCAGGTTTATAATTTCTTATTTAAAATTAGTTCCCACTAATATGGTCTTAAAATAAAAAGGGTTTTTTTTATGGAACAAGTTGTTCAAACAGATATTTTTGTATAACTTTAAGAGGTGCAGGAATAAAAGGCATGCTATTTTTAAAACACATTCAGTGTCAGTGTACATAGGTAAGAGCATTTAAGTTGTTTGCTGACGTTTTCCAGGTATTTTCTGGAAATGCTTATTACTTATATTTTTCAGCAACTTCTGGAAATGTTAGAATTTTTTCAAAATTTCCAAAATATGTGATAACTTTACCTTCAAATACTAATATTTCCCTCTAATATATTCCATCTATTTATGGCTCTCCCAGCTTATCCTGAGAATGAATGAAAGAGTTTGAACAGATCAGCATTTTCAGTCATGAGTTTGGGCTAAAGATATTTCTTTATTAGCATTGAATCCAAATTTTAACAATTGCTTAATAGGGAATAGCAGTCAATACAGTAACTTCGAGTAGCACAAAGTGAGAGATCAAAATATCACTCCAGAAAATCAAAAGGGAACAAAAATAGCCTTAGCTTGAACCCAAAAACAGCCACAGATCTGCTGCAGAGTGCTCTAATTATCTAAGCTCTGTAGCTAAACAGCATGAGGGGAAAAAAAAGAAAAAAAAATAAAAGAGGAGGATCCAGAAATGTGAAGGAATTTGAAGGAATTTAACAAGAATGCTTTCAGCAAGCATTCAAAATAAAAAGAGGGCAAGAGTAACCTTGGAATAGCACATCAATAATATGGTGTCCTTTTTAGAATTTTAAGTGTCTTTACAATGCCTGCTATGTTAGGAAAGGTTTAGATTTATTTTAAAAAAGGTAAAGTGCCTATTTGCAGAAAAGCATCCCTCTTTCTTTTTTTTTTATTTTTTAATCCCAAAGAAAGGAGAAAATACTTTATTCCATTGAAGGGTTGCCATAGCAACATGGATACCCATGGATACATGCTGAAATTCTTGCTTTCACCTTACTTTTTCTTCAACATGCTGCTGTTACCACTTGGCTGAGTGAATTATCCATCCACGTTTTTCTCATATTTGTCATCTAAGTGACACTTCTGATTCCTGCCTCTTTTTTACTAGCAAGACTATCAGGAATATTTACTGGTTTTGTTTGTTTGCTTAGCTCATGTTTTAGGGTGGGTGGGAAGGGTTTTCTCATGTTTTCAGTTACTTGTTTGTGATGATTCAAGTGTTACACTCAGCATTAGGACTGCATGAGGCAGACTAATGCTTTAGTAATTTTTGCAATTCTATGTCAACTTATCAGAAAAATATATAGGAATTGGAGATATTCCATTACCTTTTTAGAGGGTGTTCTTTTGTTTCAGTGCTCTTTTCTGTAACTATACTAAGTAATGTATTTGCAAAAAAAAAAAAAAAAAAAAAAAACCAAACTAGTTGAAACTGTCCCTGCCCATGGCAGGGGGTTTGGAGTAGCTGACCTTTAAAGGTCTCTTACAACCAAAACTGTTCTATGATTCTAAATAGTAGGAGGTTAAATTTTTCTCTCTTTTATGCTAGAAGAAACAACTGAAGTCAATGGAGTTGAAGATGCATAAAAGCCTACTGCAAATTAAAAGCAGAATCTTTCTTCTGGCAGTTAATGTTAGAGTCTGGGAATCCCCACCGTGTGCTAGACATAGGATGCAGAAAATACAGTTGGAGAATCTAAGAGCTATTTCAGTTTGCTGTTGTGGTAAGCAGGATACACCACCAACTTCAGCTCCCTCTATTCTGTCTCTCGTAAGACTTGAGAGAAGCAATTGCATAACATGGAGAGCTGGCTGCTCTCAGATGTGCTGGGGTGAGCCTGCTGCCAATTCTTTGTTGCAAGCATGGAAAATTTCCCTTAGCACTTCATTCCATATCACCCTGAAGAACCACTTACACAAAAGCAAAGCTACTACAAAAGAGAAACAAGTTACACAAATAGAAAATTGATAAAATGCTTCTGAACTAATAATGACAGTACTTTAGATCCATTACCTGAAAACATGGCTTCATAAGAAATATGAATTCAGCTATTCAGACACAGTTATTTAATTCTAAGTACATTTTATCAGGAAGCTGTATTGCTAGGTGAATTGTCTGACAGCGTTTTTTGAAAGATTATTCTACACCTACCTTTAAAAACGGCAGGAAATTTTCAGATATACAAAGCCAGAAGCCAGCACTTCTTGATTCTTAGATCAGAAAAAGTCTTACATCCATCTGCTAATGGACACCCAAGGAACTCAAAAACTTTATTTTTTATTGCAACTTAATAGATTGTGGTGCCAGCTATGGGCTGGTAAATTAATAAACAAGAGCCCAAATAGAGCAACTATAAAGAAAGAATTTATGAAGTGTGTTCTCAACGATATGCTTACATGGATTATAAATTTGAAACATTTTCTGTTAGGAAGAGGTTCTTCTTCACATGCCACCTCAAGACTGCAGCAGGAGGGTATCACAATCTGTGCACAGCAGAAACAGCCACTTGGGTATCCTCAGCCTCTGTGTCCCTGTGACTGGCTGTCCACGGGATCAGGTGTGGGTGACAGTGGAGCTGGGTCCCTGAATGCTTGGCTGTTCACTAGTGTACAGCCATGCTTGCCCAGAAGTCATGAAAGGTAAAAGATAAAGAATATACACCTCTAGAGGTGTGTAAATCAATAGCTAGGTCGATTTCCTAAAAACTGGGGTTTGTTAATAATTCACCAGCAGAAGAATCTTACCATCTCTCTCCAGAGAGATGTGTCTGAGTGATTTCACAGTAGACATGGAGACAGCAGCAGTGATGGTACAGCCTGGAGACAGCTGCAGAGCTGTCAGACCAGGAGGTGCTAGTGAATGCTTCATCAGTAATTGGTAACAGACTTTCCTACTCCAGCCCAGCACCATTTAGAGGTGCTTAATCAGCTATAGGTTGCCCTTCAGTTCTGGGCTGCCTTCATGCAAAAAGGTGAAATTCAGCCAGCTTTTACTGAAGGCTGAGAAAATACCTTGAAGTCCCCAGGTTTGTTTTAATGCTGTCAGTTCATGTTTGTCTTATCTCCTTTTAGTTTGAGTTTCACAGCTCCCCCAGTTTATGTATGCACCATAAAGAGAAGAAAGACAATTAAGGACCTCACCCTTTTAGATGTTTCTTAGAATTTCTTCAAGGTTTTGCTTTGTGTATTTTCTTTTCTTTAAATTCTCTTTATCCTTTTCTTTCAATTCTCTGCATGTTTAACTTTTCCATTCCTGCCAATATTCAGCAGCATATGAAGAACCAGATATAAGTATGCACAATCTCTTAAAACCCTTTTGGTCTGCTACAGATACAGCACCTTTCAAAGTTCCACCTGTAAAAACAAGGTCCCAAGATACAGCTTTTATCTGGGGATTTCCTTGCATTTTCCCAGTTTGGTGAGTAAATGGCTTCTGGATGCCACTTAATTAGCATTAAATTATGCCAGGCCCTAATGCAGCCAAAAAAGAGAAAAAATTAAACCTCTTTATAGCTGCCAAATGTTTTAAATCCAGTGTGAGAGCTGTGCTTTAATGAGATTCCCAAGCAAGGTTGTGAGAATAAGTGGAGAAAGATAGAGAAAGATAATGAATCAGTAAAAAATATCTTTGGGTTCCATAACAAATCTCCATTCTGGACTCCAGCTCAGGAGTCCAGACTTCATCTGGGAGAAAAAGGTGAGGGGAGGTGTGAAAAAAGGCAGTGAAGTGTCTACATCACATCTCTGCGTCTGACACACATCAGCAAGTCAAGTGGCTGCTCTGACTGCAGTCTGAAGTGGTTCTTTTAGGCTATCTAATCTGCAACACAGCACTATGAAAATGTGCTCCTACAGCTTCTGGAGGGGGGCTCAGTGGCCTCAGGGGAGAAGCAGTACAAGGGATCAGTTCTGAAGGACACAGAGGTGTGGATTGGCCCTTTGAGTGGCTCTACTGCCCCAATGAACTGAGGAGCTTCAGATCACTTTTTGAGTGAGCACCTATTTTGATCCCATAGAGAATCCTCTTTTCCCAAGTGTTTAGGTATATATTACCAGTGTTGAATGCCTTTGTGAGCACATCTCTAATAAGCAAAAGTAACCCCAAGAAATCTGTCACAAAATTCCACAAAGGTTTAAATTTAAAGACTGCAGGCAAAAGACTGAACATCACTGAAATCTTCTGTAAGGCAGTTCCCTTAATTTTGGCACAGGGGCTGGTCTGTGCAAGCAGTTGCAAATTAAAAGACAAAAGGCTTTCCCATTTGCCAGAGGTGTGAGACAGTAGCCTCTACAGTCTGTTTTCTTAGAGAGAAACACACAGAGCTGTGTTCAAGATCTCAGCTGCAGTGCACAGAGGGATATTTTTTGCTGGGTGCTACAAGGTCCAGAAGCGATGCTGCATATTCTGGACTGCCATCTACTGGTATTTGCTCTGCTCACTACTTACATAAGCTTTTTCTCAGAGTATCTTCCTGACAGTTTCCTTGGGACTGGCAAATTCACACAAGCAGGTCCAGCTGGAATTTGAAGATGTGTCCAGGGTGAACTGAGAACTGAGAAATTTGATCAGGACTGTTCTAAAAGGGAATAAAATATCATGTTTTAACCAACACGTTTACACTAGAAAGTATTCCTGCTGAAGCTAAATAAGACAATGGTGTGACCCATTTCATGTGTTCTTTATGCAGATTACATCCAGAAAGAACCATTTGACTGATCTATTACCACTTACTCATCACATGACTGTTAAAGCAGCAAATTATAGTTTCAGGATAGACCCATAATTAATATCACCTAAGTTAAATATTTCTGGAAAAGCATTCTGGTTAAATTTATAACCAGGCCTTAATTTTTAGTTCACAAAAAGGATTACAGGCAAAATGTTACAGACAAGCATTATCATTCCTGGGACTTATTTTGTGGCATTTCTTGACCATGAGTTTCCAAATGCCTCTTAGCATCTGGCTTCTGTTTAGGATGAATTTGGTTAGTCAGACAGTTAATGAAGGCTACACTGAGAAATAAATGGAAAAGAACATTAGCACTCTAAAAATTTATAAGCCTCATAACATTAACAACTACATTAAATCCCACTGAAATGAATAAACAGAACAAAGGGGAAAAGTTTTTTTGTTTAGAGATATATTTAAGCTCATTCTTGAAGATTCCCTGCCTGAATATCTGAAAACTGGGTCTTGAACACAGCATGTAATTCCTCTTTAAGACACAATTAAGATATATCCCTAGGGCAGAGGGAAAACGATGGAAGATAGGAGATGGCAGGATGGAGAACCCCGGAGATATGAACCTTGATAAAGACCATAGGAGAGGTAGATACAAAATCCACACATAGGAAGCTTCTGAGCCAAGAAATAACAGAGAAACAGGTTGAGCTTCACCAGGCAGGACACATTTGCCTTCATCACTAATGACTTCTAGGGACACAGAATGGTACATTTTATAAATGAATTACTACAGCTTCTCCTGAAACATCCACCTATTTTCCTGCTAGTGGGAATCAACTCAGTAACACAAACTAATCATAAAACCAGTACAAACTATGGTTTGTGTTTATCACTGTGGGCCTATCCCTGTCACTACCTCTCCTTTCTTGGTGTGGATTCTTAGAAGAGATTCTTTAGAGACACACTCCTGACCCGAGTCCCTCTTAGAGGTGCAATCCTGACCCATTTGGTGAGCTTCTGGGGGAAACGTGCTTGTGCAACTCTGCTGGAAAACTACCTACAGCCTCCAAGGGCTCCTCAGTAGTTTTAACAGAGATAGACAGATTTCAGCTAACAGAGCAGGATGAAAGGGTAAATTGCTCTGATAAGCTTTCTTATATACTCCCAAAAAAGATGAGAATAGTTTTTTCATCATATTCATATTCATAGAAAATTTATCATTTAAGAACTCCAGGTTCTTAAGGACTCTGTGTTATATCACCAGCTTCATCAAACATTATCTATGAATTTGTCATCAAATCACTAACAAAAGGATTCATCTGATCTCCTTCCACTCTTTCAAAAGTTTGTTCAGCAGCACATCAACTTGCCTTTGGCTCTGTCTTTAGTTAGTTCAGAAGCACATCTGAGCCTCCAGGGTGTGATTCATCCCACCCTAATGCAGAAATAGAGCATTAAGTTGAACACTCTTAATTTTTCTTCCCTTGCTAACTGCAGTTCAGAGACCGTTTCAGCACTGATTTTTTTACTCATTTTATTTCACTGACTTAGTCAATGGAGAGAGTTCGGCACCCCTAGAGGTAAGTACATCTCACCTACCAGACATCTGGTTTGGGAGAGCTGTATCACACTCAGGAGATGCCTCCCTCTCCTCTGACTGCAGAGGTCACCCTGAAGTGTTGCTTCAATCTCACGGTTTCTACGTAGCTAGTATGTGTGAAATGAATCTCCCACCCACTTCCTTCAACAGAGAATTTCATGTTCTTCCATTAATCCCATTCAAAGCAGAGATGATTACTTTCACTCACCTTCTTGTTCATTGTTTTGGTCCATGAAATAGAAATAGACCTTCAGGATAAAAGAAGTTGAGGTTTCAGTGTTAGGTGTTTTCTCCCCTGTGATGTTTCACTCACTAATGAGACCTATTCTTTCCCTACCCCAATTTCTCATTAACCACATCGATTACTTGCTAAGTGCAGTGTCCTGTGTTTTAAAGGGGTCTCTTGTGGTTTGGAGTTTTACATGTTTTGGTTTTTTTTTCCAAAGGAAAGCAAAACAATAGACAGTTAAGTTTGATTCAGAGCCTCAACATTACCTCCTGATAAACAAAATAACTTCTGGGAATTATGAGAAGTTGTTCTGTTTCATCCTCATAGACCCACCATTGAATTACCTTGCTCTTCCAGGAGACTCAAATTGGACTGGCAGCTTCTGCAGATCATCTGACAAATAATGACTTTTTATGCTATTGTAATTGGACTTTGTCTGTGAACCCAAAACATTTATATAAATGATGCTGGATTCTAGCAGTATTTCACATCTTTCTCCATCTCTCTGTTTAAGATCCTTTCTCAAAATCCATCTCTACAATATTTCAGTTGGTGATATAAGTTCATCTCCACAACACTTCTAGGAAGTACAGCAGAAAATTTTCCCATATAATACAAGTAGCATCATTGACACATAGAGAAAGTAAGTGTCCATTTACTCTGAAAAAGCACACACAGATATTTTCATAATAATTTTTTTTTCATATTTTAAGTCAACATTTCCCATTCTTACTGTACTGGGTAAAAAAATATCAGTGATTATGGCTTTGTTCAGTAGCTTACTGAAGCCAAAAATCCTCCATTTAGCAAATTCAGCAGCAGATTTACCTCTGTGTCCTGCTGCATTCGTGGGTAACACTGAATTTAGCCTCACTGAGTTTTCAAGAGCATGAATGATTTGATGCCTTAGTCTATATGGGTAATTTCAGATACAGATCAGTGTATTACTTCAAAATGTGCACTGTATTAGAGGGCTGGTTTCTATTAAATAACCATATTATATTAAAATCATACACATAAAACATAAAAAACAATATATATTCTTGAAACAAACTTGTTGCATTGTACATTTCTTTTGTTCTTCAAAAAAAAAAATCATCCAAGTACCTCTTTTTTTTTTTTTTTTTTTTTTTGTAGTTGCAACTCCTCTAATAGAAAGTGTTTTATCCAGGTAATCTGCACTCGGTCTGAAGACTACAACAGCCAACAAGCTTTATGCAGTGCCACAAGCGAGGGGCCTATAAGGAGAAATCCTGGGAACAATGATAAATCAAGGACCCCAAGGCTACCATCCTCAGCTGATGTCGAGTTTTGCCTTTCTCTGACTCAGTATGAATCTGGACCCATGGATAAAATGGCCAATTACAGTTTCCGAAATACTTTGGAAGGTAACGTGTTTTATTCTATTACACCATTTCCAGCTGTAAATTGATTCTCTCTGGGCTTAGAGTCTTCAAACTCCGGGCAGTTTGAATTGATTTGGTGAAGGATAACTGTAAATAAAAGAAAAAGTTATGCTTTCACCTGGAATAGCAGAAGACAGAAAGAACCACATTAAAGGCATTTGATAGCAAACTAGACACTAGACTGGATCAGACCCTAAGCCTGTTAGGAGATATTGTCTCCTGCTACAGCCAGCACCAGGCACTGCAAAAAAATACAGGACAGCAGAAAAGGAGAACATCCAACAACCTGCTTGTGCACAACCATGAGTAACCCCCTAGCCATGGAGAGTGCATGTTTGCCCTAGAATTCACTGTCTTCCAGGGACCAGGCCGGATAACAAAAGTGAAAGAGGATGTTGCCAGCTGGCATGTTATGTCTACATCATTCCACTGTGAACTCCACAGCAGACTTTTTTCCAAACTCTAAGAAACATGGATTAAGTTATCCCTCAAAAATGACACTTAGTATAATTTCCAAAAGAATTTAGTGGTTTAGTTATCCAGCTATTTAACCTCATTTGAATTTTCCTAATTAGCTAGTAAGCAAAAGTTCTTTACTAAAAGAAATTCGTAATTATCTGTCTACTAAACTCTTTTGAATCTTGCAAAATTTCAAATAAGCAAGGATAACACGTTTTACATTTAACAATAAATATATTTCTACAATATCAGGTATCAGCTGAATTAAATGTGATCTACTTTTGATTTCTCAGAGCTTTTGGTTTTCAAAGAACTGCAAAAGGGCATAACAATATAAAATAGGAGTAGGAGTGAGGCTAAGAAAAGAGTCATAAAGATGATAAGAGGGATGAAGCAACTCTTTAATGAAGACAGGCTGAGAGAGATGAGGTTCAGCTTGCAGAAGAGAAGTCTCCAGGGGTAAATAACTGGGATCTCCTAGTACATTAAGGGGGCTTAAAAAAGAAGGGAGAGGAACTTTTTATATGGGCAGATGGAGAGAGGACAAGGGGCAATGTTTTTAAACTGAAAGAGTGAAGGTTTAAATCAGATATAAGGAAGAAATTTCTTTACTCAGAAGATGGTGAGGCACTGGCACATGTTGAATGGAAAAGCTGTCCCATCCCTAGAGTGTTCAAGACCAGGCTGGTTTGTGTCCTGAGCAACTTGATCTAGTGAGTGGCATCCCTGCCCATGGCAGAGGAGTTGGAGCAAGATGATCTTTAAGGTCCTTTCCTACCTTCACCATTCTATGAGTCTAAAAAAGTTTCAATATGTTCCGTCTAAGTCTTAATGCAATGTGGAATGCCATAAAGCTTTTTTGGGAGAAGTGGACCATTTTGTTTTTTAAAAATAATCAGAAATTCAGACTTTGTCCGTTGCAGCCTAGAAAGAATCCAGACAGTAATTGTCTGCATCTCCAAACGCAGCTGCATTTTCTGTCCCTGAAAACAGAAACTACATGAAGTATTGGAAAGAAAAAGATGACATAACTAAGTAGAGGTTTGCTTACATTTTACTCCATGAAGTGTGTAAATAGATGCAAAGGATTAGAGAAAAAGGAATAGAAGTAAACAAGTAATGAATTACTGAGGACCTACCATCATGCTACTGGTATTGTAAACAAAAGCAAAAGCAGTCTGTGAGAGTTTTTTATTTTGTTTTTTAACCTGAATTCTTTCAACACAACTTCAGACCACAGGACCACAAACATTTCTGCAACCAGCTTATTTAGATAACAGAATACTGAATGGCAATGAAGTCAAGAATTCATGGCTAATGTTGAAAAAAAATGGGGTAAAGTTTTAAAAGAAATTTTACTGAAAAAAAATCCCTTATAATTGCATTAACTCATTCCTTAGAAATGGCTAGCTTCATTTTTTGTTGTGTAAAAATGCCAAGCTTAGATTGGTGATTTGCATTTACTGTCTCTGTGCCTACTTCTTTATTGCGTTCTTTCAAATGTGTTAGGACCTTTGTAGATCCTAACATTTTGTTTTTTTTCAAAGCAAAACATTTTTCAACCCTGCTTTACTTATTTGCACAATCTTGTGCCAATACACCTAGGGTCAAATTCTAATTCCTTTTAGACTGTAAGGAAATCCAGAGTAAGTGCATTGACCTTAATGGAGTTACTCTAGGTTTACAAAAGGTGAACAGAACTAAGTCAGTAACTGTAATTGAGCAGTTCCTGATTTACACCAATGTGAGATTTACACCTCAGTTTCAGTTCTGTAATGAAAAATACTTGTGATCACATAGAACATCCCCTTCTGGGCAAAACTTAATGTTTTTTCATTCTTCAGTGCACTGGAACAAAGGCTGAAACTTTCAACCTTCAAAGGGGCAAGTATCAGCATCATTGTGAGCAGATGACAACAAGGCAGCTGAAATTTCTGTTTGACTAACATAAAGTGCTGCTGCAGAGACAGAAATTATGTCACTGAAGAATTTATAGCACAACATCCATAAGCAGAAAAGGTCAATATTGTTCAATAAAACACTCCCATGAGGCTGTGCCCATGAATTGCCCTCTCTGTGACAGACCAGATTCTGCTACGAATGAAAAACAACAGGTTAAGAGCAGCTTACACTTTGCCCCTGGAAGCAATTATTTTAAATAGGTTTCGTTGATTCGTGGTCCTAACTGGGGAACACTGCTGACTTCATTGGAAACTTCATGGACACAAGAGAACAGAAAATCAGCCTAGTTTAAAAGCATCCAGAAAGATCAGAAAAGGATTAGCTGACTGCTAATTAAGTAATTTGGCTTCTTTGTTCAGTTCAGTTTTGGAGTGTGACGCTTTGAAGGCTACTACCTAAGAATAAGAAATGGCTGAAAAATTTAGACTTTCTTTTTCTCAATGAGCAGATTCCACAGTTGAAATTAGTTTATTCACAGCAACTTCAAATGAAAAGCAAGGCCTTCTAAGTTTTGCACAATGTCACAGAAGAACACTGAAAAATTCTAAAACCCTGTATCACTCATTATTCATGAATTAACTCATGACAAATGGTATCAAGCCAAACCATGTCATAGCATTCCATTGTCTGTCACAATTATGTATTGTTGCTGCTACTTTGTCACGAAATAACTGAATAAAACATCAAACATTTCAAAATGTAATTTCATTTCAAAAGAACATTTTCCCTTTTTTTCTGAAATGAGAAATTTTCATCTGGAAAACTCTTCTCAGTATGTTCACAGCAATCCATAAAGCTATAGAAAAAATGGTTTCTAAAAATGAAGTTAGCCAACAGAAAACTTCTAATTGAAAAAGTTTCAGGCTACAGCCAACATTCCTTACCCTGTTTGAACCTCCACCCCTAGGTAAATTTGTGCTGTGCACTGAAAAAAAGTTGTCAGGTTGCAAAGAGTCATTGCTAGAGAACTAGAAAGACTACTCAGCACAGATCACATTGAAACTCTACTAGAGAAATTTTAAGAAAAAATAAGTAGATAGTGACATGGTCTAAATTAGATAATCACAAACTTTGATTTACTCCAGTCACATGGGTCAAAATCCATGGATCTTGCAGCTAGAGAGATTACAGTAATAACACCACCTGAGAAAGTATGAAAGATTTAACCCTGAAAAATTTCCTGTGAATTTGCCAATGGCATAAATACTGCAGAAATAGCAGCTAGAAGAACATCACTAACTTCAAAGAGCTTCAAGAATATGGCCTTAAAATTCTTATGCTCCTCCTGTTTTAATGCATATGCATCTATCTGGCCTGAACGTCTCTAAAATGTGAAAACTTTATTAAAGAAAACAATCATACTCAGGGAGAATGGGAAAAAGTTGAACTCAGAGAACCATGGAATCATTTAGACTGGAAAAGATGTTTAAGATCATTGAGTGCTACCATAAGTCCAACACTGTCATGTCCATCACAAAACCATAGAATCACAGAATTATTAAGATTGGAAAAAGTGTCTATGATCTCCAAATCCTGCCATTTTCACTATTAAACCATATTTCCAGGTGCCATATACAGATGTTTTGCAAACACTTCCAGGCATGGTGTTTCTATCACTTACCTGGACAGCCTGTTCCAATGCCCAGCCACCCTGTTCAAGCAGATATTTTTTCTAAAATCTATTCTAAACTTCCCCTGTGCAACTTGAGGTAACTTCCTCTTCTGTTGCTTGTTGCCTATGAGAAGAGGCTGACCCCCATCTTGCTTCACCCTCCTTTCAGGCAGCTGTAGACTGATCAGGTCCCCTCTGAGCCTCCTTTTCTCCAGGCTAAACACCCCCAGCTCTCTCAGAAACTCCTCACAGAACTTGTGCTCCAGATCCTTGCCCAGCTCCATTGCCCTTCCCTGGACATGCTCCAGCCCCTCAATGCAATGAGGGGCCCAGAACTGAGCACAGGATGCGCTGAGTACAGGGGACAGTCACTGCCCTGCTCCTGCTGGCCACACCCTGGCTGATCCAGGCCAGGATGCCATTGGTCTCCTTGGCCACCTGGGCACACACTGGAGCAGCTGCTGTCAACTAACAGGTCTTTTTCCAATGGGTGGCTTTCCAGCCACTCTTTCCCAAACCTGTAGCATTCACGTTGGGAACCACCATTTCAGCTGGATGAACCTCATACAATTTTCCTCAGCCCATTAATCCAGCCTGTCCAGATCTCTCTGCAGAGCCTTATTCCAGCCCAGAGGAGGGCAATGGGGTAGTGAAGGGTCTGGAGCACATGTCTTATAAGGAGCTTCTGAGAGAGGTGAAGTTGTTTAGCCTGAGGAAAAGGAGGCTCCTGGGGGACCTTAACACTCTCTGAAAGTAGGTTGTAGCCAAGTGGGGTTGGTCTCCTCTACCCAGAAACTACAGCAGGATGAGGGGACACAGCTCCAAGCTGTGCCAGGAGAGATTTAGGTTGGGTATTAGGAGGAATTTCTTCACAGAAAGTGTGATTAGACATTGTAATGGGCTGCTCAGGGAGGTGGTGGAATCTCTATCCCTGGAAGTGTTTAATGAAAGAGAGGACATGGCATTTAATGCCATGGTCAAGTTGACACGGAATGTTTGTTTGAACTGGATGATCTCAAAGGTCTTTTCCAACATCATTGATTCTGTGATTCCTGGCCTCCAGCAGATGAACCATCCAGCTTAGTGTTTTCTGCAAATTCACTGGGAGTGCAAATCAATCCCCTCAACGTGCAACAAACAAAGCAGAATTTGGCCTTTAAAGTACCAGCTGTCCTTTCCACTGGCCTAGAAAGTCACACAAAACTAAAATTTATTTTGTCAGAAATACTGTTTTGCAGTTCAGAAAACCACTTGCAAAACTGTTATGGATATCTAAATGATGCTAGGGATGCCAGAGATGCTAAGCAGTTCCCCAAGATAATTAAAGCAGATAGGATTGTTGGAATGGATCCTCCACTTCTGTAGCACTTTGCAGTGCTAATGCTCTCCCAGCTCTGCATACCTGCTGTTAAGTGTAGTTACAGCACTTCAGTCAGTGGCAAATGAGCAACTGAGGAAAACACTACCTGCTTTCTACATAAAGTTCTGCACTTGACTGATGGTGCATGGACATCTATGGTCTCTGATAGCAGATTGAAAAATCCACTGTTAATGTAATTAAGTGCTCTATTAAAAGACATACACCTGAGCTAATTGCATGCTGAATGAGAACCATCTATATACCATCCTAAAAACTATCAGGCAGCCTTAATTTTTGAGTGGCATCATTATTTTCTATTATAATAAACTTTTGTCTAAATTTCCATCTGATTTAATTTAGCCTGGCTCAGTAAAGTTACTTGAAATGCACTGAGCCACTGTTGCTGGTCCACAGTGTTAGGAGCAGGAGCAGAACAAGGTTTATGAAGCCCTAAAACTGATATTTCTCTTTTCCAAATCACTGGAGAAACTTCACTTCAGTGATGTATGTCCTGATAGCTATTTCTGATGCACCATAATCAACCAAAGGTTTATAAGAATGTCTCAATGTTACAGCTTCCTATACTGGCCAAGATGATTTAGTAGCTCACTGCAGACTCCTCCATCCATTTGTCAGTCGCTCTCCCTCCTTTTTTTGGTACCATCACTTATCTTCATCATATCCTTATCTGAGAGTCTGCATTTTAGGGGCCTGGGAAAAAAACCTGAGATCCTACACTCCAGGGTAGTTTCCTGCCAGAATAGTCAGTGAAATCAGTTCACAAAAGGACTGACGAGGTAAAGTTAGTGCAGAGGAGAGGAAGGCACAGCATGGGGCAAGGCAGCTGGAGGAAGAAGAGTTCCCCTACACAGAGAAGAAGAACTCTTATTTCAGCTCACTGCTTGCATCTGTAGTCTCACATCTGCTTTAGAGGTGATTTTACAGCAGCTACCTCAGCAAAGTTTCCTGTACTCTGAGAAAACTTTGAAGTTTTCACATGTTCTTTTTGGGCGACTCGACTCTAGCATGTCATCCTGCATAACTGATTGTACTGAAGTGTTTTAAAAAGCCTAAAGAATAAGACCCAAGCTAATAAGTCACAGTGACATCACATCATGGCTTTATTCCTGCTAACTTACAAATTTATATGGAGTTGAGCTACATGGAGTTGAGATCAGATGTTAGAACTTCTAACGTGTGGGGTTAAACACGACATCAACTTTGACACTGAGTGGATGCACCCCAATTATCTGGAGCTGGAGGGTGGGGTTGCTCAAGCTTTTCCAGTGCAGAAATTTTGATGATTAAGATAAATTACTTATGTGCAGATGTTCCATGAAAAGCTGTCCAGAGCCAAAATGAGTATTCAGTGTATTTTTATGAATGATTAGATCAAGTGTTTAAAATGCATTAAGAAATGTAAGAAGCATCCAAAGTCTGATATCAAACATATAGCTGTCTACCCAGACCCTGCAATAAGTTTTTTTCCCCTTAAACATACTTAGATACTTAATGCAGTAGAACATAAGTGGAAGAATTGCTTCAGAATGATACACAGATGTATGCTATCCAGTTAATGTTCACAGAAATGTCCCAGTATTGCCAAATTGACTGATTCCAATAACCATGTGCAAGAAATCCAAAATTGTGGCCACTTCTTCCTGTGAGTTCTGGACAGACTGTCAATGTACATATATTCTTTATAAGTAATATTTTACTCTGTTTTTTCCCCTGATTTGATATAAAACATAGCATTCACCATCCTGCAGATTTCTGTGGGCCCAATTTTCACTTTGAGAACTTCTGTCCTTTGCTGTTTAAGTGACCAAGCAGACTCTGGAATTCTGGTCCATATCTGATGTACTTAAAATCTGCAGGTGTTAATGTGTTCTTCTTTGTTTCCTGAATCCAGACATACTTTGCCCTAAAGTTTACAATATTCAAAGCAAGCCAACTCTACCTTCGCCAAATGTCCTAATTATATTTTCAACTCTGATTTCCCCTAAATTTTTCAAAAGATTTGTCATATTATAGACTCAGAAAGATGGATGGCTATTACTGGTTTTTTGGTTCTTAGGTGCCATAATTGTTATTTGATTCTTATATATACCAGTGGGTTCATGCCAGATGCTCTCCGCTTGTTTGAAGAAGTTGACTGACAACAAAAGGCCCAATGAGGGCCCATCCAGAGTGGCAAAGCAATGCAATAATTTCACACAGAAAATCAGAGTCTCAGTTGGGTGTAAAACTCAGGTTTCTAAGTTCAGAGTATGACCCTACTCATAAGGCAACTCTGGCCACGTCTCAATTAATACCTTGTCTGACTCAGAGAGGAGCAAATCCAGAGCAAGGTAGCTGAAACTGTGGACCCAAATTCCATGTTGCATGTAAGGGTTTTCACAAGGAAGGGTTTTTTTCATACTGGCTGTGGTTTAGTCTCCTGAACTGAACACCCACTTACAGTTGGCGCGTTTTAGATTTTCTCCAAAGGGAATCCAGGTGGCAAAGTCAGCAATTGCCCCGTGGTGTGAGTAACAGAGTCAAGTAGCAAGACTGTTGGGAGATTCACTTCAACAGTATATTACTGATTCTCATTCAAATGCTAGCTCTTCACCCAAATAAGTTAATAAAGCAAGTGTTCAAAGTCCATTAGGAATTTCCCATAGATAAAAGCTAATATCTTTATTTTCTCCACCTTGCAGATATGATAAACTAAAACAATATTTGGGAAATACTGAGGATCAACCCAATGACCATATTGTTCACAGCTCTTTTTTTTTGATAATTAAATTGTGAAGAAGTTTTAATGTGCCTCTATTGAGCTTCCTCTTCCTACAGCTTACAGAAATTGTGAGAAGAAGACACCTACAGTAACCAAACAGAAAAGACAGATATGAGAGACTTTGTGGCATGGATTAAATATCAGAACTACCATCAGGTTCAGAAACAGACTGGGAGGACAATATTTCTTTCTCTTTCTATTCTCTGGGGAAATCCCAGAGAAGGATCAGATGGTTGAGTTGACTTTTACTAGGAGTCGTTGCAAGTAGGTTGGAGGCATGGCTGATGGGATGATGAGTGGGGCTATAACTTCAGACTTAAATATAGACAGGCTACCAAGATAAAAACTAACGCACAAACTCATCTTCCAGTATTTCCTGCTTGGGAGTTGGTCTGTACAAACTCTTCCAAAAGCCCATCTTTTAAGTGTCCTCCAAAATAACAGCAGTCCACAGACTTCAGTCCTGCAAGTCTGACTGTAAAAAATGATTGATTACTCACCAAATCCTTCTGTAGAGGTTATAGATTGTATTGTGTTGGCTCCTATCAATAAAAGAACGTGTTCTGTAGAGGCAAACATTAATGGATGACATTAATATGATGAGATAAAATAGCCTGTTTTATCTTAGGAGCCTGTAAGTACAGAGATTAAAAATGGAAATAAAGCAAAAAAGTATTCTCAACATAAATAAATGTCCACACATAAATGTCTATAGGGATTATGTTGTGTTTTATCAGCCAGACAAAATAGAGCAAGAAATTTAAAAATATAAAGCAATTAAGCAGTACATTTGCTGACATGCTGCATTAGCTACACGGCAGGAGTTTTAATTTAGCTTATTTTAATTTCATCTTTGCTATGCCTTTGAAATATATTAGCACTCCTTTACAAGTTTTCCTAAGCTCTTGTCTAAAAAGCTGAATATAAATGAATGGAAAGCAAGCACTTTGATCTTCACTGTTACTGGAAAAGGAATTATACACATTGTCATATCAGCCTGTGATTTTTCTCTGCAGGCTTTGCTGATCCTCAGACTGCGATATCAAACCCGGCACAAAGCGGTTTGCATAACGCCCTTCACATCTACATGAATGGCTCCATGTCCCAAGTACAAGGCTCTGCAAATGATCCTATCTTTGTCTTACACCATGCATTTGTGGACAGGTAAGTTTCATTTTCCTGAGTAAAACTAATTCCTTATGTGGTTTTTGGGTTTTTTTTTCAGTGAGGTTTTCACCTGCATTTCAAAGAGTGCAAACATTTTACATTTTTTTACACACACATTTTCAGACATGTAGAAAGGAACTGTGCTGTTATTTGGAAGTATGTGTCTTTCCTAACCAGTCTGTATGTTCACTGGATTAAATATGATTTGATGAGTTGACAAATGCACTCAGCTTTTATTAAAAAGGTAAAAATAGTCCTTCAATGATGTCACAATGATTAATATATATGAATGTGTATGTCAGGAAGTTTGGATCAAAAGTGAGTGACTCATTTTAACACGACTATAATCATTTGGAGCAATTCCTTTACATTCTAAATGTCAGGGCTGTTTCAATTTCTATTCCATAAGGAAAATCTAAGCCTGCTATTCATAAATAAAGGGGAAAAATTAGTATTTAAGTGTGACAAACAAAATTCTGACTGTTTCTTGATGAAAGAGAAGAGTACAGCTGTGCATAATGAAAGGAGAGCAAACAGAAGGATATCATGTTTATTAATAAGAAAGGGTAGGAGAACACAGATTTGCAAGAAACTGTTGAAATTGCTACATTAAGGGCAACATTCCCAGATTTCATTTCTGTGCCACTATAGTACATGTGAATGGCTACAAACAATTTACTCTGGACTGCATTTACACCAAATTGTGATGACTAAAGAGCAATTTAAAGAAAAAAAAAAAAAGCTAAACAAAGAACTGTAAAAGCCACACAAACAACACTTGCTCTGGAGCAGTTTATATTTTCTTATCTATCTTCTACTTTTTCTCCACTAATTGCTACTTGACTACTGCATTGCTTAAGGCAAAAAAAAAAAAAAACAACAAAAAAAAAAAAAACAAACTTCCATAAATCTGCATGTTCAGAAACCTACTGTCTGAGACTGCCTGCGTGCAGCAAGGTACCTATTGAGATGAAGACCAATGGTTTTTTCCTTTGGGCCACTGAGGCATGCAGCATAGGAGGGGTGCAGATTACAGCTTGCCAGGATCATCTTGCAGTCTCAGGCAGCTCACATCAAAACTCTTATATAAAACTTTATCCTATTTAACTAAAAAGCTGGTAGGTGTAAAAATACTAAATTCAAGTTGGGCTTTTGCTCCTTATATATATTTAAATTATAAGAGGACTGAAAAAAAAATACCATCTATATCTAATAAAAATCTATTTTTATATATATATAAAATAGATTATATATTTAATGAGCCCAATGATTATTTTAACCATCCAGAAATAAGGCATCAAGTAAGGCAGGTCACCCAGGCATCAGTAGAATTGTTCTTTCAATGGCTGACTTACATGTCTTCAGCTCCGTATATCGTAGGGTATAATTAGCCTTCTGGAGGTGTCAGTTTTGAAAATCTTTTATGTGAAAAGCTTTTCTTGAGGACATTTTAAACCTTACACAGTGTAGATTAGCTGTGATTTAGCATATCCATACATTCACTGCTTCACAGGATGGATGGATGAGGGTTTCAAGTGTGGTTACCAAGCTCAAGTTGGTGCCTGAAAATCAACTTTCCAGCATCTAGGCTATTAAAAAAAAAAAAGGATCACTTGAATACTCAGAGAAAAGGAACACAGAAGAGAAAAATATTTTGGGCCATATCAGAAGAATTGTTTTCTTTAGACATTGACACTTGCAGGAGACCTTTGCACCTCTTAGCTCCTACTCATTGCAGGCTTAAATAGCACCTTGGTCTTCATGACAACCCTTTCCACCGAGGAATTTCAGCCATAGTCATTATGAGTCCCTGGAAATAATTCTTATAACTGTAGTTGTTATCAATTTTAAAAGGCAAAATTATTTGCAAATTATAACCTCATTAAACTGTACTAGTGTTGAGAAAATAAACCACTGCACAGGCTCTGTGGGGACAGTGAGATATGCATGATGCAACCTCATCCCATCTGTGGCAGAAAGGCACCACCAGTGCTCTGCAGATGCTGTGATATGGGCTTTAGTACACACAGCTGTAAAATCTGAGAATAATGCTGCCTTTTGTGTAGGTGACAGAAATGCATTTGCCTGATTCAGGTTACTTAGCATCTCTATCTGTGACAGATTAATCATGCTTTTAGTTATAATTAATAAGTAGGTGACTGATAGGTACATACAGTGCATATTAGAAAATCCTGTTCCTCTCCTACATAGACTTGAAGGGCTGCAAGGAAATTCTTTTCTGAGAGGCAAGCAAGAATGCAAAGAGTAGAGGAAGAGGGAGACAGTCTCCAGAGAAGCAGAAGCACATTTTTTGGTCCTTAGCAACTTTTTCTCATTAGGGCAGAACACTTTTGAGCTGACTGCTAACATTATATTGGGCCAATGGGTTTTTAACTAACTTTTCAACTGTATCTTCTGATGAGTACAGCAACCACAGTTCTGCTGGGTTTGCAGAGGCAGGGAGCAGCTCTGTGTCAGGAAATCAAGAGTGGACACGCACTTTGAGCATCCAAGTAGGATCTCACTGAGAAATTTCCTCACTCCACTGCAAATTCCTTGGGTGAAACCCAGCACGCAGCTTTCTCTCCCAAACTTTCATCCCCTGGAGATGTGTTTCCTTCCCATTGATTTCAATGAGGCCTTTGAGGAGCTGTGGATCTGAGCTTGAGCTAACCCATCTGTACAGTGGGAGATATTAGATGCCTACGCAGCAGGGATGCTGTCAGGCTAAATGTATTAATGACTGTGAAATGCTCAGTTACATCCATAATAGGAGTGATAGCAATAAGGCAATAGATCATTGGAACTGATTTTGCATGGAAACATATGGTACAGAGGAGGATAAACAAGTGTATACGGAGTCTGCTGACAGGTGTGAGCCAAATGTTAGGAGTTGCTTTCTAAACTGAGCAACAGGCAGCCTACCATCTGCTGTGCCTCACCTTCCCTGTCCAGGCCTGATGCAGGAAAGGAGGGAAGGATAGATGAAGCAGAGGTGCAGTTGAGATGGCACACGTGAAAGAATAAAACATTGGCTTGTAAACACTTCCATGTTTTTTTTTTTTTTTAGGTCATTTCCTCTCAGTAATGCAGATGTATGAAGGTACCCAGGCAACAGCTTTCTTTGCAATGATTAATCCAGCTCCTTGCCTTCTTATTTGCTAGAAGATGTAGGGATCAAATCTCAGTGTTTAGTAAAAGCAGGTGACCACCCTAAAAATTACTAATTGTTAATTTAATTGCCTAAAAAATAAAAAAGAAAAAAAGATGCAACAAAATATACATTCAGCAAAAACAAGAGCTTTTTTAGCTCTCTGAAGCATTTCTCTTAATTGCAAATCTCTTCACTATTCAGATATGCTCTACAGTCAGCACAAGGGAATAACAAGGGAGGAGTCAACCCACACAAGCTGTAAGGAGCAGCTGCACAGGCCATGAAAGCCCAAGCCCACATCCCACTTGAGATCATTGGGGTGTTTTCTGTGCTCAGAGAAGGAACTCTTTCCTCTCTGCTGGATCTTTTAGACATTTCATCTCTAGTGGCCTGTAGTATCTTCACCTATTCACCCTGAACTTCTATCATTTGAATACTTCAGCTTTCTTCTCATTTATTTCATAACTCTATAACTCTGGGTTTCCACACCACAACCCAACAATTTTCTTAAGAAAAGCTAAATAGCAACAGGGAATAGAAGTTGTCATCAAATATCTCTTCACAGCTTTATGCCCATGCAGCAGCTAATGCAATAGGGCCTCAGTCCTCATCTTGTTCCTAAGTTCTGCAGCAATGAGCAGGGTTTATTACAATAATGTGGATGGCTTCCAAAGGCCCTGCTTTTAGAACAAGCAATTTAGAAAAAATTTGCTGAAGACACACAACAGATGTGTAGGATATCAGTCTCTCACCTCTCTAAAGCCGAGTAGTTGTTAGACTATTTGCATATTAGTCCAGAGCTAATCCAGATTGCCAGTTCTTGTGATGGCATCATTACAAGACCTGTTTTGTCCAGCTATCATAAATAACTGCACAGCTCAGAGTGCTGCTGCAGCCACCATCACATCCACTCAATGCTCTTCTCAACTCCAAGTGCTCTTCTCTCTTCATACCCTTCTGCTTCTTCTTTGCTCTCTTCACATCTGATCAACTGGTTTCTGTTGTGAAGGCGCTTCACTGCTGAACCCCAAATCGTTGTTAAGGAACTCATGTACCCCTCCAAAATGGTCAGCATACCATTCCCTACTGTACAACTTTTTGGCATTCAGGCAAGTCCCTCCATACTCCTCTTTAGTGAGTAGATTATTGCAGTCCAAGGCATGGGTGCCTGGTCCTCCTCCTGTTTGCATCTCTCTGTTGTGCCTTGTCCTGCATGCATGTTGTAAGCACTCTCCTTAAGGGACTATGTTGTTCCCCTGGTCTGTGCAGCACCTGGCACATCCTTAGGCTCTGACTGTGGCTCTCAAGTCCAAAGAAACAGGAGGTAACAATTGCTTCATTTACCATCTCATGAAATAGCAAAGACAAGACACAGCTGGACATCCCTGCTCTGATCAGCAGCACCCCATTGCCTCAGCCAGTTTCAGTTTTATGGACACTTTCAGTCCTTGTGGATTCAATATATTCACCATAATGCCAGCACCTTCTTCCACTTAAAAAAAAAAAAAAAAAAAAAAAAAAAAAAAAAGCACTATGGCAAAAGTTAGAATAGTGATTTTGTCACAAAAAAATGCTTTAACAAGAGAAAATTTGATTTTCACTCCCAGATGTCAAAATAAAAGTTACTTATTTTTACTCTGTTTTTGAAACAGAACATTTTCATTTTCTCTTGAATGTCATCTCAGGGTTTTTAAACCAAAATAAGGCACAAGAAATAACCAAGTTGTTCTCTTGTTTTGAATTGTTTACAGGAAACAAAAACTTATTTTAGAAATTAAAAACTATTTGCTTCAAGGATTTGGAACATTTGGAGAAAATGCATTCAAAAAGTAACATCAAAAATTCTTGTAAGACAACGTTATGTTTCCAGACTTGTTTAATACGTGAAATAAGAGTGATTCTTTACCCTGAAATATCTCCATTGGGAGACAGCCCAGATAAACCATGAGGCTGAGGAATTATTTTCTCCCTTTGGTATTCAAAAACTTATAAACACCAAAACTTGACTGAGGTGCAGCTGATATGGGTATTGTACAATAATATATCAGCTAACAAAAAAGCAGTCTAAAAATTTAAAAATCACATTATAAACATAAATTATATGATTAATTGTATTCCTTGATATGGGCACAGCAAGGCTGTTACTGCTTTTTGAGGTTACATTTGCAAATGACACAGCCTAGAAGTCATATTTTTCTGGAGCTGATGAGCTACGGCTTGGAGCCACTTGAAATCTATTAGACAAAGGCAGGTCAAGAGGTTGCCATTAGCAATATCCTGGGAAGAGAGCTCTGATCAGCATGCACAGCTACATCCCACCAGCGGGTTCTGTGGCACAGCAGCAAGGTAGCCCAGCTCTCATCCTTCCCTGGTATTTAAAAAATTCACCTTGTTACAGCAGCTCCTGCACACAGAAAACAGCTCTGTTCTATCAAAAGGGACTTAGAGGGAGAAAACTGCTCTCCAGCAGAATATCTGAGATGAGGGTGGGCTAGGAATGACTCTGGGTCACAAGATTTATTGGCATACACAAACTCCTACAACAAGTATGAGACACAGACCAGGTAAGTACAGAAGGCGGGGGTAACTCGAGTATGGAAGTTTTTACAAAGGAATTTTCTACATTTTTAATTTTGTTTCCCCTTGGGGATGTCTACAAATGAGCAGGAGGACACATGCTCCCTCTTTTAACACAAGCCCTCTTTTTGCACTTAGCAGAGCTGTTAACCTTTCCCTCCTAACCTCTCAGGCTTTGTAGCATGTTAACCAGAGCTACTCAGCTTGTTTGATGGAGCTGACTCACTCAAAGTGGGCTCAGTATGTGGGCAGAGTGAGTTCACATCTCCTGTGAAATACCACATAAATATATCCATGGAAAGCAGAGTGTAAGTGGGAAGGATGGGGTGTTGCTGAGAAACAGCTCCCCAGTATCTCTGCTTCGATATCGCTGCGTCTGGGGCTGAAAGGCAAATCATACACCAAGGTACTGAGCTGGGCTCTAACATCCACTTCAGTAAGCCTGAGCAGTTGCAATTGCAAAGCACCCAAAAGGATGCAGGAACAGCCTTGGAGGGTCACACCATCTATCATCTAGCACGTACCATGGCTAGAGGTGAAAGTGAAGGAGTACAGGTTCAGAGCATCCCTGCTCCAGTGGACAGAGGGGGACTGAGTATGTGTAGTGCATTTGAGGGTGCACCTGCATTTAAAGTAACATTAAATAAGTCCTCTGGATATCCACAGATACACCATACAGAGACAGACACAGAGAGAAATAATGACAAGGATCAAGCTCTGGAGATAAATATTCTTTTTATTGATTAAGCATACACATAACCTGCAGTGCTGCTGCTCCACCTTGCTTTAAGGGAATGACCAGAGAAAGCTTAAACAGACATCTTCTGCATCATATGTGAAATATAGCAGTTGGCAATCTCACCTGCCATGTCATTATTCAGGCTAGATGTTTGTAATGATCCATTCTGTTCATAAAAGTCTATTATATAGCAGGTTCAATTCAAAGGGTTCCATTTAAAGTGCAGGTTTCATATCAATCTTACTGCAAGATTTTACTTCAACCAACACAATCACTGAATGGATCACCACATATTTTGCAAACAATTACTGGTTTTTAAAAGGAAAGGTTACACCGCCCTGAAACTTCACAAGAGCTGCATGGTTAGTTTTCACCTATTCTCTTAATGCTGGAGGAGGAGGAAGCTCCCTGCGGCACAGCAATCAAAATGAGCTCTGATGCAGACAGCTAGCATTTCCTTCCTGCAGCACTCCTGCAATAACAGCTGATGTAATTGTTCAAATTATAAAAAATCACAAGAAAACATGGTACTTTTCTCACCCACAAATAGCTACCTCCTATTCATCAAAAGAAATTATCACTTCACTTCCATAGATGTGATTTATGTATTACATGCCCTTGTGAACCTCAATAATGACAATATTTAAGTCTCAAAAGAACTGAATCGTAGAGCACAAAAGTGGGTTCCATAGTGTCAGTCCAGCTACCTCCACAGCTATCTATTTTAATCTGCTTGTTATCTTTGTCTTCAGGGAAAAGTAGTTATTAAACTTCGGAGCAGCTGGCATTTTTACTATCTCTGACTTCAAGTGATGTTTTTGTGTTAGCATCAAATCATGGCAAAAAATAAATCTGAGAAATTTAACACAGGATACACATTCCATCAAATGCTAACTTCTGTTTTCATTGCAGCACATGGTTGGTTGCATTTCTATTTCCTTATTTACGAAGCACACAGGACACCCCGTTATGTCTCATCTATGACCTGGGCTTTGCAGTGTTGGACAGTATTGGAGACCTAAATCTGAGTGGAAAACAAATATCTCTAGCCAAACATTACTCTGGGTTGTCAGTAAGGGGTGAAACAACACACATGATGACAGCCATTTATGGAACAAAAATTTATCTCCTGTACCTCAGAAAAGTTATTTACAACATTGTGCTAAACAAAGGCTGACTTGACTAAGAAAAGTAACAGTTTAGATCAGGTATCTGACAGAATCTCAGTGCAGCTAATCCTCATTTAAACTAATTTCTTTCCAGCAGAGGTACGGACAAGCTCCCACAGGAATTAGATCATTTTGCCAATAACAGGGTTAGGCTAAGGCACTACCTAGTCCTACGCTAGAGAATATGGACATTCCTCTGCACAGATTCCTACCCCTTTTTTCCAACACTCAGCTCTTGTCTTTAGTGTAAAGCTTTGCTTATCCATTATCTTCCTCTTTAGTCAAAATAAAGCTCTTTACATGCAAAGTTGGGCTCAGCACTCATTGTTTCATCCTACCCAGTTTTCTGATAAGGCAAAACCAGTAATATTTCAGTAAGGTTTCTTTACTGGGAGAGTAGGCTACAGGACTGCTCAGCTTGTTAAGCTCTGTGCCAGGGGAGCCCAGACTTACATGCAATGGAATTGAAGCCTCAGGTAGCTACATGACTTTCTTGGGAAGGTTAAGCAGTTTGCAATGTAACCAAAGGATATTGTGATAGCAAATGGGGAATAGAACTGCAGGACATCAGCAACCCTCTCTGGGAGAGGAACAGAGAGCAGTCATCTCTGCTCAGGATGATTCTATCTGAATTCTCTGCAGGACTCTGGTGCTTGAGCAGCGACTTTTCACTAGAGAGGCTTGAGGAGCTGGTGACATTTTTTATTCTAGGAGAGAAACATTTGGAGGACTACATGATTATTGGAGCAATGAGGGGAAGCTATATTGCCCTCTGCAGCTAAATAAGCATGCAAAGCAGCAGTGAGAGATCCAATTGCATTTTCTCCAAATAGCTGTGGAAGCTCAAGTCATTTGACATAAAGAGGAAAAGTGTCAGATGGAAAGTATGAAGACCCTTCTCTTTACTTAGTCCTACAGACATGTTGAGGGTGTTTGATAGATTAGGGGAAAAAGTTCTAAAACACATTGGCAGGGAAAATATTAAAAAATATCTCATTAATGGCATGGAACTGTGTCAGGCAAGATCTAGGTTCAAAAAGGAGAGCTCAGGAAACAGGTCCCTAGTTTAGGGAAAGGTTCTTTACCCAGAGGGTCCTTGGGCATTGTGCAGGCTCCCCAGGGAAGTGGTCACAGCAACAGCCTGACAGAGTTCAAGAAACATTTGGACAACACTCTCAGGCACATGGTGTGACTCTTGGGGATGTCTTGTGCAGGGCCAGGACTTGGACTCAGTGATTCTTGTGTGTCCCTTCCAACTCAAGATATTATATGATTCTATGAATGCAGCAGCTGCAGTAACCTTGAGGTTTTCAAGAAACAGGGACATAGGCAAAGCAGCACTGTTTTTCTCTTAGGTGGGATTGGTTGCATGGGATTGGTTGCATTGATTGGCCCTTGTCAATTCCCTCCCTCTTGTTTCCTTTATCTGACACTTTCCAAACATCCAGTCTGTGCAGTGAGAACAAAGGAGATGAAATGGTTGTAGTGAGATCCATGAAGCAGAGCAGTGCCAAGATCCTCAGGTGGCTCATGGCTGCCCAGCTCTGGTGGTACTCTGTAGTGGGTGGGAAGGTGTCAGCATCGTGTATGTTATTATCCCTCACTCAGAGAATGGTGCTTTAGGAGACAGCCTGCAACCAATATCATCAACCTTGCTGAATAAGGAAGGGGCTTTAGGTCATCCTCCATGTTTCAGGTGGTCTATTCCATTCAAGTCTGCCAAAAAAAAATCCCCACTTTTGGTTCAGAGGATGGGAAAAAGGGAAAAAATGAAGTAGGCTAGGCCTCTCTTGAAAATGAATATCCATATTTCAGATGCATTTAATTGATCTACATGAAGAATACGTGCTCTGAGAAAAAATATCAGAAGCACAGCATTATGTGGGAAGACAGCTCCACCAGGCTAAAACATCCTTTTTTTTTTCTGTTTCATGCAAGTCTATCTTTTAAGTGTTGACAAACCTAGAAGCCCAAGCTGGTATGGCTACCACAGCTTCATGTTTTTGGGTGCAGCCAGTTCTGAGGTTGAGCATGTATTCCCAACCTCAAACACACACACACACACACACACACACACACACACGCTAGGTGTATATATATATATATGTGTGTGTGTGTGTGTGTGTGTTTGTGTGTGTGCATATATGCAAACACGCTTGACCAGATATCCATATATGCAGATCAATGCAAAAAATGCAGCACTGACACAAAATTCTAAAGGCACCAACAGCCTCAACCTGTTCACCTGTTTGGCTGACCATGATGAAAGCATGTTATGGGAAAATATCCATACATACAGGGGGATATTCATGCACAGGTATCTCTGGTGGCTGGCCCAGGGACTGGCATAGGGGTAGCTTCACAGAGGTACTGGAAGGGTTTGGGGAAGAGGCAAAGTTGTCCAAAGATCCTTGCTGCATGCTGCAGCTTGGAATTTATGATGGAAACCCCTGGATGTTCTCCAGCAGCTGGAACCAGACAGAATAAGCACTGTAACCCAGGGCAATCCTCAGCAGTGATTCACCGGTGGAGGACACAGCCTCAAAGGCTTTGGATGGGTTTGCACAATTGAGGGCAGCATCTTAATTTTTAATCAGACACTTGCATTATGATGGTGTAACTTGTTTACAACATCCCTGAGAGTCCCTGTAGTGTCTTTAGCCAACTTAAAACAAAAAGAACAAAAAAGAATACTGCAATATAACTGCATACATTGGCAAACAGTACAGTGCCTTGACTTTACAGCCTCAGCATCAGCACCTCTTCCAGGACTGAAGCACTGATCTTTCTCCCAAATGCTTGGGATGGGAATTACCTGAGGTGACTTTGCAATACTAGCTGACTAGTGCCAACTTTTAAAGTGATGACTACTGTGTAATCACAGTCCTTGGGCTGGCATTTCAGCTTTCTTTAATTTATTTCCTTTTTCTTTTCTTTCCAAATGCAAATACATGTTGCTTGCCAGATTTCTTCTACAGCATGTCAGATCTCATGATACTGAAATAAATTGTACAAATGAGCTCTAAGCAACGTTTTGTATTCCTTCTGGCATAGTCAGTGTGACCTCGCCTCAGTCTCACAACTGGAGAGGAGGAATGAAAGTCTCTGTGTCAAACCTGGCACAATAAAGTACATGGCTTTGGATTTGAACCTGGTAAATTTATAAGTGGATAACAGAGCAGATGTCTAGCAGCTGAGTGGTTAATACTGAGTGCAGGCTCGCTGAGGCAAAGGTTTATCAGACTATTGAGAAACAAAGGGCACAATTTCAAGTCAGTTTGACCTAGTACATAGGTTAGGAAGAAGAAAAGCCCTGCTTGGCAATTAGCGCTGCCCAGAGATGCTCACCTCAGTTTCTCCCTTGTGTTGGTACTGGCCATCACACAAAAGAATAATGAATCAGATCCTCAGCTTTATCTCACCTAAACTATACCAAAACAAATGAAAATAAAGGGGAAGTTTGGTTTTAAAGAAAATCAGTTCCTTAATCCTGCTTATGGTATCGTTGTGCAAATGCTTACAAAGAAAGTGAGGACATGGAGGCAGGAGGAAATCTGCACAGTGTCCCCTGCAGTGAAAAGGACCCAGTGACCATGAGCCTTCATCATAAGGTGACTGCAGTCCTCCACTGGGCATACCTGCAATGCCACTCTCGTTCCTTGTTGTGTGACAGAAATTCATACAGAGGAACTGCACCCTCTTCTTCCCCCTTCACCTCTCTTCAGCTGTCCTTCTTTGCAAGGTAAAACACACTGGAATAAATTTTTCTGTTAAATCTTCCTGAAGGGACAGTTAGTTTACATTATGAACCAGTGCCTCTGAGGTGGCTCAATGTTAGAAATGGATATTTAAAGTCTGGTTTCTCCTCTTACACTCAGTGAAGAGTACCTCTGCCCATGACTGTGGTAGCACACTTGGGAAATGGCCATTATAAGGATGATCTGCAAAATGATAAAGAAAAATGACAATTCTTATTTTTTACTTTGCTTTTTCTAGATTTTAAGATTTCCTTCCTGTGAGCAGCATCTTTTTCAGAGTGCACAACACTATTTGGAACAGTAGGAAGGAACCCAGCCTACATACAGCAATACTATTATACTCTGCCTGGTATTTCCCACTGGCAGCATAAACCCAGTTATTTCTTGGCTCATCCTTTCATTAGTTATAATCCCATTGCATATATTATTTATAAAATAATATGAATTCATATTTTCAGTAAGAAAATATATGTTGGTGGGCTTTTTTTAATCATCCTCAAATCAATCCTATTTTCCCACCACTCATTAAACTGAGGTGCGTTTGTTTGTTTGGGTTTTTAAATTAATTTTCTGCTACAGCTCATTTAATTTCATTTTGTATAACCTGGTATGTATGGAGCAGAACAAATAAAACACTTGAGTCTATTTATACACAATTAAATAAAAGTGATATATCTATGTCTTTAATAGATGGCTCTAATTTTCACCATATCACACTAAAATGTTTTGCAAAAGCAAAGTATATTTTCCCTGAATGAAAAATTTAAACTGACAAAGCATCTACATACCAGGTGGGCATCATTATTGCCTTTTCCCACACACCAATACTTTGGAACCTATTAGAGCTGGTACACACAAGTATTAAGCTCACCAGCAGTTACAGTGACCCATACACAGATATATAGAAAAATTTTAAATAAAATCGAGACTCCATGCTCTGCAGTGGTATAACCTAACTCTTAGGGGTGTCGCAGTTTGGCACAAACTGGCCCCACAGCTGAGGTCTCATTCCCCTACAGTGTACAGTGTGGCTGGTATGAATTTAGGTAAGTTATTTTTACTCTGCACAAAATCGGCAGAGAGTAAAATGAGGCTTGCAAGAGTCTCTAAGACTTTTCCATTATGCAGGAAAAGTATTCTTTTCCTTTATGATTTTTTGGGAATCCTCTGACCTGATTACCTTCCTTAGCTATTTCTGCATCAAACATGGCTTCTGACTGAATCAGAGTTTAAGTGGCAGCGAATTTATCATGTCCTATGATCAATTTTTCCAAGGTTTAAATACAAACTTGAGCCTTTTTTTAATCTTCAGGTGTCTAAATCGAACCTATTCTACAATATTAAAATTCTGTTTCCTACCACAAAAATAGTCTTTGCATAGGGTGTTGATTATCATAATCTAGTAATTACTTTGCTATTACACCCACTAGAAAATTATTTCTAGCTTGGAAATGCACTTTAGAGAGACTGAGCCTCTCTGAGCACTAAATGTGAGACAGGGCATCTTCCAAAATACAAATTAGTCTCCAATCTCTTTCTGTTCTTGGACCTCTTATTTAGGACATTCACTTTGGGCACTTTGATTTCTTCAAGAGAAGGAAGAAGTCTTCCAAATGCAAACAGTATTTTCTCTACTCTAGATAGATTTTTTTTTTAATCTGACCAATGCCTTTAAATAAAAACTACCCTTTCCAAGTCAATTTTGCTTGCTGCCGAGGAAATACAAAGGGTATTAGGGGCTATCAGGAGACTAAGCTCTATTTAATTTAGTTACTTTCCATGTTTTAAATTTGTCTTTTTTAAGCTTTGATTGCCTGGGCCCCTTCTAGGTAGACCTATCATGCTCAAGAATTTATGGTTTATTGCTGCTAATCCCAGGATCCCAGGGTTTCTCTCCATTTCCATTCTCTGAATAAAATTCCCAACAACTTTTGGTTAGCTCATCTCTTCTTCCCTTATCTCGCCTTGTCTTCCCACCATGTTCACATCCCATCTGCTCCCATAGCACTGCCAACATCTCCCAAGTGATGCCAGTCTAGCTGGAATTGCAATGCTAAAAAAGCCTCTGGAAAATATCACTTCCAGCTATACAAATAGCTATTGATCTGCTTGCTCTCTTTGTCTAGATGCTGAGGAAGGAAAAGTAACCAACCAGACTTCTGCAGCAGCCAGAGAGATTTCTCTTCTTCTCATTAAACTTATGTCCACGGCTTTTTTTTTTCTTTTCCTTTTTTTTTTCACAGAATTAGTATGGAGATTGGATATAGCAGAGCCCGATCTGAACTGTAGATGTCCTTTTTGTTACCTTTAGTTAAATTATGTCAAACAGGGAGGCAATATGGAATAAAATGGACCTGAAGATGCCCTTACCTCATGGTCCTGCTTTTTTAGGCTCTCAGGTCCTGGGAAGGATGAAGAGGTTCATATGAAGAGAACATAAGAGCAGTGGTTTGCCAAGATAATGAACAATCTGAGGGAGTTAAGGTCTGCTGCTTTGCCACAAACCTGGCTTTGCTACCAAGAGCTTTGTCACTCCATGAAGGGACCAGCTAATTACCTCAGCATTTTGTCTCTCTGCATGTATCATTAATTCTGCAGACCTAGGCTCTTCCAAGGCTGCAGCTACTGAGAAAAGAACAGGAAACAGCCACATATTTTCAAGGTGCTAAAGGGAAATAACTTATGAGACTGCGTAGAGGAAGAAAAGAAAAACTTCTGTCAACTGTAAGCAGATCAACATCTGATGATGGGAACACTGATTTCTTTCTGTCATGGAAACCACATGCCTGTTATTGGATTAAACAACTGCAGATCAAGGCACATGGAAGAATTGCAGTAATCCATCATAGCTGTTTGGATGTGTTCTCTTTGCCTTCAGGAAAGGACAGCCCTGCATGACAGAGAAAACACTTGATGCTAACTGCCTTAAAAATAGCCATGGCTGGAGAAAGCACCTGATTTGAAGAAAAAGGTATTCTACAGTGTTTGACTCAGTGATCACAGTACTCTGAAACAAAAGAGAGTGTGATTACTTTCTCCAAATACAGTGTTTTTTTTCCCAAATCTAAGTCCCCAAGGACAGGAGCACTGTGCCAGTGTCACTACCTGGCTGACAGCAAATGCCATAGGCTACTTCAGGATTTCAGTTTTCCTTTAAAATGGATGAAGGGAATTAATGGACTTGGCTGGGGAGTCATAAAATGTAACTCTCTGATATGAAATGGTTTATGGTGCCCAAGGAGAACCATTTGTACTTTACCAATAGAAATATAGCTGAAGTTGTGCCCTGTCCATGGGCTTTTCTCTCCAACTGGATGCCATTGGGAGTTTTCTTTTTCCATTAAGCTAGGAAACTGTTTGTGAAAAGCAAGAATAATGTTCTTCTTCTCTAACTCACAAAATATGAGTAAGGAGTGGAAAAAGCAGTGTCCCTGGAAGTGTCCCCTTGAAAGGAGGAATACAAACAGATGAAGTACATGTAAAAAATATTACTGATATACTGCATCTGTCAATTTTCTCACACAAAATTAAAAAAAACCATGAACACTTGAAAATACAAATCACCATGCATTTTCTGGCCAGGAAAAAAAATAGTGTTTCGAGTCCATCTTACTTAAAATCTGGGAAGAAGCCTTTAAATTGGAATAATAAATGCAACTTCACCCAATAATTTTATTAGCGAGAAGAATATGATCTTAATCTTTCAAAGTGTCATATAAAACCCAAAAGGAAAAAAACCAAGATTACTACAAGATAAATGCACATGACTAGCTGTTCTGAAGAGAGTAAAAGAAAATGTGACTCCTAAATCTTTAAAGAGTGTTCCTGAGATTCCTGTGGTGGCATACAGGTATGTTCAATGAAAGAGATTTCAGCCAAGGTGATAAGATCTTGTGCCAGCTGACGGAGAGAACTGTTCCCAAACAACTCAATGAATTGTGCAACACATCATGTGCATCAGCAAGACTCATCACATCAGGATTTAGAGGCATATGATCACATCTGAATCTAAAGATCAGCTGCAAGGGCAGGCAATTCATTGCTCCTGCTACTGCTAAGCAAAGCTTGATACCTCATGTGGGAACCACTCTGCAAACGAAGAAAACCAAAAGAAGGAATCCAAAAGTACATATGTTCATTTCCATGGAAATGCTTTGCATTTGCATTCTGCTTGAAAGATTACTGGCCTAAGGATTCTTATTAAAAGCTCTTATGCAACAGCAACACTTAAATCATGCAGCAAGGATGCTGCATTTCAGGGCATTTCCTATTACCATGTTCCCACAACCAGAGTATCCCTGCACCTCTAACCACCTTGTGCTGCAGAGAAGAGCTATCTCAGCTCCCATCTGCAACTGCCAGGGAAATAAAGCTCTGATAGTCAGGATACTTTACCTAAGGCAGGTAAAGTAAAAGACAGGCAGGGAAAAGATTGGAGTACAACACTTCCCCACATCCCACCCCTCCTCAAGCTTAATTATTCCTTTATATTCTATGTCTTTTTTAGTGATTACTGAATTTCTTCATGCTGTTCCCCAAAGACTACAGAACTTCTCTTCAAAATTTCTTGAGATAACACCAGCTGAAGTCTTCATATTGTTTATACTTATCCATCTGAAAGCTTCAACTAAACATTATTATTCAGATAAGAGTTTTTCCAGACAGGATTGATGAAATTAACTGAAGAAGAGAGACACAAACAAAGATTTTAATCAAAATTAATACCTGCATTGTAAAGAGTAGACAAGGTATACGATCACAGTCATGTTTTCGTTTATTAGAATTTTTGATCCTAAAAAGAGAACAAAGATTTTAGCCCTACCTCTATTTTGATGAGTATGAGAGGGCTTTAATTTGGTGGGCTATGAAGAGTGTGCATATCAATATTTCTGCCCAAAAATAAGATGTAGAAATCTGCTGGCAGAATTCCTTGATAACCTGCAGAGATCCTCATACCCCTGAGCACTTGCATTTAGGAACTGTATTTCTGAGACAACCTGAGTCCCTGAACAGCTGGAGGTGGAACATGGAAGGGAAGTCCATGTCCTTCAGTTGGTGGCCAGTGTTGGGGAGGAGCAACTGTTGAGCTAAGATCTCCATTAAAGCACAATTTATAGGTCTCTTTAGAATATTTCTATCCCTTATAACTAATAAATGAATCCAGAGATGCCTCCCTGAGCCTAATCTTGATAAGTACCTCCCACCAGGATATGTGGATTTAGTATGGAGTCCCCTTTCCTCATGCAGAAGATACCTGCATCTGCTTGCCCTGTAGCATTTTTCCACCTTCCCTATTCCAACCTTGCACATTCAGATGAATAAACACAAAGGGATCAGAGAAAGTGTTTGAGGATTTAAAGTGAAGAGTTGACCTGAAAAAAGCTCAAAGGGAGGAGAACTGAGAATGTTTTGGAAGGTTCTTAATTTTGCTTTCCAAACATATTCAGCAGTTAAGTTGAAAATGCCACTATACACTTCCCCCACTGCGGCCTTAAAGCTTTCTGCTTCCAAGTTAAAGAGCAGACACATAGCCCTGTGGTGACAGGGAGCTAATGGAAGAAATTCTGGAACAGAAATATAGTATGGAGCAGCTGAGGCTGGAGTCATGGGGTACAGCTTCTATTGGGTTTACATGGCAAGGTTCTGGCCATTAAGGGGCTACAGGGTTGACTTCTGCCAGAAGGTGACAGAAACTGTCCCCATGTCAGATGGAGCTTGTTCCAGCTGGCTGCAAGATAGACCTGACACTGGCCAAGGCTTGATGCTGGCAGTGCCTCTGGGATAACATATTTAAGAAGAGGTAAAATAAAGCTGCACGGCAGCTGGGAGAGAGGAATGTGTTAAACAACAGTGCAGACACTGAGGTCAGTGAAGAAGCTCTGGCTGCAGAAAGACACTTAACTGGCAGCTGACTTGCTTTGTCAGCCTATCACTTCTTCCTCAGATGTTTCCACTCTTCTGGTGATGTCCATAGGACCTTGATGTAAAACCCTTGTTAAGAAATTAGAGGAAGAGGAACAGCAACTAGAAACAAGACCGTTCAAAACTAGCTACAAATGTTTCAGAGAGTGAGGAGGAAGGACTGAGGTCTTTAATCCATTTCTCTCTATTCCTCAAAACTACATGAATTGCTGAGCACAGAAAGGGAGTGATTTACATTTATGGAATTTCAAAGCACATTCAGACTCTTTGCAGTGGCACAGGCATTTGCTTTTTGTAGGCTTGCATAGGAACTCAGTACTGAAGTGGATAACCCCAAATTTGGAAATTTGGAGAGCATTACACACACAAACACAAGACATTGCATGCAACTCTTTCTCAGCATTTAAAAAAAACCCCATCACTTTATTTTAATCTTCAAGAAGAAAAATTCTGCTAATCCTTATCATTAGTTAACATGCTTTTTCTTCCACAGCATTTTTGAACGATGGTTGAGAAGACACAGGCCCATGCTAGAAGTATACCCAGCAGCTAATGCACCAATTGGGCACAATCGAGAAAATTACATGGTCCCTTTCATCCCTCTTTACAGAAATGGAGAATTTTTTAAACCCTCAAGAGAGCTGGGGTATGACTATGAATATCTGCAAGAACCAGGTAACGTCATAATTTTGGGTAAAAGGGGAAATGTAAAATCCATTGCCTACAACCTGGAATATGTCTGTCTAATGAGAAGATAAAAAATCATTTTAATTCCAGATTTTTTCAAAAACATTAGAAGACTGGACAATCACTAATCTTATAAGGTTCAAAAAAGGGGAAGTGTAAGATTCTGCACCTGAGATGGGGCGATCCTGGATGTATGGACAGATTGGGGAATGAGATGCAGAAAATACTTAGTCCAGATGCTGGAATATAAACTCATGAAACAGCCAGATCAAGACCAGAAATACATATTCATATTTCTTAATCAGACATTAGTTTCCTCAACTCCTCTTATTGCTAGAATTGTACAACTCAGACAAAGTAGCAAATACCATGACTTTCAGGAATTCTGAATCCTGAAATTGTACTGCAAGAGGAAGGAAGTGGTAAAATACTAACCATCCAATAATTAATTCCTGTTGCCTCTTGGACACTTGCCTTTTCCCGGGGAGAACCTAGTCCTCAGAAAAAGGAAATCCTATTAAATTCTGCCTATGTTTTTAACAGAGGTAAGGAAAGTAGTTCCTTAATTATTCTGAAAGATCAACACAATGAATGACATTCAACCTTGTTCAGAAAGATAATCCAGATAATCCTCAGATGTGGCTCAACCCCTTGGTAATCTTGCTGAGAAGAAGCAAGCTTAAGCTATTTCTTATCTGAAGGGGAGAACTGGTTACAAATGGAAAATGGTTGGGCTCTCAAATTACAGACACAGATTTTCTCACTCCAGTGTAAAAATATAGACTTTTCTTTAGGAGAAGAGAAAGTCTGTGATTGGCAAAAAGGAAATACTGGACAAGTAGGAAAAATTTATGAAAGAAAGAAGAAGTCAGTAAAAAAGATCTAGGTCATCAAGAAAAGGCAGCATTTCTGCAGATCTTCCAGATGAGGAAGAGGCAAGGCAGAGGAAGAGAACAAGACAGAATGAGGAATGAGCACACAAGATCTAGCCCAATCCTATTCTGAAAACCTGTATTCTTTGCTCCTAAAGAAAGTGGTTTGGGGGCGATTTTGGTGTTTCTGGGTTGACAGGTAAACTAGGTGGCCTTGGAGGTCTCTTCCAATATTGAAGATTCTGTGACTGTCTGAAGAGCAGCAGCTCTGAGTTACAGTACCAGCAACTTAGAAGAGATGAAGTAGGATTCAACTGAGCATGATGAGGCTGGTTGCAAGAAATAAAACTTGGAAAGAATCCAATGACAAAATGGATTTTTATTGTTGTTGTGACCCTGAGGAAAAACTGATGCCTGTAGCTCTGCTTTCCACTGCAAAGCAAATCAGTGTGTAAGAGTACATAGTTTTAATTGCAGTTTCATTTATTTTTATATGTATGACAGTGCTGAAGAAGAAGTGGTCTCAAACAGTGTGTATGGAAATCCATCCCTCAGGACCCCAAGGCTTATGTCAGAGTGTAGCTACTGGGGAGCTGCTCTGAGCAAAAGCTGGAGCAGACACCCAGCTTTCTATATCATGAGAACTGTGAGCTGTAAAATGACCACAACCTGCACAGCTGCCTGAAAACAAACAAGAGTTAGCATCAATAACAGAGATTTGGAAGACTAATGGCACCCCCTAAAAATAGCTGTCAAAAGAAGTTACTCTGTTAAGAGCTGTTTCAAGGCTATATTTCAGCACATGGACTAAGATTTCTCTGTATTTTTCTCCTTCTTCCAGAAATGAAAACAGATAAATTTACAGATGCAGTCTTGACTTTTGCCCAGAAAATCTCCCTCTTCCAGTGGGAAGAGTTTTATAGGATCACAGAATCATTAAGATTGGAAAAGACTTCTATGATCATACAGTCCAAGCATAAAACCAGCACTGTCAAGCCCACCGAAACATACCCTAGCACCACATCCAAATAATTTTTGAACACTTCCAAGGATGGTGACTCTACCACTTCCTTCAGCAGCCTGTTTCAGTGGTTGACAATCTTTCCATTAAAAAAGATTTTTCAAGCTGTAATAATGAGTAGACTGATGAAATGTGTAGGAGCTGGGAACAAAGAAAAATAACCCTGCCTTAAAGCTGAGGGACCCCATGACTTGAATCTCTCCTACTCGTCTTTCTAGTTTATTCCTTTCAGTACTTTCCCCTAGCACTGAAGGAATCAAGGAGAATACTACCTGAACACCTACTCCTTTAACTGCCCTGAAGTCCCTTTAGGTTACCCTGGGACTTCCTCCTTCATTCTCACCCTATCCACCTGGCATACTAATAGAGGGTAGTCAGGGTGCCACACCAAATCAGGCAGCTTCCTGGCTAGACCTCTTATCCAGGCCCTGGGAGGCAGCATCTTTTCAGAGCACAATCCATGTAACAGAATGTTTTTAGAAGTACCGTGACCCAAGAGGATATATGGATTGTTTTTCTGGGTGCCAGTGAAAAATGCCAGATAACAGGAAGACATTCACAGCCTTTGTGTGGGTACAACATTCTAAATATGGTTGAGTACATCTAAATCAGTCCAGATGCATAAAGAGCATTCAGAAATAAACCACCATAGGAGTTCCCAGAGAAGGTGCCCATAGAGGTGCTCTTTCTTTTCCCTACTAGCTAGTAATTACTGCTAATAATGGTCTTAGAGCTAATAATTGGGAGATGTGGATTCCAAATCCTCCTTGGCCCAAGTGGACAAGTATTCTTATTTTTCAAATTCAAGCCAGCACGTTGTTTTATGCATTTTGAACATTTCTTAAAGGTTTCTTTCCAGCCTCTGCTGTGAAGTGAGAGCCTTGTATGGCAGGGTTTTCGTAACTCATTAAACCATAGCAAGAAAAACAGACACACACACACAATTCATATCACAAAGCCAGAAGGCAGCTGATCATCTAACAGACAGAAACTGCCCTGGATTCACCAAAGAATGAGGATTTGTTGTGCAGAATGACCACAGAGTAGTTGTCTACTTCCTCTCCCCACAGAGGAACTTTCAAAGCAAGTGGAATGCAGGTTCACAATTAGTACAAGGAAGCTTTTCCCCCACCCAATATGTAGTTAATGTAGTTAAGGCAGAGATGTTTTTGCTGCTAAAAGTTGTGATAAAAGTTTAAGGAGTAGCTTGAAAAGATGATGGAAGGAGAAAAAAAATCCTCCAGTGACTATTACACACAACAACACAACATCTGGTTCAGGAAATCACTGAACTGCAAACTTTTGGAGGCTGGGTAAGTATTTTGTGAAGGCATTGTAATAGAGTTGACCTTTCCTTAAACTCTCCCCAGTGTTCTGCCTCATTTATTGTTGCCAAAGGATGCTGAGCTAGCAGGACCTTTGGTCACGCAGTATCATCTTCTTGGGTTAAAGTCTGAAGTTTTGACAAAATGGTGAGGAGCACTGGGGACAGATAACTCTGTGCCAGCTTTGGACATGAGGTCTGAGAAACAGACTGTCAGGGCTGAAGAGATTTATTTGAAACTATTTGTGACTCTCAGACAATTTCTACCACTCTTGTCTCTTTATACTCAGTCTTCCAGTGTTCTCTATTATAGAACTTCCATAAACTGACAGTGTATTGCATCAAGTAAAATGATCTTTCTTCTTCTGTTTGATTTTTTCAAGCCCTTCAGTCTTTCCAAGACTTTTTGACACCCTATCTTCAGCAAGCCCGTCAGATCTGGGCTTGGTTGGTCGGAGCAGCTGTGTTTGGAGGCATTGTTACTGCTGTGCTCACAGGGCTCATCAGGGCCTGCCGGAAGAAAAAAGGAGGAACTTCTTCAGAGATACAACCCTTGCTCATAGAAAGTGAAGATTACAACAATATAAGTTATCAGTCCAATTTCTAGAGGCCTCCAGTAACTCAGTCATGTTACTAAGGTGCTAATCAAGCATGCAGTGTTTGATTGATGTTTACAAATACCTTGTTGAGGTGTGCTGCAGAAGCAGGATGGGCCGTCTCAAGTCTCTTTTAATCTCCAATGTCATAGCATCTTATCAGATCCACTCCTAAAAAGATCTCCCAGATTCAACATAAGCTATGATGCCACCCAAAGAACACCGTGTATTTCCTATGCTTGATTAAATAATGCTCCTATGAAACCAGACTGGCTTGTGTGGTGGATTTAATGTATAATTCTATTTTATTTGCTTTTTAACAACTGTAAATTTGGTCTAATTCTGCTGTCCAATCCATGTGTTTGGCACATGGATATAGTGACAGGTGCCTTACTGCATAATTGGTGCTACATCCACTCCGTGTTTGAATGTAAGAGCAAAAAGAACCCTTTAGTTCAGTTAGCAAAATATACTGAGCAGACTGACTATCCCACTGACAAATTTTCTTCTGGTATAGGAGTTTTCCCTCCAGCTCCTATAATGCCCCATAATGTTTGTCCTTGACAGAATGCCATCAGCAAAAGAGAGGAAGGTCAGAATTCACTTCTCACTTGCTTTAAATGCTCATTAGCTGCAGTCTTCTATACTGCCTTGCATTTATCTGGAGAGCTGGGTGACTTTTAGGAGGGGAAACCTGGTCTCACCACACCCACCTCTGTTCCACTTGACCTAATGATTGCTCACACTATAGCTGACTATTCAGCATGCATGGATTCCACAATGTGACACACTTGTAACAAAACAAAGTGGGGTGGGTTGATCCTGGCTGGACAGCAGATGCCCACCAAAGCTACTGCATCACTGGCCTCCTCATTCTGCATGGCACAGATAATATATGGGAAAGTTCATGTGACAAGATAAGTACAGGGAGAGATCATCCACCAAATACTGGTATGAGCAAAACAGACTTGATTTGGGGAAATTAGTTTAATCTTAATTTCCTGCCAACCAAAATTCAGAATAGGATAATAAGAAATATTAATAATATAAAAGATACACCTTCCCCCTTCTTCCCAGGCTCAAATCCAGATTTCTACATTCTCCATGCCAGCAGCACAGGGGGATGGGGAATGGGGGCTGTTGTAGCTAAGATCTGAAGAAGCATTCAGTCTTTAGAGGGAGAGAGAATGAAAATCCTGTCCAGGGGCTTCCCAGGAAGAGTCTCCTGTTGGAGGCTGGAGCTTGTACACGTTTAAGGTCCCCAGTCCTGGAGTTAGAACGTGACCAGAATATGTTGGAATTGTGTACCTTAAAAGTCCCAAATGTCCAGCTTTGAGACACTGAATGGCTGTGGCAGTCTGGGACTGACTGGCAGAGCTGAGACCCCTGGCTGAGTGCTTGCCCTGACAGAAATGCCACTCCTGTGTTTCATCAGGTGCTTGGTGAAAAAGTGCCATCGTGCAAAATATTTCAGCGTCAGTAAAGCAATGTCATCCTTTGAAAAGTTTTTCTGTAGAAAAATCATAACTGCATTAAGCGAGTTTATTTCAGTCTTTTCAGTATTCCATGGTGATAGCATTTCACTTTCACACTGATCAAGTTAATTTTTACCAGATGTCACCCACTTGCAAAAGACATGGCCAACAAGTCATTTCTGATTGAACTGTTCAGCTCTTCATGTCTTCTCCACAGATCATGAGTGTTCTCTGGGCCTCCCTCCTCTGGCCATGGCAAATCACCACGTGTGAAAGGATCAAAGTGAAGCTTTGGCTCCTCAGGCCTACTTTTGGCACCTCTCCTTCCTTAAAACCATGGATTGCATAATTTGTACTTGTGACCAAACTCACGACCTTTTAGTGAAAGTCTGTTTATGCTCTTGAAAGTCTGTTTATGCTCTGCCCAGATAATTTACCAATTCCCAGGCAGGCTTCTTCCTTTCCCTTGTCTTCAGCGAAGGATCTAACAGCCTTTTCTTCCCCTGGAAGTTTCATCACAGAGAATTCAAACTAGCTCTAACTGCTAAAAGAGAATTTTTATCCCTTTCACATTTGTAGGCATACCCCCGAGCAATTTTCCCACTCACCATATGACCTGGAGACCACATCTGCTTTGAGAGGGAACAAAGAACACAGGCCTGCTTCCAGCAGTCAACATGGTCCGTGGCCAGGAACAGGCAGCACAGTGTATATTCATCTTAGTAACTAGGACAGAACTTCCACACGTAACACCTGCTGGTTCTCTCCATCGTCGTGGTGTTTCTGCTCAGACCAGGGGCCTGATGCCAGCTGGGAGTCAAAGCCCTTCAGAGGTGTCCCTGACTCTGAGCACATGGAACCCCAGCTGCTTCTCTTTTCTGAGCAAAGCTGTTTAGGTTCCTTAGGCATGGGAAGCAAACACAGCTGTGCCAGGTGTGGAATGACAGTACCAACCATGAAGCAACTGTTCTGGGACAGGAGAAACTGTCCTGTAGACATGCCTTCCCTTTGGCTTTTTGGGGACCCAGCATCTTAGCTTGGACTAGCCACCTATGTTTTGGACGGGACAGAAAGAAGGAGAGGCCTCATTTATCACCATGGCACTAAATGCTTTCTTGGCCACCAGCACTGCCAGGAGACATTGTGCTTTCTTGTCTGCAAGCTACAAATGCAATGGCACATTCTTTGTCTTCTCAGGGTCAGGCTTAGGGTGGCGTTGCTCAGATACATGTTGAATTAAATGTTGAAGGAACTCTTTTCTTCATAAATGCTTCCCTGAGAAGCTGGAGCTGCATTTTATTTTTAAATTGGGAATGAGGTAATGCCACAAGCCTGTACTTGCAATGTGATCTCACTGAATCAGAATGATCAGAGTTTAAACAAAACCCCGCTTTTACCTTTTTCTCCGTCTTGGCCAAGGTATCTTGGAACAAGACACTTCCCATTGCCATTAGGCAGATGGATCAGGCTTGGGGAGTTTATCCTGACAGGATCAATGCCAAAACGAGGGCATTACAGTACTTGGAGCCTGAAAATCTAGATCCTGTGTATGTACACCAGGCAACCACATAAACCTTCACCCAGTGGGCACTGAGGTCAGGCTTATACAAAAGTACTTGTTAAATGAGGAGGCCACCAGTTTAAATGTCCAGGGAAGTATTTGCAGCATCATCACCATGTTGTTTCATATTAAAAAAAAAAAAAAAAAAAAGAAACCTAGAGCATACCTGATAGCTTCATTTTAAGGTATTCATCTTTGCATGTCTCTGTCCTTTGCAAGAGACAGTTACCTCTGTCAAGTTTTTAATTTTCTAGCCTGGTCTCTTACTTCCTCAGACTGTTAAGAGTCACATTTAGTCAAGGCAAGACAATAAACAGCTGTCAGTCTTTTTCATTCTGCTCTCCCTTACACATTTTACCCAAATCCGTATTTTTAGCACCTGGCCTCTCCATTGAGTTAAATCTGTAATTCACCATCTGTGTACCCGCATGTGTATGGATGTAAATTTTGAATCAGTCTCCATAGTGAGATGAAAATTGGCAGCAATGAGACCTTGTCATTAAAAATGGCCTCTAACTGTAATTTTTGTAATAAGCTTTGAATTAGATATGAAATAACTCTTATAACTACAAAATCAACTTATTTCTGCATATTCATCCTCCACCCATTAGGGCTTTCTGGTATCCCATTTCATAAATGGACATTTCCTCAGAGTTCTGTCCATTATCTCTTCTCTTGAGAGCACCAGTTATGCAGAATTCACATGATGCCAAGGAGTTCTAGAAATCTGACCGGTTAATAAAATTTGTAGAAAAACAAGCACTTTCCCCATATACAGGATAAAAAATCCTTTTTGAAACAAGAATTTGGCAGCAAACAACAATTCTGGACCCTTGCTGTGGCTGAGCACTTCCAATGACGTTCCTTCATGAAACTTGATTCCCTCTCCTTTCCTCCCAGACCGCACTGTCTTATCCGACCAGAAAAGGGATCCCTGGGGGCTCAGGGGTGGGACTGTCCCACAGTTTTGAGGCTGGTGTAGTAGTGGTGATGACAGGCCTGGTGCTGTATGTACAGCAATGTACACAAGCTATTTAAAGGCAAGTGAGTTTATAAAAACACCTTCCCCACTTTTATTCACTGTTTTCTAGAAAAAGAAACATTCTCAGGCAATAATAAGCAAATAAGGAATTTTCAGGTCAATTACATATTGTCAACAAATTTTCACACATTTTCCTGTAATCAAAACAATGTTAGAATGCTTCTGGCTTGAAGTTGCTTCTGGTTTCTTGGAAAACTTAAGCCCAACCAATTCAATGGGCTACATTTTCAAACCAGTGTACATCTTCCCAAGCACTTTTGACAGTAATGCCATAAATATAAATAGTCTGCAGAGCCTCTTAACTCTTAGGGCAGAGTCATGAACAAGTCTTTCCTTTGCCTTCCATACAAGTACAACTTTCCTTGTAATCAGGTTATGGTTTTCCCCACCAGTGACTAATGATAGGAAATTTTCTACAACATTAATGTCTTCACTCACCTTCATTCCTTTGTGCAACCTATTACAAATAAAGTCTATACACACCACAGGAAAAAAAAAAAAAAATTGGAAGAAGTGCTAAAAGCTTAAGTTCTTTGCATATGACCCCTTCATGCAAAGGCAATAACATAAAAAAAAATGCTGGCTATTTTGTCACAGAGCTGAACGTATCAGGAAGGTGCATTAAAAGCTTAAAGGCCTAGACCATTTTCTCATAAATTTATGGGAGATTGGCAAGGTGGTGCTCTGCTAAATTTACTATGAACTGATTACGTTGTCAGATGACCTGTAGGAAATAAACACATGATTAAACAGCTTGAAAAATACCAAATTATCAAAATGACAGTATTTGTACACAGAAATACTTAATGGTGCAATTATGAGAAAATATTATTTTTTAAAAACTGAAGCATCAGACATATCCCAGAGTAACAGAGCTCCTGCAGTTATTAGCTGATAGCAAAATACATATACTCATAGCAAAAATACAAATACTGAAATAACTGTATACTCACTATAATAGTAAAAGTAGTGCAACATGTGTGCATATGTTTGCAGACAGGCACTATAAGGACTTTTTCCAGCTCCCGTTTCATCTGGACGATGTTACAGTCATTTGTAACAAAAGCAAGGGAATGTAAGACTTCTCAAGTCAGAAGAGTGGCAATTTGTTTTAAATTTCATCTTGCCAGTTAATACCAGTGACCACTGAAGATACAGACCACTAGAGAACTTAGTCTCCATGTCCTCTTTTACACTATCAAGGACTTGAGATGCTATTTTAAAATTAATTTTAGTCTTTTAATTCTATAGTCTGTGGTCTCAATTATTTAATCCAGAGGGCTGACTTTCAAAGCATCAGCCTCCTATTAATATTCAGGGAGAATCAGACTCTTAAAAACTCACATTTGAGAGCAGAAATGAAAAACAGGCTTTTCTGCGCTCCTCACAGCTACTTCAGAAAATCAACTCACTTCTAGTCAGAAAGACTCCTCCCTTTTAGTGAAACAAATGTGCTTAAATCTAAAAGTCTAGACACCATGTCTTAAAAGTGGTGGCCTTTTGTCTCATCATAGGAGCCATGGCACTCTAAAGCACCAAACAGGGATGTCTGCAGGGAGGCTGTCACTTGAGAAATTGTGTTTAGCAGTCTGGGCACAGACAGATTGCAAAAACCCTGCAGTCATCCTCATTAAGGTGACATTCTCCTACAAGAAGACATACTACTGTAAAAAGTTACAGGAAGGCTTGTTTGCAAAATTAATCTGTAGAGAGATGAGAAACTGTGGTCTAACAAAATTAAGTTTCAGGTAAACCAGAAAACAGCTTAGGGGAGGAAGACAAGCTGCTGGTTACTCAGACCATCAGTCATCAATTCACAAAGCACAATTTTAGATTAGAAAGCACAGTGTTATTAAGGTCAGTCTAATGCTTATACATATCCTAACAAGAAACCAGAAAGGGAAATGATAAATTATGGAGCCATTAAATTAATTGCGATTAAATTTGGGAGGAGTCAGAAAATGGATGAGAAATGCAGATTATTTGAAGTCATCTTACAAAAAATGATGATGGGTTTTCGGGAGAAACAATCCAAGTTGTTGCATTGATTACAAATTATTCCCATGGGCCACTCTTCAGCCCTCCTGTAACATCCACATGGCTGCAATGCGCTTTTGGGCACATTTCAGGCAAAGCATCAGGTTCCCTGCTGTGAACAAGGCTGTGGCTGCACTGCACAGCTGCTCCCCAGCTTTCAGAGGCTGGTGGGACCAGCAAGGGGGAATTATTATTTTTATTCCTGTATTAGAATCAGGAACAGATGAGGAATCACCTCTGTGTACTCCTCAGCTGGTTTCAGTTTTTCAAAAGTTCAAATAGTATTTTCAAATGGTTCTTCAGCTGAGATAATTTAGGACAGGGGAGCCAGTTCATATTCAACCAGTACCCATGCTTACAGGCCATGCCATGCTGTGTTCTCCAAATAAATGAGTATGTTCCCTGTAACTTCAATGGAGAGGACAAAAAAAAAATCACTTTTGAAATGACTTTGTGACCTGAAAGGCAAAAATCCAAGACAGGTGTATCAGATCTCCTTGGAGGGTCTTCAAAGGTTTTCATATCTGCTCCCTGACAATGTGAGAAGGGTGTTCATTTACCTGAGGAGATTTGGTCCATTAAATAACTCAGACCCATGTGAGTTTGGTGCCCAGGTCAGGCAGACAGAAGCTGCTGAGCCCACAGCTGCTTGTTTTCTCTCTAGAAAATCTCACAGGTTACTGGGAGCAGTCTTTGCCTACTATTGCCCATCCTTCTGCTCACCTCCTTATCAAGAATTTGTCATGGTCCATGATGCCCTGATAGTGTTGAAATGGGGAGAAGGAAGAAGTTTTTCTCTTCCATCAGGAAAACAGCAGACTGCAATACTTTGTTGTCTGCTGTAAGGAGAGTTTACTATTTGCATCAGCATTTTCAGCCAGGTTTTGCTAAAAAAAAAAAAAAAAAAAAAAAAAAAAGGTGTTCCTTTTTCCATAATCTTCTTGCACGAACATTGAGATTTCTCTTTTGACCAAATGCATTTGTGAAATATATAGTTTCCCATAAAACCTCTCCAAATATCAGACAGAAGATCAAAGCTCAAGAGCCAAAACACATTTTTGCCAAACCTCATTACTTGGCATGGGGAAGGTGAGTGGGAAAGGACATTCCTCTTAATGAAAAACACCATCATAATTTTTGAAAATACAAATTTTTTCCTCTGATAACTCTGCCCTGCCTGCCACTGACCCTGCATTTAGTATAAGTAAACACCTTTTGTAGTTGCACAGATCAGGAACTTCTCTAAATTGCAGCTGCTAGCTTTCCCTGTATGTTTTTAATTTAATGACCAAAAATAAATGAGAAGGAATATACAGGGGTTTGCTATTTTGGTTGGTTTTTTTTATATTGCTGCTGATAAACTCCTTATTCTGGAGGGATGGTACTTTTTTCCATCATTGTATCACCACCACTCTGTAATGAAAAAGTAAAAACCACAACTCTGAGATCAATATATGCAGTTTAACTACATATCCTTACTACTCAAAAATAAATTACCCAGAATTTTTAACAATTCTGAAAAATCTCAGAGAAGTCTGCATACTTGTATTCATCTGTGATGTGCAGTTTTCCTATAAAAACCCACAGCCCTGCGAAATGCAGGAATGATTAGGCAGACAGCACCCAGAACATTCAATATCTTGTAAGAAGTGGGGGCTTTAGTCTGCAGTGCACCCAATAGACCCCTAAACACATCACTGGGAAGTGAATTACGAGTTCTAAACCAGCTGTTGCAGATTTGCTGTAGAATCAGCAGTGTCTTGAAGATCATAATAAAATAGCAGCTCTCAGATTAATATCTATCCAAAGCAGCATGGTCTGAGCACACTGTGAAATACTTCACCAGAGCAAGCAGAGCACGTTTCAACATCAGGCCCTCAAGTGTTTGGCACAGGTGGGGAGGATTTCTACACACTTCTGATATGGGAAGGAACTCTTCCCCTCACTGATTTTGATGGGTCAGAATCAGGCAAATGCTCCTTTCTCCTTCCACTGTGCTCTAAACAAAGACAGAGTGTAGTGGAGTGATATTCTGGTGAATTCCAGTGTGTATGATGATGAGATTGTATGATGAATGTATTCTGCTTCTAAGGTGGTCCCACAGCCACAGATATATATGGAATAAGCACGTGCCTTATGTTCCAGGGCAGAAAATTACTCTGGGTGACTAAACAAGGGTGCTTAGTAGAATTCTGGTACTTTGGGTATCCTACCCAACTTCCTGCTGTCATGGCAGAGGATCCTGGATCTCCTGCAGCATATCTGTGAACCCTTTGTGGATGTTTCAGCAAGTTTGGGGCATCACAAAGAGTATCAGAGCCTCTGCTAAGGAGTGAAATCCCAGCCTCCCCCACCAGCAGTAACACACATGCATACATGCACATACACAATGCTTCCATGATTAAGACAGTATGTCATGGATTGAAATCAGGCCACAAACAGCAACTCAACCATGTTCTGCTCAGTCTTGGAATGGTTGTTTATTCCAAAGTCATGAAGCTTCCTGTAAAGTAAATACTTTCAGAGTACAGTGCCATAATTACATGATGTATAAACATATGGTGCTTCGTCAAATACAATAAAAGACATAAAATCACATTAAGATGATCTGCTAATATAACAGAATGTAAAAGTAACATCTGAACAGCAAAAGAACTCAGCAGCCAAATAGTTTAGTTTTCAGGACTGCCATTAAGATAAAATGTCTAATTCAGATGAGTATTTTGGGCAAGAAGCCTCCTTTCCATACTGCAACCAGGATTTTGTATTTTACTGAAACAAAATTTAAATGAAGGACTATTTGCCAGGCAAATCTTTTCCAGTGTGGCTGTCCCCATTTTACTGGTAGGCAAAAAGAAGACAGGATTTTAGAAAGAAACCTAATGCAGTTAGGTATAAAAATCTCAGTGAATTTGAATTCTTCTTGTTACTCTGAAAATCCTGCACAGAGTGACTGGTTTGTAGGGGAACTCTGTAACAACATGGGATAAAGCTCAAGAGCCATGTCTGAGTCCTTTTTTTAGCCAATGGATTTCATCTACCCTCACAACACTGTGTAATTAAGGAAGGCACACTGGGAGAAAAGAGTTCTGATCGTAACGCATAAAACAGAGAAGAATAAATAAACCCCGAAAAATAGGAAAATAAAAACCCAAAGATTTTTTAATGATCAGTTTTCTAGTTCTGCCTCATTATATAGACAACTGGTAAAAATATTCCTTTGTCTTAGTGGAAATAACAGATTCAGAAAGCTTATTGTTTACTCTTTGAAGGTTTATGAGGCATGCAGGTACAACAGTGACGTATTTAAGTCCTTCCAGTCAGTGAAACACAGTTCCTCTGTTGTGCTGGGGGGGGCAGCAAGCTGAAGCTACAAAATGGGATGTTTCACACAGCAGAAGTATGACCTGTTATAGACATGAACCCAGTATTCTTTTTCTTAAAGTCACGCTTAGGGTGAAAAACTTACAAATGAAATTCAGGGCCAAATTTTGCTTTCTGCTCTACTTGGAAACTAAGCAGACATTTCTCTTCAAAGAATTGTACCACATCCTGATCTATAAAAACATAAGAACAGATTGAAATTACATTAATATAAACAGGCACCTCTGAAAAGAACACAGAGTACTCAAAATTGTGGACATTTATGTGACTACTTTCCAAAATGGTTATCTTGCACATTGTAAAGAGACATAAAAAGTAAATGTCCCCTTCCTTTTTAATAAATTATTTTTGTTTCACTTCTAGTGGCAAAGATATATAATTACAGAACTGGAAATTCAGAAAGAATTTTCTGGTCTCTTCCTTTTGGGACAGGAAAGAGTGAGAGAAGAATGTGGTAAGAATTGAAAAAGTTAAGACCTGCAGCTACAGAAAACACAAGACAATTTTTCAGTCTCATTATACATGTAAACTGTAAATAACTACTTTCATGGCTCATTTCTTAAAAGAAAAATAGGAAAGCCAACATTAGTTTAATGCTTTTTCCAAATTTTAGGGATGGCAAAAAGAATTTCCACAAAGAATTTCCTTTGTGGCCCACATCTTCCTTCCTGAGACTGGATTTTAATTAATTTGACTAGTGGGATAAAAGCCTAAGGTCTTTTCAGCATGCTCACACTTGTAGCAGGGGCTCCAGTTCCTGTCTGTTTACCACATCAAACTCTCACGTGGCTTTTGAGTCCCAAACACATACCCAAAGGAAGACAAAAATCGATCATGTCTCCTTGCTCACAGAAACCCAAGTCTAGACCTGCTACAGACATTGCCTGGAAGGTTCAGATGACAGTGTAGACATGACCCTAAAGAGCTGCCTTGCTTCAAAAGGAAGACACTGAATTGCTACAGCTCAGACTGTGGTACTATTGCTTACTTTGAACTGTACTTTTTCACTAATGAAGGTTGGAAAGGAAAAAAAAAATATCAAAACCAAATAATGCTTTGCCATTAGAAAGGAAGAGTTTTTTTGAGCTGGTTTCCACTCTTCTTCTAAGCATCTGGGAAGAATTCTTTTAAAATAGACTTGTTTTGGACATACGAGCATTTTCAACGTAAAAAAGATGTTTCGGATTTTTTTTGTTTGGCTGGTTCTGAAAATGAAATTAGATTTACATAAAAAAATTTAAAATCATAGATCTTAAAAAACCTGCACACATACACATTATGGAACTAATATAGCTGGGCCCTTCAAAATACTTTTTTGGACATCAGTTTGAGGGGAGATACCACAATTATGATTTTTCTTCTCAACTACCACAAACCAAGAGAACCATTTCTTACCCAGACATGTTTCATCAAATTTGCTCCTGCAAATGATCAGAAGGAACACAGAGAGAGGAAAACTCAGTGTGAGCATGGGTTTCACAGCCTGGTACATTTGGACTAAGGGTAACTCTTTCAGAAAAAGCTAATTAATAAGCCCTGAGATTCATCAGTATATGAAGCCTGGAAGAGGGTCCTGGTCACACCTGTCTCAGTGAAAACTCTGCCCTTCTGCACTCACAGCAGCATCAGGGCCTCCCTCTCAAAGATGCAGAGCTGAACATACTTGTTGGGAGTTGTCTGCTTAACAGCCCAATACTTCTTTCCCTTTATAAACAACAAGCTTTCAAGCTCACAGAAGCAAAGAAACCAGGCAAGGAAATATTTAATCAGTGAAAGAATGAAATTATATGCAGCTGTTAAAGTAGGGGCTGTATGGAAAAAGCACATGTAATTGAAAGAAGAAACCCTTTCCATCACTACCCAGTGTCCTGAAATGCCTATGTGTGAAAGCAGAAGCATGACTTAATTTCAATGGCAGCCACAAGTGAGTGATCTGACTTTTTCAAAACCAAATTCCCAATTCTCATTCAGAAGATGATGTAATCTTTGCTCTTATGAGTTTCCCCATTTTCTACATATCTTTCCTTGTAGCACTGCCCCTCCTCTTATTGCCAGAAGCATCTCCAGCACTGGGATGCTGCAACCCTCATTTTCCTGAAGTTAATCAAAGAAACTACAATAGTCCCATTGGATTGTGCACACCAGGAGCATTACACAGGTTGTGCATGCTGCAAATAAAATTGGGGCCCTCTGCATTTCCCAGAATGGCATTCTCCTGAGTTGAGGGAAACAAAGAGTGGAAAAAGCCTCCTAATATAATTTGTGCTATGGAGGGAGGAAGAGTACAAAAAGAAGAACTATGTGATGGGAGTATGTGAGGGACATGGGTGATGATGTATCCAGTGATCAAAAGGTTCAAACACACCTCTAGGTGAAGGCTGAGGTTATATGCAGAGAGGAAGAGAAGGATCTGAAAGCCCAGCTCGCTCTAATCTTCCATGGTGACAGAGCAGACCAAGATGAATGAAGCACAAATGCATCCAGCTCCAGCAGACAATGACATTTCACTATGAGGTAGAGATCCCCTGCCAAGCTCCATCTAAGCTATATTTTAAAGCTTTGGGGCATTACGTTTTTGTCAAAAAGTGTGTATCAAACTGTTACTAGGGCTTAAACAGTCAGAAAGAATAATGTCATAAGTGAATCTTCACATTCATAGCAAATATTTTTTAATGGCTAATTATGTTGCTCTGATACAATAAAATAAAAATACAGCACTTGTGTCTTCTCTGCAGAGATTTTGCCATTTATTCCTCAAGAACACTACTGGAAAAATGAGCAGGGTATATTCAGTTGTGGGTGGAAGCTACCATTTACCATCCTCATCTGTTCTAAGCAGTACATGCTTTCAATCATCTAACACCTAATGAGGTACAATAACGTAGCCTGCTTCCCTGGCCCTGAACAACATGCTTCTACAAAGCTAGAGGAATACACAAGGTATGTCCATACCTTTGGCTAACCATGGAACTGTGACTGTACCCAAAGGTCAGACCAGCTCATTGCCTACACAATTCACCCTCAGGTATGACAGCTCTGAGCTCCAGGCTTGAAAGTGCACACAGGAGGTTCATCCAGCTCTGTCTGAAACACCATTCATCTCGCCCTGCAGACACAGTCCAAGAGCCCCTGACTCCACCTTTGCCAAAGCACACCTAGGACTGGCTCGGGCTCATCATGGTTCAGAGATGTGACAGGCAATGTGGTGACCTGGCCTGCTTCTGAGCACAGACCATGTATCACTGACATGTCCTCCTTAAAAGAGTTACACAGAATCACAGAATATCTGAGCTGGAAATGACCCACAAGGATCATCATTGAAGTGAACGGTCCATCAGGGGATCAAACCCACAGTCTCAGCTTTGCCTCTTCCCAGCAGCTTGCAGAGCTGCTGTGCAGCATTCCTAACCAGGCTGTGCCGAGTGCAGCTTGGGACACAGTCCACTCTGTGTGCTCTCTGGTATTTTACATTTCTCTCAGACTATTCAAGGCAGAAGCAAAACTCGAGGCGTTATTTATTCAATTCAGAAGGAACCCGTTATCACTTTGTTACACTTCTAACATGCAAACACCACGACACAGGAGGGAACCCGTTATCCCTGAAAAAGAAATGGCATGCTCTTTTGAAATCAAAACAAGTGCCCTGCTGTCGATGAATGTATTCTTGGTTACAGCACAAGGAGGAAGTTTTCGCTTTTCCTCCCCCATCTCTCATCCAAATTTCTTCCCCAGGGTTGCAGAGTATGAGATGAGCAACGTGACCTTGCAATGACAGAATTTTAATGAGTGACTGGTGCACCAAAAGCGATGCAGCAGCGTCTCCCTGCTCAGCGTTGCTATGTACACTAGACATTTATGTAACACTGCTTCTCATCCTCAAGGCTGTCCTTTCCTAGGGTCAGCAGCAACAAACACAACATTTATTTATCGAACTGTCAAAGCTACTTACAGCTGACACAGAGAACTCTACACTCCAGTGTTTTGGTGAAAAGGAGTTAACAGGTAAAGCTTTTTCCCAATTCCACAGCTGCAGAATAGATGTTTTTCAGAAGTAAGTTAACTTGAAAGAGTAAAGGTTTTATTTCAAAGGAATTGCTTATTTCCAGGGTGTTTGCTATAACATACTAGCTTTCTTCTGGGCTTTAGCACTGAGTAGTGCATGGAAATGCAATGCATTTGCATACATTACCTCTCAACCCCCAGGGAGACTCGGTATACACATCTAGAAAATGGGGCTTGGTTTAATTTCTAACATTAGGAATCTAAGAAGAATGTCTCCTCCCTCCACTTGGCTCCCAGGTACAAAATACTTCACCCTTCTTATTGTTGGCATTCATCATCCTCTCCTGCCCTCCTTGGGTTGCTCCTCCTCAGCTGACAGCAGTTTACCTGGAGCTCCAAGAAAAGCCTTCCCTCTCATCCAAGGGCTCTGTTAAGAAGCAATCTGCAACTGGGACATGTGGCTTTTTCCAGCCTTCTCTATGTGCCCATGTAAAAATGGGACAGATCCACTGCTCTTAGTACAGAGCCAAAACCTGTCTCTTAGAAATAGGATCCCTCTAGAGAATATAACACTTCAGGCATGGGAAACCTTGAGGATCTACTGCAAGTTTATAGAGATATTCATAACATCAGAAAGTACACAGCATTCCCTGGTACCAAAACAGATCTCATCCCTCTTACAACATGGGTGATACAATTAGCAGGATACTAAACCTTCAGATAGTAACCTTCAGATAATAACCTTTAGATATCTTCATCCAGCCCTTTAAAGAGAAGCATTTGTTGCTTAAAACCTTTGTGTCAGAGCATTCATTATACATGTCAGTCCAGCAGAGGACTCAGGTTTTTTAACCTTAAAAAATGCTAATTAATCTACTGTGCCTACAAAGGAAATTTCAGTTTCTAGGATTTACTATGCTTAGTACAGGCACTAAAATTCCAGGCTCTTTATGGGAATGAAGAGTCTCATTCCAGCTCCATACATTTTGCCAGTGCATCACCGTAGTGGCCTTAATGAAATACACCAGCAGCAGAAACAATGCAAATCCCAAATCACTGTTCACAGTTGAGTCATCAGCTATATTACATACATATATATATCCCTGAAAAATGTATATTCATAGCAAAAAACATCAGGTCAGCACAGGCATCAGTGGCATTTTGATTAAACCTTCCTGTTAAATCCTCTTGGCTAAAACAATAAAAACTGCTTGAAATTATGAGGGATGGGAAATGGGCAGAAAAATTGGATGCATAATCCAGAGAAGAAGAGATCCACCTTGCATTAGATCAAACTGGTGAGTTTATGAAATGATTGCCAGGCTGAAGTGAAAATTAATCTCCCTAGAAGCGCTTTTATTTTTCAAAAGAGTAAACATTGCCTTTTAATAACTTTGCCCCTTCTCTGACTTATGGTCCTTGAACTGCTATAAGCAGTGACTCTTTAGCCTCAGGTCTGCTTTCCCTAAGCCATGTCTTGTAGTTTGAAACTATAACTGGTGTATTAAATGTTGAGTAGAGGTTTTCCTCTTAGGCTGCTGTTCTCCAAGTCTTACTAAATAATTACTTCTCTGCTCTGTTAGGCTGGTACAGCTGAATTACTGTTCCCAACATGGCTGTTCTGCCACTTAATGCATTATCTGCCCTCTCTCAACCAGCTTCAAATTTCTTTGCCACCCATGTGCTAGAGGCTAGAAGAGGAGAAAAAGACAAGGAAGAACTCACATGCTAGCAGTAGTACCACATACTGAAACAGGGAAGTGTTGCTCCAAACAATGGGCTGGAATAATCATTGTGGAGGGACAGACCGTTCTGCAGATTTCGGTGGTGAAGGTCAGTCCCCACTAGGCCTTCCCACTCTGCTGCTCCTTGTTGTGGCAGTGGACATTTACTCACACAAGTAATCTCAGTGATATGGCAATAGGTCTTGGGTACACCTGATTGATCCTGCTGTTAGCTGTGTAAAGCCCTGAGTCCCACACAGCTGCATGAGGGCTGGATTCTTGTTGCAGGGAAAGGGCTTGATTTTCATCATGGTTTGGAAACATTCCTGGTCTAAAAAATAGAGTCCTGAAACAATTTTCATTAATAAAACACAAAGACCCTGCTGAACAAACACTGAGAGGTCTGCAGCTTTGTGAAAGACTGAGTGAAACTGGGAGAATACAGGGCAGGTCCTTCCCCTGCCAGCAAGACACTTATGACAGACTCACAGGACACAGTTTAAAGTGCAAAGTGATGCTCAATTGCGTAAATCCAGTTGATCTGCAAATGTGGAATTGAGTGCTGTCAGCCTTCACTTACTTCTCTGGCACTGAGTTATATTTTTACATACATTTGGCTTACAGATATAAAAGCAATGGAGTTTAAAAGAGGGCTTGACTCTGTTTTGCAAGCTGGAGATACACTCAGAGCAATGACAACATAGCCTGTAGAAAGATTGTATTTATCATAATATTTGCCACTCCTGAAGCCAAGTCACAGTCACTCAACAGCCCTTGAGCTTTTTGCCTCTCTTACAGAAAAAAAGCTCAAGGAAAAGGAAAAAACAACTGCAGCTTATAGACTTTCCCCAAACTCTTCCTCACCTGGTCTAGTGATTACTCAAATCAGCAACAGAAAGGTTTTCCCAAAATAAAACATAAGCACATTTGCATAGCAATTAGATAACTCTTTCTACTGCTTGTGCACCAAAGTGATCCCAAAACATTAATTAAGCCTCAAAACACTCCAGAAAGGCAGACAGTCCAGAGCTTGTTTTACAAGTGGGTCAGCTGAGTCAGATACAGCCGAAAGACAGAAAAGAGGACAGCCTGGATTTGCTTTGATCTTGCTGCGACAGCACTGCTTAATGTCACAACATGTGTTTAACATGCCTACAAACAGCATCAACTCCTGCAACAATGCAGAATAACAGCACAGTACTAGTATTACTATTTTAATTATAAAGTGTTACGTATGCAGAAGCTGAGCCAGAAAATATAATCTGCTTTAGCACAGAGCTAACTGCAAAACTAGCTGCTCATTATATGGTAATAGAGCTGATATCTGTCAGAGGAGATGTAAAACCACAAACAACATAGTGATTAGATGACTCTAAACTGTATTTTAAAAGGATGAGATACTAGATCCCAAAACTAGAGGAAAAGATCACTTTCTAGTTGTGGGTAACAGATGCAGGCATGATTTCAATCATGCTTTAAACTAACAGCCAGAAAACAAAAAAGTATGCAGGACCTACAATATCCAGTATCTATGCATCTTGCCAACAGTTTTATGTTTATTATAAAATCTATGCAGGCAGTATTAGAAATAAATCTTACTGATTAAAAAGAATCAAATCTTTTGCTGCACTCCTCCAGTTTTATAGTGATGGAAGAATAAGATCTGGTAGGAAAATAATGGTCCTTTCTGCCTCAAAGAGAAAAAAATTAAAGTCAGTAGCTGTAATGTAGGCTCCCATCTCACACTGCATTTTCTATTTTGGCTTCTCTCATCTGGGCTACTTCGAGAATTTTTGTCAGTAGGAATTCGTCTATCTCTGGTTCTTTCCTTCCTGCCTGGATTTCAAAGTGGGGAGAGCCAGAGGTAAAGACTTCAGCGCCAAGTCTGGACACTGAGGAACACATTTCCATGTGGCTTCACTGATGCACCTCCTCCCTGTTGCTCACTGAGTGCAACTCCTGAGCAGAAGCTGCCAAGGCAAAGACCAAACTCATTCTCACTAGCTATACATGCAGGATGCCTATGCACCACCTACCAGAAAAATGCTTCCCTCTGAACACTCACACTGATACTTGCAGACTCTGGTACAGTCTGTGTCCCAAGCAGAAATTTAGTGCCTTTCCCACTGCAATAAAAAAGGTATTCCTTGGACAGATGTAAATGAAAGCAAATGCACTGCCCTAAATACAGGTGAGCCACAGGCACAAGAGTTCTCAAGTCAGCCTCAGCTTGTGCATGCTGCAAACGCTACACTGTACTGCTCCCAAGCTTCTGCTGGAGATCAAGGGGAAGGTTTTCACCATGTTAAAGTGATGTTGATCTATTAAGAGACACTAGAGTGGTGCCTGTTTATGCCAGCTAAGTGTCTAATCTTTGTTTAAATGCCCTCATCTCAGCCAAGTAAGGAAAAGGGAGAAAATAAGGAAATAAAAGAAGTTGGATTGGCTATTTGGATGGACCAAAAAAAGGTGCTCCTCAGAACCAAAAAGTTTTGAAGTACCAGTTTCAACCTTTAGCTGTCCCATGGCAATTGCAGCAGAAAACAGCTGAGGGGAGGAGAAGGGAAGGAGAGCTTAAAATTGGGATGTTTTGAGATCTTCCTCTATGGCACAAACTGAAAGCATACTGCAGCTCCTGCAAGGTTTCTATCTGCACACATCAGCCAAGGAGCCACAGAGCTGAAGGGTTCTCACTCTGCTGTGGATCTGGTCTCATCCTACTTCCAGTGGCACCAGGGCAAACAAACGGGGCTTCAGGGAAGACACTCAAAGGACCACAGTCAACCAAATATATTCTGGGACCCCTAAAACTGGGTTTCAATGTGCTGTGTTGTAAAAGAATCAGTCAGAGGAATTGAAAGCTTGAAGTATTTAACATTCAGGGCATGTGAGTCCAGAGTGAGTGCAACTACCACGCTGAGTGTGTGGTATAATAAAACTTCAGGTCCTGTCTGCTCCTGTTCATTGCTTTTCTTGCTCCATCTTTATGGCTGCATAAATCATAATAATTTTGCAAACTCACTGAATACTGAACTGATGCAAGATACAGAGTTCTCCATGTACAGATGCGTGCTTGCCAAAAGGCTGTGACTAACATCATAGCAGAGGCTGCCCACTGGTGCTACACAATTGTGCTCACTTTTTCTTAGGTTAACTTCATTACAGAAGTAGACTAGCAAGAGTAACACTCTATGTTTTAAATACAGAATCCCAGTTCTGCAATGTATAATAAAATCTTTAACATGGAGTATTTTCACCCCAAAGCCTTAAGATTTGTATACCAACAAAAGCAAGAGTCTTTGTAATACATTATGTTTTGCCACTTGGATTAACCTGGGGTTTCATTTACTGATCCAGCTTCAGAGGACTGAAGTGGACGAAGTTCAAACATTCCACAGATTCTTCTTCCATCAGCTTATAAAGCAATTGTGTCTTTCCCCAGCTTCTGTACTTTTTAATTAACAGAAACAAATCCAACGAATCCCTCCCACCACAAATATTGTGTGAGCGTATTTGAGTAAAAGCACTGATTATTTGTTGGTATACTGCTGCATCCATCAGTCTTAAATAATCATAAATAAAAACATTTGTGCTATTCTTTGGTACATTTCTGTCTGTTTAAACCACAGCTGAACTTTTTTACATTGTATAAACAAAAAATTGCACTTTTATCTTCTAGAGAGTCTTCCTCCAACAGACTTTCAGCTGAAGGATTCTTTATTGTACTCAAACCTTGTCCCATAAGAGTTGCTGCTGTTGCTCAGTTTATGAAGTATCTTAGAGATTTTGTTTGGCCCACAGCAGAAAACTCCAATGGTCTTCCTGTTAAAAAAAAAAAAAAAAAAAGAGGGGAGGGGAAGTTATGACTTTGTGAATAAACCATAAGAGAGAGAAGTGGATCCTGGCCTCATGGTATTATGCATAAGCCACCCACATACAGATTTAAAGGTGAGAACAGTTCACTAGATTATGCAGTTAGTTTTACTGAAGGCACCACATCTCTCCCAAGCACCCCTACAACAAACCCTATTATTTATCTGACTAAGTCAACTCTAAGGAAGAAGCGCTTCATCTTAGTCTCAAGATAGCAAATGATAAAATATTACTATTTTTCACTCTATTTTTTTTCCCATGATTAATCACTTTTTTTTGTTAAAAAGATGTCTCACTGTAAAGACTTCCTTAGTGTAACTCATGAATTACACAAGCATATCTAATCACTAACAGTGATTCGTTACACTAATGAAAACAGAGAACTACTAACCCATGATTATTTCTGGCAGCAACAGAATAATTTTACTGCTTTACTTTCACATTAGCATGTAGTTTTTCCTTCAGCATCTATATGGGGAAATCTTACAAAAAAGTCAAACACAGAGTATGATCCTTGTTCATCACCCATAGATCTCAGCCCGGGCTCCTTAGTCAACCTGACTTTTTCACAACATTCTACTGACAACAGCTCTTTGCTCTCTGGTTACCTTAAAAATAGGCTGTAAGTCAGACTTACAGTCACACAACATTTCAGGGCTCAGAACTTTAGTCAACATCAGAACAAAGCACATCCACCACAGCAGGACTGAGCCATTCACAATATTCACTATCTCCCTTTTTTTTAAAGATGAGGAGAGGGAAAGAAAGCAGAGAAATACAATGTAGTGCTGCCTTTTCTGTATCATATAAAAAAAAAAAAAATTATCTTCTTCCTGCTGAAATTGTGCCACTACAGAAAAAGATCTAAAAGATTTACTAGGATGAAGAAAAAGCATACAAGAGGGAACATGTCTCTAACTATTGTGATCTACAGCACCTACCAAGAGGATGGAGATTTGGGTTCTGGGTTCTGCCTCCAGGACTGTTTCGATATTTTATGCACTAACTATTTAATATATAATATTTTAGCATATGCAAGATAATCAAATTCAGTTTAAAGCTCCCTGTGTGTGTTTGATGAGAGGAGGAAACTGATTTAAGAAGAAATCTTTGGTGCACACTGCCACGTGTACGTGTCAGGTGTCAGGCAGCTGCTGGAGTAGCATGGCACTGCACGCTGCACCAGTGCACAGCAACACTGGCAGGGCACTCAAACATCAAAAATCACCAAAAACATCTGAGCACTCAAACAGCAAAAATCACCAAAAAGTTATGCAGGTAACTGCAGTGGTGTCCTTGTGCAGGCACCTTACAATGCAGATTTTAACTGCCTTCAATGACATCATCTCTCATTTCAATCCATAGCAAAGTCGTAATTCATACTTTTCTCACCCTTATGTTTACATATTAAGCTTTCCTGTTCTGGCAGTATTCCTTTTAATGGCAATGGGTGCTGTGCTGGTGGCTGAATTTGCTGCAATAATGAGAGAGCTGCTGCTCTCAAATAACAATCCTCAGCACTTGCAGACTCTGAAATCCCTGTAATCCGTGCACACTGGAGAAAAAGGATTCATGAGCTGCCAGCAAGACTCTGTCTTCTACTGTGTATTTAATTGAAAGAATGAATGTCGTTGTTGGGTTTGGTTTTTTTCTTTGCTTGTTTGTTTTCCTTTTTCTTTAGTTGAATTAGTACAGTGAACTGATAAAATAAACCCCAAAGAGTTCAGCTGCCCCTCTCTCTTTCATTACATATAAACAGCCATCAAAGAAAATACATACTGCCAATGTATTCCCATCCCAGCAACATCCTTCCAAGGTATACAGAATTTTAGTCTAGTGATCAGAATTAGAGGAAGGTTAAAGGATTTGCCTGAAGTCACACAAGAGACCCATGGCTAAGGTCTCCTGAAACCCAGCTGAGTCACTGTTCTGTGCAGTGAGCCACAGGCTCTCAGACTGCCTTCCTGGGATATCCACCACCAGCATCCAGTCTGGACACCCCTTCACACATCATCTACCTTCCTCCCCTGTGTCCCTGCCTGCAGATGCCTGCTCCCCTCCTCCCCCAGATCCTGCCTGGCTTCTGGAACACAAACAGAAATGTGGCTGAGGAAAGCTACTACATGGAGCAGCACATTACTACCCTGACTGTTTATCTATCATTTGTTTGGGACAAAGGCTCACTTTGTGTCTGAGATGAAAACAGGCAGCTGTGTAGTCCTATGTCTGAAAATCTTCATTAATACCATTACCATGTTTACAGTTAAGGAAAGTATGTTATAGGCCATTCTTTATAATAATTATAAACTTCAATTTAGAATTTACTTCTTCAGAGCACTAAGCAAGTAATTCCTCAGTGTTCCTACGTAATGAGTAGGTCAGCACATATTCTTACATCCATTTTATGAACAGCAGGAGTTGAGAGAGAGATTAAATATTTTGCTACATTGAGGGGACAGAGTATGAAATGTTCCTCTTTTAAATCCCACATTCGTTCCTAGAGAGAGGTTTCTCCTTTAGAACACATGAGAAACATATCATGGTGCTCCATGTTTTTTTTTCTCCTACAGGTATTCATGTCTTTTTCTAGATCATTCTCTACCTGGAAAAAGGCACATGCCCTTTTGACCTAAGCGAACTGAGCATGGTGCAAGCTTTTCATCCAGCACACAACTGAACAGGAACAAGGCTGTTGCTCCATTCCCCCCCAAAAAGCATGAAAAAGCAAGACCAGTAATTTATTGTGTAACTGTTCCAGTTCAGATTGCTGGGTCGGCAGGTGTCATATGAAATACGAACAGTAGATGGCATACATCTGCTCCTCTCCTCCCGAAAATCAAAAAGGAGCAGGAACCTGATGCTGGGTTGTCCCATGTCATGCTTTGAAGGTCTGGCAAAGCTCAGACACTTACAAATGCACTTTGCTTATTGGGGACCCATACAGCAACAACAGCAACAATTCACAAAGCACACAGCAATCAGACGGCTACACAGAGAGACAGAGAGCTTTGCCAGCTGCCTGTTTATTTATATGCAGCTTTTCCCAAAATCACAAGATAAAAACTGGAAAATATCTTGGCTGCCCATAAACAAGCCCAAGGGGATGATTGCAAATGTGAAAGTCTGAACACTGGCACCAGATGTTGGAAACAACTTGATTGACCTGTTTTGCTTTAGTTTGGTATTTTTGGTCTCTGTATAGCAGCAGGGGCATTTAGGTGGAAAGTTACAGAGAAATAAGAACTGAAATAAAGCTAGTAGCAGACCTGAAAATTGGACTAGAGGGAAAAACTAAAGTTCCCATCTCATTCAAGGAAATACAGAGAATAATTAGCTACAAAAGGTAAATTTCTGCAGGACAGGTGAGATTCAGGCTTTGCTACTGTGCACCATTACATGTAACTACATCTATAGGTACAGACCTATATAAACCTTGATAAAGAGATGACAAAGAGGGACAAAGCCTACATCTTAGCAAGGCAATCAAAAGAGAACATTATTTTGGTATTAAAGACACCTTGCTTGAAAATGGCAGCCCAATTTAAAGACCTGATGTGAAAATGCAGAGGAAATGGTACTTGAAGTCTAGTTTGGAGTAATGCAATGGAAAGCAAAAAAAGAAAAGTCAAGTATGACTACTATTACTACTACTGCTACTACTAATGGCTTCATCTATACTATGTGCTCTTACATCCTCGAAGGGAAGTGGCAGGAACCTCATAATTTTCATCTTTTAAAACTGCACTCACATAGTTAAACAAAGACATTAGAATGGAGTACAAAAGGTCAACAGCCCACTATGCAGAGATCTGTGAGCCCAGAGAGTCAGCTTGGTCCTCTGAATTCTCTCTTTCCCTCTCTTTCCCATGTTTCTTTGCTCTAAGCCCCTTCTTTCAGTGTGAAAATTCTACCAGAGATGTAGCAGCCTATGGGGCGTCCTGCTCACAACACCCTCTATGACCTGAATCCAAGACAAGTACTGTCAGCAGCTCACACTGCCCACAGTGAGACATTTGGCACTCAGTATTTCTCAAGAGCTAGGGCTCAGTGTCCCCTAGTCATATTTAGCCTCAGAAGAGGGGAGTCAACAAGCAGATTTCACTTTGCAGGTGCAAGAGAGGACAAAAAGTTCTTGAGGGAAAATTCTGCAGAGCACCTCTCAACCTGATGCACCCAGATTACTATCAACAGCTACTCAGGGGGGTTTGCTCCAACACCACTGACTTTTCCAGAAGTAGATTAAGGAAGAATCACACAGTCCCTTCTTCAGATCAGCTTTTGAGGCAATGAACTGCCAGTGGCAGGTAAAATATTCATCCAACAAAGTTGGATCTGGACAAAGACATTCTATATGTACGCCTTCTCTGGTTTACACTTGTCTTATTTCAGACCATAATATGCTTTCCCAGCACAATAAAAATGCATTGCCAGGTTTTAACAGAGAATATAAAATAGCTAGAAATACCCAAAGAGAATAAATCTTCTGAATAAAAACAATACAGGTAATTCAAATTCTTCCTTGTGAATTCTGTTTGTAAGGTAGCATTACAAATCATGAATCAACAATTTTAAGAAATGTAACTTTATATAAAGAACCAGCATATGCTGAAAGCAAGACATTGTCATGGACAAGAACATATGTAATCTCTGTGCAGTGAGATGGAAATCTGCTACTTTTATTTTCTGAGCCACTGAACACCTCAACTGCATAAGAAGCTGAACTGCTCTGAACGTAAAAAAAAAAAGTGTTTCAGTTTGTATAGGCTATCTCTCAGCAAGATAAATCCCAGAAATATTTTCATGCAAACATAGCTAGGAACAGATATGCTCAGCCATCCAGGTGTGGCACCCTTCAAGTGGACGAGCACTTACCTCCTATTGCACTTTGCTATGTCATCAAACAGGAGCTTCCACCGGGGTCGTCCAATCAAAAGCCTGGAGTTTAAAGCTTGATATTTTTCACCAATTATTTTCTGAAAGAAACAAAAAATTCCATTCTGCCTGATTTGCAAATTGCCTCATATCACCCAGGGCTCCCATTTCTGCTATTGGCTGACTTGCTGGAGTGCTGAGGTGTAAAACCTGAGCACAAGTACCAAACAGTTGTGATGGGAGCTGCAGCCATTTTATGCACCAATACCTCTGCTCAGTATCTTTTCAATGGCTCTCCTTGGTGTTATATACATTGTCCCTCATGCAGCTGCTCATTAATTTCTACATTACTTTTAAACCAATTTATTTAATCCATAAAACAATACCCATGCTCCTGTTACTCATTCCCACACTGGCTTTTAATGCTAAGCTGGAAGAAATGCTGCTGATGCAAAAATCATATTTTTGTCTGAAGTCTTTTTTTTAAACTTTGTACAAGTAACTATTAAGATGACTAGGTCTGAAAAAGCAACAAGGGAAATCTTACTTTTCTCCCTGAGAGTAGTCTGCCAGCTGTTTTGAGCTGCTGCAACAGCAGAAAGCAGCCAAAACTGCTCCCCAGATGGAACCCACTCCATTCCAGAATGCTAACTCACCAGCCTTTTGATAAGGTGAAATGCCCTCCCATTGCAGGGCACAACCCTGGGTTTGCTGCCCTAACAGAGCAACAAGAGGCAGAGAGCCATCCATTATCTAGGCTCCCACATTCCCTCCCTTGCTGAACAATCCGAAACACTGCTCACACCAATGCAAACACAGTCCTGGCCAACTCAGCCTCCCTTGGGTTTTCATACACAAGAGGCACTTGCTGCAGGGTGAGCTCTTACCACACAGGCACAAGGGCTTCTCACAAAGGGAGCAAGTAGTGTAACTGCCCAAATTTTGGCAGCAGTCAGCACTTTGGACAAACATCAGTGAACACACCACCTGTATGGCCATGGAGACTTAACTCCTTGAGCAATTATGAGCAGCACTATGCTTCATGGCAGTTTTGTTCAACAGCACAAAAAAATGACTCTAAAGAAGGACTTCAATCAAAAAGCTGACTTAAATAAATTCAGCAGCTGCTTAATTAGCATCACTATCCAGTATTTGTGTACTATATAGTATCAGAAAAAGTCCCTTTGAATTTACTATTATTTCACTTTCCCTATCACATTGCATTGCAGTCCTGCTTCAGGTTTTAATTTTAACCTAACAACTACATACCAGGTTCATCAATTAGGCATTTTCAAGTTCTCCATTTCCATCAACATATGTTGCCCAGGCATTACATTTGTCATAGTCATAACTACTGTAGCTATCACATCATTTAAACCACAGGACTGTGTTCCTACCAGAGCTGTGAATGTTATGCTATCTCCACCTGATAGCAGGCAGATCAAAATCCTTTGGGCATGGTTTTTCACTGCATTTCATGTATTGCAGTAATTGTTAGGCTTGGCTCTGGGCCCTCTGTAGTCAATGCAAAGCTTCCTGACATGGCACAGTAAAGACTTGTACCTAGGCTTATGTGCTAAATAATGTAAAATGAAGGTTGCAAGCATAAATAGTTACATGAGATGCCAAGAGTTGGGGAATTAGCCTGGCGTTAGCGTGGGCAATACATGTCAATTGACAGTTCAGTATAATTTCCAGTCTTACACATCAAGAAATTTCTATCTTTCATCTATATATGAGACAATGAAATGAAAAGCTTTTAAAAATAGCTAGGTTCTTTCACGATATATATGGGACAAGAAGATCCGAGCTTGTGAGTTCCTAGAACTATTCTGGTTTGGTTCATAGCCCAGAAACGATGCAGATTTCCCATCAAACATGGCCAACTGTCTGGTCTGTGGCCTGGCCTGGAAGGACCTTGTTCTCCTAGAAAAGGAAGATAGGGATTTCTGCCTGCACCTAATTGAGTTAAGGGTACTGCACTAGACTGTCTTTATGCTGTGGGGATGAACTGGCTGTCTTGCTCTATTAATGAATCAGTCACCCGAGTTTATGGCCTCATCTCCTGTTTTTACCATCTGCAGTAATCCCCTTCTGCCTTTGACTGACAGTTTGCATTGCCTATTACTCCAAGGTCTAGTTTAGTTTACAAACAACATTTGGCCACATACCTGTATTCCATCTGTTTGACTGAGGTACAGCTGGATATTTATATAGTCTGGCCGATTCTCCTGCCAAAGCTGGGAGGATGATAAAAACAGCTAGTGAAATAATATTCTTTTTCTTAATGTAAGTGTGAAGTCACTTGTGCCTACTATGCTGAGGTACATGGGTTTCAGCATCAATGAAGTAAGCTTTTCAATGAAGAGGATGTGCTTGTATAGCACATCATGCCATGTAAAAAATATTATTTTAGGAAGCTCCATGGCTCCTAAAATATACTTGAAATTGTAAATCCCACTCCCTTTTCAATCTGCCTACTAGCCAAATGACTAAAGGTCACTCAAGGCTTCCCAGACTGCATGTGCTTCTTCTTTCATCTCATAAAGTAGTCTGGACACAGGTAAGTGTCCAGGCTACTGGAACATGGCAACACTGCAATGAAACATTGGTGATGGATGCTCAAACTGGTTTTGCTCCAAGAACAAGTGAAGCCTGGATCAGGCAGCCCAAGCTACTGCTGGAGCTCACTCGTTTTGAGCAAGGCTGCCATCCTCTACAAAATGCCAGGTGTGTGGTGTGGGCATACCTTGCATTTAAGCTGTCAGGATCCCTCCAAGCAACACCCATTACCTTGTTATGCAACATACAGAGCAGATCTGCAAACCAGCGGAAAGACTCAATGTCCCTGCACACCCAAATGAAGTAGAGTCTTCTGAGCTTGTAGCATTTCCAGCCGTCACTTGAAAATAAAATGTGTGGGTAGTTAAAAACTATAATTTAAAAAGGAAACATTAATGAGGATGCTTTATATTTATTAATGGAAACATGAATTTCCTTTAGAAGCTAACTGCTAAGCTGCTCTTCAAGCTATGACACATCAGACGCTGAATTGACCAGCACAGCCTATTTGGATTATCCTGAGAATATTAAATATCTAGCACAGAGCTAACAGCCATCACAGACACTGCTTCCACACTAGGAAGTTGTCAGCTATACAGATGATTTGGGCAGCAAATATGGATTCATATATCATCATCAAACTTTTATTTCAAAGCAAAGGAGACATTCTAAGTTCAAGTGTATTATGTCAATGCTTTATTAGGTTTATAAAGAGGTCCGTAAGTGGAAAATATTGACAAATGTAATCATGTCAGGACTTAATTCTGCCTTTCTATATGAAAGGCTTTGGTTGATTATAATTAATACTGTAGCAAAATCACAAAGACCAAATGAAATCAGAGCTCCATTGTGTTAGGGAGCTGTGTGATATATTACAGACCTCAGAAAATGCTGGTGGATAAAGTGCAGCCATGGGCAGATTCTGGCATTGCATTTAGAAAAACAGGACTCTCGTGTCAGATTTCTAATTCAATTAAAACACAAAAAAGTACAAAGGAAGGATTTGAATTAACTAGGAAAGAAAAGAGAAATAAAAATATCCTGATGAATAATGAGTTCAAATAAAGCACAAGTATTCAAGAAGCATTTTCTTAGTTAGCCAACAGTGGTTTTTGTTGTTCTAATCACTGAAATGGTCAGTGCATAGTTTCCTCCTTTTCCTCCTAGAATGATTTTCAGATAGAGAAGAGCATAGCCTGTTCACTTAAAATTAAAATGCCAGTCCTAGAAGCCAGGCCTGGTCAAAAAGTTTCATGATACATCTCACCATACCCACTGTACTTTATTCCAAACTGCAGAGTTGCTGGCATATCCAGCCAGGATATAGGGTTAAGAGATCTATATAAGTGATGGCTCCAACCAGTGTCTTGCCTCCCTATACATCTGCTCTGAGGAGCAAGGATGGAGACATCAGCAGCACCTCAGCAGCACGTAGAACTGAGGACTTGCCTTTCATGTAAACTCCCAAGAGACAGTAAAAAAAGTGCTTTCAGACTGTGTCTTTCAAGTCCTGATTTCCAATTTTTTATTTGTTAACTGCTGACTTTCTAAACACGATTTCCTCCATCTCTTTCTGACTGCCTAGACTAAGACAAGCACTTAGGAAGGGTCACAACCTGGTCAGATATGACAAGAGGACTATAAGCAGTAGCAAGGAAAATAAATGCTTTTCACTATAAACAGGGATAAAAGAGAAAAATGCAAGGCATTTTGTATTGAAACGCTCCAGTTCAGTAACAAAACACCACTTTCGGTGATGAAACACTGCATCTGGACAAAGAGACTGGACTGAAAGACTTCATCAAACAAATCCAGCATAGATTTAAAAGAGCACCCCAGACACATATGCCTGGGTCTACCTCCAGCAGGATATATTGTGCAGGAGAGGTGCAATCCCCCATTACAAAACCCATCTCTTGTGTGTTTCTGTGTTACACTGCCCATAACAGCCATTATTTCCAGACTCTTGTGCATAAAAGCCTCTAGCTTTCCATAAAGTACATAATAATTTCTTAAAATAGGGCACAGGGTTCAACAGCTAAGTGGAGGGAAGGGCAGGGGCATGAATCAAATTATGTACATACAACAGGAAAACAACAGAGCAGGAAACAAGATTTCAAGGACAGACTTTGGATCTCTCCAGACCTGAGTGTCCTTGACACAACAGGACTGGCCTGGCTGCTCTGCAGCGCTGGCACCATCAGGCAGTTTGCTAGCTCTTACCTGCCAATATCTGCTTCCAAGACAGGGCAAAGACACACACAGATCAGCCACTAAACCAGCGTCTTGTTGACGTTTAAATACTGAGGAGGGAAGCAGACTAAGACTTCTGCTTTCCCCCGGAATGATTCCCTTGTATATAACACAGTGCACAAGGGGAAGAGCAGCTAAAAAGGCAGGTTATGGAATTAGCTTCTTGGAAGTCAGTTTATGGCTTTATGCAGATAAATGGACATTGCAAAATCCTTTGGACACTACCATTTTCTCACAGTGTCTGTGAGAACTCCTACAGCCTCAGATAACACACATTCGAGGCAAACATCTAATTACCTGCTGCTGGCCCATCTTTGTGTTCCGTGACATTTTTGCTGAACGCTATCAGGGATAATCCATCACAAGGAAAACAGTCATTTTATCCACCTGAGCCCCAGGCTTTCAGCAAAAATGCACCCTGGTTTTGAGAAGGTGATCTGTATGCTCTCAGGAAAAGAAAATGAGGGAGCCCAAGATGGTCTTTGGGGGCTGCAGCACCGTGAGACACACAAGGCTAATAACCTTCAGCACTTGGCACTGTCAGGTCCAGCCCAGGCTAAGGACAGAAGAATGTTTACAGCACCTAAATTCCACACTTCAGCTTCACTTTGGAGTTAGAGCTGACCACTGGCATGCTCATCTTGCAAGAAATGCTTTAACTGTGCACTGCAAAGCCCTCCCAAAGCCAGATGGCCTCTCAGCCTCTCAGGGAAGGTTTGCTGCTTTGGCTGGCTGTTTACACTGGGTCTTTGACACAGGGGTGCTAAACCTGTGACTGGAGCCCTTAACCAATAACTCTAGAAAATATAAATAAAATCAATAGCAATCATAAAAGGAAGCCTATTTCACATAGCATAAGATTTAATGGGAACCATGCTGTCAATGTGACAGAAAAACAAGACGTTAAATGTTTAATCTGCATTGAATATCAAAGGCTTTACATTAAAGTGAAATTTAAAAAAAATGAGAAAAACATGAAGGGAAAAATAGAAAAATGCATATCAGAAATTTAAACTTTTCAAATGGAGTTAAACATCTGCATACTACCTGAATTCAGACTGATCCCCTTCTATTAAATCCTCAAGCTTAGATATTTAAAAAGTCAAACCAGGAGAGTTGGTCCTACATTTCCAGCAAAAGGATTGTCACAACTGTCTGACTCCCAAAAACTGTTACTGTACACAGCCTCACCTAAGCTGGGACTGGGGGAACAGGTCCTGCTGAAGGGCTGTGACTAGATTAATCACAACCTTGACTGGTGGCAGGATACAAAGGCTGGTGACACTGTCCCAGTTCAGGTGCATCTCTGCCACTACTCCTTGGGTTACAGAGCTGGTCTGAGAGGATTTATGCCTTTTAGGGACATCTCAGTCCTCTACCTCTTTTCAAGGAATCATTCACTTAAGGCAGTGGAAGTTTTCTGAGACCCTCAAAGCCTTTCTGACATGCATCGCTGCTGTAAACTGTGACAAAATGACTTTAAAGGCTTAAGCTCACTTACAGCAGTGTGTTGAGCACAGATGCAAATGGTGTAACCCCAATACCTCCAGCCACGCAGAGGCTGACCTCGTAGTTCAGGGATTCCTCAAAGGGACTTCCAAAAGGTCCATCCACATACAGTCTGCATAAAGAGCAAAAAGCACACTTTTAGAAGAAGCTGCTAACATAAGACAAAGGTAAAGAAAAAAAAGCTGAATTAAAACCCTACAAAGAATTTCTTTTAACTTTTTATTAGTTTTCAGATGCAGAATGTGAAAATCTTTTTCCTGGAAAACTTTATGTGGGCAGGAATGAATGTACAGGTGGCAAGAAAAAACTGTTACCTAAAATCTCTTGGCATGTTCCATGATTAGACAAGCTATTTTGCAATTGAACAAGTGGAGGTAACCAAATTATGGCTTCCTATTTTGTCTGGTGTTAGAGGGCAAAGAAAGGGAACTAAAAACAATGACTTGGAGGGTCATAAGTAGGAAATAAAGTAGTTTGGCTAGGCCTGCCTAGAAGGTTCATCTTATACGCATTTTCTGAAGAGGGAGAAAAACTGCTGAGTTTTTCCCCTTTGACTCATGCCTATCATTATTGTAACTATTCTGTCCACTTGATCTTAAAGATTATTTACAAGATTGTGTGCCATTTCCAACCCATTTTTAACAGTTCAGATACTACTGGGTAATACATTGACTATAATTTACAAGTCAGCTTTAGGTATTCTCAAAAGTTTGACCTCCTACCAGATCTCTCCTAGAGTGCCGACAATCTGAGCAAGGTCACCCATAGACAGCTGAAAATTTATGGGCTGGAAGATTTCATGCACTATGGAAAACCAACTGCATATCTTACCTCAGCAACAGATTCATCTTTAGAAACTGCTACAAAGAGAACTTGAATGGGACATTTACTCAAGGCCTTTTCTGTTCACGAGCGACTCACTGGATCAGCATGTTTTATTTAGGGAACTGCAGAACACAGCCAGGTGTGGTGGGACCAGCACTGTGTGCAGCAGCTCAGGGAACAGTATTTGCCCACAGGACTGCTGACCGAGAGCAAGCTTTGGCCTGAGTCCACTAAGGAGCTCCAACACACATCAGTTTCATGCACACACACTGGTACTTATTGCACAACCAAGCTGCACATACTCCATGTCTAATGAAAGGGCCTAAGCGCCTCCTTTATAACAACAGCCAGAGAACTGAAGGCAGAGAAGACATCTCCTTTCCCAGATAAAGCCTTCCAAACCTCATCTGATTAATTCCTTTGGAGGGATGGATTTTAGCCATAACTTAAGTTCCCAGTCTGATCTCATTTCTTTTAGTTTTGTGGTCTGACCCTTGGCATCATCTTAGCAGTCAAGACAGCATCTTGTCTGGGTGTCTTTGGCCAATATGGTCCTTTTTAGGAAATTTTTTCCAGACCTCTGCTATTGTTGCTTGATATGCCTGATATGTTAGGCTCCTTCTTCTGTGGTGCCTTAATTGAACACAGATAACTACCAACTTTCTGATGGATCTGAAGGCTGATCCTTGACTATGTCCTGTCTTACAAACTCCTTACTTGGTTTCCTACCTGGAGAGAAAAGGAGAAGACACTGGCCCAGCCACATCAGAAGGCATTGGAAATGTTTTTAAGCAACCAAATTTTATAACTAAGCTGTCTTCAACCTAAATATGCTTACTCTTATTTCTGCATTTATAGTCTCTATAGTAATCTACATTCTCTTGGAGAATCTCAAAGCTTTGCAATGTCAGATATATTAGCTCCAGCATGATGGGAATATTAGAAAAACAAATTCACTCCTTACTTAGGACACACATATTTTTTTACACAATACAGCCAAGAAAAACTTAACTGGTCATGTGTATACAATGTAAACAGAACTTTAATCATCTGCTCATTAAATGTTTCCTCTTACATAATACTTTATACCACATTTACTTAACCAGGCTTTATTTCCCACTAATGAAATGATATCACTGCTGGTGCAGAGTGCAGCAGCAGCTGCTTTAAGAGATCTAAAAGTTGCACTGTTTGATGGAGGAGGTAAAGGAGCAGCTCTTATTTAAATAAGCAACAGGGGAAATGTTGAGAAGCAGGCTTTAACACTGAAATAATCTGGTCCAAGGAATATTCTGAAAGAAGTCCACGAATGTCATGGGTTTCAGATGTATATGTAACAGATGTAACAGAGATCTAATTTTGGGATGTTAGAGTATGTAAAAAACAAACAAACAAACAAAAAACGCCCAAAATAACTGGAAAACAAAGAGCAGCAACCCTGGCCTACTTCATATATGTGTTACCTTAATCAGCCCCACCTAGCTGGTTAAATCTAGAGAATTGCTCCTAAAGATATGAAGGACAAAAGCACAGGCCTGAGGGAAATTCCTTACATTCTGGACAAGCAGCATTGACTTTCCTTTGGATACACAAACCTAAAGCCAACATTTTGAGTGAAAAACACAACATAATGAAACAAAAACAATCAAAGCATGTTTTTCCAGAAATTACCTCGGCAGATGTGACAATTGTTATTTATTGTAGGAGTGCCTTAACGTAACTGCACTACTTGAGGACTACCTGGATGTATGTATGTATGGCTGATCTCAGAGGGATTAAGAAATTCCTGGAAAGTCAGAGAGTGCCTCTGAATAATACTGACATGATCAGGAATGGAAAAATGCAAAACTAGATCTGGTCACCAGAAACCAGTCAAGCAGAGTGCCTGCCAGAAATTCAAGAAACAACCTGCAATTAAATATGCATTTTGGTCAGAATGCTCCAGTTTGTGGTCCATTAGCCCCATCTGACCTGCAAAATATTTCTATTTGCCCACTGTGTCTTCCTCTGAGGGAGTGAGGAGCAGTTGCTTGGACAGCAGATGCAGTCAGAGAAGCCAAGGGCCTACTGCTGTGTCTGCATGTGGTCCAGCACATAGCAGCCAGAAGTCACTGCTTCCAAGTGTGAAAAAGAGAAATGGGGGAAAACCTGGAGAAATATTGCTACTGTGTTAACCCATTCCACCACTCAGAGTGCCTGAAAAGACTGATTCCAAGCATAACATGATCCCCCTAGAAGATTTTACTGGAGGTCATCAATATGCACTATTTAATCCCATTTTACTACGGGGGTAATTTACAACTGAGACAAATGTGGCCCTGATGCCTTAATGGCAGTGGTCATTTATCCTTTTCTTATTCAGGCCAGTGGAAGCAAGAAACCTCCTGATGCCATATCAAATGGTTCAGGGTTGAACAGAGCAGTGATTCAGTCACAGACTTCTGCAGAGATTATGCAATTTTTGTTTCCTGTCAACATGTTCCTCCTTTCATTTGGTAGGGCAGAAAGCTTTTGCATAAATACAGTTCATTATTGAAAATTAAATATCACAGTGCTCAATAAAAAGACAAGGGGGGTGAGATGACTTTTTACTTCTTGAGCTGTGGCCCAGATATATCACACTACCATGCTATGCTCTCATATCCTCCCAGCTTTTATTTAATTTTATTCCCTTCCTTCATTAACATGAAGGAAGGGAATGGAATTTTCCTAGAAGTTTAGAAATTGCCCCTTCAGGCAAACATTCAAATAACAAGTTGTTCTTTTCACATATATTTACTTCCAGTCTTAGGAGTGCTCTTGCTTATTATTGTGGCACAATTTTTTAGCTCAGATAGAGAAAAAGCAGCTCTTCAAAGCAGAATACATCACAAAAAATAGCAGAGCACAATATTAAAAAGCATCTTACAGATATTTCTATTTAAAGCACACTTCCATTCTACAGTGCAGTTTTACCAAAACAGCCTAACAAGCACTAAACCAGCTTGTTCCAATGCTGGGCAATGCTACTGCACTAACACGGGGCTGCCCTTAAACTGTCTCAGGGACACAGGCAGCTGTATTGCTTTTGAGATCCAAGTCATTATTTTCCATAAGGAACTGCACAGTGATGTGTGGAGATAGCTGCTCACATCTCTTGGACTTGGCTCTCAGTGCCATGCTTTACTTCAGGTTGTAGGAGCCCTTAGAAAAGATAATGTACAATGCTGGATTGTATTTCACAACCCAACAGTAAATGATGTCATCACTTTTTTTACTAGGCTCTCTGGGAGCTACTGTAAGACATTATGTGGGATATTAGTGCAATAACAGATGGATAGGGGAGTTAAATCAAGAGCTCGTAGGAAATTTTAATTAAAGCGGAATCATCATCTGCAAGCTGAACAAAATGCTTGGATACAAAGTACCACATAGAGCACAAAAAGTGAAATCCCAGTCTGACTGAGGTTTCAGGCAAAGTTCTTATCAGTGTCAGCTGAAGAACAATTTAAACCAGCAGCATGAGATTTTATATCCTTGGCATTCAGTTCTTACTAAGATCCACATGTAGGTATCTTTGTGTGAGCACACTGAGTTCTGGATACAGTCACAAGACACAGTCAATAAAGCTAATGGAGCTGAATTCCTGATTCCTTAGGAAAACATCACTGGCATTCTCCAAAATCATAACAAAATCAACTAATCAACTCTACTCCCATGCTTGTTCTTCTCTTTTACTTGTCCCACTAAAGCCACATCTCAGTACTTATGGATTCAGCCTGAGAACTCCAAGGAGCCGACTGTCTGATGGCTGAAGTAATTTCCTTATGTTCTTCTGCTGCTCTAACTCTGCTGCACCAGAGAGATGCAATAATCTCTCTCTGATAACCCACACTATCAGCTTCCACCCCCACATGACAAATATTCAAACAAGTGCCTCCATGTTCCTCCCACACTTTCCTTCATGCCTAGGAGGGAATCACAGTAAACATCTGCAGAGCTATCTCATTATCTCCTTTCAAATTCCTTCTTAAGACTCCTCCTTCCTCTGATACAGGCTCCTGATGTGCTCATCGTAGCTCAGTAATACTCTGGATCAGTACTGTCTCACTGTTTCCCTGAATTTTGCTGTCTGATTGTATCCATCTGTTGTTTGCTGTTTCTCCCGTTTGAGTTGGTTTGTCTCTCTGCTGTGTGGCTCTGTCTATCAGAAAGGCTTCCTGATGCATGACTCCTTCTTCAGGGCACTAGCATAACAGAGATCAGAGAAGGATTGCTGGAAGCCACCCAAATCTGAAACTTGTATCAGAGACCATCTTTCATAGTCTGCAGAAAGCAAAACTGCACTGTTCTAGAACATTTTGAAGTCCAAGGCTCAATTCACATCTTTTCAGTAAAAGCCCAGTTACAAAAAATGATGTGATTTTTCAAAGAAGCTCCATTTACTAATAACAAATATTTTAAAATATTTTCTGCAGCAAAAATCAAGACAGCCACTTCATTTTCCAAAGTCAACATACAATACTTCACAACATCATTTAAGCCTTAATTTATATGTGTACACTTTGGCACCATTTTAACAGAGAGGTTGTGATTATTGACAGCATTTCAGCACCAAAAGCCTTTTACAAAAGAACCACTAGTGAACAAAGCATGCCATCCTTGGCTTTTATGGCTTTCCAAAACTACAACAACATTTCAAGGTTTAAAAGTGTCACAAAATGTGACATCTGGCATGTGTGATCAGAGATTCCCATGTGTTCTCCTGACACTGTGAAGGATGATGTTTCCATTAAAGCAATCAGCAGCCTCTTAGACAAGTAAGCTTGCAAAACCCAGTGGGTCCAATTAAACTTATATACTGTTTTGTGCAAGATTGAAAAGGGTTATGATTCTAACTCAGGTTTCATTAGCCATCTTCTCCTGATTTTTTTATACTGTTTTAGTTTAATTTCTGGTTGTTTATTCACATTTTTTTCCTTCCAATTCCTTTTTTCCTTCAAAAATATTCTTTTAGTATGTACTAGAGCTTGCAGAAGTTTCCTTCTCTTTTCTACAGAAGCTGAGTCCTTGATCAGCTAGTGAAATATCTGATTGTAACAACAAGGATGGCTCAAAGAACTATAGAATCAATTAGCACCAAATTTTCTTCAAATAGAAGCCTGCTAAATCATTATTATTTTTAGAATCCTATAAGAACCATCAGTTTTAGTACATCTCAGTTCCATTTAATTCTCTCTGACTGGGCAAAACAAAACAAAATCACCTTTTTCCACTTTTTATACTCTCAAGGGCCCAGAGGAAACTAAGGAAGCATTTCCAGCTCTACAACATCCTTAGCAAGAGGAAGTATGTTGAAGGCATGATGATAAGGGTAAGAAAGCGGAACAGCTGAGCAGGCACCTGTATTTTTATGGCTAATGCTCCTCCTGTAAATCACAAACCGAGATCCGTGGGTTTCTATGACACACGGTGAAGATTCGAGAAGATTCCACCGGAGTGGGCTAGAACACTAGAGCAGCAAAAGTTGTGCAATTACCTTTTGGGAGCTGGACTTGTAACAGAGGAGTGAGGAGGAGGAGAGAAGAAGAAAAGAACCTCCTAACTATGAATGAGAAGTTAAAAAAACCATGGTGATTGAACTACCACTGGTGGCAACAGAGAACAGACTTGCACCTCTGATGGACACTCTTGTAAACACAGCTCTTCCTTGTTCATGACTCCCACAGCAATCTGAAAGCAACCTCTCAGACCAAGTTAGTTTCCGTCAAGACTGAATAAAATTATCTAAATATTGCCTGAAGTGTTTATGGAAAACCCATATTTCTGACTGCTCATTGCTGACTATTACAGGAGAGAAGCAACAGTTTACACCATTCACTTACTCCCTTAAAAAGGTCTGTAAAATCACTATGAGAGCTACAATCAAATATAATTATAAACCGAGGCAACTTTGTTCTCTGAAAGTACATGTACTTTCTGTACCAAATTTTTGGGTCAATATTCTTAATTAACGTTGCATTAATTCTTCTCCATGGCAACCTTTTTAAGGTCATTTTTACAAAATGTTCTCAAAATGTATTCCTTTGATTAAAGAACACACAATTCATTTTATTATATCAAGAAATCTCGTTGTACACCTTTTTTCTTACCAATTTCAATTTCTATCTTGTAAAGTGCCTTTGCTCTCTGTAAACTCACATCCTACCAATTTTGCCTGAGGTAATCAAGAAAAATTAAAAGAAGAGCATTTGTAATGACTGCACCACCTATTGCATCCTGCTTTTTGCAAATTTATTTGTTACATCATTAAGTGGTAAGACGCTGCAGACCAGCAACCACAATGAGGTAGAATGTGCTGGCCATATTTCTCCACAACCCATTCACTGACATGGTAGTTATCTGCTTATTTCACTGCAAACTGTATTTCTGCTTTAGAGTAATCCACTTCCATACTTATCTTTGGTCTCTTTCAATATTTATAGGAAGCTTTCTGTTGCCTAGACTGCTGCCTTTGGTGGTCATCTCAGAGAGGAGACAGATGGCATGGAAGTAGTGCCAATATTGGTCCTCTCCCTCGCTTGGTAAATGGTACTCACTGAGACAGGATATCCCATGTCTCCACACCAGTGGAAATACCTGCAGCATCAGTTTCTGTAGAAGTCTGGAAGGCAAGGTGGCTAATGTTCGTGTTGTAAACAGCAACAGCTGGATGGACAGCTGTGGAGCCAAACAAGGATTGTTGGTAGCAAGAGCCAAGCATTGTTTGCATTAACACACTGTGAAAAAGAACAGGATGTGGCTGGAGAAGGGGCCATACAGATGTAGGGCAGCACTCTCCTGGGACAAACATTCTTGTTCTGGCTCCTGGAGAAGAGCACAACAGAGTACAGCACAAGTACAGGAGTGAGGTCAAAAAGCAGGAATGGAACGTAGAGGGGGGATCAAGATCACCAAAGACCTCGGACCCCTTTCTATACTGATGCATATTGATGCAACCACATTGCAGATTTCAGATGATGTTTCAAGTTTTTTGCATCTCTAATTATTACATATTAACCAGCACGGTAAGTCTAATGTATTTCCCTCAAGCCAGGGTTTGGGTATTTTCCATTGATGTAAGAATGGGAGAACTACATGAGAGTTTAGGAAAACCTGAAAGTACATACGTGAGTTTCACATCCCTGGCAGCTCCTTTCCAGTTACAAATATACTCAGGAGACATATTATACCAAAGGGCAAAATACTTCTTTGGATAGAGTAGGCTGGGGAAAAAGAAGACCACTCTGGTTGAGCATCCACACTGCCATAGGCTTTCCCAGTCAAGCTCCAGTACACCTTAGGGATGGGAAAAGAAAAGCTGGCTTCTGCTGACAAATCACAAGGATGACAAAGCACAGGATTTAAAATCCTAGCTAGGTATCTGCAGAAACAAAAGGGGAGGAGAGAAGCAGCTGACTGAAGTGCTGGCAGATACAGCTGCCAGCAGATCAATCTGAAGACAAGGACAGGCATATCACAGTTCTCTCCAAAGTCAGCCTACTCAGGCTCTTTGGACTGGATTAAATAGAGACAAAGAACTCAAAATTAAGAGAATATAAAGAGAAAACAAAGAAAGGCAGATCTCACAACAAATTCTGCAGTTGGAATGAAGCAGTTACTCCTGCAATCAAATGGAATCCTCAATACCTGTTAAACCTAAACTCAAATATTCTACCTAAAATGTAATACAGCTCCTAGAAAAATTTGCCATGTCTCACTGCAAACTCCTTCTTGTCTTAGGGCTTACACTGGGTAAACAAAGTGACTTTGTCCAGTCACAAGACCATCTTTTATCTGGAAGACTCTCTTTTTAAAACAATGTCTCTCATGGCTACGCTTTCTTTAAGGAAAGATGTTCTCTGTGAGCTTCACATCCTCCACAGGCCAGTGATTGTGCCTATAGAACTAGGTTTCCTTTGGGGCAACTTTATGAAACAAGTCATTATTGGCTTGGGGTCTGTAAAATATCTTTGCTTGAATTGAGCTGCCAGAAAGCCTAGAAAGAAATTCTCTAAATATGCCTCTGACAGTTGAAGAGAAAGGTCTGCAAGACAGTGATAATGCAACTTCAGATGGCTTCCAGATGTTCAGTGATGGTCAGACAAGCTCATTTCCTTAGGCAGAGAGTCTCTTATCTGGAAGGGGGGATACAGACAACTGGCAAGGCCAAAATGTAAAGAAAGAACACCTGCCCAGCAGTAGACTGAACTATACACAGTTGGAATAATATGGCAGACTAAGGATGAGATCACCCAACTTGGAGCAGGAATTTCTGAAGTCAACAGAAGCCTACAGATGAGTCTGCACATAGATTCACTGGCAGAAGCTTATCATCTCCCAGAAAATATACTGCATTACATCATAGATGAGCTCAATGCAGTCCTGACTATCTTGACCTCCTCTTTGTTTTTCTCTGACTATGCTCCAACTTCTTATTTCCAGTTCTGTTTTTCAGAGTGAATGGCCTATTATTGTCTGCAGCGTTCCAGTTTCAGTCCTGCCAAGGCCCTGTATAATGACATTACTATTCATAGGTGGCAGTGTCATTGCTATTACCTTTCTAGCCATACAAAGATGCCTCTGTGCAGCTGCCTTGGGTTATTCAAAATAAAGAAATTTTTATCCCTTGAATTTTTAAATTCCTTCAAGCTCTTACCTTTCAGTGTGCTCATATTAAAAGAGCCTTACTTTTTAGCACTTTTCTATGAGTTACATTTAAGAAGCTTACAGAGAACAGGTGATCCCAAACAAAACAGGTGAGTGATTTGGTGAGAGACAGAGAGATACAGGACTAGTGTTTAATTACTGCAAATACATCATTCTTTTCCTAACCCTTCCCACCCTCACTTTTCATAAATATCCTGAGGTCTACAACCCACTGGACGTGAGACACTGCTGCAGGTCAAGGTGACTGAACAGAACAGAGGCTGGCCATCACAGCAGAATGAACACCTCTGACACAGAGTCAGGGTCTAAGCCAAAGGAGCCTCTCCTGCAGGTTCCATATCAGCTCCTATTGAAAATGAACCCTGAAGCTGCTGTGCATATACACAGAGAAACACCACTGGGTGTGACTGGTCTTGTCATGATACACAACAGCTCATGACACATGAGACTTCTTGCACAAAAGCAGTGTCTCGCCCCTCCACACTGATCCCCATCATGTTTGTCATCATTGTGAGACGCAGATCCCAGGACTGTGTCTCAGGTCTAATCTCAAATGACAATGTTGACCAGAGAGGAGAAGAAGTTCACACTTTTAATCCCATCTCTCTCATGCTTATCCACCATCATTTCCAGAATGTCACTTACATCTTCAGTTAATGCTCCTAGTTTTGGTGAAACCAGAAAGCAACACATTCTCAGAACTCTCCTCCATGAGATAGGATTTAGTTTAAGTTTAATTAGCTGAGTGCTTAAGTTTACTTGAGGCTGCACCTCAAATCCTGTGTTCAGTTTTGGGTCCCTTATTGCAAGAAAGACATTGAGCTGCTGGAATGCGTCCAGACTGACAAGGGCAATGAAGCTGATGAAGGGTCTGGAGTAAGTCCTATGAGGAGTGACTGAGGGAGATGGGGTTGTTTAGCCTGGAAAAAAGCAAGCATAGGAGGGACCTTATCACCCTCTACAACTCCCTGAAAAGAGGCTGTAGCAGAGTATTCTCCCAGGCAACCAGCAACAGAACAAAAGGACATGGACTCAAGCTGTGCCAGGGGAGGTTCAGGTTGGACATGAGGAAGAATTTTTTCACTGAAAGGGTGGTTAAACATTGGTGACATCCAGCCACCATCTCTGAAAGTGTTCAAAAAATGAATGTAAAAGGGACTACATTAGTGAAATGGTTTAGTTGACTTAATGATGTTTGGTCACAGGTTGGACTCAATAATCTTGGAGGTTTTCTTCCAACCTTAATGAGTCTGTGATTCACACATTTCACACTTTATTACACACAGACAAAAGGCTGTTATAAAGTATGAACCTAACAGTTTCCCCACCCCATGTCAGTCTTATTCAACAATTTCTATTTTGATGAACTGTCTGACATTTCTGCCTATTGCAACTCATCTTCCTTTTCTTCCATCCATCTTCTAAAACCTGCCAGATGATTCAGAAATTTTATTCCATCTGCTCTGATATACACTATCCACCCTGGTCCAATATCATCCAAGGATTTAATTAACTTGGTGTTTACATCTCCCTTCTTATCATTCATTATTTGATCTATTGAAAGAACATATCCCAAGATTAATTGCTCCCAATTTGATACCTTACTCATTTTAAAGCTCTCTGCTTAAGAACTATTTGCTGCTTCCCACTTGTCAACATTGACTTTTTCTTCATTTAATATACTGTGCTATATTCTTAACTAGATAATACTTTGCTGAATTCTCTATAGAAAAAAAAATCTGATTCCAGTACAAAAAAAAATGGCAAATATGCCTCTGAACTACATTATATCAGAATTTAGTTCTGCAGGAGTAAAAGGTGTATTATCAGGCAGAAATACACTATAAAAGTAGATTAGCTTCAGTGGAACAGCTTTTTTTGCTGTATATCATGTTATGGTGCCTGTGACTGCAGGTAGACAATAGGACATGGGTAGTACAAATTGGATGAAATTCCAGCCCTCTAGGTTCTGTGTATCTACTAACCCTCATTTTTGTAAGACCTCACTCTTTATCCATCAGCTGTGATCAGTGATTTAAGTGTTCCACATATCACCTAATTTGCTTCTGTTTAAGGATTCCCTTAACAGCTGTATTTTAAACAAATTGTAAAGGTAAAATTGGACAGACAGGTGAATGCTTTCTGGTTGTTCCTCTCTGAGATTCTGAAAACTGCATTAGTGTTTTTCCTAATGGTTGCATATATCAACCATTTGCTAACCCACCACTGAACGTTTCTAACATCACTCCAACCACTGTGAAAGTGCCTAAAGGTCCCTAACCAAAAGGTACTTCCCCTTGGTGCAGGAACTTTACAAAGAGCAAAAAGAGATAGGAGGAATGCAGCAGCTTAGGTGCTGTGCTGGGATCGACCCAGTCTCTGTCATACCTTTCTTAGGAGAACCTTGGCAAGTCAGCTTGACACTGTGACAGTATCTACCTGTTAGACAGAAATAGTTGCATTTCTCAGACAGAGACAAGTATTGCAAAAATGACTTCATTAAAAGTTTGTGAGGCCCATAAATACCCTGTAATGGTGGTCATAAATTTCATCAATAAATGGATCACAATCTTTAATGACCAAGTAAAAGGAAAGGAATACAACATTACACAGAAGAGGGTTTCTAGATATTTGTTGTTTTATGGTTTCCATCTGTCCAGCTGATGGCTTTTATCTTCAGATGTGACCTGACAGTTTAAAAAAGGGTAAGCAATAGCTTCACGTCTCACTGGAGAAGCTTTGCCAATGCAAACAAATTAAAGAAAGGGTAAAGATGACTGTGGATAAAGCCACCATCCTTGTCATCTCCTTGTTAATCCTATTTGACCAGTTTAGCTAACCTTAGATGACAGTGTTCAAACACCTGAGCGCCTGGGGGGTTTTTAACACAAGTGGCCCAAACACAATAAAACCATACATGACTTAGATTGACTTTTCATTTATATTTTTCTGTGAAGCAGTTTTAATGATAATTTCCCTTGAAATTTCATTCTTCAAGGAACCTTCAGTACAGAGATAAACAGACCCCAGACTCTGCAAAATGGAGATATTTTTAGTTTATTAATAGATGCTAAATATCTCAGTCAGGAGTCTTCTTGCTGGATATCGTAAGAAGGATTGAACAAGGGAACAAGCTAAACTTAATTGGATCATAATTGCCAAAATATTTCTACATGGTGCACATGCTATTCACTGGTGCCAGAATCTGAGTGCAGGGCCAAATAACTAAAAATAAAGTTAAACTGGTGAGGGGGGTGCCTCCGACCACAAACAGATGGAATAGCCAATGCAGACATAAATGGATTTCTGAAATTCAAGCGGTGCTCTTTAGAGCTGCCTGCAGCCAACCTGCTCTATTTTACTATCAAATTACTTGAGAGAGACAGATCAAATTTTGATAGCTCCTGTTTTCATAGCTTCTTTAAAGTGGATTCCTTAACTGTAGTGCAAATATGCACCAATAAAAAAAGTTAACCATCAACCATTACATATCCAGTTACTGCCATCTAACAACAGAAAGGCAAAATATATACAGATGCACACTAACTATGCTCTCAGACAGTGAGGCACAGCTACAGATGGAGTAGAGAAATCTAGGAAAGTTCCCCATCTCAGCTTCTGCTGACTGTGAAAAGAGAGAAGCAGGGGCTGAGCTCCAGGGACAACCATTCTGCTGCACATAGGTCTTGGAATTAAGATGTTCAAATGCTAATGTGACCATGTGTGAAAGAAGACTTGCAGATGCTGAACTCAGCCTGTTTTCTCATCAGGACACAGCAATTTGCAAATAAATGAACAAGACATTCCCTCAATCCTCCTTCCTAGTACAAACCAGAGGGAGATGAGGTTGTCCATCAATACCAACATGGCTTGCCTGTCACAGAAGAGCAGTGCCCAGAGGCTCTCATTACAGCCTGTGTCACTGAACAAGCTCATTACATTTTGCTCTGCTGATCCCACAGGATAAACCTGCTCTTTTGAACTAAGGAATCTTTCTCTATGTAAAGTACGGACTGTGCACAAAACAGAAAGTTACATCTGACCTTCCCTTCCCTTCCCTTCCCTTCCCTTCCCTTCCCTTCCCTTCCCTTCCCTTCCCTTCCCTTCCCTTCCCTTCCCTTCCCTTCCCTTCCCTTCCCTTCCCTTCCCTTCCCTTCCCTTCCCTTCCCTTCCCTTCCCTTCCCTTCCCTTCCCTTCCCTTCCCTTCCCTTCCCTTCCCTTCCCTTCCCTTCCCTTCCCTTCCCTTCCCTTCCCTTCCCTTCCCTTCCCTTCCCTTCCCTTCCCTTCCCTTCCCTTCCCTTCCCTTCCCTTCCCTTCCCTTCCGAAACCTTCCCTTCCCAAAACCTTCCCTTCCCAAAACCTTCCATTCCCAAAACCTTCCCTTCCCAAAACCTTCCCTTCCCGCTATTCAGAAAACAAACTATATTAGAGTTTTTTTTTTCCTTTTGCTTCAGTTCAGCAGCCATGTCTGAAATATGTGAGTTGATGCAGAATTCCACGTTGTCTCCTTGAAACAAAACAGGGCTGACAGAGGGGCTGGCATGTAACAACTGCCCTTCACAGAAAGTCTGCTCTTTCTGGATGGAAAGCAGCTCAGCATTTCACTCTGGCATAACTTAAATATGTAACCAATGACTATTGCACTGGTTACAGACCACCAGTGATCCTTCAGGAAAGCAGCACTCAGAAACACTGGCACAGACACTGAATTGCTCACTGCATCACCCTAATAAATAGATTTTGGTACTTTCTAGCCTTTCTTCCAGCTTATACTAAAACTTTACGGAAAGCCTGGGTTCAGTTCACCACTCCAGAGTTTACCTTATACCAGCTTGAATGAAGTGCCAGTTTCTGAGATTTGAGGAAAGTGAGTGGGATCTCTCCAACGCACTTCAAACTCTTACTCATGGAGTGATGTGCTGAAATCCTAGAGATGGTTCCCTTGAAAACTGCAGTAGCAGGAGATACTCTTGGTGTACTATTAAGATCACAGAGTTTCATCTTCACAATGCCCAAACAGCCAGAACATCAGGTTTGTAACTCCTTCACAAGATAACATTACATCTACATGATTTACCTTGTCCAAGTTGGAGCACAGGAAAATGGATGGCTCAGTTCTGCCACCATTTCCTTGCTGCTGTGGTAAAAGAGTACCACGTGATGGAAAATTGCCAACAGCCACTTCCATTGCTGTATTTTCCCTAACAACATTAGGAAATAAGGCACAGGAAAAAAAAGTTGAAGTAGCTTTTGAAAGTCATTTGAGAAGGGGTGCATTTGAAGCTATCACTATAAATGCACGTCTGCATTTCAAATATTATTTAGGAAACTTCAGCTCTCTATGCAAGTAAAAGAAAAATTTAATCTATTGTAAGAGTTTCAGAACTGGTTCAATATAATAAAAATATTCAATCTGTTCAGGAGATGTGTCTAAAAGAGGAACTAATTAAACCTGAAGAATATTGGAAATCACCAGCACTAATGTACCTAGAAAACCTATTTTAATCTTGAAGACACAGTACACAGGGAGTGGAAATACAAAGCTATAATATCCTTATGTAACATCATGATGCACCATGCAGAGGGAAAACAAGACCTTGGAAACTCTCAGGCATTTGGCTTTCATTAAGACACTTTTGAGTATTTTTTGAAACCAGAGAGAATACAGAGAACACTTGTAACATAGGTTGTCATTTTCATACTGGTGAAGCAGACCTGAGGTAAGAGGACTGACCCTAATGCTGTGGGGGTTTTGGAGTAGGCAGCAATTTTGCTTTATAGAAGCTCCCAGGGGAATGAAAAAGTTTTAAATGTTTGATTTTAAATGAGAGTTTGATTCTACATGACTTTCAACCCCACACAAATTTAATTTAAACCTTGTTTTATAAAGATACCTTGACAGCAATGGATAATTAAGACATAAAACAAAGTATTATATCAAAGTTATTAGGCTCTAAAGCAAATTATTTTAATATCTTTTCTTTCTGGTTGATGCCTATAATACACCTTCTCTCATTGCTTTAAGGGAAGAAAAAATGTCACCACATTCTTGATACAACAGAAATGCATCATTAATCATCTTGCTTGACACACGTGATGCCTCACATTAGGCGCAGATGCTTAGACTAATAATTTTCTGCAAACTTGTAACCCACAAGATTCTTCTATTAAAAAACAACAACCAGGAACTCTGAATATCACCAAATTTATCTTCAACATCCAACAAATTAGTACATATCTTCTATTCAAACAGCTTTTGTGCTTGGACTTATCTACTTTAGTCTCCAACTCTGTTTGTGAGCAGCCTCAGCCAGCTGATTAGGCAACAATCAGAAAGGATTTGGCAGCTAATATCACGGACTGTTGCAGTCCTGCAGCTGCTAGCAGTGTTTTCCAGCTGCTAGCTGTCTGGCCATTCAAAAGCACTTGTGATTCTTTCAAACCACTTGACAAGGTCACAGAAGAAGTTTCCTTGGGGCTAGGCTTGGCCCACGGGGGCGCTATCAACCAGCATCCAACTCCTATCCTCATGACTGAGGATAATTAACATCTACAATAACATACTATAGGATGAGACAGCTTTTCAACCACTGCCAATTTCTATAACTTCAGAGTTCTGAGCTAAGCTCTAGCCCAGATGTTGAGACAGCTTCCTCCAAGAAGTGGGGCTGACGTGTATATTTCGGGATGCTCAATTCAGGGTGGTCCTCTTAGCATCCCACAGCCCAGGTCTCCCATATATTTCTCTGAAGAGACAGGGAATGGCTGTTAGATCAACATGGACTTCTTGCTACCTCTGATTATCACCAAGAATTTAAAAGTCAACATGCTTCATGGAAAGAAATGTGAAGTGTTTCCATCACATACACATTAAAGAGCCTGGCACTCAGAATTAAATTACTCCACCAGTGCCATGCACCAAAAGGCTGCTAAAACTTAAACCCGGGCTCGTGACCTGAAAAGAACAAACCATCTTTGCCCATTTTATGCAAAACTAGAATACTAACAGTCTCCTTTGTCTTGAATGTTTGTGCTTTCCTCTCCTCTGCATGAAGAGACACTTGTGATATGCATGAAATGCTTATCTGACACTTTACCTGCACCTTCAAACCTATTTGGCAAATGGCCAGAACTGCAAAGAGTGTTGATAAATTGCTACCATTGTTAAAGACCAGGAAGGACATTTATGGCTTATGTCTAACATGAAACACAAAAGATAACATGGCAGGAAGCTTTTTCTTTTTCCTCCAAATGTTTAGGGGCATAATATAGTCCATTTTGCCCCTTATTATAGCTGGAATCTTTCTTTTCTCCCTTTTCCACCAAGACTTACTAACAAAACACCAATCAAAGATGCTGCCTTCTTTAACAGTTTATATGAAAGGAAACAGCCTCGGGGTCCCTCACTGAAAGAATGGGGCCAAAAATAAAAATGCTAATGTGCAGGCAGGCGTATAGGAGTGAATGAATGATGCTGTCCCCTTTTACCCAGAGTCACAGGGAACCACAGAATCACAGAGTGGTTGGAGTTGGAAGAGCCCTCTGGAGGTGACCAAGTTCAACCACTTCCTGGAGCAGGTTGCACAGGACTGCTGCATCCAGGAGGAAATGACTACTGTCAACAAGCAATACTCCTTAGCACTTGTTTCTCTTCTTTTCCAGAGCCTGGTGCTTGGATTGCTGTAACTATGGTAATTGTGAAACTACTTTTTTAATACTAATATAATCCATTATTTTTAAAACTAGGATAAAATTGGATATAAGGGCGGAAGGGATCATTTTAGCTCTCTTACATAATGAATCAAAGAACCTCACTAATACATTCAGCATCAAACTACTATAACTTGTGTTTGAGTTGTTTTAAAAAAACATCCCTCAAGATATCTGGTGGCAGATAACTCCCCACAGTCTGATGATGCTGTTGAGTACTAGACATGTATGTATCAGTTAATCAGCAAGCTCTATCAAGAACCATGATCATACTCCCAGATAGCCAAATGAAAACCAGCTCTAATGATTTGTCTTATCCCATTCACTTTGAACAAAGCAATGATTTTATCTCTGAAAGGTTTAATCATCTTTTATTTTCAGTCAGCCACTTCCTATTTTCAACTAGGATTACCACAATGTTTTTCATGGAAGAGTTCATGCCTGCTAATGAGCCACAACTAACGAACAGGTAAGTTTGGTTCACTCTGTGCTGTTGTTACATGAACTCGAGGCTACTGGAAACAGAACAAAAGTGTCTTTATTTTGCAAGTTACTGCAGTACTGTACTGGTACTCTGAACAAATATAGCCTATGTCTTGAGGAATTTAGGACCCATATCTTAGTTTAATCTGTAGTCCTAATATTTCAAGATACTGATTTGATCCCATTTGATATTCTCTGGATTGGGTCCACACGAGTTTTTTGTAGAATCTGAGCTCAAATATGTAATGCACAGTAAGAATTACTGTCCTCTTTCTTTCTGTTTTCATTTCAGTTTCAAAAAATTTAGATCCAATAATTGCATTTTTACTCCTGTAACATGATTGCTCTTTTTAATGAACATCTACCAGCTACCCCATTGATACTGTTCTTTCCATTTTGTAAAAACCTCTAATAACAGGAAAATGGACTTTAATTAGAATGAAGGTTTTATTACCATGGAGCTCAGCCTTGCACTGGTTTGTATACTTTACAGAATAAGGTGTTATCGCTGCAAAAAGCCAGATTAAAAAAAAAATTAAAAAAAAAAAAAAAGAAAAAAGAAAAAAAGAGACAACATCTCAACCTCCTAAAATATTCTTCTAGAACAGCTTGAATTTCTTTTAAAGGTCATTCCAGATTCCTTAAGCAGGTCTCTTTTTTAATCAAGTTATCAAAGTCTCTTTTTTAATGAAGTCATCAAAATTCTCTGAAACTCAGGTTTCTAAGGACACAGACTGATGATGACATAGTTTGCTTCTAGCCTGCATTTTGAAATAAATCTTGGAACATTTCAAAACCAGTAATTTTCATGCTTCACGTGCAATGCTACACAAAGCATTTAAAGTGCTTGTGTGGGCACTTCTGAAAGGCTCCTTCATTTGGCACCTTCCCATCTGATTTCAGCAATATGGGCAGGCCACGTGTGTTTGCAGTGGCAAACAGGATAGATGTTATTTCAGATGAAAGAGCCAACTGCACACAACTGAAAGGACTGTGGAAGACCTGATTTCTATTTCTGGTCTCATCCCAAGGAGAATTGTTCCTGGATGATGCTGGCAACCCACATCAGAGTTCCATGCCTCCGTTTTTTCCTCTATAACAAGAGGACATCTTTTGTAAAGCGCTTCACAGGAAGCCTTTAATACAAAACCACTCCTTAAAAGTTCTCCAGCTCTTTTTAAAATTAGAAATCTCTTTGCCTTTGCAATGAAGACTCAGTGATGGTCATGGGGTCCAAATCATAGGTTATGATTTTTCCCCTTGAACATCAGGGAAGATGTTGCCTTTGTTTCTAATGCAAACCGAACTGGGTTTCTAGGCCATGCTCTGCTAGCTGCTCTCATGGTTGTTTAAATTTGTGATTCAAGGGAATCTCAGTGGATGCACTGACTGAGAAGCATCACTTCCAGCAGCCATACCTCACTACTTTCTTGAGTTAGACACAAATTATTTTCCTCTAAAAAGAAAAATGTTCTCAAGACAGCTGCAAATAAGACATAAACTTTATTTCTGAGGTATTATTTATGAAATTTTATCTGTTTCTTGGCTCAGATCTCAAACTGTAGGAAATTGCCACAGATCCATTATCATTAAAATAAATAACTGGGAACCAGAAGACAAAATGGTTTTGGGAGGGCTCTAACTTTCTGCCGTCTATTTGTCTAGACTTCTCCATGATGAGAATTGCATAACACCATTTAGCTTTGTTTGAGCTGAAAATTCTCAGCAGCTTTTCAAAGATGACCTTCAGAAATATTATTTGAAGATACATACATATAAATAACTGTATTTTCTGTGATTTTTCATGATGTGAAAATTACCAGCATTTTTGTGCATAGAGAAGAAGACTACTTAATTTACTGATAACATATGCAAAAGAATGGTTTGTAACTTTTTGACTGATGAAAAGTAAATGCATTCGGAATATTATTTCATAATACCTGATAGGTTTTAAGTTCACTTTTTTCCTCCAAAATTCAAGACTTTGTCATTCCATTTAAACAATAAGATTTATTTATTATACAGTCAAATTTATGAGTTTAGATTGTCTCCCTATTTGACTATAAAGAAGTGGTGCTATTTCTCTAGGTGAACATTATGGAAACAGTCACCAAAATTTTATTTTTCTTCATTCTGGCCTTTTTTTCCTTTTTTTCCTTTTTTTTTTTTTTTTGTGTGTTCTTGTTTTTGTTTATTTTGCTTTACTTTAAAAGTAAGTGGGAAAACTTTTGAAAGATTTTAAGATTTTGGGAGAGAGACCTCTTTAGCAAGCCTTACCCTGCAAGAAATTATTAATTATTTTGTTCAAGAGAAAGGCAAGTTTTAAACTGATCTCCACCCTTTTGTATGGAGGTGTCATTTCAGATGGTACAGGACTTTCTTCTTCAGCAGAAAATGGTACAGTGAGATGGCAGAAACTGGAAACTGAAGTTAAAAAATTTATCACAGGTGAAGAAACTGACAACTGAAACAAGCTGATCTAAAGGCTTGTGAGTTTTCCAGTTTTTAACATCTCAATTTGATTCTAAATTTCTGCTCTGGCTGAATGAAAAATTTCCTGCAGGGATTACCAGTAATGCTCTATGGCTTATGTTAAGAAGGGACTCAAATTAGCTGGAACATAACCCCTCCTTCTGTTCTTAAAATCTGTGAATCACCCAAAAACTTTTTTATCAAACCCACAGAAGATAAGAGGGAAGACTGCAAATATTTCTGAAGGGGGAAAAAAAGAAGCAAATAATCCCTCTAAAAAAACCGACTTATTTATATGAGTATTTCAGCAATAACTTGAAAATATAAAGTATGGCTGAACTATCAAGTTACTTCTAGACAGAAGAAAAGCTGCTAAAAACCTGTAAAGCGAGTAGCATTTCTGGCACATCCCTCTATAAGCACTGCTTTGTGCCATGTCAGCCTCTCTCCTGCCTTACTCACCCATCAACCTAATTCCTCACTCTTGAACTTCTTTTTTCACTTCCCTTATCGTTCTGTTCTTTTGGGTCTGCTTTTTTCTTATGACACTATCAGGCCCAGCTGCAAGTGGCACTTCTCCCTGGCACTTCAAGGCAATTGCATATCCTTCCCCTGTGCACACAGGGGAAGGATATGCAGGAAGGAAGGCAGTCAGGAGCAGAGTGCAGTCAGCAGGGATGGAGCAACCTCAGCCCCTGCTACCACCAGGCACCCTATCACATGCTGGACCCTGCAGCCAAGTTAATGAGCATAGTGCCTTCTTCAGGAGCAATCCTGTGCAGTCTTTGCTGCACTCTAGCAGTTCTTGCATTTTATCAGTGAAACTGAGGAAAAAACATGTAGGAATGACATCAGCAAAGCGGACAAGCAAAGAAAAGCTCCTGCAGAAATGTGCTACATGCGAAACCCTGAAAGGTTTTTTATGACATACAGGGGCTGTAACGCTCATTTGAAAAGTAAGGAGTCAGGATAAGATTTGTTGGAAAAAGTCTGGTTTGCTGACAGACCTGATTGTGTTGGCATAACTCCCCTCAGTGACTTCAGCAAGGTTGTGGAGTGAGGGAGAGCAGGAGGGAGCTGCAGATATGTCTGTCATTTGTTTCGCGAGCAGAGGGCTTTCCCATGCAGCTATGCACCCCAATCCATTTGGCTGCCCACAGCTGCAGGTTTATTCTTAGTTTCAGGAATGCAAATCCTTGTGGACATGGTAATGGCTTCATGTCAGCAAGGAGACAGGTTTTCCCCTCAAAATATTTCTCTTTGTGGACAGGTCAGTTTCCAGATTGGGTAGATAAGGGGGATTTGGTCACATCTGATTCCTGGACCACATCAGTCACTTGAGGTATCAAAACGACTTGCTGGGATTAGATTTCCCTTGCTAGTTCTGTAAAATGTAACTACCTGCAGTGCAGTATGTTTTCATTAAAAACTTTACTCTAGCCATGAGACAAGCATAAGTCAGAGCCAAGCTCCTTCTGCTCTGCAACCCCCTGAAGGAAAGTGAGAGGACAAACACTGCAGGCTGGGCTGGCTGGGGGGTGCTGCCCCACGAGCTGGCAGAGCTCTGTGTCCCACAGGCCACGGGGAGAACCAGTGCTCATGATGCCATGTGGGCACACAGCAGTACTTCAAGAAGTCAAGGTGATGTGCTGTGTAGCTTTATAAGACTTGAAATTTGTAAGATCCTCTGCTTGCCAGAGCAGGTATTGGCTCCTTGGCTAAGCCAAGGCTGTCCAAATAAACTCAGGCAAACACAAGGACAATAAAAATATTGCACATTTCTCCATCAACTAGGAGGGCAAAGCAAGTTTCTTTGACACATCTACCCCAGAAAATCCAGCATATTCTAGAAAACTTAATGTCTATGCATATTCTAGAAAACTTCTTCCAGACATTCCAGTGCATGGACATCTCTGAGAACAACATGCACCCAAAATTATCCGGCTGTTACCTGGGAAAGAGTTCAGGTCCTAATGTAATAAATTAACAAGATCATAATTCAGGGAAGAACACCAAGGTTTCTATTTTTTCCAAAGCTGATGGATTATAATTTGCCTATTTAGCCTTTAATATTTATTGCAATGATTCTGAATATCCTTAGTGGTGCTGAACATCCTCCTATCCAATCTCCTTCCTTTGGACATTTCTCTCTTAAATGTGTGAAAACTTTTATCCTTTCTACCTACGAAGCCCTGCTTAGTCAAGCTATTCAGCTAAGTCACTACTAAAAATTCTCTTCTATTTCTAACCTTCAATACTCTTCAGATTTCTTTAATCATTGCAAGCTCCAGTTTGTGCCCTGGGACAACATCTCATTAAAATGGTCTTTCTACTCAGATCCTAATGTACTACAACCAGCCACTGCTCAGCTGAAGTCATGAAGGGACAGCAGTTTAGGAGATTTGTCTCTTCACTCCCTTAATTTCTGTTAACCAAGCCTTCGGTGAAAATAGGAATAGGAAAGGGGAAAAAATTATATGGGAATAAGACAAAATATATTATGAAGGCAAAGGTTTTCTACTTTGCTGAACACAAGTACCTTGCTCAAAAGACAACCCCTGGGGAAATTTGGATAAGTCAAAAGTGTTCAACCAGTTTCTAAATGGGCTGTATATATCATATATATGATAAATTTCTGTAACAAGTGAGCAAATTTGCACCAATTATTAATGCTATAAAAAAGAATCTATTGTTTTCAAGAACATATGCAAACTTATTTTTGGTTAGGTGGCAAAATTTGGCTGACTTTTGCATGTTAGAGGAATCAGCCAATCTTCCCAAGTAACATGGCTGAAAACATGTATCCTTTTTGAGATGCTAGGCCACTATAACTTCAAACAGCAGCAGAGCTCCATACAAGCTATTTGCTCCGTGATCTTTGAAGAGTTGAACACATCCTCTGTCAGAAGACAACAGCCAACTCATTTGCCCATGAATCTGACATTATGTAATATTGTTAGTAGACTTTTTGCCAAGAATGCTAGCAATAAATTGAATGTAATGAAATGGAAAGTCAAACATCTTAGGAATGATTTATATAAAGATAAGTCTGTTCTTTGAGGAAGGACAACAAACTGGTTTCTCAGACCAGTCTGACAGTGTCCATATCAAAAATGAAATAATCTAAGCCAAGCAAAGCATAGTACTGCCAGGGTTCCAAAGGATGAGGAGAAAAGTAATAATTCATGGAAGTCCTAACAAAACAAACAGCTCAATCCATACACATAAGGTGCCTTCCACTATTTAATATATTGTACCTCCACAGTATTCCAGTAATATAGTGGACAATGCAAACAAGAAATTTAGGGTGACAAAACCGTGTCTCCCCTGAAGTCAAATAAAAGCTTCGTCATTTTCAGAATCAGGATTTCATCCTTGAGTGGTTTTATTTTCAAGTACTCACAGTGAGGAAGTGACTGACTTTCAGCACTCAGCCTCTCTAACTGTCTGTTCTTAAAAAAAATTTGTATTATCAGATTTAAAGAGATTTGACACCTAGCTTCACTGACTTCTTATCTATTTCAGAAACCTTCTAACAATAATAACTAAAATAAATAACTGTGCTTGCTTCCACCATCATTGAAGGACTGTCTACATACATTCTTTCTTCCATCTCCACCCGCTGTCCACCCTGCACTAGCATTCTTTCATTGCTCATTCTGGTCAGGATTAATGTGAAGACTATTTCATCTTCTTTCCCCTTCACTGCCTCTGTTCAAGCTGAAAGTGACTGTTACTTCTAGTCGATAAAATAACAAATAGCTTTTATTGCTTCACTCAGGTATATCACTCGGAAAAAGAAGAGGTATTGTCCCGTATACACAGTACATTCAAGACCTCCTTAACACTCAACACTGCTCTTTCAATCCCTTTAGGGATATAGGCAAACATATACCCCTAAAAAAGGCAGAAAAAAAATGTTTCTCAGTGTTTGCAGGCTTTCAGGGGAGAGCCTGTTAAAATTCAAGGGAATCTGTCACCATTAATGATGGAATCCCAGAAGACAAGAATAGGGATTAGCCTGATAAAACATCTACCTGTGTCAACAGAGAAACAAAGCTCCATCAGACTGATCCAGGCAACTCAACATCTGTGCTCCACCACCACCACCACCTCCCCCACTGACAGCTGAGCGTGCTTGCAATGCGTGTCTGCTTCTCCTCGACACCAGTCAAAAGACTGCAGAGATCAGTGCTAGTGTGGCTCCCTGACAGCTCTGTCTAAGGATTCTGCACCAAATGCATGTACAGTGCTATAAATGCTTTACTCTCCCTCGCTGCAAATAGATAAAGATTTTATTTCTCCCAAGAAGGCAATCTTACTTACTTGGGATAGCGTCTCTGCTGAAAGATGGGTAGAATCTCTGTATCTTGATTTGAATGCAGAAGCAGTAAATCCCGAAATCTTTCTGTCAGGACAAAGAAAAAAAAAAAGAAGAAAAGAAAAAAAAACAAACCCAGACTGTGACTCTGCATTATATGTTCAGGCCACGAGTAAGCAAGCAGTAGTATCAGTGAATTCTCTTCTCCAGAAATATTTAGCAGAGGACAAAACTAGGCGTAAAGGCACTAAAAATCACTGTTTCCTGTAAAACCTTCTAATATTTTAAAATGCCTTTTTCTTCATCCAATACTCAATTCAAGAAGTGCCTATAAGTTTCTAAGGTCTTCACAGAGGTCTTCTGGGTATCATGCACAGCCAGCCATAAACAGTCCCTGCCTTGAAGAGCCTAGTCTAAACAGAAAGGAAGAGCCCCTAAGAATCCACCAGTCACTCAAGGAACACAGTAGTCGAAACTAACACAGATTAATTAATTCATATAAATTAAACTGCAGTACAAATCCTTCAGTAACTGACTCGATGTTTTCAAGGATGGTTGGAAGACTGGATTGCTTTTTTGTCACTATTAGCTATTTCATAAACTGCATGATAGGATTTTCTGCAGGAGGTAAAGCTTTTGTAATTTAATTTCACTGACCACCAAATGAAGGGGTGGTTGCAGTTAGTGTAGCTGCCTTTCTCTTATGCTTTTCTCTAGAGGTGGTTAGACACAGTAAGTCAAGTGGGATCTGTAGGGCCTTCTATCAGTCCAAATTTCTCAGTTGTGAAAGATGGAAACCTCCTTAAAATTCACATGATACTCAGATTCAGGAATAGAATGGGATTTCCCACCCAGATCAAATTCCTTTAGTAGCTCTCCATAGCATGGGATGTGCCCTGTTTCCTTCTTTCCTTCCATCACCCACAACTTTAATCTGTCCTACAGTGGCACAGAGTCAATGCCCTTTCCACCTCCTACCCTTCCTTCAATACTTTATAACTGTGGCTGAAAGGCCTCAGCTACAGGTATTATCCTTCCTTTGCAGCCTTTGGCCTGTGTGGCAACTGTACCATGGATTTCTCCAAACTAACTCTCTTCCATGAAAGTTTTCATTCTGGAAACTGAACCTGAGGCTATGTATAGTCCTCATCCTCCAAGATTCCTATGTGTCTTAAAATATCCTCTAACACCAAGTTTATGAATAAGAAAATTGCAAGACAAAAAACCATTTAGTTTTATGCAATATTCTGTCATCAAAACTAAACTCCATTAATTTGGATACAGTTCTGCTATGTAGCCTCCAAAGTGAAAGAAACCCATCCAAACTGTACTTCATAAAGTTGTAATACCTTGAAAAAAGCACAGTTAATTCAGAAGGAAAACTCTCTTGTTAAGGCCTCAGTTTTAAAGGTCAGCTGTCTAACACCTGACTCTTTTCTCAGCTGGCTAAGATGTATTGCAAACATCTTGGATAAGATACCAGGATCTGCCAGTGAAGAAAGAAGGGCTTATCTTTGTTCCTTTATTTGTACACCTCTTGATATTCAATTCTCAAAGAAATAAACACTCCTACCTCCAAAATTCTTCTCACATCTTCAAAATGTAAATTAGTCTTCCTGTACCTAACTAGAACAAAGATGTGGCCAATACAAGAAATTCAATAAATGCAATACTGTAAAGATGAAAGTTAAATCCAATGAGTACCTTTCAGGAAAGAAACAGCCTGCTCACTGTATTCAGGAAAAGCTTGCCACTATGCTACTACTTGACCTCTGCTTGAAATTTTAGGAAGATGGAGAAATTTGCTCTTCCTTCAGTCTTCTGGTACATGGCAATAGGCTGTACACAAACATGCCCTATTACATCCTACCATTACATCCTTAGAGATGATCCATTACCATCTCCAAAAGCCAATGGACAAGAACTGAAAGGCTACAGAAAGTTTTCACCAATACAAAATATCCCCTCATGTTTCAGAGCCATGAAACTTAACTTCCACCCCTGCTTCAGAAATCTCCCCACATAACCAAAGCTACCAATGCATTTCCAGGCATCCTTTACAAAAGCCTCCATTCAAACAACAGCCTCTGTGTGTGCCTGGTGGAGGAATGGGAGGAAGTTTACAGTGGCAAACACGGAGTGACAGCACTTCTTTCCATGACTTGAGGATTTTGATCTCTAGAACACGGTGTAAGACACCATGATTAGGATCTGTCTTTGCATGGCATGGCTGATTTACTTCTGAGGGCCTGTAACCAGCTGTGACAGCGGTGTCAAACATGGAGAGACATGTTCTTACTCAGTTCAATGCTGCACAGCACCACATTACAGGCGGGTGAGTGAAACTGGTTCTCAGATCTTGGTAAGGATCTGTGACTCTCCGGGAGAGTGTGCAGATATGTCGCACCCATTGTTCTGTCTGAGATGGATATCACCCAGGCAGAGTGCCATATTCCATCTCCTACTCTGTGACTTACTCTTGTGCTGCTGCCCTTTCACATTGATCAAGGCCACCTGGCTGCACTCCAGGACTCAATTCAGCAAGCAGTGATCTTGAAAATATTTTGAATAGTAATGTGACAGGGCTGGCCAGTACTGGAGCAAAAGCAGCCAAGTTATGGCATCTGAAATTGGCCTGAACAGTTTTCCTACTAGATCTTGTTTTAGCTAAAGTCAACTTTTTTACTCCCCCCACGCTATGGCAAATTTCCCAGGCAGATGTATTTTCTTCTCACCATATGACTTTACTCATTTTTCCATGTGGCGTGGTTTAACCTCAGACAGCAACCAAGCCCCACACAGCTGCTTGCTCACTCCCCCCATGGTGGGATGGGGGGGAGAATGAGAGGAGTAAAAGCAAGAAAACTCATAGGTTGAGACAAAGACAGTTTATTAGGACAGACAAGGGAAGAAATTATAATCATGGCGATAATAATAAAAATAATTAGAATATACAAAAACAAGTGATGCACAATGCAATTGGCTCACACTTGCCAACCAGTGCCCAGCCAGTTCCTGAGCAGTGGCTCCTGGCCAGCTTTCCTCACAGTTTATGCACTGAACACGGTGCCATATTCTATAGAATATCCCTATGATATTCTCTTCCCTATGATCAGCTGGGGTCAGCTGATCTGGCTGTGTCTCTCCCAACTCCTTATGCCTTCCAGCCTTCTCACTGGCAGGACATGGAAAGATGAAAAGTCCTTGTCTTAGCATAAAGACTACTTGGCAACAACTAAAACATCAGTGTGTGATCAACATTATTCTCATCCTAAATCCAAAACACAGCCCTGTACCAACCATTACTACGAAAACTGACTCTGTTCCAGCTGAAACCAGGACACCACAGAAACACTTACACACTACATGGTAGTGCTGCACCTCATCTCAAATCTGTTCTACTACTTCTCCCAGCACATAAACCTCCATGTCCTGTGCATGCAGGAATCTTTAGGACTGAACTGTCCCATGGGACCTTTGTGTACACATGTCATTTTTCACCTCTACAGCATTAGTAATTCTCATATTATACTAATATGTGCCTAATACCAAAGTCACTCTAGTACAAATGACACTACTGCCTTTAAGGACCATCACCAAGGTGATGAGGGAGGTGACAAGAGCCTTGGCAGCTACTGACAGCACAGGTACTTTTGGTGCTCCTACAAAAGTAAATATGAGAAGACTAATGCTTTACAAGGTAAGGCTTTTCAATTCACAAGAAAGAAAGTTACAACGATAGCTTCCCAAAGGGGGAAGAATTTTTTCAGATACCTAAGACCTTGCTTTAATTCATGCTACAACAACAAATGAAAGACTTGAGAACTAATGAAACCAATAATTAGAACATTTTTACATTATTTTGATTTGCAATCAGTAGTTGACCAATAGAGCTAAAACAAGTCACAATCTTTTCATTACTTAGATAATTTTAGAGAGCTTTCTTCCAAAATTGAGTCCTTTTTCCTGTGATGCTTTTCTCTAGGTGTTGGTCTGATTCATTAAAATAAAAAAAAAAAACTTTTACTTAGCCAAGGTTGCTTACTTCTGAAAACTGGCAATTACCTTCTCTGCTCCTCATTCTATTAATACAATTTGCATGAGTTAAAGTCTGCAGCAGTGACAAGATTGTTCACATTGTTCTGAGATCAGCTATACCACTGATTGTTTTGTCACTCTGCTGTGTGTGACACTGCAGCCTGTCTCACTCGTCCCATAAGTCTGCCTACAGAACAAAGTTCTCAGAGACATCAAGAAGGGCTGCACAGTCACATCTTACACTCAAAATTATGTTTTCAATATGATGAGTGCCTCAACTTTCTCCTGGCTTTCATTTTGAGTGCACAGTTCCAAATCCTGAGTGCTCCTTCCAAATCCTTTATCAGTGAGAAGTCCTCATTTAATTTAGGCAGTCTTATTGAGACTATACATGCTTAGCTAAACATGTAGCATAATTAGTTACCTGTGATGACTGGACACTGGTTGTAATAACACAGGCTTATGCCCTGTCCTCCTAAATCAGGAAGGCTGCAGACTATAAAGAAGAGAGTTTGCCATTGAAATCTTTATGGATTTACCCCATCCTATATATTTATACACCTTTCTTCCCTGTCTTTTATCTAAGTTTTCTTCTCTTTGTTCTACCTTTTGCTCCTCCTCCCCCTCCCAAGCATAAAATATTCACAAGTCAGCTACTGGAGCCTCAGTTATAAATACCCTTACCATCTTTATGGTAATACATGTTACACCAAGCCAGTTAATCTACAAGGACAGAAGGATGCATTTCAAGAGAAAATTTCCCTTAAAAATATTTAGATTAATGCCATATTTGTTCTCAAACAGAGTGTGGTTGTGCTCAGTATGGTGAGTTGACAGTAATGTCAGAAAAATTAGAGCAGGAATGGGCATATGGTCTGAAGGTCACTCAAACTGGTTACACAGTCAAGTTTCCTTCTTCCAGGAAACACTATTACAGAAGTGGAAAGAGAGAAAAAGGAAATTTTTGCAGTATTTTAATATCTGGGGCTTCTCACAGTGGAGAAAAATAATTTCCATAGAAGGTCCCTGTGAGTTAAAACACATTATTATTCACATTCTGTAGACAGAAACATGCTGTGGCACAATGAGCACTGGCCTTGTTTTTCAAAGCTGTCACGTCCCTGAAGCTCTTATTGCTTTAGCACTTCAAAAATTATGCCAAAAGTCACACACTGCAGTTGTGTAAGGTTTGACTTTAAAAGTCAGGTCTTGTGGTTGTCTTTTCTCACTCCTTCTTGTTACAAAATATCTTACAGAAAATAACAGCAAATTCACTTTCATTGTGATTTCACTCTACTGAATTCCAAAGGTCTTGAAAAATCAAATCCCTGCTCCTTCAGAGTTTGATGGGTATAAAGCTATGAGGTCACTGCACTGTACACCTGAAGTCAGAGACATTACTGGTTTGTTTATCCCAACCACATTTCACCCAGCACCTTGAGGCGATTTTCTGAACCACTAATAAAAAAAGGTTGAATTGCATACAATCAACTCAACTAAGAACACTATAACACTGATGGCAATCGGCTTAACAGGATAAGGATTTCATTTCACTTTTATGGATTTTTTTTTTAATTAGGTTAATAAGGATAAAAAGAAATGTGATGAGAAATCAACCGGAGAGTGGGAGAACAGAACAGCTTCATCAGACCACCAAATGGTCTATCATAGTGGCACTGTTCTACATTGGAATATTTTGTAGTCACATTTCTGTAATTACCTCTTCTGCATTCACTGAGAAACAAATATCAGTTCCACCTTTCACCACAAGGACACTTGGAAGTCCTGCAATTTCAAACTAAAAAATCTGCCTGGTTGTATACAAAATGCACAGTGCTCTGAACACCTTCCATGTTACAAATAATATATTGCAGTAATTAAAACAAAATAAATTTTAAAAGAAATCAGCTTTCTTAAAAGTGCTGATGATATTTAATAGGATTTGAGATCCACTAATATGACTTGTTTTCAAGCTCCGTAAATTTGGAAATGCTGTCATAAGTACTTCTGCAGTGCCTTGTAAAAATAAAAAGGCAATTAGGAAGAAGTCTTTGCCAGTTAAGGGCTATAAAACGATGATGAGCAACAAGATGGCACAAAAATGAAATGTCTGATATTTTAGTTTGACCTGTGGCTTATTAATGACCAAGTTCTTGAAATTAAGGAGTTATCACTCCTCTCCTCTTGCAGAGTCAATGCTACAAATATCCTCCATCAGATTAAAAGAGGAGGAAAAAAAAAGATCATGAGTTAATGCTTATGATCAAAAGGTTCCAAAATGATTACATCATCAGCCTTGGAATTTCCCTGAAACATACTTATTTTGCTGATAGAGACAGGCTTTTTGACCAGATTGAACTTCTATGATTCTCAGTCCATTAAGCCTCACAGAGTTTAATTCTCCTATTTTTCATCACCATTTCCTTCCCTCCTGATCAGTTGTCTGAAAGACTAATTAGTGTCATTATTTACAGAGTTACTGAAAAACCCTGAAAACCAGTGAAAACCCAGGAATCGAAAACTATATATAAACCCTTAGCTCTTTATATTTATTTAAGGGAAATAGAGAAGCCTTTACAGAAAGGCAAGTGGACTCTTCATTTTCTAAGGTAGATGAATAAAGTGATCATCCTTCCTTTCAACATCTCCTTTTACAGGACTTCAGTTTATAAGCAGAGGGGGGATACAGGAATTCAACTAATCATTACATAGATCTGCAGTGAACTCCCAGTCACTCTGGACCTGCAAAATAGTCCTCCTTTCTTTAAAGAAAGTCTGTGTACACCCTGCTTTCCATCCTAACCTGCCTTTGCCCCCTAAAAAGTTCCTTCTATTTTCTCTAGCTGTGTGCCTACCAGTTCAAAACCATTCTCCCTCCCCAATTCCAGCATCAGCAAATCCTTTTCCTGATGGAATTCTAGGTGCTTTCGTGTGTCCTTAAATTTATCCCAACTGCCACATCAAAATTAGCTTGGACAGATTTATTTCTAACTAGAGCTCCCTCATTTTACACAATAATCACACATCTTGCATGATTTAGGTATACATGGCCATGTATCAGCCAATGAGGAAACAGAGCAAAAGGCAATTCTTGTCCCAGGAACTTTAAAATGTTAGAAGATGAATGATGGGAAGGAAAGAGCATTACTTGCTTTGTTTCAAAAGAGGGAGGAGAGATTTGGAGGACCATATTCAGACTGCATTTTGTACGACTGATCTGACAAAACATCACTGAGTGACCCAGACTGCCTGTTAGCTACACTGCCAGACCTGGGTTTCCGAGACAGCCAGGGAAGGGAAGCGAACACAACACCAAAGTCAAGCAGTCCTGATGCTCGATACTGAGTTAGAAATCCTTCTGAAGGCTACACAGCAACTCCCTAGTGGAGCTGGGAATTAGCTAACTGCTGGAGTTCAAAACAATCAAGGAACTTTAGCCAAGGAACATTTTTTGCCTTAGAGATAGATACTTACTATACTTGAAGACTATTTCTCTCATGACAGTAAAGCTCATTCCACAGCTCAGCTCTTGCAAAGTGCAACAGTAAAACACAGTTTCTAAACAACACAGAACCTCAACTTTAAAAAATACTTTTATAAATACATGCTCTGAAGGAAAACTTATTTATGCAAATTTTTTATAGCATTGCATTCTACAGTTGCTGCCTTTAGCCATGAAGGGCTACACTTTGCTTTTTGAATTCCCCATGAGCAAATGCAGGGAGGCTCAACTTCTATTTCCTTCACTAGTGCTGTACTTTCCTCTTTCACAACAAGCCAGAAGAAATGATTAGGCATCAGTATAGCCTTTTGGGCTTTAAGATAATGTAGTGACACTTGTTCTAAAAAGTCCTTATTTCATAGAAAAAGGAAAAAAAATATACTCAAACTACGCAAAGCAGGGGGATTTAGCTGGTTCCCTCTTTGTAACTTGTAATCTGATACAGAAACTGGAGAAAGCCCAACCTTCCAAAAGGTACACGGAACTTTTTGACACTGAAATGGAGCTACTATCCAGATGTGCAATTATTGCAATACTATCCAGCTCTGCACATCTCCAGGGGGTTTGCCTCTAAAAGGCTGAGCAAAGGCACAATTCATCAGGCTGTACAGATTCACACCAAGGCCCCCCTACTCTAATATCTGGATTCATTTGTGGACACATGGAAGAATGATCGCAGGGTAAGACCCTTCTGCTTTTGAGCTTTTCTGTGTCAGTGCATCTCCTGAGACTAAGGTGGTTTGTCTAATAAGAAATTCTTAGACTTCTTTTTAATGTACTTGCCCAGTCTCCATGTAAACCTAATCCATTCCACACTCTTTGACAAGGAGTTCCATGTGTTTCTCACCTACTACATGAAGATTCATCACCTTATGTTTGCTCTGAAATCTTACTGACTGTATTTGATGGCCAGAAACTCTGATACTGGCAGAAACTGCGAACAGTCAGGCTCCACCCACCCACTCTTTGAGCATTATGCATGATTTTGCAGACTGTGGCTATATTCCCCTGAGTTATATCTTTTTCAGACTAAAGAGTCCCTGCATAGTCAGTTATCCCATGTTTGGAAGCCTCTCTACGCTTTTGATCATCTTTGCCATTCCTTCCTGAACCCTGGCCAGTGTCATGTCTGAGTGATGAAGACCAGACCTGCACACAGGACTGAAGTCCTGGTAGCACCACAGTAACACCCACCAGCTGCACAGTCATCTCCTTGGCTTTATTCTCTACTCTACTCCTAATAATTTTTCTCTTTATTACTGCTGAGCACAAAGCTGATGTCTTCATGGAAATAGTTATCATGACTCCAAAGTGTTATTCTCGGGCTGCCATGGTGTCATCACTGCCAGCCATGTGTATTAGCTTGTCACCAAATATATTAAACACCAGCATGTACCCACATGCATACATCCACTGGTATTTTTAGACAGGTCTAAAAATACATTTGCAAGTGTCATATATTTTACACATTTGAACAAGCAACAAGAACTTTTCAACAGACAGATTAATATGGCAGTCAAAAAATAATGGAATTAATTTCTATCCAAGCCTGAAATTTTGTACCATAACAAAACCACTACCAGTCACTGTGAACACATTCTTGGGCTTTTGCCTATTCCTATTTGGTGACAATTTAAACTTAAGCATGGGATCATTTCACCCTCCAATTAATACAGACATAACTTCACCATTACACTTAAATAAGCCAATAGATTACTGTATAATAACTATAGAGGATCACAGAGGGCAGAAGAAATCTCAGGAGGTAATCTAATCCTGTTCTAAGCATGGTTAGAAAGATCAGGCTGCTTATAGCCATGTTCAGTTGGGTTTTATGCGTCTCCAAGGCTGGAACTGATGATCTTTAAGGTCCCTTCCAGCCCAAACCATTCCATGACTCTAGGATATAATCAGCAGGTCTGCTTCTGAAAATGATATAAATAGCAATATTTTGTGCTGTTCCCATTAATTGCCACCTTTGGACAAAACTGCAAACCCATGTCAGTTTGACAAGAGGGACACAGCTGGTTAGGAGACAACTGCCTGCACAGCTGATAGACATGTGGGGCAGGACACTGCCCTGCAATAAGCTTCAGACAGGCTGGGCAGGTTAAATACTGGCTTCTCTTAGCTGGGGCAGGGATGGGAGAAGAAGGGGAATGCCAAAGAAAAAAGGAGTTTGTGAAAGAGACTGTGAGTTTCCCTGCTAATTCACCCTCACTCACAGCCTTGGAATATAAAGTAGAGATGGCCCAACTCCCATCCCTCCAACAGCAGCCTTGAGCCCTGTGATGCTGCTAATCACCAAGGCTTAGCTGACCTCAGAGGGATCATCAGGCATAACCTGGCCTTGCTCACAGCCAGGCTGTGTGAATACCTGCATGGAAGGTGCTAAGTTGTTCCCAGAGGGGAAGCTGCACTGTGCTGGATACAGCACTCTGAGCGAGCAGAGCAGCGCTGACAGGCACCCCGGGTGGGAAATGCCTGTCCAGCCAAACACTTAGCTGAACTGAACAGCTAGAAATAACAGTGGGGCTGCAAGTAAGAAACAAAAGCAGAAACAGGCTGCTAAGGGACTCCATTGATATCTAAAAATCATTTCCCCTGTGTTTTCAGCTGCCTGTCTCTTTCAGAGAACACACACAAATTCTTCTCCGAAAGCACCAGTTACACTGAAGCATTACATAGGATAATGGCAGAGCTCAGCTGGATCCTATTTCCTATATAAATTTTGCTAGTCAGCTGGGGATGATCCACTGGGAAGAAATGTACATTTTTTCCAAAGATCTAATCACATCTAAAGCTCCATTTCTTACAACATCTCTCAAAGGGCAATATCAAAAACCTTAGCAGGAGATCATATGAATGACTGACAAATGAAATGAGCCAGTAGATACTGTTTTCCTCCTTTTTCTTTTTGATAGGTGATAAAACCTAATGCACACAAGTGTATCAAAAAATGTATCCAAAACATGGTTTCATTTCACCCTGATGTGAGCAATTCTGTTATTTCTTCTAACATTTGAATTAGACAAGTCATTCTTGAGAACTTAAGCCAGACAACTGCCTGAATATAAACTACAACATACAATCTTATCTGGGTAGTTTTCATTTGTTCTTAATTCATAATTTCTTACAAATACATATATTTGTTGACTTAGCACTAGCTCTTCTGTTGAATTTTGTCAAAATATGCTGTGGGATTTTCTACAAGGTTGTCACCTCCATCTTTCAACTAATAATGTTATGAACATTATGAAATATTAAATAGACATGTTTTTACATGACAGAAAGACTGTTATTACTCAAGTCAACAGAAAAAGTATTCCCAGCTTTGAACAGGAGAGGAAAGATGAAAAATTTTACTATGCAACACTAAAACTGATAACTATTCTCTAGAACACAGAACAAGTGGTTTAACAAGATTTGGATCAAACAGTTCATCACATCACTGTAAGGAAATGACTTGGCACATCTTTATTTGAGAAAGTGATTTTGCCAATTCCTGTAAGTATAAACTATCATTAGATATCAGTTACCAGTCATGACCTGGCATATAACAGCACATCAATGCACCATCACAATCTCAGCAACACATAACAGCACAGAAATGACAAAATCCTGTTCAAGCAGACATGGCACATTCTGGTGCATATGTGCTGGGAAGTATGGGACACTTCTAAAGAAATTCTTCTTCTTAACAAATTTTTGGATTAAGGAATTGCTGCTTTTTTGGAAATTGCACTGAGTAAGTTTCATTTGCCATGCTTCTTAATAACAGGGCACAATTAGCATAATCCCCTCAACCCATTAAAAAACGAAAACATCAAATAACAGAAATTATAAAAATATCTTTAATTAAAAATTTTGCTTTTTTCAAACCAGTCACAGCCAAGCTGAGGAGACACTCAGCTGACACAGTGTAAGTGAAATCCTTGAGGGAAAGCCCTGTGCTGTCAGGCTGGCACCAGTCACTTGGCAAAGCACAGCAAAGCACCACAGCTTTGACTCTGAAATGTGCGTGGGTGTCTGTGGCGTTTTCCTTGAGGAAATGGCACTTACAGTGTGTTTAATGGATAAGGGAATATGTTAAATTTATGACAGGAGATAGTCCTTAAAGCTGCTTGTTGCAGTGAAGAGCACAAAGTGCCCACTGATTTATTTTAATTTCATAGAACATGAGGAGGCTTTTTGGAGGCTGTAGGTGGACTTGTTATCACTGACAGTACAGTAAAATCCTCACAGCAGACACTTGAGCAATACCCAAAATATCCAATAAGCTCTGAAATCCTCTTCTCCCCCAAATCCCCCTTCAACATGGAAAGAGACTGTTGTCACCTCCACTGAATGCCTTTTTCTCCAATACATATAAAAACACTAATATGTTTATTTGGATCCACAGACTTTCCAGGCTCTCTCCCCAGCAGAGAAGCATTCTCTGTTAGTCACAATCATGGTGTTCACTACATTGATCATTCTGATCATGATCAGAATTTTAGGTTTTATTAACATTTTTTCTTAAAAATTTTCTGATTCCAGGTAAGTCACAAAGCTAAGCAGTCATCCACTCATTATCAGATTCTATATGCAGAATAGAAGAATTTACTTTCAAATTACTAAGAACACAGTGATGTTTTCTGTAAAGCATTGCCCAAATTTCACTCTCTGTAGATGGTCAAACATTTCCAATCAAACTGTGGCTTATCAAGGATATCGAGATTATAAGAGAAAAAAAATTAAAATTTAAAATTTAAAAAACACACCCAAATGCTGAAAGTTTAGGGATATGTGTGGGCATGTATATATAAATAAAATGCAGTACTACAGGCAAGTCATAGTTAAGTATTCCCACATGCCCATCTCTTTTCCCAGTTTCCCTGCCAGAAACTGCACTCTGCCAAGATGTGAGTGTGAGTCTCCACAGGACAGAGTGAGACCATGGCATATTACAGCAAATATACCCTAAGCTGGGAACCCAGCCAAGAGTAGATAAAGAAAGCTGGAGACATACAAATCCTAAGAAGAAGTTGGGAGAGGATTTACAAGTGATATTTTTGGCTTTTGGACAGTATTCTTGACCATATGAATTCTTTGAGAATCAATTAGTATCTTTCTAGTATTTTTCTTTAAAAAGTTAAACTAATTAAAAAAAACAAACAAGTGTTACATTTTATACTTTATTAATTTACTAGGCAATTTTATTGTTCATATTTCTCAAGGGAAAACTTCCTTTAAAAAGTAGCCAGGAATATTATTTCTTCTCTTTGCTTTGACTTCCCTGCTTCTTTGTCAAACCTGCTGAAAGCACTGCAAGCCTGGAAGACAACCTGGTTTTTTTTCCAGCTGTTTCAGCTGATCTAATGAAAGATATTACTTCTTCCTAGAATACTTCCCTCTCATGAAATATTACGTCATTATAATGTACTTTGGTTTTATCTGCTACAAATATTACAAACTATATTAACTAGAGTCACAGTATACTTTTTGAAACAAGCTCTGACACTTTGTCCCCACTTTGAGGGAAAAAAGCCTCAAAGAAAGGGAAAGAGGAAGAACAGGAACATGCCAGAGCTGCAGAAATGTGGGTTATAATATCAGTGAAACAAAATACACACTGCACCCTGCCCATCAGCTGCTGCACTGCAAGTGCCAAAGGGCTATTTATTGCTGTCACAGCACAGTCTACTCCCTGGACCACAGGGCAATCTCCTTTGCATTTTGGAAAGTGATTTCCAGGCAATGAATTCCCCCTAACAGATTCTCCTCACAGCACTTTAGTTAATACTGAGATAATTGAGTCCTTTGTCTCAAAGAAATGCCACATTCAGCATGTAGCAGCCACCATTTCAAGTCTCCCTCAAAACTGGGATGCACTAGTAATTAATTTACTTTGCTCTATCTTAAACTTTATAGTATATTATAGTTAAAGCATTTCTGCCTCACTACCTTTTGCAATTTAAGGACCTGATGAAAGGAAAAAAAAAGGGTTTTAATTACAAATTAATTCAGTGGACTGACACTCATAAAAGGATGTCTTTATATTAAAACATGGACTGCACTGGCAGTCTGACTCCATTCCCACTAGGAACTTGCCTCCAGCTCTGTGCTCTGCACTGGGGTATCCAAACTTTGAGGCATAAGGTTCAAAGTTGAGTATAGAGCTGGAATTGGCATGCATATTTGTGTGTGGTTTATATAAAATGAGTAGCCATAAGTATTTAAAACCAAGCTCTTCTGTTCACAGCACATACCAAAATATCCATTTGGAAAAGCTGTGGAAGCTTGCTACTTGGACAGTTCTCATGACATGATGCTTTCAGTGCAAGTTCTGAGGTTTGGTTTGACTTCTCTCTTTAAAGGAAGTCACCTTTTTTGAGGCTACCACATACACCTGAATCCTGGTTTTGCACTTGATAACTGTACAAGTGGTTGGTGGCAGATTTTTATTATTAATATTTAATATAATAATATTTTTTAATATCACTAACTTATGGGGAAACTCATTTTTCAGCGTGCATTTGATGCATCTGAGAAATTATGCATGTACAAAAGGACAGGATTGAGCAACAGGATGGTGTGGCACATGAATGCAAAGCTGAGTTGCAAGGGACTGTAGGGAACCGATGATAAAATTTGGGGGGTAGGATTTGCCTCCCACATAAAAGACCAGCACTGATTTAAATGCATTTTGGAATGGAAAGGCATTTCGGAACAGGTAACTGCTGTTTCAAGGATGACTGAAGTTCAGGGTAAGGACATGCAGCTGACAAAAAATGAAGTAAATATACTTAGAGAAAAAATACTGCAATAAAGGAGATGGGATATCCTAACTAGAACTTCAAAGCTAATATTATGCCAACGAGCAGTTATATAATGTTTGTTGTGAAAATAGGAAACCTCATTTGACCATGCTATTTGATCACAATGACATTTGCAATGTTGTGGGAGCTTTAATCAACTCCCACAGAATTAAGTGCTGAACACAGCACAAAATCTGAGTGAGCATTGGCCCCTCTCTGCCCTCCAATCCAAGCACCAGTAGGAATAAGCAGACAGGTAGGAGAGACCAAGGAATAAAGTGCAATTCAGTGACAGTTCAACTACCACCATTACTGGTGGTCTTCATGCAAAAGAGAGCTACACTTTAAATCACACCAGAGCCCAGAGCAACAAGACTGCCATTGAAAAGCAGCCCCGCTTCTGTATCTCAGGGGAATGTTAGAAGTGGAGAGGGTGCGGGAAGCAAAGAACCAGACAAATACCAGGTCTCAAAACTTGGATTTAATACAACAGGTAACCAAATGGAGGGTTGAAAGGTGCCATGTTCATTCAAAAAAGAGAAAGGAAAAAATGAAAAGCATGGGACAAAACCGACTAACTTATGTAATCATCACAAAGTTGAGCTTCATTTTCAAAAAAGAGTACAAAAAGAGCCCATGAAACGTTGAAGCTGAAAACTCTGCAGAATATTACAACCCCAAGGTTGTAATATAACTTATGTATAGAAATTATTCTGAGAAACTATCAAGCATCATGCAGGAGTTGGGAGCATGTAAAGATAAATGTTCCTTCTGATCATAAAATTTATAAATATCTACAGTTCCTACACAAATTTTTCCATTTTTTTTTAAGTTCTAAAGCTGGAATAGATTTTTCCTGATTAACTATGTCAATTTTTACAATCTGTTAGAAAAGGATCCCAAAAAGAACCATTTCAAATCTACTTTTACGATATTTTAACCAACAATTTTTAGTTAAAATGTGGTAACTCAAAATTCCAAACCTGAAATGTGTCTGGTTTTTTCCTTCTGTCCCCAAGGGAGAAGTAACAATAAACTGGGAACCAAACTAGACATTTGGCAGGAATTCTTCAGCAGAATTTGGATGGCATCTAAGAGAATCTATTGCCCCAGGGAAGAGCAGATATGCATGAAGGGCTGGTATTTTGATGTGAACTCTTCCATTTCTCTAGAAACCATGCTCACAAAAAGGAAAACCCCGCCAAACTTTGTATATTCAGTGTTTGAAGCAGCTGAGTACCTCTGCACAGAAACTATGTAAGAATGAGTCTTTCCTAAGCAGACATTAACAGAAAAATGGTGAAACACAGGCAACTCCAGAACAGCAACTTTGCCTCTTTAAGTAGGCAAACACAGCAATTTCAAAACCAGAAATATGCCTGGCAGTCCACTCAAATACATGTCCTAGAGCTTTTCACTCTAATAATTCTATTTTCAAAGTAGAGAGCTCTTTGCTTTTTTTTCCCCTACATTCATTCTGATTCTATCAGCTGGCACATGCAAATGTGCTCCACAGGCTTCACTCTTGTAGCTCCTCACAGGGCTGAAAATGTCTGAGGCATGACAAGAAATCCTGCAACGTTGTGTTATTGGAACAGTTCTTAACTACAGCAACATCCACACATCCAGTGCATAATGTATCAAAGGATAAATAGAAATTTACATCACTGAGTCATATCATTTTCTATAATCATTTCATGATTAAAAAGTGCCTGCGATATGCAAAAGGTTGGAAGTTTACAAATACCAGGATGCACCAAGAAAGGACTTCTGTGTGGGAGAAAACTTCCTTCAGTGTAGCCTTCTCACCCAAATATCTTTTTTCCCCTCTAGACATAAAACTCATTCACTGTTCAAACTGGGTTTGGCCCAAGTTACACTGTTTTTGGTACTAAGTCAGCTGGAGTTCAACTAATGTAAAACAATCCAGGTCTGGAGCCAAAAATTCAGAAGTGCTCACCTTCAGCATTAGTTGTTTAATCAGAGGAAAAGGGCTTTCAACCCCTTTTAGTCAGTAAACTACATCTGTTCTTTTTCTTCAGTCTCTTAATCCTGCCTTTTATTGAGATTTTTAAAGGAATAAATAAAATAAATAAGGAACATTGTTGGCAATGAATAATAAAATTAGTATTCCTTACAGTACACTATGGCTAATCATACTGTTAAGGCAGATTAACTTCCCAATAATGTAACCAGATCATTTTATTACTAATGTCAAATTATATTAAAAGGAAACAACAATTAAATGTTTTTATCACTCAATTCTGCTATCCTCCTCAGAAGTGTAAGATTCCCTGACAATACACAAACTGTTAGTCATAAAAATCTATCAGTGGAAAATAACACCTATCTCATCTCTGTCCTGCTCTTCCAAAACCACACACAGATTTTGCTGGAACAGCTGACAGCGCCACGTCATTAACACCTTTACACCCTGCCAGGAATCTGATGGAATAACTAAACACAAAAAAATGTTACTGTGGAGTGGAAAAGGCCCAAATCAAACAGAGCTTGAGGTAATAGCAAAAGAGTTGACCAAATGTTCATCACCAGTGAGTAAGTATTTTTAAAGAAACTCAGTAGCAGTTACAGTGAACCTGGGACAACCTTGTCACTTCCTGTGGACAGACTTTATAGTCTGATTATTCCTTCATGTCATCTTCTGTTCCACACATGACTTCAGTCAGAGTCAAGGTCCACTGACAATGCAGGAGATACTGACTGAGTGAGCCACTACTTCAATACATCTAAAACTGTCCTCAGCATTACTGAACCTAAAATATTGCCTCTTTGCTAGATCCTGCACTTGATGAGAAGTTCCAGGTAAGCACAGGAATGCATAGCCTTGGGATGCTTCAGACATCCCATAAATCAGGAGCTGCAAGCGCTTAACATGGTCATGCAGATACTCCTGACAAACTCTCCCAGACCAGAATGTTCAGATCATTCTTCCTTCAGAGGCACTTAAAAGGTATGTCATTTTCTTCTTCTGGTCAATGTGAGAAAAAGCTTTAATCAGGCTCCAAAATCCCAAAGAACTGCCCTACTTTTTGTTTGTTTTTCTGCTTAAAAATAAGTAATTTGGGGTGTGTACTGTTTGCTGTCTCAGGTCTTACTCCATAGGGAATTAAACAAGATTCTTTTTTTAATTCACAGGGAATTAAACAAGATGCTTTCATACATATGCCATGCTCTGAAAAATTGTTATTTTTTAACTGAAAAACGGTTTGCTTGTTCCTCCCTCGTGAAACTTCCTGCTCCAAAGCTGCACCTTCCAGAAAAAGGACTGTGACAATATGTGACAAAATTCCCATCATGCCACGCCCCCTGTAAAATAAGGTTGCCTGTACCTGAATGACCCAGTTACCAGGCATAACCTCATCTGTAACCAAAAAAATGAAGCAAAGACATATATTTGCAGACAAAATCTAGAGTTTATTAGGGTGAAGCACATCAGTACTTCATAATCTGGCTGTTCTGGCTCTATCTGGACAGTTCCTGCACACATCACCACCTCCTGCTGCCACAACATTTAGTGACCAATGGGACAGAACTCTCAGATTTAATAGTGGTGGTGGTGGTACTCAAGTGCTCTTATGGCATAGCCACAATAAATATCATGGTGCCCAGAACAAGCCTTGAAAATGTCTCTAGGAACATATACAACTACACGGAAGGATGGTGTCACTACTAGGTAAAAATTATACAAATTACTGCGGACCACAGAACAGCTTCAGTGTTCTAAACAGGGTGCCACATCAATTTGTTCCAGCAACACCCTGCAACATAACAGCAATGTTTCACTGCCTTAAGGCATGCAGTTCACCTCAACACCTCTGAGTGCTGTGTATTTGTTCTCCACAAAAACACGCTGCACGGCTTCTGAAGCCTGTTATTCCTGCACCATCAATATCACTTTCTGTCTCACACCCTCAAGTTTGTCCAGTGAATGAGACACATTGTCTTGATACACAGCCATATCTTTTTTCACTGCTGTCAAGTTGTTGGATGTGAGGCATGGCCCATGGCCTCTCTTTTTCCCTCCAGAGGTGCCAGATGAAATGTCAACTTCAAAGTTAAACAAGCAGTAGTACTTGAGGCAGCAGCAAGGACAGAAGAGACATAAGGCTGATAGATGACAATGCTGAGGACAAACTAGACAGTAAGTGGGACAAGAAGAAACCTTGAAAAAAATTGTGTCGTAAAAACTAAGCCAAAAATTACTTCAAAGCTAAAAGAAAAATAGGTGGCCACAGGTACCAAGAGAAGCAGAACAAAACAGGTATTTAGAGGGGATAGCCAGTAACAAGATCAGCCTTTTGGTTCCTCCATGCATCTCACAGCTCTGACCCACAAATTAGACACTGCAGGACCCTCAAACACTACTGCAGGGTATAAACACCCAACCAGCTCAGCTTGAGGAAGCCACAGAGGAAGACAGGCTGACTCAGCTCTGCACCACAGGGCTAAACCAACCTGCATGTGTGCCATCACCACAGATCAGCCACGGCAAACGCATCCTAACTTGAGCACCCAAGCCCTGACTGTCCAACTAAGCCGCGTTCCACAGCCGCAGGTTTCACAGTGTCACGGAATGTTCTGTTAATACAAGAGCTGCTGACTTAAGCAGCTCACACGTCAGCACAAGGACAGCAATTGCATAATGACAAACCCATTTTTAGGAAGGTCTGTGATAGCTGTTCCCCCGTTCACAATACTCATGGCAAAATATGGAATGAAAAATCCAATTAGAAATGTTTACATGGGAAGAATCACAACCAGTTGCCAATGAACTAAACTACCTGAGGCAGTGGGATAGATATATAGAGATTCTCTTTACAATCAATGAAGAGAAAAAGGCATGCTTGGAGCCTGGCTTGTCTTATCTTAAACTTAACATATAAACAGGTCAGAGGTCTACAAAGGGAGCTAGGGGAATAATTTCAGGAGAAAATATGTGCTCCAAAGGCATCTGAGGGCACATTACAGCAATACCAGTGCCTGTGTGTCTGTTTTCTGTGATGAACATGTAAGCCCTATACAGTTATTAATAGCACCACAACATGGGTGAGAAATAGGAGATCTCAGATTTGTACTGGAAAAGGATATGGGTGCTTATATAATGGAAAGGAAATTTGTGTTTTTATCCAAATCTGCTTCTGAGCGACACAGATTCTCAACTGTTCTAAGCTCAGACAGCACCACTTTGTTTGAATGGAGCATGAAACAGGGGGTCTAGATTACCAGTTGGTTTGTAAACGTCTCAGAGCTACTGGTTCTGTAGCTTCTCCCTCTCTTACCTACTTTTTCTGTCCTACAATTTCTATTATTTAAATAATTTATTTTAAAAAGCAAATAACAGTACTGTCTGAAAATCTACTAAATATCGAGTCTTATGCAAAGCATTGTTTCTAGAATGACTGGCTTTTCCTAAAGCTGCTTCTTTCAGCTTATTTTATTTGAAATCTAAAATTATTCACACTGGGATATGGGCAATTATCAGGAGCTGAAAATACTATTGCCCCTTTTCTCCTGACATAGAATTGCTTTCCCAACCTACAAAACAAGGGATTCTATTACATTTTCCAAGTATCAGTCAGAGACATTGTTAAGAGACTTGAGCTGAAACAACCTGCAGAATTGGTTTGCCAGCAATCTGCACTCCCTCTCCTGTCCTTACAGCTAGTGGCAGGAAATGTTCTTTCACCACGTCTCCCAGGTGCAGGCAGCTAAAGAAGCTAAAGTTATCCAGAGGAGAAATACCTCAACTAATCAGTTCTCTGCATTTCATGGCATATCTGCACCTCTCTTGCATTCTTTTAATTTAGGCTTGTAACTGAGTTCTCTGAAATAAATCATCAAGTCTCTTTGGTGTCAGGTATAAACTGTCAGGAATGGGAGATGGTGATATAAAAGAGAATTTTAATAAATAGGATAAAGGCTGAGAGAATAGGTCATGAAAAGAGCTCAAATGACAGTATGTCTCATAAAAACTCCTCCAGTCTAATATCCTGTCTGCAGAAGCAGCCTTTAAAGCATGCTTAAGAAAGATAATAAGGAACGTGGCAAATATAATAATCCTTCCTCAAACAGTCAGCAGATTAGAGACTATTAATTGTCACAGGGCTTAAGGGAAGGAGTGAGAACAGAGCTCCATGGTCCTGATGCAGCACCAAGGGCTGGGTAAACTGTCTGCTTCTTGACAGCACATCTGACAGGGGGAGAGATATCTCTCTTTAGTAAAACTACTACAAGAAATGGTCTCTATAATGTGACAGTGTCCTGAATATCACACAGTCCAACTGCTAGGCAGACCTTCTTTTCAGTGGAGACTGTAGATGCTGACTTGGGAGAATAATACATAAATACTAAAAGAGAGCAATTCAAACCACAGAGGTAATCAGAAAACTGTAAAGATGTCACTTTTTTGGCAAAAATCACTTAGCTAGTATTTCTCTATCCTACTTTTCCAAACAGCCTACTGTCACCTCCCACGTAGGAATGATGCTTACCAACAAAAGAGCCATCATTCTGAGGCAGACTAGAGGCTAATCTGCCCCTGTCTGGCCAACACTTCAAGCAAGGAACAAAAATCAGGGGGATTATGGAACACATGCGCATATGGCATCGCCCTTGCAGCCTCTGCCTACTGAAGTCTTGCAGAGACAAGTATGCAGCCAGACTAGAAAGTTCCACAAATATGCACAGACTTACTATCTCTGCATTGGTCTAATCCCTTTTAGGGTGACAAGCTCATTTGACTCAATTCCACAAACACACAAGCTGATACAAATTAACATGGAGAACACTTCTTCATAAGAAATGAACCAGACCCTGCTGTCTATCTGTCTTCCTTACAAGGAAATGCTGTGCTGAGCAAGAACAAAGTCAGACACTACGGAATAAGGACAACTATCACTTGAGTATACAACTGTCACACAGAGCACCAAATTGCCCTTCTCCTCTGCAGGGAATCCTGGCTTACACCCCTGGTCTGGAGGACATTCAAAGAGCAGTGGAAGAGCATGGAAGAACATGAAAGCAAACCTGTAATCTCAGTGTTCCACAGGCGTTAATTAACCTGGCTGCCATCCAAACTGCTGGAACCAAAATCCGCTTATCTGGGAGCTGCACATTTCAGCATTTCTGCAGACACTACTATGCACATACAGAGGCACTGCACTGCACAGGGGTAGCAGGCACCCAAAAACAAGAAAAAGAGGCAGAAATGGAGGAATGCTGAAAATTATTACAGTGCAATCAGAAGATGAGTTAGTAGTGGAAAAAACATGTAATATGTACATCTGAATAAAGCAGGGATTGCATCAAGAATGTAATAAAAACAACTCTGGGAAAACAAGCATGAACAGTCTCTAGTGAGAATGCACCACAGTGAAGGAACAATTGTGCTGAAGCCAGAAAGTGAGAGCAGTTCAAGTAAAGGCATTTGTCTCTGAAAAGGAATTGGTTTTCTACATACCTGTCCAGTCTCCTACTACTTTTAGGTGGACCCCAAACGTTGCTTTGGTATCTGTAGGGCACTAAAAATATTAAATGTATTAAGCACCACTTCTGAGTAACAGAAAAAAAAAAAAAAAAAGCATTCAAAGTACAGTTGTTAAGACAGAACCTGGTGTTGATAGGTCATTCCTAAACAGCCACACCAGCAGCTGTACCCTTAAAGAAGCAAGTCTATCATCAACACAGCTGGGGAAGCCAAGAATGCCTAGTAACCCTTCAGACTTAACCCTTTCTTCTGGTCACAGAGGAAACTGGATGCTTGTTTGGGGATGTGATTTGGAGCAGACACTTCACTAAGCAGTACTCAGCAAGGATACCAACAATAGAATGGAATTATTCCTCTACTACTGACGCATCATTCAAAATCAGGAACTGCCCCATCATTCTTAAGGCATTCAAGAGACTTTTGATTCCTGAATGTCAAGGCCCACGTTTTCAAGCTGATCCTTCTCATACAACTGATGTTTTCTTTTAAATGGAAACTGTGAGCAATTCACAAGACCATAATTCCATAGCCTGTCATAAAACTCACATCGCAGCCACCATTCTCTCACTCCACACATATGCCCTCACTTCAAGGCTACTGGTTGTGACTGTCAACACAGCAATGTTATCACTTACAATCTTATCCACACCACAGTATTTAAAAACCTCCAGTCAAGGACTAAGGACCCCCCCCTTACTTTCATTCCTTGCTAGAGGGACATTTTAAATGCACTGCTTGGACAGCTTTTGCAGGTGCACCAAATGATGCACACAAACAGGACAAGCAATATCAAAAAAAGATTCTTCACTTTTTTTTTCTATAAACCAACACCACTGGTTTCTTTTTGATAAGAGATATTACTCCTGAGTGTTGACGCCTTTCTTAGAGCATGTTAATGATCAATCCAAGCTCTATAATGAAACCAATACCCAACAGATGATGTTTTGTCCCTTTTCTTTTTTTTTCCTACTATTAAGGACAAACAGCAATTTTGAGGGGAAGGCTTAAATTCAAAGAACACATCCATATTATAAATAAGAGGGGCCCAGGCAGAGAATCCATGCACCAAATACTCATGCACCATGCTTATGAAGATATTTCCTGGCCATAAGTGCTCCCAAGGTAATCTTTTCTGGGTAGTGTGAAGCCACTGACCCCAGGGCTGAGAATCAGTTCCTGTCAGTTCTGTATTTAGCAGCAGACACAGGTAAAAGGTTAGTATTATCTACATCTTGGAAAAACTAAACAGGGAATACAAAGTCCCAGCTCATCACTCCGTTTTCCTGAGGGGGAAGAGCACTCCTTTAAAAAATACTGATTACTAGATAGACTTTTATGTAACTCCTTATTATATTCCAAGTTTTCCTACAAAAATGAGGTACAGAAACCCAGAGTCCCAATTATTTCAGCAAGCCTTAGTCTCCAAAGAAAAACAGCATCAAGGGAGGGATGCAGACAAACACACAATGAGGCTAGTGTTTGCTATGCCTCATTGCAGCATCTTTCAACAAAAATATCAAGACTAGTTACTAGTTCTCCATATAAAAGTGAGTAAGCAGTCTCTTAGGTGGGAAGGTGTATGCTGGCAGCAAAAAGGTCTGTTCCAAGGCTTCTGTAGGGTTTTTCACTCTGGGCTGCCCCAGGGTTCTCTGTGTTTCACAGGAGGTAGACTGATTTTCTTAGTCCAACTACCACAGTCCCAGTTCAGCACATCTTCTACAAAATTATTATTCCCTGCTCCCACAAAGTTAATGGCAGAATACCCCTTGTCTCCTGCCAGAATAGGTTCAAATCTGTTATACTTTTCATCACCCTTATGACTAGCTCTTTTCTGCACTACCCTGAAAAATTGTCCAATAAAAGTGAGATTTATTTCTTTTTAGACTTTAGGAAACCTATTTTGATACTTATAACTAGCTATGAGACATCCTCATAGAGTTCTGGAAAAATCTCCTTGTGCTGCTAGATCTTAGCAGAAGAAACATGCCTTTCTAGACTACATAGAGTGAATTTCCTCCAGTTTAAAAGAGAGAAAGAATGCAGGTGATCCAGGAAAGGAGCACCAGAGCAGTGAGAGGACTGGATAACCTGACATTCAGAGAGGGGTGAGTAAGGGAATGTGCTTGGGTAACCCATAGAAGAAAAGCCTTGGGGAGATGTCTGTCTACCAATAACTAAAAAAAACAGCTAAAGAGAAGATTAAGGTGCTCTCTCTCTTCAGCACCATGCATGGCAACAAGACACCAGACCAGGAGTACACGTTGTTTCAGGGGAAATTTCATTTGGATATAAGAAAAGTGTTTTGCATCATGGAACAGGCAGCCAGGGAAATGGTACAATTTCTCCTGCTAATTCAGCTTCACACCACACTGAATAACCTCATCCACAGCCCTTGCACCAGAAGGTCAAACCAGATGACCTCCACAGGCCTCTTCTGACTTTCAGACTTTCCTACATGCTTACAATTTTAACTCTGAAATTTGTATTTACATATTTTTACTGCACAGAACACTGATTTTACCTCTTTCATCCCTGCAAACACAATTAAGACTCTAAAAAGCGGCTTCTTCCAGACTGTTGAAGAATACCTTCCAGCAGCTTGAAAATATTCAAAGACAGTTTTTCAGAAGTTTAATCATGAAAGTGGGTAGATTTTCCCGTGTTATTTATTAACAGACCACTGGGAATGAGTAATGAAGTGCAAGGAAATATTCTCTTAAATATTTAACCTTGCTGAAATCACAGAATCGTACGATAGCTGAGACTAGAATGCACCTCTGCAGATTGGCTAATTTGATCCCCTTGTGAGAGCAGGCTCTGCAAGAGCAGGCGGCCCAGGAGAGTGTCCCATTGTGCTTCAAAGGTCTCCAAGGATGGAGACTCCACAGGCAACCTGTCCAGGCAACCTGTGCCACCCTCAGAGACAAAGAGGGGCTTCTCTTAGGTCCAGATGAAACCTCCTGTATACCAGTTTGTGTTGTCCTGTCACTGTGTGCCTCTGAGGAGACTAATTCTATTTTCTTCTCTTGTCACTCAGTTCAGCTTTTTCAGCCTCTCCTCATAGCCAGAGATTCTCTCGTCCCTTACTCATCTTCATGACTCTTTGGGCTTCAATACATCCATGTCTCTCTTGTGCTGGGAAATCCAGAACTGGGCACAGAGCTCCAGACATAACACTGATGGGAGAAGGGTCACCTCTCTCCATCTGCCTAATACAGCTCAGGAAGCTGTTGGCTATCTCTGCTGCAAAGGCACATTGGGGTTCATGGTCAACTTGGTGTTCACCACGACCCCGTGGCCACTCTGGGCTGAGCTCCTTTCCAGCCAGACAATTCCCACCACGTACTAGTACCTGGGGTTATTGCCTTGGCTAAATGAAGGTGTGCCAAAGCGGCCTCAGAAATGCATCATGCCCTCTCTGAAGCTGTGAATAAAACCAATTAAAATTATTTTGAAACTGTGTTTTGGCAAATAACATTTCAATTTCCCCCTGCTGCTTTTAACCTGGGAACCCTAAGAGACAATACAGTGTACTATGTTGAAGCTCTCTACTCTTCCTTTATTGCCCAATACACTGTCCAGTGGAAAATTATAAAGCTTAGTCAATCTTAAAATAATAGTAAAAAAACCTTTATCTTGGGTTCTTTTCCTTAAATCAACCCTGTTTTCCAAAAAGGGAAACCACTAACTTGAATAGCCTGTAATGAGAAGGGAGAATAGATATTAAATAGAGAGAGTAGATATTAAACAATATTAAACTAAAGGTTAGAAATGCTTCTCAGTAATTTTTTCCACATTTCCAACTTGTTTGCTTCACTCATTTGATTAAAATGCTATGATATACAAATTAACTGTTGCAGACACTGTAATAACATGAAGTTACGTATATCTTATTCTAACCTCATGTGATCTATACCTTTAAAAAGAGAAAGAGTTTACAGGTATGCATGTCTACGTTCATCAGGTTGTCTTCCAGCACTTGGCCCTTCTCAAAAACCAACTGGAAGCCAAAGAAATTCTGTTAACATTTAATACAGCTGTGCAGATTTACACCCTCAGAGAAACCAAACTATGTTCTTAGCATTAGGATGGAATACTTTCCTCAGTTTACAATGCCTATTTTTGTATATATTTTCACATTCAACAAAATTATCGGATTTTATATGTATATAAAATTTAGAGAACACAGATTGTTCTACATCTTGATTAAAAAAAAAAACAACTTTCCTTTTTTATTTTTTCCTTTTTTTCTTCAAGCTAACTTGGAACACAAATGCAAGTTATCACACAGGGATTGTGCAACAATCCCTGGAGAACTTTATTCTTATAAATCACTAAATTAATTACATTCACTAGTAACCTAAGCTCTACTATCTCTCTCTATGCCAAGATAAACTGAATAATTTAACTAATTTGTAATACACTACTAGATTACCACATATTTGAAATATATTTTATTTAACAATTTGACATTGTGATCACAGTTCTCTGTTGTCCTCTACCTGGCTTTTATATGAATGCAAAGTGAGCAAACTAATTACTGTTAGACCATAGCAGTTCTACTTTACACCCACTGTATAACGGCTCCAGATTGCCCCAGGAGAGATTTAGATGGCTTAATAGGAAAAATTTCTTCCCCAAAACAGTGGTCAAGCATGGGAACAGGCTGTCTGAGGAAGTGGTGGAATCACCATCCCAGGAAATGCTCAAAGGACATGCAGATGTGGTGCTTAGGGACATGGGTTAGTGGTGGACATGGCAGTGCTGGGTTAAGGATCTTTTCCAACCTGTGTGACTCTGTGATTCTACACTGGTACAAAAACCTGCTCATGGCAATGAGCAATGGAGAAATCTGTGCATGAGAGCCCAGCACAAAGCAACTGAAAACTTATGAACATCTGTGATTCTAGCTTAGGGTACCCTCAATATATAACACCACTTCTTATCTACTGTCCAGAACAAGAAATGAGACAAATCTTACTGAAGTTATTTCAATGTTATTAAATGCTGTTCAGTATTTTAAAACAGTCTTTTTAGGCGTTAGGGTGCAGGGAATAGGGTGAGACAACAGCAAACTAGCAAGAAAATAAAAAAGTTAATTCCTAAATGTTTCCAGTTCTTCTGTGCACCTGTACCATAAGAACTGTGAAGCCTCTTTAGAGAGGTGTTAAGTTCTAATTACTGACTATCACAGAAATGCTAATGCATGCACCAGGATAACACCAAGGAATATCTGTTATCAGAGGAAAGGAGATGAAAGGGATGCCCAAGTTACAAACCCCCAGTGGCTCTGCAAATAAAGCTCCTTACAAGTTCCAGTGGAGATACTGCTCTCAAGAAAACTACACCACAGTAAACATCACCTCTGCATTTGGCACTGCAGTAGGTGGCCTGAACAGTGACCAAAATTACAAAGAAGATCTGTGCTACAGCTGGAAGAACAAAGTGTCGGATTGGAGGAATTAAAAAGCTCGTTGTGGGATTTGTTTACATAAAAGGAAACTCCTTCAAAGAAGTCTTTCACTTTGAGTAAAAAGCCATGATATGATCCTAATACGGATTTGCAGATATCCTGGCAGGGACTGCAGACAGTGCAGAGACCCTGTTTCCATGCTCCTGCCTGCCAGGGTGAACCAGCTGCACTGCAAACCCTGGTTCGTCAGTCCATCCTTGCTGCAGACTCAATGAACCCTTACCCAGACCAAGAGAAACACAGTAGAGACTTGGCAGGTTTTGAAAAGAGGCAGAAGTGAGGAGAAAAAAAGAACTAAACACAACCAGTGCATTTTTCCTTCTGTAAAAGGGAAAAAAATTAAAAAAAGAGAAAAAAGAAATAAAAAGTTTTCAACTTTGCCAACTGACAAGAAAATATGAACCTTGGAAGCTCAGTAAGCTGCAGCTTGTCTGGTTTCATACAGAACTGATACAAACATTCCTAAAATGATTCATTCTGACATTAGAAAATGGAGAGGAGTGATGACAAACACAGGCATGCTATATAAAGGTAGCCAAGAAATAGTAGCTAGACTTTAGTCTGACTCATAAGAGGTGAACTCTGTAACACTGGGCTATCCCTGCTTTAACTAATTTATCCTGTAAGAAGCAAATTTCAGAGGAAAAAAAAAGTTACTACGTGGAGGTATTCTTTTAAACACATCTCTTCCTCAAACACTTGGAGATTTTTTTAAAATGTCTCTATTTTTTTCTGCATCATGTTATTTTACAGATTGGATTTTAGTAAAAAGCTTTTCCTGTCAGACACCTGGCTTTACAGGTATCCTAACTAAACTGGAAGACACCATAACATCTTGAATGTGGGGAAATCCTAACCATGGGGTATGATTTAAGTATCAGTGGTGCCAGGACGATCAAGACAAGACCACCATGCCTCAAATACCCATGGCTTCAGCCAGAGCCCTGCCACAGTAGAGCCAACTCCCAGCAAGCAGCCCAGCAAGCAGCTGCAGCAAAACATCCCAAACATTTTTCACTTTCCATTGCCATATACTACTTGCTGTACAACCTCAGACACCTGCAGTCAAGCTAGTGGAAAAAACACATCATAACAAACTGCAGGATGCATCACTGGGCAGCTGCAGCTCCAAGAAGGATCATTCTGGTCATCTGGGGTCTAACTTCCTCTGTAACACAAACCACAAACCCACACCCATCAATTCCCGTGAGTCTGTAGTTCACATTTGCTAATTCACTCCCTGCAATCTCAGTTGTTAAATTACTCTCAGTGTTAAAAATTATCTTTGTTTTCTTTAGTTCTCAATCTATGAGATCCCTAATTGTAAAATCTACTTGTTCCTTGATTTTACTCTTGCACTACAAGAAAATGCAAACTTTTAATGTAGTGTTGTCTTAGGAGTATAAATAGACCAATACTTGTAAAATACACACAATATGGCATAAAATAAATTGTTGAATATATAATATGAAATTTCTTCATTTGTTTTCTAGCAGGTCTGTAACAGTGCAACTGCTACTCTATGGCTGCTATGGATGCACTCCCTACAAAGGTACACGTTTAGACACTAATCAGCATTTCTTTTCCTCTGCAGCTCAACCAAGGCAAAAAACTGCTGACCACCCCTTCACCCCAGCAGACACTCTACACGTCAGAGTCATAGAATGCTCAAGCTGGAAGGAACCCATAGGGATCATCAAGTCTGATTCTCTATAAGAGAGAAAATAAAAGTGTTTCAATCCTAGCAATATTCAGCCTATATAATTTATGCATCTCAAGTTGCTGGCTCAGGGGAAACAAAAAACAAATCACAACATTTCAGGATGCTCAGGATGCAAGCCTTTGTCCCTGAAGGAATAAAAAGCAGAAGAAAAATGCTTCTGCCCCAGGCTGCCTCTCCAAGTCCTCCAAGGGTACACAGACACATTGCCAAGCAACAATGCACAGAACTGACAAACCTAGAACAAGGAAACTCAGCAGCACAAAAAGGTCCAATCATCCCCAAGCAAAACAATGGGCCACCTCAAGGCTCATGATGACTGGCTTTCAGGGGTGTGAGACACTCCAGATCAACAGGTCTTCCAACCAGATCATCACTTCAGGAACTGCTGTGTCCCTCTGAACTCCCCTACCAGCACACACTGTATTTTGCCAGGCTAAAGCAGAGAGCCCCACCAGTCAGATGGTCTTAATTTTACGACAGCAAGAGGCAAGGCACTTAATTTCCTCTAATATTTTGTCCACATGTTAACTGTATTCATGCTTAAAGCTTGTGCTCAGGTTTTGTTTTTGTTGTTTGTCTGGGGGGGGAGGTCATTGGTCTTTTTTGTTTGTTTTATTCTGATATTCTCCTGCAGTTCCTAGACCTTGCTCTAACCTGACTTAGCAGCCAAACTAAAAGCACTATCTCTGATGGGAGAAAACATATTTCTCTGCTGAAGTCAGTACATGCTTATTATGTATTGTAAGTTTACTTTCATTGAATCAAAGAAACCCAAACTCTGCTGATTAGAAGGATTTGCCACCTTCTGTTTAAAGTATCTGCTGAAGGAGAACTTGGGGTTTAGTGAACTTGAAACTTGAATGTAACAATTTCTATGTTCCCTTCTCACCGAAAGAGTCAGATTTGAAAGTTTAAAAAAAAGTCAGGGTTTACGTAGGGTTTTTATACAGACCCCACAACTATTAATCCCCAAACCAAACAAACAAGTCTAAGGAAGTACTAAAGACATCTGCAATGTTAATCTTTTCTATTTTTGTTTAACTTAAATTCTTCATCAAACAGCTGCTAGATATTCTACTTCTATGAAGAGCAGACAAGCTCTAGGGATTTCTTTAGCTTGCCAGCAAGATACTTCACAATTTCCCTAAACACTCTGCAAATCATCTCATAAAGACAAGTTTCATAACTATTTGCACAAGATATTTAACAAATCTTATTAGAATGTCATCATGTTAGATTTTGTTTTTATTGTATTTATCTGACAGTATGAACTTAGCTCTTATGTCCTTACGTACTTTTTACTCAGGCAACCTTCCAATATTTTCTCCGTTTTTTTTTTTTTTATGAAGTATTTCAGAATTTGGCCCCTAGGCTTTTCCTGTTGTGGATAGTTTATTTCTCAAGTTTACAGTGCAGGGCACATGTTTTGCCATCATCTCCTTATGCAGTACAAAATTTCTGGCTTAAAGAAGCTTAGAGCTAAAATTTCACTGCTAGACTATTAAGATCTTCACTGGTTTTAAATGAACCCTGGATTATCCAAGGATAAAGGCAACTCTTGGTCTACAAAACACTGATTTTATTTTACAAAAGCAAATGTGCTACTTCTGATGTTGTTTACACTGAGTGTAAAATTTGCTGAGATTTTTCTGACAAGGAATCAGGCCCAAAACCATAAAATGTACAGATCAGGGCCACCACCTTGTAATCCCATCATGTCTAAATCCAGATACCAAATGGACTTTAATGGAGATGCAGAGGTAACAAGGAAAACTCAATCTACCAAAAAAAAAAAAATCAAACAAATCCCTTAAAGGAAGAAAATCTATGATTAAGTAATAGCTCTGAGATTTTTAGGTACAGTATATAACTTGTCATGTATATCCAGAAACCTCCCAGGTAATTCTTCTATTTACTATGAGATGGTTAATGGATTTAAGAGTTTCTCTGCCTGTGATAATATTACTCTACTATCTAGATATTAATCAAGAGAGTATTCTTCTTTAATAATACATTTTGATCTGAGTATCTGCATAAGCAAACTTATCCTCTCTTAAAAAAATCAGTTTTGACTTGTTAAAAATGCACACATACCTTCCTCCCTCTGGAGTTTTCTTACTCATACAGAACTGTATGTGGAAGGAAAGGAAGGAAGATGTTGCACTACAAATCCTCCTGATGTGATCTACATTAAATTAACAATCTACTAAAAAATATGGAGAACCAGAAAAAGGGCAGAACTTCTTGGAGCTTTTTATTACCAGACTCTTCCAGTTTCCAGTTACTTCAATGGGATTTAAAAGCAGATTAAATGCAGCACTAAAGTAGGGGAGGTCAGAGCTCACTCTGACATGAGACAAACTTTCTAGTTTCAAATGTTTCAAACCTCTTCTTGCCAGTAGTTGATCACTGCTTAGCTGTTACCAGAACTGGGATCTGGACATTGAATGAAGAGCCAACACTCTTTAGAGGGTCTGAAAAAGCAATCTCCTTCCTTACTAATAAAGCAAGTATTTTATAAAGCCCTGAAATCTCAAGGCTGGGATCTTTGGTTTGGCTTGTTTTGATTTTTTGCTTTTTATGTGCCACTTCTGAGCCACCTGTCTCTTTTAAGTCTATCTATCTCATGAAGCTACTAATCAGTGGATATGCGGAGAGCTTCTTATACAGACACAGGAAAAGCTCAGCAAGTGTTTATGCAAGCTACCTGTGCTTAAATATCAACAGGAATATCTTTAGATACATGCATGTGTCAAGTGAAGAATAAAAAAGGCAACAAAGGAAGCTTCAGGATATTCAGACTATAGCTCTGAGGCAGAAGCAGGGGCATGACAGCTGCCACTGACAGCCAAAACTATCAAAACTTTGGAATAACAGATTATTTGATGCTGCAATTATGGATGTTTGTTGCAAAACAGAATTCTCCCAAACCAAACCTCAGATCTGAGCCATCTCCAAATTTAGGAGGAGTCACGTCTTATTCTTGTCCTTATTTAAAGGTCTGTTACAGTCTAAATTCTAAATGAAGTGATGTAGTTGTTTCCTACCTTCCTTTGGCACAAGAAAATCAACACTACTGAAATAACAAGGTTACCAAGCTTTATGAGCTGCTGGGAGTAGACACAGGTCTTTTGACAGCCAAGTGGTCTAAACTGCTTATGAGAGTTTGTGCTTTGACTCTGTAGTGATGTAGTGGATTCAGCAGAGACCTCATGAGAGAACTCAGGACATCTTCTGAAGCACTTAAAATCTGCAAAACACAAGGCTCTTTCCATGCATGAAGCTTACTCCTAACCACTGCTTGCTAATGCAAGAAATTGCAGAAACACAGTAGAAAAAGCGACTTAGGACACTAACATATAGTCTAAACAGGTCTCTGCTTCCAATGCCATTCATTAGCAAAAAAAAAAACAATGCAAAAAGGAAGCATGCAGTCATGGATTCATGGTGCTGCAAATCGAGGGAACTCAAAAGCAAGGGGAAAATTTGTGATGGAGATTAAAAAAACAAAAAAAACAATGTAAACTGCAAGCCTTAGTCTCTTCTACTTCCTACAGGTTAAAATAAAGAGGACTTCAAGGTCTCTAAAGATTGATTTAGAAAATTATTTTAAAATTGCATTCCATAACAGACAAGTTCCACACTTTCCTCCAAAAAGGGTAAAGAAATGTCAGCCTCAGAAAGCAGAGCATGTTTCTCTGGATGGTCTGATCTCCAGACCATATCTTGCACTTGATCTGAAACACAAATCTCTTTTAAAGAGTTCATCAAGGGGAAAACATAATAATTTTTCCATTTACAAACATTCAACTAAATTAATTATATACAGAACATAATTATTATCACTACAGATGAAAATATCTTGAAACAGACTGCGTTCTGCTCAAATTCAATTCTAAGAGCAATAATACCCTACCTAAAAAAATTAAATTGAACATGAGGACATACAGGACTGAGAATTTGACTCACGCTGACTTACAAAGCACAGTAACAGATATGCACAGTTGTGTAAAAAAATCAGTGAAAAAAGCAACATAAAACATGATAAAAAGAAAGCTTTTTTGTGGAAATGAAATCAGAACAATGGAGCAATGAAGACGCTATGAAATGAATGGCCCACTATGCACTACCTAGAACTGTCCAGCAGGTCACTTGCAGGTATCCCAAATGTTGGGCCAGCTCTTCATTACCTTTCCCAGACTTCCCAAAGACAAGGAGTCACGCCAGAGAGTACAGTAAACAAAGAGCAGTAGAAATACACTTCAGAAATTGAAATCACACTGCTCATGAGAGAAAACTCATATTTCTAAGTGTCTGAATTTCAGAATGTACAAGAGACACTACCAGAGGGTTGAGGTAGGTGATCCTCCTTTATTTAGCCACACTTTGAGACCTGTGTCCAGTGCTGGGTTCTTCACTACAAGAAAGACAAGAACATACTGCAGAGAGTCCAGACAAAGGCCACGAAGATAATGATGGGACTAGAACACATCTCCCACAAAGAAAGTTTGAGAGAGCTGTGACTGTTCAGCACTCACTTCTGGAGAAGAGAAAGCTCAAGGGGACCTTATCAATGCAAAGCACGCAAAGGCAGTGTGCAAAAAGAATAGAGCCTCTTTATGCTCACTTGGTTACAATTCAGAGCTCCCTCTGGCTCTGAGCAAAACACATGGGAGATTTGCTAGAGTGGAATGGGAGCGAGTTCAGTGCCCTTACACAGCCTCCCTGTGTGTTCCTCCACCCTGGTGTTATGTAAGAAACTGAGCTAAACTGTAAATATTACATAACCTCAAAAAGGGAAGGGACTAGTAAAATATGTCCATGACTCCTTCATGCTGACTCACCCCTTCCTTTCTCCTTAAGGTTATTACCCACGTTTAGGAGTACAATGCCTGCAATGGCCATTTCTTGTCTTTTAAGCATGCTCTAGGCACAGTGAGATATTTCACCAGTGTGAACAGAATATCACATAGGGCTTGGAGACAGACTTTTTAGTGTGACCTATTGAAATAGGACATAGGGTAATGGTTTTAAACTGAAAGAGAGTAGATTTAGACTAGAGATAAGGAAGAAATGTTTTACAATGAAGATGGTGACACACTGGAACAGGTTGCCCAGAAAGCTGGCAGATGCCCTGTTCCTGGAAACATTCCATATCCCTGAGCTGGATGGGGTTCTGAGCAACCTGATCTAGTTGAAGATGTCCGTGCTAACTGCAGGGGGGGTTGGACTAGGTGGCTATTAGAGGTCCATTCCAAGCAAAGTATTCTATGATTCTATGCAGGACAACAGTGCCAGGAAGAAGACTGCAGTCTTCCCCCACAGCTCTGCTGCAGTCATTGCTGAAGTCATGGCTGCAGTGCATTCCCAGTACCTGACAGCCACACAGACCTCTCATGAATTTCTGACTGTGGATCTAAGCCACTCACCCCATCACCAAGCTAGAAAAATAACCCAGAGATTATGATCATTCCACAAAAGAAGCAGCAGTAGTGTTCCAGCTTGCTTGGGAACTACAAGTAGGTCAGATGGGAGTGGAAAAACGACTGAGTTAAGCTTTTCCCTACACATTCTACAAGCACTGTCCTACAGCTAGCATCATACTAAACAACAAAAAAGCTTTCTAAGCAGGACATCAGCCCACACCATATTCTCTGACCTAGAAGGACACTTGGAAATGTGTCCCTTGCTTAGGCTGGGTAAAAAGATTGTCATTGATCTAGACACTTAGAATCCTCATTATGCTGTAAAAGTCATTTATCCAATGACAGCCTTTCTCCAGTAGAGTTATTGTTGTAGCAAAATACACTTGTGGCAACTCAGTGATAACTTCATACCTTGTAATAGAATATATATGTGATCTTGAAGGACATGGTGTTATGCTGAAAGATATCACCGCACTTAAAAGTGTAAAACACTGAGCATGAACAGAAATTGCCTGGTCTAGTATTACTTACCTAAAATACAGTGCATTGTGAATGAGTGGAAATTGCTAATTTTAATTTTAGATATTTAATACATGGTTGTAAAACTTACACAAACTGTAATTTATCAACTACAATTACATATTGAAAATATACTGCCCAAAATATTATCACTTATTTATGTTCACTAAGAAAACTCAAACTCACAACAAGAGATTTTCCATAGCTCCTGGCTCTAAAAGTTCATCTGCAAAAATAATTTTACATCACATGTATTGTCATACTATGCAATTTTAAATACTGGATGAAACTCTCAATTCATGCAAGAAATCTGACATCCAATTCAACTTCATCTTATGACCTCACCCAGTAGGTCTGTGTCAGCAGTCTCTTCTCTGACAAAAACTCTCATCTGAGCCAGGCCAAATATTTTTTTATGACATTATTTCTAAAAATTAAAACCACAAAATCCATTGTTTTAGCAGCGTCCTAATACAAGAAGACTGAATCTTTACAATAAGAGCTCCAGTTTCCAAACTGTTCATTTACTAACAATGATCAAATTATTACCATTATATTAATTTTGACTGAGATGGACAGTGAGAAATTAGGAACATGATGTTTTAAGATTAATGTTTAATTAAGATGTGCCCACTGGTACAGACCAGTGGGCACATCTATAGCTATACTGGGGCAAAAGGACTGGAGAGAGTTACCCAAGACTCAAAATAGTTCTTGAAATTTATGGTCCAATTACTAATGTAATAAAAAAATGTAAATAAGTTCTGACTAAACCATTCTGCATAAATCCATATATGCATGCAATTTTTCAGCATTCCAAGTTATCTTTGTGCACTATAGAGAGGAGAGTCTTAAAAGTACTACGTCCATTAACACATTAAATATAAATAATGTGTTATAAATAACACATACCACATTTCTCTGGTTTGTACTGGTAAAGTGAATACCCATAAAAACTTTGCAAAAAGTGCAATGAATGCTTCACCAAGCTACACAGAGGCAGCTTCCCTTGAGTGAGATTCATTCCTAGATTTACAGCACAAAATTGATTTTGGATGGAATTTAGTGTCGGTTCCCCTGTGACTCCTAGCTCAGCATACATATAAGTAAATTAAAAAGCCAAAATAAAACACCCCACAAACCCAAAGAACAGGACCTGACTGCGCCCTCAGAATATCGGCTGGCATAAAAACACCTCAATTGCTCCACAGCACCAGCCATAACTCAGTAGGAATAAAGTATCAGTTATCAGTCCAAAGAAAGCAATCAAACATGAACATTTATCTCCACAGTCTTCTTAAAGAAGAATGTCCAATTCAGACAATCCAAAAGCATTTACTCCCACTGGAAGAAAAAGGCTGCCACTAATATTCAACCTCGTATTCTGCTTTTGTTACAATATAGCCAGCCAGTACAGTGATTTTTTAGCAGAATCTACCAGGTCTCTGCACTAGGTACTCCCAGAGAACACAACTGCATGTTATTCCAGTCTGTCTCTACAGGTTTCAGCTCCCATTCTAGACCAGCTTACATAGCAATCCTAACATTGTATCACCTCACTGGTATATCATGTCCTCAATATAGCTCTTAATATAAAAATAAAGCAGAAGACAATTTTAGAAACTTATTTTTTTAACTTGATTTTTTTGAACTTTGGAAAAGGCAGTCATAGGAATGTGTTCTCATTGAAAAGGAGAGGTGACAAAAGTTCATTACAATTTGTGCCCTTTCTGTATTAAGGTCTAGAAATATGGCTGAAACTTCTTTTATAAAAGAATTTCCACAATCACATAGATTTATTGATTTATTTATGGATTTTTTTATGGACTTATTTATTATTAGTTTTCACTTATGGAAGACTTTGAAAAAAGTTCCCATTATCTTTTTCTCAACAGTGGAGAAAATTAAATATGTATTGAAAACTGTCACACGTAATAATCATGCCATTTCATATTCACTGGTACCCTCATAAATTAAACATGAGCTTTGCTGGAGAGAACTGTCACCTTGAGAGAAACAAAGACCATTTGCTTACCAAATATAAATAAAAAAGTACAGAAAAGAACACTACTTCTTACCATTGTAAGAGTGAACGGATGGCTTTCCAGGGCAGACACTCTCGGACAGTGGAGAATAACATACTGAAATAAAATGGTAGAAAGGATACATTCAAAACATTCAATGATGGGCTAGCACTTATAAAGTGATAGTCTTCCCTACAGATAATAGTTCATGAAAGCAAAGCGATTTTTTAGGGCCACATTAACTCACCTGACCAGGCCTTGCTTCAAAGTCATCTTTCACCATCCTGACTTCAAGGACGTTGGAGGGGTGGCTTATGACTGAGGTGATCGTGACTGGCTTGTTGCTGCGGATGTAGCGGTACAGCCGCTCCACACAGTACAGGCACAGCGGTCCAGAAATCCAGAACCAGGTCTAAGGGAGGACAAAAATATCTTATCTCACAGACTTTTAACTTGCTGTCTTCTATTTCCACAGTGATATGAGCACTTTCAGGATCTCACTTCACATCTAACATCCAAGCCTCTCTACATGCAGAAACCCAGGAATGTTCTAAAGCCTTAATCAGTCTAACCAGCAGCATCAACCACAAGCACCAGCAATTTCAATCATAAAACTCATCAGGAAAAAAATGCTAATGACCTAAATTGCTACCACGTTATTCTGGTTTGATGTAGTTAGATTGCAGCTGGTTTCAGCAATGAAAGAAACAGCACCTACACAGACCAGAATACTTTGCAATTGGTTAACATTTATGGAAAAATGCTGTCTGACTTCCAGTATTATTTAAGTATTACCTTTTTATAGTTATCTCAGGTTCAAGTAAAAACCAAAGAGAGCTGCCTTCTTGCACTATAGAAATTATGTTGATATTAAGCTGGTGTAAAATCATAGACAACAGAGAGAAATGGGCACTTCTGAATCACAATCCATTTGCTCCCATGGAAGATGTGTATGCTAGACTGAAAATGCTCTGGAAATACCCATTTCTCTGCACTGATTATATGGGGAGTCCTGGGTGACTGCTCCAGATGGAGACATTTGCAGCTGCTCAGCTAAACCCCATCCTAAGAGTCAATTATCAATAGCTTATGGCAGACTTATCTACTAATTCCACATCTGCTCAGTCATTCAAGCTGTGGCATTGAAGAGCCCCTCAACCCTCATCCATCTTCCCTCCCTTCCCAATTTCTGAAATTACACATCAACATCTCTTGCAACTAGCAGAGCATTTATTTTCAACAAAAAAGCCTCACAAGTTTTAGCAGCTCATGGTTTTGGGGTTTTTTCCAACTTGGTATTACAATATTTCCAAATCCAAAAAAGTCCTAAATAGTGTTTCAAAGCTGTCAGGAGAACACTGAGTGGCCATTTCTTTCCATGCCTCTTTTCCCATTAATGGCTCTAAAGCAGGCATCCTAAGCCCCTAAGAAGACTCCTTGCTGCCCTGTGGGTCATGTGGAGCCAGATACACACTGATGGTTATAATTCAGGAGTATTACCACAACAAAATACCAATCCAAAGAGCTTTGTTGGATGAATTCAATGTAGAAATAACTGCTTCTCATTAGGATTACATACTCTATAGAAAAATGGGCTCCCAGCACAGCTAGTAAGGGGGACACATGTTCAACAGAAAACTACAGTGATAATAACAAAGAGAAACTCCTGTGGGTCTTGTTATGGGACCATTTTGAATGGTGGGCCTTGGACTCATGAACTCCATATTTGCAAGCTTCCTCAGGCTACTTGCCAATACAACCCAGCTCATCTTTTCTCAAAAGAAAAGAAAAAAAATTCTACAAAGAAAAAGCTGCTGCCACAAAACACAAAGAAACAAAAGGAAAATGGAAAACTGAAAAAGAAAAGGCTTTTCTGTCCCCACTCTCATCATACTTATTTATCCATGCCACATATAAAACAAGCCTGTCTGCAAATAACAGACTATAAAAGCCAAACCACAACCAACAGCAACCCAGCAATGAGTATTAGGACTAGCATCCGCATGGTAAAAAAGAGAACAAATGGAGCTTGATTATTTCAATTAACCACTGCCACACAATGCTTACAAAAGGACCTTGCGAAATGTTATATAAATGTTTGCTCTGAAATGCTATGCTGTAAAATCACAATTTTAGCAGGATCAATACATCCCTTATGGTGTTGTTCAAAAAAGAACATTACAGCCAATCTCTTGACATTTTTCCACCCTCCCTGCTCCATTCACATTGTAATGCACTTCGGGGTTAAATACAGATTGTTTTTTCCCCACCAAATCTTTGAATGCCTAAAAAGGTTTTAATAATATTTTCCAGTATTAAAACATCTGGTCTGGAAAAGCAATAATTAGTGGTTATGGCTGACTGAAAGGCTTGGCATGGCTTTTAATACCTGAAATGTCGGATCATACAGACCTCTGGGAAGTGCGACTGGAACTTGGGTTCCTCGGAACAAACTCTCATAAAGCTATTTTGTACAAAGGGTTCTGGTACTGGTGGGTCCTCTGGGAAAGGCTCAGTAGTATAGTCAGGAAACAGCTCTTCAAAAGCCTTTGGCACAGTCAGATTCTGTCGGAGAGTTTTGTTAGGATTAAAGCAACCAGGAGGGTGTTCCTCTAAGTTGGTCTGGTACTTGAGCACTCCCCTACAGGAAAATAAAAAAAGTAAAGGCACTGAAGTAACAGAAAATAACAAACAACTTATCTTCATTCAGAGAGGACTTCAGAAAACAGTCACAAGCCTCATCTTCTGTTAGAAATTTTATTCTCTTTGCCTTCAGGACTTTCAATGAGATTGAAACTTTGCAACAATAGAGCCTTCTGTCACTTGAGTCAAGGTTTAACTTTTCCAGCTCACTTGGCACTCCCCCACTGAACAGCCTCAATCTTAATACTGCTTGAAATGAAGAAAATATTGTGGGGGCCTTGGGAAAAAAAAAAAATTAAATAATCGCATTTCCAATTCAATCACACACAGGCTGTTTTCACTCATCCTCCCTACAGTCAGCAAGCCCTGTTTTTAAGGCAGTCTTGTAGCAGAAGTGGCCTAAGTTGCCAAATCTTAAACTGCAGGAATGTTCCCACTACTTGGTGTTTATCACGTCTGCATGCAAATAGAAGGAAAAAAAAAGTCCTGCATGGTAGCCAAGGAACCTTCCTTGCAAATTATTTTATGAGGTCCATCCTATTTTATTTTTTCTCAAGCTAAGTTAAATTTACAGTAAAATGAAGTGAGAACTTTGAAGCTGCAGTTAGAAACTCAGAAAGAATTGGGAACCTCAGACACTCCAGAATATCTCAGCAGATGAACGAATCACTGAAAACAGGGAAGAACAGATAACAGTTGTAATAAAATTCCTCAGAAGTACTACTTGTGTCCAAATCTAGATTTGATTACAGTAAAACCACGAGGAAGAACATAATAAAAAAAAAAAAGCTAAATGACACCTGTAGAGGATGGTGCTGGGTGGGAAATGAGGCATACTGAGACAATGCTCTCTGAGTGCTAAGCTTTGTTATGAAGGCTCAGCACAAGCATACAATCAAACATAAGGACAGGTGCTCCCCCTCCTCTCCTCAATATACACACAGCAGCAGCAGCAACAGAGTTTAACTCAGAAGAAAGAGAACTAGGACATCTGCAATATTCCCAACCTAAATGGGCTCTGACAGGCTGCTGGCAATCTTCCCTACAAAAATGCAGTCCTGACAGCTAGTAACAAGCTTCCTACATGGTCTACTGAATCATGTCAGCTTGGAAGTTAAGCCTGCTCACTCTTAAATTCCATCTGACCCTGGGAGAATCATTTGGGAAGTGCCCTTGCACCTACACCCATGCTTCTGCCTGCATTTATTGCTCAGTCATGCCTATCACTTACATCTGGTATCACTGCTGGTCACCACATATTGGCAAAGTGACAGATACACCCAGCATTATGCTAGTTCCCTGCTCCATAAATATTATGGCGCTTCATGGATTTAGCTGGAAGTCAAAGCCCATGCAGTATTTTTCCAGTGAACCTTGCATACATGCATGCCTGCCAGCAACTCCCACAGCTTCTGACTTCTCAGCACACCCCCAGAGAGGATTGCCTTGAGAATAGCTGCAAACATGAACATCCCCTCCAGAGATGTCTAGTTTATTCAACCTATTATAAACATGCTAGCTGAGAGGCAGATAGGGATCAAAAAGCTGCCTGCTAACAGCAGCTCAATAACTCCCAATCCTGAAGCTGCCAAGGAAAACTAAGTCTTACACACCCAAGATCAGTGCCCAGAAAGGTTGAGTTCTACACTGAACAAACAAACCAGTAACACATGACAGATGAATCACATCACTTTGTATATTGCTGAGAAGTGGTTGGCTGCCTGAAGGATACTGTAAGAACATACCTACAACAGTTTGAAACAAAACAAGAATACAGAAATATTGTGGAAATACTTTGCTCCTAAGAGGTAAAACCTCAGTCAACCTGCCTGTGCAGTTCAGCCATGGGAAAAACCTTGCTCTGTACAGTAAGTGGCCATGCATTTGAAAATCTCTAAAACATCCCACACAGGAGTAATTTGGGCACCTAAGCATGGATATCTAAGCTTCCTTTTTTCTCAAAAGAGTTTATAGAATTGTTTAGGTTGGAAAAGACCTCTAAGATTGTAAAGTCCAACCATTAACCCAGCACTACCATGTTCACCACTAAACCCGGTCCCCTAAGCACCACATCTACACATCTCTTAAATACCCCCAGGGAGGGTGACCTTATTGCTTTACTGGACAGCTTGTTCCAGTGCCTGACAACCCTTTGGTGAAGAAATTTTTCCTAATGTCAAATCTAAATCACCCCTCATGCAACTTGTAGCCATGTCCTATTGATCTTATCAATATCACTAATGGAGCTAGGAATCAGTCCAGCTCACCTGAAGGTAGATCTCTGAAACAGCAAATTACATGAAGCATCCTTCAGATTCCATTGGCTGTATTTATCAGAACTCATTAGACCATAATAGGAAAGACACTGAGAAAGCATGTACAGACCTACATTTAGGCATCTTAAAGTTGAACTGACTCCCACTCTCCATGACTCATTCCTCTCCCACTTCTGACACTCAGTTCTTTCAGATTTGCACTAAATACCTTTATAATTCAGTATTAAGGAGGCTGTGTACCAGAAATATGTCTCTTCAATGCTCGCTGTATTACTGCAGGCTTGGTTTGTAAACTTGGTAAATGGAACATGGTTAGGAAAACAATGGGCAAAGGATAACACCGTGAAGGAGATTAATTAGACCGGACATGAAAAATACCCCTAAGGCAATCACTGGAAAAGACTGCCTAGGGAGGTTAGAGCATCTCAGTCACCAGATGTTTTAAAGAATTTGACAAACACCTGTCAAGAATAATTTCGAAAAAATTCATCCTGGCCTAGGATAGTGAGAACAGGTTAGATTCATTTTCCCAGCTATAAACAAGTGCTATGCCATTGGAAAAAAAAAAAACAAAAAAGCAACAAACCCAAAAAAAAACCCCAAACAACCTCCTCCAAACAAACAATAACCCCAAATAACCCAACAAACTCACTGAGTACTGGAATTGTGTCTATAAGTTTCAATTGTTTTGAACTCATTTTTTTTTAACAACATATTTTATTCAACAGCATATTCCTACAAAGATCTTGCTAGGCCAATTGCCTTTCCAAGTTTACTTTAAGCAGAAGGGCTCACTGTCACACACTCAAGCACCCTGTGTTTCTGTAGATGTTTGATGACATGAAGAAATAAACCTCATTCAAATACACCTTCCCTTCTCTACTCTCTTCATCTACATCCACAAAGCAAACTCCAGAGATGTTAATGGAACAGATTTTCACAGAATCATAGAATAGTTTGGGTTGGAAGGATCCCAACCTTTTAAAAGTCACCTAGTCCATCCCCCAACCCACGCAGACAAGTGTGATAACTTCTGGAAGATGCTTTACCTTGCAACAGAGCTCAGTTTGTTTGTACCTGATACAGATCTGACCATCAGCTTCATGGCACATAAACACTGGTCTGATGTTTGTGAAAAGAAGAAAAACTAGGAAATTTTGTAAGCAAAGAGAACAAGGTAATCAGGAAGACGCCATTCCTTCCCTCTCCTTTGGAGTCAAAAAGGAAGGCAGAAAGGAAAACGCAAGGGATGAGCAACTTTGCTTCATATTCTTGAATCAGCAAACAGGTAAGAGAGGGCAGAAAAAGAAACTATGTTTTCTTGATTTCTCACTAGACACTGAATGGAAAAGGAATAATCTTAAAAGTGAAGAAGTTTGTGCTAGTTGGCTGTAGCACACATAAATCTCCAAACTACAGCCTGATCTTTATTTAAACACACACCAGGAGACAATGTCTTGTCCCAAAGTTGGCCCACTGTGCTCAAGCAAGCTCAGGAAAGGCAGTAATCAAGGAAACTGCTCTTTCTGGTTGTGCTTCAGGAAAAGGAAGAGTATTTTCCATTTACTTACCCAGAAACATGCAGCATCAGCAGCATATAGAAGACAAAGAAAAGGTTGTGTGTATACCAGAAGATGTCATAGTTTGAAACCCTGAAAAGAATAAACCATGGTTCAATGCTGTTTCAACTCAGATGGAATCACTGCCAATTAAAAGCAGACCTGTGCACACAGGACATCATTATACACTGCACAGTTATGCAAAATGGTCAAGCCCAGAATGTTTTCCCACAGGCACACTGTACTTGCACACAATTAAGTGTTGAGAAGAACAAGTGACTGGCACAGAAGTAACAAGCTGAGAAGGAGAGGTAAAGGTGTAGAAGTACAGAGCCAGATGGAGAACTCTTCTGAAACTGGGAGATCTGACTGCTTTCACAGGTCCTAGTTAGTCTCCACGAGATCCTTACAGCTGAAATAGCTCTTCCACCTCCAGTCTCAAAACTCAACCTCCTTACAGTGAGTGTCACCTTACATTCTCCCTGCCCCAACACAGTTTACATGCCACTAAGGCTGCAGCACACAAACAGGTAGCGTGGACAGCAGCAGAAGGGCCAGTGGGAAGGGTAAAAACCTTGTGAGGGTATGGAGTGGAAGAAGGTACAGGAAGAATAGGACCCACAGCAAGGAAAGAACAAGAGCACAGTAGAACTTTCAGGGCAGGAAGCCACATACATTACTGCTCCAGGACTGATGGTCTTGGGAGGAACAGGAAGAACGTTACCACTGTGAGATCAGGAAAGGTGAAGGTGACTTCCTTTTAGCAGTAATTTTTTAGGCAATATAAAAAGAACCCAGACCAAAGAAAATACCCATCTGGAATTGTCTGTTAAGTTTGTTTGGGGTTTTTTTGAGTAAAATAGTTACCAACAAACAACAACCAAATGGCTAAGAAAATACACTACTTCACAGCACACAAACACACCTCTCATACTACACAGCACGGTGGGAGAGTCCCTTCTAAACCCAAAGAACCTACCCCCATTCATAAACTGAAAGAATTATTAAAAAAAAGTATCTTTGGCTCCGAGAACATGATTTGAGAAGCTATTCCTCTGACACAGCTAACTTCTTTTTTTTCCAGAGCTTTTTCCCTCCTCTGGTCTTCTACAAAACCAGCTAACTGTTCTTCCTTCAATACAACTGAAACATACACTGCATTTGGTTCTGTTGTTACAGGACTAATTTGTTTTCTTTCTCAAGAGAGGAAAAATAACTTTGACAATCCAAGGGCTACCAAAATAAAATCCAAGCCAGCAGAATAACAAGGAAGTAAGCAAAGGAGGAAAAAAAGAAAGCAAAGGAAAGAATAAAGCAACAGCAAGGGGCTCTGAAATCCTCCCTCCACCCTGCCATTCTTCCCCCAGTCAGCACTATGTTAACACTTTTTCCTCCTTGAAGCTGCTCAAGCCTTTTCTAATTCCCCACACCCTGGGAGGCATTTTCATGCAGTCACTCATCAGTATCTGTGAGAAGTTGTGGGAGGTATCATCAGTAAAAGGAAAAAAACTACAATGGTGTGCAGAGTGGAAGCACAATTGGAAAGCACAAAGAGGTAAAACAGACCCTCTGTCTCAAAACAGGTCATAGAATCCTAGAATGGGACCTTAAAGATGGTCTAGGTTAAACCCCATACCATAAGAAGGGAGAAGGACAGGTCTTGGAGCTCTGGTTTAATTTGGTTCCATGCCATAATACCAAAAGCTGCACACTGAATGTTTTATTGGCTCTTGAGCATCTTTTTCAGAATGTACCAATTTTTAAAAATTTCAGTGATGAAAAGTCAATCCCTGGACTGCTTCTGACATGTTGCTTTCAACAGCTAATTATTGCTATTGATTAAAATTACTGTACACTTCTTTCTTGAATACATCTAAACGTCAGCTTCCAACTCGTTGAGCATTTTATTCTTCTTTCAGCACTCCTACAGATATCTCCACTATAAAATCCTGCTTCCTCACATGTATCAAGTTGCCCTAAATGTGAGCAGGCCCTCTGAACTTCACCTCCTTAAATTATACAGGCATATAAATCCTCGAACCTCTTAGCATGAAGCATATTTTCCAACACTGTAATAATTATGTATTTCTTACTTGCATCCTTAAACTACAGATACATACATTAGTATTCTAATCTAGTCAATAATCTTCCTATTGATACACATGAATTTTTACAGCTCTTAAAAATATTTACTTTTTTTACCTTCTTAAGGCTTAAAACAGACATTATTCACAGAACGGATGCACTTCTTAGGAATGCAAGGTCCTGAACTTACTTTGAGGTAAGTTGAATATTTAATCTTGGTTAACCTACTTTAGAATTTTGCAGATGAAGACCTGAAAGAGTTAGTTTACTGAGAGATGCAAGAGGAATTTATTATGCTTTAAAGGGATACACTAAGCAGCACGGTTCTAGAAAAATATTTTTAATCCTGTTACAGACATTTTTAAAAGAAAGATATATGTGGTAGTTTGGAAGATGAAATTGAAGACTAGAATATTTGGTTACAAAAATAGATGGCACTGCAGCACCTTATTTTTTAATGTTATTTTAAATACATAACTTGCAAATCTTAAATATCAATAATTTTAAAGTTGCCAGAAATGTCAACATTTATTGACAGGATTTATTGCGTTTTCTGATAACTTCATAACCCTACTGAAAACAACTACTGAACAAAAAATGTTGGTCTAATTCTCAGGTATAACATTGCAAAAATTTAGGAAATTTTTCAACTAATAATCACTTTATCCTCTTAAAACATTAGCAGCTAATTCAGTCCTTCTAATACTTATCTTCACAGTTTACTGAAAAGGCAGGAAAATAGAGGCATACTCATGCATAGAACAATTTCAGGAAGAACATACAAAGGAAGAAATCACTAAGCAGGTCAGTGTGCAAGACCAGATTAGGGCTGAAATCCAAGACTATAACAGCTTCTGAAATACTTTTTAAAAAGCTCAGTTTCTGATAAACAGTGAACATTTACAATTAACTTTCCTAAAACTGTACTGTATGCTCAGCCATCATAAGGCACATGAGAATCCACAGGGAAAGGGATTGAAAAGGGACATAGAAATGCACACAGCAACTTGTTTCCTTAGGAGAAAACACTATAATAAAGACAAGCTTGAGCTCTATGCCTGAGGGAGAAGCCAGGATAAAATTTCCAAGTAAGAATTATTGCTAAGGTAACAGGAGATAGAGATGATCTCTTTTGGGGCTTTGATTCTGCTGGCTAGATGGCAGAAAGCTGGCAAAGTATTTGCACTCACAGTAACTGTGGAAGGAACTAAAAGGCATGTAACTTCAAAAGATGTTGCATGAACCCCAAAACTATTTCCAAAAGTTATTACAACTACATATATTTTTCTAAGTTTCCCAATCACTAATACATGATGTTTTTCTAATTTAATTTGGCCTTGAAGAAGACAGGACTTTGTTCTGGCTCAATATTGCGGAATAAAGTAATAGTTTTATTTTTCCCTCTTCCCAAAAGTGTCTTTCTTTTCCAAGCAGAGCCATCTGTGTGGACCATGTAATGTCTAGCCATGCTATATCTGGTGCAGCCACCTAATCCTGCACGTCTGTAGCCTGCAGTGCCTCACAGAAGTCTCAGCCCTGGAAGAAACCTTGTCTACTGAAGATGCACAAGTATTTGCTGAACTACTTTTTCAAATCACAGGATAACACTGCCAGGTAACACAGCTACTCAGGAAAGACAGATTAGTTCAACAAAGTTCATAACCACATATCTAACTCACATCAGTGGAGCACCATTAGTGTTTGAAGATACATAATTAATATTTCCTTCCATGTTTGCTGAACTGAGGTGATGCACTTACATGGGGAATTCAACCTCTGTAAAGATGAAGGGGTTATTTTTACACGTTCAATTGCAGAATCCAAGCCTTAAAAAGACTACAGCATTGGGCTAGACCCGCCAGGTGCCAGTCACTCACAGGTACTATCATATGTGCTCATCAACATTGGTACAGAATGTCAACCCACCAGAGGACCAAACCCCTAGAAAACCCAGCAGCTGCTCTGAGCCAATACCACATTGCTGCTTGGTATATTATAACTCACATTAAAAAGAATATATCTGACAACCAGAAGCAGAGCTCTTAAAAGCAATGTTCAACTTCAGTAGTATAGTTTTGTGTCAGTTTGTGTCATTGCTGATAGTTTGGGGTTTGGGTTGGTTTTTTTTGGTTTGGTTTGGGTTTTTTGTTACTTTTTTGTTACAATTAATTGGTGAAAAAAAGATAACATCTTATTTTTCTTCCACTGGACTTAATTTATGCACTGCACAGAACTTCCCATTTGCTGAGTTTACTGCCATCCCTACAACCAGGAATAAAAGAACTATTTAAATTTTTAAAGGTCCACACTTTTAATTCAGCACACTCATTAAATAGTACTTTTTCAGAAGGTAATTCAATCAGGTCTTGTAATTGTTTTCATACCAAATTCACTGTGCTAATTTACTGCAAGCTAGGGGAAAAAAAACAGACAAGAAAACTGGTATTTTTAACACTCTAGTCAGTAGGAGAATATGCTTACAGAAATTGCATTTTTTTAGCATAACAATCATATTGCATCTTACCTGATGGCATATGTGGAAGCTGTACACATTAGGAATAACACTAACACCATAATGACTCCAGTCAGACCGGGAACTAAAATGGACAGAACTTACAATTAAACTGTGAAGAGCTATACTTGTCTACTATGACCTTTTAAGAAAGTGGAATTAAACATACAAATCATGATTCAATCAAAACTCTTGAATATTCTTATCTCTTGAGCACAACTCATGTATCAAACCAGACAGGAAAGAAGAGTTCTTGTGTAATTTCCCACCTTCCCAAAGAAAAATACCCTTTTCCTTGCATTTCACCATGCATCACAATTTCTTATTTGTCTTTGCTCCTGTCATCTTTTGCTTGTGACATCTGTGTCTAAGCAGGTAACTAAGAACAAACACTGTTTATGTGCAAGACTAACTGCACAAGCTTCTGTCTCTTTTTTATTCCAAACACTACACTCTGTTGATCATGACAATTAAAAACCTGTTCAGGGACAGAATTTCAAGCAAATCAATTTCTATGCAAGCTGTCACTACAATTTTTTGCCAGCCCATTTCATTCTGGAATGGGGAAGATCCTGAAATTACTCTCCATGGCATTGTATCACGCTTGAAATTGTTGCCCATAGTGCAAGGTCTGTGACGGTGATCTGCAGCCAGCACTCAGGAAGGAAAGGTTAAAAATATTAACAATTTAACTCATCTGCTCAAATGAAGACTTGTATCAGAATTAGTTTATTCTCAGGTCTTTCTTAAGTCAAAGGAGAGATTATCTCAAATCTTACCTTTCTATAAACTTCTCAATACCCATTCATTGAAAAGTCTGATACCCAAAATCTGACACATCACAATTCACTCCCCAGTTTTTACAGACTTACAATCAATGGAAGCTTTGCCATGGACTGCACAAAAAACTGGATTTCCCTCCTTCGTGGAAAGATTGCAGTTAAAAGCAGCTGCAATAAAAAATATGCATTCTCTCCACTGCTTCCTCCCTAATTTCTTTTTTCTCAATCTGATTTGATGTGTAGCGTGCAATGAATCTCAACTCTGAACTAATACCTCCAATGCAATTGCAGTACAGCGCCTGATTTAGCTTCCTATACTGTCACACAAGCCAGAGGTCACCCTTTATGTCCAGTTTTTCAATTATCTTCTCCATCAGACTGAAATCACTCAGTCTTGCCCCAGTTTATCAGTTCATTTTTAGTGTTACCTTTCTGCCCTGTCCCTGACTCTCCTTTCCTCTACTAAGTATAACCTTTAATACTTGTTCCTCCCACAGTCTGCCTCACACCCTTATACAAGGAGCTTTTTTCCTGGGCTAATCTGAAAAGCCATCATCTCCCTATAAATCCTTCTGATTCCTTATTCCTTCTGTTTGCTGTTCTGAACTGTCTGGGAAGAAACCAGGGTTTTTTTGCTTGTTTGCACAGCCCCCAATGCAGCAAAGTCTTGGTCCCTTCCTGAGCACTCCTCCAGCACAAACAGTACAGATTAATTACCAGTCGTTAGGACAGGGAGTGAACAGAGTAATTTTAAATTTAGGATAACTCTGACCTCAGTTTCTGTCAGTCCACGTTCTCCCTTCCTCTTCTTTCAACTGATCTAAACCTTTCCTTGGGTTTTTGGGAAATACTGGCACGTCAGCCACTAATTGCAGCACACCTATTGGGATTGACAAACCTAGAACCACTGCTGTCTGCTCACAGATTTGATTTGACTGTGCCCTAAATGCTACCAAGTCAGGATTTTGTGTTTGATCCAAATAAGGGAGAAAGTGCGGCGGCATCAGGAAGGAACTTGATCTGCTTACGAAGCGCTACAGCTCAGACTGGTGCCTGCCCCTCCATACCCAAACATTGCTCACTTCTAAATGCCCACATCAAAAATGTCTTCATTTATTTATTCTGTATGAGTGCTGAAGCCTGACTCCCATGTAACAGTTTAGATTGCTCAGAAACCCAACCAGCCCTTAAATAAGGCAGCTGAAGCAAAAAGACTGGTTTTCCACTATGTTTCTTTTTCTAGAAATTGGATCGTTTAGGAATTTGGTTTCAATGTTAGGGAGAATCTCTGTTTGAAACCAATGGATTTCTTCTGACTCATCTGTACAACAACAGATTTGAAAATGCTGCTCACCCTACTACTGTGCTTATGTAACTCCTGCCTCCTGACTACCGGATAAGCAAACTCAGGTTATATTAACACAAATCACACAACCCCAGATAGCTGAGATACAACAAATGGAGCATGCCAATATAGGACCGAAATAAATTTTGTCTGCAGAACGACAAAGTTTTCTCACTCAGTTTTGCAGGTCTTACCAGTTGCAAAAAGTAGTTTCCTCGGGTCCTGAAAAACAGACAAGCAAAACCAAATAAAATCAACATACGGTATTTTATATTTATAATACGAATAATTTTACAATAATAAGCAGCCCATGAAGCTCACACATCTTAAAGACATATGCAGTCCCTAATCTGGAAGCAGGAATGGATTTGGTATTTGGTAACAGTTTACATTGACTGCAATTCAACAAAAACTAAACCTTCAGCCTTTGCCTTCCCCCAGCAAAGATAATTCTGATCTATAATCTGAATTTAGAAAATTTTACAGACAACTGTTTTTTGAAAGCTTAACTCTACTCAGTTACCTCATCCATTTGGGAGGACAGAGTGAAGCAGAAGAGGGAGATGTTTTGAATTTAAATGTAAGACAAAAGGCAAGCATTTTACTGCCAGCTATATCACCAAGATATTTGCAGAGACCCTAGTGAAGCAAGACTGAACACAATGGATCTGACAGATGTTCCTGTGCCCTTCACCACATGTGAAAGGAAGAGGGAATATTTCAACATCAGGGAAACTGCCTCACTTCCCCTGATCCAAGCAGTGAAGACAAAACCTCTACTTCAAGAGGTTTTGTCTTCACTGCTTGGAAAACTTTTTTATTTAAACTTGCAGTTAAATGTAGTGAGGGGAGGTGAGATGTTGTCATACAGGACAGGAGAAATGAAGTCACCCTCTTTCTGACCTTGTCTGCATCCAGATGTGTGTACCCAGGTAGAGAAGATGAGAGCACCATCCAGACTGTCCACCAGAATTTAAAAAGGGATAGAAGTGGGATTCAAATACAAAGGTGCAAGAGCTACTAAAGTACCTAAAATTCAGGAGTTTTGATCCTTGAGTTCCTAAAAAACTTGCTATTTTCTCCTTCTTCTATTGCAAAATTCCTAAGGCTACTTAGTAGAGGCTTAGTATCCTGGCATGTTCTTGCCTGAGGTAAGCTTCTGCTGATGCTCCTGATGAAGGGAAGTCTATCAGACCACTTCTAACACAAGCAGACACACAGTCAACCCAGAAGCTCGGCACAATAGTTGGTGTTGGCATGTCTGTCTGCCATTGAATAGCTGGGTGATTAGATCATTCACCCAGGGAGTGGAAAACCTTGGTTGCTGGTCCTTAGGAGCCTGGATTGAGTCAAGCTCCCTTTTTCCAGGAAATGATGCAGCTGGGATAGGGTCATTCTAAGTATTTCCTAACGAATCTGGATAAAAAGAAATGCAGACCAGAGACTAGAATGAACACAAACAAGAGAGAACTTGACTGCAGCACAAGAAGAAAGGGTCTTGCTTCGAAAATCTGCAAATATCTCTCCATTGCCAAATACAAAAGTAAGCATCTGCCCAAGGGACTACGAATCTGGTATTCCTGCAAGACATCTGCACCACAGTCAGACAAGGCACACAAACCAAGTATTTTGCAAGCAGAAATCAGGTCATGTAGACAACTAACTCCATGCTTAGCATATATATGCATACATGCATTCACTGCGGCTGAAAAATGCAAAATCAGTTTCAAATCTCACTGTATTCTAAAGAGTGGAAATGCAGAAAAAATTTGCCCAAAAAGCAGCAGAAATGTTGTAACCAGGCCCACCCAAGGAAGCAGAAGAGAGAAGCAGAAGAGAAGCAAGAGAACAAGAAAAGTTTAGATGATTGCATTCTCCATCTAATAATCAAACAGGACTGAACCTTGCTGGCTTTAACACATCCTTTGTCCAGACAAAGAAATAAAATCCACAGGAATCCACACAATGGTGAGTTTTCAGTGCATGAAACAGGAGCACAATACAGATCACACAGTGGCACTGAATATGCAAACATTCATATATTTAAATGATATGCCTAAAACCAAAATATGAAAGGAAAGCTGGCTCACCTCACCACGATAGTTTGCTGCATTTAGGGTCACAAATTCTTCATTGTAGTTCTCAGAAAAGTTAAGAGCATTCACCAGATGAGCAGCAACATGTAAGACTAAAAAAAAAAACCAAAAAACTGAGTAAATCTGTAAAAAAGTGCTGGATGTTCCCTGTGGCCACCCAGATGCCAAGATATAATCACATCACCTGCATGAGACACACCAGGGACCAAGGAATTCTTAAATATTCTTCAAGAGTAAATCAGCTTATTAATATTAATGACAGAAGGCTGTATGTATTTTAGGTTTTTTTTTTTTTTAACACTACAGCGATGATTTCTGTACTGCAATGCTTCAGCTGAGACACAACATTCAAAGGTGTCCAGCCAAGAATACTTCCTCTTCACCAAACTGGGTAGCTGTCTCCACTGCTCCCTCCTCTGCAGGTAAGCCGTAGTACCCTGGTTTTTCACTCAAATTCCTTAGACAAAATGAGGGTTCATTTGGAAGGGCAGATTTTGACCTGGTCTCACATACCTGTCTTCTAGGAAACTGGCATTTTAAGGAAAGGCTTGACATTAGAATGCATGCCCATGTGTTTAAAGCAAAGAATGAACCAAACCCCCACATACATTCAAGAAAGCATTTACAATTTAAGACGAGCAAGCACAGAGCAAGACTACCCCCAAATGTACTGCAGCAGAAAAACCACAAAGTGCTGCATCAACCTGCTTCCAAAACATGCTGCTGCTCAGCAGTGTAAGAACTCACCTGAAAAGATGCATATTGTAACACCACATGTCACATGGAAAGTTTTGCTTTTATCCAGCAGCCTTCTGGTTTTCTTGCTGGCAACCTAGTAAGAGAAGAATTCAAGTAATCTCTTCCAAACAAAGCAAAGAAAAAAATACTAACAGCAACTGTGGTGATATAATAGCAACTTCAGGTTAGGTTTAACACCTCTGCAAGCTTTGTACCTAAATTTTAAAACTACTGGATTATGCCAAGGAGACAATTTTGAGGACTTAGTGAAGAAACTATACAGATATCAAGAGTACATAAATTACCTCCTGGCCTTAATATTTAGGAATTCCAGCATTACTTGAGAAGGCATTGCTGACTCTTCTATAAGCAAGATCAAAAGGAGTGGTGTGTTTGCACACATGCGTGCATCTACAGGCATCAAATCGTATAGGTATTCTCACATGAGCAACAGAAGTCACGGGTTCAATTTGCAACCATCTAGCAAACACAAATGTTCCTCAAAAGCACTATTTATATTTCCGTAAAAGCAAACGGCAAATCACAAAGAAGCTAAACATTGTTTCTCCCATGATAACAAATGCATCAGGTTGGGTATTTTTATAGAACATTCCATCACCTCCAGTAGGACACTTGTGGTCATGCAGAGACAAAGTTGGGTTCACTCTGTTAAATTCTATCATGAAGCACTTGAGAGGACACATGTATCTCTAATAAAAGAGTTTGGAAAGGCAGAGGAGAATTCATCTGGTTACAGCTCCACAGCAACTCCCCATCCTTCAAAACGGCACTGAAGAAACCACCCTCAAAGAGGTCAAATCAAACCAGAAAAGCCTGTCTTCAAAGGAGTCATGAATCTCGGCTAAATGTCTGATCCTTGCACCATGCAAGGACATAGTGTAGAACAAACAGGATTTAACAGATTCTCTTTCTATTGTTTTTATACCAAACAGAGACCAGGGTCCTTCTCTCAGGCGCTGCATTCCGAGGACAGCACTCACCTTCTGGGATCCCCGCAGGAAGGCCAAGAGAACACGGCACATCGGGAGCAGGACCAGGCAGCAGTTGAGGTTGAGGACAGATGCTGAAGCTCTGCTAACACACAATCCTAGCTGAACAAACATTGCAAGAGTTAGATTATGGGGAGAAAGGAACAGTATGTGCCTCAGTCCTCTCTCTCTTTTACTCTGCTGTGAAACCACAGCACACGCAGCATGCTATCCTGTCCTCACAGGGAAGGAAACAGCTCTCATCTTTGCATCAAGAAGTTATTAAAAATTAATTCTGTCAACAATAAATGACAACTTTCTACTGGAAGATTCAGTATCTTCATCAGTGTTCAAAGTCACATGGAACAAAGCATCTGAGATGACAGTAAGTGTCCACTGAGAAATGACATGAAAGCTTCAACAGACATAACTAAACAAAAAAGAGCGATAAATACTATGATGACACTAGACAGCCACTTGAGTGTAATGATTTTCTATTAAGCCACCAAAAGTTGTGAAAAAATATTGATTCAGTCAAACTGAAATGGTCATAGTGCTTCAAGGACTGTTACAGAATTGCCATAAAACTCCTCATCCATTCACATTATGCAATGCCATATTTGGACATAAAGTAGGTTTTCTTCAGTTTAGCTGCTCAATAGCTGGGAACTGTAATGAAATCTAATTTCACTAATGCTTTCACTGATATATTTGGAACTTACATAATTAGAACAAAAACACTTGTCAAATTAATGAACAAAGCACACATTCATGTCATAAACCTGTATTTTTAATCTTATTATATTATCTCATTCATTTATGATTTTAAAAAGTTAGCAAAATGTCATTGTTCTCTAGTTATTAGGTTGAATTACAATTTTACTAGCTTATATAAAAGATGCTTTTAGACTGTCAACAGATTTCTGGAGGGATATTTCTTACACTCTTCTCAAAACTCCAAGTATTTCAACTCCTGAAAAAATTAGTAAAAAATATTAAATTATTAAAGAAAACTCAAATGCTGCAGGAGCATGTGAATGAGTTGAACAGGTACAAATTATCTAATTAAAATTACTTAAGGTTTATTACCTTTTCAAAATTAAACTCTACATAAAAAAATGAGCATGTTTTACTTTCTCCAACAAAAATTAATCTGTGCACCATCTATTATAATCTTATCTTTGTTATCAAGAAGAAACAAAACTTACTTATGTTTGGGTCAAAGAAAATAGACGAATATATAAGCTAGTAAAAACAAACAGAATAACTGCATTTCAGAATACTTCACAAGATCTCAAGCACAGCAGCATGAAAGTGCTTTTAAATACCAGGTACCATAAAGCATTACAACTTCCTGCTCTCCCAGTGAGCAACATCCATGTACCTCACCTGCTCTGCAGCACACCTGGGCACAGCACCAGGAGGCAAACAGAAGGTAAAGATGTTCAATCTACCTGAAGAACCAAGCTCTGCACCTAAATCCTTTTTCTCTTCCAGCTACTTTACATTATTTAGTTAGACCTGAGTGCTAGGGACCTCCTCACCAGACCCTACCAGCTTCCACAGAACAGAGCAGTCACCAGGGCACCCTCTCTCAAAAGCTGCCCGTGAGAAGTAGGAGAAATTACCCCACAAAATGTGCTCTACCTTGTTCTCTACCACGTAAATGTGGGATCTCCAGAAAAAAAAACCCAGGAACACATCATCTCCAACCTACTGAATGATAGAAAATAAGACTAAAATGAGCCATGTCACTTAGTTCTTTCCCACTCTCCAGATGTCCTCCACTATTTCTTCCAATGTACTGTTAGTCCTCTTTTTCCTTACATAAAACCTCCCTTGCTTCTATTTCATCTGTTGCTTCACTCTCTGATCACTTGCACAATGAGAATTTTTTCTTGCTACTCCTACCTCATAAGCCATGTTTTCAGACCTTAGGCCATCCTCTCCTCCCTACTCTGGACTCTCCCAGCTAGAAATGACCCTTGAACAGACTGGACTTAATGAAAAGAAAACTGTCTCTATAATGCACTGTTTGTATATACAACACTGTCTCTATTTTCATTAAATCCTCTGAAGAGAAGCTAAAAATGAGCTATACACCTCACCGAAGCAATAACTTCAGAAACATGGTCATTGAAACATATAAAGATTTTTTATTGGGGCTTACTGATATGCTACAATATTGCAGTGATTAAATGGGCATGACTTGAAAACCTTAGGAATTATGTTAGAAATAATGTAATGCAAACTCCAGAAGCAGACTGAATCATTTTTGTAGGTGTTGATTAATACCCAAAATCTGCAAAAGTTTCAATACCATTAATGAACAGTTTGAACATTTTAATAATGTCTGTTGTATGACCTATATGATACATCACTACTTTCTCAAGAATTTATGTTGCCTTTGAGTTTAAATATAAACTAGGCATGACATCAGTTATCCAAGACTTCCTTTACCAAGCCCAACAATTTTTTCTTACAAAGCTTCAACAAAACAATAGTTAGGTCTAGAAGAGAATCAATTCTACACTGAATAGTGTTAAATAAATGAAATAACTCCTGTCGGAGTTCAAGAAGCATTTGGACAACACTCTCAGGCACCTGGTGTGATTCTTGGGATGTCCTGCTCAGGGCCAGGAGTTGGACTGATGGGTCCCTTCCAGCTCAACATAGACTGGGATTATAAGTAAAATGCCAAACAATTTAACAAGTATGAATCACAAATGATGTGCAGAAAAGGCTATCCTGCTAACCATCCTTTGTTTTTCTCCACTATTTAAAGAGCAAATGTTCATTCATAATGCAATTACTATGGAAGAAAGCCCTTACCTTCATTATAATCCAATGCTATCAACACCTGTACATACGAGGAAAAAAAAAAAAAAGAAAAAAAGGAGGGACCAGCAAACAACTACTTACTGCATTTTCAAGAAAGTATGATTCAAATATTAAAATATTGTTACCAATTGTTCATGTAAGGTTTTATTCTGAAGAAATAAAGTTCAGCAATTTTTCCTACAACAAGCCCATGACTGATTTGCAAACAATGGGAAATACATTCAGAAATTCTTAAAATCAAAATTCAGGCAAGAAGAAAAAGAGTTTAAGTTTGCTCTTGATATATAGCCAAAAGCTAAAAATATTACCATAAAACTAATTCTTTCCAAATGGTTTCCAAGAGATCTCTTTCTTAACTTCCTTTGCATTGCCTGGGAGGCATAGTAACAAATTAACACAGTACATTGTTGGATTTTTAAACAATTGTAGAATAAAGAATGATTTTTGCTCCAAGGCAACTCACTGGGTCTAGAAGGGAATATATACCCTTATTAAGTAGTTAAGAAATGAGAAAAATATAACCCTATTTTCTTCCTGAAGTTTTTACTGTCTTAAAAAAAAAAATGTTATTGCATGTTACTGGTACTTGAAATTTCTGCAGGATCAAAAAGAAAAAAAAAACCCACAAACACAAAATCTCTGGTACAACATATACTGGTATCTGATTTCATGGAGGGTCAACGAATCATCAAAAAACTAATGATTACTCCAATTTACAGACTAAATCTGTGGCAAAAATAGTAGGGAACTGGACCATCCACGAAACTCAAATCCTAAAAACTAGGTTAGATTTTTCCTCCAGGCAAGTATAAAGGAATTGCCACCTTCCCCAAAGCAGCATAAAAGAGCTCCAGAATGTAAATTCTCCAGTTATCCCTGTCTGATGTACAGTCCACAGAAATCCAGATGGACTCCTGGCTGTGCTCATACAACATACAAAGTAGGACAGAAAAGTGAAGAGTCAGTTCTTGTTGCATCCTGCTGCCAGCAAGACTGAAAGTGAGAAAATGAGCTTTCTCTGTTAGGCAATTGATTTCAGTATTAGATTGAGGGCTGAAGTACCTTACTGCTACCCCAGAATTCCCCAAAGTTCATCATTTATAAATACAGAGATGGATGTTACATACAGCTGCTGTGCACAGAAATCTGATATTTTATACAGGGTTGCAAAATGAAGATTTCAACAAATACTGTCCTATCTCATCTTTTAAATCCATCTTGTATCAAAAGAAATGTTAGAATAATGCAAACTCTTTCACACCTGAGAGTGATGTGGTTGTTTCTCAAGACTCCACCACCTACAAGCAACAACCCTAAAGAGCTCATGGTGCAATAGAAAAACCACACTTGATGCTGTCTCTTAGAGCCTTTCTTTAAATTTTTTCAATCTTCTTTGGTTCAGGGCACCTTGAAAGGTAAGGGCAAGACTCACAAGCCACATGCTGCTCTGCAGACTCAGGTGAGAGACCACCTCCCCAGATCAGTACTAGAGCAGCTAAAGTTGGTTATTTTCCTGGGGGGAACAAACCGTGCTACATAACATGACTCTTTTTGACCCAGCTTCCTTTTCCTCATAGAGTACTCATTCTCTTGAGTAGCAGAGCACTGATAACCTAAGATGAAGGACAGAACTGAACTGTATGCACAGCAATTATTCCCCTTAGGCCTGTCAAATCTGTCTGGAGATCTTTCAATAAAAACACGAAGCAGCTGAAAATGTGAGGGTAGGGGAAACCTACCAGAACGTGTGAAAACGTCTACGAAAGTTTGACTTGGTTTTGCCCCTGAAGAGGGTTTCAAAGAAGGACTCTGTAAATCCCAATCTTATGTACTGCAACCCTTTAAAAATCATTTTAAGTGGTGCAATATTTTTTAATATGTATGGGGTATCTTTCCTGCCCTGCTGTGAATCAGTATTCTCCCTGTTCACTTGCAACTCATCATACAGGCATTCTTTGAAGGTTTTCCATCTCTTCTTGTCTACAAGTTTAGGTCATGTTCTCATTTTATACACAGTGCCTTTGTGTAGGATGTACTCCTTCTTCTGCTTAAATCAGTCACTCAAACTGAAGAAAACAACTAACTTAATCCTGAGTGCAGTAAGAGCTTCCAACTTCTCTGATAATCTCCAAGCAAAGGATCAAGGTACACAACTCCCCCCGATGCTAAGATGTGGGGGGTAAGCAGATTCCAGTGTGGTTGCATAACGACCAATGAAAGTGGAATTTGGTCTCAATTAGTGAAATCTCTGTTGTTAGGATAAACTAGCAAGGAGAGACATAAAAGTTACTGGAACATATTCCAAGCAGCGAATAAAGGTGACAAATGCTATGCACAATACTGCCCAATAAAAAGGCAGCAACTGTACAGATAAAGAAGCGAGGCAGCACTTTTCAGCCCCATTTTCAGTTATTCAAGTCTTTTCCCAAAGAGATCCTTCTGACAATGCATTTTCTTCACTTTGGTCTGAAACCAAGAAGCTTATCTCTTGCATTAACATTTGACTACATTACAGCTATTTGAGCAGGGACAAGAGAGGGAATGGGGAAAGAGACCCTTCATGCCATGACAAAATGAGCTCAAAGCTCTTTCTGCTCACAGGGAACTCAAGCAAAAGGAAACAAGCTTTTCATTCAATGCTGTTAAAGCAAGACTTGAGTTCTATAAAGCCAGTACCAAATTTATGGCTGATTTTTTTTTGACCAGGCACATTCAAACTTGTTAGACAAAAATACAGCCAAGCTAGACTGAAGAGAGAAATCCTGAAGTCTGTGAAGAAATCAGTCTTGACAATTTCACTGACTGAGCAGACCAAAATCTCCAACAATAAAGATTTTGGAGTCAAGTAATTTAAGACTCTCCCCTTCTGTAAGTCATGCCTACTACACATTATAGCAACTATCAAGAACACAAAGATGAGAATATTCCTTTCCTCTTTGCCAAACTCTTTTATAAGAAATTCATGTCTGTTGGGGATTTGTTCCTGGGCTTCTCTTCCTTAAGCAACGTAAGACCACAAGTTAACACCTATGAAATCATTAAAAAATGAGTTTCTTAATCTGAAATTTATCTGAATACTGGTGTTTTCAAACCAGTGTGAATGAATGCATTCATACAGTAAGACTATGACCTGCAGTGTTACAAGCAATTCAGTATCCAAAGGAACGGGTCATAAAAGCAAAAGAACTGGAAAGGGATTTACATCCACTAGGTTCTGCTGAACTTTCACTGCAAGTGTTATGTAACCACAGAATTATTCTGGTTGGAAGGGACCTCAGGATGTCTCCGCTCCGCTCAAACCCCCTGTTCTAAGCATGCTCAACACCAAACTCAGGTTAAGTTTGCTCAGGGTTTTTTGCCCAAATAGGTTTTGAAAACTCCCAGGGATAGAGACTGCACAGTGAAGAGTTCATAGTCTCATCAACAGAAGTCAAACTGAGCCAAGCCGAGATGTTTGACACAAAATAACACTAAGTTTCCCGGTACATAAGAGATTGATCAACCTCCTCCTACCACGTTACTGCCTTCTACTTGTCTGTTCTCTTGGCATTTCCAGCACACCACCACGATCTTAGTTCCTTTTCACAGCTGTAGAATTAGGGATCAGGAAGATTGTTATTGAAAGACTGAGTGAGAGTTAGGTACCTAAACTAATTTTAAATCCTGTCCTAAAGTATCTCTTTCAACATCACAGAGAAAGCAATTGGAAAAGAAATCTGAGCCTCGTTCTTCTGTAGACAGACGAAGGGAAGTAAATCATTTCAGTGACCACTGAACAAAAGACCAATCCCATTCTTTCTCTTTCTTCATATCAGAAAGAGATGGCATAAAAACATGGCACAGTTAAATATACTCAGAATGTTCAGTCCAAGATCTCATTTCGTGTCACACTGATTTCCTCCAGCAACTCTTCTTGTTCTCCAATTTGTTACTTGGTAAAGAACAAAATTACCTGTGGTAAATCTTTCCATGCTGCAAGTGCACAAGTTCTTAAGGCAATTATAGCCTATTGTAGCATAAGAAAGAAAAAAAGCCAACTCCTTAGGAAAACTCACTGAAAAAACCAGAAACTTTTTTTAACTCAAAAGGTGCCACTCCTTTTGGGCAACTTTGTTAGCTTTCTGGAAAAAGGAACCAGTTCTCATGGAAGCATCTATTAAAGAGTTCAATCTGAAAATACTAAAAATATCAACTGTTGAATTATAAACAAAGAATTTAATCTAAATCTCAAAATCTTCAGATACAAAGAAACTGCACAGAGGCTCTGCAAACAACTCACACATGCATAGAACAGAGAGGAGACTGGTTATACAGATGGGCCATGGGTCAGTGGCTATACAAACCAATGGAGAAAAAGAAGAGGGGCAAAAATCCCTGTGCAGCTGAAGTATTGCTAATGCCATCTCCTGAAGAAACCAAATTGGGTTCAGTTTTCCCAGCCCTTGCAAACCAATCTCTATGATTAATATGCATACACAGATATAATGGAGAGAAGGGAGAAAGCTTAATTCACAGAATGACTAGGTTGGAAGAGACCTTAAAGATCATTGAGTCCAACACAAATTTTAGAGTCCAAACCCTAACTTTGGTATCTACTGAATATATTTAGATGAGCTGTAGTACATTTTAGTCTTTAGTATTTTCAAAATGTTGAAATTAGTTTGATAATTTTGACCAAAAGTATCTTTTAGGCCTTAGCTCTTAATTTTTAACTTTATTTTACAAGTCCCTAAATTCTGTAGTACTTTTCTCCACAGTGGCAGACACAATTATACAAACATAAAAGCATGACCTCCTAGTCCTCATCTCCTGACCAATCTGTTGCCTGAGTCATCTCACATGTTCTGAACACACATTAAGTTACTTTGCAAGTGTCTTCCATTTTAAAGTATAAGAAAACCAAAAAAAAATCCCAACCAGATGATGAGCTGGTATGAGGCATACGAGTAATGTGAATTGAGAGAAACTTGCTGATTGATACCAGCTGAAAATCTGGTCCAACATGTTACCCAAGAACATTTGCTTTACAAACAACCCATTTGCTCCGCCAGGAACAAATGCAGTTTTCAAATGGATACAGTGGGCTGCAAAGCCACTAGAAATCAAGATAAAATTAAACATGTTTTTGTGCTTTTTCTGTCAAGAAGGTCACCACCATGAAGGATTTAATTATTGTCATTGCCTTATTTTTTGCACTATATTTGCTAAGATTCATTCTTGAACACATCTGAATCAACCATAAGAAGGAAAAAAAAGGAGAAAATTGCATCAACTCAACTTATTTCCAAGCAAGATCACAAAACTTTATGGTACCGGTTAGTTATGACAATATCAGCCATATAGGACTATATACCCTGAATTTATCAAAAATAAATGCCAGAGGCTCTACAGCAGATTAGGATGTGCATCATCTGTGTTTAATCCCGTGTCAACCTTCTACTGAAATCCATTCCTGAGTATGACATAGTGTTACAAAAAATCATGTATTCAGACACTTTTTCCTGGATGGTCAAATTCTGAGCAACCCGTGGGCATTTTTCCACAAAGATGTTAACCCTTACTTTATGCATTTTTAGACAGAAGGTTTTTTTGAAATTACTACAACGGGTAATTTCCTAAGGCAGGCTGGTATCTCACATCTCCAAAGTATCTTTTTCTGTTCATCTGCTGGTGGTGCTTTTTCTGTTCATCTGCTGGTGGTGCTGCCCTTGCTAAACCAAAACATCTGAATCTTCATTAAACCACCCAGAATTAAAGAACTTACTATTAGAAAACAAAACTGAAGTTACAAGCATTACAGTGAATTTACACAGAACAGAGGATCCATGAGAATGACAAAAACTATAAAGAACTAAGACTTATTAAAAGAAGTCCCTCAGCAACCATGTATATTACAATAACTGGATTGGAAAGAATTGGCCAACAAGAGTCCATAGCTTGCTAAATGCGCTGATGACGAAAAGTGGAGCTCCAGTCATTTGTTGAGCATGCCTGTGTTCCTCTGAGCTTGTCTGCTGCTGGGAATACCGGGAGGGTAGAGAAGAGGGAAAAGAATAGCTGTCCCACACTTGACTGGGACTTTTTCTTCTCAAGAGTGTTCACTTTCTACTCCTAAACGACTGTCAGAAGGATCCCAGTAAATTCTTACCTGATCATTCCCCACTTTGAAAAGTTAACAGGTAGTTTGTGTCATCTTTGATTAGCAAATGCATTCTGCCCCTTATCCCATCCTCGAGCATCCCAATTTCCAGGGTAAAAAGTAATGTCCAGGTCACTCACCCCTAACATCTGATGCAAATAATAATACTGTAGCCCTTGATTATAAAGCAGGAAGGTTTTCCCAAAGAGCCATACATTGAGGGAGAGCCAGAAAAACTGAAATGAAACAGAAATAAGAGATTGTAAGTGAAAGTTACATGTGCAAACTTTTCAGTGTTCATTTCATTCATAAAACTCATAGGTCTGTAGTTATATAAACATTCATAAATGGAATGGAAAAGCAAACTTCATGCACATAGTATGCTATGAAGTAGTAAAAGGAAGTGCCCCTATGTGGGAAATTTTCGCTTTCATTGAACTTCACAAAACGTTTTGGGTCTTACGACAACCGAGAGCGGGCAAAGCACTCCTATACAGGACACTATCCCAGATCTTTAGCTGGACGTTGCATTTAAGAGGATCAAAGAATCAAAGACAACAACAAAGAGACAAAGGAAAGTAAAGAACTTGACCTCCAAGAAACTGCATCTTCTCCCCCAAACTTTCCCAAACAGAGCCTAACAAAGAGCAAGCACACGCACAGCGTGTGCCAACCGGGCAGGGCACGGAGGGGCCATGCCACCCGCCTGCATCCATCCCTGCCAGCCGCGCACCGGGACGCGCACGGAGCACATCCCGCCCACCCGTCCGAGCCGCGGCACCCGCACGGCTCCTGCCCCGCAGGGCGGGCACGCTGGGACCCCTGCCCCGCACGGCTCCTGCCCCGCAGGGCGGCACCAGGTGCCCCGGCTCCCCGACCCGCGGGGCAGCCCCCGGGGCGGCCCCTGCCGCCTGCCAGCACCCACCGGCCCCTCCTGAGCTCCTCCGCGGGTCAGCCCCGCCGAGGGGACCCCCCCCCGGGGCCGCCCCTACCAGGAAGAGGTGCTTGCTCCCCTCGTTGGCCAGCCAGCTCCTCCAGGACAGCGCCATGGTGCGGGACGCCCGCGGGGCAGGACGGAGGGTGGGGGGCGCTGGGCGAGCCCTCCTTTTCAGCCGGGCCGAGCCGCCCTCCCCTCTCCCCACCCCTCACCCCCCGCCCTGTCTTCCGGCCGCCGGGGCGTAGCGCTCCGGCCCCGCCGCGCCGCCGGCCAGCCCCCGGCTCCCTCCCGCTGGCGCTGGCCCTTTGTCCCCGGCCCAGCGCCCCGGGACCCGCAGCGCAGCCACCCGGCACAGAGGGCAGCTCCGGAGGGCAAGCTGCCCTGCCCTGGCCTGCCCTGCCCTGCCTTGCCCTGTCCTGTCCTGCTCCGCCGCGCTGCGGTGCCGTGCGCCCGCTGCCTCTCGTTCCCCACCTTGGGAAGAGCGTTTCCCCGCAGAGAACCCCGTCCGTGGGGATCCCACTTGCCCGACCCCCCCCATCCCCGGCCGGGCTGAAATGTGATACAGAAAGCAGGAGGGAGCGGGGGAGCAGCCGTGCATGCAACAGCTCTGCAGTTCGGGTGAAACAAAGAGGCTGCCCGAGAAACTACTCTTCGGGCAGCACGTGAGGCCCTCGAAAGCCGGGAAGGGACAGGCTCTGTTACTGATTTGAAGTCTGATCCTGCTCCATCAGGTGTCCCTGGAAGACACTGGAAGAGGCCGTCTCCTGTCTGCCGGCACAGCGGGTGCGCAGGCGAACAGCAACCAAGAAAAAGGGGCTATGGGCAATTCCACATCCAGTGTCCAGAGTCTGGGTTGCTGTGCTTTGCCGGCAGTCTGCTTTTACTGGTGGCCTTCGTGTTTAGTTTGGGTTTGGGGAGGGTGGGGTTTGAGGGAAAGTTGCATCGGATACTGATTTTTAGATTAAGAAAAACCTTTTGAAAAAAATGCTTGTTGCTAGCAGCTTTCAAACAGGACAGCCTTGTGAGACAGCTGAAAAGTTCCACCAGGCATTGTGGTGCACGTGTTGCTCCTCGAGATAGCAGCAGCGGTGGCAGCTGGCAGCAGAGTAAGGATGGTGTTCTGGAAGATGCCAAGTCCGAGGAGCGGTGCTGAGTAGTCTCATCCAGTCCAGTTTGAGTGTCTGTCTTTCTCTTATTATGTGGCAGGTTGCCATTTTTTGAGTTCCTTATGAGCCACACACCAAGAGTCCAGAGAAGAATGGAAGGGGGCAAAGTGCCATCTTTGTGCATTTTGTATCAAGGTGGAGGGGCATGTCTGACCCATGTGTGGTCCTGGGAATAAAGAGTACAAGCAGGGCATGGCACCTTTGAAACTCAGTTGAGGGTGTTTTTGCTGCAGCAGGAGCTCTGTCTCAACAAGTGGCAGGATTTCTGTGGCTGTATGAAGTTTTAGGTGAAGTTCTGAAGTAGCAGGATTACATCAATTTTATAACATCTAACAACACTAAAAGGAGAACTAATGAAAGGAAAAATACATATTTTGAATTTAAGACTCAACAGAATCATACTTTGATGCCAAAGCAGCCCTAACAGCAGAAGAAATAGCACAGTTTATTTATCTTGTTTACTATTTCCATTCACTTCTTTGCTTCTGTTGTAATGCTAAGGAAAATGGAAACTGCTTACAGAGAAGCAGATGATGAATCTTCTCTGGACAAGCATGTCAAAGATGGGATGGCACAAAATAAAACTTGAAGGATATGTCAGGCCTAATAACATGGGGCCTTGGCTGAAACAGAAGCCGAAGAGACAAAAAAAACCAAAATAATTTGCCCATGCTATATTTGCACTTTAGAAATGGCTCTGAAAAATCAGCTTATGCAGGATCTGACTGCCCACTCACTTGAAGCTGATGACTCATGAGGCAGCACTTCACTGCCTACTTACAAAGTGCCATAAGGCATGTGGAGCACATGACTCATGCTCGTCCACATTGGATCCTACATCATATCTAGGTACAGAGCAAGGAATGTAGTTTTGTAGAAAACACCCCAATTTTCCTTCTCCCTGGAAATAGCCAAGAGCTTTGAATCATTAGCCCAAAAAGAGTCTGGCAAAGACCAGTACCACTCTAATACATCTATGCTCTTCCTCCACAGAAAAGGCTGAGTCCATTTTCAGTTTTAAGCCATCCCAGATGTGTGTGAGTGTGTATTTTAAACTTAAGAGCACTCAGAAATGACCGTAGACACTAGTTATAATCCAAATCATTAGAAAAGTTACACTATGACTTTCAAACCATTTGAGCTCATCTCTGCTTTGTGGGCATTCATTCTCTTATTATGATGGTCTCTGTTAGGGCTTTGTCCTACCAGCTGGACAGAGCAGAGCAAAGGTAGGCAGCCCTCTGTAGTGGGTTTGTGTGGCCAAGTTTTGGTAGGGAGGGGGCCTATAGGGGTGTGTTCTGTGAGAAGCTTCTGGAAGTTTCCTTCATGTCCTAAGAGGCTACAAGGCAGATGTGCCACTGGCCAAGGCTGGGCCAATCAGAAATTGTGATAGCATATTGAAGAAGAAGAAAACAAATCAGACTCTGTGATAACATATTGAAGAAGAAGAAAACAAAAAGTTATTGTGCAGCTGTAATTGGGCCCAGAGAAAGAGCAGGGTGAGAATAAGTGAGAGGAGCAGCCCTGTAGACCCCGAGGTCAGTGCTGAAGGAGGGGAGGAGGTGCTCCAGGCACTGGAGCTAGGATCCCCCTGCAGCCCCTGGCGCAGACCACGGTGAGGCAGCTGTGCCCCTGCAGCCCATGGAGGTCCAAAGGGATGGAGAGATCCACCTGCAGCCCAGGGAGGAGAACCATGCTGGAGCAGGTGGATGCTGGAGAGGAGGCTGTGAACCCATGGAAGACCTGTGATGGAGCAGGTTCCTGGCAGGGAGAGAGGCATACCCATGGAGAGAGGAGCCCATTCTGGAGCAGGTTTCCTGGCAGGGCTGGTGACTTCGTGGGGGACCCATGCTGGAGCAGCCTGTCCTTGAAGGAGTGCACAACACGAGAGAGTGACACCCATTGTAGCAGTTTGTGGCGAACTGCTCATGGGATGCTTGCTTCTCATTGGAAAATTTCATGGAGAACTGTCTGCCATGGGAGGGACCCCGTGCTGGAGCAGGAGAAGGACTCCTCTCCCTGAGCAGAGACATAATGACCATAACCCCCTTTCCCCATCTCTCTGCGCCACTGGAGATAGAGCTGGGAAGGATGGAGGGATGAGGGGAAGGTGTTTTTAAAATCTTGTTTTACTTTTTCTTATCCTACTCTGATTTTGTTAGTAATGAATTTCTTGAATAACCTCTATTACAGCTTGTTTTGCCTATGGCAGTATTTGGTGAGTGATCTCTCCCAGTCCTTATCTCTACCCATGAACCCTTTGTTTTATTTTCTCTCCCCTGTCCAGCTGCAGACAGAAGTGATAGAGAGGCTTTGGTGGGTGCCTGGGATCCAGCCAAGGATGACCCACTACACCATCTCAGAGACTGAACATACAGTGTTTCTGATAATGTTTCTTCTACTGCATCAGCAAAGTCAGCTTCCAGGCCTATTTCCCATCAACATCCTCCACACTCAAATCTACTCTCCTGAAGTGTATTTGGGTACTTCACAACAAACACTTTGCTGAATTTTGTAGTCAGTGTTACAGACATGGCTGATAAGTTTTCTTGTGCTGGAATTCTGCTTGTGTAACTGAGGGTGATCCAGGGTCAAATCACTTAAACTCCTAGGTGTCTCCATCTGTCAGCATGTCATGACCATCCTGCGAGTGCCTGCAGTGATGGCATGTGTTGTTATGAGCACAACACTCTGTCCTTCCAGTCTAGGGAGCAATCCAGGCACCTCATCTTCTGCTCTGTTGCAGTCTGGATTTAGGCAGACAGGCCCTTAAATTCTACATGCATACCTAAGGGGATTTGTCCCTTACACCTTCTCAGAATATTTACCCTTAGCACTGAGAACATGGGAGGAGAAGAAAATGTTGGCACTGACTTCATTACAGAGAACAGGGAAAGTGCAGTTTCTGCATAACAGCTGAGTGATTACAGTGTGTGCCCAGTAGTGGGAGAGCTGGATCTTTCTCAAAGAGCTGAAGCCATTGCATTCCCATCCTAGGAAAGTTTTCCAACCACTGCTTTTCACAGGGGTCAGAGAAGGAAACAATCCCCAAGTGAGCCACTGTGCTGCCAGGAAGGCAAGAGAAAGAGGTCAGAGAGAAAATCAGAAAGCGATGCTGGCCAAGTGGTAACAGCACACTAAGGAAGAGAGAAGATCATCTAGGAGGAGGAGACTTGAGATGCCAGTTCATTTATTGTTTCAATTGGAAGAAAAAATGCAGAACCAGTTTCAAAATTCAACATGTTTGTGAAGAAACTGCAATCAGAAGAGAAACCAGAAATAGAAAGCTTTTCCTACAAATGAACTTGTGTTTCTTGGAAGCTTTCTCTTTAAACTTCAGCTACATGCTGTTTACCTTTATCATTTTTCTTTTAACTCTAGCATTCAGTCACAACATAAGGGTAAAATAGCAATCAAAGTGTTTGTCACTGTGAGGATCTGTGCCATGTGAGTAATATCCTGGGCAACGGCATATGGCTTTTATGGCATTACATGTTGTATCATTTCTTTCCCTTTTTGAAACTGGATCTTTACATTTGCTGCATACCACTAGATCAGCTTGCTTTCTAGTATGCTCCGTGATGGAGCTGGAGGCCTCCCGAGGGTGAAATACTTCTCCAGGTTTGGGTGGCAGCCAAGTTTATTAATTTCCATGAAGCTGAAGTGATTCATGGCAATGCATTATTTACTGCTGCCGTGGTGTCTAGGAGTAATAGGCATGGCCCAGGCCCACGATTTACCTTATCAGAAAGGTAACATTTATGTCCAAAGACTTCCAATGAAAAACCAAACAACAACAGCAGATGGAGTTCTGATCCTCACTTCTTGTAGACATGGCAAAATGGGCAGCAAGGCATGAGTCCTCTGGTAGCATTAGCAGGCTGTGTTCTGCTGCCAATGAACTCTCCTAAACCAAGCCATTCAGCCACTGCTCAGCTCCATTCTACAAATTCAAAAATATGAAGGGGAGGTCCTACAGCATTTTGTTCTCAAATAACCTCCTCCACATTCCTGATTCAAAGAAAGATAGCAGGAAGACTCCAACACACGGCAACATCATTCATCACAAAAGAATGCAAGCACATGGCACATGGGGAAAATGTGTATAACACAGCTGGAGTGCATTCCATGACAATTTGAGAGAAATGTCAGTTATGTTTATTTTTCCAACTATTTGCAAAATTTTCTTGAACACTTGTTTTAAAATTGAACCACAGATCTACGGATCATTAACACACTGCATCTTGTTCCTTGTAAAAGCCTTTAGGTCGTGCCTACCTTCTACTGAATTTATGGGCCTTTTCCTTATTTTTTTTTGGTGGGAACCAGGTCTGAGAATACTACAGGGATTAAAATGTCTATTGCATTTATTTTAGAGGCCATTAGAGTCCTTCAAGATGGCATTCCAGAGGTTTTCAGCCAATTATTCCTGTATTTGGCCAATCAACTCTGTTTGGAATTTCTTTGAAAAAAAGTCACCAAGCTGTTAACTGCAACTCTTGGAGTGGGACCATCCATCCCATTCCTTATCCACCAAGTGGTCCATCCATCAAATCCATGTCTCCCAATTTAGAAACAAGGATGTTATGTGAGGCAGTGTCAAATGCTTTGTGCAAGTCCAGGCAGATGACATGAGTTGCTCTTCCCTTATGCACCAACACCGTAACCCTGTCATAGAAGGCAAGCAGATTTGTCAAGCAAAATTTGCCCTTAGTCAAGGGCTGTCAGCAGTCACCTCCTTGTTTTCCATGTCCCTTAGCATAGTTTGCAGGGGGATCTGCTCCATGATCTTGGTGGGAACAGAGATGCCACTGACTGGCCTGTAATTCCCTGTGTCTTCCTTATTTCCCTTTTTAAAAATGGGGGTTATGTGTCCCCTTTTCCAGTCAGTGGGAATTTCACTGGCCTGCCACAACTTCTCAGATGGGATGGAAAGAGGCTTAGTCACTTCATTCACCAGTTATCTCAGGATCTGTGGATGCATCTCACCCTGTCCCATGGACTTGTGCACATTTATGTTCCTCAGGTGATCTTGAACTTGATCTTCCCCTACAGTCAGGTGGTCCTGCATTCTCCCAGTCCCTGCCTTTGTCTTCCTTGACTTGGATGGTGTGTCTGGAGCACCTCTTGGTGAAGACTGAGGCAAAGGTATTGTGTTAGCCACTTTAACTACAGCACTGAACTGAATATTATTAATGCTTCCAGATCATGAATAAAAGTTATTGAACAGAGCTGGTGTGGAAAAAAAAAGGTCACTGAGCAATTGCATAAACACACTACCACTGAATATTAATCCCTTTTCAGTATTTAATAAAAAGGTGATAATACCTCAAAGAGAGACCACAGCTTTAGTGGAATCATTAATAGTCTTTGAACTATCCATGAACTAAGAAAAAAAATGGTCAAGAAAGGTTTCATATCAGCACAGTCATGGCTCAGGTGGAAAGGGAGAGCTGGTTAAGAGTGTGCAGCAGTAACTTCAGACAAGAAATAAAACATTTCTCAGAGCTCACATCCCAAGGTGACGTAGCACATGCTAACATTTGTCAGGGGGGATCATTCAATGCCAGGATACTTAAGTCAATGCCAAATAATCTGCAGTATCCATGTTTCCCAGGGCACTCATCAAGAAAACATCAGTCTCAGTTAACTGAAAAAAATTTAAACAATTATAGTACAAACTGCAACTCTCATAGTTTATAGACCATAGTTTACAAAAACTCTTAAAGTCTACAGCACAACATCCAAAAACTTGCTTATGCAAACATCAACATTGAGTGTAAACACTCATACTTCCCCAAGTCTTAGAAAAAACATTTTTCCTTGGAAGAGTCTAAAGTTAAAAGCGTCAAGACTGCAGATCTGAGAGGCTAGCACGTTATTCTGCATTAGCTCTGCCAAACTGGTGTTTGCACTTTTACTGCAGAGTTAGTGGAGCAGGAAAAAAAAAATAATCAGAATGGTAAGGCAAAAGAGGGCATGAAGCTAACAAAGGATGTTTGAGAAATAAAGTTGACTTCTATCTATTATTACAATAAAAAGTAAAATCAGAAAAGCAGTTTTGACATAGCAAGATGGAGAGTGACCAAATTTTAGTCAGATATTCCCGATATTGCAAATTCCTACCTGAGGGAGAGTTCATTCTTTGTCTATTCACATTGTCACACATCACAATCCTCTATAATTATGTTCCATGCACAACTTTATTACCCTTATTTACTTTGGGATTGCATTTGTCCTCGTAAAAGCTGCTTGAATGAGTCCTGTAGAGTAATTCTGTGGAAGTTCACTGCTGTCTGCATATTTGAGAAAGAAGTTCACATGGAGATGCAAGGAATAGTTGCTCAGATATATCTCTCCAAATTACTCTGCCTTTAAAATTTGCTTTTTGAAAGGTGCTTTTTGGTTTCCTTCAAGATGTGTCTTGCTGCCAGTTCAGATAGGCAATCTGAAGTGCAGTTCATGCCATGGCCGGAGATACAAAAATCTCTAAATGCCCACAAGAAGGTGAAGGCCTGAAACAGCACCAGAAAAAAACCAAAACCAAAACAATACAAAAACAAGCAAACAAAATAGGAAAAAAAGAAAACAAAACCAAAATCAAGCCATCCAACCAAAAAGCCAACCCAAAAGTACATAAGCAAAGACTGGAACCTTTCATGACAATAGTGCAGACTTCAGGCAGAAAAGTTGACTGTGCCATATGTCTGCACTTGCTGGGCAGCTGAGAACCAGTGCAGGTGCAGTGAAAGAACAAGATCTGCTTGGCTTGGAGAGAAATGGGATTCAGTCAGACAAAGCAACTGTGCTTGGAGGTAAAAGTGTAAACACCAACGCGACAAAGCTCTCCACCAGCCTTTAAATATAGGGGAACACCAGTATGTGAATAAATATTTATACCCTGGTCAGGGTTAATTTTAGTCTGGAAATTAGACAAAGTGCAGCAGTGTGCTGGAACAGCTTTCCAGTGAGAATATTGAGGAAAGAAAAAAGAACTTGTTAGATCTTAGTGCTCTGCTGTTTTATGAAAGTGATTGTATAATGTCTTTCAGAGGAAGTGGAAGACTGTAAATGATCCAGTTTCAGAAAAGGCCTTCCACTCCAAACACATCTTCCAGAAGTCATCACAATGATCAGGAACTGCCACCCAGGACTCTCATCAGCCAGGCAAACTGCTGACTTCACTACTCCTTCCAGTTTCAGTAGCAGGTTTCTGGGTCAGAATTGCTAATTTCATTCTGATGTTTTATTTTTGATTTATTATTGAAACCAACATTTCTCTTTCTTTAAATTAAAATTCTCATGATTTTTTTTTTTTTTTTTTGAGAATGTGCTTCTTATTTTCTGAATTAGTGGCCTTACATCAGAGTTAACTGTCTTTTTAAAAGCAATACTCAATTTTCCTGCTTGGTAATTAATTGCACTGCAAATTTAACTCATATTTCTTGCTTGGTATGACCGGCAAAGGTGATCTCATAATGTCAGAGGATCCCCACGCCTTGCTCAGTTTTATGAAGCCCAGTGCCATGTGGAAATTTCAGGGGATCATGTTGCATTTAGTGCTAAGACAAGGTAAACAGTTTCAGGAAAGATAGTTTAGACAAGAAAGATTGTGGATATTATGGAGAAGATTATAGGGGATACACTCAAATATGATGTTTTATTAAATTAGGCTCTCATCCAGTAAAGGTCTTAGGCACACATTTAACTTTAAAAAAAAAAAGCAAACCGAAAAAAACCCCAAAACAAGCACAGTTAGATCCAGTCTAATTTTGCCTACAGTTAAGTAAGGGGATTTCTTTGCTCAGTGAGGGCTTTCAGCACATATGTAACCTCTTTGTTGAACCAAAGCCTTGCACAGGAGTTAATGGGAAGCAACATTGCTGAGGTGCATGGAATTATGTCAGTTAGGCTGGGAACATAATGTGGCTTGTATTTCTCCTTGTTCTCAGTATTCTGAATAACAGGGCCAGTTTTATTAGAGAAAGCCATTATGAAAAACCTTGACACAAAATACTGCTGGCTTGAGAACCTTTATTAGTGTCCTGAGGTGACTCCCAAATTTGCCTCAAACCAGGACAATGTTAAATGCATCTCAAGTTTAATAACACATTTAAGAGTTATTGAATATCTAGAGGCTTATGATTTGCTATGGATACGATTTTTTTTGTCAGAATATGCCTTTCCTTTGAAAAGTATCTAGGTAGAAAACTGGGACGAGTCTTGCTTACCTTTTTTGTGCTTTTGTAGTAGACAGTCTTCTGGAAGAAGCTGAAAGTCTCTTCTCTGTATAACAGAGTCTTATATTAGAGTTAATGTTCCTTATTCCTCTGGAGTCACAAGCACTATGCAACCCCTTGCAAATTAATGAACCATATTGTTTCTGGTGAGGCTACTTGAACTGAACCTACCAACAAGCTAATGGAAGGTGGGTCTGGAGTTTGAGACCAGTTCCACAACTGAGAAATTAAAATTCTTGTGTGGTAGTTGCACTCCTCAGCTGTGCAGAGAGTAGCCTATTTCCATGACCATTTAGTATCCCCCTGACCACGTTATATGACAGCCCTGTTGTCTTTTCCCTTATTTCTGTGGTGCCTTTGAAATCTTTGCTGCAGCCACCTTGCTGTATTGAAGGTCCAAAATATGTTGGCCAAAGGCTTCCCCTGGGAAGAGTGCCACTATGGCACTGTGGATTATGTTAAGCCTCCCTGAAACTAAGGGCTATGCCCAGCTTCCATTTCCTCCACTGAGAGAAGCATAGGAAGTCACTAAGGTCCAGCAGTGAAAAGCTTGTTGAAAATAAATATCCTCAGATACGAGGCAAATTAATGCTCTAAAAGGCAAGGATGACAAAGCTGAATTTATTACAGGGCAGAATTTGCTACATATTAAGAAGAGGAAAATTTACATTTGCATGTGAACGTGTTGCGGGATAAAAACAAAAAACAAAAAAAAATGGAAGAAATAGAAAAGGTGTGAGACCTTCAATAGGAGTGTCAAGATTTGTAGTTGATGAAAAAAATGTGGAATACATATGAAGATAATATTTTTTGTAACTGGATGCCTTGCTAGGAAAAAATAAATATATATTCTTTATGAACAAACACTTTTTACAAATACTCTAGGAGGAAGTGCTTGGTTTCTTCTAGCTCCACTGATTAAAAAAAATAAAACAATAATATAGATATGAGTTAAATGTTTTCTTCAATTCATTTGTATACAAAATTAATAGTTTATTATTTCCAATTTCCATCTTAAGGAAAATATCTAACTTGAAAGAAATGCTTTCATTCTGCCAAATAAGAATTTTTCTTATCATTATTCATTTATTTTTCTGTGAATTATTATGAACACTTTATAAAGTAGAACAGATGAATAACATTTTCTTTCAGGTATGCTGGGCTTTTGGAATTACATCAGCAATTCCTCCTTACTTGGTCATTTATTGCCTGAAAGCAGTTTCACTATTTAAGTCTTATTAAAAAGCAAAAGTTTTTTTCTCTTACGAATTCAATTTGAAGTACATTAAATCATTTAAATAATGAATTATATGCTTGAGTATTCTTGAGTAGATTTTTTTGGATGTTCTTTTATTGCCCTGTACCCTCAGTGGAATTTTATCTGTTATTGCCTGCTTTGGAAGGCTAAAATGTGAATTATTGTATCAAATAAACAGTTAATATTAATTATTTTACAAGAAGTTTGAGTGGAAATATTTACAAAGATGTTTTAAATCTAAAGGTCAATAAACAGCACAATTTTTCAATATTTTAATGCCAAGCTAATTTTGCTGTTTGATTAAGAAACACAAGGGGAAAGTGAAATGCACTTGCCAGGAATGAAATGCATTTACATTTTCCTTCCAGTTATGGTAATGGACTGACATCAGAAGCAAAAAGAAATAAACAAACAAGATATAGTCAATTTTCTGTGAAAATGAAAAACATTTTTCTGTAATTAAATTGCTTCCCAGAGGAAATAAATTTTTCAGTTCAGTGCCACAGTCTTTCATCAGCTAACATACCCCAGCATCTACAAGGAGAGTGCTGAAACACTAAGATACTAGCCTTTTTAAGTATGTAAATCTCTAATATTTTATTTGACAGAAATTAATGCTTTAATAGGAAAAATCTACTTCAGCATAAACTTATTTGTATGAGCTGGGTGCTGTTCACTTTGTTTCTCCTTTCGTTTCCTTGCTACCCATTGGTGAAGGAATTCACAGACACATTCTCATCATATTTCTCTGCAGGTAGAGCTACATGTCACCTAGCCTGTCCTTCCACCAAGACATGCTTTCTTGAGTAACCTGAGGACTTTAGCTGCCTATCTAAAATTTCCAGACATGCAGCAATTTGATCAATTTATAATGGTGAGTTTTAAACTCTTTTTTGGAACTAGGCCCTGCATGGAGGGTTTTTTTGTGGGGGAATTGTTTATTTTTTGGGTGTTTGGTTGAGGTTTTGGTGGGGTTTTTTGTGTGGTTATTGTTGGTTTTAGGGTTTTTTTGAACGTGATCATTTCACTACAGGAAACCAAAACATAGTCTGTGGTGGTAGTGGAGCAAATAAGAAAACCACAGAATGAATCCCAGCTCACTGAGGATGACCATTAGATCTAAAGCTTATAATTGAGTGGTATCCAATATTGAACCTATGTTTTTAGTCCTCAGTCTGAGATTTAGTCCTGTATTTTATTCCCTGCCACCACTTTCCAGGGTAGGCTGGATTGTGGACATGCCACTGGAACTCTCATCCAGTGCACTAAATGATGCAAAATTCAGGCAGCAAAAAGGAAGACGATCACAAGCAAGGTTTTTACTCTGTTACAATGGAAAAGCATAAATAAAAAGTATGAATTTTGCACCTGCAGTCCCAGCTCCTCACATTGCTGCTGAATAGAACATTAAGAAGCTAACACAACTTGTCAAAACCAGATGCTTCTTAAATTAGTTCACCAGATGCTTAACCTTCTTCCTTTGTGTCACACTATTCCAGTAGAAGCCAGTAGATTCAGAAAATCATGTATTTTTATTAGTATTTGATGAATGTTTTAATTTGAGATACAGAATTCCACAGTGTATCTTCTGGCATAATGTGACACATTTCAAGATGATGTGATAAACATTTGCAAGGCATTAAAAATGCAACAACAAAAATTAAAGGCACTTTTATGTTTTTCTCAAACAAGGCTTTGGTAGATGGTTTTCATTGTGATTTAAAATACCAGTGTCTTCTGTGAAAAAGACCTTTCCTTTCCTTTACCAGCTTCTCAAGAAACTCAGTGATGGGCAGTAAAGGAAGTGGAAGTTGCCATGGGCAGAATGGAAGCTTCAGACAAGGTTTATCTGGGAGATCCTCCTCTTGTGTCACAAGGTGCAGAAAAGACCCCCCTGCTTTCTAAACTCCTTCTCAGAAAGAAGCCTAGGTGCAGCTGGATCCAGTCTTAGCCCCAGACTTGGTCAAAGGCTTATGTCTAAAGGATTGCAATACGTGTGATTGATCCTTTATAAGATTTTGTCCCACAGGATTAAGGATAGCAAACCAAATGTATTTATATGACTAAATAATACATGACTAAATAAATGATCAGTCTAAATGCATGGTGGTGATGACTAGACTAAAAACCTTAATAAAAATTATTTACAGATAGGTACAACTACTAGTGTAGTGCCCTCTTAATGGAAGCAATGTTGAAGCAATGATATTAAAGGTAGCAAGATAATTGTTGAGTAGAGGTTGATTCAATTCACCCATACACAGTTGTGGGCAAATTTTGTTCAGGCTCAAGGGGAAACCTTTAGGAGCGTCCCCTTCAAGGGAGGAAATTCCACACACTCTGAGAAGGGGTATGTTAGAAGATCCTGCCATTAAAAAGTGGGACTGGGCTGTCAGTCATGTGTCTACAGGCCAGCAGTGTCACCTCACTGTCACCACCAGTGTCAGCTCAGCAGCCTTAGATAAGTTATCAGTACTATCACTTGTTGATTGCTTTATCAGGAACGTTGTCTGTCACCTCATCACCTGTGCCAGTTTCTGTCAGGAAATATTGCACTTCCTCAGTGTTTAACTTTGGCTGATGAGACTCAGCATCCTCCAGCACCAAAATTACAGTGACTCCCATTCTCCTTCCACCAGTGATAACTTTTTTAAATAGGGTATTGCCCAAGCTGTTCTACCTCCACTTAGGCAGAGCATCCTGCTACCGTAGTAGATGTGTTACCAACATAGCTCTGTTTCAAGTCTACTGCAGAATCCATGACTTCCAGCTTGTTCTGCTACTGTACCAACTGCTCTTGCTACATCTGTGTCTCCTCCCCATCCTCTCTGGCATCTGCATATGGCTCCTTACCCTGATTCTGGAAAGAGATGGCACTAAAAGCAAAATATGCGTGCCTTCTCCTCTCCCTGGGGGATAACATTCCTTAGGACAGGGCTTTTGAGCATTTGGGATTAGCTGTCTCAGGTGAGTGGAGAAGGTAGGGGCTTGCACCTCTTGATACTCTTGAATAAGACAGTGTAACCTGAGAAACAGGTTTTGCAGCCCTTGCTTTGAGATAAGGTTCTCAAGGAAAGTTTTGGTGTCTCAGCAAGATTGGGCAGGGAAGGAAGAAAGGAGGGAAAAGGGGAATGACGCCCGCAGCTGGAATCACTTTAAAACCTACTGAACTGTTACTAAGAGGTTTAGTAGGATTAGTTAAAATATAAATATGTGGGTATTTCATAGGAATCTGAGCAGTATGATCTGTTGCACTAATAGAAATATTTACCCTTTCAGCAGAAAGCAATTCCTGTACCATTTTGCAGTCATCATCTTCTATTCACCAATCAGACAGATTGGTGTGAGGGAAGATGCACTACAAGGGCAACAGTCATGCCTGGATGGAAGTGCTGAGCACCTGGAGGGTCACCACATTCCTCAGGTCATAAAAATAAACATCATTCCATGAGAAGTGCTGCAACAGTTTATCACATCTTCCAGGCAAATCTGTGCATCACATGAGTGCTGTTTGTCTATAGACACAACACTAAACTTAATCTCTTTTAGCAAAAATCCACAATACATGTGCTTATGTATCTATAAAGACATATATTTACTCAGAGTGACATCTTTTTGTTGTAGGCACAAACAGAGAAACCACTGTGATTCTAAATAAGAAAATGCATCTTAAAGATCCTAATAGCATTTTACAGTTTTATGTATTTTTTTTATGTCCCACAATATTTCTAAGTATAACTATTTGCAAATGTAAATGCCAATAGGAAAACTTTTTACATCCATTTCCTTTGCTATGATTGCTGTAGCATTTATACAGTTTATTTATAAACTTCATCTTTTTAAATAAAGAACTCCCTGTTGTTTGGCATAAAATTGTGCTAATTCAACAAAGAATCTGAACCTACAGCAGAGAAACAGATGTTCTTGCTGAAAAATGTTTTGATGGTTTACCTGTTGTTGCATGTAATTTCTAATTCTAGAATTCACATTTTTCTACTGAATGCCAAGATAACATTTGACTTTAGGTTTCTCATTGACCCTTATTCTTTGTCATTGTCTTAAGTTCTGGAGAAGTTAAGAATTGGTATTTAAAAAGTAAAAAACCCATATATTTTAAGGAAAGGGTTGCTCTCATGACCTTCCTGCAGCAGGAACCAAGGCAGCAAGAATGACTTACCTGGGCAGAGTTGCACAAATTAAATAAAACCAAAACAATAAAAAGAACACTTGGAGATTTTCAACGCTGTTCCTTATTAGCTGAGACAACTTATAGGGCAAATTACTTTCTGAAAGCAAGAATAATTGACAAAATGTTGGTGTTATTTTTCTAATCACAGCTGTTACCCTCTGTCATTTTCATTATTTTAGCTGGCCTAGACAATGGTATTTCAAATGAGTGTCAGACATGTACTGAAGTGTGATCAGTGCAATTCTAATTTAGCTGGACTTTTCTCATGCTTTGATTATCAAACCATATACAGTAAAAAACAAAAGAGGGTCATAAAGTGATGTATAACAAGGACCTTTATCATGCTATATGAAAAAAATGAAAAAAAACAAAAATCATTTTGTAATATAACTTTAAGAGTTGGTTATTACATTGAACATTGTCTACTTGTTATTTCAGTGAACTAAATTGAAGTGATAATAAACAATACAACAGACTTCCTAGAAATGTCAGTTCCTTGGGGTAGCCTAGCCTACGGGCTGGAAAGTTTGCTCTTGCACTGGTTTCATTCCAGAAGAAATAAACCCAACCTAATTCAGAAACAGTATGGCAATATCCTATCTAAAATGCATCACTGGTTTACACCAGTGACAAGACCAAGGGTCTGGTGCTGATGTTTAAAAGACACACTTATAGGAAACATTCTCATAGAATAGCAGAAGTCCATTTTATACATCAAAGTAACTACTCATGTTAGGAACATCACCACCACTGGCTAACACCACCCTTTGCTGTGACTTTCCATATTTTCCAAAGATAAGGGGCACAAGAAGATACACTAAAGTCAAAGCAATGGATATCAAGGATATTAATAATTAGAATAAGTAGTGCAAGCCCACCAGCATGGCCAAAGTTTTTGTAAGCATGAAAGGTTTGAAGCAGGCCGTTTAAGTGGCTTTCAATATTTTCCCAGCAGGCTCCTTTTAGCCATAGTGCCAAGATGGGAAAAAGCCCAGTTTGTGTTAACTGATGGATTTGGTAAGTGGACCAAGAATGTCAGCAGTCCTGGCTGACAGAGGTTGGTGATTGATATTGTGATACTAAATGAGAGGTAATACCCACCAAGGTACTTCGTAATCAAAGTATTTTATGTTTGATATGTCAGTGAAAAGGAGCAATGCACCATAGAGATTGATAAAAACACTAAGGAATTTTCCATATGAAGAAGGGCAATTCACAAATCACAAATCAGTGTCAAAATCTTCAGTATTGGTGGCAGGGAGAAGCTTCAGTATCTTCTTTGTAAAAGAACAGTAATAGAGCTCTAATCTTTCAATATTCATGTAATGCAGAGAAGTATTGCTGGTTTTAGTAACTCTAATGTAATCAAATCCATAGAAAACTTGATAAATAAGCAAGGGGGTTTTGTGATTGTTTGTTTGTTTCTGGAAGATTAATACTCCAGTACTTTTTCTTACTAATGTGGCAGTGAAATAAAGCTCACAACTATTTTGACTTTAAGACATGACATTTTTTGTCTTTTTTTTTTCCCCCAAAATCTTTAACACAGTTTTTAGAGTCAGATGTTTTAGACATGAAAGACATTAGATCAGAGACTGAAAATGAGGTTTCTGGGTTTTCCTCCTCTGCTCAGAGAACTGTCTTCTGCCCTACAGAATGCTACAGTCACTGTGAAAAAGAGCAGTGTCATACCATCACCAGAGGGAAGACACTGCTTCCAGCCCAGCCTGTCTGACAGTCTGGTGGTAAGGACACCCTCCCACAAAGCACCTAGGGTGAGTTTTAGTCCCTGAGCTTGAGAAATATTTCATCATGAATCTTCCAGCATCTTGCTTGCATGCTCTCACTGTCAGGGTACCGAATCAGACCAGTTATCATCTTATTCTCTAGTTGGAAGAAAAATAATCCAGTGGTACTTAGCAAAGTTCCCAGTTTGATAAAGGTTTTGAGAAGACCTGTTTGATGTAGCTCAGCTGTCATTGAAATTTGCAGATGAGAACATGACTTGCATGAAAGCAAGTCATGGGCAGCCTGTTACCTTCTGGGAAGAGATGCTTAGGGCCTGAGAGGAAACACTACCTTTAAGATGCTTGAGAACTGCCAGAGTTAAAATGATGCATCTCAAAGAGAATGAAGTAGTGCCTGGGTCTGGATAAAATGGAGATATCATCTCACTGTGCAGGGAAGGAGAGTTGGAACTATGGTTATTAGGATCATGAGCATAACTTTGGCATCCAGAACCATAATCACAAAGACTGAGCAAACTGACATAGTACAAACAAAATGAGTGGTCTGGGGACAGCTCCAAGGAACAGATGCTTGTATGACAAGGTCCAGAAAAACTTCAGAAACCTCACAAGGCTGTGAGAAGATAGATATTCAGAAAAAATATGGTAGCACACGTAGGAGATTGACTAGATAGGAAAGTTTAAAAAGGGGATAATAAGGAGAAAAATCCTCACCTCTCAGAGGAAAAATAAAATAGAAAACATGACATGCCGTCCTTTCATATTAACCCAGACCTGCTGAGGGACAAAAAGTGTTACTCAGACTTTTTCTTTTTTCCTCAGAAGACTCTCTCTGTACTCTTAACAAATCTTGTGACTTGGATTTTTTTCTTTTTTTTATTAGATCCTCTGATGGAGAGTTCTCAGCAAGTGAACCATCTTGCTGTTTTAGAATTGTCTTTGTTTCTATTTTTTATTTACCTATTATTTCTTTGTTTCTTTTTCTCTTTTCCTATTTATCCAGTGTGTGGCCTCCCACTTTTGTGTATTGCATTGCACACAGAACACTCGGTTTCCTTAGGAGCTTTTTTATATTGTGTGCATTACTGCAGAAAATAAATACCTGTAACTTTCACAAATTTGCATGCAACCTAGTGAGATATCCTTATTTTACAGATAAGAAACTACAGTAGAGCAATTTGTCCCTGAAATGCTTCCTGATTCGGAATGGATGAAGTTCTTTAGTTCTAAATCCTTCAATTTTTCCTTTGTCTGCTCTCCAATTGTGTTGGCTTTCCCCTTGTTACATTACAAGCTTTACAAGATCAATAGCCCTGCTCATCTTTTTGCCTTGTCAGTGCTGAATAAACAATGTGGGATGATAGAAGATATCTTTTTCCCAAACAGATCGAGAAAGAATTTGCGGTTTTGGCCATCTTGCCAGGCACATGTCAAGTATTGGTTAGTTAAACAACTGTTTGTGAAAGATAAAAAATTTGGGCTCCCAGTACATTTTCTTTACCTCCACTTTTTCAATTTAGTTCTCTAGCCTATGCAACATACAGGCAGATTCAGTTTACAAGGGAATTGCTTTAGGGAATATGTGTTCTCTCCAGCCCAGAAGTGCATGTACTTCTCTAGACTAAACATAAAAGATATGTATCCCTAGCACTTGCAGAGCCTTTGCAGTTTTCAAAGTTGACTGTCCCAGAGGCTCCAGCCTCTGTGCAATGTTAAGTGACCCAAAATGCCATAAGACAACATCCAATTTATATTATTATTTATTGAATTCCAAGCATGCAAGTTCATATTATAAAAGTCTGAAAAAATGCTTTTGTGTGCAATATCCATTCCAATGTCGGACAAATGGCCTCGTACATTGTCCTGTGTCTTAGGGCAGACAGCAAAAAAACATGAGAAAACAGCGAGAGTCTTAGGGATGCCTCTGCTTAATCATCTTCCAGCATCTCACTGTTTGTGGTTCAGAGAGTCCTTGAGAATTGGTGAGGATTTTTTTAATTCTTAAGGGGTTTTTCTTTCCATGGATTGTCCATCACTGTAATAACCACGTAGGCTTTCAGTGTCTACTGCCTCCACAGGTAAGAAACTGTGCAGCTGAACTAGAGATTAACAAATATTTACTTTGCCCACATAAGATCACTCGCCAGTTTCATCTGGCATCTCCTACTTATTGTTTTAGAAGTACAATTGTTATATAGTAATTTTCACCAAAGCACTTAGAATTTTGAAGACTTGTATGTACCCTTCTCCCTAAAGGTGTGTTTCTTCCTGGGTGATAACCCCCAGTTCTGCCATAAGCTCTGTCTCAAACTGGTTGTCTTCTCTGTTCCTCTCCCAGGTATACTGTAACCTTTGGCATAGGATGGATGCTGTGTAGCACTGGTTGAAAAGAGCCCTGACATTCTAGACTCTGTAACTCAAATATATGTATGGAACAAAGTTTTACATAAAAGAAACTGAGAATTTTAGAACTAAGTGAACCATATTTTTATAATCATCTGACAATTGTCAGTTTTAGTCAGACTTAACCAGAAAAATAAACAGCTTGATGAATAATCCCAAGAAAAAATACTGTAATGTGAGTAAAGGCAGCACTGAAGAGGCAGAGAAAAATTGCCACACTGTAGATGAAAGTTATGAAACAAAATTAACAATATGAATAAAAATAAAAGAATAGCTTAGGGTTTTGTGTTTTGCTGGGGTTTTTTGTTTGTTATCTAATGTTGAGTAGACTAAGAAGATATGCCTCAATATTTAAGTAATATTAAATCTGCAAGTGACAAAACAAAGTTGATTTGGAATTGTTAAAAGGCGCAGTGACCTAAGTTGAGATTTTGGATGGTAAAAGCCACTTAGCTAAATCCCATCAAGAATCCTGCTTACTAAGTGATGGTACAGTGTGGCCTAACAGGAGAAGAAAATAAAAAAAGTAGAAAGAAAAGGAAAGCCTAGAAATAATGATCAATGTCCTAAGGCATTTGAAAGTAGAAACAAACTGTGCAAAGAGACATTATTAAATAAGGGTAGTACTTGGGGATCTCCTGTAAGAAGTTGAGGAATGAATTTGTGAGAAGATAATGAGAAGAGAAACTATCATCTGGGAAGAAGATGCAGTGTGATAGCCTCCAATCACAGTTGCATAGAAGAAAAATAACAACACAGACTGGCAAAGGGAGGAAAATGGATAAGCTTTAATTGTCTCAACAGAGCTGGTTTTAGGCACATCTGAACACAAATCAGAAAGGTCATCTGAAAGAATGTGAAGCTGCTAAAAAACAAAGAAAAATGGAAAGCAACTTTTCAAATAATGAGAAATGGGATTAAGGAGAGGAAGAACTCCCAGTCCTTATCCTTATTAAACAGAATTTTGTTGAGTTTAATTCAGTGAAACATTCAAACATAACAAACAATCCACCAAAAGCATAAAAACAAGGATCAGGCTGCTGCAGAAGTTTGTGGAGTCATTCATCAGGCCTGACCCCTAAAACTGACCAAAAGTTGCAGGCAGGAGAAGAAAACTTTAAAAAGCTTCAGTGAAGCTGACTTAAGGACTTCCTTGGACTTCTCTATCAGTCCCCTGGCATGAGAGTTCCTCGTGCAAAGCCAGAAATTTGTCAAGGATTTTAAGACTTTGAAAGTCCACAAATAATATTTATGCTACTATCATTTGCTGTGAAGCCATAAAAAGTTTCACAGGGCAAATCACACTGGGAAAAAATTTAGATCAGACTGTAATGCAATTAACTTCAGAACAGGGAGGTCATCCTAGGGGGAAAAGCAACACAACGAAGTCTCATTGAATTTCAAAATGCAGTTCAGATCCAGAAAAAAGAGTGGGTTTGTCCTCAGAAAGAATAAAATTAATAGAAGTCATTGTATAAAAAATCTCCATTGTTGTGAAGGAAGAACTGAGAGTTCTTTGGAACTGCTCTGAATCTCATTTGCATTCAGTGTCATCTCCTAATCCGTATGTGCAGGTGGAAAAAGTAGTGAGAGCAGCCCTCAGAGGCTTGGAGATGGAAACCTGCAAGTCTGAGTCTGCACCAAGGGTCATCTGGGACAAGACATCAGCAAAATATTTCTGTGACCTATGTTTTCTTACTTCTGGGTTGGTTTTTTTTTTTCAAAAATATATTTCTAATCTCATACCTAAGGACTGGATTTCTTGCTTTTCTACAAATCAAATTTACTGTTTGCATTTTGATCTCTATTTAAAGTGAACTTAGGTGAAGCTTATGTGTAAAAGACATTTTACTTTTTGGGGGGCATTCAGTTGCACTAAAATATTGCTGTAGGTGTGTCCCTCTGCTTCATGTAATCCCCACTGCATGCCAAATCTTTATTGCAGTGTCAGAGGAAATGATCATGGTGCAAGTGGCAGGAACATGCCATGATGTGGCAGAAGGCAAGTGACAGAATGTGTCAAGGGAGACCGATTAAGAAGAAGAAAGCAAGTTGTTCCCTTCTTCACTCCCCATGAAAGAATCATAATTTACTGTGCCCCTGATGCTACCCTTAAGGTGTTGTAAAGCACTTTACATTCAGAAAACTTGGCAGGTATTAATAGTGGCTACGTATCAGTACCCTCAGTGTCAACAGAGATTCCTACAAATCATTATGCATACTTTTTTTTCCCAACACAGGCTTCTCAGGAAACACCTTTTCTATCATTATTTATATCTTCACATTTTTCAAAAAGATGGGTCTCAGTGATCTTTTCCCACTCTGTTTCCACAGCTAGCTCCATTATTTTATGATTTGCCATGAAGTACTGGAATTATTTGCTTTTGATTGGAAGGAAAGAGTGCTTAAATCACACCTTCCAAAGATGCTTAATCGTAATTTACAGAGATCCAATTTAGAAGTCCTGTCAAACCTGAGAACAACAGGTTGGGGATTTCAACAGCAACTACTTCTCAAAAAAGCAGTCAGTCCTTTAGAAGCAATGTACAATTAAGGTCATCCTGCCTAACTTTTGGAGTATCACATATCAGAGGACTTTATCCAGCAATTCCTACAGTGTAGAAGTACTTTATGCTTGATGGTGTTTCTTAAATATATCTACTCTCATTTAAACACTCAAATGATAAGTCAAAAATCTTCCACTGCCATAGTTCTTAGTAGTTTACTAACTGTTCAAATGCTTCACTCAATTCTCAATCTGAATTGAGTTGTCATCAGTTTCTAGGGATTGGCACACACACCTTGTACTCTTAGGTCAAAGGGCAGGTACTGACAGATTTATTGTCTTCTGTCAGTATATTCAAAAGGCACAGCATTGTAATATTTCTAATTGCAAACAAATTAGACTTAGGTATCACACCTGAAACCAAACTTCAAATCTCTCACTTCTTTTCAGAACACTTAGGAATTACTTGATACTCCTTTTTTGAAGAAATTAAACAGATCTAGTAAAAATATTCCAGTAGTGGAATCCTCTCTGTTCTGCACGTGACTGTTACATCACTTCTTTTTTCTAGCCAAAGTTCCTGTGATGGTGGACCCAAGTACTCTGTTCATCTTCATCTACAGCACCACACCACACATAAGTTTGCACTTGATTTGCTACAGATCATGTCCCAGCTCCTATCTCAGAATCATTTTTCCAAGAGACAGTTTCTTACCATATGTATATGGCCTTTTTCTTTGAGTTTCCATATAACTTCATCAAGAAACAAATTATTCATAGGTGCATTCCAAATGCAGCAGTAGAAATCCATTGATAAAATTGACTTTCATTATTTGAGAACTACATATGTTGATTTTTGTTTTCTTTTGAGCCATATTAGCCAGCTCAGAAACACTGCCCAAGACTAACACAAAGAAAAGTAAGATTCTTGCTGATTTGTTTAAGGAAAATACAAATCACATATATGCTGCCCTTACAAGCATGAGTGTAGTTTCAAGAAATTAAAATTTTTAAATATATACTAGTATCATTGCTTTCCTGGAGACAGTCTTAGTTAATAAACTTGCCCACAGAGTAATTTTGAGGACTAAGTATCTTGAGTATTCGTGCCTCAAGATTTAGGGTGTTTAGACATTACAATTACTTGAAGTCTAAATGTTGTTATGAAGATTTTAAACTCAAATTGGAGAAGTGGAAACAGCCAAAGAGCAGAAGAAAAACAGCCATCAGTCATTCCAACTGAGATAAACAGAGACTGAATAACTTCACTTCAGTGAAGTTCACTTTTTTTTTGCTGGCAAGATATTCTGTTTTTAATTTGCTAGACCAACTTGTTGATTTTTTTTTTTTTTTTTTTTCATATTTGCCTGTCTGGAGAGTACTGCACATGAACTTAAGGGAAAAGGAGATGTACTCAAAACAGTAGCAGAGCATAAAATGTTCAGACACTGGTTAGGGATGACCTCATCCTATTTTGCCTGAGTTGACTGGCTGTAAGAAGTGAGCTTGCCATTAATGTGTTCCAACAATTCTTTGGGGAACTGAAGTTCAATATCAAGAAGCATAATCCCATTCTTCTTCAGCCACAGTAATACAGTGGCTATTTTGAAAGTTTGAAATGCAAAAATAAAAGAAAATTAAAGGAAACTAAAAGGTTAGTTCTCCCAAAGAAATACTAAGGAGGAATTATGATTAACATCATAAAAGAATATATCACAACATGTACTGTAAGCAGTAAGATAAATTAATCACGATATTGTTTTGCAGTAGGGAAAATCCTGAACAAATTAGAGCAAATAAATTCACTCCTGGATGCTTGTACTCTTGTTATGACACCATTTAACAAGACCGTGGCTTTTAATCTCTTTTCTAAGAAAAACTAAGGAAAAAGCTGCTTTCACATAAAAACTGAAACTGAAATGAAACTTATCTAATCTAAATGCTATTTTCTAGTGAGACTATCTCTGCAAGTTTGTCTTATGCTGTTCTTATTCCTGTTTTCTGTCCTCCAGCATGCTTCAATGAGTTTTCCAAACCCACAAAGCTGAACACATTATTCAGTTACTTTTTCTCTCTCTGTAAAATAAAGCTTGTCACATTAGTCAAAATCTGAACATCTCGGTCTGTTTTCTCTTAGCTGTTTCTTAAGCTCCAGGAAACAATCTGTGTTCCTCACATGCTTACCAACAAAAACCTCAGAATAACCAGGACTACATTTCTTGCAAACTGGGAGAAGATGATATGTGGCACTAGAGGAAGCAAACTTCTTAGTTGTGGTTAGGCACATCCAGAATTATGTCATCCACTTGCACACATTGACTCCAGAACACAAGTCTATTTCTCCATCAAGCTTGGACATCAATTTTCTCCTTTTCTGAAGGAAATTAAAAACACTGGGGCTCCAAACTGCAATAAGTCTATGTCTTCCTTCTCATTGTAGAGAGGTGTGGGGGCACATAGACACAGAGATAACCTCTCTCCAATGTTTTGAAAGAACACAGCACTGAAACTTATTTTCCCAAACTACACAGCCTTTTGCAATTCATATTTTCATTCAAAGGAACAAATTAAAATTACTTCTATTCATAGAGGCATTTATCTGGGGTTGTGGGATTTTTTTTCAATCAAGACAATATTGCATGGCCTATAAATTATTTTTTCCTCACAGTTCATAACTCATGAATCACCTACTAGACTGTAGAAAGCACAATGGTTTCCTCCAAAGAAAGCGGAGAAAAACTTATACAAAATGTGCAGCCTTGTTAAAATGTTTTTTCCCAGTAGGGCAATAGAACAGGTTCCTAGTTGGAAGGAAAATGTTTTATTTTCTTTTTGTTTTTGCTTCAGAAATAGCATCAGTGCTATTTCTGGGATGGATGAGAAGTATTCAGAAGTGAAAAAATGAGCAGATTTAGGCTGCTCTAATTTAAACTGTAATAGAGGAAAATCAGAGCTACCATATAATGACAAATAACAAAATTTATGAATATGAATGAAAGAGTTTTATAGATAATTATTTTATTGAGAAGCATAATTTATTATATAATGGGAGGGAGATTGTTGCTTCCTAAACACTCCTGAGCAGTATAGTACCAGGCACCTTGATACACAATCACAGGAATTTCTGTACTATAGGCAGTTCAGTTGCTTCACAGAAATGCTATCCTCTCCCCTTAATCTTGCAAAGGTGTTAAGAGTGGGCAGGGAACCATTTCCACCTCTCTTCATCTCACAGGAGCAGGAATCATGACTCAGTGTAGTGGCTGCAGTGCTGTATTGAGGTATTTCAGTGCTCAGGGCAGGACGTTAATTTGCTTTCCCCTCACTGCTCCTCTGCCACTAGGCAGATCCTGTGTCCAGGAAAGCTCTTGTTTTAAATCTCTGATATTCCCACACACAAACCAAAGGAGCTTTTTACACTGACCCAAATAGAATTCTTCTTCCTGAAACGTATCATTGACTCTAAGTTGTTCTTAAAAGGGGAGCTCAAGTTGAACTTTCTCAACTATGGGAGGAAAATTGTAACTTTCTAGAAGGCTGGGAGACAAAATTTTTAAGATAGATATCTGTGAAAAAAGTCACAATGAACTATTCAGAGCAGAAAAAATAATTTTGCATTGAATTGACTTTATATTACAGTGGACACAGTCTTGCCACTGCTGAATAATGGAAAATTATCTCCATAAGTCATCCATTAACCAACAACGCAGGCCCAGCTCGTTCAGCAGAACGTAAATATTTCTCATTATTCATGTGAAGATAAAACAGTCTGAAATGTGTGAGAAATTGAACAATGCAGTAATAAAGAATAGACCATGTACAAGTATAAAGGGGAAATGATAATTGTCAGAGTTGCCAAATAGTCTTGTGCTCTATCAAAATCTATCCATTCTCAGTCCACTGAAAAAAACAACCTGATTGGAAGGAACCTCTTCAATCAGTGTATTCAGACCTTTGAGGAACCTCTCATAAATTGATTATTTCTTAAAAATCATTCTAATTTCAGTTCTGCTCTTCTTGTTACTATTGAGTGATCACCATACAGCTTCATTCTTCAGAACCTAGATACTTTCTTCTGCTACCCAGCTGAAATGTGCTTACACTCCCTGAAATCTATCCTGAATTTTCCCAATATTCTCTTTCAGTTTAATTTCTGTTTTTCTAGTTCTTCCTTTTCAACTCTATGACCTGTCCACTCGAACTCTGCTTTGATAAGCCAAATATAGAACAAGGATATTTTCTGGGGTGGTCTGAAATGTTGCATTCCACATGCGTACCAAGGCTGAGTTATGACTCTTTCCTGGAAAGAGACTGCAATCACAGACAAATTTCCAGAGCCTTGGTCAATAACATTGATAGTTCCTTCTCTCTGATAGAAACATGTTGTTCAATATATCACAGCACTTTGTTTGTTGTTTTGAAATTCTTTACTGAAGCCAAGATAAGGGAAATTTACTGTGTCTCTTTTTTTAGCAAAACCCAGAACTCTTATCAGAGAAAATGTTTGGGTTACTGGTTGTTTGTTCTTGGGAAGTGCATGTTGCCTTTTCTCCATTTCTCAAACACAGTTCATGGATAAAGGATTTTCTTCTTCAAATTACGTTGTAAAGTCTTTCATAAAATCAACTCAGTCTAACATAATCAAATTCTGTTTTATGCTCTCTACAAGTTGCATTTAACTGCCCTTCTTCCCCCACCATTTGGCTATAAATCTCACTAATACACTCATGTTTAAAGCTATCAGAATATCAGAATTCTGGAATGAAATATATCTTACTCTCACCATATACACACTTTCTCCCTTGGATGATAAGAATCTTGAGATCATCTTCCACTTCAGTTTTGGTCATTTTTAATCAAGATATTGATTGACTGGAACTTCAGATCTGGCTGTTTGCAAGATAATACCTAAGCTGCTACTTGGAATTTCTGCAAAAAGGAAAACAAATGTTTCTTGTGTTAGGGAGCAGCAAGAGCTAGGCTGTTGCACAGGGGAAGATGAGCTGGGAGTTGCAGATGATTGCAGCAGAGGCTTGCTGCAAGACCCAGATATCTGAACACACCAGGATATTGACAACAGCTGTTTTGTTGGCAATCCCAGACAAAGGAAGGTGATGAATCCAGTCCAACATGTATCTAAGAGGTCCAGAGAGGCAAAAGATAGGCTGGAGACAAGACCAGCAAGATAAGAGACAGGACTAAAAAAGCATACAGTATAGCCTAGGCAACGCACAAAATCGCCTCAGCTTATCCAGGCAAGGCACAAAAACAGCTCCAGCAGAGCTCCAGGAGAAAAGGACAGAGGACAGGGAGTGGAGGTCCCAGTGGAAGGTCAGCCAGGACGTTAGGGCCTGCTGTGCACTACCCTACTCCCAATTACTGCATAGATTTGACAAAAAGCAGACCTAGAAAGGGAAAGGATGAACTATATAAACCTGAGCAAGAACCTAGAAATAGCATATTCAAGTGAATAAGTCCTCTTGCTTGACCCCTTCATAGCCACCCACTTCTTCAGGCATCCAACAGGCAATAGAACCCCTTCACTAATTTTCTAATCTTACAGCATTTTAGGACTCTCACTGTGGAAATATCATGACAATATTTTGTAAAATTATGATGCCAAACCAACAGTCATGGACCAGAGTTTATTATTTTCATTTGGATATGACTCTTCTCCCACTAAACAAAGCAAAGCAGTGATTTGTGAAAGATTTTCTTCATCTTTGCACCATTTTGACTTCTCATTATGCCTAGATACAACCTGTGAAGAAGCCTACTTGTCTCATTATATTAATAGTGATCTCCTAGTAGAGACCTTCTGCTTAACAATTTATCTAGAAAAAAATGAAAGTCTTAAACCATCAAAATCAATAACAATTTCTAGCATTCACCTCATTCTTCTTCCACTTTCTCTTTTTAAAGCTGCAGGCACATTTGATGTAGTTTTTAGATCCCCAGTAATTCTAAAGGCTGGATTTGGTTTTTATTGTCAAAAGAATCTCACCAAAGGTAGTAAAAGGGGAAAATATTGCTACAATGCTGCAGAAGATAGACTGAGGCTGTAATGACAGGCAATGCTTATCTGGATTTTAAAGATTTCTGGGATTTACAGGTGGAATAGCATGGCCTGAAGCAGCAAGAAGGAGTTCAACCCCTAGCCAGGGAACACCAATGGCAACTGCTTCAGCGTGTTTGAGAGTGGGGCAGAGAAACAGGAAATAAATAAACTTCTTTCAGGTAATTTGTCATGGTTTAGGAATGGTAGTGCCCAGTTTAGTGCTCCTGCTGAGACTCTCCAATCCACACTGTGCTCGGTCCCCTGAGATGGGCTGGAGAGGAGAATTGGAGGCACTGAAGGAACGGGGTTGAGATAAGAACAGTTTATCAGAAACAGCAATGAGATAAAACAAACAGTAACAGTAATAATATTAATAACAAAAGTGTACAATAGAGACAGTGATTCATGTGCAAAAAGGCTCACTGTGAAGCTTGCCCCAGCCCCCATACAGCCACAGAACCCTTACTGGTCCCTCCAGCTCAGAACTGGCGCTGCCCAACCTCTCCCTCCAGCTCAGAAGCAGGGCCACACAACCACTCTCTCTGGACTGGAAGGAACCCCTCCCCCTTGGAAGGGACTCCTTCTCCCTGCCCTTCTCCCTGCCCTCAGCAATGAGGTGGCATGAGGTGGTACAGAATAATCTCCAGATTCTGGACATGGCTCCTCCTGGCCACTGCAAAAGTTAACACTAGCCTGGCTGGAACCAGGACATAATTGCACCTCCAAAAAATAAAAAATATTTCCCCCCTTATTTCCTTATAGAGTAAGATTGATGGATGGTGGACTGATGGATGGATGATTTTGGATGGAGCCTCCAAATCTATACGTGGGTTTTTTTCTGTTTCGTATTCCCTCTTTCCCATTTTCTGTTGACTGCATTGACACAAGTAAGTGACAGGTGTTGCTATTAACTTATATCACTGAAGTATTTTACATGAGGAAGTACAAAATCTGGTGACACAAACCTAAAGCACAACTGCAGCCATAGTGCTTTACAATTAAGACAAGGTTGATTAGGGAGCTGTTTTCTCTCGTCTTGCAGATGGCACAGTCTACATTTTGTAGCTGGCTACAGTTTCTGTCAAGAGAAAGCAGATGGGGATGTCATGATATTTTCATAGTGAGGATCCTAAAACACTGTAAGACTAATAAAAACAAAAAAAAACCCCAATGATATACAGACTGCTAATACTTCCCCTGCTGTAAGAGGCAGCGTTAATTAAATATATTCACAGCTAACTAACTGCAGATTGGAGGGAGTACTGGGACTGAAAGGTTGCCACTGAAAGATAAACAGTGACAACCAACAGTCACATTGAAAAAAGAAACCAGAACAACAACCCTGGTTTTTGGGCAGTGCCTGGTAAAAGAGACAATTTCTCACAGGCAAAGTTATGCCCATTTCTGAAACTTAAAGCATAAAATCTGACTCAAAAATAAATAAGCACCACCAGCAGCACCCAAGGATTCCAAATTCCAGATGGCAGAGGCTTCAGCTGCAGGGTAGAAAAGGTTTCCAAGACAATCTTGCCCTGCTCTGAAATGTCACCTCTCACTCACTCAATCTTTATTTAGCTTTCCCTTGAGATCTGCCAAGCCCAGTAGCATTTCCTCCAGAAAATTTTTTTTATAAGCCAAAGAGTAATTCCCAAAGGGAATGAGCCTTTATTAGGGAACAAAAAGGGCATCTGGTTCAAATCAAATAGTGGATCAGAGAGCAGGAATATTTTTTCTTTACTGATACAAGACTTCTGCAGTTTCGAGTGAATGGAATGGGGCACAGAATGCCAATTCAATTAAGCAGCACTGTTTCCTCTGACTCCAGCAGGGAAGTTCACTGTTGCAAGGCAGAGACTCCTGGGAGCTGCTAGTTACTTCCTATGTGACCTTGGGCAAGATTCGTCATATTCTCATGCCACAGTTAGCTGGCAAGAGTGTTGAAGTCTTAATTAACATGGGAGAAACATGAAGGGGAATGTAGGAAAAGCAGAATTTTGTCATTATTACGTTCACATTTGGACTGGTTGACACATCTCTTGCTCCTATTGATCAGGTTCCAAAACTGCCTCAGATTTAAAGAAAAAAAAGCTGGTATTTTAATATGCTAATTTATAAGGTAAGAGTTATGCTACAGGGAATCAAGTCAAGTCTAGGAGCTTACTGAAAGAAGCAGTCAGGACTCCCACCTCCTCTCTGTGCCAGTGCTGCCATGTGCTTATGCTTTCCTGAGTGCTTCATGAGCTGGTAGTGCTCACTAAAGGCAGGAAAAAAATGCATCTCCCCACACAAAAACATGGATTCAGAGAGCAGACTTGTTTCAGTCAGGTTAGCTGAGATCTTGAGACAGGGTACAGCAGGAACACAGTCCCAAGGAGCTTCTATGGGGCGGGACAAGGAATAGCAGCTCCATCCTGGTGGCTGTGAGCTCCCCATGTCCTATCTAAGTCTTACCCATGAAACGTCCCCTCTGTCCAAGCAGAAACCCCCACAAATTATTCATTTTTTGGATAAGGAACCCAAGACCAGTAAATGTGACTCTCCTCAACAAGCAAGGGGGAACCTCTAGGTGGTAAGAGGCCTTAAAAATAAAATACAATTTTAAAAACAGGCTCACTTATGCCTGCTTGGCACCCTGTGGTCCTGGAAGCCAATTCTCCTCCTTTCCTTTTTTTACTTCTTTCAGAGCTCTTTCCAGAGAGATAGACAGCTGATAAGTGAACCTGGAGTTGTTGCACAGGAAACTATAAGAATAAATTTAAAGTCTCCAATAAATATTTAGACTATTTAGTCATAATCATACTACAGCATCAAGAAAGCTTGCATGTTAACTGCAGCAGATGAAGGGCAAAAGAGAAGGGAGGAATGCAGTGAAAAGTTTCAGAGGGAAAAAAGTTCACATTTTCAACTCTTTGTGTTTCTTCTCAGTGATGACTGTTAAAGAAAATATAAAGTGGAGCAAAAAATTGCTTTCTCTTTCAGGATAGAATTTCATCTGGCAAGTTTTCTTGACTGATCATTTTCCTGTTTTTTTCAATACTGTTCAATCCTTTTGCAACAAACAAGAGAGGAAAAAGTAAAGGGAAGAAAAAATCTCCAGTTCACTCTGAAACAATCATCCATCTCCTGGTCATTAAGCTTTTGTTTGGCCTAGTGGAAGAACATGATTTCAAAAGCTGGATTTATTTTTTTTATTTAATTAAAGTTATTTTAGTGAAAGCTGGATGTAGTACTGTTATTGCAAAATCAGTCCTATTGCCTCTAGTAGAAGGGCCTAGAAAGAAAAATTGCGTCAGCAGTTGTTTTGGTCCAAGGCATATTCATACTCTGTTTTAATGTTTGTAAAGTAAAAATTTACCAGTAAAGGAGAAAAAAAATCTTCCTCATGCTTACTTGTTCCGTGAAATTAAAACTAGCTCCTACAACTACAGATGAATCAGAATAATATACCTACAGTGCACAGGCATACTAACACATGATTCCCTTTGTTTGGCTCTAAAGTAAGAGTTATTATTAGTTATCCTGTGGTAGTTAAAAATCAGAAATTGCTCTTATGATCTTCCTTGCTTTTAGAAGACTGATGAGAACCAAACTGTATTTCCTTGAAATTCTTTATTTTTGTTCTGCTTGCTCCTGCCCTCTTTTGAAGTCCTCTGAAGTTGGAACTTGTCATATTTGTTATATAATAATTGCGTAATCTTCCATTTTTACCACCCGTAGTCCTTATTTTTAAGGTTCAGCCACTAAGGGCCATTAAAAAAAAAACAAAACCAAACCAAAAAACAGAAAAACCAACCCCACAATGCTCTCACTCCAGAATAGACACATTGAGTTGATCAGCTGAAAGAGCCTGTCAGGCAGCATTGCAAAGATGATTCTGTGCTTCACCTTAAAATAGGAGAACTAGGGCATACTACCAAAACATTGATTAGCATGCATTCACATTAATTGGGGAAACAGAAGGCATGTCCTTCAGAGATCTGGCTTGTTATTTTCAAACTTTTTGTGTTTGAGATAAATTTCAGTTCATCCCAAAGGATAAATGAAAACATTTAGCACTCCACTAAATCCATCATGAACCTCTTGCAAAGGAGAAGCTAACAAACATATCCCAGACTAGGTGCTTTGGAATTTTAGCAGAGAGAGTCAGGGCAGATGCTTTCTGACCCATATGAGTAACTGTGTTGCTTCAGTAACAAAGGCAGTGCGTTATTCCATGAGGTGTGCAGTGGCTTGGGTCTGCTGGAAGATGACCAGCTGCCCTCCAGGGAGCAGAAGGATATGTTTCTGGTAAAGCAGGAGTGTTTTCTCTCCATGCTGTGCATCCACCCCAACCAAGATGGTTCTCTACCATTTTTCAGCTGCTGTAAAGTCCTTGCTTTGAACTGAGGAAAACCAGGAGCAAAGCTAAGCAGTCCTTACCCAGGAAAAGTACTGTAAGAACTATGGTTCACATAGGAATCAGCAGAGGCCTTTCTCATAGGAAAAGGGAGTAGGTGTTGATCATTTTCTGCAGCAGATTCTCAGCAGAAATAAATCAACTAATCAACTGTCCTTATTATTTTCCCCATTCTTGTCATGGTCTTTTCTGCTAATTGCAGATGTTTCTGGAATCTTGAGATTTTTCAAGGTAGAATTCACTCAGGACACTATGAAAGAAAAGGCTGTTACCCTTAATGAATAAATCAAGCAGCAATAATGATTGAAGCCTTGAACTCCAGTTCATTTCTGTGTAAACTACAGAATTTTTAGGAATATGTGTATTTTTTTCTTCCCCCTTCCCTTCCTGCCCCCTTTTTCTTTTTTTTTTTTTTTTCTTTATAGAAAACCTACAGTGGTAAAACCTACAGTGGTAAAACAAAGTTTAAAAAAACCCAACAAACAAACATAAAATCAACATTGAGCCTATTAGGATGCAGTTTTCAATACAGGATGAGTAAATTTTCTAAAAGATGTGGGAATTGTTTTTCAAATTTTAATCACTCAGGTTATAAGACTCACTGAGCTATGATGATTGTGAAATTAGCAAGGCTACAGTCTCAAGGATGAAACAGGAAAAAGACAGAGGCTGTGTGCTTGTACAATGATAAATCCTATACTACCCTGATAAATTACTCTTTTTGTTCTAGCCTGATAAGTGAAAGCAGGAAGAACAGAACTGCACTGACCAGATCAGTGCTTCCAGCTGCATTGTCCCTTCCATCAGTGAGGTGGCCCATTGACTCATTAGCCTCATGCATTAAGAAGGGAATTTACCTCTAATGTACTTGGAGTGTCAAATAATTTATGAACAGCTCCATCCTCAGTGCAGAAGGGACAGGAAAACTCCAGACAGTAACTTATTTAGCTGTCTCAAGCCTTCCCATACTGCATTCAGCTCTGGGGTCCCCATCATAAGAAGGGCATGGACCTGTTTGAGCAAGTCCAGAGGAGGCCACAAAGATGCTCAGAGGTCTGGAGTATCTTGCCTGTGAAGAAAGGCTGAGAGAGCTGGAGTTGTTCAGCCTGGAGAAGGGAATGTTCCAAGGAGACATTCTAGGATCCTTCCAGTACGTAAAGGGTCCCACAAGAAAGCTGGAGAGGGTGTGTAACAACAGGACAAAGGGGAATGGCTTTGATCTGAAAGAGGGTAGGTTTATATTTGATATTAGAAAGAAACTCTTAGCTGTGAGGGTGGTGAGGCACTGGCACAGGTTGCCCAGAGAAGCTGTGGATACCCCATCCCTGGAAGTGTTCAAGGCCAGGCTGGAGGGGGCTCTGAGCAACCTGGTCTGGTGGAAGGTGTCCCTGCCCATGGCAGGGGTTAGAGGTTAGAACAAGATGATCTTTACAGTCCCTTCCAGCCCAAACTATTTTATAATACTCACTCACTCACTCCCTTTAGGATTCATGTGATTTTCAGTAGGTCCACAGACAGCCAAGAGAACACACACAGAGAAATGTTTCAGACACTTGAATCTCATGAATTCATTTGCTGTAAATAAAACAATTCACAGGGTTGCAGAACTAAGTGCATTTAGGTCACACATGGCTCTATATAAAATGTGGGAAGCTTTACAGTGTCATAGACTGTGATTTTGTTTATAAGGTGACTAGGATGCTATAATTGCCATCAGAAGGGCTTCTTCCTTTCTAAACAGACACATTTTGGAAAAAAAATGCTTACCATTCATTTTTTAACAGGCTTAGTTACTATGACTCAGAACTGTACAAGTAACTGTGAATCTCCAGAGCACTGATTAATTTTTATGAAGCTTTGAGAGCTGTCATAATTTGCAAATTTTACACGAATATGAAATAAAGTTACCAGATCACTAACTCTAAACTGAGTTAATGCCATTAGACTTACAACAATACTTTCTTGGATACAGAGTGTGATGAAGCATAGGTCAGAGATTTACAGCCTTTGCCCACCCATGACAGGTAAAAATTTTCTTTTTTATTTTTAAAAACCTATTAATTATTTATGTTTGTGGACTGAGCATTAATTTGTCGAATCAAACTTCAAAAGCAGGGTAAATTTAGCAGATGCTCTGATAAACATCTATAGCTCTTGTTAAACTAATAAAACCAAAATTGGTTTTCTTGGAAGGTCAGCCTAAATGTTGCCTCCTGTTTGCCTTATCCATAAAGACAGGATTTGTTTAGAGAAGCAATTCATATGACACTTAGTGTTCTAAATTCGTAGTCCCAAAACTACCAAGAGTGTCTCTTGGCTTTCTTACAGCTTTTCTGGTTCATATTATGCATTAGAAGGAACTCATCAATTGCTACCTGTAATATTTAAAAAAAAAATCCATCAATACTTCTTTAAAAAAACCTGAGAAGGATGTGCTACTTTGAAAAAGAAGCAGTTGCATTGTGCTCTGCTTAAACATATTGTGTCTAATGAAAAAATACAATGTGGAAAAAGAAGAGTTTGGGTAAGGCTACAGATACAAAAGTGGTTTGGTTTTTTTTTTTTTTTTTTTGACGGTGTAACAGTTTATTGCTTGATAGTCATGAAACTGAGGCAATTCACTTCTCAGTTGAGGACATCTAACACTGGTTATCACCACTCTTCAGCAGGCAGGTAGAAACCACAACAGAACAAATCATTTTTAATCATATGACCAAACTTTCAAGAATCTAGAGGCAAGAATTCCTGTGGTATCAGCATCATACCTACATTGCACTCCTCCACTGGTTGTATAGAAAACAACTCAGCTTGCCTGAAAGAGGCAGCCTCACCACAGTAACTCAGAGCTTGACATGGGGTGACTTCTCCAGTGGAGAATCTGATTACAGCCTTAGAAACAAAAGAAGCAGTGTTAGTTCAGAATTCTTATCTAAATAACATCAGATGTTTTGAGAATTCAGACAGACAGAGTAGGTCTAGAAAAGTGAATCTTTACACAGGATAGTTACAACCCCCTGGATGTCAACAAGTTTTTGGGTTTTTTTTTTTACCTTCATTATTTCATTGTTTTAATTCTCTCAGCCTGATGATGATGTCAATGCCTGTTTGATGTGTAGGGATTTTTAAATGTCTTTGCATATAAAGTATTTTAAAATATTTCCAATTATATCAATGGAACAGTATAAAAGGGGGAATAATTTTATGTTTATGCTTATTTCGGTTGTCAGCTGAACAGGGAAGAAAGAATTATATTACCATTGGGATCCTAAATTACTCAGAGGTTTGTATGCATTACTGCTGTATAAATAATGTCTGAATCTCTTTGAAATTCTGGAATTGCTGACTATTACTTATTTTGTATAGTAAAAGTCTTAGAAAACCAAACTAACAAAACTCATTTATTTTGGTGTCATTAGTAAATAGAAGAACACAACCATGGATCCATTACTGACCCTGGCACAGTTCAGTGCCTCAGCATTCCTATTGCAGGTCACAACTGTTCAAAGGCCTCCCATTTCTGTCAGAGTACATAAATCAAAATATTTCTAGCAGTTTCATGTTTCTTTTTGAAGAGAACTTGTAAAAGGAAATGCACTTCCAAAGCTGTCTTCTGTCCCCAGTAGAGAGTGCATGCTTGGGAAACACCTTCAGAATTCATTTTGAGCATTCTTTTTAAATGCATGCTGCCAGAAAAAGCTAATACCATGATGGTAGCAAAATCAGCAGTGTGAAGCATTCTGAGATAATGACTTAATTAAATACTTTGGTTTCAACACAGAAAAGGACTTTAATAACTATTCATATTTAATAGTGATGCATAAATCAGGACATATACTGTGAAGGTCTTATAAGCTTTAGAAATACCCAACATGAAATACCATATCTTTCTTTCTCAGTTGGGATAACAATGAAGTAACTAGAGAAAACAGAAATAAGGGCATTTACTAATATAAAGTAAGTGAGCCGAAGAACAGTTATTGCTCAACTTAATTATTTATTTCATTGCAACCTGCACTGCAAGCCTTCTCAAGTGCTATATATTGAGTGCTCCAGAGTTGGAGTAAGAATTAGAGCTGTATTTTAAGGCTTGATAGTGATGTGCTCCCCCATTTTTTGCCATCTGTGTTTAAGAGGCAGTATTTTCTTTGGATGTAAAATCAAATAACAAAAAAATTGTCCCCCTGGCTCAGAATGGAAGCATCAGCATCAATGCTAGTGTTTATTTTACAGAAAAAGAAATAGAGCTAAAAGTGAAAAATGACATGAAGTGCAAATATAAACTTTAGGGGGATGTGGCACACTTACTGCATGTCCTTCACAAATGCATGCCTCTTCTCACTATGGAGAAGAGCCAACACAAAGCATCCTCAGAGTATATTTCAGCATTTTTATATGGCTTTTATACAGCTGCCCAATTCTGGCGTGGTAGGCTGGGTAGCCTGTCCAGCTGCAGCTCAGTTCTGTGGGTTTTAGGTGAGAAATTACCATCCACTGGTACTATTTCAAGTTAGTGTGACCAACTTTGGCAAGAACTTCTTTTCCTATCTGCCTATAAATGCATCCTAAATCATTATCAGATTGTCTATCCTTAATGTGCAATCTGGTGCCTGACCTAAGCAGACAGCATGTAATTTTTCTGCATAATATTCTTAGCCCATCTGTGTGACCGATGACATGAGCTCTTCAGATTTGTCCAGTCTTTTCTGGGCTGTTTCATAAAAAAGATAGAATGATTACAAAGAAGTAGAATTTAAGACACACAGACTACCTTGCTGCTTTTGTTAGGGTATCAGCTTGGGATAAATTAAATGTTAGAAGCTAAATATATAAATGTCAAATATATAAAAATATAATATAATATAATATAATATAATATAATATAATATAATATAATATAATATAATATAATATAATATAATATAATATAATATAATATAATGTAATTAATATAAATAATATATATAATATCGTATATAATATATAATATATCATAGTATATTATAATGCATTATATAAAATCTTTTTAGACATATATATATATATCACTTGGGATATAAAATATAAATATATCTTTTTTTATATAAGTAAAAAATGTTTATATGGACTAAAAATATAGTCCATATAAAAAGTATGTCCATATAAAAAGCATTATAAGTATAATAAGAGGGTGTGATAATATCCATTGGCCAGGCAGTCACTTAGCCTTTTAAACATTTTGTTCTGAAAATGTCTTTTAATGGATAACTTCCTAAGCATATCAGAAAGAATAAATCCAACATATAATCATATAAGTAATTTCAGCTTCCTTGGAGACTTGGTATTGGCACTGAACCGTGAATTAATGAAAAAGATCGTATACAAAAATAATGATCAATTATCTATTTGTCTCTTTTTTTTAATTGATCAAAGTCATTCTTTGTTGGAACTCAGAGCACCACGGAGTTTTGACAGGTTCACAACAAAAATTTTGATTCATGAGGTTTTCATAAACTCTGCTGGGCAAGACCTAGTGAAACAATCTTTTTAAACTACTCAAATGTGCAAAAAAAAGGATAGTTGCTGATACAGTTCCAGTTAAAATAAGATAGATCCAAACCAAATATCTAAGATCTAAAACCAAATAGGAGCTAAGTAGTTCAGCTTAATTCATGGAAGTATTTAGCCTACAAATATCCATGCTTTCCCTTAAATCTGTAGAGAATTCTAATTTCACCTCTTGAGCATACTGCAGATCACTCTGTGTGGGACCAGAATCACCAAACACAGACATTATTTCTAGCAGAAACTTGGAAACACTGTTTCCTTAGTTCTAGCTGCAATTATTTAATGTTTTTGAATAGAATATTCTTGGTTCAGTCCCTGGGAATGTCAATGCATATCATGGCAATCAGTGTCATGGAAAATGAAGTTAGGGCCAAAGAGAATAGTCCTGTAGTAGCTGTTTAATTAACTCAGAGAAAACAAGTTAAGAAGGGCCCAAGTGTTAGCAGCTAACCTCTCAAAGCACGTCTGCTTATTCATTTTTGTTTTGACAGTGATTTATGGTTGTGATTCTTGCATAGCAAGAAACAGCAATACTGCCTCAGGCCATGTGTTATGAGACATAAAGAAAACAAGCCAGTCCAATAGTTGCATTCCACTATGTTCCATCACAGATGTGAATTCTATAGCAAAATAAAACACAGATCAAGACACACATACTTAGCTCCATCACCTCCTCACCTCCTTGCAGCCAGCTTCTCTTGTTTCTGCTCTGACACTCTGCTGCTTTAAAATAGGAAGATGCTCAGCACTCAGAAGAGACAAGGGTCAAACCCAGCATAAGTGGTATCTCTCTCATCCTTGAATTCCCCGCACTCTTGCAAGTGAGAAACTCACTCTGCATGCCATGGGAAAAAGGGTGATGCCCAGCTTGAATCAAACAGAGGAGGCCAGCCCCTCAGTCTAGAAGGCCCTGGAGGGGATGTGAGAATTTAAGTGAATTGTGAAGGTTCTGAGAGCCCTCAAACAGAGCAGGTTTCCCATTGTGGTATCTGCCATTTGCATGGCAAACAGCTCTCTGCTGGAAAGAACCCACAGTATTAAAGCAATCTGTGGCAGATAAACTGTTCACATCTGCCTTTCCTCCTCTGTAACCCCAAGATGGTAGAGTGGGGAAAAAACAGGAATTTTCAAGGCAACTATAAGTATTTTGGTCAGCAGTTGTAAGCTTTTTTTGTTTATTATGAGTTTTAAATGGATAGAATTTATGTTGAGTACTGTGTGGGATGTGCAGAGTTCAGGCCTCTTCACAGTGTACAAATAGAGATTCCAAACAAACATGCTTTAAGGCTTTTCATTTAAAAATAAGTAGGAATGTGTTAGACTGATCTCATACAGTCTCTTTCTGATATGGGACACAGAGCCTTAGCTCAGCAATTACAGTGTGAAGGCACAAGGGACACTGGAAATAGTTGTGAGGTTTGTGATGTTTAATTTTATTCCATCTCTACTGTGGAGGAACTTACAATTAACTTATTTGGTTTTCTCAGTTAGTTAAGCTGCCAAAAAAAGTCGTGACATCAAAGTTGTTCAGCACCTTGCTTAAATATGTCTTAATGATTGAGGAATGATACCAGACTGTTCAGCAGACTACTGGCAACAGAGGGTACATTCTTATTTAAATGGATTTCTATTACCTTATCTCAGTTTTCTCAAGAGCCTTATTCTTCTCTCCCTATATACAAATATATTTATACAGACAGATAATTTCTACAATGTTTACCCATACATAGGCAGTTTAGAAATCACTAGAATTACTGGGAAGCTTCCCTGTTTGCTTTATACACATGGTACAAAAATTAATATCACACATGGGATGTGTTAGGCATTTTAAAAGGGCTCCATAAGATCTCTTCATAAAAAACATCCTGTCAAAAAATTATAAAAATAAGAAAACTGTCACTGCTGGATCAAGAACTCACCTGAGGACACGAGACAGGATAACCTGAAAAGATACCATCAATGTGTAGTAACTGGGCTGAATGTGCAATAACTCTATAAATTTATCCATTAACATGATGTGGTCCTGATTTGACTTCCTGACAAATAACTTCTCGTTATGAAGTATAATAATGACTGGACTGCCCTGCCCTTTGCAGAAGGATCACTGTGTTACACTGCCTTAAATCAAGGGCATGGTTTAAGGGGTAAGTTGGAGGAAAACACAGCAGGTGCAGAAGACAGCAAAAAAGCGGTCTAAAGAAAGCTGTCCTTGTCCAGAGAAAGGAGGCAATTATCTTCAGCACTCAGCAGACAGACAAAGCACTGTTACAGTGTTGGTAAAGCTCGTTTCCAGTTCCCTGGAGATCAATATTCATTGCTCGGTAGAGACATGCCTATCGAAACTGGTTTGTTTGTAAAAGCAACACTTTTTACCACTGAAAACAGCACTCAACATAATAGAAAGCAGATGTCTTGTATTACAAGACCCAGATGTAAGATCAAGGGACATCACCTACAGTCAGCATTGCCAAGTTCATGTAGTTGCATCTATTGTCTTTAAATTGAATAATCATCCAGCTATCTCTATTGTGCTTAGCTTTCTTAAAATTATAATTTCGTAAATATTACTTTTTATTATAATAATTCACCTTGGAACTGTTTGTGTGTCCATAACATGGAGCTGAAATAACTACAATGAAGGCAAATACCAAGACATGTTGTTCAATAAGATGTTATTCTTATTGCTGGGCTCCCTTAATGCAAGGGAGGGAGATTCAGTGAATGCCTTCCAAGTGTCCAAGCTCCACCATCTCAGCTGCTTTCAAGTACAAAGTTGTTAGTTTGTTTTCCCCTAGTTCGTCGATCTCACATTCCAATATTTTATAAGAGTAATCCATAGGTATCTTCAGAAACCAGAAAGTTGGAGGAAAGCTATGACTCCATTTCTTTTAATGAGCATTCATTGCAAACCAGTAATCCCTCAGAGTCTCCAGTTTAGCTGTCTTAAAAGGAAAAGAAAGTTCATCCTTGCCTTTAGCTCCTCATTAACCTAACTTCCACTTAGGCTCTGTCCTAAGCTCAGTCACCCCTGGCATCTGTTACCCTCTGAAGAAGTGACAGCTCTAAAGGTGAGGAGGTGCTTCATACAAAACCTCAGCCAACAGAAGCACATCTAGCAATGGAAGTGTGGCTGCTAGAGGAGGAAGCAGGGAACTTTGCCATGTCTTGTCCTTTGTCATACACAGATGGTTTCTTGTACCATTTTTCCGAGAATATCACCCAACCAAGGAGAATAAGAGTCTAAATATCTCAAATAACTCCAAAAGAGAAAAATCTAGACTTCAGGAGCATATGTTAAAACCTGAACTTCAGAGCTAAATCTGGCATCCAGAAATTCAGTACGTCTCCAGTTTTTCTTGTTAAATCAAGCTTTCTAATAAGTAAATATTTAAATCTAAGAGCAGTCCTTGGGATGATTTTCGGACTGGGGAACTGTTGAGATAAATGAGGTAAATAAAACTTATTCTTTCTCTTTTGTTAGATAATGGAATAGTCCAGGTTTGCACCAGGGACTAATTCCACAGTAGTTAACATACGACCATGTGAAAAGTGTTCTCAATCTCTGCCAAGAAATTTCAGAAATTACTGACATTCAATTATTTCTATCTTATTTAGCAATAGATATGTTTTAACCTTGCTTTGTTGTATAAAACCCTTTTCCTGGTTTAAGGGTTATAAAAATACTTTGATTTTACCTTTGGATGACAACACAGCTAGTAGAAGATTGCCAAACTCAAGCAGTAAAATATGTCTATGAGTTAGCTCAAAAGAATGCAGTGGGGGGGGAAGTGATTAAAAAATGCATATATATATATTTAAACATCTAAGCTACTTTGAGCATGTTTTTGAAATTTAATCTATAAACATGAGGTACAGTCACTTTTTTTTTTTAATGGAAAGTTACATTAGAATTGGGATTTTTTACCCTGAGCAAAATTGTATTTGTTTAATCAAATTCAACAGCTGACAAAAAGGTTAGTATCAAATTCCATGTAGACTTTCCATGGCCAACCATTTCTAGCATCACAGACCATTTAAGTCTTAATATATTTATCCTCACTTAGCTATCCCTTTGAGGCAGGGCAGTGACTACATCTGAAGTTCCCAATGTCTCACAACAAGTCCAGGAACAGAACTCTGGCATTGTTTGCTCTGTCATAGTAATTTTATTTTTTTGTGAGAACAGTTTTTCACATTAGACAGCTATTTTGTTTTCAGCCCCACAGCACTGATTGAGCCAGACCTTGTTTACAGTTTATTCATCAGAACCATTGAAACCAAGACACCAGGGTTCACATAAAACTGAAGCAGTACAACAGTCAGAACTACATCCCAGGAATCTTGCCTTCCATACACACATTTTGTCTTCAACTCAAGCATCCTGCTTGCCATGAGACATAACACAAATCATCCAAAGCAAGACATGCCCTACTAAATGCCTGCTCATGAGTAATATAACTGAATACATGAGTTGATTTCCAGCTGAAGAACCTTTTAATATTACTATGTATAGAAAGAACTGAAAGAATTGAGGATATTTAGGGAGATGAGTGGATATCTAAGAGATATTGGCTTCAGTCCTATATCCTTTACTAGTGTAGCAAGGCATGCTGTCTGCTTGGTATTTCAATTGTCTCTCCCAAAACAACAGGAATTGTGAAACTTGTCTGGCATTGAAGTCTTTTGGAAGCTGAAATTAAAAAATGTCATACAAAGAAGACCAATGTTTTCAGTTAGGAAGCATTTCCAAGAAACAAATGCATTCTCTTTGTAGATGGGAAATACATATTTTAAATCAGACAATGCACTTATATGGTCCTGGATTTCCACACAACTCAGACAACTTGTCTCATCTCCAGATGAACAGTTTTTCTCATATTATTATTATTTAAATTGAATTCTAGAAATTGGTGAAGTGAGTTTCATTGAAACTATTATTTCAGGAAAGATACTGGTTTTAGAAAACAAGTACTTTTCACTCTGTGCCTTTTTTACTCTTTACACTCAAAACAAGTAAAGAAATCCCAACAAACCTTACCCCATTCTGTAGCAACAGCAAGAGAGCAATTCCTAATAATGACAATGGAAAATGGCTATTCTGAGAAGGCCACTCAGGCAGCTACCAGTGAGTAAAGTACTTATTGCCTTCAGTTAAACAATACTAACAATAACACTCAAAGCAGTCAAAGATACCTGGAAGGGTTTGATTCCATCCTGAAGCAGTTTTTTAACAATGATTTTTCTGAGAATATTTAGGTAGAGTATTTAGAGCTGTACTTCAAAAGCAAAAGCCAAAAAAAAAACCCATTTCAATGAAAGCAGCTGCTTTTCAAGAGCAAGCTATCAAATTTATTAGTAAAAGAACTTCCAAATCACACCTACACACCTTGAAATCCTTTCATGTCCACTTCAATAACTCAGACACACACACAAGAACCAAAGCAGAGATAGCCCCAAACTGCTGCCCAAATTTCAAAGCATACATTTGTTCAGAAGAGATGTGCAGGAAATGTGTCCCCAGCTTCTGCCGAACCAGAGCATTCCATGATTGTCTGTGTGCTTTCCCCTCAGAAACACCTACACAATGCTAGGAACTGTTGGCTTTGCTGAACTATTAATATATGCTTTCTTCAGCTCAGAAAGACTGTAGCATCTCAAATCAGATGTTTTGCCCTCTGGAGAAGAGAGTTAAGACTGAAGGAACAATGTACTTGCATGTGTGCATTTAGATTTTGTTTTCAAACTTGAGTATCTATTCTCTTACTCTGAATCACCAAGCACGTCATCAAATAGAGAAGAAAAGCAGAACAGCAAAGTAAAAATGAATTAATGACTGCAGCAGTGTTTTATGTAAAAAAAACATAAATCTCAGCAGAGGACTCTAAACATTACTCCAAAGTATTGTTTTCTTTTCTGCAATCTTCCTTGCCACTGAAATACCAAACCTACATAGGAAAAAGTATTTCAGGACATTAGAGGAGATGGTGATTGGGTTGTCCCAAAGAAATACAAAGAAATTATGAATGAATACTTAGGTACAATAAGTAATTAAAATAAATCCCTTGCTTTTCAAAACAGATAGGTCAGAAATGAGGAAATATATCTAGATTATTCTTGACTGAGGAGCCACTTATAAGGAACACAACAGCAGAGTTTTTAAAGAGAAAGGAATATAGCCAGAAGAGCTAGTGAAAAAGCATGAGCCCCTAGAATTATTAAATCCTCAGGAAAACAAAGAAAATTCAATGATAGTAATATATTCCAATGAACCATAAAGTCTAATATTAGACAAAAAATAGGGCAATGTTAAAAGAAAAGTGAAAAAAAATCCGAGAGATCTTGTATAAAAGAAATCTAGTTGCAGTCACTAGCATGTTCTAGGAGATAAAAACTATTTTGTTGGAAAAAAAAATTTAGAAGGAATGCTCCCATGCAAATGACAGATGAGTGGCCTATCCTTATCAAAGAACACAGTAATATCAGAAAGGATAAAGATAAAAAGAAATCAAGCAGAAATTGAATAAATACACTTCTTGGGAATGAACTAAAAATATCAAAGTGAACCCAGAGGAAAGAGATGAAAACAATCTTACAAAGGATGCCTTTACATATGCACATGCATTGCTCTCAGCAAAATTCACAGGACAACTCTTCTGCTAATATTCCATTGTGAAGAGATAAACACAAGTCAAGTATCCCAGCTTAGATATATAACCCACTAGAGTAAATTTCTTCAGAGCAATAGAAGTACACAGGAACCAGAGTTACGAACAGCCTCAAAACAAAGACATGCTTATCCACGGCTGGTCTTACTCAAGACAGAAAAGGCACTACCAACAACAGTGCAATTCATCTGCTCCAAAAGTCAATAGTGCTCATATTTATCTCCCCACATACAAGCTGCCCAGCTCTTCTCTGCTACAAAGTGAGGTGCATGGGGTGGAATGAAGAAAAGAAGAAATACTGCCCAATTTCACCTAAGATGCATCTCTAGATGGGAATTTAACTGTGCTGAACACAAATACATCTCTATGCTTTCTGTGAAGCTTCTTTCTCAGGAAGTAGGATACAGCAGGGATCCTGCACATAACATCCTAGTTTAAGGGCTTAGTGGCTGATGGGGAATAAGTGATAGCCCTGGCTGAGGGACAGTCTGATTGACAGACTACTTTATTGCAGAATGTGAAACTCAGCCTGGAAACAGATTACAGGATTCAGACACACTATCACTAACAAAGAAAATCCCATCTATGACCCTAACCATGCCAAAACAACTGGAGATGACAGGCAAAAAAACCAAAAGTACCTAAATGGGGACACACATTATTTCCACTGGAGAGCATTGTTAGACTTGGTGTTGACTTAAACCAAGTTCTCTGTCTAAAATATGCCAAACAATACCTCAGAGATTTTTCTAATACATTGTTTCAGTGGGCCCTTTGTCTATTATTTCTAAGAATTAAAGCCTACTCTTTTTGTCAAGGTCAGTGCTGGCATATGTATCTAGATACCTCAGCTTTTTCTAAGGCTATTAACCACAGGCATTCAGCACTACAGACATCCAAATTCTTCTCTCTCTCTTCTTGTAAAAAGGGCTTTTGATATAATTGATACCAATTCTAGGAAGCAGAGAAGAAAAACAAATGTTTTCATTGTGGTGTTTGTGAATTCATTTGCAGTAAGTGCATCATGTTACTATGAAGATGTCCATAAGGACTTTGAGAGCATTTTAGATTGATTGTTTGGGAGGAATATCTTTAACAACACTGACCTGAGAGTGCCTTAAATGAGGCAGAAAAAAATGCATCTCATATTAAGTTCTGTATGTGAAGCAACAATGTCAAGCACTGCTCTGCAGTCGATATTCACTGCAGAGTTGAAAGGCTTAATTACACAGAAGCTGATTGTATTTTGTGTTTGAACTGAAGAAAAAACATCTATCAGAGTTGTTCCAACCACACTATTACAGAGTGGGCTAATAGAAAGACAGTATCAGCAAAATGTTCTTACAGATGCACAATGAGCAACGGGACTAGGCTGAGGATTTCTTTCCCTGCTAACCCAGATGACCAACAAGGAGATACCTGTGCCAACAGAGACTAACCTGCTGGTCAAGTGCAGCTTATATTTACACCAGATTTCTGCCAGCAGAAGAGGATATTATAGCTTATATTTCCATAGGACTTGTATTTCAATAGGACTTATAAATCCAATATTCACAGCCCTCAAGTTGGAACTGGTGTCACAGATGCAGCTCTCACTGCAGTTAATAGAAACCTCATCTGTATAATTGTACCAATGTAACCAATTATAGAACCTGATTTCCAATGCAAGATTTCATTGGATTGTTTTTGCAGTGCTTAGTTGATAAGACTGTGGTACCTCTGGTAGTTCTGTGTCTTTGAACAGACCTATTAAAAGAAATAGGAAGGTTACTGCAGTAAGCTCTATAATAAACAGACTGCTAAAATTCTGTTTCAATATCAAGAAGCAGCATGTCCCTTCATACAGCTACTTTGTGTTCTACTAATCTAGAAGATTAGTAGATTTTGATTAGGCTAATCAAATTAAATCAAAGTCAGTCTTCAGATGAACAAGAAAAAACTGAATTTCTTTGTGTTCCCATCAAATCTCTGGATCTGTATCTCCAGATCTCTGGATAAAGCCTTTACATCATGATAAACACAAGAGAAGGCAAGGAAAGAAAAAAATTTGGATGAGCCACATGTCCTTGATTAAAAAATCAATCTTGTATGCAAATTTTAGATTTTTTTCAGCTGTTGTCAAAGAAAGGACAATGTAATGTTATGTGGTTTTGGATGCTTTTTTAGATTGCCTGCCACAGTATGTTTTAGTAGTCTCCATTCTCAGAAGATGTTGAGGTTATAACATCTTCTGTCTGATCTCACAGCAGGTTTTTTTTCCACACTTGCAGGAATGCACATCCCACCAGAGCCAGACAGCTCCCCCATGATGATTCCAGGGCTTTGCAGCTCCCACTGCTCTCCCCACTGATTTGCAGACCAAGGAGACATTGCACTGCCTGGGTCTGAGGTGGGAGCCACATGAGCAATGGCAAGAAAGCTCCCTTCTTTAATGATACGTGAGAGAGAACATCAGCTATGGGATCTAGGGAGTTAAGAAGCAATTAACTGAGGAACAAAATTCATATTTGAGAAGACATCATGCCGAGAACAGGATTGACCTGGGGATCTTCACTCCACCCTCCATTCTGCTCCCCAAAGTTTGGAATTTTAAGGTGCCTCAAATTGCTAGCAGTGGAAATCACCTGTTCATATCCCAGTGAAGCATGGATTTAACAGCAATGCTGTTTTGCCTTTAACAATACTGTGTAGGACAAGGCAGTATCATATCACTCAATCAAAGTACTGCACTGCAGATAAATTTTGTCCCAGCTTGGCATTCTGCTATCTGATCTTCCAGAAACATAACCCTCTAAATTCCTGCACTATGAAATTTTACAATCAAGAGATTAACAGCTTGTAGCTGTATTTCCAGAAGTAATAAATTAATGAAAGCAAATTCATGCATCTAATTTCTGCGGGGTTTTGTTGCTTTTTTTTTTTTTCCTTTTTGTAGGGGGTATATATATTTTTGTTTGTTTGTTTGTTTGTTTGTTTGTTTGCTTGCCTTTGTTTGTTTTTTAACATTTTTGCAGGGGAAATACTTTGGTTAGACAGAAAACAGCCATTTAAATTTCTGGATAATCTGAAAGTTGGCAATTCCAACAGGAGCAAATAAAATCATTTATTTATAGTCCTTTTCCTTCAACAGCTAGTAGTAGACTGATTTACTGACAAGAGCAGCTATTTTTCCTCACTGTCTGATAGAAAATAAATCAGATCCCTTTACAATGCAGTACACAGAATTTAATATAATGCTGCTGGGACAGAGGTCATCTGCAAATGAACCAGATGTTAGATCATGAATATGACTGAGCAATATACTTTTGCACAGTTCTCATTTAACTGTGAGCAGTCTGACAGAACATCTGGTGCTGGGAATTCATCAGCTATTCCTCACCAATATGCTTTCTAACTGCCTGGTCTAGGGGTGACTGTCAATGCTGATCACATTTCCTTAGATTCCAGGGAAATCACAATATGTAAGCAGAATATAAAGGAGGAGAAATAGGGCACCGACGTGAACAACATGAAAAGAACATAAACACACAAGTAAACAAAAAAACCCAAATGTTAGAAACAGGAAAGAGGCAGGTAAAAACATAAACAAGGTATTTTAACATAAACTGTGAACTGATCTGAAAATATGCAAAATCATTATATATCTAATATTATATATGTTTTAGCAAATAAAGTTTCACAAACAGCACTGTAGAAGAATCTACATTATCACAGATTTGGGATATGCATGTACTTTTATCTATGCAAAACCTTTATTCCTGTAATCAATTCTGACACCCTTGCAATTAGGCCAGCACTTCTTCCACCTCTACAAAATATAGGCAAAAAACCAGGAGACAAATCTCATGTCAAGCATGATCAGGTGTTTGAGCAATGAATTTTTTTCTACTTAATCCTTTAAAAAGGCATAATAGTTACCACATTTGTGCCTACACTTGCTTTTCACTGAAAGAGCAACTTTACGGTTCCTTCAATCATTTGGGACATTGCTCAGCAAAATTGTAAGGCTTTGCTACAGGAACCTCACTCACAAGGCTCTTCCCATATAACTGAAGACTGAAGAGTTCATTTCTAATTGAAAATTCTCTCCAGGAATTCATCACTCTGGTTCAATTTTCCCTCTCAAAGGAATTTAGACTTTCAATGCTACAAATAATTTATATTCCTGCATCAAGACTTGCCCCCCAAATTAACAGCACTTGCACTGACTTACAAGAAAATGTTTTTAAAACACAGGTAGCCCGGAACAGAAACAGTGGGCACAGACCTAGAACCTGAAAATGCTGCATAACATCATGTCAGTTGCTGCAGGGATTTGCCTAGTTCATGTGCCAGTGGGAAAAACAGTAAAACTGACCAAAAAAACCCTCAACCCCAAAAACAAACCATGAAAATGTCTAAATCTCCTTGATAGGACAGTTGTGGAATTCCAATGTTGTAAGCTTGTGGAAAGCTGTACACCATGCAGCCTTAAAGTTCTATGTTAGCAAAAGTATCTTCCTTCTTCCTCTTGGCTCTGGACCCAATTGTATTCTTTTGGATTCTAGTTTCAGGTCACTTCCACCCCCCCCCCCCCCCCCCCAAAAGTTTGACACTTCTAGGATAAATATCTTGGGGAAACATGGCACGTGGATTAACTTTTCCACTTTTACTAGTCAAGTACCAGCTTCAGCGATCTCTGCTGTGTTGAGTCAAATGGCATTCCACTATCTTCTGAAGGACTTGCAATAAAATTGTGAATGCACAGGAGATTAAGTCAGACCTGCCAGTGTTGCTAGATCTGTAGATCTGGAAGAGGCCAACAGCCCTCTGCATGGTACTCCTACTAAACCTACTAAACCTCAGCTGTGACAGGAGTACAGCTCCAAACTGATCCTGAGATTGTCTGCTGTGAAAACAATTGTCCAGTGAATTTGACAACTTCTTATACTTCTTCATGTTTAATTTTATCAGTGACTGTCAGACATCACAACCTGCTACATCTTTCAGGGTACAATCTATTTTACCGTAAAGAAGTGTTTAAAATTACTTCATCTAATTTTCTGATTAGTCTGGTGCTTCTGTCCTTTTTACTTTAACCAGAACTATTGACATTATTGCCAATTTCCTTCATGTTTGAATAGTTCAGTAATGGTATGACCTGGGATAAAACATATTCTTTCCTGGACATAGTGCCATACATGGATCAGCTTTTACTTTCTGTCTTCTCATGTTTGGCACCATAGTAAATTATGCACTTTCTGAGTACCACAGAATCACAGACTGGGTGAAGTTGGAAGGGACCTCTGGAGATCATCTGGTCCAAGAGATCTGGATACAAACTAAAATATAGGAAGTTCCCTCTGAACACCAGGAACTACATTTTTACTGTGAGGGGGAGTCAGCACTGAAACAGGCTGCCCACTAAGGTTATGGATTCTCCTTGGTGACATTCAAAAACTCTGATCTTGGTTCTGGACAACCAGGTCTAGGTGACCTGCTTGAGATAGTCCATTTTATACTGCATACCCATGACTTGCATAATTTCTAGACCATTTCTAGGCCAAACTAAGAGCAATTTCTTCAGCTTTATTAGGCTTGGATCTTCTTTGGTCATTAATATATGCCTTCACTCTTTGTCATTTATTTGTGCTACAATGATGAACTAAGAAAATAAGCTGTCCTTATGCATTTTTATGTAAGTTGGAATGTTCTGACATCTGGCCAAATTAAAATCTATCTAAGCTTTCTTACTATGATGGAAAAGACTTTGTAACACTGTGTTTCAGCCTGCCCAGACCATTTGCATTTATTGTTCTAACAAAATTATTCAACTATATGCCTTTTTTTTTTTTACTTCTCTTTATGGTAACAAAAATAAAAGAATATTTGGATTTGGATATGAAGCTCTTCCACTATTTGTTCCGCATTATTATAGATGGGTACCAGATAACAGCATATCTTTGTGATTCTTCAGGTTACTATTCTGACCAGAAAGAAAAGCTGAACTGCTTTTTTAAAATCAGGTAGAATCAAATTTTGAAGAAGCTAGGAGACAGTATATGTTTGATGCTGCTGATGGTTCATAAGCATCCAAACTATATCAAACAGAAGAGAAGAAGATGGTTTCCTGGCCTACAACAAGCATCTTTCCAGCAGTTTTCTAACTCATTCTCCATATTTCTAAATTTAGACTAATTTTATCTTCCAGCCTCAGCTCCAATCTGTCCTTTTCCCATTTCAGTGTGTATCACACACACCAAATATCCTTCACAATGATTCTTCTAACTACTGAATGCCATTACACCTTCTTCTCTTTTGGGCAAAGTACATGGTGAACTGTCTTCCATAGTAATTTTATGTGAAAAGCAATGATTTAGTAATGTATGTCTTAGTCTTATTATCTTATGCACTTCATCCAGCAAAACACCAATGCAGAAAATTTAACAGACACAGTTCTAATTCCTTTGCCTTTTCAAATAAGCATTGTTTATTGATTGATATTTCTCAAGCACAAAATTATAATCTGAAATCCTTTTTACCCCATAAACTTACAAGCAAAATGCCAGGTGTTCCCAGGAGGTATCAAACGAAGCTTTCACTTCTCAGCAGAAGCCTATGCTGTTGAATGAAACGGGTGTTGTACTGCACGCAAAATATCAAATATGAGAGAAGCAATGACTGTAAGGAGCTCAGTGATAAAATTGGCATATTATCAGTCATCCCACCTAGGGTATTTGTTTGTTAGAATGACTACTTCCATCAAGCAGCCCAAAGTGCAATAATCCACTTGATTGATGCTAACAGCCTGTTCAAAAGAAATGACAGCTACTTCACACTTCATACCTTCTAAAGCACAGAAGTCTCAGCTTCACAAGGGTGTGGCGCAGCAGAACCTGGCTCTGAATAGATTGAATTCATAATGCGATTGATATATCATCTGAGAGTGTCTGTCAGCTTTATCTGGATTTTGATGAAGTTCAATGACAGTTGGTTTGACTGAGCAAGCTCAGCTTCACCTATGTCTGCATTTCAGCTTTTCATATGCATGAATCTGGGAACATTACATTCTTGGAATAAAAACTCTCATCTATCCTCTGAATCTCTTGGAAGATATCTCTTTATATATCTGGTATGTATAGTCACTGAATTTTCCACAGGGCAATCTAGAAAGGATGTGTATTAGCTGAAGAAGGTTCAGAGAACAGGGCTAGTAAAAGACAATCAACATTTACTAGAATAAAGAAAAAAATGGATTGTTTTCTGTAGAGAATGAGGACTAGTGAGATGTTTATTGTTCTTTTCAAATATTTAAGAGGTAGCCATGTGATGATGAAGGAGATAAACACCTTCTATGCCTATCATGAGTGAAAACAATATTAGTGTTTTCAATTATAGCAGTAGAGCTTTGTTACCTCTACTAAGAACATTGTCCAGCATTGGAAAAACAAAGCTTTCTTGTAACAAGAGCAATGAAGAACAGGAATGTTGTCAACCAAAGCCAGAACCTCCATCTGAGAAGATTTTAAGCATTTGTTGGATAGGTACCTTTCAGTAATGAAATCTGTTTCATGTACACCTACTTCATGTTTTCATGTACATATTCATGTATACTGTCCTTTATCTGTCTTCTGTTACACTGTATTTTCTATGATCAAATCCTCCCCGTAAGTCAGGTTCTGAGAATTTTTTCAGGACTCCAGAAGGCACTTAGATATCTGTTCATGACTTTTGATGTACTTCCAACTTTAAAATTTTCAGATAATGCAAAGAAGCATTTCAGTTGGAGATTCATTGTTTGATGTTTAAGTCATGGATTTTTCTATGGCTCTGAAATGCAATTGCAGACTCTTCAATATATGCCATTTATTCTCTCTTGACATTTCCATTGATTGTGTAGAAATAGATAGCTTTGGCGTTGCAGCTAATGACTCTATTTTGGAACATAGATACAAAATCTAGGAGGGATTGTGTGATAAGTGGATTTTAGCACCCTTTATTAGTGTCAGGCCACAGAGTTTTGATTATGCCTGTTTTATTTCTTATCTTTCTTGCCAGAATTTTTTGCTGCACAAGATTCAAATACATCTCTACTGAAAGTCTTATGAGAGAGAATACTGATAGAAAATTAAATAACAGTTCATGGACTTTTCTGATATGAAAATCCCAAGCTGCCAAGATTCATTTGAATCAGTTCTGGGAAAAAGGCAAGGCTGCAATAATATAATATTTTTCTAGTTCACTTGATGATTTATCTCATTAACAAAACAATTTGCTCTAGACCCTGGAATGATGATTGCAAAGTACAATTAGCCACTGTCATGGTTTAACCCCAGTTAGCAATTAAGTCCCATACTGCTCCTTCACCTGCCCCATGTGAGATGGAGGAGAAAATCCAGAGAGACAAAGTCATAAAACTCATGAGTTGAGATAAAGACAGTTTAACAGGTGAAGTAAAAGCACACAAAAACAAAGCAAAACAAGAATTCATTCCCCGCTTCCCACAGGCAGGCAGGTGTTCAGCCATCTCCAGGACAGCAGGGCTCCATCACAGTAACAGCGACTTGGGTAGACAAACATCATCATTCCAAACATCTCCCCCTTCCTTATTCTCTCCCCAGCTGTATCTGTGAGCATGACATCTTCTGGTATGGAACATCCATTGGGTCAGTTGGGGTCAACTGTCCCAGCTGTGTCCCCTCCTGACTCCTTGTGCACACCCAACCTCCTGTGGTGTGGGCTGAGGAGCAGAAAGGACTCTTTAAAGTGCTGCTCAGCAATGACTAAAACATCCCTTTGTTATCAATGCTGTTGCCAGCACAAATGCAAAAAACAAGCCTCATACCAGCTACTGTGTAGAAAATCAACCCTATCCCAGCCAAAACCAGGACAACCACCAGCTTTTTCACTCTTCTGCCTGAAGGGCAGAATAATGTTCCATTTCAGAAGAGAAAGTTTTCTGCAGTACCTTACATAACTTTTAAAATCTTTCAGTATATGTACCTTTCAAAATTTTTCCTTATGCTTAGCCTCCTTCTTTACCACTGAAAGCCCTGAACAATTCTCTGCTCTTCATGGTACGGTGGAAGTACAGAGAAATTTTAACCTACTTAACCTCAATTATTTTCCCAACGCTTCAGAATATTTGAGAAACTTAGAAGATGTAAGAAACGGGCATTAGCACAATTTTTAACACTAAACAGTGAAATTGAAACAAACATCTAAGTGTCCCACATGATGAAAAACCCAACATGACACACAGCTCCAAGTACATAACATTATATGCAAGTAATTGAAGAGTTATTGTATATTCTTCTTCTAAAAGAATGCATAGATTAGCCAAGGATTGGTTTTCCAGGCCGAGCAGCTCTACAGGACATGTTTCCTGAACGATCAATATATTATTGCTTATTCAGTAAGCGATGAACCTTGGCTGCTTCACAGAGCATTATTTTCTCTGCTTCCTAATACAGAGAAGAGCCATGAGCAGTGGATATTTGTGACCCAAATGCAATCCACAGTGGCAATGCCATTACCATATTCTCCCTAGTGGCTGGAATATTCCTGTTTGCCACTGCCACAAGGGACTGAAAAGATACTTCAGGACATGCACTTTACTGAGAGCACTCTCTTCTTCCCTTTTCCTTGCACATTTCCCTGACTTCTGACATTACAATCATGAAGGAGAACTGAAGGAAAACCTCATGTCTCTGCCTAGTCATTTTATTTCCGCTTAGAAACCACATAAATTAGGTTGGCTGCCTTTAAAGGTTAACGAAGAAGGAGATGATGCTAAGAGCATGAGGTGTCTATTCCCATTTTTCATGCAGGAGTGAACTAATTAAGCTAAGAACAACTATTTTAGGTCAACTCAAAGGTCCTTTTAGTCCAGAATTTTACCTCCAACAGCTATAAACACTAGAGTGTAATAACAAGACAAACACATTATAGCATTAAATTACTTCTTTAGACTACACTCACGGGCTGTAAAGAATTTTGGCTTAGGAAATCACTGAGCCAGAGCTGCTTAATGGTTTGGATATTTTTTTGGTAATGTACAACCTAAGACTCACTTGCATGAGTGTAGATTCTCTGCAGAAAACCAAAAGTCTGTTGAAGTTATTGAAACAGCCTCCAAGTTAATTCAGGATTCAGTGTTGCAGTTTATGTTGTAATGATTATCACTTGAAATGTTTCAAAGGTGTTCAATTAAGGTTCAGATTTTATATCCCATTGCACCTGTCTCCACCACTATCACTTTGCTGCTGTGGTTCTTAATAAACTTCAGTATGCTTTGAATTGGGTTTAGGAAAACATTAAAGTTTTACCTTTTGGGAATTGCTGCCAGGAGTAAATCAAAGACTAATTAAGAGTATTCTAGAGTAGGATTTCCTTCTTTCCACCACTTAAAAAAGTGTGCATTCTTCTTTTTTCCAAAATGCTTGTCTAAAATTGGTGACTTTGCTTTAGGTATATTTTCATTTTCAACTGGGTAAAAACTATTTCGTAAAAAAACACCAAAAATGGGAAAATCCTTATATCAAAAAGTAAACTCAAGCAAAAATTATGTGTTCTTTTTCTAATCTCTTGAAAGAAAACATTTTAAAATATTTTCTTCTTCTTGTCCAGCTTTCTTTCATATATTGCTTTCTAATTCAAACAATATGCAAAGAGAAAAAGACAACATTGCTTTCCATATGTAAGATGACAAAAATTGTAAATGAAAAAATTATACACCAATATTACAGCTGTTAAAAGTAAGAAAAAACATGTTATATTTTTTAAATTACTGCTGTCTGCTTCTAAAAAAGTGTTCTTTAATTAATATTGACCTAACCCCTTCATTTTGCAGATGTATATTTGCCATTTCCTTCTTTATTTTGATTTGCCTGATTAGTCTCTGCCTCGCGTAAAAATTAACTACTTTAGATGGCTGCATTCTTCCATGAATAAGAAGCTAGGAATATATCCAATGGATTAGATGATGCAGCAGATTAATACTTTTTGTATCTTCAATATAAAAATTTTGGACCATACTCTGAAGATATTAAAATGATATCAGAGAGTATTGCTTGTTAGCTAGTGGATAGACAGCTGAAGCAACTGAGGAGACATTAACATCTATTTAGTACAATTGGCCTATTGTTAATGTATTTGACGTATTTCCTTGATGTGAAAAATTTTAGATGCAGTGGAGATGACATAGATATTCATTCATTTTCAGATATGCATTTACGATGCCTGAAGACCTCTGAATAGAGACATAGTTCAGAGAGGCCACTGCATAAATTACCAGTTTACTTAGACTGCCAAAAGACAAATTAAAAAAAAAAGCACTGAAGTTGCCCACTTTGTAAAATATCCAAGTGAATGAAGCACCTGAGAAAACTTTGAAGTCCTCTGGGCTAAGAGCTGGTAACCAAGCCAAGTTATGAGGCAGTTTCAGCAGTTATTCTGTGTCTTCTGTTTCTTCCTCTCCTAGCATGGCTGCCCTTGGATGGCTTCAGTTAACAAGCTGTGATTTTAGACTTTAAGGAAAAAAAAAGATAAAATATCAAAGAATAAGGATATTTTCATTTTTGTTGCTTAAAAAGTAGTGAAATTGTTGTTAAAGGATAAAGACATGAATACTATGTTTAACTAGAACTATAAAGAGCAGCTTCAGAATACAAACCTTTTTAGTTTTCCAGTCCTGGAATACCCAAGAACTTATTTTACTTTAAGGTGGTATGTCAAGAGGAAAAAAAAAGTACATTTTTAGAGCTCCAGAGAGGAAATAAAAGTCACATGTCTTTGCAAAGCTTCTGCTGTTTTGATTAGAGGAAGGTTTCTTTCTAAGGAAGCTATTAACTACAGGAGTTTAAAATTCTATTTTAAGATCTAGAAATAAAGCAGTTGCACCTCAGTGAGCTTTGGCACATGATTTCTGGCTGCTTTTAAAGGGCTGTGGAGGGGTTAATTGGCTTTCTGCAAAAATGCAGAAGGATATGCTGACAGATCCAAGTAATATTTTGAAAACCAGATAAGGAAATACACAGTTTGCACACACACAGTTTGTGGAAGCACTGTCAGCTAAACCAACAAGCATTTAAGTTGTGCATTCAGAAGATGCCTAAAACCCTGTAAAAACACCATACAAACCTTAGAGGAGAAAAAGAGTCTGATGACAGTGGTGTACTCATTTTATGGGTACACTGAAGGGAAAACTGGGATCCTCCTCCAAAAAAAGCTTGGAAGAGTATGAAAGGTTTCTAAGAGATTCTAAGAGAAATGTAAAGAGAAAAACATCTACTTCATGAGGTTTTGACAAGTTTGCCATTTTGCAGCAGATACCTGGGATGAGAACCTGCAAGCCTCAGTGACTGTGGAGCTGTTTGAGTCAGGCTGAAGGCTTTGGGGTGCAAGAGTTAGGAAATTTGTCAGTGCTGTTTTCAGTTACGCATGATGTCAGTCCTAGACCAATCATGTGGATGGGGTCCAGTACGAAATAGCCCTAACAGCAGTTGTGAAAATACTTCTGAGGGGAATGTGAATGTGCAGCAAGTCTGATGACTTTCTGTGCATGCAAGATTTCTGCACCAGGCTCCAAAAGCACCACGATCCTCCCTGACACTGTTGGACTCACCACCTGTTTGTCATTGCAGAGGTAGTGCAGATGCATATGCACTAAGGATATGGTATCTGCTACTTTTGCCACATTGAGAGGAAAAAAAGGGGCAATGACAATGGTGGCTAATCTCTCCCATAAGAACAGAGACCGAGACAGCATCCTTGGCATTCCAGCAACAGAAAGAGCACACGGTGCATCACTCTGACACTCCAGTCCAATAAGCATATCTTTCTTGGGTTTATCTAAGTTCATCACCAGTTCTACTCTCTGCACTTCTATAAGCTCGTCACTTCGTACTGGCACTGTTTTTCTATCCGCCCTGTCTGATGTCATCCATCAAACAGACAACAGAGACAAGTCTTTCCTTTACACTCATTTTAAACCCAGCAAGGGACAGCCAGGCCTCAGGATTCCTGCTTCAAATTATACGGTTTACTTCAAATAAGCTGGCAGTAAAGTTCTGAACATGCCCTTCAGCGACAGACATTGCTGCAGAAAGGACTGCGCCCATTTCAAACTGTGAGTGAAAACAGATTTCAGATGCTTGGTCTCTCATGAACAAAATCATCATCATTTATAGTCCCCTGGCACAGCTGAGTCAATGTGCATAGCTGAGTGCTAGAGATGCACGAGGACAGATAATGGCACTTGATCAGGGTTAGAGAAATGTAACCCAACCATCTAATACCAAGGCAGGCTTTAAAAAATTGTAACCAGAAAATAATACATTTTATTAGACCACTCAGAATGAAAACCTACAGAGTGGAGACACTGGAAGAAATTACCTAATATTAAAACACTGAGTCACACTTCATTTCTATTTAATTTTTATGGAAATTTTGCTGAATGGGGAAATTACTTCAAGAGAGGCATAAAAAGAAAGGGAAATAACAGAAGAAAGCAGAAATATAGGCAACAGGTAAATCCAAAGTCTGACCCTCTTAGGGAATCTCATGGATATTTTTCACCCTTCTTTTGGCAAGAAAACATTTTTCTCATTATGAAGGTCAACACTGGCACTTCACTGTCCCTAATTTCTTACCAGTTAGTGTGCCTGACTGCCCAGAGAAGAAAACATGTTAATTAAAAAACTAAGTCAGGGCAGTAACAATTTCTTTCTGCTTCTGCTACCCTTTGTAAAGAGAGGGATATACCACATTTTGCAAAGTTCACAAAGAACTTGTATCACTACTGCTATTAATTTCAGATAGCTACTATAATGACAAGTACAAATGTCCTGTGAGAAAAGGATGGCAGCCCGAAATATTATATTTGAAAATCTTTTTGAGATTGACCTGGCTTTCAGTTAGTGACAGCTTTAATCATAATGGAAGCTTTGTGACAGAGTCTTCAAACTTTAGCTGCTCATGAGACACACACATTAATCCTGGAGAATAAAGGCTATTAGTCCTGCTTTTCAAAAAAATCTTTCAAATGTGACCAAACTCTTATCTATCTTAGGAAAAACCATCCTAGTGAACCCTAACAATGAGAAGGATAACTCAGACCATGATTTACAGGAAAATGTGAATTTCCTAACATAGAGTTCTAATCCCACAAAAAATTTCCAGTTTCTCTGTCAAGAGCAGTGATTTCACTCCTATTATGCAATTCTACATTTGAAGCAGTATTGCTGTTACAAATGAATCGCTTATTTCTTCTTCAGTGTTCTCGCCTTTTGGCCCTCATCCTAACACAGAATTGCAACTTGCAAGTTACATAAAATGCTGTGGGAAGTTTAATTCTAAATTAAATAAGCTACTATTATTTAAAAATCGCCCAAGAAAATGTATGCATGTCATATACATAACAAAATTTAAAAAACCTGAATAAATAATGTGACATCAAACCACACCATCTTAAAATTTCTTCATATCATCTAAGGGATTTTGCAGCTACTTTAAAATAAGTCCTAAATAAAGAGAAGTAGCTTTACTTTCAATACAGTTTGAGATTCATCAATGACTTTAATATAAGCAGGACTCAAATCTTTAAACAGTATTCAAACACAATGAGAGAAGGCAGATATCTAACCATGCAGCTGACCCATCTCAAATAAATGGTATATGGTTTAGAAAGTAATCATCATCTGTCTACACACCCTTTCTTGAAAATAATGCAGTTTGAAGGAGTTTTATCCAAATATCACTACTATAGAAATCATAATGAAAAATATTCTGAAAGTATGACGTCAGATTACATGTCTGAAAGTCCACGGAAATTTTCTCTGGAAGATTTACTGAGCAGCTAGTTTAAGGACAGGCTTAACATTTAATAGCTGTCTATTAAATGCAAAGGAATACATGGAATACAGACCAGAATGCAAGGAAAAATCCCCAAAATTAAAAAAAAAAAATTAATGCAACTATACTACAATACTACTACACATTAACAAGGCAGTATGCAAAGAAGGATTAAATTCAGCAAGAGTATTGCAGCCCTAATGGTTCAGTGGGTAGGATAAAAAACTGGAAATTACTGCATGGAAAGAAAACAGAGTTTTGTTGACTTGCAAAGGAGTTCACACTATCAGGACAAGGAAGGCACATGAATATACAGAGAATTAAATCCCAAATGTAGTCAAGATTTTACTGAATAATGTTAAAAATGAGTAAGACTTTTCAAAGCTTTCATAAATTTTATGACACAAATTTTGGCCAGGAAGGAAGTAATTTCTCATCTCCTGATATAGTTTTATGGCAGTGACTTTCACAGGAGCACAGAGCAATCAAAAGCAATTGTCACAACCTAGGCAGATCTGCTGACCTAAAATAGAAAGGGATGTCATTTATAAAATAAAGTGCTGTCTGAGTAGCTGTCAGCAATCTGCAGAGACAACTAAGTCACACTGATGTGTGTTGCTGAATGATGGCTAGAAGGAGAATAAATGGGTATAGGTAGGGGGAGGCCTTTGTTGCCTGAGGCAAGGATGGAGATGGGAGATGATGGCCCATGGTGCACTAGAAGGAAAAGATGCAATGCCACAGCATAGTAGATGATATTCTGGTTTGAGGACTCTTTGCCTTCCACTTAATTCTCTTTTATTTCATACACAGAGGAATCTCTGGGTCATAGTACCCTAGGATATATTCAAAAACCCCATCATGTGTAAGTGAGAAGACAGATATACACAACAGCACGACATCCCTAAAGCGCTGATCTTTAACTTCATAGCCCCATTCACACCTTTCAGACCACTGGTCTCTTTAGGGTTTCTGAGCATCACGAGTAGTTAGGTCCATGCCAAGTACTCAACAGGGACATACAGAATAGCCCAGAGACCATTGGTCTGAAACACTGCAATGCTTTCTTTGAGATATCACACAGAGAAAATACTGCAGTCTTTTAACAAAAATACCTTCCAAATTATTTTGGGGAGAAATTCAAGGCAGTGAATCTGACTACCAAACCTCATGTTCATCTAGGCTGTTCAGCAGCTTTCAATTCTTTCAGATACGCCCATCTCATTTTCTGCCTCCTCCCTTTGTTCCAAGCAGTCTGTTTTTTTCTAGTTTGAACACTTTCTCTCTTTGCTTTACTGTCTTCTACATAATAGTCGGAGTACAAACAAAGGAAAAACAAGACCTGCTTCACTGTAATATTTTCTTTTTAAGGACTGCTTTATATATTTATGTGAATGAAATCTGAATAAAATTGAGTGTGTTCTGTTTAATTTTATAGAAAAATCCTAAAAGTAACAGAAGGGATCATTTTCCAGTTGACATAGCAAGTCAGAGCTAGAGATCTCAGGGGCTAAGATGTGAACCTTCACACACCTCAGAAAGAATGATTTTCCAAAAGTAGACTCCAATGCCTGTCTGCAAAATCAAATGAACAACAGCAAGGTAAGGTGATTTGATCTCCCTCAAATTAAAATATTGCAATAAGTCGGCATTTTTTAAAGTCTTAACATAGATTTCTATTGCAGTTGTTAAAAAACACTCTTCCCCAACATGCATTCCGTTGTGGCATATGAGAAAGGCAAAGACATAAGGGCATTGTAACAGATATTGTAACAGATACAGTGGCTGGGGCTGTAGAGACACAGGTATTTTCATCCCATCTCAGGAGCAGTACCAACATTGCTCGCTGCACTATAAACAGATAACTTCTGTAATAATAATAAAATTTCAAGATGTTTCTATTCTAAAAAAACCCCAAATGTGCAAGATGGAATTTCCTCATGTGTAACATCTGTTGGAAATAACCACCCAGCTCTTCTGTTGCCATGCAGCATGAGCATGTCAAAAAGGTCCAAGAGCTGAGTCTCCTGCACAACCAGTTCCTGAAGCAGTAGGATCAAGACAAGGGCCTACAGTCAAACTGAGCTTCACAAACATTTTTCCTGTTAAAAGTGAATGGCAGGCAAAGCGCCATAGCATCATTCTTTACTGATGACTCCATTTACAAATGGAGGAAGTATCCCAAAATCCCAGTAAAATACAGATAAAGACGTTTGCAAGGGTACTTTATCTAACAAAAAAAAAAAAACAAAAAAAAAAAAAACCAAAAAAACAAAAAAAAAAAAAAAAAAAAAAAAAAAAAAAAACACAAAAAAACCCACAAAAAACCCAAAGAAAAAATATCTTCCACTCCCAGCCAAAGAAAGCAGCTGGCAACTTCAAGGGTTTTTTTAATATAAGTATTCCACAGTATTCCATAAGTTCAAATGCATTTTAAAAAATAACATTACTCTGGTTTTGCAGCAAGAGAACTTACTGGCAAGTAATTTAAAGTTTTTGCAGTGCTCTACAGTCTGTGTTGCTCTTAAGTGATAGGAATATAATGTGTTTGGTTTTTTTCTGTGTATCTGTGTACTGAAAGTGAAGAAATCTGTAATACAGCAGCTGCTAGAGACCTATAAATTGTACAATATATATTCTAGGATGGGAGATTTCACCATTACTCTTGTCCAATACTAAGTTATATAAAACCAATTTTTTTTAAGAATCATTAGATAGTTTCACAGCAACAAATATAAATTTTATACTTTTAGCTGAATGAAATTTATTTTATGTTTGTTTGTTGGTTTCTTTTTTTTTTAAAGGAAGTCTCAAAAGCTCTAAGAGAAATGTACAGTAGCTAGCTATGCAAGACCCATTACCTGACCTCCAAGGCTGGAAACAAAAAGGCATCAACGGTTTGGAGTGTCCCTGCTGGTCTCAAAATATCCTGAAGATGGATGTGTCATCTTTTGTTTTAGTGAAGAACTGGCAGTTAATATCCAAAGCAAAAGTTCGAAAAGGCATATTCTTTCACATTACTTAAACTGAAGGCAAATGATGACTTTGCCTTAGGGCATAAGTAACATTCCTTTTTCCTAAGATGAAAATAAAAATAGTATTGCCAGCTTTACTTTCCAGAAGAGGATGATCAGTAGCTGCTGAAAACCTACCTGGTCTACACATGTAAAATAAAGTAGGTCAGGGAGCACTCAATGACAAAGCCTTTCAGAAAAGCTACCTTCTTTCCTTCCCACAAATGAAATGTGTGGGAAAGAAAGAAGGGGGCCTGTGATTTCTCATCCATTCAGCCTTTCAAATGTGTAGGCTGCTGTTTAAGGTAGAACTGAGACAAACAGCTAGTTAGAGATCAATTTCATAGATTCCTTTTGAAGACCAGCTCTCAGATCAAAACCGAGGCTAAGAAAATTGGAATAGCTGCTCCCAGAACCAAGACACACCTTCCTCAGCCTTTTGTCTTCTCTTTCAGTCACCATGAAAGAGAGAGGACACAAAGGACCCAGTGGCCCTCAGCTTGTGCTCCCTCTCAGGTACATCAAGGTGTGGCATCACAGCTTCCTTCCTGCTCACTGACTGAACGCCTTGACTGCAGCTGGCTGGCCTGAGCTGCATCCCACCACCGTGCTGCTCCTCTCTATCAGGGCAACAGAGCTAGAGAAGAGCCTGTGGCATTGTACTTCAGCTACAGATTTACAGTCCAACAGGATCCTGGTAAAAAGCACACTGGCCTACTATCAGACATTGTGATCTCAATGCTCTAATACACTTTTCTGTTTGAGCTTGTACATGCCTTGATTTCCATCAGCCTGGAGTTGCACTAGAGCCTGCTGAGCCAGGAGCTTGCTGGGGACCAGGATGTGATGCTGGAAAGTGATTACATTTTTCTGCAGAAGGAAGGAAACCTTCCCTTTATTCATCCACATAACTTGGGGACTGAAGAAACAAAAATTATTTTACTTGGCTTCTTACTTCCTCAGCCTACACAAGTGCAAGATTCCCTTGTTATTATCACATCCCAACCATGCAAAAAGTTTCATTTTTTCTTTTTCATAGATAAAAGACATACACCTCCTACCCTGCACCATTCTAGATTAAAAGGCAGTTTTGGGGAAGTTCAAATATTATTTCTTGTTGTCCACTCAGCTATGGAATTTTTCCTTTTGGATTTAAGCTTCGTTTGAGGGCTGGCTTCCTTTTTTTTCATTTAAGAAAAAAGGTGTTCAAAGATAAATAAAAATACAAAAATCCTCTTAAAAAAACACTATCAAGCTGGCCAAAGTCCAATTAGATAGAGAGCCATTTGCTACCCTTCCTTGAATCCAGAGAAAATATACTAATGTGGAGAGATTTTCTCTGGAAAGACACAAATGTCATTTAGTCATCAGGCTTCATTTTGTTTAGTGCTCATCTCTGTTCTGTATGATCCCTCCCCGGCTGCTCACTCAAATTATCCAGTGAAGCAGCTTATCCAGTGGAGCAGGAAGAGTATTAAAATTCTGGGGTTTTCTAGGTCCCCCAATCCCTGCCAGCTCAGAAAACCTCTCTGCACACAGGCAAAATAAAAGCCAAATACAAAGAACACATCTGTCAGCTCTCAGGAAAAATCAGTTTCCCCTGTTTCTATCCTTGTGTCCTCCTTGGACACTAATTTCTAAATTGAGCAGCTACTACATAAAATTAAAACGAGTTCTAAGAGCTCCAGAAAACAATAGGCTTAAGTGATATTGCTTATAGAGTGAATGGTATAGTGCTAGGAACCCAGAATACCTGGGATCTCTCTTGGCTCTGTCTAGATCAACTCTGTGAGCTTGCACATATCCCTACTCATTCTGGTGATAACACTCCCACACTATTTAGTCAGCAGACTTTCTAACAAAGTCCCATCCCATGACAAATTTGCACAGGGTCCAGTCCAGCAGAGTTACATCTCTGCAATATGCTGGCAATCATCTCTGAAAAAATTAGACATCTACTTTCAAAGCACCTGAGTCACACTTCAACTTTTTTTGCTCCTGATGATGTTGGAGTGGGAGAACTAAGGCACTTTTTTAACAGTGGCATAAAGGAGTGGAAGACTGGGCTGAAACAAGGAGATGAGATACTAGCAAGTTCCTCACAGGAGGAATACTCCAAGCAAGCTCCAGTGCGCTGCCATATCTCCCACACAGTAGGCATGACAGGGAATGAAAGAAGGCATAAAAAGCAGGGAAGAATGCATGAATACCAAAAAGTCTGACCAGAGCCTCTCACATTGAATGCATGAGATTTATCAAGTGTCAGTGCAGTCAGTGGGCTGCACATCACCAGATGCTGTCAAACTGGGGCTATTGTTTTCATGAGCTTAGGCCTGTGTAAATAGATTGAATGTGTGTCATTGTCTCTCTCCACAAGCTGAGGACCTGACCTGACCAGACCAGACCAGAAAAAGAGCTGTAAGGAGAATGTAACCCTCAAAGAATTAATTTATTCCATTGATTTAAATGCATTACATAGGCACATCTTTGCACACATATAAGGCCAGATTCCTCACTTTCCCAAATGGTAAATGCTGTAGCTGCAATTATATAAAGCAAGCATAACTGGAAATCAGAAGAACTCAACTGCTCAATTTAGAGTTGTATTTATTTTTGCTGACTTCCTGGAAAGCAAAGCAGCTCTTGTCAGACTATGGTCTCCGGTCATAGATGTTATATGAATAGGAGGCGGGTGTGCGCCAATCAGTGGGCAGTGTGTGGCTGCCCTCTGGTGGGTAAAAGAAAAAATTACATAAGGAAAAGAAATACTTCCATCTCTCGATCATGCTTTTTAAAACTGCATTTTTAAAGAATATGCGTGTATTATCAGTTTCTTTTATTTAGGGGTTAGTAAAATTTAGGGGTTAGTACGAGATATTCCAAGAGTCATTATTTACATAGGCAAGTTGTCAGGAGTTTAATTCTCCTATTTTACCTTTTGCTTCCAGAAATCATCAATCATTGAGCTCTCCCTCCCTATCCCTCATGTAACTTATGCTCTGAAGTCTAGCTCTAAAAAGACTTCCTATAAAAAGCTCTAAAAAGTAGTTGCATATAGAAGAGCAAGAGATTCTCATATGGTCCTCATCCTTTATCTAGTAGAACACCAGCTCTGCAGGCACATCCTTAGATACTATAGAATCTAAACAGTATTGTCAGACAATAGCAGATGGTGTTGATTGGTTGTGATGTCCAGAAGGCCAAGAGCACCAGAAGAGGAGAAGATAGACACATTGTGAGGAAATCTAATGACTGAGGTTTAATGTGGGATGCAGTTTTATAAAACTCAGGATGAAATTCTATAAAACTTATCTAGGATAGATTGCTCGCTTTCACTTCCCCATCAAAACCCTTTCAATTTAGGGCTGTTCCATTTACGTTTTCAAAATAGCATTCATTCTCCCCAGCTTCCCTATTTCTATGCTGTCTTTTCAATAACTGTATTATTCCAACAGAAGAATAAGTTGTCATTAGAAACATTTCTTTTTAACCCCCTTATGTAGGACTGTCTGAAGAATTCACCCTGGGGTTCAGAATGTAGAACACAATTTCTCCAAGGAATCAGTGAAATATTGTAAGTCTGATTGTCTTTTTTTAAACTCTTCAGGTGAGGGAGAAATGCTTACACATTTTGATAAAATACTCATGAAAAGCCTTCAGTCAAATATGTATGGTTACAGTGCCATATTTTACAGGCATCCCTACATACGCATAGCACTGATCCCACCTGAGGATGCAGATGTGCCCCTATAACACAAATAATACAGCACATGAAATCTCACATATGTTCCACATAGGAAAACTAATGTAATCTTATTCCAATGATCACATTTATAGAATGGGATGCTAAATGTACCAAACCTTCACAGCTCCTTCTCAGCATCCAGAAATATCCAGTAAGTTCTCATCAACTTGTACCTTTTTAGTAGTCTTTTAGCAACAAAACCCAGTCTCAATCAATTTCACTGACCATCATCAGCTTCTGATGGGACATACTGAACTGATCATCATATGTACCTACTGCCATACATCTTTTCACTTCAGTCTTCCATGGAGGTGCAGGAAATGTGCTTGGTTTGCATTTCTCATATCTGTGAAGAGATCTTTTTTCATGATAATGATATTCAGCAACTAAAACAGACTAAGACATGAATGGGACCTGATCTGTAGTGCCTGCCATTCACAAAGAAAGAAACAAAAAGATAGACATGGCAGGTCTCCTCAGAGTCACTGTTTTCATTTACTTCATACTTGCAGGTTCAGAGGTAGATTTAATTTTAACTGAAGCACAAAGGTACAGGAATTATTATGTTATCTCTTAACAAGACAAGAAGAAAACGTATTTACAACTGAAGTAAGTAATCTTGTAGTGAGTGAGGGATGGAGTGGACCCCATAGAAACAATTACATTCACCCTGAAAGCTGCCAGAATCTCATTTCAGTCAATTTAGTTTAATGCTTGTTTCAAGCTCTACTGGATGCATTTTCAACATAAAATGTCTCAGCAGAAGAGGATATTCCTTACACTGCTGTGTAGGACAGCCAACGTGACTGAATTCTTAAAGTGAATTTCTTTCTTCAAACAATATCAAATTCACTGAATGAACATGGAAAAACAGATGTTAGCACTTCCTTTTCACATGGATTTTCAGAGAACTGATGACTTCTCTTTAGAGGTCAGGGCAGGAGAATGCATTTTTCCCCTCAGACTGCAGGACTTTCACAAGAGTTTTTTTAAAGAGTTGTTTATTTCTTGCCTTGCCTTTCTTCAGCTTCTGTCTTTAATGTGAACTCTGTCCTTTGCTCACATTTTTTTTTCTACAGCTGCATACCGTTTTATTGCTCTCCCAATTGCTCTTTTTATCAGGAGGTTGAGTGCACTTGAATTTGTCCTTCGCATTGTGATCACAAAAAGTTCAGGAGTCTGACTTACTTGTGTATCATTCCAATTTCATGCCAGTGCAGTTTCTTTTTTAAAATGCTAGTGAGTAAAACTGCTGTGGTTCAGGCCAACACTACAGATTTGTATGCAGTACTGAAAATCATTTGAGTATTTAGGTGTTTGTTTGGGGGACAGTTCCCAGGCCACTGGGATATTCCTCAAGGAAAGACATTGCTTGAAATATGCAGACAAATGGAGGTGAGGAAAATCCTCCCCAGTTTTTACTGACAGTGGAAATTATGATATAGTAAGTGGAATTTTGTCTAGTAGCCTTTCATTTTTCTACATGCACACAGTAAATGACTATCTTTGTCAAAACAATTTTCCTTTGCAATAGCAGCAGTTGCCCATTCAAAGAATTAGTTAACTCATCATCTGAAAGAACAATGTAGACATTAGGGATACTACAGTCTGGATTCAGAATATTGTAGTCTTGTGGCCAGGACACAGGGCTGAGAAATCAGAGAACTTCATGTTCACTACAATGACCTCAGATAAGTTAGAAAGACTCTGCACTTCAGACTCTATAAGGATTAAAAGAAGTATTGTGCATAAAGTTTTTCAAACAATCCAGGAAAAATGGTTCTAAGGCCAAGAGTTCTAATTTCTCTGTATAATAAAATGAATAAAAAGAAATAAAGGAGCATGAAACCTTAAACCACTGAATTATCCCAAATAGGACAAAAATTGAAATAGACCCTGTAAACTTCTTGAGCAAGTACTTATTTCTTACATCTGGCCACAAAAATCCCACTGAGAATTATTAGCCTCTCATTTCTGAGAAAATAAAATTCACAACAGGAAACTGTTAGAAAAAATAAGCTTCATATTTTGCATTACGATGTAATCACACAACAAACACAAATGTCCATAACAGCAGTGCCTATTTTTAACTTGTTTTTAAAACTTTAAGTCACTATGTCTTGTTCACCAACAGAATTGAAATGGTTTCCCGCTTCTGTCTACATATACTAAATCTCTTCCAGCTGCAATAGAAAATCTTAAAGAATAATCAGCTAGAAGCAGACAAATAGCCAAAATGCATACAACAGTGATAATCACAGCAACAAAACTGTTCTGTAAATATCCAAGAATACATCCCGGCTAACTGTGGCTCACCGTCAGCAAGGAGGGTTATTTAACAGGCACTACAATTTAAGTCTGTGCAAATAAGTAGAAGCAGAAAAACCAGGAAAAAACCCTCTTTTCTTTTGCTCCTGTAGCATTAAAAAGCTAGAGTATTTGTAGGCTTCAGAGCATTCCAGTGCAGCTTTGAGGAAAGCAAAAATGGTCAGGATGCTCATCTTAAGGCAGCTGCAATATGACTAAACTGCAGTTTATTGATTTCTCAGAGAGGCACATATTTTGATATTAGCTATGCTCTAACATCTGAGAGAATTTCCATACATACATTATTCTGCTTCATCCTCCTTATTTTCCACATTGGCACTTCAGTCTTCAGCACAAGAACAAGAAAATGTACTTGCTGTACTTCTAATATGGGAAAGATCAGTGTCCTGTGAAGGCAAAAGCTGAACACAGACACAGAAGAATTTATGTATATTTCTGTAAAAACTTGTTCCGGAGCTGTAAAATGATTCAAGGCAATTCAGCCATGGTGGAGTCAACTCTGCAGTAGCAACAGGCCATTTCTGTTCTCATGCTGCCATTAACACAGGGCACCTTGAGCTGATTTAACATTCTGAGGCCAGAAAAGGGGCAGATAATCCCTGAATCATGTTTTGTCACATATGAAGCTTGTCTGACTTGTTCATATATCAAATCTACACCAAAATCCAGCAGTAAAGTGAAGTTGATAGCAATAAATATTCTTCTGTGCCATAGTGATGAAACCTAAAGAATTCATTCAAAGCAGTCCAGTGAATACAACAACTTGAAGAGAACTGAGTTGTAAAGCCAAGAGCAGTAGTAACAGTAAAAGCTCTTCATTCAATATGAAAAGATTTTAAATCAGCACAGCACCTTTCCTTAGCTTTATATCCCTGCATCTTGCATCACTGGGACTCCCGTTACAACTGATTACAGTTATGAATTTCCTCCCCTCTTTCCATGTGTAGCACAGATCCTTATGGGCCTTTATGCTAGCTCACAGTACCTTCACCTTCCTCCTTTCACAGTGTACTACCCCAAAATGTTGCACTATTTGAAAAACCAAACTCCCTTCTGCAAACAGATGGATATTTACTTCTATGACCTCTGTAGAAGTTAATGTTCCAGCATTTCATTAGGAAGCCCCAGAAGATGGGGAGCACAATTATTTCAGATAAAGTAACATGTATCACCATTCAAGACACAAGGGATTCAACAAAAAAGGGCACCTGGATAGTTAGTTACTATGGCAAATTCATTACCCTTTCCTTTAGGTTGTAAAAACTGATTCCCTTGGAGACCTTTAAGAGCTGGGAGAGGAGGAAAGAGGATACAAAAGGAACCCAGAAGAAGAAAGGAGGACAAAATTAGTGAGCCATTACAGTAGAAAAGCAGTCCTGGTCTGCTGCTTTTTTTTGACAGTCACCAGAGTCACAGCAGAAGGAATCTTATCAAAGTAAATACTCCACAGATCTCCAGGCTCGTACCATAGGGTCAAGGTACAAACCCAACACAGCAGGTAATAAAGGTGACTACTACTACTTGAATTCAAGTCAAGGAAGTAAGAGAAATAAGGACAAACTTTTTAGTAGGGTCTGTTATGATAGGACAAAAGGAAATGATTTTAAACTGAACAAGGGTAGATTCAGATTAGATATAAGGAAGAATTTCTTTGTAATGAGGATGGTAAAACACTGGAACAGGTTGCTTAAGAAAGGTTGTGGATCTCCCATGCCTGAATAGATTAAAGACAGGTTGGAAAGTGCTCTGAGCAACCTGGTCTAGTTGAAGATGTCACTGCCCATGTCAGGGAGGGCTGGATGAGGTGGATTTCAAATGTTTCCTCCAGTCCAGACTATTCTGTGAACCTATGATTCTAGGATTTCTTAGTGTTTTAAGTAGGCACAGAAGCAGCAATCTGACTTCTTTATACAGAGACCTATAGGGAGAAAAATATTAAACAAGCTTACATTTTCTTTCAAATACACAGCCACACGTTGCACCTTGCAGAATGAGATGTTTCAGAAGCACTGTAGTGACTTGTGAAAATCAAAAGCAGCATGGTTTCTAGGCACCTTCAAAGCTTTATCTATGTACTTTCTAATGCAAATCGAATGAGAAGAGTATATAGTATGAGAAAGGAAAACATGAGTTATAAATCTACTTATTATTTGCACGCTCTATGTGAATAAAAAGTGTGAAACTAATTTTTCAAATTGTTTGAAAATATGAAGCTAGAATAAAGTGTAAGAAAAGGTTCACTTCATGCTCTTCTATTGACATTTTACAACAATATATGTCATTTCTTTCACTCATGAAGTATATAACAATAGCTTCTATCCAAACCACTTGAATTTTAATTAGTAATTGTTCCTACAGCCTAATAGAGACTTGAAACTCATTAATTTGGGGGTTTGGGGTTTTGTTTGTTTGTTTGTTTGTTTTAGAGGGTTTTTGTTGTTTTTTTTTTTAAGTTAATGATTACAGAACCCCTGGGAAAGAGGCAATTGTTTTTATTTCACTATCTGCTCCTCAAATTTTTAACAGAGAAACAAACAGAGAAACACAGACTTCAACATTTACAAAGTAGTCTCCATATTAATTTACAAGCAACTCTCTATTAAAAATACAGAGTCATAGGAAAATATTAGAAGGGACCCCAGAAGGTCAATTCAGACCAACTCCTGCTCAAAACAGAGCTATGATCCAAGTTAGATCAGGTGGCACAAGGCTTTGTTCAGGTGTTTGGAGAAGTTCCAAGATTTTTTATGCTACATCCTTGGGCAGCCTGTTTGAGTGCTCCCATGCTGAAGGCCCTGTAATCATGAAACTTCTTCTAGCTGTGTAAAGAAGGCTTGACCCGTTTCTCAGCTTTATAGAGTAATCAGTAGCAGGTGACCCCCATGATATCTCCTTGCTGGCCTCCTCTTGAGCCCTGACATAATTCCACAGCAGAACTCCATGCATTTAAGCATCTTTGTTTCATCCACTCTCTCTCACAGTTAAAACTGTAACAAAGACTGGCAGCTACAAGCAAACACACCTTTATTTGGCAAGTTATAAAGGCTGGCCTTGGACACCATGGTAGTGTTACCTCCACTCTAAACTGGCTCTTCCTCCAGCGGGTTGTAAATGACACAGCCACTTCCACCTTCTTTGTTTTCTACCCTAAACAAAAGAATTTGGAATCTCCTAACTCAATCATCTGTCAAAATAGCTTTGTGACTCAGGGTAATGAAAGGCTACTGCAAAAACCATCACTGAGATGACTTGTCCCCCCCCTTTCCTAAGTCCCAAATCTGAGTAAACTCAGAGCATACATTTAGTAGGTATATGAAGAACCCTCCCCACAAATATTTCCAAGTGTTATGTGCAGCAAATCACTGTGACAACATGCTGAAGGGCTAGCAAAGAATAGTTATTTGGTAGGAATATAAAAGGAAAGTAACACAGAAGTTGTACTTACTGTATCTGTGTGATGAGGTGAACAACACCACACATTCAAGTAGGCTCCTAAACACCTTCAAATAAAGATTCTACCATTAGTTGCAACTGGTCCTAAAGAAAACTGTGTCAATATAAAAAAGTGCATAATCCTAGCCAAAACATTGCCTGAAATTTGCATCACAAACCCCAGTTTGTTTCTTCAGACAGCTGTATTAAAACACAAAAATTTTCATCCATTCCTTGAATCTCAAAAATAAGAAAAAACATTTCTAGTGCTTTCACTTGTAGAAGATTTTTCACCAAAACAGGACAAACATTAACTTTTCCTAATTTTGGTTTAGTGAAATGTCTTTGCCTACAAAGTGACCTATATGATCCTGTACAGAACAAGCATAATATTTATCACAATTGCCATTTACTCTTGAATATTTTTTTTCTATGACCTTTGGCTGCTGCTATTGTATATTCAAAGTCCATAATGTGCTGCCCAAGCTGCAGGCACACTGAAAAAACTATATACAAAACATGTCAAAGCAGTAATTCAGAACTTTTAAGTGGTGTGGGTAGGTCAGTTAATTTTAGAGTACTAAGCAACACCAAACTTTCAACAATATTCTCATGTCAAATTTCCTCACTGCTTCTTTCCATCTTGTTTCACTTGAAAAAGTGTGGCCATAAACCACTGGGATTGATTAAATCCCTCTGGAATATTGATCAAGAGTTAAGGTATGTTTTTGTTCAGTGCCTAGTCCCATGGTGCTTCATTAACTTAATTTCCAAGTACTTCAAAAACCAATTAACTGATCCAGGGGCTCTCCCACAGATGCCTTATGCCCAAAGGTGCCTTGGCCAAATTAATCTTTCTAAGAATACTAGAAGACATGTTCATTCTTCAGCCTACTTAACACTGCTTTGGTTTCATCATCCACCCGTAAATAGTGGAGGAGTAACAAATACAGGCACAATGCACAGGTACGAGATGGGGAAGGGACATAAACTGCAGGGCAGTAGTGAAACCTTCCACCCTGTGCATTTCCAAATTTATGTTCTCTATATACTACAGGGGAAAGCTGGGGATTCCAGAATGGTTTATACAACTGTCAATAAGCTGATGGCAACTTCTCATGCATCTGAGTTTGACTTGACAACCTGACAGAGTACCCTGCTCAGAGTATCATAAGCAGGGCTTCTGCACAGCAGGGTCAGACTGTGTACAATAATATAAAGTAGGAGACAGGACCAATATCACAAATATAGGCTTTTTTTTTTTTCTTCTGGCTGGTGATTTGCAGAGTTTTTTTGTCTCTTAGAATATTTCAAAGTTGTATTATTGGTGTATTGCTTTTTGAAGGTAACACTCCTGGTTGCCACAGTAGCCCTCTAGTGTTCTTGTATCAAGATTTCCTAGCAGGATAGGTTCTGCAGATGAGGCAAGACAAAGTCCAATGTCTGGAATTCATCCTAGGTTCAGGGTTTTTCTGCATCAGCAAGTAGCATGGCTCAATAGGAGCAGTCCTGTAGAGTGCACAGTCCTTGTAGTCCTTGTGCTGCTGCTGAGTACAGACTGCCTGTACTGTATGTGGACATGGGTGCAACACAACTTCAGACTTCTTGTGTTAAACATCAGCTGTCTCCCTAGCAGGCATCCAAGAAAGGGTTCTGAGGATGAAAATCCATGCAGAGCTGGTGAGGTCACCTCTGCAGGCAAAGTTCCAGTCTGTTCACAGGCCTAAAGGTACACTCTCATCCCAAATGTGATGACTGAACTGAATGAAGAGGTTTTTCCAAAATCATACAGTGGTAATTTTAAGAGGTGAAAAAAAGCCACCAGCAAAATCAAAAGTAGACAAAGTTTCAGCCTTGTCCTCAAACTGGCAGCAGGGTTCACCCACTCTCTTTGGGGCTGTGCCTCCCTAAAATGGAAGGAAACACAGGGCATGGAGATGGTAATCAACCCACCTTCACAGGGGCACATATCTCGCTGAAGAGTCTTTATAGCCTGTCAGAGTGTTTTAGGTATTGGAGTAAAATGTTTCTTAAAATGTTAAAATGTATCTTTTTAAAAGCTTATACATTTCTTCCCCCTCAGCTTTGCCCTGCTGGTGTTGCCAGCTCTGGTGTGTGGGTTGTAGAAAATGGCATGGCACAGCACAGTGTGAGAAATCCATGGCAAACCAAGTGTGGAAGCCATCTCTCTGTGTTCTCACTGCCCTTTGTCGTAAACCAAAAGAACTGTGTGCCCAGGTGGCTAAAAAAGCCAATGGCATCTTGGCCTGTATCAGTAACAGTGCGGCTAGCAGGAAAGGGAAGTGATCAAACTGTACTCAAACCTTGAATCCTGTGTCCACTTCTGGGCCACTCAATTCAAGAAGGACATTCCAGTATCCAGAGCAGGGCAATGAAGTTGATGAAGGCTCTGGAGTGCATGTCCTGTGAGGAGCAGCTGAGGGAGCTGAGGGTTCAGCCTGGAGAAAAGGAGGCTCAGGGGTGACCTTATCACTCTCTACAACTGCCTGAAAGGAGCCAGGTGGGGATCAGCCTCTGATCTTGGTGGCCTGGCCTACCAAGAACAGAACAAGAGGACAAAACCTCAAGCTGTGCCAGTGGAGGTTCAGTCAGGACATTAAAGAAAGTTTCTTTACCGAAAGGGTGATTAGAGTGGGCCCAAGAAGGTGGTGCAGTCACCATCCTTGGAGGTGTTAAAGGAAGGACTGGATGTGGCACTGGGTGCCATGGTCTTGTTGATGTGCTGGTGTTTGACCATAAGCTGGACTCGATGACCTCTGAGGTCTTTTCCAGCCTATTTGATTCTGTGGTTCTGTGGAACACGGGGCAGCAGGATACCGCAGGGGTCTGGCCGAGGGGAGGTGGGCAGCCCGGAGCTGCAGCCAGAGCCCGGGCACAGCGCACCCAGGGCCGGGCGTGCCGGCGGGAGGGCCTTACCGCGGTGGGGCGGGGCGGGGAGAGCGGGGCCCTCACGGCCCGGCTCCGGCGGGGCACTGCGGGCGGCGAGGCGGCCGGGCTGGCAGCCATGTGGACGTCGCTCGGTTCCCGCTCGGAGTCGGCCGGCCCCAGGGCAGCCAGCGGCCGCCTCTGGGCTGTCATCCTGGGAGCGGCGGCCGGCTTCTTCCTCCTCGGGTTCCTCATCGGTACAGTGCAGACTAACCCTCCTTCGCATCGGGGGCTCGTCCAGCCGGGCGACGTGGCTCGGAGCTGGGCCGAGGAAGGGCCGGGGTGAGGGGAGAAGCGGGCGGGTTTGCAGCGCCGGGGAGTTTGTGCCAAGGGTGGCCGAGGTGAGTCCGTGCTCGGCCGGCCGATGCCGCCCTCCGCGCCCCCCGCCCTGCACGGCGGGCAGGGGCAGTCACCGAGCCTCTCTGGGATATCCAGCTCCTCCGCAGGAGAAGGGCTTCTGTGCCTTTGGCTTGTTTTTCTATTTACTTTTTGTTCAATTAAATAGGAGTAAATTAGTGCTGTGGGCAAGAAAAAGGGGCGCTGGGTTTGTGAGGAGGGGACAAAAGACATACCCCTCGATCCTACTGCCTTGAAACGGCACCAGCCGCAGCCAGAGAGGCAGGAAGGTAAACATGGGGCTGGGCGGGCACGGACAGAGGGGGAGAAAGAGTCTCTCAGTGTCTCACCTGCTCCTCGTCCCAAGCAAACAGGACTGAGGGTTGCTACCGCAAGAGATTCCCCCTCCTTACCTTCCTTTTGGTTTCTCATATGAATCATGATGAGCTTACAGAAGGAAAGAAAACAAAGGAGCCACTTGTATTTTGGAATGCCATTTGGTATGTACTTGGCATTGTTGCCTTTGGGAAGCCCCGACTGAATTCCTCTCTCATGTGGAGCCTTTCACTGTGCCAGTAACCAGTGCCTCACTGGTGCCAACTTGTTACCCTCTTGAACCTACTGGTTCTGTCATTCACATGTAGCTGCTGCTGCACATGCACTGAATGTGTCCAGTCTGACTTAAAAACAGATGTCAGGAACACTTCTCTTTCTAGCCAGCTGTTCCTCTCATCACTTACTCTGGTAGTGCTTGCTCAGAAAGGGAAGGATTCCAGAAAGAAGTCAGACAGACCAGAGAGTGAGAAAGGAGTTACAAAGTGTGCCTGTGTTTCTGTGCATTTTTTGTAAAGCTGCTGCCTTATTATTGAGGTAACTATATGACCGACGTTCTGGTGCTCAAGGATGATAGATAAGTCTCCTTAGCATCTACAGGAAAATAACGGATGAATAAATGTAAGATAGTATTTTATATCACTCAACATCTACCTAGACAAATAAGTTCTCTTACCGTTTGTGGGACTAACACTGCCATCACTTTGCAGCCTCCATTAGGTTGTAGCTTCTTGTATGCGCTGAAATGAAAACAGTTCTGAAATGTAAAACAATGAAAATCTTGTGGTGACACCAAAGAGAAGTGGTGTGTGTCATGGGAATATTGCTCTGGTGTTTTTACTTTGGTATTTTCATGTGTTGTACAGGCTGGTTTGCAAAACCTACAGATAAGAAGACATCTCTGAGTACTCATGAGGACATGAGGACAGCATTTATGGCTGAAATGAAAGCGGAAAACATCAAGCAGTTTCTTTAGTAAGCAGTGTGTAGACTAATCAGTTCAGACAAGAAAAAAAAATCAAGTGGGAGGCAGCCCAGTGATCACAGAATCATAGAATTGGTTGGAAGGGACATTAAAGCTCCTCTGATTCTAAACACCTTCTACTAGACCGGGTTGCTCAGAGCTCTCTGTCCAACCTGGCCTTGAGCACTTGCAGGGATGGGGCATCCACAGCTTCTCTGGGCAACCTGTGTCAGTGCCTCATCACCCTCACAGTAAAGAATTACTTCCTAATATCCAATCTAAAGCTGACCTCTTTCAGTTTAAAGCCATTATCCCTTCTTACGTCACTACATGCCCTTGAAAACAGTCCCTCTCCAGCCTTCTTGTAAGCCCCCTTCAGATACTGGAAGATAGTCCTGCTAGAAGGTCTCAGAGCCTTCTCCAGTCTGAATGGTCCCAGCTCTCTCAGCCTTTCTTCTCAGTAGAGATGCTCCAGCCCTCTGATCATTTTCATGGCCTCCTCTGGGACTTGTTCCATAAGTCCTTGTCCTTCTTGTGTTGAGTCTCAGAGCTGAGCACAGCACTGCAGCTGGGGTCTCGTAAAGCAGAGCAGAGAGAATCACCTCTCTGACTTGTTGGTTGTGCTTCAGACAATTCGAAACAATGGAACATTACAATATCAATATTTTAAAATTTTTTAAATTTGATCTATCTAATAAATATTTCTATTTTAGTAACTTAGAAGGTTTAACTGCAAGTACTTGTACCTGATTTGTTTACAAATGGATTATTTTTCTCTTTAGAGAGTGTAATATTTGTTAAAATCTTATATTTATTCCAGTCAGTAATAGGCCACAAGTCAAAGTTTATTGATAGGAATTTACTTTCAGTGTAAAGGAAGATCATCAGCTATTGTAGGAATAATCAACAAATTTGGAATTGCCTCATACTCCCAGTCTGATTACATAGCATGGAGTTGTGCAGACTTAAATCACTAAAAGACTATTTTCAGTTTATAGGGTCGTAGCAATCCCACTGCTGCCATTTTAGGTGTATTTGCCATGAACTGTTGCAGATAAATTAGCTCAAAAGTATGGTCTCTACTACGTAGCAGTCACGTACTGCACTATAACAAACACGTTCAAAACCAAAGATTTAGGAGTTTTTAGAGTCTTAACCTGTGTTTTGCCTTTTGCAAAGTCAGCTTTGTTAAACAGTTCTGTGAAAGGACCTTCCTGCCCTTTAAACTCCCTGTCTCTGTGTAAGCAGAAAGCATTGCATCTCGTTTACTGTCGTGTGGCCAGTCTTGCAGTGAGATAGAGCAGATGCTTAGTCACTGCTCAGAACTAACAGTACAGGCAATCAGATGAGAAGAGAAAATGAAGAAAACCACAATGTTCAGATAAATGGGAGTGTATAATACAGGAAAATGTTACTGCATAAATTAACTTCTAATGAAAATGTGACACTTGAACACTTGTAACTTCTTTAGAAAACAAACATTCTCACTCAAAATAGCATGTAAGTGTGCTCTTGGTTCAGTATATGTCATCCAGCAGATGATACTGTCACTATAACAGTGACTTTTAGTACAGTATTAAGATTTTGGCATGATCAGAGGAATGGTTTTATCCAGCAGCATTTGGCTGCTAAGGATTTTGTCTAATTTGGAGAAAAGGAGGTTAAGGGGCAGCCTTATTGCTCCCTACAGCTTCCTAAGGAGAGGACATGGCAAAAGAGGTGCTCATTTTTTCTCCCTAGTATCCAGTGATAGGATGCATAGGAATAGTTCAAAGCTGCACCAGAGAAGGTTCAGACTGGACATGAGGAAGCATTTCTTTACCAAGAGGATGTTCAGACTTGAAACAGACATTCTGGAGAGGTAGTCAGTGATCCAAGCTTGTCAGTGTTTAAGAGACATTTGGACAGTGCCCTTAATAAAATGCTTTAACTTGGTCAGCCCTGAATTGGTCAGGCAGTGGGGCTAGATGATTGTTGTAGATCCCTTACAAGCAAACTTATTTCTATTCTATATGTATAGTTCTTTCAAAGTGGATTTCTTTGATGGTTTTGATCTTACTTTAACTCCAGAATTTAAGTTTTTTTCCTAATCTCGTACCCCTTCATAATCAAAGAAACAATTTCCTTCATTAACACCAGCTGGTGCCACACATGTTTCTTTGGCATGTTAATACCATGGTCATATGATAGAATGAGGACATCATGATCACAGCCTCATTCAACCGAGGTTTTTCAGCTGGCTTCACAACTGGGCTTTTACAATGGTCTGGACAATTGTTATTTTATTTATTTTTCCACACAATGGGCTGTTCATTATTTATGCTCTCTTTCACTATTTGTTATTCATGCTGGCATGACTTTTAAGTCACAAACTGTTGAGTTTTTCTGTTCCTTGTTTATACAGTAGTCAAAACTCACTCCCTTGTACTTGCCAACAAGACACACTAGGAGTGAACTTTTAAATAAACCAGTATTCATGCCAAAAATTAATTGAAATTGTGGGATTCAAGGAGGACATCTAGTGTAAGGACCAGAGTAATTATGCACGTTTCTAAACTGAATACAAAAAAATAATTGTACTCAGTTCTTTTATCACTTCACAATGATAAGGTCTTACTGTGCATAGGAGTGCATGGGCCTACTGTAGCCTAGAAGACAAGGAGTAAAGAAAGGATAAGACCCTATAGCTGGTGTCATTACACCATTCTTGCTAAACCATGCCACAAGCAAGATCTAAACACCTGTGCTAAATCAGGACAACCTGAAACCCTTCATCTCAGTTTATGTGTACAACATGACAATACATAGATGCAGAGAAGTCTTGGTCCTTATTTAGCCTGAGTATATCTGATCATCTCTATGAGGTGGATTTCCAGCTAAGCTAAGAGGAATTCTGATTATGACCTCCAGTGCCTGACCCTGCTTATTTCTCCTTTTTCTCTAGCAATTTTACACGGCTTCCTCACCTAGCAGGAACAAAGGAAAATATGCATCTGGCACAGCAAGTCCAAGCTGAGTGGAAGAAATTTGGTTTGGATTCAGTTCAGTTGGTTCATTATGATGTCTTGCTCTCTTACCCTGATGACACTAAGCCCAACTACATCTCAGTAATTGATGAGCATGGCATAGAGGTACATAAACAAGCAGTTTTTTCAACCAGGGAACAAAATCACTTTCATACACCTGGGAAGGCTGTGAGGAAAAACTGTGTTCACTTAATGGTATTGGGCCTGGTACAAAGCTCATGGAAATGAGGGATGCCAGTTTACTTTTATATTTTGCATCTTTGTTTCAGCGTTCAAAGTGAATTTCATAAGTGTTAGGAATACTAATATTTCCCCTGATTCATATAGCATCCTGACATATGGGTTAAAAAACAATTATTTAAGAGAATGACTTGATGTAATTCAATTGTTTGAAAATTGCTGTGTTGTTTAAAAAGAGGAAAGAAGCCCTGGTCAGCACCATTCTTTACATTGATTCATTATACAGTACTGATGATTCAGCTAAATTCAGTTTTTAGAAGATTAGAATTTAGGTCTCAAGATGTGCTATCACAGAGGGAATGTGTTCATTACATACTGGCTGAAGTGCACGTGGAAGCTTCAGGGATGAACAGAATGCAAGCATTTTTACCACTGTGATCTAACCTGTTCTTATCTGCTGTACCCAGACCACTTCAGGGAACCCTGTATTCATTTATGTAGGATTCTCTGTGAAGAGAGGAGATGGGATTTGTAAGTTCACACCTTGAGCATGCCTACTGAAGAGGATTCCCAGTGCCTGCTAAAATTTTGGCCACTTTTTAGGTAGAATTCTAAAACCAGAGTTCTTTAGATTGCAAATGCTTGTGAAATGTTCTTGTGAATAGAATGTATTTATTTTCTATATTGCCTTGTTTACCTTATTCCTTTTCTCTTTTCCTGTTAGGTTTTCAACACATCATTGTCTGAGCCTCCTCCTCCAGGATATGAGGCTGTTAGAGATGTGGTGCCACCCTACAGTGCCTTTTCAGCCCAAGGAGTGCCCGAGGTAAGATAGTAGAATGCTACATAGTAAAAGAAATAGAGGTAGAAACAGAAGTAGGAAAAGAAGCAGAGACAGAAATAGAAATAATAGAAATGGAAAAGATGGAATACCACAGTGTACTGTAGCATAGCAGAGAATATCAGAGAGCAATACAGAATAATTTGAAATTCCTTAGGCTTTAGTTCAAAACCCACCATATCACTAGTTGGAAAGGTGACCTAGCTCCGATGTTCTTGGGATTATTGTGATGACACAGCGTTCAAATTTAGCAGTCATATATATGTTTAATATTTTCCTCTAGTTTGAGTCAGAGCTGGATTTTATTTTTTCTTTTCCTTAATAAAAATTTATTACTATGGTAATAAATCTTTAATATCAGCTGCTGTAAACCTCCCCAGACATTTCTGTAACTATGTGCTGTTGTTTCCCATCTTGGTGAACAAATAGACTGTTACATTTACCTGACCAAATGAACAATCTCACTTTTCAAAATGCTGCTTGTCCAAGCCTCACGCTGACAGTTGTAGCTGCACAGTGTTGAGTGTGCCAAAAAAGCTTTTGCTGACATTTCTAGCTGGTGATAAAAGTGTTGCTGTGATCTGAATTTAACAGTAATCCTTCCTGTCTTGTTGTACAGATGATATCAGCTGATGGGCTTTTTTTGATAAAGCTGGCCTGTGTAACAGGAGTTTTCTGTTCTATGATCATTAGGGGTTTCAATTAATATTTTGTAAGATTAGAATTTCTTGGTGTTGTTCTCAATATCTTTCCTTTCTATATGTAGAATAATTTAGGTTGACAGAACCCTGGTCCAGGCTCTGCTTTAAAGTTCCATCTAGAAAGATGCTAATGCTTCTACTCACACATCTCAGTATTATATCAGTCATGTTCTTTGTGATGCTTGTTAATAAGCTGTTCAAATCCAGAAGACAAAAGGAATACTGTATTCATTTGCTTCAGACACTCAAAGAAAGCTGGAGAACCAGGCAGGTAATCTGTACCCTAGGACATAAGAGCTTTGTGTGTTCCAAGAATTGCAGTGGGAATTTTGGAACATAGTGTAAGATAAAATTAATAGGTTTTGACCTTTTATCATAACATATCACCCAAGAAAGATAGAATAACATCACTGTTTTGTTTGGTTTGATGAGATGTGAGAAATTATGAAAAGTTTAAAAAGCTTCATCTTCCTTCTTTAGGAAATTGTTTTATTTTAATTAAATATAAAACTTTGTTTCCAATGAAAACAATACCTGGAGACGAGACTGTCATTTCAAAATCTGATGCTTATTTTCACCTTATTATAACAGTTTGACAAGACCTCCAGGTTCTTATCTAGGGCTTTTAGCAGTAGCATTCTCCAGCGAGCTGTTGTCTGCATCTGTACTGCAAACAGCACAGGAAGGGAGCATGTATAAAGCTCTTCAGTGGGAATACTCAGTGAGGCCAAAGCTCTTCTGAGTTCTTCTGGCCAGGTATTTTATGTGAAAAGCCCTTATTATCTTACTAGATCACACACCCTTTTCAACCTGCTCTTTGACATAATTGTTTCAAATCCTGCCTCTTTCTCTCAGGGTGAGTTGGTGTATGTGAATTATGGCCGCACCGAGGACTTCTTTACATTAGAACGTGACATGGGAATTAACTGTACAGGAAAGATTGTTATTGCCAGATATGGGAAGATCTTCAGAGGAAATAAGGTAATCCCTGTGTATAAAAGCATTGCTGCCTTTCTCAGTGTTACTCTCACTTCAACTGTTCTGCCCTTCAGTGTTTTCAAGAGACTGAAACACTTCCCTAAGGTGTTCTGGAGATTTTAGAGCAATAGAGTTTCCATAGACCCGTGTTCAAAGATGATTCTTTAGTATTTCTAGGATAAAAGTAAATCAGTTGGAAAATGTTCCATATTTTAATATTCATTTACATTCTCTACATGATTCCAAAATATCATTAATAAAGTGTCATACACTCTAATTTTGAACTAGATTGTTCTTCCCTGTTGGTTCAATTGTTCTTTACCATGTGTATATTTTGTTTCTTTATAATGGTTTCTGTACACCAGAGAGAGTCTATAGCTATATGGAAGTTATTTTAAATTCTGTATTTGGTTATTCAATGTCTCTGTCATATAAATTTATTTTTAAACTATAGTTTTCACAGATTTCCAGGACCTAACAGGAAAGGACATAATCCTGTACATGCTTGAGGCATACTCTTAAGTTATTTTCTTAAAAGAGATGTAAGAAGACAGTCTTTTTTAAGAGTGTTCGGCTCTTGTTCAACAACTATTTTGACCCTAATTTGAGCAGGACTATAATTTCTATTTGTCAGTTACCTAAGGGTGTCAAGCACTGAATTCACTGGATGGCAGTTTTTATTATATTCTGTTGATTAATCTTGTGTGAAGCTTTTAAATAGATAACTCACTGGTTTACACACATATAATTTTCACCAGTGAGAAATGGTATATAACTCATATTGTGCGTCTGATAATTTTTTCACTAAATTGTTTATCACTCCTCAAGATACTATCTGAATGGAAAAGACTTAAAAATTGAAGGAGGTATTACTGTCTGTTAAAATGAAACACAAATATCTTAGAGTTACTAATATCTATAGAAGCAGTTTTCCTGTGGTTTGGAAATTATATGCCCTCCCCTCATTTACACAAAGGGATATCCTCAGTCTTACAGTATTATTTCTAATGACTGCTTCTATACTGAAGAATTTGGTAGCCTATATAAAATCTGGAGAACTGTACTGAAACTTCGTAGACTTCCTAATGGTGTGCAAAAATAGAGTAGAGGATAAAGGGAAGTACTGTATTTCCTTTAAAAAAAAAAATTGAAAAAAAAAGGCTATGATATTCCTGAGTTAAAATGCCCAAATTTGAAACTGTTGAGGATTAGTTGTCACTCTGTCACGATCCATCACTGTCATATCTAGTAGCAAACCAGATTGGGATGTCAGAATGATATATATTATGCAATAATAAAGTCACACAAGAACACTTTTAAAACAGCATGCAGGTCAGTCCTTCTGCCATAATGAGCCTAAAATGTGGGCTCCCTGGAGTTAGTGTTGTTCACAGCCAAAGGCAGTTTCAAGCTCTCCAATTATAATCTTCCAGTATAGACCAGACCCTGAGATGCATTCAGAGATCATTTAGGTAAATAAGGTAAGTTCAGGACTACCTGAAAGATACTGTTGCATTAATGTGATACAGTTTTTTCTGTTCATGCTGTGTACTTTCCAATAGTCAGGTGATTGTATTGACTGGATGGCAGAATGCAAACTCAGGTTATGTAGCAATACTGTGGAGGATGTTTCCCTTGTCACTGGTGTTATCTGCTAACTAAAAGTCAAAGCGAGAGCAAACCTTTTACTTTCGTATGAAACCTGATATCTGTATATATATGTTTCAGAAAATTATGAGACAGTTATGGGCCCTTGACTTATCCCAAGCACTGTAAAAGGAAAGGAGGAAAAAGCGCTGTAATTTATACTTTGTTTTGCCCCTTGAACTCTGGAGTCAAGCTATAAAGAATCAGATAGGGACTGGAGATGTGCTTTACAGGTGAAGAATGCTGAATTGGCAGGTGCCAAGGGAATTATTCTGTACTCTGACCCTGCTGACTACTGCGCACCTGGAGTAGATCCTTATCCAAACGGCTGGAACCTTCCAGGTGGAGGAGCCCAGCGTGGGAATGTATTAAACCTGAATGGAGCAGGGGATCCTCTGACTCCAGGTTATCCTGCAAAAGGTGAGTGACTCTAGAGAAGGCATTCTCTGAGGGTCTGGTACCAAGAAAGGGCAGAGGATGCTTTCTCCCTTGTAACAACAGACTTCCTTTCTTAGTCTTAGTTGCTAAAAGGCAGCTTTGGATTTCCATGCAGTAGGCCACTTTGTAAATGGCCCATGATAGAAAGTGAGAGGATATTAGGGGAGCCCTAGAGTACTGATCTATATTCATCACCTTCACCTTAGGCTTCTTCATCTGCTTGAGCTGTGCCTAAGCTGTTTCATTTAGCAACTAAACCAGATCATTTTGATGGAAACTAATTAAGAACTATTTATGCCAGCACTTGGGCCAGCATATCTGAGAGAGGCAGTCACCTCAAGAAAAGTAGTCTCTAAGTGATGGGCAGTGTTGCCTCTAGGCAGCAGAACTTGAGCTGGAAGGGGATACATGTTCAAAACAGCAGCATGGCAGAGCAGACCATGAAGAAAATTTCTGGTTCCTCATGCTAGAGTCTGTGATCACACAGATGAATCCCTGTCTCCCTCAATCACAAAGGGTTCCCATGAATATTGCACTAAGGAGGAAACTATTCTGTATATGCTTTTGTCCATGAAGATTAAGATTTGCAAAAAAAAAAATTATTTGTATTTGAGCTTTGTGAGAACAAAACCTAAGTTTTGTTTTGTACACAAAAACAGCAATCCAGTAGTCCAATGTATAAGATTTTATCTGCATCTCTTTACCAACTGGCAAAATTTTTTAGTTCCCAGCTGAATGTTCCAAGCATCACACTGTGGGCTCCTTCTTTGCTGTTGTTATTTATGTGTAGCTTAGTCTGAACTTCTTTCCCATGAAGAGAAATATTTCTATGTAAAGATATTTCAACCCAAAAAAAAAAGGTAAAAAAATGAACAAATAATTCTAAAATTTCCAGCCATCTTCATTTGCAAGACTGCAGACTATGGGAGAACTTTGATTAGTGTCTCTGAAAGCATGTTGGTAAAGCACAAAGAATTAAATTACTGGGAATATGTCAGCTCAGCTTCTGGGAAAGTGAAATGATTATTCCTGACTCCAGTGTTAAGACTGTGCTAAGAATTGTACAGCTTCTTTTTGAGACTTGTAAATATGAAAGTACCTGCCTTTTGCTTTCAGAATACACATACCGATTGGACAAAACCAGTGGTGTAGGTCTCCCAAAAATTCCAGTTCATCCTATTGGCTATCATGATGCAGAGACATTACTGCGGTAAGTGCATGGGAGAATTTTTAGCAGATTGTTTTTTGGAAGTTATGAGAGTATTTGAAAAGAGAGTAAAATGACTTTTGCACTCTGCTTCTCCTCTAGCTGTTGAAATAATATGTTTGTTTCTTATTAGGACCTCTGTAGGAGGTAAGTGTGGTATCTATTGTTACATACAAGGTATTTGCAGAGTTACCTGGAAATGGTCGTTGTAATATGGACTAATATGTCTCCAAGTCTTCTTTTCTTTTAAACTTTATAGTTATCACTGTTGTCAGGATAACTGCTCATAAAGATAAAGGGATAGGTTAAAAAACCTCTTTTATCCACTGCCAACTAATAGTGATAGAGTAGACTACTATGTAAAAATTTGATGTAGCCAGACATTTTTGTTCAATAAGTATTAAATAATACTAGAAATTTGTTTTAATAATTATGAATGAAACCTAAATCCTTTAAAAATACTGGGTCCTTGTTTTCACGTTTGTCTTGAGAAGTCATAGCATCTTGTTATTCCTTCTATTATATTTTTGTATAAACAATTTACTCAGGGCCTAAACACATGTTGAAGTTGTTCTGTGGACTGAAGTATGAATTTACAGTAAAAGACATGCTTTCATTTATAATAAATATTTTCAGCTTCCCAAGAACCAGAACATCCAGCATACTTTCTTTGTATCTCAAAAGTTCATGTCAAAAAATGAAACTCCTTCAAGGGAATAAATCTGGGTGACTGCGATCCTCTGAATTACTGCATTTCCAGTTGTGTTAAGAGGAAAAGCATGGCACTTCTGACAATGGAACAAGAAAGGGTGACTTGGACTGATAATGTTTCTCTGCTTTAGCCATCACACATCAACTGCCTGTGCTACAAGGTTAAACAGTGTGCAGGGACAGGCACAATAAAACTACTGCCTGTACTGTTAAGGAATGGCCCAATTTGCTATCTGCAAATTCAAATGCAAATGCAGTTCAAGGCAGTAGAATGTTCCAGGGACCATTTACAAGAGGCAGCTTATATGCAAAGCCTTTCAGCCAACACTTTCTTCCAGGGTAGCTGTTGGCCATTCCAAGCTGGTCTCTATGCCCAGGATTATTGTTCTATGTTAATTTAATAGTATTAGTGTAGCTAAAACTCCAGATTATTCTCCTGCCAAAGCTTGTAGTATAAGTTGTCTGAAACAAAGACCAACACTGGTTTACACTCATACACACTAGGACCTAGTGTAGTGTGATTTCTGGGTCCTCATTTGTTTGGTGCTGTTGTAAGAGCTCTGTAACTGATAATAATTTTTTTTTTTCCATAACAGTAATATGGGAGGACATGCACCACCTAATAGCTGGAAAGGAAATTTGAATGTATCTTACAACGTTGGTCCTGGTTTTACAGGAAATTATTCTTCAAGGTCAGTTTTGTTTCCTAAGGAGAGTGTTCTTGGGATCAGGGAAAAAAAAACAGGTAGAGCAATAGAGTTTGATCAAAGATAGAGTAGCTGGGTTTATTTACATCATTCCTTTGATTCTGGCTATTTCCTTGGCTGAAATGTGCTCAGTGCAAAGCTTTAGTACATTGTCTTGATTGGATGCATATGACCACCTTGCTTTAGTTTGCAGCTAGTCTTGAACCAGTTTCGTTTGAAAAGCATCTAGCCTTTGATAAACTATTTTTTGAGAGTTTTTTGGTTTGGTTTGGTTTGGGTTTTTTTCTGAGTACTTTTGTTTCCTTTTAAGTTCATGTGAGTCCAGCTTTTGGTCTTACCTTTTTACTTATATAAAGCAGTATTAAACTGCTTCTTATAAGCAGTTTTTCCACTCAGCTTTTCCAGAAAAAGAGGAGCTTAAACTCTGATGTCAATTTTATTGCTTCAGATTGTTTTTAACTGAATTAAGAATTAAAGTTTAGGACCAAAGTCTATGTGTTTTAATGTTGTCTGAGTACAATGTACTGACTTCATATTAACTATTTAACTTCATATAAAGTTCATACTTTATACGAACCCTTGGGGCTGAGTTGTTACACCTTCAGCTGTGGTACAGATAAGCAACTCTTCATGTTGTAGAAAAAATCTCTTGATGCAACTCGGGTTGTCTTATTTTCTGCTGCCTGAGATGCTGCAGTAGTATGGGCTGTGCTGGAATGTTCTTGTTTTGGCTAGAGTAGAGTTCATTTTCTTCACAGTGGCTGGTATGAGGCTGTTTTTCATTTCTCATGGACACAGGGTTGATAATACAGAAATGTTTTTGCTATTGCTGAGCAGTGCTTACACAGAGCCAAGGCCTTTTCTTTTGTGCTGCCACACTGGTGAGAGAGTGGGGGGTACATGGGAGGCTGGGAGAAGACACAGCCAGGGCAGGTGATCCCAGCTGACCAAAGAAATATTACAGATCATCTGACAGCATTCCCAGTACATAAAGGGGGGGTGAAGGAGGAAAGGGGAGGCATCTGGAGTTTGTTTTCCCAAGTCACCATTATTTGTGATGGGGCTCTGCTCTTTTGAAAGTAGTTTTGAACAGTTTTGCTCTGCTTGTTTCCATGGCTTTTGCTTAATGTAAAAAATTTACTTTATCTCAACCCATGAGTTTTCTACCTTTTACTCTCAAGATTCTCTCACTGCTGGTGGGGGAGTGAGTGAGTGGCTGTGTGGGGCTTGATTGCTGGCTGGGATGAAACTGTGACATGGAGTCAGTTCTGATTTGTACCAAACTGCAGAAAATTAGAACTATTTACCTTTTTAACATTAGATGATTTCAATTTTTCTTTCAGTATTTCAAATTAAAAAACTCACTGCTAGCAATAGGTCTTTGGAGTTCTGATCCCATTATCTGTATCAATCTTATTGACATCAGAAATATTATATAGCTGTCAAGGGCTAAATGCTGTTCTCATTTGTGCGAGTATGAATCCAGAAAAAAATACGCTGTAATATTTTCAGATTTACTTTGGTTTAATAGGAGATAAATTTAATCAAAATGCTTTTTTTGTCATTTATATTGTACACTGTTGAAAGGTGTCAAGATGTTTGATTATCTAATCTGGTGGATTTTCTCTTTGTGTTTTCTTCCTAATACACTAGAAAGGTGAAAATGCATGTTCATAGCAACAATGAAGTAAGAAGGATTTACAATGTGATTGGTACCCTCAGAGGCACAGTGGAACCAGGTAAAATCATGTGCCTTCAGCATAATCTGAGAGAGCAGTGACCTCTACATGTATTTCATGGTTACAAGGGGGAGATGAGGAATAGAGTTTTCTCTGAAATACGGTATTGCATGATCTTTGAAATGGTGTTTGCACTGGCTTTCATATGGTTCAGGGTATGTCAGCATTTTCACTGTAAATGCTGATTTTCAAGGGGGAGTCATAACCAAGATGGAAATATTTGTCTTCAAGCAAGTAACTTTGCAATTGAAAGAATATTTTGAAGTGGATATTCTACCCTAAGAAAGATGGGAATGGATTTTGCGTTTCATTGGAAGACACTATATCCACCATTACTGACTTTTTGTCTATCTTACAGTCTCTTGTAACCAGTGTGGTTTTATGATCTAAAAAAACCAGATATATAGACATTCCTAGAATGATGATAGCATCATTTATCTTCTGACTGCAGCACTTTCCTTTTGCCTAAAACACAACTATTAACCATATTATAGTAGCACAGAGACCTAGTCTGAATTTTATTTCAGTAATCATCCCTCTGTCATGATTTGGACAACCCTTTTTGTGATTGATTATATATATCCAGAGAAATACTGCATGAATTCACAATATTGTGAATTTCTGTGCTGTACAGATAAAACTAGTGGATCAGCTTCACCATGAAACACACTATTGTGAAGTATGGAAAAATGCTTCTATCTTTAGAGGAAACCTGTAGTATATTCAATAATAAAACTAACAACATGGAGTTTGAAGTTTTAAGTCTTTTGGGATCCAGTTACTGGGTTTGACAAATTCTTCAACACTGACTGAAAATACAGAAAAATGTCTTCAGAAATTTAAAGCACTTTTTTCCTTTCTATCATGTATATTATAAACTATTAATCTCTATTGCTTAATACATACATGGAAAATTAGAAATTACTTCAAGCTAACGTCTCTATGTCAGGAAAAAAAAATTCCTAAGGAAACCTCCAAAATTAATTTCTCTAGACAGATATGTCATCCTGGGAGGCCACCGTGACTCATGGGTATTTGGTGGCATTGATCCTAAGAGTGGGGCAGCTGTGGTTCACGAGATTGTGAGGAGCTTTGGAAAACTGAAAAAAGAAGGTAATGTAATAAAAGAATAAAGCATGTTAAGAGTAACTACTCCTAGCAGTTCCCATTAGTTTCTTTGATATTTAAACATATGCTTGAAATTAAAAATGTGTATCTCTGATGCAAGAGATGTTGAGTCAAGATGTTTATTCAAGACTGATGTCTTAAATAAACAGGCTGCTGTGCGCCTTGGTGTATGTGAAGTACTTCAGCTCAAAAGAAGGTACACCTAGAGAGGAACAAAACAAAATGGGGATGGTGAAATAAACACAACATTTAGGTACAATTGACTACTCTGTATTTGAGGTTGGTCAGACTGGATATGTCAGTGGTGTTATAATACTGACACAGTGGTGAACTCATAAAGGCTTCTTCAGGGCCACACTGAGAGCCTTCTCAGCACTTGACTGTGGCCTGGAGGCATATTCAAGAATAAGTGAAGGATGTCAGTGTAATGCTGAGAATGAGCTGTGCAAACATAGTAGGAGGTAATGGTTAAAAATACCTCATGCCTACTTGCATTAGAATAGGAACAAATGTCAACTGCACCAAGTTTCTGTTGCTGTCAGAGCAAATGCTGTTTCCCTATCTGACATCCCATGGAGAGAAGCTGTGACATAAATACTGTGCTAGAGAAGTGTTCTTTGCCTGCCTATATTACACATTAAACCTATTGACATTTAGTTTTATTTCCATTTCTTCCCAGTAACTGAATATCAGGGGAAGCTGTCTCCGGAATGCAAATGGGAAAAAAAAATTAATTTAAAAAAAAAGGAGTAAAAGATGAAAACGTTCCAGTAGCTTCAAAGGAAACTTTGGGCTGAGGTACAGCGTCAGGACAATACAGCCTGTTCTATTTGGCCTGTGTTTAAATTGAATTGAGGACTTCAAGTGAAAGATTCTTATTTTGAAAGTGATCTGTCAAAGTTATAAGGAGTTGCTTAGGTTTTGAAATCTGGCATTTGAAAGACAGGTCAAAGAAGTTCTGTAATAGATATGAAAATATGTCACTTTTCTGTCAGAGTAAACACTGATATACAATGTATACTAGACTGAACAGAGCAAGAGGATTAGAAAAGCTTTTTTTCAAGAATTTGTGCACAGCACATTATTTTTCCTTAATCAGAGTTTTAGATTCTAGAAAATTTTCTTGCATTTAAAGGTGAGAGATGAAATAAGATATTTGGCTCAATATTGAAGTAGAGGAGAGATTGCTACAATAGCAAATCATTATTAGATAAGGTTACTGAAGTTGGTGTTAAAGTTCCTTATGTTCCTTAAAGTTCTCTTTCCCCACAGATCATGGTAAACAATCCGGCCCCCAAAAATGCCATATATTTTCACATCAGTCATGTAATAAGCAGCCTTTATTTTTGTAATAAGTTTTCATTGTCTTTCGTTTCAGGATGGAGACCAAGGAGAACAGTGATATTTGCAAGCTGGGATGCAGAGGAATTTGGCTTGTTAGGATCAACAGAGTGGGCTGAGGTAAACAAAGAGTGTTCAAAAAGAGATTTGCATGGTAGCTGCTCTTTGAGAAATCTGCACTAGAAAGAAGCACTTCTTCCCTCCCCCCCTCTTTTCCTTACACAATCTCTCTCTCTCCCTTGAGTTTCCTTTTGAACTACCAAGAATCTCTAGCTCCTTTCACATTATGATAACCTTCTATGAAATAGCTGTTTCTTTTGTGAATGGGAAGATAGTTCTGAGGGACAAAAAGTTTATCAGCATTTTCTTCCTTCTTTTTTTCTTTCTCTTAGGAAAATGCCAAAGTATTGCAAGCACGGGGAGTGGCTTATATCAATGCAGATTCTTCTGTTGAAGGTACATGGATATTACTTGTGTTTTACAAGAATAGTGATGGTATGACTGGGAGAGATTTTGTCTTGGAGATCCATGAGACCTTCAGTGTGATAATTTTTGTTGCATTAATTCAGAAATTAATATGTGGAGAAACTGTGGCTTAGAATCATAAAGTATCCTTCAGATATTGATGTTATTTCAGGGAAGAAGTCCTTTACAGTAGTGACCCACTGTTTGGGAGGTCATAAGAGAAACAAGAAGTGTTGTGCCCTTCGTTCTATGGCAACTCTTTAGAGTCAGCTTCTTCTCTTATAATGTGCATAATAATCATGGGGACATAAGAGAAGCTTTTAAGATTTGCTTCAAGAGCTGGGCTCTAATTCGACCTAACCAATAAAATGCACCAGGAAGATCACAGAAAGACTCTTCTCAGCTTGCTCCTTAAAAAGAGTGTAGCTTCCTACTCTCTTTCCTAATAAATAACGGCATGAAATTTCAGCTTAGGGAACTTCCTTCTTCAAATAGTTTTTCATGTTTTTTCAGGAAACTACACACTGCGAGTGGATTGCACACCACTGATGTACAGCCTGGTTTACAGTCTGACTAAAAAGGTAATATAATTTGAAATTTTTAGCTGGTATGTTCAGTCACTTACTTGATGGGGCTCTGGCTGTAAATATATGGTGTCATATCTTTCTTTTCTGATTGCAGTACCCTTTCTAGGTCAATAGCTAAGGAACTGGAGTTTTTTTCCCAGGATAGATAAGGGGATTCTAAGCTTATACCATTAAATTAGTAATTATTTGGGATTAGGGGGTTTTTCTGCTCCTCCTGTGAAAGTATTCTTTCTAAGAACAAAAGCATAAAAGCATGCTGTGAACCAGCGGACAGAAACAAGCATATACCTGGCTGCACAAATCAACTGCTAGAATGCCCATGGGTAGTAGGAGATTTTGGCTCCCTTTAGGCAGGGGAAGAAATTGGGGTGGCTACCATGTTGTTTTTTGTGTGATGTTTGGTCAATGTCCTCAGCTTCTGTGTACACTGTTAGTTATTCTTTGTCTCTGACCATGATGCTGTCACACATTTGTGTGGCCCAAAAAATTGAGAGAGAGGGGCCTTTCTCAGAAAATAAATAGCCACACCATCTTAAATGTAAGATGTTCCTTGCTTTGGCAGTGGGTCTTAGAGGCTGCCATTTTATTTCTGGTTTTTTTTTTTTTCTTTTTAACTTTATTATTCAGTGAACATTTAATTAGTTTTTGTATATATTTTAGATGCTGATGTGATATACATTCAACTACTGTGTGTATTTTGTGAATTTACTTTATCTGCCTTTATCTGCTTTATGTATTCAGTCATTTGATAATTTATTATCTCTTGGAAGCTGGCATTAGACTGGTGCAAAAGTAAAGGAAAAGTAGTAAATCAGTTTAATAATCTTTTGTCAATTAAAAGAGAGCAAATAAAATGTAGCTCTGTTAAATGTGGGTACCCAGATAAAGAGACTTCTGTCCTGAAGTCAAGAAGAGTTGGTCACCTTCAGTTCCCATGGTAACCTGTGCTAAGTGAAGGTGTTCAGGACTGTCAGGAAATCAGGTCAGCAGAGTCTCAGTTTGGACACCAAGAGCCATCATTAAAATCTTGACCTAAATACCAGTAAAATTTCTTGTGTAACGCTTCCTCGAGTTGGGAAGCAAAGGCTGATGAATGCATGTAACCACAGCTTGTTGGTAGCTGATGCCTGAAGAGAATGCTGATGAGGAAGCATGTCCCATGTGATCCCATCCATAGTTAATCTCTGGTAAAAAGTTTTCATGCTGATAGTTCTGTTCTATGGGGAATTTTCTTCACAGACAAAACCCTAAATAAATTAGTTTTAATTTGATTCCTATGGTGGAGTAATTCTTACATAAAAGATAGATTAAGAATAGAATATATATACATATAAAATATATATTATATAATATATAAATTAACAGATTCAAATCATAAAACCTCAGCAGTCCATCAATATAAAGGAAAGATGAAGAAACCTCCACAGTGTTTAAGCTGCTCAGTTACCTGCAAATTAGTCAGTAGTAGGGATGAACTTTAGAATGATTGTGATTTGTATACCTCTCTAGCAGCTATGATGACATAAACACCAGGTACTGTGCACTTTGCCCTTCTAAGGTTTCTTCTGCATCCATAAATGTATTTTTTGTGAACTGAAACAAGGTAGAAATAGTTTTAAATTAAACTAAGAAGAAATTGAATTTTTCTGCCAAAGTAAAGCAAAATATTTTGGTTTTGTGAGGGATTTCTCTTATGAATATTTAAATTAAATGGCTGAAAATCTCATGAAGAAATATCATAATTAAAACATTGACTTGAAAAGTTTTGCTTTCTTTGTGGTAAATTTAGATGGTTTTCTTGATCTAAATTTACCTATTTTTTAGCAAATAAACTATTATTCTGGAAAATGTTACGCATTTGAAGTGTTAAAATGGAAATGCAGAAAGGTTGAGGGACTTAAGATGACACACTCATAACCCTAAGCCATAGGCTTGATGTGATGACAGGTTGTTGACTTGTTGTTTGGTAACATTTAACATTTAAAATTGTACCCTCTGTCTTTTTTCTAGATACCAAGTCCTGATGAGGGGTTTGAAGGAAAATCTCTTTATGAGAGCTGGTATAAAAAAAATCCATCAAGTGAATATAAAGATGTCCCCAGGTCAGTGGCAAAAGAAAATTAATTACATACCAACCATTACATTACAAACCCAAACTTGTAGAGTGTGGGTTTTAAAGAAATACTCATGAAAAGCTGAGTCCTGAAGAGAAATGATGTGATTCTCAGCTGATATAAATTCCAGAGTTGTAATGATTGCAGCTGATACACTACTGTACAGCAGGTTTGTGAACCTGTCTTTGTAGATGGGCAATACATTAAAAGTGTTCTTTTAGTTTATAGAGGTTTAGACAAATAAGGGTAGTATGCACAAGCCAGTGGCAATTACACAAGATGTTAACTCAACAGCTTTCCTTTGGATTTTTTTCCAGTCTTCTGGAAGCCTCTGAGTTTGGGTGGCTGGGGAGCACACCAGGCAGGATTTTACAACATTGTCCTACCAGGGGGTTTCTACAGGATCTCAAAAGCTGATTTTATTCCATGAAGCCATGCTTCATGTACTACTGTGATTTCTCTGAGTTGAGAGCTTGGGATAGTGGAAGTTCATTGGAAGGGGGAAGGTTACTGGTTCTTGTCAGTAAAAAGGGTGACTTCGATCCTCAGAAAATACAATTGATGAGGTGCAGGTAATTCAGGGGTCCAAGGCAGTTCATGGTGTGTTGACAGAGAGCACACTGGGCAAAGACTTTGTGGTGAGTGGTGACTGACTGCTGAATAAATAACTGCCATGGTATACTTGGAAGCAAACTAAAATTATACCTTAAGTATTGTCACTCAAGACATTTCCCTCTTTCTTGTTTAAAGAATAAATAAACTGGGTTCTGGCAATGACTTTGAAGCATTTTTTCAACGTCTTGGCATTGCTTCAGGCAGAGCACGTTACAGTAAGAATTGGGTAAGTCTGTGTCTTTGTAGTTTGGTCACCCTTGTTACTGCCTGAATAACTTCACGTGAAAGGAGCCATTTAGACTTCCAGCTTTTTAGGATAGGACAGTTCAGTCTGTCAGAGTGGTGTCTAATTACTACAACTGTATGTGCTACCTCAACACAAATATGTAATAAATAAGAATGATCAACTTGTCACTTAGACGAAAGGACTTTTGCTCAGGGTAATTGGATGTGCTCAAAATTACCTGTGGCTGATGAGAGCTTCTGAGTAGCTTATGGTGAGTTTTGAATTATTTTTAACACTTTATGAAGCTTTGAATTCAAAATGGTTTGTGTTTTATTGAGAATATGGGTTGGACTCTGGAGTATAGTGTGAGAGAAGATTATCTGAGAAATGTTCAAGGAGCAAGCTATTCAATGTGGTCATTTCCTCTGAAAAGGAAGGAATATCCAATGACACAAACAAATGATTATTGAATCCAAGCAAGAGAAGAAATCCAATCTCACCTGGGTTTAGCCAACTGAAAGTTATGTGTCTGTGCTTAGGTACCTTCTTTGGGCTGTGTACATGGTCAGCAGAGAGAGATTTCTCTGTATAGGTTCATCTCTGTATAGGTTAATGACTAAAAGAGCTACTACTGACCAGTTCTTCTCCTTAGACTATCTACAGTGGCTACATAGAATTAGTATGACCTGAACACTTAAACTTGACCGTGCCTTGAATCCCACAGCAAAGCCACACTGAAATAGACATAGCTGAATAATGCTTTTGTTTTGGCTTGGTTTTCTTTGTTTCAGAACGTGGAAAAATACAGCAGCTATCCAGTTTATCACAGTGTCTATGAAACCTATGAAATTGTGGAACAGTTTTATGATCCCACCTTCAAGAATCATCTGACAGTAGCTCAGGTACGGGGAGGGCTGGTGTTCGAATTGGCCAACTCTGTTGTGCTTCCCTTTGACTGTAGAGATTATGCATCAGCTGTGAGCAACTATGCTCACATCATCTATAATTTGTCAAGGAATCATGAAGAGGACCTGGCAACATACAATGTATCCTTTGGTACGTACAGTCTTTCTTTACATTCCTCCTCTGTTAATGTTAACAGTGCCTTATATTAATGGATGTCTTAGTCATGACCTGGTATTTACCTTGTCCTGTATGAACAGTAAATAAAACAAGAGCAGTGCCCTCCATTAATTTAAAATGGGAATATTTTGTCACTAGCATGCCTGTGTGGGGACTATGCCACTGCCAGATAGAGCTGACACTTACAGTTGCATGTGCTTTGACCTGGGTATGATTCGGTATTGACAATAATGTATCATTGTCATGTTTCCTTAAAAAAAAAAATCACACTGTTTTGCAGCTTATTGTGTTGGATAATTCTGCACCTGAGAAACTTTTTTTAAATTAGCAATATTATAGAATATTCAGTTTAGTATTTTAGTATTTCTAATGGCCAATGTCAGGTACACGTGCGTGTGTGTACACACACACAAACATTCTCAGTCTTTCTCAAAACTCTGTCTGGAGGGACATAACGGTAAAACACAGGTTGCTGGGATTTATAAAATCTCAGACCTACTTGAACAGTCTGATTCTGGTTCCATGATCCAGTTTTTGATATTTCTTTACATTCTTCAGGCAGCAAATGCTAAACAATATTCACAACAATACTTAACTGCTATTGTTTCTAGGAGAGGTTTTCACGCAGAATTACATACTTTTTAATGTAGGAATATGGAATCATCTTCCTTCAGTGAGACTTTTAATAATTCATTATCACAGTGGAAGATAAATCTTTAATTGAAGAATTTGATTTGTTAAATGATATCTTCAGAATCTGAAGTTAAATACTTTTCTCCTGCTCCCTCCAGATGCTCTGTTTTCAGCTGTGAAGAATTTTACAGAAGTTGCTGCTAGCTTTCATGAGAGACTGCAACAAATTAATCTCAATAAGTAAGTTCAACTCTTTTTTTCTTCCTGTCAAATGCTCCATGTAGTCCTCTGAGCTCAAGAGGACTTAGTCTTCATTTGCTGCCACTTAATGGAAAAAAAGAAATAAACAAGGTGTATTTGTGGCATGCTTTATGATGAACTTTCAAGAAATTCTATGCACCACCTATGCCAAAAGGCCTAGTTTGCACTTGACTTAATTCTTAATTTATTCTTTTTAGGCCATGCCCAGGATGACAAGCCAAACTTCCTTATGTATATACATATATGTATGTTCCATTTCTTGGGAAGAATCTAATTTAGCCATATGCTTATCCTTATGGAACACTGAGAATAAAAGCCATCTTTTTAATGGCAGCAACTTTCAGATAAAGGAGTTAACAGTAATCTCATATGCAAAAGATGACATTTATGACATATGACATGTATGTGACATTTTCAAAATGGCTTTATTGATGGATGGCCTAAATCTATTCTTTATCTCAACCAACCAGTTTCAGTTTCTGTTTACACTACTGTAAACTTGAAAAAAACTCCTTAATGATAGTAGAGTTACTCCAGTTTTACTGTGATATAAATTTTAACATTTTTTATTGGTGAATGCCCTTGAAGGTCTGCAAGTTACTTTGGATGTAAACCACCAAGCCCACATATATCCTGTAAAACCTTGTCACAGTTCTTTTATTTATTAAGCATCAATAGTATGTGCAGGGCTATTAAAAGCACACAGACACAGATGGTCTCTGCTCCAGGGAATTTAAAATCTACCATCAGAAATACACAATTCTCAGAAGGCTTAAAAGAGGATTTTAACATCACAGAGTTCCTTTTTCTGATATGTTGTGATTTTACATAAAAACAAATGGAATTTTATTGAAGTAATTTGTGGCTGGTTGGCTTTCTGGAAAAGAGGGTCCTTAGAAAACTGTTGTACAAAAGAAGAAAATAGTCTAAGCATCCTCATTGAAAGGAAATAAAGGAATGAGAGAAATAAGAGAGAAAACATCCGAAACACTGTGTTTTGATGCTATCACTTGGACTTTAAAAACAGCTTTAGGAGACTTTCCAGTTATGAACCAGACTCACAGAGTCTACATAATTTGGTTATGCAGGTTAGCTGATAGCATGGGCTATCTTTTGTGGCCTACACCTAAACTTCAACATCCCAGATCTACTGTCCTTTATAAATCCGGATGTGTATGCTGGGATAAGAGTAGGTCAAATACACTGCTAACATATTCAACATATTCCCTTTTTTTTTTCTTTAGTCTGCTTGCTGTCAGATCACTAAATGATCAGCTAATGTTTCTAGAAAGGGCTTTCATCGACCCTCTTGGATTACCTGGCAGGCCATTCTATAGGTGAGAAAGGTTTACTTTTCACTTTCCTCATGGATTACGCTATGAAAATTCCTTTAAGATTTACAAGTCTCTCAGTGGAGTTATGATGATTTTATTCAACACAGCAAAAGTACATGAGACAGGAGGAATAAGATAAAAAAGGGAAATGACATTGGGAAAAACTTCAGTGTGATACACTGTACTGAATGAGGAAGATTCTTGTTGGAAGCCTATTCAGATAATTTCTCTTGGTTTGATTTTACTTCTAAACAGATGTAAAAGTTTAGCCCTGGAGTAATTTTAAATAATTTTAATTGTAGGAAATTCAGGAAGTTGTTCTTATTATTTGACAGTGAAATAGTATATAATTGAAGAACCTACAATTTGATCAATTTTAAGAGCACAGCCATGCAAGCAAGTGTAGTGTGGAGGGCAGTACTGAAACAGCAGGGAAGGAAATCAGTGGTCCTCTCATCCAGGTAAAGAAGTAAATCTTATTTAAGAGGCAGTAAATCAAGTTTAGTTTTATAATGTAGCTTATGTTATTTTCTTTCTTCATGGACTTTAGCTACAATTGCTGCAATAATCTTATTTATTTACATCTTCAGTGTCAAGTGTTTACAGCTGGTTTATAAAATGTAAAATAGTATGTTTTATTTTCCTAACACATAATACTGTTATTTTTTCCCTCAACATCCCTACAGACATATTATCTTTGCTCCAAGCAGCCACAACAAATATGCAGGAGAATCCTTCCCAGGAATCTATGATGCCATGTTTGATATTGAAAGCAAAACTGATCAGCATGAAGCCTGGGAAGAAGTGAAGAGGCAGATTTCCATTGCAGCTTTCACTGTGCAGGCAGCAGCAGACACACTGAAAGAAGTAGCATAAATATGAACAATATAGTCATCAGTGAAGACTAAATGTGGCAGTTTGCAGAAGCCTTAAAAATGGAGCATTTGAAAACACTAGGACAATTATGACAAAGAACAAAAAATCAAAAAAATCTTGGTCTTTGCAAATAATATACCCAAGTTTAATGCATTTAGTAATGTTAACAAGGTAATGTACTCCATTCTGGGAGGTCAGGATTTAGATGTCTTCTGAATTGAGACTCATAATTTCAGGTTTTCTTCCAGCTTTGTATTTTAAGAATATCTAACCACTGGATTTATTTTCTGAGTTTTGAATTTTTCTAGCTTGATTAATATAGCGGTCTCCATAGTTCTTCCAGAAAACAGAATTAATTTAGTGTTTCTATCAGTTAATAATTTTGTTGTTGCCTTTTTGGTATTTACCCTGGGATTGCATAATTATACCTTAAAGACCTCTCAGCCCTCCTTTTCCACAAAGATTGAGATGGACGTGGAGATGGGAAAACTGTCACATACCATGTGCAGGATCTATAATAATCATAACAAGTTTTGGGCAGCCAGCCCAGAATACTCATCCATGACATTCTTTTCCTCACATGCTGAACCTTGCAGCTGTTTGCAAATAAATTTAAGCAAGAAGATTTTAGTCACTTGAATAAAAACAAGGCAATACATCTTGTCAGACATATAGTCATCTCACAAAATGTCTTTCAAGATGAAGACCCCATTGTTATCCTTTTAACTAAAATCTACCCTTGCTATGCCTTGTCTCTGTAGAGGTGTTTTTAATATGAAGACAGAATCAAAGAAAACTCATGTCCTTAGTTTGAAAGGATACTAAATTATTAGCATTTTGTAGAAGCTGTATATCTGATTATCATGTGCTACTTACTCTTATGACAGACCATGGGGCAACCAAGATCAGACAGAGAAGACTCAGAAAATCAGATCCCTTCATCTCAAATTTTGCCACTGGACTTTTACTGACCTCTTATACAGCTAATATTTTGTGTGATTTCATGTGTCATGTTTCCTGAGATCTCTACCATTTCTTAAACTACTGTGCTGTGATCCAATGGTTTTCAGTACTATGGCATATTGTTTTCTTTTCCATGAGGTTTCATTTAATCATAAATATTTCTGCAATTCACATTAAAACCTGTTAGACAAGTTACTGTAATTAAGTCATTATTTTGCTTAACTGTTGGTCTTTCTGATAAAATAATCTAATTTATCAGATAATAGGAATTGCTCTTATACCCATAGTTATTACCCAGTTATTTTCACTTTTTTTTATGAAACTGATTGGAATAAAATGATGGAGATGTCTTCCTGCAAATCAGTGCTGATGGGAGACATTGTTGACTCAGTTTTGTCACTTCTGGCTGCTCCACTGCCCCTCTTTTATCAGTGGAGAATTCATTATGACTATCTATAATCCACCTCTGAAGAAAATTAGCCAGGTTAGTTTAGTTATCTTACCCTAGATGATTTTGTCTGCAGCAATCAGGACAATGATAAGCCAAATCCACCATGCAGAGAGGGACAGCAATAAACAGCTCCAGTTGACCAGGTGGATGCAGTAACAGTATTTTTCTATTGCTGAGGAGGATGAAGTGAAGGGCCAAACTCCAAAATTATGGAGATCTTTCTCTATGTTACCTGTTTGCTGCTTCAGCAACTTTTTCTTTCAGTCCAGAAGACATAATTTTTTAATCTTTGGCTGTAGCATTATTTCATTTAAGTTTAATTAGGGCCCTTTTTAGAAAGAGCAGATAATATACAATGTCCTGGCCCAGGACCACACAAAACACAGAAGTAGTTACAATCTTAAACTACAGCAACATCCATAAAAAAAGAATCTGTTGCCTATTTCCTAATCACTGCAGGGAACAGGATACAGGAAAAGAAATTTTCTCTTTCCTAATGACTACAAGCTGGAGACATAGGCTTGTGTAAGCCTCACGAAGTTCAACAGGGACAAGTGCCAGGTGCTGCCTCTGGGTCAGGGAAATTCCAAGCACAAATCCAGGCTGGGCAGAGAATGGATGGAGACTAGCCCTAAGGAGAAAGACTTGGAGGTGTTTGTGGATGAGAAGCTCATTGTGACCTGGCAAAATGCACTTGTGGTCCAGAAAGCCAGCTGCATCCTGGGCCTTCACCAAGAGAAGTGTGGCCATCAGATTGAGGGAGTGGATTCTGGGCTGCTTTTGTGTGGCCCCACCTGCAGTGCTGTGTCCAGCTCTGGGGCCCCAGTGTAAGGAATCTAGAGAAGAACCATTAAATCACAGGCATGGAGCACCTCTGCTGTGGAGACAGGCTGAGAGAGCTAGGGCTGTTCAGCATGGAGAAAAGAAAGCTTCTCACAGCACCTTCCAGTACCTAAAGGACCTAAAGAAGGCCGGAGGGGGACTTTTTATTAAGGACATGTGCGACAGGGCAAGGAGGAATGGCCTTAAGGTGAAGTGCACAGTCCTTTATTCTCTTGGCCTCACTGGGTACATTCTTTGTGGAAGAAAGGGTCAAAGTTAGCAAGCTGCGCTTGTCAGCTGCCAGCAATGTAAACTTTTATTTGGAATCTGATAATGGTCTCCTGAAGCTCAAGATAAGACTCAGACTCAAAGAATCAACATCTACTACCGTTGTAATCTCATAGAAAGACTGCAGAGGCCGTGAGAGAGTTCAGGGGACTGTGCAACTGGCAGAGTCAGAAGGAAACTACTGATTTGAAGTTGCAGTTAAACATTCCCCTGTTGCCATTTTTCCTGCCAGAGCTGTCTTTCCCACAGATCAGGGTCCCTTGATCTCTCAAGCCACAAGTTCAACCTTTAGCCCAGCAGTAGGTCAAACAGCACAACAGTAGTGTATCTTTGTTGCTGCAGATATTATGCTTTAGGGCCCAGTTACTGAGCAGCCACAACCTACAGTTTACAAGCCCTGGCATTCATTCTGTGTTTCATGTACCACGACTGGCTTTACTAATTGGCTGAATAGCAGAATTATGCATCCAACACACAAATGCATGCTAGTTCTGCATTTGGCATGTGTATCCTTGCCAAATATTTTTGAGCTTTTTTAGTTTACCAGGGATTTATGTGTTTTAAGTGAGTAGAGTGTATGTAGCTACCTGGTTCAGCTGAACCTCAGTTGAACCAGCTGAGTGAGCTTCAGCTGAACCTCACTCTTGTTTTTCACTGTCAGAATGAGAAATTCTCACTACTCCTGAACTCAGCATGAGGCATATGCAGTAACTAATAATTTTCATGATAATTCTAAAAGTGATACTAATCTAAACAAGTACTCTGTGATCAGGAGCTTATGGTTTGGACCGTTTTTCTCACCTATGATAAGAAAAGGAGTCCTTTTACCCTGTAATCTTTTCAGTTTGTTTTGCGTAATTTCTCTGACATCTTTGGGTTGGCCTTATCTCCTTTTAGCCTCAAACTCTAACCAAAAAGTTTGGTTAGACTGAAGTGGGTGTTTTCAAAATTGAGTAAAATGCCCAGGTTCTATCAGCAATTCACTTGTAGAGGTATCTCACACTGGTAATAGCTTAGTTCTAGCTGGAAAAGCCCCATGTAAAATAACAGGGTGATGAATGTGGCCTTGATATTGCCAGGAAAGGACTCAAAGGAAGATGAATCTTTTGGGCTGCTGATCATCTTAAGAGCTCTAAGGTCTCTCCTTGGGTACAAAATGAGATGATCAGTAACAGGTAAGAGTGAGATGAGGTTTCGGTTGTAGCAGCTTCTTCCACCTTGTCACATATGTGACTTTGCATTCCTGACATGCTTCATTTTGGACCTCACATGTCAGGATCATTTTTCTCTGACTCCAGTTATTCTGAGGAGTATTTGTAAGACTTCGTACTACATCTTTGGCAAAACCTCATCTCTCCTGTTTCACCTGGGTGAATGATAGTTACTCAGCCTTCACATGCTGATTTTCTTCCAAGGACTTTGTAAGTAAGATAACTCAGGGACACTTTTGCAACCTGTCAGCAAGCCAATACAAAATGTTTGTATGTAAAACAGGTATGATCCCAGGGGGACAACAAAAATTCTTGTATGGTAATGTCACTCTTTTTAGCAGCCTGCACAGCACACCAAGCTGATGCATGGAATACAATACAACAGTTTGGATTGGAAGGGTCTTCCAAATACCATCTAGTCCTCTCCCCCCCTGCAGTGAGCAGAGACATTTTCAACTGGACTAGGTGGCTCAGAGCCCTGTCCAACATGACCGTGAATGTTTCCAGGGATGGGACATCCGCCAACTCCCTGGGAAACTTGTGCTAATTACTCACCACCCTCACTGTAAAAAAATTTCTTCTTTATATCTTGTCTTAATCTACGCTCCTTAGTTTAAAACCATGACTTGACATATTGCAAGGCCCTACTAAAAAGTCTGTCCCCATTTGTATTGGGTTTGTGTGGCAATGTTTTCATAGTGAGGGGCTACAGTGGCCACTTCTGTGAGGAGCCCTGGAAGCTTCTCCTGTGTTTGACAGAGCCAATGCAAACCAGCTCTGAGATGGCTGTGGGCAAGGCTGAGCCCATCAGTGGTGGTGGTAGCACCTCTTGGATAACAGATTTTAGAAGGGGAGGAAAGTTACTGTGCAGAAGCAATTAGAGCCAGACTAGAGAGGAGCAAAAAATGTGTGAGAGGAACAGCCCCAGAGACCCCAAGGTTAGTGCAGAAGGAGGGGAAGGAGGTGCTACAACTGTCAGAGCAGAGATTCCCCTGGAGCCCAGGGTGCACAGAGCAGTATTCAGAAGTCTCACCTGGCCTGTAGCTGTTACCCCAGAGCAGGACACAAATGCTGCCCTGTATAGGTTTGCTTTGTCTAGAAGTTTAGGACACCCTGTGAGCTCCCAGATGACATTGGCTGTTTTTCTGTTAGGAAGTGAACAGTCTCAGTGCAGAATAATTGAAGTGCCTAAAGTTAGGTGCTTATCACACTTCAGATGCTCTAGGATGTCTGGACTGATCCCAGGATGGCCCTTGTGTTACATGGGGAAACGCTATGGCACAAAGGAGCTGGGAGTAAAGAAGGTTAAGCTGAAAAAAAAGGTTGCAATGTGGGAGAAGATGTCTTAATTTTTGGCTGTATTTCTCACTATCCAAGTCTGTTTTAATTTGTAATGAATTACTTTTCCCTGAGTGAAATCTGTTTTGCTAATGATGGTAATCAGCAAGTGATACCCCTGTGTTCATTTCAGCCCATGAGCTTTTTAATCTTATTTCCTGCCCCAGTCTTGTTGAGGAGGACATGTGATTGCAAACAGATTTACACTGTATGTTATACTCCCATTTAATTGTAACATAATATACTCCACCTGTGGCTAATCTATGGCATGTAAGAACATGTCACAACTAATAACTGATGGCAATAGGGCTGTATTTTAAGTGGTAGAAGCCATTTGGCTGCTGCTTGTTGTTCAACCTCAGCATTGCTAATGCCCTTGTCACTTTAAAAAGACATTCCCATAGAAATAAATACATTTCATACATTCTCACTGTTGCTATTCTTACGTTCTTCCTCCACTGATGTTATTATCATGTGAGGTCTAATTTTGATAGCAATCTCCAAAAGCCCTTGTCACTTTACTGTCTATTATGTGCCAGTCCTACACCTGTGGTGCTATATAAATGCTAATAATACATCAATATGCTCATTCTTTGTGAGATCTGTAGGTGGAATTCCATCTGGTTTGTATATGTCAATTCAGATGCTGGTGTGAAATATCATTGCTGTTCAGAATTTGTGATGATTTATGAGCAGTTGGGAAATGACAGGAAAAAAATCACGGGACTGGACCTGCTCATCATTTGAACAAAGACATCCAGCCCTGTGCTTAAGACAGTGGCTGTGACTGGTGTGGAATACCCAAGTGGTATAATTTTCCTCTGAAAAGCCCTAGTTTAAGTAATTAGGACATTAACCACTCTTTCCTGCTTTTTCTGAATATTTTCAGCTCATCATAATGTATTTAAGAAAGTTTTGGTACTCAGAGTACTGACATTTCTTTCACAAACAGTATTTACTTTGGGCTTTGGGAGTGAGTAGTAGGAATTTGGAGCATGCCCAGGCTCCCAGAAAAGCTTTCCTGCCTTCAGCCAAATAACTGGTCTCAAATGGGCAAGTCCTCAGCTCCAGAAAGATCAGTCTTTTCTTCCATGCAGCCACAAAGGAACTCGGCATTAGGGAGTGATGTGCAAGGTCAGAGTAAGTTTATTCAAAATGTGATGATTCTGTGAATGTCTTTTGACTATTCCCTGGGCTGCAGTTATTTCCTTGTCCATGAGATACTGATGGATTTGACTAAATTAGACTAGGAAAACTTGATCTTAAGAACCTTGTAATCTTAAGTGCAAGTAGCTAGAGAATATAGGAAATAAATTTGTGACTTTTCCTAGTTGCAAACTGGATAATGTTTGGCCAATCTAAATTATATTCTCAGCTGCTCTAAGTGTACATCCTTGCTAAGGATTCATGTTACCATGGATTAAAAAGGGAAGCAATTCAGTGTTTCTTTGGTAAAGAGGAAATAAGTTTTCCTTTAATTTAATCTCTTGGCCACTTCCACTGGAACAGGTTGTGAACAAGGCTAAATCAGGAACTTTCAAAACCAGAAAGTCCTGATAATTAGTAGAAATTAGCATCTTAAATACTACATGCACATTGCTTGGTGCACAGCCTGGATACATATTTGTTGCAGAGATACACACCAAGCTACACAGGGGCTGTCTGGTGGGGTGAGACTGAGGAATGGAAGAGTTTAATTGCATTTGGAAAACCACTTCATCACCATCACCCAGGGATTAAGGCTGCTTAGGCAGCATGAGAACAGAGAAGCAAAGAAGGCAGGGACAGCCCTGGGGCTGCGGGTGGAAGGAGGAGGAGGAGAAGGGGGAGGAGGAGGAAGGCAGCTGCTTGCCAGCCCCCAGAGCCTGCCAAGCTGCCGGCCAGTGCTGACCGTATGGCCGGGAGCAGGAGCAAGGCCACCCTCGGCGTGTGGCTCGTGTGCCCTGGGCTGCTCGGCTGTTTCTTGCTGGGCTTTCTTACAGGTGAGTCCAGAGACGCAGGGGCTCAGCCCCCAGCTTCCTTCCCCGCACACACTTGTGTGCAGCCCCTGTTGGGATTAACTAACCAGCAGGGAGATTGTGCTACTCTTCAGAGGCATGATAAAGTATTTGTCCCGCTGCTTTTCTAAGCTTTTCAGTCCAGCAGTTTCAGTTTTCAGGGAGTGAGGAACAGAACTGCTCTGTGCTTCAGCTCAGGACAAGCCCTGGTGAGCTGACAGCTTCCCAAAAGAGGCAGCCAGGCATTCAAAGAGAAAAGATTAATACAAGAGTTTGAGACTTCAGCGATTCCAAGATCTCCCAGATTTTTCTTTTTTTAAAATTTTCATTTCCTGTTTTTTACTGAAGATATTTTTAAATGCTCCTATTCTGTTGCTATTTTAGAAATTAAGGGTAGAATGTAGAGGAGGAGTTTGACTGACAGCCAAGTTACTGAAGTTTTCATTATGCACAATGAACTTTACTAGAGATTCTTTTCTGAAGTCACTTGCAGCATTTGATTTCAAGGTAAAATTGCATGTCCTTTTTAAACTTGTGTTTTAACACAAACCTAACACTAAAGCATCAAGGAAAAATCCATGAGAGCTATTAAATATGTAAAATATTAGTTTAATTTTGGGGATCCCTGAGCTGCTAATTTCTGGTGCTTGTGCTATGCTTATACATTTCCCTGAACATCAGCTTTTGGCCCAGCTCCAAAACAGATACTGGGCAAGATGGACTTTTAGTCTGATCCAGCATCGCTGTTCAGTTCAGAGTCTTGCTACAATTGTATTTAAGTGTAACAGGTCGTCTACACTGTGCACATGACAGCACATGAATTTATTTTTCTTATGAAAATTTTCCCACTTTGGGGTTGTCTAACTATAATAATAAAAGGATTTTGTTGTTGTTGTTTTTCTTAAGACAAACTCATACAGTTTATATACCTCTCCTACTACTATTTATGGCTACTGAATAAACATTTTAAAACTGGCTTGGGTGACAGTTAACTTTATTCTTTTAATTATTAAATAAACTAACCCAAGTCTGTAACTATTACAATGCTGGCAGGGTGGCTCTTGAGTCCTGGACCTTCACTTTAAATCTGCTTACACATCTATTTTAAAATATATGCATAAACTAAATAAACTAATTTCATCATGAGTATCAAGAGTTCAAACCTCACACTACAAACAATTAATTGAGAATTTAAACTATATTTTTAAATTAATAAGAGATGATTCTACCTTAAAAAGGAGATTTACCAGGGATTTAGGGTTTGCTCTTTTCATTATGTCACTTTTAGGCATTTCAGTCAATGAAATATATTTTACTTTTCTGCTTGAGCCCTCAGACACTGGCAGAGGGTGCTCTAAGCCCTGTTCATCCTTGTGGTTTTAACTGATTAGTACCACAGGTTGCACCTGTGCTCAAATGTGTGAGGACATTCTTGCTAAGTAGGAAACTTTTCAAATGTGTTTCAGGATGGTTTACAAAACCGACTGAGGAAAACCCCAACTCTTCAGATGTCCATCAAAATGTGAGACAGAAACTTGTAGCTGAAATGAAAGCAGAGAACATCAGGAAATTTCTTCGGTAAGCCTTGTGCATCGTTTTTTGAAGAATTTTATCAGTCAAAAAAGCCAGAAAGTGATAACATCAGCTCCAAGAAAGGGCCTCTGCAAGCAGAGCTTTTAAGATGCTTTAGAATTGTTTAGTTTGTACAAAATGTCTGAGGGAAGAAGGGAAAGGCTGAAAACTCTTCTGTTCCCCCCCTCCCCATTTTTGAAGTGGTTGTACTGTCAAGTGTGCTTCACTCAGCTGCATTTCTGCCAGTGCTTACCAGTCTTCATGATTTCCCATCTTCATGATTTAATGAAGTGTGCCTTTTTTTTTTATTCACAAGTATCTGAAGCTCTAATCTCAGATAACTGTTTTCTTTCAGACTGAGATGATTTTACTCTGTTTGGAATACAATGATTGACATGAATTACATCTGACTGATCATCTGTTTAATGTCTCTTTAAACTTTCAGTTTGAGCAGCTAGTCTAAGTAGAAAATTATTCTATTAAAAACTAATGCTACAAATTTTCATGGCACTGAGTTGCATGTATACTTACAATTTATAATTCCTTTAGTGTGGCCATAGTGGATATTGTGCTGTTAATTGGGAGCTCTGACATCCCATTATACCCTGTCTCCTGTTTCTGAGATAAAGAAAGGGCTCTGTCTGTGGTCAGTGTGTGTGTATAGTAGGTTAAGGCTTGCATTATGTTAGTAAATATAGGTTTGGGCATTGTAACACATCCATGCAGGTCTTTAAAAACATCTAAAATACTAGGGATATAAAAATACACTTTTTTTTTCCATTCTGTGAAAATGAAAAAAAAAAAAAAAACACATTATTTAGTATATTTATACTTTCAATTGAGGAACAAATATATTCACATGAAAAGGAAATAAATACTAACTCTGGTTAGTAAAATGTTTGTATTTGGCATGTTAGTCAGCAGCTGCATCAAGAATGTCAAAGAATTACTGGCAAATTTGATTTCTATACATTTATTATAAACCCAAAAGGTTTCTTTGGGTAATAATAATAAGTTTTTCAAGTCTACAGGCCCAATCTTATTTTGTATCCATTGCTTTCAGTAGATTGGAGAGTTCCTGAAAATTATGTTTGAGTGAGAATCTAGGCAGCATAGCTCTGTAATTAGGCCAAAGTCTCTTGGCCACGGGATATTAATGGTTTCTCATTTGTCTGCTTGGGCCAAATGCTTCATGCTCGTTAGGGTTTTTTTTTGCCTAAATTCAAATAAAAATCAGGAAATGCAGAGAAGTTGTATTAACACACTATCCAAAAAGTTTGTCAAAAGCATTAAAAAAGTGCACTTGAGAATTTGGTTCCATATTCTTTATTTTACAGACTGCTACATTTGCTTTTATCACTTGGGGAAAAAAAATAGGGGTCTCAATAAGTGCAGACAATTTGGTCTTAGCATTGTATCAGAGCTCTAGAAAGGGTTAAACTATTTGGAAGGGAAACATTTGAGAAAAAAAAAAAAAGTCATGTGTGTTTTTCCTGATGGCATATGTAGTATTTAGTGTACTTAAAGAATTAAAAGGTATTAAAATACTAGTGGGAATTAAAGCACAAGAGGCAAACAAGCAACAGGGTTTGGCAAAGATTGCTTCCCAAATTTGGTGCACACCCTCACAGTTTAAAGAAAGGGAACAATGACAGCAGAGAGCAAAAGGTTGTGGTCTACTTAGAGACTCTGGATAACCTGGATGCATTCAAATTCCGGGGCTAGGTGGAACTCATGTGAAAGACCTTTATGTTATGATTGTAATGTTGCTGTAGATGAGACGTTCTGATGGTTTCAGGAGGCCCCAGGTGGCTGAAAAAGGCTGATAGTGTTCCTGTCTTAATAAGGACAACCTGGAGGAACTCTCAGCTGGTCAGCTTCAGGTCTGGAAGGGTGACAAAACATCCTTTTAGAATCTGTTTTCAAACAGAGAAAGGACAGAAATATATTTTGGAAGAGTCAGCATTTATTTACTATTTGTTTGGATGGTCAGCATAATGCCTTCTGGAAGGAAATGACTGGGGCTGTGTGCATGAGGGGAGAGGTTGTAGTGGCTGTAACAACCTTGGCTTTAACAAGGCTATTGGACATCATTCTCCTTTGGAGGCTGAGGGAGTGCACACTGCAGAACAAGGGTTGAAAACAGTCTGAACTGATATTAATCATGGTATTTGCTACCACTAATTAATGGTAATTGCTGGTATCTGACATCTGTGGGGCAGCCATTGACAAGTAGCCTGTTGGGAATTGGAAGCTGATGCAGAGCACCTGGCTGACTGATGAGCTTTCACCATTCCTTACTTGTTCACTGGGCCAAACAAATTGCACACAGGTTTCTGTAGGGCAGCCCAGAGGGACTGGATTGTTTGTGACTGTTCGTCAACTTTATGTGTTATATCTGATATGGAAGTAAATGTTGTTAAGAAGGTTTTGTTACTGAGGCTTTTGATTATGGAAAAAGAGCAAACCTGTGCAGATAATTTAATGATTTTCAAGTTAAACTTATTGGGGCATTAGGACAGGCTGTGATGATGGTACAAATCTATGATCAGATACCAGAATTATCTGGAAGGCTCCTCTCTGAATACATAGCTTTCCTTTATTCATTCCTGCTTTTTGCATACTGTTAGTATTCCTTTGCTGAATTTTTGACATTGATTTCCATTGCTTGTGTGTGATGTGGCTATACAAAGATCCTGTTATGCAAAGAAGAAAGTTCATTTGACTTATCTTAAGGCCTCAGGAAAGATCCTGTGCTCTGAGTATTTTTTGTTCATGTCCTGATGCAGACTCTGATAAGCAATCATGTGTTACAGCTCACACTTTAAGACCTTACTGTCCATGCAATATGTCTTGAAGATTAGCTTTATAAACACTGATCCTACTTCACTATTGTGTATCTCTGCACTTGCTGCTTACCAGTGGTTTTCTGTTTTGTTCTAGGTCATTTACCAAGTTGCCTCACCTCGCAGGAACGGAACAGAATCTTCTTCTTGCCAAAAAAATTCAAGGCCAGTGGAAGGAATTTGGATTGGATTCAGCAGAACTTGTTAATTATGATGTGCTTCTTTCATACCCAAATGAAGAGCAGCCAAACTACATTTCATTAATTGATGATCAAGGGAATGAGGTGATCTTTTCCATGAGAAAACTTTGTTAATGTAAAACTTAAAAATCCTCCAGTGATTTCCTGTTAAAAAAGTGTCATCCTCTGTATTCTCACCTACTCAGCTCAGCATGTGCCTATATTCTTAAAAAATAATCCACTGCAAAGGGAATTCATATTTAGAAATGGTTTTCCAAGCTATGCAGAAACCACAGCAAAGTGGCTGAGATCTCACTGCCTCATATGGAAGACGGAGGATGTGTGGAGAGGCTGCAGTTAACACCAGTAGACCATAAGGTGCTAAAGGGTTCAGCTTAAGGATAGATCTAGCCTTATATCCTGTTTCCATAAACAGCTTTAAGTGGATGCACAGGGATGTTTAAGAACAAAGAAATGTATTTCAGGCATGCAGTTCTTCAGTGTCTGGCTGTTTTCAGCTCAGGGCTTCTCCAAATGTGCTGAAATTAGTCTCTCATAAAAATCCTCATTATACCTTTTCCAAGTATTTATCCAGTCAGTGACCCTCATTATATCTCTCTTCCAAGTACCTATCCAAACCCTGCTTGAACATCTGTACAATATTTGCTTCCACTACATGCTGAGGTAAGGAATTGTGGAGATACTATCAATTCTTTGTAGCATTGCCTTTATTCCCTTGCTCTGAACCTGATCCCACTGGCTTCCTATGGTGTGTCCTGAGTTAGTGTTGGAAGCACTAATGAACTAGTCAGTCTAGAGACTTCTTCTCCCTTTTGAAAACCTGGGGAAATAAAGAAGTAGATGTAAATTCTGACAAGGATCCTGAGCAAGGGGAGGAGGAGGGACTGCTAGGGAAGCATCATAGCTCATAAATAAGGGTGAAGAACCTGGGTAGAAAGTAAGGAATGTGTGCTCAGGGATGACATGAGCTTAGAGGTGAAAGAATGAAGTTCTTCCAGGAACCCTGTAACAGTGTCTCAGCTACAGTCCCACAAGGTGACAAAGATGGAAATGCACCTTAAAGCAACATGAGTGTTACAATGCATAAGGATGAAAGGCAGCAAGTTCAACTGGAGTATTACTAGATAAGAGATAAAGAGAATAATAATGCAGATGGGAGAAACCACAAAAGACACCTGGGATGGCATGGATGAACCAGATGTCTTTTTCTGTCACCACCTCTTGGCAATTTTAAGCTACTTCTTTCCTTAGGTTCAGGTAGTGACTGATGAGCATCTTCTGACACGTGATCTGTCTCTTTGTATTCATATCTGAATTCTGTTACAAAACTTCAGCTCTGGATCCCTACCTGTGTTTTTGTTTGAACTTATGTGCACTAGCTAGAACAGTATTTTTTGCTCTCATTTTATGGAAACTATAGGTTAAACTGCTGACAGAGCTAATTAACTTGGTACTAATTAACTTTGATATTTTCATCCATAGGACTGCAGTATTTTGAAATACTAATTATTTGACAAGGGGTCTGATGCACAGAAACTGAATAACATACTAATAATATTAATAATAATAAAGTCTCCTGACTTAGTTTAAACTATAACTAACATTTTCTTAGTGTGTGAATTTGTGCCTAGAATGTTTAACCAAAACTTCTGTTCTTTTATTGATAGGTTTTCAATACATCATTGTTTGAACCACCTCCACAGGGGTATGAAAATGTTACTGATATACTACCACCATATAATGCTTTTTCGGCACAAGGAGTGCCAGAGGTAAGAAAATAAATTAAGTTATTGGTACTATTTCCTATTTTTTGAAACTCTCTCTGGTACAAATTGTTCCAACTTCTCAAATACTTGTTGCAGTAGCTTTAATTACCATTTGTCTTAATTAAAGAACTCTTAGGCACAGATAGGCCACATATTATGCAAAGGTTAGAAGTCTTTTATGACCAAAACAAGAGCTTTCTCAAATTGCTAGAACTCTGAATCATATAATAAGTGAAAAGTTTTTATCTTGATGGAAAATTTTGGATACATCTCAGTTTGCTCCATATTCTTCAGTTATATGTAGAGGACTTGCTTAAGGCACAGGTAGAAGTGGCATTTAGTAGAATAACACTAGAATATTTATATCAAGTTGGAAGACATTTTAGATTAAATGAATGCCTTCAAAGGCCACAAAAGGTCCTCACTTAGTCTGCTAATTCATTGTGGAACAGGTCAGGTACAACATTGCATTGCATAAATGAGTAAAATTTATCTAATGAGTGTTTGTGTATGTAAGTCATACCACTGCTTTGTCACAGCCAGAAAAGTTTGTCAGTTTACCAAAGTACTCTGGTTTATTTTCCAGCCTGTTTTTAGGACTGTTAAGTGCAGGATAATAGACAATCAGAATTTTGAGCCAAAGCTTCCTATAGAATATTGTGGGTATCTTTTGCTATTGTTTTTATGGGCACTGGGTCTCATTTGTAGAAATGAAAAAAGGGTTAAAAGTCCTCTGTCATACATTGTGAATGAAACTTTATTTCTGATATTTTGTTTGTTGACTGACCAGTTGCCACAACTCTGCTTTTCTTTTCTGCCCAGGCAGATCTGGTGTATGTGAATTATGGCCGTACAGAAGACTTTTTTAAGCTGGAGCGTGAATTAGGAATTAACTGTACAGGAAAGATTGTCATTGCCAGATATGGGAAGATCTTCAGAGGAAACAAAGTAAGGGCTGTGTTTTAATTTTTCTTCTGTGGGTCAGACACTGTTGATTGTAGAGCTTAAGGGAATTAATAAGGGCTGTTCATTGGAACATAGGAGCAGAAGGAGGCCTGCATTGTATCCATTGTGACTGCAGTCTAAGAATAACTTCCAAAGCAATAGAACCAGGTGAATGTGTTAGACTCCTGAGACAGAGATGACTGCAAACTCCCTAGGCAGTTCTTGCTAGAGAATAGTGCAGGGAACTGGGTAGTTTGGAGAGCCAAGTCTTTTGATAGGTGCCATCCATAGAACTGCAGTACTTTGAAATAGTAGCAGTTTGACAAGGAGTCTGATGTACAGAAATTGAGTAACTGTCTCTTCTGAATTTAGACAACAAATCTGGCAAAATTGGTGATAGTGGGGTAGTGGGGATGCTGGCCAGGTTTTGTGCCTCATTTTTATATTCTGTTCTTTATTTCATAGCCTTGAGCTATGACTAAAGGTTTGACACAAATAATGAACATACTGTGTTTCTCTGTGCTTGGTTCTTCTGCTGAATCTGGGGTAATTTTCAACTCTTTCACATACTTGTCGACTAAAAACATGCTTGCATAGAAGCAAATCTCAACATTCAGATTTATTGGTGCATTAAAAAAAAAAAAAAGCCACATCTTAAAGCCAAATAATTTCACAGGTTAAAAATGCCATATTAGCAGGAGCCCACGGGATCATACTTTACTCAGACCCTGCTGACTACTGTGCCCCAGGAGTAGATGCTTATCCAGGTGGCTGGAACCTGCCAGGTGGAGGAGTCCAGCGTGGGAATGTTTTAAATCTGAATGGAGCTGGGGACCCTCTAACACCAGGTTATCCTGCAAAAGGTGAGTGCAAGTTCTGTAGCCTGGGCCATCAAGTACTTCATAAACTGCTGCTGAAAGTGTGACACTAGAAGTTAATTCATTTTCAGTAGAGATGCTCAGAGTGCATGCTGGTGGCTGCTCTGCTCAAAAGTGTTTCAGGTTTGGTTAAAGTCTCTAAGAATGCCATAAACTTGACATTTTTGTTCTGGTTTCTCAGAGTACACTTTCAGGTACAAAGTTAATGAAGGTGTAGGGATCCCCAAAATCCCAGTTCATCCCATTGGATATCATGATGCAGAAGTATTACTGCGGTGAGTATACATCAGTCCTCCTCTCCAGAAGTCAGGGTTGACAAATGTGCAGAAATATTTTTCATATTAAGATGGCAAAATCTATGCTGCTACTTGCCCTTGCTACTCTTTTGTAGTAATGAAAGTAATTCAGAAGTAATACTATAGTAATTAATGTAGTAGTAATGTAGTTAATCCAGAAAATGTGGAAAATTCAAAGCATTCTGTTTTTGCAATAATGCTTTTAAGAATTTTGTAAAACCACCTAGGTTTTGCTGCAATAATTATTAAGAGAATTTTAAGTTTCAGTCTAATGATCAATTGCATTTGTCTTGGTTTTCACTTCACAGTGCAATGGGAGGACCTGCAGCTCCAGACAGCAGCTGGAAGGGAAGTCTCAATGTGTCTTATAATATAGGGCCAGGATTCACAGGCAACTCTTCTACAAGGTCTGTTTTAATACTTGCCTGTGTATACAATATTGCAAAAAAAAAAAAATCCCTCTGAGGAAAAGACTCTGAAGTAATACATCTAGACATGCTCTGGACATTTCTTCTGCTAGGAATACATTTGGAGGCAATTATTAGAATTTGAAAATGGATTGCATTAGAAAAAGATCATAAAAATTAGCAGATCAAGCCATATGACAATGACATATGGAAATAAATTGCAAGAAAGCTAAAGATCACTTTTCTGTAGCTTTTCCACGTAAATATAGTTTCAGTTTACATGAGGTATTATTCAATGAGGACTGCTAGTGGACCCCAATGAAGAGTGTGTAAATATGGTGTATCATTATCACTACTCCATCTCCTGGATAACAAGAGTATGTCTGAATGTACATATAATTTTATAATGACTTCAATTATCATTTTTCTTTTCTGCTCTGCTTTAACACTAGCTGAAAATGAAAAAAGTAGCAATAACTAAATAAGAAAGCATATTTGACATAATTACAGTGCTGTTTGGAGTATCTTGAAGAGCAACAGTGAGGAAACAGCATGATTCATCCACAAAACTTATATTTTTGAGTAGACTTTTTAACATCTTCCTACTTGATAGAGTAACTTTTTTTTTTTTTGTAAATATGGATTAATTCTACACCTACTTCTTTCTCAGAGCAGTTCCATATCAAAATGAACCTTTTGATTCTAGGTAGAAAGTCACTTGCACATGGGAAGTGTGCACATATATCCACGTTCAAGGCACTGGTGTCTGTTACTTTCTGGGCAAAGATCCAGGGGCTGTCCTGAAGTAGGTTTTGATTTTGACAGCTATGCAGATTTGCTGCTGAAAAGATAACTTCAAATGTGGATCTCCTGAGGTTTTGCCAGACACACAACCCCCCCATTGTTTGGTGCTTTGTTTCTTCCACAGCTTAAGGGGACTGAACACTGTGTTTGTTTTACCTCTCCAAATACCTGGATTCCCTTTGTTTCTATAAAATTTCACAAGTGGATTTTACTGCTGGGGGACAGGGTGGAAAAAACTGTGCTTCTAGTAGAAGGTTTTCTGCCTCTAATGGAGGATTCCCTGCCCATGACAAGGAAGTTGGAACTGGATGACCTTTAAGGTCCCTGCCAACGCAAATCATTCTGTGATTCTGTGACTGACAAATCTTAATCACTTAGATCTACTGTCCTAAACACAGATCTCAGTTTATTCCTGGATAAATATTCCTAATCACCTTTTCTTCAAGTTCTGTATTATTGCATGGGCCTGTGCTGGGAAACCAAGGTGTATTCTTTATAAACATCTGCATATCCACAATTATAATTTTGGTCAAAATGTAGATTTTTTTTATTACTGTGCATGTTTTTCAGTTTATTTCTCTAGTACACAGTTATCTGAATGATTCCCATTAAAAAAAAGTTCTATAAATTCTGTAAATCTTTGCAAGTGTACAGACTAGCCCAGCTCATAGGCTTTTTTTTTTAAGGCATCAGCAGCAGGCTTAACTGAAATAAAAAATGGGTCTCTGAGACATCATGACAGTGCTGAACACACATTGGATCAGTGCTGAAAACTCAAAGCAGGACAGAAGCACAAACTCTCTGGTTTATGTATTATTAACATTGCCTTTTTATTGGCTTATTAATCAGAAATGGTTACTCCACCTTTCATTTCAGAAAAGTCAGAATGCATGTTCATACAAGCAATAAAATCATACAAATTTACAATGTCATTGGCATCCTCAGAGGAGCTCTGGAACCAGGTGAGCATCGGGTGCTTGATGATTTTAATTCCTTCTTTCTTTTCTGTTTGTTGAAATTGTACTTGTGTTGTAAGAAACTTAATGTTTTGGATAACCATACAATACAGAGTCTTGAGACATTCTTAGGAGTTTTTTTGCCCTTCCCATCACACTATTTGTCATTGGCATTCCCAAGAATTGCATTCCCTTTAAAATACAGTGATAGATGTCAGAGAATGTTTTTTTACAATGCCTGTCACTTTACAGTAGGCTTCACCTTACATCAGTCATACATTTTGCCTTTGCAAAAATTAATATAATTCAAATTACAGAATGCTTGTGATGATTTGGAACATTAATATTATACTATTGATACTATTATTTTATTATATTATTGAAACATTATATTATTGTAGCAGGTCATACAGAACAAAGACTTTTAGATGGAAAAATATTTATTAAACATTTATTGTCTTTAGTTGCAGACCTTAGTAGAGTAAGTGAATGATTGCAGGTTCCCTTAAAAAATAAACTTGTAGCACTGGTATTGAACTTCATATTTGATTTCATACAAGTAAAGATGCAGTCAAAGGAAATCACAGGTAATCCAAGTGCATTTTTAATTATTAATTGATACTGTGTGTTTGTTTCCAGACAGATATATTATTTTAGGCGGCCATAGAGACTCTTGGGTGTTCGGTGGTATTGATCCAACCACCGGTGCTGCTGTTCTGCAAGAAATCGTACGGAGTTTTGGTAAAATGAAGATGGAAGGTAACTAACTTACTACAGATGTAAAATGATGGATATGGAAAACAGCAGCTTTGTGGATCAGTGCTTCCATAAATCAATACAGCAGCTTAACTTTTCACCTCTACAGAAAGTTCTATTTCCCATTACAAAAGTTGTAGATTCATTGAAGAGATGCATATGTGGCATTGTGTGCTACTTGGCTGAATTTATTCCTCGTGAGTGCAATGGTACCCTCTTAGCTGTGCAGAATGAAAATATTGCATTAAGAAATACCTCTGCAATAATATGTTCCTCTAAGGAATTTAGAGAGGATTTTTTTTACTGTTATATCAGTTAAGTGCTTTCTTTAAAGCAATTGCCATTAACTGTGGTCAGTATACTTTGAAAGTATAAGCTGAATTTTCAAGTTTAACTGTGTAATTGCAGGTTGGAGACCAAGGCGAACGATTATTTTTGCTAGCTGGGATGCAGAAGAATTTGGATTGTTGGGTTCCACAGAGTGGGCTGAGGTAAACAAAAAAAAACCATGTAAAGCAAAGCAAAATATGAAATTGTACTGCAGGTGACTGCAGCACCCAGGATCTATTCCTAAACTGCAATCAAAAACTCTGTGGTAAAATTGGAGTACAACAGACTCCTTCAGGTGTTGTGAGGCACTCATGTATTTATATAAATTACCTGCCTAGCTAGCTTCTTACAACATAAGTGCTCTAACTCTTCTAAGATTTAAAACTCTACTTTGATTTAAAGCTAATATCCCACAGCTGTCTCTACGTGGAAATCTCTCCCATCATTTAACAGAATGATAGCATTTTATTTGATCCAGATTGGTCTAAATTTCTATTTGAGAAATTCCTTTGCTTCTATAAATTCAAGCCCAGATCCTGGACCTCTGCTCTGTAAGCATGCTAAGCCTTTGTATAAAAATTAATCTTACTGGGCAAATGAAAGAATAGATAATCTATGAGTGAATAGATCAAAATTCCTGTGAATCCCAGCATTGTAGAGTCTCAGGGGCAGGACAGTCAATTAATTCTGTAGGAGGATCCCTGACTATATACCTGCCTGAAAGAAGAATGTTGGCAAGTTCAGAAGTGAGGTCCTGGGTACTTTTATCTTCCTTTTCCTGTTGGGCATGCTATTTTTTATCTTCCTTTTCCTGCCTGAGGGAGGAAAGTTGGGAAATTCAGAAGTCAGGTTCTGAGTACTTTATCTTCCTTTTCCTGTTGGGCATATTCAGTTTTTGTGGATTTGTTCAACCCCAATAAGAAATATAGGTCTTAGAGTTTTCATAGCTTTGTCTGTAAAATCCAAATTAGAAATAGAGCAGGAAGAAAATTGCCTGATAAAACACATTTCTGCTGAACTATGTCAATTTATTAGTACTGAATAGTTTAACAAAAATGTGTTGTCTTATTCTTCTACTAGAATTTTATTTGGAGGTTAGTATTTAGCTGCGTGGATAGAGCTTTCAGAATCTATAAAATAAAAAAAAAAAATCTTTTTTTTTTTAGTTTATTGGCATGCATTTCAGCAAATCACAAAATTACATAGCAAAATTGCACATGTCAGAGGAGATAACAAACCCAGTAAAATGCTTCCAAACACCAAGGGGGTTCCATCACTCTTCTGTTAACAAAGCTGAGATTGCTATTCCATCAGATTTGCACTATTTTTTTCATCCATAAACTGTTTGGCTTCCAGCTTTAGCAATGTCCTCATGTTACTGCTGGTTTTTGAAACATGAAGAAAAAGTAATTTAAATTATTTTAAATCACTTACTGAGAAATTTTAAATAGTTGGCTTTAAATTTTCATCCCACCTGAACTCCTGAACTCCACTGGTGGCAAAAATATGCTGTATATAAAACTTTATTTGTGATTTCTTTGTCTGTGTATCCTTGCATACATATAGGTGTTGTCAAGAAAAAAACCACACAATTGTTTTCATTTTGAGGAATATGAAACAATGATACAAAATTGATTAACAAAAATTGATTAAGAAATCAATTTCTCATGAACAAGTCATTAATAAATTAGGGCGTTTTCTTATGTTCTATTTGTTAAATATTGCTACTGCTGTTCTGTAATGGGTTTTGTGTAATGATTTGGTATCTAGTAATCTATCATTCATTACTTCATGAAATGGCAGCTGTATAAGGTTAGAAAACTGTAAGCACAGTTCATATTTGAACATGTCTTTTATTTTTTCCTTGCTTCATCTTGGTGATGTGCATTACTACTCTTTTAGACCTAAATTAGATTCAGTTTCTCTAGAGACATTCCTCACAGGTTACATTCCTCTTCTCTGCAGCTGCCAGATCTGTCATGAACTAAATCTCGAGGAAAATTAACCCATGATATTCACCATCTTCTGTGTAACAGAAAGAATTCAGCTGTGGCAACATTCTTTTGCTACACAGACCATCTTCATTGCTCATAAACAAAGGAATTTATTTATGCTGCAAATATGATTTTGCATACATGCAAGGCTCCATATAGGCAAGTACAGTCTTGCTCCCTCCCTTCATATTCTTTTGCAGGATTTCCTCTCCTGTTTGTTTTTTTTTTAAGATATAAATTTCATTATGTAGCTATTAATTACCTATTAATTTTTTAGTTCACGTGACTTACAAATTATTAGTTGAGTTATAAATTGAATGACTCAATTAACAACTGCTAACCTAATTAAAATATCTGTCACAAAGCCAAATCTCATGAAATACCACTTAATAATTAGAATATCAATTTCAAACATAATTACCAGTTTGAAAAAAAAAATAAACAAGATGTCTGCATATATTTAGCATGAAAGCAATGCTTAGTGAACTCAAAATTATCAACTGCATTTAAGAAGAAAATTTCAGTGCTTTGACTTATCCCTTTTAAAAAGGAAGTCTATAGATATGTCCGGAGTGCTTGGTTTATCAGTGTTAAAATTGAGTTCAATGCTGGGAGCACATATGGAAAACTAGGGATTAAAAGCATGGAGGAATTCTGGCTGACCTCACAGTCACATGTTGCATGTTCAGAAAATCCAGAGGTGCAGGGCTAAAATGCATGTAATAACCTAATTATACTGTGCTACAATTCTATTCAGTTATTTTCCTGCTCCATTTTGCTCTTGTGTGATGCAGCAGACAGCACCTACACCTTGTGGATATTTTCCACCACAAATTAAGTCCCAGAAAGGAGTAATGAATTTCATATGCCAAGAGCATTTACCTATCCTCAAACAATAGAATTAGTAAGGTATACAGTAGTAATTATCCTGACTGAGATCTTAACAGTAATGCTCTAAAAAACAGTGCACTTGACATGCTCTTGACTAAATGCCACTAACTGGAAGTAAGAATTATATATTTACAACCCTAGGAAAATGCCAAAGTCCTTCAGGAACGGGCAGTTGCTTACATCAACACAGATTCTTCTATAGAAGGTGGGTCTTTTATTTTAAACTTTGCCTGACTTTACAGGTGTAATTTTTATTAGTTCTCTGTGCAGTATTTACTGCATGAGATAGGTATTGTGGTGAACAGAGTAAGTGTAGCAAATATGGAGTTAAGAGGAAAGAGAGAGAACAGTTTAAGTTTTCATGTTGCTTTCTTTTGCAAGTAGTGCCATCCATGAGCTGCAGTCCACCTGTCTGAGTCCAGAATATCTCCTCTGGAGGAGTTTATGATTCTGTGCTAATGAACTGAGCATTCTGTATGCTCAACTGTCTCTTAGCTGCATTAACTTTCATTTACAATTGTAGTTTTAATCTATGACAGACTGCTCCTTATTCTGGTCCCAGCTCCAGCTCCTTTCCCTGTGGAATTATAATATTTTGAGACAATAAATTATTATGATGGTAAGACATCAGGCTTACACTTTGTGGGGGTAGGAAACGCTTTGGTGCTTTGAGCCAGTGTGCTCACCTTTCCTGATTGCCAGGAGCAGGGTTATATATTTATTACAGCAGGACTTTTTAAAAAAATAGACACTGGAAAGTGTTTCACAAAAAACCTTATCCACCATTATCCAATTTACTGTGTCCTTCAAATTATGAGAATAAGCCATTCAGGGATGCTGCTTAGAAACTGGCCTTTTTTTTTGAGAGAGCCCAACACTATATCACAAAATCCTTCTGAAATTATGCTGCACTTTATTACAGAAAGACCTTTTTTACTGTTTTCTGTACTGAAATAATAGTCAGAAGAGTCCTGTGAAGCTGCTCTGCATCATAACCTCAGTTGCTCAGGGCGTTACTCTTCCCATGTCAAATCCAACTTATTTGGGCTTCCTGTGTGTGAGTAAAATTGGCGTATTTAGGAACTCTCTTTATTCCTGTCAGCTAAAAATTTTGTCTGTCACAAAAGGATTGGAAAGAAAGAAAAGCTAAATCCAGTTTCTAAATGCTCAGTTGGAGCTGGGGAACAGGGAGGGTTAGAGCTGTTCATTTATGCTGCCTACATGCTGTGTAAAAAGTAGAGCAGAATTTCACACCTAGAAAATCTCACAAATGAAATAATAGTTTACAACTGCTTCATATTCTCACCATGGATTGTAACTCATAAATTTTAGTTGGTTTGCAGCCAACATGCTGCTGCCTTAACAATTTTCTTCTAAATCTTGATTATTCAAACATGTCTCTTGCTTTATGCATCAAAGAAAATGTGAAAGCAAAACAACTGGAAAAGAAGTGTGTAATAAGGAAAAGGACACCATGTTCAGTGCACTGGCTTAAATCTTGGACATCTCTCACCTGAGCAGTAAAATCCCCTGTGGACTCTTAGCATTTGTGTAGTCTGAAAATGATTTTGCTTATCATCATATGTTCTCCACAACACTTCTTGTACCACTTTTTGGACAGCGAATTATTTCTATTTACTGTCCTATAGCAATGAAAAGAAGCAAAGTAAGTCTTTTTTTTTTTTTTTTTTTTTTTTTTTGAATGCTTTTGTGGCTTGAATTTCCAGTTTTCACATACAGACTCTGCTTGGAAACATCATGAACATTATCTGGTATTTTTTCCATCACCTTACTTTCTGCCTTCTGTTGAACAAAAGCTTTGGAAAGCGTATGAGTGACGAGGGCTTGTAGCTAATGAGGCATAATTAGGCATACTTTAGAGCTATGGGAAGACTTAATTACATTAATGTGAATGTACTGTAACCAATAATTTATTGCCTTGTAGTGGCAGTAGCTTACAAAGTGAGACCACGCAGTCTACTGCTGTATATATTCTGAGGCAAGATCTGAATTCTTGCCTTAGTCAAAAAGTTTTTCTAAGAAAGGACTGCAGGGTTTAATCCATTAAGAAGATAATGCCACTAGTACATGAAGGGAAAATTCCATGTTTTTGTTTTATTTTCAGGTAATTACACATTAAGAGTTGACTGTACTCCTCTTCTCTACAAACTGGTGTATAATCTGACAAAAGAGGTATGGAATCCATCTATTTTTCTGCCTTTCTAAGAATAAGTAAGACTCCAAGTTTATTTGATAAAATTGGACTATTGAATAATACCTGACTTTTTTTATTGCTGTGCTAGAAGATCCCACCAAAATCAATAGCAGAACATGCCATCAGCAGCACACAGTCCATGCTCACAGTTCCTCAGTATTCTTAAAAGGATTGAAATATGTCACTGATATGAGTGGAATCTTATTTTCAATATAGAGTAAAAATAATAATAATAAAAGCAAAATGCTTGAGCAAGATGAATTCTCTAAAGTTATAACCATTGAAGGGAAATATTTTTGACGTTGGCTGGCCACCAGTTTCTCTCTGTCTGTTCCCCTGAATCTCCTCCATATCTCACTGAGCCCCTGAAATATGTGATAAATATTGAAGGATTAAGAAGGTTTTTTAATAGGTCTGATGTGTGGATTTGCTTTATTTCAAGTGGTCTCACCATGACTCCTTTACTTTCACCTCTCAGGATACATTATCATAAGGCTGAAGGGTTGTGATCCACTAAAGCATGGAACTTTATTTTCCATATGAGTTAACCAGATTAGGCTCCTGTCGTGAGCCATTGCCACCATCCTCAGATGAGGATTAATCTCAGCTTACAAAAGACAGAACAACGGCAACACAGGCTCCCTGTAAAGGCATTGGGTAGAAATTGGAGACTTTAGGGTGAGATTTGTTTGACCAAATGTGGCTTTGCATGTACTGAACTCAAACTATTTCCCCCCCAATCTTAAGGGAACTCAGGTCACTTGGTCCAGTGTAAAAATCTGCCCTGACTCCAGGTACCAATTTCCCATCCTGCTAGATGCATTCATCCCGAGTTATTTTCAAACATGGTACACTTTTACCATCTGAAATGCCATGGTTTAGATCTGAGGCGGTTTATCTGTGCTATTCCCATGATTTTCTTTTCTACATTTTATTTTCCTATCAATTCTATCTTAATCTTTCATCCTTGCAGAGGGAAGAAGCTGTGCTGCTCAGATATTGGCTCTGGCTCTTGGCACACCGAAGAGCATTCTCTTTTGTCTATAAAAATTTTTGTGTCCTTAGTGCTGCAGGGCCCATGATAAAATCATTTACTTTCTGTCAGCAGCAAGCCACTAACTCAGGAAGACATTTCACTGTAAAAGATAAACAAAGTTACAAAAAAGTGCTCTGGGCTAAAAATAGTACCTCGCTCTGATCCTAAGTCAACTATTCAGCTATTGCTGGTTTGAGTAGAAGACTTCCATTAAAGTAACAAGAAAAGTACTTGAGAATGACTTGTAAAAATAAATGTCATAATCACTGTTATTTTAGCTTTTAACAGTAGAAGCATGATGTAAACAATGGAAAACCTGGCAGCCTGATTATGCATGTCCAAAGGAAAGTTATTTCTGTTCATAGTAAGGTGTCCAACATCCAAAGATCTCTTTGCTCTTCTTGTTTTTTAGTGGGCCAGTTCTCACCAGAAAGAAGTGCAGTGTACACGTGAAGTGTTTTCTTCCAGGGAGTTCTGCATTTAAGTGTGGTCCAGCTACAGATGAGACATTGACCTGTTGACTGTCTTCTTGGCCCTGCTTTACTGCCAGGGTTTAGACATTTGGACACCACCAAATGGTGTCTGCAACAGTTCAGCTCCAATCCTCCTGTGGTTATCACTGCTTCTTTTGCATTTACACTTAGAGAACTCTTCATCTTCTCTTGAGTTAGCAGGAAGCTTATGCTGCTCCTAGATTTGGATCTGAGTCAGGGCAAATATGTTTTACTGTGCTCTCAGTGTTGTATGAAAAAGCTGACCAATGTTTTTTACATGACCAGAGCTGTTAGAATAACATCTTTGCCAGAGCAGAGAGTGCTTTTCCTCCCACATGTCAGAGTTCAGCTTGCTCTTATTAATGTGCAGTTTTCACTTTAGCCCTAGGACTTGACCAGAGTACCCTGAAAATGACAGCAGCCAAGCAGTTATTTCACAAAGTTGTTATTTTCCTGCTCGCTGCTGACAGAATCTCAGAGGTCAGAACTCTTTGCAATTTCAGTTTGGAGTCTGTATGTTTTTCAAGGTCGAATTTAAGTCCCAACAATATGGTGGGACCATGTAAGTGTCCATGAATATTTATTCTTTGTATTTTGGAAAAAAAATTCCAATCCTCTGCACACAATAACCAATCTTATACTGAAAGGACTGTGTCTTTTAAAGGTTGTTTAAGTGTAAGTGGAGACCAGGGTTGGAGTCTTGACTTATTTCTACTCTGCCACAGGTTTTCTAAGAGCTTTCGTCAACTTATTTTATACTCTTTCATAGTTATGCTGGCAGCATGATGACAGCACTAATACTTAACTTTTCCATCCTGGTAACAGAGCTTTTGGGGTTTTTTTTGAGGTGAGGGTGAGACCTACATTTGTACATACAGTGTCTTGCACAATATTTCCCCAGGCATGCTTGAGTCCTCTTGGAACTGCTATATTATGACTGGTTTGGACCCTTCCTTCTAGCACAATTCTTTTGTACCTTTCCTAGAGAACAAGCAGTCAAATTTTAGGTTTAGCCTTGTGGAGAGAATATTGCTGCTGTGCAGGGCAAACCTCAGGACAGACAGGCTTGTGGTTGTCATCTCCCCATGCCTGCTGAAAGGAAAGCAGGTTCCAGTTTCTGGAGGAGTCCCACAGTATTATATATGCTGCTGTGTGTGTACATGCACATTCCCCCTGTGGCAGATGAACTCCAGGTAGCATCCCCTTTAACCTGTTCTTTCCTACTGTCTGTGGTTGGTTCCAAGTGCCTGGAGATGCTGTCCTTGTTTGAGAATGTATAAATGTGTGTAACAAAATGTCAATATTCACTTCTGCATGCAGCAACACAGCTGGTTAAGAACGAAGCAGGGAGCTGGAAAGAACTCCTTTAATAATGAATTGAGTTAGAGGTATTTCCAGTGAGATTATCATATTTCCCTCTCCAGATTTTAAGCCCTGATGAGGGTTATGAAAATAAATCTCTTTATGAGAGCTGGCTTGAGAAAGATCCCTCATCTGAAAATAATAACTATCCCAGGTAAGTCGTTAATATGTTTTGGGGTTTTTTACCTCAATATTTTAATCATATCATGGCATGGCTACTCACTAGAATTTTTTTGAGATGTGTTATTTTTGGCAGCAATACAAAACCTTTTAGCAAAAGGTGACTCTCTAGCAGTATTTTTAATAGTAAAATAAAATAAAATAATATTATTTTTATTTAAAGATGGTGACATTATTCCTGTGGTGAAATGAAACCTCACACTTTCTAAAGACTTGCTTATTAGTAGAAAAGCAATTGAAAAGCATTCAAAAAAAAAAAAAGGATGGGGAAAGTGTTCAAAACATAGTTTAGTCACCTACTAGATAAGATAAAATCAAAATTGTTAGGATAAGCAAACAGTTGAAAGAAGATGCCTAGAGCAGTAATTAAAAAACTTGAGATAATTATTTCTAGTTTACACAATGAATATAAATGTATTACATTACAAATCTATATATGAGTGTATTAGAACTTCATATTTGAAGGCATTACAACTCCAAAACACTCTTTTCACCTGTGACTCAGGCTAAATCTTATTCACAGTGTGTTGTTAAGGTAAACAGAGCTGTCCCCTTTTGTGATTTGACAAAAATCTTCTGCATGTTTCTGGCTCTGCTAAGATGAGTTTCTGGATTCATTAGACCCACTGAGATTTCTTCCTTTTGAAAAAGCAGCCAGATTTGATCTTTTTTAGTTGATGCACAGAATTCCTTGCAGAAATGTACACTAATTTCAGCGCTTCAGCTGGAAATAGTAGAAACTTTTTTTTTTCTTTTTTTTTTTTTTTTTTAGCTGAGAAACACTTATTGTTCACCCGGTCAGACATATAAGCCTAAAACTTAACTTCAAATGTAAATATTTGAAAATACTTGGTAGGCTGTGTCTGTCTCCTGCCGTGTCCTTGCCCCTGCCACGCCGCAGCTCTCCATCAGATGGCAGCGACAGCCCGCGGGTGCCGGGTGCCGAGTGCCGCCCGCGCCTCTCGCAGTGGGAATTATTTATCGGTCTTGGATTCTGCGGCGGAATGTGCCAAGTACACAAACACATCTGTCTTTACACATACTGCTGCCCAATTCGTATTAGTTTGGAAATAGATGATTGATGTTTTAAGACGGCAGAGACATGGCTGATACAATTTTATGGCTCCTGTGCATAAATTGTTTGTAGTTTTAATGTCAGCGCTGCCATAATTAGGATTGCTACAATTAAAAGGTCTTCCTAGCAATATTGGATACTGAATCAGAGTGTTGGAATAAAATCAGTTAAGTAATTAAGCTTGCCATTCATCTAGCCTTTGATCTTGCTAGTGTCCCTGATGTGCCCTTCAGAAGAACTGACCTCAATTTCTCTGAAAAATCTGCATTTTGCATAAATTACTACCACACTGTTCAGTAAGTGCCCTTGCTATGATGTTGTCTTTTCTGCATGCAGAATAAATAAACTGGGGTCAGGCAGTGATTTTGAAGCTTACTTCCAGCGACTGGGAATTGCATCAGGCAGAGCTCGTTACACCAAGAACAGGGTAAGTCTGACAGACTGCTTGAAGAAGTTTGATAGTGCTGAGCAGTCATCCTGTTAAAAGCATTTATTCATAATTAATAAAAAAAGCTTCAAAGCATCTTTGACTGGTTTGTATACAGTGACGTTTCTTAATTTAGCAAGAAACCTAAATGTTTGGAGAATAAAACATGTTACAGTGATGTGTATATTCTATAGGATGTCAAGTTCACAGAGAGGTATTTATAGAGTCTGATTGAAGGTGGACAGTTTGTTCCACCATGCTATTAATAGTCCCCTCATTATACAAATCTTCCATAGCTGAGTTCAGAAACAGCTACACAAGGTAAAAAGGGGCTATGATTGAGGACTTTTGCTATCCAAACTCCAAACTGTTTTCACTCTTGGAGAAGGTAACCTCTGTGCAATGGAACTGAAGGCAGGGCTGTGTGGGTAGGGAGAAAGAAGCCTGCTCACTTAATCCTGTGCAACAGTCCATGGATTCAGACTGGTTTAATTTTTTAATACAAACACACACAAATGAAGGATATTAAATTGTGTTTTGTAGCAGACAGCTTTTTTGATTTGGAAACCAAACAAAGCATCAGAGTCGTAAAGGGATCAATACATCTTTTAACTGCAGTCAGAATACAGGGCATTGACAAATTTGCTTGCTCTTTTCCAGAAAGTAGACAAATTCAGCAATTATCCTGTTTATCACACTGTGTATGAGACATTTGAGCTAGTGGAAAAATTTTATGACCCCACCTTCAAGAAACAGCTAACAATTGCCCAGTTACGAGGAAAACTGGTTTATGAGCTGGCAGATTCCCAGGTCATTCCGTTCGACTCTAGAGACTACGGAGAAACCTTAAAAGGATACAGCAACAGAATTTATAAATTAGCCAAGAAGCATGAGGAACAGCTGAAACTTTACAAAGTATCATTTGGTGAGTAACAGCCACAGGACTGTGCATTATGTGCATTAATTAGAATCGTGCAGGGACATGTTACATCTGTCATAGCTCTGCAAATTAATTCCTTTCTTTCCTGTTTGAATTTTGCCATCACAGTAAAGAGCCTCTCTCTTTTTTTTTTTCCTAAACACAACACAGGTTTAACACATTATTGTCTTGATAAAGTGGAGGGTGGTGGGTTCAGTGCTGGCCAATTACTAAGGGTTATAAGAATTTTCATGAATATTAATAATTACAGGCCTTATTACAGTGCTGGTAGGCAGTCAAGGACCTCAAATGTAGGACAAAGAGGTATCTCAGCCTGGTCCTCACTTCCTTGCTTAAAAAAGAAGACAAGTCAAGTGTTTATGGCAACTGTTTGAAATTGAGGCACATAGGTGTCCATTCCTCTTCATCCAAAACTTCATCTGACCCTGGGTAGCTCTTCCATCTTCCTCAGTGCCTGGCTGCCATTTTTAAGCCACAGGAGCACTTTTCCAGCTCTCCTGCAGGAATACATCCATTTGCTGAGCACCTGAGCATGCTCTTCTGGAGCCCATAAAGCAGGTCTAAAGTTTCACAGTGCTCAGGATCCCAGGCTGGGATAGATCCACAGTCATTTTCAGTCTCCTCTTTTTTTCTTCCTTTTTCCTTGATCACTCCTTGTGTTTCTGCACCAAGGAGATTTTTCAGTCACTTGCTATCTGATGAACCCATGATTTAGGGATGCAATCATCTTTTGGAGATGCAGTCCTCGTTTGGGGTATGTGAAACATCGTAAGAAACTCAAATTGAACCAACATTTGGGGGAAATTAAAAATTACATTTGAAATGTCATGTAATGGTTTAGGTGAAAAATTATTGACTATTTTGAAAAGAGACACTTTTTTGTAAAAAGGCCTCTTGGGACAGAGGAAGCATCTTGTGTGATGGATCATCTGGTCTGAGATTCTGTAAAACACCAAGAGTTACTTCAATATATTCTAGTGTTCACTGCAGCATGTCTCGTAAGATCAAATCTAATTTTTTTTTTCAGTAGAACATCTATCAAAATATCTGCAAAATAATTTCTTTTCATTGAGTTTCTATTTTCAGATTAAAAATTGCACAAACTACCTCCTGACCTATGCATCTATTCTCGTTCCTAGAATCCTAGAAGCAATCTTCTATTTTTAGCTTTTTTTTTCCCACCCAAATAACACCGAGACCTCTCCTTAATAACTTCATGCTTCATTTTGACTATTTTTTTATCAAGGCATGTTTTTCAGTCTCATCATTATTTTCATGGCTCTTCTCTGATGCCTGGTGAATTTTAAATTATTTCTTGAATGAAGCTAAAATTTCTAATTTTTTATTTATTGTATTGCACCAGAGTACATTAGATAACATAGGTAGGTTTTACAATACTGTGAAAATTAAAGTTTATTTCAGTCAGCATTTTCATAGAATTTCTTATTGTCTGAATGTCAGAAAATTGTTGATTAAGCCTAATTAAATCATATAATTGTCCTTTAAAATAATAGATTAAGGTTCTAATTTGCATTTGGATTCAGATTTTAGCTGTTCATCTGCAACAATGAAGGCTGGAACGTTTTTTTCATAAAATTTGTGCTTGAAGTCATATGCTATCAGGAAAAACTGTTTTCAAATGGGGAAAAAAGAAATGTGATGTTTTCTAAAATCACCAACACTGACAACACTGAAGAGCTAGTGAACATGAACACAAAGTTTCTTACATTATTTTTTTCTCTTTAATCCCTCCTACTGCTTCTGAAATATAATCTGTTGCTGTGATATGGCCATGATGTCAGCAGAGCAGGACTCTGCCCCTGGCAAACTTAGAGCTCTTGCCACAGGGTTGTGGACAAGTGTGAATTCTCACCCTCACAAGGTGATGTGTCCCTCTGAGCTGCAGTCTGTAAACAGCTTGCATACATAAAATCTGGGCCTCCAATTGCACCAACTAAGCAACAGCAGTAGGACAAAAATGAAGCAAGTGTAGGCTTGTGATGAATAAATAAGTTTGCTAGAAATAGGAGAGCAAATGAGTCTGAGGAACAGCTTTCTAAAGGAGTCCTGGGAACAGAAAGCCTGTCACGTGAAATTGGATGATAAATCTATAAAAAGTGAAGGGATAATAGTTGCCAACAGAGGACTGGATTTAAGGGATGATCTAATCGTATGTCCAGTCTTCCTGCACAATTGAAGAGAGGATACTCTGGTTTAGCCAAAGTTTTCTGAAACTTGTGAGCAAAATTTACAAGTTTTAAACTTTCTTTCTGAGTTGAGCATTGATGGTATCAGAATTTGGCGTCGTAACATCCACCTGTGATTTATTTTATAAAAATTACTTGCATAAATCAATACTTTTTCCAGGCCTGTATTAAACAGAGCCTTCCACATCACAGCTGCTACTGCCATTAAAAGGAAGGCCTGCTGCTTCTCTAAGTTATTCCACATGTCTTGGATGTACAGGGCTGGGAAAAGCAGCTGCCATTCCTGCCCACCTGCCTGCCCACAGTCAGGCAGTCCCCTGGGGTCTGAGTGGCAGTGCTGGGGGACAGCACGGGGGAACAGGGCACAGGCACCTCCTGTGCTGCAACTCCAGCGTGCAGCAAGCACAGGACTTGGCTGCTGTAACCTGCTGGGTCTGTCCCTGTGTGCCACGACAGCTGTGCCTTTTGTGCCTCACACTGCTCAATGCACATGTCACACTCTCCTGTTGTGCTGGGAATGGGACATCTTTCTCCTCGAGCAACATCCTGCTGTTCTTCCACAGCCTTCTGGAACAGCTGGTATTTCTGATGGAAGTCAGGCTTTTCATACCTGAGCCCTGCAGTGCATTTGTTTAACAGGAAACTGCAGAGCTCTCAATGTGCAATGACAGCCAGTTTTTTGCTTGCAAGGCAGAGGGAAGATGTATAGTTGTGAAAGCTTTTCCAAGCACTCTGCTTTACTGCTGGTCTCATTGCAAAAGGTATTTGCTAGTAATGCAGGTCTTTAAAGTCTGCACTAGGGAACCCAATCAATTATGTAAAAATGACAAAATTAATGCTATTATATCAGCAAGACAAATGCTGTTCCTCTCCCACTGGGCAACTGAAAGGTATATTTGGCTTAGTGAATACTTCAAAGTTGTTCATGTTCTTCCATTCCTAGGTCCTCTTTTTTCTGCTGTGGTGAACTTCTCAAAGGCAGCTGCTGAATTTCACAGGAGACTTGAACAAGTTGATAAGAAAGAGTAAGTCAGAAAAAAAGATTTATATAAAAGATTTATATATATATAAAATGTATATATATACGTGTGTCTGTGTGTGTGTATGTATAAATTTTTGTTCTGGTTTGCCGTAGGTACCCAGAGTGGCAGTTTTTTATTTCTTCTATTACACAAGGATCACAAGGATTCTCTCTGATGAATGTAGAACAGAGCCCTGAACCCTGAGACAGGCAGTATTTTTTAAGATGAATAAGCAGATACAGGAATGTTTCCTGTGATTGATAACATGAGCTGTAGAGCTTATTACTAGTATCAGATTGTCATTAAAATTACTGTAATACATGGAAAGGCAGGTAGCAATAAAATTAGAGTTGGACTGAGATCTGTGTTTAGACTCCTACATTTGAGTGTGGTAGATGATTCCAGAATTTTTACTTTCAGCACACTTCAAAGACAAAGGATGATGCTTCAGAATATCTGAGATATCCATATGATGCTTGACAGCCTAAGGCCCCTTGCAGGACTCCTGTGCCCTCTGGGGGCAGTGACTGCAGGCCACATGTGGTACCAGATGTGTTTAAGCAGCTGAATCCAATCCTTCCTATGGTACTGTATAGATTGGAACAGGACTATGGACATTTGGCTTATGGGTGGACACCAAAATTTAGTGATCTTCACCTGTGTAAATCTCAGTCTCCTTCTCCATTCTCTTAACTGCCATCTTCCCAGTGCCATTTAATACTAAGCAAGTATCTGACACTCTCAGAAAGTTTCCTATTTTATTTTGCATGGTGTGAAATGTTGTTTTCTAGCACAGAAATATCAATTCATTAATATTTAGAATCAGAGTCAGGATTCAAAATCTCGATTTGGAAAACCTCACCTTTTTTTGTAAACTGTAGACCACACTTGTCTTTTTTTTTTTTTCTGTCAAGAAAAAAATAGAAGAAAAGTGTTTTAAATGAAACTGGGAAGTCACGTTTCCCGCTGTGTGACATTTCTCCGTCTCCCTCTCCTGCAGTTCAGTTGCAGTGCGCATCATGAATGACCAGCTGATGTTGATAGAAAGAGCTTTCACTGATCCTCTGGGCTTGCCAGGAAGGAAGTTTTACAGGTGAGGCTAAAGTTTCTTGACCTGCTGTCTAAGGCGCCCTATTTTTGCAGCTGACTGGTCAGTTGAATCGCTGTATGGGCCTCACAGGAATTACAGTTCAACGCATTGCTTTAAGAACAATTCAGCTAGTAGTGGACTTTGTTTATAACCCTTAAAGAGAACTCCTTGTCTACACCAGTCTTGTGGAGCCAAATTACTCTCTTTTGGCTCTTTTTATCAGCTGTGGTTAAACCACAACAGCATTATACTCTTTTACTTGTAGATGTGCTGTACTGCTGTTACAACTTGCTCTTGTGATCGTCTGCAAAGTGAGGATTGAGTGAAGAATGAATGAACTGTATTGGAAAAAAAAAAGTGAAAAGAGGGTAGAGTAAATGAGAACAGATGTGTAATGAGGGTTATTTGAAGAGAGAAGCCAAGAAAGGAGAGCTTGGAGAGGGAGGGACCTTCCAGCACAGGATAGAGGCCTGTGAGCTGCGCTGCAGAGCCCACAGCTCACAGTTTTGGCTTCTAGAGGTGCACTAAAAAGCTTAAACCAATAACTACTATATCCTTTCTAGAAACCCAGTGCTCTTATTAGGAATACCTGACAAGATGCCCACTTTCAGTGTCAGGGGTGTAAGTACCTCACTTTGCTTTCAGTATCCCCCTTTTCCTAACAACTGGATATGTCTGACTCACTGATGGATGGCTTTCATGCCGTGCCAGAAGTCGTTCAGGCAGGTGGAACTGGAATCACACTTCCATCCTCCTTGGATAAACTGTCATTCACACTTTGAGAAGAATGAAGTAATTTCTTTCTAGAAATTTTCTTGTTGGATGTTGGGTATCATTTGGAGCTTTATCATATGGGGTTTTTTTATTTTATTATTAGTTCTTACTTGCTTGCATTTACTAATGTAATTTTAATGTTTCTTTTCATTTGGGAGGACTCTTTCACATGGTGTAAATGTGCTTTGATACTTCATAGTTAAAATAAATTTAATTGCAGATCTACAGCTATTCATTACTTAGGAAAAAAAAATCTATACCGAAAAATAAGATTGATATTTTGTGCAGCCCTGATACAATATGATCACTTTTCTTCTCAATAATTCATGATTTTCTTAAGAATTCACCCACAGATTTCCCCCCCCCCCTTTTAAATTCCTTTCCCAGGTAAGTAATCTGCTGACCATTATGCAGCTACTTGGCTGTTTTTGAGGTTGCTACTCCATTTCTTACAACACACCTATAACTAGTTTTATTCCCTGTTCTCGAGTGGCAAATTACTTAGGTTTGTTGAGCTCCCATTTTCAAAAAGTGTAACATGGTTTTGTTCCTAATTAGACAAATGTGTAATCTCTGCCCAAGCAGAAGGCCACCTGGCCTAAATCTGTGCCCTTTCCAAGAGATTTTGAACTTGGGATTGTTCCTTTTAAAGACCAATTTCCTGTGTACTTAGTGAGTTCTGATATTCCTGGGATTCATACCTGTTTTACATAATACACATACAATGAACACACACCCCATTAATAGTTTCTTTTATTTAGGATAATTGCCTTTTTCTTCTTTTCCCACAGACATATTATCTTTGCTCCAAGCAGCCACAACAAATATGCAGGAGAATCCTTCCCAGGAATCTATGATGCCATGTTTGATATTGAAAGTAAAGCTGATCAACATGAAGCCTGGGAAGAAGTGAAAAGGCAGATTTCCATTGCAGCTTTCACTGTGCAGGCAGCAGCAGACACACTGAAGGAAGTAGCATAAAATGAAGGCATTGAAAACTCCCACAGCAGAGTGTGGCACACAGAGCTGTCAGGCTGCTGCAGTGCCCCAGTGTCCCCGACTGCCTGCCCTGCCTGAGCCTCCCAAACCACATGGTAGGTGAGCAGAGCTCTGTGTGTCAGAGAACTCCTGAGCTAGGAATTGCTGCATCTCTGGTACTGACAGAACTGTAGCTTTATGGAACAGCCCCGGATGGAAGCAAATCTGGGTGTGGGGAGAAGTGGGAAGGGTTTCGGGAAAGCAGGAACAATCAGTTTCTGAATAGAATTTTCTGAGACATCTACCAGCTTTGAGGACCCAATATTTTGGATGTATAGTTATGAAAACAATTAGTTGCCAAGCTACCTGCAAATTTTGTCCAAGGCAGTGATCAACAGCACACATTTTGATGGAAAAAATGTAATACTCAGCCTGTATGATTTTCTTCTTCTGATAATTACTTTTATAATAGAGGACACCACAGGCATCTCTGCATTTCAGAACCTATTCTACAGGACTGGTGAATGCTCTTTATACTGATTTGCTTTCTTTTCCTTGAAAAAATAAATAAGTGACTCTCCTACTGATTGCCAAAGCAATTCCTGATGATCAGGGAAAACAGCTGCTTATATGCAGAAATCCAAAACGATGCTCTCAGTGGAGTGCACATCCATCCCTCTGAAAGTCTCTATGCATCTCCCTCCTTTATTTGCACTTTGGAAAACTGCAAATCTCTCTCCCGGCTCTTTTTGGCACTTTCTCTAGTTCTGAACCCATGGCAACTTTTGTTGCTATTTTTCCCAGGCAATCTCTTTCATATTTTTTCCATTTGAAGGAGCTGGAGTGTGGGAGCTCAGCACATCACTCCTGATGTCCAGAGCTACCGAGAGAACCCTTGGGGGGCTAGGGAGTCCTGGAATGTTGCCAAAAGCACTTGGTGGCTTGATTTTGATCCATCTAGAGATGTGCCACTGATGTATGAGGAAATGGAACCTGCGAGAATCACTCGGGTGTAAATAGTGAAGGGAAGATATCATTATAGGGTAAATCACAGATTTTGGGGTTTTGGTACATGGGGGTTGCAGAGACAAGATGGAGGAATCAGGGCGTGCCACCAGGCTCTTCTTTCTTCTTCCCGTCTTCCATCTTCTGGAGTGGTGTTGGCATTTGGGGATTGGTCTGGGATGAGAGTGTAGTTAGTGACGAGGGTGATATAGGTATTGGGGACAAAAGGTAAATATGATATGCGTAGTTTTTGTTATAAAAGATGCGGCCACCTTGGGGGTGGGCAGAGTGCCTTTGGCTGCCGTGCTGGTCAGATCCTTTGGGCAGAGAAAGGACTTTATAGATAAGAAATAATAAACAATTCTGAAGACCGAAAAAACCTAGCGTCCAGTCTCATCCTTTGAAGCCCAGCGTGCAAGAACCATCCTGAGCATGTGTGGGGGCAGAGACAGACAGCCGACCCCATACTGGAGGACACTGTTACTATTAGCATGGAGCTTAAGATAATTCTGTCTTCAAGTAAGACCTGAAGAACATTTCCCATCAGGAGCTGATTTTACATTCAAGGAGGAATGAAATGCTTGAGAAGGCCTGTTGTACAAAACTGTTAAGTTTGTATAAAAAGAAAAAAAAAAAAAATTTCATTTTCCCTTTTTTTGCCCTTCATTTGCCCTTTAGGTGTAATTCTCATCTATATGCTTTAAAACTAAAAAATTGCTAGAATTTTACTGAATCACACTCCAGCTTGTGGAAATTGACATTAACCAATTTCATCTCTTATGTAAAATATACTACAGTTTTTCTCACTACCATAAATTGCATCATGTTGTGGGAATAAAATCTTCTTTGTTTTATGGGGAATAGAACAGATGTAGCCCTAAAAAAGAGAGAACTACAAAAGCAGGACAGAGTTGCTGTTCTCATCTGAGATGCCTTGAATTCAAACAAGGGAACCAGAAATTACTTGTGGGAAGTTGTTTTGGGGGATATATGCCACCAAGGAGAGAGGCTTTCACTGGCATCACCTCCAATACACCTCCATGAAAGATGGATTGTGTGCTTGTGGATGTTGTTCTCATAATTTACTGTTCAACTGCTTTTCACAGATCAAGCCTTAGGCATGTGAGGAGGAAATTACACTTCCACAGTCCATGCTTTACTTCTTCTGTTGGGAAATGGAACGAAAAACTGACCTTGCCAGCACACACATAGGAGACAGGAGCAGTTGATGCTGGGGCACAGGTGATTCTCACCCTTTGCTCTGGCAAGGCTCCACCTGGAATGGTGCTTCCAGCCCTAAGGCCTCAACATAATAGCCATGTGGGCCTGTTGGAGGCTATGAAGATGATCAAAGGGCTGGAGTATCTCTCTCAGGAGCACAAGACTGAGATGGCTAGGGTTGTTCAGCCTAGGAAAGGGCAGGCTCTGGAGAGACCTTATTTACAGCCTTCCAGTGGCTGAAGAGGGACTGTTTACAGGGGTGTGCAGTGATAGGACAAGGGAGAATGGCTTCAAACTGGAAGAGGGTAGGTTTAGAGTAGAAGAAATTCTTTACTGTGAGGGTGGTAAGGCACTGGCACAGGTTGCCCAAAGAAGGTGTGGATGCCCCATCCCTGGAGGTGTTCAAGGGCAGGCTGGATGAAAGCTCTGAGCAACCTGGTCTAGTGGAAGGCATCCCTGCCTATGGCAGAGGTGATGGAACTAGAGGATCTTTAGGGCCCCTTCCAACCTAAACACTTCCATGATCCTATGAACAACAAATACATTTTTGTTGTTCTCTTTACTTTCACCTAACTGGGGACACTCAGTTTTCATCTCCACATCTGTAGCTGAACTTACTGCTTAAGAATATCTTGCAATGATGTGACTGGTACATAACTGCACTGTTTTTTTTCCCCCTTTCTCCCAATCGTGTGCCCTTCCTGCACCACCATAACTTTACATTAACTGCAATGGGCAGTACTGAATGTGTCCCTAAGGGGGGGCTAGGACATCTAGAACGTGGAAAAAAGCCATCAGTGCCTCTTCCTTATGAGCAGCAGCCAACTTTGGATCTGCCAGTGGTTGCTGCTGTAGGATCATCAGAGTACAAGGCAAACAGGGAGTTTCCACATTGTAAGGAAATATTTGATAAAACTTTATTCTTCCTTCATTTACAGAAATGTATAAACCAGTGAACAAATGTTTCACCAGTAAACATAACTCTTTCAGTGGCAGCTAGCCTTTGAGGTTCTATTACCTTACTGCTGCAGAAGAACACACAATCTCTCCTTGCTTCCCTGTGCAGCTCGAAGCTGTGAGAATAAATTACCGCTCACAGCAGGCTGAATGCACAGCTGGCATTGATTGCTTCGTTCCTCTTGTCAACTTAATTGATAACTGTGTGAATGTGAGATTCATCATGACCAGCTACATCCTGAGAAGTACACAAAATATATTAAATCTATTTCCATTCTTGTCTATAAAGTTCTACTGAGGGGGAGTGATATCCAAACCCTCATAAATAAGGAAACCAAACCACTTATAAATGCCTTATACTAATCAAATTTCACAAAATCCCTTATTCTTGGTATTGAAAGGATCAGTTACTCAGATCTCAAATTGCCTTTCCTTCCTCAGTGAGTAGAATCTTAAGTTCTACTTAGATAAGCAAACAGATAGATAAGCAAAAAAGACTCTGTTGCTGTCCCCCAGGCAAAGTGTAGCTCTGCCTTCCCATAATTTTAAAGTGTGAGAAGGGAATTTTTCATACTCTCTTTACAAGTGGGTAACATTGTCCTTCCCCAATTCCAGTAGCCCAGATCCTTCAGCCTGGCTGAAACAATCAGTGAATCCTACAAATGGGAGAAATTGACCCTTTAGCCTAGTAGACTGGAGCTGCAAAACAATCTGGCAAAATTAAACTTTGATGAATCAAGTATCACTTGGATATTTGGGTTGTAAATTGCCTGTTTAGAAAATCAGTTCCAAAGGGACAGTGCCTGGAACTTTATTTCAGCTTGGAGACAAACTTTTTAGCAGGACCTGTTTCATTAGTACAAGAGGTAATAGTTTTAAACTGGAGAAGGGCCAATTTAGATTAGATACAAGTAGGATTTTCACAATGCAGGTGAGGAAACACTAGAACAAGTTGCCCAGATTGATGGCAGACACCCCATCCTTGGAAACATTCAGACTCACAGTTCTGAATAACCTGATCTAGCTGAAGATGGCAATGGGATTGGACTGGATAGCCTTTAAAGGTCCCTTTCAACCCAAACCTTTGTTTGATCTTATGACTCAGATTCTCTTATGGTTTGCCTTTGGCTTGCCTTTGGAAAGAAATCTGTAACCTTTGGTGCTGGGATCTCCAGATGACACTCTGGCAGACTCATCTGGGGACTCCTCTCTGCAGCTGGCAGAAATTGGACAAGCATGACCTGTTTTTTTCCTCTCTAAATTCCCCTAGTTTTATTCATAGGATTTCAGTGTACAGTTAACAGTGCTGTTGAAAAAGCTAAATGATGGTCAACATCATGAACTTCCCTATAGCAGGGCAGAGAAGATAACACTAATTAAATGAAATACAGAAATCTTGCTTCTGCTGTTCGGAGCAGAACCAAAGTGCTCTGCTCCTCAAAGAACAGTACCTGCTCATAGAAAATGCCCTTAGAGAAACCAGCAGGAGCTGAATTTAGCAAGCAGTCTTTGTTAAGGTAAAAGATTGTTCCCATTACACCACTGAGACTTGTGCCAGTTACAATCTATAAGGTCAAGGATGCTGCTGTCAGCATCAACAGTGCTTCTCCTGATGGATGCTGCACCCTTAAACATCTTTAGCTTGGGGAGCTTAAGGAATCTAGGAGGAGGACTAAGAGTGCTTTGTACCTCATGCAGGAGGGGCTGGACCTGGTTCAATTAAACTCCAAACATGTTCCACCCTTTCATTAAGGGAAAGAATGGCAGAGGCAATAATAGAAAAGCATTTCACAGCAGGGTATCGGATAAGAATAGACTTGCTAAGTTTACATGGCACCTTCCCCAGATGTGCTTTGCTAGCCTGCTGACAGTGCAGCTGACGTGCTCCTCATGCTGCCATCCACACTAATTCCAAACTTGGCTGTACTCTTAGAAGGAAACTCAAGTCACAGTTGCTGGACACAGTGACTGTTGTGACAACACAACACCCTTACGTAACCTGTAAGAAGCAGGAGTCCAGGCAGAGGCAACATGGCCAGCTGTGAACACTGAGCACTGAAAGATTTAGATCTGAGTTCGCCCATCCCTTCAGATATTTCTGCAACCACCATCACCCTACAGAAGCATTGCTTTTGTTTTCTCAGCTCTGTCTCCTAAGCCATATTTCCATACTCTCCACCAGAGCCTGCATGCCTGGACACCACGTGCCAGAACTAAAGCTCTCTTCAGTCTGCAGCACACATCATATTATCCTGGCACTACCCTTTCAGGAGTGTGGGTACTGACAGCAGTGACAGTGTTGTCCACTGCCACAGAAGAGGAGTCACACACAAGCATTCTGCCCGTCTTATTGCAGGCAGAAAGAAACATACTTTTTAATTAAAGACAGGTTCATTGTTGGTATTCTCAAAATCTTAACTGTGTGATTGAAGAATGATTAGTCTCTATTATTAAATAAAAAAAGAGAAGAAATTATAGTGCAAACCTTTCAATGGAAAAGCAGTTATAATATTTATGAGCTGTTTCTCTTCCTGGGCTCTCCATTATCCAGCAGTGCCCCTTCTCCAATCATCCCATATCAGTAGTTCTCTACACCACATCCCATGCCTCAGTTTTCAAGGGCCCTGTGTGTATCCCTCTGCAACATGGTACTAGAGTCAGCAGCATGTTGCTCTACATAGTAAACCTGCTTTAGTTTTAGTAGTTATATTAAAAAATATGTCTAGAACAACCAATTACAGAATGAGAAACAAGGTAAACCAAGTAAGACAAGAGCCATCTGGACATGAGAAAAGTTTTAACAGCCAAACAAGCCAGAACAAAGCTGCAGGCAGATTAAAAGAAGTTCAGACAAAGCAAGCCTGGCAGGTTCTGGGACCCTGCAGAGCTGGAATGAAGCTTCTGCCACGCTACCAGCCACAGGAATCCTGTGTTCATTGGATTGTCAGCAGAGATCGGCTTTTGGGGACTACATGGGGGAGGTTCCAAGTTTTTTAAAGAAAAATTATTAAGGACAGCTATTTATCCACAGTCATATGCACACCTCAGTGTCCAGTCCTGGTAAACCTGAGAAATTATGAAATTAACCCAGCTTTTCTTTCTGTATTTTCAAACCACCCCTGCTCACTCAATTCAGCCTGATGGGATTTTGGTTTTGCAAATAATATTCTTGTCATCTGCAGTCTGATAGAAAACAACCTGCCTGAGGACCAGATATTTGTATAGGATTCAGAGTACGACTGCAGGACTTGGCACTTGCCTCTCAGGCAGCATTACACCCTGTTTTGTACTAAAACACAATTACCAGAATATGGAGAACCTCTGGCAAAATCTATCAGCTCTCTAACAGCTACTGCTCAGTCTGCACAAATCTGTACTTCAGACTTCAGTGAAGAACACCTGCAATGCATGGAGGAAAAGGGAGAGCATACAATGCCGCAGGTTGCGATACACTCCTGAATAGTTATGCTTACTGAAGTACTCCTTTGGGGCAGTTTAAGGTAAAACATATGTGCATTATATAATACAATTGTAAAATACAAAAACTCATTAAAATTACACATGGTTTAGCTTAAGAATTATGTGCTCAGCATTTGGGTATTACCACTAAACCACAATGAATTTCTGGCCACTTTTCACTGTACAAGTCTCAACCATACCCAGGTCTTCAGGCAATGTGCGCCAATACAACTGTTTAATTATAAATGCAACAAATTTAAATTGGCTGTTTTGGAAAGTAAAATGTTGAGGAAAAATAACAGCAAAACAAGCACTGACCAATGCCACTGTGCTCACACAGCAAGGTGAACCCTTACAAAGGTATGTTAGAAAAGTATAAAACAGTGTTAAGTTCAGCTGTTGTGAGTTGTTCATTTGCATCATCCTTAGCATGTCTTCTCTGAATTATTTTTCAACAACAAACATGTAACAATCTTTTTCTTAAAAGCTTATTTTCAACTACATTTCAGTATCCTCCATTCATTTTACCAACTTTCTCTTCTTTACAGCTGTTAATTGCTCTTGGAAAGCATCCCACTTAAGTTATCCAGTAAAGTAAAACTCTGGTAACAGAAGAGCCAACAAGCTTCCAGTTCACAAAGCTGCAGTTCAAGAACTTAAACAACCTTTTTATTGTAGGTTTTGAACATGAGTTTACACTCCAAATGTTAACTGCCTTCACTATGGGCAGAATATTTAAAATTTCGGTTGTTTATGTACATAATGATATAACCTGATTACAAGGCACTCCCATAAAAAAAAGCCCTAAATTAAGTCCCTTGGGGTACAGAAGCACTGCCTTGTTATGCACAAGCCTGATTTCCAATTAAGGAGGAACAAATTAGGTTAAGCACATTAGGCTAGAAGTATATTAGGTTAGTTTTCTCCCAAGCATGGAATTCGGCAGTAATATTGCAGTATCAATATTTAGTATAGGTTTAAATCACATTACAGAGAACAAAGTTTCTGGACTAAAAATATTTCATACATCATTGTAAGGTAAAAGATCTGTTTCGAGGTAGCTTTAAATGAATTTTGTTGCAATGCAGCTTTAAAATTTAACAAGGAACTAATTCTTCAAATACTTGTTTCTAGTAGGTAACAAAAGTATTTTATTCAAAAGGATGCTTAAATTTTTTGTTTAACATTCATTTGACTGTGGATTATTTGTAATGTCTGTGACAATACCCTGGTTACCCTCTGGTCAAAACATCTACACAAACTTTGGGAAAAGCCCAAATATTTATTAACATAGAAGATATCAGGCTTCAAGAGGTGAAGCCTCTTCTACACTGAGTGAATGTCAGAGGTTTTGGAAAGTTATCTTCTTTTTCTAAAAAAACAGAAAAAAAAAATCAAAGCAACAGTACCTTCAGCAACTTTAGAAACAGCCACTGTATCTGGAATTATTCTACTTCCATTAAGTTTGTGACAGCTCAAAAGTCTTGGACTGAATTATTTCTGTTAATGAGACAGGCCCTCATCTCAGTAACCACACTCAGATTTCTGCAAAACTCATATCCTGACTGGGCTGTAGCTTTAGAAAGCAACAAGCAATGAAAGGAACTACGGATGGGAAAAACCCCTTGGCAATGCAGTTTCCCTCCTATATGACTTACATGTGGAAAATGTCCACTTACATTTTACTTCAACAACCATGCTGCAAACTAACAGGGAAGTTCGCACCCATAACAAAAGGAGTCAAACACAAACCCCAAATGTAACCAGCATGTAATAAGAATTTTATTGCATACATTTAGAAAAAAACTAGAGCATGAAGACACGAGATTAATTTCTGCGTTTAAGTTTTGTGAATGTGCAGAACCAAACAGCCATGCGAAAAGTCATCTCCTCTTCAACTGTAATTCAAGACTCTTATAATGGCAAAATTATTACCACCCTTAAACAGTGTTCCAGACACATAACTCTTTACTTTTAAAAGGATCTCCTTCCTGAACAGAAGTAAAAAAAAAATTAGTAGCAAACTGGGAAAGATGTATCATTAACAGATACAGTATTGAATCAATACTCATGCCATGTTTAAAAAATGCAAGCCAAAATCATTATGTAGAATAGGTATATTTTTTTCCAAGGCAAAATTCCTAGTAAAACTAATTCCTAAACTACTGAAATGGTGACTTGATATTGTACACAATCCAGAATACCATCCAATGGAAGATTTTTCTGTCAAGTTGTATCAGCACCTAAGAGTCAAAGTAGCTGATCAGCCCTGTGCTTAGCAGTGTATTAACATTTCACATAAATTCCAACTCCTCCAAGAAATGTTGTTACAGATACAAGATCATAGAATTGTTAAGACTGGAAAAACCTCTAAGATCACCAACCACCAAGGCAGCACCACCATGTTCACCGTTAACCCATGTCCTTAAGTGCCATACCCATGTTTCTTTAAACACCTCCAGGCATGGTGACTGCACAGCTTCCCTGGGCAGCTTGTTCTAATGCCTGACAATCCCTTCCATGAAAACTGTTTTTCCCAAAATCCAATCTAAACCTCCCCGGCACAACTTGAGGCCATCTCCTCTCATTCTTTATCACTTTTTACCTGGGATGCAATGTTAGCTATGAAATATGTTAAATAGGAAAATGAGCTTATACATGAAGGAAAAGATTAAGATTTCTGTCATAAACTTGTATACCCATGCAATTTTTCCTATTATAAAGGGATTGTGAAGGTGAAGTTATATATGCACCCGGACAGTCAGCTTTGACTCATGTAACATGCTTATCTACATGTGCAACACATAAACCTATACTGAAACACACTACAGCTCTTAAACACTTTTTTATAAAAATATAGTTAGACTGTATCAACTTAATTTGATAAATACAGCACAGGTTCTGAGAGCATGAAAAAATGATGAATTTGACACTGAGTATTCTTGCTCATACTGGTTTGAACACAGTGTCATATAATTAGACAGGTGAATGCCTGTGATCAAATATCACTTTTCTTACTTAAAAAATCTTGCTTTTGGGAAAGTATCCATCATGATTGGTTTAGTACACTACAGTTGGCCTACCTTCTCTCCACACTTACTAATAAAAGCTACAACCAAGCCAATATTCCATCCAAGTGTATGCTATCACTATGTATGTCAAGATGTCATCGCATGAAACACCAGGAACAACCCTTGGTGTGTTGAAGCCTGTTGTGAGCAACTGCTCAAAACACACAAATTCAGTGTGTGATACAGCTCTTGCAGCTTCAGGATAAATGCAGACATATTACAGGTTTTAAAAAACTGCTAAGAATTGCTGCAGTTAAACAGACAGCTTATGGCAGTCAAGCCATCTGAAGGTTTATACTTTTATTTGGAAAGCATCCCAGGCCACAGAAACTATGCTGTTACTGTACAATCTACACCTTCTTGCCTGACCAAAGCTGGTGGGGTTTTCATGGATTCTTTAATTTGTTTGCTTGCTTTTTTAAACAGGTAAGCTTTAAAAGTCATTGCATTGCCACTGAGTCATTACAGAACACCTGAAGTATCTTTAGCTTTGTTCTGAAAGTATGAACAACAGGAGAAGAGCAGGAGAAATGAAAAAAGCAAAAGTAAAACTGGGGACGGTGTTTACAGGAGCTTTCTCCCACTTATGGCCAAGGTGTCTAAGCTACCAGCAGAACATAGTTTGAAAGAGCTTAACAAGTAGTTACAGGATCCCAAAGCCTGCAGTATTCACATGAGATGGCCCATTCATCAAGATTTCTCTACGTTTAGTGCACTAAAGCAGAATATGACTTACTTAAAAACAGAAATTGTTTTCCCAAGGAATTCCATTTTCCATGCAGTTCTTTAAAATAGGTTTTACATTATGTAAACCTAATGCACATGAGGATGCAAATAGAGAGAAAATATGTTTTCCATATTCTTTAACATATTTAGGATATTTATATAGCCATATGGATAGACATATTTGAACTTGCTTGTTAAACAAGAACTTTATCCTGGCATTTAAGCACTACTAATTTTGCTGTCCAAGTTCAGAGTTCTGCACCCACAAACACAGATGGCATGCTAGTAGCTACAGCTAGCTAGAATTTTTCATCCACTGATGTTCTCAGTGTCACACTAATAAGTACTCCACTTGTTGGTTCAGAACACATCAAGGAACAACTGTTCAATTTTCAGAGGACCACCTGGCAGGCACGTATTTTATAAGCTTGTACCCTATCACTTTGCAGTACCTGACATTTTCAGATTTAAAAAAAAAAAAGAGAGAAAAAAAAAGCATTATCAGAGGTTAACAGAATCTATACAGCAGAATTTAGAGCTGAAATTTTTTAGAAAGGGCCGAAGGGAGCATACAACCATGCTCAAACTAAGTAATTGAGGACAAAGGGTCTTGAAATTAAGGTAGAGAAGCACCAAAACAATTTTATATATGTGTACATATATTTGTATCACATGTGTTACCTTCTTGGTGTCCAGGGATTGTTTCTTTGGTAACGTATTTCCTACTACTTTAAGCATGAAGTAGGACTTCAAGTACTGTTAGAGACAGAAATCTGAGTCAAATCATACCTATTGGAAAACAGCAAGATTCTCAGTAATCTGTACTTCACTTCAGAATGCCTTTACTATACCCTGTGTTTCTCCTGACACTATTCCAGGTATGCCAAGGCTGGCAGATGAGCATCCATGCATTTTAACAGTCCACAAGACCTCTTGTTTACATATACAGGATTAGGCACAATAAATAATGGTGTGCATTTTTTATTACTTTAATAGGAAAACATTTTTATTTCAGCTGCAAGCCAAAATTAAGAAACTATTCCAACCAGAAATAGCAAGTAATGTTACTGTGTGTGTTGCTGCCTGGATTAAAAAAAAAAAAAAAAAAAAAAAAAAAAAAATCTCAATTTTACAGCTATTCTGTTTTCAGCCACACACCTTTACTGATGAACTGAAAACAAAACTAAGGCCTTGATTTCTAATTACAGTCTGCTCAAAAGATACAGTATTCTTTTAAAGTATTTTGATTCAAAGGTACAATTACAATATGAGACAGAGATTTTAAAGCATGTTGTTTCTCCTAAGATTTGCCCTGTATATAACTGCAGTTCTTAAGATGACCATTCTCAGAGTCAAGAGACACACACATCTATGTGGAAATTGTTTTACTAAGACACCTACAGTGTGTGTCTTGGCTTCTCCTACTACACATATCCATCTACTTTGAGAAGAGTGTTGAGATTTTCAATGCTGTAAAATAGGACAGACGATACATTCTAAAGGCTGCCAAATATACACAGCACTTTGGTAATTTTACAATAGTTTGCCGTTTGAAGAGTTTGAATACTCTTCACAGCTGAAATGCTAAGTTATACAGCCATTTCACTGTCCATTTGCTTTTATATTGAACTATTCAAATAGCAAATGTAAAAGAATAAAAAAAAAAATCCCTTCTTGCCACCTGTTTTAAAATTTTAACCTGATCTGCTTTGATACTCGAAAGACAGCAGGAGTCAGCAAGTACTGAAATCCTTGGAATAACACCGTTCCTTTAATTCCTCTATAAGCCAACAGGTATTGAAAGAACATGAAAGTCCTTGTTTCAGAACATGAGAGGCTACAAGTGTACAACTTCCTATTTCTATTTATGTAACCTTTTACTCTAGATGTAGAATTACATGCTAATCAGTTCAATCTCAGATTTTTGTATCTGCATTACTGTATTCTTCATAACAGTGTTGAATTTAACACTGGCTGCCAAATGCATCCAGTCTAAACAGAATAGCTGAAAAACAAGGACACCCACTGTGAACAGAAAGCACATCTACTGGGATAGTCAGTGCATGGTAGGGAAGGTTGTAAGTGAAGGGCAATAGCTATTTTACTCTAAATTCCCATGGAAACATTGCATCTAGCATAAACATACTCATGGGAGCAAGAGGAGAAATAACTGTTACCCTTTCAAGTTTACACCCCCATTTACTGTGCGTCAAATTTCTTTCTAGAAGGGAACAGATGAACTAGCATTAAAAAAAAGGAATCTATATAAAGTTAAATATTTGATTACAGTAGCAAGTCACCACTTCATCATGGGAAATAACTTGTCTCTTGGAATCGTTATTGATCTGAACTCTCCTGTTTTGGTTGTGTGTTGGATACCGGTAACTCCAGACTTGCCCATAGCAGGGGCTCTGCTTTTCTCATAGTGAGCTCAATCTTCGTAGCGGTCATGTTCACGTAACTCCTCTTTACATCGATCACCTAGAACAGTAAAAGTATTTCATGCTTTAATTTAACAGACTGATAGACACTGGGGATTTAAGTTAGGGAGTACCTCATCACTAAATTTCAGTAGATATTAAGGTAGATGAAGATCCCTCTAGAATCTTGAAAAATCAAGACTGTTTCCCATTCCCAAGCTATGGAATGTTCATGGCATAAACACATGCCTACGCATATCTAACTTAAGTTGGCTAACATATATAACCAAGGGTTTTCTGCAATACCACTACCATGGTGCTGGGATCAGAAAGGACCTTGGAAGGCCACCTTCTGAACAAAGCAGTGTCCATTATGATGTCACAATGGATCTCCTGGGTCATTTTACTCAGATTTAAATGTAATTATTCATTGTCATGCAAAAGAAATTCTTTCAAAAACAGAGTAATGAGGAAAATCAAACCATTCTGAAAGAGAAGATGATAATGGCTTATGCTTCAGTTTCCTTCTGGGTTTTTTTTTTGATTTTTTTGTTTGTTTCTTTTTAATAGAAAAAACATTTTTATACTTACTCCCCATAACTTCACACTACGATGAAACTCCTTTTCTCCTTCAAATACAATATGGATATTTACCTTAACAGGAAAAAAAAACCAAAAAAAGAGAAAAGTTTACCACGTTAATAAAACATCTGACACCCCAAGCATGTTTAAACACAATATATCATTTTAGGACTTGGATCCTACAATGACCAAAGTGATAAAATTGTCCCTCTGAAGTAGAGATGTGTATCTATTTTAATAGATTATGATACAGTTGCAATCAACAGTGACCACTGGTATCTTATCATTTTAGATAAAGAAATCAGACAGGCATTTTAACACCTGTGTAATATTAGTAGCTGTGAAACAGCATACAATGAAGAATGGTATCAAATTACATTAAGTCAAATACAAGTAAATGATGACTCTATAATTATTTATACATATGGTGATACAAACCCATCATGTTTGAGTTTTAAATATGGAAGTCAAATCAAAGTTGTTTTTTTTTTTGCATACTTTATTGCAGCTTAAAAAAAAAACCCCACACATTAAAGTGCAGATGTCCAAACAGAAGGGAGAAAAAAGCTATACATACTTGAACAAACACAAATGCCAAGAAAAAGCAGTTACTCAAAAAAGAGTCTTATGCTATCTCTGCCTTGTAAATAAAGCTGAGCAGATTTTCCTAGGTTCAAGTTGCTGATCTTAAGGTAGAGGCTCACCATTGTGCTATTAGCTTCTACGTAGCTCAGATCAGGAACAGAATTTTTAGCATATACAGAAACAGTCACTTCTCCTCCAGTCTGGTGCCAATCATGCCTGCATGGAACTACTTTTGTACCCTATATAGGGAAAAAAAGTACAGGAAAATTACATATGAATATTTTTTTACAAGATTAACAGCATAAATGCCCAGGACTTTTTTTAATAGCCAATTAGCATAGCTAATAAAGGACTCTATTTTATCTTTACAAGAGACTCAAGACTCCACTTGCAATTCTTTTTACTAAGAATTTCAGTATCCCTGTCTCAAACAAACTATAACAAAAAAATGTTACTTAGTGGATAAACTTCCTTTCCAAGACTACAGCTAGCCAGCAGGTTATAAAAAGGAACTGAACAAAGAGAAAGAATGCTATGCTTCAGAGTCCTGGAAAAAAAAGTATTACTCTCTGTTCTCTGACACAGAAAAAGTAAGTTAACTGTGAAACAAACCCTCAAAATAAAAACAAAAAGCTAAGGTAAAAAAACTCCTTGTTGGATAGAAGACCATTATCTCAATGCACATACAATTAATATATTAATGGTTTCTTTAAATGTGGATAAATTCTTTACTCTTTCTTCGACACTCTCCTGCTTTAGACTCACCACTTCAACTTCTTTTTAATCCCTACCTTCTGCACTTGCAAATAATTCTTGAACAAAAATATAAATATTCAAAGCAAGCAGCAATGATAAGTTTAAAGGAAGTAAAGGATTTGAGGAGTAATTGCTCTGGAATGAGGTAATGAAACTACACTTCTAATAATACATCTTTTATTTTCTTCTGTTAAAACATTGCTCGTATTTGCAGTGTCAAACCCTTTTTGCCTCAGCAACAGACAACACATTCATAACAAGAACTTTTTGTTCACCTGCATCCATTGTGTGACCAAATATAATATTTTTAAAGAATGGAGTAGTCCTGTACCACAGACTACTTCACACACCATTTCTCAGTTTTCCTGCTCTGCATATTATGTATCCTCTACATTATATCACAGGTAGTGATCTGTAACAGCACAGCTACAGGAATAACTCAATCAAGCTACAAACTACATTTCAGTATTCAAAATTCAGAATGGCCAGTTACAGAATGCAATCTTAATGCTACTTACTGCATCCTTTTTAGTCCATACGTGTGTTCCTCTTGTGCAGCCTTCTTGAGCTAAAAATGTATTGAAGTCAGAAGTTTTTCTTTTACAACAGCTCCAATACTTCATCCTTGAAAGTTTGCAAAGTAATTAACAAACAATATTTAGGACACTATTTACTGTGAACATTTAAGATCTTTCCTTTATGCAATATTATGGCTACTTCTGTATAGCCCCTTTAAGCACTGCCATTTTTGACAGAAGAGGGAATAGAGAATAAATCAAGGCAACATCCATAAAGAAAGCAGGAACACACAACAGACTAGTTAAAAAACCCTGAAGTTAACTGAGTACTAACCCTTCACAGAACACAGGTACAAAAATGGAAGTTAGCTGAATACTAACCCTTCATGGAAAATAGGTACACCAGAATGGTATATACATACTTCTTCTGCGCTGTGCGGTCCTTCGTATGTCTGGTGGGACAAAGCATTAAGAGTGTATTACTGTTACAGGACTTGGAGCAAGGAAAAAAATAACACACAACAAAAAACAGAAATAATGACCAATGTGCAAAAAAGCTTTTGGGTCAATACTCTAGATCTAATGGCTTGTTCTAGCTTTTCAAAGTAACCGTTCAACCTCCCTTCACAGAAGGCTCTCTGGCACTGCTAAGAAGCTGTACTATGTATTCGTTCAATGGCACACATCAATGGTGACACCACCTATGCTCATAAAGCTTACTGCAGATCCTCACAGAGATTTTCATCTTTAAAATACTCTGAGCATTCAGAGAAAACAAGAACTTGAAAATAAATTAAATCTGTCATTCATAAAACACATGGATTTTCTAGAGAAAGTAAAATAAACAATATACAACTTAGCACTGAATATCAGATCAGTTCTTCCCAACACAAAGACTGCCAAAATTCTCCTCCCTAGAGGAAGGGACAGTAAAATTTAAATAGCAATTTTACATGGTAGATTTTGCATTATCTACCTCCTCCTATCGGTAGATAAGGCAAAATCTGCCAGGTACAATAGCTATTTAAATTTTACTATCCCATTTTGCACAAAACAAGCCTTTCAGTGTAACTTTCACTTCAAATGACTACGTAATATAATGACTAATTTTGGTACTAGAAGTGTTAAAACACTGACTTTTTAATTCTTCTTGCAGAAAGCATTAACTGTTAAGATCTGTAGATGTTTCTGATCCATACACATTATCAAGAGCAACTCAAGTGTTATGAGTAAGCCACCTCTCATCAGTATTATATTTAATATGTTAAGTTGAAACACCTCAGTACCATGGATTTGACAAGCTTACTAATTAGAAGTTCATGACAGGTTTAGGAAAAAATTATTCGATTTTCTGCAAACAACTCACATTTGTCCATAATAATGCATGTTACCAAATATGCATTTGTTAAACCCAATGGACTTTGTGCCTTTTCCAAATTAACTTGTAGCACACAAAAAACCAAAACTACTCACTTATTAGCTGAGCAGCTGCATTTAGAGTACAACTGAACCACTTACTTTTGAACAGCCTGCATTTTTACATGCCGTCCCAATCTTGATTTCATCACTATCTTCCTCTGCAAACAGATTATTGTAGAAAATAGCAAATGAATTGTATAATCCACTGAACACTTTGCTTTTATTAAGGACTAAAATGAGCCAAGGAGGAGATTAGAAAAGCCTTCCTCTTCAAGCTTCTATTTCCTGTCTGACAGTGAAATCTGCCACAGAGGTAGAGAGAAACATTCCAAAAGCTGTATTACCTATGCATCAAATTCTAAGCTCTATATCTTTACACATTTTAAGTGGGATAAATAAAAAAAAGATGAAGGGGATAATTACAATCGCAGGGGAACCAAACAAGCATTCATCTTGTTCAGTTTTGTAAAACTAAGAATGTAAAAGGCTTTAACTGCTGTCTATAAATACACACAAGGAAATAATTTGGATACCATGGAGAAAGAAGAGCTAAATTAGCTTGGCAAAAGAACAAAAGAACATAAAATAGCCACAAGCGTAGGTTGAAATGATAAAGTTACTTAAGGAGCAGTGTAGTTCTGGAACCAAATTCCAAATAAAATGTGGGAAAAAAGAGGAAAAACAGACAAGGGAGAACCAACTAGTCTTCCAAGGAATTTCACCAATTTATGAAGGCTTTATATGATACTGCCTCTGCAATAATAGGGAGTAAAGTTCATTTCTTGGTAACTCTGTCAGTCACATATTCAGAAATGGATGTTCCCATTACATCCATTCTAACCACAAAATCTTAGAAAAGACACAGTTCAAATAATGCTAATGACAACGAACTGCTTCTGACAACCAAGTCTCCATGTTACTGACATCTGAACTTCAATAATCATTTCCTGGACTGGAAGGTATTTCCCAGATTATTAAGAAAAAGAACATAATTACAGGAAACCATCACTTCAGAAATGACAAGATCAGCATTTCATTTATTTTTGTGACATTTAGCATCACATATCTACTTAATCTCCCTGTCTCCTTACCTTTTCTCCCTTCGTTTTCTGATGACAGTTTCAGTTTATCGAGAGCTTGTTTCAAGGAAGCTGACACTTTCAGCTGCAAATTTGTCATTGGCTCATCTGGGCTAAAAAAATCCATGTATTAGTGTCAACTTACTTCATGAGAAAAAATTTATAGAAGACAAAGTAGTAACTTCCCATCTTCCTATCAGGCTCTTCCTTTCAAACCTCCCTTCAACAAAAAAACTACATTTGTAAACTGTTTATGAAAAAACAGACTAGAAACTTAGAAGGCAGTATTGGCTTTCGACTGGAAAACCTAAATATTCTACAAAAATAAAAATAAATCAGAGATACTAAGGAATCTAAATACAAGCATCCCAAATTTTTTTTTATTACTGTTTAAAACACTTAACACAGTTTCTAGTGGCATTTTAAGCCATGAGGTTATAGACTTCAGTTTTTGCTTCTTGTGTTGAAAGATCAAGTACTTCTTTTTCATAACCAGAATTTTTTTCTCGTATTTTGAAGCTCAAGATAACAACATCACTTCTACCAAAATCAAGGTCTTCTAAGGTTAATATCAGAATTTCTAGACTTCATGTAGAAGAAGTGTTGTAGAAATGTACAACACTGAATAACCAAGCAAGCTTTAACTTGGCCAACTGATGACAAATTTGGAAAACCTTAAGTTCCACATACTGTACCTTGGTCTCTTAATTGTTTCCAATGGTTTTGGTGCCTGAATTATGTGTTCTTGAAATTTGGGTTTCAGTTCAGCCAGCTCCTTTCGTTCAGAGGTAGTTTTGACTTCTGGTTTAACAGGCTCAGGAGGTTTCTCGCTGTTATGGAAACCCTTTGTACAGCCCTATTGTGGAAAGCATATGTTTTTATTTATATATAAATGCAGTGTAGTTCATATGCACTAAAAATTAACAAAAACTGCAACAAGTCTTCTTGACTCACTTCTTCAGCTCCATCTTTTTCTTTAGCCCACTCTTAACCCGGGCTGCAAAGGAAACCCTACCACTAGAGTGGAAATATTCTCATTTTGGATATAAGTTAAAAGAAAAATGCATACTTTCTGTAGTCAAGCAAAGAGGAAATAAATGCTGACCATCCTTCTATATTAGCAAGCAGCTCTAGCCAAACCTATTTTGATAATTTTAACAAAGCTTGAAAATGAGCTTTGACTTCAGCATTATATGAAAAAAATAGAGCATTTAAGAATTAAGACATTTTTAACAGAAGTAGGCTAATTTAAAACATATAAGCACATGCACCATTTAATATTAATCACCATCACTTGACAAGTATAGAAATTGTAAATAATCACAAGTACATACCACAATGCTTAAGAAGTCAGAAAAGTCTGTTGTTCTCCTCTTACAACATGACCAACCCTATAAACATTTTGGAAGAGAAACAGCATAGGCATGACTACCAAACTTGACAACAGCTTTAAAAAAGCAAAATAGTTATCTTATTTCTTTAAAAGATGTGGCATATCAAAATTAGCAATCGTCTTCTTCCCTACGGTGGACAATAGTATCATCTGCATTTTTAAAAGTCAGAGAAGTCTTCTAGTTTGCTGGTACTGCCTTAATCAGAAAGTTCAGTAAGTGTGAGGCAATAGTTTCATGACAAGTTAGGTGCCAACTCCGTGCAACAGAAAACAGAAATGTTACTTCATCTCATTAAGTAACACGTAAGCAAAACAAACAAAGACTACACCAATGAGCCAGGCCTACCTGGTCAATGCACAGGCCCTCTTCTAAAAATGATAGAGATTTTTTTTTTCCTTTTTTTGAGCACCACCCAGATCTTTCAATTTCTTATTTCCCACCAACAGACCTGGATATGTGCATTGCACAGCTATCCAACTACAACAGTCAAGAGCACTTTTTATTATATAAACCAGAAATTCAATTTTAGAGCAAATTGCCTTGCCACTGTGAATAATATATCTTAGAACTCAAAGAACCTTATTAGAGACAACAGTTTGACTAATGCGCCACTGCTTTGAAAGCTTAAGTGGTGAAACACAATGGGTTTTAGGTAGGTGGTTCTAAAATACCCTCGAAATATAAACTATTTCCACAGTTGAGGAGACAAAAGGTTCATCCTGCCTACCTGGATTATCTAGAACTCATAGCATGAAGAAAACTGCTCATTTGCAATTATGATAAATTTTTAATAAGGTCAAGAGGCAGGATAAGGAGATGAGGAAAGTGGTACTTGCTTATAAACAGTGAGGAAGTAAGAGAAAGAGGCAGTAAACATAAGTTTTTGAGCTAACTGTATAATTTCTCTCTTTGTAATTATGTAAAAGATTTTTGTACTGTGCTCTGAGTACAGCTATAATTTTGTACAAAAAAATTTACCGTTATTTAAGCAACTGTGCAGTATTTGATCTAAGACTATTAGCAACTGTACAGTATTTGATCTAAGACTATTAGCAACTGTACAGTATTTGATCTAAGAGTACTTGCCCCAATTTTGCTAGTGGTACTCGATGGCTGATTCCAGAGTCAGGTACTGCAATAAAAGCAACAGCTCACAGCAAACACACTGCCCAGCAGTGTGAATGCAGACACTTTCACAAGGCCAAAAGACACCACATTGTTGGGATGAGATGCACTTCCAGTAGAAGTTCCTAAGTACAAAAAAAAAACCCCCAAAACACCTCACTCCCCTCAAAGCTCAGCTAACAGCAGTTTAGTGTTCTAAGAAAAGTAACTTAGGTTACATCACTGTTAATAAAGTGCCAGGCTCCATTTTTGGACACCAGATTTTTGACTACACACAGTTAAATTATTAGAATGATTTCCAGCACTGTTTCAACAATTATGTCTGAAATGATCCCCTGTAAGCCCTTTGTATGCATCCTTGAAGAGGGAAAACAGTTTAGCACAAAGCCAAGGATGGGCTGTGCAACTGTCCTAATCACTGGAGACCCATCACAGGTATATTTAATTGCTCAGTGAAGATGGAGCCCAAGAATCCTGGACAGCTGCGTAAGACGCATGGCTGACCAGTCCCAATTTAACTAACATCCTCATCTGGCTGATTAAATGAACATGACTGTATTTTACAGCAGACAAATGTCACACACACATTAATGCTCTGGCCACATTAGACCACAAGCAGCTGCTCTGAATTCCAAGCAGGTTAATTAATTTAAAGAGTATGAAACCTCTCAATGGCTCCACAGTCCTATTTAGAGGCCCTAATTAAACTGCTGAGAGACCTAAAGTCAGTTAATCAACAGGAAACAAGTCATCTAGACTTGCATGGCATTTAGACCATAGGAGTGGAGTTTTAAATTTCTCTCTCGGGAATTAGTAACTATGCTTTTCTAATTTCATGGGGTTGTTCATGATAGGCTGAACATCAGTTTCTCAGCACTGAAAGATCTGGAATTAAAAAGATGAAAAACCAAATAGATAATACTTAAAAGGACAGTTGCATACTTACTTTGAGAGCATCATGAAAAACGGGCACACCTGGATGGTATGTGCATGAACCTAGAAGACAATGATTATTATTAATATTGAGGCCCACCAAGAATCTTTATTCATATGATTACAAACCCAGCAAAAATGCCACATTTACAATTAATGTATGCTATGAGCTGCCCCACTTCCCCGAGTGCACATCATTACTCAGAAAAATCCAGATTCCACCAAAAAAGCTATCTGAGTGCATATATTAAACATAAATAATCAGGTCTTCTTTCTTCTTAAGTATTATACAACACAAACTAGAAAGCAGGTATCTAAGACAAACTACTAGTTCCATGTGGAGCAAGGAAACTCTCAATGGATCATGCCTGGCCTCCACCAGGCCTTACTGATAATTTTGCAGAAGTAAGAAGGTGACCCTATGGCTACCTGACAAACAGAAAATACTGATTTATTGCTTCAAATACATCTATTTGAACCTGATCAGAGCTTTCTGCTGAGAAGCATTCTGTTAAAAAAATCCCTTGATGCAAATAATGAGTTCATGATTTGAACTGTAATTACCTTGTTTTTTTTAAAAAATGTTTGTAGTATCTTAAGCCACCTAAGGATTTGAACCCAAAGGTTAGTCTTCCACATGTATGCAACTTTGATGTATCAATACTATTTATTACTAATAGATTCTGTACAAACACTACACTGGAACACAACCTCCATTAATGAAAGTGTTTGAATTCACAAATGTTTATCAACATTACACAGCTGTCCTCTTTTAGTTGTATTCCTTTACCATGTCATAAAACTGTTGTGATTATATAACTTCTCACTGACATTTACTGCATGGACAGTATTTTACTGACTTGACTCTAAGCACTATCTTTTAGCCTTTAAAGCAAAATTAGAAACACTTAAAAGTGACACAAACAGTAACAATGCACATAATAGGAAGCAAAAGAAAAAAGTGATAAATAACTTCATTAGCAATCTGCCTACAGATATTTAATAGGCAAAAAACCCAACCCAGACAGTTTTATCTTTGTTATAAATGTGTAGATTTTTAAAGAAACCTCATTTTGTATAATTTCCTTTGATTTTATATTCAGTGTCTATGTTTAACAGTCTGAGGGACATCAGTTCCCACCTTAATTCAAAATGCACATATTTTGGGACATTAGTCCTCCAGCAAGACTTACAAATATATCCATAAACCTCTATCAATTCCTTCAGTTTCAGGATGAAAAGCTAATGCTGGTAAACCTCACAGGAAAGTTAAAAAGGAAGAAAGATGGTTATTTTGCATAGAGATCAGGACTTCACTGTTAAATCAAATAAAAATAAAAGTAGAGTCTATTCTTTTCCAGAAGTATGAAATTACGTCATTAGAAGTATCATGAGAGTAAAAATAAACTCTGTTTTGTAGCAAAGATTATTTCTGAGTCAGAAGACTTAAATGAATATTTCTAATTACTCACTAGAGAGATGCTGTTAATAACAGCTACCGTTTTAGAGACCAGAACCATCACAAAATCAACTAACTCAGGGGTGGCTACTCTCCAGCTCAAGGCAGACACAGACAAGCGCCTGGTCGCCCACCTGGCCAAGTGCAATCCTTTTTCCTCATTCCCTGGAGCCTGGTCTGCAGTGGGTACCAGGTGGAGCAAATGACAGCCCACTTGGCTGCTGCTTCCTGAGGGCCCTGCATGCTCCAGGAGAGAAGATGCCAGGACAAGGAGCTCTGCAGTGCCTCAGCAGAGCCAGCGGGATCTGACCACTGAGCAGTCTGACCATTGTGCCTGCTAGAGGACAGTAACATACCAGCCTGTCTGTGCTCACACCGAGTTCAACAGAAAATGAGGATACAAACAGATAAAAGCATAGTCTAGTTCTGATTCACATGAAATCAGATTGCTGCAAGCTTTTGGTTGCTGTTCTACATTTTCACTGAAAAAACCCCCAAAACCTAAACAAAACAAGTTACCTCTTCACTGCTGTTAATACCTTTCCTTTACCAGGAAGAGTGATGCATTTCAAAGCCATTTTCTCCAACCCTCAGATAATTTTTGGAGACACAAGTACCATAACTTTTCAGGTTTTTGTTTGTTTGGAGCTTTTCTGATGTCAATTTAATAGTCAAACTGATCCTACCATGCACACATGGTACTATTACCTTACTGCTGCATCCTTAAAACACTTTATTAGCTCTTTCACTAAATACGAAAGTAGAAATCTGTAGGGGTCACCCATATGAAAAGATGTTTCTCTGTAGTAATCTGTGAATAACCACATTTACCTTCAGAACTGCTTAGTCTAGCACACAGTGATTCCACTACATGTTCCAGCCACTTACTGAAACAATTTTCATGTCATGAAGTTGTTTTCCCCAAGCTAAGCACCGCAGAGTTAGCATATGGCCATGCCAATCTGACCTAGTTTACTACAGCTTGATCACAAACTGTAAAGAACTGTTACTTTCATATGGAGCACAGGTCACAAAGTCCTAATAGGATTTCTTTTTTTTTTTTAAGCAATAAATACCCTTATCTGCTTTGCCTTTTGGGGCAAAAGGGGTGTAGGGAATAGTGGTGGAAGAGATCACTAAATGTAAGCATTCCACAACCATGCCTGCTTCTGCTTTTACTAACATTAGCAAGTCCTGCTCAATAGGTTGCCCCTCTCTACGCAAAGACACGTAGCTGAGAAAAATAAACACTCTTTATTGCCACGGTTCTAAACCACGAAAAATGTGCACGCTAGAACATGTTAGCCTACTTCTAGCCCCGGGGATCACTAAAAATTAAATGAACACAAAGAGAGCATTCTAGAAATTCAACCAACACAGTTACTTTATAAACCAGGTGAGGGCGAGTCTTCTAAAAACTCAACTCACCCTTCTGCACCTCTGCAGATTGATGAAACGCCAAATGACAGAGGTTAAAATACGCTTCACCAGCATTCCCAGCAAAGACAGAAGCACGGCAAGCGCTCAAGGCACTTAGAAAAGCAGGCACACGAGTGCAATTCAGACACATTTAATTACCTGCTGCAAGTCCACACACTTGAACTAAAAAAAAGTAACAAAAACCAAACCGACCAAACAAACTAAAAAACAAAAACCCGCTGGTACTGCGATGAATGCAACACCCACAGAGGCCCTCAGCAGAGAAGCCTACGTTGGCCTTGAGAGCCTCTGGCACACATGACAGCGCTGTGCAGCGCCGGGCCTGCCCCGGCCCACACGCGTGTCCCCGGGGCAGCCGCACCCCGGGGCCGGGTGACAGCCCCGCAGCACCGCGGGGCCCGGCCCCGGGCAGGACGGGCTCACACCGCCCCGCAGAGCCCCGGAGGCCGCCCCCGCTCCCCGCGCTGGCAGCCGGGGAGGCACCGCGCCACGGCCCCTCCGCCGCTCTCACCCTCCGTGTTGTTCTCGGGGTCGAAGCGCTGCCCGCAGCCCCGGTTGTAGCAGAGCAGCGACATGGCCGCAGCACCTCCTGCCCCGCAGCCCCGGAGACCCGAGTCCGCAGGAACACGGCGGAAGGAAGGAAGCAAGCCGGGCAGCAGCACCGGGGGCGGGGCAGCTCTGGCGGCGGAAAGAGCCGGCCGGAGCCTTCCGGAATCTTCACGAAGCTTCGGGGGCCGGTGAGAGCGGGCGGGCGGCCGCGCAGGCGCTGCTGCGGGCCCGCGGGAGCGCCGGGCGGCTGGGCCCGGTAGTGAGTGGTGCCGCGGCTGTGCGGGAATGCTGGGCCTCCGGAGAATTTGTGCCGCTTATTTTTATTTTTTTTTTTTCTTCCCCCCCCCCCCCCCCCCTTTCCTTGCATGTGAGTTTGATTTGAAATAAATGCTTGTGTGTGCGTATTAAAATGCTGTCTTATCTGCACTGAAGCACAGATGCCAGCATCAGAAGCCTACTGTGAAAAACACTAATTTGTATTCTCTTAGTTCCCTGGAAGTTTGCCCGGCTGCTCCTGACAGCTGGCCAACTGACCTATGCTCTATAGTGTGCATCATAGAGATTGTATTTTAAATCATAGAATAGTTTGCATTGGAAGGGACCTTCAAGATCATCTAGTTCCAACCCCGCCACGATAGGGAAGGACACTTCACTAGACCACGGTGCTCCAAGCCCCTTCAACCTGGAACACCAGGGATCAGGCGTCCACTGTCCCAGTGCCTCAACACCCTCAAAATAAATGTTTTCCTAATACTGAGTCTAAAATTTCCAATTTGAAGCCACTCTTTCACTTGTCGCTACATGCTGTTCTAAATACATAACTACAGGCATCGACATTACAGCACGCAATTACAAACTGATTCCTCCTAGTGAAACACCTACAGCACAGCTTTTAAAATAGAACTGCCCAGGTGTTTGTACAGCCTAAGTGAAATCCTGAAGCATGTGTGCACAGAATGAACAAAAAAAGTGCTTCATAAAGGGAATTTCAGGATGCAAAAGGATCATCAGGAGACTGCTTCTGATGTAGCCCTGGTCTGCAAACTTGTGAGTGAATGCCTGATGTCTGCTGGCACCTTTTTATGTGTGTCGCATAAAGGTACACATTTGTTTGAGCCATTGAATACCAAGTGCTTCCCTCTGATCTGCAGTTCCTATTGAGGCCTCTTGTAGTGTAAAGAAGAAAAAAAAGCATTCTCTTCTATTTACCAGAAGCATTTCGATGTATAAATGCAAGTGGTAATAAGAGTTTGGAAAGAAAGGGGATATATAAAAATGCTTCTCCTTCTATATAAAAGCATTTAATTATTTCTTTTTTTGTTCGATGCTTTATAAAATAAGTAGAAGATGAACAGAAATGTTGCATACAGGTGTATGTGCATCATTACATCATTACATTATAAATTCTTCATAAGGTGAAGAATTGTTCTTAAAACATAAAATTAATGTCTCCCTGTCAGTGAAAGTGCCGCATGAAAATAGAATGTGATTTATATCCGTAAAATAAATTTTGTGGTGACCATGGTTGCCTTTCAGCCATAGTGTGCAAGCATACATCCATTTTAGAAGGAGCCAACATTTTGCAGAAATGCAGAAAAAGTGATGCTTATGCAGAGGCAGCATCAATTTCTGTTCAAAGAATATTTTTAAAATATTCAAGAGGAGTTATTTTAGCAGCATGGTATTTACTGGATTAAACAGTAGCATTCCTATGATATTAGTAATGGAGTTTTGTTCTAACACTCTGAGGAGACTTGTGAAAAGAAAAATACAATCCATGTGTTCCCAAAAAGTATCATGTGTATCTTCCCCACCTAATTGCTAGCTCGCTGATATGGAGACCTGCCTTTATATCTTCCAGACAGAAATAAAAAAAGAATGCATTTCCTTCATAATTCAAAATTCTAATGCATATGGCATTAAAGAAAATTCACCCAAAAATTCAGTTTGTTGTTAATTTTAACACACGCAGTTTGGTCTCTGAAAGTCACCGAGCTGTATGCGTCATCTTTGTATGTGACACTAAATAGAATGAGGTGTTTTGTTTCACAGAATATTATAGAAGCAAATAAAGGTTTGTAATCAGCTCTTGAAATTGTGTGTATTCGGCACAAAACACCACTAATTGACAGTATGTAATCTTCATCTCAAAAGGTAGAAAGGTAGAAAGTAACTTGTTCAAATAAGATTTAGATAATCATCTTGTGGGCATGACAGACTTAAATTTAATTTATTCCTATATATTTTGTGTAGAAACTTTTCATTGGAGATTCAGAGTGATAAGGAATAATGGTGTAATGGATGATCACTGGATTTTGGTTCCCTAGGACTTAAAATATGAAAAGTACATAGATAATTTTTATGTGTTTTGTCTTTTATTTTCAGTTTCAGAGTCTTCCAAAGTGTTGGATTCCAGAGTGTTAGACAAGCTTTTATGGTGCCTTTAGCAATTGGATCTTGTATTAGGTGTTATAAGACATCTTATCTGAGAAATAGTGAAAGATTTGTGAGTGCGTGCTTTTTATTTTAAATACATCTGCTGTATTTTTCTCATGTCAGAAATGTTACAGTTAAAAATTTTGGAAGCAGTGTTCTGCCTTGAACAGACATAACACAGGAGAATATACACTCTGGATTTTATGTATGTATGATAGCTGAGGGATTTATATCCCCCCCCACACACCCCTTTTCTTCTTCTTCTTTTTTTTTCTTTTTTTTTTCCTATTGGAGCTAGATTCTGTGCAAAGATTTCCCTGAAAAAGCCACCTTGAATTTCTGCCAGTTAAAAGTCATTCAATCTCATCCACAGTTAATGGGACTTAGGTGTATTTCAAAGCATTGGAAATGGCATAGCTTCCCAGTAGAACTGGAATCTGTAAAGAAACAGGATGTTTCAGCTCAATTCTCAAAATGCAGAATCTTTGCAAATCTGATTTCCTTCCCAATTTGTTTAGTGAGGAGTCTTTCATCCTAGAGTCCTCAAATCAGGAAATGCCCTGATTTTGTGCAGAACTGCTGAATATGGGATTGCAGAAAAGCCCCAAACTAAACCAGTTTTCAGTAAATCTGAAGGAGGGAGAGGAGAAGGTTTTCAGTACTCAAGCTTCAGGTGAGAGCTCTGTTGTATCACGCCAGAATATTTTTGCTTCTTATCAGAGGCAGAGGGCATTTTGGGCTCCTTCAACTTCCTTGGAACATAGGGTCAGTCCTTGAAATGTAAATGGATTCTGAGAACCCATTTAAAATCAAGGCAGGTAGCTCTGTTTCAGATCTGAAAATATCAAAATGTGAAATAATTAAACAAATCCTTTCTTTAGGAAGCTTAGCAGACATTTAAAATACAAATGTAAATCCTTGTAAAGCTAAAAGCCAAAAGCCTGCAGAGCTTGCAAGAAACTGTCCTGTTCATCTGAATATGTTCAGATTTGATGGGCAGAACATCTAAAAATGTCACGTTTCATGGAGAGGCAGAACAACTGACTTTTTGGGAGAGAACACTTTTCTCCCCCTTCTGTGGTTTTTTAAATGCCAGGTTTTCCCAGGAGGTAAAAGAGATTAAACAGCATCCACTTCTAATAATCCACCAGAGTGCTTGCTGCTAAAGCACGACCTGAATTTAAGTAGATGCTTCATTAAGGCTCACCACCTCCTTTGATATCAGACTTTGGCACAGGCTTGCTGTGCGATTGTTAGAATTCATTTAAGGCAGAATTTTCAAAGGTAATTTTCTTCTAAGTAACCTGGGTGCCTGCAACATCTAGAAAACACTATAATGTTTTAGTCAGTTTTCAGAAGTCTGTTTTCAGGTGCTGCTAAGGAGACTGAAAATTTCATTACTGAGTTCAGTAGGATGTGGGATAATATGCTGATGCTTCCACATTTAAATTTTTCTATGCCTTTGACCTCTGCAGAAAGTAAAACCCCTTTGATGCAATATGCACAGCCATTCTCCAGAGTGCTGCTTTGTCATAACTTGTAGCGATGCATGTATTATAATGACCTCTTTCTTTTTCCTGCAGCTGAAACAAGATTGAAATGCTACACAATTTGTGAATTATTGAACATAAATGCTATAGTGAAATTTAAAGAATTCAACTCCCTAGAAGACAGAAAATAGTAAGATAATTCGTGTAGCTACATACAGCACACTAATGCTGTGACTCACAGCAGTTCAAACACAAAGTTGATGGATTACAGGAATACTGGTGGGAGAAGAACTGAAACTAAATATGGCATCCAGGGGGACTTTAGCAGCCTTGAGAGGTGGGCTTGCATAAACCTTATGAAGTTCAACAAGGCCAAGTGCAAGGTCCTGCACATAGATCAGCGCAATCCCAAGACCAGGTCCAGGCTGGGCAGAGAATGGAATAAGAGCAGCCCTGAGGACTGGGGTATGGTAGTGGCTAAGAAGCTCAACACAACTTGGCAAAGTGCACTCACAGCCCAGAAAGCCAGCCATGTCCTGGGCTGCATCAAAAGCAGCGTGGCCAGCAGGGCGAGAGAGGGAATTCTGTCCCTCTTCTGTTCTGATGAGATCTTGCCTGCTGTGTTCAGCTCTGGAGCCCCCAGCACAAGAAAGATGTTGGCCTGTTGGAGCAAGTGCAGAGGAGAGCCATGAAGATGCCAGAGGGCTGGAACACCTCTCTTTTGAAGAAAGGCTGAAAGAGCTGGGGTTGTTAAGCCTGGAGAAGAGAAGGGTGCAGGGAAACCTTAGAGCATCCTTCCAGTAACAATCAGGGCTGCAAGAGAGCTGGAGAGAGGCTTCCTACAGAGACATGTAGTGATGGGACAAGGGATAATGGCTTTAAAGGAAAGAGGTCAGGTTTAGATTAGGTATTAGGGAGTTATTTTCTGTGAGGGTGGTGAGGCACTGGAACATACTGCTTGGAGAATGGAAGTGTATGAGGCCAGGTTGGTTGGGGCTTTGAGCAGCTTTATCCAGTGGGTTGCATCACTTCCCATGGGAGGGGACTTGGAACTGGGTGATGTTTAGGGTTCCTCTATAGCAATGCTGTGATGGCCCCGACGATGGGAGAGAATGAAGCATCTGACTTCATTGATATCAGAAGGCTAATTAATTACTTTATTATACTATATTATTCTATACATCTAAAACTGAATCTGCCAAGCACTCAACTCTGCACACCACTGCACAGAACTGCACTCATCTCGTGACTCTCTTGTGACCGTCAGCTGACAGTCCAACACACACACACTCTTGGCCCTAATAGGCCAAGGAAACAAAATATCCTCACTTGGGCTTAATAATCTCCATATTGCATTCTACTTTGGCACAACCCAGGCACAGCAAATGACAAGATTTGTGTTTTCCCTTTCTCTGAGGTTCAGAGAATGTGAATCTGAGAAATCCTTGGGAAGAATTGTGCCTTGCCTTTCTCTGTGAAGAGAAATGTGGCAACATCGCTCATCCAACGAAATGAATGGTTCTGTGAGTCTCTAGATCAGATATTTAAAAGTTACAGTATAGTAGCATGTTCACTTTATTTTCATGGAGTGTTTGAACTTCCATTTCCAGCTTTTTGTCCTTGTTTCTTCTTTTCCCTTGGAGGTGGTTGAAATCTGGTTGAGGTTCTGAGCACTAGTTACAGCAACAGAAAAGGCTTAGCTTAGAAGTGACCTGGCCTTAGTTCTGGGAAATAATGATGATCTTTACTTTGCTCCTCTACACTTCCCTCAAGATTGGTCTCATTTGGTCAGTATTACCAAACTCATTCAAGGTGCTCTCTTGGACAGTTCTCCACATCTGATGTTGTTTTCAAAATAAGGGTATTTTAAATGCCTAAATACACAGTGTAAATTTGTTTGTCATAGGGATTCTGAAACTTGAATCTAACAGCTTTGGACTTTTCTGGAGCTAATGTTTGGCTGCTTACTGAAGAGCAAAAGAAAAAAAGTGCTGATTTTGTTTGGGAGCTACAGAAGTTCTAAGAATAAATTGTGGCAATGGTAGAAAAGGTCATAACAGCTAAGGAGGCTATGATCTGGTTATGCTCTTTTTTTTTTCATTCAATTTACTGCAAACAAGTATATTCAAGTAAAAACATCTATCCGGCATACTGATTACATCTGTTTCTGCTGCTGTGAAGTTAGTGGGACTAATTTAACATGCAGTGGAAGAAGTGTGCAAAAGAATTTACTAGATCACTTTATGTAAAGTATTTTTCATAGTGGTGTTAACAATGAATTTCTCTGTTCATTGATAATAAAATAAATTGGATTGAATCACAACAATTTTTTAGAGGGATAAGACATGGAAAAAGCCCACTTAGTTTTATGCCAAGAAGTATAATTTTGGTTATGAAAAATACAAAACAGTACGGTTTGCAAAGTGACAGTTTGAGTTTTTGTGTGTAACTCCTATTTATGTATTAAAGAAGATGGGGCAGTAACATGTGAAGAGTGCAGACTGAAAAACAGCAAACACATTATGAACTCAGTGTGTGCTGGTTAAATAAGTGCTAAGAATTTCTGTCAGCCAGAAGGTGGTAGCAGAATTCTCCTGTAACAGCTCTGGATTGTGTTCCAGAAGGCATTCTCAATACAAAGTGATTTTGAAATGCAGTTCAGAAAACATATTTTTTTTAGTAGCAGGAACAAATAGCACTGACTTTTTTTTTTTTTTCATTTGGCAGCATCTTTGAGTAGAAAAGTGTCTGCACTTATGCCTGAGATGTCATGCATTGGGAATGCATGTAGGATCTGATACTTGGGTTTTGTTTCTGTTTTTTTTGCAATTGTAATTATGGTTTTTGCAGACTTTTTAATGCCAAAGGGAGCCATTTATGGGCTGAAATGACAAGAGATTTATTTTTGTTATAGTATCACAAGACTGGAAGATGTCAGTACCATGAGAAGCCCGGATAACACATTTTTCCATCCAGAGGAACTCTGTAATTCTTTCATAGATGTAAACACAAATGCAAAGAGTGATATCCATCAGCTGGGACTGATGCAACACCCCAGTCATACTCTTATCAAGTGTAACAACTTGAAGATGCAAAGGTTTTTATTACTCTGTTTTATTGTTTTGTGATGGGCTTTTGTCCATCACAATATCTCTGTGCACATAGCCATTCCTATTTCAACAGAGACACTCTTCATCACTGCAGGAAACCTGTGAGAAATTCAGGCTCTGGAGCACTGCCTGTCCCTCATTTTTTCTTAACCATTCCGTCACAGCTCTGATGATACACAGTACTCCACTGCAGACTTCTTTAAGAAATTGTTCTGTACCTAAGAGATAGTTTCTATGGTAACTACAATTTTTGTGGTTTCTTGTGGTTTTTGGTTTTTTTTTATTTTATTTATTTTTAACTTACTGGATAGTTTGGAAGCAGAGGGAGCAAGGCTTTAGTGTGACATTGGGAAGAGTCAGCACAATAAAATAAGGCAGAAAAATAAAACATTCTTTGCTTGATCTACCTACCAGTAAACTGAAACAGCAGTTCAAAAGAGCATCAGTCTCTTACTTATAAGCTGCCTGGCTTATAAGCAAGCAGGCTGGAGCTGCTGGAGCTGTGCAGGAAAAAAAGAAAAAAAAGGAGGAAGCCCAGAGCAAGCTCTGCCACTCTTACAATTTTGCACCTGATGGTCTTTTTAAAATTGGCTTTTTACAGTGACTGCAGCAGTCTCCTCTTACTGAAGTTCTGACTTAGAAAAACATTCACCCAGAAGATTACAACAACATACTATTTTATCATATGTGCTTCTCTCCCCTTTCACTGTTCTTCACAGTATAAATATGAAGTTGTTTGGAGCACTGTGTGCAGAATTTCTAGTGGAGCCACAACAATGACAGTGATGAAGATGTGAAATGGGCTGGTTTAGAACACAGCAAAAGATAGCAGGAAATACAAATTATAAGTTGATATGGATATCAATAGATATATAAATATTAGAATACAGATATAGAAAACATGGTAAAAGCCAGGGGGTATATACTGTGTGAAAAACATGGCAAGATATTGAGATAATCACAAAATTCAAACATCCATTTTTCACATATGCTGGGAAAGCATATTCATAGGAAAGGTCTCTTTTAGGCAAATGTGTAGGTGTTGTAAAGATGCCAGAGGTGAGATTGTAAAATACATTGCAACAGCTGGGCATTTGAAAAATCTGTTTTGCCAACAGCCCTGTTTTCTCTTTAGGCAGACGCTAGGAGAGGGTTAACCCAAAATGAACTAATCCAATGAAAATTCAAATGTTTATGTAATAAATTTCCTAAAATTGTATTTAGAGATCGTTGCTGTAATTCTTACCAGTTCTTTTTCTGTATTTAACTGTTTCATCTCTAAAAATAAGAGACAAAATGTTTATTTTGTGGAACCAAAACAATGACATGAAATCAAAGGGAGCTGATTAAGAAGAACATGCTTTTAGTGGAGAGCTTTGATATTTTGCCAGTACTGTTTAAGAAATACATTATCCTTCTGTTTTGTTGCAAAATGGGGGAAAAAGGACCACATTACTGAGAAATTATTTGCAGATATGGAGTTCAGTTCAGCACAGTTCTGAAGTGAACAGTGACTGCAATTTCAAATGTGTAGGGTAAAAAAAGTGTAATTTCTAGATAGGCACAAGTGAATCTTTTAGAAATAATATATGATTTTTTAATCTCAAAGTCTGAGAGGCCTTAATGAAATCCAAAGAGTTTCCCATTTACTTTAAATTGGTATTTGGCATCTCCTTTGAGATTATTGAATGTTATTTTATCTTCATATAATGCTGAATGACTATCTGCTGAAAAATTGAGGTTCTTTTAAGGTGCCTTAGGTTGGACACTAAATTAATTGGGTTATCTGAACTCTATTAGTCATCTGAAACAACTTGGTCTCCATTTCCTGCTCTTAGTGACTTATTAATGTGGCTGTGACGGGAGAGGAAAAGAGCAAAGGAGAAAATGTCAGTGCAGTTATTTGCGAGTAATGCTTCCATCTGGAGAGCGATCGCCTCCACAGTTCTTGCAAAGAGCCTGAATTCTACAAAACTTCTGGAGAGTCGTTCTCCTAGAACTGAAATGAAAACCTTATAGCAGCAAAAAGTGGAAAAGATCACATTCTGTAGGGTGTCCTATGTTGACCCCTTTGAAATTTTCCATTGAGACCAAGTGAGGAATGAGGACCCAACTGCCACTTGTCCTTCACACAGCTCGTATTTCCCTTTATTCTATTGCAGTGATGTAAGTGAAGTCTGCAGCCTGTCTGTTAAGCTGTAAATAAATGGATCTGTCAGTCAGTGAGAAATTTCAAAAACTGGAAAACTGTGCATTTGATCATATATAACCACTAGGAGAAACTTAAATGCTGAAACTGCTGACACTGATCATGTTCTCAGGAATGAGGGAGTAGGACCAGCAAAACCAGGGTATATATTTGTCATTTCAGCTGCTAGGCTGGTCTCAGAGTTCTCCAAAGTAGCCTGTAAATAGTCATGTGACCAGCTATTTTAGCCTAAATCCATGATAAAACTAATGAATTATTTCAAAATATATGTGAGCAGGCACTTAGTTACTAGAGGTCTTAACAAAAAAAAAAAAAAAAAAATCCATATTTGTTGTGCAAGGGAAGCTGGAGGTCCTTGTATCCAGACTTCTGTGGTTGTAGACTAGATCCAAGTGGATGAAAGTGCTTTGCACACTGAACTTGTGCTGGCAGTAGAAAAACACAGAGGCTTTTGAACAGCTCTTCTGAGAGGACGCTCAGCTGCAGAACAAGTGATGTGATGGCCAGATCTGCCTTAGATCAAAGCCTTCCCAAGAACTCTGCCTTGCAGTAATAGCTAGTGGCAGATAACCGTGTGGGCAAATGGTGATCTGTAAACCACATGGTGTGGTTTGAGCACAACACCACCTGCCAGAGGATGGGTTCTTGGTCTAGAAAGGTTGACATACTCAATGTAAAAAGTGTGACATTATGTGATACTAGACTGACCATAGATTTCTCTTATTTCGATCTTATTTGGTGAAATTGTCTGCTTTGGTTTTTTTGTTGGATTTTTTTTCCCCCCAGATTGTTGCTCGTATCTCTACAGTTGGTGGCATTTTCCTTTCTGTGTCATTTTGCCTTTGTTACAGGGTGCCATAATCCTTGATTAATATCTCCATAGAAAACTGTATTAGCAAGCAAAATATTTATCTCCACACTAGAGCCTGTTTCAGAGCTTAAGGTGATGAGATGGGTGTTTTCCTAATGATCTTCTAGGCATTTGCATTGCTATTCCGCATTTGAAAAAACAATCTCATCAGTAAGTAGTGAGATTTCCCTGTTTTCACAGTTACGTGAATGCCACCCTTCCTCAAGTAATAATCACTCACTAACCTTGCATTTGTTGCTCTTTCAGATTTCACAGCCAGAGCTGACACTGTTGACAGCTTGATAAACTCTTTGCCACTTATGTTGGCTTTGCCTCTTCCAGGAACATTATTTCCTGTCTATACTTACTTTGAAGAACCACCCTGATTTTCATCTGAAGCCTCTGCACAAATTAGGCAGCCTTTGCTCCTGCAAAATTATCCAGGGTAGAATATGGGAAGTTGTGCCTCAAGGAAACAGTGCCTATAATAAAAGAACAAGTTCATGTGGAAGAAGGGTTCTGTGGCACTTAAAATGTGTGTACCCCTTGATGCGGGTCCTAAAGTTTACAGGATATATCTTGCAATTCATTTCATGATCTACTTTGGCAATTTTCTGTTTGCTTTTTAGGTAATTTGGTGACAAATTTCCCAATAGGTGGTGCTGCTGCTCTAAATCCTCTCTGTTCAGTCTCGTCTTGAGAAAGGAATGCTGGCACTTGTGTTTCAACATTCCAGTGATTTCTCAGGCTCTGAAGAAAAACACTATGAAATATTACTCAGCTATAATCTTTCCTATGTATTCCTGGGAAGATAATTACAATAATGAATCGGGCTCTTTTATTGTAACCATGCTATTGTGCTTGTATATAACATCTCTCAAAACGATTAGACTCATCCCACATGTGAAAGGTCTTGGACCGTCTGACTCTGCTTGCCATAGTGTCAAGTAATATGCAATGAACATTTTCTTAATACACACTACTTTCATACATAATGCTTGGGAGAGATATTAAGAATGACTTGTCTTTGTCATGTGGAAAGTCTATCATGACAAGGAATAAAATCCAGGTAACTTGTGTCATACCTAATTTACTTGCTGTTGGTCAGCTGCTCCTTCCTTAAGAAATAATTTGAGAAAGAATGTCTGTCTTGTCTGGCACTGACAGAGAAGTCACTGTAACATCAGAACAAGCAGGAATGTGGTTATGCTACTTCTCTCCTCTTTTCTAGAAGCAATGAGGCGTAGCTATTTTATTACGTTTGTTGTCATTAGTCAGGGCTACTGCTTGTTTATCTGAGGCTACCAATAAACACAGTGTGATTCATATAGAACTGCTTGAGGGATGGCTTGACTCCAAAAGCACAGTTTAGCCTTTATTTGGCAGTTGTTTGCTTAATGCAGAAAAATGTGTATGAAAGCTATGAAAAATGAATCTGCTTTAACACCCAGCTTGTAAAATCCACTTGATTTATCCTGCAGAAGATATTGCAATATAAAGGAATAATGAATACAATGCCTGCCTTCATTTTCTCTTATTTTTTGGTTATGCTGTCATCTTCAATATTATTGCAATGGATTCAGGCCTATATGGAGTCATCATGACTAATAAAATGTCTTTAAAATCAAAGATGATCTGTGACGCTGAGCTTTGAAAGGGCATTCTTTAAATCTAATTGTAACATATGTGGGATTTTCTTCCCCTTGTATGATTACTCTGATTTAATCATGAACTGTAAGGGAGAGAGGCAGTGGAACAGAGCAGTAGAGCATTTGAAGAGGCATTGTTGCCTCTTCAGAAGTAGGTCATCCTCCATAAGTTCTGTGTTACTGTTGTAGGCTGATTATTGCCTCTGTCCTTTCTTCTGTAAAGCAGTGGTTTCCCTCTTGTGGCCTTTGAATCTCTGGAAATCTTTGGGCCACTTCCTTTGGGTCCTTGGTGAAGATGTGAGGAAAAACACAAACATATTTCTTAAATGTGATCTACAGGGACTGCCATTTCCAATGAGAAAAATAAATATATCAGGGACAAAGTAGGAAAAAGACAAAGTAGGAGACTTTGAAGTCATTGATATAAATGATGGTCCCTGCAGAAACTGGGCACATGAGGGTGAGGAATGCAAAAGTAAAAATGCAGAAACAAAAGAGATTTGTGCTGGGAATAAAGCCCAGATTTTTCTACACCCAGGTGAAGAGGACTAAGAAGGCGATTGCTTGGAAACTCTGAGTAATTGGATTAATCTCCATTAGCATGTAATTTTGGATCAAGAGTGGACTTTTGAATTTAACTTCCACCATCCACATTTTCTCTGTGTTTGTTCAGAGTGGTCTCAGAGCACCTAAACTAGAAACATCCCAGGTGAAATCAGGATGGAAGAGGGACTTCAGGAGCACACCTGGTCCATTTTAGTTGTTGGCAATGAGCATGCAGGAGACAGGAATAGACTAGATGTAATTTAGTGAAGTAATCTGCACGAAACCTCCTGAAATTGTGTAGTGCAGGCATCACTTGCTAAGGATCATATGAAAGCCCTTGCTGGATGACAGGGCTTTTGGTCTGCTGATGTTGGTCACTGCTGAGTGCTGAGGACAGTGCAGCTTGGTGGGTGGTGTGAGTGGGGCTCCACCAGTGACCACGGTGAGGCTGTGGGCCAGTCTTCACATGGAGATGCTTCAGTCTTCATGCTTTCAAAGCAGCCTTCTCGGAAACAGGCTGGCTATTGTGTGGGTCTGTCACTGGTGAGAGCTGGCTGGGCACCAGTTGACCCTGTCCTTGTGGGTGAAGGTGAGCACAGAACTCCAGCTGGCCAAGGTGATTATCGTGGGTGGAGAGTGGGCTCTCCACTGAGAGGGAACAGCTGGCTGGGCCAGAGGGCCTTCCTGGCTGATCAGCAAGGGAGCAAAGGTTTTAAGAAACTTGAAGAATGTGGCAGCCTCCCTCCCAGTTATGCAGTACTGTTCCCCTAAAATTTTCACATTGTCTTGATAAAGTTGTTAATTTTTTTTTTTTTTTAATTTGCAGGTCCTGTTAAACACAAATTGCTTTAGCTCTACTACACAATGTGAATAAGTCTCTACATTCCTTGATATTGCTTCCTTCAGGGTATTTAAACTGTGTTATCATCTCCCTTCAGGCTCCTTTTATCTGACAGTATATATTAGACTCCTATTTTCTCTAATTTTTACGTCACAGTCTCAGATCTTGTCTTCATTTATTTGCCTGTGTCTGTCCTTAAATATGTGGGATATACTAGCATACTGAATAGAAAATTTCTTATAATTCTAGTTAGACAATTACTGCATAATATAAAGCTTCTCAGGTTTTGACTTAGACTTTTAAATCTATCTTCTGTTCCAGCTTCTTTTATATACCAGCTTTGATAAATTAGGGATCTTAAACTATATCTAACAGAAGGGATTTTAGGGGGTTGTTTGCACTTTGTTGTTTTTGTTGGGGCTTTTTTTGTTATGTTTTGTTTGTTTGTTTTATTGTTTTTGTTGTTGATTTTGGTGTTTGTGTTCAGTTTTGCTTAGCAAATGAGATCTACAGTAAATGTGTTTGTTTAAAAGGCAACTTGAAATTCTATGAAATATTTTTTTAAGATGATATTTGTTCTCCTTTGCTTGCATAGAAGGTCTCCAAAGTCTGCAGTGCTGCCCCAGGAATGGATGCCTTTGCACTTGGGCATTATCTTATTAGTATCACCAGGACTTGCTACAGGCAGTAAGGTACACCAATATAAATCCAGTGTATGGATTAAAACATAGCTATGGCAACACAGGAACCAAGAGAAAAGCCTTAGCTAAGGAAGTGATGCATAGTTGGAGGAGGAGGAACAGTGGGAATACGTGAATACAGCAGATTTCACAACCTGGACAGAGGCATTGTGCAGCTTCTGTGTCTGGAGATTTCCAAGAGCAGACTGGAGAAAGCTGGACACTGTGGGGGGTGAGCTCAGGTGTGGCCCTTCTTTGGGCAGAAGATTGAACTAGAGACCTCCCAAAGTTCTTTCCAACCTGAATTTCCCTATGATCTTATGAAAAAGAATGACGATGTATGAGAAAATATTATCAAGCCACAGGAGTAAATCAGTGTTTACTGATCTTCCTTCCATAGTTCTTACTGTATTAGATTTGAACAACATCAAGAAAGAACACATTTTCATTTCTTTAACAGCTGGGATCAGCCAATTGCTCCCAAAATACATTCCATAGACTATTTTCTGGTCATATCTTTAAGATGGCAGAATCAAATTTACAAACATCTGTAGATGTTTATGTTTGACAATAGAGCCTGATTTTGGAACCACAGTTTATTTTATAAGCAGTGTGCTGAAGCAAATACCCTTTTATGTGACCATTTTAATCAATCATGATTTGTCACTCTGAAAGGGTCAGGACCTTAAAATATAACAGTATATAGCGTCCCTATTAAAGGATCTTCCAATCTGCTTTAAAGTCTTACAATCTTTTATAATCTTATAGCAAATTATATAGCATCTTTTTGTAAAGGTTCAGAATGCCTACTCACAGAATCTTGTGTTCTGAACTACCAGAATTGGTTTTTTATTATTATTTTATTAGATATATTCTTCAGAAGGTCTCCCATCTAAGTAAGTATAAATTTAGCCCAAGGTTGCTTGGCATATGAAGTCAGAGGAGATCATGGCACTAGACAGCACAGGGCAGGTTTGTGACATAATTCTAAATGTGCTTTAAATTAGGGAGAGCTCAGGTATTTACCCACATTGGGTGTTACACCATGGCTGAATGAGATGAAGGATATTGGTGTAATTAGTATGAAGCCACTGAAAAAAACCCATGTTAAATAAACACAAATAAGTCAGATTTATCAGAGAAAAAAAATTGGATGTAAACATGCTTGCTTTGCACAAGTGCTTCCACAGAGATCTGACTGAAGAAAACACCTCATGACTTGTGCTTTGACCTCAAGAACTCACTCATTTCCCAATGCAATCAGATGTGTTGATTCCTGTAGCCATGGGGTAGCTGCCCATTTTCCTCCCTTCCTCCCTCCCTTGCCTGCTTCTGCCTCTCAATTTTCTTTTACTTCACTCCTGCTTTTTTTTCTCCATTCCCCTTCCTTTCCCTATGTCTCACACATCTGGAGGCTAACAGCCTATAGACATTTTTCCTAAACATCCAGTGTGTTACTACTATAGTAATACAGAAGGAAAGGGAATGAACCATAAAATCATTGGCAGATCAAGGAAAAACCTGGTCTGTATCACATGGGAGCACAGGACTCAGAATAATGCAGGGGGTTTTATGTCTAAGGAAGAATTGTAATGATATGTAAATTAAAGGCAGAAGAATGGAGGCCCAGACTGCTGCATGAATAATACTTCTGTAGTTCTGAACAATGAGGATAAGAGTTTTTCAGATGGCTCATACAGGCACCTTTACACTAGGTACATAGAAAACCACATCCAGACATTGAAAGTGTCCATTTGGGGATTTCTGTTCAGGAGCTGTTCCTGATGACCTAACTCACTGGTGGAAGGAAAAACAGAAAACTGAACACAGACAACATTGTTGAGTCCACCTGAATGAGTGTAGGAGCTACTTACTTTTCAAGACAAGTCAACTGTGAACATCAAGTCTAACATTCTTCAAATTATGAAAAGAATTATTAATTGTCTTAAGGCTAAAGAATATTTATTGGTATATTCAGTGGCAGGGCTTTTTGTTTTCTCTTTATGTATAGTGTGAAAATAATTGAGGAGTGAAAAATTCTTTTTAGGACTGTAATATTAATCAAAATTGAGCACATTATAAAATATGGCTTGGATGTTCATCTGATGCAAATAAGCTCTTGTTTGAAATCAATGGAGCTGCGGCAGTTTATGCCAGCAAAGGGCTTGGCTCTTTTTCTTTTGAATGAATAATATACCCAAGCAATAATTTTTCTTTCTTATAGTTAAGTGCCTGATATCAACCTGTTCATTCACAAAGCTGTGGAACATAATCAGTTGTAAACTACCCTGTCTCCCATAATTCAGTGCTTTCTAGGATAGGTTTTGTCACTGCCCATTTTTCTCTTTAGTGTCAGCCAGGTGAAAATAATGTAATTGTGAGTTTAGTCATGCTGCTAGTCTGAAATTAAAAGTTGAACAGGACTGGAATTTCTTCTTGACTGTGCCTCCAAAAATCTGGTGTAATACTCATGAAGTCTTCAGTGTTACAGCAGTGTCAAATATTTCCTGCCCTTGGATATTTACTGACCTGAAAGAAAACAGTGGATTTAGGCTGATGAGGAGCTGTTTTTTGACAGAGATGGAGAGGTACTTTGTCAGAAACAATGCTGTGGCATTGTAGCAACAGCATAGGAGATCTCAGCAGGAGATTTTAGAGAGGCAAGAGAGATTAAATTTTGAAACAGAGCTGATTTCATTCATTGATTCACACATTTCCACAAGTACACACAGCACCAAATCATGTATGTTCAAATATTCTGTCTTCCCTTGCAGAGCCATGTGCAAGCAGGCAGACTGAGATTCCCAGTGATGCCACAGGGACAGAGTTGTATGTCCCTCCCTCAGGTAACAGACAAAAGGACAAACAGAAATGGGCTCAAGGTGTGCTAGGGGAAGTTTAGATTCAGCATTAGGAAAAATTCCTTCACTGAAAGAGTGGTCAAGCATTGCCACAGGCTGCCCAGGGAGGTGCTGGAATCTCTAAAAGTGTTCAAAAAAGATGTAGATGTGATGCTTATAGACATGGTTTATTGGTGGACTTGGCAGTGCTGGGTTAATGGTTAGACTCATTGATCTTAGAGGTCTTTTCCAACCTTAATGATTCTATAATTCTATGGCACAGAGGATGAGAGAAATAGGCCAGGTTCTCTTCAAGTCTTTTGGATTTGGCTTAGGTTGATGATTTTGCCTATGGCTTTTTTGTTCCACACATAAACCGGGGATTAGTCTCTGCATCCTGTTCCACCTGTGGCCCCTCACGATTTACACATTGTCTTTTCTTTCCCAGTTTGGGTATCCTGAGAACAAATATAGAGATGTGCTGGGATCTTGATGACCTCCTGATCTAAGTGCCATCATTCTTCTAGCCCTCCTCCTGCCATGTGATTCTTCGTGGTGCTTCCTCACCTGTACATTTTTGTCTATTCCAGTTTAAACACCTCTGCTCCAATTCTCTACACAAGACAGATGCTGTTCTCCTAATATTTAATGTAGAAATTCATGATGAACTGTGATGCTGAAAAATATGTTAATGGGGCATTAGAGAACTGATAGTGAACTCTTGTCATATTAAATAGCAGTATATCATCACTGGTGTATTACTTCCCACTAGAAGGAATGTTGCAGCAGCAGGAGTATTATGGGCTTGAAAGCAAAGGAACATTAAGCTTGTTTTTCATTTAATCCACAGCTGAGTATACCTCATAATACAGGTAATTGCTGTTAAGAGTTTTTAACATAATCTGCATATTTTTCCTTGGAACTGAATTAATCTCTAACTATCTGCAGTGCTGACATTTACTTCTGAGATACCCTAAGTTCTGGGTTACTGGTGAAGAGAAATGTGCACTTCTAACTAAGATGCAGGTTTTTTGGCCTATTTTAGATACCTACTTTAGCATAACAAAAACAACAGCTACATATGTTTATTTTCCCTTCTCTTCCCAATTTTGAAGGAAGCCTATAGAGAGTAGTTGAAATATAAAAATCTACATTTAGTTAGTAAATACCACCCCAGATGTCTACTTTCTGTAATAATGGCCCTTTGACTATTATTGTGACCACATGTGGACAAAAGAGAATTTGCCTGCTGGCCCCCAAAGAATCAAGTCAGTGGTGGAAATACTTCTGGAATATAAAAAATTTGAATTAAAGTATCTTTTCCATGTGTATAGAATGGAGGGATTGACTTCTTTTGTGATGTAATTGAATGTATTTTCATTTAGTGAGTGGGGACAAAATCCATTTGTATATAAGGGAGAATCTGATCCAGAATCACAGTTTTTCACCTGCCACATGATAAAAGTCAATCAAATGTCTCCTGCACATGACAGCATTTTTTATTCCATTTTCTTCTTATTGAGATGATAACTATTTATCTCCTCTGGTAGGTAAAGATCAGCAACCAACACAACCAAACAAGGCAACTGCCTTCAAGTTGCTGTGTATTTAATATTTTGGTTTTCAGTGGTTTTTTCCTACTGCTGCTCTTGCTAGTTTAAAGGCTCAGATTTCAACTTTTTCACATGACCAACGACTCTCTGTTATTACTTCTGGTAAGTTGCAATGTCTGTGCAACTCCCGTTCTACCATTATAGTCAAGGGTTACAAATGTGGCTACTAATTCTCAGCGCTCCCTCAGGAATACTTGAATCTAGCCAGCGTGGCATGGGTCTTCCTGATGACATGGCTGACAGCTCCATTCTGATGTTTGAATATCCCAGTGGATCCAAAATAGTGCTATATGCTGAGGTTTAGGCATTTGAACCCTGCTCCATCTGGTTTTGAAATTCTAAAATGCTGGACAGGGCCATTTTGAGCCGCATTTCAGTAAGGTAAAGGAAAAAGTAAATAATTTGTCCTGAATGGGATTCCCTTTGAATGACTCAAGGCTCGTTCGTCTACTGAAAGGCACCTTTCCTGCCCTCTCAAAGCTCCAAACCCCAAGATCTTTTCAACATGTGTAATTGCTATTAAATCTGATCCAGATGTTAAGAAATAACAAACTGCTATTAAAAGCTAGTGGAAACATTTCCATAATGGAAGATGGTCACAAATGTGACGTGTCCAACACTGCATTGCAAGTGCTGAAGGATTTTTCAGTTTCTGACTGCAGCCCACATTAGCAAACCAAGCCTGATTCTTTTTTTGATTTCTTATATTTTTAATGTTAATTTCTTTGTACAAAAGACCTTAGCAAGTCATGCACTTTTGATATTCAAAGAGCTTTCTTACAGGAAGAACTTGAGTTCTTTGAAAAAATATGCAGGATCAGGAACATTGGTTAATCTTTACTGTCTTACCACTGTAGATATTAGTAAAATAATAACAGTCTAAGCTAAATAATAATCAGTTGCACAGCAACATGAAAATCAGAGTATTTCACAGATTCACAATAAGTCCTTGAGCCTTTCCTCTGTTCTAACAGGTCCTGTCAAAGCAGATAAAGAAGAGACAGGTTCAGAAACAAGTGCCCCATCAAAATAAGAGTTGACAGCAAAAGGAGTGATTGTACTGTGGAAATGGATTTTGCCATTTGAAATGGAGAGAAAACATGTAAGAAGAGTTAAGCTTATCCCGAAGACAAAGCTGCTGGAAGCAGGCTCAGTCACAGAACTCTGCTGCAGAACCCACCCCTATGAAGTGACAATGGACAACAGTACAGATGTTCATTTGCAATACCCTTAGTTGGTGGCAGTGTGAAGAGTGTGTTTGAAAGGGAAGCCCAGCAAGGACTACTCAGTTACTGGGGAGAGCTGTTTGTAGGAAGAGGTGTTAATGCCGCTGCATCACAGAGGTTTGATGATGGCTTACAGCTTTTCTGTAAAAGGATGAGAATATGCTATGGCTCTGCTCCTCTTATGACCCAGCATTCCAAATGAATAACATATCTCTGTGTGTAGATGAAAAAACATGGTTTATCTTTCTTGTCAGGAAGGCCTACTGTCACTTTTCACTCATCTCTCTTTACAAAAAAATTTGCTGTATCTGCTGAGTGGAAGCTTTGACAAAAAATGAGAAATAAAAACGGGGAAGAAGGAGGTTCTTGAACTAACATTCTGGATAATGCTTTCCATCATGTTGACTCTCTTCTTCTAATTTACACTAAAATTGATGGATTTTTTTTTGGTGCTGATTTAGGCCCCTGTTCAGCATGATTATAAAGTTGAAAACTATGGCTTTATCCGCTCTGGAGAATGCTGATTGCAGGCTCTGTTACATTATGTCAATACTCTCATGTCATTAGGGCTGTGCTTTCATATTGCTTATTGTAATGATCCCCCTCCTGTAGAGTGTGCTGAAACTTTGCACACAGATGATCAGGCCTTGCTCTCCTTATAGTGCATTAGAGCAAATGGGTCAACAGCAGCTGGCTGAAAGATCAAGTGCTGAATTTTGAAATAACCTTTACCAAATCTGTAGTCTATGAAGTCAACATTATTATTTGTAAAATACCTTCCATCTATAACCAAAACTCTGAAGTGCACATTTGGGATTGTGCAATATTTAATGAAATATTAATTTTATATGTGATGGATACTGTCCCAGAATGAATAAGGAAGAACTTCTCCGGTATTCTCAAGCAGAACATGTCATTGATACCAAAGACAAACTTTCCTCGACTTCAAGACATATCTTGTAGGAGTTTTTTGACAATCTCCCATCCAAAAACCTATCATTCTTGATTAGATTACAGTGAATATTGATAGAGAATGGAATAAATATCCACATGGGAGTTCTTTATTAGGACCTTTCTGGATCTGTGTCTTCATTATGTTCTTAGTTTTGCATGGTGAAATATGTAGAAAGAAAATTCCTAGCTGCTGTTGTGCTGCAGATTTCATGTCAGAAATGCTGGGAAAATAATGCAGGAGTGGAGGAGGGGAAGTTCTTCTTTCTGCAAATAGCCAATGTAAACTACCACCATGACTTAAATGACTGAAGGTCCTCTCCTTGCTGTATTCATAAAGTAACAAATTTTACCAGCATCGTCAAAGTGAGTGTTTTAAAGTTTGAATAGGCATTTAAAAGATGGCAGTGGAGTTCTTATTCTGCAGTGTTTCACGAAACTCTGAATCTGTGGAAGTTATTGAATGGTAGGGGTGGAAACAGGGTAATTCCCTTGTCCTGTCTCAAGCAGCTATGAAGAGCAAATCTGAATGAATCATCGCAGACTCTTTCTATAGTTGGGGTGTTACTCATCTCATGCTAGCACAGAGATTTAGAAACTTAGCTCCAAGGACTCCAACATTTCAGAATTCACCTGTTTACAACATTCAGCTCTGCATATTTATAGTAGCCTATTATTACATCCATTAAGAGCTTTTTAACAAATTCTTTTGAGTGCTTGAAGATAGCTATTCCATAATGTTAATGAGCAAACTTTCCCTGCTGACAGATGTGGTATGATTCAAAGGTATTGCCAAGACTTCTGAAAGCTGAAGAAAGTAGACACTTGAAGAAAAGGTATTTATATATATGAATTAACAGAAATGAGTAACTTACAGAAAGGCATTAGATGATATAAGAAGGAAGCAGTTTAAGTCCAATGCATTCTCTTTCATTTGAATCAGTGATTTTGCACCTCTCACAACTTAGTGTCAGTAGCAAGAGCCAGGGCCTTTGTTTACCACACACTTCACCTTTCACAGAGATTTTCACAGTGGTGATTACAACAATTTTTTATTGCTAAATATCATCAAGGTGTCTTAGGACTATACTTTGCCTCTTTCCCACTTTCCTAAGCAATCTGTTGCAAGATAAGTCTTGCATTGGGTGCTTTGCCTCAAAGGCACTTTTCTGTCATCACTCTGTGTGGAGTCAGGATCTGCATGTTGTGGAAAATAACACAGGTTAACTGTTAGGGTACTGCCTGATTTTTTTGAGCTTGGGCACCTCAGTAGTTATGATCACAAAGTTCAGCACCTCTGTTAGGTGGGTTGAAAGCAGTCTGCAGTGTTTTTTTGCTTGAAAATCAGTTGACAAAAGTAGAACCCAAGGTGGACTTTTCTTCCTCTTAATATGAAACTCTCTTGCTTTAGAAGACTGGTTTAAGGGTTTAGTTAGTAATTATTACTCCTTTTCCTTGTAATGTGGCTTAGCTTGGAATTTCATAGTACCTAAGTGAGCGAAAGCTGTTGTGCAACAAAGCCTTCCCATACAATAACAGTACCACCAACCGCTTTTTTGGGGGGAACAAGTAACTGAGAAAGGTTTACACAATAAATAAAAAAACCTCAGAGCTATGTAATATTTCCTGGTAATCAGAGACATAGAATCTCACAACACTAAGTTGGTTTCTTAATAGTGAATAAGCCAATTTCTCCCTTTGTGAAATAGCACTGCAGGCTGGTATTCTCTGCAGTACAACTCTGATAATTTTGTTCATTAAATATCTCAAAGGCTGTTTCCATGCTGATCTTACAGGCATTAATATCAACCAATCTACTTGGTAAATATCTCTGAGATGCTTTATTGCTTAGCATCCTGGTAGTCTAATTTACTTACGTGCTACCATTGGCCACTTTTAACTTTCTCCTGATAAGTAAGTCATGGAAAGTCTCTTTCTCAAACAGAGGCATGCTGTTTACATTTAGTTTCTTTTGGAGAGAAAGTTGATGCCTAGAAGTGGTGGTGTGGGAAGCAAAGGGGATTCCCTGGCTTGTAGCAGCCAGTGTGATAGCCCAGAGCTCAGGGAACAGGGATGTGCTGCTGGGCTGCAGCACTCCAGCCTTCCTCTCTGTTCAACTGAGAGCTGGTGGCAGCAACCGTCAGGAAGAGAAAACAGCTACCTCCAATCTTCTCATTCCATGCTCTCCTTGCTAAGATCATGCATAGGAAAAAAAAGGTTTTCCAGTCTGCAGTTTGAATAATAGAATAGTCAATCCTTGTTCGAGAGTACATTTCCCAAGGCATTAGGGAAATGCCCTCCACCTCCCACACACTAGCTGTGCTGAGTGGAAAAATGCTCTGTGTCAACAGAAGTAGGGAAAACTATGCCAAGGTGTCATGGCAGGTTAGGAGGAAGACAGAAACCTAATCTAAAGGCTGATGGAGGTTTATGGATAGAAGAAGGATAGAAAATGTCTGAATAAGGCTGGATGACTAAACCAATGCTGACACATGGCTCTTATGAGGGAAGAAAGGAAACAAAAACACGCCTCTTTGAACTATCATAAAGTGAATTTTTATAGCAATGGAAAACGGAAACCTTGGCCTCAGTGAGGCCTGAACTAAAACTCCAATCTGTGCTAAGAACATTTCTGTAGGGACACAGATGGAAAGAGCCTTAATATCAGAGCACATGTCTTTGCTCAGGACCCTGAGATCAGCATCATTCCTTTTGCTGCTGGATGTAATTCCTTTAGTTCTGCTTTTGTGAAATAACTGCCTTTAAGCAAAAGTACATGGATTATAATAAATAAAGTTATGTCCAAATATAATAATACAAATATTGCTACTGTGAATGAAATTTTAAAATGCCATGTAAACCTCTCAAGTGGTGGATGGAGAGAACAACATCCAGCGGGTGTGTGGTGACAGGCACCTGAGGTAGCATCATTCATAAGGCAGCTTTTCTGCTCTTGGCTTTGAGAGTCAATTAAATTTAGAATATAGCCAAAAAAACCTATCTCCATGGTAGAAAGGCTGGTAGAGGGGGTAGCTGGCTAAAACCATGAAAGATTTGTGTTGTTTGGTCTCTGTCTCTTCTTCCATGTTATTTTTGTGCTTCCCTTCTGGTCCTTTTCTCTGATACAGCTTCTCCTCTTCCAGCCTATCAGGAAATGTCTATATGCCTTGAAACCCTTAAATTAATTTTCTTTTTCCACTTCCTTTCTCTGAGTTTTTCTGTAAAAATGGTACTCTCTTGTGTCTTCCCAAGGTACTTAAAATCTCTCTGCTAAAATGAGCCATTATAAACAAGACCTTTGCTTTTTTATTTTTTCCAATTTGTTTTTCAGATCTAGGATATGGCTTGTAAGGCCTCAGTGAACAATAGCAGAATACAAAGACAATCCCTGATACCTATTGACTGTGTTCAAAACTGGCCTGACTGGAGAATCCAGGTATATTGTTTTGGGGGAGAGAAAGAGGGAAATCTGGTTTTGTCAAAACAGGTAACTTAATTTGCTGTAGGTATGTGGTAGGCAGCATCTAATATGTTTAAGTAAGTGCTACATATAGGAACTGAGTACCTCTAGATTTTTAGAAATCTGGTACTTGAGTTGTATTTGACCAGGGAATTTTCACTCACGGAATTTCTTGGTCACACCAATAGATGGCAATCTGTCTTCACGTCCCTTAGTTTCTTCAAAAGTGAGCTAAAAGGTGAGGAGGAAAGAGAGAAAACAGTTCTCCTCAAATGCTTTTTTCCCCTTTTATGTGTCAGAGTTTCAAAGCTAAATGTTCAAATGCCCTGGAAATGAGAAATTATCTGAAAACTAGTACACTGCATGCTACCACAGCACAAATTACCCCATGCTGTCCTGTCAGATTTAATCTGCCTGAATCATTTTTGGAAGTGATGATATGGGATTTAGTTTCCATGTGAGCTAGTAAACTGAGATTAACACTATTCTTGATACTATTGCATATTTTAATCTAAGATTCAATTTGTTACTCAAGTTCTACATTGTGAAATCTTCAATAGATATCAAAAAGATAGGAAAAATAAAAAAATAAGATAAAGAAATCTCAAGTCATATGGAAGATACTTGATCTTCCAATCTGATTGTGTTTTGTGCTACAGCACTGTAATTCAGAAATAACTGCAAATGAAATAGCTCAGTGTCAGATTAGCAAATGTGATGGTAAAATTAAAACTGAGTCTCATTTGCTCTGCTGCAATTGTGGGAGCTCTTGCGGACTTCAGAGATAGCTTTTCCAGAAAAACTGTTTTGATTAGAGAATCTGAGTGTTGAATTAATTTAACCTTTTTACTCCCTTTATTTACTCATAGACTACCACTACTGCCACAGAGCCCATGGGCATACGAGGTAGTTTTTAGGAGATATTTCCTACAAAATCTAATTTAATTGTTGCCAGTTTGTTTAAAAACTGAAACTGAAAAACACAGGGAAATGAATGCCTTTGCCCTGGCTGTGCAGTTCTCTGCACCCAGGAGTGGTCTGGGACCAGCAAGTTCAGTTCATTTGGCAAATAATGGTTATTTCAGCTGCATTGTCTTGTTGATCCAGGGTGTATCTGGATAAGGCTTTATGTGGAAAGTGGCTAAGCAGTTGCTCCCTGCAGCCTAGTAGGTGGGACAGAGCTCCCTGGATCCCAGGAGGCACTGGTATAAATAATATCCCACTGGATAAACAGAGCAGCATCACGGGGAGCCATGCAGCCCTGCCAGAGCCACAGAAGCCTGGGGCTGCAGCAGCAGAGCTCAAGGCTCACTCCATGCCCTGCACGAAGGGCTGCCCTGAGCTCTGCACCCACTGCCCTCTGCTTCACCCCAGCCCTTCCCCTGCATGATCTGCCTCCCTCCTGCAGGGCTTGCACGAGGCTATGGGAAAATGTCTGTGTGGGTCTCTCATTCTGCCTGGCACCATCTGAAAGCCCCATGCTGTTTGGGAAGAGACAGTGTGCTTCTGCAGCACATACTTCTCCCTGAATTCTTGGCATCCTGTAGTTTATTCTGCCCTTTCTTGCGCTAGCAAAGGAAACACTGCAAGTCAGTAAACAGGCCTTAATCTAGAGTTATTGTTAACTAAAGAATGCAGGTAGTGCTGAAAATAAATTGCATCTACTAACAGTGCACATTATGAAACCAGGCATTTCTTACACGATCCTCCCCTTTACCAAAATGAGTGCCTTGTGTATGAAGAATAGCTCTCTTATTTTTGTTGGGGGTGCTCATAGCTGATGAATAGAGCTGAAGCTCAAGAGGTTGTTGTGGATGCTAAGGACAGTATTAGGGTGTCTAGAGCAACAAGCTAAAAGAAAATGAAGTTTCACTCATTAATTACCCATTCTTCTGGTTCCCAAGTGTAAACATGCTCTGCTTCCAGAAGTCTACAGGAACAGAAAAGGGCATAAAGTGCCTTGCACCGTTCTTACCTTTCATAACATTTCTGCCCTGTCCATATACTCACATTTTATGTAGGGATTTTATGTATTTTATGCACTTCAGAGGTTGGGCTTTTTTTTAATAGGACATCCATTTGCTTCCAGAGGGAGTATTATTCTGCCTCTTTGTATTTTATGAAGCCTTTTCCTTCAAAAAAAGAAAAAAAAAAAGATGCCCCAGCCATGGTCTAGGATTATGTGAAATGGGGAGAGAATATACAAAACCCAGCCTTCAGCCTCAGGGATGAATGTCCATAATCTGAAGCCAACACCAGATGAACTGCTGAAGGGTTGCTGTTTAAGCCTTGAAACCATTACCTCTCCTCTTTGACCTGAAGGGATTGATTGTCTGCTCCTGGAGTATTAATGAGTTTGCTGAGCTTCTCTGCAGCAAACCTGTGGGCATGAACTTTCTCTTGCCTGAAGGAATGGAGGATAAATCTCTGAGCTTGTTTTCATGGCTTGAGTTTAATTGCTGATACAGGGGATTTTGTCATTTCTTCAATGAACAGCATCAGAACCTATGAATTTTATATTTCCTCAAAAAAAAAAAAAATGCAGGGGAGTCAGGTAAATGTAAGGAAGTAATGGGAAAGAGGGGAAAACACACTAGCATTATTTTTCTGGTCTCAGAAATGTATTAACTAATACACTGAATAAATTTTAACAAGGCACGAGTCTCTGTGCAGCCCCGGTCAGTTCCCCAGTAGATCCAGAGCACTCTGATCCTGGTGAAAGGGTGTCAGCTTCATTAATGGCAGCATTCTCCAGATACACACAAATTAATCAAGCATGTATGAGAAGTTAATGAGTATAAAATTAATGGGGTATTTTTGCTGCCTTTTGTAGATATTTCTAAGTAAACAAGGATGCTTTTTTCTGGGGCTAGAGAGCAAAGTTAGAAAACTACTAAGTCAGTAGTTTTTTTATTCATTTTCAGTGAGATTCTGAGGAGGATCTGGCAGTATAAGCCCTGTAGAAAGAGGGGGCCCTGGATACAGCTCCAGGCTAAAAGTTACAACACTCAACTTTAAAGTTAGAGTGTTAATCTCCTGCAACTTTATAGGTCACTTTACTCTCTATGCCTCAGTTTCCCTTCAAAACCTGCTGGTTTTCTTCAGGGTGAAATTTGCTGAACCCCAGTTGTGGGAAGGACATGGACTTTCTGGGAGACCACTGTGGTACTGTAATGTAGAATATCTGACCTGTAATCACAGGATAGGAAATTCCTGGGCATCAACAGAAGCCCAGGGTGCACTGCTTACATTAATGTGCTCTGTTCTGTGTCACTGCAGGCCTTTGGCATTTCCTCTGTTTGGGTTCTGGATCCTTTCTGAGCATGGATTGTCAATTTCACCAAACAAGGGCAAAAGGACTAAATACAAGCAATTTTCAAAATAAATGCTGAACGTATCAGTTCACGCAACATTAAGTTCACTATTATGTGGATGTTCTTTCAGCCACTCTGTGTGTCCTGTTTATTTCACAGCATGCTTGCACATTTAATGTATGAGTTTGAAAGGGAGAAGGAATGTAATTTCACCTGTCACCTGGGGAAAGTTACCTTGTTAATTTTCTATTGTTTGGCAGTCTGAGCTCTTGAGGTTTATCCCTGCCAAAGGATATGACCTTTAGTGAACTGAGAAACACAGCATGCAGCCTCTATCTTAAACCAACTGTTGCATTGCTTTTCATATTTATGTGAATGTCCTCCAGCATAATGTGAGAAACCAGGAAGGATCACATGAAAACCCACCAGGATTATGTTGGTTCATTCCCTAAAGAAGTACATCCTTTCACACAAGCACAGCTTTTCGCATAATGGAAGAAATAGGAGGAACCCTTGTATGCCATTGGAAAGACTGTTTAATGGAAGTTACATCTTCCACTGACAGGAGCAATGGGGCCATGTTTGGCCCCACAAGTAGAAACTGGATTTATTCTGAGCCATCACTCCTTTTGAAACATTTCTGTTTAGCCAAGGACCTGTATATGAGAAGAGGAATGATAGATAGTCAGATTAATTCTATCTTTAGTCTTAGCTGAGACCACCAACATTAAAATGCCACAGCATTTTTTTCTGTAGCATTTCCCTAGGCTAAGTTTCTGTGCAAGCCCTAAATGTAGATTTCCATAATATAGTGTATTGTGATGTCTTTAGCATGTTGCCTTGGCACTGATCACTGAATTTTCTGGGTTTATTGTGTTGCTGGGCTTAGAGAAAAAGTCCCCTTAAGGAAGAAAACTCTGTAAAGAAAAAGTAAAATAATGATTCCTTATGAACCAAAAGGGCAAAGCAGGCTCCATTACAATCCCTAGAAAGAGATTATGCTAATCAAGGGAAGGAGAAAGGGAGCATTGCAAGAGAGATGACAAAATAACTTATGAGAAAGGAAAATTAATTCTGTCATGCCAAGACCAATCACCTTTCCTTCATACTATCCCCTCAATGCTTTTTCCAGCTTCCTTCCTGATATCTCTTGTGTCAGCAATAGGTCAAAATTTATGGAGGATTTGGATACAGTGAGTGTCCCTTCATTTTCCCTAGTGTTTTTTCATGATTCAGTATAGTACATTCTTCCCCTTCAGCCTTTAAATTCTGTTCCCCTTCAGGAAAATCTCTGTTGCTTTCAGGGAATCTCTGGAGGGTTTTCCCAGTCTTCATTGGCTGTTTTTCTCAAAAAGACTGTCTCTTGCATAAATATCTCTGTCCCCAAGCTCCAGTGAGCAAACTTAAGGTGGCAGTTTATGTCCAAATAATTTTACTAATAGGTCTTATTTATTTGAACTTCTTCTGCCTAAGCATCAGGACTTTAAAGCATCCAGCAAGGGTGGAAATATTTCAGTAATGGGGATGTGATCCACAATTTTTTGATGTTGCATGTTTTTATTTTGCCAAGAATATCTTGTACTTTCATTAATAAGACTTTTCCTGGCTGTTTGGGAATAGGGTGCACAGAGTACCAAGCATGAAAATAGTGAGTCCCTCCTGAATTCTTTCTAATGGCCTTGTTCCTTAGCAGCCTCCAGCTTTCAAAAGACCTGGATTGTGATATGGAGAGTGAACAGAGAGGGAGCAGAATGACTGAACCTGGGCAAAGAAACTACAGAGAATGAGTTAAATCATGACCTGAAAGATAGGGATTGGAATTAGGGCAAGAAGCAGGTCATTGGTGCACTGAAGGTGAGATGGGCATGCCTTAGGCAAGGATCCAAGTTGGGAGGGATCTGGGACTGACTGGGCAAGGAGCCTGATGCAGGAGAAAGAACAGGGAGTTGAGGACTGAATGTGCTTAATGTCTGATGGCTGGGATTGGGGTGAGAAACTTGTCTGGAAACTGGTGTGGCAAGGATTAGGAGAAGAAGTGATGATGAACCATGAAGAGTGGGAGGGAGAGCAAGAGGAGAGCAGGGTAATGTTGGAGTGAATCCAGCTGGGGTGGGTGAAGGGAAGGGCAGACACTTTATTCACTCACTGCTTGCCTTCCTGCACCAGACTGAGGTTCCCATACCATGTTTCCTTGCTCTCTGCACATGTGCAAGCTTCCATCTCCCCTATGAGAGAAACATATTCCCCACCCTGCATGCTGATTCACGTCAAAGATGACAATCAGCACTTGCTTTCAGTTACTTCATTAGTTTGAACTAGTTGAAAGCTATTTTTGCATCCTTCAGGGATCCAGCCTGGCCTGAGCTCTATGACTGACACCACATAATAAAATAGCTTCTCCCTTTTTCCATTTTGCAGTTTATCTGCATATTGCAGCAAGAAATACTTTCCCCAAATTCCACTCTTTCTTTTGCACATTTCAAATTAATCTCCTGGCCATTCTTACAAGCTGAATCTGGTCTGTTTATTTAGCTGGATAAATATCTGATATAAAATCTCATTAGCCCGACAATTACCTTTGACACCATAGATGAATAAAGTCTCTTTGCCATGTAAATTAGGAAATCACTAAGTCCCTTCCTGCTCTGAGAAGGCACACTTTTGAAAGACTTTCAAAATGCAGAAAATCAGTTAGAGTTATTAATATTTCTGTGGTGGGTACAGTTCATGTGAGACATCCCAGATATCACCAGATATCTGGGATATCACCAGACACAGGATTTTATTATTACTCCTCATGATGAAGCTGTCCCTCTGCATCATATGTAGACCAAAAGCCTAGTTGCTGCATTAATCATTCCACTGGATGATTCTGTCAGTTTTTCCTGTACGGCATTTCTTTGGAAAATTGCAAAAAGAATGAGACAAGAACTGGTCTACAAAGGAAGAAAAAATCAGAAGGTGAGTCAATTCTTTGCAGCGCTTCTATTATCAATAATAACTTTAATAATTAGTATTAAGCACTATTAATGCAAAAAATTATTTACAGTATTAATGCAAAAATATTTAAAGCACAGGAAATTTGAAGTTCAGTATGATTTCCTCCTCCATTCCTCAGGTATTCTCTCTGATGTGGTGAAAAGACTCTCAGTGAATGTGGAAGATGCTCAGGATTTGGGGAGTGAGGGAGGTGGCAGAAGTGCTCACTGAGCCACTTCCATCATTAGATTCAATATTAGGAAAAGTTTCTTCATGGAAAGGATTGTCAAGCATTGGAAAAAGCTACCCAGGGAAGTGGTTGGGTCACCTTCCCTGGAAGGGTCTAAAAGAAGTGTAGATGTGGCACAAGGGAGCATGATTTGGTGGTAACTTGGCAATACTGGGTTAACTGGTGGACTCGATATTAAAAATCTTTTCCAACCTAAATTTGATTCGGATTCTGTGATTTCAAAGAAGCCCAAATCCCATTCAAAGCCAATGCCTTTCAAGTGGCTGTGAGACTTTCAAAAATTTAGTTGAAATACTTCTGAAGTGACAGGCACTGGAATCTTCATTGTTTGGTTTCCCAGTCCCTCAGGTCCTTTTACAAATATTATCCAAGCAGAGTGCTGCTTGGAAATGGGAGCTTATAATGGGCTATATTTGTTCAGAGAACCTGTAAAAATGAACATGAAAGTGTGCACGCACAGAACAAAAAGATCTTTGTATGAAGTTTTCCATTCATGTAGCTGAGTTGTGTCATTCTTTCATAATAAATGGAGCTGTGTAGGTTTTCCTGCATGGTAGAAAAATAATTGGATTTCAAGTAGACATGCTAGAGCCTTGTTTACTCAGATGTCATTCCTTTATGGTACAGCACCTCTAATTCTGTAGGGCTGTTGTGGCCATCCAGGTCACCAGCAGCCTCATTATTGTGTACAGGTGTGCCCAGAGTGAAAACTGACTGACAAAAAGAACACATTGTAATTAACCCTAGCATGGTTCTCAACCTAGGATGATGGTTTTTAATATTGAAATTACATTTAACCACTCCAGTAGAGATGAGCAGAAAAGCAGGAGATGTAGAAATAAGCAAAATAATGAAGTGATTAATATTCACAGTATAAAGAATTCACTCTTCCCATCTGTTAGAGATCACTATGCATTCCACTTATCTGTCTGTAAATCAGAAGCAGACTGATGATTTATTTAAAAAAAATAGTAATTTTTTCAGGGAACTGCACCTCTCTTGATGTTTTAGCTGATTGCCCGTTATCTGGATTTTACAAATATGTAAATTGTCCATAAATCTACTGAATTTTTTACAAATATATTTTCATGTTTGGTCAGAAAGTGTTTTGCAAGTTTATCTTAATAATTATAGTAGAGCTCAACTGCTAAGTGCACCTCTAATTTCTGCTGAAGGCAGTAGGATTTACAGCAATGAGCTTTAAAGATGGTTCTCCTGCTAGGCCTGGATCACTTGCTTAAGCTCTGCAAGCTATATGGCATTTACTAGAGTAATTTCTTTGATCACTAACCCCTGGCCTAAGCCATTAGTATTTGGGGACTGGCCAGGTTTCCATTAAGAGGAGAAATTGATGACAGAAATCAGACAGGATTTTTGGTACTGTCCTGCTTATTTACAATGAATATTCACAAAATTATGCTTCCCTGAACCTGTCAGAAACCCCTAGAGGCACCTCTTGAACACAGTCTGAAAATCTAATGCCTCAAATGCCTTTAACTTTGTCCCCTTTTCAGGGCTGCCAGTGCAAAAGTGTTTTTCTTTGATTCACCACTTTCTTTTGTTTTGCTCCTCTGTGTTTCATGTTCCACCTGAACAGGAGGTACTGTGCAGGTGACTGAACACTGGAACAGGCTGCCCAAAGAGGCTGTGGAGTCTCCTCTCCTGAAGATATTCCAGGAAAAAGCCATTTGGACACAAATCTGAGCAACCTGCTCAGGGCACCCTGCCTGAGGAGGACTAGATTACCTCCAGTGGTCCCTTCCAGCCTTACCTATTCTGTGATTCTGTCCTTACAAACTTTGCCTTGCTGCCTTTGGGGCCAGACACACCACCTACATATGCCAGTTGAGCCAAGGTCCACTCTGGCTCATCTTGACCATCAACTACCATGGCAACCAGCTACCATCTTCCATAAAACAATGTAATTTCTTCCCCTGTGGGTGAAAGATCATTATTTAACCAATGCTGTAGTAAATGGCAGCTCCTGAGACCTTTTTTCCACATAATACAAGTGTTCTATCACTCACCCAAAGTTATTATATGTATAAAAACTGGTGGGAAAAACAAAGGTGTGAATCAAGACAGATGTTCTTTTAGAATTTTCAGGTAAAGGGGATTGCAATTATTTTTAGATGAAAAATGCTGTGTATATAATGTCAAAATGCTATGCCTTTTCTTTTTAAAATCTGTTTAAACTCTCTTTCCTTAGCAACAGTCTAGTAGGATTGCTTTAGTTTGGGTTGGTTCAGCACAGGTAGAAGTGTTTTATTCTGTTGAGTGGCCTCAGAAGTTTTGGCTTTCTCTGTTTAGTAAATTTTTATGCTGCATTTCCAGTTCATGCATGAGATGGCAGCTTGAGATGTTATCACTCCTGGTGGTCTGGAGGCCTCCAAAGAATGGTTTCCTTATCTCACAAGACAAAATGGATTTCTTTCCAAGTGTGCTCTATGTTTCAAGGTAGAAATCATCTGACTCCAGTGCATGATAATAGCTGCCAAAATAATCCAACTTGTTCGAGGAAGTATGGTCATCACTCTCCAGAGGCAGAAGGCCTGTGCAGTGAGGTGATATGATGAAAAAGCCCTTTGGGGGTATTAAGCTAGTTCCAACCAGATCATGTGAGACCATATCAGTAAGTCAACAGTGAACTGTTCAACTGAACTTTGTCAAAGTATTTCATTCCAGATAACAATGTCAAAAACCCACCTGATTTTTATTAAAATATTCTCAATTTTTTTTTTTTTTCCGGTGTGGCTGCAGCACAGAAAACCACTGGCATGCCTGTTTTTTTCCTTCAGGATGAATTTCAAACTTTATTAATATCTGAGTGTAATCCCCTGTTTGCAGATATAATCCCAGTGACTGTCTATATTGTAGCTTATTTTTATAATAAATGTTGACATGAGGTGCCAGTATAATATAGGTTTCAGATGAATCTCTGAGCTGTTACCTTTTTTTATTTAGCCTTTGGGTTTGCTATTCCTTGTGGGTCCCTTCCAGCTCAGGATATTCTGTGATTCTGTGATTCTCAGATTGGAAGGTATCTTTCAGAAAATGTGTATTTACACTTGGTTTTCTCTAAGGCTTTTGGATATTAACAATTTTTTAATTTATATTATCAGTTATTCTGTCTCACTTTCAAACATTTTTCCATTCCTCTGGCTTTAAAATTCTTTCAATTTCAAACTCTTACAAGTTTTCTGTGGAAGTAGACCTCTGTATACGATATTCTAGCCTACTGACAAAAGCCTTTTATTTCTTAGTTACCCTTTGCAGTTTCCTTAGAAATTTTCTGCAGGCTGCCAGACTGAAAAACCACAGATCTGTCAACCCACATCAGCTGGACTGTCCTTTTCCTTTTCCCTATTGCATATGCATGCTTTTACTTGGAGTAGATATTTTCTTGGCAAATGCACAGTTTGTCTCTGGCCAAGGGATTCCAAAAGAAAAGCCTTTACCACGATTACCCTTTTCAGCTTGTATTGATTTTGAGTCTTGAGAGATTTCCTGCTGAAGACTACTGAGGTCCTGTGCTAGCTTGAAAAAGAAGGAAAGGAAAAAAGCTTTTAAAAAAAAAAACAAAACAAAAGAAAAACCTGACTTGAAACAGTCAAACATCAGTATTTTCAAGGCAGTCTTGGCACCAGGAGACTTGACATTGCTCAGAACCAGTAGGTCCAATTTTCAATTCTTCTTTACACTATAGTCTTCAGCCCAAATACTGCTCTGCTACCACAGTTGTTTTCTACATCATTGCAAGCTCTTGTATGCTTTCATAAATATTAAAATGGATTCTCAGATTCTGAAAACCTGTGTCTTACTGTGAGCACCCTGCCTAGACACCTGTCTGAGCCAAGGCTGCATTGAAAAAATATTGACATTTCTTTTGTGTCCAGTTCAGGTGTGTCATCAGTAGAACTTCAAAGCTCTTGTGAGACCTCTAATGGTGCACATGGCGCTATATATATATATTATAGAAATAACCAGAAATAAGACAACAGAGATTGAAAGTATATTGCTAGGAATGGCACGTTTGTGTATTTGTTGTAAAAAGTTATGAGCTATGACTAGGCCCTTGTGTCTCCTTTGCCTTGTTTTTTTACTGTGCAAACAGCAAAAGAACACAAATAACCTGCCTTCTGTGCACCTGTTTTATGGAGAATCCTTAAAAATGATGCAGTATATGGTGTGTGGGATGGTTTTGTGGGGTTGTAGGGACTTCTGTTCTCTCCTTTGGGTTTCTCCTTACAAAAGGGTACTACCATATTGGCTAACAAGGAAAGTGCTTGAAACAAACTGCATATACCCACTCCTCCTATTTTAGTGTAACAGAGGGGGTACTCCTAGCTGCGTTTCCAGGCTCTGCCTGAGCCCTCTTTATCCAGCATTAAGTCTTTTGGAGTCCTCCACAGCATGAGCTTATTGGTGATTTCCATGCTTTTTATTTCTGAATATCAGAATGTCACTAACTACAAACTGGCTTCCCAAACAATATCAGAAAGCTTCAAAGCAAAGTGTGCAGTTTGCTATAGCTATTGGGAGCGGCCAAATTCACCCTGTTCAAACTTAGAGGGGTAATTTGAGACAAGATGGTGTTTGGAGCTTTTTAACGAGCTGGAGGAATTGTGGTTCAGATATACATGGTTATGGTGACTGTGAATCCTTGACATAGATCTTTGAAGAGGGCAAGCTGCATGGAGCACTCATTGGACCCCACAGACAGTGGCCACAAGGCAAATTCCAGTCAAGGGGAGTACAGACTCAGGGATCTTCAATTTTGCAAAATAGAAATATGAAAAATTGAATGGGAAGAAATCCAGTTTTGAAGCTCTAAGAAGGGAATTGCAAAAGAACAGATCTGTTTTTAAAAACCTTAAATCCCCTGAAGCTTCTGATTAATTTATTGAAAAAGTGTTCATAAAAGATGTAACCAAACCCAAATCTGTTGCTTTGGTAAAGAACACATTCAGGATGAAAAGCCCAGGGCTTTCCCTACCAGCACAGAGAGAGCATTTCAGCTGTCATCCAAATAGGCACCTGTCACTCCCATCACAGCAGGAACAGCACAATTTCTGGCCTAATTTCTAGAACATCTCTGGTTTTGAATGGAGATCTCAGACACTATGCTGCAAGCCAGGACCCAAACTACAAACGCTGCTGTTTTTTTTTTCTTTTTTCTCTTCTGCTATGAAAGCCTCAAGGAATATGAAGTCACCCTTAAGTCTGTTTCTGTTCCCCAGGCTTTTCTTTCCACAGTGGTGGGTTGATCCTCATATATTTGCATGATGGTGTGACCCACTTTGAACAAAGTTATATGCGGATCAGTGAAAAACAGAATATGCTTTCCTGGCTTTTGGATTATTATTCAAAAGGAAAGGAGACCCAGAGCAGCATGCCATGCTCATTGTTGCATTACAACACATCGGAGTAGCCAAGATTTAGTAAAACACACCCATGGAGGAACAGGAGTCTGCTTTAATAGTACAAAAACTTTTTGCATGTATCCAGCTTAGTACCATCGAGAACAACTCTGTGGCAAGAGCTGTGGGATGTGAGTTCTCTGTAGGAAAATGCTCTTTGGTATAATGCTCTTTGCTCTTTGGTATAGCTGTGTGTCAGGGCTGTGAAATCACAATGCATACATTAATTCCAGGGGTAGTCCAGTAGCTCATCCTGGTTTGTCACCTTCACAGACAGGACTGTTTTGTCTGCAGCATTGTTCTGCACTGAAAATCTCGTTCTAGTGATCTTGTCCATACCTGCTGCTTGTACTGTCGAGTCATGCTGTCATGTGGTGTTGTTCATGCATACTTGGAATTTTGTCTTGGAATTTACTGATCTATTTTCTCTATCAAATCTGTAAGGATTAAAGGAGAATAACTGCTAAGAAGCATTTCACCCTATCCTAAATTTGATTTAACTGCAAAGCAAATAGTTTTTTGTGACTGTTTTTGGTTTGTTATTTTTTTCCTCCTGAACAGTGATTAATATAGATTTAAAAGCAATATTTATAAATTACTCAGCTCTTTTATGTTTCATGCCAATGATTTTGTGTTATGTTTACATCACTGCTCTTGTGGCTGTATTAATTGCAGGGATTATACAACATCAGACACTGAACAAATATGCATATCATGGATCTGGAGTTCACCAGATCCAGTGGAAAGGCTGGAAGCCTTCCTTTTGGCTGCTCTTATTTTAAAGCAGAAGTAGAGGTGGTGTGTGTCATGTATTAAAAAAAAGGACACGATCAGCTCCATCTGGAAGGTTCAGCCCGTCAAGAATTTGCCTCCCAAGGACTTTCTGTGTTGAAGAGTCCACATTTCCTAGCATTCCTAACAGAGATCTTTGCAGAAACACATATAATTGTTGCCTTTATAGGCCTAGTCATAAAAATAACAATAAAAATATGGATTTATGACAATTGCAATGTGACAAACATTTTGCAGATCTCTTGGAATACTGTCCATATTTGTGCCTTTTATAGATCAGCACTCCTAAGTCAGAGCAGAAAACCCCAGCAGAGATGACTGAAAATAAAATTTTGGAGATTTTCCTAAGCTAGTTTGACTTGCTACAGATATCTGAGTATTTTTGAGGCAATTCTATGTATGTTACAGTTCTGTAAATGAAAAATATAATGAAGGATTACCTGGACCACATGAAATATTTCTTCCAGATTATGCAACATAAATGCATTAGGATCAGTCCCACATGCCCTAATACAGCAAACTCCTTAAACGTCTGCATACATTTAAGTCCAAGTATATTTTTGCAACTGTTATTGGGCACAGAGTAGAATAATTGAAAAATTACTCCCAGATAAAATGCATTTGGCAAATTACAAATGGGTATACATAACCAAGCTACTGGATTTCTGTTTTGGATCATGAGGTTCAATATCCCTTAACACATTGTTTTAGGCTGCTGCATACCTGATCCATAATTTAGATAATAAGGAGAGTTAAGAGAGACTTCCTTTTATATTTACGTTTATCCTGCACTGTAAAATTTGCAGTCAGGGCTATTGATGAGAAATGGACTTGTGGCAGTTGTGTTACAATCCTGAGTGAACACAAAATATTGGAGCCAGACAGTGAAGGGGGCAAGAGACACAAGAAACCTCCTTGTGCCTTTCTCTACCTTTGAGTACACTCTTAGGTTTTACCAGCTCTAACTCTTCTCAGGTGTGCATTTTGAACCTAAATTTGACATGTTTTTAAGATGCCACAAGCTAAATAGTTTGAAATAGCACTTAGTCTTCTGGCTGTGCTTTTGAGGGAAAGTACGATGGTTGCAATGCTTCATGATGAAGTCAGGGCTGCCAGCAAATGTGCATGTGATCTCAGCATACCTGCCAGATCAGACCTCTCAGGTAACTACACAAAAAGGCACCCAGATTTTGAATCCCAAATAGCCTGAAGCAGGAGATTTTCTTGAACCTGAGCTGGGATGCTGGAGTCGAAGGTGTGCAGCATCACAGCTTCAGGCGTTTGTTTGTAGGAGGGAAAGGCAGGGCTGTGGGTGCTCAGCAGAAATAACATGTCAATAGCCAGCCTGACTTGTTCTTGGACTCCTGTTCCACGTGCCCTCCTGCTCTTGCTCCGCAGAAATGAGGAGTTCTTGGTGTTTTTACAAGGTGGCATTTAGCCCTGTGTCTGGCCTCCTCTGGCAATGTTTCCTGGCCAAGCATCAGTGGCAACAGGTTCTTGTCATTGATATTCAAGCAATGTCTTGAGCGCTCAGGATGTCACATTTGTGCACATCCTGTATGTTTTCTACTTAAACGTATCAAAATGAACCCCTTCTCCAGGAATTATCACTTAAGAGAATCACTGAGTAGAAGTGAAAATAACTAAGCAATGTTTATATTAATCATTAATTAATATGAATGGCATAAATAAATAAATAGCATGGCAAAACAAATAGGGCAACAATAAATTGATTTTTGTGGTAGTTTGTACAAAGAGTAAGTACTCATTTGAAATCAGCACTCCAGCTATGACACAGGCAACTATTTATAGCCTCATTTATTATGTGAAATATATAGTGCAGAGATGATGAGTTCTTTACCAAGGTCAAGGATTAAGTAGGGGAGGAAGCTGCATGTAGGGCCAGAGATCTTGACACCTGTAGGTGAGCACCTGTGACTTTCCTTTGATTTGGTCAGTGTCTCTGTTAAGTGAATGAAGAGTTATATTTTTCAAGCCTCCATAAGACATTAGTTGCAAATAAAATTATGCCTTAGAATTCCTTTTGTCCACTTAGGAAATCTGAGGCATTTTATTTTTATTGGCTTTGCAGTATCTCCAGCTGTAGACTGAGGGCAACTAGTGAAAAAAACAAAACACAAAACAAATTAACAAAACCAAAGCAAACAGAGAAAAAAAGACATTTCCTGCTTCCAACAGCAGCACAGAGCTAATCCCTGCAGTGGACATTTGTAACAGCCAAAGCAATAAAGGTTTCCACATATTTTAAAACTATTTCACAACCTTTACTGTTTTCTAATGAGGCTGAATTAGCAGCTTCTTTATTTTCTGCATCCTAGAATCAAGGTTGTTGGAGAGGTCAGTATGAAATCATGTAGCTGTGCACAGAGAAAGAGCAGCCTCTGAAACTGCTCATGCTTGGCTGGAGTTCACAGAGCATAAGCCAATTTTTGCGCCCACAGAGCAGTTCATTTCTTGGCAGCTGAATCGGAATAAAGCTCCAAGGCTACAGCGGCCCACAGCCTGCTGTGACTCGGTGACCACAGAGCCTAATTTGTGCTGGATAAAGCCCTAAAGAGATTAACTGACTCATAACATATGCTACTTTACCTTCTACAAATGAACCTCAAATGCAGTGCCATGTTTCTGATCCCTCTCTAAATTTTGCAAATACCCCATCACTTAGTCACAGATATAGGGGTACCTGAAGAAGAAAAAAAAATTTATCATTTATACATTTTTTTACAAACACTTCAAAAAAGCTATATGCTTTCTCTGCCAGGAGTGTGACATTTCACATTAAAGAATCCATTAAAAATGCATAGATTCATTTTAGGAAACCTCTGAGCAGCAGCAGTGCATGTGTCTTACCTGCAGCGCAGCCACGTAGGAGAGGCCGCTACATCCAGTGTTGAGTTTAGCAAGGGATGGCCACGTACAAGTCTGTAAAAGTCACTGAATCTCTTCAGTCTCCTGAGGCCCTTAAAGAGCTCCTTGGAGATGGTCAGCAGCTTAAAAGATGGACCAGCAGGACCAGGAGTGCCAGTCAGCAGAGTCAGGGAGTTTTTACCCAGACTGGTGAGTATTTGCACTGTGAAGCAGATACACTCTGTGGTGCAGCAGTTCCTGACTCCACACCGTGGAGCTGGCTAGGATGAGTTATTCTCCCCTGGCAGCCCACACACAGCTATATTACACAGGGGACAAGAATGCTGTTATTCCAACATGGACTTTGAATGTGGGTCTGGGGATAAGCAGTTCATATAGCATAGAAGACTGTGAGGCTCAATTAATTTCCATGTCATGAAACCCTATCTTCCCAAAGGATTTAGAGGAGGACAGCTGGGATGGTCACATGTACAGGTCATCTTCTACAGAAGCAGTTGTCTCGCATCATTGGTCTAACATTTCATAAATTAATTTGAAAACCCAACTCCACTGCAGAGAAAGGCATTTATTATCAGTGATTTCAAATAGACCTAACTTCATTAAATTCATGGAATTCCATCCTATTGAAATAACAATAAATATCAATTTAAAAAGCCATTTTAAATGAGCTAATAAATACTGGATCAAATAAATGATGTCGCTGATTAACAGTTCTACATCTTTAGCCTGCTTTATTATCATATCTTAAAGCCCAATATATCTGCAGACTTTAGGAACAATGTCCAGAGGAGGGTTAAATAGGAATGAAGCTGTATTAAATGGCATCTTAGAAAGGTTTTGGGTCTTGTAAGATAGTTCAGACCTCCTACACTAAAAGCTCTGTGTGTCTCCTCAAAACTGGAAGCGTCATGGTGTTGAAGTTAACAGTTAAGATTCTTCCGGGTTCTTTTTTACCTGAAATTTTCTGGATGCCCTCAAAAATCACATCATCCAAATCCAAGTGAGAACTGAAAACATAACACCTTTAGTGCCTTTTTAGAAGCATAGTCTTACACTTCTGCTCTCAGCAGATATATGTCAAGAAATTGAATTACTGTCTTTTACCTCCTAGGCATTCACTCCAAAGACTGAGCGAAGCGTGCCAGCTTCCATGATGCAATTGCACTTGCTTTGGGGTTGTGATCATGGTCAGTGGCTGTGGGTGAGCTGATGAGCAGGAGCTCATGCTCAAGTAGAGCAGTTGCCAGTTGTTGTGTGAATGCAGTCTAAATGTTGTGAAGTTCCCAGTAGTGACGTAGTATCATAGTGAAGTTCCCAGTACCAATGGATTTAGGGGGGCAAGTTCAACACCATATTCTACCAGTGTGCCTCCAGGATAATCTAAACCCACAATTAATGTTCCGTCATGGGTCAGACTTGTTTTCAGTTCAGACAACCAGTCTGCAGAGGCTGCACATTTTTACACTAGCAAAACTGTTTGATCTTTATGTCTGGAATCTTGATTTTTGTATTCATTCCTCTCCTAAAATGCATAGTGGGCTGGGCAGATCAAGTCCATACCATAACTGATTAACTGGGGATCTTCTTTCTCTCCCTTTTCTTTCCAAACTTCTCCTGAAAATGAAACTAGGTCTTGCAGCCACCTAAACAAAACAAAGCTCAGAATGTGTCAAGTTGGTAAGATGTATAAAACTTTATTATTTTTGCAAATTAATGAAGCTCAGAATTTCTCCCCCCAAGCAAAGACCCTGTGCTCCCCAGTGTGTTACATGCATGTATGGAGTCCAGGCACAAGTGAACAAATCAATTCCTCAAAGACCATAAAATTGGCACAGGCCCATTGGACTCAGTAGAACCACACAGCCAAGAATGCTTATTTAGCTCAAAGGGGAATGATATGATTTTGATCTAGGAGGATTTGAGTGTTGTCAGTTCTCCAGTAAAGAAAAGAATAGAAAAAGGACGGAGGGGAGAAAAGGAAGGAAGGAAGTGGCGGAAAGAAGTGGCGGAATGAAGGAAGGAAGTGGTGGAAGGAAGGAAGGAAAAGAGAGAAAGAGAGAAAGAGAGAGAGAAAGAGAGAAAGAGAGAAAGAGAGAAAGAGAGAAAGAGAGAGAGAGAGAAAGAAAGAAAGAAAGAAAGAAAGAAAGAAAGAAAGAAAGAAAGAAAGAAAGAAAGAAAGAAAGAAAGAAAGAAAGAAAGAAAGAAAGAATATTATCAGCAAGAAGACGAGAAAAAGCTGTCTCTGGCAGACATGTTTCATTCCATCAAACAGAGAGCTGTGGATATTTGGAAATAACCCACACTTAATGTGTATTTAACTACAAGTTATCCGTTTGTTTGGAGGCAATCAGGAATTTATGCTCAAACAAGAACTTTTCTCCACTTGGCTTTGCTCAGAAAGCACCATTTTCCTGTGGCACCAGCATGTGAATGCCAGGGTGCCACAAGGAGCATAGTCAAACCATGTTGCAGGGAGGGTTCCTGATTTCACAGCTTTTGGTCACACAGTCCTGGCAGTAAATGAAGAATGTGTTTTTAGAATGTGCTTTTCTCCAAGAACTTAAATCTTTCATTAACCAGGCTGAAGTGGAGATGACCTTGCACTTTGGAAGGGCTAGTTGTTAAACCATGGCACCTGACAGCCATTCCCACTGATAACTCCTCAGAACTCCTGCACACAGCATTCCTGAGAGGGACTTCACCATCTGCCAGAAACTCACAGGCGATGCCAATCAGGCCAGGGACTCAGACTCCTGTGTCCTCCTTAGTAAGAAAACTGAAAGGCTGTAATTTTTGCCTTACTAACTCTGTCACATTTCCTCCCTATTTGATTGATTTCTTTTCTTTTCAGCTCTTCCCTCTGTTCCCTATGTAAATGCCTTCCTTTTTTTCTTTTCTTTTCATATAGCACACATGCCCTCTAACATTTTAATTCCAGTGTTTAAGGCCTTAAATAATATAGAACTGCTGCTGTCTACTTGCAAGGCTGTCCATGGTCTCTTATTGTGTCACAGCTGTAAATATCAATTGCAAGGAGAGTGTAACATGATAGAATGTAATCAAATGTCTTGGAAGCTTGCTCAGATTGCCAGCACCTGCATTCCCAAAGGAAAAAAAAAAAAAAAAAAACCCTAAAAAAAATCGTGAGTACTGAACTTTTTTCTGGTCTTCAACCTGCCTCAGAGCTTTCCTTTTGCAAGTCTTAAGGCTGTTTCAGGAATGTTCAAAGTCAGGTTGGATGGGGCTCTGAGCAATCTGATGTAGCTGGAGATGTCCCTGCTCACTGCAGGGGGGGTCACAGTAAATGAGCTTCAGAGGTACCTCCCAGCCATCCCATGACCGTGGTCCTGTGTGCCTGCTGGTCCCAGCCTCACTGGAAGGAGGCTGTGTGCACTTTGCAGAGCTGCTGTGCCATGGCTACAGTTGTCTGTAAGGGCTCGCAGTGAGATTAAGAGAAAACTGCAAATCCCTGTGATTATAAGAGCAGGAAAATTGCCTGATGATCTTCTTGATTTAGGGTTAACAGAGCGTTGCTTGATTTTTTTTAGTACAAAAGCAGTGGAAGGTGTTTGCTTTGCAAAATAGATTGTTTCACTGATCTGTATTAGGGTGTATCTCCATCAGAATGCAAGGAACAGGCAGCCAGGAACAGGAAAAGGCAAACATCTTTTGTGCTGGTTTTGCCTTATAGGGATAACTCAGCATAAAATTATGCCCTGAGATACCATAATGTGGAACGACACTGTAAGGCTCCTGAAGATCACCTCAAGATAACATGAAACAGATTTTTCAAAAAGGGTTGAAAACATTCCCTCAGCAAAAACCCACTCTTGTTTTTAAATTACTCAGCTGAAAGACTTCTTCCTCAAATGACTACACACATCAGAAAACTGTATTCCTATTAAAAAAAAAAAAAAAATCACAATTTTGTTTCTCATTCCAAAAAATATGTGCATATTGGCCTGCTATTTCTGTGTGTAGGCACCATGATAAATCCCCATGATACATCCACAGATGAAAATAGCAGTTCAGAATTTGCTAAAACACTCTGGTGCTGTGGAACACTTTCTGCAGTGTGGATTTGTTTTCCATCTTTTTACCCAATAATAAATGTTAGACTCAGCAGTAAGGGCTTACAACACAGCCACACCAGTACTGTAAAGTGGAGGATTTATTACCCAGATCTGCAGAACATAAATTTTCTAAGGGCTGTAATTGTATAAAATGCTACATGAATCCAGCAATGTGAAGAAATCTATTTTTAGGGCAAAAATTTTTTAGCTATCCGGGTCTCTACCTTTGGCTGGGCATTAGAAACTCTACAGGACTGAGGTGCTCAACAGCTTGTTGGAACTGGCATGTGTCTTTTGTTAACTAAACACAAATCCTTCTTAAATGCTGGGAAGACCTCTCCCATTGCTGAAGTGTTCAGGTCTGGGATGTCTCTGGTGCCAGCACTGGTGTCAGCAGAAGAGAGGCCACCTTAGGATAAGTAAAAATATTAGACCTCATGGAGGGAAGCAGTGGTCCATGGAAAGAAAGTGGCCTGCCTGAAATATTTTCACATCCTAATGGTTCTGAAGTGTTATCAAGTCTACCACAAGACTTCACAGCACCTAAATAGCTGCAAGTTGTGTCCCTCAAGCAGATAGCTGTTTAGCTTAAAACAGTGATACTTTTCGGATCAGCTTCTAGAAAATGCCAACAATTCCTATTGAATTCATCTCAGTGGATGAAACTCTTCATGAATTGCTGTTCCTCCCTTTCCATGCACTGGCTCTGTGCTGACTTTGCAAGGAACAAGCAGATTTTACTGTTCTTCTCTCATCTTGGATCATTAGTGCCAGTTGTTGTGATTATTAATATCGTACTGTGAAATCCACTGGAAATAACCTCAGAACTGCAGGTAGTCAGTGGTTTCTCCAGGTCACTGTTGAATCTTCCAAGGAAAACCCAATTACAGTTTTAAAAGTTCACCACCTGTGTTCATAGAATGTGTGAACACACGAACGTCTTGTGAAATATCTCAAAAGAAACCTATCCCCCCTTTCCCCCCCACCTCCTCCAGAATCATCATGGCCATCATCAGTAGTTTGGTGTAGTTGTGTAGTTATCTCTTTTTGTAAGACTGATTTACATATCTAAATGAAGATGTTTCAGGTCACCACTCTGTGACCCCTATTTTTTTGGCTCTTAGATGTGCTTCTCTAAGTCACGCTGGAAACAAATGCATAAAGAAAGCCAAAGATGGTTGTGATCATGTTCAACAATGTATCCATAATTTAAAAAAAAAAGCTAAAATAAATCTTAAGAGGAAGTGGCTGTAAGCCATGCATTCAGCTTCCATCGTGTGCTTTCAGCTCTTTCTCTTTGATTTCTCAAAACACCGAGTGCAGGATTGTCCCACCTCACACACTGGTCTTGGCAATAAATGCATTAAGGTGTAAGATGTGGATGAAGCAGCACAACAGAAAACACTTCATACTTGCATACATGAATTCTTGCATACTTACAGTTTGTAGATAAACATAAAATAACAGCTCCAAAATGCTTACTCCTTTAAGTGACTCCTTTATTTTTGTTTTTTTTTTTTTAAATACCAATGTCATAGTCTTCTGAAGCCTAGCTCATGAAATTTAGAAGTGATTGCTCTGTGGTTTGAAGCAATCTTCAGATATCCCCCACCAGTTCTTTACACCAGACAAACCTCTAGTGGAATCTTACCTCTGAACTTTCAAAGGATATTAAAATCTGTTTTTGTGTTCTTTCTCTTTTTTTTTTTTTTTAATAATTTTATTCTACCATTTGCCATTTGCACATTTGTGATCTAAAAAGGCCTATTTGGTACTTTCCCCTTAGAAGCCGTGGGGTTTTTGCCCTTCATAGATACTATTTGCAAAGCTTCTATTTGTCACTCTAACAAAGCAGAGCTGAAGGAACTATTTAGCCATATAATGAATGAATGAAGCAAGAGAACCAATTGAATTGGTACTATTATTTCAAAAAAATCCTTTCAGCAATTGTCTTTCTCTTCATAGAGACCTTCATGGCATTATTTCACTAAATGACACCATGAATGTAATTACTATGATTCAGAGTGTTGGAATCACACAGGTAACAAATTACACTGCCCCCTGATGAGTAATAATTCAATTATTCAGTGGCCTTATAACAGCTTGAAATAGCCTATTCTCATTTCACAAACATCATATTTACTGCTGGATATAAATGATTCCTCCAAAATGAAATACTAGATCTATATATCTTAGCACATGTAAGCTCCCAAATGGATCACTGCATAACCACATATCCTTGGTGGTTTTAAAATTAAAGGGTCTGCAGAGAAGCTGAGCCTCTTGGGTTACTCTGCCTCAGTAGATGTGTACATATATTTTGTCTATTTACTACCTGGTGAATCCAGAGTTGATTATATAAATATCGAGCAGCAGTTGTGCACAGAGTGAGGTTTGAGAGATCTCAGTGACACCAGCACTGCTGGCATTCATCCCAAACTGAAAGCAGAAGCTAAATGTGCATCCAAAGAGACATTCCTTGGACATGACTCTTCTCTTGTGTGCTCAAGCACAAATGAAGCATACAACACTGCTAGCAACAGTATAAAACAGCAGTGAAGAGGGGATGAAACCACCCTGCTTGCTGAAAGGTCAGTTAAAAGCAGGACTTTTGGGGTGAAATGTGTAAAGCCCAGTGATATTTTCAAATACTCAAAGTGCGAAACTGCTAGTTATGCAATCTCCATATTGTATTTAGATATGTAGGGACCTGTGAAGATCCCACAGACATGTCTGTCTTCACCTTTATGTGCCTAGATATTTTTAAAAACTGTGGGTGTTTTCGTCTACTATGATGTGATTTATACAACTGGTATTCAGCTCAGAAGTGCAGCATTCCCTCAGGCTGTCTGCAGGAGGCATCAGTAAGGAATTTCCAAACCCTAATTGCTGGGTTTGGTCCTAAAAAAAAGCAGCAGCAGATGTGCAGCCCCTTTTTCATCTGATACTTGGCAGCTTGAGTTTTTTCTACAGGATATGGCAGATAGATATTCCATTTTTTAATTTTCTTGGAGATGTCCAAACTTTTGCTTCCTTAGGGACTGCCTTGACACCCAGCTTATCAGCAAATTCATGGGATAGCTTTCAGTCTTTCCCATGGAAGCTGTGCCATTATACATGAAATATTTAGAGATGTGTTAATATTTAAGAGCAAGATGTGCTCCACAAGTTCTTAGCTTGATCCTTCAGACAGCATACACCACTGAGAGTGGAGGGGGCAGAGGGCTGTCTGCCAGTCACTTCTATTAAATTACTTTCACAAGAAGAGGGTGATTTTCCTCTCAGGTGAGGACTTAGTCCCTAGACAATTGAACCATTCTGTCTCTGTCAAACAATTTTCTCAACCAGAACTAAAGTCTGGTATTGTAGTTTATTTTTTTCCAGCATAGTTTCAAAGCAATGGTCATTTAGATGGCTTTGTAAAAGTCAGTGTCCCAATGTGGGTGTAAAAACATCAGTTTACAACTTGAAATAACTGAATTCTACTAAGGAAATCTACCAAAACTTTGCAATAAATTGCCACAAAGTTATAATAAGATGAGGGATGAATCCCTCAAGCGAAACTAGGAAAATGAAAACAGATGAAGAAGAAAATTAAGCTGATTTTCTACCAAGACTCAGTGCTGCTCAGCAGTGCTCAAACACACATCTCTGTAAGCCTTAAAAAAAAATCTTCAAGATTGTGAACATGCATAAGCAATATATCTGACTGTCTACATATAGAAATGCAAATCCATGTGCAAGGAGGGGCAATCAAAGACCTAAACTTTTTAATGTATTTTTCAGATTAAGGGAATTTCTGGTGGTCTGATGTTTTGAGTGCTTATGCCAATCATCTCTAGAAGTCCAGTCAAAGTCCAGTTATGTACTTTAGTGTTTAAGACTCTGAAAACCCTTTCTTATATGATGATTTGCAGGCCAAGATCTCAGTACAAGTTTATCCTGAAATGAAGTTTACGATACCACAGCTGATAACACAGCTATGAAATTCACAAATTCAGTTCACATTTTAAAAAGAGCAAACTGAATAATGAAGACTTCAAGACACCAGATTATTGCAATTAGCAGAATGGAAGAGAGTGGAAAACTCAGTCCAAAGTGAGCAGCACCTCTGTAATGCTTCACATTCTTATATTTAAGCATATTATATGTCTTTGTAGGATTAGAAACTAAACTTCAACTGTGATCTACCATGCCAAGAGCATAGAGATTTTAGCTCTGTTTAGCATAGAGATTTTTAAGTAGCACCCCTCTTATTAGAGAGGTAGAAACTAAGTCACTCCTGTAAAAGTAAGCCCAAGGTTTAATCACTCCTTTAAAGCCAATAGCAAAAGCTGAGTTAGTGAAGCTGTGAATTCATAGAATCACAGAATATTCTGAGTTGGAAGGGCACCAACAAGGTGCATCAAAATCCAACTCCTGGCCCTGCACAGGACCATACCCAATAGTCACACCATGTGCCTGAAAGCATTATTTAAACACTTCTTGAACTCTGTTAGGCTTGGTGCAGTGAGTACTTCCCCGGGGAACCTGTTCCAGTGCCCAGCTACCCTCTGAATGAAGAAAAGCTTCCTGATATCCAACCTAAACCTGCAATGAGACAGCTCCAGGCCATTCTCCTGTGTTCTGCCGCTGGTCTTCGGAGGGTGAAGATCAGTACCTGCCTTTCCTCTTCCTCTCATGAGGAAGTTGCAGGCTGCAGTGAGGGCTTCCCTCAGTCTTTTCCAGGCTGAACAGATGAAGTGACCTCAGCCACTCCTCATGTGGCTTCCCCTCAAGGCCCCTCACCATCCTCATTGTCCTCCTTTGGATGCTCTCTAATAGTTTAATGTCTTTCTTCTGTTGTAGCACCCAAAACTGCTCCAGCCCTCAAGGTGAGGCTGCCCCAGAGCAGAGCAGAGCAGAGCAGAGTAGAGCAGAGCAGAGCAGAGCAGAGCAGAACAGTCCCCTCCTTTGCCTGGCTGGCCATGCTGTGCCTGATGACCCAGAGGACAGGGCTGGCCCTCCTGGCCAGGGCACTGCTGACTCGTGTTCACCTTGCCATTGACCAGGACCTCCAGGTCCCTTTCTGCAGCGTTGCTTTCCAACCTCTTGCTCCCCAGTTTGTACATCCACCAACAGTTGCCCTGTCCCAGTTGCAGATTTGGGCAGTTCCTCTTGTTAAACTTCATACAGTTGGTATTGTCCAGTCATCTAATTTGCAGGGCCTCCCTGCCTTCAAGGAAGTCAACAACTCCTCCTTTTGTGTCATCTGCAAACTTGATTAGTATCCTGCATCCAAGTCATTAATGAAGGTGTTGAAGAGAACTGGTCCCATCTATGCCCACAAAACAGTGTAGACTCTTCCCAAACGTGTAACATCTAGAACAGTTATTTCAGCTCTCAAAAGCATAAATTGACTCCTGTAAGGTAAATATTTCAATTGATCAGACACCAGAAAAATCAAGATTGTGTGTCTGCTGTTATCTGTCCTGTCCTGATTACAGGTTAAGGATCTGTGTCCATTCCTGAAGAAAGTTTGAAATAGAATTCAACCCCCAAAACTACTACTGTTGCCACCCAGTCCTTAATGTGAGCAACCCCAGCATCTGTCTCAGTTTTCTAACTTTTATGTACCTTAGACAGTAGCAGGGCAGCTTGACCTCTCTGTCACGCTTAAGCTTGACTGTGATCCCGAGACCAGATAGTCCCTCACATGAGGGATTTTCTCAGGAACAGAAGTCTGGCACCCTTCAGTAAGAATAGTTCTCATTCATGGAGGAATTATGTTTGCTGCTGTCCTCTAAAAGTCATTTGAAAAGGAGTGTTTGATTGCTTTTAAACAAGAGCAATTTGAAGCAGAAGCTTCCTACTTGCAATCAGTCTTTGCAAGTGTGCGTAGGAGAGAAATCAGGAAGAGGATTCAGTCTTTCTCATTGCTTTGCTGAAAAATTCAGGACTCATTGTCTTGGTGAAGCAAACAATACTGAATATGTCTATGTAGTTTATTAAGTAGGGCAGTTATTCAGGGTAGGAGAAATTTGGAAACTCTCCAATAATTATTTTACATTTTTCCAAGTTTTTGTGCAATGTTAAATTCCACTTTAGAGCCAAGCACATAAAATTGAGATGTCTGAACAGTCATTGACTAAGTTTATTTTGAGAGCTAGCACGAAATAAAATGTGTTTGAAACCTTGTTTTAGCTAATTGAAGGCATTTATGTACAATAATACATTTGGAAACACAGAGTTTTGTGGGAAGGAATTGTCCCACGGAATACCTTTTCCTGCTAGGTGAGACTGCCTGCCACCAATACTACTAGGCTTGCTGGGATGCATTTGACAGTCTTCCTTACCAGCTTTTCCTCCTGATGAAAAAATCACTTCCTGACTGGAATGGCACTGGTCACCTAAATCCCAGTTCTAGTGAACGTTGCTGAAACTGAGGGAAATGGATTGAGGAATGAGAGCTAGGTGTTTGCAAAGAGCCATAGCCTAGCAGCTCAATGTGCATTTTAAATATTTTCCATATTTCTTTATGGGGAATCATTTGAGGGTTTCTCATCCATATTCCAAGTGTAAAATAAAATGACAATAAACAGGACTGTTATATAACAAAATAAAAAACAGTCTTGCTAGACTTTTTCAAAACAGAAATCTCAGCTTTTTCTCATGCATTATGCACTTTTAGTATCTTTTAGATCAATATTTTATATGTAGTGTAATAGCCTTCCTTTTTCTTTAAACAGAGTTGATTGGAGAAAGAAAGGCAGAAAGGTTTCACTGCTGTCTAACTGGTATTGATTTTATAACTGCTGAATTTAGAGTAAAAGAGGCTCCAGGAAAGAAATGCATTTTTATTTCATGTGACATATATTCCCTAAGGAGAACACAGCAAAAAGAGGGCAAAGAAGGATTTGGGTAGCTAATTAACACAGATCATAAAAATCAAAGAAATCAAAGGGAGAGAATTTAGGAAGGCTGGCATGGCCATTTCAGAGGAAGGATCAGCCATATCTCTCTCTCCTGACAGATGATTCTCTGAGCTGCTTTTGAAAATATCCAGTGACAGAGAGACTAAAATCTCCCTAGGTGATCTATTCTCATGTTTACATAACTTTATAGTAAAAAAGATTTTAGAATCATAGAATATTCTGAGTTGTGCCTGAGACCATTGTCCAAACACTTCTTGAACTCTGTCAGGCTGGAGCTGTGGCCATTTCCCTGGGAAGCCTGTTCTTTGCCCTTTGGGTGAAGAACCTTTTCCTGATATCCAACCTAAACCTCCCCTGACACAGCTTCAGGCCATTCCCTTGTGTCCTCCCACTGGTCACCAGAGAGGAGATCAGTGCCTGCCCCTCCTCTTCCCCTCACAAGGAAGTCGTAGAACATGATGAGAATTTACATCAGTCTCCTCCAAGCTGAACAGACCAAATGACTTCAGCCACTCCTCACACAGCTTCTCCTCGAGTCCCCTCACCATCCTCGTTTCCCTCCTTTGGCTGTTCTCTAAGGTGCTCTGTTTTGGCACCCAAGACAGTCCCAGCTCTTGAGTTGAGGCCACCCCAGTGCAGAGCAGAGCAGGACAATCCCCTCCTGGCCTGGCTGGCCGTGCTGTGCCTGATGCACTCCAGGACACCCTCAAGCCTCAATGACACCTAACTCAAATATCTGTGGCTTCAGGTCTTCAGCTGTAGACTCTGACATATTTTCCACAGTGATGAATTGAGTTTGCTATTTTCTTGAGGTCCATTGTCTCTATTCCTCTTGCTTTATTTCCTGAGACAAGAATGCCATTGTTCAATGGTCAGGGCCACTTTTCCCTTCCTCCACCTTTCACATTATCAATTCTCTGGTTTTGTAGTACACTGTAGAAGACTATTCTGTCAGCTTCCCATCTCCAGTTTATTTCAAGTACTAGATAGTCTATGTTCTGTGGTATTAGCTGACATCTCCATTACACTCAGCTTCTGATAGTTGTTCTGTTTGCTCTAACTCAACCTTTTTTCTTGATCTTTCTGGCTTGGTTGTCTAAAGTGTATCAAAAGACTAAGACACTGTGGGATACAGTCATATAATTAAATTTTTCTTCTCATCGTTATTCAGACCCTTTCAGTCAGTTTATTCTCTTTATCTACTGAATACAGAACAAGTAAAAATATCTTCTATTAAAAAAAAACTCTTCAGATTTTTTGTGTTTTATTCCTCTTGAGGGGTAATTTTCCATATAAATATTTTTAGCTACGTCAGTAGTTCTGCTGTTTATAGCAGTTAAGTTGTAATTTTTATTATGCTTGATGCTTTTATTCCATGTGGCTTGTTCTCAATACATCTTCGATTGCAATATAGGCATAAAAAAAAGGTCATCAAATATGTCATTTTAAGCCCTTATTTTGCTATTGACAATGGACTTGGACCTCAGTTCTTGGGTCAAATGTGTATATGTGTCTCCATGAACCATGCAGGTACTTGGCAGGATAGTAAAAGGTAGAGAGATGCATATCATCTGCTTCAGTTTCTGTGAAAAATCACCTTTTTAAAATGCAAATAGTGCTGTTCGGCCAAACCCAAATATCATAATGGCAATGGCAGTTATAATAATTTCTAATGTGATAAATTTCATAATTTGTGGTTTAAAACAACCAAGTAGAATGTACTTTTGCTTGCTTATAGCTTAGGCTTGCTTAGAGATTTTTCATTTGAAAGTGTGGATATTCAGCTCTGAGCCAAATTCCCATAAAACAGCAAACCCTTACATCCATGACTCTTAAACCTTTACATCAATGAGCATTTATATCAATGAATCTTAAACACCTGAGTTAGGAGGCCTACTGATCCACTGGCTGCACTGAATACAAGAGATATATTTACTTCTCAGAATGGGTGAGGTCAGATGGACTGAATGCCTCCCTACAGTGCAGGGAAGTACTTGAAAATGCATACTTGGAATCTATAGGCCCTTTTTATTTCAGTGGGATTTAGGCAAGTAAGTTACCTTTGAAAATCACATTCTTAGTACACAAACAGCAGCATTGCCAATTTTCAGTACAAGATACCTTCTAAAAAGATGATATTGTGGTCACAATGCATGAAAGATCCAGAATGATCTTTGTCTCAGTACACAGTACCAGAAATAGCCTTTGTTGTTAGAAGACCAACATTTTTATTTCAAAAATTTTGATAATTTTTTTTTAAATAAATAAGAAAAACCTAGAGAAATGTTCCTATTCCTCTGAGAGGTAAGAAGTTCACTATGAACCAAGCCAAAAAAATATGAACAGATCTAACAGGGAATTTCATGTCATATCTAAACCAAAAAGTTTCACATCTCCTATTCAGAGAGTTTCTGGTTGTTAGTTTTAGTCAGTCTCTGAAAATCACTGCCAATATATCTTTTCAAATTAATATTGGTTGCGAAAAATTGAAATGTCTTTGGAGGTTGCAGTTAATAACTGGACGAGTTTCATCTCTATGAAAGAATAATTATTCTTCCAAGGAAATTAGGTATCTGGAGAAAGTTGTATACTTTTAGACCAATACTAATACTATTATGAGAAAATTTGAATTTACTTTACCTGTTCTAACTGCCCAAGATTCAAACATTATTTGACAAACTAATAGAATGCTTAGTATAAGCTAAGTATGAGCTATGAAAATAAAAATTGTGTCCCACAGTAATTTATGTGACTTTTATGATTTTATTTCCTCTCAAATTAAGGGCTGTTGTTTTTTTTTTTTTTTGTGCTTTTTTTTTTCCTTACAGATCACTTCAAAAGATATTTCATTGATACTCATCTACATTGTTTTAACTTCCATCATATGTTCTGTAATAAATCTTCAATGTCAGAATAATACCAGTCAAAACTTTTTAATTATATCAAAGTGTGAAAATTAGGAAAAATACTGTTTGATCTTTAAATGTTTTTATTGCATGGAGTCAGCATTTTCAGATGGAAAGTCATGCCTTTGCTAGATTTTTTGATCATATTTTATTATTTTGACATGTTGTTATGGGGAAACCTTTTCTCTTATGGTGTTATAAAAATATTTCTGTGATGAGAATGCTAACTAATTAGAGAGCCTGGTATACACACCAATATTCTGAAACTGCCTATTCTCCTTCTTAACAGATATATCTTTTATATTCTTTAAACAATATTCACAGGGAATAGGAATCTGCAAATTAAAAAAAAGTATTACCTGCTTCTGGGTTTTTTTTTGGTTGCTTGCTTGGCTAGTTTTAGTGTGGGGTTTTTTTTTTTGGTTAGGTTTTTTGTTGTTGTTGTTTTTTGGTTTTTTGTTTTTTGAGGGGTAGGTTTTACAGATCACCTTTGGTCCTAACAGTTGAGGTTCTTCCAGTGAGGAACCAATCACAAATAAAAAATCGATGCATGATCATGTTATGAAATTTTATATGTTTTTTATCAGTTAATTTCAGAGCATGCTGGAGCACTTCTCCAGGCAGGCAGAATTAAGTCAAGGGGTATAATGCCACTGAGCTTTCTGGAGCTGTGTGTCCTCTTGCAGACCAGTACTCTTTTTATTATGCACTCCAACATGATTGTTCAATGAAATTTTGCACTGTCACAGGAGCATATTTTGATTTTCTTGTCTTATCTATTCAAATGCCATTCCATCTTTATGGAAAAAGACCCAAAAATGCAGGTGTTACCTCTCATTATTCTATAGCAAAGATGTCTGGATCAGACAGATTTAGCCCAGACAGATCAGACAGATGCAGTGTTATTTCTCAAAATGCATCTCATTATAGCATAATCTGTGTAGACAATACCAGTGGGAATGGATGGTGTTTTAGGACTGCATTTCAAACCTGTGTATAATTATGTGTGAATAAGTATGATATGTGAAAGTATTAGAGCTGAAATATCAGAAGCCTCCATTACTAGTGCCTTGGGCAAGATAAAGAGGTAGATAATGATATCTTACCCTAGTATGAAGTCCAAAGAGGACCTTCTACAGCTCTGAACCTGATGTGCTTTCAGCTCAGGAGCACAGTCATCCCCTCCCAAGTGTGCCTGCATAGCTCTGTATTGCACCATTGCCACTTGGAGACACAAGGGTCCTACAGAGTTTTCAAGTTCTCAGAGGGAAGTTTGTCAGGCTTCCTCTCTGTGAACTTTGTTTTACCTGCCTGCATCTCTCTTTGACTTTATTCAGCCTTGACAGCAATTCCTTTTAATGACCAGGTGTAAATGGCTAAATTGCATCACTTCCTTATCTTTCTATGATATCCCCTGACTTTTAGGTTGGTAGCAGAAACAAAATGTCAATAAATATGTCACGTAAAGTGAAATACTTATGGCCTAAACACGAGAATGTTTTGTAGAGAAACACAAGCCTGGAGAAGTGGAGACAATGTGTGTGGTGCAGAGAAGTACAGGCATGGGATTATTAGAGATGGGAACAGGCTTACCCTATAAACAACTCAGTAATGGTAGTTAATGAAACTCAGACCTACAGCTCAAAACGAAGACTTTAGGGAAAAGTATAAAGAAATAGTATCTAACATGTAAAAGTGCAGAATTATGTAAATTAAAGAATCACAGAAGAACAGAGTCCTTTAGAGTACAACCTTTGACTGATCACCACATTATAAAATAGAACCTGGCCCTGAGTGCCACATCCAGTCATTTCTTGAAGACCTCCAGTGATGGTGACTCTACCACCTCCCTGGGCAGTGCATTCCAGTGCTTGACAACCCTTTCATAATAAATTTTTCCTGATGGCCAACCTGAACCTTCCCTGGTGCAACTTTAGTCTGTGTCCTCTTGTCCTGTTACGAGCTTCCTGGGAGAAGAGGCATCTTTATTTCTTCAGGGCAGAAAAGACTTAAGAGTGTTTGTTACAGTTTAAATAGTAATATTGCCATTACTGAGGTTTCCAACTCTATTTCTATGTGTTCTTTATTTTTCTGTGTAAATTATATCTAGAGTAATAATAATTCTTGAATTAGACTGTTAAGGCTTCATTTATATTAAGAATAAAATTTTGCCTTTAAGTGCGTTTCTTTTTGCCCATGAACAAGGTTCTGAGCATAGCAGAAGGAGATGTATTTGGGGTCAGCATGTGTATTAGATAATTATTTTTCCCATAGATTTCCAGGCTGTTTGCTTCTGATAGTGCATAAATCTGAGTTCACTGACACCCTGCAGCTCTGACTTGGTTATTAGCTGTGATTTATCCCACTAATATACTGGCAGAAATATTCCTTTATTTTAGTTTATTTTTATAGACATTTTTATAACCAATCCCTTTAATAATTCAGATCAATTGCTTATCCTATTTCTAGGATGCTGCCAAAATAAGAAAAAAAAATTTACTGTAAACATGATTGAAGACAGGAACAGATTGCTGGCAGATATTATGGAGTCACCCACCCTTGCAATATTCAAAAGCCAAATGCATGTGGCCCTGCAAAACTTGCTCTGCTTGAACTTATTCTAGACAGGGGGTGTTTGACAAGGTGACCTTCAGAAGTGTGTTCTTACCTCAGTTCTCTATGATTTTTCTAATTCTGGCAGGGGCTGCAAGGAATGCCACAGTAATCTGTCAGGATACTGCTTCCTTGCTGGCTATTTACAGGTGATGTAAACACAGTCCTTGGCTGAGTCATGCCAAATGGTTTTATTTTATTTCCCTGGGAAACAAGTTTTGCGAAGTATAAGACTCCTAACAGCCTCTGGCTTTGGTCAGAGTACAGATTACTCAGAACCTTGATGGTTGCCCACAGCTCAAATTGGCAGATGACTGCATTCTTATTTTATTTGACATATGATCCTGGTCATGTGAAAAGTCTTTGTTCCTTTATATAGAATTATTAAGACCCATGCAATGAATCCTGTAGCAGAGAGCTAGTAAAAGAGGCACAGGGAATATATTTTTTAGGGAATTTGAGAGTTTTTTATCAAGAGAAGTTATTAGGAACGGATAACACAGGTATAAATAGTTCTGATGGAACTTGGGGCTTGACAAGGGAACCTCTACAGACCATTTCCTGCCTTCTTTGTAATTTGTCCACGCAGGGAAGCTGAAGTGTAACCTGTGACTATGTACCTGAGGGCAAAATATGCCAATTCTGTACAAGTGGAATTTTATTTTCCTGCAGGACTAGCCCCAGACAGAGTCACTGACATAAGTAACAGTCATTTGAGTAAGTCTTCTCAGTTCTGCCATCAGCCATTGCCGACCCAGTCCTAGCCTCACTGACAGGGATATAAAAAATTTGCAAATCCAATGTGCAAGCAGTATAATATTTTGAATTCTCTTATGTAGGAAAACACTTAATTTTTTTTTTTTTTTTTGTGGAATTTTGCACCTGTATAGCTGCTAGTGACTTAAGTAGGTGCTCGATTTCTCATGACGGTTTTGTTCCTACATACTTACAAGAGGTACCAAGAAATAGTAAAAAGTCTGAATTATAAAGAGGGAGGTTTGGGCTTTTCAGTAGTAGAAAAGTGTTCTTATCTCAAGGAGACTGGGTAGTGTCAGTCTTACAGGCCATTAGTGGAAGGAGACCTGGATGGCCTCTTCCACAGCGGAAAACCAGCAGTAGCTATGAGCAGAAAAAGTAGCAATGAACTTCTGATAGGTGCCTTGGATTTAAATCTTAGCAGCCCTTCATTTCTGTTTTAGTCTGTATAAGAGAAATAAGGAATCATGGCAGCACTGATGATAGAGTACTGTGAGAACTGGTGATCAGGGACTTGGGTTGCCTAAAGCTTCATTTCTTGTAACTGATGGCCATGTGTTTTTGATGGATATCATGAAGACATGTGCTAACATGGGACTTGTCAAAATGTTAGAGAGCTGTTTGGACTTCTGTAAATATATGGATTGCCAACTGTTAGAAGAAAAGCAGTGAAGGCACATATTTTGGCTGTGGAATACTCTATGCCAGGAGCTCAGTGAACCAAAACTTAGAACTGGCTGTGGGAAACAGAGGAATGGATTTATGGATGGTTGTAATATTTGTACCCATGCTGAATACCCAGCAGCAAGCACATAAAAAGGTGGAGTTTTAAAAATCAACTTGCCTGAGTCCTAAAAGCTTACTAAGGGAGGCCATGCAAGGGTAAGTTATGGAGGCTGTTCTTTCACATCATCTTCAGGAGCTATGCCAGCTTCTCCAAGGCAAAGTTCACACTATTTTTAAATGCCATCTAACTTTCATGTAGTCTGTGAAGAGGAAGAAATCCATTTGAAGTGTTAGTTCGTAGAGGGGTTTCTATTAGTATTCTCTCTGGAGAGGGCAACAATGCTCTTTAACAATGGGGGAATATAAAACTCAGCAAGACTGAACTGTTAAGTTAGAAACCCTGAAGGCAGACAGTGTGAAAGCCCCACATTCCAGCTCCTAGGAAATACATCATTACCTTTTGATTGCCATTTCTATTGACTGCTAGTGTGATATATATATCTTCTGTAATGTTAACAATAAGAGAGCAGTAGCAGAAACAAACTATATATTTCACAGAGATACATCTCTGGCTCCTGGAATCTGTCATCCCCTGCTGTGTTAGGGCTTTGTCTGAAAACCTTTGGAGCCAATGGACACACTCATGCTGTCTCCAGCAGACTTCAGTCAGTCTTGTGAAATCCAGCACACCTTAGTAACTGTAAAAAAAAGTGCCTATTAAAAAGAGAAGCAATAAAAAAGAGGTTCTGTAGGAATCAGAGCTAATGAAGCTTGATTGCCCTTGAATTTGCTGTTTGTGAGTTGTGTCTGAAGCAACTCATAATTGTGGTATTTGGTTGTGTTTTCCCCTGTGTGTATCTTCTTGTGCTCTGCAAAGATGTGAAACTTCCTTTCATCTGAGCACTTAAAAGTCAAAAAAGTACACTAATTTAGTTATTTTAAACACTCTTTGCCACATTTAAACAACACATTAGAGTGTGACGAGAGAAGGACACAGCAATCAAAGAAAATAGTACTGTGATCATGAGAGCTTCTTTTCTTAAGGAAACTGAGCTAAATATTTTTGTCTCCCTTCCTTGCCATGGCACATGCAATGCACTGGGTAAGGGCTGGGACAGTAGAAGCTATCCAAACAGCATGAGTGTTTTTAATAGCCTGCAAATGTGAGGGAAAAAACACGCTGTGTGAAATCCTTCTAGGTGGAGGGATTTATACTGATTTATACTGATTTATGCATTTTTTCTTACCCAGCCATGCCTGTTTTCTGCTAAATGATGTTTAAAACTAGCTGTTTTAAAAACATCTTCTGCTGTTGCTGTTTTGATTACCTTTATAGGTATACCAATCTTAATATCTCCCAGTCTTTGTGTTCTCTTTTTCCTGGATGAAGATTCTTCCCTCATGGTTGCTGCAGTCTTGTAATAGTTCAAAGTTTGAATTCGCTAGGTTAGTATAGCTCAAAACTTTTGCAGGTGCCAACAATGACTATTTAGATTTAAGCAATAAAAGCACCCCAGAAAAAAACCTCCAAGCTTCAATTCAATTTACAATAAGACATTAATGATAATCCCATGGCAATAAATATTCATTTGCAGGTAATGTGTTATATAACTGAGTTATCCAGAAATGCGCAATAATCACATAAACATAAGCATAACACATTAGTTAACCAAGCATTAATTTCAACCTGTTCTCCGTTTGTAGTCTCCCTTCAAACCACATCAAATGAGTGGCTGACCACCCAGCACAGTGGTCATGAAATGATGTTTTATCCCAAGGAGAAAAATGAGTTTGAGTAATTGGAATTCCTCTGTCTCCATTCCACATCACCCATTCCCCCCCCCCCCCCCCTTTTTGCCCTTTTTGCCCTTTTGTTTTTTAAGAAGCTTCAACTTAAGCACATCCTAAAAACTCTTCTTGCCTTATAGTTGCATGAATGTAATGAGTATTAAAAAATACGTTTCTTAATTAAAAAAGACAAACAAAAAGTGGGAAAAAAAGCATTTCTTTACTGGAGGTGAATGTCTAAGCCTCATTACACTGGCATGATTTAGGTGTTACCTAAGATTATAATATTTCAGATATTTTCATGGTTTTTCATCTCCCCAGACCTAAAACATGAATGATCCATCAGGATCAAAAAGGACTGACCAACATCATCTAGGAAAAAATAAACCTTCCTTGGGTGATGTTTGATCAGGATCTAAAGACTCATGCCTGTGGAACATAAGTCTTTTCTAAACAGTAAATGTGAAATTTCTGTGATTCTAAGTCTTCTTCCTACCAGCTCACCCTCCTCCAGGATCAGAAGTGAAATTCCTTTGCCTGCTCTGGTATTATAAAAAGTGAAAACATCCAGAGAGATTTCTCCTCTCAAAAGATTTGATGTAAGTTGGAGAAGGTCTTGGTGCTAAGTGTCGCTGCAAATTCAGAGATATGGAAGCTGATCCAATTTCTCTCATAAGTAATTTTGATTTTTTCTGTTTCCTAGATGTTTACCATATACTTCCTTGTGTAAATTTGCTTGAGATACATTCAGCTGAGCTGAGCTTCAAAGCCGGTAGATGACTGCTTTTTGTGACAACAAATCAGCTGTGTTCTCCTAATGTCTTCAGGTATTATATAAGGAAAAGTCTGTAATACCTTTGCTATCCTGAATAAACTCTAGCAGAAACCCTCTTGCACCTTGACTTGCCTCTTCTCTTAAATGATTTTATACCTACATCTGCCACTATCAGAAACACCCTCAAGCCCTCTGCTTCTACCCATCTAGTATCTATAGGCAAATTTCATCATCTTTTATTTAGGTATCTCCTACTGGCATTACCTTCTGTGGTGCAAACTCCTTTGAAGCAGTTAGATCCAGCTGCTGGATAAAATTATACATAGGAAAATAAGGCATCATTATTCTTTTCCAGTTATAATAAAAAATGAATGTTTGAAACCAGACAGGACCTCTCATGGTGTGTTTTTAGAAGATGGTGATGCAGAACCATAAGCCATATGTTCTAGTGACAAGGATGCCCTCAAGGTTTACACCAAATTTTTCAAAGAGGCAGCAGTTTGCACCATGATTAAAATAGTCTGTTTGCCTGGAACATACATTTAAGCAAGGCAATATCTATTTCTGTCTCTGAAAGTGATTTCTAGCATGAGTCTTTGTAATTTCTATTAATATTACAGAATGGAGAAGATTGATGCTGATTCACTCACTAGCTCAGTTAATTTTTCTTCCAGTATGGATTCCTATTAGGAATGTACCCATGCAATGTAGTAAAACTTGCTTGTTCCATTTACAGTCAGGTCTTAGTGCATATATATTTTGCAGTGTCTCCCCTTTAATAAAAATTGTCAGAAAAAATGGAGGACATAAATGAATACTGCTTGATTCACTGCCCCCCTGATAATTCTATCCATTGTGAGTAAAGAAAATACTAAAAATTCAAGAATAATGTTTACTGTAAGAGAGGAGTGCACTCATTGATATTGTAGGTTCCAGTTTTGCTTTCTAATATGTAGAAAAGTATAAGAAAGAAAAAGCTGAAAAAGGCTCTTTTATTGCCTTACAGTTTTACTCCTGTTAGCTGTCTCTTGCTTGCTATGCTGAAGGCCATCTGTGTCCTCTACAGAGGCACAGATCTTGTTTAGATACTTTAATCTGATATTTCTGTGATAAATAATAGATATTATTTAGTATTTACATATATGTATGTGCTACATACATCTGTATATGTGATACATACGTGTTATTATTTAAGATAATCCCTCCAAAATGTGCTGCTTTTCTCTTATCATGTCTCCCCTCTTCTGAAAATCATTGTTCCTGTGCTCTTCTCTGTTATTTGTGGCAAAGCCCAATGTGAAGTCAGTGTCTATAGACAACTCCATGGAACAAAATGAAAACAGAGGGTCATAGCTGCTCCTTTGTTATTGTCATGGCAAACATCGAGCTGTTGCCGCTGTATCATTTTGCCCCTTTGGATTTGTTTTAATAACCACCTTATTTCTACTGAAAGATTCATTCCAACATGTTTACAGCTACAGAAGCTGAATTTTCTGGTCTATTACTCTCATCTCTTCATACTTTACCATTGGCACCACACTTAGATTTCCTCTGGTCTTTTGGTGACATCTCTGATTTTAATGAGTTTTTGATCTATGCCAAGGAACATGTTGACTCCCAGTTTTGCGTCCCATGGTGAATCCCATCAGGCCCGGCAGATGCTGATTTGATGTTTGCTTGTTCCACTAATAAGCCTTGTAGTTTGGATGTGATCCTGGCCTTCTATTCCCAAAGCAGTAGTTGCCTTCTGCTCTGTCTGATCTGTTATGCTAATGTAGGTTGTGAGTAGCACAAACCAAAAGAGTGGTGATTTCCCCTTCAGGGGACGTAATAGATTCATCAAGCCACTGCTCTGTGCCCAGCAGTGTTTGATACAGATACATCTGTTCAATAAATCATACATCCAGGACTACCAGTAGGACAGAGACATTTTTCCTGGAAGCATGAGATTTAATTACCTTAAGATGTGTAATTCCAGTTTGTATTACCAGCATTAAAAAATTTATAACCTTAAAACCTGAATCTCAGTGCTTGACTCTCTCACCACTGACAAAATCAGACTTTTTCCTTGGATGTGTTCTAATGTAATTTTGTTGAATACAGGAAAAATTCAAGAGCATAATCAAATTAACAAAGGAATAGTTTGAGAGGACACCCTTTCCCAGCTGAAATGTGATAATCAGTAATGGGTGTGCAGCTGACCCACCACAGTGTGCACCAGAGGGAGATTAACTTAAACCAGTGACTGTGGAAGGCTGATTTGCTGCTGATAGAGGCATCTGTGAGAGCCCCAGGAGGTTTTTCCTTCACTGCTGTGCATCCCATGGCCTTTCCAGGTCAATAGAAAGCCCTGGTGGATATTCTGTCTATAAATGAATTAGCTCATCTGCAGAGCCATGATGGCATCCCAGGAACTTTCATGTCCTTGTCTAATAGCTTAAACAAGTTTTATTTTCCTGTTGGGAAGAGTAGAGATTCCCTTCTTGCATCCTTGCAAATAATGCTGTTATATCCATTGTAATCTTTGGCTGCTGTTGTCCTCAGGACAAGGATGAAACAACTGAGAAAAATCACATTACTCTGGAAAACTTTCCAATAATAGGAAAGACATGGTGTATGGTAAACACTGGGAATTGGCCATTCCATCATGTAGTGTAAATGCAGTCCATGAAATGTGGGGACTGGGGCCTGGGAGCAGCAACATTTCCTCTCCCACAGGAACTTGGTGGAATGAAAAACCATGGCACCCTTCTTCCCAGAGACTGTGTCCCATGGGAACAATTGGCTAAAGAGCCCACTAGTGTTTCACTAGTTTGTTCCACACTGACAAATGCAGCCCTTTATTCTTGACTCCTCTCTAGCACTTCTTCTCTTGGCTAAATCATTCAAAAGATTTATCCTTTCAGTTTATGCCTGCTAGGAGTTATAAAAAATATCTTGTCTTTCCTTGTGATGTGTTAGTCTTAAAAAAATTGCTAGTAAAAATTACTAGTAAAATAGGATGAAAGACATCTATTTTTCACAGGTTGTTCCTCACTGTAGGCTGGATTGTAACAAAAACTGTCCTAAATCATGAGAAGTAATAGTCTCCCTTCTGTTCCTGCATGATCTAGCTAGTCTTCAGTCAGATTGTGGGGAAATAAACTAAGCTAACAACCCAGTTTCTCAACCTCTAGCACACACAGTGGCTGTATGCCTCATTCTGTCTTTTGTATTCATTGGTCAGTGTAGTTTAGCTGTGCTCAGTGCAGTGTCAGGTATTTCTGCTCAAATGGGGCAAATAATCATCTACTCATTGTAATAGTAGCATGGCTGCTCTTTAGTTTATCAAAATCTCTGCCATGGTAATACACAGGAGTCAGTATAAGGTATCCGCTTATACAGTTTTCCACATTTAATGATATAACTTTTCTTTTAAAAGTATTTCTAAGATCTTGTTGAAAATTGAGCTATCACAGACTTTCTGCAAAGCACTGACCTGCTTTTTAGAATGACCTATGGAGATGCTGCCTTACAATGACCAAGGAATCTGTGCTTCCATGGTCTTCAGATAAATGCTTTAATAACTATGGCAGGAAACTCATACAAAGGCTCATATCCCAATCTGGAGTTCTGAAGCTCTTAGTACTTTTGTCACTAATTTTGTCACTATTGCCTTTATCTTAGTTTGTTTAAGCATATCAATATGTAACTGATATATTTATATTATGTCTTCATTTTAAATGTATACAAATATATTAGTTTAAGAGAAACAGTGTCCTAAAGTGGCAGTGAGGACACTTGCTGATCAAATGGAGTTGTGAGTGTAATCCAAGTGTTTTCACTTCTGAACTGCAACATCATGACCTCAATCAACAACTTTAAAGCGCTGCTTGGAAAGAATACCTGAGTGATGAAGGGTGTGGAATGTCCCTTACAGCTCCAAAGGGATTCAGAAGCAATATTTTTAAATACAAAATTCAAGTGACCACATGTGGATTTTGTTCATTAAAAAATAATGTTTGCCATGGAAAACAAATACAAGTATTTTGCTTTGCAAAATATTAAGTGTCCTGTCAAAAAGAAATAATTTGGGAGGAAAATTTGTTGCACTGTTTCAGGGCTTCTCTAGTAAACTGAATTACCTAGCAGGTGTGAATATTTATAATAGATGTCATATTATTAAGTTAATTTGAATATAGGATTTGATGTTGAGGAGTTTGTAAGGGAGGGCTTGTTATACCCGGACTCTGAACTTGGACTGGTCTTGTAAATGTGAATGGACTCAGTCTAATTTATTTCTGTTCCTTCTAAGACTTCATCAGTTTGGGCTGTGTCTGCCCACTCATTGCAGACTTTGCTAATTAGCTGGCAAGACATGCTAGGTCAGGTCTTGCAAAAGACCTATAAGTTCTCAACTGGAGCTGAATTATATCTGATTGACTCAGAAAGTGAACCACAGAATGATGAAGTACATCTATTGTTGCCTGGGATGAGGCAGGCAGACCTTGTGTGAATATCTTGTGTAAAATGGAAGAACAAAAAAGAGCTTGCAAAAATTATGAGAATGAGCATGGGCTTGTTTAAGTAAATTTAAGAGCTGTTTCTCTGACTTTCTCAAATATTTGAATAAGAGGGCATCTAGCAAAATTATAATGGAGATCAGTCAAAACTGATAAATTACAAAATTATCTACAATTATAATTATCTACAAAATGTACAATTAGCCTGAAGAACTCATTGCCACAGGAAATTACACATCTCCACTGTAGAAGAAGGGGTGTACTAGGGTTGCAATTACAGACAGAGTTATTCTAATTAACAGTACAGCTAAAATAATTAACATTCCAGCTTGCAAGGCTGGCTTTAGCCAGTTACTAATACAAGGGGAATATGCTATCTAACATGAAGGGTTCTTTATTCTACCTAAAAATTAAACTGAAAGTTTAATTTTTGCTCATGTATCTGCTGCTGATATAGAAGACAAGATGTTAGATAAATCTTACACCTGATTAAAAGGGCAGCAAACCTCATGTTGATATAATAAAATCTCTGAAAAGCAAGACAAAACCCACCCAAGCTAACTTAGTTCTTGATGCCTCATTCTCCATTTTCAGTTACACATCAAGAACAACGACATGTAATTTTTTAAGATCAGTTGCCAAAATTGGAGAACCTTGGTATTCTTTTGAACATTTACTTGGAGCCTTTTGGTCTTTTCCTGTCCTTTTAAAATTTACTTTTAAAGCACACAAATGTAATTTGCTAAAACCACATTTCACTCTTGATACTGTCATCAGAGGAGTTACTGAACTACAGGCTTGTTTGGGATTTTTTTAAATGGTATTTTTAAGCTATTTAGTGAATAAAGTGCCAGATCAGCTTATTTCTCTACTTTTCAAAGTAGTTATTGAAAGAGAGTTTGAGTATAGATCTGGAATAGTACACCTTTCATTTCTACCAGTGTTAGTTTCAGTTAAGCTGCACTTGCCTCCTTTCTAGTCTTCAAAAGGTTTACATGGTATGTGTCACCAGTCCTAAATTTAAGTATGGAATCAGTACCCAGGCAAAGAAGGCAGCTGCTGCAAACTGGAGATTTTTATCAAAGAATGACAGAATATTTTAGGTTGGAAGGGAAGCTCTGGAGGACATCTAGTCCAATCTCCTGTCCAAAGGAGGTCTAATTTGGTGAGGGTGTCAGAGACCATGTCCCATTGAGCTGAAATGCCTCCAAGGATTCTGGTATTTGACCAGTTTTATGAAAAATATTTTTACTAGTATGGAACTGGAATTCATCATGATTTCCTCAGCTGCCTTTTCTCCAGACAAAGCAAGCACATCAATCTTAGCTTGTCCCAGTATGTTCTGTTCTCCAGATTCCTCCCTAGCTCTGTGGTGGGGGGTGAGAGCTGCTCTTGTTCCAGTATTACCAGTTTTTATTGTACTGGGAAGTCCAGAACTGAGCACACTGCTTCAGATGCCCAGGTAAGGAATACAGGATCACTTGCCTGGATTAGAGTCTATTGGCTTGCTGTGCACAATGGTGCACTGCTGGTCCCCATTCAGCTTGGTATCCACCAGGACCCCTACATGAAGAAGCTCTCTGGAGTTCCTTCCCAGAAGGCTGGATCCCAGCCTATAATATTGCACCAGTGTATTCCTTCCTGGATGCAAGACCCTTCACTTTTTTTTGTTTGGGCAACGTGAGGTCCCTTCTATTCCATTTCTCCAGGCTGTCCAGGTCCTTAGCAGTAGCAGCCCAGTCCTTTTGCTCTCCCCAGTTTGGTATCAAACAAAAATTTCATAGGATTATACTTTGTCCCATCATCCAGGTCAGACAATGATGATTCCAGTACTGATCCCTGAAGAAGACTGCTAACTGCTCACCAACAGGTGAATGTAAAATGTAGTACAAATCACAAAAAACTATAAATAAACTTCGCTAATATTTACCATAAAATGGTGAAATGTAATGGTTTGATTTGGTTGAGATGCTCTATTTAAATTTTCTTTCAAAAATAGAGGGAACATTATTTTCTACTCAAGAAATCCTCCACAAGAAAATGGTTTTCTTGTAAGTCTTTTGCTGCTGTTAGTTATTTGCAGTATTTCATTGGAACATGGGCATTTTGGGTGATCATGGGTGTGGAGCTAAGGAAGAGGTTAAGTCACATGAGATCCCTGAAAACTTAAAAATTGATGCAGGAGGGTGAATCAGCAATGTACTTGCTGTGGTTTATCCTGGCAGGTAGCTAAACACCACACAGCTGCTCACTCCCTCCCCCCAGGTGGAGTAGGGGAGAAAAGTGGAAGGAAAAAAAAAAAAGAGTAAAAACCATTCGTTGAGATAAAGGCAGTTTATTGGACAGAAAAGGAAAACAACAGTAAGTAACAACAACAACAATATTTATGATAATATTAATAGTAATATTAAAAATATAGAAAGCAAGTGATGCACAATGCAGTTGCTCACCACCTGCTGACTGATGATGAACCAGATCTTGAGCAGCTGCCCCCAGCAAGGTTTCCACCTGGTTTACAAACTGAGCATGACACTATATATTATGGAATATCCCTTTGGGTCAGCTCTTCTGGCTGTGTCCCCTCACAGCTTCTTGTGCCTCTCCAGCCTCCTCACTGGTAGGTTGGGGTGAGAAGCTGAAAGGCCCTTGAGTTAGAATAAGCATTGCTAAGAAACAACATGGGTGAGTTATCAACATTATTGTCATCCTAAATCTGAAACACGAATAATTAACTGTATCCCAGTTGAAACAAAGGCAGTATTGTACTCCAAACTGATTGCTATTGCTACAAGAAAGAACAGTGGTTTAAACAGGAAATGTTGATGGTAGGTGACTTTATTTTGTAATATCATGAACTGAAATAATGCAGACTGCAGGTCATAGTTGTGATGTGTATATGTAATAGAATGGGCCTAATATCTGATCAGCTGGGATAAGAGTGAGCATATTCCACCACTACAGCAGGATTGCTTTTCTGTTGGCATGCTTTAGAAATGTGGGATAGAGATCACTTCTGTACTCTTCAATTTTCTTTGAAGTGATTTAGAGTGCTTGGTTACAAAACACAAACAAAATTCACTTACAGTACATTTTAAATTAATTATAAAAAACAAAAGGAAAAAATATTGTATATAAACCTGGTAATATATTTCAGATGTTTAAGCTGAATTCTGTATTTAGTTGTCAAAAGTGAGATGAGTAGCCTGGTAGGGCTTTTTTTTAATTCTTTCCCACACATTCCCAAATAGCATACTGAGAGCAATTCACATGATATACCAGGATCCATGGAATGGACAAAATAGACTCAAAAGAACAATAATGTTTCCTGGCATAGCTGTGTATTACCTAAAACAACACAAAATGAGGATTTCAGGAATAGGTGCACAGTACACATTTCACCTCAGATGTTTGTCTGCTACAGTCCAGCTTAAACCAGAAAATGTGATCACTGAAGAAAAGCTCTTGTCATAGTTCTTGTTCCTCTTTCCCACTCAGAACACCTTCAGTATGCATTCTATCCTTTTATATCTTTGCAATAAAATTTTGAGCAGTGATACTGATCATATACATTCAAGTAATAATTCAGCAAAGCGCTTTAAATCTTGAAGACATGATTTGCCTTGTTTAGTGTGATGCTCAAACCATATCCCTTTCTTCTTTTCCTGATTTTAAGTCTTCCCCATCTGAGAAAAGCAGAGGTCCTCAGTAAAGTGCTACAATTCTAACGGGGTAACAACTGCATTTACCATGAACTGTGTATTTCTATAATCTAGGCTTGTAAAAGTAAATGCAATTGAAAGTACTGAAAATTTGAGACTTCCCCTCCATAGGCTTGGTCCTGCAGTGCTGGTTGTGTTTTAACTAAAGCTCATGTTAATTTTCAGCTGGGTGTCCTCTGACCTGATGACCTCTGTGTCAAGTGTCTTGGAGGGTCCTATTGCAATTTAGTGAAAAATTTGCTGAATTCCAAAAGGTTTGCTTCAGTGAGACTCCTGTTCAACTCCATGTATGCAGATTTTCTATCAGAATACAAGAAATTTTTGGGGGAGACTCACGTTGACTGCTGCAAACTGTAAGTTTAGCCATTTTCAAAATGGGTGACTCAACTTCCATGCTTCCATTTTCAAAATGGGTGACTTTTTGAGGGAGCTTACCTCTCCTTGTCTTGCTTTTCTCCTTGCCTACACTGACAGAATAGCTAACCATTGAAATATTCTTGGCTGTGAACTATGATCTCAGAAAACACATTTGATGTTCATAGATGGTCTCTTGGCTGCCTGTACTCGAGCCCATCTGCTAGGATGGCACGATGCTGGCACACACAGGGGCACGCCAGTTTTTTGGGGCAAGGAGCGCCAGCCGTGAGCGGCTACACACAGACAAGGTGCCGAGTGCTTCAAGCACCATTTCTTTTGGAAGAATCCTTTTAATTTTTGTTATAGGATTTACACACTGTTGCCATAGGACTCTTTAATTTGCTGATAGCTTTTCACAGCTTTCAATGTACAAGACAAGACTGTTGTGGAGGAATGAGGCTGAAGAGTATCAGGTATCTCTTATCTGATGTATGTGAAACACAGATTATTTGAAACAATATCTATGGATAACTTAAACAGGAGCACTGAGTGGATCTGGTTCCATTTATCATCTTTTGAAATGAAATGAAATGAAAACAGAAATCCTGGTCTTGTGTGGTACAAGAGAACTTGCCAATATGGGATACATGGTGTGATCAATTAATCACAAATCTTCAGAGTTTCCACAATAGTCAATAACCAATTAAGTAATTCTGAGAAAGTTGTCTCCATAAAAAGGGAGGCCATTTCAGGACAGGAATGAGAGGTCAGTTCATAAAGAGAAAGGAAATTTAACATAGGATTTAAATTTGAAAAGAATGAGTGATCTGGAGAAAAATAGAATGACTTTGCAAGAAGTGAAGCTTGGGACAAAATGAGAGGCTTGCTGCAATGATGATCAAATGCTGATGGATTGAGAATGTGATGCTGAGGGTGTGAAGAGAATAAAACAAAAAGAATAACACAGTTCAGGCTTAAATAATTTTATCAATTTAAATGCAAAGAAAAACTTACTGGGGTTTGAGAAAGGGTCCATTTTACATATATTTTCCATGATTTCTAACTGGAGAAGTGGTTTCCCCTCTGCTTCAGAAATGTTTGGAAATATCAAAGCATACCTTGCTCTGTATTGGATGAGTGCCTCAAACCCTAGGCTAGCTTCTTATCAGGACTGGTAGAGCTGCCATTGTCATTGTCAGCCGAAATTTCTTCTATGTTAGTATATTAATTCCTGAAGAAAGTGTCCTGGTTTTTGAACAAGAAGCTCTCGTTCAAAAACTGACAGAGAAAATAATAAATTGATAAATTGTCCAAAGACAGTCACATTCAAGAGTGATGAAGTCCTAGCAATGCAGTAATCTTGTATTCTTCTTCACCAAATATCTTACAGACTTTAGAGTTTCTGCTACATTGGAAACCTTTCTCTGCACTTTGGTTCTCAAGCCAAATGATTTCCTTCTCTCTGACTCCCATTAAAGCCCAGTGACCCAGTGGTTTGTTCACTCTGCTATGGTGTGGAAGGCTTCATTCATTTCCTTCTTCATGTCCTCTGTTTTGCACACATAAACAATTCACAGTACTTTTAGCAAGAAACATCAAGGGACAGCCACCAGAGAATCTTATTTCTTGACAAAAAAACCAATGAGACAACTCTGGTTTTGAATTCTTCCTCCAACTGGACACTTGTTAGATTTACATAAATGTAGAGACCTCAAGGATTACGTTGGACTTTTGATCTAAATTTGTGTTTAGGTACATCTGACTAAAAACAATTTATCCATCTAATTCCCAGCAAGTACACTGAAAGGTGGATACTACATACCTGTTATGAGTTTGTAATAATGTTAGGGAGTTGTTTGTTGTGGGGGAAGGGAAAGGGGTCCAGGACTTGGTGGGGGTAGGAGGTGGACAACTCAAAGAGTGATTGGGCCGGAGCATCAACCAATCACTCGACGCCCTGGGGAAATGATTGGTCCAAAATGAACCCCGGTAAGGACCAATCAAAGTGCCCAAATTCCACCAATCGGTGCGCGGATCCAAAAACCCACCAATCCTGGACCAGGAATTTGTTATAAAAAGGGGAGTTTTCTATTCCTGGGCGTTTTTTGTTTTGGAGTTTTTTGGTCTTCTTCTTTTGAGTTTTTTTTTCTTCTTCTTTTGAGGGGGCTTCTTTTTTTGGGGTTCTTCTTTTGCTCTCTGGTTCCTTTCTGGTTCCCTTTTTGAGCTGTTGTGTGAGGATCTGGGCTTGTCCCAGATTCTCTGCTCCCACCGACTGGTTTTTAAATAAACGAGAGCCTGTTTCAATCGCTGTCTGAGATCTGGCCTCGTTCATTTTTATAACATACCCTTTGTGGATTTGGAACATAGTTGTAGGTAGTTCCCCTTCCTCATTCTAAATCTCCTTGCTTACAGGTCCTGACAATACCCCTACTGGCCACAGTAAAACTAGTTAAGATGCAGCTTTAGGGGGAATAATGATGCTTACTGTAGCTCAGATTGTGTAATAGTTTCTGTTGCAAAACTTTTTGAAGCTGAAATTTCTGAGGCTTTGTCCAAGAGCAGCCTTATTGCTGAAAATATTTGCAACATGAGGAGAAAAACCACCTTGCTATTATAAAAAATTAGATCTCATATATTTTTAACAGTTATGCAGCCAAACTGTCCTGTAATGAAAGTTGGAGGTTGGCTTGGAAACCACCCTCTGAGATGGTCATCTGGAATAGTTTTTATGCCCTTGGTAACTTCTGCAGCAATTTCCATTTCTGCAATGCTGAAAAAATCCACAGGTATTCAAACAGTTTTGAGCCTCAGCTTGAAGTAAGAGTTAAACATGTTCCCTCATTAGTTTTATCAGTATTGTCATTATATTTATTTAATTGACAAAACCATGAAATGAGAAACTGCTTCTGTGCATCAAGATGAAGCATCAAACAAATTTTTTTTCCAAATAGAATTATCTTATTCAAGTGAACTGAGAACTTAATGACTTAACATGGTGAGGGGAAAATGAGAAGTTAAGTCATTATTGCTCTGGCAGTAATTACTGTAAAAAATGCATTTTCAATACTGATTGTTGATTTGCTTGGTCACAATCATTCCTTTAATGTGCTCAGTTACACTTGCAGTCTCCATGACATATAAGATGTGCTAAAATGAAACGCATTTGCTTTCTACTGATAGACTAACAATTCCACCAAAGGTGATGGAAATATATTGAATAAAACTGGGAAAAAGGTTCTGTCTGTGCAGCTATGCCATCAGCATATGCTCACACCTATTGCAGAACATTACTGTTTTCCCAAAATCTTACACCTAGCATGTTGCCTTCATTTACAGTGTCATTCATAGGAAAATCCCATGCATCAGACTGGGCTTTCTGGCAGATTCTCTGGGCTATTTCTGAAATTTAGAATGGTTAGTGAGTGGACAAAATGAGAACAAAGTGTTGACAGTGTGTTGGTGCACATTACAACTCTTGGAGCAAAATACTAAGTGCAGGAAAATTGCGTTATTGGGAGGATTGAGGATGGTCACAACAAGCTTCCAAACCTTTCCATCAGATAGTCTGAAAACTTTAGCACTAGGACACTTTAATATGGGAACTCCTGTAATTATAGAAACAATCTAAAAGCCAATTTTTGTTGTCTCAAGCCAGCAGCTCCTCAGGTAGATGTTGGCAAGCCTGCTGTCTAGTTATTGGTGTGAGGCATTTTAAATGTAACCCTTAAAGATAATGTCCAGCTGTTTGCGGTGACTGACTTCTGCTGAGTGCACTGAATGCCACAATCTTGAATAAGAGAGGACATACAGCAATTACATAGAAAAATCTTTGCTTCCTTTTCAAAGCACTGCAGAGATGGGCTTCTGAACATGACTGTGTTGTAGGGGGAAAGTGGATACTGGTGTTTCCCCTACAAAATGGTTTCTATGTCTATGTTTCAAATGTTTTCATCATTACTGTGAATCACTGTTCTTTGAACAGCTTCCTGTTTGCCAGGTTAGTTCAAATTTAGAGGGGACAAAAGGAAGTGATGGTTTCTGAAACAAGTACAGTCAGGGACTATAAAGCAGTGCCAAAGCTTCCCCTGCCTCTGACTCATTTTAAGTGCAGGTCAGAGATGCCCTAAGCCTTCAAGAGGCCATTCTGTCTGTTGACGAAAGAATGACTTGGAGCATAAGCCAGGATGCCTTTGAATGCTTAGATTTGTTAATTTAGAATTTTTTGATATTTATTTATTCTTTAACTTAACTCTCCTTTTAAGAATGGATGTACCCACTGTTGTATGCTGAGGAATCCTGGAAAACCCTTCCAGGATTCCGGGGGTATTTTGAGTAGTAAATTTCAATTCAAGCACATTAAACCCCAAATTTTACATTCCTTCTTTGGCTTGCAAATGCGTGAAAAAAAATTTAAATTCATTTGGTACAGCACCTTCTGAGTTGGTATTTCTGACCTGGTAAAAGGTGTGGGGTCCAAGTATTGCACAATGACATAGAGCAAGTCAGAAAAACAAAAGAGAGATGACAAAACTTTGTGGGAGGAAAAGATAATCTGTAACAGCATTTTTAAAATGTAAACATAATATGCTTTTCTAGATATTTAGGTAATAATTACCTAATTATCTTTCAACAATCTATCCCTTATTCCTGCCCCTTTTGGTACCTGACATTAATTTTTGTTACTGCAATGCTGTGGAAGTTATGTACACACATTACTACAGCTTGAAGCTGTTTAATTAGTTGTCTGGGAAAGAAAGATAATGTCTTACTGTTTATCTGGGGTTAGTCAACTTATTCTGTGTTTGGAGATAATCACCTTCACTCTGGAGTGAGAAGATATCCTGCAATTAGCACAGAGCTAAAACTGGTCCTTTGATCCAGGGGAGGTGGTGATTCCTGAAGGCAGTAACACAGTCTAAGTCTCAGCTATCATTAGAGCCTGTAAGACACTGCAAGACTCCATTTCAAGAGGTTATTCTTTAGTGTATTTTTAGAACTGCCTTCTCCATTAATTGTTTCGTATTGCAGTCTTAAAATTCCTCCTGTCTGCAGTATTCATTAGCAGTGTCATTTTCCTGCACACGCTTATGCAAGCTTTGTGTGTGGTCTCCTTGGATGCACAGACCTCTTTCCTATCTAAGGATCTGGCATTCTTAGCCCATTAACTCAACTTCCATACTACCCCGCTAAAATCCTGCACAATGTTTCAGAGCTGTCCACTGGGAAATACTGAGCCCTTTCCTTATCTTCTAATCTTTAAAGATGAGTATTAGGTGAAAATATCACCATTTCTCTTCATCACCATCAGCTCCCTTAATCTGTTCCCACATCTATAGGTAGGACCCAAAGAGCTGGATCTTATGTGAATGAAATGTTTCCAACTATAGGTCTGGACAAGTCACTTAATGTGTTAGTGTATTTTACTCCAACTCTGTTGGGGCTGCACAGCACTGTATTTTTGTAATCCTAGTAATTGGCATCTACCACTGCAGAGGAGATGCAATTACTCCTAATACAAATGCATGTGACTAAAGATTTATTTTTTTCTGACAATGCTTAAGTCTGATTTTTTCAGTACCTTTTGTGTCTGTGCATAGTTGTACTTTGGAAAGATCAACTACTTCAGATGGGCTGCACCATTTTTTTCCATCCTGTTGCTGGACCACAGTACCAAGTTGCATGGTGACATTTCACTTTGCAGTATGGTTTAGTGGACATGGTTGTATTTGGTTGATGGTTGGACTTGATCTTGGAAGTCTTTTCCAACCTTCAGGATTCTATGCTACTATTGTAAGTGAGGCGTTGTTTACAGTGAACATCTAAGGGCATGTTTTACCTTATGTCATGTCCTGATTCTGTCCAAACAAAGCCCTTTACAATGCACCAGTTTAATCTCTAATACAGGTACCATGTACAACAATTCAGTGTTTTTTTGATCCAGGTCAGATTTCTTTGGTAACTGTGGGAAGTTGAAACTAAAGCACTTGCAGGTAGAATGGATGAGGTACAACAGACACAAGTTATAATAAGACCAATATAATATCTCACTGGACATTAAAAAAAGCCCACAAGAGCTTGAAACAGGTTGACTAAAACACTCTTGGATTCTCCATCCTCAGAGACTGTCAAAGCTGAATGGGACAAGGCTCTGAGCAATGAAATCACTGATGGTCCTGGTTAGAGCAGGGGTCATATTGTTGGACTTTCACAGGACCATTTTGCTCTAAATCATTCCACGATTCAATTAATTAGCAATTATTAGTGGAGTACATTTCTCACATGAAATCCTGAGTTCTACATTTAGAAAGTTTAGGAGCACCCAGGTGGACTAAGGAGGAAGAGTGTATCATGTCAGCAGAGCATTTTCTCATCAACACTCATCAGGTATTGACTTCAGCCCTCATTACTCACCAAAAGAGATTTGCAAGATTTGCTTTCAAATTTGTGGTTGACCCTGTATATACTCCTTAGGAAGATATTTAATTTCTCCATAAATCAAGACAAAATGTCATTGGAGAGATGAAAAAACCTATGGATGAATCTTTGTAAAACTGTCTGCACAACTAAAGAAGTATTTTGAAGCAAAATAAGGTGAAAAATTGTTCTGCCAAGCTCTGTTCCACTCCATGAAAATAGACAGGAGAATTTTTTTCTGTAAGTGGAAAGTATTACCCTTTTGCTTTGGTATGTGTATATGCAGTCCTAGATAGATAAATAGATTACAGCTAGGGATATACTGACTCCACTTTCCAGAGTTAATATGCATATATAACTTGGATAGATCTGGCAATTCGCCACATGTTTTTTTCCCTATATATAAAAGCCCTGAAAATGATAAAGGCATACAAAATTCAAAGTATTTGTTGTTTCTAACTAGAGATCTTAATAATTGCAGTCCAGTTTTACTGCCAGAATATTAACGGTAAATGACATTCATTTGAGATCTTGACCAGTAGTAGGTCATTCCACTAATTTTATTTTATTTAAGCACTCTTCATGTGGAAGAGGTTGAACACATTAACTGGAAAATTAATGATATTTTTGCATTTCTACTATCAATAGATGCCTGAAAACGGTACTGCAACTCTAGTAGGAAAAATGTTTATAGCTTCTGGAAATGGGCCATGGTGGGATACACTGCTACTTTACAGTTCAAGATAAGCAACCATATTTTAGTTAATAATCCTGGGAGCCAGCCAGCCTAATCTTTTTTTATTCATAAACTTGATTCTCTGTAAGCCATATAAGTTGTTATCTCAGGACAGTTGGAGGGATTTTGGTCGTATATATAGCAAAAATTATTCAGTCTTGGGAGCAAAGACGTTCTAAGAATATATATATATATATATATATAGTGTTTTGGGGCTCTGCCCAAAAGGAAAGACATCTTTGTGTTAAAATCAGCTCAAGGAATTGTGGTATAATTCTTAACATTAACAATTGAGATAAACTGTAAAGTGAATATTTTTAACACCTTAAGAATTCATGAGGGAGTTCTGATTGCTGCTGTGAGCAGTGATTTTACAAGAAATGTCTTTATGCAGCTCTGTCTTTGTTGAAAAGGCTTCCAGCATGTGCCTACTTGATTTAAAGTATTTATATATGCCAGGATTGCATGTAGCTCACTGTTCTGTCTCTGGTATTGGAATCATCCTGAATATGTTTGTGCAGTAGTCCTCCTCATCCAATTGCCCTGAAGGGATATCAAGAGTGATTAATCATAATGACTGTATTTTGATATGTGCATCTTAGATACATTTTAATGTGGCTTTTTAAGACTGTGTACATCCAGTGTGTTCCAAATGTCTGTAGGAGGCAAGGGTCTGTTGCCTGGCAAATTCCTGAGTACAATGAATCTAGCTATTGAGCCACAGGTTTAGAAAGTAGGGGAGGCTCCCAAAGACATAGGGAAAAGGCAGATTACAAAGGATGTTCCTTTTGGATGTGAGATGGGAAGAGTGTTTGTGGTAATAGTGGGCTAGTTGGACTTCAAAGAAACCTTTGAAAAGCAGAAGAAAGAAAATCCAGATGACCTTGACCTGAGCCCAAAAGTTGAATTTGATAGCAATTTTAAGTTTGACTGGTTTTGGTTTGTTCCTTGGATTTACTCTACTAAACAAAAATAAAATAATATTTCAAAAAGCTCTCTTGAGTCGTATAATGTTTGTCTTAAGATATGGACAGAAATGTTATGGAAAATTCTACCTATATAGTTAAATATATTGCTGTCTCAAGTTGTCTGTCCTATCTCTCTGCTGCTGCTTCTCATCCTTGTAGTTCCAAAGGTCAGCAGAATCTGATGTATGCCTGTGTCCTTGCTGGTCCAACTTACCACCCCTGCAGCTCTCCCACATCTCAAACAAACAATCTACAAGGATGTGTCTACAGGTCTGGAAGGTGGGCTCTATCAAGAAATCATCATCTCCTGGTATACACAGCTTGAAAAGCCACACTCTCAGTGGTGCATGCTTTGAGCAGGAAGAACACCCCTGATGCCAGAGCTGGGTGTACCATAAACCTACCCGTTGTCTAAACAGCTTTTTGTTATTTGCCTCTTCCTCTAAGCATCCTGGATTGGCCAGTGTCAGAGTTAGGATATAGGATAAAAAGGAAGCAGAAAGGTGAATCCATATCAAACATGGCCTGACTATGGCTGTACTCAAATGTACTCTGATGACAACAGCCAGCTGAGCTCAAGATCTTACTAGTCAAGGTTAATAATAGCCTCTGTTTAAACCAATAATTCCTCCATGCAGCTGTTATGTAAAACCAGCATAAATCTTCTTGGTGGTTTGCCTGAGGAACCAGCCATATAAAAGCTATTCCCCAGTTAGACTTAATTATTTGCTTAATATACACTTTTCTGTGTGCTTCTGTCAGCTTCCAAATGAACACTGAAGAGCTGTGAAGCCACTAAGACCAAATCCAAATAGATTTGTTGAGGTCAATCATTCCAGTGGTTAAAAAAAAAAAAAAAAACAAAAACAAAAACGTGTTCTTAAGCAGGCATTATTTGGTTCCCTGTGTAATATTTGCTTCGTTAGAGTCAGAGCTTTTTTTCAGGATGTATATCCGTCTCTTTGTCTGTCTCTTTCCTCTGATCTTTTATGTGATGTGTATTACTGAGTTTAGTTATTACTGAGTTTACTGAGTTTTATTACAGGTTTAAACCATTCCTTGAGTAATTTAATCTAGAGGTAAAGTCTTAACAATTAAAAACGCCTACGTATTGATCATGTACTAGAAGCTGCTTGCCAGAAATATTAGAAGAATATCGGTATTTTGGAAGATGTTTTATATATCATGGTTTGCACTTAAGTGACAATAGACGAAGCAGTGCATATGTTTTGATGGATCTCCTGTTAAAGTTTCTTCCTCTGTGGACCAGGCAACAGTACTAAATTTTTTGGAGATGGTTTTACTCAAGTTTGCTGCATCCTAAGAAAGCTCAGATAACAGTTTGAAAATTATTATCCTGAGGAGTCTATTGTGTCAGGCAAAGAAGGACCCATATTTCAATGTAGTATTCCATTATATATAAAGGCCATCACAGCTACACCTAAACTGGGGGAGCTGGGAAATGGCTTTGATGTTATTCAGCAGTTACCCACTCCTTAAAGAGGAATTAGCAGCTATCTGCCCCTTTTATTAAATTAACTTCTGTTAAAGTAAGCTTTTACATATGCACAAGGTTTATGGCATGAAGGGCAGCACAACTCTGTAATGAAATAGGTGTCTCAAGAGTCACACAAGTAAGAATGATGAAGTTGTGTCAGTTGTCACTCTGCTGGATCCTGTCATGGTTAACCCCCCAGCCTAATTTTTGGGACAGGATGGACATTCTGCAGTAGCATATGGTGAATGCACCATTCTGGCCAGCACTGATGGCCTCTCTTTTTCCTTCTCAGCCCCACTAGCTCCACATCTGATGAAAACAGACTATGTAATATTTCCACATACTGGATTCACTATTTGTATAGTTACTTTTTAAAAATTCTTGCTTTTATTTAAGTGAAAGCAAATTTTGTCAACTTGGAGTGGAAACAAGTTTACTATTATTTGAGGGAACATTGTAATCTGCCCAATGTGATTCAAGGCAAAACTGCATTGAAAAAATAAATTGTGTGCAGATATGTCTGAAAGAGTCCTGAGGTTACACACTCTAATGTGAGGGTCTCATGAAATATATGAGAGGTCAGTTTTATCACAGGCCCTCAGGGTATAATTGGAGTTCCTCCTCTGGTACCTCAGGCCATCTGCTATGGCATCTAATAACCTCATGAGAGCAATGAACAGCTCAGACTGTGATTTAGGGCTGTGGTCTGGCTGCCTATTCTGGCTTCTATATGAAATGAAACTCCAATTACAGTGCCTAAATTCAGAAGAGAAATAAGCAATTCAAACCTCTGGCTATTAAGGACTGGCATCCCTTACTGCCTGTGAAGCAAGGTAGGAGCAATATTTAGACCACCAGCAAGAGCTGCATAAGTTAACCATTGTGACTTTCTTTCCTGTGATGCTACAGGGAATTAGGGCCTGACAGTCCTAGCACAGCAAAAAATCTGAATTGCTCATTTTAAACTCAGGTACTGTGACCATCCTTAGTCCATCTTAAGTGTTGTAACATGCAGGCTGCATACAGCCCTCCTCCTGCTACTCTGTTGGAATTGTGTGAGGGGGAGGCAGGGGGTGAAAGGAAAAGCCATCTGTGCATCACATCAAGTGGTGAAACGGGGGAGAAAGATCCTGCTGCTTTCAGCTCTGTTTCCATGAATGCAGAAGTGCTGACAGAGGTAAGACCAAGAAGGAGCGATGGAGAGTGAAACTGGAAAGGAGAGAGTGAGATCCATGGACATTTTGCCACCAACCATAATATATTATGATTTAGGCCAGTCTGTGGAGATTTTAATGAGTCAAATGAAGACAGCTAAATAGTTTAAGTAAACTATGTGCAGACTTCTTTTTCAGTATCCAGTATGCTAAGTAAGCATACAAAATCACATCCAGTGTCCATTATCCAAAGGATATCATTATCCCCCCCAAGGAACACTTCTCTCCTGGCAGGGCTATGTGACACGTTGATGCCCAAAGCACTCTGTAGCTCATGGCAGAGTGGAGATTGTCATTAGACTGAAGTACAGGAACTCTTGCAATCCACTTGAAAATTTGTATTAATATGTATGCAAATGTATTTGAACAGTACAAAAATCAGACTGTACTCTTCCAGTTTTACTACATGACCCGAGGTTTCCTTTTCCTTCCTCAGTGACTTGGTATTTGAGAGTTGTGCTAGCTGGGAATTCAGGCTCTTCAGTTTGTCATTGCACAGTCCTCCCTGTGCTCATTCTTGAGCACATTGACAATTGGCATAAACCTGTCACACAAACTGTTAAGTACGTTTGTTCATGTGGGCCAATGTAGTTTGATTAAACATTGATCTGGGCCTTGAAGCAATATACTCAAGTGCTCAGACCCTCTGAGGGGGCCTGTGTACTGATTTCACCTTCTGTCACACTATTGGGTGGTATCGCCTGTGTTACATAGGTCAGAAAGTGAGAAAAAGCTGCTCTTCAGTGACATGCCTGGAATCTTCAGTCCTGGGTTTTAGAAGTCTTCATTCCTTCTGACAAGTTCCCAAGATCCTGCCACAGCAACCTCTCAGTTCTAACCACAGGCAGAAGGCAGAGGTACCTAATTAATTTGGCTCAGTCATTCTTGTCCCTTCCTTATCTGTATTATAAGGCATGCTCTCAAGTTCCTAGAGAATGCAGAAAGATCAAGGAAAAATAGACATTTTTAAGGCAGCCTTATAAAGAGCACGAAGGACTCCGTAGTCTGAAAAAGCTTTACCTGATCCCAAACATAGGGGACATTATGCAAAAGTACTCAAGTAGTTAGACTTTTATGTTGGAGCTTATCACTCTAGCTTTAAATTCAATGTACAGAAGTAGACAATTTCAGAGTATGATTTTTTTCTTCCAAAAATAAGTTTCAAATTTAATACAGATGAATTTTCCTCTGGAGCTGCCTATTTCTCTGCCTTGACAATAAAGAGAACCCAGGACACCGATCTTATCAGCAAACATCTGACTTCAAAGTGCCTTAATTAGGTGAGACAAGATGGGTCTATGACCTTGGCAGTTTCCTTTCAGGGGGGCTGCCCAAACTGGAGGCATCATCTCTAAAAACTGATTGTTTCTGAAAATAGGAGGCACATGGGATTTTGTATGTGAGAAATAATAATAAAGAGGAGTAAGAGAACAAAAATGAATGTACTTGCCAATGAAGTTTAACATTCCAGATTCTGTATTTATTCTGCAAAAACAGATATCACAATCCCAGAATTGACAGTCTATTCTTTACCTCGCTGTAGATTATTAGGAAGTGGGAAAAATTGATACATGATGTCAGACAACTCCTACAGGCAAAGGGTTGGGAAGTATTCTACCTTCTCTACCACAGCGATGTTACACAGTCCTCAACTGTGCCCAGTTCTGTACAACTATGGCAGGACTCTTTTCCTCACTTAAGATCTAGGAAACAGAGACTAGTGTGGGACATAGAGCCCATTCTTACACCCTGCCTTGGTGGAGGTCCTTCTCCCATTGCTTTATTACCTTTTCTTACCTTACCTTCATCTTAGCAAGACCAGGGAGATGGTACACAGTATCCCACGATGAGATTCATCCCAGTCATAAATATTTTTTTAATAGTATGGTTTGAAATGACAACAGCAGAACAACATTAGGCTCATAAACACAGCTGAAATACCTGAAACATCACTTGGACAAGGAAAACACTAGAGCCAGGAGAGTTGTTTTCTCCTTGATACTTTCGAGGAAGAGGAGTTTCTCTAGCCAGTTTTGGTTTTTTTTCTTGCAAGAGGAAAACCACTGAAAGGAGCACCTGAAAAGCAGTTGACATCAAACATATTCACATTCAGAGTGGTGACTCTGGGTGTTGTCAACAGCAGCAGAGGGGAAGGGGTGCTGCTAACAGGTAAATTCATGCTCTGGCTCTTTGAGGAGGTTTTGTCTTTTTAAGTATGTACTTAGACTTCTGATGACCCTAAAAGGAAATCTGTATCTGTCAGAAACTGAGAATTTAAATAAGAGTTTGTTTGGCAGTCTTTATCCATCTTCTCTCTTGATATATCTTGTGCACATATTTACTAGGTAGCCCTTAGAATTCCTTTTCCTCTTTCAACAGTTACACATCTAATAAAAATAGTACTCACAGTGGGTGGAGATTGAATTCCCTTTCCTTTAACAGGACAAACAGCTTGGTAAGAAAATAAATGATGTTAATTAGCTGAATATAATTGCAAATTCCTTGGAGTTAAATTGTGCTGCATACCAGCAGAAAATGCTATTTGCCATATGGTAACAGAACACTCTGGAATGATGTCTTTTCCTCTACTATTTTCTGCAAACTGAGCATGAACTTGGATTATTTGTAGCTTCCCAAGTATTTCTGTTATGCCAGCCAGCTCACTAAGTGTCCCAAAACAGCAGAGAACCATGCTTGTTCAGTCCATATGTACTAAGAAAAAATAAACAATAAATCTTGGTTTTGCAAAGCTTTTAATGAAAGACTAAAGCTTCATTTTTCAGTGGTTTGGGTAAACTCTCAGAAACCTTTTCCTTTAAATCATCAAGACCCTCAAACTCACTACTGAGCAGTGTTATTAAGACCAGTAAAAGAAACTTTAAGGAAACTATCAAATACTAGTCGAAAATGTTGTGTACTTTGTATGAAATATTATATAAGAAATGAAGATTTAAAAATAAGGAAAACATAGTTAAATCTTTATTTAGCATGGTTTTAACATCAAAAGGATAACAAAAAAATATGAGTTTGCAACTATGCCCCTTTATTTCATTAAAGTTTATGATGAAAAATTTCACATTTGCCACCTTTGCTACGAAGTCCTTAGGAGTGGATTTGATAACATTCCTTACCAGTGATTTTCCACTCTTCATTTTTAATATACACATCAACACTCACACCCTGCCCCCCAAAAAAGACACCAAAACTTGCTAAGAAAGAAATAGATATTCTGTTTACATGTGTTAATACATCTGAGAAATTACTCTCTGAGCTCTCTTATTGTGAGAGATACGCAGGGACTCACACAAGTCCTTGTAAATTCTGACTTAGAAATTACATGAAAGTTCATTTTCAAGCTGTAAATGTGTATTTGGGTGTTACAACAGCAACACTGCCTTAGTTACACTTGTAGCTCAGTTTTTTAATCTTTTCTTCAGTTTTATGTCCATGTTAATGCTATCAGGTTGATAAAGCTAGCAGCTTTAACTGAAAAATTGGCAGTAAATTTTCAAGCAGCATTGCTCAAATAGGATAGTTTTGGTAATGTATATATTTTTCTCTTGAAAGTAAACACTGATATCACATGGAAAAGTAGGCCATTTGAGTTGTTAGACCTGTCAAATGGACTGGTTTGTTTTTTTTACATTCAGTCTGTAAAGTGAAGATTAATTAGATGTGTGAGGAAATCCAGGATTAGGAGTCCTAAATTTCTCAAGAAACCCACCCCAAACCAAGACATAGAGGAATTCATGGAAGTGCTTCTAGAGTCTTCATAGTCATATAGTCACAGAACAGCCTGGTTTGGAAATGACCTTTGAAGATCATCTAGCCCATCTGCCCCCCTACAGTGAGCAGGGACATCTTCACCTGGATCAGATGGCTCTGAGCCATTTCCAACCTGACCCTGAATGTTTCCAGGGATGGGCCATCTTGCACATCCCTGAGCAACTTGTGCCAGTGTTTCACCACTCTTGCTGTTAATAAATTTCATCTTTGTAGCTATTCTAAATTGATCCTCTTTCAGTTTACAGCCATTGCCCCATATCCTTTGGCTACATGCCCTTTCCTCCTACAGGCCTCCTTTAAGTATTGAAAGGCCATAATAAGGTGTCCCTTGAGTCTTCTCCAGACTGTTCAACCACAACTCTCTCAGCCTTTCCTCATAGGAGAAGTGTTCCACCCTTCTGATCACCTTTGTGGCTTTCTTCTGGAACTGTTCCAACAGATCCATGTCCTTGGGTAGGGGGTTCCAGAGCTGATGCAGCACTGCAGGTGGGGTCTCACCAGAGCAGAGCAGAGGGGCAGAATCCTCTTCCTCACCCTGCAGCCCACGCTGCTTTGGATGCAGCCTAGGATGAGGCTGGCTTTCTGGGCTGTGAGTGCACATTCCCAGGTCATGTTGAGTTTCTCATCCCTTAGAAACCCCAAGTCCTTCTGAGCAGGGCTGCTCTGATCTGTTCATCCCCAGGCTGTGTTGATACCAGGGATTGCCCCAGCCGTGCAGGACCTTGCCCCTGGGCTAAATTCCCAGTATCAATCAGTTTCAGGGTGTTTGTGCTTCAAATCACCAATAATTTACAGTTTACAGTATGATAAAATATAGAATTTACGAATTAGGGCTGGCCATGGAGATTGGCTTATGCTGTTTTAAAATTTAGAAGTTGTAGCATCTTTCTACTGAGGTTTCCAATGATCACAAAACCAATACAGTTTTCCCCCATAGTTCTAACATGTAGCCCTAACAACTTCAAGGCAAAATTGAAATAAACCCAGTTATGAACATAAAAATAATTAATTTTTCTCCTCCTGTTTCATTTTATGGGGTGTATCAGTGGCACGATTCCTTTAAGTTAAATATTCAATGTGATTAAAGAAGCAAGAAAAAATATTTTCCCCTGGCTTCGTAATTCTGATTTCATTAAAGTAAAATTTTTGCGTATATTTAGAATGTGCTTATATTTAAAATGAAAGTTCTGTCTTACTGAACAAGTGGAATTATTTTTAGGACTTCTCTAAAGACTTAGAGAAGTGAGAAATTATTGAAAGCTAGAAGCTGTCAGAGAGGCTTTCCAGGCTTTAAAAATATTATCCTAATTTTCCATTTTCCATTTAAAAAAATCACAGATGATCTCTTTCTGGCTTCCCCTTCAAGTCAGCAGCCTAAAGATTAAGCTTCTAGTTCTTGCTAGAGAAGACTTTCTCAGGAATCCTTAAAAATGTTTGCATTTATTCCAAATAGGATGAAATTAAACCTCAGACAACACTCAGCCCTGTACACAGGATAGAAATTTCCTGCTGGATTCATAGCTTACATAGAATCTAGCTCTATTCCTTACAAATGATGTAAAACACCTTCTTTTGATGTCTCCATGATTTTTGATGTGACACCACAGAAAGGGATGTGCATTGTACCACAGAAATCTCAGTTTCTAGAAATACTGGCCAGGGACTGGGTTTAATAAAATTAGGTCTGCTTCTTAACTTTGCTAACGAGGCAATGTGCAGCCAAAATGTGTTTGCTAGGAGCTGGTGTCTGGGGCAGTTCCTTGGGGATCTTCTCATCTATCCATTTTGAGAGTGCAGACATGCTCTTTGATTCTTTCCAGTCACACTCTGCTCACCACTCAGCCACACTAGAGACCAACCTGCTGAAATAGTTTCATACCATCAGCCTGGTTCTTTGTTGCTTTGCACGGACGTTGTCATTGCCTTGTCAGATGTTATTCTGACCTGCACAAAATGGGTGTAATGTACTATAAAACAGAGTGGTTAGTTGTCATTTCCAGCAATTTCTGTGTGAGGATCCAGACTGGATGCAAATGTATATTGAGCTTATCTAAGACCTTTATCATAGCACAGTACTGTGTTAGGTGCATGCCATACTTCTCCTTGAACTATCTCAGCTAAGGATATTTTTTTTTTTCCCTTTTAATTCCCAAGTTCATTGAAGCTCTGAAAAACCTGGTCTAGTGAAGGGTGTCCTCACCTGTGGCATGGGGGTTGGAGCTAGATGATCTTTTAAGGTCCCTTCCAACCTAAACCATTCCATGATTCTATAATTCTGTGACAATGACACTCCAGTTATATCTCTGTGAGAGAATTCTATACCATTTTCAAAAGAAGAAAAAAATTCTTTCTATGCTTCCTTGAGAAAATGATAATCCTGTGTGCTGGTGCACTGGATCTGCTGAAAGACCCTGTTCAAGCATTGCAAATTCAGGAATTCACCAGTGCCACACCTTCTGATGGAATCTGTTTAGTTGCTATTACTATTGTTATTACTACCTGACACTAAGATATTATAGAAATTCCCATCCCTGCCCAGAGGATACACATGAATTAATTCAATGACCATAATTCTATGATTAATTTACAGTTTCCTGAAGCCCCAATTCAGACTGCTGAACTGTCACTGAACAAAGAGACACTAAAAGACAAGTTTCTGAAGAACAATAATGTAGTTTAAGGTGAAGGCAGGTAAAGGGAGATGAGCATCAGTTTGCATTATGCAGAATTTATCCACTTTTCTCAGATCAACCTTGAATACAAAACCACAAGATTTTACTTGATTATAGCCTTATCAACCCAAAAAGTTGGGAGAAAAGTGTTTATCATAATTTACCAGATGGTGAATAGTGGCACAAAACATTAGGATCAGATTTTAAAAGCCATTTAGAAGCCTAAGGAGGCAGATGAAGATGAGATGTTATTTTTGAGGTTAAATTTAGTGTCTATATGCATCATGAAGTGTCTATACACTTAGAAATACATACTCAAGAAATTTACCCAAGGTCACTGAAAACATCTGTCTCAGGGTATGTGGTAGGATTAGTTTGCACACATGACCTGTGAGCACAACAATATCTTTCCTGCCTTGAAAATCAAAATACCTGTTCATTCTTCATAAGTTCAGTAGTGGCTTTCCATGCTCACTGCAGCATTGCAGAAGGGCCTTGAGAGACTTGATACTGTCTCCCTGCCCTGGAAAGTTTCCTCCATTGTGCACATATAGTGAGGAAATGGCTTGCCACAAATAAGATATGCTTTTAAAGTCCCAATTATTGTTTAATAAACATTTAAAAAATCAAATTCTGTTTGATTAGATGTCTGTCCACCAGTGGTGGCAATGAAATTTCTCTTTAAGTTTTGTTTCAGCAATTAATAGAGTTGTAACAGTGATAAAATACATAAAATCCACAAGTAAATAGACTTTTGGAGAAAAAAAAAAACAGTATTGGTAAAGCACTTTCAACACCTACAAATCCTCTTGTAGTGGGATCATGAAAGGAGACAAGCTAGACAATAATTTCACTAGTATTGTGTGTATTTCTGCTCATAAAGACACCAGAAATGTTGGTGTCTAAGAGGCTTAAATATTCCTGAGACTGTAGACCATCATCCATGTGACTGATATAAGTAACCAGATAACCCAGCCATCACAAGCAGTGAGGACCATTTGCCTTAGGTATTCTTCAGTGAAAACTGAGTAATAAAAAAAGAATATGAGATGACTTTAGGGTAGGGACTTGGGTTCCAACTTGGATAGGTCTGTACAGGAGAAGCATCTCTTCCAGCTTTGCTCTGTCCTTCATTAGCAGGTTCCTGTGTCAGACCAGTGCACCAGAACAGACACATCAGGCCCTGTTGCTCCCACAGCAGAATTGCCTTTGCAGCAGTCCCAGGGCTCTGTGCTTCAGATCAACAACATAAAGCAGCTCTGCAGAGCCTGTCACGCTCCTGACAGCTGGGAAGTGGTCTCACGATCGAGGCAGGCAGCCCCTCTCTGCTGGGCTGACCTTGGCTGGCTCCCACACCTCCACTCAGCCAGTCTTTCACTCCTCCTCCACAACAGAGCAGAAGCAGGAAATATGATGAAAAAGCTCATGGGCTGATGAGATAAAGACAGGATCATCCCTTGGCAATTACCATCAAAGGCAAAGCAGACTAGATCTAAGGAAAAATAGCTCAATTTATTGCTAATTTAAATAGTCTAGGGCAGTGAGAAGCAAAGACAAAAATGAAAACATCTTCTTCCACATTGCACCCTATGTTTCCAACTTAACTTCTCCCAGTTCTTCTCTATCACAAAGCTGCCATATGCAACAGAGGAGCCCTCTTGGAATCAGGCAATACACTCTAGTATTCAAGAGAATACTAGAGTGTATTGCCTGATTCCAAGAGGGCTCCTCTGGAATCCTATATAACTAACTTTGGGCACTTGAATTATTCTGCACTGAGATTGTTCATTTATTAACAGAAACACAGCCAGTGCCACTTGGGAGCTTGTGCAATATCCAAGACTTCTAGTCGGGGCAAACCAGTACAGAGCAGTGTTTAAGTCCTGTCTTGCTCTGAGGTAGCATCTACAGGGCAGGTGAGACTTCTCACAACACATAGAGTGACACAAATTGCTTTATTCCTATTTCCCCATTGAATAAAGTCACATACTGAAATCTCTTATTGTCATGCATTGGAAATTTTAATTTCTTTCCAATCCTAAATTCTTGAATCATGTGTTCTTCTCTCCCAGCTGAAGGGAGAGGGATTATTTGCTTCTTCTTTATCAAAGTGGTGATGGTCCTGGGATGCCACTAATAAAGTAGGGGGAAAATGGTTCATCTGCTTCCATTGATAAATTCCTAAATTAAAGGCTGCATGTAACATGCAAAGTCTTTCATTAAGTTGTGATCTCAAACCCTCCTGTCAATCTACAAATGCTCTGAAACTCAACTTAGTTTGTGTCTTTTTACTTTTTATTCACTTAAAAATTAACAATGATCCAAATCTCCATGCTTCAAACAATATATTCTATATGTACAGAGTATTAAATAGTGTCTCAACAAATTTAAACACTTTCTAAATGATCAGTGTTATTCTGGGATTAATGGCAGAGACTGACATTTACTTATCAATATTTCAGTTGTCAGCTCAAGGAAATAATGAGGATACAGACCTTAGACTGTATTCTTGAAGCTGTCTCAGAAAGTTAGCTAAGTAATGGAGGAAATCCAATTCCTGCACCCGAACCAGGCAGTGCCAGCTTCCTCAGAGATGGCTGAAGAGGGAAAACTTAATTGCTCAAGACAGAGAATACCACTGCATTAAGTTCTTCCTACAGCTGGCAATCCTTACTTTGAGTTTAATGCTTGTTAAATTATGAGTTTTTGACTAGAAATTCAATATATGTTCTCCCCTGAAAACTTTTAAAATTGCACTCACTCACACACTGACCTCCCTCTTCTGCTTTTCATGTAGGGTCACAGTAGAAAGTTCTTTGTATATCCCAAACTTTGAGAAAGATAGGCACAGAGGCCAAGCTGAGAGCCTTACAACCTTTTTTTGCTCAGGTTAGCAAAGTTAGAAAATCTGAGACAGTAATTACAATCTGGTTCAAAGCATTCCAACTCACTTGTAACCTCCCTCCTATTGGTTTTTTTTTTGATTTTTTTTTTTTTGTTGTTGTTCTGTTTGGTTTGGTTTTTCAGGGTTTTTTTTTTGTTGTTGTTATTACTTTGTTTTGCTTTGGTTTGCTTTATTTTGTTTTGTTTTCTCCTCTAGTAATAATTGATACAACATTGTGAAAACATGTGGATGATTGCAGGGAGCAAAGCAAAGTGATTTATATGTTAAAAGCTGAAGAAACTACCATGTGGGGCCAGTCTGTCATCAGCTCTGCTCTGTTTGAATTAAGGTATTGACATATCAATGAAGGAAGTGGGTGGAAGGGAGTGAGGGAAGCCCAGACACTCCTGAGTTTCTGTGTACAGGAAATGGCTTTGATTTAACTTGTTCTTTCCAAGCTTCTAATTTCACAGGCATCAAATCACAGATTTGTTTGGTAACTTCTGAACTTTACTTGATTGTATTGACTTTTGATTTATAAAGCTCGGTTTCATTTGTGTCCTAGATAATAAGAATTGAAGCATGAAAATTAAATGAAATTTCCAAGAAATCAATTTGTTGTTTAAATGAGCAACAGAATAACAAGTTCTGCTTGAATTGGAATAAGCTTTAGATCAAGTGGAGATGAGCATCTTTCCAGAGATGCAGTATACCAAGAGGTATTTTGATGGAGTTCAGTAATAGAAAGACCAAAGGTTCAGTAGGCTTAGTGAGCTCAATCACACATAGACACATCAGATTATAAATAGGGAGAAAGTGGCAGTAATCTTGTATTTAAGAGCTTAATGTGTGAATCCAGACACTGAGATAAAGCAAATACAGAGACTGACAATCACGAAAGTCCAAGGCATCCCTCTTTCCAAGGTTTTTAGAAAAGGTATGTTAAAAAATGTCCATTCTGCCAAGAGGTTCAAAACGGGGGCTTGGTTATGCATTTTTGTCAGAAATCTAAAATCAAAAATTACATGTACTCGAGTCACTTGAAAACACCATACCAGTTTTATATCTGGTGGAAATCATTGGAATAATACCGGAAATAATAAATTTGGCTCATACTTTCAATGAGACACTTTTCAAAATGACTGTGTCACCCACATTTTTATGGTTCTGAATTAAAATTAAAATCATGCCACGATGAACTACATCCCAAGGTATTTAAACTCTGTTGTTCAAGTTAAGCTCAATTTCGGAGTGTAATACCAGAAAAATTCCACTGGGAGTTATTTAATTTTTTTATGCAGGTTCAACATGTATGAGAACACTTATACAGCCATTTAAAATCAATCAAGTGAATACAGTGCTCATCAGAGGTGAGCAATTTGCATTCCACATGTCTGAGGTTTCTCTTAGCTTCATGCCTTTCACACAACTGACTCTGTGGTTATGTTTCGGGTACACTGGGATACATCACTGCTATGGTTGAGTAAGTAGTTCATCACTTCCATCAAGGGCATTCTATCCTGTTGTAAGAAGTTACATATCCCATTTGAGAATTTAACATAACCCCTGGTAGTGGAAATTCTACCTCTTAGTGATCCTAAGTCCTTTTTCCCATGAGACCCAAACACCACTTTTGTTTCTGCATTTTGTCTGTTTCATTTTCATGAGGTGGGATGTGGGATAGAGGCTGTAGCAGGAAATCTGGCATGATAAAAAAACTGGCAAGAGAGATTCATTTCTTTACAGGTCAGATACTGAGTGAAGTGCATACTTGCTGGAGAGGTGGGAAAGTGAGAATTAGGCTTTGCTTCAGCATTACTCATAAGTAAATGGGCTGTAGATTTGCTAAGCGAGTGGTGTTTGTCATTCTGTGCACTTCAAGTACCATCAGCTCAACTCTGCTGTCAGTTCCAACAACAGACTCTGGGGATGTTGCTGTAATGGTGAGGCAGTGCAATTATATTTCCCAGTCACAGATGGATTTCAGTTCCCCCCCCCAAACTAAAATATTTGCTTTATTCCTTTCCAGACTATGAAAATATAGAACAATTCAAAATGTGAAAATTGAGCTTCTAAAAACTCTGTTCCCAGTATTTGGGCTATGACTTTGAAATTAAAAAAAAAAAAAATGACAGCTGTCTTCACTCTGCACATGTGTTTACTCATACATTAGTTTGCACGTTTGAATAATTACAGTAGTTAAGAGGATTATATGCATATTGTTGAATCTGTTAATTCTCGCATGAGTGTTGTCATGCTAGATACCATGTGTTTGTATCATCAGTAAAAGAGGGTAAGGTTTCTTAGGTTAAAGCCTCCAGTACATGTTCAGAGTGTCTGATATAACCACAAGGGTCAAAACTGAATGATATTTTGAGTTCTGCAGAAAATCTCTCACTTCAACTTTTACATTACTGTGGAAGCTGCATTTATGGAAATGTGAAGAGATGACTCCTAATGCAGGATGCAGTAATTGAAAAACAATTATTTATTCATTCAAACAGCTGAAAAAACTTTCTGACCAGAAAGTTAACTTCTGAGTAGCTCTCATTACTTCTTGCAAAATGTGTTTGTTTATAAACCTAGTTCCTTGAACTGTTTACTGCCAATGGACTGTAGGTGCCTTTGAGATTTTATTGCTCTTTACCTTATGAAGAATGCTCAAATATTTTTAATGTCAAACTATAAACTCACAACTCACCTCCACTGAGTTTTTTCCTATTGTCTTCACACATATTCTGTCCACTTGCACTTCATTTTGATGATAGCAGTTACATCCATTTAATTCCCATATGTAAAACCCAGAGAATTTTCAGTGTGTTTTTTTTCTTTTTCTTGTAATATTGTAGTTCCCTGATATAGTTTGCATATATGGGTTTTACACTTGACTTCCACTTGATCTCAGGGCTTGTCCTCCCTGTCTTTTGATGTCTGTCATTGCTTCTATGGAAGCTTTGGCCACTGTGTAAAATAAAAGGTGGGAAAAAGCAAGAAAATTGAGACAAAAAGTAGTTTCCATGTAAGATGATCTCTGCCTTTCACTTCAGGTCACAAAGACAGAACAAGATGGTACAGACAGATCAAGTCTGTTTTGCAAGCCATTGGAACATTGTGTGTTGTGCTTTTCCTCCTTATTCTGAAAGGGAATAAGAAAGAGGTGAGAAAAAAAGATAGCAAGGGTTAAAATATATTGAGGGTTTTTCTACAGGAAGCAGCTGAGTAGGTGAAGATTTTTTTATCCTCACAGCAAGTATTTCAGAGGAGATATGATAAGCTTCTATAAAATTATGTGTGGCATGGAAGGCATAGGTAGGACTCAATTATTCATCCTTTTTTTTAAGACAAGAACTATTGATTGCCAAATAATGAGAGTAGAAGTAATTTTCATATAAGCAACAAAAGTGGTGGTTTTACGCAGAACATGTGCTATCATTGAGGGCTTTCCTGCAAAAGAATGCTGTGTGCAGCCAAATTTGACATTGGTTGAAGATCTCACTAGAGAAGCACATGACACTGAAATTCTCAAAAGATTTCAAAATATGCAGGATAACAGCCAGTTCAGAAACTCCCCTTAGCTGAAAATGGTTGGAAGATGTAATAGAATTAGAGAAGCAATCAGCTACACACTGTTTTCTTGCAGATCTCTATGCACTGAATTAAGGTCATGGCTCCATCTGGTTAATTTCTTCTGGAAAGTTATCAGCTCCTGCCTAAAAAAAACCTAAAAGAAAAGAGTCTACTTAAAAGAATCTGAGGAAAACAAAATAAATTTGAGGATCTGTGAATGATGGTGGTGAAGATCATAGGCTCACAACCCCCCATAGTTTGCAAAGACAAAGTTACCTGGTGTCAGACAACTTGACATCATCTCTTTGTTCCCAAAGGCGTCCAAGAAGCTGCTAGAAGGTCCCTGGTCATGTTCTGCCTAGCAATATGTCAAGACATGAGAAGAGAAATGCACCACATGCCTGATTCCTTTTCCTGCTGCAATAGATGTCTGGCTTGAGTAAGGTCAAGAAGGGTGGGATGAAGAGTGCCAGAGGTTAAACAGAGCTTTGTATGAAAGATGAAAGGCAACGTTCAGTGAGAACATCAAGAGATTTTGGAGAAGCATTAAAATGGACTGTAGCCTAAAAAACTCACTGTTTATGTGTGTAAAAGAGATGTAAGGCAATCCCATTGTAATCCCATGGCCCATTCCACTTTCACTTCTCTACACACTGATTTATGGACATAGTTATCCTTTATGGGCACTGTTGATGAACCCTTGATATGAGCAAGTACAGCTGCCTTTACAGTGTCATTGAGAAAATATTCAGTAAGTGAGATAATGTTCAGAAATGCACAGGCAAGAATTTAAAAATTAGCAAGTGATTTTTTAGGTTATCTTTGCATGTCTTTATTTTGAATTATTAGCCCCCTAAAGAACTGAATTTTCTATGAGGATGCAACATGAGTGATCTTTGAATATATGAAACCTTACCCTGGCATGTGACTGGATATACAAAATTTCTTCTGTCAGAGATCTGAATATAAATTCAGGATATACACTCAGGCTGCAGCAGAGTACATCAACATTCCAGTTATTCAATGGAAATGAGCTTGAGACATGCCACCTTCAGTTCTTCCACAAGAGGTTTTTCTTTGGCTCCAGCTGAAATACAGTGGTGTGAGATGTGATAAATGTTAGAAGTTTTGTAACAACCAATACATGACAGTGTCAGATTACTTTTACTTTCTGAACATATCTGTTTATTGTTTTCTCCTTGTCTCCACTGTGATTAGTGTGCTGGTATGCTTTGTGTGTTTTCTTTGCAACATACTTCAGCTTAGAGATATAGAAAATGGATGGGGGAATTAAAGTACCCTGGAAGTAAAAGAAATTCCTGCTGTGGCTTAAAAATAGAACTAGCAGCTACTGCAATGTAAAGAATGTGCTTATAATTGCATGGCCTGATATACATAACCTTGATGATACACTGAGCATGATCTAGGTTTCAGACTGAAAAAAACCACCCTGATTTCAGATGATTTCTTCAAAAAATATTCAGAGACTATTGCAGCCAATTCTGCTCAGCAGTAAGTCTCATTAAGCTGGACTTTTTAACATTCAGGACACTGCAATTAGCTCAAAATATGAGCAGATTCCCGGTGGTAATTCAAAATACCACTTTCAAACAAAGGAATGTTTGCCTTTTGTGGATAAAGCTTTACCACCATGCCAATTTCCCCATTCACCATAGAGCTGTAGCTTAAAACTTCAGTGAAGCAATGCTCCTAGCATTAGACTGTTTCAGAATCTGTTGGACCTCAGCATATTAGATTTCTGATTTATCAGATAATGTCAAGGCCTGTGAAATTAGTTTCACCTATGCAAATACACTCATCTTCAATCTTTGTTCCCAAATCCTAAGAAAAAAGCCCTTATTCCAGGTTTATTTTTTGCTAGGGTATGGGTATTTTTAACCTAGATTCTAAATGCAATAGAGTCAACCCTTCGTTATTTCTTCTTTAAAGTCTTACTCAAATACTGACCTTTAAAAGTTCTAACTACAGCTACTTTTGCAAGGCCTGCACTTTCATGAAACAAAGCTCGCTCTGTTCTCTGCTGGAAATATCGGATTCAGGCCTAAATTGGCAACCCAGTTCCTTTTCTTATAAGATTTAACTCTACTATTAACCACAGACAGGTGTCCAATACCTATTTAAAAAGCTTGTATAAATTACGGAGCTCAGCAGAAATCAATCTGCAGTCTCGTCTGGTGGGCTGCACAGTAGCCAAGAAAAACAACAAACCCAGAACATGTTGGCAAGTAAACTTTGCTTTATCTGTAATACCACTTACAGGTGACTATAAAATCAATACCAAAAATTTTGACTTGTGTGCTGGACTTGTGATGGCACTTCAGAAGTGACCAGAAAGTGGTACTGATTTTCCTACCTCTACTTCTAAATCTCAAAGTTGTTGGTTGTCAAAGGAATACTATGTAGACACAAATTGTTGACTCTTGGAAAACACAGCCCCTATCCTAGCCTTCTGAGCTATACAAGAGACAGCTATACACTGACTTTCTTAATAAACTAACTTGCCTGCCCTTGGCTTGTAATTTTTCAAGAACTGACATCCTCCCCTCTCCTACCTGTCCCACTGCCCACATATGTTCAGAGAAATCTTGTCTGTGGTGCTCCTGTACTTCATTTCTGACACATCAAGCTCTAACCCTTAGCTGTTATTGAAACAATTCCATCAGATGTAGAGTTAGATGAAATAGCATTACTTCACAGGAATATGTGACTACAACAGGGCAGAAAAAAATTAATCCCTGAAGTCTTGCAAGGGTAGTATGGATATCCAGGTTTCTACCACTCCCAGCTCTCACTCAGAAGAACATATCAGATTTTCATTTGATCTCTGGCCTGTGCTAAACTTGTAACAGGTTGGCTTTGCCAGCTCTTTCAAACTTTGCACAAACTTAGCCATGGTTAATCATTGTCCTTGAGACAGTAACAGCATTAATTATCCAGCTGAGTTGTGTCTGCACCATAATATCTGTAAGCAACTGCCTGCAATCTAGATAATCCTACAAAGAGATAACTGGCAATTCATTGTGCGTTGTGTCTTTCTCCGTCTGCTACCTCTATAGCTGTGAAGGAATCACAGAGGCACTCCAGGATCAGAATGGGTAGGTTTACAAAAATATGTGGTCCTCATTCCATAATTATCCTCTAAATGACATAGTTCCTTTCCCAACGCTTATTCCTCTCACAGTATCCAAACATTGTGCTCCAGACTGCTAAGTATATGCAAAGGCGTTCATTTTTAAGTAGAGTTATGTTTGGCTTCTGTTTGCTTTTATGGAAGTCTTAAGAGACTGTATTTAGAAAAAAAAAAGGAAGAAAAAAGAAGGATTTAGAATAGTTTACCTCAGTGAGAGGCTGAAATCAATATTGTTTATATGGGCATGAATGTTATCGACTGTGTATTTACAATAACCTCCAGAAAGTACCTCTTCAACTCTTAAACCTCCTTGCAGAGTATACAATTTCATAAATCTGACTAAACATTTTGCAATAATAATTAAATTAATTACTAGGAGAAAGCAACATATTTGATGGTTTTTATCCTTAGGAAAAAATTAGACATTCCACCACTGATTTGATTCAAAGAGCCTGTTTTCTCCAGCTAGGTATTTGCAGCTAGAGAAATGACATTTTATTTCTGGAAGAAAATACTCCACAATGAAACATAACCCAAACAGGATTAATCTGAAGACAACTGGTTTAACTTGCACAGAATATTGTTTACAGCGTCGTTGATAGAGACCAGCTCAGAAAAATGCACCCAGATGTCATTGTTTGGATATGGAACACTTATATGTGAATAAGTAATTAATTACTCTATCCCCCTTATTCCAAGATTCACAGGGAAATGTGGGCTGAAAATGAGTATTTCTCCCAGGAAAAAGATATCTGAGGAACACTTTTCATTCTTTCATTACGTTACACAGAGGTGCCCACTAAAGAACATTGCCTACGTTCAGAAGGCATTTTCAGTAGGTCACTGTTACAAACAGCCTTCATACAGTATACAGGCAAGACAAACTAATAAAAATGAAAGAGAGGTTCAGAGGTACGAGGTGATGAAGATTCACATTTTAATAGTGGCAGAATTGGGGACCAGGGCTGGTGAGTTGTCCCGTGTCTTAAAGAGGAGAATATGTGATTTAGCATTACATTTTGTGTGAAAGATATTTCAGGAGAAAATTGTTGTTGGGAAAAATCTGAATATTTGAGAATTGTCTATTGAGTTCTTTTGAGTTTGGGTTATTCATGAAATATTAAAGACTTCAGTGATTTCATGGCTATTTAAGAGTTACGATTGATTATGTGCCACCTTTCATTTAACCACATGATTCCCATAATTTTCCTGCATGTGACCCTGCCCAAGCCCATTTGCTGTCATTCAAAGAACCTATGGATTTTCATGATCCAAGATCTCAGAAAACTAAGGAGATCATGGAGCCTCTTGGGAAACCAACTTTGATGAATAGCTTTCTTCCTCTTTCCAATTTTTTTTCCCCAACCATTTCTACAACCAACAAAGTATATATTAAAAAATATCAGTAATATTTTGGACCTAATAGCAGTAAACCTTAGGTTTAAATCTAAGGCACAAGCAGAATTTTGGTATGAACAGTAGAGAAAAAAATCAAGTTTTTGGGAAAAATAAAATATATTTTTGCAGGCAGATTTATCTTTGGTTAGCAGGGCAAGAGAGAGAGACAAATTAAAGATTTTCTTAAAAGTAAGGTTGTGGCTGAACCCTGATCTCATTCAGTACTTAATCCACAGAAATTTTCTTTCCTTATGTCTTACCAGTCTTTCTTATTTTTTTCTTACTGGGTAGGTTATTCTTATTTCCCAGCAGACCCATCACCTGCAGCTGTACCTTTACCCTTCCTCCTTCATCTCTTTAACTTTTTTTACTTTGCCTTAAAATGAGAAAAGGCTATCATTCAGATTCATAAGTGAAAACTGTTAGGGAGAGCAGAGGATAACTTGAGGCAATAAAAAAAGTTCCTGGCATTCATGCTCTCTAAAGACACAGACATCTAGACTTCTTGTCTTCTGTTGCATGAGAAAGAACAAAAGTAGTCCATACTGTTAAGCATTAAGAAGGAGCAACTCAGGATTCCTGGAATTAAGACTGGATGAATATCAACCAAGCAAAATACAAGCATGACAGAGCAGCGCTATCTTGAAAACAATATCATTTGACTAAGTGGCAAAAAGAAAATTATTCCATTTCCAAGTAATGTCAGAGATCAGGTTTTTAATCAGCAAGACTATGAACAGATAAGAAATAAATAATTTATCCATAGATTCATCTGATGCACAGTTTTGATTCCAAGAGTTTTTGTTGGTAAAAGTCCTGCTCTCGCACTGCCAAAATCTGTGCACCCTCTACACTTTCTATTATCAGTTTTATTGTCCTGCTGAATCCCAATGTTCACCTTCATATTCTTGGCAGGCTTTTATGTGTTTACTTACATTATAATTAAATGTTCTGTATCCATTACTTTCCAGTTCTGGCTTACAATTACTCTCTTCAGTGTAATAACTCCACCACCTACATTCAGCCAAATGTGTTATACTGTGCATGTCCAAATTTTATTAAACAAGGGTAAATGTGTGGTCAATTACACTACTAGACATACGATTTCATCTGTTGTTAAAAGAAGCTCTTGAGCCTCTAGTGGGCTTTCAGTAGCATGAATTACAGACATATAAATCCCCTTTCATACTCTTCTCTATCAGTTCTTGTAGTCTGCCTTTAATTAGCAGCAAATTAACTGAATATAGGGAAAACAAGCAAGTGTAGAAACAAACAAGCTTTGGGTTAAGTCAATGATTTCAGATGGTGATAAAGTTAATAGACAGAGGATTCCTAGTCTTCCTGAAGCTCCTAGATGCCAATGTTAATTATCCAACACAACCTCACTTTGTCATTATTCTTTTCTGTAGTATTCCAGCAAAACAAGACAAAAGAGAAAATTTGGGTGAATCCCCCAATGTCTAGTTATTAGAAGTATTTTAGTTGGAAGCTGTTATCCCATACATCCCCCATTTTAATCCTATTGAAAATCCTTTTTTGAAAATCAAGCTCCAGAGAGCAAACCCAAATTAACTGTAACACTAACTTAGACATCTTGAGAGTCTTTTAAAAAAGACCCTTTAATTTGATTTCTGCTGTCTGATCTTTGCAATCACATGCATTTCACTGAAAGTGGAGTTCATTTTAGTTTTTCTTGCATATGAATTTTGTGTTTCTGGTGTAATCTCCAACTGCTGCATAGTGGACGTTCAGGGGAAAAAAATATTAGCAGTTGGATTCATCTCACTTGAGTTTAGTTAGCTCTAAGTCAGCTGTATAGGCAAACAGCAGAGACAAACAGGCACTTCTACAAGGCAATGCAGCCCCTGCTAAAAAACCCAGCTCATTTATGGCAATATTAGGCAGCACTTCTAGGAATACTGGTCCCTCTCTCTCTGGTAAAGGAAGGAAGTCTAAACCTTCTCTGTATAGAACAGTCCTGGTCTAAAGCTTGATACAATGCATATAACCTGCTAACAAGCTTATTCAAAGATAGAGTGATTTAATACAAGATTTTGTGCTGAATAGGTTGGAATAATTTTGCATTTTACTCTGTATTCTCAGAAAATGGGTGAGCATTTTTGCCACTTCTTGGTTTTTCTTAAAATTTGCAGAGAATCCATTGCCAGAGTGTGATGGTATACAGACATGACTTTAGTTTTTAGAGTAGCTGTTCATATTAAAGGGAAATTTTCTAAAATAAGCAATAAAACGCAAAGAGATAAAGCCTAATTTATATTTAGTCTATATCAGGTTGAAATAACATCTAATAAATTTCATACTGAAGTAAATTCCTGTCCTCAGGTTTAACAGCCTTTCATAAACTGGATTTATGCTCAGTGGGCTAAATTCTCCTTTCAATTATTTTCATGAATGGTGTTTGCTGTGATGTAAATGAGAAGAGAATCTGTCTCCAAATGCCTAGAGGCCTTTATTGGGAGTTTGCTGATGATGCATACAAGGATACTAAAACAATGTTATCTTCATCTAAGCATAGCCTTAAAATTAGATAGCAGTTAAGATATGTCCTCTTTTATTCTGCTGATTAAGAAAGTGGAATACATTTATTGGAAGAAAGGATGCAGATTAAAAGTCATTGACATTTTATTGCATCATGGATAATTATTTTCCATTGTTTTACCATTATTTTTTCATTTAAGAAAAGACAATATTCAAATAATTCGATCAGCTCAGTGGCTTTATGTTCCATATTATAAGGCAAGAAATTGGAGTAAGTACAAAATTTTCAATCATGAACCTTTCACTTCCAAGTTAATCTTCTTTAAAAAATGATGGCATGTACATACGCAGTATAGAATGTACTTTTATCTATATGATTAGTGCATATATGTATTTCAACATAAATATGCCATTAGTAAACATATTTGTTGATATCCTGGCAGTAGATGGAAGCTGTTTGAAAGCTACGTAGCTTGAAAATTGTTGAGCACCTTGAAAACATCTCCCATTTTTTTAAGCACCCAAGAAGGAGTACATGTAATATAGAATATAAGGGAAATAAAGTAATAGCCAAGAAAAGATTAGTTAAAAAAGATCTAATGAAATCTAATACGTCATGTAAATCCATAAGGTTTCTCTGGTAATTGTGGGATAAATGTGTAAAGTGATATGATTTTAAAATTATAGCTACCAGTAATTACTTTGGGGTTAGGAAGAAACTTCCCATGTATGGGTCTAATTTATCTTCATATTCAAGGTACATGAACTAGACATTGGCTCAGGATAAAATATGGGAAATAAGTGTTAATGTTAATCACAATGTCATTTCCTATGTGATAGGAAGACCCCAAATTTCATTCCACCCAGAGGCTTTTAGTCATCTGGAAGTGATTATGAAAAGCTTTAATGATATTAATAAATATTTCCTTATACCGTCCCGAGCTCCCTTAAGGTTCTGACTAGAAAAAAAATCCAATCTATATTTCTCTAATTAAGCTACATCCATTGTGACTCATATTATAATTGTTCTTCTCCAGAGGTGCCAGCAATATTTTATAATATACAAATCAGTGCACATCAATCTGAAAGAAAATCCATGACTTGTGAGTGCCCCAGTTTTCCACACTCATTTATTTCAAAAGATTTTTCTCGTCATAATCTTTCTTGCCCTCTCCAACTTCATATTCGTGTCTGTAGCAAGTGGCCATCCATGCCTATATAAATTCCTTTTTGTGGTGCCAGAAGGAAGCCTTTAAACAAAATGAAACTGCTAGAGAAGCTCTATTTTGCACTATTTATCTCTTCTGTAGAATAAAAAGGTTTTCCAATAACTAAGTCAGTTAAGCATTAGCCATTTTGAATGGAAAAAAAAGAATATTATAATTAGCTATCATTTTCACAGTATTATCTAACTTCTAATGTTCTTCACTTCAAAATAATACTTTTGGAGTAGGAGAACATAATGCCATAGCTACAATGATAATGAAAATTATATATGAGTTGAAGAGGAAAGTATCTTCTTTTTCCTTTTTTTTTTTTTTTCCAGGGATTCTGTTAAATGCATTAGTTTTTAGAGTTTTGTTGAAGCTTCAACATGGAGCATGACTTACAAAAATGCTTACAGGCATTTTTTTCCAAATAGCCTTGCAAATGAGACTACTTTTCTTAGGCAACAATTTCCACTTAAAAGATCAAAATGTGCACAGTCCATTTCATCTTAGCAACACAGCCCCAATAACATGGCATTTCATACCACTTGATTTCCTTGCTTCACATCTTGAGTGTTTCCTTCCTGAAAATAACTTTTCAGTATTACAGTTTTGGACACAAAATACTCAAGATACAGGAAAATTATTTCTGCAGTGACAACATATGCGGGGTCAGGAACTGTATCTACCAGATCCTGTTCTAGAATGTCTGATTAATGTTTCCTTTCTGCTTTTTTGTTTCCCAACATAATGTGCATGTGAAAAACTGATAGGAACACAGTGAAATGCAAAATAAACCCCCATGATTCTGCTGCTTTGGAACAAGATCCATGCAACCACTAGCACGCATGCCTAGTACTGTCAGGTGCTCGTGAAATACTGGGGGATTTGGCTAACCTTGATGCAGCTTTCTTTGTGTTAGCAATGACCCAGGGTAAGTTGGATTCAGAGCCTGTGGAGAGTGGCAAATCCTTCCAGTGGATAATTCATACTGGCTAAGATAAGTACTTAAAGACACTGGCTTCACAGGGAGCTGAACCTGTCTTAACAGATAATCTTATTTCCTCCCCAACCAAAACATCTCAGTAGCAGATCCAGTACTTGCCATTCATGTCCAATTTGGTGAAAAAATAAAAATCCTTTTAAGTACAAAAACACTGCAAGGAAAAAGGCACAAATACGTTCCTGGGATGGGAATGAAAAGCAATGGGAACATAACCTCCCATGATGAAAGGCTGAGAGAGTTATGGCTGCTCACCCTGGAGAAAAGAAGACTCCAGGAGACCTTACAACACCTTTAGTTGTTACAAGGGGATTACGAGAGAGCTGGAGAGGACTTTTCAGAAGGAATTGTGGTGATCAGGGAAGAGGGAATGGCTTTAAACTGAAAGAGGGCAGGTTTAGATTGGATATTGGGAAGAAATTCTTCACTGTGAGGGTGGTGAGGCACTGCAATTTGTTGCTAAGAGAAGTTGTGAATGCTCTGTCCATGGAAGTGTTCAAGGCCAGGCTGGATGAGGCTTTGAGCAACCTGGTCTAGTGGAAGGTGTCCCTGGCCATGTCAGGGGTTGGGAACTTGCTGTTCTTTTAAGTCACTTTCAACCCAAACTCTTCTACGATTATTCTGTGATGCTCTATACTTTCTGCAGAAATTGACTGCGCATACAATCATGCCCTTAAATGTGAAGCCCTAAAATATCAAAATGTATCTGTCACTTCTCAGTTAATGAAGCTTCCATGTGTAGTTCAGGACACTACATCCAGAGGATTGGAATTAGGAGAAATTGTTCCTGTCTCAGTTGTTTATTTCACAGTACAGCACACATCAGGTGTGGTGCTGAAGGGGGCTTGATGCTAACATCATGCCAGACAAGTTAAATGTCAATTCATCAGAACAATAAGAGGAGCTTCTCAGAAGTACACTCGCAGTAAGTTCACAGACAGCACTGAGCTAGGCTGGAATGTTGATCTGCTGGAGGACTGAAAGGCTCTGCAGGGGGATCTGCACAGGCTGGATTGATGAGCTGAGGCCAATTGTAAGAATTTCAACAAGGCAAAGTGCTGGGTCCTGCACTTGTGTCATATCACCCCATGTATCACTACAGGCTTTGGGCAGAGTGTCTGGAAAGCTGCCCAGTGGAAAAGGACCTTAGGATGCTGGTCAACAGCAGCTGAACATGAGCCAGCAGTGCCCAGGTGGCCAAGAAGGCCGATGGCATCCTGGCCTGGATCAACAATGGTGTTGCCAGCAGGAACAGGACAGTGACCGTCCCCCTGTACTCAGCACTGGTGGCACCACACCTCAAATCCTGTTTTCAGTTCTGGGCCCCTCACTGCAGAAGGACATTGAGGGGCTGGAGCGTGTCCAGAGAAGGGCAACGGGGCTGGGGAAGGGTCTGGAGCACAAGCTGGTGAGGAGTGGCTGAAGGAGTTGCGGGGTGTTTAGCCAGGAGAAAAGGAGGCTCAGAGGGGACCTTAATGATCTCTACAACTGCCTGAAAGGAGGTTGTAGCCAGATGGGAGTCCATCTCTTTTCCAAGTAACAAGTGATAGAATAAGTGAAAATGGCTTCAGGTTGTGCCAGAGGAAGTAGAAAAGGAAAAGGAAAGGAAGGAAAAAAAGAAGAAAAAATATTCACATACATAATGTCAATAATGTACACTGTCAAGCGTTGGAACAGGCTCCCTAGGAAATACCTACCTGCCCTCCATGTAGATATTTAAAGGACGTAGATATAGTGCTTAGAGATGGTTTAGTGATGGCCTGGGCAGGGCCAGCATAACAGTTGGACATGATGATCTCAAAGGCTTTTTTTAGCCTATATGATTCTACATGTGGGTCTCAGTAGGTTCTGAAGTCTGCCTTTGAAATCCATCAATGCTATTTATGAGAAAGACATAATCAGGACAAGCCTTTGAGCTCTGAAACTCTAGTCAGGGAAGAGTTTTAACATGCCTGACAAGTTCTTGTTCATACAATTATGGCATGTCTTGGATGGGGAGGCCTGAATACCCTACAGCTTTGCTCACAAACATGAAATCAAAATTCAGTTTTCCTTAAGAGAAGCACTTGAAATACAAAACTCATCAGGAGCTGGGTAAGCCAAATCTGCAACAGGATATCATCACTTATCTCAAGTGTTGCTAATGCTACAAATTCTAGAGCTTGCAGAAAAGAAAAGGATTCTGTCAATGCAGTCAGCTCTAACATTCTCTTAAAAATATGTTTTGATGTGCAGGGTACTGCAGGATAGCCTTAAATTATACTGCTATGCAACTTAGGAGTTGTGTTCTGAAAGATGGCCTGGAGCCACTAGAGCTTTCTCAGCTGTGAGATTTGTGCTATACCTCTAAGACATATCAATTGTGATATTTAAGAAAAAACTAATAGAAAAGGAAAAGATTTTTTTCATGTTAGACCTTTTCTGCAATAAACTAGGCAATAATACAGAGCCAATGTGTCATCACTCATCAGCCTCAATTTGGATCACAAATCACTCACACATATTGTGTCATATGCTAAGGGTGCCCTGGCTCAGATATGCATTACATTACATGAAAAATTAGTCACTTTTTTCCCCCCCAAATCCCATTGCAGATAATGCTGAGTTTTTTGCATTGCAGCACCTAGACTATTTTTACCACATTATTATTCATGAAAAATGAGAAATAAATAACTACTATTGTTCCCTGTTTCACAGAGCTGGTGTGTTATGCCTGACTGTGATTTCAGGTCAGATAATTTGAACCAGAGGTAAGTATTGGGAAGGCCATGGTGTTTAAAGCTACATTTACCAAAGTGTAGGTTACAAACCAAGATATAATTCTGTTGAGTCATGTTTGTAAAATAATCTCAAGTGGATAGTTCTGCGCAAAATTCTGTCCTGTTTAAGCCTTACATATTATGTTTTACCTGCTCGCCTACACACTTAATCTCCCCCTCTCCTTCTTTTGGATCTTTTTGCTCTGTGGAGGTCTACTGTGCCAAGAGACTGAACTGCATTTGCTCTGTCCAGTACTAGTAGTAGTAGTAGTAGTAGTACTACTTCTATCAAAAAAGGTGGAAGTGAGATAAAGTGCAGGTGGGTAAGAGGGCAGAGGGATTTATGTGTACAAACACATACAAGCACAGTAGTCCGGTTTCTGACGCTGTGCATCCCGGGTCAAAACTGAGGCAACTTCATTGTCTTACAGGAGTTACTCTAAATTTGCATTTGAATTAGTATGTAGATTAATGGGCCTGGTAAATCAGTCTGACTCATTCTAATCCAGGAGATGCTGGGTTTTAATAATGTTTTGAAGCCCACTAGTATATATCAACTCACTGTCCAGCTTTTTTTTAAAAAACCCAAACTATCAAAAGAAACAGTATTAAGAGTTTAAAAAGTCTGATATCCAAATATAGATACTGCTATTTATTTCTAGAATATAAACAAATGCTGGTTCACACTTCTGTACAAAAAAGGTCTTAAAAGTTAAGCTGCTTTAAAGTAAACTACATGAATAATTGACACATAAATAACAGCAGATATTTGCACTACAGTGTCTCAAATCATAGCTTCAGATGGTTTAATAGTTTGACTGTATTTATCAATTACTACTTTGCTGTGCAAGTCTGCATTTTAAGCCCTGGTGATCAGGGGTATCATCATAAGAAAACAGTTTATGTCTCTCTCTACTTACTATCATAAAATGAACTGTGGATAGCTAATAGTGGTTGCACAGTACGGTTTGCCATCATCATTTATGCTTACCAGGGTCATCCTTATCATTCAAAAGAGATATCACAATGGAAAATGCAGCACTATATCAACAGGAAAGAATGCAAATCTCAGTTGATCAATGGATCCCTTTAGTTGTTTGGAGATTGATGTCAGATCCAGCAATTCAGAAGCTTCACAAGTATATCCATAAGGTCAAAATACAATTTAGGACCTGTTTTCTTGCAGTGGTGGTAGCAGAAAATGCCATTTCTACCACTCTGATTTACTTCTTTAGTGGGCATGTCTCAATACAAAAAAATTGTTGCTGTTGTTGCTGAAGCTTCTGCTAAAGCTTCTCTATAAAAATGCACTTAATCTGAAAGCTGCAGCATTTCATCTGCTTTCAGCCTTTAATATAGTGGAGGAATTCATTAAGTCATCTGAAAGCAATTTTCAATTATGAAAATACAATTTAAATAAGGGGAAGAGGAGTCTTTGAAGATGACAAAAGTGGGATGTGATTGACACACTCTGTTGTCAGCTGGAATCAATTTCACACTTGGGGAAAAATACCTTCTCTAGGGTCGCTAGGGAAAGATCATCCATCAGCAGGGGGGAAACTGCAGGAAAGGAGAGAGAAAGCAAATCCCTTCTTAAGCAAAATATTCAGCAGGCTGAACACCCTTCACCTTGACAAAATGAAGCGTCTTTAACATAAGTACTGAACCTCACAGCATGGGCCACTCAATGCAAAAATGAAGGAATTACAGGAATATGTCCAAATTTGGGTCTTATTCAGGCACAAGGCCATTTGGCTTCACAAACAGCTTTGTCTCAGCAAGCAGAGCAAGGTATCCCCAAAGGTTGTTGCAGCTGCTGAATAACACAACAATGACATAAGTAGTGTTAATGCTTAAACATGCAGAGTCTCAAGCTAAGCTTTGCAGTCTGGTGTGGGTCTGAGAGCCAGCTGTTCTTCCCCCACAGAGTCAGGGCTTCCTATGGTGTCAGTTCTTCCTATGTCCTAGTCAAGATAAAAACCCAATTAGAAATACTCTGGGTCCCGGGTACGCCATGCATCCTTTGCACAGTTGCCAATCTGCTATTGGACTACTATTAGGCTGGATATATCTCTTATGAAAATTCTTAGGAGAAGCTGTGATGAATATCCCTAAAGTCAGTTTGCAGAGCAGCAGTGACTGACAATAACAACTTCAAAAAGCAGGATTTCATTCCAAGTAAATACTGTGGAGTGGTGCGCAGGAAAAATGGCTGATAGCTTGATAGCTAGAGCAAGAAGATTACACACATGGGTAGAGGGGAAACATTCCCCTGATAGCACTGCTAACAAATTGTTCCCTCCTCTGTGTTGCCTCTTTCAAGCAGAAGCTATTTGAAGTGGCAAACCTGCTCACACGTATGTTCATGCACCAAGGCAGGATAATAATTTTGCAGAATCTTCTCAATGATTTTTACTACCTTAATGTAGTGAAACCAGAACTGTTAAAACCACAATTGTACTGATTATAGCCACTCTTTAAGAGCACTGAGACATGCACGAGTACTTGGGAGACTCAGGTACTAGGAAGAAGTAATACATTAAAAGCCATGTACCTTTGAAAGTATATAAATGCAATAGAGAGAACTTAACAGTGGAGTTAATAACAGGAAATCAAAGTAGTTGGAACAATCCTTCTGTTCTCTCTGCTTTCTCTTCTCAAAAGAACCCAGGCTGCATCTCTGGTGCCTGGTGCTTGTCTTTATATGTGTTGTGTGACTGTGCTTGTTTTCACTGTAGACTAGGAATGTGGGCTGGCTCTTACTTCCTATTTATTTCTCTCAGTCAGCAAGAATGAAAACTGTAATTTCACCTTGTGATATGGAGTTGCCCTGCCAGTGAAGGATTTAGCCTGAGGGAAACCATTACAAGAACTGGGTTTTTCTCTGGTCCCCACAGGTCATCTTTGGGCCACATGCAATTCTGCACTTCAAGTTACTTTTGAAGGCTGGTGTTTTTGTGTTTGCCCAGATACTGAGAATACTACCTAAAAAACCACTTCCTTGAGTTTCTTCCTGTGATGGCATTGTGAATAAACTCCCCATGCAGAAGGGCCTGAAATAAGTGAGTTACAACCTGTCCTGCTTCTGTTGCCCACTGCCGTGGTCTCCAACCAACCAAAAGACTCCTGGTTTTCCTGGGAAGATCTGTCATTTTCCCAGTGCAGAAAGAAAAGACCATGGCCTACAACAGGAAACTCTTGGCTCCTGTGAAATCAGGGACATTTAGGTCCTCAAAAAAGTTTTTAAAAAATCTCACCTAAATTGTCCTCAAAAAAAGAATTTGGATGTTTTTGAAGAATTGTCATCAGGAGCTTAAAATCCCATTTCAGTTTCTGTAGCAGTTAGGGAGTGATTTATACAAGAAATGTCACTGCTGTAGGGAGTATTTTTAAGTAAAGAGTCTGCCTACTATAATAGACTTTTGCAAAGATGAACTTCAAATATAAATCCTTATAATAGAGGAGATAAGTATTTATATAAATTCTTTTTCAGACGCCTAGGTGGTTAATAAATCTAAGTCTGTGGTATTAACATCAGAGGATATTGATCCTTCTACTTTGGAGGCTATACATTTGCATTGATTTTCCTTTTTGCCTTTTTTGTTTGTGCACTTGTGACTCTTGCCAGATGGGTCTGTTTGACTATCATTTAACAGCTTTAAAATAAAAATTTGAATCCAGGGTCTGTCCAAGACACATAGAGTGTTCATTTTAGAGCATTAATTAGATCCTATGATTTTTTTTTTCTTGCAGTAAAGGGGATTACCTGGCATGAGATTATTAGTAAATTGCCTTTATTTATTATATCTGTGTTGTAAATAACTGTGAAAAATTGTAGTAGTATAGCATCTGGTCTACTAAAAGGTATGAAAATTATAACCTAACCAGTATACCATACCTTTCAGTCTTTTTTAAAATTTAGATAAATGTGCTGCATAATGATAAGACATTTTGGGAAATAATTGATCAATTAGACCTTTTTTTTCCCCCCCTGACTGAAACATGTTTATATGTATGATATAGGCTCTGGGAATGATTATCACAGCAGTGAAAGTTATGCCACTTATGTAGATGATGTACTGCTGCAATCCTAAGCATTGCCATTGTGTCATTTAGCTCCAGGCTCTTATAAATGACTTTGAAATGATAAAATCACTGTTCTGGTGTATTACAGGAACTAAAATGAGACCCCAGTGGTTTCCATGCAAATCATCTCTTGTGAGAAATTTGTCAGTGTCAAAGTTAAATCTGTTGAATTCAATGTCCTCCAAATGAAAGTTTCATTAAATGCTTTTTATTACACATAATGGCCTATTTTACAAGTGTCTAATCTAAAGATATAAGGAGCACTAAGGTATAAGAAAATATTTCTGGTCATAAACAGCCTGCTGATAACCGCATTTTCTAATATATTCATTTATAAGGAAATCTAGAATAAAAGTTCTGTTCCCTTGCCGCACAGTGGATTGCATTTCTAATAGTCTGTCATTTTTACAAGCAGAGACCTGCCATAGCCTCAAGAAGAATTTTTTTTTCACCCTGCACAAGCAAGGAGGATTTAGAAGATTCAACAGGCAGACAGGGACAAAAACTTACATTGATGCAGATCTTTTGTTAAGAAGTGTGGTTAAGAGTGCTCCAGGTTAGAAAGTGAGATTTATGGTCTGATATGACAGATGCTTCCCCCCACCTCCACTGGCAGTCAGATGTACCCTATTCTGAAGCATATTTTTTGTACATCAACCTGTACAAACTGGCTAATTTATGTTGGGTTTATGCAGGAGGATTACAGTTAACTACAGGTAACATGAACTGTGACTGACATTTATGGTATATAATTAAGGAACACAGTGAAGAATTACCTTGTGTTGTTAAGAGGCATTGTGTTGTCTCACTCAACCTTCCTTCTCACATTAAACAGTGAATACCTACGTTGTTTCTCTATGCTATTTCCCCTTGGAGTGTGATTAACTTCCACAGGATATTATTCAAAATCTTCTGACTCTGTGTCACCTTCAGACAGCCCTTTTGGCTTAAAGGCATTACATGTCCACATAAATTTTCATCTAGTCTCAAAGGTTTTCCAGGCTTTTTTAGGGGTCCTCCACCCTATTAGCTGTCACCCAAATTTAGTATACCTTAATTGTATAAAGTTTCTTATCTTTTTTTCTTTTCCATATCATTCAGTTCAGGGAAGCCCTCCGCATACCCCTTTTCTCCTGTTTCCTAGAGCCTGCTCTGAATGGATGATCCCAAGAAGGTCCATTGCAAATGCCTTTCGGGATGATTTTTGGTTGTTCTGATCTCGAGGATGACCTTTCCATCTGGTGTTGCTTAATTTGTTTGCTTTGGAGGAAGTTATCCCTTGCATCTATTAGGTGATTCCCCAGCTCTCTTCCAGGACCAATTGACTCCAGAGGAGAAAATTACTGATCTTGTGAAAGAGAGAGGGAATGTAGAAAAGAAGATCAATGAAAATACATCAACACAAATTTTAAAACCACTGATAGGAGTTTCAAATGCTATTGGTATTGGCTGGATATCTTTTGGACTGATATGCAAAATTAACTTATTGAAGTCAGTAAAGGAGAACAGATTGAAACGATGTGTCCTTTGATATACTGAAGGCCAAACAGATGATCTAAGTATTCAGTAAGATCCTAAATATATATAAGGAGATATTTGACTTGATTAAACAGTCTGTAATCTCCATATGATGCTATATATATATATATATATATATATATATATTTATGGATATATAATCATATATCTGTACCACCATGAATTTTATTTGCATTTTATATATTATATACCCCAAGTTTCACCTCAAAGTAACATGTCTCCCCAATTGCTCTCCTGGTTGCTATAGCTTATATTGCAGCTCTTCACTTGTGTCCACATCAGTAACTGAGATTATAAAAGAGATCTCAGTTCTGTGAGACATAGAGGGCTCATTAGGCAAGGCATCATTTATATGTCTGGTGACATCCATAGATTTTAGCAGCTTTACCTATTGCTCACTGGAATGAAGTAAATGACTTAAAAAAACCGCTGAAATGACAAATCAGTGTCAATTCCTGCCTCAGCCAGATTTTTTAAAGAACATGAACACGATAGAAGATGAACATGATAAGAACATGATAGGAATCAACTGTGTAGTTCATTCTCTGGTCCCAACACAGCTCAAAACCAAGCACCTCTCTCTGATTTCCAACAGTGTACAGTGCAACTATTCCTTGTTCCATAAATTCTAGAGGAGTACTAACATAAAACTTTACTGTGATCATAATTAATTGCCCTTCTTATTTCACCCTCTCATTCAATCAATTATTTTATTATAGTAATGTGAACATAATCTTTTATGAGTGGTATTTTTTAAATATAAATTAATGTAGCACAGTAAATCTTATCTGTTCAACTTTCCTATGCTTACTTTTATGGTGATGTGTGAAAATGTTGAAAGCTGTTTTGTATCAGCATTTTGTCTTTTGAAACTCTAATGAGAAAATAACCTTTTTTAAGCCATATTTTTAAGAGGGAACACATGCACAAAACCAGATTGTTGTAGAGAAATCAGACACTACAGACAAACCCACCTGGCAGGCAGAAAGGAGCTGGCTGAACAAACATATTGGATCATATGAGTTTCCAGAGCAGTTAACATGCACCGAGTGCTTTTTGGAATCTGTACATATACACAGTGTCATCCTGCCACTGGCTGCTACACAGCTGAGCCTTAAGCCCATTGTCTTTTCTAAATTCCATTTTCTAAATCACCCTTTGCATCCCTATACCTGCTAATGAGATTACACTAGGTCTGCCTGACTCATGGGCTGGGGGGAGTGTGTACCACCCACACACCTTTCCTTAAGTCAACACATGAGGACAGCAATATTTAAAATAGAACCTTTTTATTCGGCTTGCCATTACATGCTGCTCAGCTCTTAAAATGTAACTGCAAAAATGGTGCTGTGGGATTACACATTTATCATCTCTTGATGGCTTCTATGTCTAACGAGATCAGATGGTTGTCATAAATGCCAATTCTGCAAACTCCACCTGAGAACCAAAAGTCAAGCACCTTTTTTTCTGGCCATGCATTATGACCTAAGATACAGATTAGGACAGAGGTTTTTTAGCAATTCTCTCAAAAGTAAGAACAAAGAACTTGAAGGGGTGCCCTCAGCTGCTGAGCTTGTTCTCTGATGTTGACTGGATGGGGTATCATGTGATGTTTTCCAAAAATGGATTTTCCAGAATCCCACTGCTATGATCAGGAGAAGTATTTCAGAAAAAATTCCAGCCAAAATATATTTATGACCAGGTTAAAGCAATTTGTTCATGAGTTAACCTTGTCTTCTATTTCATATAAGCATTTCATTTTCCAGGTGCTGAGCAGAGCATGACTTCCCTGTACCATAGGCCAACATCCAAACCAAGGCTTTGGCTCTTTGACCCTTCTTACCAATGCTTTTTGGGTCCAATTAGCACACAGTCAAGCACAGGCCCAGTTGGGAGGCAACAGCTAACAGATGAGAAACAATAAGGAACAGATTTTTAAATTACCACATGGAAATCATTTACCTCCTCCCTGCTGAGATCAGCATCTGATTCAATGAGCAGTTCTCTCTTACTGTTATGGCCTAAATTAACTCTATTGACTTTGTCCTAAAACAAAAAAAAAAAAAAAAAAAAAAAAAAAAAAAAAAAGCCCACGTTATCAGCTAGTATTAGCCAGAAGGAAGCAAAGCACAGCTCTACCCATACTGAATTCCACTGCAACAACATTCATAGTAAGAAAATGAGGAATAAGGACATATTCACTACATGTATATAGTGAAACAAACAAGGAAAAAAATCATCCCAGAGGAAAGGCTCTGCGGTGCTCATATTGTCATCTGCAGCCTTCTGTGCTCACCTTTCTTGTCCCTGTGAATGTGGTTGAGCATAAGGAACTACCATCCAGTCACACTCACCTAAATCCCTGGCAAGGTGTGGGAGCACCATCTCTATCCACATCTGGAGTGCTGTGTCCGGTTCTGGGCTCCTCAGGACAAGAGAGACATGGAGTTTCTGGAGCAGGTCCAGCAGAGAGCAACAAAGATGATTAAGGGATGGAGCAGCTCCCTTACAGGGACAGGCTGAGAGAGCTGGGCCTGTTCAGCCTCAAGGAAAGATGACTGAGGGAGTGATTGATGACTGACCTCACCGATGCCAATCAGTCTCTGAAGGGAGGGTGCCAAGAGGATGGAGCCAGGCTCTGCTCAGTGGTGCCCAGCAATAGGACAAGAGACAATCAGCAGAAACTGATGCCCAAGGAGTTCCACTTGAAAATCAGGAAGAACTTTGATGTGCTGTGCACTGGAAGGGGTTGCCCAGAGAGGCTGTCAAGTCTCCCTCGTTGGAGATAATCAAAAACTGCCTGGATGCAGTCCTGTGCCATGTGCTCTAGGATGGCCTGGCTTGTGAAGGGAGGTTGGACCAGATGACCCACTGTGGTCCCTTCCATCTAATTCATTCTGTGATTCTGCTAAAATGTAAAAAGTAGTCTTACTGCAGCATTCCACAATAACATATCTGTGTTTGAAATTAGGAAGGTGTTTTCCTCAGTGTATTACATATGCAGATCAATTTCATCCTGGAATCCAGCTTTTCCTATTCCATATTCTTCCTGATAAAAATGAACTTCTGGTAAAATGTTATTTTTCTAGACCTCGGGTTCCTTGTGCCCTGCCTTGTTTACTTTAATCTACAGGTCCTCTTCCTCTTGATGTCCTGCATCTTGGTTATTCTTTTGGGGTATGAAAGCATAACCCTTTGTGGACTTGATCTGACCACAGTCTCTAACCCAACGATGGGAGCTAGATCTTTTGGAAATGCCTTGGGGTTCTGCTTATGTGTGAGAGTCTCTCCTTTCCTCATTTAGTAAATCAAGCCTGAAGATGTTTGATTATATAGCTTTGGATCAGATGTGGTTTATAACCCATCACCCTGGACTGAGCACAGGCCAAACGCTCCTTTTTCTGTAAAAAGCTGATTCAGACAGACTCTGTGATGATTAAGTTTGTAGCATCAGCAAATTTCATCTGTGCAACTGAATCCAAAACCCATGTCTGTGGGATTCCACAGGTAGCTTTTCTGCAGACTGGTAATTCCCTCTTGAAACAACCAGTTCATTTGTCTTCTTTATTCTAACTATTTCCCCCCCACTTCTACTTGAATCTTTTACTTCTGCTGTGAATCTTGTACTGCAGCATAGTAATTCTTAGCTCAGCAGTTCAGCATTTATCCACATGCTGTGTGAACTATACCTGTTTTGTTCCAGTCATAAAAATGTTCCTTAGATTTCACAAGTCTAGTTAAAACTCCCTGCTGCTAGACTTGTAACACTGGGCCAGATGTTGGTTATCTGGTCCTTCAAGATTGTGATAGCACTGCACTTTTTAAGTGTTTCTTCTATACAGTTATTTATTATTTCCATAGCATCACTGGTCATCCTGCCTTTGTTCTCTGCATTCAAGACCATTATTTTTCCATTATCTTTATTGAAAACTGAAGCAATTCAGTTTTGGTGCCATCACAAAATTGTCTGAATCTCTACAAATGCAGATTGCAGACGGCTGCAGTATTTTGGGACTGCTGTCCTTTTATTCATGTGACAGTAGAAAATTTTTCCCCATTTGTTCCAGTTTCATTACAGATAAATGAATCCAGATCTGCAAAGCAAGCAGGAGTTCACAGGGCTAAGGATGATATTCTTGTGAGTTAAAAAAATCTGAAACCTGGATAACTGCAGGGCAAAGACTCCTCACAGAAATTGTGCTGCTTTTGCTGTCACATCTCATTATCACATTTCAGCTGATGTCTTTGAGCTGCAAACAGAAACAGAGTCAGCTGTATATCAGAGGCAGATACAGAGTCAGCAGCAGAGCGATGTTGATTAGAACATGGTAAAACATCAGGGAAAAGGCATTGGAGAGAAAAGCAGCAAGCAAAATTTGGATAAGAAACCACTGATTTAATTCTATGTGTGACATATAGCAGGTCCATGGCAGAAACATCAAGAGAGGTTGGGGTGCCAACACAATTTCATGTTCACCACTTCACAGTAATGCTTCTTTTGAGTCTGTTACATCAGTCTTGGTTAAAACTTATAAGGGACAGAGGCAGGACAGCAGGGCATGTATAGAACTGGGGCTGTCAGAGCAGCTGTCCTGGTTTGTACACCTTGCAATGACATGTCCCGAGGGCTTTGCACAGGTCTGTGTCAGTGGTCACAGTGGCAAGAGGGAGTGATGCTTTCTGGACAGAGCAGAACAGCACAAAAAGCTTTGCCTCCTTAGCCATTGACACTCACCCTACTGCCCCCATGCTCTTCTCTTCTGGAGCCCAGACCACAAAGTCATGATTATTTGGTTTTTGCATATCTTATGTTCAGACCTTCCTAGTTTCTCTGCACCCTTATCAAAGCCAGCTGAAAGCACCTCCCTAAGCTTCAGGCTTTTGTTGTGGCCTTGGGATAGGATTTGAAGCTGTGAGGGGTTTTGATTGTTTGTTCCCTATAAAGCTAATTCTGGTTGTGCTGCTGCTGCTGACCCGACCCGCTCTGTACTGTGGGAATCCCTTGGTGGCACAGCACTCTCTGATCTTTCTCACACGGCTTGTATTTCTCCCATGGAAGGATGCTCTTACTAATAAACATGAGACTTAATTTGAACTTCAAATACTAGGAAAAGAAACCATTCCCATACTGTAAAGGCAAGAGAGGATTAACCAGGACAGTATCCTAATGGAGCAGAGGCAGGCCTCAGTAATTAGAGAGATGCAAGGCCTCGGGTGTCACAGCACAACAGAACAGCGTCTCCAGAGGTTGCTTCCCCACACAAAATAGGATGAAATGTTAATAAAAAATGTGAGGCTTAATTAGGATCACAAACACTGGGAGAAGAAATCAACTCCCAGGCTGTATAATTATAAAAACATAAGAAGCTCAAATACTTAAAAAGTAACAGAAATTGTAGGATGTTTCTTTCTGCACTTGCATGGACACAGCATACTGTCCATAAGCACAGGAGTCCAAATGATTTTTGGCTTATTTTGACACTGTCTTGGCTGGGGCTGAATGAAGAGCTTGCAATTATGGTCATGTTTCTCTTCAGCTGAAAGGACACACTCATCAGCATGTGTGTGTCACTGGGGAGCACTAACCTTTACAGCAAAGTCAGTCTTTCTGAAAAGTGGAAAATAAGGTGTCTAAAAACCAAACCCTGCCTAAGCCTCAGGTTTTTATTGTAAAATATCTTCTCATGTTTTCACCAATTTCTGGCAGTCTGGGAGAAAATCAAAACAAATTTGCAGAGATTTTTGTTAGCCTGAAAAACTTCAAAGAGAAGAGAACATAGGAATTCTAGAAGAGAAGAGCCTATGAGGTCAAATTCAAGGCTGATACTTGCAGTGAGGAGATGAACATTATAAATAATGCAGCCATTGATCTACATGTCACTAACAGTTAAGCTTGTTTCTCAAAAAGGACTTGTGTTTCTACCTCACAAGTGTATTCAAAGCAGTTTTAAAGCAATTTTGTTGCTTTTCTCCATCTGTGTCTGAGAAGCCATGGGATGTTAAGAAAGCCTTTTGTAAGAAGAAGTAGCAAAAACTTCATGTGCCATAAGCATACAAAGTAGTCATATTGGGTCAGAACAAAGACTCATCTGGATTTTTTTTTTTCTGATAATAGGTCTATTAAAAATATGTCAATGTGGATACAACAGGTAAAAATACAAAAACATAGCAGGTAGGGGATGATCCTGCTCCAGTAAATTCTACCAGTTTGGATAAGGATTCATTATTTGTCTTTTAAAAACATCATGCTTGAAACTCATTTATAAGAAATTGTCAATTAATTTTGTTTTGACTTTCACAATTATCCCATGGCAGTGATATTGACATTTTAATTCCACTTCATGAGGAAAAAAAACCAAACATTTGTTTAAATATGTTGTCTCATCACTTCTATGGATGGTTATCTTCTTGTACTCAAGGAAATAAACAATAACCACTCCCTAGTTACCTTCACAAATATATTTTAATTAAAGACTACAATTTAATAATTTCTTTTTTAATTTTTTGGTTTTAAGTTGTTGCATATTTATTCTTTCCTGGCATGAGATAACCAAAACTGCATTGTGTGATACCAACGTAGCAAAATCTCTTTAAGTTGACCAGATAAACAACAAATTCTGCTTGGGCTCTGACAATAGCCAAGGTTGGAAACTGAGTACTGGTCAAAAGCTGGGATAATAAAAAGTGCTTAGCATGGTCTGTTCATGATTCCTTCTTCCCTTTTGTGTTAGCAGAGGGGAGATATTGAGCCATAATACTTGAAAATGCAACTCCTCCCCTTAGGTTCTAATGGGAAGCCACTGAGATAAAATGAATCACTGTAAAGGTACTCATAATTTTAATTTCCCACGACACAGTTATTGAGCTTGAATACACAGTTCATTGTTCATTCTAATGCTAGCTTCAGAGGGTATTTGCAAAATTTCACAAAAGGGCTAAATTTATTGCCTGGAGAGTTAAAAAAGTTCTTGAAGTAAAACTATTCACCAAACAAGAGGAATACACTGAGAACTTGGGAGAATTATGTGAGAAATCTCTGCAGGATACCTAATGCAATGCTATCACACCAATATTTTTCAGAGCTGCCATCACAGTGGCCTATAAATACTTGCTGTTGCCTACTGTAGGGCTTTAGCAATCTGAGGCACATTAGTGCGCTTCCTAAGGGTTATTTTAGGCCAATCTCAAACTGTGGATATTTCAAAAGCGACCAAAACTTTTGGCCATGATGACACATATTATTTTGTCTCCCTGATTATTCCACTGAGACGAATTCATGGTGAGCCCATCTGCCCAGGCCATCCAAAACCATAGCAACGTTGGCTAGGTGTTGCAAGTCAGCAGCCCACTGTTCCAAATATGTAAAGGAAATGTTCCTTTGCCTATCCCTGTTTTTGTAACTGTAGTTACAAAGACATCTGAGTTGATGAGACCAAAGTCTCATCATTCCAGTGTTGTCTTAAAGCACTGTTATTAGAGGATCTTCAAAGAGAAAAGCAAGTCAAAGTTATGGGACTCTGCCATATTTAGAAGTAACAAATATACTTTCTTTTTTTTTTTAATGTTTTTTGTAGTGGACATTTTCTCTCAAATTATCCTTCATGGGAGCAAAATTGATGGAAGTGAGATCACTAAGTGAATCTATTTGCAGTTAAGTTTGGAAGAGAGAATATATCACAAAAAATAAGGTAAGTGTCATATTAGAGGCATTAGCTGAAAATAAGCATTGGCCAGCATTAGTTTTAAATCATCAAAAGAATCAGTGCTTGTATTTCAGATTTTTCTTGAGGTAAAAGTTCCAAAATGCCACACTTCAAAATTGTGGAGGTACCCAGTGGTGAAGACAGAAGCATGCTGGAAGTGCACTGGACTTTTTCAATGATTAATTATGAAATAAACATTAATAATAATAATAATAATAATAATAATAATAATAATAATAATAATAATAGTAATATATTCTGCTTCTTACATACCCTCCATAGCCTGCCCTCTCTGTTGAAGTAGGGAGGAGGGGTCATGCCTTGTCTTAGCTCCAAGTGTCAATTTATGCAAAATATGGCCTTAATGAAAACCAGGCATGTGAGAAGTTTGAATGTAGTTCATCAGGTGAGGTAACTCCCATAGGAATTTTCTGACTTCAACACATGTGAAAACTGCAGTCTGTTTTGTGTTCCCTGGAACATTACCTCGGATTTGTGCTAATTTTTCTGCTGATACAAGCTATCAAAAAATTTCCACTTAGTGAAACTACACTTAGACTCTCCTATGAAAGAAAGAGATCCAAAAAGAATTTGATGCTTGATGACCCTGATAAGCATCTAAAACCTTTGAAAACTCCCTTGAAAGTGCTGAAACCTGGACAATATCAGGAGCAGTGTCTGCCTGCATGGCTTGCCTCCAGGTGCAGTATCTTGTATGTGTCTTCTGCTGAGCCTCCCACTTGTCAAAGGCCCTTACCAACTTCTTGGTGATTCAAAGGGTGCTCAGGTCTCTCTTCTGCTTACACAGATTTATAAAGATTATGCGTTAGCAGAGTCACTCAAGAAATATCTGAAGTTCCCTAGTGAGAGATGTGCCTACCTCCTTAGACAAACCAAAACTCTTGAGACAAGACAATTCTTCTACATATTTCTTACTGTCCACTCATTGCCAGCGTTGGTTTAACTCCCTCAGCTGATTTTTCTCAGGGCAGGTGAGTGTTGTCACCTTTAGGTGAAGCTGCTCTGGAGGTGGCAGGTCTTGTACAGCAACTGCATTGGCTGACTGTAGCCACTGGGTCCAGCAGTCTGATGGATAAATCCAGAGAGTGATGGATGATTCCCTGCACAGAATAAAGCTAAAAATGACTTTAGTGCTTTGGAAGTGCTACCTCCAACCTCAGGATGGTTGGTCTCCTTGGAGTCAAAAGGCTGTGCTTCTCTAGGATAATTTGAAGCATCTACATTTAAACTTTTGAATTGTCCCTTGCATAGCCCTCCATATTTGGAAAGGCACTCCAAAATCATGATTCTCATTATATTCAAGCTAATCTTTGTATTTTGGTGCATGTTAGGTTTATTTATCAGAAATGTCAAACCCTTGACAAAATGTGTGCTGTGCTTCTCTGTCAGGAGGGGATACAGGTTTACCAATTCAGAGTGGAGGGAAATTCAGTTTTTCTTTAATTCTACTACAAGTTATATTTTTCAAACATAGTGGAATGTGATTAAATGTAATCAATTGTTGCCTTTTCACTTGAAAATCATATAAATCTAAAAGCTGTTGAACTATTAAAGGATCTGTGTATAACTGATGTGAATTATATCAAGGGCAATACACTGAATTTACTTTTTATGACCCAGATATCACATGTACAGGTAAAGATTAGCAGCTGAAGCTGGAGATTTCTAGATGTAAATAAAGTAATTAGTGAAATCACAGGTTCTCACCTTTTTGACTGCTATCATGAATATTCTAGTGTCAATGTTCCAAATGGAAAATTGTGTACTCTGGTACATTATGTGCAATGTCTCTGGGGGCGAAAACTATGAAATTTTGTTTCTTTTTCCAGAAAATTTGTCTAAGTAGATGAAGAAGTGAAGATAGGGTCATTTTAACCAGGTGCTCTACAGCATGAAAAACTGTGTGCCAAGCACTTGGAAGAAGCAGTGGGATAGAAACAGAGTTTAATAAGACTGCCTGCTAGAGATGTATAATTGCTATAATGCTGAGACTTTTGGGAAACATGGAGGCCAAAACCAGAGCTGCACAGTCATATTATGAAGCAGTTAAAAATAACAGCATGACCACCTCTAAATATAGAAAGAAAAATTCGGTTTGCTTGGAATGTATCTGTGCTTTTGGCCTTTGTATTGCAAAATGATTTTGAAAAAGTATGAACCCGGGAGACTGCCTGTACTGTGAATTAGCTGTAACTGCCTTATTACAAAGAAGGCCAAGGATGGTGTTTTTTAACCATGCATTGTTGAAGTCAGCAGGAGTCTTACCCCTCATTTCTGTAGAACTGAAAATGTTTTAGGCCGACGCAGCACTTTCAAAATCTCAACCTTTTTGTTTATGTTTTGATTAAAATGAGTAACTTTTCTGTTATGTTTCTGTTGTATCCTCCCCTCCACACACAGACCCTCATCTGGGAGCAGGAAGAATAAAGATTGACACTGTTTTAATGCAGCCAGTAAACAATGGTGTTTCTCAGTATTCTACAGCCATAAAAATCTGGATACATTGAGGACATGTTAAATTGTTTATGCACTGAAGAGGTGTTAATTTAGCATTTAAGAAGGAGGGTTAATTAAAATGAATATAAGAAAATTAAAGCCTCCAGATTCTTCCTTAGAAATCAATAAATGAAATTCAATTGACATGTTAATGAGTAGGAAAACTACACAGACAATGGGCATCAGCCACCTCAGATTAAAAAAAAAAAAAAAAGACAAAATACATTTAAATCTCATTTCTATTTCTTCTCTGGAAATGTTGTACTGGTGGTTTAGACTGCTTTTCCAATGCTGACATGAAGAAAAAGATTAAATCCATGAACCAGAGACTGTACTTATTCAGTTGTAAAATATCATAGGGAAGAAATGACATAGATTTGCAGACATTCCTATTCCTATACACACTAAACATAGTGGGGCTTTATTGTATCTGACACTGTGCACTGTGCATATTCTAAATGTTCTGAATGTTTTGTACTAGAAGAGCTGGCCTAGTTAAACACACAGCCATACGGTTAGGTAAGCAGGATTGCCTCATTTAAGACAATGACTTTGAGCCTGTGCTGCCTGACACTTATGGAAACTGGTGACTTCTAAAGTGACTTCAGAGAACAGCAAAGAAATGGGAGACCATAGATGTTATTTGTATTTGTGTCAGAGGTGATATTTCTGAAAAACACTGCAAATGACAAAGGCTGGAAATCACCGAGTTAAGAACTTGTGTAAAGGATTTTCTGTGATGGAATCAATTTGCTTAGCATCTTGATGAATTAACCCTCGTCTGCCAAAAAGCAATACAGTGACACTTGTTATTTGCATTGTTTCTATAAACATATGTGTGCTCTAAGCCATGGGCTAGACATGTTCATTTCTGTGTGCAACACCCAAGGGCTAGTAGTAGCAAGCTGTTAACCAAAGGCTTGCATTTACCTGGAGTACAAGACAAAACGTACATTTATAGGGCATGAAAGAATATTCATATATATGATAAGATTTTTTTAGAACTAATTAACAAGCTTTTGAACCCGGGAGAAGCTTCAATTTCAAGGTGAAATTAAATCAAACTGTGATTAGGAAATTGTTTATTCATCTTTTGCAGTTGTCTTGATTGTTTTGTTTGTTTTCCAGAAGCACCTGGACCTGGCTAGTCCTGAAGTCAGAGAACTGTTCTAATTCTTAAGGACTCCAGCTCTCAAGTAGAATTGCTGTGTTTCAATAAACAGCTTCAAGTGTCTGGGCAGGGGGATCAGAGCCACCATTCACCCATTTTTTATATACTGGTGCTATGCAAACACGTATATAGTAGACAAACTTCATTGTCCAAGGAAATGAGATTAATCTGAGAAAATTTAGATATTTAGAGTGCAAGGATCTACATCTTCACTTATCACTTAAAGTAATTTTCATCAATGTGGAAAAAGACAATTCTGCAGAACAATTTGCCATACCCTGGTCTGTGTGCTTAAAGAGGAGCAGAAGCAATTTACCCTAATGAGCCTGTTACTCACTTTGAGGTTAAAAGGGTGCCAGGGTGACTCTCAAATACATCTCACCCTCATTGTAGTATGGCTTGCACAGGAAGCAGAGAGGGGACGGAAATTTATAGATGAGTATCTGAATAATTCTAATTGTAGTTACTAATATCCAACAATGAAGAGAACTGTAAGTGCAGATCTCAGTATCTCATCAGTCTTCAATGACTAAGAGACTGTTACCTGTACCAGGTTCACCCTCACTTAATCTCAGCATGATTTTGTGCATTTCTATAAACACTTTCTTTTCAGGAAGCAGGCACTGAAAGTAAACAGGTCTTGGGTGTGACTTGCTGTATTATTGGGTGTGTAAAGACAAATGACCTCTGGTTTGTCATTACCTAACTCTTAACAAGGAAAGCACAAAGCATGACTTTCTAATATAAGCACAACATAAGAAACATACCTTCCTGTTTGTTGCAATACACAGAAACCAAACCCACCATAACATCCTTGTTCAAACCAGACAGCTGCAAACAGACAACTCCCATCAGTTTGCAAATTCTTTGATTTGTTTAGGAGTTTGAATTTTATTCTGCTTATTTCCAGAGCTTTTATTATTCATATCTGAACTCTATACAAAATCTAGTCTTTTATGCTGCAAGTAATCATCTAAGTTCCTAGCATTTGATCAATTCCAGAAACAGTGAGAAAAATTGAGATGATGAGTCTTTAGAGCTCTGGGGATGTAAGGGAAAGAAATTAATATTTTCAGAATAATTTTGCTTAGCCAGCACCCTGGTATATCTGGATTTTGTTGAAAGAAGAGAGCAAGGGAAGCATGTGAAATTATTACTCATTAATATCCTAAGGAAAACAGTACCTTTGTCACATATTCTGTCACAAAATATATTTTTTCCTATGACAATCTCCCCACTGTTGTAACCAGTCTGAAGTATTCCCATTCAGCTGTGAATGGTATTTCACTCAAACCTTTCCGTTTACAGTGCCAGTTATTTTTTCTCAGCATAGTTGCCTGCAGAGATGACCCTTGATTTCAAGCACTACTCCCAAAGACAAACACAGCTGGATGTCAAAAGAAATCAGCCCAAAACAATATCTAACATATATCTGAACCCCCCACATATTTTTACTTGTATTTTGATGCCAGTCTCCACATCAGACCCAACAATATTTCAAGAAAACAGCAGTACTGAATGACAGAATCATATTTCACTCACAGTAGGTTATCCTGGACCTTTTTTCCCTTTAAATATATTTTGTAACCTTTTGTGTGTAGGATCTGCTACACCACTAAAAATGTTTTCCAAGGGATTGGACTACTGTTTTTTAAAGGACTAAACAATCCAGTTTCTCTGAATTTATTTATTTAAGTAATTCTTTCAGCAAAGTCATTGCGCTGACTTTTTTGGTGGTTTTTTTCCAGTTTAATAGTAAAATTCCTACTGTTTTTTCTAAATTTTAAAGCAGTACCTGAATACTAACCTAAGCCCTTTCAAGTCAGGAGCTAAAAGATAAGACTGCATACTGAGTTAGACTGAATGGGTGTCTCTTCAGAGAGAGAATTTAAAATCTTTAAGGTCACAAAAGCCTTTGTCCCAGAGAAGCCTATATTTAATCTTTGAATTGTGTTTGGGAAAGAGAGTGAAATACAAGAATAAGCAGGTATATATGGCCTACAATGTGTGTTCAACTCTTCTGCCTTATTCCCAAGAGTAAACTAAGAAAACCCTTAGGTTTGTTTGTTTGTTTGTTTGTTTGTTTGTTTGTTTAACTGGGGGAATAGATTGGCCCCTTTCAATTTACCTCTTACCACTGTAGTTCCTTGATTCCTGACATTGTATCCTGACAAGCCTTTCCTCTACTTTTTTTTTTTTGCAGCTAAGAACATACAAAAAGCTCTCCTGAATCACCCACACCACCTCCATGATGTGGTGAGCAGACACAGAATATGATCTCTGGGCAGAAGATGCACTGTTTGCATCAGTGATGTCCCGTGCCCCCACGGCTCTGCCAAAAGACTCTCCCAGAACACTGTGCTTTAGCATCATTCCGCTTTCAGGCACAAGTGTATTCATGGCCTCTTTATGCCTGCTTTCTCATGAACTGGTGAGTCTCTGTCTTCACTGATGTTTGCACCCTGGCCAGCTTTTTGTCTTCTAAGGTGAAGAAAATGAGCTTCTCTAGTCTCCTGTCATGATAAGGAAGTCTCACTAGTTTCAATGAATTTATTAGCCGTGATCCCACATGGTCAAAAGTAATTGCATTTTCTTGGATGCTGGGTGAGCTCTCAGCAAGCACTTTTACAATGATATAAACATACTTTCTCTAGAGGCACTTCTCCAGGTGATTCACCCCTGGATGCCCTCTCTGTTTGAGTGGTAACATCGTGCCAGCAATTCACTGTCCCTGCTGTGTTGTTTGCCTTATGTGATGACCCTTCAGCTCACAGCAAAAGCTATGATTAGTTCACTTCTTTGAAGCATCCAGGTTTTCTTTCTTTCTGTGAGATATTATGCTTTTTTCTCTGAAGAAAAGATATCTTCCAACTCTGAGCTATTATTGCATCCACACTTTTGTATTTTGCTCAATAATGATAATTTGAAGGAGGGCTCAAATCCAAACTGTGATGAACTCTACTGATAATATTTCTCTATATGAACAGTTCCTCTTTCATGGAAAACCAATTTTCATTTACACAACAAAGTGTTATTTGCATTTTCACCTCTTCTCTAAATTTATAATTTCTACCTTCTCCAGCTAATATAATTTTTCCTTCTCTATTGAATCAAAAGATTCACCAAAGTACAAATCTCTCGATGCACTATTTTTTCTTTGCTTAGAGAGGGAAACTAGTCTAGCAGCCTAACCTGATACAATCTTCATTTAGCAATGTTTAAACTTCCTTGTTACCTCCATGCCATATTTTTGTTCTTCATCCAACACTTGATCAATATCTTCTGTATTTTGTAGTAAAGAGATCATATGGGCAAACTTCTGCTTTATTTGCAGCTCTGCCACAGTAATATGGAAAGGGGTCAATAAGCAAGAGAAGGCTATGAAGTTTTAGTCCCCTCCATGTCTCCTTCATTTGTATCCTAATCAGATTCAAAGGAGTGCTGGTAAGAGGAAGACTATGACAGCACAATATCTTCAAGATTTATGCTCTTTCAAGAGCATAGTGGTTTTTTTCACAGTAACCCACAAGAAAATGTTAAAATCCATTCTTAAATAAAGAAAGCTTTAAGCAAGAATTTAACTTGGTACTTTCAAAATAAATCCTTACATGGCAAAAAAAAAAAAAAAAAAAAAATAGGATTGACCATTTTCCAAGGAGATTCAATTCTCAGCTTTTATCATGAATTATGAAGCAGATGCATGTTCAGGTAAATGTAAGTTCTTGCTACATCTGAATTCTGCATTATAGATTTTGAAGTTATAACGTTCTTATTACTTAATTTATAGTTATTTTTATTTTGCTTTTAATCCTTATTTATATGGTATGAAAAGATCAGGAGCAAGCATTTTATTGAGGAAGCAGACTATGTTTTAGGCAAACAGATAGTAAAATATTAATAGTTGACAAATTTTCTCCACGCCAGAGTGAACATCTTTATTGATCACAAACATTATGATCACAAACTTTGCATATAAAACACATGAATCAAAGTGTGCTATTGTGCCTTGCAAGCCTTAAATTATAGTAAACTTTTTCAAGAACTGTGTGGCTGTTTAGTGAAAGGTAATACAATATGATAAAGCATCAAAATGAACAGCTTAGTATTTTATAGCTTCAAGCCTGTATAAAATGCATGTATATATAAAAAAGGAAAAGTCTTTGTAAAAATATATATATATATATAAAAAATAAAAATATATATATTAAATATTAAATATTATATATAATATATTAAATATTATATATATATATATTTTAATATATATATTAAAAATATATATATATATATAAAAAATAAGGTTAGGGGACCAGGGATAGTGTTTTATCTGTGATACACCATGCTGTTGAGAGGCTCTAATTTCAATAACCACATCTCAGTGTAAAAAAAAACGGGCTCTACTTTATATTTTTACCACCCTAAGAAGGCCTCACTGAATTTCTGGTCTCCATCTGTATTCCAGACACATACTTTCAGAATTTTTTAGATGTCTGAATGTTGTTTGATTTGCATCCAACTTGCTGACACAGCCCCAGTTTTGTTGCAGATCAAATAATCTAGCTTTTTGGAGGCAAGTGATTAAGAATTCTTATTGATGATTTATACAGTCCTGAACAAACTCATTTTATTTGTCTTGTCATAACCAGCTTTAATTTTCTGTTCTGCTAGTAAAAAGCTTAGCGCTTGTTTATTGTACTTCTTTAATGTCAACAACCTAATCTACTTTAAAGAGCAAAGTCAATATTGTATTTTATTAAAATAAATGTGAAGTTTAATTATATGTTTCAGTTAACCTTGGATTTGTGTTAGCTTTTGTTATTTTCCATAAGTAAATCTTTATTCAAGGCCCTTTTGTCCTTCTTCTGTCCGTATTGAAGGAGTGTCTCTTGCAGGGCTGGTTGTAAGGGGCATATCCACTTTTCCACTCTGGTACTATGGGCTTTCTGCATTTGGCAGCTGTTCTAGGACTAACAACCATTTTACTTCATAAAAAATTGTACAGGGCATTGAGCCTTTGCTCTCTCTCTCTCTCTCTCTCTCTCTGCATTGGATCTCTGTAGTGATTTGGGAATCTGTGGGCTACCCTTGGCAGTGCCATGGGGTTGACTGGGGTAACACAGGACCTACAGGGACAGCTGTATGACAGCTTGAGATCGAGCTGGCTGTGCTGCACGTAGGCAAACAAACCGAATTCCCCCTGCAAAACAGAGCCACCTAAAATGAGCAAATAATTATTTGAATATTCATCTCAAGATGAAACTATCACAAACCAAATGTGTCCTACCAAATGTTGGCCTCCAGGCCACTGAGTCTATCTGTAATATGATGAGGGATAAGGTATATATGTTCCAGGTTCTGCTTAGTTATCATTTGAACCTGGAGTTAAATTTAATCCTTCAACAGATGCATAACAGAAATGTCAGAAGCAAGACCTGTACAGAGAGTTTTTACTGCTGCAACTAAGGAATATTCAGAAAAGTTGGAAGTTTCTCTATGGACTAGAGAAAAGTTTACTTTATGCTGAAGGCAAACCTGAATATCTACAGTTAGACTTTTTTCTTGTTTTTTAAAAATGAATTTAAATTTGTTTCTGTCATCATAAACACATTTATAAAGGGAATGTTGAAGTAGTCTTTTGTTCTTATAAATTCACTTTAATCTTTAGTTTAGTTTAATTTAGTTTTAAGCCTTTAATTTTTAGAAAAAAATTGAATTTTGGAACCCAATTACTTCCTTCTCAAATTAAACAACTTCAGAAATAAATAGACTTCTATCTACAAGTACAAAAAGCTTCTAGAAAGTTTCAGAATTTTTACAAGTTTCACATTGGCCTTATTTTCAAGCAGTGCCAAGGCCAGAATTCTCATAAGCACAGGTTACATTGATTCAGCAGGGGTAATGCAAGGACTTGAAATGAAACTTCATATATTATAAAGTGGGAGAGGTTCAGAAAGGGTAGTTAAGCATTTAACAGCACCTCTTCCTTTATTTTCCTGTTTTTATTTCTTCACAGTTTCTGAGGTACTGCTATCAAGCATGCTATCAAACATAATCTCTTAAGTTTTGTCAGTTCAAATTATCTTTCCACCATCAAACTGTTATTGCCAACAAGATATTGATTCAAGACAAATTTGTCCTGCCCAATTAAGATTATTCTCCTGAAGGAACATGAACTGATCAATATTGTCTGTGAACAGACCCCCTCCAGCCTCATTCAGACCCCAAGAGCCATTTAATCTAGTAAATGAATGCATACAGACAAGGTATTAGCTATTAATTAATTTTGATGACAGTTCTGTATTCATCTTTTGTTTTGCAGTAAAAGAAACCTCCACCTCCTTCACCTCCAAAAGGAGGGGTTCAGCCTAGCAGGATAAAAATCACCCCTACACAGCCTATATAATGTTTCTTTGGAGCAGCAAGAATTGACTTGTGTGTGTTGGAGGATACTTCACTGAACTGACTAGCAAAGGTGAACAAGAAAAATCTAAATAGACACCTAATAGGTAGGGGAAAGAAAATCCCACATCCCACTGGTGATAACTTTATGCCCTATAGCATGAGAGTTGATTATCCTTATCATAATGGCAACATACATAATGACAAATGTTATTAGTGATCATAAAATTATCCAACCCTTTAGAATTTCTGCCACAGTATTTAAATCAAATACCTCCTTCAACTATAAAACCCAAATTGCTGAATACGGATTGCATACAGATGTGTATCTCTTTTTTCATTCTAAACTCAATTCCAATTTAATTTAACCATGACTTTTTCTGTGCACCATATCTTTCATAATTTTCTCAGTAAGTCCCCTAATTTCTCCTTGTGCAGCTAAGTGATTCCAACCTTTGGGACACTTCTATTTATGCTCTCTGTATTGCCATTTATTTTGCCTTCTGATGATTTTGTAATTTCGGGTATGTTTTTCTTAGTACTGAGTGACTTCATTTGGATTAAGGGCTACAGAAGTATACTATTCCTCAGTGTCTTTTAGTGCAGCTGACATTTTTTTGGCTTTACAGATTTTATTCTGTTTCACCACACTTGCTAAGTTGTTCACAGTAATTTTCTTCAGAAAATCCCACAAGAAAAAAATATCTATATGAAAAACTTTGTCTATTTTGTCTGTTATTACAATAGTTCACAATATTTTGGTGTTTCTACACTGAAATAAAAAATTAATACTTTGCTGTCAGGAGGTTGAGTTCGTTTCTACTACTATTTTTCTTTCTCTGATGGTTTAAAAGAATGAAGTGATCCCACATTCTTTTATTTTTCTACATTTTAAGAGGATGAATTTTGATGTTATTTTATGGTACTTTTGATTGTTTTGTGATGGGTAAAACTGCTGACAATAATACAGGCCATGCTATGAAATTAAGATCATTACTTCATGTGTAGTGTGTTCACAAGTGGAAAGAAATTTTTCCTTCTCTTTGAGTAATAAAATTTTCCACAGACAGTGAGCCAAAATTTTGGTTATGTGAGTGAGTGCAGGTCCTCCAAGGTCAGTGTTGCTCCTCTCTTAAGTTCAATAGGGAATAGGTCGGGATGAGTCCTTCGATGAATGTGGAGAAAAAGATGGATAGAATTCAAAGCATTACATTTCATGAATAGGATATTGTCACAGGACAATGTGCTTGTTGGTCTGTCCTCTCTTGGGGAAATTATGGTCATTTACTTTCTGGAATAACTTTACGTCTTTCACAAATGTATGCAGACTGGAAATCTTGAGAAATCACAAATACTAGATGAAATCACACAATGGAGTGAGTCTTCAGGTGGAACACATTCTATCTTGTGACATCACACTGAGGTAAATGTATGTCCCATTTAATTTCTGTGTTTGAATTTTCCTCCCTGTCTTCTAGAGGAGTTTTGAATTTTTTCTAGTTATTCAGGTCTAGTGTTAGCTGTTGGAACCAGCTCCTTTGGTCTCATGTCCAAATAGGTTGGGCAGTCTTTTAGACATCAGTACTACAACTTTTTGAATTTTAAGATAAGTGTTTAAATGTAATTCAATTAAACCAAAACAAGTCTATACAGATTTTCTACAGAATTACTATGATTCTGGTTTCCTGCATTTAATTGGAAAATACAAAGCACTGTTTGTAGTTTGAGACACTACAGCTGATCTGTATGAACAAAACAACAAAGCATTTTAAAAATGCATGTGCCAAAAAGTGAGAAGTTCTTTTTCTGCAGATAGAAGAACAGCACTATGGGGTGCCCTGCTTGCTTTGTCTTATTGATGTTATGTCAAATATGGTCAAAAAACAAGCAAAATGATCATTTTTCCAACCACTGCCACTGTGGAAGCTAAAAGCCAAAATATTATCTTCCTGGCTCATGAATCAATAACAGGAATTACAGGTCATACTCTTCCCCAGCTGCACCTGTATTATTTAATTGTGAAAAAAATTCAGCCTTCCTTTAGATCTGAGGAAGACAGCTGGTCTGCTGCTACTGTTTCACTGCAATAACTGGAATTCAAGGGCATTATACTAATTTACCTTGGGGAGTGAAAATCCCTTGCCTTTCATGGGAAGGCTCAAAGGCTGAGTTGCACTCATTCTCCCAGGAGACTCGCGCAGGATTCTAAAGGATAACCTACTCTTTTTAAACCTCGTTGCAAACAGTTGTGTGACGTTGCACTGTTCTTTCATGTGCAGCTCTGTGTCCCAGCATGTGCTTACACTTTGAGAAGGATCTTCTATGTAAATCCCTCCCTGATATCAGAGGCCTAGTCAGAGGCAGTTGGTGCTTTAAAGTTATTGAAGAAAAGGTGCTGGAGATGTGCGTGGTATTACTAGGTGCTGCCACGAGGCTACATCAAACCCTGTGGTGAAGATCTGTCTGGTAGCTATTTTACTGTCATTTGAGACACTTGGAGCAGCAGCAGCTAAAAGATTTTATTCACTCAAGTCTAGAATGAAAAATTAATAGATAACAAGTCTGTCATTCCAAAAGACCCCCTTTTATTATAATGTTCACAGTAGATGAAACTCAGTGTTAGAGAAACTTCAGGAAATCCTCAAATCAATACATACAGCAGAGCTACCTTCCATTCCTAACCATCAAGGAAAAAAGGATTTGCAGAATATATGTTCCTCTTTCATTGAGTCTGTAAGACCTCAATTATCTGAAAATGGAAAGAAGACAATTTCAGGGTTATAATTAGATTTTGATTCTGTAGAAGTGAACTTTAGCATATGGATTGCAATTAACTCCTCCTGACAGTTAGAACAAAGTACAGAGATAAATGATGTCATACCTGTTAAACAAAAGGTCAGATTCAAACCACAATTTAAGTGCCAGAAAAAAGGCTCCTAAGAAATTTTCAGCTGTTTATATTCCAAATTTCAATTTTGGAAAGCCCTTTCAACTGCCTACTGACATTAGCAACTGAACTCTGGAGGGCTCCATTTCCAATGTCCCTCTGTGTACCCTGAGTCACACCAAAGCATCTCAGGTGGGTAAATGACTCCCTAACTCTTGGATAAGGCACTCATGGGATAGACACTGGGCTTTTGGCTTTAGTTTCTCACTGTACATTAAGTGTTACTGACTGAATCACCAAAAGAGTCTTCGGAGAAGCAACCTGGCTGGTAGGTCAAGATTCCTGGTGCTCTCCTGGGTGATGACTTCAAGAATCTCAGGCCTAAATTTTCTATCTTCAGAAGAAGTTCTCTGGCTGTTGGCTGCTACATTAAAAAGGGGTTCTCTGGTCACCCTTGACTCCTCTGTTTTGAAACAGAATAGAGCTGTGCTCTGCACTTGGTAAAACAGAAGAAAAGTTTCTCTCTCAGGAGTGACTCCTACATCTGTTGCAACAAGCACAGTCCTATCTACCTGAGAGAAAGGTGCTACAATAAAGCCCTGCCCTCTGCAATCCTTTTTGGGCATGTTTGGACAGTCCTCAGATCAGGGTATGACCCTGTTAGGGGAACACTAGAACATATCAGGACACTGGGAACTTAAATCCTAACAATTCAACGAGTTTGATAAACTGCTTTTCCCAGGCTGTCTTCTGTTTTGCCACCTGGAAAATGGATCAAATTATGTTGATCCACTATTGCAGTATTTAAATGCAAGGAGGACAATTATTGGAGAGCTTTGTCAAGTGGTGGGTGATATATACATGTACAATTTCTACACATACACTGTATAGGTAAGATACAATATATACAATATTTTACCAAACACTTTGCAGTGAAGTTCTGTTCTAGGTGGGTTCTAGTATTTTTCTATATATTGCTTTTTATTAGTAGAGTATGTGTGACTGGACAAAGCATTTGAATGTATTGTCTTACTGATTTTCATGTAAAGTACATTAATTTTACACAAGAAAAGTAAAATACATCTGTACTTGATTGTTGGATTGTCAGGCAGGCAATTTCTCCCAAGTTATGTTTTTCTTTCCCTCCACTGCAACCTTAGTTACAATTCAAATTGTCAATCTAATAAAAACTGCTGCACTTTTCTCCATATTTGTTCTTGACCACACTGCAAGTGAAAGAAAGTATTAAAAATTTCATGAGAAAGCATATTATGATGCTCCAAGCTGGCTTGTTTGAACAAAAAATTCCAAAGATGGTAGTAATCCTTTAAACAAATTTCAACATTTTCTTTGTTAGTCAAAACCACACTATGGGATGATTTCTTGGCTGATACAAGCTGTGATTATTGTGCATAGCAATTTATACCAGGTTAATACTTTACTTTGTGAATCCTATGTTGATTTTTACATGAAAGAGAGACATTTAAAACAAATGTGTTCCCCCATTGTAACAATGAATTTAAAATATTGTATTTTAAAAAATTGATTTTCACGGTCCTCAGCTTATCTCAAAGGAATTTCTTTTAAAAATCTAAAAAGTTTTATACATGTTTAGGATTATAAAATGGTGTTTAACTTTACATAATAAGTGTACAGATCCTATTGGTACAGCAATGAATAAGAAAATATTTATGTTCTCTCACATTTTTCTGCAGATTCAGAATTTCACCTATTTTTCCTTTGAACTTAATCTTTTGCATATATGAGTAGAATAATACTCAACAGGTAATAATATTATCACTACTACTTATACATTTAAAAAATTATTATTATTATTATTAATTTTATTATTATTATTATTATTTCTATTTATCAGCAGGCTTTGCATTAAACAAGAAGAGTTTGTTTCAGGGAAATCACATGTATGGAAATGATAATTATTTTTTAATTGGCAGAATGATTTTTCTGTCTGTCACTTTCCAGTTTTGATGCTAGGTTGTTCAGGACTTCTGTTGTGTCCCCCCTCTCTCCTCACATTTCCTTTTTAAATATTACTCTTCTGCTATGCTTTCTTTTCTTCTCTTCTGCTCTCTTTCTCTATTTGTATTCTAGTTTCTCATCTGCTTAGCTAGAATACCTGAAGAAATCACAATATGGTACATTCTGACTACAGCCCCTTTTAAAGACACTTCCCTCTACAGAACCAAGAGGAGAAATCTAATCAACCTTCTACACCTGTCCATAATCCAGAGTATCACACAGGTGTAATGGCAATCCTTGAGCCTCTGACTGACAGAAAATTTTAGATTTTCACTGAGAAGCAGCTCATAATTTAATCATGTGATTGAGCAAAACTCTCACCACCTCTTTCTCTGTGCTAGTGTGACAGGGGAAAGATTCAGGCCATACTTGGAAGGTATCAACCAACACCAATACATACTTGTATCCTTCTTTATGTGGCAACTCAGCAAAATCTACTTACTAGTAACCTCCAGGAAGATCTCCTGCCTTTGTTACCCCTGACACTACCCTTCTGCTTGTATCAGGGTTGTTTTGATGGCAGATTTCACATTTGCTTAATATAGGTTGGACAATTTTGGTCATTCCTCTTCCAATTACTACCTTTTTCAGATATTTAAAAAGGTTTTCTGCTCCCCAGTTGGTGCCTTCATGTTCCTGCTGAGCTGTCTGCCAAAGTCAGCTAACTTGTTCGCTTTTTTGTTTTGAAGGGGAAGCAAATTGTTCTACCAGAGATAATGAAAGACCAGTGATAATGGACAGTAAATTGTATTCAGAGACTTTTGTGTGTTTTGAAGTCCTGTGGTTCAGCACTTCTGTCTATTGAAATTAACTTTTATATCATGGTACTCAATCATTGCCCAATGTTCAAAAGGACACCTGCAAAACTGTCCTGTGAAGGAGGCTGCAGATGGCAAGTGATAAAACCATAAGGCTCCCCCTCTCTGCAGTTTATCATGCTTTTTCCTTTATTTGGAAGGTGCACAGTGATGTTAGTAAGGCACTCCACTTAGGCTGCTTCCCTGAGAGTTCAGATTAATTGATTGAAGTGGACTGTCTTGGCTGTTCTTTTCCCACTCAGCCTCCTGCCTTTGCATGGAGTTGTTCCAGACATATTGTTCAGAGCTGGCTCATCCCCACATAGCATGAAAATGTGCTGGGGCTCCTTAATATTCCTGGAAGGATTTTCTCTGTGTCATGTAAAAATCCACTGCCTGGGATGGGAACTGAGCTCACTGTCTGTGGCTCCCACCACAAGTACTGCAAGCAAGAATTTATCCATTCCATATTTTTAGCTGCTAAGTATGAAAAAGGATCAAATATACCTGGAGGATTTACACATTTTTTTTTATTTCAATTTCTACTAAACACCAACAAATTAACTTTCTGCCATTAAAGCAAGTGAGTGTGTCTGACGTTCTGCTGATGGCCTCTGAAAAAAGACAGATATGCAATCAGTAAAATGTTTCTTCTCTCTGAGTGAGGGTAGGACAAAGTGTCACCCAATGCACAAATCTTCACAACCTTTTCAGCTCAGACATGCCCCATTAATAGTAAAACAAAAGCAAATAGAACTGAAGCATCTACTTTCTTGAAAGAATACCAAGATGTTTACTTAGTAATTTAGACACCTTACCTGAGAAAATAAAGGAATCATTTATCTGTCAGTAAATTACAGCTAAAAGTATTGGTAATTATATATTTGTTTCGATGTAAATACTGGATGTCCCAGAAGAGGATCTTATTTGGTTTTTTATATTGTTTTTTTATTTAGCTTTCTCTGAATTTTTAACTTTAAGGCTTTAGATCAAAACAAATAAAGTTCCTTCCCTATGGAGGAGTGACAGGCACAGTTTTATATTTACTGTTATTGAGAAGAAGTTATTCCCTTTTTCATTATGCAAATAGAACCAGAAATAATTAGAAAGTATGGTAATAATATATGCAAATCCCAGCACTGACAATTTGTGAGATGTTCCTATTTTATGTGATAGCTTTTGACTTGCAAAGCACAAAAATATAGCATGCTTTGTATAACTAGGAGGAAACAACTCCAGATGATACGTTCAGTTACCTTCCTAAAAAAAATAAAAGCAAAGAAATGTGTGTTAAAATTCTCTTAAATTTACTGATAAAAAAGAGCAGATCTTTTGGATCAGCTTCTCTCCTTTCATGATAACAGGCTACTGCCCTGTCACATATTCCTTTTCTGCAAACTGGTGGAGAGTAAGCTTTTGCTTTCATGTCTTCTTCTGAAAAGTTTCTCATAAATTATTCATACTACACATCTTCACAATTTTTGGCAAAAGTTGGTTCCAGTCATGTGGACAATTTCATTTAACATAATAAATCCTCTTTTACTTTCATGACTTATTTATGGGAGGAAAGCAATCAAAATGCTCTAAGCTTCTATTTTTCTGTACTGACCAAGGTAAGCTGTCTTCATCTTGCAGTTTGGTTCTTTCTGAATGTTTTGATTTCTCTTCTAGTCCGTGTTGAACACAGAGGGATGAAAATTTTGTCCAGCATCCCAGCAGGAAGTTTTTTAGAGCCTTGTTGATTTGCTTTAGCAGTTTCTGAAAATAGGGATCTAATCTCATTTCCACTCATTACCACCTGTTGATAATGACTTTAGTGTTGCTAAGCCTCACCTTTAACTGCACAAAGTTCATTTCTATAACTGATAGGAGCCTTAAAACAGAGTGAAAAACCCTGAATGTGAGGCTCTGGATGAAGAATACCTCTGTCATGCACAGCTGAAGAGAGAAGGGAGTAGCAGCATGGGGGGCCCTGTATTACCTTGGTGCATGAAATACACAGTTGTGTCCAAAGATCAGAAAGTCAGGAAGAGACGTTGAAGAATCAGAAAATGGTTGTGGAAATGATGGCTGGATAGATGCTGCTTCCATGTGAATCTCTCAATATGTAGGCTTGAAAGGTAAGGAGCGAAAAAAGTGAACGAGAGTCACCCTCTCCAGTTCTCCAGCCATCCTTGTGTGAAGAGGAGAGAGAGAATAAATAAAAATCAGCTCACTCAGTTCACACACTTGAGAATGATCAGGATTTAGCTCCTTATCAGCAATGCTCTCTCTGAGCATACATCATTCACATAATTCTTTTGTCAAATCCTGGGTCCCTAAAGGATTAGTGCTCACTTTTTAAAAACTTATGTGAACTCAAATTTGCATTTCCCATTTCACTCTTCCTCTCTAACTACAACGTAATTCAGACCCATTTAACTGATATAAATTACATTTTAGGACTAGCTAGTTAATTATGCTAGAGATAGATATCTCAAAAAAGGAAAAAAGATGGAGGAAAAGTAACAGATTGGATTCAATAGAATGTAGTACCTGTATTAAAGAGAACCTGTAATTTTTAAGCAATCTTTGATAATAAAGTCAGCCCTTCTGGTGTAGCTTAGTTTTATGTCAAATAAAGCAGAGGGAAATAATATTTTTCAGGTTTGGTGAAATGAAAAATTGGTGTATAGCTGAGTAAAAAAAAAATTTCAGAATGTTTAGCAACAGTGCTAAACTAAATCAAATGAAAAAAACGTTGTGCTGTTAGGTGAACCTGACATGCTCTGCTTTGCATGGAATTTTGAATCTCTTTGTCTAACCTCAATTTTCTTCTAATTTCAGGCACTGCTTGCAGGAGACCTATTTTTCTGAATTAAGGTCTAAAAAATTCACATGGCTACCAAGGAGTGCCTCTTCTTTATCTCTTTTTGAGGCGAGAAGCAGATCACAGCATCCAAGTGAGGTTCATCTCAGCCTTGTCCAATGACTTTCTGCATCTCCTGATGAACATGAGCGTCCAAGAGCATGTGACCTGGCTGTTGTGCTTGCGGCTAGACTGAAGCCTTCCAAGCTAACAGTGCCCCTTAGTGAATCTGCAGTCCTGGGGCATTTCCTTAGCGGTGTGTTTCAAGCAGTTTGTGTCTAAAAGGATGTGTGCTTGTTACCATCACTGAGGCCCTTATGGCTGCAAATGAGATTCTACATTCCCACAAGGAGTTTAAATGTTTATTCTGGCTGATTTCAAGGGGACCGCAGGATTTAACTTCTTTAGACAGTTCTGAAAATTCTGTTCTGCCTAATTAATGTCTGTTCAGTTCTTGTTAAAAATGTGTATAAATGTGAAGAATTCTTATTGTTCATAAAACATCTTTGCAGCAGGTTAAAAGGAATTTATGAAAGCAATATAGAAAGATTTATAAAGAAGTGATCAGATGCTTGGATGTGAATCTTTTTTGCAAACAATTTACACACTGCAATAGAAATAGAAATCACAAAATATGCATGTGAGACAAATAGTTCAAGAGGCAACAGCTGGACTCAAAAGCATTGAATTTTTAGCTAATATGGATGGGAAAAGCTGTCATTTGGACCTAGTGAACTTCAGTTTAAGATTACGTCAAAAAAAAATCACAGAAAAAAATTGAATTCCTGATTTCCTCAGCAGGGCTTATCAATGGTTTAGGACTGAAGAATTTTTCCTCATAAGTGATGTATCTCCCAATTTCCCAAGTGTATCAGTAGAAGATGTTGAGTGCTCAGCACTGTTGAAAATCAGGTCACCTTTGTAAAAGATTAAAAGATTAAAGGATGGAATTCAAAAAGAGCTCAACATGAAGTTGTGGATGCATGTAGAGAACAGAGGCATACACAGGGTGGAAGCAAGGACAGGTAGCCTAGAAGAATACAGACACATTATCTGGTAATCCAAGGACAAAATTAGGCAAGCTAAAGCCCATTTGCTTTAGCCAGGGATGTCAAAGATAAGATGACCTTCTATAAATGCATAGGTGGCAAAAGGAAGAATGAGAAAACTGTGGGCCCACTGCTCAAGAGGAGAAGGGACCTGTTAGACAGGACATGGCTGAATACCTTCTTTGTCTTGGGTTTCACAAGCAATGGCACACTCCAGGAGCTTCAGGTCCCAAAGGCCAGATGTAAAGAATGGAGCAAGGAAATTGCTCTGTGGTGAAGAATAAGGTTACAGAATGCTTAAACAACTTGGCCATACATAAATTCATAGACCGATAGGACATACCCATGAGTGTTGAGAGAGCTGCCAGATGTCCCTGCAAAGTCACTCTCAACAACCTTTGATCAGTCATGATGACTGAGAGAAATGCTTGAAGTCCAGAGAAAAGTAAGTATCACTCTTATCTTTAAAAAAGGCAACAAGAAAGACCCAGAAAACAATAGGATAGTCAGCATCACTTCTACCGTTGGGAAGGTGAAAGCTAGAAAACCATTTTCACGTGCAAGAAGAAGAAGATCATTAGGAATAATCAGCATTCATTCATCAAGGGGAAGTAATGCTTTACCAACTCAATAAACTTGTGTGGTAAAATGTCCTGGTAGATGAAGGAAGGGCAGTGAGCGCAGTCTAGATGGACTTCAGTAAGGCCTCTGAGACTGCCTCCCATAAGTTCCTCATAGACAAGGTGTTCCCAAATGGGCTGGTCAAGCAGACACAGAGGTGAGCAGAAAACTGCCTGAAAACCACCCAGAGAGCAATGATGAGTAGCACAAAGTCTAGTTGTAGACCAGGAGCTAGCAGAGTACACTAGGAGTCCATACTGCATCCAATCCCTTTTAAGACCTTCATTAATGATCTGGGTGCTGGCGCAAATTCTCTTCTTCAAGTTTGCTGATGACAAAAAACTAGGAGGAATGACCATCCAGAGGGACCACAAGAGGCTGTAGGTATGGGCTGACAGGAACCTCATGAAGTCCCACAAGGAAAAGTGAAATGTCTTGCACCTGGGGAGGAGCAACCCCAGCCACCAATGTGTGGTAGAAGTCTCCCATCTGGAAAGCAGCTTGTCCTGACGAACACCAAGTCCAATATGAGGCAGCAGTGGGTCCTTTCCACAAAGGTAAATAGAATTCTGAGCTTCTTTAGGTGAAGTAATGTCAGCTGATTGAAGGAGGTGATCCTCTCTCTCTATCCAGCACAACTGATGCCACCATGACACCACTGGTGTTTCCCAATAGGAAAGAGACTAGAACATACTAGAGACATTGCAGTGCAGAGCCATGACTGAGGGACTAGAGCATCCTTTCTATGAGAAAAGACTGAGAGAGCTGAGACTGTTCAGCCCAAAGAAGGGCAGAGAATTCCAATATTTATTATTTTGTCCTTATTTCATTATTTATTTGTTCAATTAAGTTTGAAAAAATAAATTAAAGCATAATGGATTTAACCATTGTTTTGCTTTCTGTTTTTGTTTTTTTTTTTTACCTGTTTGCTTATCAGGATCTTTTTTTAGCCATATTTTAAAAATCTGAATCCAGGTAAGAAGTCCATAATCTACATGGAATACTCTTTCTGAAAACCCTAAGAAGGAAAAATATCAGCAATGAGACTCCTTTTGAAATGACAGAATACCATTTAATTAGGATTATTCCTACTGTTAGATGTCAGTATTGTTTCATGAAAGTCCAACTGGAAGTAGATTTTTACAGCTGTAGGCAAGATAGCTCTTCAGTTGCGAAGTTTGGAAGAGCTAGCTGTTGGTGCTCAGCACCTCATCTATTAACAAGAGACTTTAAATTACATACTCAGTGGAGCAGTAATCATTAGAGCAAACTTGAGATGCACAGTAGAGATTTAATTTCACTGGAACAGTTCCTAATGTAATTCTGTGTAATGCAGATTATTTGAACTAGAATTTTGGGTGGGCCAAAAAAGGATATATGGAAAAAAAAGTGGTGCTGTCCAAAAAAGAGTCATTAGGATCCATTTCAAAAATTTTAATCACATATGATATGTGGGTTGGGCAGCCTGATTTTTTTTTTTCAGCACATAATATATTTTACCTTTATGTATTGTTCATGTATTTGATTTTCTCCTGTCTGTATAATGAAATGTTTTTTTCTCCTGAGCTTTGAACACTGCATAATACCCTGGGGAGTTCTCCAAGGTTATTAGATCCATTGCTTAGCTGCAAGCTACTAGAGGCTACACTAACACTCTCCTCTGTTTGGAAAACTGCTATAATATTTGTGGTCTTGAGCAATGAATAATATGATTAGTACCTGGGGGAATGCAAACAAAAACATTAGCAAAGTACATTTTCCAATATTTAAGAGGGAAGCCAATCCTCAAAACAAAAGTTGCATGTTCTTGAACACTGTCTAATAACATTAACCTGAAATCACTTGATTTAATTGCCCTGTTAAGCAGTTTATTGCATTACTTATGGGATAATAGAATGAGTTCAAAGTGGGTTCATTGCATTATCTTATAAACAATGTACCACATCATTAAACAAGATGATAGAAATCAATGTATTTTATACGAAACAATTATGAAGGCTCATGTAAAGTCTCTAATGTGACTAGCAGAAAGACCTCACTGTGACAAGGGAAAAAGGGCCTTTGTGAGGATAAAAAGACAAAGCAATGTCAAACTATAATTCCCCAGAATCAGATTAGAAGCACAATTTTCCAAAATTGTTAGTTTCCCTGTAGTCTTATATACTGCCCTAAGCCTTTACTCAGAACTAGACAGAAATCTCTTCCTTGGCTCACAGATAATGATTTCTAACAGGTATCTTGTCAGTTCTGCTCTTAGGGAATTTAGCACAGATGTGTGACAATCTTCCAAGCATCTAGCTTACAAACTTGTGATGATCTATTTTGACTTGTGTGTCCAGAGGGAATGCAAATAGAAATGTTTAGAAGAACCCAAAGAGAGGGGACAGCTGATCCAATCTATTCTGGAAGAAGTAATTTCATTTTGTCTGGGGGAACTGACAGTGCAGAGAGAAATACTGGCTCAATATCACATTAGTGACCCTCTGCCTGGTGTGTCTGCCCTTGTTTGTCATGACATCTTCACACTTGTTTTGCTACAGCCCTTGGAATTTATGGATATGTGTATGAATGAGGGGTCCAATTCTGTTCTACATCCCTTCAGAAATGAGAACAGAAAAAAATAATAGAATACCCTTCCAGGGAGCAGAGACTAAATGAGAGTGGCTCAGTGATCCTAAATGATCTGCAAATAATTTTGTTGCTGAGCTTCAGAGTTCAAAGGTGGTGGGGGGAGAGAGTCCAGGAGATGTCAGACCCCTGGCCAAATTCCATTCCTACATCACGAACATTAAATCCTCCCTCTTTCAATAGCTGCTGCAGTGCTGCCCATCTCACTCAGACAGAGTGGACAGGCTTTTCTGTGTGCACTTGAGGGGGTTCCAAGTGATCAAACCAATTCAGATTAGGTGACTAGTGGAGAAGGCATTGGTCTCATTTATCTGCCTCTTTCCTGGTTTGCAATGAAGCTGAGCAATGCAGAGAGTGCAGAGTTTAATTTTGGCAAAGAGCATTTTTTTTCAGGAAAAAAATGAGTTCCTGGCAGTAAAAAATAGTAGCAGGATGTCACAGTAACTTGACTTACAGTTAAAACACAAATTAGGTTCTTCCCAGTAACTTATATCTTTAATCTCTTAGAATTTTTCAATATATTTCAATAAATGAAAACAAATTTCCCTCCAATACAAGGGTGCATTTTTTGTCAGAAATTCTAAGATGGGAGGAAGAAGTACAAATCAAAAAAGATTTGACCAGAAATACTGCTAGTGGCCTTTATCTGAAGGTTTGGTATGATATCAGAAACAAAATCTCTATACATCATAGATGTTTTCCAGAAAAGATGATCTTGTGTGATGAGAGCTGCACTGTCTTGTTCATCAAAGCCATGGCTTATTGACCACAAATGTTTATGAGAGTGTTCAGTGTGGGAAAACTGATTAGTTTCACATACACCATCAGGCCCATCAGATAACAGCTTTTATTTACTACTTCAATAACAAAACGTTAAACAAAATGTCCTGATCTCCTGTGACTAATCTACCTTGCTTTGTATCTCCCTCTGAGATTCATCCTCTGACCAGATTTATAGTTTTAGTTAACCTCAGCTTCAAGCATCATCTATCCTGATCTTGCAGTGGAGGTAAATGGGATCTCTTCCTTTCCCTTGCAATGGATGCTGGAAGCACTCCCTGACCTATCTATGTGATCCTGTTGGGGTTCAAATAGAGCCGTGCCACTATTTGGAAATTGGCAGTACAACAGAGATAAATGATGCTGCTGCTATTCTCATTTCTTCACTGAAAGGGTTTTCAAGCACTGGAACAGGCTGCACAGGGAAGCAGTTTAGTCAGCATCCCTGGATGTATTTAAGAGGTGTGACTGTGGCACTTAAGAAAATGTTTAATGGTTGACTTGGCTGTGTTAGGTTAACTTAGCTGAGTTAATCTTAAAAGTTCTGTCTAGCATAGATCATCCTGTGATTCTTTTTTCTTGTAAATGCAAGGAATGCTGAGGTCAGTAGATTCATGTTTTGGGTCTGTACTATGGTCTAAAGAAAAAAGCATTGGGAAAAATGGCTACTGTGCACAAAACATACACATGTAGGTTTTCCATGGGTGCATGGCAAATCCAACACTTCTGAGATTGTTCATATTCCCTGTGCCTGTGATACATGCAGGACTCAGGCATAGCAGGCAGTCTAATACAGGATAGCCCAAGGGTTTTTTTTCCAGATTTATTCATATTGGAAATCCTGATATTATGGTAGCAAAATGTCAAATTCTCAGTTCATATATAAACTCTGAACAGATTCTATTCTGGTCATTAAAATTCTTGTAATTTTAAGAATTGATGTTAGTGTGGTCACTCAAGAGGCAGAAGTTTATTGCTCCCATTTCTATGAGTTTTCTTTTTAGAAGGAATACTTTTGTAAACCTTTACCTCCTTGTCTTTACCCTTTCCCACCAAAAAATAACTATACCTGCAGAAAGTCACTAAAACTAGGAGACCCTGACATACTTGGTTTTGAAAGGGTTTGCAGCTTTAGTTTTAGTTGAAAACCTCTCTTGCAGAGTTCTGTGTAGGTGTTATTAAATTGATAGGGTAGTGCCCTTTGCTAGAGTGGGGCAAAGATTTTACTGTCTGTACAGCTACTTAAAACCTCTGTATTTACACCTCTAGAACTCAAAGAGATGTTGGCTATTATTGTACTGAATTTTACAACTTATTTAGAATCAGATACTAGTTGCATGAAAAAAAGGAACATTAGTCTTAGTTTGTTCTTTGAAATCAGAGATTTTACTTCAATTTTGCCAGTGGGGAATACTCAGGAAAAGCCTGACATGCTCCCAGAATTCTAGTAGCATCAGGCTGAAGCATAACAGCCACATGACCCTGAGCAATCCACATTGGCTTTGAAATTGCTCTTCTCTTCTGCTGTCTGGAAGAAAATAATCAGAGAACTCCAATACATTCTCTTTTTATTGATTTATTTTTAGAAAACAATTGCATTACTTCAATTAGGCTTCACTTGTCTGATTTTAGTCCTCAGACTTGGCAGGACATATTAAATAAAGTTTCCAGCATATAATGCCGACATAATAGTATGGTTGTTAGGGCATCTAAAAGTTAAACAACTTTAAATAGACAAAACAGGCATCAGATTCTGCTGTTCTATTTTCATGCAAAACTGCTTAAGGATTTCAGATCAACTTTTCATGAGATCAGATTATTCAGAGCTTTCATACTGGGTTAAGAATATTTTCTAGCTGTATCTTGTCTCAGACAGTGGTGAGAAATGGATGCTTAGGAGAACAGTATAAGGATAATAATTCATTAAATTGAAATGTCTGAAGCTGAATGTCTTATTGATATGTCATAGAGAAATTCTGTGGAGCAGCTCCTGAGCTATGCACTGCTTCGAACAGCGATATGAAGTAATGAGTGATTTCATCTGGCCATAACTGAGTGCTCCAGAGGAGCTCAGTGCAAGCACCTTTCATGTACTCTGCAGCTCCAGGAGGGCAGCCAACACCTCAGCCCTCCACACCTGCCTTTTCAGTACCTAAAACCTGGGCAAAACTGCAGTGGTCCTTCCCTGAGAGATGCCCTGCCCGCTCCTGGAAGCCACAGCCACCCTGGGCTGGAGCTGCAATCTGTCAGTTCAAGCTTTTATCAACACAAAATCCCTGCTTATTTATCACATAAGGGTTCTAAGGGAATACTGGCTTAAGGTCCACCTGAAAACACTGAGGACTGAGTGACACAGTTTATCTTTAGAACAGATAGAGCTGTATTGGCCCCAGGGAGGCTGAGGCAAAAGGAAAATCTAATTGGAGTAAGATAGTGCCAGTAGTTTTCTCATTATTCTTTGTGAGCAGGAATTATATAACATGTGTTAAAATAAAAAGAATATTTTTCATTCAAACTCCACCTTTGCAAATTTTACTGGAGATAAATTTACTACATTTCTATAATTTGTACCAGCCAGCGAAATTAAAACACCTTACATGCCTTAATGAATTTAGCTTTTTGCATTTCAACATGAAGAGGAGAATGACACAAGAAAATTAGCATAGTTACATAAATGAAGCACCTTGGTGAATGGTGCACTCAGCATTTTAACTGGTAGCAAAGGTGAAAAATTACATTTTTCAGCATTTATAATACTGATGGCCCGGATTTTTATGGACAAAAAAAAAAAAATTAGAAAAGCTGAGATCATCTCAAGGGCAGCAAATAGAGAAATATCTCATCTGGTGTGGGCTAGATGGTATATTAGAAAAAATATACTTGTGCTCAAAGCCCAAAGAGCAGATTGGAAAATTGCTTGATATCTTGATAAAAAAAAAAAAAAAATCACTTGGAGGGTGAAACTCAGCCTTCCACAGAACAGTCAGTTGCTTTTTCCAGTTCAGTGGCTTATGAAAAACTGATACATAAGCTTCATAATAGACTTAATATTTTTGAGTTTGCCAGCTCTCACACGATTTGTGCAGAAAAACATCAGAGTAGAGCCTTATAGTGCTCAACCCTACTCTCATTCACAAGGCCCAAGGGAAAAGAATTTGCATGGAAGCTGTAGGCAGGTTAAGAGCAAGGATGAACCTTCCTTTAAACAGGCAAGTAGGGAATTTGCAGCTTCTAACCATAATCTATGAGCTACTCCTCAATAGCCTTGCTAATACAAGCAGGTGTCCTGTGAGAGTATGGGTCTAGCTCACTCTAGCATCATGAGCAGCAGATTCTTGTGGGTACAGCAAATTTCCCATATTCCCTAACCCAGATGGGCTGCTCAAATGATCCATTATTCCTGCATTTCCTTCCAGCTCCCCCTGGTCACACAGAGAGCCACAGGAGCTGGATAACAGACGCTGAGGTGCCAGCTGTGAAACAAAGGAGAGAGAACAGGAATTACTTCACTCTGTTTGTTTCCCCTAATTTTTTTTCTTTTTTTTTTTTTTTTTTTTAATGTGATTGCTTTCACACTCTGGCTGTAACATGTGAAGAGTGAGATATTTGATCACCTTGACGTCTCATGAGCTTTTATACAAAGAATATTTACATATGCACAAAGATACATGAATATACACAAAAATATGTATGGGAATGCTGTTAAATACATGTGTGCAATTCCATGTATTCATTCATGTAGAAAAACCACCTAAAAGGGAGATGGAAAAAACTGTCTTGTTCCACTGAATCAGCCTCTCCAGCCACAGAAAGTCACTGACACACACATAAACACATATGGGTGGGCCCTCCTCAGTGTTCAGGTCCTTATTAAGTGCCTGTCTGGGAAACTGCCTAATTCATGTGCATAAAACAAAAAAAATAGCATAGACAAGGACCAAATCCATCTTATGTCCAGGGTGCTATCAGTCTTTTCTTGTCTTTTGGCACCATAGATCCAGAACCTCTGGATGAAAGTGAAGTTTTGTGTGTGTAAAGGACTACTCTCCTGCATATTCACTCCAAGCTTATCCCATGAGCATTTGAAATGCTGCTTAGTTTTATCAGCAGTAACTTGTGCAGCTGTATAAACCTGCACTAGCAAACTTCTTGTTAGACCACAACAGCCTCAGTTTTAAATGATCTCTACTTCCTCAGGAAGTGCATTTGAACCTAACATGCTTAAAAACTTACTTCAAATGAGAAAAAAAGATGTTTCTGTGGTAAAACAATAGTGCAAGCAGAGACTTTGTCTTCACAGTTTTGCACACGCTGGAAAGATTAGGGCTGGATTCTATTAGATTATCAACTGGGAGCTGATGCAGCCTAATATTTCTCATCAACTTGGCTCCCTTGGCTCCTCAGACATCAGCTCCCTAGAGCTTCAGGTAGAGAGTTAGCAGATTCAGACAGACAGGATACACTAGAAAATCACCTGTTAATTCCCAGAAAACGGAAATCCTGTGAATATTTCCTTTCAGGAAAGATTTGTTCCTGATTTTCAGAAGCTCATTTTATTTCTTGAAAACTCCCCATGTGACCCAAGTAATAAATAAGTTTTCAGGAAGAAAGTTTTATTTTCCGGTCATCTTAAGTCCTTTACCATTCCCTAGAGTTTCTATGTGACATCAAAAACAAAAGAGACTGGAAAGTTGAAAAATCTTGGCTACCTGTTCTAGGGGAAGAGTCTGGTGGGGAGAAATTCAGAGCGCTTCCCATTTCTACTCACATCTGCTCTGTGAATCTCAGGGGATCTTGAAACATATGGAATTTCTTCAACAGCATTTTTCAATTCTTGCTCATTGCTATTCTGCTCACTGTAACATAAAAATGACACACCGCTTTTTTAAATTGGTGAGAACAGCATTGCAGGTATCAGTATGATTTTAGATATTGGTCTATAACACAGAAAAGAGACATCTTTTCTTAGAGAAAATGAATGTACAAACAAGGGGTTTGGGCAAGGAATTATGCACAAGTGAAATAGAAAGGGACAGATTAGAGTTGGGAAGAGAAGCAGAAATTTGTGAGGCAAGCCATCCCACTAATGGTATTGTAACTTGCCTACATCTGACCGTCTCCATGGGGGCAGAAAAGATCTGCCCATCCTGCCCATGTGGAAATTCTCTGATATATCCAAGTCACTTTTGGGAACCCCTCAAAAATCCTTTATCATGATGTCCAGCTCATAAACTTTGCCATATTTATAATTTGCTCCTGTTTGTTTTTTCTTGGTTTAGCAGTTTACACACTTAAAATAAATGCAGAGCTCATTCCAAATGGCTGCAAGGCACTTGGAGGAAGAACTGTATCAGTGGGAATGACCAGTACAGCAGGCACTTTAAATTACATCTCTCTGACTAACATGGGCTAGGATGGGCTCTGTTTGAGCTGCGAGCCTGTAGTAGCTCTACAATGAGCAGTGAATGAGGTAATACAAAAATAACTACTTTAACACTCTTCTGAAGCTCATTTGTTTTGAATCAGTTCAGGCCACATAAAAAAAAGCAGCAAGTTCCTTGGAGTCAGAGGTCTGTGCTGACAGCAGGTCCATGAGAAATGCTGATTAGGATGGAAAATGGCTCAGAACTAACCTCAGTTCTGAGTGATCTCATATTCAGGGCAAGCTGAGCAGAATTGTGGCTGCCACAAACAAGACCATTCCTAACAACAGATAGGCTGGGATAACTGGACATGTGTATTGCAGTTCCAGTAGTGACTAACTTCCTTGATTTAATTGATAAGAACATGTACAGCTGTAAGTTAAAAGTGCTATAGTTTTCCTGGGATGCTTGCTATCCAAGCAATATTTTTTAATCACTGACAGAGAAAGCCTGATTTCTTGGTATGATGCCATTTTAAAAAAAGGAAGTGAAACATTTTTGACGCAGGTAATCATAGAGCAAGCAAGAAAAGAATTCTTAAATTACTTAAAAGAGGTGCTAAAATTTAGTTTTTAAAATAAAAGATAAAGTGGACTTTGTTAATCCCACTGTTAGTCCTTTATCTTTAAAAATCAATGCAGATTGCAGTCTTCCTTTGGCTAGAAAAGCTGCAGCTGCTACTCTACATTTGATTCAGCCAGCAGTAACCCTGCCCTCAGTAGAGGGTGGGTGATACCCACTCAACTAACATCAACAAAACCAGTAAGATGATCATTTGATGTTCACAGAATTTCCTGGAAACCATACCCTGCAAATCATTAATAGACATGCTCCTTTTTCAGGTCCACACAACTGCAACATTGATTTTCAACAGAACATGTTCAAATGAACATACTTGCTAAATGTGACTTTCTTTCATCTTTCCTTTTTTTTTTTCTTTAATGTTATAAAAATAATTTGAGAAAAAGAGGTTAAGAGGTAACTTGACCACATTTAAAAATATCTACACAGAGAGACAACTTCTAACAGTGCAAGACTCTTTAATCTGCCCGACAAGTAGATGGTATGATGGGGTGACTGAAAGTGGAAACTCAACAAAATTAAACTAGAAATGCACTGTACAAGTTTAGTGACAGAGGTCAGGGCAACATGCCTAGAATGTATTTTCCATCACTTGAAACCTCTGACCCAAGTAAAGCATTAGAGTCTTTCTAAGACATATTTTTCAGGTCAAGCAGAAATTGCCTGGACCATTACAGGAATTAGTGGGTATAATTCCATGGTGTGAGTTAGGGAGAAGATTCATGCAGGTACTTAGATTGGACTCAAAAGCAGTGATTCTGTTGTGAGGCAGGTGAATCTGCCCTTCTACTGTGTCCTTGTGAGACCCCACCTGGATATTGCATCCAGCTCTGGGGTCCCCAGCACAGGAAGGACATGGAGTTGTTGGTGTGAGTCCAGAGGGGGGGCACCAAGATGAATGGATGGATGGAGCACCTCTCCATTGAGGAAAGACTGAGAGAATTAGGTTTGTTCTGCCTGGAAAGAAAAGGCTTTGTGGTAACCTCACTGTGTCACCTTACAATACCTGAAGGAAGCCTGCAAGAAATATAAACCTTTTGCAGCAGCATGTACTAGCAGGACAAGGGAGAATGGCTTCAAACTGAAGGAGATTGTGATTTGACGGTTGATCAGAAAAGCTGTGGATACCCCATCCCTGAAAGTGTTTAAGGCCAAGCTGGATGGAGCTCTGAGCACCCTGGTCAGTGGAAGATGTCTCTGCTCATGGCAGTGGGGTAAGAACTAAAAGATCTTTAGGGTCCCTTCCAATCCAAACCATTCTATGATCCTATGATCTTCTCTATCTATGAAGCGAGAAATTTACCAAGTTTTAAAATACCTGAGACACAAAGTAAGTATTTGTGTTATCTGAAAGTTTGGATATGAGTTTTAACATCTTCAATAATTACATTCTTGGGCTGAGTGGGATGTGGTAGAGTATCTTAATTTGATTTCCTTCAAAATATTGATTCTATTCTTCTAAAATCTTGCTATGTTGGATAGAATTATAGGCATCTCCATCTTCAGTAGGCCTTTTAGGTTTTCTTTATGAATCAGTGAAAAGAAATAGGTATTTTGAAGGCATGATTCACCTACTTCTACCATCTCTGCGTGAAACAGACAGACTGTATGCTAAATGTGCTTCTGTATTCTGATTATATGACTATAGAAAGACAAGCAGATTTAGATGTCTAAATTCAGATGATGGGTTTCAGTCTTACAGTACAAAATGCATAGACATTGGAGTTTAGATTCATTGTGGTTTTCACAAAGGGAATCAGGTCTCTCCTCATTTTGTTTAATTCACCTTTACTCTCTGTCTCAGAGATTTGGTCTTATTGAGAGTTAGAGGAGAAGAGAAGATACAAATTCTCCTAAACTCACTTAAACTTTCTGATATCATCAGCTGCAAAATGCAAGAACATTATAGCAGAAAAGGTTATTTGAGCATGAATGAAGATACTAACAGAATTTTTTAGAATAGCTCTATGTGTGCTCTGGGCCTAGTACAAAGTGCCCCAAAGGCAAAGGGAAATTTAAAAGTTTGATCTGTAATTTCTGTTATCATCTCCTGAAATGATTGGAAATAAAAATATTAGTAAGCTGTAAAAGAATCAGAAATAAATTAAGATTCTTGAAGTTAGTTAATGTTCTAAACTGGATAGTTTTCATTGTTCAATTCTTTAATTTTCTTATTCCAGTTCCTGCCCATTAAAAAAAAACCAAAAACCAGTAATGTGATTGTTTAGAAAGAGTAAGAAAATTCTTGAGTTCTGGCTTATTGGATTGCTTTGCTAAAGAGGATAAATGGGCCATAGCGTGGTAACCTAGTTACAATTGTTATTTATGGAAGCTTCTGTTCCAGTCAAATTAGCTTGTCAGTAAGGTACAGAAACAATGTGCACAATTTCAAGATGCTTTGTATAGAAAGTAAAAGTTGTAGGAAAAGCAGAATGATAAGCTATTGTCTTTGTGTGAAAGCGTAGATGAACGTGTCACGAGTTGTGGTTTTATAATGAACATTCATGTAGGCATTCAGTGTCATATGGACATACAGCCTTGGCACCATTTTTTGGGTTTGGCTGTTTAATTTTGCTATTTAGTGCTCTTTTAGCATAGCATAACATTCCTGCAGTAATACATACTCTCCACTGATGGTTTGCTCTGAGGCATCAATCCTGCTGGATTAATGAGCAAAATTTAGAAATGTTGTCTGAAGCTCAGACTTGAGTGCAAGCTGATAGGTGGCAAAAGTTTTTACCAGAAGGTCTTCTGGAGCATATCCTTCCTCCCTCTGCCTCAGTTAAACATGCATGCTGGCAAGCTGAAAGATCCATAGCCGGATTCCCATCAATTCCTTTCTCTTACCTAGTTCCCATTCTATAGAAGGGTAGAAATCAATTCTCTTTCTTCTCTAGCAATACTGATAGCCCTTGTATGGGCTGAAGTGGAAAAATCCCTATTGGGCAAAAGTGATCAGAAGTGATCAAGCACCTCTCCACATTAAGGCTGCGCTTACCAATAATCCATTCAAAGGAACAGCCAGAGTTCACGGAGGAAAAGTAATTTCAGAAAGATTTCTAACTGTATCCTGTAAATTTGCAAAACCCTGTAATATGGAGATGCTTAGATGTTCTAAAATATTTCCAAATTGGAAAAATAATTCTAAACTGGGAAAAACTGAAGCAGGGACATTTATATGTCATTTGGGCTACATGGTTTGATATCTCCCAATGATCCTGGACCTTGAATGCTGACAGGGAAATCAGAGGTGGCAGAGAATAGAAATTTCTTTCCAGCTACCCTGCATGAAAATGGAAAAAAATAGCCTGGGGTTCATGTAGATCATATGTATGGTTCAGATTTGATTTCTTATAAAAGCATTTTAAAAAATAAAAATTATTCATCCTTCCTTCAGTTGTCACTCATTGAACTCCACACTGCCTATAAATAATGTTGAAAGGTGCATCTTCAGCAGAATCTCCTTCTCACGTAAGCTAACCTTGCAAACAGGAGCACATTTATCCACAGAGCCAAGGAATGTCTTGGGTTGGAAGAGACCTTAGTAATAATTTCATTGCAACCTCCCTGCCATGGGCAAGGATGCCACCAAGTAGATCAGGTTGTTCAGAGCCCCATCCATCTTGGTCTTGAACACTTCCAGGGACAGAGCATTTAAAACTTCTCTGAGTTACCTCATCCAGTGCTTCACTACCCTCACAGTAAAGAATTTAATCCTAATATCTAATCTCATCCTCTACTCTTTTAGTTTAAAACCATTCCCCATTGTACTGTCACTATCTGCTCATTTGAAGGGTTATGCTACCTCTTTTTTATAAGGCTGTTTTAGGTAGTACAAGGTCTCTAAGGGCTCGGCGTAGACCCTTCTCTTTTCCTCTCCTAACAACTCCAAGTGTCTCAGCCTGTCTTCATAGGAGAGGTGCTTCAGCCCTCTGATCATCTTCTGGACACACTTCAACAGGTCTACATTTTCTTTTTGCTGAAAACCCCAGAGCTGGACGCAGCACGGCAGGTGGGGTGTCACAAGGGCAGGGCAGAGGGGCAGAATCCCCTCCCTGGCCCTGCTGCCCACGCTGCTTCTGCTGCCACCCGAGATGAGGCTGGCTGGCTGGGCTGCGAGCACACACTCTTGGCTCATGTTCAGCTTTTCCTCCATGACTGCCTCCAAATCCTTCACCACAGGGCTTTCAACATATTCTTCTCCCAGTCTTTACTCATATCTCAGACTGCCCTGACACAGGTGTAGCACCTTCCAGCTGGCCTTGTTGAATGGTATGAGATTCTCAAGGACCCATTTCTTGAGCTTTTCCCTGGACGGTGTTTCTTTCTTTTCTTGTGGTACCTCCACTGCTGCATTGTCAAAGAATGGCTCTTTGCATCCTTGTGCATCTCCTGAAGCCAAAGCAGTAATATAATGGTTTTCTGCTTATGGAACTTTGGGCAGAATTCAGATTGCCCAGCATGCTCTACAAGGAGAAATCAATGTTACCATTAGACTGCAAAAAGTACGGTCATCAACATGGGCTAGACCCAGGGCATTTTACTTGTGAAAGTACATGTGCTTTATACAAGTGTAGCAGCCATCCCAAGATGCATATTACTTGTGAAAAAGGAGTGGAGATCTAGGAGAACTTAATATCAGTGTCCAGTGAAACACAGATTTCTGTGCAGCTGACATCAAAACGACGACATCATTACACATTTTCCTGTCTGAGGTGCAGGCTTTATCCTGCCATTTGCACAACAGGTGTGCAGAAGGTTGACCTTAGCTGAGTGAGACTAATCTCTTGCAAGCTTCTGCTGCAGTTGATGGAGAGAGCAATTTAGAGCAGGCACCTATATCAACATCTTAGTAGTAGTCCCTGGAGGATCCTATTTCATTCCATTGACTAAAATGGGAGTCAAAGATGTGAGGCTGGATTTAGCTTTTGTGACTGCCTCTCTCCAACCTGAAAACACAGACTGAACAATTCTTTCAGTGTCCAAAGATTCTTGCATTAATTATTTCTTGCCTTCTTTGTGACAGTGAGAGAACATATTTAATATTAGTCCCTGTTAGTAAGCATCTGCCATGCACTTTCCAGTTGTAGCACTTCTCTTGCCTCCACTGGGAGAGTAGATGACTTGAATTATTCACCACTGTTTTGATAGTAAACTCCATCATAAATTTTATAGCTTAATTGGGCACATAATATTTTGATTTAAATATGGCCCATTTATCTTCATTTATTTCATGTGGGACTTATCTCACCTAATTTTAATTATAAAAGTGTTTGCAACCTAGTCAAAGGGATTCTCTGCAAAGTTGACGGAGAAGATCAAGCATCTCCAGAGTGCAACAAATGGGGTTTTTTAATAGATGAGTGTTTGTAGTACATGGGATGAATTGCCTTTGGGAGGTTTTGAAGTTTGGATAAATATTTATTACACATCTTTAAAACATTTGTCATGAGAAGACCTAGTTCTACTCCTGGAATTTTGGAATCCATTTGGATATGTTATAAAGCAACAATAATGAGAATTAATAATTTATCAGACTGCAGTGGATACCTTATAATTAAATGAGGGGGGTTTTTTTGCATCTGTCTGTGCTACTGTTTTGTGGCTCCTGCTGTGTTGTTCTGCAGCAGCGTTTTGCCCTAATTCTTGTTGCCTATATTTGAAAAAGCTTTATATACCACACTTCTGCCTGACAATAAGGAAAGAACCTCAGATGATAAATAAAGCATTTGCAGAAATTGTAAGATTCAAACACTGAGGTTCTTTTGCAAGCATTTCTATCACAAGCAACAGTTTCAGTTCAATCAAGGCATCTTTTTCTCTGAGGAAGCTGTTTCAAGTCAATCACAGCCCCGTGAATAGGAAGGTAATTGGAACAGATGCCTTTTTTTTTTTTTTCAATAATGCATTTCAACAGTAGTGGAAGCACTTGTATTCTAGTTAAAAATTTAAAATCAAAGGGGGCATAACAGAGTGAGAGAAACAGGTCTAGGGGGAGTGGGAAAGAGCTCAGAATAACTATAAAAATACTGAGGAAGTTTTTGGAAAAAAAAGTTATTTCTTCATGGAAAGTAAAGTAAGGGAAAAAAACACTGCAAAACAATCAAATACATAGGTTTTTATTGTGATTGAATAATCAACTTCTTATATGAGCTATTTCAAGATCAATACAGATATAAAGACTTCATACAGTGAAGTTGTGCTGCATTACAGCAAAAAGGAAAGAATAAAAAGGAAGAGTATTTCACACACTGGTTTGTAGCCCAAAGCCCCCTGAGTCTGCATTGCAAAGCAGTCCAAAAATGTGTTCCTAAACTTCTTTTTGAAACACCTGCAGCCAACAGAATGCATATGGATCCCTGAAAATTCAGATATTACCTGGAAGAATAGCTCCAAAGACAGGCTTTGTTTATCAAAAAGTTATACAAAGCCAATTTGATCTACAATTGGCTTTCCCATCAATGAGATAGGAACAGAGTGAGGCAAAAATATATCCCTGATTATTCCTTAGGATTTTACAGTTTAAAGTGTCTTCATATGGCAACAAAACCTCTTAACATATATAAGCAGGGGTTTTCACATAATCCCATTTCTTTTTCATTTTGACAAAATCATTTCCTGGAAAAAAAATAATCTGTTAGCATCTGGCATTGGAGGAGCTGGAGTTTTTGCTGTTATTTTCAGTTGCTTTTTTGTTTTGTTAAACACAGAACAAGTTTAATAAAATCTGTCTCGGTTATAGAATTGCCTGCTGGTATAAATATGAAAAAATTATGGCAGCAGTTTGAAGCCTCATTAAAAATTAAAATCTGGTATCATCTACAAAATCATTTTGACTGCAGCTTAGGCAAGATCAGCAGATGACTGCATGTTGCCTTAAAAAAGGAAAGGTCTTGGCCTTTAATGGTAACATCTATGGAAGAACCAAAGGACTTTTCATCTAGAAGTACATCTTGCTTTTTACCTTTTCCTTTGTCATATTTCTTTGGGGAGTATTATGAAAGAAGAACAAATTTAAGATGCTCCAAAAATATTCTGCTGCAATTAGCAAGCAATATATGATGCTATTCTAAAAATGCCGAAGATAACATTTTTACACTGCATTATTGTAACTCCTGCCCTCTGCAGGTTTCTACAAGGAGGAAGAAGAAAAATGGCCCAATTTTTAATTAAAAGTACTTTTAAGAGATAAGATAAAAGGTATTAAACATTTATGCCCTAGGTGCAATCAGGATTGATTTCCTTTTTAGGTTACTGTGTATAGAACTGGTACACACTCAGTAGTTGTTCTCAAAGACGTTGGTGCCATGCAGAGGGTGGCAGCCTCAGCACAAAACTTTCAAAGCTCCCAGTTGTGGTTTGAATAACCCCTACCATGATAAACAGGAGTTTTTGCTGAGGCAGATGAAGCTCTCCTCTCAGTGTACAGCAACAGTAAGGACACAGTGGAGAAATCAAATCTTGCAGTCAAGATCTCTGTTTATACAAGGTACAAGGATTCAGACACATCCTATGAAACATAAAAAAAATTAAGAAATAGAGCTGATCTTTCTGTATGAGTGCCTGAAGGATATCTGAACACAGTAGGAATGCAAAGATCTATGTATAAGGCTCAGAGCTACTTTACATGTTCACCAACTGTAAAATCTGCAATTAACTGTCAGAACTTTTTCAGCAGTTTGAGTTACCTTGAATAAAACTCTCAGGGAACAAATTCTTTGAGATGAGTTTCCATTGCCTTTCCAGGGAAGACTTCAATGTTGTCTTCTCTTCCACCATTAAGAAAGAACTGGTAATGCCATGTAGAGGCTATAGTTAGTATGGATCTGTGGGAAACAGAAATATAGGTGAGAAAACTCTGTCTCTTATAAAACAGTTTGATTTCCTTTTAGTTACTGGTTAAAATATTTTAATTTTGACTCTCACAAAAATGTAGAAATCTCTGTGAGAAAATGAGATTTTTTTTTAATTTTTTTTTAATGAGAAGAAGAAAAAAAAAAAAGGGTGAAAACTGTTAGGACAACACCTTCTGTCATATCACCCTAAACCCAGGAGCCATTCTACTTTGATGTGTTCATGGCACAGGATTTCTCTTCAAATTCAGACACACACACACACACACACACACACACACACACACACACACACATTTCTTATATCTTGAGCTATCTTCAAAAATTCTCTTCAGAACCCAAAGAGAGTAATGAGTATATTAGGATGTGAGTATCCTTATCCTATAGTCAATGTCTAAAATTGACAGATGAGTTGACATGCTCCCTGGAGGTGCCCACCTGGGACACTGGCTGGCTCAGATTCAGACATCAGCATTGTGGTGAGATGGCTTCTGTTCACTGCTTCCAAGAATAATTCAGTTGAAATGAAAGCACAAAAGCCACACTGGCAAGGAAGTTCACAGAAAGAATTATAAAAATAATATTCCTTTTGCGTTCTTCTTCTTAAGGAAACTCATAGGAATAGGAAGTAATTCTTATCTAGCTGAGACAGCAGAAATAAAATAGATGGCACAGATGGAAAGATGAGTGGTGATAATGTGCAGACAGCTGAAAATCTGAGCTGCAAAATTGATGGAATTTGGGACATGGTGGTCATGGACAGATATTTTTATGAATTTGGTCCTTTGAGTTGCACAGTCCATCTCCTGGCTGTTGACAGAGAGACAGCACCAGTTCTGTGTGTTCTTATGTCAATGCTGGAATTTTACATTTTAAAAGACAATATTATCATCTGCTTCACGGACTAGTTCAATCTCTTTCAGATGATGCAATGGCTGTTGAGTTAATCCCTCTGCTTTTAGCAAAGTTTTCCTGAGATTTTCTTAGCTTTACTGGGTGAAGAGGTGCAGCATGCAAGACACCTCTGAACCAATACTATTTCCTTTAAAATATGACCTTTCTGATTCACTGTTAAATTTGCCTTTAGGCCAGTCTGACTGCTTCTCTTTACCAAGTTGCAATAAATGCGTGTTATATTCACTGCATTTCCTTCTTCAGAACAGAGACTAGAAAAACACAAAACCCATTTATTTGATGAATTGTGAGTGATTAGATATTAATTGAATTATGCAATAATATTTTTTTTTTGATAGGAGTCACATTCTCTTCTAAATACACAGAATTTTTGTTATTAAAGTTTGAAGTTTGAATGAAAAGGTCAAAAGCTAAAAGTGGATATTGACTTTCATGCATAACCATGGTGACAACCACTTACCTGAGAAACATTTTAACTCATGGCACTGCTTAGTCTTTTTCTGGCAACAAAGAAAAAAAGGTCCTGTTATCCCAGTGTCATCTATCACTTTTGGCCTCTAATAAAAGTGATGTTTCCCTCTGGAAAAGGACAACTGGATGGATTATGCGTTGAATAGGTTGTGTCATCATATCAGCTTGCCAAGCTGGTTGTACACAATGGGGATGGCAAATTTCCATGCCACTAATGAGTGTAGGGACCCCTCTGTGTTCTCAACCAGTGGGAATTGCTGGTTCAGGTCCAGTAAACCATGGGCCAAAAAGAAGGGAGTCAGAAAGAAATACAGTGAATTAGCTCACAAAATAAAATAAAACCAGTAGCACTTCTTACGACAATTTGACAAACTCTTGAGCAGATGAGAGCCACCTTCCTTTTCAACATGACCTTAGCAAGGCTTCTGAATTTGCAAACTCTAAGATTGCTAGCACAAGTATTATCAGAGCCAGTTCATTCCAGTTGCTTTAATGTTGCACTGATATCTGTAAGGTTTGGTGATGTCCAAAATTCCAAATAATGTATGTTTAAAGTTCAGACCATTGTAATGTAAATGTTATTTTTGATAGTGAAAATAAAAGTTTTATAAAAAGGAACAGTAAACTTAAATGAACTAATTTGTAAGAATTACAAAGAAAGCAGCATGTTAACAAAGATTCTTTGCATATGTACTTGATAGATGTAAAAATTTATTTAGTATTTTGATAAAATGCTGTGACATTTCAAAGACAAGCAAGACCTGTCTTATGTATCTCCTGTAAATATTGGGTGAGAAATGTAGACCCAGACACTGAAAAAACACACTGTTTGAGGCAATGTTTGAGAACTCATAAAGTTTCAAAGAAATCACTTGGACCTTTTTTGTCGGTAATGGACTTTTAGCTTACGGAAAACATCCAGCAGGGAAAAAAGAAAGAAAGAAAAAGAAAGAAAGAAAGAAAGAAAGAAAGAAAGAAAGAAAGAAAGAAAGAAAGAAAGAAAGAAAGAAAGAAAGAAAGAAAGAAAGAAAGAAAGAAAGAAAGAAAGAAAGAAAGAAAGAAAGAAAGAAAGAAAGAAAAGATCTAAGAAATAAAAAGATAAAAAGTAGCCCAATTTTCTTACCTTTCAGCAGGAGTTACAGTCAGAGGTACATATTTTATTTCTGGAACTGCAAATCAAACCCACAAGTTTAGAGCTGTTTTGAAAGTTTATTCTAGCCTAAACTTTGCCTTTTATTTCTTTTCTCTATGAAGAAAATACTCAACAATAAGTCCTTAAATATGTGAAGATAGCCTAGATTTTGAAAAATTGGAAAAGAACAGGATTTATTGAGGCATTTTATTCTGAGAATTGCTATTCATGCTGCTTATCCTGTCAAATATGACAGCAGCAAAGGGTCATCAGTTCAAAGAACACTGTGATTTATCTTTACATTTATATGGCAGCTCTTATCCCATAGGATTTGCAAGCACTAGGCACAACCACACAAACATGTAGTCCAAAGACTTTTACTGCATCATCTTTTGTTGTCAGGATTGTCAGAGAGAAGACAAGACAATATTTTACACAAGAACAGGGAGGAACTCAGAGGAAAATAGACATTTTTGAAAAATAGCAAATATGTCAGTATCCAAAACAACACAGTCAGTTACATTTGACTTGGATTTACATATTAATAAACAGTTAAAAGAGTAAAATATCTGCATAACTCTCTTGAAAACCCATGCTTATGAAACTGCCTTGTTTATTTCTTTCAACCAGAGAGCTTGTGTTTGCTTTTCATTTGCTTTGATCTCAGACAAGAAGATAAAAAGAAGGGAAAATTTTTGGGTTCATTTGGACCAGTTCAGCTTTTCACCCAGAACTGTCACTGGCTGAATTGGGAGTTTGCTAAAATACATCAAAATGTCTTTTAGCGTGGTTTACTGATGAATTATTTATACTTTGTTTTTCCAGAATGCAGCAGCCAAGAGAGATACTGTAAAAGCCACAAGTCTTTGTAGACTAAGGACATTATCATCTTATATGCTTATCATACAACTGCAACTCATGACATCAGCTTTGTCTAGACAGGCATCAAATGCACCTGAACAACCCCTGGTCTGAGATCTGAAGGAGAAATGTATCACATGCCAACAATGATGCATAAATGCCTTTTTTTTTCAGACTGAAGCAGCTTAGTTGCAAGACACACAGTACAATGACAACAACTCTGAAAATGAGACGAGAGTTTAGTATTTAGCTGATCTTCAAATTACCAAAGAAAGGCTTCAGTCAAGATCTCCTCATCTCCTCAGCAGCAGATCGATTGCATGGCCTAGCTGCTTTGGAAAGGCAGCCCAAACTTCAGAGAACCTTTGGGAAGAAAATGATGAGAAAATATACTACTGTGAGACAAATTAAAACTCCCACTCATCAGTGCTGACCACTTCACCAGACACTAGAGAGCATTAAATTTTTACACATTCCCTTTCGCATTCCAAGGTTAAAATGATGGGACTTTTTTTATTACCTTAGTTTATAGATAATATAAAATTTAGTATTGCGGTACACTAATTCATAAAAAAGCATCTCCTTTCTTTAGCAAAAAGAGAAAAATAAATGCTGTGTGCTCTGTCAGCTGAAAAAAGTTTTGCTCAGCCAGTTGTAGTTTTTACTAATGCAGATACAGTAAACATAATAAATCCTTATAAAAATTCAAATTCCCATGCTCTCTGAGCCATTGCAGTCCATTTTTTATTTCCTTTCTAATCTATAATTTATTCAATTCCAACCTCTTTATTCCCCCATCAAATCAAAAGACTTCCTGGCGTAATGGATCTATAATCATATTGCAACCCAGTATAGAGCAATATAGAACTATAATGTTATATATATAACTTCATTTAATAAACCACACAATAATATATAATGGCAGCTACACTAGAATAGGCCAGATTTGGTTAGATTAGATTTTACTTGTTATCAATGGCAACCATTTGATTTACATGTCATTCTCTTTCTGAAAGCCCTGGGGTGCCATAGGAGTGACACAGGCAGATGAAGGGAGTGCAACTCCTTGGGTGCACCCTCTTAGCAGGGATAAGGACAACATAGGGCAGGTGTTAAGATCTGTCTCAGATTCTGTGATCTGTCCTTGTGCAGATGTGAGAGGTATAAATATCTCTGAGCAGAAAAGACATGAACTGCTCTGGGTAGATAGGCTTGGCCAAAACACCGCACAGTGAAAGTGAGACTAGAGGAGCAGGAGGGATGCTGTTGAATTCTGCTTTGAGAAACTGGTGCAGCACCTCCTTGTATCCAAGCAGGAGCACCAATATCAGCAAATTCACTGTTGCTTGGCCAGGAATATGATTTTTTCTTGGTCAGGGCAGGAGGTATATGAGAGAAGACAGCTGCCTGCTCGGTGCAGCATGCCAGTGCCCAGGTAACACCTGCCAGGTAAGTACAGGCATGGCATGGTCAGACACTCACCTCAGAGAGCCCCTTGCAGGGATCTCATTTAGGAATCCTGCTTTTCATTGCAGGCAGAGCCACAGTGTGAGCAGCATCAGGCCCACACGATCTTAGTTTTTTTCACAGTGCAGTGGATTCTCACTTCAGTCAAATCCTACAAATAGATTTAAATTCTTCCTCATGGATTTCTAATAAGGCACCATTCTACACTAACCCCATTTCTTCTTAGGCCACTATCTCTTGATGCAAATTCTTATTATTTCCAGTAGTTCCTAGGTTTTAAAACACGACTCTTCAAATGTAATAGTTTGTATAAATTTTATATTTTGTACAAATTTGGCAATTTTTATAACACACATGTATTTTATATTTGAATTAATCACTGTCTGAAATAATATTGTACATTTTAAAATAGCATCCCTTTTTGCTTAGGAAAGTCCCTAGCATGCAAGGAGGTTTTCTCCAGCTAAATAGTATTGGAAATAACTTTCTGGCCATTATTTCTAAATTTGTTTGTTTTACACCTTTGAAGTACTGCAGTGTTGCGTCTCTTCCTGCTAAGCTGAAGAGGTCCCTGTTGCCACACTTCTCTCCATGCAGAGTCTAAGAGACACTAGTTGCTCATCACCTTCTCTTTGCTGAGCTGAACAAAGTGAAGTGCCTGAATATAGCATTGTGTCCTAGGATTGTATTTCTCATTGTCACTGAGGACTTGAGGAGGTGTGAAGGTGGAGATGGGCGGGCCAAAGAAATGCACCAACCCTGATTATAGCAGCAGAATTGTGTTTACCAAACAACATATTATCTTTTCTTATATGGAAGGAGATTTACTGTGCAAATATAACAGAACAGTTTTATAATCACAGGAGGATCCACAACAGGAACATCTTACAGCATGTAACACCAAGGTGCCTCACTTGATAGCACTGGGAAACCTGTGACCCAAGGAAAGGGTTTGTCCTATGGCCATGAGCATGATCTCTCTCTTTAGCATCAACCTTTTCCTTCAGAATGACCTTGAATTATGCATTTCATCCCCTTTTTAGCTTTGAGCAATGAAAGCTTTCTTTAAGAGTTCATTTGAAAGGAGTTTTGAGGTACCCTCATAGTTGCGCAGGAAATCACCCCTATCTCATATCTCTGAGTAAAGAGTGAGTGTGATTGGCTTTGTCTCCTTGATAGCAGTCAGACTGTACTAAAGCAACACCACACTCCACCTGCTCTAAGATGACGTGGATAATTGGTGGTAATGATACCTGCAGATAACTTTTAGTTTTCTAAATGCAAGATCTCGCCAAATACTAGTTTCTCACGCCTGATTTGTAAGTGTGAACTAGAAGTTCAACTCTCCACAGTATTTTTTTTTTTAAAAGAAGACAGCCCACTAACTTTTACAAGGAGAATTCTATGAAAGTTCAGTTCATGGATGTGCTTCCAAATGCACTCAAATCTCTCTGACCTTCAAGGTTTTCACAATTGGTCATCATTCACAGACAATTCTGTGAGTGGTTTTCTGTTTATTTGGCTGAATTTAAGAGGTTAAAAAAGCACAGAGACTGTCCTTCTGGTGAGAGATGTCTTTAAGCCAAACTGCAAGTTTAGACAAGCTTTAAAACAGTTATATTTTTTAAAGTGCTGAAGAAAATTTCATTTTTTTCTAGTTGTATTTTATAGAATAAAAAAAAAAAGAGTAAGTTAATTCATTTTTCTTTTTATATTTGGGCATTTTTTCCACAACAGAAAGATTGTCCTCAGTGGGCATCTCTGGTTTTCATCTGTGAAACAGATATTATATAAAAGAGGCAGTGACAGAGGAGAAATGTCCCTTTCCAGAAAATGCATTTTCAAGGACTGTTTTACTGCTCTTATTGATTTAGTAACAGCCTTGGAACTCAGGTGACTTGTTGCTTCTTGTGTGGCAGTTGGGATCTGACTTGGAAGCTTGGCTGAGAAGCCAGAAATCGAGATGGAGAGGACTCAGACCAAAAGGGCAGACTTGGTGATGAAAAGCTACAATTAAATAGCCTATGGTTAAATAATTGCAAGTGATGTGAATCAATTCCTTAGTAATTGATGGATTTCTGGTTGTCTTGTCCATCCTTTTAACTCTAAGTTTCTGCAATCACAAGGTTGGCATAAATCACCTGTAACAGTAAAGGCTCTAAAATGAAGAGTTAGTGTGTAGGGTGGAAGAAGTCTATAGATAAAGTTGTGTTACTAAATCTGTCTCTGCACTGTTGATATAATCTGCAGGAACTCCATACTTGCTTAGCAACATAGCTGAACAGTAATTTTACTTGAAGAAACATATGAAATATGATAAAGGCATAGAAGGCTTTATGAACATAGTCTGAGCAGTGGAGAATGGGAGAGTGGAATGCCTCCCACATGTACTCCACATGTTATTTTTTTTTTTAACTCCAGCTGTAGGGTAGGTAGAATTAAAAAAAAAAAAAACAACATAAAAACCCAAATCATCAACACCACCCCAAAAAAAACCAAACAACCGAAACCAAAACAAAATCAAAAATAAAATAAAATTAAAAAAAAAAAAACAGAACCAAAACAAACAAACAAACCTTCCCAAAACCCAAACAAACAAACAAACCCAAACCCACCAAACGACTATAAGACATCCAGTAGTAGTGCAATGTGAAATGTATTGACCGGCAAAATAAGAATTGTTTATGCTGTTCACATGCTTCAATACCTGATTTGCCTTAAAAATAAGTGACAAACCCAACTGATGTAATTGAGTCCAGTGCTAAGATGAATGTTCAGACCTGTGGAAGCTTGAAAGCAGAATGCTTCTGCAGCTGCATAATGGATTCATAATAAAAACTTAGAAATTCAAAGGTAATAAAATCTAATAAAAACTAAGCAAGTGGAAAAATATTCAACTGTAAAATTTACTTGAAGATTGCAGTTACATTCTATTGATTGTAATGTTTGCAGTTTTGCAGGTAACAATCTGACCATGAATCTTGCTTATTAAAGCTGGTTTATTTTATTACTGTTCTTGTCTCCTTCAGGACTGAAGGTGAGTGGGGGTGAGGATGAAAATGAGCAAACTATGTCATTTGAGGGAGTGAACCTGGCTAACAGGAGGACTAATGCCTATCCTACAGCACACTAAAGCCTGAGGTATGTTGGTGTGAAATTCCCTCCGCCTGATGAAGGGTAAGGCACCTCTTCCTAAAGGAGCAGGCAGAAAACCAACCCAACCAACCAAAAACTCTTCCCTGTTCTTTATAGACCTCCATGGGGTTCAAATATTCAAACCCAAATAATCTTCAAAACTGGGGCCAGATGGCCATCCTTATGCCTGCAGTTGCATGCAAACACTGTCAATTTGCTCAAAGAGAAAAATGAAGCAAGGAAACACATTTAAACGTATTATACAGCCAGGTGTACAATGGCTGGCACCCACCCAGGAGCAGGGGGCTGGGGTACTGGATCTCGTTAGCACTTAGGTCAGCTTGCAGTTGATGCTAAGACTTGAGTAAGCTAGGCTCATGAGCCCTGGATTTAAATGAAGGGACATTACTGTTACCCAACCTCCCCTAAGGCCTACAGGTGCTGTAAGAAAGATGTGCAAGGAAAGGAAAGAGAGTAGTGAAATTTAAGAATTTAAGCAGAGTTTCTGTCAAGCAGGAGTACCATAAAATAGTACAGAACCATACCTCTGCCCCACCCCCCCCCAAAAAAAAAGAGATCTGTAACCTTCCTCATCCACAGAGGTTGCACTCTTGAAGAACTCTTCCTCGTTTCCCTAACCTACAGGCACAACCAATTGTCCCCCCTCAGAGTTACTCCTTTTCTTTCCCTGAAGATTAAATATTAAATTCCTCTACGTATGTGAGGATGCCACTATTTAAGACAACATGTTATGTAGCATAATATTGTGGATATATTGTTAGTGAACCTAAAAGCTAAGAAAAGGTGATTTCCGTAATAGAAAAGATTAATTGCCTGAGTCATCTTTAAAGATACATTTATAAGGTCTAGCTTTTTGCTTCCATTTCCTGGAATTCTGGGTTCATTAAATAGCAGAGGCGACACATACAGCACCTTACTGTGACTATAAAAATAAGAATCTATTCATAAGTACTGCACAACATAACATACTGTGCCAGTGTCTACCGTGAGCAACTCCTGGGTCTTTTCCAAGTCTGATTTTCTCTTTTGTGGTTGATCATACTGCTTCATGAGATCTAAAATAAAAAATAGTCCAAACTTATATTCACTTTAAGTTTGAGTTACAGCTCAGGTACTGCATCAGATTCAACATGCAAATAGCTTAATATGGATCAGAGAGTAATGGATTAATAAGAAATTACTTTAAAATGTACAATGAAATTTTTTGAGATTGGTTGACTCTCTGAGCTGAAGCCTACTTCTGGACCACCCTATTTAATTGTCCCTCCTAGCCTCATCCTTCAGGAAGATCCCTTTGCTTTTTAAAGCCTCTTTATAACCTCTTATCTTTATAACATCCTGTGGCAATGCGTTTCACATTTAATTTTGTGATTGGTGGGGTGAGGAAGGGAGCTCTGATTTGGTTTTAGCATGTTTTTGAACAATTTTTCTGGGACCTTCCTAGTTCTTGTATTACAAGAACCAGCAATAAACCCTCTTTATTGCTCAAGGGTACCAGGGCAGTTTCTTTTTCTACTGAAGGAGATACTTATAACTATAGATAGAGGGAGTTATAGAGGTATAGGGAGTATACCTGCTGTGGAGAACTCATTTTTTATGTCCCAAAAGTAGTACTTCATTCTTAATGTCTAATTTGCCTCTCATTGTGCTCAAGGTCTTATTACTGCTACTACTATTGCTATTACTGCTATTTCTTTCATCATTAGGAATTTTCAGATGCCTATTGGTGTTCTCACCTGGGCAAGGAGAAACCTTTTGCATGCAGGACAATTTGAGGGTCTTTATAAAAAGTTTGATATACAGCCCCTCAGCTGGCACAGCCTGTATGAAATGCAGAATTAGAAAAGACTTGCAGTTTCCTATTCAGCAAAAAGTACCAGGGTCAAAGCTTTTCACCCTGAACTCCAGATAAAGAGTTCCAGGCTGTAATCCTCATGCAGGTCTTTCAGACACTTGGCTTTTCCCTTTCTCTATTCTTATGATATTCACCTTTCTAAATGCAAGTAGATTTCCTAGGAGGCCTTTGAAAACCCTCTATGAAACTTTCAAAATATCTGTGGACATCTTGAAGCCTTTTCTACTTAGGATCATCTACTTCTTTTTTGATGTGCTCTTATTATTCCCTTCAGTTTCTGTTTTCCAGACAGCTTGCTCTGCTTTGGCAAACCTTGCTCCTGACTAAGGCCCTTTGAATGTATTCCATTTGTGCTGCAAAATCTCTGGAGAGGCTGAGAGCAGATGAATGCCGTGCCCTTTTCCTCAGCACATTTCAAAACACTTAAAAAAAAGGTCAGTATCATTTTTTCCCTTTCTGTAGATAAGGACAGTGAAATAGAGAGAGAGCAAATAGTAGTCTCACTTACCAAGAAAATCAATGACGTAGCTAATGCCAGATATCTTAGACCCAGAGACTAGTTCTAGGTGCTGAGCCTGTGCTGGCTGAGGAAATGTGGTCCTGAGTAGCAGCACAGGTTTCAGACATGCCTTTGGACTTTACAAAAAGTTTTAGGATTTTGATACTTAGCTTTCTTCTGAATTGGAACATATTTGAAAGTTCTCTGAGGGAAAAAAAAAATAACAGGACTCTTCCTTCTGTTTTGAAATATTTCATGTCAACAGAGCTGAAGGTTTTTTTGTGTTGAGAGGGACTCTGAAAATTTTCTTTTTACTGCAATACATGATCACCTCAAATAATAAAACAAAGGCAAGCCAAGGCAGTAATTTCAAATGAAAGACCCAAATGAAGACTTAATTTGGATGTCCTGACTGTTCTGCCTCCATGAAAATCTCTATTGAGAGATTTAAAAAAAAGAGATTGGGCAAAATGAGCTGACATCATGTTTCTGGGTTTCAATGGCATCACACATTTCTAAGCATTTGATTCCACTATGATTTATCACTTGGTTTTAGGTATGGAAAAATACTGTGAAATTACACAGTGGACATATGTAATGAGAGATTTTCCTTCCTTTTCTCCTAGAAATCATTTTGCCATGACCAAGAGCAACAGAACAGTGCTTAATAGGACTGAAGGAGCAGGGAATTCTCACGGCAGGCTCTATGAAATGGGATGGCGTGCTTTCCAGGATGCAACATGCCAGTAGCTGGCAAGGCAAGTTGCAGTAACAACTTTCTAACCTGATTCCAGCAAGCAGGGAACACTGCTAACTTTCCAAATTCATGTGCTGTTCATCTAAAGCCTCAGCTCTTCAGTCCAGTGACTTTTCTCAGCTAGGCTGCTTTGCTTTTTGTTCATTACAATTCCAAGCTGGTTTGATATCCACATGCTAGCAAACCAATCTTTTCACAATTCCTCTTTGAAATAAAATTGAGCTGAAGGAATGTGCTTTATCTGGTTAATTTAGCTGGAAAGATATTACATTTTATAATGAAGAATCCCTCAGGACATAAGATTTGGTTTAATTTTCACCTGGTGTTTATCACTGTGTATACTCCAAATTCTGTTAGTGTCTATAAACACAACAGCAGGTACTTGGACCTTACAAAGATTTCTGGAGCCAGATCCAGAGAGAGATGCAGAGTAATGGAATGGCAGACATCCAGCTTCTAAAATAAATGTAATCTGTCTACTGCTAATGAGAAACAAAACAACGGCTTCAAACTCCTCCAGAGGATGAAGCCACCTCTTGAATGTTAGATTGCATTAGGAGTTTACGTCCCCAAAATTGCATTTGGAATAAAGTACAACATTTCTGAATGACCTGTATTGAAATGAAGGCACTTACTGTCTGGTCACATAACATTATTTGTATTACACTAGCAGTCAGGAAGCCCAGAAAAATAACATGAGAGGGGGAAAATGATGTAGCACATGTATTTAATGATGAAACAGCTCACTTAAAAGTTACTGGCAAGACAGGGTGTAACATAAGGACTCCTGGCTTTCTGAGTAGTAGAGGCAGCTTCTTCCTTCATCATGGTAAAATATTTACACTGAAAATCAGCCTATATTTGGATACCTTGTAAATAGGCTCTTCCCCTCTGTCCCCGTGGGAATGATGAGAAAAGGATAAAAACCCAAGGATTAAGTTGTTTCTGTTTTGAGAAGTGCTTCTGGAAGATCTCACTCATTTCCTTTCGGGGCAGAAATTATTAATGCAGCCTGGGTTTGGTTTAGACAAAATGGAAAGAACAGCATTCCAGGAGCAAATAAACCTCACAGGAGAAAGACACCCTGACAGGTCATTTTGTGTGTGAAAGGTATCAGCCCCTCTGTGATGCTGAGTAACAAGGAGAGAATCTCACAAAAGAACCTTAAAAGGGAAACATAATGTGTGTAAAAAGTATCAGTTTGACTGAACTGGAAAGAAATGTGTGTGGAATTGATCTTATTCCAGTGAGAAGAACTGTGTATGAGGTTTTTATACTTAACATTCAGGCTACAGAAGAATGTATCTACAATCTATAGAAGGTGCTAGAGCACAAAGGAAAGCTCCACAAAGCAGGGAGAAGATAAAGCAGCATCTGTTACGGATGTTATTATCAAAAGAGCTGTTAATAGGAAAATTGCATTATTATAATTATAAATTAAAGTAATCAGGGAGCAATAATGAAGGGGGAGCTTTCTGAAAAGCATGGTACTTAACATTCCAGAAATAAGTGTACTTTCTAAAGGGAAATAAGACTTCCCTTGCAACTCCATATGTCAGGTCTGAATTTGCTGAATTAAAGATTAAATAATTTTAAAGTATTTATGATGCTTGCATCCTTTACCAGATTTATGCTGCCCTAGTTCAGGTGCTGAACAGAATTGCCTAATTTGGGGCCTCATCTCTTAGTCAGAGGAAGATGGTATGCATTTTTAGAGATCTTGTCAGCCATAAAGATCTCAGCTATCCCAGGGAATTTCCTACTTCCTGGATAAACAATCTCTTGATGAATTCAGAAAGATGTAAAAGCACCCACAATCCAAACTCATTTTAGTCTCTGAAGTTAGGAGACCTGCATTCTCTTCCTTCACCTATAAGTGATTGTCAGAAATGGTTCCTCAGACAGTAAATTTGTCTGGACTTTCTTAATGTGTTTCACACTCAGTCCCACTGGGGATCTCAGACCCTTAGGTGAGAAGTCCAGTCTTATACAAGAAAAGCTCAGAGGTTTAGGTAATTTTATTCTTTTACTTTAGTTATATGAAAAATATAGCTTTAAAAAGAAAATAGTCTGGCACAGAGAATTTTTAAGGTAAAATGTTGCCATGGTAGACAACAGCTTTAAATCAAAGCTTTGCTGAAATATTGTTACTACTTAGACTAAGTGGGCGGAATACAGAAAAAAGATATTGCAGGGTAAATCCAGGGCAACATGTCACTTTAGGTGCTCTGAATCAGCCTGCACATTATGAAACAAGGCATCCTAGGTCATTATAATTCAGTCTCAGAGTTGAATCTGATGGGTACTAAAGGGTAGTGACACCTGTAGTAATCCAGGATAAGAAAGCCAGGATAAGAGGGACCTCCTGTGATAGATCAACTGCACTGACTGACCCTGAAACTCAGAGTTCATTTCTAGTGAGTGTCTGCACTGTGTACCATAGTTGATTGCAACTTTAATTGATTACAAAACATACATTCTTGGCTTATAAACCTCAAGGTATTTTATTTGTAGTAAATGCAAGTGTAGCAGCCCAAGTGACTTCACTGGATGCAGATGTCTCCACAGCAGCGCTTGTCTAGATGAATATCATTCAGTCATAGCTGCAAAATACTTTTTCAAATGCTTTGCAAACTTATAACAAATTCTCCTTCCAAAAAGAGGAGCAAACAAAGATTGGACTAGATAGGAAATGGAGATAAGAGAAGGTACTCAGGAAAAGGAAATTCCAACAAGACCACTGTCATGAATAGTAAGGCTTGGTGCACCTGAGGACCAATATTTGTCCTGGTTGGAGGTATTTTGTAGGTTACACAACAAAGAACAAAATAAGGAAGGACTTGAAACTCAGTAATGAAGCACCTGTGCAGATGCTTCAAACATTCTCCCCAAACATGCAAAGCATCATATGGGAAAGGTTGCAAGTGTCTACCCTGAGAAATTGTAAGCAATGAACCTTTTTATTCATGGCCCAGAGAAGGACTTATTATAGAGTACAAAAATTGGCTCTGGCAGGCTTTGAAGGTAAACCTTCCAATTGTCTTGATGACAATGAAAAACCAATACATCTTAGCCTCTAATCAATTTTCCCTATTGAAGAAAAATCTGTGATAAGTAGGAAGGAAGAGGAAATTTCTTCCTTCATTTTTGTTCTATAATTTTCCTTCTTTTAATGTGACTGTGTTTTATTAGCTGAAAAATGTGTCTGTGGAGAGAGGACAACACTGTAATTTGGCCTACACTGGCTTTTCTTGAAGTTTAATTCATTGTGCATGACATTGCAACAGATCAAAACAATGAACTATGACAAGTAACTGACCACAAAAATACCTCATTATGCACTTATTGAATGCTATTTTCATACTAAATAACAAAGGTGTGACCATTAGCACAAGGTGAATTTTAGTGTGCATATGCTAACAGAGCTTTTGGATGTCCTCATTACTTTTCCCTGTTCTTAATGTTTTTACTGCAAAACAGCCTGTACAATTCAAATTAAAGAAATTTTAGCAGTGGCTAAAAAAAACCCACATTTCTTTTTGATTTCATGAAAAATATAGACACAGAAATGTTGTCTGCAGACAAGTCTACTTCAAATTCAGGCACGCTCATTAAAATTCATTCTATTAAGCTAGTCAGATTTTTGCAGTAAGCCAATGTAATGAAAACAGTTTTAAGTGATGAACTGATACTACCTGGATTTTGAAATGCTGTACTCTGTCCTTCAGGAGGCAGACAAAGCATGCAGAAAAGCAAAGAAAATCTAGTTAAGGCAGTTTAGATTTCTCATTTGAATTAAAAGATAACCAATGTGTACTATAGAATGATAGAAAATTTTAGGGTACTTGGAAAAACCTCTAAGGTCATTGAGTCCAGCTGTTAAGCCAATGCTACCAAGTCTACCACCAAACCAAACTCCTTAAGTGCCACATCTACACATCTTTAAATACCCCTAGGGGTGGCCACTAAACTACTTCCCCATGCAGACCATTCCAATGTTGAACCACTCTCTCAGTGAAGAGATTTTTCTGACCTGAACCTCCCCTGGAGCAACTTGAGACAATTCACTTCTGTACTACTACTTGTCACTTGGCAGAAGAGGCCAACCCTGACCTGGCTACAGCCTTGTTTCAGGCCATTGTAGAGAGTGATAAGGTCACCCTGAGCTTCCTTTTCTCAAGACTAAACAACTTCAGCTTCCTCACCCACATGACTTGTTCTACTCTTTACCAGCTTTGCTGCCAATCTTTCGGTGTCCAAACTTAACTAGACTCCAGAGCCAGAGACTCTAAGGAGCTTGTATTTAAAATTCATATTCCCTGAAATAAAAAAACCAATACTCACAGCAGTATTTTCAAAAGCAGTCATGTTAGCTGTGCTCACACAGAAATTGCTATCTTCAAAATGAGCAGTGGGCTAATAAACAGTGGAAGTCAAATAATTTTCTGTCAAGAAAATTAAGATGTCTATAAAGATAGATAAACATAACCTACCTGTTGTCTAGAGTGATATTGTGGTGAAATGTGCAAGAATTGGTTTTGAGGTGTCTTCAAGTGGATTTGAGTCTAGTGATTTAAATGCAGGTCCCATTTCACGCATAAATACTTTTGCTTTCTCTGACTCTGAATTATAATTTATCTTTCAGAAAGAAGAATTAACTGTTTTACTAAATTCACTAATTAGCTGACAGAAACATGAGCTAGTTGGGTAAATAGAAAATTACTCATAGGTAAGAAAAGAAAAGAAAAGAAAAGAAAAGAAAAGAAAAGAAAAGAAAAGAAAAGAAAAGAAAAGAAAAGAAAAGAAAAGAAAAAAAAAGAAAAGAAAAGAAAAAAGAAAAGAAGAAAAGAAAAGAAGAGAAAAGAAGAGAAAAGAAAAAGAAAAGAAAAGAAAAGAAAAAAAAGAAAAGAAAAAAAAAGAAAAAAAGAAAAGAAAAGAAAAGAAAAGAAAAGAAAAGAAAAGAAAAGAAAAGAAAAGAAAAGAAAAGAAAAGAAAAGAAAAAAAGAAAAGAAAAGAAAAGAAAAGAAAAGAAAAGAAAAGAAAAGAAAAGAAAAGAAAAGAAAAGAAAAGAAAAGAAAAGAAAAGAAAAGAAAAGAAAAGAAAAGAAAAGAAAAGAAAAGAAAAGAAAAGAAAAGAAAAAAAGAAAAGAAAAGAAAGAAGCTGTTTCATTTGTCTTGTACATTTGCCACTAGTTGGCCCAATCTTTTAATCAGAAGTTAGTCCCCAAATGCTAAAGTGCTTAAAGATATGGAAGGAAAGAGTTTAAAAAACCCTCAATGAACAAAAACCAGCAGAAAATAAATTTAGGTAATTATAATAAACTCAGTTATAACCTTGAATCTAAACCTTGGCCTTGAGTTCAAGATTTGACCCATCTGTATCATCAAAACAACCAAACACTAACTTTCCTTTCCCCTCCTTCATCTGCCATTTTCCACATGATGTCTCCATGGACCAGCGCTTTAAAATCCTTGGTAGACTTGTGAAAAAGCAGAAAATTTGTTAAATATAAATAAGTAGGTGTCATTTTTCCTCCCACACCCAAGTTCACCACTGTGTAAGATACAGGCTGATTTGTAAATTCCATTGTTGGGGCTCAGTCAGCTCAGTGATTATTGCAAATCAAAAGTATATAAAAATAATTCCTATTTCTTCATGAAGTTACCTTTAAAAGAATAAAAGAAATACTAAGTAAATTGAGCATACAAAATGAAAAATGAATCAAAAGGGGTTTTTTTCAGACTGTGAAAGGAGTAAATTACAGAATCTTAGCATCCTTTAAAACAGAAAAGACTCCTGAGATAATCAAATTCCACCATTTCTGCTGAGGGGAACGCCATGGCTCCCTGGTTGAGCTGTCAGGGCAATGGTGCCCTTCCTGCATGAACTGCCTTGGCCTGTTTGCCCATCCTGCTGGCAGCGCTCCAGGTTACCTCTGCTGCCCAGGAGCTGCTTCCATAGGAGCAGGAGGTTTGGCTGCCCTCTGTTCTGGCCCTGCCCATGTCCCATCAGCCACTGCCATGTGAGCTACAGGCTCCTGGCAGCTCTTGTCTGCCTGTGAGGTACCCCTGGTTCAGGGCCCCCCCCGTACACCATGCTAGAGCACTCTAGAACACTTGTGCTGGCACCAGAGCTTCTCACCTTAGTGACTGAGGCTCTATGTCTTTAATTATTCCTTTTGTGTTTAATTCTTGTTCATATGTGACTTCCCCCAGCTCCCCAGCCCAGCTTCTGTTTAGACTGGAGACTATTTTGGTTAGAGAAAATCCCCTTAATCAGAGGGAAGCATGACATTTACGGAATATCTCATGGATGGACTTGATCTCATAAATATCTTAGAATATCATATTGCCCATTAGTAATGCAGCACAGTCCTGTAAGCCACTATTTCATAGAGTTGTCTTGAAATTCAAAACTTGTCCCCAGTCTTGTGCTACTGAGTTCAAGTTCAACTTTCCTCAAAGCATTCAGAAATAAGGAACGTTTAAAATCCATTTTTGTGTGAGGACCCCTTGACCTGGTATGGGTGCAGCAGCAGCTTCCTAGGTCTCTCACTCCCTGTTCTCCATTGTCGCCAATTCTGGGATTTCTTCCATACTAGAAAGTGAAGAGAAGCAGTTTTCTCTCCTCTGACTGAGAAAGTAAAACATAAAGATGGGGCCAAGAAATAACCAATTTCACTGCAGAATAAAGATACCCAGAAGATACCACTGCACAGCATCAGACAATCTAAATCAGAAAGAGCAGATCCATCAAACACCCAATGTCTGATCATGTTTGCAGCTTAGGAAGTCTCTAATCAGGCCTTTGGTCTACCTTTACTTTTATCTTGGGTTTTTGTCTACCTTCAGATATGGGGAAGTTACATCACAGTCACAATTTCCCCATGGTCATGGAACGTGGCTCCCTATCCCATAGAGGGGGACAGAGGCAGGTATGTGCAGACCACACAGGTAGGGTAAGGAGCCAAACAGCATCCATAGTGATTAGTTTTGATTATTCAGTTGTTTTCAAGCTTGCCTGAAAACAGACTATGTTTTAGTGGCTGGCAAGCTCCCTTTGAGACAGCCCTGCTTCCCAGCTGCAGTCGGGATTAAAGCAGTCCTCGTACTATCCCGTTTCCCCCATTTCTGCAGGGCAGCCTGGGGCAGGCTAGCAGCATCTGTCAGCTAAGAGACTTTATATCTCTCTGCATGCTCTTCTAAGCAAAGTGTGCCATACACAGTATTCTGAAAGCCTCATTCCCCTTTGTTTAGGTGCTGAAAATAAAACAAGAGAAACAAAGAGGGAAAGACAGCAAGAGAGGCAGCTGGAAAATGCATTACTGGACCCTGATGGCTCATCAAACATTTCCACACTGCCAGGATTATGGCTTCCCATAATACTAGAATGCCTTTGCGTGTTAGGGTAAAGAAGGTATCACCAGCCATCTCACTGCAGCACAATCAGAGTGGTGAAATCCATATATACTCAGTAAAAGTTCCCAGAACACTAAAAAGGGTTCAATTCCTCATTCTTTAAGGTAAATAGAATAGTAGTCATCCTTCAGTGAAAGAGATATCTTTCTAAAACAGTTAAGGTATCAGCCTCAGGTAGTAAAGTCCAGGTTGCATTCTCAGTTTTCACCACTGTACTGGCAGTGGCTTGAGCTATGAAAAGAAGAAATCCTGCTTCTTCAGTTTAGAGCTAGAGGTCCCTAGACATAAATTTTATCTACCTTAGCCCCATGTGCCACCAGCTTCAAGAGTTTTCATGATTTGTGTAGACAATCCCAGAGTGGTCTCCTCCTCTCAGAGGGAACATAATGGGATTTAGTGTAGTAAAGCACTTATAAGAGGAGTAAGAGAAAGGAACTGGGGTGGCTGAGGATTTGAAGAACAGGGATCATCTCATGTACTGACTAAAAAACAAGCCACTACACTACATGGAACTTCATTCCAGTCCCATGTTCTCTGACCATTATCATAAATAAACTACTAATAATAAAAAATACAGTATTGAACCTGCATTAAATTTAATCTTCTTTTCAACAAGAAAATACACCAAACTTTTTTCACTATTTCTTGGTTAAAAAACTTCTCATTTGCCTCTTTTTCATCAGATTTTGATTTTGGAAAGGTTGAAGCAGTGCATTTGCATTTCTTGAATGGAACTGTGATGGTTTTATCTTAATTAGTAAAAAAATAAAATTCTAGCTTCCCTAGGACACTGGAGCTTCAGAGATGATGCAGTATGGATACCTCCTGGTCCCATTCCAAGAAGCAGACTCAGCTGTTTTCCCATGCTACATCTGAAATCCGGTTGCATCCCATGAGAGACAGAAATGGTTAATGGCTTAGACATTTCTAAAATCATGGGAGGTCTTTTGCCCATTGGTGCAAACTGCAAAGAAACAACTGTTCATTTCTGACCAGGGAAGTCCACCACTCCCCAAACTAGAATTCGGACTGTGACAGGAACTTGAGACAGGATAAAGGGGATGCTATTGTCTAATTGTCCCAGGTCTGGAGAGAAGAATGCATCCCCAGGCCATACTGGAGGAGAGACTGGGGTGCTGATGGCTCAGACATTTAAGGGACAAGCTGGAAAAAACTACCTAGGTGCAGAGAATGAGCACACCCCTCTTCAGGCTACAGCTGGGTGCTGGAAAAGATCAGGGAAGAGAAAAATCCTGTGAGGCAGGTATTGACTCTGTAGCAACAGCCAAGTCTCACTGCAAGGCCTGTGGGTGGTGAGATCTTTCTACTCTTATTCTTTCCTTCCCTTTTTCATATGTTTTCTTAGGTGATATTTTAGTACTTTCATATTTTCATGCTGCTATGGATAACAGCAATACCTGTTTGCCTGTGCAACCAACTCATTCTGCAATAAATCCTAAATGTGTAACATGTACAAACATTGATCATTTAGTGTTGTTTGACTCTAATCCACCCCAAAGGATTTATTAACAAAAACCTGGATTACCCTCACCTTTTGCCATGACTCATAACACATCCACAGTATATCATGTGAGTTTCTTAGGAAAGTGTCCATCTGGAAGCACAGGGATGAGTCAGGAAATCAGGAATCAGATCTGCACCAGTAGGTCCAGTCTGTGGCTAAGATGACTGCAAACGACATATTTTTATCTGGATTACAGTAACAACAATCTTTTATTTTTTGACAATCATCATAGAAAATTTTATTTGTTAGGTCTTCTTTTATAGTGGTACTTCAGTGCCGAAGTGTGAATTATTTATTGATGGATTGCAGAAACTAGTTAAGAGTGATGACTTTGACAAAATCTGGCTTTAATATTTTTTTCCTTTTTATTATTTTAAAATATTGTTATTTAATTTTATGCCTTGTTTAACATTGCCTTTTGATTAAAGCCAGATACAATTACTGGGGAAGTTTTTCATATCCTTCAGCAGGCTCTGGATCTGCTGAGATCCCCTGATGCTCGGTGACTGCTCAGCAGCCACTATGAAGTGCTGAGCTGCTCTCAGACCTTTTCTCAAAGCTTGTATTTTTTCTCAGGCAGCTCTAGTTGCTTGATTGCAGGGAACGACAGAAGCACAGCTAGACAGAAAAACTTCATCAAAACTCTAAACAATTTTTTTATTATGCCTGCTTGCTTTAGGGGTTGTTTCTTATAAACATCGACAAGTTGTTAATAAAGTGATAATAAAACATTGATTATGAGAATAAAAATATTTTCATTTTATTAATATGGAATTTCATATTTTGAATTAAAAATCAGCTTTAAAAAGTTTAATTATAAACTATTTTGCTTTCATGGTGGAAAAAAATTCATAAAATCCCTTTTTATCCCTTTTCTTCCCCCCAAAACTGAATTTTCTTTTTTTTTACATTTTGTAGCAAAAGAGAATGGCAAATCTCTGAATTTCCTGCAAGTCTGCTTATCCTTATGCACATCAAAACACGCAAAGGTCATACCTCAAAAGCTAGTTAAAACCCCATTCCCAACAGTAACCTGAGATATAATTGGAAAATGTTGTCTTTGAAATGCATTTCTCCCATTCATTAATGGGCAAATGTAGTAGAACCACATGCATTAGTTATTCAAATGATGAGTCAGTGTGGTGAGCCTTGCAGAACCAAGATATTTGGTATTGCAGCCTGTGCTGCATCTAGTGCTGTGGTTTCTTTCCTCGTGAGGCATATTCCCAATAATCACCATCAGGGCTGCAGGGATGCAGCAAGGGACCTGCTTCAGGCTGTGTGAGTAATGTGTGTGGGAATCAAAACAGAAAAGGTGAATGAGAGAAGGATGATTGATAGAAGACCTGGGATGTTTTCTAATTAGAACTGCTCTATAATACTTAATGCAGCACCATCAATTATATATGTCCTGATGATCATCCTCTTCATCCTTGTTTAGGCCTTAATGAACACTATACACAGTTCCAATTACTGTTATAAAGCAACTACTTTATAACAACTTCTCCCCCAAATGAAGGAGCATTAAAAACAGAGTAAGAAGAAGCATTTAAAATGGCAGGTCCTGAGCAATTATTCTGTGTTGCCTCTGCTTGAGTTTACATTTTCTTTGGCCTTAATAAGTCTCCTCTGAATGATTTCCCCTCAAGGGTGAGAAGAGGAAGATGGATGACACAGCCTGGCACCCAGTGATCGATAGTACAGAGATTAATCCAATGGCACCTGGGAGCCACCCAGTGTGTCTGTCCTGGTCCCCCTCTCATTCCCACTGATATCCATCAGAGTGCCTGCATACCTTGGTTTTGGTCCTGTGGGATGGTGCCGTGACCCAGCCTGGATGTGGCCAAGAACCAGGCAAACAGCCAGTGTAGTGTGCACTCACCCAGTGACACTCCCAGTGCCTTGTTGGGAAGAAAAATAGAGCTGGCAAAACAAAAAGAGCAGGGTTTTAGTGGCAGCATCCTGCTCTCACTGATGGGTATCCTGATGTGCTGAATCCTGTACTAAGGAAGAAAATAGAGACTGAAAAACAACCCTTGAATACCTTGAATGCAAGATAGCACTTATAAATGATGTGAGATGGTGTATCGGGACCATGGGCAGGAAATTCCTTCCTACAAATCTCAGCTCCACCCTCAGAAATAAAAAGACAGATCTTCCCATCTTTTCCATTGTGATGCTGCAAAAGTACAATTAATTAAAGAATTTTTTTCATCTGCGATGACCTCATCAAAATGTTGGGGGAAAACAAACAACAATGAAAGGCTTTTATCAGTTTTGGAAGATTAGGAGAAGGGGAAAAAAAGGAAAAGCAGCAATTGATAAGCCAAGTAACTGATAATTACAATCTTGTGAGCATTCTCTCTCCAAATTTAAAATGGTGATTGTTCTGGACAAACAATATCCAGACAGGGACAGAAGCACACCATTTTAGAGTCCTGCATTTTGCAGGAAGACAAAAGTATTTTATTTCCAGAGAAATATAAGCTCCATTCAGGGTTATTTGTTTTGTTGTGTGTCATGACCCTAACTCCAGAAATTACCTTGAACGAATGTCAAACAAAAATCTTTAGCTACATTTAGAAATTTCACTGAATGACTGATATTTTTTTGCCAAACTTAGGCTCATTCATTTTTCCATGTGATCATAGAATCATAGAATGGTTTGGGTTGGAAGTGATCTTAAAAATCATCTAGTTCCAATCCCTCTGCCATGGGCAGGGACATTTTGCACTAGACCAGGTTGCTCTGAGCCTCATCCAACCTGGCCTTGAACACTTCCAGAGATTGGGCTTTCACAGCTTCTCTGGGCAACCTGTGCCAGTGCTTCACCACCCTCACAGTAAAAAATCCTTCCTTACATGTAGTCTAAATCTCAGCTTTTTTAGTTTAAGTCTGTTCCCCCTTGTCCCATCACTATGTATGAAGCTTCAGAATGTTGGGACATATACACTAAAAGGTTTTACCTAGTTTGGTAATGTCAGAGAGAAATTGAATGGAAAGGAGCAAAGTCCCTGATAGCTTTGGTAAATACATGTAACCTCAACTGGCTGTGTTACCTACAGGAAAGGAATCTGTCTCTGCCAACACAGACACTTGTGCCTCCTGAAGCAGAGCCTGATGTCTAGGAGAGACTTACAGTGTCATGGAGAGAAATAGTCTGGTACCTGAGATTCCTGGAATTCATATCTCTCCTTGCTGAGGTTTGCATAAGTGACCCCACCTGTTGATAGATTTGGACAGCCTCCTGCCTTGACTGATGCTCAGTTGGCATTTGGTAGCTCCTTGAAAAGCAGAACTCTATTATGTGTCTGTTTTTGTTAATTGTCACTCTTTCCTTCATTCAGACTTGAAACCGCACTGCCACAGATTGGATTTCTTAAACAGCTTTTAATTGGCACACCAAAAAGTTTAATAAAGCACAAAACCTTCATTTGTGAAAATCATGATTTCCATTTAAGAAGTTCCATATTGAAACAAAATAAAGTGCATTTTACCAGAGATTAAATAAGGCCATTTTTAGGTAGAGTTAAATTGCACTGACTCAGACAGTCTCTGATTATCCTTTTATATTGGAATTTTAATGCTGCTCAGAGAAAATCACAGGGTTATGAAGGTTTATGATAACTGCCAGAAAGAAAATATATTTAGAAGAAATAATATGAAAGAGTGGGGGAAAATAACTAAGGTGGTTAAATTAGGAGTAATGGTCTAATATGAGGAAAAGAAAGAAATTTAAAATGAAAATTCAAAAAATGTTTTAACATCTATGCCAACTTTGACTGAAATTACTGAAGCAATGATGAAGATGTTGAACAAGGTGGATGTTAGTAGGACTCACATAGCCCCTCTATGTTGCAAAAAGGACTAGCACACCCCTCTTTTTCCCCTCCAGTTAATCTGCCTGCTCAAATAAGTAGAATTCCTCCTCACCAACCTCGATAAACAGTGAGGTAGAAAGAAAAATGGATATGGCAACATCTGTATATTATTGCCTTCACTTGAGGACTTTACTTGAATGAAACTGAGGCACCTTCAAGGCTTTAGGACAATTGAAGGAACTCCAGCAGAAATGAGCATACCATGACTGTCACCTATGGGGACAGCTGTAGGACAGGGAATGACAGCCAGCCTTTTCTGCCTCCATCTGTTCCACTGACCCTTGCAGCAGGTCTCAGCCTTGTCCTGCGGAGATGAGGACAGGATTTAAGGTCAGCCTCTGAGGGAACAGTGGGTAATACAGTCATTGGCAACTCAGAGAGAGGCAGTGGTCGGGAAATGCAGGGATGTGTCAGGGAGGGCTCTGGATTTAGGCTTTTTTCTGGCCTTAAGGGAATAATAAATATAACTTTCATTACATGTCTATCCAGCAAAGGGGTATTCTTTGAGGAAAAATAGACAATATCTTACCAAGGAATAAAAAAATATACAAAACTATCCCCAGTATAATCAATTTGTGTTTTCCCTTTCCAAAATGCTGCATAAATTTCTTCTGTTGTCTTGGAAATATTGTTAGAGAAGTAATTAAAAATGTGGCACATTAAAGGTATTTCTGTTCCTTGGGAGTTAATCTTAAAAAAGACAATCATAACATTCTATCATCTCTACCAGCCTATTTTAGGGTGGGTTTTTTTAGATAACAAGATAAAAATAATAAAACAGCTTTAAATATAACAAGATAAAAATAATAAAACAGCTTTAATCCATAATTATTCCTAAAAACATTTCCTCCAAAATGGAAGATTTTCTCCCTTAAATAAAGGAGATATCCCGTGGGAAGACAATTGTGTGCTAATTCATTTTTCATTTCTCCATACATAGTTCTCATTTCAAGCTCTTTAATATCATCTCACTCTTTTATTATCACAATGAAGGCGGCAATGAGAAAAAAGTGTTTCTTTTTCTTTAAATATTTGCTGTAGCTTCTGTAATTACTGTGCTTGGCAAGAGACATGAAGCACTATTGAATTTTCCAACATATTTTTTTGAAGAATAAAATACTTTTGCCTCCCTCTTAAGAAACCTCCAGAGGAAAGCAGAAATAAGTGTTGCCTAAAACACAAACAAAAAAAAAGGAAATAAAAGCGTGTAAATGAGAAAATGTGGCTGACTTTTGAGAATGCAGATTTTACAAGTTATTTGCACAAACAAGCTACTTCAAGGATCACAGCATCCCAGCTGACCCAGATTCAACTGACTTCCAAGCCCATTTGTTTGGAAAATGTGCACAGCAAACACAACCTGTATAAAAGCCTCGGCATTGCTGGAAGTACTTTTGCTCTTGAGGAACAAGAGAAAGGTTATTGAAAATGTCTCTGTGGCTTTCCCTTCTCTGCTGCAATTACAAATAGATGACTACAGTAATAAGATGGAGCCTTCTGTTTAATTCAGAGCTTGATTAAGATGTAGTCAAGTCTGTAGCAGCTTGTCCTTGTTCTGTCTATCATAACATGTAAGACTTTATTCTAGACTAAAGCTTTGGATCTCTCCTGATGTTTTCAGCTAAGGGTGTATGTATTAGAGCTGTGGACATGCTGTTTGACTAATCAGTATGATAACCACATGGCAGCTATAGATCAGCTGTCTACTCGTGTTGCTCTGTGCTGGAATATAGATTTTTACTGTGGTTTTTTCCCCCCTGCATTGATAATGCTAAGTACAGGTCACACTTGCCCTCATTTTGCTGAATTTCTCTGTTCATGGAACTGACACATCTTGGGAAAAAAAATGTCAGTGCAGAGCTGAATAGCGCCAGGGCAGCTGCTGCACATCCAAGGACCAGCTCAAAAGGAGAAAGAGGTCAGCCTGCTTCCATGCTGTCTCAGGGCTTCACACCGCATTGGTACAAAGGCTGCTCAGCTCTTGCTGGTGCATTGATTTCAAACATTTATCAGAAATCCTTTGTATTTAAGCAGGTAAATGCACAAAATCAATCGGATGCTTCTCTTACACAGGCTGTTTTTTAGCTCTATTGAAATCCATTCTCTGTACTGGGAGGAGATGTGGGTATGCAGGCTAAAAAGTTCAAATGTGCCCAAATGAATTAAGTATCTACATCCCAGATGCTTACTCTGAGAATTGGTGGTCTTGTCCCTCTCTCGAAGGAGGCTGACTCCCCCTCCATCCTTACAACAGAGGAAGTTCAACAGTTTCATGCTGCAACCGCTTAATCATCATAATTCACAGAGCTGATTGAGAGTTTTCTGTGCATGCTGTGCTGCAAACCATGTAGTAGCTCAGCAGCTGCTGCAGGAACAGCTGAGGCACAAGCTGGAGGATGGATCATCCTGTAGTCCTTCTCTGCCAAGACCCACTGCCCAATCCGTCAGCACCTGCATGGCCATCAAAGAGAGGTCTTACAACAAAACCATGAAGCCACATCAGTGAGAGGTAGAGGAGAAGCCCTGCAGCCTAAAATCCTTTTAGTTATCCTGGCAAAACCCTGTATGCATGTTGACAGACACCTGCTTTTGCTGGCTCATGCTGTTTCCAACTGTGGTATGAGGGTACTGATGAAAAAGATTTGGCTGAATCACACAGCTTCTACAGGAAAGAGCTCTGCCAATGTTGTGCCATGCTGAGTAGATGCCCTTCAGAGGCTAAATCCAGTGAGCAAATAGAAATTGAAAGTGATTTCAAAGCTTATCCCCAAACACATATGTGCAGTAACCCTCAGACAAGATACCCTCCTCTGTGTGTGTCTGAGCAGTGAGAAAGTTGCGCTCAGATTGCTTGGTTAAAGACAGGCTTTACAAAAATCCTCATTAACCTCTTTCAACCACAGTTTTGGTTGATCTCAAGCAGCCAGTGGAAGTTGCCAGAGTTGGCTCAGCTGATAATTTTTCTGCAGTGTGAGTGCTCCAAGGAGAAGCTGCCACATGTGACAGGTGGGTGATAATGGCATGGTCCTGTGCCACAGATTGTTATGCAAGAGGGTGCTTCCCTGTCAAGCCAACTCATTGCCCATCTTTTCAATCAATTTAAGCTTGAAATGCATACACTGGGACACAACACAAGTAACTGCCATGTGCAGATGAAAACTGATGCCTTAAGAGTTCCCACTTTGATCCCTAAGGATGCAATCTTTGGACCAAAACAACAAAATGAGAACACTCACCTGAGATATAGCTAAAAAATGATGCATGAATTATTGATATTCATCCAAGAATCAAAACATCCAAATATATAATGTGTCAGCCTGAAAGATAATTATAAGAAGAAAATAAATTCCTCCTGCATCTTTCCTGATTCTGCTCTATAAGTGCCAGTCAGACCTCCAAGGAACTGCAGTTGGAGGCCTAATTCACTGATTCTGTCATTAAAATCTGTGTGTGGGTCTAGAGTTGGAGCTTTCTCAGCAAATTTTCAGTGCTTTCCTTGTTCATTTGGATTTTTTTTTGATAGATCATTGAAACTGCATGTGCTCGTGGGAAGGAGTGATTTGAGTTAAATATTTCAACAGTATGAACATGTTAAGAAGTCCTGTTTCAACATTTTCTCATAAAAGTGTAATCTGAATCATTTTCTTCTTTTTGATTAACTACTCATGCAGAATTAGATAACCTCTATTGTATCAAATTGTTGATTACAGCAGTAACCCAGAAGGGAGTAAGGGTGACAAACCCAGGGCTCAGGCTGTGTGGGTGCATAGGTGGCTGCACAGTGGCTGTGTGTTTTCCATGACAGAGGAGGAGAGATTTTAGACAAAAGTATTTTCCCACTGGAGTTATGAAATACCTGGAGGGAAGAATTCCCTGGTTAAACCCAGCCATGCATCAAATATTAACACTGCATCTGCTGCATGTAGGACTAATGTAGCACAGCCCTGCAGGGAAATATTGAAAATTGTGAGGTTTCATTTCAGTGCTGAGCAAGAATGTGCTAAGGATGTGTTGTGTGAGTGATGTGACACTTTGAAGCACTGCCAAGCAATTAATAGTAATTTTATTATAAGTTTCCTAATGATGTGGTTAGTCTCCTTTTAGGAGAAACAACAGCCATGGTGCCCTATTGAGACTGAAAACTATGAGTATTTCAGCAACACTCTAACTGTCCAAAATATTGTATGAAGGCATATTGATTTTAACAATAGTTGTGACAAGAATGATTTTTGAATTTTACAGTTCCAGAAAGGAAAAAACAAAACCAAACAAATCAAGGTTGATAAAGGGAGAGAGAAGGACATGTGACTAAAAGGAAAGTAAAATAAAATTAAAAATATGATCTTTCCAACTGAGTGTTCTAGACAATCAGTTAAGACATATATTTCATTTTAGAATAAGAGATAGGAAACAAATTTCCAATTCAGTCATGATTTAGGTATTTCAGATACATTAATCCCTTTCAGTAAGGTTTGACATCAAACCCCTTTATTTATCTGCTGAAATGTGTAAGATGGAGGGAAATCAGCATTTTTAATTTTTTTTCCCAAATCTTCTGGACTCATTTGATGAAGGAATCATGAGCTGCAGCACTAAGAAACTTTAAACCAAAACCTTAGTCAGATGAGAAACAGAGTTTTGTGGACTAGTTTCTGCTAATGGATTTTGTATAACTCTTCATGTGATCACCACCCAAATGATCTGAATACACACATACCTTTCCTAGAATGTCTGGAGACTTACAGTCTGCTTCAGAAAGCCCTAGTGAAAGTGGCATTTGGGAAAAAAGAAAATGATGGGAAGGGAAGAAAAGAGAATAGTCTTGATTCTTGTGTTATATAAAGATTCCAAATTCAGTTCAGGCAATTTCCCCCACGTGCCACTCAGCACATGGGGCAATAGCTGACTCCTGAAAGAGCATGGCTCACCATCACTTAGACAAGGAGCAGGCTGTTCAAATTGCTGATGCACACATCCATGAAGTTGGTGGCTTTGAAGCTGTGCCAGATTGCTTGCCTGTTGCTCCAGTCTGTTTCTTCTCTGCATGTTTCCTGCAGAGTATTTAATTAGCAAGTGTGCTCAGGGTTTCCTGCAAAGCGGGAGGGGAAAGAGAAAGATGTGCTAGCATTGCATCAAAATAAGGGAGCTAAGGAAGGGATGTTTTAGATGAAGCAGGGCTGGTTCAATTCTTCTTAGAAGAAGACTGGTTGTCCCACAGAAGGTGGAAAGCAGAGAAAACGGACTGAGAGAGTTATAGGTCTCTGAGGGTAGGTAGCTTTGCTGCTAATTTTGCTACCTGAACAAGTTGTCATGAAAAGACAACAGATCTTAGATGAAAGTTACCTTCTTCTCTTTTCTCATCTCTTCTTCCTCAGGAGTAACTACACAGTTGCCCATCTTTCAGCAGCACCAATTCATGCCGCATTTCAGGGCTCTGGGATAGTATCATTAAGCACTCTTTTCTGCCGGTACTCTTAAAAATACTTTCAACTTAATGTCCTGTTTCAAATTTTCTTTACTAAGCATAAAATTTACTTGAAGTTGAGTGTCAGTAAAAATATCATATAGGGTTACATTTGCTTTGAAAATAAGGGGCATTTATTTTTCTTTATTATACAAATAAGTGCTTTGACAGAGTAAATATAAAAAAATCTATTTTCAAGAGGAAAAATTTTTTTCAACAGTAAAATTCACTCTCATTGTTGGTTTAATTGTCTATCAGTCAAGTCATGGGCTATTAGCTGATTTTGCTCTGAAGAGGTAGCATAGGATATTTAAAATAGGTGCCAGTAGGTAATACAGAGTAGAGGTTCTTCCCTCCAGCCTCAGCAAAAAGCTACAGATGAACACAAAAGTGCTCGCTAATATCCTTCCATGAAAGTAAAGGCTATTTTTTTTCAGTTATGAAATTATATTATACAATGGATTAAATAAATTAAATCAAACCCAAACAAGTAGTTCTTGGTTAGTGCAAGTATCCTAGATGGGATAGGAGTATCTCTCTGTTCCTGTCTATCTTCTCTGCTGGTAGATGATTATCTTAACCAAACATGTGGTCTTAGATGGCAAAAGAAATGTAACTAATCTATCACTCCTATAGGATCTTTTTAAAATCTCTTTACTAGATACACTGAACTAAACTAGGAAACTGTCAGGTGTTTCTGCTAAGCAGCTCATATGCTAAGAGCAGAGGAACTCATATAGCCATGAAATCAGCCTTCATCAATCTGATTTTCTAGATATACTATCCCTTTTTCTGGGATACTTCATCCCTTGTTTTAGTGATATTACTGTTTTAGTGATATTACATCCACATGTTAACTATTTTCTGCATCAACCTGTCACAAAACTGACTTGAATACAGCTGTGGTGTTTTACTTGCTCGGTGGGTAAGGCACCTCCTAAATGCTGTGAAGGCCCCTTGCTGACATGTGAGCTAGACTTACCTCCAGCCCTGCAATTATTTTGTGTGAGCAAAAGTTATCTGTGCATTGGTGCAGTGTCACAGATTTGTGTTGTCTGGTCATGCTGCAGAGCTCGGTTTAACATCAGCTGTGTCTCTGAGAGCTCCTGCAATAGGAAAGCCCAAATCTCCCGTTTGAAAACTTTGAGCATGAACAAAATGTGCTAAAGTGGCTTGAGAAATGGACAGGGGAAGAAAAAGAATATAAAAATGGTCTTTTGATAGGCTTTCCCTGGGACTGTTTCTCTTTGTATCCTTCTGGAAGGGAAATAAATATTCTTGGGCCTCAACTCTTCTTTTCTACTCAGTCCTAGGGTAACAGATTCCGGTGATAACTGTTCAGAGAGTTTTCAGCACTATTCAGATACAGAGGAAAATGTATTCTCTGACAACACACATACATGGAACTTTAATTTTATGACAGCTCTGTTACTGTGTGAATGATACCATCCAATTCCAAGGACAATTTTCATATCAAACAAACAAGTAAAGAAAGACAAAAATCTAAGAGGAAAAGAGAGACTTTCAGCAAATATTCTTATATCCTCTAGAAATAGAAAATAAGAAAACAAATATCACTCCTAACTGCTGTTAAAATCCCTGTCTATTTTTCTGGTATTATTACTAAACAAGGTCATAAACCTAACATAGGTGGCAGTTTAGAAAGAAGCTTGTGAACTTAAGATGATATAAAAGAGAATTCAGAGAGTCAGACTAAGAATTCAGGGCCAACATGCCAATATGTCAGACCTCAATTTATTTCCTTTTCTGTCTTGCTTGTTAGGATAACTACATCAGTTTGGACTATTCAGTTCCCCAGGAAGCACACAGCATGCATCTCTCAGAGAGCCAAGAATAGAATGGGATTCTTTATGATCAGCTCCCTACTGAGTACTAACAAGGAACCATGTAATATATTGAGAAGGTGTGAGCATGTCAAGCTCCTTGCCCAGCTGGATATAAAAATAGGAAATAAGCACCAAGACAAAAGCCTAACAAAGATATCAGTAACAGTGGCATAGAATGGTTTTGTCCAATGTGTTTGATACATGATAGTTGCACGACTGCTCTGCGTTAGGTAGCTGTGAAAGCTCTTGCTCTCTTGAAGTAAATCTACTACCTTGCATGCAAGGCATTGGAAATGAAGTGATGGCCTTATAGAGAGATTTAACCTCTCACCTATTACTCTTCCAACATAAAAAAGACAAGAAGTATTTTCCCTCGTTCCTTATTTAAATTCTTTTAGGCAAGAGAGAGTTGACACATATTCCAATTATTTGCAGCTATAAATTATAATTTCTGTCTGGTAATTTTATCTTCTTGCAGGATCCTTGGATCTGTTGGCATTTATCAGAATACTCCAAGGAGCAAGATTTTAGTTATGACATTGATTCGTGGGTTTTGAATTCTTTTTTTCACCTGCATTAATTTTTCAAAGTATGGAATGTGGTTTATGCTCTTTGAGACCTTGAAATAAAGATTTTGTATTAGCCAGATGTATTTTTTAGAGAGCTTTCATGAGCATTTTAACCACGTCTGTTAAATGTTCTTTGTAGCATTCAGTTGGGTAGACATACAGGGTACAGGACTCATCTTTGATCCCTGACAGAAAAAAGGTAAAACTTCCCCTTTTATCTGCCATGAATGCTCATGATTCTGCATTTGAATTGTGTGTTTTGAATATCCTACAGATCGTCTCTCTGTACCTCAAATGAAATACAGAATATTATGGCTTTAAATATCATAGAATTGTACAATCATAGAATACTTTGGCTTGGAAGGGACTTTAAAGATGGCCTTTTACACCATCCACGGGACCAGGTAGTTCAAAGACCCATCCAACCTGACCATGAGCACTTCCAGGAATGGGGCACATACAACTTCTCTGGGCAACCTGTGACAGTGGTTTACCACACTCACAGTAAAGAATTTCCCCCTAATATCTAACCTGAAACTGCCCTCTTGCAGTTCAAAATTCCCCTTTGTCCTATCACTACATGCCCTTGTCAAAAGTCCCTCTCCTGCCCTCATACAGCTCCTTTAGGTACTGAAAGGCTGCCATAAGCTCACCCTGGAACCTTCTTCTCTCCAGGTTGAACTCTCTCAGCCTGTCTTCATAGGAGAGGTGTTCCTGCCCTCTGATCATTATTGTATTCCTCCTCTTGACTGTCTCGAGCAGGTCCTTGTCCTTCCTGTTCTGGGGACAGCAGGGCTGGACACAGCACTACCAGTGGGGTCTCATGCGAGCAGAGCAGGGCAGCAAAATCCCCTCCCTGACCCTGCTGGCAACACTGCTCTGGATGCAACCCAGGACACAGCTGACTTCAAGTGCACATTGCTCAGTCATATTCAGTATTTAATTCACCAGTACCCTTAAGTTCTCCACAGAGTTACTGTCAATCCACTCATTGCCCATTCCGTATTTCTGCTTGTGATTTTTCTAGTCCAGGTGCAGGATCTTGAAATTGGTCTTGTTGCCATTCATGAGGTTCTTCAGGGGCCCCCCTCTCAAGTGTGTCCTGGTCCTTCTGCATGGTACCCCTTCCCTCCAGCCTGCTGGATGCACCACAGAGCTGTGTATCACCCACAAGCTCTCTAAGAGTGTGCTGAATCCATCAGTCCATGTCACTGACAAAGATATTAAACAGCACCTGTCCAAATACCAGCCCCTGAGAAATGCCTCTTGTCACTGCTCTCCACTCAGACACCGGGTCACTGACCACAGCCCTTTGAGTGCATCCTTCAGCCAATTCCTTATCCATCCATCTGTCAGATCCACGTCTCTCCAGCTTAGAGATGAAGATGTTATGCTGAACAGGGTCAAATGCTTTGCACAAGTACAGGCAGATAACATAAGTTGCTCTTCCCTCATTCACCATGCTGCAGCTCCTTTGTAGAAAACCACCAAATTTGTCAGGCACAAAATGCTCTTCGTGAAGCCATATTGGTTGTCACAAATTACCTCCTTATTTTCCATGTGCCTTTGCATGGTTTCCATTAAGATCTGCGCTATGATCTTGCTGAGCATGGAGAAAAAAATCATTTAAGAGGAAAAGATGTATTTAGCAAGGTTACTTTGTTATTTCACTTAGCTTAGGGAACTTAATGGAAGTTGTACTGTACAGCAGTGGGAATAAACTGTTAGTGCTCAGGGTTGGGTTGCAACCACTCATTTTGAAATGAAACCACACTATTTTTCTTTAAAGCATTATTTAGTTAACCCATAATCTGTGAAGAGTGGAAGTCCTCCACCAGTTTTACACAGTCTCTTTCAAGACATTCACAGAAGAGCTGTATAGAATAAATTAAGTTCTGAAAAGAAAACCCCAGGTTATTTTCACTGAATAGTTTTTATCGTAGATATTGTGAACATTATAGAAATATCTGACCTCTAATTCTCCTTAAAGAAAGAAATACCATCTCCTTGGCACACCATTGTTATCTCATATCTCTGTAATGAAAAAGATAAAAAACATCAGAGAAACCTGTGTCTCTACAGAAGCAGAAATTTTCCTGCTGAATTTCAAGCAATTTTTCAGCATCCAAGAAGCTGAAAGCACACTTCACAACTCTTGTGTCCCTGTGACCTTGGTGGACTATAAAGACTTGGATGTCAGACTTTCAGCTGTGGAATGTAAAACTAAGCTGTTTGACAAACCACATCAGTCAGTGGCTCTGAACAGTGGCTCAAGAACCCGGACTTACCCTTTTTCTATTGAATGATTTATCAGAGTGGTAGAAAATATTGAGCTACTGCTTAAGAAATGTCAGAGGACACTGGACCCAGGAGGAATAACATGCATAATTCATGACACTGATCAACAATATTCATAGGGAACAGTAACTACTTACTTTTCCCACTTTTTTAGTAGACTTACATTTTGTAAAAGGAAATTGCACAGGCATTTATCTTTATTCATAATATTAGGGCAGATAGTTTCCCAAACCCATTGGAAAAACTATACATGCAAAAATATATTATGGAGGTATTATTTTCCAAGACCATGTGTATCCTGAGCTATGGGGAATAACTGAAAGATGGGAAACCAATAGAGGAATTTGTCAGTTCACCCAGGCACTTTGGATCTGTAAAATCTTCTGTCTACCACCATGAATCAGTAGGTTTCTTTTTGCTTTCAGCTGCCAGGTTCGAAATACAAAAATTAAAGCTTTTTGTCACTTAAAACAAAAAGAAAGCTCTAATTGAGCTGAACTAAATGATGGAATGTTTCTTCTCTGCCATAAATTGTGTTTGCTATTGTCATCAGAAGCCATTTGGGTTTTTTTGGCAGGATGGAGGCATATATCAGTTTTAGGGGGAAGAGTTTCATTTGGTTAAATCTGAAGTTCTACTCTGATTAACTTCTCTCTGTCACTGCCTACAAAGGGGGAGCTGGTTACCCCAGTCCTGGCCATTTCTGGGAAGTTTTCATGCAGATCAGCTTCTCCCATTAGTTAAGCTGAAATGTCTTCTCCTGCTGCAAGGGCAGAGCCCTGAGGCCCACACAGTCACTGTGTGTCATCTGGTATAAATATGGCCATTTGACTGTGAGGGAGCAAGAACCATGTTTAAACACTGGGCATTGTGCCAATCCTGAGATTATACTGTGCCTTACCTACTTGCAGAAAGATGTGTCTCTCCTGTAGACCCTGTGTCATGGTATCTGGTGCATTGAGACTTTGGACAGATGAAGATGTTTGAGAAGGTATTAGACTTCTAGATATATGCACTTGAATTGCTCTTTTTCTTTTAGTATACATTTTTATGTTTATTTTTATTTTTGCATCCATTCCTTGCATATAGTTGGAATAACAGTTGTACCTCAAGGGCACAAAATACTGAAATATCAAATTACTGAAGCAAATGTTTGTGCCTTAGATCATGTCATATGGGGGCTCTTAGAAAATCATCTCTGCACTTGGAAACAACACACTTTGAATAAAGAAAAAAAAAAGAATAATGTTAAGGCTTCAATAATTCATCAAAATTCAGTTTAAATAAATAATAAACCATATAACTAAACACCTAATCATCCAGCTCCTGATTCTTTTGACTCATTGTTTATTAGCTTCTCAGTAAATTAATTTGTGTGATTTACCAAGCTAAATGCTTAAGAGTAAAAAGGTTAATTGAAGGTTGGAGTAGGATACATTATTGAGCAGTTGACATATTGCCTTGATGTTATGAATAATCTGGAAGTAGTTCAATAGAATTGCAGCTGCTTCTCCCAAGTCTGAGCTTGACCTGCAGTCTTTCTTGTGGAGGCATTGTCACTTCTTTTTGTCTAACAGGGCTGTGAGTAATTTGGTTTTTCTACCTCCCTTCTCAAGAATATGAATTATTAATAACAAGAAGAATACATTGAGGGAAGAAAAAAATCCCAAAGTATATCACATCTTTCCAAACCTATAAGAATTTGAAAAAAGGGAAAACAAAAAAGTTAAACATCCATACCTGAGGTTGCTCGTTTGCATGCCAACAAAAGGTAGTGAAGGAACTATAAAGATGCTTTGAAATGAGAGCATTATTAGAACAAGAAGAATTTTGAATTAATCAGGGCACGCTTGTATAAGCAGATCCAAGATGCCAGAGGGTTTGGAAACTCTTTTTCTGTAAATCACTTCGTATCACAGATACTCTTTCTGAAAGGAAGATGGGGAGGTGAGCATAGGGGGCAGATGGGGAGGAGGTGGTCCCATCTCTGACATGCTCTGAATTAATACAGATGTCAGGCAGCAGCTGAGTGTGTGGAAATAGAACTCTATATCAAAACAAAGGTTTTGCAACTACTGTGCTAATGATGAAGGGCAGATCTGCAGCAGGTTTTATTTGCCAGAGATCCAATAGAGGTAATACAAATCACACTAACTATCTATCCCTTCATTTTGTGCTACTTCTTCTCCTTTCCCAGCCTCAACTCCCCTCATTTTTATGATAAACAGGACTTGAACTCTGCTGAGCCTCACAATTCTGCATCTCGTTGATGACTCATTAAGATTTTATCATTCCAGTGACATGTTATTGAACCCAGTTTCCTTAGGGGGATGGTCTGGTGATTACAGGAGTAACCAGTGACTGCTTAATCACCCACTTCATTATATTCATATTAATAATAAATATCAGGAGGTAGACAGTTATAATTACATTGCTAGTTTAGGAAGACATGAGCCTATAAAAGTTGACAATACTGAAATACAAATTCGGACATTTACATCATGTGAATAGATGTGACTTGGAAGGTGCAGGGAAAGGTAAGAACATAAACATGGTGATTTTAAAGAGAGTTATTGTCACAGCAATCATGATGCTGTTTAAGCAGAAGAAAAATACTTCCTTGAGTATGAACAGCTTAGAAGAGACCAGGCAGGATGATATTCCCAGCTCTGGCTAAGTATTTTCCATGAGGGAAAGAGACCCCAAAGAATCTTCCAGTAGCCTTACTCTGATGTTCTTTGCAGTAAGAGGCTGCAAATATCTATATCCGTAATGTCCCTAATGTATGTCACATATCTCTAAGGTTGAACTCTTCCACCTTTGATGAGCAGATACTCTGCAGAGCAGGGATTTTTCAGCTTTGTGGAAGTCTCACAGCACAGCAGTTCCCCAGACATACCAGCAGTGCTGAGCAGACAGACCCTTCTAAATCTAATGAACTGTGGCAAACACGCTGAAACGTTTGACACAATATGATTCATCACAAAGTGGCAAAATGCTGAGCTGGATGCATGCTGCACTGAAAACCCAGACAGGGGAGGGCTGTTTTCTGGTTTACTATGCATGTCTATCTAAAGATTAGATGAACTGTCATCCAGAGGAGCTTGCTTGCTACAGAAGCAAAGGGTGACGATGTAAGTTCTGATACCTAAATTAAAGAACATGTTGAGTGAGGTCAAGAGAGGGAACATATTGGATATGACCAAAGAGTCATGAACAGCCACAATATTTCTCCCCAAGCAAGATAATGCTGCATTCATGGCTGAGAATTTGTGAAAACCACAGGTTCACAATAAAACCTGATTTTTCTGAAAATCCAGAAGGATCTGCTCCCCATTACATTTAAAAAGAAGCCTGTCTTTCTTTTATTTTGAACATGTCAATTTTTTGTTGCAGAAGTTTGTTTTCCCATAACTAAAAATGTTATCTGCACAGTGCAGCTAAAGCAGTTGACAAAAGAAAAGAGATGGCAGAGTTGCATCCTGAAGAGGACTAAGAAAAGTCTAGCCTAAGTTCAGAAGGTGGATGCTTAGGCAGCTCATGAATTAATTAATTTCCTAGAGCTTCACATATTTACGTAGCACTTTAAAAATCAGAGATCTCAAATGAACAGAAACTGGAAATATTGGTTTAAGTTTCTTCAGGTAAGGGATTTAATGTTCCCAGCTGCTAGCTACTGTGTAAAACAGGATGTTCATAGTTGTGCCATCCATTGTAGACAATTTCACGTAGTTTAAGCAATGTGTGAGTTTGGCCTGTAAGGAAAATAAGCAGTGTATCCTAAAAGACCTAGATTAACAATCCCTTCCAATAACTCAGTGATTATTTATCTGAAATGTCTCTGGGATTTAAACACTGAATGTTTGCTGTAAGGCTAGTTTGATAGGCTTGAAGAAAGTGGCTGACCTTGCCACCAGTCCCAGAATACTTGGTCTCTTGAGGCATAGTAGTATTTCATATCTCCTTGCCAAGCTATGCCTCCAAGTATGTGCATCCAGGAGAATCTTGACTGTGCAGAGTTTCTAGCTGGTGTGATACATCAGTTTATAGGGAATTCATCATTATTTTCTAGGGTCATAGTTCTTCCAGAGAAGAAATTTTTGTGAAGCTGGTAAGCTTCAGTAGTGGGGAGAGATTTGGGGGAGGGGATCCAGCTGAAATAAAACAATAACTAGGAAAAATAGAACCAATGATTTGTGGACAAAGGTCAAGTACATCTTTTACTCCCTGAAAGATGGTGCATTAAAACTGAAAACCACTGAAGAGCTGAAGAACCAAGACTGGGAAATAAAGGAATATTTCTGAAGTTGGGCACACATTCTTTAGATAGACAGAATGATTTTGGGCAACCTCGTTCATTTGTGCACATGTCCGCAAATGCATACATGAAGAAAAGAACAGTCAACTCTTTGTCTGCCAAAAAAAAGGTATAGAAGAGTGCAGAAAAACTAGGACACAAAGATTTGTCTTTATTGAAATGGAACAGCTGAAGGTTCTGTCCCCAGAATATGTATTAAGTAGATCAAGGAAAGAAAAACTACTATAATCCAGCCATTTAAATTTTACAATACTTTTATAAAAATAGATTCAAACTTTGCTAATATGCATTTTGATTGACTATACATTTTCATCTCATTTCCATTGCTCCTTCAGGCTCCACATCCCTAGTTAGGCAAATAGCTGGCCTTTACCAGATGACACTAAATTGAATTCACCATTCTGAGTTACAATTAGACAAAGCATTCAGTTTTGATCCTTTATTCTTCTGAGTTACTGGAAAGAAAAGATAATGCCCCTACAGTCTTGGCCTCTAAGGCTTCCTACACAAAAGCATATTGCTTCACCACAGTGAAACATACATAATTGGTTAGACTCTTCTCTAAAGATACAATTAGTAACTTCAATTCTAAGCTCCTCTACTGAGAAGAGAAATAGGTATTCCAAAATCATGCCTTACTGTTTCCCCTGCTAGTTTCAGCAGAGTTTTGACTTGAACAGAAGGAGTGTGAGAAATGCCTGCTTATGTAAGAGGGCAAAGCAGAAAGATAACATCAACCTGGACAAGATGAAAGTGCCAGGAACTTTGTAGCACATAGCTGAACTCTCTACTGAAGAAGTGCTACGGGAGTGATTTCCAAGAGCAGAGACAAGAAATAAAACATACTTCAAAAAGCAGAGTCTTCAAAAAGGATAATATTAATCCTAATCTCAACAAAGGTTAAATCTGATTCACACACTTGTAAGCCCTCTTTGTGATAACTTCTACCTTGTATTTGGGTGAGCATCTATTCTGGCTTCTAGTTCAACCAAAGGCAGAAAGAGGCTTTTATTCTCTCTCTTTGCTGCACCTGCTGCAGAGAACTCAAAAACAGGCATAAAGGTGGAATAGTTAAAAATTGTCACTAAGGATCTCTGAACTAGAGTGTGATATTTACTGATAGTTTTTGCTCTGAGAAGATTAACCACAGAATGTTACACTGCTTCAACATTCAGCTCTTCAAGGAGGTAATTTTGTAGGATGTTATTTCTTATTAATGCCCCAAGCAAGCAATTAGAGGAAAGTTCCAATCCAAGCAGTATTGTGCCACTTCCCACATATCTATGTACTGTTTGTACATGTACCTGTATCTTATATGATTAAATGACCTCCATTAACCCCAGAAAGTCCAGGTTGCTTGTCCATTAGCAGACTTTTTTGGACACTGAGCTGCCAAAGCAGAACAGAGAAGTTTTTCAGTTCAGAGAGAATCATTTGGACAAAATCCAACACCCAACTTTAGCAGATAGACCTCTTATTACCACAGGAATGATGATGGGTAGAAGTGTTGGAGGATTTGGTGATCAAATTAAAGTTATTATACAATAACTTCCTCTTCCTGTTTCAATAGTCCCCTCTTATTTGCAGAAGGTGCAATCATTGCCTTTCAAGAAGTGCAGAAACAGAGGAGATTTGCTGGTGAGGAGCAGTATCCGAAATGCACAATGTTCCCCTGTTGTCAAATTCAAGTCTGCTCTTTCAGTGTCATGCATGCATTCATCCTTTTTAAACAGGGATTTCTACACACCTTAACAAGCAGTCATTTTTTTCCTGCAGTTTTGGCGCTGCCACAGGGAGCTACAGTAAAGTCCACAGAAATCTTTTACATGTTGTTGATCAGTCATTGGTATAAAGATCTGTAGGTTCACAGAATTAAGGCTTCACCAATATATACACTGGTATACAAGTGGGAATCTGTCAATTTTCCAGTGACTTTTCTAGACAATATGATATTTCCAGGTGCAGTACAGTGATGGATTTCATGGGAGCTATAGCAGAATAAATCTCTGATGTGAATCTGCTCTGTCAAAACTTCCACAGAATTTGATTTATTCTAGACTTCATATTATTTCAAGTCTGGTTTTATTTGAGTCCAATGTATCTGCACTGGAGATTGGCCTTGGGCCAATACTAGGAAAAATGCAGAAACACCCCCACCCCTCCATAAAATTGATTCAACCAGCTGTTAATGTTTCCACTTATTTTCTTTGAGTTATTAATCTCAGAAGGTTTTGCAGATATGAATGCCTTGTTCTTGATTCTGTGCATTCTGAAGGGCTCTCATGACCTTTAGTAAATATGCTGGGTATTACATGACAATGATGCAGGGAATGTGGGGTGGCTTGTGTTTGAAGTGTGCATTGCATGCTTAATTTCAAGAATCTCTTTGCCCCATGGTACATAATTCCACTAGGATTCTAGTAACAAATGTGGGTGCTTGGTCATGTCCTGTATAGTGCTTTAATTAATTTTCTCTGATTAACTGATTCAGATTACTCATTAAAGATTTGGAAAAGAATCACTTCATGCTTATGCCCTCCTCAGCTCTCCTTTCATGTGTGCTTTTGCATCTACCTTTCAAAATCTGCAGCCATGACACCTTTAGAAGATAATAATGAACAAAATCATGTAAAAGAAAAAATCCCTGGGACTGCCCTTATCATTATGCATCTGTATAGTATTGACCAAACAAGAGACAGTTTTGAATTTTGGTTTGGATCCACCGTCCAGTTCAGAGGGAATCAGTAGACTAGAAAGTCATGAGGAATAAGAATTTGTGCACAAGATTTTGCAAATAAGAATAGTTTCAGAGAGGAAAAGAGAATGGATATAATCATGTTTTCACTGTACTTCTTTCTCAATCACCTTGAATATTTACTGACCTCTGAATATTTGAGACAGGAGCTATAATTGTCAGGCTACACAAGACTCCTTGGAGATGAGCAGCAGCTTTTGCAATACCTTATGAAACAGTGAATTTTCACTGAAATAAGTCAGTATAAAAACATACCAGGAAGGGAAAGATTATTTGGTATTTTAATAATCTTTTACCTACATTAATAAAATCCTGTCTTGAATAAGATGCAAGAATAGTGATCATAGAATCATTAAGGTTGGAAAAGGCCTCCAAGCTCACCAAACCCAACCTTTGGCTGAATACCACCACACACACTAAACCCCACTGGGCAGTGTCATGTCCACACAGGTTTTCGAACACTTTCAGGCATGAAGACTGCTCCAGTGCTTTAAAATTCTTTCAATTTTCTATCAGATTTTCTGATAACCAATCTGAGCCTCCTCTGGCACAAAGTGAAGCCATTTTCCCCTTCTCCTGTCACTAGCTGCCTGGGAGAAAAGGCTGATCCCCACTTTGCTACAACCTTCTTTCACATAGTGTTAGAGGGGGAAATAAGGTCTCCCCCAAGCCTTCTTTTCTACAGATTGAACAACCCTGGTATCCTCAGCCACTCCTTATAAGACTTAGGTCATGGTCAGTCAGCACTGAAGTGATCTCAGTGGGGTAGGAATTCACCCACAGGCTTGAATGAAGGGGGCACTTCAGTATCCCACCCTGTCCATGCAGAAGTGTGTGCCTCATTTGACTCAGCTACATTCTCAAATCAATGAGGGAGATGGGCATCTCCAGAAGATCATTTGTCTAATGACAGGTGTTTATGAAAGGGTGAATTAATTACCATTTCAAAGAGCCTGGCTCTTTCCATTCACTCTGTGTAGAGAATAGATGTCTTCAGATCCTACTCAGTAGAACTGAAAGTAGAATCCAGCCCAGCTACCTTTGTTTCTTTCATTACCTCTTAGTTTCTAACACATGGTAGGACTTATCTGTTGTTTCTATATAAACAAAAGATTTTGAGACTAATTCGATATATCATTTTTGTTTTGCTTATTAATCAATCTCAGCAGCAGTTTATTGAATTCTATAGCACAATGCTAACAAAATTGATCATTTAATGATGTGATATTTTATATACCATCAAAGACATAATAAAAATCTCTTTTATACTGATTTTTTTTAATATATATGATCATTCCATGTATCTCTAAATGACAAAAAACTTTTATTATTGCACTAATGGAAACTTCAGTTTTGATTTTTCAGACATTGTTCATTAGTATTGAAAATGAACAAAGTGTTTGCTTTATATGGGAAAAACAAGCCTGTTTGATTGTGTTTCTAAACTGTAAAATGCAGTGGTTATCCTACAAACATGAGGATTTTGTTAGAAGGAACAATAGTTTCAAAGCCTTTCTTACCTTTTATATTGCTACCTCTGTCAACCTTTTTTTCCAACTGGAAATCAGGACACCATAACAGGGTTTTTTTCAGGCAACATTTATAACATTTCAGAAAAAAGGTCTTGCTTATTCTGCCAATATTTTCTAGCCAACCTTTTGCAAACTCTGTATCATATCTTTATTGCACTGGGAATTTCATTCTGGGTATTTTACTATCCTGATCTGGAACCATTCTCAATATTTTCATCTGAAATTGCCCATATACACTCCAGATCTTTTGGCAGTTTGATTTCCTCAATTCTCATAGATCTCACATATTGAGAAGCATCCTAACTCAAGCATCACTGTGCCACCCCACAGAAAGATGCCTGGCAGTGCTAAGGCACAGCTGATCATCAACATTATTATTTTTCAGGTAACTGACAAAGAAAGTGAGAGGACAAGATAATGAAGATGGAAAGATGACTAATTAGTTGACTAAATGATGACAGTTCAGGGATATTCAACTTCATTAAGATATTAATAGAAAGAACATGCTTCAACTTCATATTACAGTAGAGAAATGTCTGGCTAAGGTCACTGAGACCCATCAAAAAAGCTTTAGAGTAGGAGTTAAAAAAGAATATTGGGAGATGAGGTATTTTCACACTTGATCCTAGAGAAAATAGACAAGTGCAGCTACAACTGTAATGGATAAAGGAGGACAATGAGCCTAGATGCCTGAAATGAAGGAAAAATTAATATAAGTCAAGACTGTAGCCAGGCTGCTGAAGTGATTAGGAAAAAGGATTATTCCCCTTTTCCACAGAAATGTTTAGTGATTTGTCTATTGCTGCTGTGAAACAAAAGGGGAAAACTTGAGCTCCTAGAGGCTTGGATTTGGACAAGATCAGAGATATCCCTCATACTATTTGGAAATCAAACACTAACATCATTAGGAGGCCTTTTTTTTTTTTTTTTGCAAGGAGATCAGACCCTATGCAATGACTAGACTACTATTTTTGGAGATGGTAGTCAACACTACTTTCCAGGAAATCAAAAGATAAATGCACAGAATACTATTGCTTTAGACAGAGTTTTGAGGGGAAATGAGAATACTATAATAGTATCTTTTTTCTTCCTTTCCTTTTTTTTTTTTTTTTCAAATCATATTTCTTTTTCAGTTACCTGTAGAAATGAACAAAAAACAACTCCATTGGAGGACGCTGCTCTTGAAACTAGCACAGAATTGAACAGAAACAAAGTTTCTAGAAGACAGCAACTTCTGAATTTTTTTCATGGTCAAAGGACTGTATTGTCAAGAACATGGCCCTAAAAAGGGGGAATCTTGTTGAAAGGGATTTCACTAAATGGATGACTACTCAATCAAAAAAGATGCTAGCAAGTAGGGAAGCTACATATACAAGATAGAAAATGAAAGAAGTCTTCATAACAAAAGGTATAACCTAGATATCAAAGATACCTAGGATATCTTCTTGATATCCTAGATATCAAGAAGAATAAAATAGAGAATTTTCCAAAGGTGAGACATGCTCATCTTTGCAAGGCATATTAAAAGAAATAGCCAGGCACCATTAGACTAAATGGAAAGTTGTCTATTAATGAAATTTGCTCATGACTCAGTTTCATAGTGTATTATCAATATATAGGGATGTCAGAATGTCACATCAAAACATGCAGGGCAACTCCAAGAATAGAAAAAGTAAGAACACAAACAACATAAGAATTTGCAACAACTAGTGCAATTTACTATCACCGGGGTAATTCTCAGCTGTAAATAGCTGAGGAAGAGGAGAAAACGGTTGTGCTAAATGATTGCAGGATGACAATGAAACACCAAGGGTTTTTTCATGTGGAAAAAAGTTTATTGTTAAAATACCTCAAGGAATGGAGACCTCCTCCAGTGACATCCCACTGTCTGATGTTCAGATCATATTAATTCAAAGTGAAAAAGAAGTAGAAGAGGCCTTCATAAATGTTCAAGAAATGGAAGAAAGAAAGAGTTTTGTTAGATCAAACCCATAAAATAAAACCTCAAAAGATGATAAGATCTTTCTCTGAAAATGTTTCTGGATAATGAACAGCAGGAGGAGGAGGAGTCACACAGTTGTCAGGAGAGAGCCCTGTATCACACCTATGTGCAAATACGTAGGTATGATACAGATACCAGCAAATATGGGCTGAAAATTGCAGAGGCTGTCCCAAAGTCTTAAATAGTTTAACCATACCTTTTTGCACCCAGGGAAAACAGAAACATTGTTCACCTTAAAAGTGGATTTGCTAGCACCCAAACCCTGGAAACTGTAGTATTTACTGTTACTTAGACATAAATTTCAATGCCAGAATCAAACTTTTCTTAACAAAAATTACAATGAAATTAATGATGCAAGTTAGAAATCAAACATCTTATCATCAGTCTTTTTGTTCTTTTGTTAGGATAAACACCTTTCACAATCATAACCAATAGCCTGAATATGCCTGAGGGGTTTTTTAAGTACAGAATAAAGAAAATCTTTAGTAAAAAATGGTCTATCTAAATTATTAGATCTACCCAGTGTTTTTTAAAACAAACAAACAAAATTTATTTAAGTTCTTAAAACATTCATTTCATATGAGTAAAATCACCACCACTTAAGTTAATAGTGCTATACTTGGCTTCCAGGCTGATACAAAATGTAAGTAAATCTAATCCAAAAGCTGTATTTTTATAGCTGTTAGGAATACCAGACATGCCAGCATAAATAACTTCAGACAGCTCCACTCTGTGATAACATACACAAGCATTTTGAATATTTTACTAATTCAAATCAAACACCAAGTTCCCAGCACTAAGAAACTGAGCAATTGTCTGGGCTACTCTCTGGGTGTCTTGTCATTTTGTCTATATGAGGTCTTTGTCGTTTTCCTATGCCAAATAAATTAATGCTGTCTTTTGATTATGAATTCATGAAAGCTTAGAAGAAATTTAACTATAATCTGTACTTAGGAGATTAGCATGTTGCTTGTATATCTGATTTAGCAGAGTTACATACAATATTGATTCTGGAGAGTATCCATAGAAGGAAGGTTCTACTATATTCAGTGACATCACTGCATTTCTGTTGTCCTTCAGTGATGTTTTTTAATTCAGGAAACCAATGGTCTGCCACAAAACCACACTGTACTGCCTATCCTTTGCTTTCACTCTATTTTATTCTCTGCCACAAATAATCCTCTTCTAAGTAATGGCAAAAGGAATGGCAAAACACTGCTATCTTCTTATTATTTGATAAACACATTTCTCTGGTGCCAGTAAATGAGACTGTGGAGAGTGGTGCATGTTGCTGAAGGCAGGAGGACTGTGCCTTGTACACTGAGCTCATTATTTCTTTGCTCACTACTGCCAGAAACAGCCATGGAAACCGAGAAGGTTCAGTGACGATCCTTTGCCTCAGAGGGAGTTTCCCAAGGACATGCAGAGCAGGAAGGAGAGCTCAGGTGCTGGCAGTCCTGCTGTGTCTGTGCCCTGAGCAGCTGCCACCAACCAGGACTAAGCCCAGAGCTAAGTGATTGTGTGACCACTGTGCTCGGGAGGGGCCAAAGAGGGCAAAGGAGAGGCCAGAGAGGCCAGCTCAGGGTAGGAGAGGAGAGGTTGGTGATTTCCAGCACCTGTCTCTGACTGCAGAACATGAGCAATAGAAACAGGTGTAAGCTACCCTACAGGAATAGCACTAATTTTCTACCTCATCACACCAGTGTCATTGAAGTACAATGCTATCAGAAGAGATAAAATTGCCTTAGGTTAAAATGGGTGTCGTGCCCTGGAGAATCAGATCCACAGGAATGAAAGGATTTCTTTGTGTAAGGGACACGCTTTGAGGCATAAAAGATTAGTAAGTGCAATTGATGTACTTTCTTGTCATATATTATAATAGCTTCTACTTATTTGTGCTATTTTTAAACAAGCACAGAATTAAATTTGCAATTTTTTTTTCCAGAGAACTAAGAATCTCAGTGAACAAGACATATCATAAACCTGCAATCCTGAGAATTGCAGACTGGAAATGCCAGACACCATACAAAAATATAGCAACAACATGTAATGGCTGTTTGTCATTGCTTTTTGTTCAACAAAGTTATATATTGTCTGCTGCAGATTTCTCTAAAAAATCTGGAGATCTCTACAGGCTATTAAAATCATCTAGAGTGAAAAACAAAGTGCTTCTAAAGGTTTCCTTCTGCCCACCATATGTTGTTAAAAAATTGCTTACATACACAGGTAGCACGTATTAGAACTCTGCAAAACTGCCAAATATGCTTCAGGTAATCTTCCTGCACACACATAAAAAGTGCCAGATTTTGAAAAGAGGTAAATGCATCATACATGAATTTTTTATCTCAGAGGCCAATGGGATTGAGTGAGTAGCCTCCAGCAAATTTGTCCAATACAGAGAAGGAAAGCATGTGTTTTTGCAGTCTAAGGGCTAAAAGAACAAATGAGGAAACCACAGGGCAGAAAATATGCTTTAATGCAATATGTATGAAATTTGGTAGGTCTTGGCCAAGCTTCTGGAAAACATATGTGCTATTGATTAGAATAACAACTATGTTCAAGTAACATCTTCAAAAGCACCAAAATATGATGCTTTACTAAAAGCTGATAAGTTTTCAGGTCCTAGCTTCCTGAGGAATTTGTGGGAATTAAACATTACAATTGTTAGGACATCATTCTCCAAGCTCAGCAGGAAGATGAAAATTTTTAGAGAATGAAAAATGCCACACATTGGTTGATCTAATTCATCTTTTCCTCTGTCCCTTTCTCCCAGCATTGCAAATAAGGAGTATAATTCTCCCTTCCCAAAGATATCAACTGTTAATAATTCACTACAATGATTTTGGACATTTTATATTTAAAGTCTGCACACAATCTACTGATTAAATCATATTATGAATAGTTGGATGAATAACTTATTTTAAAAATTACTCTCTCCTGCCACCACAAATTGTACTTTTGCAGCAAATGACTGGACATTTTAATAAGAATGAATGCAATTATTTTTACACTCTGTGCTCTTTACAGGCTGGTGTATTTCATTTTCGTGTAAGAAGTCAGTGGATATTATTGGAAAGGAGGAATTTTGAAGTTGCTATTCGTGTCTATAATTTAGAGAAAATTACCTTGCCTGGAAAAATAAATAGGCTAAGGGGGCTTCAGTGAAATCACTGTACTCAAGAAGACATCAGTCACTGAGTATTCTTTTTCTTTCCCATAACCCCCATGGTGATATTTTCACTTGTTATTTTATCAATTAAACCACAAAAGAAAAAATAAGAAAGCTAATATGGGCAGAGGAATCCTGAAGCAAAGCCAGCAGAGTAGATTTGATTCTTCCTAGGATATCTGAAATCAGACTAGCAAATGGACACCTCAATGTTGCATCTTTTCCTCATGTTTACTCTCTCAGATTATTTCATTTGTGTTAATAGCATTGTACTCCAAGCTGCTGTATGTTGTCCAAATAGAAGGGGCTGTCTGGATGCAGCCTCTTTCCACAGAAACTGGAAACAGTGGGGCCATTTCACCATGCAGCTGTTAGTGGTAATTACCAGAAGTCAAATGAAACATAATAAAACATTGCATCAGGGTAAAGATAGATGACTAAATGGCACATAAGGATGTAAAATCCCAAAGGAAAGAAAGGGGTTGTAGGTATTTGTCACTGAAGATCTAAAAATCCCCTCTTTCAGCTACTGTGTGCTAAGGCCTTTGTGAAAACAGAACTCAGATTACTAAGTTAGATATTTTTGAAATAAATGTCTCTGATCTGCTTTGACCACAGAATCAGGCCAGTATCAAACCAATGATCACTGGCCTCTGTATGTGCTATACTAGTGACTGATGGAAAATCACTGAAAAAAGAAAATGTGCTTTACTTCTTAAGGTCATATTGGGCTTAGCCTATAGACCATCAAGCCACTAGGAAGAGACCTACTGTATGCCCCCAAAGACAGAGTGCAAAACCAGGGAAGCACAAGAACTGTGATGGTTCTTAGTTTCTACTTCATCATCATTAAACTTGATCCTGCCATGCCCTAATTTAGCTCCTTAATCACTTAATCATGATGTATATCCTCAGTCTCTTCTTTTTACCACTCCACAATGTATGATCAAATGAGTATTTCCTGAGACAAAGAACTGATGCCAGGGCCCAATAGTTAGATATAGACCTGACTTACCAAGGTACAAGGCTAGAATCTCCTTGAATGAGAGCAGAGATAAGTTGTGTGTCACTCATGTTTTGTATCACTATTTTAGGGATTTAGCAACAAAGGGGATGGATGGGAGAGGTGGAGCTTCAGAAATTCTGGTTCTGAGGGTGAAATCCACCATTCTAAAAGCATTTTAATAGCACAGAAAAATTCTCATGATGTAAGTACATACGTCTGCGTATGTGTATGCATTGTGCATGTTTGTATATATATATATTATTTGTGTGTGTGTGTGTGTGTGTTTATATTGTACCATGATTCTGTTTTGCAGCACAATTTGCTTGAAGTGGAAGCAGGTGAAGACCCTTGGATGAGTTTTGCCCATGATCTGACTACTTCTGTTAACTAAAACAAACAAACACACAAACAAACAAAACTTAAGAAAAAATACCCTAGGAAAAACTATTGGTGTCAGGAAAAGGTGTGTAGACAGGTTCCAGCCTGAAAGACAAAGATGTCTTGGAAACAGGAGCTAGTTGAGACAAGCAGTCACACTCATTGACTGCTCATTTCCAGTTTTTTGTCATCCCTCCTTCTATATATACTATATATACAATTCTTAGCTCCGTGTTCTAAAAACAGCTGGTGCATTTCATGTGATCTATTGACAATGCATTACTGATGCTTTAATTGGCTCAGATGAGCCCTGTGATTGTGCTGATTCCATCAGCCACAGCAGGTTATCTTTTTACACCTCAGTATTTTGAACATCGATAAAATTCTTGGTATTAGATTCCCAGGTAACTCAGTGTACTTAAATAGATGCCTGGCTCTCCATCAGCCCAATTTCACCCAACATTTCTCTGAAATTGTTCTCAGGTTATGACCTCATTGAGTAAGTTTCAATCAAGAGTGAATTTTTGTGACGTTCTGTAAAGCTTGGTAAATGAGTATTTATAATGGGAAGCATGAAATATCTTTACCTATAACTACACTGCTGGAAGCTGAAATAGTAAAAGAGCTTACTCTGTTCCATTTCATATTGTATAAGCTATTAGACTGAGGAGTTGGAAGTACAATTTAATTCCTCTCTCCAAGCACATTAAAGGTTTTTCAGATTTTTTAGTTCCTTTTACTGATGCTGTTTTACATTTTTGCCCTTAGCATCAAATAAAAACAAAATAAGAGAAAAAGACAGAAGAAATGAAACTGCTGTAGAAAATAACCTCAGAGAACAAGACAACTTCATTTACAATCTAATAAAATATTTTTGTGAGTGTGGAGTGGAAAGCACTCTGTTATACCAAGTAACTCAAATCTGTTGTGTTGAGAGAAAATGGAAAACCCAGCTGTCATCATGAGAGGGGCCACACTTCATACAACTGATCTGCACCTAGTAACTGCAAAAACAAACTAACTGATAATTAGGAGATGAAGGCACAGTAGCCACTATGTTTGATCAATAACACTCTTCAGGGATCTTCTGTGTTGACATTTTATTAGTCTTTTTTCAGTTTGGTGTTTTTTAGCTGACAACTTTCCTATGAAGCAGTTCCTACCCTGCTCTGATCCAAGCCTGATGTCAGTCTGCCTAGCAGTGCTGGTTCACCCAGATAGCCACAAAAGCCAAGAGTTACTCTCCTTGCCCTATAAAGATTCTTTCAGTTTCTTTGCCCTCTCAGGAAGTGAATTCTAGTCAACTTAAAATTCATTTACAGCAGTTTTTTTGGTGCATTTGAATTTTTTCCTGGGCAGTATATTGGGTTCTAATCAAAAAGAAGCTTCTAAGAGATGGCAATACAAACAGCAATTTCTGACATTAATAATTTGTGTCACAGCTGAGATTTTGTGCAAATACAGAAACACCTTCAAAAGACAATTCAGTCACTGTGCAGGTACTGCTTAAAGCAAGTCACTGGTAGAATTAATCAACATGCAGATTATGTCATTCGTAATTAAGATGGGTGTTATACATTTTTAATAATCTTCTCGTCAGTAGCAAAGTCGAGGTTTCCCTTTTATCCTTGCCCTCCACTGCAGCTCTAGTTTTTCCATGTTACATACAAAGGTGAAGGGAAATTTGAGAGTGTTATCCTCCTTAAATCAAAGTTTTATCCTCAAAGAAAAATAAAAACAGCATTTGATTTCCTGCTGTATTCAGAACTCTACACCTTTTTTTTGTCAACTCCATTGTTAATCTCTTTTGATCCTTGTGAGAGTCTCTGACAACATACACACATACAAACAATATGGCAGTTTGTAATGGCTGCTTGGTAATTCTTGACTTGGTGGGAAGTTTAGGGAATTACATTCTGATGCTGAGTTTGGGAAAGTCACTGCCACCTCTTTCTTACCAACTAGTCTTGTTTCAAGCAAGACAAGGTCCAAAAAAAAACTGACTACTGCATGAGGAAACTGAGCTCACTTCAAAGCTGTTGCTTTGCAGTTTGTTCCAGGTCATGTCTTTACAAGACAGCAGTCTGGGCAGTACAGAGGTTTGCAGCTGAGAACAAGCTGACACCCACTGTTCACCAATAGTACATACTCAGCAGTGAGTATTGATCACTTGTGCCTATCATTTACCTTTTTTCTTGTTTCCTTTCCCCGTCTTTTTAACTAGTAACAGCTGTCAGATCATTCTCACCTCTCCAGCGACCTTGGTAAATGCAGAAAAAAAACAAACACGTGTGTCTTGCCACATAGTTTTCAGGAGACAAAGCTTGACACCCTGGTACTTGTGAGAGCCTTGGGGAAAAGGTTTGAGGCCACCCAGCTGAGCAGATGTGCAGCAGCAGCTGAGGAGCACTGTTCCCAGCTTCAATTGTTACCCTTTAGTGAGCAGCAGCAGTGCTGCTCCATCACTGTGCTGGATCCAACAACAAGCCGTCTGCTCCTTTCCCAGAAATGATTCCTTATATCCTGCCAGTCAGTCTCAGCCTTCTACTTTATTAATTACAGGCTCAGCTGTAAGTCCTTCCACGCGCCCGCTCTGGGAGTAATGGTCCGTGAGAAGTGTCATTAGTCTCCCGTGTGGAGTGCCCTCACTGCCAGATCCCTCAGAGAGAAGAGGGCAACTGTTAGCTAAAAGCTGCTTGCTTTCCTCACACAGGTGAGACATGGCAAGACAAGTAAACATATGATGCCATCTCTTCCCAGAACAGTCTTTGAGGAGGCAGGAAATGCCATTAGCATGGTATTTACTTAATACCACTTCTGAGCACTGTTTCTGCATCCTTCCCTGTCTATTTTCATCCTCAAAATCCCTAGAAGCAGCTAAAAATTCATTCCCCATTGTAGCTCTGTTATTCTGAGACTGGTAAGAAGCTACAATAAGGCACAGTTCTCTGTTTCTAGCATTGAGAAGCTAAAGAACTAACTCACTAATCCTGAAAAGGTGTGGACGGTATGTTTGCATGTGGTGAGTCTGTGAATCTATTGGCAATGTCTCTCTGCATAATATAAGTTTAGAATCATAGAGTCAGACAATCACTTATGTTGAAAAAGACCTTTAAAGTCATCAGGCCCAGCTCAACCCAGCACAGCCAGGTCCACTACCAAATCACGTCCCTGAGTGCCACATCTACATGTCTTTTAAATCCCTAAAAAAAGGCTACTCAACCACTTCTCTGAGCACTCTGCTCCAATTTTTGACAATGCTTTCCATGAAGAAGTTATTTCTAAAATACAATCTAAATCTACCCTGGCACAACTTGAGGCTGTTTCCTCTTGTTCTGTCACTTGTTATACAGGAAACAAATCAACCCCCACCTTGATCAAACCTCCTTTCAGGTTGCTGCAGAAAGTGAGAAGGTCACCTCAGATCCTCCTTCCAGCCATTGTCCATGTTTTTCACCAGGCAGTATTCCAGCCATTCTCCCCCAGCCTGTACTGCTGCCTGGGGTTATTGCCACTCAAGGGCAGAATCCAGCACTTGGCCTTGTTGAAGCTCATGCAGTTGGCTTCAACCTATCAATCCAGCCTGTCCAAATCTCTTTGCAGTGCCTTTCTGTCCTCCAGTAGAACAACACTGCAGACCATCTTGATGTCATCAGCAAACTGACTGAGGGTGCAATTGATTCCTTCCTCTGTATTTTTAGTAAATGTAAAGATTTGGTTCATAGCTCTCTGTGAGATGAGGGTCTACAAATTTGTTCACAGTGAAGCATGGAACTGGGATGAATGGCAGGCTCATTGCTAACAGAGCCAATTTCCTTAAGTCCTTCAGATCTGCTGTGAGAATTACACCTTTTCTGCCTGGCTCGCAAGCCTTGTTTCTGACATGGCTGTGAATGCCTACAGATATGCACAGATGCCAAATCACACAGGCAGGAAAATAGAGCAGAATAGAACCATATCAAAATGTGGGCAGTTTTTAGTTTGTTTGGTTTTTTTCTCTGCCACATTCTGTATACCCACACTGAAAGTTCTGAATTTTCATTTTAATTATTTTTATCTCTGCAGATATACACTCACACATTGCGGGGTGGCATTATCCAAGATTGAAAATGACAGTGACAAGCTGTACAATCCTGGAGGTGATGATTTGGAGTTATTTTCATGGTATTATGTGAAATCACTACAATAAAACAGTCCATACAATGCACTCTAATAGCCTCCTTACCACGCTATTAAATCCTGTAACTGAAATTTCCTTGCATTTCTGCTGAGAGCTAATGTGGCATGAAGATTGAATTATCTCATGTCCATTTAAAGATAACTCTTTAGGTCACTAAAATGGGCTAAGCCACAATGAAATAGCTGCACCATAATTTAGCTTGGAAAGGACAAACAGAATGTTTGTAGTTTGGGCATATGTCGACAGCAAGAAGCCCATTTCTTCCTTCATCTTAAAAGACACATACCCAGAGGATGGCTGGGCATGGGAGCAGGCTTCCCAGGGAAGGGCTCACAGTACAAGGCTGACAGAGTTCAGTGTCTGGGTAATGCTTTCAGGATCATGGTGTGACTCTTGGAGAGGGTCAGGAGTTGGACTTTGTCGAAGGTCTCTTTGGGAGTCTTCCCTGTCAGGATATTCTATGATTCTATCCACACAGAGGGACACAGCAGGGTGCACACACAGACCCACAGCGTCACACAGAGCCAGGAATGCATGGAGCTGTGATTTCAGTCGGTGCAGGAATGCATGGAGCTCTGATTTCAGTCGGTGCAGGAATGCATGGATACCCCTGTGCACAAACGCCCAGCCGTGATACAGAGGTGTGTCCTGTACCCAGCCACGCACACACTGCTGGCACAGCAAAGCATGAAATTAAAAGAAGGGTAGCAGGCACTCCTAAATTTAAAATTCATTGCTTGCTCTTTTAAATCTAGTAGGAATTCATTTTGTGTGTTGGACATAACTGTTCCTACTCCTTTTTTTTTTCAAACCGAGGTCTAGCCAGCTGGAGGGAAATTGCAAATGTCCTAAGCTCACACTGAAGATATGGAGATGGATGAAATGATGAAATATTAAACTCATTAATTTCAACAAGGATTTAATATGTGACCTCGTTAGGTTTAAAATTTTCCTACAGGAAATTATGAGAATAGAATAACTGAAGTCTGAGTCCTATGCCTACATATTCTCCACTCATCTCTTCCCATTCTGTTTCCTGAAAGAATAACCATGCTGACACAGCCTCTCCAACAGGAGCTAGGAGAAGAGAAATGAACTAAAAATACTGCTCCTGCCACACAGCATTTCCCCCACCAATTTTACTTCTGAACAGTGGCAGCTTCCAGCCATTCATTGTTTAATAGCTGGTGATTTGGAGTCAAATGGGAGTCTTTGAAATATTTTACAGTGAATCTTTCTACTGATGGACAGATCCTTCATGATAAATCTTTTTCATCATGTTGCCAGTGCTTATGTGGAATATAAAATCATTAATGAGTAATTCCCTATCTATTTACATGCAATATAATTGGGTGAATAATTTATAGCAAATAAATTAAATTTGTGCCCACTTTCTACTTGCATATTATCCACAAATACATTTTAATTCTCTGAGATTAATTCCTCATTCAGTGTAACTTACTATTATTATGGAAGCCTGATATAAAGTATATTAAATCAGTATAAAGTATTTCATCGAATTCTATGAACTCTAGATTAGACCTACAATTATTAGTCTGTTGATAAATCAGAAGTTCAATAAAATTACCTGCAGTCATAATTTCCTGATTCTTCTGACTGGAAATCTTTCATTGCTTTGTTTGGATATGCATCTAGGGAAATGGATATGCACCTAGGGAAACAGATATACTGCGGGCATCCAGCCGCACATTTAACTTTACATGACTCAAGTGCTTTTAAAGATGCCATCAGGCCATTTTTTATCTATTTAGGCATCTAAACATCTCTTACATAATTCTTCAAATAACTCTAAATCCTATCACACTATACATATTTCACTAGCTCTCAGCTTCTCTTGCCTGAGGCACTGGAATAAGTTTTGTTCCCAAACTAAGGTATTAAAAGGCCTGCAATAAGAGACCAAGAAATTCAAGACATGTAAAGGGAAATTCCTTATTAAAAGTTTCATAAGCTATGATTTTAGCTGATTCCAATCCAAAGGCAGGGCAAAAAGACTAATAGGACAGACAATTCATGACTAACATTCTATTCTACCCCCAATAGTGAAAGTCAAAGCTCTTATCTTGCAAATATAATTTGCCTTTTTTTCCAAACCAGAAAATGCTAAAATGCTGCCAAGAAAGAGAAAGAAAAAAAAAATTCAAAGCTGTTTTTTTCCCATGTATAGTAGATTTGGTTTCTATTTCTTTGAATTAATAATTCTGCTTTCTCTTTTATTTTGCCTTAAGCAGTCATCTGGCTTCAAAGAACTGCTGTGTTTGCTTTAACTCCTCTGCAGTAGAAAATACCTTATTACTGTAATGAGCTAATGGTTTAAAACAGGGCACTTCTAAGCTTAATGGAGGCTCATTAAGTATTCATTCATTAGACAATGCTGTTTGTGATAAATACACCATTAAGTCACTACCATGCACACTGTCAACTAGCAACATGAAGGGAAAGGCACGTGGGCCAGTAGCATCTGTATTGCACTGTCTTGAACTCTTCTGCCCTAAAATACTGCTGTCACACAATTTCCTCTCTTGAAAGCAATGATTTGTAATCTCTAAAGGCTGATGTTTCTTGATTTCCATTGCAGGTATTTGGTGTGCATTGGACCTCTGCAGAGAGGTTGTCCTAGTTATCCTGAGTGGGTTTATTGACACATTTCCTTACATGAAGCCAGGTCCTCAAATGAGATGGGAACATGTCTGTAGAAAGGGAGATCAGAAATTACACTCAGAGGAAATCACAGGATCAGTGGAAACTGGATGTTTTGGGCTACCCCCTTTGTGTATTCCAGACTCTGGTTTTAGTAGCAGATATTTAGATCACTCCAGATAAAACCATGTGTGTGTTTGTGAATCCCATCCTCCACAACTGCTACTGCCAGTAGCAAGTTACAGGTTTTTTACTGAGTTTTCAAGGCCTCAATAGTGAGGGCGACCAGACCTGCTCTGCCTGAACCTGGCTGGCCTGCAACTCCATTAGTTTAGCTGTGACAGCAATTTGTTTAATTTAGGAGTGTCTGGGATTAATTTCTTTGGTTTTTTATCTTTGTTAAGTATGACAATAGTTTTATACAGATAGCAGAAAGAAGCAATTATCAAAGATGCTATTTAGAGAAATACAGGCTTGCTGTGAAAGGGGATATCTTGGGAAGGAGATTAGGGATGGCATAGAGGGGTGCAGACGTGGGATAATAAGAGATGGGGCACAGCCTGACACTGGCTTTGTAACCCAATAGTTATAAAAAACACACAAAAGATCAGCTAAAAAAATGCAGTCAAGGGGTTGGTCAAAAATTAGGGATAAAAAACAGAGGAGTACTCTCCAGCCCATGTAAAAGGCATTGTCTACTGTAAATTCAGATGTGATGAGGAATCACAGAGTAATATAAAAAGAACCAGGTATAAAAGTATGTAAAAAAAAAAATAATCTAAAATTGATTGTAGAGTGAAAAAGCACAAACATTAAATATTTCCTCCTGGTGAAAAAATACAGGTGTTGACAACTCCGTCACCCACTCCCAAATGGAATCACCAAGCTTAGGGCTTGGAGGAACAACAGAAAGAACACCAGGAAAAGGGTGTGTATAGCAATTAGAAATTACTGTATTTGGTTTTTTGTTATTATTATTGTTGGTTTTTTTGTTGTTGTAGTAACATTTTCTGTATTTTCTTCTCTATGTATAGCATTTACATCAGAACTAACAATGCTAAATTGCATAACAGACAGTTAAGACTTCAATTAAACTAATAAAAAATTCTTGGCTCTTACTCTGTTAACAGGTATTTGAGCATGACCAGGGCATTGCCACTAGAGAAGTCACTGCCTGAGCTTTTTCTACATCACATCTCCCAGTGTAAAATCCTGTTGGAAAACACTGATTCCATGCAAAGAGTTATTAATATTTTGCAGATCAATGTCCTTACAGCCAGAGGTGAGTATGGGAATTTCTCTTCTACAGACAGGGGCTAAATCAGTATTTCTTTATTACCCAAGGTGTGCATTTCTTTATTGTACCAGCAAGGTGTGCATTGCTCTTAAAAACCAAATCCGTCAAGATGTAACTGTTCACTGGGGCATCCCTCAATGCTAAAGTCATGCATTATCAAAAAACAGCCATATGACTGAGAAAAATATTGACTTCTTCTTAATATGAGTTATATAGAGTCTGTTCTGCACATAGAAGTGTTTATTTCTTCTAAGAGCTGTAATGTGTTTTTGATGTTGTGTCAGCTTAAAGCTGGATCTCATTCTTTATGACAAGCTCCCTGATCATCTATCATGCACCTGGACCAGCTCATACATTGGTTTAAGCTTGGACTTGGACAGCTGTGTCCCAAAAGAGTAGAGACATATCTGAACCCAGACACTCCTGTGCATACATATCTGAACCCAGCACACTCCTGTCCTGTCAGTATGGATACAATTACCTGGAGCTGACTGAAAGGGAGAAGTGTAAGCCTTGCTTTGACAGACATGTAAGCTGGGTTATTTTATATGGCATAAAGGTTTAACAATAAATTCTCTTGCCCTGACTCACCGCTGCCCTGTTCTTACCCTCCTGTGCACCTAAGTCCATCCTTGCAGTTCATTTCTAGCCCTCACACAGGCACCTGCCTGAAGGTTACTGCAGGGCTGTGCCAGTTGCATAGCCTGTGCTCTCCATCAGCAGGACCTTTGCGGACAGGGCCACAGGGCTGGTATGCATAGCACAAACACTTCTCTAGCTCAGACAAAGGGGGATAATGCGCCTGGGATCAAAGGGGTAGCAGTTTTATCCCTTCTGTCTCTGTGCAGTTCCTGATGGTTTAAAATGAATGTATGTGGTGATTCCAAAGGAATTACAGTGTTTTAATTTGCGCAACATCTATTTCTTTGGATCTGAAGCACAGATTTTCAAAGACATGTATGAGGAATGAAATTGCTGAGTAACAGGGATGAATTTGTTCTAATGCTGCTTGAAATTCTTTGAAGTTCAGGCAAGTAAAAGTCAGACAAGCAAAGCACAATGCTACAGAATTAGTAAAAATAAACCTTGAATACTTTCTTCAATTTGATTTCTTATAACTTCTTTTTAACTTCTTGTGTTCTTGGGTTTTAGCTAAGTACCTACTGTTAGGAAATGTGTAAAGTATTTCCATGATGTTCTGAACAGGTACCTCAGTATTACTGTGGTAAGTAAACAGATTTCACAAGCAGATGGTTTTCTTTGCTCATCCTTTTAGTCCAGTGAAACATACAGCAAGCTTTTGTACTAACACAGAAAGGATAAAGCAATAGAGTAGGTAATGACCTATTTTGTCTTTTCTGGGTGCTCTCTCATTGTAGTCAAAAAACATTTTCCCAGGGGTAAGTTAATTATTACCTCAGACCCATTCTGCTTCCCTCCTGGGTGTGTTCTATATCATCTAACTGCATCTCCTGTACCTGCCTCTTCTCCATCAGCCAGATGTAAGTGGAATTGATCCAAACTGCAGAAGCATCCAAATTGAGGATCTCTGTTTGATGACCATAGCAAAAAGTTCACTTGCATAAGACTGAACTACATGACTGAAACTCCTTCTCCCCACGGATTTTTCTTCTTCTTGTGTTCATGATTTTACTTATATTTCTTTTTCCTTAGTGTTAAATTCACCCTAATTCTTGCAACTGATTGATTTTCCAAGTGTCTGTTTTGTGGATCATATACCGATATATTTTGAAAATTATTAGAAAGAGAATTAAAAGAAAGATAAATAAACCAAAAATTAATGTAAGTCTGCAATCATGTAAGTCTGCTGCTTCACAATGTTTTGTTTTCTCCTATATATTTCATGGGCATAAAATCACAAACCAGGCTTTTCTATTTATTTCTCTGCCTTCCATTCCAGTGCATGGATCATAGCACGCATGGATCCTTCTATTTATACATAATTATATGATATATGGAGCTTTATGATAAAGGACTCAAGTGAAATAACTAAACTTATGTTAATTAAGACTAACGTTGAATCCAAACCAATATCTCAAAAGCAAGTGGCTCACTAAAAGTGAAGAGAGAGAAACTGTTCTCTATGAAACAGTCTTAAGTAAAATCAAATCCAGTATAATCCTCTTACTAAGTAATATTTGACAGTTCAGTCATGTTTCTTCAGAAAGAAGGAACTTACTTATTTTAAGCTCCCTGAGAGACAATTTGCATAATGATGATCTTCTCAGAGAGCTAGACTGATTCACCCTTTTTAAACAAGTATCTTCATAAACAGGTGTTTACATGCTTTTTTCCAGAGTCTATCAAGGCTTACAGCAGAATGAGCTCCTCCCCTGCATATATTTCTGCCCCTACTCAAATGCTCTCAGTCTCAAGACACAGCTGTACTCTTTAATATGCTTTTGCCCAGTGATCAATCTCATATAACCTACTGCTGCAGATCTCTAGAGAGGACTACATGCTGCAGGATTTTGACTACCCAGAAAAAAATTGTAAACTTTCCTTAGAAAAGAATCACAGGAGTCTTTCTCTGCTTCTGAAGAAATATTCATTCATTCAATCAATATAATGATGACTATAGTCCTTAAATGTTGTCTAAATGGTTCTTCATCCATAAAGGAAACAAGATTAAAAAGAAGAGATGGTGGTAGGAAAATAAAGAGCGAAGATTAAAGCTTTGACGACACAGTCAATAGCAATTAGATATGGAAAGACCGATTATATCTAATTACTCATCCTCTTTCCTGCACTCACTGGTTATATGCTATAGTTCTCTACCCTGTGACTTTGTTGACTTATAAACTACAGTTAGTTTTAGAGCCACTAACATGAAGGTTTCTCAGCAAGGCTTCCCTGTCTCTGTAGCTATGTGAATTTGAGCACAGTAGAGGTGGTCTGTAGCCTTGCATAACTGTGTCAACAAGGGATGGTAGAAGCTCTGTGGTTTCTATGCTTCATATCTTCAGGCACATGCTATTTTTGTGCTCCCTATGCACTGGCCCTCAAATCAGAAGACATTCCTGGTCAGATGGAAAAGGGAAGGAGGAAGAGCAGAAGTGCATCAAACCTTTTTCCTCAGGTGTTACAGCATTTATAAGAATCAGACCATGGTCATCTTATTTAGTCTGACTGGTGCTATTTTTTAATGCTGAGACTAGTTTCAAATCAACTAATTTTCTTCAAATGTGAAGACTTTTAACCTTCTGAAAACTTCTATGACAGCCCTTAAAGTTGCTGAAACCTAAGCAGCTCCCACTGGCTTTCCTTTCAGGTCATGTATCACTGCCAAATGAACTTGCCAGGGTGCTCAAATCTTGTATTTGTAGTTGCAAGGGTAGGCTTCATCTTCACCTAATAAAAGGATAGACTGAGCAGCTGCACATTTTTTCCCATGTCAGATACACAGACTTATGTGGGCTGTAACAGGAAATAGCCATGGTAAATCTGTGTCTAGAATCAGATGTCTTTGGCAAGACCCTTAACTATAGATCCCGCTGAACAAGGGGCTCTGTCGCTCGTGCTAGAGACTTCATGTGCACCAATGGCCATTTCTGGGATTTAGTGTTTGCTATCATGGGCACTTGGGACAGATAAACAATCAAGGTGGTTTTTATATTGCTCCAGAGCATGAAGCAAAATTGCTGAAACTGTCAATGTCCATGATTCCAATTAGGTGCCTTGCTGAGGAATTACAGCAATTTTTGTTGGCTCAGAATTGAGACCATTCTGTGTTGACCTCCTTGTCCCTGTGCTACTTCACTATGCCACTTAGGGTGACTATTGTTCTTCACTGCTCTTCCCTGCCCTCAAGGAAGGTGTTACCTTGGCAATTAAAAAAAAAAAGGCATTTTCAGCTGCTTCCATTTGTTAGCATTTAGACACAATCATTTAGCAAGAGTACATCTGAGTGTGCATGTGCATGTGCACACCATTTCAGCTGCCTGCCTGGGCACAGTGTTTGACACAAAAAGGCCTTTACACTCCATGTTCTACACTTGCTTTAGTGACACTTACATACAAGAAGAAACAATTTAAGAAATTAAACTTTGGGAATGAAAAATGTTTTGTCTGCGTAGAAAATGATACTTTCTCACACTAACAATTTTCAGTGGCACTTAATTTAAATGGCTGTGCTGGTTTTGGCTGTGGCAGAGTTAATTTTTTTCCATAGAAGCCAGAATGAGACTGTGTTTTGGATTTGTGCTGAAAATGGTGTTGATAATACAGAAAAGGTTTTGTCATTGCTGAGCAGCTTTTGCAGAATGTCAAGGCCCTCTCATGCTGCCACACTGGCAAGGCAGCTGGGGGAACACAGGAAGCTGGGAGAAGACACAACTGGGACAGGTGACCCCAAATGACCAAAGGATATTGCATACCTTGGGATACCATGCACTGTCTCTATCTGAACTCATGAGTTTTCTCACTTTCTCACTCTCTCACGTGGGGCTGAGTTGGCATTACACTCCAAGCCTGCTGGAGAAGTATTAGGACTCTACAGAGATGTACATGGACAGTAGAATCCGTATAATTGATGACGCTGACTGAGAACTCTCGGACTGTCTAAAGGAATATCTACTGTCAGGGTACTCTCTTCCCTTGGCAGTTCAAAACCACTCCAAAGACAGAACTTTTATTTTTTTGAGGAAAAAATTGATTGTTATGGATAAGATCTACTCTAGTTATGTCGTACATTCTGTCAGCTTATATTTAACTGCATGACATCCACATTAGCAGAAAAGTGAGTCTGACAAAATTGTTCTGCTTGATATGGAAAGAATGATCTGGTTCTGCACATAAACTACCAGTCTGCTTTAGAATTGTTATTTGAAAAATAAATATTGCAAAGAAAATTGATTTCTTATTTCTTCTCCTACAAGAGTACAAGGACATAATCTCTATAGTACTTCATACCCTTGATTTGATTTTTTGAAAGCTCTCTCTAGCGTATACCTCTTACCTAGCAAAGGAGTTTAGTGCTTTTGATTGCAATATATTCACTTCTTTAAAAAAATCCAAAAATAAAAAGAAATACCCAATGCATAGCAGAAGATGAGAATACAATATTTTCTCATTAAAAAGTGCGTGAAAATACACTAGCAATTTCCACCTGGGAAAAACATTAAAAAATAATAACTTAGCTTCCTTTTCTTAGACAAATTTATATATGGATCTAAAAAACTATGAGAATTAAAAGAACTACCCTGTAGTGAGGAAAAATAGTAAGAGATGTTGAGTTATAAGATAATTTTCAGAGCAGAACTGTCATCAATACATGGTATTGGGCTAATATAATCTTATCAATGTTATTAAAAATGTTTGAAAGTTTTCACTTATATTTGTATTGTCATGCATGAAGAGACTATTTAATGACTTGCCTGTTTTGGAAAGCTTGTCTATCTGTGTCTTATTCCAGAGTTCCTACACAAAGATGTTAAAAAACGGGGTTTTTTCCTATCACACTGTCACTTTTATTCATTTCTTCTCTGCTATCAATTCACTCCCTCTCTGGCTATTAATGGAAAGCATGATGGCCCTCACCAACAAGACTTTTAATGAGATCATGATTTCTATAGTTAGTATTGGATCAGCCCTAAAACAGGACATTAAAAAAGTAAAAGCAGTTGACTTGTATATGCTGTTTCCTCTTTAGAAATAGACCAGGCTTAGATTCATCACAGAAATTTTAAATACCTAAGCAAACCCTAAGAATAAGATATCACAGGCACTGGTAATTGGTATAAATATCATAGACATTGTAGGTGTCACTATAGACAATGGCAAGACTTTTACCTTCAGAGGGTGGATCATTCCTCCTAAGATCTGAGCTTTTTCCTCAGTGCACATATGGAATTTGATTTCTCTAATATGCAAACATCTTGTTCAAACTACTCTCCAGTGAGCACAGAACAACTGCTCTCACAGACATCATCTCTGTGAGACTGCTCTCATCATCTTCATCAGCCAGATGAATGAAATGTGATAAATCCAGGCCTTGATGTTTCAGAAGGCACATCTGTAAAGACTGCCTAAAAAGAGAGCTGTGTAATGGTAAACTCTAGAAATAGGCATGTGAAGGCATCTGAATATCCCTAACTTTCAAGCCATGGCTGAAGAAATTCCCTGTAAGATCATACTGGAAAATCTGAGTAGCATTCCAGATCCAGGACCAGAAGTCACGGACTTCTCAGTGATTAAAAAACCACTTTTTCCTTTGTTTCTTAAGATGTTTCAGAATCCAAGTGATTGTTGCTACTGAAGAACTCAGAAAGTAGGCAGAAGGCAGACATTTTTCTGTATTTTAACAGAGAAGGTGAGATAGTATACATTATTTAACACACAGCAGCTAAATGAAAATAATGCATACACTATGTTCCTGATGGAAATATTTATTTAAACTTTGAAAATTTAATTCTAATCAAAGTCTTAGTGATGCCAATGACTGAGGTCACACAGGAAAGTAGATACACATATGTTGCTGTATGGTAGAAATCCTTTCAAAGCCAAGGTCAAGAAAACAATGTAGCTCTGTGTTTATAGAAAAGGCAACTGAAGCAGAAATAAAACAACACAAAACAAAACAAAATCTGCAGCAACAAATTATAAATTACCTCAAGGAGAGAATTAAGACCTTATAGTTGTCAGAACAAGAGATAGAGAGACAGAGGAAGAAATTTTAGAAGTTGTTGGAACATTTAGAAGATGATATTAAGATAGTGGTCTAGACAAGTGTCTGGGAAAGCACAGAGCACAGCCAAAGACATGCATGCTTATGGCTCTTGCAAGGTGGCTAGGATGGAATGAGCGATACCATATGGGAAAACAGTGGTGAAACCTAGTGTGATGCCCAAAGAGAACAGGAGACCTAAGATCTGACACAGTGTGCAAGACAGGGCAGCCAAGTTGCAAGGGTTATTAGAGGTGTTTTGTGCCAGAGGAAGGCAAAATTATGAGAGAGAAGACCTGAGCTATCACACAACAGAGTTGTTTACATACAGCTTAATTAGCACAAGGACTTCAACAAATCTGAAGGAAACACTTCACCTCTGGGCTTGTTCTCATAGCAAGGTTATCCCACTGTGATGTGCTGCATAAAATTAGCTATAAAGAGTAAGCTTGCCTGAGGTCCTATCCTGCTCTTTCCAGCAGAGTTTCTGTTACTCCTGTCAAGCTGACTAAAGATCATTCTCCTTTCTCCAAGCTTTTCCTCGCGTTTTCTTATCCAGCCTTTCATTATCCCAGGGCTGTGCAGGTGCCATACATAATCTTCTGTGTTATCAGGAAACAGCACTGCAGGGTTCCATTTGAGTGGCACAAGCTGTCTTCTTCCATTGCTGCAGCTTTATAACTATAAAAAGACAATTATAGATATTGTGAGACTGCTAATGACTGCACCTTGGAAGGCTGAAAAAATTAGTAGTGACTTCAGTCATCTGGAGTTATGATAGCTTGAAGATGAAAGTTTGAAGATCAGTGCTTAAGATATTGCCATGCTTCCCAAATGAATTATTTTATTATATATATTTTTATGAAGAATGTCATCAAATTGTTGTTGTCTGCATTTTGTAGATGTGTGCCCTTGCTTTGGGATGCAACTCAGATGAAAACTACTGTATCTCTTTAGTTATTGTGGCTAATTGATCAGTCAGCTACAGTGAAGGACAAAACTGGAAATATACAGACATTAGTAGCATAAGCTGTCACAACCATTGTTGCTGTTTTTCTTGTAACTACAAACTATGCATAAAGATCATAGGTATTCACATAAAATCGCTGACATAACCAGAAAATAGTTAGTCTTCACCTTCACAATATTGATAGATTTATTGTGTGCAGTCTTCAGATCAACTTCACAGAGGTTGAATCATCACCTCAAGATTCTGGTTGTAATGTGAAGTAGAAATTTTATTTTAGCTTCACTCTGTGTCCTCATATGTCTTTATGTAATTATTAAATTTAGCTTATCAAAGAAATAGTGAGACCTCGGTCACCCTTTCAATAATTGATCTTATACATTACACATGGTGCCATGTCTTCAAAAAGAAACTGAATCCAGATTAAATAAATAAATAACAAATAACACCAGTCGACTGATCATGAAAGCCCCACTTCAGGTTAACGCGTGCTCAGAGAATTGAGTCCTTCTCTCTTCAAATGTCATTGGAATCTGCACATACTAATTATCAAAAAGTCCCTGCCACAGTGGCACTGCAAAGTACCTGGTTTTGTCTCTAGGCAGTGATCTAGCGTGAGCATATGGATGCTGATTCCAGAAAGGATCTAAACATTGCTTTAGAATCCACTTCAGTCTTCATGCTGCTGGAGACACTTAGGAGAGAAGGGTCACACACTCGACTTCAGGACAGGATGAAGGAAATCAGTTTCTATCCCAAAAACTTGAAACAAAAGGTGTGAATGAATTATCATTATCATTTGGATTTTTGACAGTGTAAGTGAAAATCCTCACGAAAGACTTGTTCTTTATGCAAGGCAATCCTATATTCCCTAGGTACTCCCATACTCTAAAACTAAGGAGTTTTATTTTCCTTTCGTGAGCTATAACAACCATGTATTTCCCTCAGTAAAGGACATGCAGAATGTTGAATAGGCACATGGGCACATAAGATTTTTCTCATTATGATTTTCTCCACTATAAATCATAATAACATGGATGAAGGGATTCCTTATGTTAATATTGCCCTGTTTGATACGGGCAAGGTCAGAACTTGTATGGTTTATCTATTTCATGAATGCTGTGCTTGTCAATTAAAACTGCCTGTAGGCAGATTTAGCCTGTGCACCTGACAGAAAAGCAGATTTGTTTGCATTGTAACCATGAATCGATGCATTTTACTTGAGTTTTATTAACTATTTCCTCTTCTGTTCATCTCTCAGGAGCTTACTAAGCAAAAGTTTCCTGTGTCTACTGCATCTCAAAATTCAAAGAACATTTATTTCTGCTGGCTTATAAATTTTATGTATTATACTTGCATGATCAGACCAGCCTTTGAATGAATTGATTCATTTTCGGCCTTCTCGAATCTCAGTCCTGAGGCTGTGCTCATGCATAATCAAGCTTTTTCAATTTGGGATCAGTGTATATGGAAGAAAAATCATCAACACATCATCTAAAATTCCCAAGGACCAGAAGACTTGTCTAGATTTCAGAGAAAAAATCTAATTTTGATTAATTTTCTAGAAGACCAGTGTCTCCCTGTTGGCTACAGAGGGAACATAGAAAGATCAGTTATCTATTTTTGGAATCTAATTTATATACCTAAAACAAGGTGAAGTGATTACCCTCTGAAACCTGAATTCATCTACCATAAATTAGCCATCTGGATGTTTTAAATGATTAAGTACCAATCCATGATTCACACTGCCTAACCTCAGCCCTCAGTCATCTTCAGCATCTGCTCTTCTTCCAGATTTAGGCAAATGAAAGTTTGCACCATAGATGCTTAAGCTGCTTATTTTGCTCATCTGCAGAACTTTTCCACCTCTGCCCAAATTAGACACCCAGCCTTTATTCAAGTCTAGTTCTGATTAATCCCCTTAAGGGCAGCTGCCAAAATTCTAAACCCTCTAAATGTGAGATAGCTCTTAATTCTTGCTGAACCTCAGACCGACGTAAATACCCAGTAAGGGAGGGTCTCAGACAGAACCACTCACCGTGTTGTACTCAACCCTGACCTCCTCCCGCCCTCTTGACCTTGGAGTTAATAGGCTGTGAAATCAGAGAGGCAGAAGAGGTAGTGAGTCAATAGAGGGATATTTTTTTTCCCCTAGGAAAAAACCTTCTCTGGCCAACTGTCCCTGCAGTAGATTACATGACCTTTGTATTTTGATTAACTCCTTCTTCTCTTCACATGATGAGACACTGACTTAAGTTGCTTAGAGAAGCTATGTGCTGCCCATGGCAGAGAGAGTGAAACTAGATGATCTTTAAGATCCCTGCCAATCCAAACCATTCTATGAATTTCTACTCCTTTTATGGGCTTTGAGATTATTGCATTTTGACACTGGTAGTGTAAAATTCCAGTACTCATTTAACTTTGGTACTATGCAGTCATCTGATGATAGAATATGGTGAGTAGTTAGTGACTTGCCTTTTTTAATGCCCAGTCTAAAACAAGGAAGACTCTGGGTGAGAGAGGGGTCTTTGTTTGAGATAGTCTTTGCTAGAGGAGAAGAGAGGAACATTTGCAATCATAAAAATCTTTTTGCTGGCCTTCAGCTGCCAATTGCACAGGTCAGACAAAAAGCCAAATGCCTCATTCAGTATGAAAACCTCCTGATCCAATGTATTGAAGTGGCTGAAGAGGGGAATTGGCTGCTTGGGCTGGGGAAGTGGCAGCAAAACAAAAACCAGTCAGCTGCCCTTCAGGAACTGATTTATTACCCTCTGGCCATCTGACTTAGAAGAAGTGAATCTAGCCCTGCATTCATGTAAGTTTTGTCTGATTATTTCTGGAATGATCAATTCCTATAAAATTTAATCTGACAAGTCTTAGGAATGTGAGATCATTATGTCACAAAGTCTCATAGCAGTATGCATGACATCAATTGGAGGGATCCAATTAAAATAATAAAATTCAGGTTCATGATAAAGCAGAACACACTCCATCACACTTCTGTGAAACTCATTGTTATGGAAACGTGAGCAGAGATTTTCATATCTCATCTACAGAAAGAAAAAGAAAAAATACTTTAAAAGCATGTCACAAATGAAGATCCTGGAAAATAACTTTGTTCTTGTGCCTTATCCTTAGAGCATACTTATGATAAGGGATTTCAGGTTATGAGGTGACTGTGTTTTGAAGTTGTTACATTATGTTTACCACACAGTCAATAAGAGTGTAGCTCTGTTGCATGGCAAAAAAGCTCCAGATGCACAGTTTTAAAACAGTACATTTACATTTACCATTATCCCAACAGAAAAGACAGTTCTTAAAAATTTAAAAATGTAAGATTACCTTGATTTTGATATAAGGAACTATTTTTATTTCAGGAAGAGATGCAACCATACGGTATTCAGTCAGCATAATCTAGATGTAATGGGACAGATGTGGAGAATGAGGGCATGATTATAACAGCAAAACTCTTCATGTCGAAGTTTATAATGTAACCTGAATAAACTTTCCATAAAAAAAATTACCTGGCAGCAAAACACTGCACAGATCTTTCTGAATCCTTGAGACCCTTTGTCTGGATTTTGCCCCTTTAAAAGATGGTAATGTTTAGGTAAAATGCTACCTAAAACATTCGTTGCATTCCTAGTCTCTTTTATGGGCATCAGCTTGTTTACTGAATTTTTTCCCATGAGATAAAAAGTACCACCCTTTTTGCATGATAGGCACAATCCTTGTGGTGAATGACAGTAGCATCTCTCCTTCAGAACCATTAGGTTAAAGCTGCTCATTTATGCAGTCTGAGTTAACATTACTTTCTTTTTCTGTAAAAGTCTGATTAAAAAAAAAAAATCACGTTGGTTTTTTTTTCCCCCCATCAGATTTATCCTCTTTTCTGTGATCAGCTAGAAGTTATACTTTCTAAAGAAATTCTTTAAGAAACATGGTTCCCACTAGTTAAAATCATATCCTAAGGAGACAATCAGCAGACTTTTGTGTCTGAGGTTGTGCTCTCAATGAAAGGAAATGTGTGGAGTACTCCCTGTGTGCAAGATATGCAACATTTTTTGGACTTAGTATCTGTTTAAGTTTTTCATTAGCTGATTTGCATTCGATGACCCTAATTTTTTTATTATTGCCTCATTTGTCTGCAAGGAAAGAAAAAATGCATTAAATTGTTCCACGGCATTAAACTATCTTGCCGAAATCAAATAAGTATCTGTGTTTGTCATCTTGAGGGTTAAATACATGGAAAGAGAAGGGAGTTTTATCCAGAGAAAAGTTATATCCTTCATTTTCTTTGACCCACATATTGTTGTTCATAATAGTGTCAAGGTAGTGAGAAAAAGGAAGTGTTTGAGCCATGAAAACTTAATGAAGTGCCTTTTTCTGAGCACTGGAACTAAAACAGGGACAAAATAGGAAAGAAGTGCAAACAATACTGAGTGATCTAGCGAGCACCAATGCTTCCATGACTCAAGAGAAACTTGCTTTATGGTGGGAACTAAAAGAAGCACTTCCAAAGATAGTTAGACATTTATTAAGACTGAGGACTGTGCAATTCATCCAAACTCAAACAGCAAGTGACAAAGGACTGAAGGGCAACTTCAGAGTTAAACCCTTTTTTTTTGCTCTGGCTGCTAGGCAAATTCCTAGAGAATTATGCTGGAAATTTGCAGCCCAGAATCCAGAATGAAAGCACAGCCAATTAGATAAGCAATATAAAAATGCTAGTATGACTAAATTACGTCTTGATCATGCTGTGAAACTAGGAACAGTGTTAATTTACATTTTAAATAACATACATAGCTCAGCTCTGTTTGTTTTGTTGGACAGAGAAACCCAGATTAAAAAAAAAAAATAGATAAAGAAGGGGAGCCTGTACTGTTGGCATGGCAAAGCACTTGGCTACAGTAAACCTCAAATTTCATCCCAAACTTAGTGTCAACAAGTCATCCAGATGATTAGATCCTAACTGGTACAAGACTGTCTAATAAACAGAGTGTTCTAAATACAATGCAGCTTCTCAAAGCTACACAATGCCGGTTCTTAACTACATGGCAGCCTATGTGAAAGGCTTTTCAGTGAGTCAGAAATCTGGCAGGAGGCTTTGATTCCATGAGATGAAAACCAGAGGAGACATAGGAAACCTTGCAAAAAGCAAATGAATAGATTTAAATATTGTCTCATAACAGGACACACAAAAAGTTTATAAAAAAATAAAACGGTCTCTGTCTACTCATGATTTTTGTAGACACACAAAACATATTTAATTGTAGCTTGCTTCATTCCAAAAGGTATCTAACAATCAAACTTAGGTTGAAGAGGTCAACATTTATATTTATCTCAAAGGGTTGTGAAACAATAGCTCTCTTTTGCAGCTGCCAAGCTCTGGGAAGTTAGGTTTTGCAGAACCATCAAGCATTGGAGTGCGTACCCAGTTTCTTCCAGTTTCTGCCAAAGATTAATCAGAGATCCCAGGTGCCTATGGCACAGAAATGAAACCATGTGACAACCCAGAATAGATGAGCTCACCAGAGCAGTAGGGTAGGGAACAGGCACTAGGTTTTCATTTGCTATGTCTGGATGGCCCAAGGGATTGCACCAAGCTGAAAAACAATTTTTGTTCTTTTTTGGTTGGTCCTGTCTACGTAGAGAAACTCTGAATTCTGCTGACTATTTCGCGCTGAATGTTGTTAGACATCCCCAAACCATCAGGCAGAAGGAATAGGAAGAGTTGGTACAATGCAGCAGCCCTCATATTACTGAGAAGTAGCAATTCATCTCACACCTACATATGAATATGGATAATTCTTCCACCGTATTGCTTGCACACCCAAATAGGAAACATATCTAACTGGAATAGGAGAAGACATGGTACTACTGAGATTTGCTCAGGCTGAGCAGGGAATCTTTCTTTGCATCCCAGATTGTTCATGCCAAGATCAAGTCTTGGAAAAGTGTGGAGAAAATTGTGTTCCTTTTTCAAGTATTTAGTGCTCTGGAGCTAAGAGAAAGATGCTGTCTTCCAAGATGATCAGTCTGGCAGGTCTCACTGACACTTTATAAAGAGTCAAGCTTGAAACAACTGAGTAATGTCTAGACATGAGAAATTGTACATCGACATCTTTTAAAGTGTCCTGAGGGTATGGAACAAGAATTAGGAGTTTTATGCCCCTTGATTTTTTTATTTTTTCTTTTCCTTTATGGGGAAGTAAGATCACAGAGGTGGGAGACAGAAAACAAATATTCTCCTAACATATAAGTGGAAATTAAAAAAAAAACAGAAAAAAAAAAGTCCTCCAACAAATATTATCACCTTGCTTGGAATTCAAGAGTGCATTTCCTGACCTAAATTTAGCCAGATATATTTTGCCCAGAGCAAAGGTCAGAATGCAGGCATAAAATTTTCAACACAGGTAATTTCCACTGAAGCATTGTGACACAGTCTTTCTTTAATATACCCCAGGTATCATGCATCAAAAATAAGTAATTCACCCAATGTATTTTTAACAAAATACCTGCCTTCTACCACTCTTTTTTTTTTTTTTTTTCCCTTCGGGAGAGGGGCAGGCAAGGCATTTAATACAGCAGTCAGAAGTAGTTAAAGCCTTCTAGTAACAACTGAAGCCCACAGCTAGCACTGCTGATTAAGCCAGAAGCATCATGGGCAGGTTCCTGTTGATGCTACGTTTACATGTTGGTTTTAAGCTCAGGGCTATATTTACACTCTCCCTTTCTGATATAAGCAAGAAGAGTATTGTGAAAAAAAAAATGGCACAACAGAAGACAGAAGACCTCTGTGTTAATTAAAGTTCTGTGTAATTAGAGACCATGAAGATGAGGCTACAGAGCTGACACTATTCTGTCCTTCCCTTCAGTGCCTGGTGTGAGCTCACCTGGTGTACCTCTAATCTGAAGACCAGCTGCATCCTTGCTGCTTTTCCATTTTCAACTTTGTTTCCTCCATCATTAAAACCTTTCATCCCAAGGAGAGTCGCACTTCAGAAAAGCATTTTGGTGTGAAAATTCAGCACAATTAACAGGGAAATGTAATACCACACTAATTTTGACAGTAAACTTTACTAGACAAATGGCCAGACTTCTCTCTCTCATTTTTTTCTTTGCTTTGCTTTATCATCGGCAATTGTATACAGAATATTTGGACCACTAATAGAAAAAGGGTTGAAACCCACTGAGCCAGAGATTTATTTCTCACACAGTCTGTAAGAGAACAAGGCTCTAAGCTAAGTTACTGGGCTCTTCAACTTGAAAGGATTCTGAGTGTACTCAGATCCTTCCCAGAAAGGTCTGTGGGCCAGCTGGAAATATGGCACACACACACCCCCTCACTCTTTTAAAGCAGGCACAGGCAGCTGGTAATAGAGTTATTGAGCTAAAGAGGGGAGGGAAAAGCCAGAGAGAGAGAGGTGGAGAGCAGGGATGTATCTGGCTGCCCAGAGGAGCATAGGTCCGACCAGCTACCAGGGGTTCAGCAGGAACACCTCTGCTGCAGAAACAGACTCTTGAGGGTACAGATTCCTTCCCCTGGAGAGTCTGGCTACCTTCCTGTGCTCTGTGCCCCCAGTTCCCACAGATAACCCTGAGAGGGAAGCACACACGCTGTCACAGCATTCATAATGAATGAACAAAGCAAAATCTGTAAAAAGAAGCAAGGCTTTTCTAAGGCAAACTAACACAATTGGAAAAACAATGAAATAGAAAGGCTTTGAGTCACAAGGAACCTTGAAGACCAGTTTCTTGCCTAGAAGTTTTCTGCTTTTTTCCCACCAATTTTTCAAACCAACATCAATTATTTTAACATGAAGGGTTACCTCCCAGCACAAAATAGTGATTCTCTTAGATTTGGCGGCAATGAGTCAGTAATGGTTGGTAGACAGCTTAGATGGGAAGCCTATCTAGAGAACAGAGACATTCTCTGAGATCCAGAAATGAACTCATAATCACAGGACAGGACATTCTTGTCAAATCTTGTATTTCATTTGCTTTGTAGAAAAACATTCATAATTACAGGTCTTCTAGAACCTCATGATAATGTGAAATCTGATAATAACAATAGAACTCCCCAAACAACTCTTTTCATTCTGAATCTCAGAATAAAAGAAGAATAACTTTAGGGAAAATTTATTCCACTTTAATATGCTGGTTTTATCAATTTAGTTCTGACAACTTCCTGAAAATTAATGAATGTCACTGAAATGATTTTCATGCTGACTTGGTGTCTCGGGGATTACCAGCCTGACAGAGAGAGAAAAAATGTAATACACACACTTCTGGGTACAGAAATTATTTTCTTTTTATCATGTATAAACAAAAAGCAGCAGTATTTTATATCCCAATAATTTATGAGCAAATATCTTCACTGACACAATAATTTTGCAGCTACCCACACCAGGAATGATTGCATGATGGGATTTCGCTTGAGATGTATAAATTAGAATTTTTTCATAAACTCAGAATATTTAGCAAGGCTCTTTGTCTTCACTAGGGTTCGTTAATATATATTAAAAGGAAAACAAACAAACAAAAATAAGGATCTAAATTAAGAGCTGCATAGCAAAAACAAAAAAAGGATTTTCAAGTATGGCTGCCTGGCATTTCAATATAACTAAATTAAAAATGAGTGATAGAAGAACAGTATCACCTCATCCTCTGTCATGAAAGACTTCAAAGCAAAACTATGAGAAGCAAGAACACAGTGTGCATTTGTGGGTTTACAGATTCTGTCAATGCTCTATGAAGTGCTGAATACACCCTAAAGTGCTGGATTTTGTACCCTTGCTTCAATCATATAAGCCATTACATATTTCTTTGTCCATATCTGTTGCAAAGCAGAACTCACAGACTGCAGCCAAGAGATAGATACTGAGCAAATACAGTGAGAAACATCTTGACCAAACCAGATTTCAGCTTAAATACACAAAACACATACTAGAAGTTTCCAACAGCAAGATCTTGAGATGGAAATGAGGTATTTTCCCCATACTGAGAGTGAGAAACCCTCCCAAAACAGTGTTTGTACAACCACTAAATTAACAAGATGTAGACAGATTTCACATTAGTTTCTCTGTTGGACATCAACAGCATCTTGAGGAGGTTTCTAGCCTTAGATTCATTCTGCCTGACTTCACACTGTAAATATCTACATCTGAGCATGTATTCTCAGCTGCCCCTTTTGACAACAAGGAAAAATAAAGTTTTTTAGAGCATGATTCATCTTATCTCTTGTAGACATCTGCCGCAGGCTAAACTGAATTGCCCTGGCAATGACTCAGTCACTCTGGAATTGCAAAGGGCATTTGGGAAGACCCACTAAGGTGAAGGGATTTACAGAGGAGACATGTAAATCTGAATGAGCAAATCTCCCTCCCTGTGTCAAAAGTGTGAACTGCCATCTCCCTCCCTACACTCCCCACTCTCCTGAAGCAAGAAGCAGAAACAAAGTGGGAAGTGATAATTTGTTTCTACAGTTCTTCTTTGCACAGGTGTCAGTGCAATGTTAAAAATGTAAAGCATAATTCAGAGCACAGGTTTGGCTGGGATGAACTTCCTCTCATTTCTTCTGCTGAGGAATACTAGCAGTTCATAACAGCCCAAAAACGAGCTTTGGGGGCTGAAATAAAGGCAATATGCAGGGTGCCCTCTTATTTCTGCTCTGCAAAGAAGCCAAGTTTGCTGTTTACCAAAAGGACTGGCACTAAACGTGATCCCCTTGCTTGAATTTGAGGAAGATGATTATTCTTAGAAGGGAGCCTGATTTTTTTTTTTTTTCTTGCAGAGCAAATGATAAATTGACCACTACAGATTAAAAACTTGAGGCTAATTGTATAGGTTTAGATGCTTAGTGGATAAATCAGAGGAGGAAGTACCTTTGCAAGGAGAAGAAATAAAAGCAGCAGTTAAAACTAAGTACAAGACCACTGATTTTTTCCTAGTTCATTTGGGGAATAAGGGCAGGACTAAACAAATATATTAAATAGGAGGGAATTTGAAAATGAGGGTGAAGCTCTAAAACTTGTAAAACTTGTATGAAGTAAATATTATAATGAAAGACATTAAAATTTGGTGAAAATATTTGCAGTAAATCATACTTCTGTGCCAGTTGTCTGTGGGTGGTTCTTCAGTTACATACTTGGATTAGTCTTCTTATGATTCCTGTATATTTCTTTTTTCTTTTCTATTTTTGTGCTCACCAAGTAAGTTTTTCTGATGAAAAATAAAAGTTATAAGATAGTTTGCATGGTAACAGGCTTCACAAATCTTTTTAAGAGCCCAGAAGGCATGAAAGCATTCAAAATACATCACCGTATGTTTTTCCACATGAAACATTTACCTATGACTGAAGATAGTCTTCTTAACTACATTAGAGGCTAATTTTACACAGAACTCAACTAATCATACTTCTAGCTTCTCCACTGTTGCAGACATTAACTACAACTACCAAAATAGGAAGGAAAAAGCTATCAAAAAAAAGCACTAAGCCAGATACAAGACAATGCAGATTTGAGGCCCCGTGCCTTCAGAGCTCTCACGGGGCACACCACTGCCCATTCTCTTCCTCCTGTGCTCATAGGGGAGAAAATATTAATAGTAATAATGGAGAATGTTTTCAAAAGCAGATATGTAAGACCCAGTAGAAAACACAACAAGAAAAATGTTTTTAGTCATAAATGTAACGAAACTAGTTAATCATGTTAATCAATAGGCATACCAATAATTGATGAAGCACTGCAGGTTTAAAATTGCAAGAAATTGTGTAAAGCTATAGTTCCATTTGTGAAGCAGAAAGTAGCTGTGTCCAACATCCTCAAGAAGTCAGGAGAGAAACTTGCTCATGAGCTGGTTGTGTCTAAGAAAGGATCTTTGAAAGGATCGCACAAAAAGGTCTTGTAAGAGACAGAATAACTATCAAAAACCCTAAAATGCCCCTCAAATGCAGGAGTGTCTTGTTTAGAGTACAGTGCCACCACTGTCCCAGCTCTACCCATTGAACAGAACCATGTGGAGAAAATGTCAGTGTCAAAAAGTCTACTTGAGGTAAAAGGGGGTGTAAGGAATGGAAAAAAAACCCAAATGTATGATAGTTATGATTTTGATCACCATTCCTACCCATTTTTAAAATTGTAACTAATTTCTTATAGATTAGAAAAATGTAATGAAGACTTATAATTTCCTCAGAAATATCTTTAACATACTAGCCATTTTACACTGAGGATATTTTATGTATTTTTGTATTTGTTTACATCAAGTTGCTTAGCATATTCTTGAAAAGCAGTTCACTGAGGACAAAATAGAAATCTGGGTGGAGTAATACATAGATTGTTTCTCCATCTCTGGACACTCAGATTCAGACTCTAAGGGGATTTCTACAAAAGCATCAGGTACAATATTTGACTAGAAAGATATTTCAGGTCATTATTATTTAGATCTTTTAGGACCTATTCAATATGCTCTGTTGAATATCTTCATAATGCCAAAATCTTGCTGCTAATGGATTTTATACAACTAGTGCAATATACAATGTCAGACTCAAGTAAACTATAATGATTGTGAGGTTTTCATCTCTAAAAGGGACACCCAAAGCAGTCTTTTTCTTCTTTTCTCTTGTGAGATTTGGAATGATTGAAATCCAAGTCATTAGCATTCAGGTTGTTTATGACACTACAAAATGATGAAAGTAGTTTGAAATGAATAGTATCTTAAAGTGTGAGACATTTTGTGAAATTATGCATCTGTTTCTTCCTTGGAAAATTTGTATGCCAGCCAAGGCATAGCAAGGCAGAGCGAATACAATTAAATCAGATAAAATTTTATTATCCTGTCCAGTTCAGGGCCTCAGCAGTACAGGTAAGGATTTTTTAGCATTCTCAGCATGCATAAAAAACACTTTGAAATTAAAATAAAGTTTAAAAAATCTATTATAATCTTCCCATATTTTATTAAAATATCTTGAATTTTTAAATTGACAGGCATTTGAAAGTATTTAGAAAAGGCTCTAAATATCTAATCTTGTGATCAGGTTAGTAATCCAATTATTATAGTACTCACAAGACAAATATTTACCTGAGAGTCCTTAACAGCTTAACTAAACACAAAAAGGTACCCTGCAAAATAGAAGAAATACCTTGTAAAAGATCCCAGTCATATTTTTGATTAATTAAATAAAGATGACAGTCAAACAGATTACCATTTTAGACCACCTGTAAAAAGCTCTTAATTCAAACCCTGCCCAAAAAAAAAAAAAAAAAAAAAAAAAAAAAAGCTTATTTTCTGGGCTGGCAGCACTCATAGTAGCAGTTTGTCATCTTTTTTGAGTCTTGGTTGAGAAATTAGTTTCCAGTGAAGGAAAATATGCACATACTTACATTTAATTTCCAAAGCATGTTTGCATATACCTAAAATTAAACATGTACTCAGCTAATGAGATGAAATGCATCTTCAAGGGCAAGAGTCCAAAGTCTTGGTTTGCATATCATATTCAGAGTTGCCTAGACACACTAGCTTTATTAAATATTACCCCTGGATTTTTTTTTCTCTTGCTTTCATTGCAATATCCACTTTCTTTTCATACATTTCAAGTAGTTTATCTTGGGTCAGGTACACATCATGAAAATGCTGCTTTTGCCACTAATTTTTGTGTGATCTTTGTGAAGTCTAACTATCTGAACATTGGAAAATACAAAAATTGATACATTGAACTACTTGAAAATAGAAGAATGTTCATATGCTATGTTGAGCCATACAGTAAATTTTACAAAGTGTCAGTAAAGCTTTTTATTTTTCTATCAAAAGCCAAAGAAATATAATTTACTGCTGATCAAAAACATATATACTACAGCTGTTTTGAAGGGACTCTGGAAGGTTCATACAGATTTAGAGAGACATTAATCAAGGAAAAGTGAAAGATACTGCTGCATTTTATGTGTTCTTTGGCCAGAGGAAAATTAATAGGCTGAATTCAGCCGTGTTCCCAAAGGACAGGTCATAGCCAAGAAAAAAAGGACCCCCAAAACACATAATTCAGTAACATCAATGGAACAAAGATGTTAATGATAAATTAGGCTCATGTCCTCATGGCCTCACAGAATGATTTGGGTTTGAAGACACCTTAAATATCATGTAGTTTCAATCCCTCTATCATGAGGGACGCCTTCCACTAGACCAGATTGCTGAAAACCCTGTCCAGCCTGGCTTTGAACATCTCAAGGGTTAGATAAGTGCTACATGTGTGAGGCAGATCCTACACATTGCATTTCATGTGATATTCAACTTAGGAATGACTCACCATATATAAACCTCCACCTCCAGTACAGACAGCTCAGTTTGCTGAGCTGTTTATTTTGTAAGCATGGGGAAGGGAGGAAAGTTTGTCTCCAAGCCTGGGGTTCACAGAAGTTATGATGAGTGTTGGGACATGGAAAACAGCTGAGAGACACCAGATTGTGGCTGCAGAGACATTCCCCTGTTGCTCAGCCGCCTGTAGGATTCTGCACATCAAAGCCTTTTGTTTTGTGACTTAGAGCACAAGAATACAATCAATATAAGAGATGAGTAGAATTAAGGTGACCTCCTCATTGGGTCATTGGCTCCTTGTATCATTTCTAAGCTCTGGATGGTCGCTCTAAAGAAAAATGCATAAACACAACAAACTTCCCCCCTGCATATCCAACCAGCAGGCTACGGTTTCTTCCCATCCTGGCTATGCACTCATTCAAGTTGTGCAGGCAGTAAATTCTCTGTAGCTTCTGTCCTGGAAACTTATGTGAGAAACCAGAGCAGTGTACTCACCTCCTGTTAATCTCAGAAGCTGACTGCTCCAAGTACTAGAACAAAAGGTCTGCCAGCACTATTTTTACTGCATTAATTATTTTTAAAGTGAGTTAAGATCTAAGAATTTAAGTGGTCTCTTCCTGAAACTCAGGCTCATGTATAGCAGTTTTCACAGCTAGACTTTGGAAAATATTTGTTGATCATTTAGTTTTGTTTACCCATAGGAAATCAAAGCAGTAAACCTTTCCCTACATCAATCTCAGAGAAATTTACACACTTTTTCTCTAACTGTGTAAAGTACTTCATGCTTCAGCTAAGCATGAGGCAATTCAGCCCCAAGGGAGACAGCAGCACAAATGCACCCAAAAGAGCTTCAGAGATGCTTTGTGAAAGTGGAAGACATTTCTTTTTTAATGGTACAGGTGGGTGAATTATGTGCTTCAAACTGTGGAAACAGATCTGTTTTCTGGGCTTGATGAGCAGCATATATTCTGGGCTTTAAGTTGTGTTTTGATTTTTGAATGAATGGTAAGTAAGAAGTAGTCACTAGAAACAATAGGAACTTCAATTCTGATATTTCTGTGTCCATTTCATCAGAAACAGCTAAAAAATTAGGACAGAGTATCAGCATGTACCAATATCTTCTATTGTATAATCATCCTGAAAAGATTAAATACAAGAAGAAAAAAATAGAGCTCTGTATCTCTTTGTTTTTAGCAGAGTTAACATATTTGGATCTTGGGTATTGCAGCATCCTCAAAAATGTCAGAAGAATTTTGTAAAATTTGGAAGGAAGTTGCCTAGATTTTTTTTCTATTTTCATTCTCTTTTATTCCTGGCTGAAGAAATTATTCATAGCAAACCACTTTCTGCATTTATTATAACCCTCAGCACAAGACAGATCTATTTAAAAGTTCATATTGGGTGGAGAGTACAAAAAATATAATAATGGATCAAAATTTTCCATTTTTTGTCAGTATTTATTTATTATTTGTCAGTATTTATTTTTGCCAGTATTTATATTTAAAAATATTTAATTGGTGGATGGTCCCATTAATAGCAACCAATCTGTAGGAAGGAATGACACCAACAGCTTTGAGCAAAACAACCTACAGAAAATCTGAGACAGAAGAACAGGAGGGTGCTTTTGGCAAGCTCATGATCAACATCCCCTTTTTCCACAGTCATGATGGCAACAGGAAGGGTCGCAACACAGATGTGGTATGAGTGACAGAAATGAGAACCGGTGCAAAAAGTTCTCACCTATTCCCATTACATCCTCAAAAGTTTAATCTCTGCTCTCTCCTCATGTACTTTCTACTTCCTGTGGAATATTCCCAGTTTCCCTTCCCTTCCCTTCCCTTCCCTTCCCTTCCCTTCCCTTCCCTTCCCTTCCCTTCCCTTCCCTTCCCTTCCCTTCCCTTCCCTTCCCTTCCCTTCCCTTCCCTTCCCTTCCCTTCCCTTCCCTTCCCTTCCCTTCCCTTCCCTTCCCTTCCCTTCCCTTCCCTTCCCTTCCCTTCCCTTCCCTTCCCTTCCCTTCCCTTCCCTTCCCTTCCCTTCCCTTCCCTTCCCTTCCCTTCCCTTCCCTTCCCTTCCCTTCCCTTCCCTTCCCTTCCCTTCCCTTCCCTTCCCGAAACCTTCCCGAAACCTTCCCGAAACCTTCCCGAAACCTTCCCGAAACCTTCCCGAAACCTTCCCGAAACCTTCCCTTCCCGAAACCTTCCCTTCCCTTCTCGAAACCTTCCCTTCCCGAAACCTTCCCTTCCCTTCCCTTCCCGAAACCTTCCCTTCCCGAAACCTTCCCTTCCCTTCCCGAAACCTTCCCTTCCCTTCCCTTCCCTTGGCAGTTCTGTAATTCCTAGGTTTTCTAAGCCATTCTGTTTCCACAGGAACTACATGAACATGTCTGACCCCATTTCACAGTGGCACTGAAAAGCTTGGCATCAAGGTTAGAAGAAAGAAAAAAAAAAGAAAAAAAAAAAGAAAAAAATACAAACATTATACAATAGAAACCTTAATCATGTAGTTATAAGTATAAAAAAAAGTTTGAAAATCTGTTGCTTTGTCTTTCCCTTTTTGCATGGTCCTGCTGCTAAAAAAATTTCCCTGAGGTTCCTGCTGCATCTCTCCTATAAATGATTCTCTTTGATCAGAATCCAGTGCAAGCAGGGCTTTTTTTTCAGTCTTACAGAGGCAATGATTCCATATCACAGCAGTGAAACCCTTGACAGCTCAGTGGGGGTGAGAAGAAGAAGCAGGATTATCTAAAAAAGAGAGAAAAAAGAGGAAGCAATTCAAAGTCAGGCCAAAGATGACAGGAGAATCAGGATAGCAGCTGTACAAAATCGTACTTGATCTCTGCCAGAGATGTGGTTTGTAGGGGTGAATGACAACTTCTAATTAAAGTTGTGACTGATTACCATGTAAGAAATGACACAATTTGTCGAAGACCTGGATCGGAAGATGAATCACTTTTATTTGTGGAAAATGTTAATTTAAAGTTATGAATTTTTAGAGGAACATCTGTGTCTTCTTTTTTTTTTCTTTTAAAAATTTACTCCATAATTTAATCTTTCTGGTTTTTTTTACTGAAACTTTTAAATTGTCTTTTATCCAAGCACTGACTGTGCATTACAGTAAGTAAGAGGAAGAAATACTGACAACAAAATTTGGAAGAGACCTTGACAGTAATTCAGCAGCCCTTATTTGAAATTCCAGGAAAGATGCAGTTTTAACATCCACTATCTATTGTTGTGTAATAAATTCACAGATCTCTATCAAGCAACTCAGGATATTGAATTTTTCAGAGATTTTTGAATTGTTTACTTGTCACATATGCATGTGAACTGAATTCAAACCCCTTTTCCAAGAGACATAAAAATATGAGCATTATTCAAACACATATGCTGACTCACTTGAAAGCACATTGTGAAACTGGATTCACACTGAGATTAGCCAGCTTCTGTGAGGTTTCCTCTTGAGAGCTGTCTCAATTGTTGTCCAAATTGATATTTTTCAATACAGAAAACTAAATTACTGTCACCTTCTTCTGCTTGCTTCACATTGCTCAGGCAGGGCAAAACCCATGGGAATCCACCTGGTGAAGAGTTTTCTTAGCATGAAGCCTTTGCATGGCCAGATTCTGCTTTGCCACCTGTTCCGATTTGATCTAACATGGCATTTTTCTCCGTGTTATTTTTTTCATCTTTGAATACCTAAACATTGTGTTTAACATTTTTAATAAGTATCTTAAAACACAGTCACATGGATAAATATTTTCCAAACACTACTCTTTACTGCCTTGCTCCAGAATTCAAATTACCTTCTACACTTAAAGGTAAATCTGAGTTCTGAGGCATTAATTATCACATTTTCATGCCATTCAGGTTTATTATATACCTCTAGGCTGTTGTCAGATGATCTTAGCTTTTAAAATGTGGGAATGGAGAGAAAAGATTTTGCATATTTGTTCATGCCACTGTTTATGCTTACAGTTAGCTTTACAAAGCTGAAAGTTAAACTGTGCACTGATTTTACAATTCTTTATACTTTGTCTTTATGTAAATCACATTTGGAGAACAGGCAATAAAATGCGAAAGTCAAATTTTATGTCTTTTTTTTTCTGAAGTTACCCATTATTATGAGTTGCCAATTAAGTTACATATGTAAACACCATTTTTCTCTGTGAGATTAAGGAAACAGGTAATTGAGTAATTAATTAATGGTAAAATTAATATGTGATATGAAAGGAATTCTGCCCAATTATTTTCATTTCATTTAGCATAGGAAGCATGGTCTTGCAGCACTTATGGTTTTCCATATCAGCGCGGCTTAGAGCTATGGCAATAAGATGTGTTGAGCAAGGTTTGTACTGTGCTATATTATGATACTGAAGCAAATTACAGGGGAAAAAAGCCTGGAAAACTTCCCTCCCCCACAAAAAATCTGGCCAGAAAAGCAATGTGCCTTTTCATATCACAGAATCACAGAATGGGTAAGGTTGGAGGGACCACAGTGGGTTCACCTTGTCCAGTTTCCCTGCTCAAGGAAACTTCTTTTTACTCAAGCATTAAAAAGCCTAAGTGTTAGTGAAACCTACAGAGAAGAGAGGACATGGAATACTTTGTATTCTTAACTGACAGCTCTGGTAATTCAACCTGAATCCCAACCGCTAACTTGAGCTCATCACTGATGTAGAAACTTCCTGGGTGAGTTATGAACCCCGCCTCACACATTCCCCACTTTTCTGTAAGGCTTTACAGATGCTGTTGTTTTGCCCTGCACTTCAAATTTTGTCAAGCAGCTCTGGTATGGTGATGATAGTGCACAACAACACAGCATTTATTAATGTATGGATTTTGTGCTCTCTGCATTAAAGGCATCGTTTCCCAGTAGTCCCAGCAAAGATTATTTTGGGAGCACATAAGGAAAAACTTTGCTCAGTGCATTGGTGTAAGTTTTAGAGATGGCCTGCCCTTTAAAGAGGACATGTGCTTTTGCTTATTGTTTAGCATTAGACTTGTTCCAGTACTTTAAATCTTCAACTGAAGGCAAAAAAGACATCACTGGAAAAAGACAATATTTAAAATGTAATGAATATGTTTCTGAATAAATATTGAAAATAATTTTTTTAAAGGATAGTATTCTCTAAAAGCTGTAAAGTATTCACTTTTCCAAGCATTAAATGCTTCTTTTAAGCTTTTCCTGTATCATAATTTAAATAAAATATGTAAAGCTGACATTTTATGTCATCTCTCTATAAAATAAGGCAAGCTCATAAACCACTCTGAATGCAGATGATAACAATATGAAACTTTGGTTCAGAGAGTACATACTCTTTAATCCAAAACTGTCTTTTGAAGTTCAATCCCTTGTACTTTTCGCAGCCTTATTCTGCCCTTATGGTAGAAGTGTCTCCTCAGTTCTATAAAAATAAGATGATGGGAAACACAATTTTGACAGCCACCATTCTGGATAGCATCACAAGGAGCTGGACCTTGTGCAAAGGTAAGCTGAAGAGGACAGACAAACTCCCTTTAGTAGAACTATATCAGGCTGTCTCCAGATCTGAGACAGGAAAAAACTCATCAGCTTCACTTGCTAATCACTTGCATCACTGGTTTCATTAACCAGGGACATTTCAATTTCATACAACAGTTCCAGAGCACTTCACATTTTTCAAACATGTTCTTCTAACTGGTCTCACATTTTCTGCTCCTTCATTTTCCACTGATGGAGGAGATTCCTTATGAGAGGAAAGATACAGTGTACCCCACAGCAAGACTTGAACACCAGGAATGTGAGAGGCTGGAGGCTGATGACGCAGCTGCATCCACTGCAAATATCCTTGGGGAAAACCACATGAGCCCATTGCACTGACAAGATTCCCACCCAGACCCTCTGATCAGCAAGCTGGCTGATACAAATACTACTGCAGCAGAAAGGATAACCTCCAGAACAGGGTACAATGGTTGGCCATCTGTCACCCACGAGAAGTGCCATTGTCTTCTGGGATTTATTTTGTTCAATAACATCTTGAAAGCAGGTTAGAGGTGATCAAGGAATAGTTTGATATCTTTCCTGGACCAAGATAATACTTTGCTGCTGAAGCATTACTAAAGAGGCCCACCTACAGATGAGGGTGAGTTCATATCCCAGACAGTGATGGGAAAATATCCAGATTGTCATGAAGAAATTTTATGTTTCTAAATGACCTTGGAAAAAGTTCTTGTATCCCTTGATTCAGAGCTATTCTAAAGGTTGTGCTCTCTGTATGAGCAAAGTTAAGGGCAAGAGCTCAGGACTAGCAAAGAACCTCAGTTGCTGTAAACCAAAGTAACTGAAAAAGAGCAATTTGCAGCATATTATCAGTATGTGCAAGGCAAGAATAAAGGTTTTAAGTGAGATATCCAGCTGGCCTTCTGTGACTCACATTTCCAGCTGGCCTTAAACAAGCACTGCTGTCAACAGAGGTGCATCCCTTTCTGGTAGCTGAGAGTTTCATACAATAGCTGCAGTAATGCAGTATTGATTTTCACTAGCTGATGAGTTCAACCACATATTTTTAGTTAATAAGAAGTTAAAGTCTTTCTGTACTATTATTATTAATATTATTATTACCACCACCAGACTGGACATGACAATGATAACTGTGAACTTCACCACAATCTCCATTGCTGTTTTTCTTATTAGAAGTGGTTTACAATTGTTTGTGAAGTCTGTTTTCACCCAAGCCTTCAGGTTTAAAAAGGGTCTCATGTAAATGTAAAGCTGAGGCAATATAAGATATTATTTTCCTGAGATTGGGAAGTCAAGCTAATGAACAGTTAAAAGAATTTTGACATGTCCAAATAGAAGGCAGGTACAACCAGAATGTATCTTTTTTTTCCTTAGCCTGGTCTCGCCCCACCACTTGTAATTATTCCACCATGAACACTACTAAAACTGCATGTTTTATTATTGTTCATTTTTATGTTTTCGGTTTAAGTTTTATAAATTTTATAACAGGCAATTCTTACTTTAATGATCTAACAGGGCTGGTAAACGTTTAAGTCAAATTGACTGTATCAGGGAACTATAACCAGGCAAGAAAGTATCAGTTACAGCAAATATTGGACACAGATGTTTATAGACAAAAAGGAGAAAGAGACAGATATATTAAGAGGGTTAAGTTCATACTACATTTTATGATTCTTTTACAAAAGTTCAAAACACTTCAGGTAATGATTTACTCTGTAAGGCACTTAATCTTATCAAAAATGCTCAACAACTGAATGACAAGCAAACAGTTGTTCCAAAGCCACCAAACATTATTCCCAGATTACTATTCTGTTAAAACCACTCTTTTATGGAATAGGACAAAAAAGAAAGCCATGAATGCATGCCTTAAGAGAATATGAAATTATATTAATTTAGGTAGGAAGCAAAACTAGAATTTGTTATAACAATGAAGAAATCCATAGATTTGAAAATTGTCTAAATATTCTAGCATAATAAAAAATGGGCTGTGATTATAACAATCTGAAGTGGTTTGTGGAAAAAAAATATTCCCCTTTAACACTGCTGCCAAGTATAAGAAAACTTACCCTGACCAAGCTGATTATAGCTGTTCTGAAATCATTATCTGTAGTTACATTGCTGAGCAAAATAATATGGAGTTATGCAAAGATCAGCTAGTAGTAAATACGAACCAAATAATATCTTTGATATAACCAGTAGTTTAAAAGAAATTCCAGAAACTGCAACGTCATGTGGGACTCATTTGTGTATGAATAAAACAGATTGCCCATAGAGGTGGGAGATGCCCCATTCCTTGAAATGCTCAAGTTCAGGTTGGATGGGGCTATGTGCAGCCTGATCTAATTGAAGAAATCCATAACCATTGCAGGGGGCTGGACTTGGTGTGGTTATGAGGGTCCCTTCCACCCCAAGCTATTTTATGTCCTTCTGTGAAGGACAGACTGATGTTCTATTTTTTCTGTACTTCTCTTTCATTTCAATTCATAAGAGCCACAGCATACTAGAGTCTCACCTTAAGTGGTGTTGCAAAGCAATGTGCACATGTTCTAAAGGATTGGGCCAAAGTAGCCTTTCCTAAAATACACAGATTTAATGACAGCAATAAGAAACCTCATTTCTGTGACTGCCTGCCTATAATCATGCAAAAACCTTCTGTCTTTTCAGCCTTAGTCCGAATCCATAAGGAGCTACAAGGGAAAAAGTCCCTTACTTAAGTGGTAACTATACATTGCTACTGTCCCTCACTATACCTGACCAAATCATGAACATCTCTGTAGCTCAAAGCTTGATCATATTCAACTCATGATGATTGTGGGGCCCTGGGAAAATGTTGAAATAGACTCTAAAATGTTAAGCTTTGCGTTGTACCTACATAAGTGGTATGATAAATGATATAATTGTTAGACGTGATGATTGTTTAGTACTTAAAAATAATTATTGTATAGTCATAAGAAGGATCATGAGAACCTGTATGTTCCTAATCTAAGGATGCTATGCTTGGCTGAAATCTATGTATACAATTGAACAATACAAGTTAAATAATTAACATGAAAGTTATATAATGGTAGAATATAAAAGTATGCTCACCACGAACCCATGTGGGAGTCAGATTTGGGTTTGTACCCCTGACACCCAGAGCTCTTCAATAAAAGCACCTGCATATAATCATTTCTCATGATTATGTGTTCCTGAACACTAACAATGAGAGAAGCTGAAGCAGATCCAGAGTAAAATATTATGTGCTCTCTGGCAAGAAAATATTGTGAAACAATCTCAAGGTTAACTCACTGACTAGCATTCAATGAACATAACTTTTTTCCAATAACAGCTGGTTAGAAGAAACTGGCTTATCTTGACAAGAAATCCCTTAGTATTTAATACATTAATACCATCTACTTTGGAGTATAGAAGAATAAACAGGAAGGAAATCTTCCAGACTCGGCAAATGCCATCTGGCCCAGAACACTGAAGCATGATTCCATGTTCTTGAAAGAGTATATTGCTTGCCTAAATCTATCAGTTCAGATTCATGGTCTCTATCCTTATCTTCAAGCCCACAGTATCCCAGAAGTACCATCTGAACACCAGGTATTCAGTGTTCTTTACATAATGCTGATATAAAACTCATGCATGCTTATAAACAGGATTCAAAGCAAACCTCTGTTTGCAGTGTGATTAGGAGAGAAAGGTGGTGAATTTTGACAATATATTTAATGTTGACATTATAGGCAGCCAGGTCGTCTGCTGAACACCATAAACCCCATGTAAAACAATTGACACTTACTATCAGACTGGCTTCACAAGCACTTGAAAATGATTTGGTCCTTTAAGATTTCCTTACAAACATAATAGCAGAGCATCTTGTCATATTCCCAAACCCTCTTGCAAACATTATTCTGTAATTCTTGAAATAAATAGAGAAAATAAACCCAAGATGAGTATTTGACTACTGTTGATTGTAGAATACATTTAGAAACATTGAAAAAAATCTGCAGTGCAATAATAGAAATACCAACCATTAAAGGAAGTATGGAGTAATTAATGGGACAGCAAAGAGTTTCCATTATGGAAAAAGACAATAATGACTACATATGTTCTACAGAAAGGATATTGTAAACTATGCCACTGAAGATTAAAGTTCCTGAATTTGTTTTGTTTGCTGATTGTTTTCCTGTGAAGTGTCATTTACACATTCTGTATTGCATCATAAAAATTTCCCGCAATGCAACACTTTCCTTTTCAAACATGACTTGCACTAGGGCAAATCAGTAAAGAAGACTCTACATTATTTCTTGATCAAAACCTTAATAGGTCTAATACAGATATCTTTTCTTAGGGAAGGACTGTCTACAACTCAGCACCTAGGATGTTCTGTTGAAAAACAGATTAGAAATGGAAGTACAAATCCAAGTGTCTGAAAATTAAAGCATTCATGAGTAGTAATAATCAAAAGTACATGACACCTGGGTATCTAGAATCACCTCTCACAGGTTAAAGACTGACTAATAGGCTGGAATCATTCTACAGGTTCCAGAGGGAAGTACTGGCCTTGCAGATTAGGAAATGTTGTCATCTCTCCGGATCTCATTGGAGGCTCCTATTCCATAGGCCCCTAAAGTGTAAATACCCAGTGGGCTGCATCTTTATCTCCAAGGTTCAAGCATTTACATTTCAGTGAGGTATAAAAAAGTTAGGTAGTTTCTGTAGGATTAATTTGATTTTTCTGTCAGATGGTAGAGAAAGAGTAGTTTGCACTGACAGCAAGGTTAGAAAATCTGTATGACTCCCTGCTGTGGTTTGCATAGGTTTTTATGCCTTAAATGTATGCATGTAATTTAAAAATCCTGAACTAAAATCTAATGGAAATTATGGTTATGAAAATAACAGCAGCAGCTCCAATTTATTATGGTAGCATCATAATTCAGGCTGTAGGTCTAAATCCATCCTTCACTGATAAACTGTTTTCATCCTGTCACTGATAAAGTAGTAGCTCAATCCAAGAGAGGCTCGTACCATCCATAGCACAATCTCATGCTTTAGGATAAAAGATACACAAAAACATAGAGGAAGGACTTAAGCCACAAGCTATCAGACTCTTCATATCAGTGGTGGAATGCATTTCTCACAGTTGGCTGTGCAACTTTAGCATCAAAGTTCTAACTGAGAACACTTTAAATGATGTTCACATTCAACTAACATGCTTAAAGTGATTTTTCACAAACCTCAATTGGAGAACTATGTTCTAAGCTACTATGCTCTCTCAAATGAGGAGTGACAGCAAATTCATGCATACATCTAGATAATTATATATAAAACATGAATTAGTGCCACACTAATTAACAAACTTCTCTAAAATTAAACCAGCAACAGTCCATCTCCAGCTCTGCTTCTGCTATCCTGAACAGATTTGTGTTTCAGAGATGGGCAGCTCTGCTGGCTCCAGGACCTGCATGTTGAACATCACACTTCATCAAGTGACACAAAGATATAAATGCCACATAACCACAGAGGTGAAATATGGTGGGGTCTGGGAGTACTTCACAAACTGGAAATGACTGCCCATCTGCAGGGATCCTGGCATTCAAATTATAGGACAAGGACAGTGTAGGCAAGCCTGATGGAGCCAGCCAGCTGTGCCAACCCAAACAACCTCAGCTTGCTCCCTTCTCACAGCCAGGCAGTCCCTGCACCTGCTGCCTTGCCAGCATATGTTACACGGTGTAAGATGCCTAATCATGGGTTTCTGTATTGCTTAAAACCCTCAACTTCATCACTGCTTTAATTTCTTTTTTTCCCCCTTTCTCTCCTTTATGCATGAAGATCAATAGAGTATTCAGACATACTGCCTTGCAACTTGATAGTGATCTGCCCTAAGGTGTGATGGTTCAACCATTTTTTCAGCCTGAGAGTCTCTATTAGCACCAGGATGTGACAATGACTAGGAGATCAAAGCCCAATATGGTAGAAGAGAATCTCTCTTTTACTGTCAGAGGTAAAAAGTATGGAATTATAATGCATATTTCTTGTCATCCTCATGCTTTCCCCCGTAAATAATTATAGCTCCTGTTCACTTATTCATATATTTAAAAAAATTCACTGGTTTATTTATTGTCTTTGATTTTATTTGCATGTACTGTGCCTTCTCATCAACTCAAATGCTAATAGAGATTCTTTGAATCATTTGCAATAATAATCATATTTTCATTCTTTCATATTTATTGGTGAGCCGGCTTTGTCTACTAGATTATACATATAATTCTCCTCTATATTCACTAGTAAGAAACTATGGTATGATGAAAATGATGTTTATGAAAATGTAATTTACACTCTTTGTGATAGGGAAAGTCAGTCATACTAAGTAATATGCATTTTAGGAAACTTATCAGATACCCAGAATGGTATTCATGACTGAGAACTCCCAACTGATGTGCTGTGAAAGATTGTTTTGTATCATTTGCAGAATGCTGATGCCTAGGACTGGGACCTCATTTCTGCTATATCTAACATCATTTAAATTATGGTGAAGGAAAAAAGGAAGTGATCTTTGCTGTGGAGTAATGGGACCAGGTGATGACTGATTTAATATGTCAGAGATGAAGCTTGACTCTGATCTTTTAAAATAACTTTTCCATGGAAAAATAACAGGCCTTTAAGTACTCTATTTATCTGCTGATACAATGAAATTGGCAGCACATTTCTGGTATTGAACAGCAATGTTCCCTTTAATCGATAGAGTCTCCATCTCCAGTTCAGTTAGGTCCTCCAATAAATTCTTCCTGCTAACGTTTATGTGGTAAACTGGTTACATAGGCATCAAAAATTATGAAATTGAGCTGAAAATTCTTCTTTTCATAATAATTGCATGTTTCTATGAAATAACAGAGGACTGGAAGGTGCTGCTCTGTCTGACCTTGAACTGTTAATAATAAGAGCTGTGAAGCTTGTTACCGTGTTTCATCACTCCCTGGCCTGGGGGGTTATATCTCCTTTACCATGCATCTTATAAAAAACCTAGACAAGGTTTTGTGTATGGTGGGTGTGATGGTTGGAAATTTTAGTTAAAAATACAGATTTCATCTAGTTAATATCTTCCTAAAAATGTAATTATAAAAACAATGCTCCTAAATAGGAAAGAAACAATTATTCTCTGCCTAGATTATTTGCTAGGTAGGGAAAAGTTGGAAGAGATTTTTCTTAAAGAAATAGTCCTGTTTCCAGAAGAATGGTTGCTCTTATTTTCTCCAAAATAAACAAAGGAAACTGAAGAATGAAAAAAAAATAGGATGCTAACAGATCACTGACAGAGTGTGAGGAATAACTACAGTGGTGTATGAAGTAATCTATATAGAGGATCTAGGTGTTATTTTGAAACTTGTAAAGTACCTGCATTAACCCACATGCATATATGTATATGCAATACCCGGATGCTAGTTTTCGCTATCACCACTACTTAAAATTTCTATGCTTGGTTTGAGAAGTTCAACTACTAATACTCTTCAAGGAAGATGTGGCCATTGCTCTTGATGGAAATAGCAGCATTTCCCACCTCTGTGACAGGCTTCACAAATAATTAGGGACTCAGTATTTCCCCCATCTCCTACCCTAACATGTGCCCTTCACATCTCATGCCAAACACATGGATCGCAGTTCCATCTCCACACTTATTTTCACCCTCTCAGTTACCTGGTTTATTGGGTTTGCATGGCAAGATTTTGTTAGCAAAGGGCTTGCAGTGTCTTCTGTGAGAAGCTGCTGGAAGTTTCCCCCATGTCCAACAGAGCCAAGGCCAGCTGGCTCCACGCTGGTAAGTCTGGGTAGAGGCAAGGTGTTTTAAGGTTTGGTTTTTATTTTCTCATTATCCTGCTCTAATTCTGATTGGTAATAAACTAATTTCCCCACATCAAATCTTTTTGCCCATTGCAGTAACTGGTAAGTGATCTCTCCCTGTCCTTATCTCAACTCACGAACCTTTCATTACATTTTCTGTCCCCTGTCCAGCTGAGGAGGAGAGAGTTAGAGCAGCTTTGGTGGACACCTACTCTCCAGTCACGGTCAACCCACCACACCTTCTCATATTCCACCCCTCTCTTTCTATGTACCATTCCAATGGTACATCAACACTCTTCCCTCAACCATAAAACCAGTCAAAATATGGGTAGCAAGAGAAGGGAGGTAACAGGAAGGCATGTGATGATGAACAGCAAAGCACAGACAATAAAACTTCTGAGTACTCGAGCAACTCCAGCTGTGATTCCTTTCCACCCGCTTCTCAGCAGGATAAGGTTAGTCAGTCTACCAGAGCCTGTGTTAATGGCTCCTAATCCCCACCCCCTGCGTCTCATTTAGGAACTTGCACAGCTTGCAGGATATGGAGCATCATGTAGAGGAGGAAGATAGTTAATTTCATAAATCAAAGGGAAGTTTTGAAACTTGTCAAATGTCTACTACTCCTGAAATAGAAGTATTTTGAAAACCTAATGGATAACTTAAGACAAAAAACAAACCCAAAAACAAACAACAACAACAAAAAAATAAACCAACTACAAGACATTTAAAACAGAGACATTTATTTTGTAAAGGACAGCAGTAAGAACACTGAAAGCCTTGATTCAGTTCTCAGACATGTACGTGAGTACAACAGCCTTGAGGTGTTACAGAATATAAAATGAACAGAAAGCAAGTAAAGCTTGTTTTTACTCTAATTTATGACCAACACCTAGCCCTGGAGGCCTTCATTCAGCCCAAATTCCACATAAGCTTTGGTACATCGTTGTTGGCTCTGGGCTTTAAGAGGCAGACAGCCAATGGGAAATACCAGGCTCAGAGATTCAAGTGGAATTCAGGCTGGGGGAAAGTTGGCTGAAGTATGATTTTCATAGATTTGTTTTTCCTTGATATTAAGATAACTTTAAAAATATATCTTCTTGGACTGTAGTGTAGTTTTTCTCAAGTTTTCTCTATGGGAAATCCAACAATATTTTCACTCCTTTTAATTTATGAAAAAAGTCAAGCAACACCACTTATAATAATGAGAAAGCCATATGATGTATTTGATTGTTGTTTGAAAAGATAGCTTCAAGTAACCGGAAAGAAGGATTAATTTTTTTTAATATTATTTCTAATAACATTTCAATGTGTGATAGAAGTTGCAAGGGGATTTTTATGAATTTACAACCAGACTGCTGATAAATCCTGGCCTATACAAATAATTAATAGCCCAAACAAATAAGTAATAGCCATTTGATATGTGCACAAGAAGTCTTGGCTCTGGGAGTGTACTGAGTGCTCAGTTTCAGCTTGTCAAGTGTATTTTAAGTCTGAATACTTAAAAAAATTCTCTCTCCAGTACCACCCTAATTCCACTACCATTGCAATTTAATGGCAAATACAACTGTGAATATGCTGATAACATCTCAACTGAAAATTTAGTGATGTCAAAAAACAAAAAATGTTGACAATGCTTACTGCAGTCACTAAATTATTCTGAACATGGAAAAAAAGAGGAAGAAAAAACACCATGATCCAAACTTCTTTCTGTAAAGTGAGTCCATATAAGGTAACAAAAACTAGAAATACCTCAGATTGTTCAGACTCCAAATAGTGTTTTCTTTTTTTTTTTTTTCAGACAATTGAAAATTTTGGGATTGATCCAAAATGCCCCTTTTTTTTTGGTGATGGACCAGCAACAAAAAAATCATCATTCACTGTGCTGTGTTTTTAGGATGATGGGATAGCGGGGCCAGTTCACCACAAATTCTTATGACTACAAAAAGATACTGCTAAAAAATGGTAAATATTATTAATATAGCAATATAGCTAAAATGTAAGGATCCAGATGAAATTAACACTTGATCTTTGAGCAATCTGGGAACACTGAACAATGCCTGAGGACCAAAATTCCAAAAATCATTTAAAAGCTTTCAGGCTGTTGTCTTAGTTAGAAAAGCTTGTTTGAGAAGAGAATTATGTAGAGGGAAAAACAATAAAGGTCACATTTTTCTGAAGACTTACACAGTGTGTTTAACAATAACTGGGCCTCCAAGGATGACAATCTTTTATTTCAGGCAATCAAGTCAGTACAGTAAAAGTGAAAATATAGAAAATGGTTTACCCAGAACTGGAATTATTTCAGAAGCCAAAAGGGTAATGTTAGTAATTTTCTGTCTACTGTAATTACCCATATTCAAACAGTTGGCAAATTATTTATAAACAGTTATGTGGGTACTCAGAGTAACACACTTTTCTGAGGAATCTGTAGAGGGATGAATGTCAGCAGCAAATCTGGGGAAAGCTTGCTTGACTCATGTGTCACCACAAGCCACTAAGACAAAAGACAGATGCTGAAACTCCAGAATGGGCTACTGACTCTCCTGTGAGAGATTTGGTCATGGTTTGGTAGGAACATGCTCTAATTCCAAAGGAACCAAATAGGATCCCAGTTCCATCAACCTTTTTTCAATTTTCATTTTTGCAGAAAAAACTATAAATACTGGTGAGTGAATCACATAGGGGAGACCACATGTGAGCAACTGGAGGAGTTCAGCATTGTGAGAAGATGGAAAATCTGATGCACTGTGTGCATCTCAGTATGGATCATGGATGACTGGACTTTACACCAGACTATTTTTAATCCATTATATGGCCATCTTCCTGCATTTTGCTTGATTTAGAAAAACTTTTTTGGTCATTCACTTTTCCACAGTGGATATCACAATCTTTATAGTATACAGTACAATATAAGGTTGGTGAACAGGAAGGTGGGGAGCAAAATTGTGCCAAGGCAAAACATTTTTGGACAGTATTTGCTATCCATGAATGCACACTTTCTTCTCTGTAGTCCTGCCAGTATTTCCTTGCAAGTGACCCACAATCAATCTCAAATGGATGCTTGAAATACTACTACATTGTGGATTTAAGGACTATGACTCCAACAGGAATCAAGAAGAATTGTTTATCTAATGCATTCTATCATTAGAGGAGGATGATACAGAGGGAAAGTCAATAAAAGGGGCTGTTTGGACATCAGTGAAATACTCAGAGCACTTCAAAAAGAAGCCCAAAGCTGTAAGACTAGTGTTAGTCAAGTGCTCAGTTGTAGCAAATTAGTTTTAAAGCTTGGTGTAACACAAAGATGTGAAAAATCCCTGAGATAAAAAAAAATAAATATTTCTTTTAGGTATGAGAAAATTTTGTAGCAGCAGAGACCAGTCTCCCTGGGCTGCAAGGCAGCATCACATACATCTCAGCTTGTTCACATACAGAATTTCTCTAGTATTTTCCATTTTTCCTTCCATTTGCCATTGAGGGCTATGAATTGCTCCCTGTTTTCTGGGGAGTTTTTCAGTAAGATCAGTTACTGGAATACAGTCACATTTCAGTGTGATTTCAAATAGTCATTTTTAATGTGAAATTGCAAACTTGCTGATGAGTAATTTTTCTTTCCAAAGAGGTTTAATTATGCAGCCTCCCCATTCTTTTTGATGGATGCATATTACTTTTATTGGCTACGGTGACAATGAAGAAATTAATGATGGGATGTAACAAAAGCTTTCTGTTCCCTCAGGTATATAACTTTTCTCCAAGTTTTCTCTGAAGTAGCTGAAGCAGCAGCAGAAAAAGTCTGCTGAACTATGTAAGCCAATTGTAGAAGTACTGTATTAATAAGTACAATTTCATTGAATTCTGGGGAATGTCTGCTAAATTGATATGGAATTCTCTGTCCTTCTCCTAGAACCCTTTTAAACCACCTGTGTTGATCACCTCATTATTGTGTGAGGTTCAAAAAGGCCAAGTACCAGATCCTGGACTTAGATCCCAACAACCCCAGGAGTGCTACAAGCTGGGGGAACCATGGCTGGAAAATTGTGTGGTGGAAAAGGTCCTGGGAGTGCTAGTCAAGAGAGGATGAACATGAGCCAGCAAATGCCCAGGGGGCCAAGAAGGCCAGTGTGATCCTGGCCTGGATCAGCCATTGTGTAGCCAGCAGGAGCAGGACAAGTGCTGCTGTTGTGTGCCTTGGTGAAAAACAGCTGTGCCAGGCTGAGATGATTCTTCTCATTCAGGATTACTTCCATTTTCAGAGGCTGATGTCCTGACTACAGATCCAGCTTTCCTTTGAGCAAAACAGTTTTGCATGTGTGATGCTCTGTAAGCATTGTAGAAATGAGGCTATCTATTGTGTTGTATTGCAATACACAGAATTTCCTCTCTCCCACAATATACAGAGTACCAAGATATCTTTCATGATAAAATACATCACTGTCTTCCTCTGGCCAATTAGTCCTAGACACTTTCAAATATTCAGTGAAGCAAACAAAACAAAACAAAAAAAGTAACAACGTTTTAAGGAAAAGTAAAAACTTTCAGTTCCTGGTGCTGCATATCAGTTCATTTAAGATTTTTTTCTCTCCAGGACTTTATCCCCTGGTATTCTACTAATCAAATATCTGAAGAATTCAAAGTCTACTCTCCTGAAGTCCAGGGCAGTCAGCTTGCAGTGTGCCCTCCTCACTGCCCTAAGGATTTCCATGACTTCATAGTCATTGTAGCCCAGACTGCTCTTTAGTTTCACATTCCCCACCCTTGTTGGTGAGAATAAGGTCCAGCGTTGCGTGAGGGAGCAAAGTCTGCCACAGCACCTCTCCTTGTTGGCTGCACTATTACTTGGAGAAGGAAGGTATCATAAAGCATTCCAGAAACCTTGTGGAATGCCTGTGCCCTGCTGTGTTGTCCCTCCAGCAGATATTGAGGTGCTGGAAGTCCCCCATGAGGAAGCAGAGTTTGTGAGTGTGGGGCTGCTCCTAATTTTTCCATAGAGGGTCTCATCCACTCAGTCGTCCTGGCAGGGTGGCTTCTAGCAGGTCCCCACTATAATGTCACCTGTCCATATCCTCCTTTTAATCCTGACCCATAAGCTTTAGGCTGATCTGACCTGGAAGATCCTGGTAAGCATGATGTCTGAACCATTTAAAATTATTGGCATCACAGATTTAAGCCCTTCCAACTTTATTATTGTGCTTTCTATTTCTGAAGAGGACAAGTCCTGTTTCATGTCTGGGAAATGTTCTGCTGAGATTTTAAACCCTAATCCAACCATCTCAGCATGTTAGGATGAGGCAATAACTTTCTTATCTTTAGTTTTCGTGGATGAAACAGGTTATTAGATGAGGCTTTTTTGTCTGGTACAGCTGCAAGAAATAGAGTTTCTTTTCACTTAATACTTCTTGTTTTCATGTAATACTTCTTGTTTCAGTTTTCAAAACACTTAGCAATGTATCCCAATTTTGTGCAGTGCAATGCCATATGTGAATGTGAATACAGCTGTTCAGTAAAAGCTGATAATTATGGTTAGTTTAGTCCCATAAACATTTGGATTATGCTCAGTCCTGAATCCACTAAATTCTAAAGCACATTCAGAGCTCTAAAGCAGCCAAATCTCCCAGTTTGCAAGTAGTCCTTTTGCCTGTGTGAGCCATAAATTTTGCTTACCAAAGGATGATACAGGGTGGAATGATAGATGTTGGCTCATACCAAAAAGTCATGCAAGCAAAGGAATACATAGAAAAATTAATCTACTTCACCCTGTCACTTTACATGCCAAGAGACTGTTGCCAGCCTAGAAACTAAAATAATCCTTAGACAATCACTTTTGTCTGCTTAACCCATCATACACTTTTTTTAAATGATGCACCACTACACAGCAAGTTGCAAAGGGAATTTTCCTGAAAGGCTGTATCTATAACAGATACAGGAATTTCAAAAATTAATGTTATTGCATATTTCCACTACCCTTTGACTCAGAACTCGACATCCATAGGAGAAGCTAATTCAAAGTGGTTTATATTATTTCAATAAGAGATCTTGTTTGTCAAATGGAAAAATTTCATTTGAGAGCTTGGTTTTTGATATCTCCTTTTGAGAAAACTCTGTTTTGTTCCAAAACTTTTTAATTCAATATTTTTATTTTGTCTTTCAAATTACTTTTTCTCTCAAATGTGTGATTTACTATGTAATAATAGAAATAAAATTTTGACATATGAGATAAAATTAATATTTTGTATATTATAAAAGATAAATTCAATCAATTATACAGACTGCAGGCAGAGCTTAATTGCTACGATTGCAGACTTTTCACTCTTTTCAGAAATTTTACTTTCTTTCTATGCCAAAAACATCTATTTTCCCTCTGCTTATTTTGGCAAGATCTCTTATGAACAAACACACAGTTATTCTCAATAACTGGAATTTTCAAATAGTTTGTACTGCAAGAAATGCTATTTTTAATGTACTAAAAATGCCATCTGCTTCCAACTGTGCTGCTTTAATTTCTCAGTGTTTCATAACTCAGTGAGTTTCCAATATGCTGACAGTTTACCTGGTAAGGCCAATATATAATGCTGTTTATTAAAAGTGTGTCTTTGCCATCAGATCAAATTCTAATGTTGGGCTTAATGCATCCAACTTCTCTTAATAGTTGGCAATGAGATACACATTTTCTTACAATTTCCACTAGATTCTTATAACAAAGGCTCTTGAAGTGTCCTCTGGATCTACAGAAGCCTGGTTCCCCTCCAAGATAATAGATGTCTGCAGTGTGCTTGAAGTATTCTGCACCTAGACCCACAACACAATGCCAGTTTTTTGCCTTTCACTCCCCTTTTATAAACTGGGAGTAAAACTGGATTCCCCACAGAGATGAAAACTGATTTAAGTGTGTCACATGCCCCTATGTGGACAGCTCTCCCCATTGTCATCCCTCAACAAAACACCTTCCAGGAGGAAGATACAGTCTAAGTGGCATTCTTTATTTTCTTTAGATGTCACATAAGAATGAAGTTGCATAAAGAACTGGAAAGAAAAAATCTCGTGTTTAGAAGAAATTTCTTCAACTGAGGCATCTTTTCCAGAATCAATTCCCTAAAACTAGAAGGAGTGGGTAGAATTACCCAAACCTTGCTCCTTCAGGAAGTTTATTTATCTATTTACTGAGATGCATGCTGTCAAAAATATATTAGAACATTAGGTTAATTAAAGTTCTTTTGTATTCCATCTAAATAAACAAAGATACTTAGCCATAAATTCTACAAAACACTTAACCTCCAAAAGGAGCAAATATCATCTGATCATTTTGGATTAACAAGACCACTAGATATCTAAGCATAGGGCCCTTTCCTGTTCCCAGATTTCAGTAGTTCTTGCTTCTTTCTATACTGTGTAACAGCAGAGAGACAGAGTTTGATAGAGAAGTGTCAGATCTCCCTGGGATTCCCTGGAGGGACAGGTGCCTGCAGTAGGCACTCTGAAAACAGCTCAGTTCTCCTTTTTTCAACTTCCCTCGTGCTACATCTGTGAGACTGACAGACCAGCTCATGAGACCTGTGGTGGGACAGCTGGAAAACATTGCCCTGGGCTGCCAATCACTACTCCTGAGGCGAAGATGGTTTGCTGACCTAGTTTATGTTTGTACTGAAGTAGACCACACTTGTTCCTACAAACATCTGTCACATCTCAGCTCTTGGGGCTGGCACCTCCACCTGCAGGATAAGGAGAAATCACTGAGACTTCTCCAGTACTGACAGTGAATTGAGGTAAAAGCACCTTTATGGACCAGGGCCTGGAGGAGTATCTGGCTATTTGAATTACACTAAGTGGTGAAAAGATAGAATTCTTGTGTCAGCAGTGAAGCCCAGGGGCAGAGATGCCTTTTTGCCTTAACATCAGTAGTGCTCAGGGCCTGGAGTTTGCAGTTTTGTACTCTTTCCAATAACGTGTCACAACAGTGGCTTTCCAAAGTCCCTGTGGCACTTTCCCCTTGTTTCCCCCTTGCTTAAGTTCAGGGGCTGTTGCCCTCACAACCTTGTGCCTGCCAAACCTTGATATTGCTGTTCTCATGGGTTCTCATGGGAAGCAGCTGTTGCCAGCATAAGGAACACCAGGCTTCACTTCTCGCTTTGCAGATTTCAGTTTACACAAAAGAGAAACAAGAAAAGCAGCACAGTAGATAATAGGCAGTTGTATATTTGATAAGTACTATCCGGGGCTAGAAGTGAAGAGTCTCAGCAGCCAATGGATGTGCAACATCTGTGCCCAATTAGCATGCTCCAGCCAGGGCTAATAGTTTCACAGGCAGAGAAAAGGAATAGGAAGCTTCAGCCATCCCTGATTAAAAGTATTATGATGCTGGGGTAAGAGCATCATGGAAATGTCATCACTCTCTTCCTCATCAATCATCTTTGCTGCTGTTTTTTGCTGCACTGGAGAGAGCACCCACCCAAGGACGCTCATTCTGAGCATCCATCACTGGCACTGGAGAGTTCCCCCTTTCCTGTTCCCTTCCCTTTTCCTTTACATCACAGCCTTTCATGTTCCCTTCTCTCCCTCTTCCTCCTTTTCCCTAAATGTAACTTCCAGCATAGGATTTGATGTGTGGCATGAGCCCAGCACCCTGCTCACACATCTTCATGTGTGAGGATCTGTGTCACCTTCCTGTGAGCAGCAAAGGTTTGTGCAATTAATGATGGGCATGTGAACACGATACCAGCATGTATCAGCTGAGATCCCATAAGCTACAGGGCACCATGATCTAGAAGTGTTAGAATGAGAATATGGAAGATTTCACTATGTCACAGACCACTCTGATTTCCAGTCTGTAAATCAAAGCTATCCTGTGAGCACCAAAGTCACTTAATATGTTAAGATCTACAGGTACACTGCAGTACTAGAACATTTATAAAATGCATTTAGAAAGGCTTTTATTAAAATACCTCTGCTATGTCATTTTTTTAACCACACTTTCAACTATATCTCTTTTGTTAATTCAAAATATTCCCTAGATGCTTCTAAAAATAACCTGAAATTATTAACCTCTAGCTTTTCAAGCACACAAAATCTTTTATTATGAGGCCCTTTGCACTTGGTGTTTGATGTAAGCCTTGATCAAAACCAACTATTTAAAAAATGTATTTTGAAGTTTCTGTAGTTCAAATTTCATTGAGCTCAGAAAACTTGCAACAATTTTAGGATAGGAAGTATGGGAAGAAGCATCAAGAGGTGATGCTTTCAATGCAACATTTTTCTGGGTTTTGTGCAGCTTTGGCTGCATGTCACTCTTTAATGAAGTGTCTGTACAATCCTGTTCCAGCTGTAGTGTAGCACTGCAATGGTAGATTGCTTCTTTACCTAAAGTAAAGTAGGTCTTTACTTCAGATTTTTTAGTCATTACGTCAAGATGTAGCATGACCAAATTTCTAAATGCAGATCCTTTAGCTTCTCTCACATTTTGTTGTAGCTTCCTTTCCCACACCAGTGTTTTCCACAGAACACCACGGGATCAAACTTGTTATTTGTGAAATCAATGAAGCCAGACTTCATTTCCATTTTTTTTTTTTTCCCAGTTGATGAATGAAGAGGTTAGAAATGGGGATAGGCAGGTTCTGATCCTGGTACTTGAGAATTTTATTACTTTTTGTATTGAGCTAAAAAAATATTAGAGATATATTTATGAACTGAAAGTACATCTTGGATTTGAAAATTAAAATTTTTAATGATTCTTTGCCATCTTTCTCCCTATATTTTCACTAATTGTTTCCACCTCTAACTAGCAGAATCCTAATGCAGAAAAATAATTCCCATTTGATGATTCACAGACATTTTGCAATTTTGCAATTGCAAAATCATTTCCTCCTTCATTCTGAACTCTTCCGTTGCTAGCTTGATGCTGAAAAAGTGGGAGACACTTCAGTGAAATTCTAGAAAAATATCTTCAATTCTTTTTATTGGGATCTTACTTCAATAATAAGCTCTTTCTGATCCTTTGAAAGATATATCCCAAAATCATATAAAATACTCTACAGAAAGAAGGCCCTCATTTGCTCTTTTCATTTTGTGCCTCTTTTGGTTTGTTTTTTTTCCCTAGTAAAACCTTGCAACATTTAACAGGCCATTACATTACAACAGTGAACAGCATGACATATTTCCTTTATCTTAAAAAATCCAGAGGTATAGCTGTTGCTGCCCCTGGCAGCAAATTGTCTGAGGTAATTGATGCTTTGCAGAAAGTCTGGAAGAAATCTTCTTTGTCAGTTTCAAAGTGAGTCATGTATTTTGTACTAGATACCATTTTTTCATTTGCTTCACGTTTTACGTTCTAAAAGAGCATTTCTGAGTAGTCATAAATGTATTGTGAATTAGTAAAGATGCAATTTGCAACAATAAATCAGAAATCCGCAATGGATCTTTACGGTTTGACTTTTGTATCCTCATTATCTGTTTCATAGTGATGTGTTTCTTCCAACCTCAGCAAGGCAGAGTGTCAGGGAAAGGTGATCTGTGTCCCATGTCTATACCTATGCTAAGGGTCATCTACATCCACAAAGGCAGCTGGACCCATTTGGGACATGGTCCATATCCCTAGCTGTAGTGAGAAAATGGACCATCAGTTCCCTTGTGATACCTTCATGCAGATGCCTAAATTTAGTTATCTCAAACTGAAGTTGCTTTCACCATTTACTTCTTGTGGTGCTATGGATCATCAAGCACCTGACAAGGGTTGACAACAAAATCAACTAAATTAGCTTTGTTGTTTCATCAGGCTTCTCTCTTTCTCATGTCTTGTTTTATACTGAGATTTTAACTTTTGTCAACTATGAACCACTAGATTTTCTAAATGAACAGTACTGGCACAAAGTCCTTGGATAGGTTTCACAAGTGTGATAATAATACAATTATATTCTCTACTTTCCTGGCCTGTTACAAAGTGCAACAAAATAGTGCCCTTCTGTCAACTCAAAAAATCACTAGGAGAGAGGCTTTTGGTGCATGGATCAATCCAAACCTTGTGTTGTTCTCATGCTTTTTTATGCTCTGACATGAATTTTTCAGCAAATTATAGAGTAACAGGAATTTGTAGCAGACATCATTAACTGTAAATGGATAATGGAAAATATATCTAAAAAACATTTCCAATCAAATTTTATGGAGGAGTAGAGTGAAGAATATATTTAAGTTTTGTTTCTGCATTTATGTTCAGTATTTGTCCATCTACTGATGAACACTTAATTGACAAAGGTTTATTGAGTGCAGATCCTCAAATAACCAGGAAAGTAAAACAGCACAAAGTAATTTTGTTCACCAAAAATGGAAGAAATTAGTGCCTTCGAGTGCCCCCCTTCAAATCCCTCAACTCTCAGTGTCCACAAGTGCAGATATGGCTCCCTGTAAAAACTTGAGCAACAGCCCAGAAAATTGATTTGTTTGCACCACAAATCTCTCAGATGAATGAAAGGGATGGAAATTGCTGAAACAAAACAAAAAGACTGACTCAGAAAATATGGTAATAGAGTTAATAAAGTTCAGAGTCAAAGTGCAATTCTTTAAATGTCTGGTAAAAGAGAACAGTGCAGCATGCAAATGAAAATCTTTTGGTTTCCTATGACCCATCCCACTGGCACAATACAAGAGTGATTTCTTAGACCACATTCTAGTCGTGATATTTATAACCAGAAAATGCAGTTCTGAACTAAGAATTAAGACTTGGTGATTCTAAAATCTTCAAGAATCTCAAAGAAAGATGATTTTACATATCTCAAGACATAGAGTTTTGCTCTGAATATACTATACTTAGCCTATACAGTGTTTTCAAATTTCAGCAAATTTCAAGTAAAGCATACAAAGCATTGTAAAGGAATTGAAATGCTGGAAAAATGAACATATTGATATTTAAGCACATGCTATAATCCTTCATGACAAAAATTTCTTGAAATTCTTAGTGTTTCTGTAGCTGTTTGTTAGAATTTCTCTTCACCTTCCTTTGTTATAGTTTTGTATTATCCTCTCATTCTGTTGCTCTAAGAGCCTTCAGCCTTACAAATTAGTATAGGCAGCTATGGAATTTAAATAGAAAAAATCTTTTGCTCTCCCATGGGTAAGCAACAGTTCCAGCATGTTAGAAGTCAGTTTCCCAAATATCAAATGATTCTTACTGCACTTTTATGAGTGATTTCCAAATTTCTTTTTATATTGTCCATGAAATTTGAGAATCAAGCCCACATATGACTTTCCAGGAACATTTTAAATAGCTTTATCTATCCACTGCATAAAGTAGAGAACTAAAGAAAAGTTAATTTTTCTTTCTTTTTCACAAACACTATGACTTCCACTATCTAGAAAGATGCATTAATCCCTCCTTACCACAACTGACAATCTTTGCTTACTTATTTAAATTCTTTAGCTTGCAGGACACAAGACCCAACCCAATTCTAGCTAAGTTCGTGAATAAAAAACCTGCAAATAACTTCCAGACATAGACTTCTGCATGGAATTATTACAATTTGTGACTTTGGTCACACCTCTAACCTTGTATCCTTTTCCCTTCTTTAGTTTATGAGTTGTGCATCAGAAAGAGAATCCTAAAATTATGCATCTGTAGCAAGTTTTCAAATGTTAGGTTACCCCTCTCACAACTCCTCAGGAAAACAAGAAAAAGTCCTGTAAAACCAAATTATTGTCCCATTTCATTATGGCCAGTTTAGTCTTATTTTTTTTTTTTTTTTTAAGTTGTGTTATAGAAGGAACAAAGAGATTAATATGTTTAAAACTAGCAGCCTGCTAATACAATTTTTTTGTGCCCCAAAATAATGGCTGAGATTAGACTTTTCAGTTTCAATTATAAACTCTCAAAAACATGCATCTTTAGAGATTTCAGATTCTGGTTCATCCTAATCTCTAGGAAGAATGGAATTTTTGGACATTGGTGGACTTTACTCCAGCGCTGAATCAATTGTAAATGCCATGTTGTGTGTTGTACATTCCACTGCTATATCAGCCCTTAGACACAAGGACTTCATTTCCCTCAGATGTGTCACAGTGAAAACAAAGTTTATACTCAACTTGCATGTTTTACAACACACAAACACAGCCTGAACTGCCTCAGAGCATTTCTCCCAGAAATGAGAATGAGTTGGTTCATCCCTTTTCTTTGGATTTGTTTATCAGTGAATATGATAGGGTCTTTACTCAAATCTGAACTTTTCATCACTAGAACTCACATACAACTATGAAGAGGAACTCAGATGATAGCAAGTAGAATGCATCCTTAATCCACTGAACTCTCTGGAATAAAAAATTTGGCTCAAACCTTTCATTCTGTTTCATCTTTATATGGCTTGGCAGGACACCTTCTCCCTGAAAAAAGGGAGAAGAGATGTCCTTGATAGATGTCTAGAGATGTCCTCTCTAGACATCTATCAAGGTCTTTTCTAGGGTCTGTAAAACATGAAAATATTAATCTGACCATTTTTTAATTCAAAGGTGGTTATAAGAAAAACTGTTAAGAGAAATAGGATTTGTCTTTCAGTCCTTTATTTTTATGTTGTACCTTTTTGAACATGCTGCACCCACTAAGCCAAGTGAATCATATAATTACAATTAGTGCTCCCAACAGCCCTGTCAGAAATGAAGGTTTATGCAGACACTCTGTGATAACCATTTATTATTTTTCTCTAGCTCACTTAGCTGTGAATTTTTATAGGAAGTATTTAAATAAGTGCTCCACTTGACAGAACTGACTATCTGAAATAAAACCCAAAACACAGAGGAAGCTCAGAGGGATTTATTAGAACAAAAATTTTAACCATTGTACAGCAAACACATCAGTTTTTATATTCTTGTACAACATTTTGTCTTTAATCAAGATCAGATGGTACAAACTGTAACATAGACAGAACTAGGTAGGTAATCTGAGGCAATTATACAATATTATGCACCTAATTACATATTAATAAAATAAAAAAAAAATAGCAATCAATGTTTCACTCCATCTGTCAAGATGGGTTTTGTATCTTCCCCTTTTCCTTTTCCTTTAGGTTTAAGGCCTCCAAGGGAGAGATTTTTCCCCCGCATCTATAAAATAATAGCACAGTCAAGCACAATTTCAATTCCCTTTGGGATGTTTGTGTGTTGGCTAGAAATATTTGTATTGTTTTTATTTTTTGTCATTAAATTCTTTTTGTAAAGTTAAGATTTTTATGCAGTTTTCTTTTAGTAGCCTGTAAATGTTACAGCTACCATTTTAACACTGTTCTTTTTTTATTTTTTTACATTTTACTTGTATTAAAGAAAAATATTTTCTAAAATTTTGTTTCCATCATGACTTTAAAGGGTAGAAAAAAAATATTTATCTCATTAAACCAAATAAACTAAAATGAAGTTTTAAATTAAGATATTGGAATTTCTCTAGTACAACACACCAAAAAAAGTAACTGGAAAAAATATACTCCTTCTCATCATTAATAGCTTTCTAAGAAAAACATCTTTTCCTTCAACCCATGCTCTGCCATCTTTAACAGAGATATCAGGGAATTTTCTTTTGTTTTAAAAAATCAGATATTTTTCTTTTCATTAGAAGCAGATTAAAAAAAAAAAAACTAATTTCATGTGACAAAATATTTCAGAAAGTCTTTAGGTGCTAATCAAAACATTCCTGTTTTGATTTTGTTCTCCTAAGACATTTTGAAGTTAAGAATCAAAACATTTCTTTAAAAACACCAAAATGGGACTTCTCTTGCTGGGTTTGATTCTCAGAATAATTTCTCAACCCACGGACTCAAGCACTGCTGAATTGGTGCACAGTGGTGCCCACAGGAGGGAGCAGTGTGTGCAACAATCGTTTCCATCATATTTCACCTATAGTTTCATTCACATCCAGCAGCATATTTTTTAAGAACAGATTTAACTTTAAAATCATGTGCAGTTCACTATGAGGCAGATGTTTAAGCATGTGCTTACCCTGCTCTGACCTCAGGAATACAGGCTTTGCTGAGTAGGGATACACTTTAATTCCTCCCTAGCATGTCACAGGGCTGAGGCCTCAAGCTTTTTATTAGGGATGCACAGATATGAAAAGAAAGAGCAGCAACCATCATCAAAGGCTTGGATTTCTCATTCCATTGCTAACACATGAAAAAACAAGCGTTAGGAAGATCTGTATCAGGTTAACTACTCCAATGGTGAGATGATACTGATGTAGCACTATCTGTCTTCATCAGTTACAGAAGGCCTGAATTGATTTATAATACACTGCATGGATTCCTTTACAAACCATCAGATCTCTGACAGGGATTTAAAAACTGGGTCATTTCCAAAAGGAAAAGAAAAAAAAAAAAAAAGAGAGAGAGAGAAATAAAATATTAAAAAGAAAAATAGAATAATGTTTAAATAATATTGTATGTTTAACAACAGGTGATTTCCAGGCAAATCCTTATTATCAGCTCAGCCATAGAGCTTTCTTTGGGCTTGTTTTGTTGTGGTTTTTTGTTGTTGTTGTTGTTGTTGTTTTTTGGTTTTGGGAGTTTTTGGGGGTTTTGGGTTTTTTTTTCTCTTTGTGAAAGGCTTTGCTTATCCAAAGGGGAGGTAAGATTTCTTTCAAAAAAAAAAAAAACGGAACATGAATTCTTCAAGTAAGACATTATGACAGTGTTACTTCATGCTGGTCATATTCCAAAGCTTAAACTGATAGGATAGTGGGTTAGATGGACCTTTAAACAAACTTGATATGGCCAGTCTTATTGGATAAGTCATAGAGCAGGGGTCTGACATGTTTCATTAACAAGCCTGTTCTTTAACTTTATTTTCCTGTTTAGGCCATTTTGAATATTGGAGCTAGGGTTTTTTTGTTTTTCTGGGTTTGTTGTTTGGTTTTTTGTTTTTTTTTTTTATAAAGGAAACCTGTCTTTTCCTAGTGTACATGTAAAAAGAGGCTGCCACTGTTTGGTGAAGGCTCTCCCAAGGTGTCCTCGCACCTCATCCCGCACCACGAGCCAGCCCCACCCAGCTGGCATGGTTTAACCAGGATGGAAAGTCAATGCTGAAAGGCCTCTGTACATACTGCTACTCATGTAACACCTAACCTAAGCCTACAGAGACCAGAGAGAGACTACAGAGATAAATGAATACTCCACCAGATACTAATAGGGAGGAGGGGTTCATATCTGTATGCATTGTTTAGATCTGAGTTCACTCTGCTCCTTTTTTAATTTAAATTCCTTTCCATTCAATTTTTTCAGGTGCACACTATGTCACAAAAATACCCACAGTATCAAAGAGCTCACTATGTTGAACCCACCAGTCCCATTCCCAGCTTCTAACCAGACCTGGCCAGAACCAGAAGATTCAGAGAAGGTTTTAAACAACTTACATTTTACAAAACTGGATAATCTGGTTCACATTTATATCACACTCTAATAATTCTTGGTTGTTTTAAACAATAACTAACAATATTTAGCATAATTTTTTGTTCTGCTTATTGTCTTCCAAGCATATCGCCAAACTATTTTTGAAACTTGTGAAATTCTTTGTCTCAATAGTTTATTTTGACAGTGTCTGCACAGTCTGTACCCTTGAGAAAAATAGATCTTATATTAATTTTGAGTTTGCGTTGGATAGCATTTATTTTTATTAATCATATCTCTATTCTCACAAGCTCTTCTGTTTTCAGTGTCTGATTCTTTCCACCTGCAAAGACCATGAAGCTACAAGAACATCTGAAAACCAAGACAGAGTGGATTAGGCTAGTAGCTGGCTCTAATAATGGGAAGCACAGAGGGATATGAGAGATTTCTGCAGCATTTACAAGCCAGTAGAAATCTTCTTCTCATGGCAGCCTCTTTTCTGTTTTGTTTTGGGTTTTGGTTTGGTGTGGTTGCTTATTTAATTTTTTTTTTTCCCTGAGACTTTTCTTCCATGTATTTGGCCCTTTCTTTTTTAACTCATACATATTTTATAACATACAATATTCTGTGTTTCACAAGTTATGTGAAGTACCACTCTAGTTTTGATTTTCCAGACATGCCACCTGCTAGTTGCATTTAAATCTCCTTAGTTTTTCTATTGGAAAAGACAGTAAATAATGATTCCCTTTTGGCCTGTTCCTTGACTCTCATCATTTTATAGACTCCTGGTGTACCTCCCTCAGTGCCAATTAAAGACTTGTGCTGACCTGTAAGGAAGAAGCCATCATACCCGGCCAGCTGAACACAACCTCCTGGACCATTTGAGCTCCCACCCAGGATGGCACAGGGCCACCTGAAAATCAGGAGAAAACCAGGTATATAAATATGTGCCTTCTTTGTGCCAGGTGGCTGTGCCAAGGCTCAGGATATATTTACTTCTCTAGAGTACTGTGCCCTGCATTCAAAGCTAAATGAAGTATCTTCCACTGGAGGCGCAACCCAAAAGCAATTTCTCTGAGAAAAGGACAAGCCCTACAATCAACATTCATGTCATTATTTCTGATTTTATTTTTCCTATAGCAAGAGAAAAAAAAATCTATTTCTCTGGGCATTTTTTAAACCCCAAAATGCCTCCAATAAACGGAGATGCCTAAGGAAGAACAACAAATGTCATTGCCATTCTATAAATATGAAGAGAACCTCACAACCAATATGAAAGAAAAAATAAGTTTTGTTTTTTCATACCCTGGACAGTTTAATCCAATGAACAACTCTGCTGGACAAAGAACTAAATTGTGCTCCTGGCTGATAGACTAGTAAGCTTTGGCTACCCTGTGTCTCATTTTCCTGTCTGTAATGTGGCATGCCCCCTTCAAAAGACAGTCATTTTCTTCACACATTTCTTATACTTTACTTCAGTAATTTTTAAAGTTTGCAGATGTGATGGATCCCTACATGTGATTGGCAAACCTGATGTGCTGACTGACATTTAATTCTAATAATCAACCTTTTTACTCTTCTTCATAGTAAAAACTGGATACTGAGGCAAGTATAGCCACAGGGAAGAAAATGCCAAGAGAATAAAAAACCCTGTTTTGGGTAGGGCTGAGAAAATGTTCTTTGTTTTTTACAATTAAAAGAGAAATTCAATGTAAATTTTGTTTTGTTAAAAAAAAATTACATGTAGGATTTATTGTCAATCATTTTATTCTTTCTTTACCTTTAAAAAGGCATTTCAGTCTTTTTAAGCCAAAAATATTGGTTTGATAGCAAAGAATTTGCAGATTTTCTCAAAAGTGTGTTGAAAGTAGCATTCTCATATTTCCACGATCAAACACATCACTTAATATTAGATACTTTAAAAATGTCAAAATTAAATGATTTGGCATTTTCATTTCCCTCCCTCTTTATTTCTAAGTTGGAATTATTATGATTACATTCATTTCCACCTACTCTCTCTCCAAAACCTTCTTACTGCTAAATTTTCTGTTCCTCAAATGCTTCCTGATTGCATGGGGTAGAATGGGCTATTCCAGCCTAGCCATCAGTCTCTGCATTGCACTTGGGAGTAGTGGTGCTTGGAAGGATTCCAACTGCAAATCCATCACACCAGCAGGGCAGTTTTAGTGCCCTACTGCATGGGACATCAAAATATCAGAAAATATAAGGAACTCTCTGACCACAGTGATTTTTCTCAGCTTCAGTTCCCACTGACACCAAAAATCTTCTGTTCTATCACTGTTTTAGTGAATGAGCACTTCGTTTCTTCAGCTGAGAAATCCAATTTAAAACTCATCAGCGAATACCGTTATCCTGTAAACCACATACAAGGGAGAAAGCAAGCATGAAAAAACTGCTCAGCCAGGGACTAAAGTAAATGGGTTATTCTGCGAGTAATCCATTCACTGATCAATTTTAGTGGGAGTTGTGGCTAAATCAGGACAGAAGGAGAAGAACACAATGGGTCTGAACCACCACCATCTGCATAGTAATGGTTCTGAAACAACAACCTCATAAGCTTTTTCCAGCAGCTGGAAAAAACCCATACAAGTAATTTCTCAAGAGATTTGTTCCAGAAATACTGCTTTTAATATGTACCATTCCAGTTACTACTGTCTGACCTTGCATATTTTGGGATCTCTGGCATATCCTATAACATAAAATAAATATTTCCCCCTCTAAAGTTGCTGTCTGTTTTAGATTTTGTGCTTTATTTGAAAAACTTTGCAGTAAGTGATTTTTCTGTCCTATTTTAATTTAACAACCTCTGGTTTCTTGGTGTATATCTTGTAATACAACTCCATCCACTTTCTGTGGGTTCAGGTAAATTCCTATTTTTGTCTGTCTTTAATAAGGTCATTCAGATCTTTTGTATTCCAAGGAGACCTTATGCCATTAATTTAAAAGGTTATTAAATCTTCGATTTCTCCTTTTTTTTTTTTTGTTAATGGATTTTAAAATTACAGCTATTTCAAGTTCCTTTATTTGTTGCAACAACTCTATCAGAATTCACTATTCTTTCCAGTAGCTAAGTGGTTTACTTTTTGCTCAACTTTTTCCCTGACTCTTGATGCCACAGAATGAAAATTCTCAAAGAAAATCTCCATCAGTTTTCCTTTTGAAGAGTTAAGCACTTTCTTCTTTCCTCCTTCTTTTTTTAATGCAAAGACATGGTGCACTTCTGTTCTAGCTCTAGTTTCTTAAAGAAAATGATCAGTTTAAATTGTCTTTTTCTTTTTTTAATGTTCTCAATATTTTATGATGTCATCTTGAAAGACCTCATGGGTTTGATTGTCCTTCTTATAGCAATATTTATAGTAATATTTCTCATGGAGTACAGTCTAGAGCAACCTCCCCTGCTCTTGAACAGACTGGGGAACCTCTGCAATGGTCAGAGGCTGAGCCTGGAGAACTCTGCTGTGGCACCACATGCAGACAGCTGCTCCCTGGCTAATCCTTCACAACCTCTGCAGGTAACTAACATATGTTCTAATCCAAGCTTTTGATATAAAATTTCATCCAATCATATTACCTTGCCTTGATCTTTCCATCTTCAACTTGCCACCAATTTCTACTTTGGCCATGGACGCACCTCCTGCTAAAATCCTTTCCCACCTGCCTCTTCTCTGGCACTTCAAACCAAAGTTACATTGGTTTGACAAAGCTGTCACAACACACCTTTCCCTGTTTCATATTTAGAACTCTGCCTCTATTTTGCTCAGTTTCTGTGTCTATAAGTGTGAAAATTTTGCTTTCTTCATTCTGTTCCTCCAGTGCTATCATACTTGGGAACAGTTATCATATGTCTTCTTTGTCTTCCTTCCCATCCTCCTTAAGAGTCACTTATGATACCAAACCTGGCAGTGCTTATGCCTCTAGGACACAGATCTAGGACATGGATGCCGGACTTCTACACGTCCCACAATACTTATTCCCATTCACTCTTCATGCAGTACACTACAGATAGATGGCATCTCTTACAATGTTGTCATGGAGTTCTCTGTCCCAAAAAGCCCCTTTAGGGGTTATCTGAAACAGGAATAATATTATCTCAGTGCTGTTTAACTTTCCTCTTGTTGAATTTCCACTCCATGAGCAATTAATTACTTAATGAAACACAGTTCTTGTTTTCACTTAAGTGTTTATGTAAATTACATTTTATGAAAAACTATGTATATAAACTCATATATACTCAGAAATTATGAAAAATATTATGCAGATTGGAGTGCCAGAAAGAGGCAAACTCATGAACTTGTGTGTAGCGTGTATTAGTTCTTAACCAGCAGAACATTAGGACAAGCAGATGCAATTCAGCTGGAGATGATATTATTTTTATGAAAGCTTTGTCAAACAATTACTGGTTTAGATGACAGGAATCAGAAGGTTAGATATTTTTCTAATTAAATCAGTAATCATGAATATGAGGTTGAAGAATTTACACTGAGCTCAAATGTGATTGGAGCAGTTTGACTTGTGCTCTTGCAGCCAAGCCCAACAGCACCATGGGATTCATTATCACAGAATTATAGACTGGTTTGTGTTGGCAAGGACCTTAAAGATCATCAATTTCAAATCCCCCTGCAGTGGTAAGAGATGCCACCCATTAGACCAGGGTGTACATTATCCCATCCAACCTGTCCTTGAACACTTCCAGGGATGGGTCATGCAACAGCTTCTCTGGGCAACCTGGTCCAGTGACTCATTACTCAGTTCTTTAGGTAAAGAATTTTTTAATAACATTTAATCTATATCTTTCAGTTTAAAACCATTCTGCCTTTTCCTATCATTATCTCTCTGCACAAAAAGTCACTCTCACTTTTTTTCATAATCACCCTTTAAACACTGGAAGACTTCAATGAGGTCTCAGTGGAGTCTTTTCTCCATACCAAACTATCACAATTCTCTCAGTTTACAGAAAGGGTTCTCTAGCCCTCTGATCACCTTTTTGACATCTTCTGACCTTTTGACCACGTTCAAACACGTCCATGTCCTTCTTATGTTGAGGATCCCAGAGCTGGATGCAGCACTCTGGGTCTTGTGAGACCAGGGTAGACTGGGAAAAAGAATCATCTCCCTCAGCCTCCTGGATGTTAACATTGTCACCAGGCAATAGTTTCATCTCTTTAGCATTTGTGCATTGATGTTGGGCATACTGTACCTAATTTTTAATTCTCTGGTATTCCAAAAAAAAAGGTATACAATAAAAATTATAAATTTCATTAATTTTCCCAGTGGAGGACAAATCTCATGGGTAGAGCATGAGACACTCAAGGAGAGGTTGATAGATCTGGACTTTTTCAGCCTGAAGAGGAGAAAGCTGGGTGGATATCTAACTGCTGTCTTCAACTGCCTCATGGAAGAATTATAAGATAGCCAGACTCTTCCAAGACATGGCCAATAAAAAAAAGAAGAGGCGGGAATCCAAAACTGCAGCAAGGGAAACATCAGCTAGGAGTAAAGATAATGCAAGTCACAATGAAATTTGTCAAACATTAGAAGAGGTTGTCCAGAGAGGCTGTGGGATCTTCATTTGGGGATTTCCAGAGCTCAGCTGAGGAAGCTGGAAGTTATCCAGATAGAAAATCAAAACCAAAGCTAATTATAGCTTTGTATGGTTTGATTTATCAAATACAATAACTAGTTACTTACACCTGATAGTTTAGCATAAAAAATTAATTTGCTTTTACCTTCTCTCTCTCTCTATCTCATAATAAGAGAGTGAACTCATGTTGATCACACTGGCATCTCAATACGCCAGGACTGGTGATATTAAACACACCTGACGTTCCCACACTGTGATCAGGAGGCTCAAGGACTAGCAGGGTGCCTTTCCACAAAGTTGTGAGGGGAAGGAATTTTTCAGACTTGGTGATGGTGAGTCATCCCCCAGGGCAGGCTCTGGCTCTCTATCCTTGCCTCACAGCAGCATAGTGGGGAAAATACCCGTATCACAAGGGACTCCTCAGAAAATAACAATCACCTTTTATTATTCACAGTATAAGGAACTTGTGAATCTTGGCCCATAAAGGGGCCTCTTTTGTGCTACAGCAGTAAAAATGACAATAAAAAGAAGATTGCTCTGCATCAAAAAGAAAAGAACATTTGTTGAATAAGCTGCTATACCAACATAAATAATGATGTCATGGTCTAGCTCTTTGTCTCTCTTTCTGCTCTTTTTTTGACTATCTTAGTCTAGTTTCCTTCTTAGGTATAGAAAAAGGGTTTGGGTTTGTTGTTCTTTTTTGTTTTTTTTTTTTTTTTTCTTTCTCTGTATCTCTTTTACCTGTTGTTGCCTTTGGTTTTTTTTTTTTAATCTTGTTTTGATTTATTTTATAATTTCAGGTGTTACTAACCTCCAGTATAAATTCTATGTGTTTGATGGAAGGAGAAGGCAGGATTCTGTACTCTGCAGGGAATCAACCCTCCAGACATCCATGTCCTCTTTCATTTATTTTCCTCTGCATTTAGTAGCTTTCCCAGAGTAAAAGTGATGAATCAGGAAAGATCTCAGTTGCTATCAGCTCATCAAAAAGATGCCAATGTTGGAAACATAAGACAGTTCCACCTTAGGGGATTCTGTGCAGAGCTGCACATATGCATGTGCAAGCATAGGTATGGATACTTTCAAGTAAAGGAGAAGGCTTTGAAAATTGAGAATGCATTAAATCTAAAGCACTCCTTTCGCTTCTCAAAAAGAAAGAGAGAAATGCAAGGGACTATCTCCCCACCCTTTCCATGACAGTGCCATGTTCTTCCTTTTCATGAGAATATTTTGCAGTCACATTCCTGAAAGTGGGATAAACTTTTCTAAAAACACCTCTCTAGTACTGTGACAAAATTCTGCCCATTAGCTGATCTGAGTGGCTGACTCTCATAGGTGCCAAACAACATGCACTCATATAAGAGACTTTTCTTTCAGAGACACAAAGATAAATTATCCTTACATCTGCTAATCTAGAAACAAAGGACCCTATCCCTTCACTTCATAGTGCCAGAATAATAATCACCTGACACCACATAATGAACAAAACCTACAAAATGTCTCACTGCAGACAGTCACAGCACTCAGAAAAATTGCTTTTTCTAGCTAAAAAGCTAATAATTCCCATCTGTTTTTTCCATTCAATATTAGCAAAGAAATGTGAGAGTCCCATACATTTTATTCTCTCATTTCCACACTTAGACCCCATGAAAAATTGGATAGTGTCTGTGGCAAACACCCAGCACCCCCTCCCCCTCCTCAGTTTTGTATGATTTCTTGATCTATGGAAATTAATTACAAGATGTCTTGACTTCTTCCTGCAAGGAAGCACAAATCTAAGTTCCTTCACATCAGAAAAAATGTATAGCTTTAAAACAAATTGTAAGGTTTGAACTGGATGACTTTGACTGATTATTCAGACTGAATATTTCCTTACCAATGCTTTTATAAAGTTATAATAAATTCTTTGGCTTCCTTGTTTTTCCTTGAGTTTTACCCTGACTTGAAGAAGAGCAGGATCTCAGTGAGAAACTGATATCATTCTGGCATTACACCATGTAACTCAGTGGACTGTAGGAGAGCAACATCTGGTAAGTCTGGACTTCACAACAGACTCAAGTTCAAACTGTTGATTAAGGTATCAAAACTGAAAAACAAGACTCTTACCCTGCTAGGCTATTATTCTCCATTCTTTTTGACTTGAATCTCAGAAAAATTAAATGCTTTAGAAAATTGGAATAAAATTTCAATACATTTGCCCTATCATTATAAATTCTTCATCTGTTACTAATTGGAAAAATTACTTTTTTTTTTTTTTTCAGATAAATGTGGGTTTAAATCTTCACATAAAAAAGAAAGTATTCTGTTAAGCCCCCAAATCTTTCAAGTGATAAGTATGGGTATAATATTTTATATTACATTTCTGTGTTCAGCCATGCCACAGATGGTACTAATTTTAAGTTTTAAAAGGTACATGATCCTGACTGTCTTTATATTTTATTTTATGTTCTTTTTTGAGTATTTTTGGGGAAAAGGTAGACTACAGGATTAACTTTCAGGAGACTGAGGATTAGATACCTCTGTGAGAATAAATCTGTGATTTGCAAGCAAGACAAGATGTAATATTTTGTAAGTGAAAAAATTTAGGGGGAGAATTATATGCATAGAGGGTGCTGACTTGTTGAGTGCTGGGAAAGCCAAACTGCTCTCTTTGAGAGCCTATTTACTGTAGTGCTCTACATTTTTACTAGCTTGGGGCAATAAGTTTCTTCTAGTCTGGGAAGAGCCCTACAGCAGGTAAGTGCCTTTGTCTGGGCAGGGTGGAGCACTGGCTGAGAGCTGGCATTGGAACAAGCAGGCCAGCCAAGTGCATTAGCTTCCCAGAAGCTAGGGATACAAAGGACTTTTCTCATTTGCTGCTGGGTGGTAAGAAAGGCTGATAAATAGACTGCAGTAATGCAAGAGAAGGTGCAGACAACTCCTTGCCCAGAGGTGAAGTCAAGACAGCCTGTCCAGTCAGGAGAGCTCCCATATTGCCTTTTTGACCACAAATATTAAGTTACCAGGCAGTCTGCATGACTGTTTCCTCATGAACATTCTTAACCTGTAACTAATGCCAAGTGTTCTAATTCAGCTTCAGATCAAAATCTGCCCCTGTATTTCCTGTCCAGAAAAACTCTGAATGACCAGCTTTCTTCTAGCAATGGAATGAACTGCCTGTTCACTCCTGAGGCACCTACATAGGGGACTGATGCTTGCTGCTCACTGGCTCAACTACATTGCCCATGAGCATAAGGCTTAGTCCTTTTCTCTGCTCCTCTCTAGGGTACAGGCACTGCAATAGAACATGCTGGCATCCATCCTGACACAGCTATTTATCACCTAAACTTTGTCCTGTAATCATGTCCTTTGGAAACAACCCAAAGGAAGCCTGCCGAAATCTCCAAAGAAGGAATATACCCAGCCAGATTTAAGATAGGTGGGGTGTGGGTGCAGAGAGCTATGAGACACCTCCCAGAGAATTTTTGCTCTAACCGGTCTATTTTTAATTTGTCAAAAATATCTGCAGATGGCTAACCGCAAATTTAGGAACACAACACATAAGCTCATTTCAAACTGCCTATGGATGCACAAAACAGGAAACAAGCCTTAACAGCAGTCATGCACCAGAGGTCACCAAGATTCGTTGTGAGGAGTGGGTTGGAGAGGGGCATGCAGAAGCAAATCAGGGTTCTCCTGAGAAGACAGGAAATTTTTTGAGCTTCTTGTGACCCCAGCAAGTTTACTGCAAGCAACAGGGCACAGGCTTACAACCTTTGGTTCTCAGTGTTAGCAGCAATCTAAGGAACAGAGGGGGAAAGGCATATGAGTTCAAACACAAGTTATATTGAAACCGGTGTCAAAACTCTCAAAAGAGAACAACTGAGTGGAAATGGAGAATGGACAAAAGGCACATGGAAAGAGCAGACAAAGGGAGGGAAAAATACACGTTGGAAAGAAAAGAGAAAGACACTTGAGGGAACAAAAAGCAAAAATGTAAGGTGGGGTTTTTTTAATATAAATAATGTAGAAGAATAGAGGCAAAAAATAAGCTTTCAATAATGTCCTTTTGGTTAGTTGATCTAGACAGCACACAAAGGCATGAAGCAGGGCGCATAGAGCAATAATATAATTACATTTCTACCAAGGAAGTAAACAAGGGAGTATTCTTCTATACAGAAGAAAAAGTATGGGTGCTCAATTTCAGTGAAGCAAGCTTTGTTAGAACTGACACGTTGGGTAAAAGTGAAAGAGAATCATGAAAGGAAGGAGCAAGTGAGTGAAATTGGAAGGCATTCAAAGTAAAATTCACATTTACCTCAGGGAATGTTGTGTATGTGCATGCTACCTACCCAGTAAATATACTGTAAAGGAAAAGGTGTGCCAATGTGAATGAAAAATGCTCTGTACAAAGTAATCAAGGTTACAAAGGGACCAAATGTGAGAGATAAAATGGGGATTATGGAAGGGAGAGATGAGAAAGTGAAGAGAAAAGAGTAACACGTGAGGAGACAAAAGAAGCGATAGAAATGTGTTAGGGCAGGAAGGTCATCCAAGGAGATTACAGAGGAGGATATTGTAAATGTAAGATATTATTAACTAAAAAATAGATATGGCAGTGACACAAAGTTAATTCCCTGCCTCAGTTTTCACGAAGTAAAAATAAAGGACAAATGTTAAAAGCAGACATGAAATTTCCCCAGGGAGGAAAAAGAAGTATTAGAAATAATACAGGAAATCTCGGTCATGCCAGAACAGGTAATCAAAAATAATGGTCAGAACCATATACTTCAAGAATATATATAGGAAAAAAATCCCCCTCAAACTACCTCTACTCAAGTATACTTTACAACTTTCTTTATAAGGAAGAAAAAAAAAAAAAGGAAAAAGAGGTTAGAGGAGAGAAGAATAAAAATTTCAACTCACAGCTCTCTTTTAAAACATATTGATGACAAGTTAAAAGCTGTATTTAAAATACCCAGCCCACCAATTCTTCCCTTTTCTGATGAAATAAAAGTCTTTGGAAAAGAACAGAATAAAACCAACCCTCAAAGCCTGTATGTCTCACTCTTTTATAATCCACATACCCATTAAGGACATAATTTTCTACCACTGAAGCCAATGGAAGCATGTAGTGCTGATTTCACTTGGCATTGAGTCATGCCCCACCTAAGAGAACAATTGGCATGCCCATACTGGAGAAAAGTTTTGGGCCTTCACAGCCCTGTATGCTGACAGTGTCCCCACCACCAGTTCATGCATGTTCATTACTTCTCCACGTCTCAGACTTTCCAGGTGGAAAATGGGATGTGCAATTGGTGCTGAAGGGTTTAAGACCAGTTGGTGACAACTTCTGGATTTTAGGCATTTGAAGATTGCCCAAAAAGCTTCTTCTTGGGATATACAGGACAAGAAATTGCTGCTGTGTACCTCTGTATTTCTCTGCTTTGGCTGCCCATCCTGTATTAAACTACAGGGCATAAAAGCAGCTGCCTCTAGGCTCCTGCGCTTTTCCAGTTACTCACATTCCCTTGTGTGTACCAAAGTGCAGTTCACAGGAGAGAAAAGGGCTACTTCTGTCCCCAGGCTGCTCCCTAAATTCCTACTCTGCTGCCAAACAAGTGTAATGACATACTTACAGTTCCTCAGGGAAGATTGCAACCACTGTGTTTTCAAGCAGTGCTGGGTAAAGACATCTAAGACTCATCAACATAGTAGTCTTAGAAGAATCAGCCTTGAGATGTTACCTATCAACAGAGGTCCCTTGTTATAAAGCTACAAGAGATTTTCTTACCCTTTTGAAATTGTTCACCAGTGGTAGGGTCTCTTCTAACAAAACTACAGCTGGCTCCTGTTCCCAGTTGTTTTGGAATCAATTCAGACATTTTCTTGACTTCTACATGCATGTAGAGTTGCTCAAAACCCCACCCAGTTTGGCCTTGAAATCTGCATGGATGGGGCAGCCACAACTCTGAATAACCTGTTCCAGTGCCTCAGCACCCTCACAATGAAGAATTTTTTCCTAATGTCTGATTGAAACCAGCCCTCTTTCAGTTTAAAGTCATTCCCCCTTGTCCTTTTACACATTCCTTTCCACATGCCCATGTGAAAAGTCCCTATGCAGCTCTCTTGTAGCTCCCTTTAGGTACTGGAAGGCTGCTGTAGGCTGTCTCCAGAGCCTGCTCTCCCACAGGCTGAACAAGCCCAACTCTTTCAGCCTGTCTTTTAGGCGAGATGCTTCAGACTTCTGATCATCTTGGTGAACCTCCTTTTGAATCACTCCAACAGGCCCATGTTTTCCTCATTAGGGACCCCAGACATGGACCTTTCTGAGAGTATTTTTAAACACTAGTAACTGACTTTGCCAAGCAGTACTCTTTTCTCTCTCAGTTCCCTGGATTAGATGCAAGGCATAATGTGGCAGAAGCACAGGATACAGTTTTTGCTTGGTTTTATCTTAAGCATAAATGGTGTATCATATCTTGCTGGAAAGGAGAACAAATATGTGGAAATGAAAATAAACATGGAAATGGGACAAGGAAAGCAGAAGGAATAACACTTCCTAGAGTATACTACCTTCCAATTTCTACTGAATCCAGAGGAATAGCTGTCTTCTGTCTATGAGTATCAACAAGTTTTCTCTGATCCATTTAAGAATTTAACCAATGTGGTTTCTGTGGATATTTTCAGAGGTGTGAATCCCAGCCAGAGGATTCACATTGGCTGTAATAAAATTAGACTGATTTACACCAGATGAGAAAGATTAAGCAGCAAAGCAGGAAACAAGAAGCAGAATCCAGACTGCCTTGAATCACATTCCCACATGTATCTTGAAGGCCTTTAACCTTCCTGAGTGGTCAGTAATATTGATTACACCTTCTGTGTATTTACTTAATTAAGTATCCTATATTTGAGACTATATTTAAGGCTCTGCTGAGTCAGAAGATTCCAACTTCAGAATAAGGAGAAGATGTACAAATAAACCAGGCTTCAGTTCAAGAAGACGAGTCAGAAGAAAGTGTTTTTCCATAAATAAATGACCTTTTCAGCTAGATTTGCAAACAGACAAACATTCAAGCTTTTGTAGCAGAGGCTTCCCTGCAAGAACCTTTTGAAACAAACTGAAGATACACCTACAAGTGTTCAATACACTAAAACACCAAAAAGCAGGAAAAGAGTATTTGCTCTGCGTTTCAAAAGACAAATAAAGAAGATATAAGAAATTGATAGAACAAAGGGCCACAGTATAGGAGAACATTATTGAACATGCTATCCTGCTTGGGAGGAATCCAGATCAGCACCTGAGCAGCTGCATATTCTGGACAATCTGTTGATGATTAATGGAAGGAAGAGAGGAGGCCAGTTACCATCATTTTTGCCCAGTGCTATGAATGCAAAGCATAAATCAGGTTTTCATCATCTTTTTTAAAGAGCCTCTGTGGAAAACACAGAGTTACTCTCAGGTGGCAGGCAATAAGGGCGCTGTGGAAACTCACCTTCAGGCACAGTGTTCTACTGGGTCTTCATGAAGAATTAATTAAAAAAAGATATATTCATCTGGCAGTGAGCAAGAAGCTGAGGAACATTTTGGAAAAATCTTGCTGAAATATTGGAGGAAGTGAATGAGGCCATTCATCAGCTCAGGAAGTCAGCATTTGCACAGGCCTAAGACAAGCTATTTTGGCATCTCCAATGTAAGGGTCCATTCCTGACATCCAGGGTTTCTCTTGTTTTTACAGAAGAAGATATTTCTAGGATGTGTTTCTCTGACCTGTTCTAGTTGTCTATTCCAGGATGAGTTTAATTGTACCTAAAGGAGATAAATGCCCATTTCTCTCCTTTGATTGGCAGTAAAACAATCTGAGCTCTTGATGACTGTGCAAATGTCTCATTTAGTCAGAGCACACACCCCACAACCACCAGTAGGAAAAGCTCGCAATGGGGATTAAATTTTTTGGTGTTTAGGTTTGGAATTGAAGTAAAAAATATTTGGGATGGAAGACGCTGGCTGAGTTTCTTTGCTTCTCACGAAGGCTCTGTGGTTCCCTTTACACCGAGCCATGGAGTGTGATCCAGAGATCCCCCAGCCTGCAGCAGCAGCCCATGTGTGTGAAGATGCTCCCGCAGCAAAGCCTCTCGCCTAACACCTCCTCTTCAGAAGTGGTACAATCATGCTGCCAGAGCCAAGGAACAATATGGACAGGAAAATACTGATTTGATAGCTCAGCATCATGCTTTCCAGATTGCTGGATCCCAGGGCAGGAAGAGCCAGTCTGAATTCCTCTGTACCCAGGAGGCACAACACAATCTCATCCTTCATCCATTATTGCAATGACCTGATTATGGTCTCCAGTTCCTTATTTTCTTCACTAGAATCTTGGCCAATGAGGACTTTGGGAAAAGTATGGATTATATAGTATATTCTATATTATATTAGGGGTAGAATTTAGAGGATATTTAAGGTCCTTTTCAACCCAGAGCATTCTACAATTTAAAGGGTTTTTTTCTACAATTAAATGAGATCTTTTAGCTTTATGTTTTAGTGACAGAACACTGGAATAGGAAAAAAAGGCAATATATAAAGATTAAGTTAAGTTTATCAAACAGTTCAGCTAAAGTGAATGAAACAAAATATAAATTCTTTAAAAATGTCTGGTTTAACTTAAGGTTTTAGAGAAGTTTCCTCTTCCTAAATTTACATTGCATTTTTGAGATATTAAAAATAAAACAAAGCAAAACAAGCTAAATATTTTAAAAATTAAGTGTTTACTCCGAAGTAACATATTTTTAAACTTTTAAAATTTAATATAAACATAATCATGCTTTTAATATGACTAATCCCAGTAAAAAAAAAAGAAAAATTAATGTGAATGTCATCATATATTGAAGTTTCAGATAAGGGGCATCATAATGCAATTCTTTCTGTAGCTTAGAATAATATAAATTCTTAAATAAATTTTTCACATGGTAGTGTTCTGATCCAATATTCCATCTGGAGAGGTTAATCACCCTCATGTGGTCTTCACATATATTTGTAAATATGTGTAATATATTTTAAATATATACACATATTTAATAATGTTTGAGGAGCCAAAAATTGTCATAATGGAACTAGGCTTCTAAAAACACAACACAACTCTTGTGTTTAGAAGCTGCCTGAACTAACAAAGAAAAAATTCCTGCATCTCTTCTCATATATTCTGGTTTTCTGACAACAAAAGTGATCTGCTGTCTATATCTAAAATCTGCTTGGTTAGGCCATACCAATATGACAGCGAAGAATATGTCTGAGATGCACTTATCACTTTGGATTTTAGTGACTGTTCTTCTCAGATGCTGTACATTCTATCAGTGTCAGAAACTTATGTCCTGATGGGATTTAGATGCTACAAGTAGAAGGTGGACACAGGAAAGGATCTGTGCATACTAACAGATGTCAGTTGTGGTCATGAGTCTCCTTCAAGTACAATTAATCCCAAAGAGGTGAAAAAAAGAGCATCTTTCTCATGCACATTTTTGTTAGAAGAACAGAGCAGAACAATTGGAAGTCAGACCAAGCAAAGCTACACAGCTGGCTATGCAGCCAAGAGATTGAGTTTAAATGAGGAAAAGGGCACAATTTGTCTTCTGATTTCCAAGCTTGTAGGGTTCACTTGGTTCACATTGTCAGGATTTTCTGTACACCTGTGACCAAAGAAATTTAATTTTCTTAAATAAAAAAGAAAGCTGAGAATCATATTTAACCACATCATTTTGCAAGCTAGATATGGAACACATAATCCTTTCCTTCTAAGTATTTTCATAAGCTTTCAGGGAATCGTTCTGATTCTTAATGCAATCTTCTGCAGCATTGACTGCAATTGAGTGAGATCACCTTATATTGATTCCAAATCTCACCTTCAAAGCAAAGTTTTTTATTTAATCTGCCTCACCAAATTTCTGACTGGCCATTTCTAGTCATGATGTCATGTTCTTTAACTGCTCACATTCTTTCTCTTCAGGATGAATTATTCATCATTCGGACACACTCCAAAATGCATAGACACTTTTAAAAGACTGGAGATAGTTCATGCCGTTAAAAGTAACCATCTCTGGGAAACATGGTTTTGTTTCCTGACTCTGCCTCCTGCTCTCCTGCAGAAAATCCTTTCAGCTTTCAGAGTCTTTTCCCTGAATATGGTCTTCATTCTTCATCAAATTACCCATTCATTTCTCCCTACAAGCATGTGGTCCCACACTGGTCTGGAACACATAGAGGGTTATTGAATTACATGGTTATTTGTGACCTGTAAAATTGATACCAAGTTTATTATAGTGCAGCTGACTCGGTTTCGGATTTCAGACGTTATTAATCATAATAGAAAAGAGTGTAACAGCAGGAGCAGGTCTGGTGGAGGAGACTTCAGACTGAGGTTTGTCCTATATGCAGGATGCAAACCAATTAAAACTATACATATTTAAAGGAGAAATTCAAACTTGTGAGATCTCTAGTTCGTTACATTTGCTTTTCAGACATTGAAACAGATAAGGTCGCTTATGCCCTTGGAAGTTTACATTGCTTTTATCTGGGAAAAAAAATAAAATGAAAAATGGAGCTCAATATAGACATACAAGCAAAAATCCCAGTTCAGGACTTCTTCATTTGCACTAACTGTTGAAATAGTTTTGCGAAATGAAAATTTATGAAATACTGAAGTATAGATTCTGATTAAGGTTACCATGGGGTAAACTGGAATTGTTCCCATGATGAGAGCAAATCTATGTAAATGAAAACAAAATCAGAGTTTAGTGATATCAATTACCTAGACATGGTTTATAACCATCCCATTGGAAGTCATTAGTAAAAATCTAACACTTGAGCTGGAAAAAACCCAGGCACACATACTGTGAGAGCCATGGTTAGTTTGTCTTCCAATGCATTTACAGAAGTTTTTAAAAAAACTGTCTGAAACTAAAAATTATACTACAACAAGAAGTGCTTTTTCTTCTAAGTAAATATACATTCTTGTGACTTCTGGGAAAATCATCATGTAGGAAGTGTTTAAAGAGCTGTGGCTCACACTGGATCCCCATTAATGCTGTAGTGTGGGGCAACAGCTGTGCTTTTAGGGGCTATATGACCATTTTTGTTGTGGGCAGCTGACTCCAGGAGACCTGTTTGAGCAGGGGAGTTGGTTAACATGACCTCTAAACATCTTTGGTGCTGAGGTGCATCAGGGAAACTCATTGCTGCATAATGACATTGAGGACAGAAGTAAGGGAAAGTCTCACAAAAAACTTACTGGGTAACCCCAGCTTCTAGTTATTACAATATTGAAGGTGAGGATTTTGAAGAGAGAGAACATGTGATGCTTCAAAGGCACAGGCTAGCAGAAAGCAAGAAAAATTTTCCCAGCTGGCAGATACATTTAAAGCTGCATTCTTGACCCATGGGTTGAATTATGCAGTTCTCAGCGTGTCATTCCAGGATCTTTGCACAGACAAAAGGATGTTGGTTACCATGAACCTGTTCAAAATACAGGGTGCTCATTACCATGCTGTTATGTCAGTCACCATAAGGGGCTTCTGCATGCTCTGGAATAGGGAGTAGCGACCTACCTCAAAAATAGTTTGGTGCATTAAATTAATGGCTAATTTTGAATTTTGGATTAGTTTTATCAAAGGCAAAAGGCAGAGTTTTACAGAGCATGTGAACACTTGATTGAAGAGACCTGAGCTCTGCAGCCTACCTGCAAAAAATAGCATTAAGCAAAATTTATGGGCTGAATCACTAAAAAATATTCGCCCGAGTCTCTTCAAGAGCTCAAAGACAATTTGTTGACACTACAAACACAGGTGTGAAGGAGGACATAACACAACCGTTTATACTGTGTTTTTTTACTCTGTCAGATCCTCCAGTCTGCAGAAGCTTTTGGAAACTGTCATTTTATTTTAGGGGTGTGCGGGGATATTCAGCCCTGATAGCAAATAATTTTGCATAAAGCTTAAAATTCTAGTACATACAGTAAGGCTAAATCCCTAGAGTACCTCTTAGCTTTGAACAGTGCTGCTTAGGAAAATAAGTGATTGCACATGCAAGAGAAAATCAGAAATAAAACCTATCTATGCTGAAAAATGGAAAACCAAATGGGGAGATAAATAATATGCAACTTCAAAGTAAGTCTTGCCACACAAATCCTATAATCACTGTGAGAAAAAAGGATTATGTAAATACATTTGGTGATTATAAAAATTACATATTCCAAATTATTTAATTTCATTATACACTGAAAGTTACACAAGTAAATACCTACTGTACCCGCATTTTTCCAACCTGTCTTTTTGTGATTTTTGACAATTATCTACAAGCCAGACAACGTATGACCCATGTGACAAGCTAGATTTTGTTTAACAAATGATTATCATGCATGTGCCATGAATTATTTTAGAGCAAAAAAGACTGATAGTGCATGAATGACAATCAAGAAATCTATTCACCTTCTTGCATAATTTTTACATCTCATCTTTGAGGTATGAAAGATGTGCTGAGTGCCCAGCCACTTGATCAAAATGTACTCCATAAGATACAGTGAAAGTAAGGTACCAGGAAGGTACAGGAGCAGGAAGAGAAGATAATGAAAACTGTGAGGTACAGTAATAATGATGTTTGATGCATGCATAGCCAGATAGCCAAGGCCAGAAGGTAAAAGGGACACCATTGGAACATCCCTTTTTCCCTCAGGAAAAGGACAGGAAAGTCTAAATATTGAAAGACACTCAATTAACCTCTGGTGAAGGTACAGAGAGAGAAATAAAAAAGGCCTGGACACCTAGTGCATCAGTGTGGGTAAGATGCTTTTCTTTTAAGAAGGGATTTACAAACTGGAGAAAATAGGATAGCAGCAACAGTCTGGGTCAGATAGGTTTCTCAGCATGGATATGCATGGATTGAGTGGTGACCCACGGAGGAGAATAACAACCTCCAGTGCTTGTATGAAGAATATATAGGATCCTAAGATGAAGACGAGTCCTCCCTGAGAAGATAGAAGACAAAGAAAAACTCCACTTGGAATCTGTAATGTGAGAGAGTGTCTTAATTCACAATTTGTGTTTTTTTTTTTTTTTTTAGAAAATAACTACTTTAAGGTCTGCTAGAGTGAGTCAGAGCAGCTACAAAAGTAAGGCAAGGAATGGTGCAAGACAGATCTTGCAACAAAGAGGACAGCCTAAACCAGCAAGGAACTGTGTGAGGCCAAGGGAGAGGAGGCTCACCAAATGATGAGTGGTGACCTTGCTCCCTGGAAAGGCTTAACAACCCCTAAGTGCAGGAGAAAAGTAAGTGGGAAGGAAAATATCAGCCTGAGATTTTGTAGTGACCCTTGGGCTAGGGATTTGCAAGTGATGCCCTAAAATTTGAATCTGATCCCTGATGCTGCCAAATAAGTCACAATGAAGATTAAATGTAGGTGTTTGACCCACATACCTTTGTCCAACTGTGTCAGAGCACCAGTATTTAATGAAAATGTCTTTAGAACTGCTCCCCAAGGCAGGAAAGCATTGTCTTGTAGCAGCAGGAGCACGAAGAGACAGGCAAACTCAGGGAGAGGTCATTGTAGCACAGGGAAATCAAACACTGCCTTGTCTTCAGAAAACACTCTGATCACTGAAATGCCCTTCATCTCCAGCCAAAACTCACATAGACTAGCAGTGTGGATATGGAATTTGTAGGAAGTGTGGCTGAGTTTTGATTCAGCCAGATGAATATCTGTGGTATTTTACACTGCACCTAATCCAGTGGCTCTTCAGCTCATTGCCAAAGAGACAGTCACCATCTCCTCTCCTCTCTCCTCACCTCACGCCATCCACTGGGCATTATGTCTCCTCTAACATGTGAGATTGAATAACCCCCTTCAGGATTTAGATTTAAAAAGAGATTTCATGGAAATCTTTTTGGTTCATTTTTGTGTTAGTAGGTTAGTTTTCCACAGATCAGCTGGACCAGCTTCAGTTGCAGCTCTAATGGGAAACAGTAGAGGTGAACAGCTGAAAACCAAAAGCAGAAGGAAACAGCACTTTGGAGTGCACTGCTCAGGCATGTCAGTTTGAAACATTCATCAGGCTACAGACCATGTCTCCCTAGTGACAACTTCTTCTCAGTAGGACAGAGTTAGTATTTTTTTCCTTCTCTGTAAGAAGACAGGGAAAACACAACTCACTAACAACTGTGGACCACTAAGCAGTGAGGACAAAAATAGGTAGAAAGTAGATAGCAGATAGCCCCCTTCCTGAAGGCCTTTCAGTTTAGCAGAGCTCTTGTTTGACTTTTTGATGGGTTATCAGAAGAACTTTCTTTTTATTTTCCTAGGAGGAAGTCCAGAAAACAGGATTTCTCATTTGTGAGAGATTGCCTTTTAGGGGAAGTTAAAATAAAAAAAAAAAACAAAAAACAAAAAACACAACCTAAAAGAAACCCCCAAAAAACAAGGAATAAAGGAATAATCCTGAATCAAGATGAAAATATGAAAATTCCAACATAGCACAAGAGGTCTAAAAGAAGTTAATTAAGAAACTATGAATTATTGCATCTCACTTGAGTTTAGTGTTGACAAATGGAATGTCTATCAGCCAGACATTCTGAATTCTCTTTCATCACCTGAGAGAAAGAACTCTCTAGAAGCTCTGTCAAGGTCATAGACTTGTCTCGAGAGGAAAAGCTCACTCTTCATTGCATTGACTGCCTCAAGTTTAGAACTCTAAGTATCCAAGTCTAAATATTCCTGTTCCAGCACTCATTTTTGTAATCAGTCACTAAATACTTGCCAAGCATATTCTTAAATATAAAAAAAACCCCAACATAGTACAAGAGTAATATTGATGACTATGTAAAAGTTAGAACAAAATGAAACAAGAGAAAAGAAATCAAGTTTCCTCTACCTCCAGTGCCATCGGGGGATAACGCTGGAGTCAATGTAATCTGATTCTTGCAAGAGTTTGTCTTTCTCATCAGACCTAACAGAACAATTGTTCTCACAGGGTTCAAGTCACTCTGCCTGTCAGTATCCATCCAAAAAGCTGCTGCAATGATTATTCCATAATTTACTGTTTTCCCAGAGCACCAGTACATGAATCCCTTGGCTGAGTCATCATGCTGTCATTCATCCATCTTTACTCCCAGTGCCCCAAATAGGCTTTGATGCTACAGTTCTCTCCCAAACTTTCAATTCTAAATGAGTGGTAAAAATCAGGAGAGCAACAGACTTCAAAGGAACCACAGTTCTCTTTGTCCTCTTAAACTACTGTTGCTTAGGAGAAACTTACCTTAAGCATCTACAAACCCATTTCTTTTTTCTTCCGAAAATCTCTCTCTAATACTTTACTTTGCTGTGGTGTCCACAAAATGTCAGTGGTATGCCACAGTGTTTTTTTCCTTAATAATTTACCATGTCCTGATCATGATGGCAAGTATAATTTCTGTACTTGGTGTTGTTTGCCATTTATGGACACCTGCCCTTTTCTCATCCATGGACTTTAGGGTCTGAGGATAAGGTCTGTATTCTTTGTCCTCAGCTGCATCTTACCCTGACCAATGGAGTGGAAACACATAATAGACAAAAAATTTGAATCCCATTTCCTTCTAATAAATATTTATAGGTCCTGATTCATCAGTCATGTGTCTTATACTAATAAAATATTGGACCATTATCTTGTGTGGAAAGTTGGCATTTTTAATGGACCTCCATCTGGAATTTCATTTTTATATATGGTCTATACTGATGCCTGAAGTTAATATTGCACCTACATTTCCACTCCTAAAGCACATTACCACAAGCTTATAAATTTAACCTTTTAAAATGAAGTAACGTGTTCGCAGACAGCTGTCAAATGGCTTTCAAAAACCTAAATGTAAACAGTTGTTACGTTTGAGGGTGAAAAATCTGTGTCTTATTGTTACAGAATTTTTGTAAATGTTCTAAAATATTTCTGATGGCTTGGGAGGAGAAGATAGACTTGAAAATTGGACAGTGAAGCATAACTTCTTGCCATGGTTTCATGTAATCCTAAATAAACTTGTTTTAATTTGGCTGCTTTTTAGCATTTGAAAATGTCTTATTCATATGCAGTGTTCTTCATATTTAACCTGCAAAGGACCTGCCAAAGTTCCACTGTCATGGAACATGTATGGAAATTGATTAAAAGCTTCCAGTAAATTCTCAGTGATTGTGCAGTACTTGTATTTTGAACAGAATAAGAAATTAGGAGGAAGACCTTTTAAAGATATATACTTGTGTGGAAAATGAACCTGAAATACCTACTTACATTATGTGCACTTAAATAGCTATTTATATACAAACTCACAAAATTTTAAGAGCATGCATGTAAAACAAACAGATGTTATTTATAAAGCTGCCAACATATGTATTGATGCAATCAGAATTAATTAGAGTGGAAGACAATATTTCTCTCAAAGAATAAAAGTTTCTCCTAAAAATTCCTTCATTCTCTAAAAGTAAGACTTATACTTTATTTATCATTAAATAACCTGTAGAGCTTTTTTTTAACAACTTTGCATCATAGCATATTTCATATTTTTTTGTTCTTGTAGTATTTAATAATGTAATTTATACAGTTCATAGTTTGTAACATTTTAAGGTCAGGAAGAATCAATAGTGTGATTTAATCCAAACACCAAATAACCCTGGATATGAAATTTCATCCAGTGGTTTCACACAGAATGTTACACTCACACAGGTGCCTGTTATGGCACAAAAAGTTTTAAAATTGCATCAGGTATAGTCACCCAAAAGTCAATTTTTAACGCTTGAAAAGCCCTCACATACTGACAGCTAACTCAAAGGAGTGGAAAACCACCAAGTAACAGAAGCCAAGCAATATGCTTCACTTGGTAAGAACAAAAAGTTTAAAATATTGAAAATGTTGATAAAGAGAGAGAGAGAGAGGAGGCTATCAGTTTTATAGCCTAGATTCCCACTGAAATTTAAAGGCAATTCACAGAATTGAGACAAGTAAGGGATCACAGGCATGGCAGGTACCTCAGTTAAAGTCCTCTCTTTTTATAAGGAATAAAAATTGGTACAATTCTTTCATTTGAATATAAACTCCTAATGTTTATACACCTCTAAGCAACAAGCTATGAAGCTATTCCCAGTCTAGCTTTCACTTTAGCTCACAAGCCAATGCATGTCCTGCACACTGATGTTGCTTATCACACAGACAGACAACACATGCACACTTGAAACAGCACCTCTGCATGTACAGCTGAAACAAAGACATTTCCAGCAAATTCAGTAAAGTAGACCTAGTGCACATTAGTTAAGCTGTGTTTTGAATAGACCATGAGGCAAACACTTTTTTCTTCTAAGAATCAATTTTAATACTCAGAAAAGTGGAACTTTACTTATAAGTTTGAAGTATTGCATTACATGGGCTTGCCCTCCCTGCATTAACAGCCTGAAGTATCCAGACCTTCCAGAGTTTTAAGGCATGTTATAATAACAGAAGTGACCCACCCTGAGATTTAATAACTCTCAGCCTAGATGTCAAAAGGAAAACAGTAACTCCATGCTGTAGGCACTTTTTCTCCTCTTTATCCTTAAAAAAGACCTGGGTTTTTTTTTGATGGCTAACATGACAATCATTGTTTGATTGTTCTGCAAGAAAAATACCATTAAAAAGGTTTTAAATTCAGTAAAACATAAGAATCACCTTATAAACATCATTTGAATCCTAAGGAAGTTTCCTGTTTCTTGACATTACAGACAAAAAAATTACTGCATTGAGAATGCCCTTGAGAGCACATAAAAAACTGGCAACTTCTGAAATGAAGTGTGAAATATTTTAAGAAAACAGATGTGTCTTTTTTCTGATGCACTGAATGACACTGGAACATCATCAAGCTGTGGGCTGATAATTAGCTTAGCATAGAATTATAATATTTTAAGAGATACATAAACAGGTGATTTGAAGAGCAAAACACACATGCTGAGCAACAATCTGCCTCCTCTCCACTAGTTTGTCTTCATTTCTTCTGGAAAACCCCCATGCATATGGTGTCTTTGATTCAGTGATTCCCAAGCTATGTCTCTTCCATGTGCCCATTTCATCCTCCTGCATTTTCACTTTGAAGCAGCTGTGCATGGACTGACTCATGCATTAGGCCCAGCTTCCAAATCATCCTTCTTCAAATAATGACTTTTGTCTTACAGTTTTCTCACATCTTCAGATTTCCATTCATGCCTCACAAACTCCTCTTGGTTCTCTTTCCTCATATAAATCAGATATTCTCCAACTATTATCCAGCGCATGCAGTTCCAGAAAAACAATCCAGTGGAAAGTGCTCTGCTCTACTCACAGGGGCTGGTTTTCACTCTGTCTTCCCATATGATTCATGTTGTAGTAACTGCAGAATTTGCAGCCACCCAGAAATATTGTTCAGTGAGCCTTCAGTGCATTTTTTACTGTCTAGATTTGATTTAAAGACTGCAAACAGGGAGAAACATTACATTATGGCCAGTTGCAAGAGCTTGAGTTAATGCAATCTTAGTAAATTAATGCCTCTTAAACTGAGGGGGTGTCATTGAGTATTCTCTAAATTCTTGGCTTCATTTAAAGAGCTTTAATGTTTCTCTGGGTCTGTCTGAGTAATGAGTCACATTAAACTCTTCAGCTTTGTATTGCATTGAACTAGGAGGGCAGGTATAGATAAATATTAATGTCAATTTTTCTCTCCATATCTGCCACCTAAAATCATGCCCACACCTAACCTCTGGTAATCTATACTTTTCTGAACATCCAAAAAAAACCAGATCAGATCTGGTCTGTTTACCTTAAAATTTGAACAGTAAAAATATTTTTGTGCATAAAGAACAAAGTCATATTAAAGAAAAAATCCACCCCCTCAACACCAATATGTTTTAGGGAGAGTCTGAAGAAAAAAAAATTTTTTTTTTCTCTTAGACTGAATAGAGAGAGTTTGGAATCTCTCTTCCAGGCACTAAACAAGCCTGTCTTCTTTGAAAACCGTACAACCAGAGTCAACTTCCAAGTCAGCAGTTATTTTAATTATCTTCAAGTGTAGAACTGAATTAAAGCAACTGCTGTGCTGGGAGTCCCTGATGTGTACTTCATCTGATTTCAAAGTGTTTGGCACCTCTAGACAACTTAAGGAGACGAAAATCTTTGCAAAATACATAAATAAATAGATAAATAGAGAAAATGCTCTAAAAATAAAGCTGTTTAAGAATGAAATTAGACCCTGTTACAGCTCTCAAGGATAAAAATGCATTAATGAGACTGAATCCCTTACAGAGAGATGATGTACGGCCTGTTGTATTCTACAGTCCCTTCTGCCAGGGACAGGGTACTTTTCCAGTATCCCAGATTGCTCAAAACCCCATTCAAACTGTCCTTGAACACTTGCCCCAGGAATGGGGCATCTACAAGTTCTCTGGGCAACCTGCTCCTGTATCTCCCCAGCCTCATAGTGAAGAATTTCTTCCCAGTACTGGTCTAATTCTACCCTCTCTCAGTTTGCAGCCAGTTGTTTGAAGCCTGGATCCATAAGAGCCCAGCTCTGCAGAGTTGCAGACAGGCTGTGTGCACAAGACATTCAGGGCAGAACACCAGGATCATGGATATCTCTCTCTGTAAAGTAGGCATTGAGACACTTTCTGTCTCTAAAATCTCAGTAGGACGAGGCCCTCCAACATCCCTGAGCTCATGCTTCCTGCTGACACCAGTTCATTTGATGACACTCCTTAACTTGCTGATTACCCAGGTGTGAAAGAAAGGGCAGCATCTTTTGCAGATCTTGTTGGCACAAACACACAGCATAACCACAGCCTTTTCCTCCATCCTTCCTTCCTCTGTCATTTCTCCCACAGCCTCTTGCACACTGGGCCTCAGCCAGAGTGGCTTAACCAAAGTTTAAAAAGGAGATTCCTGAAATTTCAATCAAAGTTTATTCAGAAATTTTTCAAATGTGAACCACTTAAGTAAAGCCCTGCAGCCCGGAGACTCAATTCAGATTACTTACAATTACCTGAAATAGTTTGAGCAGAGTAAATCTTCCTCTTTTCAAGCTCTTTAAGATCAAAGAGTCAGCATTCACCCTTTATGGCTTGTCACTTTAAAACCCTGAAGTAATAATCAGAGGGCACCTTTTCTCAAGAGCTTCTATTATATCCAGACTATATAACTGCGCTGCAGTGGAAATAGGGATGGAAAGATATTTGCTTTTTTTTTTTTTTTTTGTTATATTTCATCAGGTGCCTTTAGCTTTTTTCTAAGGATATCAGTCAAGCTCCCCAAAAATCATCTCTCCTCCCCTCTCCAGAGCTTCATTTTCACAAGTTCAAATGGATATTTATTTCAAAGCTGTAGAACCAGCCTTAAAAACTCCATATTCTTTGGGTCATCTGAGTTGCAGAAATCAAAAATGGGGGCTATCCAAAATCAGAAGTGTATTTAATAGATCTTTATATTTTACCATGACCTCACAAAGCAGAGACCTCTCTTGTGCCTTCAGTGTAACACACCAATCTGTGCCCTTAAGGGCAGTAATCCCTTGCAAACTTGATCCTCAGGACTCATTCCCCACCTTCTTCCTCCTCCCCATAAGTACTTTAATATAGTTCTAGTTTTTCTCCTGCAAAACAACTCTTAGCTGAAAATAACCTGCTTTGTGCAGCACTTAGTGCTGCCAGCACCTACTGCTAGGTTGGACTTTACTGTTCTCTTTTAAAGTAGAGAAAAATGCCTACTGCCTGCTCTAACAAGCTGGGGACAGTAAGACAGCGTGAGCCCTCACATCAGATTTCATAAAATCCATTCACAATCGAGCCTGGATTTTGGCAGTAGTTGTTGTGTCCACTGAAATTCCATTTATGCAGTCAGATTTGATACAGCAGAAAGGGGCAGATGACACTGGTCACTGACAAAGAGAAGCAGGAGATGGCAGTTCCAGCCAGAGGCCACATTTCTAGTGCAGGAATCATAGCCACAAAACAAAAGAAATGTTTCATATTTTTGCACTGTCATTCTCTCTATAAGATAAAAAAATTAGCTTTGAACTGGACAACTTATAAGGACAAAATGAATTGTAAAATTATTCACTGAGGGCCCAGTGGATAGTTGGTCAGATCAGAAGAAAGGCAAAACAATCATCATCCTATTAGCTTCTGGTTTTGTTTATTTCTTTTTTTAAATGAAGGACTGCAATTCATGTGTCAGAGAGTGAAAATGTTGGTGTAAAATTAATCAGCTCCCCCATGTCGTGAACACTGTAAAACAACTAAAATGCAGATTGCCTTATTACACTGCTCATGTTTATAGCATTTTAGACTCGTTAGGTAGATTCCATCTCCAGGAGGAGAAATATACTTTGTCAGATAATGGCAATAATCATCACGTACCCCAGTGCTACTGTATGGCTGCATATATAAGCACCTAGCATTTAAGGAGCAGTAATTAAGGCCAAATATTCTGTCTGCTTTTATTTTCCCCACTTGCATATGTGCATTACAACACAACCACTAATTGTGGGACATACAGTATATTAACTGCAAAATAAAATCAATGCCGACTATATTTCCTCACATTTAACTATATGGGGCAATAATGTAAGACTCTTTTAGTCAAATCTCAGAGCATTTCTGGAATTAAATCACCTGAAACCCAGCAGAAAAGCTACTAATGGAGGGCCTGGGGTATTTTCCCCTGATGGTCCTGAGGGCTTCATTCTCCATCTGTTCTGCAAGTCTCTGTGTTGTCCTCCCCTCCTGCTGCCAGGCACTCCTTCTGCCTTAGGCCAGTCACAGGATTATGAGTATGAACATCAACTTCTCTTCTGCTTATACTGCTAGGTAAAAATCTGTTACCTTCTCAGGCTTGCCTGCTGTATAAAACCACTCCCTAGTCAGAGATGGGACAGCAGCGGTCCCAAACCAGCAGACCAGAACACACATGGAAAGCTGCTACCTGGGAGCTCCCGAGCCAGACCCAAGAGAGGTGCTAGTGCTAAGTATGTCACTTCAGGGTTAGTAGCAGAGGCCTGGGCTTTGATGGCATGCAGGTTTCCATGCTGTCCCTGTTCATCCCAAATGGTTTCCAGGTGGATGTGATTAGTGGTAAAGAAACAACTGTGATGTTTCTAAGCAGCAGTATTTTGCCAAAGGACTGTTACCCTTTTTATGTGTATGTCGGAACTGAGACTCATAACAGCTAGGAAACCAAATCTTTATTTAGGCAACCAAAGCAGTGGCCTGATTTTCTACAGCTTCTACTCCCCTGGAGGGAACAGGAGCTCTGGGCACTCAGCAGGGTTGAAAAACTACCCATTAACTTCTGAATCTGCAGCCATTTCACAGCTGTATCTCTGTTTCACACCATGCTGCTCAGTTTTCGTCGGCAGCAGAGAAGAACCTCTCACACATAAGAGAAAGGCAGACGGCTGCTCAGTGCACTGATCTCTGGTGTCCTGCTTTGGAAAATGCAACCCATATGGCTTGGTCAAAGTTGCTCACAGATTGCTTGCTGCACCTCCTCCCACTCCAGGACCTCACCCTCCCAGCAGCTTGCCCTTCCCTAATATCATTGTTGAATGTAAGACAAAAAAAAAGAGACCATTTTCTTCATTTACATGTAGAGTATAGAGTAAAGCATAATTAAATCACATGCTACAGATGCACTATAATAAAAAAGAGAAATAGTGGAAGCAATTACAGGCTGGCATACTTACTGCTTCACATTTAAATAATAATGTGAACTATTAAGTAAACTAGGGCATAATCAGCTGAGGTTCATTAACTTATCTCACTGTAGAAATGGTACTACAATTCAATACAATTAGGTACATGCTAGCAGGAAACAGTGTTTTTTGTGCACCACGCTGGGTCCAGTCTTAGAGATGCTGAGGTATTTCACTTCCTGCTGACAGCTCAGAGCATGCCTGCTCCCCATCAGGAGGCACCCAGCACCACTCTGGATCCATGCCCTGGCAAAGAAATGGGTGCTGCATATGTCAGTTCACTCCAGTGCTGTGGAGCCATGGAATCCTGAAAAATCTGCTAAGAATAGGCTAAGATTAAGCCACATTCATGAGCCTTTTTTGGGCTCTCCTAAAAAGAGAGGTCAGATGAAGTTAAAAGAATAAAAGTGGATCTATTTAATGAAGGGCCTTCTGGTACATTAAGGGCAGACAAAGCCTCCCCAAGGGGCTACACCAAAAATGGATGATGGTCACAAGTTTTTGAGGCAGATATAAGTTTGATCCATTTACATATCAGGGGTTAATCCTCCAATTACATCTTCAGGTAATGAAGTCATATACCCCCAGTTTTCTTCCCCCAATTCACTTTTTTTATGCCTTTTGGGGCCTGAGGCAGTAGGGTGTCCTTGAATTTCAGCCTTGGAGGGATTGTTTTGTGTGACCCAAATGTGAAGTCAGTAACTAATACTCTATGTGGAGTTTAGAGTTATACACTAATGCAGTATAGGATTTAAAAAATGTGCAAGCTAAAATCCTAAAGTATCACATGGGCTATTTTCATCTGGGCTAGCATTACCTCTCCACACTTAAGGAGAGCAGCAATGAAGGCATGTATGAAGGAGATATGTATGATATTAGCCTGCACACAGTGGGGAATCTGGCCTGAGCAGACCCAGAATTAGTTTAGGTAGAAAATCTCCAGGACACTTCTGGCTTTTAAAAGGCCCAGGAAACACTGATTCTGGATAGTTTAAAGTCATGCAGAAGAAATGAGAATAAGTCAAACAAGCTACATCCAGCAATGGCACCTTCTGCATGTTACAACCCACAGTAGATTCTGTCCCACCTCCAGAGGACCTTTGAGTCCCTGAGGAACAGGGAGTTAAGGCACAGAGCCTTTGAAAGGGTATCCAAAAAATCTCATTACATTGCGAATTAGCCTCTTCACCAGAAGCCATGTGGTCTCCCTGGCTGTGTCTGTAGTAGGAAAGCAGGGTAGGACTTGACCACTTACCCTGGAGCAAGCAGAATGAACAGCTGATGTCCATCCAGGCTGAGGTGTTTTTGCTTGAAAAAAGGCAGGTTTGGCTAAACTGTCTATATGGTTAAGTTCCTGCCTGTTCAAACATGATCTGATACACTGGTAGTGGGCACAGGCAAAACTGCACCACAAATGTCCAAGCATTTAAATAATATGGGAAACCACAAATCACTGTGACTCAAAGGCTTCACCATTTTCTTTGGTTTCCTAAGAGTTAGCCAAGGCAGCATTTTGATGAAAGGGATTTGGCTTGAGTTAACAGAGGATGCTGATAGATTGTAGTGAGCATCTGGAGGATTGTTTGTGATGAATGTCTGAAGAATTTCTCTAATCTTTCTTGAAGTGCTCCTTACTATCAAAACACTTTTGAACCTCTCGTTTCCTCAGCCTGTAAATAAGTTTGTTCAGTAGAAACTATTTTTCCTCTTCCATCTGTGTTTATCAAGGAGGTACAACATTGGACCAGATGGAGATGCTGAAGGTCTTCCTGAGACCACCAGATGGAGAATGGTCAAAAACTTTTGGAAAAGGACATTATTCTTTTTGGACAGCATTTTTAATCATGATTTCTATATAACAGCATATGGCACAAGAGAGTAAAACACACAGCTGCTGAGGGAAAAAATACTCTGTCATTACAAGCTAGGTTCCATAAGTATTACTTATGAAATGAATGTATAATATACTCTTCAGGTCACAGCCCTCATGCATCCCTAAATGCATTCAGTTATATATTTCTACAGGTTATATGAAGTGACTGAGCGTTACAGCTGCCAACGTCTTCAAGCAAAGGGACTTGGAAAGAGATGCTCCATAACATCTTTACAGCAGGTGTCATGCAGAAAACTCAGCTTAGGAAGGGGGTGGTTTGAAATCTGGTACCAGTGAACACAGTCAGGCAGAAAGTTTGTTACAAAAATCTCAGATGAACAATTCACCAAAAAGTCCTAAGCAAGGATCTGTTCAATAAAAACATGGGTCAAACAACAGGTCAAACAATTGCTAGCACCGAAGGAGCTCATGCTTAAATTAAATCCCTCTCTGTGTGTGACATTAGGGATCAGAAAATGAAGCTTAATTGTCTGAATACATTTACTCCAAATTTCCTACTCAGATGCCTGTATCAGGGAGCTAATAAGCTGGAACTCGAACTTCATGGAAAATTCCACAGATCTCCTGTGCAATTTTCCTCCAGACTGGGGAAAAAAAAAATCAAAGGAAAGGAAAAAAACAAAGTATAAATCTATAACGCTCTGCAAAAGGTGATTTGAAAGTACAAGGTGTAATTTTTTACTTACTGGAATACATAGTTGCAACAAAATTTTTTTTGTTGCTGTTGTTTTATTTTCAGCTTTGAGTTTGAGTTTCACAATTAAATTACTCATAATAAAATCAGATTAAGTTAAAGGAAAAAAACCAACTTCCTAAACTGAAATGCTTTTTAAAAAGAATAGCAAGTAAACTCTATTTACAAATGCAAAGTTGTCCTCATACTCTTGAGGTGACATAGCATTTCCCAGCAGAATAAAATGTTCCTTTGGAAAGCATGTGACCAGAATGCAAGACAACTTTCTACAGAATGTCTGTGACAGAGTTGTTTCTATGATTATAGTGCTTCAGAGGAACTTTCTGCAGTATGTTCTCTAGACATACACCATATCTCTGTGGGTAAACAAAGGAAATCTTAGGTCAAAGTGAAAAAAAATCTAAGTACAATTCAGGAAAGAGAAAATAAGCAGTCCCTCTGGATTGCCATTCTCAAGGTTTTTCTCCAATGCTGCTTCCGTGATGTCTTGCAAATGGATTTACCAGGACTCTGCAGGCCCCAGGTGATTAAACTACTGAAAGCAGGGAAGAATATACAATTGCACATGTGTGAAGTCCATTCTTTAATCATATGAAACCTCATAGCTTCAGAAATACGTTATAGGCAATTGCAAACAGCAAAGGCCAACTGCTCCTTCTTTTTTACTGCAGTTTTCCATATCTAGATCAAATCAGATACTATTCTCTTTTACTTCTTTTCCTTTCTTTGTTAGGCTTGCAAAACCTTTCAGCTTCCATTAATCACTTTCTACACCCCCATAAATAAGCTAAATTACTGACTTACCTGCACACACAGCTATCTGCCCACTTTTCTACCCTGATGATACAGCTCTGCACATAATGCAAATTAGCAAAACTAATTTGGTATTCATTATTATGTTAATGAGTACTTCTTTTATAAAATACTTTGAGATCTAATGACACAAGGCACTATATCAGACTTGGCACTAACATTTACTATGTATTTATGATTATTATACCTCTTATAAATATAATTGATTTTCCATGTTATTAAAATTCTCTGTACACTTGTAAAAATTCCCACTCAAGCATCTCAAAATCAGATGCATTGTTTCTGTTTTTTGGACATCCTAATTAATCTGTTACATTGTTGTGATTAAAGCTTTTCAGAGTTCTGGTTCTTGTGATATAATCACCATCATTTTTATTCATTAGTAGTTGACGGTAGTGACCACAAAATACTCAGCAATTTCCAGACATTCAGAAGGGAGAATAACTGCCCTAAGTAGCTGAGAGTCCAAAAAAGAGCTCATTAAAACAGGATTTAATTTTTTGGACTCACTGAAAATCTGTATTAGACCCATTCATCTTTTGATTTAAAGGTTTTGCTCTGCATAAGATGCAATATGGGGCTTAGTTAGGAAATGAGCCTGTAAAGCAAGAGTGAGTATATGCACATGTGCTGAGAAATGCACTGCAGCCTCTCATACTTGAAACCCCAATTTTCTGTCTGGCTAAGGTGGAGTACACAAAGGAAGTGCAGTACACCTTCTTCATAGGAAGAAGGTGCTGTTCTTGTGTCACAGGGAGCATTTGCCTGCTGCTGTTCTCCAAGGGCCCTTTCCAAAGCTACGGGTGCTCGAGCTGTGGCTTTGTTTGAAAGAGCACAAAAATAATCACATCCTGTAGCTCTGGGTCAGATGCCTGACCTATGAAAGCATTTTTTCTGGCTTTATGTGGGTATAATGAAATCCCTGCATAAAACACTTCTTAAATATCAGCTGCCCACTCCTTACCTTCTCCCTCTAGAGACTGTATCCCCTCAACTGCAAACTTTCGAGATCATCAAGAGCTGGAAAGGTGTGTGTGCATGTGTGTGGATGGGATTTTATGAGTCTGAATTAGCTGAAGGGATTTTCCTCTGCCTTTAGTATCTATCACTTTAGTACTGCTACAAAAGATCTCAACCAGTCTAAGCATGAAACAATGAAGTGAGTAACTGAGCTTTCATTAGAAGTGGAAATTGTACCTGGCAAGCAGTTTATAGCAGAAATTCAAACCAAAGGACAACATAGATTTTTTGAGGGTTTCATTTAACATTTTCTGTTATTTGATTAACACAATTTCTATTAGCCTAGCAGCAGCTGGGATTTGGTTCTGTTTATGCAGCAGCTCAGAAAACAAATGGTACTTTTGAGCAAGCTCTTGTCCCCCAAAGCAGTTTTGTGATGTAGTAATAGCAATGTGTCAAGTCCTTCCTTTCACTCTTCTTCTTCCTGTGTCCTTGATGTTCTTAAAATAAATTTGCAGCCTAGAAAATGTGGTTTATCTGAGACAGATTGAAGAGCTTTGGGGTTTTTTTTATTGTTCCTTTCAGCATAAGGCCCGAATCTTAATATTCTTTTTTCATAGTTTTAATTCTGTCAGTGGTTCTCTAACCTTCTACTATCCCCCTGCCCTGTTCTTCTATAACACTGATTTTAATGTACCTTATTTGAGCAACATTATCTAATTTCCTAAAACTATTTGCAATACCAATCTGCAGTAAGTCAAAAAGAGATTTTGGCAACAGTTACTTATTTAAGACTGGTGCTACAAAACATGTATATTCCCATATCTGCTATGTTCACACAATTTGACATGTTTAATTTATCACTAAAATTATTTTTTTAGATAACTTGGATAATATTTCTAGAAGTGTTTTAATCAGGTGTTGAAGCTAGCCTGTACTCAATGGGACTTAGAGTGCAGGACTATCAGTAAACAAAGAAGCAAATGAAATAAATCCCATTAATTAGGGTGAAACAGTAACAGAGCAGTTCTGGTTTTACAGATGGGCAAGATGTCTGATTGAATTTCCCAGGCTATGCAGATTGGCTGCAGATGGTGTGGAAAGTGGTCCAGAACTCAGAATTCATATAATCAAAAACATGCTTAGATCCAAACAAGAATGTTTTCCCATGTGATGCTGTATAGCTTGCAACCTTATCACAAGCATTTGGTAACTTTTCAAGTCAAATCATAACATAAACCTCACACAACACAGCACACAGCAAGGGCTCTCATTAATGATGCCATTATATCTAATAATTCAATAACAGCAGAGTTCCTGGACACAAGTTAATTTGGCCCCAAGTTATAATTTCCTATTGAAAATGCTGACTGATAAGTGCTCAGGCCAACTGGAGACCTGAAGGGAAGAGCATTCACTGAGTAGGTAGTATATGAGCAGCACCTGTTATCATTAAGAAAATTACCCTGGAACAACTTTCTGCAAATGAAAAATATCCTGAAAAAATCAGCAGCATATTATTACATTGTAATACATAATTTCCTCAAGATCTGAATCTGAAATTTTGGATTCTTATCTTATTTAGACATTAAACTATAATAATATTTTCTTTATATAATGACATCTCAGAGAACAATAATCTTTTGCAAAGGGGACTGTGTAAATGTGGTGACATCTTGCACCCTGGAAGGACACTGATACTGTCCTGCTGACTTCAGAAATCAGCAAGTAGATGACTCCCCTCTTCAACCCAGTTCAGCTTGCAAGCTCATACTCCTTTTTGTAAGGATGTTGCTTTGGTTTTAATTTGAACGTAATAAACCCTGTTTAAACAGCTATTACACGCCCTTTGATGCTATTCTGATGTAAAAAGCCAAAAATATGTGCAACTGCTTGTCTGACAAAAAGGCTCCTTTCTTCACTATCCTCAGGAAGAATGAGCAAATCTGCTGAATGCCTGGAGGTAAGTGCTGCATGGGAAATAATCCTTTTGTGCTTTTCCTTACACTTGCACCTAGAACTGACCCCAGCTTAAGTCAAACTAAGCCAGCAGATAGAACATTTCTCAATGAATTTAGCTCACCTGGTGCAGCCTTCACCTCTGCACCAAATCACCTTAATCTAATGGAAGAAACACAAGGGTTGACTGAGAACCAGGCTCAGTGGCTTTGCAGAGGTGTCCCTAATATTTCAGCCATGCATTTGGGCCTTTTTTATCATCACTCACTTTCCTTCTGGCAATGAGAGATTCCATCTTCAAATTTGTTAATCTTTGAAAATAATTCTATAATCTTTGAGATAAGAATCAACCAGAAAAATTAGCACACAAAGTTATGTAAGACATTAGATCATAAGAAAATACACAGCAAAGACTCTTTACTGAGTCTTAGCTGTGTAAAGATCACAGAAAAGACTCAGTAATTAACTGGTATAATGACAGCTGTTAATTTCTGCAGGAGCAATTTAGAAAGTTACTAAAGTTCAAGAATTTGTCATTGAGTCTCTTGTAATAGACTGGTACTGCTTGAAGGTAGCAAGACATCCAGAAGTAGAGCAAGAAGGGAAGTAAAAATGAATCTCATATATTAATTTGTACACTCAATTTCAGAGAAGAATCCCATTTTATGTAAAGGCAGTGAGCCTTGTCAGAGAGTTTCACAAAGAATGAGATATCAGTGGAAGCTTAATTTTTATATTCCTCTCAAAAGGTCTTAATTAGCAGGGGATGATGAAAGTGAACTTTAAAAAAACTCACCAAAGTCACTCTGTAAAGAGAAATGCCATTAAATAAATCCCCATCACTTGGCACTTTCAAATTTAACTTGACAAATGATGGTCTAAAATACAGCAGACAGAAATTCTGCACTGGGGCACATCCAGAGTTTATGGGACTCACCAGATCTTGCAGCTGAGATAAAAAATATAGAAAGCCATGAAGGAGAAAAAGGAAAAGGAAAAGCTCACGATTTTAAAGAAAATTCACAAGTGAGGAATACCTTGTGAAGGTATCTCAAGGGGAGTGGGAAAAACCTGTTTCAGATTTAGCTGTCAGCTGCCAGCCACAAGCAGAAAAACTCTGTAGAATTCCATATCCAGCAAAAACTGAGTTTCTGCCAGAAGCAGAATTTGACAATTTTCCCTCCAGCTGGGCTTCAGGGCTAGGGCACTTAGGGAGTCTTGCTGTCTATGTAGCAGCTCTGCTTTACTTACTCTCCTTTTTTTGGCAGATTCAGATAAATTTTGCTTTCTTTCTAGAAACAGAAGTGAATATGACAAGAATCTTCCCAGTTAAAAACTAAAGAGACATAATTTTGCTTTTTTTGAATCCCAACTAACATTTCCAGCAGAATTGAAGTTTAAATTTTGAACAGCTCTAGGTTTCCCTGGTGTTGTGGAATTGGAGGAGTCTGGAAATTACTTCTGTAAACTATGCATAAGTTTTTGGACAAGAAGCAACATCTGTGGCATGATATAGTGCTCAAAAGTAATGAAGAATAAAGAAACAGCTGTCACTGCATCAGATGATCAGGAAGCAGGTTAAAGAGGGGAGAAAATGGAATTTTTTTTTTTTTTTTTTTTTTTGTGGTAGAAGAATTAAACTGTGAAACTCATGAACACAATTCAGAAAAGCCAATTGATTCAACCCTGTTCCTCATAGTGATGGGGAAGAATTCCCATTTAAGGGAATGGACCACCCGGTTCAGGAAGTCCTTAAAACAACAAAAGACAGAATCCAGGAAAGTTTATGGAACATCTGTCTTGGTTCTTATTCTGTGTCCTTAAGTATTTGAACACCAGCTAGTATCAGACAGAAAGATAGTGGTAAAATGGATCATTGGTCTGAGCGGCTGTGGCAGCTCAGAGGCACTGGCCATTGGAAGCTGCTTTATGCAGTCACAGTGGAAAGATTTGCAAAGCCTTAATTGATGTTTAGCTGGGCCTTATCTTCTCCTTGTTAGGGAGAAGTTACATATTTGAATCATTGCACAGAAAGAGGAAAGCAAACCTTGCCAGACAACAAGTCTACCTGCCAGGTTAGTTTTACCAATAGCCTGCTCAAATATCACTAATTTTCACACTTTTAATAAAACATTCAAAGGGTCAGAAGTTTCATGAATGAGAAAAGTCTTGTTCCCCACACACCTTTTTCCCTTTTGACTTTATTTTCATTTCTTCTAAGACTAAACTTGTCTTCAAATGCATAACATAAATTGCTTTTGAAAGTCCTTTATTTGAATCTGGTAAGGATCAGGTGTCTTCAGTTGACTGTTACTCTCTTATTAAGACCAACAAAGAGAGAAAGAAGTATTCAATAAACCCATTTCTTTAAAAAAGAGATTTCAAACTGAAGAATGGTAGACTGAAGAGTACCCCAGAATAATGAAAATTGGTTATCTGTTTTCACCTCAGTTACAAAAACTTCTTTTTTTCACTTTGGCTCACTTGATTCCACTCTTTTTCATTTCTTCATTTATAAAATGGCACAATAATTTCCTGAAATACTGTAAAATTCAATGTTTGCAGTTCAGTGTTTGCAACGTCTTCTGAAGACCATACATGAGCAATGTAAAAAGAAATAAAACCCACAAACTGCTTCTATTCCCCGGAACAGTGAGACAATTATTAAAAAGTCTGAATAGGACTATTTAGCTTGAATTAATTTTATGATAATTTTAATAATATCTGGATGGGGTTGCTTACCTTGAATTAACTTTATAATTAATGCTTGCAAATTTTTTGAGTCACTGTAACCATTATTTTTAGTAAAACGGTGGTCATCTGCACAGTGAACACTTTCAAACTCTTTGCTGTTACATAATAGCATTTAACGGGTGCAATCCATGCTTTGATTGTCTTTAAAATTGAGATTTTGGACAAAGATATGCACACAAGAACAAACAGACTTTTGAAGGCTATGACACATCTCAGATTAATTGTGTGTTTTGAAAGAAGGTCCTGGAGATGAATACCAAATGGGTGGTCAAACTCACACCTCAAAGTGTGTTATATTCAAAGCAGCTGATAATAAATACTAAAATGGTCGCTGTTTGTATGCACTTCCTAACAAAGATCTGTGTGCTCACACAGGAGAAGGCAGGTTTATTTAGGTTTTACAATACCCGCATGCAAAGTTCTCAGCAGCTTTGGAAGCCTATAAACCTTAATAAAAGGCTCCAGTTCTTAATAGCATCATGCTATAGATGATCTCATAAATTACAGACACAGCTCATGGCTTCTGCACCCTGAAGGTCACAACCTTTGTGTGGCTTGACAATGCCATGACCAGGGTTCAAGTTATAAAATTCAGTAAAATGAGAAGTGAGACATTGTACATGTTGCTAGAAGATCATGTACAGGTAGACATAAAAGTTAAGCCTCTATATAAAATGATAACACTTCAGCACATAAGGATTAAATTGAAAAAATTTTTAAAAATAGGAAATTAGAAAAAAAAAAATCTACAAATCTGGGAGTTACCCTTGAAATCTACCAAGTTCAACAGTGGGCTTTGACTTAGTTCTTCTATTGCAAAAAGCACTTCTGTCCAAGGTGTGCTCATGTCTCAGTAACTGTCATGTTTTACATGCCTGAAGGTCCTGCTCCTTCAAGTACTGAAATGCATTTAACTTATGCTAGCAACTTTCCATGGCACCTGCACCATAGAGCAGATTCATTTAACCTAGCTGAGCACATCCAAGTGAGATGCATAAATTAGCAGTATGGTCATTTTAAGGAGAAGCTCACTTCTCACTTCTCACCCACCTTTAGTCATCTGAAAGCCTGACACTTAATCATGGTCTCTATAATTGGTGCAGGTAGACATCTCTAGGAGATTTATCCCAATCTAGACCAGCATCTAAAACTGATAAACTGAGTCACTCCTGGTCACATCTTGCTCTCTTGAACACAGAAAGAATATATTATTCTCATCATGACTTAGATAACTTGGATAGTCAATATAAATGCAATGAAAGAACCTGTACCATCTTTTTTAGTTAAGGAGCCAAGGCACCACCCATGGATGAAACAATCACCCACTGAATTACCCTCTGGGACATGGTATTCTCTATTTAATGACATTCAAAATAGATTAACTTCTGTTGTGGAACTGCCCTTTACTTTCCCCCCCCCCCGCCTTCAATTAAAAATATAGCTTGACATGATTTTTGTTCCAGGATTAAAAACAACTCAACTAAAACCTCACTTTCGCTCTCATTTTTATGATTGTTCATTAAAAAAAACCACCAAACATGGCTTCTAATCAGAATATTTTGGGTTTTCTTTGAGATTTATTCTTGAAAATCCAAAAAATATTATTTCAGTCATTTCTAGTCCAATCATCTGCGTTATAAAAATCCATCTAAAGTAAGATATATACTATTCTAGTAGTTAAAAAACTGCAGCTGCTTTTATAGGAGCATGGTTAGTACTCTGTCTATGGTGTTTTGGCCAAATTCCAAGCCAAGTAATTACATTTACATACCTAAATTCACCGTGGTTGTTTCATCTGGATACTGCAATATTATGTAAGCTCGTTTAACTAATTTAGCACCCACATGAACAGCATAGGTTCAAAAGTTCAACTTAAACTTTATTAGGTTTGCAGTCTGCTTAATAATACTTAGCACTTAATTAATCTGCACAACACCCTTGTGAGCTACTTAAGTTAGTATTAGCAGGAGAGTCTGTGAAAAAGGAACAAAAAGACAGGAAGAAAAATGTCCATCCTATAATGCCATCGCTCATTCTCAAATAGGTGTTCAGGTGCCTATAGTACTTATTTTCAGTTCAATGGTATTTAGTCTTGAAAAGACATTAAATCAAAGAAAAGCACACAAAAGGCACAGTGACAGTCTATACCATTTTGGGTGTGGCTAGCATGTGTCAAAAAAATCTGAAATAAAAGAAGACATTCCCATTTTCTCTTACATATATGGAAGCTTTGGATACATTCATTGAACAGAGGAATTTGTGATGGGGAAAAAAAGCCCCATAATAACAATAAGGTAATATCACAATAATGTGAGTAACCAGTTGATGCACTTATCATACCACTGATGCATAGTATCACCCAGGGCAACCTGCAGAACAACCAAAGACCAAATGTCTTTAATAAAAAAAAAAAACAAAATACTGAGTCCCATCATCTGATACATGAGAAATCCTCTGTGCTCCAATTCCTATGTCAGCACCATGTCAGTAAACAGGCTGGTGTAATGGTAGGCATGTCCAAATGCAACAGGAGGCAGTGCAATTGCAGGATATCTGAGAAGCTGCCATGTGACAATGAAGCAGGTGAAGGAGGGCTCGTAGGCAGTTCTGAGTTTGCTCTGCTCTTCTGCCTATACCTTTCATTGCTTAGAGAAGTATTTATTCAAAATGCATGGAAGTTGTTACTCTCTGTGTCTCCTGTATTATGGGAATTCTTTTCTGAGTTGTTTCTTGAGATCCTACTGCTTGATCCAGCTCCACTCATCAAGACTGACTCCAAGTCCTTAAGTCCTGTTTTCTCTCTAATGGTGCCATCTTTTCTGTGTCATTGACAGGGACAAACCCTTTCTATGCTGCAGGGAACTCTGTAAGAGAAAGCTGCAGAAATCTAAATCTACACTGTAAAGGGACTTGTACAGCTACACATATGCATAATATAAAAACAAGGCTGAAACAGCAGAAGAGAAAAAGATTGCCTTTTCTTTTGAAGATTATGACTGCAATTGAACTCAATGATAGCCACAGACCACAGTCTGTATGGATTTCCAATGAGGTTTTCATATAGTCCTATCACAGTAGGAACCTCTCACACTTTCAATAACTTTATGTTCACAGAGAGCTTAATAAAGGATATTAATGTGTTTTCATATACAGTGGAATGGCATGCACATAAAAAATTAAAATTATTTGCCAAGGAAACATATAGGATAAATGTAAGGTGTGTGTAAGCAAATCTCTAGTCCCTAGGGAGGCCTCTAGTTACAGCACATCTTTCTGCTCCACTGGACTCTTAATTTTCAGTAATTCTCACAGGCATGACTGTTACAACATAATTGGAACACTCATGGCACAACATGAGAAATCCAGGACTGGATCCTGCTAGAAGATCCATACAGGTAGAATGACAGGCTTGAGGTACTTTCTGACTTCAGGTGGGTCTGCACAGACATGAGGGACAAACCTTTGCTGAAGATAAGCAGTAGACATAAATATCTGTATGGCAAAGGAGTTATGAAGTGTCAGGTATGAATCAAAAAGAATAACAGCAAACCTGACATGGTTTTGTGATCACATCTTGATTTTACTGGTTCACTTTGCCTGCCCCATTACACTTGCTTTTCTTCACTGCTCTTGGGAAATTATTTTCTTCCTTTTCTAAATTATTTGATATTAGACAATCAGGTCAAGAAGATGAGGATGGTAACAAAATATGATATTTCCTATCTCCTCAAGCATGTGTATATAGGTTGTAAGGATGTCTGAGGGAAATTTTTGTGATCCATGGTTTTCTTGAGACCAGACAGTATTAATGACTTTATATATGTATATATATATATATATATATATGTTAACTTAGACAGTAAACAGCAACAACAAACAGAATAGTCAAGCCTTTTCCTACCTGAAAATGTACACTGTTATCCTAAAAAAGTTGCTTCAATCTTTATTTCATGCACTTATTAAATTTTGTAAATCCGTCTTTACTTAGCATTAATTTCGTCATTGAAACCTTAAAAAAGGGAAGGTTATACCTTTTGATCCTCAAGACATTCAGCCCATCAGCAAGCTTTCTTGGCAGGAGTGGAGAGTTCTCATCTTTATAGTACTTCAACAATGTGCTAGAAATGAAGGGTCTTCTCGTGCCAGTGGCACTTGAAACCGAAATGAATTCCAAAACACTGCAATTAAAATACCAGGAAAAGTGTATTGAAAGAGACTTTGTAGCCATTCAGTATATCTGAAGGCATGATAAATCTTCCATCTCTGTATAAAAATGCACCTCATTATTCACTCAAATCCACAGCAACAAACTACAGCTGTAGTGTAGTTTAGGGAAAGTCCAAAACCAAAAGTTTTCTGCATTTCTAGGAAGGTATCAATGAGATCATCCAAGACCAGGAGAACTTAAGTCTTTTCACACAGTGGTCCTGAAAAGTCCCCATTTTTATGGGTGGAATCAAATTTTTCCAGCCAGGCTGCTTACTTCAGGCTCCCTGCAAATTCTGCTAGAGGAGAAAAGAAGAGGAAAAAAAAAAAAATATATATATATTTCCAAGACAAGGACTAGGATTTAATTTTCCATTTTAGAAGGCTGTCTTCTCTACCCTTCAAACTTGGCTGGACACCACACTTCTCTGTCAGTAGCAGATAGACAAAGTTGAGACAAAATTCATCCATGAGAGAAATTTTTTAAATCAAATAGTACTTTAATCAGGGACTTAAAAGTTACAGGGTAAAAGACACAAATAGAGATGACTCATGAGAAAAAGAGAATCAGAATGAAGATTTTTTTTTTTTTTTTAAGTGGAAACAAATGGTGGGGATTCAGCAAACTAGAGGTCAACAGGAAGAGCCAGAAGAACTACCCTGCAGCATGGATGCTTACCACTCTCTCCCTTTCCTCCCATCAAAGGGCTGCCTGTGCCTCATCTTTTGTGCTGCTGATTTCAGGACACCAGCTCTTCAACTTGGACAACTACCCAGCCAACTCTTTCTGATTTTGCCATGCAGCTATTTTATTCTCCCTTCTCTTTGGTCAGAGCCATGTCCTGGTACTCTAAACTTGGTCCTCCATAATAGGAGCAGGGTGTAGTTGTTTGGTTTCTCTAGTTTACCCCTGCTGCACTGTCTGTACCTCACTAGAGAAAATAGTGTTCCATTGGTTACTTCTATTTCATCACCTCAAAATAGCTACTCTGTGGTCTACCAGTGATGCGTTGCACAGTTAGGAAAAGGATATACTTTTCCTGAGAAGACTGTAATGGAGAAAAAAAAAGTCATTGATTTTGCTAGACACTGCAAGTTATTGCCAAAAATAACATTACATTTCCTCTCATAACTAGTAGTGGCCCACAAGCAACAAAATTCATCCAAAGCTTCAACATTTGATATAATAAACTGGACAGACAAAAGTTGCCAGAATTTTCATAGGAATGCAATCCAGACATTTACTGTGTACCAGGAAACATGAACACCTTTTTGGTTTTGTTGTGAAATTTGCACGTTGTACATTGCATTCCACCTAAGGGCCCATGTCTCAGGCTTCACCTCATATTTCGTTGTTTTTTGGGGTTTTTAAACCTATTCCAAAAGGTTTTGTCTTTTCCCTGGATGATGTGGTTTATTTATCCTACTTCCATGTGGACACAGGGGATCTCCAGCAGATCAAACAGACTCCACCACTCAGCAGGTCTGACCAGTAGAGCCAGACAGTGGCTCCACCTTTGTTCTGTCACCTAGCATGTCCTTATGATTGTCCCCAATCGTCCAGATAAAGCTCCTCCTGAAGTTTCCTCTCTCCCCTCAGGTCTTTCTTTCTGAAGGAGCCAGAACTCAGGGGAAGGAGTGACAGGGAATTCCCAGCTTCACAGGCAGCTGGGACATCATCAACCATTACCCACAATAGCAAGACTGCAGTTGTCTCTCATAATAAATGGAGAGCTTCATGGTGCCATTACCATTCCCAGCCTAGAAAATCCTGCACTCTTCCACCATTGTTCCCTCTCTGTACACAGACACATGCTGTCTCATTGACCTTTCTGACATTTTCAGGCTGTAAATTGTCTCATTATTGCCCATTTAGTTTTCTCAGACTGCTGTTCACAACCTGATCTCTGCTCTCAGGTGAATGTCCAGCTGGAAAAAATAAGCTTCCTCTTCAGGTCCATCCTGGTTTTAATCTGTTGCTGTTGCAATAAATCCCCTGTGGAGGTTTTCTTACTTCCTATTGTTTTCCCTCTTCTGCTATAAACCTCACAAATATTAATCTCTTTTGGTCCTGATTTTCCCTTGCCTCCCATCTTTTATTTGTCTAAAATGCCTGCCAGGACTTTTCACACTTCATCATGTCTCCAGCAATACCGGCTCTGGGCCAATGCCAGAGACTGCAACTTGACAAAATATGTTGCAAGGTGGCTTTTCTTCCACACCGTCTGCAGCTGTCATCTTCTCTCAGGGTCTGATACTACAAATTAGGCAGAGCTGGCAGGAGACCATAAGTTTTTTACCTCCCAAAAGTTAGATTGGGAACAGAATTTCCAGGGAATTTTCCTTTTAGCTTCTTGCATGTGGGAAAAGCAGCCTGGGAATCAAGGTGCTGCTTTATCCTGACATTTCCCTCTCCTGTTGTTTATTGTGCTGTGCCAACTCTTACGGATACTATTATGATGCAACATCTGGTCAATTTGCAGGCATCACCTCATGCCATGCTAGCCTGGACTGTGAAATCTGTTAAAGAGTGGATAAAATTGAGAGGGAAAATATTAGAAGACCAGCAGCTTTATGCTGCAACAAGCACAAGAGTAAATAACCTGGGGACTCCTGGGGGTTTTGGTTCATTGATCTACAAGGACTGGCTCATAATGAGCAGGGAGACAGAATAGGTGTTTTTACACCCTTGCAATTTCTCCATCAAACACATGCTACAGGTGCCAGGCTTTGTGGATCTACTTTTTTTGGACCAACAGCTAGAAGTGATGTGCTATGTATAGTTTGAGTTGGGAGGTATTACAGCTTCTCCATGACCTTCCTTAGTCTACAAGTACCTAGGTGCATCTTGTCTAGCTGGATTAGTGAAAATGAAAAAAATATTTTTCTGTCACTGGGTTTTTTTTGGGGTTTTGGGGGGGTTGTTTGCTTGGTTGCTTGGTTGGGTTTTGCGAGTTTGTTTTGGTTTGGGTTTTGTTTAGGGGTACAAATCAGGATACATATAAGGAAAGGCAAAACACCTCTCAGCAAAATCCATTTATCTTTCAGAGCTCTGTCTGGTCCAAACCTGAGCAGGAAAGAATTTCCAGCATAAAAATCTGTTGCAGAACTTCTACTAGCATAAAGAAGGTGAGCTGCACTGCCTGCTGAAGACTTGCCAGCTGGAGGCTCTGAGGTTGTTGGCTTACAGCCCTGTAGTTTGTGTTTTGATCCTTAGAAAACACAGAGAATATGAGAGTAAAACAATATGTATAATTTAAGCTGATGATAGAGTGGAGAGCTGGTAGCTCAGTGCAAGATCATGGAACAATTGAAAAATAAAGATACTTGCTCTGTGATGATATCAAACCTCTAAAACAACAAGAAAAAAATCCAGTGTTTGAGGTTCCCATGGGATGAATGATTTCAGGCAAGGTTGATTTAGCACTATTTGGAAAAGGGATGAGTAGTTACTGAGAGAAGACTCAAGTGGGCACTAAATGAAAAAATAAGGCCTCTGGAGGCTCTGGAGACCCCCTTTTGAGCTCATCCCATCAGTCACAGCTTATCTTAAATCAGATCTCCCACTTGATCAATGCTTTCTCTGAATATTGTTCCTTTTTTTTTGTTATTATACTGGTATTGCATTATGATTTTCCTGTTCTTCTTAAATTCCAGTTTCCTTAAGTTCAATTCATAAAATCTGATGAAAAAAACTATAGCAAATTATAAGTGGCTTAAATAAATTAATCTCTCTTGTCTTCAGTGAGGTTTGGTTGACTTCTGTACAGATTATCTATATTTATACCCAATGGGGATAGAAAATCATCTTTCCTTGGTCTGGTTCAGCAGCATGATACAAAGGGAATCAGCAATCCTGGATTTCCTCAGTAGCTCTGATTCTGATCTGTTGTGTGACCCTCTGCAAGTTACTTCACTACCTTCAACTGTTAATTCCTTTCCTATACATAAAAGTTCAATGAAAGACTTCCTGTTGGAGAGTCTTTATTTTGCTGTATAATCTTCAACTTCCTACAATAACGACAGCCTCAGTCTCCCTACACATGACTGTAATACAAATAAGCAATAATAATGCCTGGTCGCATGCAATGTTGACAAACTGAGAAGCCAATTTCTCCCAGGATGCTTTTCCAGCTAATGTATGCCTATATTTATTTGAAAAAAGCGAAGCATATCCTTGTGGGACCATTACCCACCCACAGCCAGCAGACATACCAGTCCCAATGGAATGTCAGTTATGAAAACTACAAAAATAATCCAAAAAGGAGAACATATTTAAGTTTCCAGTTTGAAAGATTTAAACATTTTTGCTGGCATGAAAATCTCTTTTTAAAGCAGACTCATGCTATTTGATAGTTTGAAAGAGAAAAAAAAAAAAAAAAGAAGATGAAAAACATAAATATTTGAAAATCTGCTGCTGTTCTGTGTGTGTTCCTGAATGCTTCTCATCGTAACATTTATCAGCTACATGGTTAGATCAAACAGTTCACAGAAACTGAAGTGAATACATCAGTGTGAAACAGGCTATTTGCTTTTTCCATTTGGATACCTTTGTTTCAATTTTTATTATATGCAAAGGAATCTAGTCGGATTAACCCTCATACTTAATATTTCCCAACCAGAAGCATGTTGCTGTTTTTTCCCAGAACCTCCCACCAAGGCATAAGGCACATAAAATAACACTTTGCTCAAGATCAATGTAATCACACTTTTTTTTGTTTTATTTGTTACATTACAGCCTTTCTACACTGGCAGGGCTGCACTGCATATAATGCATTCAGCAGAGTTAAAGAACAAATGAAACTACTGCATCTTGGGCTCCTTTTAATATATGGTATCTCCATCACAGAAACATGCTTCATGTTTTACTAATGTTCAGCTGTCTTTTTACTAGGTTGTGTTGATCTCTGCATCTTTTGCTAGAAGATGTTTCCTCTAGTCTTTGGATCAGAACATTACTACTCTCTGTATCACCTCTGATTTTTTGGCTTTCTTCTGAAAATGGAAAAAATTAGACACATGATACTTCCACCAGTGATTTATACAGGAGCAAAGAGATCCTTATAAACACCATTTCTATTCATTGCCTTTTGGCTTAGGAACTATGAATCACGCTGTCTTTTTGGCCCTAGTTTCACATAAGAATCTGTATTTAGTTGTTAGCTCACTGTGATGCTCCAAGCTCTTCAGGATCTGTTTTCACAAGAATGTGAAAAGAGAAGATAATATTCAGAAAATATCAAAAATGGATGGAACTGGAAGGACACAGACACAGCAGTGTAAAGCAGGTCTTTCTTGTAGGTCTGAACCCACACTGATTGTATGCTTAGCCCAGCAAAAGACTGGTATTTTGAAGCTGACATTCCTTTCTGTTGGTAGGAGTATAAAACAGATGTTTTCAAAAGTTGATCCTTTCTGTTACGGGACAGGTTTGTAAAAAAGATAAGTGAACTGGTCCCAAAGAGAAATCTCTTTTCCTTGCTTAATAGAGAGCTAGTAGGTTTTCAAATGTTAAATTTTGGTGACATTATTCTGTGTCAGGCTTGTGCCTTCACCTGCTTCTTCTCTGAAAATTCTGTAAACATATCTTTCTATTTTTTTGGCCCTGAATATTCATTTTGTACTTGGATGCCCTAAAGAACAATTTATTTTAACAATCTCAGTTTACCAAGTATATGTCTGTAGGGCTATCTTATTAACTGAGAAAAGTTTCCTATATTTTTTGCTACTTGCCAAAGTTAAAAGTACTGATATCATATTTATTCTTAGTTCATGGAATCATAGAATCATGGAAAGGTTTGGCTTGAAAGACACCTAAAAGATAATCCAGTTCCAATCCTGCCATGAGCAAGAACACCTTCCACCTTCCATATTGCTTCATCCACCCTGGCCTTGAACACTTCCAGGGATGGGGCATCCACTTCTCTGGGCAACCTGTATCAGTGCCTCACCACCCTCAAAGAGAAGAATTTTTCCTAATATCTAATCAAAACTTTCTCTTTTTCAATTTGAAGCCATTCCCCTTTGTCCTATTCCTACATGAATTTGTAATGAGCGTCTCTCAACAGAGATTAAAAAATTTAAAAAAATAGTTGAACCTAATCCACAGGACTGCAGGACAAAGGGAGAAATATTTCCACTTAATTAATTATTGAGATCTAAATTTGGACTACACTTGTAACACAATTTCTTGTTTATTTCATGTTTTGTTTTTTTTTTTTTTCCTACATATTATAATCTTATTCTTCATTGAAACCAAGGGTAAGACTTGACAGATCATTCCTATAATAAGTAATTTAATTTGTATAATTAAAGGCAATGCTGATTCAGGTTTTCAAGGGCCCTGTGAGGGGTTTACTACTGAATTTTCTTAATGTCTCGAGAAAATGCTGGACCATACTAAATTAGCATTTTAATCCTAGTCTCCCAGAAATGTGTTTACAAGTCACAGGTGAGGCAAAACATGTTTCTGCACATAACATTTCCTCCTCCTTACACATACCATGTGACTATGTGTCAACAAACTTACAATTTGTTGTGCAGAACCTTTCACACAGAGGTTAGTATATTTGTAAGAAATGCAGCACACACTTGTCTGCAGCACCGTAATGGAAATGGAGGAAGAGACAGCTGAGAGAAGCTATCATTCCTTCACTCTGCTTTTCACCAAATACTAAACAAAGGATAAACTCTTGTACCAGATGTTCATATCATGGTGTTAGGAGGCCAGAGAAGAGAGTAAAAGTTTCTCACCATCTTATTATAAATGCTAAATTCTCTGCAATAGTAGTACTCATATGTTAATATTTTGGACTGATTAAAATCTGTCTGGAATATTTTAGAAGGGAGAGGTTTTTCCGACTGCATATGGGTTTTCATTCCTTTCTCTTTTTTCTTTAAATAATCAGGAAAAAAGCAACCTTATTTTGATTAATTGAACAGTTTCCATAGCAGCTGTGAGCCAGGTGGTTGGAACCAGTCACTTAGGATGCTAAAGTAAGGGTAATTAGTTTATTTTTAATCTTTCAATTCTGTGGGAGTGGAGTTTAGTGTGTTAATGGGAGAGGTTTTGTCAAGAAGTGTCTTGACTAATCTGTTATTATCATTTAGTTTTATTGATGAAGCTCAGGCTTTATATGAAAAGAAAATGAGTGGAAAATTCTGAGGCAAGGCAAGCTACAGTTTTCATTCCGGCTTAAAAGTCCCTAAAGGTTTTTTTAATATTTTATTCTTATCGGGATTTTTTTATAACTGAAAACCTGAGGGATTTGGTTTGGTTCAAAGAACAACTTGTGTTCATGCAGAAGGACCTGCTTTAATATAACAAAAAAAAGGGCATTAATTGCAGAATGAGAAGGCATGGAAAACATATTAAGTGTGTAATTCTTTTACCAGCTCCTATTGTTGAAGGAGGGCTGATTTTGATTAATTTAAAGTGTGTACATTTGCTGAGCAAAAAAAATTTTATTGCTTAATAGTCATGTTTCTTAGCTCAACTCCCCAACCCGTTTGGTTTTTTATAATTCCTCCCACTAACTTCTGATTTTAGTTTTAAAGCTACTTGTTCAATTACCTAGATTTCCAGGTTAAAGAAATACATTTTTTTGGCTTAAAACTTGAAAATGGATCGATGCATCGTTTCAGCGTTTTCCATGTTCTATGAAGGCTTTCTTTTCTGTGGATTAAGGCCAATTAGCAGATGGAGATTTGTGAGCTGGAGAAAGTCCAAGAGGGAGGAGGTGTTTTCTTTCAACTAGAGGCTCACTGACTTTACATCTAGTATCAGCTAAATATTTTATTAGAAGAAAAATCCCTTTCTCAGGGATACTCTTACTACCATTTTCCCCCAGTGTGTTCTAAAGCTACCTGAAAAACTGAAGAATACTGAGTTTTCCAGAGCTGTGCTCTGGACAAGGATGAGCCCAAATTCAGACCACCTACACTATTTCCTGACTTAGGCATAGTTGCCTCTTCCCCATAATAGGGGAGTTGTAGGTTTGAAGTTAAGTTTAGGAAAGACTTAAAACTGCTCCTGATCATCTTGACTTCGCCTATCTGAATTAGAAAGCTGAGTCAGGTAATCAAGAAAAGCTCAGACTGTGCCTGTGATCTGCTGCCCTTGTACATCAGTTGTGCAGGCTGTGGTTGCATTTGCTTTAGCTTTCTGATTCTCATCTGACACATATTTCCGGATTTCATCTCTTAGTACCCATCATTTTCTGAGTTTTGCTTCATGACGCAGAGCAGTCCCAAGGAACCTTTTTGGTCAGAGTTAACAAAATGTGCTCCAGAAGCACACCTATTGCATTCTCATCTCCAAAAGGTGGTCAGTTCAAGGAAAAATGAACAACCCAAACAAGCAGAGTGTTTACACCAGGTCCTCAGCACCAACGCCTTCACTCTACAGATCTTTTTGTTGGGTCTCACTACTGAAGTCATAGGCTAACAGAGAAAGCAAAAAAGCCATACAAACAAGAAGATTCTTTACCATTAAAAAATCCCAAAAATTCTTCTTCATCTTCAAGTTTAATCCTCTTCACTAACTACTGTGAAAGGTCCCTGGCCCATGGCAGAACTATCCCCCTCAGCTACATAAAGACTGTTTTCTGGGAGATTGCTTGTTCTTACACACCTAAGAGGTACCACAGAGTGTGGCAAGAATTACACCATATGGGTGACTCTGTGCCAGTGCATGACTACGATGCCAGAGCATCATTCCAGAGCGCAACAAAGCATTACCTTAGCACAGAAGAAAAGGATTCTTTGCTTGTTTCAGACACTGTTGCATCTTCACCCAGTTGATATTCATCTTCCCCCAGTTGAGTGCTTTGAAGAATTATTTGCCCTCAACTGGATGCTGTGTCTCAGAGCAGCAAAGGTGTTAGAAAACAACAAAGGATAAAAGGATTCTGATTCTCGCCCAGTCTAGATGTGGAAGCACATTATCTAGGTTGGGTATAAATAAAACTAATAAATAATTTTAATTGTCTTTTAAAAAGAGCTTTTAATTAAACCTAAGTTACAGAGGTCAGCAAACTTTAGACAAGTACTAGATATTACTACATGACTCTACATCCACTATCACGACACTGTTAAAATGTAATATTTTTGTAACTAGATATCTAATTCTAAAATAATCATTTAGATATGGCCAGCATTTTCATATACATAATAAGTAAATGTTCAACAAACTTTTCATTGGACCTATTTTGAATCTTCTCATTTCAAAGTATATAGGCACACATTTATTAAAAAGTTATGAAGGAGCAATAAACTGGGGCGTCTCAGTCTGATCTCCCAGAATGCCTCCTTCCTGTTTTGTTGTTTTCTCTCTGGGCCCTCTTTCCATACCTCCATCTCCCATTTGCTTACACCTGCTGCTAGTGACCAGCTACATTTGCAGAACAGTTCATTGTAACCCACATCCTTCCCTCACTGACCAGGGCTGGGCCAGTCGCTGTAATAAGCAGGTTGATAGGCTTCTCTTTAAAAAACTTAAATACAATGCCATAGCCTACAACAAAGAGCAAGACTAGTGAAAGTTCAAATTATTTCTTTCTTTCTTTTTTGTTTGGTGTATGTTAAAGGGCTCTTGTTCTCTTACATAATGTAACCAGCTTGGTTTTGTCTTACTGTATTATAGTGATAAAATTGTAATTTTATTCAAATATTGATCTTAAAATAGCAAATACTATAGATTCCAGGGTGATGGAGTGTTCATCATGGGGGAGGCTCATTTGGTGTAAGAAAAGGAAAAGCAAAAGGAAGAGAAAGCTTTGGTGGCTACATCAAGGATATTTTTTTTGCCTTGAAGAAGCCATCTGTGTTTCCAAATATAAATATGTGAAGGTGAGGGGTCTCCTTATTATGCAGGTAGGGCAGAAAAAGGCTGAATCCTATCCAGCTGAGCTGGTTCTGTTGCTTTGAACCCTCTGGAAACATAAAGATCACAGTATTCCACTGTGTAGCTGCTGCATTTCTTGGTTTGTTCTGTCAGTTGGCTTTCTCTTCCCTTGGAGTATTTTTGGACTGCACCTTCAGAGAATATTTAACTCTGCTTCATCCACACTGTAAAGTGTGAAGGGTATTAATGGAATGCTTTTTCTTAACTATATTAAAATCTACGAAAACTAATTAGGCTTCTGTTGCAACATTTGTTTAACCAGATCATTATTTACAAAGTATTCCATGCAGTGGAAGGGTGAAATTCTTGAAATACTTCTACTTTAAAAGAAAATAATAGAAATTAAATGTATGTAAAGGGACGCATAAAAGGCAACTCTTAGTTCAAAACTACAGATTTAGGTTTGGGCTAGAGAGGTGTCAAGTTCTGTGATTCTCAAAGTAGACAATACTGCTGAACATGACTCATTAAAAAAACTATTTCTACTACTATCTGAGTTTAGATTCCAAATAAAAATTGAATGTTACATCCCCATTCTGTCATGAAGCTGTCTTAGTCCTCACTATAGTCCTGAAATTGTGGGGAAGGGTTATGGAATTTAAAAGCTGTAGTTCACTCCTTTTCTTGCTTTCTCAGACTCCATTCTCACAGAACTGTACTCCTGTCGTGCCTTGCTTGATTATTGAAATAAAATATATGGCTGTAGAAAGGCTGGGGGGCTACAGAAATCAACGAAGCCACAGTAATGTGCCGCAGCTGAGGCTGTGGTTCCTGACACACCCTTTTATCCATCTTGTGATGTGCTCCTCTCCCTCTCCATTCCTGCAATCTGCAGCCTTTTCCAACGTAATTCTAGAAATCCCTCTAAGGAATTATATTCTAACATAATTTCAGTTTATTTTATCCATTTCTATATTTTTATCAATACATAAATTAATATATATATATGCATGTATAAATCTATACACTTAACAGAAAATGACACCAGAATAGCTGTTGGCATTGATAAAAGACTGTATTTGCCAGTGGAGCACTAACTACTTAGAAAGACTTAGAAAAAAGCCCACTTTCGTTTAATTTAAAAAATTGTATGGCTGGATAGAGGTATAGGTGCATGTGTCAGTAGAATTTTATTTTCTCACTGATTGGCCAGGGTTTTTTCTAAATATTTTCTTTTCCTCCTTTTAAAAAAAGCAATTCTATAAAGCTACCATATCCTGAGACTGAAAATGAACTTGAATTACATTTCATTTTCATTTTGCGCTATATTTCATGGTTTACTGTTACACCTTTGGAACACAATATAAATGAATAATAGAAAAGACAATGATAAAGATAAAGACAATCATATCAAGAAAATGCTGTAGGTTTAATGTCGCTATTTAAACAGCAGCTTCCTGCCCTAATAGTCTAAAGTGAACAGTGACAGCTGCCTGTTGTTTGAAGACATCAGTAGACACTGTCATTTACTTTGAATAGGATTCAGAGAACATGTGAAAGAAAGTATACTTCTCCTATAGCATGATGACAGTAAAAGTATGTCTGGAAGATGCTAACTATTTCTGAGGTATAAATTAATAATTCTCCTCAGTGAAGATATATTAATGAAACAGCAATGCTTGAACAGTAGGTAGCACTTTTTCTTTTTTTTTAACATCTCATTTCTTGTAGGTACTGACAGTTTTCAAGCTGAGGTATATATTTCAGAGAGCAAGGTCTTGATGATATGAGCATATTGTACTATATAAATAATAGCTTTTGTGAGTGGGTCTTGGCACATTCTTTCCAGTGCCAGATTCTTTTGCTCAAACTGTTCATGTGGTGAGGGAAAAAAGGACTTGCATTTTTCAAACAGGCTTTGTTCTTGTCAGGCTGACAACATTTAAGCAAACATAATCATCTGTTTTGTCATCATTCTTGAGTGCAAATAACTTCTGAGAAAAGGTTTGCCTCATTTTAAAAAAGAAAAAATGAAAGATGTATGGGCCTGAAACCCCAGGGCCCTGCTTAGATGTCCTTACAATTTGCAAAAGCACATTTTATTAAAGACAGGGAATTGGCTTCATGGTACCATTCTTCTTTTATTGATGCCCTCATTACTGCAGGATAATGCACGATAAAGGCATGAGGCCAGGGTCCCATGTCTTTTTCCCTGCCCATCTGTGGTGGTAAATTCAATTTCCTCTGTTAACTTTATGTTTTCGGAAGTCTTTTCCTTCTCTTTGTGTACCTACATCTTTTTTCCATATTTACAATCAGAAAAAGGACTTAGTAAATGGGAAAGTGCTGTGAACCATTAATGGAGGAAAACCACTACAAGAATGACTACTTTCAGAATTTGGAATACATGTTTTGAAGTGTTTTATAACATTTTATTTTCATCCTGAAACAATGACATCTCAGCTTCAAATTTTGAAGAAGTTATCATGCTCTACTTGTCCCTTGGCAGGTCACACCTGAAATACTGGGTTCAGTTTTGTTCCCTGCTATAGAAGAGATATGTGGACAGGCTGGAGAGGGTCCAGAGAAGGGCCATGATAGCTCTGATTTTCTGGATACTTAATAGAGCTTGGAAGGTTTAACTTTACCTTTAAAATTGCTCTTGCCAAACTGAAAAACCACTTATCTCTGGGCATGTACTGAAGAAGAATATCCCTAAAACTATCAAAAATTTAATTGGCTGTAGGGCTGAGACTGGAAATAGAGACTGGGAAGCCTGTTGCATGAGAAAAAGCTGAGAGAACAGGATATAATCCCTCTTGAGAAAAGAAGGCTTAGGGAAGGTCTTCTCACCATGTTCCAGTATTTAAAAGGTGGCTACAAAGAAGATGAAGACTCCTTTTTTAGAAGTAGTCACATGGGAAAGACATGGGTAATGTGCACAAGTTACTCCTGGGGAGTTACTTCTGTCTTCTCAGAAGGGCACTCCTGAGAACAAGCACAAAATTATCTGTGAACTTTTCACATTTGTTTCAGATATGGATAAAATGTGATTTTCATAATGACTAAATAAGGCAATCTCTGTATGTAAACCTTTCTACAACATTCAGAGAAGGAAGATCTGGTGATTGTTATAAGAGAAGCTTTGCACACCATGTACAGTAACGAGGGCAAGCAGATTGCAAAAGCAGAAGCATGTGGTACAAAGCCAAAGCTTTTATGACCAACTGTAAAGAAGTGGTGAAATGCATTCCATCTGGAATGGATTATGACCCAGAAACTACTAAAAGTTGGACCTGACCATGTCTGACCTCCAAGTTTTTTGCAAAAATATTCAACTGATTTACTGTAAGAAAAACGTTAAATACTTGAACTATAAGCTTGTTTTGTGTCTTTGTATCTCTACAGAAGTTTGGCAGATCAACTGAAGGATTGTGCAGTAAAAAAAAAAATTAACTACAACAGTGGCTATTCTCAGAATCTACAATACATATTTTGAAGTGTTTTTTAAAATCTTATTCCAATCATTAACACTATTATTGATCAGGGCACCAGGAGCTTTGTTGGATGAAAGATTTTGCCCTGGATGGAAGGAAAAATATCTCTCTTCCAGTACCACTTCTTAACAGTATATCGCTGAGATATTTATAGATGCTTCCTCCACAGGCATCACAGAGAAGACCTTTGTAATGATTTTCTTTAGAAGATGTTTTTCACAAGTAGGCATTCTGGGGAGAGAAACTGACCTCTTGCCTAGCATGAGAGCTCCCCCTGATATGTCTAATAGGTCTATTGTCTCCAAGGCTGGTCAAAATTCTGTTCAGAGAAATGTATCTGTGGCTAGGTATAATAAAAATTTCCAACATTAAATCCCAAGAAACAGAACCAAGACATAATATCTTGGATGTTGTGTGTCGTATGTCCATTCAATTTCCTGAAGGTTTTCAGTTTCAGGGCAATTTCCTTATAGCTTTAAGCTTTAGCACTTTCAGGTACAGTTTTTCTTAGAGGGAAAAAAAAAAAAAAAGAAGGAATAAAAAGACTAGAAAGCAAAGAAAAATGGTACTTTTTCACCAGGGAATGGTAGGTTATAACCCAACAGTCTATCATGAAACAATACTGTTTGATTGCATCACAATCTGTTTCAGTATGATTTATGTGTTCCCAAACTACTCGGTACCATGCTGTAGGAAATATAATATATCAATTCCAGAATAAAACACCTTATTAACCTGCAAGTAGCGTACAAAACAACAAGTATACATTTGATCAAGGATCTCTTTTCAAAACACTGAAATACATCCAGGAGAAAGTTTGGAATTTAAAATTTAGGCTCCATTTCTCAGGAACAAAATAATAAGAAAACTCAAAGTACTAGTACACAAAAGCACAGCCTTTACAGTTTATTTATTGTGGTCTTGATCCTGTTCTTCAAATAAATGTGAAAGATCATTTATTTGCTGTAATTAATTCTTTGGAAGCAGGCAGAAATCCTACAGTGACGTTTAGCTCATCTTAGCTTAGATTCATCTCATGCTGGAATTTAAAGTGTAGAATATTTTGTTCTTATAAAGCTTAATTGTTCTACAACCTCCACAGTCTCTTGTAATCTTTTCTCATAGCTAGAAATGGGTCCTAAACCCTATGGAATGTTCTATCTTGTACACAGGATGTTGCATATGAACAGGTCTTGCCAGTGTTGTTGTGAACTTGTAAGTCAGGTCTAATGGTGAACTCGATTGTGGGGGCCTTGTGTGTGAGAGGTGAGCAGATTACAAATTGCTATTGATGAACACAATAAATTGTGAATGTACAGCTCCCAAGTCATTTTGCAGTAATAAAACAGACACCTCCCCTCCTCCTAGCTCTCCACTCCCAAATATGTTTAGATTTAAAACCCTCTTTTGTTCTAAACACATCTCCAATTACAAAAAATCCCAAAAACCAAAACCTCATTTGGTCTGTGAAATGTTGGGTATTTTACTTCAGTTTAGATCAAGTTATTCTGTAGTGAGGAATAAAAGGTCAGAATGCAAAAGAATCTGTCTTCATGCAAAAGCTAAACTAAAGCTGCAGTCTTTCCACTTTGTAATATTTCTATGTACCACCATTGTCCTATGTACCACACTTTGTGGTACACAGGATTCTGCAGCCAAATAAGGTAGTTCAATCACTTTAGAGAGAATGCATTATTTATTGACCAAAAGGTCAAAGGGGACCATGTGGTGCAGGGAATTTTCAGGAGGAATGGTGATCATTTGTCAAGAAAGAAGAAATGTACATTGATATGTGCAGTTATTATCCCTCTCCTGATCACAATTTGACCTTTGTCTTGCTAGGACTATATATCATCCTAAGGGAAAGGAAAGCAGCAGACAACCCACAAGCAGGCAGGAGACTGAAGGGACGATTAGAAGAGCTAAAATGAATGGAAAAGCAAGAAAAATGGGCCATTTGTACACACAAACATTACATTTGTTTTAAAGGATACAAGACACTTTTATCACAGAGGTGTAGTCTTTTCAAAATCAAAGGTTTATACTAAAGCTCAAAGAACACTTCTCTTTTGCTTTTTAAGTCAAACATTTAAAAATATTGCAACTCATAGACATCTTCAGAAAAGTAACTTTTCTACTAAACCCAGTTTATTCTGTTCTTAATTTTTTTTCCTTTCTACCTCTTTCAGGATGTGCTATTCATAGGTATATGATAAGAATAGAGGAGGGAAAAGGACAAAAAATGGCAGGTGTGTGAAAGGTTGAGTAATCCACAAATAGAAAAAAAGCAATTATGTTTTGTGACCTATTGGAATACAAAGACTGTACATGTGGCTAGGTTAAGAACAAAACACATCTTCTGCTATGATTAAACTTGCGGCACACTATTCAAATTACAGGTTCTATGCCACACAAAGACATGGGGCAGCTGTGCAGAAAGACAGGTAGAATTCGTCACTTTGGAACTTGCATTTCTTTCTGTTTCCTATCATTTTCAAAATACTTAGGATATGTCCAAAGTACTAATTGCTGAGAAAAAAAATATTTAAGGGTAATTTCTAACTCCTCTCTTTAGGCTATGTAATTTTGTAGCAATAGGAGTCATGGAAGGCAGAGATCAAGGATACATCTACCATTGTGTGCATAGATAGTTATTTCATAAAAGTTTTACATTCTTCTAGTGGGTTTGCCCTGACTCCAGCTAAGCCTCATACAGCTTCTCACTTGCCTCCACCTCTCAGCCCAAAGGTTTTACCTTAATGCCCTCACCCACCTATATACAATTCAGCAGCATAGATGGAATTTCTCCAACTCTAAGTCCCATTTTTCAGTTCTTTGTCTCCTGCTCAGGTGCTCTAGCAAAGTGCAGGAAAATAGAAATTAGTAAAATTCAACATTGTGGAATATTCAAATGCATCATTAAAGTATAACATATGAAATTGCTGAGTTGTTTTCCCCATTAGTTGGTTCTATTTCCAGATTCAAAAGTCCTTAGAAAACCAATCTTTTCCACCAAGCATTTTATTTCTTATCCTAAAATCCTAACCCAACCAAGTCAGTAGACAGTGTATCTTTTGTCTGATGCATTCAAATTACAATTTATAACCTTATCACACCAAAAAAAAGTTAGTTTTGAAAAAAGAATTGTCTTCACACTCCAACTGAAGAACAGTTTTTCTGTTTAATATATTGCTGAGCATATTGGTGGTTAAACGCTGATAACTGTACAGAATCCTTTATATCACTGGAGTTAATGATGATAAAACTCCCTTCTGGCAAACTATAGTAATAGTCATTTTCAATGTTGATTTCAATTTCATTACAAAGCCCTCTGAGGAGAAAAGGAGAGAAATGCCTTAAGCATTTTATAGTGAAAGGAAGGCATCAAGTCTAGTACAGAACCTCCTAGCACCAGCCTTTTTTGAGGATGCCATTCTAAGATAACATGTGTAGTAACCCACTACTTAATCAAATCTTTGGAGGGAAACATTCCACAAGGTGTGCCTGAGAGGAACTAAGCTTTTCTAAAAGCAGATATTCAGCCTCACATTTACAAACATTTTGCTCATGCTGAGTCAAGCAAGTAAACTTTTTGTTTAATTATAATTCACAGAAGCTTGGGACTGGCAGTCTGTAGAGCAGATCCATCTTTTCTGTCAAAACTATGATTTTCACTTATGATAGCCAAAGTTTCAGTTCATATTTCATTATTAATGCCTTAGTTAAAGGTAAGCTTAAAAAATCAGCAGGGCTGAGTCTGCCCTGTATGAAAGTAAGAAACTTCTTTTTACATTCTTCCAGCATTTGCTCTTCAGAGCTCAAGAAAATTTTGGCAACAAAGGCAAAATTTCACTGTCTGGATAAGGATACACAAATTTCAGAAAAGACTGTGAATGAAGAGACTGAAATTAGGTGGAGTTTGGTCAAGGGTCATGCCTGGCATCCACCAGAAGCTAAGTCCAGATGAGTAATTGGCAGAAGGATTATTAGTCCTGGGAGTAGTTTGTGGGTGAAATGAGAAGTCTGAACAATCCTATTAGAAAATATCAAACTCAAGCCAATTCACTGAATAATTCCCAAATAAACGGATCTTTTCCTAAGGATGAGAAGTGACATTAAAGTCTCATCATTTTTATGCTATATGAGTGGTTTATTTTTTGGTTTTTTTTGGTTTTTGGATATTCTCTGACAAAAAAGTCTCACCCATTAAATTGGCATCTAAAGACTTAAATAAAAAAGCCCTCAAAAGAGTCCAAAAGCTGCAGGAGAAAGGATTTTATAAGGTAGATTCCATCACTTTGGAATAATCTCCTAGGAAGGTGTAATATTTCAATTAAGGACAGCAATCCATCTAAGAATACACTTCAAATTTGAGTTTGTGTAAAACATTTAAGACCAGAAATTGTAAAAAAAAAAGTTTCTGACATCACAAAAAAGAGAGAAGCAGTATAATAGCTATCATAAAACTCTGAAAAGTGTCATATGGCATCTGTATTATGATGCACAGATATCTCCTCCATCACTGCTTTGCAGTCATTCTGCTACTTCACAGTTGTTTCACGTCCCTGCCAAACACTTCCAAGATTTGCCAGTATTCAGGAAAGAGTAGAAGAACTTGGCAACATCTGGACTCAAGAGGTAACTTCAAAAAAGTTATTATCAGTACACCCTATCTCAAACTTTCATGTTGAATGAGAGATCAGAACTCATCTGGAGTAGCTCTATATTTTTTCTTAAAACAAAAGTCAGAATTACCTGAATTAAGACGAACTCCAAGGCTATCATTTCCCCCATATTCAAATTATTGAAGTATCAATCATAGAGGACTCCTGCCTCAATCAATGTAAAAACTGAAACACTGTTGATGGGATCTTTATCCTGTGAGGGTTAAAAAGGAAAAATCTGTAGGCTTTAAGATGAAATTGTAGAAGAGATTCAAACATAACAGAGGCAAAAAGGAGAAAATTTAATCCTGAATAATTTATTAATGATTCAAGATTTTTAAGGAAATAATATGAATTTATTTTTTTCTTTTTCTTTTTCTTTTAATAAACTTCTTTTAAAAGCTCTAGATTAATTGATCCATAATGGATGGAGGTTTAGAAAAAGTTGAAATTATATGTTTTGGCACTTCCAAATAGAAAATGAAGAAAAATTCAGTTGTTTTATTTAGCTCGCTTCACTTAGTTTCATTTTCTGTTAAATTCAGCAAAAAATTATGTATTTGTAATACTGCCCCAAAACATTAGAGCTTTATGGCTGTCTGATATATATATCCTAGCAACCATCTTGATTGGCTGTATTCCACTCACCCTTTTCTGAAAGAACAGGTATCCAAATATAATATTTTAAAAAGCCAAAACGTTGATGGGGAAATTCAGTTTAATTCTCTTTTTGAAGACAATAAACACAATATATTTCAAAATATTCTAAATTGACAAGCTGATAGAAAGAAATTTAAAGGTTGTGTTGGTGATTTTTTCCATAAGCTATTTCTGTAATAAATTATAAAAATGAAAAATTTCCAACCAGCATATGTGCTCTAAGTAAGATAATAATGTAGTCTGCATTGGTTGACTGCATTCCAATGTGAAATTTAAAAATAGTTGGGCCAAGAAAGAAAGGGGAAGGCACAGATTCTCCAAAGCGAAATATCCACTATGTTAAGGAGGTTGTCTGGGAGGACTGAACATAAGGTTCCAATATTTTGGTGAAAATTTGTTTCTTTTCCCCATGGGTGCATGATATAGTTGATGGCATCATAGGTCTTTAGCAGTGTGCAGAACTAATGTACATAATTTTTATCAGTGAAAAGAAAAGTAGCAAATAAGTAAGAGAAATTATTCAAGGAATATTAGTAAGGAAGAATTCAATAATAGTTTTAATCCCAGACTACGAGAAGTTCAAATTTCAGTTTGAGGAAGTTCTGGCCACTTCTTTCTAATCCTACTCACATGTCTTAGTCATGTCTATGCCATCTGGGAGGCTGAGCCATGCATTGGATAGGTCTAATGAATCACATCTAGTTGCAAAGAGGCAGATTCCATGCTGTCGTGACAGGGATATATAAAGATGGTACCACCTCTCAATTTCTTTCACCCATAGAAGTGCAGGTTCTGTAATTCAATAAGTAGAAGTGGAATCAATGCAGAATTCTTAAGAACCTGCAAATATATTGGGTAGGAAAAAAAGTGCAGAACTGATGAATGCCACATATGACAAAACACAGTAATAAGAGTCCTTCTGTTCCGTCTGTAGGTGAAGAATGACTCTATGAGAAAAGATAAAGGGTGCCTGGCAAAAAAAATTAACCATATGTTCCTGCCACCCTCCTACATCACTTGCAATTTGTATAAAATATGAGCCAGGTCAGATGCAGCAAATGGATAAGGTGACTGCAGCAGGGTTCTCCCACCCAGGAGTGGGTACCAATAAAAATCTCTACTCTCAGAATGACAGGTGTGGCTTTACAGCCATTTACACATTTATGTGTAATGGATAACTTATGTGCATCAGAGCCTGCAAGGAAAAAAAGGCAAGAGAAGATTTTTACAGAGGAGGAAGGCAGCGATGTCACCAGTGGAAACATTCTAGGTTTGGTTCATCTGTGGTGTCCTATGCTGTCTTGTCATGTCATTTTAATGTACCTACTCTCTACTGATTTCTATATAAAGTGGGATAGTATTTGCTAGCTTTATGGAAGTTGTATTTAGAAAAAAAAATTTAAAATTTGGTCTTGTTGACTGTTACAGATACAAGTCATAAAAATAGACCAAAGGAGTCTCTTCAAATGGAGAGATAAAATGCATATAGAACGTTATTTCAAATTTCATAAATTGCTTTGGCTTTATTCACTTTCACTTATATATTTTTCCTTATTCAGAATGAGAAAGATTCAAGAAAGCCCTGTAGGTCATGGAGCTGTTTCTGTTACACTTTTCTCCAGTGCACACTGACTCTCAGAACGGTATTGCCATGACCAAATAATCTGGAAACCACAAAGAATTCTAAAATATATATCTATATGTGGGGGATTTCCATGAGCTTCACAATTCAAAGCTTCCTTGTCCTTACAGTGAGCAGGAGAATCATACCATATGACTCATAGAAAGACCAGTACATAATCAAAGCTTTCTGTGGAAAAAGACATGTTATAGCTTTAGAATTTTCAACAAATAGTAGTGTATTACAGGTTTTAAAATGTTAGATGTGATTATGTAAAATTTTCTTTCTTTCTGAGAGACTCAAAACCCTTTACTTCAGATAGTATGTTAAAAAGTAATAGCTAACAAAAAAAGAAAAGGAGGAAATATTGTAAAGGTAACATAATAAAGTAGTATGACTTATTCTACAGTTGTACATTAGAATGTGCAACTTTCTCATCAGATATATTTTGGCCTTAATTCTAACAAATAGCTCAAGAGAACTGTGACACGTTTAAAAATTAACCCCACTTGTAAAGAGTATGGTAAATAAAAATCCTTCAGTTTGCTGCAGTGCACATCACAAAGAGCTAGAGTTGCTAAGAAAAATAACAAGTTAAACTAATGGCAGCAACTGGTGGTTAATATCAAGTAATACATATCAAAATATGGTAATTCATTTTCCTTCACTGTCTTCTTTAATTTTGGTACTTAACTATATCTTCATATGAATTGAAATTTCTGGGAAAGACAAGCTGTATAGATCCATGGAATACACCTATACCTCTAGTTAATTAATAATGTGCAGAATGAAGTGTAGTATTCAGAAAAGTAAAAGGATGCAAACATAGTATTCCTCATCATATAAGTTGGAAAAAGTAAAATGCTCACCATGCTACAGAAAAACATGGAATTTTAATCCACTTAGCCTTGCTTAAAGCTCTTGAATCACTTAGTTTCATAATGCTCACAAAATTTAGAGTACTAGACTGTGGATTTGGGTGAGAGGGTATAGTTACATTGACCTAGCTACAGTAAAACATGGAAGCAGGGCTTTCTTTGTTATTTTTATGGTTTCATATGTTCACAACATAAAAGTCTTCCAAGGAATACTGAGGAGAGCATGACACATTGAGGATTTTATGACCACCTGATGTATCTGTAAGACCTAAGGTTGTACTAATCCTGCTATGAGAGCCTACTAATACCAGCTTTGAGAAAGCAAGATGCATCATTTAGCCATTTTGGAGTTTGGGCATCTAGATACCAAAATGAGTCAGTGAATCTAAATACTAAGTCCACCCAACTTCATTCAGATGTCATGGGTTCACAGTCTGATTTTTTCTTTCTCTCTTTTTTTATGTGTTATTATGGTATTATTCATATGTGGATTTTGAAAATAACTTTATTTTCAAATATGTACATTTTGACTGAAATATGTTCAAATAATTCGTCTGTCAATTTCTAAAGATAACATGAGAGCAAAGAGCAGTTCCTACTTTTCACAGTTTTCATGCTTTCTGTCCCTTTTTGCAGGACTGTGTAAAGGCAGGAATATTGCTGTTCTGTATATTTACATTAAGGACAGAACAATAGAATCGTTTGGGTTCAAAATGATGGGCTTCTCTAGTCCAACATCCCACATTTTCAACTAGATCGGGTTTGTCAGAGCTCAATCCAACCTGACTTTGACTGTTTCTAGGAATGGGGCATCTACCACTTCTCTAACCAAGCTCTGCCAGTTTTTGACCACCATCACCTTAAAAATTTTCTTCTTTATTTCTAATCCAAGTGGACCTTCTCATAGTTTTAAAACCCCTACCCCTTGTCCTATCACAACAGGCCCAGCACAAGAGAGATGCTGACCTGTTGGAATGAGTCCAGCTGAGGGTCATTAAGTTTTTCACAGTTCTGGAGCCCCTGTCCCATGAATACAGGCTGACAGAGCTGGGGCTGCTGCTCAGCCTGGAGAAGAGAAGGCTCCAGGGACACCTTCTAGCAGCCTTCCAGCACATGAAGAGAGCTTACAAGAGAGCCAGAGAATTTTCTTAAGGGTATGTAGGGATAGGACAGAGGAGAATGGCCTTAAGCTGAAGGAGGGTAGATATTTAAATTAGATCCTAGGAATAAATAGTTTCCTGTGAGAGAGGTGAGTCACTGGAACAGGCTGCCCAGGGAAGCTCTGGACTCCACATCCCTGGAGGTGCTCAAGCCCAGGGTGAATAGGACTCTGGGTAACCTGGTCTTGTCAAGGTGGCCCTGTCCATAGCAGGTGGATTGGACTTAGCTGATGTTCAAGGTCTCTTCCAACATTAACCATTTTATGGTTCAATGATATTTCTATAGCCCCCTTTAAATACTGAAAGGCCACCTAAGGATTCCCCAGAGCTCTCCTACAGGCTGAACAAATCATGCCATGCTTGAGTATGTTGAGCTGGGCTTCTTTGCAGAAATGTCTCTTCTGGGACAAATGCCTGCATTATTTTCAAAATGCACAATAAGGAATTTTTGTGTAATGTCTTTAAATGACAGAAGTTAAAGTAACTCTGCTATTGAGATTTGAGCACTACATCTGAGACTGGTACAGAAGCAAAGAAATAATCTGGTAAAGCTATTTTAAGCAAGGAAAATATGCATATAAATATGTAGTGCATTATATTATAATTCAGTTGCCTGCTTCTCACACCGCACAAGAAAGAATACTAATGAATATGGGCATAAATAATCAGTGCACTCATCAAACTATAGTTCAGTAAAAAAGTAAATTAATGAATTAATGCAAAACTAAAATCATGACTTTCTATTTATCCCATGCAGATTAATAGATATATGATTAGCAAGTATTCATGAACATCAGTTATTTTTTCTCCTCCCCAGTAACAACTCTGTAGGTAAGATGTTTTTCTACATTCTAGGATTGCTAGAAAAGGGAAAGAGACAATGCTATCTAAGTGCTGATGTCATTAGCAATACAGTTTTCTTTCTATCTGTACTATTTGCAAGTAATATTAAATAAATAAATAAAATGCTCTCTTTGGGTGAAGGCTAGAATTCTTTGTATCACTGTGCAAATGAATACTTCTGTAGTGAGGAATGAGCAGAACAAGTTTTATTAATGTCTGCTGTAAAAACTAAAGTAACAGGAAAAGTTCATGTGTGTGAATATAGTTTTCCTAAAAGATGGAAAAATGCAGTTATTTATTTATCTGAATTTCAGATGGAGCATGGAATAGTACCAGAGACTATCTGGAGACTAAAAAGCAACATAATCATGAAAGAGAGTGTTCATCAGTTTTAGTTAAATTGATTAAACTGCTTCTCAGATAGATATTTTGGTCTGTAGCAGAGTAATTGAAATAAAGGGTCTATTCCAAAGAGACCAAAGCAATTACTAAAATACAAGACATAAATAAATCATAATTTATTATGCTTAATAAAGGGGTAATTAAATAAAATGCAATGGGGTTTCATGTGTTATACTTAAGAAGCCGTGACAGATGGCCTACTGATACCATCTTAATTTGAACTCCAGTGACATTCTAGAAAGTGGAAATCTGAAGTGTTCTATACCGCTTCTCTGTTTCAAATATGATGGAAACACACTGCAGATACAAGCACTTAAATAATTTCAGAAATATTTCTTAATTTTTTTCCAAATTAAATTACAGGTTGCCTTGTAACTAAAGCAAAAACATTTAATTTTCCTATAACTAATGCTATTAAAAGCTGAGGTATAATAACGCCTTCAGTAGAATAATGTAGAATAATAAGCTGTGTTGGAAGGGATTTATCAGTATCATCACGTCCAACTCAGCCCTGCACAGCACATCCCCAACAGTCACAACATGTGTTTGACAGTGTTGTTACGATGTTTCTTGGCCTTTGTTAGGCACGGTGCTGTGACCATTTCCTGTTCCACTGCCCAAACACCCTCTGGGTGAAGAACCTTTTCCTAATATCCAATCTAAACTTCCCCTGACTCAGCTTCATGCTGAGTTTCCTTGGGGTCCTGTTGCTGGTCACCAAAGAGATCAGTGCCTGCCCCTCCTCTTCCCCTCATGAGGAAGTTGCTGACTGCAATGAGGTCTCTACTCAGTCTCCTCTTCTCCAGACTGAACAGACCAAGTGACCTCAGCTGTGAGTGGGTATTGGATATAGGGTATCGAATTCCAAGGTCTGGGAATGATTGGCATCTGACTCCATTGATTCAGAATGCTGAACAATTGCTTTATTAAAACTATACTATATTACATTTATACTATGTTATAACTATACTAAAGAGATACTATACTATACTATACTATACTATACTATACTATACTATACTATACTATACTATACTATACTATACAAAAGATACATACTAAAGAAAAACCTGTGACTGTCTGCCACAGCCAGGACACAGCTTTGACCCAAGTGGCCAAGGAAACAAAACAATCCTCAGCAGAATCCAATTGACAAATCACTTCAGGTTAACAATCTTCCTAACACATTCCACATGTGCAAAAACAACAGAAGCAGAGAATAGAGATAAGACTTGTTTTCTCTTCTTCTCTGTGATTCTCCAGGAAAATCCTGTGAGAGAAAATTATGTCTCTCTCTGTTCAGAGAATGTGAATGCCACAAGGGGGGGCTTTCCCTCAAAGGCCCTTTACCATCATCATTGCCCTCCTTTGGACACTCTCTCTAGTTTAATGACTTTTTCTATTGTGGCACCCAAAGCTGCACCCAGCCTTGGAGGTGAGGCCACCCCAGTACAAAGCAGAGCAGGACAATCCCCTCCCTTGCCCAGCTGGCCATGCTGTGCCTGATGTCCCCCAGGACATGTTTGGCCCTCCTGGCTGCCAGGGCACTGCTGGCTCATGTTCAACTTGTCACAGACCAGGTCCCATTCCAAAGCTCTGCTTTCCAGCCTCTCCCTTCCCTGGCCTTTAAAAATACCCAGGGTTGCCCCATCCCAGGGACAGATTCTGGCACTTCCCCTTGTTAAACTTCATAAGGCTGGTAATTGTCCATTTCCAATTTGTCGAGGTCTTTTTGCAGCAGTTGTACTAATGATGGGCAAACATTTTAGCCAGCAGTTAACACCCTACTATAGCTAATACAAAACCTTACAGTTTTCCAAAATTTACCCAGAACACGAATGTATTCTGTTTGCTATGTAAGGAGTTTAAAGTTACATTGAAATTGTGAGACTGAGAACATTTCTCAGAAACCAGAATGCACTGCTGGTGTTGCATTTTCATGAGACAAGTGAGATGAGTCTCAGTGATATAGAACTTCATTTCCCTTCCCCTAATACAAATAATGCAGCTGAAATCCGGTTACAAGGCAGACAGTCATAGTATGAGCCAGCAGATTTGTAAAAGGAGAGGGTCATGGAGCCAGGACTAGTGATTGTATGGTGTTGCATTGATCATGACTCCCCAGTCTAAAATGTCTGTAATCAAACAATGTGAATGGTACTTGTGAACTTGTGTAATTAATCTATATTTCTAGATAAGATTAAAAAATTTTATGTGTGTGTATTGCACCACTCAGATTTTTATGTTGTTGTAGGATGAGTATGAATTTTTGTGAAAAGTTTAATAAGAGTATTAGAATGTTATAATATTTTAGAATGCTTTTTCATCCAAGAATACCAAGCTTAAGCACATTAATGAAAACAAACAATTAGGAAAATTTGAATGCATTCTGCTTGTGGATTCCTGTTTGAAGTGGATTACCAGGTGAATTACACATGGTTGCAATTGGTATTTTCTTAATTTTTCATTAGAAGTATTGGACTACTTTTTAAACATACACTTAATCCTCATTAAAAGCCTAGAAACAATTTCTCCAGCATAACTGCCAATTGATTAATATTCTGAGAGAGTGCTCATGTATCCTTTTACAAACTACACAAGAGGGTATTAGAGAATTTTAGGATCACAGCATACTGAGCTTTCAGACAGCCAGAGGCACTGGGTCAGTATGTCAAACACTTGAAGAGCTCCCCAGTGTTTAGACAACACATTTATTTGTCTGCATCCTCATGCTGAGCTCCACCTCCCTCTGCCCCGGCCCTGACAGTGAGACTTAGGGGAGGTGGGGTGGGCTGGGGGTGATGAGGGTCTGAGATGTGGCCACAGATCTGGGTGTCAAGCTGTCCCCACACAGACAGGAGTGACAACAGGTAGTCCATGTTGGTCATTGTCTTCATATGCCTGAGTTATCAATTGCTCCGCTGCATTCATGCAAATCTGACAAAAAACAAAACTTTTTCTCGGGAAGCCAAGGGCTGGGCTGGCACCACTCTCGCTCACCCTGTTACGATAGCAGCTCTGTCACAGCAGGCAGAGCATGGGCAGGGGCTGAGTCACCAGGAGCTGGCAACGGTGTAAAAAGAACTGCACTGTATAATATTTATTTTATTATTGCAAGGCCCAGTCTGGCCACAGTAGTCATGAACAAGGTGTAGAAGCAGGGACCTACATTCATGGTTGTGGTGGGTTAGCTTTGGCTAAGGGCCGCAGTCCCGCCACAGGGTTCACTCTCTGCTTCTCCTCAATGGGACAGTGAGAACAGTGGATGAAAAATCACTGTTGCCTGAGATAAAGCCAGAGAAGTTGCTGAATGGTTACTGTCATGGGCAAAATGGCTTAGGGAAACTTAATTTAATATATTGACAATTAAAATAGATTTTGGCAGTGAGAAACTGAGGCAAAAATTAAAACTATATCTTCCCCTTTCCCAGCTTCAACTTCATGGTGTTGGGGGGTGAGGAATAGGACTTATGGTCACTAAGTAACTGTGACTCTGCTGGTCCTTCCCATGGTCCTGTAGTCTACTGGCTACAGCTCCTTACAGTGCATGTCCTTAACAATGGCTGCAGTGTGAATTTCTGCTTCATTGTGGACTCTCTGTGCATGCCCAGGCAGCACCTCCTGCCCCTCATCCTGCTCTCTCCTTGGTGCTTACGTTGCTGATTCTCAATTTTCACCGCTCTCTCCTCTGCTTTTCCAGCTTTTTTTTCCCGTTTCTTAAATATGTTTTCACAGGGGCACCACACGTTTGGCCGAGTTATCTCCTGTGATGGGTCTGCTGGAGCCAGCTGGAGCCAGCCTGCCTCTCCTGACAGAGCCCATGTAGCTCCCCTCACCAGCATCTCTCCAGAGACAGCCAGCACACGCATCACGTACGTGCACTTTCATGTGGCCCAGCTCTCTGCTCTAGAAACAGTTTTGGGTTCTGCGTGACTGCACTGGAGAGTTTGAACTGCTCACCTCTTAACATGAGCAAGAGCACAAAAAAATTATTTACGGAGTCAGAAAAGATCGTGACAAGAATGCAAGAATACAAGAGTGCAAGATGATGCAGTGTATACCAAAACTTCTGGTTAACCAGGAAGAATCTACTCAGAAAAGAAATAGCATATCTATCAACTTGCTGCATTAATATCTCAGTGACAATGTTTCTATACCTCACAGAGGTTATATGAAAACATCACCCGTGTTTTTGCATCTTAAACTGAAGTGCAGTGAGATTGGTGGTGTAATATAGAGTGGTATGCATACCATGGGGTTACAGATATGCATAGCAACTGAGCAAAGCAAGAGCTAGTTAATCCACGTTTAAATTACTATTTTCAATCCAGGCAATTAAAATCACTCTTACTGAGATTTACTGTGTTAGCTAGCATTTCCCAGGAGTGTAGGATATGAAAAACAGTCCAAATATTATCAAAGTTAACTTTTTAAACCACAAATTAAACAAAAAAGACACTAAGCTATTTAAATGTTATCCAAAGGAGGACCAGGGGGATGGAGAGAGGTCTGGAGGGGAAGCCTTATGAGGAGCCCTAATGTCATCTTTTTTTCAGCCTAGAGAAGAGGAGTCTGAGGGTTCACCTCATTGTGGTCTTCAGTATCATTACAAGGGGAAGTGGAGGGGCAAGTACCAATCCCTTTACTCTCGTGCCCAGTGGCAGGACCCAAGGGAATGGCCTGAAGTTGTGTCAGGGGAAGTTTAGGTTGGATATCAGGAAAAGGTTCTTCACCCAGAGGGTGGCTGGGCACTGGAACAGGCTTCCCACGGAAGTGGTCACAGCACCAGCCTGACAGAGCTCAAAAAATGTTTGGACGATGCTCTCAGGCACATGGTATGATTCTTGGGCTGTTCTGTGCAGGGCCAGGAGTTGCACTTGATGATTCTTGTGGGTCCCTCCAACTTAAGATATTCTATGATTCTATGATTTTATGGTATTGATAACAGTCCTTGAGCATTACTTGAGCTCAAACTTTCTCCTTGCAGGATATCTGCCCTCACAAGAAGCTGAACTACGTGGTTTCATAGCAGCAATCTTCTTGGTCTGTGGCACGGGAGAACAAACAATTCTTCTTACTCAGGTGTTCTTCATCTAGCAGCCAAGGTAGCTGAATGCATATGTTCAGGCAGAATGTTAATTTGGGTAAAGAAAATATTCTTCCCCACCAGCTCTGTAATGTCCCTTTAAGAGAGTGGTTTTTTACTGCAGATGTTATAGGAGGAAGGTTTTGCTAATCTTTCTAAAGGTGAACTAGAGAGCTCTTCAGACAGATCATTTGTGTTCAGCTGTCATTCTAGCACAATGACAAAATCTGTCTTAACGGCTGTTGAGAAAAAGGGTGACAGCAATTTTTAAAAGCAGTGTAAGTCAGCAAAATTTAAAATCCAGCTTTTACAGGGAAAGCAATGTTTTCTGATCTCTGTATTTTCTTTCTTTTTGAGGGTCTGTTAAGCGCAATTGTAGATTGAATGTTTTTCTACAGAAAAGCTATAAGATACTGTAAAATTATAGAACTTCCAGAGCAGCCTGAAAAGAGAAATCCCTAACAGATCTTGCATCCAAAAACACTCATTTGATTGTTGCAACTCCTACCAGAAAATACATACTTGATATATCATGGACCAAAAGAAATGCTCAATTGTATAGAATTCCTGAGTATTAATATATTAAGTATATATCAAGAAAGCTGATGCAGCTGCACATGAGAACTATATATATTCCTGAAATATGTGTATCACCAGAGTTTATTAAAATTTAAACAAAGACAAGGGAATTTACTTTTTAATTGGTCCCACAAAATGGTAGGTTTTGGTAAAGGTGGATAAAGTTTCAATGTCACTCAGTTCACAATTTTGAATAAGTTTTCTGTCCTGTTTTTTTTTCAGTTTTGCTTGTTATATGCACTAAATGTGATGACTTTAGGAGATCTTCTAATTAACCTCTGTTACCATGGAAAAACAGTTTTACCTTTTCAGTATGTTCAGAAAAAAAAAAATTATTTGGTCAGTTTCAAAGAAAGAAACCATTTCTCTGTTTATCTAAAAGCTAGAGACATTCCTCTTCAGTTTAAGCACCGAAAAAACTAAATAACTTTAGTGGTAATATTTATTTTACAAGTAAGTTCTATAATAGAACTGTTCACTTAACACATAAGAAATATTTGTTTTAATCATAGAATCTTGTAGATTGGAATAGATCATTCATCCCAGCTTTTAACCCAGCACTGCCAAGTCTATCACTACACCCTTTTCCTAAGTGTCACATCTACACCTTTTAAACACCTTTTGCGACAGCAATTCAACCGCTTCCCTGGGCAGCCTTTTCCAATGTTTGCAACCCCTTCTGTGAAGAAATTTTTCCTAATATCTCATCCAAACCTCCCCTGGTACAAACTTGTGGCCATTTCATTTTGTCCCACCTCAAGTTATTTGGAAGAAGAGACTGACATTTTCCTACCATCTGTCAAAATACAGACTTCTTTAAAATGACAAAAAAAGAAAATAAAAGCCCACTAATTTGTCACCAAAAAAAAAAAAAGTGTTTCAATGACTACTATCTGTGTATAACTGTTTTTAACATTATTGAAAGTGGCTGTAATTTAAAATATTTATTTTGGATATTTAGAAGCAGGTATACATATATAGAAATATATATATTCATATGTTTTACATGTGCAAGCTGGGGCATTAAATTATATCTAAAAGACATGTTTGAACTAACACAAAGTCAAAAGACGTTGAGGAAACTTCCCTTTTGTCAGGTTAATTCAATCAGAATTGATTCTAGTATGCTGCATGCTGGACCAGCATGCTGTACATCTATGAATGAGTATACTCTGCAAAAGAGATCTAATTCTGGTCTCCTATTTTTATATTGGTACATTCTAAAGGAAATTTATCTATTTAAGTATCAGGCAAGATAGAATAAGCTTTTTTTCTCTCACTAGAAAATGTTCTCTGTTCTATGACCTGAAACAAACACATGCCTCCTAAGTCTCAATTATCCAAACCACATGCCACATTAATCGATATTTTAGTAGAATTTTTCCAGTAGTGTGTTTCTTTAATTCAGACTGTTAAATGCTGAACCTAATAGGTGGTATGGAACCAGGAACTCTGAATCAAGAAAAGTAATATTCAGAGCATGTGTATCTTCATCTTCAGTGATTTAAACACTTTCAATTGTGAACTGCATTCTGCTTTTTCTTTGCAACACATGTAAAAGTTTTGGGAAAAGTAACTAAGTATGGGAACCTTGATTAAGGCCCCAGTCACTACCAAGTAGATAATTTCATGTAGCCTACAGTTAGTTTTTTGTGTACTCAGCTATTTGTGGCAGTATTATGACAATATGGTGGTTAAAACTAATAAAACCCCTACGGATCTCAATGAACTTATGAGTACTTGATGCTACTTAAAGTGGGTCATATTACTTAATCCCAGTCTTAAGGTGTCACTCAGAAAATGTGACTTACATAGGAATTCAGCCATAGGATAAAACAGGTTTAACAGAACATTTTCTTCCAGAGAAGGACATCCTGAATAAAATGGAACAGTGTGGGTAGTGCAGAAAATCTCAGCCCTGATGGCCATAGCAATGCTGTAAGGCCTTGAAATAAGTACATTGACAAAAACCAGGAGAAAATTATAGACCTCAGATGTAGACTGTTAATATTTTTATATTTTCTGGTCATCAAAATGTCCAGTTTCTTTATATTTGATTTTTGTGTTCAGCATTGCCAAATCTAAGATAAAAACAGAAAAAAAAAGTAAAAAGAAAAAAAAGGAAATTATTTTTCTATCGTTCTTGGATAGTTTCTGCTATGGAATTGAAGGGAAAATGTGTGTCTTTACAGTTCAATTTATAGACTAAAATAAAACCTTTATAACAAGGAAATAGTCCCCTCTGCCTTCTATAAGATGAAATCCTGGCTGCATTATGTCACAGAGGAACTGTTATAAATACCTTCACTTACATCCAGATTTCCCCACAAATTTTCAAATTAGTTGTAATATTCAGTAGATCACTATGTCATTCCTACTCAGTTCTATCTTCATGCTCTTCTATGACAACACTCAGCAGAAAAGGACATGCACTCATATTTTTCTGACCGCAGTTACCATGGAGCTGTCAGTCACAAGAACAGAGCCATCACAGGTCAGCACCTTAAAATATTTATCCTTGGCCAGCTGTGATTCCGTGACTTTACTACTCTGGCTCTTGCACATGGAAAAACTTACATTGCTACATAGAGGCAAGAAACAGTTAATAATCTTCCTGAAAATGAGAAAGGTTTTATGCCAAGTCCCTAAGGAAGTATATTCCCTACTAAAGAATTGGAAAACTTCGCTATTTCTATTATGCTATTTTTGCTTCATCTGCCTAATTGATAGGTTCATTAAAAAGGAAAATAAAAGATGCAGGAGTATGCAGAAAAAAAATTTACATGCAAAAGCAAACACAGAGTATAATGCTCTTGGAAGGTCCCAGTCTCTAAATCCTGACTTCCCTCTGCCTCCAAGACATGACTGCAGAATAAGCACTTTTTTCAACAAAGCTGTTCAGCCAAAGATGGAAGGAATAATTCAGGATTGTATTCCCTTCCACTGAGTCTGTTGATGACAGTTCCCATGAAGTGGAAAGGCTCAGATAAGGACTGTTGTGACTTAGGTATTTCTTAGTTCAACTGAGTGTTTTAATAACTTATTTCCTAATAGTTAATAATTAATTGGATCTCCCTTGGATATTTAAGGTGGAAATGGTAATATTTCAGTGACAAATAGGAAACCTCTCAAGGTTATAGTTTTGGAACAGAAAATGGATTGAATTCAGTATATAACCAAGGATGATGGCAGGTTTCCAGTATTAATTCTCATCTACTTCGGAGTGAAACTGTTGCACTTTTTGCTTCAAAATATGAGTTTTCCTTTATAAAGTGTTCTAACTTTTAAAAAATCAGCTAAAATTCTTACATCAGTTAAAAAATAAATAAAAGGGATTTGGGATGCCACTGAGAAATTGGGGCGGTGGGGGGAGTATCTTTATGAAAAACAAAGGAAAATTTGCATTTTGGCTCAAGACAAATAACTATCCCCTGGGAACCTTTCTGTTGACTCATCAAGTCCTGTGCCAAAATCATGGGACAGGGAATCGGAGCACTGTTTTTTCTGTATCCTATTGCTCCAAAATACTGTTTGGTGTCAGTGAAATCATATTCTAGACTCTTGTTCCGATTTTGGAACATCGGAACATTTGTAACAGTGTGCTTATTAAGGGTTGTGAGAAAAAATAAAAAAAAAAATTAAAGAAGGCTTTTACCATCTCCATCAGCATAAAAGTATGCAGACAATTTCTAAATACCTAGGATATTTCTAAGGGAACTGAGAAGTTTTCCATGTTTCACTAAACAACCGAAAAAACCCCTATAAAATATAATTATTTCAATGAAAGAAAAATCATGAGATCTGACCCCTTGCTCTTTTTATTTTTTGTACTCATACTGAATAAAAACAACCCCAAAACCAACAAACACAGAACTTGAATTTATTGCTTCAGTTACTGCATGAATAGGGCTTATTCCATGTAGACTCTTATATACATGATACAGAGTCTGCCATATTGACTAAAAATCATGTTAAAGGAATGAATGAAAAACTGATTCCCTAATCTACAATCAATGTGACATCTCTTCAATATCAGCAATGCTCCTACGATTCCCAGCATAATGTCCAACCTGCAAAGCTTCTTTTCCCTGCTCTTGCAGGTCCCATCTTGCAACTCTAAAAAGGTCTTACATTTTTCTGATATTTTTCCTATAATTGTAATCTGTGATGCTTTTGCAAGTACAGAATATTATGTCCAAATTCTGACCACATTAACCAAGCAATGGTAAACCATTTGGAGAGACACCATTTTTTAAAAATTGTTGGTAAATAGGATGCAGCAGAGGCGGACAAATTTCTCCCACTGAGTGGGATGGCTGAAAGAGAGGATGAAAACTGTAATTTTGCTACAGAACTATTCCTCAAAAGTTTGACTATCCATTAAAAAATATTCCCCAGGTTACAGCTCATATTTTCCTTACCCATACTTGGGGATACAGGCGACGAATGTAACAGACAGCAGAAAGGAAGGGTGGCAATGTGAAGAGTGTATCATCTATAAGGGTGCGGCATTATGTTTTCTTAGAAATGTAGAAGAGAAGGCTTGTAAGGAGGAGGATGGAGTGGGGTAATATGCTGAGTTACAAAAGGAAAACAGAAAATGTTAGGGTTTTTAAGTATCATTATAGAAGGCAAAGGTTTGATCATTATTAGGAATTTATTTTTATATACTCCAGGCTGTTGAATCCTGGTTGACTGCTAGACAGAGAACATGACTGAAAGGATTCTATACAAATGCTATCATGTGGGAAGGGAGGGCCCAAAAGGAATCTAAGTTTCCATTTCACTACTTGTACTTTCACTAACCTGAGGGCTCTTCTTATGTCAAGTCCAAGGCTAATAATGATACTCTTTGCCTGGAGTAATAAAGAAGACGGGCAAGAGAGCCACTTTTTCATTCTTATATTCTCCAGGGTAATCACAGATGCAGTACAACAAAGTAGAGTGGATTGGAAAGCCATCCCTCTCTGGAACTCAAATTAATGGACTTTCACATATAGCACAGAGGCTGTGTTCTATTAGTTGTGGCCCCATCTCTCTGGCCAGAGGGTGCCAGCAATAGGCAGACCTTTTCAGGGCATTGTCCTGGGGAAGGCTGTGAGCTGATCAGGGAAGGGACTGGTCACCAAGATATGATATGCCGTGACCCCAAGACGGTGATAAATAGCAGGGACCACAGGACCCCAGGAGGCCGAGCAATTGTTCCGCTATGCCATACATATTAAGAAAAACACCACCCTTGCTGACAGTCTGAACCAGATTGGACCGCATTGGTTGCCAAATCCAAACACCAGCACCACTGGCCAACTAGGAAATCACTCCTTGGTAAACAGATCTCCTCAACATGTCCCACGTGTTCTCATCAACAGGTGCAGCAAGTAAAGATAAGAACTGATAACCAGTCCCTCCCCTGATCAGCTCACAGCCTTCCCCCGGACAATGCCCTAAAAAGTTCTGCCTGTTGCTGGCACCCTCTGGCCAGAGAGATAGGGCCAAAATTACTCACCTACCTATTAGATCCTGACAGAGAAATACAGGCCAAAAAAACCCAACCAAAAAAGCCCAGAACTGCCACTGGAAAACATGAAGTGCAGGGACATAGACCATAGCGTGCCCAATTGATCCCCATTAAAATCGAAAGAGTTAGTTTCACTTCCACAAAAAAAAAAATTGTATTTTCTTTCGGGAAGGGAAATGGGACCTTCAAAACAGAAAAGAAGGCTTACAAACACTCTGGAATGGGAGATAGGATTGAACGAAATGCAAATGAAAAAAAAAATCAAAAAACCAGGATAAAACATTTAGGGACTACAAGGAAAAGTTCTGGAAGGAGATGATGTGCAGTACAAAGGACCAAAACTCCCAAACTCAAGGTCATGGATGCAGCAAAAGCAGGGGAAAAAAATCAAGGAGGAAGGCACACCACTGACGGAAAGAGAAGAAAAACATGGCAGGGTAACTGGAAAGAAAAAATAAAAACAAAAGACCAGAAAAATCTTTGCCAAAGTGAACGCCTCAAAAGGAATGGGATGCCATGAAGTGCAGCGATATGAACCACAGCTTCCTCAAAGTGATCCCGACTGAAATCCTGGAAACAGAATAAAATGGCAAACAAACACTCAGTAACTGAGACACGATAAAAGGAAATGAAACTGAACAAAAAAAAAAAAAAAATAGGAAATATAAAAATCACAAGGAAATGGAATGAAATCACATGAGGTACTATGCAAAGCACTAACACTTGCCAATACCAAAATTCAAAAATGCTGCAAAAAAAGAGAAAGCATAGAGGAGGAAGACAGAGCTCTGAGGTGAAGAGAGAAAAAAAATGGCAGAGATAGTGAAAAAGACAAATAAAGGATAAAAGGAAGGCCATCAAAAGGCATGGCATACCATCAGGGGCAGGGACTGCCACCAAATATTGCCCCCATGGTTCCCATTGAAATCGCAAGATTTCGATTCCCGACCAGAGAGAAAGCATTTCCGGGAAAGCTTTGGTGCAAGTCCCTGCCCTTGATGGTATGCCATGCCTTTTGATGGCTTTGACTTTGGCTGAGATTTTTTTTTTTTTTTTTCATTTTTTTAAGTATCCACGCTATGTCTTTCCTATCTTCCCCTCCAAGTTGTGCCTGCCTCCTTGATTTTTCCCCTGCTTTTGCCACAGCTGTCAGGTTAGTTCTGGCCTCTTTCGGTCCTTTGCACTGTACATCATTGCCACCCAGACCACTTTCTCTTAGTCACTCAATTTCCCAATTTTTTTTTTTACTCCTTCAATTTCATTTCCTATGATGGTATCTCCATTTCAGAGTGCTCCTTAGTCCTTCTTATTTGTTCTGCCCTTCAGCGCGGTTCAATTTTTGCAAGCCTAGGGGTATTTGGTGCGTGTCCCTGCCCTTGATGGTATGCCAGGCGTTTTGATGGCTTTGAATTTGGCCGAGATTTTTTTTTTTTTTCTTTCAGTATCCACGCTATGTCCTTCATATCTTCCCCTCCAAGTTGTGTCTGCCTCCTTGATTTTTCCCCTGCTTTTGCTACAGCTGTCAGGTTAGTTCTGGCCTCTTTCGGTCCTTTGCACTGTACATCATTGCCACACAGACCACTTTCTCCTAGTCACTAAATTTCCCAGTTTTTTTTTTTTCTCCTCCAATTTCATTTCCTTTGATGGTATCTCAATTTCAGAGTCCTCCTTAGTCCTTCTTTTTTGTTTTGGCCTTCAGCGGGGATCAATTTTTGCAAGTCTAGGGGTATGTGGTGAGTGCCCCGGCACTGGAATGAATGCCATGCCTTTTGATGGCTTTGAATTTGTCGTCCATTTTTTTTTTTTTTCATAATTTTAAGTATCCACGCTATGTCCTTCATATCTTCCCCTCCAAGTTGTGTCTGCCTCCTTGATTTTTTCCCTGCTTTTGCAACAGCTGTCAGGTTAGTTCTGGCCTCTTTCGGTCCTTTGCACTGTACACCATTGCCACACAGACTACTTCCTCCTAGTCAATAAATTTCCTTTTTTTTTTTTTTTTCTCCTTCAATTTAATTTCCTTTGATGGTATCTCCATTTCAGAGTGCTCCTTAGTCCTTCATATTTGTTTTGCGCTTCAGCGCGGTTCATTTTTTGCAAGCCTAGGAGTATGTGGTGCGTGTCCCTTCATTGGTATGAATGCTAGACGTTTTGATGGCTTTGAATTTGGACGAGATTTTTTTTTTTTCATTAAGTATCAACGCCATATCCTTCATATCTTCCCCTCCAAGTTGTGTCTGCCTCCTTGATTTTTCTCCTGCTTTTGCCCCAGCTGTCAGGTTAGTTCTGGCCTCTTTTGGTTCTTTGCACTGTACATCATTGCCACACAGACCACTATCACCGAGTCACTAAATTTCCCAATTTTTTTTTTTTTTCTCCTTCAATTTCATTTCCTTTGATGGTATCTCCATTTCAGAGTGCTCCTTAGTCTTTCTTATTTGTTCTGCCCTTCAGCGCGATTCAATTTTTGCAAGCCTAGGGGTATGTGGTGCGTGTCCTTGCACTGGCATGAATGCCATGCCTTTTGATGGCTTTGAATTTGGCCGAGATTTTTTTTTTTTTCATTTTTATAAGTATCCACACCATATCCGTCAGAACTTCCCCTCCAAGTTGTGTCTGCCTCCTTGATTTTTTTCCCTGCTTTTGCAACAGCTGTCAGGTTAGTTTTGGCCTCTCTTGATCCTTTGTGCTGCATCTCATTCCCGCCCAGACCACTTTCTTGAAGTCATTACATCTCCCCATTTTCTGGGTTTTTGGCGGTATTTTTAATTGCATTTCTTTCCATCATATCTTCTTTCCAGAGTGTTTGTGAGCCTTTCTTTTCAGGGTCGCAAGATTTCGTTTCCCGTCCCGACAGGAAATTCCATTCCCTTTCAGGGCGGGAAATGAAATCTTGCGATTTCAATGTGAAACAAAGGGGGCAAGCTTTGGTGCAAGTCCCTGCCCTTGATGGTATGCCATGCCTTTTGATGGCTTTGAATTTGGCTGAGATTTTTTTTTTTTTTTTCATTTTTCTAAGTATCCACGCCATGTCTTTCCTATCTTGCCCTCCAAGTTGTGCCTGCCTCCTTGATTTTTCCCCTGCTTTTGCCACAGCTGTCAGGTTAGTTCTGGCCTCTTTCGGTCATTTGCACTGTACATCATTGCCACCCAGACCACTTTCCCATAGTCACCAAATTTCACAATTTTTTTTTTTTCTCCTTCAATTTCATTTCCTTTCATGGTATCTCCATTTTAGAGTGCTCCTTAGTCCTTCTTATTTGTTTTGTCCTTCAGCGGGGATCATTTTTTGCAAGCCTAGGCGTATGTGGTGCGTGTCCCTGCACTGGAATGAATGCCATGCCTTTTGATGGCTTTGAATTTGGCCCAGATTTTTTTTTTTTTCATAATTTCAAGTATCCACTCTATGTCCTTCATATCTTCGCCTCCAAGTTGTGTCTGCCTCCTTGATTTTTTTCCCTGCTTTTGCAACAGCTGTCAGGTTAGTTTTGGCCTCTTTTGATCCTTTGCGCTGCATCTCATTTCCGCCCAGACCACTCTCTTGCAGTCATTACATCTCCCCATTTTCTGGGTTTTTGGGGGATTTTTTCAATTGCATTTCTTTCCATCATATCTTCTTTCCGGAGTGTTTGTGAGCCTTTCTTTTCAGGGTCGCAAGGTTTTGTTTCCCGTCCCGAAAGGAAATTCCATTTCCTTTCGGGACGGGAAACGAAATCTTGCGATTTCAATGGGAACCAAGGGGGCAAGCTTTGGTGCAAGTCCCTGCCCTTGATGGTATGCCATGCCTTTTGATGGCTTTGACTTTGGCTGAGATTTTTTTTTTTTTTTTCATTTTTTTAAGTATCCACGCCATGTCTTTCCTATCATCCACTCCAAGTTGTTCCTGCCTCCTTGATTTTTCCCCTGTTTTGCCACAGCTGTCAGGTTAGTTCTGGCCTCTTTCGGTCCTTTGCACTGTACATCATTTCCACCCAGACCACTTTGTCTTAGTCACTCAATTTCCCAATTTTTTTTTTTTCTCCTTCAATTTCCTTTCCTTTGATGGTGTCTTCATTTCAGAGTGCTCCTTAGTCCGTCTTATTTGTTTTGGCCTTCAGCGGGGATCAATTTTTGCAAGCCTAGGGGTATGTGGTGCGTGTCCCTGCACTGGAATGAATGCCATGCCTTTTGATGGCTTTGAATTTGGCTGAGATTTTTTTTTTTTTTTTTCATTTTAAGTACCACTCTATGTCCTTCATATCTTCCCCTCCAAGTTGTGCCTGCCTCCTTGACTTTTCTCTGCTTTTGCCACAGCTGTCAGGTTAGTTCTGGCCTCTTTCGGTCCTTTGCACTGTACATCACTGCCACACAGACCACTTTCTCCGAGTCACCAAATTTCCCAGTTTTTTTTTTTTCTCCTTCAATTTCATTTCCTTTGATGGTCTCTCCATTTCAGAGTGCTCCTTAGTCCGTCTTTTTTGTTTTGGCCTTCAGCGGGGATCAATTTTTGCAAGCCTAGGGGTATGTGGTGCGTGTCCCTGCCGTTGATGGTATGCCAGGCGTTTTGATGGCTTTGAATTTGGCTGAGATTTTTTTTTTTTTTCTTTAACTGTCCACGCTATGTCCTTCATATCTTCCCCTCCAAGTTGTGTCTGCCTCCTTGATTTTTCCCCTGCTTTTGCCACAGCTGTCAGGTTAGTTCTGGCCTCTTTCGGTCCTTTGCACCGTACATCATTGCCACACAGACCACTTTCTCCTAGTCACTAAATTTCCCAATTTTTTTTTTTTCTCCTTCAATTTCATTTCCTTTGATGGTATCTCCATTTCAGAGTGCTCCTTAGTCCTTCTTATTTGTTTTGGCCTTCAGCGCGGTTCAATTTTTGCAAGCTTAGGGGTATGTGGTGCGTGTCCCTGCACTGGAATGAATGCCATGCCTTTTGATGGCTTTGAATTTGGCCGAGATTTTTTTTTTTTTTCATAATTTTAAGTATCCACGCCATGTCCTTCATATCTTCCCCTCCAAGTTGTGCCTGCCTCCTTGATTTTTCCCCTGCTTTTGCCACAGCTGTCAGGTTAGTTCTGGCCTCTTTCGGTCCTTTGCACTGTACATCATTGCCACACAGACCACTTTCTCCTAGTCACTAAATTTCCCAATTTTTTTTTTTTCTCAGTCAATTTCATTTCCCTTGATGGTATCTCCATGCCAGAGTGCTCCTTAGTCCTTCTTTTTTGTTTTGGCCTTCAGCGGGGATCACTTTTGCAAGCCTAGGGATATGTGGTGCGTGTCCCTGCCGTTGATGGTATGCCAGGCGTTTTGATGGCTTTGAATTTGGCTGAGATTTTTTTTTTTTTTCTTTAACTGTCCACGCTATGTCCTTCATATCTTCCCCTCCAAGTTGTGTCTGCCTCCTTGATTTTTCCCCTGCTTTTGCCACAGCTGTCAGGTTAGTTCTGGCCTCTTTCGGTCCTTTGCACCGTACATCATTGCCACACAGACCACTTTCTCCTAGTCACTAAATTTCCCAATTTTTTTTTTTTCTCCTTCAATTTCATTTCCTTTGATGGTATCTCCATTTCAGAGTGCTCCTTAGTCCTTCTTATTTGTTTTGGCCTTCAGCGCGGTTCAATTTTTGCAAGCTTAGGGGTATGTGGTGCGTGTCCCTGCACTGGAATGAATGCCATGCCTTTTGATGGCTTTGAATTTGGCCGAGATTTTTTTTTTTTTTCATAATTTTAAGTATCCACGCCATGTCCTTCATATCTTCCCCTCCAAGTTGTGCCTGCCTCCTTGATTTTTCCCCTGCTTTTGCCACAGCTGTCAGGTTAGTTCTGGCCTCTTTCGGTCCTTTGCACTGTACATCATTGCCACACAGACCACTTTCTCCTAGTCACTAAATTTCCCAATTTTTTTTTTTTCTCAGTCAATTTCATTTCCCTTGATGGTATCTCCATGCCAGAGTGCTCCTTAGTCCTTCTTTTTTGTTTTGGCCTTCAGCGGGGATCACTTTTGCAAGCCTAGGGATATGTGGTGCGTGTCCCTGCCCTTGATGGTATGCCAGGCGTTTTGATGGCTTTGAATTTGGCCGAGATTTTTTTTTTTTTTTTGTCATTTAAAGTATCCACTCTATGTCCTTCATATCTTCCCCTCCAAGTTGTGCCTGCCTCCTTGATTTTTCCCCTGCTTTTGCCACAGCTGTCAGGTTAGTTCTGGCCTCTTTCGGTCCTTTGCACCATACATCATTGCCACACAGACCACTTTCTCCTAGTCACCAAATTTCCCAATTTTTTTTTTTTTCTCCTTCAATTTCATTTCCCTTGATGGTATCTCCATTTCAGAGTGCTCCTTAGTCCGTCTTTTTTGTTTTGGCCTTCAGCGGGGATCAATTTTTGCAAGCCTAGGGGTATGTGGTGCGTGTCCCTGCCGTTGATGGTATGCCAGGCGTTTTGATGGCTTTGAATTTGGCTGAGATTTTTTTTTTTTTCTTTAACTGTCCACGCTATGTCCTTCATATCTTCCCCTCCAAGTTGTGTCTGCCTCCTTGATTTTTCCCCTGCTTTTGCCACAGCTGTCAGGTTAGTTCTGGCCTCTTTCGGTCCTTTGCACCGTACATCATTGCCACACAGACCACTTTCTCCTAGTCACTAAATTTCCCAATTTTTTTTTTTTCTCCTTCAATTTCATTTCCTTTGATGGTATCTCTATTTCAGAGTGCTCCTTAGTCCTTCTTATTTGTTTTGGCCTTCAGCGGGGATCAATTTTTGCAAGCCTAGGGGTATGTGGTGCAAGTCCCTGCACTGGACGCCATGCCATGCCTTTTGATGGCTTTGAATTTGGCTGAGATTTTTTTTTTTTTTCTTTAACTGTCCACGCTATGTCCTTCATATCTTCCCCTCCAAGTTGTGTCTGCCTCCTTGATTTTTCCCCTGCTTTTGCCACAGCTGTCAGGTTAGTTCTGGCCTCTTTCGGTGCTTTGCACTGTACATCATTGCCACACAGACCACTTTCTCATAGTCACCAAATTTCCCAGTTTTTTTTTTTTTCTCCTTCAATTTCATTTCCTTTGACGGTATCTCCATTTCAGAGTGCTCCTTAGTCCTTCTTATTTGTTTTGGCCTTCAGCGGGGATCAATTTTTTCAAGCCTAAGTGTATGTGGGGCGTGTCCCTGCACTGGAATGAATGCCAGGCGTTTTGATGGCTTTGAATTTGGCCGAGATTTTTTTTTTTCATAACTTTATTAATCCACGCTATGTCCTTCATATCTTCCCCTCCAAGTTGGGTCTGCCTCCTTGATTTTTCCCCTGCTTTTGCCACAGCTGTCCGGTTAGTTCTGGCCTCTTTCGGTCCTTTGCACTGTACATCATTGCCGCACAGACCACTTTCTTGCAGTCGTAACATCTCCCCTTTTTCTGGGTTTTTGGCGGTATTTTCAATTGCATTTCTTTCCATCATATCTTCTTTCCAGAGTGTTTGTGAGCCTTTCTTTTCAGGGTCGCAAGATTTCGTTTCCCGTCCCGACAGGAAATTCCATTCCCTTTCAGGGCGGGAAACAAAATCTTGCGATTTCAATGGGAACCAAGGGGGCAAGCTTTGGTTCAAGTCCCTGCCCTTGATGGTAGACCATGCCTTTTGATGGCTTTGAGTATGGTTGAGATTTTTTTTTTTTTTCTCATTTTTCTAAGTATCCACGCCATGTCTTTCCTATCATCCACTCCAAGTTGTTCCTGCCTCCTTGATTTTTCCCCTGTTTTGCCACAGCTGTCAGGTTAGTTTTGGCCTCTTTCGGTCCTTTGCACTGTACATCATTGCCACACAGACCACTTTCTCCGAGTCACCAAATTCCCCATTTTTTTTTTTTTCTCCTTCAATTTCATTTCCTTTGATGGTATCTCTATTTCAGAGTGCTCCTTAGTCCTTCTTCTTTTTTTGGCCTTCAGCGGGGATCAATTTTTGCAAGCCTAGGGGTATGTGGTGCGTGTCCCTGCACTGGAATGAATGCCATGCCTTTTGATGGCTTTGAATTCGTCGTCGATATTTTTTTTTTTATAATTTTAAGTATCCACGCCATGTCCCTCATATCTTCCCCTCCAAGTTGTGCCTGCCTCCTTGATTTTTCCCCTGCTTTTACCACAGCTGTCAGGTTAGTTCTTGCCTCTTTCGGTCCTTTGCACTGTACATCATTGCCACACAGATCACTTTCTCCTAGTCACTTAATTTCCCAATTTTTTTTTTTTTCTCCTTCAATTTCATTTCCTTTGATGGTCTCTCCATTTCAGAGTGCTCCTTAGTCCTTCTTATTTGTTTTGCCCTTCAGCGTGGTTCAATTTTTGCAAGCCTAGGGGTATGTGGTGCGTGTCCCTGCACTGGAATGAATGCCAGGCGTTTTGATGGCTTTGAATTTGGCCGAGATTTTTTTTTTTTTCTTTAACTGTCCACGCTATGTCCTTCATATCTTCCCCTCCAAGTTGTGTCTGCCTCCTTGATTTTTCCCCTGCTTTTGCCACAGCTGTCAGGTTAGTTCTGGCCTCTTTCGGTCCTTTGCACCGTACATCATTGCCACACAGACCACTTTCTCCTAGTCACTAAATTTCCCAATTTTTTTTTTTTCTCCTTCAATTTCATTTCCTTTGATGGTATCTCTATTTCAGAGTGCTCCTTAGTCCTTCTTATTTGTTTTGGCCTTCAGCGGGGATCAATTTTTGCAAGCCTAGGGGTATGTGGTGCAAGTCCCTGCACTGGACGCCATGCCATGCCTTTTGATGGCTTTGAATTTGGCTGAGATTTTTTTTTTTTTTCTTTAACTGTCCACGCTATGTCCTTCATATCTTCCCCTCCAAGTTGTGTCTGCCTCCTTGATTTTTCCCCTGCTTTTGCCACAGCTGTCAGGTTAGTTCTGGCCTCTTTCGGTGCTTTGCACTGTACATCATTGCCACACAGACCACTTTCTCATAGTCACCAAATTTCCCAGTTTTTTTTTTTTCTCCTTCAATTTCATTTCCTTTGACGGTATCTCCATTTCAGAGTGCTCCTTAGTCCTTCTTATTTGTTTTGGCCTTCAGCGGGGATCAATTTTTTCAAGCCTAAGTGTATGTGGGGCGTGTCCCTGCACTGGAATGAATGCCAGGCGTTTTGATGGCTTTGAATTTGGCCGAGATTTTTTTTTTTCATAACTTTATTAATCCACGCTATGTCCTTCATATCTTCCCCTCCAAGTTGGGTCTGCCTCCTTGATTTTTCCCCTGCTTTTGCCACAGCTGTCCGGTTAGTTCTGGCCTCTTTCGGTCCTTTGCACTGTACATCATTGCCGCACAGACCACTTTCTTGCAGTCGTAACATCTCCCCTTTTTCTGGGTTTTTGGCGGTATTTTCAATTGCATTTCTTTCCATCATATCTTCTTTCCAGAGTGTTTGTGAGCCTTTCTTTTCAGGGTCGCAAGATTTCGTTTCCCGTCCCGACAGGAAATTCCATTCCCTTTCAGGGCGGGAAACAAAATCTTGCGATTTCAATGGGAACCAAGGGGGCAAGCTTTGGTTCAAGTCCCTGCCCTTGATGGTATGCCAGGCGTTTTGATGGCTTTGAATTTGGCCGAGATTTTTTTTTTTTTTCTTTAAGTATCCACGCTATGTCCTTCATATCTTCCCCTCCAAGTTGTGCCTGCCTCCTTGATTTTTCCCCTGCTTTTGCCACAGCTGTCAGGTTAGTTCTGGCCTCTTTCGGTCCTTTGCACTGTACATCATTGCCACACAGACCACTTTCTCCTAGTCACTAAATTTCCCAATTTTTTTTTTTTTCTCCTTCAATTTCATTTCCTTTGATGGTATCTCCATTTCAGAGTGCTCCTTAGTCCTTCTTATTGGTTTTGCCCTTCAGCGTGGTTCAATTTCTGCAAGCCTAGGGGTATGTGGTGCGTGTCCCTGCACTGGCATGAATGCCATGCCTTTTGATGGCTTTGAATTTGGCCGAGATTTTTTTTTTTTCATTTTTATAAGTATCCACACCATATCCGTCAGAACTTCCCCTCCAAGTTGTGTCTGCCTCCTTGATTTTTTTCCCTGCTTTTGCAACAGCTGTCAGGTTAGTTTTGGCCTCTCTTGATCCTTTGTGCTGCATCTCATTCCCGCCCAGACCACTTTCTTGCAGTCATTACATCTCCCCGTTTTCTGGGTTTTTGGCGGTATTTTTAATTGCATTTCTTTCCATCACATCTTCTTTCCAGAGTGTTTGTGAGCCTTTCTTTTCAGGGTCGCAAGATTTCGTTTCCCGTCCCGACAGGAAATTCCATTCCCTTTCAGGGCGGGAAACGAAATCTTGCGATTTCAATGTGAAACAAAGGGGGCAAGCTTTGGTGCAAGTCCCTGCCCTTGATGGTATGCCATGCCTTTTGATGGCTTTGAATTTGGCTGAGATTTTTTTTTTTTTTTTTTTTTTAGGTATCCAAGCCATGTCTTTCCTACCTTCCCCTCCAAGTTGTGCCTGCCTCCTTCATTTTTCCCTTGCTTTTGCCACAGCTGTCAGGTTAGTTTTGGCCTCTTTCGGTCCTTTGCACTGTACATCATTGCCACACAGACCACTTTCTCCTAGTCACTAAATTTCCCAGTTTTTTTTTTTTCTCCTTCAATTTCATTTCCTTTGATGGTATCTCTATTTCAGAGTGCTCCTTAGTCCTTCTTTTTTGTTTTGGCCTTCAGCGGGGATCAATTTTTGCAAGCCTAGGGGTATGTGGTGAGTGTCCCGGCACTGGACGCCATGCCATGCCTTTTGATGGCTTTGAATTTGGCCGAGATTTTTTTTTTTTTTTCATTTTAAGTATCCACTCTATGTCCTTCATATCTTCCCCTCCAAGTTGTGTCTGCCTCCTTGATTTTTCCCCTGCTTTTGCTACAGCTGTCAGGTTAGTTCTGGCCTCTTTCGGTCCTTTGCACTGTACATCATTGCCACACAGACCACTTTCTCCTAGTCACTAAATTTCCCAGTTTTTTTTTTTCTCCTCCAATTTCATTTCCTTTGATGGTATCTCAATTTCAGAGTCCTCCTTAGTCCTTCTTTTTTGTTTTGGCCTTCAGCGGGGATCAATTTTTGCAAGTCTAGGGGTATGTGGTGAGTGCCCCGGCACTGGAATGAATGCCATGCCTTTTGATGGCTTTGAATTTGTCGTCCATTTTTTTTTTTTTTCATAATTTTAAGTATCCACGCTATGTCCTTCATATCTTCCCCTCCAAGTTGTGTCTGCCTCCTTGATTTTTTCCCTGCTTTTGCAACAGCTGTCAGGTTAGTTCTGGCCTCTTTCGGTCCTTTGCACTGTACACCATTGCCACACAGACTACTTCCTCCTAGTCAATAAATTTCCTTTTTTTTTTTTTTTTCTCCTTCAATTTAATTTCCTTTGATGGTATCTCCATTTCAGAGTGCTCCTTAGTCCTTCATATTTGTTTTGCGCTTCAGCGCGGTTCATTTTTTGCAAGCCTAGGAGTATGTGGTGCGTGTCCCTTCATTGGTATGAATGCTAGACGTTTTGATGGCTTTGAATTTGGACGAGATTTTTTTTTTTTCATTAAGTATCAACGCCATATCCTTCATATCTTCCCCTCCAAGTTGTGTCTGCCTCCTTGATTTTTCTCCTGCTTTTGCCCCAGCTGTCAGGTTAGTTCTGGCCTCTTTTGGTTCTTTGCACTGTACATCATTGCCACACAGACCACTATCACCGAGTCACTAAATTTCCCAATTTTTTTTTTTTTTCTCCTTCAATTTCATTTCCTTTGATGGTATCTCCATTTCAGAGTGCTCCTTAGTCTTTCTTATTTGTTCTGCCCTTCAGCGCGATTCAATTTTTGCAAGCCTAGGGGTATGTGGTGCGTGTCCTTGCACTGGCATGAATGCCATGCCTTTTGATGGCTTTGAATTTGGCCGAGATTTTTTTTTTTTTCATTTTTATAAGTATCCACACCATATCCGTCAGAACTTCCCCTCCAAGTTGTGTCTGCCTCCTTGATTTTTTTCCCTGCTTTTGCAACAGCTGTCAGGTTAGTTTTGGCCTCTCTTGATCCTTTGTGCTGCATCTCATTCCCGCCCAGACCACTTTCTTGAAGTCATTACATCTCCCCATTTTCTGGGTTTTTGGCGGTATTTTTAATTGCATTTCTTTCCATCATATCTTCTTTCCAGAGTGTTTGTGAGCCTTTCTTTTCAGGGTCGCAAGATTTCGTTTCCCGTCCCGACAGGAAATTCCATTCCCTTTCAGGGCGGGAAATGAAATCTTGCGATTTCAATGTGAAACAAAGGGGGCAAGCTTTGGTGCAAGTCCCTGCCCTTGATGGTATGCCATGCCTTTTGATGGCTTTGAATTTGGCTGAGATTTTTTTTTTTTTTTCATTTTTCTAAGTATCCACGCCATGTCTTTCCTATCTTGCCCTCCAAGTTGTGCCTGCCTCCTTGATTTTTCCCCTGCTTTTGCCACAGCTGTCAGGTTAGTTCTGGCCTCTTTCGGTCATTTGCACTGTACATCATTGCCACCCAGACCACTTTCCCATAGTCACCAAATTTCACAATTTTTTTTTTTTCTCCTTCAATTTCATTTCCTTTCATGGTATCTCCATTTTAGAGTGCTCCTTAGTCCTTCTTATTTGTTTTGTCCTTCAGCGGGGATCATTTTTTGCAAGCCTAGGCGTATGTGGTGCGTGTCCCTGCACTGGAATGAATGCCATGCCTTTTGATGGCTTTGAATTTGGCCCAGATTTTTTTTTTTTTCATAATTTCAAGTATCCACTCTATGTCCTTCATATCTTCGCCTCCAAGTTGTGTCTGCCTCCTTGATTTTTTTCCCTGCTTTTGCAACAGCTGTCAGGTTAGTTTTGGCCTCTTTTGATCCTTTGCGCTGCATCTCATTTCCGCCCAGACCACTCTCTTGCAGTCATTACATCTCCCCATTTTCTGGGTTTTTGGGGGATTTTTTCAATTGCATTTCTTTCCATCATATCTTCTTTCCGGAGTGTTTGTGAGCCTTTCTTTTCAGGGTCGCAAGGTTTTGTTTCCCGTCCCGAAAGGAAATTCCATTTCCTTTCGGGACGGGAAACGAAATCTTGCGATTTCAATGGGAACCAAGGGGGCAAGCTTTGGTGCAAGTCCCTGCCCTTGATGGTATGCCATGCCTTTTGATGGCTTTGACTTTGGCTGAGATTTTTTTTTTTTTTTTCATTTTTTTAAGTATCCACGCCATGTCTTTCCTATCATCCACTCCAAGTTGTTCCTGCCTCCTTGATTTTTCCCCTGTTTTGCCACAGCTGTCAGGTTAGTTCTGGCCTCTTTCGGTCCTTTGCACTGTACATCATTTCCACCCAGACCACTTTGTCTTAGTCACTCAATTTCCCAATTTTTTTTTTTTCTCCTTCAATTTCCTTTCCTTTGATGGTGTCTTCATTTCAGAGTGCTCCTTAGTCCGTCTTATTTGTTTTGGCCTTCAGCGGGGATCAATTTTTGCAAGCCTAGGGGTATGTGGTGCGTGTCCCTGCACTGGAATGAATGCCATGCCTTTTGATGGCTTTGAATTTGGCTGAGATTTTTTTTTTTTTTTTTCATTTTAAGTACCACTCTATGTCCTTCATATCTTCCCCTCCAAGTTGTGCCTGCCTCCTTGACTTTTCTCTGCTTTTGCCACAGCTGTCAGGTTAGTTCTGGCCTCTTTCGGTCCTTTGCACTGTACATCACTGCCACACAGACCACTTTCTCCGAGTCACCAAATTTCCCAGTTTTTTTTTTTTCTCCTTCAATTTCATTTCCTTTGATGGTATCTCCATTTCAGAGTGCTCCTTAGTCCTTCTTATTTGTTTTGGCCTTCAGCGGGGATCAATTTTTGCAAGCCTAGGGGTATGTGGTGCGTGTCTTTGCCCTTGATGGTATGCCAGGCGTTTTGATGGCTTTGAATTTGTCGTCGATTTTTTTTTTTTCATAATTTTAAGTATCCACGCTATGTCCTTCATATCTTCCCCTCCAAGTTGTGTCTGCCTCCTTGATTTTTCCTCTGCTTCTGCCACAGCTGTCAGGTTAGTTTTGGCCTCTTTCAGTCCTTTGCACTGTACACCATTACCACACAGACTACATTCTGCTAGTCACTAAATTTCCCAAATTTTTTTTTTTTTTCTCCTTCAATTTCATTTCCTTTGATGGTATCTCCATTTCAGAGTGCTCCTTAGTCCTTCTTATTTGTTTTGGCCTTCAGCGCGGTTCAATTTTTGCAAGCTTAGGGGTATGTGGTGCGTGTCCCTGCACTGGAATGAATGCCATGCCTTTTGATGGCTTTGAATTTGGCCGAGATTTTTTTTTTTTTTCATAATTTTAAGTATCCACGCCATGTCCTTCATATCTTCCCCTCCAAGTTGTGCCTGCCTCCTTGATTTTTCCCCTGCTTTTGCCACAGCTGTCAGGTTAGTTCTGGCCTCTTTCGGTCCTTTGCACTGTACATCATTGCCACACAGACCACTTTCTCCTAGTCACTAAATTTCCCAATTTTTTTTTTTTCTCAGTCAATTTCATTTCCCTTGATGGTATCTCCATGCCAGAGTGCTCCTTAGTCCTTCTTTTTTGTTTTGGCCTTCAGCGGGGATCACTTTTGCAAGCCTAGGGATATGTGGTGCGTGTCCCTGCCCTTGATGGTATGCCAGGCGTTTTGATGGCTTTGAATTTGGCCGAGATTTTTTTTTTTTTTTTGTCATTTAAAGTATCCACTCTATGTCCTTCATATCTTCCCCTCTAAGTTGTGCCTGCCTCCTTGATTTTTCCCCTGCTTTTGCCACAGCTGTCAGGTTAGTTCTGGCCTCTTTCGGTCCTTTGCACCATACATCATTGCCACACAGACCACTTTCTCCTAGTCACTAAATTTCCCAATTTTTTTTTTTTTCTCATTCAATTTCATTTCCCTTGATGGTATCTCCATTTCAGAGTGCTCCTTAGTCCGTCTTTTTTGTTTTGGCCTTCAGCGGGGATCAATTTTTGCAAGCCTAGGGGTATGTGGTGCGTGTCCCTGCCGTTGATGGTATGCCAGGCGTTTTGATGGCTTTGAATTTGGCTGAGATTTTTTTTTTTTTTCTTTAACTGTCCACGCTATGTCCTTCATATCTTCCCCTCCAAGTTGTGTCTGCCTCCTTGATTTTTCCCCTGCTTTTGCCACAGCTGTCAGGTTAGTTCTGGCCTCTTTCGGTCCTTTGCACCGTACATCATTGCCACACAGACCACTTTCTCCTAGTCACTAAATTTCCCAATTTTTTTTTTTTCTCCTTCAATTTCATTTCCTTTGATGGTATCTCCATTTCAGAGTGCTCCTTAGTCCTTCTTATTTGTTTTGGCCTTCAGCGCGGTTCAATTTTTGCAAGCTTAGGGGTATGTGGTGCGTGTCCCTGCACTGGAATGAATGCCATGCCTTTTGATGGCTTTGAATTTGGCCGAGATTTTTTTTTTTTTTTCATAATTTTAAGTATCCACGCCATGTCCTTCATATCTTCCCCTCCAAGTTGTGCCTGCCTCCTTGATTTTTCCCCTGCTTTTGCCACAGCTGTCAGGTTAGTTCTGGCCTCTTTCGGTCCTTTGCACTGTACATCATTGCCACACAGACCACTTTCTCCTAGTCACTAAATTTCCCAATTTTTTTTTTTTCTCAGTCAATTTCATTTCCCTTGATGGTATCTCCATGCCAGAGTGCTCCTTAGTCCTTCTTATTTGTTTTGGCCTTCAGCGGGGATCACTTTTGCAAGCCTAGGGATATGTGGTGCGTGTCCCTGCCCATGATGGTATGCCAGGCGTTTTGATGGCTTTGAATTTGGCCGAGATTTTTTTTTTTTTTTTGTCATTTAAAGTATCCACTCTATGTCCTTCATATCTTCCCCTCCAAGTTGTGCCTGCCTCCTTGATTTTTCCCCTGCTTTTGCCACAGCTGTCAGGTTAGTTCTGGCCTCTTTCGGTCCTTTGCACCATACATCATTGCCACACAGACCACTTTCTCCTAGTCACTAAATTTCCCAATTTTTTTTTTTTTCTCCTTCAATTTCATTTCCCTTGATGGTATCTCCATTTCAGAGTGCTCCTTAGTCCGTCTTTTTTGTTTTGGCCTTCAGCGGGGATCAATTTTTGCAAGCCTAGGGGTATGTGGTGCGTGTCCCTGCCGTTGATGGTATGCCAGGCGTTTTGATGGCTTTGAATTTGGCTGAGATTTTTTTTTTTTTCTTTAACTGTCCACGCTATGTCCTTCATATCTTCCCCTCCAAGTTGTGTCTGCCTCCTTGATTTTTCCCCTGCTTTTGCCACAGCTGTCAGGTTAGTTCTGGCCTCTTTCGGTCCTTTGCACCGTACATCATTGCCACACAGACCACTTTCTCCTAGTCACTAAATTTCCCAATTTTTTTTTTTTCCCCTTCAATTTCATTTCCTTTGATGGTATCTCTATTTCAGAGTGCTCCTTAGTCCTTCTTATTTGTTTTGGCCTTCAGCGGGGATCAATTTTTGCAAGCCTAGGGGTATGTGGTGCAAGTCCCTGCACTGGACGCCATGCCATGCCTTTTGATGGCTTTGAATTTGGCTGAGATTTTTTTTTTTTTTCTTTAACTGTCGACGCTATGTCCTTCATATCTTCCCCTCCAAGTTGTGTCTGCCTCCTTGATTTTTCCCCTGCTTTTGCCACAGCTGTCAGGTTAGTTCTGGCCTCTTTCGGTGCTTTGCACTGTACATCATTGCCACACAGACCACTTTCTCATAGTCACCAAATTTCCCAGTTTTTTTTTTTTTCTCCTTCAATTTCATTTCCTTTGACGGTATCTCCATTTCAGAGTGCTCCTTAGTCCTTCTTATTTGTTTTGGCCTTCAGCGGGGATCAATTTTTTCAAGCCTAAGTGTATGTGGGGCGTGTCCCTGCACTGGAATGAATGCCAGGCGTTTTGATGGCTTTGAATTTGGCCGAGATTTTTTTTTTTCATAACTTTATTAATCCACGCTATGTCCTTCATATCTTCCCCTCCAAGTTGGGTCTGCCTCCTTGATTTTTCCCCTGCTTTTGCCACAGCTGTCCGGTTAGTTCTGGCCTCTTTCGGTCCTTTGCACTGTACATCATTGCCGCACAGACCACTTTCTTGCAGTCGTAACATCTCCCCTTTTTCTGGGTTTTTGGCGGTATTTTCAATTGCATTTCTTTCCATCATATCTTCTTTCCAGAGTGTTTGTGAGCCTTTCTTTTCAGGGTCGCAAGATTTCGTTTCCCGTCCCGACAGGAAATTCCATTCCCTTTCAGGGCGGGAAACAAAATCTTGCGATTTCAATGGGAACCAAGGGGGCAAGCTTTGGTTCAAGTCCCTGCCCTTGATGGTATGCCAGGCGTTTTGATGGCTTTGAATTTGGCCGAGATTTTTTTTTTTTTTCTTTAAGTATCCACGCTATGTCTTTCATATCTTCCCCTCCAAGTTGTGCCTGCCTCCTTGATTTTTCCCCTGCTTTTGCCACAGCTGTCAGGTTAGTTCTGGCCTCTTTCGGTCCTTTGCACTGTACATCATTGCCACACAGACCACTTTCTCCTAGTCACTAAATTTCCCAATTTTTTTTTTTTTCTCCTTCAATTTCATTTCCTTTGATGGTATCTCCATTTCAGAGTGCTCCTTAGTCCTTCTTATTGGTTTTGCCCTTCAGCGTGGTTCAATTTCTGCAAGCCTAGGGGTATGTGGTGCGTGTCCCTGCACTGGCATGAATGCCATGCCTTTTGATGGCTTTGAATTTGGCCGAGATTTTTTTTTTTTCATTTTTATAAGTATCCACACCATATCCGTCAGAACTTCCCCTCCAAGTTGTGTCTGCCTCCTTGATTTTTTTCCCTGCTTTTGCAACAGCTGTCAGGTTAGTTTTGGCCTCTCTTGATCCTTTGTGCTGCATCTCATTCCCGCCCAGACCACTTTCTTGCAGTCATTACATCTCCCCGTTTTCTGGGTTTTTGGCGGTATTTTTAATTGCATTTCTTTCCATCACATCTTCTTTCCAGAGTGTTTGTGAGCCTTTCTTTTCAGGGTCGCAAGATTTCGTTTCCCGTCCCGACAGGAAATTCCATTCCCTTTCAGGGCGGGAAACGAAATCTTGCGATTTCAATGTGAAACAAAGGGGGCAAGCTTTGGTGCAAGTCCCTGCCCTTGATGGTATGCCATGCCTTTTGATGGCTTTGAATTTGGCTGAGATTTTTTTTTTTTTTTTTTTTTTAGGTATCCAAGCCATGTCTTTCCTACCTTCCCCTCCAAGTTGTGCCTGCCTCCTTCATTTTTCCCTTGCTTTTGCCACAGCTGTCAGGTTAGTTTTGGCCTCTTTCGGTCCTTTGCACTGTACATCATTGCCACACAGACCACTTTCTCCTAGTCACTAAATTTCCCAGTTTTTTTTTTTTCTCCTTCAATTTCATTTCCTTTGATGGTATCTCTATTTCAGAGTGCTCCTTAGTCCTTCTTTTTTGTTTTGGCCTTCAGCGGGGATCAATTTTTGCAAGCCTAGGGGTATGTGGTGAGTGTCCCGGCACTGGACGCCATGCCATGCCTTTTGATGGCTTTGAATTTGGCCGAGATTTTTTTTTTTTTTTCATTTTAAGTATCCACTCTATGTCCTTCATATCTTCCCCTCCAAGTTGTGTCTGCCTCCTTGATTTTTCCCCTGCTTTTGCTACAGCTGTCAGGTTAGTTCTGGCCTCTTTCGGTCCTTTGCACTGTACATCATTGCCACACAGACCACTTTCTCCTAGTCACTAAATTTCCCAGTTTTTTTTTTTTCTCCTCCAATTTCATTTCCTTTGATGGTATCTCAATTTCAGAGTGCTCCTTAGTCCTTCTTTTTTGTTTTGGCCTTCAGCGGGGATCAATTTTTGCAAGTCTAGGGGTATGTGGTGAGTGCCCCGGCACTGGAATGAATGCCATGCCTTTTGATGGCTTTGAATTTGTCGTCCATTTTTTTTTTTTTTCATAATTTTAAGTATCCACGCTATGTCCTTCATATCTTCCCCTCCAAGTTGTGTCTGCCTCCTTGATTTTTTCCCTGCTTTTGCAACAGCTGTCAGGTTAGTTCTGGCCTCTTTCGGTCCTTTGCACTGTACACCATTGCCACACAGACTACTTCCTCCTAGTCAATAAATTTCCTTTTTTTTTTTTTTTTCTCCTTCAATTTAATTTCCTTTGATGGTATCTCCATTTCAGAGTGCTCCTTAGTCCTTCATATTTGTTTTGCGCTTCAGCGCGGTTCATTTTTTGCAAGCCTAGGAGTATGTGGTGCGTGTCCCTTCATTGGTATGAATGCTAGACGTTTTGATGGCTTTGAATTTGGACGAGATTTTTTTTTTTTCATTAAGTATCAACGCCATATCCTTCATATCTTCCCCTCCAAGTTGTGTCTGCCTCCTTGATTTTTCTCCTGCTTTTGCCCCAGCTGTCAGGTTAGTTCTGGCCTCTTTTGGTTCTTTGCACTGTACATCATTGCCACACAGACCACTATCACCGAGTCACTAAATTTCCCAATTTTTTTTTTTTTTCTCCTTCAATTTCATTTCCTTTGATGGTATCTCCATTTCAGAGTGCTCCTTAGTCTTTCTTATTTGTTCTGCCCTTCAGCGCGATTCAATTTTTGCAAGCCTAGGGGTATGTGGTGCGTGTCCTTGCACTGGCATGAATGCCATGCCTTTTGATGGCTTTGAATTTGGCCGAGATTTTTTTTTTTTTCATTTTTATAAGTATCCACACCATATCCGTCAGAACTTCCCCTCCAAGTTGTGTCTGCCTCCTTGATTTTTTTCCCTGCTTTTGCAACAGCTGTCAGGTTAGTTTTGGCCTCTCTTGATCCTTTGTGCTGCATCTCATTCCCGCCCAGACCACTTTCTTGAAGTCATTACATCTCCCCATTTTCTGGGTTTTTGGCGGTATTTTTAATTGCATTTCTTTCCATCATATCTTCTTTCCAGAGTGTTTGTGAGCCTTTCTTTTCAGGGTCGCAAGATTTCGTTTCCCGTCCCGACAGGAAATTCCATTCACTTTCAGGGCGGGAAATGAAATCTTGCGATTTCAATGTGAAACAAAGGGGGCAAGCTTTGGTGCAAGTCCCTGCCCTTGATGGTATGCCATGCCTTTTGATGGCTTTGAATTTGGCTGAGATTTTTTTTTTTTTTTTCATTTTTCTAAGTATCCACGCCATGTCTTTCCTATCTTGCCCTCCAAGTTGTGCCTGCCTCCTTGATTTTTCCCCTGCTTTTGCCACAGCTGTCAGGTTAGTTCTGGCCTCTTTCGGTCATTTGCACTGTACATCATTGCCACCCAGACCACTTTCCCATAGTCACCAAATTTCACAATTTTTTTTTTTTCTCCTTCAATTTCATTTCCTTTCATGGTATCTCCATTTTAGAGTGCTCCTTAGTCCTTCTTATTTGTTTTGTCCTTCAGCGGGGATCATTTTTTGCAAGCCTAGGCGTATGTGGTGCGTGTCCCTGCACTGGAATGAATGCCATGCCTTTTGATGGCTTTGAATTTGGCCCAGATTTTTTTTTTTTTCATAATTTCAAGTATCCACTCTATGTCCTTCATATCTTCGCCTCCAAGTTGTGTCTGCCTCCTTGATTTTTTTCCCTGCTTTTGCAACAGCTGTCAGGTTAGTTTTGGCCTCTTTTGATCCTTTGCGCTGCATCTCATTTCCGCCCAGACCACTCTCTTGCAGTCATTACATCTCCCCATTTTCTGGGTTTTTGGGGGATTTTTTCAATTGCATTTCTTTCCATCATATCTTCTTTCCGGAGTGTTTGTGAGCCTTTCTTTCAGGGTCGCAAGGTTTTGTTTCCCGTCCCGAAAGGAAATTCCATTTCCTTTCGGGACGGGAAACGAAATCTTGCGATTTCAATGGGAACCAAGGGGGCAAGCTTTGGTGCAAGTCCCTGCCCTTGATGGTATGCCATGCCTTTTGATGGCTTTGACTTTGGCTGAGATTTTTTTTTTTTTTTTCATTTTTTTAAGTATCCACGCCATGTCTTTCCTATCATCCACTCCAAGTTGTTCCTGCCTCCTTGATTTTTCCCCTGTTTTGCCACAGCTGTCAGGTTAGTTCTGGCCTCTTTCGGTCCTTTGCACTGTACATCATTTCCACCCAGACCACTTTGTCTTAGTCACTCAATTTCCCAATTTTTTTTTTTTCTCCTTCAATTTCCTTTCCTTTGATGGTGTCTTCATTTCAGAGTGCTCCTTAGTCCGTCTTATTTGTTTTGGCCTTCAGCGGGGATCAATTTTTGCAAGCCTAGGGGTATGTGGTGCGTGTCCCTGCACTGGAATGAATGCCATGCCTTTTGATGGCTTTGAATTTGGCTGAGATTTTTTTTTTTTTTTTTCATTTTAAGTACCACTCTATGTCCTTCATATCTTCCCCTCCAAGTTGTGCCTGCCTCCTTGACTTTTCTCTGCTTTTGCCACAGCTGTCAGGTTAGTTCTGGCCTCTTTCGGTCCTTTGCACTGTACATCACTGCCACACAGACCACTTTCTCCGAGTCACCAAATTTCCCAGTTTTTTTTTTTTCTCCTTCAATTTCATTTCCTTTGATGGTATCTCCATTTCAGAGTGCTCCTTAGTCCTTCTTATTTGTTTTGGCCTTCAGCGGGGATCAATTTTTGCAAGCCTAGGGGTATGTGGTGCGTGTCTTTGCCCTTGATGGTATGCCAGGCGTTTTGATGGCTTTGAATTTGTCGTCGATTTTTTTTTTTTCATAATTTTAAGTATCCACGCTATGTCCTTCATATCTTCCCCTCCAAGTTGTGTCTGCCTCCTTGATTTTTCCTCTGCTTCTGCCACAGCTGTCAGGTTAGTTTTGGCCTCTTTCAGTCCTTTGCACTGTACACCATTACCACACAGACTACATTCTGCTAGTCACTAAATTTCCCAAATTTTTTTTTTTTTTCTCCTTCAATTTCATTTCCTTTGATGGTATCTCCATTTCAGAGTGCTCCTTAGTCCTTCTTATTTGTTTTGGCCTTCAGCGCGGTTCAATTTTTGCAAGCTTAGGGGTATGTGGTGCGTGTCCCTGCACTGGAATGAATGCCATGCCTTTTGATGGCTTTGAATTTGGCCGAGATTTTTTTTTTTTTTCATAATTTTAAGTATCCACGCCATGTCCTTCATATCTTCCCCTCCAAGTTGTGCCTGCCTCCTTGATTTTTCCCCTGCTTTTGCCACAGCTGTCAGGTTAGTTCTGGCCTCTTTCGGTCCTTTGCACTGTACATCATTGCCACACAGACCACTTTCTCCTAGTCACTAAATTTCCCAATTTTTTTTTTTTCTCAGTCAATTTCATTTCCCTTGATGGTATCTCCATGCCAGAGTGCTCCTTAGTCCTTCTTTTTTGTTTTGGCCTTCAGCGGGGATCACTTTTGCAAGCCTAGGGATATGTGGTGCGTGTCCCTGCCCTTGATGGTATGCCAGGCGTTTTGATGGCTTTGAATTTGGCCGAGATTTTTTTTTTTTTTTTGTCATTTAAAGTATCCACTCTATGTCCTTCATATCTTCCCCTCCAAGTTGTGCCTGCCTCCTTGATTTTTCCCCTGCTTTTGCCACAGCTGTCAGGTTAGTTCTGGCCTCTTTCGGTCCTTTGCACCATACATCATTGCCACACAGACCACTTTCTCCTAGTCACTAAATTTCCCAATTTTTTTTTTTTTCTCATTCAATTTCATTTCCCTTGATGGTATCTCCATTTCAGAGTGCTCCTTAGTCCGTCTTTTTTGTTTTGGCCTTCAGCGGGGATCAATTTTTGCAAGCCTAGGGGTATGTGGTGCGTGTCCCTGCCGTTGATGGTATGCCAGGCGTTTTGATGGCTTTGAATTTGGCTGAGATTTTTTTTTTTTTTCTTTAACTGTCCACGCTATGTCCTTCATATCTTCCCCTCCAAGTTGTGTCTGCCTCCTTGATTTTTCCCCTGCTTTTGCCACAGCTGTCAGGTTAGTTCTGGCCTCTTTCGGTCCTTTGCACCGTACATCATTGCCACACAGACCACTTTCTCCTAGTCACTAAATTTCCCAATTTTTTTTTTTTCTCCTTCAATTTCATTTCCTTTGATGGTATCTCCATTTCAGAGTGCTCCTTAGTCCTTCTTATTTGTTTTGGCCTTCAGCGCGGTTCAATTTTTGCAAGCTTAGGGGTATGTGGTGCGTGTCCCTGCACTGGAATGAATGCCATGCCTTTTGATGGCTTTGAATTTGGCCGAGATTTTTTTTTTTTTTCATAATTTTAAGTATCCACGCCATGTCCTTCATATCTTCCCCTCCAAGTTGTGCCTGCCTCCTTGATTTTTCCCCTGCTTTTGCCACAGCTGTCAGGTTAGTTCTGGCCTCTTTCGGTCCTTTGCACTGTACATCATTGCCACACAGACCACTTTCTCCTAGTCACTAAATTTCCCAATTTTTTTTTTTTCTCAGTCAATTTCATTTCCCTTGATGGTATCTCCATGCCAGAGTGCTCCTTAGTCCTTCTTTTTTGTTTTGGCCTTCAGCGGGGATCACTTTTGCAAGCCTAGGGATATGTGGTGCGTGTCCCTGCCCTTGATGGTATGCCAGGCGTTTTGATGGCTTTGAATTTGGCCGAGATTTTTTTTTTTTTTTTGTCATTTAAAGTATCCACGCCATGTCCTTCATATCTTCCCCTCCAAGTTGTGCCTGCCTCCTTGATTTTTCCCCTGCTTTTGCCACAGCTGTCAGGTTAGTTCTGGCCTCTTTCGGTCCTTTGCACCATACATCATTGCCACACAGACCACTTTCTCCTAGTCACTAAATTTCCCAATTTTTTTTTTTTTCTCCTTCAATTTCATTTCCCTTGATGGTATCTCCATTTCAGAGTGCTCCTTAGTCCGTCTTTTTTGTTTTGGCCTTCAGCGGGGATCAATTTTTGCAAGCCTAGGGGTATGTGGTGCGTGTCCCTGCCGTTGATGGTATGCCAGGCGTTTTGATGGCTTTGAATTTGGCTGAGATTTTTTTTTTTTTCTTTAACTGTCCACGCTATGTCCTTCATATCTTCCCCTCCAAGTTGTGTCTGCCTCCTTGATTTTTCCCCTGCTTTTGCCACAGCTGTCAGGTTAGTTCTGGCCTCTTTCGGTCCTTTGCACCGTACATCATTGCCACACAGACCACTTTCTCCTAGTCACTAAATTTCCCAATTTTTTTTTTTTCTCCTTCAATTTCATTTCCTTTGATGGTATCTCTATTTCAGAGTGCTCCTTAGTCCTTCTTATTTGTTTTGGCCTTCAGCGGGGATCAATTTTTGCAAGCCTAGGGGTATGTGGTGCAAGTCCCTGCACTGGACGCCATGCCATGCCTTTTGATGGCTTTGAATTTGGCTGAGATTTTTTTTTTTTTTCTTTAACTGTCCACGCTATGTCCTTCATATCTTCCCCTCCAAGTTGTGTCTGCCTCCTTGATTTTTCCCCTGCTTTTGCCACAGCTGTCAGGTTAGTTCTGGCCTCTTTCGGTGCTTTGCACTGTACATCATTGCCACACAGACCACTTTCTCATAGTCACCAAATTTCCCAGTTTTTTTTTTTTTCTCCTTCAATTTCATTTCCTTTGACGGTATCTCCATTTCAGAGTGCTCCTTAGTCCTTCTTATTTGTTTTGGCCTTCAGCGGGGATCAATTTTTTCAAGCCTAAGTGTATGTGGGGCGTGTCCCTGCACTGGAATGAATGCCAGGCGTTTTGATGGCTTTGAATTTGGCCGAGATTTTTTTTTTTCATAACTTTATTAATCCACGCTATGTCCTTCATATCTTCCCCTCCAAGTTGGGTCTGCCTCCTTGATTTTTCCCCTGCTTTTGCCACAGCTGTCCGGTTAGTTCTGGCCTCTTTCGGTCCTTTGCACTGTACATCATTGCCGCACAGACCACTTTCTTGCAGTCGTAACATCTCCCCTTTTTCTGGGTTTTTGGCGGTATTTTCAATTGCATTTCTTTCCATCATATCTTCTTTCCAGAGTGTTTGTGAGCCTTTCTTTTCAGGGTCGCAAGATTTCGTTTCCCGTCCCGACAGGAAATTCCATTCCCTTTCAGGGCGGGAAACAAAATCTTGCGATTTCAATGGGAACCAAGGGGGCAAGCTTTGGTTCAAGTCCCTGCCCTTGATGGTAGACCATGCCTTTTGATGGCTTTGAGTATGGTTGAGATTTTTTTTTTTTTTCTCATTTTTCTAAGTATCCACGCCATGTCTTTCCTATCATCCACTCCAAGTTGTTCCTGCCTCCTTGATTTTTCCCCTGTTTTGCCACAGCTGTCAGGTTAGTTTTGGCCTCTTTCGGTCCTTTGCACTGTACATCATTGCCACACAGACCACTTTCTCCGAGTCACCAAATTCCCCATTTTTTTTTTTTTCTCCTTCAATTTCATTTCCTTTGATGGTATCTCTATTTCAGAGTGCTCCTTAGTCCTTCTTCTTTTTTTGGCCTTCAGCGGGGATCAATTTTTGCAAGCCTAGGGGTATGTGGTGCGTGTCCCTGCACTGGAATGAATGCCATGCCTTTTGATGGCTTTGAATTCGTCGTCGATATTTTTTTTTTTATAATTTTAAGTATCCACGCCATGTCCCTCATATCTTCCCCTCCAAGTTGTGCCTGCCTCCTTGATTTTTCCCCTGCTTTTACCACAGCTGTCAGGTTAGTTCTTGCCTCTTTCGGTCCTTTGCACTGTACATCATTGCCACACAGATCACTTTCTCCTAGTCACTTAATTTCCCAATTTTTTTTTTTTTCTCCTTCAATTTCATTTCCTTTGATGGTCTCTCCATTTCAGAGTGCTCCTTAGTCCTTCTTATTTGTTTTGCCCTTCAGCGTGGTTCAATTTTTGCAAGCCTAGGGGTATGTGGTGCGTGTCCCTGCACTGGAATGAATGCCAGGCGTTTTGATGGCTTTGAATTTGGCCGAGATTTTTTTTTTTTTTCTTTAAGTATCCACGCTATGTCCTTCATATCTTCCCCTCCAAGTTGTGTCTGCCTCCTTGATTTTTTTCCCTGCTTTTGCTACAGCTGTCATGTTAGTTCTGGCCTCTTTCGGTCCTTTGCACTGTACATCATTGCCACACAGACCACTTTCTCCTAGTCACTAAATTTCCCAATTTTTTTTTTTTCTCCTTCAATTTCATTTCCTTTGATGGTATCTCCATTTCAGAGTGCTCCTTAGTCCTTCTTATTTGTTTTGCCCTTCAACGTGGTTCAATTTTTGCAAGCCTAGGGGTATGTGGTGCGTGTCCCTGCACTGGAATGAATGCCATGCCTTTTGATGGCTTTGAATTTGGCCGAGATTTTTTTTTTTTTTTCATTTAAAGTATCCACGCTATGTCCTTCATATCTTCCCCTCCAAGTTGTGTCTGCCTCCTTGATTTTTCCCCTGCTTTTGCCACAGCTGTCAGGTTAGTTCTGGCCTCTTTCGGTCCTTTGCACTGTACATCATTGCCACACAGACCACTTTCTCCTCGTCACTAAATTTCCCAATTTTTTTTTTTTTCTCCTTCAATTTCATTTTCTTTGATGGTCTCTCCATTTCAGAGTGCTCCTTAGTCCTTCTTATTTGTTTTGCCCTTCAGCGTGTTCAATTTTTGCAAGCCTAGGGGTATGTGGTGCGTGTCCCTGCACTGGAATGAATGCCAGGCGTTTTGATGGCTTTGAATTTGGCCGAGATTTTTTTTTTTTTCCATAACTTTAGGTATCCACGCTATGTCCTTCATATCTTCCCCTCCAACTTGTGTCTGCCTCCTTGATTTTTTTCCCCAGCTTTTGCAACAGCTGTCAGGTTAGTTTCGGCCTATTTTGATCCTTTGTGCTGCGTCTCATTTCCACCCAGACCACTTTCTTGCAGTCATTACATCTCCCCGTTTTCTGGGTTTTTGGGGGTTTTTTTCAATTGCATTTCTTTCCATCATATCTTCTTTCCAGAGTGTTTGTGAGCCTTTCTTTTCAGGGTCGCAAGATTTCGTTTCCCGTCCCGAAAGGAAATGAAATTTCCTTTCGGGACGGGAAACGAAATCTTGCGATTTCAATGGGAACCAAAGGGGCAAGCTTTGGTGCAAGTCCCTGCCCTTGATGGTATGCCATGCCTTTTGATGGCTTTGACTTTGGCTGAGATTTTTTTTTTTTTTTTCATTTTTTTAAGTATCCACGCCATGTCCTTCATATCTTCCCCTCCAAGTTGTGTCTGCCTCCTTGATTTTTCCCCTGCTTTTGCCACAGCTGTCAGGTTAGTTCTGGCCTCTTTCGGTCCTTTGCACTGTACATCATTGCCACACAGACCACTTTCTCCTAGTCACTAAATTTCCCAATTTTTTTTTTTCTCCTCCAATTTCATTTCCTTTGATGGTATCTCCATTTCAGAGTGCTCCTTAGTCCTTCTTATTTGTTTTGGCCTTCAGCGGGGATCAATTTTTGCAAGCCTAGGGGTATGTGGTGCGTGTCCCTGCCCTTGATGGTATGCCATGCCTTTTGATGGCTTTGACTTTGTCTGAGATTTTTTTTTTTTTTTCATTTAAAGTATCCACGCTATGTCCTTCATATCTTCCCCTCCAAGTTGTGCCTGCCTCCTTGATTTTTCCCCTGCTTTTGCCACAGCTGTCAGGTTAGTTCTGGCCTCTTTCGGTCCTTTGCAATGTATACATCATTGCCACACAGACCACTTTCTCCTAGTCACTAAATTTCCCAATTTTTTTTTTTTCTCCTTCAATTTCATTTCCTTTGATGGTCTCTCCATTTCAGAGTGCTCCTTAGATTTTCTTATTTGTTTTGCCCTTCAGCGTGGTTCAATTTTTGCAAGCCTAGGGGTGTGTGGTGCGTGTCCCTGCATTGGAATGAATGCCATGCCTTTTGATGGCTTTGAATTTGGCCAAGATTATTTTTTTTTTCCATAACTTTAGGTATCCACTCTATGTCCTTCATATCTTCCCCTCCAAGTTGTGTCTGCCTCCTTGATTATTTTCCCCAGCTTTTGCAACAGCTGTCAGGTTAGTTTCGGCCTATTTTGATCCTTTGTGCTGCGTCTCATTTCCACCCAGACCACTTTCTTGCAGTCATTACATCTCCCCGTTTTCTGGGTTTTTGGGGGTTTTTTTCAATTGCATTTCTTTCCATCATTTCTTCTTTCCAGAGTGTTTGTGAGCCTTTCTTTTCATGGGTCGCAAGATTTCGTTTCCCGTCCCGAAAGGAAATTTCATTTCCTTTCGGGACGGGAAACGAAATCTTGCGATTTCAATGGGAACCAAGGGGGCAAGCTTTGGTGCAAGTCCCTGCCCTTGATGGTATGCCAGGCCTTTTGATGGCTTTGACTTTGGCTGAGATTTTTTTTTTTTTTTTTTCATTTCTTTAAGTATCCACGCCATGTCTTTCATATCTTCCCCTCCAAGTTGTGCCTGCCTCCTTGATTTTTCCCCTGCTTTTGCCACAGCTGTCAGGTTAGTTCTGGCCTCTTTCGGTCCTTTGCACTGTACATCATTGCCACCCAGACCACTTTCTCATAGTCACTAAATTTCCCAGTTTTTTTTTTTTTCTCCTTCAATTTCATTTCCTTTGATGGTATCTCCATTTCAGAGTGCTCCTTAGTCCTTCTTATTTGTTTTGGCCTTCAGCGGGGATCAATTTTTGCAAGCCTAGGGGTATGTGGTGCGTGTCCCTGCCTTTGATGGTATGCCAGGCGTTTTGATGGCTTTGAATTTGGCCGAGATTTTTTTTTTTTTTCTTTAAGTATCCACGCTATGTCCTTCATATCTTCCCCTCCAAGTTGTGTCTGCCTCCTTGATTTTTCCCCTGCTTTTGCCACAGCTGTCAGGTTAGTTCTGGCCTCTTTCGGTCCTTTGCACTGTACATCATTGCCACACAGACCACTTTCTCCTAGTCACTAAATTTCCCAATTTTTTTTTTTTTCTCCTTCAATTTCATTTCCTTTGATGGTATCTCCATTTCAGAGTGCTCCTTAGTCCTTCTTTTTTGTTTTGCCCTTCAGCGTGGTTCAATTTTTGCAAGCCTAGGGGTATGTGGTGCGTGTCCCTGCACTGGACGCCATGCCATGCCTTTTGATGGCTTTGAATTTGGCCGAGATTTTTTTTTTTTTCATTTAAAGTATCCACGCTATGTCCTTCATATCTTCCCCTCCAAGTTGTGTCTGCCTCCTTGATTTTTTTCCCTGCTTTTGCAACAGCTGTCAGGTTAGTTTTGGCCTATTTTGATCCTTTGTGCTGCGTCTCATTTCCGCCCAGACCACTTTCTTGCAGTCATTACATCTCCCCGTTTTCTGGGTTTTTGGGGGTTTTTTTCAATTGCATTTCTTTCCATCATATCTTCTTTCCAGAGTGTTTGTGAGCCTTTCTTTTCAGGGTCGCAAGATTTCGTTTCCCGTCCCGAAAGGAAATTTCATTTCCTTTCGGGACGGGAAACGAAATCTTGCGATTTCAATGGGAACCAAGGGGGCAAGCTTTGGTGCAAGTCCCTGCCCTTGATGGTATGCCATGCCTTTTGATGGCTTTGACTTTGGCTGAGATTTTTTTTTTTTTTTTCCATTTTTTTAAGTATCCACGCCATGTCCCTCATATCTTCCCCTCCAAGTTGTGCCTGCCTCCTTGATTTTTCCCCTGCTTTTACCACAGCTGTCAGGTTAGTTCTTGCCTCTTTCGGTCCTTTGCACTGTACATCATTGCCACACAGACCACTTTCTCATAGTCACCAAATTTCCCAGTTTTTTTTTTTTTTCTCCTTCAATTTCATTTCCTTTGATGGTATCTCCATTTCAGAGTGCTCCTTAGTCCTTCCTATTTGTTTTGGCCTTCAGCGGGGATGAATTTTTGCAAGCCTAGGTGTATGTGGTGCGTGTCCCTGCACTGGAATGAATGCCATGCCTTTTGATGGCTTTGAATTTGGCCGAGATTTTTTTTTTTTTTCTTTAAGTATCCACGCTATGTCCTTCATATCTTCCCCTCCAAGTTGTGTCTGCCTCCTTGATTTTTTTCCCTGCTTTTGCAACAGCTGTCAGGTTAGTTCTGGCCTCTTTCGGTCCTTTGCACTGTACATCATTGCCACCCAGACCACTTTCTCCTAGTCACTAAATTTCCCAATTTTTTTTTTTTTCTCCTTCAATTTCATTTCCTTTGATGGTATCTCCATTTCAGAGTGCTCCTTAGTCCTTCTTATTTGTTTTGCCCTTCAACGTGGTTCAATTTTTGCAAGCCTAGGGGTATGTGGTGCGTGTCCCTGCACTGGAATGAATGCCATGCCTTTTGATGGCTTTGAATTTGGCCGAGATTTTTTTTTTTTTTTCATTTAAAGTATCCACGCTATGTCCTTCATATCTTCCCCTCCAAGTTGTGTCTGCCTCCTTGATTTTTCCCCTGCTTTTGCCACAGCTGTCAGGTTAGTTCTGGCCTCTTTCGGTCCTTTGCACTGTACATCATTGCCACACAGATCACTTTCTCCTAGTCACTTAATTTCCCAATTTTTTTTTTTTTCTCCTTCAATTTCATTTCCTTTGATGGTCTCTCCATTTCAGAGTGCTCCTTAGTCCTTCTTATTTGTTTTGCCCTTCAGCGTGGTTCAATTTTTGCAAGCCTAGGGGTATGTGGTGCGTGTCCCTACACTGGAATGAATGCAGGCGTTTTGATGGCTTTGAATTTGGCCGAGATTTTTTTTTTTTTTCTTTAAGTATCCACGCTATGTCCTTCATATCTTCCCCTCCAAGTTGTGTCTGCCTCCTTGATTTTTTTCCCTGCTTTTGCTACAGCTGTCATGTTAGTTCTGGCCTCTTTCGGTCCTTTGCACTGTACATCATTGCCACCCAGACCACTTTCTCCTAGTCACTAAATTTCCCAATTTTTTTTTTTTTCTCCTTCAATTTCATTTCCTTTGATGGTATCTCCATTTCAGAGTGCTCCTTAGTCCTTCTTATTTGTTTTGCCCTTCAACGTGGTTCAATTTTTGCAAGCCTAGGGGTATGTGGTGCGTGTCCCTGCACTGGAATGAATGCCATGCCTTTTGATGGCTTTGAATTTGGCCGAGATTTTTTTTTTTTTTCATTTAAAGTATCCACGCTATGTCCTTCATATCTTCCCCTCCAAGTTGTGTCTGCCTCCTTGATTTTTCCCCTGCTTTTGCCACAGCTGTCAGGTTAGTTCTGGCCTCTTTCGGTCCTTTGCACTGTACATAATTGCCACACAGATCACTTTCTCCTAGTCACTTAATTTCCCAATTTTTTTTTTTTTCTCCTTCAATTTCATTTCCTTTGATGGTCTCTCCATTTCAGAGTGCTCCTTAGTCCTTCTTATTTGTTTTGCCCTTCAGCGTGGTTCAATTTTTGCAAGCCTAGGGGTATGTGGCGCGTGTCCCTGCCCTTGATGGTATGCCAGGCGTTTTGATGGCTTTGACTTTGTCTGAGATTTTTTTTTTTTTTTCATTTAAAGTATCCACGCTATGTCCTTCATATCTTCCCCTCCAAGTTGTGCCTGCCTCCTTGATTTTTCCCCTGCTTTTGCCACAGCTGTCCGGTTAGTTCTGGCCTCTTTCGGTCCTTTGCAATGTATACATCATTGCCACACAGACCACTTTCTCCTAGTCACTAAATTTCCCAATTTTTTTTTTTTCTCCTTCAATTTCATTTCCTTTGATGGTCTCTCCATTTCAGAGTGCTCCTTAGATTTTCTTATTTGTTTTGCCCTTCAGCGTGGTTCAATTTTTGCAAGCCTAGGGGTGTGTGGTGCGTGTCCCTGCACTGGAATGAATGCCATGCCTTTTGATGGCTTTGAATTTGGCCAAGATTATTTTTTTTTTCCATAACTTTAGGTATCCACTCTATGTCCTTCATATCTTCCCCTCCAAGTTGTGTCTGCCTCCTTGATTATTTTCCCCAGCTTTTGCAACAGCTGTCAGGTTAGTTTCGGCCTATTTTGATCCTTTGTGCTGCGTCTCATTTCCACCGAGACCACTTTCTTGCAGTCATTACATCTCCCCGTTTTCTGGGTTTTTGGGGGTTTTTTTCAATTGCATTTCTTTCCATCATATCTTCTTTCCAGAGTGTTTGTGAGCCTTTCTTTTCATGGGTCGCAAGATTTCGTTTCCCGTCCCGAAAGGAAATGAAATTTCCTTTCGGGACGGGAAACGAAATCTTGCGATTTCAATGGGAACCAAGGGGGCAAGCTTTGGTGCAAGTCCCTGCCCTTGATGGTATGCCAGGCCTTTTGATGGCTTTGACTTTGGCTGAGATTTTTTTTTTTTTTTTTTTCATTTCTTTAAGTATCCACGCCATGTCTTTCATATCTTCCCCTCCAAGTTGTGCCTGCCTCCTTGATTTTTCCCCTGCTTTTGCCACAGCTGTCAGGTTAGTTCTGGCCTCTTTCGGTCCTTTGCACTGTACATCATTGCCACCCAGACCACTTTCTCATAGTCACTAAATTTCCCAGTTTTTTTTTTTTTCTCCTTCAATTTCATTTCCTTTGATGGTATCTCCATTTCAGAGTGCTCCTTAGTCCTTCTTATTTGTTTTGGCCTTCAGCGGGGATCAATTTTTGCAAGCCTAGGGGTATGTGGTGCGTGTCCCTGCCTTTGATGGTATGCCAGGCGTTTTGATGGCTTTGAATTTGGCCGAGATTTTTTTTTTTTTTCTTTAAGTATCCACGCTATGTCCTTCATATCTTCCCCTCCAAGTTGTGTCTGCCTCCTTGATTTTTCCCCTGCTTTTGCAACAGCTGTCAGGTTAGTTCTGGCCTCTTTCGGTCCTTTGCACTGTACATCATTGCCACACAGACCACTTTCTCCTAGTCACTAAATTTCCCAATTTTTTTTTTTTTCTCCTTCAATTTCATTTCCTTTGATGGTATCTCCATTTCAGAGTGCTCCTTAGTCCTTCTTTTTTGTTTTGCCCTTCAGCGTGGTTCAATTTTTGCAAGCCTAGGGGTATGTGGTGCGTGTCCCTGCACTGGACGCCATGCCATGCCTTTTGATGGCTTTGAATTTGGCCGAGATTTTTTTTTTTTTCATTTAAAGTATCCACGCTATGTCCTTCATATCTTCCCCTCCAAGTTGTGTCTGCCTCCTTGATTTTTTTCCCTGCTTTTGCAACAGCTGTCAGGTTAGTTTTGGCCTATTTTGATCCTTTGTGCTGCGTCTCATTTCCGCCCAGACCACTTTCTTGCAGTCATTACATCTCCCCGTTTTCTGGGTTTTTGGGGGTTTTTTTCAATTGCATTTCTTTCCATCATATCTTCTTTCCAGAGTGTTTGTGAGCCTTTCTTTTCAGGGTCGCAAGATTTCGTTTCCCGTCCCGAAAGGAAATTTCATTTCCTTTCGGGACGGGAAACGAAATCTTGCGATTTCAATGGGAACCAAGGGGGCAAGCTTTGGTGCAAGTCCCTGCCCTTGATGGTATGCCAGGCCTTTTGATGGCTTTGACTTTGGCTGAGATTTTTTTTTTTTTTTTTTTCATTTCTTTAAGTATCCACGCCATGTCTTTCATATCTTCCCCTCCAAGTTGTGCCTGCCTCCTTGATTTTTCCCCTGCTTTTGCCACAGCTGTCAGGTTAGTTCTGGCCTCTTTCGGTCCTTTGCACTGTACATCATTGCCACCCAGACCACTTTCTCATAGTCACTAAATTTCCCAGTTTTTTTTTTTTTCTCCTTCAATTTCATTTCCTTTGATGGTATCTCCATTTCAGAGTGCTCCTTAGTCCTTCTTATTTGTTTTGGCCTTCAGCGGGGATCAATTTTTGCAAGCCTAGGGGTATGTGGTGCGTGTCCCTGCCTTTGATGGTATGCCAGGCGTTTTGATGGCTTTGAATTTGGCCGAGATTTTTTTTTTTTTTCTTTAAGTATCCACGCTATGTCCTTCATATCTTCCCCTCCAAGTTGTGTCTGCCTCCTTGATTTTTCCCCTGCTTTTGCAACAGCTGTCAGGTTAGTTCTGGCCTCTTTCGGTCCTTTGCACTGTACATCATTGCCACACAGACCACTTTCTCCTAGTCACTAAATTTCCCAATTTTTTTTTTTTTCTCCTTCAATTTCATTTCCTTTGATGGTATCTCCATTTCAGAGTGCTCCTTAGTCCTTCTTTTTTGTTTTGCCCTTCAGCGTGGTTCAATTTTTGCAAGCCTAGGGGTATGTGGTGCGTGTCCCTGCACTGGACGCCATGCCATGCCTTTTGATGGCTTTGAATTTGGCCGAGATTTTTTTTTTTTTCATTTAAAGTATCCACGCTATGTCCTTCATATCTTCCCCTCCAAGTTGTGTCTGCCTCCTTGATTTTTTTCCCTGCTTTTGCAACAGCTGTCAGGTTAGTTTTGGCCTATTTTGATCCTTTGTGCTGCGTCTCATTTCCGCCCAGACCACTTTCTTGCAGTCATTACATCTCCCCGTTTTCTGGGTTTTTGGGGGTTTTTTTCAATTGCATTTCTTTCCATCATATCTTCTTTCCAGAGTGTTTGTGAGCCTTTCTTTTCAGGGTCGCAAGATTTCGTTTCCCGTCCCGAAAGGAAATTTCATTTCCTTTCGGGACGGGAAACGAAATCTTGCGATTTCAATGGGAACCAAGGGGGCAAGCTTTGGTGCAAGTCCCTGCCCTTGATGGTATGCCATGCCTTTTGATGGCTTTGACTTTGGCTGAGATTTTTTTTTTTTTTTTCCATTTTTTTAAGTATCCACGCCATGTCCCTCATATCTTCCCCTCCAAGTTGTGCCTGCCTCCTTGATTTTTCCCCTGCTTTTACCACAGCTGTCAGGTTAGTTCTTGCCTCTTTCGGTCCTTTGCACTGTACATCATTGCCACACAGACCACTTTCTCATAGTCACCAAATTTCCCAGTTTTTTTTTTTTTCTCCTTCAATTTCATTTCCTTTGATGGTATCTCCATTTCAGAGTGCTCCTTAGTCCTTCCTATTTGTTTTGGCCTTCAGCGGGGATGAATTTTTGCAAGCCTAGGTGTATGTGGTGCGTGTCCCTGCACTGGAATGAATGCCATGCCTTTTGATGGCTTTGAATTTGGCCGAGATTTTTTTTTTTTTTCTTTAAGTATCCACGCTATGTCCTTCATATCTTCCCCTCCAAGTTGTGTCTGCCTCCTTGATTTTTTTCCCTGCTTTTGCAACAGCTGTCAGGTTAGTTCTGGCCTCTTTCGGTCCTTTGCACTGTACATCATTGCCACCCAGACCACTTTCTCCTAGTCACTAAATTTCCCAATTTTTTTTTTTTTCTCCTTCAATTTCATTTCCTTTGATGGTATCTCCATTTCAGAGTGCTCCTTAGTCCTTCTTATTTGTTTTGCCCTTCAACGTGGTTCAATTTTTGCAAGCCTAGGGGTATGTGGTGCGTGTCCCTGCACTGGAATGAATGCCATGCCTTTTGATGGCTTTGAATTTGGCCGAGATTTTTTTTTTTTTTTCATTTAAAGTATCCACGCTATGTCCTTCATATCTTCCCCTCCAAGTTGTGTCTGCCTCCTTGATTTTTCCCCTGCTTTTGCCACAGCTGTCAGGTGAGTTCTGGCCTCTTTCGGTCCTTTGCACTGTACATCATTGCCACACAGACCACTTTCTCCTAGTCACTTAATTTCCCAATTTTTTTTTTTTTCTCCTTCAATTTCATTTCCTTTGATGGTCTCTCCATTTCAGAGTGCTCCTTAGTCCTTCTTATTTGTTTTGCCCTTCAACGTGGTTCAATTTTTGCAAGCCTAGGGGTATGTGGTGCGTGTCCCTGCACTGGAATGAATGCCAGGCGTTTTGATGGCTTTGAATTTGGCCGAGATTTTTTTTTTTTTTCTTTAAGTATCCACGCTATGTCCTTCATATCTTCCCCTCCAAGTTGTGTCTGCCTCCTTGATTTTTTTCCCTGCTTTTGCTACAGCTGTCATGTTAGTTCTGGCCTCTTTCGGTCCTTTGCACTGTACATCATTGCCACCCAGACCACTTTCTCCTAGTCACTAAATTTCCCAATTTTTTTTTTTTTCTCCTTCAATTTCATTTCCTTTGATGGTATCTCCATTTCAGAGTGCTCCTTAGTCCTTCTTATTTGTTTTGCCCTTCAACGTGGTTCAATTTTTGCAAGCCTAGGGGTATGTGGTGCGTGTCCCTGCACTGGAATGAATGCCATGCCTTTTGATGGCTTTGAATTTGGCCGAGATTTTTTTTTTTTTTTCATTTAAAGTATCCACGCTATGTCCTTCATATCTTCCCCTCCAAGTTGTGTCTGCCTCCTTGATTTTTCCCCTGCTTTTGCCACAGCTGTCAGGTTAGTTCTTGCCTCTTTCGGTCCTTTGCACTGTACATAATTGCCACACAGATCACTTTCTCCTAGTCACTTAATTTCCCAATTTTTTTTTTTTCTCCTTCAATTTCATTTCCTTTGATGGTCTCTCCATTTCAGAGTGCTCCTTAGTCCTTCTTATTTGTTTTGCCCTTCAGCGTGGTTCAATTTTTGCAAGCCTAGGGGTATGTGGCGCGTGTCCCTGCCCTTGATGGTATGCCAGGCGTTTTGATGGCTTTGAATTTTGCCGAGATTTTTTTTTTTTTTCTTTAAGTATCCACGCTATGTCCTTCATATCTTCCCCTCCAAGTTGTGTCTGCCTCCTTGATTTTTCCCCTGTTTTTGCAACAGCTGTCAGGTTAGTTTTGGCCTATTTTGATCCTTTGTGCTGCGTCTCATTTCCGCCCAGACCACTTTCTTGCAGTCATTACATCTCCCCGTTTTCTGGGTTTTTGGGGGTTTTTTTCAATTGCATTTCTTTCCATCATATCTTCTTTCCAGAGTGTTTGTGAGCCTTTCTTTTCAGGGTCGCAAGATTTCGTTTCCCGTCCCGAAAGGAAATTTCATTTCCTTTCGGGACGGGAAACGAAATCTTGCGATTTCAATGGGAACCAAGGGGGCAAGCTTTGGTGCAAGTCCCTGCCCTTGATGGTATGCCATGCCTTTTGATGGCTTTGACTTTGGCTGAGATTTTTTTTTTTTTTTTCCATTTTTTTAAGTATCCACGCCATGTCCCTCATATCTTCCCCTCCAAGTTGTGTCTGCCTCCTTGATTTTTCCCCTGCTTTTACCACAGCTGTCAGGTTAGTTCTTGCCTCTTTCGGTCCTTTGCACTGTACATCATTGCCACACAGACCACTTTCTCATAGTCACCAAATTTCCCAGTTTTTTTTTTTTTCTCCTTCAATTTCATTTCCTTTGATGGTATCTCCATTTCAGAGTGCTCCTTAGTCCTTCTTATTTGTTTTGGCCTTCAGCGGGGATGAATTTTTGCAAGCCTAGGTGTATGTGGTGCGTGTCCCTGCACTGGAATGAATGCCATGCCTTTTGATGGCTTTGAATTTGGCCGAGATTTTTTTTTTTTTTCTTTAAGTATCCACGCTATGTCCTTCATATCTTCCCCTCCAAGTTGTGTCTGCCTCCTTGATTTTTTTCCCTGCTTTTGCAACAGCTGTCAGGTTAGTTCTGGCCTCTTTCGGTCCTTTGCACTGTACATCATTGCCACCCAGACCACTTTCTCCTAGTCACTAAATTTCCCAATTTTTTTTTTTTTCTCCTTCAATTTCATTTCCTTTGATGGTATCTCCATTTCAGAGTGCTCCTTAGTCCTTCTTATTTGTTTTGCCCTTCAACGTGGTTCAATTTTTGCAAGCCTAGGGGTATGTGGTGCGTGTCCCTGCACTGGAATGAATGCCATGCCTTTTGATGGCTTTGAATTTGGCCGAGATTTTTTTTTTTTTTTCATTTAAAGTATCCACGCTATGTCCTTCATATCTTCCCCTCCAAGTTGTGTCTGCCTCCTTGATTTTTCCCCTGCTTTTGCCACAGCTGTCAGGTTAGTTCTGGCCTCTTTCGGTCCTTTGCACTGTACATCATTGCCACCCAGACCACTTTCTCCTAGTCACTAAATTTCCCAATTTTTTTTTTTTTCTCCTTCAATTTCATTTCCTTTGATGGTATCTCCATTTCAGAGTGCTCCTTAGTCCTTCTTATTTGTTTTGCCCTTCAACGTGGTTCAATTTTTGCAAGCCTAGGGGTATGTGGTGCGTGTCCCTGCACTGGAATGAATGCCATGCCTTTTGATGGCTTTGAATTTGGCCGAGATTTTTTTTTTTTTTCATTTAAAGTATCCACGCTATGTCCTTCATATCTTCCCCTCCAAGTTGTGTCTGCCTCCTTGATTTTTCCCCTGCTTTTGCCACAGCTGTCAGGTTAGTTCTGGCCTCTTTCGGTCCTTTGCACTGTACATAATTGCCACACAGATCACTTTCTCCTAGTCACTTAATTTCCCAATTTTTTTTTTTTTCTCCTTCAATTTCATTTCCTTTGATGGTCTCTCCATTTCAGAGTGCTCCTTAGTCCTTCTTATTTGTTTTGCCCTTCAGCGTGGTTCAATTTTTGCAAGCCTAGGGGTATGTGGCGCGTGTCCCTGCCCTTGATGGTATGCCAGGCGTTTTGATGGCTTTGAATTTGGCCGAGATTTTTTTTTTTTTTTCTTTAAGTATCCACGCTATGTCCTTCATATCTTCCCCTCCAAGTTGTGTCTGCCTCCTTGATTTTTCCCCTGTTTTTGCCACAGCTGTCAGGTTAGTTCTGGCCTCTTTCGGTCCTTTGCACTGTACATCATTGCCACACAGACCACTTTCTCCTAGTCACTAAATTTCCCAATTTTTTTTTTTTTCTCCTTCAATTTCATTTCCTTTGATGGTCTCTCCATTTCAGAGTGCTCCTTAGTCCTTCTTATTTGTTTTGCCCTTCAGCGTGGTTCAATTTTTGCAAGCCTAGGGGTATGTGGCGCGTGTCCCTGCCCTTGATGGTATGCCAGGCGTTTTGATGGCTTTGAATTTGGCCGAGATTTTTTTTTTTTTTTCTTTAAGTATCCACGCTATGTCCTTCATATCTTCCCCTCCAAGTTGTGTCTGCCTCCTTGATTTTTCCCCTGTTTTTGCCACAGCTGTCAGGTTAGTTCTGGCCTCTTTCGGTCCTTTGCACTGTACATCATTGCCACACAGACCACTTTCTCCTAGTCACTAAATTTCCCAATTTTTTTTTTTTTCTCCTTCAATTTCATTTCCTTTGATGGTCTCTCCATTTCAGAGTGCTCCTTAGTCCTTCTTATTTGTTTTGCCCTTCAGCGTGGTTCAATTTTTGCAAGCCTAGGGGTATGTGGTGCGTGTCCCTGCACTGGAATGAATGCCATGCCTTTTGATGGCTTTGAATTTGGCCGAGATTTTTTTTTTTTTCCATAACTTTAGGTATCCACTCTATGTCCTTCATATCTTCCCCTCCAAGTTGTGTCTGCCTCCTTGATTTTTTTCCCCAGCTTTTGCAACAGCTGTCAGGTTAGTTTCGGCCTATTTTGATCCTTTGTGCTGCGTCTCATTTCCACCCAGACCACTTTCTTGCAGTCATTACATCTCCCCGTTTTCTGGGTTTTTGGGGGTTTTTTTCAATTGCATTTCTTTCCATCATATCTTCTTTCCAGAGTGTTTGTGAGCCTTTCTTTTCAGGGTCGCAAGATTTCGTTTCCCGTCCCGAAAGGAAATTTCATTTCCTTTCGGGACGGGAAACGAAATCTTGCGATTTCAATGGGAACCAAGGGGGCAAGCTTTGGTGCAAGTCCCTGCCCTTGATGGTATGCCAGGCCTTTTGATGGCTTTGACTTTGGCTGAGATTTTTTTTTTTTTTTTTTCATTTCTTTAAGTATCCACGCCATGTCTTTCATATCTTCCCCTCCAAGTTGTGCCTGCCTCCTTGATTTTTCCCCTGCTTTTGCCACAGCTGTCAGGTTAGTTCTGGCCTCTTTCGGTCCTTTGCACTGTACATCATTGCCACCCAGACCACTTTCTCATAGTCACTAAATTTCCCAGTTTTTTTTTTTTTCTCCTTCAATTTCATTTCCTTTGATGGTATCTCCATTTCAGAGTGCTCCTTAGTCCTTCTTATTTGTTTTGCCCTTCAACGTGGTTCAATTTTTGCAAGCCTAGGGGTATGTGGTGCGTGTCCCTGCACTGGAATGAATGCCATGCCTTTTGATGGCTTTGAATTTGGCCGAGATTTTTTTTTTTTTTTCATTTAAAGTATCCACGCTATGTCCTTCATATCTTCCCCTCCAAGTTGTGTCTGCCTCCTTGATTTTTCCCCTGCTTTTGCCACAGCTGTCAGGTGAGTTCTGGCCTCTTTCGGTCCTTTGCACTGTACATCATTGCCACACAGATCACTTTCTCCTAGTCACTTAATTTCCCAATTTTTTTTTTTTTCTCCTTCAATTTCATTTCCTTTGATGGTCTCTCCATTTCAGAGTGCTCCTTAGTCCTTCTTATTTGTTTTGCCCTTCAACGTGGTTCAATTTTTGCAAGCCTAGGGGTATGTGGTGCGTGTCCCTGCACTGGAATGAATGCCAGGCGTTTTGATGGCTTTGAATTTGGCCGAGATTTTTTTTTTTTTTCTTTAAGTATCCACGCTATGTCCTTCATATCTTCCCCTCCAAGTTGTGTCTGCCTCCTTGATTTTTTTCCCTGCTTTTGCTACAGCTGTCATGTTAGTTCTGGCCTCTTTCGGTCCTTTGCACTGTACATCATTGCCACCCAGACCACTTTCTCCTAGTCACTAAATTTCCCAATTTTTTTTTTTTTCTCCTTCAATTTCATTTCCTTTGATGGTATCTCCATTTCAGAGTGCTCCTTAGTCCTTCTTATTTGTTTTGCCCTTCAACGTGGTTCAATTTTTGCAAGCCTAGGGGTATGTGGTGCGTGTCCCTGCACTGGAATGAATGCCATGCCTTTTGATGGCTTTGAATTTGGCCGAGATTTTTTTTTTTTTTTCATTTAAAGTATCCACGCTATGTCCTTCATATCTTCCCCTCCAAGTTGTGTCTGCCTCCTTGATTTTTCCCCTGCTTTTGCCACAGCTGTCAGGTTAGTTCTTGCCTCTTTCGGTCCTTTGCACTGTACATAATTGCCACACAGATCACTTTCTCCTAGTCACTTAATTTCCCAATTTTTTTTTTTTCTCCTTCAATTTCATTTCCTTTGATGGTCTCTCCATTTCAGAGTGCTCCTTAGTCCTTCTTATTTGTTTTGCCCTTCAGCGTGGTTCAATTTTTGCAAGCCTAGGGGTATGTGGCGCGTGTCCCTGCCCTTGATGGTATGCCAGGCGTTTTGATGGCTTTGAATTTTGCCGAGATTTTTTTTTTTTTTCTTTAAGTATCCACGCTATGTCCTTCATATCTTCCCCTCCAAGTTGTGTCTGCCTCCTTGATTTTTCCCCTGTTTTTGCAACAGCTGTCAGGTTAGTTTTGGCCTATTTTGATCCTTTGTGCTGCGTCTCATTTCCGCCCAGACCACTTTCTTGCAGTCATTACATCTCCCCGTTTTCTGGGTTTTTGGGGGTTTTTTTCAATTGCATTTCTTTCCATCATATCTTCTTTCCAGAGTGTTTGTGAGCCTTTCTTTTCAGGGTCGCAAGATTTCGTTTCCCGTCCCGAAAGGAAATTTCATTTCCTTTCGGGACGGGAAACGAAATCTTGCGATTTCAATGGGAACCAAGGGGGCAAGCTTTGGTGCAAGTCCCTGCCCTTGATGGTATGCCATGCCTTTTGATGGCTTTGACTTTGGCTGAGATTTTTTTTTTTTTTTTCCATTTTTTTAAGTATCCACGCCATGTCCCTCATATCTTCCCCTCCAAGTTGTGTCTGCCTCCTTGATTTTTCCCCTGCTTTTACCACAGCTGTCAGGTTAGTTCTTGCCTCTTTCGGTCCTTTGCACTGTACATCATTGCCACACAGACCACTTTCTCATAGTCACCAAATTTCCCAGTTTTTTTTTTTTTCTCCTTCAATTTCATTTCCTTTGATGGTATCTCCATTTCAGAGTGCTCCTTAGTCCTTCTTATTTGTTTTGGCCTTCAGCGGGGATGAATTTTTGCAAGCCTAGGTGTATGTGGTGCGTGTCCCTGCACTGGAATGAATGCCATGCCTTTTGATGGCTTTGAATTTGGCCGAGATTTTTTTTTTTTTTCTTTAAGTATCCACGCTATGTCCTTCATATCTTCCCCTCCAAGTTGTGTCTGCCTCCTTGATTTTTTTCCCTGCTTTTGCAACAGCTGTCAGGTTAGTTCTGGCCTCTTTCGGTCCTTTGCACTGTACATCATTGCCACCCAGACCACTTTCTCCTAGTCACTAAATTTCCCAATTTTTTTTTTTTTCTCCTTCAATTTCATTTCCTTTGATGGTATCTCCATTTCAGAGTGCTCCTTAGTCCTTCTTATTTGTTTTGCCCTTCAACGTGGTTCAATTTTTGCAAGCCTAGGGGTATGTGGTGCGTGTCCCTGCACTGGAATGAATGCCATGCCTTTTGATGGCTTTGAATTTGGCCGAGATTTTTTTTTTTTTTTCATTTAAAGTATCCACGCTATGTCCTTCATATCTTCCCCTCCAAGTTGTGTCTGCCTCCTTGATTTTTCCCCTGCTTTTGCCACAGCTGTCAGGTTAGTTCTGGCCTCTTTCGGTCCTTTGCACTGTACATCATTGCCACCCAGACCACTTTCTCCTAGTCACTAAATTTCCCAATTTTTTTTTTTTTCTCCTTCAATTTCATTTCCTTTGATGGTATCTCCATTTCAGAGTGCTCCTTAGTCCTTCTTATTTGTTTTGCCCTTCAACGTGGTTCAATTTTTGCAAGCCTAGGGGTATGTGGTGCGTGTCCCTGCACTGGAATGAATGCCATGCCTTTTGATGGCTTTGAATTTGGCCGAGATTTTTTTTTTTTTTCATTTAAAGTATCCACGCTATGTCCTTCATATCTTCCCCTCCAAGTTGTGTCTGCCTCCTTGATTTTTCCCCTGCTTTTGCCACAGCTGTCAGGTTAGTTCTGGCCTCTTTCGGTCCTTTGCACTGTACATAATTGCCACACAGATCACTTTCTCCTAGTCACTTAATTTCCCAATTTTTTTTTTTTTCTCCTTCAATTTCATTTCCTTTGATGGTCTCTCCATTTCAGAGTGCTCCTTAGTCCTTCTTATTTGTTTTGCCCTTCAGCGTGGTTCAATTTTTGCAAGCCTAGGGGTATGTGGCGCGTGTCCCTGCCCTTGATGGTATGCCAGGCGTTTTGATGGCTTTGAATTTGGCCGAGATTTTTTTTTTTTTTTCTTTAAGTATCCACGCTATGTCCTTCATATCTTCCCCTCCAAGTTGTGTCTGCCTCCTTGATTTTTCCCCTGTTTTTGCCACAGCTGTCAGGTTAGTTCTGGCCTCTTTCGGTCCTTTGCACTGTACATCATTGCCACACAGACCACTTTCTCCTAGTCACTAAATTTCCCAATTTTTTTTTTTTTCTCCTTCAATTTCATTTCCTTTGATGGTCTCTCCATTTCAGAGTGCTCCTTAGTCCTTCTTATTTGTTTTGCCCTTCAGCGTGGTTCAATTTTTGCAAGCCTAGGGGTATGTGGCGCGTGTCCCTGCCCTTGATGGTATGCCAGGCGTTTTGATGGCTTTGAATTTGGCCGAGATTTTTTTTTTTTTTTCTTTAAGTATCCACGCTATGTCCTTCATATCTTCCCCTCCAAGTTGTGTCTGCCTCCTTGATTTTTCCCCTGTTTTTGCCACAGCTGTCAGGTTAGTTCTGGCCTCTTTCGGTCCTTTGCACTGTACATCATTGCCACACAGACCACTTTCTCCTAGTCACTAAATTTCCCAATTTTTTTTTTTTTCTCCTTCAATTTCATTTCCTTTGATGGTCTCTCCATTTCAGAGTGCTCCTTAGTCCTTCTTATTTGTTTTGCCCTTCAGCGTGGTTCAATTTTTGCAAGCCTAGGGGTATGTGGTGCGTGTCCCTGCACTGGAATGAATGCCATGCCTTTTGATGGCTTTGAATTTGGCCGAGATTTTTTTTTTTTTCCATAACTTTAGGTATCCACTCTATGTCCTTCATATCTTCCCCTCCAAGTTGTGTCTGCCTCCTTGATTTTTTTCCCCAGCTTTTGCAACAGCTGTCAGGTTAGTTTCGGCCTATTTTGATCCTTTGTGCTGCGTCTCATTTCCACCCAGACCACTTTCTTGCAGTCATTACATCTCCCCGTTTTCTGGGTTTTTGGGGGTTTTTTTCAATTGCATTTCTTTCCATCATATCTTCTTTCCAGAGTGTTTGTGAGCCTTTCTTTTCAGGGTCGCAAGATTTCGTTTCCCGTCCCGAAAGGAAATTTCATTTCCTTTCGGGACGGGAAACGAAATCTTGCGATTTCAATGGGAACCAAGGGGGCAAGCTTTGGTGCAAGTCCCTGCCCTTGATGGTATGCCAGGCCTTTTGATGGCTTTGACTTTGGCTGAGATTTTTTTTTTTTTTTTTTCATTTCTTTAAGTATCCACGCCATGTCTTTCATATCTTCCCCTCCAAGTTGTGCCTGCCTCCTTGATTTTTCCCCTGCTTTTGCCACAGCTGTCAGGTTAGTTCTGGCCTCTTTCGGTCCTTTGCACTGTACATCATTGCCACCCAGACCACTTTCTCATAGTCACTAAATTTCCCAGTTTTTTTTTTTTTCTCCTTCAATTTCATTTCCTTTGATGGTATCTCCATTTCAGAGTGCTCCTTAGTCCTTCTTATTTGTTTTGGCCTTCAGCGGGGATCAATTTTTGCAAGCCTAGGGGTATGTGGTGCGTGTCCCTGCCTTTGATGGTATGCCAGGCGTTTTGATGGCTTTGAATTTGGCCGAGATTTTTTTTTTTTTTCTTTAAGTATCCACGCTATGTCCTTCATATCTTCCCCTCCAAGTTTTGTCTGCCTCCTTGATTTTTCCCCTGCTTTTGCCACAGCTGTCAGGTTAGTTCTGGCCTCTTTCGGTCCTTTGCACTGTACATCATTGCCACCCAGACCACTTTCTCCTAGTCACTAAATTTCCCAATTTTTTTTTTTTTCTCCTTCAATTTCATTTCCTTTGATGGTCTCTCCATTTCAGAGTGCTCCTTAGTCCTTCTTATTTGTTTTGCCCTTCAGCGTGGTTCAATTTTTGCAAGCCTAGGGGTATGTGGTGCGTGTCCCTGCACTGGACGCCATGCCATGCCTTTTGATGGCTTTGAATTTGGCCGAGATTTTTTTTTTTTTCATTTAAAGTATCCACGCTATGTCCTTCATATCTTCCCCTCCAAGTTGTGTCTGCCTCCTTGATTTTTTTCCCTGCTTTTGCAACAGCTGTCAGGTTAGTTTTGGCCTATTTTGATCCTTTGTGCTGCGTCTCATTTCCGCCCAGACCACTTTCTTGCAGTCATTACATCTCCCCGTTTTCTGGGTTTTTGGGGGTTTTTTTCAATTGCATTTCTTTCCATCATATCTTCTTTCCAGAGTGTTTGTGAGCCTTTCTTTTCAGGGTCGCAAGATTTCGTTTCCCGTCCCGAAAGGAAATGAAATTTCCTTTCGGGACGGGAAACGAAATCTTGCGATTTCAATGGGAACCAAGGGGGCAAGCTTTGGTGCAAGTCCCTGCCTTTGATGGTATGCCATGCCTTTTGATGGCTTTGACTTTGGCTGAGATTTTTTTTTTTTTTTTCCATTTTTTTAAGTATCCACGCCATGTCCCTCATATCTTCCCCTCCAAGTTGTGCCTGCCTCCTTGATTTTTTCCCTGCTTTTACCACAGCTGTCAGGTTAGTTCTTGCCTCTTTCGGTCCTTTGCACTGTACATCATTGCCACACAGACCACTTTCTCATAGTCACCAAATTTCCCAGTTTTTTTTTTTTTCTCCTTCAATTTCATTTCCTTTGATGGTATCTCCATTTCAGAGTGCTCCTTAGTCCTTCCTATTTGTTTTGGCCTTCAGCGGGGATGAATTTTTGCAAGCCTAGGTGTATGTGGTGCGTGTCCCTGCACTGGAATGAATGCCATGCCTTTTGATGGCTTTGAATTTGGCCGAGATTTTTTTTTTTTTTCTTTAAGTATCCACGCTATGTCCTTCATATCTTCCCCTCCAAGTTGTGTCTGCCTCCTTGATTATTTTCCCTGCTTTTGCTACAGCTGTCAGGTTAGTTCTGGCCTCTTTCGGTCCTTTGCACTGTACATCTTTGCCACCCAGACCACTTTCTCCTAGTCACTAAATTTCCCAATTTTTTTTTTTTTCTCCTTCAATTTCATTTCCTTTGATGGTATCTCCATTTCAGAGTGCTCCTTAGTCCTTCTTATTTGTTTTGCCCTTCAACGTGGTTCAATTTTTGCAAGCCTAGGGGTATGTGGTGCGTGTCCCTGCACTGGAATGAATGCCATGCCTTTTGATGGCTTTGAATTTGGCCGAGATTTTTTTTTTTTTTTCATTTAAAGTATCCACGCTATGTCCTTCATATCTTCCCCTCCAAGTTGTGTCTGCCTCCTTGATTTTTCCCCTGCTTTTGCCACAGCTGTCAGGTTAGTTCTGGCCTCTTTCGGTCCTTTGCACTGTACATCATTGCCACACAGATCACTTTCTCCTAGTCACTTAATTTCCCAATTTTTTTTTTTTTCTCCTTCAATTTCATTTCCTTTGATGGTATCTCCATTTCAGAGTGCTCCTTAGTCCTTCTTATTTGTTTTGCCCTTCAACGTGGTTCAATTTTTGCAAGCCTAGGGGTATGTGGTGCGTGTCCCTGCACTGGAATGAATGCCATGCCTTTTGATGGCTTTGAATTTGGCCGAGATTTTTTTTTTTTTTTCATTTAAAGTATCCACGCTATGTCCTTCATATCTTCCCCTCCAAGTTGTGTCTGCCTCCTTGATTTTTCCCCTGCTTTTGCCACAGCTGTCAGGTTAGTTCTGGCCTCTTTCGGTCCTTTGCACTGTACATCATTGCCACACAGATCACTTTCTCCTAGTCACTTAATTTCCCAATTTTTTTTTTTTTCTCCTTCAATTTCATTTCCTTTGATGGTCTCTCCATTTCAGAGTGCTCCTTAGTCCTTCTTATTTGTTTTGCCCTTCAGCGTGGTTCAATTTTTGCAAGCCTAGGGGTATGTGGTGCGTGTCCCTGCACTGGAATGAATGCCATGCCTTTTGATGGCTTTGAATTTGGCCGAGATTTTTTTTTTTTTTTCATTTAAAGTATCCATGCTATGTCCTTCATATCTTCCCCTCCAAGTTGTGTCTGCCTCCTTGATTTTTCCCCTGCTTTTGCCACAGCTGTCAGGTTAGTTCTGGCCTCTTTCGGTCCTTTGCACTGTACATAATTGCCACACAGATCACTTTCTCCTAGTCACTTAATTTCCCAATTTTTTTTTTTTTCTCCTTCAATTTCATTTCCTTTGATGGTCTCTCCATTTCAGAGTGCTCCTTAGTCCTTCTTATTTGTTTTGCCCTTCAGCGTGGTTCAATTTTTGCAAGCCTAGGGGTATGTGGCGCGTGTCCCTGCCCTTGATGGTATGCCAGGCGTTTTGATGGCTTTGAATTTGGCCGAGATTTTTTTTTTTTTTTCTTTAAGTATCCACGCTATGTCCTTCATATCTTCCCCTCCAAGTTGTGTCTGCCTCCTTGATTTTTCCCCTGTTTTTGCCACAGCTGTCAGGTTAGTTCTGGCCTCTTTCGGTCCTTTGCACTGTACATCATTGCCACACAGACCACTTTCTCCTAGTCACTAAATTTCCCAATTTTTTTTTTTTTCTCCTTCAATTTCATTTCCTTTGATGGTCTCTCCATTTCAGAGTGCTCCTTAGTCCTTCTTATTTGTTTTGCCCTTCAGCGTGGTTCAATTTTTGCAAGCCTAGGGGTATGTGGTGCGTGTCCCTGCACTGGAATGAATGCCATGCCTTTTGATGGCTTTGAATTTGGCCGAGATTTTTTTTTTTTTCCATAACTTTAGGTATCCACTCTATGTCCTTCATATCTTCCCCTCCAAGTTGTGTCTGCCTCCTTGATTTTTTTCCCCAGCTTTTGCAACAGCTGTCAGGTTAGTTTCGGCCTATTTTGATCCTTTGTGCTGCGTCTCATTTCCACCCAGACCACTTTCTTGCAGTCATTACATCTCCCCGTTTTCTGGGTTTTTGGGGGTTTTTTTCAATTGCATTTCTTTCCATCATATCTTCTTTCCAGAGTGTTTGTGAGCCTTTCTTTTCAGGGTCGCAAGATTTCGTTTCCCGTCCCGAAAGGAAATTTCATTTCCTTTCGGGACGGGAAACGAAATCTTGCGATTTCAATGGGAACCAAGGGGGCAAGCTTTGGTGCAAGTCCCTGCCCTTGATGGTATGCCAGGCCTTTTGATGGCTTTGACTTTGGCTGAGATTTTTTTTTTTTTTTTTTCATTTCTTTAAGTATCCACGCCATGTCTTTCATATCTTCCCCTCCAAGTTGTGCCTGCCTCCTTGATTTTTCCCCTGCTTTTGCCACAGCTGTCAGGTTAGTTCTGGCCTCTTTCGGTCCTTTGCACTGTACATCACTGCCACACAGACCACTTTCTCCGAGTCACTAAATTTCCCAGTTTTTTTTTTTTTCTCCTTCAATTTCATTTCCTTTGATGGTATCTCCATTTCAGAGTGCTCCTTAGTCCTTCTTATTTGTTTTGGCCTTCAGCGGGGATCAATTTTTGCAAGCCTAGGGGTATGTGGTGCGTGTCCCTGCCTTTGATGGTATGCCAGGCGTTTTGATGGCTTTGAATTTGGCCGAGATTTTTTTTTTTTTTCTTTAAGTATCCACGCTATGTCCTTCATATCTTCCCCTCCAAGTTGTGTCTGCCTCCTTGATTTTTCCCCTGCTTTTGCCACAGCTGTCAGGTTAGTTCTGGCCTCTTTCGGTCCTTTGCACTGTACATCATTGCCACCCAGACCACTTTCTCCTAGTCACTAAATTTCCCAATTTTTTTTTTTTTCTCCTTCAATTTCATTTCCTTTGATGGTATCTCCATTTCAGAGTGCTCCTTAGTCCTTCTTATTTGTTTTGCCCTTCAGCGTGGTTCAATTTTTGCAAGCCTAGGGGTATGTGGTGCGTGTCCCTGCACTGGACGCCATGCCATGCCTTTTGATGGCTTTGAATTTGGCCGAGATTTTTTTTTTTTTCATTTAAAGTATCCACGCTATGTCCTTCATATCTTCCCCTCCAAGTTGTGTCTGCCTCCTTGATTTTTTTCCCTGCTTTTGCAACAGCTGTCAGGTTAGTTTTGGCCTATTTTGATCCTTTGTGCTGCGTCTCATTTCCGCCCAGACCACTTTCTTGCAGTCATTACATCTCCCCGTTTTCTGGGTTTTTGGGGGTTTTTTTCAATTGCATTTCTTTCCATCATATCTTCTTTCCAGAGTGTTTGTGAGCCTTTCTTTTCAGGGTCGCAAGATTTCGTTTCCCGTCCCGAAAGGAAATGAAATTTCCTTTCGGGACGGGAAACGAAATCTTGCGATTTCAATGGGAACCAAGGGGGCAAGCTTTGGTGCAAGTCCCTGCCCTTGATGGTATGCCATGCCTTTTGATGGCTTTGACTTTGGCTGAGATTTTTTTTTTTTTTTTCCATTTTTTTAAGTATCCACGCCATGTCCCTCATATCTTCCCCTCCAAGTTGTGCCTGCCTCCTTGATTTTTTCCCTGCTTTTACCACAGCTGTCAGGTTAGTTCTTGCCTCTTTCGGTCCTTTGCACTGTACATCATTGCCACACAGACCACTTTCTCATAGTCACCAAATTTCCCAGTTTTTTTTTTTTTCTCCTTCAATTTCATTTCCTTTGATGGTATCTCCATTTCAGAGTGCTCCTTAGTCCTTCCTATTTGTTTTGGCCTTCAGCGGGGATGAATTTTTGCAAGCCTAGGTGTATGTGGTGCGTGTCCCTGCACTGGAATGAATGCCATGCCTTTTGATGGCTTTGAATTTGGCCGAGATTTTTTTTTTTTTTCTTTAAGTATCCACGCTATGTCCTTCATATCTTCCCCTCCAAGTTGTGTCTGCCTCCTTGATTTTTTTCCCTGCTTTTGCAACAGCTGTCAGGTTAGTTCTGGCCTCTTTCGGTCCTTTGCACTGTACATCATTGCCACCCAGACCACTTTCTCCTAGTCACTTAATTTCCCAATTTTTTTTTTTTTCTCCTTCAATTTCATTTCCTTTGATGGTCTCTCCATTTCAGAGTGCTCCTTAGTCCTTCTTATTTGTTTTGCCCTTCAGCGTGGTTCAATTTTTGCAAGCCTAGGGGTATGTGGTGCGTGTCCCTGCACTGGAATGAATGCCAGGCGTTTTGATGGCTTTGAATTTGGCCGAGATTTTTTTTTTTTTTCTTTAAGTATCCACGCTATGTCCTTCATATCTTCCCCTCCAAGTTGTGTCTGCCTCCTTGATTTTTTTCCCTGCTTTTGCTACAGCTGTCATGTTAGTTCTGGCCTCTTTCGGTCCTTTGCACTGTACATCATTGCCACCCAGACCACTTTCTCCTAGTCACTAAATTTCCCAATTTTTTTTTTTTTCTCCTTCAATTTCATTTCCTTTGATGGTATCTCCATTTCAGAGTGCTCCTTAGTCCTTCTTATTTGTTTTGCCCTTCAACGTGGTTCAATTTTTGCAAGCCTAGGGGTATGTGGTGCGTGTCCCTGCACTGGAATGAATGCCATGCCTTTTGATGGCTTTGAATTTGGCCGAGATTTTTTTTTTTTTTCATTTAAAGTATCCACGCTATGTCCTTCATATCTTCCCCTCCAAGTTGTGTCTGCCTCCTTGATTTTTCCCCTGCTTTTGCCACAGCTGTCAGGTTAGTTCTGGCCTCTTTCGGTCCTTTGCACTGTACATCATTGCCACACAGATCACTTTCTCCTAGTCACTTAATTTCCCAATTTTTTTTTTTTTCTCCTTCAATTTCATTTCCTTTGATGGTCTCTCCATTTCAGAGTGCTCCTTAGTCCTTCTTATTTGTTTTGCCCTTCAGCGTGGTTCAATTTTTGCAAGCCTAGGGGTATGTGGTGCGTGTCCCTGCACTGGAATGAATGCCATGCCTTTTGATGGCTTTGAATTTGGCCGAGATTTTTTTTTTTTTTTCATTTAAAGTATCCACGCTATGTCCTTCATATCTTCCCCTCCAAGTTGTGTCTGCCTCCTTGATTTTTCCCCTGCTTTTGCCACAGCTGTCAGGTTAGTTCTGGCCTCTTTCGGTCCTTTGCACTGTACATCATTGCCACACAGATCACTTTCTCCTAGTCACTTAATTTCCCAATTTTTTTTTTTTTCTCCTTCAATTTCATTTCCTTTGATGGTCTCTCCATTTCAGAGTGCTCCTTAGTCCTTCTTATTTGTTTTGCCCTTCAGCGTGGTTCAATTTTTGCAAGCCTAGGGGTATGTGGCGCGTGTCCCTGCCCTTGATGGTATGCCAGGCGTTTTGATGGCTTTGAATTTGGCCGAGATTTTTTTTTTTTTTTCTTTAAGTATCCACGCTATGTCCTTCATATCTTCCCCTCCAAGTTGTGTCTGCCTCCTTGATTTTTCCCCTGTTTTTGCCACAGCTGTCAGGTTAGTTCTGGCCTCTTTCGGTTTTTTGCACTGTACATCATTGCCACACAGACCACTTTCTCCTAGTCACTAAATTTCCCAATTTTTTTTTTTTTCTCCTTCAATTTCATTTCCTTTGATGGTCTCTCCATTTCAGAGTGCTCCTTAGTCCTTCTTATTTGTTTTGCCCTTCAGCGTGGTTCAATTTTTGCAAGCCTAGGGGTATGTGGTGCGTGTCCCTGCACTGGAATGAATGCCATGCCTTTTGATGGCTTTGAATTTGGCCGAGATTTTTTTTTTTTTCCATAACTTTAGGTATCCACTCTATGTCCTTCATATCTTCCCCTCCAAGTTGTGTCTGCCTCCTTGATTTTTTTCCCCAGCTTTTGCAACAGCTGTCAGGTTAGTTTCGGCCTATTTTGATCCTTTGTGCTGCGTCTCATTTCCACCCAGACCACTTTCTTGCAGTCATTACATCTCCCCGTTTTCTGGGTTTTTGGGGGTTTTTTTCAATTGCATTTCTTTCCATCATATCTTCTTTCCAGAGTGTTTGTGAGCCTTTCTTTTCAGGGTCGCAAGATTTCGTTTCCCGTCCCGAAAGGAAATTTCATTTCCTTTCGGGACGGGAAACGAAATCTTGCGATTTCAATGGGAACCAAGGGGGCAAGCTTTGGTGCAAGTCCCTGCCCTTGATGGTATGCCATGCCTTTTGATGGCTTTGACTTTGGCTGAGATTTTTTTTTTTTTTTTCATTTTTTTAAGTATCCACGCCATGTCCTTCATATCTTCCCCTCCATGTTGTGCCTGCCTCCTTGATTTTTCCCCTGCTTTTGCCACAGCTGTCAGGTTAGTTCTGGCCTCTTTCGGTCCTTTGCACTGTACATCATTGCCACACAGACCACTTTCTCATAGTCACCAAATTTCCCAATTTTTTTTTTTTCTCCTCCAATTTCATTTCCTTTGATGGTATCTCCATTTCAGAGTGCTCCTTAGTACTTCTTATTTGTTTTGCCCTTCAGCGGGGATCAATTTTTGCAAGCCTAGGGGTATGTGGTGCGTGTCCCTGCCCTTGATGGTATGCCATGCCTTTTGATGGCTTTGACTTTGTCTGAGATTTTTTTTTTTTTTTCATTTAAAGTATCCACGCTATGTCCTTCATATCTTCCCCTCCAAGTTGTGCCTGCCTCCTTGATTTTTCCCCTGCTTTTGCCACAGCTGTCAGGTTAGTTCTGGCCTCTTTCGGTCCTTTCCAATGTATACATCATTGCCACACAGACCACTTTCTCCTAGTCACTAAATTTCCCAATTTTTTTTTTTTCTCCTTCAATTTCATTTCCTTTGATGGTCTCTCCATTTCAGAGTGCTCCTTAGTCCTTCTTATTTGTTTTGCCCTTCAGCGTGGTTCAATTTTTGCAAGCCTAGGGGTATGTGGCGCGTGTCCCTGCCCTTGATGGTATGCCAGGCGTTTTGATGGCTTTGAATTTGGCCGAGATTTTTTTTTTTTTTTCTTTAAGTATCCACGCTATGTCCTTCATATCTTCCCCTCCAAGTTGTGTCTGCCTCCTTGATTTTTCCCCTGTTTTTGCCACAGCTGTCAGGTTAGTTCTGGCCTCTTTCGGTTTTTTGCACTGTACATCATTGCCACACAGACCACTTTCTCCTAGTCACTAAATTTCCCAATTTTTTTTTTTTTCTCCTTCAATTTCATTTCCTTTGATGGTCTCTCCATTTCAGAGTGCTCCTTAGTCCTTCTTATTTGTTTTGCCCTTCAGCGTGGTTCAATTTTTGCAAGCCTAGGGGTATGTGGTGCGTGTCCCTGCACTGGAATGAATGCCATGCCTTTTGATGGCTTTGAATTTGGCCGAGATTTTTTTTTTTTTCCATAACTTTAGGTATCCACTCTATGTCCTTCATATCTTCCCCTCCAAGTTGTGTCTGCCTCCTTGATTTTTTTCCCCAGCTTTTGCAACAGCTGTCAGGTTAGTTTCGGCCTATTTTGATCCTTTGTGCTGCGTCTCATTTCCACCCAGACCACTTTCTTGCAGTCATTACATCTCCCCGTTTTCTGGGTTTTTGGGGGTTTTTTTCAATTGCATTTCTTTCCATCATATCTTCTTTCCAGAGTGTTTGTGAGCCTTTCTTTTCAGGGTCGCAAGATTTCGTTTCCCGTCCCGAAAGGAAATTTCATTTCCTTTCGGGACGGGAAACGAAATCTTGCGATTTCAATGGGAACCAAGGGGGCAAGCTTTGGTGCAAGTCCCTGCCCTTGATGGTATGCCATGCCTTTTGATGGCTTTGACTTTGGCTGAGATTTTTTTTTTTTTTTTCATTTTTTTAAGTATCCACGCCATGTCCTTCATATCTTCCCCTCCATGTTGTGCCTGCCTCCTTGATTTTTCCCCTGCTTTTGCCACAGCTGTCAGGTTAGTTCTGGCCTCTTTCGGTCCTTTGCACTGTACATCATTGCCACACAGACCACTTTCTCATAGTCACCAAATTTCCCAATTTTTTTTTTTTCTCCTCCAATTTCATTTCCTTTGATGGTATCTCCATTTCAGAGTGCTCCTTAGTACTTCTTATTTGTTTTGCCCTTCAGCGGGGATCAATTTTTGCAAGCCTAGGGGTATGTGGTGCGTGTCCCTGCCCTTGATGGTATGCCATGCCTTTTGATGGCTTTGACTTTGTCTGAGATTTTTTTTTTTTTTTCATTTAAAGTATCCACGCTATGTCCTTCATATCTTCCCCTCCAAGTTGTGCCTGCCTCCTTGATTTTTCCCCTGCTTTTGCCACAGCTGTCAGGTTAGTTCTGGCCTCTTTCGGTCCTTTCCAATGTATACATCATTGCCACACAGACCACTTTCTCCTAGTCACTAAATTTCCCAATTTTTTTTTTTTCTCCTTCAATTTCATTTCCTTTGATGGTCTCTCCATTTCAGAGTGCTCCTTAGACCTTCTTATTTGTTTTGCCCTTCAACGTGGTTCAATTTTTGCAAGCCTAGGGGTGTGTGGTGCGTGTCCCTGCACTGGAATGAATGCCATGCCTTTTGATGGCTTTGAATTTGGCCAAGATTATTTTTTTTTTCCATAACTTTAGGTATCCATGCTATGTCCTTCATATCTTCCCCTCCAAGTTGTGTCTGCCTCCTTGATTTTTCCCCTGCTTTTGCCACAGCTGTCAGGTTAGTTCTGGCCTCTTTCGGTCCTTTGCACTGTACATCATTGCCACCCAGACCACTTTCTCCTAGTCACTAAATTTCCCAATTTTTTTTTTTTTCTCCTTCAATTTCATTTCCTTTGATGGTCTCTCCATTTCAGAGTGCTCCTTAGTCCTTCTTATTTGTTTTGCCCTTCAACGTGGTTCAATTTTTGCAAGCCTAGGGGTATGTGGTGCGTGTCCCTGCACTGGAATGAATGCCATGCCTTTTGATGGCTTTGAATTTGGCCGAGATTTTTTTTTTTTTTTCATTTAAAGTATCCACGCTATGTCCTTCATATCTTCCCCTCCAAGTTGTGTCTGCCTCCTTGATTTTTCCCCTGCTTTTGCCACAGCTGTCAGGTTAGTTCTGGCCTCTTTCGGTCCTTTGCACTGTACATCATTGCCACACAGATCACTTTCTCCTAGTCACTTAATTTCCCAATTTTTTTTTTTTTCTCCTTCAATTTCATTTCCTTTGATGGTCTCTCCATTTCAGAGTGCTCCTTAGTCCTTCTTATTTGTTTTGCCCTTCAGCGTGGTTCAATTTTTGCAAGCCTAGGGGTATGTGGTGCGTGTCCCTGCACTGGAATGAATGCCATGCCTTTTGATGGCTTTGAATTTGGCCGAGATTTTTTTTTTTTTTTTCATTTTTTTAAGTATCCACGCTATGTCCTTCATATCTTCCCCTCCAAGTTGTGTCTGCCTCCTTGATTTTTCCCCTGCTTTTGCCACAGCTGTCAGGTTAGTTCTGGCCTCTTTCGGTCCTTTGCACTGTACATCATTGCCACACAGATCACTTTCTCCTAGTCACTTAATTTCCCAATTTTTTTTTTTTTCTCCTTCAATTTCATTTCCTTTGATGGTCTCTCCATTTCAGAGTGCTCCTTAGTCCTTCTTATTTGTTTTGCCCTTCAGCGTGGTTCAATTTTTGCAAGCCTAGGGGTATGTGGCGCGTGTCCCTGCCCTTGATGGTATGCCAGGCGTTTTGATGGCTTTGAATTTGGCCGAGATTTTTTTTTTTTTTTCTTTAAGTATCCACGCTATGTCCTTCATATCTTCCCCTCCAAGTTGTGTCTGCCTCCTTGATTTTTCCCCTGTTTTTGCCACAGCTGTCAGGTTAGTTCTGGCCTCTTTCGGTCCTTTGCACTGTACATCATTGCCACACAGACCACTTTCTCCTAGTCACTAAATTTCCCAATTTTTTTTTTTTTCTCCTTCAATTTCATTTCATTTGATGGTCTCTCCATTTCAGAGTGCTCCTTAGTCCTTCTTATTTGTTTTGCCCTTCAGCGTGGTTCAATTTTTGCAAGCCTAGGGGTATGTGGTGCGTGTCCCTGCACTGGAATGAATGCCATGCCTTTTGATGGCTTTGAATTTGGCCGAGATTTTTTTTTTTTTCCATAACTTTAGGTATCCACTCTATGTCCTTCATATCTTCCCCTCCAAGTTGTGTCTGCCTCCTTGATTTTTTTCCCCAGCTTTTGCAACAGCTGTCAGGTTAGTTTCGGCCTATTTTGATCCTTTGTGCTGCGTCTCATTTCCACCCAGACCACTTTCTTGCAGTCATTACATCTCCCCGTTTTCTGGGTTTTTGGGGGTTTTTTTCAATTGCATTTCTTTCCATCATATCTTCTTTCCAGAGTGTTTGTGAGCCTTTCTTTTCAGGGTCGCAAGATTTCGTTTCCCGTCCCGAAAGGAAATTTCATTTCCTTTCGGGACGGGAAACGAAATCTTGCGATTTCAATGGGAACCAAGGGGGCAAGCTTTGGTGCAAGTCCCTGCCCTTAATGGTATGCCATGCCTTTTGATGGCTTTGACTTTGGCTGAGATTTTTTTTTTTTTTTTCATTTTTTTAAGTATCCACGCCATGTCCTTCATATCTTCCCCTCCATGTTGTGCCTGCCTCCTTGATTTTTCCCCTGCTTTTGCCACAGCTGTCAGGTTAGTTCTGGCCTCTTTCGGTCCTTTGCACTGTACATCATTGCCACACAGACCACTTTCTCATAGTCACCAAATTTCCCAATTTTTTTTTTTTCTCCTCCAATTTCATTTCCTTTGATGGTATCTCCATTTCAGAGTGCTCCTTAGTGCTTCTTATTTGTTTTGCCCTTCAGCGGGGATCAATTTTTGCAAGCCTAGGGGTATGTGGTGCGTGTCCCTGCCCTTGATGGTATGCCATGCCTTTTGATGGCTTTGACTTTGTCTGAGATTTTTTTTTTTTTTTCATTTAAAGTATCCACGCTATGTCCTTCATATCTTCCCCTCCAAGTTGTGCCTGCCTCCTTGATTTTTCCCCTGCTTTTGCCACAGCTGTCAGGTTAGTTCTGGCCTCTTTCGGTCCTTTCCAATGTATACATCATTGCCACACAGACCACTTTCTCCTAGTCACTAAATTTCCCAATTTTTTTTTTTTCTCCTTCAATTTCATTTCCTTTGATGGTCTCTCCATTTCAGAGTGCTCCTTAGACCTTCTTATTTGTTTTGCCCTTCAACGTGGTTCAATTTTTGCAAGCCTAGGGGTGTGTGGTGCGTGTCCCTGCACTGGAATGAATGCCATGCCTTTTGATGGCTTTGAATTTGGCCAAGATTATTTTTTTTTTCCATAACTTTATGTATCCATGCTATGTCCTTCATATCTTCCCCTCCAAGTTGTGTCTGCCTCCTTGATTTTTCCCCTGCTTTTGCCACAGCTGTCAGGTTAGTTCTGGCCTCTTTCGGTCCTTTGCACTGTACATCATTGCCACACAGATCACTTTCTCCTAGTCACTTAATTTCCCAATTTTTTTTTTTTTCTCCTTCAATTTCATTTCCTTTGATGGTCTCTCCATTTCAGAGTGCTCCTTAGTCCTTCTTATTTGTTTTGCCCTTCAGCGTGGTTCAATTTTTGCAAGCCTAGGGGTATGTGGTGCGTGTCCCTGCACTGGAATGAATGCCAGGCGTTTTGATGGCTTTGAATTTGGCCGAGATTTTTTTTTTTTTTTCTTTAAGTATCCACGCTATGTCCTTCATATCTTCCCCTCCAAGTTGTGTCTGCCTCCTTGATTTTTCCCCTGCTTTTGCCACAGCTGTCAGGTTAGTTCTGGCCTCTTTCGGTCCTTTGCACTGTACATCATTGCCACACAGACCACTTTCTCCTAGTCACTAAATTTCCCAATTTTTTTTTTTTTCTCCTTCAATTTCATTTCCTTTGATGGTATCTCCATTTCAGAGTGCTCCTTAGTCCTTCTTATTTGTTTTGCCCTTCAGCGGGGATCAATTTTTGCAAGCCTAGGGGTATGTGGTGCGTTTCCCTGCACTGGACGCCATGCCATGCCTTTTGATGGCTTTGAATTTGGCCGAGATTTTTTTTTTTTTTTCATTTAAAGTATCCACGCTATGTCCTTCATATCTTCCCCTCCAAGTTGTGTCTGCCTCCTTGATTTTTTTCCCTGCTTTTGCAACAGCTGTCAGGTTAGTTTTGGCCTATTTTGATTTTTTGTGCTGCGTCTCATTTCCGCCCAGACCACTTTCTTGCAGTCATTACATCTCCCCGTTTTCTGGGTTTTTGGGGGTTTTTTTCCATTGCATTTCTTTCCATCATATCTTCTTTCCAGAGTGTTTGTGAGCCTTTCTTTTCAGGGTCGCAAGATTTCGTTTCCCGTCCCGAAAGGAAATGAAATTTCCTTTCGGGACGGGAAGCGAAATCTTGCGATTTCAATGGGAACCAAGGGGGCAAGCTTTGGTGCAAGTCCCTGCCCTTGATGGCATGTTATGCCTTTTGATGGCTTTGACTTTGGCTGAGATTTTTTTTTTTTTTTTCATTTTTTTAAGTATCCACGCCATGTCTTTCATATCTTCCCCTCCAAGTTGTGCCTGACTCCTTGATTTTTCCCCTGCTTTTGCAGAGTGCTCCTTAGTCCTTCTCCATTTCAGAGTGCTCCTTAGTCCTTCTTATTTGTTTTGCCCTTCAGCGTGGTTCAATTTTTGCAAGCCTAGGGGTATGTGGTGCGTGTCCCTGCACTGGAATGAATGCCATGCCTTTTGATGGCTTTGAATTTGGCCGAGATTTTTTTTTTTTTTCATTTAAAGTATCCACGCTATGTCCTTCATATCTTCCCCTCCAAGTTGTGTCTGCCTCCTTGATTTTTTTCCCTGCTTTTGCAACAGCTGTCAGGTTAGTTTTAGCCTATTTTGATTTTTTGTGCTGCGTCTCATTTCCGCCCAGACCACTTTCTTGCAGTCATTACATCTCCCCGTTTTCCGGGTTTTTGGGGGTTTTTTTCAATTGCATTTCTTTCCATCATATCTTCTTTCCAGAGTGTTTGTGAGCCTTTCTTTTCAGGGTCGCAAGATTTCGTTTCCCGTCCCGAAAGGAAATTTCATTTCCTTTCGGGACGGGAAACGAAATCTTGCGATTTCAATGGGAACCAAGAGGGCAAGCTTTGGTGCAAGTCCCTGCCCTTGATGGCATGTTATGCCTTTTGATGGCTTTGACTTTGGCTGAGATTTTTTTTTTTTTTTCATTTTTTTAAGTATCCACGCCATGTCTTTCATATCTTCCCCTCCAAGTTGTGCCTGCCTCCTTGATTTTTCCCCTGCTTTTGCCACAGCTGTCAGGTTAGTTCTGGCCTCTTTCGGTCCTTTGCACTGTACATCATTGCCACACAGACCACTTTCTCCTAGTCACCAAATTTCCCAATTTTTTTTTTTTTTCTCCTTCAATTTCGTTTCCTTTGATGGTATCTCCATTTCAGAGTGCTCCTTAGTCCTTCTTATTTGTTTTGCCCTTCAGCGTGGTTCAATTTTTGCAAGCCTAGGGGTATGTGGTGCGTGTCCCTGCACTGGAATGAATGCCATGCCTTTTGATGGCTTTGAATTTGGCCGAGATTTTTTTTTTTTTCATTTAAAGTATCCACGCTATGTCCTTCATATCTTCCCCTCCAAGTTGTGTCTGCCTCCTTGATTTTTTTCCCTGCTTTTGCAACAGCTGTCAGGTTAGTTTTAGCCTATTTTGATTTTTTGTGCTGCGTCTCATTTCCGCCCAGACCACTTTCTTGCAGTCATTACATCTCCCCGTTTTCCGGGTTTTTGGGGGTTTTTTTCAATTGCATTTCTTTCCATCATATCTTCTTTCCAGAGTGTTTGTGAGCCTTTCTTTTCAGGGTCGCAAGATTTCGTTTCCCGTCCCGAAAGGAAATTTCATTTCCTTTCGGGACGGGAAACGAAATCTTGCGATTTCAATGGGAACCAAGGGGGCAAGCTTTGGTGCAAGTCCCTGCCCTTGATGGCATGTTATGCCTTTTGATGGCTTTGACTTTGGCTGAGATTTTTTTTTTTTTTTTTCATTTTTTTAAGTATCCACGCCATGTCTTTCATATCTTCCCCTCCAAGTTGTGCCTGCCTCCTTGATTTTTCCCCTGCTTTTGCCACAGCTGTCAGGTTAGTTCTGGCCTCTTTCGGTCCTTTGCACTGTACATCATTGCCACCCAGACCACTTTCTCATAGTCACCAAATTTCCCAGGTTTTTTTTTTTCTCCTTCTATTTCATTTCCTTTGATGGTATCTCCATTTCAGAGTGCTCCTTAGTCCTTCTTATTTGTTTTGGCCTTCAGCGGGGATCAATTTTTGCAAGCCTAGGGGTATGTGGTGCGTGTCCCTGCCCTTGATGGTATGCCTGGCGTTTTGATGGCTTTGAATTTGGCTGAGATTTTTTTTTTTTTTCTTTAAGTATCCACGCTATGTCCTTCATATCTTCCCCTCCAAGTTGTGCCTGCCTCCTTGATTTTTCCCCTGCTTTTGCCACAGCTGTCAGGTTAGTTCTGGCCTCTTTCGGTCCTTTGCACTGTACATCATTGCTACACAGACCACTTTCTCCTAGTCACTAAATTTCCCAATTTTTTTTTTTTTCTCCTTCAATTTCATTTCCTTTGATGGTATCTCCATTTCAGAGTGCTCCTTAGTCCTTCTTATTTGTTTTGCCCTTCAGCGTGGTTCAATTTCTGAAAGCCTAGGGTATGTGGTGCGTGTCCCTGAACTGGAATGAATGCCATGCCTTTTGATGGCTTTGAATTTGGCCGAGATTTTTTTTTTTTTTCATTTAAAGTACCCACGCTATGTCCTTCATATCTTCCCCTCCAAGTTGTGCCTGCCTCCTTGATTTTTCCCCTGCTTTTGCCACAGCTGTCAGGTTAGTTATGGCCTCTTTCGGTCCTTTGCACTGTACATCATTGCCACACAGATCACTTTCTCCTAGTCACCAAATTTCCCAATTTTTTTTTTTTTTCTCCTTCGATTTCATTTCCTTTGATGGTATCTCCATTTCAGAGTGCTCCTTAGTCCTTCTTATTTGTTTTGCCCTTCAGCGTGGTTCAATTTTTGCAAGCCTAGGGGTATGTGGTGCGTGTCCCTGCACTGGAATGAATGCCATGCCTTTTGATGGCTTTGAATTTGGCCGAGATTTTTTTTTTTTTCATTTAAAGTATCCACGCTATGTCCTTCATATCTTTCCCTCCAAGTTGTGTCTGCCTCCTTGATTTTTTTCCCTGCTTTTGCAACAGCTGTCAGGTTAGTTTTAGCCTATTTTGATTTTTTGTGCTGCGTCTCATTTCCGCCCAGACCACTTTCTTGCAGTCATTACATCTCCCCGTTTTCTGGGTTTTTGGGGGTTTTTTTCAATTGCATTTCTTTCCATCATATCTTCTTTCCAGAGTGTTTGTGAGCCTTTCTTTTCAGGGTCGCAAGATTTCGTTTCCCGTCCCGAAAGGAAATTTCATTTCCTTTCGGGACGGGAAACGAAATCTTGCGATTTCAATGGGAACCAAGGGGGCAAGATTTGGTGCAAGTCCCTGCCCTTGATGGTATGCCATGCCTTTTGATGGCTTTGACTTTGGCTGAGATTTTTTTTTTTTTTTTCATTTTTTTAAGTATCCACGCCATGTCTTTCATATCTTCCCCTCCAAGTTGTGCCTGCCTCCTTGATTTTTCCCCTGCTTTTGCCACAGCTGTCAGGTTAGTTCTGGCCTCTTTCGGTCCTTTGCACTGTACATCATTGCCACCCAGACCACTTTCTCATAGTCACCAAATTTCCCAGGTTTTTTTTTTTCTCCTTCTATTTCATTTCCTTTGATGGTATCTCCATTTCAGAGTGCTCCTTAGTCCTTCTTATTTGTTTTGCCCTTCAGCGTGGTTCAATTTTTGCAAGCCTAGGGGTATGTGGTGCGTGTCCCTGCCCTTGATGGTATGCCAGGCGTTTTGATGGCTTTGAATTTGGCCGAGATTTTTTTTTTTTTTCTTTAAGTATCCACGCCATGTCTTTCATATCTTCCCCTCCAAGTTGTGCCTGCCTCCTTGATTTTTCCCCTGCTTTTGCCACAGCTGTCAGGTTAGTTATGGCCTCCTTTGGTCCTTTGCACTGTACATCATTGCCACACAGACCACTTTCTCCTAGTCACTAAATTTCCCAATTTTTTTTTTTTTCTCCTTCAATTTCATTTCCTTTGATGGTATCTCCATTTCAGAGTGCTCCTTAGTCCTTCTTATTGGTTTTCGACTTCAGCGTGGTTCAATTTTTGCAAGCCTAGGGGTATGTGGTGCGTGTCCCTGCACTGGAATGAATGCCATGCCTTTTGATGGCTTTGAATTTGGCCGAGAATTTTTTTTTTTTTCATTTAAAGTATCCACGCTATGTCCTTCATATCTTCCCCTCCAAGTTGTGTCTGCCTCCTTGATTTTTCCCCTGCTTTTGCCACAGCTGTCAGGTTAGTTCTGGCCTCTTTCGGTCCTTTGCGCTGTACATCATTGCCACACAGACCACTTTCTCCTAGTCACTAAATTTCCCAATTTTTTTTTTTTTCTCCTTCTATTTCATTTCCTTTGATGGTATCTCCATTTCAGAGTGCTCCTTAGTCCTTCTTATTTGTTTTGCCCTTCAGCGTGGTTCAATTTTTGAAAGCCTAGGGGTATGTGGTGCGTGTCCCTGCACTGGAATGAATGCCATGCCTTTTGATGGCTTTGAATTTTGCCGAGATTTCTTTTTTTTTTTCATTTAAAGTATCCACGCTATGTCCTTCATATCTTCCCCTCCAAGTTGTGTCTGCCTCCTTGATTTTTTTCCCTGCTTTTGCAACAGCTGTCAGGTTAGTTTTGGCCTATTTTGATCTTTGTGCTGCGTCTCATTACCACCCAGACCACTTTCTTGCAGTCATTACATCTCCCCGTTTTCTGGGTTTTTGGGGGTTTTTTTCCATTGCATTTCTTTCCATCATATCTTCTTTCCAGAGTGTTTGTGAGCCTTTCTTTTCAGGGTCGCAAGATTTCGTTTCCCGTCCCGAAAGGAAATGAAATTTCCTTTCGGGACGGGAAACGAAATCTTGCGATTTCAATGGGAACCAAGGGGGCAAGTTTTGGTGCAAGTCCCTGCCCTAGATGGTATGCCATGCCTTTTGATGGCTTTGACTTTGGCTGAGATTTTTTTTTTTTTTTTTTCATTTTTTTAAGTATCCACGCTATGTCCTTCATATCTTCCCCTCCAAGTTGTGTCTGCCTCCTTGATTTTTCCCCTGCTTTTGCCACAGCTGTCAGGTTAGTTCTGGCCTCTTTCGGACCTTTGCACTGTACATCATTGCCACACAGACCACTTTCTCATAGTCACTAAATTTCCCAATTTTTTTTTTTTCTCCTTCAATTTCATTTCCTTTGATGGTATCTCCATTTCAGAGTGCTCCTTAGTCCTTCTTATTTGTTTTGCCCTTCAGCGTGGTTCAATTTTTGCAAGCCTAGGGGTATGTGGTGCGTGTCCCTGCCCTTGATGGTATGCCAGGCGTTTTGATGGCTTTGAATTTGGCCGAGATTTTTTTTTTTTTTCTTTAAGTATCCACGCTATGTCCTTCATATCTTCCCCTCCAAGTTGTGCCTGCCTCCTTGATTTTTCCCCTGCTTTTGCCACAGCTGTCAGGTTAGTTCTGGCCTCTTTCGGTCCTTTGCACTGTACATCATTGCCACACAGACCACTTTCTCCTAGTCACTAAATTTCCCAATTTTTTTTTTTTTCTCCTTCAATTTCATTTCCTTTGATGGTATCTCCATTTCAGAGTGCTCCTTAGTCCTTCTTATTGGTTTTGCCCTTCAGCGTGGTTCAATTTTTGCAAGCCTAGGGGTATGTGGTGCGTGTCCCTGCACTGGAATGAATGCCATGCCTTTTGATGGCTTTGAATTTGGCCGAGAATTTTTTTTTTTTTCATTTAAAGTATCCACGCTATGTCCTTCATATATTCCCCTCCAAGTTGTGTCTGCCTCCTTGATTTTTCCCCTGCTTTTGCCACAGCTGTCAGGTTAGTTCTGGCCTCTTTCGGTCCTTTGCGCTGTACATCATTGCCACACAGACCACTTTCTCCTAGTCACTTAATTTCCCAATTTTTTTTTTTTTCTCCTTCAATTTCATTTCCTTTGATGGTCTCTCCATTTCAGAGTGCTCCTTAGTCCTTCTTATTTGTTTTGCCCTTCAGCGTGGTTCAATTTTTGCAAGCCTAGGGGTATGTGGTGCGTGTCCCTGCACTGGAATGAATGCCAGGCGTTTTGATGGCTTTGAATTTGGCCGAGATTTTTTTTTTTTTTCTTTAAGTATCCACGCTATGTCCTTCATATCTTCCCCTCCAAGTTGTGCCTGCCTCCTTGATTATTCCCCTGCTTTTGCCACAGCTGTCAGGTTAGTTCTGGCCTTTTTCGGTCCTTTGCACTGTACATCATTGCCACACAGACCACTTTCTCCTAGTCACTAAATTTCCCAATTTTTTTTTTTTTCTCCTTCAATTTCATTTCCTTTGATGGTATCTCCATTTCAGAGTGCTCCTTAGTCCTTCTTATTTGTTTTGCCCTTCAGCGTGGTTCAATTTTTGCAAGCCTAGGGGTATGTGGTGCGTGTCCCTGCACTGGCATGAATGCCATGCCTTTTGATGGCTTTGAATTTGGCCGAGATTTCTTTTTTTTTTTCATTTAAAGTATCCACGCTATTTCCTTCATATCTTCCCCTCCAAGTTGTGTCTGCCTCCTTGATTTTTTTCCCTGCTTTTGCAACAGCTGTCAGGTTAGTTTTGGCCTATTTTGATCCTTTGTGCTGCGTCTCATTTCCACCCAGACCACTTTCTTGCAGTCATTACATCTCCCCGTTTTCTGGGTTTATGGGGGTTTTTTTCAATTGCATTTCTTTCCATCATATCTTCTTTCCAGAGTGTTTGTGAGCCTTTCTTTTCAGGGTCGCAAGATTTCGTTTCCCGTCCCGAAAGGAAATGAAATTTCCTTTCGGGACGGGAAACGAAATCTTGCGATTTCAATGGGAACCAAGGGGGCAAGCTTTGGTGCAAGTCCCTGCCCTAGATGGTATGCCAGGCGTTTTGATGGCTTTGACTTTGGCTGAGATTTTTTTTTTTTTTTTTTTCATTTTTTTAAGTATCCACGCTATGTCCTTCATATCTTCCCCTCCAAGTTGTGTCTGCCTCCTTGATTTTTCCCCTGCTTTTGCCACAGCTGTCAGGTTAGTTCTGGCCTCTTTCGGTCCTTTGCACTGTACATCATTGCCACCCAGACCACTTTCTCCTAGTCACTAAATTTCCCAATTTTTTTTTTTTTCTCCTTCAATTTCATTTCCTTTGATGGTATCTCCATTTCAGAGTGCTCCTTAGTCCTTCTTATTTGTTTTGCCCTTCAGCGTGGTTCAATTTTTGCAAGCCTAGGGGTATGTGGTGCGTGTCCCTGCCCTTGATGGTATGCCAGGCGTTTTGATGGCTTTGAATTTGGCCGAGATTTTTTTTTTTTTCATTTAAAGTATCCACGCTATGTCCTTCATATCTTCCCCTCCAAGTTGTGCCTGCCTCCTTGATTTTTCCCCTGCTTTTGCCACAGCTGTCAGGTTAGTTCTGGCCTCTTTCGGTCCTTTGCACTGTACATCATTGCCACACAGACCACTTTCTCCTAGTCACTAAATTTCCCAATTTTTTTTTTTTTCTCCTTCAATTTCATTTCCTTTGATGGTATCTCCATTTCAGAGTGCTCCTTAGTCCTTCTTATTGGTTTTGCCCTTCAGCGTGGTTCAATTTTTGCAAGCCTAGGGGTATGTGGTGCGTGTCCCTGCACTGGAATGAATGCCATGCCTTTTGATGGCTTTGAATTTGGCCGAGAATTTTTTTTTTTTTCATTTAAAGTATCCACGCTATGTCCTTCATATATTCCCCTCCAAGTTGTGTCTGCCTCCTTGATTTTTCCCCTGCTTTTGCCACAGCTGTCAGGTTAGTTCTGGCCTCTTTCGGTCCTTTGCGCTGTACATCATTGCCACACAGACCACTTTCTCCTAGTCACTTAATTTCCCAATTTTTTTTTTTTTCTCCTTCAATTTCATTTCCTTTGATGGTCTCTCCATTTCAGAGTGCTCCTTAGTCCTTCTTATTTGTTTTGCCCTTCAGCGTGGTTCAATTTTTGCAAGCCTAGGGGTATGTGGTGCGTGTCCCTGCACTGGAATGAATGCCAGGCGTTTTGATGGCTTTGAATTTGGCCGAGATTTTTTTTTTTTTTCTTTAAGTATCCACGCTATGTCCTTCATATCTTCCCCTCCAAGTTGTGCCTGCCTCCTTGATTATTCCCCTGCTTTTGCCACAGCTGTCAGGTTAGTTCTGGCCTTTTTCGGTCCTTTGCACTGTACATCATTGCCACACAGACCACTTTCTCCTAGTCACTAAATTTCCCAATTTTTTTTTTTTTCTCCTTCAATTTCATTTCCTTTGATGGTATCTCCATTTCAGAGTGCTCCTTAGTCCTTCTTATTTGTTTTGCCCTTCAGCGTGGTTCAATTTTTGCAAGCCTAGGGGTATGTGGTGCGTGTCCCTGCACTGGCATGAATGCCATGCCTTTTGATGGCTTTGAATTTGGCCGAGATTTCTTTTTTTTTTTCATTTAAAGTATCCACGCTATTTCCTTCATATCTTCCCCTCCAAGTTGTGTCTGCCTCCTTGATTTTTTTCCCTGCTTTTGCAACAGCTGTCAGGTTAGTTTTGGCCTATTTTGATCCTTTGTGCTGCGTCTCATTTCCACCCAGACCACTTTCTTGCAGTCATTACATCTCCCCGTTTTCTGGGTTTATGGGGGTTTTTTTCAATTGCATTTCTTTCCATCATATCTTCTTTCCAGAGTGTTTGTGAGCCTTTCTTTTCAGGGTCGCAAGATTTCGTTTCCCGTCCCGAAAGGAAATGAAATTTCCTTTCGGGACGGGAAACGAAATCTTGCGATTTCAATGGGAACCAAGGGGGCAAGCTTTGGTGCAAGTCCCTGCCCTAGATGGTATGCCAGGCGTTTTGATGGCTTTGACTTTGGCTGAGATTTTTTTTTTTTTTTTTTTCATTTTTTTAAGTATCCACGCTATGTCCTTCATATCTTCCCCTCCAAGTTGTGTCTGCCTCCTTGATTTTTCCCCTGCTTTTGCCACAGCTGTCAGGTTAGTTCTGGCCTCTTTCGGTCCTTTGCACTGTACATCATTGCCACCCAGACCACTTTCTCCTAGTCACTAAATTTCCCAATTTTTTTTTTTTTCTCCTTCAATTTCATTTCCTTTGATGGTATCTCCATTTCAGAGTGCTCCTTAGTCCTTCTTATTTGTTTTGCCCTTCAGCGTGGTTCAATTTTTGCAAGCCTAGGGGTATGTGGTGCGTGTCCCTGCACTGGACGCCATGCCATGCCTTTTGATGGCTTTGAATTTGGCCGAGATTTTTTTTTTTTTCATTTAAAGTATCCACGCTATGTCCTTCATATCTTCCCCTCCAAGTTGTGTCTGCCTCCTTGATTTTTTTCCCTGCTTTTGCAACAGCTGTCAGGTTAGTTTTGGCCTATTTTGATCCTTTGTGCTGCGTCTCATTTCCGCCCAGACCACTTTCTTGCAGTCATTACATCTCCCCGTTTTCTGGGTTTTTGGGGGTTTTTTTCAATTGCATTTCTTTCCATCATATCTTCTTTCCAGAGTGTTTGTGAGCCTTTCTTTTCAGGGTCGCAAGATTTCGTTTCCCGTCCCGAAAGGAAATGAAATTTCCTTTCGGGACGGGAAACGAAATCTTGCGATTTCAATGGGAACCAAGGGGGCAAGCTTTGGTGCAAGTCCCTGCCCTTGATGGTATGCCATGCCTTTTGATGGCTTTGACTTTGGCTGAGATTTTTTTTTTTTTTTTCCATTTTTTTAAGTATCCACGCCATGTCCCTCATATCTTCCCCTCCAAGTTGTGCCTGCCTCCTTGATTTTTTCCCTGCTTTTACCACAGCTGTCAGGTTAGTTCTTGCCTCTTTCGGTCCTTTGCACTGTACATCATTGCCACACAGACCACTTTCTCATAGTCACCAAATTTCCCAGTTTTTTTTTTTTTCTCCTTCAATTTCATTTCCTTTGATGGTATCTCCATTTCAGAGTGCTCCTTAGTCCTTCCTATTTGTTTTGGCCTTCAGCGGGGATGAATTTTTGCAAGCCTAGGTGTATGTGGTGCGTGTCCCTGCACTGGAATGAATGCCATGCCTTTTGATGGCTTTGAATTTGGCCGAGATTTTTTTTTTTTTTCTTTAAGTATCCACGCTATGTCCTTCATATCTTCCCCTCCAAGTTGTGTCTGCCTCCTTGATTTTTTTCCCTGCTTTTGCAGCAGCTGTCAGGTTAGTTCTGGCCTCTTTCGGTCCTTTGCACTGTACATCATTGCCACCCAGACCACTTTCTCCTAGTCACTAAATTTCCCAATTTTTTTTTTTTTCTCCTTCAATTTCATTTCCTTTGATGGTATCTCCATTTCAGAGTGCTCCTTAGTCCTTCTTATTTGTTTTGCCCTTCAACGTGGTTCAATTTTTGCAAGCCTAGGGGTATGTGGTGCGTGTCCCTGCACTGGAATGAATGCCATGCCTTTTGATGGCTTTGAATTTGGCCGAGATTTTTTTTTTTTTTTCATTTAAAGTATCCACGCTATGTCCTTCATATCTTCCCCTCCAAGTTGTGTCTGCCTCCTTGATTTTTCCCCTGCTTTTGCCACAGCTGTCAGGTTAGTTCTGGCCTCTTTCGGTCCTTTGCACTGTACATCATTGCCACACAGATCACTTTCTCCTAGTCACTTAATTTCCCAATTTTTTTTTTTTTCTCCTTCAATTTCATTTCCTTTGATGGTCTCTCCATTTCAGAGTGCTCCTTAGTCCTTCTTATTTGTTTTGCCCTTCAGCGTGGTTCAATTTTTGCAAGCCTAGGGGTATGTGGTGCGTGTCCCTGCACTGGAATGAATGCCAGGCGTTTTGATGGCTTTGAATTTGGCCGAGATTTTTTTTTTTTTTCTTTAAGTATCCACGCTATGTCCTTCATATCTTCCCCTCCAAGTTGTGTCTGCCTCCTTGATTTTTTTCCCTGCTTTTGCTACAGCTGTCATGTTAGTTCTGGCCTCTTTCGGTCCTTTGCACTGTACATCATTGCCACCCAGACCACTTTCTCCTAGTCACTAAATTTCCCAATTTTTTTTTTTTTCTCCTTCAATTTCATTTCCTTTGATGGTATCTCCATTTCAGAGTGCTCCTTAGTCCTTCTTATTTGTTTTGCCCTTCAACGTGGTTCAATTTTTGCAAGCCTAGGGGTATGTGGTGCGTGTCCCTGCACTGGAATGAATGCCATGCCTTTTGATGGCTTTGAATTTGGCCGAGATTTTTTTTTTTTTTCATTTAAAGTATCCACGCTATGTCCTTCATATCTTCCCCTCCAAGTTGTGTCTGCCTCCTTGATTTTTCCCCTGCTTTTGCCACAGCTGTCAGGTTAGTTCTGGCCTCTTTCGGTCCTTTGCACTGTACATCATTGCCACACAGATCACTTTCTCCTAGTCACTTAATTTCCCAATTTTTTTTTTTTTCTCCTTCAATTTCATTTCCTTTGATGGTCTCTCCATTTCAGAGTGCTCCTTAGTCCTTCTTATTTGTTTTGCCCTTCAGCGTGGTTCAATTTTTGCAAGCCTAGGGGTATGTGGTGCGTGTCCCTGCACTGGAATGAATGCCATGCCTTTTGATGGCTTTGAATTTGGCCGAGATTTTTTTTTTTTTTTCATTTAAAGTATCCACGCTATGTCCTTCATATCTTCCCCTCCAAGTTGTGTCTGCCTCCTTGATTTTTCCCCTGCTTTTGCCACAGCTGTCAGGTTAGTTCTGGCCTCTTTCGGTCCTTTGCACTGTACATCATTGCCACACAGATCACTTTCTCCTAGTCACTTAATTTCCCAATTTTTTTTTTTTTCTCCTTCAATTTCATTTCCTTTGATGGTCTCTCCATTTCAGAGTGCTCCTTAGTCCTTCTTATTTGTTTTGCCCTTCAGCGTGGTTCAATTTTTGCAAGCCTAGGTGTATGTGGCGCGTGTCCCTGCCCTTGATGGTATGCCAGGCGTTTTGATGGCTTTGAATTTGGCCGAGATTTTTTTTTTTTTTTTTTCATTTCTTTAAGTATCCACGCCATGTCTTTCATATCTTCCCCTCCAAGTTGTGCCTGCCTCCTTGATTTTTCCCCTGCTTTTGCCACAGCTGTCAGGTTAGTTCTGGCCTCTTTCGGTCCTTTGCACTGTACATCATTGCCACCCAGACCACTTTCTCATAGTCACTAAATTTCCCAGTTTTTTTTTTTTTCTCCTTCAATTTCATTTCCTTTGATGGTATCTCCATTTCAGAGTGCTCCTTAGTCCTTCTTATTTGTTTTGGCCTTCAGCGGGGATCAATTTTTGCAAGCCTAGGGGTATGTGGTGCGTGTCCCTGCACTGGAATGAATGCCATGCCTTTTGATGGCTTTGAATTTGGCCGAGATTTTTTTTTTTTTCCATAACTTTAGGTATCCACTCTATGTCCTTCATATCTTCCCCTCCAAGTTGTGTCTGCCTCCTTGATTTTTTTCCCCAGCTTTTGCAACAGCTGTCAGGTTAGTTTCGGCCTATTTTGATCCTTTGTGCTGCGTCTCATTTCCACCCAGACCACTTTCTTGCAGTCATTACATCTCCCCGTTTTCTGGGTTTTTGGGGGTTTTTTTCAATTGCATTTCTTTCCATCATATCTTCTTTCCAGAGTGTTTGTGAGCCTTTCTTTTCAGGGTCGCAAGATTTCGTTTCCCGTCCCGAAAGGAAATTTCATTTCCTTTCGGGACGGGAAACGAAATCTTGCGATTTCAATGGGAACCAAGGGGGCAAGCTTTGGTGCAAGTCCCTGCCCTTGATGGTATGCCATGCCTTTTGATGGCTTTGACTTTGGCTGAGATTTTTTTTTTTTTTTTCATTTTTTTAAGTATCCACGCCATGTCCTTCATATCTTCCCCTCCATGTTGTGCCTGCCTCCTTGATTTTTCCCCTGCTTTTGCCACAGCTGTCAGGTTAGTTCTGGCCTCTTTCGGTCCTTTGCACTGTACATCATTGCCACACAGACCACTTTCTCATAGTCACCAAATTTCCCAATTTTTTTTTTTTCTCCTCCAATTTCATTTCCTTTGATGGTATCTCCATTTCAGAGTGCTCCTTAGTACTTCTTATTTGTTTTGCCCTTCAGCGGGGATCAATTTTTGCAAGCCTAGGGGTATGTGGTGCGTGTCCCTGCCCTTGATGGTATGCCATGCCTTTTGATGGCTTTGACTTTGTCTGAGATTTTTTTTTTTTTTTCATTTAAAGTATCCACGCTATGTCCTTCATATCTTCCCCTCCAAGTTGTGCCTGCCTCCTTGATTTTTCCCCTGCTTTTGCCACAGCTGTCAGGTTAGTTCTGGCCTCTTTCGGTCCTTTCCAATGTATACATCATTGCCACACAGACCACTTTCTCCTAGTCACTAAATTTCCCAATTTTTTTTTTTTCTCCTTCAATTTCATTTCCTTTGATGGTCTCTCCATTTCAGAGTGCTCCTTAGACCTTCTTATTTGTTTTGCCCTTCAACGTGGTTCAATTTTTGCAAGCCTAGGGGTGTGTGGTGCGTGTCCCTGCACTGGAATGAATGCCATGCCTTTTGATGGCTTTGAATTTGGCCAAGATTATTTTTTTTTTCCATAACTTTAGGTATCCATGCTATGTCCTTCATATCTTCCCCTCCAAGTTGTGTCTGCCTCCTTGATTTTTCCCCTGCTTTTGCCACAGCTGTCAGGTTAGTTCTGGCCTCTTTCGGTCCTTTGCACTGTACATCATTGCCACCCAGACCACTTTCTCCTAGTCACTAAATTTCCCAATTTTTTTTTTTTTCTCCTTCAATTTCATTTCCTTTGATGGTCTCTCCATTTCAGAGTGCTCCTTAGTCCTTCTTATTTGTTTTGCCCTTCAGCGTGGTTCAATTTTTGCAAGCCTAGGGGTATGTGGTGCGTGTCCCTGCACTGGAATGAATGCCATGCCTTTTGATGGCTTTGAATTTGGCCGAGATTTTTTTTTTTTTCCATAACTTTAGGTATCCACTCTACGTCCTTCATATCTTCCCCTCCAAGTTGTGTCTGCCTCCTTGATTTTTTTCCCTGCTTTTGCAACAGCTGTCAGGTTAGTTTTGGCCTATTTTGATCCTTTGTGCTGCGTCTCATTTCCGCCCAGACCACTTTCTTGCAGTCATTACATCTCCCCGTTTTCTGGGTTTTTGGGGGTTTTTTTCAATTGCATTTCTTTCCATCATATCTTCTTTCCAGAGTGTTTGTGAGCCTTTCTTTTCAGGGTCGCAAGATTTCGTTTCCCGTCCCGAAAGGAAATGAAATTTCCTTTCGGGACGGGAAACGAAATCTTGCGATTTCAATGGGAACCAAGGGGGCAAGCTTTGGTGCAAGTCCCTGCCCTTGATGGTATGCCAGGCCTTTTGATGGCTTTGACTTTGGCTGAGATTTTTTTTTTTTTTTTTCATTTCTTTAAGTATCCACGCCATGTCTTTCATATCTTCCCCTCCAAGTTGTGCCTGCCTCCTTGATTTTTCCCCTGCTTTTGCCACAGCTGTCAGGTTAGTTCTGGCCTCTTTCGGTCCTTTGCACTGTACATCATTGCCACCCAGACCACTTTCTCATAGTCACTAAATTTCCCAGTTTTTTTTTTTTTCTCCTTCAATTTCATTTCCTTTGATGGTATCTCCATTTCAGAGTGCTCCTTAGTCCTTCTTATTTGTTTTGGCCTTCAGCGTGGTTCAATTTTTGCAAGCCTAGGGGTATGTGGTGCGTGTCCCTGCCCTTGATGGTATGCCAGGCGTTTTGATGGCTTTGAATTTGGCCGAGATTTTTTTTTTTTTTTCTTTAAGTATCCACGCTATGTCCTTCATATCTTCCCCTCCAAGTTGTGTCTGCCTCCTTGATTTTTCCCCTGCTTTTGCCACAGCTGTCAGGTTAGTTCTGGCCTCTTTCGGTCCTTTGCACTGTACATCATTGCCACACAGACCACTTTCTCCTAGTCACTAAATTTCCCAATTTTTTTTTTTTTCTCCTTCAATTTCATTTCCTTTGATGGTATCTCCATTTCAGAGTGCTCCTTAGTCCTTCTTATTTGTTTTGGCCTTCAGCGTGGTTCAATTTTTGCAAGCCTAGGGGTATGTGGTGCGTGTCCCTGCACTGGACGCCATGCCATGCCTTTTGATGGCTTTGAATTTGGCCGAGATTTTTTTTTTTTTCATTTAAAGTATCCACGCTATGTCCTTCATATCTTCCCCTCCAAGTTGTGTCTGCCTCCTTGATTTTTTTCCCTGCTTTTGCAACAGCTGTCAGGTTAGTTTTGGCCTATTTTGATCCTTTGTGCTGCGTCTCATTTCCGCCCAGACCACTTTCTTGCAGTCATTACATCTCCCCGTTTTCTGGGTTTTTGGGGGTTTTTTTCAATTGCATTTCTTTCCATCATATCTTCTTTCCAGAGTGTTTGTGAGCCTTTCTTTTCAGGGTCGCAAGATTTCGTTTCCCGTCCCGAAAGGAAATGAAATTTCCTTTCGGGACGGGAAACGAAATCTTGCGATTTCAATGGGAACCAAGGGGGCAAGCTTTGGTGCAAGTCCCTGCCCTTGATGGTATGCCATGCCTTTTGATGACTTTGACTTTGGCTGAGATTTTTTTTTTTTTTTTTCATTTTTTTAAGTATCCACGCCATGTCCCTCATATCTTCCCCTCCAAGTTGTGCCTGCCTCCTTGATTTTTCCCCTGCTTTTACCACAGCTGTCAGGTTAGTTCTTGCCTCTTTCGGTCCTTTGCACTGTACATCATTGCCACACAGACCACTTTCTCATAGTCACCAAATTTCCCAGTTTTTTTTTTTTTCTCCTTCAATTTCATTTCCTTTGATGGTATCTCCATTTCAGAGTGCTCCTTAGTCCTTCCTATTTGTTTTGGCCTTCAGCGGGGATGAATTTTTGCAAGCCTAGGTGTATGTGGTGCGTGTCCCTGCACTGGAATGAATGCCATGCCTTTTGATGGCTTTGAATTTGGCCGAGATTTTTTTTTTTTTTCTTTAAGTATCCACGCTATGTCCTTCATATCTTCCCCTCCAAGTTGTGTCTGCCTCCTTGATTTTTTTCCCTGCTTTTGCAACAGCTGTCAGGTTAGTTCTGGCCTCTTTCGGTCCTTTGCACTGTACATCATTGCCACCCAGACCACTTTCTCCTAGTCACTAAATTTCCCAATTTTTTTTTTTTTCTCCTTCAATTTCATTTCCTTTGATGGTATCTCCATTTCAGAGTGCTCCTTAGTCCTTCTTATTTGTTTTGCCCTTCAACGTGGTTCAATTTTTGCAAGCCTAGGGGTATGTGGTGCGTGTCCCTGCACTGGAATGAATGCCATGCCTTTTGATGGCTTTGAATTTGGCCGAGATTTTTTTTTTTTTTTCATTTAAAGTATCCACGCTATGTCCTTCATATCTTCCCCTCCAAGTTGTGTCTGCCTCCTTGATTTTTCCCCTGCTTTTGCCACAGCTGTCAGGTTAGTTCTGGCCTCTTTCGGTCCTTTGCACTGTACATCATTGCCACACAGATCACTTTCTCCTAGTCACTTAATTTCCCAATTTTTTTTTTTTTCTCCTTCAATTTCATTTCCTTTGATGGTCTCTCCATTTCAGAGTGCTCCTTAGTCCTTCTTATTTGTTTTGCCCTTCAGCGTGGTTCAATTTTTGCAAGCCTAGGGGTATGTGGTGCGTGTCCCTGCACTGGAATGAATGCCATGCCTTTTGATGGCTTTGAATTTGGCCGAGATTTTTTTTTTTTTTTTCATTTTTTTAAGTATCCACGCTATGTCCTTCATATCTTCCCCTCCAAGTTGTGTCTGCCTCCTTGATTTTTCCCCTGCTTTTGCCACAGCTGTCAGGTTAGTTCTGGCCTCTTTCGGTCCTTTGCACTGTACATCATTGCCACACAGATCACTTTCTCCTAGTCACTTAATTTCCCAATTTTTTTTTTTTTCTCCTTCAATTTCATTTCCTTTGATGGTCTCTCCATTTCAGAGTGCTCCTTAGTCCTTCTTATTTGTTTTGCCCTTCAGCGTGGTTCAATTTTTGCAAGCCTAGGGGTATGTGGCGCGTGTCCCTGCCCTTGATGGTATGCCAGGCGTTTTGATGGCTTTGAATTTGGCCGAGATTTTTTTTTTTTTTTCTTTAAGTATCCACGCTATGTCCTTCATATCTTCCCCTCCAAGTTGTGTCTGCCTCCTTGATTTTTCCCCTGTTTTTGCCACAGCTGTCAGGTTAGTTCTGGCCTCTTTCGGTCCTTTGCACTGTACATCATTGCCACACAGACCACTTTCTCCTAGTCACTAAATTTCCCAATTTTTTTTTTTTTCTCCTTCAATTTCATTTCATTTGATGGTCTCTCCATTTCAGAGTGCTCCTTAGTCCTTCTTATTTGTTTTGCCCTTCAGCGTGGTTCAATTTTTGCAAGCCTAGGGGTATGTGGTGCGTGTCCCTGCACTGGAATGAATGCCATGCCTTTTGATGGCTTTGAATTTGGCCGAGATTTTTTTTTTTTTCCATAACTTTAGGTATCCACTCTATGTCCTTCATATCTTCCCCTCCAAGTTGTGTCTGCCTCCTTGATTTTTTTCCCCAGCTTTTGCAACAGCTGTCAGGTTAGTTTCGGCCTATTTTGATCCTTTGTGCTGCGTCTCATTTCCACCCAGACCACTTTCTTGCAGTCATTACATCTCCCCGTTTTCTGGGTTTTTGGGGGTTTTTTTCAATTGCATTTCTTTCCATCATATCTTCTTTCCAGAGTGTTTGTGAGCCTTTCTTTTCAGGGTCGCAAGATTTCGTTTCCCGTCCCGAAAGGAAATTTCATTTCCTTTCGGGACGGGAAACGAAATCTTGCGATTTCAATGGGAACCAAGGGGGCAAGCTTTGGTGCAAGTCCCTGCCCTTGATGGTATGCCATGCCTTTTGATGGCTTTGACTTTGGCTGAGATTTTTTTTTTTTTTTTCATTTTTTTAAGTATCCACGCCATGTCCTTCATATCTTCCCCTCCATGTTGTGCCTGCCTCCTTGATTTTTCCCCTGCTTTTGCCACAGCTGTCAGGTTAGTTCTGGCCTCTTTCGGTCCTTTGCACTGTACATCATTGCCACACAGACCACTTTCTCATAGTCACCAAATTTCCCAATTTTTTTTTTTTCTCCTCCAATTTCATTTCCTTTGATGGTATCTCCATTTCAGAGTGCTCCTTAGTGCTTCTTATTTGTTTTGCCCTTCAGCGGGGATCAATTTTTGCAAGCCTAGGGGTATGTGGTGCGTGTCCCTGCCCTTGATGGTATGCCATGCCTTTTGATGGCTTTGACTTTGTCTGAGATTTTTTTTTTTTTTTCATTTAAAGTATCCACGCTATGTCCTTCATATCTTCCCCTCCAAGTTGTGCCTGCCTCCTTGATTTTTCCCCTGCTTTTGCCACAGCTGTCAGGTTAGTTCTGGCCTCTTTCGGTCCTTTCCAATGTATACATCATTGCCACACAGACCACTTTCTCCTAGTCACTAAATTTCCCAATTTTTTTTTTTTCTCCTTCAATTTCATTTCCTTTGATGGTCTCTCCATTTCAGAGTGCTCCTTAGACCTTCTTATTTGTTTTGCCCTTCAACGTGGTTCAATTTTTGCAAGCCTAGGGGTGTGTGGTGCGTGTCCCTGCACTGGAATGAATGCCATGCCTTTTGATGGCTTTGAATTTGGCCAAGATTATTTTTTTTTTCCATAACTTTATGTATCCATGCTATGTCCTTCATATCTTCCCCTCCAAGTTGTGTCTGCCTCCTTGATTTTTCCCCTGCTTTTGCCACAGCTGTCAGGTTAGTTCTGGCCTCTTTCGGTCCTTTGCACTGTACATCATTGCCACACAGATCACTTTCTCCTAGTCACTTAATTTCCCAATTTTTTTTTTTTTCTCCTTCAATTTCATTTCCTTTGATGGTCTCTCCATTTCAGAGTGCTCCTTAGTCCTTCTTATTTGTTTTGCCCTTCAGCGTGGTTCAATTTTTGCAAGCCTAGGGGTATGTGGTGCGTGTCCCTGCACTGGAATGAATGCCAGGCGTTTTGATGGCTTTGAATTTGGCCGAGATTTTTTTTTTTTTTTCTTTAAGTATCCACGCTATGTCCTTCATATCTTCCCCTCCAAGTTGTGTCTGCCTCCTTGATTTTTCCCCTGCTTTTGCCACAGCTGTCAGGTTAGTTCTGGCCTCTTTCGGTCCTTTGCACTGTACATCATTGCCACACAGACCACTTTCTCCTAGTCACTAAATTTCCCAATTTTTTTTTTTTTCTCCTTCAATTTCATTTCCTTTGATGGTATCTCCATTTCAGAGTGCTCCTTAGTCCTTCTTATTTGTTTTGCCCTTCAGCGGGGATCAATTTTTGCAAGCCTAGGGGTATGTGGTGCGTTTCCCTGCACTGGACGCCATGCCATGCCTTTTGATGGCTTTGAATTTGGCCGAGATTTTTTTTTTTTTTTCATTTAAAGTATCCACGCTATGTCCTTCATATCTTCCCCTCCAAGTTGTGTCTGCCTCCTTGATTTTTTTCCCTGCTTTTGCAACAGCTGTCAGGTTAGTTTTGGCCTATTTTGATTTTTTGTGCTGCGTCTCATTTCCGCCCAGACCACTTTCTTGCAGTCATTACATCTCCCCGTTTTCTGGGTTTTTGGGGGTTTTTTTCCATTGCATTTCTTTCCATCATATCTTCTTTCCAGAGTGTTTGTGAGCCTTTCTTTTCAGGGTCGCAAGATTTCGTTTCCCGTCCCGAAAGGAAATGAAATTTCCTTTCGGGACGGGAAGCGAAATCTTGCGATTTCAATGGGAACCAAGGGGGCAAGCTTTGGTGCAAGTCCCTGCCCTTGATGGCATGTTATGCCTTTTGATGGCTTTGACTTTGGCTGAGATTTTTTTTTTTTTTTTCATTTTTTTAAGTATCCACGCCATGTCTTTCATATCTTCCCCTCCAAGTTGTGCCTGACTCCTTGATTTTTCCCCTGCTTTTGCAGAGTGCTCCTTAGTCCTTCTCCATTTCAGAGTGCTCCTTAGTCCTTCTTATTTGTTTTGCCCTTCAGCGTGGTTCAATTTTTGCAAGCCTAGGGGTATGTGGTGCGTGTCCCTGCACTGGAATGAATGCCATGCCTTTTGATGGCTTTGAATTTGGCCGAGATTTTTTTTTTTTTTCATTTAAAGTATCCACGCTATGTCCTTCATATCTTCCCCTCCAAGTTGTGTCTGCCTCCTTGATTTTTTTCCCTGCTTTTGCAACAGCTGTCAGGTTAGTTTTAGCCTATTTTGATTTTTTGTGCTGCGTCTCATTTCCGCCCAGACCACTTTCTTGCAGTCATTACATCTCCCCGTTTTCCGGGTTTTTGGGGGTTTTTTTCAATTGCATTTCTTTCCATCATATCTTCTTTCCAGAGTGTTTGTGAGCCTTTCTTTTCAGGGTCGCAAGATTTCGTTTCCCGTCCCGAAAGGAAATTTCATTTCCTTTCGGGACGGGAAACGAAATCTTGCGATTTCAATGGGAACCAAGAGGGCAAGCTTTGGTGCAAGTCCCTGCCCTTGATGGCATGTTATGCCTTTTGATGGCTTTGACTTTGGCTGAGATTTTTTTTTTTTTTTCATTTTTTTAAGTATCCACGCCATGTCTTTCATATCTTCCCCTCCAAGTTGTGCCTGCCTCCTTGATTTTTCCCCTGCTTTTGCCACAGCTGTCAGGTTAGTTCTGGCCTCTTTCGGTCCTTTGCACTGTACATCATTGCCACACAGACCACTTTCTCCTAGTCACCAAATTTCCCAATTTTTTTTTTTTTTCTCCTTCAATTTCGTTTCCTTTGATGGTATCTCCATTTCAGAGTGCTCCTTAGTCCTTCTTATTTGTTTTGCCCTTCAGCGTGGTTCAATTTTTGCAAGCCTAGGGGTATGTGGTGCGTGTCCCTGCACTGGAATGAATGCCATGCCTTTTGATGGCTTTGAATTTGGCCGAGATTTTTTTTTTTTTCATTTAAAGTATCCACGCTATGTCCTTCATATCTTCCCCTCCAAGTTGTGTCTGCCTCCTTGATTTTTTTCCCTGCTTTTGCAACAGCTGTCAGGTTAGTTTTAGCCTATTTTGATTTTTTGTGCTGCGTCTCATTTCCGCCCAGACCACTTTCTTGCAGTCATTACATCTCCCCGTTTTCCGGGTTTTTGGGGGTTTTTTTCAATTGCATTTCTTTCCATCATATCTTCTTTCCAGAGTGTTTGTGAGCCTTTCTTTTCAGGGTCGCAAGATTTCGTTTCCCGTCCCGAAAGGAAATTTCATTTCCTTTCGGGATGGGAAACGAAATCTTGCGATTTCAATGGGAACCAAGGGGGCAAGCTTTGGTGCAAGTCCCTGCCCTTGATGGCATGTTATGCCTTTTGATGGCTTTGACTTTGGCTGAGATTTTTTTTTTTTTTTTTCATTTTTTTAAGTATCCACGCCATGTCTTTCATATCTTCCCCTCCAAGTTGTGCCTGCCTCCTTGATTTTTCCCCTGCTTTTGCCACAGCTGTCAGGTTAGTTCTGGCCTCTTTCGGTCCTTTGCACTGTACATCATTGCCACCCAGACCACTTTCTCATAGTCACCAAATTTCCCAGGTTTTTTTTTTTCTCCTTCTATTTCATTTCCTTTGATGGTATCTCCATTTCAGAGTGCTCCTTAGTCCTTCTTATTTGTTTTGGCCTTCAGCGGGGATCAATTTTTGCAAGCCTAGGGGTATGTGGTGCGTGTCCCTGCCCTTGATGGTATGCCAGGCGTTTTGATGGCTTTGAATTTGGCCGAGATTTTTTTTTTTTTTCTTTAAGTATCCACGCCATGTCTTTCATATCTTCCCCTCCAAGTTGTGCCTGCCTCCTTGATTTTTCCCCTGCTTTTGCCACAGCTGTCAGGTTAGTTATGGCCTCCTTTGGTCCTTTGCACTGTACATCATTGCCACACAGACCACTTTCTCCTAGTCACTAAATTTCCCAATTTTTTTTTTTTTCTCCTTCAATTTCATTTCCTTTGATGGTATCTCCATTTCAGAGTGCTCCTTAGTCCTTCTTATTGGTTTTCGACTTCAGCGTGGTTCAATTTTTGCAAGCCTAGGGGTATGTGGTGCGTGTCCCTGCACTGGAATGAATGCCATGCCTTTTGATGGCTTTGAATTTGGCCGAGAATTTTTTTTTTTTTCATTTAAAGTATCCACGCTATGTCCTTCATATCTTCCCCTCCAAGTTGTGTCTGCCTCCTTGATTTTTCCCCTGCTTTTGCCACAGCTGTCAGGTTAGTTCTGGCCTCTTTCGGTCCTTTGCGCTGTACATCATTGCCACACAGACCACTTTCTCCTAGTCACTAAATTTCCCAATTTTTTTTTTTTTCTCCTTCTATTTCATTTCCTTTGATGGTATCTCCATTTCAGAGTGCTCCTTAGTCCTTCTTATTTGTTTTGCCCTTCAGCGTGGTTCAATTTTTGAAAGCCTAGGGGTATGTGGTGCGTGTCCCTGCACTGGAATGAATGCCATGCCTTTTGATGGCTTTGAATTTTGCCGAGATTTCTTTTTTTTTTTCATTTAAAGTATCCACGCTATGTCCTTCATATCTTCCCCTCCAAGTTGTGTCTGCCTCCTTGATTTTTTTCCCTGCTTTTGCAACAGCTGTCAGGTTAGTTTTGGCCTATTTTGATCTTTGTGCTGCGTCTCATTACCACCCAGACCACTTTCTTGCAGTCATTACATCTCCCCGTTTTCTGGGTTTTTGGGGGTTTTTTTCCATTGCATTTCTTTCCATCATATCTTCTTTCCAGAGTGTTTGTGAGCCTTTCTTTTCAGGGTCGCAAGATTTCGTTTCCCGTCCCGAAAGGAAATGAAATTTCCTTTCGGGACGGGAAACGAAATCTTGCGATTTCAATGGGAACCAAGGGGGCAAGTTTTGGTGCAAGTCCCTGCCCTAGATGGTATGCCATGCCTTTTGATGGCTTTGACTTTGGCTGAGATTTTTTTTTTTTTTTTTTCATTTTTTTAAGTATCCACGCTATGTCCTTCATATCTTCCCCTCCAAGTTGTGTCTGCCTCCTTGATTTTTCCCCTGCTTTTGCCACAGCTGTCAGGTTAGTTCTGGCCTCTTTCGGACCTTTGCACTGTACATCATTGCCACACAGACCACTTTCTCATAGTCACTAAATTTCCCAATTTTTTTTTTTTCTCCTTCAATTTCATTTCCTTTGATGGTATCTCCATTTCAGAGTGCTCCTTAGTCCTTCTTATTTGTTTTGCCCTTCAGCGTGGTTCAATTTTTGAAAGCCTAGGGGTATGTGGTGCGTGTCCCTGCCCTTGATGGTATGCCAGGCGTTTTGATGGCTTTGAATTTGGCCGAGATTTTTTTTTTTTTTCTTTAAGTATCCACGCTATGTCCTTCATATCTTCCCCTCCAAGTTGTGCCTGCCTCCTTGATTTTTCCCCTGCTTTTGCCACAGCTGTCAGGTTAGTTCTGGCCTCTTTCGGTCCTTTGCACTGTACATCATTGCCACACAGACCACTTTCTCCTAGTCACTAAATTTCCCAATTTTTTTTTTTTTCTCCTTCAATTTCATTTCCTTTGATGGTATCTCCATTTCAGAGTGCTCCTTAGTCCTTCTTATTGGTTTTGCCCTTCAGCGTGGTTCAATTTTTGCAAGCCTAGGGGTATGTGGTGCGTGTCCCTGCACTGGAATGAATGCCATGCCTTTTGATGGCTTTGAATTTGGCCGAGAATTTTTTTTTTTTTCATTTAAAGTATCCACGCTATGTCCTTCATATATTCCCCTCCAAGTTGTGTCTGCCTCCTTGATTTTTCCCCTGCTTTTGCCACAGCTGTCAGGTTAGTTCTGGCCTCTTTCGGTCCTTTGCGCTGTACATCATTGCCACACAGACCACTTTCTCCTAGTCACCAAATTTCCCAATTTTTTTTTTTTTCTCCTTCAATTTCATTTCCTTTGATGGTATCTCCATTTCAGAGTGCTCCTTAGTCCTTCTTATTTGTTTTGCCCTTCAGCGTGGTTCAATTTTTGAAAGCCTAGGGGTATGTGGTGCGTGTCCCTGCCCTTGATGGTATGCCAGGCGTTTTGATGGCTTTGAATTTGGCCGAGATTTTTTTTTTTTTTCTTTAAGTATCCACGCTATGTCCTTCATATCTTCCCCTCCAAGTTGTGCCTGCCTCCTTGATTATTCCCCTGCTTTTGCCACAGCTGTCAGGTTAGTTCTGGCCTTTTTCGGTCCTTTGCACTGTACATCATTGCCACACAGACCACTTTCTCCTAGTCACTAAATTTCCCAATTTTTTTTTTTTTCTCCTTCAATTTCATTTCCTTTGATGGTATCTCCATTTCAGAGTGCTCCTTAGTCCTTCTTATTTGTTTTGCCCTTCAGCGTGGTTCAATTTTTGCAAGCCTAGGGGTATGTGGTGCGTGTCCCTGCACTGGCATGAATGCCATGCCTTTTGATGGCTTTGAATTTGGCCGAGATTTCTTTTTTTTTTTCATTTAAAGTATCCACGCTATTTCCTTCATATCTTCCCCTCCAAGTTGTGTCTGCCTCCTTGATTTTTTTCCCTGCTTTTGCAACAGCTGTCAGGTTAGTTTTGGCCTATTTTGATCCTTTGTGCTGCGTCTCATTTCCACCCAGACCACTTTCTTGCAGTCATTACATCTCCCCGTTTTCTGGGTTTATGGGGGTTTTTTTCAATTGCATTTCTTTCCATCATATCTTCTTTCCAGAGTGTTTGTGAGCCTTTCTTTTCAGGGTCGCAAGATTTCGTTTCCCGTCCCGAAAGGAAATGAAATTTCCTTTCGGGACGGGAAACGAAATCTTGCGATTTCAATGGGAACCAAGGGGGCAAGCTTTGGTGCAAGTCCCTGCCCTAGATGGTATGCCAGGCGTTTTGATGGCTTTGACTTTGGCTGAGATTTTTTTTTTTTTTTTTTTCATTTTTTTAAGTATCCACGCTATGTCCTTCATATCTTCCCCTCCAAGTTGTGTCTGCCTCCTTGATTTTTCCCCTGCTTTTGCCACAGCTGTCAGGTTAGTTCTGGCCTCTTTCGGACCTTTGCACTGTACATCATTGCCACACAGACCACTTTCTCCTAGTCACTAAATTTCCCAATTTTTTTTTTTTCTCCTTCAATTTCATTTCCTTTGATGGTATCTCCATTTCAGAGTGCTCCTTAGTCCTTCTTATTTGTTTTGCCCTTCAGCGTGGTTCAATTTTTGCAAGCCTAGGGGTATGTGGTGCGTGTCCCTGCACTGGAATGAATGCCATGCCTTTTGATGGCTTTGAATTTGGCCGAGATTTTTTTTTTTTTTCATTTAAAAAATCCACGCTATGTCCTTCATATCTTCCCCTCCAAGTTGTGTCTGCCTCCTTGATTTTTCCCCTGCTTTTGCCACAGCTGTCAGGTTAGTTCTGGCCTCTTTCGGTCCTTTGCACTGTACATCATTGCCACACAGACCACTTTCTCCTAGTCACCAAATTTCCCAATTTTTTTTTTTTTCTCCTTCAATTTCATTTCCTTTGATGGTATCTCCATTTCAGAGTGCTCCTTAGTCCGTCTTATTTGTTTTGGCCTTCAGCGGGGATCAATTTTTGCAAGCCTAGGTGTATGTGGTGCATGTCCATGCACTGGAATGAATGCCATGCCTTTTGATGGCTTTGAATTTGGCCGAGATTTTTTTTTTTTTTTTCATTTAAAGTATCCACGCTATGTCCTTCATATCTTCCCCTCCAAGTTGTGTCTGCCTCCTTGATTTTTTTCCCTGCTTTTGCAACAGCTGTCAGGTTAGTTTTGGCCTATTTTGATCCTTTGTGCTGCGTCTCATTTCCGCCCAGACCACTTTCTTGCAGTCATTACATCTCCCCGTTTTCCGGGTTTTTGGGGGTTTTTTTCAATTGCATTTCTTTCCATCATATCTTCTTTCCAGAGTGTTTGTGAGCCTTTCTTTTCAGGGTCGCAAGATTTCGTTTCCCGTCCCGAAAGGAAATTTCATTTCCTTTCGGGACGGGAAACGAAATCTTGCGATTTCAATGTGAACCAAGGGGGCAAGCTTTGGTGCAAGTCCCTGCCCTTGATGGTATGCCATGCCTTTTGATGGCTTTGACTTTGGCTGAGATTTTTTTTTTTTTTTTCATTTTTTTAAGTATCCACGCCATATGTTTCATATCTTCCCCTCCAAGTTGTGCCTGCCTCCTTGATATTTCCCCTGCTTTTGCCACAGCTGTCAGGTTAGTTCTGGCCTCTTTCGGTCCTTTGCACTGTACATCATTGCCACCCAGACCACTTTCTCCTAGTCACCAAATTTCCCAGTTTTTTTTTTTTTCTCCTTCAATTTCATTTCCTTTGATGGTATCTCCATTTCAGAGTGCTCCTTAGTCCTTCTTATTTGTTTTGGCCTTCAGCGGGGATCAATTTTTGCAAGCCTAAGGGTATGTGGTGCGTGTCCCTGCACTGGAATGAATGCCATGCCTTTTGATGGCTTTGAATTTGGCCGAGAATTTTTTTTTTTTTCATTTAAAGTATCCACGCTATGTCCTTCATATCTTCCCCTCCAAGTTGTGTCTGCCTCCTTGATTTTTCCCCTGCTTTTGCCACAGCTGTCAGGTTAGTTCTGGCCTCTTTCGGTCCTTTGCACTGTACATCATTGCCACACAGACCACTTTCTCATAGTCACTAAATTTCCCAATTTTTTTTTTTTTCTCCTTCAATTTCATTTCCTTTGATGGTATCTCCATTTCAGAGTGCTCCTTAGTCCTTCTTATTTGTTTTGCCCTTCAGCGTGGTTCAATTTTTGCAAGCCTAGGGGTATGTGGTGCGTGTCCCTGCACTGGACGCCATGCCATGCCTTTTGATGGCTTTGAATTTGGCCGAGAATTTTTTTTTTTTTCATTTAAAGTATCCACGCTATGTCCTTCATATATTCCCCTCCAAGTTGTGTCTGCCTCCTTGATTTTTCCCCTGCTTTTGCCACAGCTGTCAGGTTAGTTCTGGCCTCTTTCGGTCCTTTGCGCTGTACATCATTGCCACACAGACCACTTTCTCCTAGTCACCAAATTTCCCAATTTTTTTTTTTTTCTCCTTCAATTTCATTTCCTTTGATGGTATCTTCATTTCAGAGTGCTCCTTAGTCCTTCTTATTTGTTTTGCCCTTCAGCGTGGTTCAATTTTTGAAAGCCTAGGGGTATGTGGTGCGTGTCCTCGCCCTTGATGGTATGCCAGGCGTTTTGATGGCTTTGAATTTGGCCGAGATTTTTTTTTTTTTTCTTTAAGTATCCACGCTATGTCCTTCATATCTTCCCCTCCAAGTTGTGCCTGCCTCCTTGATTATTCCCCTGCTTTTGCCACAGCTGTCAGGTTAGTTCTGGCCTCTTTCGGTCCTTTGCACTGTACATCATTGCCACACAGACCACTTTCTCCTAGTCACTAAATTTCCCAATTTTTTTTTTTTTCTCCTTCAATTTCATTTCCTTTGATGGTATCTCCATTTCAGAGTGCTCCTTAGTCCTTCTTTTTTGTTTTGCCCTTCAGCGTGGTTCAATTTTTGAAAGCCTAGGGGTATGTGGTGCGTGTCCCTGCACTGGACGCCATGCCATGCCTTTTGATGGCTTTGAATTTGGCCGAGATTTCTTTTTTTTTTTCATTTAAAGTATCCACGCTATGTCCTTCATATCTTCCCCTCCAAGTTGTGTCTGCCTCCTTGATTTTTTTCCCTGCTTTTGCAACAGCTGTCAGGTTAGTTTTGGCCTATTTTGATTTTTTGTGCTGCGTCTCATTTCCACCCAGACCACTTTCTTGCAGTCATTACATCTCCCCGTTTTCTGGGTTTTTGGGGGTTTTTTTCAATTGCATTTCTTTCCATCATATCTTCTTTCCAGAGTGTTTGTGAGCCTTTCTTTTCAGGGTCGCAAGATTTCGTTTCCCGTCCCGAAAGGAAATGAAATTTCCTTTCGGGACGGGAAACGAAATCTTGCGATTTCAATGGGAACCAAGGGGGCAAGCTTTGGTGCAAGTCCCTTCCCTTGATGGTATGCCATGCCTTTTGATGGCTTTGACTTTGGCTGAGATTTTTTTTTTTTTTTTCATTTTTTTAAGTATCCACGCTATGTCCTTCATATCTTCCCCTCCAAGTTGTGTCTGCCTCCTTGATTTTTCCCCTGCTTTTGCCACAGCTGTCAGGTTAGTTCTGGCCTCTTTCGGACCTTTGCACTGTACATCATTGCCACACAGACCACTTTCTCCTAGTCACTAAATTTCTCAATTTTTTTTTTTTCTCCTTCAATTTCATTTCCTTTGATGGTATCTCCATTTCAGAGTGCTCCTTAGTCCTTCTTATTTGTTTTGCCCTTCAGCGTGGTTCAATTTTTGCAAGCCTAGGGGTATGTGGTGCGTGTCCCTGCACTGGAATGAATGCCATGCCTTTTGATGGCTTTGAATTTGGCCGAGATTTTTTTTTTTTTTCATTTAAAGTATCCACGCTATGTCCTTCATATCTTCCCCTCCAAGTTGTGTCTGCCTCCTTGATTTTTCCCCTGCTTTTGCCACAGCTGTCAGGTTAGTTCTGGCCTCTTTCGGTCATTTGCACTGTACATCATTGCCACACAGACCACTTTCTCATAGTCACTAAATTTCCCAATTTTTTTTTTTTTCTCCTTCAATTTCATTTCCTTTGATGGTATCTCCATTTCAGAGTGCTCCTTAGTCCTTCTTATTTGTTTTGCCCTTCAGCGTGGTTCAATTTTTGCAAGCCTAGGGGTATGTGGTGCGTGTCCCTGCACTGGAATGAATGCCATGCCTTTTGATGGCTTTGAATTTGGCCGAGATTTTTTTTTTTTTTTTCATTTAAAGTATCCACGCTATGTCCTTCATATCTTCCCCTCCAAGTTGTGTCTGCCTCCTTGATTTTTTTCCCTGCTTTTGCAACAGCTGTCAGGTTAGTTTTAGCCTATTTTGATTTTTTGTGCTGCGTCTCATTTCCGCCCAGACCAGTTTCTTGCAGTCATTACATCTCCCCGTTTTCCGGGTTTTTGGGGGTTTTTTCAATTGCATTTCTTTCCATCATATCTTCTTTCCAGAGTGTTTGTGAGCCTTTCTTTTCAGGGTCGCAAGATTTCGTTTCCCGTCCCGAAAGGAAATGAAATTTCCTTTCGGGACGGGAAACGAAATCTTGCGATTTCAATGGGAACCAAGGGGGCAAGCTTTGGTGCAAGTCCCTGCCCTTGATGGCATGTTATGCCTTTTGATGGCTTTGACTTTGGCCGAGATTTTTTTTTTTTTTTCATTTTTTTAAGTATCCACGCCATGTCTTTCATATCTTCCCCTCCAAGTTGTGCCTGCCTCCTTGATTTTTCCCCTGCTTTTGCCACAGCTGTCAGGTTAGTTCTGGCCTCTTTCGGTCCTTTGCACTGCACATCATTGCCACACAGACCACTTTCTCCTAGTCACTAAATTTCCCAATTTTTTTTTTTTTTCTCCTTCAATTTCATTTCCTTTGATGGTATCTCCATTTCAGAGTGCTCCTTAGTCCGTCTTATTTGTTTTGGCCTTCAGCGGGGATCAATTTTTGCAAACCTAGGTGTATGTGGTGCATGTCCCTGCACTGGAATGAATGCCATGCCTTTTGATGGCTTTGAATTTGGCCGAGATTTTTTTTTTTTTTTTCATTTAAAGTATCCACGCTATGTCCTTCATATCTTCCCCTCCAAGTTGTGTCTGCCTCCTTGATTTTTTTCCCTGCTTTTGCAACAGCTGTCAGGTTAGTTTTGGCCTATTTTGATCCTTTGTGCTGCGTCTCATTTCCGCCCAGACCACTTTCTTGCAGTCATTACATCTCCCCGTTTTCTGGGTTTTTGGGGGTTTTTTTCAATTGCATTTCTTTCCATCATATCTTCTTTCCAGAGTGTTTGTGAGCCTTTCTTTTCAGGGTCGCAAGATTTCGTTTCCCGTCCCGAAAGGAAATTTCATTTCCTTTCGGGACGGGAAACGAAATCTTGCGATTTCAATGGGAACCAAGGGGGCAAGCTTTGGTGCAAGTCCCTGCCCTTGATGGTATGCCATGCCTTTTGATGGCTTTGACTTTGGCTGAGATTTTTTTTTTTTTTTTCATTTTTTTAAGTATCCACGCCATATCTTTCATATCTTCCCCTCCAAGTTGTGCCTGCCTCCTTGATTTTTCCCCTGCTTTTGCCACAGCTGTCAGGTTAGTTCTGGCCTCTTTCGGTCCTTTGCACTGTACATCATTGCCACACAGATCACTTTCTCCTAGTCACTTAATTTCCCAATTTTTTTTTTTTTCTCCTTCAATTTCATTTCCTTTGATGGTCTCTCCATTTCAGAGTGCTCCTTAGTCCTTCTTATTTGTTTTGCCCTTCAGCGTGGTTCAATTTTTGCAAGCCTAGGGGTATGTGGTGCGTGTCCCTGCACTGGAATGAATGCCATGCCTTTTGATGGCTTTGAATTTGGCCGAGAATTTTTTTTTTTTTCATTTAAAGTATCCACGCTATGTCCTTCATATATTCCCCTCCAAGTTGTGTCTGCCTCCTTGATTTTTCCCCTGCTTTTGCCACAGCTGTCAGGTTAGTTCTGGCCTCTTTCGGTCCTTTGCGCTGTACATCATTGCCACACAGACCACTTTCTCCTAGTCACCAAATTTCCCAATTTTTTTTTTTTTCTCCTTCAATTTCATTTCCTTTGATGGTATCTCCATTTCAGAGTGCTCCTTAGTCCTTCTTATTTGTTTTGCCCTTCAGCGTGGTTCAATTTTTGAAAGCCTAGGGGTATGTGGTGCGTGTCCCTGCCCTTGATGGTATGCCAGGCGTTTTGATGGCTTTGAATTTGGCCGAGATTTTTTTTTTTTTTCTTTAAGTATCCACGCTATGTCCTTCATATCTTCCCCTCCAAGTTGTGCCTGCCTCCTTGATTATTCCCCTGCTTTTGCCACAGCTGTCAGGTTAGTTCTGGCCTTTTTCGGTCCTTTGCACTGTACATCATTGCCACACAGACCACTTTCTCCTAGTCACTAAATTTCCCAATTTTTTTTTTTTTCTCCTTCAATTTCATTTCCTTTGATGGTATCTCCATTTCAGAGTGCTCCTTAGTCCTTCTTATTTGTTTTGCCCTTCAGCGTGGTTCAATTTTTGCAAGCCTAGGGGTATGTGGTGCGTGTCCCTGCACTGGCATGAATGCCATGCCTTTTGATGGCTTTGAATTTGGCCGAGATTTCTTTTTTTTTTTCATTTAAAGTATCCACGCTATTTCCTTCATATCTTCCCCTCCAAGTTGTGTCTGCCTCCTTGATTTTTTTCCCTGCTTTTGCAACAGCTGTCAGGTTAGTTTTGGCCTATTTTGATCCTTTGTGCTGCGTCTCATTTCCACCCAGACCACTTTCTTGCAGTCATTACATCTCCCCGTTTTCTGGGTTTATGGGGGTTTTTTTCAATTGCATTTCTTTCCATCATATCTTCTTTCCAGAGTGTTTGTGAGCCTTTCTTTTCAGGGTCGCAAGATTTCGTTTCCCGTCCCGAAAGGAAATGAAATTTCCTTTCGGGACGGGAAACGAAATCTTGCGATTTCAATGGGAACCAAGGGGGCAAGCTTTGGTGCAAGTCCCTGCCCTAGATGGTATGCCAGGCGTTTTGATGGCTTTGACTTTGGCTGAGATTTTTTTTTTTTTTTTTTTCATTTTTTTAAGTATCCACGCTATGTCCTTCATATCTTCCCCTCCAAGTTGTGTCTGCCTCCTTGATTTTTCCCCTGCTTTTGCCACAGCTGTCAGGTTAGTTCTGGCCTCTTTCGGACCTTTGCACTGTACATCATTGCCACACAGACCACTTTCTCCTAGTCACTAAATTTCCCAATTTTTTTTTTTTCTCCTTCAATTTCATTTCCTTTGATGGTATCTCCATTTCAGAGTGCTCCTTAGTCCTTCTTATTTGTTTTGCCCTTCAGCGTGGTTCAATTTTTGCAAGCCTAGGGGTATGTGGTGCGTGTCCCTGCACTGGAATGAATGCCATGCCTTTTGATGGCTTTGAATTTGGCCGAGATTTTTTTTTTTTTTCATTTAAAAAATCCACGCTATGTCCTTCATATCTTCCCCTCCAAGTTGTGTCTGCCTCCTTGATTTTTCCCCTGCTTTTGCCACAGCTGTCAGGTTAGTTCTGGCCTCTTTCGGTCCTTTGCACTGTACATCATTGCCACACAGACCACTTTCTCCTAGTCACCAAATTTCCCAATTTTTTTTTTTTTCTCCTTCAATTTCATTTCCTTTGATGGTATCTCCATTTCAGAGTGCTCCTTAGTCCGTCTTATTTGTTTTGGCCTTCAGCGGGGATCAATTTTTGCAAGCCTAGGTGTATGTGGTGCATGTCCATGCACTGGAATGAATGCCATGCCTTTTGATGGCTTTGAATTTGGCCGAGATTTTTTTTTTTTTTTTCATTTAAAGTATCCACGCTATGTCCTTCATATCTTCCCCTCCAAGTTGTGTCTGCCTCCTTGATTTTTTTCCCTGCTTTTGCAACAGCTGTCAGGTTAGTTTTGGCCTATTTTGATCCTTTGTGCTGCGTCTCATTTCCGCCCAGACCACTTTCTTGCAGTCATTACATCTCCCCGTTTTCCGGGTTTTTGGGGGTTTTTTTCAATTGCATTTCTTTCCATCATATCTTCTTTCCAGAGTGTTTGTGAGCCTTTCTTTTCAGGGTCGCAAGATTTCGTTTCCCGTCCCGAAAGGAAATTTCATTTCCTTTCGGGACGGGAAACGAAATCTTGCGATTTCAATGGGAACCAAGGGGGCAAGCTTTGGTGCAAGTCCCTGCCCTTGATGGTATGCCATGCCTTTTGATGGCTTTGACTTTGGCTGAGATTTTTTTTTTTTTTTTCATTTTTTTAAGTATCCACGCCATATGTTTCATATCTTCCCCTCCAAGTTGTGCCTGCCTCCTTGATATTTCCCCTGCTTTTGCCACAGCTGTCAGGTTAGTTCTGGCCTCTTTCGGTCCTTTGCACTGTACATCATTGCCACCCAGACCACTTTCTCCTAGTCACCAAATTTCCCAGTTTTTTTTTTTTTCTCCTTCAATTTCATTTCCTTTGATGGTATCTCCATTTCAGAGTGCTCCTTAGTCCTTCTTATTTGTTTTGGCCTTCAGCGGGGATCAATTTTTGCAAGCCTAAGGGTATGTGGTGCGTGTCCCTGCACTGGAATGAATGCCATGCCTTTTGATGGCTTTGAATTTGGCCGAGAATTTTTTTTTTTTTCATTTAAAGTATCCACGCTATGTCCTTCATATATTCCCCTCCAAGTTGTGTCTGCCTCCTTGATTTTTCCCCTGCTTTTGCCACAGCTGTCAGGTTAGTTCTGGCCTCTTTCGGTCCTTTGCGCTGTACATCATTGCCACACAGACCACTTTCTCCTAGTCACCAAATTTCCCAATTTTTTTTTTTTTCTCCTTCAATTTCATTTCCTTTGATGGTATCTCCATTTCAGAGTGCTCCTTAGTCCTTCTTATTTGTTTTGCCCTTCAGCGTGGTTCAATTTTTGAAAGCCTAGGGGTATGTGGTGCGTGTCCCTGCCCTTGATGGTATGCCAGGCGTTTTGATGGCTTTGAATTTGGCCGAGATTTTTTTTTTTTTTCTTTAAGTATCCACGCTATGTCCTTCATATCTTCCCCTCCAAGTTGTGCCTGCCTCCTTGATTATTCCCCTGCTTTTGCCACAGCTGTCAGGTTAGTTCTGGCCTTTTTCGGTCCTTTGCACTGTACATCATTGCCACACAGACCACTTTCTCCTAGTCACTAAATTTCCCAATTTTTTTTTTTTTCTCCTTCAATTTCATTTCCTTTGATGGTATCTCCATTTCAGAGTGCTCCTTAGTCCTTCTTATTTGTTTTGCCCTTCAGCGTGGTTCAATTTTTGAAAGCCTAGGGGTATGTGGTGCGTGTCCCTGCACTGGCATGAATGCCATGCCTTTTGATGGCTTTGAATTTGGCCGAGATTTCTTTTTTTTTTTCATTTAAAGTATCCACGCTATGTCCTTCATATCTTCCCCTCCAAGTTGTGTCTGCCTCCTTGATTTTTTTCCCTGCTTTTGCAACAGCTGTCAGGTTAGTTTTGGCCTATTTTGATTTTTTGTGCTGCGTCTCATTTCCACCCAGACCACTTTCTTGCAGTCATTACATCTCCCCGTTTTCTGGGTTTTTGGGGGTTTTTTCCAATTGCATTTCTTTCCATCATATCTTCTTTCCAGAGTGTTTGTGAGCCTTTCTTTTCAGGGTCGCAAGATTTCGTTTCCCGTCCCGAAAGGAAATTTCATTTCCTTTCGGGACGGGAAACGAAATCTTGCGATTTCAATGGGAACCAAGGGGGCAAGCTTTGGTGCAAGTCCCTGCCCTAGATGGTATGCCATGCCTTTTGATGGCTTTGACTTTGGCTGAGATTTTTTTTTTTTTTTTTCATTTTTTTAAGTATCCACGCTATGTCCTTCATATCTTCCCCTCCAAGTTGTGTCTGCCTCCTTGATTTTTCCCCTGCTTTTGCCACAGCTGTCAGGTTAGTTCTGGCCTCTTTCGGACCTTTGCACTGTACATCATTGCCACACAGACCACTTTCTCCTAGTCACTAAATTTCCCAATTTTTTTTTTTTCTCCTTCAATTTCATTTCCTTTGATGGTATCTCCATTTCAGAGTGCTCCTTAGTCCTTCTTATTTGTTTTGCCCTTCAGCGTGGTTCAATTTTTGCAAGCCTAGGGGTATGTGGTGCGTGTCCCTGCACTGGAATGAATGCCATGCCTTTTGATGGCTTTGAATTTGGCCGAGATTTTTTTTTTTTTTCATTTAAAGTATCCACGCTATGTCCTTCATATCTTCCCCTCCAAGTTGTGTCTGCCTCCTTGATTTTTCCCCTGCTTTTGCCACAGCTGTCAGGTTAGTTCTGGCCTCTTTCGGTCCTTTGCACTGTACATCATTGCCACACAGACCACTTTCTCATAGTCACTAAATTTCCCAATTTTTTTTTTTTTCTCCTTCAATTTCATTTCCTTTGATGGTATCTCCATTTCAGAGTGCTCCTTAGTCCTTCTTATTTGTTTTGCCCTTCAGCGTGGTTCAATTTTTGCAAGCCTAGGGGTATGTGGTGCGTGTCCCTGCACTGGACGCCATGCCATGCCTTTTGATGGCTTTGAATTTGGCCGAGAATTTTTTTTTTTTTCATTTAAAGTATCCACGCTATGTCCTTCATATATTCCCCTCCAAGTTGTGTCTGCCTCCTTGATTTTTCCCCTGCTTTTGCCACAGCTGTCAGGTTAGTTCTGGCCTCTTTCGGTCCTTTGCGCTGTACATCATTGCCACACAGACCACTTTCTCCTAGTCACCAAATTTCCCAATTTTTTTTTTTTTCTCCTTCAATTTCATTTCCTTTGATGGTATCTTCATTTCAGAGTGCTCCTTAGTCCTTCTTATTTGTTTTGCCCTTCAGCGTGGTTCAATTTTTGAAAGCCTAGGGGTATGTGGTGCGTGTCCTCGCCCTTGATGGTATGCCAGGCGTTTTGATGGCTTTGAATTTGGCCGAGATTTTTTTTTTTTTTCTTTAAGTATCCACGCTATGTCCTTCATATCTTCCCCTCCAAGTTGTGCCTGCCTCCTTGATTATTCCCCTGCTTTTGCCACAGCTGTCAGGTTAGTTCTGGCCTCTTTCGGTCCTTTGCACTGTACATCATTGCCACACAGACCACTTTCTCCTAGTCACTAAATTTCCCAATTTTTTTTTTTTTCTCCTTCAATTTCATTTCCTTTGATGGTATCTCCATTTCAGAGTGCTCCTTAGTCCTTCTTTTTTGTTTTGCCCTTCAGCGTGGTTCAATTTTTGAAAGCCTAGGGGTATGTGGTGCGTGTCCCTGCACTGGACGCCATGCCATGCCTTTTGATGGCTTTGAATTTGGCCGAGATTTCTTTTTTTTTTTCATTTAAAGTATCCACGCTATGTCCTTCATATCTTCCCCTCCAAGTTGTGTCTGCCTCCTTGATTTTTTTCCCTGCTTTTGCAACAGCTGTCAGGTTAGTTTTGGCCTATTTTGATTTTTTGTGCTGCGTCTCATTTCCACCCAGACCACTTTCTTGCAGTCATTACATCTCCCCGTTTTCTGGGTTTTTGGGGGTTTTTTTCAATTGCATTTCTTTCCATCATATCTTCTTTCCAGAGTGTTTGTGAGCCTTTCTTTTCAGGGTCGCAAGATTTCGTTTCCCGTCCCGAAAGGAAATGAAATTTCCTTTCGGGACGGGAAACGAAATCTTGCGATTTCAATGGGAACCAAGGGGGCAAGCTTTGGTGCAAGTCCCTTCCCTTGATGGTATGCCATGCCTTTTGATGGCTTTGACTTTGGCTGAGATTTTTTTTTTTTTTTTCATTTTTTTAAGTATCCACGCTATGTCCTTCATATCTTCCCCTCCAAGTTGTGTCTGCCTCCTTGATTTTTCCCCTGCTTTTGCCACAGCTGTCAGGTTAGTTCTGGCCTCTTTCGGACCTTTGCACTGTACATCATTGCCACACAGACCACTTTCTCCTAGTCACTAAATTTCTCAATTTTTTTTTTTTCTCCTTCAATTTCATTTCCTTTGATGGTATCTCCATTTCAGAGTGCTCCTTAGTCCTTCTTATTTGTTTTGCCCTTCAGCGTGGTTCAATTTTTGCAAGCCTAGGGGTATGTGGTGCGTGTCCCTGCACTGGAATGAATGCCATGCCTTTTGATGGCTTTGAATTTGGCCGAGATTTTTTTTTTTTTTCATTTAAAGTATCCACGCTATGTCCTTCATATCTTCCCCTCCAAGTTGTGTCTGCCTCCTTGATTTTTCCCCTGCTTTTGCCACAGCTGTCAGGTTAGTTCTGGCCTCTTTCGGTCATTTGCACTGTACATCATTGCCACACAGACCACTTTCTCATAGTCACTAAATTTCCCAATTTTTTTTTTTTTCTCCTTCAATTTCATTTCCTTTGATGGTATCTCCATTTCAGAGTGCTCCTTAGTCCTTCTTATTTGTTTTGCCCTTCAGCGTGGTTCAATTTTTGCAAGCCTAGGGGTATGTGGTGCGTGTCCCTGCACTGGAATGAATGCCATGCCTTTTGATGGCTTTGAATTTGGCTGAGATTTTTTTTTTTTTTTTCATTTAAAGTATCCACGCTATGTCCTTCATATCTTCCCCTCCAAGTTGTGTCTGCCTCCTTGATTTTTTTCCCTGCTTTTGCAACAGCTGTCAGGTTAGTTTTAGCCTATTTTGATTTTTTGTGCTGCGTCTCATTTCCGCCCAGACCAGTTTCTTGCAGTCATTACATCTCCCCGTTTTCCGGGTTTTTGGGGGTTTTTTCAATTGCATTTCTTTCCATCATATCTTCTTTCCAGAGTGTTTGTGAGCCTTTCTTTTCAGGGTCGCAAGATTTCGTTTCCCGTCCCGAAAGGAAATGAAATTTCCTTTCGGGACGGGAAACGAAATCTTGCGATTTCAATGGGAACCAAGGGGGCAAGCTTTGGTGCAAGTCCCTGCCCTTGATGGCATGTTATGCCTTTTGATGGCTTTGACTTTGGCCGAGATTTTTTTTTTTTTTTCATTTTTTTAAGTATCCACGCCATGTCTTTCATATCTTCCCCTCCAAGTTGTGCCTGCCTCCTTGATTTTTCCCCTGCTTTTGCCACAGCTGTCAGGTTAGTTCTGGCCTCTTTCGGTCCTTTGCACTGTACATCATTGCCACACAGACCACTTTCTCCTAGTCACTAAATTTCCCAATTTTTTTTTTTTTTCTCCTTCAATTTCATTTCCTTTGATGGTATCTCCATTTCAGAGTGCTCCTTAGTCCGTCTTATTTGTTTTGGCCTTCAGCGGGGATCAATTTTTGCAAACCTAGGTGTATGTGGTGCATGTCCCTGCACTGGAATGAATGCCATGCCTTTTGATGGCTTTGAATTTGGCCGAGATTTTTTTTTTTTTTTTCATTTAAAGTATCCACGCTATGTCCTTCATATCTTCCCCTCCAAGTTGTGTCTGCCTCCTTGATTTTTTTCCCTGCTTTTGCAACAGCTGTCAGGTTAGTTTTGGCCTATTTTGATCCTTTGTGCTGCGTCTCATTTCCGCCCAGACCACTTTCTTGCAGTCATTACATCTCCCCGTTTTCTGGGTTTTTGGGGGTTTTTTTCAATTGCATTTCTTTCCATCATATCTTCTTTCCAGAGTGTTTGTGAGCCTTTCTTTTCAGGGTCGCAAGATTTCGTTTCCCGTCCCGAAAGGAAATTTCATTTCCTTTCGGGACGGGAAACGAAATCTTGCGATTTCAATGGGAACCAAGGGGGCAAGCTTTGGTGCAAGTCCCTGCCCTTGATGGTATGCCATGCCTTTTGATGGCTTTGACTTTGGCTGAGATTTTTTTTTTTTTTTTCATTTTTTTAAGTATCCACGCCATATCTTTCATATCTTCCCCTCCAAGTTGTGCCTGCCTCCTTGATTTTTCCCCTGCTTTTGCCACAGCTGTCAGGTTAGTTCTGGCCTCTTTCGGTCCTTTGCACTGTACATCATTGCCACCCAGACCACTTTCTCATAGTCACCAAATTTCCCAGTTTTTTTTTTTTTCTCCTTCAATTTCATTTCTTTTGATGGTATCTCCATTTCAGAGTGCTCCTTAGTCCTTCTTATTTGTTTTGGCCTTCAGCGGGGATCAATTTTTGCAAGCCTAGGGGTATGTGGTGCGTGTCCCTGCCCTTGATGGTATGCCATGCGTTTTGATGGCTTTGAATTTGGCTGAGATTTTTTTTTTTTTTCTTTAAGTATCCACGCTATGTCCTTCATATCTTCCCCTCCAAGTTGTGCCTGCCTCCTTGATTTTTCCCCTGCTTTTGCCACAGCTGTCAGGTTAGTTCTGGCCTCTTTCGGTCCTTTGCACTGTACATCATTGCCACACAGACCACTTTCTCCTAGTCACTAAATTTCCCAATTTTTTTTTTTTTCTCCTTCAATTTCATTTCCTTTGATGGTCTCTCCATTTCAGAGTGCTCCTTAGTCCTTCTTATTTGTTTTGCCCTTCAGCGTGGTTCAATTTTTGCAAGCTAGGGGTATGTGGTGCGTGTCCCTGCACTGGAATGAATGCCATGCCTTTTGATGGCTTTGAATTTGGCTGAGATTTCTTTTTTTTTTTTCATTTAAAATATCCACGCTATGTCCTTCATATCTTCCACTCCAAGTTGTGTCTGCCTCCTTGATTTTTTTCCCTGCTTTTGCCACAGCTGTCAGGTTAGTTCTGGCCTCTTTCGGTCCTTTGCACTGTACATCATTGCCACACAGACCACTTTCTCATAGTCACCAAATTTCCCAGGTTTTTTTTTTTTTCCTTCAATTTCATTTCCTTTGATGTTATCTCCATTTCAGAGTGCTCCTTAGTCCTTCTTATTTGTTTTGGCCTTCAGCGGGGATCAGTTTTTGCAAGCCTAGGTGTATGTGGTGAATGTCCCTGCACTGGACGCCATACCATGCCTTTTGATGGCTTTGAATTTGGCTGAGATTTTTTTTTTTTTTCATTTAAAGCATCCACGCTATGTCCTTCATATCTTCCCCTCCAAGTTGTGCCTGCCTCCTTGATTTTTCCCCTGCTTTTGCCACAGCTGTCAAGTTAGTTCTGGCCTCTTTCGGTCCTTTGCACTGTACATCATTGCCACACAGACCACTTTCTCCTAGTCACTAAATTTTCCAATTTTTTTTTCCTTCAATTTCATTTCCTTTGATGTTATCTCCATTTCAGAGTGCTCCTTAGTCCTTCTTATTTGTTTTGGCCTTCAGCGGGGATCAATTTTTGCAAGCCTAGGGGTATGTGGTGCGTGTCCCTGCCCTTGATGGTATGCCAGGCGTTTTGATGGCTTTGAATTTGGCCGAGGTTTTTTTCTTTTCTTTAAGTATCCACGCTATGTCCTTCATATCTTCCCCTCCAAGTTGTGTCTGCCTCCTTGATTTTTCCCCTGCTTTTGCCACAGCTGTCAGGTTAGTTCTGGCCTCTTTCGGTCCTTTGCACTGTACATCATTGCCACACAGACCACTTTCTCCTAGTCACTAAATTTCCCAATTTTTTTTTTTTCTCCTTCAATTTCATTTCCTTTGATGGTATCTCCATTTCAGAGTGCTCCTTAGTCCTTCTTATTGGTTTTCGACTTCAGCGTGGTTCAATTTTTGCAAGCCTAGGGGTATGTGGTGCGTGTCCCTGCACTGGAATGAATGCCATGCCTTTTGATGGCTTTGAATTTGGCCGAGAATTTTTTTTTTTTTCATTTAAAGTATCCACGCTATGTCCTTCATATCTTCCCCTCCAAGTTGTGTCTGCCTCCTTGATTTTTCCCCTGCTTTTGCCACAGCTGTCAGGTTAGTTCTGGCCTCTTTCGGTCCTTTGCGCTGTACATCATTGCCACACAGACCACTTTCTCCTAGTCACTAAATTTCCCAATTTTTTTTTTTTTCTCCTTCTATTTCATTTCCTTTGATGGTATCTCCATTTCAGAGTGCTCCTTAGTCCTTCTTATTTGTTTTGCCCTTCAGCGTGGTTCAATTTTTGAAAGCCTAGGGGTATGTGGTGCGTGTCCCTGCACTGGAATGAATGCCATGCCTTTTGATGGCTTTGAATTTTGCCGAGATTTCTTTTTTTTTTTCATTTAAAGTATCCACGCTATGTCCTTCATATCTTCCCCTCCAAGTTGTGTCTGCCTCCTTGATTTTTTTCCCTGCTTTTGCAACAGCTGTCAGGTTAGTTTTGGCCTATTTTGATCTTTGTGCTGCGTCTCATTACCACCCAGACCACTTTCTTGCAGTCATTACATCTCCCCGTTTTCTGGGTTTTTGGGGGTTTTTTTCCATTGCATTTCTTTCCATCATATCTTCTTTCCAGAGTGTTTGTGAGCCTTTCTTTTCAGGGTCGCAAGATTTCGTTTCCCGTCCCGAAAGGAAATGAAATTTCCTTTCGGGACGGGAAACGAAATCTTGCGATTTCAATGGGAACCAAGGGGGCAAGTTTTGGTGCAAGTCCCTGCCCTAGATGGTATGCCATGCCTTTTGATGGCTTTGACTTTGGCTGAGATTTTTTTTTTTTTTTTTCATTTTTTTAAGTATCCACGCTATGTCCTTCATATCTTCCCCTCCAAGTTGTGTCTGCCTCCTTGATTTTTCCCCTGCTTTTGCCACAGCTGTCAGGTTAGTTCTGGCCTCTTTCGGACCTTTGCACTGTACATCATTGCCACACAGACCACTTTCTCATAGTCACTAAATTTCCCAATTTTTTTTTTTTCTCCTTCAATTTCATTTCCTTTGATGGTATCTCCATTTCAGAGTGCTCCTTAGTCCTTCTTATTTGTTTTGCCCTTCAGCGTGGTTCAATTTTTGCAAGCCTAGGGGTATGTGGTGCGTGTCCCTGCCCTTGATGGTATGCCAGGCGTTTTGATGGCTTTGAATTTGGCCGAGATTTTTTTTTTTTTTCTTTAAGTATCCACGCTATGTCCTTCATATCTTCCCCTCCAAGTTGTGCCTGCCTCCTTGATTTTTCCCCTGCTTTTGCCACAGCTGTCAGGTTAGTTCTGGCCTCTTTCGGTCCTTTGCACTGTACATCATTGCCACACAGACCACTTTCTCCTAGTCACTAAATTTCCCAATTTTTTTTTTTTTCTCCTTCAATTTCATTTCCTTTGATGGTATCTCCATTTCAGAGTGCTCCTTAGTCCTTCTTATTGGTTTTGCCCTTCAGCGTGGTTCAATTTTTGCAAGCCTAGGGGTATGTGGTGCGTGTCCCTGCACTGGAATGAATGCCATGCCTTTTGATGGCTTTGAATTTGGCCGAGAATTTTTTTTTTTTTCATTTAAAGTATCCACGCTATGTCCTTCATATATTCCCCTCCAAGTTGTGTCTGCCTCCTTGATTTTTCCCCTGCTTTTGCCACAGCTGTCAGGTTAGTTCTGGCCTCTTTCGGTCCTTTGCGCTGTACATCATTGCCACACAGACCACTTTCTCCTAGTCACCAAATTTCCCAATTTTTTTTTTTTTCTCCTTCAATTTCATTTCCTTTGATGGTATCTCCATTTCAGAGTGCTCCTTAGTCCTTCTTATTTGTTTTGCCCTTCAGCGTGGTTCAATTTTTGAAAGCCTAGGGGTATGTGGTGCGTGTCCCTGCCCTTGATGGTATGCCAGGCGTTTTGATGGCTTTGAATTTGGCCGAGATTTTTTTTTTTTTTCTTTAAGTATCCACGCTATGTCCTTCATATCTTCCCCTCCAAGTTGTGCCTGCCTCCTTGATTATTCCCCTGCTTTTGCCACAGCTGTCAGGTTAGTTCTGGCCTTTTTCGGTCCTTTGCACTGTACATCATTGCCACACAGACCACTTTCTCCTAGTCACTAAATTTCCCAATTTTTTTTTTTTTCTCCTTCAATTTCATTTCCTTTGATGGTATCTCCATTTCAGAGTGCTCCTTAGTCCTTCTTATTTGTTTTGCCCTTCAGCGTGGTTCAATTTTTGAAAGCCTAGGGGTATGTGGTGCGTGTCCCTGCACTGGCATGAATGCCATGCCTTTTGATGGCTTTGAATTTGGCCGAGATTTCTTTTTTTTTTTCATTTAAAGTATCCACGCTATGTCCTTCATATCTTCCCCTCCAAGTTGTGTCTGCCTCCTTGATTTTTTTCCCTGCTTTTGCAACAGCTGTCAGGTTAGTTTTGGCCTATTTTGATTTTTTGTGCTGCGTCTCATTTCCACCCAGACCACTTTCTTGCAGTCATTACATCTCCCCGTTTTCTGGGTTTTTGGGGGTTTTTTCCAATTGCATTTCTTTCCATCATATCTTCTTTCCAGAGTGTTTGTGAGCCTTTCTTTTCAGGGTCGCAAGATTTCGTTTCCCGTCCCGAAAGGAAATTTCATTTCCTTTCGGGACGGGAAACGAAATCTTGCGATTTCAATGGGAACCAAGGGGGCAAGCTTTGGTGCAAGTCCCTGCCCTAGATGGTATGCCATGCCTTTTGATGGCTTTGACTTTGGCTGAGATTTTTTTTTTTTTTTTTCATTTTTTTAAGTATCCACGCTATGTCCTTCATATCTTCCCCTCCAAGTTGTGTCTGCCTCCTTGATTTTTCCCCTGCTTTTGCCACAGCTGTCAGGTTAGTTCTGGCCTCTTTCGGACCTTTGCACTGTACATCATTGCCACACAGACCACTTTCTCCTAGTCACTAAATTTCCCAATTTTTTTTTTTTCTCCTTCAATTTCATTTCCTTTGATGGTATCTCCATTTCAGAGTGCTCCTTAGTCCTTCTTATTTGTTTTGCCCTTCAGCGTGGTTCAATTTTTGCAAGCCTAGGGGTATGTGGTGCGTGTCCCTGCACTGGAATGAATGCCATGCCTTTTGATGGCTTTGAATTTGGCCGAGATTTTTTTTTTTTTTCATTTAAAGTATCCACGCTATGTCCTTCATATCTTCCCCTCCAAGTTGTGTCTGCCTCCTTGATTTTTCCCCTGCTTTTGCCACAGCTGTCAGGTTAGTTCTGGCCTCTTTCGGTCCTTTGCACTGTACATCATTGCCACACAGACCACTTTCTCATAGTCACTAAATTTCCCAATTTTTTTTTTTTTCTCCTTCAATTTCATTTCCTTTGATGGTATCTCCATTTCAGAGTGCTCCTTAGTCCTTCTTATTTGTTTTGCCCTTCAGCGTGGTTCAATTTTTGCAAGCCTAGGGGTATGTGGTGCGTGTCCCTGCACTGGACGCCATGCCATGCCTTTTGATGGCTTTGAATTTGGCCGAGAATTTTTTTTTTTTTCATTTAAAGTATCCACGCTATGTCCTTCATATATTCCCCTCCAAGTTGTGTCTGCCTCCTTGATTTTTCCCCTGCTTTTGCCACAGCTGTCAGGTTAGTTCTGGCCTCTTTCGGTCCTTTGCGCTGTACATCATTGCCACACAGACCACTTTCTCCTAGTCACCAAATTTCCCAATTTTTTTTTTTTTCTCCTTCAATTTCATTTCCTTTGATGGTATCTTCATTTCAGAGTGCTCCTTAGTCCTTCTTATTTGTTTTGCCCTTCAGCGTGGTTCAATTTTTGAAAGCCTAGGGGTATGTGGTGCGTGTCCTCGCCCTTGATGGTATGCCAGGCGTTTTGATGGCTTTGAATTTGGCCGAGATTTTTTTTTTTTTTCTTTAAGTATCCACGCTATGTCCTTCATATCTTCCCCTCCAAGTTGTGCCTGCCTCCTTGATTATTCCCCTGCTTTTGCCACAGCTGTCAGGTTAGTTCTGGCCTCTTTCGGTCCTTTGCACTGTACATCATTGCCACACAGACCACTTTCTCCTAGTCACTAAATTTCCCAATTTTTTTTTTTTTCTCCTTCAATTTCATTTCCTTTGATGGTATCTCCATTTCAGAGTGCTCCTTAGTCCTTCTTTTTTGTTTTGCCCTTCAGCGTGGTTCAATTTTTGAAAGCCTAGGGGTATGTGGTGCGTGTCCCTGCACTGGACGCCATGCCATGCCTTTTGATGGCTTTGAATTTGGCCGAGATTTCTTTTTTTTTTTCATTTAAAGTATCCACGCTATGTCCTTCATATCTTCCCCTCCAAGTTGTGTCTGCCTCCTTGATTTTTTTCCCTGCTTTTGCAACAGCTGTCAGGTTAGTTTTGGCCTATTTTGATTTTTTGTGCTGCGTCTCATTTCCACCCAGACCACTTTCTTGCAGTCATTACATCTCCCCGTTTTCTGGGTTTTTGGGGGTTTTTTTCAATTGCATTTCTTTCCATCATATCTTCTTTCCAGAGTGTTTGTGAGCCTTTCTTTTCAGGGTCGCAAGATTTCGTTTCCCGTCCCGAAAGGAAATGAAATTTCCTTTCGGGACGGGAAACGAAATCTTGCGATTTCAATGGGAACCAAGGGGGCAAGCTTTGGTGCAAGTCCCTTCCCTTGATGGTATGCCATGCCTTTTGATGGCTTTGACTTTGGCTGAGATTTTTTTTTTTTTTTTCATTTTTTTAAGTATCCACGCTATGTCCTTCATATCTTCCCCTCCAAGTTGTGTCTGCCTCCTTGATTTTTCCCCTGCTTTTGCCACAGCTGTCAGGTTAGTTCTGGCCTCTTTCGGACCTTTGCACTGTACATCATTGCCACACAGACCACTTTCTCCTAGTCACTAAATTTCTCAATTTTTTTTTTTTCTCCTTCAATTTCATTTCCTTTGATGGTATCTCCATTTCAGAGTGCTCCTTAGTCCTTCTTATTTGTTTTGCCCTTCAGCGTGGTTCAATTTTTGCAAGCCTAGGGGTATGTGGTGCGTGTCCCTGCACTGGAATGAATGCCATGCCTTTTGATGGCTTTGAATTTGGCCGAGATTTTTTTTTTTTTTCATTTAAAGTATCCACGCTATGTCCTTCATATCTTCCCCTCCAAGTTGTGTCTGCCTCCTTGATTTTTCCCCTGCTTTTGCCACAGCTGTCAGGTTAGTTCTGGCCTCTTTCGGTCATTTGCACTGTACATCATTGCCACACAGACCACTTTCTCATAGTCACTAAATTTCCCAATTTTTTTTTTTTTCTCCTTCAATTTCATTTCCTTTGATGGTATCTCCATTTCAGAGTGCTCCTTAGTCCTTCTTATTTGTTTTGCCCTTCAGCGTGGTTCAATTTTTGCAAGCCTAGGGGTATGTGGTGCGTGTCCCTGCACTGGAATGAATGCCATGCCTTTTGATGGCTTTGAATTTGGCCGAGATTTTTTTTTTTTTTTTCATTTAAAGTATCCACGCTATGTCCTTCATATCTTCCCCTCCAAGTTGTGTCTGCCTCCTTGATTTTTTTCCCTGCTTTTGCAACAGCTGTCAGGTTAGTTTTAGCCTATTTTGATTTTTTGTGCTGCGTCTCATTTCCGCCCAGACCAGTTTCTTGCAGTCATTACATCTCCCCGTTTTCCGGGTTTTTGGGGGTTTTTTCAATTGCATTTCTTTCCATCATATCTTCTTTCCAGAGTGTTTGTGAGCCTTTCTTTTCAGGGTCGCAAGATTTCGTTTCCCGTCCCGAAAGGAAATGAAATTTCCTTTCGGGACGGGAAACGAAATCTTGCGATTTCAATGGGAACCAAGGGGGCAAGCTTTGGTGCAAATCCCTGCCCTTGATGGCATGTTATGCCTTTTGATGGCTTTGACTTTGGCCGAGATTTTTTTTTTTTTTTCATTTTTTTAAGTATCCACGCCATGTCTTTCATATCTTCCCCTCCAAGTTGTGCCTGCCTCCTTGATTTTTCCCCTGCTTTTGCCACAGCTGTCAGGTTAGTTCTGGCCTCTTTCGGTCCTTTGCACTGTACATCATTGCCACACAGACCACTTTCTCCTAGTCACTAAATTTCCCAATTTTTTTTTTTTTTCTCCTTCAATTTCATTTCCTTTGATGGTATCTCCATTTCAGAGTGCTCCTTAGTCCGTCTTATTTGTTTTGGCCTTCAGCGGGGATCAATTTTTGCAAACCTAGGTGTATGTGGTGCATGTCCCTGCACTGGAATGAATGCCATGCCTTTTGATGGCTTTGAATTTGGCCGAGATTTTTTTTTTTTTTTTCATTTAAAGTATCCACGCTATGTCCTTCATATCTTCCCCTCCAAGTTGTGTCTGCCTCCTTGATTTTTTTCCCTGCTTTTGCAACAGCTGTCAGGTTAGTTTTGGCCTATTTTGATCCTTTGTGCTGCGTCTCATTTCCGCCCAGACCACTTTCTTGCAGTCATTACATCTCCCCGTTTTCTGGGTTTTTGGGGGTTTTTTTCAATTGCATTTCTTTCCATCATATCTTCTTTCCAGAGTGTTTGTGAGCCTTTCTTTTCAGGGTCGCAAGATTTCGTTTCCCGTCCCGAAAGGAAATTTCATTTCCTTTCGGGACGGGAAACGAAATCTTGCGATTTCAATGGGAACCAAGGGGGCAAGCTTTGGTGCAAGTCCCTGCCCTTGATGGTATGCCATGCCTTTTGATGGCTTTGACTTTGGCTGAGATTTTTTTTTTTTTTTTCATTTTTTTAAGTATCCACGCCATATCTTTCATATCTTCCCCTCCAAGTTGTGCCTGCCTCCTTGATTTTTCCCCTGCTTTTGCCACAGCTGTCAGGTTAGTTCTGGCCTCTTTCGGTCCTTTGCACTGTACATCATTGCCACCCAGACCACTTTCTCATAGTCACCAAATTTCCCAGTTTTTTTTTTTTTCTCCTTCAATTTCATTTCTTTTGATGGTATCTCCATTTCAGAGTGCTCCTTAGTCCTTCTTATTTGTTTTGGCCTTCAGCGGGGATCAATTTTTGCAAGCCTAGGGGTATGTGGTGCGTGTCCCTGCCCTTGATGGTATGCCATGCGTTTTGATGGCTTTGAATTTGGCCGAGATTTTTTTTTTTTTTCTTTAAGTATCCACGCTATGTCCTTCATATCTTCCCCTCCAAGTTGTGCCTGCCTCCTTGATTTTTCCCCTGCTTTTGCCACAGCTGTCAGGTTAGTTCTGGCCTCTTTCGGTCCTTTGCACTGTACATCATTGCCACACAGACCACTTTCTCCTAGTCACTAAATTTCCCAATTTTTTTTTTTTTCTCCTTCAATTTCATTTCCTTTGATGGTCTCTCCATTTCAGAGTGCTCCTTAGTCCTTCTTATTTGTTTTGCCCTTCAGCGTGGTTCAATTTTTGCAAGCTAGGGGTATGTGGTGCGTGTCCCTGCACTGGAATGAATGCCATGCCTTTTGATGGCTTTGAATTTGGCTGAGATTTCTTTTTTTTTTTTCATTTAAAATATCCACGCTATGTCCTTCATATCTTCCACTCCAAGTTGTGTCTGCCTCCTTGATTTTTTTCCCTGCTTTTGCCACAGCTGTCAGGTTAGTTCTGGCCTCTTTCGGTCCTTTGCACTGTACATCATTGCCACACAGACCACTTTCTCATAGTCACCAAATTTCCCAGGTTTTTTTTTTTTTCCTTCAATTTCATTTCCTTTGATGTTATCTCCATTTCAGAGTGCTCCTTAGTCCTTCTTATTTGTTTTGGCCTTCAGCGGGGATCAGTTTTTGCAAGCCTAGGTGTATGTGGTGAATGTCCCTGCACTGGACGCCATACCATGCCTTTTGATGGCTTTGAATTTGGCTGAGATTTTTTTTTTTTTTTCATTTAAAGCATCCACGCTATGTCCTTCATATCTTCCCCTCCAAGTTGTGCCTGCCTCCTTGATTTTTCCCCTGCTTTTGCCACAGCTGTCAAGTTAGTTCTGGCCTCTTTCGGTCCTTTGCACTGTACATCATTGCCACACAGACCACTTTCTCCTAGTCACTAAATTTCCCAATTTTTTTTTTTTCTCCTTCAATTTCATTTCCTTTGATGGTATCTCCATTTCAGAGTGCTCCTTAGTCCTTCTTATTTGTTTTGCCCTTCAGCGTGGTTCAATTTTTGAAAGCCTAGGGGTATGTGGTGCGTGTCCTCGCCCTTGATGGTATGCCAGGCGTTTTGATGGCTTTGAATTTGGCCGAGATTTTTTTTTTTTTTCTTTATGTATCCACGCTATGTCCTTCATATCTTCCCCTCCAAGTTGTGCCTGCCTCCTTGATTATTCCCCTGCTTTTGCAACAGCTGTCAGGTTAGTTCTGGCCTCTTTCGGTCCTTTGCACTGTACATCATTGCCACACAGACCACTTTCTCCTAGTCACTAAATTTCCCAATTTTTTTTTTTTTCTCCTTCTATTTCATTTCCTTTGATGGTATCTCCATTTCAGAGTGCTCCTTAGTCCTTCTTATTTGTTTTGCCCTTCAGCGTGGTTCAATTTTTGCAAGCCTAGGGGTATGTGGTGCGTGTCCCTGCACTGGCATGAATGCCATGCCTTTTGATGGCTTTGAATTTGGCCGAGATTTCTTTTTTTTTTTCATTTAAAGTATCCACGCTATGTCCTTCATATCTTCCCCTCCAAGTTGTGTCTGCCTCCTTGATTTTTTTCCCTGCTTTTGCAACAGCTGTCAGGTTAGTTTTGGCCTATTTTGATTTTTTGTGCTGCGTCTCATTTCCACCCAGACCACTTTCTTGCAGTCATTACATCTCCCCGTTTTCTGGGTTTTTGGGGGTTTTTTTCCATTGCATTTCTTTCCATCATATCTTCTTTCCAGAGTGTTTGTGAGCCTTTCTTTTCAGGGTCGCAAGATTTCGTTTCCCGTCCCGAAAGGAAATGAAATTTCCTTTCGGGACGGGAAACGAAATCTTGCGATTTCAATGGGAACCAAGGGGGCAAGCTTTGGTGCAAGTCCCTGCCCTAGATGGTATGCCATGCCTTTTGATGGCTTTGACTTTGGCTGAGATTTTTTTTTTTTTTTTCATTTTTTTAAGTATCCACGCTATGTCCTTCATATCTTCCCCTCCAAGTTGTGTCTGCCTCCTTGATTTTTCCCCTGCTTTTGCCACAGCTGTCAGGTTAGTTCTGGCCTCTTTCGGACCTTTGCACTGTACATCATTGCCACACAGACCACTTTCTCCTAGTCACTAAATTTCCCAATTTTTTTTTTTTCTCCTTCAATTTCATTTCCTTTGATGGTATCTCCATTTCAGAGTGCTCCTTAGTCCTTCTTATTTGTTTTGCCCTTCAGCGTGGTTCAATTTTTGCAAGCCTAGGGGTATGTGGTGCGTGTCCCTGCACTGGACGCCATGCCATGCCTTTTGATGGCTTTGAATTTGGCCGAGAATTTTTTTTTTTTTCATTTAAAGTATCCACGCTATGTCCTTCATATATTCCCCTCCAAGTTGTGCCTGCCTCCTTGATTTTTCCCCTGCTTTTGCCACAGCTGTCAGGTTAGTTCTGGCCTCTTTCGGTCCTTTGCGCTGTACATCATTGCCACACAGACCACTTTCTCATAGTCACCAAATTTCCCAATTTTTTTTTTTTTCTCCTTCAATTTCATTTCCTTTGATGGTATCTCCATTTCAGAGTGCTCCTTAGTCCTTCTTATTTGTTTTGGCCTTCAGCGGGGATCAATTTTTGCAAGCCTAAGGGTATGTGGTGCGTGTCCCTGCACTGGAATGAATGCCATGCCTTTTGATGGCTTTGAATTTGGCCGAGAATTTTTTTTTTTTTCATTTAAAGTATCCACGCTATGTCCTTCATATATTCCCCTCCAAGTTGTGTCTGCCTCCTTGATTTTTCCCCTGCTTTTGCCACAGCTGTCAGGTTAGTTCTGGCCTCTTTCGGTCCTTTGCGCTGTACATCATTGCCACACAGACCACTTTCTCCTAGTCACCAAATTTCCCAATTTTTTTTTTTTTCTCCTTCAATTTCATTTCCTTTGATGGTATCTCCATTTCAGAGTGCTCCTTAGTCCTTCTTATTTGTTTTGCCCTTCAGCGTGGTTCAATTTTTGAAAGCCTAGGGGTATGTGGTGCGTGTCCCTGCCCTTGATGGTATGCCAGGCGTTTTGATGGCTTTGAATTTGGCCGAGATTTTTTTTTTTTTTCTTTAAGTATCCACGCTATGTCTTTCATATCTTCCCCTCCAAGTTGTGCCTGCCTCCTTGATTATTCCCCTGCTTTTGCCACAGCTGTCAGGTTAGTTCTGGCCTTTTTCGGTCCTTTGCACTGTACATCATTGCCACACAGACCACTTTCTCCTAGTCACTAAATTTCCCAATTTTTTTTTTTTTCTCCTTCAATTTCATTTCCTTTGATGGTATCTCCATTTCAGAGTGCTCCTTAGTCCTTCTTATTTGTTTTGCCCTTCAGCGTGGTTCAATTTTTGAAAGCCTAGGGGTATGTGGTGCGTGTCCCTGCACTGGCATGAATGCCATGCCTTTTGATGGCTTTGAATTTGGCCGAGATTTCTTTTTTTTTTTCATTTAAAGTATCCACGCTATGTCCTTCATATCTTCCCCTCCAAGTTGTGTCTGCCTCCTTGATTTTTTTCCCTGCTTTTGCAACAGCTGTCAGGTTAGTTTTGGCCTATTTTGATTTTTTGTGCTGCGTCTCATTTCCACCCAGACCACTTTCTTGCAGTCATTACATCTCCCCGTTTTCTGGGTTTCTGGGGGTTTTTTTCAATTGCATTTCTTTCCATCATATCTTCTTTCCAGAGTGTTTGTGAGCCTTTCTTTTCAGGGTCGCAAGATTTCGTTTCCCGTCCCGAAAGGAAATTTCATTTCCTTTCGGGACGGGAAACGAAATCTTGCGATTTCAATGGGAACCAAGGGGGCAAGCTTTGGTGCAAGTCCCTGCCCTAGATGGTATGCCATGCCTTTTGATGGCTTTGACTTTGGCTGAGATTTTTTTTTTTTTTTTTCATTTTTTTAAGTATCCACGCTATGTCCTTCATATCTTCCCCTCCAAGTTGTGTCTGCCTCCTTGATTTTTCCCCTGCTTTTGCCACAGCTGTCAGGTTAGTTCTGGCCTCTTTCGGACCTTTGCACTGTACATCATTGCCACACAGACCACTTTCTCCTAGTCACTAAATTTCCCAATTTTTTTTTTTTCTCCTTCAATTTCATTTCCTTTGATGGTATCTCCATTTCAGAGTGCTCCTTAGTCCTTCTTATTTGTTTTGCCCTTCAGCGTGGTTCAATTTTTGCAAGCCTAGGGGTATGTGGTGCGTGTCCCTGCACTGGAATGAATGCCATGCCTTTTGATGGCTTTGAATTTGGCCGAGATTTTTTTTTTTTTTCATTTAAAGTATCCACGCTATGTCCTTCATATCTTCCCCTCCAAGTTGTGTCTGCCTCCTTGATTTTTCCCCTGCTTTTGCCACAGCTGTCAGGTTAGTTCTGGCCTCTTTCGGTCATTTGCACTGTACATCATTGCCACACAGACCACTTTCTCATAGTCACTAAATTTCCCAATTTTTTTTTTTTTCTCCTTCAATTTCATTTCCTTTGATGGTATCTCCATTTCAGAGTGCTCCTTAGTCCTTCTTATTTGTTTTGCCCTTCAGCGTGGTTCAATTTTTGCAAGCCTAGGGGTATGTGGTGCGTGTCCCTGCACTGGAATGAATGCCATGCCTTTTGATGGCTTTGAATTTGGCCGAGATTTCTTTTTTTTTTTCATTTAAAGTATCCACGCTATGTCCTTCATATCTTCCCCTCCAAGTTGTGTCTGCCTCCTTGATTTTTTTCCCTGCTTTTGCAACAGCTGTCAGGTTAGTTTTAGCCTATTTTGATTTTTTGTGCTGCGTCTCATTTCCGCCCAGACCACTTTCTTGCAGTCATTACATCTCCCCGTTTTCCGGGTTTTTGGGGGTTTTTTTCAATTGCATTTCTTTCCATCATATCTTCTTTCCAGAGTGTTTGTGAGCCTTTCTTTTCAGGGTCGCAAGATTTCGTTTCCCGTCCCGAAAGGAAATTTCATTTCCTTTCGGGACGGGAAACGAAATCTTGCGATTTCAATGGGAACCAAGGGGGCAAGCTTTGGTGCAAGTCCCTGCCCTTGATGGCATGTTATGCCTTTTGATGGCTTTGACTTTGGCCGAGATTTTTTTTTTTTTTTCATTTTTTTAAGTATCCACGCCATGTCTTTCATATCTTCCCCTCCAAGTTGTGCCTGCCTCCTTGATTTTTCCCCTGCTTTTGCCACAGCTGTCAGGTTAGTTCTGGCCTCTTTCGGTCCTTTGCACTGTACATCATTGCCACACAGACCACTTTCTCCTAGTCACCAAATTTCCCAATTTTTTTTTTTTTTCTCCTTCAATTTCATTTCCTTTGATGGTATCTCCATTTCAGAGTGCTCCTTAGTCCGTCTTATTTGTTTTGGCCTTCAGCGGGGATCAATTTTTGCAAACCTAGGTGTATGTGGTGCATGTCCCTGCACTGGAATGAATGCCATGCCTTTTGATGGCTTTGAATTTGGCCGAGATTTTTTTTTTTTTTTTCATTTAAAGTATCCACGCTATGTCCTTCATATCTTCCCCTCCAAGTTGTGTCTGCCTCCTTGATTTTTTTCCCTGCTTTTGCAACAGCTGTCAGGTTAGTTTTGGCCTATTTTGATCCTTTGTGCTGCGTCTCATTTCCGCCCAGACCACTTTCTTGCAGTCATTACATCTCCCCGTTTTCTGGGTTTTTGGGGGTTTTTTTCAATTGCATTTCTTTCCATCATATCTTCTTTCCAGAGTGTTTGTGAGCCTTTCTTTTCAGGGTCGCAAGATTTCGTTTCCCGTCCCGAAAGGAAATTTCATTTCCTTTCGGGACGGGAAACGAAATCTTGCGATTTCAATGGGAACCAAGGGGGCAAGCTTTGGTGCAAGTCCCTGCCCTTGATGGTATGCCATGCCTTTTGATGGCTTTGACTTTGGCTGAGATTTTTTTTTTTTTTTTCATTTTTTTAAGTATCCACGCCATATCTTTCATATCTTCCCCTCCAAGTTGTGCCTGCCTCCTTGATATTTCCCCTGCTTTTGCCACAGCTGTCAGGTTAGTTCTGGCCTCTTTCGGTCCTTTGCACTGTACATCATTGCCACCCAGACCACTTTCTCATAGTCACCAAATTTCCCAGTTTTTTTTTTTTTCTCCTTCAATTTCATTTCTTTTGATGGTATCTCCATTTCAGAGTGCTCCTTAGTCCTTCTTATTTGTTTTGGCCTTCAGCGGGGATCAATTTTTGCAAGCCTAGGGGTATGTGGTGCGTGTCCCTGCCCTTGATGGTATGCCAGGCGTTTTGATGGCTTTGAATTTGGCCGAGATTTTTTTTTTTTTTTCTTTAAGTATCCACGCTATGTCCTTCATATCTTCCCCTCCAAGTTGTGCCTGCCTCCTTGATTTTTCCCCTGCTTTTGCCACAGCTGTCAGGTTAGTTCTGGCCTCTTTCGGTCCTTTGCACTGTACATCATTGCCACACAGACCACTTTCTCCTAGTCACTAAATTTCCCAATTTTTTTTTTTTTCTCCTTCTATTTCATTTCCTTTGATGGTCTCTCCATTTCAGAGTGCTCCTTAGTCCTTCTTATTTGTTTTGCCCTTCAGCGTGGTTCAATTTTTGCAAGCTAGGGGTATGTGGTGCGTGTCCCTGCACTGGAATGAATGCCATGCCTTTTGATGGCTTTGAATTTGGCTGAGATTTCTTTATTTTTTTTCATTTAAAATATCCACGCTATGTCCTTCATATCTTCCACTCCAAGTTGTGTCTGCCTCCTTGATTTTTTTCCCTGCTTTTGCCACAGCTGTCAGGTTAGTTCTGGCCTCTTTCGGTCCTTTGCACTGTACATCATTGCCACACAGACCACTTTCTCATAGTCACTAAATTTCCCAGGTTTTTTTTTTTTTTCCTTCAATTTCATTTCCTTTGATGTTATCTCCATTTCAGAGTGCTCCTTAGTCCTTCTTATTTGTTTTGGCCTTCAGCGGGGATCAGTTTTTGCAAGCCTAGGTGTATGTGGTGAATGTCCCTGCACTGGACGCCATACCATGCCTTTTGATGGCTTTGAATTTGGCCGAGATTTTTTTTTTTTTTCATTTAAAGCATCCACGCTATGTCCTTCATATCTTCCCCTCCAAGTTGTGCCTGCCTCCTTGATTTTTCCCCTGCTTTTGCCACAGCTGTCAAGTTAGTTCTGGCCTCTTTCGGTCCTTTGCACTGTACATCATTGCCACACAGACCACTTTCTCCTAGTCACTAAATTTTCCAATTTTTTTTTCCTTCAATTTCATTTCCTTTGATGTTATCTCCATTTCAGAGTGCTCCTTAGTCCTTCTTATTTGTTTTGGCCTTCAGCGGGGATCAATTTTTGCAAGCCTAGGGGTATGTGGTGCGTGTCCCTGCCCTTGATGGTATGCCAGGCGTTTTGATGGCTTTGAATTTGGCCGAGGTTTTTTTCTTTTCTTTAAGTATCCACGCTATGTCCTTCATATCTTCCCCTCCAAGTTGTGTCTGCCTCCTTGATTTTTCCCCTGCTTTTGCCACAGCTGTCAGGTTAGTTCTGGCCTCTTTCGGTCCTTTGCACTGTACATCATTGCCACACAGACCACTTTCTCCTAGTCACTAAATTTCCCAATTTTTTTTTTTTCTCCTTCAATTTCATTTCCTTTGATGGTATCTCCATTTCAGAGTGCTCCTTAGTCCTTCTTATTTGTTTTGCCCTTCAGCGTGGTTCAATTTTTGAAAGCCTAGGGGTATGTGGTGCGTGTCCCTGCACTGGACGCCATGCCATGCCTTTTGATGGCTTTGAACTTGGCCGAGATTTCTTTTTTTTTTTCATTTAAAGTATCCACGCTATGTCCTTCATATCTTCCCCTCCAAGTTGTGTCTGCCTCCTTGATTTTTTTCCCTGCTTTTGCAACAGCTGTCAGGTTAGTTTTGGCCTATTTTGATCCTTTGTGCTGCGTCTCATTTCCACCCAGACCACTTTCTTGCAGTCATTACATCTCCCCGTTTTCTGGGTTTTTGGGGGTTTTTTTCAATTGCATTTCTTTCCATCATATCTTCTTTCCAGAGTGTTTGTGAGCCTTTCTTTTCAGGGTCGCACGATTTCGTTTCCCGTCCCGAAAGGAAATTTCATTTCCTTTCGGGACGGGAAACGAAATCTTGCGATTTCAATGGGAACCAAGGGGGCAAGCTTTGGTGCAAGTCCCTGCCCTTGATGGTATGCCATGCCTTTTGATGGCTTTGACTTTGGCTGAGATTTTTTTTTTTTTTTTTCCATTTTTTTAAGTATCCACGCCATGTCTTTCATATCTTCCCCTCCAAGTTGTGCCTGCCTCCTTGATATTTCCCCTGCTTTTGCCACAGCTGTCAGGTTAGTTCTGGCCTCTTTCGGTCCTTTGCACTGTACATCATTGCCACACAGTCCACTTTCTCATAGTCACCAAATTTCCCAGTTTTTCTTTTTTTCTCCTTCAATTTCATTTCCTTTGATGGTATCTCCATTTCAGAGTGCTCCTTAGTCCTTCTTATTTGTTTTGGCCTTCAGCGGGGATCAATTTTTGCAAGCCTAGGGGTATGTGGTGCGTGTCCCTGCCCTTGATGGTATGCCAGGCGTTTTGATGGCTTTGAATTTGGCCGAGATTTTTTTTTTTTTTCTTTAAGTATCCACGCTATGTCCTTCATATCTTCCCCTCCAAGTTGTGCCTGCCTCCTTGATTTTTCCCCTGCTTTTGCCACAGCTGTCAGGTTAGTTCTGGCCTCTTTCGGTCCTTTGCAATGTATACATCATTGCCACACAGACCACTTTCTCCTAGTCACCAAATTTCCCAATTTTTATTTTTCTCCTTCAATTTCATTTCCTTTGATGGTATCTCCATTTCAGAGTGCTCCTTAGTCCTTCTTATTTGTTTTGGCCTTCAGCGTGGTTCAATTTTTGCAAGCCTAGGGGTATGTGGTGCGTGTCCCTGCACTGGAATGAATGCCATGCCTTTTGATGGCTTTGAATTTGGCCGAGATTTTTTTTTTTTTCATTTAAAGTATCCACGCTATGTCCTTCATATCTTCCCCTCCAAGTTGTGCCTGCCTCCTTGATTATTCCCCTGCTTTTGCCACAGCTGTCAGGTTAGTTCTGGCCTCTTTTGGACCTTTGCACTGTACATCATTGCCACACAGACCACTTTCTCCTAGTCACTAAATTTCCCAATTTTTTTTTTTTTCTCCTTCAATTTCATTTCCTTTGATGGTATCTCCATTTCAGAGTGCTCCTTAGTCCTTCTTATTTGTTTTGCCCTTCAGCGTGGTTCAATTTTTGCAAGCCTAGGGGTATGTGGTGCGTGTCCCTGCACTGGAATGAATGCCATGCCTTTTGATGGCTTTGAATTTGGCCGAGATTTCTTTTTTTTTTTCATTTAAAGTATCCACGCTATGTCCTTCATATCTTCCCCTCCAAGTTGTGTCTGCCTCCTTGATTTTTCCCCTGCTTTTGCCACAGCTGTCAGGTTAGTTCTGGCCTCTTTCGGTCCTTTGCACTGTACATCATTGCCACACAGACCACTTTCTCATAGTCACTAAATTTCCCAGTTTTTTTTTTTTTCTCCTTCAATTTCATTTCCTTTGATGGTATCTCCATTTCAGAGTGCTCCTTAGTCCTTCTTATTTGTTTTGGCCTTCAGCGTGGTTCAATTTTTGCAAGCCTAGGGGTATGTGGTGCGTGTCCCTGCCCTTGATGGTATGCCAGGCGTTTTGATGGCTTTGAATTTGGCTGAGATTTTTTTTTTTTTCATTTAAAGCATCCACGCTATGTCCTTCATATCTTCCCCTCCAAGTTGTGCCTGCCTCCTTGATTTTTCCCCTGCTTTTGCCACAGCTGTCAGGTTAGTTCTGGCCTCTTTCGGTCCTTTGCACTGTACATCATTGCCACACAGACCACTTTCTCCTAGTCACTAAATTTTCCAATTTTTTTTTCCTTCAATTAGATTTTCCTTTGATGTTATCTCCATTTCAGAGTGCTCCTTAGTCCTTCTTATTTGTTTTGGCCTTCAGCGGGGATCAATTTTTGCAAGCCTAGGGGTATGTGGTGCGTGTCCCATCCCTTGATGGTATGCCAGGCGTTTTGATGGCTTTGAATTTGTCCGAGATTTTTTTCTTTTCTTTAAGTATCCACGCTATGTCCTTCATATCTTCCCCTCCAAGTTGTGTCTGCCTCCTTGATTTTTCCCCTGCTTTTGCCACAGCTGTCAGGTTAGTTCTGGCCTCTTTCGGTCCTTTGCACTGTACATCATTGCCACACAGATCACTTTCTCATAGTCACTTAATTTCCCAATTTTTTTTTTTTTCTCCTTCAATTTCATTTCCTTTGATGGTCTCTCCATTTCAGAGTGCTCCTTAGTCCTTCTTATTTGTTTTGCCCTTCAGCGTGGTTCAATTTTTGCAAGCTTAGGGGTATGTGGTGCGTGTCCCTGCACTGGAATGAATGCCATGCCTTTTGATGGCTTTGAATTTGGCCGAGAATTTTTTTTTTTTTTCATTTAAAGTATCCACGCTATGTCCTTCATATCTTCCCCTCCAAGTTGTGTCTGCCTCCTTGATTTTTCCCCTGCTTTTGCCACAGCTGTCAGGTTAGTTCTGGCCTCTTTCGGACCTTTGCACTGTACATCATTGCCACACAGATCACTTTCTCCTAGTCACTTAATTTCCCAATTTTTTTTTTTTTCTCCTTCAATTTCATTTCCTTTGATGGTCTCTCCATTTCAGAGTGCTCCTTAGTCCTTCTTATTTGTTTTGCCCTTCAGCGTGGTTCAATTTTTGCAAGCCTAGGGGTATGTGGCGCGTGTCCCTGCCCTTGATGGTATGCCAGGCGTTTTGATGGCTTTGAATTTTGCCGAGATTTTTTTTTTTTTTTCTTTAAGTATCCACGCTATGTCCTTCATATCTTCCCCTCCAAGTTGTGTCTGCCTCCTTGATTTTTCCCCTGTTTTTGCCACAGCTGTCAGGTTAGTTCTGGCCTCTTTCGGTCCTTTGCACTGTACATCATTGCCACCCAGACCACTTTCTCCTAGTCACTAAATTTCCCAATTTTTTTTTTTTTCTCCTTCAATTTCATTTCCTTTGATGGTCTCTCCATTTCAGAGTGCTCCTTAGTCCTTCTTATTTGTTTTGCCCTTCAGCGTGGTTCAATTTTTGCAAGCCTAGGGGTATGTGGTGCGTGTCCCTGCACTGGAATGAATGCCATGCCTTTTGATGGCTTTGAATTTGGCCGAGATTTTTTTTTTTTTCCATAACTTTAGGTATCCACTCTATGTCCTTCATATCTTCCCCTCCAAGTTGTGTCTGCCTCCTTGATTTTTTTCCCCAGCTTTTGCAACAGCTGTCAGGTTAGTTTCGGCCTATTTTGATCCTTTGTGCTGCGTCTCATTTCCACCCAGACCACTTTCTTGCAGTCATTACATCTCCCCGTTTTCTGGGTTTTTGGGGGTTTTTTTCAATTGCATTTCTTTCCATCATATCTTCTTTCCAGAGTGTTTGTGAGCCTTTCTTTTCAGGGTCGCAAGATTTCGTTTCCCGTCCCGAAAGGAAATTTCATTTCCTTTCGGGACGGGAAACGAAATCTTGCGATTTCAATGGGAACCAAGGGGGCAAGCTTTGGTGCAAGTCCCTGCCCTTGATGGTATGCCATGCCTTTTGATGGCTTTGACTTTGGCTGAGATTTTTTTTTTTTTTTTTTCATTTTTTTAAGTATCCACGCCATGTCCTTCATATCTTCCCCTCCATGTTGTGCCTGCCTCCTTCATTTTTCCCCTGCTTTTGCTACAGCTGTCAGGTTAGTTCTGGCCTCTTTCGGTCCTTTGCACTGTACATCATTGCCACACAGACCACTTTCTCCTAGTCACTAAATTTCCCAATTTTTTTTTTTTCTCCTCCAATTTCATTTCCTTTGATGGTATCTCCATTTCAGAGTGCTCCTTAGTACTTCTTATTTGTTTTGGCCTTCAGCGGGGATCAATTTTTGCAAGCCTAGGGGTATGTGGTGCGTGTTACTGCCCTTGATGGTATGCCATGCCTTTTGATGGCTTTGACTTTGTCTGAGATTTTTTTTTTTTTTTCATTTAAAGTATCCACGCTATGTCCTTCATATCTTCCCCTCCAAGTTGTGCCTGCCTCCTTGATTTTTCCCCTGCTTTTGCCACAGCTGTCAGGTTAGTTCTGGCCTCTTTCGGTCCTTTGCAATGTATACATCATTGCCACACAGACCACTTTCTCCTAGTCACTAAATTTCCCAATTTTTTTTTTTCTCCTTCAATTTCATTTCCTTTGATGGTCTCTCCATTTCAGAGTGCTCCTTAGACCTTCTTATTTGTTTTGGCCTTCAGCGGGGATCAATTTTTGCAAGCCTAGGGGTGTGTGGTGCGTGTCCCTGCACTGGAATGAATGCCATGCCTTTTGATGGCTTTGAATTTGGCCAAGATTATTTTTTTTTTCCATAACTTTAGGTATCCACTCTATGTCCTTCATATCTTCCCCTCCAAGTTGTGTCTGCCTCCTTGATTTTTCCCCTGTTTTTGCAACAGCTGTCAGGTTAGTTCTGGCCTCTTTCGGTCCTTTGCACTGTACATCATTGCCACACAGACTACTTTCTCCTAGTCACTAAATTTCCCAATTTTTTTTTTTTTCTCCTTCAATTTCATTTCCTTTGATGGTATCTCCATTTCAGAGTGCTCCTTAGTCCTTCTTATTTGTTTTGCCCTTCAGCGTGGTTCAATTTTTGCAAGCCTAGGGGTATGTGGTGCGTGTCCCTGCACTGGACGCCATGCCATGCCTTTTGATGGCTTTGAATTTGGCCGAGATTTTTTTTTTTTTCATTTAAAGTATCCACGCTATGTCCTTCATATCTTCCCCTCCAAGTTGTGTCTGCCTCCTTGATTTTTTTCCCTGCTTTTGCAACAGCTGTCAGGTTAATTTTGGCCTATTTTGATCCTTTGTGCTGCGTCTCATTTCCGCCCAGACCACTTTCTTGCAGTCATTACATCTCCCCGTTTTCTGGGTTTTTGGGGGTTTTTTTCAATTGCATTTCTTTCCATCATATCTTCTTTCCAGAGTGTTTGTGAGCCTTTCTTTTCAGGGTCGCAAGATTTCGTTTTCCGTCCCGAAAGGAAATTTCATTTCCTTTCGGGACGGGAAACGAAATCTTGCGATTTCAATGGGAACCAAGGGGGCAAGCTTTGGTGCAAGTCCCTGCCCTTGATGGTATGCCATGCCTTTTGATGGCTTTGACTTTGGCTGAGATTTTTTTTTTTTTTTCCATTTTTTTAAGTATCCACGCCATGTCCCTCATATCTTCCCCTCCAAGTTGTGTCTGCCTCCTTGATTTTTCCCCTGCTTTTACCACAGCTGTCAGGTTAGTTCTTGCCTCTTTCGGTCCTTTGCACTGTACATCATTGCCACACAGACCACTTTCTCATAGTCACCAAATTTCCCAGTTTTTTTTTTTTTCTCCTTCAATTTCATTTCCTTTGATGGTATCTCCATTTCAGAGTGCTCCTTAGTCCTTCCTATTTGTTTTGGCCTTCAGCGGGGATGAATTTTTGAAAGCCTAGGTGTATGTGGTGCGTGTCCCTGCCCTTGATGGTATGCCAGGCGTTTTGATGGCTTTGAATTTGGCCGAGATTTTTTTTTTTTTTTCTTTAAGTATCCACGCTATGTCCTTCATATCTTCCCCTCCAAGTTGTGTCTGCCTCCTTGATTTTTCCCCTGCTTTTGCCACAGCTGTCAGGTTAGTTCTGGCCTCTTTCGGTCCTTTGCACTGTACATCATTGCCACACAGACCACTTTCTCCTAGTCACTAAATTTCCCAATTTTTTTTTTTTTCTCCTTCAATTTCATTTCCTTTGATGGTATCTCCATTTCAGAGTGCTCCTTAGTCCTTCTTATTTGTTTTGCCCTTCAGCGGGGATCAATTTTTGCAAGCCTAGGGGTATGTGGTGCGTGTCCCTGCACTGGACGCCATGCCATGCCTTTTGATGGCTTTGAATTTGGCCGAGATTTTTTTTTTTTTTTCATTTAAAGTATCCACGCTATGTCCTTCATATCTTCCCCTCCAAGTTGTGTCTGCCTCCTTGATTTTTTTCCCTGCTTTTGCAACAGCTGTCAGGTTAGTTTTGGCCTATTTTGATTTTTTGTGCTGCGTCTCATTTCCGCCCAGACCACTTTCTTGCAGTCATTACATCTCCCCGTTTTCTGGGTTTTTGGGGGTTTTTTTCAATTGCATTTCTTTCCATCATATCTTCTTTCCAGAGTGTTTGTGAGCCTTTCTTTTCAGGGTCGCAAGATTTCGTTTCCCGTCCCGAAAGGAAATGAAATTTCCTTTCGGGACGGGAAGCGAAATCTTGCGATTTCAATGGGAACCAAGGGGGCAAGCTTTGGTGCAAGTCCCTGCCCTTGATGGCATGTTATGCCTTTTGATGGCTTTGACTTTGGCTGAGATTTTTTTTTTTTTTTTCATTTTTTTAAGTATCCACGCCATGTCTTTCATATCTTCCCCTCCAAGTTGTGCCTGACTCCTTGATTTTTCCCCTGCTTTTGCAGAGTGCTCCTTAGTCCTTCTCCATTTCAGAGTGCTCCTTAGTCCTTCTTATTTGTTTTGCCCTTCAGCGTGGTTCAATTTTTGCAAGCCTAGGGGTATGTGGTGCGTGTCCCTGCACTGGAATGAATGCCATGCCTTTTGATGGCTTTGAATTTGGCCGAGATTTTTTTTTTTTTTCATTTAAAGTATCCACGCTATGTCCTTCATATCTTCCCCTCCAAGTTGTGTCTGCCTCCTTGATTTTTTTCCCTGCTTTTGCAACAGCTGTCAGGTTAGTTTTAGCCTATTTTGATTTTTTGTGCTGCGTCTCATTTCCGCCCAGACCACTTTCTTGCAGTCATTACATCTCCCCGTTTTCCGGGTTTTTGGGGGTTTTTTTCAATTGCATTTCTTTCCATCATATCTTCTTTCCAGAGTGTTTGTGAGCCTTTCTTTTCAGGGTCGCAAGATTTCGTTTCCCGTCCCGAAAGGAAATTTCATTTCCTTTCGGGACGGGAAACGAAATCTTGCGATTTCAATGGGAACCAAGAGGGCAAGCTTTGGTGCAAGTCCCTGCCCTTGATGGCATGTTATGCCTTTTGATGGCTTTGACTTTGGCTGAGATTTTTTTTTTTTTTTCATTTTTTTAAGTATCCACGCCATGTCTTTCATATCTTCCCCTCCAAGTTGTGCCTGCCTCCTTGATTTTTCCCCTGCTTTTGCCACAGCTGTCAGGTTAGTTCTGGCCTCTTTCGGTCCTTTGCACTGTACATCATTGCCACACAGACCACTTTCTCCTAGTCACCAAATTTCCCAATTTTTTTTTTTTTTCTCCTTCAATTTCGTTTCCTTTGATGGTATCTCCATTTCAGAGTGCTCCTTAGTCCTTCTTATTTGTTTTGCCCTTCAGCGTGGTTCAATTTTTGCAAGCCTAGGGGTATGTGGTGCGTGTCCCTGCACTGGAATGAATGCCATGCCTTTTGATGGCTTTGAATTTGGCCGAGATTTTTTTTTTTTTCATTTAAAGTATCCACGCTATGTCCTTCATATCTTCCCCTCCAAGTTGTGTCTGCCTCCTTGATTTTTTTCCCTGCTTTTGCAACAGCTGTCAGGTTAGTTTTAGCCTATTTTGATTTTTTGTGCTGCGTCTCATTTCCGCCCAGACCAGTTTCTTGCAGTCATTACATCTCCCCGTTTTCCGGGTTTTTGGGGGTTTTTTTCAATTGCATTTCTTTCCATCATATCTTCTTTCCAGAGTGTTTGTGAGCCTTTCTTTTCAGGGTCGCAAGATTTCGTTTCCCGTCCCGAAAGGAAATTTCATTTCCTTTCGGGACGGGAAACGAAATCTTGCGATTTCAATGGGAACCAAGGGGGCAAGCTTTGGTGCAAGTCCCTGCCCTTGATGGCATGTTATGCCTTTTGATGGCTTTGACTTTGGCTGAGATTTTTTTTTTTTTTTTTCATTTTTTTAAGTATCCACGCCATGTCTTTCATATCTTCCCCTCCAAGTTGTGCCTGCCTCCTTGATTTTTCCCCTGCTTTTGCCACAGCTGTCAGGTTAGTTCTGGCCTCTTTCGGTCCTTTGCACTGTACATCATTGCCACCCAGACCACTTTCTCATAGTCACCAAATTTCCCAGGTTTTTTTTTTTCTCCTTCTATTTCATTTCCTTTGATGGTATCTCCATTTCAGAGTGCTCCTTAGTCCTTCTTATTTGTTTTGGCCTTCAGCGGGGATCAATTTTTGCAAGCCTAGGGGTATGTGGTGCGTGTCCCTGCACTGGAATGAATGCCATGCCTTTTGATGGCTTTGAATTTGGCCGAGAATTTTTTTTTTTTTCATTTAATGTATCCACGCTATGTCCTTCATATATTCCCCTCCAAGTTGTGTCTGCCTCCTTGATTTTTCCCCTGCTTTTGCCACAGCTGTTAGGTTAGTTTTGGCCTATTTTGATTTTTTGTGCTGCGTCTCATTTCCGCCCAGACCACTTTCTTGCAGTCATTACATCTCCCCGTTTTCTGGGTTTTTGGGGGTTTTTTTCAATTGCATTTCTTTCCATCATATCTTCTTTCCAGAGTGTTTGTGAGCCTTTCTTTTCAGGGTCGCAAGATTTCGTTTCCCGTCCCGAAAGGAAATTTCATTTCCTTTCGGGACGGGAAACGAAATCTTGCGATTTCAATGGGAACCAAGGGGGCAAGATTTGGTGCAAGTCCCTGCCCTTGATGGTATGCCATGCCTTTTGATGGCTTTGACTTTGGCTGAGATTTTTTTTTTTTTTTTTCATTTTTTTAAGTATCCACGCCATGTCTTTCATATCTTCCCCTCCAAGTTGTGCCTGCCTCCTTGATTTTTCCCCTGCTTTTGCCACAGCTGTCAGGTTAGTTCTGGCCTCTTTCGGTCCTTTGCACTGTACATCATTGCCACCCAGACCACTTTCTCATAGTCACCAAATTTCCCAGGTTTTTTTTTTTCTCCTTCTATTTCATTTCCTTTGATGGTATCTCCATTTCAGAGTGCTCCTTAGTCCTTCTTATTTGTTTTGCCCTTCAGCGTGGTTCAATTTTTGCAAGCCTAGGGGTATGTGGTGCGTGTCCCTGCCCTTGATTGTATGCCAGGCGTTTTGATGGCTTTGAATTTGGCCGAGATTTTTTTTTTTTTTCTTTAAGTATCCACGCCATGTCTTTCATATCTTCCCCTCCAAGTTGTGCCTGCCTCCTTGATTTTTCCCCTGCTTTTGCCACAGCTGTCAGGTTAGTTATGGCCTCCTTTGGTCCTTTGCACTGTACATCATTGCCACACAGACCACTTTCTCCTAGTCACTAAATTTCCCAATTTTTTTTTTTTTCTCCTTCAATTTCATTTCCTTTGATGGTATCTCCATTTCAGAGTGCTCCTTAGTCCTTCTTATTGGTTTTGGACTTCAGCGTGGTTCAATTTTTGCAAGCCTAGGGGTATGTGGTGCGTGTCCCTGCACTGGAATGAATGCCATGCCTTTTGATGGCTTTGAATTTGGCCGAGAATTTTTTTTTTTTTCATTTAAAGTATCCACGCTATGTCCTTCATATCTTCCCCTCCAAGTTGTGTCTGCCTCCTTGATTTTTCCCCTGCTTTTGCCACAGCTGTCAGGTTAGTTCTGGCCTCTTTCGGTCCTTTGCGCTGTACATCATTGCCACACAGACCACTTTCTCCTAGTCACTAAATTTCCCAATTTTTTTTTTTTTCTCCTTCTATTTCATTTCCTTTGATGGTATCTCCATTTCAGAGTGCTCCTTAGTCCTTCTTATTTGTTTTGCCCTTCAGCGTGGTTCAATTTTTGAAAGCCTAGGGGTATGTGGTGCGTGTCCCTGCACTGGAATGAATGCCATGCCTTTTGATGGCTTTGAATTTTGCCGAGATTTCTTTTTTTTTTTCATTTAAAGTATCCACGCTATGTCCTTCATATCTTCCCCTCCAAGTTGTGTCTGCCTCCTTGATTTTTTTCCCTGCTTTTGCAACAGCTGTCAGGTTAGTTTTGGCCTATTTTGATCTTTGTGCTGCGTCTCATTACCACCCAGACCACTTTCTTGCAGTCATTACATCTCCCCGTTTTCTGGGTTTTTGGGGGTTTTTTTCCATTGCATTTCTTTCCATCATATCTTCTTTCCAGAGTGTTTGTGAGCCTTTCTTTTCAGGGTCGCAAGATTTCGTTTCCCGTCCCGAAAGGAAATGAAATTTCCTTTCGGGACGGGAAACGAAATCTTGCGATTTCAATGGGAACCAAGGGGGCAAGCTTTGGTGCAAGTCCCTGCCCTACATGGTATGCCATGCCTTTTGATGGCTTTGACTTTGGCTGAGATTTTTTTTTTTTTTTTTTCATTTTTTTAAGTATCCACGCTATGTCCTTCATATCTTCCCCTCCAAGTTGTGTCTGCCTCCTTGATTTTTCCCCTGCTTTTGCCACAGCTGTCAGGTTAGTTCTGGCCTCTTTCGGACCTTTGCACTGTACATCATTGCCACACAGACCACTTTCTCATAGTCACTAAATTTCCCAATTTTTTTTTTTTCTCCTTCAATTTCATTTCCTTTGATGGTATCTCCATTTCAGAGTGCTCCTTAGTCCTTCTTATTTGTTTTGCCCTTCAGCGTGGTTCAATTTTTGCAAGCCTAGGGGTATGTGGTGCGTGTCCCTGCCCTTGATGGTATGCCAGGCGTTTTGATGGCTTTGAATTTGGCCGAGATTTTTTTTTTTTTTCTTTAAGTATCCACGCTATGTCCTTCATATCTTCCCCTCCAAGTTGTGCCTGCCTCCTTGATTTTTCCCCTGCTTTTGCCACAGCTGTCAGGTTAGTTCTGGCCTCTTTCGGTCCTTTGCACTGTACATCATTGCCACACAGACCACTTTCTCCTAGTCACTAAATTTCCCAATTTTTTTTTTTTTCTCCTTCAATTTCATTTCCTTTGATGGTATCTCCATTTCAGAGTGCTCCTTAGTCCTTCTTATTGGTTTTGCCCTTCAGCGTGGTTCAATTTTTGCAAGCCTAGGGGTATGTGGTGCGTGTCCCTGCACTGGAATGAATGCCATGCCTTTTGATGGCTTTGAATTTGGCCGAGAATTTTTTTTTTTTTCATTTAAAGTATCCACGCTATGTCCTTCATATATTCCCCTCCAAGTTGTGTCTGCCTCCTTGATTTTTCCCCTGCTTTTGCCACAGCTGTCAGGTTAGTTCTGGCCTCTTTCGGTCCTCTGCGCTGTACATCATTGCCACACAGACCACTTTCTCCTAGTCACCAAATTTCCCAATTTTTTTTTTTTTCTCCTTCAATTTCATTTCCTTTGATGGTATCTCCATTTCAGAGTGCTCCTTAGTCCTTCTTATTTGTTTTGCCCTTCAGCGTGGTTCAATTTTTGAAAGCCTAGGGGTATGTGGTGCGTGTCCCTGCCCTTGATGGTATGCCAGGCGTTTTGATGGCTTTGAATTTGGCCGAGATTTTTTTTTTTTTTCTTTAAGTATCCACGCTATGTCCTTCATATCTTCCCCTCCAAGTTGTGCCTGCCTCCTTGATTATTCCCCTGCTTTTGCCACAGCTGTCAGGTTAGTTCTGGCCTTTTTCGGTCCTTTGCACTGTACATCATTGCCACACAGACCACTTTCTCCTAGTCACTAAATTTCCCAATTTTTTTTTTTTTCTCCTTCAATTTCATTTCCTTTGATGGTATCTCCATTTCAGAGTGCTCCTTAGTCCTTCTTATTTGTTTTGCCCTTCAGCGTGGTTCAATTTTTGCAAGCCTAGGGGTATGTGGTGCGTGTCCCTGCACTGGCATGAATGCCATGCCTTTTGATGGCTTTGAATTTGGCCGAGATTTCTTTTTTTTTTTCATTTAAAGTATCCACGCTATTTCCTTCATATCTTCCCCTCCAAGTTGTGTCTGCCTCCTTGATTTTTTTCCCTGCTTTTGCAACAGCTGTCAGGTTAGTTTTGGCCTATTTTGATCCTTTGTGCTGCGTCTCATTTCCACCCAGACCACTTTCTTGCAGTCATTACATCTCCCCGTTTTCTGGGTTTATGGGGGTTTTTTTCAATTGCATTTCTTTCCATCATATCTTCTTTCCAGAGTGTTTGTGAGCCTTTCTTTTCAGGGTCGCAAGATTTCGTTTCCCGTCCCGAAAGGAAATGAAATTTCCTTTCGGGACGGGAAACGAAATCTTGCGATTTCAATGGGAACCAAGGGGGCAAGCTTTGGTGCAAGTCCCTGCCCTAGATGGTATGCCATGCCTTTTGATGGCTTTGACTTTGGCTGAGATTTTTTTTTTTTTTTTTTTCATTTTTTTAAGTATCCACGCTATGTCCTTCATATCTTCCCCTCCAAGTTGTGTCTGCCTCCTTGATTTTTCCCCTGCTTTTGCCACAGCTGTCAGGTTAGTTCTGGCCTCTTTCGGACCTTTGCACTGTACATCATTGCCACACAGACCACTTTCTCCTAGTCACTAAATTTCCCAATTTTTTTTTTTTCTCCTTCAATTTCATTTCCTTTGATGGTATCTCCATTTCAGAGTGCTCCTTAGTCCTTCTTATTTGTTTTGCCCTTCAGCGTGGTTCAATTTTTGCAAGCCTAGGGGTATGTGGTGCGTGTCCCTGCACTGGAATGAATGCCATGCCTTTTGATGGCTTTGAATTTGGCCGAGATTTTTTTTTTTTTTCATTTAAAAAATCCACGCTATGTCCTTCATATCTTCCCCTCCAAGTTGTGTCTGCCTCCTTGATTTTTCCCCTGCTTTTGCCACAGCTGTCAGGTTAGTTCTGGCCTCTTTCGGTCCTTTGCACTGTACATCATTGCCACACAGACCACTTTCTCCTAGTCACCAAATTTCCCAATTTTTTTTTTTTTCTCCTTCAATTTCATTTCCTTTGATGGTATCTCCATTTCAGAGTGCTCCTTAGTCCGTCTTATTTGTTTTGGCCTTCAGCGGGGATCAATTTTTGCAAGCCTAGGTGTATGTGGTGCATGTCCATGCACTGGAATGAATGCCATGCCTTTTGATGGCTTTGAATTTGGCCGAGATTTTTTTTTTTTTTTTCATTTAAAGTATCCACGCTATGTCCTTCATATCTTCCCCTCCAAGTTGTGTCTGCCTCCTTGATTTTTTTCCCTGCTTTTGCAACAGCTGTCAGGTTAGTTTTGGCCTATTTTGATCCTTTGTGCTGCGTCTCATTTCCGCCCAGACCACTTTCTTGCAGTCATTACATCTCCCCGTTTTCCGGGTTTTTGGGGGTTTTTTTCAATTGCATTTCTTTCCATCATATCTTCTTTCCAGAGTGTTTGTGAGCCTTTCTTTTCAGGGTCGCAAGATTTCGTTTCCCGTCCCGAAAGGAAATTTCATTTCCTTTCGGGACGGGAAACGAAATCTTGCGATTTCAATGGGAACCAAGGGGGCAAGCTTTGGTGCAAGTCCCTGCCCTTGATGGTATGCCATGCCTTTTGATGGCTTTGACTTTGGCTGAGATTTTTTTTTTTTTTTTCATTTTTTTAAGTATCCACGCCATATGTTTCATATCTTCCCCTCCAAGTTGTGCCTGCCTCCTTGATATTTCCCCTGCTTTTGCCACAGCTGTCAGGTTAGTTCTGGCCTCTTTCGGTCCTTTGCACTGTACATCATTGCCACCCAGACCACTTTCTCCTAGTCACCAAATTTCCCAGTTTTTTTTTTTTTCTCCTTCAATTTCATTTCCTTTGATGGTATCTCCATTTCAGAGTGCTCCTTAGTCCTTCTTATTTGTTTTGGCCTTCAGCGGGGATCAATTTTTGCAAGCCTAAGGGTATGTGGTGCGTGTCCCTGCACTGGAATGAATGCCATGCCTTTTGATGGCTTTGAATTTGGCCGAGAATTTTTTTTTTTTTCATTTAAAGTATCCACGCTATGTCCTTCATATATTCCCCTCCAAGTTGTGTCTGCCTCCTTGATTTTTCCCCTGCTTTTGCCACAGCTGTCAGGTTAGTTCTGGCCTCTTTCGGTCCTTTGCGCTGTACATCATTGCCACACAGACCACTTTCTCATAGTCACCAAATTTCCCAATTTTTTTTTTTTTCTCCTTCAATTTCATTTCCTTTGATGGTATCTCCATTTCAGAGTGCTCCTTAGTCCTTCTTATTTGTTTTGCCCTTCAGCGTGGTTCAATTTTTGAAAGCCTAGGGGTATGTGGTGCGTGTCCCTGCCCTTGATGGTATGCCAGGCGTTTTGATGGCTTTGAATTTGGCCGAGATTTTTTTTTTTTTTCTTTAAGTATCCACGCTATGTCCTTCATATCTTCCCCTCCAAGTTGTGCCTGCCTCCTTGATTATTCCCCTGCTTTTGCCACAGCTGTCAGGTTAGTTCTGGCCTTTTTCGGTCCTTTGCACTGTACATCATTGCCACACAGACCACTTTCTCCTAGTCACTAAATTTCCCAATTTTTTTTTTTTTCTCCTTCAATTTCATTTCCTTTGATGGTATCTCCATTTCAGAGTGCTCCTTAGTCCTTCTTATTTGTTTTGCCCTTCAGCGTGGTTCAATTTTTGAAAGCCTAGGGGTATGTGGTGCGTGTCCCTGCACTGGCATGAATGCCATGCCTTTTGATGGCTTTGAATTTGGCCGAGATTTCTTTTTTTTTTTCATTTAAAGTATCCACGCTATGTCCTTCATATCTTCCCCTCCAAGTTGTGTCTGCCTCCTTGATTTTTTTCCCTGCTTTTGCAACAGCTGTCAGGTTAGTTTTGGCCTATTTTGATTTTTTGTGCTGCGTCTCATTTCCACCCAGACCACTTTCTTGCAGTCATTACATCTCCCCGTTTTCTGGGTTTTTGGGGGTTTTTTCCAATTGCATTTCTTTCCATCATATCTTCTTTCCAGAGTGTTTGTGAGCCTTTCTTTTCAGGGTCGCAAGATTTCGTTTCCCGTCCCGAAAGGAAATTTCATTTCCTTTCGGGACGGGAAACGAAATCTTGCGATTTCAATGGGAACCAAGGGGGCAAGCTTTGGTGCAAGTCCCTGCCCTAGATGGTATGCCATGCCTTTTGATGGCTTTGACTTTGGCTGAGATTTTTTTTTTTTTTTTTCATTTTTTTAAGTATCCACGCTATGTCCTTCATATCTTCCCCTCCAAGTTGTGTCTGCCTCCTTGATTTTTCCCCTGCTTTTGCCACAGCTGTCAGGTTAGTTCTGGCCTCTTTCGGACCTTTGCACTGTACATCATTGCCACACAGACCACTTTCTCCTAGTCACTAAATTTCCCAATTTTTTTTTTTTCTCCTTCAATTTCATTTCCTTTGATGGTATCTCCATTTCAGAGTGCTCCTTAGTCCTTCTTATTTGTTTTGCCCTTCAGCGTGGTTCAATTTTTGCAAGCCTAGGGGTATGTGGTGCGTGTCCCTGCACTGGAATGAATGCCATGCCTTTTGATGGCTTTGAATTTGGCCGAGATTTTTTTTTTTTTTCATTTAAAGTATCCACGCTATGTCCTTCATATCTTCCCCTCCAAGTTGTGTCTGCCTCCTTGATTTTTCCCCTGCTTTTGCCACAGCTGTCAGGTTAGTTCTGGCCTCTTTCGGTCCTTTGCACTGTACATCATTGCCACACAGACCACTTTCTCATAGTCACTAAATTTCCCAATTTTTTTTTTTTTCTCCTTCAATTTCATTTCCTTTGATGGTATCTCCATTTCAGAGTGCTCCTTAGTCCTTCTTATTTGTTTTGCCCTTCAGCGTGGTTCAATTTTTGCAAGCCTAGGGGTATGTGGTGCGTGTCCCTGCACTGGACGCCATGCCATGCCTTTTGATGGCTTTGAATTTGGCCGAGAATTTTTTTTTTTTTCATTTAAAGTATCCACGCTATGTCCTTCATATATTCCCCTCCAAGTTGTGTCTGCCTCCTTGATTTTTCCCCTGCTTTTGCCACAGCTGTCAGGTTAGTTCTGGCCTCTTTCGGTCCTTTGCGCTGTACATCATTGCCACACAGACCACTTTCTCCTAGTCACCAAATTTCCCAATTTTTTTTTTTTTCTCCTTCAATTTCATTTCCTTTGATGGTATCTTCATTTCAGAGTGCTCCTTAGTCCTTCTTATTTGTTTTGCCCTTCAGCGTGGTTCAATTTTTGAAAGCCTAGGGGTATGTGGTGCGTGTCCTCGCCCTTGATGGTATGCCAGGCGTTTTGATGGCTTTGAATTTGGCCGAGATTTTTTTTTTTTTTCTTTAAGTATCCACGCTATGTCCTTCATATCTTCCCCTCCAAGTTGTGCCTGCCTCCTTGATTATTCCCCTGCTTTTGCCACAGCTGTCAGGTTAGTTCTGGCCTCTTTCGGTCCTTTGCACTGTACATCATTGCCACACAGACCACTTTCTCCTAGTCACTAAATTTCCCAATTTTTTTTTTTTTCTCCTTCAATTTCATTTCCTTTGATGGTATCTCCATTTCAGAGTGCTCCTTAGTCCTTCTTTTTTGTTTTGCCCTTCAGCGTGGTTCAATTTTTGAAAGCCTAGGGGTATGTGGTGCGTGTCCCTGCACTGGACGCCATGCCATGCCTTTTGATGGCTTTGAATTTGGCCGAGATTTCTTTTTTTTTTTCATTTAAAGTATCCACGCTATGTCCTTCATATCTTCCCCTCCAAGTTGTGTCTGCCTCCTTGATTTTTTTCCCTGCTTTTGCAACAGCTGTCAGGTTAGTTTTGGCCTATTTTGATCCTTTGTGCTGCGTCTCATTTCCGCCCAGACCACTTTCTTGCAGTCATTACATCTCCCCGTTTTCTGGGTTTTTGGGGGTTTTTTTCAATTGCATTTCTTTCCATCATATCTTCTTTCCAGAGTGTTTGTGAGCCTTTCTTTTCAGGGTCGCAAGATTTCGTTTCCCGTCCCGAAAGGAAATGAAATTTCCTTTCGGGACGGGAAACGAAATCTTGCGATTTCAATGGGAACCAAGGGGGCAAGCTTTGGTGCAAGTCCCTTCCCTTGATGGTATGCCATGCCTTTTGATGGCTTTGACTTTGGCTGAGATTTTTTTTTTTTTTTTCATTTTTTTAAGTATCCACGCTATGTCCTTCATATCTTCCCCTCCAAGTTGTGTCTGCCTCCTTGATTTTTCCCCTGCTTTTGCCACAGCTGTCAGGTTAGTTCTGGCCTCTTTCGGACCTTTGCACTGTACATCATTGCCACACAGACCACTTTCTCCTAGTCACTAAATTTCTCAATTTTTTTTTTTTCTCCTTCAATTTCATTTCCTTTGATGGTATCTCCATTTCAGAGTGCTCCTTAGTCCTTCTTATTTGTTTTGCCCTTCAGCGTGGTTCAATTTTTGCAAGCCTAGGGGTATGTGGTGCGTGTCCCTGCACTGGAATGAATGCCATGCCTTTTGATGGCTTTGAATTTGGCCGAGATTTTTTTTTTTTTTCATTTAAAGTATCCACGCTATGTCCTTCATATCTTCCCCTCCAAGTTGTGTCTGCCTCCTTGATTTTTCCCCTGCTTTTGCCACAGCTGTCAGGTTAGTTCTGGCCTCTTTCGGTCATTTGCACTGTACATCATTGCCACACAGACCACTTTCTCATAGTCACTAAATTTCCCAATTTTTTTTTTTTTCTCCTTCAATTTCATTTCCTTTGATGGTATCTCCATTTCAGAGTGCTCCTTAGTCCGTCTTATTTGTTTTGCCCTTCAGCGTGGTTCAATTTTTGCAAGCCTAGGGGTATGTGGTGCGTGTCCCTGCACTGGAATGAATGCCATGCCTTTTGATGGCTTTGAATTTGGCCGAGATTTTTTTTTTTTTTTTCATTTAAAGTATCCACGCTATGTCCTTTATATCTTCCCCTCCAAGTTGTGTCTGCCTCCTTGATTTTTTTCCCTGCTTTTGCAACAGCTGTCAGGTTAGTTTTAGCCTATTTTGATTTTTTGTGCTGCGTCTCATTTCCGCCCAGACCAGTTTCTTGCAGTCATTACATCTCCCCGTTTTCCGGGTTTTTGGGGGTTTTTTTCAATTGCATTTCTTTCCATCATATCTTCTTTCCAGAGTGTTTGTGAGCCTTTCTTTTCAGGGTCGCAAGATTTCGTTTCCCGTCCCGAAAGGAAATGAAATTTCCTTTCGGGACGGGAAACGAAATCTTGCGATTTCAATGGGAACCAAGGGGGCAAGCTTTGCGGCAAGTCCCTGCCCTTGATGGCATGTTATGCCTTTTGATGGCTTTGACTTTGGCCGAGATTTTTTTTTTTTTTTCATTTTTTTAAGTATCCACGCCATGTCTTTCATATCTTCCCCTCCAAGTTGTGCCTGCCTCCTTGATTTTTCCCCTGCTTTTGCCACAGCTGTCAGGTTAGTTCTGGCCTCTTTCGGTCCTTTGCACTGTACATCATTGCCACACAGACCACTTTCTCCTAGTCACTAAATTTCCCAATTTTTTTTTTTTTTCTCCTTCAATTTCATTTCCTTTGATGGTATCTCCATTTCAGAGTGCTCCTTAGTCCGTCTTATTTGTTTTGGCCTTCAGCGGGGATCAATTTTTGCAAACCTAGGTGTATGTGGTGCATGTCCCTGCACTGGAATGAATGCCATGCCTTTTGATGGCTTTGAATTTGGCCGAGATTTTTTTTTTTTTTTTCATTTAAAGTATCCACGCTATGTCCTTCATATCTTCCCCTCCAAGTTGTGTCTGCCTCCTTGATTTTTTTCCCTGCTTTTGCAACAGCTGTCAGGTTAGTTTTGGCCTATTTTGATCCTTTGTGCTGCGTCTCATTTCCGCCCAGACCACTTTCTTGCAGTCATTACATCTCCCCGTTTTCTGGGTTTTTGGGGGTTTTTTTCAATTGCATTTCTTTCCATCATATCTTCTTTCCAGAGTGTTTGTGAGCCTTTCTTTTCAGGGTCGCAAGATTTCGTTTCCCGTCCCGAAAGGAAATTTCATTTCCTTTCGGGACGGGAAACGAAATCTTGCGATTTCAATGGGAACCAAGGGGGCAAGCTTTGGTGCAAGTCCCTGCCCTTGATGGTATGCCATGCCTTTTGATGGCTTTGACTTTGGCTGAGATTTTTTTTTTTTTTTTCATTTTTTTAAGTATCCACGCCATATCTTTCATATCTTCCCCTCCAAGTTGTGCCTGCCTCCTTGATTTTTCCCCTGCTTTTGCCACAGCTGTCAGGTTAGTTCTGGCCTCTTTCGGTCCTTTGCACTGTACATCATTGCCACCCAGACCACTTTCTCATAGTCACCAAATTTCCCAGTTTTTTTTTTTTTCTCCTTCAATTTCATTTCTTTTGATGGTATCTCCATTTCAGAGTGCTCCTTAGTCCTTCTTATTTGTTTTGGCCTTCAGCGGGGATCAATTTTTGCAAGCCTAGGGGTATGTGGTGCGTGTCCCTGCCCTTGATGGTATGCCATGCGTTTTGATGGCTTTGAATTTGGCCGAGATTTTTTTTTTTTTTCTTTAAGTATCCACGCTATGTCCTTCATATCTTCCCCTCCAAGTTGTGCCTGCCTCCTTGATTTTTCCCCTGCTTTTGCCACAGCTGTCAGGTTAGTTCTGGCCTCTTTCGGTCCTTTGCACTGTACATCATTGCCACACAGACCACTTTCTCCTAGTCACTAAATTTCCCAATTTTTTTTTTTTTCTCCTTCAATTTCATTTCCTTTGATGGTCTCTCCATTTCAGAGTGCTCCTTAGTCCTTCTTATTTGTTTTGCCCTTCAGCGTGGTTCAATTTTTGCAAGCTAGGGGTATGTGGTGCGTGTCCCTGCACTGGAATGAATGCCATGCCTTTTGATGGCTTTGAATTTGGCTGAGATTTCTTTTTTTTTTTTCATTTAAAATATCCACGCTATGTCCTTCATATCTTCCACTCCAAGTTGTGTCTGCCTCCTTGATTTTTTTCCCTGCTTTTGCCACAGCTGTCAGGTTAGTTCTGGCCTCTTTCGGTCCTTTGCACTGTACATCATTGCCACACAGACCACTTTCTCATAGTCACCAAATTTCCCAGGTTTTTTTTTTTTTCCTTCAATTTCATTTCCTTTGATGTTATCTCCATTTCAGAGTGCTCCTTAGTCCTTCTTATTTGTTTTGGCCTTCAGCGGGGATCAGTTTTTGCAAGCCTAGGTGTATGTGGTGAATGTCCCTGCACTGGACGCCATACCATGCCTTTTGATGGCTTTGAATTTGGCTGAGATTTTTTTTTTTTTTCATTTAAAGCATCCACGCTATGTCCTTCATATCTTCCCCTCCAAGTTGTGCCTGCCTCCTTGATTTTTCCCCTGCTTTTGCCACAGCTGTCAAGTTAGTTCTGGCCTCTTTCGGTCCTTTGCACTGTACATCATTGCCACACAGACCACTTTCTCCTAGTCACTAAATTTTCCAATTTTTTTTTCCTTCAATTTCATTTCCTTTGATGTTATCTCCATTTCAGAGTGCTCCTTAGTCCTTCTTATTTGTTTTGGCCTTCAGCGGGGATCAATTTTTGCAAGCCTAGGGGTATGTGGTGCGTGTCCCTGCCCTTGATGGTATGCCAGGCGTTTTGATGGCTTTGAATTTGGCCGAGGTTTTTTTCTTTTCTTTAAGTATCCACGCTATGTCCTTCATATCTTCCCCTCCAAGTTGTGTCTGCCTCCTTGATTTTTCCCCTGCTTTTGCCACAGCTGTCAGGTTAGTTCTGGCCTCTTTCGGTCCTTTGCACTGTACATCATTGCCACACAGACCACTTTCTCCTAGTCACTAAATTTCCCAATTTTTTTTTTTTCTCCTTCAATTTCATTTCCTTTGATGGTATCTCCATTTCAGAGTGCTCCTTAGTCCTTCTTATTTGTTTTGCCCTTCAGCGTGGTTCAATTTTTGAAAGCCTAGGGGTATGTGGTGCGTGTCCTCGCCCTTGATGGTATGCCAGGCGTTTTGATGGCTTTGAATTTGGCCGAGATTTTTTTTTTTTTTTTTCATTTAAAGTATCCACGCTATGTCCTTCATATCTTCCCCTCCAAGTTGTGTCTGCCTCCTTGATTTTTTTCCCTGCTTTTGCAACAGCTGTCAGGTTAGTTTTGGCCTATTTTGATTTTTTGTGCTGCGTCTCATTTCCACCCAGACCACTTTCTTGCAGTCATTACATCTCCCCGTTTTCTGGGTTTTTGGGGGTTTTTTCCAATTGCATTTCTTTCCATCATATCTTCTTTCCAGAGTGTTTGTGAGCCTTTCTTTTCAGGGTCGCAAGATTTCGTTTCCCGTCCCGAAAGGAAATTTCATTTCCTTTCGGGACGGGAAACGAAATCTTGCGATTTCAATGGGAACCAAGGGGGCAAGCTTTGGTGCAAGTCCCTGCCCTAGATGGTATGCCATGCCTTTTGATGGCTTTGACTTTGGCTGAGATTTTTTTTTTTTTTTTTCATTTTTTTAAGTATCCACGCTATGTCCTTCATATCTTCCCCTCCAAGTTGTGTCTGCCTCCTTGATTTTTCCCCTGCTTTTGCCACAGCTGTCAGGTTAGTTCTGGCCTCTTTCGGACCTTTGCACTGTACATCATTGCCACACAGACCACTTTCTCCTAGTCACTAAATTTCCCAATTTTTTTTTTTTTCTCCTTCAATTTCATTTCCTTTGATGGTATCTCCATTTCAGAGTGCTCCTTAGTCCTTCTTATTTGTTTTGCCCTTCAGCGTGGTTCAATTTTTGCAAGCCTAGGGGTATGTGGTGCGTGTCCCTGCACTGGAATGAATGCCATGCCTTTTGATGGCTTTGAATTTGGCCGAGATTTTTTTTTTTTTTCATTTAAAGTATCCACGCTATGTCCTTCATATCTTCCCCTCCAAGTTGTGTCTGCCTCCTTGATTTTTCCCCTGCTTTTGCCACAGCTGTCAGGTTAGTTCTGGCCTCTTTCGGTCCTTTGCACTGTACATCATTGCCACACAGACCACTTTCTCATAGTCACTAAATTTCCCAATTTTTTTTTTTTTCTCCTTCAATTTCATTTCCTTTGATGGTATCTCCATTTCAGAGTGCTCCTTAGTCCTTCTTATTTGTTTTGCCCTTCAGCGTGGTTCAATTTTTGCAAGCCTAGGGGTATGTGGTGCGTGTCCCTGCACTGGACGCCATGCCATGCCTTTTGATGGCTTTGAATTTGGCCGAGAATTTTTTTTTTTTTCATTTAAAGTATCCACGCTATGTCCTTCATATATTCCCCTCCAAGTTGTGTCTGCCTCCTTGATTTTTCCCCTGCTTTTGCCACAGCTGTCAGGTTAGTTCTGGCCTCTTTCGGTCCTTTGCGCTGTACATCATTGCCACACAGACCACTTTCTCCTAGTCACCAAATTTCCCAATTTTTTTTTTTTTCTCCTTCAATTTCATTTCCTTTGATGGTATCTTCATTTCAGAGTGCTCCTTAGTCCTTCTTATTTGTTTTGCCCTTCAGCGTGGTTCAATTTTTGAAAGCCTAGGGGTATGTGGTGCGTGTCCTCGCCCTTGATGGTATGCCAGGCGTTTTGATGGCTTTGAATTTGGCCGAGATTTTTTTTTTTTTTCTTTAAGTATCCACGCTATGTCCTTCATATCTTCCCCTCCAAGTTGTGCCTGCCTCCTTGATTATTCCCCTGCTTTTGCCACAGCTGTCAGGTTAGTTCTGGCCTCTTTCGGTCCTTTGCACTGTACATCATTGCCACACAGACCACTTTCTCCTAGTCACTAAATTTCCCAATTTTTTTTTTTTTCTCCTTCAATTTCATTTCCTTTGATGGTATCTCCATTTCAGAGTGCTCCTTAGTCCTTCTTTTTTGTTTTGCCCTTCAGCGTGGTTCAATTTTTGAAAGCCTAGGGGTATGTGGTGCGTGTCCCTGCACTGGACGCCATGCCATGCCTTTTGATGGCTTTGAATTTGGCCGAGATTTCTTTTTTTTTTTCATTTAAAGTATCCACGCTATGTCCTTCATATCTTCCCCTCCAAGTTGTGTCTGCCTCCTTGATTTTTTTCCCTGCTTTTGCAACAGCTGTCAGGTTAGTTTTGGCCTATTTTGATTTTTTGTGCTGCGTCTCATTTCCACCCAGACCACTTTCTTGCAGTCATTACATCTCCCCGTTTTCTGGGTTTTTGGGGGTTTTTTTCAATTGCATTTCTTTCCATCATATCTTCTTTCCAGAGTGTTTGTGAGCCTTTCTTTTCAGGGTCGCAAGATTTCGTTTCCCGTCCCGAAAGGAAATGAAATTTCCTTTCGGGACGGGAAACGAAATCTTGCGATTTCAATGGGAACCAAGGGGGCAAGCTTTGGTGCAAGTCCCTTCCCTTGATGGTATGCCATGCCTTTTGATGGCTTTGACTTTGGCTGAGATTTTTTTTTTTTTTTTCATTTTTTTAAGTATCCACGCTATGTCCTTCATATCTTCCCCTCCAAGTTGTGTCTGCCTCCTTGATTTTTCCCCTGCTTTTGCCACAGCTGTCAGGTTAGTTCTGGCCTCTTTCGGACCTTTGCACTGTACATCATTGCCACACAGACCACTTTCTCCTAGTCACTAAATTTCTCAATTTTTTTTTTTTCTCCTTCAATTTCATTTCCTTTGATGGTATCTCCATTTCAGAGTGCTCCTTAGTCCTTCTTATTTGTTTTGCCCTTCAGCGTGGTTCAATTTTTGCAAGCCTAGGGGTATGTGGTGCGTGTCCCTGCACTGGAATGAATGCCATGCCTTTTGATGGCTTTGAATTTGGCCGAGATTTTTTTTTTTTTTCATTTAAAGTATCCACGCTATGTCCTTCATATCTTCCCCTCCAAGTTGTGTCTGCCTCCTTGATTTTTCCCCTGCTTTTGCCACAGCTGTCAGGTTAGTTCTGGCCTCTTTCGGTCATTTGCACTGTACATCATTGCCACACAGACCACTTTCTCATAGTCACTAAATTTCCCAATTTTTTTTTTTTTCTCCTTCAATTTCATTTCCTTTGATGGTATCTCCATTTCAGAGTGCTCCTTAGTCCTTCTTATTTGTTTTGCCCTTCAGCGTGGTTCAATTTTTGCAAGCCTAGGGGTATGTGGTGCGTGTCCCTGCACTGGAATGAATGCCATGCCTTTTGATGGCTTTGAATTTGGCCGAGATTTTTTTTTTTTTTTTCATTTAAAGTATCCACGCTATGTCCTTCATATCTTCCCCTCCAAGTTGTGTCTGCCTCCTTGATTTTTTTCCCTGCTTTTGCAACAGCTGTCAGGTTAGTTTTAGCCTATTTTGATTTTTTGTGCTGCGTCTCATTTCCGCCCAGACCAGTTTCTTGCAGTCATTACATCTCCCCGTTTTCCGGGTTTTTGGGGGTTTTTTTCAATTGCATTTCTTTCCATCATATCTTCTTTCCAGAGTGTTTGTGAGCCTTTCTTTTCAGGGTCGCAAGATTTCGTTTCCCGTCCCGAAAGGAAATGAAATTTCCTTTCGGGACGGGAAACGAAATCTTGCGATTTCAATGGGAACCAAGGGGGCAAGCTTTGCGGCAAGTCCCTGCCCTTGATGGCATGTTATGCCTTTTGATGGCTTTGACTTTGGCCGAGATTTTTTTTTTTTTTTCATTTTTTTAAGTATCCACGCCATGTCTTTCATATCTTCCCCTCCAAGTTGTGCCTGCCTCCTTGATTTTTCCCCTGCTTTTGCCACAGCTGTCAGGTTAGTTCTGGCCTCTTTCGGTCCTTTGCACTGTACATCATTGCCACACAGACCACTTTCTCCTAGTCACTAAATTTCCCAATTTTTTTTTTTTTTCTCCTTCAATTTCATTTCCTTTGATGGTATCTCCATTTCAGAGTGCTCCTTAGTCCGTCTTATTTGTTTTGGCCTTCAGCGGGGATCAATTTTTGCAAACCTAGGTGTATGTGGTGCATGTCCCTGCACTGGAATGAATGCCATGCCTTTTGATGGCTTTGAATTTGGCCGAGATTTTTTTTTTTTTTTTCATTTAAAGTATCCACGCTATGTCCTTCATATCTTCCCCTCCAAGTTGTGTCTGCCTCCTTGATTTTTTTCCCTGCTTTTGCAACAGCTGTCAGGTTAGTTTTGGCCTATTTTGATCCTTTGTGCTGCGTCTCATTTCCGCCCAGACCACTTTCTTGCAGTCATTACATCTCCCCGTTTTCTGGGTTTTTGGGGGTTTTTTTCAATTGCATTTCTTTCCATCATATCTTCTTTCCAGAGTGTTTGTGAGCCTTTCTTTTCAGGGTCGCAAGATTTCGTTTCCCGTCCCGAAAGGAAATTTCATTTCCTTTCGGGACGGGAAACGAAATCTTGCGATTTCAATGGGAACCAAGGGGGCAAGCTTTGGTGCAAGTCCCTGCCCTTGATGGTATGCCATGCCTTTTGATGGCTTTGACTTTGGCTGAGATTTTTTTTTTTTTTTTCATTTTTTTAAGTATCCACGCCATATCTTTCATATCTTCCCCTCCAAGTTGTGCCTGCCTCCTTGATTTTTCCCCTGCTTTTGCCACAGCTGTCAGGTTAGTTCTGGCCTCTTTCGGTCCTTTGCACTGTACATCATTGCCACCCAGACCACTTTCTCATAGTCACCAAATTTCCCAGTTTTTTTTTTTTTCTCCTTCAATTTCATTTCTTTTGATGGTATCTCCATTTCAGAGTGCTCCTTAGTCCTTCTTATTTGTTTTGGCCTTCAGCGGGGATCAATTTTTGCAAGCCTAGGGGTATGTGGTGCGTGTCCCTGCCCTTGATGGTATGCCATGCGTTTTGATGGCTTTGAATTTGGCCGAGATTTTTTTTTTTTTTCTTTAAGTATCCACGCTATGTCCTTCATATCTTCCCCTCCAAGTTGTGCCTGCCTCCTTGATTTTTCCCCTGCTTTTGCCACAGCTGTCAGGTTAGTTCTGGCCTCTTTCGGTCCTTTGCACTGTACATCATTGCCACACAGACCACTTTCTCCTAGTCACTAAATTTCCCAATTTTTTTTTTTTTCTCCTTCAATTTCATTTCCTTTGATGGTCTCTCCATTTCAGAGTGCTCCTTAGTCCTTCTTATTTGTTTTGCCCTTCAGCGTGGTTCAATTTTTGCAAGCTAGGGGTATGTGGTGCGTGTCCCTGCACTGGAATGAATGCCATGCCTTTTGATGGCTTTGAATTTGGCTGAGATTTCTTTTTTTTTTTTCATTTAAAATATCCACGCTATGTCCTTCATATCTTCCACTCCAAGTTGTGTCTGCCTCCTTGATTTTTTTCCCTGCTTTTGCCACAGCTGTCAGGTTAGTTCTGGCCTCTTTCGGTCCTTTGCACTGTACATCATTGCCACACAGACCACTTTCTCATAGTCACCAAATTTCCCAGGTTTTTTTTTTTTTCCTTCAATTTCATTTCCTTTGATGTTATCTCCATTTCAGAGTGCTCCTTAGTCCTTCTTATTTGTTTTGGCCTTCAGCGGGGATCAGTTTTTGCAAGCCTAGGTGTATGTGGTGAATGTCCCTGCACTGGACGCCATACCATGCCTTTTGATGGCTTTGAATTTGGCTGAGATTTTTTTTTTTTTTCATTTAAAGCATCCACGCTATGTCCTTCATATCTTCCCCTCCAAGTTGTGCCTGCCTCCTTGATTTTTCCCCTGCTTTTGCCACAGCTGTCAAGTTAGTTCTGGCCTCTTTCGGTCCTTTGCACTGTACATCATTGCCACACAGACCACTTTCTCCTAGTCACTAAATTTCCCAATTTTTTTTTCCTTCAATTTCATTTCCTTTGATGTTATCTCCATTTCAGAGTGCTCCTTAGTCCTTCTTATTTGTTTTGGCCTTCAGCGGGGATCAATTTTTGCAAGCCTAGGGGTATGTGGTGCATGTCCCTGCCCTTGATGGTATGCCAGGCGTTTTGATGGCTTTGAATTTGGCCGAGGTTTTTTTCTTTTCTTTAAGTATCCACGCTATGTCCTTCATATCTTCCCCTCCAAGTTGTGTCTGCCTCCTTGATTTTTCCCCTGCTTTTGCCACAGCTGTCAGGTTAGTTCTGGCCTCTTTCGGTCCTTTGCACTGTACATCATTGCCACACAGACCACTTTCTCCTAGTCACTAAATTTCCCAATTTTTTTTTTTTCTCCTTCAATTTCATTTCCTTTGATGGTATCTCCATTTCAGAGTGCTCCTTAGTCCTTCTTATTTGTTTTGCCCTTCAGCGTGGTTCAATTTTTGAAAGCCTAGGGGTATGTGGTGCGTGTCCTCGCCCTTGATGGTATGCCAGGCGTTTTGATGGCTTTGAATTTGGCCGAGATTTTTTTTTTTTTTCTTTAAGTATCCACGCTATGTCCTTCATATCTTCCCCTCCAAGTTGTGCCTGCCTCCTTGATTATTCCCCTGCTTTTGCAACAGCTGTCAGGTTAGTTCTGGCCTCTTTCGGTCCTTTGCACTGTACATCATTGCCACACAGACCACTTTCTCCTAGTCACTAAATTTCCCAATTTTTTTTTTTTTCTCCTTCAATTTCATTTCCTTTGATGGTATCTCCATTTCAGAGTGCTCCTTAGTCCTTCTTATTTGTTTTGCCCTTCAGCGTGGTTCAATTTTTGCAAGCCTAGGGGTATGTGGTGCGTGTCCCTGCACTGGCATGAATGCCATGCCTTTTGATGGCTTTGAATTTGGCCGAGATTTCTTTTTTTTTTTCATTTAAAGTATCCACGCTATGTCCTTCATATCTTCCCCTCCAAGTTGTGTCTGCCTCCTTGATTTTTTTCCCTGCTTTTGCAACAGCTGTCAGGTTAGTTTTGGCCTATTTTGATTTTTTGTGCTGCGTCTCATTTCCACCCAGACCACTTTCTTGCAGTCATTACATCTCCCCGTTTTCTGGGTTTTTGGGGGTTTTTTTCCATTGCATTTCTTTCCATCATATCTTCTTTCCAGAGTGTTTGTGAGCCTTTCTTTTCAGGGTCGCAAGATTTCGTTTCCCGTCCCGAAAGGAAATGAAATTTCCTTTCGGGACGGGAAACGAAATCTTGCGATTTCAATGGGAACCAAGGGGGCAAGCTTTGGTGCAAGTCCCTGCCCTAGATGGTATGCCATGCCTTTTGATGGCTTTGACTTTGGCTGAGATTTTTTTTTTTTTTTTCATTTTTTTAAGTATCCACGCTATGTCCTTCATATCTTCCCCTCCAAGTTGTGTCTGCCTCCTTGATTTTTCCCCTGCTTTTGCCACAGCTGTCAGGTTAGTTCTGGCCTCTTTCGGACCTTTGCACTGTACATCATTGCCACACAGACCACTTTCTCCTAGTCACTAAATTTCCCAATTTTTTTTTTTTCTCCTTCAATTTCATTTCCTTTGATGGTATCTCCATTTCAGAGTGCTCCTTAGTCCTTCTTATTTGTTTTGCCCTTCAGCGTGGTTCAATTTTTGCAAGCCTAGGGGTATGTGGTGCGTGTCCCTGCACTGGAATGAATGCCATGCCTTTTGATGGCTTTGAATTTGGCCGAGATTTTTTTTTTTTTTCATTTAAAGTATCCACGCTATGTCCTTCATATCTTCCCCTCCAAGTTGTGTCTGCCTCCTTGATTTTTCCCCTGCTTTTGCCACAGCTGTCAGGTTAGTTCTGGCCTCTTTCGGTCCTTTGCACTGTACATCATTGCCACACAGACCACTTTCTCATAGTCACTAAATTTCCCAATTTTTTTTTTTTTCTCCTTCAATTTCATTTCCTTTGATGGTATCTCCATTTCAGAGTGCTCCTTAGTCCTTCTTATTTGTTTTGCCCTTCAGCGTGGTTCAATTTTTGCAAGCCTAGGGGTATGTGGTGCGTGTCCCTGCACTGGACGCCATGCCATGCCTTTTGATGGCTTTGAATTTGGCCGAGAATTTTTTTTTTTTTCATTTAAAGTATCCACGCTATGTCCTTCATATATTCCCCTCCAAGTTGTGCCTGCCTCCTTGATTTTTCCCCTGCTTTTGCCACAGCTGTCAGGTTAGTTCTGGCCTCTTTCGGTCCTTTGCGCTGTACATCATTGCCACACAGACCACTTTCTCATAGTCACCAAATTTCCCAATTTTTTTTTTTTTCTCCTTCAATTTCATTTCCTTTGATGGTATCTCCATTTCAGAGTGCTCCTTAGTCCTTCTTATTTGTTTTGGCCTTCAGCGGGGATCAATTTTTGCAAGCCTAAGGGTATGTGGTGCGTGTCCCTGCACTGGAATGAATGCCATGCCTTTTGATGGCTTTGAATTTGGCCGAGAATTTTTTTTTTTTTCATTTAAAGTATCCACGCTATGTCCTTCATATATTCCCCTCCAAGTTGTGTCTGCCTCCTTGATTTTTCCCCTGCTTTTGCCACAGCTGTCAGGTTAGTTCTGGCCTCTTTCGGTCCTTTGCGCTGTACATCATTGCCACACAGACCACTTTCTCCTAGTCACCAAATTTCCCAATTTTTTTTTTTTTCTCCTTCAATTTCATTTCCTTTGATGGTATCTCCATTTCAGAGTGCTCCTTAGTCCTTCTTATTTGTTTTGCCCTTCAGCGTGGTTCAATTTTTGAAAGCCTAGGGGTATGTGGTGCGTGTCCCTGCCCTTGATGGTATGCCAGGCGTTTTGATGGCTTTGAATTTGGCCGAGATTTTTTTTTTTTTTCTTTAAGTATCCACGCTATGTCTTTCATATCTTCCCCTCCAAGTTGTGCCTGCCTCCTTGATTATTCCCCTGCTTTTGCCACAGCTGTCAGGTTAGTTCTGGCCTTTTTCGGTCCTTTGCACTGTACATCATTGCCACACAGACCACTTTCTCCTAGTCACTAAATTTCCCAATTTTTTTTTTTTTCTCCTTCAATTTCATTTCCTTTGATGGTATCTCCATTTCAGAGTGCTCCTTAGTCCTTCTTATTTGTTTTGCCCTTCAGCGTGGTTCAATTTTTGAAAGCCTAGGGGTATGTGGTGCGTGTCCCTGCACTGGCATGAATGCCATGCCTTTTGATGGCTTTGAATTTGGCCGAGATTTCTTTTTTTTTTTCATTTAAAGTATCCACGCTATGTCCTTCATATCTTCCCCTCCAAGTTGTGTCTGCCTCCTTGATTTTTTTCCCTGCTTTTGCAACAGCTGTCAGGTTAGTTTTGGCCTATTTTGATTTTTTGTGCTGCGTCTCATTTCCACCCAGACCACTTTCTTGCAGTCATTACATCTCCCCGTTTTCTGGGTTTCTGGGGGTTTTTTTCAATTGCATTTCTTTCCATCATATCTTCTTTCCAGAGTGTTTGTGAGCCTTTCTTTTCAGGGTCGCAAGATTTCGTTTCCCGTCCCGAAAGGAAATGAAATTTCCTTTCGGGACGGGAAACGAAATCTTGCGATTTCAATGGGAACCAAGGGGGCAAGCTTTGGTGCAAGTCCCTGCCCTAGATGGTATGCCATGCCTTTTGATGGCTTTGACTTTGGCTGAGATTTTTTTTTTTTTTTTTCATTTTTTTAAGTATCCACGCTATGTCCTTCATATCTTCCCCTCCAAGTTGTGTCTGCCTCCTTGATTTTTCCCCTGCTTTTGCCACAGCTGTCAGGTTAGTTCTGGCCTCTTTCGGACCTTTGCACTGTACATCATTGCCACACAGACCACTTTCTCCTAGTCACTAAATTTCCCAATTTTTTTTTTTTCTCCTTCAATTTCATTTCCTTTGATGGTATCTCCATTTCAGAGTGCTCCTTAGTCCTTCTTATTTGTTTTGCCCTTCAGCGTGGTTCAATTTTTGCAAGCCTAGGGGTATGTGGTGCGTGTCCCTGCACTGGAATGAATGCCATGCCTTTTGATGGCTTTGAATTTGGCCGAGATTTTTTTTTTTTTTCATTTAAAGTATCCACGCTATGTCCTTCATATCTTCCCCTCCAAGTTGTGTCTGCCTCCTTGATTTTTCCCCTGCTTTTGCCACAGCTGTCAGGTTAGTTCTGGCCTCTTTCGGTCATTTGCACTGTACATCATTGCCACACAGACCACTTTCTCATAGTCACTAAATTTCCCAATTTTTTTTTTTTTCTCCTTCAATTTCATTTCCTTTGATGGTATCTCCATTTCAGAGTGCTCCTTAGTCCTTCTTATTTGTTTTGCCCTTCAGCGTGGTTCAATTTTTGCAAGCCTAGGGGTATGTGGTGCGTGTCCCTGCACTGGAATGAATGCCATGCCTTTTGATGGCTTTGAATTTGGCCGAGATTTCTTTTTTTTTTTCATTTAAAGTATCCACGCTATGTCCTTCATATCTTCCCCTCCAAGTTGTGTCTGCCTCCTTGATTTTTTTCCCTGCTTTTGCAACAGCTGTCAGGTTAGTTTTAGCCTATTTTGATTTTTTGTGCTGCGTCTCATTTCCGCCCAGACCACTTTCTTGCAGTCATTACATCTCCCCGTTTTCCGGGTTTTTGGGGGTTTTTTTCAATTGCATTTCTTTCCATCATATCTTCTTTCCAGAGTGTTTGTGAGCCTTTCTTTTCAGGGTCGCAAGATTTCGTTTCCCGTCCCGAAAGGAAATTTCATTTCCTTTCGGGACGGGAAACGAAATCTTGCGATTTCAATGGGAACCAAGGGGGCAAGCTTTGGTGCAAGTCCCTGCCCTTGATGGCATGTTATGCCTTTTGATGGCTTTGACTTTGGCCGAGATTTTTTTTTTTTTTTCATTTTTTTAAGTATCCACGCCATGTCTTTCATATCTTCCCCTCCAAGTTGTGCCTGCCTCCTTGATTTTTCCCCTGCTTTTGCCACAGCTGTCAGGTTAGTTCTGGCCTCTTTCGGTCCTTTGCACTGTACATCATTGCCACACAGACCACTTTCTCCTAGTCACCAAATTTCCCAATTTTTTTTTTTTTTCTCCTTCAATTTCATTTCCTTTGATGGTATCTCCATTTCAGAGTGCTCCTTAGTCCGTCTTATTTGTTTTGGCCTTCAGCGGGGATCAATTTTTGCAAACCTAGGTGTATGTGGTGCATGTCCCTGCACTGGAATGAATGCCATGCCTTTTGATGGCTTTGAATTTGGCCGAGATTTTTTTTTTTTTTTTCATTTAAAGTATCCACGCTATGTCCTTCATATCTTCCCCTCCAAGTTGTGTCTGCCTCCTTGATTTTTTTCCCTGCTTTTGCAACAGCTGTCAGGTTAGTTTTGGCCTATTTTGATCCTTTGTGCTGCGTCTCATTTCCGCCCAGACCACTTTCTTGCAGTCATTACATCTCCCCGTTTTCTGGGTTTTTGGGGGTTTTTTTCAATTGCATTTCTTTCCATCATATCTTCTTTCCAGAGTGTTTGTGAGCCTTTCTTTTCAGGGTCGCAAGATTTCGTTTCCCGTCCCGAAAGGAAATTTCATTTCCTTTCGGGACGGGAAACGAAATCTTGCGATTTCAATGGGAACCAAGGGGGCAAGCTTTGGTGCAAGTCCCTGCCCTTGATGGTATGCCATGCCTTTTGATGGCTTTGACTTTGGCTGAGGTTTTTTTTTTTTTTTTCATTTTTTTAAGTATCCACGCCATATCTTTCATATCTTCCCCTCCAAGTTGTGCCTGCCTCCTTGATATTTCCCCTGCTTTTGCCACAGCTGTCAGGTTAGTTCTGGCCTCTTTCGGTCCTTTGCACTGTACATCATTGCCACCCAGACCACTTTCTCATAGTCACCAAATTTCCCAGTTTTTTTTTTTTTCTCCTTCAATTTCATTTCTTTTGATGGTATCTCCATTTCAGAGTGCTCCTTAGTCCTTCTTATTTGTTTTGGCCTTCAGCGGGGATCAATTTTTGCAAGCCTAGGGGTATGTGGTGCGTGTCCCTGCCCTTGATGGTATGCCAGGCGTTTTGATGGCTTTGAATTTGGCCGAGATTTTTTTTTTTTTTTCTTTAAGTATCCACGCTATGTCCTTCATATCTTCCCCTCCAAGTTGTGCCTGCCTCCTTGATTTTTCCCCTGCTTTTGCCACAGCTGTCAGGTTAGTTCTGGCCTCTTTCGGTCCTATGCACTGTACATCATTGCCACACAGACCACTTTCTCCTAGTCACTAAATTTCCCAATTTTTTTTTTTTCTCCTTCAATTTCATTTCCTTTGATGGTATCTCCATTTCAGAGTGCTCCTTAGTCCTTCTTATTTGTTTTGCCCTTCAGCGTGGTTCAATTTTTGAAAGCCTAGGGGTATGTGGTGCGTGTCCCTGCACTGGACGCCATGCCATGCCTTTTGATGGCTTTGAACTTGGCCGAGATTTCTTTTTTTTTTTCATTTAAAGTATCCACGCTATGTCCTTCATATCTTCCCCTCCAAGTTGTGTCTGCCTCCTTGATTTTTTTCCCTGCTTTTGCAACAGCTGTCAGGTTAATTTTAGCCTATTTTGATTTTTTGTGCTGCGTCTCATTTCCGCCCAGACCACTTTCTTGCAGTCATTACATCTCCCCGTTTTCCGGGTTTTTGGGGGTTTTTTTCAATTGCATTTCTTTCCATCATATCTTCTTTCCAGAGTGTTTGTGAGCCTTTCTTTTCAGGGTCGCACGATTTCGTTTCCCGTCCCGAAAGGAAATGAAATTTCCTTTCGGGACGGGAAACGAAATCTTGCGATTTCAATGGGAACCAAGGGGGCAAGCTTTGGTGCAAGTCCCTGCCCTTGATGGCATGTTATGCCTTTTGATGGCTTTGACTTTGGCTGAGATTTTTTTTTTTTTTTTCATTTTTTTAAGTATCCACGCCATATCTTTCATATCTTCCCCTCCAAGTTGTGCCTGCCTCCTTGATATTTCCCCTGCTTTTGCCACAGCTGTCAGGTTAGTTCTGGCCTCTTTCGGTCCTTTGCACTGTACATCATTGCCACCCAGACCACTTTCTCATAGTCACCAAATTTCCCAGTTTTTTTTTTTTTCTCCTTCAATTTCATTTCTTTTGATGGTATCTCCATTTCAGAGTGCTCCTTAGTCCTTCTTATTTGTTTTGGCCTTCAGCGGGGATCAATTTTTGCAAGCCTAGGGGTATGTGGTGCGTGTCCCTGCCCTTGATGGTATGCCAGGCGTTTTGATGGCTTTGAATTTGGCCGAGATTTTTTTTTTTTTTTCTTTAAGTATCCACGCTATGTCCTTCATATCTTCCCCTCCAAGTTGTGCCTGCCTCCTTGATTTTTCCCCTGCTTTTGCCACAGCTGTCAGGTTAGTTCTGGCCTCTTTCGGTCCTATGCACTGTACATCATTGCCACACAGACCACTTTCTCCTAGTCACTAAATTTCCCAATTTTTTTTTTTTCTCCTTCAATTTCATTTCCTTTGATGGTATCTCCATTTCAGAGTGCTCCTTAGTCCTTCTTATTTGTTTTGCCCTTCAGCGTGGTTCAATTTTTGAAAGCCTAGGGGTATGTGGTGCGTGTCCCTGCACTGGACGCCATGCCATGCCTTTTGATGGCTTTGAACTTGGCCGAGATTTCTTTTTTTTTTTCATTTAAAGTATCCACGCTATGTCCTTCATATCTTCCCCTCCAAGTTGTGTCTGCCTCCTTGATTTTTTTCCCTGCTTTTGCAACAGCTGTCAGGTTAATTTTAGCCTATTTTGATTTTTTGTGCTGCGTCTCATTTCCGCCCAGACCACTTTCTTGCAGTCATTACATCTCCCCGTTTTCCGGGTTTTTGGGGGTTTTTTTCAATTGCATTTCTTTCCATCATATCTTCTTTCCAGAGTGTTTGTGAGCCTTTCTTTTCAGGGTCGCACGATTTCGTTTCCCGTCCCGAAAGGAAATGAAATTTCCTTTCGGGACGGGAAACGAAATCTTGCGATTTCAATGGGAACCAAGGGGGCAAGCTTTGGTGCAAGTCCCTGCCCTTGATGGCATGTTATGCCTTTTGATGGCTTTGACTTTGGCTGAGATTTTTTTTTTTTTTTTCATTTTTTTAAGTATCCACGCCATGTCTTTCATATCTTCCCCTCCAAGTTGTGCCTGCCTCCTTGATTTTTCCCCTGCTTTTGCCACAGCTGTCAGGTTAGTTCTGGCCTCTTTCGGTCCTTTGCACTGTACATCATTGCCACACAGACCACTTTCTCATAGTCACTAAATTTCCCAGTTTTTTTTTTTTTCTCCTTCAATTTCATTTCCTTTGATGGTATCTCCATTTCAGAGTGCTCTTTAGTCCTTCTTATTTGTTTTGGCCTTCAGCGGGGATCAATTTTTGCAAGCCTAGGGGTATGTGGTGCGTGTCCCTGCCTTTGATGGTATGCCAGGCGTTTTGATGGCTTTGAATTTGGCCGAGATTTTTTTTTTTTTTCTTTAAGTATCCACGCTATGTCCTTCATATCTTCCCCTCCAAGTTGTGTCTGCCTCCTTGATTTTTCCCCTGCTTTTGCCACAGCTGTCAGGTTAGTTCTGGCCTCTTTCGGACCTTTGCACTGTACATCATTGCCACACAGACCACTTTCTCCTAGTCACTAAATTTCCCAATTTTTTTTTTTTTCTCCTTCAATTTCATTTCCTTTGATGGTATCTCCATTTCAGAGTGCTCCTTAGTCCTTCTTATTTGTTTTGCCCTTCAGCGTGGTTCAATTTTTGCAAGCCTAGGGGTATGTGGTGCGTGTCCCTGCCCTTGATGGTATGCCAGGCGTTTTGATGGCTTTGAATTTGGCCGAGATTTTTTTTTTTTTTCTTTAAGTATCCACGCTATGTCCTTCATATCTTCCCCTCCAAGTTGTGCCTGCCTCCTTGATTTTTCCCCTGCTTTTGCCACAGCTATCAGGTTAGTTCTGGCCTCTTTCGGTCCTTTGCACTGTACATCATTGTCACACAGACCACTTTCTCCTAGTCACTAAATTTCCCAATTTTTTTTTTTTCTCCTTCAATTTCATTTCCTTTGATGGTATCTCCATTTCAGAGTGCTCCTTAGTCCTTCTTATTTGTTTTGGCCTTCAGCGTGGTTCAATTTTTGCAAGCCTAGGGGTATGTGGTGCGTGTCCCTGCACTGGAATGAATGCCATGTCTTTTGATGGCTTTGAATTTGGCCGAGATTTTTTTTTTTTTTTCATTTAAAGTATCCACGCTATGTCCTTCATATCTTCCCCTCCAAGTTGTGTCTGCCTCCTTGATTTTTTTCCCTGCTTTTGCAACAGCTGTCAGGTTAGTTTTGGCCTATTTTGATCCTTTGTGCTGCGTCTCATTTCCACCCAGACCACTTTCTTGCAGTCATTACATCTCCCCGTTTTCTGGGTTTTTGGGGGTTTTTTTCAATTGCATTTCTTTCCATCATATCTTCTTTCCAGAGTGTTTGTGAGCCTTTCTTTTCAGGGTCGCAAGATTTCGTTTCCCGTCCCGAAAGGAAATGAAATTTCCTTTCGGGACGGGAAACGAAATCTTGCGATTTCAATGAGAACCAAGGGGGCAAGCTTTGGTGCAAGTCCCTGCCCTTGATGGTATTCCAGGCCTTTTGATGGCTTTGACTTTGGCTGAGTTTTTTTTTTTTTTTTTTTCATTTTTTTAAATATCCACGCCATGTCTTTCCTCATATCTTCCCCTCCAAGTTGTGCCTGCCTCCTTGATTTTTCCCCTGCTTTTGCCACAGCTGTCAGGTTAGTTCTGGCCTCTTTCGGTCCTTTGCACTGTACATCATTGCCACACAGACCACTTTCTCATAGTCACCAAATTTCCCAGTTTTTTTTTTTTTTTCCTTCAATTTCATTTCCTTTGATGGTATCTCCATTTCAGAGTGCTCCTTAGTCCTTCTTTTTTGTTATGGCCTTCAGCGGGGATCAATTTTTGCAAGCCTAGGGGTATGTGGTGCGTGTCCCTGCCCTTGATGGTATGCCAGGCGTTTTGATGGCTTTGAATTTGGCTGAGATTTTTTTTTTTTTTTTCTTTAAGTATCCACGCTATGTCCTTCATATCTTCCCCTCCAAGTTGTGTCTGCCTCCTTGATTTTTCCCCTGCTTTTGCCACAGCTGTCAGGTTAGTTCTGGCCTCTTTCGGTCCTTTGCACTGTACATCATTACCACACAGACCACTTTTTCCTCGTCACTAAATTTCCCAATTTTTTTTTTTTCTCCTTCAATTTCATTTCCTTTGATGGTATCTCCATTTCAGAGTGCTCCTTAGTCCTTCTTATTGGTTTTGCCCTTCAGCGTGGTTCAATTTTTGCAAGCCTAGGGGTATGTGGTGCGTGTCCCTGCACTGGAATGAATGCCATGCCTTTTGATGGCTTTGAATTTGGCCGAGATTTTTTTTTTTTTTTTCACTTAAAGTATCCACGCTATGTCCTTCATATCTTCTCCTCCAAGTTGTGTCTGCCTCCTTGATTTTTTTCCTGCTTTTGCAACAGCTGTCAGGTTAGTTTTGGCCTATTTTGATCCTTTGTCCTGCGTCTCATTTCCGCCCAGACCACTTTCTTGCAGTCATTACATCTCCCCGTTTTCTGGGTTTTTGGGGGTTTTTTTCAATTGCATTTCTTTCCATCATATCTTCTTTCCAGAGTGTTTGTGAGCCTTTCTTTTCAGGGTCGCAAGATTTCGTTTCCTGTCCCGAAAGGAAATTTCGGGACGGGAAATGAAATCTTGCGAGTTCAATGGGAACCAAGGGGGCAAGCTTTGGTGCAAGTCCCTGCCCTTGATGGTATGCCAGGCCTTTTGATGGCTTTGACTTTGGCTGAGATTTTTTTTTTTTTTTCTATTTTTTTAAGTATCCACGCCATGTCTTTCTTATCTTCCCCTCCAAGTTGTGCCTGCCTCCTTGATTTTTCCCCTGCTTTTGCCACAGCTGTCAGGTTAGTTCTGGCCTCTTTCGGACCTTTGCACTGTACATCATTGCCACACAGACCACTTTCTCCTAGTCACTAAATTTCCCAATTTTTTTTTTTTTCTCCTTCAATTTCATTTCCTTTGATGGTATCTCCATTTCAGAGTGCTCCTTAGTCCTTCTTATTTGTTTTGCCCTTCAGCGTGGTTCAATTTTTGCAAGCCTAGAGGTATGTGGTGCGTGTCCCTGCCCTTGATGGTATGCCAGGCGTTTTGATGGCTTTGAATTTGGCCGAGATTTTTTTTTTTTTTTCATTTAAAGTATCCACGCTATGTCCTTCATATCTTCCCCTCCAAGTTGTGTCTGCCTCCTTGATTTTTTTCCCTGCTTTTGCAACAGCTGTCAGGTTAGTTTTGGCCTATTTTGATCCTTTGTGCTGCGTCTCATTTCCACCCAGACCACTTTCTTGCAGTCATTACATCTCCCCGTTTTCTGGGTTTTTGGGGTTTTTTTTCAATTGCATTTCTTTCCATCATATCTTCTTTCCAGAGTGTTTGTGAGCCTTTCTTTTCAGGGTCGCAAGATTTCGTTTCCCGTCCCGAAAGGAAATGAAATTTCCTTTCGGGACGGGAAACGAAATCTTGCGATTTCAATGGGAACCAAGGGGGCAAGCTTTGGTGCAAGTCCCTGCCCTTGATGGTATTCCAGGCCTTTTGATGGCTTTGACTTTGGCTGAGTTTTTTTTTTTTTTTTTTCATTTTTTTAAATATCCACGCCATGTCTTTCCTCATATCTTCCCCTCCAAGTTGTGCCTGCCTCCTTGATTTTTCCCCTGCTTTTGCCACAGCTGTCAGGTTAGTTCTGGCCGCTTTCGGTCCTTTGCACTGTACATCATTGCCACACAGACCACTTTCTCATAGTCACTAAATTTCCCAATTTTTTTTTTTTCTCCTTCAATTTCATTTCCTTTGATGGTATCTCCATTTCAGAGTGCTCCTTAGTCCTTCTTATTTGTTATGGCCTTCAGCGGGGATCAATTTTTGCAAGCCTAGGGGTATGTGGTGCGTGTCCCTGCCCATGATGGTATGCCAGGCGTTTTGATGGCTTTGAATTTGGCTGAGATTTTTTTTTTTTTTTTCTTTAAGTATCCACGCTATGTCCTTCATATCTTCCCCTCCAAGTTGTGTCTGCCTCCTTGATTTTTCCCCTGCTTTTGCCACAGCTGTCAGGTTAGTTCTGGCCTCTTTCGGTCCTTTGCACTGTACATCATTACCACACAGACCACTTTTTCCTCGTCACTAAATTTCCCAATTTTTTTTTTTTCTCCTTCAATTTCATTTCCTTTGATGGTATCTCCATTTCAGAGTGCTCCTTAGTCCTTCTTATTGGTTTTGCCCTTCAGCGTGGTTCAATTTTTGCAAGCCTAGGGGTATGTGGTGCGTGTCCCTGCACTGGAATGAATGCCATGCCTTTTGATGGCTTTGAATTTGGCCGAGATTTTTTTTTTTTTTTTCACTTAAAGTATCCACGCTATGTCCTTCATATCTTCTCCTCCAAGTTGTGTCTGCCTCCTTGATTTTTTTCCTGCTTTTGCAACAGCTGTCAGGTTAGTTTTGGCCTATTTTGATCCTTTGTCCTGCGTCTCATTTCCGCCCAGACCACTTTCTTGCAGTCATTACATCTCCCCGTTTTCTGGGTTTTTGGGGGTTTTTTTCAATTGCATTTCTTTCCATCATATCTTCTTTCCAGAGTGTTTGTGAGCCTTTCTTTTCAGGGTCGCAAGATTTCGTTTCCTGTCCCGAAAGGAAATTTCGGGACGGGAAATGAAATCTTGCGAGTTCAATGGGAACCAAGGGGGCAAGCTTTGGTGCAAGTCCCTGCCCTTGATGGTATGCCAGGCCTTTTGATGGCTTTGACTTTGGCTGAGATTTTTTTTTTTTTCTATTTTTTTAAGTATCCACGCCATGTCTTTCTTATCTTCCCCTCCGAATTGTGCCTGCCTCCTTGATTTTTCCCCTGCTTTTGCCACAGCTGTCAGGTTAGTTCTGGCCTCTTTCGGTCCTTTGCACTGTACATCATTGCCACCCAGACCACTTTCTCATAGTCACCAAATTTCCCAATTTTTTTTTTTTTTTCCTTCAATTTCATTTCCTTTGATGGTCTCTCCATTTCAGAGTGCTCCTTAGTCCTTCTTATTTGTTTTGGCCTTCAGCGGGGATCAAGTTTTGCAAGCCTAGGGGTATGTGGTGCGTGTCCCTGCCCTTGATGGTATGCCAGGCGTTTTGATGGCTTTGAATTTGGCTGAGATTTTTTTTTTTTTTTCTTTAAGTATCCACGCTATGTCCTTCATATCTTCCCCTCCAAGTTGTGTCTGCCTCCTTGATTTTTCCCCTGCTTTTGCCACAGCTGTCAGGTTAGTTCTGGCCTCTTTCGGTCCTTTGCACTGTACATCATTGCCACACAGACCACTTTCTCCTAGTCACTAAATTTCCCAATTTTTTTTTTTTTCTCCTTCAATTTCATTTCCTTTGATGGTATCTCCATTTCAGAGTGCTCCTTAGTCCTTCTTATTTGTTTTGCCCTTCAGCGTGGTTCAATTTTTGCAAGCCTAGGGGTATGTGGTGCGTGTCCCTTCACTGGAATGAATGCCATGCCTTTTGATGGCTTTGAATTTGGCCGAGATTTCTTTTTTTTTTTCATTTAAAGTATCCACGCTATGTCCTTCATATCTTCCCCTCCAAGTTGTGTCTGCCTCCTTGATTTTTCCCCTGCTTTTGCCACAGCTGTCAGGTTAGTTCTGGCCTCTTTCGGACCTTTGCACTGTACATCATTGCCACACAGACCACTTTCTCCTAGTCACTAAATTTCCCAATTTTTTTTTTTTTCTCCTTCAATTTCATTTCCTTTGATGGTATCTCCATTTCAGAGTGCTCCTTAGTCCTTCTTATTTGTTTTGCCCTTCAGCGTGGTTCAATTTTTGCAAGCCTAGAGGTATGTGGTGCGTGTCCCTGCCCTTGATGGCATGCCAGGCGTTTTGATGGCTTTGAATTTGGCCGAGATTTTTTTTTTTTTTTCATTTAAAGTATCCACGCTATGTCCTTCATATCTTCCCCTCCAAGTTGTGTCTGCCTCCTTGATTTTTTTCCCTGCTTTTGCAACAGCTGTCAGGTTAGTTTTGGCCTATTTTGATCCTTTGTGCTGCGTCTCATTTCCACCCAGACTACTTTCTTGCAGTCATTACATCTCCCTGTTTTCTGGGTTTTTGGGGGTTTTTTTCAATTGCATTTCTTTCCATCATATCTTCTTTCCAGAGTGTTTGTGAGCCTTTCTTTTCAGGGTCGCAAGATTTCGTTTCCCGTCCCGAAAGGAAATGAAATTTCCTTTCGGGACGGGAAACGAAATCTTGCGATTTCAATGGGAACCAAGGGGTAAGCTTTGGTGCAAGTCCCTGCCCTTGATGGTATTCCAGGCCTTTTGATGGCTTTGACTTTGGCTGAGTTTTTTTTTTTTTTTTTTCATTTTTTTAAATATCCACGCCATGTCTTTCCTCATATCTTCCCCTCCAAGTTGTGCCTGCCTCCTTGATTTTTCCCCTGCTTTTGCCACAGCTGTCAGGTTAGTTCTGGCCTCTTTCGGTCCTTTGCACTGTACATCATTGCCACACAGACCACTTTCTCATAGTCACCACATTTCCCAGTTTTTTTTTTTTTTTCCTTCAATTTCATTTCCTTTGATGGTATCTCCATTTCAGAGTGCTCCTTAGTCCTTCTTATTTGTTATGGCCTTCAGCGGGGATCAATTTTTGCAAGCCTAGGGGTATGTGGTGCGTGTCCCTGCCCTTGATGGTATGCCAGGCGTTTTGATGGCTTTGAATTTGGCTGAGATTTTTTTTTTTTTTTTTCTTTAAGTATCCACGCTATGTCCTTCATATCTTCCCCTCCAAGTTGTGTCTGCCTCCTTGATTTTTCCCCTGCTTTTGCCACAGCTGTCAGGTTAGTTCTGGCCTCTTTCGGTCCTTTGCACTGTACATCATTACCACACAGACCACTTTTTCCTCGTCACTAAATTTCCCAATTTTTTTTTTTTTCTCCTTCAATTTCATTTCCTTTGATGGTATCTCCATTTCAGAGTGCTCCTTAGTCCTTCTTATTTGTTTTGCCCTTCAGCGTGGTTCAATTTTTGCAAGCCTAGGGGTATGTGGTGCGTGTCCCTTCACTGGAATGAATGCCATGCCTTTTGATGGCTTTGAATTTGGCCGAGATTTCTTTTTTTTTTTCATTTAAAGTATCCACGCTATGTCCTTCATATCTTCCCCTCCAAGTTGTGTCTGCCTCCTTGATTTTTCCCCTGCTTTTGCCACAGCTGTCAGGTTAGTTCTGGCCTCTTTCGGACCTTTGCACTGTACATCATTGCCACACAGACCACTTTCTCCTAGTCACTAAATTTCCCAATTTTTTTTTTTTTCTCCTTCAATTTCATTTCCTTTGATGGTATCTCCATTTCAGAGTGCTCCTTAGTCCTTCTTATTTGTTTTGCCCTTCAGCGTGGTTCAATTTTTGCAAGCCTAGAGGTATGTGGTGCGTGTCCCTGCCCTTGATGGTATGCCAGGCGTTTTGATGGCTTTGAATTTGGCCGAGATTTTTTTTTTTTTTTCATTTAAAGTATCCACGCTATGTCCTTCATATCTTCCCCTCCAAGTTGTGTCTGCCTCCTTGATTTTTTTCCCTGCTTTTGCAACAGCTGTCAGGTTAGTTTTGGCCTATTTTGATCCTTTGTGCTGCGTCTCATTTCCACCCAGACCACTTTCTTGCAGTCATTACATCTCCCCGTTTTCTGGGTTTTTGGGGTTTTTTTTCAATTGCATTTCTTTCCATCATATCTTCTTTCCAGAGTGTTTGTGAGCCTTTCTTTTCAGGGTCGCAAGATTTCGTTTCCTGTCCCGAAAGGAAATTTCGGGACGGGAAATGAAATCTTGCGAGTTCAATGGGAACCAAGGGGGCAAGCTTTGGTGCAAGTCCCTGCCCTTGATGGTATGCCAGGCCTTTTGATGGCTTTGACTTTGGCTGAGATTTTTTTTTTTTTTCTATTTTTTTAAGTATCCACGCCATGTCTTTCTTATCTTCCCCTCCGAATTGTGCCTGCCTCCTTGATTTTTCCCCTGCTTTTGCCACAGCTGTCAGGTTAGTTCTGGCCTCTTTCGGTCCTTTGCACTGTACATCATTGCCACCCAGACCACTTTCTCATAGTCACCAAATTTCCCAGTTTTTTTTTTTTTTTCCTTCAATTTCATTTCCTTTGATGGTCTCTCCATTTCAGAGTGCTCCTTAGTCCTTCTTATTTGTTTTGGCCTTCAGCGGGGATCAAGTTTTGCAAGCCTAGGGGTATGTGGTGCGTGTCCCTGCCCTTGATGGTATGCCAGGCGTTTTGATGGCTTTGAATTTGGCCGAGATTTTTTTTTTTTTTTCATTTAAAGTATCCACGCTATGTCCTTCATATCTTCCCCTCCAAGTTGTGTCTGCCTCCTTGATTTTTTTCCCTGCTTTTGCAACAGCTGTCAGGTTAGTTTTGGCCTATTTTGATCCTTTGTGCTGCGTCTCATTTCCACCCAGACTACTTTCTTGCAGTCATTACATCTCCCTGTTTTCTGGGTTTTTGGGGGTTTTTTTCAATTGCATTTCTTTCCATCATATCTTCTTTCCAGAGTGTTTGTGAGCCTTTCTTTTCAGGGTCGCAAGATTTCGTTTCCCGTCCCGAAAGGAAATGAAATTTCCTTTCGGGACGGGAAACGAAATCTTGCGATTTCAATGGGAACCAAGGGGTAAGCTTTGGTGCAAGTCCCTGCCCTTGATGGTATTCCAGGCCTTTTGATGGCTTTGACTTTGGCTGAGTTTTTTTTTTTTTTTTTTCATTTTTTTAAATATCCACGCCATGTCTTTCCTCATATCTTCCCCTCCAAGTTGTGCCTGCCTCCTTGATTTTTCCCCTGCTTTTGCCACAGCTGTCAGGTTAGTTCTGGCCTCTTTCGGTCCTTTGCACTGTACATCATTGCCACACAGACCACTTTCTCATAGTCACCAAATTTCCCAGTTTTTTTTTTTTTTTCCTTCAATTTCATTTCCTTTGATGGTATCTCCATTTCAGAGTGCTCCTTAGTCCTTCTTATTTGTTATGGCCTTCAGCGGGGATCAATTTTTGCAAGCCTAGGGGTATGTGGTGCGTGTCCCTGCCCCTGATGGTATGCCAGGCGTTTTGATGGCTTTGAATTTGGCTGAGATTTTTTTTTTTTTTTTTCTTTAAGTATCCACGCTATGTCCTTCATATCTTCCCCTCCAAGTTGTGTCTGCCTCCTTGATTTTTCCCCTGCTTTTGCCACAGCTGTCAGGTTAGTTCTGGCCTCTTTCGGTCCTTTGCACTGTACATCATTACCACACAGACCACTTTTTCCTCGTCACTAAATTTCCCAATTTTTTTTTTTTTCTCCTTCAATTTCATTTCCTTTGATGGTATCTCCATTTCAGAGTGCTCCTTAGTCCTTCTTATTTGTTTTGCCCTTCAGCGTGGTTCAATTTTTGCAAGCCTAGGGGTATGTGGTGCGTGTCCCTTCACTGGAATGAATGCCATGCCTTTTGATGGCTTTGAATTTGGCCGAGATTTCTTTTTTTTTTTCATTTAAAGTATCCACGCTATGTCCTTCATATCTTCCCCTCCAAGTTGTGTCTGCCTCCTTGATTTTTCCCCTGCTTTTGCCACAGCTGTCAGGTTAGTTCTGGCCTCTTTCGGACCTTTGCACTGTACATCATTGCCACACAGACCACTTTCTCCTAGTCACTAAATTTCCCAATTTTTTTTTTTTTCTCCTTCAATTTCATTTCCTTTGATGGTATCTCCATTTCAGAGTGCTCCTTAGTCCTTCTTATTTGTTTTGCCCTTCAGCGTGGTTCAATTTTTGCAAGCCTAGAGGTATGTGGTGCGTGTCCCTGCCCTTGATGGTATGCCAGGCGTTTTGATGGCTTTGAATTTGGCCGAGATTTTTTTTTTTTTTTCATTTAAAGTATCCACGCTATGTCCTTCATATCTTCCCCTCCAAGTTGTGTCTGCCTCCTTGATTTTTTTCCCTGCTTTTGCAACAGCTGTCAGGTTAGTTTTGGCCTATTTTGATCCTTTGTGCTGCGTCTCATTTCCACCCAGACCACTTTCTTGCAGTCATTACATCTCCCCGTTTTCTGGGTTTTTGGGGTTTTTTTTCAATTGCATTTCTTTCCATCATATCTTCTTTCCAGAGTGTTTGTGAGCCTTTCTTTTCAGGGTCGCAAGATTTCGTTTCCCGTCCCGAAAGGAAATGAAATTTCCTTTCGGGACGGGAAACGAAATCTTGCGATTTCAATGGGAACCAAGGGGGCAAGCTTTGGTGCAAGTCCCTGCCCTTGATGGTATTCCAGGCCTTTTGATGGCTTTGACTTTGGCTGAGTTTTTTTTTTTTTTTTTTCATTTTTTTAAATATCCACGCCATGTCTTTCCTCATATCTTCCCCTCCAAGTTGTGCCTGCCTCCTTGATTTTTCCCCTGCTTTTGCCACAGCTGTCAGGTTAGTTCTGGCCGCTTTCGGTCCTTTGCACTGTACATCATTGCCACACAGACCACTTTCTCATAGTCACCAAATTTCCCAGTTTTTTTTTTTTTTTCCTTCAATTTCATTTCCTTTGATGGTATCTCCATTTCAGAGTGCTCCTTAGTCCTTCTTATTTGTTATGGCCTTCAGCGGGGATCAATTTTTGCAAGCCTAGGGGTATGTGGTGCGTGTCCCTGCCCTTGATGGTATGCCAGGCGTTTTGATGGCTTTGAATTTGGCTGAGATTTTTTTTTTTTTTTTCTTTAAGTATCCACGCTATGTCCTTCATATCTTCCCCTCCAAGTTGTGTCTGCCTCCTTGATTTTTCCCCTGCTTTTGCCACAGCTGTCAGGTTAGTTCTGGCCTCTTTCGGTCCTTTGCACTGTACATCATTACCACACAGACCACTTTTTCCTCGTCACTAAATTTCCCAATTTTTTTTTTTTTCTCCTTCAATTTCATTTCCTTTGATGGTATCTCCATTTCAGAGTGCTCCTTAGTCCTTCTTATTGGTTTTGCCCTTCAGCGTGGTTCAATTTTTGCAAGCCTAGGGGTATGTGGTGCGTGTCCCTGCACTGGAATGAATGCCATGCCTTTTGATGGCTTTGAATTTGGCCGAGATTTTTTTTTTTTTTTTCACTTAAAGTATCCACGCTATGTCCTTCATATCTTCTCCTCCAAGTTGTGTCTGCCTCCTTGATTTTTTTCCTGCTTTTGCAACAGCTGTCAGGTTAGTTTTGGCCTATTTTGATCCTTTGTCCTGCGTCTCATTTCCGCCCAGACCACTTTCTTGCAGTCATTACATCTCCCTGTTTTCTGGGTTTTTGGGGGTTTTTTTCAATTGCATTTCTTTCCATCATATCTTCTTTCCAGAGTGTTTGTGAGCCTTTCTTTTCAGGGTCGCAAGATTTCGTTTCCTGTCCCGAAAGGAAATTTCGGGACGGGAAATGAAATCTTGCGAGTTCAATGGGAACCAAGGGGGCAAGCTTTGGTGCAAGTCCCTGCCCTTGATGGTATGCCAGGCCTTTTGATGGCTTTGACTTTGGCTGAGGTTTTTTTTTTTTTCTATTTTTTTAAGTATCCACGCCATGTCTTTCTTATCTTCCCCTCCGAATTGTGCCTGCCTCCTTGATTTTTCCCCTGCTTTTGCCACAGCTGTCAGGTTAGTTCTGGCCTCTTTCGGTCCTTTGCACTGTACATCATTGCCACCCAGACCACTTTCTCATAGTCACCAAATTTCCCAGTTTTTTTTTTTTTTTCCTTCAATTTCATTTCCTTTGATGGTCTCTCCATTTCAGAGTGCTCCTTAGTCCTTCTTATTTGTTTTGGCCTTCAGCGGAGATCAAGTTTTGCAAGCCTAGGGGTATGTGGTGCGTGTCCCTGCCCTTGATGGTATGCCAGGCGTTTTGATGGCTTTGAATTTGGCTGAGATTTTTTTTTTTTTTTCTTTAAGTATCCACGCTATGTCCTTCATATCTTCCCCTCCAAGTTGTGTCTGCCTCCTTGATTTTTCCCCTGCTTTTGCCACAGCTGTCAGGTTAGTTCTGGCCTCTTTCGGTCCTTTGCACTGTACATCATTGCCACACAGACCACTTTCTCCTAGTCACTAAATTTTCCAATTTTTTTTTCCTTCAATTAGATTTTCCTTTGATGGTATCTCCATTTCAGAGTGCTCCTTAGTCCTTCTTATTTGTTTTGCCCTTCAGCGTGGTTCAATTTTTGCAAGCCTAGGGGTATGTGGTGCGTGTCCCTTCACTGGAATGAATGCCATGCCTTTTGATGGCTTTGAATTTGGCCGAGATTTCTTTTTTTTTTTCATTTAAAGTATCCACGCTATGTCCTTCATATCTTCCCCTCCAAGTTGTGTCTGCCTCCTTGATTTTTCCCCTGCTTTTGCCACAGCTGTCAGGTTAGTTCTGGCCTCTTTCGGACCTTTGCACTGTACATCATTGCCACACAGACCACTTTCTCCTAGTCACTAAATTTCCCAATTTTTTTTTTTTTCTCCTTCAATTTCATTTCCTTTGATGGTATCTCCATTTCAGAGTGCTCCTTAGTCCTTCTTATTTGTTTTGCCCTTCAGCGTGGTTCAATTTTTGCAAGCCTAGAGGTATGTGGTGCGTGTCCCTGCCCTTGATGGTATGCCAGGCGTTTTGATGGCTTTGAATTTGGCCGAGATTTTTTTTTTTTTTTCATTTAAAGTATCCACGCTATGTCCTTCATATCTTCCCCTCCAAGTTGTGTCTGCCTCCTTGATTTTTTTCCCTGCTTTTGCAACAGCTGTCAGGTTAGTTTTGGCCTATTTTGATCCTTTGTGCTGCGTCTCATTTCCACCCAGACTACTTTCTTGCAGTCATTACATCTCCCTGTTTTCTGGGTTTTTGGGGGTTTTTTTCAATTGCATTTCTTTCCATCATATCTTCTTTCCAGAGTGTTTGTGAGCCTTTCTTTTCAGGGTCGCAAGATTTCGTTTCCCGTCCCGAAAGGAAATGAAATTTCCTTTCGGGACGGGAAACGAAATCTTGCGATTTCAATGGGAACCAAGGGGTAAGCTTTGGTGCAAGTCCCTGCCCTTGATGGTATTCCAGGCCTTTTGATGGCTTTGACTTTGGCTGAGTTTTTTTTTTTTTTTTTTCATTTTTTTAAATATCCACGCCATGTCTTTCCTCATATCTTCCCCTCCAAGTTGTGCCTGCCTCCTTGATTTTTCCCCTGCTTTTGCCACAGCTGTCAGGTTAGTTCTGGCCTCTTTCGGTCCTTTGCACTGTACATCATTGCCACACAGACCACTTTCTCATAGTCACCAAATTTCCCAGTTTTTTTTTTTTTTTCCTTCAATTTCATTTCCTTTGATGGTATCTCCATTTCAGAGTGCTCCTTAGTCCTTCTTATTTGTTATGGCCTTCAGCGGGGATCAATTTTTGCAAGCCTAGGGGTATGTGGTGCGTGTCCCTGCCCTTGATGGTATGCCAGGCGTTTTGATGGCTTTGAATTTGGCTGAGATTTTTTTTTTTTTTTTTCTTTAAGTATCCACGCTATGTCCTTCATATCTTCCCCTCCAAGTTGTGTCTGCCTCCTTGATTTTTCCCCTGCTTTTGCCACAGCTGTCAGGTTAGTTCTGGCCTCTTTCGGTCCTTTGCACTGTACATCATTACCACACAGACCACTTTTTCCTCGTCACTAAATTTCCCAATTTTTTTTTTTTTCTCCTTCAATTTCATTTCCTTTGATGGTATCTCCATTTCAGAGTGCTCCTTAGTCCTTCTTATTTGTTTTGCCCTTCAGCGTGGTTCAATTTTTGCAAGCCTAGGGGTATGTGGTGCGTGTCCCTTCACTGGAATGAATGCCATGCCTTTTGATGGCTTTGAATTTGGCCGAGATTTCTTTTTTTTTTTCATTTAAAGTATCCACGCTATGTCCTTCATATCTTCCCCTCCAAGTTGTGTCTGCCTCCTTGATTTTTCCCCTGCTTTTGCCACAGCTGTCAGGTTAGTTCTGGCCTCTTTCGGTCCTTTGCACTGTACATCATTGCCACCCAGACCACTTTCTCCTAGTCACTAAATTTCCCAATTTTTTTTTTTTTCTCCTTCAATTTCATTTCCTTTGATGGTATCTCCATTTCAGAGTGCTCCTTAGTCCTTCTTATTTGTTTTGCCCTTCAGCGTGGTTCAATTTTTGCAAGCCTAGAGGTATGTGGTGCGTGTCCCTGCCCTTGATGGTATGCCAGGCGTTTTGATGGCTTTGAATTTGGCCGAGATTTTTTTTTTTTTTTCATTTAAAGTATCCACGCTATGTCCTTCATATCTACCCCTCCAAGTTGTGTCTGCCTCCTTGATTTTTTTCCCTGCTTTTGCAACAGCTGTCAGGTTAGTTTTGGCCTATTTTGATCCTTTGTGCTGCGTCTCATTTCCACCCAGACTACTTTCTTGCAGTCATTACATCTCCCTGTTTTCTGGGTTTTTGGGGGTTTTTTTCAATTGCATTTCTTTCCATCATATCTTCTTTCCAGAGTGTTTGTGAGCCTTTCTTTTCAGGGTCGCAAGATTTCGTTTCCCGTCCCGAAAGGAAATGAAATTTCCTTTCGGGACGGGAAACGAAATCTTGCGATTTCAATGGGAACCAAGGGGTAAGCTTTGGTGCAAGTCCCTGCCCTTGATGGTATTCCAGGCCTTTTGATGGCTTTGACTTTGGCTGAGTTTTTTTTTTTTTTTTTTCATTTTTTTAAATATCCACGCCATGTCTTTCCTCATATCTTCCCCTCCAAGTTGTGCCTGCCTCCTTGATTTTTCCCCTGCTTTTGCCACAGCTGTCAGGTTAGTTCTGGCCTCTTTCGGTCCTTTGCACTGTACATCATTGCCACACAGACCACTTTCTCATAGTCACCAAATTTCCCAGTTTTTTTTTTTTTTTCCTTCAATTTCATTTCCTTTGATGGTATCTCCATTTCAGAGTGCTCCTTAGTCCTTCTTATTTGTTATGGCCTTCAGCGGGGATCAATTTTTGCAAGCCTAGGGGTATGTGGTGCGTGTCCCTGCCCTTGATGGTATGCCAGGCGTTTTGATGGCTTTGAATTTGGCTGAGATTTTTTTTTTTTTTTTTCTTTAAGTATCCACGCTATGTCCTTCATATCTTCCCCTCCAAGTTGTGTCTGCCTCCTTGATTTTTCCCCTGCTTTTGCCACAGCTGTCAGGTTAGTTCTGGCCTCTTTCGGTCCTTTGCACTGTACATCATTACCACACAGACCACTTTTTCCTCGTCACTAAATTTCCCAATTTTTTTTTTTTTCTCCTTCAATTTCATTTCCTTTGATGGTATCTCCATTTCAGAGTGCTCCTTAGTCCTTCTTATTGGTTTTGCCCTTCAGCGTGGTTCAATTTTTGCAAGCCTAGGGGTATGTGGTGCGTGTCCCTGCACTGGAATGAATGCCATGCCTTTTGATGGCTTTGAATTTGGCCGAGATTTTTTTTTTTTTTTTCACTTAAAGTATCCACGCTATGTCCTTCATATCTTCTCCTCCAAGTTGTGTCTGCCTCCTTGATTTTTTTCCTGCTTTTGCAACAGCTGTCAGGTTAGTTTTGGCCTATTTTGATCCTTTGTCCTGCGTCTCATTTCCGCCCAGACCACTTTCTTGCAGTCATTACATCTCCCCGTTTTCTGGGTTTTTGGGGGTTTTTTTCAATTGCATTTCTTTCCATCATATCTTCTTTCCAGAGTGTTTGTGAGCCTTTCTTTTCAGGGTCGCAAGATTTCGTTTCCTGTCCCGAAAGGAAATTTCGGGACGGGAAATGAAATCTTGCGAGTTCAATGGGAACCAAGGGGGCAAGCTTTGGTGCAAGTCCCTGCCCTTGATGGTATGCCAGGCTTTTTGATGGCTTTGACTTTGGCTGAGATTTTTTTTTTTTTTTTTTCTATTTTTTTAAGTATCCACGCCATGTCTTTCTTATCTTCCCCTCCGAATTGTGCCTGCCTCCTTGATTTTTCCCCTGCTTTTGCCACAGCTGTCAGGTTAGTTCTGGCCTCTTTCGGTCCTTTGCACTGTACATCATTGCCACCCAGACCACTTTCTCATAGTCACCAAATTTCCCAGTTTTTTTTTTTTTTCCTTCAATTTCATTTCCTTTGATGGTATCTCAATTTCAGAGTGCTCCGTAGTCCTTCTTATTTGTTTTGGCCTTCAGCGGGGATCAATTTTTGCAAGCCTAAGGGTATGTGGTGCGTGTCCCTGCCCTTGATGGTATGCCAGGCGTTTTGATGGCTTTGAATTTGGCTGAGATTTTTTTTTTTTTTTCTTTAAGTATCCACGCTATGTCCTTCATATCTTCCCCTCCAAGTTGTGTCTGCCTCCTTGATTTTTCCCCTGCTTTTGCCACAGCTGTCAGGTTAGTTCTGGCCTCTTTCGGTCCTTTGCACTGTACATCATTGCCACACAGACCACTTTCTCCTAGTCACTAAATTTCCCAATTTTTTTTTTTTTCTCCTTCAATTTCATTTCCTTTGATGGTATCTCCATTTCAGAGTGCTCCTTAGTCCTTCTTATTTGTTTTGCCCTTCAGCGTGGTTCAATTTTTGCAAGCCTAGGGGTATGTGGTGCGTGTCCCTTCACTGGAATGAATGCCATGCCTTTTGATGGCTTTGAATTTGGCCGAGATTTCTTTTTTTTTTTCATTTAAAGTATCCACGCTATGTCCTTCATATCTTCCCCTCCAAGTTGTGTCTGCCTCCTTGATTTTTCCCCTGCTTTTGCCACAGCTGTCAGGTTAGTTCTGGCCTCTTTCGGACCTTTGCACTGTACATCATTGCCACACAGACCACTTTCTCCTAGTCACTAAATTTCCCAATTTTTTTTTTTTTCTCCTTCAATTTCATTTCCTTTGATGGTATCTCCATTTCAGAGTGCTCCTTAGTCCTTCTTATTTGTTTTGCCCTTCAGCGTGGTTCAATTTTTGCAAGCCTAGGGGTATGTGGTGCGTGTCCCTGCCCTTGATGGTATGCCAGGCGTTTTGATGGCTTTGAATTTGGCCGAGATTTTTTTTTTTTTTCTTTAAGTATCCACGCTATGTCCTTCATATCTTCCCCTCCAAGTTGTGCCTGCCTCCTTGATTTTTCCCCTGCTTTTGCCACAGCTGTCAGGTTAGTTCTGGCCTCTTTCGGTCATTTGCACTGTACATCATTGCCACACAGACCACTTTCTCCTAGTCACCAAATTTCCCAGGTTTTTTTTTTTTTTCCTTCAATTTCATTTCCTTTGATGGTATCTCCATTTCAGAGTGCTCCTTAGTCCTTCCTATTTGTTTTGCCCTTCAGCGTGGTTCAATTTTTGCAAGCCTAGGGGTATGTGGTGCGTGTCCCTGCACTGGAATGAATGCCATGCCTTTTGATGGCTTTGAATTTGGCCGAGATTTTTTTTTTTTTTTCATTTAAAGTATCCACGCTATGTCCTTCATATCTTCCCCTCCAAGTTGTGTCTGCCTCCTTGATTTTTTTCCCTGCTTTTGCAACAGCTGTCAGGTTAGTTTTGGCCTATTTTGATCCTTTGTGCTGCGTCTCATTTCCACCCAGACCACTTTCTTGCAGTCATTACATCTCCCTGTTTTCTGGGTTTTTGGGGGTTTTTTTCAATTGCATTTCTTTCCATCATATCTTCTTTCCAGAGTGTTTGTGAGCCTTTCTTTTCAGGGTCGCAAGATTTCGTTTCCCGTCCCGAAAGGAAATTTCATTTCCTTTCGGGACGGGAAACGAAATCTTGCGATTTCAATGGGAACCAAGAGGGCAAGCTTTGGTGCAAGTCCCTGCCCTTGATGGCATGTTATGCCTTTTGATGGCTTTGACTTTGGCTGAGTTTTTTTTTTTTTTTTTCATTTTTTTAAATATCCACGCCATGTCTTTCCTCATATCTTCCCCTCCAAGTTGTGCCTGCCTCCTTGATTTTTCCCCTGCTTTTGCCACAGCTGTCAGGTTAGTTCTGGCCTCTTTCGGTCCTTTGCACTGTACATCATTGCCACACAGACCACTTTCTCATAGTCATCAAATTTCCCAGTTTTTTTTTTTTTTTCCTTCAATTTCATTTCCTTTGATGGTATCTCCATTTCAGAGTGCTCCTTAGTCCTTCTTATTTGTTATGGCCTTCAGCGGGGATCAATTTTTGCAAGCCTAGGGGTATGTGGTGCGTGTCCCTGCCCTTGATGGTATGCCAGGCGTTTTGATGGCTTTGAATTTGTCCGAGATTTTTTTTTTTTTTTCTTTAAGTATCCACGCTATGTCCTTCATATCTTCCCCTCCAAGTTGTGTCTGCCTCCTTGATTTTTCCCCTGCTTTTGCCACAGCTGTCAGGTTAGTTCTGGCCTCTTTCGGTCCTTTGCACTGTACATCATTACCACACAGACCACTTTTTCCTCGTCACTAAATTTCCCAATTTTTTTTTTTTTCTCCTTCAATTTCATTTCCTTTGATGGTATCTCCATTTCAGAGTGCTCCTTAGTCCTTCTTATTGGTTTTGCCCTTCAGCGTGGTTCAATTTTTGCAAGCCTAGGGGTATGTGGTGCGTGTCCCTGCACTGGAATGAATGCCATGCCTTTTGATGGCTTTGAATTTGGCCGAGATTTTTTTTTTTTTTTTCACTTAAAGTATCCACGCTATGTCCTTCATATCTTCTCCTCCAAGTTGTGTCTGCCTCCTTGATTTTTTTCCTGCTTTTGCAACAGCTGTCAGGTTAGTTTTGGCCTATTTTGATCCTTTGTCCTGCGTCTCATTTCCGCCCAGACCACTTTCTTGCAGTCATTACATCTCCCCGTTTTCTGGGTTTTTGGGGGTTTTTTTCAATTGCATTTCTTTCCATCATATCTTCTTTCCAGAGTGTTTGTGAGCCTTTCTTTTCAGGGTCGCAAGATTTCGTTTCCTGTCCCGAAAGGAAATTTCGGGACGGGAAATGAAATCTTGCGAGTTCAATGTGAACCAAGGGGGCAAGCTTTGGTGCAAGTCCCTGCCCTTGATGGTATGCCAGGCCTTTTGATGGCTTTGACTTTGGCTGAGATTTTTTTTCTTTTTTCTATTTTTTTAAGTATCCACGCCATGTCTTTCATATCTTCCCCTCCAAGTTGTGCCTGCCTCCTTGATTTTTCCCCTGCTTTTGCCACAGCTGTCAGGTTAGTTCTGGCCTCTTTCGGTCCTTTGCACTGTACATCATTGCCACCCAGACCACTTTCTCATAGTCACCAAATTTCCCAGTTTTTTTTTTTTTTCCTTCAATTTCATTTCCTTTGATGGTATCTCCATTTCAGAGTGCTCCTTAGTCCTTCTTATTTGTTTTGGCCTTCAGCGGGGATCAATTTTTGCAAGCCTAGGGGTATGTGGTGCGTGTCCCTGCCCTTGATGGTATGCCAGGCGTTTTGATGGCTTTGAATTTGGCTGAGATTTTTTTTTTTTTTTTCTTTAAGTATCCACGCTATGTCCTTCATATCTTCCCCTCCAAGTTGTGCCTGCCTCCTTGATTTTTCCCCTGCTTTTGCCACAGCTGTCAGGTCAGTTCTGGCCTCTTTCGGTCCTTTGCACTGTACATCATTGCCACACAGACCACTTTCTCCTAGTCACTAAATTTCCCAATTTTTTTTTTTTTCTCCTTCAATTTCATTTCCTTTGATGGTATCTCCATTTCAGAGTGCTCCTTAGTCCTTCTTATTTGTTTTGCCCTTCAGCGTGGTTCAATTTTTGCAAGCCTAGGGGTATGTGGTGCGTGTCCCTGCACTGGAATGAATGCCATGCCTTTTGATGGCTTTGAATTTGGCCGAGATTTCTTTTTTTTTTTCATTTAAAGTATCCACGCTATGTCCTTCATATCTTCCCCTCCAAGTTGTGTCTGCCTCCTTGATTTTTCCCCTGCTTTTGCCACAGCTGTCAGGTTAGTTCTGGCCTCTTTCGGTCCTTTGCACTGTACATCATTGCCACACAGACCACTTTCTCCTAGTCACTAAATTTTCCAATTTTTTTTTCCTTCAATTAGATTTTCCTTTGATGGTATCTCCATTTCAGAGTGCTCCTTAGTCCTTCTTATTTGTTTTGGCCTTCAGCGGGGATCAATTTTTGCAAGCCTAGGGGTATGTGGTGCGTGTCCCTGCCCTTGATGGTATGCCAGGCGTTTTGATGGCTTTGAATTTGTCCGAGATTTTTTTCTTTTCTTTAAGTATCCACGCTATGTCCTTCATATCTTCCCCTCCAAGTTGTGTCTGCCTCCTTGATTTTTCCCCTGCTTTTGCCACAGCTGTCAGGTTAGTTCTGGCCTCTTTCGGTCCTTTGCACTGTACATCATTGCCACACAGACCACTTTCTCCTAGTCACTAAATTTCCCAATTTTTTTTTTTTCTCCTTCAATTTCATTTCCTTTGATGGTATCTCCATTTCAGAGTGCTCCTTAGTCCTTCTTATTTGTTTTGCCCTTCAGCGTGGTTCAATTTTTGCAAGCCTAGGGGTATGTGGTGCGTGTCCCTGCACTGGAATGAATGCCATGCCTTTTGATGGCTTTGAATTTGGCCGAGATTTTTTTTTTTTTTCATTTAAAGTATCCACGCTATGTCCTTCATATCTTCCCCTCCAAGTTGTGTCTGCCTCCTTGATTTTTTTCCCTGCTTTTGCAACAGCTGTCAGGTTAATTTTAGCCTATTTTGATTTTTTGTGCTGTGTCTCATTTCCGCCCAGACCACTTTCTTGCAGTCATTACATCTCCCCGTTTTCCGGGTTTTTGGGGGTTTTTTTCAATTGCATTTCTTTCCATCATATCTTCTTTCCAGAGTGTTTGTGAGCCTTTCTTTTCAGTGTCGCAAGATTTCGTTTCCCGTCCCGAAAGAAAATTTCATTTCCTTTCGGGACGGGAAACGAAATCTTGCGATTTCAATGGGAACCAAGGGGGCAAGCTTTGGTGCAAGTCCCTGCCCTTGATGGCATGTTATGCCTTTTGATGGCTTTGACTTTGGCTGAGATTTTTTTTTTTTTTTCACTTTTTTAAGTATCCACGCCATGTCTTTCATATCTTCCCCTCCAAGTTGTGCCTGCCTCCTTGATTTTTCCCCTGCTTTTGCCACAGCTGTCAGGTTAGTTCTGGCCTCTTTCGCTCCTTTGCACTGTACATCATTGCCACACAGACCACTTTCTCATAGTCACCAAATTTCCCAATTTTTTTTTTTTTCTCCTTCAATTTCATTTCCTTTGATGGTATCTCCATTTCAGAGTGCTCCTTAGTCCTTCTTATTTGTTTTGCCCTTCAGCGTGGTTCAATTTTTGCAAGCCTAGGGGTATGTGGTGCGTGTCCCTGCCCTTGATGGTATGCCAGGCCTTTTGATGGCTTTGAATTTGGCCGAGATTTTTTTTTTTTTTCTTTAAGTATCCACGCTATGTCCTTCATATCTTCCCCTCCAAGTTGTGTCTGCCTCCTTGATTTTTCCCCTGCTTTTGCCACAGCTGTCAGGTTAGTTCTGGCCTCTTTCGGTCCTTTGCACTGTACATCATTGCCACACAGACCACTTTCTCCTAGTCACTAAATTTTCCAATTTTTTTTTCCTTCAATTAGATTTTCCTTTGATGGTATCTCCATTTCAGAGTGCTCCTTAGTCCTTCTTATTTGTTTTGGCCTTCAGCGGGGATCAATTTTTGCAAGCCTAGGGGTATGTGGTGCGTGTCCCTGCCCTTGATGGTATGCCAGGCGTTTTGATGGCTTTGAATTTGTCCGAGATTTTTTTCTTTTCTTTAAGTATCCACGCTATGTCCTTCATATCTTCCCCTCCAAGTTGTGTCTGCCTCCTTGATTTTTCCCCTGCTTTTGCCACAGCTGTCAGGTTAGTTCTGGCCTCTTTCGGTCCTTTGCACTGTACATCATTGCCACACAGACCACTTTCTCCTAGTCACTAAATTTCCCAATTTTTTTTTTTTCTCCTTCAATTTCATTTCCTTTGATGGTATCTCCATTTCAGAGTGCTCCTTAGTCCTTCTTATTTGTTTTGCCCTTCAGCGTGGTTCAATTTTTGCAAGCCTAGGGGTATGTGGTGCGTGTCCCTGCACTGGAATGAATGCCATGCCTTTTGATGGCTTTGAATTTGGCCGAGATTTTTTTTTTTTTTCATTTAAAGTATCCACGCTATGTCCTTCATATCTTCCCCTCCAAGTTGTGTCTGCCTCCTTGATTTTTTTCCCTGCTTTTGCAACAGCTGTCAGGTTAATTTTAGCCTATTTTGATTTTTTGTGCTGTGTCTCATTTCCGCCCAGACCACTTTCTTGCAGTCATTACATCTCCCCGTTTTCCGGGTTTTTGGGGGTTTTTTTCAATTGCATTTCTTTCCATCATATCTTCTTTCCAGAGTGTTTGTGAGCCTTTCTTTTCAGTGTCGCAAGATTTCGTTTCCCGTCCCGAAAGAAAATTTCATTTCCTTTCGGGACGGGAAACGAAATCTTGCGATTTCAATGGGAACCAAGGGGGCAAGCTTTGGTGCAAGTCCCTGCCCTTGATGGCATGTTATGCCTTTTGATGGCTTTGACTTTGGCTGAGATTTTTTTTTTTTTTTCACTTTTTTAAGTATCCACGCCATGTCTTTCATATCTTCCCCTCCAAGTTGTGCCTGCCTCCTTGATTTTTCCCCTGCTTTTGCCACAGCTGTCAGGTTAGTTCTGGCCTCTTTCGCTCCTTTGCACTGTACATCATTGCCACACAGACCACTTTCTCATAGTCACCAAATTTCCCAATTTTTTTTTTTTTCTCCTTCAATTTCATTTCCTTTGATGGTATCTCCATTTCAGAGTGCTCCTTAGTCCTTCTTATTTGTTTTGCCCTTCAGCGTGGTTCAATTTTTGCAAGCCTAGGGGTATGTGGTGCGTGTCCCTGCCCTTGATGGTATGCCAGGCCTTTTGATGGCTTTGAATTTGGCCGAGATTTTTTTTTTTTTTCTTTAAGTATCCACGCTATGTCCTTCATATCTTCCCCTCCAAGTTGTGCCTGCCTCCTTGATATTTCCCCTGCTTTTGCCACAGCTGTCAGGTTAGTTCTGGCCTCTTTCGGTCCTTTGCACTGTACATCATTGCCACACAGACCACTTTCTCCTAGTCACCAAATTTCCCAGGTTTTTTTTTTTTTTCCTTCAATTTCATTTCCTTTGATGTTATCTCCATTTCAGAGTGCTCCTTAGTCCTTCCTATTTGTTTTGCCCTTCAGCGTGGTTCAATTTTTGCAAGCCTAGGGGTATGTGGTGCGTGTCCCTGCACTGGAATGAATGCCATGCCTTTTGATGGCTTTGAATTTGGCCGAGATTTTTTTTTTTTTTTCATTTAAAGTATCCACGCTATGTCCTTCATATCTTCCCCTCCAAGTTGTGTCTGCCTCCTTGATTTTTTTCCCTGCTTTTGCAACAGCTGTCAGGTTAGTTTTGGCCTATTTTGATCCTTTGTGCTGCGTCTCATTTCCACCCAGACCACTTTCTTGCAGTCATTACATCTCCCCGTTTTCTGGGTTTTTGGGGGTTTTTTTCAATTGCATTTCTTTCCATCATATCTTCTTTCCAGAGTGTTTGTGAGCCTTTCTTTTCAGGGTCGCAAGATTTCGTGTCCCGTCTCGAAAGGAAACGAAATTTCCTTTCGGGACGGGAAGCGAAATCTTGCGATTTCAATGGGAACCAAGGGGGCAAGCTTTGGTGCAAGTCCCTGCCCTTGATGGTATTCCAGGCCTTTTGATGGCTTTGACTTTGGCTGAGTTTTTTTTTTTTTTTTTTCATTTTTTTAAATATCCACGCCATGTCTTTCCTATCTTCCCCTCCAAGTTGTGCCTGCCTCCTTGATTTTTCCCCTGCTTTTGCCACAGCTGTCAGGTTAGTTCTGGCCTCTTTCGGACCTTTGCACTGTACATCATTGCCACACAGACCACTTTCTCATAGTCACCAAATTTCCCAGTTTTTTTTTTTTTTTCCTTCAATTTCATTTCCTTTGATGGTATCTCCATTTCAGAGTGCTCCTTAGTCCTTCTTATTTGTTATGGCCTTCAGCGGGGATCAATTTTTGCAAGCCTAGGGGTATGTGGTGCGTGTCCCTGCCCTTGATGGTATGCCAGGCGTTTTGATGGCTTTGAATTTGGCTGAGATTTTTTTTTTTTTTTCTTTAAGTATCCACGCTATGTCCTTCATATCTTCCCCTCCAAGTTGTGTCTGCCTCCTTGATTTTTCCCCTGCTTTTGCCACAGCTGTCAGGTTAGTTCTGGCCTCTTTCGGTCCTTTGCACTGTACATCATTACCACACAGACCACTTTTTCCTCGTCACTAAATTTCCCAATTTTTTTTTTTTTTCTCCTTCAATTTCATTTCCTTTGATGGTATCTCCATTTCAGAGTGCTCCTTAGTCCTTCTTATTGGTTTTGCCCTTCAGCGTGGTTCAATTTTTGCAAGCCTAGGGGTATGTGGTGCGTGTCCCTGCACTGGAATGAATGCCATGCCTTTTGATGGCTTTGAATTTGGCCGAGATTTTTTTTTTTTTTCATTTAAAGTATCCACGCTAAGTCTTTCATATCTTCCCCTCCAAGTTGTGTCTGCCTCCTTGATTTTTCCCCTGCTTTTGCCACAGCTGTCAGGTTAGTTCTGGCCTCTTTCAGTCCTTTGCGCTGTACATCATTGCCACACAGACCACTTTCTCCTAGTCACCAAATTTCCCAGGTTTTTTTTTTTTTTCCTTCAATTTCATTTCCTTTGATGGTATCTCCATTTCAGAGTGCTCCTTAGTCCTTCCTATTTGTTTTGCCCTTCAGCGTGGTTCAATTTTTGCAAGCCTAGGGGTATGTGGTGCGTGTCCCTGCACTGGAATGAATGCCATGCCTTTTGATGGCTTTGAATTTGGCCGAGATTTTTTTTTTTTTTTCATTTAAAGTATCCACGCTATGTCTTTCATATCTTCCCCTCCAAGTTGTGTCTGCCTCCTTGATTTTTTTCCCTGCTTTTGCAACAGCTGTCAGGTTAGTTTTGGCCTATTTTGATCCTTTGTGCTGCGTCTCATTTCCACCCAGACCACTTTCTTGCAGTCATTACATCTCCCCGTTTTCTGGGTTTTTGGGGGTTTTTTTCAATTGCATTTCTTTCCATCATATCTTCTTTCCAGAGTGTTTGTGAGCCTTTCTTTTCAGGGTCGCAAGATTTCGTTTCCCGTCCCGAAAGGAAACGAAATTTCCTTTCGGGACGGGAAGCGAAATCTTGCGATTTCAATGGGAACCAAGGGGGCAAGCTTTGGTGCAAGTCCCTGCCCTTGATGGTATTCCAGGCCTTTTGATGGCTTTGACTTTGGCTGAGTTTTTTTTTTTTTTTTTTCATTTTTTTAAATATCCACGCCATGTCTTTCCTATCTTCCCCTCCAAGTTGTGCCTGCCTCCTTGATTTTTCCCCTGCTTTTGCCACAGCTGTCAGGTTAGTTCTGGCCTCTTTCGGTCCTTTGCACTGTACATCATTGCCACACAGACCACTTTCTCATAGTCACCAAATTTCCCAGTTTTTTTTTTTTTTTTCCTTCAATTTCATTTCCTTTGATGGTATCTCCATTTCAGAGTGCTCCTTAGTCCTTCTTATTTGTTTTGGCCTTCAGCGGGGATCAATTTTTGCAAGCCTAGGGGTATGTGGTGCGTGTCCCTGCCCTTGATGGTATGCCAGGCGTTTTGATGGCTTTGAATTTGGCCGAGATTTTTTTTTTTTTTTCTTTAAGTATCCACGCTATGTCCTTCATATCTTCCCCTCCAAGTTGTGTCTGCCTCCTTGATTTTTCCCCTGCTTTTGCCACAGCTGTCAGGTTAGTTCTGGCCTCTTTCGGTCCTTTGCACTGTACATCATTACCACACAGACCACTTTTTCCTCGTCACTAAATTTCCCAATTTTTTTTTTTTTCTCCTTCAATTTCATTTCCTTTGATGGTATCTCCATTTCAGAGTGCTCCTTAGTCCTTCTTATTGGTTTTGCCCTTCAGCGTGGTTCAATTTTTGCAAGCCTAGGGGTATGTGGTGCGTGTCCCTGCACTGGAATGAATGCCATGCCTTTTGATGGCTTTGAATTTGGCCGAGATTTTTTTTTTTTTTTTCACTTAAAGTATCCACGCTATGTCCTTCATATCTTCTCCTCCAAGTTGTGTCTGCCTCCTTGATTTTTTTCCTGCTTTTGCAACAGCTGTCAGGTTAGTTTTGGCCTATTTTGATCCTTTGTCCTGCGTCTCATTTCCGCCCAGACCACTTTCTTGCAGTCATTACATCTCCCCGTTTTCTGGGTTTTTGGGGGTTTTTTTCAATTGCATTTCTTTCCATCATATCTTCTTTCCAGAGTGTTTGTGAGCCTTTCTTTTCAGGGTCGCAAGATTTCGTTTCCTGTCCCGAAAGGAAATTTCGGGACGGGAAATGAAATCTTGCGAGTTCAATGGGAACCAAGGGGGCAAGCTTTGGTGCAAGTCCCTGCCCTGGATGGTATGCCAGGCCTTTTGATGGCTTTGACTTTGGCTGAGATTTTTTTTTTTTTTCTATTTTTTTAAGTATCCACGCCATGTCTTTCTTATCTTCCCGTCCAAGTTGTGCCTGCCTCCTTGATTTTTCCCCTGCTTTTGCCACAGCTGTCAGGTTAGTTCTGGCCTCTTTCGGTCCTTTGCACTGTACATCATTGCCACACAGACCACTTCCTCATAGTCACCAAATTTCCCAGTTTTTTTTTTTTTTCCTTCAATTTCATTTCCTTTGATGGTATCTCCATTTCAGAGTGCTCCTTAGTCCTTCTTATTTGTTTTGGCCTTCAGCGGGGATCAATTTTTGCAAGCCTAGGGGTATGTGGTGCGTGTCCCTGCCCTTGATGGTATGCCTGGCGTTTTGATGGCTTTGAATTTGGCCGAGATTTTTTTTTTTTCTTTAAGTTCAAACACTATGTTATTCATATCTTCCCCTCCAAGTTGTGCCTGCCTCCTTGATTTTTCCCCTGCTTTTGCCACAGCTGTCAGGTTAGTTCTGGCCTCTTTCGGTCCTTTGCACTGTACATCATTGCCACACAGACCACTTTCTCCTAGTCACTAAATTTCCCAATTTTTTTTTTTTTTCTCCTTCAATTTCATTTCCTTTGATGGTATCTCCATTTCAGAGTGCTCCTTAGTCCTTCTTATTTGTCTTGCCTTTCAGCGTGGTTCAATTTTTGCAAGCCTAGCGGTATGTGGTGCGTGTCCCTGCCCTTGATGGTATGCCACGCCTTTTGATGGCTTTGAATTTGGCCGAGATTTTTTTTTTTTTTTATAATTTTAAGTATCCACTCTATGTCCTTCATATCTTCACCTACAAGTTGTGACTGCCTCCTTGATTTTTTTCCCTGCTTTTGCCACAGCTATCAGGTTAGTTCTGGCCTCTTTCGGTCCTTTGCACTGTACATCATTGCCACACAGACCATTTTCTCCTAGTCACTAAATTTCCCAATTTTTTTTTTTTCTCCTTCAATTTCATTTCCTTTGATGGTATCTCCATTTCAGAGTGCTCCTTGTCCTCCTTCTTAGTTTTGGCCTTCAGCGGAGATCAATTTTTGCAAGCCTAGGGGTATGTGGTGCGTGTCCCTGCCCTTGATGGTATGCCAGGAATTTTGATAACTTTGACATTGGCCGAGATTTTTTTTTTTTTCTTTAATTTTAAGTATCCACGCCATGTCCTTCATATCTTCCCCTCCAAGTTGTGTCTGCCTCCTTGATTTTTCCCCTGCTTTTGCCACAGCTGTCAGGTTAGTTCTGGCCTCTTTCGGTCCTTTGCACTGTACCTCATTTCTACCCAGACCACTTTCTCTTAGTCACTAAATTTCCCAATTTTTTTTTTTCTCCTTCAATTTCATTTCCTTTGATGGTATCTCCATTTCAGAGTGCTCCTTAGTCCTTCTTATTTGTTTTGGCCTTCAGCGGGGATCAATTTTTGCAAGCCTAGGGGTATGTGGTGCATGTCCCTGCACTGGACGCCATGCCATGCCTTTTGATGGCTTTGAATTTGGCCGAGATTTTTTTTTTTTTTCATTTTTTTAAGTATCCATGCCATGTCTTTCCTATCTTCCCCTCCAAGGTTTGCCTGACTCCTTGTTTTTTCCCCTGCTTTTGCCACAGCTGTCAGGTTAGTTCTGGCCTCTTTCGGTCCTTTGCACTGTACATCATTGCCACACAGACCACTTTCTCATAGTCACCAAATTTCCCAGTTTTTTTTTTTTTCTCCTTCAATTTCATTTCCTTTGATGGTATCTCCATTTCAGAGCGCTCCTTAGTCCTTCTTATTTGTTTTGGCCTTCAGCAGGGGTCAATTTTTGCAAGCCTAGTTGTATGTGGTGCAAGTCCCTGCACTGGACGCCATGCCATGCCTTTTGATAGCTTTGAATTTGGCCAAGATTTTTTTTTTTTTTTCATAATTTTAAGTATCCACGCCATGTCTTTCATATCTTCACCTACAAGTTGTGTCTGCCTCTTTGATTATTCCCCTGCTTTTGCCACAGCTGTCAGGTTAGTTCTGGCCTCTTTCGGTCCTTTGCACTGTACATCATTGCCACACAGACCACTTTCTCCTAGTCACTAAATTTCCCAATTTTTTTTTTTTTCTCCTTCAATTTCATTTCCTTTGATGGTATCTCCATTTCAGAGTGCTCCTTAGTCCTTCTTATTGGTTTTCGCCTTCAGCGGGGATCAATTTTTGCAAGCCTAGGGGTATGTGGTGCGTGCCCCTGCCCTTGATGGTATGCCAGGCGTTTTGATGGCTTTGAATTTGGCCGAGATTTTTTTTTTTTTTTCATAATTTTAAGTATCCACGCTATGTCTTTCATATCTTCCCCTCCAAGTTGTGTCTGCCTCCTTGATATTTTCCCTGCTTTTGCAACAGCTGTCAGGTTAGTTTTGTCCTCTTTTGATCCTTTGCGCTGCGTCTCATTTCCACCCAGACTACTTTCTTGCAGTCATTACATCTCCCCGTTTTCTGGGTTTTTGGGGGTTTTTTTCAATTGCATTTCTTTCCAACATATCTTCTTTCCAGAGTGTTTGTGAGCCTTTCTTTTCAGGGCCGCAAGATTTCATTTCCCGTCCCGAAAGGAAATTACATTTCCTGAAATCTTGCGATTTCAATGGGAACCAAGAGGGCAAGCTTTGGTGCAAGTCCCTGCCCTTGATGGTATGCCAGGCGTTTTGATGGCTTTGAATTTGGCCGAGATTTTTTTTTTTTTCTTTAAGTATCCATGCCATATCCTTCATATCTTCCCCTCCAAGTTGTGTCTGCCTCCTTGATTTTTCCCCTGCTTTTGCCACAGCTGTCAGGTTAGTTCTGGCCTCTTTCGCTCCTTTGCACTGTACATCACTGCCACTCAGACCACTTTCTCCTAGTCAAAAAGTTTCCCAATTTTTTTTTTTTCTCCTTCAATTTCATTTCCTTTGATGGTATCTCCATTTCAGAGAGCTCCTTAGTCCTTCTTATTTGTTTTGGCCTTCAGCGGGTATCAATTTTTGCAATCCTAGGGGTATGTGGTGCGTGTCCCTGCACTGGACAGCATGCCATGCCTTTTGCCACTTTCTCATAGTCACCAAATTTCCCAATTTTTTTTTTCTCCTTCAATTTCATTTCCTTTGATGGTATCTCCATTTCAGAGTGCTCCTTGTCCTTCTTATTTGTTTTGGCCTTCAGCGGGGATCAATTTTTGCAAGGCTAGGGCTATGTGGTGCGTGTCCCCTCCCTTCATGGTATGCCAGGCGTTTTGATGGCTTTGACTTTGGCTGAGATTTTTTTTTTTTTTTCATTAAGTATCCACGCCATGTCCTTCATATCTACTCCTCCAAGTTGTGTCGGCCTCCTTGATTTTTTACCTGCTTTTGCAACAGCTGTCAGGTTAGTTTTGGCCTATTTTGATCCTTTGTGCTGCGTCTCATTTCCGCCCAGACCACTTTCTTGCAGTCATTACATCTCCCCGTTTTCTGGGTTTTTGGGGTTTTTTTTAATTGCAATTTTTTTAATCATATCTTCTTTCCAAAATGTTTGTGAGCCTTTCTTTTCAGGGTCGCAAGATTTCGTTTCCCGTCCCGAAAGGAAACAAAATTTCCTTTGGGACGGGAAACGAAATCTTGCGATTTCAATGGGAACCAAGGGGGCAAGCTTTGGTGCAAGTCCCTGCCCTTGATGGTATGCCTTGCCTTTTGATGGCTTTGACTTTGGCTGAGATTTTTTTTTTTTTTTCATTTTTTTAAGTATCCACGCCGTGTCTTTCCTATCTTCCCCTCCAAGTTGTGTCTGCCTCCTTGATTTTTCCCCTGCTTTTGCAACAGCTGTCAGGTTTTTTTTGGCCTCCTTTGGTTCTTTGTACTTCACCTCATTTCCGCCCAGACCCCTTTCTTGCAGTCATTACATCTCCCCATTTTCTGGTTTTCTGGAGGTTTTTTTCAATTGCATTTTTTTTGATCATGTCTTTTTTCCTGAGTGTTTGTTAGCCTTTCTTTTCAGGGTCGCTAGATTTTGTTTCCCGTTCTGAAATAAATTTCGTTTAGGAAAGCTTTCGAAATCTTGCAAAATATTAAAGAATGTTATATGAACACTCTGGAAGGGAGATAGGATCTAATGATATGCCATTAAAAAAAATCATAAAAGGAGAAATTTGGGACACTTAGGGCCTAGAAGGAAATGGTCTCATTGGAAATAAGGTGGAGTGCAAAGAATGAAAACTTGGCAAAGTCAATCTCACGGGTGCTGTAAAAGTAGGGGAAATAAATCTAGGAGGAGGACACACCTCTGATGAGAAGACAAAAGAGAGATTGCATAGATACTGAAGTAAAATAAATAAAAATCTATCATGTTTGTTACAGTGAAAACCATCAAAAGACGTGGGACTCCATGTAGTGCAGGGACATGGACCAAGGCTTTCCAAACTGATGCCCATTGAAATACTGCAGTTCAGAAAAGGAAGACTTACAAACACTTTGCAAAAGAGACATGATCAAATGAAATGCAATTGATAAAAATAAAATAAATAGAAAATTGGGAATTTTAGTGTGTTCTAGAAAATGGTCTTGGAGGTAATGAGGTCCAGGGCAAAGGACCAAGACATGCTAAAACGAAGCTGACAGTTTCTGAACACGTAGTGGAAAAAAATCAATGTGGAAGACACAACATTGAGGGGAAGGCTTGCAAGACATGGCATAAATACTTTAAAATGAAAGAAATCATCGCTGTAGTGAAAACCATTTAAAGGCACTGGATGCCATGAAGTGCAGGACATGGACCAAAGCTTGACAAAATTGATCCCCAGAAAATCTCAAAACTTTGTTTCCTTTCCCAAAAGGAATTATTTTCTTTCGGGAAAGGAAACTAAATATTGCAAATTACAAAAATAAGGACTTATAAAAACCCTGGAAAGGAGATATTGTGAAATGAAATGAAATTGAAAAGAAAAAAAAAAAGAAAATTTAGACATTTAGTGAGTGTAAGGAAATGGACCGGGATTACATGGGTTGCAGTTGAAAAGACAAAAATATGCCAAAACTAAGCTCACAGGTGTTGCAAAACAAGTGGAAGTAATCAAGGAGGAAGATAGAACATTGAGGGGAAGGTATGAATGAAATGGCATGCAGACTTTAAAAAAAAAATTTAAAACTTTGCTTAATGGAAAACCTTCAAAAGGCAGAGAATCAGCATGAAAAAGCTGACTCTCTCTGTGAAATTTAATTTAATTCTTGGTTTTAAAGAGAAGGCAAATAACATACAGCTGCTAATGACAGGCCATTCACTTTTATAGCTATTAAAAGACCAGACACTGCTTTTCTAAGAGAAGAAATGTTTCAGCTTTCACAACACACAGGAAATTCAGACAATGTCAGATAACAAACAGTGGGATAATTTGAGCTATTTCCAGTTTTGCTGATGTTATAACTAAGACTTCTCTCACAGTGAGAAGTTGTACTAAACTTATATGCTCTAAGTATAGTAATGGTACAATAGTTATAGTGTCATTAATTATTGGATTAATTTCTAGTCTTTAAAAAATACAATACATAGAAAGAGAATTAAACTAAAGACATGAAGGGTATTTATGATTTTAAAAAGCCTGTAAGGACCAGCCCAGAGCTCAGCCCAGAATTCCTCATTCTTTTGCAAAGTGACTCAATGAAAAAACTTCAGAGTGCAGTAACTGTACGGCAACGTCCAATCGCAATCCCCCAGTGTAGTAGGAAAATGTAGGGAGGGAATGGCCTGATACCATTAGGCAAGCTGCAAAGTAAGATGAGGCCTGATCATTTCATACACTTGTTCTTTAATAAGAAGTGAAGAAACAGACTATTGCACTGAAAATGAGAGTTTTGCCTTCACTTTGATAAATCTGACACATTCTTTGCAGAAACACATCACTACTGCTGCCTGGGGGAGCCAGCACAGAAGTAGGAAACTGGAACTGTCTGTGATCTGTCAAGAAATGCACAGAAAAAAAAATTAGGATTGGCTTAGAAGTTAAAGATTTTTTTAAAAATAGGAAGTATAAAGTTATGTCCATTTGTCTTCTACTTTCTCAACCTTGATTCTAGTTTTATACAATTTTTTGCAAGTTATTTTTTCAAAGGAAGCTGAAAATGCAATCACATTTCCCAGATACTGGGCTTTAAGAAATCAGAGTATTATCATTCGCATTTATAAGGAGAAGAAGTACTACAGTGACAAGGTAATCTGACCTCTTACACAGCATAGACCTCAAGGTAATCTGACCTCTTACACAGCATAGACCTCATAGGAAATCTTTGACCAAATTCAGCATTTAAATTACAAGCAGTTCTTATTTCAAACATCACAACACTGAAGTGTTATTGCAAGTGTTAGTCACATTTTGGTATAAAATTACAGCCTATTTTCTATATTTTAGACACCAATTTAATCCACTGGCCAAGAAAATGGCCTTGCTGCAGTAAGGCTATTTAGCCTCTGGTAAGAGGGAACTACCAGAAATCCTCCATGAGAGGAGATGGAGGGAATGGCTGGCATGAAGGGGGGGGAAAATATGCATCCATGAGCATCTCAAAGTCACTGCTTCGAAGGGAGAGTCCCTTTGGGGAAGTGCAGCTTTCACTCTCTCTTCTTGCATTCAGAACTTTCCATCTCCATGTAAAAAGCCTTTACTTATGACCTACTTACTAAAAGAACTCTTTATCTCATTCATTATTTATAGTTTTATCAATCTTTCAGTTTCCTCCATATGGATTTGTAATAATTTTATGGAGTTGTTTTGTTTTGTTTTGCTCATATAGGACATGACTAAAAACACTGGGCTGTGAAAGGGACAACAACCAAGACCTCTGGACTACTGTGTGCCTCCAACAGACACAGCCCATCCATCTGTTTTCTGTGAGCCATTTATGGCACTTAAATAAGTGCCTCTGCGGAATAAAGTAGAATTCAAAGGAAAATTTCTGTACATTTATTTACCCAAAGTTTATTACATTACAGTACATTATTATTTGTATCCATGTGAATATTACTTTAATCTAAACAAGTCAGTCAGCAGAAATCTGTTTTCCATAATTCTGTATTGCTTGCCATTACTTATGTCTTCCTTTACTTTCTTATTAGTCAAGCCTCATACCAGCTGTTTCATTGTTTTGCCAAGGCTAAATTTAAGACTGATGAGCCTGTAATTCTTTTTGTCTTTCCCCTTCCTCTCTTTTTAGATTTGGCACAGCTTTAGCTTTGTGACACTTCGCTTCCCCACAGTTACTAGATTTAATGAAAAATAGCTTAATTTAATAAGAAAGGTTCTTATGAGCAAAATTAGAACGTACACAATTGTTATTTAATTGTTGGAACTGTATTAAATTCCTTCAGATTAAGAATTGAATTTCACATAATTTGCTCTGTACACAGAAACTGTCTTTATATAATATTATAAAACAAGTAAACATACTTTTAAAATGTATTTCACTAACAAAATATACACACAGATAAAAATACTCACACGTAACTTTATTTTGTGCACTTACATGTATTTTGTCTGCTACAGTATTTCTGAAACAGATGAAGTGATTATAAAAACACAGTGTCTTCATGTTGTTTCATAAAGCAAAAGAGAAATCTAAATTTTTTAAGAAATAAAAATGTTTTGCAAAGCCTATAAATGTAAAGCATGGACATGTCAATAGAGATTCATCCAACCAAATGCAACATACTGAGATTTTTGGTTTTTAAATATTTCACAAATTTTTTAATTTTTCATATCAAGCCCTGGAAGGAAAAAAAAGAAAGGAATGAACTGCTGAAGACTAATATTTTAGTCTGCTCTCCTAATTTTTTATTATTTTCCCTTTTTTAAGAAAGAATGAGAAAAACACCACCTTCAATAGTGTTGTTACTTGTATAAATTATCACACTTGGTGTTGGACATAGCTCTCCTCAGGTACTGCTGTTTCCATTAAAGATATAATCACTCTACATTTCCATGTATATTTGCTGCTAAATTTTGCCCACATGGCTGGTTTTTTATATTAATATTTTCAACCTCCTATCATTGTAACAGGTAGAAGACAGATCACTGGGTGTATTTTTAGGTATGTGTGTGAAAATATTGTATATGTATTCAAATACAGGGAGATTAAGGGAAATACCCATCATGGGTTTTGTGTATCCCTTAAATAGCAACATTAATAGTAGGTAGTAATTCTTTGTCAGCTTGGCTCTGCAATATGAGGGATCAGAAGAATCCAATCACATACATGATTTTGATAAAAAATGAAGTTCTGTAAAAACAATGGAGAGGCAAAGCTTGGAGGATGCAATGGGAGAGAATCACTGAGCAGAGGCTGCAGTTGAAGAATCAGGCTTTGACAGGCAGATATGGGAGAGGATGAGCAATTTAGACCTGATTCATTCAAGGGTGAAGCAGGGATGAGTTACCTGCAGAGTACTCAGAATTACTAAAATCAAGATTTGTCCTTGGTTAACCCAAAATTGTTTCTGTCTCCTTCTTAGTAACTATGCTTTCTCATTATTGGGAGCCTTGTACTTGTTCTTCCCATTCTTCTCTTCCTAGACATTTGAAAATGGATCTTTTTGAACTTGGACAGCTTTTATGTTGCGTGGTTCAGTGCTGACCATTTTTCCTATTTCATTTTAAGTTTTGTGACTTTGGGATTTTTTTAACAGGTTCTCAAAACAGTGGGTATAATTTTTAGTTGAGAAAAAATATAAAAGACCTAAAAAGCATCCAACCCTGTTTCAAGTCCAGTTGGGAGAGAAGATAAAAATGTGCTCTGAATGTGCAAAAGCTGCAAGACAATAATGAACAGTGCAGAAATTTTCTCATTATTTCTAGTCCAAGATTTTCAGTTTTATCTGTAGACAAATTCATGACATTTGAACTTTTAGACTGGAAACACTGGCTTTTTTCAGAGTGAGGGCCTGCACTTTTCAAAAGTGTCTGAACAGCTGAAAACATGGACTAGCGCAGCTGCGCATGGCTGGGATCAGGCAAGAAGTTAAAAAAGTTTAAATTTACTTCTTTATCACTCAGCTCCTACCTTCATGTTGTGGTAAATTCCTTTTCCCCATGGCAGGAGACTTGCTTTCCCGTGTGGTGAGCTTATGAAACAGATGTCAAGATCTCTATCAGAGAAAAGTTGTAATGTTGTACATCATACAAAAAGTAAGCAAGTCTCCCAGTTTGAAATCTTGTGGATCATGATCTGTCTTACGTAAGCACATCTCCTATGGAAAGTATGTGTTTACACTTCATACAAAACAAGAAAAAGGACAAGGATGAGGTGGACAAACAGGTGTTACTTGAGCTAAACAAGCAAACATAAAACCCCAAACAAACAAACAAAAAGCACTGAATCATCCATCTCCATTTAAAGCATGAGCCTGTCTCTCCTAGTTGTGCAGCAATAAAACTGCAAAGACCAAGCTTTAATCATACTAATCTTACCCTGCTATTTATACACATGTAGTGTTTCTTTTTCTTGCATCTAACATGAACTCAAACTTCCTTATATGTATTTTCATCTCGTCTTCCTCAATAATTACACATACATATTTTTATGTTTTCTATCCTTCCATATATGCACACAGATGGAGGCAGTAGGCCTGGTTCTCTGGATAATCACTGCAAAGAATGTCAGCTGCTAGATTATGCAGCTTCTGAGCCGGCTGAATGGAAACAGTAGGATGGGTTCCCTATCCATCCATCTCAGGTGAAAAGCTAAAACGTTGGAGAATTTGTATAATCCCATCAGAATACACTGTCAGCTTGGTACAGCTTTATCTGCAGTGCATGTCAGGTGTATCTTAGAAAAAAAAAAGTCTTTTCCATCCTATAAGTGGAGGATGAAATGACAGCAATGATGTGGAGCAAAGTTTCAGATTAGGTTTTATAACCTACAAGGACTGATGTACACAGTTCTAGGAACAGGAGGCTGATGAGATTGCAAGAATCATAGAGTAGTTTGTCTTACAAAGAACTTTTATAAAGCATCTAGTCCAGCCCCCATGCAATGACTAGGGACATCTTCAATTAGATCAGGGTTCTCAGAGTCCCATCTGCCCTGACTCTGCATGTTTGCAGGGATGGGGCCGCATATTTCACAGTTTCACCACCCTCATCATAAAAAACCGCTTCCTTATATCTTGTCAAACCCAAACCCTTATTTTAAAGCAATTTCCCTCGTCCTTTTGCTAGAGGCCCTGCAGAAATAGTCTGTCCCCATTTTTGTTTTGTACTAAACTTGTACTTTCTTGTACCCCTTAAGTACTGAAAGGCCTCAATAAGATCTGCCTGGAGCGTCCTCCTGGCTGAGCAGCCCCAACTAGCCAACTGGTCTCTTAATAGGAGAGAAGTTCCAGCCCTCTGACCATTTTTGTGGCTCTCCTCTGGACCCATTCCAATAGGTCCATGTCTTTACTGTGCTAAGTGTGCCAGAGATGAACACAGCACTGTAGGAGTGGCCTTACCAGAGAGAAATAGAAGGGAAGAAGCCCCTCTCTCACCCTCCTGGCCACACCGGTTTTGATTCAGCCCAGGATGAAGCACTTTTTGGGCTGCAAGGGCACGTGGCTGGCTTATACTGAACTTTTTGTCAGCAAGCTCCCCTAAGTCTGTCTCCTCAAGGGGCTGTTCTCAATCCTTTCATCCCCAGCTTGTAAATGAGGCAAAGATGGACCCAGACTCCACTACCCATAAGCTCACTGTTACCCATGCAAGGTATGATACAGCTAGGACTGCTGTTCATGCAGCAACCTAGCATCCAATTTGAAGAAAAGGCAAATCCCTGGTTCCTGAGGTTATTCCACTCATTAGATCATGGAGAGACTCTCATCGGGCTTACTAATCACTTCAGCTGCTATAGTACTTTGGGTTCTGCAGAAATGAGAGATAACAGAGCAGAAGACTCTCAAGCTCATTGCACAGAGGTGCCAAATCACAATTCTTAAAATGGAGACATTTAGAAAATAAAATGGCAGCAATTATTGACACTTGCTGATAGTGCTGAAGCATGACATGAATGAATGTATGCATGCAGAACTTCCAGTATTGCACATCTAAGAAAAAAATAAACTGCTTGGTTTAAACCCCAAAGATGAACAGATCATTTCCAACCATCAATGTGCATTTTCCCTCACTTTTTCTGCTGGCAACAAAACATTTATTAATTATATAGGATGAGCTATGGTGTAATTATGCCAAGTTCAGTATTTGACAGAAACTATTTGGGACACTAATCATTGATTTTGACTATAGCTAAAAGGACAGAACATGGTTGTTTTTTTTTTTTTTTTTCTCTTAATCATTTGTATGTGCACACATGTATGAAAAATGGGCTCTGCCATCCAACTGGGAAGCTATAAATTCACCCTTTTAATTCTCCCAGCAAGAGCATGTGTGAATCTCCAAATATAGCTTGTTATGATTAGTGGATTGGCACATCACTGCAAGGAAAAAAAAAAAAAGACACTGAAGTAAAGCCACATTAGGAATATGGGTGAGGACTATCAGGCCATGTGAATTGCGATTTGTTAAACATGCATTACTGTATAGGTTTAGGGACCTTCAAAATGTGAAAAATTGTAACAGAAGCGAAGTAATACCTCTTATTTAGATAATTCATTATTACTCGAAAAGCCTGAGGGAGCTGGAGAACTGCCATAGCAAATGGAAATTGTCTTTGCTAATATAAATTAATTATGATTCCAAGGAGGCACTAATGGGAACAAGCAGAAATATCTAACATCACTCTGTAAGACAACAGCAGAATGACATCCAAAGATCCAGCTTCACTTCAAGTGACAGTGTGGACTAATCAGACCGGAGAGGCCAACAGAGCTCAATTTGTCTCAGCTTTCCTTTTCTCTTAGATCTTGCAGACGGCTGATTTCACACTTCAGATACTTGTCAATTGTGCATGGTAGCCCTGGTCCAATTGAAGATAAAAACTCATAAAAGATCTTTCAAACTTTAATGCACATATGTACGTGTATAGTGGCCTGTGTGGTACTATTCCCAGGCCAGACTACTTGGGTGTCTTCAATTAATTCTTCCTTAGAAAAATGTTTTGTAACGTGCATACACAGATAGAGTTGTGCTGTACGTTTCTCTTCACCCTTGCAAGACTGATGCAATACTCTAAACCTCCCACCCGTTCAATTTTAGAATATTGTGTTTGTTACAGTCCAAGCCACAGTTTGAACACCCTACATCAAACTGAAAAACCATGTGTGAAGCCTAAAGAGCTTTAAAATTTATTTATCCAGGAGTAATTATTTCAAACTTCTAAGAAGAACCTATCAGTATTGCATATGTTCTAGTAATTCCAGGCTAGCTAAGGAGATGTTTGCAACGTGTGCTGGACCACAGTTCCAAGAGCCCTGATCTTGCAGGGCAGAGCAGAAATGCAGAGAAACCTAGACCAAGTTTTGAAGGCAGTATGCCTCCACTAGAACAACTCTGCTCCTGACTGCATTTGCTCCTCAGCAAAGACAGTCATGTTGGCTACTGTGTCACGATCACTGGCCTCACTGACCACCTGGGCCAGGTTGGCTCTGCTCCTATTCTCAGAGGATAAATATTCTCTCTAACTCCTCCATACATGTTTCTACTGAAAACTGGAATAATTATAGAAATGTAAAACTGTACTTCACCTCCTTTTCAGACATAAGTCATGAATAACAATTTGAGGATAATTCTAAATGCTATATATTTGTATTCTGGGCTATTTTGGGTGATAAAGCAGATAAATTCTTTTTGGAACAACTCTGGAAGGAGGTTAGGCTTTTAAAATACTTCCTAGGTATGCTGTACCTCCCTACACAACTCTGAGCTAAAGCTTCCAGGAATTGTTGTGGCCAAGAATGCAGGTTATTTTCCTGGTGTTGCACTGAAGAGCTTCGTATTTCCATATTCTTACTTCTATGTTCTACTTTCAAATGCAGAGTGAAGGAACAAAGATTTTTCAACTGTTTCTACAGCCTCTACTGCTAACAGGCTGTTAGCATGGGAGAGTGTGCACCATCTCTCCAAGATAGTCAATGTGGCTGGGTTCAATCCACTGCAGGCTCAGAGCTCTGCTTGCTGCCATCATGTGTCTAGAGGACAAAGAGGAGCTACGTAGCTGTAGTGGGTTAACCTCAGCCAGCAGCTGAGCCCCTACCCTGTCTCTATGTCACTCTCCCTAGCAGGATGGGAGAGAGAATCAGAAAGACAAAAGCAAAGGAAAAATAAAAAGATGGATTGAGACAGAGACAGGTCAACAAGTGAAGGTAACAAGAAAAGGGAAAACCCCATCCAAAAAAGCAAAAAAACCCCAACCCTGAAACAAAGAAAAAAACCCCAAGTAACGCAAAGGCAATCATGTGCCACCTTCCATTAGCTTACTGATGCCCTGCCAGTCTCTGAGAAATGGCTACTTTGGAAAAATTTGGTCCTCACTCCCCCTAAGGTTTATTGCTGAGCATGATGTTAGACTATATGGAATGTACTTTTGGTTAGTTTGAGTCAATTGTCCCAAACATGTCCCCTCGCAGTCTCTTGCCCACACCCAACCAACTCACTGAGGGGGCAGAATGGGGTAGAGAAAAGGCACCAGCACTTATCAAATACAGTTCAGCAGCAGCTGACACACTGATGTGTTATCAACACACTGGTTTGGCATCAATGAAAAGCACAGCAATATATGTGTTGCAATAGGGAAAGCTCCATCCTAACCAGACCCAAAGCAGTGGTTCACCACAAATGGTACAGCTGTGAAAAACTAATATACAATAGCTTGAAGTAATCAGAGGAACAACTCAGGACAATGGGGCTTCACACTGTAATGCACCCTGGTGTCTCTCCCAGTGGGACTACCTTCAGGAGTGTAATTTCTCTGGGCTGTCTACCCTACTGACATGCAATAAGTTAAGAAAATAAATATTTCTAAGCGTATATGAAACTGAGTACCCTGCCAAACTTTCATACCATACAAGAGACATCACCCCATTTTTCTATCAGTATTGGGAAGCTTCTTGCCTGAGCCTGTGGTTTCAATGACTGATTATTCTCTTTTCTGAAAAAGCTGGATGAAACAGGTTTTGTCTAGAAATTGATAGTTTCTTGGAGAAACTTTGAGCAACTTCTTCCTTTGTCTCACAGTCAAACAGCAACATACAAAGTACTAGTAAGAACAACTTTTTCTTCTATTAATGCCTTCTTGGGTCTCAGCACATCGGGAGACAATTCAAAGAGCCGAGAATAAAAAGTACATAAACATGGCACTTCTTTATAATCCACAGTGTAGAAGGTACTACATTTCTGGCAGTATTTCAAAATATTTGAGAGGTAAACCTGTGAAAGAAGAATCATAGAATCATGGAATGATGTGGAATGGAAGTGGATTTTAAAGATCATAATTTTCCTGTCATGATTTTCCATTCCAAACTTCCTGTCATGAGCAGGGACACCTTCTCCTAGAAGGTGTTTCTCAAAGCTCCAACCAACTCAGACTTAAAACAGTTCTCACCGGAACTGCGGCATCTAGTGCGATTTTAGAATCTCAAAGATTTTGAGACCTCTACCAAGGAGTAAAGAATATAAAGCAGGGTTTAAGGGTGAGGCATGCCTCTCTGAAATACACAGGACATACTGCAGCATCTACAGTAACTCAGCTGAAATGAGGAAAGTGTTCCAAGAGTTTGTGTAATCCAGGCACGTATTCAGTTTGAAAATACTAAGAGCTTTTATTATAGAACAACTCCAGATAAGAGGATTTTGATTTGTAAGAGGATAAAACAATTTTAAGAGAAGACAGAGGGTTTTCAAAAACTATTGTGTAGTTATTAGTCCTAAATACTGTAAAAGGACAGTAAAGAAGCTTTTCCAAGTCTTTCCTAAGACAGACATTTAGTTTCCTTATACCTCAGTAAGATAATGTACAATGGCTTGTATCTGGTTATCCAAGATTACATAACCTGGCCAAAGGTACAGCCTATGAATCAAAATAAAAACACCCAGAAAAAAAATTGCAGCTTCCATCAAATACCAAAAGTGAATAGGAGTTTTATATTTAGGTCTTCTGTAAAACTTTAACACCTTCATGGAAAACATCAAGCACAAGGGAGAAAAATAAAAAAATGAAGGTAAATGGGAAATATAGATAAGAGATTATTTGCTGTGTTTCAGCCAAAGAAGTTCCTTTAAGCAAGCTACAATACCTTCCTTTTTATCAATGTGATATATGTTGTATTTCACTGAATTAAATGAGCTCAGGCAGCACTACAAACTTCCATAGTCTCACAAAAATGAAAAGAGGAGAAAGAAATGTTTCTTTAACACTATTTAGTGTGAAAAGTAAATTCCAACCTGGCCTGAGATGTACACTTATCAACATTAAACAGAGCAAGCTGTATGTCTCACAGAGTTGTTTTTTGTCTATAAATTTACTACAAAAGAGACATGATGGCTATGCAAACAAATCTTCATACAAATTTGCTTTCGAATAGAATCTTATTGTAAAGATCTCAGAGATGGGGAAAGTGTGGTCACCTCTAGGCAACCCTGAAGAGTTAGGGAGGGAGATAGACTACAGAAACTAACCAAATGGAAGAGTGCCTGTTTAGGTTGTTTATGAACTGATCACTCTTCGCTGTCTCTAAAGTATTAAAAAAAGAGAGAGAACTGCCAAGGTGAAGTATCATTCCATTGAAGGAACTCATTTATCATTGTGTTTAAGAACTTGTGCTGTCAGCCTCGATAAATGAAATGGTCCATTGATATAACTCAAATCACTGATGTGTGGCTCCAATATATAATGCTTAATTAGGTGTACTAGATTAACTTCTTTCTCTGTAAAGTGTTTGTGTTTTATGGAATGAGCCATTTAATTAAAAAGACCCAGATAGAACATTGGCTTTTGTCATAGCCAAGCCCTTTGATTACCAGTAAAATTCTCAAACTAAAAAATCAAGTGAAGGAAAATTCAGCTAACAGTTGAGAAGATTTTTGTCTCCCTGATAATATATGAAGTTCTTTACTTATTTTATATGAGATGTTTTGAAACTATTCTTTGAAAGGTGATTTCTTTCATTCATGTCTGGAATTTAGTATGTGTAAATGGGCAGAAACTCATATTAGTTACCTCAGCTGGTACTGGCTACAGTGAGCAGAGAAACAAACTTCTATAGTGCCTATCGAAAACTAGAATATGTATCTAAGATAAATGTGAATAGTTGCCCTTTTGGGATGCCTTCTCTTTCCATTTACTCTAGAGAAACTATAGACAATAGATAACCACTAGCTCAGACAAGACATCTCATGTACTAATAAAAAATTCAAGTTAGATAAATACTGATGATACAAACCACTGAAACATAAACTTCCAAATAAATCATAGGAGATTTCAAGCTTACAGTGAATAATTACTTTTTTTTTTTTTTCCAAAACAGTTGAGCATAATAGCAATAGAGTATTCAACCCAGGGTACATTAATATGGCCATGCACACTCATCAGGCTTTTGACAAGAAGGAATTTTGATAGCAGGTTGAAAGGGTAAGCTATTTGATATGCCTTTTCTGATAAGAGGATGGAAACATTCCATACATATATATATTTCCCTGTGACTGTTTCCTTATAAAGGCCTTTTTGTAACAAAATCACAACATCATAATTTTCCTGCTACATCATCCTTTTGGTTCACCAGAGTAAATTTAAATTAGAAATAATTAAAAGTTACAGCTGAAGTCAGAGTCACTAATGGCTTCTTTAAAATTTGTAACTCTCTGTATCTGTTTGTAGCAACCGTGACAAAGTCTTATGATAAACAGAAGGAACTGGGATACAGAAACTATGATATTACACCAGGTTATTTGCCTTTTTAGTACTTCATCCATCCTCAGATTTAGAGACCCTCAAGAAGGCACTTGTATCCACAAGCACCAGTGAAGAAATTTTTGGTGGTTGTAGTTGCTTAGGATATAACTCCTAGAAAGTAGCAATATGTATCTCTAGGCAACAGAAAAAAGCATGTCAAGTCTCTTCTAGTGAAGCTTTCTACCCTTTCAAAACCTTCAATATTGTTAACTAGAAGGGAAAAATATATAATAAAATCCAGTAAAAATCAGATGTAAAAGTAATATTTTTCTGATTAAAAGGTCAGCCTATGACAGGTAATTTGCATGGATTAAAGCATTTATTTTCTGAAGATGTGTTTTACTGAAGTTAGATATAAATTAAAAATCATTGATTTTCTAAAAAACATCATAAGGTGTATCTTCTCACTCACATGTTTCTATCCCTGTATATATTTATTTTACTTATCAGCTTCACTAGAAATCTTGAAATTCACAAGTACTCTCTGTTGCTATTACATTTTACCTGATAGTTTCCTTGGAATTTTATAATATCATTCAGTCCATGTGAGTGGAACCTAACTACCACAGACCAGAAATCCATCCCCATGGAGCAAGTCAGAGGAGGAGTGTAGGCTTTTACTTCTAAAAAAACCTTAGATATGTTTGTAAGTAAATAATTAAATTAAGTCATCCTTAGCAAGGTTTTTCAGTGTTTTGTTTTGGTTTTGGGTTTTTTTTTTTCATTTTAAATTAAAAAATCACAGTCAAAATGACTGAATGACAGGGAAGCTGCTTGGAGGTAATGTTCATCAACTCCCAATTAATTTTTGTTTCTTTATTTATTGTTCTGACTTTTTTTGTAATGGTTCAGTGTAGTATCTTTTTTACCACTGTCCTCAAAGTATAACTTCAACAGAGGAAATTTTGGAGCCAGACCTCCTCCAGCTATTTTCCATCCAGGATCACAATGTTTTGTAGTTATAAAGCTGTGAGAACACATCTATGGAAACTGTGTAATTTAAAATTATTTAGTTGTTCAGGAGTATTTTGCAATTGAATTTAGGTTAAATATTAAGCAGACACCTGTTCTCCAAATAGGGAAGGAAGAGAGAAACATTGGTGTATGAAATGAGTACCAGCATCAATGAAAACAGTTTAACATAAGAATGCCTAAAACATAACCCTGCAGTAATTTTGTGAGAGTTTAAAATGTGTATCTCAAAAACTCAGTTAAAGCTTCCTGCTTAAGATTTAAAATGAACAGATGTATTTTTCAGACTCTCTGGAACATAGATCATGAACTGAGAAAAATCAAAACTTTCTGTGCTTGCTGAAGTCTCCCTCTTTAAACAAAGAGATTACCAATAAGAAACCAGTGTTCATCTTCAGGCTTTTCTTTCAGCTTTTTTTTCTTTCTTAGAAATAGTTTACTTTTCATCTTCAGGAGAGCTGTGCTCACTTTTCTTGTTTAGGTGATAATGCCTCCATCGTTGCTCCTCAAACCCTTGAATTTACTTTAACATTTTTTGCAAGACAGAATTGTGTTACCCCTATTTTACAGGTGAAAAACAGAGGCATTGAAAATCTACGAGAGAGCTCAAAACCCCTCATTAAGTACTTCTTATTTAAGCATTTCAGTATCTCAGGACTGGGATTCAGATTCATCTTAATTTTAGCAAGCAAGATGAAGCTCCTAATTTAGAAACCTATTTATCTTCACTGGATTTTGTTGTCAGCCAACCGAGATAGGTTTCATCTGACTGAACATTTGAATGACCCCCAGAGGACAGTTAAGCTCCTGTATGTGATTTCCTCACTACAATGCCCAGTGTGCAGTGGGGTGAATCTGTACTTTGATGCGTGGATCCAGGGCACTCAGAATGGCTGTGCAGGTGTCATATGCTTCCTCTCACTAGGAGTATCAGGAAAGCCCCTCTGCTGGATGCCAGGCACTCTTGAATTCAAGCACTCTGGTCACTACCAGTGGATGTGAAACCTCCAAATGCCATCTGAATGCCAAATCCCTCAACTGCCTGGGAATCAGAGCACACACTCTCCAGTGCTTGTTAAGTAGTCTGACAACAGAGCCTCTGAATTACATTTGCTCTTTTTTGTCATCCCTCTTGCCTCAGGGCTGTAGCATTTTGCCACTGCTTCCAAAGAAGCTACCAGTGTCCCTATGCAACCTGCTCTGTAGCCTACTGCTCTGAACACTGTGAAGAGGCACGACACGAAGGAGGACTGAGAACCAACTGATGTCTCCTGCTTCGAGAGTGCTCTAAGGGGCTGCATCTTTGCAGGAGAGGATTTTTTTCTCAGTAACAAAACAAAACCAAATCAAACCCAAAAAACAACCAATGAAACAAACAAAGATACCAAACAAAGAAACCCAAACAAGAATGACAAGTGTCTAAAATTAAAACAATTGCCTGCCACCAATCAAATGATGCCCAGCCAGTCCCAGAGGACTGATTCCCCCCCCCCCCCCCACCACCCATCCCCCTAGTTTACTGATAAGCATGATGGCATATGGTGTGAGATATCCCTTGAGTCAGTTGGTGTCAGCTGTCCTGTCTTTGCTCCCTCCCAAGTCCTTGTGCAGCCCCAGCCTCCTCACTGACAGGTTGGGATGGGGTGAGAAGCAGAAAAGGCCTTGACATGGTGTTAATGCTGCTCAGCAACAAGTGAAACATCCTGAATCATCAACACTGTTTCCAGCAAAAATCCAAAACACAGCACTACACTTACTACTGTGAAGAAATTTTGCTCCACTCAGGCCAAGCCAGGGTATTTTTATTCTAAGTGGATTTTTATGAATGAATGTTTTATGCTCTGTAGCATCTCAAATGCTTTTAGTCAAATTCTTTTAACAAGTGTGCAAAGTGCATTTATTCAAACAAAACAGGTTTGCTGCATATGAAGTTTTATTTTTGCAAATGTGACATACCCTTAAAATTTGTGGTAATGTTACTGTTATATGTTAAACAAGTATCAGTTTGGCAAGACAGTGAGAAAATTTTCACTGTATTTTTAATGTTAGAACTATTCTGCTAGTTTCCCATGCATCACGCTGAGTTCCATATTTAATTGGCATGAATGTGTTAATCAGAAATGCAAGAAACAAGTTTATGAATGGAAAATTGTTCTGGAGGGTCTAATTTATTTTTCCTATCAGTCATTGTAACAAATGGGAGTATTGCAAAATAATCAAAATTCTCATATATTTAAAATTTCCACGACAACTGAAGATGATCTTTTCTATTGCTGGAATATAATCCATTGGAGTCTATCAAACAACAAAACATATGTCTAATTGTCAAATAATCTTTGACAATAAATTTTTTTCGGAGTGGCAACTGGGAAACTAGGACGGGGCTTAGAAAAAGTAGAAAAATATTAATTTCATCATTGTCTTCCTAGAGGTGAGAAGAACAATAATTTTCCATATCCCATGTTCTATGTAGATGACTAATCTGTAGTGTTCTTTGATGTTCTTTAAAATGCTAAGAAAAAGTCTATACAGTCACTCAAAATCACTATAAAGACAGATAAAACTCTTGCAGAAACCATTTGTACCGTGGGCAGGCACAGGGCAGTGTCTTTGCTAAAGGTTAGTTCATTTCCAAAGGTTCTGCTCCAGTGGGTCTGAGAGGTCAGTCCCAGCTCACAGCTGAGTAGCAGAGAGCTGCATGTCTATGAAGTGAAGATACAGGGCAGGTTTAGACTCAAATATAACCTCAAGCTGGTGCATTAAATCTGTGGCCTTGGATAATTCAGTATTCATTACACTTAATCTGAAGACTCCTGGGAAGGGAACTATTATTGTGTAGGGTAAATGGCCAATAGTCTTTCTCATTCAAGGCATGTTTTTGTGTTTAAATAATCATCCTTGGACACTGTGGAAAGCATCCTGAAACAGAGATCATCTCAGCTGTGTTCTAAGAATCAGCAGTGAGAGCATTCAACAGAGATTTGAGAGAAGGAGAAGTAATCTTTGCTCTTTCTGATATGTTATTTCCCCTTTCTGTTTCAGCCTCATGTACAGCCATGTGCAAGACTTTTACAGCTCAAACTTGTTTTTAAATTCTGGAAGGATTTATATTTTGACCAGAAACCATATCCATTTTTCACACTGATACTTAGATTCTCAAGGGAGATACCTACTTTCAGCTAGTCAAAATTTTCTGATTATGGAATATATCTGGGAACTTCAAGGCAGTTTTGCTCACAGTATCAGTTTACAGAAGAATTATTAGACAAGTCAACAGTCAGCTTACTTGTAGTCAAGGAGCAGCAGACTCTTAAATCAATATTACTCTCTAGCCTCTTGCTGCTGACACATCATCCTAATTAACACTCTTTAGTTCAGCTTATTTGCTTTTGTGTATCCAGTTGTTGATTTTTCCAGCAGATAGCATTCGTGAGGTGGGGAGGAAGAGAGAGGGGTGGACATGGAAAGAACATCAGGGTGGACCTCCTTTTTCTTCTCACACATGTGATGTGATCTGCTGCCAGTTGCTTTGGGTCTCCTCTGAAAATCCCTGACACCTGCTGACAATCAGCAATGCACAGAAGTTACCTGTGTCTGGTTACATTGGCCCTGGGCCTGTAGCTGTGAGTAGCAAATGAAGTCATTCATATTACATAGACTTCATAAAAAAGAATCAATGTCAACTGTGCTGTCAGCACCTTTCTGATGGTGTCCTGCTCAGCTGGGCTTTAAACAGTTGCCACAAGTGTTTCTCCACTGCACTGTACTTACTGTTATTCAGCAAAAAATTCAAGTCCATTAGTATGTTTCATGCACAGCCTAAGCTGTAAATGACTTTGCAAGGCAGTGGGGAAATGGGCCTCCCCTGGAAGAATGAAAGGTTTCAAAACTTAATACTCAGTTTTCAACAGAGCCTGTCCAAAAACGTTCCAGCATTTTCTTTGGGCAAAAGAATAATCACCCTTCCTCAGAAAGCACATACCCATAGTTTCTTACTCTGGAATTCTTGGCAGACATCTCCTTCATCACCTACACCTTTAACAGGGCAGATTTTGGGCCAAATTCTACCCTGGTTCACTGGCCAGACTGACATACAACTCCACAAAATTCATAGGAACTCTGCAGATGTCCTAATGAATAGTGGAATCTCACACTTCAGGTCTATCAAGCCTCTTGGAATTTCCCCAGTTGTGTTTCTGAAATTGTTTTTGATATAATTATTCTCATGTGTGTTCTCATCATTACCTGCCTTATTCAGCCTGGTGGGAGGCAGTGTCTTGCAGATGTTCCTGCTGTCTCCCTGTGGAGATGAAAAGAACAATGGTCTGATTGCCATCCAGAATTTTTATAACTTTGTAACTCACTTCTTGAAATTAAGTAATTAAACAGAAAAAAATACTGACTTTTTATGTAGACAAGTTTGCATGTTACTTCCTGAAATAGTCTGTGACTGTTACGGCCCTGAGTCACTCAGGGTCTCTCCATGGTTCAATCATAAATATTGCTGCTGAAATATAAAGTATTTTGAGCATTTGCCAACATGTAACTTTCCTAAAGTGTGTTTACAGAGTGTAGGAAAAAAACAATCCTTGAAAGCATGAAGTAAAAAAAGATTATTCTCCTTCTGCACCTGCTTAACTTTCAACAACTGAGTGAATCTAGGGATTTCATTCAAGTCTTCAAAACACTATTACCATATAAAGCATTCAGTAGCAGACTGAGATGCTGAGTTTAGCCTAGATTAAAATATTCAGAAGAATATGGCAGACAGCTGGGAAGGGCAACTCAGAACATGCATGTTAAATTGGAGTTCTAACTCCCCTTTTACTGATAAATTTAAAGAGAGCACCTAAACTAGTTGCTTGAAACCGGTCCATTCTACTTTCATTTGAGAATTTCTGGGTGTTTTATCACAAGACTTTTCATCATTTTTGTCTGTGTGATGGATCCTTGGCACTAAAGAGAGGCAGTCCAAGTCTTCTCCAGTTCCTGCCTCCAAACTCTGTCCTTGAAATTACCACCACAAATTCAGGTAAGTGTGAGAAACTCTACTCTAGAAAGGAAGTGAATCATCTTTTGCAACTTCACTGTGTTGATTAAATGTTGTTGCTTACTAACTGTAAACTTTTCTAAATCAAAAATAAAGCATCAGGTTGAATAGGAGATGGAAGTAGCAAGACAGACCTCAACTCAGTGAGGTTTTATATCTGCTGTTGGAAAATAGTCTTCTCCCAAACATTTTGGGTTTTATTACCCACATCAGTTCTTTTTTCCCTCTTATGCTAGATTTTTTTCATGTTTAGAGAATTTCTCTATAAAAGACAACAAATGCCTCTCAGTGGAAATGCCCACGCATGGAAAGCAGCTGATGAAACAGCAACTTAGAAGCAATGATTGCGTCTATGTCATTCTAAATGGATTTCAAACCAGTGTGCCCTGAAACAGGCCTAAACTAGATCTTGTTTCACTCCTTGTCTAACTGTCCTCTGCTTAGCATGCAAGTCCTCAGGGCTAGGAATCAGTCTTCACAGAGTACTTGTAAAATTTCTAGCTTGGTAAGACCCTGGGCCATATTCTGATCAGGCAGTCCCTGCAGACTGGGATCACCAAAGTAATTTCATCTCCTTGGTTCCACTAAAGCACCATCCTTGAGTGGGAAACTATGTCTATAGACATAATCTATATGTTTAAACACAAGGTCAGTGTGGTTCTTTGGGCTGTGGTTCTCCAAACAAATTTGACACACATGACTTTTTCCTATATATAATGTATACATTATATATACATTTAGGTTTTCAAACACACAAGCCAACTGAAATGCAGCCATAATTTCAGAAGTTATTGTTTTCTATTTGTTGGGTTACAATATTGAATAAAATGTTCCACATACTCTGCAGGCAGATATCAGTAAGAACATAGCCACTGCCTGGAGATATTACAATTGATAAAATTCGAGACCGCCAAAGGGATAAGAGCAGAAAACAGGAGAAAAATAATAGATATATTCTGCAAAAACCTGGTCTAATAACATTAGACCAATTTTAAAGCCATTTTATATAACATCTTAAAATTGCATCCAGGCTCTACTATAACTGAAGCTACAGGTTAGATTCACCTTTCATTACAGCAAATAGCAAAATTCCTATTCATTTTAGAACTCCATTAGGGTATTAGGGCAAAGGTTGATTAATGGATGAGTCTTTTTACTTTTTTTTTTTTTTCAGAGCAGCACAAAAGTCTGATAGTCCAATCATCTTCACCCTGCTCTAAAACTCTGAAGAGCTTTAAAATATTAACTGAACCCTTAATTGCCCACATAGCAGTCACCCATGTATAATTTTGTTGCTTTCTTAAATCTGAACACAGACTCAGGTTTGTGCAGGTGGCCAGAGTAGCTTCCCCAGGTGCTGTCAGGGTGCCTGCAGCACCTAAAGCATCTCCACTCCAGGCTGCCTTGCCAACTCCCCCAGCCCACCAGACACCTGAGCCCGGACGGAGTAATCAAAGGCTCACCAGAGAAAACGAGAGGACTCCTCGCAAAGCAGATCCAGCAGGGTTTAATAAAGGAAAATCCAAGGGTCCAGGTGAGGTGAGGAGAGAAACAGGAGCAAGCAGGAACACAACCCTGGCCAAAAGGAACCAGTGGTTCCGGGGAAGCCAGAAGTAGGGATGGGGCCAGGATACATATCTGGGAGAAGGTAGGTGGGGACAGGGTGCAATTTATCCAATGGGGAAAGGGAGTCAGGGGTGGAGTTAAGGTGGATTGACATGGGATAAACCAATGCGGGAGCAGAGTGGGAGGGGTCTCTCAGAGAAAGCCAATGGAGGAAGAGGAAGCACAGAACTTTCTGGAACTGGGGATGAACAGCAGTCTATTGACAAGAGCACATTAACAGGCAAAGAAGTATGGGGAATCATGCTAGCCTCTCTCCTGAACTTCAACAGAGCTTTCCTTCCATGGCATTCTAGGTTCATCTGCTCCCTGGCTGTTTCCCATGGGTTTGAGTAGTTGCAATTTCAAATTAAGGAACTCAATGACTATTTTCTGTACAGAAAATTTCCTTTTTTTAAGCATGACTAAAAATTCTAAGATTTTTTTTCCTTTAGATACCAAAGGTGCAATCTGAGATGGCGTCATCAAAGTAAGTGAATTAGACTGCAAGGCCACCAAATTTTGCATGCCCTATCTTGCATTCCTTTCTTTCCTATGCTCTCTAAACTCGGAGCAGTCTCTTCTAAAGAAGTCTTTTCTGGCTACAGCCATTGCTTTTTACTGACCTCCAGAGTACTGAGATCAACAATTTGCCATCCACAAAGCTATCCAACAGGTCCACAGCAAGAGATGAAGATGTATCTAAATGAAGATAAATGGGATCAAACCTATCTTGCTACCCATTTTTCTTGAGATGGAAGGTAAGAAGGTCTGTGGTGCCAAAAATCAAGACAGAGAGAGGAGATGGGCTCATTGAGGGATGCATCTTAAGAGAAAGATCCTCATCACAAATTTCTCATCCCCATATATTGCTTTGCCTGAGCTCATTCACCTTAGTCTATAGTACTTTGGAGAGTTTCCTTCTGCTGCAGAACAAGAATGGACATTCAAGATAGTTTATCTGTCTTCACTTGTTTTAAGGAGTGCTTCCTACCATTTAGCATAAGTGATCTTAGCACCTGAATTCCCAAAGCAACCTTCCATTGCCCTCTTTTTCCTCTTGAATCTTCAATTTAAAGCTGTACTTATTTCATCAACCTCTTGCCTTATACCAGCAGTAGGTTGCAATATTTTCCATGACATTGCACATTCTGCAGGTCTGGATTAAAAGATGGATTTTCTGTTTATCACAGGGAAGATTTTATTAAAACATTTGTGTTCATCCCTGCATGTCAGTGTGTATTCCAAAAGCATAACCTTCCCTGTTCTATTTATTTCTACATAGCAGGCAAAAGGTTTGCTCCCACAAATTGCTCCCAGCCCACTCCAGACATCACCTCTGCAAGATGGGGACAAAGACCATTATTGTCTTCCTAAGGCGACGAAAGTGCTCTAGTGATGCAGGAATAGACAGAGCTGAGCCTGCGAAAAGGATTTCAGATTTTTCAAGCTGGGCTCAGAAACACAGTTAATGAACATTGCTGTCAATGTAATTCATGGGCTTAGTTTCTGTATGACCAAAAGAACTAGAAAGGTTGGAGTAATGTTTTGAATTCCAATGTCAATTGTAATTTATCTTATTTAAAAAAGGAAAACCTCCTTCCTGGGTGATCTGAAGAAAATTCTTCACTGGAAACCAGACATGATAATAAATCACTTCTTGGTTTTCTCACATGAATAATTTGTGTCTTGTTATGCAAAGCCTGGAAGCTAATTTAAAGTTGAGAGCAGAAATACACTAATAATCAATGTCTCTCATTTCCAGATTTGCTTTTCAGAGAGGAAAAACACTGTAAGAAATCAAATTAAATACTGGAAAGGGAAGGAACAGATATCTGACATGTTAAAGCTTAGCAGTTGTAATGCTGCAACACAACAAGCAATGTAGCAAATAATGTGATTGGGACAATGTCACCTTGAGCTTCAGTCCCTCCCTCTGAATTTATATGTCTCTTAAAAGGAATCATAGTATATCTTACCTTTACACTGGAAAGGAACTGAATGCATAGCAGACAAGGTCAGGGCACTTTAAACACTGAGTTATAGAAGGGAAAAAATTAACTTCTTTTTTTTTTTTTTTTTTTTTTTTTTTTTTTTTTTTTTTTTTTGGTGGACAGGTAATTTTTCAGTCTGATCAGTTCCCTGGTCATTTCCATTGCACAGCAGTCAAATTCATGTGCCAACACAAGATCAGGAGTGGAAGGGGGCCACATACAAGCAGATGGAGTGAGAGTGGCTCAGGACTGCTTCCAATGGCTGCTCTGGGTCATGTCAGCTGGGAACATACATCAAACTGCATATGAACTGTTGCCTGCTCTCACTTTGGACAAGCTGTGAGAAAGAGTATGACCTTAAGTTGTAAACACAGAAATCTGCCAAGTGATTTTTGCTTCTGGAATATCACATTGTATGGGCCAGATTCAGGTGGCCTGCTCCACCAAAATCTTTCCACCAGATGTTTCCCATCAGTTGTGATTGCACCCCACTCAGCACCTTACTTAGCCCTTCTGAAGGGCTCAAGTGTAGAGTGTCAAAGGTATTACATTCCATTTTCTGACAGGTTTAGAAATACCAGTGAAATAAACATTGCCTGGCTATGTCTCTATTTCCACTGCCAGCCCTACAGCCCACTAAGTCTTCAATGACAGTTTCAGAGACTCTTCTTTGTTGCTTGCAAAGAGAAAAGTGTATTTTCTGGTTGGAAAATAAAGTTTTCAGTACATAATTAGGAATTTTTAACTCTATTTAATATCCAGCAGATAATCAGGATGCCATATTTAATATCCAGCAGATAATCAGGATGGCACATGGGGGATAGTGGTGAATGGCTTAGTATTCCAGTTTTTCTGTTTTATACAGTGTGAAGCCTTTGTGGATTATATTACTGCACACTTAAAATTAAAAGTTGAGGAGATGGTACACAATCTGTTAACTATGTGCAGGAGGAAATAGCAGTTTCTGGGGTTTATTTTGCAGTTCACTTGTGTTGGATTTGTTTTTTATTTTCTTTTACCACTGAGTAGTGAAGGGTTTAAAAATACCCTGACTCCAAAAAGCAGTTGGCAAAAATGCTATTAATAATGTAGAAAGAAAAAAGTCCTCCTTATCTTTTTGAATCGTTAGAAACCTGGGGTCTGATTCAGTCATTTTTCTTTCCCTGTGTTGCTGATTTCAGCTCACTATTAAAAAAATATATACCTTGCTTCTACTGAAAAATCTAATTCTGTTCATACAAATCTGAGCTCAGTTCATTAAAAGATTTTATCTAACATATTTCCTTACACATGTACAAGGCCTGTTTAATTTTGGTAATAAAATTAATTATGAGTGATAACATTGCATACAAAAAGACTTATAATAGAAAGGTAGATAGCCTTGTAGTCCAAACATTCCAGTTCTGTCTAGGCAATCTTGGCACTAATTTAAATTATGTAACAATTTTATTACTTGTGATTTAGCAAATCCCCTACTCTTGTTGGTACACATTTATCTTACTTGAGTTAATTAGATAGTAAAGTAAGATGTTATGAAAATTTTCAAGTGGCCCTTCCTGACAGAGGAGAGACGCTAGGATGCAAAGTACAGATGTACATAGGCACATATTTGTTAATGTGTATCAGGTGTCCCAGCCAAATTTAAGCACCTTGATTTTGGTTTTAGGTAGGTTGTTATACACTTCAAATGTTTAGGTAAACATGATTTGACTGATCACTCACACTCATGCTACCGGTTATTAATATTGGTAAAACTTTGCAAAGCAACCATATTTCTGCAGCACTTTTGCTGCTTGTCTACAGACCCAGACATCCCTGGAGTCATTCTCTGTGTGGTTACTAGTCTATGATGCCAGATGATGCTGGGAGGGTTTCAAAGACTTGTAAGAGAAACAGCAATAGTGTGGCCAGCAGGACCAGGGCAGTGATCATTCCCTTGTATTTGGTACTCATAAGGCCACACCTCAAATCCTATGTTCAGTTCTGGATCCCTAAATGCAAGAAAGGCATTGAGGGGCTGGAGCGTGTCCAGAGAAGGGCAGTAGAGCTGGGGAAGGGTCTGGAGCAGAAGTGTGATGCGGAGCAGCTGAGGGAGCTGGGAGTGTTTTGCCTGGAGAAAAAGAGGCTTGGAGGAACCATATTGCTCTCTATAGCTGCTTGAAGGAAGGGTTTAGGCAGGTGGGGATCAGTCTCTTCTCTCAAGTACCAAACAATTGGACACAAGAAAAACACCTCAAGTTGTGCCAGGGGAGATTTAGATTGGATATTAGGGAAAATGTTTTCAGTAAAAGTTTTCTCAAGGCTTGGAGCAGGCTGTCCAGGGTAATGGTTGACTCACCATCCCTGAAGCTATTTCTAAGACATGGCACTTGGGCATATGGATTAGTAGTGAGCTTGGGAGTGCTGGGTTAAAGATTGTACTCAAGGGTTTAGAGGTGTTTTCTAACCTAAATGATTCTATGACTCTAGAGGGACTATGGTGCTAGTAATATCTTGGTTTTCCAGGGGTGTCCTTTATCCTTCATGGACCTCTGTACACTTCCAAGAAACAATATCCTTATTTACAGAGTTGGTCTGACCTTCAGATGTTTTTACTTAAGAATGAACCATATAAAATTTCACTACCTCTTTACAGTACGCTGGATAATGTGGACTAATTTATGTTAACAAAGTTAATACACTATCATCCTACAAAGACTGATTGATAGAGATTTTTCATAACAAAGGCTGGCACAGATTGCAAAGTCAAAAGACTTTCAGTGGGTGCTCACATCTCAAATCTTCTGAAGTGACCTATGAAGGTGCCATTTCCTTTCTGTTGACAGCAGGGGATGAATGTGAGTGTGCACCTAATGACAGCACCTTCAAACTGACTGTATACCCTTGAATAGTTCCTATCACAGAGAACCTGAACTGGTTCTTAATGAGACAAGGTGGCTTTGCATGGGCAGCTGTTGTGAATCTCCATCCAGTGAAGTCCTTCTCTAGCCACCTTTGTGTGGCTTAGGAACTATTATGTGCTGTGCTCTGTATATGAAATGTGTGTATCTTCTTCCATACACCTTTAAAGCCACACACATTTTTTTCTCTTAGGGAGAAAAAGTAAGGTGTGGCCAAGAATATTAATTATCATCTAATAAGGCATACAACTTACTTCTTCATTCATATTTATCACTACTATATTTCACTAATGCAGGTTGTTATGCAATTCTATTCATGAATATCAGATGAGAATAAATTAGACAGTGGAATTTATCTGACATAGTATTAAACATCTGCAGTGTTAGCAGACGTGTTGATGTAAATTAATAATTCTCAGCTACTTCCTCTAATACAAATGAAATTAAAATAGCCTTGCCTGTAGTGAGCCATGTGAACTTATTTTGCACTGTATTCTACTCAGAAAGTTCATCTTCTCCACTGAACTGGGAATGACTAGCTTAGGTGTAGATATTTCCAGTATGGATGTCTATATTTAGTGAGACTCATGCCTTCCAAAATGGGTGAAATGTTGAGATTTGTGGTTCCTTCTTACTCCGATTTTGACAGGTCAGCTCCAATACACATCTGCCACACAATATTCCATACTCCATACAGTGTGCTTGTCAGATCTAATATATCAACCTCACAGTCTTTTATATCACTATCCTTACTCAACATGGTCTGTCTGCTGGTAGGAAAAGGTGATTGTGTCTTTTCTGCCTGATTTCTCTCATGAGATTATCTGTCAAAAAGCAGTTAGCTTGAAAGCTGAGCAGTTTGGGACATTTCTACCTCCTGAGTCATTACCTAAATGTTTTTGAAACAACGACTTCACTGTCTCTCACCTGTTATTAAGCTTTTGGCACTTTCTCACGCCTGATGTTTCAAATGAAGTTTGGAAATCCCTGTAATGTATTTAAACATCAGGGCAATGTAGCAGTTGGTGAACACTTTCCTACCTGGACTACACAGATAAATGGCTTGTGACTCCAAGATGAGATTGATCAGTCTTCACAGCTTGATTTTGGATGGATCTGTGCTGTGCATCATGCTGGACTAGCTAGAACATTTACATTATATTACCCAGTGCTTGGCAGAGATATCCAATTGAACCCTGCACGCAGGACAGCATTAATTCATCACAGCAGATAAGTTAATTACCCTGGTCTGCTGGCAATGCTAATTAACCAGGGCATAGAGACACACTTTCTTGGTTATTTCTCTTCTGTTTCCAGAGCTAGCTTGCCTGCATAGCTCATAAATTTATACACCTCTCTCCTTAGCCTAAAGGAGATGCGCCCTGGAGTGTCCTGGATCATAATGAGTGTCATTTCCTGGGTAGCTTTTTTAATTTCAGTGTGTTATAAATCCATTAAAAGTATCCAAATATACCTGTGCTTGCTCATAACAGAAAAACATTTTGTTCTTCCATCTACCCAAAAAACCTATTTGGCTATGGGGAAAATCACCTTTTCCTTGGAGAAGCTCATCTAAGAGTAGATAGAAACTTACAACAGTTGCCATTTTAGCGCAAATCATTTATGATTTTTTAGTAAGAAAGCCTTTATAACAATTTGCATTTTACAGAACTAAACGTTAGCAGTGGGGTAAAATAATTTTTTTATTTGCATTATTAGACATCAAATATACAGCTGGGGACTAAGACACTGTTGTGCAAGGAGCTGTCTGACAAAATAGAGAGAGACAGTTTTTGTCTTAAGGGAGCCTGTACTTGAATAGCCAAGAAAGATAAAAGAGAAACAGGGACTGAGGATGAAATAACTCACCTAAGCTCATACAGCAGATCAAGGACAGAGCTGTATTTTACTTCTTCCAAATGTTCTCTGCCTTTCTTTATGTACCGTTTTTGCAAGACACTAAATTAATTCATTGATTTTAAAACTCCATGTGAATTTTGGGCTCAGGAGTCGCATGACAAGCTCAGAGACTAAAATCTCAGCAGCTGCAAGAAGAAGTAAATTCAAAGTTGCTTGTCAAATGCAAGCCTGCTGCTGGGAGCTCTAAGCTCTCTGGGGCTGTGTGTGGATTGCCTCCACATCACGCTGACCTGCTGATTAAGCAACACATATGTGGTTGAGTCTGTTCAGACATTGAGACACACAGAAAGCTTGTCATATGGAAAGCTCTAGAAAAGCAGGGAAGAGAACAGATCCAAACCTCACATTTACTTAATATTTTAGAACCAATTCAACTTACTTCTCTCCAGAGCATTAAAAGTGAGTGCTGACTTCTCAATGGCTGGCTCAGGATGTACATTGGAAATGTTCCTGAAGCTTCTTTCCTTCGGCTCCAGACAACCACAGCAAACAAAACTGAGCCCATTTTGTGTACAGTATTTTAGGAACAGGGGAAGGCAGCATATTCCCAGTTGGTCAGAGCTTCATTCTCTTTGAGAGTGATTGATTTAGTGAGAAATGTGTGCTTATAAAGGTGAAGATATGACTCATGGCAAGGAAAATCCTAAACATCTGACCTTGTTATATAATCTTTCCTATTCCTTAGTTTCATATGGCTGAAGACCAAGGGGGATGAATAAAGTAGGAGCAAGGGGGCCACCGGTGTCACAATTACAGAATTAAACACAAAAGTGATTTTTAAAAGCCAGGATGATGCCCAACTGCTCAAATGCCCAAATCATGCAGTGGAATAAGCACTGTACTTTACAGAACAGCTGTTTTGCTGTCAGGTTGTGCCTGTCACAAGCCATCAAACACCTTCTACTTACATCCATACAGAAGTCAGCCATGTAGTCTCAGATCACTATCCTCTGTCCCTCCAGAAAAAGAGAAGGAGAAATTGGAGGGGTATCAATGCTCTCAGGCCAAAATACTTTGAAAATCTACCTCTTCACCTCTCTTTTTAATTTACTACAGGATTCATCAGATGAACAGATTTCTATTAAACTTATGTAGCATAAAAAAAAAGGGGAACATGGAAATACTGAAGAAGGTGTATATAGATATTATAGATTCACATATATTTATGTCTAAGAGTGTGGGAATCTATAAAATTAGAGGGTTTTGGGAAAGTTGCAAAAGACAGGCCTTAGAGAGCAGAACTGTGATCAGAGCTAAGCAGTAGCTATAAAGACTGGTTAGCAGAAAAATTATGTAAAAAGTAGAAAAGTAAAGATAAATAGAACAGTGATCTGTGTATTAATGCTTGTGTAGAAAAACTCTCTAAGCTGCAGAAAAGTATATATAGCAAGATATTAGGAAGTTCTAAGCTTAATAATGGAGCTCTGTGCATTGTGTTTTAAGACTTAACAATCAGGTATTGTTTTCGAAATAAGCAAGCATTGTTTTAACCAAAGGTCCGTGTGCTCATAGTGATTGGATAGAACGACTGTCAATATGCTTCTGCTTTGTGTGATTGGCCAGAAAACTTTTAAAGTAAGTCATAACATCAAATTCTTGGTCTGCTGCCTGGGATGTGAGCTGATGGCATCTTTCCATTGTCATAACCATGGAGACCATCAGTCTCCATGTAATGAGACTGATGCTGGAAAATGAAAGAGCTCGAGACGTGTTCCTAGCAATCCCATCCCATTCATGATTTGACACAGCTCGTGGCTGGCAATAAAAGAGGTTTATATTTCAGAATTTAAGTAAATTTCATCCCCTGTTTTTGTCCTCAGGTTAAAGCAGAGTCTATTTCCAAAATTTTATTCTTAAAGTACGCTTTGTGATTCTAACAGACAAAAGGCAAAAATACTAAGACACCTCCTTAGTTTGGGAGCCTTTAAAAAGTAAACAAACCAGCTTGTTATAGTTCTTGAATGGTCTAAACTAGACAAGATTTTGTGCTGGGAAAAGAATTCTGGCTCCTGACAATGCGTGATGTCTTATCTTCCATTCTCTTGACTTCCCATTAACTGAGCCTTCCCTAGCCTGGATGTCTTCCACTAGCCTTGTGTCTCTCTTCCCTACCTGACACACTTAGAACGTCTCACACTAACAAAGATTCAAGAGTTTATTAACTCAGTTCATGGGGCCTTAAGTATTAATAGCAACAGAAACCTATAGTACAAGTTTACTGATAGATTTAACATGAGTATATACTATTCCACAGTAACTTCATGTGCATGCCACACAAACTGCTGGAAGCTGCCTTTTTTTCTACTAAAAATTTAAAGCTCTAGTTTTCACTTAGTTCTGTTTATCTAGAACCCATATTCACACTCCTTTACCCTGAGGGCAACTAGCTACAGGCTTAATGCATGAGCTTTGATTTTCACTGCAGTCTTAGCAGTAAGCCATGAGTGTTATCAGTATTCTGAGGACTTTGTATGTTTTTCTGCACCCTCTGTGACCAAACCCAGAACTAAGTAGAATATTCACAGATGGAGAGCTGCATTAATTCATTCCAGGGCCAGAAGGGGCCATGAGACCTCTACAAACTGTAGCTAGATTAAGGCATCTGTCTTCTGACTGACACAATTTCATTTGAAATACATCAGGAGACAGTAGATCCTTCCCAAGTACAGAGATATAGACTGGATAAAATATTTTAATTATCTTCACTAATAGGCTATTATGTCTTAAACTGTATAACTTCTGTTTTCAGGTGCTGAATCTTGTTTTTCCTCTGCCAGAAATGTTGTGGGGAGAAAAAAAAAAAGCACCTCCTTCCATGATCAGAATTCAGCACAGAATAGAGCTCAATAGAGCCCAGAATCTACCTTTGTGTTTTAATGTGGCTTTCCAGTCTGTGGATCATTTTACAGGATCCTTTTGAGTGCAAGTATATCTGCACTCTTTTTGATATGGACAATACAAATTGGCAAGACACAGTGATATAGTATCACTGTCATGTGAATAGAAACCGCAGTTGAAGGGATTCCCTGTTCATGCATCTAGAATGGTTTTAATCCTTCACATGACAGAAATCCACTGAGAGCTCACACTGAGGTAAGTACAACTCCAAGGCTTTTCTTTATTTCTTTCCAGAAGTCCCCAATTCCTCAAGTATAAAGTGCTTTTTTTTTTTTGTTCCTGTATTTAGTCCAGCTGTCTGCATTACTTCTGTGTCACCAAATTGCTGTCAACTGCAAGATTAACCAATGGATATTTTCTATTTCTTTATGGATCATTTATCCTCAAAACACTCTTCTGGAAGAGAGGTGTACCTTTCCCACCCCTGCAAGCTCTTTGGGTAAATAGTAGAAATACTAAGGCTAACAAGCAAAAAATAAACCTCCAGGCTTTATGAACCTCTGGTGAAATGACTATGTTTTGCTTGGGATTAGCATAGAATTAGGTCTTCTGGATTGTACTGCCTAGGTAAGATGGACAGGATCAAAGACAATTTAGAAGTAAGCTGGACTTGAAATGGCTTACTCCTGTCAGGGCTGATGTGTCTCTCCTTACCTGTCACTGAGGCTTATGGAAAATGTTCTAGCAGAAAGGTAAACACTTGGAGAATTTAGGCAGCTGAGTTCAAATTCTGAGTTCAAATCTGGAAAAAGACTATTAAAACATATTGGATTTTTATGGCTCTACCTCATTTATCTGCATCTTATGATGGAGCTAGGAATAAATCCCATGACAGCTAACTCTGTGTGGGGCAGAGTAGCTCTGCTGATAGACACCCAGGGTACATCCACATTCACAAAAAACAGAACCAGGGATGTCAGCACTGTATCCCTGGCTCAGTTCCTTTGCTTGGTTGCTAGCTCACTCACTGGCTTTTTTTTTATCATTTCAACTGGCTCTACCAAGGCCATAACAAAAAAATATTCTGAAATAATTCCCTAGAGAGAGCTAATAAACGTCAGTAAGAGAGCAACAACTTCCAATTGGCTCTTTCTGCCATGTGTAGGTGTTACATACTTATCCCAGCAAACCTTTCTGCCTCAGATACCTCAGCACATGCAACAGATGCTACCCAGCACTGTACTGTGTAACCTCCATCCTGATAGGCTGATACACTTGACCTCATATTATTTTAGAAAGCTTTTTAAAAAAAACCAAACCAAAACAAAAAACCTACCTCTCTCTTTGGGTTACCACCTAGGGTACAGAGGTGCTGGAGATACTTGATATGTAGTATGAACGCAGCTGGGCCATGCAAGTTAGCCTCAGTGCTTACAAAAAGGTCCTTGCTCCTCTTTTTTATTGTTACAGGTGTAGCCAAAACTACATCATCCACTGAGACAAAAAAGCCTAATCTTATTCACTTGGTCTGTTCCCCTGACTGTTTATGTGCTGACACCTCTCAGCAAGAGAGAAATCTCCTGCGGGGAATCTCAGCTTCAGTTTGTAAGCATTTACTAAATAGGGAGATAAGTTATCCACAAAATTTATTGTGTTTTGAAGTGCTGTTAGCCACTTTTTCTCAGAGATAGAGATGTTTTCTGCCTTTTTATTTTTTTGAAGTAGAGGCAAGGCAAAAAACCCCAAGGCGATTGTATAATAAAACTGTTGCCTCTTACCCATCATATTAGTGCCTATGTCCCTTCAAAGACCATATCAGGATCTTCAGGTGCTCTGATTATCCTAATGGTCTCCAGGCCTGCAGCACAGCCCTCCCTCTCTTCTAGACCCTGGAGGTAGTAAGAATCTGCTGCTTGTGTGCCAAGGAAAAAGCAGGAGTGAATTGAAGAAGCACCCTGGAACTGCCTGTAGCTAAACGGCAAAAGGCTGCTTAATTAATAATTTATCTATCTCTCTCTGTTTACACTGCATTGTCTCTCTTTACAGCAGAATGAGGACTCAGAGAAAACAATAACATAATGGAATTAAGTGGCTGTTTTCTTGAAAGGAATAAAATATGACTGTGCTTCTTGCCAAGTTGTAGAGCACATTTTTACTGGAAAAGTAACCAGTCTGGAACATCAGAAACTTGAAAATGTAGGCGTAGATTCATTCAGCTCCTGGGGTCCCCAGAGTTCAGCTGAACTCCAGGACTACTTAGTCACATCCTCAGCTTGTGTCCAGCTTTCCACTGGGAAGGCTGTCTTTCACTTCATGGAGGCACAGGAAGAGATGTGTGCTCTGTCACCTTCTCTGTCAAGTGACAGATGTGCCAATAACATAATGGGATGTGCAAGCAATCCTCTCATGACCAACACCAGCATTAGCTGGTGTCAGTTGATCAGTGCATGTGCCTCAGGGTGTATAAAACAAGGGATGAACTGGGACCATCAGTGAAGAGAATGTCAGGGAATGAACTACAAGGCAGCAAAAGAGCCCCTACCTCCTTTCCCTGCCCAAGGAACTTGGGGGGGCAAGGCACCAGGGATCCCACCACAGCATTGCTGTGTTGCTCTTAGCCCTGGTCACCAATCTCAGCCTCAGCTGCAGATCGTTCTGTGTGTAAGAATTCAAGTTAACTGGTCTCCTGGTTTCAATCCCCAATTTTCTTGTTCAGCAGAGCTCTAAACATGAGAGTTGTCCCAGACATCAATCTTGTCTCTTCTGCAGTGGAATTCCTACTCACCTCTATTCCTATTCTTCTGCTTTTATGTCTTCTCACACCGAGTGTCAAATGAGAGAAAAACATAAGGTACACCATATAAAGTATCTGATTTTAATTTTTTTTAGCTTTCACACTGTCCTCCATTCAATTGTCTATATAAACAAGTTTTAAAGAAATCTTACCATTTCTTTCTTCCCTCCCTTACATACTTTTAAACTTAGATGTCAAACAAGTCATATTTTTCTTCCCAACAGCAAACTCACTACTGCCAAAAATATTCACAACACTTATGTAACCACTGCATGGTTATCCACGGGAAGGATTACTGCAGGTCTGTGTACATGCTGTGCTGGAGAGGTCAGTCTCCACAAACCCATTCATCCTGATGATGGCATTGCTCTGACATGTGTTAAGAGCTCCTCATTTGAAAATGCTAGCTGATGCATTTTAATTTCCCTTCAGCTTTCCATTTCTCTCATAAAAGGCAAGAAGGGAAAAGTTTTGTAATTTTTTTTTTAAATCCATTTCTGCTTCCTTCTAAGGCATTTAACAGGCTACAAGCATCTCTGTTTTATTCTTAGGAAGCAGAAGAGTTAGCTAAAATGATAAATGAATCAATCCTTTTATTCCTTTACTTGCCACCTGTACTCTATCTCATCTTTCAGATCAAAATTAGCATTGATTTGTTTAATTGTTACTAAAAGAGCCAAAGAAACATGATGACAGTGAGGTGTTAACATCAGTACCTAAACTAGGCAATGAAGTTTCCTTCACTGATATTAAGCTGATGTTAAGAAGGATCATGTATTAAGAAAAAGCATTTTATTTTCCGAGGTTTGATTTTTCATTCCATTCTTTTGTTGTTGTGGTAAACTATCGGTTATGTAAAGCACACTTTTTTTTTCTAATGGATATTTTTTTCTGTGCAAAGAGAACTACTAAGGCAATTCTACAGAGAAACAGGAGACAGTGTCAGCTGATACATTTGCAGAATTTTTCTTTTCTTCCTGCAGCATCTAGCCTGATTACAATACAAATGAATGCATTGTGTTCCAGTATTGGGAGAAGACAGCTTCAGGGCTGAAGAGGAGTGTCAGGGAGGAAGTAAAGTTAGGTGTCTCCCACCCTAGTTCCAATACCTCAGCTGCTGGAAAGGAAAGTTATAGCCATGTCTTTTTGAGGAGTTTGGTCTTTTCAACGTGTCTGACTTGGTTTGAAATTCATGGGCAGACTGGGTTACTCAAGCAAGAATTGCTTAAGGTGAGGTTTATCTTCCCTAGTTAGAGATGTTTTCAGTGTAGGCATTTGATTCTGAACTCACCCCACAAACCTTTTTTAAATCAGCTTGAGAAACAGGCACCTTCAAAACATGGTTCACTTGAACCATTTAATTTGTTTTTCATATTGTTCTCTGAGCTGATTCAGCTCACTAATGTGGAAGAAAATGACCCTGTCACTCTCTCTCAGTTACTTACTAGCCAGGTTAGCATGTTAAATTAGCTCACAAAGGGGGGCCAATAAGAGAGGTGGACAGAGAAACAGGCAGATGTTCTTTGGTCTACAGCCCTTGACACCCAAACTCTGTTATCTTCCCATTTGGATGGGAATTTTTGTCATATGTTTATGAAACAAAATACCCAACTGTTTCACTGATGGAGGCATAGCATTCTTGTTTAACAAAAACAATGTGGTTTCCAAGGCAAATGAATGTGGAGAAAGCACCAAATATTGCAATTTTAGCAGCTGAGATGAAGGTATGAATGAGAAAGGGGAATGGTATAAAGTTAATTTAATGATAATACATGCAAAATGTGGGTTAAATAATGTAGATGTCTTTGAAAATGCAATGATGCATTTGTTTTTTTTTTTTTTTTAATTTGTGGAAAGAAAGAGGTAAGAGACATTATAGACTCAAAACCAAACATAGTAAAACTCTCGTTGAAGACAATAGGCAAAATTTTTTTAACATAAACTGTAGAACTGATTTTAAAAAATAAATAAAAAAGCACTTGTTAACTGAATTAATATGAATTTGTATTGTGGTTTAATCCCAGCCAGCAACAAAGCATCACAGAGGTGTTTGCTCAGTCCTCCTGCTCCCAGCAGATTAAGGGAGAGAATTGGGTGGGTGCAGGTAAGAAAACTTGTGTGTTGAGATAAGACCAATATAATAATTAAAATAAAATAATAAGAAGAAATAATTAAAAGAAAAATTACACAGAGGAAAAGAGAGTGTGAGAGGGAAATAAAACCCAAGGAAAACAAGAGATGCAATGCATAGAGTTGCTCTGACCAATGCCAACCCTGTCCTTCAACAGTGAGGCCATCAAATTTCCTCCCATTTTATATGCTGTGCATGTTGACATATGGTGTGGAACACCTCTTAGGTCAGTCACCTGTCCTGACTGGGTCCCCTCCCAGCCCTTTGTGTCCCTCAAGCTCCTCACTGGCAGGACAACATAAGCAGATGAAACATCCTTGGCTTCAGGTAAGCGCTACTAAGCAGCAACTAAAAAATCAGTGTGTAATCAACATTATTCTTGTCCTAAATCCAAAACATGGCACCGTACCAGCTAATAAACAGGAAGAAAATTAACTCTATCCCAGTCAAAACTGGAAAAACTTAAAAATCAGTTTATAATACACTGGGTCAGAAGAAACAGATTACTTTTCCAACCAAATATATATGGTACAGAGATGTAAAAAATTTGCTTTGATTTTAAATAGGAATGTAGCTTTAGGACATAGCCAGAGATACATCTACAGTGTATTTTGCTGATGGCTTGTCCAGTCGCATTTATCTCACGTGTATCTGAACTCCAAGAATTAAGCCACAATTCAAGCACTTCTGAAAGGCAGGCTGTACTAGCTCCAGCTCTGAAATATAGCCACACGTTCCTTACAGGCCTCTAGTTTTGTGCTGCCAAGAGCTGCAGTTCAGTAATTTCAAGCACCCGAGGAAAAAAAAGATACTGGAAAATTAACATAGGGATTTATTCTGCGCTAAAAGTGACTTCGGGATTTTTTTTTCCCTGGCTATAAATATATCTGAGTAACTAAACACAGGCCCAGAAGAAAATCAGTCTTTAGGGTGCATTTATTCACCTCTCTCTCAGGGGTATTAGAAGAACTGATTTGCCCTAGACATGTAATATACATCAGGGTTTCTAGACAAAAGGCTTTATAAATTCAGAGTTCTATTACAATTAACTAGCTGAGTATGCTGAGAGTGCTGTTGTAATTTTAATAAAATTAATTTAATTTGAATTGGTAAGCAGTTGCTGAGAGACAGCAGTTCCCACTCCCACCTGTGAAGAAACCAGACCTTAACAGAACTTTGCAAACTATATAAATGTGATAATGACTGCATAAAATCAGTGAACAAATGAGTTGCAAGCCAAGCAGAAGAATAGTCGAATTACATCTCTTCCCAGGCTTGATTTAAGATAATTCTAAAAGAAGCTTTCCAAAAAGAAAGTCCAGTCCTTTTTAGATAGTAACACTTAAGTAGGTTAAATACTTACTGTAGGCATTAGTCAGGCTTGCATTCAGTCAACTCTCCATTAAAGGCATACTTACATGAATGCTCTTTGTCTGGATCTCAAAGCTAAGGCACAGTTGTGAAAAGATGGATAGTTTGGATAGTGTGATTTATTGTACTCTGAAAGAAATTGTATTCAACATAATCATGAGGCAAATCTAGACTGTAAAGGGAGGATGGCCTAAGAGATCAGAAAGAAAGGAGGCATTGCCTGTCAATGTAGTAGAAAAAGTAAAAAAGATGAGATGACAGACCAAGCAGAGGAAGAAGTTTGCAAAAATTAGGTGGAAAAGGGGAAGAAATTTTTGGAGAAACATTAAATTATACAAATGTAGGAATCAGGAAAAATTCTGTCTTTTTTCCTTTCTATGCTATTTTCAAATTGGAATGGCAGCTTTTCAGGAGGTAAAGTTACTCTACAAGAGGCAGAAAGTGTTTTTCAAGGCCTTAAATGAGGAGAATAAGCTGAGGAGGGTAAGTGGTAAAGGAGATGACACAAGAATCAGACACTGCTTAAAATGGCAGGTCTTTAGGAAAGCCTTAGGAGATGTCCTGTGTCCGAGTCACAACTGCCAAGAGAGTACTTGAACCAAGAGGGTTCTCTGAAAGGATTAAATATCTCTCCTATTTGGCAAGGAAGCAATTCAAGGCAAGGAAAAATACAGGGAGAAAGAAATGTACACTTGTTGTAGAAATGGCCCCACCTTTCCACCTCCTAAGTCCATGAAGCAACCCCAGATCTACTGAGCCAAATTTCCTTCTTCTGCCAATCTCCCATCCCGTTGGAAATTGCTTTTTTTTTTTTTTTAACTTCAGCACAATTTCAACAGAAGAGATGGAATCTCTGATAACTGGGAAACAGTTTTATGCTTGGTAGTTGTGATTCTCCCTAGTAGACAAAAGATTTTGGAATGCACCACATCAGCTGGTCAGGAGCCTAGAGGTTCATTTTCCCATCAGCAGACTACATGGACTGTTGATTTAGTGTAGAAGTCTGGGATAGTTGCACTGGAAATACAGCTACTGTGTTATAAAGTAAAACCAAGTGCATCTTTCAGTCTTGAAAGGCACAGCTGAGAGCATGCAGTCTGTGTGCAGTAGTCTGTGCTCTGGCAGCAAACTGCAGCTATGCTCCATAGGAATTTATCTATCTCTAGAAAATTGCAAAGAACAGAGTCATGGTAGATGTACAGTTTGACACCAGCCTACAGTCTGTGAAGGTTGGTCTAGGCTTAAGAAGGTTTAAGAGCTGTTCTGTGACTCAGTACTGAGACACTCTCCATTGTTCTCCACAAACAATTCTCCTTTCCTCATCAGTTCCCACAGTGCAGCTCCAGCTGTTCCTCACACAGCTCTTCTAAAACTTGGGATTCCCATTCAGAAGGGCTTGTCTCTCCCTCCAATGAAAGACAGGAGTTTCTGCTCATGGATTAGGACAGGATTAGGTTTCTGCTCAAAGATTAAGTGAAATATCTAAGTCAGTTTGTCTCATAAAGGCATTGTCACAATAGATTTAGTAATGACTTTGAAATGCTTAGACAATTTGGAAGTGAGAACTCTTTCCATGCTCTAATAGCTGTGTTTTCAGGCACAAACTCCATTCCAATCCCTTTAGGACTCACATCTCCTTCAGACCTTTTCCCAGCCCCGTGTGAGGCAGGAAACAGGCTATGCAGCTGAATAGCCCTGCCACTGTCTCCCCTTGTCAGCTGATGCCATGGCTCCTACTGAACCAGACCAACTCCCTTTGGACGCTTTGGGTCAAAGCCATGTCTGTTGGAGGACAAAGCCACTGCCCTAATGCTTTTGTCTTAATTGAACAAACCTCCATAAACTATACCAGAGTAACACCTGGACCTAGTTGTTTCTCATCTTGTTTCTACATATTGCTACTGATGCGTTTGTTTTAATCTCCTGAGGCTCCCTGTATTTGCACAGTAACTGGTGCCATTATTGCTGGGCTGTGTAATTGCACAGTGGATCCCTCAGCAGCACTAAATGTATAATTATGAAGTTCTCCAAAGTAGAAGGACAAAACAACTGTTCAGTGTTTGCAGCCAACGGAGTATTACTGTATGTGGTTTTCATACTGCTTAGTTTGCTGCCTACTTAACTTTCCATAAAGTGTAATTATTTTCTGGGTAGGGTTGGAAGACACATGGGGTATAATATATTAGCTGCACTTCTTATTCATAAGGTAACAAAGACTCTGCATCAAGTTAGTGCCAACAGTTTCCCTTGGAAGTAGCACAAATAATTTGTCACTGTTCATTACTCTCATGCTACTATACCACTGCTGGCTTTAGGAAAGACAGTTTCTAAAATTATCCAGAGGAGCTGATTGCTGGTTTTGGTATTGTAATGTTTAAATGGACCAAAACAATTCAAGATCTATGCAGTTAACCCAAGCAAATAGAAGTGTTTTGCTTTTGCATTTGTCTTTCTGGCATGTATGGATTGTTTTTTTTCTTTTTGAAGGATAAAGAACACCCAATGGAATACAGAGAGCAGAGAGCCAGCAGAAGGCCTCTGTTTAAGTGGGGTTCAGACATTTGTCTTTTGAACAGAAAGCAGTCTGACCTGAGCCTTTTACCAATGACAGGAATATTGGCTCTCTGAAAGCAGGGACGAAAACAGGGACATGGCCAAATTTCATGAGAGGCTTTCACAAACCAACTGAGGTTTCTTCCTGAGGGGACAAGCTGGACCAAAATAGATAAAGTCTTCAAGGTCACACATAACAGCCTTGAAGTGAAAGGAATGGAAGTGAGATTTCCTAAATGCTGTGGCCGTGCCAGGTCCATTTGTACACACAATTTAGACCCTGTAGCCCTCCCAAAACTCATTAGGACCTCTTGCCAAAAGAAGTGTGTGCTCCAGTGAGTCTGGATTTGTTCAACAGTCACTGGAAATTTTGATGCTTCCTTTGGAAGCACAACCATTTGCTCTCCATGCCCAGTGTTTGCACTCAGCAGGGCTGGAAGGGGGAGAGCAGCTTTCACATTCACAGGACTAAGGAAGCTGATTCACATGTCACTTGCGGTTTGTCTGGATTGTAGGAATGTTCCTTGCAATTGAAATAGTATTATATCTAAATTCATAACTCTTCCCTTCCAATAAACATCCCTGTCTGTGATGGCTGGAGATTCACTCCTCTCCTCTTTCACCTTAGTGCATAACAGGCTTCAGATACTGTGCCATCCTGGGAGCAGATCAGAGGCTATTTGTGATGGGGAGAGTTATTTCCTGCAATATTGGAAGCTTCTGTTTAAGACATAACAATTCTCCCTCTCACATTCCCAAGCGTGAAGGGCTGGCTGGAGCCAGGGTTCCCTGGTGGGCTTCCCTTTTCCCCCCTCTCTAAATCTGGAGATACAGACTTCACTGAGAAGAGAAGTAGGAGGGCTTTCTTGCATATCTAAACAGAAATGGGAATTATTTTCCCAGCAAGCTCACTATATTTATTGTCTCAGAGAGAAAAATGAGAAATACAAGACTGGATCTGCAGTCTTCAGTCTAGGTCCCATCTCTTTGGTTTTCTGACATGAAAGAAGTGGACTGCTGAAATCTGGTCCCCTATTACAGTAGTATAAGTCCAGAAAACCATGGGGAAACTGGAGGAAATGGCAACTGAGTTTGAAGTGATATTTTATAGTACAAAGAGAAATGTTTTGTTGGACTATTCTGAGGTAGCTGATACTGCTCCACTCCAGGTTTCCCCAGCTGCAGTGCCTGCCTTTGCTCTATTAAAGAATTTCACAACAATTTTGGAAGAAAGGGCGGTTATATAAAGAGATCCAATTTGAAAATTATTATCCTAAACAGTAAGCTTTAATTTTCAAAGCTGTCAATCTCCTCCATTTCATATGAGTTAGGAACAAGAGAAAATAAAAAAGCAGGGTTTAGATCCTGTTTCTTATTCTTTGCTTCAGGGATGGTATTTTTTATACTACTCACTTTGCCTTTTATTACTGTTTTTTTTTTTCCTTTATAAAGTATTTTTACTTTTAGAATCCTTCTCTCTTTTCCCCATTGTTGCTTGTCACCTAAGTGCTTACACTAACAGACTCCCTGTGGTACTAGTTCTCTTTAGCAAATTTTTTTCCACTTTCAGTGAACTACCCTTCCCCTATTTTAAGGGTTAAGCTTCAATTTGGTTAAGACAAGTTGATGACATGCTAAGCAGAGGCATACTGCAACTCTCCCCAAAACTGCAGGAAATTCAGATAATAGAAAGTAAATTCTCACTTCAAAAGCCTGCTAATAACTTTCTCCTTGATCCTGATAGAGAGAAAAAGTCATTTATTATTTCTCTTGGTTTATCTGCCTTCCATCACACCCCAGTATATTGTATAGGATTCCACAGCTTTATGTACCACAGCACAGCCTCATCAATAGCCACTACAATTCCTTGCCTGTCTGCAGTATCTTTGTTCAGCAATGGATCTGAAAGAGAGTCAAAGCTGAAACAACAATGGCACACGAGGAGGAAAGAATATGAAAGCCTTAAGTAAGCTTCAAGACCATAACAATGCTCCTCAACAGTATGGCATATCAATATGAAGTCCTTAAAATTTAGGACTTAGTTTAGTAGTTTAGATTGCTAAATAATAGCCTTAACCCCGCCAATAATATATATAACAACACTGAACTGAGCAACTGCTAACTACAATAGCTTCTAATTAAAGATGTTTGTCTTTTCCCCTTAAAACCACTTTTATTAGAATAGATAATTATCTGTTTTCTTCCAAAAATGATTTTTCCACATACTCCTTTTCTTTTCAAAATAGTCCTTTCTCTACACCTGAATTTATTATTCTGCCCTCCAAAATAAAATTTTATTTGAAAAGTGCAAATAAAATTAATGGTCCTTTTTAAGTAATAATTTTCTGTAAGGAAGCCATATCCAGATTGTTTTTATGCATTTCTAATTACTGCAAGCAATCCTTGCTCTGAGGCAAGAGTTTCTTGTGTCTGGTTGTTACTCTTCCCTAGGCATCTGAATTTCACATACTCTGTTTAATCCTTACTGTTGCTTCAAAAAAGTGTACTTGGATTTGTACTGGAAACTCTGGATCTTCTCATAGTTTGGCCTCAGCCCTGAAGATTTATTTGCTTAGATAATTGTATGGGCTAGGAAAGTTAAATTTCCATAAAATTTCTCAGAAATATTTTTAATTTTGTAACCTAAGATGGGATTTGACCAGCCTTTGATCTCAGACTGTTAAGATGGGCCAAAAGTAAGGCAGAGATTATGACAGAATTACAGGAAGAACTTAATAGAAGGTAAGAGAATTCCTGAAGAATGCTAGCCAAGTGATGCTTGATACAAGAAACTTTTGAAAATAAGGACTAAAAGATGTTTGGTGGGGGGGAAAGGGCATGTAACAAATTCCCTTTAACTCCCCTAGTTTTTATCAACACTTAACAACATATATTTTCCCAGCTGGTTGTTTCCAAGCATTCCATCACACATGCTTTGCTAGGACAAAATTTTCCAGGGAAGATTCATCTTCATGTTACATGGCACAAAATAATCCCTGCCAGGCACCAGGAATCAATGGTTCCTATTTTACCTTGAGATGACAGATATACATTCAGTTTCCTTGCTGGGTAGAAAAGGCTTAATGAGAGAACCATGTTTCCTGCTTAGCATGCTGAATAAACTGCTGTCTTGCCATGAGATGCAGAGGAAAAGTGCTACCATTGCAGAACTTCAGTGGAAAAAAATGGTGAGCAAACAGAAACTGAGCCCTGTGAGAAAGGCAAGGTCATTTGTAGACTGGAAAAATATTTTGTCCTGAAGCCTGACTTACTTTTCATTTTAAAAAGTATAATCAAACATGCATAGGACTCATTATTCTATCTCCTAAGTAAAGAATTCAGGTACAGAAAACTCAGGATCTCTAGTAGAATTGCTAAATAATTTTAAATTGCATGTGTTCTAGTTCAGAGTCTAGTACATAAGACTTTGGTCTTCTCAAGAATCTTCCAAAAAATATTAATGCCCTCGACCACCGTTGAAGAACATGGAAAGAGGGAAGAAGACAAGGACAAAGCCATTCCAGTTATTCTCTTTATATGCTGGAGATCATCCTTCTCTCTTCAGCGGGAGCAAAAGGCCATTCCTAAACATATACTGAAGACCAAATCAGGCATTAGACATGACATTTATCTGTTACTTAAAGACAGTCGGTATGGGAGGTGAATTCTTTTTTATACTCCTTAGTGACCAGATTGATATAATCCAATCCTCCCATTGTGTCTCCCACAAATACCTTCATCATAGACACAACAGCAGTAGTCACTGGTCTTTAGACCCCCCATTGTATTACTATTCAGAAAAAGAAAAACCAAATCAAATTTTATACCAATGTTTAGATAAAATATACTGTGTTTTATGTCCAAAGCCCACAAACACAGTGGAGAGTGTAATCTTCTCTCAATGGGTCAGCAGACAGACTGATTTACTGACCAGGGAAAGTTTAGACTGCAAATGACACAGCATCATTTGGGAATAATAACATCCCATGGGGAAATGTCTGTCAGTTAAGAGCATCTATCACAGAATGACAGGTCAAGTCAACAGAACCTGTGAAGCAAGATCATCATGAATATAATGAGTGCTACTGCTGCAAGGCTTTTGGCTTGTGCTGCACAGATCACACATCTCTCCCACATCTACCCCTGCCAGCCCTGGTACCTGAGCAATTTCCCGCATGGTAATGCTGTGATGTTTGCCATTCTAGAAAGAGCAGAATTGCCTCCTTTAACCCAGAAAATGTCTTATTGCACTGTGCCATTCTGTGCTCTCCAGACTGAGCGTTAAAACTTTTCCTGGCTTTTCTCAGGTTAGAGCAGATCTCAAACCCTGTAGGATCTCAGGACATATAGTCAGGGAGAAGATCAAGTTCTTACGACTTGTTCTTAAATAGATCTAAGTCAGACATGCCAAAAAGGCTTCCTTCTGTCTGCCACTCACCTTTGTCACACAAACCCGACTTCCCTTTGGGCTAGCTCTTGTTTGGCTCCGTGGTGAATGAAGTGTGTTGTGAACACCAAAGTGATTATTTTATATTAATTCATGGAGCTGTTTGCCTCACCTGCAGCAGCATAATCCATGAAGTGAAGCAGGATAGCAGATGAAGCATAATCCTGTCTGTAAATTAGGGGAGGAGGTGGGAAAAGTGTGTATGAAGGGAACCCCTTCATCAGTAGCACAGTGAGATCACATGAAGCATAATGCAAAACCATATTCCTGGTCTCAAGCTGCTCAAAGCACTTAGGGAAGTTTTAATCGCCTTTGTACCCCTGAAGTCTAGGGTTTGCTTTACCTCCACTGTGAAATGGTGAAATCCCTAGGCAGAGCTATCTGATTGTACTACACGTAATTTATCTTATCAGCATCCCCTTTTTAGCACAAGCTCTCATGCTGGAATCCCAGAAAGCACCACTGTTTTTACATTGCATGACCCAGCTTCCTTTTCCACAGAAATCACTGTAGCAGTTCTAGAAGAAAATGGGTGGAAAATGCTTTCAAAAATACCTTTCTCTCCTGAAGCAGTAACATTTTGCAAAACAGTGTTTATATAATATTTAGGTGTTCATATATTTTAGGAGTTTATATAATATTTAGGAATATTTCCTATTTATTTAATAGGAATTTTATAAATATTAATATTAATAAACATTTATATTTATCAATATGTATATAATATTTAGTTCATACTGAACTCAGTATGAGTTATACTGTGTAACTTTAAAAACTGCTGCCATGAACATGTACAGGGGCAAGAACTATACTTGTGCAAGGCAAATAGCTAAACATAGCAGTGAAAAACACAGGAAGGAAAACAAAGAAAAAGTTGTGATTTTCTTTTTTAATGCCTCAATAACTAAGGGGAATGAAGCCAGGTGCAAAACCTGTTCTGCTTAAAAATTTTATTTGATAATATTTAAGGCATCACTTTTCAAAAGGAGCAAGTAATAAAAAATGAGGAAATTTAATATCTTTTATATATATTAAAATTGGGAGCAATTAATTATGTCTAAATATGCCTCAGTAAATGTTCTCTTTAACCTAAAGGAGGCTTGCAGTGCTGAGCTATTAAGGTCATTGGGGAAAGTAAGAACTGAGAATTTTCCTTTGAGCAACAAGGTCCTTAAGTAATCCCAGATGCTGCATGAATTGCTGTTTAAGATGAGAAATAACCAAAGAGCAGGTGCTATTGCTGGAAGAGTGGGGTTCAGATGAAACAGTTGGAAGCTCTATTAGCTGTAACAGAGCAGATGCAGCTGAACACAGAACACAGAATTACAGAATGGTGCTGGTGGGAAAGGACCCCCCCGAGACCATCTGGTCCAAAGCCTTGCTCAAAGCTGGGTCAGAACAGAGCAGGGTAGTAAAGGCCACGTCCACCTGGGTTTTGAATACCTCAAGGAGGGAGATTCTGAAACATCTCCAGGCAATCTGTATAAGCTTACAGTAATAAAAAAGTAATTAAAAATCATATTTTTCAAGTAGAATTCCTTAAATTTCAGTTTGTGCCCACTGATCACCACTGAGAAGTCTGGCTCCATCTTCTTTATTCCCCACCATCAGGTACATCAAGTGTGATTACTTTTGCCACTTTTACTTGCCTTCCTGCACATCAGGATGCTCCATTCTTGGGTTTGGAGGGAGTGATCCTTGAAAATAAAGCAACTCCCTTTTACTTATCATCTCTTCAGGACCATGAAAAAGGAAAGAGGCCCTAGAAAAGGCCAAAGGCTACTCCCCTCATGTTCATGGCTGAGATCCTGCTTTTTAACCTGCTTATTACTCACAGAATTCTGAACTCCACCATTAAAAACATCACTGCATCCAAAACTGTATCCAGCTTTGACATACCAGAACCATCTTCCTTGCTTATAAGTATCAGATCATCAGGCCATCTTTCATCCCAGGCTAATAATTCACTTGCACCAGGAAGCTGTCAATCATGCACTCCAGAAACATTCTGCATTGCTTGTCCTGTTAGGTTGTCCCTCCATAAGATTCTGAGTTAATTGTATTCCCCCATAAGGACCAGGGCCTGTGAAAATCAGGTTTCTCCACTTTGTCTGAAGAAGGCCTCATCTATCTCTACCTGATCAGGTGGCCTGAAGAAAATACCAACAAGTGTTGTTTTTGTTGATTTGTGCTGTAATCCTGACCCATAAACTCTTGACTGGCCCCTCTCCTGTGCACAGACACAGCTTCACGTGTCCTTCTGCTCTCAAACAAAGGACAAATCCCTCTCCTTCATATTCATTCTGTCCTTCCAAAGAGCTACATCCATCCTTCACAGGACTGCAGCTGTGTGAGCTACCCCACCAGGCCTCTGCCAACCCACTGAGTGAGATGGCAGCCCTAAAACTGTGTATAGACCTCCTGGTTTTCCCTATGGTGCATGGATTTTTGTATAAGCACTTCAGAGAGAGGTATCCACTCATGTTGTCCTTTTCCCAGAAGCCTCCAGAAGGTATCTAGATCTCATCCCATAATCCTTTCCTGTAGAATTTTTTTTTTCTTTGTGTAAGAACTCTTGGGGTTCTTGTTTTGTATTTTTTTCAGTGTTTTATCTGTCCAAATCATCTGTCCTCTTTGCTTGCCAACCCAATTTCCCACTTCTTCACTTGATTGTGGGTTGTCTTCTCCATCCCCTGTCATTCCTAGCTGCCTTAAGGTTTTGATAACTATATGCAGGGTAATTTATTTAATCAGTAAGCTCTTTAATAAATATTAGCTCTCAATCAATGAGTAATTGAGGTCCTACAATGTACACATACTCTTGAATTTCATAAGTGCCAGATTCAGGCAACTCAATCTAAAAATAAGAACCATTTCTTATCCTTATTATTCCTTAATGTATTTTTCTCCAATTAGTATTTAAATATTTTATGTTTCATTTTGTGAAGACACCTTGCTATTGAGTGTCTTCAAAACCATGAGAGACAATGAACATAATTCTAAAAACTCTGTGACAGAGTTTTGGAAACACTGCTTAAGTCATTCAGAGTTTTTGTTATGAATAAGTTCTTGTCCATTTTCCTTGTTGTGAAGACACACACCCAAACCAGAATCACACATGCAGTGAGCTCTTCCTATATGCAGCTTTCTACATGTGGACAGATGAGGGAATAAGCTGCAAGCAATGTGAGATGATTGCCAAACTCCAGTGTCCCGTCCAGTAGCGTTCTGCTAAGACTCAGCTTATTTGCTCTGAGCATTAAAAATGAGGAGGAAGCTTTTCATGTGGCCTTGAGAGCTCTTCTGGGTTAGCTAGAAATTAGTTCTTGCAGTGTCTCTTGCAGCTGACTGCCCAAAAAGGCTCTTGACATATATGTGTATATATATAAAAAATACAGTGAAGAGTTATTGTCACAGCAGAGAGTCTGCTGTTAGTAAATATGATCACTATGCACTAGAATCAAGTTCTAGTTCTCAGCAAATGGAGAATTGTTTTTTTTTTTTTAACTATGAGAGATTAAGAATACGAATCAATTCTCCTTAAGAAATTCTAACAGATCTATCTGTACCTAGGGGACCTATCCTGAAAACATTTCATCAAAAGACTGGATAGGGCTCTCCTCTCGTGCAGACACAAGTACTCGTATGCTTGGATTTCAGCTTGGATATTTCATCGGAATGTTTTGGTTTTTCAGGGTTATTATTAATCTTTAAAAAAAATGGGAAAATATTGATCAAATCTGAAAAATTTAATATTTTGGAGACTTCAGAGGTCATAAAAGATCCACACAAACAGTTCTTTGCACTGTATGTTCTTGCATTTGTCAGCTACTGTCAAAATCCTGAAATCTTCATACGTTTATGTTCTGTTAATTATCATCCTTTAATTATTTATAGAAATCTCTATCAATTCAACTTACTGATAGAAAGGACAAAACGATCTTACTTGTGCTGTGCTTTTAGCCAAGTCAAACAGATAAGAAAAAGTGCCAAGGGCAGAATAGAAAGGAATTATTTCTCATCAAGTCAGATGCTGAATGAAAGGTGAAAGGAGTACAAGAAAAGGAAGAATCAGGCCATAGGAGAGAGAATCAGGCCATGGGCTGGCTTCTTCTCACACAGGTATTTAGTGGCAGAAACCTAACTTGGAAACAGCTTTTATTCCCCAGATGGTGGCTCAGGACTATTGCATTCTTGGTTTCTGTGTCAACAATTGCAATGTGCATGGGAAGCTCAAACAAAGATAGGAGAGTGGGAAGAAGTTTAACATTTTCAGAACCATTACACTGATCATTCTTATTCATACAGAATACCCCAGAACTAACCCCACCTGGTTCTGCATTTGCCAGGTTGTGCCAAGAAGGACAGCCATTCAAAAATGACCCTGAATTACATTATATTTTTTACACTCTTTCTCCTCCTTCTCCCAACTTGCTTTCACTATAGCAAAGACTTTGCTGCCAGAAATCAAGTAAGGATCAATGGCATAAAAAGAAAAATGGCACAGAAGGAATCCAGTGACAGGTATAGAATCATTGTCCCCATGGTGATACCTTCACATCTTTCAGCAGTTTAGGAATTCACTGAGCTGGAGATTGCACTTGAGCCAACATTATTGCTTTAAAAGTAGCAATCATTTTTTTATTGCTTTAATCATTCATACATTAAAACCCCATGGACTAAGTCAAGAGATGGTATAAATGATTGCCTTTTGTGGGGATGCAGCAACCACAAGGAAGTGCACCTCAGTCCCCAGCAGAAAAGAAATACTTCAGGTTAATATTGATCTGAAGCCTTTTAGTGATGGAAAAAAACCCCAGTGTTTTGCTAGTTCACAAATATTACAGGATATAACACGATGTTTAAGTAGCATATAAAACAATAGCAGGATACAACACATCATTATAGACAAAATACTTGGAACTGTACGTGAAAGTGCTCAAATCCCATTCCTCCCACTATACACTCTGTTCCAGTCATCATCATAAAGATATTGACTGTATTTTTTATAAGTGCATTAGTGTTTGCTCAATAATCTAGACCACATTTCCTTGCTTACACTGTGGGCTGGAGAAAACTCTACAGAAGTCCCATACTGCCTTTATCAGGCCCCATCAAACTGCTGAGAGACCAATTTACAAGATTTATCATCTCAAAAATGCATGCAATAAGTAAGTTTCTACAGATTATTTTAAATAAGCATTGTGTTACAACATCCTTTTTTTCTTGAAAATAGTTCATGCCAATGTGATTCCAGATTGCTGGGTGCTGACACCACCAATGTTAAAGAACATGTTTTTAGCTTTTCTGCCCTGCTACCATGAATGGGGAGAATAACTTCTAGGTAATCTTGTTGTTGCACTTCAAATCCTTTCTTAATCCCTCTAAAGTCTTAGCACTTACGGTATTCTGCTGTGTGCTACTAGTACTGAAAGATTTGGAATGACCAGATCTTTGTGTTTCAAATGTATCTGACCAGATCCTGCTAAAAGCCCGTTATAGAGAGTTGGATCAATATGGCACCATCCTCCTTAGGACAATTGCCTCATAACTATCTCTCTATTCAGTATCTCCAAATCTATCAATCATCCGTTGTGATGATCAGAGGGCTGGAGCATCTGTGAAGACTGAAGAAAGTTGGAGTTTTTTAGCCTGGAGAAGAGAAGATGCTGTAGAGATTTCATAGCACCTTCCAGAAAAGAGAAGGCTCTAGAGAGACCTGACACCACTTTCCAGTACCTAAAGGGGGCTACAAGAAGGCTGGAAAGGGACTTTGACAAGGACGTGTAGTGACAGGACAAGGGAGAACAGCTTTAAACTAAAAGAAGGGAGATTTAAATTAGCTATTAGGAAGAAATTCTTTATTCAGAGAGTATTTAGGCATTGAACAGAATTCCAGAAGTTGTGCCTGCCCCATTCCTGGAAACATTCAAGGACATGTTGGAGGTGGTTTGAGCAACCTGGTTTAGTGGAAGGTGTCTCTGCCCGTGGCAGGGGATCCATAAAACAATGGTCTCTAAGATCCCTCCCATTACATGTTGGTGTGTTTCTATTTGGTTCAGAAAAAGGAGTGGAAAACCCAAATTTTTTAGCTGCATTTGCTGGATTTATGAGAAATAATTCAGATCTTTAGAGCTTTACTTTTGAAAGCACTCATATTTGATGAGATAACCACTTGTAATGAAATTTTTCAATAAAAGCGAGGAGTTAGAGCGAAAGGCCAGAACAAAAGTTGCCAGCTATATGAGTCATCAGTAGGTCAGCTCCAAACATGATTTTTTTTTCAGTTTGAATTGGCAAAATAAGTTCTTTCCTTTAACCAGATGGGCTTTGTATGCTAATTCAAACATTCCCTCAGAAAGACAGCATTTCAAATTATTTACTTAAACAATTATAAAGGCATAGCTATACAGACTGTTTGATACATAATTCAAATAAATATGTATCTTTGTATCATTTCAGTCTTTTCTTAACGGAGTGTACTGTTGGTGAGCTTTTTATCTAACATTTCTGGATCAGTAATTTGTTAAAATAAATAGATTATTACTAGGAAAAATACAGTTGTCTGGGTTTTGCTGTTTTTACTTTTTTTCAATAAGAACAATTTGTTTTGATTGAACTTGACAACGAGAACTGCAAAGCTGTTTTAGGGTCAAGACTCAGGTTCTTTTGTCCTCAAGTTCTAGCAGACTCTTGACTTTTTCTTTTCCAGAGGCATGAGATAATAGCTCCCCTAGGGCTTTGGCTATCTCCCAGAATAAAGGAGCAGAACTGTTTTTTAATGATATTTATCTGTGCATACTGCCTGTATTGATTTTTTTTTTTAATCAAGAAAATGTGGAATGAGACTTTCAAGTAAAGCTACACTCCTTCTTCAGAGTTCCTGATCCAGCTGGGAGTTGTATTGAAAACTACCCCATGTGAGAATACTGACAGTGTAAGGATTAATTAAGGGTTCTAAAACAATTTAAAGTATTAATAAATGGAGAGAATATTATTGTGGGAAAAAAAGAAAAAAAGTATCTTCATAGGGCTTCTAGTTATCTACCTGCAGAAGCTCTTCATTGTTCTTTGAAATCATACATGTGTTTGGAACCTTTATGCTCAAGTTGCCGGTGCAAATCATGCAGTCCCACATTCTCAAGAATTCCTCTGGTAACCCCTTCCCTGTTTCTTTTTTCTTTTCTCAACATGACATATAGATGTGTTATAGACTACCTTCTTCCTGAACACAAACATGGAGCCTGACATCTTCCATGGTCATTTCATGTTAATGAACTTTGTTGCTTTTTGACTTTGTTGCTCTTCGTCACACTGAGTCTAATATTAACAATTTTTAAAAAATTATTTTCACTTTTAAAAATATCACTTTTAAAATTATTTTCAATTGTTTCTTAACTACTCATACGTTTTGGGGTTTTTTATCCAGACTGCTAGTCTCATGGTTTTCTTCAGTTATTATTACAGAGGTACTCCAGCAGAGAGTTCAGTTGTAACATTAACTTCTTTTTTAAGGTCTCAATTTTGTACTAGTTAATCAGTCTTTCATTCAGCTGCACTTCCTTCACCCTCACACTCTCAGTGTCCAGATTCAGGCTCACAATCCTGACTGTGACCACTTTCAGATCTCTGAAGAAGATGTTTGCTGTGTTTGAAAAATCTCTATCCTGAAAGAAACTTCGGAGGGATTCAATTACTTGATGGTTTGATTGGTTTTTAACCCTAAGGTTTCTTATTCACAACTGTTATTTTTAAGAGTCTTGTTTAAAAATGTGTTAAGTGATACCCACCAATTAGAGTTCGGGCTCCAAGTCCTTATTTATCAATCCTTTATTCTCTTCTCTTCAAGTTAATATTTGCCTTTATTCTAGTTAGCAACCTTTTATTCTGTTTTACTTTCAGCTAAAATTCTCTACAGTGGGTCACTAACATCAAATTCTTACTGAAAGTGAGAGTACTTATGCATGTTACCTTTTGTCTTAAAAAAATCTATGAATTTATCAAAGATATATATCAAAGTTGTGATTTCTAAAATTTTTCTCGTTTATTCATGTGAATGGGATTAACAGATTAACAGGTTTTAGATTTTTAAAAAGTCAGAATATACAAACATGTTTTCTGCTTCTCTAGAAAAATCCCTTCTATTTACATCCCAATTTGTCTCAGAAAAATGTGAAACAAGGATTTAGTCCTCAGAAGTATGACATTCTGGCAATTTTTATGACAACTGGTAAAATGGATATACAGGAACATCTAAGGTCAAATCCCATGTTACTGGTTCAGCTTCCCCCAAAGGTGTCTGCTCTGTCCATGGTAATACAAATGCTGAAGCTCATGTTCTAGCAAACCTAACTGTACCATGTTTGGGGCCATGAGTGTGTTGAAAACCTTCATCACAAAGAGATACTTGAGTCCTTCTACTCCTGACTTCTCCTCCACCCAGCTGCTTCTCAGACTTTCCAAACACTGTATTTGTCCTCATTTGCCTTTGGAAATAAAGACCCTTACATTTGGCACAATTTTTTTTCCATTGCCTTTGGAAATCAAGGCCCTTACTTTCGGCACAATTTTTAAGATGAATTTAAAATCTCACCACTAAGATTGAAACATGTACCTGATCTTTAATTCTGTCATTAATGACTGTAAATAACATTATCTTTTCACATTTTTCTATGTATTCCAATAGCAATCTCCCTAGTTTAAAAATGTCTTTAATAATGTGATCTCATGTGCTTGTGAAAGGCTCTTCAATGTATAAGCAGCCATTTTTATGGATATGGAAACAAAAGTATCTGATTTTCTTTTATATTGACAAAAATACTTCCCTTGGCCATTCCCTAGACAGTCAGGGAACTGCACTCAAATAATGTTAATCTATTCACCTCTTCTCCTTTAAATTTTCTATATCCTTGCTCCTTTTGAAGGACTGGAAGTAGAATTCATATTCTCTGATGGAAATCCAAATGTCACATATTATTCAACAGTTGGTTATTGCTTTAAAATAGCATTACAAAAAGTTTAGAGAAAGCAGAAAAAGAAAGAACAAAAAAATCCCCTCATGATCCAATTTAATCTGCGAGTGACATTTAAATAGGAAAAAAAATGAAGATATGATTTGATCAAGATTCAGAGATGATTTATTACTTCTCTTGTGATAAAAGCCAGAGGCTTTCAGCAAGTATGAATACTCCATTGTGCTAGATGCTTTACATAGCATACTAAATTTCAGGCCCCTTCACTGTCCTACATGAAGAATTTTTGAGAAGATAATGTAAGGATCATCCAGATTCTTACTCCCTCTGCCAGCAACAAGTATCTTGAAACAGTACTGCCTACTTCAATTTTAAGACTCCTCTTATTAACAAAGAACTGACATCTAATAAAACAAAAGACAAAGGGTAGATACTGACATGGGAAAGAATGAGAATAAATGAAAGAATGATATAGGAATCTCAGAACGCAAGGCACTGGCGTTATTTTAGCTCACTTCAGATAATTTAGACACAGAATTTTGAACTTGAAAGCTACGTCTTTTTTCACAGTCAATGACAAAAAATCAGCATATCTAGACTGAGTCATATAAGTAATTTCAATAATTTCAACTCTAGTGTGATGTGTATTACTCCATACAAATGTTCATATTTTTTCATAAAGCACACCTAAAATGACTAGCTGAGATAAGGAGTATGTCCCAAGTAATCATTATGCATGATGCAGCCCTGCTTTCTTGGAGATGACTGAAAACGTGCCTGCTGATGGAAAGTAGTGAATTAATTCCTTATTTTCGCTTTGCTTCCTTGTGCAGCTGTTGCCTTCCTTTTTAAACTGTTGAATGAAAACCCACAAGTTTTTTACACATTTTTACATTTTTACACTTTCAATTATCTCCTACATCCCGCTGAGGACAGAGAAGGTGGTGAGCAAGTGGCTTTGTGGGGCCGAGCTGCCTACTAGGGCTAAACTACAACATAATACTCACAATTTAAATAATGAAGCAGTTATTTATTGGCTAATACAGTAACAATGGCTAAAATCTAAGGAGAGCCTTGCCTAAGCTTTGGTTCACCATCCTAGTAAGTTACCTGAACACTCTTTGATGGCCAGACAGGTGTGAATCAGGAGAAAGGGTAGCCTCCAGTTCTCACTGAATTGTATTTTCCCATGTTTCTGAGTTTCCATCTTCCACCAACTTTGTCAGCTCTCTGTGTTTTGCTTTGGGATCTCATATTTTGTAATGTTTTCTGTATTGAATTCTGCAGTCTTCATCTCAACAACAACTTCTGTCTCTAATTTATCTTTGTTATCTTCCATGGGTCAGCTCTAGAGCCTTTCTCACAATTCCTTTTCACAGCTTAGCTATTTCTTCTGAAGTCTGAGCCAAAGTTGCACAGCTGGACAACATCAGATCCCAGCCTTGGATCATTAGACCATAGAAACAAAGCCATAGAAAGAAGTAAAAGGTTACAGAGGATTTAAAGACTGAAGAATATAGAGCATTTCTACAAGAAAATTGAAGGGGAAAATTTACGGGGGCTATGTAGATGTACATGTGGTGTTTCTCCTCTCTGAACATAAATTTGGTGACAATGAGAATTAGAAAATTGGGAAATGTAATTTGTTGAGGATAAGGAATAGTATCTTACATAGTCTGAGATTGGAGAAAAATCACCTGATGCTGCCTTCTACAATTGTAAGAGATAATAAGAGAAAAGAAGAAAAGATACAGGAAAGGATTTGAAAATTATGAGCAAAAGGAGATTTTGTTTTCTATGACAGTGAAAAGGACGTGACAGAAAAAAAATATAAAACAACATATGATCTGGGTAGAATATGACCTTTGCTTCAATGCAGTGAAAGTAAGAAGGGTCAATGAAAAGCCTGTTGCAAGTGGTGGAAAAGCAAATGCATATACATGACTGTCTTTGCCTACAAACAAAGTGAAAGTCTTATAGGTGCTATGGAAAAAGGTCATCAGCATTGAGAGAGAGGCCTTTCCAAAAAGAAGGCCACATACTGGAGTCCTTGGCAGTGGGAATTATATTTTAAGAGTGTGTGCACTACTGAGAAAGAGCAAATAAAAGACAAATTCAGTAAGGTAAAAAATATCCAGATACTTGTACTGATTTTATACCAGGAGAGAACATTTGTACAGAGATACTGTAATGGCAGCCTGAAAACAAGGACTTTTCCTTAGGATTCATTGAAATAATAATATTGATGAGTGATAAGAGTTGTATTTTGCCCTTATACAGAAAAATGTTTATGAATCTGCATAACCTCGAGCATGTTCTTATATATCCCTTGGCATTATAGTTAGCAACCTGCAGCAACTTGTCTTGTGATCCAGATCCAGATCTGGGAAGATAGGAGCAGGAATAAGCAAAAAATTGTAGAAGAAATTGACAAAATCAGGGCTTCCAACCCAGGAAAAAATTAATATCCTCTATCCATTCTCGAGGTAATAATTCGGCATCATACTTCCTTACTGCCTGATTAGTATTCTTTTATCATGCTTTATGAGAAAGACTAATGTAATTATAGTTTAGCTGCATTAGTTAAAAAATAAAAAAGGAAAATGATAAGATTCAATTAAAAATTATGCTAATTTGATCGGATAGAAAATTGCTTATGTAGCGTACAAACTTATTACTAAGATATATTGGCAGTCTGTAGGAAAAGTTTCACAGTGCTTATGAGTATTTATTTTGCAGTAGTTCATTCCACAACAAGGAACAGTCAAGGGAAAATATTTCTCTTGTAAGAGATAAAAACTGTCTCAATTTATTATCAAGTTCAATGGATCCAGTTCTAAGAACCTGGAGTGGCAGTTTGAGTATGTTAACCTGCCACGATACAGAGATACTGGAGCTCATTATGGACAAGCTGGTTTGCCTTTTAAGAGCAGGTAATACAACATCCACGGGGACAAGCCTTATTTCTTGACAGCTCTGATGAGTCCATGCTGAGCACAGAGCTAATTTGGCTCTACTACATCTCTTTCGTTAGGTCTCGGAAGATTTAGAAGCTTTTCCTTGCAGCAGGTTCAGGCACCACACTTGTTTGCTGTGCTTGGGAGAATATGTATATTCTTTAGTTGTGTCACACTTTTAAGGTTGTTTTTCCTGTTTATAAGTGAATTCATGCAGACCTACCAATAACCCTGGCCTGTGATCATAATCATTCAGCCTTACATAAAGACGTGGTAGCAATTTCTAAAACAACTGCATACTCAGAAACACACACAATATAGACACCTTGAATAACACTAAGGTACTTATGGCTAATAGGAAGCAAGATAGCACGAAAGGGTATTACATTATATTCTTTAATTACTCGGTGTTCTATAACTCACACTTTACATAAAATTATTTTTAAATATGCTTTTGTAGAAACTTTAGTTCCATTGATCCATAGCTCATCCCTGGGTGTCAGCATGCCTTATATATTTAATCTAGGATGTATTGTAGCCTGCAAAAGAAATAGAAAAGTGTGAATCGAGCAAAACATAGTCTTTCAAAAACCAAAATTTAACATTTCCTACTCTAAGCTACTTCCTAGTATTTCTGGGAGATGAAAAACAAGGAATTCTCCATGCAAGAGTCTGTAGTTTCTTCTCTCAGTTGGAAAACTCAAATAAAGGCTTGCCACTGCAATGTCATACCATCAAGTGAAGGTACAGAGGATGGACTATCAATATCTTGTGTGAGTTTCGACTTGCACAATACACTTAAGTATTATTACCAAAAAAGTAAAACCATGCAGACTTACAAACCAATCAATGCAAGCCACCTGCAAGCAAAACCTGACCTTATCTCTGTCAGCAAGTCAGGAGAGTATGGACTGGATTAAGTGGCACTTGAATCCATTCCAAAAGACCTGGAAGTCCAGGGGCTGCAACACTCCTCCTGTGACAGTGAGATCTTGCTTTAAAGATCATCTATGAATCATAAAGAAAGGAGATTTGAGCTTAGGTTTCCAGGAAACTGCCCTAACTTCTAGGTCACATTCCAGTTTTTGGTTTATAAAACCTGACTCTTCCCATGAAACTATTTGCAGAGTGCAAACGAATTTGAGCAGAGTCTTCAGAGAAGTAAAATCCCTTTAACTGACAAATGGATTAATTTATGTGAAAAAGTCTAGTACTAGTCCAACTTGGTAGAATTTATTTCATTTAACACAAGATACCTGAGAGCTCAATGTATAATCTAAAGCAATTCCACTCTAGAGTTACTGGTGAGAGCATTAATAAAGAGGGCAATTTTTCCTTTCCAGCTCCCACACGTGTTAGACAGCACTGTGAATATACCTTGAAGTTCTTTTCAAATAGCACAGAGTCACTCAGACATGTCTCCTCTTGGTGACTGACAATAGGGAAAACAAATATCACCCAACGATTCTTATCACTGCCTGCTTTTAATACTAGAGCCAGTAGTTTATTTGTCATTCAGGCTCCTTCTCCACCTGCAGAGCTGCAATTCTTGGGCTTATAGGAATATGAAGGGATGAGATGATCTGAACAAGAAAAAATTGAGCCTGAGCTACCTTCACATCGGGAGGGAGAAGCTGAGGTAACAGACCTGGAAGAGAATTGAAGCAGCCATCTGCAAATCTGCCCAGATCTTTCAGGGGATATTATTGATTGCCTGGAGTTCCCCAGTCAATTCTTGCTGATCATCCATGAGATTGCCACCAATACACTGCCAGCTATCACCTTAAGATTATCAAGAGTGACCACTGATGTCTTGAGGGCAAGGCATCTCCAGTTTTTCTGAATTGCTCTACATTCTTTCTCTCACACACCTGCTGTGTTAGTAGGATGAACAGGTCCCTTCAACATTCTCATCTGAATTTAGTGAATATTTGTTTCAGTTTCTGATAGATTGCAAGGGAAAGGCTATTTCTGACAAAGTTGAAGTTTGCCCTGCAATTGGCTGTTCTGGTGGAGCTATCGGGTGGGGAAATCATCCCAGATTTATACAGATTTTGAGGATCTCTCTACTACAGGTCAGTCCAAAAATTCAAATAAAGACATTTTAAAAGAGTTGCTATCTGCCTCCAACTGCTACGTTGGTATATTTATTTGAAAGACATAGGACAATGGGCAGAATGATTTTCACATGATCAGCAGGATTAAAATTTATCTATATGCTCTTTTCTCTCAAATTAAGTGCAAAAATGTGATAAGGTTACTGTATATTATTCCCATCAAAATAATTCTGAATAGGAAGGATTTCACTCATTATTTGTAGATTGCTGCTCTACAATTATATCTTAATTGACTTGATCACCAACTTGAACACTTAATATTACAGTATCATTAGCCCATTTATTATTCATCTAAATCATACAATTACAGCAATTAAATTGGTTGCCTTTTAAACACTTGGTTCAGTGATCTTTAATTAGACATCTATGAGCTGAATTACATGGAAAAGGTGCTAAATGTTACAACTGTAGTGAAGGGGGTTATTTGCCATATTATAAGGGATTGATTTAGACAAATGTCACATGTGTTAAAACATGCTGCCTCCTTGATGCTTTCTGGTTACCTAGTCATTCTGGGACTATGTTCTAAATAGCATGATAGGAAGATTCATCTTTTTAGAAACCCAATATAGGCTACATCTAAAAGGACCATAAACATAATGAAGCAATTCAAATCCAGAGTTTAACTTGCAATATAGTAAATGTTTGGTGGGTTTTTCTTGTCATTCATTTTTACAGAAGAGAAAATCCTGGTTTCATGTTTACTGCCTAGATGTGCATCTTTAGACCCTGTCTGCATCCTCTCAGCTCTTAGTTTCCATATATACTATTCTTCTGTTCTAAGAAATTAAATTTCTAGTGTGCTAGGCAAGAAGTTTTGCTTTAAATACACAGAAAAAATCACACAGGATTTAGTAGGAACCTTTCTGTTTCCACAAATACACCTGCTCAGTATTTCCTCTCAATCATAAGGCCAAATTCAAGGTACAGAGAATGAAGCAGAAAACATAATTATGCTTCCATAAAAATTCATGATTTGCTTAAATTTGTCTTAAACTCTGAATTCAGCCATAACCCCCTAATCTCTTAGAAAACAGTAGAACTGCAACACATTGAGGGAAGAATGATCAAAGATCTGTACCTTTGTTTCCTGCCATATGAAGATGAACTGAGTCACTAAGGATCTCCAGTCTGGAAAAGAGATGATCCAGAGGAGATAAATTACAGATCTATAAAAATCTGAAAAGCAAAAAGAGGATGAATAAAAATTCATTATTGATTTTGCCTACTAATACAAGAGGAATAGTAAGAGCTATTAGTCAAAATTAGTTGAAACAAGATGCAAAACCAAACAACCAAGCAAGACAGAAGTCAGAATGCATCACAGACTCCCTACTTTGTCCAAACAGATTGCTTCAAGGAGGACAGGGACATAAGGCATCCAAAACATATTGCAGTGTTTCTTAGCAAAAATGTTTGGTTTTGTTTACTTGTTGGGATTTTGGTTTTGTTTTTGGTTTTTTTTTCTTTGGTTTAGATTGTGTGTGAAAACAGATTTTGTGGAAAAAAATCTTTAAAAATAAATTTGTCCACTAAAAACATTTAGCTTTCTGCACAGCAAAATAGCAGGTCCCTCCTCCAACTGCTTCTCCAATTTCTTCCAAAGCATTTTTTTGCATTGCATTCATTGGCAAGGGGTGCCATATGTCTGCTGCCCTTTCATGAATAACCATTTCCTCTGGCTTGTTTTCCTCCTTGTTCAACTAACCAGTCAGAAGAAGGACTCAGATAAAACTCTTTCTGCTGAAAGTTTATCCAGTACAGAAAAAAATTCTTAAGCATATTCCCATTCCCTAATCCAAATCTATGTTTTTGGATATTTTGCTGCAAATTTAGCATTTCCTAAGTTCTGAAATGCTGAATAACATGATAGTCAAGAGATATATTGTTAACCACAAGCTAAGATACAGGTTTGGTTTTTTTGATTTCCATATTGTCTTGAACAGTCTGCATAATCTACTGTTTCACCTCTCCTTACATGGAGTAGGGATAATATTTCACTATTTCCCATGGATATGAGAACAAAAATCGTTAATGAATAAGAAGTCTCCAGGTCTTATGCTGATGATCACCCAATAATACAGTATTTTGGCTGTGCTCTCTTAATGGAACCATTAACAATTCAAAAAAGTCAATGATTAACTTTAAGGAATTAATAAAACTAATGGTAGTAAATTTCAGAAAATCTTTGATAACATTCTCAAACTGCAAAATGAAGAGTATCAAATCATTAACAGGGGAGTTAATTAGAAGTGCTGCAATAATACAGGGAACATGAGAGGTGAGATCATTAAATGGAACCTAGTGATTTAAAGGTTCTCAAAATCAGGTCAATTTTTCTACTTTTGAATGATAAAAGGAAAAAAACCTGCCTCATTAAATTTCATAACTAAGGCTTATCCAGTAGTACAACAAAAACTGGTAGATCACAACAGTGATATCTAAGACTAGGAACATTTCCAAGAACCTCAGGGTAATTCAAGCTGTATCTCAACTAATGACATATTTCCACCTCTTTTTTCCCCAACGCCTTGTAACCATCTTCTATGACTTGGGACGGTATTTGCTGCTGATGTCCCTACAACATTTCAGAAAAGTCTTTCTCAGATTATATTTCAGCATAATTTTCCATAATTTGCTTTTTCCCATTGTACCTCTAATTTCTTTTTTATACAACTGGTCAAAGCAAGTGTCAAAATTCTATTTATCTATTTGAATTTTGCACTGCAGCCTTTCCACCATGACTTACAGTCTACGTTACAGATGAAAAGAGCCTATGAACCAAACCCTGGACTCAAGGGCAAGCTGTAATAATTATCTTCCATTTACTTTTGTTAACTTTCTTTATAGATGGGTTTTTTTGCAGATGGGGCAAGTAAAGATCTCTTACTGACTCTTCTCCATGTAACAGTGGAGGAGATAATATATTCTTCTTAAACTTATTCTTGTTTATTTTTAAATAGTTTTTATCAGAAAAAAAAAAAAAAACAAAGACTTTTTATGGGCACATTCACTGCAATAGGAGTGCTGACACAAAGTTAGTGAATATATGCAAGACAAGGTTTATAAAATCTATCTGAAATGAAAAAGATTGTTGTAATAGCTTTTTTATGAGTCAGCTGTGTACCTATAAAAGCATTGCTTAATTAATTTAAAAGAAGTTAATAAAATCATACAGCAGGAATATTTTAATTCCTTCAACATGGTTTCATGCACATTGAAACTTCCAACTTTTTTTTCCTTTCCCTCACAGAAATTTTGGCGAAATTCAAATATAAATGTGATTTTACTCAGGTAGCCCTCTGTCATTCAAACAGTAATTTGAAGAAGAGTACTTCAACATAATAAAAAAAAAGATTGAAAGTTTTGAATGCATCAGCTTTCCTCTATCCTTATATTTAGACATTTTTTCCAGTTGTAAAAAGTTTCTTCAAGCAACATGTCGCATAAAGCACTTCAGCATCTGTAGATTAAATCAAGAAAATACTAAAATATCAACCGGCTATGTGCCCTTAAAAATTTCTTTCAGAACCCATACTTTTAACTACCCGCCTCTGAACTGCTCTCCTGATGTTTCAACCAGAATATAAATTTCACCTTCTGGCCTAGGTAGATCTTGAAATTACCCTGCAGAAGTGTCTTTCTCTCTCTCACAAGCTCCATTCTAAGATATGGGTGGTTCCATCCTAGTTTTAGGTGTCTTTTAACATATCTCCTATCACCTGGAAGAAATAGAAACCTCTAAACCTTTATTTACCTGGAATATCTCAATAGATGACTTGCTGAGCCATTTGCTCATATTTACTTGTTTTTCTTTAAATCTCAGCTGCAGCTATATCCATGTAAAGGTATAAACTTCCTTAAACAGTTTCTCTATGCAGCAAGATTTTCTGTGAATTGAGATAATTGTAACATTTCATCTTTCAGTCACCAACATAAGGATTAGTAGGGATGAACTGATAAGAGCACTAGTGGGCTCCTATTTGAAACCAAAATGAGCATGTGGGCTTATTTCCCGCACACAGCATTTTGACAGTGATCTTGCCATCATTCTGAGCTGCTTTGTATTCTATCTAGGACCAACAGCTGTGTATATTCATTTGCCTTCAGCTGTTCAGAGGTCCCAGTGACACGATAGTATTTCCATCTTTAAATATTGATGCAGAGTTAAGCTACAAAATAAAGGTCTCAAGTCCCTGCTTCCTTCAGAAGGCACAAACTTTTGGGAAGGTCTGGAGATGCAGGATAACTTTCAGGCTATCATTAAAGGGTATGGCCTGAAAAAGCACAAAGTGAAGCTAAGTAATGAGCAGAATCCAAAATCTTCTCCCAAGAAACTAAGAATGTGGTGTGCAGTATTCCAGTGGCATTCCTGCCACCTGTCCACAGTATGAACCAGCAGGGACAACTTCTTCATGTAATGTGGTGTCCCTCATCAAAGGATAATCAGGCTGTCAGTGCTAATACAGAAGCAAAGACCTCAAAAATCTGCTCAAGCCCAATGCTCATTCGGTGTGCAAACATATGGATGGATAAAGCAGGATTCCCTAATATATTTAACATTACTTAATTACTGTCCCCCCATGCCTGTTTAAAAGCAGTCTTCAGCCTCTCACAGGGGTTTCAGTTAATACTTTGTTTCTGGTCTCGTTCTCTAATCATGTGTACTTTTTATTTCCTACTATGATTCATGGAAGTATTCATGCTTCATTTGCTGCATTTTCATGTTTAGTGAATAAAAGCAAGTGTCCTTTAAGTGACCTCATGTCCTCTCTACCCTGCCTCTAAGTGATAAAAACAGCCACCACTCAGCTGGACTGGCAGAACAACTGGATGAGACATTTGCTTCTAGGAGGCTACTTCTCTTTCACTGACTTTCCCACCCTCCTTCATTTTACAGTTTCCACTTTCATACTGGCAGAATAAGACTGGGCTGGTCTCTTGCCTCAGTCAGAAAAGTATTTACCCATTTCCAGGAGTGCACAGATATATGACTTCACTGGTGGATAACACAAATGCACTACTTGAAGTTTCCCCTCTCCTTACTTGCAGTTCTATTTTCTGTACTATTTAGTGCAATACATCATTTCCTGAACCCTCATAGTGATGAAATGGCTTTCAGGGTTATAATGGTTCAAAAAGAGGAAAAATGGAACCACTCAGCTACCCATTCCAAACTGCTTTCTCTAAGGAATTCCTGAAGTCCTATCCTCCAACTGATTGCAGCACAGAACATGGCAGTGCAGGACACCTGCTAGACAGATTGATGCACCTAGACTCCTTCCATGCATGCACATAATTTGAAAAATGACTGGCTGAAAGGTTTCTCTCTCCTGTGTGGAAGAAGTCACAGTGCTATTTTTAGGCTGACTGGCAACCTCTGCCCCTTCAACAGCAAAACAAATCCTCTAACCTATTGCGGTCTGTAGCGGTATGTAAAAATGGACAATGGAAAAGCCTAGCATTTTTATTTTCCTCTGAGGACACCTGAACTAGATATCACTCAATATCTTTGAGGGATCTAACAAAGTAGAGGCAAAAATCAAAAGGAAAAATATATTGAAAACTCTTCACTTTTGAAGTTTGAAAATGGAGTGGGAAAGAAAAGGGCATTAGAGTTCTTAAGTCTGTCTTAAGAACCTGTAGACATGGTCTTTGTCACCAATAGTCACCAATATTCATAGCCACCAATTTGGCTAAGAAAAGAGCAAAGATGGATCTTGAAGTGGTGCCAGTGATCAAATAAAAATATAACTTGGAGAAATTTTCAATATTATGAAAAATATTTAATCAGAGTACCTTTTCCCCTAGTGCCCTTCCCTCTTCACCCCAGAGCTTTGAGTAACAACAGTTCCACCAGTCTCAGAGATACTTCCTACACAATCCACCAGCTGTGGGAGCATCGTTTCTTACCACATCGTTTCTTACTTCTGTACATTAGGTACAGAAGCTTCTGCACTTTCATTTCTGAATTTCTTTGCCAGTGAAAAACAATGTTTTCTCCTGAGGTTTTACAATCCCCATGGTTCCTCAACAGTGGCTAGGAAAAGAGCAAACAAAAACAAGGTAGATGAATAAATACAAATTAATAGAGTGACTACAAAATGATATTAAAAAATAATTGCAATAAAATTCAAGGATGACCTGAGATATCTTCATCCAGAGTCTTTCCATTTTCCAATATCTTCCACATTGCATCACAGAAAAATCTCACAATACCAACAACCCAATAGGAGGGAAAAAAAAAAAACCACTGCTACCCTACTTACCTGCCAGGTAATCCATATAACAAAAGTCCCCATATCCTTTGAGAAAAATCAGTGCAAAGTACTATTCTTCTTTATTGTCCCAGTAGACAGGCCCTTTAGAATAAAGCCTAGGACTTGGTTATTAAACCTCTTAGTTAGGTTAATTTTGTTGGCAAGTTTCTCACAATAGTTATCTTTTGCAAGCCAAGACAGTCTGTAAGCACAAGATATAAATAAGCCATAAGCCCACCTGCCAAGGTAGCAATTTTTGGAAGTTCTGGTTGACAAAGATTTCAGAGTGTGTTAGAGATTACTCAAATAGCTTTTGGCTGTTTAGTTACAATTACAGCTCTCTGCTGTCTACTTTTTCAATAGCAGGCTGATCAATAGGGTTTTGTTTACTCAAATATCTGAAAAAATCTGAGGAGACACCATCATCTGCATGGTAAGAAAAATTCATTGAACAGTTTACTGTGCCTGATCACCTGTGGAACTTCATGCCCTCATTTCATTCTCTAACTCTCCATTTCCCCTCTAACATTTTACTTCAGCTCTCATTCTGGAGTGTTCTTTGTGATGGACTGACAGTGTGACCAAATAATGCCGAGTAAAACAAATTTCCTGTCTTGTGTAAGTCCCAGTAGACTATTTGAATATACCAAGCAATAACTATGGCATTTGTTTTTAACAATGGAAATTCTACTCCTACTTTCCATATTTCCCATGATAAAGGTTGTATGCTTGTAAGTGCTTCACTGATTTTTCACTCAAAACCTGAAGAAGAATATTGAGACTCCTACCTAACATATGTGTTTTTGAAAAATTATCCTAATTCCATCAATTCAGCTTCATGCCAAATTTTGAAGCACAGTACTAGAATTGCTTTCATTCTTCATTCAATGTACTCTTGGAAAAAACTGTTTGTGCACTTAAATACTATTGCATAATTTGTTAGAGGAGTTTTACAGGTCCTTTTGAAAGTGTAACCTTTAATTGTTCTGTGCTTTGGAGAAAAATGTCAAGTTTTATTATTCATTTTTTAGTTAGCATAAAGTGCAATACACTGACAAGGAAAGATAGACTGCACAAAAAAAGTAAAACTTCTGAGTAAAACATGAGGACCTTTGCCTAAATGAAGGGGCTGTCAAACTTTAAAGACCAACAACAACTCATCCACTGAGAGAAAGTCACAGACCGTCTCATGCAATGTTGCAGTGAACATTAAATCACATATGCCAGAGGTGCAGATGGGTTCTTTTTAACTTTAACCTGTCTCTACCAAAATACCCTTTCTAGCACTTTTATTTTACAGAGATGGGTTAGTAATTGCCTACTTGGTTGCTCATGCTAAATGCTAAATAAAATCACCACCAAGATACAGAGTGAGGGATGGATATTGGAACATTGTTCCTTACAGACACAGTGTGTTCATAAATGGCAAAAATAACTGGCATTGAAGATTGTTATTACTAGTTTGGGCAAAATAGATGGTACTTTAAGGCTTTTGAAACTCTTAAAAGTAACTGCAGGAGGAATTCAATAAAGGGCAGTTGATGAGACATATGCCTGACATAGAAAAGCTCCCTCAAGCCAGAGGGAATCTATGGAAGTATAATGCCCTGAAGCATAAAGCCATATTCCTTATACAATTTTATTAGAGCAGATTCTTATGCCAAAATAGCACAGTACAGAGATAAAGTAAAAAACAAAATATGTTCTAATACATCACTTTATTACCCTGCAGGGGTGTTTGCTGAGAGGTGCTGTTGCTCTTCTCTGTAATCTTGTTGGCCACAGCATGCCTTCAACATATTGAAAAGACACAGAAATTATATGTCAGGATTGAAACCCTCACTTCTATCAGTTTGTGCAATGTGCATTTTGAGAGAGATAACTTCTGTCTAGAAATATTCCTGAATGCTTGTGTGCTACAACTAAGGGCAAGCAAGAATCCCCAGCAGCCCTTATCCCTCCTTCTGTGGAGGACTCTGTGGCACAAATACAGGGAGACTGAACAGCAACCCATGTGCACATATCCACATGGCCATATAATAAATGCTCATTTATTCCAAAGTGTCTGATATAGTATTCACTGCATATTTTTGGTTGGCCCTGAGGGCCTGAAAACATGGTACAGGCACAAATCTTGGCCTGTCATTAATTCACACCGTGGAGACAATAAAATGGATGTTGCAGAAACTCTCTAAATATGCTGAGGAAAAAAAAAAAAAGTTTTGTCATACAGCACAGCATATCAAACCAAGGTGCATGGCTGTAACCTCAATTTTTTTATGTTTGGTTCCACTCCAGCATGAGTTTTCTCCAGGGCACTGGGCTGGATTTGTGTCAGGTTGCTAAAAGCTGTTACATGCAGGCTATTGTTTCAGTACTTCTTCCCATGGGTTGCTCTGTACATGCAGTGATTATTTTACCCTTGCTGTAGCTTAAACACTTTGTTAGGATAATTCTTCAAGCCTGTGAAGGGTATCAGCCAGGACATCAGAATTTCTCTATATGTGTCTGCAGGCATAATAATATTTTGATCACACCATAAAAATAAAGAAAAAGTGTCTTATTCATACTCTTTTTTTTTTTTTTTTTTTTGTAGGGTTTTCTTTCCTTTTTTATTTTGTGGGGCTTTTTCAGAGTGTGGGTCAGAAGGAACCCTGGCTTTTTTCTTCTCACTGTTTCCATGCTATTTTCTTAAGAGAATTATTTTATGGCTGCGGGGATTTTGGGAACTTAGAAACTTATTTTGCACAGAGAACTCATCACAATTATTTCATTCTGTCTCCAGCATTTGTCTTTCTGTCCATCTCTTTGACTTTAGGGAGGTGCCACAGTCTTACAGATTGCATCACAGAAATTCAATAATAACACCAATTATACTAATACTACTAATACTAGTTCCTATTCTGACAGTCTGAATTTTTTTACCATAGGAAGAGTCAGTGTAATTATCCAGAAACACTGAATTCAAAGTGATTCAGATATGAGCAACTTTTAGTGGATTCAAGCAAGATTTCAAATAAACTATTGTTGAAGTCATGGCAAAAATGATCTGGTTGTAAAAGACCAAAACCTAAAAGCTGGGACCTACATGCAGACCTGAAAAACAACAGTTAAGCTTACCTTTCAGGTGCATTTGGATTTGAGACAGCTATTGGACACAGGGTCAGGATAAACTAAATTACAAAAGAAAAAGGAAAAAAAAAACCTCAGCAGAACTAGACATTTCATCTTGGCTATGTCTAGTCTGCTGTTAAAATGCTTTGCTGCTACGTGAGAACACTCAAGTTCTCATTGAAAACAACCAATTTTTGAAGAAACACATTTTGTGAAGCTGCTACAGTGAATTCCTCCAGACCACTTGATTTGTCCTTTCTGCCTTTGTGTCACTTGGCTCAACTGATTCTGATAGTATTGGTTATGAAAATAATCAAACATAATATTTCTTTAATGGTAATGCCAGGAACAGCCATACAGTAGACATGTAAATGCAGGTAACCTTACTGCCATTCTCTTTAATTTTCTAAGAAAAGTTTGAAAACATACCCTGAACATATCTTGTTAACTCAGAGGAGAAAGAAACTAGGAAAAAAGAATTAAATGCTGTAACACACCTGAAAAAAAAAAAAAAGTTTTGCATTGCAATTTCTATAGCATTCTCAAAACTGGGGCGTGCAAGAGAGAAGATAACTGAAGCTTTTTAAAGGGCTAGGAATACTGCAGCTGGAAAAGGAGGTTAAAATCACCTAATGAATTCATAGTGAGTTTGGCACAAGGCAAATGGGGGACAAACTAGTCAGGAATACATTCAGGTTGAGAACTTGAAGATATATTCTGCTCAGAAAAAGAGTGAAGCGCTGGAACTTTCTTGTCACAGTATTAGAAGCTAGAAATCAACACGCTTTCAAGGTAGGGTGCAATTAGCTTGTAAATGAAATTCTGCAGCATGGCTGCCTGGGATAACAGCAAGCTGGCTCATGTACAGACCTTTTCAGTCTTCTGCCTCTGACCTCATTCTGGTTCCTACCATTCCAGGATTATATAATCTTTTTTGGCTACGTGGGGCTCATCACAAAAGGTTTAAGGGTTTTATTAAAAATGTAGAGTGGAATTTGTACATAGAGAAAAGGAATTGTTGTATGTTTCTGCATCTATTCACAGATGCTTATGTGTGGGCAGACTAGATTAGTATACTGCAACTTTTACAGCATTTATCTTACAAAATTTCTTCATTTTAAAACAGTGTTTATATTTACAGTATATTTATTCTTGAATTGTTCCGTTGATTCATGGGCAGGGGGAAGAAGAGTAAATATTTAGTATACGTTGACATTTTTATCAGTTGTCTGTAAAGGACAGGAAAATTTCTTCCTATTACACTAGCAGAAAACTTTGGTTTCGTAGTTGCAACAAGAAGCTGTGAGCATTAGGTTTGAATAAGGACATGGCTTGCGTCTGACTTTGTGTGCAAAAGGTGCTGTAGATGCAGACCACATTTAGCCAGATCTGGCTGCTCTGAATATCCTCTGGCTGAGAATTTTGTGCAAAAAAAGGCAGACATGGGGAGTATTGATCACGTCTAAATTTAAGCATCCACAAGAGAAACTGGTACAAGACTCCTGCATTCAGTAGGGATAAACCTTGCATTATGCAGCAGAGCAAGGAATTTCTCTGCATCCATTATTAGCATTTAGAGATAGGTTAGATGCACTCTTTCAGATGTGCAAAAGACATCTACTTCACAGTGGCCTTCCAGTCCTTGAAGTAGGACTATACAAATGGTTAAAGTCAGTAATTTAAACACTAACCAGGTAAAGGAGGTTGAGGGGGGCATTTCTTTGTCTATAGTTCTTTTTTCATTTGTCCCATACAGAGTGAGTACTTCTCTACTGGAGAGAAGTATATTCAGATCCTACAGTCCATCTTGATTATTGCCACCTCTTCTCCAAATAAGTGTAAAATAGACAAAAGGATCTAAAAGAGGTAGGGGATAGAAGGAATGCATTGCTGTCCCATGCTCTCTCCTGAAGGGAAACTTATGAATCGTGTTAAGAAAAAAATCACTCTGTCCAAGCAAGCTCCACCACATGACAGAATTTTTCACATACAGAGCACCAGTCCCAGAGCCCCATCAAATCTCCAAATACCCATGTCCCAGGCTTTCTGGCTTAGAGCTTACCACAGTTCCCGAATCCAACACAGAGCCCCCTATCCTCATTTGTCCCAAGATCCCCATCACCAACTCCAACACTTCGCATCTAACCCCCGGACTCGTCCAACTCTAATACCCCCACAGCTCTCTTCTCCCTCAACTTTGACCTAAATCCCTTCCTGTACTGAAATTCTGCTCTCTGCCACCCAGCTCTGCTCCCCCCCAGCCTTGCTCACACCTGGGGCTCTGGGGACCCAAGCCAAGCACAGCAGCTGCCAGCCCTTCAGATCCAGTGCTGTGCGAGCATCTCCTCCTTCTTCTCCCGCCGCCTGCCTCTACTCACCGCTGTCCTGCCGTTCCCTGCTGCAGCCAGCCAAGCTCTTTGCGGGGCTTCTGCTGGAAATTCCCAAAACCCAGGCACGAGCTGCACTTGTTCAAAAACTTGCTTAGATGGTGCTCCAAGGACAGAAAAGCAAGACATATCAGGGAAACCCAGGCAGCTGATAGCTCTGCCCCTGCAGGGAGGCAGCTCCGTTTAGTGGCAATAAGGACTCTTGTTTTAATAATAGAACACAGCACTGAGATTTAATTAGCACTTATAGCAACATATGTCAGATAGCAATAGCTTTCAGTAGGCACTTGTGAGAATTGTCAGGACTGCAGACTTGGTGCCAGGGCAATTCTCTGCTCCTGCTTGCAGTGATCTAAGTCCCATGTAACTTTCATTGTTGATCTTGTTTTTCACTGAGAAAAAGAAAGAAACATCTGGGATGACTGTTTATCTATTCAAACCATACTGTCAGTTTGTTATCTCTTCCTGTTTTAGATGATACCTTCTAGCCTTCCACCCCAGTCTTGGCTGTTCAATGACGAGTAAACAGTAATACTGATGCTAATAAATGACAGCTCCTGAATGAAGATTTTATGGTTCTCAGTATCAAACTGTTTTCTGCCTTGCAGCAGAATATGGCATCACATCATTTTTTTATTTGTTCAGATGTATTCACTATCAGAAAATGTAATTAAATTGAAATATGCCATCTGTGAAATTCCAGATTGGTTTAAACACCAGTAACATGGATGATGTGAAGCTTATCTGTGCTGTACCATTGATAAGACAACACTGGGCAAACAACAAATCAGGTGTGATATTCATTGAATCCTAGAATGGTTTGGGTTGGAAGTGACCTTAAAGATCATCTAGTTCCAATCCAAGTGCCACAGGCCAGGGACATATTTTCCACTAGAAGGCAGCTTTGTTCTCAATGAGTGACAGGAAAAGTAGTCAGGAGATATTTATTTTTCAAGGTGCATTTCTAAGCTGTGTCTTCTCTGTTGGGCTACGGTATACAAAGAAAACATTCGCCCAATTATGAATCCTACTTCAGAAGTCACTTCAGACCCCTGTAAGTGCCATACCAGACACTGAGAACTCAGTGTGTGAAGGACAGAAAAAAAAGGGAAAATACTTTTGTATGGCTCATTGAAGTTTTGTGTGGCTCATTGAAGTCTGATTCTTATGTCCATGGGTGACTGTCAGACAGAGAAAACCAGACTTCTTTTTGGAGGAATGTGATCCAGTTTGCAGCAAAGTTCTGTCTTCAAACTTGGTGTATTGATCTTCATGTCTTTTTTTTTTATTTTATTTTACACAGAAAACTGCAAAACATGTTCAACTTTTACTACTCCCTGGATCCAAGATTCTGATTCAGATGCTACAACTAATTCCATTTTTCTTTTTTGGCTTGTACAAAGCCATGGAAGAAGCCTTGGAATTTCTAGTACAAACACATCTTCAGAAGAAAGAAAACTCTTTTGAAATGTTTTAGAAAGCCACCCTTTTTGTTTTATATCAAACTGTCGTTCTGAGCAGAACAAAGTTTCCTTTTTTCCTATTTTCATCTAATTCTAAGACTTGTAAATAGACAGGATCATTGTGTGCGCTTCACTTGCAAGATTTTGTTCCCTTCAGAGCACAGTCATAAAAGGGAAATTTTTTCCTCCCATTTTAATTTAATTAAAAGCCAAGATATGTTTGAAGCTTTGAGCTGATCCAGGAAGAAGATGAATGATCACAGATATGTTAGCACTGATGTGGATAGCAAGGTTACAGCCCTTCCCTCAGTGAACAGAAGTGCAGGCAACAGGTTAGAAAGCAGTCCCATGATTCTCACAAAATAAGTTTATTAAAACTAGACAGGAAGGTCAAGATAAATAAGAGTTTGAAGGCAATGAGAGCTTAAAGTATTTCAGTCTCCAGAGGTGAGTGGGCTTGAATGGCCTACAATCATGCAGGCAAGGGAGAAGGTTGTGATACCTGGCATTAAGGAAAAAGCACATTAAACTGGTTCCTTCATCATTATCTCATGAACCTTTCAAGGCATTCCACTCTCAGTAGTAATTTATCTCAAAGATTTCTAGAGCAATTCCAAACTAGACTGACTCATTCACATCCATTTAAAATAAATCTCTTCAGCAAACTGTGCACAATCTTAGAGGTTCTTCAGAAGTTGCCAAATTTTGCTTTATTTGTTTATCTGTTTATTTACTTCATGTTCACACCTTGGCTTTTCCTTAACAGGATGATGTATCCAGCCTGAGCTCCAAAAAAACTGGTATGTTCCTACAGGCAGAATATTTAGGTGTCCTCTTCTTTCCTTCGAGCACTCTAGTTCCAACACCTTCTGTGAAACTGTACAACTCTCTGCAAAACTGCATATTTGTTGAGGTAGTTACACAGCCTAACTTTTGGCATCCCCCTTACAGATAGTTAAGCTGGGATCCCAGGCTTACTCTGTATTGAAGAGAGACAGAGAAGCAATTCAGACCATGTCCAGACCCATGTCAGGATATGTTCTCAGTTTCTAGTTCTGTTGAAGCATATTTTTCCTATCAAACCTGACTTTCCTTCTTGAATTTTCTCTTTATAGAAACCAAGGCACCAAAGAGGAGAAATGAAATAGAACAGGATATTCTTGTATCACTGTTTTGGCATTTCGATCCATTCATGGTGCACATGGTGTTAGAGAAAAATGTCAGATTTCACAACATAAATTTCCTCGCTAAAATCCCTGTGGAAGAGCCTAGTGTCTGCCTCCTAATATTGTTTATCTGGATAGAAATTAAATTATCAATATTATGCAAAGTTTTGTGGTAGGTCTGTGCCTTACTATTTATCCTTTCTAATGGAAATATTCATTAACAGTGAAATAAATATTCATTACTTTTATACTTTTAATAGTCAAAGTAAACGTTTATATATATGCATAGAACTTGTAATTTACTTCACATCCTTTGGGCACTTGTTCAGATCAATAGAAAATATCCACCAGACAGAAGTTCTGCACTAACTACATCTATTAGTGTCTTACAGCCAGTTTGAACAGATGCTGTGTTGAGCAGCTGTGCTATGTAAATTAGTTTACAAGCATTTCAATTCTATTCATCACTGACATATCTGCTAAGCCAGACTTTTTCAGCTAATCTGCCATTATCCTCTATAATTTACCTCAATCCCGTTCTTAGCATAGGTTTTACCCCTGATGCACATCAGCATAGTTGAAGTGTACAAACCAGCTTGACTCTCTGCAGTGGTACACATGAATCAGTTTCCTGACTGACAGCTGCTTGTCTTAAATATACTTGAGCTAAAAAACCTTACTCACACTATGCAACCTTTGCTTTGCAGTTGATGTTGATTTGTCGAGAGTAAGTGTAAAAGGCATCCTGCTTTTCAGTGGGCTGTGACTCACAAAGCACATCCCAGGTTTAAACATCAGAGTACAAAGGTTGCCAAGTCAGAGCTGTTCTTCAGGAGTGGTTTCCAAAATGAGACAATTGCTCTCCTTAATGGAGATGACAGTAAAAATGTTAGAAGAAATTCATGCTTTCTCTCACCTGCTGAAATGTTAAAAAACCAGTATCTAAGTGTTCTTGAAATTTTATTTCCAAGTATGCAGACGAATCTATCTTGGGGAACTGTTTTCAGCACCTGCAAAGACAGCTGCAAACCTACAGGACTGTGTGACAGCAGAGCCCTGGGCAGAGATGCAAGCATCCTTCATTTTTCAGAGCATTTAGCTTCTTTAGAAGTCTCCCCTAGGTCCCCAAACGGTCACAGTTTAATCAGTTTATTAAACACATCCACTCAGGTTGAAGTCAATCTCTTTTTCCAGTCACCCCAGCAGCAACCATGCAGTTTCAGTTTTCTACAAAGCCTCTGGGGTATCCACAGTGTGCTTTACATGGCTGTCATTCCAGCTCCTTTTCTGTCAACAGCACCTTCACACTGGGAGTGCTATTTATGGAACTTCCTGAATTTTTTATGGGGACCTACACCTCTGTTTTGGCAGCAGAGTTACACCCTGAAAATTAGCACTACCAGAGCTGTCTTTATCAACTCAGTATATAATTTGCACAGGTGTTTTCTTTGAAACAACTTGCCTTAAACATCAGATTGCAGCCTGTTTGGGTGTACTAAAAAACCCCAAACATATCAACATTTATGATTTTTAAAGGGAAAATTTTCTCCCCTTCCTTTTTTTTTTCTTCTTTCAAACTCAAAGCTATGTTCAACAGGAAAAAGAAAGCCTGCAAACATTGCTTCCATGCTCTTTCCGTACTCATGGAATAATCTTTATTGATAGAAACAACAACTAATTCAGAGCAGGTTACAGGGAGACATTTACAGTGTGCCTAATTCTGGAGGTGTTTAAAAATCTTTGCATGTACAAAGCCACATAATTTTCAAACTCTGACTGAAACAAAATCTGTCCATGAGCAGAAATACCCCTGTATGGACAACAAGACTCCTAGAGTTCCATTTAATAGAATAAATGTAGGATTCTATTCTGCTTTTTAATTCAAAAACATAGCAGTGCATCCTCTAAGGAATATAAAATGTGACATAGAGCACTTCACTGTTCGAAAGGAAAAAATTGAAGTTGCAGGGGAACCTTCAGGATCTCAAATACCACTTGGTGCTTTGGTTGGACAGTTGTTAAAGTCCTAAGATCTGAAATTCATTGCACCTGTTTTGAGATCTCAACAATGTCTGAATCCATGTCTGAGTTGCTAACTGATGGAAAGATGCACTTTTAGAGCAAAAGTCCTTTGATTTGTCTTAGGTATCTACCTTAAAGTGAGATGACTCATGTCCTATAAATGCCTCCTTTTTCTCATGTGATTACTTAAGATGGGTTATAAGGCCAAGTCAGATATGATGCTGACATTGTAATCTTTTAAATTAAGTGAAATTAAGCTAATCTGTCACATGTTTAATTGCAATGCAGAGAGGAGGCAGAGAAAGAACAAAGTTTCATCTGTGCTCTGGGAGAGGATTAATGTGTCATCACTGAACATGGGAAAAGACAAAATGTGGATATATCACCTCTCTTTTCTTACTAATGGCAATTTTTTTAAAATAAAAATTTTCTGTTTATTTTCAGCAACATTGTTGTGGTAACTTCTGATCTGGAGATAATTTGGTAATTATCCATTTTGTTGTTGAGTACTAAAAGTTAAAACTGTTTTATATGTTGCATGTCATATTTCTGATCTTTTAAAGGTAAAGTTTAAGATTTTTGGTGTGAAAAAACATCCTGACAATAACCTCAGTGACTGAGAAAGTTCTATGGTGTGTTCTTGACATTTGTTACCTTGGTAAATGACATACCATATTCAAAGTGAGCCGGAAGGCTCTAATGATAATCTAGAGGATTTTTTACCTTGCCTGACATTCTGCTGACACTCTGCCTGGTGCTGCACAGGAGGCTATGGATTTTCACAGCCATGAAGGCACATTGCTGACTCATTTTCAACTTGTTCATCAGGATACCCAGGTCCTCCCTGTTAAAGCTGCTTTCCAGTTGTCTGGTACCAGCCTGTTGGTGTCTAGGATTATTCCTCCTCAGGTGCCAGATGTGGATCTTCCCATTGTTAAATTTCATGCTCCTTTAGCCAAATTCTCCACCCAGTCCAGGTCCTCTGAAAGGCACTACAACTATCTGATGCATCACTCACTCTTCCCAGTTTTGCAAGACTTAAAAGCCAATCGAGACTGCACTATCTATTATCTTCTAGGTCATAAATGAAGATGTTGCACCAGTATAGAGCCGTGGGGTGCATAGCCAGTGACTGACCTACAGGTGAACTTTGTGCAACTGGTCATAACACTGTAAGCCCAGCAGATGAGCTGCTTTCAGTTCAACACTCTACCTACTTATTTAGTCTGATTTTCATCACATTTTTAATGAGGATGTTGTGGGAGAAACTTTTTAAAGCCTTATTAAAGTCAAGCTAGAGAATATCAGCTGCTCTCACCTCATCTACCCAGGTCGTCCTCAGAGAAGGCTGTCAAGTTGCTCAGGATTTATTTCCTCTTCATAAATATGTGGTGATTAGTCCCAATCATCTTCTTGTTCTTCATGCTTTTGGAAACCTCTATAGCTTACAGAGAAAGAAAGAGGAGAGGAAGGTGGTAGGTCCTTTCCAACTGAAATACTATTCTATTCTATTCTATTCTATTCTATTCTATTCTATTCTATTCTATTCTATTCTATTCTATTCCATTCCATTCCATTCCATTCCATTCCATTCCATTCCATTCCATTCCATTCCATACCACTTGCTGCCAGGACTATTTGAACCATCACCTTCCCAGGGATCTAGGTGAGCCTGACCAGGCTGTAGTTCCCTGGATCATCTTTTTTGCATTTCTTGAAAATAGAAGGGGCATTTACTTTCTTCCAGACTTACACTGAAAATTCAATAATTTAAGCCAAAATGATGGGCTTATCTGTAGTGACTAAAGCGCCAGCATGTGTTCAAATAGAAATCCCTGGCACAGAGATGGAGTGGACAGAGACATCACTACAGTCTCAAGCCATCTGCAGTAATTGTGTGTCAGGGTCCCATTACTATTACTTCTCATCATAAAACATATGGTGAGAGAAAGTCAGGGCTGGGAGATTAAAGTTCAACAGAAAAGGTCTGCAAGGTTAATGCATGAAGCCAAAAATTGGCATATCACCCAGTTCTGCTAATTACTAACCCTGTTAAGACGCTTAACTAAGACTAGATGGAAATGCAAACTAAACTGAGGCTTTGCTTTAGTCATCTGTTTTAACTGAAAACAAACAAAAACTACACAGAGCAATTCTGAATCAAAGCTCATAACTGTCACTGATGCTTTTACAGAGAAATATCACTGAAACTGTAAAAGGAATGTTAACCCTGCTATCCTCTCTTTCATTTTGTTTGTTCTCCTTGCTCTTTCACTCTTGTCCAGCAGAAAACGTAGTCCCTGAATCAATAGCATACTCCTGCAACCATGAAAATCTTCACTTACAGCCCAAATGCACCCTAAATTATCCTAATGAATTATTTTCTGCAACTATTACGATGATGACAAAAAATGACAAAATTACAAAAAAACCTTGTTGAGGTATTTCTGGGCACAGAAAGCAATTCCAGAAAAACAGAGAATATTCCTCTGGCAATGTTAAACTATACAAATTGTAAAAATTCTCAGGGTTAACACCGTAAATATTCCTCTCCCTCTTTACCTGATTTGCAGAGATTTAAACACTTAAACATATACAAAAAACCTATGAATTTAAAATCGGGTGAATATCTGTTTTTCCTATTTATATCCAGTGCTAATCCTGTGAAAAGAAGTCTCTTTATGGTAAGTCCTTTAAATCAGAAAGAAGAAGTGGAATACATGTCCCCAAATATCTGGAGCCAGATATAGCTGACAATGTAAAGCCATCTAGTAACATTTTATTTAACACCATCAGAAAATTAAACTCCAAAATAACCACTTCCCTTCCCCCTGCCCCTTCCAGTAAGAGAGGGACAAAGGTGGAGATTGTGAGTTGAATGCAGGAACCTATGGAAAAGGAAATACACTTTTTTAATCTTAAAAAATGAAAGTATACAAAAAGAGAAGGTGCTTTACACACAGAAGGCGATCACCACTCCGTCTTAGTTCTGCCAGGCTGCTGGAACAAAGACAAGATGGTGGCCGTTCCTGCACCCAGGGCCACTTGACTTTCCACAAACAAGGACAAGATGGCAGCTGTTCCTACAAACAGCTTTCACCCTCCCCAGGCCCAAGACACTGGAAAACAGTGATGAACACATCCCCAAAAGCTAGATCCTCTGTGTTGCACTGCACTGCTGCTTCAGCTGCTGGACTCAATTCCACTCAGCTGCTACCAGCACTGCTGCTTCTGGCTGCTCCATCCAGCTCTGCTCAGCTTCCTTCAGCTCAGCTCCTTTTGGCTCAGCTCTGCTTGGTTCAGCTTGGCTCCTTTTGGCTCGCCCTGGACTTGGCAGGGCTCAGGCTTACCACCACCACTTGGCTCCACACAGCGCTTCCCACACTGGTGCTGCTTTTCAGCACCACTTCTTGGAGCCACGGCTCAGAGGAGTGGGCAGGGAACAGGCAGAGGTGACAGAGGATGCAGTCCACAACTGATCCCAACAACCTTCCCAGCCGTGGAGAGAGGGAGGCAAAATAATCCACTTCCAGGGCGTGCTCACCTTTTCTTCCCCCTGGGACCATGCTGCCAGCAAATATGTGAGTGGTACAGAGCAGCACCCTGGGCACACTCCGTGGCTCTCAGTGCTGCTGCATCTCTGCAAACAGGGCACACATGGAGGGTACTCAGGTATCAAACACTTCTGCACGGGGCTGGCAGAAATGACACAGGAGCTAGGAGGGACCTGTGCCCTACTAGACTGACAGTGCAAGGCAGAGAAGAATACACTTTTTCCTCTCAAATGGCAGTAGGGTTTTGGGTGAGCTCAGCCCCAGTTGTCCAGATATGAAAACAACACTGATTGTCAATGCTCCTCTGTGTTGTAGACACAGTCCACTCCAAAGGACAATTCATCTTGTTCTGTAACAGAGCCAAAAGAGGTGGAAAAAAAGCATAGTATAAGGAATTTCTTTAGAAAATTGGACCACTAGACTGCATAATTACTGTTCAGCCAGCTAAATATGCTGGCATTAATGCCACTCAGATCTTGATTCAGTTTCCCTAAGAAAAGTGGTTTTTACTGTTTGAATAACCTTGAGGAATCTTGCATTGGTCTCCACCTGTTTCTTCAGAAGGACATGATATTCCTCAGGCCTCATCTTCCGTTCCCATGCAGCAGTCTGGTGTGTCTCAGATTCTCACAAAGACACTGGTGCCTGTGTTTAAGCAATCAAAGCTGGTCGTGTTTAGTAGTGTAATGGAAAAACAATGCTCACCATCAGTGTATGCAGAATTATTCACCCAAGCACCTGAACTCAGCATGATAAATGGAGACAGAATATATTGCAGAACTTTGAAAGGGTCTCATGCCCTGGGACTCCCAGGTCTAATCAGCTCTCACAGGTCTGAAAATTATGTATGACACATTGAGTACTATCCAAGGAGTCAGAAATCTAAGCAGACCCAGACTTCAGAAGTCATGACTTCCAAACTTGTTAAAATATGCATCATTATTTGACATGGACCAGGTGCACTACTAGTTAAAGATGTATGCAGAGAAATTTTCTATTGATTTCAGCTATTGGCCTGACTCAATATGAGATATTCCTTCAAATAGAAATACTTGTGTTGTACCTTCAAAAGTCCGTGACGCAGCCTGGGAAATATTCAATGCTTTGTGATGATTGCTCTGTCTTTTTATTGTTTTCCTCTTGTTTTGGAGATCAATATTAGAGATTTCCTCTTCTAAGAGTTAAGAGCCTGTTCTTAGTGATTGAATTATGCCATGATAATCTACCCCCTTGAGCTATTACAAAAACTGACTTAATTTTGTTGTCCTAATGACATTTGAATACGATGCAGCTGTCTGAATCATACTGCTACAAGTACCTTTTGATAGCCAGAAAAAAAAAAATAATTCTAATCATTCTTCTATTATTCCAAATACTGTGATGAAAAAGCATCTCTGAAAAAAACCCACAAAAAATCCAAACCAAAAAAAAGGAACAAAAATGCACAGAAAATTGAGGCTTCTGAAAACATTTTTTTCTTAAAACAAATTGAATTGCAATATCCTTTCAACATCATTTTTTTCTGTTTTGAGAATGTTTTTGAATGCAGTGGAATGACATTGTTCAAAAATTCTCTTCTAATCAAATCCAAATCCAGGTCATTAGAGAGGAAAATCACCAAGCGTGTCCAAGTCATGATGGGAGCATGCATTCCCAAATTAATATAAAACAAGCCTGGGTACTAAGAGAAACAACTTGAAGAGACTTGTCTTCTGACTAGGAAAAATAAGCCAAACTGTAAACAGGTTGTACCCACTTTGTACATGCTAAGCTGAGACAAGTTTTCTGGAGATACCTGCACTTCTCCCTGAGGACAGTATCAAGGACATCTTCATGACTAGAATGAAAGCTGAACACACTAACAACCCAAGCATCCAATCAGATTGCTGTCGCAGCTCACACCCCTGAGTTTGTCTCTGTGTTTTTAGCCTGTTCAAAAGAAATCGCACATTGCAGCATACTCCAAGAGGCTGGCTGGCTGTCAGCACTCCACAGAAAGCCCATGTGGACAGGATGAGAGTGGCAGGTGTAATGTACCATCTGCACGACCATCTGGAGATCACCCCTCCTCAGAGTGCAGGAGTAACACCAGAGCCTCGTTCTTCTACCGCTGACGTGAAAGGAAATTTTATAGACTCCATGGGATCCTAGACCAGTTTGGGTTGGAAGGCACCTTAAAGATCATCTAGTTCCACCCCACCTGCTGTGGGCAGGATCACCTTCCACTAGACCAGGTTGCTCAAAAGCCCCACACAACCTGACCTTGAACACTATCAAACACTATCACGGTTGGGGCATACGCAGCTTCCCTGGACAAGTGCTCAAATGCCTCACCATCCTCTGAGTATAGAATATCTTCATAATGGCTGGTTTATGTTCTCTTTCAGTTTAAAGACATTCCTCCTTGTCCTGTCACTACATGCTGTGGGAATGAGGCCTACAGCTATGAGACATGATGTGAGATAGGTGGTAGAGAGATTTCCATTAAATATGGTGTGCTGCAGGGCTGATAGGTTATGTGTTTCTGTTCCATCCTCATGCAAGACCTACAGTCTTCATAATAATCTCTCTCTCTGTAACTCTCAATACCCCTAATTTACATATAAAGTGACTGCAGCAACAGGTTATCTGACTACAGTCCTGCCTCCACTTCTCACAAAAGTATAAATTGGCATTTGAAATCTTCCATGGTAGAGGATGAGAATACAACCTTGCAGACAGGTTGACAGGCTTGCTTCTCTCTCTTCCCCAAGGAAGGGATGTCTCTTTGGTAAGATTTACGCCTCCAACTTCATCAGAATGTACCTGAAAATACTCATACTCAGCATGATATGCTCTAGGTCTCAGCATGATATTTTCTAGGTCTACTGTATTTACTAATGGAAATCTCAAAAAAATCTGGAGACTGTTTCTTCAATGTGCTCAATATTCGTCAATCTGTGATCACAAAAGTTCTTAATGAACTCTCTCTTACTTATAGTGGCAAATCAGTAATTCACACCATTCATGAATCTGGGATCCTGAATGTGACCAGAATTATTGTGTAATCACATTACTGATACATCTGATATCTTACTGAATGTGACTAGACTTATAGTGCCAAACTGGTTATAATCAGAAATTAAACTGATCTGCACCTGGCCCCTTTGATCTGTGAGGACAAGCTAGAAAGCAATGAGGTTTATTTTCTGCCAAATTTCTATACTTTTAATGCAACACATGCCCTGGTAAAATGTCCCTTTCTAACTTCCTTGCAACACCCATTAAGCCCTGGAAGGCTGCTAAAAGCTCTCCCCAGGGCATTTCCTTCTCCAGGCTGAGCAATACAGGCTCTCCCAGCCTTCTTCATAGAGCAGGTGCCCCAGCCCTCTGATCACCTTGGTTGCCTTTCTCTAGACTCACACTAATAAGTCCACATAGTTCTCACCTTAGGGGCTGCAGAGCTGAGCACAGCACTTCAAGTGGAGTCACACCAGAGTAGAGTGGGGGGAGGAGAATCTCCTTCCTTGCCCTGCTGGCCATTCCCCTTTTGATGCAGCCCAGGACACAGCTGGTTTTGTGGGCTGCAAGCCATGTTGAGAGCTTCTTGTCAACCAACAACTCCAAGTCATCCTCAGGCCTGCTCTCAAGCCATTCTCTGCCCAGCCTGTATTTTTGCTTGGGATTGACCCACGTGCAGGACCTTGAACTTAGCCTTGTTGAACTTTATGAGTTTTGTACAGGCCCACCTCTCAAACCTGTCCAGGTTCCCCTGGATGGCATCCCTTCCCTCCAACATCTCAACCTGACCACATGGCTTATTGTCGTTGGCAAACTGGCTGAGGATGCACTTGATCCCCTGTCTATGTTGCCAACAAGATGCTAAAAAGTGCCAGTCCCAATACTGACCGCTAAGGAAGGCCAGTTGTCACTGGTCTCTGCTTGGATATTGAGCCTTTGACCACAATTCTGGAGTGATCAAATCCTGCCAATTCATTATCCACCTCGTGGCCTATCCATCAATGCCATCCCTCTTCACTTTAGAGAGAAGGATGTAATGAAGGACAGTGTCAAAACTTAAAACACTTTATCATACTATCTGTCCATCTCTGTCCCATGAAGATAATTAATGGAAGCAGAATCAGGGTCCTGATGTAGGCTAGAGAGGAAGATGCTTAGCACTTGGCTGATTTTTTAGTTTTTCCTGCTAGAGGGTATGACGTAGCGGCAAACAAATAAAAGCTAGCTGACAAAAGTGTTTACCAAGCCTATTAATGAATATGTAGTGTGGCCAGGCAAGATGTCCAGAAAGTATACCTACAATGTAAAGATTGTCCCTTATTTCTAGAAATCCTTTTTCTGTGAAGGCAGTTTCCAGAATATCATCTTTCATTGGAACCAAAATAGCCCCAAACTTCTTTGTTTCAATTCTGGTCTATATTTGATGGGCAATGACTGATATGGGATCACAGGACACAGTGATATTAAAAACAAGAAGACACTAACAGAAAATAATTCTGATGCTCAAACAAGAATAGCAGCATTTTAGGAATATGCTTTAATTTCCTGTCTATAATATAGTCCAATTTAGGATTCCTTTCTTCTGTATTCAGGTACTTTTTGAATTTCACTGTAATACCAATAGAAGAAGACAGTGTAATTTAAAAAAATCTTGCTTACAAAACCACTAAAACAGTAAAAACTCCTAAGGTTCTGATTCCATTTGTTTTTCCACGTCACATGCCTTTTCAATGAAGTCACCTTATAGCACTGATGCTGCCTTTAATCCACAAACATACACAGTGTTCCTGCTAATGCCAGTAGAATCTAAGTGACTTTAAGCATTCAACAAACCAATCAATAAATATTTTAATATAACCAGGAAAGTACGCCTTGAAAGCAAACTGTGTCTAGAGTAACACATTTCCATAAATACCTTTCCCTTGAAGAAAATTCCCAGAATCTATCTTTAATCAAGATCCCCAAAACCACCAAAATATATTCTTTTACTTTATTCTGTGGCTAATGTGGCAGATGTATCCCACAGGGGATTCCAGAGACTCACTAAAAATTACAGTGATAGGCATGTATAAATGTAAAAATTTGGCTTCAAGTTAAAACAAGCACTTCTACTTCCTCTTTGTTCCTCAAGAGAGAGTAGCATTTTCATATTACTGTTCATCCCACCTCTCAGGAGTTGTCTGTCACAGAAGAACTTCTTTTCAGGAAAGGCTCCCTCATTGCACCCACAAGTGACTTCAAAGGAATAGAAGATAATCAGTTAAGGGCAGGTGACTTATTTCTGAATAAACCAAGTTCAGTGACATGATTCTCTAGTTATTAGTCAAAATACTTTTTTCTAGAGACCTCAGTAATTATTTTCAAGGTTTCTCTTTTTTAAGTATAGAGAGAGAAGTAATTCTTCACCCATTAAATATGTATATGTCAGACAGTAAACACATAATTGATGCAATCTTCCCTCTCCACGTTGATATTCGAAGCCAGCCTCAATTTTCTGAACCACTTAGTTGCATCAAATAGCTTTCCAGATCTCTTTATACTCACCACAGTTCATCCAGAATTATTTTTGCGTATGGGACCAGTCTCACAATTTTAAAGATCATTGAGTATTCCTTTAATAACCCAGAGTTTTCTTTTCTCCATTAGTTAGCTGCTCCATTTTTTCAAAAAAATATTTCAAAACCTGAAACTATGGAAGTTAATTCCCCATGTAAAGACATTTTATTGATCGTAAAGACCTTGGCAAATGACAGATACAAAATCCTTCTTACCTGTGCTAATCTATATTGCCAAATCTGAATGTTGTCTGCTTTATTCCACTTTTTGTTACATAGACAGAAAAAAAGATGGGGTTTTTTCTCATTATAACTTCAACAGCATTAAGGGGTTTTGGTGCCCTGGCCAAAGATCACACCTAATCACAGGGCTGTTTCTAATAGCTATACAATGAAAGAAAGGGTTCTTTCTTTGTATAGCTATTAGCTTCTACTGAAGGTTGCAACACAGGCACACATATGAAGAGGCAAAGGATAAAGGACAAGTGTTTTACTAAAAGACCTAATGTTAAGATGGTGAGCATCCTTAGCTCCCATTAATAAAGAGATCTGACCAATTTATTCACAGCATCGATTTCAGCAAAGTGTATTTGCTTAACTTAAGCATTTGATTAAGTCCCAGTAAGAGTTAAAGAGGCATTTAAAAAATTATTGTAGGAAGACTGGATCACTCATGTGATCCACTAAGGCTTTATTGTATCAGAACTTTTGACCACCACTGAACTCCCAATTTCATCAATCGAATATCTGGATCCAACGTTTATACTGTCTGGATAAAATCCACACAGGGCAACACAGAGTATTAATGTTAATTAATTAGTATAGCCTACTTCATCCAGAGGGTAGGTTACACTAATTTTGTTTCAAAGGGCATTCCTTACACTTCTTTCAAAAGTTTTATCACAATAGCTTGTGATACTGACTCCAGGAAATTAAAAGCTATCAGTTTCCCATCTGGTTAGATGAAAACCATCACACACACACACAGACACACACACACACACACACAAATTGGTTTATCCATATGCAAATGTTGCAATTAGGGATTATGGCTCTGGAAAATTAACAGCTTAATCAGTGTATCAGAAGGCTAAAGACATCTCCCACCAGTTTTCTCAAAAATGCATTTTGAGGATATTATAACTTTATTACCAGACTGATAAATATACTTTATCCTCTGAGCTCATATGAAACTTTAAGAGGGGGGAAGTACAGGAGCAGGAGAATGAATATAATTTTTTAATACACAGGAGGAATCAGGCATTCTGCCATGGCTCCCCTTGAAATAAATTGTATTTGCTCTTTTTCCCACTTTCGGCATTTCCAGGTGCCTGTCTGTTTTTAACATCTTCTTCAGCCTCAATAAATTTTTTGAAACAAGACTCTGTCATACATTCAGTGAGTCACAGCTGAAAAATAAAAGTAATCCCTCAGTGGGATAAATACGCTCAAACTGGAGAACAGGAAAAAAATGTATTGTTTTTTAAAATTGATGGTGATACACTTTAAAATTTTTTTTCCAACCTTGTTTTGTTTTGAAACTGTCAGAGAATGTTCACTGAATGCTTCATGAGCAAAACGAGTCTTTCCTAAGGCTATACAAACAGTACTTTAAAAAAGAGATACTTTCCTAACACTGATTAAAAGAATTTGTGAACTCAGGGGAATCATTAGTTGAGATCAAGATCTTAGGCCACATTTACACCTTAGGAATTATAAAAGATTTGTTGTGCTGATTGCCTGAGCCACCTCCTGACCAGGACAGACATGCAAGGTCAGAGAGAATGGTGTTATCTGCTTATGGAGACAAACTCGGAGCTCAGGCATGAACATCTATTGTACACACAATTTCCTTTTTTCTTGAAGTTAATTCCTTGCAGTCCCTCAGAATATCTGAATCAACCTCTCTTCATAATGTGAACTCACATTATTGCATTTTTGTTTGCATTTATTGGACTTTGAGAAGACAGAATGTGGACCACACAGATAGCCATGACCACTGCATCTTTGAAGATCTGGAGAAGACCTATTTGAACTGAAGAAAGTCACTGACATAACAGACTTGAGAATTTGTCTGAGGAGAATGTTGAGGAACTCCTTCAAACATGTCAGGTGAGGCTGGACCTTGGCACACAACGCAGTCCCTCTGAAAACCCAGGGTGGCATGTTTATTTGCTCAATATTACGATTAGTTTCAATGGAAAATCTGTTTAAGCAGACGTTTGGTAGCACTGTGTCACAGCTTAACCCCAGCTGGCAGCAGAGCCCAACAAAGCTGCTCACTCACTTACCCCCTGCTCATCCCAGTGGAATAGCAGAGAGAACTGAAAGGCTAAAATGAGAAAATTCATTGGATTCAGATAGAAACGGTTTAATGGATAAAGCAAAAGACACACACACAAGCATAGGAGAATACAAAATTCTTTCCTGTGGGCAGGCAAGTGTCCAGATCTCTCTAGTACAGCAGGGCTTCAGTGACTTGGGAAAAGAAACACCTGCGTCTGAATGTCCCCCGTTCATTCTTCTTCACCCCACTTTATTTACTGAGCATGATGCCATATGAAAAATGGCATGAAAAATCCTTTGGATCTATTGGAGTCACAGCTGTACCAGTTGTGTCCCCTCCCAACTCCTTGTGCACCCCCACCCACCCTCCTTACTGGAGAAAGGAGAAGCAGAAAAGGCCCTGGCTCCGTGTAAGTCCTGCTAAGCAGAAAGTAAAGCATCCCTGACTTATCAACACTGTTTCCAGCAAATACAAATACAAAACACAGACCTGCACCAGCAACTACAAAGGACGTTGACACTACCCCTGCCAAAACCAGCACAGATCAACTCTTAGTACTGGATTTAATCAATAGTACTTTATTGTCAAACCAGAGATGGTTTGATGATTTTTATTGCAGTTGAGCCTGTGGAAATATGACCCAAGTCTCTCTTTTTTCTCCTATGCTTCTACTCTATCTTGCCATTGTTTGCTGATGGTTTTTTCAGCATGTTACCCATAGGTAACAGTAAGCTGCTCTTTTTCATACCTTCTCTTCTGTTTTATCCACTGTAAATACTAGGTCTTATTCTTGGTTTCATCCCTCAATGCCCCCCACATGTTTAGCTGCTTCAGTACTTTCTAGAGTTGCTCCCTTTGTTGCAACATTGCGCCCGTTTACTTTTCATTCTTTCCTTTTCCTAATCTAGGAAAAAAGGATTTTAAAATACAGCTATTTTAGAAAACATTAATTTCTCTAAGTTCTCAATATACCACCACAAACCTTTAAGGGATCACTGTCCAAAACACATGAAGTAGTAAATATACCATGTGAAAGGACACAGTCTTCCATTGTACACCTTTTGTAGCATTGCCAAGATAGTTTTGCAAAACAGTGAATTTGAAACAAAAAATATTAATATGTGTCTTCTTAGTAATTTATTATAAAATACAGGATAGATTTTCATAACAGTACTCCCACCAGGGATTGAATGCAACAAAATTCAACAGGATAATTAGTTTAAAAACTTATATGATAACAATATTTTGTAACTTTCATTAAAATATTGTAACCTGTTAAGAGACTCCCAGTCACTCTAGATGTCATATTGTCTCTCTCTTCAATTGTGTAGTTATCACTGCATAATAAACCCATTCCAGCTGGAGGTCGTAATGTAACTATCTCTCTTTAATGAGGCCAGCTCTGAAAATTCAGCTTCAATGGGTCAGATACATTTATTTACTTTTTGCAGATGCTAAAGTGGTTTTGGCAGAAACCTTTTGCTCGAGTACAGCCAAATTTACATTCCTGGTATTTCTGACCTAAATTCGAGCCAAGACTGGGAAGATGTTTGAATTCTAATCTTGGAAGCAATTAATCTCATGTAATTCTAAAGATGAGATTCAACAGTGGGAATACACAGTTGACTTCAGATGTCTAAATCATTTTATTCTACACGTAAGCCCCAACTGCCATCAGTATAGATACCTACCTTTGATCAGATAGATCAGTCACTTTCTAGACTCCATTGATTGTATTGACAAGTGATGCAAAACAACTGCCTAAACATATGTTTGTAGCACTATTTAACCCTCCACAGAGACTTTCCAACATCTGCACAATGCTGGCAGCTGTGACACAAGATCTATGGGGGCCATCTGTCATTGTGGAGTTGAACATGGGCCGGCTGATACCCTTAGATATTCTGTGCCTATGTGAAGACAACTGGAGATTCCACTAACCATACCCACTGGAGAGTTTGGACGAGTGTTCATCCAAACATACGGAACATTTAGGTTTAGGTTTCTTAATCATGCTGGAAGCCAACTTTCTTGTCTCCAGCTCAGAATGAGATGTCCAGAACTGGTGTTTTGTATTGCTCAGATTGCTACCCCTCATGATACAGAGGCAGGAGTGCTGAGGCTGAAGTCACCATTACCACTAACTCAAGTTTTGCATTAGGCATTCAAGCTTACTGCTGCAAAATACTGGCAATATATCCTGATTTTCTCCAGATCTTTTTATTCTGGCCTCAATATTGCTCAGTGCAGTTCTGGCCATAGCAGGACGTAAGAAAAACCATAGATGGTTTTAGACTTCTCTCCAGCATAGGCAAAAATTATGTGGCAGACTTAAGGACAAAGGCAAAATATTTGATATGCATCTCTTCCTGCTTCTCTCCCCTCCTAATTCACTACTGGAAAGGTCCTCCAACAGTAGGAAGAGCAAGACCAAGAAGTCACTGGTGTTCTGGGTACACAGGTGGCAGAGCTGCTACCATCTTTTATCTCAGCTGGGAGGCTCAGTCAGTCCTTCAGCCTTCAGAGGCGAAGTCATGAGGAGGTGCTGCCCATTTAACTGCTACACGTTATCTTCTTCCCTAAGAAAATGATTGAACTATCTACACTAAAATCTGGAAGAGTGACAGATATTGCACTGCACACAAATAGCACTACTCACTCTTCTAAATCTTTCTTGTGAACCTCTTTATAGCCCTCTTAAAATGTTGGTTTCACTCTACAAAATCTTATTTTTTGCACATGTGTTGCAAAAATATTAACTAAGGATGAGGGGTATGGAATCTTTTATTTATTCAAATTCCAACCCTTTTAATGAAATATGAATAACTTATGTCACTGTTTAACCCTTGTCTATTTACGCAGAAATGTTTTCAAAGAACATGAGTTCTTCTGAAGCAGTTTCTCACTATGAACACAAGCCTATTCTTTATCATATTAAACATTTCTGAAATGGTTCTTAATCCTCCAACTCTTATCAAAATTTTCAGCATGTTTTCTACAGACAAATCATACAAGCTTAGGAGATCCTCAGCATCTGGAGCTAATCTTACAGATATCTGATGTCTGGAGTCTGTCAGAAGCATGGACACAAAAATATGTTTCCTGATGGAGAAGCTGTTTGACCCTTTTGATTGTCTGCTCTGTATCCTCGGTCTTCAGCACGGTGCTTTGAACATAACAGGTGCACTACAGCTCCTATAAAACAAACTTGAGCCTCAATCTAAGGGAAAGGAAACAACTTTAAGGATAGTAAGTCTGGGCATTATGTGCTTGGACCTGAGAAGTGATTTTAGCACACGTTATCTCAATTTAATATTGAGCATGAGCCACCAAGGAACTGTGAAAATCCCAACTGTATTAAAGGGGAAGTACAATGTACAGAGCAGACATCACTTTGGCCCGTCCAAGGTTTGCATGGGACTACAGTGTATCAAAATTCAATGAGTTGTTCTCCCAAGGTGTTGTCTGACAAACACTAAGTTGACATTCTGAAAACTCAGTAGGTTCATAGCATTTTTTGTTAATCATTATTTACATTGTAGGTGTACCTAGAAAGTTCTGTGAGTTATATCTATTATCTGTATTACTGTACATGAGAATCAGGCCTTCAGAACAATCCATTCTGCCACTTCAAGAACTACTCAGTTTTAGTTTAAGAGTTCTTCCCTTTTAAGATAAAAGAGTGATTTCAGCATTCATCTCAGTGTTGCCTTCAGCATTCATCTCAGTATTGCCTTGAGAATGGCCTACTGTGACTTTGGAAATCCCAGCCTTTGATTATTTTAAGGTATGTTTTTTATTTGTAAGATAGTGGTGCAAAGAAATAATGTTGAACAACAACCCTTTGTACTATTGAAATGTGAACACAAAGATACTCACTGACCTGAGGAATTTGAACTTCCAATACAAAAGAGAAGAGAGGAGGTGGATACAAGCAGACTGGCAAGGCTGATGACTGAACAGGATTTCTTATTTACCTGTCCAAGTCCTTACTAAACAGCTGCAATTGCAAAAAAAACGCTTATACATCTTCGCTTAATCTTACTTAAATTCATTCTAATAGTTTTAAGCTGTGATAAATAAACATTTTTAATATTTTTCCTTTATGATATTTCAGGATTCTGAAAAAACTTCTTTCTCTTGTTCTTGTAACAGCCTTTAGTGCTCACATGGCTCTGTTTTGTTTCCATGTTCATTATGTGACTAACGTTTATGTAAACATAGTTTTTCTCTGAAAGGTCAATGTCTCCCTTACTACCTTATCTCATTTCATTGGTTTACATAGAAAGATTTTGGTAGCACAGGGACTACAGGTGGGGCTTCTGTGAGAAGCTGCTGGAAGCTTCCCACATCTACAAATCCAGTTCCAGCCAGCTCTGAGATGGACCCACTGCTGAACAAGTCCAAGCCCATCAGCAATGAGGTAGTGCCTCCAGGATAAAGTATTTAAGAAGGGTGAAAAAAACCCTGCACAACTGCAGCCAGCCTGTACACATGAGAGGAGCAGCCCTGCAGACACCAAGGTCAGTGCAGAAGGAGGGACAGGAGGGGCTCCAGATGCTGGAGCAGAGATTTCCCCTGCAGCCCGTGGCACAGACCACGGTGAGGCAGCTGTGCCCCTGCAGACCATGGAGGACCACTGGGGACCAGAGATCCCCTTGCAGCCCCTGGAAGATCCCAGCCAGAGCAGAAGGCTGGGCAGGAGGCTGTGACTCCACTGAAAGCCCACTCTGGAGCAGGTTTCTGGCATCTGTGGCACCATGGAGAGAGGAGCTCATGCTAGAGCAGGTTTGCTGGCAGGACTTTTGAAGCCCTGAGGGACTCACGCTGGAGCAGCCCATTCCTGAAGGACAGCAGCCTGTGGGAAGGTCCCATGCTGGAGCAGTTCATGAAGAATTGCAGCCCATGAGAAGGACTCAGAAAAGTTAGTGGAGAACTGTCTATAGTGGGAAGGACCCCATTGGAACAGGGGAAGAGTATGAAGAGTTATGCCTCTGTGGAAGGAGCAACAGAGACAGGTGATGACCTCGCCACTACCCTCATTCCCTTTCCCTCTGCACCCTGGGAAGTTAACCCAGTAAAGAAAGAGGAGGGGGCTTGTGGGGGCAAAGGTGTTTTAAGGCTGGGTTTTATTTCTCATTACTGTATTCTGATTTGAATGGTAATAAATTAATTTTCCACAAATTGAGTTTGTTTTGCCCATGATGGTAATTGGCAAGTGATCACTCCCTGTCCTTATCTCAACTCAAAAGCCTTTCATTTTATTTTCTCTCCTTTGTCCAGTTGAGGAGCTTTGGTGGGCATCTGGCATTCAGCCAGGGCCCACTCACCACATCAGTAAGTCTGAAGTTCCCTCCATGCATTATAAGTTTACCAAAGTTATTTTTTGCTTACATTACTACACTTTCTACAGATTTTTTTTTCTTCCGGGGCTATTTCATGGTCTAGTTGCTCTTTCTCCTTATAGGATAGTCTGGTGCAGAACCATGTTTATTTTCTGAACAAGTTCCTACCTTTTAACAGGCGCCATCCATTCATTCCCAGGACTGAACAGTTAAACTGTGCAGCATTGTGTTGCACATAATAAGGGTTACAAGGACTTGAGTGACATGTTTCGAAAACAAACAAGCAAACAACCCTCTGAATCACTTATAAAAAACTTCATTATACACAGTACAAAATTGACTTATTTTCTCTTAGAACTGACAAACAATCACCTTGTGTGAATTTTCCTTTATTTTTTTTCCCCTCCAGTTGAAAAAACAAATTAAGAGAGAAGAGGAAACAAACTCCAATTAACACGAATCCTTTAATTAGGAAACTGGCATCTCTGACTAACATCCAGACTTATGCAATAATATTCTGCTAAAAGAAAAAAAATCATTACAAAGTTCATTTTTAGCTTTTCCTCAGGTACTTTTTTAGTGTTTGAGGAGAACTTGGCGTGCATGTGGGGCCCAGAGGAGACACACGGCCAAGTGGTATGTAACAACTCCTTAACAGCAGAACCACAGTCTGTCTGCTCTGTAGGACTGAGACTAAACTGTGTGGACCTGAGCCAGTCCACGGCTGCAGACATGCAGGACAGGGTTTAGTGCTTGTGCCTTCCATATTTAGCTTCATAGAGATTAGCCATGGCATTTCCAGTTCTCAGAGCTTCCACCTCTCTCAATGAACAGAAACTCAGTATACGGCCAAAATCCAAAACAAGATGATTTTAATGAATTTTTTTCTTGTAATGACCTCTTCCTGATACCTTTGTAATGATCACTTCATCCATCAAGATAAAAAATCAGTTTGTAAGTAGAAATATTGAAAAACTAAAAATTAGCCAGTTTGCTATTTCCTGCCTCTGTGTAAATCTAAATTCTGATGGACCCTGGTAACAAAACTGTCTTGAAAGGAGCAAGAAGTTCCTTTCATTTCAAAATATTAACAATAGAATGGAAGTCTTTATATTTACTTTTTAGTAACAGATCTTAGGGATAAAATACCTGCAGTCCCTTAATCACGTTCATAGCAGAATTTTATCAATGTCCTTTTAGCAAGGGACCCAGAATAAACCTGATATAACAGTTCATGTTATATCCTTTAAAGCATTTAAAACTACTACATGTCTTTTGTCTCATTAGGTTTCTTTCTCTCTTCCCATTTAAGTAAGTTGTCCATAAACCCATAATGTCATACTCTCCTAGAGTGTATGCCTGCTGTTATTATATCAATTCTCCAAAGCTCCTAGTATTTGCATATGCAAATTGCAGCCATGGTGATATTTTTTGTTGATGGACATAATCCTGCTGTTAATATCCACAGAAGCCTTGATATGTATCTCTGGTTTTATCTATTGCCTCCAGTATACCATGAGTCTCCAGCCATATTCATTAGATTCAATTAGTGACATTCTGCCCTGTGAGAATCTGTCAATAGAAAATAGGCACAGTAATGCTCAGAAAATTGTCAAAATAAACATATTTTAAAAAGCATTAGATGACTGAAACCACAGTAGACTAAAATCCATCAGTACCTATGTACTTTACAGATCATTCTACAAAGTGCAATAGAAATATATAAGAATAGATAAATACATAAAAAATTAAAACATAGGAAAGAGTAAAGAAATGTGTCAGGGACTAACAGTGGCATTTAATCCATTACTCTACATTAAAACTGGAGTGCTGATCCCTAAAATTACATTGGATGGGTTTCAGTTTATTTCCTTTTGAAAATACAATGTTATTATTTTTGCTAGTGTTTGTTTATTTATAGTTAGCATTTCTACATGATTTCAGAACTTTTATATTTTCCGAATTTTTTGTCTTTATCCCATCTCTATGCCTTTCAACATTTCCATTCTTCTAATTTTAACTGATCCACATTTGCCATTGCAACTTCTCTGTTTAAAGTTTTCAGCCTGTGATAGATTTTAAAGAGTTAACTTTTATCATTATTGATTACTTGGGTTAAAATTCAATTAAGGAATGGTGGAATATTTCTGCCCTTGTCCTGGTTTCTTTCAGACTGTTTTTCTGATTAATAATTTGAATTTTAGTATTGTTTTCTGTCATACTTGGAGTTCCTATAATTATGTTGATGTCTGTGGATTTAATAAGCATGGTCTTGATTTGATTATGTAGTTTATGTAATAAAAATTCATTGTGAAGGGGACTGTGCTTCCAGATGAATGGGGAACAAGTGATAAGTTTATCTGGGTATGTGCCACTCTACACTCTTCCCCACTGTAGTTTTGATATGTCTTCCCAGTTTTCTTTCAGGAATGCAGTATAAGGCAACATAAAAAGCCTTAGTGACTATAAAATATATTATCATTATTTCTTCTTTGCCTCTATCACCCATTATTCCTTCATAAAAGAAAATTAGATTTATTTGAGAAGATATCTCCTTGGCAAATTCATCTGTGCTGTTATCTTTCAAGAGCTAACTCTTTGTTTTAGAATTTTACCGTGATTTAAAGTTAAATTGACTTTATAAATTTGCACTGTATTTTTTCACCTCTTTATATAGGTATAAGTTAAGCACTCCTTTCCAACCCAGCAATAGCTTTTATGCCCTCCACAAGTTCTCAAAGACAACTACTACTGCATGAACTTTGGCCTATACAGAGGTTGGGATCAGAAAGCTCAGACAAGCACAAAACCTGAAAATACCAAAATATGGTCAAACAAGATCTGTTTCTGTTCTAAGCTGAGCTGATATCCATTGCTTCTAAGTTTTCCCATTCTCATAAGTAACCTTTATAATGAACAGTGAAAAAAAACCCATTCTTTTCAATTTGGTTATACCATTTACATATAGCTATTCCACTGAATAGCTATATGTAAATGGTATAACCAAATTGACCAACACCAGTGTCCAACACTTTTCTTTGAGTCTTCTATTGATAATCAAGTGAATTAATGATTTCTTATTACCTTCAGTTTCTCTTTCTAGCTGCAGTTCATTCTGTATTATCCATGCTAATTTTGTTCCTGCCTTCTCCTGATGATTACTCTGTGTGTGTGTAACAGGCTCTGCTTGTCTCTCCTTTATCTACACTATTTTGAATGAATAAATACATCATAATTTAGCCAAAAAGTTTCAATATCTTTTATAATCTTCACTGTAATACTGTGCAATTTCTTTATAAACTGCAACTTTTTTTTAAAAGTTTTATGAGATCTTCCATACAATTTATGTATATCTATCAAAATCTCCTGGGTTAAGAATGTATTAGTGGCCAGAGACAGAAAGACAGAGAGAAAGGGAACAAACTGTAGGAACCTCACTGAAAGTATCCTTGAGGAACCCCTCTGCTTGCACAAAAGCCCATTTGCAGGTAGGAATATAGTCCTAACCTACCTATCCAGCTGAGTCAAGTCTATGCAGTTCCAGGGATTCCTGCTGCTGCACTAACCACTTTGGAGCTGTGGCTCCCCAAAGCACTTGGCATCAACAAATGAAAACAGCCACAGCCTGCTGAAAACAGCATGTTCGGTTTTGCATTCAGTGTGTAAACTGTAAGCTGGTTTCAACCATATTTTGTTACCCTTTGAAATGTTTCCTCAATAGTAGGTTGCACCATCTGTTGCACTGTTTGCCTGCATGTTTTGCTTGTTAAACTGCTCCCCCAGCAAGCACACAAAAGAGGAAGAACAGTGGTGATGTCTTTCAGGAAGATGTCCCTGTCGTCCGCCCACCTCCTCCCACCACAGTGTTGCAGTGCAGATGCTTCCCTATTCCTGCCTTGTGCTTATTTATTTTAGGACCTAAGCCAAAGTCCACTATAAAACCTTTGAGACTTAAAAATTCAGCAATCTGAAGCCTATAGGTATGTTTTATTCGATAAGGGCACAGGACCACACATGCTAAAGCAAAATATTAAGACATATCTTCTCAAGATTCACCAGGCAGTGTGAACTCTGCCCCAGCTAATCCAGAACACTCTTTTAAACATGGAAGAAACATTGAATAGAAGTCAGTAAACTTAATTTTTATTGTTTGCCTAATGGCAAAAAATACTTAAATGGCCCTAGTATGAACTCTGTCTCCTGGTTAAGTGTTGGCATTCTATCATGACAGGAAGAATACTATGTCTTAGTTCATGTAATGAAGCAGGGCTTTCCTTCAGTTGCTTTTCATTCCTAGTATCTAAGCAGCAGGAAAAATTTCACAGCTTTTCTTTTTTCCTTTTTTCCTGTTATTTATTAAACCTGAGCAAACGACATACAATGACTTTACATTAAATATTCTCTGAAACATGTTGACAAAGCCTTGCACTATTCTATATAATCCCAAATTATTCTCTTCATGAACTGGATGGAATGATGGGAGGAAGGGGAAACCCAGTGAATAATGCATACAAATAAGACTATAGAATGCTCTGAGTAAATTATGCAACCCTAATGTATTCAGCCAGTTCTGCTCTGAATAACATGACATAGTTTTCTCATGACTTTAAGTCACCTCAGCAACGGGGACCAATGAGGAGCTGAGCTCACTGAATGGGAAATGGTTTTCAGGATGAAAATCTGTCTTGAGCTATCAGGGCCTCTATCCCAACTCATATCAAAGAACTTCACCCTGCAGGAATACAATACCTGAATATCCCTTACAGAGAAATGAATACTTTTCTTGTTCCAGCTTCTGCTCAAAGGTCATACCCATCACATGTGGCCATAGGATAGGTGTGATACATTCATATGATTCTCTAATTTCTCCCTACAGCTGCTATTTTTGAAAAATGTTGAGAGACCCTTGCTTTCTCTTGAATTCCCATACAAAAGCTTGTCGTATAGACAAACAAATATTTACCTACTATCAAGTCTTGATAGCAAACCAATCTTAAAAATTCAGTAAGGTCCTCACAATTGAGCTTGATGACAACATCTAAAATATTTCTTATGAAACAGAACAGGCATCTGATAGATGAAGGAGAGATGGCCATGTATAACTAGCCACTCCAGGCTTTCTTTGTAACAAAAAGAGAAAATCAGGCATCTCTAGAGTGAAATTAGGCTCATTCTGGGTAGGAATTTGAAGCAAATTAGATGAATCACACTCTTAAAGGCCAGTTGACTATCCATTGACTGAAAATGGAAGCTAAGATGACTTGTCCCTGTTGCAGAGGCTAAACATGTATACTTAACCTGGAGTGAGTTCAATCCCACCCACAAGCCTGGCTGCACACAGAGGCAGGTGCAGGTTCCATAACAGAGCTATGTCATACAGTGTGGGAGCACACCAGCTGGTACTAATGATCCCTGAGCTTCCCTGGGAAGTCTGTCCCAATATTTCTGTGTCCAATACAGTGAACCAGACACCAAAAGAAGATCTGGCCTCTTGGAGTTTATTTCCTCCTCTACAATCTTTTCCAGGTGGCTGAGCCCTGATCAAATATTTATAGAATTAAATATTTCTTTTCTCTGTGGGAGGGAAACAGTAAAAGAACAGATCCTAATTTGTTTTTGCAGAGGGCTGGAAATAACAACAAACAGGTCATTAAAACTAATCCTCTTTTTCATTGTTTTTTAATGTTTTTATTTTTTCATTCCTTGCAGATGCGAATAAACTTTCCAAGGACAAATCTGAACCCATAAGTTTCTTTCTCATAAGAATATTAACAGGTGAGTATGGCTGTTTCAGGAAATCTGCACAGCCTCTTCTACCAGGAATGTTTCTTGGTTTTTTTATGCATAGAATTTGGTAGCTCCCAGGTGTCCTCATAAGTGAGCATGTCCTCACACACTAAGGTCTGCACAAATTCAGACACAGAAAAAAGGCCCTCATTTAAAAATGCTGATGTTCTAAGGCAAGAGACAAAACCTGACAACTTCTCTTCAGAAAATGAAGCTATTTGAGATCCATTTCTGTAAAAACACATTGTAGTTACAGGTATTTTAATCAGTGAAATTGTATTGGGAGATATTCACAGACACGGGAACTCATTTTACTTACACACTAACACTTTTTCAGGCACTTTTTTATTATGTCAAAGGAGTTAACCAAAGGTAATTTTTGGACAGAGTTCAGGTGGGCAATTGTACATTGCCATCCTGTTTTGGAGAAGAACAGAATGCATGGTGCAGATGTAGACTGTTCCACATCAGTATCAAAAAGCTGTCCTAGGTGTATTTTCTTTACTGGAAATGACATCATCTTATATATGCTTTTCCTCAGTGCAGTGAGTAACTATAATACAGATTTTTTTTTTTTTAACTTTTAAGAGGGGAAGAGCCTCAGCCATAGTTAGCTTAGGATTTTTTTTCTTTTTAAGTGACTGCCTGTATTAAAAATCCACTCAAAAATCCCCAGCTTTCAAACTGACAAGGAGATGAGGCACAGACATGTTGAAGCCTGTTTTGCCAACTGCAGTCCCTCCTGTTACATGCCACTGCTTCCTCAGCAATGCGGCTCCTCAAGATGCAGCACTACAGATCCTCAACGTGCAGCACTACAAATCTTCATCACCACAACATTGGTCAAAAAATCCTCTGAGTAATATTTTGATTCTCAGAAACCTGCAATTCACTTTTTTTTCCTAGCAGTTCAATGTAAGGAAAAAGTGATTTAATAATCTTTGGGACAAGGTCAGGGTTTTTTCCCTCACTTGTTTGGGTTTTTTCAGCACAGGCTGCTATGGAACTTGACATAAATCTAAAAAGCCTGCTCCTAGCAGCATATGAGGACAAAGGGCTATATTGTAACTATCTTCCCTAGTAGTCCCAAATTAGTCATCCTTACTGTCATATTGTCTAGGTGATGGAGCAATTCAGTACACTGCCACCCACTACTGCCAGACACTTTAAACAAATTCTGTGAAAACGTGTTATAACAATATGTAAATTAGATAGAAAACAGTGCTGTTTCTCATAACATCTAGAGTGTGTTGTATATTTTCTAGGTCTCCAACTGGAAGTTTGGGAGTTTAGGAAAGTGGATAGTATTGAAAATATTCTATGATATTCACAGGAAAGAGAAATAAAAAGAAAGCTGAAGTGTGATTTAAGTGTAGGGAGGACCTAACACTTATGTATTCATTCTTTCTACTCAACCTGCTGAAATAAGAGAAACTAAATTATTATTTTAAAGTTATTTAAAGCAAAAAATAATAAATTATTGGGGAGCTAGTATTATCAGAACTTTCATTATCAATGACTAAATTAGTAGCTTATTCTAATACCATTAAACAACAACAAAACCACCAAACCAGAGTATTGTCAGAATGTGGACAAGAAAATGATCCTGCACCTTTTACAGTTGTGCAGGATGCCATTAGAAGTCTTTTTCCACCATGTCTTTTTTATGTCCCCAGAGGTTCAGGTAAAGGATGTCTGCTTAGTTGGACGATACTGACATTGGTGCTGGGGGAGTGGAGAATAAAGACAGAGAACAGAATACGATAAAGTGTTGGATTCATCTCATTTAGTGTCATAGCTCTGCAGTGGTGAGTCCATCTAAACTAGTTGTCCTCTGGTAATAGAAAATGAAAGGAGCAGACACTTGTAGGTACCATGTAAAATTTGGGTCTGATTTTCAAGCATGCCATGTCACATGACCCCCACCAGACCAACCAACACAATCTGAACAAAATGACAACAGGAAGCTGTGCTAAAAGCAGTGACTTGCCAGGATATTTGCTGCCATCAGGTAACAGCACAATTTAAAATGTATGAAAAGAAGAATGAGGTGCCATGGTGTTCAGAGGAAGCCTTGTAATGCTTTTGTTATACAGAAACCAACATCTCAGGAGCCACAACACAGCATGGAGGATGGGAGTAATCAAAACTAATCCATGTGTTTGCAAATGCAGATCTTAGGTTTTCAGGGGATTTTCAGAGGAAAAATACTTAACGAAATTGAAGAACTATTATTCCAGTTCTTAATGTTTTTAAATCATAAGCTTGAAAAACACATACAACTCAACAAGCATTGGCAGGTGCCATGTGTGATTTATGTTTAGATTTCACACTGTGCTTTAACTGTCACCTAATGAAATAATGTATCTGTTAAAAGCTCATTGATTTTATTTACTTTTCTGACAAGTGAGAATTCAGTGCTCCTTGCCACCCTGTGGGACAGTATTTGCAGATAATCTTTTGTGGAATCTCATTTATTTTGAGTTATAATAGTTCTGAAATCATTGCACTTAATGTTGATAGTGGCAAGAAGAGATCAGTCACCTGAAAAAGTCCAAACTTCTGGTAAAAATGAGACAACATTCATTCCACCTAAGGAATTTTATTTTAACTTGAATCATCTTCCCAAGGCAACCCACACAAATGTCCCAAACATCTTGGGATAAGTAAAGCTAATAAACATCAGGGCATTAAGAACTATAGTAGCATCTATTTTAAGTCTCTAATACCACCAGAGCATATATAAAAAAATTAATTTAATTTAATTAAGGATTGGAGCATTTGTGCTGCACTATAAATGTTAGGAAGCATCTGGCTACTCCCTAGGGGATGGAGGCTGGAAGCTGAGTGGGATAACTATGGTGGAGGAGGTGCCCAGCCATCCCAAGGATTGTCAGGGGCCAGGTGGGCCAAGAGGAGAAGAAATTATTTTGGGGTCAGCCCTGGTGGGTGCCAGAGGCTGTGCAGCACTGGGGAGAAGGGCAGTGAAAGATCAGAATCCGTTCCAGGGAGGGACACCAGTGTCAGCACAGCCCCAGGTGGCCTGGCAAGGGCACCAGAACAGGAATGCTGGCCCATGCCTGGGCAGAGCAGGGCTGTGGGACCAATGCCCTATGGCGTCACCAGGACAGGGAATTATATTCCTGGGGGGCTGAAATGGGGCCCTGGGCCATGGGAAGGAGGAAAGGCCATGGGCTGGGCGGGGCCATTAGAGCCTGGGCAGGCCCTCAAAGCCCTGGCAATACCTAAGTACCATAGTGCTATTTTTATTTATGAAAGATTGGCCAAGTCAAATGTGTCAAGTATAGATTCTATACATGTGGGAATTGCTAAGGAAAGATTTCTTTTCTGACAGATGTCTGAGTAATACATTTCTACTTTTCAGTACTGATTATATATTATCCAGGATATAGGATATTCCAAACCTGTCGAGATTTAAAGGCTAATGTTTTCTAACTGGAAAGTGAGGAGGGAAGTTCATCTAAAGCAATGCCATTTATAAAACTGAGCTTTGAATGGTAAATATAAAATAGATTAGCATTTATTTTTTTCCTCACTCTCAGCCTTAAGCTGACAAATACAGAAATTTCAAAGTCTGAATTGGCACTGTTTTCTTAAAGTATTTCTAAATAATTGTCAGTGACACTTCTCTTCTGCAAGTTTTCTTCACTTTCTGTACCCAATCTGGCACCATGCTTGCCATGCAAGCAGCCAATGTACAGATATATAGGGAAGAGCAGACCGTAAAAGTGGATTTGTGGGACACAAGATTGTTGCTGTTCCTCAGTGCACTTAGATTCAACTGCAGCCATGGGTGAGGGTCAGAGGAACTGATCTGTAAAACCTGGGCAAACAGTACTGCTGTGTTTAATCAGAATAAGTCTTTGTGCAGATGTTCACCCTCTATGTAGCTATGGGGAAGAGGATGGTGTTGTTAGAGCTTGTAGCATTAATATCATAGTCTCAAGGAGCACTGAATGGTATTTCAGAATGGTTTCCTCTTAGATAGGAAGATGATCCTTTACAAAGGATCATCTTCGTATCTAAGATGATCCATAACTTTAAATATTTAGTGGCATACAAAGGAAGTCAGTTTTGTTGGTTTAAAACCTGCAGAAGATGCTAGAGATTCTTGCCTTCAGATGACCTCTGCAGTGGGGCTTTGATTCGTGTTTGCAGGTCTCCACTGAGTGGGATTAGAGCACAGCTGTGATGTGCTTCTGAGCAGAAACTGTTGAACACTTGAACATAGAATTGTTCTTCAAGCCCAGCCCTCACTGATGCATGAAACACAGGTGTTTGTGTTCACACTAACCTATTTATGTCTGTCCCACACAGCACCTCGCCGAATTTGAATGTTCACAGATGTTTCACATAGAAGGAGATTCTCCTTTGAAACAAATCAAATGACAAATTAACTCTGTCTGAGGAACCCCTTGCCACACTGAAGATTGCTGAAGCCCCACCTCTTCAGGAACCAAAGACTTTTTCTTGTCCTTTACCTGATGTGATGATAATTATATACCTGTCATCCTAGCTGCTTCTTTGAGCATGCAACATTCACATTTTCCTCAACAACCTACCACTTAGTTCTCTTCCACTTTTTAAATAGTGCTGACTGGTAGTTTTTAATTAAGTCTTGACAGTTGAAATTTGCATTCCAAAAGCCAAATGAAGGTGCTGGCATTGGATTTTCTAATATTTTGGAATGGGTTTGGATTGTCTGTTATTTTATCATGCAGGGCATTCTACTTGCACACAACCCTGCATGCATGCATGCTTACCCAGACCTTCCAGGTTCTACAGATACTGTGTGCAAGGTTTAAGGCTACTTCCCTGAGAGCATTCTAAATTTGCATTTCATGCTTTAATGCTTAGTTAATGGAGTATAAAAAAGCATGCTGAGTGATTTCTGTAGCTCTAAGAGGAACATTGTTCTTGTTTGGTTTGTTAGTCATTTGAACATGCCTGCTCACAAAATTGCTGTGAGTAGATCGACAAATAGGTAAGAGAAGTTTTATCGGTTTCAAGGTTTAGGGGAGAAATGACCCAGGGAAAAACCTAAAGAATTGATCACTACAACATCTAAAGAGCTACTGTATTCTTTTCTGTTTTCTTTAAGAGGCTCTCAGTCTCACTAGAAGTTCTTGACTTAACCTGCATTTAGCTAAACAAATTTTCCCTTCATATCCATTGACTTCAATAGATTTTGTGCTTGACAGTGGTATAAGTCAAGTCATTTCTGATTAGGTTCTACAAGCTAAAGCTTTAAATCTGCTCCAATTAATGCTTCTTTTGATGAAATGAGGCATATGTTGTGCTTCAAGCTAAGCCTCCAGCTTTTTAAGGATTTTCCATACAATTCCACTGATGATTAGTCACTGCAGGTATCTGTAGAACCAAATACCTTTTGCTGTCTTTATGACCATAGCCATAGTAATAGCAGAAAATTTAAGGATAGAATAGCAAGGATGGAGCTTGCAAAGTCACCTCTTCTGTCTTGGTGTGAACTGTGAAGTCAAAGAATAAATACCTGATCAAATTCCTGGGCTGAGAGATACTTTGAGAAAATTTCAATAGCAAGTTCACAGACTGTATTCCTGAAATTTCTCTTTTTTTAAATCTTATGACCTATGGACTCACCTTTATTTTCATTAATTATTTCTTATGGGTCCAGTATGACATCTGACAACAAGAACAATATGGCTGTGAGATGGCAGCTAAGGTCACACATCCAAGCCAAGAAGTGACTACTGGCCACCTGTAAAAAGAAATACAACAGACCGACTGGAAAAATCTGCACACTTTATATCACAAGCCTTATTTATATTCTTTATTTTCATAGTGTCTTTGGATCAAAATCCAGTATAACTTCTACTATACTACTTTCACAGAACTAAACAATGTTGATTGGATCTTTTTCTTCTAAAAATTAAAAGAACAGTAGTCCAGTTTATGTCTGGTTACTGCAAGATGATTTCATCACAGCAGAATTGACGTAAATAAAATAATTTTTAAAAACAGTTTAGTTTAGATGTCGCTGTCAGGCACAAGAGCAGAGATTTCCCTGCAGCCAATTATGAAGACTCTGGTGATGCAAGTCATCCCCCTGAAGCACATGGAGGACCATGCTGGAGCATATACTCATGCTGCAGCCCATGGAAGGCCCCACTCTGGAGCAGAGGCACGTGTCCTGAAGCCAGCTGCAGCCCATGGAGATTTCACGTTGGAACAGGCTCCTGGTAGGACCTGCTGTCTGTGGAGAGAAGCCCATGCAGGAGCAGGTTTTCTGGCAAGACATCCCCCATGGAGCACCCACATGGGAACAGTCTGTGTCTGAATGACTGTGCCCAAAGGAAAGGATCCATGCTGCAGCACTTCATGGAGGACTGTGTCTCATGGGAAGGACCCCATCATGGGGCAGAGAAGGAGTCTGAGGAGGAAGGAGGAGAGATGAAGTGTTATGAATGGAATTAAACCTTCGTTCTCTTTGCACTTGAAGGGGAACAGATAGAAGACTCAGGAGTGAAATTAAGCCTGGAAGGAAGAAGGTTAGGGGAAGATGTTCATAGTATTGTTTATTTCTCATTATCCAAGTCTCTTATTGTCAATCTAATTATTTAATTTCCCTGAACTGAGTTAGTTTCACTTGTGCTGGTTATTGTTGAGCAACCCTCCTGTCTTTATCTCAACCAACAAACTTTCATCATATTTTGTCCACGTGCAGCTGAGCAGAGTGGCTCAGGGAGAATTTAAAATTATTCCGTCCAACCTAATAATTTTGAGCTTTGTCTTTGAGAAAGATTACATAAATATTCCGCAATCCAACTATGCTTCTATGTTTATAATTCCTTTTGTCTTGATTAGGACACACAGCATGAAGGAGAAACAGTCAACATGAAAGTGTCCCAGAGACTGGACTGCCTTGGGTGCCATTACAATCTCATTTCCTCGTGCTGACTGAACACTCAGAACAGATGACTGAGTTATAATAATATGTCTAGTTTAGTCACAGTTCATCCAAAGACAAGTTTGACTTTGACTTGGAAACATAGAAGTCAGATATAAATCTCAGATAACCTCTGGAAAAGATGGCCTTCCTAATTCACAAGAGTGAAAAAATCTCCTTCCAAAGCAGAAGTAAAATTTGAAATGAATGAAGGGGATATAAAACCAAGTGTTTAATATGCAGGCAGCACAGACGGTGCAGAAGGCTGCCGTGAGCCAAGATGAATTAGCCTCCCCTAGCTTATATAAAAAAGAAAAGGAATGACACCTTTCAAACAAATCCTTCTGTGTAACAGAACCGGCCTTCACAATAAAAATGGTGCCAAAAGCTTTCTCTTGGAGAAGCCTAGAGTTCATCAGGCCTTAAGCAACCATTATTTTTGGATTATCTTATTCACTGTGTTCCTGGGTAATAGCAGAACCACTGACTACAAGGTGAGCACAGCAAGATGATCATACTCTTTCTGACAGGGCACCCATGCTTCAACAATTCAGCAAAATGAGAGAGGGCTAAACACCATGCCAGGAAGGAGCCTGGTTTGACTTTAAGGGAGAAGACCAAACCAGATCTTGCCTGGTCTTCTCCCCTAAGTTTTTGATAATCAGACATACCCATTTTCTCCAGATTAACAGGTAAGACTTGATTGCTATCTTTAACATCCCATCTGGATAACCTTTTAGTTCTTTTAGTTCTTTTGAAGACCCAACACATATAATGTAGGCATTGTGAGGTTAGGGTCTCTTCAATAAGTTATCTTGGTTGGAGAAAGCAAGGGCCTTTAAAAGGTAACTTGTAACAAAGATATTTCTCATCAGTCTTTTTTACATTGTATGACCTGAGACTCCTCTGGGTTTATCTATGTTTAGGTTTATGCATGAGACTCACAGCTGTGTGTCCATAGCCCCTTCTATTCTTCTACTCTTTCCCTTCATGTTTAATATATCATTGCCCATCTTGGCTGCTGAGTCTAGGGGTCATAAAGAACAAGATGGGAACTATATTTGATGGAAAGACATCAAGATTCCTCTTTGCAAATAACCAGAACTGTCAGATGGAACTGAACTGTCACTTGGAATTGTTGCCTAAGATTTAAGAAGATGAAAGTTAGAGTTGTTGTGTCTTCTGTGAAGATATTTCTCTTTTTTAATAATACATATCTTTCTTTCTGAGTCAAGAGTGAAGTGCTGAGAGTCCTGGGTGCTGCCACCATTTGGAGTCATTGGTACAATCAGTGCCTCACAGCTATGGCTGGAGCGAGCTTCTGAAGATTTACTGAGAACCTTTGATGGATGTAAAACCTCTGAAAAACTTTATTCTTGTTGACAGCTGATAGGAAGGGACTAAAGAAGACTTTTGAGGACAACTGAGCTGGTAAGATTTTGATCCCTCAGGGCCTTAAATGCCTAGACACTGAAAAGTAAAGATCATAAGGAGCTGTGGGGAATAAAAAAAGTAAAATATTTTGGATGAGATTAGTAAAACCAGAGAGGCTTAAATGTATTTGCCTGGAGAGGAGGATACTAAGTGGAAGATGGATATTAAGAAGATCATAGGGACTAAACAGTTTCTTCTCTTAACATACCACAAGACAATAGGACAGATGATTAAATGAAAGGGCAGTCCATGTGGAAGAAGCAGAGACAATAAGAACTATATGTAGCCTACAGCATCCTTCTAAAATTTACTCCCACATTAAATCTTAGAGTCACCTCTATGCCCAGATTTTTTAAGGAAGTGAGATGTTACTAATTAATAATATGCAGTATCAAGCAATTTATTATAATAAAATAGATAACAAAAGGTCCTATTTCAAGGCATAAAGAACTCAGCCGTGATGGTCAGTTGAAGAAGTGTTTTTCTGTCCCTATACCTGGGATATTATTCTATAATAGCTTAGATATTTTAAAAGACCTTTCTTTTTTTAAAGCCAAAAGTTCACCATTTTCAGAAACGTGATATGGATCTAGACAGACCAATGGCTTAACCTGGCATGACAGTCTTTGGGAACCAGTACCTGACCTCTGTGAGTATAAGAAAAGCACAGAGCAGGAAGGCTTAGAGCTGGCTTCCCCTATAAAACCTGCAGTATGGTGGAGAAAAACAGAAATAAGTACAAGTGGGTGTAACTTCACTGAAGTCTATTTCCAGGTGCTGAGGATCTAACCTGTTATATTTCAAATACCATCGTGGGTTTTTATTCCCCATGTATTCTTTACCTGTCGAACATGCATAATGGTGGGATAATTTATTTTGTAAATGTGACAATCAATGTCTTCTCCACACTTTGTAGAGGATTAAAAGCAGGAGCTGGAAGCACCAGCATCTCTGTCAGATTTCCCAATAAGTCAGTCAGAGATAGCAGCATTCTCTATTGACATAACTCAGCTTTTAAATTCATCCTCCATATGCAATATTGAAAATGCTTGCAGCATCCTCAGCAAGTGTCATATCACTCTTCAGTCCCAGGTTATATTTAAAGCTCCTTATTTATCTGGGAAAGGTGAAAACAATAACTAAAAATAAAGCCCTGTACAAAACTCATCTTATGAACTTCTAGTAAATTGGAAAACTGCTGGCAAACCATATTAACAAAAAATGCTTTTCTCATCAATAAAGGTGCTTCTGAGAGTTCTGGAGATAGCCTAAGTACTAACAGAGTTAAAAAGGAGATAATTAACTTAATGGAAGAGCTTGGCTTCTCAGAGTTAGCTGATGAAGACTATTGTACTCTTTCATGAAAACACTATGTATTTATTCGTCTAGGACTGAAATTCTGGGGTACCTTGAAGAAGATAATTTGAAAATACAGACATTTGAGTTTCATAAGGAAAAATAAATACTTAATGAAAAACTTTTTAATATTTGTATAACGGAAAAATGCCCCTTCACTTAGCTTTACCGTTGCTTATTTTTGCTTAAGGTAATCACTGACATGTTTCTTTCCCAGCTTTTTCTCCCTTCTCTCTTATTTGATTTTTTTTTTCTTAGAAGGGCAAGAGAATGTTTAAAAAAAATTTCCCCAGCTTATTTTAACAACTTGACATTGGTTTTGTTTAATCTTGGTTTTCAATATGAAATTAAGGAAAATGCAAAATTCTTTGTTATGGTTTAAAGGACTAAAAAGTGAAAATGAAAATGTAATTAATTTTTATAAAGTTTTTTCATTTGGTTTGTAGTTTTGGCATGGAAGAAATATTTTGATAAAGATTTGCATGTCAGTTCACCACAACACTTTCTAAGAAATATACCATCCATCCCAGAAGCCTGATTATCTGAAAGTTAAAGATAATTCCAATCCTTAGTTGCTTTGAGCAATACACAATAAGCATACTCCCTCAATCACAATGTCTGAACAGTCATCTTGGAATCTAAAGGAGATGTGGATTAGAATGAGGATGAGATCAATTTACCAATTTATTGATCTCACTGGTTTTTCTGAGGAGAAAAATCAATAATGGATGAGGTTTCATTCATCCTTAGAGTGAATCTATAACCAGTATTGACAGGTATAGCTCAGGGTCTGGTAGTCCAGACCCACCATCTTGCAGTTGAGTCAAAAAACTGCTATGGCTGCTTTGAAAATGATTTTTGAGAGAACAAGGTAATCACCAGAAATAAAATCACTTCACCCAGGGGAAACCACAGTCTCTTGTCCACTTCTACTGACCTAGGGAAGGAAACTGATTTTACCCATGAATGACTCTTCCACTGTTTTCTCATAGACTGAAAGAACACTGCTTCTAATTCTCAGTGGAAGGGGAGATCTTCTTAAATGCATTAACTGTGGATAGTAGCCTTTGGCTGATTGCCAGAACACTAATTTTGCTTTCCTGCAGGATGGGCACAACTGCACCTCATCTAAACCTTTATATTCTCTGGCAGAAATTCCCAGACAGGCATGGGAAGGGCTGCCAGGAGAATCTCGAATTCATTGCCAGTTTAAACATTGACTTTATGAGTTCCCTGATGCTTTCTCATCACCCACAAACAAGTAAAAACTGAAATTGAAGAACTGAAAGCAAGGTGTAATGTCCTAATCTACAACAGTTCATTGCTAACTTTCAAAATGCTTCCAAAGAGATTCAGAATTATCAGTGCAATTTTACACATTGAGAAACAGAGGGATGAGGATGTGATTTGCACAAATTCAGCTCATACAGAAAGCAGTCTCACATTTCCTGACTCCTAGCCCACTTATGCTGAAATTAATTTAGAAAATCCCAGAAATATTCCATTTTAGAGTCCCAAACTGTGAATTAATAATGGGAGATGATAAAAAATAGGATAAAAAATAGTAGCACTAAGGAAACTTCCCAATATATAAGGAAGCCAGTTTGTCAGAAAGGGAAGGTCAAGATGCTTCCTCACCCACTAAGTTAAGATATTAGGTTCATCTCAGTGTACTGGAGCCATTGGCTACCTGCTGCACTTGACAGTAAATCAGGCAAGCTCCACTGATTTATAGTATAAACAAAACTATACACTCAGTCGTGATCTCCATTCACATCCAGCCCCCTCCTGACAAGGACAGCCAGCTGTGGAGAGGCCATGGAGGGAGAGGGAGGGAGAGTGTCTGAAAGTTTAGCTTTGATCCACCCTGCCAGAGGATAATCTGTAGTGACAAGCAAGAGTTCAAATCACCCAGAAAACACCAGAAAAGAACGAGTCAGAATGAGCACTAGCTTAGTCCAGTCATTGTCTTTTCTAATCTGGACCATAAAGCAAATTTTTCTCCACCATGAAAAAAATGTTAGGGTGTTACTTCTACTTCCTATTGCTGTCTATGTATCCAGCTGGTGATTATTGACTGCCTTTTGAAAACAGAAATAGAGAGATACAAACAATTCATAAACAGGCTAATGCTCAGAACAGCTGATCCTTTCTCACAGTAAGTCCAAGCTAATAAACCATCCTGGATGATGGAACTTGCTCACCAAACAACTACAATTTCCCTTGCATGTCTCACTGCAAATTCAGTGTTACCACTCTCAAACACATAGGTAACTGGGCTGAAAATGACACTTGTGTCCTGATGGACACCATGCTAAGCATGAATCAGGAGCATGCCTTGATGGATGTGAAAGGTCCTGACATGGTGGGCTGTATCACTATGAGGGTGGCCAGTATAATGAAGACAGTAATGATTTTTTCTTTTTTTCAGCACTTTCTATGTTACATACAGAACACTCCACCCAGTTTTCAGCTCTTCAGTCCAAAAATAATTGTTTGTGAACTGGAGGTAGTTCAGGGGAGGGCACTGAGATGGTGAGGACTGAAGTGCATGACCTGTGCAGAGAAGCTCAGGGAGCTGGGCTAGGTCAGCCCAGAGCTGAGAAGGCTTTGGAGGAATCTGCTGTTTGGAAGAGCTTGGCCAGAAAAATTCTATCCTCGAAGGTTTCAGGACCTGACTGGACAAGGTTCTAAGCAACCTGCTCTGCATTGAGCAGATCTTTGACTAAAATACATACTAAAGTCTCTTCTGACTTGATGAAATTGTATTATTCTATAAAACAAAATTATTCTCTAATGGATGAGGCTCTATATGTATGATGGCTGGACTCAGTGGTCAGCTCTGCCACAGCTTTCTTGTGCAGACAAGCTATATAACCAAAGATCCTGAATGACATTTGAGCATCTAACTCTTCTTACTTTCCCCACTTCCCAGAGGAGTCAGGTAAGCATGTAAGAGTTAGAAACCTATGTATATTTGTGGAACTATTTGTTCCATTTGTAGAGTTCTAAAGTTGAAATTGCAAACTGCTCCAGGAGATCGTGGTGCTGGTAAATTGATTGATACTTATACTACAGTGATGGAAAAAGTCAAAGGATCTTGATGATAACAGTAAGGATCAGTAAATGCTGCTATGCAGCAGGGTTGCTGATAAATGAGTAAATCATGCAGCCTATAATTAAATGTAAAGAAAAGCCCTAGGCTTTCAATGTGTCCACATCATAGGTCATAGACCATCAAGCAAATAAACACCCACTAGATTTTCTATATTTTGGGTCAATACCCACCCAGCTCTGTTTCAAGGTGAAGAAGGATTAGCAATTATTGCTTGTTATCAGGAAGGCCTGACAAAACTCTTTTCAGGGGAAAAGAAAGCAATCCCTGAATTAGTTAATACAGATGAGCCTTGAAGGATGAGAAGTTGAGACATCAAACCTGTTTGTTTGACAGAAAGAAAAACAGGTGATAAAGCAATGAAATTAAGATCTAAATATGAGATATGCTCAGAATTTTGAACTGTAGGTTGAACCCAAATTCCTAGTAGACACTGCAGAAATTGCTGTATTTAGTTCTTTTTCTTTCTTTCCCAGTTTTGCATTGTGCACCTCACATTTCACCACCAAGAGCTAAGCCCTGGCATCTTGGGACAGAGAAGGGAGTACATAAAACATTACCTTTTCTGCAACCCCTCAAAATGTCCCAGTGCTCTTCCCTGACATCTTGCCTGGTTTCAAATTGGCTGGGAAAACTTGGTGTGCTTTCCCATGCCCAAGGGAACCTGATGTCTCAGTTTTTTGTACCTAACACACTGGACTCCCCATGAATATTTATAGATCTAAAGAAGGATACAATTTTTTACACTAGAAATATGCTTCAGACAAAATAATCCTGAGCATGGGTCACATAGCTGGTGCCTGACATTTATGTTTGTTTAGGTTCTGGGGGCTTTTTTAAACAAATTGTACAACTGCAGTTCCAATAGGGAAAGGACTGATTAATAGGTTTGGCAAAATGACAAGCCTTTGCAGCAATTACAGACAGGACAGGAGTTGCTAAAAAACCAAGAGAGGTTTCCAGTATAGCCTCTTCTTTTTAGTTAGGGCAAGATAGCCCTCATTTATTCCTGAAAGTTCCTTGAAACAGTTGTCCACCATGTTTATATAATTTTTCTAACTGGATATTTCTGACCATGTGCCAAAAGGCAAGTATCTTTGTTTTTATTTCTGTCCTTGTTTCTCAGTAATGCCTTTCCTACAGTGTTAAGTCCTTTCCTGGCTATTCACCAATGCTAGAGTGATCACTTCCATACATGGAAAAATTTTAACTAAAGAAGAGTCAGTAGCACATTCTCATTTTCCACCTTTTCTGCATGCCTTCAGATAAACCAGAACTTGTTTTTCCTATGCCTAGAGTTAAAGGTTTAACCATCATCATTGCTTCTTAACAGCAAAATTTAAGTGGTAGGTACTTCTGAAAGGAAGACCAGATGCTTTTGAGCACATCTGTGAAGAATCAGCATTTGTCTGTGAATTCTGCATGCACAACAATTTATTCCACAAAGCTATCTCAGCTGAATTTCCTAGAAGAGTAGCCTGTAAAATAGATGAACTCATATATCTTCTTAGGTGTGATGTCTTTTTTTTGGCAGGAGAAGCAGACTCTTCTCTAACAGCAAGGTAAGATACTGCTTGAACTCAAGTCTGGCTATTTTTCATTCTGATCCTAGCTACAGTAGTAAAAGCCTTCATGGTATTTTTTTAAGAGCCATGATAAAATAAAGGAGACCATATTTTTACTTAGATCAGCCTGTGCAGTCTTAATTATGTTTAATTTTAACTTTTAATTTATTGTGTTTTCTTAAACAAGAATATATAAAACTACAGGAGTTAAGAGAAGAAAAAAAAAAGAAAATCAGAATATGGGAGCATGTGGCTGTCATTTGGTCTGGAAGATATCTGAGGTTTTTTTTCACTGTAAGTAACTTCAAATGTTAAAAATAAGTTATTTTCCATGCCGCGTGGAAAAGCGAAAAACATAATTGCAGGACCTTCAACAGAGCTTTAGATAGCAAGACTCACTCTGCAGACCGTATCACTGCAAATGAAAAGCTGCCATCTCTCTGTGCTTTCCAATTTCAGAGCCAAGCTGAATATCAAGCGGTACGGGCAACTATGTCTAGAATTAAACTTCTTTCACGCTTTGCATCATGAGACTTTGTGTTCTAACTGCCAAGTTTAACACTAGAGGCTTAAATTTTCATGCTGAGATTCTGCCACAGGTTAAATAATTTTGAATTTTTAACTAAAATAGGCAAGCTCTATCCAAGTGCAAAGTATATTTTCCCCATAATCAAAAGAATAAAAAAGTGCATTTATCCTGTGACCGTTTGACACTTCTGGAACTTTGACTTAATGCATCAAGAACCTGACATTTTGCAGGGAAGGGAAGGAAAAAAACAATTTCAGAAACATACCTTTGGTTTATTCTACTTAAAATGGAAAGCAAGAAACTAGCAAGCAAACTTCCCTAGGTTTCTGACTCCAAAAGAATTCCAGACTGGACTTTGGTTCAGTTTGGCAGATGCATTCTTCACAGACTGTAATTCCTCTGACCAGGTTCCCACTGCTTCCAGCTTCTTCCTGTCATTAGGTTTTCCACACACCAGGCATGGCCCTCCTTCCAGAGCTGAACAAGAGCAGCCATTTTTCTCCTCAGGCAGCATGCCTTTTTAATGGGTGTTTTCTAGGGGAAATTAAGAAACTCTGTGTATATATATATGTAATATGACTACTAAAAATGTTAAGAAACTTAAAAGTAAAGAGGTTGTAGAATTAGTACTGGTTTTGCAAATCGTCGTTCAACCCCAATGTGTAAATGTATCATGCGTAAATTTAAGAGGGATTATTCAGTCATGGTTTCCTGGGATATTATTCATCTCACTTCATATTAACTTCCTCAAATATAGATTACAAGGGGAAATATACTTTTTTAATAAGCAGGAAGAGACTGGCACCACCATGGGCAACTTATCCTATACCACAGTAAACATCAAAGGTATTTATTTGAGTAAATAGGGAAATTAGGTGCCTCTGAAGAGCATTGAGTCTAAGAAGCAAGAGGTCTAGTCCTTTCAGCACCATTCAACCTGATGGGACTGAACTCATGTTGCTCAATAAATCATAATGTGTTCTAATGCCAAGGGATTTCCGAGACTGGAATGCTGCTATTCATCCTGTAGAATTTGTCATACCTACATGACCCTGGTGAACTCAGAAAAACAGAAAGGAAGACAACTTTTGGAGGCTCATAGAAGGGATTATAAACTTCCACGTTTCTCCCCAGAGACAGTATCTTTCACAGGATCACAGAATGGGTAAGGTTGGAAGGGACCATTGGAGGTAATCTGGTCCTATCACCCTGCTCAAGCAGGGTCCCCTAGAGGAGGTAACTCAGATTTGTGTCCAGATGGCTTTTGAATGTCTCCAGGACAGGAGACTCCACAGTCTCTCTGGGCAGCCTGTTCCAGTGTTTAGTGACCCACACATGTTCAGGTAGAACTTCCTGTGTTCCAATTTGTGTCCATTGCTTCTTGTCCTATTGCTCGGCACCACTGAGAGGAGCCTGTATCCACTCTCTTGGCACCCCCTTTAGATAATTATATCAATGTATATACTTCTATGTCACATATGTAAGAACCCCTCTCAATTTTTAGTCCAGGCTAAACAGCCCCACTCCTTCTTCCTTCCCACAATAAGTATTCTCCAGTCCTTTAATCTTCTCTGAAAGCCGCTTTTCATCTCAGTGGGCAGCTGAAATTAGAAATTTCAGAATAAGTAGGGAGAATCTTTATAAATATGGTAGCTTATAGGATTAAAAAAAGTGAGGTAAATTACCTTTTGAGACCTCGGGTCAGTTCAGGGCCTTACCCTATATATGGAGATGATTTAGCCATACTGTAAGCTACCTCCAGCCATTACTAGTTAGGCCTACTGACTTCCTGATAGAGAGATGTTAAGCATACTGATTTCCTCATAAGTCAAGGAATATATTATTCTCTACATCTCTGTTCTTAAACTCTTCTTCCCGTACTTTTCATAGAGATGTGTTAAGTGGAAATTCTTTCTGAAAGATTTTTTAGAATTTCATTAAAATCCCTTAGTGCTGTTGAAGTAGTAATGCCTCAAACTCTGCTGGAACATGCAGGAAATGCTAATCTAGAAACAAATGTCCACATATCTCAATAGAAAATCATCTCAAAGCTCCAGTACCAAACACCTGCAAACAAATGTGATTTATTTTGAAACCTCAATCCTAGCATACAGAACGGAAATATCTAGTGAAGGAGTGCGGAGTCTGGAGAGTATGAGATGTCTGTACCATCCAGCTGGTGAAGGATGAAAAATAAAGTACGCTGAGCCTGAACTTGACAGGTGACTTAAAATACTCTTCTATTTTTCTTATGACCTATGAAAATCCCAAATCCCTTTTCTGGAACCTTTATCTTGTAGAGCTTTTTGCAACTACAGTAAAAATTCTTTTCTCTGGGATAAATAAAATTGAGCAGATAAAAGAACCATTTCAAAGTCTGTTTTTTGTGTGTGTGCTGGGGGAAATAAAGAGATCAGGTCAAATATTTCCTATGTTTAAGTTTAGGATATTGATATGTCAAGTTTAAGATATTGATATGTCACCTTACTTAGTGCAACCATCTCTACTTCTCACACTAAGAAATTTGCAGGAAGACTTTTCATATTCTGTCTCTATTTCACGAAAGAAAAGCATATGTTCATTTGTTTAAATATATGGATTTCACAAGTTATAGTTATGCATTTCTCGCAGTTCTGCAGAGAGGCTTACCACTTTACATTTTGCTTCTTTGTGCTTTTCTACTCTGAAGAAAAGAAATATTAAAAAAACCTGCTTCTCTTTGAGAAGAAAAATTTTTTTAAAGTTGTCTGTTACTTCATAAACAAATGCCAATGTTGTGTAATCATTCTATGGAATCTAAACAAAGTAATTTATTTTGGCACTGTGTTAATTGCCAATAAACTCATATTTAAATAGTGTTGCTTTTCTTTTGCACAAAGACACAAAATTTCACAAAAAAAATCTTGTCCAGAGATAAAATGCTGTCATAGTCTATATCAATACTAAGAACTTAAATAGGACCTGTGCATAAATTCAAGTGTTTGCACATGATTGTTCCCAAATAATCCAGGTTAAAACATAAATTCTTAGCACAGTCTATTCCACAGTTTTGTCTAAGATGTCTTTCCCAAATAATTATAGAATCATAGAATGGCTTGGTGGGGTGAGGGGATCTTAAAGATATTTTTAATTCCATTCTCCCTGCCATGGGCAGGGGCACCACCACTAGATCCGGTTGCTCAAAGCCCCATCCAACCTGGCATGCCATGTCCAGGGATGGCATCCACAGCATCTCTGGAAAACCTGTGCCAGTGCCACACCACCCACACAATAAAGAATCTTCCTAAAACCTAATCTAAGCCTCTCCTCTTTTAGGTAAAGACCATTCCCCCTTGTCCTATCACTATCTGTATGTCTAAAAAGCCAGCCTCTCTTCTTTTATATCCCCCTTTAAGTACTGGATGGACACAATGAGATCTCACCTAAGCTTTCTCTTCTCCAGGCTGAACAAAGCCAACTCTACCTTTCCCACTAGGAGAGGTCCCTCTAATCATCTTCATGTCCTTCCTCTGGACTCATTCCAACAGGTCCATGTCATTTTTGTGCTGATGACCCCAGAGATGGATGCAGTACTGCAGGTGGGGTCTTGTGAAGGCAGAGTAGAAGAGGATAATCACCTCCCTCAACCTGCTGGACTCACCTCTTTAGAGCTAATTCTTTTCTGGTCTCTCTCCAGTACACCTTGCTATCAGCCAGTCTAGCAATATACAAAAGGTATAACATCTATTTTGAACCTCAGCAAGCTCTTTTTTCTAATGAGTCTGGCAATTAGAAGATAGCATTTAAAAACTGTGTGTAGACCTAAACATACTGCATACTCAGTGGATGTCAAAAAGCCATTGGAGGGATGCTGTGAGAAGTACCTGGTTACTTGTCAGTTTCAGGATGAAAATGCCATTTTCAACAACAGGAACTGGACAATAGGTCAGTGTCTTGTTCTGGGATTCCCTGTGCCTTTGAAAATTTATATGCCATACTCTGGGTTTAACGTCATTCAGTCAGCAAACCTGCCTGCATGGATTAACTGTGGTCAGAGTGCACTCCCCAGAGCTTTGGGATCCTTCTTACCCAAACACACACAAGAACTGGTATTCCAGCAAGCACACTGGAGCAGGCAGGCCTGTCCTTTGGAGGGCTGGAGCCAGCATAGTGACCAGGAGCCAGGGCTTGCCAAGCTTGGATCTAGACTGGAAACTGCTTTTTTAGTGCAGCAGGGTCTTTGGACCAAGTTTGTGTCAGCAGCAAAGAGCCCCTTGTCTTAGTTCTTTCAATTTTTTTTTTTTTTAAAGCAACAACATGCACCTCAGTGCTGTGGGCATAATCTAATTGCAACTTTGCTTTGAGGGAAAAATTCAACAAAGGAAAATTCTATTCCATACATATGAAACACTGAGAGAATTATGTATTAACAGGGAGGGAGGGAACTTTAGTACTCTATAGCTTTGGCAGCATGACATAAAAAGAGCTGAGTCTCAAAAGAAGCTGAGAAACATTCTTAAGGGAAAATGTTTTTTCACAGACCCCTGTCTCTCTTGGCACAAAACCAGTATGTTCTAATTTTTGAAAGTAATTAGAAGTACAGTTGCACTTCAATGTCAGGGCTGAGAGGGGCTAAAAAAATTCCAGAGGAAAGGGCACTGGATTTCTTCCAGGTGCTGCAGAGCATAAGTGTTCCATTTTGTTTCCAGATTTAATTCATGACTTTGCTTTTGGTTTCACTCTGAATTTGTGAAAAAAAAACCAATGTCTGCTCATCTCTGACAGTCAAAAATATCCCATGGAGCAAACACTCCAAGACAATGTATTTGTTTCTCTGATGGATCTATTCATCAGTTTTTCATGCATCTTGGTCTATTTTTCTCCCTTCTGTTTTTCCTGGTTTTTTTTTCTAATTCCCCTTCAAACTAGCCTTAGAAATTTGATCATAAAATTCATATAAAATTTTAATGATGCCTAACAATGTGGCGAGAATTGCCACAAGGCACAGGCAAAGGGGCAGTGCCCTTTCAGAATGAAAGCAGGGAGCAGAAGTGCTTCAGTAGTAACATTTTCAGAACTAGCTGTGACTTTTTAAAGTATTGCACATGTTAAACACTCTTTATAGAAATGAAATAAATACCTATAAAAAATAGGCCCATAAAAAGGGTCCATGATAAGGAGAAGAGATACTGAGCTTGTGTGTGTTCACCACATTTAGCCATTTTGTTCTCCTACCAGACTTTTCACTTGAACTCCCCTCTGAAAAGGTGACATTGAGAACCCCTGAATGAACTCAGAATTTTTCCTGTGCAGCCCAGTTACAGAACACCTGTGCTAAAACACTCTCTGCTGATTCACTGTGATCATTCAAAAAGCTCAAGAGCTCTCAACATGTCTCTTTCCTCATCTGTAGTGAGGTGGTGATGGTGAGCAAGTGGCTTCACTATGAAACATGAAAGATTGCTTCTTCAGATCCTCCTAAAAGGGCTTTTATTCTATTTCATTTTCATGGCAGCATTTGCCAAGAACACCTGGGATACTCCACTTGTCTCTCATATATAATTTATTTTTGCGTCAATTTTTTAACAGCCTTGAAAGAGGACAAGAGTTGCTACTGGCATAATCATATGTCATAGTTCCAAATCAGTCTGGATGTCGATGGTGTTCCCACACCAGAATAAATCCATCTTTTTCCCAGTGCAGATTCCCAAAGTAACTTCCTCTGGATTTGCACTCATACTCTGGAGTTCTGAGCTGCCATGTTGGAGGACTAATGTCTTATTTCAGCTAGCTGATCTGTAAAGGTCTGTTTTCAAACTGAGAATGTGAACTTCAAACTGAAGTGTGGAGTTCACTTGTGCCTCACAGCACACTTTTACCTCGTCCTAAAGCAAATAGAAATAACTAGAAAATAACTCATGTTGGAAAGAACATGGCCTCTGCATAGAACAGAGGTTTTCAATCTTTTTTCCTCTACTTTGAGAAACCTTCATAACTTTGCAAGTAGCAAATTTGTGTTGTCTGCCAACAACTATTTTTTAATATCTCATTTGCAAATACTACACACCTCCCCAAAAATAAGAAATTGAAAATGACCATTTCATTGTACTTCAACACCTTTTTTTCTTCACTCCAGAAGGAAACATGGGTTTAGAACAAGAAATATCCCCTGTAAAACAAGATTCAGCTTTGAAGTGCACATGTTCCCAGGGTTGTGGACAATCAGATTTTCAATACCACCATAGGCAGAGACTCTGCAACTTTTCTGTGCAGCTTGTTCCAGAATTTGACTAGTAAAAATGTATTTTCCTGTTATTCAGATGGAATGTCCTTTTTTTAAATTTGTGCCTCGGACTCTTGTCTCATTAGCAGTCAGCATGGAGAAGAGTCTGGATTCCTCTTCATTTTGCCTCCATCAGATATTTTTACACAGTTCTAAGATTCCCCTGAGCTTTCTATTCTCCAGATCTAGAAGGCTGTTGTCTTCTTCACCAGGATGGTAGCTTACAGGTTTGCGGTCAGCTTGCTCTCTACCAGCATCCCAAGGTTCTTTGTAGCACACCCTCCCAGCCAGTCAACCTATTATTCCCACCCAGCCAGATCCTTCTGAATTGCAGCACCCTCATTTGGTGTATTAACCAGAAACTAATATTGGAGTTACATTTTTTGATGTTGGAGACAAGTCTCATATTTTCCAGGAACAAAGGCATTTACAGGTCTGATCAGTCTAAAAGTTCAAATGGCATGAACTCTATAATCACACAAGCCAAAATAGTAGGCTTTTCATTGTATTTTCAAAGTATTAGGTCTTTTCATTGTCCTCCTCTTTATTTATTTTTTGATCTATCTATCTGTCTATCTATCTATCTATCTGTCTATCTATCTATCTATCTATCTATCTATTTATCTATCTATCATCATCATCTATCCATCTATATATCATTTTTTTATTATCCCCTGCCTTTATGTATTTATTTTTGTCTGAGATCTGACACTTTTTCTGAAATAGGGACATCTATGAATGGAATTCCTGGTCCCACTTACAGCTATGACAAAATTCAAAACAAATTCTGCATTTCAGTGTTAGGCCATCCCACCACATTAAAGGAATTACTTTTTTCATGCTCTATTTGCATTGCTATACCACACCCAACATGGGGGAATCTCAAGTCCCTAGCCTGTGTGTGGATAAATTCTAAAGCAGTTTTTTTTTCTAAGGAGCAATGAACTGAAAACAAAAGACCCAAGAGTTTTTGGAGGTAGACAGTAGAAACAAAAATACTGTCTTATGCCCTCAGGAAAACACAAATCAGAATTTCACAGCGTGCTTTGAAAAGACAATGATTACGGTAAGATACAATTTTTTTTACTTTAGCCAAAAACAATTCTTTGCTGATAAATCAAGTTAGGAGGTAATCAGACTACTCTTAACAGAAAGTGATACCCCAGGAATCACACCATGTGCCTGAGAGCATTGTACAAGCCCTTCTGGAACTCTGGCAGGCTGTGTCATTACCACTTACCTGAGCAGCCTGTTCAGTGCCCAACCACCCTCTGGGTGAAGAGCTTTCTCTTAATATCCAACTTTAATATCCAAATCCAACAGTGTCAGAGGAGGCCCTGACACAGTTTCATGCCATTTGTGGGGTGAATAACTGTGTGGAGATATCTCTCTGCTTTGGGTATAGCAATAAGATGTACAGCTAGCTCAGACCAAACACCTACATTTTAGAAAGCTAAAGCGAGATGAACATGACCTAGAGAGATGGCAGGATAGTCTTATTGGTTTTTGGGTTATTTTCCCAATAGATCTTCAAAAAAAGAAATCCTGGTCAGTATTTGAGTGGGTAGCTTTGGGGGATCACAGGAACTGCTTCAAACAGAATTAGTGTTAAAAACACTCTTCATGAATCATCACTGAAACACCATGCCAAATTGTTAGATGATAGAAACTCTGTTAAAGAGGAGCAATGAAACACACCCAATGAGGCACTGTTTGCTTAACATTGCTGGTCTATTTTTACAGGCTGCTACACTTCAAGGTTAGGCTTCTTCACAGTGTATGTCCTGCAGTAAAATCTGTGATCCAAGAGAAGACAGAAAACTGTAGACTCAACAAGAGGCATTTCTTTTTATTATTACTAGAGGAAGAAATACTGGCTTTCTTGGGAAGCCATCTCACAGATCCAGAGATCCACTAATCTCTAGAGTCTGTATCACTGAAGACTTTAACTGATCATATTTGTAAGATATTTATTTCCTACCCAGCTTCTTCAGGAACAGAGCTGCTGTTGGACACATGCCCATCACAGGCTCCAGTGACATCTGCATCAATTAGTAGTGCTTTCACAAGCATTAACTCCAGCATGAACTTTGAAATTTTGGAAATCTGTTGTGCCTACAGGGTAAAAAAAAGCAACCTTCTCCAACACATTGTCTGCTCATCTCGGTCCCTGAAATTCCATTGCCTCTTGTCTCAGTCAGGAAAAAGAGTGTCTGGGAATTGAGAGGAATATCATGAAGAAAAAAGAAAACCTTTGGACTTTAATTTCTCTTTTCTTCATCCTTGAATTGGCTAACAGTGAGGACTGGAGTTTGCAAGATTTTTTCCAGTTTCTATGGCTCAAAGAAATCCTCCCAGGAATGTCTCTCAGCCATTAATGCCTGAAATTCCCCCTTGTATAAAATTGCATAAAATTAATATAGGCTATAGCTCTTTCCAAAATGTGTTCATCCAATATTTAAGCTTTCAAAGTGATTATAAGGTTGGATAAGGTTCTTCTTCAGCTTCTGGCTCTGAAAACCAGTAATGCTGCTGTATAATTTGGAAAAGAAAATCAGATGTTCCGATATATAAACCCCAGGCACATGTCTGTCTTTGAATAATATATCAAGGATCTCAGAATAAAATCTCTTAATAATTTAACCATCAACCCAGAGTCTTTCATTGTTGATATCTACAAAAAAAGAGATAAGGTCAAGATGAATTTTCAGATACACCTTTGTACCCACTGATGTTTAAACCACATCTAGGATATAACCAATGTTTAGTGAGATCTCCCTCTCAGATCTTGACTGATGGCATTTTAACACAGTGGAATTTGGTTATTGGGAATTAAAAACAGCACAGGTCACTGAGCAAACTACTGATCTGGAAACAGGAAAATCTGGGCTGTATTCCCAGGCATGTCACCAGCCTATTGCTCAGCCATCACCAATTGATATATTCCTTCTTGCCCCTTACACAATTTCTCTATTTAGTTGATAGAATAGAATCAAAGAGACAAATTCTGTACTTATGGGCAAAGACTGATCCCTCAGCCAGTGCTACTCTGTCTAATGTAAAATGAACGTGAGGTCCTGGAGAAAGGGGACAGGCAATGGCACTGATCAGCGGAGTTCAGGTTCCTTCTTCACCTCCATCTCCTGCACTGGGCCCATTGCTGGCAGCATGGTTGTTCAGCTTCAGGAGAGGAGTAAGAAAAAGTTCATCTCCTATCCTAACCTGCTACCAGATCCACCCCATGCACAGTTACCTCACTGCAAGGCTATTACATGGCTCTGTGTAGTAGCAACCTACCAGCTACTTAGCAGTTACAGAAAGCATGACTTCAGCTACCTAGTACCAAATCCATTACTTATTTTTCTGAGCCAAGGAACATTTTTCAGGCTCTGAAACTCAATTACACTGGCAACATAAACATAATTTTATATTTTGCTTAAAGAAAATATCTTAACCTAGAAATCCAATTTCATGCACTTTCTTTTGGGTATTTCCTGTTGGGTCATATAGTTAATTAATCCAATATGCTTATTTTGATGCATCCCTTCTGCTTTCCTTCATCACTTTAAGCCTTATGAAGAGACAGGTAGTAAATAAATCTGATGTATGGAACAATCTCACCAACAGTTAAACCAGCACCATTAAGACAGCAGTGAAGTGGATTATGATGTAAGAACAAGCAGCAACATTAAGTCATACATGTGGGCACAGTTTTTGAAAACACTAGCTCCAAGAAGCCAAAAAAGGCAAAGGAATCAGATGATGCACATACATTCACAGAAGAGGAGAATTTGTTTCTGTGCAGGCTTTCATTGCTCTGCTTTATTGACTGTTGCCTTTTTTTTTTTTTTAATGTTTCTGTATTTTTAGATTTATATTTACATTTTCATTTATATGTATATTCTTGTCTGTGTAAATTTTTCTTTTTTAAAACTCAGGAGTTTATTCAACACTGAGGCAAAATGTTTAATTTCAGATTCAAGTTTTTTTAAATGAAAGTGGGTATGAAGCAGAACACTTCATCTTGAATCAAAGTGATTTTGCATTCTCAGAATGGTTTTTGCTGCTTTTTACATCTGGAACTGCTAAAACAAACAACTGAGAAAAACATTTTAGCATTGACAAATCTTCATCTTTTCTTCAAGAAAAATGCATTCAATTAATAGGTACTGTCTAGTTTTATTAGGATTTCATACAGCTATCAAGGTTTGTCCACAGATACCTGAGAAAAATTGATTCCCATTTATCAACTGAATATCTAGAATTTGTGTTTACTGTGGACATGGCAAAAAAACCACTCAAGAATTTCCCCTCAAAAGGCACAGAGACCCTTCTGTATCCTCAGATGTGTTTAACTTGTTTCTCACAGAGTGCATAACTACAATTCAACCCTGTCCAAAATAGGTCTTCTTCATTTAAGGACAGCTCTATCTTGTGACATTTGACAGGATTTCAGTTTTGTGCTTCAAGAACAAAGCAAAAGAATCAACTGCTCCCTATTCCAACACAGAGACCCCTGACTGTTTAGGTCTCCCTGCTGTTTCCTACTATTCTCCAGGTGACTTCAACTCAGCTCAACAAGCCTGAGAGAAGCATTGCGAAGTCTGGTAGTAAATAACAGATTTTCTAGGAGTGAGAGATTCTAAAATATGCAAAGCTTTAGAGGAATCTTTTTAATGGAAGCCAGTAGCATCACCTATTTTTCTCATATCAATGAGGAGTTGGTTTGCTTTGTAATGGCCTGATTTTCTTGTTTTCCTGTGTTCATTAAAATCAGTGATTATAGGTAGGTTCTGGGAATGGAATAACTGATCGGTATGTGAAAAAGAGAGTGTAATCCCAAAGTTCATCAAGCAATGATTCCATTTTAAAAAGAATTTCTAGTGCTGTAACTGTTGAGAGATGTCCACATCATTTGTATGTGAATAAATCTATCTGGAAGTGACACAAAAAGAGCAAATAATGCTTGACGGGAAGTAAATGTGTTAGACAAACTCTCCCACAACGACACATATTAGTACATTTGGAGACCAGAGGGATTAATCAACAGATGGTAAATTGTCTGACATATATGCTAGCTGACAAGGTTTTACAGCCTTCAAATATTGTACTAAATAAGTTTTTATTGAATGTGAGATTTCTGCCCCTGAAGTTTGCTTTGTATCATTGTTTGTTAGAGGACTCTTGTCAGCTTCAGGGCTAAGGTACTTTTGAGACTGAAAATGCCATTTACAGCTACTGGTTGAAAGAGAGAAGATAAAATTAGAATCTGAGATGACTTCACTCGTTCAGGTGAAATCCTAAATCAGCCCTGGAGGCAGTTACTCTGGAACAAAATCGACCAACAGAAGATGTTACTGAGCTGCTCTTGGATCCCATTTTCACCGCAGTCAGTACTGTAAACACCAAGCACACAGATGGCACAGCATCAGCGTCAGCTGCGAACACTGCCTGCGAGCTATTGGAGACACTGCTCTCCTCATTCACCCCTCCACCCTGGTGTAACTCTGCTGCCTCAAAGCTGGCACAGGCAGCAGGAGGGCCTGCAGAAGGGGAAACAAGTTCACAGCACAAAGCCTAGGGAGCTTTAGTTTCAAAACACGGGGTGAGAGAAGGCTTGCTACATTCTGAAGTCCAAGTCAAAACAGGGTATTATTTCATTCTTTTACTTGTGAAGAAGATAGTTCTTTGGGGAAAGGCAGACTGGATAAACACTTTGCAAGACACAGCTGCAGTGAACTATGAGACAGTGAATTCCCAGGGGCACTGGTGGCAGATCCACTTGGGAACCTCAGAGGACTAAAGACAGCCTTGGGAGACAGGAGCTGCTAAGAGCTGCTGTAAATGTGAGCCACAACCTGTTATCTGTCATGAGGCTCTTCTATTGATCACGTGAGCCTTGCTGCTGCATATATTCTTCCCCTTAGGAATGATCAGAATTGTTACCCATCTATTTTAATTTGGAGTCGCTTTGACATCAAAATTGACAAAGCACCCTTCAAAAGCCAGTCTTATTGCTGTCTGCAATGTTCTTTCCTCTCATCCTAAAAGGAAAAAACAGCATTGCATGCTCATCCTGAAGACTTACAAAAAACAGCACTGCTGGTACCCCAACAGCATTTTCTTGGTTAGCTAAGGAACTTCACAGAACAGCATACAAGAGTAACAGGACCTAATTTCACTCAGTATAGAATGTGCAATTAATGTCAGCCAAACATTAATTAATCTAATCAAAATTAGCCTAGAAATAGAAGTCTGTTTATCTGCTTGCTAGTAAATTTACTCTTTGAACAGGAAATAAATCACTGTAAAGGTAAGGGTGTCTTATTTTTTGCCATTTTTTGGTATATCTTTCATTTCCACAACAGAATAGTTTGACTGTTAAAGAAGTTTGCAGCAGGTGCAGCAATATATATATAGTGTGAGTTGACAGGCAAAGCTGCCTCTTTGGACAGATAAATGCACCTGAGCACAAGCAGCAATGCTGAAGTCCATTTAAGGACCCAGAAAAATAAATGACCAGGGACAGGAAGCAAAATCCACAAGGAAAGGGAGGCCCCCATTAAATGCCCCTTCACAGCACCATACAGGCTGCTCTGGGAGAAATGACCAGAACATCAAGGTACTTTCCACACCGTTTTCTTTACTTGGCAATGTGTAGAAATGACACTGAGGGTGACACCGATCACCAAGCTTGTGCTCCATTGTTGGCTGCCATTAATTGGCCTGGACTAATCAACCACTGAACTCTAAGCATGAACATAAATGTGGCCTCTGCACAAAAATAAATAATAAGATTGTCATATGATCAGATGAGAGCTCTCCTATGGCATAATCAAAAAGGAAAGGGCAAGATTAATTTTGATGCAACCCTACACAGACTTGTCTGCTGTCACCTCTTGTCATTCTTGTCTAGAACCATCTCATCCAGCATCTTTGCCAAGTGTCTGTGTTTAGGGTACTTTGCTTCCTTTTAAAGTCAGCATTTTGCTTTACTGAGGTCTTTTCACACATGAAAGGAAAGAGATGGAGCAAAGGAAGTTTCTCTCCACCACTAAGCAGAAACTATTATCTTTGCTTATTTGGGGTTTTGTTTGTTTGCTCATTTGTTTGTTTCCATGAGGCTATTCTTCTCAACCATACAGCCATAAATGAAACAGCCATAAATGAAACAGCCATATAGACAGGACAACACACTGCTCTTCTCAGACCAAAATAAGCAGTCAAAGGGGAATTATCTCAGCCTGGAGAGGCTTTGTTGATGGAGGGGAAAGCACACATTTCAGTATCTAGCTGTTATATGGGAGCTTTTTTGCAAAGTGGTCTTTCACATGCTATGGCTCGACTCATCTTTACTGCAGTATGCTAGCAGAAAAGGTTACTGCTTTCAGCAAGAGTAAAGCTTATGCTGATGCAAACTTTTGAGATCCACTCATTAATCTAGCATCTGGAAGCCTGTTAATCAGAGCCACGAGGTTTCTTTAATACTCCCAGCGGCTTACAATCCTCAGCAAGACTTTCCATTTTGTGAAACGATTAGTTACTGTGTTACACAGAGGGGGGAAAAAAGCTGAAATTTGTTACTGATTGTGCTCTCAGCAGTCACCCAGTTATAAAGCAATGCACCTGGAAATCCCTTCTCTGAAGTGTAGCACAATGAAGGCACTAAGTTGCCTATTACAGCTCCCTTCGGTCCCAACTTGTGTTTAATTTTTAAGGATATTGAACAGGTCATTTGAGACACTGTTAGCAGTAACTTTAAAAATCTTCAGAGTTTTCATCTTGAATGCCAGCAGGCTTATTTGAGCCTGAGAAAGTAGTGAGATCACTTACAGTCTCCTGAGAGTGGAAAAACCCCATGCATTTATGTTCATTCTTCCAAAGCTGCCTTTTGTACCAACCTTTGTTATGATTTCGCTACAAGGCTAATCAAACCCAAAAAAGAAGACCAAAAGCTCTTTCTGGATATTACTGTACTAGGATATATAAGGCAGTCAGTTGAAAGAAACAGTGAAGGCTGGTTTTTCTGGAGCCAAGCTGAAATTAAGATTTACAGGCTAATAAACAAGACAGAGAAATTTAGTGCAATGGAAAGGAACTTTACCCTGAAGACAGTTCCCAGATGCGCTTGAGCTTTGCCTTTTTTTTTTTTTTTCTTTTTCTTTGTTTGACTTAGCCAGGATTTATTCCTGTCCCGATCCAATGATTTCAGGGATACCTCCAGAAACTTTGTTGCCCTAGGACACAAGTCACCTCGAAAATCACCAGCATTTCTTCACCTTTCCATCTGATTATAGGCATATATTTTAGGTGATGGAGAAATCATACTCCCTACTCTAGCAAATTAGTAGAATGGCTTATTCTGAAAAAAACCCAGAACTGACAAGGAAAACAAAAAAGAAAAAGTAATCATAGAACACATTATTGTAAATCTTTCCTAATAAAATAAATTGTCTTAGGCCCAATCCACAGCCATCCCAAAGCAATGTAATTATCTCTGGAGACTTGTGCTTGCTTTCCCCAAAGGTATTGTCACCAGTTTTGCATTGAGTCTTTTTATCTTCTGGCAATTCAGGCCCTTTAAGCAAGGAACATTATTCTGAAAACAACTGAAAAATTCTGCTCTCATTCCTTTTCATCATCACTCTGTACTTTCTGTCCCCAGGCTGCTTGTGCCTGGCCCTCAGAGAAAATCATTTGCTATACAGCACTGACACTTGGCAAATATTTTGGAGACAAAGTCAAGGAAAATTATACTGTTCTTAAGAAGCAAAAAAATAAACACTGATTAAAAATATTTTTATGAAAAAAAAGACATTTTAGATGCAAAAATACATTTTTATTAGATGAACCAATGTTGCCCTTACTCTAGCACTCTTCTCTTTGTAAAGAAAACCTCTTCCTCATCAGAAATCATGAAAATCACTTGCCATCTAGTGAATTTTATGTGTAGATATCAGGATTTTTTCTGCAGTTTAACAGTTTTTAGGGAATGCACCAGAATAATTTTTTTAGATGTACTGTACTATGGTTAAGTGTGTAGTACTCTATACTGCCTTAAATTCACTTCTAGATATGAAATTAAGCTGAAAAAGTAGTACAGGGGTACTCAATCTAAATGGAAAAAGGAAGGTACATAAAGAAGACTTTTGTATGGGTGAAAAAATAAGAAAAAAGAAAAGAAAAAAGGGAAAATACACAGCAAGTAACTTCTAAGCTTTATATCACACAATTACAGAATTGCTAGGGTTCAAAGATCTGGATCTTCCAGTCCAACCACCCTGTCAAGGCAGGGTAACCTGCAGCAGGTGACACAGGAATGAGTCTGGCACTGTCCTCTTGGCACCTGACTTTGAGATACTTCTATGTATTGTAAACCCCCCCCAGTCTGCTCTTTTCTAGATTAAACATGATCAGCAGGTATTATTGAGTTATTTATCTTTCTCTTTTAGAAAATGAAATATGGCCATTTATCCTACTAAAGATTGTCTATAAATCACAGGTACTTAGTCTTCCAGGGAACATTTCAACTCCTTTCCATTAACTGTACTAAATGTGTTGGAAGATTTTTTTTTAGAAGTAAAATGTTACTAAAGGCCTCATAGTGATTGACAGAGAAAGTGTAGTCTTTTCACCTATCCTGAGACTTTTATAATGCTGGCATGAACACGTGAACCAGTCAACTCAAACTGTCTCCCATTAAAGTAACTGGGGACAAGTAGAGCCAGTCAGAAACACGTGACTCGTTTTGGGGCAAAATTAATCCCACCCTATAATTTTCAGTTACTCAGAGCTGAGCATGATGGAAGCCAAGAAAACTGGCTTCAATGTGCGTGTCTACATGTCAAAACGAACCCCTGTAAGTTTGTCCAGTGAGATCAGCAAATTACTTCAAAATCTGTACTGAGATTAATGAAGACAGGTAATATTTCTACTGTTGTGTAGGGAGTGTATGAAGGGAGTATTACATTATATGGTCAAAAATTCCAGGAAGTTTACTGGGTTTTATTAAAATCTAGAGGACAATAATCCATTTTGCACCAGTCTCTTCCTTCATTTGCTTCACATACATTGCGACCCAAATCCATTTAATGTAATCCCAGGCACAGTTTCCTGCATCATTTATCTCCCTGTGGTGTTGCTCTTTCCTTTTTATAATATATTATGGACAAATGGTGGTTGGAGAGGCCTTCACAGCTAACAGAAGCACAAACAGAGATTGGAGTTTGTCTTGAACATAACTAAAAACAGAGCAGGACAGTTATCCTCCATGTCTGACAATTTAGACTCAGGAATTCGGGTCTTGATCTGAACATGTGCCAAAGGCAAGAGATTTGACAAGACCCACATAGGCTATAGGGGAAAATAGAGAGAAGGGACATTTCCCTGCCATTTCTGATGCCTCCTTTCTAGGCAGTTCAACCAACAAATGGTACCTCATTTGGAGGAAGCACACATGTGCCTTTTGGGTGGCAAAATCAAAACTGCTGAGTCACACAGAAGTAACATGACTTTCCACAAATTTCCTCTAGTTACTTACCCAGTGCAGCCTATGAAATAAGGTGCTGGATCTAATCCCCCCCTCTCCATGTGAGTGTGTGGATGTTGAAACCCAGGTAGTCCCAGGTCCTATAGTTTTATATCCTGTAGTTTATAGCTTACAACCCCATTCTGCAGTACCTTTTCAGAAGTGTAATCAAGAGGAATTCTCTGCAGTTATATCACACACAACCAAAACATGACGTCAATTCTATGCCCCACTTTATCTTTTCCCACAGACTTTTAGCGGAAAAGCACCTGGTCTAGTGCTATTGTAGCAGAAAAGTCCTGTTTTCTGTAGGGATGTTTGGTGCCATTTTTTAATAGATTCTAAGCAGTATTTGTGAGTGTACTGAGCCATTAATGTATTCAACTTTTGGTTGCAGTCATAGCAGATGTTTAGAAAATTGTGTTCATAGGGTTGGATCTGTTGCATCTGCTTCTTCTGAGACATGCAGCCTTTCTAGCTCATTGCACTCTCTTTAAATTAAAAATAAGCCAAAAAATCTGAGCTTGTCCTTGATATTAATCAGGAAAAAGAGAGAGAAAAAAGAAAGAAAATTACAATTACATGTACTTATTGGAACTTTTTTTGTAAAGCAGAACAAAAACCAGAATGAAAAAGTTTCTTGGGTTCTCTGAATGACCGTTGTTCATCTTCATCAGTTGACAAAAACCACCATCTAAATAAAGAAAAAATAAATAGTGGTTGGAATTAACACCATTAAACAACAATTATGATAGAAAGCAGGGTAGCCAAGCCAGCATCAGTAACCAGCAGCCATAAGCTGTGTTGTCTTCAGCATCTGCTATGGCTTTGAACCCTGTAGAAAGAATAGTAGGACAACCGTTCTCACTCCTGCCTCCAAAGGACTTTGATATCACTTGACAGCTATGATTCACAAAAATTTGTTTATAGCTGTTATTACTGCTTCCTATCCTGCAATCAACTTCCACACACAGATGTTTGCAGCTCCCCTGTTTTCCATTTGCAGAAAAGTTTGCCCCAAAGACAAAGGAGACCAAGGATCTTGCTTGTCTTAATGTGAGTTTGCTCTGTTCAAATGGGCTGTACTATAAGCTGCTCTTGTGCAGCTAAAAGTGTACCAGAGGTCAGCCACAACTCTCTGATCATCTGGAAAACACATAACAGAGAAACTTTCACTTCTCTCTGTCCCAGAGCGACCCAGAATTTTGCTGGTAACTTGGTAAGCCATTTCCAAACTGCTCACTCTGAATCTTCAAGTTATGCTCTCTTGGCTTTAATTTATTCCATGTAATGTGGGGCACCTACAATGCTGACATTCCAGCTTGCCCTTTGAAGGTGCACAGCTCCCAGTTTTGGCTGGGGTCCAAGGCACTTTTTAAGTAAGTGTGTTTATATATTGGGGAAAAAGAGGGTATAATTGTTGATCTGCAGGTAAAAGCAAACAAGATGGGGATTAGACAGGAAATATTCAGTATCACAGCCAAAATATATACAACAAGTGTATATCAAGAAACACTTAATGGAGGATTTTTGGTTCCAGAAATATGAGGCTGTTGCAGATTAATTCCATCTAGATTCTAAATGTTAGGTACCTGTTATAAAACATTTATGTATACTTGGTCTACATTACTGGAGAATCAGAGGAATTGATTTATGTGCTTTATGGAACAATTCTTTCTACCATCAAAGAAACCTTCCTTAAGATGAAATGAATAGGTCTCTGGAGCTGACTTTACCCTTTTTTTCCTCTCTCTTGTCTACAGAGGAAGCCAGTGAAAGTTTTTTAGTTGCCCATGTATATATTTCCTCTCATTTCAGCAACCCTAGAGTACATAAGATGTCCATAAGGAACTGGCAGTAATGGCGTGGGACTTGCAAGTTCTTCTAACAGTCGAGAGTGACAAGGTGGAATATCTTAAATTGTCTCTAATCACAGAAAAAAACTTTGCATGTGGGCAGCAGAGCCCACCCTAGATGAATTATTAGCTTGGGCTAGACTTTACATGGCTAAATTTGGGTGAAGTTAATCCTGACACAATTTAGGTGTCTTGGACTGGATTTGGTTGCTGACACCATGCAGTATCTTTTGAGATGTTTTAGAGTTATGCTGGCTGGAGACCAGCTGCCCCTGCAACACAGAGGTCTTACATAGGTCTGCATCATCTCTGCCAACCAACATATCCAATTACACCAGATACCTCCATGTTGGCAATGTACCCAAGTCAATGTCTGCATTGTCTCAGTTCTGTGGAGTCAATTTTCTATTATCCAGGCCTACAAAATCTGGCTCTGTTTCAAGGAGAAGCAGTCAGGCATAAAATCTAGACAAAATCTAAGGACAGACATTTTAAATTCACTTGGGAGCTTCTATATTCAAGCATTATCACTGTGCCAACATCAATGGGATGCCACTGGATGGGACAGGAAATAATTTCAAATCTCTTGCAAAAGACAGGCCCCATTTTGAAAATGAAGGCAAGAGCACAGGTGTGAGACCTGACTACCTATTTCTTAGATGGAAATCTAGTAGATAAGGAGGACACTTGACAAATTAGTACATTAATATTTTGCCTTTGCTAATAAAGGGAAAGAAGTATGTGACTGTCATGAGATAAAGATGAGTGGCTTTTTTTAAAAGTGGGAATAATTTATTAGGGGAAGGAGGAATGAACTGCGGCACAAAGAGATAATTTCCACAACTATCAACTTCCAACTTTGTTTTCCTTATTTACCAGGGTTCAAATGATTTTTTTTTCTGAATTTTTTAACAGCATTAGAGACATCTAGTGGCTTAAAAGCATAAAAGAAGGACATATTCCGGCAGTTCCTACTCCATCCTGAAATACTTGGGAAAAAAATGGGGCAGTCACTCAATCCAATAAAGCTGAGGCAAAGGAAACCATTTTTCCTTTTGCATCTCTCAAAATATGGAGATGAGAAGAGGGGATAGAGGTGAGTGAATGATGGTGCAAGTTACGTGTGGGCATGGAAAGGAGAAAGCACTGTGAGATACTGGAATTTTAGCCTGGAGTATAAAGCTACTCACCCGAGCCATGTGGAATGTAAGCATAATTCTCACTCAGTTCCTGAATCTTATGCAAAACAAAAAGTTGTTTTTTTGATTTTTTTTTTTTTTTTTTTAACAGCCCTTGCAATAGCCAACATAGAACATGACTGGAAGTTTATCCCAGGACATCAGCTGTTGCATGGAAATCAGAGTGGTTTCTTGAAAAGCTAAGTAGAAAATTTCCTGCCTACTGTTGAGAAAAATCACCCTTAGTTAAAAAGTGAAAAAATCATAACAGGCTGGAATCCAACACTTAGCTGGGAAAAAACTAGGACAGTTTGATATCTGCTGCAATTTTGTTGAAATCAAGGAGTTATGCAGCAGATCAAATTGGTGCAGCATATTCCAATAATAACATAAAGTTTCTTGCTTAAAACAACAACAACAACAACAGCAACTAAAACCCTAAAACATCATGTTGTTTAAATGTTGATTTCTACTGTGAGTAGTTAAAAGTTTCTTCCCAAAATTGTCTTCCATTCCAGTTCACTTGAAAATCCTGATTACTAAGGGAAACCAGGGTTTGCAGAGATGTGGTGCACACCTACAAGTTATCCCTAAAAGGACAAGGGACATTGAGATATATGCAGTGTAGATGAAATCTACAGACTCCTCAGGCAGTTTTGCTATTTAAAGCATCAGTATGTATGGAGGCTGTATAGAAAGTCAGAGAGCTCGTAATTATTGGCACACATTTCTGTACATTTTCCTTTAGGCAGTTACACCAATCGATTTGGAATGAGATAGAATATCATTTCTCTTATATTGTGTATGAGATGCACAAACATGTATCTATGGATCATGACAGAAGGTGGATGTGTTTTTCTGACTTGCAACACTTTGTTGCTTGGTGTAGAGACCAGGTGCAATAGTCTCTACACCAATATTTTCCTTGATATTTCACCCTGGAGTATTTGCCACCCTTTGGGAAGAAAAGACAAAGGCACTCTTACGAAGAGTGCCTGAGGATCCTGAGACAGAGGAAACCTCTGGGTTTCTGGGTAACGCCTGAAAGACACAAGAGGAGAGACCCAGGCATAAGGGAGACTGCAGTACCCACAGAAAATGGGAAACCACTGAAAATAGCCCTGTCAAGTTGTGGAGGAGATATAAAGCAAGAGATTTTTCATGGGTCATCCTCATAGTTTATTCCAAAATAAAACTTAACATTGAGGATTTCAAAGCCTCCATGGGATGTCCTTGGTGTTCTCTGTTTCAGTGTACAGTGAGGGTGGATGCAATTTTCATAGAATCACAGAATGGTCTGGGTTGGGGGGGACCTTAAAGATCATCTAGTTCCAAACTCTCTGCCACAAGCAGGGATGTCACTGACTAGATCAGGCTGTATGTCAGGTATTGTACACAAAACAATCCAGTGGTTCTGCCCAGTGTGTTACAAAGCAGAATGAGCCCATGGTGGAATGGATTGGCACAGCCTACTTTCACCAGCATAGGCAGACAGTACTGCAAGCAAGGAAGTCTGAAATCTCATCTCTTTTAAACTCTCTTATTATACCTTCCAGAAAATAGAGGATAAAATTGCCCTTGTCAGTTTTTTTTTTTTCTTCCTCATGCCTGCTGGGACAAGTCAAGCCTTTAAGCCCATGTATAAACTGCAGAGTGATTTAATACAATGAATCTGCACATGAATAACAAGTTCTAAGTTTTTGAATTAATGAGAAACATAACAGTTTTTTTCCTAGTCCAATTGCTTGGTGTATTATCTTTATGACTGAACATTTTGTTTCACCTACTTAGATTATCCTCTAATTGTCACAATCTGGTTACATATAAGCATTTGGTCCAGGTTATCAAAAGTAACATATCAGGTATCTATTCATCCTACAGACAGCCTTCCAGTGACAAAAATGCAGTGACCCCATTGAGAAAGTGTTGAAAAAATCACTGGTTCTGACATCACCATGGATGTTTCAATCTGCTTCTTCCTTTTCATTCCAAAATGCATCCATGTTCCTGTCAATACTATCACTGCCTCTCCACAATAACCATTATGTTCACTCATGTCAGTTATCCAGAGCACCTGCTAAGCTGACCATCATACAGTAACTATGAGTCACCTACATCCTTTTTTTTGGCTGGTAACCAAGATGTTCCAATTGATTTTCTTCTTTTTTTTATTTTGACTAATTCCCAGCAAGATCAATGCACAACTGAAGTTCCGTGCCACATGGCTCTTCATCACAAATCAGATAGCTGGCTGCAGCACCAGCAGACAGAAGGACAGACAAAGAATAGGTGGAATTGAAGATAAGGTACATATTATGCTGCAAAATGTATCCATCAGCCAAATGGGTTTGAGTTCACTGTATACTGCTGTCTCCTCCAAACCAATGCTCTGACTTTCTGTAGGGATGGCATCACTGTTCAGGGACCTAACAGTTTATTTTCTGTGCTGGTCTGTACCTGTCCAAGGGCTTATCTCAGTTATCTATATCTGGGGACACAATTTGACTATATAAAAGTATAAACTTGCAGGCACATGATAAAACAGAAAAACCTTACCCCTTATCTTGATCTCTTAGTAATAGCTCCCTGGTTTTCATCTCTTCAGTGGCTTCATTTTATCTGTTGTTCTTAGAATCTATCCAAGGTACTGCAGGGAACAGAAGCAACCCTTTACTGCCTGATGTAAGTAAGTGACAAAACTGCAAAGAGAAGATGATAACCTTGATTATTCCTATGTTAAAAAAAAATATATATAAACAGGATGAACATACAGTTTCAAGCACTAGTGCATGATTATCCTTCCTACTAACTGCTGGCAGGAGCTTTGGCACTGTCATGACCAAAGTCCATGCTCCCAGACCATCCCTTGTATCAGTGAGGGTTGGCACAGACCAACTAAATGAAGTTTTCACTCACTTGAAAGTATGGAAAAAGTCACATCTCTAGGAGAAAGAATTAAGTCTCAGTGGGTGTGTTGCTCCATGCTGCTGAGCCAGCTTGACTAATTTCATCTGTTAAACCCAGCGCTCCTATCAGCCCTGCTCAGTCAAACAGTCCCTCACCAGCCTGCCAGAAATCTCAAACAGAACTAATCATAACCTCTAAGGGTGGTATTATTTCAGCCTTAAGTCCTAAAGATCCACTTTCTTTACTTCTTCTATTTATTCATTCAACACCCCAAAGAACAGGAGTAGCCATATAAATAGATTGATCACTTTTGACAATATTGGCATGTTTCCAGTGTCTTATTTCAAAATACACTCCTGCAGGTTTATGGCTTGAAGAGAAAATGCACAATATCTCATGTTGGGATTTTGCAACAAAGAAGCAGCTTGAATATGCTAACTGTATTATACAGCTTTTCATTTGGTCTCATTTTCTTTTAAAGTAAGAGGGCATAAATCATAAAATCACCCACTCCCCCTCACTGAATGGTTAGCTCCAGGGAACATATTCATCTGTAGTTCATTGACTATCAGACAGCTATTAGATTTTCCCTCAGCAAAATTAGCTATAAGATCAAGGCTTGTTTCAAACAATCAGTAAGTCAAGCAGGCTTGTATAGAAACAATTTCCCATTTTCACTGGTATGGAAACTTTTTGGCAAGATTTCAGTATCCCATGTATCAGTCTAAAAAACTCTATGCCAAAATATTGGCCATAACATTTCCCTCCCTTAGTAGCTGTGTTGCTCCAAATCATAGAATCATTTTGGTTGAAAAATACTTCCAAGACCATTGAGTCCAACCACTAACCCAGCAACTGCCAAGGTACCGGTAAAATATATCACTCAATACCACATCTACACCTCTTTTAAATACTTTCAGGGCTAGTAACTCAACCCACTGTTCCCATGCCTAACAAACTTTTTGTGTGAAGACATTTTTCCTAGTATCTAACCTAAACCTCCCCTGGCACAACCTGAGACCATTTCCTCTTGTTGTATCACTTGTTCCCCGGGAGAAGAGGCTGACCACCACCTGGCCATACCCTCCTTCCAGGCAGTTGTAAAGAGCAATAAAGTACACCCTGAGCCTCCTTTTCTCCAGATGAAACATCCCCAGCTCCCTCAGCCACCCGCCATCAGACTTGTGCTCCAGACCCTTCCCCAGCTCCGTTGCCCTTCTCTGGACACGCTCCAGCCCCTCAATGTCCTTGCAGTGAGGGGTCCAGAACTGAGCACAGGATTTGAGGTGTGACTGAGTGACTGTCCCCCCCTGAGTACAGGGGGACAGTCTCTGTCCTAGTCCTGCTGGCCACACCAGTGCTGATCCAGGCCAGGATGCCATTGGCCTTCTTGGCCACCTGGGCACTGCTGGCTCATGTTCAGCCACTGCTGACCAGTACTTTCTACCTTCCTGGACTTTGCCTCTCAGGGCTACCTCCCAAAGAACACTCTCAATCAGTCTCCCAAATAGGCAAAAATTTGCCCTTTGGAAGTCAAAGGCTGCAGTTCTGTACGTCCCCATCCTTACCTAGGAATTGATAACTCCAACACTTCACAATCACTGCACCCAAAACAATTCCAGTCATCGCATCATCCACCAGTACTTCATTGTCCATAAGCAGAAGGTTCAGAAGGTCACCTCCATCTGTGTCAGGAAAATATTATGTATCAGTAAATATTGGGAATTTCCACATTTGCATTGCTGAAATTTTTCATGTGATTATACAATAGCCATTCTTTTAAGCCTATCAGTTGTGTTACTAGGAAAATAAATCAGATCAGATCTATCTCAGAAATAAATCAAGTACACCAGATAACCCTTACAAACCTTGCTGCTTTCATTAAATGGCAGCAGGCTGTTCACCGCTTTTGGGGTTTTTATTTAATTTTAAATTTTCTCATAAGTGCTCTATTCTTAATGGCTTTCAAATCCATTACTCTCACAGGTCTTTGATATACAGTATATCTCCTCTGCAAAACCATACATGGAGCCCCTAGGTAAGCCTATATCAAAATATTCTAATTACTGTCTAATGGCACTTCCTAGGAAAAAAAAAAAAGAAAACATAAAAAAGTGTAATTAAGCAAAGCAACCTAAGGCCATTCCAATCCTAGGGCCTAAGACTTGGATATTCACATATATAGTGAATTTAAATGCCTCTCTTTAAATTATCACCCAATGAAAATGAAAATGTAGCTTTTCAGATAATCAAAGGTCATTAATCCTTGGTTGCACATTGGTTCCCATCCTGATAAAAGAATATAAATAATCATCCATGGTTTACATTGAGTTTCATATTGTTTCCATATAATCAAGATTCCTCTTTTCAAATGGAATTATAAATATGCTCACAAAGCTTTCCCTTTAGCACACCTCAGAGTGCAAGACGTGCCCACTTCTTACAGGAATGATTTCCTGACAGATTATTTGGGGTGAAAATTATTATCTCCAAGATGTGTTAAAGTGTGTCATTAATAGCTGCAGAGGTTTTTCCAGTAATCTAATGACTTCTACATTTTTAAATTCAGTTTTCCAAAACCCTATGTTTGCACATTTGTATTGCCTATGTACATAATTTACTATTTTTAACTTATGTTTACATACATCAGATTGTCCATTCATTAAAAGAAAAATGACATTTGCAGCACCAAGTGCTGGAGTTAAGGTGTTTTTTTTTTTAAAACAAGTATGTTTCCCTTGTATATGGAAAGCAGTATTAAGAGCACTAAATCATCTTGTCTCTAGGAACACATATGAACTGTAAATGAATGAGGTAGGCAATTTTGCTTAATTAGAATCAATAGTATCATCCTTTAATTAAAGAATATTGATTGTGTTATGCAGAGGGAAGGCTTGCAGAGGATATGCTTTCTGTTTGACTTGCAAAATTATGTCAAGGGTCAAATTTGACTTGTACATGGAATACCCCATTCAAGAAGAGTAATCACTCTGAAGTCACCTAGGACCTTTCCTTAAAGCACACAAGTGGAAATCCAATGCTATATCTTTACAAAGAAAACAGAAGATTTTAACTGAGAAAGATGTGAACTTTTTATGTTTCTCCTCCAGAGGATCTTCAGAGAGGTACAGTACCCTATTTTCTTCCTGCTTCCTGTGTCAGGAAGATCAATAGGGAAGTGCATGGGTCAGGAACCTCATCGCTTCTGCAATATCTCCCATACACATACAACACACTCTTTCATGACAGTTCAAGGAATGGTATGATGAGAAAACAAAGTTGTCTCATGTGTCATCATTTTGTTTTAAGACCTGAGTCCTGTAGCTTCCAGCTATTATTGATATAAGAATGACATGCAGTCCCCAATATTCCCATTTTCCTCTGCACAGCGAAAGTGAACCTCAGAATTGCATGGTACTGAACACTAAAAATTGTATTAAGCCACCAATTAAGTGCTGAAACACACACCAATTCATGTCAATAACAGTGACAAAGAGGCACGGTCTTGAAACAAAAAGCCTGTGCAAGTTGGAGACACTTCCTTCACAGTAATCAGCTGAGCCATACATCATAAGCAAAGGGAAAAAAAAAATAGCTGAAAGGTAACTGTGTGCCTATCCACAAAATCCCTGCAGAACGAAATTTAGCTGAGCTGCCCAAGGGCAGGGAAAAGAATATAAGTATTAGTAAGTTCCAGGAAATATTCCATGTTTGAACATACATGATCACTAATCAGTAACTGCAGGTCTCTTCAGCAGGCTTTTATTTGCATACTGTAATTCTTATCATTATTAATCATTAGTAGAATGACAAGGCTGTAAACGTCTACTCAAAATTTGACCTGTGTTATTAAAAAACAAAATTAAATTAAATAAACATTTACAAGGAGGTATTCCTGTTTCCCAGAGGTCCTCTGGAAAAGAACAGGAGGAGGAATGGGAAAACTGATGCAGAAGGCTGAAAAGACTCCCAGTTTAACAGTGGATTGCTGATGACCTTTTACACCATTCCCAGTTTAGTTCTCTTAGATCTACTCTCTTCCACTCTTTGTGTTGGCAGGGACTAAAACATCAGATTTTGCTCTGAAGTAATTTATGCCATTAGTTAAATGTGTTTGTGTACTGGCTTCTGATATTACAGAGCCTATGTCCTAAAATGGACACACACACACACACATGTGCAGACTTCCCCTCCTGGGCCACATCAAGGGTGGGAATCATGGGCATGCAAACAATGCTGGTACCTAGATCCCTTCACCTATGGATCATGTATGGAGGATTTCCATGTGTCAGTGTGCATGGCATTGCGCAGGACATTCTGCCTGTGCAATGCCCTGCTGCCTTTGCCAGTCCATCAGAAGAAATGATAATGCACATGCCTCTGCACGGCTGGTGATGCCTAGAGAGGCTACCTAGAACAGAGGCTTGTCAGAGTTAAAGGAATAAAGTAGATATTTATTAAAAAGGCCTTCAAAGGATACACCTGGGGCAGTACGAGAGCCTGGCTGTGGCTCCACCAGGGATGGACACCGAGTCACAAGTTTTCACAGTTTTATAAGTTTTGGTCCATTAACATATTGGGGTTAATTGTCCAATTACAGCTTTAGGTTATGAAGTCCCATCCTCCCAGATTGCTTTCCTCAATTTGCTGTTGTTTATACTTTTTGGGCCTGAAGCTGCAATGGTGTCCTTGGCTCTCTGGCTGCAAAAGGATTGTTTTGTCTGACTACCCTGTGAGGAGAACTTGCCAACACTTTGTATGAAGTTCAGAGTTATATACTGATGCAGTACAGAATCTGGAAAATGTGAAAGCTAAAACATAAGCATCACTGGGACGGGGTTGTGCACTATGGACAGTAAGAATGAGCATCTGCTTGATGGAAAATATAAAGGTTGGTAGTTATTCCTGCCAATAAATGGGATAATGGTGGAACATCTCCTCCATCAGGAAAACCAAAAGGAGGTATAAGCATGAGATCATTGCATCAGCAAAACTGCAAGGGCAGCAGTTATCAGAGATACCTCCATTCGTTTCCATATATTATGTTGATTGGGAGTAACATTCAGGTCAATTTATCCTGCAGTCTTTCAAATTAAACTATATATTTATTTGATTGAGCACATCCTAAGCAGTCTCCATTTCAAAACTTCACTTTATGGGTTATTTCCCCTTCAGCTATCATTAATACAATGCCCAGGCTAATGAAGCACTCAGTACAATGTAAATACAAATGAAGTGTGCTGGACTTCTAGTTAGCAGGCCTGCAGGGGGAAGAGAATTGAACAGGTGAATGAAACCGTGTAAATATATAGCTGTTATGCATAGGACAGCTTGGAGGGCATTTATATTTATATCTTTGATCCTCTAGTTTTTTTTCTTCCTTGTTCTTCAGTTTCAGTTTGTGCATGTGAGCCTTTGGGTTGATACAAACCCAGAAGATTTCTAGATGGAAAAGATGGTGCTGCGTTGGTTGCACAGGAAAGCAAATGTTGCTTTTTTCCCGGTGTGGATAAGTCTCCCCATAATGACATGAGTTATTTAAGCAGAGTTCCTTCTTACTGCCAAAAGCTACGTGTATGGAGAGTTTGGTGACACAATTATGCATATTAAAGACAATATCTTCAAGGCTCCTACTTTCAGATGGGCAAAATATTGCAGAATTTGTGGGAAGGCATCTCTCATGTTCTCATGAGGAATCTCTGCTTGTATTTCTTCTGTAAGGACTGGCCTTGAGGCTCTGTAAATCCCAAACAAAAGGAAGTGCCATGGCAGCAGTTCAAAGTGGCTTTTAGTTCCCTCAGTTGCAGTGGTCAGAGAAAAATATGAGTCCCCATGTGCACATCAGACTGGTTACAAAAAAAAAGAGAAACCAACAGCCAAAAGTAGACTGAAAAGTTCCAATTAGGCAAATGAGATTGCATTATGTCTGTGCAAGGAATGTGGTTTGAGTTATACTACTGCCCTTTGGCTCTTACCTTGCTAGTGTCCTACAAAGGACTGCTAATCCTCTCAGCAGGAGAGGCTTTAACAGCTGAGTAGCAGCACCTTATAAAGACAAGATCACAGGTAAGGTAATCATGACTGACTGATGGTACCTTAAGCATACCGATTTGCCAATGCACCTATATTACCTAATGAAGAGAATTATATCTTAGTGATTAGACTCAACTATGATGTATCATCTTTCTCCTTTTCTTTGACACAGATTTAGGCCAGGGTCCAAGAAAATTGTTTGTCCATACCACAGTTTTCTAACTGCTTCTGTAATAAACCTGCCTTTTTCTCACTAATTGTTAAGCTGGGTTATAACATACTAGGCATACCTGTACAAAATCTGGCACAAGGTGTTGTAGGTTTCAACCTAGAACTGAAGGTAGTAATGTAAAATCTGAGTTCCAAATGGCTGTGGAGAGCACATAAGTAAATTGGCTGGATGATAATCCCCTCTCCTATTCTGGTCCAGTTCTATTCACGGGAAGGAGATTGGAAAGGTGTGCAGGGTTCTCATGAGTGGTTTCCTCACATAGGAAGCTCTCAAGTAAAGGATGAATAAGGTATTTTCTACACTTTCTGCCAGCACTGATGTAATGACCCTATCATGTAAGACAAATCGGTGAATTAATTCCCTTCTTTGCCTGTTAAAAAGATTTGTTTTCTTTTAGGTTCTTTGGCAAGAATCAAGAAGTAGTTCCCAAGAAAATCCTAGCTCTCCCCCCACCACAAAAAAAATCCCAGACAAAACACCAAAGAACAGAATTCATCAGTCTTAGTCACCATACTATCTCCTTTTATTAATAGAGCCTTGACATGGAAGAGTTTCCTGGCCAGACATTTTTCACACCCCAATAAGCTCAAATAAAAAATTATTGCCAGCACAATGATTTAAATGTAAGATGTAACACAACAGCACTTGCCTAGCTTAGCTTGATTTTTTAATGTCAGCTCCAATGTGTCTGACACATGCAAGACATAAATGAATATCCATATTTCCTTGGAATTAAAGGTTCCCTGACAGCACGCGGTATGGAGCATGCGGCACTCCTGATGGGTCGTTCTTGTGGACTGGCATTATTTTCACCTCCTTCATTCTTCCCCAGCCAGCTTTAATAGCGGGAGCCAAGAGTCTCCACACTAACCTCAAGGGCAATTTTCTCAAAATATTTGGTATAAAGCAGTCTATGCTATATTTGCTAATTGCATTTGTCAACCTCCCTTGCCAAAATTTTCTTAAGTAACAAAACCATTGGCAATAAACATGGGGATCTATGTATTTGGGTAGAGGAAATGTGTTTTACAGTGCATGAACTAAAGGTTATAAATGACAAATGGTTGCTTGTTTCGTAGTTAGTCCGTGGGCTTCCTCTGCCCACACTGTGTCAAAATTGGCACCTTTCTCCTTTTTAAAATAACTTTTTCTGATGTATTTCTACTCAGCTTCTTTCTCCGCCTCCTAATCTCTTTGTTCAGTATTTCCTCCCAACACAGAGTCATCACACCATTCATCTGCATCAATCTGTCTGCCGCTCACAGACTTTGCTGGGTCTGCCTCATCAAGTGCAGTCACTAAATTCATATCTTTTTTCAAGCCGGTAATTGCCTTCAGCTTCACACTGTCATTTCTGCTTGTGTTGATGTCTATTAGATTTTTGTCTACTGTTTCAGGAAGTCTGTGTCTTGTTCCTTGAGTCACATAAACTCCAACTCTGCCAGAAATTTACCAGCCCATCCTGTCTGAAACTGTAGAAATTATGTTGATGCACACACAATTCTGTGTTCATCATGAAAAAAGGTGAAATATCTAATACCTGTAACCATGTGCCCAGGTATCACCCTAGGACACAAGCACAGGATTTATGTCTTCCAACCTCAAGGTGTTGATCCAGCTTGAGATAAAACTACTACTAATATAATATGCCTGCGTGTCGGTGTCTCCATGTATAGCAGTGTCCAAGCTCCTATTATAGCAGCAAAGACTAACTAAATTAATTTGTCCTCACAGAAGCCTCTAGTGCCATCTGAGATGCCCTTAAGCTTTCTGTCTGGCTTTCAGCCACAGGCTTCAAGTCCCTTGTCGATATAGGAGGCACAATCTAGAGCAATTCAATTTTTCCTAAGTCTGGCTAAAGCCAGAGGGTCAGCAGAGTTGCTTTTCAGGCTCCAGTGTAGTGATTAAATTTTCATTGACTAAAGCAGGAGGTTAGGCACTTAACTCACAGGTAAACGCCTACATGGAGGCATCTGAGTTTAAATGTCTTAATCTGGAGCTGACTTCCACCCTACAGGCTCTGTTCGGATGCCCAAACATATGGTGCAATTTGCAACACTATGGAGTGTCCAAATCATCCACAAAATGCTGACAGAATGACACAAGCTACAGGAGCACTGCTCACAGCCACATGGAATACCCTGGGGCATTTCAGATGGCGCTAGAAATGGGAGTCAAGGCTACTGAAAGGCTACACGTCTGCAGTATGGATGCCTAAACAGACGGGTTCATCACTAAGGAAGGTGAGATGAGGTTTGAATTACACCTAGGAAAATTCAGTGTGAGGAAGACCTATTGAAAAAAATTAGAAGCTTTAGCCAGAAACTCTTGGATATATATGCCATTTAAAAATACCCACCAAGCCTGAGCTAATTACCTAGACCAATGCCACAGTATACAAATATAGATTCCTTCAGATGAAAATGTATACCACATAAGAAAGATGTCTAAATTAGGCAGGTCAAATTGCCCTCTAGAGCTGTTTATCACTCTCTACAGATTGTGGAAGGAACTAAAAGTATCTTAAATACCTAATGTTTACCAGAGTAACGATAAACAAATCACATTCTGCCTTTCCCTGTGTGATTCAGTAATAATTACCTAAGTTCCTAAGTGTTAAATATGTGAAAATTCTTTTCTGCAGGTGCAGATTTTAGATATTTCTGTAAACAATGAGTTTCTGTCCACCCATATAGCATCCATCATGGCAAGGTAGGCAGCCAACATCAGGACTTCCCCTTATAAATCCACCCTTGAGTATTTATATCTGTAATCAATATTGCTGGTTTTGCAAACATTAGTCCTACTAAGTCACAGAGTTCTCTATCCTGCACTAAACATTTCCTTCTATGGGAATGAGCCATGAGGATTCATGCCTACCTAACTGGCTAAAAGGCCACACCTGTACACACAGGATATAGCACACAGGACAGCCTCCCAATAAAGAAAAGTTTTTGCACCAGAATGAAGGGTCTTTCTCTTTTCTTGTATATCGCAGTCAATTCTGCCCACCTTTCTTTAAATAGAAAAGGGAAAAATAAAGGGCTTGAGTCACTCGTAAAACCAGCAGGAATCACCTGCCATCTGATCAGATATCCTGAGTGTTTTACCAGGCCTGAACATAAATGTACTGTCTACATAAAGATAACAAAGAACAACATCTGTTGGAGTGCAAGCTCTGAAGAAAAGAAGTCAAATTCAGTCTCTTTGTGTGTGATGACAAATGCCTTCATTTTTTTCTTCCTTATTATTTTTTTCAATTATGCATGTGTCAGCATATGCATAAACAATGCCTTAAATAATTTTCTTAAGGTAAACAGCACAGAATTAATAGATTTTTCAGGTTAAAATGGTGTTATTCAAAATCAGTTAATGTGTATGATTTATCCATCACCTCTGTGTGAAGTCTTTGAAAAGGTTCTTTTGTTCTAAAGTTAGGGGGTGGAATAAGAACCACAGTAATGTGTAGCATTGAGATTTAAGGAGGAGACGTTCAAATGGCATTCATCTAGCCCCACTCTGCTAAGATGAACAAAGGGACTTCATCACTTGTATTATCTGAATTGTGCTGTCAGAGGGCTAAGCCTAGAACAGATGTTCAGGCCGAGATCAATTTTACCAAACCATAAAAATTAAATAAAAGTTAGATGTCTGAAGCAGGATTTTTCATACTGAAATGGTTGTCCAGACCAAGCTGATCATGCACATACTCTTTGCACAAACTGAGAGAATCCAATGATTTCAGTTCACCTAAATTGAACATTAAAGATTAGAAAAGCAGAACAGATCTCTGTTTTGTGCTTTGCTTTGTCACTCCCAAAAGGACTACATTACTATTTTAAACTTGCTGTTCATCTAATGTTCAGATGAGAAAAGTTGAGAGTGAGAGAAGCTGCACTTGGATTAAGTATTTTCCCACCTTGTAGGAACTTTTTTCTTACACCATAAATATTTTTATCTATAGATCATAGATGAAAGCAATCTAGCTCCTCCTTGATTCTTTTCAAGAAAAAACTAATTTAAAGTAATTAAAATAGTGTCAAAATCATAATTTGATTTGATTACCTGCACTATTAACTTGAAAGTTTAATCATGGAACTCATTGTTTCATTCTTGGTTGTGACCTCAGTTTGATTATTGTCTTGTGCCACTTTTGATTAGCTTAGTGAAACTGCAATGCATTTGGTGCAGCAACATGTGCACATGTATTTTTTTTTTTTGTTCCTAGAGTTTTACAAAATCTTTTAAAATATTCACAATAGGTTTATTCATCTAAAATACCACATGGCACACAAATGCTGAGGAAATTGCAAGTTGCTTTGCCATGATTGTAAATTAATAAATTATTTTGTTCAAAAGCTTAAAACTTTATGGATTACTGCTGATATGTGTCAAAGAACAGCAGCGGTTTATGGTCACTTTCACATCCAAACCTTCTGGGAAATAGTCATCTAAGAGAAGAATCAAGAGAAGAACTGGTCAAAAAGAAAAGAAAATACCCCACCACCCCCAAAAAGAAAACAAAGTCCTACAAAGAAAAAAAATAAATTACAAAATAAATAACAAAAAAAACCCCATACACCACAACTTCAAAATGGGACTTAGCAGTAAAATTATTTATTGAAACTTTTTAAAAAGAAGTTTCAATAAATTTTATCTAGGTTCTTGTTCATTTCTTAAGTTGTTATTCTATTTATTTTATGTTATATGTATCTCTCAGAACCAGTTGCAACTCTAGTACATACTGGAGATGGGGTTACCAGCCTCCATGACAGTCGTATGAGAGTGTGTGTTACACCAGTCAGAGGTATCTGTTAGAACAGAAATACGTTTAATTATTGTCTCCTACCAATGCCAGTAAAGGAAAAGCTCAATTTATGACACATCGCCAAATTTCTTTGGAAACAAGGGTGCTCTTCAGCACGCTAAGGCTAAGCCAGAGGGAGGGAGTCAGGTACAGCAGAGAGCAACCCTGTTGAGGCTCACTGAGCTGTTAAAACATCAGAAAAGAAATAAGCTGTCACTCTGATGCAAGTTTCATTTCTCTGGAAAGCTGAAGGGCCATCGTTATAGTCATAAATGTCTAAAGAGGTGATGGAGAAAAGGAGTTAGTGTTTTTGGTTTGACCAGTACTTCTGGATAAAACAAATCAGTCTGGGGGACAGAGAAAAAAAAAAAAAACAACAAATAAACCCCCGGTATTCCTGTTCTAAACAAATAGAAGACCAGACAAAGTAGTCAGAATTTAGGCCCAAGGATTCCTAAGACTTTGCCTCTTTGGGGAGATTAGCTATTTAGTTCACCATCTTTCCAAGTTTTCCTTCTATCATCCTTAAATTTTTTTTTCTCCTTTTTCTTTTTTCCCTTTTTTGCCTTTTCTTCAGTCCCTTTCTAGCTAAAAAGTATGATGAGCACTATGAGCATCCCGCTCAGGTTTCTTCCTCTGCTCTCTTGCCTGTCTGCAATCAGGTACTCTGCCTATTCCCTCAGCTAAGACTTTCCCTTCCCCTGATATCAAGCATGCCTGTTCCCTGGCAGTCCTTGTTCTCTCACTTTTTCACTAACCCACAGGAAAAACAGAGACGCCCTACAACTGGAAAATCTCTGATTGCTGCACACACAGAATTTTTCTCAGCTCTGTCAGCTGACTCAATTATGTCACCTGAAATCATTGATGTCTGGGCCTGATAGTCACTACTTTTCAATCATTTGGTCTTAAAAGGAAAATTTCTGTTACTAATGCACATTTATTTGGAGAACGAGGAAAAGTAAGAATCACTGGAACTCTGCTAATGGCATGTCACATTTTGTTATTGTGCTGCACTTGTTTCTTCTGCCTCGCATTAAGAACATTCAATTCCAGCTCCCGAGGATATTGGTTCCATACCAATGAAGCTAAAAATATTTCAGAATGCCCAGGGGGTGAATATTTCTATGTCCTTTTACTTAGATGAGGCTGTTTTAGGATGATGCTGTCTAGCACACAATATCTCTTGCATACTAATCAACGTGACAATAATTCAGGTCATTTGATTTCAAAGCATGCTCCCTAATGCGTTAACCTTTCACTGTTAACCTCCACTGTCCTCCTTCATGTGGCACAAAGGGATTGAACCAAGCAACTGGATGATGGGTAAAGACAACCGTAAATGGAAACTAAAGAATGAGGTTTAGATTTTTTTGTATTACAATACATTTAGATGAAGGAATTGAACTCTGATATCCCGAGTCACAGTCCACTAGTTTAATCACAAGGTTATCCTTCTGCTTCTTTTCTGCAGACAATGAAAGCTTGATGACAGTCTCTACAGCACTTTGAATACTTACACCACAGCCAACCCAATTAAGCCTTTGTCCTGCTTATAAGCTTTTCATAGAAATGTATCAGGAGGAGAAACACCAACACAACCCTTTAAAAACCAACAACATTTGTTCAAAAAACACATTCAAATTCAGCAGCACAAAAAAAAAAAAAATCTGCCTGAGACTGAATCAACTGAAAGCCGTCTGTGTGGAACATTTGGAGAATCACTTCACTTATACATATATTGCCAACTGTATTCACAGATTAGTTGCACTCAAAAAATGCAGAAAATAGTTTAATGAGTTCTGCATTAAAGTTAAGCCCCTCTGCTCTATTTGTATGTGTTTATGGTCACTGCCTTTAAAGCTTTCAAAGGTAAATGCAAATGCTCTTACTGTTCATAATTAGGATCTGGACAGTAGTTTTATGACCCATATTTTCATGGGTCAAAAGTATTCATTGCAAAATCAGATGAGGGTAAAAATTATTTAATTCCCAAAGCAGGTAACATTACAACTCAGTGTAGGCAAGGTGACATCATGTAAAATTTTTGACATATTTTTCAATCACCTGTGCTAAGCAGAGAACCTGAAGTTTCGGGACAGGGTTTTCATCAAGAATGTTTGCACTCTTCCAATAGGAATATACAGCATATAGGGCTCATAAAATTATAGAAGGTTTGGGTTTGAAGGGACTTAAAAAATCTTCTAGTTCCAACCCCTGCTATGCACCTGGACACATTACACTAGACCAGGATGCTCAATATCTAATTTTCATCTACCCCATTCATTTTATGACCATTTCCCTGTGTTCTGTCACTACCTGCCCCTGTTAAATGTCCCTCTTCACTTCTCTTGTAGCCTCTTTAGGACTGGAAGGCTGCAATAGAATCTCCACAGAGCCTTCTCTTCTCCAGGCCGAGCAGCCCCAACTTTCTCAGCCTGTCCTTATGGAAGAGGGTTCCAGCCCTCTGATTATATTCATGGCTTCCTCTGGACCCACCCCAATAGACTGACATTTTTCCTTTGCTAAAGACCCCAGAGCTGGACACAGCACTCCAGGTGAGGTCTCACAAGAGAGGAGTGGAGGGGTAGAATCATCTCCCTTGACCTGCTGCTCACTCACCTTTTGATGCAGCCCAGGATAGGGTTGGCTTTCTGAGATGCAGGAACACATTGCTGGCTTACACTTAGCTTAATATCCACAAGAACCCCTCATTCCAGGAGAACCCAGTCCTCCTCCTTAGAGCTGCTCTCAATGCTTTCACTGCCCAGTCTGTATTTATGCTGGTGATTGCCCAGACCCAATGAAGGAAACACTTAAGATTTTCAAGAGCTCTATCTAAGATTAAAATTGTATGCTTGAGGAAAAAATAGCTGCTCACTACCAGTTGCTTTGTTAGGTAAAAAAAAAATCACTCATTCTACAGCCATGGAGCTGATGAGAAGCTGGACCTTACCTTCTCTCAAGTAACAGCCCTCCAATAAAATTCTTTGTGTTACAAAAGGGAAGCTTTTTTTAAAATTTCCCACAAAATTAAATGCAAGCAAATCCGCTTCAGGGTGATGTAACTCTTCCTTGAGAACAGAAATCAAAGTCTTCATTTCAGCTTTACCTCTTACATTACGGGCATACATTACACTTAGATATAATATAGACAGATGGACATGTCATCTTGTGTACATACATCCAAAGTGACATTTTCAAATGGAAACAAAGCCATTTGGAGTCAGACAATCAAAATGTCCTTTATTGGGCTAAGTTTTATCCTGTTTTCAACATTAAATTAAATTAAAATATATTTGTTCCTATGAAGTATTTTCCCTTTCCAAATCCTGACAGGCAAAAGAAATGTTTCCCCTCCAAAGATATTTTATAGCACCAATTTGACCTATCTGTAGTCTTTCCTAGTTTACATTTATGACTGTTTCATGAAGCATGCTGTACTGCTTATAGTACCCAGAGCCACTTGTCAGGATATGAGATTCATTGTGCTAGAGACTGTGGAACATGTAAAAGAGTGTAAAGCTGTCTGGGCAGGATTCAGCTGCCTTTTTACAGGTTCCTAGTGCAATGTGGGACACCCCAGAGTGTCCTAAAAACACATGAAGTGGGACATGTCTGGAAGATCTGCAGCCTGCAGGAACAGCAGCTTTAAAGGATACCCTTCTGTGCTTAAACTGATGCTAACTTCCAATATTCAGGCAACAAAATCTTACCCTTCCTATTGTGAAACACAGATTCTGAAAAAAACAAGGACTACAAGATTACAAACTAGGTATTTACAAGAAGACAATGTTAATAAAACAAGTACAGGAACTCTGGGAACATAAAAGAAGCAGAACTGCATCAAAGCTAAGATCCAATTAGCCCATTAACCTCCCTCTGGCAGTGGTCAGCAGTAAAATTATAGAGAAACACAACAAAACCAGGCTAATTCTGCAGAGACCCTTCCCTGCATATAAGAGTGCAAATTAAGAACTTCTTAATAGAAGCGGATTAAATTGCAATCAAAACCGAACAATTTTTAACGTGCTCCTAGATGAATAGAAACCTTGGATAGATTAACTGCTAGTAGTTTATCTTGAAAAGAAACAGAAGGCTGGCTTTGCTAACTAGGCCCAGGCACAAAATCTGCTGTTAACCTGACACCTCTGTGCGCTGGAGCCAGCGCCATGGCAGAGTATTCCAGCTTTGTGCTCACAGTGACAGCTATCAAAACCTCAACTGAGAAGGATGCAGCTAAGCAGCTGACTTTAGCATATACCACTAAGAGAATTTAAATGGTGCTGTGCCACCCAGACCAACTTTCACATAAGTGTCAGGAAATACTGTCTTACAAAGGCATGTGACGTTTTTAGTAATAGAAAATTTTATTATTCACGTACCTATTTTGTTTTTAATTTATGTTAAATATTTCCCTTTTACCCGAGTTAGTCCTTTGGAAGATCTAGAACATTTTCGAAATCCATCAATTGAAAATATTTTGGGGTCTGGTAATTAAAATTTGTGAAGAATTCTGAGGGTTTTTTTCCTTCCTCACTTGCTGAAAACTAAATTTTTTTTAATTATCAGAGTTTATAATCTCAAAAAAACCACCCTCACCAAATGCCCCTTAGGATTCTAGTTATAATTTCATTGTTTATAACAAATAATTTCTGTGATTTCTTAACTGGCAAGCTTAGGCCTGCTAATTTCAAAATAATTCTGTTTTTCCTGATTTATGTCATCTGATGACAATGACACATCAGATTCTAAAGTCATAGAGCTGTTATTTTGCTCATACATTCCAAGAGCAAAATATTGATCCTGCTACAAAACAGTGATTTTTAGAGGAAAGATGACAAAGTGTTCCAGTTTTCAAACGTTGCAAAAAAATTTATCCTGCTAACCTGGTGTCATTGCTGCTAAATACCATCACATCAATCCTTTCCTTGCCGTCCTGATTCATTGGCACAACATTTCCAGCACTGATGATGTTCTGTCCAAGGTCACGAGGGGGTTCATTCTTGCTCTATATCAAATTTAATTCGCATCTGGTGACTCCCACCTACACCTGGATGCCTTAGAAAATAAGTAGCTCCGCACTGAGGATGACAGGGGAGCTTATAGACTTCAAAAATTTAATCCACTGCTGTCCTCACTGAGCAAGCAGCTCCTCGCTGGCAAGCAGTACACAGCTAAGGACCCCCCAGGCTTTCCCTCATCAGAAAGGTGACAAGCTGGTAAACACAAGATCAAGGACTGGTGCATGTAGGTAATTCCACAGCCTTTGGGCACTTTGTGGCAACATTAGCCTAGGTTCTCCCTTGGAAACAGGTTAGTTATTGACAGACAGGGTTCCCCTGAAATGTGCCATCATTATTCAGTCAAAACCATTTTACATGGTTGCATGCTTGTAGAGTGACTCAGAACACCAAAGGATGTGATTTCTTGCCATCTGCAGTTTGTTGCATTAGCAAGGATGTGAGGCTCCTCAGTTTAATTGCAGCAATGCTTTGAGAGTGAATTCCTAGTTCTACCTGTCATATTTTCATTAATAGACCTACTACAGTGGTGCCTGGGGACAAAAGACACATGGAGATCTGATGTTGCTGGGCGATGCACCGTCTTTGCCCCGTCAAGAGAACAAGGTGACCTCCAAGGAGAATTTGGAGGGCAAGGACTGGACCCACAACTCTGACATTATTAGCAAATGGAGATTCAGCTTGAGATACAGAGCCTGAGGTAGGTACAAAGAAGCCCTTTGGCACTGCTGTACAGACAGCTCCACATTGACACCATTATGTCTGCTGTCTACTGGTTCAACTGCTTCTGGAAATGCTTTCCAGGCTTCAGCCTCCAGCTGATGGTTTCTCTTCCTCTAAAGTCATGAATTACATGGGGTTATGAGGGTAATATGAGTAGATTTGCTGCTGTGATGGCAGTGTAATTGTGAGGGCAAAATCATTGCAGGGGGGAGAGTGAGAGGGTTTGCTGTCCTGTTTCTGAAAGCAAAAAGTATAAATTGAAAGTAGACAGCATTACTGGAAAGAGCTGAACTTCACATCAGCAGACCTTATAACAACCATCTGTTCTCATGTACTGTGTTTACTTACAATAATTGTTACCCCTTACAAGAACCTGCACATAAAATCTCAGCTAAACTTTTTCCTTGGCTGACCAGCAAAACAAAAAACAAAACAAAACTAACAAATACCCAAAAAAAAAAAAAAAAAAAAAAACAAACCAAACCAAACAAACAATAAAAAAGGTAAACAAAGATAAGAGAGGAGGGACAGGGATTAACCTATGGGAAAACAGAAGTATGAAGATGTTATTTCCTAATAGTTTCCCAAATAATTCTTTTGCTTCTCACAGTTGCATGCAATCCACATTGCTGCTGCAACACCAACTTTCTTTAGAGAGAACCTACAGGTTATATGCCTGTAAATTGGTGATATAGAAGAAAGCCTGTATTATAAATTGTCATGGCCAGAAGCTCAAAGTCATTGGACACTGGAAGAGAAGTAAAAGGAACTGTGCAGAGCTTTGTAATATATTTACTTCTTTTATAAGCTTTTAGGACTCCCTGAGGAAAAAACAGACAGTTCTATGGTGAAATTCTCTTTTGGAAGTAGACAGGATACATATCATGGGGGAATTCTCACCCTCTGTGCAGCAACCATCATACAGGTTTACAAACAAGGTGATGTATCCAAAAGTCAGCACCTCATCTTTTATTTCTCAGTACAGATAGGAGTCCATGGAAGCTATTAAATGCACAGAAGAGCCAGAAATACCTGGTGGAGACACCTTTCTAATTTACTGACACTGTGAAATACAAAAACAACTATGGAAAACTGAAAAAAAAAAAGGATTTGGGTTTTTTCTCCCCACAAATCTGTTCTCAAAAAAAATACAACTCTGCAGGTTAAATCAACTGTATTAAAATAAAGTAATAAGCAATTACATGGATTTTCCTTGTGATAATCAATAAAATATCTTTGCTCTGCTCCTTGTACAACCAAAAACATGTTTCTGTCTTTCTCCCCTGCCTCCTTTTTTAGATCCAGAGCTCTGGTAGTTCTTCAAGGCAGGTACCTGCTCTGAATCCTGTCCTACATCACCTAAAAGTAGTCTGGAGAACAGAGTATGGATTTGACAGAAATTTAAAAACGAGCTTACCTTCCCATTAACTAGAATAAATTAGGTCTCTTGGTTTTAGAGGGCTATTCATTGAGAGCTTTGTGGAAATTTTGAATAGGAAGCAAGATTTCAGCGAGCCTAGAGTGCTGTGCCAATGAGTTGGCATGCTGGGAACAGTCTCCACTTGAGAAGTGCCCTGAGAAGAACTATGGGAGACTGACAAGGGGAATTAACTCCAGGTTTGGGACTGCTGTTTGAGTGAGGGATCCAAGAAGCTCATAAAATATGGAACAGGATCAGCACATAAGCTGCTTTGTATATGTGCAACAGTGGAAATTTAGTCATTTAACCCTCTTGAGTTAATCAGCAGCTGAGCAGTGGTTTTTGAAGGCTTTAGGTAGCTTAAGATACATATATGCCTCTCGGTTCATCAAGCTTATAAAAAAACCCTCACAGCCTGTAGTAAGGGAAATAAAATCCCATGTGCTTCTTATGTCCAGGCTGCCTCTATGGCTTGGAGTTTCATTCAATCTCTTCTGGCAGGACTTATCAAAACAACAGATCGCTTTGGCTAATTAGCTAATATTAGCTAGAGAACTGTGATTTCTGCATTCTTAAAATAAGGAGGTTAGTTTTGACTGCCTGTTAAAGAAAATGGCACTACTCTAAAAAGCTGAAATTCTCTAACACATCAAGAATCAGCAAGCATATATAGTAGGTTTCTTTGATTTTTAGAAAGACAAGACAGCCTACTACAACCAATGACTCCATATGGGTGTGCCAACCTTTCTAAAGGTGGGGCAGAAAACTTTGTCACCCACAAAACACATCAGAGGTTCCCCACATTTGAGGTAGTTGTGGCAGGATGTTGTGGAGGCTGTTTCAAGAGCAGGCTCACATATACCTCTATCTCATCTCCTTTAAAAGGCAGCACCACCCTGAAGTCCCCATGCCAGTACGGTCCCAGCACCAGACCTGTGACAGAAAGTTGCCATACCACCTGCACTTGATTCACTTGTATCTCAGGGGCTACAAAATGCTCCCCACAAAGCTTGCTGTTTATCTGTCTGAAAAGCCCACAGCAGCCAGTTAAGGATTTTAATTGTATTTCCCTTTCAGTTGTGGTTACATGGAAATATAATTACATCTATTTTGTCCCAGACAAAAGGAAAAAAAAAAAAAAAAGGAAGGAAAAAAAGCATTGAAAGAAATGGAAGTTTACACAGTAACACAAGATCCATAACCCCAGCAATTACCCCAACATAAGTCTCTAAAGAGTAAAAAGGAGACATCACAGAGGAACAGCTTATGCCATGTCTGTGGATGCTGGGGTTCATATGTCTTCCTCTGAGGCAGCCTGTCCTGCTTGCTGTTAGAGACAGGATGCTGGGCTGAACAGACCTGGAGCGTGAGGCAGCCTGACAATTTCTGTATTTCTAAGACTTCCAGATAGAGAAAACATACCTTATTTAAACTACCTTAATTTTTCCCTTTCTTTCATGCAGATTTAATTTCCTTCTGGAAAGCAGTTACCCAGCTGTGGCTATGAAACTGGCAATAAGCACACAGCTTCAGTTCAGAGGTGATCAAGCACCGTTCCTATGTTTTAAGTAACAGAAGATGGGAAAGACAGGAATGGGGGTAGGTAATGAAGGCACTTTGTGGTGTTAGGATCAAGCATCCAGGGAGTACATCATAGTTGTCAGAGTGAAACAGCAAGTTCTGGTCTTCTTCAGATCAAACTTTTTTAAAAACAGGCACAGAAAGCATGTTTTTTCTGCTTAAAGAAATACAGGAAAAAGGAATCTCAGTAGCTACATGCAAAATCATTTCAACGCTTTTTTTTTTTTTTTTTTTTTACTCCTATATAACACTTTCACCTTCCTTAATAACAGGAGGATGGATACACATAAAACTTTATGTTTTTAAAATTATCACTCTTGCCTTTAAGACATGGGGCCAGGTCTTCTGTTGAGGAAAAACAAAAGAGATACATTGATTAAATGCTGTTAATCCAGTTTGCAGTGCCTGAAGTTCTGGCACAGGTTCACTTTTTTACAAAAGAAAATGCATATGGAAAACTTGGAAAAGCTCTATGGTTGAAAACTTTCTCCTTGCAAGCCTTGCCATTGAAATTAGAGGACCAGGAATCTCATGTGCATTCCCTGTCCTTTCATTCCTTCTCCAAAACAAGTTCCAGGAAAACAAAGAAAACATTTAACATCTAGCAGAGGAAAAAAAGGCAAGCATTAAAATATTTCAGGCTTTGGAATATATTTCCTGTTTCCTTTCTATCGTCAGCAAACCGTTCTGTAATTACAACAAAAAATCAGAACTTGATGTCTGGGCATGATGGGTGCGAGGAGGTGGAGACTGTAATCAATCAAAGGTGGGTGTTAGAGGAACAAGAGGGTCCAGAAAAACTGCTGGAAAGATTTTAGGGTCTGGGTGTGGACTGAGAGACCTGTTTGAGGGGGTGGGGGGTTACTGGGTAGGCAAATTAACATGGCACAGCATGCAACCCACAGAATATTTCAGTTGGAAGGGAACTATCATGATCATCTAGTCCAACAGCCTGACCACAGCAGGGGTGACCAAAAGTTAAAGCATGTTACTGAGGGCCTTGTCCAAATGCCTCTTAAACACTGACAGTCTTGGGGCATCAACCACATCTCTAGGAAGACTGTTCCAGTGTTTGACTACCCTCTGGGTGAAAATATCCTTCACAATGTGCAGTCTGAACCTCCCCTGGTGCAGCTTTGAAACATTCCCATGCATTCTGTAACTGGATATCAGGAAAAATAGATCAGTACCTCCCTCTCCTCTTCCCCTCCTCAGGAAGCTGTAGAGAGCAATGAAGCCTCATTCTCTTCAAACTAGACAACTCAGTGTCCTCAGCACTCCACATAAGACATCCCTTCCAGCCCTTTTACCAAATTTGTTGCCCTCCTCCAGAGGTTTTCACAGACCTTCACATTATTCCTAAATTGTGGGGCCCAGAACTCCACACAGTTCTCAGAGTCACACCAGTGCTGAATGCAGCAGGACAATCACCTCTTCTGGACTGCTGGTCCCAGGATGGGATGTGCCCTCTTTCCTGCCAGGGCTCCCTGCTGGCTCATGCTAGGCTGCTCCCAACCAGCACCCCAAAACCCTGGGAGCAGTCTGCAGGACTGCTTTTCCCATTTATCTTTGTGGACAGCCTTACTCCATCCTAGATGCAGAATCCAGCATTAAATTTCTTCCCATTAGTCACAGCCCAGTGCACCAATCAAACCAGATTCCTCCACAAGGCCTCCTCTCCCTTGAGAGAGTCCCCACCACCTCCCAATTTGGCATTTACAGCAAACTTGCTAATGGTTCATTCAACTCCTGCATCCAGATGACTGATAAGTTCATTGAACACGCCTGACTGTAGAATCGTATCCCAGCTCAATTCCCCACCAGACAGACTTAGCCCCATTCACTTCAACCCTTTGTGCTCAGCCCTTCAGCCAGTTCTTCTCCAGAGCACCATAAATCAGAAGGAGTCTGTGAGGAACAGTCTCAAAAGCCTTCCTGAAATCCAGGAAAATGTACGTGCAGCTGCTGGAGGGAACAACATTGTACAAATTATGTATATATATATATGTATAAATACAAACATATGCACATATACATAATTCATGCATTTTTTATAAATATATGCATATAACTCCTGTCTATCAGCCACAGAAGGAAACAGAAGGGGACCATTTTTCCCTACGTCATTTCATGATTTACTGTTTTTGCTGAAGTTTCCTGATCTTGGACCCAGCTCACATGGCTGTTCTTCTTTGGAACACAAGAGAAAGCTAAGAGTTTGTACAAGTCATTATGAACTTTGTCGAATTGAGAACCAATTCTCTAGGTTGTGTCTGCACAAGTGCCTCCAAAGCCTGATACATAGGATCATTACTGTTGCATCAAAAATTCTGAGAAATGGTCTCATATCATTTTTTTTTAAGAGTCAACTCAGTTTACTTTCAGAAATAAATTATTTTCTTGAACTACAGAGGGAAAAAAAAAGGGAATTTCCCCCCTTAATTAGTTTCCCTTCATAATGACAAACTGTAAGCTGTACTATAACACATCTTAAAATCTTTACTTTCATTTTTAGTGAAAACAACTAAACAGAATGGAAAAGATGTACCAGCCTATATGGAATTATTGATTACCCTGTTCTGAACAGTCAGTGACTCAGCTAAAGTAGAGGCATAAAACTGCTCATATTAGCTACCACGCTCCCAGATGGCATGTGGACACAATTCAAGGACAGCACAAATAAAGAACTATTCCCCAAAGTCATTAGGATCAGGGACAGCCTGCTCTATGAATAAGTTTAACCACAGGCACATGTGCTCTCTACCCTGCTGGTTAAAACCAGACTTAGAATGCTTTTATTCCACGTCCAAAGGTAGCCACTGATACTTTCCAACAGATGGGGAGCAAGAGCTCAATGTACCCTTGGATAAAAAAGCAAACTTAACACCCTAAGAACTCACAAATTAAGACAATCAAACTAAGGAAATAAGTGTCAATTTCCAATCAATCTGACAGGGATACCACTAATAAAATCTAAATATGCTGTATTTATGTGTGTGTGTGTGTGTGTGTGTGTGTGTGTGTGTGTAAGTAGCCTTCCCCAACTTCTTGCCCACCCCAGTCTTTCAAAATAATGTTTTTCCTGAATTTCACTTTTTCTATTGTTGGTAGTTGACAAAACCTTCTTAGGCCAAAACACTCTGCTCAGTCTCTCAAACAGCAGCTAACTCAGTCACAATATTTGAGCACTAGCAATAGTTCTTCTAGATCTACCTTGCCAATAAACTTTGAAAGCAACTTAGGATCTTGAACAACAAGAGAATGTAGTGGTTTTGGTTTGCTAATTTGAGATTTTTTTGGTTAATGTACTAATAAGTGTGGTGGGTTTAGTGTTGGCCAATTACTAGTGTAATTATTAAAATGTGTTTACTTATGCAGAACCATTACAGAGTGAGAGTAAGATGTCAATTATCAGTATTATCAGCTATAATATTAATACCTTTCTGTGCATTTAGGATTACTGTGTGGTACAGAAATCTACTGGCTACATCATTACGTATAAGAAATGCACAGATTAACAAAGTTCCGCTGTCTTCAGAATTTACATGTTATGAATATTACCTTTCTCATCTGTGAGGTTTTTAGCAGTGTGAATTCAGTGTATTATGAGATCCATCATAAGCATTTATGCATTGTCAAAATTCACTCAAATCCAGGTAACTCTGCCTCATGAATATCCTTAAGAGCATCTCTACTGCAACAGATAGTTACAGACACAAATCAAAATGGAGTCAGTGTCTTGAAGGGTTTACACTCAAATTCTCTCATAATCAAGTAAAATTTCAGTTGAAAGTGCCTAATACCTCATCTCTGCTTCTCTGCAGCTTCCACCACCAGTATTCCACAAGGCAGCAGCTGAGAATTATGTATCTGATTTTGTCCGATTAAGTGTGACTTCAGAATCACTGAGAAGGAATCCATTTTCTGCTCAGCACTCCAAAAGATTTATCAGTGAATGCATCGTGTCCCAAAGCGCAATGCTATTGGGCTATAAAATATTTCAATGTCTTATTAATAATTAATTGAATCCATTGTAATTTTCCTAGTATTCGTACTGCTCACTTTGTCATTGATTGACAGAGATGAATTTGAAGATATTTAAGAGCTTCACAAGCAGATGAACAGCTATATCTGAATTATCACAAATGAGGAATACTTAAAAAGGGACTGTAATAATCTTTCATTAGAAAATTTGCTGTAGTAACCACTGCAAACCTTAGTCTGCTCCCACTGACAGCTAAAGGAATTCTGCCTACAGGTTCAATGCCATTTTGAGTTCAAAATTACTGCATTTTCCCCCAGAAGTCAAGAAATTTGCAATCAAATGAGATAAATACCAGAAAAAAGTCTGTCAAAGCCAGCTATGACTGAATCATGAGGTTGTTGAGTGACTCATGCATTTAATTCCAACATAGATGATTTATAATCCAGATTTTTTTTTTTTCAGGTCTTGACTAGTATTGCAGAAACATCAAAACTTCTAAACTTTTTTAAGAATCTGTCCTACTCATCATCTCTCCAGTTATCATCCAGCATCCATGGATGCAACCGCCTGATGCTGAGTTATACCTTTACTTCTCTCCTGGAGAAAAGAGGACCTGTTACAATCTGCAAAACATGGCAAAAGTCCTATTTTAATGCACTAAAAATTTCCTTTCTGACTCAAAACTATATGACCACTCCATATCAGAATGAGGACTATTTTGTTCTTACAAGAAATTCCCCATCTGGCCACCTGAACCTGGTTTCCAAAACTTAGTTAATTTTTTGAGACATTTTTGTTTGCATGAAGAATGTGGAACCAAGCAGCTGCCAGATGCATCCAGGGGAGCTAATTAACAGAAGACACTGCACATATGGTGCATAAATGCCCCTGAATGGAAGATCCAAATGTCCTACAGATCTTATCAAGACATACCCTGAATTCAGAGGTCCCTAGCCTACAAAGCATTTCGGGTTTGGCTCAAACACAGTCAATATGTCAGTGTCATGATCTCCACACAGGAGTTAAGGATATTCTATATCTGTACACAAAACAGGTCTAGATAGCTAACCAACACCAGCTGATCTTTTGAGCAGTGCCAGAGAGCAGTGAAGGCACCAGCTTTATCCTGCATTTTGCCTGCTTCCTGCAACATCTGTAGGGATCCCTTGAGAGCACAGCCCTCATCTATACATCTCATCTGTCACCGTTACTGAAAGGATGGTGTATTTCCAAGAAATGTTCCTTGGGTTGCAGATTTGCCAGCCAGAGTCCACGCAAGATCAAAGGGAGAGAAAATGTCTCAAACCCCAAAATGTTCTGAAAGTGTGTAGAGAGTGTTGGGCCAGCAGGTAATAGATAGGCCAAAGTCTAGGTCATGGCCTGAGGTTAAGCAAATTCAGCAGCATGTAAAAAACAAGATATGACGAGATACAATGAGAAATTTTCAGATGTAAATCACAGGCAGTGATCACTGATGTTTGAGGAAGGCTTAGGGGAGGAGGGACAGCAAATGACATCAGCATTGGAGGGGTGCCCTAGGGAACTTCAGAGAGTGAAGCTGGCAAAGCATGGGGAACCACCTCAGCAACACCAGGCTACACGGGGATGATCACAGTAACAGTGCTAGAAATACCCCATTAAAGTATAGATGTATCAAAACTGGGACCAGTGGAGAAAAGTGATTTGGTTTTGAGCGACTTATTTGGGAAGAGGCCTGGAGGGGAGCAAAAGAAATTGTCAAGAGACAGTAAGTGGGATAATAAGAGGGGCAAGTTGTAAAGGTACCTTTCTGGAAGGTCTGCACCCAGCTCCTGCAGCCTGAATCAGAGAAATAACAGCTACTGTCCTAACCATACTGTGTTTACTAAACCCACCTGTACCATCAGGAGGGCTGCTGGGAACAGGATATTTCCACTGTTTTATTGGTACACATTGAGCTTTAGTCTTTGCCTTACATTCACAAAGCACAGAATCACTTAAACCATTCCTCTGCCTCAGCGTTCCTAAAACTCAGCTTTGTCTTTTGCCATCAAGGCATGACAAGGTGAGGTAAATCTCATTAGGTGGCAGTTCCAGCTTTACACTGCACCGTTTCTCAAATGTTGCAGAAGCATTTTTAAGGACTAAGTGACATGTGAAGAGTACTGTGGAGAAGCGGGGAAGAAAGAGATGAGCAGCAGAGCAGAAAGGTATTAAGCTGCTCAGGGCATCCTTAGTGAGATCCTTTTCCTGAGGTGTCGGGTATGGATTCAGGGCTCATGCCTGGCAGAACAGGAGTTCAAAATGTACTGTGTGATATTTCAAGCAAAAAGAAAAGAATATTCTTCAAATACTCTCACAACTCTCTGAGGCGGATTGGTTGTCCCAGCAATTCTGATTCAACCAGCTGAAACAAAGCATGGGGTTTCTGTGTATTATCCAGCCTGTTTTGCAAACAGCATAAAAAAAGAGTAGCTAATGAAACAATCTTCCTGATTCCCTGCTTTCCCTTAACCTCCAAGTTTGCTGTGGATTCTCTCTTAATAACAGTTGTGAGCCAAATTCACCTTCCTTTCCAAGAAAATGCCATCCTATTCAATACAGAATTTGCTGTAAAATTGATTTAAATCTGCCTTTATTTCAGTTTGGCTAAACATAAGGGAGGATTGGTGCATTTCTAGTGTAATGATCTTTTATCTGTAGGTTTGGGACTCAAAGTACACCTACAGTGACGAAAATGTTTATAAATTAAAACTGATGCCTAAAGTACTGTAAAGACTGATTCAGCTCAGAAGAGTTACTTATTTAGCCTGGGGAAAAGGAGACTCAGGGGAGACCTTCATGCTCTCTACAACTCCCTGAAAGGAGGTTGTAGCAAGGACAGTGTGACAGCCTCTTCTCCCAAGCAGCGAGCAATAGGACAAGAAATGGCCTCAGGTTGTGCCACTGGAAGTTTAGGCTGGGTATTAAGAAAGGTTTCTTCATCAAAAAAATTTCCAGGTATTGGAATGGGCTGTCCAGGGAAGTAGAGTTACCATTCCTAAAGGTGTTTAAAAGACATGTAGATGCAGTGCTCATGCACATGGTTTAGTGGTGGAATTAGCAGTGCTCATTAGAGGCTGGACTTGATCTTAGAGATCTTCTCCAATCTAAATGAGTCTATGACTTTTTAAAGTGTTTGTAGAGGCTGGCAATCATTCCATTAGAGAATAATGAAAAAAGAAAAAAAACCCCTCAAACCACTCACCCTATTTGCATCATCAGAATGTCCATTTCCTGCTTACCATATATTACACTGTAGTTCATTAATTTCAAATTATAAAAAGCAAGTTACCAGTCCCCTGCTGTGTAGTTAATGAACTTAGTAAAAAACCCTACAGTTCTCATCAGAAGATATAAATAACCTGAACAGCTAACTTGTGATTGAGTAGGTTTTGTTTATCTTTTGGGAGCAGTTTATCAGAAGGTATGTAATAAGCTTAAGCCATTAGAACTATTTCAAGGTTCCAAACTGCTTGTTCTATAAAATTAAGGAACTGCTTCTACATTTTCACAGGTAAGTAGTTTTGACAGATATTAAGGTAATTCTAGAGCAATTGTGTGTAAATTCTGGATACACAAACACAAATTCCCTGGTTTGGTAAGAAGCACCAGCTGGGTGTTTCTCTTCTCAAATGTTTAAAATATTATTCTGTATTAATTTAAACCTTCTTCAAGAAATATTAATTTCATAAAAAATGGAACCATTTGAGAATGGCTAAACAGCACCTGATCTGCCCAGTCAGATCTTCTATTATTTTTACTACATTTTCTTTCAATTTTCTTCTCAAATTTGCCCTGGGAGATTTTTTTCTCTAGCCTCAAAGGCTAGTGGTCAAATATGAATTATGTTTGTGGAAACTATTAAGTGATTTATGTCCTTGCACAAAAATACCCTAGGCAGGTTCCCTGCATGATGCAAAGCAATGCTGATTTAATTCCTGGGAACTACTCCTCTCATGAGTAAATCTTGTGAGGAAACTTGCATTCCACAGTGCCCTCAAAAGAGTAAGATTAATTTTTTTTTTTTAAGAGGAACAACTTCTTTCTGACATCAAACTTCAAATTTAATTAGAATTATGATAGCATTCTATCTATGGGAATACATCTCAGTGCATATTTTAAGGTGCTTAACAGGACACACCTGTAGAAAAATCTTTTTAATTTCATGCAGATGTGCATATCTTTCCCTGCTAGTTTACATAGAGGATATAGGGCTCTTTGTATTCTTTCCAAAGGGGAAGTTTCTCTTCTTCAGAATTTGGATTCTTGGTCCTAACTCATAGTCTCCAAACTGTACCCTTCTCCACACTTAGAGCAGTTCACCACACTTCTGTTAAGAAGGTAAACGTAACGGTAGATGCTGTATTGGGAAATGGCTCTAAGGACTGACTTTTCAGGAGCTACATCTACAGCAAGAAATAAAACAAGCACAGAGGAAACCTAAAGCCCTGTCCCATGACATTCCCTTTTCCCACATTAGCATGCTCCTGAATCAGTTTTCTCCAGCTTGCAGTCCTCCAGGCAATGCCCAGCCACTGCTCAGGATATCACCAAGGTACTAAATTCTTTCCTGGAAGCTCCATGGCAGAGGCCAATGTCCTTTGGGATTAGGAGGGAGCTCAGCTGTCCAGGTACAAGCTGTGTCTTGCCCCTTGCTCTCCACATTAGATAAGGGGGCCAATCCTACCTGACTTAGATAGGACCAGTGACACCACAGATTGTGACTGAGACACGTCTCACACAATTTAAGTCTGTTGGAGTCTGTGAGAGCCCTAACCCAGCGCTCTGAGAAAACACTAGAGAGGAAGGTGTCGTCAGAGGACAATTCAGAGAACTTCCATTAAAAGATTGAGGGTAGACCACATGAGTATTGTGTCACTTCATGTACATGAAAGGACATGAGCTTTGATTGCACTGGAAGCCTTGGCAAAGCAAGAACTATGGCAGCAGCCCTTTGTAATTAATTGAGAGGCATTTCTCTGCCCATGGTCACAAAGTTACTGACAAGGACATGTGTTCTGCTCACTGCCTACACACTCCAGAAGATTTATCAGAGTATGGATCACATCCCAAAGCACAGCACTAGCAGGCTCTAAAACATCCTGATGTCTTATTAATAAGTTAATTGAATTCCACTGTAGCTCTCTCAGTATTAACACATTTATGCTTGTCATGGACTGATAGACAGAGATGAATATGGAGATATTTTAATAGCTTCTTACACAAACAGATTAACATCTATATATACATTATCATAAAAAAAGAAAAATTATTTTGGGAGTGCAACTCAAATTAAGGGGAAGTTGATATGGTAACCACTGCAATCAAAGTTTGTTTTTCTTTATGTCAGGGGAAAAATATGGGTTGACTTCAAGAGGACTGGAATCATAAGCTACAATTTACTGCAGCAATTAGCCTAAAAAGTAGTTTTACTCGGAGACTGTATCACTGTCTTTGGCAGCTGAACATCTCCAAAAAGAGAAAGGAGTTCTGAGGGGTAGAGAAATGTAATAACCTGATGACAGTAGGCTTTCTCCATCCTGCTATTTTTGTGGTGGATTTGCTGCTGCTCATGGTAATTTTAAGTATCTAGTTGGATGTCCTCCACTGTACAAGCTGTCAGATATTTCTGTGGGATTTCTGCTTGGATGCCATAAAATTGTGTCTGAGCCAAACCGAAAGTTTGATTCTCCAGGAAGGCAATGTGAAACACCAGAGCAAAACCAAGATGGCATGACAGACAACTAGAAAACTATCTGTTGTGTTGGTGGTGAGCAATGTTCTACAGCCAATATGTGGACACTCATGTGTGTCCCCAGCCGAATAATAACCAATTATATCTCTTCCCTGCAAGAATTGCACCGAAATACCAAAGTAGTTTTCTCAGGCAATTTCCCATGTGACTTCAGAGAACTCTAAACCAAGTTACCAATGACTTTATTGTCCAAGTGATTCAAGACACTTGAGAAACCCTCTACCTGCACAAAGTGTGTCTACACAGTGTAATGCAGGAAATAGCTCAAGCTCCTGAGCCAGAAGCAATATCAGCATGAAAGAACAGGTCATGGAAGGATCCATATAACAGCAGGTAATTTCCTACAGAGCTTTGTTAAAACTGCACATTACCTCAAGATGACCCCCATCTCCCTCCTGACATCCTCATGTAATGGATGCAGGAGTATTACATGAGAATAAAGCCTGAGTTTGTAAAACACTTTCAGAGACACGTTGCCATCCACGCGCAGAGGTTACAGGTCCCTGGAACTGGACACTTCACTCACTTTTCCTCCTCGTTCTTCCTCTTTCTCTTCAAAGCTGATGAACAAACGGTGAGCCCTCCAGTGGCCAAAATAATATATTTCCAACTCTGTGTATGATTCCAGTCCACCCTTCAGACGCTCTAACAGGCTTTTCCCTGTGCACTGTAGCTAAGGCTATGATCAGAGCTAGCAGCTTGATATCCAGAGAATGCTAGAGAAATGTAGGAAGGACCCGATTACTTGGAAAACTCTCATGGAGAGATCAATACTATTGGAGAGTGTAGCAAATAGTCTCCATTGTATTTTCAAAGTGGATAAGGAGCAGCCTCCGGGGCTGAGGCTGAGGATAAGAAAAAGGGACATTCATCATAACACCAGCAGGACAACAGAAAGATCCTTGATGAAAGGCCTTTCAGTAAAGCCCTTCCATATTTTCCCATCAAAGGCATTGATTATCCAGTATCTGAAATGTGCTCAGTAGCTCACAGGATGTGTGATAGGCTTTGACATTATCCAGAAGCATTACCATTGAAATAGGACATTCACAGAAAAAGGCTAGAGAAGAGCCATGATAAATTAACAAGCAACCAAACATAGTCACTCTGGGGGCTTTACAATCTTGTTCCTCTGCGTTTCTCCCTTCACAAAATCCCTTCCTTAAACTCACTCCTGGCACCTGTCTTGTAGCAGGGAGGAGTGAGGAAAAGGGATTTTTGCACCTTTCTTCCTCCTGCCCCTCAGAGCCCAGGGTTACAAGGCAGATGTGGCACCTCACTGCTGCAGGGGAGGCATTCCAGTTTGTGGCTGTGTCACTTGGGCAAAGGTGGCTTTGCAATGAATGACCTACTGACCACAGAGCCCAGAGGCAGTCACAGCCTCAGGTGAGGAAGCTGCAGGGTTCTTTTACAGCTGCACCTCTGCCATACACTCAAAAGACTTTATACATAGGTACATTAGAATAAAAACATAGGGTACTTTTTAACACCACTTCTCAGGTTAATGGCTGTAAGGTAAAGACTGGAAGCTACAGGTTGAAAGACTTTCCTTTGATTCAGAGGTATTAACTTTCAATCCTTTTAAGGTTGTACTTTAATTACAGTTTCCGCAGTCTTCACTACTTTTTTCCATTAGTGCAATTATGGAGTAATTCAGGCTATTCTTCTAAAGCAAAAACCAATTATTCCTGATTTGAAAAATCTGTGGGTTTTTTTAAAGTAAAAAAATTAAAAATACAATTAATAGATACTATATCTAAAGGCATAGTACCTAATTTTTAAGCCTCATGACAAATTGAGCTAGCCATTTAATATAGCAGCTCACATTCAGAAGTAATTTAAGCTGACAGCATTTCTGGCACTACATTAGAGTATCTGTGGACTTAAAAACAACTCTGGCTTACACCAGGTGAGAACAGTGTCAAAATTACCCCTACCATTTTTCTGTAAAAGAGCTTGCACACTAAAATGTCTCCATAGTCAAGGAAAGAATCTAGAAATCAATGTTTGGGGTTCCTTGTCTCCATCAGTGATTTACCATGTCAGGTAAGACCAGGGCCAGACCCTGAGCCAGGCAATTTCTTATCCTGCCTTTCCTTGAAAGGGGCCAAGGATGGCACCTTCAACTGTGCTCCAATGGGCTCCGAAAATGAGGTCCACCAAGCCCAGCAAAGTGATTGCATTCCTCTCATGGAGCAAAACAGAGATGCAAACATTCAGTAAGGTGGTTCCATTGCCTCTTCTTTCTATAACCACAACAGAGATGGGACCATGTGTCTTTTGTGGTAACAAACATTTGCTTCCTCTTAAGCCAGGGACCCCTTCCAGCCCTTGCACAGCGCAGTTCACATGAGTTATACACACCAAGTAACATCTATGCTGCAGGCTGAGCCCAGGGCTGTCAAGCCCCCACACCTGAGACACCTGGACCACTACACCAGATTTGTCAACCCAAGGCACTTCTTGCCAAGCCTGTGCTGGTGTAGGTATGCCATGAGCCACAAAGCAGGGCCAGTCATGCCCGACTCTGTGCTAAAGCAGATTGTAGCACAGACCCTGTCTGGGGTTGCTTACAGACAACACAGAAGGCAGGGGAACAAAAGGACCCAGATGTTCTCAACAGCTGTGAAGTGTGCAAAGAAATGAACCTTAGCAAAAGGTTCATTAAGAGAGTGTCATACAATGTTCTGTTTTTCAGATACAGCCTTAACTTAAAAATCTTGGTTTTTAACAGATCTTCTATATATCCTGTTAGTAAGTATAACAGAGACCTAAAATACCAGTATACTTCTAATAGTATTTTAAATTTAATTTCTTCCTATTCAGCTGCTCAAGCTACTCTGACCAATTTTGACTGAGCTCTCAAGTTGTGTGTGAAAAAGGAGAATATCAGAGCATGGAAATTTCATTTTTGTGACCAATTTATCAGTATTGTCCCTGCAGATTTTGTTATCTCTGGCATTATATTTTGTTTCACTGGAAATGCTTTGCCCAGATCAAAGCGTTTCAAGATTTTTCATCCTTCCAGACTACATCATATGTACAAAGTGTTTACAAATACATAATATAGCATTCTATTAATCTAAGGCAGTTACATAAAAGGATACATAGTCAAACACGGAAGGAAAAAATTAAAACTCAAGGTGACTTCTAAAAAAAATACAGCGGAATTTTCTCAAATAGTGAAAGGGAATACTTCAACACTGTGTGAATTTTTAAATTTTTTCCCAAAATAACATACCTCTGAAATCAACACTTTGTTACAAAACATTTTCACATGGATGAAATGAAAGGAAGATTGTTTAATCAGTTTCTCTTTCCAATTAGTTCTACTCTCTAGCACTATCCTCAGAGCTGTTCCTCATAAGCTTGGATTTCAAGAAAGAGAATAGTAATAAAAAAGTGGGAATTTCTGGTTTCCATGGGGCCTTAATTCATACACATATCCAATCCAGTGGGCAGTCACATCACAGGCACAAGAGAAACAAAAGAGAAAGAGAACAAGAGAAACAAAACATTTGCCATGACTGGGGCTTTTGCGAGAAGAGAGAAGAATGAGGGACATGTACGTGGAAGGCAAGGCATGTGTACACCTTTCCCATCAACCTTTGCCATGAAGTTCATAAGGTTTGGTGTAACACTTACTTGCTCTATTAGTCTTTATGTTTTGGGGTGCTCCTTTTTTTCAATTTTTTTCTGAGCTTTTCTCCCTGAATAAGGTGAATAAAACTTTTTCTTTAAGTTACATTATTACAAAACATGGTCCCAATGAGTGCTAATTAATCTTCAGCATCTAGGGAGAGATGGAAAGGCAGGGCTGTGTTGTTGTTCTTATAAAAGCAGAAAAAATATTTAATACTACATTTTATAATACTAAGGAATAATACCAAATTTAGTAATTTAAATAGAGGATTCCTGATTTAACAGTGATAGATTTTAACACAATAAAAATATGTTACACTTTACAAAATGTGTATTAATTGCTTTATACAGTTCAACCACAGAGTAATGTGATTCCATAACTGGTCCCTGTAATATGCTCACCATCAAACACTTCCTAATTGCCAGAAAGGACTACATGAGTTGAAGCCAGCTCAAGGCCATTGCTCTCTTCAAAATTGCTTTGCTATTAGCTCAGTTTTTATATTAACTCTGTCTCTGCTGGTCAGCTAACTCAGAGAGATGTAACCACTCTAATGACCACAGGTAGAAATATGTACACCCCAGCTGATCTAATCAGCTGCTGATAGTTGTTTATCTACAGCAAAGGCCACCTTCCCCTCCCCTTTTCTTGATGAGATAAAACTCACATTCTTTGCCACAGCTATGGTCAGTCACACCCTGTGTTGTTCCCCGAGCTTCATGGGCACATTGCCCTTATCATCTCCTCTCAGCCACCTTCCATTTTAGAGATTTTTTGGTTAGTCACAAGTATCAGCATAGATATTTTCAAAAATACAACCCATTTTGGGAAGCCTGTATGCAGTAGTGTTCTTCACACCCTGAAGACAATGATAAGATTTTACGTTCATGAGCTGCACTGGTGAGCGATACCAAAAAGGGAAAAGAAAAATATCAAAGGAGGGAAGAGGTTACAGAAGAACCCTTAATGTATTTAATATGGAATTATATTAAATCCAAACCGAATTATTTCATTATTACCAGTTTTTATTGTAGTATTCTCTTGGTAACAGACTAATTTTAATGCAACTGCATATTAGATTTCAGACTAGAAAGAAAATGCAGATTAACTTGAATATATATATTCACCAATAATTGCCACCTAGTGAAGAAAAGGGGAAAAATGGATATAATTAAACTAGAATGTAATGAGTTTTATAACTTCAGTGACTTTTGACTGAATATGAAACATTTAATGTCCCTATAGGGACTGAATGAGAAATGACTTTGTGTTACACTGCCTCTTAGCCCTTGAAGATTTAAGCCAAATGAAAACTGCCAATCACTTGGCATAGAGTGCTCCAAAAGGTCAGCTGTGAGTACTGTGTCTTCCTCTTGACCTGTCTGGATTCTCAAAGTTGGGAGCAGTGCTATGTTTATAGAACCTACAGCTCAAACTGCTACTTAAAGTAGCATTTTAGCTAATGGAAGAGAGAGTGGTTGGGATGTCTGTCCTGAGTGGAGTCCATAAGTGTGTACTCCTCTGTCTTCCATCTGCCCCAATTCTGTCTTTCTTGTCCCCCCTTGTAAGCACCCAAAAGTCCTGATATACTTTCATTTCACTCTACTAACTCAAAGTTTCATTTTTTACAGGGTGTTTAAATGATTTTTTTTTTTTTTTTTTTTTGCTTTTCCCAGATCAAAGAAGCATGGTGTGATAAAAACTACCCAGAAAGACAGAAGGGGATGAATTTCCAGCAAGGTTTGTCCTGCTGTTGCTACATAGTGCCCTTTTCCCAGCTACTCAGCCAGGGCACGGGATTCTCACCTTGGCATGTTTCACTGCAGATGTGGCAGATGTTACCATCCAGGGCAATGTGTACTTCATAGCAGATTACACCAATTTAAAGGGTTACTGGCCGATCCTCCAGAGGCTACTAGAAGCATCACAGAGCCAGAAGACACACACCCATGTGGCATTGCAACTGTGAAGAAAGACAGACAGTCCCATGTCCTGAATGTATGCAGGGTTTGATGGATCTGGGATCACCTTTGCTATGTCCCAGCTGCTACATGTAATGGCAGTAGCTGCCCTCAGTCTTAATGCTTCAGCAAGAAACCCATGGGGTTTTTTTTTCATTCTCTGTGAGGCCTGTTTGACTAGTCCTTGGGATTTTAGATAGACCTGGTCAGATGCAAAGGAAAGAGTAACATTTGAAAAAAGCCCTAAAAAAGCAGCATGAACCAGAAACATTTCTGAGTATACTGATAGGGTTTTAAGGGAAAGAGGACAAATTTAAAATTCCAATTACTGTCACCTTCCGTCTCCTCTTCTAAATAAACAGAACTTAAGAAAAAAAAAAATTTTAAAAGAATGTATTTAGATGCTTAGTCTCAGAACCTTCTTTGTGCTTTACAAAGAAGAGATTAAAGTTATTAAAAGGAATAGAGAAAAATAAAACACACAAGCCACCCAACCTCATCAAACACAGGGAAAGGAGAGACAGGTGTCTATCTACTCCATTAGTGCACATTGCAACATGACTAAATACAGGAGCACTGCTGGCAAAATGGAATCTAGGCAAATTGCCCAACAGATGGTACAACCTATTAGTGAAGAAACTTTCTAAAGGATGATAAGCTACTGCAGGAAATACAGGCATTCTCATATTGCAAGGAAGGTAGTCTGTAGGGAGTTAGGGCTCCCTGAAATATGAGTCCAATTTTAATCCTCAAATGTACCTCAAATTATAAGAAATGCCAAGCTCTGGGCTGCAGAAGTGCAAAGGGCTCTCCAAGGTGTGGTGCCTGGGGTTTTAGGCATATTTGAAGTGAAATAGATGTAAGACAGCATAACTCTGATCTAGGTGATTAGAGAAAAGACTGGTGAGATTTTTTTTGTTCTTGTGGTTTTGTTGTTTTCACAGAAGGGACAAAAAAGAGCAAATATGCTTTTCTTTCTTATGAAAAGAAGACAATAGACACTTAAGTTCTGGATAGGTTTCTCACTTGTAAACCCGGTTAGCCAGAGAAATTCCATGGAGATTAATAAATCTGTGTGGGTTTCTGCCAGCTGAAACCCTTTTCCACTCAGAAATGAATTATAAAAAAAGAAAAATTTTGCTTATTCAGTATTGTTTTTCTTCCCATAAAAGTGTCTGGCATATACTTACAACAGACATCAGAATGTCGGCCTCTAATTAGCTGCATTCATTTCATACAGTAACTATAGGTACAAAAAAAAATCTTAGCAGAAGTCTCCTCCCTTCTTTCTCTCCTCAAACCATTGTGTATATGGCATAGATGAGATTTTGAATTCATTAGGCCCAAAAAAAGCATCACTTCTTTGTGAAAATGAATATTTTCACTTTAAAATGAGTGAAAGGAACTGCCAGCCCTGAGTACACTAGTACTGTAGCCAGCCAAACCTAGCAATGCACAAACAAAAGTACCAAATACAAGAAATACAGCTCCAGTCACAATGTAATATTATAGTATCGGCAATAGCAGTCTGGCACAAAGTCTTTTATTGCTGTTGGCAAAGAGCTCTTTAAGTATGTGTGCTTGTTCATCCAAATGAAAAACAAAAATGCAGTGCATGAGAAATCATAGTAGCTACATCTTTTTTCTCTAGTTATATACTCAGAGATCTAAAGATTGCTCACTTATTGATTCAAACATTCTATTGTCAAATCTTTTCCTTAGGAATGCAGCCATTAGTCACCTGACTATTCTCACTGAAACAAATTCTGTTCCAAGAAACATCCAAGTAGGTTAAAGCAGAAATAAGTTTTAAAAGTCTCTGTATCCCAGTTTTCTTCCACTGACTTCAGTGCTGCCTCTTACGAGCTTGACCTATGATTTGTACGTGTTTAATTTAAAGCGTGATCTATGTATATAAAAACCATGCATACATATAAAAATCTAATTTTATATGTGTTTATGTAATATATGTGTAAAGAATGTCTGGCAGCAACTTGTATTAACTATCACTAAGGGCTCTGGTTCTCCTGTCACTCACTGAAGTTTACAGCAGTTGTTCCATCAGGTCTGATGCTCCTCTAAGGTACCTCATCTGAGAGCTATTAAATATCTCCAGATGAAAGTCTAGCCCTTTGCTCTCAGTGAGCATGAGCATCAGCAGAGGTGAGGAAAGGGAGGAAAAAATCCACAAATTGTTACACTTGGACTGAATGAAATGTTCTTCCAGTTCCATTGACATCTTAGGCAATATTGGTATTTAGTTTCTTGTCTGAGATCCTGGATCTCTCTCAAGGGCAAATGTATTTTGTCCTGCAGGTCAATTCCAGCAGCAATCTATATATTCATATATATCCTGCTTTAACCATCAGGGCATCAGAAAAAGGTCGAGAAACATATCAATTTACTTGGGATTTTTGCTACCATTTAACTGACAATAATTCCTTCTAAAATATCAGAATGTTATGTCATTTAGCCCAGTAAATATCACATTCTTAACCCAAAAGCCATAGAAATCTGTGAAGAAACTTCCACTAAACTCACAAGTTGTAGATGTGTCATTCTATCCAAATAAAAAGAAACATATTTGCAATCATTCTCAGATATTATTTGCTGTAAAAAATGGAGTCGCTGACCTTTCTGTGCATAAATTTGAGGATACAGTTATCTCCTCATTAGACTGAGTTGATAACTTGTAGTTGTCATGAGAAAAACTAAACCAAGCCTATTTTAACCCCCTAGTCAAGTTGGTAATTCCAGCAACATTTAACTTGTGGGAAAGTATGTTGTGCCATGCTGTCTCTATTTCAGGGGCTGCACCACCTTTCCCTATCTGCTCTCATATTTAGATTTCCAGTTTCCAAGGCCCAGCTACAGATGGAACAGAAGGAGTTTGCATACTGGGTCTCAACTCAGCTAGAGGTGGAGATTAGTTTGCCACATGTTGCTGAACCACATTTAGGCATTACTTGTTTTAAGAGCAAGATTAGCAAATAAAATAAGATTTGCTGTCTTTGGTCACATTCAGTGATTCTCTTGGTGCAGTTAAACCTTTCAAGGAGTCATGTCCTGTCGGAACTCAGGACATCCCTCTGGGAGCCTGGAGTTTCCTGGGACCCTTGCCAGGGGGCTCGGAGACCCTGGCACACAGCCCAGAACACCAGTGGGTTCGATTATGAACCACGGAATAACTTGTCACCTTTATAGAAAGAGATAAAAGCCACAATAGTGTAAATAGTGTAAGAATAAAATAATTACAGAGTCTAAATGTAGGTTTTAGGATTTTTGGTATAGGGGTTTCTGGTGACAAGATGGAGGGATTTGGGCGTGTCTAGCCTTTCTTCTTCTTCTCTACCTCCATCTTGTCTGGTGATGTTGGCACTTTTAGATTGGTCTAAAGTAGAAACTCACTGTCTAATATAGATGATAGGTATTGGAAAATAACTGTAAATATTGTACACGTAGTTTGTAGTATATAAAGATAACACCGCCCTGGAGGAGGGGGAGTGCCTCTGGCTGTCCTGCCAAACGGATCTCGGCTGGACAGGGAGAAAGAACTTTATAGATAAGATGCAATAAACAATCTTGAGACCGAAAAAATGAAGAGCCCTGACTTTTTCTTCAAGCACCGAGCTGGGAAAAGAAACTTTCGAACTTTAGTGGGGGTCACTCTGACCAGCTAGAAACACAGCCCCCGGCAATGTCCCATGCAGGAATCACTGCCTGATGTGGGTGCTCATTACAGCTCATCTGCAGGATGTCAGGGCTAAGAATCATCCCTGCCCTTGTCTGAGTACAGACAAAGTAATGTATAAGACTATCAGTGAAGAGTTCACTCTAAATTCAGGCTGTAAAGAAGGCTGGCATTAATGCTTTTTTGTGCAAAGCAGAAATTCTGTTTTCATTCCTTCCTCCTTTTCACAGCATCTCAGCATTGGTCTCTGCAAAAGATTTACCAGAGCCACATATTTATCAGAGCCACAGCTTTTCTCTTCCCATTTTGCAAGGCTCAAAAAAGAATTTACAGATGCCATGCAGTCTAAATGCTAGAAAGAATGGCAAATACAATGCCATAAATGAAGGAAAAAATTCAATTAAAAAACCCACCCAAAAAAAATCCTCTAATAAATTTTTTAAAATCAAGAACTAAGTCTGTGGAATTAAGAAAGAGACTGGATCACTGCTTGTAAAAGCAGTTTGAGAGACATCCAAAGGGAAGTTAATTCAGGATTGTGGCTGATGTTTCATGTCAGTTCTGACAGTAACAATTGTTCTTTTACATGTTGACAGTTGAAGAAGAGTGGCTAAAAAGGAGACATTTTCTAGTCTCAGCTCAGAAAGCACTGTTACTTAAGTCAGTTGAAACAAGTGTCTAGGAATTAATTAAATAATATCAAATGTCAGCTATATCAAACATTCAACAAATTTATTCCCATTTTTTTAAATTTCTATACTTTCTATTCAAAGATTATCTTCACAAACCATTTGACCAGGTCATAACCCACTTTTGCTTGATTTGACATATTGATGAATGAATATTACAGAACAAGAGTTATACAAACAAATGAACATGTTTGAAAGAGTACTTTTTAATTGACTTGGACAAAGCACAGAAATTTATAAGTCATTCTGCAGCAATTTACTCTCACAGACTTCTACATAAGCAAGTTGTTAAGCACTTTTATTATGATTCCTGATTTGTTTTACACTAGTCTTCAAATACATGAAAGACAAATCCAGAAAAAGGAACAAACAACATCAAAGGAAGATGCAATATCTGTTCCCAAATATTAGTCAGATCCATTCATTCTCCTGTGCTCTTCAGATTTTTTTTTTTTTTTTGACAAATATTCTCCCACTTCTGTGGCTAAAGTACTGTCTGTAAAACACATTAATCATGTAGAGAAAAGGGACATCAGCCTTGAGACATAAAACCACAGTTCTGCCTTTTATGGTCCTTAAAGATACATGGCAGCTTCTTTAAGATATGACATAAGCCCAAGGCCTCTCTGCTTGCTGTCAGTAAAGAACAGCTTGGTGATGAAGGAACAACTGTGGCTGATAACTCATTAATTTTGAGCTGAATAATTGCATTCTGCTTCCATAAAATATATTGTTCCTTCTAGTTATATTCCCCTTCATACATTGTTCTCTTCTGTGACAATGCTGCCAAATATCATGGGAGCAGGTTGCCCAGTTGCACTGTCATCAGCTGTATTAGACTTTCTGGGCTCAGTTTTGACAAGGCTATTTGGGGTAGAGGTGGTAAAAAAAGATATTTTTCAGCAAGCTGGATCACATAGATAAGCAAGCAGAGAAAGAAGTTTAAACAGGGCTGGCATTCTGCATGGTCTTCTAAGTTTAGCCCCCAAAATAAATGTATTGCCTCTGAGAACACACCACTTCTTAAAAATTTTCTCTTACATCAAGAGAATGGTGATTAAGATTGAGATCTGTGACTGTGCTTTACTTCATGAATTTTTGGTTCATTGTTTATGGCCTACCTCAATGCGATGTGTAGGATTATTCAAATACCTAAATTTTCATGTTTGTCACACTTGTAGCTCACCTCTGGCTACAATTCTACAATTCTTATGCAGAAATGTGGGGTTGAGATGATGGTTATGATAGATCTGAGTTAGCTTAAACTCATTTTGACTGAGGTGGTTAAGGCAGGCCTGAGTTTCAGCCTCACAGAAGTCAGAATGTGGATGGTGCATGTGCTCTGACCCATGGAGTGGCAAGTTATCTGTGCTCTGATGGCAAAGATATTTTCCAGGCACTCAGAAGTGATGGTTTCTTTAATCTCTCACTCCCAGGGACTGTGGCAGCGAATTTAGACCCACTTAATCACCTCTGTTTGCCAAAATATCACCGAGACTGCCAGGAGTGGAGGAAAACATTTTGGGATGCTTCATCCTCTGTTGGTAGCATGTGACTACTTCTGTCTCATTCTCTACACTGTTTAACAGCCAGGCAATGTGGGGTTTACTAGGCAGTTGTAACAAAGAATCATTAAAAACAAAGAATCAGTCTAACACAGGTGAAGATACCGTGATATTGGTTAAAGGAAGCAACCCAAAAGATCAGTGAATACCACTGAAGAGAGGATCCTGGCAGCTCTAAAGAAGACATGTGGGTGATGTGCTCCAATTTGCCGGCGAGTTTTAAAAATATCTTGTGCTAATAAAGTAAAATAATCCAAATATGGAGCAAAAATAACTCATATTTATCTGGAGACTTTTCCAAGTTTATTTGTAGTTGAACTTGTTATGACGGGCATGTATTTTCTGTTTCTACTCAGAGGAATAAGAGGTTAATGAATTTTTACAATTTCAGAAATGAATAAACATGTAGAATACAGGAATTATTTGTTAAGTTCTGTCAAAAATATTTGTTCTCATAGCTGCATTGTTGCAGAGCCATTGTCTCACACCCATGAGGTGGAGAGTCTCTAGAAGTTATTAATAAAGTATGTAGCACATGTATGATGGGAGAGATACATGAATGTACAAACACAAGACTATTTTTGTATTGAAGGATTGTTGGAACAAAGGTGTCGGAGATAAAACATAAATCATGTATCCACACAGACATGTGCTGGCACATATACATACACAAACTCAAATACTCTCAAGCTGGTTCCACTAGGCCAATCCAGCCCTTCCTGTGCAAAATTGCAGAGAGGTTTGAGGTGTTTCACCCTGAAGGAATTTCAGAGGAAAGGGGCTCGTGAAGAAAATAAAGCAAAAATGTAAGGATTATCCAACAGTGCAAAGAGTTTGAAACAATTTCTTAAATTTAACTTTGGATCTGCTGCCAAGCTTTGTTTTTAATGCAAAAGTGAGACAAAAAAAAAATCATTGCTAAAAACATATGCTTTTTAAATAAATTGGAAAATTAGCAGCTCATTTAATATACAACAACACTAAAAGAAGTGGTTGCTCATCTCTGGGAATGTATCAATGACCAAACTTATTGGCCTGTACAGAAAATGCAACTTACTGTTAGGGGCTGTCCTCTCTGCCTGGTGTTTTATGGTTGGAGAACAGCTCTGCAGGGAATTACAACAAAGAATCACCTAGCCTGGGCACACAGAAAGATGTTTCCTTAAAAACTCTGAAATGTAGGGGCAGATAAACTTCTGTTATCATTGTAGCCACTATTAAGTGTGAATTACTGGTTCCCCTATAACCTGGGTATCTAAAGGTCTACAGGAGAATTAACTAAACACTATAACACAGAGAGTGAGTTGAGCTTTGTAGGAAATAAAAGCAAATTTATAAAATTACATTTAATCACTATCAGCTATTCTTCAATGCATGAATGAATAAATGCTCCTGTGTTAGATCTAGTCAGGATATCACGTCATCATGTTATTCACAAGACTTTGAAAACATGAATAACTCTCATCAGTGATCCTCATTATTCCTACAGGAGCTAAAGTCCAGTTACTGAGTAGAAAGTGTTGATAAGAGAAGAATTATTTTCTGGCAGAACGCATTTTAGCATCTGGCAGATAATGGAAAACTGCTTACATTACACTGTAATGTTTTGTTATGAATTAAATTTATTTCTTGAGATTAATAATGGGAATCTTTTATTTCTATGATGGGTTTAATTCTGAAACTTACCAAAGAGTTTTACATATTGCATTATTTACATTACATTATTTAGAAATTAGATCAGGTTCAATGACCTCAGGTTTTTTTGGGGGTGTTTTTTTTGTTTGTTTGGGTTTTTTTGTTTGTTTTTTTTTTGCTGTGGTCACCAGAAAAGTCCTTATCTTAAGGACGTAATAAATAAACCCATGACTCAGAAAGTCTCTGTCAGCAATATTATACATTAGCAGACGGCAAGAAATTTAAAATTTTTCTTGCATTGAAATTCTTAGCAGCATATATTTAAAGCTGGAATGTACCTGTGTCTTTATATGGAATAAACCAAAGGACTTTTCCAGTCACAAAGAGTTTTGGGTGTTAAACCACCATTATCCATGTGATGAAACACCACATCTTCCTAATACCATATCTTGGCTTCAGCTTTCTATTAGCTTGGCTTCTGGGATCAGTTGTTATCTCAGTTAAGTAAGCAAATATTATTTATTCCTTGGCTATTTCTCATAAGAAGATTAGGTGGTAGAGGCACTGAAATCCATGCCTGTTCTGCAATGCTAGTTTTTGAAACCAAGCCTGAGGTGATTTCATTATTGAGGGTTTTGTCCCGTGGAAATGGTTAGGATGACTGTTGACCATTGAAAACAGAAATTAATATGGTAATATCTTACACTGATTTTTAAATTTTTTATATATATAAATAAATAAATAAATAAATAAATAAATAAATAAATAAATATATATATATATATATATATATATATATATAAATGCTCCTTCTAAAATCTTCTGCATCACTGAAGATCACAGAACAGATCCTAAAAAACATGTAGAAACCTCTGGCAAAATTCCCACACATTCAGGAAGAAATGAAGGAAAGCTCCAACTAAGGTGCTGGAGCACCTTAGAAGGAAAGCTTTCAGAAAATCAAATCCTTAGGCGCCCCTAGATGTTTTCTATGTTTCATGAAGCGACCACCAAGGCACTTCAGGCCAGCTGGAACACAAAAATCTAGAAATCTTTGGCTCAAAGTTCATTTGACAGGTAAATTTATTGGTCATGATCAGAGCATATCTAATCTCTCGGGCTGTTTGCAAGTTTAAAATGATGGTGAAATCACTGGTTTTAGAAATGAGGCTAGGAGATTCTAAGACCTGTCAGCATGAAATAGTTTGGAAATACCAACCTGATCATGAAGGAGAAAACCCCAGTCATAGTGGTGTTGGGTTGCTGAGTAAATATCTTTGTCTTGTGTGGGTCCTTCAGCAGGAAGTAATGGAAAATTTGGGGGATCCATCAAGCTAAGCACAAGAGGTACCTGATCTCTACTCTAGTTGTTGGGTTTCTCAGCTGAGAAAGAGGTCCTCCTGCTCCTTTGTCTCATTTTGCTTCACATCAATGCTGTAATCAACACGTGGCAATTGGAAAACGTGGAAATCAAAGTCTTCTAAGGGAAAGCAGCTGGTTCATGCAAACTATAAGAAGGATACACAAGGGCATTAGGTTTTTCATAAGTATGACACCTATCTTCTCACATGGACATTTTCCTGCTCTTGTTTTTAAAGAAATTAACATTCCTTTTAAAATCTAAGCTCTCTTTCCAGTTGGCTGGGTGTGTCTCTCACAGGGTCTTCCAGTTAAAACAGTCAGCTGGAGTATTGCTGACTTCAGGTTTTGTCACTGCTGCCAAGACGAGTACTCTGAAGCACTAATGCTGTTCAGTTCAGCTCAACAGGATATTTTCATATCATTCCTAGGTACCCATCATATTAAAATGGATATATGAGTCATTAAAAAAATAACATATTTTTAATTCTCTTTTTTCCATGGCTAGCATCAAGGAAACAGTCATCCTGTGCTACATTTAAATATCACAAAATTCACTTGTGTTTCAGAAAGACATGTTATTCATGCTCACACACGCATGCATACAAATCTCATGAAAAATATTACATCTGAAGAGGATAAATATTGATTATTCCTCCAAGGGGATGCATGACATGGATCCTTTCAGGCCAACTTTTTATTCCCTCACTGTGAAAAGAGATAACCTGCAGCTTGAAGAAATTTTTGCATGAATAAGGAAAAAAGAAGCAGAACCCAAGAAGAATTTGAGGTAAATTCACTGAGATGAATTTAAGACCAGTCCCTGAGTAACCTCACTCTCATCTAGTATTAATTTTCATCTCTTTGCTGATAATCCTGTAAGCACTCTCCATTTCAGACTAAGTCTTTCCTTCTCATACCTTTTCATGTGGCACAGCATCGTCCCATGTTTAACACAGAGAAAGTGTTTATAGTCTTCACCTATAATTCTTTATTTTAGGTCCTAGCTTTTATCTACACTAGCAAACCAGCAAATTCAGCTCTCTTCACAAATCCAAACAATTAACCAGATTTCTTACCTTCCTCTAACATGGTTTGTGGCTCCTTTCCTTGCTGATAATGCAATTGCTTTTCCAAGCTGTGAGCTGTACCACGTCCCTCAGCAACCATTAGAATGTGTACTTGGTCCTCTAAAGAATAAAACTGATTCTCCATCTCTGCCCATAATTCCTTGTTGCAGGCAATTCCCTGACTACGCAGTGTAGCTCACAGTCTTTAATGTGGCACAGGCCAGAGCCTTACATAAATAAAATGAAATAAATCCTTCCTATTAAATGTCCAGTCAGGGAAAATTATTTGAGAACATTGGCCATTAAAATAAGGATAAGCTTTAGTGCAGTTTAGAGATTTTTTTCAAACAGCTGTGCTGTTATCCCTCATTTGAAAAACTTTAGCCTTTTTATATCAGGATCTATTGTTCATTTTTTGGAAAGAAGAGGAAGTGCATTAGATACTGGAGAAAGTTTAAAATAAAACAAAACTCTGGCTTCAAAAAAATCTTATAATCCAATTTACTGTAACCTTGCACAGCAACTGCAGAAGAGCTATTGACCGACTCAGTCCAGTGTTCTGCTCATCTGCCAAGGTTAGCACATAAAAGCCAAGCCACTCTGGACGAGAGAGTGTTGGTGGATATAAATCAGTGTCATGCCTTAGGCCAGTGGCACACATGGCCATGTTTCCTCAGCATTACCTCTGAAGATGGGGTCTTTCGGTCTGTCCTGAACTGGCAGGCAAAGCAAGTACTGTGAGGACTGAGTTGTGTGATGGGTTTAGGATTCTCTGTAGAGAATAAGAGTATTTTCTTCTTTTTGCAGGCTACATTTGTTTCTACATTACTGCATATTTTCTAATTTTTTTCCATCTGTCACCATACTGAAAGCAGTTTGCCAGGGACTGGTTCTGATTCTATGCAGCCTTGTGTATTCAAAATAATTTAATAGATATTTGAGATGGAGATGCAGTGCCTATACAAGTGTGTGCCAAAATGCCACTTTCTACACTGAACAGCACCAATATTCCTGCATAAAAATGTCATACTTCTGGTGGCTGTGACAGCTCAGACATGCCCTTGATGAGATAGTTTCTACTTGCTCTGGAAAGCAGGCTGGCCCAGGAGACCTGTGAGAGCCAAGCTACAAGTGACTGCTTGGACCACTGCTGGCATGGACAGTACTAAATTGCCATGACAGATGACAGTCTGCATCTGCTTTTCCTGTGAAACATCAGCTCTGATTGAGATGGGAACTCATCAAGAGGTAACATTTCTATCCACTATATGCCTTTTTGATGCTCCCATGGATGCAGAAGTTCAGAACTGAATTAATCTGAATTCACACAAACTCACTCCTGAGGAGCTGAAAGAATTAGCAGTGAAGGACACCATCCTCCCCAAGCATGTTCTACCTCCCGTCACAGCTCTTATTTAGCACTGGATGACTAACACACTCAAAGCCATATTTAGGAGAGGAAAGCCATAGTTCTCCTCAAAAGAGAATTCCCTATAAGTCAGTATGGATCTTTGATCCCCAAGAAGCTGCATCTGCTGGATCCCAGTGTCTTCACTGGAAAATCTGGATGACAAAGCTGATGAAGAAGCAGAAATATCAAGAGTGGTGCTCCAAAGGAAAATAAATGCAAATAAAGAAAATAAGGGACACTAGATTGCCTAGAGAAAAGAAACTAGCTTGCTAGTCATGAGGACTGCAAGCCAAAGAAAGCCAAAGAAAGAACTAGGGGTGAAGTTTTGTACATGTTTTCATAATAGCATTCAGAATCATGATTAACACAATCAGTAGTATAATCTCCTAATTGCTGCAGTAAGAGGTTGGTATTTGTGTGTACATGCTGAACATACATGGAAACAGGCAGGAAAAATAAACATAAATTAATAACTCCACGATGCAATATACATGACAATGTACTAGGGGGCTCATTAATAATGGAACATGTGCAAAAATAAACTATAGCAGAATCCAAATAAAATGAACCTGGAGTGGTCTTGCAATGTAATTTTAACTGATGTGATTAAACAAACATGTGACAAAGTAATAGTAAACACATGCATTCAACCACTGCGGAATTCAGGACTGGCCTCTCAGACTAAGAAACCACAATTTTATATAATTACCTTTTTAGGACAAGCTAATGCCTAGTTACTGGTAAAATGCTTTCTTAAGCAAGTATCTAAATACTGCCCTGGAATAGCGGTGTTTGCAAATTACTATAAAAAAGAAAGCTTCTTTTCCTTTATCAGTGATGCAGATCAACAATTTTTTTTCTTGTTGTAGAAACATTTTTCACTGTCAGAAAGATGGAACCTCTAGATGTAAATGCCTCTAAAATGTACATGGTGCTTATGTATAAACTGTAAGATTGAAAAGAACAAGAGAAAATACATACCCTAGACCTTAAAAAATAACTTAACTATTTTACAACAAATGAGCAAACTTACCAGAATCTCCCCAAATATACTATCTTCTGAAAATTCATACAGACACCCACTGCAATACCTGCGTAATAAATCCATGGCTCAGCCTGTGTCACATGGGATTCACATCCCCTAACTGCCTCCAGAAGTTGCAGTTGCATACTGGGCACACATGCACCTCCTGAAATTCTCACCTCTCCCGTCTCCTAACCATCAAAGGCAACCAAACAGAAATATTTACGTTTTGCAAGGCCTTATGCACTGAGGATGATATTTAGAAAGTCCTCACAATCCCAGTGCATCAGTGTTCCTCTCACAGAGCTGCTCCTCTGCTGTGTCAACCCAAATCTCCCACTCAATTTGTGCTGTGGGAGGTGACACACTTATTTGCAAAGACTGCTGTCATCACACATCCTGCATTGCCACTCACTGCAGCAAGGCCTGTGGTGGGGTCAAGTGTGGGGCACGCGCTTTCCTTTTTGTGCTGCTGCCGTCTTTTATCGGAATCTGGAGAAATCATGATATTAATCTCAAAAAAATAAAATACTGTGTTTCTCTACAGCCCTCTGCTCATGACAGTCAGTGTCTTCATGTGCCCTGCTGAACTCCCAGGTATGGATGCACTCCTCAGCCACATCTCTCTTTGATGTCACCATGAAATCAGGTGCATGCAGATATACCTTCGCCCCCTCAGCCACATGCTTTCTGGTGTGTCAACAAAGCCTCCTGTTATTTCAAGAATTTACAGCCTGTCAACAAAGTTTTTGCGGTTAAAAGTTCATAGATCTGGGATAGAAGATGGCAGCTGAGAGAACCATAGATTTCTATGCACAAATGTTTATGGATACTGTTCAATAAAAACAATAGTGCATGATACTGCTCACACAGAATTTACTGTAAAACAATCAATTACTTCACTGTGATAAAGTTCATCTCCAGGTATAAATTAACATCTACGTAAGTGTTTGAAAGTATTTTCTTTATTTACTTTCCAACATCTGCACAGGAAATACTAGCTGTATCTGGCTTACAATTCAAGGGACATGCTATTTTTAAGCAACATAGTCAAGATGAATTTAAGATTATTATGTTTTATTAAATCAAGAACATTTGGGTAGGCTATAAAGTTTACAAATAGGCTTCTAACCCAGACAACAAGAATTTTTTTACAATTATTTTTTTACTTTTTGTCACATCTTCTAGGAAGTCTTCTTACTGTGAACACATCTCACACATAAACATGAGTATTATATACAAGCACCAGGAAAGACTAACAGATAGAGAAAGTTTACTGTGCAGCTGAATTACTTTATTGGCTGCCAGAGAGAAAAGGAGACTGATATAGTCTGTTGGATCCGTATTGTCTTGCAAACTAAGCACATGCTGACTACTAAGCAGTATAAGAAATTAGCATTGGTGTGGCCTGTGACTTTCAGAATGAGAGAATTAGACGGATTTCAAAGACAGGGCAGTTTTCACCAAAATCGACCAAATTTCAGCCATCTAATCACCATTTAATATGTGCATTAAATTGTGCTCTTAGTTCTGCCTCTAGAAATTGTTACCAGTCCTTTGAAAAAAAGCAAGAAAGCAAGAAAGCAAAAATGTTGTATCATATAAATTATTGAAATAACCCCTAAGAGGTACTTAATGTAAAAATCCATTACCTAAACAGGATCACCAAATAGCAATAGAGTATTTTGGCAAGAAACATCTGTAAATGTATCGATTTTTCTTTTCTTTTAAATAAACTAGTACATACCTAATAAAACTGCTGAATCCTTTTCAGTACAAGATTAAACAAAAGTGGTATATACGAATCCTGTGGAGAAGAAACTGGCATAAAATCACAGATGTAAAACACAGCAAGGGGGTGTTGAATTTCAGATATAAAAGTAAGAAAACACAATATGCATTGCTCATAAGCTTATCAATCATTCACATAAGAAAACAAATAAAATGAGCACTGATTCATTTTCCAAAGAGTGACACTGGCTTCCTAGAGACAAATGTCAGACCAGCACACTCAAGGGAGCCCAGTATTGGATGAACAGGTCCATGTGTTCACACAGACTCTGCCCTGTGGGCTAGATAAAGCCACATTGTCACCTGTGCATCAGCTCACAGGCTTGTCTGATGAACAGTAGTTCCTAAATGAGCAAGTTCATGAGTATTGACAATTTCATGATCTGGCCCTGTGTGAATCAGTATCACAGAATCAGAATGATTTGGGAAGGCATCTGCTTCCAACCTCCTGCCATGGTCAGGGACACCTTCTGCTAGACCAGGTTGATCAAAGTCCTGTCCAACAGGACCTCGAACATTTCCAGGAATGGGGCATCCACAGCCTCTGGACAATCTGTTTCAGTGTTCTACCATCCTCTCAGTAAAGAATTTTTTCCTAATATCTAAACTGAACCTGCTGTCTTTCAGTTTAAAGCCATTACCCCTTGTCCTATTACTATGTGCCCTTGTAAAAAGTTCCTCTCTGGATTACTTGTAGCCCCCTTTAGGTACTGGAAGGCTGTTAGAAGTTCTCCCTAGAGTCTTCTGTTTTCCACACTGACCAACCCAAGCTCTATCAGCCTATCTTCAATAGGAGATATCCTCCAGCCTCCTGGTCATCTTCATGGCCTCCTCTGGACCTGCTCCAGCAGGTCCACATCTTGCTTGTGCTGAGGACCCCAGAGCTGGCTGCAGCATTACAGGGGGGGGGGGTCTCTCCAGAGCAGGGCAGAGGAGCAGAATCCCCTCCTTGCCCTGCTGCCCACCCTGCTTTGGATGCAGCCCAGGACATGGGCTGTGAGTGCACATTGCTGGCACATGTTGAGCTTCTCAACAATTTTCTTTGGGAACCCCGAAAGAGTATGTCCTACGCTGCATGTGAGTATTGGCAGGTCACTTGGGAAGCCATCTCTTCCCTCCGTTGTGCCCAGCACACTACGCAGCTTGGTGTCACTGCCAAACCTAACGAGGATATACTCAATCCTACTGTCCATGTCACCAACAAAGATGTCAAGCATCATGTCCTTGGAGACAAGATTTACCAATGCAGATAAATGCAAACCTCTCAGTGTCTGATTATATGGAATGATAAATGCACCCACAATTCCTTCAATGCCTATAGGACGGTGAATATTCTAGGATTTACTCAGGCAAAACACAGAATTTAATGAAAGGAACTTATCAGTAGGAAAGTCTTACTTATATAAACATTACTAACATTGTGTTGCCAGAAGAGTGTTTGACATGAATGCTATAAACAAAATACTAAAGAAAAAAAGCAGGGGTTTTTTTGTTTTTGTTTTGCTTCTGAATTTCCTGTCTTCCTTCCTTCCCTCCTTGTAATAGGTCTTGAGAGATTGCCCTTTTGCATGTGAACCAGACAAATTCTTGGCAATTTCTTATACAGGAGAGCTACCATAATTTCATGCCTCTTCAAACACACAGTAAAAGCAATCAAGGGAAAAAGAAATTAAAAACTAATTCTGCTATTTATTCTCCTCATTTATTTTATCAGTCATCCCACTGTCACACTGAATAATAATCAACAGGACTTGATACACACACTTAGCAGAGGGCAGACATCTTTGGGGCTTTCCAGAGAAAACTGCAAGCCCCAGGCAAATACTGATTCTCAAGGAAAGATTGGATTAATCACAGCAAATGTGATGCCAGTGTTAGCATTTCTGTTCACTCAGCTATCTAGGCAAGCTAACCATGATGCAAGTTTACCTCACTAATCATGTCAATACAGGGGAAAAAAAAGGGCTTCAGAGCAGTTTACTACCACAGAAAGTTCCTGGTATGTGGAAGGCAAAGTAGACAGAGTGTCTACAAAGAGGTATAAAATTACAACAGAACTATTGTGACAGACTACAGATAATTATTGCTTATAATGTCTGGCTGCAATTATTCAATTTTGTACCATTTCACATTTAGTAGCTTAGCACTGGAATTAGGAGGCTAAAGATGACTGTTTGGAGGAATTCCATTTCAGTCTCAGTCACTTTATGGTATTGGTTCAGAATGCCTCCGACAAAACACAAGGTCAAAATAAAACCATTTAGTTTTCTTTTGAGATCCATTCTTGCTGGGGAAAACTGCCCAAGCAATTCTAGCCTTAGAGAATATTAAAAGCCCGAGAGTTTTTGTTGTGTTTTCTTTTTGCTTGTTTTGTTTGTATGATTATTTGCTTTGTCTTTCTATCAAATTAGTTGTGAAAATAATTTGCAAGGTTAGATATGACTGTACAGAAATTTCTGTTTTGAGTGGTGCCTGGATGCACATTTAAGCCTCAGCTGTCATTTGTGTGAAGCATATCTTTAAGACAATGGCACTCCTGCACCTCTTGATGGACCAGCACACAGTCAGCTCCAGAAGAATCATTTTGCTCAGTTTAACAGTAGAATAACTTCAAGTGGACAAAGCAGAATGGAATGAAATACCCCTAGCCCTATAGGACTAGTATTACAAAGGTCTCTTAAGGCATTTGTTGTGATTTCTGTAAGTGCCCATAATATTCTCTTCAGAAAATTAAAATGACACAACTAGAATCTTTTTAAAACATCTCTATATATTCATTTGCCTTTGCATCACTGTCTAACCACCTTCACAAACCTGACCCTTAGACATTTTGCTCCTACCAAGGGAAATTTTCTGTGGCCATTTTTATACCATTTTCTGTACAGAGTTCTGAGACACCATTTAGGATATTGACTTAGGCCAGGGGCTGTCTGAAGCCGTCTTGTGCTCCTTTACAGTGAAAGGGAACAGGTTATCATTTACTGTTCCTCTGAGTGCAGTATTTCCTTGAACCATTTCACTAAAGTACACCTGTCTGTGACATTTAGAAGCAAAACTCACTGGAAATGAAACACCAAGAAGAAACACACTGACCTAGTGAAGCTCCAGACATCAGAGAGCTACTTCCTGACAACTTGGCCACCCCCTCTTTGCATCCCTCTTGAACAGCTGACAAGGGACAAAGACCACCAAGACCAGTAGCTCTTCATTTGTCAACACTTCTAGATATGGAGTTGAGATCAGAGGCATCCTGCATTTCACAGCATGCCCCATGTACCTCAGCACAACAATCTCATTCTTACAGTAAATTTCAGAGCAGTATATAACATCTCCAATGTGGTCAATTTTAACATTGGCTCTCCTTTTCCTACTCCACTTCAGAAGGATCCAAGGAAGAGCTGAGGTAGATCTACCTACCTCTGCACAAGTGCTACATATTTCAGTGTGCACAAAGCACTTTTAGGAACTTCTAGGAGCCAGTGTACTCAAACGCAGAAAATTCCAAAACAGCTAAATTTCATCACTGTTCATCCTTTCCCTTTCCTCCTGGGAATTAGGCTCTGTACTTTCAAAATTTTTATTCTTTTTACCTCGATTCCAGAAATCTCTTGCCCATATGCCTCCCCACGCTTTTTCTCCTCCAAAACATGGTCATTCAGGCTGTCTACGTCCATCATGAGATGCAACATATGACCCCTGACTTTGGAGTGCTCCAAAAAGGCCACAGGAAGTGCTCCAGAAGACACATGGCTGCCTAACAACTCTGAGAAGCTGATAGCACTCATTCAAGAGCCCCAGAGCACCCCAGTTTTACTGCTGCTTCTTTAAAAACATTCATTGCTTTTGTAACCTGACTAGATGCCTATCTTGCATGAGTCACGTAAATACTTTTTCCAAATACAGACCCAAGTATCCTTACACAAAATACCCACTTCAGACAAAGTTTTAATGCAGTTTTAGAAATAATATTATTATCACGATTAGTGATGTCCTTAAATACACATGAAACATTTCACTGAAGAACTGCTTGGTCTTTAAAGGAAATTTGCTTTTTCCCCTGGATATAGTTTTCTCCTAGCAGAGGAAAAGAATTATGCCGTCCAAAAGGAGCATTATAAATTTTACTACTGGGCTAAATACAATGGTGCATAAATCTGGCAACTGTGAAGTCTTGTTAAATAGATAAATGTTTAGGGTTTTAGCCCTGCCATTTATCAAAAGGACCTTCCACTACACTCTTCATCCTGACTGCTGTGAGCATTTTTAATGTTGGAATAAAACTCATTTGATTGTTTGAAAAATACCTGTAGAAAACTAGGCTCTCGCAGATAAAAATACTTGCCTTCATAGTTTAATGCAAGTCAGCAGCAGCCTGCTGGGTTCCCAGACTCAGAGAAGTTCATGGCCATGTCTGAGTCTCTTCCAAAGCACTCATTTGGTTCTCTAACACAAATATAAAATTTAAAAAAAAGTAGAGCAAAAGCTTTAGCTCTGTCTGTACTACTATTCAGGAAATCTGCTGCCCACTCTCGATCTTCAGCTGCTGGCCCAAAAACTTCCTCAGTTATTGCAGATTTTTTCCTGCTGATACAGTCATCCCTTGTATCCCTTGCATACAAGGACACATGCTGTTAGCCAGTGGTCAGTGTCTGTGGATTTCCCAGTATCTGGGACTCCAAGTCCAGAGGTGAAATGCAACCTTACCCCATGAGCTCATGGTCTACCTGTAATGCATCATAATGCACATTCATGCCAACTGCCACGAGCCCAAAGCCCAGCTCAGAGACTTTCCTCTAATCACTTCTCAACGATGAAGACTTTCCTGGGCATCAGTTCACAACATGTTTCCTCATATTTTATTTGATAAATTATATGTAAGAGTGAATGGGGAGTCAACATGTCCCTTATGTTAGTGAATATATAGCACCACTTCTTCACCACTGTAACCATAAAAAGTTCTTTAGTTTATTGTCTTTACCAAGTTAAATCAAATTTAATATTAAAGGAACATGTCATGTCACTTATCCAGAAACCACCATTCACAATTTAGAACACCATAAAAATGATAATAAGAAGAGAAATTATATTTCTCATTGACTGGCACAGTACAAATGAAGCTTATTCCTTTTTATTAAGCACTTATAAGGTCCTCATACCCTCTTATCTATTGCCTGAGGCACTTATTCTCTCCAAGAAGAATCACTATTAATCCTTGTTTGTTCCAAGTCCTCAGAGTACAATAATGTGCCCAGAAAAAGGTGCCATTTAATTAAATAATTTAACATTATTACAGTTAGAATCAGTGTGGGCTAGCATAGATTACTTGTGGCTTTTTCTTTAGAATGCCTGGAAATTTGTTCACAATAAATATCCCCAAATATTATGATTATTATGTCAGAGATGGCACAAAAGCAGAGAAATCTAGCCAAAAATTTGATCATAGGTTTTGGAGATTCTGGTTATAGACCTATGAACCTTTACCATTTGTTCATTGGTACATCTTAAACAGATCTTGGATTTATCTGACTTTTTGGTATTTTTCAAATTCCATCTTGAGAAAAGATATTTTTCGAATGTGGGAGATTCTTCTGTGGTTTACATGGACTACAACTCTCCTGTGCAGGGAATCTCTCCTCTGTGTCAGAAATTTGCAATGCCCTGAAGCACTGAATCCCATAACCACAGCAAGCAAGGAAGAAGATTGCACAAACACATTTAAAATCCTTCTCCCTCTGTATCAAAAGGGCTTGTGTAGAACAGATGCTCTTTTACAGGAAAGAAAAGTGAAAAAAGGTGGTCATGATAAAGACCTGCCCCAGACATCACCGAGGCAAACTGCGAGCAAACAAAAAATTGCAGTGCTAAAGCAACAGGAACATCTCTGCAAGAATGTGGTATTAATGGAGCTTGCTTTTTTTTTCTTTTTCTTTCTTTCTTTGTTTTTTTGTTTTTTTCTTGCTTTCATCCCTTCCCTATGTGTGTGTGTTTGCATACTTACATTCTTAGTAGAAAAAGGCCCAGAATAATTTGAAATTTCAGACTGAATTACCTCAAATCTTCTGGCTTAAAAGTAGAATAAAATAAAGTGGTGAGACTCTTAGAGAACATCATCCCTGGAGTGCTCCTTAACAGCATTTCTTTAGAAATGGGGGAAATAGTTTGGATTGCTCCTCTTCTCAGGCAATACGAACACACCAACAGCTTAAGAAATGATTTAATCTACATAAACAGGAAATTCTGTGTGGGATACTCACTTCTCTTGAAGCTGAATAATTCTATATAAAATTTTTAGCTGTAGAGGGGAGACCAACAAAAAGACTGATTGTAGGAAAGCTTGTTTTCTATGGAATGTATGGAGAATATCAAGTTCTCAAATCATATGTCACAGAGGAATTAAAGGTTTTCCTAAAGGTGCAACAACACAGGACATTCCTATTCTTGGTTGCCTAAAGCTAGCACTTCCTGAAAGGCACAAATTGCATTTCAGGCTGGTGCTCTGAATCACAAAGTCAGTTTGCACTTGGATCTTTCATATGCCTCATAATGAGTCATTCTCTTTATTTCCTTCTTACATATTTTATACAAAACAGAAAATAACAGAAAAACTAGCAGCAACATGATCTTGAATACCCTAATTTATAATCAGCTTGCAAAGAGAAACAGACCCTTGAGACAGCCAACATGCAAGCTGGTAACAAGCAAAGGGTAAAAAATGAGCCTTGATAAATAGGCATGGATGAAGTTTTACCCTTTTCTGGAGCCTGGAAATCTCAGCATAGGTTCACACCATCACTTGGAGTCAACCTTAGCACTAGTAACTTCTGAACAAGTGTGCAAAACCTTTCACCAAACCTCTTGCACAAGTAGTTTCTCTCCTCTGGATCAAGAAACCCTGATGAATGATGATGTATATTATCAAAAATGTCTCACTGAAGAGCACCATGCACAACATAAAATGTGGTCTATCACACCCTCCTCCTCAGCAGTGCACAAGAGACATAGAGGACCAGGCTTTGCACACCTTTTCTTGTCCCATATCTGCCCACTACTGGCCATATCCATGAGAACTCATTTATTCCCACGTGGTTGCGGCGATCCCAGGCAAAGTGAGCCACTGATTAAGACATCTGTCATCCAGGGTAACACAGGAGGGGCACCTCTGAGCTCATGAAGCAAAGGGGAGGGGAAAGGTAGCCTCTGTATCATCTCGTCTGCCCCACGCCCAAATCTCATGAAGCACACATCCAATGCACTCTAACAGACCAAGCTGTCAAAAAACCACCCATTAAACTATCCCAAAGTCCCTGTTTCTTTTGGTTTAGGGCATCTTCCCCGTTCTTATCATCCTGTAGTTACAGATCTGAGAAAGGGGATGGTTCCTGGGACTTCCCTGAAGGAGTCACACATCATATGGAAAGCTGCTGTGAATGAAGTATGTGAAGGCTCATACACTGTAGTGGAGATGGTTTCATGATGCTCCCCAATATTAACAGAGATCAATCCCAAATATCAGACTGTTTAGATCGTGGTTTTAATAGGAGTTTTAACCTCCTTTATGACCAGCCTTTTTATGTAATCCTTGAAACACAGCAAGTGTGGATGTCTGTCACTCCTGCACTGTGAAGTGGAGCTTAAGCTCCAGCTGTAATTGTGAGAGTTAAAAGAATTTTGTTAATGACCACAGATACTATCTGAAGAATGGACACAAGGGAGGATTTTCCAGTGAAGTGCAAAAAACATGTTTGTGGCAGGAGAATACCTCAAAATACTCAGGACTGTGTCAACTCCAACCTCAAAGCAAAATCCCTGTGCCCTGGGACAGGATGAACAAAGCCTAAAGGCAGATTTTTACAGGGAGTAGGGAGAGATGTTAAAATCTTTTCATTTTCTTTTCTAGTCCCTCAGTCTCTTTTTGTGACAGAGAGAAGTTCACATCTGAATTACCTAAATACAGGAATTTTCAAGGCAAAGGAGAGAGACCAGCTCTGGTAAATTAGTTAATTCCTCTGGCTCATTATAGCAGCAGCAGGTTCAGACAAGCCAAGACTGGCTGTTATTGCAAATGTACAGCGTAGGAGGAAAAAAATACCAGTGTGAAGGTTTGGACCTTTTCTTCTTAAAGTTGCTTTAATTAGAAAACCAGACTCTGGGAGGCTTTATACTGTGAAAATCCAATTGTTAAAAAGGATTGGGGTTGGAAGACTCGCATCTGCCCATCAAGTTACTGAGCTGTCCATCCCGTATATCTCAGTTTGTGTCCTTTGTCCAAAGTGGCTCTTATCGCCTGGACATTTATTCCACAGACACAAAAGCCACTTTGAAGACACAGCTCTTTGTTCACCTTCAAACACTCTTTCTGGTGTCAGTTTAGGAGTATTGAAATTTGTCTGCATTGCTTGTTTAAAAAAAAAAGTTGCACAGGTGGCTGGAAGACAGAACAAGCCCTTGTCTGGCATTTCTGCATTGCTTTATGTTGCAAGAAGGCAGTGGTAAGCAGCGGGAACCCACCCCAAGAGGAAGAGAATGCATGCCAAAAGGGTCATGGGGCCAGCCCAGAGAGGAGAGCTGTGGCTCCTTGTGTTGGCTATTGGTGCATGGGCTGGTGCACAGGCCATGGATGCCTGAGCTTTGCAATTCATATCCCTCTGTGCTTGTGCAAGTGCTGTTAATGCTTTGGAGCCTCTTGGAGTCTGCATGTGCGCAGACCAAAGAAGGAGAGACAGCTCAGTTCTTCACAAAGACAGCAAACTCACACAACAAACACAACACACACGAGCACAAGAAGCCTGACCAGCTCAGGTTATGGGCAAGAGGGACCACAGATGGGCATTTACTCATGCAATATGTGAATAACCCCCTTATGTACCATTTTTTGGTTCCACTATTACAGGTCGTGCATGAAAAAAGCAAAAATTCCATTTCCTTGTCTTGTTGTTAGAACTGCAATGACTTTAGCCCTTGGAAGCATTGATGGAAGATTTGCCTCTACTTCAAAACTGTTAAAATATTGTTAAAACAACATTTTTAACATTTGGATGTTAAAAACTGATTAATATTTTGCACAATCTTATATAAGCAGCCTATGCTGAAAGATTCTGGGGAGACAGGGAGAGAATAATCCAGAGAAAATTTAAATCTGAGTGAAAATTAAAATTATATGAGGCAAAAGAAGCAATAGCGTTGCCAACGTAAACGCCACATTTCTCTTGAAATTCCAACAGAAATTAGAACTCAGTAGAAAACACAAGTTTAGATATTAAGTAGAAGAAAATGCACATATATACTAATGTTTACATGGGTTTTGTTTTGTTCAAATCATCAAAGGAATTGGGGGCAGACATGAAGGATGAGGAGGGCATGATGGAGGAAAAACATCAAAATAGTTTGGCATCCCTCCAAGACTAGTTAGAGATATTCACAAATCCTCAGGGACCCTAAGATCTCCCCAGTTTTAATGATAACACAGTCACAGGACTTCATTAGCCTTATTATGACAAATTATTTCTCTGCTGTGGGATTTTAGTCATCAGCCAATGATTTTGACTGTGTTAGGAAGTGGGAGCATTCCTCCAAACTTTGTTTAAAATGCTAGTGTCACCCAGAGGTGATGCATCAGCAACCTACATTGCTATGAATATTTTTGCAAGGTCTGCCCAAAAATAAAACTTCTCTCAGACACTAACACGATTCATACAGAGGGTGTGATTGAGCTGAAAGGGAAGGCAAAAAAGAAAAAAAACATGAAAGAAGGAATAAGTTTGAATCTCCATGGAAGATAAAGCAGGATGAAAACAGGAATTAAAAGCAGTGAGTAAATGTGGTTGCAGTTGCAATATTGAATACATTAAACTTAATTATTGGAATCTCCCTGTTAAACAATGTCAGATATTTCTGTGCAAATATTTTCTGGTAACCTATTAATTGTCATTGTCAATGCCACTTCTGCAAACTGACTTCCAAGCTGAGCTCTGATTCTCCTGGGACATATTTAATCAAATTTATTGCTTGAGTGTAGCTTCACCACTGCGTTTTGGGAGTCGTGCTAAGACTCTTCTAAAGACCATAGCTGATGGGACTTTTTGTGTCCAAATAAGTTTGAAAACCTGTATCTTTAATAAGTAGTTCTGCCTGTGATCCCATAGAAGTACCTGCAGGTATCTGCATGATATCTGCTGTAGCAGTGGGTAGGAATAGGGAGTAGATCAGGCTGATGAGCATAAACACATGCACGGTGTCCATGAACAGTTATGTGGGCAACCTTTGAATCAAGATTTTTCTTATCAGTGGCGGGAGAGTGGGCTTCAGGTCTCTCTTGTAGCAGTACTTGGATGGAAATCTTAACTGTTTAAAATAAAAATTCAGTGAGAAGCTAAACTCCTCTGTGACAGTGCAAGAGATGGACTTGAAGTGAACTGATACCCCCCGAAATATTCCATTCAATATCAGTTTATTTTAGGTCATTCTTAAAAGCACTTAATAATATTTTCAGAATCTTTAGTAGCTCACCTCCAGTTCAGATTCTTTACTAATATACATTTATGCCTACAGTTCTGTTTTTGGTGAAAAACTGTGTAAAGAAAAGGTCTCAGTACTAACTGAAACATGCCATGACTTTTCCCTCTTGACACTCCTGGATCATGGATTGATAGGCAGCTAGAAATTTTGCCAAATCAAATTAGCGTACCCTGAACAGGCTGAGCTCATCAAGCTTTTTGTCTTCTGCTCTCAGCCCAGCAGGTATCTGCTCACTGCCCTGGTTTAAATATAGTGAAGCTGATCCTTACATGAGTGGTGAATCAAAGTTTGGTCTGACCTCCTCAGAGGCATCTTCTAAGGCTGAGTGCCAAGCCCAAGGCTACAAACACAGGACAGGCCTTTATTGGGTTTGAAGAAGGCTCAACTCTCATATTGAATATCTGACAATGCACAATGAAGACCAGGGATTTATGGCATCCAGCTTGGGAGGACTTGAATGCATTGGTAACACCAAGAGATCCAGCTGGAGCTGCCCAAACTTTGCTGAGGATCAGCAGTTTTAGAACAGTATAAAACAATGCATTTTACTGAACTTCCAGGTGATGAGATATGGTCATTACATCTGAACAGACTCTGCATAGGGTCTGTTTCATCTTAGATATTCACCTTCATTCAAAACTGCTAGCACACATACAGAGAAGACTGAGACTTCTCCACAGATAGGTATTTGCTCTTTGTCTCAATTTATTCATGGGAATGAAAGCTTGTGTTGCTGCTAGCCTTCAGTAGCTACAAATGACAGCTTTTCAAAAGGGGAAGGAATAATCTTGCTTTCCTTACATACCTGTATTTGAATTAGATTTCAGAGCATTTACAGCTCAAACACAGGGATATCAGATCAGTCTCTCAGTTCCTAGTCAGTTTGCAGCAGTGGCATTGACAATGACAATTAATAGGTTACCAGAAAATATTTACACAGAAATATCTGACATTGAGTAAACAGGGAGATCCCAATAATTAAGTTTAATGTATTCAATTTTGCAACTGCAACCACATTTGATGGAAAATATTCCCTGTCATTTTCTGCAAATATCTATAATAAGAATCAGAAATGTGATGTAGCTTAAGCAGCTTGAGAACTTACTGATTCCTAAGTTTTCATAACAACTTTCATTTCACAGATAGAGCAATTGCCTTTAAGATGGACAAATACATATGTGTTTATATCCACATTTAAAGTTTTAAAGAACAGTTCTGGGATCAGATTTCTCCATTTTATGGGTTACTGTGGAAACAGATTAATCCTTTGGAAATAAAACCCCATGTTTGACTATAATGCAAAGAACAATCCATAGCATGAAAGGAAAGAACAGCTGGGAGTTGGAATAGTGTAAGCTGACATGTCAGACAGTAGCCAGACAAAGTGAGCCAGGGACTGTCTGAAAAACAGAGGGGGGGGGGGGGGGGGGGGGGAGAAAAAGTAAGAACTAAGCACTGTCAACAAAGTCTACAAAATGGTCCAGCTGTTCACTCTCATCATAACTAAAAAAATAAGGCGAGAATTCCAGGACTGAGGATTAAATTTATGAAGAGAAGAAAACCTGAATGGAAAAAGTGAATAGTATTTCAGACAAAGCAGACCCTGTGCGGAGGTCTTTGTTCAGAAATAACTTGGAAAGCACAACACTGGGTTCCGGGCAAAACACACATCCCTCCACAACCTTTCTTATAAATGGCCAAAAGGAATCTTAATACACTGAATTAAGCAGACTTTTACAGAAAACATGGTTTGTATAATTTCATTGTTTCGAGCTGAGCATTAATGTCCTAGACAGATAAACAGATTTAGAGAATTTGAGAGAAGGCATATCCAGCACTGCAGAAAGGGCTAAAAGGTGAACAAATTTCACCGCAAATCTCTGCTAAAACCTGAAATGAAAGCCCAAAGGACTTCTGATATACTGTAAATAGTCAGCCAGTTCCTAGAGTCTTAAGTGATGTCTGGTCTTTTGTTCAGACAATGGACAATTGAATCCAAGATGAACGGTTCCCAGGATTACGTGCACACTGAGCAGCACAGAGGGAAAGAGAAGTGTTAGAGAGGTTAATTCAGAGACATGCTTACCTCCCAGACAAAGGCATTCTGCAGTACAGAACCTGATTAGGGACTCTTCAAGAAATACAAATAATGTCATTCACATTGCATAAGCAGCTGGGACTGTGTATGTGTGCATATTTAGGAAATAATAATGAATGCACTTTCTTCTCATTGATTTTTTTTCTTTTTCCTTTGAATAACATCTCCTGTCCAATGATCTCTTAGGAGCAAAGCCAGCTAAATAGCTAGCAAAATGATTGATTTAGAAGTTGCTTTGTTTCCATTGTCTATGAGATCACTCCAGGCATTCAGCAACCTAATCTGTTAACTCCAGTATCAGTAAGTATATTACAAATATGGAATAAAACCCATAAATGATTAGTGAGGGAACTTCATATTCTTTAGATGAAGCTAATTATGAGTGTGGATTTCATTAGTGATAGGACAGCTCTGAAATATCATTCATAGTTATTCATCCATGGTCTGGTACCCAAAGATAACACTTGCAAATGTCATGGTAATAATAGGATAAACAGGTTGAACTAATATCCAAAACAGCATGTCATCTGGGTTTTCAATATTACACTTGGTGCCACTTAAATGAGTAGGATGGGATGAAGAGGAGGCCCAGATATCCAAAGCTTTCATAAATCTCTCACTTTTATCACAGTCATGGTGCATTTGTGCATGTCATCCAGCAGTTCTTGCTTTTGTTTATGTCCAGCAGCTTCATCACCTTTGCCAAACATGCCTTGAAGTGCACTAATTCACTTGGCTTTTTTTATTTTTTTAATTTATTTTGCTAGATAAAAATCCACCCCATCCATCTCTCCTGACTTGCACAGTCTTTCTGTATATTTCCCTTACCACTCTCCTTACCTGAAAGATTACAGCTATAATCATGGATAGGGCCAGGTTCCCAGGGAAACTGTGTGGACTGTGGTGCAGCAGGCAAGGAGGCACGTCCAAACAGGATCCTAGGCCCCACATAAAGGAGCCCACAGAATTATATCCATGTGCACAAAAGTCAGGCTTGCATCAGGCAAAACTTGCATGGTTGAAATTATGGGTGGGAGTGTAATGGTGTGAAGACAACACACAATAGTGGGAGAGGTGTGAGCCTGTGAGGACACTGAATTTTCCTGGAGAACCATGATTACAGTAGCAGTCCTATGAAATTTCAAGGTAAAAATGCTCAGTAGCCTTCAAAGTGTCCCAGTGGTATTTCAAGCTGCTCATGTAGCAGGTATTAACTTGGCACTGGCATGGCTCACTTAAAATGAACCCAAACCTAGATGGACATTTAAGGGTTGTGATCAAAGATGCTAGAAAAATAACTCTTTTGCTAAACTTAACTCTGTAATATCTATTTCCAAAACATGCTCTTCAAGAGAAGAAATCACTACCTTTGACTTGTATCTTCTTATGATCAAGATCATACATTTTATAGACCCTTATTCAGATTAGCTGCTTGACACTTCTCATATTGTCATTTATACCTGTGTTTTAACCCATTTTTTGGGTTTGAAGGCCACTCAGTTGGCCCTGCATGGTGACTTTGATACCTGAAGGTTTTCAAAAGCAGCAGCCAGTGTCATGACAGCTCTTGCAGGTTCAGCACCCCAGTTGAAAACTGTGCTTCAGATCCAGAAGAGACCATAAAGGCATTTATGATTCATCTGTAATCTCACTGACATAAGAAATACCTTCACCAAGGAAATCCATAGGGATCCTTCTCCAGTTCCAGGTGGACAAGAGGTGTAGTTCCTCTCTGACACACATGGCAGTGTGGCCATACAACCATCTGTATGTAACCCAGGTATGGACCCCCAGACCAAGCCTAAATGAGCCAGAAGGAGCAGCAAGGGTTGTGTAGGATGGAGGAGACGGTGCCTAGGACCCAGCATTCACACTGTGCATATCTAAGGGGTTTCTTGCAGAGGATCTCCAGTATGGTCCTCTTGAGCCTAGCAAATGGACTGTGCTAGTTGTGCACATTTTCTGGGTTAGTGTCAGCCAAGAAAAATTCAGATCAGGTCCTGCAGACCTTCTATGGGATGCAAGCAAAAGCATAAACAGGGAGACTCAGTTCAAAACCAGGCTCCTGATGTATGTATCATACCCTTAGATTAGCTCTGAAACCTGAGATTAGCTCAGTTGGTTAGAACACAGAGGTAATAATGCCATGGTCATGGGTTTGATCCTATTCTATGGGCCATCCAAAATGGAGATGAACTTGATAATCCTTGTGGATCCCTTCCAACTAGGAATGTTCTATATGAAAATGCTAACACCAACAAAACAACAACTGTATCTTAGGAGGTGTCTTTGTGTGGGAGGTCAATGTGCAGAGTACTGTGTATTTCCACAACATTTTATCCTTTTCCCCTTCAAAATATACTGGCAGCATGCACGCTGTCTCCTGGGAGCAGTGCTTTGCCTGTGTTTGCACCTGAATAATAGCTAGGAGTTTCTTAGGAGAACAGTATTTTTAACATGAGCCAAAATCATGCCAAGAGCCATTCTGAAAATTGAACATTTAAACAATGTAGATGACAGAGCCCAAGTACCTGGAATACGCTTCTTGGCAGGATTCAGTGCTGGTGCAGATGTAGTCCTGGTTTCACAGTGTCCCCTTCAGGGTGCTCCCAAAACCAGGTTGCAGTACTGATGCCCTGATCCAAGTACCATAGCAAAGCCATGAACAGACCCAAAGCTTTGGAGGGATTAATGTTACTTTCCTCATTTTGTTGAGCTATGCAGCACCAAGAGCATTTGGCCTTTAGTAACAAAGACCTAGCTATGGTAACATTTTAGCTGTTATCAGTACTGAACCGCTTTGAGTTAAATATGCCTGAAGTCTGTGTTGTTATTTTAGAGAGACTGTCAGATGCAATAGCCTGGTCACCTTTAACCATAAACAATTAGTTCTCAGAGTGAATTGACAAAGTCTTTGGAAAAGTGGGTGGAATTGATTAGTAGCTGATGCGTCTTTTTTACTTTCTTTATCTGCCCAAACAGCAGCAATTTCATCAGAATAACTGATGTTAAGAAATACTAGAAAGAACATCAATAGGGAAAACCACTTTTTCATAGTAGAAAGGCCTGAAACACTCCTCTAGCTGCCCTTATGGTAACATGTCCAGTGTATAGGAGCACATCTCATGTCCTCCCAAACTTTTTTCAACTTCTGTCTGCCTGCACACAGGACAGCATGGTTAATTCAGTTAATACCTGCTGCCCTTCCATCCTCAGGGCTCAGATCTATGAAAGTGGAAGGAACAAAACACACAGCCTCTACCTGCAGTACCAGAAAATGACCTTGAGGTCCTACCTCCAGTATGCTTAAAAGTGGGGGCTTTGAGGGCAAAAGATAAAAAGTCTGGATTCAGCTGAATGTGAATGTTTTATGATATCTTTGTAATCCGGCATGCTGGCACCACAACGGCACCTCTGATCTTTGCCATTATCTCAGCTGTCCATGTGAAATAAATGAAAGAAGCATCTTTGCAGAGCAGACCGCCTGAGTGGCATATTCTTGCTAGACACTGCTGTGCTTGGAGAGGAAAAAATAATTTCCACACAAAAGTCACATAACCATAGAATGTGAAATGAAAGAGTGTGGCACAAAAGTTGCTTCAGTGTTTTAATTTTCAGGTTCTGTAAATAACATGCAGGTGATGTTATTTCAGAAATTCCACATACTGCTTTGGACTGATAGATAAAGTTGGAGCTGTTTCAGATGATGACGGATGGACTCCATTCCTAGGCACAAGAGGCTAGGACAGAAGAGATATGAGTTCTGACAGCACTGCCAAAGATTTCTGTCATGATGTCAGACGTTCTTGTTAATCTCTTGCTACCTCAGCTCCCCATCTCCAGTCCTGCTGATGGATTATTTTCTTCCTTTATGCTGTGAGCAGCGTATCATGTACTCGTAGAGCAGCTGGTGCAGTGGACCAAGCCTGGAATGGAAGACCTGGGGCTGAGGGTGCATTAGAGGAAACCAGCACAGAACACAGTCAAAATGCAAATATCTTCCTAAATTGCATTTATGCAGTCTGAAATACTGTTTTAACCTGATTTAGGTCAGACAGTTTTTTAACCAGAATCCTGCAATATTTAGCCATCTTAGCTGTCCACCTAACTGTCCACCTTAACCATCGTCTTAATTCAGGACACACATTCCTGTCCAATTACTAAATCTTTTTGGAAAGAAGAGCATCTGGTGTTTCATTTGTACTGACACTGCACTGGAACCTCACCTTTTCCTCATGCCAGAAGGGATTTCAAGGCAGATGCTACCAGTACACATTGAATTTCCTCTAAATAAAACATTTAGTACCCCTGCAGAGCAAGTGGCTTTTTAAGCCACTGGGATATGGTGAAGTCTTTAGCAGTTCCATGCTCAATGAGCCTCCAGGGATATATTGTCAGAAGGGGCAGACGAAACAGGTGTGTGATGAGGTCGTATATTTGCCCATTTCTTTTGGATTCCTTTATTTTCCCAAAAGACTAGGTCATGGCCTGTGTTGCTCTTCCCTCTTTGTTATTAATTTCCACAATTTCTATCACCAGGAAAGCCTTAGTTCTCAGTTCCAAAAATTGGAAAAGAGCACATAAATTACTTGTACCACCCACCCTGGTGTTTTCCATATTAAAATGACTGTTGCTGCAACTGTTGCCATCAAGCACAGCCAGACCAGCTGTTAGAGCCAACAAAACACAGGGACAGACAAAAAAAAAAAAAAAAAAAAAAAAAAAAAAAAAAAACAGGCCAAATGACAGACAAAGCTGAGCACCTGAGCACCCACACTCAGGCTGAACCTCTGCCCCAACAGAAACAAAAGTTGCTGGTCCCAGTCCTCAGCAGGGAGTCCTGTCTCTCCAGCAGGCACTGCAGCCACTGGGTGCCAGGGACTCCCCACTCTTCCATGTGGATGATAAGTATCATATTTACACTCTTTTAGAGGAAAGGCATGAGTTTGTGAGGTCTCCAAAAGGTAGTAAGGCTGAAGATTCCTGGCAATTGTATGCTGGAAAGGTGGCAAATATCATCAGGTCTTACAGCACCTGTTAAACCTGCTGGAGAAGAGATCCATGCTCCACGTGCTGATGAACAGCAGATGGGTCATCATGTTGGGGTTATGGAAGCATCACTGCTGTGTCCATTTAGAATTCCAGTAGAGCATTGCCAATTGCCAGCTACTAGTTTCTTCATCTGCTCTTTCATTTCCATCCTCAGAAGAACTCTGGCATTTCCCTCCCACTCCCCATTTCCTTGCTAGAGCCCAGGGATTCCTGCTACCAGCCTATTTCTGAACCTTGTTTTCTAGTTGTCTTGAATCAATTTTTGCCTATTTAAGTTTGAAAAATCTCCAGCCCTTCTCTAATCCCCGATTTTATAGTGCAGTGTACACCTTGGTCCCAACTCATTCTTCCAGTTATTGCTGGAATAGGCATAGTAATTAATGAAAAGTTTATAACTGAACCAAAATAGTTTTTCTTGCTGTATAAAAGCTTTTCATTCCATAGGAGGCAAGGGCTGAAAATGCCAGTATATGGGGCCACTGTTACAGCTTTTTATCTGTATGCATAAGTACTAGTGTGGGCTTTTCTTACTTTTCTAATCTACATAACATTTTTATACTGTCTGTAAATTATGGATTTTCTATCCAGATATCAGCACATCCTGCCAGAGTCTGAGGCACTTAGCAATTACAGTAATTTACCTTCAGATTTAGCAAGGCTTTATGTTTGTGGGAATAAATGAATCTTTGATAGAGTAGCTAAACAAAAAAAAAACAAAAAAAAAAAATCAATGAGGTTGACTTAAGAGATTCCTTTCTTTTGTCTTCCTTCTTCCATTACTTAAAGAATGATATAATGTATATTGGATCAAATAAATGTCTCCATTAAATCCAAAGAAAGTTTTATTGTTCATTCTCAAGTATTTATTTCTAAAGTTGGATTAGTTTGCTCCAGGTTTTTTTGCAACTTAAACTTATAATTCAAAACAGGAACTCAGCTTAATTTCAAAAATATTTTTTAAATCCACTTTTTTTGCTCCATTTTCACAAGTTAAACTATTTGTTTAATTCAACCTGAATTAGCACATCTTGATGTTTGCTTTGGGGAAAAATAACTATTAATCACAAAAATGTTATACTCCAGCCATGACTGGAAGGAGTGTTGAGTGAGACGGGGTTGGGGTACATCTCAAGGGCGTTTGTCACAGCCCCTGCCCTGGCTCTGCTTGAGCTCTGCTGTGACCAGGGACAGGCCAGCAGCTGAGGTGACAAAGCTGCAGCCCTGAGCACGTGGGCTCCTTTATAAGCCCAGATGTGACATCTTGCTATAGAGCACAAAAGGAAATGGGAGTGAATAAGGGATTTTAAAAGGAATTTGACATTTCTAATCACAACCTATCTTGTAGCCTGCTCCTTTCACATCCAGCAAGGCTCAAGGAGGTGAGAAAAACTGAAGTACACTGGAAGGTTTGCCCCAGACAAGAGATAAGGCCAAGCTATTTAATCTTTAAAGCTTCGGAGCTGACTGCCCTCAAAGTGAGCTCCTGGCCTTCTCTGCTGGCCTTTTCCATGTAGAGTTATTCCCTGTAAATCCCTGCACCACATACTAAGACCTTTGCAACTGCCATAGTCCTCTCAAATCCCTTCTCTTCTGGAATTGCTGTGTGCTATCTTTTCCCTCAAAAACAACAATAAACAATAGAAACAGGCATAAGAAGAAATCAAGAAAAAAGCAGAAGAAGGCTATGAATTTTCTGTCTGATGAAGGAATACATCCTAGTGGAAAAATAATAACAGCTGCACAATTAACAGAGAAGAGATTCCTGGTTTGAAAGCTCACAATGCATTTGTTACAGAGTCTTAATGATTACATTTATCACACCACAGTCATTGAAGAAGGTAAGTCCAGAAAATAAAACAATATATTTTGAAGGCAGCTAATCACATTAATTAATTATTAAACAATGCTCATGGACTATCTAAAACCAGCATGGTTTCTGGCGATGTCACATTCATTAGAAAGCTCTTCCCATTGCTGAACAGTAGGAGTGGGGCACTGTGACATTAACCAGTAACTGTGGTGAGCAATAACCTCTTTCATGGAGCTGTGGGTGTGCATGATTAAAAAATAAATAGGGGATCCATTTTCCAACTCCTTCTAAGACAAAAAGAAAAAGAGAAATATTGGCGAATGTAGGAAAAAATTATTTCTTTTTCTTCCAGCCCAGATAATTTTAATTTAGGTTTTTTTAAACCACAAGCATAGAAAGATATATCCATTAGATAATGTACCAAGAGGGAGAAACAAAGACTGAAAAAGATTTTAAAATAACAAAGAATGTACTGTGCCCTCAATACAGGTATGAGAGAATTATTAGGAGAGAGAAAGTAAGTGTTCATGGGACCAGACTGAATGTCTTCACTGGGACTGATCAGGTTATTTCAGCAGAACAGATTTTCCATTAGTAAATGTGATTACTTCTGTATTGATATACTCTGTGGAAATATACAGAATTTGATTATGGTTTTGTGGGGAAAAACAAGAAAATGTTTCTACTGTCCTTAAAAGTTTGTTTTGTTGTAGTGAAAATACTTCAGATCTTGCTTCAACTTTCATACTGTATTAATCTCATTCTTGCATATATTGACATTATAACTAACATTGTGCAGCATGTTTACCTTTTTGCATGAGAATGTTGTAAAAAATTAAACTTGCAACTAGTTGAATTTTTGTATGCTGGCAACTTTATTCTATGAGAGTCCATTATTTCATATCATGATTTTGCTGGACAGCAGAAAACCAAAAATGGTCTAAAGATCCCCGTTGAAGGGAAGTCTGTAATTTAGGTGCATGCAGGTGTGGGGAAATATATACTAGACTACTCCATATTCCTGGAAAAAATTGCCTAAATCAATAATAACTTTGTATTAATAAATATTAATTAGTTTACTAAATGCCTTGGTAAACTCCTTAGGTGTGCTTAGTCATTAAAATCCTGGATAAGGGGGACTGCTGCCTGAAGTCATACAGTACCATCCTTGTTTTCCCCAGGGAAAGGTTGTATCTGCTGCTGGTGATGAGGCAGGGTGCACTGGGTGTCTCCCCCAGCAATCAGCAGAGACAGCTCTGCCCACCTGCCTGGACTCCCAATCCTGCCTGCCCTGGAGGCAGAGCCACCCCCGTGTCCCTGCTGCCCATTTCCTCCTGCACATGCAGCAAATATCCATATACACCACCAGGAGACAAAATATCGGATTCACTTTCTGTGCTGGTGTCCTTCAGAGATGGATGGTGGGGTCGGGCTACTGCTTTACATTCACATTGACACAAAATTGGAGGCATGGAAATGGGAACCTGCAGGAACTGCGCTTGAAACCCTGGGACTCAGAGCAAGTCTTTGAAAAGATTGAATGGCTAATTCTCACTGAAAACAGTGGAAATTTGCAATACAAACACTTTTAGAAATATCAGCTTTTTTTAGCAGACATCAAAATAAAATCCTCATATACTAAGACTGTAAAAAAATTACTAGCTTAGTGAAGTAGGCTTCCACTGGAATTTTCTCAGACTTCTGCTTGCATTTTTGTATTTTTGAAGACAGCTGTAATGTAAACAACCTTCTGGAAAGTCACCCAGAGTGTTAGCTGCATTTTTTGCTGCTAATGATACAGGGCTGCTGACAATCACCCACAGTTGTGTGTCTTTAGCAGCAGCTTGCCTCTTACCAGGGTGAAGGTGCACTGACAGATCTCTTTACACCCCAGTCCAAAGGTGGGACAGCAGCATTTACAGGTGTACCAAAGCCTGGCATCTCAAGGTTCAGTCCAAGCATGCTTGTGGCCTTCAGAGACTGTCTGGGCTGCTGGAGGGAAGCACAGTGCACAGAGGACAGGGATTACGCACCCATGTTCAGGCAACAGAATCTCATCTTACATCTATGTTATCAGCAGTGTCCTCTCTGCACCTAGCTCATCTGGATCCTACCATCGAAACAAGTCATCCTTTTTCTGAGCCAGCTGAGATTCTTGGTGCTTAGTGGATTAAGAAGGTCCTAAAAATAACTGAGACTGTGACAATTAAAAGGTGTAACTTCGACTGCTGGTCAGTGGAAAAATGCTTCTGTTCTTGGTCTTCTCTGAACTGCAGGCCCAAGCATGATTTTTGCTAAGAAAACTTGCGTTGAAGTGCAAACACAAAACAGTTCTGGCAGCAGGGACAGCAGCTGCAGCTAACCCTGAGTACTCTACTACTAGTAATACTCACAGCTACCAGTGTTAGCTGCCAACACACCAGCACACACCTATGTGCAGACATCTCAATGCAGGTATCTGAATCTGGAGTGAAAACTGCTCCTACAGTGTAGACACCTCTCAGGGAATCTGGTTGCCTAAAGCATGCTTCATGCAACATTTGGTGTGTGGCAGAGTACCTCACTTGGCCTCCAGCTGCCATTCCAGAGAAGAGAACGATTTACCTAAAGAAAGCTGCCACTACTGGCAGTCCCATGAGGATTCCTTGGTAATCCTTATCATCCAAAACCTGTTTAAAAAGCCAAAGCCCTTCCCAAAGCTACATGAGCTGAACCCCAAACGGAGTAATTGTACCAGGACAGAGAATATTCATTCAGTTGCTCTCCTATTGGAGTCAACAACACAACAGGCTTTTATTTTTTAAAAATATCCATCTGTTTTTGCATGTTCCATTTATTTGCTTAAAATAAATGCAGATAAATACAGAATAACACCTTCTATATAAAATATAAGACATAATACCTCCATCAGAGACTAGAATTTTAATTTCAAAATACTTTCACTTAGTGTATTTGTCACTTCTTTTAAGGTCCAGTTTGATTTTACTTTAAGTGACATTTAATCATTGTATTATTGAATCAAATTCATCTGTACAAACTCAAAAGCACTACCTGTCTTTTCCAATAGAAATCTACCTACTTTATTTTCTCTTACATTATTTAATTTAACCCAATGTAGATATCTGCCTGTTATTTCCTAAAAAATGTACTGTAGCTGGTTTACACCAAGAAAAGCAAGCAAAAGAAAAACTAAATGAATAATACAGGAGACAGAGGCTTTCTTTTTGTTTCTTAATTTTTTTCTTTTATTAAAAAATATCATAAAATAATTCCAACAAACCTGCTGAGGAGAATGAATTAGATAAATGGACCGAGTTCAGCAAAAGCAGCTTTGAAATGTAGTAGGACTCTGTTATTACACAGTGCTCCTGTTTACAGCATATTTTGTCTTTATTGTAAGGCAGAGTTCAGGCTGCATATATATCCTATTGAGCCAGACACTGATTCTCTTCCACTTAACTCTTCTTTAAATGACAGCATTTTACCTGCCAGTAGGATTATTATTGAGACATCTTCCCTGTGATTTGAAGGATTTGTTTAGTCGAGGTTTTTAAAGACTGCTCCAATTTTAATCTTTTCTCCTTGCCATGACAGAGATCAAATCTAAGTGAAATTACCCCTGTGTTGTATAGAGCTGCATCTCCTCTTGTGATTCTGTAGATGCAGATGTGCCTTCCATACCTATCAGCAGAGTGCCTGCAACAGGATGGATTTGCAAGGCACTCATGTCTCAGAGATCCAGTCCTCTTCCACAGGGAGGGAAGTCCTAATCTGGCAAAGACTAAAAGTACATGGGAAAAAACATACCATTTCAGGGTTTTACACTAGGTGGTCCATGAAGAATGCAGGAGGGGATAGAGAGAGCATTAAACAAAAGAGCACAGGGGTGCAGCTGTGAGTCCAGGCTTGCAGTAATCGTCAGCATTGCCCTGGTGCAGCTCTGGGCCATGCCAGCATTCCCACTCTCACCTTGGGGCTCTCCCCAGTAGTTTTTGGGGAGAAACAAGCTGAGTCACAGGCATATGAGCTGCAAGTTGTGCCATGCCATTCTTCAGCAAGACAAGAAAATAGTCCCTCAGCCATTTTACTTACTGATATGAACATCACCTTAGCAACGAATCAATTTTCTGCAAAGACTCAACAAAGCCTCTAAGCAATTTCTTCATCCCAATGAGCTCCTGGTCATAGCTTCTGGAGGGATTTTTTTTTTCACATCACTTCACAACTGGCCTAAAGGCTTTGTTAGATTGAGACCTAAACAAATCTTGACACCAAAACTGGCGTTAACCTTTCTATGCAGAAATAACCATCATGGCTTCTTCAAAAAAATCAGGCTTTTATTTCCTAACCTAACACAAAATGAGCATTTCTTATATCCTTTTCCCCTGTTCCTGATATTGTCTTAGATGTTTTAACAAAGGAGGCTTCTCGTCTGCTCAGAGCAGCTTTTTAGAAACTTGCATTCTTCAGGTTTTCTGTTCAGATGAATGTTGTAGCTTTATCCAAATTCAAAGCGTCTAGTCAAGATGTACTAACCTCAGGTGTGAACCAGCCTGTACAGTTCCATGTTCCCTAGAATTTTTTTTTATTGTATGGCATGTAAAATGCTTAAACATGATCATTCACAATCCTAGCAATTAAAACAGAAAAAAGATGTCTGTGTTATGAGATAAACACAAGTAAAGATAAGGAAACACCTGGTTCATTTCTATTAGTTTATCGGTTTGGGACTCCTGTACCTTGACTCCTGTACTCCTGTGCCCAGGTGTTAACACATCCCTGAGCCTGTCTTCTAAACTGGGCATTTATTTCCTGTTCCTCAAGCTCAACTAAAGAACCTCAGACAGGACAAGCCAAAATTGCCATTAACGTTTAAGCAAGTCTACTTTAGTAAGGGATAAATGTTAATTTAAAAGTGCATATTAGTGGATTTAATAAAATACTTGCTTTGCTTAACTTTTCTTAACAGGTCTTACCCTGACCTATGGTTTAACCCAGTGACATTTTGCATGAATCACTCCCCCTGGCATCAGACCCATAATTCTTGCTCCTGCTGTTGTATTTCACCCCCTTCACCTGTTCTGGGAGGCTCCAAGCATTGGAGTTTGTTTCCCAATGCTGGTGCTGTACCCTCTGGGAAACCTCTCTTCTCTCTAACCCCCTCCACAGCATTGGTTCCTCTTTAAAGAGTTCCTTTAAACTTTCTTGTACAATTTGGCTTCTGATTAATATTAAGCACCATTTACGTTCTTTGTATTTCCCCATCATTTGCAACTAGTCTGTGATATTACATTCCTGGCACTTTTGTTTCTTTTGAAATCCAGCTTTTTGTTCCTTCATCTCCATCTCTTTGTATATTATTTTCCTTGTCTACCAGCAAAAGTGCCTTTATTGCCCACTCATTTCTCATCTCTGTCCTACTAAATTCTGTGTTTTCACATCACTCATAGAGTGAACTGAAGTAAAAAAGAAATTATTTTTCTAGATGGAAGGGTTTTTTCTAAGTGCTACACTGGTTTCTTCCTGTGCTTGTTTTCTAGCCTTGGGAAACTCTACATAAGCAGGAAAAAAATCAATCAAAGTGGGAAAAAATAGGATTTTTGAACAGAACTGATGATGCATAGTAAAGAGGAAGGCAGTAACCTCATTACTTGCTACTCTGGACAGGTTTTGCATGGGGTGAGAAGCTTCTGGGAGGCTTCAAGCCAAGTTCTGTTCTTGTTGCTATGTGTCCCTATAGCAGCATCAGCCATAACTGGATGTCACCGTGCTACTGAAATGGCACAAAGCAAAAGATTCAGAAAGCAGAGAAGTGTTCCCTTGTAAATTCTCTGTATTCGAAATTATAGTTATTGTAAAAGCCCTAATAAAAGATAAGCACCTAATAAGCCTTCCAAGATCCCCGGATGGGGTTCCTGGAGAGGTGGTGGCAAGCTGTGCAGCCAGTGGCCACACCCAGTCCTGCACATCTGGTTGCAGAAATGACCAGATGTGCTGGCAATCACACAGTTACGTCAGGAGTGTTACCAGCACATATCTTTCCACACAGCTTTCAACTAGATGCCCTCCAGACCAGAAAGAGAAAACACAAATGTTGTGGTGGTGGCATGTCTTTTTATGGCATATATTAGGGTGAGATCCCACCGACTTTTGACCAATCATTAATTCATTGGCATAGGTTGACTCGTATTTGGAATGAGTAGAAAAAAATGTGTCAGAGAAGCAATAGCTTGTATTTGAGGTTTGTGTGAGATTAATGAATTTGAGAAATTAAGAGCTTGACAGCATGAGGCTGTCTTTTACGTTGGGGAAAAAGCATATCCTGTGGCTTGGGCTCTGTGTTAATCCTCAAAAAGTCACATCCCATAAGTCTGCAAAGGCTTTTGTATTAGTTAGTTATTTCATTGGACAAATGAGCAACTTCAGGAATTCTAATCATTGTTAGTCCACATCATGGTATGAAACAGGAAATTGGAGCACCCTATGCCTTCAGAAGTTGGAGTGAAAAGTTACACACAGATCATACATTATTCATAGAATATAAAATACACATTACTAGAACAAGAGAAAGCTATTTTCTTTGGAACAGTAAAATAAGGCTGCCTGAAAAATATGCAGTGGTATGTCACTTGGGTAGAGCCCCGAGTTAAACAGCATTCCCCACCTGTCAAGACCCGTGTTTCACTCGCCTGCTGCTGGAATGAGCAGGGATTTGTTTTCAGTAAAGACTTCTGGGTCATCCACTGTAGCACAATTTGCTTAATTTTGTATTCATGTCCTGGAATTACTGAAGTAGAAAGAGATGGCAAAATAAAAATTAAAATTAAACCACAGAAAAATAAAATATTAGATGAGGACAAAGCCCTAAAGAACAGAATCAAGGTACATTTAAAATCAGATCCATTACTTTGGCATTCACATTAGGGTAGAAAAGTCTAAATTAAGATGTCCTTGAGTATATCTTGGATTTTTGACTAATATGTCTCTGAAGATCCCAATGCTGTACATCTAGGGTATTGAAATTCATACCATGAACCATTAAAATAAGGTGAGATTCATCTGAATTACTTCAGTAAATTAGGCACCAAGCTGAAATCAAACCTTTAGTTTCTTTCTGTAGTCAAGGGGAAAAGAGAGGTATTGCCAAAGAATAGCTCATCTCCCCATATCGTATTTGCTGTCCCGGGAAGAGATGAGCAGCTCTTCAAATATGCCTCTGGCATATAGACTATGTCTGGATTTAGTTATCTAGCTCATATTTAATGGTATGTTTGCACAGACTGAAGCAAAATAAGCTGAATCCCTCACAAAGGTGTGACAGTGTGAAATAAAAGGTTAGGTCAAATCCAGTCCAGTTTCTCTGCTGTTTTGCTCAGTGAAGGTAGGCAAGTCATTTCTTATATTCATGTTTCTTTTCCTGCTTCCTTCTTTCATTTACCTAAACTAATAGCTAATACAACGGGGTTCCTGGCTTCTGTCTGTGTTGTCTAGACACTGTTAATAATAATAGTGCTATAATAATGGTGTTTAAAAAAGTCCTGATAAGGCTGGACATCAGGAACACTGTGTTGCTCAGCCATTTGCATACATAGTATTTTACTTGGGGGTGATATGCAACATGCAGTTGCCACACCAGCTTTTGTTTCTTCATTATTGTGCAGGTTTTTATGACCAATATTGAAATATGTCTGTACAATGCATGAGGAAAGTCAGAAAGAGCTGCACATATCTCAGTGAGACGGAAACTAAATGTTAAAACCTTGATATTCTGTCACAGGTCGCAAATACTAAACCAAATACTGAAACAAAACAACAAAAACCCAGAAAAATCATGATGGTGTGTTTGCATAGCCTCATACTAGTATTTTCAGCAATACACTTATCCTGAGTCTTGCTCTTGAGCAACAACAGTTAATGGAAGTCCCATGTCTCTGTTAGTGGAATTATATGAATAATGCAACATGATGTTCATTTGCCTTTTTTCATCCCGCCATTCTCGCACTAAGCCAGCTGCCAGCTTTAACTGTCATTTCCAAGGACCTAAGGATCAGGTGGGATTATATACTCAGGCTTTCCTGATTAATAACTGTGTGAATCAATAAAGGGTAAGCCATTTAGCATAATACACCTATGAAATACTGAGTTCCCAAGCTCAATTTTTAGTTTCTATTTCTTATGCATCTCAATAGAGATGTGTCTGTTAAAGCAGAATAAACTGTCATGGCTGGGGAGTAGATAGGTTTCTTGTGTTATGCAGAGTACTTCCTTCTTGCTCTGACAAAATACATATATCCTTCAGGAATTAGACACTTTTAGAAGTATTATTTACAAGACTTTATTTTCAAGAATACCATCAGAGTTTTGAACATTGTTATGAAAAGTGTGATTTATTAACAAAGAATTAGATGCTACACTTTTCGTTTTTTCAGTCATTGAAATTTTCTTTGGATCTTCTCAGCACCAAGTTGAGCTGGATATTTTAAGATTAAAAATAAATCAGAAAGCAGCAACTTTGAAACAAGAAGCAGTTCTCCACTCCACAGGTATCTGGAGAATGGCAATCTGTCTTCTCCTACTTGTCTGATGCCAGTCCTAGCTCTCTTCTCACATCTAAACAGCTAAAAATTGGGAAACTCTATCAGGGTAAAACAGATCCACAGAAGGACTTGAAACAGTTATCCTGAATCAATCAAAGAATCACAGAATGACTTGGTTTGGAAGGGACCTTAAAGACCACCTAGTTCTAACCCCCCACCATGAGGTGAGGTGGCACTGTGATGATTGATGTGCTGGATTCCCCCTTCCTGCCCCTGAGCTCTCTGGTGTCAGGGTGCCAGTGACACCTCTCCAGCCTGCTCAGCAAACACGCTTGAAATCACGGCTGCACAGGCAGACAGAGTAAGCAAAGATCCCTGCTGCCCTGTCCTCATCAAAGCCTGAGACTGATATCACTTCTTCCCAGAGTTTAGGTGGTGCCTAAAGGCAAGAGAGCTGCAAGGAAAGCAAGTGCATTTGACAAGACCAAGGACTGGTCAAGTCTGCTGCGATTTTCTCTCTTTCCATCTTTTTCTTCCTTTTCTTTACCATTGAGCACCTTTGTACTCTGGGGCTCAGTGATTTAATGTACTGTCACTAATGGCAATTCAGACCTCATATTTCAGAAGTTGCACTACAATTCTATAACTATACTTATGAAATGGGCAGAAGGGGGGAAAAAAAGCAAAGGTTAATAATCAGGCATCTCTTTAGAAATATTGTTCCTAATTGTACACCATCAGTAATGAACTAAATGGGACAAAGAAAAAAAAAAAAAGAAAAAGCAGGATTTGGAAGAGCCAGTTCAGTAATGAACTGTCAAGGCCTACTCTCTTCTCACCTAATTGAAATGCTGTTTCTGCTGCCTTTTTTATTGAGTTGCCTTTGGCTTTCAAAATACTTCCCACACACAGATTGACATGTGGATTTTATATTAACATCTGCAATTGCTGCACATCACTTTTATAGCGTTGTTTAGGTATTGAGGTGGGATTTTTTGCCTATTTTTTTCCTAAATAAAGGAAAGAAAATTCTGACCTTATTTACAGCAGTGAAAACAAAAATTTTCAGGCCCACACGGCTTGGCCTACATAAATTGATTTGCATACAAACACAGACTAGACATAATCAGGGAACTGGTTGTTTTTTTCCATTATGGTGGTTAAACAAGATGATGACATTAAGAGATGGATTATTTTTTTTTGCATCCCATTCTCAAGTATTTTCTATGTTTATATCTTCACATGTTTTTAAGTATTTAAGTGGCAATTTAAGGACTGCTGTTCTATGCCAATAAAAATAGAGTTTTGGTACAAAGGAAGAACTCACCCAAACTCCTTATACTAAATGATGCTACTTACCAGCGCTTCTGTTTCATCAACAAAAATAATGATTGCTTCTCTCAGGAGAAATAAAAAAGAAATTTGTTTACCCTCCCACTGTTGTGACCTTAGGATTATTTCTGATGAGAGAAAACATTCCTTTTTTGGTTTTCTTCAGTCACCAGAGCTACACTGAAAAGCATTTGTGCAAAGATAACACAAACAATGTTCTCATCTCCTTAGGTAACCACATTACCTAAGATCTACAGGACAGTTTGTCAGGGAAAAGATCCCTTTGTGTAGGGCTGCAGCCTCTGCTGCAGGTCCCTCTCACCCCTTGCTGCAGCTGCCCTTTGGGGCCCAGGGAGGAGTTTTCTCCAAACAGGGAAGATTTAGAGCTTCCTTGGCATTTGTAACAAACACACTGCACGTCTGTGAAAGATGTCACTTCCAGCAGAGCCAGCTGAGCTTTTACCACAGACTTAGCAAGGTTTCCTCACTTGCTTTCTTACTTGTTGTTTTCTACGTGTACCTGCTGATTCTTAGCTCCCATAGACTGGGATTGGGATTTCTCCATCATCAGCTTAGAAAACTTCTGGTTTGTGACAAAGGGTTGATGTTTCCTCCCTATACAAAAGCTGGGATGATGAAGAGGAGAAGTGTCACTGCCCTGAATCTTTGCCCTGGGTGGAATCCAGACCAAGGGCATGAACTCTCCTGAGTTTATTATTTCTGTTCTACTCTAAGATCGATATTTCTGAAACTAAAGACCTTTCCACAAATATGGATTTCACATTCCATTGGAAGGAAACAATCAAATGCATTCAATGGTGAAATAATTTACCCAAAATAATAAAATAAAATAGGTAATAATAATAATTATAGTAAAAGAAAAATAAAAGAAAATGCCTGCAACACACAAAGTAAAGGATACCAGTATAAGAGCACCCCAAGAGTCCTTCCTGGAACTGCCTAAATGAAGCTGGCTGAAATTATCTAAGATAGAATCCACCCTGAATTAATTACCATTATAACAGATCCTCTTTCTTGAACCTTGATTTTCATTATGCTTCATAATATGATTTGCTGTGCATTTTGTATTTACTTATTGTCACTTAGCAACACGTCTGTGAGTTACTCCCCAGGTTTAGCATAGTTTAGTGCTGTTTCTGTCTGTATCATAATTATTTTTTATATTTCATTAAGTTTTTATGTGATTTTAGATGTTCTCACAAATCATTTAATTCATATATTTTAATGTTTTCCTTGTGATCCCTTTACAGTTAACTGCCAATTATTATAGAATCAGATAATAATTTTATCATAAACTATGATATTTATTGCATATAGTTTAGAATAAATCATAGATTATGCACAAATAAATGAATAATTTCTCCTTCTATACTATTGTCCATGGACACATAGGAAAATGCTTTAAACATCCCAATGTAAGTAATTATTAGCTGTCCCCATGTGACCACATAACAAAGGGAGCTCATAAAGTGACTTGCTTTTAGATTCTAATTTTAATGACCTCGTTCAAAACCCTATTGAGTCCACCCACTGCCTCCAGTAGGATTTGAATCAGTCCCCAGAAGTCAGCAGGAAGCAGAGAGCAGACTTTGGGAGCTCTGTTCGGGCCAGGCCTTCTAATTAACAATCCGGAAAATGATTCATCATAACGAGAAGTATTTAATTTTATTTGATGTAGCTAGAAGTAGGCTATTAACTTCCAGTGTCACTTTGGATCCCAAAGGATCCTGAACTGCCAAAGCTGTGAAAAAAGATCACACTTGTAAATTCTGGCTGATCAGTTTTGCTCCTGAAATTTTATGTCATTTGCCGTCCAGTAGTTCATAATTTTTTTCTCCCAGCAGTTGTTGTCACTGAGTACTTTCTTCTAGCCAGAAACTGTCACTTGGAGACTGAAAAACAGTTTTGCATCCTGTCATCCCGCTCATTTTGGTAGTTTCACATCTGCAGCAGAAGATGTACTGCCTGAATATAGCAAATGAATACAGATGTAGCATATAACACCCCTCATTTATCTTTACTTGCTAATGACCATTATTAGCCGAAAACTGATGGGTTTGAAACCAAAGCCCCAACCCTCAGGTCATCAGTAATGATATAAATAATGATGTTTGGTGACCCTTTAATATTTTTAAATTAACTACCTCAGACTGTACCCATGTCAAAGTGATCCTTTGGTAGCAAAAGGGCACCAAGGGGCAATGTTTTCTTGCTGAGGAGAAAAAATGTCTGGGGACTCAAGCAATTCTTTAGCTTCTGCTTTCTGCTTCCCAAGCAGAAAGGAGAATCTCCCTTTTTAAGAATGTTTCCTACACAGCAGCAGAAAAGAACCTTCACCACAGCAGAGCCTGTTACTGACTAGGAGTGCTCTGCCAGATCTGAGACAGCTTCCTTCAGGCGCCACAGGAAAGCTTTGGGAATACTGTACCTTTCTGCCAGCCTGAAGTTCCCTGCACATAGAGCCAAGATTTTGGTGAATATACTGTCAAGACTCTTGATAATATTAGCATTTACTCTGTTTGGATGTGCAGATAATTCTCAGCTCTTTTTTTAGCATTGAAGCAGTGTCAAAGATAGATATATCTCTTTCCTATATGCCACCCCAAGGATTATGATGCAAATTTTTTAGCGAGATTTAGCTGAAACTGTCATATCCAGTTTATTTTTTCAGAAGCAAGTGTGCAGCTGCATTTCAATCCAAACACAGTAAATACTATTTCACGAACAAGTCTCTTTACAGTGTCTAAGTAGTGAATAGCAATCCTAAATCCATCGATAAGTATGTGCTGCCTTCTCTAAAGTAGGCTTTCTGCAAAATCCTAGGAATGTAATAAGCCCTCAGCAAGCAAATTACTTTATTGCATACTACTTCACATGGTGTTGAAAATTATTTAAGACAGATAAAAACACCAAAACAGAGCAGAATTCATTAACAGAGAATAGAGCTTCTACTCTATAGAGGCAACATGGACTGCTACAGACCTGCTCCAGATCTGTTGTGTCACCATGGAGAAGATATTTCCCTTTTTCTCTTTATCACCCATCGCTGATTTATCTGACAGACCTTGTCCATCTTCCTGGCAAGAATGACTCCTTCCACATAAACAGGCAGGCAGAGTCCAGCACAATGGGCTTCTGCTTTACACTAAGGCAACATACTTTATTAACTGTGTCCAAATTTGATACACAGGTTGCAGATAACTTCACAACATTTCAACATTTTGAGGAATGAAGTTCAAGATGACCAACAATGAACTTAATTTGGCAGTTTAATAACTTAATAGGGCTTGTTGTCAGCCCTCTGCCTATCCCTCATAGCAGAGGTACTGAAGCAAGAGTGTAGATATGCATTTCAGCTCAAAGTATGTCAAGACTGAGAATAAGCCCACTTCATCCTGCAGTTATTTTAAGCTGCAGGAGTTTGCACAGAAACAGCAGAGATTCACTCATCCATCCTGTTCATCTGTATTTGTCTCTTGCTCTGACATGTGCTGGCTACACTGCAGCACACTTGGAGACTTACAGAGATGAGCCAAGGGGTGCTGAGGAAATAGGAGCAAACAGGGAAACTCCAGTGAAACACCTCAAAGGAATTCATCAGTGTTCCTCTAAGAAGGTGACACAATTGACAGTCCATCTGAGGAGCCTCTACACCAGTGCACTCAGTATGGGCAATAAACAGGAGTTAGAAGCCATGGGCTGCTATAAAGATATAGCCTAGTTGCCATTACTGAAAATTGGTGGGATGAATCCATGATTGGAGTCTGGCCATCAATGGCCACAGACATTTTAGAAGGACTGGAGAGGACAGAGAGATGGAGAGTTTGTCCTCTACATCATGGAGAGATTGCAAAGAGCTGAGAAAAAATAGCCATGAGCAGGTGAAAATTTGTTGAGTTAGAAACTGAGGAAACAAAGGAAGCTTTGTTATTGATATCTACTACAGGCCACCTGATCAAAGTGAGCCTACTGATGAAGCTTTCTGCTTCCAGCTAGAGGAGGTTTCAGGTTTGCAGGCTGTAATCTTGCTGGGGCACTTCAACCACCCCAATGTCTGCTGGAAAAATAACACAGAGAGCTGTAGGCAATCAGGAAACTCCTGGAGTGCACTGAGCATAACTTCTTAAGCTAAGTAATGGACAGATATTACCTTAAGTTACATAATAGAAATATCTGTGCAGACACCAAGGTCAGAGCGGAAGGAGGGCCAGGAGGGGCTCCAGGCTCCAGAGCTGAGATTCCTCTGGAGCCCCTGGTGCAGACCATGGTGAGGCAGCTGTGTTGCTGCAGCCCATCGAGGTCTACAGTGGAACACCTGCAGCCCCTGTAGGACCCCTTGCTGAAGCAGGTGAATGCCCGAAGGAAGCTGAAAATGGCCCCATGGAAAACATGTACTGGAGCAGGCTCCTGGCAGGACCTGTGGCCCAGTGGAGAGGGGAGCCCACGCTGGGGCAGGTTTGCTGGCAGGACTTGTGACCCCACTGGAGAGCCACGCTGGAGCAGCCTGTTCCTGAAGGACTGCATTTCCTGGAGAGACATACACTGGACCTACCTACACCTACTCTGTGAAGAACCATAGCCTGTGCGAAGGAATCACATTGGAGAAGGTCTTGGCAGAATACCTCCTGTGCAAGGGAAACCTTGGGAGCAGAAGAGCATGAAAAGGGTGAGAAGGTCTCCCCCTGAGGGGGAAGGAGAGGCAGAGACAGTGTGTGATGAAGTGACCGCAGCCCCCATTCCCCATTCCCAGTCCTTCTGTTCCACTGGAGTTGAGAAAGTGGAGAAAACAGCAAGTGAAGTTGAGCCCAGGAAGAAGGGAGTGATGGGGGAAGGTGTTTTAAATTTTGGCTTTATTTCATATAACCCCAAATTTATCTAATGTCCCCAAGCTGATTCTGTTTGGCTATCACAGTAATTAGTGAGACGGTTGATCCCTGTCCTCATCTTGGCCCACAGGCCTTCCATCATGTTTACTCTCCTTTGACCAGCTGAGGAGAGCAGCCATAGAGCAGCTTTGGTGGGAACCTGTTGTCCAGCAAGGGTCAACCTACCTCACAAACATTTTTTATGGAAATGTTTGGTGATTTACAGTCACTAGTAACTACTTGGAAAGTATTTCAAAGCTAGAAAGGATTGCAGCAATACTAAATATGGTAGAAGTTGTCCACTTGTGGTCTGCAGCAGTTGCTATATATCAGCATTTTTAAGTGACATATCGTCCCCACACTTCTTCTGCTAACAGGTGGATGGACATGCAGATGGACAGTAGCATAAGTAACTCATATGTAATAAGTCATTCTTCAATTTTTCCATGAATGGCACATGAAAAAGGGGGAAATATGCAAAAGATTACTTTTACAGAGCTACATAAACAAACCTACATCACAGCATAGGTATAATTAAAGTGATATTTGAAAAGTTTTCAGTCATGTACACTTTCTCTGCCTCTCCCTCTCTTGGTTCTCTTCAACACTTATTTGTGTTATTGATTGGATGAACCTGTGATATGAAAGATAGAAAGGATATCTACTTTTTAACTCATATTTCTACATGTCCTCTATGTGTTCTTTGGCTGCTTGGTAGGCCTACAGAGTCTTGTTTTCAGTATTTTGATTGTTTGAAAATAATGTCAAGAGTGACCTTCACAGCAATTTCCTTTCTGCCAAATGTCTTTTATTCTTAATTAAATGTTGCACTATAATGTGTTTGGACATATTCACTGCATTGTAGAAAGGGGAAAAAAAAGTGTATTCAAGGAATGACCTGCCCAGAATAGATGCCATAAGTGATAAAGTGTTCTTATTTCCTGTAATTTATTGCTACATAGGACTGTAGCCATAGCATCAAGTGGCGAGACCTCATTAGGTCCCTTCAGGTCAGTCTAAATTTATGCTCACGCAGAGATATCCACTAAAGACTGAAATATCCAGGAAGAGCTTACAGCATTTGGTTCATTTTTCAAAATCTAAGTCACAGCACACATCACATGATCCCCCTTGACACTGGCACTGGTAAAGGTGCCCAATTTATCTTCCCCATACCTTCAGTATGCTGTTTTCAAGTCCTTAGTCACTTTGATTGTGGTCCATGGCAGTCAAGCTAATTTAATTAACCCATTCCATGGAAAGTGGGGGGATCTCCCCTTCACAACCACACTCCAAAGTTAAGCCTTCTAACCTTCCTTGTTTGCCGATGCCCTGTCTTCCTCCTCTCCATCTCTTGTACAGGAAACATCTTTAGCTCAACTCATGAAAGCAATTTTGGGTCTGTGCTAATGAACTAAATGAATGCACCTATTGTACACCAGAACTGGCACAGTGCTAGTGGTGGAGGCACACAGTCAGAAGTCAAGAGGAAAGGTGTAGATAGCAGGATGGAGTGGGAACTCCCCCATTAAGCAGTATCCAGGCCCACCACAACTCGCACCAATGGACCAGGATTCACCTCACTTGAATGCAGCCAGATGGCAACAGGACCAATTTTAGGCTGAATACTTCCTTCTGTAGTCAGAAGAAAAAGGATGGCACTCCTTCAGAATGCTTCATCTCATCCCTCTCTGCTGACTACAGAGAAGACTTTGAAGATTGGCTTAAGTTGAACGTCTATTGAATAATTAAAGTGCCTAAACAAGTGTGTCTAAATGCCAGAGGAGACACCCTAGGATGTCATATCCATCAACTTTAGATGGATATTTTGGATGTTCCAGAGCATCCATAATGGTACTGATTCCTTAATGTGAGCACCTACATCACTCTCCCAACATCTCCCTTTTGAAAGTGCAGTTACTTTAAAAATAAAGAGAATTATTCTTCAGTTCCCCCTTCTTTCACACCAGTGTTAATCTGTGAACCCAGGGAGTTGAAAATATAAAGAGAAGCATTCTATCGTTGTTCCAGGATCCTAGTCTTCCAGGATTAGTCAAAGTGATTATCTGATAAGGACCCTGCATGTTCGTCTCTTGTGTCTGCAGAGAAAAAAACACTGGAGGGATTTTTGTTCCTGCTCTGAATCCCCATTGAAAGCCATCCAGCCCCATTGAATTCTGCTTATGCCAGAAAATCTGCCAACGAAAGTTGTCATAATCATGCTGCTAATTCTTCTTGGAGTTATAAAAAAGGTCATTTTTGTGTTTTCCCCAATGGCTCCCTTTAGTATGGTATCTAAATATCTCACCCCACATTCATCTTTCTCATGTCAGTTTTCAAAATGTCCCAGGGTCTGCTGTGGTCATGCACTCATACTTTAATATGTAGCCAGTCACCTGAACATACTTTAGAGTGTCTCCCTACTTCTGCCAGGCTTTCTGACCAGGATATTTTTATTTAACTTTGCAGTTATCCTTCCTGGAACCAGGCAAAACCTCCAGTGCTTTAAACCCACATCAATTCAACTCAAAAGATAAAAAAGGCAGGGATATTTTTAGCAAATATGCTCCTGGCCGAACAGCACAGACCCTTCATGCCATAACCACAGATAGCTCTGGACAAAACCATCAAATAGGTTTGAGTGGGAAAAAAAAGCCAGCAAAGGAGAAAAGCAATTTTGATTGAGATGCTTTTACTCTAATGCACATGAGACTTGTTCCAAGCACAGAAGTCCAAGTTTACTTCTTTGGCTAGAAAATTTTTGAACAATTTTCCTGGGTTACCTAAAAGATTCAGAAACACTGGATCCAAGAATACTGCTGGGAGGCTTCTTTCAGTATCTCCAGATAGTGCTACGTGAGTTTAAACAATGTGCTCAACTGAGGTAGGAATTGGTTTTCAACACAAAATATCTCCTAAAAAAAATAGAGCTCCCTTATGTGTATCATCCAGGCAAGATCTTTAACCAACTTCTACCACTTAGGGGATTGTCTTAACACCCAGGCTAGTGAGTCATTCCATCTCTGGTCCTATTATTTTCTTTTTTTTTAGCAGTGTGTTATTGTAGCACTCAGAATACCTCCTGCCAAACAGGGTAACTCCTGAATATTTTTATCTCTGCAGTATCTCTTGCCTGTAGACACAGCCTGTATAAATATTTCCCTTTTGTCCTCTGAAGTGTCCCAAGAGCTTCAGCTAGATTAAATTGGATAGAAACCAACACAAACCAAGATTACACCTGGCAATTGGGAGATCTAGAAGGAATTCTGTCACTTTACAAATATGTAGGAGCAAGTAGGAACTGGTATTCCAGTGGCAACATTCTTTCCTGTATACACATATATTTTCTGGGGCACTGAGATGTTTGGTGTCTGTTCAGTGTGAGTATTTGTGTAACTTTTCAACTATCTCTGCAGGATCAGCAAACTTAAATTTAATTCCCAGGCAGATGTCTTGAGGAAGCTTAGCACTGAAAAAAGCAGCATGTCCATGAGGTCATGGCATGTACAAGCAGAATTAGCATAGAACTACAGAACAGTTTAGATTAGAAAATTTTAGATTGTGTAGTCCAGCCCCTTGCTTCGAGCTGGATCCAGTCTGCTCAGGTTTCTCAGAACCTCATCTGGTTGTATTCTGAGAATCTCCAGTAATGGAGACTTGACAATCCCTCTGGGCAACAGCTTTAAACCTATTTCCTTACATGTAGTCATCATTTCATATATTCTAATTTTTGGCTGCTAACACCTGTCTGCACCTTGTCTGCATCTATGCATCTCTTAGAAGAGCTCAGCTCCATCTTCTACCTACATTTTTCTTGTGCTGAGGAGCCAAAATATTGGCACAACACTCCAAATGTAATCTCATACTGAGAGGAACAGGAAGTTTACTGCCCTTGAGTTCTTGCTAATTTCTCTCAACTTATAATACAAAATACAGCTTTGAATATGTGATCCAGAGGGCATCCAAAGTGATCTTGATGTAACACTAAATGTGAAAACAGAGCAGGAATGTTCTTGGGTTATCAAGGTGGAAGATTCCTGTTAATCAGAAATAACTTTCTTCTCTTCAAAGAAACTCCATTTGGGGAATGAGACCTAGGTAGATTTTTTTTTTTCCTACACATATGCTGATATTTTACCCATGAATGTTAAACTTCATACAGGATGCTGCCAAACAAAAGTTGCAGTCTATTTTACATATAAAATCAGTTAGTTTTAAGGAACACTTTTGACCCTTAATAGCTTTAATTTTTTAGCTTTCAGTTGCTACTCACTGTAACATAAACTGTGTTTGACTCCTGTGTGTAACAGGACTCATTTGCAACATTCAGACAAATAACTATATGAGCAAACATGGCTAGTTTAAGCAATATTTCCAACAGATAACAATTAAGTTGCCATAAAATTACAGATAGATATGTCTGTGAGTAGGGCAGTGTGGGGGACTCTTCAGAGCAGTTGACAAACACAAAGCTGTTCCCAGAAGGCTCCACAAGGACAACAAATTTTGTTCTTTTGGACAAGCTGTTCATTGATCATGGGTGTAACTTCAGACAAGGAAATAGAGTGTCTCTCTCTCCTTCACCTCAAAGACATTAAGTGAGACAAGGTAGGAAAGGCTCTGCTCCACTAACAGACCTGCATAATTAAGGAGCACAGGAAAGAGATTAGTACCAAGTGAGCTCTTGTGCTAAACCAGGAGTCTACAAGATATATGATCTTACTCCAGGGACATTCTTTTTGGAGGTTTTCTTGGTAAAATCTCCATGCAGTCCCATTTTAACCCACCCAGAATGAACTGGTTGTGTTTCCATTGGGTTAAATAGCCTGAAAATACCTACAGTGAGCCAAGGATATGTTTCTAAGGATTTGCATTCACTGAGAATGTACTGTTCTCTGTTATTTTTCTTTCCGCTAACCCCTTTTGCAGATATTTAATTGCTTCCTGGTGGTTTTGTAAGCATTTGTTTTGTTTTATCATATTGTTACACTCTCCATAAAAGATAAGGCAATTCTCTAGACATCTCTAGCAGTCATCTCTGAAAAGGCTGTCCTCTCTCTTTCTGCTGACTTCAGACAGGACTCATTCCCAGACAGACCAGGACTGCACAATGCACATGATGCACTAGCAATTCAAGTGGAGAGAATAAAGCAAGGGCAAGATTGGAACAGTCTCCAGACTTGTTATTTAAGAAAGGAACTGCAGTATTGCAGTTACAGTGAAGGTAGACAGCTATTCTGTGTCATTTCCAGGGTGTGATTTAGTGAATTGGGCAAATAACTTACTCAGGGTAGCAGGTTGCACTTTTACCTTTGAGCTCTGCTCTGTAGGATCTTGACCTCTGTGGCTGTCAGCCATTTATCTTTTCCAGTTCATGTCCTCATTTCTTCAAATTAATAACTGCAGATGTTTTTGAGCATGTGCTCTCATGGCTCTATTTGTAGGAATTTTCAAAACTAAACTTACTGTAAAAATCTTCCTTTATCTTCTGTTAAAAATCCAGGGGCCTGTTAGCTGGTATTTTTACACTGTTTTTAATAGTATAAATACTTCTATGGTAAGGAAGAAATGGACAGAAGTATATTCATCAGGCAGAAAAGGAAGCTGTGAATGAAGGGCTGTCTGCCTTCCCAGAGTCCCTCTAGGACAACAAACATTAATTTCCATCAATATAGGGTATTAAACACAGTGATATGAATTGGAAATGCAATCATATTTTATTATTATATAGGAAGTCACAACAAGGACAGCTACTGGGGGTGTCTTCTGCTGCACAGCAGCAGAGGTCAAAAAGAGCACAAGGCAGGTCATCTACTACACAGCTCAAAAGGTTTTGCTGTAGTCAAGACCTTCCCCATCTCCCACCCCTCACTCTTGCTCTTGGGCAGAGTGTAGACAGGAGGTCATTCATGATCCTCTGCACATCTCTGTGTAGCCCTGGGTATGAACACTCAAACCCATTGAAATCCTGAGGTCTGGCAAAACAGCAGCTGCACTGGGTCACACTGGGGTCCCAACGAGCTCCACGTCCTGTCTCCAGCAGCGACATTGCAGATGCCTGTGAAATAGCTAAAAGTCAGAGCAATGATTATCACAGCTTCCCAGAATATTCTTCTATTGCTCCACAATCTGTAACACAGGAAGCCCCAGAGCCTTTCTTCCCTGAACTAACCCATGCAACCATTTGAAACATTTAGCATTTATGTAACTGTTTAGCATCTGCAACAGCCTTTGGCAATGCATTACACACCCTAACTTCATGTTGTGCAACCCTAACCACCTCCTTGTATTTGTTTTCAAGGTGTTAAATTCAAGTGTCTTTTGATAATCTCAAATCATGCGCAGGAAAAAGGCAGCAGCTACCTCTAAGGCTGTTGACACTCACTCACCAGCCATCCAAGGAAAAGAATACTTTCACCCCCTCACTGGTGTGTTCTTAAAGCAGATGGGTCACAAAATCTCTACAGTGAAGGTAGACAGCTATTCTGGGCTTACCCTAGCACTTCAAAGAGCAAATAGAATTACATGCGGTCACTTGAGATGGAACTTTATTGTCAAAAATTGCAAGATTTATCAAATCAACTTTGTAACTGCAAAAATACTGGAACTACTAAAAAACATGTTTTCATCAGCTTTTATACTTGTTGTATTGAAGTCCAGGGTTTTGAGGAGCATATTTTTCAGGTTCTGGTGGTATTCAGCTGGGAATGTCTTGCTGGATTGTTTTTTGGAGTTTTTTGTTTGGTTGGTTGTTGTTCTTGTTCTTGTTGTTATTTTTTCACTCTCATTCCTTACAAAATCCTAGGTCCTATGCAGGACCAATCGGAGGCTTTATCATGTCCATCATGGATAAACAACTCTTACTTAGCCATTTCCATTTTATGGTCTTCAGAACAGACTACCTCAGGTGAAGGCAAGTAACAGGATCTTTGACACAAGGTCAATTTTCAACCATTCCTTGTTTTCCAACTTATTTGCTGAGTGGTTTCTGAGGCTACAATCATTTCTCTGTAACACTGCCTTTAGATGGTTCTCTAAAGTGCACTTGTTGTGCTCTAAAATGCTTCTCCATATTCACTGATAATTGTATGGACCTTCACTATCTATTTGGGGTCCAAAGAGATTACATCTCTTCAACAATTATTTGACAGATATATGTATATATGACAGATTTCTTTTCCTCTGCTTTTTTCCAGATTTACTGTATCTTTTAGTTGAATTGAGTGGGCAAGCTCATAACAAGCTGAAGATGAGGGCGAATCCTGGATTTTTGAAATCACATCACACCTGTTTTCTGTTTTTGGCATTGTTTACTTTCCTAAGAGCTCTTACCTTCCCTATTGCTGTGTATATTTTTACTGCCACTCAGTCCTGATCTGGGATTTCCATCTACTCAACCATCCTAGTCATAAAAACTTTATCCTTGAGTCTTATTCAGCTCAGGGCATCATCATATTTGCAAACCTGGGATCCACCTATACACCACATATGTATCGAGATTGAATGTCTTTTGCCATTCTTTTTCATCTGGTCATTCAGAAAGATAAGGACTTTCTTCAGGATTACAGTCAACTCTCAGCATTGAGTAACAATAGTGTCAGCAAACTCTGTCACCTCGTTGCTCCCGCCTCTTATCAGACCATTTGCAAATGTGGGATATAACAGCTTGTGGGTTTGTTTTGGTAATTTTCCTTCCCTGTGAGAAATGAACATTTATTCCCACTTTGTTTCCTATCTTTTAGGAAGTTATTTATCCAATTACTTTATCCTTCCCCATCTTCATGTCAGTAGCAGTCTTCAATGAGATGTTTTCTTGACTGCCTTTTGCAAATGTTAGTAGACTATGACACTGGGACTTGTCCATGGTAAGTTTCTGATTTCCCCTTTTCACACATGTATCACAGCAGATAAGTGATTTTTAATCTGTTTTCTTGGTCAGCTACAGCCATTACTAGCCAAATGTTTCACATACAAGTTGGAGCGCTGTTTATCCAGAAAGAAAAACTTCCTGCCGAAGGCTTGAATAGTGTCTTTTCTATTAGCCAGATGTTAATTGTAAGTTCTTTCTGAATTCTAGGCTTAACATTGAGCTTTCTTGGTGATATCCACTCTCACCAGGCTGGATATCACATTAGACAACTCCATTAGCTCTTCCTGTAATGATGACAGGAGTCCTAAAAGCTACTGGCAAAGCTCAAGTGTCATACGAAATAAACAAAAATCACACTTGATCACTCTGTGATGATAGTAAAAAAGAACGCTTTTGTGAGATTCTACTCTAGGAGCACGTGAAAGGATTAATCCATGCACACAAGAGAGAGCAAGGACTAAAAACATGCTTGAACTGGCACCAAAATCGTAAAGAAGAACCATTACTCCCCTGCACCCTGCCTCCTGCTGGCTGACTTTTGACAAAAGAGGTCAGAGTATAATGCAAGATTGACAAAAAAATAAAATGAAAAGCAGTAGCAACAAGAGGCACTATGCACAGGTGCTTGTAAGGTCTGACAAGGAACCTAATCGAAATCTCTGTGTAACACACAGAGGGCAATTTGGCACGTGAACTGATCAGCAAAGTGCTAAAAGTTGGATGCAGAATAAGAAGTCTAAAAACTGTGCTTAACTGTTGCAAGATTCACAACATTTTTTTCCTTCTGTGAATGGACGAGAACACAATGAAAATAATGAGTCTGAAAAGAACAGAAGCGGGAGAAGAAAGCATGGAAATTAATTGTTGGGAATTAAACATCTGAGCATAGAAACATGAGTTTAATACATGACTTGCAATTGCTGCAAGAATCACACAGTCATAGAATGGTTTGGGTTGGAAGGGACCTTTGAAGATTGATGAGTTCCAGTCCCCATGCCATGGGAACGGACACCTTCCACTATGCCAGGTTGCTCAGAGCCCCTGTCTGCCTAGCCTTGAACACTTCAGAGACAGGGCTTGTTGGAAGATCTGATTATTATAATTAATATGAACCAAAACTTTACATATATTCTTTCTTGTATTGCAGAGCAAAGAGAAAATTTCACATGATTCTATAATTGTACAAAATTTGACATTTAAAAATCAGGTAGGTAGGCTGACATATCTCTCTGCTGGACAATTTTTTCTTCTAAGTTTCTGGTTGCAGGCATGCTCAGAGACATTGTAGAATTTCTAAATGTAACACTGGAGAGCCCTTGCACTCTAATTTGCAGTCTAAACTTATCTTTGTTTATTTGTTCATATTCCAGGAAGTCTGATACATCCATAAAACTTCTAGTGCTTGTATATTCTTGCAGGTCAGAGAGATAATGTGAAAATGCTTCTATGTTGAATACTTCCACCTTATTCCCAAAAATGCTATGCCAAATCCATGTTTCCAATTGACACCAATGAATGGAATAGATCCTTTGTGAACATGAATCAATGTAGTTTCATTGATTTCATTTTACTTGAGTAATTTGTGACACTTGGGAATCTGGCTGAAGACTTTAATTGGCTCTAAAATGTGAGGGAAAATTAAATACCAAAATAAATCAGACAAACACAGGTACATTCAGTCAATATTTGGTACGTAATTCCTCATATTCTTTCACCAGCAGATCTCTGCACCACCCAGCTCAATGTCTTTTTGATGTTGCATTTCAGGAAATTATGGAATACAAATGTGCAGTATCCAGAGTGAGTTAAAGTTCTGGAGACTCAGGGAACAGAAAGGAAAAGAGGGAATTTTCTGTCCAATAAATGTTCCTTTTGTGAGTAATTGACTTGAATTTCCTAATTCTCTCTAACTCACATACAGAGAAGTCAGTCAAACACTGACTTTTAATAAAATTCCTTATGACATCACTCTTCATGGCCATGAAATGAGCATGGAGCAATGTTTACATTGTTTGTGCTTGCTATGACACACTCCTCAAAGGAGAGTGGGATAGAGTCCCAGTTACTCAGGTGCGGTGCTTTGCAGCCTAAGGTAAGATAAAGTCCAGCTAAGCCAAGCATTGAACAAAACACAAAGAGAGACTTTAAAGACTGCAAAGAAAAACACAGAAGAAAAGAAAGAGCAGTGCCCATCTCTGCAAACTCCATGAGCACTCAGAGGCTGCAAGCCAAGCTCAAAGCCCTCTTTGAGGGCTCTGAACAGTGATTTGGCTAGTGTGGCCAGGAAAGGCTCTGGTAGAGCAAAGAGCAGCACTCCAAGTCAAAAACCTTCTCTCCAGCTGTACTTTAAAAAGAGAAGTAGAGTGTGGGGGAACAGACATGAAGATAACAGTTGGATACTCCAGGTTTTCATTGTATGGATATGGATTAAAGAGGACGACTGAGGACTGCAATTCCTGATGCATACACAGTCCTGCAGCTAGAAAGGAATACAGTTGTACAAACCCAATACTTGACACATTTTGGCCATGTGACAGCTCTTGTTCTCCATTTACACTTGGGCCATGTAAGGATTTTTGTATGCTCTTTTCAAAACATCTATTTTGCAATTCTGATCTTTCCAAATACAGCATATGGCATCTTTCCAGGAGCTCAGGGCCCTATCAGATATTTATTTTAGGGATTTCACTAGAAAAACACAGATGTGGGAGAGTCATCCAGGCAAAACATTAATTTTTTTTCCAAGAAGATTGGCTTTCCCTCTAAGCCAATCAAAGCTATTAAAGTTTGAAAGTATGTTGTAGTCAGGTGTTATCACCAGCAGGTTCATCTTTTGATTAATACAGTCTCCAAACCCCTCTGTGCAAAGGATGAAAACCATTCAAGAAGAGTCACAAGCCCCACAATTAATCATAACATTTATTCAAGGCAATTCAGACAGAGAATTGTTTTATAGACAGTAAGAACAACAAACTCTCCAATCTATCAAATTTCTGGAATTTTTTCCACGTTAACAAGACTCTGAGCAAAGAAGTGAAGTTTTGTGGTGAACACAGGAAAGCAGAAGTTTTCAGTACAGACATTTATTTCCCACCTCAGTGGGCCAAATTTTATATCACTGTAAATTGACTTCTACATATTTAACTAATTATTTTAATTGACTTTATGTGAGAGTTTTTTGGGTTTTTTTTCCCAGCTGATTTTGGTGCAGTGAGCTAAACCTGGTTCAAAATTGAGACAGAGAAATTGGCAGCTTCTGCTGCTTTTTTCCCTCTCCCCTGCTTCTTTCCAAGAAAGCTGTTCTCATGTTGCTAACTGGTAGCTGTACTTCTCAGTCCGTAAAGCCAACCATGCATGAGCTGATGGCTGATCTGGCCCTCTGTTCTCAGGACTTGGCAATAGCAGGATTTTTCAAAGCCTATGCCAAAGGCCAGGCATGACGTGACCATGAATAACAAAAACAATCTTTACCCTGTCCAACAAACTTCTCTTTAAGAGGCAACAATGCAAGAAATGCATTAGGTGATGTACTGATACCTAAATATTTATTCAAGCGTTTCATTCTGCGTTATATTCAGGTCACTGCTTCCTTCACAACTGCAGACCAATCTTGCATACTAATGCTGAAATTTCCTAAATTTTATCTTAAAGAACACTAGATATGCCTGACTGTTTTCAGAATAGGTGAGGAATTTGTTTACTTGATTTATTTCAGTGGATTCTCTTTGCCTGTGTTGTCTGGAGGGTACCAAGAATTGCCAGCTTATAGAGAGTTTTTAATAAAATCGGAGGAAAGCTTCTGGTCCTCAGTTATAAAATCCTGTTACAGAACTAGAAAGAAGTATATGATATATATGAATAGTTTAATCATTTGAAGGAGAAGTCTTTGGAAGGAAGCAAAGATGGCACTTGCTCAGATGTCAGAACCTGATGTCACCCTGCTTATCTAATGGACCGTATTCAGATTATGCTCCCCCACTGAAGTGTGAAAGCAAGAACTGGAAGGGAACTTCTAAATTATTATGCCCTTTAACTGCAGGTACCATGGGTAACACCTGGACCATCATCAAAGGGATCTTAAAGAAGATATACCTGAAGTCTTTAAAATATCAGAGGTGTTCTTATTCACACCACACTATACTTTTAATTAAAATTTCACTTGCACATGGTTTATAATGGGTTAATAAATGATGCTTGGAGCTTTAAAGAAACGGCTAAAGAATGCATGTACATTTTATGCAGTTTAATGGCTTGATTGATTAACTCTTATTACATTCAGAATTGTCATTTATTGATGTCTTTATAACTAAGACACAGCCCAGATCTATAAAGGATTTACTGTCACTATCATTCATTTATTAACCCTTTACATATGTTTATTAATAGACTCTTAATATCAAACCAAGTTAACACCCTCTAACATTTTGGAGAGAGATTTTTATCAATCAAATGTTATGAAATAAATAAGAAATTGTCTCCTCTTATACTGCTTAGAGCTATTTCTAAGAAAATACTGGAATTCCCTTTTTATTTCTAGCTTCTTAAAATATTGGGGGACTAAGGAACATACTGATCTCTGTAACAGTATGCAATAAAAATCCATTATGATGTTGTCTGTGTCATTTTCAGGAAAGTTAAAACCTTTTTTTTTTAATCTTTGGTTTACATCCATGAGACTCTTAGAGACAATCTACATGTCTGAATACTGAAATGAAAGGAAATACTGAAATGAAAGAAAAGTGAGGATCTATAGACCCTCTCTGGATCATACGTAAGGGTCTTCATTATAAACAGGTGATCACAAAGCCCTTTTGAAAATTAAATACTGTTGAAAATAGCGAAATACACAAAAGGACTAGCACTTATAGTTGATGAATAAAATCCATATTTCTTGGATATCCAAGAATTCTGTGGTAAGGATATTCCCCTTACCACAGAATTACCAAGAATGGTAGATGTGGGAGGGAATCTCTGGAGATCTAGTCCAAGCCCCAAAGCAAGGCCAGCAGGTGCAATTGTCATGTCAGGTGGTAGGTATCTCCAGAGATGGACACGACCAAATCTCTTTGGGTTGATTTCTTCTGTGCTCGTTACAGTAAAACACCTTTTTTCTCACGTTTGAATGGAATTTCTGTCTTTCAGGTTGTGCCCATTGCCTCTTGTCCTCTCAGTCAGCACCACTGAAAAGGGCCTGGCTCTGTCCACTTTGCACCCTGTCTTCAGGTCTTTATAGCCATAAATTGATAAGGTCTCCCTGAGTCTTCTCCAGGCTAAAACCATCCAGCTCTTTTAGACATTTCTTGTATGGCAGATGCTCCAAATCCTTGATTACATGAGTAATGTTCAAGTCTGTCTGCAGTGGGGAGCCCAAGAACTGGGCACAGAACTTTAGATGTGTCTCACCAGAACTGATCAGAGGGGAGGGATTAGCTCCTTCATCTCTCTGGCAATGCTTTTATTTCTTTGTAGGTGATCACAGCTGTAATCACAGCTTTACTCACTGCCTTTCTGCTAAAGATGAGCAGGTAAACTCTATTCACTTAATTCCCTTCTACCCTCTCTGCTTTCCACTGCTTCCTTCTGTGCATTTCAGGATCCATGTATGCAGAAGGCCAAAGCTAAAACCTCCTTCCTAATGCCAGATCTCCCTGAGCAGCTCTCTCAGTCAGATGTGCCATGCTTCCCACTCATGCATGGATCTTACCTTCATTTCATGCCCCCTCAGTGGCTATCCATGGTGCTCACATTTCAATTCTAGCATCACTGTCCCTGGAGCCAGACCAGGCTCTTCTTCCCACAGCTGAGCTGAGCTGAGCAGCTGGATTTGGCCCCTTTGCCTTTGGAGAAGGAGGAAACCATCCCAGTCTCCGTAGAAAATTTTCTGTGTAAATAGATGATATTGAGGCAGTTTCTCTCTCTATGGCATGGGCCTTTCTTTGATACAAGAATATATTTCTACAGAAATCAATAACTATAATATAACTGTCTTCCATTTCAAAGAATTGCACAAATGTAACTATAGATGATCTGTCTAAATTTCCCATTCCTTTTTTACCTTGAGTCTAGCTATGAACTAAAAGAGAATTGGAACCCATGAGTTACTGATTTATCTTTTTCCTGAGTGTTTACTAGGCTGAATGCATTTGACAGGAGACTGCTAAAGAATGTTTTTAATGATGTTACCAGAATACATTCTAAAACCTGCTGGTTCAGTAATTACCAAGTAAGAAGGGTGAGAGAAGGATTTTTTAATTTACCTTAGAACTGCTGCTATGGCCACCAAGTATTAACACAACTGATTCTGATTGCCATGGCATTCAGCTCAAATCAAACATATGCAAATCAGCTCGTCTGGTACTGCACCCGTTGAAAAGCAACCGTGCCAGTGTAGAGGCTGAGTGTCAGGGACTGAAAGAGCACTGGTGATCTTGAGGATTATATTGGTCACTAGTGAGCATAGAAAAGAGCAGTCATTGGCTAAGCAAGGGTAAATTATCACAAATTTATTTCACACTGTCATTTTTTTTCCCTTCATAACTTCTCATGAAGATGCAGCTGAGCAGTAAGACCCAAGTCAGCATGTTGGTTCCCAGCACCATATACTGCTTTGTATCAATGGAAATACAAACCAGTAAGAGGTTCTTCTGGTCAGTGTGAGCTGAACTGAAGCCTGCAGTCTTCTGAGAACTATTTTAGCTTTGTGATGATTTCACAATCTGAACTCAACTTTTTGAACTTGAGCCACCATTCATCATGCTGGTCTGGCCAGATGCCACTTCAGAAAAGGACCCAAGCAAGACACACAGGGGTGGGCACAATATTTCTGTAAATTTAAATCATCAAGGAGGCAGACAGAATGAAGTGGGCAACAAAAGTAATGTCATCCACTGCATCTGCCGGGAGTTTTCTCTTGACTGGTTCCCCAACTGAGGACAGGGTTCTAGCCAATACCAAATGAGTTCTGAAAATCTAAAATCTAATTTTTAGCTGTCTTTTTATCCAAAATTACTTGTCACCCTTTCCTGAAGTGTGTTTTAATTCATCACCAATACATGCCACCATTTAATTCATTCTGATGTAAAACATGCAAAACCAAACTGCAAGGGTGAGAGGTGGTAACACACAGAACAATCTAGACAATGGGAACAGGTCCAAGCACTGTCTGTCTCTTTTTTCTTCCACACAATCATGTTCTCACACATGTGAATGACTAAAGAACCAAACCACTCTATGGGTCTTCAAGCTTCAGCCTGCCAGGTCAATGCTATAGAACTGGAACTGCTAATTTGCCATGACTTGCTGAATATGTCTGAAATTAGTGGACCTGGTGGCATGGTCTTTGCCAAAAAAATTGTTTTGACAAGACATAGAACACAGTCTTTTGGACAGTGTACAATTTGCCCAATGATGGCTTTGCAATAGTTTTTCATGCAGCATGCAGCAGAAAACCCTGATCTGAGCTTCAAAACCACACCGGATTCTGTGTGCTAAAATACTGACCACAGAGAGAACATACGCTAAATTCTGCCTGCATCTAGCCTACATTATGTGGTGTGATTACCTGATCATTCTCTCTCTGTGTCCAGATAGCTTCCTACTGGACTGTTACTGAGGATACAGGATAAGGATCTTCCTCTCTCATGCATATTGAATTAAAATTGGCTTAAAAGCAGCAATCCTAAGACAGTGTGCAAGTTCCTCTTCTTTTCCCTCATGTGCCTGTGCCAACAGTAATGCCAAGTGAGAGCAACCATAACCTTGGTAAAACATCAGTGAGCTGTTTGCACCATGCTGACAATTTTAATAATAGCCAAACAGTTTGTAGATTGTCACAGTAAGAAAAGGGCAGACAGTTTTTCAGATTTTGCTTTGTCCCGGTGCTGCCAGCTAGATGTAACATGACAGCAGTTCAGACACATGCACACAGGGTTAGGTAGCTGCAGGTAGATATAAAGCAGATATTCTGCAGGAGACAGTATGCAAATGTATGTTGGGAGTGGAAAGGATTTAGCTGTAAGAAACTCAAAACTGTATGTTTCTGTCAGGGAATCAATTTCCTCTGTTCTGCTGGGTTGTTTGTGTGTTAATCAAACAAATTACTAGAAAAAAATAAGCTGTCAGAAAACCAAAGAGCAGGACAACACCTTACATCCAAGTCACATTTTATTACCTGCTACATCTTCACGTGCAACCAGCCCCCTCCTCACCCTGCCATCACCACTGTCACCAGCTCCTGTGTCCAATGACACTGTCTGATGGGAAGTATTGCCAATTCAGTGTGGGATGTATAAGCTGCAGAGAGGATTCTGTTAGAGCCAGCCATGCCAGATTATCGTTTTAATAACAAGAATCAGTGTGATTTGTCCGGCCAGGGCAACCCTTGTACTGCGGAAGGTTTGCCCTCTCTGGTTATTCCCACTCGATCCCCACCCAAGCAGTGGCAATAAACACTGGAGAAAGAGAATTGTTTGTGGCCCATTCTGTTGTCACCAGCCACAGAAATTAAAGTAATATCCCCAAGCTACCCTATGGTATTTATTCAAGGGCCAGAGAGGAATTCTATTTTGAGAGAACATTAAAATGTAAATGGAGGTGAAATTCTCTATTTCTCCCTTTCTCTCTTGCAGAACAAGTCTCAGACATTGTTCAGTGCTTCAAAGCTAACAATAAAAGACCGTCGTCTTATTCAAGTTGCAATGTTCAGTGCTTTTGTTCTCCAAATCTATTTTACCACGTGGAAAGGCTTTCTGAGGAGTTAATATACACTGTACAAGAATTGTCTCCATATAAAAGAATTGCTACATTCTAAAAATAGTGACAGCCCTGTTATATGTATTTGAGATTTTCTCTGATGTCAGGATCAAAGTTTGGAACTACTGAACTAAAAACCAGTTACCAATATGAATGACACTAGCCTTTAAGCAAGACCATTATATGCTAGATGAATGTGAGCAAGGCCCACAGCAGGTAAATAGGTCACATCCGTTTTTTTCCTAGATGTAGTATTGAAAAGTGCAGTATATTTTAGCATAGTGTAGAGTAGCATAGCACAGTTTAGTGTGGTGTGGTACAGCATGGCATGGAATGGCATGGTATGGCATAGCACCGTTTAATCCAGCCATATCCTCCTAGAAGCTGAGCTGTGGCACGTGGAGGGCAGGGAGGGGATTCAAGACAGTCTTCATGGCTTAACCAAGGGCAAGTCCTGCCCGACCAACCCAGCAGCCTTCTACAGGGGAGTGACTACAGCAGTGAACAAGGGAAGGACTCCAGATCCCATCTTGTGTAAAACTTTTGACACAGTCCCCCACACCATCCTTTTCTTGAAATTGGAGAGAGGTGGATTCCACAAGTGAACTGTTCAGTGGTTACAGAATTGGCCAGACTGTTGCATCCCCATGGTAGCAGTCATCAGCTCAGAGTGCACGTAGACGTCAGTGATGAGAGGTGTCCCTCAGGGGGTCAGTTTTGGGACCAATGTTATTTAATCTCTTCATTAATAATATAGATGAAGAGATTTAGAGCGCTCAGAAAATTTGCAGATGACACCGAGCTGAATGGTTCTGTTGACACTCCTAAAGGATGGGATGCCAAACAGATGGACCTGAACTCTCTTGGAAAGTGAGCCCGCAGGAATTCCATGAAGTTTAACAAGACCACATGCAAAGTGCTGCACCTGGGTTGGGACAACCTCTGGTATCAGCACAGGCTGGGAGATGAACAGATCAGAGCAGCCCTGCTGAGAAGGACTTGGGTGTGCTGGTGTGTGAGAGGCTGGACATGACCCAGCAATGTGCACTCACAGCCCAGGCAGCCAAATGTGTCATGGACTGCAAAAAAAGCCACCAGGGAGAGGGAGGGAATTCTGCCCCTCTGCTCTGCTCTGGTGAGATCCCACTTGGATGAAGTATCCAGCTCTGGTGTCCCAGCACAGGAAGGACACCAACCAATTAGGGCAATTCCAGAGAAGGGCTACTCAGATGGTTAGTGGGATGGAGCACCTCTCCTGTGAGACAAGGTTAAGAGAATTGGGACTGTTCATTCTGGAGAAGAAAAAGCTTTGAGATGACCTAATGCAGCCTTCCAGTACTTCAAAGGGGCCTACAGGAAAGAGAGGGACAATTTACAAGGGTGTGAGGACAAGTGGGGAGAGCTTTGAGCGGAAAGAGGGTAGAATTAGACTATATATCAGGAATAAACTCTTTACCATGAGAGCACTGAGGCAGTTGAATAGGTTGCTGAGAGAAGCTGTGGATGTGCAGTACCTGGGAGTGTTTAATTTCAGGCTGGATGAAGTTCTGAGCAACCTGGTCTAGAGGAAGGTGTCCCTGCCCACAGCAGAGGGTTGGAACCTGATGATCTTTAAGGTCAATTCCAATCCAAGCCACTGTATGATTCTCTTAAATCATTTATAATATTGTACCAAAAGTCCATGTCAATATCCATGCATCTTGTGCACTGGATACACTGTCATGTCCCCAGAAATCTCAAACTGTTAAAAATTGTCCTCCATGGAAAGACAACTCCTTTGAAATAAAATTGTCAGTTAAAAAGCTTCTGTACATAATCATCAGGGATACCTCATTTCCTTCAAATCCAGAGAATTTTTTTCCCCGGGTTTTTAAACTGAAATAAATTTAGAGCTCTTATAGCTGCAAAATCCGCCAAACATACCCTGGCAGTGTAAGCGGTGGAGGATAAGAGGAGGCAGAAAGGGATTTTCCTAGTCAAAGAAGTTCCCAGAAGGAGAAATTGTGGGAATCCATAAAATGAGAGGGTTTTGGGAAAGCTGCAAAAGACAGGCCTCCAAGACAGCAGAACTGTGATCAGAGCTAAGCAGTAACCATAAGATTGGTCAGCAGAAAAATTATGTAAAAGTAGAAAAGTAAGAGCAAATAGAACAACGGTCTGTGTATTAACGCTTGTCTAGAATAACTCCCTATGCTGCAGAAAAGTTTATCTAGCGAGATATTAGGAAGTTCTAAGCTGAATAATGGAGGTCTGTGCACTGTGTTTTAAGACTTAAAAGCAAGTATTGTATTCGAAATAAGCAAGCATTGTTTTAATCAAAGGTCTGTGTGCTCATAGTGATTGGATAGAACCACTGTCAGTATGCTTTTGCTTTGTGTGATTGGTCAAAAAAGTTATAAAGTAAATTGCAACATTAAGTTCTTGGTCTGCTGCCTGGGATGTGAGCTGATGGGAACTTCCCATTGTCATAACCATGTAATGAGACTGATGCTGGAAAATAAAAGAGCTCAAAGCATGTTCCTAGCAGTCCTGTTCTGTTTGTGAGTTGTACACAGCCCCCAACCAGCAGCAGAAGGATGTGCACTTAACTCCAAACACTATCAACATTGGTTGTTCACTCTCTCATGTGCAAGCTGCCCCCCACATCCACAGCTGAGCTGTTTCCTGGAGCATGTGCTCTTCGTAGTGGTGATCTCTCATGCCACAGCTGAGTTAGCTCAGCTTTCTGCTTCCAAAGCCCTCCAGCCAACATGCATCTTGATTTAAAGCCTGGGATTTCCCAGTGCTGCTTAGCCTTGCCCTGTGTACTTCACTGAGAGATAGGGACTTTGTTTACTTCCTGCAGGCTGATTAGGCTCTCTGTCAATTCAGTGTCAAGCAGCTCATTCTCCTCATAAATTGCAATGCATAACCAAACTGTCCTGGGCATAAACCCCACATCAGCCCTGCTGGGATTTCACACAGGCACAGCAGCTTTATTTACATGCTTTTTTAAAGTCAGATCAAGTCCTTAGCCTAAGCAATAGGTTTTGAATCATATTCTTGATGGTAGTAAGAGTATTTGATATGCCTTCTGTGGACATATGCTTAGTCTGACAGATTGGTCTAATTTGGATCAGATGAAGGTCCTTTATGTATTTGGAAATCTTACAGAACTCCTTCCTTGCCAAGTAGTTTTCAATAGACCTTTCATGATAAAGGAGCATGTTATAAAAATATTTCTATGCTCTCAATTCTGGGCATGTTCAAAAGCTGGCACAAGAATGGTGGTGGCTCAGTAGTTGTATGAATCAGTGATTTATGTGGAGAAAAAGATCAATTATTTAAATCTTTTCAGGAATGTATGAAAATGTTACCGTGAAAGCAAGGATGACCATTTAGATAGCTTTCCTGTAGGAGAAAAATAAAAGTAGAAGCAATAATAATGAAAGTAGTGAAGAGACATGAAATAAAATTTTTGGGAAAACTGTCTGCCATCCAGAGGGACTTGGACAAGTTCAAGAGCTGGACTCATAAGAATTTCATGGGGTTCAATGAGGCCAAGTGCAAGGTCCTGCACATGGGTAATGGTACCCCGTATACCAGCACAGGCTGGGAGATGAACAGATCAGAGCAGCCCTGCCCAGGAGGACTTGGGGGTGCTGCTGGGTGAGACGCTAGACATGACCCAGCCATGGGTACTTACAGCTCAAAAAGCCAATCCTGGGCTGCATCCAGCAGGATGAGGGAAGGGATTCCGCCCCTCTGCTCTGCCCTTGAAGGACTCCACCTGGATCAAATATCCAACTCTGTGTCCCCAGCATAAAAAAGACATGGATCTGTCAGAAAGTGTCCAGAGGAGGCCACCCAGATGACCTGTCCTGTAAAGATAGGCTGATATAGGGCAAGCAGTAATTGTTTAAAAAGTTTTTTAAGCATTTTTTTAGTGTTGTGGGGGTTTTTACGGTTTTAAAAGAGGGTTGATTTAGAATAAATGTAATATAAGAAATATGTGTTTCACAATGAAGGCTAAAAAAACCTGAAACAAGTTACAAAAGTCATGGATACCCCATGACTGGAAGTGTTCAAGGTCAGGTTGGATGGGGCTCTGAGCAACCTGGTCTAGTAGAAGGTGCTCCTTCCAATCCATAACATTTTGTGATTCTATGACAATATTCTATATTCTGTGTGATAAAGGCAAGAATTTTTTAGAGGGGCTTGTATATAAAATAATGAAAGTTAGAATGAAGAGAGAAAAACAGGTAAAAAGCTGAGAAGAGATTCCCTTGCAGACAAATCATCATGTACTAATAAGCTAGAAACCAAAATGTGAAAAAACAAAATAAAGATGTGGTAGCCAATATGTCCTAAGGCAGAAGAGTTAGAGACACGTGGTATCTCCTTCTAAATCAAAATACAAATGAGAAAAAATGTGCAGACTTCACTAAGTCAGTCAGGGAACCAAAGAGGAATTTTTAAGCAGAAAATAGCATTCATTTTTCCTCAGCTCTGTCAGCTGGTCTGGAAAAATATGTCCCTCACCCTTAAACGCTTTCATTTAAAAATAAAAACAGATGTGATTCTCAAACAAATTACATTTCTTTCATGTCCATCCAAGATGCAGGTTTCGGGAATGTCTGAAACAGCAAATCATCTAAAAAACACCTTCCTGAAACTACAGAAAAAAACCCAGATCTTTGCTAACCCAGCTCTCCTTGTGCCACAGAAAGATGTTATTATGCATAAATCTACTCATGCAAAAGACTACCCCTTCTCCTATTACTCAGTAGAAAGAGTTTAACAGTGGATACAAGATAGAACGTGCATAAAGACGTAGTACTCCTGACTTATTCAAACCACCTGTCTAAGCATTTAAATTAATAAAAGAAGGAAAAGAATCAGAATGAACATAAAAGGAAGAACATCCCTTTATATCACCACATGATGTTGGGCTCTTCAGATGAGAGGATATTACAATTCACTTAATAAAATGTCTGTAGAGTCACACTGAAGTAGCAAAAGGCAGACAGCTATTGCAAGTGTGGATGCTGTTCTGCAATTATAAAAAGTACAATCTGGTTTTGGCTTCTTTAGTTTCCAGCTAAATATAAGAAAACAAACACCCACTTCCTTATGTATATTGCTGCCTTGTTCTCAAATAGGCAGACAAGCACTGCAATCTTATGTCTCTTTTTTTTTTCCTGAAAGAACTGCTAATTTACAGTCTGGGTTTTTGGTGGGTTGTTTTTGGGGTTTTTTTTCAGTTTCTTCATGTCACATAGATCACTGTTTAAGATCTGTGTTCGTCCAAGTTAGCATTTATCACTTTATCTTCCATGTAGGACCTGCATGTAAGCTAGGGTTTGTACAGGCTTAACATTTAATTCTCAGGAAAACTAGCAGAAACTGCACATTTCCTCGACATACCAAGGATTAGGTTTGTAATAAAACTTTCTTCCCAAAACCAATGAGCAGAAAATTAAACCTGTAGAAATATACATTTGCCACTTCACTGGTGTCCTGTTGAGCCAATTTTCTTAGGGATTGCTTGGGAAAATCTTGTCCATCTGTTATGTTTTTATCCAGCACAGAAAGTGTTCTTTTTAAGTGTTATTTTATATTTTCTTTAATAAAGCATGAAGTGTCAAGCAAATTGTAGCAAGTCTTCAAACTGCTGTAGGACCACCTGGATAGCAGTGAAGAACTCAGGGCCACTGCTTTATTTTCTGTTGTCTTGTCTTGACAGTCTTGGCTGATTTCAAGTTTTATATAGTCTGGTTATGAAAAAAATGCAAGGCATGTGCCTACACGTATATTTTTTTGTTTGTGTTCTTGTCTGTATTTTTATTTCCCTCTTCAAGTCAAAGAACAATGGTGCTGCTGCATCCCAAACAAACTCTGAAACTGAGGAGCCTTTCAAAAAGATGACCAGAAAAATGAAGTTGTATGTTTGCAAGAGTATGTACTGCAGCAGCAAGTTTGTCAACAACTGTGTAAAAATAAAAATAAAACTAACTACTACTTCCCTTGCACAAGAACATCTGTGATGGAGATTAGAGGAAGATATAATAGCAAACACAACTCGCTTTCCCATCTCCAGTAGATGATGCACCCATTTAATTAGTTCCAAGTCTCTACCAATTACATGTTTTGCTGTATTCTGAACAGAGAATAGCATCCTCCTGGAATAAATACATTTGGGTGAAGCTTCAGGAATGAAATAGTGCAAAAAGGGATTTAGAAATACACAGTAAATCCAAACACAGAACAGGAAACTCCAGAGCATAGCTGGAGGGGTCCTGGCAACAGGGGAAGTATACGAAGTCCGATTAGAAAAGTGATGTGAAGGAAGCTTTCCTAGGGATCAAGTGGAGTTTGCTTATGTCCACAAAGGATTATAAGAAAGAAAAAAACTGCCCTGAAAGGACAAAATGTGTAGGCAAAGGGGACAGATTTCTTTTAAGCATTTAATTCTATCTGTCTCAGTCCAAGTATCCTCTACGTAAAGAGTTATGTCATGGTAGCTTGTTATTTTGTGTTCCAATAACAGAAAAAGCTTTAGAGATTAGCAATATTTGGTGCTTCTTGGCACACACGTCTCAGAAGTTAGAAGTCATTTCATCTCAAAGGCTTTAGGCAGCCCAACATCAAACACACTGCGTGCCCTCCTTTCCATGAGCCATTTAGAGAAGAGATTGGCTGGACTGGGCATTCAAAGAAACACTTCTTTCTAAATGGATATTAAAAGAATTCACAGAGCATGAGATTATGGGACTTGCAAATGAGAACCTTTATTCTGGGAAAAAGTCTTAGGAGCTTATCCACTAATGCAAAGACATATAAATGACCATTTCAGATAATTACATTGGTTAAAAATACTGCCATGCCACCTACAGTCTGTCAAATGCAGACTTCAAACTTCAGAGAAATAATGTCCTTTAGAAGGCATCTAAGTTGACTGATTTGGGTTTAGACAGCTTCATTTGGCCAAGAGAATCTCACCTCACCTCATCGAGCTTGCTCATGAGCACAAAAATTGCTGCTTCAAGTGCTGCAAATGGAAAGTTGTTTACCAGAAAAGTTGCTGGGTTTTTTTCTCCAGTGCCAAATACTTAAACTTCTTCATTCTCTGAAGGCTGAATTGAAGAAAAAGCAGATGAAGTGGTTTCTTCCTGGTTCTGAGAAGCTTACCTGTTTTAAAATGTGTGTTAGAGTGAGAGCTAATAGAGGGTTTTTCATCAAAACCACTTCCCTCTGAAAATCCTGTTGACTTAAATCAAAACATTTTTTCTTTTGGTTTCTTGGCACAAATAAAATCTCCATCAAGAAAGAGTCTACATCAAAATACACGACCAAAAAATGAAAAAAGCAGCAACAATATTCCAGGTGACTGTAATTCAAAATACAGAATAAAGATTTGTTCCATGCATGTACTATATAGCCCAAATGGATATCATTGTGTACTATGGCACCCTAGTTCTTCTTTGGTAGGAAATTTCCAAATTTTTGGGGGCTTTTTTAAACCCTAATAAAATAAAATTATAAAAAAGGTGAAAGAAATGTTTATTGCCTAGCTCTACATTTAACACAGAAAACATTGGCTGTGATAAAACTTAATGAACACCAATTAAATTTTGATTGAGGAGTACTTGCAATTAATTGTTTATAAACAATCCAGAAAGAAAAAAGTGTTTATCAAAAATATTGAGAAAATTAATTTATTTAGAAGTTCAAATAAAATCACAGGCTGCTCATTAACAATTCATGAACATCAAAAAGACTGAATTAATTCTGTGAAGGACTTTATATTAGTTGTTATTATCGCCCTTCTTCCAAAAGAATGTGATTGTTCTAGAACAATCCTGGTCAAGCGGATCATCCTAACACTCTCAGCTGCAAGCAATCAAAAATTAGCTTTGGACCCAGCCCAAAATCCCAACCCAATATAATAAAAAATGCTACCAATACTTCTGACTTTACCCAGCCTCTCAAAATTTCACAGATTTCAGAGGACCCATAAGAGTGTTATTACAAAATTAAATAAAATTAAATTCAAAAACATGTTTCCTAGCCACTTTCATTTACATTCCAGCAAAATAATTAGTTTTTTTATGATTCTTAGAAATTCATTCAACCCAACTTAGTCTCCCACCACTAGTAGTCAATAGGAGTTTACTGTGGTTTGTTACAAATATTATGTCATATGTTCTACCATTTTTTGGCTTTTTAGTTAAACCCTCTTGATGGCATAGAAGGAGTAGGACAATATGGAGTGCTTACAGCAGTGAATTCATAGAAGTTTGAATCCAGCACCATATTTAGGTATACACATGCATTCTTACAAGCCTGCACTTTAATCTAGACTTAGGAAGGTACCTTGTTGTACTGTATTCTCTCAGAACTTTGTAGAGGGATCATTTAAATCTATCTAGAACTAAATATTGCTTCACTGGAGAGAAGCCCCATCCTTTGGAGTGCTCACAGCCAGGATGGATGAGGCCCTGAGCAACTTGATGAGGTGGCTGGTATCTCTTCCATGGCAGAGAAGTTGGTACAATATGATCGTCAAGGTCCCTCCCAACCCAAACCATTCCAGGATTCTAGGATTCTAGGATCCAAGGGGAGCTTACTACCTCTGTTGATTAGCTTAACTCTTCTGAGGTGGTCTTGGATGTCCAGTCCATGATGAACACCCCTTGAAACCCTCTCTCCAAAATTTCAGATGCTCCACAGCACAGTTCTGTGTAGACTCATGCATCATATCCCTCACCCTGCCCACATATCTATTGACCAGGATCCTGAGATTCAGTGCTTGGGAGAAGGATCTCAGAGCCCTCACTGAAACTTCCTATGTGTCTTCTCCTGAGCTAAAGCCCAGCATTTCATTCTGATTCCAAAGAGACCAGCAAGTAATTATAAAATCTTTGCTTCCAGCCCAGTCTTTGTTTCAGAATCATTCTTTTCTCCAGAATTTAAATTGAGTGGCAGTTGTTCCATCTGTTCTAACTTTGAGCTATATGACCTATTATATACAAATCAGAGTTTTCAACCAAAACCCTGTCCCTGAAAGATTTATATTCAGCATCAGCATGTTTCTGATTTGATTATTCTGTCTTTTCCCCTTCCTTTCTCCCTTTTTTTTCCTTTAAACAATCTATGGGTTCACATTGATTATAATAAAAACACGTTTTTACAATGACCTTGCAGTGCCTCTACAGAGAGGAGCTGTTAACAGCTACTACTTCCCCAGAGTTATAAAGAAGTAAAGAAGCTGTTTCTAGTCCAGACTTCATTGTCACTGCTCAGCCCATCCATGGACATGCAGCACAGGCTGGCTTCCTTTCCCAGGAGATCCCATGTAACATTCAAACTCGTTGCCTCTGACCTGTAGAAAGAATTATGACTAATCAGCTGCATTAAAGTGACAGAGAGGCTGTGTAGCTGTATCTTAACACAGTAATAGTTCCTGTTTATATGCACTGATAACCATTGCTATTTTTACTCCTTTTACTTAGGGAAAGACAAAAAAACCAAACACAAAACCCCAGAAGCATCTAAGATTTTTGCACAACACAGTTTCACCAAAGTATTGGCCCCAAGAGTCAGCAAGTGAGCATAAAATATCATTTGAATGGCTGTGGAAAATAATCTGACCTGCCAAGGTAAACTAAAAAAAAAGTAGAGGGATTGTGTCCAACCCCACAAAATAGCCTTTGAAGAGATAATATCTGCATTAAATAAAAAAATTAATCATTGAGCTACTCATATCTTACTCTGGATAAGGGTTTGAGGACAAAGACAAATGGATCAAAAGTTTTCACCATGGTTGACTCTTGCTTGTTATACAGCATGGTAAGATGATCCTGCCAGTAGATTCCTTCCTATATCACTTACAAAGGAGCTTGTTCATTCAGAATATGAGAGCAGAGGTCACTCAATACGATCTGACAAATCCTACATGCATTCCACCTCTACTGAATGTTTAGGATGACATGCCAAGATCACATGCATTAAATCTAGGTGTCAAGGCAAAAAAGAACATTTTTTCATGTGCTGTACATGCTTAATTTTCCATAATTTTTTTTAAATTGAAGAACAGTGAAAATCAATTCATTTATTACAGGTGTTAAATATAAACATGGGTCATTTAATATTAGCAGTTATTATTAAAAGAAGGAACTTTAATGTCTGTCAGACCCTCTGGCTAAAGAATCTCTAAAGTACCTACCAAAGTCATAGAAAGTTTCACGTCTTCCAGCAGGCATTTATCATTCTCATTAGATGAGCCTTCCTGAAGCCAGATGGTCCTTTCCAGAATGAAAAACACAAAAGGAACAATCAAAGTAAGTGACGGTACCCAGCAAACAACCAAGCTACATTTCATAGCTCATGTGTGTGCAAATTTCTTCTGTCAGCAAGAAGCATGGTTCTTCCTGCAACCACATGGGATTTAAACTACACAGAGCATCCTTGATCATACTTCTCAGCAGTGAATGTGCTGCATTGCAACTGTGCCTCCTGCAGAGACACACATACACACAGAAGAGTCCAGAACTGAGACTGGTTTTAGTTAGCTGTTTCTAAAACAAAAAAAATCATGGCCCTGCTTTACCTCAGAGAAACCAATGATGAGCAATTTTCCGCTGCAAAGAGCCACCAAGGTCAGTTCAGCCAGAGCTGTTAACTACAGAAGAGATGGGAGAGAGCATCAGCTCTTACACCTGAATTCCCCTAGAGTTTTCATTAAAGATATCCTGTGCTAGTTAGTTTATAGGAAATACTTTAATTTTGAGCTCTCTGTCTCATTGCATCTATCTATTGATGATTACAGAAAAACTTACAGTGTAAAAAACAAATCAAAGGGCTTCCAGACAATAGTACAGGAACACATACAGAAGACCTTATTCTTTCATGAAGATCCAAGTGGAAGCCACCACCCTGTGCTAAGCTTTCTAGCTCTCCATATGGCATTCCTTGATTTTTTTAAATCTTTTTCTAACTCCACTAGTCCCTTCTTCATTGAAGTTTCCTTGAAGTCCTCTTTGCACTATCTGAAGTTAAATGACACTTCCTCAGAGGAAGAAAACCATCAGAAACTTCTAATATCTAATCTCTAATCTTGATTATCTTCTAATTTGTGTACAGACACTAGTAACGTCCTATTAGAGAAAAGCCCATTACTCTCACCTCTGTTTCATGTTAGGGATGAAATATGTGTAGCACTCTGTGAACTGCCTCTTTTAAATACACAGAAATTAATAAATTTAGTTAGTTAAAGAAACAGGGTATAATAGCCATTTATAACATGAAATACTTTCTTTTCTTTGCTGTATAGTCAGGTATTTCCAGTTTTGGAAATGTCAACAGCGCAATTCAAAGGTGCTGCACTTGTTATCTATGAGATGGAATTTAACAATGCTGTATCAAAGAAAAATGAAACAAGAGCAAGAAAAAAGCCAACTTTGAAGACATAAAAAAACCCACAAAATGAAAGTGAGAAAAAAAAATCAATGCAGATTTGCTCAAGAAATTGAAAGTTATTGCTGAAATGTTGTTGCATTGGATATGCCTCTTCACACCCATCTTCTCACTTTATCATTTAGCAAATATAATAAATGTTGTCTATCCCAGTCAGGGTACATGAAGATCCCTCCTCTTTTAAATTTCATTTTTTTCCTGTTGATGCTCAGAAATTTTCACAAGCTAAGGATTTTGGACTGGAAAAGGTTTTGAAAAAGGAAAAATGCATGAGGAGTAAAAAGATAAGTTCAGAGTAATGCATTAGACATGCTTCCTATCATTTCATTAACCAACACTGAAAAGTTAGAAAAACAGAACAAACAACAATAAAAAACATCAAAATGTCAAGGAATATATAAATGTTCAGCTTTTGTATTAAAGACCCTTAATTTTCCAAGAATTCTATGCCAAGAAAAAATGCCATGTAAAAACAAAAGATTTATATATATATATATATATATATATATATATATATATATATATATATAAAAACTTTAAAATCTGTGTGGGGAATGTCTAAATGAACAGCAGATATAACGTGACACTGGAGGAAAGGAGAATATTAAAGAAAAAATCCAAACAGGTTTGGGTTATTCAAAAAACAATAAAAAGGAGACTGATAGTAACAATAACTGCTATGCTGTTGTGACTCAGAGCCCCTGGCTGTTCAGATCCATCCACTCAGACCTCCAGCAAGGACCTTATAGTCCCTTTTAACTTTTCAGAAGAATTTTTTCCTCATAAATAAAATACAAAAGAAAAGAGACTGCAGAAAAATTAGGTAATTGATTCAGAGGGAACAAATAAAAACATAGCCTAAAAGGAGTAGTCCAAACCCTAGAAATCTATAAGCATCAAGAAAGTTTTGGAAGAAATATTATATTAGGATCCCAGATAAAATATGTGCCATAATTCAAAAGGAAAGCAAAGCAATCTAATAATATTCTGCATGGCTCAATGGGAAAGTTAAGGAGGCTGTCTCAGGTAAAAGGTCAACAGCTAAAAAATTGAAAGCTCGCTCAAATAAGGGAAGCAGGTCAAAAGGAAAACAGGTCATTTGGAGGGTTAGGACTGCAGAGCATGCACAGGGTGGCTTTTTTTTGATGGTCACATATTCATGGAATACTTCAAGAGGGGCACGCAGGTGAGTTAATCAATGGAACTGCTTGATGAACAAAGTATGAAAAAGAGTTTCAGGGAACATAATTCCACAGTGAAAAAGCTGAGTGAACTCTTACCATCAGCCTTTCCCATCCTATGCAGAGGAAATACCTTCCTATCTAACTTTTTCTGCAGTCAATAGGTCGCAGAGGCTTGACACGATACAGGCAAATACAAGTGTTTTAAACCCCACAGGAAACTAAGACATCACCAGGACTGGATGGCATTCACCTGAGGGAACTGTAGAAACTGTGAAATTACAGAACCACAGCTGGTACATGTCAAATATAGCACAGATAGAATTCCCCTAGAGTGCCAGAGGAATGGTGGGGTGCCAAGGTCATTTGTCCACAGAAGAGGGTCAGGCAGGGTCTCGTAAGCACAGACTGCCAAGTCTGACTTCCAGCCTCAGCATGACAGGAGAGTCTGTAACACAGTGAAAGGTCACAGACCCAAGACAGCCTGGTGGGAAAGTCTCAGCACAGCACCCGAGAAGGGAATTCCTGACTTGGTTCAATGGCTGTGTGTCTAAGCTGATCCAATCAACATTCTAGGTTTGGTTGCCCGGGAAGATTTTGGGAAGGTTCTTTCTGGAAAGACCATCAAAGAAGCAATGATAAGAGGTTCAAGAAAAAACCCTTTTATGGATGGGAAACTGTTTAAAGGGTGGGAACCAATAGACAGGGGGTCAATGGTCTTTTTGCAGAGTGGAGAAAAAAGATCTGCTATATGGGACCAAAAAGCAACAGGTCCCATATAGCGGATCCTATACATATATATACATATACAGCATCATCAGAAAGGCCTCTGAGAACAAAACACAAAACTTTATGTCGCCACTTGTGGCATTCACATTTTCTAGAAAAATCCCTTTGCCCAGGATTTTTCTCCTGGAGAGCTGAGAAGCCTCAGAGAAAAAGGAAAACAATAATTATCTGATTTGCTTCTCCTGTGTTTTGCTCCTTTAGAATGTGTTTGGAGATTGTTTATCACCGGTGATCATTCCTTTGGTTTTCTGTGAATTGTTTTGACTCAATGGCCAATCAGGGTCAAGCTGTGTCGGGACTCTGGAGAGAGAGTCAGGAGTTTTCATTATTATCTTTTTAGGCTCCTGTAAGTATTCTTTCTGTATTCTTTAGTATAGTATTGTTTAGTATTCTTTTATATAATATGGTATCATAAAATAATAAATTAGCCTTCTGAGAACATGGAGTCAGATTCAGCATTCCTTCATTCATCTGGGGACATCCCAAATACAGTAGCTACTGTATAAAAACTTGGCACATCCACATCTTGATTATTGTTCATGGTTCTTATCTCCACACCTCCAGAAGGTCATTGCACAGATAGAGAAGATACAGAGAAGAAAATTATGATAAGGACAGAGTTTTAGTATCTGGAAAGATTAAAAATATCTCTGGTTTGCAGTTTTGAGAGGATACTCAGTAAAAGTCAGATTGAACTTAAAAAAACACAAAGTCTGTAGATTATCAAGCTGCAGAATTATTGTTCAACAGATCCCACAATGTTAGAACTATCTGGAACACTTCAGAAATAACTTCAGAACACTGAAGCTTGTAGGAGCTCAAAACAGTTGAAAAGATTTAGCTTTTCACAGCCAGGGAAATTGTCCCTATGGGAAGCTAAGGAAAGAGACAGGACCAACAGACTCAGGCTGAGATTAGCCATAGATAACACATCCACAGCCAGAACGCTACTGTCTGCAGCTGGGCACACTGGGGAATACAGGGGGAGGAAAAGCCTACTGCAGGTGGAAGATTGGCTCACACTCACAGTCTCTCTTGCTGCACTGTCAGAAGCCTGTCCTGTGTGGGCCCCTGGCCTAACCCAGCAAGATACTTCCTTTTTTCTCAAGAGATGAAATAATGTGACATAAGCCCTGCCCTGAGGACATCTCTACAGAAATGCTTTATTTATTCTTTTGTTCTTCTCCTCTGATGCCATCCATCAGTCTGGTCTACAGCATCAGTAAAACCAATGTGTCAAAGTGGCAGCCTAGACCTAGATGGATGCTTTATCAGGTAGGAATCTTCCTTGCCGTTTCCTGACTCTCCCAGTTTTAATCTCCCATCTATTATTCTGAATAGACAGGGTGTTTCTGGGAGAAATTAACATACACATAAAATCATAGAATAAAGACACCTTTTATTCCAGTTTCTTTCTTAAATTTTCATTCTTGCATGTTCCATAGGATGCCCCTGGGGTTGCTATAAAAAGACTGAAATGAAGAAAGAAATTTTCCAGGGTTTTATTGGTTGGTTGTTGTGTCTTGGGTTTTTGTCCAGAGTGTCTTGACTCCCAGTATAGCTACAATACAGAAGAAAATAACAGACTACCTTCAGGGTAATGAGGAATTCTTGCCACTCAAATTTCCTCCTAGTGTCTGCAATGCCTACTGATGTTCACCTTCAATTTTCAGAGGGCCCAGGGTTCCCTACCACCTTGGCTTCATTTGATGTATAAGCAACGTGGGACAGAAAATGTCTGATTTTCTGTGTGAAAGGCATACTAATGTTTATGACTTTCTATGTCTCAGCTAGGGAAGATGAAAAAACTCCCAGACAGCAAGGACCTAGACAGGCACCCAGACACATGCACACTCTGATCAAAATGGAAATTAAAAAGTTCTGCTTTGAAAAACTAGGAAATATGGGTGCATTTATTTGCCTTGCAATTTATGTTTGAAAAATGCTTGCATGAATGTATGAAGTGTTGGCAGAGCACACTATCACGTGTTGGCCTATTTCAAACACTGTTAATCTGAGCTAGCTGTTACACACAGTGGCCTCATTTCTGTTGGTCTGTACTAGAATATTGGTTTTACTGTAGAATTTGCCTAACTTTCAATAACTTCATTTCTCTCCTGTTTTATATGTAGCCAGTGGAAGCACGATAAAACGTGACAACTCAGATGCTTCAATTTAGCAAGCTGCATTTTGCTAAATCATCTCTATGCATCAGAACCACTGTCTATTTGTGTCTAGCAACATCTGGCAAACAAGCACTGATATATTATAATGTTTATCATGCCAGATGGCAATATGTCTTCAATGTCACCTGCAGGATGAAATAAAACCTTTGTTATCACTCACTTCCTCCTTCCTCTTTCTCCAGTTAGAGAGCTCAATTCTCTGCTGACAGAGCATCTGTGGTCAAATATTAAAATAAATGTAGGAAATGGCAACAGGTTACTACACAAACCTAATTGCTTAAAAGTATAATGCATTTAATTAACTAGAAATTTTATAGTAATTCAAAGACCAACCCTTTTCACTATAAACACAACAATTTCTGCACAATTAAAAATTACTCGTAAACTATCATTCTGGACAATGCTAATTTTGTACTGCAAGGGAAAAATATACCCAAGGTCATGCCTATTTAAATGCATGCTCATGAAGTCAAAAGGAAGCATTTCCAGCTGCATCTATGGAATATCAAGTGCTTTCTTCTTCCACTTGGGATTCTCCATATGCTACCTCCTTGAACAAGGGCAGTTTGAGGTCACTATAATCTATTAATGGGGTTTACCTATCAGTCTCTTTTCTGGGAGCACTCCTGTGTTGGATTTAACCTGGGGCTGCAAAATAGTGGGGTGGGAAAAAATCTGAGTCATTCTCTTGGCTTGTTCATCAGAAAGGAGTTATTTTTGCTCTGAATATTCTGTTATTCTTTTTCAACAAACTCTTCATTATCTTCAATAAGAGCGTGATTCATTTTCTACATTTTTGACCAGTTAGAATGAAAGCTTCTATGGATCAAACATGTATTTTAAACACAAAGAATATTTATTTTAAAAAACCAGTATTGGAAACCATCAAACTTTGTAAATATCACAGTTTTTCATATATTATGTGTTCATTTTCCAGGAAAAAAATAATTGACTGTGTTTCACTAGAAGATCCCTGTTAGTAATCAAATCAAGGTACCTACCATTTCTCAAAAATTCAGCTTCCACATCAAAAATGCAAAAATAAAACCACCACCCTTTGACAAGTGCATTGTTTTTAGTATTCAGAGATTAAGAGGGATTTTAGCAACCAAGTTATCTTTGAATACTTTTCTAAAGACCTGAAATAACAGCACAAAAATGATAAAGTGCCCATGCTTCCTTTGCCATTTCTATTTAAGGCTTGTGGTCATTGGCCTGCACAGCAGAGGACCAAAGAATTGCTCAGTTGTGTATTTGGTTCCCTAATTACTATTTAATTTCTTCTCCATTCCCACAAAAAGAGTGTTAAAAATTAAAATAAAGTAGCAATTTGGGGGCCAAATGCCCAATTGTGCAATTCTTGACAGTGTAGCTACTTAACTAGTGGTGGCAAATTAACCATGACATCCAAGCAAATACACCCTCCTTTAGATCATCTGGAGAAGGCCTTATGGTCACCAACCATTTGGAAGCTGATACAAGTCCTGCCTTTGATTTTAGAGGGACAGGGTTAGAATTTGCTTCCCAAAAGGAAAGCTGGAGTGATTGTGAAGACATGTGTTTCCAACTTAGTTCAGTACCTGAACTGACACACGTAAGTCTAAAACTAAAGATTTAAACAAAATAAATTAAAATGTCTTGGGATCTTTGTATGCACCACTAAAAATAAAATAAGGGCTCATGAAATAAGAAAATTGGTTCCTATTTATAAAGGTGTCCACATTCAGCTGTGTATTGTCCAGTTTTGAATATCTAAACTTGAGAGTATGACTTGCTTTCCCAAGCTTAGAGCTACATCAAATCTAGCTTCAGATGATGGAAGAAATTTGCTCCTTCTGGTAAGCCCAAAAGTGTGCAGATGTTAAATAAGATCAACTTTATCTTTCTAAGAATCTATTTAAAATAAGTACATATTGTTGTCTTAAAACATGACAGATAAGCTGAAGATGCATATATAAGGCCAAAGCAGTAAAAGATTTAATGAAAGTTCTATTTCTACACTATAAGCCTTCTGTCTGTGCCCTGAAGACAGACTAAAGGACCATGACCTTCTGTGAAAACACAGAAAATAGATTTGGTCCCCACTGGAAAGTCTCAAAAGACTACTAAGATCAGATTTCCAGAGTATAAGAAAGAAAAGAGGAGTTATTTTGGCCCAAATACTTCTGACTCAAAGCAGGTAAAATGGAGGCAGGAAGCCTCTGAGTGCAGTTTCTCTACAGAGATGCTGAGGATTCATTTCAGATTCATTTCCTCTCACCTTAGCTGGTCACACACTGGGCATCTCAATCTAATGATTTTATATTCTTGAATGGGTTGGCTGGTAGAGGCATCGTGCCATAGTGCCATAGTGCCATGGTGTTTGCTTGGGTCCCTCACCTTCCATCCGTGACTGCCCAGAGAGAGGTCTTCTTCCCAAGGTCACAGACTCTGCTCTAATGCTACAGGGAGCTGAACTTGCCTCCCACAAGCAGAGGGGAGATGTGTGCAGAGGATGCAGAGACGCTCCCTTTAAACCTCCCGGACGGTGATGGCCAAGCTGCAGCAGCCCTGAGCTCTGCTCAGCAGGGCTTAGGCTGCTGTCCTCTTCCAGATGTGGTGTCTGTTCCAGGTGAGCTGCTCTGAGGGCAATGCAGGTATACTCTGAGCTCAGTAAGTCTCTGTGGGGTCATTCTTTGCCTTACACAGCATGTCAAAGCTCATGGAAAGCAATTTCTCTTTCGGTGCCTCCTTTTCAACTGGGAAGCATTTGAAGGGAAGCACTTGCCCCTTGAGTGCTCAAGTGTGTACTTTGTATTGCCAAGAAAGGGCACTCCAATAGCTCTTCTGGGAAGGCACACCATATTTCACATCACCCCATGCACTTTCAAGGGGCTTTGATGAAATGGCTTGTTCTGGGACATCTATGAAATATAATTAGGAAGAAAAATAAAGAAGCTTTTTTCTCTTTCAGCCTGAGATAACCCACAGTGAGAAAAATAAGACTCTTTTGCCTTTTCCTTGCCTGAAATGCTTCAACCTCTGAGACAGAAGTGTTTCAATTTCCTAACTTATAAAGCAAGCAATTATGATATTCAGAGAGACAGTGCGGATTTTGTGCAGTTAATTTCTGAGGGAGGAAAACAGCAGTGGTCTGCATCCACAGACCAGCAGCCATACTCCTTTATGGGACCATCAGGTCTGACATCTGCAGGAAAAGTGGTGGCTGCAGCTGGTACCATGGTGGGTATGCTGCTGTTCAGTGCAAGGGGTGGGGGTAATATACTAAAGCCAGAAATGTCTCTTGTCTCCAGCTTATCTCTAGTGCAAACTGCATGTAGAGTGAAATGAAGATAAGTATTTATAGGGACAAAATTGGCTTTTACTTTTAATTGTAGCTCATTTGGGCAATGTTGAAAGAAATGAGGTCTTTTCATGGTGTTTTGCTTTGTTTTCTTACACCAGTGTGAGTTGCAGAATGAAAAACAGTGTTTTGAACCACCATAAACAAAATCAATTGCAAGTATGTTGCTTTAGGACACGAAATAAAATGACGTGGATACTGGAATTTCTGAGGTAATAAAAGAGGGTAGTTTAATTTTGACTCTATAATTTATAGATTTCTAAAAGTGACAGTGGATTAAAGGGTGACAGTGCCACTTCTCCAATGAAACTGGACAGCCTATTAAATTTCTCGTCCTCTAGAAAAAAATGCAAAACAATAACTACATACAGAAAAGCGTGTGAGAAAGTTTGTTACAAGAATGTAAACATCAGAAGGCTTAGAAGAACTTAAAAAAACAGGGTGACAAAAGTAATGACATTTAATACTCTCTATTACTTTTTCCTCTGGTTATGTGTTTATAAACACATTGAGGTCCATGGGCAAAAAATTCTGAGCACTTTGACTGTTGTCAGGCTGTCTTCTATATTTGTGCTGATCACACACAAAGGACATATTAGGTCTCTGCTGGCTGAGACCCTGCAAAAGGCTGGCCCCAGCCATAAGGAGGAACAGCAATACCAAATGCCATGAGATGGAAAAACACCAAGCTGTGTGTGATATTTTTTTCTTGTTTATGACTAGCTACTCTGTCTCCCCTCAGACTTTTTTCCTGGTGTGCAGAGGCCTCTTGCTCTTGAATTTCTCTGGAAAACCTGAAGTTTTCTTTGACAAAACTTTGTATTTGTTACATTTCTTCTGAACTCTCTCTAACTTTTCTGTGCTGCTTTTGTAACACAACATTTGTAATAGACTGCTGTATTCCAATTATAATCCCAGCAGTGCTACATATTTGCTTGCCTTATATGCACATAACCATCTTCCTTGTTCCTCTTGTCACTGGCCTGAATGCAAAATCTCAAATCTACTGTGACATTTCTTCAGCTCAAATAAAAATGTAATTACTTTTCATAAGGAGTTTTAACCCTGCAATATTGAAACTTCGGTGTTTCCTGAAATTGAGAAGTTGTGACCCAACGTGTGCCAGCATGGATCAGACTGACAGGTCTCACCATTCTGCACCACACAGCTATCTCTCCCCACTGCACACACAGCAAGCACAGCTCAGGGGGAATCCTGGCTGGGAAAGTAAAAGGCAGCAGAAGAAGATTTTCCTAAGGCAGTCTGGAGGGCAGGATGGACAGGAGAGCACATGTGAGAGGCTCAGTACAGATATCAGAAATAAATTTCCATCATGCAGTGTGGCACATATCCCTTGAAACGAAGCAGACAGTACGCCTAAAGAGGAAAGGGACGAGGGACTATGTAACTTTTGAGCTGGTCTCAAAGAGTTTGGGGTGCTCTGTTCCAAGGAGAGAGACAGGTGGTGTAAGACAAACAAGGAAGCCACTTACACAGATGCCTGTCTTGGCCTGGAGTGGTATTTCTCCTCTCATCTGCAGTGTGCATGTAGTCAACTAGCCAAACTTTCAGCTGCTAAATGGAAGTCACAATGACTTCATCCCATCAGTCTAAAGCATCCACCTGCAAGAATAGCTATGTTCTAATCCACTGAAGATCATGGATCAAAGGGCTTCCATTACAGGCCAGTATAAAGACAATGTGTCTCACTAAAGCTTGGAAAGGTATTACAAAAAGCCCATCCAGGCCAGCATGTGTTGGTATTGCTGAGCCCCTTGCTGTGAACATCAGCAAGAGTGAGCCCTGCAAATAAAAGTCAGACAAGTCAAATGTAGGGTGTCCACATTGCTTTCACAAGGCTTGGTTCTAATCTCATTAGTATAAATCAGTCCCAAGCTTATTTATGTCTTTACAGTTATATCAAGCAAATCAAGGTGCTCAGGCCCTGTTTCACCTCCTCTTACTAATATTCTGCCAGGATTATTGATAATGCTGGTGCACAACCAAGGAAACTATGAAAAATATTCATTTCAAGCTCCACTGCAAGCAGAGTAAAATAATCAATATACACTTACAAACAAGAAAGAAAAGAACTTTGCCTTGGAACAAAACTGGACTTACAAGTAAAATGTAGTGGAAATAATTGGAAGAAAATATTAAGCATACAATTAAAATAATCTGTTTAAAAGAACATTCTCCAGATAAAATCCATACCTAGTTTCCTTCTACATTTTTTTTTTTTGTTTGCCTGCTTCCTTTTTAATTTAGCTTTATTTTTCTTTTTTCTTTTTTTTTAACTTTTTCCCTCCATTAAGTGCAATTCTTGCCAGTTTGGTTCTGTCTAAAGTCAGTTTCATTTTCATGTTCTTTGCTATTGGAACACTGCTCACTGGCTTTGCTTCAGATATCTTTTTAGATATCTGGGAACAAGAAACTGAATTGAATGATTAAGCATTTTGAGCGTTTCCATCCTTTCAGCCTGCATAAAGGTATATTTTGCCTTTTTTTCTTTCTTTTCTCTAGGTATGACCAAAATTAGCTTTAATTCCAATCAAAAGGCAAAGTTCTTCCAGAAAAACAATAACTAACTAACCTGGAAAAAAAAAATTAAACATACTATTTAGTCCCCAGTTTATTGTTTTATTTAATTTCTTAATACTATTTACAAAAATTTCTTTTGAAGATACCCTTCTGTCATCTAAAATAGCGTAAGTTGTTGTTTTCTCTTAGATAGACCATAAAATGCAGATTAATTTTGTGATTGGATGCTCAGCTGGAGTTATTCTTTACTTACCACAAAAAAGCAGATGTTTCATATCCTCTGGCTAACTGTAGACCATAAAAAGTCATAGAAATTTTTCTCCTTTTGTTTTTTTAAAAAACCCAAACTAACTAATGGTTCTATGGTGTTTCCATTCTAAATACAGGCTCATTCACCAAGAACACTGAAATAGGACAACCCTATATGAATTTGAAGCCTGTAATTAGAGCAAGCCTCCATAGCAGAATCCTATTTCTTAATGCTTTCTTTACCCCTATGAGTTGTAAATATTTGTTTCTGTACAATTCAAACATATTACTCAGTCACTAATGAGAATTCAATATTGACTGTCAGCAAGAGAAAAATGCTTTACTGGAAATGTCCCAAAGATTAACTGAAATTCAGACAGCTGCATAGCAATATTTTGTTTGAGCAGGGATATATGGAAAGATTCCTTTGTACAAGCTTGGCTGTGAACTTGTTAGGAAGAGTGTAGGCTGATCAGTGTCCATGCTCATGGACATGATACCAAGCAGGAGTGGTTTAAACAAGGGGTAATGGCTTCAAGCTGAAAGAAGGTAGGTTTATATTAGACATCAGGAAAAAATTATTTACTCTGAAGGTGGTGAGGCGCTGGAACACCTTGCCCAGAGAAGCTCTGGCTGCCCCATCCTTGGAAGGGTTCAAGATCAGGTTGGATGGCTCTTTGAGCAACCTGGTCTAGCAGAAGGTATCCCTTCCTATGGCAAAGGCAGTGGAAATTGATCTTTAAGATCCCTTCCAGCACAAACATTTCCATAATTCTATGATTTTATCTGACATCATATAGCAGTTACTTAAACCACGAATGGAAGAGAAGCCATGTGGCTCTCATTTCTTATCCCAGAAACACTTGTCTTGCAGAAAGAACAAATCATTGTGGACAGCTATGGCAGACCACTCAATATGCAGCAAGCTCACAGCCCATAGCCCAGGCTTTTCTCTTGATCTCCCTCCTGAATAACATTCCCATTGCAGGAGGCATTAACAGTCAGAGGCAAGAAGCAGGGTCCCATTGGGCTGCACAACAGGCAGGACAGTAGCAAGAGGAAGCCCCTTCCCACGGAGAAACAGCTGAATGGGCAGGTGGCCAGATTCAGCAGGGAAATGAGACAGCATGTGGGGAGACGAGATAGGAGAGGAAATTAATGGGGAGAACAATCTTGTTTCACATGCTGGACCATAGCCTCTGTGCATCGCCTGGCACTATCCCACTCTGCTCCAGGCGTCTGTTGCACTCTCTGTTACTGATACAGGTTCCTGGTGCTGTGAGCTCTTGGACAGCCCTGAATAAATGCACAGGGCTGCACCTTGTCTCTTCTAGTATTGTTGGATAGCTGGGAGTTTTCCTGACACAGACACCAATCGTTTCATCATCATGTATGGGAGGAGAGATGACCAGAGACAGATAGCTTGGGCAGGGAGGACAAAAGGCTGTGTTAGAAGTTAAGGAAATAGAAGCATTTGTTCATCAATTTTTTGCTCATTATCTGAATGAAAACTGGATTTGAATATCATTAGCCATGAAGAGCTTAAACTACACCACCAAAGCAAAATCCATTTAAACCTACTTTACACCAATTAAACATTGATATGAGCAGTGCTTTCTTCTTCCCTTAGCCACAGATCTCAAAGCACCCAACCAAGCTGGTTCTGCATCATTTCCCATGAGCTGCAAGTATTTCTTCACTTTGATTCTTGGGGTTCTCCTAACTGTCTGCAAGGCCACACACTCAAAACACTGTCCAGGTTCAGAGCTACATTTCTTTGACACCTTTTAGGAAGAAACAAACATCAGGGTGACATCTCTGACTCCAAAATCTTTCAAGTTCAAGCTAAAGCCTGGTGACTGGCAGCATACCACTCCCTGTGCAGGCCCTCTATCGATTATCAGAGGGGCTCTGTGCAGAGACAGCAGTTTTCTCCTCCACAACTGCAAAAATCAGAGCCAATTTGAGTAGAGGCTGATGGTGAAACGGGAATCAGAGTGGAAGTGAAGGAAGACTAAAGTCACAGCAATAAGGCTGTGCAGATGAGATGAGCACAGAAACCAAGTCCTGGGCAGATGTTTTAAGCCAGGGGAGAGGTTAAGTGACATACCTTACTCCATAAGGCCCTAGCAAGGTCAAAGGCAGCCACCAGATCTTTTATCCTTTTCCATTAACACCCTCAACACTGGGTATCACTGAGTAACTACTACACCATTAGCAGTGTGGTGAAGAAGTGCATTTTTATCGTTTGTTCTAATATATTTCTCTCTTACAACTTGCCAGGGTTTGTAACTAACAGCATCAGATACAAATCAGCAAGTATTGTATTTCATAATCTGTTTTTCTAGAACCTTACAACAATGCCAAACAGATTCTCTAAGCCACAGCACATCTCTCTTTTCTTCTTTGATTTCTTTTATTTCCTTCAGCAAAGCCCCTTTTGAAACAGTGAAGAATTCCACACAAGGCAGTGAAGATTCAATACACACTGCTTAGAGAGAATTATTTCCCTATAAATTGATTTCAAAAAAAGATCTTGGCATTTTGACCAAAACCACATATCTTAAATTATCTTGTATCCCTCCAAACACACAGTCCTAAGCCCTTTTTTGTCCATACTAGAAAGACAGTCATACTTTGGCACAATTTAAAAGGTTTTGAGAATGATGATGATTTAAAACAAAGTATTCCCCAAGCAGGCTGTGGACTTGAGCAGAAACAGCCGCAGAGTCCTGCGGGGACTTCACAGCATAGAATTGATTTAGCAGGGAAGTGTGTAGTTTGAACAGTGATGGATGCTATAGAAAACTGGGTGATAGAGAAGATAGATGGTCATTTGAAAAAGATCAAGGAAAAACACACTGAAAACCATGAGAGCCTCCAGCTTTGTTCAAATTATGATCAGTATCAGGCCCAGTAAGGCCTCAGAGACAAAGTGCATGGATAAAGCCATGCTCTGCAATGTCCTTTCTCTTCAGAAGGGCTGCCCCAGTGCAAAAAGCTGTTGCTGCATTAGATGTCATTAGACTTTAACACAGCTGTATGAAAACTCCTCTTACACAACACAGGGACATGGACATGGGGTGCTCACCCATTAAAATACTGATACCGCTTCTGCCAGACAGAGGGAATATTAGCATCTAACTGGCTGGCTTCTCCTGGACAGGGGGTCAGCACCCAGATGTGCTCCCAGCTTCCTTTCCTGCCTGGACTGGAGCAGGTGCTGCATGCAAGGTGCTGCATGGATGGTCACCATGAGGCCAGGGGTCTTATGCTGAGAAGGATGACCAGCATGGGAGAGGAAGAAGCAGAGCCTGCTCTGCACTGCTTGTCACCTGGAGCTCATTAAACACATCTCTTATTGTTTCTCTTTTTTTGCAGGAGAATTGCTTGTTTGTGGAGACTAAAGATGAAGGCTATCCATCAGTCTTACTCTTAGAGAGCACTTCGGGCCCTTTTATATTCTGCAAGCAGAAGACGGAGTGATGGAAATATGTCTGCAAATATTCCCTGTCCTCTCAAGAAAACATAACCCAAGACAAAACGTTGTAAAAAATCAACCATGCTATTTTAATAAATTCCTATCTAAAGCTATATAAAGCTATGTAAACCTCATCCCATTGGAAACAGCAGAGAATGAAATTTTCAGAAAGACAATAACCGAAAATATGTACATTTGTCCTTGCAAATGTAAGTGAAATTCCAAGGGCTTCTTTTGATTCCAATTCTTAATTTTGCAAATTCTGTTAATACCTTCAGTGCCTCATTAGCATATCTTGTATGCTCTTTAAATTATACAGAAGCTGCTATCAAAAACCCGCTAAGGAAGATTCCAGAGAACCCTGACACACAAAAAAATATGCTTAATATCTACATTTCAACATTAGTCAGAGCTTACATAGATCAAAGATATACTCTGGAACAGCATGATTATAAGCCTGCACAAGTGAAAAATAGGAACCAAATGAAAGGGCAGGACCCTGAGCATCTGCATATCTGGAGCCTAAACACACTCATAAAGGAAAACGCTTTGGGAGACATTAATGATCTGTACACTGCAGGAGTATGAGAAGATCTGGGACAAAAGACTGGCACTGGAATCCTAAAATTATAGCAATAAAATTGCCAGTTTTCTTCTTCAAAGTTTCTACCGCTTTTTGTCTCGTTCCTCATAAGAGCAAAATTCTCTATTCATTATAATATTTAAATGAAGAAGCCTCAAACTTAGATAAGCAAATACTTCATTCATGAAAAATTCTTACAAGAGCAAAATTTTTAACATGAAACTTTGACGTTCGATACATTTCTGTAAAACCTTTAGAAAACGTTGTGTGTACAAATGGGCTTCTTTCAGAACATCTGAGCAAAAATAGAGCTGATTTTGATAGGGCTGAAAACATTTACTTGCTGTTTCTCCTTGCGCTTTCAAAATGCAGGAGGGGTTTACTTTCAAACCACAAGAGGAATTGAAAATAATGTCAAAGTAAAAAACTCATGAAAGAAGGTGACTTCTTTTTTGAAACAGATTCATAAAGTAAGCTTTCAGTCTTGGAGCAATGCATCTTCAGGAGTTTAATTCAATGACCATGTTACTTGGCTCATTTGCTGATTGCCAATATTGCTGATTATTTCTTGATCTGAATAACTCCCTTCAGGAAAAAAAAAAGAAAGAGGTAGCAGATTCATTTATCTGCCCTGAATCTACTAAACAATTGACTGATTTCAATCCCCTCATTTGAATTTCCAAATACAGAAAAGCCTCTAAATGCCAATATATTCCTTTCCACACTCATATGTCAGAATACGCCAGAAAAGTTCGCTAACATTTTTCATTCCCATGAAGTGCAGAGTTTTACAGGTTGTGAACAAAGATCATTTTGTCAGCTCATAAAATAGTTTTATGTGAGGAAATACAGCAGCAATTCTCTTCTATTTCAGAATTAAGGAGTGAGAATCTTAATTAGACATAGGGATAATATCAGCTAGTTACACAGAACAGAATAAAATGCATAAAGGGTATAAAATCTCATGCTTCAGGACATTAGTCAAGCAGTAATGGATGGGTTAGCACAGAAATACCCCTGGGGAGTAGGCAATTTTTTCATTTCCCCCTTCATTTATTGCCTTTGAAAGCTAACTCATCTGAACAGGTGTAAATGAGTCCAGTGGGTCTAATGAGACATATGAAAAAGAGGATGGGAGTTACGGTGAAGATCACTAGTTTGGAAATGAAGCTTCGTGAGAAGAAATAGCTGAATAATGCATTAGCTTGCCTGATAGCCACCCCTGCTACTCTTACCCCTGCTCCTCGCCCCACATTTCGTCACTGATTACCGAGGTGAAGCAATTAGGCATGTCGATTCTCAACTACCCATAACCTATTGCTGGCTCCCCAGCAGGGATGAGCCTATTATGTACATATGAATGCAGCAGCTTTCCCATTTGTACGGACCAGTACGTTTTTAGGATCAATTTAGCTCACCGCTATAATGTGCAAAGGAGATGTAATGTGTCTTCTCACTAAACCAAACAATGTCTTTCAGTGAATTTTTTGTCTTCATCCCAGCATGTGCTCTTTCACTGGAGGAAACACGATGTGTTATATGAGTTTGGGCGTCAGCTACGGCTTGTCTTCTGTGATGGTTGTTTCTATGCAGAGATGACTCCTGCTGCAACATCCTAATGACAAGGCACAGATTGTAACCTCAGTAAAACTAAACGAACTGAGCCCTACAATCCCCCACAGCAATTGATTTTGGCTAATAATTTGTGGCAAAAACTACCAGCATCCAGTCTCTCCTAGTGTTTTACAGGAAGATAGCTGTAAATCCTACAGAAAACCCCCTCTGTGCACTGAAGACAAAGCTTATGTGCATAAACCGAGCTGCCAATAAATTCAATGCAAGTTGTCCATAAGCCAGATTCTCAGCTGGTGTGGACTGGCACAGTTCCATGCATGTCAATTACCAGCAATATGATGTCTGTCTCTGCTGCTGGTAGGCCATGTGCTAATTTGCAGGAGGAGAGGACACATCACACTGGATGTCTCTTGGTGGGCTGCAGCAGAGCACTGTTTGCATGGTTTGATAATCACCCCACTTCACCCAGGACTGCAGTGACTAGGGCTTTGACCCAGACTTGGTTCCCTGCTCTGCAGGAGGAGATTGAAACCTCTCCTTGATTGCAAATATTGACCCCTCAAAGTGGGTGATGTGATGAGTAGCTGCCAGCCTCTCTTGTGCCTGTTGCAGTGTCATATTTAGAGTCAGGAAAAGCTGGGCTGTGGGAAGCCCTGTGGCCTGCCTGGTGCACAGACACTGCAGGCAGGAATATAAGTATTCTGTGAGCTCACAACAATTACTTATCAGTTAATGTACACAGCAGGCAGTGAAGGATAACGGGCTACTAGGCTCAGCAGGAGCACACTTGCTGCCCATGACAGAGGCACGCTGTGAGAGTCTGTTGTCCAGGCAGCCGTCAGTCAGATGGGGAAGTGTCAACTTCCTTGTTGGAAATAACTGAACTACGACCTTCCTGAATTGCTCTCATTTCTTGGAGTTTTGTGCCATCACATGTCAGTAGTTTTCTCCTGAGGACTTAATTCTCCTTCTGCCTGTGTTTTGAATTTTCCTCTTTTGCATGGCTTTGGCTTATGTTCTCTTAGAGCTCGACAGCTGCTCTTTTCATTTGAGCTAAGCTGAAATCAGAGAGCTTGGTTTCAAAATCCAAGCTGTGGGTCACAGGCAGCTAAAACCCTGGGATGCATGCTCCATTGCCATCTCCAGCAGTGCAGTCCCACTCCTTTCACACCTTTACAGTTGTGCAGCAAACCTGGAGACAGGATGAGATCCAGGCACAAGGAATTATTTTTTTTCTTCCACATGGATGTAGCTTGCGGCCAGGCCATATTCCTGGCTTCACAAGGGTTAGCAGCAGCACTTAGGAAGGGAAACAGAACAGCTATCCAAGGAAAAGGTAGGGGGATAGCAATCTTGTAGCTTTAATCAGATAGGGGGTCTGACTCTACCAATTATGAAACTACAATTTGAGAACAAGCCACTCAAAAAGCCTTGTAGCAATTTAAGGAACTATCCATAGGAGATGTGAGTCTTCCTTCCCCTGGGCAAAATAGGGAAATGAACTCCAGTCTTCCAGTCCTGAAACACCTCACTTGTTATTGAAGTCCCCTAGAGCCATTGGTATCATATTTTCTAAAGATTTCCAAAATTTAAATAACATTCTTCATTTACAAATCAAATTTAATGTTTCCAGTATTTTTTTTTTTTTTTATTTAGACAAGTTAAAAAATAGAAAAAGTTGCATGTTGGGAAAAATAATTCTCTTCCATTTAGCATCCAAATCAAGAAAACAATTATTCATGGAGTCCCATCCTGCTGTGCTGCTCCAATAGGTATTTCATAGAAACCATTTCCTACAGTTCACGCTGTTCTCTGTTTTCACTGTTTTGTGTCCCAAAGGATAATCTTAAGGAATTACTTGACCTTTAGTGTCCCTGAGATTTTCAGAAAGAATCTGCTGGAGATGCCTACTGAAACAGAAGGTGGAAAAGAAAATGGACTGAAGACAGCTTCTACAGGTTTTTATTTCAGAGACTGAGTTCAGGACCACCTTTCTGTAAAAAACAGTGGGACAGCCTGATTTTCCATATCAGTGTCTGCTCCTGGGGGTAGCAGTAGGAAAAAAGAACTTTCTGATCCTTCTTTCATCTGTACTGATGCTCTGAAGAAAGATTGCACACAAACTTCATCGCCATTTAACAGTACTAGTTTTTAAAACTTTTGCTCTTAGTTCTTTTGAAACTTTTTACTAGAAGGAAAGATTACAGTATCCAAACCAATTCTTGAAAAAAGTTTGAACTGCCAGAGACATTTATTTGTGCGTGTTGTCATTGAAATGTCTGTGTTGGTTAGACTGTAATTAAAAATTCTGTTTGACTGACGTACAAGGGAATTTTTTCAAAATTTTTCTTTGTCCTTTGAAAGAACCAGGTCCAGAGCATATAGCAGAGCAGGTGTGGGCACATGATCTAACACAGCTGAGATGCGACAGGTGAACAAATTACCACTATGCAGCTGAGCTCCCACATCTGGACAGTTGTGCCTCCTGGCTTATTCCAACAATGAAACAGAAAATATTAGAGGGAGCAAATATGTTTCCCCAATGTTGGGGAAAAGCATGAAGAGTCAATTATTACCACCCAGCTGCTGGGCATCGATTTCTTATGCCACAATGATTCAATCATTCTTGATTGCATGCCAAAAAGGTACATACAGTGGTGCCAGATGATGGGTGGTAACTTTCTGACTTTACTTGGCTTGATTACCCTTCATCATGTGTAACTTTAGATTCATTCTCAGGAATAATACTGTAATTTGTGCTCACATTGCCTAAAAGATCTTGTGTGGGCTTTTCGAAAGCAGTTTGGAGTATTAGAGACCTAAATTCTATTGAAAAAGGGAAGTATTTACATGTGATACAGTACTTGTCCTAATGTATACCTGCCAAATTGCCTTCATCTTGCAGCTTGTCACATCAACATGTTTCAAGATGCATGACAAGATGTTTTACAACCTTAAGGTGTTTCTGTTTGTGAATTATTTTACACTGAAAGAATTTGCAATGAGTGTTTGCTCAATCTGGTTATTTTTATGTGCAGCAACTTGTAAAGCTTTGTATTTCTGCAGTCTTTTGGAAAAAAAACTTGCAATATAATTGACAATAACAATATTAAAATTGTTTCCACTGTATATGTTTTAAATTTCTTTCTTTTCCTTCTACCATTTTTTTGTGACAAAATCTCTAACTGAAATAGGAAACACAAATAGGATTGTGTAGTAGCCATTTCCATTGGAAGATCAATGTTTTACTTCCTGTTCTTTGTTGTAAGATGATTTTTGAGTCCCTAGCAATATTTTACAAAGTTATAAAGAGCTTTTGGATAGCATTTTAGCCTTTTCTATAAATTGGATTTCACCTGATTAAATGTCCTTAGTGTAGACGTCAGCAGCTAGAGAGATTCCTAGCTTTACCTTACAATTTTTTGGAAAGAAATAGGCATTGAAACAGAATAGATTATTTCACCCTCAGCTGATCATCTAAGATGGGACACCTAAAAGAAGGGATCCAGTTTGTGCTCTTGAATGCCTGAATCTTTCCACTGACTGAGCGAAGCTGATGGTGACAGAGATTTATTCAGAGCAGGCGTCCAAAAGGGAAACAATGTGATCCAATGCTCTTGCAGGCTTTTCCCAGGGTCTTGTTGTTGAAAGGAAGTGGAAACTGTGCACAGTTTGCCACTGCTGCCAGATCTCTACCACTACAAGCTTCATTCCACCTGCCTTTAGCAAACAAACATTGCTGATCACCATGATGACAAGGAATTAAACATATGTGCACTGCCACCATCCCAGCCTCCACAACTATAAAAATATCAGAGTATCGGTTGTAAGTATTCAGTTGAAATGAATTACCCACTAGAATGTTAAATAAAGGTTATCTAATACTTTATTTTGGAGGTGGGGGAGGGATTTCTAACCTCAATCACATAATAATATTGAACAGGCTGCATTTCAATCTTGTTGGCCAATAAAACATTGATTACACAGCTGATGCCACAGTAGAAAAATTATATCTCTCTGAGAAAGCTTGTGAATATTTCACACAACAAAGGAAGTGCACTGTGCATAGAAACATTATGCAATGTGTTACACTAAACCAACATAGCATGGAGTGTATTATTTCCTAATATTTGTTTTTATGGTACTTCTAAGAGGTCTCTAAGTCATCTGTTTAGCCGGAAGAAACACCTCCTGATTGTTACAAAGCCAGCAAAAATCTGCAGCTCAGAATTCATTGGCTTTCACTAACACTCCTGAAAATTTTAGAGGCCACCTAAAGCTCAGCCCTGATGGAGCCTGTGGCAAGCTCCACAGATCCAAATTCTGGCTTCTTCTGCACACGTGTGCTTTTGACCCCGGTCTATTAACCCTTGATGAGTCATATTTAATAGAGTTTCTGACGTACTCATGCATTAGCACTTCAGAAATTTATCTCTGAGAGAAAGAAAGTAATTCTCTCTGTTCTTTACAATTCTCTTATTTAGTTCATATTTGGAAAAACTGACAAATATTTTTTCCTTTTCTGGAATAGGAAGATTTTCAGAAAGGTGAACAGGCCCAGCCCCTGATAGCTGTGTTCCTAAGTGCTCCTGTGATAATCCTCTCTCTATGCCCTAGCTGGCCATGTCCAAGGAAATACAGTTGTCTTTTTATTCCAAGGAGCCGCATTTCAAAAACATACCAAGATATTTCTCCGTGAGGTCTTTAGCTGTTTTTGGAAAGAAACTTAATGAACTTTCTTTTTGGCTAAGGCCTTAAAAACACATCCCACCTTCCTTCTCTTTCTTGGCATTTGGATGCTGTTTAATCAGTAACAAGCATTAAACAAAATGAAAGAACCAGGAGAGGAAATGTGGGATCAAATTATCTAGTTCTTTTTATGCTTTATTCCAGAAATCATCAGTAACAGATTGTGTGATTGGTTCCAATCTCATTTAATAGCCAGCTAAAAACATTCCTTAAAGAAGCCAGTAACATTCAGTGACTCTGAGCACAAAAGGGCATTCAGGGATTTTGTTTCTCAGTCCAAGGAAAGTGCTCAGAATCCTTTCTGATAAGACCATTCCGCAGCTTTAATTTCTCATTAGAGCAGTTTTCAAGTCTAAAGTCAGATTTCCATTCAGATGCATCTTCTGAATACAAGTTACTGTGCTGGTAAAGTGTTTGTTAATTAAAAGAACATGTGGTATAGATGTGTGTGTTCTCTTGATCCACTTTAGATAAGTGTGCTTGCCCTCTTTGGAACACTGTGGATTGTGTTCTACTGTGTTCTTTTTCATACGGGCACCTAATAACTTTTGTGGCTATTGGGTGAACTGGCACTGAACAGTCCTCAGGCAATATAGGCTTGTTTCTGACTTGATAATAAAATGTGGAAAATTCATATACCTTTAAAGAAATGGAGAAATCCACTTGGAGTAATTAAAATCTGAGATAGCAATGGATCTCAACTCACGTGTACAACGGCACGTTCAAACACCAAGCATTGCTTACTGCTCTTATGCAAAATTTGTTGTTGCATTACATTGTGGGCTGAGAAGAAACAAGCTAGAGAGTTTTCCCACTCCAGCTCTGAGCCTCTGCTTCAGGAGAGAAGGGGTGGGGAAGGAGTGTCATCTTCACTTTTATCTCCCTCACCCTGGGCAAGACAAGCAGATGTTTCTGGCATGAGGTTTGACTTAGAAGAGAGAATAGAGAATATGGGCTTTCCAAATAAATGCTCCTGAATATTAGCTTGCTCCCTTTGCTATAGATTGGCAGTGATTCCCCAATTTTTCCTTGAGAGAAAATAATAAAAAGAAAACTAAAAGAGAACTTTCTTTGAAAGCCACTGCCTTGCAGCTCCACCACACCCTTGTTCAGCCATAGCCAAGGTAAGAAACTGCCCTTGCCACACCATCTTGGGAGCCCAGAGCTGACAGCTTTCCCTGAAATGGCTCTGCTTTCACTGCCAGCCCACAAGTAAAAGGCACTGAGTGAAGTGTGAGACAACAAATAGCAGGGCCCACACCAAACACCAGAAGCCCACAACTGTGTTTGGAAAGGAGGAGGAGACAAGGGGGTGAGATGCCTGATAGTTTCTTGTGTAGTATGAGAAATCTCACTTGCAACACATCAACATAAATTCTTATGCCTTTCTGCAGGTTTTGTGCTAAGCTCCATGTATTCATGATTTATTCCTGAACCAATGCTTCCTCTGGGGTATCACATGGACTGAAGCAAGGTCCTTCACTGACATGGGAGATGTTTGGACCAATAGGTAGCTGAGAACCCTGAAGTACCCAGATGGGTTTAATTTTCTAAAAATTACCTTCCTGGAAAGTCATGTTTCTCAACAGAGTAAAAACCACAGGATTACCCCAACGTATTACCTTATACTTGACTCCCCTAAGAGGTGTAAGCAAAAGTTTGACACAAAACACTTCACTTATGGTAATAAATACAAATATGTCCATAATTGGTCTTGCACCCTGAAACCAAGTCCTCCTTGCTAATAAACCATTAGATATCCACATGGGCTTTTCACCTCATCTCTTTTACTGAAGTCCCCACTACATCCATGATGTTTAACTGCCCAGGAACCATTCCCAAAAGATAGCTGGCTCCACGCCCTCTTGGTGGCTTGAGCACCTACCTACTGTAAATGGGAACAGAGCAATATACTTCCACACCCAGCAGTTTTCACCACCATGCTTAATCTGGTGAGATAGACACAGATCAAATAGGTTAAGGTGCTAAATTAATATTTAGCAGACAACTAAAAGTATCTTCATTCTCACAGTCCTGGAGTATCCAAATACTGCTAAGGTGTGACAGGGTTCTAATGTCCCTATAAATTAATTTAGTTCTATTTGTGCAGAGTTTGAGAAGTCTGATGGTACTTTTGGACATTTTGACCAAACTCTGTGGGACAGTCTTTAAAGTTGGCTGTATTATTACCACAATCACTTTAGAAAATACAAATACCCATTTGGCTACAAAAGACAAGGCTGACCTGTTTGCACTTCCAAAACTTGAATGTGGCTAAAAATTTAGTCTTGTGTGGGATAGGAGATGTATTATTTGAATCTTAACTGCAAAAGTTTCAGCCAGTGGGATAATGAATTCTAAAACAAAATAGAGCAAAGCTTTTGCAATCCATGCTTTGCATCTGTTTCTTGAAATAAAAATCAGGTTGTGGCTATTCTTTGTCACACTCAGTAGTGTATAAAATGTGAAAAGGATTTTTAGCTTCCACTCCATGGCTGTTAATAATTCTTTTTAAAATCCTCAGTTTATGCCTCATTTCCAGGTTGAATGTGTTTTTACAGGACTTGCACATGCAATTGCAGAACGGACTCAGTCTTGAAAATAACCTGTGATTAACCAAAATGAAACCCCTGCTCATTTTTAATTTGATCTCCCATGTCTTTCTAATTATTTGGTGCAAACTATACAGTGATTCACTAGCATGATTGGGTTACAGTGTGCTTGTCACATGTAAGTCCAGCATGGCTTACGGAATTGCCAATATTTTTAAAAAATTTATTTTAATTTTAGACCTCTCCCTTTAAAAGGTAAGTTATATGTTTGTTGCCAGGAAATTAAATCCTACTTTATCCATGAGTATCTTTCGGAAGTATCCTTATTAATCATTGTTGTCACAGGAAAGTGACTGGAGGCAAAACAGAAAGTCAGCAGTGATTAAAATAAATGCTGAGAGAAATGGAGCAATTGCATGGACACAGTACTTTTAATCTGTAATGAAGACAGATGCTTGCACCAGAAACAAAACTATCCACCACTATGGTGGTCTTCCACTCCTCTTCAATCGATATCCCATCTGCATCCCAAAAAACAAGCTTGACTCTGTCTCACCCTTCACAGAGGTAGATGGTCACTCATGATCAAGGCTGTCAGCTGGCTCTAAGTGGTGTCATTCCTTTGGTTTTCATGGAGTTATGCTGCTTTAGGCTGGCTTAAGCCCTCAATACACATAGCAGGGGTATCAAGGGGCGGGGAAAAGGTATGTGAAACACCTGTCTGAATACAGCAGGACACTCACCTCTTCTGACCAGCTCGTTATGCCGTGTTTGATGCACCCCAGGATGTGGTTTGCCCTCTAGGCAGCTGGGGCACAGTTTTGGCTCACACTGGGCTGCTGCTGACCTGCCCTCCCAGATTGCTCCCTACAGAGCTGCTCTCCAGGCACTCCTCTCCCAGTTTACACTTATACCCTGAAATACATGCTTGTTCTGGCACTTTTTCTCCCCCCATTTCAGTGAAAAACACTACTGTTCTTCAGCCCTGTGTCAGGGAAAAGAGGTATCACAGGGCTGGTTTTTTACAAATGCTTAATTCAACACTACTTTGCTGAAGCACAACTCCAGTGAGTTCCTCCCTCAATTTTAGGACTGCCTGAATCAGCTGAAACTGCTGTTCTGTCAGATTTTACCACTTGTAAAACAGGGATAGTGTTTCCTGTTACCTTTGCTCTGCACATTGGAGCCCCCATAGGCAAAGTGTTACATAAATGTTCCACATTTACCATTTCAAATAGTAAATCAAGGGCAGGACAAGTACAACAAGCCGGAACAGGTCTTAAATCTGCAGCCATAAGCAGAGTTGTGTGTGCAAAATGTTTCAAAAATAATATGAAAATGTGGGAATAATTCTCTGTAGTGAAGGAATAAGAGTAATTGCAGAAGCATAGGGGTGAGATGGGAATTGTGGGAATTACCACTCACACAAGATTAACTGCAACAGTGTTTTGCAAGCATACAGGACATGAATATGAAATATTAGCCAAAAGGACTGGAAAAGTGGCCCAGCAGAGCTCTAGCAAAAGCCAGAGTCTTGGTGGCTACTGTTAGAAACTGAGGTCTTTATGGTTCTGTTTCATATGGACTAAATTAATATTTCTGACAAGATTCTGCATATATTGGAGCAATTAATTTCCCCACCAAAAAAAAAAATACTGCAGCAGCTAAATCCATAGGAAAATTTCTATGAAATAAAGAATTAGGTCATTGTATATGATTTCAGACAGCCATCACACAAGTGATCTATGGGAGTACAGTGGTTCCTGGAAGTCAGGCAGTATGATACCCTTAATTTGTCTAAAGAGGTACAACTCCATTTCCAGATGCAGGTCAGGTAAATGTTCTTCCCTTCAAAGCATACAGAGGAAGATTGGTAAATGTTAAGTAGGACAGATTGTATTTCCATAAAAAATATACCGAGGTATATAAGAAAATATGACGTTGGCCTATCTGCCTGGCTTTGAGTATGCCTTGAGTGAAAGGGGAGATCAGTCTTGGACACAGCAGAGCCAGCACAGCTGTATTCTGGATTTGAAAAGCAGATGCAAAAGATATTCAACTCCTGGATACTGCTCAGTACAGCTCTATCAAGAACTCTCTGATTACAGGTTAAGAATATCTGTTAAGGAAAAAGCAACTTTTTCCAAAAAAAAGAAGGTTTGCAGGAAAGGTTGTTTCTCTTTGGACAAGCTTCATAGGATTTCCCTGTGGTACAAGAGGAGAGGCCTCAAATACTTAGGTAAATAATGTGAAAAGTGATAAAATAGGTTACCTATTGAACCACATAAAGACAGGTTATGTCTCACTTCCTTAAGGGCATAGTTGTGATAGCAACCCCTCTAACAATTATCCCCTCTGTGCTTTCCTAATGGCAAAGGAGGAGGCTGCATGCCGAGGCCGAGGCTGTGAGCAGGGACAAGGGACAACATTGTGCAGGAGCAGTGCATAGCACCACAAAAAGCAGCTCCTCCTGGGCTCCTGCCTGGCACAGAAAATCCAGTGGTGGTCAGCACTGCTGCAGGCACTCCTGGAGGTTGCTGAGGCTCCTTAATGTCCAGTAAAGTACAAGTAAATCCAGGCTGTGCACATCTGTTGAAAGACACGTTCAGCATTGTGAAGTGACTCACAGAGTCTGAAATGTGAGAACTTGGTGCCTGGAACTGGTATTTGAAGGTCAAGAGCTTGAAGATAATCTCCCTCTTTACATATGAAATCTGCAAGACAATAACCTTACGCAAGAATCATGTTGTTTCTCACGCAGACATCAACTATAGCTCAGACAGGGAAGAAAAGTAGAATTGTAAAATCATAATTTATGGAATCATAGCAAGATTTTTGTTCAGAGCCCTTAAAGATTATCTAATTCCAACCTCCCTATCATGGGCAGGGATACCACCCACTACTCACCCAGGGACAGATTCACTTCTAGCTGTTGGAGTCTAAAATATGCCCAGGATGTATACTTAGGGAGAAGTTTTCTTTTCTTGTAAAAATACTCAGAGTCATCAGGACCTATAATTCTTCAAAGCCCAGAGGTATTTGCAGTTACTAACAGTATTTTCTGTAACTCCTACATCTTGGACCCCTGAAAACCAGGAAATAACAGAAATAACCCATATATATATACATTATTTACCCAAACAACTTTAATTCTGCTGACCCTGATTGAAAGGATAGAAAGGAAGAAGGACCTGCCAGTAGTTTAGCAGCACCCAGTTTATTAGCCAGAAATGTCCTGAAGGGCCAAAGGTATAAAATGGAGCAATCAGGAGAGCAGTGATTGTGATGTGAAATGCTTCAGGCATCCTCTGTGTGTGGAGAAAGGATGAGCTGCAAATGTACCTCAGCAGGGGCTGTGGTGCCTCATTTCAGCAGTGTGCTGAATAGATTATGCCAGGAGTTTAGCATAATTTCTCTTTTTGTCTTGGGGATTATAATCCATTAAATGTGAAATGAGTGAAATCTGTGGATTTTTATCCTTAGAAAATGAAAGAGGGGTGTTAGATGGTATTGTATATGAAAGGTGAAGGGATTACCAAATGAAAGTGAAGAACCCTAAATATTAGCAGATGTGTGGCTTTTTCAGAGCACAGAAAGTATGTTACATCAGGCATTTCCCACTCTATTCATTTCCAAGACAGGGAGTACACGTGTGGTAAAGGCACAGCACACCACTTAGAGATGACAGAATTATGGATGTGCTGCTCCCCTGCATTTGCTTTTAGAGACTCAAGATGATTGAACTCAACGTTATAGAAGCATGTGGGGCACTGTGGAAAGCCTTGTGTCTAATTAACAAGTTCTGCCACTCTATTTCCAAGGGACTGTTTTGCTTTGTCTGGTAGATTGGTTTTTAGCTCACCTCCCTGCTGTTGATGGAAGAAGGCTGGAAGGGCAGCAGGAAATTGGGATCTATTTCAGGAAGAAAAATTGCTTTTCAGACAAAATAGTAATCATGCACAAAATAGTTTAGCATGGACATACTACTATGTTTAGATAGGGGACACAACTTTCTTCTGGAACATTCCTTTGCCTGCTGTATGCATTGTAAGCAAGGTGTGAAGGACATGAATATGCTTGGAAGTGTTTCCAAAGGGTTCATTGGCCCCTTGAAATAATCCCAAATGTAATCTGTGCCCTCGCATGTTCTCATTTCTATTCCAAGGTGGGAACGATGAGTGGTAATTACAGGTGTGAAAATCGCCTCTCTAAATGCAGATCTCTCAGCAGAATGAGAATACCCATGGTATAAATACAGATGGAGGAAGGAAGCTCAAAAAGCTTTGAATTGCTTTCTTGCTATCACTGCTACACGGCAGCACTAGCACCTGAGAGTCTGTGATGTGCATCAGGGGCACCTGTTCTCAGCTACTCTATCCAACCACTCTCTTTTAAGTATATTTCAAGTACCTTTTTTTCCCCTCTATTCCCTTTCCAGAGACACAAGACAAAATGTACAAAAGAACAGAAGTCCTAGGATTCATAGGCATTCCGAAAAGACAGAAAAGGGGAATGCAAGAGCCTCTGTTAGATTGACAGTTGCAGGCAAATCACACGTTTCCAAAACCAGAGCACACTAGGCCATGCAGGAAGGTAACCTCAGGCATCCCTCTCATTCTAATTGTTAGATCCCATGAGAAAGCAAACTCCCCACATCCCACCTATGCTCTCTCATCTTACTGTGGGCATGGTCCCTTAGTTTAGGACCAGTAAATTCTTTCTTCTATACTTTTAGATGTTTTCTCCATGAGTTCTTGCTTCTCTCTTTGAAAACATTTCTATTTGTAGATCACTTTATTTTGCAAGTACAATCCCTAATTTCCTGCTGAGTTCAGATGAGTTTATTCCCCGCTCTCACTATGCCCTAAAAGAATATTCAAGGTTGACAGATACACAGATGATGACAATATGAATAGCTTATAGCAAAAGAATGATTTAATTTTTCTTTTGGTTCAACACAATGAAAATGCGTTAAAAAAAGAGAAAAAACCCATCTACTGTGTCTTCAAAAAAGAGTGGGCTCATTTTCAGACATTTTACATAGAAGAGAAATTAGCTGTTTTTCATGGTAAAGTGAATATTCAGTTCTTAAAAATACAGGCCAATGCCATCAACAAACTAATCTGCAGAAATACAGAGGCTACCAATTCAGTTGTTCACTTTAAAACTTTGATTTAAGTGTGATTTGAAGGCCATTAATGTCAGCGGAAGACTTTCCACTGACTTCTAAAGGATTTTTCATCAGACCATTACGGATGTAACATTACTGGGTCCATGGAAGAAATAGAAGTCAGACATGAAAATTAAATCACTTAACTGTGGATTGTGAACAGAAGGAAAACACATTCAGCATATTAAGATGAAACATGTTTTTTCCTCTAGTGCTTGGAGAAACAAGAAGTGCAATACACTGACGTTCTAATAAATTACCTATTCAAGCCCTTGTGTATGCTTAAGTGGCAGACATTAAGATATTTTCAGACAGACGACTAGATCCTGTCATTTGGCACCTTGTTGCCACAGTCTTCTGCTTAATTCTAGTCACACCTCTCCTTCTTCCATAGACTTCTTGCTGTAAAGTCACCTTGTGGCTCTCACACAGCCTGATCCATTTTTTACTTTACAGCTAGCCTGATCTGCCTTCTGTGTCACTACACGAGAACTCCACCAGAAATACGTGCTTGGAGGCAGTGGATAAACTGTAGGGTATTTGTAAGGCAGTCTTTGTAAGGATGAGAAACAACAGGGCAAGAATAACTGCTGGAGGATTAAATGTAATGGCCACCCAGCTACAGTTTTTCAATGCATTTTCAGCTCAGCTTGCTGATAAGGTGACAGTATTAAGAGGAATGAAAATTAGTACATCAGCCTCTGTTTTTTATTAAAATTGAAAGCATGCAGATGAAAAATGCCATATCCTAGCCATCAGATTTTTCTCCATTCTGAGAAAGATACCACAGTTCTCTTGGAGGCAATGGGGTTCTCAAAAACACTGCAGTAGGTCAACTAGTACAGTCATCATTTCCTACCTCACCATAGGTGCTGGGAAGTCTTCACTCTTGTGTGGTCTGCTAGCCAACACAAGGCTAACCAATGTTCTTTCATGTAAATTGCTAAAATAACCAAAATAACAGCTCTTTCTGATCTGTAATTTAAAGAGAGAGAAAAAAAAAATCATTCATAGAGATTAGGAGGGAGAAAAAGAACTGACCCAGAAAAAATTTCCCCATCTTCTCCCACCCTGCTATAATTCTCTGAAAAGTTTGTCTAATAGAAGTTGAAAGTTTCAAATGATGCCATGACTGCTGGATCTCTACCTTTAATGAAAACAAAAGAATCACCAAGATTTTGTTGAAAAGATCAGAATAGAAAGAAATGCTCATCATTGCAATTACACTGAAAAGTTGTGGGAGACAGATGGCATCTATGTAATTGAAAATTTCTACACATGGGTATTCAGTTCATGGGAATTGAATACCTCTCTCCATTCCCTACTAGAAAAAAATTAATCCTGTTCAGTGTACAGAAGACTGAAAGGAGATATATGAGCCTTCAAAAATGTAAAAAGAAAGCGATAAATTGTTTTTCCTGTTTTCTGGGAGTAGACACAAAAATGATAGGATTATGTCAATACAATACAAAATCATTCTAAACTCACAGAATTTCACAAACATTATTCATGAAAACAGATTGCCTAGAGAGTGATGAACTTTCTGACTGAGGAAAGAGAAGAAGAAGGTTATCATAGGTAAAGAAGGATAACGATTGAAGCAGATGACTGATGTCCCTTAGAATTCTGCAGTGCTGTGATTCACCAACCACCATTATTCACCTGTTCCAGCTATTCTAGGGTCAAATATTTTTGAATGTCTATTACCTCCTTAAGACTTACTAAGATATGAGGCATTACCATGAGATAGAAGATCTTTACTCCCACCAGTGGCATCCCAATTAGCTCACTGCCATCTTTAATGAGAAAGGGCTCCTGGTGATGAGCCTGGTGCTGAATAAATAACCAAACTTCGCATTTATGGTCATAGTAGACTGTCCCTTCACCAGAAGGCTTTAAAACAGGAAGGACCATCAAACTTAAACAGATTTATTAACGTGGAAAAACACAGTTACTGTCCTGCCTGTGATGGAGGTCAGGCTAAAGTAATATTACTTGTGGTTTCCAGTGAGTAGTGTCTGCACCAGCACTTGATGGCCTGAGGATGAGCAGAAATGGAAACTCCTGAAGGGCAGGAAGCTATATCTACCTGTTGCAGAGTTCAACAATAGTGTAGATGGACTTTTCCTGTTCATTTCTCTTCTCTTCACCAATAAATAAGCAAGGTTGAGCGATTTAACCATGAGGCAGGAAAACTTGCAGACTAATGAACTGGATTTTTTCTCATTCCTGACCTTGCTGGGCCATTCCACCAGTTTAGAGGATCATTAATCAACAAATCTCTCTCCTGGAAAATGAAAAGGTTCAGACTTTGTATTACTGTCATGCACATACAGATTATAAAGTCATATTCAATGAATAAATGTACACTTTAATAAGTAGTTTACCAGTTGTTGTTGACCTTGGTCAACAGACTGCCTGTATACCATGGCTTCTCAGTTCTCACTGCCACTCCTCTTTTTGTATTCTGCTCTGTTACTTTTATCTAGTATTTACTATAAACAATAAATTTAACGTTTCAAAATTTTCCCTCATAGAAAGGAAAATGTGACTGCTAAGACTGAAAATATTTTACTTTGAGACTCCTTCTGTTATTAGGAGATGAATACCTTATTTTTTTCCTCAGTCTTCCTTCTGAAGAGGAACAATGGAAACCGATGTATCCACTAGCAAACATATATTAGTCTCTTGGCTTTATTTCTGAAGCTTCTCTATTAGAGCCCACTTAATTAGATGCATAAATCCTGTAAATGATGTCAATGTTCATAATTAAATGAGACAATTGTGAAATCAGTTGCAGCACAAAATGTAGATAAATGTGGGAAGGAACAATAAGGGATTGCTTTATTATAAATCTGCATGACTAACACTACCATAGTGATGTAGCAGAGAACCTATAACATCTGCTTCATACATATGAAAATTCAATTAAATTATCAGCAATGAATTACTGTAGCACAAATACCAGCAATAAAAAGTTTGACCTAATTATTTCAGATTTTTCAGAAGGAAAAGGTCACATTTCAGTACAATGAAGTTGGTAGATTCATTTTTGTGATACTTAAAAGCTTAATTCTGTAAAGTCTTTAAAAAATATATCTTTCACTAATGGAAACAAATACAAAAAGAATAAAGAGACAGATTTAAAATTTACTGCTTCTCAAAATAAAGTCAAATAACATAAAAATGAAAATACAACTTAACATAAATTGTTGTAGCAATCAAAGTTTTACTAATTAGGACATTTTATATTTATAAAGCCCATATCTGAACTCAAGGTGCATATTATTGTTTCTTTAAAAGAAATATCTACTTTTCTGAAATCAGCTGGATGGTACTGTCACTCCAATAGTTTGGTGGAAGAGGACTTTAGGGGGAAAAAAACAGCCAGGGAAGAAGAATTTCAAATGTTTTCACCCTCCCCATGTTCACACTTGAAGGACTGACAGCAATCTTGACTTTGCTTGCAATATGCATAAATGCACTTTCATTAGTATATTCACACATATGTGAATATACAGAGATATATATGTACATATGCATGTATGCATATATATACAAAATTATATCACTCTCCTTTTTCTCCCTTTTGGCCAAGTTTAGACTACACTGACTTCTGGTCAGCCTGCCATCCTTAGAGAATACACACCAGACAGATATTATCCCATCAAATCAGAAGTAAATTTTAATATTTATTCTCAAATAAATCTTGGTGACAGATGGACTGTTCTTTGCAGGAATAATAATTAGGAGTTAGGTCTTCCAGCTGGATTTGGCAGCGCTGTTGCAAAAGCAATCCTCAAAGTCTTTGGGCAGATGCTCAAGTCCACCACCATGAAGTCCCAGCTGAAGGACTGGCTCCTTCAGAGCACTTGGAGTGCTCTGCAGTTCAGCGCTTCAGAAAGACCCTGCTGCTGATGTCACATCCACTTTTGTGAGAAACACAAGAGCTGAGCCCAGGGCACAGCCAATGCTCCATGACCACATTCTCAACCTTGGCAGCATCTTCTGCTGTTTTTTATAGGTTGCCAAAGCCACTGTCAGCACTTAACAAAGAACAACATCAATGGGGCATATCCAGAGCATTTACTTAGCATTATTGAATGGCAAACAGGTAGATGGAGGGGTCACAATAAAAGGATTTATCCCTGAAGGTCTTCAAGTAAAGCACCAAAGCAGAGATCTTCCTTCTGCACTAAATGAACAGTTCAGCATGGCTTTGATCCTTGCATGGGCACACAGAAGAGCATAAAATCGTTCTTCTCCTCCTCTTCCTATTCCAAATACCAGTCAAAAGCCTGGGGACAAGGGTTATCACAGGCCTAATAGACAGCAAGTAGTACACTTGTTTGGACTCAGAAGTTGTTGCAGAACTCAAAGCATGCCTGACTAGAGCATAGCTGCTGAACCACACTGCTATTTGGCCTTGGAGAAGGCAGCTCCCTGCCCTGATTTTTTCCCAAAGAGAGAGGTTTTCTGAAAAAGGTCAGCTCACCCAAACTCACAAATGCCGCAGAATTTCTATTGACCCAGACTTATACACCTAAATCTCTAAAGAGAAAGCCCTTTAGATACAGAGGGTTCAGCCCTGAGGAAATCTTTGGCTCTGAAGGCAATGGAGCTTTAAGAAAGGCGATGCAAATCTCTGCAACGAATTTGCTTAAAGAAATCCACAGATAACTCCAAAGCTCGCATTCAGCAAGAGCTGAGTAGAAGAGCATTTGGAATGTATGAGAAGGTGATGGCACTCATTTGTAACTCAAAGCTAGCCGGCCACAAGCCAGCTCTGGCTCAGGTGCTCTCTAATCAACTGTGAGTGCATGGCTTCCACATCAGAAATGGATGGGGTCCAGATGGCTCAAGGCACAGGTGGGAAGACACAGACATATCCCTGACAGATGTGCCCTCAAACCTGATCAATCTTCCATCAAGTTGGAGTCCAGCATTTGCTCCTACACAATTCCCTCTGGGACTCTGCATCGAGGCTGGTAGCTCACAGGTTTCACAGCCTGCTCAGAGCCAGCTGTATTGGATGCATAAAGCACTAGTACAGGAGACAAGCCATGGTGTGGTAAAACAGCAGGAGCCATATTCCCCTTACCTTAAAAAGGCATATTTTGCTTCTGAAACTTGATTTTGGGCCTTGTCATTGCATATAATCCACAGTAGCCCTTTTTGTCTCACATGATCTAGAGTACTACGTGTTGGTGTTGTGATGCTCAGTCACTGAGGATACACCTGTGCTGCCTGGGCATTCCTTTACCATAGAAAAACTAATTACCTAATATTTAAAAAAAAAAAAAAAAAAGAGAAAAAGAAGGAAAAAAAATGCAATGAACCAGTCATCATGTAATTCTGCCCTGAGGCTGGGATGGGAGAGAATGAGCTATTCCTGACAGACATCACATAAAGCACCACCTGCAGATGGTGGTGACTGTCTGAAGGGTTCAGGACACCTGCACAAGGCACCTGCATGAACTAAACTGAGTTTTGCTTTATCCACACACACACACACACCCCTGCTGGTCTGTGAGGTTCATATCCTAATGGATAGGTCTTCCATGGAACAGCGCCAACACATTAGCAATGTTTGGTTTAATTATCTAAGTTACAGAGAAAAAAAGATCAAACCTGTATCATAGATTGGCTTCCAAACAGAAGGTAGACAGAGTGCCATTATCTACAGAAAGCCTATATTATCAACTGAGATATAGGTCCTATCCTGATGGATGCCTAATATACTTGCATTATTAACTGAGAGCTATGCAGAGTAAATGGAGTCAATATGGTGAGTAGAGTTTATAGTGATAAACAAAAGTAGTAATTTACTCTGTGATGAGTACTGCTCCCTATGCTTAGCCCATTGCCATTTAAGCTGTACTGAGGGCATTAAAAGTTAGGTGAGACAAACCCATACCCTGCACTTCACAACAAGTTGCTATGGCCTGTGCACCTCCATTTCTTTACCTGCATTGATATTTTATGTGTGTATACTAGCAGCTGATTTCAGAAGAAATCAGCAGATTTTTTTTTTCTCTTTTGTTTAACTGCAGACTTAATAGCACAGAATCATAGAATGGTTTGAGTTGGAAGAGGGACATTAAAGACAATCCAGTTCCAATCCCCCTGACATGGACCGGGACACCTTCTACTAGAAAACCCTGCTCAAAGCCCCATCCAACATGGCCTTGAACACTTCCAGGAATGGGGCACTCATGGATTCTCTGCACAACTTGTGCCAAAGCCTCACCACCCACACAGTAAAGAATTTCTTCCTAATACCTAATATAGACTTATTCTCTTACCATTGAAAGCCACTCCCCCTTGTCCCATCTCGACAGGCCCTTGTGAAAAGTGCCTCTCCAGATTTCTTGTAGCCCCCTTTAGGTACCGGAAGGTATTCTAAGGTCTCCCTGGAGCCTTCTCTTCTCCCACCTAAACAAGCCCAATCCTTCCAAGTTCCACGGTGAGAACAAGTGGGTCTCTTTTCATAGCAGAGGTGCTCCAGAACTCTCATATTTGTGGCTTCTTCTGGACTCACTCCAACTAGTCCATGTCCTTCTTATTTTGGGGGCCACAGAGCCTGCAGTATTTCAGGCAGAGTCTCAGGAGAATTCTCACAGGGGCAGAGCAGAGGGGCAGAATCCCCTCCCTGGCCCTGCTGCCCACACTGCTTTGGATGCAGCCCAGGACCAGGCTGGTTTTCTGGGTTGCCAGTGCACATTGTGGGTCATGCTAAATTTCTTACCAACCAGCAGCCCCAAGTCTTTCTCTCCAGGCTAGTCTTGATGAATTCTCTGCCCATCCTGTATTTGTACTTGGGATTGTCCCAACTCAGGTGCAGAACCTTGCACTTCACCTTGGTGAATTTCATGAGATTTGCATAGGCCCGCCTCTCAAGCCTATCCAGATTTTTCTGGATGGCATCCCTTCCCTCCAGAGTGTTGACTGCACCACACGTCAGATTAGAAAAATTCCTCTCTGAGGAATATAAGTGAACCTGGGATCAGTATTGATTTTTAACAGCCTTTGCTTGTCCGCCTTTTCTTTTACCTGAAATTACACGTGATGGTAATTGTTAACACATGTAGCAATGCGCTCCTGTCACCCTCCCATCACTCCATCTCACAGCCCTGCTGAGGCTTGTTTTCACTTGTTTCATTTTTAATTCACTGAAACCAGGAAATCCCTAAACCCTCTACCGTGACTAGAAGCAAGTGCCCCAGATCTGACTGACGTACTGGTGAGATTCCTCTGACTGAGAGCAAGCACCCACCAGCAGCATCTACAGCTGAACCTGTCACCTTCCTCCAGGCAGGGAATAAAAATGTAAAATTCAGTGAATTCTCATCATATTGTTTTCTCCTCCAGTTTTGAATGCTTCAGTGTGGCATGAATTTTAACAGGTCTTAGAAAAATATTTCATTTAAATAAAAAAGAGAAAATATTTCAATTTAGAAAAGAAAAGAAAAGAAAAGAAAAGAAAAGAAAAGAAAAGAAAAGAAAAGAAAAGAAAAGAAAAGAAAAGAAAAGAAAAGAAAAGAAAAAAAAACACCAACCCCCCCCAAAACCCCAACCTAGATCCTCCTTGTATTCAATGTTTTTTTTTACTTCAGTACTATGTTATCAAGACCAGACAGGAGAACTAAGACACACAACCCAAGGACATTAATTTTTGTTCCAGGTGGACTTTAGGTTCACATCAATTATAATCAAAAATTATGGTTTTAATTAGTGTTTTCCCTTTCCCAATAAATATTCAAATAATCCTAACAGTAAAGTGGTAGATGTGTTGAGATTCAGAGCTAGACAGAGTCCTTTGTGTTTTCGCTTTGCGTAGGTCTGGCTTCTCAATTTGATTACACTGCTGTAAATCATGGCCTGTTCAATAATGTTACATAGAAGCAGGACAGTCAAGAAAAATGTTGGAACTTCTACAGGAGCTGTATGAGCCTCCAGTCTCAAAGCTACAAGGTCCCATGTGCCCTGAACATCCTGAATTTCACTGGGTGGTGCAAGTATTTTTATGCTCTCAGGGTGTTTGACTTTAATGGGTGCATTTTTTGGCTACTGAATAATCCTAGATTATTACAGAAGAGTGTAAAACAGTATGGCAGATTAAGAATTAGCATCCAGTCAGATAGCAGAAGTTGAAATATACATAAAACCCAAGATACGGTGTTGTCACTCTATGGTAGGGATGTATCTCAGGATTAATTCGACACTTTTCAGCTTGTTCTTTTTTAATTCTCATTCTTTGGCAATAGGGTTGATTTAGGAAAGAGACATTTAATTAATTAGAATTCCAAAGCTATCTCTCTCTGGCTCAGAAATATCTTCTGCAGCCAGGCCTTACCTGTCCTAATATTTATTCTCCATCTGGCAGCAGTCTCAAGGGAGGCACCCCAATTCTTGGATGGTCTTTGAACTGAAGCAGACATGGTGGCAGCACAGCTGAGTAGCTCCCTCACCTCATGCCCTATGGCTATCCAGAAACAGCATCATTTTCACACAGTAGTTTCAGCTTTTCTGCCTCCCTAAAAGCTCAGACACCCCTTTTTTGTGCAAAATATTTAAAAATGTCTGCGAGGTCAAGAGTAGGAATTAAGTTCAATAGCCAAGGAGTACAAAGCCTTACTGGGCTTGGGGGCCACTGCAGCTATCAATCTCTCTAAAAGCACTGCATATCACACTCTCCAGGACTCTTCTCTGGCTGGTTTTTCACTTAAGAATCTGATTCACCTGGAAAGAATGACTTGCTGGCCAGTGTATTGATAATGTGTCAAACTATGCTGAACAGTAACTACTCTGCATCTTTAGAAATACCCTCATGCATTTCTGTATTGGCATTCAAAAGGCCTCCTCTAATGGGAAAGTGAAGAAAATGACCCTTACTTTTAGTTTGTCATCCCAAAACAAAACAGGAGACAAGTGGATCCAGTCAGGAAAGCACAAAGAAACCACCAGATTCTGTTTCTTTTCATTCAGTTCCATTTCAACTAGCAAGCTGAACAATGAAACAGTTAAATAGTCTGGATTAAGCATTTATCTTAGAGTGTTTGCCTTTTTACACATAAATTAAATTTTCTTGTTTAATCTCTGCTTTTCTTCTAATTATCTCTCTCCGCACACACTGTTGGCTCACAACTAGCATATCTTTTAAAGCAAGATGATTAAGAAGTATCTGCTGTTGTTGAGCTTTCTTTTTTTATTTTATTTCTTTCTCCTGGAGATGATAATACTATTTGTATGCAGAAGTGGTCATAACAATATATAAAAGGCTAGAAAAGACCAGTAATTTAGTCACCTTCTGCCAGAACAGGACACAGCTTACATTTTTGACATCACATTTTTACAGATTTTTTAAAAACAAAAAATTCCTGTAGTAGTTCTGTTTTGACACATATCATTCATTTTTCAGCCTAAACACTGATCTTTGGTATGTATGTATGGATAATGCTTTAGAACTAACTACTAGGACTTTATTACAAAGAAGCCCAAGTTTGTTTCCTATGCATTTTGTAAGTATGGCTAGAAGAATGGGTAAGAAATGACAAAATTCTGGCTGATGATGTAGTAACATGCTTCTAGAAGCTACATGGCTAACAAAAAAAAAAAGAACCCCAGGGGTGGACCCTAAAATTTCTTCATTTCCATTGCATAAAAGGTAAATACAAATCTTTGCTTCTCTAATGAAAGATTGTCTCCAGCCCTAGACTGAGCTTTGAAAAGCTTTCCTGAAGCACTTCCTTTTATATATAGAAGCACATGCACCGGTATAAACATATATTTAATATTAATATATAGAAATAGCAGTACAAAGCATTTGTCTCTCTGCCTTGCACTAGGAAGGATTAAATCTACCCACACGTTGCAGATGTACTGCTGTGTATGGATTAAGCACTCCCTTTGCTGTTGGTGTTAAGTTTTGTGTGATCATGTCCTTTAGGAAAGAGACAGCCTTTAAATTCTCAAGTGGACAAGGCTGCAGGTTGATATACAGCTACATCCCCCCATGCATGCTCTCAAAAGCATGTACACTTTTCTGCAAGATTGTGTAACTCTAAAACATGTTATTAGGGGCATTGTCTAAATGTCACTTAAATCCCACTAGGCTTGGGGTATCAACCACCTCCCTAGGAAGCCTGTTCCAAAATATAGTAATAAAATTGTGTTAAGTCATGCTAATAAGATTAAATTCTTGGTCAGGCTTCTTGGACTAGATGTCCAGTTTAGGTCTCCCCAAACTGAAATGTTCTATTCTATTCTATTCTATTCTATTCTATTCTATTCTATTCTATTCTATTCTATTCTGTTCCATACTCTTCTGTTCAGTTCTGTGCCATTCTATATACTCAGTGAATTTTTCCCTCAGTTCTTAATACACAGCAGAAACACCAGAAGACACTGAAGAAAAACTAAATAGCCTATTAGCTCCTGTCTATATCACTGTGAAATTTCATCCTGATTTGTTTTTCTTTTCAAAAATATAGCTTTCAGTTCACTTTCCCTCATATACATCCCAAACTAGTGCTTCTCACTCGCATTTGTGTTCCAATCTTACAGCTCATCAGAGCATTTTGCTATCATTTGGCTTCAAGCACCTCCAGCCTTGCCAATTAATTGAAGAAGAACCATTATGAGACAAATATATCATCTGCATTTTAACTGCGTGAATGGAAGGTTATTGAAGTAATCACTGGCAACATCTAAGCCATTAATAAAATATGGTCTGGGAATACCAAATTACAAATTTCTGTACCTAGTTCCCAAAATAAATTTGCTCTTGAAGGTAGTTCTAGCACTCATGATGACATAGATGAATGACGCTGATTAAAAAGAAGTGAAGAAAAGATTATCACTTCAGCATAGAAACCACTGGTGTCATTATCAGTGCCATCCATATAAAAAGTGTTAAATTTTTCAGTGGCTTCATTGCCTTGCTGTGAAATTGCAGGTGTCACTGTATACTGGCAGTTGAGCACAAGACAAAATATGAGCTAACATGGGTTAGACCATAAACAAAAGTCCGCAAATCAGGAGAAGATATGACAGTCCTGTGGCTTTAAATAGGTCTCTTTGTGGGCTTCCTCTTGTGAATGAAATATTTTATTGCTTTTGCTGGTGATGAGATGTTCCTTACAACAGGAACAGACATCACTTTGAAGGAGCCAATATCTCGTTAATGAGTAAAGATGTAAATTATCAAGTGTGCTTAATGTTGTTATCACAACCCAAGGACATTAATAAGCTTCCTAAAGAGGGAATGAGTAGGACACAAGGCTCAGAAGTATTGTGTGTCTGTCTCTCCACTACATATTTTCGGGGAAACTGTAGATGTGCCTCTTTCCTTCTGTCTACTTATCTTTCCTCTTCCACTCTCTCAGTCTTCTTGTCAATTTAAAATTTAAACTCATTGCAGAAAGACTGGCTCTCACTATGTGGTTTGTACAGTCCCTCGCACAATTGCACCAGTGTAATGCAAATTGTGGTATTAAATATTCATACAAAAGCTTCACAGCGTGGCTGCATGAAATCAGAACAATCAGGGAACAGGCACAAGCTGAGCACCTAGGTAAGATGAAGCACTGAGATTTCTATCACAATTGCTGCTTCATTACAGAGACTGTGCTGACATAAGCTGTGTTTTCATTGTCGTGAGCCCAATTTCATAACCATGTTTTAGAGTTATGAGTTCTCCTAGCAAGCCATAATGTTTTCACTTTTGGCTGTGCAATCACATACTGTTAGCTCAAGACATTTAAACTTTATAAATGGCTCTGTAATATGTGGTCTTTTCAGCTATAAAATTGTTCCTTAAAAAATAATCTGAGCCATTGGTCAATGCACTCAATGTCACCTAACAGCAAATAAATTTTGGCAATGAATTAGAAGTTAACTACATAACTGTGAGCAATTCCTTCAACTAAGACTTAGACATATATTTTCTTTCTGCCCAATGAAAACATCACTAAAATGTTATGCAATGTTCCTTTTCCTATCTGTTGCTCTGATTCAGAAATTATAAAGAATGTCTAATAATGAATTATTTCCAGCAGTTTGCAGGACTTTGTGCTGAGAATTTTAGCTGGAATGTCTGGATTGATGCAGCCTGTTTAGGAAAACTTGCCTTACTCAATAACTCAGATAAGGAGACTGAATACCCACACATGAATGGTTTCGTGATACAAAAATACACTGAGTAAAATCAAACCCACACTCAATAAAAAGCACATTTTTAGTCCTTTATTGAATGATTGAGCCTATGTCCAGCTATGCTATCTGTCTGTTTAGGTTGTAAGCTGACCAAGGCAGCTTTTATCTCCTGTTCATCCTGAACCATGCTTTTCCTGTAAATTATAGCTAGAAAATCTCATTCTTTCTCAATACTTCCTTAATTAAACATAATTTTTAGAGAAGGAAAACAAGGCTCTATGTCCATCACAATGAATTTATATGCATTATAGTCTATATAAATATATTTCTATCACAGTGGACATGAATTGAAATCTCAGAGATTTGACTTAGGGTTAATATTTTGCTCTTTAAAGCTTTAGGCTGCAACTCTCCAGTGTGCTCTCTAAAGGCAGATTTGGGGCAGTATTTCAGAAATGACCAAGAATTCTTAGACCAAAAAGACAAGCAGACAGCAGACTTAACCAAATAATTCAGCATTTACAAATTATCATCATTTTAAGAGATCACAGCAAGTTGTTACGTCTTTGTGATTCTTACCTGCTCCTGGAGCTTGATGGGAAAAGAGATCCCCATGTGACACACTGCCTGTAGAACCTCGTGGGTGCCACTGTGAAATGACAAAGAAAGAACAGCAGGGCCAGTGGCATTATGTTGCCACCAACATCAGACCAGGAAGGGATAAAAACTACCCAAATCCCCTCTTCGATGTCAGAATTATGCACTGAATTTTAGAGTGTTCAGAAACCTCCACTGTCGACATGAAAATCAAGTGGCACTCAGAAAAATCTTCATAACTTACCTTTCTGAGAGCTCATGAGATCTTCACCTCTCCCACTCTAATCCAGAACAACTGAAAGAAGTGCTGGTCTGAACTGGTGTGCTGTGGCTTGCCCAGAGCTTCCTGGTCCGACCTTTGACCAAAGCTCTATGATATCAAAATCTTCACCAGCTCCAGACTGGAGTTGTTTCACACCAAAATCCAAATTACATACAAAATATATTTTTAGCCAGTGATAGAAGATATCATTCTTTCAGATAGAAGAGATCATTCATTACTTCCACACTCAAAAAATTAAGGGAAGTGCGGAGCAGGTCAAGGATGTCACAGTGCCAGAGAGAAGAGAAATCAGAAATGGGGTGTGATTTCAAGCATATTTCAGTTTAGCTGCTGGGCTGCATATTGGCACAATACTTTGCAGTATGTCTCGTTTCCCTGTTGCCTGCAGAAGGAAAATCTGGGCATATGGTCTGGCAAGGAAAGCCCTGAACTGGATTCAGAGAAGTCAACAAATCTTGACACAGAGAGACATCTGAAGTGGCTGATATCCTGATGCTATGGGCTTGGACAAAACACTGGTAGCATACAGAGCTAGGATATTTCTGCATTGAACTGATGGTATAAAAAAATGTTTGTTTGTTTGTTTTTTTTTTTATAATTTATTTTGCATTCAGCAACTGTTGTTGCGGCTGCTGACTTCTGATTCAATAGCAACATGGACATATTTCTTTAATAGGAAAGGTTGTTCTTTTTCCCCTGAGAACTTTGTGTTCTGACTGAGTTTATTCATGAACCATGGAAACATCATTAACATTCACTCTGAGCAAAAGAACAGCTTTTACTGCGTCCAGAATCATGGGATGTCTCACTTGATCCCATTTCTGCCCATCACATTGAGCACTCATTCCCCTCAACAGTTTACTCCCAGTAAACAAGTGAGCATGTTCTGGGAAGTACAACAATGTACCTTGGGAAAACAAACAGTTTTTAGCTGCAAGAGAAACAAAATGCAAATGTTTTTAGTGGTGAAATGGAGACAAGACATTTTCAATGTGCTTCAGAGGTGTTCCTGCAACACTGTCACTGACCTATCAGGATTTTCAGCAGTGTTTAACCATGTGGAGAAGTGTCTGTGGCATAGCTCAGCCTTGTAAACCCCAGAGTCTGTTCTTTCACTGGCACCCTGTAACCTTTCCTTTAGATTCAAGTGTGAATTTCCCAACCTAAACACTGAAGGAAGGGAAAAAAAAACAAAAAAACCAAGACCCAGCAGTGACAATAACAGCACAAATCAACAAACCACAACACCTAAGGCTTTTAAGCTTTTTTCCCCCCAGATTAACCTGTGCTTCAAAGCAATTCTTTAGTACTGCTGCTACGTTTATATTTTTTTTCATGTCTTGTACAAGACATATTTCTTTCCATTGCATTTGTACAATAAATGTTCATTGAACACACACCGGGGCAATTAGACATTATTGCAACTATCACATTTGTTAATAGTTATTGCCACCAATCCATTCCACTACCTGTCACAAGCTTCTTTAACTGAGCTGGCAGTCAAAGAAGAATAGCAAATGTAAGGAAAGAATTCTCCTTCAGAGTCAGAGCCATAAGGATTATTTCCTCTCTTTCTTCCCTCTGTTTCCAAGTCTTACAATTTGCATATTTATGACATTTAGCCAAAACCAACTCTCTGGATTTCCAGGTTTTCATTCCTTGTTCTGATGAAGTGAATACATTTTTATTTGGTCTATCTTTGCTCTGAAAACTGTGTTAGTTAATGACCTTTAAGATATTTCCAGCTTTATAGCAGTCTTAAATGAGCCATGTCTGTAGAGAGGCATTGTGACTGAAGAGCAACCTACAAGGTATTCAGATATATCAATATCTCTCTTTCTGACTATGGTGTTGCCCAAGTGTTTCTAGACTGCCTAATTTCATTCTACCTCTCCATAGTATCTCTGAAAAAAAAAATACCCAAACCTGACACATAAAATAAAAAGCCCTACAAATAGCACTCAGTTAAGTCATGATGGGCCAGCTCTTTGAAAATAAAGGAAATTAACAGTCTAGGCATTCTCATTGAAGCATCAACATAACTCTTCAGAGGTCTTCACATCTTCTACTTCAAATCACTGTGATAGCTTCCAAGAATAGTTAAATTATCACATGAAGGTCACAAAAACTAAATGGGTTGGACAAGAAATAAGAATGATGTATATAAGGTGTCTGGATAATATTAACTGTAAACTTTTTGAGTGAGTATCTAAAGTAAGTGTGGTTCTTAAGATTCTTCTCTCAAATTAATAATGAGTCTGATCTGGGTTATCATTTTTAATTGAGAAGTGTGGATTTTAAATAAGAAAAAACATCTTGAACCATGATGCATTATCTATTATTTTGTGGTAATCCAGCTGCAGTAATGAAAGGGATCAGATAAAGACATCGGAAAGCATGAAGAGCTCAGCCTGATAAGCACCCTCAAAGCCCATGGGCAGTAGACAAACTGCAGCTGAGGAGTACATCAGCTGAAAATTAATTCCAGTAAAAGAAGCTTCCCAGTGATATTCCCTGTTTTCCACAGTTTTATATTCTGTTCCTATGACCTATGGAAAATCACCTGTGTTGAAAGCCAGCCACCAGCATTGTGCTGGCCTCCAGCAGAGGAGGCAAAGAACCTCAGTGCAGTGTAGATCCTACTTACCAGCAGCTCATGCACAAAAAGCTGACTTACCAAAAGGGAATTTCCTACTGGGTCCCAAACATATTCTTAACCTCAGCATCCCATTTGTAAGTTCCCTCCTTTCCCCAGAATGGTGTAGGGATGTGCTGTAAAAAATATGTGGGTTTTTTTCTGGTTTTTTGTTTTTTTTTTTTTTTTTTGATAGCTGGCTGACAACTGGTTTTGCTCACTGCCAGGAGACAGTAGCTCTCCCAAGGAGACAGTGCTTGCCCACCAGTCAGCTCTGTGTCAAGCATGAAGATCAGCCACCTTAACAAAAGTATTTGCAACTTGTGCTTTTTTCAGTTGCAGCTGGAAAAAATTGTTATTTCAGGTGTTTCCATAGCTCCTAAAAATGAAGGCTTCCACAGCTCCAAGGACCCTTTAGGATAGGCCTGAAACAACTATGTTTTTAGAAGCACTCTTTCTTCTGTATCACCAGTCTAAGATAAGGAACAAAAGCAGGAGGAAGTGGGAGCACTGGGTGGGGAGATCACTTGTGGAGTAAGGAAGAGAGCTTGACCTTCCCAGGCAGAGCTCAGTACCCTGTTCCACCAGGCACCATGAACTTGGGCAGGTAAAAACCCTCCAGCAATTTCAGGAAAGGACTGTTGGCATTAGGCACAAAAAGGCAACTGTGGAACTGAATGAAGAAGGGTGAAAACACAGGGAATCTTTTCCAGGAGCCTGCCTCCCTTCAGTGGGGCAAGAGATGCTGGTGGGAAGGGAGTCAGGTGAAGGATTTTGGTGCATGTGGACAGGGAGCAACTGACATCCCCAGGAGAGCACCGGAGGAGACGGGTGTTTGACTCCTCCTTTAGATGTGCTGTCCTCTTGCCTGGGTCTCAAGCTCCCTGATAGATTGGGTTTTGAGGTATTGGTGCCAGCCCTTTGCATGAAATGTCTGTCTGTTTTATAACTCTATTTTGCACCACATTATGATATGTCTTTCATATCCATAAGGACAAAATAAAGTGCCATAAATTTACCCAAAAAGTGACATTACCACTCATGCAAAGAATCTGCTTTTAATTGTAGCTATTGGTGCAGAAGGCATTCCTAACTGCAGCTGATCCACTTTTACACACAGAAACATTTGGTTTGTTTACTCCTACAAGGGAAAAATATGAAGAATATAGAAATGGTACAACTAAAACATGCACATCCCAGAAAGGCTTCACCACCACTCCAGCAGGACACATGCCATCAGCTGCAGCCACAACAGGACCACGTTCAGCCCTTCAGTTACTGCTCCTCCTCAAGACCAGGTGACAGGGGTGGCCTGCAGCCACTTTAATCCTCTGCCACTTAACCACTCCTTCCCTGGTTAAAGTAGTGACATTAGTGGGTTTATACCCCAGTATTGGATTCTTTGCAGATTGACACCCCCAAAAGGTCACCATCCTCAAATCATGTGCCTGAAAGTCAGACTGGAGAACTTCAATGAAACTATAGATATTTTAAATGTTTCTTTACACCTTAAAGCTGACTGCTGAAAAATACACCCATAAATTCCCCCCTTTCTTCACAGCATGCTTAGCAACAGGAAACTTAGACATTTTTCCAGCCTAAAAGCTCCTGCCAGCTCCACTTTTCCTTTCCAGTGGGGTACCAAGCCTGGAAGCAATGCTGCTGGCAGCACTGCTGAGGAGCAGAGACACCCTGTCCATCCCCAGGACAGCAGCCAGTGCAGGCTTGGCCATTTGGGGGATCTGCACAAGGCAGCTGGAGCCTGAGTCCCCAGAGCAACTCACATTTGTCACGTCAAAAAATGACAGGAAAACATGGGAGCAGCGATATGAAGAGTCAGAGATAAGCCGACACCTTCCAGTATCAAGACTGGGAAAACAAACCTGTGCACAAATAACTCGCCAAAGTAAACACATTTATACTGCTTGCTCTGCTCGTGCAGATGGTCTCACCTACACCTGCCTCAGGACCTTTTCTGAACCTCAATCTCTGAACAGCATTACTTTTTCACCTTTTAGGTGAGCCAAGTTGACAGTGATTTCTAAGGAGGAATTTTGAATCCTCTGTATATTAAATGTTTGGTTTTCTCTTTCTTTCTTGCTGTCAGTAGATTGCATATTTCATTCATGGATAAACCACCTTATCTCTCATATTGCTTCATTTTGGAGCTACTTAGCATACTGATATTTGCAGTTTCAGGTAAAGTTCTGTTTAACCTTTCCTTTGACAGTTTGGCTTTCTCTGTGGTAAGCAATATGAATATTTACTCTCCCAACCCATATCTGTGGTGAGCTGTGACACTAATGTATGAATTGTGAAGAAGCCAGGAGAACTTGTCCAGCTAGTGGGAGGCCAGCAGTGCCCAAATTCTTGCCATGGGATATATCTTAGCCTAAATTTCCTGCCATGAGGAGTAATACGATGGCATGTGTTTAGAGTGAGCAGTTGATCTCAGCAGGCACAACAGCTCATTTTCTTCCGAAAAGGCTTTGAATAAAATTTCTTGACCTGCCCAGTTTTGGGAGACCTTAAATGGAATTCAGTAGCAGACCAGAGTCCAGATGAACCCCCTTGGTGTGTCAGACACCCACCAGAGGTAACAGATGAGTTATTTAATTCATATAATGGTTATATGGTACTTACTTGCACGACCATGTGCAAAACTGAGTCACACTATGACAGAATTATGTAGATGTACGACACAGAAGTTTACAATAAGACAAGAAGGGCAACAAGGTCAATAAACCAGCTCACTAAATTCTCACAGCCAGTTCCTGTAAAAGCATAGATCTCAACCCTTCATTGCCAGCACGGCAGAGTTGTTACACCCTGCTTTCCTTTCAGGCAACACTGTCGAGTGTCAGCAGGCAGACTAATATTCTGTGCTCCTTCTCAAGGAAACACACCATTGTCCTGCCAGCTAATAAAGTGTAACCACCTACAGAAAGCTGCAACAGTCAGAGCAAAGACTGATCAAGCTGCTTACAGCACAGTTCTCTAAGCCACTGACAAAAATAATCCCTGACACTGAGCATCATGGACAAATCCACAGTAGCGTCTATCTGTATATTTTCAAACTTCAGGTCCTTTCTCATTCTCCAGTTAGGATGCTTTCATGAAACTGTAGAATCTGCAAACTGATCTCTTTGGGTTTGAAGGCAATAAAGAAGTATTGCAAAAATATCCACAGATTTGTTTGTTTCTGATCCAGCTTCCTTCTCAGCCTGGCATATAACCATATATTGTATATTAAAAACTCAGCTGAAGGATTCTGAAATGCTAAGTCATATAATTCTACTTCTATCTAATTTCAGTAATTGTGATGAATTGTATAACTACATAGTAGTTGATATTCTAAGCTAAATTGGCAGCTATCATTGAAAAAAGAGTTCAGAGGCTGAAACTAAAACAATTCTTTCCTTTTTTTAATGCAAAACATGGCAAATACTGAAAATACTGTCGTAGTGATCAACTTCTCTCTTATCCCTTAGATTATCCATGAATATAAAGGGAAGTTTGGAATCAGAATATTTCTATAAATTTTTCCTTCTTCCTATTTTTAAAGATGCTTACAGTAGGAATACATAATACTGGAAAATAGATGCATTGTGACTCTATTTTATTGACTGAATACTGCTCTCTTCTCCAAGGATTCTTACTGAAACCATTGGGATCACTCCTGGGGTAAAAAGATAGTGGTGAAAGAAAAATATCAAACTCTGGCTCGTTAAAATGGAAAGAAAACATGAATATAAGTTTTATGACTTCCTGTTGTTTGAATTTTATTATTATACTCTTAGCATAAAATTTGGAGAAGGTACTTAGGTTTTAAGATAGCTGTGGAGACTATCAAAATGACAAATGCTAACAAAAGGTAAGAAAGGGAGCTATTAAAAGATAAGAGTATTGGAATCCATATCGATCGACAGGCTACTCAAAGCAGAGAATTCATGGATCATTACATATTTCAATTCAAAATCCAAGGCTAAGATGCTTAATTTTTTTTTAATAGGCTCCAAGTAATAACATATCTTTAGTCAAAGAAGCTCAGTATTGCACATTATAGTGTAATAATATTTGGCTTTAAAAACTTACTTCCAAATAAATTAACAAAATGAAGACACATTAAACGAGTTTAGGAAGAAATCCTTTAGAGAATCTTTTTATTTCCAATTCTGCAACGAAAAGCATTTGGAAATGAACAGATATACCTCACAAAGAGCTACATACTACCTTTCACTGTAGTGGAACTGATAGAATGATGCAGAATATTGGAGTTTTGTCTTCCTCTCCAACACAATGGCAATTAGCATTTTATGTGTTGGATTGGATAGCATTTCATGTAAGATCAGATAGACTACTGTCTTGGAAAAAACTGACCTTTGTCTCTTTATGAACAGACTCTATTAATATTTTGGCAAAATCTGATAATCACAGTTATTATATAGTTATTCTTGTCCATTGAGCCAATGGGCCTTCAAAAGAATCCACAAGGCAGAATTATGATTGGCCATGAAGTCAATGGATAAGACTTCCAAAAGTATCTACAAGATGTAAGACTGTAGGTTCTTGCGTCTTAACATCAAGTTTTGCCCTGATGGTAAGTGGTCTTGTTGCCTATTTAGGAATGCAGCTCTAGAATCCTAAATCCATCACATCTAAATCTACTTTTAGTCTTATCAGCTGGCTACCACAGTATCTTCTGCTATACCTCAAAATGTGCCTTTTCAAATGAAAGGAAGCTTTTGTGTTCATGGAAAATGATCTGACCTTCTGGGTTCACTTTGTGTAAGAGGCACCCAAACAAGATTTTCTACTGGACCCATGACATGGGTGCACTCTTCTGTAGAAACATAGCACATGCCCTGAGCTTTTCCAAATTCCTCTTCTCCAAAATACCATTACTGGGTTTTGAAAAAAGGCAAGAATCAACACAGAATCCCAGCATACAGCCAGTGATGTCATCAAAACACAGAAAGGTTAAAAAAAAAATAAAACTAAAGAAGTATTTAGGTGGCAAGATTTTCCAGAATGTACGGAGTAGAGCTAGTATTCTTGGATCTGTCTGAGCTGAGTCAAGGCAAAAAATTAAATGCTTTCACTACCCTCCACCAGACTTGTGGAGCAGAAATGAACTCTTCAATCAGCTAAAATGTGATTTTAATCAAGTATGATCTATAGGCAATATTTACTTAACACCCTGATCCTGGCTATCTTTCTTAACACTAGCTCCAAAGCAATTGTCTTTCATCAGAAAGCTGTGAAAGAAACAAACCAAAACAAAAATTGTTCTTTAATTTATAACAACTTGCAAAAAGAACTTTTTTTTCAAACTCCAGAACCTTCTCTGTTTTTAATAAAGATGATACTGAGACTTTCCATGCCTACTGAGAAAAAACAGAAAGAATATTTACAATTTACCAAAAAGCCCTCAATATCATCTAAATTTAGAGTGTCACACTGTTATTTCACTCACATACTTTATTTCTCACCTGTTAAATTATACTTGCTGGGAATACAGCCAAGGAACAACTGCTGGCATTGTCACTCTTTGTAAGGAACAACATTACAGATATTACTTAGAGAACATGGGTGGATTGCAGGCTGTTTTTAAAATTTGGATTGGAAAAATCTTGTAGAATATATTAAAGAGCAGACAAATTAGCTGGGAAATTATTCCTCTGCTTTTTTCTTTGGAAATGGCTAAATCTAATAACTGTGAAGAATTGCTATGGATGTTTGATATCTTGTTCAAGAAAATATCTATCAAAATACATCTCCCACCACTTGGAACCCCAGAGTGAGTGTTATGAACACTTCTCAAGGAGATGGGGAAGGCAGAAATGAAAAGGCAAAATATTTTCTAATACAGGATTAATTCTTTGAACATTATGCAAATGAATTATTTAATTTAAAGTTTTCTAAATATTTTATGTCTTGAAGTGGACCAGAAAGCACCTGCTTGTGATTCAGCCTCTTTCTGTTGCTGAAATGACACGGATAGGGACAAGCTGTGCCCAGGCTGGAGGAGCTGTAGGGGCAAGGGGACAGACTGCACTTGGGGTTGTGGACACTGCCCACTGCAGCTGCTCTGTGAGGCCACAGATTATCTCATTGCGTTGAAGCAAGAAAAAAAATATTGTGACTAAACTTCCACTGCTTCCAATCTTCAACTTTAATGCATTCTTTATATTTATATCTTCTTATGTCAATTATACTTAAATATTTCCTAACAAAATTTTGGTAATAAATTGTCACAAAATTAAAGGATGAGAAAACAACTTTACTTTGCTGTTTTTCAGATAAGGATCCTCTCTGTAGCTTTATCTAGCAAATGTTTGACGGTTTTCAGTGTAGAGTACAACTGGGTTGTGCGTGGGTTATTGTATTTCCAGGAAAACTTTTCAGCTCTTGACATGAATTAAGCACCCCACTTTAAGGCCCTGAAGACCCTGAAATCCAAAGGGTGCTCCCAATTAGGACAGGATTTTACATTGCATTGAGCTGTTTGTGATGAGTGCACATGTGCCGCATTACTGTACATACAATGGTCACACCCATGCAAATCCTGCATCTCTAAACTTCCAGTTTGAAAACACAGCTAATCTCACCACTAACAATGGACTGATACATCCCATAGTATTTTTCTGAGAAACACGTTGTGCAAGAATCTACTATAATAATGCTGGGCATGAAATTAGAGAAAACAAAGATAAACTTTTCAAGGCAATAATTTTCAACACATATACTCCCCCCTTGTCAACCAAGATGTAATATTAACCAGCTATTAATATTGCATCTATAAAAATAAAACTATTAATCCAGGTTTTAGGATTATATTGGAGTTTTCTTTCAGATTTCCCAAGCTGCTTATGTAAGTCTCTCAGTTATTCAGAACTGAAAAAGTTTGTAATTTTTTTAATGTCTGGTGCATTTCTTATAGCTATAAATACAGTCCCACTCTGAATGATATTGTTTCATTTTTAAATACAACCCTCAGTAATCACTGGCAAATGGCTCTGCTTCAAGGCAGTTAGACACTCCAGTGAGATGCTCTGCAAAGATTGTTTGTAGAAGATAAATACTCCAGAAGGTTGTAAACAAGATTAAGCCATAACATAGATGCATTACTGTTACAAGCACCTTGACTTTGTTGGATTCTCAGACCCATTAAAGTTGCTGGGAATTTTGCCACTGACCTGTCTGGGGCCAGTATTTCAACAATTTGTTCTCTTTTAGTCTAGAACCATTGAGGTTTGAGAACACCCCCCAGTGAAAAGGAGATCTAATGTTTAAGATCCCCAGATTAAACAGATTCCCACTACAAAGCCCTCATGAAAGCAACAGTACTGCATTGTCTGCATCATGCTGGAATGGCTATGAAGGGTGAACACCAGCTCCCAGATTAAAAAATTCCCTTACTGTAGCACCCCCAGCTGGGGATGGATGAGGAGGGGAGGGACTAAGATCCCCTGCAGTTACACAGCACACTTGAATCATGGAAGTGGGAAGTCACCTCTGGAGATCAAGGAGTTCATTTCCCTGGTCAAAGCAGAGTAAGTGAAAGTAGGCAGCTCAGGGCTGTGTCCAGCTGATTTTTTATTTTTTTGATAATTCAAATGGTCCAAATTACCTCTCTTGGCAGCTTGGGCCAGAGTCCCAGAGTCTGGCCACTCTCACAGTGAAAAAGCTCTTTTCTCATGTTTAAAAAGAATTTCCTGTATTTCAGGTAGGCTCATCACCTCTTGTACACACTGGATACTGCCAAGGAATGTCCAACTCTGTCTTTTAATCTTCTTCATCAAATACTTATAGATAAAACTCCTCTGCACTTTTCCTCCAGGCTAAGTAGTCCCAGCTCTTTCAGCCTTTCCCTGTGTAGTCCTGATTCAAAAAACAGTTAAGCATGTGCTTATCAGGGCTTTGTGTTGAAAGGTGACCATATTTCATGGGGGCAGGCAGACCTGTCGAAATTCTATCCAAATTCAGGAAAAAACAAGTCCCAATATTTAAAAATTATCTGAAAAAGAGAAATCTATCTATTAGATAGGGCTCCCTGTCTAATCTCTGCAGTTTCTCAGCAGCAAAGCTAGGAAGCCCTAAAATCTCCAGCCTCATAGCCTGTGGAGCTATGGAGTCTGCAGGAGCCCATCTGGAGAGCAGCCCTTTGGTCAGGGCCAGAGACCCCCCGTGTCAGCAGTTCTGCAACACTCCAATTTCCATTTCATGTTTGAGATAATATTGTTCCATTGCATGGCTTGTTTATTTCAAAGACAAAAATACACAAAATAAATAAATATCTCCCAAGAGATTTATTTAAATTAAAGCACTGCCTGTAGAACAGAACTTTAAATTAGAAAATAAAATCACATAGAGGCATAAAGTTGACATTTCAGTTTAATTAGGAAGACTCCCATACAAATACTTGTTGTTAATATCAAACCAAGTCAGGCTCCAAACTGCTGATATTAATGAAATTAAAATTAGGTGCACAGATGAGACACTGAGGTAAAATTTGGATTGCTCCTCACTAATTCTGATAGGCAAAATTCATCCCATTAGGGAAGATCAATAAATGGTTCATATATCACCATGCACCACCTGAGGCCTTGCTTCATGTAGGAAGCAGGGCCCTTACATTAAAATTCAGAAATGCGAGCTCTCTACTCTCTGAATGAGTATTACTAAAGTGGTAAGCCTGTGATAGTGCTTTATATTTCTACATGGAAAAATTATATTCTCACTCACATAAATTATTCTGTGACCTATATATGACAAGCTTTAAAAACACTCACCAGCTACCATAAATGGAAAGTCAGAAGTGAATTTTTTCTGCACTGAGCTCATGTAGGGGAATGGATTTCCTTCACTTAGAACAATTTAATTTACACTTACTTCATACAGGAAATCCTTGTGTCATATTAACAAGTTGAAAATGATATGTATAGATGTGCCTAGAAATATGATACTTTATCACAACAAAAGGAGTAATGTTTCATTGAATGGAGTTCAATTTAAAAAACAGACTGCATCAGCAACTAGCACACTGGAATTCATCCAGCTATTTCTTTGGTGGTTCCTAGTCCAAAATATTTAGAAGATTGGGGTGTAATTGAAGAGCCCCAGAGAATAATGTTGTCAGGCATGTCCTCAGAATTCAAGCCCCTTTCTAACCAGCCCAATCAGATATTAAACCTTTGCCTAGACTGCCTATATTCCTCATACAGATCCTGTAGAGAGGCAGGCACTTCTTAGACAGGGTTTCACACTCCCCTTGAATGCCAGTCTCAAAATGCTCTTGGTGCTTGGGCTTCCCTAGGGTCAGGAAAACAGCTGAGACTGGCAGGACTGCAGGTCTAATCTCACCCATCATTACCCTGGCCACAGGGCTTCATCACCACACAGAGCAAAACACTCTGTGCTGGTCTAATTACTGATCAAAAATACACATCAACAACATCAGGGAGCAGGCCATGATTCCTTCACCCAAATTTGCCCAGATCAGTGTTCATGGGGCTGTGTTTCTGTTTCCAGTTTACAGCCTAACTCTGGACAAGTATCTAAATAAAAGAGCAGCTGCAGAGCAGCAGAGCCACCTGGATGAAAGAGAAATTCTCCAACAGCATTTGTTGGTTTTGTTCATACAGTAAAAAAATATTTCAGCTTAAACATAGTGCAAAGATGTCATCTTTTTGTTCATTTCTGCTGGCTCTCGGTGAAACATTGACTATCAGGACTGATCAAGGCTCATGACCAGCCAGTTTATTATATTTAATTCTTTGAAATATCATTAAAGTGCTTAAAATGGTTTCATAGGAAACATATATCACGCATATTCAGGACAGACTTCCTTTGCAGTCAGAACAGAATTTAGTGGAAGCTGGAATTTTAAATGCAGATTTGTGGGAAATAAAGCATCCAATTTGCATAAATTCCAATATTCCAACAAGAAACTGAGCAGCAGAACTTCCCGGGGTGCCTTTTCAGAGTGATTTCCTGGTGTGAGATGTACCCCTTTAAATAATAACTTAGTACAACCCTCAGGAAAGATGAACTTCAAACAAAACCCTGACTCATGATGACACTTCTTGTCTGGTTGCTAATAATGTTGAGATTTACCTTGTAAAAGCTAAATTTGAAGATATGGCCTCAAAAGTCTAGGTACACGTAAATTCTTTAGAAAGTACAGCCTTCTTGAAAATACTTGCAGTCCTCTGACACCATGTAACATGCAATATTTTAATTAATTTGGCTGGGCACTGCAGTTTTTCCTGCATGACACTTATTATTCTGCAGTTCACTAAGGAAGGTATGAGAGGTTGTCACCTACATTTGTTTTGGATGCAGGCCCTAAATCTTGAGCTCCCTGCAATAGGACAGACAATCAGACCATTCTGGCTGAGTCAACAGGCTGAGAAAAGCAACAGGGACTAGGCCACAGACCAAATGGAAATGTGCTGGATGTATTTGGATCACCATCCTTCTTAACCACTAAGTGATCCATCCTTTTGACCTATGAAGGAAATCACATTAATTGGGAAAGGGAAAGCATCACACAACAAAATCCTGTGGAGGTTCTCCACCTACATAAATTTTATGCCAAATGACCACAGGCTCCTGTACTTCTGAGAACTACTCATGTGAGAGTTCAGCAGATGGACTGATGAGGGATTTTCCAGTGCTTGGGTTACTATCCAAAAATACCATTAAGGTGAGTTATCGTAGCACCCAGATTTGGGCCAACTTACCTGCGTCATTTCCACTGCAGCTTTACCTATACTGCAGAGAGAAGCAGGTTCTCCTGATCTCTGACTCATCTTCTCTTACCCAAAAACTACAAGTTCAGCAGGAGGCCAGCTAATTATCGTTGGAACCTAGATTTAAAAGACTCCAATGTTATCTTTGTCTATATCTAAATGTTACTTCTTGATTTTGGTGTGACTTCACTTTAAAAATGGAAGAGGACATTCTGACCTTCAATGATATTTTGTTTCCCTGTTTAAATTCTGTATTATACATTAGGCAAGTGAAGAAAGTTTAAAAAAATTGAATGCTTTATATTTTGTTATCAAAACAAATCCTTTCCATTTTCTTTAAATTAAATGTTTTCCTTGAAGCTTGGGATAGTTGGGGGTTTTTTTTAAAAAAAAAAGGTTTTTTATGGATATTATTTAAACAAACACATAGCTTTCATTCCATTTTGGAATGAAGCAAAATATATCAGCATTGCATAGTGACTGAGAAAAGAGAAAATGTTGATCATACACAGCTTAACTCAGCAGTCATTCACCTCCAGACCAGAAATAACTGCTTTATTCTAAGCCAAGTTACTGGGACTGTGTGGTGGAAACTGAATGAAGCTTATTAGCTTGAGATAAGTATAGCAGAGGTCAGGTTAGATGATGAACTGGCCAGTTCTGGCCTTAACTCCAGGAAATTTTTCTGCCTGCTTGGGAACTGAGATATTGCAGTTTCCACAGCCTGTGTAAAGCAATTTGTCAAGTCTCAGGAACGTGAGCAAAGCCAAGCTTCTAACAGGATTTCTAGTAGGATCATCAATTGTTCAGAGTTAAAATAGGGAAAAAAGAAGAAAAGAAAGGACTCATGACATATTTCCAGGTCTGCAGGTCCTTGGATTTATGTCTTGCCCCCAACTACTGATGCAGGTCTTTCCCTGGGTATCTGAAGTATCAATCAATAACTTACTCAGTTGCCAAAGTAATTTCAGAAATACCTCTCTACTTCATTCCAGGACTTCAACATTTTGAATTTTCATTCTCAAGCTGTGTTGCAGCCTCCAGTAGTACCACCACAAAGCTGCCAGAGTCAAACCATCTGCCCAGAGCCCAGGCCAGCTGCTTTCTTTCTAATCAACTTCTTGTATGCACTTGGGATTGAGCTGCAAAACAGATTAATTACTTAGTCAGGCTCCAGCCTGGGCCTCATCTTTCTGTTTCCTGAGGGCTCTTCAGAGTCCCTCAAACTGTGGGTTCATCCATTCCTCCAAAGTGTCTGTTGGCACAAGTTGCAAAGACCTCAACATAAGGGGTGTGTCCGTCCATCCATCCATCCATCCATCCATCCATCCATCCATCCATCCATCCATCCATCCATCATCAATCCATCCATCCAGGCACACAGCAGTGCTTGTGGACATTGGACCACATGCACAAGAACTGCTGCACTTCCTCTCACAGGGCCTGACCCACTCCTGCCTTGAGACACAAGAGATCAGTTTCGGTCGTGTGATGGACATGCATCTGGGCCACTCATTAAAAGAACGTGTAAGAATTTGGTCAAGATGGTCCATTTTGATACATGCACTCATTTCATAGATTTGCTGTGCATTCACAGGACAACACCTGCCTTGAATCCCAGGCATGTGATGGGATCAGCCTCAATTAATACTGAGCTTAAATGGTACTAGTGGAGCTTATATATGGCACCTCCCCTCCAGAGCATTTGGCACCACAAGGCTGAGATCACTTCACCTTGCAGAGAACACTCTGACAGATAAGACCATTCACAAACATGGGCAGGCGAAATGGGGCTTGCCAGAGGTGAACACAGACAGGCTTGATAGCTACAAAAGGCTTTTGATCTGTGAATTCCCCGTGCCATGGTACATCCAAGTTTATATGCCAATGATTTGTTCCTAAATAAAACCTGACAGATGTCCAAGCTCCTTTTCTAGCCCAAAACTGCAGGACATTTGAGAATTCTAAGTGAATCTTGGGAGTTGTGGCTGAACATCAGGGGCTACTGATTTGTATCAGCACTAGGCAGAGACAGGAGCACCCTGCAACAAGTGAGGTGATTAATCACAGCACCATAACCTTGGCCATATGACTGATTAGATCCCATATAATGAAATGTACTAACCCTGTTTCTGAGCTTGTCATTGAAAATCGCTTTTTTCATTTTTTTTTACTCAGATGAAATTGCTAGAGATTCTTTGGTGTGGCTATGGCCTATTTTTTGAATTCTCTTTTTCCTTAGCTACCATTGAAAGAAAAAGATTTAGGATCCTATCTCCCTTGTGCTTTTTGGCACATTTAGATGGATATTCTCCTAATTTCTAAGACTTAGGTGACAATGGCAATTTAAAGTCTTGAGTGAACTCTCAGCATGGAAGGAACATAAATAATTTTCTATTCCAACAGCACCAAGCAACAGAACAAGGTCATGTACTGTCATCAACTTTTTTTAAATTTATTTATTTAAAAACTAATCCAGGGAAAGCTCTTTAATTTTTTTTTTCTTTTCAAAAAGGAAGCCAAATTCACCTCCGTCTTCATCATGAGTCACTGGATCTGCACCTACCAGAAATAAGATAGAAGATAGCTGCTTCCTTTGAAACTAAGACTTCTTCCCCAAAGCACATAGATGCAATTTATCTCCCTGCTAGTCCTCTGCTGTTCTGATTTCAGCATCTGAGACAGAGCTGGCAGGTCCCTGCTGTAGCCATTGGTCTCATAGCTAAACAGCCATGAACAGTTCTGACATCGGATTAATAGACACCCTACGTTGAAATAATAAAGTCATGTGTTGAAAGAGGCACTGGATGGATGGATGGATGGATGGATGGATGGATGGATGGATGGATGGATGGATGGATGGATGGATGGATCTTTGGTTACAGATGAAGAGCCCAGTGGAAGTGGGGGAGAAATTGCCTCTGCTAAGGCATGTTTCACACCATCTGTTTTAGCCATCCACCTGAGAAAGAGATGAAGCACTCTCTAGAGGTTCTTGCTCCTCTTCTTTTAATAAGCAAGGATTCAAGACTGACTGCTTCTTACATTGACGATTCTATTGGAGACCTATAAATCCAAACTGGGGAATTTCTACCCACCTTATTTTTCCTCTCCCACAAATATATGGCAAAACTTAGTTTATATGCTGCATCTCTGTTGAGAAAAAGGCCCATCTTTTGATGCACACTAATCTGCCAGCTGTACCTCAGAGCTGAAAAATAAAAGATTATGCCCCACCTTTTGTTTGGTTGGTTTATTATATGGAAAAAATCAAGCAGAAGGTGCCCTCGCTGTGATTTACACTGAATGATGAGTGGTACTTTTCTTTCTTTACTGGGTATGCCAACATTTTTTGAATAAATATAGAAAATGTGAAAATTGTAACGTATGTAGGTGAGTTTAGTGCCTTTATGTAGAAAAGTTAACTAAGTTTACATCAGGAAATTTATTTCTTGGCAGCTTCTTAGTTTTGAAGTATAAAGTAAGTTGCTCATGAAACCATGTACTCTTACACATCTTTGCATGGATTAATTTCTCACTTCTTTTCTCTCTTCAGCCAGTAATTGTTTTTAAACCTAAGAAAGCCATGCTCTTGGTTCTCTTTTTTATTTTTTAAGTGATGCTAAGTGGGAACTGTTATAGACATCAGAGCTTAGTCATTAACAAAGACAAAATAGCAATCCAGACAGACTTTTTTTAAAATCTCAAACTTCTGTTTTGCATCAGAGCTAATTATATCAACTTAGGGCCTGGCACAATTCTCCACTATAATGGAAGGGAGGTTTCAATGGAAACCTGCAACTTTATAAAGAAGCTTGGCTTTAAGTCACCCCCCAGTGAAACATCAGGAGATCAATACTGCACAGCACCCCAGTGTACTGGATTGTTGTGAACATCCTGCTGGCTACAATTCAGCTTTCCATTTAATTCTGCACTTATTTAAAATTCTTCTGTCCCCATAGAAGAGCAAGAGAAACCCGACAGGCATTTTGTGAGGTTATGAACAATGAAAAGTCTCGATAGATGTCAGAAAAAAAGATAGTAGGCCATAAATCATCACTTGATAGTATCAGATGAAATAACTTGTTCTCTCTCCCACCTCCCCAGGGCAAGCAACAATGTGTATGTTAAATGGTGAATTTACAAGTGATGCAACATCCCCACTGACACTAAGATATGAGGCCATTTCAAAAGTGATGGAGAATTTTTTTTTCATCCTAAAATTCTTTTGATTTTCCAGGGACAAGAAGTCTCAAGCGACAGATAAAAATAGGGCAGAGTGGCTGCAAAAATTAAAAATCCAGCCTCACAATTGATTGCATTGTATTTGCCTTTGAAAAAGCTGGGAAATAGGTATGTTCATATCGTAAGGCAATTTATTTTCCACCATCTCTTTGATAATCATGAATGCTAATGGCATGTCTGCAATATTGTCTTGTCAAATTATGGCATCCCTGGCACTTGGACTGCCTGATGTGGTCTCTCCATACCTAGATATACACAAAGCAGTGAAGGAAGAAAATCATTCCAGCCTGAAACTGAAGGGGGAATCATTAACAAATGCCTCCAAATCAAAACAATTTTTCCTTTTGCTTCCACATTTTCGCCTTCATTTCATTCCACAGTGCAGGGAGGAATGCTGTCATCTGGCATTGGTAGCAACATCCTATAAAATGCAATACCCAAAGGAAAAGAAGAATATTCTTTTTTTTGATTGAAAAATAGAGTCATATTTTCAGAGGAAGGGAACTAAATCATGCCTGCCAAGTAGCGAATCCTTGCAGGCACATGCAGCCACAGCCGCGCAGAGCATACATGTGAAGTCCTGCCAAAGCTGGGCTGAGGAACTGCCATGCTCCTCCTTATTCCTCCCTTTATTTCTCCCCACAGAGCAGAAATGCAACCCTGGGGCCTCTTTCCCACTCTGTGACTTCTGGCATCCTGTGCCAGAGAACATAGGGTCTCTCAACAGGATGATGGCCACTAACTCCTGTCTGCAAGATGAGAAATAAAAGGCTCCCAGAGGAGATATCCATCTGCAAAGGAGGTCTTGCAGATGGGACAATCTTTGGGTACCCCCTTACCTGCACAGTTAAACAGATAAATCAGTTGACTCAGGAAAAGCTTTTTGCAGGAAAGGACCCACAATTTGGAGATCACACACATGTTTGCACACTGTGGATGTTTTGGTGCACCTTTGGATAGCAGTGTTTGCAGCTTTCTATGAAGATGAGAAAACCCAGCTACCTCTTGTCAAAATTAAAAGACCTGAGTGTAAATATTGCTGTTCTGCATTTCTCCCAAGGAGAGCCCTGCACATGCCTGGGGGTGGAAGCATGACTCAGAGAGATCCCTCAGGGAGAACTGAGCACAGGGCAGGCTGGCAGCAGATGCAGCAGCTGTCAAACAGCACAGTGTGTCCATCCTCCTCCTCCTCCTCCTCTGCACAGGCAATAGTTGGAGACAAAAGCCAGCCCAGAAAGCTGGAGGGGCTGGCCGTATTGCAGTCCTCTGACTTGGGGACAATGGTGACCCACAGGGCTGAAATTCTGGGGACAATTTTCAGGGAAGGTAGTGTCCAGCAGGTTGAAAAAGAGCCAATGACTCTGATACTTCAAACTTTATTCAAGACTTTCATTTTTGCAGGTTTTGAAGAGCATCCAAGTAAGTTAAGGCCACAGATGGGATGAAGTGAACTTGATTTAAATTTGGATTTCACACTGCACATATGCACACACATACATGCACACAGCACAGCAGCTTCTCTGATCTGAGAGACAGGTTTGAGCTGCTCTTGAGACAGAGATCAGCCATGGCACTGCGTCCCCAAGTCACCACACCCCTATGAATTATAGCCACAGATATTGGGGGAAAGGGAAAAAGGGAGAAGGAAATATCTTTGCTGCTGCAAAAACAAGTTTTATTCAGCCCATAGAAAATGCCTCCTCTTTCCCATCTGTCTGCTCATTACCTATGACAAATGGAAAGTAACACCTTCTCTCAGCTCCAGGTTTCCTCCACCGATCTTTTGCATGGCACCTCTCGTATATGAGCAGACAAGGATCAAGCCATTATTTCTCAGCCCAGCTCTGAGAGGCTTGTGGCTTCTTCCCCTTCCCACAAAGAGAAAAGTCTGAATGCTCAGGAAGTCCTTGAATTTTTCAGCAGCTTAAGTTTCTCCGTTACTCCTTTGCACTTATATCTGCAAAGAGGACCGGGAAATCACATTAAATTTCTGATTAGCACTTAGACTACGTGTTCACACTTATGTGGGACTTTGAAGGAGAGTTTCAAACTGGCAGAAGAGCTTGTTCTTTCTTATTTATTTATATTAGCTGCCAGGCTGCATCAGGTGAAATTGCCACTTACCTGATCCTTCATGGGTGTTTAGGCACGTGGATCTCTCAGAAATAAAGAATAGTGCTCTTGCACCTCATCTTGAAGGCCAGAGATTTGGGTTATTTAAATTATTTAAATTGGGTTATTTAAATTGTTTTCTCCATATATCTGTGTGATATGGGGAAAGAAAAGTTCTACTTTGCCTTGTGCCTTCTCTATGTCACAACAAAGTGGCTTAGTGCAAGAGGGCTTTAAATCAGAACAGTCAGCTTAAGCACTTGTCTTACACTGGGCTAAATGGTGCTGCGAGATAGATGGGTTATAAAGCAGGACAACCTTTGTGCTTTTGTTTCATCACCTGTGAAGTTTTGTCTGATTTAGTCTTCTTTGCATTTCTAAGGTCAACTCGAGATCACCAGGAGAGGAAAAAACAAGATAAGATACATGTATTTGTCATATATATATCATATATATGATCTGGCAATTGTAACTGAAGATCCCTGAACACTTTATGTAAGAATGCAGCTTCCGTATTAATGTTGGATTATATTCCTACTTACCAATTGTATTTTTATTTAAAATATCCTTCTCCGATGGTATTAAACACCATTGTCTAATATTTAAGAAGCTTCCCCACAGTGGTGAAAAAAGAGGCTACATGTGCAATTTAAATATATCTGTTAGCATGTGGAGATCACTGGTCACTTGAGATGAAGAATACTGAATACCATGAAAGTCTTTCATCTATTGCATGTGTGGTAGTTAATAACTCCTTCTTTAACTCTGGTATTTATAAAATGTGCAGAAATTTTGTGTTATCTTTAATATGGCTTCTCTTTTTCCTGTTCCTGAGTACTAAAAACTAACAAAAAAAAAATTGCAGTAACAAAACTAAACAATCCACACAAAAGTTGTGAATTTCTAACACCAAAACAAATGCAGTACTTTTTATCTTTAACCTCCTTCAGCAGCAGGGTATATTGACTATATGCAAACAGCACTAAATGAACAAGATAAGGCTGTTCATACAGGGAAAAAACCAAACCTTCAAACCAAAGAAACATTTTAAAAATGCATGTATGCACATACTACAACTTCCTTTTGCAAAGGGCACAAACATAATCTGCTTATCAATTTATCTGTGGTTGTGTACTGGGTCTTAATTTGTAGCAATTGGTTCTCCTTGGGATGGATATTTGTACTATCATTCTGAAAATAAAACCATCAAATCTCCTTCCTAATCTCTGCAAATGCAGCAAAGACATAGCAACTATGTCCTTAGAACAAGGAAAGAAACCTATTACTCCTCCAAAGTAAACAAGAAAAAATGTTTCCCAACCCAGCTAAACGCTGAAACTTCTCAGCTATGTCAGTGCCCCAGTTGAAAACAAACAAAAGGGTTGCAAAAGCCATTGGAGCCTTTCAGCTTCAAGTACGTACTCAGAAAGGTTCTCCTTGTGAAGTTAATGTCTAATGAATATTGCAGGAGAACTTGCTGGTTCTGGCTCTATCAAAATCTGGCTGCATAAAGCAATAAACACACAAAAAGGAGCCACAAGTGGACCTTTTATACTCAAGCTGGAAAAAAGTTTAACTGGGAAAACGTTTCAGAGGCCGGTTTTGATTCCCAAGCACTTTAATTAATGTAATTATGTATGTGTTTATTTATTTGTTTGTTTATCAGGTTATATTTGAAAGAGAGGGAGAAAAAAGCTGATGTTCTTTTTTCCAGGTGTGTGGAAAGTGATATAAGGGATGACAAAAAACTGGAGCTGCATAATGTGGAATATGACAGGGGAAATAATTAATTGAAATGAAGCATTAGAGTAACAGATGCATCACTCACTCCAGAGCCATATGCACACAGAGCCTTGCTAGAGGGGTAAATGTGCCCTAGAAAGAGAAATCCTAAATTTTACTACAAACCAAATGTGGGGCTAGAGGAGAAATGAACAATTATGGGACAAAGGGGTTCATATTGAAATTACAGAGAACATATACATAATTTATAGAAAATCATATGTGCAATATATTCAATATACCACCACCATTTCTCTTGATTGTGTTAAACCTTCCATTGAGTACTATAATCAAACACATATGCCCTCACACTGCCATAATCAGATAGGTGCTTAAGCAAAGAATGGATCAAAGCCTCAGCTGTCCCCTTCATGCCACCCTCCAGTGCTTTCCTCTCGCCTCTCATCTGGGTAGTCTCCACTGCTGCCTCTGAGTACAGTCCCCACATAACTACACTCCAGGCAAGGAATTCACTGCCTGTCAGTACCTTAAGTGTGTGAGGAATATCAACAGCCACGAGGTGCCACTTAAAAGACAGTGGGAAGACAGAAGCACTGGAGAGAGGTGGTCTCACTCCGCTGACCGTATTTTGCATGCGGGTGCCCAGCAAGGAAATCAAACCCTGGACACACCTTGCATGGGTTTGTCCACCTCCCTCGACTTCCCACATTGCTTTAGCAGCAGAACTATCTCTCTGACTTCTGATTACCATTATATTTTTTTGAAGGGGAGAAAGATTGTCTCAGTAGGAGTAAAATAATCCTCCTGTGTGTCAGAGAAAGCAGCCAGGTGCAGGCCCATGGAACACACAGGAGGAGAGGAGATTTTGGAACTGAACAAGCAATTAGATCCACAGTGTTTCAGAATCTCTTTTCAATGGTTTGTTGTGGTTCTTACAACACAAGCATGATTTTTATGGAAAGCAGATAACACTCATAAAAATATCTGCTTCATGAAAACTTGATTTTCTGCAAAGATTTTCCTAACTGCAAATTTTCAATCAGTTCCAGACACAATCATTTGCAAATGACATCAAAACTGTTGATTTTATTTAAAATAAACAAAGAAACAAACAAAAATCCTTCCCCTTACTGAATCATAAAATGCTTCTGGATGTTTAGATTCAGCATGTCACAGTTAAGAACTAAAGATTATCTAAAAAACATCTAAAAAAATCTGACAAAACCAGAAAATTACTATGATTTGTAAAATGATCAGGCTGGAAATTCTTTTAGATCTCAGAATTGTCTAGTTATTAGAAGGGGATTCTAATTAAAGGGAACCTGGACTGTCTGTAGCCACAGCAGTGTGATTACAACATCAGAGAGTTGCTCCTAGCTTCCATGTGCATGCACAAAACACTGGTAACAGCCTCTCAGTGCCATAGACAGTCAGAATAACCACCTCTGGCTGAAATCTTTAGGTAGCAGACTTCAAACACAGGGGCTGTATTTTCATTAGCAAGGAAAGTTATGTTCATAAAACTCTGGCTATAACAGGCTCTCTGCCAGTGGTGATTTTTAAATTTCCAGTTTAGAAATCACCAATGGATTTTGTGGTCTTTGCAAGATAACTCTGGTTCCTTTTCATATCAGTGTTCACAATTGTGTATGATACACTAAATTATTTTTAACTGCAATAAGTTCTTCCTATGCATGGCCAAAAAAAAGTTTTTGCTGAAGTAAAAACATGGCTCCAGTCATGTTCCATAAATTCATCACAACACTACCAATGTTTCCAAAAGACAAATTCCCACAGACCTGGAACTGGTATCCTTCAGCCTAACAAGGTACTGCTTATGGAACTGTAAGAAGAGACAGGAAAAGAAGGAAATAGTAGGAATAAATACACTCAGCCCTCAGTGCAGGTTTTTGATTACACCCAGAAAATGGGACCTCAAGCTTATATGAGTGCTAGAAACTGAAAGAGTCTCCTGGCACTTGGCATGGAAAAGAGATTGAGAGTGGGGAAAGAAGGAATACAAGGAAAGGGAAGAAGATCCAAGTTTCTCATGTTCAGATCATGCCTCACCCGAAGTGTGTTTGCATAAGACAGAAAGACCTGAAGGGCCAGGCACAGCTAAGACACACCTTGCAAGTCACCACTGTGGTTATATTTCTCCCTGGAGGAAAGCAAAGGAAGTTCTACAATCCTCTCCCTCTGGTTCTTAATCCTTCCCCTCTGACTCTCATTGTGCAACAACACATCTCCCACAGCTGAGACTCTGGGCTCATTTCTAACATGTCCCAGATATTTGGTGGATAACTTTAAAGATAAGGAGGTCAGTGAGCCCTTGAATGAGTCTCAACATTTTTATAAATTTATTTAGCACCTATTTTCAATTAGCACCGACTTAGCAATCTATTTTCTACAGCCTTCAATGGCACTTATGCATCTGGTTATAACTTTGACGAATGTCCATCCTTCATCCGTCTGTGAAGATAGAAACAGAATTTGAATTGAAGATCTGTAACTTGAACTTGACATCACAGATATGTAGTGACTAAGAAAAGGAAATGCCCAGATGCTCTCTCCAGTTCATGACATAATTTCCTTCTACACAGGCTTACTTTGGAGCAGCATTTCAAAATAAATTCAGTAGTAGCAATAACGTTTTGCATTGTTACAGCACTTGTCACAAGCGAGTTAAATAACTGCTGCTCTTCCAACACTTTCACCACCACCCTGGATTTAGGATATTACAGGCTGGTGAGAGATATTAAGTAACACATCTCAAACCACTCTTGACATCTGTTGCTGAAGCAGGAATAGACAGCAAGTCTCCTGGGTATTTACCCATTCATTTTGCCACAAAACGATCATTTCTGTCTACGATATGAGTTCTTCAGTCAAGAGATTTCAATTACACAGCCCATGAACACAATTCACATTTACCCTTGGAGTCAAAAAAAAAAAAAAAAAAAAATTGATTGAAGGAAGGACCAACTTCCTTTTTTTTTTCTTTTTTTTAGATTGGGATTTAAACTAATGATCTTAGACAAGCTTGACGGTGCAAAACAAAGGTTGGCAGCTCACATCTGGGAATATTCTGACAGCATTAACTTGCCCCAGTGCCCCAGAAATGAGGAGAATTTGTTCAGGGCAGCTGAGAAAAGGTGCCCATTGAGGAGCACAAGAATATACAATCAATTGTGATCTCCATCCTCATCCAAGATGAATCCTCACAATGTAAACATTCACAGTACCTCCAGCTTAAATAGGGAAGTTTAGGCCCCCTCCAGATAAATGCTGGATAGAACTAAGTGCTACAAAGCTTTTAATTGATAGTTTTACCCCATTATACTGGTGACATTTGGGGCCACTTGGTACATAGCAAGGTGAGACCCTGGACCACATTCTCACCCTTAAATATGTAGCACTTTGCTACTGTCCTCAAGAGCAGTAGGACTGTTCCCTTAAGCTTCAGCACTGAGAGATAATGAGGGCCTTTCTTCTCCACTGAAAATGGGGATTAAACACATATTTATAGAAACATGGTTTTCACATGCTGTGCTGGATCAGTGCCAAGATGCTCTGCATACTGCAGGCTGATGCTGTATTCTCAACCCCACAAATCCCAGCAGCACGATCAGAAACAGATTTTGCTGTATGAATTTCATCTAAGGGAAGTCAGTGCCTATTGCCTAAGATGCAGTAGAGCTAATATTGCTGCCAAGATTATCTGACTACTGTCAGAACTGCTCATCTTTCAGCAGACATCTTGAAGTAGTTGTTTTACCTGGTACTACTTTTCCAAGCTTTTCAAAATGACATGAACATTTTATAAGAAGCTATTATAGAGCAAGTCTTTTTTTTTTTATTTTTCTCCCTTAAAAAGACATGCATTAGAAGTTGGTGGTCAGGGACTTACCTGAAAGATTTGTGGAAACTGAAGGAAATAAAATCAATCCCCCAAGAATAAGCCCAGCATAGTCCAACTTACAGTGAGAAACAGCAGTTTGAATGGTTTTGTCAACAGCCTTTGGGAACCCCAGGAGGAGAAACTACAGCCACATTTCTATAAAGACTTAGAAATTGTATTTTTAACTACTTCAAACTCTTCTCTTGGAAATTGGTCATTGCTCAAATAACTTGCTACTCTTTTTCCCAGAAGAAAGACTGATTGGAGTATGTAGATAGGGTACAGCACATTCCAGCTGTCACTGCTTACCACAGAAAATATATCCTTTCCTCACTCTCTTTACCTCTGAAATAGTTTTAACTTCATATCTTTTGGGTGAAAGGGAAGGAGTATTCTTCCATTCTACATTCTAAACTTCTATGTTAAATAGTGTTTGGAGATGACTTCTACTTTATTAGTAGGCAATAAAGAGCTGTTGTGCAATCCTCCTTACTCCCTGTCTTCAATTTTCATACTCTCTGAAACAAATTCAACAACCATCTGTAATTCCACTTCTAGCAAGTTGAATGTCAGAATTCCTGGGGTTTTTCCAAAGCTAGAGAGCCCTAGGGAAGCAACCATTAGCTTATTCAAATGTCAAGGGATGTGACATTTTCTACCATTGATACACCACCTTTCAACATGTGAAACTTGAAAAGTCCTCATGTCTCCAAAGCAGAGGGACCATAAAAGTAGCTTCTAAAATCTTTATTCCAGAGGAAACGCATGCTTATGCAAAAGTTTAAAGAAAGAGCTGAGAGGACAAAACTTCCTTGAACTCTGTCCATACTAGGAAAAAAGCATATGCCATGAAATATGAAAGCAAATACACCGTAAAGGCATCATGGAGATAGAGTGTGGATGAGGCACATCTGCATTTTGCTGGTCAAAATGACTGCACTCTTCTTTGGTCCTATACATACGTGGTCTGGAATAACCTAAAACATTTTAAGAAAGTGACCTACTCATTACTGGTGGCAGCAGAAGCATAACATGGCTGTTTCTAACTCAGGCACACATATTGCTGTGCTCTTGATCCACTCAGTGATGTGACTCTCTCTCCAGCTGCATATTAGAAAATGGGATTGCTATGGGTCCCACTGAAGGTTCAAGAGTCAAGGATTTTTCACTGCCTAAGCACACTGAGTAGCTTTCGGGACACATGCATAAAAAGGAAATAAAAGAAAATAAATAAGGTTACATGGTTAGTGCTCCAGGGCTGCAAACTGTTGCTGTTTTATTGGAGCTTGAGAAATTTACTGATTTACTTAAACTTGCAGCTCCTTGGGTCTGGTGTCTATACATCAGTTTTATTTCCATTTTTCAAGAATGATTCTATTTTTTTATGGCTGAAGAAGAAATTTTGAAGCTTGAAAAATATGAAGACAAATAAAAAAGGAAGCCAAGAATACAGTAGGAAGTGGGTGGAATAATTGGCTTTTCAGCATTTTGATAGTCTCCTGCATTTATCTCATGCATTTGGAAGGTGTCTGTGAATCCTGGATTTTGAATGTCCAGAATGTGCAGCACTGAGGTGGGAGAATGGTATTAAACAGCCCACGATACACAGATTTGAAAGAGATCAGATGTGTTAGGTAAGGAATAAGCCAAAGAATCCTCCCACTTTTGTGTCTCCCCTCTACTATTAGACTAGACCTTTGTTTAGATACTGGTATACCTAAAATGGGCAGGAATATGTCCATTTTCAAGGACTGATCTCTAAATCAAAGTACCTGCTGCTCTGGACCAGTGACTGCGGCTGCAACCTCGCTTGTGCTGGCCACAGCACGTGCTGCAAGAGGTACTGACTATGTAGAAAAGGAGCATGCTTGCCAGTGATGCTTCCTCACTGCCATAAGAACATGCCTTGGGGGGAATGTTGCAGAAGACTTTTCACTTCAGCCAACAGAACTTCTGATCCTCACAGACTTACCGGTCTGTGATCAAAGCCCCCTCTACCAAATGAGGATGATTTGCTCACAAGGAGAATGAGAAAACATGGAAATGGCTGTGAAAGAGTGTGTGTTGGGTCAAAATTCAGTGGGCCAAGGCTGGGTGGGGAATATGACAATTTTTAGGGAAACATGACAGTATTTTAGCCTTGGAATGCATGAGATATTTTGCATGGACCACCTTCTTCAATGAGTAGCATGTATTCCAAACTGAAGAAATTTCACTGAAGCGAAGGTATTGAACTTCCCCTTATAAACCAATGGGACTAAGAGAAATTTAATGATGCATAGGTGCTGTGCTACATTTCCAAGACAAATAACTCAGACCAACATAGGAGTCAGCATGTGAGTTGTCTAATTTCAAGGTTTCTTCTATTCACTCTGAACGATTGCATGCAAGAATAACCACTGAGCTTTACTTTTACCATATGTAAGAAAAGATTTTATCTTTTTTTAAAAAAAAAAATTCCTTCCTGATATTCTTTTTAATGGACACTCTTTCTTCTTCCAAATTTTTGTTTCATTGCATACTACTTTTGTGGTAAAAGAAGCATAAAGACAAAGCAACATTTTGCAGACACCCAGACGGTAAGGATTGTTTTGATGGCATGTTGTCTCTCACAAACAAATTGCTGCTGACTTACTCTAGTGTTCCCTATCTTCATATGCTGCATATACAGAGAGTCTTGTTTGCAAATTTCCACTTTCACTGCTCAGACAAAAACACTGGAAAATGTACCACTGGGTTATGAACCAGTCAGTTTGAAGAAAATGTGCTGGCTGGCTCTTTCTGTCAAAGTATCTGTCACAGGCATATTACACATTTCCAGCCAAAAAAAAAAAAGAATAAATACTTCAGCCTATTAAAACAAAGTGAATGCTTTTGCCATGATATAATTAGCCTCTGGAAATGTGTCAAATTAGGGGTTTCTGTTTTCTTTTCTATTTCATTTATATACCTGTAATATATGGCCAACAACAAAAGGGAAAAGTAGTTAAAATGTAATCTTAGGGCACAGACCACTTGGAAGTTTTAGGTAAGTGGAAAATATACTTTTGAAAAACATGCCTTGTATACAGGGGAAAAAAAAAGCATATTTGCCAGGGATTATGAAAATCCTATATCTGTATAGAAAAAAGGATGCTTGAACCCAAGGTGAGCTGACAGAGCTGAAACCATGAGGTCATCTGAGATTTCAGCCTGCAGAGAGCATGTAGGAAGACTTCTAAGAAAAGCAAGTGATAAAATAGGAGATTTCCTGATACTGCTTTGACAAAGTTACTGAAGGTGCAATGATAATGCAGGCATGGCTGCCAACCTTCTCTTAAGCTCAAGTGTCTTGCCTTCTGCAGGGTGGCTCAGGGCTCATGTACTGTTAGCAGCCATCCAAGGTTTCACCTTACCTGCACTAGAATCCACACTGGTAACCTAGGTTAGATTGCACTGAGATTATTGGACCTGCAGGTGCTTGGTTTTGTACCTCAGGAGAGATCTTAGTGCTGCCAGCATGACTGTGCCAACAGGACAGCAGTGCCATCGAATGCCAAGGTCACAAAAGGTTAAAGTCATCAGCATTTCAAAAGACTGGGCACCAACTGTCCAACAACATGCTGGTTCTAGAGGAAGGTATTCTTCCTGCTGAATTCAAAAATACCTAAGCAGGCTTCTGTGATAATTTGTTATCTATGCATGACAAGTGTAAATATACATATACGAACACTCATGGTGCTTCTCAAACTTTCTGGACCAATAGAATTTTGAAGCCCTTGCAGATGATCATATTCCACTATATTCAGCTTTCGACTGAAGGAGTTTTGTTAAATCGTGCTCAGAATCATGGCCCAAGATGTCAGAGGGCAATTTCCCCTGGGCCACCACAGCACAGTTTGGAATTACTAAAGCAGCACAAAACCTGCTGTTTCACTGCTGAGGACTGATTCTGACACTGAGACTGGAAGTCAGCAACGTCAAGATAACTTTTCTGTGCCTCTCTATCTGAAATTCATGAGTGGGACTTCAAAACTGCTAAGCATTATCTCACTTCTCCCACTTTGATATCAGTAAAACATGGTTAGATGTGCCTTCACTCTAATGATGAGCTCTTCACCATAATGATACATGGTGAATTAAGAGATTAGCTGAATGTTTTGCCTCAATGGTGACAAGCATGACAAATGCATAATTTCAAAATTAGACATCTATGGACAGAACAGCAGAAAAGGAAAAGCACAGAGCAAAGCACTGAGGAATGGGCAGGCCTGTGTTATGGGTGCACCCAACACAGCCTCCGTGTGCCACCACACAGCTCTGTCCCTTTCTCATGGTTCACTTTTCGCCTCTCCCATCACTTCAGGCTGTGAGTCCTGAATCCCTTAATCTCAGCAAGCAGGAGCAATTTCACAAAGACAGAGGCAGGCCACTTGAGGTGGAACAGATGTGACTGTGCTGCCTCCTTCATGGAAGGGACAGGGGACTTAAAGCACCTCTGTCTGTGTGTATGGTGCTGTGAAACCCCCTCTTACAAGGGGTCAGACTGCAGCATCCAAGGGGGTTGTCCAGTCTTGGAGCCTAGAAATATTCTGCTTCAGTCCTGGTACGTGGCTGCAAGCTGATGGATTTTAATGCATGGAGTAGGTACCTTTATAGATTGAGAAAGCACAAGGAGATATTAAAGAATATGAGCAAACGAGGCTTCAAAGCCAGAAACATGTAAAATACTTTAATTTAATACTTTTCAAAATTTGTAAAATTTTAATTTAATATTTTAGTACTTTATAATTAGTAAATTACCACACCAATTACAGCCATCTAGTGGGCATATGTATTAAGCAATGAGCCGTCAACAAAGTGGTGTCCCTTGTATTATTGGAAAATGTGCCTCTTTCAAGCTCTGATCTATGTTCCTAATTAAACCAGCCACCACAGGAACACAATGCTTTACAGAACAAGGGCTGAGCTGCAAAATTTGGATTCTTTTGCCAACCCTACTTAAGGTTGAAAGTGTTTGCATCAAGAGCTTTGGTGTATCTCTGCTAATAGTGTAAGCACAGGCTGCAATTGCAATAATCCTTCAGCATTTTAAGTGCAGGAATAAGGACAAAAAAAAAAAAGCTCTCTTTCTCCATGAACACTTTGCCTTGAATTTCATCAGCAGGGGATGCATGCATTATTCAATCATACACCTACCACTACTATGAAGTTGCTCTTAATTATACTCCAAGTGGAACCTCTCAGGTAATCAGAATTCAGGGCTAATGCATAGCTATTCCCCCATCAATTTATAATAGACACAATTAATTCAATTTAGAATTTCAAGTTTTAGTGATTATTAAATGCAAACAAGTGTTCATTCTTTTGCTTGAGGGTGGCCATTTTTTTAAGTGCATCTCTTTTTATGCCTCAGAAATGTAAAAAGTAACGATTGCCACAAAAGCAGTTAGAGCATTAACATTAAGGAATCATGACAGAGCATGAACTTGAGCACGCTTGGACTAAACCCTGTGGGAATTCACTTTACCCATCCTCCCTCTAAACGTCTGGGCAGTCCCCTTCAGTTACTTGTGCCTCTATTGCTCTTCTTCTGTTTTTTGCCTTGGGAACAATTTAGAGCACAACACATATAATAAACTGGCAGGAATGATCCAGTCAGAGATCCTCTGCTACCAACCAGCATCCTGGCATCTCTTTTGTTTCTTGAATTCCTGCTAAACATGAAAGATCAAGTGGTATGCTTATCAAATTCCTTAAAGCGAGGAACCATATGTCACTCTTAACAGTGAATCAAAGCTTATAGCTTATGGCAGTATGCTTCCCAGGAGAAAAAAAAAAAAAAAAAAAAAAAGAAGAAAAGGCAAAGCAAAGGTGTATTTAGAATCCAAAGAAAAAGAATCTAAAAATCCTTCCATGACTGAAAAGGCATTACATCTCTGGAAGAATTGCAAAAAAAAAAAAAAAAAAAATCTCTTTCTTGTTTTTTCCTCCTAAGTTTAAAATATATCTGACCTATATAATTTTAATTTTCAGATTTACTGAAGTGTAATTGTATATTTTACTACATACCAACAGAACACATTAATTCAAGGGTTTTGCCCATCTTTAGAAACATGTAATAAATCTCCAAAGCTGTTTGTGTTTCATGCTCACTGTATATTTATAAGTGGTGCATCTCTCAGGACACTTATTTCCTTCCTTTAATGTAAAAGCAACCTTTAAAAACACAAAGAGAATGAAATTAACCCTCTCCCCCCTCAAACCCAACTTTTCTCCCAGGCAAGCAGAAGGAATAGTTGGGAAGAAAAGGAAGACAAAATTCACAATTCTTCTGAGGAATCTCAGCACTCTGTATTTTTAGTCATCTCTGGCTGTCACAACTGTGAAGAAAATCCAAGCTGAGCTTCACTAGAGCAACAGCGTGGGCTTGGAACAGCAGAGCAGCCTGAAACAATCCCTCCAAGAAATATAAACTGCTGCACTCCTCACATCCAAGATGCTAACTCAGATGCTCATATGCTAACACTGTTAACTGTTTCATGGCCCACCAGAGCACAGGAGAAAGCCCACGAAGCGCTGCACAGTTTGTGCCTAGCTCTTCTGCATTGGTTTTCAGCATGCCCAGGAGGCCTTCCAAAGGAGCAGCTGGTGTACAGGATTTCCAGTACACATGCTGCTCCTGAGCCAGGCCCACCCATCCCCTCCCATGCTGTGCCATGGGACAGCACTGGGTTGGGTGGAAAGGCCATCTGAGCCTTTTCTAGATGCAGAAGCAGCTCAGATACATCAATACAGTAATTCAGCCAGAAGTTCTGCTCTGCACTAAGCAGCACTAAGCACTTGGGTCCAAAGCTGCCATCAGTGACAACACTGCTTCCAGTCTCCACAGCATGGACAGGACCAGCCCACTGTGCAGCTGTGTGACCGGTGACCTCTGGCAGGCTCCTGGTAGGTGGCCCTGGTGCACCTTCTGGGTCTCAATAAGGCCAGTCTCCTTCCTCCTACATGGGAAGAGGTGGCACAATGCTGTGGTAACTTCAAGGATTAGAAAAAGAACAAGGGGTCTCCAGTCATTATATTCCTCACTTCATTTTTTAATTAGGACACATTAATTTATTTGTTTATTTGTGAAGCTTGGGAATCAAACATTCCCAATATAAACTATGGAAACCTTACCATACTACCAGAAATAAGCAAAAGATGAACCCATGAGATTAAAGAACAAAACCACAAAACTAAAGTACAATTAAGCACACATTTTTAAAGAACTGGAAGTGTTAATATCCTGAAAAAAGTACTAAGGGAAGTGGTGAACTCCCCACCATTTGGGGTCTTTGAGCAGGACTCTACACCTTTCCTGAATTTTTGTGCTGGACAAACGCAGGTTTTGTGCTTCATGCAGGGTAATTGAATGAAATTAAATACCCTGTTATGTGCAGGAAGTTTAGTGATTTAATGGTCCCACTTTGCCTTCAGCTTCCTGTATTCAGCTGCTCATAACTAAGGGCTTACTAAGGGCCGATGTTGTGTTGAAAAGTCTCCTTTTTCACATTTCTCTATGTGTATGTGGGTATCACATCTATAGGAATTGATCTTCCTATGAATGATAAGTTGCACTGTCACTCAAGACATGCAGCCTTTCCAATGTAAAAGAGAGCGACACAAAATGTTAATTATTTTTTATGCCCACTTCCTGGCCTTGGATTCATCCTGGAGCACACATCCAGCAAGGCACAAGATTGACCATACCTCTTGGAGAAGCACAAGGTGCCCTCATTATAGGAACTCCTTCATGCATCAGATGCTCTATTTTTAAGCTCCTTTGCTGCAGTGAGCCCAAGGCTGAGGGAAAAGTCGGGGGATTTCCTTGACTTTAGGCAATGATGTTGCACTTCAGTGATGTTTCTCCAATGCAAGGAATAACTCAGCTCTAGGCTGCAAATTAGACTTTAGGGCATGTAGAATCAGCATAGTTGTAGCCATATTGGAAACACAAAGTCTTTCTGGTCAAGGTTTTCTCAAAAAGCTGAAATAGCAAAATCAGCCTGTTGAGCTTTATTCAAAGGAGGTACTTTTCATCAGCACAATTCTACCCTTGGACCTTTTTCTGCTGCTTCCAGTCTTTCTCAGCCTTCATGGACCCACCATCTTATATGTCTCACATCTTCTTGTTGATTTTTGGCCCTGCTATGCAGGTGTGATCATTTTCACAGCCACATTCACGTCCATATCTTCTCCCAATCTTTTGGAAAAACTTGGTCTTTCTTTGCCTGCTCTCAGAACTGCCTTGATCCAAGCTGCCTGACCAGCCACAGACATTTTCACTGCATGTTGCTAAATCATTTTAACTTTTGCCTGCTCAGTACCCAACAGCCAGGCCAAACTACACAGTGGCTTTTACAGAGAGACAGACATACAGACATACAGAGGTTAGGGCCACAGGTGTCCATAACAATGAACCTTGCAGACTGAACTGAAGCAGACACAAAAGGAGAGCAGGCATCATATATGCACAGTCTGGGCTTCAGGGGTGTTTTTAGGGCGTCTAGTGATGAAGTGGGAGCCAATTTTTTGTGTGTAATTTAAATTATATGGATGTGATGGCAGAACCCAAACCTGACAAAAAGTGATTGTCAGAGAGAGGAGGTAACTTAAAAAAATTACTCAAACTGCTTTATTTGTCATCTGTATTAGTAGCACAGTACGTGTTTTTTCAAAGAAAAGCCAAGGTGAAATTGAAAAATTACTTGAAAGGGATAATAGAAATTGAAGGAAATAGGGCTGGAAAAGGATCTCAAATGCCTTTTACAACCACTTTCACAATTTGTGACAAACAGCAGGACAGTGGCTACCTTCAAAACTTTTTCAAGAGTAAGACAAAATTCTTCATAGTTTTCTGCAGGACTTGAATCCTCCTTACCTCTTATGTATGGGGCTGTATGAGGCATACAGACCCATGTCACTCCCAAAATAAATCAGCTATGCATGCAAATTTTAAGGAGAATCTGAGACACTTTCAAAGTTTATGTACCTGCATTTGTAGTTTATGTACCTACATGCATTTCAAACTAGCACTGTAGCTACATACATATTGTTTAATCTAGCCCATCTTTTTCTCAAGCAATTTTCAAAAAAAAAAAAATCAACTAGAAATGGCCATTTATAACATGTAAGGATGTGGTTTCCCAGTGCCAGGTGCTGCACCAGCAAAGGAACCTGGTTTCCTGAAGCAGTTGATGGGATGATCCCACGAGAGCTCTGTCAGCAGGAGGAAAGGCAGCACACCACAGCCTGGGGATACAAAAAATACCCAGGGTAAAGGGAGGAAAATGTTTGAGGCCAAATTATTTGTAAGATGAAACTCTCGTGGGGTTTTAAAAGAATGGCAAAAATTTGTGCAACTGTGCAATAAAACCAAGAAGTAAATTTGGAAAAACACCTTTAGAGCAGAGAGGAGGTCCAGCTTGCTTTATCTGTATTTTCTAATTCAATTACAAGAGAACTGCATACAGCAGGGAAACACAGTCCCATGGACTGTGAGTCATCATGATCATATTTGGCACAAATTTTAGTATTATATTCCTATTTAAAATAACCAGGAGAAGTTAGGAGTAAGACATGTAAGAAAATCAAATAATAAACTGTATTTTAGCAAAGAAGCAGGAAATTGAAGCTTTATGTCTCCTGAACCAAGCCAGCACAGTGATGGGCACAATTCAAAAATGTTGCAGCTTCCTATTTTAGTGTCTCACTGAGGCACTGGAAGAGCTAAGCACAAACATGCATTTAAGTAAAATCAAAGGCTAACTTCCATGAGTTTTTTCCTTTTGTAACCAATTTCATAACTAAGCGGGAAATCTTGCTAACTCATTGCTTGTTGCTTTAACTTCAAGCCTGCCTAGCTCTTGAAAAAATAATTCAGTAAATCTGACAGGCAAAAACCCCATGCTTTCCCAGAAAACTTTCCTCAAAAGCACTGATAAAGTTAAAACCTGCTGGAGGGGCTGCAACCCAAAATACAAGCATGAATCCCAGAAAAACAGCTGTGCTTCCCACCATTCTGCAAAGGACAGGGATACTCAAAGACGTTTCCAGCTGCCATGGGTCACTTAAACATGATCAACAGGCAGGCATTTAAGAGGCAATCCATATCCATGAACAAAACTGGTGCTAGAAAAACAATCACAAAATGTAAAGCACAATTTTTTTCCTCAAATTGCAGCATGTACTCGTCCAGCTAGGTTGATTCTTATTCTCAAATACATGATAGATTTTGAGTAATAATTATTTTTTTTAATTGATGTTTAAAGATATTTACACTCTTAAAGAATAATGATCTTTCAGAATAATTAGCTACTGATTTCCAGAAACTGAGGATGCATTTACCAGCAAGCTGCAGTGATATCAAACAGAAAGCCATTTGTTTTATCCCATACTCATACTGTATTGGCAATCACCACCAGGACCTGTTTCTGGTGCTGGAGTAGCATTTGTTGCCAAGCCATATCCCAAAATCTGAACTTTACTTTCTCAGCCTGTATTTTGTGTGGAGAAACTTGTCATTTTGAACCCTACTGCAGTCACCATTGCATACCAGCAGCATAAACCTTTCCCAAACACAGCACACATGCACCCTTTTAAACCAGACATGATGCCTTTCATAAAAGGAGCATCTTTCAGAGTTGATGCTTGACAGGACCTTGTACCACTGCTTACACAAAGCAGCTGAGTGCCCTTAGAGACAGCGTCTGTAAAAATTAGTTTTTCCCAAGCAATCCTGATCCCAGCACAGACCAGATGAACTTTGGTCATTTCTCATTCTAGATACTTCCACCAGAATAAAAGGCAAAAAATTCACCCTAACTTCTAAGTGGAAAGGCTTAGAGAATCAGGATTGTTTAGCCTGGAAAAGAGTGTTCTAACTGTGACCTTTCAGCACCTAGGAAGCCTACAAGAAAGACACTATTTACAAGAGCAAGAGGTGTCAGGACAAGGGGGGGATGGTTTTAACCTGAAAGAGGGTAGTTTTAGATTAGATGTTAGGAAGAAATGTTTTACCATGAGGGCAGTGAGGCACTGGCACAGATTGCCCAGAGAGGCTATGGATGCCATATCTCTGGAAGTGTACAATTCCAGGCAGGATGAGGCTCCCAGCAACAACCTGGTCTATTGGAAGATGTCCCTGACCATGCCCGGGGGCTGAAACTAGACAATATTTAAGGTCTCTTCCAAACCTAACCAAACCAAACCACTCTGATTCTCTTCTGACCTGGTTTGAGTTCAGCCTGTCTCCTTTCTTGCAGCAAGCATATGGTCCCAGATCAGTTTGTAACCAGAGCTGTCCTCCCCTGGCTTCACTGATTTACAGCAACATTGCCTGCACCTTCCAGAGCAATACTCCTTGCCAGGCAGCACTCCCTCTTTGCTCCTGACACATGAATCCTTATCTTCTTTTTAGGCCTAAAACAGGTGAAACAGTTCTTGAAAGCCCACAAAGGCCAGCTACGAAACCTGTGGGTTTATTAGGGTGAATTTTCACAGTGTCAGTCACACACACACAAGAAGAAAGAAATCCATGAAACGAGGTTTTCCTGCATTCTGAGACTCTCTTGACAATCTAACAGCAGAGTGATCTCAAAAGGGTTAATCTAAAAGGAGGCCACTTGTCATCAAGAGTAGGGCTGAGAAGGACAGTAAACCCTCTGCTATCAATCTGGTAGCATTTCTCATTAAAAAAACCCAAAACCACCTGCCATCATCTGGGCATCTTCATGGTGTGTTAAGGCTGCAACATGCTCTCTCAGACAGAGCCTAGAGATGCCAGGCTTGCCTTTGGAAAGCAGCTTACCTTAATAAAGTGGTGTGATTTTCCTTGGTCTTGGCACTCAGAAAGCATACTGGGCAAGCAGAAAGCCTGTGGAGATGATTCTCTACTGTTTGCATGAGACTTTTCTAATTTCTTTTTTTTTTCATGCCTTTTTTTTTTTTTTTTTTTTTTTTTGTCGCTACCAGCTGCTTCATATTCTGCCTCTTGCTACAGAAGAAGGCTGTTCCATCTTGATAGGATGCAGTTCAGTGCATAGACATCACAAAATTGGAGCCGCAAACTGGTTCATTTTTCCAGTTTACAGATTTTGTTCAAAAACCCAGCAGCAAGTCCTGAGGCACAGTGTGCCAGCACCAGAGACTGAGTGATGCAGAGGTGATTTCTGGAACATCTCTTCCATTTATAATTAAATTCCAAAAATATTTTTATGACTTCCTTCTTTTCCTTCTGCTGTGATCCATAAACAGAATAGACATTCAAGCTGAAAACTGCTGAAAGATTCTTACTCATTCTCATGAAAAACAAAGTTTTGAGCTTTCCTAGCCTTGTGATGTTACTTTTGTAATCATATCAGTGATTTTTTCAAAGAAAAATGCCTGTTGGAATCAGATCCAGGAATTTTTTCTCAGACTTACACAGGAATAGAAAAATTAGAAATCCCACTCATTCAGGACCCCTATTGAGAATGAATTTGAAAATAAATCAGGAAAAAAGACAGAGATCTATATTACGGTCAGATTGGTAAATATGGACAAAACATGTAATATCTGCAGGCAGTGAAACTGAGGCAGCCTGGTCTCCTATGGATCTATGCCTTGCAGATGTACTCTTGATGCCTTAAGAACACTTGAGTTCATGTTGTGGCCCTTATCCCAGGGATATTAACAGCATCTCTCTCATCAATCCACCCTCTGTTATATTAGAACTTGTCAAAAAATAATCTCCTTGGGACCAGTGCTAAATGTGATTGAAATTGCACAAGCCAAAAAAAACCCAGGGGAAGAGAGTGACAGATAGATGCACAGAGAATATGAGCACAGAAGCCCTGTTTCAAAATGAAAGCAGACTAAAAGCTGGTGTAGTTGCATTCAAAGTGGTATCCTGCTAATTTAAATCTATCAGTGAACACTTCCAAGTGCACCAAAAAGCGCCAAAAGAACAGGTTGTTTGCTTATAAAGGGAACGCCTTAACCATTTAACTATCACTTTTGTCGACTGATGGGGAAATGCAGCGTTACGTGGGCAATCAGACTGGAAGTTCACAAACACTCTCTGCAGATTTAAAATATGCAGGAGCATGAAAGAGTGTAAAAAATTTAAATCAAAGGAACCAGCTCCTATCTGGATTGAATAAATGAAGGATCATTGAAAAATGACAGGGTTTGTGGGAAAACAGTAGTTAGAGAGTATGCTTACACATATGCTTGTAAGCTTATATACACTTCTGCTTACAAATAGCGCCAGGAATGTTCTCAAGCACTGGAAATCAGTCCTCTAGACTGCTAACTTGTCACAGAGTCCCTGACACCACACATCCCAGGCCAAGTACCTTCTTCCAGCCATGAATTAGATGCTAGCATGGATCAAAGGCCAACAGACAGCTTGGTGGCAGTCTCCCAGTTTTACAAGGTTTAAAAAGAAAAAAGTCTAATAGTCTGGAGACAGCCCAGCACGACAGAGCAGTACTCCTCCAGCTGATCTCACCAGCCAGTGTTGAAGGAAGGATGCCACATGCTCTGCACTGAAACCCAGTGCCAGACCAAAGCCTGCTGATGCTGTGGGGAAACGTGAGTACCACACGTTGATGTCAGCACCACTGCAGATCATCTGACTTTGTGAGAGATGTCGTGCAGCTTGAAAAAGCACCTGGAGAGGAAGAAATGGAAAATAAGCATCCATATAAATTTCCCCAAACCCCCCCCACTCTAGCTTCAACAATCTTTACAGTCACAGCCCAAGAGAAAAATCAGACATCCCCTTGGTAGCAGTCCAAACTATGTCAAGCTCATCTTGTCCCTTGGAGGCCTCCCCAGCTTTGTGCCCTCATTCTGCAATTGCCTCTTAAGCCTAAATGAACTCTGAGACAGGGCTGACTAACAGCCTCAACACTGGAGAACACCACCATGGACAGCAGATTCAAGCCGTTATACTCGATTTGTTTCCTTTTTCTTTTTATTTAATGGGCAGAATTTTGGGAAATAGGACAGTATAAACACACCAAATCTGCTTCCCCACTTCTTGCTCTTCTCCTGTAGGAAAATCCCAAACTCCAGGTCACTTCCCAGACACTAAGGGTATCTTTTGAACCACAGCCACATCATGGAGCTACTCTTGTCACTACCTGTGCAGACAAGACAATATGAAGTTCAGAAATGTGTATCTACCTCACCACTGAGCCACCAGCTTAGACCACCCACCAAGTGAATGTCCCTTTTTAAAAGTGAGAAGACCCTCCCTCTCAATTTAACAAACTTGTGCACCCGCTCTGTGGTCTGAGATGTGAGGGATAAAATTCAGATCAAAATTAAGTTGTACAAATTGTAATAAATACTTGTAGGTGGAGATGATGCCCAGTTCAAACAGTGAGGTGATGGGGCTCTGCCCAATCAACACGCCTGTCCAAGCACTGACTCAATCTCATCTCCTATCCTATACAGGTTCATTTTCCTTGAGGTGACTCCAGCCTCCTGGAATCAATTCTCTCTTCTATCCTCTGCCTGCACTGACATCATTCCATCTCCTCTCCTGTGCAATGCAGGACTATATTCCTGACTGCACCTTCCCTGTTATTTGTCCCAATCCATTCCAAGTTGCCATCTCAGGGCTCCCAGTCTATGCTCTCACACTGCCTATGCTAATCTAACCTAAAGGTCTCACGGAAGAATGGGATATATTAATACACACTGCCTTGCCCATCCAATAATCCTTCTCATATGAGATTTTATTTTTAGTCTTTGCCCTCAATGGCGTGAAGCTTCACAGACATTAAGTCATCTGGACATTATAGGTAATTTCTAGAGAAAAGCATAGCTACACATTGAAAAAAAGTCACTTGCTCTTTTTAATTGAATGATGAAGCTATCAGGAGTGAAAGGAAAGGCTCCCAGCATCACTTTCATGTTAAAAAAGTAACTACCACAGTAAGTGAGGGGAGCATGATAAGCAAGGACTATGTGCTTGAGTGGTGATGGGAAAGTCTTAATCCTTTGCTGAAGGCATTTAAACTGAAGGACTAAATTGCTTCCATGTTAATTTTGATGTTACCCTGTAATATCTCTGAGTGCTCTTTGGTGAAGCTCTAATACCTTTGCAAAAGTTAATGTTTTATATCCGATTAACTCAAATGGGTAAGATATGTTATAATGATGGCATGTATTTAAGAAAGACAGGGAAATTAATGGTATGGGCATAACTCCCCTCTACTGTTTTAGATGGAAAACCCGTGAGAAAAGGACTCTCCTGTTCTAATGCCAGCTCAGGTACAAGAAGCCCTCACCAATCCACTTAAGCCCTGTTTTAGGTTTCCCAAAAGACATAGGAAGGGAATATTTATCCTTGAGAGATTACAACTAACTCTCTATCTTTTGAAGATAGAAATCTTAACAGGCATGCTGTATAATTTTAGGTGTCCAAAAGCAATGACAGTAAAAAAATACTTTATTTTTGAAACAGATTTTTGCATCAAGTCTTATATACTGTGCAAACCAAGCAAGCTAGAAATTGTTGTTTTCTCACAGTATGGAATGCTATGTTGATTCTTGGAAAATACTGCCTGAATTGATTTTTTTCAAATATATTTTTGTTGTTTGCATCTCTTTTTCAGACAGTCCTTTCCTTACCTAAAGCAAGGTCTTCTAGCTTTTGTTGCTGCATTTCACTCTGTCTTTTGAACATGGTTCTGTGAAAGGAAATGGCAATCCCTTACTACTTTTAGTTTCATGATGAAATGATGACTTTTCTTCATTCCTAGAGGAATACTTTATTATGATCTACAAAAGCCAAATTAAAAAAAAAAAAACAGAGAAAGTTATTTAAATAATTTCAAGTGATGAGGAGTACAAAATAACAAATGACTAAAAAGGCAAAAGTGTTGAAGGGGGCATTTTTTTCTCTGTTAAATCTCACCACATAAACATGTTTGGATTAATTTAGGAGATGCTGGAATCTCCCATCCCTCTCAAACTGCAGCAGATGATGCTTGGAAAGGAACTCTTCCATGCTACACTTGAATTGCTATGTTTTTCTAGCTTTCTAAAAGCAATATACAACAGAAATCCAGACTCCTTGGACTTACTGATTCCCAGGAATCACAGAAAGGCCCTGTTTTGATCTAATTTCTTCTAGGAGAAGCAAAATCTGGTTTCCTAAATTTCTTAGGCATGCTTGATGAGGAGCCATTCTTCCTCTTTGATACAACTGCAGTTTATCTACAGAGCAAACGCTATCAAACACCTACTGCATTGTACTCCAGAGGTGGCTTCACGTGTGTGGTGAAGAGGATGATCCCCATCTACAGCTCATAAAGAGTTTTATATAAATGTCCATTACCCATGTAATGGCAACAGCCAACAGTTTTATTAGGCAATATAAAAATATATTAGGGATATAAACTGTAATGCCTCAGGACAGAAGCCAATCAATGGCTCTCGAGTTAACCAGAAGAAACTTTCTGTTTGCAAGTTATTCCCTCATCATCTCTTAGGCTGTTTCTTGCCTCCATCTGCAAAACATCAGGAGACAGTCATGCTCAGTGCCAGGTTGTTGAATCCTAATGGGGTCTGATTGGGTTCAGTCTAGAAAATCCCCAGTTCTTGTCACAATGCCTAATTGAAGTGTGGCACTTCACTTTATCAAATGAGTGATCTCCAGTGAAGACAAACCCAGGAATTCTCACATGAAATTCATGCTTGATAAAACAAATATATAGAATTTTTTTTCAATTTTTATTAGTTTAGTTCAGGACATTTCCTTGCTATGTTCAAGCCCTTCAAGTAGCAGATGAAATGACAATAAGCTCCTGCATTTCAGATGATGTTATTCATCATTACAGTATGATGAATCCTGCAGTCCAGAGACATGGTCTCAGCTTTTGCCTTGGGATTCCAGTAAAATCTGTTGGGATTCCTTTATATCACAACACTGCATTACCAATCTTTAAGACACACACAACCTGAAAATCGCCTCCAGCTTTCCAAACCACCCATTGAGCTCTCCTCTTGAAGGCCAGGCCTCAAGTGCCTAAAACACTCCTGTCAGGTTTTACTTTGTTCTAGGGTTTTAGATGCATCTCTCACAGAAGCATCATTTCCCAGGTGGCCCAACATATGTCCCTCAAGCTCTCTTCTTTCTCATTTTCCCCAGCTCTCTCCTAAGTGGATCTCTCAATCCTCTCCTCTCCTCTCCTCTCCTCTCCTCTCCTCTCCTCTCCTCTCCTCTCCTCTCCTCTCCTCTCCTCTCCTCTCCTCTCCTCTCCTCTCCTCTCCTCTCCTCTCCTCTCCTCTCCTCTCCTCTCCTCTCCTCTCCTCTCCTCTCCTCTCCTCTCCTCTCCTCTCCTCTCCTCTCCTCTCCTCTCCTCTCCTCTCCTCTCCTCTCCTCTCCTCTCCTCTCCTCTCCTCTCCTCTCCTCTCCTCTCCTCTCTCCTCTCCTCTTGTCCCAAGACTGATGTTAGCTTTGTTCTTGCTGCTTCCCCCTAGTGTGTAGTTAATCCCAGCAGCTAATTGACATATATGAAATAAAAGTGACTTCTCAACCTTATTGTGTGACTGTCACACACCCTTATAGCTCCAGAAGCCTTGTGGAATATATGGAGCAACTGCAGAGCAGAATAAAGAGGCTTCAAATTTTCCTACTAGAAAGATGATTTTTCTTTGCCTTAAAATACATTCTTCAATTGAGATTACTGAGTTATTTTGTAAGGTAGCCTCCTAAATATAGCAAGGAAGCTCATGCTGCTTTCAGGATATGGCTTTCCCACAGGTTGCTACCTCTTCCACAAGACAGAAATAGCCATAATCTCATCTAACAACCTGCTCAGATTGTAACACCCTTCTGTCTAAAAAAAGGCTTGTGAGGGAACAGGATGGGATCTCTTTTTGGTGGGATAAGAGTGTTGGATTCTGTTGTCTTTTTATGGGTGGCTAGGTGAAGCATATTTGGATGGGGGAAAGTGAAGAGCACATGGTTTGTGTGGTTTGTGATGCAGAGCCTTTTGTATTGATTAGGCCAGGTTGGTCACACTGAAGATCATAGCAAATTTTACCACTGAGGACTGAAAGCAAGGTGACATCAGTCAAGGGCCCAATCTGCAGTAGGTGCAAGTAACAAAAGTCAAACACACCGAGGGTTTCCCTATCTCACATCTCAATGAATCCTCTGCTTTCTGTGCTTGCATACTGGTTTGCTGAGACAAGGCTTTGTTCAGTCACACTGTGCCTTACTGCCTCTGTCAGGCAGTCTGCTCCCAAAACTTCTGAATCCCTGTTTAGAAGGACAGGGATCTATAAGATATTAAATTCCTGTAAGAGTTATAAAAATATGGTGCAAGAAAGGAGAAAAGGATTGAAAGAGACTTACTAGATACCAAAGAATTCATTCTACAAAGAGATACCATCACTTCTCTAAAGTGGAAAAGATCTCAATTTGCATCTTAATAGAAGCCAGAGAATCCATTTCTGCCCTTGTGGCCCCAGGGTAAGAGTTGCAACTATGATTCAGTTTCCCAGATGGAGGGAAGTGATACAGCTCCCCGATTTTCAGCGGGTATTAAAAAGCCAACAATTAACCAGGTCTCTTTCCAGTTGTTGCAAACTGCCCTCCAAAACTTGCATCATCCCTACCTAACTAGGCACTATTAAACATCTTCAGCCCTTGTACTTCCTTTGGATCTTCCCTTAACACCCAGAGAGTAACTAACCTTCTGGGTGTGTGATGAGTAGCAACCTTTGCAGCTATCTCCAGAAAACTGCAGAAATGGTACTGGTAAAAACCAGAATCCTTCCCAAGCTGGATCATCTTACTTCCCAGGTGTGCTGGGGACTTTGAGGAGCTGTGAGGCAGCAGCATGCAGTAGGCAGCAACAGTTAAAACACAGTGATATCTCAAGATGACAATGCCATATTTGTCTTGATTGATTTTTATCACATTTTATCCTTTCATTTCCAACGTTATTTTACGGTCTCTAGTTTCCTCTTTGTGTTATACAGCTGACTATTCTTACCTGTCTTTACTGAAGCCATCCAACACTGGCATATTGGATGTGCTTATTTGACCAGCCTTTATCTGTTTTTTCCCCCTCTCTCTTCTATCATCTCTTTTCTCCTTGCTTTCCATCATTTCTGTTTGTTATCTCCCTGAGTGCAAGCACCAGGGATTGCAGTTTGGGAATGATTCAGCTGGAGGCAGAGGGCAGAGGGCAGCATGCAAAGCCAGCACTGGAATTACAAAATGCACCTGACAACCTGTCATTAATGTGGCCACCAAAAGAGGGGGAGTAACAATGCAGTCAAACAGGACTCAAATTCACATCTCATACTCTGCTCATTACCAAGAAGGCTTTTAGGAATGACAAGTTTTTAATCCTGTAACTCTATTATGAGCTGATGCCAACAGCAGAAACAGGAGCTGTGATACAAGTTAAGCTAGGATTGCTTGGCATGGCAACTGAAAGCCATCTCACCTGATGTGAGATGACAGCTATGGCATGCAACCACAGATAAGCTGGCATTTGTAAATATATACTTTCTAGATTTTTTTTAAACCAGGTACCATGAAAGCATACAACAGCAAAAGAACCTGTGAACTCAAATAAACATGATCATTACCTCCTGCTGAACTGTTATGCACAGCCAAGCAATTCCTTCTGCTCACTTAAAACTAAGGGTTTGCTAAGTCTGTGTTATTCCTCCTCTTTATTTTCAGCAGCTCAGTGTACAGCTGGTAAAATTTTTCTCTGGTTAGAAGCTTGATTTATAAAGTCTCTAGTCCTAAAACAGGAAATGACTATTTCATCCCCACAAATTTAGGAGGATTTTTTTTTGCTTTTATGTTCCACAAAATCTGTTTTTATTTCCTATAAAGGGTCCAGTCCAACTGCCATCAAAATCTGTAGAAATTCCCCTGACTTCAGCCAGGCTTGGCTCATGCCCTAAGGCAGTGCTACAGAAAGAGACAACACCTAATGAAATCATGTGTGCAAAGAATCAGGGAATCCCATACTAAATCCCCACCCCACAAACAGCCATGCCTAAGCTTAAATGTGCATTAACATTGAAGTAAAAAAGCCATTCATGTCTATCAAGTTAAGCACATGTTTAAATGTTTACTGGAGTCAGTTCTTTGTACAATGAACAGTAAAAGCCGTACGAAGCTATCGTGGGTAAGATCAATCCTTCCCTTATGCTGCATGGTATCCTGATCCTTATGGCTTTCTACTGTCTGGCTGCAGAACCTTTCACAATTTTTATAAAATCAAGTTGCTTTCATTTAATTCTGTCTCTTGCATTAACTAATATAAATACTTCTGATGGTGCACATTTCCACTGACCTCAGAGTGCTCCAGAGAGAAATCTCAGAACTATTTATTATAACCGTTAATAAAATGAAAGGACCTTAGTCAAAGTCAGACATCAAGAAGGCAAATCACTTTAAAATACAAAACAACATATATGTCAACATACATTTCCACTGACCTCAGAGTGCTCCAGAGAGAAATCTCAGAACTATTTATTATAACCGTTAATAAAATGAAAGGACCTTAGTCAAAGTCAGACATCAAGAAGGCAAATCACTTTAAAATACAAAACAACATATATGTCTATTTGTCTAAAACCAGAGACAGACAAAAAGTGTTACTGGGTTTGTATCACAGACAGAAAACTGAGGCACAGACACAACCCATGGTTTCTCTAAAATCTCACAAGATACATGTAGTAAAACAGGGAATCAAACTGCAATTTGACTGCTAAACTTGTAAAAATATATCGTTTTTTTATCTTATGATCTCCAGTGACTCTGTATTTAATTTTTCAAAATGGGAAATCAAACTCAAGGAGGTTAAGGTAAAGGTCAAGAGCTACCTAGAAACTCGCTGGCAGAACTGAGACGAATGGAAACTTCTGGCTCCACACAGCACTTCCTTCCTCTCTCAGATCTGTTTCAATGAAATAAAGTAAAAAAAGAAAGCCACAAAACCTGCTCTCAATTTTCTGTGAGCAGGATTTGATCTGTTAGATCCAGCCATCAAATGCACTATTACCCTGATGGAGGGTAAGCGTTCCAGCATCACCTCCTGTGATTTGCCTTCCGCTCACTGATGACATGGCAACCCTCTTTGACTGGCAGGTCTGTTCCCCAGGAAAGGAGTCTGTGGATTCCATGCACTCCTCTTTGAGACAGCACTGAGCACAGCTGGGTTTGAATGAGACTGGGCTATGGCTGAGATGAGCAAAGTAGAGCAGAGAGAAAAGCCAACTTTATTTAAGTTAAACAGTCAGAGCTGACCCAGTCCTTCACAAATAGGCTGTCCAAAAAAGTGGTCACAGCACAAAGCCTGACAGAGCTCAAGAGGGGTTTGGACAATGCTGTCAGGCACATGGTGTGATTCTTGGGGCTGTCCTATGCACAGCCAGGAGCTGGACTCAATGATCTCTGTGGGCGCCTTCCAACTCAGGATATTCTATGGTTCCGTCATTACTGTATCCTTTAAATGAAAAAAAAAAATCGGACACACCAGATTGAAAGTTTCCCTGCTACATGGGATGATCTCACTCTGTGAGTTTAAGTCAAACCTCTGACATTCAGCTGCTAGAAATGCTAATAACTTTGTGCTGCAAGGCATAATCCGGCATAATACAAGGCAATACTTCAATATGCACTGTCAAAATGGATCTTTTGATGTGTGATCCCATTGCAGGCTCTAAAAGAGATGGAGATATCTGGCAAAACCCTGATCCAGTTTTCTTGCATTAACGGATCTTTCTGGTTGAATGGCACCATAAGCTAGTGATAAGCTTTGCACTGCACCTATTGCCTTAATTATTCCTGCAAGCCCTCTGTTGCTGACCCTCCTGCAATGACCTTGAATAAGATTTGGGTAGGAGTGTTGCTTCTTGAGGAAATGTGAAGAATGGCCTTGAAGCAAATTTCTGGTGTCGTCACCATCAAGCTGTCTTGTGCTGCCACATCACGTTTCTAGAGAAGTCTATGAGTGCTGTCACTACTTGTTAACTTTCCTAACACTATGCTAGTGCTACTTACTGTCAGGAGAAGTGAGAAGAGACAAAAAAGCTGCAAGAAATTCGTAGTGAAGTCCTTGGTATGACCAGGAGGCTGCCTCTCTACAGGGAATCAGATAGTCAGAGAGAAACCCACGTATGGGATATTGGACTGTGATTCACTCACATCAGTCTTGAGGCACTTCTGAATCAGGAGATTTTCTCTGTAACATAAAGGAGAGGCTCTGAGCAGGAGATGCTATAGTATCTTGTTCATAACTAACAAGATTCATAGTGAAGCTCATGGAATTTGCAAAACGAGACAAATGATTTTTGTATAATTTGGATGACATTCCAAGTAATTGTTTTAATTATTTTAAACCCCTGGTTAGTGGAGTACTTAAGCACCGTTTGTAAGTTTAACTATCCAGTACTAAAGCATGTTCTTAACCAATACTTTACAGAAATTACAACTAAAACACTCTTCTGTAAAAAACAGTCTCACAAAAAGTAACTTCAGTGTTATACTTTTCACCCTTCAAAAAAGGGGGGAAAAAAAGATAAAACCATTGTCAATACATATGAGCAATAACGGTGTCTTGCTATATAGTCACATTCAAAGTTCAAAATTCAGGCAAGTATATGGAATATTTTTGCTTCATGCTCATGCCTCATTTTTCCACTGCTATCTGCTATCCAGACCTTTTATTGGTAGCAAGCCCAGAAAGACAATTGTAGCCCATTGAATGCCTTTTCCTATGTTGGTGGCCTGTGGCTCTCAAACAGAAAGCAATTGCATGAAAACAAGCAATCTCTCACACTGAAAATCACTGGAAGTATACTGAATCAAGTTAGATTATGGATTAAGAAGCCAGTGAATTATGACTGATTACCTTTTCGAAGTAACTCACATAGCAGCCTTGGGGGACAGATTGTATTAAAACAGTTCCAATATGCAAATAGTTTGATACTTTGAAAAATAGCAGTGTTGTTAACATTTGGCCTGGTGATGGAAAAAATATATTAATTTGCCCAAGCAACTGTCTCTAAACCAGCTTATAAATAGCCCTGTGCATTAATTCAAAGTGAAATGTCAATGTTTCATAATTTATGATATTATGCTGAGATTAAGCTTCAACAGCTCACTACTGGTTCAGTTAACATCAGGTCTAAAACTTGCCTTTCTGTCTCCTGAACCTTGAATCTTTGGGAAAACCTTTCCTTTCTGGTTGGATTTATACTTATTTATACTACCTGAATTATTTATGATAATTTCAATGCAATTTACTGAGTTAAGAGAATACGAAATACTCTGTTGTCGCAGTGGTTTACTCACATCTTCTTGAATCTGATTGCCTTGGCAGGAAAATGAGGAGAAATTCCTCTTTCTCAGGATATGAGAATCTAAAAGCTGTTTCCTGGTCTCTATCTGTAGAGCATGCTGACATTATTGATCAGACATAGAGTTATAGAATCATGAAATTGTCAGAGTTGCAAGAGCCCTTTAAGATCATCAAGTCCAATTGTCAAACCAGCACTACCAGTGCAACCCCTGTACCACTAAACTACCACCCAGTGCCAGATCCAGATGCCTTTTAAACACCTCCAGGGGTGGTAACTCCACCACCTCCCTGGGCACCCTTTCAGTAAAATGTTTTTTCCTAATATCTCATCTGAATCTCCCCTGTTTCAGCCTAAGGCCATTTCCTCTAGTCCTCTCATGGTAAAAGAGACCGGGTTCCCCCTCACCACAACCTCCTTTCAGGGAGCTGTAGAGTGAGCAGGTCCCCACTGAGCCCCCAGTTCTCGAGACTAATCACATCACCACCTCTCCAGTATCATATCATAGAATGCTTGGATGAGAAAGAACCCTTAAAGACCATCGAGTTCCAGTGCCACTGCCATGGGCACCTTCCACCAGAGCACAGAGAGAGCCTCATCCAACCTGTCCTTGAACACTTTCAGGGACATCTAAAACTTCTCTGGGCAACTGTACCAGTGCCTCACTGCCCACAGAGCAAAGAATTTATTCAACCTGTTCCGAATCATTTTTCACAATAGTGTAAATTTTACTGAACCTGACAGATACACAACTATAAAATGGTGACATGGGAGACAATATGATTCCTTCTGTCCCAGTTATTCCTTAAGCATAATTTGAGAACTGCTCACTGCCTTGAGAAAAAAAAAAGATAATGAGATTGTTATAGACGAACAAAAATGTTATATACATGCAAAACGGTCTTGTTAATCAACAGAGCTCACTCCCTGCTGGAGGAAGCTCCAGAAGAACAACAGAAATCATTACCATGCTGGTAGGATTGATTAATTAGGAAAACAGCTTCTACTAATACTCATTAGCATTTATACATTGTAAAATCCACTAAATATATGTGTAAATAACTTTCCTAAAGTGACAACTAAAGGTGCCTGAAGGGTGCCACATGATTTTGTTTTCTGCTTGTGTGGATTTCGCATCGCAAGAAACGTTTCTGCATTGACTAAAAAACCTGTAAGAGGGAGCTGGAAAAGGAAGAGAACACACTGAAGGCACATTCTGAGACATGAGACAGGTTTGACATAAGAGCACACGAAAGCTATATGCCAGGGCACATTTTAATGTGGCTAGACAGGGGACAGTGGAATAGAGGAATAAATCCTGGGTGCTGCTACCAGGCAAAGTGTAGGTAAGGACTACACAGCCCCTTTAGAGCCCCAGGAAAACACAGTGAGGAGCAGGATCATCTCCCCCCTTCCAGGACTAAGATTTGGACATGCTCTGGTTCCATTTGAGGAATGGGGGAGCAAAAGCAGGCACACTCGGAAAGCATCTGCGCTGGCCCAGATGCTATCTGTTAGTGCCTTTTGTTTCACAGTATGAATTTCTGTGTAGAGGACTTTCAAATAATGTGGTTTAAATTTAGAAAGTGACCATTCAGTTATCAGTGCAGTTGAAAATTATTATGAAATTGAGCCCAATAACTCCAAAATACTGGTCAAAAGATGATTATCTGTGTAATGTGTGTTTTCTGGAGTTTATGTGCAATTATCAAGCACTATTTTTAGTCTGGGTTTCAGGAGAGTTGTGTTTAGTTCTTGGCTCTGCCACAGACTTCCTGCATGACCTTGGGCAAATCGGTTTCTTTCTCAGTGCCATCTGCAGCATAATACACTTTCCTCCCACTCTAAATTTGTCTTGTTGATGGGGATTATGGGCCTTTTGGAATAGGACATCTCCTTGCTGTGTTCATTTAGCGTGTGGCACAGTGAGGTTCTAAACCGACTTCTAAGTATCTTTTAATGCATCAAGATCACCTTCCACGACCAGTGTAACCAGGTGGCAGGTATAAAATCATTAGCTCTATTGTAGATTTCAGACAAAACTGGGTTTTGCTACACGCTTCCATTGTAGAACTTTTTATTTCAGCTGCTAAATTTTACAAGCAGTTTTTGTATTTATTTTCCTTCTCCTTTTTCACAGTGTAGCCCATGCCCTCCTCCTCCTTTGTGGTTATTACCCTGGTCCCTGTGATTAGTGTGGAGCTGCTGGTTGGTTTGCTTACTTGTTTTTTCACCTTCAGTCTAAATTACAGCAGCAAATTGCCTGGGGCACAAGTGTTTTATGGAACCAGTCGCGGGCGCTATGCTGCCAGTCCTCACAGGGACCTTCTTACCTGTACCTGGCTTTAGCAGTTGTGACCTGCAGCCCACTGGGAGGCATGGACAAAGTGAGAGAGCAGCAGACTAGAAAGCAGACAAAAGTAGCAGCATTTCAGAGCTCTTGCAGAGCAGGGAATAGCTGAAGGTAGACATTATAAAAAAAAAAAAAAAAAAAAAAGAAAAGAAAAAGATGTTAAAGTGATCCCTTTCTTTTTCTCTTGAATGAGATACCTGATCAAGCATGGGCCTGGGCTCTACTGCTAGTGAAAGTAACAAACTGAACAGATGATCAAACAGGTGCCTCATCACAACATCCTATTAAAACGGGCAGAGTGAGAACTTGGATATCAACTCACAAGCGCAGAAGGCACGAAATTTATTTCCTCCCTACTAAAGCTAAAGGGACCAGCTCTTTGGACAGGTGTAGCTTTCGCAGCACAGTCACAGGCTCTTTCAGACCTCTAGCTCAGCCACCCAACTGCGCTCACAGGCAGATTGCGATCGGGCTGCCACCCCCGGAGCGTGTCCCCGTGCTCAGCCAGCAGCCACCCGGGGAACCGTGTCGGAGGGTACCGGGCTGGCTCTCCTCAGCGCGGGGACCAGGCTCCCTCCGCCCGCCCGGCGCGGCTCCCGGCAGGGCTCGGGGTGCAGGTGCTGGGGGCGGCCGCCGGTGAGCGCAGAGCCGGCACTGCCCGCCCGCGGCAGGAGAGGAGCGGGGACCCCCGAGGGCAGCGGAGGACACGGGGCGGCGCGGCGCCCTGCCCGGAGCGGATGACCTTGGGCGAGTCCCCTGGAGGACAGACATTCCACGAGAGCCTCCTCGACCTCCCGTGGGCCGGGTCCGGGCGGTGTGAGCCCCGCGGCGGGCGGGGCCGGGGCTGGGGCCGGGGCGGGCGGCGGCGGCGCGGTCCCTCCCCGCGGGCGGGAGGCGGGCGCGGGCCGCGCTCCCGGCAGGCTGCGCTGGGCTGCGCTGAGCGCGGCGCGGCGCCGGGCGGGGAGCGCCCCACTCCTCTTTTTCCCTGCCTCTCGCCACAGCCCGGCGGCGCCCAAGGCGTCATGGAGACCCAGCGCGGGAGGCCGCGGGGCAGCGCCCGGAGCTGAGCCGGCCGGTGCGTACCCGCCTGGGGCTCGGGGAGGGGCGCGGAGGCGATGGCGGAGAAACTTTCCGCCGGGCAAACTCGGCGGTGCGCGGGGCCTCGGGGGGCTACGGCCGCGACTCGGGGAAACTTCTGCCACGGGGGCTCCGCCGCGGCGGCGTCCCTGCGCTGTGCCCGTGTCCCGCTGCCGTCCCCGCGCCGCTCTCTGTCAGCGGCCGGTCCCGCTGCCGCTCTGCCCGCAAGGTGCAGCAGTGGGCCGCTGCCCCGGGTGCGCTTCCCGCTTCGCACCGGGGTTTAGCTCGCAAGCAGGCAAGAGCTGGCTTTTCTTTTTTTAAGAATTTTCTCGCCGCCTTTTAAGTGCTTTTATTTTGTAGGGATTTTTTTGTTGTTGTTGTTGTTGGTTTTTTTTCTTTTCTTTTAAACTTGTGACAGTTAGGGCGAGGGGGTGTGCGTGTCTGTCGCTGCTCTTCAGCTGCAGTTGCTCTTGGCTGAGCCAGGGGACTGGCTGCAGCTGCTTGGGCTGGGGAGAGACGGGTGTTACCGGAGGAACTGCCTGTTCTATCTGTCTCTCTGTCTGTCTGTCCATCTATTTTTTCCCTCAGTGTTTTTAGGAGGGAGGGCTCGCTTTGCCCTCCCCGTTCGCAGGCTCCGGAGCCGGGGCGCTGGCTGGAGCTGGGGGAGCGCTCTGTCCAGGACAGCGGGGGCAGCAGCCGTGTCCTCTCGTCCCTGCCGGGCTTGCTGGGGCTGCTTGCTGCGGGTTCCCACCTCCTGTGCTCCCCGAAACTCGGACCGTGTGTGAGTGTGTGTCCGTGTGTGTGTGCAAGGGCTGGGGTGTGCACCCCTGGGAAGGGAGCCTGCTCCGGCTGGCGATGGGTTAAACGTGGTGCCCCCAGCTCTAACTTCTGCTATTAAAGGAAGTAATCCAGCCTCTCATGCCCACTTTTTGAATCCCGCAGGAGAAAAAGTAAGCCGCGGTGCCCCAAGGAATGCATCAGTGGGTGTCTTTTACCTTTCTAAAATTTTTTTATTGCTATTTTTCATGGTGGCTTAGTGCCCTTGCTTTGTTGTCGAGAGGATTAAACGTTGCCGAGTGTCCTCAGTCCCAGATTCAATTAAAACAAATACAAATACATGGGACATGAAGGGAAGTCAGCACTGGCATCCTGGCAGAGGCACTAAAGCATCAAGTTTGGTTAAAAGGAAGGGATTCGAGGAAATGAATGCTTCTGTTCATATCGGTCTGCTTTCCCTTTGCAGACTTTGCAGTGCTGTCAGGCAGCTTAGAGAGGTGTATCTTTAGATCAAGGTTTCTGTGTTCTTAACCAACTTCTGTCCAACAGAAAGAAAGAAAAAGTCCTCTCCACAGGAACAGGTGTTATAACTTATCTCTCATTCAGCAAATGCTTTATGAAATTTGGGTTGAATCTTCAGCAAAGGAATTAAGAATCAGGAGAGGATGAACTATGAGGAATTCAGGGGAGAGATGCTGCACCATTCTGCTTGCTGCCTGCATGCTCTGCTTTCACTGAGGATTCATTCCTGGTCTGGAGCAGTTGTGGGAGGACATAAGCATTAGCTGGGAAAGCAAAGCAGATCAAGGCAGAATAGCCTGGCTAGTACTTCTCTGTCTCTTCCTGCTGACATTTGGAGGGCTGCTTCTTCAAGTTAAGAAAAATTTCCTTTTATTGCTTGGAGAGGACTTGGTGATGGGTGCAAGGAGAGAAGGAGTGTTCCCTCAGATCTGGCTTGCTGTTGCAGAGTGTTACTGAGAAAGAGCTTGCAGGTGTGATCGTTGTGTTCTAAAAAACACTAGAGTCTTGTTGAGAGAGCCAGATAGGAGACAATATACTGCAGGACTGCAAACTGTAGATATCCCTCTGTCTGATCCTTTGGTGGTGCTAGTGTTGTAGAAAATCAGCAGGTTGGCAGTGCTTGTCTTGGTGCAGTAAACCCTAGTTTTATTTACTTTTGTTCCTGTTTATTTTTAAGCTTGATTCTTAACAAAGCATCTGTTGGCATTATAATGACTGTGCTCTGTACCCCCGTGCCGACAGCTTGTAGGAGGGTTCCTGACCTGTGTGTTGCGTTACTGTTTTGTCATCCTGTGTGCTGGACAGGGATGGAGTATAGCTCCCCCCCCCACCCCAAGTTTCCCTAAATTGCTGTTTTGCTCTGTTTGTCACACGAGGGACTTCTGCTCCAGCAGGTTATGTTGTCCTGGCTCCTACCATGTTGCACTACTGTGACCTGATGTACTCTGGTTGATGGATTCTGTCAAATACAATGAAATGAACAGTTAGGAGGCAGTTAGGGTGTTTAGCCATTGCTTGTTAGGAGCAGTTTGTAGGTGATGTTCCACTACAGATATATTTCTGTGCTGAGTTCTAAAATGTCTTTAGACACATGCCAACTGCAGTCATACAGCTTGTATTTACAGGCAGGTTTTTGTGAAGGACAGAAAGTTGGTTAGGATAAGGTTTGTTTTAGAACGATGTGCCAGTGTGAAACATCATACTTCTGCACACTGGTCTGAATCCCTTACAGTTCAGCAGTGTCTTAAATTTCCTGTTTGATGAGTATTTGCTTGCTTATGTGAAGGGTTTCATGACTTCTGCCTGCAGTACATAATACAAAAGCTCTTGGCACTGTTCAGACCCTTATTGTGCCGGCTGGAAGTTCCAAGGCAGAATGGGCAGGGACTCAAAATTGCTGTGACAGAGGTGAAATCCTGGCTGTGCTGACTTCAGTGGGAGTTTTGCCATAGATGACAATGGGCCAAAACTTCAATCCAGAAGTAGTTCTCCCTTCTTGTTGGTAATCCTGGTGTGTTCTCTAGGGAAGCTTTTGCTTTTCTGTTGCCACCCAGACTGAGTCTATGAGGCAGAGAAGACAGAAGTCTCTTAGGATGTCATGCTGTGCCTTTCACAAGCACAGCATTCTTGGGAAGGAAATCAGGGCAGATAGGAGTGGAAACAAAACCCCAAATGTGGACACATGCTGACTGTCTTGCTGCTTGTGTCCTGAGTCATTCCCAGGAACATGGATCAAGAACTCTGATCTGAGCACAATTAGCTTCTTGAAACTGCAGAGGAGGGATCTGTCAATGCCTGCAGCCTGTGCATCTCCCAGTCCCTGCTTCTGCATTTGCAAATTATCGGTTTAGTGACAGACATTCAATATGTGAAGCAACAGTACATTCATTAATTCAACCCTGCTTAGCCTGTGCACACTGAGTGAGTTTTCTGTATGTATGTGATCTAGTGAGTTGTTCTCAGAGACACTTCATATGTCCAGCATCTAGATAAATTTTTATGTTACATGACAGTGACAAATGGGAAGTGTTTGCCATTTTTCTCCACAACTTGAAAGGTATTTGGTACAGAATATAAGAATATGTATTTAATCAGTGCTGATTGAGAGCTAGTCCAGGTCATGACCATGTTATAAAACTGATAGCCACAGTAAGAATGTGTTGATTAAGTTTATTATATCCAGTGGAATAGAAGCTGGTTTTTTAATATATTCCAAAAACATTGACTGGGATTGAGGTATTTGAATCTGTCTGATGTTTTAATTTTTTTTTTTTTCCTAGTGGAAACACTGTGGTGCCTGCAATTTCAGTGTAGACAGTTTTCTTTTACAGCACATTTTTCTACCTTGCACTCATGCCAGACTTTTAGGTATTTTGCTCCTGTATGATGATAAAAGAAATGAAAATATAAACTATTGTGAAGCTGAGTAGCCTGTTTTACATGTGCATCCTTACTTTAACAGACTAAAATAAGGAGAATATGGTGAACATTTTAAAATTATACCTTGTTAATGTCTCTTAGCTTGTTTGTTATGAGGATTTATGCATCTAAAAGAAAACAGTACTAATTCTTACTTAGTTTATGTAAGTGCACAGGCCTCATTTTGTCCCAGTATAAAAAATTACAGATATCATAAAAGGCATTGTGTTAGACCCTGAAGTCATATGAGGGGTTAACATCTGGATGTGTGTATTAATGCAGATAAGTTTTGGGCACTGTTAGTACTGTCAGGATGCAAAAGATGGCAGTACTGTGAAGAGGGATCTGAGCAAACCCTGCTGGTCTTTCTTTCAAACCTCTTCTCTGGGGTCTGCATGGACTTCCAGCTTCTGGGTTTGCGGTTTGATTTTTTTTTTTTTCATTTTTTTAACATAAGTGCAAATCAAAGAGTTGATGATAACCATCATTATATCTTTGCTCTGTTTCTAAGCCCTAAGTATTGTGTTCCCTTCAGTGCTTGAACTTGAAGGCTGAGCTGGAGACAGGACTTGCTGGGTGCTGGACTAGAATATGCGTCAAGTGATGCAGTGTGAGAGAGATGCTGTTCTTAGCTTGCTTGTTTTTCTTAACTTCTTGTGCAGTGCTACAGGCTGGGGGAAGAGTGGCTTGAGAGATTCCCAGTGGAAAAGGATGTGGGGGTGCTGGTCAGCAGTGACTGAACATGAGCCAGGGTGTTCCCAGATGGCCAAGAAGGCCAGTGGCACCCTGGCCTGGATCAGAAGTGGTGTGGCCATCAGGAGCAGGGCAGTGGCTGTCCCCTGTACTGGGCACTGGTGAGGCCACAGCTCCAATCCTGTGTCCAGTTCTGGGCTCCTCAGTGCAAGAGAGACATTGAGGGGCTGGAGCGTGTCCAGAGAAGGGCAACGGAGCTGGGGAAGGGTCTGGAGCACAAGTCTGGTTAGGGGTGGCTGAGGGAGCTGGGGGTGTTTAGCCTGGAGAAAAGGAGGCTCAGGGGGGACCTGATCACTCTCATGACTGCTTGAAAGGAATGTGTAACTAGTGGAGGTCCATCTCTTCTACAATGTAGAAAGCCATAGGACAAGAGGAAATGGTGTCAAGTTATATCAGGGGATGTTAAGATTGGATATAAGAAAAATAACTCATTGAAAGGGCTGTCAGTCATTGGAAGAGGCTGCCAAAGGAAGTGTCACCATCCCTGGAGGGATTTAAAGGTTATGTAGATGAAGACTTAGGGACATGGTTTAGTGGTGGACTGGATGGTCTTAGAGGTATTTTCCAACGTAAATGACTCTATGATTAGACTAAAATCTACATTACAAAATATAGGGGGTTTTGGGTGAAATTGGTGTTGCATGGGATTAGTAGCACTGATATAAAAAAATCCCGATTTCACTCTTTTTCTTTTCTTGAAAGAATCAAGAGCAGACCTTGGGTAGGGTTGCAGGGATGTAGAGAGATGTAGGGTTTTGTGTTGGAAAATTCTCCATCATCTTATCGAGCTGTTGTTGATTTTACTGCTGTTCTTGGTGTATGAGCCTGGTTACCATAATAATTATACCTAAATATGTCTATGCCTGTACTGCCTGTCAACCACAGTAAATCAAAGGCATGGACCCTGCAGGCACTTAAAACAAGTTAACACAAATAAAAAACACCAGTGGCTTTGCCTGGGAGAAAACAATATTTTATTTCTTTCTCCTAGATGATGACACTACTAATTGTATGGCTTCCAGTGTGTGAGTGTAACTTCCTTTGACATCAGTGCATGTTGGCTTCGTCATTACACATGTGCCAACACAGTGCAGCCCCTGCTGCAGAGATTCAGTGGTGCTTTCTCACTTCTCCTGCAGAGTCCACAGCTCTGTCTCTTGGCTGCAGAGCTGGTGTGAGAAATGTGGCAATACATGGGGTGGCTTCTCTAGACTGAAATCCTCCTTCCTTTTCTACTGTCTAAGCTGTTTTCTCCCCTTTTTTAATAATTCATCCCTGATTTATAAAAAAATTAAATTTTTAAGTGAGTTTAGCGGACCATCCTGAGATATTCTGGGCTTTCTAGGCAGGTAGGCATCAACAGGCTGCGTTAGACCACTTCTGTCTTCAGTGAAGCTGGTGGTGGGATTTAATGCTGACTGTAGTAGGAATTGCTTTTGGACCATTCAGAGCTCTTGAAATCATGCCCTGCTGCATTTCCAGCTTCTTAGCTTGGTCCTGTAGAGCATCTGGGTAGAGGGAAATCTTTTTGAAGACTTCCTGTAGGGCTGGTGAGAAATTGTCTGTCACCAGCACTGGAAGTGCACCAGAAACACAACTTGTTTCTGCTTGCACTGTGCAAACCAGCCATAAATAACGTTTCTTCCATGTCTTTGCAGACTTCAAAGAGTCTTCCAGCTGTTGCAGGAAGCCTAGTGAGAGAAGGTAGCTGCAAGTTTAATTGTAGCTTCAGGACTTTAGCTCAATCAAAATCCAAACAATCTGAGAAAAAATTACAAACACTTGTATGTTGTCAAAGGTTAAAAGTGGGCCCTCTGCAGAACAGCTATTAATGGTTTAAATCTAAAAATAAAGAAGCTTATTAATATTCCTAAATAACATTGAACATAGATGATTTTTGCCTTTGAATCATCTGAGCACTTCTCATAATTGTGCAGGTTATATTTCTTGGTAAGTGCATATAATAACATTAGAAATGTCATTTTTGTTATCAGATGTGTAGTGCTGGTATCTTCTTAATATTAAACATCATTATGTCCCACATTTCTTAAACAAATCATGGCACCCAGAGTCTTATGGGGATGCCTTTGTATTCTGCTATTGAATTTTTTTGGTGACTCTCACATTTCATGGAATCCTAAAATGGTTTGGGTTGGAAGGGACCTTGGAGATTAGGTAGTTCCAACTCTCCTTCCATGGACATGGACACGTTCCACTGGATCATGTTGCTCAAAGCCCTATCCAACATGGCCTTGAACACTTCCAGGGATGAAGTAGCTACAACTTTGCTGGGTAACCTGTTTCAGTGCCTCACCACCCTCGCAGTAAATAACTTCTTCCTAATATCTAATCTAAACCTGACCGCTTTCAGTTGTAATACATTACCCCTTATTCTATCACTTCCTGCCCTTGAAAAATGTTCACTGGTGTACCTATGGAATCTTTTCTTGTTGCCTTTTACATCCCTAGCCAGAATTAATTCTGTTAGTTCTTTGGCTTTCCTAACCTGCTTCCTGGCTGCTCCCTATCTGTGTTTCTTTCAGGGTGCCTGTCCTTGATGCCATCCTCTGAAAGCTTCCTTTTTTTGTTTGAGTTTGTCCAGGAGCTTCTTGTCTATCCATACGTCCATATTTAAATAAGCTGTTAATAATTTTGAGATATGCTTGTGTGGGGTGAGTTTGGTTAGGTTGGTTGATCAGGTTTGGTTTTTGGGTTTTTTTGAAAGCTGGTGTTGGAAAGTCTTTCATTCATCCTTTGTGTGGGGATTAGGTAATGGCAGCTCTTGCTGCAGTCCAGGTGAATGAAGTCACTGCTTGCCTGGCTGCATCTTTGTGGTGTGACTGCATGTGAGGTAGAGTTGCCAGCTTGTGTTGGGATGACCTAGATTTATGGATTTTTGCTGTAGTGCAGTGATGGATACACTGGTGATCAATAAACTCAGAGCTGAGGTTTTACATGGACATTTTTTACAGAGGTTTGCTCTGATATTTTTTAGTCAAAATTGAGACACCACTATTCACTGCTAGGATTTTCAAGGAAGCATAATTGCTGGTTTCATTTAGAGAAGAACAGTCTTTTTCTTTTTTCTTGCACTTTGTAAAAAAAAATAAAAAATAAAATTTTTTCTTCTGCTTTGCCCTTGGTAGAGGGTGTTCATAATATTGTAGTAGTTTAAACCTAGACAAGTCTAGGTTATGACAAGCCCTAGACAAGCCCTTTCCAGAAGGAAGTGTTCCTCTAGCAGAGAAGCTAGAGGACTGGGTCGAACAACAGCAGGAGTAATTGTTACTACTGTTATTTTAAGCTGGAGTTTTTCATTTAGGGCCTGAATGCAAACAGAGTGAAAAGGCAAATGTTGCTTTCCAGTAGCCAAAGCCTTCCATGTTGTCAGATACTGAATAGCTGGAGACATTGTGATGGTGAAGCCTTTTGACACTTCTATCACTTGCCTGGACCCAGGGGGCTGAATAATTTTGAGATTTTTGTGAGTCTTCAGGGAGCAGACTGGTTTTAAAATCTTATTGTTGACCTTCCATGTGTGAACACAGTTCTCTCCAAATGATGTGTGAGCTTTGGATCACCTTTGGTGCATTGGATGAGGCTTTGCCAGCCTTGATGCCTTGTGCTGGCTCACTTCCCTCGGCTTTGAATGGCAGCATATGTTTGGGAGGTTCTTTACCCAGCACGTTTGGTGCAGGGAATATTTAAAGATGCCCACAAGGCTCCTTTGGTGTGGTTTACTGCATGAGTAAAAACCATGGTGATTCAGATCATTAGGACTGTAAGCAAATTTTCTGTGTGCTTTTGCAGCCATGTCCTGAGGTCAGGAGTAAATGGTGAGGCACGTGTGCTGCTGTTGGGGCTTTGAGGATTGACCTTTGCCAATCCATGATGCGTCTGTTTGGCTGTGGTTTGTCTTCAGGTGAATTGACACGGTGAGCTGTAGCTGGACTCATGCTGGGCCCTGCTCCTCTGAGCTTGCACATTGCATGCTTGGGTTCTGCTCTGGAGTGAACCAGCAGCTCACACTGACAGCGAGAGCCTGAAGGGCTCTGCTGGAAGTTAAGCCAGTGGTGATTCCCTATGGATTATCATGGTGTAGGGAAAAGACCTGCATACCATGTTAGAGCAGCAGGGTGCAGAGTTCTGTTCCTTTCACTCTGCTTCCTCAGCTGTTCTGAGAAGCTGCATTCTGAAACACCTTTCCAAGAGCTGTTTCTCTCTGCAGTGGTTTAGTGACAGCTAAAATGATTCTGGAACATTAACAAATATCAGCTGATTGCAGCTGACTTGTTCAGGTGCAGACTTTGTGTATGGAAAGGCTAAGGAAAAAGTGAAAGGGTGAGTAGAATGTACTGCTCTGTCTGTTCATGCGTTAATGCATGTGGAGGAGTAAAGGGTGGGGAAAAGAAACAGTGGGAGGATGCAGTTTTCTGATGGTGGTGACTCAGTAAAGGAACATGGAAGTTTTGGGGTCCTGGACTATGCTAGGTACCTTGCTGAGGAATGGGAAGAAGGAGAAAGATGGATAGGGAACTGCAGCAATATTAGCCTTTTACTGGCTTTTTTTTTTTTCAGCTGTCTTAAATACCTGAGATTTTCAGCATGGCTAGAACAATACAGATGATGTCTTTGTTTGGTGTTCTTAGATTGACAAGCCTAAAATGGGCTTTCAGACCTAGTTTTTCATTATCTAACCACATGCAAGTGGAAAATAAGTCTGGACACAGATTCTGAGAGACAGTGATGTACGGAGGATCTGGCGGAGATTGAATCAAATTTGACTTCTCAAAATTTGGTAACTTTGGGAATGCTTCATCCGTTACATTACTGGTTTGTTGTTTTGTATATAAAAATGAAGGTGGTAGTAATAAGAAAAGCAGCGTTTCTACCCTTTCCAAGATACTTTAATTAAGGCATTACTGTGATAGGCAGATGAGCTAATGAAATGCATAGTTTTGAAGAAATTCACATCACTTTTCTCACTGATTCTTCTGAGAGATTTCCTTTTGGTTTCCCAATTGCTGTGATGCACAACTTCTCCTCAACCCAAGTAGTTTAAGATGAATTTAGCCTTCCACAACTCCTGCAGATGTAACAGTCTATCACAGTTTGCAGTGTACGCCCTGCAAAGAATTCACCTGCAGTGTGGACTGGCCTGGCTTGCATCCACATTAAGAGGGTCTTGGCAAAAGGAGGGAAATTGAAGTATCCTGCAGTGATCCTTTGTGCATATAATTTGCCATTCTCACTTTTGTTTCTTTTTTATCTACTGTGTGCTCTTCTCCCATGCCCAGCCGCAGTTCCATGTAACAGTTCAAAAGAGAGCTTAGCTTTTTACATTAAAAGTAATTTTTCTCCTGATTAATGTCTTGCTGGAGCTGTAGGAGCACTGTTACTCACTTCCATATGTCAGCCCTGCATCTTGAGGGTCATTCACGTGTTGCCACCAGGACCAAAACTGCAGCAGGAGGTGAAGCCCTCTCCTGAGCTGATGAAGCAAGGGCTGGTGGCTGATGCTCCCGGGGCAGCTGGGGCTTGCACAGCAGGCAGGCTGGGCAGGGAGCTGCTTATGGCCACAGAGCATGCTGTGCTCACGGCCATCCTCACAGATGCCCTTCAGGGGTTGTGTGGAGATATGCACTGGCTCTAATAGGAGCCATTAAGCAGAAATGATGTAGGTCGTTATCCTGTGTGGAGTGGGAGTTCTTGTGCAATGTGTGTGTACATTGAGGGTTGTGGCTGTTATTGTGGTATGTCCTTACTGGATTTAAATAATGTTGCTCTTACGTGTTTTAAAGTTGTTCCTATTAGGGTTGGCCACCTTCAGGGTGCACTTTATGCGTGGGCTGTCTTTATTGTACTGACAGCATAACTGTGTTTGTTGCTGAAGGTCAGCAGAAGTCCTTCTTGCTGCTTTCCTCTTGGTTAAGTACATCTTGGCAGTTTTGAAGTCATTTTCCATCCACCAGAGTGAAACAGAGGTTAGAATCTGATTCTTTGGATTTCAGACAAAAGGAATAGTGACTTCTCGTGAATGTCCGTTTCCTTGCCAGTAGAGGCTGGATGACTTAATCTCTGCATATATCAACATGTTGGTCAAGTTTCACACCAAAATATCCAGGGCTAACTATAACAAATATTTAAAAATATAAGCCTGGGTTGTAATTGAAAACCTTTCTTGGTTTTATAGTTCTGAGTGTAATGAAATGACAGCTCAGGGCTGGATTTTTAGGATAGCTTTATCTGCAGTAATACTCAGCTCTGGGTCTATCAAAACAGCCTTCTAAAGCCAGAGCTGCCTGTGGCATGGCATTTGCTCAAATATGCCTTAATAAAGTCAGTGCCAAGTTTCTTATCCAAAGGAAAAACGAAGTCTTTGAGTGTATCTGCTTTTCATATACCTGCTAGGAAGTCCTAGGGCTGAGATTCTGTGGAAATGGCAAAGTTGGATTAATTCTGGGTGTGTTTCCTGAGGGAAATGTGACTGGTTGGTTTGCTCTTTCCTTCCTTTCTTTGGGCAATGAGCATAAGGCTGAAGCTGATGTCGTGGGTGGAGATGGGAGCAGAGCCCTTTGCAGAGTGCTTGCTGAGAACCTGCTGTTTACAGAGCAGACTTTTAAACCAACCATTAATGCAGGGTTGCATGCCATCCCTTGCAAATAGAGGTACTTCAACCTGCTTATTCCAGCAGGTCAACCCCAGGTGATGCTGCAGGAATCAGGTGGCTGTTGAGATCTAGATGCAGAAATGCTGTAGACTGAACTCATCTCATCTTTGCCATTGCCAGCAGGAGCACTTCATTTGCAGTAATGTTATTTTATCATGAGCCAAACAAAACCACATGCTTAAGCTAAAAACACACCAGACTGTGTGTTTTAAAGGTATCAATCAGTCTGTTAATTTAAAAGAGAAACCTTTTTTTCTAGCTTGCCTTCCTTTACTGATTCTTTTTTAGCTCTTAATTAGGTCATTGGGACAAAAACAGGAATGAGGTGTATGTGGGGTTTGCCCCCATTTACAAAACCAGTAACTCTTTTCTTCATGAGAGTGTGGACCCTGAGTTGAAGCAGACTTCATTGATGACTGTGCTGTGAACATATAAAGGTTTGGGATCTTTTATAATACTCAGACTTTGAAATCTGCCCTGACATACTCACTTAGTGGTTATGGAATGAAGAAGTAAGTCTACAGATCAACAGTCCCTCCAAGGAGACCATTTAACCATCCTTGTCCCCATGTGCCTGTGTTTTTTCCAATGAAAAAAGAAACAGAAGGGAAAAGTGGAAACCCCAAAACTCTGACACATTAGGGAATATTTCCCAAATTCATTTGGAGAGAAATGTTATTGCCTAATACCTTCAGGTCTTGCATTGTCTTCTATTGTACAAGCCTGCAGGATCTCTGAGGGTCAAGGTTTCAGTGCTGATGTTAGCTTGTCTCACCCCTAGCAGTAAGTCCCAAAGCTCTTGTCTCCTAGGAAGGTATTAGTAGCAAGCCCTCACACTCCATGTAGATGGACAGACCTGTGCTCTACCTGCAGTAGTAGTAATACTGCACAGACTGCACAGGGATCCTGATTTGTTCTAGCCATTGCTTTCTTTAATGAGTTCCCAGAAAATATCTGCTATATCTTGGTATTTAGTGTTGTGTAAGATGAACCTTTAGAAGGAGGGAGATGATGGAACAGTTTGATAGGAATGACTGATAACAAGTGAAAATGCTGCTAAGCAGCCCTGAGCTGCTACTATCTGGTGTGGTCTCACTGGTCATCCCAGCCAGCCCCTTCTGGAGGCTTGTGTCTGCACTGTGGAGACGCAGCTCGAGCCCACAAACCTGTAGTTTGTTTCACTGATGCATATCAAAAGGCTTCATGAGCTGGGACAGGGTCCTGACTTGCTCCCATTTTAGAAATTAGGAATCAAGCCAGAGGCAGGTGAACTGACTTGCTCCATGGCCTCACAATTACTAGAGGTTGAGTGAGATCTGGGACCCAGCCGTCCTCAGATTTTTGATGAGCAGAAGGCTGTGCTCAGCAATTCTGCCCAAGAGAAAGAAGACACATAAGCTTGATCTAGCACTGCAGTGATTAAAAAGTCACTCATGTTGGTTAGGGTGCTGTGCATGTTGATTTAACTTAAGGTTTCCCTCCTGCTTTTCCCTTTTCTTTAAGAGACTATTGAGAACAGCATTGAAGTTGTATTTTTCTAAAGAAAACTGGTTCGGATATTGAGGTAGTCAAATATCACCCATGAGCTGCGGTTTGTCCAAGTCCTGGGAACTGATGCCCTCCCCGCCAAAGAAGACAGGTCTCCTGGCCTCTTTATCATCAGCAGAGCTAGAGATAAAGGAATTCCATGCATGAAAGGTCACCTCAGCTTAGTAACACAGCCTCCCTCTATGGTTAATGATAAGCATTTCCAGGTGGGTTTCATTCCTTCCTTCCCATGTATCTGGCCAGGAACTTGGGGTGGGTGATTCATGCTGCTTACATTGATTACTGTGGCAGTGGAGTTGACTAATTTAGATTAGATTCATAAATTTTAGCTGGCTGAATTGGATGAGGAAAATTCCCCACTTATCATCTTGGGTGAGTTTAGTGACCTCCAGTAGTGCTACCACACTAGTATCTGTTAGAGAACTGTATTGGTGAGAGGAAAGAATAAAGAAAGATATTTAAGAAAACAAGTGAGAGAGACTGTGTTACTACTAGGCTTCTCTTGATTTGAGAATCCAGGATGGTGAGAAATTGCTAATATACTTTCTGTAGATATCTGCTGTTGAGAGCATGAGGGCATTTGGGCATTGTGTTTTGTGGAAGTTCTGGATGAAAGTTTTTGATAGCAGTAAGCATGCTTAACTTACAGGAACTCTTTTTGGGAAACAGCAATTAGGAAGAAGGCAATAGCAGAAATTAAAAGAGAGAGGAAATCCTATTAATGTCTGTCTTTTTCATAGCAAGTAGGTCAGTGAGCTGAAAAGGACCCTAAACAGACTTGCAGTCCTCACATAGTAAGGAAGATGAGATGGCAATTTAATCAGGGGTTGGTTGTATAAAGCAAAGAGTAGTCAGAATTGCAAAAAACATGTTTTATTTTGGTTGTTGAAAATGAAGATAAAACTTATGTCAGCCCTGCATTCCCATGCAGAGATAGCCAAACCCGTTTTCTTTGGGTTTTATGGATGGAGGGACAAAAGCAGATTAATTGAGGCCATGCAAGATTATTGTGTTGCACATGTGATTGCTGACCTTGGTGCGAGGCAGTCTCTTTTTGTGTCCCATGCCACGGCGTGGGTGGCAGAGGGACTGTGGGACCCCCCTGTTCAGGGCTGCTGTCACAGGGGGTGTGCAGGAGCCGAGGTGCCCTGATTCAGAAAGCCATTTGTGTGATGAGCAAGTGACGACACGAGTCCTGCTCCCCAATGAGCGTGAGGATAAGAGTCCAATTATTTTGCACATAATGAGGAGGTCACTGAAAGAAGGACTGGAGTTTGGCAAGGCAAAATGGGAATGCTCTCTTGCTTCCATTTTGCACTGGGAAGCCTCATTATTTAGTTATGTGATTATGGTTGTAGTTCTGGCTCTTGAGGTTTGAAGTTATTGAAAGGATGATGTGATTGTCGTGGTATATCTGGGGATCACATAAGGTAGAGCAGGAAAGAGGCTGTGACCATGTAACTTAGAATTTTTTGGAAACATCCTGGGGATGATGGAGGAATAATGCATGGGTCAGAATATAGACATGTCACTACACAACAGGATCAAGTTTATTACTATTAACCATTACTTATTTTAATTTCTTTAAGGAAGGGAAATTTCAAACCTGTCTTTATGCAGACTGATGTTTATTGAATGAGGGGGTTCAAATAATGCCATTTCCATCTAAGAAACTTGAAGCAACTGGAAGAGCTGAACTGGGAATGGGAGGCTGGTGCAATGACAGGAATGGGTGGGGTATGCACTGGTACTGGTGAGCCAGGAATGCTCTGGGGCTGGCTGGTGGATACAAAGTTGCAGCCATAGAACTGTCAGCACCCTGGGAAGCCAAATCTGCTGCTTCAGTGGAAAATATGGTGAGAAATCGTGAATGAGCCATTGTTCTGAAAATGCTTTGGAACCTCTGAGTCTTTACTTATGTTTGTTTGGTTGCTTTGGCTTTGACAGAAAAGGATTTTCACCCAAATAGAGTTGTTTAGGAACACGTTTAAAATCAAAAGTGTACTTCTCCCATTTTCCATCTCTTCCATTGTTTAGGCAACAAGATGGAGAAGAACAAGAGATGGTTGTTGCACCTTGAAACCTGCTAGGTATTCTCCAAACAGTTTAAAAAACTTTCAGAAACCTTTATGAGATGCTTTAATAAAAAATAAGTGTGTGCATGCACAGAAGTGAAAAGCATCCTAATCTAATTTTTCTCTTTTTATTTTTGTATAAATTTACTTAACATGTAGAGAGGCAGTGAGCTGTGTACCTGTTCAGTTATCACATTAATGAAGCTCTAGGTTGAAAGAAGATGAAGTTATAAAAATGAAGTGCTTCATGGCATTGATTTCTCTAGACACTAACAAGGCAGAATTTTAGTGAAGATGACAACAAAGTAATGTCTCTGAGGGCTAACATGCCAAATTAAAGAAAATGTAAATAAATTAACTGAGTCATCCTGTTACTTTGCAGGCTGAGGAAGTTATACTGACAGTTTCTGGGGTCTTCTAGAGGTTTGTAAAACTAGTGATGCAGTACTAAAGGCGTATGAGATATTAAAATAATTTCTTGGTGTATAACAGGTTTATATTTTGGGAGTTTCTGAGAAGAAATTATTCTTTCTTTAATGCACAGCTATGTGGAGGAATCAGTTGCAGGAGTAATGAAAGTCAAACCCGCCAAAAGACTGGGACAAAAAGGTAAGTCCAGTCTTTTTCAAAGTATCAAATGAATCCATAGAAGGGTTAGGATACAATAATGAAAGTTATAAATGAAAAAATTTATTAGTGATGTTTATGTGACTCTCCTGTCTCCAGAGGGAGATGGAAGTCTGTCTCTGCCATAGGGTCTTGTCTCTGCAGCCCATCCTACCAGGGATTTTAGGACAGCTTCATTGCACAGCTGTCTCTCAAAGTAAGCCTGGTATTTTGGAAAGTCATATTTACGTGTCTCAGTGACTTTGGAAGTATCACAGTGAATTTACAATAAAAGGGAAGTGCCATTTCCTTCTCTGCTCTGTATCCCTCTTCACTGGTGCTTTGTCTTCAGCCTTCCAGTACCAACCAACTGGAAACACCTCTCATCTGACATGGCATGAGCTTCTTAAGGTGTGGCAGCCCTGCATCAGGTTGTTGGGGATTTCCTGTTGTAAGCATGGAATTATGTTTTTGCAGAACTATGGATTTTATGTGGTAGTGTGCAAATACAAGTGAAAAACTGGCCTAATAAAATCTCTAGTATGAGATGTAGCTATCTGAGAGAACTTTTAGCTTTGTTGGAAAATCTAAGGCTAAAATTGAAAGGAAGAAATCCTTGGCATGTTCATGAAAACAAAGCATGTGAAACTGGAGTCTGTGATATCGCTGGTTTTGTAGCACAGCTCCAGAGCTGTGTTTCACTTCAGGAGGAGTCAACCCAATAGATAAAAATCATAATATTATATGGTTTGGTGTGGATTTTATTTTGATGAAGTATGGGTATTTCTAATGGAAGTCCAGGTTGTGGTTAGGCTGGAGTGCTCCTTCCTGTGATGGATGCATGATATTGCCTCTTGTAGCTTTAGCAAGTCAGTGGTTGAAAAGAATTCTGGAATATATTTTGGTTGTTTTTTCTGTTTTGCTTTTTGTACAGTAAAGGTATAACTCATAATTTGTGATCCTGTTCAGTCATCTTTGAAATTAATTTTTCAAGAACTTTCTAAGAGATTGAAGGTTTTTGTCTTTGCCTATTTTATAAAAGATATGAAAAACCAGGTCACATGCACCTTTTAAAATTTTCTGTTGGATTTTCTTTATTTGGATTTTCTGATTGATTTATTTACTTACTCTTTATTTCTTGTTTATTTAGTTATTTAGATTTTTAGATTGTTTCAGATTTTTTTTAGTTTGAATTTTCTGTTGTGGCATATTCAATCTGATATACCTGGTCTAAGTTTTTGAGGAGGCAGGGAGATGACTTTCGGAACTTTTTTCCTGTTTCTGTGGTGGCTTCATAAATACATTTTTTTTATTACTTTCTGGAAATAGAAATACAGAGAGATAATACACCTATGGAGAAGTAATATCCGTCTGTATGGAGGTGAGTAGGGAAAAATACGTTTCCTGCAGAAATAGAATATGTATTAGTTTACATTTCCTTCTGTACTTTGAGCTTTAAGAAGTGATAGGGTGAGTTGTTGTTGCAAGCTTCTGGTTAATCTGATGTTTTTAAGGTCTGTTTTCCATTGCAGCCAGGGAGTCTTGCTCCACATTCAAGTTGCTAATTCTTGACACACAGGATATTTTCCTTCTCATTAAAATGTATTTATTTATTTTGCAGTGAGAATATCTTGCTTAAGATGCTTCTTTTGATCTTTGGTAATGTCACAGACTCAGTAAGACTGCTAGCATAAGGTAGTGTTTATCTCATTTCACTTCTGCATCCACTCTTAATTGGACCTGAGTAATATAACCCCATTGCAATAACTGTTTTACTTTGCCAAGTCTCAATATGATGTCCGAAAAGATGCAGGTAATATTAGTGCTTGGAAATTGCTCCCTGTCTGTAATTGGAAGGCTTTCTCGTGTGTTTCTGTGATTTTATTTGCATTTATTGGGTTTTAGGCCTTTTTGGAAATATGGGGAGGGGAAAAGGTATAGCAAGAAGTACAAAGTTTTTGCAAAAACAATTTTTTTTTTTTTTTTTAGCTTGAATTTCTAATTTCAGTTAGGTTTCTAGGGCAACAGCTTCATGTAATGCAGATCAGCAGCTGAAATACTTCTCCTAGCAGCTGTGGAGTGGAGTTAGCAGGACCCACGGTCTGTTCTGCAGCTGATACTGGGAGCTTTGTGGCTGGTGAGGATTGTCCCTGAGCTGCCCTTCATGGCTGGTGCCACTCTGGGGAGCAGCAAGCAGCACCGAGTGATACCAGAGCTATCCTCAAGAGAAGTGGTAATGTAGGATGCTGCAAGTTCAGGGGAGTGAATAAAATCAGATTTCTTATACCTCTGGCTCAGGAGGAGCTTTCAGAGTAGGGAGGAGGTGATGAAGTGAGCTTTCTCCAGAAACTTGGATTGCGGAGGAATGTGAAACTTCACAGTTTTCTCCCATCTTGCTCTTGAAAGTTAACACAAGGGATAGGAGTGGGAGACAGTTTTCTGACAGGAATCCCAGATTCTTCATCCCCAGAAACTGAGATGGTGACAAGAAGCTGGATACTCAGCAGAGAGTTGCCCGAAAATTTTGTTGACTGAGTTAAATCCTCCAGCAAGCAGGTGTCGAGTAAATGTTTTGATTCCTTGCAGTATATATTTGCATATTTGAAGATTTCTGGTACTTATGACTCATTTTAGTTTGCCGAAATTTTAAAAAGAGCAAACTGGCAAGGCTCTTAATTTTTATGGGATCGCTGTGTGAGGGCTTCAAGAGGCATGCCCTGAGCTGGGCATGCTGGGAGCGTGATGTACATGCAGGTCCTAACCACTGGCATCTCATGGATAGCTGTAGTCACACCTCAGACTGTGTGAAGTCTCTTTAACCATCACTGTGTTATCATCTCCAAGCCTGAACCTGTTTTCTACCAACACCTCTGCCGAGTCCCTCTTGCCCTCCCCAGCATGGGTGGTATTGTGGCATTGTGTCCTGCTTCTTGGCCAGGGTGGGTGGGTGTTGGTGTCTCAGGTCAGGCTGTAGCAGCCAGCAGCTCTGGCCCTTACAGAAGGTCTGTGAAGTGCTGTAGAGCTCTAATAGAAAGTGAGGCTTCATCTGTAGTGACATTTTGTTTATACAGGTTTATTTTCTCGATGCAAATATGCTGGGGGGTTGGAGGAAGAGAAAGCTCGCTGAGAGAGTAATGCTGGATGCCTTGAAGCGATTTTTCCTTGATGATAAAAAAGCTTTTTCTGTAAATTTTTCGATTTTATCACTTGTCATTTGCTGGGATCATGAAGGGTGGTAATATGCTCTGCATAACCTTCTTACATGTATTTTTGTCTGGTACATTAATAGCTTCATTATTACGCGAGGAGAAGCAAGTTACAACTTCCTAGTTGCTGATCAGAACATGAAAGTGGTGCTTTTTTTCTAAAAACGGTAATTCAAGGTTATGCATGTGCAAAAATAGCTACCACAAATACTTTTTTCAGCAGGTCTAGCTCATTTTATTGACATATTGTTTTGTAAACTGTGGGTAACTTGCATTGTTCTCAACCAAAATAACTTGCATCAATCTACATAAGAGGGTGATTAATTTGCATATTTTCATTGTGGAAATGATCCAGACATTTTTACTCTACAGTGCTAGACTTGAGAGAGGAAAACTGAAATAACATTTTGGGTTTGTAGTTTGTTTTTAAGCTATTCTTCATTTCTGATTGTACTGGAGAAATCATTGTGACTGTCTTAAATTTGAGCTTGGCATAGCATTGAATGAAAATAAAGCAAGACCTGTTTCATCACTGTGTGGTACATCAGTGCAGCCTTAATGAGATGAGGAGAGGGCAGCTATTGCATGCCATAGCAAAGTGTAGTCCAAAACACTTGCTAAGAACAAATGCAAGAGTTAACTATTTCCTTTCTCTACGAGAAGCTGAAGCCAGCAGGGGACACTATGAGAGATAGGGAGTCTGATGAATTTTTTCAGGGTGTGCCTGGCAAGTTTCCACATGCCACAGGTGAATGAAAGTGAAAATATTGTCTTTGAATAGACAAGGGCTGGCTCCTGTTTGTATGAGGCAGCAAAAGGTTTGAGAACTGTCTGAACTTCTCTAGTCCATTGCTGAAGTGTGGTTAAAAACACTGGTTTCTGAATCTGATGAAATGCAGGAAAGGAATGGTTATTGCTTTGCATGGATTGACAGCAAGTGGCTTTTGGGGGAGCATAAACTTGTGTCTCCAAAGGTTTACCTCTCCTCCTCTGCACCCTGACTGTTCTTTCTGCTTGATTATTAATAGCTTCTTTTCTTTTTTCTTTTTACCACCATGGAGTGATGGAGCAATGAGCCAGGAAGCTCAAAGCCTCCACATAAATAGATAGCACACACAGGCTATTCAGGGGAATCCAGTTTACCTATAGTGGCCTTAAGAATTAATTCTTACAGTATTAAACCATAGATGAGGTAATGCAAGAGAGTCTTCATTTTACATTACACATTCTCTGTTACAGTGCCTGATCTGTTACCGAGATTGTCACTGTGACCTTAATTCATCACTTTTAAGCGCCACCTGAGGGGATAAACAGCAGTGGAGGTGAGAAAGCGTCTCCTTAAGGCGGGGAAATACTAAGATTTCCCTGACATCAGCTAAAGATATCTAAGGAGGAAAACAGCTAAACAAACCACTTCTGTTTCTTGCTGTTTTTATTCTTTAAACCTTATTCCTGAGAGGCTTTTTTTTTTTAGAAATTGCCCAAGAGCAGAGACCATTTAAACTGATGATGATGGCATTTCTAGTGGCTTTCTAGTGGTCAGTCTTGCATCACTGGTGCCAATTTTTTATCCTTCTGTGAGAGAAATGGCTGCTGTTATTAAACTATTGCTGCTGCAGAGATGAGGACTAGGATCAGATTTTCTGGGTTCAAGTTCTGATACTGAGATGAGGCACTCAGCAGTACTGCTTGTGCTGACCAAGCATAAGCAGCTTCTCCGTGACCACTTCTGGGAAGCAGCAGGTTGGCCCAGCTCACTGGTAGCATCCCTGACTTCAGAATATGTTCTGCCTCCTGCTTGCTTGTCTCACTCCTCCTGTGCCCACACAGAAAACCCCTTCTTGCATGCAGTGGTGTTTTCAAGCTGGCTGTGCTGGTGATGGCTCAGTGCCCATGTTCTGCTTTCACTCAAGCTGGTAACCCTCCCACTTTTCATGGAGTGCCACTAAGCTCTCCAGAGCTTTCCTGCATTTTTTCCTGGATATGTGAAAGAGCGAATGAATTTCCTAGTTTGCTGGCAAAGAATTGGATAAGTGTTTGACCCAGCAGTGAAAAAGTCCTCATGGCTGTTCACTCAGGGACATGAAAAGCAAAGGAAATTACAAAAGATTATATAGACATGTGGTCATTGTGAATGTTGGCAACTTGGCAGGACAAGGTTAGTCCCAGGTACTCTTACCTGTGCTGTTGGCTGGGGAGTGTCAAGCTGATGGGAGAAATGCAGTTGGGTTTTCAGTAACTTGCAAAGATTGAAATCAGACTTTACTCTGTAAAAGTACAGATATGTTCTGCTCCCCTTCCTTTCCATAAAACCAGAAGTTTAAGGGTACTGAGATTCAGATGTGATTTTTGACTCAAGCCCATTTTCTCAGCCTGCTTACTTTGAATCAAATTGTGCAGGGCCTTGAACTTGGGCCGTCCTCATACCAGGTCAGTACATTTGTCTTTGCTCTGTGCTTAATTGATGTGATCTGCAAGCAAAAGAGAATTGGTGAGCTAATCTAGTGAAAGCCTGTTCTCAGAGCTTCAGTTTTTAATCTCTTCCTGGAAGACAAGTGATGGGTGCAGTAGATGGTGCCAAATACAGGGACCCAAACAGTACTCCCACACTGGCAGAGAGCACGTTATCCCATCCTTGCTCTTTGTAATGACTTTATGCATTATGAAAATTCATGAGGATTTTATTTTGCTTTGGGTTAAGGAATTATCTGATCAGCTGTCTGTCATTCTGAGAGTGTCTGGATGCTGACAGTGTCTGGATGCAGTCTGTATTCCTCTTCCATCTCGACTCCTTTTAAAAGCTTCTGACTGGTATCCATTGTACTGGCAGCATTTGTGGGCTCTTTTTGGAGGGCACGCAAATGACTGAGGCCCAAAGCCAGCTGGTGCAATGCTCAATGAGCACTGCAATGCTTAAATAGGCATGAAGGCTGGAGTTGTGTTGCCTAAACAGAGATATCTGCTGCCATGTTCGGAGCTTCAGGGTAGTACATCCTTGTTGGTTCAAAAGGCCATGGATCTCTCAGCTTCCAAGATGCCTCTCGGGTGCCACCGTGCCCCAGTGACTGGGCAGATAAACTCTTGTAGGCTTCTGTTAATTATGTGATAACTTGCTATGTGAGGGGGATAAGCAGTGTGATGCTTCCCAAATTTATACTTTCCTGATAAAACAGCAATTTATTTGATCGATTTTGCTAGTTCAATAGATGATAAATCATAGAATGGCTTCGGTTGGGAGGGACATTGAAAGACCATCTAATTCCAGCTTCCCCCTGCCGTGGGCAAGGACACCTTCCACTGGACCAGGGTGCTCAGAGCCCCATCCAACCTGGCCTTGAACACTTCAAGGAATGGGAAATCCAGAATTTGTCGGAGCAACCTATCCAACATTAGCAATATCCATTTTTAATGAAGTTGGAATATTGTTGTTTTATTTTTTTTTTAGGATAATGTGCAGTAAAGACAAGTTAAATGTTGCAATGTATTAAAACAAATTCATTGTGATAAATTTCATTGGGATGGCTTTTACCCAGCTTTTCAGGGATGTCCTATCACAGCAGGACTGGGGGTTGGCATTACACTGGCATTAGGCATGCACTGACAGGCTCCACTATTTTAATTTGCTTCACTGTCATGTCTTGCAAACTTATCTCTCCTCTCATGCTATCTGGTGCATTTAATAACTGGATATTTTTAAAGTAAATCTCAGGGAAGGGAAGGTGAAAAAAATAAATGAAAGGAGCTCAAAAACAAAATGAAAGAAGACTCCAACTTTCCGTAGGGTTGGGGTTTTTTTAATTTGTTTTTTCTTTCCCCCTTTTGGAAAATGTTAAAAAACCCATCTACCTAAATCTGGCACTGTAGTAGGCATTTCGTATATGGCCCCATGAGAACTCACTTCTAAACAGGTAGAATTTGCAAATAAATACTACAATTACTGACTTGGATTCTCTAATTGTCTGAGATTCCTGAAGTGAGTGAGGCTAAGCCTAATTTTTTTTTTTTTTTCCTCAACTTCATGAAACTCCTTCAGCTCACAGGATATACCTGTTTTCACCCTTCCTGATTGGAAATGTATGTTCTTCCAAATGCCATTTTAAAAACATTTCCAAGCAAGACTATGGATCTTACCTGAGATCTGTACTTTTCCCCCCCACATTTTTAAGTATCTTTACAGGCAGAAAGTACTGTAGCATTTAAAACCAGTTTCAAAGTTAATGGCTGAGCATGATGATCTTGAAATCAAGTCTTTTCAAACCTAAATGATTTTCTGCCTTTATTCTTTTGGGGGGATTCAGTTATTGATGGGATTCTGTGTGGTGTGTAGTGTTTTTGAGAAGGAAAGCAGTAGCTGTCACTGCCATGGAAAAGGAGGAGAAGCAGGAGAACCTCACAGGGTGACTCCTCCTTGCAGTGTGGAGCAAATTCCTGACCAGTTTGATTACTACAGGAGTATTCCTGGGATGCCTCATGCAGAAGGGGACGTTACTGCCATTCCCAGTCCTCAGAGAGGAATTGTGCTTCCACTGACTTCCCCTTTGCTTCAGTCATTCATCTGACCCTGAAGGACTGTTGTGACAGGTTCCTTCATGTGCAAGGGCAGCATGAAGCTGGCTGAGTTTCAGCAAATGCTGGTGCTGAGTGGTGCTTGTGTTGTGTATATAAAGTTGCAGAACGCTTTCAGAACGAACAGTCCATGGCAAAGCTGTTTTAATGAGCTGGAATGCCAATTGTAGCATATCCTACCCAATCTGGCAGTGTTCTACTGAGCTGAAATACCTTCTTTGTTCTTAAAATAGCCCTCACTGATTCAGATTTTAATTGCAGATATTACAGCTGTCAAAAGAAGGGAGAGGTGACCAGATGATTATGTTGATAGTATAAATGGAAGCTGGGGATATGTTGAGTTCCAGCCTTTAGATCTTCCTTCATTGAAGATATGCCTATGTGCTGCTGTGATTACATGGGACAGAGGCTCTCTCTAATGTTAAGATGAACCTGAAGTGCACTGTGCCTCATTATATCCACCGAGCTGACTAAACTGACAAATAAGCATGTAGGGCTACAAGGATTTCAGCACTAGTAATGGTAACAAATAGGCATAGATATTAAATATCTTGGGGAAAGCCTGAATCTTGATAAACGCAGATATAATTTACAAGTATGGTGAGAGACTGTGATTCAGGAATTCATTTAAAACAAAACAGTAACTAAGGAGGTGAATATAAATTAAAATAACAGGATTTTAAATTTTGGGCACTAGACTGCATGTTTGCATTGCCTGTCAGTCAGCACTGGTCAGGAGGTGAGAACTCTTCTGAGTAAGTGAACTGAATCTTTTCACCACAGATGTATCCAGAGCGATTTTCAGCTGAGCAAGCTGCCATGTTGCTGTTGTACTTCATTACACATCAAGTTCTCTTTAGTTTTGCAAGTTAATGGATCACCTTATGGAAAGACGCATGATAAGTTGTCTTTGGTTTGTATTTCTCTATTTCTGGTACTGAGGATGGATTTTTAAGTGGATGGAAAGGTGCCTGGTAGGTTCCTGAGGGTGCAGGAAAGGATCACGAGTGTAGGATGAGACCGTCCACCTTAGGTGATAATGGATGTGGGAAGGAGGGAAGAAAATAGCAAAATGTCCAGGCTGAGTCTGCAGCTCAGTGCAATGCTGACTACAAAACTGACACTGTGATTCTTTGAGCCTTTCACTGTTCTGGGTAGGAAGTCTTCTCTCAGAGGGCAGAGGGACTTCTGCCAACCTTATGCGTTTTCTGCAAGGAATCTGAGAGAATTATGGATGGATGGTAGCACACCTTGGCAGTCTTTTGGGAGTCACCATTGTCCCAGTGTTGCTGTTACATGAGGGTTTCCATTGCATCTCTTATGCTTAGTATTATTCATAGTTATCTACATGTTCACACAATGAATGATCAAGTGAGGGGCTGATTCTTGTTGCACCAATGAGATCTGTTCCTTACAGATGTGCAGAACTTTCTTACCTATTCCTGTTGTGAAAGGTAGTATCATTCATGGCTGTTGAAGGTTTAATTATGCCTTTGAAGCATTCTTATGTGCCTGAAGGGGTTTTGCTGAAACTTATCAACAGCAGCAACAAAAAAAGCGAGGTACAAGATGGAGAATGTGATTTTGTTTGTGTGTTTTGCTTGAAGTACTGAAGATGGAGGGGCAGATTGTTGCTTCAGGAGAAGTAAAGCCTTTTTCTTTCACTCTGGTGCATATTACTGTGTAAACACAGTGATAAAATCAATTTGAATTTTTTTCCTTCCCCAGTATGTGTGACAGGGACATTCTGCTCCAAAGATACTGGCTTGTGCATTGCTACATTAATTATATAACCAAAGAAAATGTTGATAATGGACACTGTAGTGAGTGAGGAGAGAGGTGTATGAGTCCTCTGTGTGCTCTGTGGTGCCTGTCCTGGTGGCAGGATACTTAACTCCCGCTTCATTTTATTCCTTTGCACTTGGTGGATGTGAAAGGAGAAACAAGATGATCTTTCTTCTCTAAAATATTGACTGCCTTTTTAAAAGTCTTTCAAAAGTGGAAAGCAGAATTGTTTTAAGGTTACAAGAGCCATTTGAGCTGCCTTGCAGCCTCATCCAGGAGTGGAGAACAGCAGAAGGTGCTGGTAGCATATTACTGGCAATAATTATCTTGAACTATCCTGTCTTAGTGAAGTCTGAAAATTAATGTGTATGCTTTCTAGCTGTCTTGTTTTTTGACAGCTTTTATTTTTTTTTTTGATAGCTTCACAGTAAGTTTTAAAACATTGCAGCAGGGCCTTACCCTGACCATGGATTCAGGGAAATCTTTCAGTTGAGGTATCAGAGGTTTTGCCTCTTTGAAGACTTTTACAAACCCAGCATTTTATTAACGGTGGGTAGTAGACATTGCTCCATAACCTTCTGATTGCTGTGTGTGTTCTGCTCACCTTTGCTGGATGGGAAGTGGGACGAACATCTCAGCATCTCATATTGTTTACACCACTTATCAGCAAATGATTTAGGAGCAAAAGCTTTGGAGGAGGTAATGTGAATGAAAATTGGGAGCTTAAGGAAATTGCGCCTGATGACAAAACCCTGTAATTTTGCAAGCCAGAAAGTAGGCGTTGTTTTTCAGACAACCCAAGAAACCCCACAACCCTACATCCCACTCTCAGATAGAATTGAAAGTAGTAATGAAAAAGGTATTTTTTCATGGTCTGTTTGTATCAGCACAGGGAGAATATTACTCAGACTAGGTGGTACTAGCAGCACTGGAGAAAATAAGGCAGTGAGTGCTATTAATGATTGGGAGGAACTCATCCAAAAATGCAGTTTGTGGATGTCAGCTGCTTTCACAACTGGGTGCTTCTCTGAGAGGTGGTGTGGCTCAGTTCAAAATGCTGCACTAGATCTGGGAACCATTTGGTCTGAACTGAGCAGTCAGGCAGTGTGCTGTTGACCTAAAATTCTGTAAGGCACTCAAATCGCTTCTCTGTGTGTGTGTGTGAATTTTCAACATATTCCTTTAAAGTTTTTTTAATAGTTCTAAAATGGGAATTGTCTCATGCTGAGGAGGTGGTAAGTATAAAGTGATGAATATTGTGGTTTTACTCTGAAGTATTTTTAATACCTGCTTGTCCCCGGTGTGCTCCGTAGTACTTGCTTTCCTCCTTGACCACCAGTTGGACTGCTGGTGGTATCCCTTGCATTAGTGTGCTGGATAAACACTTGAGGTGCACTCTCTGAGGAAAAAGCCTTTTGCATCCAGGTGTTTATTTAATGCAAAGCGAGGCTGAAAGATTAATCAGATAATTACGCTAATAGCATAGTGTTCTTTTTAAGAAAAGGATTGTGGAATACCAAGTTAGTATTGCACAGCACGTCCCTATGCGGGAGAGGGAGGAGGAGTTCTTCAGGGCCTCTGCTACCCTCAGGAGGTATCAAACTAACAAAATATTAAAATAGCTTTCAGTGTGTGTGGACCAGGATAGTTAGGCGCAATGTTTAGTGGGAGTTAATGGCTGTTTCTTATTCTGCAGTCATAGGAGGTAAAAGAAAACATCTAAAGATCAATCTATTCTTGTAAAACTGGGAGGAGACTTCCTTTCTTATTCCCCTTTAATTTAATTTTATATTATGTGGAGGTGCTGGATGAGGCTTGCCTTGGAGTTAACATAATAGACCCCCATTTTTCCTGGGTTTAAGTCTGCATAGACTTGAAATTTCCCCCTGGGCTGCAAGGCTGAGTGGTGAATGGTAAGGCAGGGAAGTACTGTCATCAGCCCTCAGGAAAGGCTGCCTGACCAGCTCATCCTTCCCAAAGATGGACAAGATTTGGGAACTGAAAATGGCCAGGTCTCTGTGAGCCTGAGTTCAGACCTGCCCAAACAAAGGAGAGGCATTTTTGCTATGCAGAAGTTGTTGTGGCAGAAGCATGTCTGTGCAGATGGGCTGAGCTCACCCTCTTCTGCCAGTGGACTTTCTCTGGTCTGGAGGATGTGTCACTGGCATAGCAGTGGCCTGTAATGCCCAAAAATGCCACACTCACGGATGATGTGGGCGGAATGTGCCAACAGGAGCTCCCTGTTGCTGGTCCTGCAACAGGGAGCTCCTGTTGCAGGACCAGCTTCCTGGTGCCTGGAGGTGTGGTGTGAACTCTAAGGTACAGATGCTGCATAGATGGGTTGGAGATCCTAAATTGAGCTCTCAGCCTTTTTAGTCAAATTTGTGTGCTTGAAGTTAGGCTCAAATCCATATTTGGGTGCCCATTACGTTGTTTCAAAACTCTGCTAAGCAACAATATTCATAGCTTCTCTACAGTGACATCTTCTAGTTCTTCACTGCTCTCAGGGTAAAGAATTTCTTCCTAACCCAACCTGACACAACCCAAGTCTCTCCTCTTTTTGTGTAAAACAGTTCCCCCTTGTCTGATCACTGTATATCCATGTATATCCCTCTTTTTTATAAGCCCCCTTTAGAAACTGGAAGTCTGCAATGAGGTCTCACAAGTGGCTTCTCTTTTTGAAGCTGAGCAATCCCAACTCTCTAAGCCTCTCTTCATAGCAAACATGCTCCAGACCTCTGATCATTTTTGTGACCATCCTGTGCACTTACTCCAACAGATCCACATCCTTCTTCTGGTCAAATCCCAAAGCTGGATGAGGTACTTCAGGTGGGGTCTCACGAGGGCCGAGTAGAAGGGGAGAATTGTCTTGTCAGCCTGGTGGTCATGCTTCTTTTAATGCAAGCCAAGGTACAGTTGGCTCTCTGAGCTGGTTGTGGCATAAATGTAATGGCATGGTCATTTCCATGCCAAACAGCAGGCAGGCAGCAATGGTCTCAGCACTGTAGAGGTCTTCAAAGACACAGAGAGTGTGCAAGAAACTTCAGAGCAGTGGCTTAGGGATAGTTTTCCAAGCAGTTCCTGAGGGGGAAGAGGGAGAAGCTTCTGGGCAGGTGTGTGGGTTGCTGCCTTGCTGCCCTGGAGGGCTGTAGCTCAGCCCCTTGCAGCAGCTGGAGCCTGGCACGGTGGAGGCTCCCCGGTAGCAGACAAGGATGGCAGGGCAGGAGCCGCTGTGTCAGTGTTAGTCACACAGCGTGTGGCCGCCTCAGCTCCCTCTTGTCATCGTTGTGCCGCTGAAATTCAGTGGCAGTTTCACAATGGCACAGCTCCCCTTGCAAGGGAGGGAAAGTAGGTCACAGACTGCCCTGCTGGCATTTGTTTGTACGGCTGTAGGGCCGTGCTGAGAGCTGCAGGCACTGAGGATCCACAGACAGAATGTGTTGTGTTTCCCACCCCTTTCCTTTGTCTCTGACTGGCATGGGAGTTGACTGGGGAAGAGATGCTGGAAGGTTTGGTTGACTTGCCTGCTATTGTTACTACTGTTTCAGTAAGCCCCAGAGGTTTTTGGTATGACTGGCACCAAGCACTGTGCAGGCTGGTCAGATTGCCCGTGTACCAAAGAGGGGATGCTTCAGGTGGGTGAGCTAAAATACAAAGAGAGCACAAGAGGCATTTAAAGTTCTGGTTGCTGAAGTGTGTGCTTAGTATCTATGTGCCTGAATTGCAGAAGGTGCTTCAGCATACCAATATAAGGCCTTCCAGGCCAGAGGCAGTGGCAGCAGAGCAGCACCTGCATATCGGCAGTGATACTGCATGCGGAGTGGACATGCCCTGCACTCCCTTAAAAGCTGTGGTAAGGCAGTGATCTGAGGGTTGGGAGAGAAACAAACAAGGTGGGGACCCAACGCGGTAACTCAGAGTTGCATAGCTTGAAGCTTTAACATGACCTGAGTGTTGCAAAGACTGGGTCAATGCAGTTTTTGTGCAGGCCACCGGAGAACTGTCTGGCAAACCCTTGGATGCACAGCTGGGGCTGAGACTGCGTTCGTGCATCAGCAGCTGGAGCTCAGAAGAGTGGAGGATCTCCAGCCACACTGACTTGTGCTCCATGATGTGGAAAGGTTTGGGGCTGGGGCCCCTGGACACGCCCTCACCTTTGCAGAGTAGAAGTGGACAATTTTCCCTTACCCTAGCTGGAGCACGTGGGGGCTCCAAAGTGGCACAAAAGGGAGCACAGATCAGGTTCTCCTCTGAGTGCTGGCCTCCCAGTATTTTCTCAGGGAAGTTGGAATTTTTGGTGTAATACAAAACAGGGCCAGGGAGCAATTCAAGTACCTCTGCTATGTTTATTTAACATTTTTCCATTTTTTTCATTTGGCTCAAATATGGAAAGTGCTTAAGAAATAAAAAGAAGTCCCCTTAACTGGCTTCTTGTGAGGGATGTCACTGGGTGTTCTGAGGACTGTCCATCACTTACTAAAAAGGTAACTTAAAACATTGTGGCTCTTTTTGACCACCACAACTCTTCAGCTGTTGCTTAGCTACCCCTTGGCAGTGATCTTTTCCAACAGAAATGATGTTGTGAGCCTCCAGGCTGAAAAGGAAAGAACACAGAACACCCAAAGTCATTACCCTGAACTCAGTGTTTTCTGTTCCTGCCAGGAACTCCTGCATTTTATGCATGATTTCATAGAATCACAAAATAATGGAATCATTAAGATTGGTAAAGACCTCTAAGATCATTGGCTCCAACCACTGACCCATGTCCACCACTAAACCACGTCCCGAAGTGCCAGTTACACAAATGTTAAATCTCTCCAGGGATGGTGACTCTACCACAGCTGCCCTAGACAGCCTGTTCCACCCTTTCAGTGGAGAAATTTTTCCTATCTAACCTCCCTGGAACTTGAGGCCTTCTCTTATCACTTGGTACAGCGAAGAAAAGATTGACCTTCACCTTTCTAGAGCACCTGTTCAGGTAGTTGTAACAGAGCGTTTGACAAAACCATCAGAAATTTTGAGTGATAGTTGGATTCTATCTTAAATGTAAGCTGTGAATTCTTTAGTTTCTGAGCTATCATTGCCTTCCAGTTGGTTCCTCTGTGGAATTTTGGTGCCATCAAGGTAGAGGCATTGCCTTTCTGCAGGGAGTCAAAGCTGAGTATACCGACCTTCCCTGGCATTTGGGTCAGAGCAGCAACAAGCTACATGTGGCAAGCAGTAGGGCACTCCTTCAGCCATGGCCCAGGCTTTGCTTGGTTTGGTGGTTCTTGTGTCCAGAAAGAGTCTCAGAGGTTCTTCCCTGCGAGCCATGGGCAAGTGCTCTTCAGTGTTGGGGTCACTGGCTTCACAAACTGCTGTCTCCATGAACTGGAGGGAGCTCTGTGGGATTTTGCAGAGAGAAAAGCTCTGTGATGTGGTTTTTTTTTTTTTTTTTTTTTTTTTGTTCTGTTTTCAGCCTCTCATGTTCTGAAAGGTAGACATGAATTATAAGGACTGTTTTTATCAGACTGGCAGGTCATTTTTAGAGAGAAGGAGGAAGTTAGTCCATCCTGCATTGCGTACATTTAATTGAAATTATAAGTACTGATGAACTAAGAACTCACAGTCTGACTTCTTTTGGTTTGCTTAGCTTTCACTAATACTTCTGAGGTAGATTCAGCCCATAATGTGCACTTGTGTCCCTTGTTTTGTTAGGTCATGTTCTGAGCAGGTGACATAGTTTAAAATAAGAAATTTATAAAAGTGATAAAAAGTTTTTTGTGTAACCGACAGTTTGTTAAACTACTGAGAAACTAAACACGTCTCTGTGAAACACACACGTTAAAGAAGAAAAACCCCCAAACTCTCTCGTTCTTTTCTAGTTAGTAAAAAAGTAACAAGCTCTAACTTAATCTCTTATCTCAACTAGGCTGGGCCAGGCAGTCTTACTACAAACTAAACCCCTTCCTGGGCTGGTGCTGGCCCCTCCTTCTATTAGCCCTGTTCTAGCTGGACTAAACTTTGACAGCTACTAAGCAAAAATCTGAACATGTCATCTGAACATAGGCTCCCATTATCTAAATACGGAACAGGACAGCATCATTCTGAAGCCCAGTGTCAGGAAACTTCAGCTTGTGTCAAAACCAGTGAGGGGAGAAGACAGAGGCTTTATCCTGCTTCCTGTAAGCTGTCAAAAGTAGAATTCAGTAATATGAATGCCATAGCCTGCACCACATTTTTTGGATAGGTTATGTAGAATCTGATGGCCTTCTATTCTGAGATGATAAAGAACAACAGATTGCAATGAAGTTATGGAGGAATTGATTTTCCATACATTTTATAATAGAGTTATGAGTTAATAAACTGTTTGTTGGTTAAACGTCATCCCTAAGTAAACCCAAAATAAAAATTGTCTTCCCCACTGTTCTTGCTGGTCCTTGCTTCACTTCTTTGACAGATTTGCTGGATCTGAGGAGTAGCAAGCTTGCTGCTTTAGATTGACTGTAATGAGTGCCATAACTGGACCTGATCTAGCAAAAATAAATAAACAGAAAATTTATGTGATCATCAAAATTACGCTAATGGCAGCTTGAGTGATGAAACCTAGGAAATGCATTGAAATTCATAAGTTTTGTGTCACTGTGAAAGGTGCCAGAAAACATCAGTAAAGAGTTACTTAGTTCATGTTTTGTCGGTGGGTACAAAGCAGTTAGGATAATGAGAGGAAAGCAGTCTTACTATCTTAGGGGAGTCCAGTAGTAGTTTAATACAGAAAAGGAAGAGTCAGGGGAAGAGAAGTTGTATCACTTTTTAAATCCTCAAACTTTGACCCTGTGCTTTTTCACTGCAATATTATCCCATAAAATCAAAAGGTGGGATCTCTAGAGGTTTTTTTTTTTGAAGGATCATATTTTTGAAGAAAGGTAGAATTGGAAAAGATGCAGAAAATTAAATAGGTTAAAAAGTTCTCACTTGTTCAGCTGCTTTGCAGATAGTTTTAGAAGAGAGCATCGATGTTCAGGTTCAGACTCTAGCTTCAAGCTGCTTAGGTGCTGCAGTGCTTGATGTCTCATCTGCTGCAGAGCAGGTGCCCAGGACACAGAATGAGTCAGAGCTTTAGCTGAAAAAGACGGTAAGGTCTTGGTTCTGTGAAATTAAGAAAAAAGTTTAAAACTCTGTATGTTGAGTGGTTGCCTGATACTTTTATTTGTGAGTGATAACAGTAGCACCACTGCGTTAGAGAAGAACAGCATTTCAGACTGTTGAAGGCTTGTGATGGCTGGCAGGCTGCTGAAGGCTCCCTTCTAGCTCTGTGCCAAACCAGAGGGCAGGACATTGATCAGAGCCATGGCTCAGAGTCCTGGCCAAAATGCCCTGTCCCTCCACAGGAGCTGACAGCCCCATCCTGCTTGGCGCACAATGAAGAGCTTCCTCTTGGCTGCCTGGGGCTGCAGTCTCATGTCTCCCTGCAGATCTGGTGTGGAGATGTCCTTTTGGGGTGCACTTAAATTTGTGTCTTGGGCACTGTTACTGGGGGTGTGAGTCACTCCATGCTCACAGGAAGGGGATGTGCCCCCAGGCTGGAGGAGCTCCCAGTTAAAGAGGATTACAAGTCTCTGCGGGTGAGCTCAGTGAAGGGTGAAGGAGGATGCAGGAAGGGGGCGTGCAGGGTTGGCAAGTGTGTGTGCTGCAGTTTCTGAGTGTCAGGTAAACTCTCAGGCTTTCAAAGGGTAAATCAAGGTGGTGACTGGTAGTGCATTGCTTTCCCAGCTGTAACTTGCTCTGTTTAGTAAATACATATCCCTCTCTCTGAGAGCTGGCAGGGGAGTGACCTGCCCTTTAATCTCAATGTAGCAAAATACACTAGAGCAGTTAGAAACACACTCTAATTTCCCACCTCACATTCTTGCACAGATATGCTTTTAATTATGTCTGGCTTCTTTTGAAAATATTTAGCTGCCCTGAGTGACCCAGGGATTAATTTTTCTAACCTGAATCAATACTAACTGTATGGAAAGCTCTGCTGTCCTGCTGAGCTGTGTGGGCTGTCCAGCAGGCTGGACTTCATCTGGCTGAACATCAGTATTTGTGAGATGGCAGTGTAGCATGAGCCAGGCACACCAGCATCCCCTCTATCCCTTGAGGAGAAAGAAATTTGGTACCCAGAAGTGGTTTGTTCGTTCTTTTGAGGCATCTTTTTTGAGGTGGGATGCATTGCTTTGCTGAGGTGTTCTTTGCTTTTCCTTAATGAGGGTGGGAGCATTGCCCAAGACAAGCCTTAACATGGGTTGGTTTTAACTCAGAGTAGTTAATCTCTGGTTAAAAACCTCTTCATTTCCTTTGTGTTGGTTTGAACATATACCATAGAATCACAGAATCATAGAATTGTTTGGGTCTGAAGGGACCTGATCTAGTTGGATTGGATCTAGTTCCAATCCCCCACTGTGGACAGAGGTGCCTTCCACTAGACCATGTTGTTCAGGGTCACATCCAGCCTGGTCTCAAATATTCCAAAGATTGGATATCCACATCTTTGGTGGACAACTTGTTCCAGTGCCTCCCTTCCTGCGCAGTGAAAAATTTCATGGTAATGTCTAATCTAAATCTACTCTCTGTTTAAATGGTTTTGAATAGAGAATAAATAGGTGGATAGTTTTTTACACGGTTCTGGGATGAGCACATGCCTCAAAGTTTTGTTTCTTTACAGGATGACCTCACTGGCATGAGTACAGCAGTCCCCAAAACACACAGCAGTGTAGAAACATCTCAGCTTGCTTTAAATGATAGGTTGAGAGCTAGCTTCAATCGAGCAAAGGCAGCACAGAGCTCAACACAAGCTCATTTTCCCTGCTGCTTATGTGCACCAAACATCTTGGAAAATAGCATAGACATACTTGTAGCACTTATGGAAGAAGAGTGTTATACATAAAATTACACTAATTAGCTGTCTTTGGGAGTGGTGGTGATTTTCCCCCTGAATGTTTACACCTGGTGTGTGCTTGGGCATGGAAGAGTTCATTTCAGAAATTAGGATTAATGGGTTGAATGTCTTAAGTTTATATAAACACTATATTCAGTGTATTCAACAATTTAAGTTGTTTTCTGTCCATTATTTCCTCTTTTTCAGTCCATTTATTTAGTTTCCTTAAGGGTTTAGTCTAATACCCATTTCTGAAATGCGAAATATTTGTTTCCCTTTTTCATTTTAGGCTGTCCTAAATAAGAGGCCTGATTTCATACAAAAGATTTGTTTCAAAGATGGGTAGGATGGAAAACCATTCTCTTCATGGTGTACACAGCATTGCTTTAGGATAACTTGAACTTCTGCAGTTCAAGAGACATGATTTTATTTATATTGATTTAAGGAAAAGCTTACGGGATTACATTTGCATATTTAATGTAGTTAGAATTTCAGTTATTTGCATTAGCAATTGCTTCACTTCCAGTATTAATAAGGCAGGTGCTTTTGTATAAATAAAAAATGAAAAAAAAGAAGAGAAAAAAAGTAAAGAGATTAGTGCCACAGGTTAATTTTTGTATAAAGGTAATGACTTCGAGGCGCCACAGTAACATTCAGTATTCCCCTAGTGATACCTCGAGTCAGGAAAGAAATTAAATTCTGTGTATTAAGTTAGCAGTGGCAAACAAAATTGAAGATGAAAAGAAAATGAAGGGGCAAGGAAGAAAGCTCAATTCCTCAACACTGCCACAAGGAACACTCAACTCAAATTTCAAGATTTGGTTATTTCCTTTAATGCCCAACAGAAGTGAAAATTGCCATGGCAGCACTGGGTCATATGCAAATCCCTTTTAAACTTGTGGAACTTAGAGTAGGCCTATCTTTTATTAGGTTGTTTGTTTGTTTGGGTTTTTGTTTGGTTTTTTTGTTTATTTTTGTACAGGTTTTTTTGGGATTGTTTTCGGTTTTTTGGCTTTTTTTATTTTTTCCATAAACAAAGAGGCAAGATAGGCCTACTGAAGGGGTGTGTTACAAAACATCTGGATCTTTTCTGCATATTTAATGCCTTATTTAATGCATCCTTTTGTTTTAATGGAGTTTCACTGGGTGGTGTAGATTAAAGCCACTCCTGTGTGGAACTACCTGAAGTCTTTTGCATTAATGCAATGTCAAGTGCTCACTTAGGAGGAAAGCCTGCAGGTGTTTTATTTTGCACCTCTGTCCCTGTGGTGTGTTTGTGTAGCCAGAAGAAGCCAAAAGAAGATGGGGACTGGATGTGTTCTCCCAACAATGCCTTGGAGCTTTCCTCCCATGGAGCTAGAGAGGAATTGAGGAAGTTGTCTGATCTCCAGTAATGCAATGACTGTTTTCCCTTCTTTGGAAACAGAGCAACTCTGTTAGGGCATAGGAAGGAAGCCAGAAAGTCAAATTGTCTGAGAACAAATAATGAAATTAGCTAGTGCTGCTTCCCTGACAGAGCTAATAAATGGGGTAGAAAATATAACAAAAACCACAAATGAAGATGGGGTTGTCTGTGCTTTTTTTTAAGACACGCTGTGTCTAATATATATATATATATATATATATATATATAAATGTGTGTGTGTGTGTATATATATATATATATACATATATATAAATGTATTTTATTTTTTTTAATTTTGACAGTGTCATTTAAAAACAATCATGTGCTTTTGGAGTTTCTGGTTCTTGCCACTGCAAATTCTTTTCCTAAATTATTAAGAGACCTGCAGAAATGTAAGGAGCTTGGCATTGCTCTTTAAATGGGCAGGATCTTGGAAAGAATGAATTTATCTTGTAATGCAGTTATTTCTGTCATGTTCAAAAACCTCTCTGACCAGGAATACTGAATTAGAGCTGGCTGTGGGTGTTAAGTGTCTCCACAGATACCTTTGCTTGTGTTGAAGAAAGGAAAGAAGGCTTAAGGGTGGAAGGTCCTGTCTGTGTTTGTGTTTCCTGGAGAGGAGCTGTCCTGTGCCCAGCTGGCTGAAGAGGACCTGGCATGATGAGTTAAGCAAGGTGCCTGTCCTTGGCAAGAGCATCTTGCTAAACAAAAACCTGTTGCTGCTTGTGTGCTGTGGCTTAGTAAAACAGAACAGAACAGCCCAGGGGAGTGGATGCTTCTCAGACAACTAACCACCGAGCCTGAAAGTCCTGCTGTGTGATGTGAGGCAGCCAAAAACTGGGGGCTGCCATTGCCTATGCAGGGGCTGAGGGCAGAAGGTGCAAGAGAAAGCAGGTGTTGCATGCACTTGGATTTCTTCAGGTCAAACCTTAAAAATCTGTTGCTGCTGAGCACGTGGTGTACTTCATGTGAGTTGTGCTACTATATGCTTGGCCCTCGGGACCGATTGCTATGCAAATGCAAATTATTTAATTAACATTATTGTTTCCGTTTGCCATAATATGATTTTTATGAGCATTTCTAGATTAAAGTTCACTTTAGAAACATAGCAATTGCTTCCAAATTGCTTGGCTGTGCACTGCATTTTAAACCTTCTTAATGCAGTAAGGAATCCTTATCATTCCTTAAGCATCAGATGAGCAGCCAAAAGAAAAAAAATATAACCAAGATGGGTAAATATAACACTTCAGAAAGCATAACAAAAGCCCTGTTTGTTTTGATATGGCAGAACCAGTAATTCATGACTGGTAACAGAACAAAAAATATTGAGAGGAGAAACTTTTGTCTTCTGGGAACTGCCTGTGTGAACATCCAGCTTACTGCTTGGTGCTTTTTTGTTCATTTCCGTGACTTGGAGGATAGCTCACAGATCAATTGAAACACTTTTGGAATAGGAATGTATTGTTCTGGACCGTGGTTTGTCTTGTGAAGTTGTTCATGGTGAAAAATTTGAGAGCAATCCCCTTCATTATAAATGGGAAAAAGGAGAAGTGTTGGACAATGTCATCTTGCTTTGCCCTGTGACAGATTTTTTCCAAAGTTTGCAGCTTTTACAGAAGTTGTTACTTAAGTTCCTGCAGTCTTAAGACTAAACCAGTTTTGTGTCAGTGCATGGAATTCCAGAGGAATGTTTCCATAGTCAAACTTTTCTATCCTTTTTCTTCTGTGGAATTTTAGTGTGCGTTAATTTAGCAAGGGATTGGGAAAAGTCTTTAATACTTACTGTCTTCCACTGCTTTGTGTTTGGGGCTTGTTTGTTTTAGGTGGTTTTTTTACAAATGGTAGCAGAGCACAAGCTTCTTGGGTGTCTCACATTGAAGGCACAAAGCAGGCAAAAGTACTCAGCACTTTCCAGTGAATGTAAAGAAATTCATGTACAGAGGAACATTCAGTAAGCCATGGACTTTTGCTTTGAAAGGGGAAAAAAGTGTCCTGTTACTGCCAGGCTGGTTTTGTATTGCTGGGTCTGAGCAGGCAGTGTGTAGCTGCTGACACTTCCCTGCATATCTCTGATGGTCCTACAGCTGTTGGTATCTGTAGGAGCTGGAACTTCACTCCTTGGTTTGGGTCTCTCCCTGTCTGCTTGTGGCACTGTGAGCCCTTGCAGGGGGCTCGTGAGAGTCGCTGGCTGTGCTGCTGTGCTCAGTGTAAACACACGGAGGAAAAAATAAGTGTATAATTTGTTCCGTCTGCATAATCTAAGGTTTTGCTGCTCACAGCACCAGATCTGAATTTGCCAATCATAAATGGTGCTGCATACCTTTAGTCTTTATTTGTATCTACAAATTTGGCATGTTTTTTACTCTTCCATCAGTTGATATATGCAGTAGTTTATGTCCCTGATTAATGGTTTACCTTTGTGCCTCCAAGTGTCAACAAAAATCGACATTGCAGAAGTTTACCAAGCACTTTTGAGTGTTGGTGAGGATATCTACATAAAATTCAGCCTCTTGTACAGGGCTTGCTGCTGACCTGTGACTTCTTTCTGTTTTTGGAGAGGGGGCAGGGGGTGCTTTCAAGAGCCAGCCTCAGTACAGTAAACAGAATAGACTGGGTTTGAAGTGATTGTATTTTTTATTTTCAGTCTCTCTTCATCCTGCTTGGGGAAAGGGAGGGTGAAGCATTTGATGAGGCATGGGTTAGACAGGTGGCTGGACACAGGGTAGTGTTGCAGTCCTGCCCTCGTCCCTGCAGCAGGGCTCACCATACCTGCAGCAGCCCTAGGTCACAGCCTATCAGCTGAATATTTCCCTTCTGAGCTGGGTGAATTAGAAGATTCCTATTAGGCTGAGATGAGATCAGGGGTTGAGTTTTCTTGCAGCTGCAATACCCTTTGGTATATTGAGACAGGCAGAATAAGGAAACAAGAGTGTGAGACAGTGTAGTTTGAAATGGACTGGAAATACAGAGGTGGGTCCTCGCTCCTCTGCCTGCACTGGGCACTGCCCTGAAGTCAGACCTCTGTGCAGAGGGGTGTTTAGTCTGTGCACACAGGCATGGGGTTGGGGGGGAATTTTGTGCTCTGTTCCCTCCCTCCCCACCTCCTCAGAGAAATTTCATTCACAGCCAGGATGTCCAATTGGTTGATTTATGGTGTGAGGGGTATTTTTTAAATTTTTTTTTCTTCTCTCAGCTTTGCTCTTAAAAAGCCAGCTGAGTTCAGTTCTCCCAAGGCAGAAGGAATATTTTCTGTCAGTTTGATTGATCTGTGAATAACTCTGATGTTCCAAGGCATAATGTTAATAGAGTTTGTGGTGTTAAGTCATAAGAAGAAAATCTAAAAATAAAGAGCAGCTTGATTAACGTCCACAGCCTAAAAAGAGCACTGCTTGTGGAGCGGCCAGAGACTGGCAGCATTTGGAGAGGAGTTTTCTAAAAGGGGGAGCTGGAAATCACTGTGTCTGAAATGGGACTAAATTGTCTTCAGAATAGTTTCCTTAATTGAAACCAAACTGAACTTTTTCTTCCTGGGAGAGTGCCAGTCAGCTGTGGAGCCCATGCTATGTTGCTGGCAATGCCTGGGCTTGGCAAGGGACAGCTGGGAGGGGAGGGCAGGAGGCTCTGGACCTGCCCACTGCCCCTGGAGGGCCCCAGGGGCACTCAAAGACTAAGGAACCTGATCATTGGCATGGTGCAATACTCTTTATTGATACTGCTGGATTTTTTTCATGATGTTTCTGGTCATTCTCCAATGCCTGACAACCTTTTCAATGAAGAAATTTTTTCCTTATATCTGATCTAAGCCCTCCCTGATGCAACTTGAGACCAGTTTATCTTGTCCTGTCACTTGTTCCTTGAGAAAAAAGACTGATCTCCACCTGCCTGTAGCCTTCTTCCAGGTAGTTGTAGACACAATTGGAGTGGTGGATCTTGGTCAAATAGAAATCCATCATCTTGGTGAGCAGGATCAAGACCTAATTGCTGAAGTCGTCTCTTTCTCATTCCTGTCTCCAGAATCCAGAGGGAGCATGTGCAGAAACGCCAGGGCAGGTCTCAGCCATGGTTGGGGCAGGTCACAGCCATAGCCTGCCCTGCAGCCTGAGGATACCTGTCACCTGATGTGCTCTCCTGGGAGGCAGGGAATGAATACTACATGGAATCCATGCAGAATAGTGGTGTTTTGCTGAGAGCAAGCCAAGGTTTTGCACTCTTGCCCAGAGCTGGGAAGCTGGCAGGAGCTCACTGGTGTCTGTGCGGAGGTACAGATATGGCACAGGTGCTGGGTCTCCTCTAGGTGACTGACACTCACCCACCGGAGAGCACAGACCTCCTCTTCCACTTTCCTCTTCCCTCTGTGCCTACTGCTGTTGGTAGCAGGATCCCACACAGCCTCGTGCAGGTTTGTGGGAGCCATGTGAGCCATTCCTGCTTATTAACAATATTCCCTACATGTCTGGAGCTTGTCCTCCTCAAGTGCTTGGGAATTTTGCGTGGGTGACTCTCTCTAGTCCAGATGTGAGTCCCCCTAAAGTCCCTTATGAGTGATGGATAGATGCCATGGCTGTGCTGGCCACAGTGAGGGCTTGGCATTGTCAGCTGGAAGTTATTGTCCATGAGCCCTCCCCTTTGGACAGCTCTGGCTGAAAGCTACCAGAAAGAGGAAGGCCTTTTCTTGATATTTTTTTTCCCCACCCCTTCCCCCCCAGTCCATAGTCCCATTCTCTTAAAATACCTTTTAATAATTTTATCCGAACTAAGTGGGTGTTTTTGGGGGTTTGGAGTTTGTTTCTTTATTATTATTTCTGGATATAAGCTCTGTGGGACGAGTTGTCCTGTGCTGTCAGTAGGGAAGCTATGAAGATTTTCTAAAGATGCATTTAGACTGTGCCTTACTGGGACCATGTGGTAGAAAGAAAGGTTCATGACCTGGTGACTTGGGATATCACTTTCTGTCATTCCTTGTCAGCCTTTCCCTGTGTTTATAATCTTTTTTTAAATAGCTGGGCAAAAAGCAAGCTAAACCAACCAACCAACCAACCAACCAAGGGCCAGGACTGGTAAAACTCTTCAGATTAGAGAGAAATGCATGTGCTTGGAAACCAGACGTGGTTTTATTTGAAACAAAACAGAACAATCACAGCTTGTCTGTAGGAGTCCTTTTTTTTTTTTTTTTTCTAAACAGATGAAACAGGTTCAATATTTAAAAACTTCTAAACTGGTAAAGAATCATATCTTGTGACCACTGATTTCAATTTTTGATACACTGTTGTACTAGTATTATGATTGCAAATGTCCTCTGTACATTTCCTTTCCAAAGGAGTCCCATTCTCTGAGTGAGCTGTATATTAAGTGAAGTCTGGAGCATCCCCAACCAGGTTGTGATTTCATATTAATGATACAATCTGTGTAGGACAGTTCAGTCTTTGGTGGCCACTTCAAGTCTGGTTGGGAAAGTACTGGATCAAACTTGCTGTCATGGGATGGCAGTTCTGACCAACATGAGATGTGTGGAGCAGAAAAAAGTTTGAGATCCTTTTCCTAAAGGAAAGATGAAGTTTTGTTCTCACTGCCTCATCATCAGAGACTCTCTGGTATGTCAGCTGGAGCAGAGGATGGATCCCCACTGAGCACTAGATGTTTGACTGCTCTTGTACCAAAACGAAGGCAGAGGCATTTGAAGAAGTTTGTGTGATGACTGCTTGCTGTTTCTTCTGGCTCTGAATTTATTGTTCACCAGAGTTAAATTCATAAAAATGTATAAGTTGCAGATGGGGAAGTGATAGAGGAAATGCATCATTCAAATATGTGCAACTGACTTCAAGGAAAAAAGCCACTAAGTGGGAAAGATAAGAAATAGCAGAGAGTTTTTTTGTGAAAAAGAACCTTAGATATCTCTACCAAGGCCAGGCTGGATGAAGTTTTAAACAGCTTTTTCTAGTGGAAGGTGTCCCTGCCCATGGTGAGTGGGTTGGAACTAGAGGATCTCTAAGATCCCTTCCAAGCCAAGTGGTTCTATAATCCTATGAGGTATTTCACTGTTTGAGTGATAAGGACAGGAAGATTTGTGGCTGGCTGAGCAGACTGAGATACCGATCTAGTATTGCATTGTGTTTTCTTATGGTACAGGATAATGATGCATTATCTTTCACTTCAGGAAATAATGGCTTAAAAGGTTTTTGAGCAAAGAGGGACTGTAGAAGTAAAGTTAGGTGGAAGTTAGATGAAACTGGCTGGAAGAGATCCTGGAATTTAAAAAGGCTATTGTAAAGTAGGTGCTGGCACTTTTTTCAGGGAGGGTGTGCCGCCCTGTAGCCTTTTTTTCCTAAATTAGAGTTTGCATGTGCCAGTAGAAATTGAGTGGAAGCTGAGACCTGTTTCCTTTTGCAGAGTCCATAGAATGCTACAAGGTCCAGCTTTGGGCACGTCTGCTGGAATGTTTGGGATCAGTCCTGGGAGGTTTGTGCTGGGCTCTCCCACCATGGGTTGTGCAGAACTCTGTGGTGCTCAGAGCAGGTGAACTATGGAATAACTTACTGTTTCTTCACAGATCTGTCTTCATAAAGTAGATATCCTGTCTGTCATGCCTTTGTTTCTAACAGGCTCCAGGTTTTATGCCTGTCCTGTTTCAGATCTGACATCACCAAGGAAGATGGTGAAAAGGTTGTGTATTGACTGCCTGGTGCTTTGAGCCCTCTCAGAGTAGCATCACTCACCCACCATGGTGGCATTTATCTGAATGTATTGCTGGTGTGCTAAACAATTTATGGGAGATGTTATTAGCGCCTTGTAAATCCCAAGGACAGCTGAACACAGCCTTTTATAGTCTGTCATAGAATAGCCTTCTGTTCATGAAAGTGTGAAAATTACTGGTTTGCATGTACACTTCCTTATTGAAAAACAGTCTCTGCTTTGGTAAATGTCACTATTATTTTAATCAAATTAAGCTTCCTTTACACTTTTTGCAATCTGCTGTTAAGAAAAATCCTTTATTGAGCATTCTTAATACTTTCTTAATCTTCATGGTCCAGAGTGCAGTTGGGGAGGAAGAAAAAAAGGGGCTTAAAAGTGGACACTTTCTCCTAACTATTCCACATTTCTTTTTAAAAACTTTTAATGAGAAGCCTTCAATTTTCAGTAGCAACCCATGTCTTTAATATTCCTGCATTTTTTTTTTCCAGGCCAAAGTGTGCCATTAAAGAATAATAATGTTCATGGCATTCTGTGTATTTATAAATGCAAAAAAAAGAATGGGCTCAGATGGCACGATTGTAAAGCTTTCACTCTCTTTGTATGTGCCACATGCATTTGATAGTGCGAAGTCTGAACTATACATACAGCTTTCTTATTTGAAGGGACACTTGTCATTTCTCTTTTATTTTATTTGCCTCTGCTTGGAGGCAGCATGTATTAAAAATCATACTAAGTACTTCCACCAATGCCTGATGGGACAGCTTAGTAGTTTAGTCATCAGATGTAGAAATATCTGCCATTTTCAAAAATTACGACTCAAATGCCTCTCAGGATCTGTCTCCTCAATACTGGTGGTACTCTTTTGTTAGGTTGGGTTTTTTTCCTGCAGCATATGAATCCTGATCAGTCCAGGAGCTTTGAAACCAATGCTGGGTTTCAAAGCATCTCTAAGGCTTGTGGAAATGTTGGCCAGGCTTTCTTCAGTGGAACAAACACACCATTTCTGTGCTTCACAGCTTAGGAGTTGGTAAGGAAGATGCCTACACAGGAGCTCTAGGCTTCCTGCCATCTAATTTTAGGGCAGCTTGAAAAGCAAACATTTAGTAGAAGCAAATGAGTTGAGCTCAGTCAGCAAAGGAATTGGCTACCAAAAAAGAGAAAGGGGAAAAAAAAAAAAAAAAAAGGACAGATTTTGGTAGTAGTCCTGTGTCAATAAATCACGTCATGTGAAGTTTCAAATATTGATGGTTATTTTCTTTGACTGTCTCGTGATGTCCGTTTTCTGAAGTTGAGATGGAGACAGGAGAGTAGAACTGCCAAGAATTTCTTTTTATCTCCATTTTCCTCCACTGAGAAAGCTAATTGTATCGCTTTCTGAACCACTTAATTCATTGCCTGTCATGCTCTTCTCTCAGTGTAAACTTCCTTGGGGCTATCGCCACAGTCCCAGCAGAGGAGGAAATTAGGGTCTCTAACAGAAATAACCTACAGCTTACATAGCATAAACAAATATTGGAAAGCAAACACTGACAGGTTGGGGAAAAGTGTTTTTTTAAAAAAGGAAAGTAATAAAAAAGAGAAGATTAAATGCAAACACAGTGCCCTGCAGTGTTTAAAACACTTCCTTATAGTCTGTCAGGCTCCATGTTCAGGACCTTTGATCAGGATGGAGGTTGTTTATTTCCTGTACAAACCAGCTTATACATTGATCAATGCATTGTTGATATAGTGAAGGTATTCATTCCCTTTACTGGTCTCTTTGAGAGACCTTGGATTTGACGACAGTATTGTGAGCACTAACATGGGTATCCAGTCTGGACGAAGTACAAAAAAGAAACAAGAGGATGGAGTTGATCACCTATTTAAGGGAAGAATGCTTGGAGGGGTTTCTGTGGAAAGAGGTGCAATGGAGTGAAGGTTGTTCACGCTTAGAAGAGATCATTTGGGAACCATTGGCCTAAATAACCAAGCTTACTGTGCTGGGAGGGTCTGCTGCAGGAGTCCTGTAATAGGAGTGGTTTCTGACTGGTGATACATACCCTGTGGAAGGGAGAAGACATTAATAGTAAAAGAAACCAACAAAACAAAAAAAAAGCCTTCGAAATTTACCGTCTGCCTTAAAACTTTGCTGCATTTTGGTGCAAGCATTTAGCATGTTCCTCAGGGTGGACCTGGATGCAGAGCTATGCAAAGAATAACCTTAACTTTGTATGCACAGTAATAGGATCTAAAATAACTGTTATTAGAAAGGCAAACTTGCTTAGCTGGAAAGTGAAGGGTTATTTACTTTTTGTCCCGACTCTTTCACCTCTGAGGCATTGGGCTTAAAGTGACCTGCTGGAGATCTGTAATGAAGCTGTGCAGTTTTCTGCCACTGGATCTTGTGGATGCCAGAAGTTTTCGTGCCATCAGATAGCATCTGTACAAATTCATGAAAGAGAAATCCATCAGATGCTCTTAAAAAGAGAAAAACCCCCTCTAGTTCCTGAAATGTGGGAGCTGCAGATCGCTCTGTTGCTGTCTTTAGTTATTACGATGGATTTTGTCTGGTTTTACTCCACCGTGCACATTTTGTTGTGGACCACTATCGGGCAGTATTTGGGTTAGGGAAACCTTTGGCCTGACCTCTGTCAGTCACTCTTGTGACTCATGGAGCAAAGGTCAGCTGCAAACCACACTTTGGGAACCTCCAATCCCCGCTCATTTTTAACAGAGCACTAATTCAGTAATATTATGGTTACTTGGACTACAGCTGGGTGGGATTAATTCCGTTTTCCATCTCAGTCCACACGTTTCCTTTGTCACATAAAGTTCTTTTCTGTCTTTGTGAAGCACTCTGTAAAGCACAAATAGTGGCTCTTCTCTGATTTTGTGTGTTATTTCATCTAAAAAACTAGCCCCCCAGCATATATTTGAGCACTGCTTTGGGTCTAGTGGGCATTAAGTATAGATGCTATTATCCCATCAATTATCCAGGGGGAGAAGGAGGTGAGATTCCTTCATCCATCATCTTCCTTGAAACGAATGATGCAGAGTAGGAGCCTCCTGCTTGCAGAGAGGGCAAGCTGTTATCTGTTAATGTGGCAGCATTTCTCCAAATGATTAGACTGTCAGAATTGCAGCAATTTGAACACGCTGAGCAAGCTTTCCCATACACAGGAACAAGATGCTGGCGTTGGATTACTGAAGAGGAGTAACATGCACTGGAGATTGACAAGTGCTTGGCAAACCCATGTTCCTGGGGCTCATCAGACATTCAGAGCTCTTAGGCAATGCTGGTGAAGAGCATACTCAAGTGGCTTCATCATAGCCTGGGTGACATCTGGTGACATGCAGTTAGGCCTGTCATGTTTTTTGGGGATGAATTCATTTTCACAATATTTGAATGAAATCCACTTATGCAAAGTGGAAATATTCTGGCATATGCAAGTGATTTTCAAGACTAATATTTTTGGTCCATCTTGTATTTGGTGACAAAAGTGTAATTAACTGCACTTAGCCGGCCACGTGCTATTTTATGGAGTAGTTTTCCAGATTTCTGTGCTTCTTGCTGGCTCTGCTCCTCCTCTGCTCCCTTCTCATCCCTACAACTGTTGGGATGAGGAGGAGGGAGCACAGGTATACTTGGCAGTTTCCTGTAATCGTAACTGGGGCTCTGAAAAATGTGTCTGCTGGCAAAAGATGTCTCTTTTCTCCCTCCAGCAGCTGGAGAGTTTACATTGCACTAAACAGAGGCTTGGACACTAAGTGGTTTTTGATCCTCTGATATGCTCTGCTTCAGTTGTGGAGTATACTATTGTTTCTCTACCAAGTTAGTAGGTTCTTCTGCTTTGGTGTTGCTGAAGACAAGTGTTGGCAATTGGGTGGTTTAGGTTTTTATTTTCCTTGACCTCCGAAGACGGCTGTGGGTTTGATCCTGCATGGCATCCAGGCTGAACTCGGGTTTAGAATGGGTTAGGAGTCTGTTAGGAGTTCTCTTAGGAGTTTTAGCTTGTTCTTCAGCTGTCTGTGACAGAGGTGTGCAGAAAGTAGCATTTAATTGTACAGAAAATGCTTCTATGTTAAAAACCAAACTGCAAGCAGCACATTTTGCTTTTCTAGCACTCCTCTTCCTGTCAGGTGTCATTTTCTCTGGTGAGTGAATGTAAAAAAACGTGTGTTTGGGATAAAAATCCATTTTTCCCTGAAAAGGTGCTTTTAAAGGAAAATTCTTGCTTAGGTCTATTGAAAAATGCCCTTTCTGGAACTTTTGGTGCAGTCTGTGTTGCACTGAGGCATAGAGGAGAACTGTGTGTGTGGACCAGCATGAATCCATGAGATGCTCCTGTTCCAGGGAATAGCTTAAAGTGGAACCCTTATTGCAGGACCTCACACATGGAGGGAGAAGCTCAGAGATGTGGTATCTGACTGCCTGACCCACAGCAGCCAGGGCTGTCCTGCATCCCATGGGCCATTCACCAAAGGCTCTATGGCATGGCATCAGGCCCAGCTCCCTGCTCATGACCTTGCACCCTGGGGCTCTCTGCAGCCTTCTCCAGCATAGGAGGAAGCCTCTGCCAAGCAACAGAGATAAAACTTGGGTTATTTCAGCTTTCTGATCTGAAACCCTACAGCCAAGTAGTAGCTGTGTGCTATATGATGCCAAGGTTTTATGTTATGGATACAGCCAAGCTGTGCCACACACTTTAAAGCTGGGTGGAAGCTCCTTGGCCCTGTTCTTCTGATCAGTACTGTGTAACCTTTTTGCCTTTAATACCTCTATTGAAGAAGACCTTATGCAGTAAACCAGTGCAAAGTGTGTGGTCCTTGCAATAGGTAAGATGTGAGTTGCAGCAGGACTGCAGGAAGGCAAATCCACTTTGACATTTTGTCCTGCTCCTGGTGGGAGCATCCCGAGAGCCACTGATGTGAAACACATATTTAGCAACTTGGGTAGGGGTAAATCTGCTTTCTGTAGTCCTAGTCACACCCAACTGCTAATGATTGTTTTGCTGAAAGGGGCTTTGTGTGTCCAGCTGTGGAAAACAGGATGAACAAGGGGTAAAAAAAGCTAAAATAGGGTTTCCAAATGTTCCTCTGCAGCTTGTGCTTCTGAGTCTTAATGCATACTCTGGCTTAGGCTCCACTGAAGACTTGCCTCTTGGAGACAGGCTGGCAGGGCTCAGGTGTGCTGCAGAGGCTCAGGGCAAACTCATTTCACGTTAGCCTAAAGCAGCATGCCAGATGAAGAAGTATTGTGAAACTCTTGTTTTAGCTATTTACTTCTGTGTCTTGGTGAGAAGGTGATCATGAATGTAAACCCTCTTCTTTTTCTTTTTTTTTTTTTTTTTCCCCTAGTATATGCTGTTAGGATGAAAAAAACCATCCCCAAAAACCTCACATAAACTTACAAAGTGCCTATCACTAGCCAAGGATAAAAAATGTTTCTCGTTGTTAAAATTGGCATTTTGAGAGTACCATCAAGGCATTTTGGAGAATAGAGGTGGTTTATTTTTAATGAGAAGAACTAAATAATAAAAAATGGTAGCCTTGGAGAATTGCAGATCAAAGGTTTCTTCATTGTAAAACAAATGAAAGGTTTCAGTCCTAGAAGTGATGAATAAATTGGTAAATTTTTAATAAGAAGAACAGGCTATAAATGGTAATATAATTCTTTGGGGGAGAGAATCATTTAAGCACTGTTTAAAAAGTCCAGATTTTTTTCCTGTGGAGATTATAATGATAACTGAGGGAGGACTGGAAGAGTGTGGCCAGGGCTGTTGTGCTCAGCCTCAGTGCTTGTGTCCTTCCCAGTGGTGGGTGGAGGGAGATGGATGCCTGTGTGCTTCTTGCAGGAGATTGGTTGTGCCCTTTTCCTTTTTCCACCTGCTTCTGGGGACTTCAGCCTTGTCGGGGGAGAATGGAATGCTTAAAATAAAGAGTTCAGACTATGCTTGCCAGGCCCTGGGTGCTTTGGCTTTGCAAGAGGCAAAGCCCAGGGAGGAAATGATTGGGTCCGAGAGTCCTCTGCCCCAGGCCACCCCTCTGCTTAGTGCCAGGGATGTGTGGGGATGTGGGATAGGAAATGAGCTCTCACGGAAAGAGCAGATTGGCTGGGATGCTGGTGCAGAGAGGTCTCAAGCAGCACAGGGCAGGCAGGATGGGAGTGACAGTGCTGGGAGAGGAGAGCCATGGCCTTTGTTGGGTAAAGCAAGATTCCAAAATGTAGACTAGAGAAGGGGCATTTAATGGCGTTTGCCTAGGGCAGCTCACTGCTACCAGACTGACAGGCTGATGGGTGCTGCCACATTTGCATAATAGCAGGGCTGATAAAGGCCATGAGGTCCCTGCTGATTGCTTCTCCATTGCCCACTGCACACAGCCCTTGCATTGGGCTCATCCTCCTCTCTGCAGCTATGACCCACTTTTCACTTTCCAAACCCGATTTTATTTGTCATTTGTGGAATAGCCTAGCCCAGCTCTGCGAGGAAGCCCTGTCAGCTCCTATATGGTGTTCCTGCATGGCCAGTGGCTGGGACCACAACCCACTGCTGTGTCCCTGCCTGGACCATGCCCTGGCACATCTGAGCTGCCACTTTCCCAGTCTGAGTCTTCCAGCAGCTGTCACGCTCACTGACTTTCTCCCCTTCCTTCTCTTGGCAGTGTTTTGAAAGTTAAAATAAAGAAAAAGAGAGGAAAAAAGGGAAACATTTTCCTCTTGCTTGACAATAATTCCCTGATTCTGATCTTCATTTGCGTTTCCATCCCCTGCCAGTTCTGTCCCCTTGCTTTTGTGTCACACCTTTCCCACGCCTGGTGGACGAGGAAGCTCCAGCACAGCCGTGGTGCCTGGAGATTGACTCGCTTCACAGAGCCGGCTGGCTGAGCCGTGCCTCCTGTCCCTGGCTCACAGCTGTTTGGGAGAGAGAAATGTGCTGCAGCTCGCACTAGTGATTGACTTCTGACTTCTTTCTGACTCCTTAGAGCAATGCAGGAAACGAAATGAGTTGTATTTGCAAGATTTAGAACAGGATCTTATTTGCAAGTGGTTGTGTCTCTGTCACAGTTGAGTATCTTTGATACTTTCAACAAAATAAAAAGCATAAATTGCCCACTTTGACATAAACAAAAAGGTATGCTTAGTAAAAGCTATGGTTTTTGATGAATGTTGCATTTTCATATCAGAATATACTGTAGTGGCTTAGAAGGCATGGGACTTATTAGTCATGGGCATAATTTTTTGGTCAGCTTTCAGCTTACAGGGAGTCACAAATGTATGTGTGTACTTGTATGTGTGCATTCAGACCTTTGCTGTGTCACTGCATTCCTGGTGATATGCCTAAGCTCTAACAGCTGGTCACAGTGGTAGAAGGCTCCAAACTGAGAAGCAGGGTTGAGCTCTCCAACTTTAACCCTGTGGGGACTGCAGGTGCTCAATGTTAATACTATGAGAAATTTTAAGACTTTTATTTGTAGCTTAAATGCAGCACTGCCCCTCCGCCCTTTGCACCCTTCCCCAGCCTTGATAATGAAAAGTGCACCTATAAGGTTTCATCATTTAATTTCTTAGTTTGTATCAACTTCAGGTGGTAAGTGGATCATTCAGTGATATCATTAAGAGTGTAACTGAAGTTGATTCCACTGTGCTGACCCCAATTTTATTTTTCAGCCTTGATGTTTGACTAAATGTTTGTTTCAGGTGGATTCTCCCGTCCCTTTTAAGTACTCTTCAGCTTTACTTCATCTGGCTGTTCCAACTGGTTGTTGTTAGCCTGAAATCAAACCTAACTCTTGAAGAAGGTTGAAAAATAATGTCTGGAGGTTGCATTGGTACAAAAATGGTTCACCTTGGGAAATACATATCTATATCTAGCTTCCTGTTCTCTTTAAGAGGTTAGGGATCTGATTCAGCCTCGTGTTTATTTTGCAGCATTGCTTTGGGTAGAGCTGCTGCTGTTTTTTCACTGATGTGTGAGATCAGAGCATGCCTTGTGGAGTTTAACTCTTTGCACTCACAGCAATAAGCTATGAAAGCTTTTGAGCCAATTTCCAGCCAAGTGATATTTGCTGCTCCCGTTTTTCCCCTGCCTCTTTATCAGGGCAGCTGAAGGAACTTGAACCTCTGGAGAGATGGCAGTGAATGCTCAGAAGGAGCCCAGGCTTGTCAGTGTAGCCTTTTTATCAAATAGGCTTGTATGAATCCACACATTTAGGCAAATTTTATTCAGTTTTGACCCAGTGAAAGGTTTTGCTTCAGCAGAGAAATAAACCCTTTAAATCTCATCAGCCTGGATGTGTTAACAGTGCTAATGCACACAAACCTGTAAGTTGTATTGAGTCTGCCCACAGTTCCCTCCTCTCCCAGAAGCCTGGCTGCAAGAAATGTGCAGAGTGAGCTAGCACAGTGAGAGTTGAGACTTTCTGCAATGTATATGAGGATGTTACTGTCTTGAGTATATTTTAACTGGACACTTCCCCACCCCCTGCTCTCCGTTTTTTATTATTTCTAACATCTGTGTTCTAAAGGAAGACTGAAAAGTTTGTCTGGCAGCCTAGAAATACCTGGATTCAGACGATTATGAATTTTTTTTGCTGGCCCTTAAATACTTGCCTTCGCTAACACTGCACTCTAGTGACTTGCTCCATTGTGTTTGCTGTGCTCGCTCTTATCTTCCAGATTTGTGTGCCCCTAGATATTGCTTGTTCAGCTGCTGCTGTTCAGCTTAGCTTTTCAAATTCTGGTTGCCTGTCCATGCTCCAGCCTTCTGCTCATAGCAGAGGTTGAGCTCCTGCAGCTTTTTTCTGACCCTCTTACACCTGTCTGAGTTGTGAATCTACCTGAGCTGAATGTGTGGCATTGATGGCAAAACTGCTAATGCCACTCAATTCCAACTTTGGCAGTGATGGAGAAGTAATAACTGAGGGATTACACAGTGAGTGCTGGACAGAACATCATTTAGTGATGTGAAATGCATTTCTGGCTTGGCTGGAAGAGGCTTTCATTACTAGCTCTCATACATTTCCAAAGGGCTGCGTGGTATGTTAGCTTTCTTGTGGTATTGGTTTTGAATAACTTTACATGAGTTTAAGGCTTAGGAAATGGAGAGAATATAAAGGGAAATACAGGAAATGTGACAATCAATCAGATAGCATATGGAAATGAAGATTGACAGGAAAAGAGGTCATAGCCATCAACACTATTATAGCAATGTGCAGAGATAAATCCAGAATCCATGTTGCAAAACTGTTCCTTTAATTGGAAAATGGAGAATTTCTTGGCACAGTACTTAAAGTGTTGGAAGTATAAGGTATGTATAAGAGAAATGATATTTTTCTTTTTTATACACTCTTCTGTGGGCTAGCAAATGTGAAATATGGTTACTTATGAATTCTGTTCATTTAAAAGGACACTTTATTACCAGCATTATGACTTAAGTTTCCATAATTAAATTCTTTACTTGTATAGCTGAGATTAGATTAAATTTGATCTTCATACTTAGCACAATTGGTCAATTTGGATCTTTGTTCTTAGTAGCCAAAGGATCACAGACTGACTGAGGTGGGAAGGCACCTCTGAAGGCTGTCTAGTCCAAGTCTCTGCTCAGAGCAGGGCAAGTGAGAGCAGCTTGCTCACAGCCATGAGCAGTTGAACTTGGAACATTTGCATGGAGGGAGGATTCATAATCTCTCTGGGTAACCTGTGCCAGTGCCTGACCACCCTCATGGTGGAAAAGTGATTGTGTGGTTTTCTCTTGCATTTAAAAAGAGTTTCCTGTATTTCAATTTGTTCCCATTGTGTCTTGGCCATAATAATATTCCTCATGTAAATAATTTGTATTCAGGCTTTTGTTAAATTATGTTGGCTCATTCATCCTTGTAATTTTCTGAAAAAATTAGCATTTTTTTTTTTTAATAGGGAATGTGGCTGAATCAGGGCAGAAATATTTTTTTTTCCAGAAATCAAAATGGGAAGTTAGGTCTTCAAAAACTAGTGTATATCATTGAACTCTCACCACTTTCTGCCTGCCTGCCCCCCACACCCCCATTTTTATATATGAGAGGGTTGTTGATCCCCCACCACCCCATAAAGGGTTATATTTATGAGCAAATAATATTTTATAAGATCTTTATTATAAGTTGCCTCTTCAGTGGATGTATTATGTCATAAAATTTATTAGATACAAGATCAGATTTCTGATTTTTTAAGAGTGTCATAAAAAATAAAACTTCTGTGGGGAGAAAAGAAAGGCAGTAACGCAGTAAGATCTGAAGCTTCTTTCCCCACTTTCCTCTTCCTTAATTAACTTAAAATTGCACTGGACAATCCTCAAGTAATGTGCAAAAGTGGCATTTAATAGATAGAAATTATTAAGAAACTTTCAGCTGTCCTCTGGGAATATGCCTTAGTGCTTCTATGTTCTTAAGGCTGCCAAAAATATCCCCAGTAATTCTCAGACTCTTTTGGCAGATGAAGGCAGAATGACTGGTTTTACAACAATCAAGATCAGATGGTGGCAGATCTATCATACACTTTTCTATATTAAGAAATATGTACACTGGGAAATAAGCCGTGATCATACGTTCCTTCTCTTTCCATCAATTTGTTGCTCGCAAGTTACTGTTAGCATTAGCATCTGTGAAAAATGGAGGACAGTAAGGGTTCACATCAGTCGTGCTCTACGTGCTTTTTATTTCAAGAATTCTTAGTGTGGTTTCACTGCTGTCTCAGGAAAAAAAAAATCGGTTTTCTCTTTCACCTAATATTGAGAAAGTGTCAGACACACTTTGATAGTTCCGTGGCTTGAAACAGTGGTGACCACAAAGAAAAATACACCTTTTCTGCTAGGTCTTTGTATTTTCCAGTGAGAGGTGAGCTTATGCTGTTGGCAAGAGAGACTGCCTTTGTTCTGCTAAGATGTATCATTCTAGCCATGGATGAGTCTTGAGAAACAAAAGCATTTAATTTTCTCTCCCAACCAAGTGATCTTGTGAGAAACTACCGCTGACACCACAAAGCATTTCTGCTGCACTTGCAGGAACAGCCTTGGCTCTTTTTGTATCTGCCTGTTTCTTTTGAGGACTTCCTACACCTTCTTTCGTCATTTTTGTTCTCCTAAGGGTTTTGTTCTTAGGAATTACTTTTACATTTTTCTTGGAGTTATCTTCAAGCAGTTTTCTAGTTCACCAGATGGACTTGTAAAGGTGCTTCTGCATAAGCTTCAAGTAAGCCTGATACATGCCTGTAAAATTGTAATTCCGTTCATGCTGAAAATGCAAAACTTTCTCTTGTCAGGGTGTGCACTCAGTCTTGCTGATGGTTGCTACCATCACAGTGATTTGTCATCTCCTGTTTGAGGATGTAGTTTCACCAGCTAAAATGGACAGTAGTGTCTGGATCCAATCTTAAATCAGGATGACCCTTATTTTCCTTCATTGTCTTGAGTCAGACTCTGTCCAGTCAGGCATCCTCTAGTCAAAGATAAATGAATTGGCTCAGATCTGAAAGCTCTGGACAGAGGAGTCATACTCGTCTCAGTTCCTTTAGGTAGTTTGTTCCACAGCTATAATTCAAAGCTTGACTTTTGGTCTGTCTGTCTTGTTTATTGGTCTACATGCAAAATAATAGAAGGATTCAAAAATTCCATTTCCTTTAGTTGGAGCTTTGTAATATAAGCTCCAGTTACTTTCCTCTGTTATAAAGAACGCAGGTCTGGATTCAGGAAACTGGGATGCTGTAAGAGCCCAGAAGTTTGATGGTGTGTTATAATTATTCAGGAGTCTGTTGATGGGAATGCCTGCCCTGGTGTTCCCAGCATCTGGCCTGTGTCAGGCTGAGAGGGAAGCTCCATTAGTTTTTTTTTTTCTCTTTTTTTTTTTTTTTTTTTTTTCCTTTCCCTCTGATCCAGAGGATAGCCGCAGGAGGATACCTCCCTGGCTCCCAGCCAGACCCCGGAGCGGTGCTGCTTTCCTCTCGGTTTCCCCACGCGGTTTGTGCCTTCGCTCTGCCATCTCCTTAGCAACTCGGAGCACACAAGCACACAGCCCCCGGGAGCTGCAGCTCTATTTGTAGGCAGCCCAGCCTGGATGAAAATTTCCAGAATGCTCTGGTAAGGCCTCTATGGGCACAAAAAACTTATGGGTCCTGCTAAAGGATCTGGCTTGGCACCTTATCTCAAAGTCCTGCCCTTTGCAGGATGCTCAACCTTTGCAGTAAAACACACTCACTCTGATACATAGCGAGGATTTGGTGTTTACATAGCTGCTTATTAACGTTTCAGGAATCATGTTCCCTGTAACCCAGGTTAGGAAGTGAAATGCAGGTGCAAAAACAACAGCCTGGGGTAATATCATGTTGTAACAGGCAAAGTCTCAAGGATGATGCCATGTTTATGATGTTTTGGGTTTTTTTATTTTCAGGGATATGGCTTAGTGAAATCTTAGAAAACAGGAGAGGAAAATATTTTTTCTGAGCTTTGTGGTTAGGTTACTTTTTTTTTTTTTAATTATGTTTCTTCAGGCTGAATTCTACATCAAAACCAAGATTTAATCACTGGTTATATTGCTTACTGTTGTTCTGCAAAGGTTTATTGACTCAAGCATTTCCCTTAGTCATGTGGCTGAGAAATTAAGCAAAGAATGTGTGGTGGTGCTAAGAACAACTCCAAGTATTAAAGAAATAAATGATAAACAATTAACATGGGTTTGTTGATGACCTTGAGTAGGACACCTGTTTTCATGAATTTCCATATATACTGAGCTAAAACTGTGACACTCCCCTGAAGGTATTTAGTATTTATTGGGAGATAATACCTTTATAGTGAAATCTGATGAGCTTTTTGGAGGTCCTGAAGTTACTATATATCTGGTTGTATGGCGTCTTTGTACTTTTTTATCTGGGCAAAATCATAATTAAAGACTTCCATGGGATAGTGAGTTTTTTCTTTAATCCTTGTATCTGGACCTCACATAACAGTATAGGAGAATTTTGTGTCCTGATCCTAGGGCATCCCTCCCAGATATCCCTCATAACCTGCATTCTCTGCAAAGGACTGCTAATGGGAATAGCCTTGGAGGAAATGTCACTCCACTTCTGAAATACTCTTTGATGTCTCAAAGTCACTACTGGAATTGTTCTCCTGGATACCGTGGTGAGAAGATAATGCCTGTCTTAGACTGGAGTAGCAAGGAAAGTCCAAAGCAACATTTCACCTACTCCACTTGGTAGGAATACAGGAATTACTTGCTTTTGTGTGTGCTTCCACATGCAAGGATAACGTGGTGAGGTGAAGTCGTGCGCTATATAGGCAAGGGTGATTGACAGCCCAGCTGGTGCAGATCAGTAATTGGAAATTCATTGCACATAAATCTTCTAATACTTACCATGAGACATGGGAATGAGAATATCTGAGCTCCAAAGGAGTTAACTCTTTCAGGGCCATCTCTGAAGATGTTCGGCTTTCCAACTAGCAAGACTGTTCAAATATTTCTCTTTAAATCCTTCATTTCTTGTTGTAGCAAGAAGAATGCTGGTGGAGGAAAAAGCCACCACCATGTGCTTCAATTTATAGCATTTAGGTGCACAGCCTTAAATATTTAATATTTATTTCTCTTACAAGTGCAGATTCAGATTGTCTTGGAAAAATCATCTTTTTATTTGGTGGTGAACACATTTTTGCCTCTACAAAATGCATCTTGCACATGTTGCCTGCCAATTTCATGTCTGATTTACCTGATTTGTGTCTCCACATTGGTGGGCTTATTGTATGTTTGTCCATGTGCCAGCAGGCTCTGCAACTGTATTTTAAGAGGTCTGTTCATGTCTAAATATTTATATTCTTTTCCATGAGGCTGAGACTGATTGTATGTGCTAGCAACTTCATCCCTGCCCCTCCCCCTTCTTCCCCCAGTCCAAGTGTGTGGTTTTGGTACATTTTCCTTCTCACTTGATTTCAACACTCGGGTGATTTCCACAATACAGTTTAGAATGTATAATTGGTTTCTGGTGACCACATTTTTTCTCACTTTTTTTGGACTGCCTCCTCTGTTACACACATATTTGTCTCTTCATTAATGTCAACGTGAATTACAGATGAGAGGCTAAGTGTGGATAAATTAGTAACTACACGAAACGGAAGGCGGCATTTAACTTTGTGAATTATTTGTGTGGGCACAGGACAGCTAATGAATACCTGAGGATCTGAACAAAACAGCAGTGCCAGCGTGCAGGGCTCCACTGTCAACACAGTTCACAGCGTGGTGGCTGTGGAAGATGGGCTCCATGGGGGGCAGTGCAATCCTGCTGGATTTTAAGGCCCACTCTTCTGGAAAGTGCTGTGGGTAAGTGGAAGTGCTGGTTGTGGTTTTGGAGCCAAAAGTTGTGCTTGCCTTTAAGGAACAGTTGTCTGTGTACAGTAAAGAGAAGACTAAATAGTTTGCATCTCAGTCCATAATGTATTGAGACTTCTCTTGGCCCTTAAAATGGTGTAAAACAGTCCAGAATGGTGTTTCTTGCTGTAAAAATACAGCACTTGGATGAAAGCCTTCCTTCAAGATGGGCCATGTTCTCTGCTTCACTGCCTGTGGTAACACTTTATTCATTTATGTCGGGAGAAAACCTTTTGTCTTCAGCTGAGCAACTTCTGCTTTGCTTGCGGTGCCCTGCAGAAACATTACAAGAGGTTTCCTTAAAGGGAAGCACTTGGCTATTTTCTGAGCTCGCTTTCAAAGTACTCTGAATTAATTATAAATGAGTAAAGCTGTCTGGCTCTTGATTACACAATTGCCTATCCTGGATTCCCTCTAATGAAATGTAAGCTGGTCCAATCGCAGTAAAAAAGGAGATGCCTTCTCTCCCTCCCTCTCTTATGATCTGAGCTATTCTCAGGTCTACTGGTTTTTTTTTTTTTTTTTTGGCTGCAATTCTGCCAGCCTTACATTTCCTCCCTTCTTTCCCTGCTACCTTATTTTTATTAGTCTTTTCTTATGGCTGCACTTAGGCCCATACCCTGTTATAATTTCCATTTAAAGTAGTTAACATGCAGCGATACAGTGGCTTTTTGCACTGAACTAGCACAATGCATTTTATTTATTTAAAGGATTCTAAGTGCCTATAGTGTCTAAGTGTTTGACAAACACATAAAAATACACAGTAGTCAAGCACTTAGCTGCCCCAAGAGGATGGGTTTCCCTCTGTGTCTGCCAGGAACATCCATAAACCCTATTATTCATGTATCCCGTAGCTTAGTAACAATTAACCTGAAGTCTTTGCTTTCTATGTGGCGAACCCTGACCTGTTGTCTCCATCATTTGCCACAACCTGAACCTCAAAGGATATGCTGTATTTTATCCCATTTTTCTTCTTCTGCTCTCATTTTTTTATAGTGCTGGATATTATGGGCTCCAGTTTTGAATTTTGTCACATTTTAACTTGGTTTACCACCTTCAGATGGGGTGGGAGATCGCTCAGTGCAAGTGACATGGATGTCCTTTACTCTGACATTTTTATTCTGTGTAAAATACCAGAAGTTAAGGAGCTGTGAAGTCCTCATTTGGACTGTAATAACAGTGTATAAGCTAAAGAACCCAGCCTGAGTTTTGGAGTGGAGGTCATTGAGCCCTAGCCCGACTGAATCACGGCACACATGGTGGAGATGGTGTGCCTCTGTCTTCTTCTCATTGAGGCTCTTGGCCTGGATGTCCAGCACTGCTCTTGACCTTTCTGCTTGTTGAGGAAGGATGAGTTCAAAATGAGTTAGGAAAGTGGCAACCAGGGCAAGGTAAATTTATTCACCCCTGCTCCTCTCCCCTTTTCTTGTGTTGGTTTAGCGAGTTGAAGACAGGCTATGGAAATAGATGAAGCTGTGAATTTTCTTCTCATGACAATATTGTAGAATCTAAGGAAAATAAATTATTCTGGGCTTTGTTTTTTCATCTTTGCTGGAGATAGTTTACTAAGAGCTTGGAAGTCTTCCTAAGGCTGGCTGAGGTTTGCCTTGAAAAGTAGACTGTACCTGCTGAGTTACCATCGTCCCTGCCTTTGGGATTTGAAGCCCATGTTGATGAATGCATTTAGTCCCACAATTACCAGAGGGCTGCTAAATACCTATTACTGTGCCAGACTTGGAGTCATGTATATTGAAACTTAGTTGAAAGGGGAGACATGAACCTTTATTGTTTTATTTTTTTACCGGGGTGTTCTCTCTTCTACCAATCCACCAAGGTTAGACCATCCCAGCTGCCTTTTTCTTACAGGGTGCTGGATTTTTTCATCTGCTCATTTCTAGCTCCTTTACCAGGACCTCTAGCCCTGAAGCTGCTTTTGTGGAGTATCCATAGCCTTCAGGACTCATTCCCACAACTGATGCTTGGGTTTGATAAAGGCATCAGCCCTGAGAGTTTTAACCTTCAGCAACCATAGCAACCAGACTTGTATCTTTTGAAGAAATAGTCCTGAGATCAAGTCACTTTAAAGACCCATGCTCTTTACTTCAGAAGACCTCCCCAAAATGGACTGAAATTGTCACTTGACGACATTCAGGAAATAGGGCAGAACTTGTAGAACATTTGTTCTGAGAATGACAGAAACTGTCGAAATTGTAAGACAATTACACTAATGCAACCTCTCTTAATAATGGGAACATCAGTTTGGCTGTGCTGGAAGTCTGTTAGAAATAGATGGTTTTTCAGAGTGCTATCTCTATTTTTTCTTTCTTCCTCTCTAAATGGTAAATGAGACCTATATAGGCAAACCATAGAATATGAGGCATTTCTGGGGGGAGGGTGGATATGGGAAGAGGGGAAAGGAGTGGGGAAGAGCTTTGGAGAGAAGAGCATTACCAAACCAGTGGAGAACCATCAGAGGAAAAAACTGTCTTTTTACCTATTACTCTGGAACTAACATGCTTGACCTCTAGCTTGACCTTCAGGGATGTTCATGAAATGGGAGGGTGAGCTCAATAATCACCCCATCCTGGTGTACCTGCAGATCCCCTACAAACTGTATCTTTCCAGAACCTTCCCAGGAGACTCTCAGAGGAGGTGTCCACTTATAACAAGGAGTGGTTTTGACTACTCTGATGCAACGCATATCCTGAAAATATGCTGATGAAGGTTTTGACTGCTTGACCACAGTGACAGGGTGGTGGTGGTTGGATGTGCCAACACACTTTCAGTTCTCTTGAGCTGGCTTGCAAAAGGTGCTTAGAAAAGTTGCCACTAAAATAAAACTGGAGAAGGAATAGAGGATGCAAGCTTGCAGTGAGCGGGAGACAGATATCATAGGCGTTTGTGATCTCTTGCCAAATTTATCCATCTCTTTTCCCACATTCTCTCTCCATTTCTGAGGAATGACGCTTAGCAGTTACTTTCTGTCTTCGAAGGTAATAGATGTGAGCATCTGTGATGTGGCACAGTTTTTCATTTGAACTGTTATTAGCATGTGTTGAAGATATATATTCAAGCAAAGTGACACTTAAAATATATTCTGTGTTGTATGCCAATATCCTATAGAAAGGCCTGATGTATCAGTAACCAAAATTAGCAATGGAGCATACTATCATATAATCTTCTCAGTGAAATCACAGACCACTACATAGCAATTTTCTTAGGCACTTGTAATGCTCTTATTCATACTTATTTTCCCTTCCGACTATCCCACGTAGTTGCTTCTTCAGTAGACTTTGGCTGGTATGTCCTAACCATCACTGCAGGCTCTTTTGGCTCTGTTAAGATACAAGTCTCTCTCTGCTTTTGAGCCAGCTCTGTCCCTATGCTGCCAAGCTGGAGCAGTGGGGGAAGGTTTTCTTGCTGCAGAGATGGAACCAAAGTGTGTTAACTCAGTCTGAATTGGGAGAATTGATTGGAGGTGTTGTACAAAAAAACTGCTTAAGAAGAGCTCTCTCCTGTGTTCATGTTCAGAGTGAGCATGGAATAGGGATAGGGATGAGACATACATCATGGAACCCTAAACACCTGGTAAGATTGACTGCATCAAGCTGGCAGCAGCATCAGCCCAGGCTGACTCAGTGGGGCAGGCAGATGCCCCAGGAGCCGTACTGCACTACCCGTAGCTGCCTTAGGACCAACCAAGCGGTTACAGCTGAATAGTATGAATTTCTTCCAATGTTATTTTTAATTTTCTTTTCATTTCACTTCATTCTAGAAGGAGCTCCATCTTCCCCAGTAAATTACAGATCTTTCTAAAGCTACAGTCAGAAGCATTAGAAATGTGCCAGCTGCTTTAACCAAGCTTGCCTGAGTGGCTGCGTTTGCCATGAAGCCACGGTAACAGATGCTTTATCGTGGTATGGTCAGTGGTCAGAGCTGCTTGGACCCTGATTAGATTTATGTGGTCTGTGCTGATACTTGTAGCTTCACTGTTGTGAACAGTCATGCTGTTCTCTCCTGTTTAAAGGTGGGTTAGGTTTGCTTCTCTGTGCTGCAGTCAGATTTTGGTACAGTGTCATTTCCCACCCTGCTCATGCAGAGCGAGAGCATCTCTGGTGGGAATGGTAAGAAATAACTATTGTTTTCTAAGTTTGCGTTCTGTCATATTTTGTAGGACCTTTCTCAGGAGGGTAAGTTTTGCAGACTCATTGAATAAAGACTTTAAAAAGTGAAAATTAGAGCCAGTCAAGATGGTTTGGTCACTTGAAATAAAGTGCCTTTAGAGAGTTTGGTTGCGTCATGAGGATGTAAACAAGAGTTCCCAATTCCCAATTCACCCAAGTGTGGTTGATTTGGCATAGAGTACAGCGAGCCCCTCATGCCTAGCTGGGAGGTATGAACACCTTTTCAAGAGCTGGGGCATGGGAGTGATGCCATGGGCACTGCAGCTCCATTTGGGATTGTTGGACCTCCGTGGTGGATGCTGTTGGGGAGGTAATCACCCAGCCCCACAGACTGGCAGCTGCACATTACTGAAACCCAATTTTCAAATAGGAAATTGGCCTTTTATCTTTGGTACTTGCTACATAATGGTGCAGAGCATTAGTCAGCTGAACCTCACCATGGTTTACTGCCTGGCTGTAAATTGTAATTGGCTGACTAACCTCCTCTGATGTTAAGTGGCTTAAAAGGTTGTTTTTCCTTTGTTTTAGTTTAGGTTTAGTTTCTGGCTTTATGTGTTCTCACTGTTTTTCTGATACTAAAATGTAATTAGAAATTAAAAAGAACAAAGAAAACCTCCAACCCTACTGATGTACATTAACATGAATCATCATCTCTTGAAAGTGTGTTTAATCCAGAGCTCTGCAACCTGATATACATCCCCTTCATTTGGTAAATATTTAAAATATCTGCAGACAGTTTTTTACATTCTTGAGCAAAGACCGCATCACCACGTGTTCAGCTTTGTTTCTGTTTTTGAGTATTGATTTTTATGAAGCTGAGGTGTGTTAAATGTTCTCTCTTCTTTTGTAGTTTCTAGTATCTATTGTACTATTATGAAAGCAGATACAAAGAAAGAGAGAATTTATTTCCTTTTTAATAATCAAAATGAGTATATTAGAAAGAAAGTGTAAGCAACTTTAAATAGTGCCAAAGGCTGTAGTCTTTGAGAACAGTTGAATTGAGAGGTTTATATAATGAACAGAGTTGATGATGCCTGTAATAAAGTGGATTAGCTGTTAGAAATTCTGTTACACCATTTATCTTTACTTAGTTAATCTTCCATTCTTGCAATTTCAGTCATACTTGCTTGGGGGTACCCGGATAGATGGTGGTTGTCCAAAAAAGAGGGCACATTTTTGTTGTCCAAAAGCTGGCACTTCCAAGTGTAGCTTCCAAAGGAGACAAGAGAAAAATTTCATAGCTTTTCCTCTGTATCACATAGTATTGCCCCCTTAGCAATCATTAGTTTGGGTAGTAATACTGACTTCTTTCTCTTTTGGTAGCAACTCTTTTTCTTCGATGCATCTTTCCATCTCGGAGTTCTGCTAGGTATTCCTTACAGCTTACATGGAGTTGCCTTTCAAGTGAATAAAGCAATTTCTGAGCATAGTGCTTCTTCTTCCGCATAATTTTAGGCTAAATATGTCCTGTTCTGTGGATTCTGTTTGTGTGATTATCAGGGCCCCATGTCTGATGGTGGCAGCAGTGGTGGCTGTGTGTGGGGTGATGCTGATGTGCAAGGGCTGTTGCTGTCAGGTGAGGTGTGCAGGGGCTGTCCAGGGCAAACAAGACAGCACAGGCAGCTCACCAGGATCTCTGTGCATGGCAGATTCCTTTTAGAAGCCTCTTGCACAGGTCAGGACCGTGGCACATCCCTCTTTCTCTGCCTCCGGCAACAGAAAGGTTTGTTTTGTTGACAGCCAGGGACCGGGACCTTCACTGTGACATTCAATTAAGAGGACATTGCCCAATAACTTGGTCTGATCCTGGCATAATGGCTTATTTTGAGAAATGTTGTCTATGCCTTTTTTTTCACACTGAAGAGGTGTCCATTCACTGAATTCCCCACTGGCTTGAAATGTCCTACCAAACTGGGACTGTAATTTTTACTGTCGAACAATCTTTAAGTTATTTTCTAGTAAAATAGTGTGGATTTTTATTTGCAATAAAACTTGATAGTGAATACAAATCAGAATTTTTAAGGAGCACAGGTGTTCTGTAATACCATGAATAGTGCTGTGATTCAAACTTGAGTAGTCTAGAATGGTGTTAGTATTTTTTAAGGAACAAAGCTTTACTTTAAAAATATGTCAAATTCAGTTGATTGTGTTTGAAAGAAGAACAGTCTTTGCAAGTAAGGGACTTGAAAAGCCTGGAATCAGTTTCCTGCTATTCTCCAACACATTTTGTATCTCCTTGGGGAGGCAATTTAGGCTTTCAGTCATCAAATCATCATCTCCAAAACCAGGGTAATAAAGACATTCTTAGAGCTTGGGAGTGTTGAGATGACAGACCAACTGATAGATCATTTATGGGTTCCAAGAGCCCTTATGTGCCCCTGTGTGGCTGTAAACCTCAACCTATGCCAAAATGCAGCTACCTGCTGGGTCTCCATAGCCAGTGTAGATTCAGTATATTACATCCTTACTAAAGTGGTTTTTTTGTGTAAGCAGTTTGATTGTCAGGGTGAGGGTGTGTGTGTGTTCATTCACTCTGATGTTGTCCCAAAGCAATTGCGAAGTGATTTGATCCCCTTGCTGAGAGAAGCATTTTGTACAAGGTTTAGGCCACTTTCAGGGGCACTTTAGCCAATTAGCATTGCCCCCTAATTCAGGGTAGGGGACTAAAAGAGAAATGTCATTCTGCAGACTCTGACTATCAGGTTGGTATTACCAGTGTTCTCTGTATCATGTTTCAAATCCAGTTTGCCATGCGGTGGTGCTAAATCAGTAACAACTGTGAAGCATGATGATCTACATAAATTCCTGTGATTTCTGGCCAAGGTTTTTTATTTTCCTCTCTTTCAGGTTGTCACCTGGTGTTGTCCTGCTTAGTGCCTGTAATCAGGGGTACTTCTTCCCTGATCCTACTTTTTCCCTTCCCTTTGCTCAAAAAAACCCATGTCAGCTAAAGGATACTTGTGAAGTGCAGCATCTTCACCACAAATACAGGTGCAAGTACATGAGCCTTGAATTACCATAGCTCAAGAAACATGCCTTCATGTCTATAAGCAGTATAGCTACACTCTTTTGGATCTTCCCATTTAAATAAACCTTTGATTTGTGGTATTTCTTGGGATAGTTGACCACTTCTTGAGATTTCTGCATACCCCATGTTTATCTAACTATGAAGGATGTTCCTTGGCATCGTAAGGAATCGGTAACAAATGGTGTGATACTTGGATCTACTCTTGTAGTCACTAACAGAAATTTGTCCTGCTGCTGGGTTATTTCCCTCTGTTAGCTAGAGGGAGAATCATAACCTTAACAGTATTTAATTGGAGGCCTTTTGAGTTAATTAATTTAACTCTTCACTGCCTTTGATCGCATGGTTTTATGAGTATTTTTAATTGATCTTATTTGTATGGAAATGTAATCTAACATTAATTTAACAAGATGGATTCAAATCAGTGGTCAACCCAGCTGCTCAATCAAGGATATTGCTCAGTGCTATTTTTGGGTTTAATTTGAAGATTATGGCCACCCTAGAAACAAAAAAGGAACAGCAGCTACTGGTGCTGAAATCCTGTAATTGTAGGCAGTTTGCACTGATGGATACTCTCAGCTAGGAATTGTACTGGCCACAGCAAATAAATATGGCTTTCTTCCCTTTCCACTGAGTTTTACAAATACAAATAGAAATATGGAAAGGGAAGGGGGACCACTTAACCTGTAAATTTCAATCCATTTGGATTTAAGCAAACCACCCATTTATTCTTAGATTAATGGCTTGCAGGCAGACTCTATCTGTTGTGGACTGTATTGTATTAATTTGCAACTGCAAGAGTTAATGCTAGTAATTGCCTTTCCTCTATAGAGAGAGCCTGTAGTAGGTTGTTTTTACATGGCAATCTGTGATTGATAGATCGGGGAAAACAGGACCAAAGAAGGTTACTGCCTCCCAACAACTTCCCTCTTCAAATGAAAATAATTTGCAATTTGTAGGATGCCTTGCCACACGTGCTTCAGGAATGAAGCAGTAAACACACTAGGCTGCATTCCCTTAAAGCAGTGAACCTCTTACTGCCTTTCTTTCACCAAACCAAACAAGTCGTGTTGTTGGGAGTCCATTGAAAACAAGTGTGCTGGCGAAACAGTCCCCAGACCCCTTCAGCAAACTTCCTGTACGGCCAGGCAGCGGACCTGATGAAAGAGCCTGTTTGTGAACCTTTGGATTCCTTCCATTGATTTGTAAATCCACTTTATTAAAGTACTGCCGAAGCTAGTGAAATGAGCAGCCGAGGGCTCCCATCAAGTTCCTAACAAATATCTGATGCAGCTTGGATCACTGGTACTGGCACATGCTTTTGAAATTGTTTTTTTTTTTCTGCTGTGTTGGATCGTTTCGAGACTGGGGGAGTAGAGACGTAGGAGGAAAAATGCAGTCTCCATCAGCCACGCATTATATGGCTGCTTTATTTTTCAATGCTGCTAAAAGTCCTCTTATTTAATATCGATCATACCAAGGAGCCAGCAAAGTACAGTGTTAATTGGGTCCACTGGAATTCTTGTCCCCTGGGAGAGAGAGCTTCCTAGGCAGGGAGGGCGGAGGGAAGGAGGGAGGGAGGGAGAGGAGGAGGGAGGCAGGCAGGGAGGAGGGGACCCACTGTGCGCAGCATAAAATGTAAGTGCACTAGACATCAAGGCTTCTGCTTGCATCGCTGGGAAGCAGTCGCGGCGGTTCCCACCCGCCCCCCTTTCAGAAATTAGCCAACTATTTTTGTTCTTTTTTTTTTTTTCTTTTAAGTCTGGTAGTTGTTCTTGAATTAGCAGCTCCTTTCTTTTATTTTTCTTTGCTTTTTCTTCCCCCCTCCCCATTTGCGGAGGGCTTTTTTTTGTATTTGAATTGTTTTCCTCTCCTTTCTGCAAAGCTGCAAAAGCTCTGCTTTGAAAACTGCTGCCCCAGAGTGCAGTTGCTTAGCTGTCCTGTCAGCATTGTTCTAATGCTCATTCCATATGTATGTCACATAGGAGCAGTACCCTCCTCCTCTCCCTTCCCCCCAACCATGCATTTGATTTTTTTCCCCTAAAGACCGATTTTTTTTTATTTTTCCAAAGGAGCTTGCAAACAGGGAAATTCAAACTGGATGTCTCTGTGCTGTGGTTACTTATATAGCCAAGACCACATTTCTCTTAGAAAAAGTGTTAGCTCTGTTCCTTCTTTTCCCTACTCTCTCTTTCTTCCCTATAAGCACAAAGGCTTTAAAAACTAAGATCTATAGTTCCTTTTTCTTTTTTTTTTTTTTTTTGCGTTACCGTGACAGCATGTATCTCTGTTGCTGAAGAATGAAGCAGGCAGGCTGGAGGTTTTTTATGTTCAGTGCTTTTGGGACCACTAAAAAGAAGTCTGCAGAGAAATACGTACAGCAGCTGTGCCAACCGAGTTTCTCATGACTGTTATCTGTCACTTATTCTGACTAAAAGGTAAGGGGTTCTTAGTATTTTTGTTAAAGTCTTTGTGCATTGTTTTTGTGGTGTCATTTGACATGTGCAACTCCGTGGCTCAGGAGGGAGATGGGTTGTGAAGATTTTTGTGTTAAGGTATTATAGGTCACCCAAGCAAAGCTCTTTGCATCCAGAGGAGAAAAAAAGATCTTGTTTCTTGGAATTGTTTCCCTTTTCATCTCAAATGGTTTCTCCAGCTTAGCTTGCTACTGATTGAGACATAAAGCTGGGGCATTATCGCTGCTGCTTATCTTTTCTGGTGCTCTTTCTCTACCTGGGGAGCACACACAGCCAGCTGGTGTGTGTGTGCAGATGTGGGGTAAGGCAGAGCCCCGGTGCATGGCAAATACTTGGCGACGTGCATGTTCTCCTCTCTAACTGTAACTAAATGTCTTCAAACACCCTTTTCAAGGTAAGAATGCCTTAGTTCAGCACACTGCAGCTTATGCCTGTTTAAAATTATTACTTGGATTACAGTGCATACTGTGGAAAGTTATTAGTTTCCACAGAGACCATTTTAATTGGGGGGTATGTGTGCAGCGGTTCTGTTTTGTGCTTTCCATACCCTGCTTGTGGGGGAGTATGAAATGTTATTTTCTTCTTAATTCTTGGGAAGGGTGAAGTTTACACTGTCTGTTAGGCATAGCAAATGAAGTTATAGCTGAAATCGATTAAAGCTGTGGAGAGGCATAGCCTTACAAGGCTCTTCAACTTAGCCTGAGAGTCAGAAGATACTTTATTAAAATATTTTTTTGCTCTGTATTGTAATATACAGAATTGTATGCAGGAAGGCATCTTCACCAAGAAGAATTAGTAGTGAATGATGCCTGGACTGGATCATTATGTCATTTATGTGTTAGAAACCTGTTTAATCCACAACCTTGGTGCTCACTGCTTTTTTGTGCCTGTGTGCTGGATGCATCTTTCAACAGCCTCTTAGTTCAAGAGGGCATTGTTTTATAAAATGTGTTAATGTGTTTCTGCTTTGCAGGCAGGCAGAAGTGCTCACTGTAACTGTCCCCTTAGCTGTGACACAGCCCATTATTTGGCATTTTGCAAAGGGCTGATTTTAGGACTTGCTTTTCTTTCTTTCAGTTATTTGTGTTCTTACTTTTTAGCTGTTAGTTCTCTGCATGGAAAATGTATCTTAAGTGTGCTCATTTCTCATGCTTTGCAATTGTAAGTGGCTGAGACAGTTGAGCAACCTGATTTAGTGGTGTCGCTTTACCAGGAATGTTGGATTGCTTATTTGAATAACCAGGAATGCCACCAAATATGTAATTACTTTGAGAACAGTCTAAAAATACAAAGTGTGAAGGAAGAGAGAAAAGTCCTGTCTGCAGGCATACATTTCTTTCTGTACTGTGCTGTTTATAAACATTATTTCAAAATCAGGTATTTCCTTACACATGCTTTGTGACTCTTATTTTTCCATTATTGTTGCATTATATCAGCACTGAGAAAACAGTCATTTAGATAACAAGTTTTCATTGATATCCTTTTTATAATACAGAAAGCAGTATAAGAAGCAGTAATAAGTTAAATTGGCATCTGCTAATTATGCTGAATACAGATTGTGAGCTCTTCAAGTCGTCCCTTGCCTTAATGCTGTTAGCATATTTTAGCACTGGCAACCAAAGGAAAGAAACTGGAATGTTCCTGCTTGGGGTTTTTTTTAGGGAAAAAAATATGACTTGTGAAGAAGTGTGAAGTTAATGTTTCTGTGCTGGTTGTGAACAGAACATCATAAATAGTTTGGTAGCACTTGGCAGAATTGCGATCCCTAAGAAACTGACCTGCTTGGTGATCACTAGAATTAAATGTGACCCTTGGAGACAAAACCATTGTTGTCTGATGGAAAACTTAGTCTTAGGGCAGGAGAAGTTGGAGAGTTTTGTTGTTACCAAACACATGATTCTTTTGGAAGCCTAAGAGAGACAATTAAAAATATAACTATTCTGAGCTTAGTTGTGGTTCTTCATACTGTATGGCAGTTTGGCTCGCCTCCTCTCAACACTGGATGGAAGTCTTGGGCTTCCGTGGAAGCAGGAGAGCTGCGCTCCTGCCCAGGTGTGCTCAGCTGCGCTCCGTGCGCTCTCCCTGTGCGGCAGCGGTGCTGCTGCCGGGCCGTGGCACGGAGCGCGGGCGGCGGTGGCAGTGCCAGCCCGGGACACAGCTCCGTGCCGCCCGTGGCCGCGCCAGCGGGACCGGCAGTGGCGGCGGGTCAGCCGCTAGAGGGGAGGCGAGAGCCGCTTATCCCGGTGCCTGGCACCGCCGGGGGAACACCGGGAGCCGCTTGGCCACGGGCGGGTGTGCACCGAGCACGGGCGCAGCCGGCATCCCCCGGGTGCCGCGAACATCCAGCGGTGCTCGCTGGGGCGTGGGGCAGGCTGATGCAGGTGCTCTTCTCAAGGAGCATCCTGCTGCTGGGGTGCGTGGTGTCCTGAGACGGAGCAGAACCGTGCCCACGCTTCGTCTGCGCTGGAGTTCCTGCCTGTGGACCTGCCTCTGTGCACAGCCTCCCTCTCGCCGGGCTCCAGCCTGCAGAAGAGGAGACTGAGGGGAGATCTCCATGCTGATCATCTTCAGCATCCTCGTGAGAGGAAGCAGGAGGTGCAGGCACTGATCTCTCCTCTCTGGTGGCCAGTGACAGGAAACAAGGGAATGGCATGAAGCTGTGTTGGGCAGAGTTTAGGTTGGATATCAGGAAAAGGTTCTTCACCCAGAGGGTGATTGGGCACTGGAACAGGCTCCCCAGGGATGTGGTCACAGCACCAGCCTGACAAAGTTCAAGGAGCATTTGGGCAGCACTCTCAGGCATGTGGTCATATTCTTGGGGGGCTGTCCTGTGCAGGGCCAGGAACTGAACTTCAGTGATCCATCTGAGTCCCTTCCAACTCAGGATATCCTACAATTTTTACCAGTAATGATGAGTTGATACATAGATCTACCCTAAGTTGTTTCATCCTTCTGTAGAGAACTTGTGGCACACAGTTTGTGGTACTTGCTCTGTGTGATGGGGATGGGCACAGTGGGAAGTGTCCTGTGTGGGGAGGTGCAGGGCTCAGTGGAGAGAGGAGAGCTACCAGCCAGCGAGTGCTCCAAGTCAAGGTGTGTTTGCTTAGGGATGGATGGGCAGTGCAGGAACTGCCTGCTTTGGATGTTGGTGTGTGTTATGGCAGTGCTGTAAATCTTGTCTTCATATGAGCCTAATTTTGCTAAAAGTGGTGTCAGAGTCTTTTTAATAAGACATTATGATTTTGGCTTCAGTTTTGGGTTGTCTTACTCTCTTATGTGCATGTGTAAAATGCAAAGCATATTTAATGAGGGAATACTTCAAATGCTTCCAAATTAATTAAAAACAGTTCCACATCTGGAATAAATCCAGTACCTTTAATGGATGGCTTTAACTTCACGGTTTTTCCCTCTTGTGGGAAGCCTTGTGACTGTTCCTGTGTGGATGCTTGTGAAAACTGGAGTAGCAGAATCCAGGCTTATTTTACAAAGGAGAGAGAACTAGAACCCACAGAGATCAGTAGAATCTTGGCCTTTATTCCAGCAGACTTTGATAAGACCTAATAATATTATATGATTATATGATAGGCCTGTGTATGGTCAGGTTTTCTCAGGGTACCTTGTTGTGAAGGTAACTGCTAATCTTAATTAAAATTTGTTGTTTCTTGTGGTTCAACTGCTGTTTAAATTTACACAGGTTTCAGAGGGGCTTGAATTAGGCACCACAAACAAAAAATAGTGGTTTTATAATAAGCTGTTTTTTTCCTTCTGCCTTCTCTGTCCCCAGAAGTAAAAAAAAAAAGATGAGATTTTTCTCTGTGTGAATGTTGTGATTTAAACTGACATAACTAAGTGACCTAAAGATAGGCTTATTGCATAGATAAAAAATGCAGGGTTGGGTTGTTTGAACTGCATTAGCATCAGAATAAGAAATGGCAGGGCAAGTTGGCTGAGGTGCCCATGCAGAACTGGGGAGGGTTGTTCTTTGGAAAGCTTCTGAGCTGGGAATTCTTTTCTGAGCCATAAATAAATAAATCTGTGTCCTGAACAGTTAATGAATGCAGGAGTCTGGGCAACTTTAAGCTGTTTGGGATATTTAAGAAACCCACATGGTGCTTTTGTTAGTATGGTTGATTTCAATTTTTCCCCCTAATATTTCCATTTTAAGGTTTTTGTTGCGTTGATTTTTTTTTTTTTTTTTACTTGCCTTATTTATGCTGAAAGATGCTGTTGGTAATGTTTTTGCCAGCACTTTCTGTGACTCCTACAGCAGTTCTGTTGTATGTTGCACAAAAATACTGCCCCTGAAACTTTTGATTCTTGAGCTACGGATGGAGATTGCAGAATTTTGCCCTTCAAGTATCTTGTCTTTGGAGTTGTCCTCTGTCTGCTTGTGCTGGATCCTCTGGGGATGCCAAGAAAATTTTATCTTGCAGGGATCCTACTGTGATTGCATTTACAGCCTTTCCAGGGGTACTCAGGGTGTTTTGCAGACCAAAACTCATTAAACCTCATGACATTCATGGCAGACAGATAAGCAGAAACCATAATAAGTAAACTAAAACAGGAAGAGGTGAAGAACTCAAGTTTCCCATGGTAATGAACAGTGACATTCCCACTGGACCAAGCTATAGGTGCCATGTACCTCTGAAAATGAGGGTGCTGTTGACTTGGCTGGAAGAGCTACCCTTTTGGCAGTGGATTTTGTGGAGGTAGTTAATATTTACAGTTTTGGTTCTAGCACCTGCCTGTTAAAGATTGAATTAATTCAAATTACCTTAGAATTTCCTTGCTGCTAAGTTCTTGGTGACTCTGCATAAGCAGTATCATCTTGGGAAGTTACTGAAATGTCCTCATGCCCTTCCAGGCTTTTTTTTAATTCAGAGTTTTCTGAATCAAGCAGCCTTGATTGGAATTGTAACTTTTTGCATTAATTAAAAAAGTGCCTGACAAAGGTGCACTAGCTCTCACAACACTGGCAGGTTGTGACCCTTACTGGGTTCTGACTTCATGGATGTAGCATTTCTAGGTATTCCACCTTTGAGGTGGCTTTTAAGAGAGGTTTGATACTCTTGGCATTGCTGCTGTCAGTGCTGTTGGTCATAGGCCAAATAAAAACACAATGCTGATGAAGTGGGTGAGCTGACCATACAGTAAAATGGAATAGGTAGATGCTTTGAGTGCACAGCTGCTTCAAGTGCAAGAGTACAGGGCAATGCCTTTAGAAGATAAAGGGTTTAGCCAGTCTGCTAATCAGATAGTTATGGTGCTGTAAGCCAGATTTTTAGGTGTACTGATACAATGCAGAAATTCCCATTAGGACACGCTGTATAACTGGAATGTACTGACAGAGAGTATGGCCCTAACTTGTACAGCCTTTCAAGAAAGCATTTTAGGCATAGGAGCCAGTTAAAAGGTTAATTGGGTGAGATCTTCTTTGTGGTATGTGAAAGTGAGCTTTGGAGCTTGAGAAGAGAAAGCAGCAGACAAAGCAGTGAGGTGTTCCAGGAGATGAAGCTGTTCAGGGTGGAAAAATGAGGATCAACCCTACACAATATGGAAGAGGGGAAGTGTAAAAAAAAAAATAACAGAATAAGAAGATGTGAAAGTTCTTTAAATTATACAAGACACCCCCCCCCCCCAAAAAAAAAAAAACCAAAAAAACCCAAACAACCAAACAACAGTGTAAGTGGAAAGAGCAGGGCAGACAAGTTGTCTTTAGATCTTACAGAGATGACAAGGGTTATTCTGGGAAAGGAATAAAGTTTGGGAAAATGTAAGAGACAAGGCCTGAAAGAGGAGGGAGCATGAAGGTCCTGGTGGAACCTCTTTTACCAAATCAGCATCCCTGAAAGCATCCAGGATATTGGCACAGTTCTGTTACTATGTGTGTTGTCGGTCAGTCATGGAAAAAAATGAGCCAAAAAGGAATGTAAAGGTCACATAGAAGGACTGCGGGGGCATCTGGAGAAGCTGGGATGTTGAGGTATGTGCTCCTATCAACTGTCACAAGAACTGGTAGAGAGGAGTACCAAAGTTCGTCCTTAGCATGACAGAGTGGTTGTTTGGGGGAATAAGCTGTCACAGAAATCAGGAGAATAAATGAATTCTTGCTGAAATTGAGCTGAGAATCCTGGGGTTTGGCATGATGCTCTAAGTGCTAATACCAAAAAGTAGGAGTTAATTTTGCGTTGGCTTCCTTACTGTAGCCTGCCTTCCTACGAAATATCCCAGAGCTTGAGCTGTTGATATTGGAGCATAAGTATTCATTTCTGAATTAATTTTAATAATGTGGGAATGAATCAATAGGCAGTAGTGCTTGGTGCCAATGAAATGGATTTCACACCAATGGGCTCTGGAGAAGAGCGCAGTTTCAGTGTTTCTCCTATTGCACATTTCAGTTTGCTGAGAACCTGGGGCAAAGGACGGCATCTCTGCTTCATTTATTGCTGGCTGTGCAGTTTAATTAGTGCCCATCATTACTGAACAACTCCCATGAAGGTGAATACAGGCTTAGAGAAGTCTTCAGCTCTGCAGAGGAACTCTGTGACTAGATGCTAAGAAGGGGCTGTTCATACATGGGAAACAAAAGGGCCCTTTATGTAAAAGTAGCTTGTTAGCTTTTTGTTTTAAAGCTGTAGCATCAGGGGTGTCACACACTAATAAACTGGCCAGTTCCTCCAGAGTAGACATTCTTGGTGGTGATTTAGAAGGTGCATTTATACAGTAGTCTCCAACTTCATTACTACGCTGTTTCCTTGGTTACTGAACATTTTGCATATAATTACGAGAGGGATCTTAACAATGCTTCGTGGTTCTAATGGTTTTAATAAAAGTTTTTCATATTACTTGGTTAGTGATTCTCTTTTTCCTTTAATGTTCTGTACTGGAGAGGAAGAACAAAAGGAAGTGATTCTTGTCAGCTAATTTGCACAAATTCTTTTGAGCCAAGAACAGGTTTTATTTTTTAGGGTGTGGAAATCCTGCTTGCTATTTCTGGAATTATGTTGCTGAATGGGTTGTAAATAGGGGTTAGAGCGCTACTATTCATTGTAACATGGAATTCACACTGTTTGGGAACAATTTTACAATAGTAAAGAAAAAGCTGTTTAAATGCTGGGCAGTAAACAAAACTTGTTATGGGTGTGAAAGCATTTAAATACTTCATGTGTCTATTTAAGGCTTGGGTATTTTGATAGTGTTCAGTATGTTTCTCAAAGGTACTTTCTGCTCTTTACACACCATCTTGGTTGCCTCAACTCCGGCTGTTGTTTAACAAACAGTTTGAGCTGCCATGGACATGGAAGGGATCCTGCCTGCCCCAGGCACCCGTTCCCATCTCCCTCCCTCCCTTTTATTCACAGGCATATTTGCAATAGGGCAGCTCAATCCCTACTGAGAACAAAATCAACAGAAAACAAATAAACAAAACCCAAACTAAACCAAAACAGCAATAACAAAGAGAAAACCAATGCCAAAACCATGGATACACACACAAGCAACAAAAAATAAAAATCAAGAAAGAAACAACAGGAAAAAGCAGGGGGATTGAGCCTGGGACAGCTGCTTTGGTGGCCACGGTGGCTTATCCTGCTGTAAAGTGATCGCCAAGCTGTGGCATGAAAGGATTATGCCTGAATATAATTAGGTTTAGTTGTGCAGAGTTTCTGCAACTCTTGCAAAGAAGTTGGTAGGAGCCTCCAGGCTTTGGTGGTCCCATGGCGATTCACTGTCTGTCATGGCCCTTCACTGGTGCTGCATGTGGGCATGAAGCTCTGTGTGTGTTGCCTCCATGGTTTTTGCACATCTCATTGTTCCACTGGCTGCAGGGGATGCTTTCATATGCACCTGAGGAACATCTGCTTAGGAGCAGTATTTTTGCATGTCAAAAAAAGAATTAATGCTTTCGTGTTCTTCAAGACCCTGTCAGACCTTGGGATATTCCCTAGAAACACAGCAACAAGGGCAACAAGGGTTTAAACTCTGAAATGTCTGTAACTGTCACAGGCTGTGTACATGAGATATGAGGGCAGCTGGGTGTGATGAAATGGGCTCTGTGTGTGTACACAGTCAAACTAGAAGTGTGCTGTCTTACTGGAAGCTGGTTTCAAGTTCAAAATGTTGTGGGTTTTTTTAGTGTTGAAAGAACTACTTTATATTCCTACTGTTGCTTTTTCTTCAGAGAAACAATATATTGTGTAGTTTCGTTTAATAAAATAACAGCATTTTTCCAAAAGCCAGAGAATACAAAATTTAATTAAGTGGCATTTGAAGATAAATTCTAGGGATGCATATGAGAAGGTTTTTTAACAGTATACTCAGTTTTATTGAAGTCCTCACAGCAGCTTTCATATGCCGAAAGCTATTGGCAGTCTTTTCCCATCAAAGTGGTACAGAACAATATTATATACAGATATTTTGTCCTTACCCATAATAGTTTCACAAGTGAGGCATGCTGCTTTTTTCCCCCTTAGTTTTGGATCTGTAAGTTTGCTTTGTAAGCTTATGCACTGCTATTTTATATAACTTTTTTTTCCCCCCGGCATAGTTTCGTCTAAAAAACACAGAGAAAACAGGTTAAATTATTCCAAATGATGTTGATCTTTGACCTGATGCTCTCTGAAACAACTTCTTTTGGTTTTTTACCTTTCTGGAGATTTGCAGGGATCAGCTTGAAATGGCAGCTGACTTTCAGTCAGTGCATTGTGGAGCCTGAGGAAGAGCTATTTGCAAGTAGTGCCTGTTATGAGGAACTTCATTTTAAATTCAGGTTTCAAATTCAGGAGCAGATAGCCTCACTGGGCATGAGTTAAGAGTTATTTAGGCTGGAGTCCTTTTTATTTCATCTGAGCAGTTTTCCCCTTCTCTTGTCAAAAGAAAAAGGGTGAGAGAATGGTGAATATGTGGCCTGAGCTTGCTTCTGTGGGATGCTGTAAAAGGGAACATCCATGTACCTTTGCCTAGCACAGCTGCTGGGAGCTGCACGCCATCACAGCACTTTTGAGATGAGGCAGGAGGGATGGAGCAGCATGGCATAGCCATGCCTGGGTTTTGAGGGAACAGGCGGGATGGTATGGGGGTGCTAGCACTGATTACTCCCCTCTGGGTGAGCAAACAGAAGGTGTAGAGCCAGTGATTGGCTGTGTTTTGGGAACATGAGTCAACAGCTTGGGGACATGGGATCTGCCCCATTTATTGGCAAGCATAAGGTTGGATGTTCAGCATGTGACATGGTCACTTCACTAGCAGTTTTTGTCAAAGTGTCTGAGGGATGGGGTGACTCTATTAGGAAGATTTATCCACGGGGACTTGGTGTGGCACCAGCAGGCAGGGAATAGTCAGACCAAGGAGTCTGCAAGCAAACGGATGCACAAGAGGGAGACATGATGAATTCTTGGTCGGGGGGACTGGGCCTGACCTTGCCTTGCACGTTGAGGTGGTTTACTCCAGCCAGTGTTTGGTGTGCATGCCCAGGATTTCGGAGTGCGGACTTTGCAACTTGACCTTTGGCTGCATGTGATCTTGACTCCAGCAGGGCAAATAGACAAGGGTGGGACATTGAGATCCATCTGCTTTTCTTGGTGGCTTCCATTGTAAACAACATGATAGAGTCGTAACTCTGTTGTTGGTGGTGGTGTTGTTATTATTACCTCTGCCTTACTGGTCTCCATTTCATGATCAGTGTCCACTTAACTTTCCAAGATCTGCATGTAATTTTGAAGACTAAACCCAAACTCCTGACCAAGCCCAAGCTGCTGACTTGTGAAAAAAACCCAAACTCCTGACATGTGAAAAAAACCCAAACTCCTGACCAAGCCCAAGCTCCTGACTTGTGAATAAATGATGAGTTTTGAATGGTACTCATGGCAGTGGTAGTGAGAAACACAACTGTATGACCCTCTGTTCTGGGAATTTAAGCCATAAATGCTGGCGAGTATTGCTTTGTAGGGAAACCTTCTTGCCCTAGATTTTGCAGGTATCAAGGGCAGCATAGCAAGGCACTGAGAGCTGGAGTATGTGGGAGGGTTCTCCTCTGTACCCTGGAGCAAGGGGCTTGAGACACTGCCTGTTGCCTCAGCTGAAAATGGGCTGAGTGTTTGCACTAACCTGACCTTCAAGTATGCATGAAAATTGGGGGCCTCAAGGGCAGTGCTGTCAGGGCACATGGGGGCACTTTGCAGCTGAAGCTCATGTGACAGCCAGTGAGTGTGGGTGCCTCAGAGAAGTCCAGTGCCCACAGGGATTTCAGGAGGTAGGTAGCAGTCTGCCATGGAAGTTTGTTCCTGCTTCCCAGTGTGCCTGGTTATGAGTCTCTCCATGAAGCCTGAGCTGCTGTGCTTGTTTAAAGTGCACTTCATAGAGGAAGGGCAGATCATAGCTCTCTATGGCTGTTTCCCCTGGTTTTCCATGCACTGCTCCTGTAGTTATTTGAGGAACATGCTTCTCCAGAGGGGAGCATGGAGCTCTCTTAGTGAGGAGAGCTAAAAGAAAGCTGAGCTTCTTTTTTCTTGTTTTTTAAATTTTGTATGATTTTGACATTTGAAACTGGATCATAAGTGAAAATACACTTTTTCTGAGGTTCTGCCTCTTCTGCCAAATATTTTAAAGGCACTTTTCCAAGATGATTATCAAAAATCTGCATTAAGAGATACCTCATTTAATCTAACATATGCTGATTGCCATGAAGATATTTTCAACAGATACTCTGCCATGGTCTCTGTTATTCTTCAGGACATAAATAACTGCTGGACTGTAGATGACTCTGTGGGTAACTGGCGGCTTATGGGTAACCTCTTTTCTGGCACAGAAATAATGGGTTGTTTGTTCCTTCAGTTGAAGTCCTGATGTGTTTTGATGTTTCTGATTTACATTTTTAGCACTGTTCCTGATACCATTCAGTGTTCTGTGAACAGTCTTTAAACTTGGTGTTTATTTTGGAGCCTTGGTTTTTCAGCAAACAAATATGTGATTAGCAATTAATGGTTTTGCTATAAATAAACAAAAGCGAACAGTTCAGCTTTAAATAGTGATCTGTGCTCTGTGGAGCTTTTAATTGAGCCGTGTCTGCAGAGTTGAACCTTTCCAAACACGCAACTGGCTTTGAGGGACTCCCAGCTGTGGTGACTGAGCTGGCTGAGTTGGAAAGCTGAAGCTGTGGTGGTTTGAGTTAATGCATGGTTCGCTAAAAAGTGGTTATCATCTCAAATACCTAAGCATGAGCCGACCATTGGAGGGGGGGCAGAATCGTGGTTTCAGTATGGATGAAATGTTTGAATGTGGAAGGAGTTCCAGGATGCTGAAGGCTTCCAGAGCTGTGCTTTTCCCTTGAGGGCTGCTCTCTGGGTGGCGGTGACTGCTGGAGGTGGCACCAGAGGCTCTTCCACACAGCCAAGACAGGTCTGGCTCTCTGAGTGCCACAAGCATGCCCTTGTGTGCATCAAAAATAGTATGTTGTTATGTTCCCTTCAAAATAATTGGATATAGCACCTTGTATGGATTTGGGCATTTCTAATGCAGATAGGTGTCCAAGGCCAGCTTTTTGGGAGAGCTTTTCTTCTTGCAGTGATTGAACCTTAACACATGAGCTGGAAGGAAATTTCTAGGTTTCTCTCAGAACTGTTAGAAAAGTAGATGCGGTCAGCCTTAAAACTATTTCCCACGTGGTGTCTGCAGTATGTATTTCACTTATCTGAGAGAAAGTATGATTTGTTTGACCTGATGCAGCTGTGCATTGCTTTTTGCTTAGGCAGGTTAACCAACTACTGTGGCCAGAGCTGGATGTAATTTTAAAAAGTAATGGCAAGAGCCCTCTCTCTAAATATTGCCTCTTAAAACAAGTGACAAACTTTCTGATTTTTTTTTTTTTTCAGAAAAAGTTGGAGAGCAGCCACTGCATTTATCAACAATTGCTTTTTTGTTTCTTTCTTTCTTTCTGCTTGTGGACAGTTGTGGGCTTTTACAGTTTGTCCAAGTTTTTAGAGACTGTTTTGTCAGAGGGCCACTGAGAGGCAGATTTTGGGGAGCTGGCTTTTGGAAAGGTGGCTGCTCTGCAGTGCCTAGCAGCCAGACCCATGTAGAGATCTCTAGCTGGTTGTAGACAACTCCGGTGTGTTGCTCCAGAAGCGGCTCCGTGTCAGCCTGTGACACAGCAGCAAGTGCCAGCACCCTGCAGATTCCTGCCCTACCAAAAGAAAAATGTTCATTGCTAAATCTAGTTTTTGTTCTCAAATCTCGAACTTGTTGAGAATCTCAATCAAAATATTTTCTCCTTCCACTTCCATCATGATCTCTTTCTGTTGCTTTGTGTCACAGCTCTCTAGAAGAGATACGGCACTGCAAAACCAATAATCCAATTCCTAGTCTCAAGTGTTTTTTTCTTTCTTTCTTCCTGACTAGGTTAGTAAGATCTAGCTAGTTCTCAAGTGATTGTTCTGTTTAATTGTGTTTTTATTTAAAGGCACCTGGCTGCACTCGTATGTCTTCTTTGGTGTAGTGAAAAGCTTTATCCTACAGTCTCTTTGTAAAATCCTTACTGGGCTATCATGATTTTGATTTGGCATCTCATAATCATAGGGCCATATAATGGTTAGGGTTGGGAAAGATCTTTAAATATCAACTAGTCTAACCTGACAGTGTTTTTCCCTAATTTCCATTTTATGTTGTGTGTTTTATATTGAGGTGTCAACAGTGAAGAAGCTTTTGTATATGCATCTCTATTTTCAATCTCCCTTCATTTGCCCATCTATAAAGGTCTGGACCATTTGAGCTGCCCTGCCTCCCCACACAGAGTGTCTGAGGGAGATATATAGTAGTTTTTACTGTGAGAGTAACAGCTTACTGCTGTCCTTATACCTACATACCTATTTATGGCCCTGGAAACAGTAGTTGTAAATATCATGGACCTCTTTCTTACTATAAACCGTATCCAAATAGTTTATACAAGCCTCTGCAAGCTGTCAGAAAGAGTATGTGCAGTATCCCAAACACAGAGCAGACCAGAGGCAGCAACCAGCAGCAGCTGGGACTAGCGGGTGTGAGTTTGCAGGAAAACAACCGTGGAAGAGAGTTCATGGTGGGACCTGAGCCTTGTGTGGCAGAGGTGGAATATGCTTTTTAAGCTGCAGGTACATCACCTTCACATCAGTGCTGCAGCTCCAAAAGTGCTTTTTTCATTGCTATGTTTCACCAGGTATTGTAAAAAAGCTGAAATTCGGGTTGCTCTAGGGTTTTGTACAAAGACTATCTCATCTCAATTGTTGTATTATTATTATTCAGCATTATTAGCATTATTATTTGCATTATGGTAAGGGTGGAGTTGCAAAAAGCCCAGTCAAATCGCTGCTGAATTCCCACTATGCAGCTGGAACGTGCCCCATGGCAGCCTGTGGTCCTCCCCATCCTCAGCAGCCTCTGGGTGTAGGAGTAGAGCTCTTGCCCCTTAGGATCAGAGGTGCAGCTTGGTAAAAAGCTGGCTGCTTGGAGGGGATCCAAATTGATCCACATTTATTTGTGGGGAAGGACCAGCAGTGACAGTAGTGGGACTCATCACTGCTGGATTTTTGCTGCTGACATTACACCTTGAAAGAACTTTCAAGCTAGAACACCTTGGATGGGGGTCAAAGTAGATTTATGAATAATACATAAGGAGAAAAAAAAAGAAAGGCCAGATAAGCAAGAAATAATTTCATTGAATGTGTTCCATAAGGAAGCCCCCATATAAATAACTGGCTCATTTTGAAACTGTCTCAAAGCGTCCCTGTTTTACAGTGACTAAGAAGCAGGAGCCAGGACGGATTTGAGATACACAAAGCGTGAAAACTGGATAGCAGCCTTTGTTTCCCTGGAGGCAGACCACCAAGGGACAAGCTCAAATCCTTTGTAAGGTGGCTCCCAGGAATTCACTTTTGACAGATCTCACATGGCGGCAAATTATTCCTTCCCCCTCCTCCTAAATTTTCCTCAAGCCATGTTTCATCCTCGAGGGGAAAGGGAGAGTCCAACAGACCCTTTGCACTCTTTATTTGGGAAGAAAAACAATGCTCGGCCTCTGCTCACAAGTGGAAGCATTTGCTGATGAACTGATACTTGGCAAAAATTGGTGTTGTATGGAAAAAATCCCCAGCACCTGCTAGCAAAACAAAGTTATTCATAACATACGGCTGGGTGGCTGAATCTTCACTTCCTAGGGACGGCCTGAATTACACTTGCTACACGCTGAGCAGCCTGTCTCCTGTGTGGAATGACATGCAGGCAGCAGGAGGATTTGCAGCTCTGAGAAAGGTTGGGATTTATAGGGCTGTCTCTTGCAAGGGCTTACTCTGCAGAAATGATCATTTTGTCTTCACCTTCTCTTCTGGGGATAAACACATCATGATATAATCATATATATGGAAAAGCGGATCTTCGTGCTCATCGGGGAGCAGGTAGCTCCATGAATATATCTTATGTTGTAAATCTGTCAGTGTCACTGAGGTTTTTTTCGCCTCCTGCCTAGACTCAAACACAAATCTTTAATTCATTTCTGCATGGCACATGTTCTAAATTCCTATTCTGTATGCTGACTTTTTTTCCTGGCCAGTAAATTGTTAGCCTTTTCCTAACTGGGTGAATTATTGTGGAGTGCAAGAAAGTTGTCTAGCTAGGGGAAGTGTTGTTCAAACATGTTTTTTTTCCCTTACTCACTATTCATTTGACAACATGCTAATGATATTGCCTGTGTAATGAGAGTTAAAAAATCCATGTCTCTCTAGTCTCTGTTTCAGCTTTGCAGGTAGAATGTCACCTTGGTCTTTAAACTTCTCGATCAGTATCTTCCATATGACTAAATAATAATTTCCATGACTTCAGAAGAGTTTTCAGTGGTTCTGTGCTATGGAAGAGACTTCTTCCAAGAGGGCATTGACAAATATGGACTCTCACCTCCTGGTTGCAATACTGACAATGGATTTGTTGCAATACTGACAATGGGTTTGTTGACAGTTCTTTTTCTATCACTGATGCAGCTTGATGCAAGCCTTTCATAGGTGACAATTGCAAACTTAGGACAAAGCTTTTCAATCTTCCTTCTGTCCTTTTTGCAGATCCTAATGTCCTGGTCATACAGAAGTTTCTGTGTGGTCAAATTTCTGTTGTTGATAGAAAAGAACACTGAGGTTTCATGCCTTGTGTTTTGATGGTTAGACCATGAGAATAGATAAGCTGTTGTTGATGTTGATGTTAGAATGACAGGAGTTACCTTGAAAGATTAAGGCCACTTCCAAAGACATCAAGAGCTTCTGTTCTGGGGCAGATGCATGACTTCTCTACATACTACTTAGATTTCATGTGCATGTGATATTACTGTTCCTCTGCTTCCCAAAAATACCTTTTCATTTTAGAATATACTGTTTTTGCTCTAAAGCTGCTTAGAGATTTGTGGCAATTCCCTCAAGGAAATAATAGTAATTCCAAATTGTAGTATTTGTCTGTACCATGAGGTCTCCAATCCTGTCCTGTGTGAGGAGACAGGTGTCCTTTCCCAGCTTCACCAAAAGAAATGCAAATTAAGACTAAAACCTTTCAGTCAAGGTTTCTTGACCCCCTTTTTATTTTCCCCCAGTACACATAGGTTCATAAATACCTTGACTCTGAGAAATTTTTCTAAAGTCAAGAAACTGTTTTTTCCCCTCTCATAGCCCAGAGGACCTATATATGAGCTCGATTGGGTTCTTCACCCTTCATTGAAGCTGGAAGTTAAAGCACAAATGAGTTTCTTCTGTCTTCGAAGGACACATAAAAAAGGTCTTTAATGGTTGTTTTGTATTAGCTAGTCACATTGCCTGATGGCCACCTGGAAACATGCTCTCAGAGTATAACTGGGCTTGCAGGCAAAGTAGGGAGAGAGGAGAAGGCTCTTTTGTTACCTCTTCTGTTGCCTACTAAAAGGCTTATTCCTCTTGTTTGCTGAAGAAATTTGCCTGCTATATTCCTGATATTCTATAAAAGACCTTTTGGCTCATGTTTACCCGAGAGACATATGCACTGTTTTCTTTTTCAAGTGTTTTATGATGTGGAGATCTTTGGAATTAGAAAAATTAGCCTAGGGAGAGGGAGTCAGACCAAGGAACAGATAGCACTTTTTTCATATCTACACATTGAGTTAGAACCATATTTTTGATGTGCAGGAATCCTGGCAGTTCCTGAGAATTCAGTCTTCCTTCTCTGGTGGGGTGTTATGTTTGGACGCAGCCCAGGCTGGAGGTTGCCAGAGCCAAGATGAGATAAAGGAGGGATGATCATACCCCTCTCAATTCCTCTAAGGAGCACCAGCAACTTAGAGGTCCTTGCAGCTATTCTGCAAGGTTTGGGTCACACAGTCAGCCAACTTTGTTCAAGGAGCAAGAGAAAATTACTCAAATGATGAATTGAATTTAAAATCGTAGAGTTCTCCATGATGTTCAAGTTTATTTTAAAGAGTATTAAAAATCAAGACACACTGTTCTATTTTTCCATTTTTTCCTTCCCACTTCAAGGCCAGAGACTTTTATAACAGCTAGAGTGGAAAGATTCTGGACTCCTATATTGTGTTGTTTTTTCACTTTTTTGGGTAGTTAGAAGGGAGTTGTTTCCCTTAAGTCTCTACTGCTATTGTAGAGCAGTTTTCCTCTCTCAGAAAGTTTTTTCCTTTTCCTTTTTCCCTGTTCCCTTTTTCATTTCATTTCCTTTATTTTTTCCCTTTTTTTTCCCTTCATACTAACCATGCTGAGCAGTACTAGGGAATTTTTATTTTAGTAGCTCCTGCCTAAACATTTTAAAATCAAGCAAAAGTAACCACAAACTTTGTCTTCACTTGAAGCATAACATTTTTGGACAAGAAGTCCCTTTAAAGAAACGCCTCCTAATTTACAGCGGGTTGCTTTGTACTTTGTTTCTGTAACCTGTCCCCTTACATTTCCTGTGTGTTAAGTATGTGTGTATTATGAACTCTTAAAAACAAATATCCCAGAAGAAAGGAATTCAGTAAATGAATAAAACATTCTTGGGTTGCCCAAGTGGCAGCTTAATAGCTCATCCATTGGGACTTTGATATAATATAATATAATGGTGATAGCCATATAAATATATGGATAGATTAATAACTTCAATGGGGAGCTTGTTACAACTCTGCATACCACATTTGAGATGAAATCAAACCCTGGAAGTGCTGCCTGATGTGAAAGTCCAGTTTTTCCGGTGCCAACCATGAAATTCTACCTAAAAATACATAATCTGTGTGTCTGTGTATACGTATGTACATACAGCTAAAACATGCTTTCAATAGCACACATATACATATGCTGCTTCTGGGTGGAATTTAGTGTTTCAGGACTGATATTGATTGCACTGAACCTCTAAAACTTGGTGGACTATTGACATGACTGAGCCTTCAGCAGTGTGTTTGAGATAAGGTTTTAGCCCAGCTTTATTTAAAAATGATAGGATAAATGGAATAGGAGTATAAGGTTGTCGTGTTACATTGCCTAGGATATGTGCAACTTTTTCGTTAGGTTCCCCTAATCACAGAGCTTCGTAAATATCTGCTTTGATGCCTGTCTGCCACAGCAGTCTGCAGCATAGGGTAGGGCTGAAGGTAAAGTTTCAAATATTTTTTTTTTTTTAGCAATGATATTCTCAGGAAAACTGATTTCCAGTTATGCTGGACTTGGAAACCTGATGTTGATGGCCCTGAGAGGTAGAGAGAAACCTGCTCATGCTGAACCATGGCATGGACTGGAGAAACTAGACCACCAATTGAGACAAATAGGATAAGACAATTCATTTCCTTACTTCAAAGAATAGGAAAATGAATTTCTAGGAAGTTGCTGAACTGTGGTGAAAGAAGTCTAGATGCTCATATGAAACGTTACAGCAGTCTCTTTTGTAAACCAGCAAAAATTCTCTCTCTTAGCAGGGGGAGAGATGATTATTGTGGTGTAGACAAAGGGTGCTGAAGTGCTCTTCATGAAAGGCAGCAATACAGTGATTGTCTATTGATTGTCTTAATAATGCACATCACAGAAAAGGTCCAGTCCTTTATTTTCCCATGAGATCTTTCTCAGTAGAATTTCTCCTTTTCATTGTCTGAATTTCTTCAGAAGTTTATTGTATGTATATATATATATATATATATATATATATTTAAAAAAAAAAAAAAATATATATATATATATACAACTAGCATAATCTCCCACACTAGTCTGAAGCAACAGCTTTTAGTTTCAGTATTTAAAAGTGATCCCATAAAGCCCCATGAAAATAAGGGACTTTGAGATTTTCATACTGGTGGATTAAATTGATGAATGTTTGTTGGGCTGAAGAATAAGGTGCCACTGCTGGTCTTTCAGATGAATGAAATGGTAACAACAATAAAATAATCTTTCCTCTATGAAGCAGATGAATTCCGTCATGGGACTTCTGGAGGTCAGCCTGTTCCCTCATGTACCCTAAGCATATTGGAGAATTGTGCTTATTTGATGTATGACTCGTATAGAACAAGATGTAAATCAGAGGACTCACGTGCCATGTGCACAGTAATTGAGTGGGCATATTCAGAAAAGGGACTGCCACAAATGAAATTCGCTGGCTACTGGGGAATGTAGGTCCAGAATTTGCATTTTTATTCTCTTTTTAAAGAGTTTATTTCCTTTTTTTTTTTTTTTAATATAATAGAAAAGAAAATAAGGAGACAAAGGTGTTGGAGAACTGCGAAAATAAATGTATTGGAAGATGAGTGCTACACTTGGGAGAATTGACTAAATTGATCAGTGTGTTAAAAAATGGGATATAGACTGTAGGATCAGGAAGTTAAGTGTTGTGTGTGGACATTGCAACATCGGTATGATAAATTGTTTGTTTGTTGTCAGTATTGAAACTGCAGTAGTCCCTCCGTTACATTGGAGGTGATAACGAATATAAATTCATATTCAAAACTAGCATGCAATTTATAAATCTCCTTGGGGAAGTTGAAATCTTGTTGGAAGTTTAAATTAACCTGTGTCATTGACAACTTTTCCTATCCTTTTCGTCCCTGTGTTCTTGCTTGGAGAAAACTACATTTTCAAGTAGCTTTTAAACGACAGTGAGAACAACGTGTGTGTGCAGTGGGTCTTTCAATAGTTGCCTTTTAAAATCAATTTTTATGATTTTCACAAGTAGCAGTGCATGTACTCTGTAACAAAGATAGTTATTCCCACTGCCTTATGGTAGCACCTGCCTGGTTTCCTCAGGCTCCTTTCCTCTGCTTTCAAGGAGGAAGCTATAGATAAGTAGGACTTGGCTCCCACCTTCTGCAGTACCCTCCAGCAACCTTCAGTTAGTGTCTCCACTTACTCTGTCTCTGCTTAACCTCACAATTTAGATTCTTGATGTGAGGCACTGGGCCTTTTCTAAAGGTATCTGTATTTAAAGTAGTGACTGCATAATGACTTTCTTATTCTACTTGTTCTTGATGGCTCAAATTTCATCATTCTTAACTGACCATAAAAAAAAAAAAGTAACATTTGACTATGACAGCATTTCATACATATGAAAATCCTGTCTCTCTTCCAAATGTTGGGACTGAAAATGAATTTTCCAATATGCTCTGAAAACAAACAAGTTTAGGCTTAGTTGGAGCTGCTGATAAATAAGAAAAAAAAAAATTTCTGTATGTGGTTCATTCTTTGATATGAATTTATACAAATATGTGTAGTAGCTTTTAATTTTTTTTTACTGTGATTATTATTCTGGACTGTATGCATGTGTATATGGTTGTGGTAGGGTCTTCTATTTTAAAAATGTGTGCATACATATATATATATATATATATATATATATATATATATATATATATATATATATATGTGGACATGCATATATACTATTCAGGTGTAAAAATACCCAGAGCTGGTGTGATTATATGTGTGTGTGTATAGTGTTCTCCCTTTCTGTTTTGTTAAAGATGTGGTGAATTGATATTACATAGATTTTACTTTCAATTAGAAATTTAGTAAGTAATGTTGACGTGTCACTTCACAGTACAGTTTTTATCTCTTGATCAACTATTTCCTGTTTTCTCTCTCTGTCACAGGGTGAAAGAATGATGTGATGGACGTGAATATGGGCCGCTGGTCAGGCTCACGGCTACCTCCGTCATGCCTTGCCCTTCTGATTGTCAAGTTCCTGGCCTTGATTTGCCAGGTGGCTCACGGGACTGCCCCGCTTGGCTTTCACTTCACACATTCCACTTACAATGCCACAGTGTACGAGAATTCTGCAGCCAGGACCTATGTCAACAGTCAGACGAGGATGGGCATTACCATGGCTGACCTTTCCTGGGATATCAAGTACAAAATAGTGTCTGGTGATGATGAGGGCTTTTTTAAAGCAGAGGAAGTCATCATTGCTGACTTCTGCTTCCTCAGAATAAGGACTAAAGGTGGGAATTCTGCGATATTGAACAGAGAAATCCAGGACAACTATTTATTGATGGTGAAAGGGTCTGTCAGAGGAGAGGACTTGGAAACATGGACAAAAGTGAACATTCAGGTTTTGGATATGAATGACCTAAGACCTTTGTTTTCACCAACCACGTACTCTGTCACAATAGCAGAAAGCACTCCCTTAAGGACTAGCATTGCACAGGTGACCGCAACAGATGCGGATATTGGGTCCAATGGTGAATTTTATTATTACTTTAAAGGTAAAGTTGATCTCTTCTCAGTTCATCCCACGAGTGGTGTTATCTCCCTAAGTGGCCGGTTAAATTATGATGAGAAAAACAGATATGACCTTGAGATTCTGGCAGTGGACCGTGGGATGAAGCTGTATGGAAACAATGGGGTAAGCAGCACTGCCAAGCTTTATGTTCACATTGAACGTGTAAATGAACATGCCCCAACAATAAGTGTAGTAACCCACATTCCCTTCCCATCAGACAAGGAACCTACCTATGCAGTTGTTAATGTTGATGACCTAGATGAAGGAGCCAATGGAGAAATAGAATCTGTTTCTATTGTTGCTGGAGATCCTCTAGAACAATTCTTTTTGACTAAAGAAGGGAAATGGATGAATGAGTACAAAATCAAGGAAAGAAAGCCTATTGACTGGGACAGCTTCCCTTATGGTTACAACCTCACTCTCCAAGCTAAGGACAAAGGATCTCCTCAGAAGTTTTCTGCGGTCAAACTGGTCCACATTGCTAGTCCCAGGAAAGAAAGTATCCCCCTGAAGTTTGAAAAGGAAGCGTATGATATTTACATCAGTGAATTTTCACCTCCTGGTGTGGTAGTTGCAGTAGTTAAGCTGATGCCTGAGCCGCAGGGTGTGGAATACAGAATATCTCCAAGTGAGGATGCTGAGTATTTCAAGATCAATCCCAACACAGGCCTTATTACTACTGCTCGTCCTTTGAAAATCATTGAGAAGGACCTCTATGAATTAGAAGTACATGCAAACAAAGGTGGCGATTTAAAAGCACAGGTTACTGTCAGGTTAGAGGATGCTAACGATCACACTCCAGAGTTCCAGCAGCTCTCGTACAGCTCATTTGTCAATGAAAGTGTCCCCGTGGGCTCCAGCGTTTTGGCAGTGTCAGCAGTTGATGAAGACAGGGGCGAGAACGGATACATCACGTACAGTATTGCCAGTCTGAACTCACTGCCATTTACAATAAACCAGTTTACAGGTGTCATCAGCACCTCTGAAGAACTGGATTTTGAGTCCTCACCAGAAAGTTACAGGTTCATTGTGAGAGCATCCGACTGGGGTTCTCCCTACCGCCACGAAAGTGAGGTGAATGTCACCATATACATTGGCAATGTCAACGACAACAAGCCTCTCTTTGAAAAAGTGGCCTGTCAGGGAGTGATTTCGTCTGATTTTCCTGTTGGTGGTCACATCACTGCTGTTTCTGCAATAGACATAGATGAGTTAGAGCTTGTGAAGTACAAAATAATCTCTGGAAATGAGCTTGGCCTTTTTTATTTAAGTCCAGACTCTGGTGTCCTGCAACTTAAAAAATCTCTTGTTAATTCCGGCATAAAGAATAGCAATTTTGGCCTTAAGATAACGGCAACTGATGGAGAGAACTTTGCTGATGCTATGTTTGTTAATATTTCAGTAGTTCATGGGAAAGTGTCTTCAAAGACCTTTAGCTGTAGAGAAACTAGAGTTGCTCAGAAGCTAGCAGAAAAATTGCTCAAAAAGGCAAAAGCGAATGTGAAGCTGAATTTGGAGGATGGTTTTCTTGATTTTTATTCGGTCAACAGGCAGGCGCCTCATTTTGACAAATCCTTTCCTACTGATGTGAAGGTTTCAGAAGATCTGCCAGTTGGTGCCACCATCCTGAGGATAAAAGCCTATGATGCTGACTCAGGCTTTAATGGAAGAGTACTTTATACAATTTCTGATGGTAATGTAGATAGTTGTTTCAACATTGACATGGAAATGGGGATACTTAGTGTTCTCATGCCCTTGGACCGTGAAAAAACAGAGCTCTATCTCCTTAATATTACAATTTATGATTTAGGTAATCCACAGAAATCTGCATGGAGACTGCTGACTGTCACTGTGGAGGATGCAAATGATAACAAGCCTGTTTTTCTACAGGACAGTTACTCGGTTAATATTTTAGAAAGTACAAGTCTTGGTACAGAGATTATCCAGGTAGAAGCCAGAGATAAAGACCTAGGATCTAACGGTGAAGTGACTTACTCAGTACTGACAGACACCCATCAATTTGGTATCAACAGTTCCACAGGAGTGGTGTATGTTGCAGATCAACTAGACCGGGAAGCAAAAGCAAACTACACACTGAAGATTGAGGCTCGGGACAGAGCCGAGAGTGGCCATCAGCAGTTTTCCGTTGTGCCTCTGAAGGTTTTTTTGGATGACGTTAACGATTGCTCTCCGGCCTTTATCCCATCCAGCTACAACGTGAAGGTCCTTGAGGACCTGCCAGTTGGCACTGTCATAGCTTGGTTGGAAACTCACGATCCAGACCTGGGCTTGGGAGGCCAAGTCCGCTACTCGCTGGTGAACGATTACAACGGGCGGTTTGAGATCGACAAAGCCAGCGGCGCCATCCGCCTCAACAAGGAGCTCGACTACGAGAAGCAGCAGTTCTACAACCTGACCGTGCGTGCCAAGGACAAGGGGCGCCCAGTTTCTCTCTCTTCTCTTTCTTTTGTGGAAGTTGAAGTGGTGGATGTTAACGAAAATCTTTATACCCCTTATTTTCCTGACTTTGCTGTCATTGGATCTGTAAAGGAAAACTCCCGCATTGGTACAAGTGTTTTGCAAGTTGTTGCTCGAGATGAGGACTCTGGAAGAGATGGGGAGATCCAGTATTCCATTAGGGATGGCAGTGGGCTGGGGAGATTCAGCATTGATGAAGAAACTGGTGAGTTTTGTTTCTAATTTCTCCTTCATAGAGGTTTTTTTCAAAAGCAAAGCTGAGGCATAATTGTTTTCTACCCTTAAGAAATTCAGTTCTTCTTAACAGGCAAGATAAAATTATAAGTAAGGATTTTCCAGGCACAGCAATGACATGATTTAATTACCTGGTTGCATTCATCACTCTGTGGATGTGAAATTATACACATTTCTTTTCAGCAGCTCTGTGAGGACTCCATTTAGAAGGCAGTGATAGTTACAGAATGACTCCCTTACAGTCACTGCATTGTCTGTTGATCACTGTAAATTACTCAGGTCACCTCCACGACATTGCAATACTCTAGATCCAGTGTTAAACCCAGTGAAAGGAAATAAGGAGTATGAAAGAAAGATTATTTTGTCCTAAAACCTATTTGTGGCCTTGTTCTTGTTGCTGGGAGTCATTTTTCATGGGAGTTATTCTGGAATGGCACACCATCCTCTGTAATACACTTTCTTGTGTTTATCAGTGTTGGTGTGCTTATGTAAAAGGTAAAAATCCAGGGAAATGTTCATAGCTGTAAATGACCTGTGCTAGTTTTCTTTTGGTGCCGGTAGTATTATAAATATTGATGTTAAAAAGCATTGTTAATATAGTGAAGGTTCTTCAGATGCTGAACTTTATTACCATACCACCCTACTGGAAAATGTTCAAAATACTAAATATAAAAGTGTGTTTAGTAAAACACTTAAAAACTGGCTGTTTAAATGTCTGAGGGTTGTTGGGAGTAATGGTGCAGCTGTGCACCACTAGATGTAGTGAAGGAATTAGAAAATATTAGTCAACAGTTTCAGAAATTATATTAAATATGTTAGGTCTGTGGGTTTACTGTGGTTTGTATGTCTTCTTCTGAAGCTTTTAATTGAGAATGTGGTATTAAACATAAGATTAAAATGTATGTTTTGGCAAATTCAAACTGTTTAATCAAATGTCAACTTTCTAAACTGAACATTATGAAAAACAGACGACATCACAAATGCTGTGGCTCTCATAGTACAAGCAGAGAAAAATATTTTTATTCTATTTTTGCTACAGCCTTGCTGGTACAGCTGTACACAGATGATTGCAGTCAAAACCTTATGTCCGGAAACATCAGACTGGGGTGTCAGAAGTCAAGAGGGCGCCTAGTGTAATTTCCAGGAATGTTAGAAACTCACATATCCTGCAGCGCTGACAGTAGCGGAACAACATTATTTAGACATTTGGACATGTGTTTAAATATTAAGCTCCTGCATTTGAAAATGTCATCCTACCTATGTATTGAGTTGCATCAACTTCATCTCAGTGGGCTCTTTATAAAGCATGGGGAGGTTGGTGCCAATGCTGCAATATTGATACAGAAATTGCAGCATTCAACATTTATTGAACTTGAGCTAGTAGGGAAAGTAACTCACTGTGTGTCACTCATAAGTGAAATAACCAGTTTTTTACCCTGTGCCTGCCCTAGTAGAGGTGGTGGCTTAGAATAAGTTAGGTCCCTTGTTCAGTAAAGCACAAATAATGTTTTAACAGGAATGGAAATTGTACTCAGTGTTCCAGATATACTTTCTTTCTAAAATTGAAATATATTTTGTGGAGGCAGAAAAGCCCCAAATGTCCCAAGATGCAAAGATTTTTCTGCCTTTCACTCTTTCATGAGTGTTACGTGAAAATGAGCCAACCTGTGTGATTTCACTTAATCATTCCAGAAGATAATCCAGCAGATCGAAAGGTTTGGGATTCTTGTTCCTGATTTCTCCAAATGTTCAGTGCCATGTAAGCCTTCTTGAAAGCAATTTGAAGAACACTTTGGGTGCTGCGCTGCAGCCAGGGCGATGTGGAGGGCAGGGCTTGAGGGCTACTCTGGGTCATGCTGTTGTAAGCTGAATGCAGGATTTGACCTTCTGTGTCAAATAAAATGCAACATTAATACTCTGCTATTGAACTGGTGGCAACTTAAATGCTGCTGAATGATGAATCAGCTTTCTAGCTGTAGAAAAGGGCTTAAGTCACATATTGAATTAATTTATAAAGAGATAGCTGTTTATTTACTTTCAGTGCAGTTCATTTGTCACTTTTAAACTGACCAACTCTATTGGCTTATGTACCGTCTCGCCTGAAATTTGTGAAGGTAAGCAGGAGTGTGAAGTACAACAAATCAATATTTTTGGCCGCTGCCTTAATGAAAAGATGACTGCAGCATCCATTATAATCATTAGGATATAAACTTGGCCAAATTCATCCTGATATATGAGCGGGCTGGACTGCTAGCAAGTCTGTGCTTTCAGCAAAATTCTGCTCAAATGCATTGTTTTTATTTTCCTGAAATATTACATGTTAATGGTGTTGCCTGTGTGTTGAGTGAGATGTGCTTTTGCTTTCTGAGGCACATTGATAATGAGGAGAAGCAGGCCTTCAGGATGGATACACACTGCATTGTGCAGCTGAACATTTGTTCTCATGGTGGCTTCTTCTTCCACTACAGACGTATAGAGGTGCCCAGTGGTGCATCTGGAAAATAGGAGGCTCAGGGGAGATCTCACTCTCCACAACTGCCTGAAAGGAGCTTGTAGTGAGGCAGGGGTCAGTCTGTTCTCCAAGTAACAAGTGTCTGGACAAGAGGAAATTGCCAGGAGAGGTTTAGATTGGGTGTCATCATCAGGGAAAATTTATTCACTGAAAGAGTTGTCAGCTATTGGAACAGGCTGCCCAGGGATGTGGTGGAGTCACCATCTCTGAAAGTGTTCAAAAAACGTGTGGATGTTGTACTCATGGCTAGGGATTAGTGATTGACTTTGCAGTGCTGGGTTAATGGTTGGCCTCAAGGATCTTGGAGGTCTTGTCAAAGTCAAATGATTCTGTGATCTATCTCCAGCAAGCTTGATCTAGCTTTTGGTGTGGGTTTCACAACACGCTTTTCCCCATTCAGGTCAGAACAGTGGATTGCAGTCAGGGAGCTTGGGAGTCTTCTCTGTATTGGTCCTTACGGATCCTTCTGCACAGTGTAAATGTGCAAATCTGGCTGCTGTTGTAGTTTGTTAGGAGTTGTACCATGGGGGTGAGCCTGGAATTCCCTTCCTACAGTGCTGCTCTTTGCCTCATGTCCTTTAGAATTGGTAGAATGAGGAGCATTGTTGTTGCAGCATTCACTGCTAAATATGCCAGTTCATACAGAGTGGTAACCAGAAGCATAGCAAGTATTTGCCAGATAGAAATGTGAATCACTTCCAAATTTGCTCCCGTGGATTTACTTTCCATTTCCAGGAGTCAGAGCCAGTACAAATCTGTAAATAAATAGAAAATCTCCTGAAGTGGATTGCTGCAGTTCATGACCTTTCAACTCCATCTGTGGTTTCCCACTACCTTTGGTAGAAAATGAAATTTCTCATGGGTTTAGAAGTCAGTCATGATTTATAACAAAAAAATCTGGTTTCAGGCTTTTCTAGAGGTTAAAAAAATGGAGGAACTTTTTTTTATTTATTGACTGTTGATATAAATGTCAGAAAGATGCCATTTAAAAACCTTGCACTAAGGAACATATAATGTGATCCTTCTGTCTCCTGTTAAAAACTGCCTTTTTTTTTTTTTTTTCCCCTGTCACGTTCAATTTTTTGGGGATCCAGATATGTAATCTGTTATAAAATATGGTTGTCTACAATGAGAGCTAGTCACTGCAAGCTTCTTTAAGTCAACAGAAGGAAACAAGTCGCTGAGAAACATGATTCATTTCACCCTAATGTAAAAATACAAAATAAGTTGGGTGAATCATGCTCTAAAAATGTGCCAAGGTCCTTGTGAGACTAGCTCAGGTAGAGGTCTACACTGAGTGCCTTGCTTGGTCAGATGTAGCCCTCCCTGTTAGCTGTGAACAAGAAGATATACTGTCAGCCTTACTGCTGGGTAATTTGTTATGACTCCTCTCTACCAGATTCATGGTTTTAATCCAGTTTCTGGGAATTATCTTTCATTCAGAAACCTGCACATAAGTGCACTTCTAGAAATAAAAAGTGGTAAAAAGATTTTAATAGTGTAGGGCTGAGAGTAATGTAAATATTAGTTTATGATTTTTCATTTTCTGACAATACAGTGTTAAAGCATCCTTTTTTCTACTTGTAGAAATTGATCAATATCTTATATTTGGATCTTGCAGAAGTGACTAATAACCTTCCCCTTGTGCAACTCTCATGCTAAAAAGAAGCTGGAACCATTTTCTCGTCTTCAGTATGCTTCCTGCCTTGTGTGCATCTCCACGCTCTTTGCCAGTGTGCTAATTGCATTTCTTAGAAGAAAATTGTGTAAAATGCACTCTTTTATCTCCATGTTGTTGTACCACAAATAAGCAGAGATGTGGTAGAAAAAAATTTGTGGGATGATAGTATGCTCTGAGTTTCCATCACAGGTTAGCTCTAATAGTTAGGACTACTCGTGAGGAAATGTCCTGTCAGAGATCCTACACTGCCTTATTAAAAATCTGGATTCTCTTAGCTCTGGTATGTACACTCTCATCGTGCCGATACCACAGCAAATGGTGTATGTTTGCTGTTTCAGGAGTTGGTGGTGAGTCCAACAAATGCATGTGGGTTTATGGTATCACCCACCTTGGGAGACTGAATGCCAGCTATCAGAACCTCTTTTCTGGTGGCAGTGGCGATTTGAGCAACTGGTAGGAGTTCCTGAGTTCCTGAAAGGTTGAGTTAGGTGAGATCAGGCGTAAATGCTGGAATCCTCCTTCTCCTTTTTTGATGATTTATAGTTCAGCTAAACTGCATTTTTACTCTAGCTCCACTTTTTAGGCTGGCATCTGTTTCTGCATGTTTACATAGCAGCCTGGCACACAAAGAGTTTCTGTATTTACCCTTACGCTACCCATGGACATACTGGTAATAGGAAATGATCAAAGTGAGTTCTAGAGGAGCAGAGAGGTGAGACAAAATCAATGGTTTCTGTAGGGTTTGTCAGAGTTGGTGGAGCAGCATCCTGACATGCAGGGAATTACTAACTGTTGTGCAGGTGGGGAAACTGAAGCAACAAGTTTTTTACTTGTTCTCAGGAAAGCATAGAAGCATCTTAAGTCCCTCTGAAATTGAACGTGAAGATAAAACGGTGATGTTAATGAAACGCTTACAGGATCCTCAGTGTTCTTGCAAAGCCCATGAGCATGGACTTAATGCTTTCAAAGAATGCTTTCTTTATTTCCTAGGGTTGTTCAGGAGCCTAAGTCTCCTAACTTTCATTAGAACTTGAAATTTAGGTGTTTGCTGACACGAATTTCTAACTCTGTAGAGGATCTCTGGTAAGAATGTAACTTGTAGATGACCCTGTTAACTTAATGTCTTTAGGTGTTTCAGCCCTATAATTAACATGAACAAGCCAGTCCTGTCTTTAACAGTGCTGAAAGCTTAAAAGGGACTGTTAAATGGAGGTAGAGGTCAGATTATTACAGACTCCATGGGTTTATTTACCTGGCTAAGGATGGTCTGGTCTTCTATCTGGATACCTCAAAAGTGATAGAAATTCATAACAAACTGTGGCTAGAAAAGGCAGTTGGTGCTGGAAAGCCCTAATCATGGCTTCAAAGGACTCGTAATGGAAACTGGAAACACCAGATGATATAGTTTACAATATACCAGACCTGCCTGCACTGTTCAATCTATTTGGCAGAAAGGAATGAATTTACTGCTTCAGACTCCTTGCATCTTCTTGCTGTCTCTTAAAATAGTTTTCAGTTATTTTGTATGCAGTTTGAAGGATATTTTCATTTACTACAATCTGAGTGGTTTGATAAATATTTATATGGGACCATTTCTAGTGTTTCCTTGAAACAAAGTAAAGTAAAATGAAAATCATTTGTGATACATGTTTTTCTCCCTCTCAGTTGTTTAATTTTATGGAGGCGTGTAGGAGCTAGTGGGTGGGTCTGTGTGGACTCACTGGCAGAATTTAATTCACTGTAGAGTTTGGAGACATTACTATTACAGCTGTTATTCATCTTCCTAGAGAGTGTAGGCAAATTTCATTACCCAGAGACAGTATTGTGGAGCCTCTTTATTATCCCAGGCTCCTAAACCCAGTTTTCAAGGTAATTTCAGGCCATAGCATGGGAGAAGTGCCAGTGGGTGCTGCTGGGAGGTGGCCTGGGAAAAGAGGGCTGCTTGCAGGGAAGACACTTGGAGCAGGCACTCATGACAAGATCATCAGCCCTCAGCTGGTCCTTGGTGTCTCTCCTGAGCAGCCTCCTTGGGGAGAGGTGTGTCACATGGGTCACTGAGCTCAGTCCTGGCCAAAATCTGGTCTGTCAGCCTCTATCTGTGTCAGGCAGGAATGAAGCATGCCTGAGAGCAGCTATTTCTGAGCCTGTGGAACTGTGTTAAAATTGTTCTGTGAGTTATCTCTGGCAGCTTTTAACAGTGGAAGTGTTCCTCCATATAAGATTTCTACTTTTAGGACAACAATCACAAACACTTTTTCTTTAGAATTAAAAACCAGTAATTTTTATACAAATTCTGTGTCTGTGTGTTTATAATTTCCCTGTTATTTCTGGATGTAAATTAGTAAGGAACAAGTCTTGTCTTAGTTTCACTGGACCAAATTTGTTTAACTTCTTTTTAACAATATGAACCCTAAAACAATGCATCAGCTTATGAAAATATTTACTTTAAAAGGCTCTGAGTATTGTTCTGACATACTTTCAAAGTTTCTGAAGTGAGACCAGTCATTCGGAATTGTTTTATTCAAGCTGTTCAGCTCTCTAGGCTTTATACCCCATAAAACAGCTCACTACATACAATTTTTATAGCTAGCTGTAATTTGCATGCTTTCCCTTCTTTGGAAATTGTTTAGAGAATATCCTTCATTATTCAGGATGCTCCTGGTGATAGGACATTTTGTCTCAATCTCCGAGTAGTTTATTTATTAATAAAGAAATGTGTAGTCTGTATTTCCTCCTGTCACCTTTATTACCCTTGAGAGATGTTTCCAAGAGCATTTTGTATTATGTCTTCTGTTATTCTCAGTGTATAATCCCAGCAGTGACCTCTATATCAGCTCATGTATCATCATCCATTAAATTATACCCAGGTGCTCGTGCAGAAAGCTTATCTCCAAGGTGCCAGCAAAGGGACCAAGCTCCAAGGTAGTGAGTTTGATGATGTTAGAGGGAAATTGACTTCCAGTGTCTAGTGTTCAGTGTGAGTGCATGAGCACCAGCTTTATCCTGGCATCACTTCAGACCATGAGCAGCAGTTCATGATAGTTCAGAGAAAAGTGGAGCAAAATCCACTTTAGCTGTTCCAGAGCACCAGGGGAAGCTGAGCTTACTAGCATATGGAGGGCAATATCCTCTTCCAGGGCTATGCAGAGGAGGGTGTTTGGACAATGTCTAAGATTACATGGAGCCATTTTGTTGCACTTCCTAATCCTTTGCTGTTACAAGTCCAGGAGAGAGAAATCTCTGCTGGCCAATAAAACTGAGGACACGTTTTTCTGTCTGACCTTGCAGCAGGTTGTGTGGCTTTTTAGGGAGCAGTAGAACTGGACAGAGTTAATCAGGAATTTGTAGAGCTGGTTTGGAGTGATAACACTGAGCTGATCACGTATCTCTTCCCCTGCTTGAATACGTAGGTAGGCTCGAGGATTTACCTTGGAAGCTGGATTAAAGGTACTTTTTTTTATAAAGCTGTTTGCAGTTCAAGGACTACAAGTAATGGTTAATCAGTCAGTTGCTTGGAAAGCTTTTCCAAGCTTTCATTGCTCTCATTGCTAAAAATTGTGTCGTATTGTAAGGCTGTTTGGCTAATTTCAGTGTTCAAGTCTTGGAACTTATTAGGTGTTTGCCAAGAAGGTAAAAATAAAATTAAATTAAAAAGCCCTTCCACTGTCAGATCTCTGAATTAGCATATACATGTTTACCTGAAAATAGATGTTTGGAGATGAGCTTCTGTAGCTCATGGAACAGATTATTTCAATCTGTAGTCTGCTGTTTAATGTAAACATCTTTATTGCATTTTATACACTTATGGTGTCTTATTAGCATTGAAGTGTTGCCAGTAAGAAATAACTGAGAGAAAACCAAACAGAGTGCATGTGGGGAGGGGCTTTCCATTGCAGTTGGTTTGCATTAGGTGTTTGCACTAATACATCTCTGTGTATCTCAGGGTGAAGTTTTTGGCATTGACCTGGTCATTTTGTCCAGGTGAAAAGAAGGGGTAGATCCATACAGCTGTGGCAAGAAGTTTGTCCCAAGTGTTGCTGCAGTGTTCCATTAGAGAGGGAAGTGTATGAAGGTGCAGGACTGTGCTTTGTTTCCTCCATGCTGAGAGCTGTGGTACATGCCAGTACATCCCACCTAAATGACTAGGAGTATCAGGACATGTTGTGGCACTTAGCCACCCCTCCATTGAGATACATGTGGGATTTTTTGCTCTTAGATGTCTCACCTTTGCAGCTGTTACCCACTGGGGGCAGCCTGGTTTCTGCAACCCTCCTTGAGAGGGAGGCAGCCTGAAGCTACTTCTCTTAGGAAGTGGTTTTCAATTACTTGGATGATAATCTTGGAGTTGAGCAAATTGTGCTCACTGTACATGAGCAACAATTCTTCAAGGTGATGGTCTGGAACAGTGCGAGTAATCTCATTGTGTGTGGTTTCAACAGCTCTCTGCTTCCACTGATGGCAAGGTCTGCCTATCTTTCACAGCTGAAGCTTTTGGGTTTTTCAGTTTTGCTGAAATATGCATAGCAAATGAATTTCTGATTTTAGATCTTGGCAGCCCGTAATGAATTATTTGCATCTTTATTTGGGAATTTTTCATCTTCATTTGAAAATTTTACTTAGAATTTGTGTTCTGGAAATGTAACTTTATGTATATGTCATTAAAAATGGCTTTGCTTCACACCAGTGGTTCATTCTATAGGGTAAAGATTTGGCAAAAAGAAGAAAACTGATACAGTGGATCAGGTTTTTCTTTTTTTTTCCAAAAACTTTATTTTTGCAAGAGAATAACTATGGGATTTAATTAAATTTCCCAGAATACTTCACAGTCCCAGAACACCTTTCATGTAAAGTACACAAATTATTTTCCACATTTTAATGAAAGAAGCTCTTTGATGTACTATGCCTATGTAGTTTCCATTTTGCTGAAAGGTGTAGATAAGTTAATAGTTTGAGATGTTTTTCTCTTTTTTTGGGACCGGGGTATGACAATGCACAAATTCATTAAAAGCCATGGGAACTTCAGGTGTTTGGCTCCTCTGTGATGAAGCCACAGGAAAGAGAGGTGGATGGGACAGATTGTTCTGAGTCCCAGCCTGTTGTTCCATGTGAGACCACCCTTCTTGCACTGTACAGGATCTTGGAGCTGGTTTTAAAAGCGTTGGATTTTACCCACCTTTTTAGGAAGGGTTGGATTTCTTTTTGAGATAGTTTCTAAGGATGAACTGGTTTGGTTTGCTATGCTCTACTTCCACTGGATGTGTTAGTTTGTTTTGTTTTTTACTGTGCTGTAATTCTCTTTTAACAGTAACTCTTTGATGCTGGCAGGCTGTAGTGTAAGCCATTGTCAATGATTAATGCAGCTTCCTCTGGGATGATAACCTTCTGTTTTCTGTCGAGGAAAGAACAGTGGGTAGCTACAAGTACCAGCAGTGAGGGTCAATCCAGGGATAACCTGGGCTGCCCACAGGACTGGCAGCTGGATAGAAACCTCATCTGGCCTTTGGGGCTGATTCTTCTGGGTGGCACTGAGTGCTCTGAGTGGCTGTGGAGCCTTCCCAGTATAGAGCAGACTTCCCAGTATGGGGCAGATTTCCCAGTATGGAGCAGTCTCCCTCACTGTAGGCTCTCAGTGCAGCACTGCCCTTCAGAGACACTTGCCTCATTCAAGGCAATCCTGAAAACAGCAGATTGAGCCCCTGTGAGCTCAATACAGCTCCACTGGAAACAGCTTCCATTGGAAACCTAACAAACATTCAATGTGCTATTTTCACTCCCACAGTTCCAGGATAGGGCAGTCTGTTCCGTGCCTTCTGTACCTCAAATTAGTGGTGTGGCTTCATCTCCACGAGGAGCAGTTGCACCAGCCATTTGCTAATGAGATGAGATGCTTTTTGTGAGTGTGTGGCTCCTCTGCAACCCAGTGTGGGTCTGCCTTTAATGAGGTATCTTCTTTTTTGGAACATTCAGTGTGGGCAGTAGTTCAGTGTGGGCAGCAAGCTGCTTCTGAGGTACAGAGTGTCATGCTGGAGACAAGCAAAATAATCAAAAAAGGAAGACTGTGCCCATAGAGACGTTTGTAAAGGAGATGGGAGCTGTTTATGAGGCAGGGCCGGGACTGGCATTTAGCTGTGCTGGCTAAAGGGTAAATAGCAAAATCTGTTTCATAAATGGGACCTAACGAATTTATAACTGCTGATTCTAAAGTTTGTCCCTCCATCAATTCATTGTCAAAACCTGTAGCAGCTTCTCTCTAAAAATGAAGGTAATACCTAAATAACGTTGGAATTTTCTCAACTGTAAAGACTGAATTTGTTGATGGTGGAAGTGGAAAAAGCCATTCAGCTGGTGGGTGTTCCTGGCTGTAGCCATTGCTACATTGCAAAGTGCTCTACTCATATATTGTTAGGAGCACAGAAGGGTTCCTGTTGTCTTTGTGTAAACATACCAGTGTTTAAAACTTTTTGCATATGCTTCTGCTCTTTCATGGGGATTTCCTTTAATTGCTTAATCTTTCATAATGAACATTAATCTGTCACTGGCAAAGATAAAATCCAGCTAATTCTCAGAAAAATCTGTTTTTCTTTCTCTGTACCCACAAATTAAAACTCATCTGATAACAGTTGGAAGCTCTATCTGGACACTGAATAACTGGTCAGAAATAACTGTGTGGTCACACTGTCAATCATAATCCAGTCCACTTTAACAAGAGGGTTTGGGCTTTCCTGGCAAGTCCCTGGAGGATATGGGAACCTCTGGTAAAGGGGCCATGGATCCCCTTTTCCTGGTCACCTGGATCTAGGAAAGAATCTGGGGAGAACTGGCAGGGTTCCTAAAGGGTTGATGTATACTCACAAAAAATCCCCCAGACAAGCAAACTATAACAGCAAGCTTTTGCAACTTGAATTGCTTCTGGAGAATCCCATGTTTTCAATTAAAAAAGACTGTAATTTCCACTCCTTTTATACCTGGCATTTATCTGCTCTGAAAGCAGCAGAGGCAGCCCATTCCTGGACCTGAGTGCTGTTTCATTCTGCCTCCCCTCAGTGGCTCTGGTTTTTCCTACAGCCACTGGGAACCAGCTCAAGAAAGCCATGAGGGAAGAACTCGTTTTTTGAGGAAAAGAGTGGTGGGGGGGATCAGCTCCCTGGTTGCATTTACAGGTCTTGCAAACACAAGCCATTTGGGTGGACCCAGAGAAGGAGATCAGGTGCAAAGCAAGGTATTGCATTGCTCTTTTGATGCTTCTGGCCCTATGGGTTTGGGAACATGGGTGCCCACAGCTTCAGTGGTGTAATTCATGTCACTGAAATTCATACTAAGACATAGCAGACATTTACTTGTCGCTATGGAAAATTTGTAATTCCCTGTTTTGTAGAAGTTGCTTGGTGGAGAGTTGACCTGCTAAACCAGAAATGAATTTAGTGTGATGGAGGAATGTCTTGGAAATAACACGTGCAAGAGCTACTGCTTTGTCCTGGCTTTGGTGTGGAAGAAGCAGTTGTGATGGAGTGAGCAAGATGTGTGCTAATGTGGGGACTGGTGTGTTAGCTGATTAGGGTGCTTATTTGCTGCATGGTGGTAATGGTGTGGGTCCCTGGGCCTCGAGCTGAAATCACAAGTCAGAACAACTATCAGATGGCTAAAGCTGCTTACTACACATCACAGAGAGACAGAATCCCCCTGGCAGTATAACTAACCTTTTCATGCCTAGCTTTACCTGTCTGTACAATAAGTCTAATGATCATCACATTGTCAAGGGCAGTTTTGTGCCAGTTGTGATGCTTGCATGATTAATGGCTTTAAAATGCGGTGAGTGATTTTGATGGAAACATGTATCAAAATGCAACGCAGCAACTGGGCAGTGCAGTCACTTGGTATTTGGAGGGTGTTAAAAGAGAAGTCCCTTCAGGAGTCACTTCTTCCCAGTTTGATTTCCCAGGAGAACTGTAGAATCACAGTGACCTATTTAAGCCAGTACATTTATTCCAAATAATTGACGATGGAAACGTTACACTGCCTGCACTGGACACGCACAACAGCCATGTGCTCAGGTTGCTCAGTCATTCCTTTCAGCCTTCCAGGGCTGCTTCAAGTCCTGGCTTGCTGCAGTGCAGTGGGTGGAAACAAAATGCTAAATAAATTTCAGGATGAAATGAGACAAATCCTTACTGTTGCTCCCTGCATGCCATAATTGCTGTGTCTCTGTTTGACCTGGCTGAGGGGCTGGCTGTGATTTTGTGTTGCAAGTAGTCCTATGATGCATCATTTTAAATGGATTAAAAAAAAAATGAAGCTGCAGTATTGTTCTTAGTCATTCTTCCCAGTTGTGGAACTGATAGCCATAGGTGAATAGAGCTGTTGAACTTTTGCCTTGGGAAAGCATTCCTTTTAACACATAATGGGAGACCATTTTGATGGAGTCAGATTTTTTTTTGGAGTTATGCTTCTGGCTTTCAGGTACCATGGGAGAAGGCCACTTCAGTATTCCTGATACAGGTAATACTTTTTAGTGATACCATCCATAATTTATTGAGGGATCATGCTGAGATGGGGCTCTGCTATTATCCAGAACCAGGATTTTTGTGCCATATTATCCCCTGGAAGCAGGAGCACCTCCAGCCCAGCATGCTCAGCTGCAGGACAGCAGACAGCAAAGCATGCCAGAAGTATGCAGGTTTTGTGTCCATACCATGGGTGCAATGTAAGCATAACATGGAGGAAAAGCTGTAGATGAGAGCAAAGTGCAGCAGAAACTCATTTGAAGATTCTCTCTATTTACTTAAATAAATAGTTCTGGCAGCTGCTAGCTAACTTGACTGCTTAGAGTATTTTCCATGTCAGTAAGGAGCACTGCCACGGTGTCCTCATTTTAAATCCAGTATGAGGCTCACCAGGAGTGACAGAAATTAATCTGAGCTACGATTTCCCATTTTTGGGTTTGGGGCAAGTTTGAGGCATCGTGCAGAAGTTGAGTAAACAGATTAATGCTGCCTGCAGCTCATGGTATTTTGGCTCAGAAATGTGCTGAAGGAAGACGTGTCTACCATGGCTTCACTGCCTTGCCAGAACATTTGCTGTGTTGTGTGGCATAGAGGGTAGTAGTTGTTTTAAGGAAATGTGCTCTGCCATCTCACATTCCTCCCAGCTTGGTTAAACTTACGACTTCTACCCCACAAGCAGAGTTGCAGACCTCTCCTTCCTTTCATGTGAAGCTTTACCTTCTCTGTTTTTCTTGGCTTTTTATGGTTTTATCTTTTTTGTGGAAGTGTCTCTCTTCCCAGTGCAATCTAAATTCCTAGGAATTCCCCATAAAATCCCTGTTGTCTCTTCCTTGAACTGTTTTAACAGCAGACTCAGTTGTGTGGGTTTTTTCTGTTTTTTTACTAACTGGAGCTGGACTGGAAATCTTCCTAAAGATTTCAGGAATCTATAGTGATTGGGAATAATTTCATTTGCCAGTGTCACAGCCTGGCATCTGTATGAACAGGGCTAGGTAATGCAGGAAAGAATTTTTTTTATTTAATGGAGGTACCTAAGGTTTAGGCAAACACAAATATTATTGATTCTACAGCCTTGGTTGAGTTGCTTGATATCACTGAAGTTTATTTATTTAATTATTTATTGAATTACGTGTTCAAAAGATGTGAAATCTTTGGAATAGAAAATATTACAAAGACTTTGGAGATTTATTAGACTACATGGCAATAAAAAAAAAGATTACCATATCCCTAATCATTTCATTTGTGTGAAAATGGCTTTGTGTTTCTAATCAGCCAGAAAGGAAGTTGGTCTCTTGGTAGTGATATTGCTTATGGTGATAAGCAAATACAACTCAGAAAAAGTCATGCTGAAAGCAATGTTCCCTGGTCCTTTTCACCAGCCTCTGTTTTGACTTTTTCATTTGTGCTGGCAATGAGTGATGTTAGGAGTGTCTCCTGGGCAACATACTGCCTGAGAGGTGTGATTTATGGTCCACTATTTTAGAGAAACTGCAATATTCTGCTCCTTACTAAAGAGAGCTTTAAAAACATACAGAAGTTGGGAAAATATGATCTGTCTTTTAAAAACAAGATCTGTGAACAGATGTATGTGTCTATTCTGTCACCATACAGATGGGCAGAAAACATTTAGTTGTCATGGCAACAAAATGTATAGTGCCACAAATGAAAAAGAAATATATAAAAGAAAAGTATTTGTCTTGCCAGTTGTTATATCATGAGAGCAGCTGCTGAATTTGAGTTTTATTGTCCTGAAACTTCAACACAAAATCCTCCAGACCACGTTTCTCCTTAATGCAGTATTTGTATCCTGTAGGCTTCCTGCAATTTGTCTTTAGATCTCTTTACTCTGGGAGGCATAGGTATTTTCATCTCTAGTTATTTATCTAGATGTGGTTTCTCTCTTGAATGAGCATGGGGCACTAAGCAGTAGATGGATATCTCTGTTCTCATGAAGCAGCTCCTAGATGAACTAACATTTCTATTTTGTTGTTAACTGAGATTTCCATATTGCTGAGCATGATGGGTTGTACTCTTGATATTTGGGTGAAACAGGAACTGTTTAGGCTGTAATCAAAATTTTTGTATATCTCTATATAGAGTGAGCAGAAGAAAATAATGTAGTCGATTTCTATTATTCCTTGGGATATTCTGTTCTGAAAAAATCAGTCTTTGAAAATGAAATGATGCAATTCAAATGACTGTGTCATGGTGGCAGCAAGGTCGCTTTCCATCAGCATGGAGTTGGGTTGTGCCATGCTCCCCCAGCCCTGTGGGCTCAGCCTGTGGCAGTGATGGGCCTTGAGGGTGGCCGTGGCTCCTCCATGATGTCTGAAATTGGCGTGCAGGCACCCATTGGCTCTGCCACCATGCCAGTGCAGGGTGCTGCTGTTTTACCTGGGGCACAAGTACAAGATGCCAGCAGGAGTTGCAGTATTTGGAAATGAGCACATGGAGGAATAGTGGCAATTCAGTAACTCTCAATACTAAGCTCAGAGCCATCATCAAAAGTCCTTTTACTTCTGTGTCTTGCTAAATGCTTTAGACTGCTTTGTAAACTGTTTTTAATTAAAAAAAAAACCAAAACAAGTGAGTCTTGCTGGTACCACTTGTCTGCTTTTTTGGTTTTGTGTAATATTGTGAATGTTTAGGGTGTATCCTCCTGGTCACTGCAAATGAGCTGTGTAGCCATTTCCATTTAAATTATCTTTTTTTTTCTTTAGCTGCTTGAAGCAGTGTTTCTTTTTTGGAATCATTAAAGAGTAAGCCAGGCTTTCTGAAGGTCAGAACTGTTTATAGCACTCTTCCCTGCTTTGCTTTTGCTTTCACAAAAAAATTTTAAAAAAATTATGATTTTTGGGATTTTAGGATTAGTTAATGTATTTACCCAGCCTTCAAAAGGTAATTTTCATGGGATAGAGAGATCTTGTTTACAATATGTATAAAAAGATTAAAAGGAATTAATTTAATTGTGTAAAACTCTAAGTAATCTCCTGCCTTCTTCTGTCAACCTGTCGTGCCTTCAGTTGAGTGGCACTTCCTATTTCTACTTTTTCTTAATCTTCAATTAAGTAGAAAGCTTTCTCCCATTTTTTAATTCTGTCTTTTCTTTTCTTCCAAAGCCTTCTCTAGCAAATTTGTGCTTACCCTGGTATGTCCTCTCTTCCTGTCTGCCTGTCATGTACTTTTATTCTCTGCCATCAGCACTGGCCTCCTATTTAGCTGAGTGCTTTTAACCCAATGAAGCCAGTGGGATTTAAATACCTGTCTGCTTGTTTTGGAAGGGGATTAGCTTTACAGCCCTTTATTGTGAAAGCAATGTTTCAGTCTACAGCTGCGGTAGTGTAGATGAAGAGTTGAGCTGGAGATCAGAAAACACTGAGAATTAAGTTGTGCTTGCAGTCAGTTTGCAGCCTCTGAATCTTGAAGAGTCTTCTGTTTGTATGGTTTAGGCTTTTAAATTTGTCTGTAAGTCCAAATGCCTAATTCCAGAACTCAAATCCAGTGAGTGAGTCGCAAGAGTGGTCCATCCTGCTGGGTCCCTCTCCTCTTCACCAGCACAATCTTCATACCTAAGGAGAAGTCATCACTGACCATGGGGGAAGAAGTTAACAGTCAGCTTTGCCATGTCGTAAATGCCAATATTTTAATTCATCTAAAAAGAAAATTTACTTTTTATTATTTCCATCTTCTTCAGTATGTTGTCAGAGCTGTTACAGCCATTTCCAACTGGCCCAGCCTTGGGCAGTGGCACATCCATCTTGGAGTTGCCTGACACTGGCTCTGCTAGACATGGGGGAAGTTTCTGGCACTGTCTCACAGAAGCCACTCTTGTAGCCCACCCTGCTTCCGAAACCTGGCCCTGCAAACTCAATACACCTGCCCATGGTGGGAGGGTTGGAAGTATGTCTTTAGTTAAATAAAACATCTTTAAGGTGCCTTCTCATCTGAGCCATTCTATGATCCTGTAACTCTAATTTTGCCTGGCAGTAGCTGACGAAGGCTCTGCCTCTTCCATTGTGAGAATTCCCACAGTAGAGCACAGCTCATTTCTTCAGAGGTGTCTGCTGTGGCTCTTCCTCTGCCTGCAGTACGACAGACTTCAGCAGTATTCCAGCTAGAAAACTTTTACTGATATTTTTCTCTCTGGGTGCACATTACTTGTGTGATCACTCGGTCTGATCTCACTTGTGTGTGCTAGAGCTTGCTGCCTTCTTAAAATTGTGCATGCAGCATGAAAAGATTCATGGATATGAGCCCTTGCAAGTTCACAACCGGTAAATGAGCTAATGATGATACATCTTCCCCTCCCTGCTGCACTCAGAATTTTTATTGCAAGGCTAGTGTCATTTGTTTTCATCTCTAGCAAATCCTCCCTACATCCCTTTCCATCCTAATAATTTCCTTTGAAAAACACCTACTGCAGTGACCTCCATTTGACTATGAAATTGAAGCACTAATCAGCAGGGCTGGTATCCAGGAAGTTTTGTCAATGTTGTGTAGTACAGACCCCTTTCCAGCTACATTAGCCACCAAAAGGCAGCACTTTTAAGCAGTACAGAGCCAGATACTTTCTTATATGAGCTTTGGTCTCAGCATCAACATCCCTTCTTAAAAGCAAATCTAAGAAGACAGTTTGCAAAATACAAAGTTCACCACTAATTTAACCCAGGCTAATAGGTATCATGTAAGGTTGAACAGATTAAAGTGAAACATTTTCCAGGCTTAGGAGCAGCCAGCAATGGGGTTTTCCATGTGAAAATCTTAATTATGGATCTTGATGTCCTCTGGTTCTGCCTGAACAGCGAGCCCTGCCATGAGTGTCTGCTTTATGAATGGCACTTCCACATGCCAGTGGCACTCAAAGCTGTCATAAATTCCTATTTTAATGTCAAATGCTTGGATGTACATAGCTCCTCTTTCAAGTAGGAGCCAGGCTATGAAGACTGGCGTGCATGCTTCAGTGGAGGGAGATTTTCTGAATCTTGGAAGGTGACTTGGACAGGTCATGCTCTTATCTAAAGAAATGGATTTTGGCTGAATTTTGAAAAGGACAAATGTGTGTCTGCATTATGTATTTATTACTTAATGTCAAGAAGCAAATTATGGATTTGGCAGATCTCTGTAATAGATGTCCGTAAGTGATTCTAGCAGTATAAGCTGAATGAAAAAGCAGATTTGTGGACTAACATGTCTGTAAAAGAAATTATGTTTTGACTTTGCGCAAGATTTGTTAAAATATATTTTTGTTCTGTTTGGGTAGTGGCTCTTTGGATAAGTACATGTGTGGGTGTATAGAAGCCTGCTGAATGGCTTTATTTTTTTAATAGCAACAATTCAGTTCCGGAGTTTTTTTGAGTATATGATGAAGTGATAAGTTTCAGTCATAATTACTTTGACCTTGCAGGTAATTTAATGATCTTCCTGACCCCTTGCATTATGACCTTAGGCCCTCATTTTAAATGTCCCAAGTGTGGGGACATTTATTCTGGAAGGTTTTTATTAGTGCAGGGATCTGTGGCTGTGCTTGGACAGCAGGTAGAAATTCATGCAACTTTTTCTTAAAAATATTTTTGGACACAGTTAGTATGCAGGGTGCTTCTCCTCTCTCTGTCACAGGAAGCCTTCTCCCTTCTCATCATCCATCTTGGGGCTGACTTCATGCCCAGAGACTGCCCCTCTTTCACACAGTGCATGCTGGGCTGAAAAAGGAAGGTTTGCTTTTTGCCACTTCTTCCTCAGCCTCGTCATTACTTCAGTGATGTCCCAGTGTCTGGCATGGTGACAGATAAGCTCTCTGGGCCAGATGAGTGTTAGAAAGGTTCAAGCTGAATCCTGATGTGTGTCTGGTCCCTCCCTAAGACCATGTTTAGAGCTGCAGTTCATGCATTTTTAAAAATATATTTCCACCACATTTGGAGGCCCCCTCTTCCCCCCCCCCTCCCCCCATTGTCTTCATACCTAATTAGTCATTCCCTAAGTAAATACGGTGGTGCCTCCCAAATTACTTGTACCATGAGGGAATACAGTTCTCTGTCTCCCAAATACAATCTGTCTTGTGCTTCATGGGAGTGATGGATTTGTCTCACGGAAAAACTTACCGAGAACATTTTTCATAACTTCTTAGCTTGAGGCGTGTTTATGTTTTGAATCAAATATCAAATTTTTTTGAGGTTTCTCTGTTTGAAGGCTATTGCTGTCTCAGTCCTTAAGGAGGCATGGGCTGGGGTTTCCTAATATTTCTCCTGATGGTCTCCTTAGTCCTTTAAGAGTCCCATTCTTCTTGTTTGAGCTGGTTATTTCTTATATTCCAGCAATGTAGTATAATTTTGTAGCTTTTTGTTACCTTCTGGTTGACCACCAGTTCCTTAACTTGAAAAATGTTGTATTTCAACTTTCATTGTCCTTTTTTTGTTTAACAGTTGGCACATACATCTTTAGCTCTCAGCATTGCTCTCTGGGTTTAGCTGGAAGGAAATGCTCTCCATGAGATAAGCCTAATGAAAAGATGAAACTCTAGTCACACTTTGAACTCCTAATTTAATGAAAAAAAAATCACCTGCACTATAAAGTGTGTAATTATGCTGATTTTCGTGACATTTGGGTCACAAATGGATTCTTCCTTGTGTACAGATGACATCAATTAATACCCGTTAGAGCTTTCTGGTAAGCCACAGATTTACCAGTGATTTTTGATTAAGTGGGCTTTAATTCTTGCTAACTATGAAGTGAGTCTTTCTGTGTTACTGCTGCTGATCAGATACCTGGAGATTTCCTTTTTTGTCCTAATGCTAGAAGGCTCTACCATGGAAAGTTCGTTCGGCTGGGAATATGCCTTCTCAGAGAATATGTATTTTGAGATTAAAAGAATATTTTACATTAATTAAAATTCTCTTTATGTGGAAATACAGATTTGTATGGAATATTTATAGTGTTCATTTCTGTATTGTTGAAAGAAGACAGCTACTTCTGTGTTTATACCCTAAAAGCTCAGCAGAGCAACAGAGATTCAAAGTTCCCCAGGCTAATCTTCATTGTTCATGTCCAGAATGAATGGGGCAGTGCTGCCCATTTTCCATGCTAAAGCAGATCTGTCTTCTCTACTGGAAGGATGTGCTAGGTTAGGTGGTAGGCTAATAGGTTAGGTAGGAAACTGGAGTGACTTCACAGGCAAATGCTGCTCAGGCAGCATTTCTTGGAAAATTCATATTAGAAATAAATAAACCTTTGTACCATATGGCAAGAGATTTAAAAAAAAGGCAAAAACCAGTTGAGACAGAGAGTAAGGAATCATGTTTCTGGTGTTATGTTGCTCTTGGGTGAGCATTTTCCCCCTTAAAATACCTTAAGCACTTTAAAAGAAATTGCTATTTCTACAGCACGCAATACATAAGGAGTATATAATAAATATATGCAAATTGCGTAGTACTAATATTCATAGGGGTTTTGATAAATCTCTTTAGGAGATACTAATTTTTTTCCCTTCAGTGTCATGTTTTGAACTTAAATCCTTCATCTGCTCTATTATTATTCTTTGATATTTCATTAATTCTGACTAAATTTTCTTAAATTATAAGCACAGTTCTTATTTCTGCAGAAATGCTAATAAAAGATGGCATGCCATATTTGGGACTTTTATTGAATTTAATTAATAACAAAGCGAGCTAATCAGGTAACATTCACCTTGAACTTTTTCCCTTAAAGGGAGATAATTTCTCATCTTTTGCATTTTTGTGTTAGGTGGAAATTTTCCAAGCACATTCTGACAGCTACATTTGAATATCTTTGTAGAGTGTAGTTAAATATTCTGTAAGCACTGCTGCTTAGTGATCTAATGAGCACAATACCAGTCTCTTGCTACATTATATTGCCTATTCTTCACAGTCAGGAAATGCATCTGGATGCTTTCAGCATGTAGAGCTGTTGTCAATTTGTGTTATTTAATATGATAGGAAATAAAATAATACTTTTAAACGTTTAATTGCTGACAAATTATAATTTTTAAGGTTAAGTGCTTTTATTTTGTACCCTGAAGAAACCCTTCATTTTAGGGCATTTGGTGGAAAACAATATTGGTGCTGTAAAATAATGGCTTTATTTCACAGCCATGTGCTAGTTTATATTTTAGGTTAACTGCATATGCAAAAGTATTCACTCTTTCCTCAATGGAGTAACTGAATGTGGATTTTACTGGAGTGTTGCCAGCCTCAACCTACTTTCTGTATGAACTATTAGGACAAAAGAAACTCCCTAAAATAGGTATTCAGAACATGATATTATGGATGTAATTCATAAAGCAGCAAGAATGATTTCAAGAAGAAAAAGTAAGGCTGTATAAAATTACATTATAAATCTTAAGCTGGGGAGGGGAGGAGGGGGAGGAAGATGTCAGAAGGATAAAGAAATTACCCTGGTCTTCAGGGAGAGAAATGTTAATCCAACATTGAGTGTCTTTGAAAACTTCACCCTTTAGTATTCATATACTCGTGACTGTGCCTGGAACACTGCACACTGAAAGTGCATTAAAATAATAGGAATAAGGTGAGAAAGTCAGAAAACTTGCAAGTTAGGGAAATAACCTGTGTGAATCTAGTCTGTCCACTCTCTGCGTTATCCGGTACTTTAATTCTGCAGCCATTAGTGGTAGCAGGAGTATTTTTGCATGGTCTTTATTATTCAAAGCACAGCATTTTGGGGACTGTTCATTACTTTGCTTTTCCTTTGTTTTTCATTTATTGTAGCCCAATTCACTATTTTAAAACATATTTTTAAACAAGATAAATTCCATTATATTTAACTCAAATTCCTATGATGCTCTTCACTCTCTGTATCTTATATCTTAATTTTTTTTCAAGACTACTCTGCCTGGCTACAGAAATCATGGTCAGGATTCAGCTAGAGTTGAGACTTGAAAGTAGAGACTAGTGGGCATGATGTCAGGCATTTCTGAGTGTGAGCCTGCATTTTTCCAGCTGAAGGGCTAGTGAGGCCATTTCATGTGCCCCAGCATTGTCTACCCAGTCTCCTGCTTAAACTGCAGAGGGGTATCAATCCATGCATAATTTCTGTCATATCTGTCAGTCCCTTGAGGATGCCTCAGGTAATATGCTGAGGAACCTTAAATGGCAAAAATGACAGTGTGAAGGGAACTGATTTTTCAGATGTTCATTGAGCATGAGGGGAGCGTAGGTGTTTGGCTCACGTCAAGACACCTACATTTAAGAATCTGGATCTGGACTTGGACTCCAGCCTTGGTAATAATGTTAATAGCACATTGCAGGATGGGAAACAGAGGCACGAAAAAATTAAAACAGGAAATACACAGAAATTTTATGGCCTGATTTTCAGAAAACGCAACAATCTGTATTTCAAAGCACATCAGAAAAATGGCAGAACCTTTTAGATTAGGAGGTCATCTTGCTCCAGCTTCATCTAACCTCAGTGTTGGGTCCAGTTACTCCAGGCAGTCCTTATCCAAATTGGTTGAGCAAATGTGTCTGGGAAGGCTGTTCCAGTGCTTAACTACCCTCTGGCAATGAGTTTTCACTTACTTCCAACAGAGGTTTATTTTGCTGCTACTCAGGACAGTTTCCTCTTTGTACTTTGTCTTCTCTGCAGCTTCTTTAGGTGGGAAGACTGCAATGAGATTTCCCTCTGCCACTGCTAGCCTTTTCTTCCCAATCTATACAGACCCACTTCCCTTATCTTCTTCTCCTCCACTGCATGCTTGGGTCCTCTGACAGTCTTGCTGGAGAGACATCAGTTTGTCATTAGGGCCACTGGGGAGTCTAAAACTGAGCCTGCTGTTCCATCATCACTGCATGGAGACAGTGCTGGCTTGTTCTGTGTTACCCACCAGAGTCACCGTGACATTTTCCTTTGACCTGCTCCCACTGGGCTCCAGTGGAGAAACAGCAAATCCCAGTGCAGGTTTTATTCCTTGAAGTTTTGGTGGTTCTTGTCAATTGCTTTCATGTCAGTCAATCTTCCATCTTACAGCAGTGACTCTGAAGAGAAGCCCTGCTCTCCACAATATCCATTGTTCCTTCTAAATTGGTGTCATTTGTGAGTGGGTGGGGCTGTTTTTTATCCAACATCCAGGTGGTGGCTGAACAGCAACAGTTCCACTCCTGACCTTTTAGGATCCCTTGTCACAGTGAACCCCTGGATATGTGATGAGCCAGAACACTTGAAACTACAGACCTCTGTTATTTGTGTCCAGCAGTCCAGACAGTTGCATCACCTTGTCCACTTATCCAGTCTAAATCCCCCAAATTATGATGCAAGGACTATGGAAAGCTGTACTGAGTTGTGTTTGAAGTAAAGCTTTGATTTGGCCACTGGTAGATCCACTTGAATGCCAAGACTGTGACTTTGGCTGTCTTCCAGCTGAAAGAGAGCTCCACCCACCTCATGGCTTTTTTAGAGGACAGCCTGTTGCAGGTGCTAAGCATGGTGCCTCCATGCAGATCCAGCACTGCAGGCTCAGCTGGCAGCCATGCCAGCACCTCTAATCCTGGATCCTACTGGCACCTGGATCCTACTGGCACATCCCATTGGTACATCCCTGCATGCTCCTGGTTGGGTGGGAAGGCCAACTTGAGGCACTTTTTACCCCTTGAAGAAATTTTTTCTTGGCTGGCAACTCCTTATACTGCCTTTGCTGAGCACAACTTGCTCACTTTGTGCAAACTTTGTGAGCAAGTTTGCACTTTGCTCTCTCATCCTCCTTTCTTGACTGGGCTCCACCCTGGGCAGCAGCAGCCTGGACCAAGTTCTTCAGAAACTTTGATTACATCTCTATGCCTGCCTGCTTGTTCTGACCCCTTTTCCAGTGTGAATCATGGAAATGCTACTACCTCTCATAGAAATTATTTTAACTTTTTTTTTTTTAAACATTTTAATATTGTTTTCACCAATGCAGTTCTTGAACATGTTATTCATTTAAGCTGAACTGTAGGAAAAGGTTGAGTTGTAGGCAGGTATGTGGCATAGAAGACTTAGTGAAAAAATGCTTAGTATTAGGGTAAACGTTCAAAAAAATAATTCTAGAATTAATTTCAAGCAATTTTAATGTCAGCACTGCAGCCCAACTATTTTAGCCAAGCTAATAAAATATGTTTATAAAATGGCATGTGTTCACTTACTTTATGATGGGAGAGCAGTGCCAAGTGTGAGGACTCCCTGTTTCACAAACTGGTGATTTCCCTAAGTTATGTGTAGAAATCAGCTGCTTTCTGTGATGGCTGTGACATGTAATGATTGCAAAGAGAAAGCAGACATGGTTGCAAGGGTAACATTGAACTGAAAAGATGACTTGTGATGCTTGTAATTAGGGTTTTGATTATTATCCAGCAGATGTATTCTTTCTTATTAGATGTTACTTGAAATAGTCATATTACTTGGAAACTTCTTCACAGTGGTATAAGTGTCAGCACACTTTGGTTTTATCCCTCATAAACTTCTAGTACATGGTATTAGCATCTCTGCTGAGTACAGGCTTGATTTTAGCCCCATGAGGTGGGAGGGGCCAAGCTCTGTCTGGCTGTGGGAGCCAGAGTGCATCAAGGAGAAGTTTTTTTGGATACCTAATCCTAGTCTGGATTAGTTGTTTGATACACTTATTGACACTGTGTTTTGCCAGTCAGATGGTGTAGCACATGTTCACCTGATGTCATTTGTCCAGAAATTGCCTGTTGTGTCCAATTCCTTGAGCTTTTTCCATAACAGGCTCTTCTGAGGATGGTTTGCCCCCTGGAAATGGCTTTCTCTCTACTCTGAATGCACAGTGAGTCCATCAGACCAGGCTGCACCAGACACCAAACTTTCAGATGTGTAGGGATAGTTGTAGAGGAGTTGTATCCTTAAATAAAATATAAACTGACTTCAAGTATGGTGGGAAATGACACCAGTTTTGTTGCTTAACATCTGCCTTTTTCATTAGGAAGCCAGACCTAGAAACCTTTTGATTTATGCTTGTAATCTCCATGATCTGCAGCTTTAGCTAATTTCAGTTTATTTAGCTATGGCCAAATCACATCAGTGGGGTAAAATGTACCCATTCCCTGGAGCAGTGCCCAGCTGAGCCCTGGTGTGGAGGCAGGATGGGCAGTGCATGCAGTGAAGCTGATGTGCTGTCAAAAATTATGGGAGTAACGGGAATACTGTCCAGGAATTTCTTACCCATCTGGACACACCAAGAGAGATTTAGGGATGATGCATATTGATCAGTCAGCCCTGAGTGATCAAGGGTCAGCTGTGTCTCCCACCACGTCATGGTTTGGTGAACGTTCCTGTTATGCTGCCATCTGATTTGAATGAACTTCACCTCTTCTTGTTCACTGTATTTTTCCTTGCCACAATTTTAGATGCATTATAAGGTCTTTGTTTTATTATTAGTCTTGGCAAAACATGACTATAGTTTTACATTTCTGAGATTATAGAAAAAGAAAAATGAGATTTTTCTCTCCTTGTCTTTCACCCAGAATCATGTTTGAATTTTGTGAGCTCAAAAAAGGAGCTTTTATTCCTGAAGATGTCAAGATAAGGTCTTGCATTTTCTTCCATAGCAGATTTCAGGTTAAGACGCTAATTTAAATGCATTTGAAATCAAAGTATGTTATTTCCTTTTAATTTGAAAGGAAGATGGATTTAAAAGCAAAGCTTATAGGACTGCTTGGGTATGTTCTGTAAATTGTTTGTATAAATTATATAAGAATAAATAGCAGAGAGCTTTAACTTTTCCCTTCTAATTTTCCATGGATTTGAACTTGTTTATTCAGAAGTTAGAGAGTATCGTTTGTGGCATTTACATTATACTGAAAATCATCTGCTCTCCATTTTCATTATTTTTCATGCTGTGAGGTTCCTGGGTTCCTTTATTTCCATGGAGTTGGACGGTCAGGGCAGATGGAGAATCTGAGAATCCTTTGTCCTGGAGTGTTCCCCGTTTTCTTTCTCTACCCTTCATTTTTACAGCTTGCTGTATTTTGTCCATCTGGTACTTATAGAGGTTTAAGCAATTTCAAATTTCTTTCCTTCTTACATTTCCTCAGACAGTAAAATGTAATAAAGAGGAGCGCAGATGCCACAGCTTGCAGCTTTAGAATCATAGAATCGGGGAATGGTTTGGGTTGGAAGGGAAAGATTGAAAGATCCTGTAGTTCCACCCCCTCTGCTGTGAGCTGGGATGCCTCTCACTAGATCAGGTTGCTCAGGGCCCCATCCAGCCTGGCCTTGGGCACGTGCAGGGCTTGGGCATCCACAGCTTGTCTGTGCAACCTGTGCCAGGTCCTCACCAACCTCACAGTAAAGAGTTTCTTCATAACACCAAATCTAAACCTGCTCTTTTTCCACTGAAAGCCATGCCCCCTTGTCCTAGCACTACATGCCCTTGGGAGACGTCCTTCTCCAGCTTGGTTTTAGTCTCTTTAGGTAGTGGAAGGCTGTTAGAAGTTCTCCCTGGAGCCTCCTCTTCAACAGGCTGAGCAACCCCAGCTTTCCCAGCCTGTCTTCAAAAGAGAGGTGATCCAGTTCTCTGGTCACCGTCATGTCCCTCGTCTGGACTGCTCCAACAGGTCTGTGTCCTTCTTGTGCTGGGACCCCAGAGCTGATGCAGCACTGCAGGTGGGGTCTCTCCAGAGCAGAGCAGAGGGGCAGAATCCCCTTCCTCACCCTGCTGCCCACGCTGCTTTGGATGCAGCCCAGGATGAGGCTGGCTTTCTGGGCTGTGAGCACACACTGTTGGCTAGCTTTTCATCCATGTCCAGCTTTTCATCCATGAGAACCCCCCAAGTCCTTCACCCCAGGGCTGCTCTCAGTGAGTTCTTGCAGTTTGTGCTCAGGTCTGCAGCTCCTTGCACTTAGATTTACTGTGCTTCCTGAGATTCAAGGGAGGTGCTTGGATTTATGGAAGTCTCCTCCTTGTATGCCCCGTACTACTCTTGTGTCACAGGATTACTTCTGGCAGAATTTCCAATGAGAAATTTGTGAAGGTTTTTGGCATTTTTGGTAGAAATAGACTTACTAATTTATAGCTCTGGGCTGATAACATTGCTGTCTGATGTCAGCTTGATAACTTGCAAAAAGTAATTTGAAGGTATCCTGTATTTTAAACCAGATTTTTGAAAGCCATGAAGATTTATCATTATTGATGTTAAGAATTTTGGGAGGGATATTAGATCTTGTGCTTCAGAGTTTCATACACTTTCTGAATTATCTTCTGTTGTGGCCTTGAGTTACTTTAATAATAACCTAAATATCAAATGAGATTGAAGGCTGGATGGCTTGTAACCCCATTTGTCACTGTCATAACCTGCTTGTGCTTCCTAGGCTCTGGGTTAAACCAATGCCTGACTTCTGCTGTCCAGACACACTAATTAAAAAGAGATTATTCCATATGATTCTATAGGTGTCTGCTGATATATAATCCTTGAGGAAGGTCAGTAAACTGGAAGTATTTTTGGTCTGCTCCTGTTGACATGAAACATAGTGTTTTTTCAGTTCTTTTTTTTTTTTTTGTTTTGTGTTTATGTGCCTTTGGATTTTATCTTAACGGCTGAAGATTTAGAATATAAAATCATGCAGCCACTGTAAAATGACAATTCTTGACTCAGAAGTTCAAGTCCAGAGGCTGTTCCCAATGTTCCATCTAGCAGGACGTGTTGCCCACATTAGTAGGTGCCAGTCCAAGAATTTGGTGGGTTTCTGTTGGTGCTGTCTGTGTGTGACTGAGGCGCAGGTGTGACTGCTAGAGTTTCACCTTCTCAGCTGAGTAAGTGACCCTATGAGCAGAGAAGGAGCAGAAGCAATTCCACTGTAAGGGAATAAAATTTGGTGGTTTTGCTTTAGATTACTCCATAAATTTCATTCTGTTTCCAAGAGAAAGTAGCACTGTCCATTAAGGTAAACAATTTCACAGTCCATTTGGCATCGTACAATGAAGGGCTGAGTTCAGAGATAACTCTGGTGCACCCTGTCAGACAAAGGAGGGAGCTCTGGTAGGTTTTATTTTTATTTTCTCCCTCTGACGCTTCTAGAAGTGGAATGCCAAGCAACTAACATGAAAACTGGCGGCCTACATTTACTTTTGCTCCAAATATTTAGGGACTAGGATCTATAGATGTGCTACCTTGGTAGGAATTATTTAATCCACGAGTATCTTCTGTATTTTGAAGGTTCTTCTTTCTTCTGAATTGATCCAAAAAGCCCAAACTGAACATTATCACAAACTTAGAATCCAGCAAATCTAGGTCAAGATTATCAACTAATTCAGTTCAGTGTTTAAATTGTAGCTTACATTAGATTTTAAGCTTTTACAATGAACTGAGAAATGGAATTTCTCATTCTGAGTTTCTCAAAGTAGAAAATTCTTGTAATGGTTTTACCTTCCCAATTATAATTTCATTTTATTAGTTACAGTTTTAGAACAGAAAAAAAAAAAAAGGAAAGAGAGAAAGAAACAAGGGAAAAGGTATGTTCAGTTGCACCACAGTTCTGGATAAAATTCCAGACTACTTCCAGTTTTTCCACTAAAGAAAGCTTCCTGTGAGTAAATGGAGAGAAAGTAGCTGCCATACCGAGAGGAGAGTTTTTGACTGTTTCACATTGTCTCTCTTAGGTTTGCAAAAACAGTATTCTTGGGATTTTAATGCTGGAAGTTTAAAAGCTGTGTTTTGGAGGTATGCATAGGGGGCTGCTTTCTTCAGGAATTATAATTGAAATGAAATGATTACTTTACAATAGACTTCCTAATCTTTATACAGTGAAAATAGGAAGACTTTCATCCCTGCTGTTCAAGTTCTAATGCAAAATCCCTGCCCTTTTTATATACTTTTTAATCACAGTGGTAGTCAAAGAGTTACTGTCGTTAGTGAAGTACTGTATTTAGGGTTGTTAATAGAGATAATTTTTTTTTTTCTTCCTCTTTCAAGTTGGGTGTGAAGCACTTGTTTTGAATGCTATATTAGTCATAGCCAAAAATAAAGTCTCACATCCTGCTCCTTCTCCTCCCATGTCTTCTGGGGAGCTTTTCTCTTGCTCCTTATCTCAGGAGACTTGTGGGTTTCATGTTTCTGAGACAGACCCATGCTACAGCTCCGCTGCCTGGTGACATGCTGCAGTTCAGTCTTTAGCAAATAGCTGTCCCTCATATGAGAAAAAAAGTGGATTTCCTTACTTTCCATCCCAGACCACCAATGCCTGCTGGTTTACGCCGTGCTTGACAGAGGCCAGGAGATGCATCCCAGCATCTGTGTGTTGGCTGCATCCCTCTGAGGTGCCTGGTTGAGTCATGCCAATGGTCATCCAGCAGCGGGGACTGGCCGGGCTGCTCCTGGGCACTGACCTCTGGATCCTGCTGCAGAGCCCCGGGGTGCTGCTGCTGCTGCAGCCCTGCTGCTGGCGTGCCAAGGCAGATTTACTGGCCTGACCTTTTTGTGACAGGGCAGGTGATGCAAGAGCAGCCAGAGGTCTTCCAGCACGCTCTGGGCTCAGAAGGAACAATTTGGAGGCATGCCAACAAAGTAACTTACAGAAAGGTGATGCCTCAGGTTTTAACTTTAATATTTTTCAGATTCTGTACTGCTTTAGTGTGTAGTTCTGAGCTTTATATTAGGGGATAGTAAACTCTCTTCACAGAGTAGGGAGACAAAATAATTCCTTCTCTAGCTGGGGACCAAGGACAAATGATCCAAATTTCAGGCCCAAGAGCATAAACAATGGTGGACTGAAGAGAGGAAAACAAGGATGGGAATTCATACCCTAAAGCTGTAACTGGACAATTAGCTCCAATATGCTGATGGACCAGAACTTTAAAAAGTATGAGACCCTGTGACAGGTTGTCCATTTTGTGACCATTTTGTGTTCATCTTGGGTGTAGCCCTGGTTGGGCTCTTGTGCTGCCCAAGGTGGATTCATTGAGGCCTTCTAATAAATACCTACCTTAATCTTTAACTCTGTCTAGTCCCTGTTCTAGGTCAGCCTTCACAAGGCATCAAAGGTATGAGGATGAAATTAAAAAAGAGCATGGAAATGAAGGAAGGCAGCAGCTTGCATAGATTGTGTTGGGATTTGGCATTGGGTTTAAGACCACAGAAGTCTTTTCTCAAATCTTAAAGTTTGGGGGTTTTTATGGCACATTTTCCCAAATTAGCATTTAAACATAACCAGGAGGAAGGAAATAATCCTCTGGTACTTTGCACTACTGGAGGCTGAATAGAGCCATCTACGGGGAAACAGAGATGTATTTTTGCTGTATTTTCTACTGTTCAATCTGTTTTAACTCTAAAACACTTTCTTGTTGTGCATGTCACAGCACTTTTCCTTGAGATGCATTCAGATAATAATTGCAGGCCAGATGTAGAATAGAGTGGTCAGTCTGAAATGTCACAGGAATAACAAAAGACATCTTCATGTTGCTGAACTGCTATGCCTTGAGGCATCTAATTTCACTCTGTACCTTTGGAAATGACATGGATATCACGATTTTGCTTCCTCAGAGCATGCGAAACCTGGGAAACTTTCGTGGATTTTTTTTATGGTTTTGGTTTTAATTTCCCTCCCACCCCCTTAGGAATTACTTTTCAGTTGCAGAATTTCAGTTTGCTTTGTTTAATGTGAAGGGCTGCATGTTAATGGGTCAGAGAAAATTTGGCCTCTTGAAGTGTCTATTTACCAGGGGAGAAATGCAAGGAGCATGATATAATTATATTTATTCTTCACATGGGAAGAATTTATTCTTCCACACCTTATGTGCTGCTTATGAAGTACCAGACCCAAAGTAGTTGTCATTCCCCAGACTGCTCATATTTAACACAGAGTGGCTTGCAAATCCCTCAGAAATAGCTTGTGTTCAGTGCAGGAGTTGGTGGGAAATGAGACTGCCTGGGACATCCAGAAGAAGCTGGCCTGGCCTCTCCCAGCCACCTAGAAGGATTTATTTGCAGCTTGCCTGTCCCTGCAGCTACAAAGTCTGGTTTTATGAATGATTTCAGATGCCTCTCAGGGGACAGCGTAGGACTAGGATTCAGCACCACCTCCTTTTCAGTACTGTTGGAGGACATATATGACAAAAATTACAGAAGAAACCATCACAAATTTTATGTAGAAGGAGGGGTTTTGTCAGAACTCAAAGTTCCTCACAAGGGGAAGTGGTGGGACAGGTACTGAACTGTCTTCTGGGCTGACTAGCAGTAGGGCCCAGGAGAATGGTATGAAGCTGTGTTGGGCAGGGTTTGAGTTGGGTATTAGAAAATGCTTCTTTATCCAGAGGGTGGTTGGGCACTGGAACAGGATGCCCAGGGAAGTGGTCACAGTACCAAGCCTGACAAAGTTCAAGAAGAATTTGGACAATACTCTCAGGCACACAGTGTGATTCTTTGGGCTGTCCTGTGCAGGGTCAGAAGCTGGGTTTAATGGTCCTTGTAGATCCTTTCCAGCTCAGGATATGACTCTGTTCTGTGATTCTCAAGTGAAGTTCTTTGGAGATGCTCTACAGAACACCAGCCATTTCTTCAGACACATAGCCAGAGTGAGGTGGGATTCATCTCACCAGACTGCAGCCATCTGGAAGTTAGAGGAGTATTTTTAGAGAGAGCCACAAGTGGAATACCTAAGATGATTGGTTGGTTGGATGGTTTAGAGATGCAGTCAGGGGCAAGGAACATATCACTCTATGAAGGGAATTTTTCTTTGAATTTATTTATCTGAAAAGTCTGGTTGGTGAGGAAAAAAGGTCACTTCTAGTTCATCTTCCTTCTCAGCACAGGGTATTAGGAAAACGTCATAGTTTTCAGATAAAGGCAAGCAATACTAGAAGGAAATTATTTCCAGGAATGCAAGAAGATTATTAGTTTAGTTGGAATGCTCTTCCTTTCCATGCAAACCCTGAAACAATCCTTGAAGGACTCTAAGAACTGTGCCTTTGAGTTGAGGTCATTGTCAGTGTCCCCCCCCCACTCTCAAGTGATGGATCCAGATGACTCCAATAGTTTGCCCGTAGTGTTTGCTCCCACAATGAAAACCTATCTATTTATAGTAACTTAAAATAAACTAATGGATTCAGTTTTATACACAAGCTCATTGGTTTAATAAATAGATATTATTTAGCGTATAAAGGTTGAAGGAGAGTTAGATAAAGACACCAGCTAATTAATCATGCAGACTGCATATTCGTCCCTGAGCTATATTTGGCTACTGCTTAGCAAGTAGAGGGTGAGTAGATCTGTGCTTGATTACTTTGAAAGAACTCTCTGTGTTGGCAAGGGAGTGAAAGCAGGTTTATATTTACTTTTAGGGACAAAAGCAGCCATTCCATTGACATGCAAGTTGTACTCCTTTACTGCTTATATCTGTGTTTGGAATAAAGTACACCCAGCTTGCGATTTACCCCACTGCTCTAAGCACCTTTCAGGATTTGGCCCTGGCAGATTAACATGCATTTACAAATCCAGCTGGCTGTGTTTGGAAGCTCCCAAAGGAGTACTTGATTGCCAATTACACTGTTTCTCCTTTCTATCAAATTGCCAAGAAACAGTAACTCAATTGATTTAAAATTATTTCTATCCCACGCAGTCTCGAAGCCTTGGAACCAGGTTATTTTGCTCAGTTGTATGGTGGTGTTTTACCCCATTGAATTGTGGTTTTAGGATTGCTCATCATGTCCCCTGTTGGACTCCAGTTAATAACTTGTTTGTGCTACATTAACTGTTTTCTGTCAGATAATTCTGCCTTCCTGTTAGGAAACAATGTCTCATAGTAAAAGCAAACACAGCTTGTGTCTGGGTTTGGGCAGGTAAATTTCAAGCCAGTGATAAGCATTTATTATTTTGTTTAAACAAAATACAAAGAAAGGTTTCACAGTCATAAAGGAATTACGTTGCCTGTCACTAGGAGAACAGACCATGTCTTTGCTTATTCTTTGCAAATAATTGTGTTTAAAGAAGGTGAATAAGGCAGAGAAAGCAAGCATTCAGGCTTAAGTGTTTTCAGGGTGAAGCCTGCCCATGGTGCCTTCTATCCTCTCCTGTGCCCTGTGGTATCCCCTGGTTTGAATTTAAAGGATCGAGCAGTCACCATTACTGCAAACCAATTACCTTATTCTGTTCCCTTCTTGAGTGGTGCTTGGGCATTAACGACTGTTCAACTTTCTCTTCCATAGTCCAACTGAGTTTGTAAAGCAGCATTTGAATAGAGAACGATTAACATCCCAAAAGGCATCTTTCTGTAGATGGTTTTGGGTGTCTGACTTGTCTGAACACATACCCCTAGAAGACACCAGATGTGTGCTGGAAAAAGCTGGATCTGCTAAGGACCATTGCACCTGGAGGGGCCAGGGTTGGTGGAGGTGTGTTGTGTGCAAGTAGAAGCTGCCCATGGAGCCTTTGTTTCAGAATATGTCTGTGACAGAAGGGTTGGGAGGCAGTTGCCCATGGAGCCTTCAGCCGAGCTTCTGTTCTCCTAAGGCCCTTTTGTCCTCCTGCCTGCCTTCAGCTCATGCAGCAGGTGGCAAGAGCACCCTAATGCTCAAGAAGCTCTCACAGCTCTGTTGTCCTGATTTACCTGAGAGCAGCCTTATTGCCTGCAGGTGAGGAGACAGTGGGGAGAAGAGCTTGGGCTGCTCCTGGGCACACACAATAGCTATTGTTATTTCAGCCTGTAACTCCTTGGTTGGGAAAGATAAATATAAAGTACCCTTGTGTGGCAGTGATAAATGGCAAACCCATTTAGTAGCAGACTGTCTAGCATCAGCTGTCATTAGACATGCATGCAGCACACTTTTCCATAGGATTTTGCAGTGGTTTTCTTTGAAATAGTGAGGTGCAGGAATTTTCTCACTGTAGGCTTTGGATGAGAGTTTATTAGGCATAGGCTTTTTCTGCCTGTTCTTGGTATAGCTTTTTCCATCCTTCTCCCTTCCTGCCTTAGGAGACTGCTGAGAGCAGTGACAAGCACAGTGCCTGCACTGATCTCTGGGACAAGCAGGTTGCAAAGCCAGGTGCAGCCAGCGGCAGCAATCACATGTGACATGCTATGATAGGGAGTGGATTGCATCTGGTTTGCAGGGACATTGCACAGACCACCTCTGATCCTTTAGGAAATGAGCAGCAACTATTCATCAGTGACAGTTTTTTGAGGTCTTGTAATTTGGGAGAGAAAATGGGCAGCATTTAACAGAGAGAAGAAATAAAATGCTGGGACTTGAAGGCTGCTCCCATGCAATTCAAAGTCCATCTTGCAAATGGCACGGACAGCAGAAGTCTTCAGACCAGACAGCTCTGATTTATTATGAGTCAAAAAAGGAATTGTTCTGTCTTCAGTAAGTTTCACAGGTACTCACCGTGGTGCAGGCAGTCTGGCCTGGAAAACCTCAGGCAGTTACAGGTTACGGTCTGGATGAGTACTGAGTAAGCCATCAAAAACTGTGTTTGTGGAAGGCATTTTCAGGCAACCATAACACCAGGTGTTGATACCAGCAGCTAACACATGTGGGTTTGTTTGTTCATGCATCTTCATAGCACAGCCAGTTTGTTCTGTGTGGCACTTAATGCAGCTGCCAATCCACAAGATGCTTTCTTGTGTACAGTGCTGTAAAAGAGGATCAGAATACCAGCTTGGTTTTTAATAGCTGTTACACTGGGATACTGTAAGCCCTGTGGTAGTTAATGTCTATTCGTGAAGCAGTGCAGAAAAACAAGGCATAGGTGTCCACAGCGTGTTGGGTAGAGCCAGTTCACTCCCTGCTGCACTGCTCAGGCTCACCCAGCCACCAGTTTGTGGTGAAGAATAAGACCATTTCAGTTACATGCAGACTTCTTTATACAAGCAATTTGTAAAGCCTTTGGATATAGTATTAAATAAACGAGACATTATTATACAGTTGACCAGCTAAGTTGAGCTTTAGCCAGTAATCCTGCTTACTAAGCGTATTATCAGGAGGAATACACTAGTCTAGACACTTTTTGTGATTTTTAACTTCAGTATGCAGTTACTCTGAAATAACAGGCTTTGAAAGGAAAATTGTCTGAAATGGCGAGTTCTTCACTGCAAGCATTAAGTACATTCAGGGAGAGAAAACTTTAAGTACTAAAGGGCTCTTCAGCCTCGTGGAGAAGGAGAGCACAAGGGGGTGTCTGAAAGCTGGGGCAGACAAATTTGCACAGAAAGCGAGACACATTTTTGACAGAGTTGCAATCCATCAGAACAAATTAGCCTTAGAAATGTTAATTTGAAAACAGAAAGAAAAATCTAAGTCTTGTTTTAGCCCAACAAAACTGATCTTCATTGAAAGTACTGGAATCTGTGGGGGAGTAGCTGGGAGATGTATGTTTAGCTGTAATGTAAAGATCAAGTTACACGATTTGATGGAGTTTTGTGGAATTTAGTGGCAAATGCTTGTCTGTACTTCTTCCCAAGGTGTCTTCCATGTCTCTTCCCTTGATTTCTAGATAACTTGTACATGCATGTTGATGCACAGACATGCTTTTTTATTTGTTTTTTTAGTGGGTTTTGACACAATTCAGTTGATCTGGGGCCTCACAGTGTCTGAGCATAGCAGGCCTAAGTGTGATGATTTCTGAAAGGAAGGAAATAACTGCTTCCCTGTAATGCAGATACCTCAGGCATCTCTCAGTGCCCTTATCATGCACTCTGTATCAGCCTCTGGCCTGAAGGGCCTTCTTTTACTTGTTGATTAATTGGCTGTGAGATGTGGAAACCAACCTGAGCCAGTTCCAAGGAGACCCATATTAATCACACCATCTTGCAAACCATATATGGCAAACTGAGTAAGCAGCTGCTTTCTAAATCTTTGGGAGACTTTAAAGCATAGGGACAAGAGCCATACTTACATACTTTTGATAACTAAATAAAGCCTAAGTTCTAAGCGTGAAGCTCCAGCAGACTATTGAAATGGAGCATCTGGATTCTCTTAATGTATCCCTCCAAAAAAGAGGAGGGAAAATGTTTGTGACTAAAGAGTGAATGATCATAGAATACATAGGCTGAGCAGGGAGCCTTGTTGGGGGACTGAGAAGGAAACTCTTGGGAGTTACCTCTAGTTTTAGGTAATACCAGGGAGCAGTCTTTTGGGATCACATGCATGCCAGTTTAAGCTCAGTTTACACAGAAAGTCAAGATCTTGTTTGCCTCTGCCTTTGGCTTTTAGGTGGCACACAGTGTCAGGTGTGGTTAGTATCAGGCAATGGTTTGAGTTGGAAGCAAGCAGAAAGATCCTCTAGTTTGACCCCTCCACTGTGAGCTGGGATGCCATTCACTAGAGCAGGTTGCTCAGGGCCTCACCCAGCCTGGCCTTGAGCCCATGCAGGGATGGGGCATCCTCAGATTCTCTGTGCAACCTGTTCCAATGCTTTTTCTCACAGTAAATGATTTTTTCCTAATACCTTATGTGGACCTGCTCTTTTTTCATTGGAAGCCATTCTCCCTTGTATTTTCACTTCATGCCTTTATGAAAAGTCCCTCTCCAGATCTCTTGTAGTCTCTTTAAGTAGTGGAAGGCTGTTAGAAGTTCTCCCTGGAGCCTTCTCTTCTCCAGGCTGAAAAATGGCAGCTCTCTAAACCTGTCTTCAAAGGAGAGGTGCCCCAGCCCAGTTATCATCTTCATGGCCACCTCTGGCCTCACTCCAACAGGTCCATGGTCTTCTTATGTTGATGGCCCCAGAGCTGGACACAGAACCCCAAATGGGATCTCACTGAAGGAGGAGGAAAGTGCAGGATCACCAGCCTAGGACACAGGTGGCCTTCTGGACCATGAGTGCCCATTGCTGGGCCATGTTGAGTTGCTCATCCACCAGCATGCCCAGGTCCTTGTCCTCAGGGCTGCTTAGCCTTGTTGAACTTCATAAGATTGATATTGGACCACCTCTCCACCATGTCCAAGCCCTTCTGGATAGCAAAGATATGTTGAACAGCAGTTTTATTTTGGGAGCACCTTCCCATTCTGTGGCCCATGGGGGAGTCAGAGCTGTGGAGGAAGTCATTACACATGTTGGGCTAATTGTGCCTCAGGTTTAAAGGCGTGGGTACAGGTGGCTGCAGACAGCCTGGGCATGCTGAGATCTGGCATTGCTGAGTGTTTGTGACTTGGGCTTTGCGAGATGCACAGTATTGCACAACAAAGAAATTATAGGCAATTAAAATATGCGTCATTATTAATTATTTAAATGCAATTAAATGATGCTTAATAGACTGTGTAAGCTCACTCCCACACCTAACTCTGCTGTGACTCTCCATAATGCACCAATACACCAGCCTTTCTGGAAAGGCAAATCCACTCAATTAAGCAGGTGTTTCCTCGCTCACTCTGCTCTCCTTTTTTCACTAATGGTTTGCCCAGGGGGAACCTGATTATTCACTTGCAATTAGAAGAAATCACAGCCAGTTGGTAGTGGGTTAGTGTGGGAACACTTTTTACAGGCCTTGGAAGTTGGGGTTTTTTTTTGTTTTTTTTTTTTTTTTTTCCAATTCCATTAGTGAATTAAGCTCTGGGAAGAATTATGCAGAAAGCCTATGCTTTCAGAAGCAATGGGACTCTGTTCCAGGAGTGTTTATTTTCTTTAGGATTTCTCACTTCCCCTTACTCTCACTCTGTCTTGTTGCTTTTCTCCTTCCCACCTGTCCCATTCCCTCATTGCTTCACGTTTTTATTTTTTCATTCCTTCTACGTACCCGTGTCATGTTCCTCCTTCACACTTTTGTCAGTCATTGCTTGCTTCCTATTTCTCATTCCGTCCACTGCTGCCCTGGTTAGCTCCCCCTTCTCTCCTTCATGGTTTTTGTTTTTGTTTTTTTTTTCCCACCCTCCCATATCTCCCAAGCATCACATAATGAGGAACAGATTGGATTCCTTACTGGGCTCGTCAGTGAAGAGCACCATGTTGATGCCAGGTTGAGCTGATATGATATGATACTACAGACAGGAGTTGGAAATAAGTAAACTTGGTTACTGTGGCACATTGAGATTCTTGGCTCTACCCCAAGGGATTTATAAAAAAAAAAACAAAAAAAAAAAAAAGGAAGAAAATTGAAGGGGGGAGTGAGAAACCAGCTGAATAGTCTGTTGCAGCTCACTCAGAGGGGAAAAAAAGATGCAGAGCATAAAATCTATTTTTGGGGGCTGGTCTTATTGTGGCTTCATCAATCATGCTACTTTATATCACTGGATTTACACAATAAAAATAATGTGCTTTCCACACTTCTCCTTGTTTGAAATGTCTCCCAGCAGCACTGGGAACAGAAACTTTGAGGTCTCCATAAATTGCTTGCAAGACTGGGGTTGGGATCCTGTCTGGGTATCACACAGAGTTGATATGTGATATTTCAGTTGACTGCATACTTTATATGAATGGTATTTTCAGTTTAGAGGAAGCCTGAGATCTGACAGTCCCATAGAGGTGCAGTGTAAGCAGTTATTTTCTTATTGATGGAGAACTGATAACCTGCCAGATCTTTCTGCAAATAAAGCAAGCTGTAGCATGTTCCAGACTTAATGACACAGGTATCTTGGTACCCACAGACAGTATTTGTTCATGGTCTTTCTTTTTTTTTTTTTTTTAACTTTTCTTGGTTATTATGAGTAAACAGATAATGTAGGAGTAAACAACCCATGCCAGATAAGGGTTTTTAGTTGTGGTATGTGATATTTCTGGGTTTGCCTCAAAAATTCATGTTTTCCTCTCAAAACTGAGTCCTGTTCAACAGAGTATTAGTACTTCTGCCTTAAGAAGAGATCTCGGTGCTCAGTTTTCTTCTACCATTTCCTTGTTTGCACTAGATAGTGCTGTGGTGCTGAAGGAGTGTGAACCAGGGGAGAGGGACATAACCTCACTGTGCACCTGTGTCTGTCCAGCTCTCTGTGTGTCCTGTGTGTGCATTGTTATACCTGGGTATATCTGGTGATCCTTAGCTTGTGGAAGTGAGAGCACCTTAAGGGAAACAGTATTGCACAAGAACTGGGCAGAAACTGAGCCTCACATATAGAGTAACCCATTTCTGCCAGTCAGCTTTCAGTGCTTGATGGACAGTTATTTATAACTGCTTACAAACATTAAAATTTTTTTTTCCTTTTTATACCTTTTAGTGATTTTAAAGTAAGTACTGCTCTGGCAAGGCTGGTTAGGACTGAGCTGGGGGTAACTAAGCAAACTGCCCACATTTCATTCTGGACTCCTGCACTCCTCAGTCGGAATACTGTTCCAATCTGAAGTCCTCCAGCCTACGCATGGGGAAGGAAGACAGTCATGTGTTCTCCAAATAAATAAGGCAGTTTCCAGCTCAGCTGGAAAAGTGGGTGAACCCAACACATCCCTGCTTTTTGTGATGACGTGCCTGTCACGGGCTTCTTTGATGCCCCTATTCTTTTCAGAATTCATGGGCATGGTGGAGAGCATTTGTGGACTGATTGAGGTAGGTTGATGTGATGTGAACAGTCCTCAGAACCTGGGGACTGCACCCTGCGAGTCACCTTTAGCCTCCTGCTCATGGGATTGTGGATCCTCTGGAAAGGATGAGGTGCTACAGAGTGGGGGCTTCAAATCCTTTTTCCTACCTGAAAATTATACATTGGAGGTTTTTCAGCAAATCTGTAGATTCAGATCCCCTGTCAAGTATATAGGCCATTCCTCCTGATCTTGGTCACAGTTTGGTATGGAATATTTCCACGGATTTGTGCCTCTCTCTGTGAACAGGGATAAAATAATTCTTTTACAGAAGCGATGCTGCTGGTAAATACATTAGCTTTCATGAAGTCCTCTAGTATCAGGGAGATGAGAGCCCTCTCAGGACAAGAGTACTCTTGAGGCTTGATGATGTTTCCATTGTAGTCAATTGGCTGGGACAATGAAACATCAGCTTCCCTGGGGAATACTCATGCAAATTCAGCCTTTCTCCTGGGTATCCTTTATCATAACTGTAGGGGTCGATGAGCTTTCAAAATTGACTGTCTCTCATTGTATGGATCAGCAGAAGGAAAGGGAGCAGCAGATGTCAACAGCTGTGATGCTGATCCCAGGTACAGCAGTGCAGACTTAATGTGCTTTTTTGTGGTAGGTATTCAGCTGTTGAGCCTCCAGCCTGCCTTCACTCCCACACACGAGCAACAGGCTTGGCCACACTGTCCAACTGGGATTCTTTGTTCCTAAAAACAGGGTTTGGACATCCTCCTACTAGGGATGACATTGCTTTGCCAGTGATGTTGGAGAGGGCATCCACAGTTCTCAAGGTTTTAAAAGACTTACTAATGCCACTGGTCAGGATTTCTGAAGAAAATGTTAATCAGGGCTTTTACTATATAAGTATGTTTAGTGTGACTCATCATCCTGGGAAAAACAGTTTAAGTGCTTAAGAACTTGCCAGTTATCCTGCTCTAAGATGCACTGGAAGAAGTGAGAAAGAATCAACAGAGACTTCAATACTGAATCTGCTAAAGTTCAACAAGCCCATCCTAAGGCTGCTTTGTTCTCTAACAGATGATATTAAATGGATCACTGATCACTTAGCAGAAAATTATTATTGATGTTCTAGGGTTTTTCTTAAAAAAAAAAGGGGAGAAGTAAAACTAGCATACAAAGAAATTGCACCATCACCAAACTAGTTATTTCTGTGAAGCATGACATTCATTACATGGATAAACAAGCAAACCTTAAAGGATGAGCTATTTGCCTTCTCACATGAATATTAAAGAGTGAAATCACTCTTGCTCCAGATGAGATAGTAATAGGTTTCTTTTCTTGAGGAACAAAGCATTGTCTTTGCTGTCTCAAAGAGGAATGCCCACATGAATCTTTCCTCCATGAAATACCACTTCTTTGGGCAGTGTATCAAATTATGGCCTTATTCCACATGCTTCAAAAGAGAAGAGCTTTCTAAGAATCTGTTTTTCACATTCCAAGCGATATTTTAGGTCTAATCTCTGCCTTGTGATGATATAGCTATTTATATATCTCTAAACACCAAAAGCAATTAGACATCTAAAAAAAATGAGTGAAACCCTTTCTTCCCCCACAGCCCCCTCAGTTTGTACATTGTCTGCAAGATGATGTTAGTCTGGTCATGTGGCATGCAAACATGTATTGCAGAAAGTGCAGCTCCATGGCATGTTACCCATTGTATTTCTTAGGTTTTTTTCTGTAGTGACAGTGCTTTCTCTCCTATCAAAGTACACATTTGCTATGCAGTCCTCTCGTCTTTGCACAAGTCCTTAGTGATGCTGCTGTAATGTGGGATTGCATCATCTGGCTCAGCTGCCTCCCTTTTCATAGCTATCATCTTGGGCATTAAGTGGGATGGCCAGGATTTCTCTTTTGTGGTTTATTCCCTGTCTGCATGGAGCAGTGTGTGCGTGCAGGAAGATGTTTTGCTTGCTAGAGTTTTTGCTTTTCTGTTTCTAAATATGCATTTCTGCTCCATGCCTGTATTCCTGGAGGAATTAAATTTGTGGTCTTGGACTGGGCCCCAAGAATGCTTTTACTGTGGCACTCATTGATTTAACTCTCATGGTAGATATATCTCCTCTGCTGGTGGGGCAAAAGAAGGATGGAGGAGAGGCATCTGTGCTGGGTTCCTCCTTGTACAGTCCTGCTTTATCATTACAGAGAAGAAGAGGTTGTGTTTTCCTCTTTTCCCTGAGGATAAGCCCAGTATTTGGAGGCTGCTGTGAGGAGCAGGATGCTGTGTGGGGAGGGAGGTGAAGAAGGTGTTGCCACCTCCTCACCACACATACCAATCTGGCCTGCAGGTCACAGATGTTTGGCTGCTGTGAAGTTGCTCGAGGCTTTGCCCATCAGCTGGACCTCGGCTCTTCCCAGGCTTCAGACCTTGAGCCAGAGCCTTCGGACCTGCTGTGGGCAGAAAGCAGGTCCTGTTCTCAGTGGTAGGATTCTCAGGGCTGTTGTTCTGTGATGGAATTTTTTTGCTTCTTGTGATTTTTTGGGGGGTTTTTTGCCCATTTCTAGAGTGTGCTGTGTCACAGACCAGCAAAGAATGCTTGAAGCAGGGAAAGCCTGAGCTTTATTTGTTTGGGGATTTTATTGTTTTGTTTTCCAGTGGGATCCTTTGAGAATAGTTTAAATACAATATTTCATCTGATACTAACCCAGGCCTGTTTCTTTTTCATTCCTTAAGGAGGACAGGGTTAAAGGAACAGTTTAAAATTCAAAAAGCTTTTTAATTAAAACAAGATAAAATAAGGACAGACCCCCTAGTACTTTAAGTGCCTTATAAACAGTTAGCCACAGTTGTTAGGAAAGGTGTGGGGTTATCTCCAGAAACATCATTTCCAGGCTGTAAAATAAATGAGAACATATGTGGGAGGGTGTTATCATTTGGGGAAAAATTCATGCATGGAAATTGTCATTTCAATAAATACAAAAATAGATAAAGCAAACACATACAGTAACTGCTGCATAATGTCATCTGCTATTTATTTCTGAAGTCTAAAGCAAACAAATATGATCTAATGGGGAAAATGGCTGCTTTGAAAGCCAAAAAAAAAAAAAAAAAAAAAAAAAAAAAGCTGGGAGGTGCACCCCAGTCCGTGGATCATGCCTTTTTTGTTTGTGGTAAAATTAGAAATAATCAAATACATTGGCCAAAGCTCAGAAAGTTGGCTTAAAGCTGAGGAGGGAAAGTGTTTGGAAATACTGTGATATTTAATGGGAGTCCAAGTGCCTTATGCTTCATTCTCATCCACACTGAGGGCTTCATGGTGAGACCACATTCCTCTCCTACACAGTGGTTACAGGAGGTGGTGAGCTGTGGGAGTCAGTGCTGGGGCACATCCTGGGGGATGTGCATGACACGAAAATAACTGTTATTCCCCCAGATCCAGGCAGAGGTGTCTGTAATTTGTTATCCTGAGGTTAGATCACCAGGCTGTTTGCTCCCTTTGAGGCAGCATCCTTCCATTCCTGCAGTGATGGCTGTGGTAGGACGCAGTGCCAGCTGTGTCCTACAGGCATTTTTGTTATCAGTAAGCTTATTGATGATGTTCCTCTGCTCACATCTGTTACTAATAGATGTAAATTTTATCAGTGTGGAGTCAGCCCCAAAGTATCTCACTAGTAAAGATGTGACTTTCCTGACTCATAAAAACATTCTGCTCCTTTTAAGTGATCCCTGATCACCTCCTGCATCCAGACTGCAGTTTGGGATCCATCCAGCATGTTGCTGGATATGTTTGGATTGAGGGATTTTTGGAAGCAAATCCGTTTGTCCCCATGTACTGGGCTTTGATCCAGATTGGGCGAAGGTCTCACAGGGCCCAAATGTGCTGTCTTTTTGGAAGACTGAACTGGGAGATCAGCACCTGGTGCACTCCAGTAGCAGGGGTGTGCAGGCACGGGAGCAGGCTGGAGCACCCCGATGCACAGAGTATGGGTTTGGGCTCCTCAGAACCCATTACTTTGCTGTACAGGCATGCTCCAGTTGCATCATACTGTTGCTGGCATAGGCGAGGTTTATTCTGTCTGGTAGAGGCAGGGAATTAAAGACCTGAAAGAATCATTATTCATATTTTTGAATCATGGAAACAATATATTATTCTATGATTTTTCCAGCTTTGTGATAGCACATGTAGCTTAGGCAGTTTTGGTCTAGGAAAGAGTGGAATAATTTACAGAATTATATGCTGGATATTTTTTTATTCTTATTGTGAATAAAATACTCAGTTCTACTCTAAATTTGGTGACATTTTTTTTTTATTCCTATTTGTTGACACCTGCTTTTTTTACATTGTTATGGGGGTTTATTACTTCATTTTCTGCATATTCTTGCATACTTCACTTTCATTAAGTAAAACAGAATGTTTTGATGTCACTTCATTACGAAGCTCCTATGTCCGTAAAGACGATTTCTACCAGTCTGGGATTGAGACACATGTTCTAACATAAAATCTGCTGTTGCAGTGTACTTGCATTTCTACAAGGCTTTGGACTTGGTACCATCAGCTCTTTTGTTTTGGCTTGTGTAGGCATAACAGTACATGCTACATAGATTAAAAACTGGTTTAATGATGTGTGTCAAAGGGAGAGGGTATCACTGAGGAGGTTTCTACTCACTGTATACTCCTGGGAGCAGTTCTTGTCCTGATGCTACTCAGTATTTTTGGCAGCAACCTAGAAAATGGTCTGGAATATTTACAGTTGTGATAAAGATAGGTGAGGGTGCTAAAGATGAGGAGGCTGTTTGTCAGTCTGGTTTAAAACCAGCTAATTCCTGAAGCATAAAAAAATACACTGGCCAGAACAAAATAAAATAAAGGTATCATAGTCTGATGATGGCAGTGGGGTACTGAGCAGAGACGAGAGGAGATTTCAGTCATTGCAAGGAGATACAATAGCAAGGAGCTCAATACAGTTGTTTTTATCCAAGGAAATATTGTTTGGTGTCTTCATCCCTCCATGTAGTTGCACAGAGAATAGTTACTGAAGGCCAGTATCTTTGTGGTTCTCTTGGTGAACTCATTACAAGATCCAATGACTGAAAGTCCTTGTGAGAAATCTTATTTTGAATTAGGGCTGCTGCTTAGTAATGAGAGTCAGTAGGTACTAGAATGGTTGCAAAGGAAGGTGATAGTCCCATGGCTTGGAAAATCTAAAAAGAGTTACTTTGAAAAAGAAAGGCATATGTAGACATACACACACCAACTCCACCTGCTCATGCTAACCTTTTATCACCCTTGATGAGAATGAAGAATCACTGCTTTATCAATACATCATTAACTGGGGATGTGCTGTGTCTCTCTTTGTCTATTTTTGTTAGGTTGAGGGGTTTTTGGGTTTTTTCTCCTCTTTTCTTGTTCCTTGAGAAAGAAGAACCTCATTTGGAGATAAAGAACTGAACATGATGGACTAATGCTTAGTCCTTACCAGTTTGGCCAGGGAGGGTTGTTTCTGTGGTCAAGATCACAGCGATAGCTCTTTGAAGGGAGGGGAGATTTTTCCACCGCATGATTAACAGAGAACTTGGAAAAAATTCATCTCTGCAGCAGGGCTCATCCATCATCTGGGGCAGTCATTTTTGCCTTTATCTTCTCGAATAATTTCCTTGCCATGTCTCTAGCAGGAACTGTGAGCACCAAGGCCGTTTTTTCCCTTCAGAGTCAGGCAGCCCGAGAGCAGCTCACCTCAAGGCCAGTGTCTATGATGTGCCTGAGGAGTCACACCCAGTAGTGCCTGCCTCTCCCTGCAGGCTGGCAAGATGAATTCCACCCAAAACTGGTCTTTTCTCTTGGTGAGCTATGATGAGGCTCAGGAGCATTTAGCTTAGATACCAGCGTGTTATAGGTGCCCATGTTTTGGTGCTGTGAATCTGTGGAAGGTACGGCAGAAGCCCTGCTTTGTGTCTGCTTATCAGCTTTACTGATCAGCAGTGAGAAACCAGTGGTATTTTGCTGGGGAAAGACAAGACAACCATTATCTGTGAAATAGTTTTTCCCAAATAGTCCATTTGATCATGGGGAACAGTTATGGACCTCAGGAAAGTCTGACAAAGGAGGGTAGAAATAGAGGATGGCTGTGGATCAGTTCACATAGAGAAGGTTATCTCTGCAACCTTTAAAGGCTAGAAGTTTAATTTTTCTTTTTAAATGAAAGCTTAAATTCTGCAGATGGCTTTGATAAGGTGGCACATAGATTTTTCATCTCCTGTTTGTTATTACTGTGAGGTCGGGAAAAGGTCCTGTGTTAAGGATATCTGGGAGAAAAAAAAAGAAAAAAAGAAAGAAAAGAAAAAGTGTAAAGTCTTCACAGGCCTGAAGCTAAAAAGGGAAGAAAGCCAGTCATCCAGGAATGGCAGATCAAAGCACTTTAGGAGGAAAGTATTTGTTTGTATTCCCACTATAGTTCCTCTTGGCCACTACCACCCCTGGAGTGTGTTCTTGACCTCAGCAGCAAATTATTACAGTAGATGCTTTTGGGTTTTTTTTTTAATTTTGTTTTCAGGAATGGAAAAAAAGGTGGTTCAGGCAGGGGAGTGGGCAGACCAGCAGAGAAAGTAATGTTTCTCTCTCCTTGTGATGGACCAGAGCAGTCTATAATTATGATTTATTTAGTTTGATGTGCAGCACACTGGACTTCCCTCTCTGCATTTTTTGCTTCTGTGGATCAGGCACAAAAATGTAGCTGTTGTTATTAATTGTGATTGTTTAGGTATTAGCAAAACCCCTTGAAAACAGCGTATTGACTTGCAGGTTGGTGGGCTTGTTTGGGGTTTTCTTAATATATTTTCTCCTTCATGGAGAGGATATTATTGTGCAGTTTGAAGTCTAGTGAGAAGTTACTTTGTTCTCTCTCCCTCTTTGTTCCTGTTTCTTCCCTCTGGAAAGGAAGGAGAAATTCTCATCAGTCCCAGCTAGAGGGAGGGACCAGGGAGGTTGCCCACTGCTTGTCCACTCCTGTTCTCATCTCAGTGTTCCATATTTGGAGTTTCCATCCCATTCTTGGGCCCTTACCAAAGCAACTCCCTTCAACCCACTTTATTACTCCTGCCTGGGCTTTAATTCTTGCTCCTAGTTAGGTGCAAAGGAGCAGGTAATTTCAATACAGATATTTAAAATGCCTGTGTTATACTAATAAAAATATTGGCAGCATTGTAGTGCCTTTTTTTTTTTTTTAACCTGAGATGTAGTCAGCAGAGGATGGTCATTGAATTCTGACTGCTGTTGTGTGTGTGTTGGCTGCCTTTCAGAAACCCTTATTGCCTGGCTGTGGCTCTCCCCATTGCCAATCTATCTTATGAGAAGGTGTTTGCTTTTAATGATCCTTGCCTTGTAGCAGTGCTGGCAGCTGGGATGCCATCCTGTCCCTGAGTGACATCTCTGCTCCCAGCCCCTGCTGCAGAGATTAATGTGAGCAGTTGCCTCTAAAACATTTTAATCTCACTTTTGGTTATTTTGAAAAATGGGTAACCAAACCCTGTAAATCATCACCCAGAGACAGTAAACAGTACTTGAAGGTGTTCAACACCAGGCATGGATTGCACCTCACCTTAAATCATCGCTGGCCAGCACCTGGCCAGCTCATCACTTAGTGGCATGACATCTTGGGCAGGTGCCCCATGAAGAAAGCTGAGGAGTTCTGTGTGCTTCTGTCTGGCCAGGCTTCATTTCAGCTGTGCCTGGGAGGAGTGGTGCCTTGCATCACCTGGCACTAGGTGCAGGTCTTGCCTCATGGGCTGTTGGTGTGGAGGGAAGAAAGGTTTGTGGTCTTTGCAGGGACCCCAAGGGAGAGTTGAATTGGCCAAGCACCTCCACTGGGTTTAATGGCTCTTCCTACAAATGTTCTGGGATTTAGGGAGAAGTGCACGTGCTTTGTAATAACCCTCAAAACCATCTGGCTGTGGAAGTTTGTAAGAATTCTGGTTTCCTGCAAGAACAATTTGTCTGTCTTAATTTTACATTATGGTTATGAACTGTTACATCAACATTAGAAAAATTAATGCAGAAGAATGTTTTTCATTCCTAAAAATGACCTTTCCCCTTTTTTGTCCAGCAGTTGGGCACTTGTCAGCTGGTGCCAGTAACTGCAATTCCTGAAATGCATTTGCTGCTGACCTGTGAAAACCTCTGAGGCTTATGGTACAGGCAGCACACTCAGGCACCTTTTACAGCTGAACTTTGTTAAACTAAATGAAAGTTCTGTCTTGGTAAATGAAACAACCCAAAATCTCTAAAATTGCTGCCAGCATGAGAACATCAACGCTTGTGAGATAACAGAAAGTTGGAACAATAGAGGAAGAGGCCATATGATACTATTTAAATAGAATTTCATTAAATACAGCTTCATCAAGTCCTTCATTTTTAATGATGTCAGGGGATGGTGCTGTGGGTGTTGTCTGGAACCCACCAGCCAGGATATGGCAGGGGCTGCCTGGAGCATCAGCCACCTGCACAGGAGGAGCTGTGGGTCTGCAGGGACAGGAAGGAGTTAGTCCAGGAGGCCACTGGAGTATATAACTGAGAGTTAAAACTTTTTTCTACTATCTTCTTCTACTATCTTAGCCCAAAGAAAATCTGAAAACCTTAGCAAGAATATATTAGCCCAGGCTTTTCTTCTGTCTTCCTGATCCTATGCAACAACTGAGAATTAAGAGAGGCCCTCCAGAGGCAATGAAGGACTGGCATGGCTGAAGGCATGCAGGTCCAGACCTGAGGTCAGTGGAGGCAGCAGCATTGCCTGAAGAGCCAAAAGTAGGTCTTGATTGAATATTCTTCCAGGGGATGAAATTAGACAATGTAGTCTAGGCCTTCAAATAATTTTCCTGTATTCAATCCCATTTAAAAATCACGGGAAAATCTATTACTCATCTGATAGGATGGCATACTGTTCTGCTTATACTCTTGATACTTTTTTACTGTATTGATGCTTTTTATTTGGGTGAAATTAATATTTGTGAGTTTTTTAGATTTTAGGTGGAAATTTGCTAATTTCTACTGGATGAGTAAGTGTATCATCAGGATACACTATCAAGGGATGATCATTAGGTAAATAAAAGAATGATTAGTAGTGTTGTTATCTCTTTCCTCAGTATTCTTTATAGTGCTTAAATATGCATCAATTGAAAGATGTGGACAACTGATTATCTGGTTGTGGATGACATTAGATTTCAAACCACATTTTTCAGCTAAGTTCTCTTTCACATGAAAGATAGGACCAGATGGTCTTTTGAGGTCCTTCCAACCTGAGCTGTTTCTTTTTTCTAACATCACATGAAATGTGTGTGTCTTAGCATCTTTCAACAGTCCTCTTTCCTGCTTACAAAGAAGCCCTGCCACTTGCAAAGAAATCTTTAACAAGTTTTTTTACACCAATATGCAGCCGGTGGGTTGTGCCACTGGAACAGTGATATCCAAGCCACTATCTGAGCCATTATCATTATAAGCTGTGCTTGTGCTCCAGCTGCACTCTGCTTGGATGATGATACCCATGCTGCCCACCCTTTGGGCTCATTCCTTGAGAAGCAGTGAACCTTGCAAGCCTGACCTAGCCTCCAAACCTGCAGGGGAAAAAAACCCCAAAAACAAGCAAACAAAAAACCCCCAAACAACCAACTGAAAAAAAAAAAAGGCAAAACCCTCTTCACATCCATAAATAACCTCCTTTAGAAGCCCCAGGGAGATTTATGAAGTTACTTGTGCCAGATGAGCAGCTGAGACATAGGCATAATGGCAGATTTCAGAGTTTTAGACTTCTTGCAGAGGCTTCCCTGCCTGGCCATGTGGAGCTATGCACTAAAAGAACCTTGTTGCTGTCAATAACTTTGATATCCTCACTTCCAAATACCGGGAGGTATTACTTGCTAAGAGTACCACATTCATACAAATACTAAATTCCAGACTGTATAAAAATATTACTTTTACTTAAAGACTCTTTTTACACCTAGGTATAGCGAAGATTACATAATGTGGTTTAAGGATCTCAGAAGAAGAGCTAAAAGGCTGATCAGGTACTGGGGAGAGACTGGGGAGGGGGCGTGGCAAGGAGAAGCCACAAAGAGTAACATGAGGTCTCTTGAAAGCTTTTGTGGTAAAATCATTCCTTAAACTGTTTGAAATGGGGATGGCAAGTGATATTCTGAAAAATGAGTGACAAAGGCATCTGCTGAGAAAATGCATAGAAAATGCATGTATATCTGGGTGCAGGTTGTAGGCATTTCACTGTGTGTGCAATTTCCTTCTGTTCTTCAATTTATGTTTAAAAGAAAATTTGTAATCAAATGGAAAAGGACACTTCAGCTCACAGAATTTTTCTCCCATAGACAGGCCCATGTCATCAATGCAGAACAAATGTTTTTATTGCTTCCTAAAAAAACCCTGGGCATTGCAGGGTAGCCTGCAGAATGCACAGTATTTCTTTATACTATTTCAGCTTAGACCTTTGCTGTTGCTACCACCTGTGCCCTGTGAGGGCTGTGTTTCCTGTTGCTGCTAACCTGGGGTTCACACTAGCAGGCTGGAAGATGAAAGGCTAATACTAATGCCTTCACACATTTCACAGAGTGAACAATTCACATTCATTCATTCCCCCCAGAGCTGGCTAGAAAATTGTCCTTCTCCTTGTTCTGATGAGGTTTAATAGTGAATATGCATTTTCAAGTGCTTGGAGTTATGTTATTTTGTGTTCTTTTCCACAGCACATGCAAAAGATACTGTCAGCTATCCTCATGTCCTTCAAACTCCGCCTGTGGTTGTGTATTGTGCATATTCAAGGATCTCTTTCATTTTGGTTATCTAAGGCGCTTCATGTACTTAATTATCCCGAGTAGGCTTTTCTGATGAGCCCTATGAAGGAGCTCAAAAAAAAAAAAAAAGAGAAAAAGAGGAGAAAGGTTAAAGACACATGATTCTCTCCAGGAGATACCCAGACAACAGCTGTGGATGCATTTAGTGATCAATGCTGCCTTTCCTCAAAACAAAAGAAATCCTGGGGTAAATGAAATTGAAAGACAGCACTTAGGAGTAAATAGCCCTAAAGCAATACCCTGGAAAAGCAGCTTTGTGGAAAGAGACAGACTAAGTCTCTTTACAAGCTACCTTATTTTATTTTCTGTAATTGCCTTTTTTTCCTATAGGTATTGACATGGGCACCCTTAGTGCTGACTACTAGATGATTCTGTTCACATCCTGAAAGTTTCAATGTAAGCCTCATCCTTAAGGGGCCATCTAGGATTGGTCTTCAAAGATGCATCTTCTACCCCAAATGTCTCTTGAAGCGTTTTGATCTTCACTTGTGGCATTGCTGGGTTACTTGGGGCTGAATCTGTAATCCCTGGATTTGACTGCGGAGCTACTCTGCCAGCAGAAATGTTAATTAAAATTGGTGGATTTTAAGGGATAATTGTATTCCTTTGGACCTTTTTGCTGGGGAGAAAGAAGGGCTGGCAGCATGGGAACACCCCAGTGTGCAGAACCTTCCCATCACCCCTAGGCATCCTGGGGTAGGAAGGGAGAACATAATTCTGCAGTTGCCCTTGACCACCTGCAGTACTGTGAACAAGGAGGGTTTGGCCTGCTTGATTGTCCCCATAGGTAGCACTCAGAAAAAAAAAAAAAGAGCAGCTCTTGAAACACGAGGGCTTTGGCTTGTCAGGAGCAGGGTAATGACGGTCAATGACATATAAAAGGTGCATGTCATATTTCTAGCTTGTTTCTTGCTCTGAGAGCATCACAATCCTGGGGAGGGAGGCAATTGTCAAGTAGACTAAATAGGATGAAGGTGTTGCAGAGATTTAATTTCCTGGAGAACAGTTTCCCAGATTTCTTAGATTTTCCAAAGCTGTATGAAACACTTTGGTTTCTGTGTTTTTTGGGAAAAGCCAAAATTTTCCAGCTGAACTCTGACTGACATAAAAATTGTCTCTGTCTTCCTTTCTGAGCGCTTTAACAACCAGCTGATATATATAGCTTCCTATAGTAAATTATGTTGTAAAGTCTTTTTGAAAAATAGGTAGAAATAAGCTCAAAACAATTTGGAGATGTGTGCAGCAGGATTTTGCCATTTTTGAGCAATCCATTGTTCATAGCAGTAGTTGGTGGCTAAGCTGTTTTCTTCTGCTTGTACATGTGTAGTGTGTGTGTATATATATCTATATATGTCATATTGTTGTTGTTTAGGAATGGTATTCTCCAATTTATAGCTCCCACTGAAACCACTCCAAACCACACTGCCACTCACTCACTCCCACCCTTCCCCTACCCTGCAGGGGGATGGAGAGGGTATGGAGGCACATAAAGTAAAGATCACAGCTTGGGAAAAGAACAATGTACTGGACTCAGCAATGAGATAAGAGAACCAACAATAATGACAACAGTACTAATGACAGAGGGTACAAGAAAGAGACAAATGATTCATGTGCAAACCCCCAGCTCTGCCCGACGGCTCCCTCTGCTATGTTGTGCTACCCTGAGGGGAGCCCTTCCCCTACCCCTGGAAAATGATGTATAGAACAATCTCTGGGTCCTGGCCATACCCCCTCCTGGCTACTGCTACAATTAACCCTGTCCTGGCTGGAACCAGGACACAGACCTCCCTCTGTGTGTGCCTGTTTGAATGGTGTGACTGCCTGTCGTGGGCCGTGTTGGAGACACTGTCTCGCAGTGAAGGTCCTTCTCTAAGGGATGGGTGGTTCCCAGCAAATGCCAGCAGTTGCTGAGAATGTGGTTCTGTCTCTTGACAAGGTGGATTCTTTATTATTAATATTTTAAATGAGTCTAACGTAATGAGTAGCAGTGTGTTAAAGCCTGTTTTCAGCCCAGGTAGTTTAAATAATAGCAGGACACAGCCGCTGTAAGCTTTTCATGCTGGGATTTGTGCAGGTTGCTTCCCAGGTTATCTGCTTCTCTGTGACTTGTCCTTTTCATCTTGTGCTGTCAGTAACTTCAGTGCATAAATGAACTGCAGATTAACCATCCAGGCTGGGACGTTTTGCTTTGCATTTGAAATGCTGATTCTCAGCACGAGGAGCTTGAACTCTCTGGCTGCCTTTGCTCCACAGAGTGTCACAGAGATTCAGACATTAGAGCCACGTGCAGCACCAAACAGTGCCTTCTCAGAGGCTACTCATTCTTCAGGCATGATATTTCAAATAATTTTTGAGTCAAAGGTTACATTTATGTCATCATCCCAAACATGGAGTATATTAAGATAGGTCAGTCGTTCATATCGTTAACTTGTAAGCTTGCTTTGTTTGTTTTAAAGGACATTGATTTTGTAATTACCCCAGAGATAGCCACTGAAAACCCCAAGAATGCACTGCTTAATTGAAATCCAAATATTGAAAGCTGTAGGAATGCAGCTGTAGGAGTCCTGTGATGGGCTCTGCCATCTAGTGACACCCACAAGAAAAAATGAAACGTTTACAAAAACAAGCCAAAGCCCTCATATGATTATTTTTGAAACCTGCTTGCTATGACTGGTAAACCAACAAAATGACTCAGGCCCAGTGGTGTTGCCATTGTCTGATGGCACGGCTCACCTCAGTCCAGCTTTGGCCTCCCTAGGCCTGCCAGAGGAGATCCATGCAGATGAAAACCACAAAGTTTTTTTACTGTTTTCAGTATTTACTCTGCCAAGACAGCTGAACCAAGACACCTGGTGATTAACTCCATAGGGGCCCTGTTCTGTACATCTCGGAAGCAGAACTGAGCAGCAGTGCCCTGTCCGTGGGGAGGCACACAGCCAACCAAATCTTCACATGCACAGTCTTGAAAAAACATATGTGAAATCTTAAAATGCAGGTCTTACAGTGTCCATGAGTTCATCTCATCCATGCTTCCAAAGCTGTTTCTTTCCTCTTCTTTTATCTTTGGAAGGGTGTTGTGCCAGGAGCACGTGTTGTGTTTGGGCTGCTTGTTTGCAACTTCTGATCCTCCCCAGGGAGCAGCTTGACCAGGCTCCTGTGCAGCTGGATCATGCAGGGAGCAGGTCACTGTCTCCACTGGAAACCCTGGATGCAAGAGTTGACCATGACATCAAATGGCAGTGAAATGCCAAGCAGGATGGTCACGGGGATGCTTACTACCTGCTAGCCCTGTGGAAATGCAGAAGCCTGTTCAGACTCAGAGGCTTGCCAAGGGGTCTCCTAGCTGTCAGACCTACCAGTATATAAGAAAAGTAGTAATAACCCCTCATATCCTCAGTCACATCTGTGCACGTTGATGAAAACTATAGTGCTTGGATAAGCTTCACTCATTTGGCAAAGGTTGGGGCTTTAATCATCATTTTCTTTGTCCTTCTCCAGCTGTGTTGATATCTCACTTAAATAGGAATAAATACAAAGACCTTCTCAGGCTCTTAGTAGAAGATAGCCAAGAGGTGAGGGGAAAAGGAATAGTGAAAATTATACATATTTTAGATGTCACTTGAGAGGAGGTGGATTTTATAGGGCTCTGTTTGAAGATGAAGCAGGAGCCTAATCCATGTGCTGAGCCAGTGTGGTCTGACCCAAGCCCTTTACTCTGGGTTGGGCTGACAGGCTCAAATTCAGTCTTTGTCCTTACAGTACCGTTTTACTGAAGTTTGGCTCTGGGAGGACTCTGATAACTGCTTTAAAGGACAGAGTTGGCTGTGATGCAGGGGAGTTGGGTTCTAAATGGGCTGTAAATGCCATCTCCCACACCTTGTGTTTTATGTAGGCTGGGGCAAGGGAGCATCTGTTCAGCATCTTCCACGTGAAAGCCTCTGATGCCTTTTTGCTGAACAGAAATTCTTTCTAAATACTGACACCATGGAATTAGGAACATATTTAAACAATGCTGGATTTCACTTCCATTTCCACATTTTAAGTGCTGAAGGTTTGGTGTCATAACCTCTGGGAGGTCCATCCTGTGGACCTGTCATGATGTTCTATGGGTAGAATTGTAGAGAGGCTGGGTTGATGTGAGGGCATCTGGCTGTGGCTCTCAACAGCATCAGGCCTGGTCAGGGTCTTCTGAAGAGCCAGCAGTGGAAAATAGGGAGAACTCTGGTGGTTGCTTTGATGTGGGCATCCGGTTGGATTAATGGGCTGGTGACCTACCTGTGATGCAGAGCCTGCAGGAGGGGAGGTGTTGTTAGCACATGGAGTGGGACAGCTACAGGGGTACCTTTGTTCTGGTGTCTAACCTGGGTTTGTGAGGGCTGGCAGAGCTGGAATTGGGACTCCTGGAGATTGCTTTGCTGTCATTGTGGTTCCTGCCTCTAACAGGAAGCCTCTGTTTGTGTTGGTGCCTGAACAGTCGCCGAAGCCTTGTGCTGTTTCAAGACACGACACTGCCGTGTGCAATTTCTCCTGCTGCTGTGCTGTATTTTATGTAGCACTGCCTATCAGTATGCCTAGCATTGGGAAGTAACAAAAAGAAATTACTCAGATGCTTTGAAAATAGATAGAAAGATCAGTTAAAAATAGATAATTTTCTCTTTCAATTACTAAACTCTAAGACGTGTTCATTTCTTAGTGTTTAAACAGCAGCTATTAACCTTTTTGTCCCTACCACTTCCTTACATTTTTCTGCTTGTGAATTTTGCAGCCCAGATGAATATTGAATGACTGTTTTTAATAAATTATTTCTTTCTCTTTCTGAAGCTGAGTCAAGGAGCGTCAATGTCAATGCCCCGATTTGTATTAAGGAGGCTGTAGATAATTAAGCACTTGTGAGGATCTGGGCAGTTTGTTGATGTGTTTTTAATTTTCTGGCGAGTGAGTGATGTTCTTTGAATTGTGGTCATTGGGGAAATCAGAGCTTACTGAAGTGACAGCCAGTGTTGTCTTCACTGTCACGTTCAGTGCAAGTCCAGCAGTATTATGGCAAAGCTTATGGGCAGAGATAACTATGCATCTCTCAGATGCACTGGTAAATGCTCTTCACATCCCTGTGTTTAACTTGTGAAAATTTGTGTCAGCTGTTTGGATTTCAGGTTTCTTTCACAATAACATACCTGGTTGTGAGGTGTAGTTGCTTTGTGCACCATCTGTAATGTAAAACAGAATGATCTGTAACACAAAATCAAGAGTTGTTGGTGCGCTGATGCTGCCTGGACCCCAAGTGCTCACCAAAGCTGTTCTGTTAATCCCTTCCTCAGCTGGACAGAGGAAATATAACAGAATTCTTGTGGGTCAAGATAAGGACAGGGAGAGCTCACTCGCCATTACCATCACGCGTGAGAGACCACTCGCCATTACAATAATTCCCCTAGTCTAAGCTGGGGGAATTATTGTAATTTATTACCAATTAAATCAGAGTAGGATAATGATAAAACCGAAATCTTAAAAACCCTTCCCTCCACCTCTCCCTTCTTCCTGGGCTCAGCTTCACTCCCAGTGGCACAGAGGGACAGGGAATGGTGGCTGCAGTCAGTTCATCATCACACTGTTTCTGCTACTTCTTCCTCCTCAGCCAGGACTCCTCAGGTGTTTCTCCTTCAGCCTGGGGTCCCTCCCACTGGAAGGAGTCCTCTATGAATTTATCCAGTTTGAGTCCTGCCCACTGTCTGCAGTTCTCCATAAACTGTTTCAGTGTGGTCCTTTCATGGGCCTCAATCCTTCAGGAACAGGCTGCTCCAGCATGGATCCCCCATGGGATCACAACTCCTGCCAGCAAATCTGCTCCCGTGTGAGCTTCTCTCTTCCAGGTCCCACAGGTCCTGTCAGGAGCCTGCTCCATTGTGGGCTTTCCACAAGGTCACAGCCTCCTTTGAGCATCCCCCTGCTCTGGAATGGGGTCCTCCAGGGGCTGCAGGTGGATCTCTGCTCAGCATTTGACCCCCGTGGGCTGCAGGGGAACTGACCTTGTTGTCGGTGGGGCTGGAAGTTCACTGGTGGTTTCAGTGGGACCAGTCTCTTGGCTGTCCTTGCATTTGCTGCCAGGCCATGTTTCTTGCTTCCCTAAAGTTACAAGAGGTTGCAAAAACAAGTCCTCACAAATGCTGCTCATCTCTACGTGGCACCCATTGCCTTAAGTCAGACTCTGTGCTGGGGCTCTGCACATGCATGGATATTTCTAATAGCTGGTGCAGTGTGCAATCTCATCCGAATCAAAATTTCATCTTATTTTGAATAAGGGGCACAGACTTTTCTTCAGAGCAATTTCCATGAGATATGGGCTGTTCTTTGCAAACAGAGAGACGCTTGAGCGCTGCAGCCCACTTGGAGAGGACAATGCCATTTAAAGCCCTGAGTTAATGAGAAGTCCACAGCACACATTTGATAAGCTTTGTCATTCTTTTGTCTGCAGATCATAGACCCTGCATTTTAATTTACTATACATAATGCTTTCTTAATGAGTTCCAGTGGATAGCCATTGAAACATGGCCCTTGCAGCTGCCAGCACGATTATGAAAAAGAGGCAGTTATTTGATTTACGTGATATTCTGTTACGGTAACTAATATTTGCAGACAGGATACAATAGAGGAAGAAAAACCCCTCCATTTAGATTTTGGTATCTCAGGACTCAGATGCTAAATCATTTATTTTGCATGTACGTGAACCAGCTACTAATTGAAAATTAATGGAGTTATGTTTGAGTTTTGAAAGTCTAGAGAGACTTCTGTTTGCTTTACACCACAAAGTTCAAGCAAACCCAGTAACACTAACAGGATTTTTAAAGTGCAAATGAGCTTCTTAACATAGTACACAGAAGCATTTTATAGAAGAGGTCCCTCATCTATTCCCTCTGTTTCAAAACAGAAGTGAAAAAGCCCAGAACATGGGAAACAACAAAATTGTAGTGCTATGGAAGAAATAATGCATTACTGCTGGTAGGGTTTGTTTTGTAAGGAGTTACTTTCCTTGCCTCCTTTCCTTCAGCTTGAGCCTGTGTGCAAGCCTTTATATAAAGCTCTGTGTGTGTGCATACTTATCCCCTTTCCTATACACTCCTCCTTGCAGAGCACCACACTGGTGACTTCTTACACAGAGGCACAATTTAAAGGGTTTATAGGGTTTTTCTGTTGTTCTTCCTGGGATTTTGGTTTTGTTTTGTTTGGATTTCTTTGGTTTTTGGTTTGTGGGGTTTTTTTGGGGGTTTTTTTTGTTGTTGTTGATGTTGTTGTAGGAATAGAAGCCATGATACCTTTGTGTGCTAGGCAGTGAACAAGGTGATAATTTTCTGTGTAGGTTATTTCCACTAAGTTTGTATGTGGGGGGGGAACCATGTATGTTTATGGTGGGATGATACTGTGGGACCCAAGTCAAGGAACAGATGCGTCTTCTGGTCTCTAGTACAAGATACAAACTGCTAGGGAAAAAACCAACAAAAACAAACCCAAGAAAATAAAAAGTTTCAAGTGGGGATTACAACTTCTGGTATTTTCTAAGTTAGACTGCTTGATTTTGCAGGTGTAGTTCTTAGCATTGATGAGGATGGTTGTTGTTGCTGTTGTTACCAATGACTGGAAAGCCCCACAGGGCTAGCAGGGGGTAAGGCCTGCCTGTGGGTTTTGCAGATACTTGCAGAAACTCTGGAGTGGTGAGTTTGAGATTTCCCTATTCTACTCTCAGGTGCAGGGAGAGGGGTTGTCACAGTCATTCACTGTCCCAATCTCATTTGTCTGTCCTCGTCCATCTTTACCCAATCCAGTGCTCCCAAGTTTTCCATTTCCTGATCTGCTCCCAGGTTTTCCTTTTCATGGTCTAGCAGTGGAGCAGGGAAGTGGTTGAGTTGCTATCCCTGGAGGTATTTAAAAGATGCATAGCTGTGGCTCTTGGGGACATGGTTTATTGGTAGCTTGGCAGTGCTGGGTTAACAGTTCAACCCAACAATCTCAGAGGTCTTTTCCTACCTAAACAATTCCATGATTCTATGAATCATACAGCACTTACCATACCATGTAAAAATACCACTGCTCCCCTGCACAGTGCCCAGCGCTGCTGCCGCCAGAGCAGCAGCTGCAGGGATATCTCGCCCTGGATTAGCAGCTCATACAACAAAAGCATCCCAAAGAGTCAAGCAGAAGTGTGTATCTACCCATCCCATGAAGGCTAGGAGACCAGACATAGCCTCACCTCACCACGTGTACAAAGCAAAGCGTTCCAGTCAGAAAACCAGTAGCTGAATTTGCTCCGGCCTGCAGTAAAGAGTGATGGTAACTTATCTGATGACACAGATCTCCAGGATGAAAATTTAAATACTGTGTCATTTAAGTTTGGCAAAGTGTGGAGGAGCAGAGTCCCACAGCCAAAAGCTTCTGCATTACTGGTGAATGAGCTGGAAGTGCACATTCCCCTTCTGTAGCATGTGAGCAAATGCATACGTCTGTGTGTGCACCGTGCGGGCTGAGTCATCGGTATCACCGTTTGCCAAGGCATGGAGACTGGAAAAATGAGAAATGCATGTAAAAATATACCCGCTGCTAGATCAAAAGGATTTGCCACGGGGAAGCTGCAGCGAGGCGATAGTGACGCTCGTGTTTGTCAAATGGCTTTTGTGCGAGACGAAATTAAACGGAGAGGGACTGTGGCGTGTGGAGATGCCATTCCCAAGGGGCAGAGAAAAGGTAGAAACAAGTGATTTTTCACGGGAGTGTCTGCTAAAAGGTGGAGATGTGTCAGATGAAATAACTGGGCAGCAAGTTCAGCAAAAAAGGGGGACCCCTTTTTCCCCAGCGCCGTGTGTTGGGGTTGCGTGGCTCTGCGCCCCTGGCTGCTCTGCCTGCCAGGGCCACAGTGGGCACACAAAAGGGCTGCAGGAAAAAAGCCTTTATGGAGCTATTACTAACCAAGGAACAGTTATTCCTCACAGCTCAGGAATCCTCCTAATTTTAGGTTGCCAGAAGCTCGCAAGGCCTGCCCCAGGGAAGTCTCCTTGTTCTCATGCCATAGGTTTAAATCTGGCTCCAAGCAGCAGCAAAAATGAGCTCATGGTTTGGTTCAGCCCAGACCTCCTTGTGCCTGTTGTTTTGCTGAGCTTTTAAATTAGTCCTTTTTAATATTTTTGGAAGTTTCTGAAAAGGCACTGCTTTAATATAACTGTAATTAAACCCCAGAACTCTTTAAAACTCTCTTTTAGAAGTAGGTCATTTTGCACTTACTTGTCTTGAAGGGGTATTTTTTTTTTCTTTTCTCATGTCTTAGTTGTAGGCTGACTTACCATCTGCCTTTCCTTGGCAAAGCAAAGAAGCAGAAGATAAAAATTTGTAAGATATAATTGAGCTAATATTAATCATTTATCTCACACGAGGTGAGTCACTGGAAATTATCTGTGACTTTATTTCTAAGTCATCTTCATGGTCTTTTATGGGACACTTAAAGTTCAGAAAACCTTCCCAGTAAAAAAAAAAATCCCAAATAAAAGTCTCAGTCTGCTCAGAGGGTGCTATGATATTTTAAAGCCATGTGTGGAGAGCTGGGAGTTTCTTGTTGTGCAGTAACTGGGTTTTGCATGGTTGGGAAATTGTGGGGTGAGCCCAGGCAGGATGTGGGATTGGTGCTCACCCCAGGGGATTGCAGAGCAGGTTGGGATCTCTCCCCCACTGTCCCACCAGGCTGGCAGTGAGCAAACAGCAAAACAGTTGTGTATACTACACACAGACTTCAGCAGATAGGATTATTTATTTTAGTTTTACTGTAACAAGTCACCACAGTCAGTGTGTCAGTTCACAGATGATGTTTGTCAATCTATACACATAATCAAGTATGCTAACTTCCCCAATTTTGAAAAAAAGTTTTAATAAAAAGGCTGAAGAATGGGCATGTCCTGCAACACCCCAGAAGTAATTTTGCTTTTGGTGCAGTCATTGAATTTCTTTCCCTCCAGCAACTGGAGACTAAATGAGCAGCATCACCTTCCTTCCTCTGGGAAGCAAGACCAAAGGAAAATGCTGCTCCTAATGTCGGTGTACTCCCTTGGATTTATGGCTGCACCCAGCAGCTAGCAACTGCAACCCCTTCTTTTTTTTATAAATATGTAAGAATTATGTGTTTGAATCTAAGGTATCCAAAGAAAAAAATTAAGGGGATACTTTTTCCTTTGCTGTTGGCTCTTCCAAGCCTCTGCCTCGTTTTTTATTGACTTTAATAAAAGCTGCTCTTATTATAGCTTTCAAATGGTTTCTTTATTTTATCTGTATGTGTGCATGCACATGGGCTTTTTAAAGCTTGCAGATGGTTTTTCTTCACCTCACCATTATGACTAGCCAGGGAATATTTTTATATTGTTTTGGTTTAGATTTTGTCTGAAAAGTAAGGCCTGCCAGAGCAGGAGACTACTTCTCAGCCCAAGGAAGGGCTGAGGTGGACTTTTGGAAGCAGATGGTGGCATAAAGAGGTGTCAGTAGCAGAGGGTCAGAAAATAAACACCCTAGACTACTAAGACTATCTGAAATGAGATGCATGTATAATTCTACATGTACAGCTTAAAAGGAAGCAACATGCCATAAGTATAAATTTACCTTTGTTTCTCATTATCCTTCTCTACTGATGACTACACAGTTAGTGTTCAACACTGACATCAAATAAAGCAGTTTACAGCAGCACACCTTCCTCTGTCTTCCCATGCATTTCATAGCTGCAGAGCACTAACCCTGGATGGTTGGTTGGTTGGTTGGTTGGTTGGTTGGTTGGTTGGTTGGTTGGTTGGTTGGTGGGTGATTAAGACTCAAAAGGGATAGTGAATTTTGCAAGCATGAATGCTGGCAGCACCCACTGTGGTGTTGGGCATGTGGAAGTAGTTCAGCCTTTTTGGCTCGAGCTCTCACGGGAGTTTAGGCCTGCTTTTGTTGTTTCTCTAGAGCTATTCTTACATTGTGGCCGGTCCTGTATTGGTCAGAACTGAATGTTCTAAGTGTTAGCTTGGTTGAAACCCTAATGAAATAATTCATCTTTGACTGACAGCGTAAGGAAACAAGAGAAAAAAGCAAATTCAGTGACTTCTTCCATGGTCCACAAAAACTGAGGGGGGATATCTGTGCACCTACCTGAGTCAGAAAACCTGGGAAGGAAAAAGAAGAATGACTGGAGTCATGGAAGTAATGGAGACTGTTTTTCAGAGAGAAGTCTTAAAATTGTAGAATACTTTCTGCTTAGTTTATCTAAACAGATGAGGTATTGATTGGCCTGATAGAAACCTTCACCCAGTGACAGTGCCAGGTGCTCTGAGACTCTGCAGTGCAGCGCAGAAAGAAGGGAAAGACCCCAGAGAGGAAGGGTTGCACTTGAATGATACAGCCACCACTTCAAAAACCTACCACCCATCTCCCCATGTCATCAGGAAAATAAGCCTTCAGCAAGTCTATAAGCAGCACAGTGCAGATTTTGAAGTCCAGTCAAGGCTCAGATCAGTAAAATTATTGGAGGTCAGATTGCTTGATCTTGTGATTCTTTTTTACCTTAAAAGCTATCATTGTGTGCCATTTTCTGTTTTAGATATGGATAACCTGCATCTGTTACACATAGTTTATAGTTATGATTCTATTTGTCTGGAGAAAAAATGTCAAAATTGTTAAGTCGAATCTGAGTTTCATGTCTTTACACCAGAATTCTTTGGGGAAATTTCCTATAGTCTTTTATTTTTAATATTGATACAGGCTCTGGCTTTGGTGATTTGTCTTGCTGCCACATAAAGTTTGTTGAAAGGAGTATAGTGATTAATGGCAAGGACATTTTAAAATTCTTGTGAGATGGGCTAAGATTATTATTTTCCTGGAGTTTTGCCGTGTAATGCCTGCTGTCAGAAGATAAGCACCATGTGACTTAATCAGCACTTGGGGAGAGCCCATTAGTGACAAATCCAGGTGCTACAGCTGATCATGTAGATGGCTGAATAAATAGCATTGTTCTTTCCTTTCCAGTGTATTGCACGAATATTGTGGTGTGCAGTTCAGTGCTGGAAGTAGAATGAGGTTTTTTGCAAGGTGTTGTATATCAGTAGGAGAGGGAAAACTGCATAAGAAGCAGATGGCATAAGCAGGAACAGTAGAGTTTTCAGCAGGAGAAATTAGTTTGGTTAGATGCTGTTAAGCTGTTGGAGTGAGGTGGGGACTTAACAAAGCAAAATTGACATGAACATGCACATATAATAATGTTTCATCTTCTAATAAAAGCTTCCTAGGAGTCACAGGGTCAAAATAAACTTGAAATTCCTTTGTGTTCTGCAAAGGGATATTTTAAAACAAATTACAAAATTAAAGTTTTATTAAAATGCAGATAAGGATTAGGAGTACCTGAAAGCAATTTAGGGCTGGGCACATTACTGCAAATATTCTAAAATAAACCTAATAGATGCACGTATCTAGAATTAAGGTTAACCTTAAAACAAATCAGTGATGTTCAGGAATGGAAATGCACAGCCACTTCACCCAAAAAATCTTGACTTTTTTCTGTACTGAGGTCATGTAATAGCTATATAATTATTGTGAGTGAATAATAGGGTTTTGTTATTTTTGAAGTCCTGAAACAGATTAAATTAGTCTTTTGAATTATGTTTTGCCTCAGAAGTTGTGCCTGAGGGGTGAAGATATTGTTAAGAGTAGTACCTGAGGAAGGTTACTACCAATGTATTTTCACATTTTTGTTCACAAAATGACAAATGACCCTATTTGTGAGTTCTCAGAAAATGCAGTCTGAACTGTCTGTTGTACAGGGAAGATGTGCTGCATTGTGTGTAGTGCAGTCCTTGCTTTCAGAGCAGGACTCAAACTAGCTCAGGGGAAGTAAGTGGCACTTCTGCTGGGAAAGATCTGTAAAATGTTGAAAAAGTGACTGTGGGAAACTCTGAACATGAGAAAAATGTTATAGACAGAATTACCAAGGGAATGGAATGAAAATAGGTATTTGTCTGAATGTGATATTGACTTGAACCCTGCAATGAGATTAGAAAAGAGAAGGGCAGAAAGAAGAGCTGCATCAAAAATTGGCCAGAGAAATTCAGTGATTTGCTTCTATCCTGAATGCAAATGCAGGGTATGCTGATGCAGAGCAGTGGCTCACACAGGACTGAGAGTGGTTGCCAAGAGAAGGCAAGGAATCGCTCCTTGAATACAAGCAGTTTGTTGGGTGGGTGAGAGAGCCTGGGTACCACTGTGAGAGCCTTCAGCAAGACAGCACTGGAAAGAAGCCATGGCAAACACCTCCTCAACTGCAGCTGAGGGGATATCTCTCTCTAAGGAGACTTTCTCCTGTTACTGAGCCTGTGAAGATCCATGTCCCTGGTGAATTCTGAGGTCTGTGAAATGTGTAGTGGCCCAGAAACCAGAACATTGGCATATCTGCTATGTAAAATGCAGGTTCGGTGGTATATCCAGAGCCTGGCATGTGCCAGGACATAGAGGAAGCAAATGTCTCACTGGTGGGACTGTCACCATTTCACCAGAGCTGTTTCTGGAAGTAAAGCACCTTTCCTTGGGATGAAAAAGGATTTTGGCTTGGTGTAAGGCTGCTTTAGTGGATTTAGCAGCAGCAAGGCACTTCATAACCCTTCAGTAAGAGCAGAAACAGCACAGGATGCCGAGCCCACCATATGTTCATGTTTAATAGAAGTTTATAAGTCTGTGAATTTTGCCTACGGGATGTCTAAAAACTCAGGGGTCATGTAAATTGAAACAATGCAAAGTTTATTGTGCATTTAACTTAATTTAAATACCTAGAAACAAGCACAGGGGGATTCTTACCAGTTGCAGTTATTGGTTTTAATAAATACCATTGTAATTGGATGTGATTTAATAAAAACAGTGAATTTCTAGCATTGTGGAGTAGGGGTACAACTCCCCAAAGACAGGACAGCAGAGGAGGGTTAACCAGAGTAACTTTCCTTTTAACTCAGTCAGTGTTACTGAGTCACTCCAAGGAGCCAGTGGGTATTCAGTTTCTCTCACACCATCCTCAGACTCTGTGTTTAATCTTGGTGGTGGTGGAAAGGTCTGCACTGAGGTGGCTGCTTCTCTCTGCAGGTCCTCTGTGGAATGACCCTGGGGAGGAGGCTACTTTTGGGCCAATATCATGGGTTTTTTTCCTAGGAGTTAACTGTGGAGAAGGGTGACCTCCCAGAATTGACCCTGTGGGATTTCAGAAGAAGCTGCCCACATGCCTGCATGTCCATGGTTTGCCCATCAATTATCTCCTTTCTGGTTTATTCAGCTCAGTGTGGTCTTTGATCTGCCGTGATCTAATGTGATCTCATCTAATGTAATCTATTTGTGTTCAGAATCCCAGTTGAAGTTCGTGGCAAGATTGGTATTAATTTTAAGCCTAAGATTTCTCCTAATATGGATATTTGCACACCTAAACACCTGCAGACACCATTTCTGTGTAAATCACAATCACAGTAATCTTGCAGCATTCAAACACATGCAAAAATTAACATAGTTATAAATTCTCTTCCTGTTCATGGGTTTCCTGGTAGATTTTACATGTGCAATTCCTGTGTGTTGTTTTAATAGCAAATTCCCTAAAGCTATCATCAGATTCAGCAAGTTTGTGTTGCATTACTTTTATCCAGCTTTTTTTATTGAAAACACCTGTGGAAAACTAACAGGTATCTGGCATTGATTCACTATTCAGCATCTAAAAAATATTCACTTATTTATGTAGTATTTAGGGATCAGAATAATTGCTTTCAGCATAGTACCAGAGCTGAGAAAATCCATTTTTAAGGTATGACTCTAAGGTCACTAATAAATTTTGAGTCTTAGAGTTTCCTCCAGAAAAGCGAAATGGGTCTGTGACACAGTGTTTGAAATATTATTCTGCTTTGGATATTAAGCCAGAATATTTATTTAGCTTAAAATCAAGTAGATGAATCAGAGATAGGTTTTATGTTTCATACTATCAGATAGACCCTGTAAGCCTGCTACAGAATCACAGCAAGAAATGGGATCCCTGTATTTGGGGTAAGGTTAGGAGAGATCTTTTAGCTTTGTGGCCATCATAGCATTACCTTTTGCTCAGCCTTGGAGAGTCGTGTGTTCTGTTTGTAAATTGTCATGGTAATTTCTTCTTTGATGAGGGCTCCAATTACAGTGATTTTATCTTAGGATGTTTGATTGTGTAATCTTTAGAAAACCATTTAGACATGCTGAAGCATTAGCACCAGGTGTGTCGTACCATGAAATCTGGTATAAAGCAGCTGTTAGCAATGCCTTCACCAAGTATCTCTAAATAATTGAAAGACCCAGTTAAGATTGAAAGACCCAGTTGTTATTGATGCAGTATCACCAGTGAGTGCTGTGTGTGGTAGCCCAGCAGGAGTGGTGTAACCAGCCTGCTGTGGCATCACTGAGAAGTCTTAATACACTCTCAGGTAGGAAACCTGGTATTTTGTGATCTTGGTAACACAGTAATTCACTGGATCTGGTGACAGTGTTTTTTTGAATTTGATTGTTAGCGAAATTGGGACTGTGGAGGTGATATTTCAGCATCGTTGGAGCATGTGATCCTGAGGGCACAGGTGGCAATCAATGATATAACAGTATAAGCAATTATATAAGGCTAAATCAAATAAAATAATCAATAACATAGCACCAATGCTATTATAATAAATTATGTTATGATGATAGCTATAAGAAGTGTATCTGAGCCACCATTCTCCAGTAAGGTCAGGCGGTGCCCATGTGCCATTGTTCTCCATTGTGTGCACTGACAGTGAACAAACAACCTGCCAGCTGCAAAGCTTCTTTAAAAAGGACAAAATTTGATTCAAGATTTGAAAACACCACAGAACATGAATAGGAGAATATTTGATAATATCTTAATAAATGCTGTCCTTTGACAAAGCTCTTACCCTTTAGCTGGCCTCTGAATACTGTATTATCCTAGAATGAAAATAAGATTCCAGATAAAAACAAAGAAATAGGCTCTATTAACACTAAAGGGCGTCTGCAGTTTTCCCTATCTGGGCCAGCCTCTCTGTATTTTCCTCCCTCAATGAGTTCCTGTCGGTTTCTATTTCATCAGACGATATAAATTTAAGTCCTTACAATGTTCTCCCTCTCATTTCTCTCCTATCATTTATTATTTAACCCTCTAAAGCATTTTATGTCTTGCAAGGTGCCATAAAAAATCAAGTTGATTGGTATAAATATTGCATTAGGAAGTTTCTACATTTGTGACCTGGTTTTTGTTGCCCCACATCATAGGATGCTAAATATTAGTTTAGGTTTAGTGCCTGTGTTGGGTAACTTTATGTACCTGTGTGTGCTTTAATTCAACTATACACCTAGGGAAGTTAAAACTCTCAGTGTGATACAATGTTGGTTTCTGTACACCAGTGTGTGTGCACTACATGTTGGGCAGACTTTTTGTTTGCAGATTATTGCTTTCCATGGCATTAGAAATTCTCCAGAGTGATGAGATTTTAAATTTAAAAATAAAAAAGGATCATATAGTTGAAAATGTGGCTTTACAAAAGCCCTCCACCTGGTTTCCAGCTTTGTGGCAGCCAGTTCCCTTTTTATCACTTGGTTTACCTGTTTCAGTTAGTTGAAATAGTAGAAGTAAAGCATGACATAAACTCAGTTTGTATAAAATTTATCCTCTTTTTCTGGATGTCACCTTTTACTGGGTTTGATCCCCAAACTGCTAGATTAATGATGTTTTATTTTTGGTGTTTTACTGAGGTACGGAAACCTGATGGAGTTGTGACTTCTGTCTTTCTGCCTTGAATATGGAAATACTTCATCACTCTGGCTTTACACTACGGGTGAGATGACCAGCATCAGTAAGAGAGCAGGTCCTTGTGATTGACACTGAACATGGTCTGGGCAGACTGTGCTGTGTGGGGACCTGTTATCTGAAGTGCCAGGTAGACAGAACTATGTATTTATAACTGAAAGCATAAAATGGATTATACAGGAAAAATGTGGTGTGTAGGAGAGAGAGAGTAGAAAGCAAAGATTACTTTAGGTACTTGGAATGAATCTTTCATCAGAGCCCTAGAATGAAAATCCAGAGATTTAAAAGGTAGTGTGGACTGAGGCCAATAACAACAGTTTATTGGTTTTAGTGATCTTGAATTAATCTTAATGCAGAAAGAGAATTTCCAATAAATTAATCTTAAAATAGCAAAAAAAAACCCATCATGATGGCTTATTTTATAGAAGATAAATACTAGGAAGGAAAGCATTTCTTCTGATAAAATGAAAAGTATAGAATAATCCTTAAGATACCTTTATGCAGAATACTTTGGTTAAACAGCCTGAATTTTTATGTAAACGACAGGCAGTGGGACTTCCATTCTGCTTTATTTCCAGATGAATGACATTTGAGTCATCAAAATAAGAATATTAAACAAGGGTGTCATTTTACAAGACTAGTTTAAGCTGTTAGGTGACCTCTACACCATTCATGGGTGGGTCTGAATGACTGTGGTGGTGTGATTTTTTCAGGGTAGGTTCTTCATCAGGCAAAAATATCTTAAGTGGAAGTTTATAAAAATACCTTTGTCCTTTGATTCTTTCTCACAAAACAATGTTTCATAGGTCTTTGTAAGCTTTATCTTCCCTCAGAATTCCTGACTGTGCAGCATATGCACAAGGATTTGGGAGATGGCAGTAGAGGTTGATTTGGATGCTTTAGTTTGTCCCTTTCTTCTGCATCAGTGAGGAATGGGAGAACTGGTTAAAAACCAAAAAACTAAGAAAAAAAAAAAGAATCTTTCTGATAGTTTCCCCCCAAATCTCTGTTTGTTGTCCTCAAAAATGTCTAGCTTTAATCAGGTTGTTTTTACTCACAGTGAGCAATCCCACGTTTTCACAGCAGATATTAAAAGTATTTTTCTCAGTATTTGGAATAACTGCAGTTCAAATACAAGGTGTAGTTCATGGCTCAGAGGTATTGCAGTCAGGTTTATTGCAAACCTAGCCAGGAATTGCAAACTGAGGACACCCAACTCAGTCTTGAAGGTTTTTATAAGGGTAACATGTCTTAGGGAGGTCAGGAAAGTCCTCTCCTCTCCCATATCTCCAAAATTTCTTTCTGCATGCTTGTTGGGAGACCATTAGCTTTGAAAAACATTGCTGGAAGCACTTACCTCTTATTTTTGCTCCCAGTCTGGGGAAGGTTTCATCAAGAAAGCTTTTTCTTCTTTGCAGGTTCTCTTTATCTTATGAATATTTCAGCAGAATCTGTGCAAAAGAAAGAGGCTTTTTAGCTGAAAAGCATTATTTGCTCTTCTGAGCTGCACACCGTCTTCCTATTGTCTGAGCTGTAATTGTTCAGTGCTGCTGTTGTTTAGGGAGTAGGTTGCACACTCAGCATCCTCAGAGTTACAGATCTCTCCTTTCCCCAGCAGCTCAACTTTTCTGATGCAGCTGATTTTTGACTACAGCAGAGGCCTTGATTTCAAAGCCACATTGTCCACAAGATCTCTAGTATGGCAGGGCACATGATTTTGTGGTCATCCTTTTTTTGCTAAAATATCCATGTGGTAGAGTATGTTTGTGTGTGTTTGCATAGCTGTGTCTCTAGGGACTGTCTATTAAGGGAAAAGTGTAGAGAAGCCAAAAAGAGAGACTGAGTATCTGGCATGGTGTCTCTAGAGATTCCCTCCTCTTCTATTAACCTTTCCACCACAACCACTTTTGTATTTCTGTTCTTAATTAGAATTTCGAGTGGAGCTATGGAAGGAGCGTATCTATCCCCCAGTTGATTCCTCCATCTGATTTGGCATCCAGAAATACGTTTCCTAGGAATTAATTATAATTGCTTTTGATGGAAAGCCAACTTTTTTCTTGTGTTAACTGTTAATTCTTAGCTTGTTTAACATGTGATTAAGTAACGATGATAAGCCTGAGTGCAGGCTCTCCCTGTGCTTGTGTTTTGTGTTCCAGGCTCAGCGTGGCTTGGTGGCTGGGCCATGTTAGTGGTCAGCATGGAGACGTGTGTTTTGGAGGGGTGAAGACAAGGCTCTGAGAGGCTTGTAGAGCTGGAGGAGCTGAGAGGTTGATTAATGAAAAGTTGAAACTACTATTTTTAGGACTGCCTGGCTCATTTTCAGTTCACTCCATACCATGCTTCTCCCCAGCTGTGTTCAGGGTAGAAAAGTTTAATGCTATGCTCACTTCTTGGCAGCTACACTTGGCTGATGTGGGGACATGAGCACCTTGTTTCCTGTGGGATTTCTCTGTCCTGGGGACAATGAGTAGCACCCAAGTCCTGGGTTGGAGAAGCCTATTACTGTAGCCTCTGCTTTGGGGACTCATCATGACAGGCTCCCCTAGCTGTGGTGTTTTTTTTGTTTTTGTTTTTCTGCTTTTTCCTATATATCTTTTTTAGACTGCCTGCTATTCCAGTTTCTGAGAGTAGCCCCTCATGCTTGTGACTCATGTTTTTATTCCTTCTCCTTCTCATGACAGCCAAAGATGTCATACAGATTCTTCAAGACAGGTTAAAACATCTTTTAGACACTTTCTAACTATGCTGCTGGAATTATTTGTGACTGTCAGTGAAGAGCCTTTACTGGGTTATTTTATTCTGAAAACTGACTTTGTAAAAGGAGACTTGTAACTGTCCAAGCACATTTCTTTGTCAAAATCACTGAGCTTAAGGTGGGGAAGTGCTTATCCTCCTGCCAGCCTTAAACCCCATCTCAGTGCCAATCAATACAAGGATTGTTTTCAGTTGAGACAGACAGTTTGACAAAGTAGTGATGGTTGTGAGTAAAGAAGACAGAGGCTTTTCTCTAGCTCAGTCAGTGGAGCTGCATATAAGCTTTACATCAGAGAAGGTAGGTTTCCCTCACCAGCCTCATCATAAGTGGGCAAAAAGTAGGTAGAAGATGTCCTGTTTATATCAAACACTCATTTGTGCTATTAATTTAGTCGACAGGATTTCTAGAGACACCTTGCAGTGCAGCATGAAGTGGGGGAGTCCCAGAAATGCTGTGAGGGTTTGTGCATGTGTAAATGGCAGGTCCTAAGGAAGAGATGCTGCTGGGGGCAGGCAGTGAGGGGGGAATGCTGTGCTGCACCCCTGACTCCAACAGGTGAACAGCATTTCCAAAAGCTCTGGCACAGCTGGACAGCTGCAATTCCTCCAGGGCTTGGAGAGGGACAGTGAGGCATTGAGGGGTTGTCACTTTGACTACCACTTTTTCAGTCCAACATGATTTCTTTTCTGGTAGGCATGAACCTATCCTGTTTTATCTCCCAGACACTAAGCAGCCAAAGGAAGAGCCAGTACATAAAGAGGCGTAAATGTGTAGGGAAATAAAACAGGTTTTCAGACTTGTTTAGCAACTTCCAGGGAAGCCATGAAGTTAAAAATGCTTTCAGTTTGCCTTCCATGATCAGCCATGTCAAAAAGCATTAAAATGATGGTTTCTGGAAAAAAAAAAGTATTCTTAATAATTAGTAATTCTCTAAACTTCATCTTCTCACTGGGAAATTTTATCTAGAGTGCCTGGGATCATCCTCAACATCAGCCCTGACCTGAGACCTCCTGAACTCGAGATAGAGATACAGATAGCAGGATTTTTGGTCATGTTGCTATGGGTTGGTGCCTAGGTTTTACTGAAAGAGGATGGTTGTTTTTATCAACTTTTACCTTATCCAGGCAACAAGTGTGCTCTTGGTGGAAGAGGCAAGGCCTGGGAATGGTGAGTTGTGCAGTGCTACCAGCAACAGCAGGTGATGAGATTTCCAGGACTGTTGTGGGGACTTTGAATCCAGCTAAATATGTGAGTTAAGGTCTGGTAATATTAGATAATGTATGAAAATAGCCATATTCCATGAGAACAAACTCAAGAGATGTTTAACTGTGGCTGGTAGCACATACGCAGACAGGAATCCATGTATAGGACATGGGTCATCTTGAGTCTGTTCTAGTTGTAAACAGTGAGACAAGGACCACATTGCAGGAGGTAGGTTTGTGATATTGCAGATATTTTTGCTTTTACAATAATGCTTGAGAGATGGTTAGAAAACCATGCAAAATTACTGGAACCAGGATGTGACTAATTGCTAAATCCCGTTGAATAGAAGTGGATTGATTTTTATGATCAGCAACCTGAACTAACTAAGTGTTTACATAACTTTGCAGGGTATCTTCAAGGTGGTGAGAAAGAGAATTGAAAACATCCTTTTTTGTTCCCAATTTAGGCATTTGACATTTTTATCTGCATGCAGCAGATTAGCAGAGGAAGGGCTGTGCAGGGCAGCACTTGCTTCGTTCTGCCTGTGCTGGGGACAGCATCCCTGTTGCACCCTCGGGGCCCCTCAGATATTGACTCTCCTGGCAATTGCTGTATCTGCTGTGCACACTCTGTTAGATGCCTCATTTGCACGTGTGCTGCTGGTTTATTTATTGTGGTGTAATTGCTTGCTGTGTTTGTACTGTTTTTCAAAGCTCTCTAAATGATCCCGCTCCACTCAGTCTGCCACAGTAAATACCTATTCCAGTGTATTGTCTCTCACCTTGAATGTTCTCTCTCTCTCTCTGAAGCAATTTGATTCCTGGCTCTGCTTTTCTTGATAATCTTTACCACTTCAGCCCAGTGAGCCTCCCCACTTTGGGAAACCTCTCCCTTTTTGTGCTTATCTCTGCTTTACTCAGTACCTAGTATCTCTTCACCCCTGAAGAGAAAAACTTTCTCCTTGTCTCTGTGCCAATTGTACATCTTTTTTTTCCAATTATCCTCCTTAAAAAAACCCAAAATATGTAAGAGGTCATGATGGGTATATTTCTGTCTGTGGTCCCCATCCCTCTCCATGCAGTGCAAGAGAGACATTATGAAGGGAGCCCCCATGTAAAATCGTATTTTAAAAGTTGCAGTGCTGAGAGCACTGCTGATTCTGTTTTAATCATACTTTTAGCTGTGTCACGTGTGCCTCTTCTGGCTGACCAACCTTTGGTCCCACAGCTCTTTTCTGACATCTAACCTGGGAAATCTCTGTTAGTTTTTTCTCCTCCTTTCCCATCATGTCTCTCTTTCCTATCTGATTCATGCTCTGGTGACATACTTTACTTTACCACTCTTATGCATGGTTGAGTTTCATTTGTAATCAGATATCTAGTACATCCCTTCGAGTCCCTCCAATAGGTGAGGGATTTTCTTAGTTTCTTCCGTCTCTTCCTTGTCACTAGTACCTTCCTTGAAGGTACTAGTCAGGTCACTAATAACTCTACCCCTCATTCTTCATCTCAGGTAGCATCTTGCCAATCTACCCATCATGTTCATCTCTTCCAGTTTGGATTTTGGAGTCTGGTTTCTCCTGGTTTGCAGTTTACATTTCCATCTCCCTTCATCATTCCTAATTGCCTAATCCCCTGTCAGAATACTCACTGACATTTTAAATATTCTCCTTTTCTAAAAGTTTTTTTTAATGTTTTTACTCCTATGTGCTCTCCCTCTGATTGCCTTAGCTGCCGCTGTCATTTCTATAAGTGACTCCAAAGATCCTTTCAAAGCACACATGATCCAGGGCTTGGTGCATCACAGCCTGGCCCCTGTTATTTGCTTTTTTTAATTACAAGAAGTGGGCAAGGTACATAGGTGTTTCTTTATCAGTGTATGTACAAAACTTTGCAGAAGGCAGTAGTGTGATTTTTTTTTTTTTTTTTTTTTTTTTTTTTTTTTTTTTTTTTTTTTTTTTTACCACTAGGTAGCTGAACTACAGTGTGCTGTAGGGATGGTTCTGTCTGAAACTGTTTAATAACACAGTAAAAGGCATTTTTGTTCTGTCAGTTGGTGATAAGGAGATAATTTCTCTCAAGTTAATAAATTTTAATTAAAGCTTCGTAGAGTGATGTAAAAATGGTGCTTTACTTGTAGTCATTGTCAGCTCTAACTCAAGGAGAGAAATCTAGCTGGTTGAGATGGGATGGAATTTTTTCTTTTGAGTCTCCAAATTCATTATAGAAAAATTGAACTGAGACCTTTGGTGGAGGCTGATACGATGCAATAAGGAATTGCAGTAAAATTAAGAAAAGTCCGACTTTCATTCAGCATCCTCCAGATAGGAGATGCTTTTTATTGGCTCTTTCCTTTGGGAATGTGCTCATTACAGTAACCATCAAAATAGGAATCCTTCATCTGGAGGCACCACTTATGTTTTCTATCTGGCTGTTTGGGGAATGAGATCTTTAATTAGTTCCGGATATAAAATATTACACAGAATTTACCTCCAACTCTTGCTTTGTTACTGGGGTCAGTAAGTGCAGCTTTGTTGTAATTGTGGTTGTAATGGTGTTGTCCTTGTCTAATTATAACACTCCTTTTCCCCTATAAACTGTCAGGACGTTTTTTTGTATCCTGTAAATAGCATGAGAAATTGTATCCCAAGGTTGATAATAAATATGTCCACTGAAAACAGGGATCTGGTTGACACATATATATAATGATATGAGCAGTGGAGAAGTTTTATAGCTGTCCTTACAGGATACTTTTAAAACTAGAGGGCGAGATCTGAATTTGTTTTCAGAGACATGAGAGATTCAGCATTGATATGAATGGTGTTGTGATTTCATGCAACATTTGCTTAGAGGTTATTGCTGTGGTCTTAATGGAAAATGAGGTAAATAGACTTCTCAGGACTGGTACGTGTTACGCCTCTGTGAGTGTAGTAAGTGCAGATGAAAGTGAATCGAAGTCATTGCTCCTTACAGCCTGACAGAGCTTCAGCTAGAGGGGATAGGGAGATAAGAATGTACTGTACCTTGTTTAGCCCAGATGCTGTATGAATCTAGTTTATATTTTAAAACAGAAGAGGTGAAAGGATGCTGTTTCTCTTTGAGAGATTCTGGTACCCCTTTTCCCAAACTACAGGCTCACAGGAGCCCCAGAGTACCAGCTGAGGAAGAAACAGTGGGAGAGCACAGCTCTTCCACATGGCCAAGGAGTAGCAACCGCTGGTGCCTTGGGATGGAAATCCTTTTTTTAACTCTTTCATGTGAGACCCACGATGGACAAACCTCATTCTTCCTGTTCTTCACTTGCTCCTCCTTCAATCCCTAGTGACCTTTATTCACTGTTCTTCGTGCCACCTCACTTAACCCTATTTTCTTTCTTGGAATCCTTTCAACTTTCAGTTCTGCCTTTGTGTCCCTGCACAGGGAAAACCCCACAATTCTCCAAGCATATCTGCTGCTGCCAGGCGCCCCTTCGCCTTTTCTCTCCTACCCAAGCTCCTTATTCCTCCTCTGTGCTCTGGCTGCCTTCATCTTCCCACTGCCAGCTCTCTCAGAATTTTTGCCCTCTCTACTCCACTGAGATTGCAGTTGACTAAACCCACAAATTATCACTTCTGGCCAAATCCCAAAGCGTCATGCCTGTCCTTGGCCTTGACTTGTTTTCATATTCACTGCAGTTGACCCCTCTATCCCCTTCGATTCACTCTTTTCTCAATAGCTCTTGGCAGCTACAATTACTTCGAAGAATGGCTGGTGTCTCTTATCTCTGAAGTGTGTTGTTCAGCGACTGCCTTGGCAGCTGCATCTTCTCCATATCCCCCTCATCTTAGCATTTAGCAAGGCTGCAGCTTCAGTTGCTTTCCTTCTCTCTTTTCCTGGTCCCAATCACTTAGAAATTTCACATTTTTTATTGCTTCCCCCTCCATGCTGGCTGATCAGAAGTAATACCCTTTAACGTAGAAATTTCCATTCCGGTTGGAATGAAAATTGCTGTCTATTCCCAGACACCCCCTGCTAGTTCATTTGCAAGTTGCTGCAATCAGCTTGTGTATTATCCCTTCATGAAATTCTATTTCTTTCATCATGGGGGTGGTGGGGGGAGAAGCAAAAACCGACTCTCTCTTTGACTGAGAATAAATAGGTCGTTAAGGGTTACTGTAGGATTTTCCTTCTGCAGCACTTGCAGATGCCTTTGTGAGCAAAGTCTTACAGTAGAGAATTAGGAAGAAAGATAAATTCCAAGCAAGATGGACATCAAGCTTATGCAAGAAAGAAGGCAAAGATAAACAAAATTGCTAATGAGATTTATTATAGTATTGAGGTGGAGCACGTCAAGAAATGTCATCACACATGTGTAGGTTACGTTCACTGGTAGGGTTAAACCATGTACATGAAATGTTCCTGGAATAAAAAAATCCAGTAAAAGATGACTGAACTGAGTCCATGAACTGTGTCCCTGCTCTGTTTTCAGGAGCCCACAGTGTTCAGAAAATGGGACCATCTGAAGTTCTTCTTAAATACTTCATTTTGCCAAGGGTTCACCTCCATGGCGTTGCTTACAGACTTCCAGCAATTCTCAGAATCTAATAATTTTACTGCTGCGGTAACAATGCATATTGTAGAGATTGTTGGATAATAATGACAATAAAAAGTAATTTCAGCATTGTGTTCAGTATATGATGGCTGTAACGTAGTAGCTTAATATTGCCTCTCTGCTGGAAACCATGTAAATGCCTGATTATGTATACCTATTAAAAACCCCCGGAATTATTTATAGCAGAAATAAAAATGAAGCATCTGTTTGTCACTGGGGAAGACATTCCCTGTGCTGTGCTACAGTAGGCCATGCATGTATTGAGATTTCTGCAGTCCCCAGTCCTTTAATCACCTGCACCATGTTAATAGCCTGCACCATGGGAGGCTTTCCCTCCACAGAGCGGTGCTGTGCAGTGAGGCGCGTTTGCCCACTTTTGTAAAACTTTGTCCAATTTTGCCCATTGAGCAGATGAACATGTGTTGTAGTAAATTTGCACAGTCAGTTAAACTGAAGATGCTCTGGTTAATAATGTGGGAATTTTATACACTTCTTATGTTCAGTTGGGATGTCAGTGCCAAAGTTAGTAATGTGTGTGCGCGTTTGTTTTGCCTTTTTAAGGCTTGTTTTGTCTGGCTGTTGTAAGAATTAGCAGATGTTTCATTTGATTCATGATGCTGGATGTCACGTCCTGGAACGGGTGTTTTAATTAGGTGGTGCCAGATGCTTGTTTGGTAGTGAGTGAGTAGAGGCACGCTCATGATGGGAATGCCAATGTCGTTGCAATACCATTGCTACTTCCCCTCTCATCCTCAAAGTGATGCCTTCTGCAGTGAACATCCCCAGTTTCTCCTCATTCTCAACCTCTACTTAACTTCTAGATTGTGCCTTCAAGTCCCTTGCAAGGAACATTCCTTCAGAGCTTGGTTTGCATGCCCCAGTGGATTGCTAAAACTTACTGACCAGCCAGAATAATGCTTTCATTTCTTCCCAGGATCTTCTCTGGCAGCGTTTGGGATCAGAAACCTTGATACCACAATTCCTCTTGGCATTACAAACTGAGATTAAGGAAAGTCTGTGCTGCCTTTTAGTGGCATGGTCACAGTTCCAGTTAACAGTTCCAGAGATCTTTCGGCTAGTTTGTTCCTGTGACAGCAGGTATTCAGACAGGAGCTTTTGAGTGTCACTTTGGACAGACAGGCAGTGGGTGACATCGCTTGAGGTAGGATTCATTGTGGCCATCACACATCCAAATACAAGGAGACAGCAGCAGTAATTCCAGCATGCTATGTATCTTGTATAAATGGCTGTAATATAAAGTTTAATATTCTGTTCAGCTGGGAGCCATATGGATACCTGATTGTTGTTCTGTGTGGAAATGGCACCTGTACATAGCAAAATACTCCTCAGTTCTGTTTGGGGAGACTCTACTGCAAAACGGAAAAGTTTCTCTGTCACCTTCTTTCAAAAAGTAAGATCAGCCCACATTTCTTGCCCCTGACTGCCTCTAGACATTCCTTGAAATGCAACCTCATTAGATACCTTTTTCAGTTTTGGGCTCACCCTGGGAGTGTCTGGGGAATGCCTGGCACTCACTCACTCACTCGTGCAGCAGCGTGGCTGTGCTGCTGCTGGGCAGCCTTTGGGCACAGCCAGCCTAGTGCTGTCCAGTTAGCCTGCTCCTGGCCTGACTGGCACTGGTATCTGTCAGTACCCCAAGCACTGACCTGGAATTAAAGACTTCTGGCTATGTCAGCACCATTTGCAGTTCACACCTGTTGGGAAGGAGGAAAGTTTGACAAGAAAATTTAACAGGTATGTAAGCTTGGCAGAAAGATCTCTGAATGTAGAACCTGCCAACAAAATAGAGATGGAAGCAAGTTTTGATATAGAAGAAAAGAATTGCTGAGCCAGTCTTACTGGATAACTAAGAAGGCAAAGGGTGTGTTAGTTAGGAGGTGTTTTTATGGCTTAGAGCAAAGGAGAAACCCACCTCAAACAAGATGTTTTTACCAAGTAAAAAGATACCACAGGCAAACAAGCCTGCTGATGGTGCAAGTGGAAGAAAGGTCTCAGAATTTCCACTGCCAGAAAACTGAAAAGCAACTTCTAGCTTAAACTGTAACATACTAACTTCTAGTGATTGGAGAATAGTAACATCAATATGGCAATTATAGTAGTTATGATAGGCTGTAGGTAAAAGTTAAGGTATAGATTGGTTCTGCTGTATTAAGATGCTCAGCAGAGAAAAGTATATAATGTAATCTTAACTAAAGGGTCTTCAGGCCTGCCTGCAGCTGGAGCTGACAGCTGTAGGCACAGGCTCTGTGGCCCATGACCCTGGACTGCTGCAACATCTTGGATACAATAAACTGCATTTTGAAGAGCTGCATCTCTTATTCAGGCTCTTACTCGCACCCCTGGAGTATGAAGTAGGAGTGTGCTCCACTCAGGCATTTTGGCTGTGGAGCTTTCCTGGTACGATGGTTTTGAATGACAAATTTTCCTCTCGTTCGCCTTCAGGATCTCAGCGAATTTGTGTTTCACTCAGTATCACTGGTGCAAACATTTAATCGTTTAGCATAAGTACGAAGTGATTCATCTGTTTATTTTGAGAGGTTGAATGCCTGACCACAGTATGTTTTCTTACATTTTACAATTTAATAGTAGCCTGGGGTGCTGTATTAATTTTACTTTACTGCTCCAAGAAGCTAAGATATGGCTCTTTGGTTCTCTTATGCTTTAGCTTAGCAGTGCTCTGTGAGATTATGATGACTGCTTGGTAGCTGGAGCTTTACTCTTTCCCTTCTGTTGTATTTCTGACTGATGCTGGGCTTACCCCTCCGTTAAATAGGTGCAGAAGCACCTGGCTACTGGTAGTTTATTAATGTTTGTCAAGAGCTCCTGAAGTGATGTTGTATAAAGTCTAACTATTTTCTAAAGAATGCCATCCTTCAAAAATTCCTGTACCCTGGGTCTTGAGGGAGAGAGTTTGATTGCAAACCATCACATTTGAAACGGAAAATAAAAAAATGACTGCTGAAAGCTGCTTTATATATTTGCTTCCCACTGGCCCTTTTACGCTGTACCTTGCCAGGGTCAAGACAAATATAATTCCATCCTGTAGCAGTAAAAGCAAATAAAACCAAAGATATTATTATTTTTATTGGGGTTTTGGTCCTCACCACAGTATGTTTATAAGGTAAACTCAGGTTTAATGGAACAGACTTACCTGTTCAAGAATCGAGTCTTGGACTGCACTTTCCCAAGTAAGCTTTTCTGAAGAAGCCAGTACCTATCAAGTGTGCTGCCAGAGTTTTAGTGCCCAGCACTGGACAAGTGGACATGTTGCATCTCAATTAAGAATGGAAGATAAATGGATGGCAGTAAATGGAGGTCATAGGTTAGAGGCATTTAATGGAAGAAATGGAAATGAAAATTGGAAAGCAATCTAGGGGATCTTGAGAAGATAAGAGCAAAGGAAACTCAATTAGAGGGAACCATGCTTCCACTCTTGGATCAGGGATAATTTCCTCAGTTTTGTTTGATAGGGTTTATTGCTTTCACAGTCAGCAAAGTTGCATTATAAATAAATAATTACATTCTGTTTTATGATTTCCTCAAACTGATGCATTTCAAACAGTGAAAATATAATCTCCATTTCAGAATGATGTGTAAATAGACAAATAGACTTTTCATAAGTGCAGCCTAACAATTAGCCCCAGGCAAAGCCCACACTGGTATTACTGAGTGTTTAAGAACTAAAAGCATGAAATAAAAGTGTATTTTTAAAAGCTGAAATACTCACAAATCAGATTCAAATGCTAACTATTTATGAAAGCTTGCAATGATAGATTTAACTGCATACAGTGATGGATTTGCAAGGCAGTCCATGCAGAGAAAGCATCCTATGCATTTGTGTCTGGCCATTTACAGAAAATAAAATAAATCACTTTTTCTTTTCCCCTCTTTCTTTAGGAATATATGTGTCTGTGAGTATGTATGTACATGTATTTTTATACATATCATACCTGTCTCTACATATATACAACATTTTATCATGATTAAATTTGATAAAGTGATAGAAGTTGCTGCAGTGCATAATGAGCACATAAATGTTGTGTCCACAGCAAAGTCCTTATTTTCTGTGTCTTATTTCATTAGGGCTCATGCTTGTGGTTTCCCTCAAGGGATCACACAGTGTATATTGGTACTGCAACATTTCATTATTTACTTTATCAGGATGCTCAGTTGCCGTTTCTCCTTAGGGACCTTAGTTCCCCTCATCATAAAACACTTCAAAATTGAGCTGCTGCAGTTGATGTGCATGTATATATACACCCCTGGTGAAGGCAATACTCACTCCTACAGACTGCATCTGAGCCTTGTCCTGAATAGCAAAGGAACATCTGGGTGGATGCTGAAGTCTTGGCACCCCTTTAGTGCCGGGCTGCCCACTTTGCTTCCCAGTGACGTGAGTAGAGCCAAAACATCTCCTGGAACTGCGAACAGGTAAAGCTGGTAGGAAGTGTCATGACTTTGGAGCACTCTGGTGGCATAAGGGTGGACCTTTATGTCTTCCATGAAAGGTTATACTTTGGAGTGCAGCAGCCAGAGCACATTGATTTGCTTCTCTCTCTTCAGAGCCAAAAGGAAGCACCCACAGAGTCACTGGCACTGTTCCCAGTAATCACGATAGAGTTGTCTGAGTCAAGGATTTTATTGTATGGCTCTCATTTGCCACAGTCTCTTGTGTGTCTCAGCTTTCTTCCCCCTTCTGTTCCCTTCTCCAAAGAAGAATGTCCTACCTGTGGAAGATTTTTTTAAGATAAAAATAAGACTAGTTCTTCCCCAAGATTAAAAAACTGGTGCTTACCACTAGTATACTCCGTCATATTCCCATATACTCTTTGAACCTTGGATTTATTACCACACGGAGCATGGAGAGTGAAACAGAAGTGTAATTATGGTCTGCTTGTGCAGGGTCTGTGCTTCATTTGATGTTATAACTGCAGCTCCATTTCCTGTATGAAAGGTAGAAAATTAAACTTCTGACTATCTCAATGATCATCTGCAGGTTTTCCTGTGGAGGTACCGCAAGGTTGCTCAAGGGGATTTGGAAAAAAATCCAGCATGGAAATGAATCCTAGTTACTTCACTTTTTGCAGTCACAGATAGGGCTGTAGGTGAGGTGCCTGCCATACAAAGCTTCTAGCTGTCTCTAATACTTTATTATTAGAAATACACTCAAAAGCATCAGGGGATGCACTTGGCAATTTTTGTAGATATTTATTCCATACTAGGAGAGAGTCAGCTAAATTGTGAGAAGTCTGAAGACTGATGGGAGTTTTTGGTGAAAGGTATGTGCTGGTGGGGTAGTAAGTGGGAAATCAGAAAAGGAGCTTCAAGAGAAGTTGAGAGGACATCGTGCCATCTTCACACAAAATAAGAACATTCAAAAAAAAAAAAACAACAACGAAACAAACCTCACAGACTTTAAAGGAAGGTGGGTTTTGGTATTATTTGGTGAATATCAGCATTTCAGCTATCACAGCTATCCACAGAGGCTTGTGGCCCTACTTAGTTTAATCCAGAATGACATTGTGAGTGAAAACATGATGCTAGTGTGGTTTCCCTGCAGAGGTTCAGCATCTGTGCAAGAGGTGTCTCATGAGGGAGGACTGCTTTGTGGAGGTTAATTTCTCATTAGTGAAATAGGTCTGGGGTGTTAGAACCATTCTTGTTCTTAAAAATGCTACCAGAGAGAGTCTTGTGTATGTTCAACAAGAGAAATGGATCTCCCATCCTTTCTGAAACAAAGAAAAGAAATGCTCCTAATCTTCTCAGTGTTGGCAGGTGATCTGAACAAAACTTTGGCCTCCAGGCAACCCTCTTGAGTATTTTTCTGCTGCAGTCACTGAAACTTCTGCCGAGGACAGAAGCAGCAGCTTGAGGTGTTTTTACATGCTCCGGAGAAGGAGGATGAAAGGTGGTGAGTCTCCTGCTCAGCCTCTCTAGAGAATAGAGAGGCTAGAGTATACCTAAAAGCATACTTAAGAAAAACTGAAATGCTTTACTTCCAGGCAATTTAAAACCGTAGTACTGAGCCAAAACAAGTCACCTTTTTTTTCCTTTTTTTTCGACATGCTTACCATGGAGTATCTTGGTGCCTGGTAATCAAAACCAAAAAACTTTCGTTTTAGAGACCTGAGAATAGTCCTGAAAATGGGTCCAGATAAAACTTCAGGCATCAGTGTGTCCATTCTGCATGTCACAGTGAAATGTAAAGTGTCTTCTTTGCAAAACAGAAATGTTTTGCTACAATATTGATGAAGCATATACTGCCCTTACCACTGGAAATTTCACTCAGAGAAACAAAGGGACATCACTGGTTGTTCTCACAAAGCCACAAAGTTTCCTGTCTGGGAGCATCTTGTAATCTGAGACCGAGCTGTTCCCTGTCTGCCATTCCTGCAGTGCCTGCCACCTGATGCTCTGCCCGGACAGGAGCAGTGGGCATTGCTCCAGGTTCACCAGTGGTCCTGTCCAGCACTTGTGCTGCTCCTGATGCACATCTCTAGAGCCGGCTCTTCAGTTTTTTTCATGCCCTCATACATGAAGCAAGAAGATACCAGGAGCTTCTTTTTTTCATTGAATGTGTTTTCTCCCCATTGTGGAGTTGGCAGTGAAGCTGTTGGGACAGCATAAAATGACCATGGGAGTGGAGCTGGGCATGCAGCAGCCCAGCATCCCACAGTAAAATTCTTCTTTACCAAGCTCCTTGGAGAAAACAGCTGGACAGTGTTCACAGATCTGTAGTGCTTAAAACCAGAAAAAAATCAGATAATTTGATCTCACCCCTTTTATATCTCTGTCTATTCTATGTTACTTTTATACATCTTTACTAAATGATCCTTTCCTAACTATACCATAGCATATATTTGCTGTGAAATATTTCTCCCTCAACAGTTTGTAGCTCTCATTTGCAGATGTCTGAGATTATTCCAAGAATTAATCATCTGCTTAAAAAAAAAAATTAAAAAATCAAGCTGATTGCTAATTTTATTTTTCCTGGCTTCAGTTTCCAATCATTAGACGTTGCTCCACCTTATTTTGTTAGATTAAAGAGCCCTTTGCTTCCCAGTAATATTTCCCTATGAACCTTACATGGATTTTTCTAATCAGGTTGCCTCTTCATCTTCTTTTTAATAAGCTTAGCAGATTGAAATCTTAAACTCCCTTACTATAAATCATTTTCTCTGCTCCTCAGACTGTTTTTGGAGCCTTTTTTTGTTCCATCTTCTCCATTTTTTTTTAACATGCTTTGTAAAACAGACTCCAGAGTCATGTCTGGTATGTCTGAGGAAAGGAAACATGGACAGGGTAAATGATGCTCCTGTGCTGGCTTTGTGCATCACACTCCTCTTTCCTGCTGTGTTCATGTTCAGGGGCAGCATGGCTGTTGAGCCATTTAAGAGGTACTCTTTCTCTCTTCTTTTTGTCAAAAAAAACCCAAAAAAAACAAAAAAAAACCCACCTAAAAAAAAAAGCCACCAAAAAAACCCAGCTCCTCTGGGTTAATGTTTGGATAGAGAGATAAAGGCAGATTCCAGGGTAATGGTACTTTTTCTTTTTCATAGGGTTGCTCTTTTGCTGTGGGCCAAGAGAAACAAGTAAGAAGGACAGAGCAGGGGAGTGAGTGGGAAAATGACTCTTTTTCCAGTAAAATATACATACTCTGATTTCAGCATAATGGATATCACTGAAAAGGGAAAGACATTTTCTAGCTGGAATATCCCAGTACTTCCTCATCTGCTCTGGCCAACCATCCCGGGCCAGAACTGCTTGGTATGGAGGATTGCTTGCTCTCCAGGGCAGCCTTCCCCAGCAGCCAGGCTCACCTGCAGAGCTCCTCTGCTTCCCTCCACCTCCCTCACTACTGGTCCAAAACACCTGAAGCAAATTGGCACAGATTTTGCAGAAGGGCTCCCAAAGCATGTAGGGACTACAAAAGATGCAGATCTTTGTGTAAAGGAAGAGGACCCCATACAGAAGTCCCTTGCCAGGACTTTCATCAGAATCCTTTTGAGCATCTTTTACCTTTTTTCTACATCTTTTCTTTCTGCTTCAGCTTTGCTGCACTTATGATCTTATTTCTAAAATAACCAGGAGCAAACTCTTCTTTCTAAAATAGCTTCCCAGTCCTGCAGGCAGAGGACACATGGGTCGGACTTTGATCTCTTTATTAATCTACTAAAGAGGATGTGTGAAAAATCTGGGTTACTCTGGGCATGAGCCAGAACCTTTGAGGAAAAAAAGTGCCCCCATTGAAACAGATTATTATTGAGAGTTAATAGCTTTCATCCTTGGTGAGGATTTCTGCTGGTGCCATTCCCACATTTGGTTCTTTTGGGAAGGCTGCAGAGGTGGGCACGAGGCATGCAAGGGTTTTGAAATCCCAGAAGCGCTCAGAAAAAAGGCAGAAGTTGTCATTTGCAGTAGGGACAATCAGATCCAGGGAGAAAAATTACATGCAGAGAGGCTATAATAATGTTGAGAGTTCCCAGTATGTAATTCATGTGTGGTTAGAAATGCTGTACCCACAACTGCTTTAAAAAAAGAAAAAAAAAAAAAAAAAAGGCACAGTCGGTAGAGCGAAATTATACCATCAACTGTTGTTCTTCTGAATTACATTAAGAATGTATTACCACAGTAGATCTTCCTGCAAGATTTTGTGAAAGTTTGAGGTATCTGAATTTTACATTATGTCTGCCACAGCCACAAAATTGTGCTTTTTGTTTGTTTTTCTTGCCCATTTGGCTGTCAAGTTGAGTCTGTGCGTATCCAGGGAATAGCAAAAAGTTCTCTCAGTGCATAGGCGTTGTATTTTGCTGTGCTTCTGAGACCAAAGGGTAAGGTGGATCCACAACCACTGAAGGGATGCCAGTAGCAGCCCAGATTCCTACAAGTTGAACACTATGGCTCAAGCCATGCAGGGTGGCAACAAATCCCTTTTGTCAGAGCAGCATCACGGTTTGCCCCGTTGTTCTCAAGCACTTGGAGCAAGTAGGGAATGGAACGTGGCAGCAGTTTAGTGTTCAGTGGGGCTTCATGACTCCTCAGCCAGGTTTTATTGCTGAGTTTTATTGCTTTGTCTGGCACTGATGGAGTGTGTTAAGCTTTGATAGAAGTTATTCATAAATGAGAGGTTTCTTTCCTGTATTTGTGCTTTTGAAGGCAGTTTGTTCCAGAGTTGTCCATTCTGTAATTTTTGTTCATCCATATAAGATTTTTTTTTTATTTTTTTCCTCAAGCAAAAGATATTAAAGCAAGATGAATATAGATATTTCTTAAAATAAGTAGAAGGATGTGATGGAAGACACAAAAATGGTAATAAAGCCTAGTCATGTAAAAATGTTGGCACATCTTATTTCATTTAATTCATAAGTGGAAGAAGATAGAGAATTTATTTGACTAAGCCTCTGGTTCAGTGTCTTGATGATATGTTTGGAAAATTGCTCTGAAATTGATGTGTAAGTGACCTTGAAGATGTCGTGTTTAAGTGATAGCTCATTTTGATGGGAAGTTGTAAGCCTCCCTCTTGGCCTCAAATAAAGCAAGCAAAGGAACTCAGCATTGAATTTAAGTAATTTCGAGGTGAAAAGGGAAGAAACTCTCCTCAAAACTCAAAATATAAATAGCCTGGAAGGTCAAGCACCTAATCTGAGATGGGCCTCTGTTTCAGTGCTATTAGAATGCTGCTTCACTGGGAAGTTTGCCCTTGTGGCAGCAGCTCCCCTACCCTGGTATCAGCCAGGGGAGATGTGATATGACTCCAGAGAAAACTCAGTCCTTATGGTGGGTTGCACTGCCAGTTCAGTATGCAACATTCACCCTTGGAATCACATTGCTCCTATATATATACATGCATACATATATATTAAAAAATACTAATGCCTTCATAAATATTAATGGCTTCATATATGAATATTAAAAAAATAAAATACCTTTAAAATAATTATTTTTGTTTTAGAGGGTGGTGGCCAGACCTGAACTTGACTATTGCTTTTAGTTTGTTGAACTTCCTCTCTACCTGTAGTAAATTAGGTTACTTTAATGTCTTGCAGCCTGAGGCAGGGCTGGCCAGGATTCCTGCTCAGGCAGGATATTCTTCCCAGCCTGGTGTCGAGGTCCTGCCAGTTTAAGCTGTGCTGATGGGCTGTACCTGGTGTAATGGCCCTGACAGAGCACAACTGCAGCTGCACTTTGCATTTAAGGCACATGAGTATCCCTCCCTAACTTTGGCCGTACCAACACCTCAGAGGTCAGAAGAATCACAGAGTCATTAAGGTTGGAAAAGACCATCAGCTCCAGCCGTTAAAATCTGGGAGTTTCCATCTGTACCTGAGCTGGATTTCAATCCAGCTGGCCGTGTTTGATCTAAAGCATTGCCTGGTGTTGGTTTCCTCTGTGAGCAGGAGGGGTTTACAGCCCCTCTGCGCGCTGGTGCTCTGCTCACAGCAGCAGCAGTGCTCCCTCCTTTGGGAAGAGCCAACAACTTGAACTTGCCTCTGAAACACACGGTGGCATGTTGTGTCCAGCCTGAGTTGTAAACTGTGTATTATTTACCTACTTACACATTGAGTGCAGATATATTGCATTTATTGACACAGTGAATGTCCTTGTGACGATTCTGGCTGGTAGTGATGGTCATGATATTGTGTGTAATATCATGGTAAAAGGTTTATTTGCAGACTAATTCAGTGTTGGAAATAGCATTGCTGAGGATTGGCTTTCTAATTCTCTTTTACTGCTCTGGGAACTCAGATGTGATATTCACCACAGAAACTGCACTTTGAGGTAACAGTAAATTTATACATTCAAAACATCAGTAAAAAAGAGAAAATCAGAAGTTAAGCCCTAGACAGGAATGTAACCTGCCTTTCCTTATCTGGCAAGAGCAGTTTATGGTATATGTTGTGTATTTCAACCAGACATAAGAATATTAGGAAGTTGTAGGTATGTATAGCCTCACAAAGTTAATATTGCTTTTGGACTTGTTCCTGGGCATGATCTAATCTCCATTTAAGGCAGTGGAGATTTTTCTTCTTTCTTCAATAGGAATTGAGTTTGTGTTTTAATATGCAGTAAAGCCTACCAAATTTGTGCAATAAAATAAAAACAGGAGGGCACACTTTGCACAGTGGGGGGCCTTAAATGAAGGCCTTGAAATAGTGTTTAATCACCAGAGTAAGGATGCAGATTTTCAAAGCTGCTGGCTGTGAGCAGTGGGGGGGATGAGCGATAGGTCTCCTTCATGCTCCGCTTGAGTTTGTGGCTGATGTGATACTGCTGCCCGCATGCAGAACTGGCCCTGGTTATTTATGGCTTGAGAAGACTTTAAAAAGGGGTCAGTATAATCTATGGTTTATTCTAATTCCCACTGGCTTTGGTGGCCCCAGTGTGATGAATCAGTCTAGCATTGGTGCTCAGGTTGGTGTCTTTCTTATGCTAAAACTGTATGATCCTTTGGTTTATATTTACAATTTAATAAAATATCTCCCAAAAGATGTATATGCACTCTACTTTCATGCACACAGAACTGTTCTATGTGAAGGACCTAAATAAAAAAAAAAAAAACCCAAACAATCACTTAGGTGTAATGTTAGTTTTCTTGAAATCATAAATATTCTTCCTTAATTAGCTGTGAAATTCCTGTCTGCAACTCATAACATTTTGGTTGATTTTACATTCACTGGTTTGATGAATAATGGGCTTGCAACATTTTTTAAACTTTTCCTGCTTACAATAGCTCTCCACTAAGTGTCTCTCAAAAATCACATCTCTGCTCAATGCAAGTAATCTTATTAGCTCTGACATTAGCTCTGACATTTGCATTTGCACTCACAAATCTTTCCATGGCTCCCCTGTGCATCGATATGTGAGGGAAGGATCCAGCCAGATCTTGGGGGTAGGAGCGTGGGTAGGCAGATATAAAGCCTTCACCTCGGTGCAGCCAGATGAGGTATGTAAGTTCTTTCTTCCCCCTCTGTATTTTAGACAGAAAAAAAAAATTAAAAACTTATTATGCAACTGTTTTCTTCTCAAGCTACTTTTATTTATTACTTCTTTCCCAACAAGGCAACGTAAACGAGGACCTTTGGCTGACAGCTCGGTGACAGCCAAGGTGTTGTGTTTACTTTCAGGAGACTCACAGAGTGTTTGATAAAAGATCATGAATAATTAGTAGCATTTTGGAATCCGTGGTTTTTCTCTTTCTTCCTTTGAGGGATGTAACAGCCCTGAGTACTTCACTGTTAGTCGGCATTCCTGATGGCCTCAGTCACCCTGAAGGGGGTATATATTTTTATAGTGACTTTAACCACTAAACCTTGCATTTGCACTAGCAAGGAACTGGCTTTGGGTTGGAATGGGCGTATTGCACTCTGGTAGCTGGGAGTATCTGGGAGTATGTTACTGTAGTGTCACTTCCATCCTGTGCTGCAGCTTGTGATGAAGGCATCTTCTGCTTTTGCTGCCTCCCACTCCTCCTGCCCGCCTCTACAGCTGCTCCTGGGCCAGGCTCTGGAAATAAGTGGGCCATTCACCTTATCTAACCTTTCCTGATTTCCTAGTCTGAGATGCACATTTGTGCAATTAGCTCATACTCCCAAAAAGGGTTGGGGAAAATAGGCAACATCTTTTGTCACTGAGACTTTTCTCAATTGATAACTGATGTAATATGTCCCCCTAAAAAACTACTGCAGTATTTTGAAAAGGAGAGAACTAAGCGTTTTTATGTGGCATTTCTGTGTGATAGTTTTTGAAAGAGTAGCAGATAATTTGTTGGTCAGTCTCCTTTCCCCGTATCTTGTTCATGGTTTACTGAGCGTATGGCTACTTCTACTGGTAACTTTTATAACGTGGGCTACTGAGTCACTCAGCAAAATCACATTCTACGTTAGCTTCTGCAGCTAAGCCAATAACTAGGGTAGAAGAATAGGTTCTATTGTCTTGTCTCAGTACCAAGGTGCCAGATGATGGGAGATTCTGGCCTGTCCCTGACAAGCAGTTGCTCCTGCTGGATATCCTCCTTGCTGAATATTTGCACTCTCCTTTTTCTGCCGTTGACTTCCAGCCATCAGACCTAAGTTTGCTTTTCTCAGCTAGATTAAAGAGCCTTGTTACTCTCTTTTGACTTTTCCATGCACAGCTTCTTACAGACCACCAAGTTGTCTTTTAATCTTGCCTTGAAAAACTAAACAGAATTGAACTCCTTTCAGTGTTTGTGCTATTGAGGGTATTCATGAAGGATGATCTGACTTTTAGGAGGAGCGTATGTGTGTAGCAGATATCCATGGCGATGGGCACCTATGTAAACAGCCAGGCTGACAGCTCCAGTAAACATTCCCTTAAAGAGCTGTGGCAGGTCCATCCATCACACTGCCTATATACACAGTACTGTCAAATATGTAAAGTAAACAAACAGGGGGCAAAAAGGAGGTGATGAAAGAAATAATGCTTTTCTCTAATCTCTTTTTGTTTTAAGAGCCTCTCAGGTTTCTCATCGTGATAGTAAATACACGACTTTCAGATATTTTTTGGGTGAACCACATCATTTGAAGTGGTCTGGTGACAGATGTACAGCAAATCGGTGGGAGAGGAAAGAGGGAAACCCAGTTTGCCAATTCTTCATCCTCTTTAATAGTTTTTTGAGTTTTTTTTAAACCTTCATTCTTCTCATTGTGTCCAATTGCAGGAGCCATACAGAAAACATTATCCCATTATTTTCTCGGGGAAAGAGGGAAAACAAGCCTTAAAGAGAAACAAGCACACAACCTTTGCATTGCTGGCACATTGCCGAGCCCAAGGGCTGCACTTAATTTACATATAAATGTGCTGAGGATTTTATTCAGCAACTAATGCACTCTGTTGTTATTTTTCATTTACAGTGTTTTCAGTGCACGTGGTGGTGGTTGGCAAATTGCATGGGCATATGTACTTGGAGGAATGCAGTGGCAAGTGTATTAGTGGCACTGCTTTTTGGATTGTTGGCTGGCTTTATTTCTGAGGCTGCCCTGGGCCTCAGGTAGTGCTGGCTCCAGGCCTTCAGGGATACTGCAAAATCCAGCCAAGGGCGACATAAAGAGCTGGCTCTCAGAGGTGTGCTCGGATTTCAGCTGTCTGATGTGAAAACACTGAGGTGCCTCCATGGTGTAGCATCCCTGTGGGTGAGAACATCTGTTTTATCTGTCTTGTTCAGAAGTGTGTCTGCAAAATCTTGGAACTTTGTGGTTTTTAGTCCTTTTGAAATTTTCATGATTTCTGCAGTTGTTTCTTCTTGATTTTTTTAGTTCAGGCATCATTACTTTGTTCACATTTATCTATTAACTGGCAAGCAGCTGTAAGAGTGCACCACAAAAACCCATCCAAGAAAAGCCCTTAGAGTTGCTCCCAAAGGCCTCTCCTTCTTTCTGCTCCCAAAATAGCAGGAGCTATTACCTGGTAATATCTGTGAGCTTTGATGTAAGTGATGTGTTATCTAAATTTATTGTGATTTTATCCAAGGATATTTCTCTCCTTTCTCTCTGCTAAAGTGAGTGAGACTGTCTGTGGACTGCCCAGGAAATATTTTGAAGCTCCTGATGTCAGCTCTGTAAGCCTCTTTTCATTCATACCATAGTGATGAAGGAGCAGTGTTGATGACCAAATATCATCATTACTCTCAAGGGTTAACACCTCATGTGAAGCTGGCATTCCTCTGGAAGGATGTCATCCACACCTGTGCGGAGTGATCCATTAAATATTTGGGCAGCTTGTGTATTCTTGTATTCTTTGTATCCATATGTGGGTGTACAGCAAGGAGGCATTTTGTACAGAACGTTGAAGAGCATGGTAGAAGGTATTCCCAGAATGATGAAAGAATTCCCATGTGGAAAACCTGAAAGTGAACAGAAGTCTTCTTATTTATCAAACTGCTGTGTGGTGTTGACACGTGAAACGACAAGACTTATTGAGGAAAAGGAATAAGGAATTAATTGTATCTGGGACCTTTTAATAAATCAGAAGTAAAAATAAGAACCAGCGTAGCAGACCTGTTGGCAGTAGCTAATGCTTGTTCAATGATCCTTCCCTTCTGAAATACAGAAATGAAAAGTGACTGTTGCCAGGAGTTATAAAATAAAGGAATGACTCAGAAGATAGATTTGTTATCACCTTAGTATCAGTGAAATTCAGCTTCATAAACACAGGTTAATCTGCTAAAACCTTCTGTGCTCTCACTGGGAGAGAACCTTATTTATTTCAAATTTTGTTTAAAGATGTAAAATAATTCTTCTTGTCTTCTGAATAAATCATCATCTCTAGTATCACTAATATTCATCTTTTTTTTTCTTTCCTATGTGGATTTATTTTATTTTATTTATTTCTATGAGTTGTTATGGGCACTTCTGATCCTTGCAGTGTAATTTCTCTTCTGGACTTGTGGGCTTTTTCATCACAGTTCACCATATATTTCACCTGTGTTTCTGCAGAAACTCATTACATAGCACAGGCTGCTGCCAACAAGAATATTTAGAATAAACTCTGCTTTTGTCCTCCAGTGCTGCCCTGCTCACCTAGGATGGGTGAATAATACATCTGAGTGAGAAAGACATGGATTTGAGATTACTGCAAAATGACCTAAGCCCATAAATGACCAGAATCAGTGCTGCCCCTCTCCCCTTCCTCTATTATATGGCTGATCAAATGCTAGGAGTATACTTGTCAGTTCAAACTAGCATTAAAAGACATTAAAAAAATCCAAAACTTGGAAAAAAGTTGTAGTATTAAAAAAAAAAATGTATCTTAAAAGGCAAAAGCATGTGGCATCTCTGTGACTGTGTGCTTGGGTTCTGTGCTGCCTTGATAACTTTTCTAAGACTTGAAGCTTAGAAGCTGCACTGTCATGGAAACAGTGCAGTCGGATCCTTAAAAAACCCCCAAAGCCAAAAAGACACACATATCTTTTATTAGTGCTAACCTTAGAGCAACTCTGTCCTCAGTGATGAACTGATAATTTTGTTCTAAATAGTATCAAACACATCTGACACTGAATTCAGGTTTCTTGTATTCCTGTTTTGCCCCGCAATTTCTCCATCATTTTCCATCTACTATTGACATGACTTGATGGTTTGGAAGCAGTCCATTTGGGTATTTCTTAATCTTGAGATCCTCTGCATTAGTGTGTCTCTCAATATTTAATAATGCTGTATTAGGAGATGAAAATGTTCTTGATACATGTGTCATAGAAGTGGTGAGGATGTGCATTTGCATATTTTGATGCTGGTGTGATTTTGTGTGTGGTACCAGTGTATTTGATCCTCTGTACACTTGTGGTCAGTGCTTAAGCCAGTGAAGGTTTGGACTATGCCAATAAAAGCAAGTCTTAGAGTTTCTGCTTTACCAGAGAATCACAGAATGATTTGGTTTAGAAGGGACCTGAAGGGTCATCTGGTTCCAACCAGACACAAACCAGATGTTCATGTCAGGGGGAGGATGGATTTTGAAAGCGCTTCAGGCAGGAATGAGGTGGGTGGAAGCCCTTCGTGCCAGGACAGTTCAGACACGGGGCTGGTAATTCAGTCCCTCTCTGTGGCTCTGAGCCAGAATCACACCAGCATCAAAATAAGAAAATGCACTTCCTCACCACTTCTATTACACATATATCACATATTTCAAGAACATTTTAATCTCCTTATACACAGACAGACTTTCTCTTTTGATTTCTTAGGACCAGATGGAAAACCAACTGATGTTTTCTTATACCAGCAGGTAAAGTGGCCAAGCCTTTCCTTCCTCTGTGATAAAAGAGGATAGAAAGATGTTTGTTACATTCATTGTCTAAGGGCTGCTGTGTGAGCTTTTGATTGCTTTTTATCCAGAATTTTGGCATGGTGCAATGAGTGAGCTCAATTTTAAATTTACTGTCTATTTTCTGAACTTGGATGGATTAATTTTAAAATGCCTCCTAGGTTTTTTTCTTTACCAAGGGCACAGGCAGGAACTAGAAAAGCCACTTTTTTTTTTCTTTTTTTTTCTTTTTTTTTTTTTTTTTGTGCAATTCATTGTCAATGGTTGTATCCCTCCCTACCTAGTTTTCTACAAGTTTGCATCACAAAGCAGAAAATGATGGTGTTTCTTCTGTTGCTCTGCCAGCTGCAGTTCTAGCAAAGAAATGGCTGTGGCATTAGGGCATTTAGGAAGAGCCATCCTTTTACCTTCCCTCCCTTCCAATTTCTTGGGACAAACGACTGAGATGTTGAACTGAGTTCACAAAGCAATTCCTGAGCTCAGGCTTCTGTTTTCATTTGTTGGACAACTTGAATTTTGGAGCTCCACTTAAACGGGTGGAGCCTTTGTTATATGCTGAACACATTTCTGTAGTACAGCCAGATGAAAAGAGATGTGATGTCTTGCTGATCCTCTTTGTGACATCCTCTGCTTGATGTTTTTCTACAGGAGTTATCTACACAGCAGATATTCTTGACCGGGAGACGACCAAATCCTACTGGTTGACAGTGTATGCGACTGATCACGGTGTTGTCCCACTCTACACAACCATCGAAGTCTACATTGAAGTGGAGGACGTGAATGACAATGCCCCTCTCACCTCTGAACCTATCTATTACCCAGTCATCATGGAAAACTCCCCAAAGGATGTATCTGTCATTCAGATCCAAGCCCAGGACCCTGACTCCAGCACTAATGAAAAACTGACTTACCGGATTACAAGTGGAAATCCCCAGAACTTCTTTGTAATCAATCCCAAAACAGGTAACAAAACCCTGTTGCCTCAGGGCACTGGGAGAATGCAATTTACATATTTATTGGCTTTTACCCCTTCAGGGTGCACTGGTTTGCTTTCCCAACCTCTGTTTTCTGGTGGCTTCTGTGACTAAAGCATCTTGTATGTGTCTGAAGAATTCTGCTTTGCATCGGTGTGCGAACGCGCTGGCAGGTGATGTGCTGCAGATGTGCTGCTGCAGCAGTCACTCTGCCCTGGGTCGCTGAATCACTGCTGGCTGTTGCCTCTTCCCTGCGTCTACAGGGACGAGACTTTGCTGCCCTAAGTCTGCAGAGCAGTGCTAGGAAGCAGATTCAAGCTGTTGCAGGTTACAGAGCACTGTTTCTTTCTTTATTAGCTGGTGTAGCACCACTGGAGTGAGTGACATGATGGCTGGCCAGCACATGTAATAAGGCTCCACATTAAAGTAGGTGGATTTAATTCTACAGCTTGCTTCACACAAAAAAAGACAGTTTAGGTGACCTAAACATCCCTCAGGCCTTTAAAAAAAATCCTTGTGTTTGCATTGATTTTTAACTGCTGGGGATGTAGCCTGTGGGTGCAGTGTGGCAGAGATGGTGATTGTTTCAAGTTAAAAAGCTGTTGTTAGCTGGCAGTGGAGCATGGCACCCATGCAGAGCAGCTCTGCACATGTCTGTACCCCAGGTGCCTTTGCTGAATGAGGCTGATAAAGAAAGTGCCCCAGGAGATGTAGCCTGAGTTCTTGGATGGGTGGGCACCTGCTGGGTGCCTACCTGTGCTTGGCACCTGGTGTTCCTCACTCCAGCATGTACCCAGCTTTTCTCACTCACTGGGGACCCTCCAGCATGATATGAGCTGGAGAGTAGAGGGGATCTTTCAGAGAAATATGCTGATCTTTGTGAAGATAGTTCAGAGAATTCACACAGTGCTCCTGCTTGTTTTCATGGTCCTCGTTTTGTTCTGGGGTTTTGATTTACTATTTTTTTAAGTTTATTTATATCCTGCAAATTTCTTTTCAAAATTTTCTTTTTTTCTTCAATTTTTTTTTAAACAGCTAAAAAACTAGAAGGAATAGACGTGACAGGGAGCATTTTTAATTTTGTGTATGGAAATGATGTTCACTAAAAAGGTTTTCAACATTTGGTTGGGCAATCCTATTGCAATGTGTGGCATAAGAAGGGGTCAGGATCTTCTCAGGCATAAGCCCAGGTGAAGAATTATGGAGAATGTATAATCACTGTGTTCAATCTGCTGAGCCCTAAGGCGCATATCTCACTTATTTTTAACACTTGGAATGGCCGAAGATGCTCTTCCATCTGCATCCCTTCTCCCCCTCCCCACCCCATAAATCCCATCTGGGCAAAGTAGCAGAGTTAGGACTCACAGTGTTTAATGCTTGTGCTTCCCTTCCATCAGCTCCTCCCGCAGAGCAATCTGCTCAGCACAGCCCTGCTTATCTGCCAGGGGAGCCTGTGACAAGGACTGGAGCAGGGCACACGGCAGCCCTGCAGCACCCTAGCCTGGTGGCACACCCTATGGGTTGGCTCTTTGTCCCTCTGGAGAGCAGGAAGGATACTCTTCCCTAACAGTGAGATCTTATTCTCACAGTTAACACTGAGAGTGGTTAATCTTCATTTGCATTGTGGAAATTGCTGTCTGAGAGCTTAAAGGCTTCAGGATGAGTAACTTTGCTGCTTGGGCAACTCCCAAAGGGCCCCCCTTGCACTCAGTGAGCATCCTTGCTAGTGACTGGCTGTGATTTGTTATGGAGAAGATAAATCATCCCCTTTCCTATCCAATTCAGTGCCAAACGCAGAGCAGTGAGAACTGGGCAAGGAGGCCTCTTGGAGTTTTGAAAACGATGAGGGTGACAGAGAGTGTGTGTGCAGAGATCCCTTTTCCCAAAGGGGAGTGCCAGGCCTTCACATCAGAAGGCTCTCTCCTGATGGGATGCTGATGTCCGAGAAATAAAAGCATAATGGATTTTCCTAGAGAGTGCCCCTGGAGGTCTCTGACAAGGCTCCTTTCAGCGTCTCCCTGCAGTGCACTAGTTCTCTCTCAGACTGTAATTTACACTTCAGTTGTTTTGTACAGGAGACTTCTGCACACCCGGGAGAGGTTTGTAGCCTGCCAGCCCCATGCTCTTGCTGGGATTCAGCTCAGCAGTAACTCACGTAGAGCGTTGCACAGCAGCCCTAAATGCGACAGCATGCTGTATAATCAAGATGAAAAGGTTTAATGTGAACCCAAATATGCTGCGATTGCTGCATACGTGGGCTGAATGAGCATGCTCCTGCTGTCGGGGGAGAACAGTCAGTTGAGAAAGGGGATCTTTTATTTTCTGTGTCACTTGGGAAGTTTCAACACTGCCAGCAAACTGACATCTCACTCCTGTGAGTAATCCACTGCCGAGAGTCAACACGAAGGCAGCATCCTGCATTTTTTACATCTTTTGGTGGGAAGTGACAGAAGAGATGGGGAGTTTGCTGGAGCAAAGGGATGTTCTCAGTTGTCTTTGGAGGTCAGTAGTGACCGTGTTTGCCTTCCTCTGGAGCTCACTTGCAGCTGCCTTGTAGCTCGTGCAGGTCAGGCAGGTTTCTGGAGGCACGTGGACCCCACTACATGTCTGATTAAGCAGGGACACAGGGAGTCCAGGTTTTGTTCCTGGTTCTAACTCAGAATCATAATTGCAGCCAATTCTCACACTCATGATTGATTATCTGGATAGCAGAAGCAACATTACTCCTTGTATGCCATATCTGTAGATAGAAGAAACCTCTTAATAGACAAGTTGTCACTTCCTACATTTTTATAGACTGGCACAGCTCGTGGTGGCTATTTTAGGCAGTCCCACTGCAAATGTATCGCGTGCATTTGGATCTGTTTGAAGGCAGGCTTCAGACCTTTCAGGATTATTGCCTGCTGTTTGCTCTTTGGGTTTTAGAGAGATAAAGAGTTGCTCCTGCAGGAATGAAGAGATGCTAAAAAAGCACTGATAGCAAGGTTTGGGCACGGAAGTCACCCTGGGCATGCTGTCACTGGGGGCTGACTCTGCTGTGAGGGCACAGGTACACAGTGGCAAGGGCCCTCCTCTTTGGGCTCGGGGTTTATATGGGTGCTCCAAGGAAGAGGACAGGAACGTGAGCAGCCTGCCCATATATTTCAGGATTGGAAAGGCAGTGTGGGCAACCTCCCATGAAGGCCTTTTTTATTTTCTCACCTTGATATTTTTATTGAAATACAGCCAAGCATCAGTTTGCGCCGTGGTATGCACTTTTATCTCATGAACTGATATTCATAGGTACAAGTACTAAGTGAATAATGAAGCACATGAGCACGTGTGAAACCATAAATCATTTACACTTGAGAACAAGGCAGCCTTGTTCTGCTAGCTGGTGGACACTGCAGCCTAAGTCTAGCAGGTCCAAGAGAGCAAGATGTGATTTTCCTTTACAGTGGGCAAGAGGAATATATTGCAAAAGCACAGTTTTGTGAGGGGAGTAGGAAACATGGTTTTCAAAAAGCTGAGGTGACTCTAGGGGTTACATGACTAAAGGGAAAGGCATTCCCCTGGGCATTTGTTTCCCAGCTGTGTATACCCACAGCAGCAAGGGAGGCATTCCTGGAGCTCAGCATCTTCAGCAGCTGCAAGTCAGCCTAAACCCTGTTGTGGCTGCTGGGAGAGCCAAGCCTTTTCCTCATAGCTTGACTTTTGTGCTTGGGAGGGCTTAGGGTTGCTTTGGCAGAGCACAGGGTCAGAGGGCTGTGCTCCTTTGTGGGTGGTGTGAGATGGGGAGGGTGGCAGAGCTGCTGCCAGAGCAGCTGGGCTGACAGCTCCCAGGAGCGCCGCATTCCGCCCGAGCCCGGTCACTCCTGGGTGAGGGCATGTGGAGGAAGGTAAATAAAACAGAAGGTGGAGTTAATAAAAAAATTGATTGATCAGAGCTGTAAATTCTTACTTTTATTTCATGTATATGGGTGTTAATTTCACAGCACAGGGAAATTACAGTGTTGATTTATTATGTTTCTGTGCTCTGGAAAAAAAGAATTTTAATTCAAGCCATTGCATTACTTTGTTTAGTGTTAACATATTTTAAACAAACCCAGTAAGCTTCTCTTCAGGCTGATGTAGATTACTTAAGAGATTCTTTAACTAACACACCAACAGACCAAATTTCACTCTTGTGCACATTCTTATTAATTAATTTACGCTAAAATTATGCTTGTGTGTCTGGAAAATCTGCTTACACCTTGCTTAGCCTTTTGCTGGCACCATTTAAACAGAGGCAGACCCCTGGCACCCCTGAAATAGTGTTTGCTGCAGTGGTTAAGGCAGGATGCACTTGTAGGTTTAGAAATAGTGCATGTAGGTCAGTACATCTTTGCAGAGCAGCAATACTCTGCCTCTGGAAGTTGTCTCTGAACTGTCACATCTGCACCTAGATTTGGAAAGACTCTGGATATTTTCACAGTGAAGTAGTATTAATATTTATATAAGCTAATAGAGGGTTAGTGAATGTCAGAATTTAATTGGTACGAATGCTACTCTGCTCAGCAGGCTGGGCTTTGCTTTCTTTTGCACTCACAAAGCCAGCTGGCGTAGAATCCTGCTGGGTCTGAAAGCCACGTTTGCTCTTCCATACTAAAGTAGTGCTTCACCCTCCTGTCATGCATCCTGATTTTTCTAGCTACTTTTCTTTGCCTTGTTCCAAGAAATCCCCACCCATCTTTGCTCTCACAGACTGAGACAAATCCAATGGTTTGCTGCTGCTCCACATCCTGATGGCTGCCAGCAGTACAGATCCTGGGTACCCAGTGTCTCTTTTCAGCCCAGAAATCGTAGAATCATGGAATGGTTTGGGTTGGAAGGGACGTTAAAGACCATCTAGTTCCAACACCTCTGCCATGGGCAGGCAAATCTCCCACTAGACCAGTTGCTCAGAAGCCCATGAAGCCTGTCCATGAACATTTCCAGGAATGGAGCAGGGATTATCTTTCTGTCACACCTTAATATTATAGCTGCTATTAGAGCAGACCTTGAGGAGGGGGCTGCTCTGTGCAGCTCTGGAGGGTTTCCCTGTGGTCATGGTTGTGGTCATGATTTCTTCTAGGTTTCTCAGCCTGTTCTTGTTGATAGTGGCGCCCTGGAAAATGCTAAGATAAACTCCGAAATGTTAAGCCTTGTGTTTTACCTGCGTAAGTAGTATAATTGCTAGCTGAAATGATTGTTTAGTAATTAAAATAATTATTGTATAATCATAAAAAGAACAATGAGAAACTGTATGTTCCTAGTCTAAGGTGGCCATGCTTGGCTGAAACCTATGTATGCTATAGAACAATGTAAGTTTAATAATTAACATGAAAGTTATATAAGGATAGAATATAAAAGCATATCCATCCCGAACCTATGTCGGAGTCAGATTTGGGTTTGTACCCCTGACACCCAGAGCTCTTCAATAAAAGCACCTACATATAATCATTTCTCGTGATTATGTGTTCCTGAACGCTAACATTGTGGTCAAGGGAAACTCACCTGTCCTGACTGCTACATCCATGCTGCTAAACTCTTAGTAAACTTCCTCTGAAATAAGGTCTTCCATATCTTGTAAATGAAGGCCATTAGCTTTTTTTTTTTTTTTTTTTTTTTTTTTTTTTTTTTTTTTTTGATTTTTAAGTCTAACCTGCAGTCTTTCTCCAGGGTGTGTTTTGGGTGGTATTGTAATCTAATTAGAAAATGTATTTTGAATTTTGATGGCATTGCAGGTCAGCTCCCTCCCACTGGGTGCTTCTCCTGAAGGGTGTCTCCTTCATGTGTGTTGGCCATGGAGCTGTTTCTGGCAGCTTGTGTGTGAGATGAAAATCAGCTCTGCAGATCATGTCATAGCATGAGTAGCTCAATGCTATGCAGCCTGTAAGTGTCCTTGCCCTGTTGAAGAGCAGAGAGGACCTTGCAGCGGCAAAAGACATTGATTCTGGGCTCTCCAGTTGATGGTGAATTTGAGGAATTGGTCTCCCTTTCCTTCCATGTTCTTGAACGCTGTACAAATGCTGAGTTCACCAACAGTTGCAGAGTCCAACCTGATACATCCATCACTGATGTGTGACCATAACTAATAGAGAATTTTATAATGTAATTCCCCTACCACATTAGCTGGCTTCCATCCTCTGTAATTTATGTTGTATCAACACACGCTAAATGATCTCCTTTCTTTGCTTTCACTTCTCTATTATTTAAAAGTGTGGCTCTTAATGACTTCTTTGTAATGCACTCACTGTTGAAAATTGAGCTTTGGAGCATTTTAAAAGCTTTAATTTCTGCTTTGGCATGCTTGTTCTTTACTAGACACCATATATCCAGTGGTTTGAGCCCAGGGTTAACAGCTGGAAAATCAAAGGATCGTGGATGTTGGAGTTGTGTGCTTAATTGCAGTGGGACCTATGCTGTACAGCATGTTGGACAAAGTTCCTGCATTAAGGAGTTTGTCATAATAGCAATAATAATATTAATAATTAAGAAAAAAGAGGAGATGAAAAAAAATAGGGAGAAGGGTGTAAATCAAGTCCATCTGCTTGCCAAGGCATGTTTATTCCCCAGAGGAAATTTTCAGTTAGATTCTGAGCTGCAGCATAGCAGGGACACAAACTCTTCTTTTCACTTTGAGTCACCTCACCTCATCGTTTTTTATTTATTTCTTCTTTTTTGGTGGGTTTTTTTTTTTTTTTTTTTTTTGGGGGGGGTTTTTTTGTAAGTGGAAGTATTTTCTTGCCTTATGTGATTGTCCTGTAAATTAATTCATAGTAGACAGTCTGGGGATCAAATATGCTCTGGAAATGCAAGCTATTGATTTTTCAGGCATCTTGGCATTTAAAAATGTGCATTCACAGTCATGTAATCATAGGCATACAAAAAAAACCCCAAAAAAAAACAAAAAAAAGAGAAGCATCGCTCCCAGTAGGATGAAGAGAAATAGAAAATAATTTTAGACTAAGTAAGTATTGTCTAATGGCCAGACCACTAATCCACTGAAAATGACAAAATGTGGGCTCAGCCAGCATGTCTCTTCCCTCCTCCCTTCCTCCCTGGCAGCGATTTCCTTCACAATCTGTATATGTTATCTGTGGAGAGGATAAAGGTGTGAGCTGTGCCACCTCAGTTGCAGCTACAGTAATGCTGCTATTAATAAAATAATAAATCCATTTTTATCATTTCTCTTGAACAGACCTGATTTCTGCTAGCAGTGGGTTTTTATTCATGAGGCACTGAATGTGGCTGAGATTGCTGGATGTCTCTGGTATCAAGTGCCTCTTTTAAAATGACATTTAAAGATACTATGTTTCTTATAAATGCCATTTCTTTGTAATCAGCAGATTTATACTCGGCTTATAGAAATTTTAACCTTTCTTTAGATGCCCATGATGACTTCTTTGGCCCTCTTTCACAGTAAGAAGTTTAAGGAGTATTCCTATTGCCTTAACTAGACAATTGTGTCCTCACTTACTCAATGCAGCGCCAGTTTTAAATCTGAACTCTTTGTTTGCTTCAGTAGAGACTTATGTCTGAAGGGCATAAGCATGGCAAGGGCCAGTGGGACAGCATTTTTTTCTCATGGAAGAAGTTGCTGCCCAATAAACAGACAGCTCCCTTCTTTCCTGTCCCAGCACCAATTCTGGAACAGCAACAATTTTGCCACTGATCTCATAAATCAACGTTGTTGTGCATTACATCAATCATTTATTATTGTTACAAACATCAGCAGAGCGTATCTTCTGCCTACTCAGAAGTCATTCACCTATCAGCTTAGCTGTGAAACTCATTTTTCTACCTTGTCTGTCAGTTCAGTTTCTGTTTTAAATTTCCAGAACTCATAGCTAGGCAGAACTGTTTAAGAAATCACCTGTCTAATAGGCTGTGCTATTCCTGCCCTAAATTTTTAGTAGGGCTGTTCCATTCACTTCTGGGTAGCCAAATTCTCTTGTTAGAATTATTATCAATGGCAGAAGCACAGTTTAGCTTAGTGGGTGAAATTGTACCACAAGTACTGAGTAACAGCCCTGTTAAGTGTATCCCCAATGCATATGCTATGGATGCTTGTCATATCCTGCCATACATTATTATGATAACATCAGCAAATGTCCCTGCGTTAACTTGTGGTCCAAGTCTGAACTCTGGCAGGAGGAATTAGCTTGGTGAGTTAGGGATGCTGAGGTGTGGAGCCTGCGAGCATGGCATTTGTGCAGGAGCTGGGGTCTGGAGAGGGAGCTGCCAGGGAGGAAAATAAAGCTGTGATGTCAGCCAAGAGAGGGTGAAAGCTTGGGACGAGGGTAGTCGAGGGGGTTCTTTCTTCTGTTTTATTTCCCACTGCTTTTTCATCAGTCAAGTAATTTGTGTTTATCTTTTGCTCAACAGTCAAAGTTAGCACCGGTGTCTGTGATGTTGGACACTGCAAATCCCAAGCAGACAATATTAAACCAGCTTTTTCCCCTTTTGCTCAGGTGCAGTGAATACTGTCTTCTTAGATCAGGCTCTTTTTGTGGCTTGAGTAGTGTTTCACTTCTTGTGAGGAATTTGTAAAATCTGTTAGTGGACTGGAAGTAAGACGCAAGGAATGTAGTTCTGGTTTACTCTTAGTTAACATGTGATCCTTGGTACAAATGGTGATATTTCCTCTTTGGAGAATTAGATTGACCTATGCTGCATGTGGGTATTAAAAAAAATAACAAAGCTCGGAAATGGAAATAAGAAGAGAAGGCAACTGGGAAGGCAGGTGTGTTTGCATAAGCCATAACGATGTCAGTAATCACCAACTATTAATTCTTCTTTGCCTTCCATCACACAGAGATTGTGTCAGCACCTCTTGTACCCCCAAAGTCTCGTAACCTCACAGTTCAGCTTAACTAGTCTGTTCAAAAACTAAGCTTAACAGTGGATTGTGTTATTTTCCCCCCTTTTTATTTGTGACTCTGTTTCCATCAGAGTTAAACTGTTACAACCAAAGATAATTATTTTCTGTGAAATTACTCTCCTCCTTTCCCCTTCCCCTTATGTTAATGAGAGTGTTTTTCGTTTGCTGGGAAGACTGACACAACTTCTTTGAAATTAGTAGTGTTGTTGCCAGTTAAGTATGTGACCTTATCTGTGTAATTGTACAGATCGTGCTGCCATATGTCTCCATGCACAGAGCTTAATTTAACCAGAGACATACATGTGTAAAAATAAAGCATTATCTGGGGGTTAAATATCAGAAGAGCCCCCTAATCACAGCTTTCACATTATACACAGCTTTCTACAGAGCTTGAAGAGCTCTGAAGTTAAATCTTTAAAAAACACTCTTTACATGGGACCATGCTCTTGTAACCCTGTTTTTTTACAATGATCATCATGTGGATTCTACTTCCTTGCGTGTTGTTCCTACTTGGTTTCTCCCCCTGTGGTAGCTAAGTCCTTCATGCTGCTTCCTTAGGTAGAATAGGACCATTTTTAATTTTTTACAATCAAGGAACTGACGCAAGGGAAGCAGCTAACTCCTCCAATGCCAGCAATAAAAGTTTGGTCTTCATTTGCCTTCAAAGCCAATGGCCACATGTAGTGCAAAGCCTTATGGCACGGGTCCAGCCCATCCTGCCCTGCTAAACACAAGGGAACCCTGGCCCCAGTGTTGTCTGCCATGTGTACAGAACTTATCTGGGCATGTTGGAGCCCTGGTAGGATCTATTTCCTCTCCTGTTCCCAGCTAGCCCACCACTTCCCATCCCTGCCGTTCAGTCCTTCCTGGCCTTTCTTTCTCTCTTGCCCAAAAGCAAGCCTGGGTTGCCCACAGGAGAGAAGGAATTACAGTTTGCACGGAGACAAGGAGTGCCAGATGGCTCTGTTGGAACCTGGGCATGTAATGGCAGAGCTGACTCTTGTCTTTTGGGTGGATGAAGGAGCCCCCTTCTCCATCAGCCTAATGCAGGCACGAGCCTAAACGTTCATGCTGGAGCAGGGAAGCAAACCCAGAGCCCTCAAGTCTCCTACTACCCTCAATAATCATGTTCTTTCTTTGTCAATACTACATTTGCTTGTACTTTCTGTGCAGGAGTGTTTCCTCATTGCTTCCTGTGTGTATAAGTCAATGTCATGACATGCTGTGGGTTTGTTGCCTTCTAAGAGAAATTTAATATTTGTGTCGGATGAGTTCCGTGCAAAGAATCTGTGCTGCTGCTGCAGTGATCTATTTATATGGTAATTAGCAAGTAGCTTTGCAGCTTTTAGAGGGATTTGGTTTGAAAACTAAGTATTATTTCCTGAATTTTAACTTACTAACAGTGTATGAACAGCAGTGTACATGCACTTTTTTTTTTGACGTAGCCACAATACTCAAAAGATAAATGTAAGTCTGCTCTGCAAGAGAATATTTTGGCTATAATTAATTTTGCTCCATTTACCATATGCTTGTATTTTCTGACCTTCATTTTATTCACAGACTCTGTGTAATAGAATGTGCAGTATTAAAACATAAGTTGCTTAAAGAAGCAAAAGTGCTTATGGTGCTAATGTCTTCAATTGAATTTTGTGGTTTGTGCCACCTGAGAATTTGACCATCATATCCTTAAGAAGTTATTACTATGGAAAGGTGCTGTCATTGCTCAAAGATATTGAAGGTATTTTTGTTAATATAAGAATGAGATTATTTTTTTAAAATCTTTGAAGAAATGCTGTATGCCCACTCAGATAGATCCTTTAGGAGAGGCGAACAGGAATGAAGAATCTTTGTCCTTATTATTCTGTGTCTGAGGCAGTTCTTGAGACACGACCTGGGAATGCACTGCCAATGACACAAGGAATAATTGCTGCTAAATTTAATTTATTGAGTAGGTGTGAATTAGATTAATTAAACAGAGAATAAACACACACAAGATTACCCAAAGTAACTGCATGGATGGAAAAATGTTAGGCTGTATTAAAAGCTTAGATATACATGATGCTGAGATATTTTTCATGTGAGTCTGTAATTTCTCTTGGGTTTTTTCTTTCTTTCTTCTAACACTTAATGTAATCCAAACTGATTAAGGGAATGCTATGCATTAAAGGGAAGAAAAATAAGACAAACACATGCTTAAGAATTAACTTGAGTAGTCTATTGGGTGAGCTGCAGCTTTGACTCAATAATATGCCTGTGCCCTGCATTTTCACCAAGGGGTGAAAACCCCTTGGCTTGGGTTGGATTCACTTGCAAAGGACAGAGTCCTTTAAGAAGGATGCACAGCTCAGCATCAGAGAAGCAAATTGGCAGGATTTGGATACAGTCCTTGTTGGTCAGCTGCATGGGGGGGCTTCATGCCCTACTCCCAAGCTTAGCTCTAATCTGTCAGTGCGTCTCTCCTTCTGCAGCCTGATGTTGAGCAGGGAGGATCTCAAGGACTTTTTATTGTATTCAGCCTGTAGGAGGAGGTTTCCATTCCACCTCCAAAACTTCTGTCTCTACTTTCTGCTTGAAGTCATTGTGCAAAATGGCTGTGATTTTACAAACACCCTGCAAAGCATTAGTCTATCTCTTTACTGCCTTAATAACAACAGAAGTGCAGCACTGAGAACATAATTCAGACTTATTGGGAAGACAAAAATTTCAGAGAGGGGAAGATTCCTATGTAGAGAGACATTATTTTTCTTATAAACAAACATGAGGAAAGGAGATAAAAACATGAAGAAAGTAATACATGTTTTGTTGAAGGGACTGTATAAAGACAGTTGCATAACATAGAAAATGTTGCTTGTTCAAAACTGTTTCACCCATCTATGTGTATGGACGTGCCTTTTGTCATCGTGAATGTCCACCCCCACCTCTAATAGCTCCTAAACAACCCAGAATCATATTCTCAAGATGCCTTAATTTCTGCCTATATAGTCCTGCAAGAAATGTAAGATGGATTGTGGGGGTTCAGGTTGGGTTTGGTTTTGTGATTTTGTTTCTGGTTTGGTTTTGGTTTTTTTTCCACACAAGTTTTTGTTGATTTTCTTCAGCACTTTTATTTCAATTATTTAATAATTAAAAATAATTCATACCTAAGAACTCAGTCAGGAAAAGTGAAACCTGTGCTGCCTTTTGGTAAGCTGAAATGGCAACTTATTTTTTTAAATATTTATTTGCAATCTTGTGGCACCTTTGTAGCTGCAGCCGCGAGGCAGCACCCTGCCACGCTTGGCAGGATGAGCGGAGGAAAAGATGGTTGCTACACCGAAAAAGCTCGCAGTTTAGGGGGAGCCTGAGACAACAGATGGGGAAAAGCAGATGGAGATGCGTCAGAAAAACCAAGGCGGGATTGATCAGTGCTAAGTTTGTTGCCGGGCACTCTCGGTGCGCGGAGGAGTGCCGAGCAGGCTTGTAGAAAACGGAGCATGGGGCAGTTTGGACACGGGCTGGCAAGGTGCCCTTGTGTGCCACGGGCTTCGTCCTGGGGCTGCAGCTCCCAGCCTCTTGCAGAGCTTGCAGCGAGGGGCTGCGAGGGATTGGCTCCAAATAGGATACAGGATATATATACATGTGCTGCATCTGTATCTATGGAAAGATTTCCCTCCCTCTCTCTAAGGTGTCTATATATAGATAGAGATATATAGATTATTTTTCTTCCAAAATTTAACACAGATTGCAAAGGGTTGGTTCTGGTGGGTTTCTGTTTTGGCTCTGTCTTTTCGTTCTTTTATTTCTTTTCTCTTTCTCTTTCTCTGTCTCTGTCTCTCTGTCTCCTTCTCTGTCTCTTTCTTTCTCTCTCTCTCTTTCTTTCTTTCTCCCTTCCTCCATTCCTTTCTCCCTTCCTTTCTCCCTTCCTTCCTCCCTCCCTTCCTTCCTCCCTCCCTTCCTTCCTTCCTTCCACCACTTCCGCCACTTCCACCACTTCCTTCTGCCACTTCCTTCCTCCCTCCCTCCCTCCCTGTTTTTGTTATGTTTGGTGTTGTTTTTTTTTTTTTTTTTTTAATTAAGGGAATTTTCAGCAAAAAGACATTCAAAGTGGATTTTTTTTTTTCTCTTTATTGGAATGTCTATAAGTTTGGAGGTCTTTTTTCCCTGTTCTCTGTCTCTGTTTTCATGAGAAAAGAAAGACAGAGGCAGTCTTACAACAGAAGGGTCAAACTGCCCTTTGAGTGGGACATGAGGGCACAGTCTTCTGGAAAGGCTGAAGTTTTCAAACATGATGTCCAGCTGTGCTCCTGAAAGGTGAAATTCTTTATAGTCTGGAAAAGCTGGCCTCACCAAAGTTAAAAAAATACCTAATGGAGCATCCCCATCCCTTCCTCCTACACTGGAGATCCAGGGGTTTTAAAGTGGGGATTTTTAGAGGCATTTGCTGTTTACAGCCAGAATAGAATCCAGGGAAGTCTCTGAATACTTGATTTCTCATTGGTAATGATGTGCATGTAGACGGGTGTACCAGGGTTAAAATCCTACCTTTTCTTCACCTGTCTGCCTGTGTGGGCAGAGGGACTCAATGTTAAATCACAGAGTCAGACATTTAGAGCAAAATTCTCATCTCTTTTTAAGCATGACTGGATCCTTTGTCAGTCCATGTACTTAAAAGGGTCACATCACTGGGCTTCTCAAGTGCATTTTTTTAAACCTAAAATCTGCACTACCATACCATGGGGAGCTGAAGAATATCTGTCTGTGTAATTTGTCAAGAAAAATTGAAGAGGTTGTGGCTTCATAGTTTGTGTGTGCCTGCATGGAGACAGAATTTATGATGAAGGTTTTCTTTCATCTAACAGATAAAAGTCATAAAAGACAGTGAAGTTAGAGAAATTCAGACTAAAAAGAGTTCTGTTTTTCTGGCTCAGCCTAGTTGTAGCTGTAAAGGTGCCATTCCAAGGGTGTGGTCCAGACACAGATGCTGAGCGACAAAATTCCCTGACCGTTATTACCCAGGAGCACAAAACAGATGATCTGATCTGGCCTAAAAACCTATTAATGCATAATGAACGCAGTTAAAGCCACAAAATTACCACAGCAGTAGAGGGGCTTTATGGCACAGCTCTGTTTTGCACAAAAAGCTAGGAGGAGAGGCCATGTCTCTTCTGGGAATGGATAATATATATTCAAATACAGTGTTGTCCCGTGTTTTTCTCCTCTGGGCTACTTGAATACCATTATTGCTATGAAATGTTTTAAATAAATCAACAAAAGAAAAAGATTGTTACATATATTTCTATATTGATTCTAACAGGATAAAAATAAGAAAACATTAGCACCAACTTGCCTCACATAAGAAGCATGATTTACTTGCTCTGTCACAGCTGACAGCATTGCCGACCATATTCCTTTTAAAACACTGTCTCACTGATAGCAAGGTGTGATGGAGCTTTTCAGACTGTTGTTACAAATTTTTGGATTAAAAAGTTTCCTATCTGTTACAAAACATCAATAAGCACATTTAGTGCGGTGTGCGGTAGGAGTGACTTGTTCCATTTCAGGGGGCATGTAATATTTTATCATCTTGCAGCCTTCTCGCAATTTGGTATGCCGAGAGAAATTAATTTGACTGTTTACAATATTTAATTTTCAATAATTATTCAAGCATATAGAACAACAGGCATTTACAGTATGTAGTAAACAGATGGATTAGAAATTGTGCATGCAATTAGAAATTGCACTAAAAATACAAACGTGCATTTGAATATTCAGTTACCTTTAAAAAGAGAAAAGGTAGAGATAAAACTGTGAGTGTCTTAGAAATTATTTCTAGAGCTCATGAAGTGCCCTTTCATAAATGGGTCTTTTCCAAAAATATTCATTGAATTCCGGTTGCAAATTGCATGTACTTCTTTTTTCCTAAGATAAGACTGAATTGTTCAGATTTGCTAGTTTTTCCATGCTGTTGTGGTTTCACAGTCACTGCAGGATCACTTTTTCCAGCCTCCAAAGAGAGGCATTCCCCTTGCATCACTGTGTCCATGGTGTTGGTGGTGTGAAGCACAGAGTGCTGACTCTGCCTGGCACCCACTCCTCAGCCCTGCCTTTGGTAGAGGTCCACTCGAGTCATGGCACTTGAGAAATTACTTTGTTAGGACAAGATAAATCTTTCCCAGAAATTGTGGAGCTGTCAGGATGTGAAAGTACTCTAAATGAATAACAGTCTGATCTTATTACTTTAGAGTTTATCCTTTCCCCACCTTGAATTGTGTTGCAATCTTTCATTCGGTCAAAACTGATTTGTGGGATAGATGACACAGTGACCCCCAGTGAAATCACCAAAAATACCTGGAAATGATTTTTAGAAGTGACTTTTGAGAATCCATTTTAGATGCCTGTGCAAATACATTCTTCCCTGATTTGGTGTGGTCTCCTCACACGGCTCCTGGACCGAATGCTTTGGTGCTGTGCACATGGCACATGCAGCAGGCTGTCTCCATCAGAGCTGGTGTAGAAGAACCCCAGCTTCATTTTCTCTTTTAATTTTATAATTAATAAAAACCAACCAAACAAAAAACCCAAAAAAAACCAAAACTAAACCCCACTCTTGTCTCATGAATACTTTGGAGAAAATGGGCTATAAATGTAACACCCTCAAGGAAAGAGGTTCATCCTGCTTTCAGTGAAGTCAGTGGGATTCTTGCCATTGCTGCAGATGGGTGTGGGATTGAACCCTTAGTGATTGTCTGAGTGTGAAATGAGAAAGTATATTTAGCCAGGTTCATTTGAAATTATTAGAGACAAATTCTCATCTAAGGTAACAGTTGGAGCTGATTTCCATGGCCTTTCAGCATATTGACCATAAATTATGTCATGACTATTAAATACCTCCTTCCCCCTATATGTACCTCCTTCATTTAAAAGGGATTATAATTTAACATAGAAAAAATATTTGAAATCTCTGCCACTCGAGTGGCAGTTTACTGGATCCAGTTCACTGGATTTAAGTGATTACTTTGACTTTAAGAAAAAATAAGTAATTTAAGATAGTTATTTTCCATTTTTTTTACTATATTGTATCACTAATTTTCAACCTATTGTTCTATTCACTATTGTAATTTAATTAATTCTATGTATATATTTGTTGATGAGTGTGATTTTTTTTTTCCTAGACCTTCTAGCATAGTGCATGAGAGCTCATCTATTTTCCCTGCTTGTGATATTTTCTGGTTTAGAGATGGAAGCAGAGTGTTTGTGGAGGTTGTGCAGTGTTACAGGACAGTGAATAAACAGATTCATAGGCTTTAGGTCAGAGGGGTATTTTATCACCTGCTCTGACCCCTTCATGGTAGACATGATAGAAAATCACCTAATTACCCCTACACTGAGGTATCTAACTGGTGTTTGACTAAAGCCTGTATTCCAGGAAGATACCGATTTAAAGGCTACAAGACCTTTTTTTTTCTTCCTCCCCCTGTTGCTTATCTCTTGTATTGTTTGAAATGTCTTGTTTATTTTTCATTGAATTTGTCTGCTTCTTCTCTCCGCCATTAGATTTCTTTATACTTTTTCTCTGCTGGAATAAAAAACCATTTACTCCCTAGTAATTTCTCTCTGTGCAAGTGCTTCTATGCATTAACCCAATTATTAATTAATTAACGACAGTATATTTTTAATGCAGAGAGGAAAAGAAGCACTGATTTAATTGGTGCCATATTGTCATTGACTTACATGTAGAGAAATGCAGGCTGTTCTGCCTCCCTAAAGTGATTTGTGGTCACAGTCTAAACGTGACTTTCAGAGTACTCCCTGCTCAAGTCTGAAACATGCAGGAAAAGCCAGGGCCAGGTGCAGAGGCAGGTATGAAGTAGCTCTGAGGACCTTCTCAACATGAGAGCAGCAATTGCCAATGAAGCAAAGAAGGTGTTCCAGCTTATTGTTCACAAAAATTATTGCTCGTGGCGCTGGCTCCCACAGTAAGATGATAGATGCTTAATTTCTTTTTGCTGTAGATAGGAAGTGAATGCATATGGCTTAGCCATTTGTCCCCCACCATGGCTATCCCTCCACTTCTTCAAGGACAAATTACCCCACTGTTTTTATGGCTAGGGATGGAAGGTTCTTGGCTTGGGGGCAATTATCCCCTTTGAGCTTCCTTTGTGGTCAAAAGATGGAAAATCTGGTGTTGTCTCCAAATATGTAAAAAGCATCTTTGGGGTAAGGAGACTAGAGAGATGTCAGCTTTCTAAACACCACAGTGCATATTTAATGAAAAAAAAAAAAAAAGATGTAGACCTAAGTTTTGATGATATTTCCAGAATGTACAGCGGATGCTCTTAGAAACTCCAATTTGTTTCTGCTCTGCTGTCACTGATCACAGATTCATGCACATTGTGAGCCCAGCCAATGTGGTTTATCAGCGGCAGATGATGAGCAGTGTTGTATAGCACAGAAGAGGTCCAGTGTGAGCCATCACCTAAGCACTGCAGGCACGTTTGCTCACCAAAGTGGCAGGCACTGGTGTCCCTGCTGTCCCTTGGCGCTCTCCCATGCAGTTCCGTGGCCTCTGTCCTACGAGCAGGATGGCGCTGGCTTCCTTACCCACTGGCAAGACCTTGCTAATGGCACAGGAGCCAATAGATCATAAGTAGTTGTCTTTTTGGAAAACAAGCTATCATGGGTGAGGGGTTGGCTTTAGTTGGATGAAGGAAAGTGGGGGGACAGTCACAAATTAGAACTTTGCTCCTCTGAATTCCAGTTACAAGTCAGAACCACAAGATGCTGCAGTGTTTGCTCTAGCAGGCTGGCAGTTCACTCACTTGTGTGTTAACACTTCTTGTTAACCTGAAATGTGGGGTAATTAAGACCTGGATTCCCTCCTCAGCTCTGCCATAAGGCTTATGCATGATCTGGAAGTGTCTCTTGGAGCAGCTTCCCCTGCACAGAGGTCAGGACTTTGCCCCATCCAGCTGACTTCATGCTGGCGGTGCAAGGCTGGTGCCCACACACGGACAGAAAGCCTGACTCAGCCCCCAGAAGGAGTTGCAGCCCCTAAGAGAATGGCAGTATCAGAAGCACAAAAAGAAAATACATTTTTGTTGTTTTCATTTGCCTTCTGGTTTAGGGCAGACTGAACAGATTTCAAACTTCAGATCCACAAATACAGCTTTTTTTCTGGGGATTGTTTTCATTTTGTTTCTTGTAAATGAAAGCTGAGACTCTTGTAATTACCAGGAGTCTCAAGACTTTGGCTAAATACAGAGCATTGGGGAAGCAATGACAAATCCTTGACAGGACCCATAACTGGCAGTGAAGTATGTGGTGACACTTGGGCGCTTGGTCCTCACAATGAAATTCTCTGTCTGAAAGCACGACTTTATGACTGTGAGCAGCAGCAGTAATGATCCCCTTCTTCTCTTGTGTGAGTTATTTCATTACTGCCTGTAATGTGCTTTGAGACCTTGGATTGAAGAGCAGGGTGATTATTATGGTAGTTTAATAATACTGTTTAGAAGGATGTAGTGCGCTGCGGCACAGCTTTCATGGAAACACAATCTGCATTCAGGGGAAATGTTCTCCATCACCAAAGTCAACTCCCAGAGTCAAAGTCACACTTGGCATTGCTGCTGCTCCATCTTCAGCAGCTTTTGGGGAGCTCAGAGTGCAGCATGATCATCTTCCAGTCCCCGGCTCTGTGACAGGACAGGTTGTTCTCACCCATCCTCTGTTGTCACTGAGATCTTTGCGTTTAGAGCTCTCTGGCTGGGGACAAGGGGATTTGCCTCAGGACACCTGTCCTTGTCCTCTGGTTTCCACCATTGCCTGGATTTATATTGCTCTGTGCCAAAAGGCTGCTGTGATACTATTTGGATTATCCCTGCACCTGACTCCAGACAGAGATTTTTGTGATTGCTTTCTCAAGTTTCACTGTGACTTTACTCATGGGTGGCGATCACCTCTTGCAGCTTGGTCTGCTGGCTTTTGAGAAGGAAGCAATCCCTGCTATCACAGGCTTCAACACCAGAAAGAGCTGTTGTGGCTTGAGACAACCAGTCATCTTCCCTGTTTTTAGAGGGAACAGAGGGATTTCATTGCCTCCCCAGGGCCCACACCCACAGGACAGGTTTCCTGGTACTGGTAGCTGAGCTGCCACCTCTGAGGCAGCTCTTGTCTCTATGGGCATGTGCCATCTGGGCGCTGTGCTGGCTCCCAAGCTTTCCCCTCCCTGTGCTGCTGCCAGTCTGCCCAAGGACCTGAGCTTGTGCCCAGTCACAGAGAGTTTTGCAGATGTTGCAGTATTGCTCAGTAGCTGAAGAAAAGGAAATTTCAAAACGCCATTTTTCCATCCAGTTATGTGACCTTTTATGTATTTTTCGACTTTCAAAGCTATTGTGCTCTTGTGCCTATTATCTCCTTTTTTTTTTGTTAACAAAGGCAGATGTAAGGTAATCGAAAAATACCATTTACCACTTAAATTGGTGCCTGAATTACTGTGGTGTCTGCACTGTAGCATCTCACAGTTTGCTCTGTATTTAGATTTTTACATTAATCTTTTATGCCACAGCATTTAAATACCTTTCAAAAATGCATTAACCAATCCATTTAACATTTCCAATAAAATACAGACAAGTTCTTTAAAGGAAATACTAATAAACTGTTCAATTCTCTAGTTGCATTAAAGCATATATAAACCAGAAACTTTAAAAACCTCTTCAGAATCCCTCTGTAATGAAAGGACAGAGAGGGCAGATCTTCCCATTCTGACTTCAATCGTAGGGTGTGAGTGGGGTCTTTGACGGTTCTAGAAAAGGAAATTAGCTGTTTGGAAACTCACTGCCAGTATGGGAGGTAGGATCTGTGGCTCCAGAGGAGAGAAAAAGGAGAAGATAAAAAGCAGGGAGAGATTTTGGTGTAGGAATTGCCAAAACTTCATCTCTGTTGCCCTCCATCTGTCTCCTGTCTCCCACCACTTCTGGGCATCATAGGACAAGCAGCACGAGAAATCTCTTTTCCCTTCCTTCATTTTCCCCTCTAGACCCAGTTTGGCAACACTTTCAGAAAAGAGAGGTGTGAAATTATATTTATTTTTTGACATCTGGCTTGTTTTCATTTTTTGCTCGTCCTGAGTCTGGAACAATTAGTCTTGGTCCACATTTAGGGCTGCCTTAGTATAAATGATGTAAATAGAAAAGCTGGTCTCTGCCACCAAAGTCATGCAGGTTTCTTCCTTATTTGGTCTCAGAAAATGAGAAATGGCAAGGAGCTTTCAGATCTGGCTTTTCAGATTGATTCCTGGCTGGATGTGTCATGTGAGACAGATAAATGCAGTTTAATGATAAATTCCAAAGGGAAAGGAAGAATTAGGAGGGATGTGTCTGAAAATACAACATCTTTGCCAGCCAGCTACATGCTAGAATATAATTTCTGACTGATTATCATCTAGTAACAATTAAACATCTTTAACCTTTTCAACCTCCTGTGATTTGGTGCATTAATGAAAAATGTAAAATGGAATATCCATCTTTCTGAAGAGGTTACAGAGAAGAAAAATGGTTGTGAGACTTACCAAGATTTCATTTACATAGCAAATCTGGTTATTACTTAAATTGTCTATCAGAACATAGTAAGACAGTGTCCAGAGAAAGAATATTCTTCTGACACTACATAATGATAAGACTTAAAAACTGAGAGGAATACAGTGACAGGAATTGGTGGGGGTTTTAGTTGGCCTTTTTTTTTTTCTTTTCTTGTGTTAAAAGAATATTAATAAAGATTTAAAGTACTATTTTAATCACAACTTCTAACTTTTATCATAATAGTCTAGATATATATAGCTGTATTTTTTACGAGAAAACAGACAGTTTCCTATTTGTAAGGACATCAAAAACTTAGAGCTCAATTTCACCATTCAGGACTTATTTGCCTTGTTCTCAGATTTTAAAAAAAAGCAACTGTTGCCATGTGGGCTGAAAAGTGATCTGTAATGACTAATCGACTGCAAACATACACCACTTGGGTATTGAAGCAGATAAAATTGCCAGGCATTTTTTAAATCAGGGTCTCAATATTTTTTTCTCCCCAGATGCTCTGGGCTCTAGCAAGTGCTCGCTATTCAGCAGGCATTAAAGAGGAACACTTAGCCATTTCTAAGAACAGATTGATTAGTTTAATCTCTTTCTTTGAAGGTGAACAAAAAGCACTGTACATTTTGTATATCCCAGTGATCTCCTGAAATGAGGCTGTGTGGTTTTCCTGAGTCTGCTCCTGTTCCGCCTGCTCTGCCCCTGCTGCAGCTGTTGGTGTATAAATAGGCTGAGGGCTTCTCCAGGGGTCTGTGCTGCTGACACTCTTGGAGATCATGTTGGCCTCAGCCTTCATCTGAATTCCCTGAGGTCTCCACAGCAGGGGCTTGTCTAACAAGGGAGAATCTCTGTACCAGCCCAAGGAGGCGCACTACAAAAAACTTCAGTCCTGCTTGGCACTTGTCTTGCATTTCAGCCTCAGCTTTGTCAGGCATCTCACAGTGGTTTTCTAGCAACAAAACAAACAGCTTCATGTTATATTGGCCATCTTCACTTCTGGGCTGTAGTCACATGATTTCAATAATGCACCTTCTGCCATTCTCACATGAAGTGTGTGCCAGAATTTTAAACCATGCCCTGCTGAAGCTCACCCAGGTAGTCAGCACTTAGCTACTGCAGAGCCTGGATAAATTCTGCTCTGGAGGCATCAGGTAGATAGGCTGAGAGCCAAACACTGCACAATCTACTGTTCCTCAGGCTCCTGAAACCACAGTTCAGCATTTTCAGAGATGTCCCATAGGAAGTGCCTCATGCCTGAGTGCACAGGCATGGAGGGAAGGCCGGAGGATGGGGCATGGGTGGGAATTCTTGGTGATGGTGAAGGCTCATTATGGGAGATGAGAGGAAGCTTTTTATCTTCCAAATTGTCCACAAACAGCATGGTAGCACTCACCAGTGCTGTGAGCTTGCAGTGGACACAGTGTAAGAGATCCAGCTCAGGCTCAGTTCACCCCCATTTTGGTGCAGAAGGAAGCTAGTGGAGGAGAAGGGCCTGAAAGGTGAGATAAGGAACATCTGCTGAACTTCGTGTTATGAGGTCCAGGAGACTGTAATCAGAAATCAAAGGGAGAGGACAGCTTATCTGCCCACCCCATCTCTTTTGTTGCTTACATTTGATTTTAAATCTTATTCTGATCAGAGCAACCTCAAGGTCTCTGAATTCTCCAGGTTGGCTGTGCTGGTATCAGTGGAGCAATGTCCTTTGTGATTTTCATCTGCTCTGCCTTGGCATGCTGAGAACAGTCCTTTCATTCTATCAAAGCCTAAAATGACTTCCTAGGTCTGGAGTCCCAGCATCAGACTCCTCTTGATCAGAATTACATCTGGGGCTATTAAGAACAAAGTGCACAGCTTCAGAACATGCTGGGTAGCTTTCTTCAGTGCCACAGTAACCTGTTAGGAAGTGGAATAATGATGAACACTATGAGCTTTGCATAGTACGTCTGAACAAGATATAAAGAGACAGTAAACCACGGGGAAGGGAGCTCTGTGGGTTATTGGTCATTTTTTATGCTGTCAAGTAGCTTTGTACAAATCATACACAGTCCGAGCTTTCTTCAGAACAGCCCCTGGATATAATTGGTGAAGATGTCTCTCAAGGCAAGAAGTTTGACAAAAGGGCAAGCTTCTCATTTTCCCAGCATTGACACTGACCAAAACATCCTGAAGTGCCTGATTAATGTCTCAGCAGCAAGGTGAAGGAGGTTCACAGCACAGACTGCAGCTGTGTCTGTCAGTGTGGTGCCTTGCCACACATGCACACACCACAAGCAGCATGCCTGCTTTGTTTCCCTCAACTTTAAGTATGTTTTGGAGTTTTTTTCTGCTAAGACATCTGGATGTGAAGATCCTTGCAGTTGTACTAGGAGTCATAAAAAGTAGGTGGTCTGTTCTTTGTTGCAAAAGAGATAGCATGTGTGTGGAGGGGGTTGGAGATGTCAAAGCATTTCCCCTCTTTTATTTCCAATAACAGAAGGAGACCTCAATTTCTATGACTTTTCAATTGAAAACAATTTTTTTCTGGATAGTCTTTTAACACCCAGTGTAAACTTTAGGGTTCTTTAACAAACCAGGTTTTTTAGCATTCTGTAACAAAATCTGAATGAGAGAAAATGAGGCATTTCATTGTTAAACGGCATTGATTTGTGAAAAGACAGCTATGTCAGAGACTCATAGAATTGTTTAACTTGGAAAAGACCTTTAAGATCATCAGGCCCAATCTTTGGCATTCGAAAAAAATCATTGTGTCACAAAATATACAGTACTCTTCCTATTTGCTGCCTTATTCCAATGGATGCTGTAGCTCTGTGGGTATCTGGCTCAGGAAAGCAGACTTTCTGGTCATCACTTTTACACAGCCAGCTAAATATGTTCTGAAGTGGTAGGACTCATGTAGATGAGATTCAATGCAGAAAATACAACATGCATGAAAGGAGTGTCATATATTAAAACTATTTGATTTAGTATTACCAGCAAAAAAAAAAAAAAGGATATTTACAAGTGTAAGATGAAAGGTCAGAATTGGTAATCTGGTGCCAAAATATCACTAGAGAACAATTTTAGCCCTTCTCATTTGTGAGAAACAGCTTTGTAAAACTCACTGTTCAGTGAGACCTCACTATAGAGGATTATTTCTATATGGATCAAGAGACACCATAGTCTGAATTCACTGCCATACACTCTGAAAAGCACAGCACACCTCTTCTCATTTGTTGTTGTTTTAATCCCTCTTCTTACATTTGTCTAGGTTTTCTATTTCTACTTTTATTAATTGTTATGAGGCTACAGCTGAAGAAACACTTCATAGTGCAGTTATTGAGCTGTTCCAGGAGAGGCACATCTTCAACATATGAGGAATGTCTAAATCTTAGAGAGAGTTTGCCTGAGGCTTCCAAAATATTACTCAGGTGCCAGCACATAGAAAATACCAGCAACTCCTGGTGAGACATGTGCATTGGATCAGAGGAGAGATGTGCATTATTTTCATCTGAAGTTTGCATGAAGATAGAGGAGAGAAGGATGCAGTAAAAACACTCAAGTGAATGAAACAGTGTCTGTTGCTGTAGATAAGTTTGTTTGGAAGGGAGTGCAGAGTGCTGGATGCAAGAAGCTGGGTTACATGGATGACATTTTTAGTGCAGGAGGCACCATGAGGAAAGTAGGGCACTTTGAGCATATGAAAGAGAGAGGTGTGCTGAACTTCATTAGCAATTCCAGTCACTTCTTCAGTACAAGACAAGATAGGCAATGTATTTTGCTGTTTAATCACTTTATTTGTTCCCTATACAGTCCACACAAAGGTTAAGCATCTTTATTTTTTCTTTAAATAGAAGTAGGCATCAGTGACAGAGACATTGCTGAGACTCTATTTTAACAAGTTAGCTACATGGTGGAATTATTTTAGATTTGCTTTGGGTTCTGATTAAAGGGAAATCTTTTCCCTGACAGCATCTTTTTGTGTGCTAGTGTTATTGGACTATTTGAACCAAAATTTACTAATGCATTTACTCACAACAGTAGTCATCCAGAAGTGGCATTTACAGCTTTTCCCACTGTTGTGCATGGTACCTGTTCTACAAGCCTCATTGTCATAAAATTCTTAATTTTTTTTAAAGATGACTACTCCTCCAACCCAAAATGTATTTATCAACTGCAGAAGTTAGGATGGACAGAGAGTTCTTTGAATTGTTATGCATTTGCTTGAAGACAGGACCTCAAGGTCTCACTTTTTACTTTGATTTTAGTCCCGGTTTCAGCTGGTATAGAGTTAATTTTCATCTTACTAGCTGGTACAGTGCTGTGTTTTGGATTTAGGATAAGAATAGTGTTGATTACACATCGATGTTTAAGTTCCTGCTTAAGTTAAGTGCTTACCCTCAGTCAAGGACGTGTAGTGTCCCGTGCACAAGAGCTGGGAAAGAGTACAGCCAGGAGAGCTGGGAAAGAGTACAGCCAGGAGAGCTGGGAAAGAGTACAGCCAGGAGAGCTGGGAAAGAGTACAGCCAGGAGAGCTGGCCCGAGCTGGCCATGCCACAGATAATCATGCTTAGTTTATAAATTGGGGGGAATCAGCCAGTAGGTGCTGACCACTGCCTGGGGATGGGCTGGGTGTTGGTCATTGAGTGGTGAGCTACTGTAATGGACATCACTTGCTTCCCTGGCATGTGAGAGCAACTTAAGGGCAATTTCCTATTGCTTGTTATTTTGGAGAAGAGTCTGACCCACATCTGGCTACAGCCTCCATTCAGGGATTTGAAGAGGACAGTAAGGTCCCTCCTCAGCCTCCTTTTCTCCAGGAGGAGAAACATCCCTATCTCCCTCAGCAGCTCCTGATCTGACTTGTGCTCCACACCCTACCCCAACTCTGTTGCCCTTCCCTCTGCTCCAGCACCTCAATGTCTTACTTGTATTGAGGAGCCCAGAACTGAATTGAGCACACAATCAAGACGTGGCCTCACCAGATATATGTATTTGTACATATATATATGTGTGTGTGTGTGTGACCCTTACTATACATATTGTTTTCATAAAGTAAAAACAAAAATTGGAAAGTGCCTGGCAAAAAAATGGGAGTAACATATGCTTTGGCAGATTTTTGTCGCATGTAGTATTTTATTCTGTGTTTAGAATCTATAGACATGTAATTCTAAATGCGTGCAAAAAACCCTCCATATTGTCAGTACCTTATATTATAAATACAATTTTCTATTCTATTAATAATGCAGTGTTCTATAGAAAGTGCAGATATAAAAGAACATTGCTAAGTATAGTTAATAACTGAAGATAAGTGTGACCTGAATATTTTTCTTTATTTTAAAACTCAGAACTGCCATCCTGAGAGTGACTTTTGAACTAGCAGAACCTAGTCTGAACTAGAATAAAACCTTTTCTAGTTTGAACTAGACTAAAACATTATGTTTTATTTGACCACGTTTTGAGCTGAAAATAAACAAGGTGATGACCTTAAAATCCTGAAAGCAGCAGCTGTGTTCCAGCATTCTACCATGTCCCTTGTGGTTTATGGTTTGCACTCCACACAGAGGTTTAGATCCAACACAATTAAAGAAGTCAAGTAGTCCCACTCCAAAATGAGAGGTGGCAGTTATCAGAGCCTTTCAGAATGTATATAATTATGATATTCTGCTGTTATAATTATGAAATGTGTTCCTGAGTATGTGTTGCATTCTCCCAAGAGCCCTTTCCCCATGGGATCACGTTTAAAAGCCCCAGAGACTGCTCCTGATTGCTTTGCTTCTGCACACACCTAATTTATAGGTTAGTAGGCAGGGAACTATATGAAATCTTTATTTTGAGGTGATGCTCTGCAAGTGTGCTTTATTTTGTGTGGTTGGGTTTTTTTGCAGCACAGTTCCAAACTTGGAGGAGAATCCATCTTCCATGAAACATGAGGTTGTTAAATCCCGTTGTTATGGTGTCGTTGTTTGCACCACATCAGTCATTTTTCTCTGCAGAAGCTGAAGATAAGGTGTAGTTTGTATTTTCTCTCACAAATGGCTGTAGAGCTATTTTGAATCCTTCCCCATTGCATACTGCAGTTAAAACCTTATGCATAGATGTGGGGGGGGAAAAAAAAAGCACTTGAAATTTCCAACATTAAAGTAATGTGTCAAAAAAAAAAAGGGCTTTTTATTTTTTTCTAGTAAAGTAGTTAATTCTTCTGGTAGTAGTAATTATGTCACATTTGTTCAGTAGCACGTATTAAGCAAGACTGTGTAACCTCTGTGCCCCTTCACATGTTTCACTGCTTGTATTTGCTGAGTGCTCAGAGCAGGGGCGTAAAATACTAAGTTGAGCTCAAATGGTAAATATTCAAACTGAAGCATGGTGCATCATTAATTAAAATTAATCACATTTGCATTTTAAATGGCTGCATTTGCGTGTTGGTGCTGTCTGGCCATTAGGAGGATGTTTTCTGTCTCAGCACAGCCCTTTGCTGCATGATGGAGGAGGCTGGGAGGGTCCCCTGGGCTGCATCTTGCCCTGTATTGGTGAGGTATTTGCTCCTGGCTGAGGCTGTCTTGGAACAAAGATACGCTGAGTGCAAGCAAGAATAAATTTGTGCAAGTAATATACTTTATACACGGTGTCACTCTAGTGTTCAGCGTGATCCCAATCTATTTATAATCCATGAAAATGATATAGTGATAGTCAATATTGTATGGATTCAGCCAGCTTTTTGTAAGATGAGTAGTAAATTTATGTGATGTTCTTTAACATCCCTCTTTCCAAATGCCTAAGAGCCAGTATCTTATCTATGCCTTATGTAGAAGCACAATCACAAAAGGACAACTGTTTCTGGAATAATGAATCTGTTTATACATTGATCTCACTGCCAGTTTCTTCTTACTGTCTCCTAGAGCAACCCAGTGATATTTGTATGGCAGCAGACCTTTTGAAATAGTGATTCGTCCATAAATTTATTAGAAAACCAAATTAGTTCATCCATCCCCAAATTACCAAAACCTGTGATGAGCCACTTGAGCAGGCACTGGGAAGTTTTCACATAGTGGCTAGAAATCAGCAGTTCAGTTCTCTGACTAGCATTTCATTAATTTAAGAAAATGGCTAGTATTATATTTTTCTATACTTAATCTGTCATTTCATAGTAAGTAATACCTAATTTAAAAAATATTATTTATGAACTTTGTCATTGAATTCTAGTTAGCCTCCTAGGAAGAACTCATGCTGGAATAAAATACAAAATAAAGTAAGAAAAGTAATCTAGAAAAAGAAAATTACAAATGTACCATAGGAAAGCACAGGACTTCTTTAAAGAGTGTGCAGATTTAATGTACTCTCCTGGTTAAAAACAGGTTTCCAATTTAGTGTTTAGTTACAATTCAGTGTGTTTTAATGACTACCAACCATTGGACTGAATCTTACTTTAGAAAAATAACTAAAAAGTACAGCTGCAAAGCAAGATTAGAATTGATTAAATAAATTAATGTTTCCTGCTTGCTGATTTAAATCATGATTAGAAGGGGTGATTTAAGTCTCTTTTATTTATATCATATTGTGCAATGTGGAGACTTGCAGTCCAAGTCCGGAGATGTGATTTGCTATTCCAGAATCACAGAACTACCTCTAGTAAACCACAATTAAGTTTTGGAGTCCTCATCTTCACTAGTTCAGGATATTTTTTCTTCTCCTTCTGCTTAAACAATCACAACTTGTGATATCACAAGTTGCCTATTATTGTTTCCTTTGGCCACTCCATGCAGCCTACACAGTGTTGGGTTTGGGGTTTTTTTTGTCTGAAATGTCTCTTGTTTTACTTGTCCTTGCCCACTGCAATGACACCTTCCTTGACAACTCTTGCACTTGGAGCAGGACAATATGGATAGATGGTAATACTGGAACTGCTGGGATTAAGGAATTGCTCTCATCAGGAGACCTTGGTGATGGACATCAGATGCTCTTGACTGATGACAACACAAAAATCACCACGGGGGTAGTTTAAAGCTTGCATGCTTTCCTTTGCATTGGCAGCAGGGTAGGAGCATGCACACAGTTCCTCAGTGATAAACCACGACAAGGGCACTAATTTTTGATTGCACTGACCTTGCCTGTGGCTGGTTGTATGTCTGGAGGTTAAGTGTGGCTTAGTATGGTATGGTGTGACTTTGCATGATGAGACTTTTGTGTGAACTTTTCAGTTTCATTTAAGGGAATAGTCTTGTGCAGCTGGAGAGTAGCCGTAGTCACGGCAAGCAGAAGGCACGAAGGGTTTCACTGTAACCTGGAGGTTAATCTCCATCACACCATTACACACAATACAAGAGATCATAATGAAATCTTCAGGTTTTTTGAATATCCCTTGCCTAAAGCCTGAAGGAATAAATATAAGAAGCTCGCTAACTGATTTTAAAGAGGGAGAAAATGTGCAGGTTTTGTTCACTCAAACATCCGAAGTTATTTTTTTTCCTTTTTGAAACATTCATAATTCTTCTGATAAGTAAATTTGGTGATGTGTAATGCAAAAGGAGATGTAAAATGCAGCATCCTCTTCTCTTTGTACTTCTGTTTCAACAGAAGTACAGGCACTCCTGGGGTTTAGAATGTTCAGAACATTGTCCTCTCATCACATAATATAATTATGTGGGGCGGTTTCGTAGAATGGCTGGACTTTGATCCTAGAAGTCTTTTAGTGGGATCCCACCCCGGTGAATAATAAATGGAGCCTCCTCAAGGAAAGGGGATTTTTTAAAAGAAAAAGGAAGCAAATCCAAAGACTTGGAGCTCAAAGAACAAATATTATGTTGTCAGTGTCCCTAAATTTAACAACTGACCTATGCTTTAAAGGATTTTTACGTTAGGATCAAAAGGGATTGTGTCATTCTCCTTCAGCTCAAGAACTTGTGTATCCTCTCATACATCCCTAATGTACTGGAGTTTCCCAAGACCTTGTTTAGATATTCTAGTGATGTGAAGTAGAACCACTTGGGGGAAAAAAAAGGTATTTGTTGTTACTATCGCTGTTACATTTGGTAAGATATAAGTTGTAAGTGATACCATGTTTTATGCTTAGAACGGAAAATAATTCCATTCTTCTGATATAAAGTTAAAACCGTTATTTTCCTCTGTGGAGAAAAGTCTTCCATCTATAGGTGCCTCCATAGGAAGCATGCAGCACTTGGCCTTTTTGGAAGTATAATACCAGATTATTCTCAGTCAACCACTTATTTCTTTCAAATAACCGTGTTACTGTCTAAAAATGACATGAGGGAGATAATGTGCAGCAAAGCAGGTAAACTAAGAGGAAAAAATAATGAAGGATTTCATTACATGGGTTATTTAAATTTAAAATGTACATACTTTGGAATGCAGGGCTCATTCATTATAAAATATATGCACCCTCGTGGCTTTTGGGTGTGGATATTTAGAAGTCCTTGTGGCTCACTCCCAACAGAGTTCAAAAAAACATTAGTTTGTGAAATAGGAACCAGTTGCATAGAAGAGAGGGACTGGGGGATTTTTTGATCCTGCTTTACTGTTGGAAGTTACAACCTTACATCATGGACTTTTCCATGCCACCTCAGTTGCTTTCATAATAGATCTATCAGAGTAGCTGTCATTTTTTCTCTGGCAGTGGCTAATGTTCAGCATTCCAGGAAGTGGATGGAAATGTGTGTGTTCACCCAACTCTTTCATCAAGCATTGTCTTTTTATTTATGCCTAATCTCAGTTCAAGCAAGAGAAAGAAAGCTTCAGAAACCCAAGAGCCAGATGGAGTTTCGTTTGCTTGTTAGTGGAGTAGCTTGGATGTCTGTATGTTTATTTAATAGTACCGGTGGCAGAAATTGAACTGTTCTGCTCTTAACACATCAAGCTGCTTCTGCCCATTACTTATCTGTTGCATGTGATAGGAGCTCTTAAAATGTGAAGAGTAGAAATGAATGCTCCTGTGAGTAGGGATTCTGATTTGTATATTATTTTTTAAGTGCTATGGAGTCGTTCAAGATGAAAGATGATACATGAATAGCCACATGAGATTGATTGTTAACCTTAAGCATTAAACCAAAAATACCTTGATTTCCTGGAACCACAGATCTTGGCAGAATCACCTCGGTGTTTATCCTTGCCTTTTATGTAGATGAAAGACTACCCGTTTTATTGTGTTTTATTCTCTCGGAATGAGATCTTAATTACTGAGACCCAGTCTGATATACACAGCCATTACATTCCATTACCACTTTCTGTAGCAGTGGAAATTTGCCAAATCACTTTAGACAGAATTTTGTCTTGCACGATGTGCTGCTTACTAATTGCCTGCAGCCTTCAGTCCTGTAGTAGCTATCCATCAGGGAAATGCCTCTTTGGCAGTACAGATCCCATTGAGTGACACTGAGGTTCTGATCATCACTGCAGGCTCCCTTCTTCTGAAGGACATGCTTGAAGGTGTCAGGACTACATGTAGTTTCCAAGCTTTTTGGATTCCTCTGCCGTAAATGGATTCTTCACTTTAACTTTGTTGCATTATTGATTGATTTCCTAAAGGAAGCTCAAGAAAATGTCCCTTGGGAGTCAAAGGTTTTACCTATTTAAGAAAACTTGCTTTCCAGAGTGTGTAGGAAATTGTCAGCCTTGCCATACTTCAATGTGATGCATTAGAGGAAATTTTGGTGAAAACAAATATCTAAAAGGACCTCAGCATGCTGGTCTTATGTGACCACTCAGTCATATCTCTTGCAGTCTCCAGCAAAGTTCCTTGGTGAATGTTCTAAGTCATTGAGACCTTGAAAGTTTTGATGTGGGGTTTTTTCCTTTTTTTTTTTTAAGTAGAGAAAATAACCCCATTTGCATGTCTGTGACTTACCCCTTTTAGCCTTTCTATTTCAGACTGTCAGTATGTGATTTTGAAGCTGCTAGGTTTTTGCTAGGGCTGGTTTAGGTCATCTTCAACAAGATTAATTTTCTAACAGTTGGCTTCAAAGGGCAGAGATAGCCATCAGTGTGTCTTCTCATTTGACACTTTCTGGAAAAGGGCAGACTCATTTCCACCATTTGCTCAAAGTGGTCTCCAACAGTAAAGCTCCTGTTAGAATATTATTTATGAAACACAGAAGTATTTCAAAGTCCAACCTGATTAACTAAAGTGGCTCTTCTCTGTAATCCATTACTCTAAGCTGATGTTTGATAGATGGATGGTTATTGCCCTGTTTGTATTTAAAGCAGTTATTTCTCCTGTTATAAATTTGCTGTCACAGTTATTTCCAGCTTCTGAAAAGCTAGCCTAACCTTTTTAGAAAATGGAGTGTTTTGAAATATTAAAGTACTAGAACACATTAAAATGTATTCTATGTTCATGAAAAGACAAGGAAAAAAAACAATTAATATGAAGATTAACAGTTCTGGTTTTACTTGAAAGACATGTAGGTGTGATACTTGGGAACATGGTTTAGTGATGGACTTGGCAGTGCTGGGTTAATGGTTGAACTCAGTGATCTTAGAGGACCTAAGTGATTTGGCTTTTCTAAATACAGCCAAAATCTTCCCTAATGACTGATGGTAGAGGGGAAGTTGTGTGGCACTGGCTGTCCTTGCTGTAGTTTTAATAGCAGTAAAGTAGTGAAAATAGAGTAGTGTTATAGGTGCTTGCTTATGCCCTCTCAGAGAGATGTTTGCTATAAAGAGTAGTGGGAATCAGATGTGTCCTTGAAATTCGTTTTGTTTGCACCCCACTTCTGAACTGGATATTGTTTTTCAGATCTTTCTGCAAGGATGATAAATGCTTTATTTTTGTGGTAGTCATTTGACTTTTCTCTTAAGAGAAAATACTGTTACCCATTCAGCCCAGAGAAGACACAATTTAGGGCCTGGTGGCAATATTTAGAAAAATGCATACAGTATACAACAAAATAACAGAATGCTTGGTATCAGTTCCTCTATTGCATGAATTTCCTTTGCCATCTCTGCAACCTAGGGACATGTTTATAAAGCATAGTTTCTTTTCTGCAGTGGAAAAAAATAAATGTCTTAGAAATTTTCTTCTTCTCTCCTCCTGAGACCACCTCAGGATTGTTATATATGTTATCCTCCCAAAACCATGTGCCTGATTCTGTGAAGCTGCTAGATTAATATTTTTTTTGCTGCCTAATACTTTAGTCTCTTTTCTTTTTGTTTTATCCCTCAGAGTCCCAAGTATCCGTGGACAGCAGTGCAGCAAAGTTGACTGTGTTCTTGTCCAGCACTTTATACTTTTATTTGTCCAGCTTTTATACTGTCTTCATCAGGGCTCCTTGCAAACCACAGCACCTGCATGAACTGCAGAAAGGCTTGTGCAGCTGCTGCCTCCTGTCCAAGAAAACCAAACTTACACTGCTGCTGTGGTTAACACAGTGTTTGTTAGTCACTGCATTTAGAAATAGTAACCAGAGAAGTGTTCTTCCAGCAGGAACTTTGATGTCTACACTTACTAAAAGGTCCTTCTCATATTTCTAAAGCAGTGATGAATTCAGGACAATGACCCTTTTAAAAGTCTGTTAATTTTAATTTGAAAGTCTAGTTACCTCATTGATAGTAGAGCCTTATAGTAGAGGACTCTTTAAGAAAACTGTAATGCTACTTAAAGATTAGTTCACCTTTTGGCCTCAAATGTGCAAGACTACCAAACTGAAATGGATATGGGGTTCATATTAGCGTTTCTAAAAATCAAGCCATTTGCCTAAATACCTAGATAAGGCTTAAAATGTCTGGATTTTTTCCAGGCAACCCAATTACAAGAGGCTAATATAGGCATGCTTGTGGAAGCAGACATTCAGAGAAGACTCATGTACCTAGATAACTGCTCAGCTTCTAAAGACCTTGGAAAGCCTTGGAATTACAGACTCTGATTTTTGCCTTTCTGGAGGACTGGTGGTTAATTGCACCATTCTGTTGTCTTTCTAAAATTGAAATGCATCTATTTCAGTTTGCAATGATAAATCTGATAATAAAATTGTAATTGCAAAAGCAATTTGTTGGAGCGGCAATTAGCAGTGGAACAACTGCTTCGTTAACATACAGATGCAGGGTAATGGTTTCTGAATCAAATGGGACTTGGTGAACTCTCTGGTGAAGAGGTTCTCCCTGACACTATTGCACATTTTCCTTTCTGTGAGCATTGTTTTCTGTTGCTTATGAGCTTCACTTGCTTTAACACAACATTATTCAAATGTCTCTGATAGCCTTCTCAACATTATCCAAGCTTTTTCTGTTTAAAGTCAGAAGCAATTACATGGCTCATATTCAGCTGATTTACTGTGTCAAACTCAGTCACCTGCTCTGATGTCTGAATTCAAGAGTGATTAAAAATTCAAGTACTTTGTTGAGTGAGGATGCTGATGCCCAGGTTTATGCTGAGGGCGGTATTCAATCCAGAGCTCTGAAAGCTTCCCTCAGGTGCTGCACACACTGGTTGTCCTAAGCTGTGCAGGTTACTGTTGTCTGGCACTCGGGAACCATAGATCCAGAGGTCTTGGTCATCACTTTCCAAATCCAATGCCATTACAGGTACCACCATTGTAGATATCACCACAGTTTCTGTTGAAACTCCTTCACGAGCCAAAGACGCAAGTGGTCGCAAAGTCTTTGACATTTAACCTTTTCACAGGAAAAACTCCTCTTGGGCAGAAATTTAGGGTTGGAGGTTTATTTATTTTTATGAAGATGGTGGGGAAATCGGTAGTCCCACTGGCAGACTCTTCTATCAGTTGGTGGACACCAGACTACAAGGTTCAGTTTTCAGTGGTGCTGAGTAGCCTGTAACTGGTCATTGGAAGGGCTGAAATGTCAGCTTCCAGCCCTGCAGAAATTAGCCCACCTTCTAGGGACCTGCTCTGGAAAGGCTGGCTCAGTCTTACCTCATGTAAGGAAGTTTCCTCTGTAGGAGATATTCGGTATTTCTTGAATGCATAAACAGCTGCATGGTTTTTGAGTTTCTCCTTTCCATTTACTCCTCTGGTTTTTTTCCACTCTTGAAATCTCTTTCCCAGATGTGTGGCAACACTGAAATCACTGGTTCCTTGGTGCGACTAGGGTAACAATATATGCTTGCAATGTCTGAAGGCAGTAATACCAGCAGAGATTCATACTGAAGACCATTGAAATAAGAACATGATCATTTGGCAGCCTGTTTACCATAGCATCGTCATTGTTATAAGGGGTTGTCACGTTACAGTGACCAGCATACAGCCTTCTGAACAGGGCAAAGTATTTATTTGAAAACTGGGGATACCTCCCCAGGAGAGGTTTGTCTTTTGCTCTCCATTACTGTGCTCAGCTGAAGGGATAGTGAGTAGAAGTCTCTGGAAAGCCTAAAATCCACATTTTCAAAGGCATTACCTGGTGCTTAATGGTGCAGTCTTAGGCACTGGGTGCCAGCCTATGCACTGGAGTCTGCACACTTAGTTCTGGTACTCCTGGATCTGTCTGGGAGCTGCCAAATAAACAAAACACTGCCACAGGTATGTGGCATCAGTGTAACACCTCACAGTGTTAGTGATGCACTTCTGGGCGCTGTCCCATCTCACCTCTGGTCTCAGAGCACCCGTTAAGTCCAGTCCAGCTCAGAAGACTGACAGTACAGGTCACAAAAGGGTAACACCAACAATGGTTGACAATATGGATGTAGAGGTATAACCTAAAATGCATATGGTGCAGGACTACATTTTGATTTACATGACATTGAGCACATCAAGGTGATGATGACATTATTGGTATTTCTGTGAATAGGGGTTTAATTTCATGTTTATAACAGTCTGAGGACTGGAAACTTCAGTACTTGTCCCTCAATTAGCACCTTTTTGCAGTTAGCAGTGAGAGCTAAGAGGAGTTCAGTCTCCCACCTTTTATTAGATGTGAAATCTGATCAGTCTTCCTTTCCTAGCAGTGTGTGGTGCAGGGCCATGCTCACACTTGCAATTCCACTGTAATAACATCCACAGACTGCTTGCTGCAATTCCTTTGGATGCGACATGCTAGCTTAATAAAAGGTAGCAATTTCAGACACGTGGTGATAATAGCTTTTGCTTGTGGGCTCTGAGGAGGCATTAAGTGGTGAGGTTTTGGTCTTTTCTTACAGCAAGAAACAAATGTGTCTTTAAAATAACTCCAGCATCAAATATTGGTGAAGTGCAAAGGCAGCTTTCAGCAGAGTGCAGAATGCGGGCTGCTGACAGCTACAGCTTTTCAATACCACAAAGATACTTTAAATGCAATGTCATAGGGTAGATCTCAAGGGCAGCAGTGAGCTCCTTGAAACACACTGCCCTGGTAAGAGTAGGAGAGCAGTTGTGGTAGGAAATGGGTTGTCAGAAGAGCAGCGTCGGTGTGTTAAGGCATGGTTTGGAGCTCGGTGGGGCTGTGGGTTTGGGCAGGGCAGCAGAACATACGAGAGACGGTGCTGCAAACCTACACTGCTTTGGCAGGACTATGGAGACACCAGGGCCATCTCCACTGTCACAAAGCCAGAGGTGTTGTTTCATTTTTCCCCAGAGGCAGCTATCATACAGTTTCTTTGCTGTAAAAGCATCACTGGTGACAACCTCCCTGCTCTGCTTGTTAGCACTGTAACCAGCAATCACCCTCGGTACCTCCACAGCAGCCAAAAGACCTTGTCACCAGTGCTGCACAGGGATAAATTACACAGGTTGTCCTGCAGATAAAATACAGGCCTTCCTGGCTTATTGTCATTGGTGCTCAGTGCAGGGGGTCCCTGACAACAGCTTTTAAAAGGTTCAAGAGTATGCACTGGGGTCAGGGATGAGCAGTGTTGCATGAATGACTTAGGGTGGTTTGCATCCGACTCTCAATTCCCAGCTTTCTCTACTGATAAACCCAACAGAAAGTGTCTTCTGGAGCCCCAATAGCTGTTCCTGTGTAATGTCTGCGGGCTTTCCTCTCACTACACCTCTCAACACCATTCATCAGTGATGAAAGGTGACATTAATTCATGTGGTAACTGTCTTCAACACTTCTCCAAGCCTGGGCTCGCCACCAGAAGTGACACCACAGGCTACCGAAATCAGCACAGTAGAAATTCGCCTCCACTGGCCTGTCAGTGCAAGCCCTTGGAAAGGCTCAACTGGCAGCCCTGGGAGCCAGTCTGTTCCTGTGAAATCTAGCAGCCAAGTGCCCTGGGACACTACTGTCTCCCTGGTATTCTTTGAAGTCACCAGTGATGCTGTGAGTCCCTGTGGAGAGCACCGTGCTGCCTTGCACTCCCGCAGTAGCACAGGAGGCATCTCCCCTAGGCTCTGCTGTGGGGTGTCCCACGTCCGGCTGTGCTCTTGCAGAGCTCCCGGAGCTATTGCAGCCGTTGTGAAGGGGAGAACAGATATTAGCAAGAACCTGTGAGCCTTCACTGCCTGGCCACACACAGACAGCACAAAGAAACACCATCTGACCAGGCGGTGCCTGTGGAGAAGTGTGAAATTCCTCTTCGTCAGGAGCCCAATCTGTTCCCGAGACAATTATCAGCTTTTCATACTCCCTTTGGTCTTGGCTCCTCACAAGTGGATGGGCAGATCCCAGAGCACAGACGTGCCTGGGAGCTTCATCCCTTGGAGCTGACCTTCCATCTCAGTGAGGGCAGGTTTGCCCCAGCTCTGCCTGGGCTATGCAGATCAGGAATCCTCCTTCACCGCAGATGACCTCTACCAGAAGGGAGGTTAATTTTAAAAAGGCTGGGCTTTCAATCTAAATTGTGGTTAATAGATAAAACATCTGAAACTACTTTAGACTGTCAGGGTGGGCTCATTCTGCTCTGTGGCATGGGAAGGCCATTTGACTTTTCACTTGTTGTGAACTGGGCAGTGCGTGGCATCTCTCTGTTCCTCTCGTTATGCTGCGGATCTGCCAAAGGCATTTCTCACTCCTCCTTTGGTGGCAACTGGTACATTAGCTAAATTCGCTTCTTCCAGCAGATGGTGATGCTGCTGCCCCATCTGTAAATGTGCTCTGCCTCAACAGCTCCTATCACTCCTGCTCTTCTCTTCTACTTGATATTCAAGCTGGGGGTTTCCAAGGGATTTTCTTACATCAATTTTTATGTGACACCTTTTCATTGGACTTGTGATCAAAAGAAAATGTCAGGCTCATTTTCTCAGCAAGTGTCATGGTAATGAGAGATATCTAGGCTAAACTTTAGGGGAAACATTTTAACCATAAGGACAGCTAAGCTGTCCATTTCAGTGATGAAATGTGAAGTGCCATAAAACATCCTCAGGAGCAGTTGAGTAGTTGGAGAATATTTGGAGTAATAAGAATGGTAAAGAGAGTTTCTGTTGGGAAAGGATTAGATATATTGCTGATCTGTCTTTGGGGCCCTGAGATGGACAAAACTGCTTAAAGTTGTTCTGGTCCTGTCTTCATATTCTCTTATTAAATTTGTTAATTAATGGGTTGTTCTGAACATGCTGTGCGCCCTGGATGTGGGTGTCTGAGCAATGAAATGTGTAATATAAAGGAGGTCATTGTAAGGTGTGTTTTAAGAGGCAGTGATGAATTTTGCAGATATGAGATCAGGGAGTGCTATCTGTCTGTCCGTCCGTCCGTCCGTCCATCCATCCATCCATCCATCCATCCATCCATCCATCCATCCATCCATCCACCTATCCACCTGCCTATCTATCCATCTATCTATCTGTCTATCCCTGTCTCCAGACTCAGTAACTGACTAAGCATGCAAACTGAACCCCAGACTTATGCAGATGCAAGGCTTTTTACTCTGCCTGATGCTTGGGAAGAGGATTTCAGTAAGGATTTTTTAGGATGACTGAGACAATACCTGATACATAAGCAGTGTGCTTTTACAGCTGCTGGGATGATGAATATCTGAATCTGTGAATTTTCAAAGACAAGAGTAACTGGAATGGGGAGTTTTTCAAGGTGATATTAGTAGACCTTGAGAAAGACACTAGAGATTTCCAGAGAGAAATGGCCACTTTTGTTAGTAAAGAAGTTTCTGGGAAGACTTAGAGAGAATCCAGCCTTGCCAGCATCTCTAAAGCCTGTTGAGAGAGAACAGTCTTGCTACTGACTTGCTTGCTGCCAGACACTGGAATCTTCTGTATTTCTGCCAGGCCCAGGAAACAGGGCATCTTTAATTTTTTTGGTGGTAAGAAGTGAGTCCAGACATTCTGAAATGCAGCATATAAATTAATAACTCCTACACAGCTAGCAAGCCTTTCATTGTTAAGTTGTAAAAATAGAAATCAATAAATAACAAATATTCTCAAGCATAGAACATTTGTAGGCCACTGAGTATTAGCAGTCATGCAACTGATCCTGTGTAAGTATTAAGTTTGCTGGTTCTGTTCTTGATAGAAGGGAATACTCAAGTGCATTATTAAATTTGCTTTAATTCCTGGGAAACCATCTCTGATTTTATAATCAGTGATGTTTCTGTGCTTGTGTTGAAGGGCCCATGGCTAGAATTTAAAAACAATATTTGAAAGTGACACTGGCAGCTTTGTTCAGATGTGTTAATTTTTAATATTATTTATTGTTACTTTGTTTTTGTTTGCTATTGTCACATAAATATACAGTTGGATTATAGAAATAAAACTGTATATCTCTGTAGTATGGCCTTTTCCTCCCCAGTACTAATGGTCAGATCTGGAAAGTTGCTGATTTAAGTAAGATAACTTTTTACAATCCCTACAATGAAATTTCTTATCATCCTTCTGTAAGGATGTGTGTTCTGCAGCAGAGATAGTTTACTGAAATATTGACTGACATTTACGTGAGGGTGTTTTTACTCAACAAGCAGGGTAGTTTCAGCATCACCATGAAACTGAAGTGAGGTGACCAGTCCCAGATGACAAGTTTCTTGTCCTCACTGACTGTTTTGCGTTATGGAAAGTAGCACAAGCCATATGAGAGGCCTGAGTGAGAGTAAAACCCTTGGACCTGGTCTCAAGAAATCCCCTCTAGGATCCCTATTGCCCCAGGATGTTCATGGCTTGGGAGCTTGCGCATCACGTAATGCTTTGCTGCAGTCTCAGCCCCCTTCACAGAGATCCTGTGTCAGTTTGGTTGCCTTCTGTAGACACTGTGGTTGGAAGTTGTTATGGGCTGCCTGGTGTCAGACTGAGCTCATCTGCTTGGGCAGTCTTCCACCTGGCTCTCTGGTCTGCAAGCCTCGGTTTCCATCCAGGTCCTGCCGGGAGCACCAACTTTCATCCCTGCCACTCTCCAGATGTTGACTGTTTTCATCTGCCCTTGGTCTTAGTTTGGATATGAAATTAATTTGGGCTCAAGGGAAGGTTTGATGCCCCATTTTGATACAGCTCTCAAGCAGTTACGGGTGACAAGTTTGTTATGACAGCATTCACAGCTCTGAGTTCCAACTGCAATGGAATGAGGCATGTGACAAGGTAAATCAGGTCAGTGGTTTGAAGGCACTGACAGATTACAGTGCTCAAGTCATTATATCCAGGCTGTATGTCCAGGTCAGTAACAGTGAGACTGAACAAATCTGCATTTCATGTGGTCGTGCCTTGAGGTAAGGTTGTGCTCTTAGCAGGTGTTTGTGGACTTTAGCTATTAGCAGTTGGATTAATTTTGCTTTATCATATTAAATTTTTGGTTTATATTTTCTTGATCTACATGAACATTCTGATTACTCCTGGGAATTTTATTTAATAGGAATCTGCAATTCTAACTGTGAGTGAATGCTAATTGTGACACCTCTTAAATTTAATAACTCACTCTGACATTTCCTAAAAGCTCCTCTTAGTTGGAAACAGTTTCCAAATTTCCAGATTTAGTGTTCAACAGCTTCCCAAGCATCTGTTTTCAGAACTGCTATGTTGCTGAGCCTCTTGCAGAATTAATGTCACCTAGTTTTTAAAATGTAGTAATAGTGGTATTTACGTTTGAGCTTGTTCCCCAGGATTCCCCTAAATGCTTATTGAAAACAAACAAGACCCAAGTGAGTCATCTGTGGGAGAATATTCCTCATTGACTGCAAACTTTCGTGGGGTTGCTAAGCAAGCTGTAGAGATCTGCACTGTACGTGCCTGTTTTTGGTTTGAGGGCTTCTGCCCTCCATGTCTCATGAACCATCGGATGCAAACCTTGTCCTTGCAGTCCAGCATCTCATTTGAGCTCTCTTTCTAGGTCTCTTCTTCTAAAACATCTTGGATGTTCAGCTTCACTTTGGATATTCTCTAAGGGACAGCTTTCTTCTTTCTGCTTATCCCGAGCCCCTTCTTTCTGCCTGTTTCATTTCCAGCTTCTTCTCCCAGTGTCACATTTGTCATTTAATTTGGAGCTATAACACTGAAAGAAACTCGTGTTGTGTTTGGATATATGGGAGATAAGGCTACTCTGAACAAATACTCTTTGTAGGCCTTGTCTGCAGCAAGTGTTCTGCTACTTTTTGCTCAGATGTCTGTGATTCTTTGTTCCCAGTGCAGTACTTGGGATTGCACAGTCACAAGCACGCGGTTTAGAAAGACACGTGAGGATGAAACCACAGGAGGGTATTGTCAAAGTCACAATAAGCAGTTTCTTAATGCTAACCTTGTTGGTTAGGAAAACAGAAGAATAACTATTGCTTCTGAAAATGTAGTTCATCAGCAGAATTCTTCAGTGTGCTTTTCACAGTTTCCTCGGAGTTGTCAGTGGCTTTTTATAAGTGAACTGCAAATAGTCTATAGTATTAAATATTTAATCACAGTTAGGTACAGCATATTCATCAGTCTGTAGAGTGAGCTTGTCAAAAGGCTCCTTGTTTTTTGTCTTCAAGTCAAGTCACATATTTTTAATACAAATCTGTTGTGTCTGTTATGTGGACTTAAATTGCTGCTTTGCTTGCAGAACTAGAAAAAGAAGAAAATAAAGCTGTTGGGGCTTTAAGTGGTTTTTAAATACATTCAGCAAGAATGTAGGATGAGGAGTTGTATCCACATGTTAAATGTTTTGTGTGAAACTCAAGAATGTAAAAGCATTCATATAGCTTCTAAGTCTTGTTCACTGATCATGGTAAGCTTTATTCCACCTTGGTACTTTATTCCTTGTGAAAAAGGTGGCTTTATTTCCCATTAGAAGCACCCTTAGTGAATCTCATTCCATTTAGGCATAAAGAAGTTGTTACTGTTCATTTTTTCAGTCACTGAACAATCAGAATTAGAAGTAATGTGAGATAATTGAGCCTGTGCTGCTTGTGGCCTTAAGGTATGGCACTTGATAGGAAACCAGCTAATGAGAGTATCCACAGTTGTACTAGATAGGATAAGGAGAAAAATACCCAAGAATTATAAACCCTCCTGCTTTAGAGCCAGCCCTTAATTAGGAGGGAGGTATGAAGAAACTTCCACAGTGCACAGGGTGAGTATTTTGATGTCTTCTTGTAACTTCTTCAGGAACATCTGGTACTCATTCCTGTTAAAGTGAAGGTGGTAGAAATAAGAATTTCTCAGGGCACCAATCAGATATCATAAATTTAAAGATGAAGATGCCAATTGCACATAATTTGGCAGCTACATGGAGCATTAGTTTTATATGTGGATATGAGTTTTCTTAATTAGTCAGTGGAGGAACGGCTCCCCTTCCTTGGGGAAAAAAATATGTGAAAAGTAGATGGTATAGGACTGGAAGCAGAAAATCAGATACATGCTTGAACCAACAGATGTAATAGTGATCAGGATATAAATAAATAGGAGGCAGGACGCACAGAGAAAGAAGCTGTAGTGAAACCAGCTGTAGCATGTACTGTTAAATAACCCTAGTGGTTTAGGATTTCAGCTCACCATTATGTCTGCATAGATCATGACTTTGGTATTGCTTCATAATTGTCTACGGTACCTGCCACGTCATGAGATAGACTGAAAAGTATTTTAAAAGACTTTTTACTTTGAAGCATTTAGAAGCAATTTGTCTACTCCCTGAAAGCTAGATTCTTTCTATCCAGCCCTTGACATGGTTATCTTCGTAAGAGCAGAGCTAGTGTTTAGCTCAGCCAGTCCTGTGCTGCTCTGCTGCTCATTCCTGTTCCTGTTTGTAGAGCAGGAGCAAGCTGATGGTTTTCTTCACTTTAGATAAACCTGTAGAGAGTTGATAGCAGCAGCATGGGTTTTAGTTGGTGATTAAAGCATTGGTTAAATGGGTGCACTTACCAGCCTGAATAAATCCTTCAGCAGAGTATCTCTGTAATAATTCTAGTAATCACGTACCAGGGCAAGAGGTGGCCTGGAACAGACCTGCAGAGGATTGAACTGTTGTTACGTTGCCCTCTGAACAACATGAAACAGCAGGGGAAATGAAAGACCTAATTTTACCTTGTGATAGATGATTGTGGCTAGAGCTGGGGGCTGACCATCCGGTCCTCTGCTGCACAGCCTAATAATGAATTGAGAAGGCACTCATTGACCTCATCTCAAATGAAATTTGTCCCATAATCACAATGACTTCTTTTTACCTTAATCTATTTTTTTAAAGGAAATCTTATAACCTCTTGACTTCAGGAGGAAAAGGAAAATAGTCTGTTAATTGGGAAAGTTTTCCCTTAAGTGTTCCTGGCTGGCAACCCTCAGAAGCCTCTTTTGATTGCTGATAAAGAGTATTCATCTTTGCCTGATGATAATAGTTATGATGAGAGTGAGATTGATGCAACGCAAAAAATTAAGAGCATTGGAAGGGTCAGCACTGAAAATTGCATTAAGATTTTTCATTTAACTAGCATCCCTTTGGTTGTGACTCTTTGTAAGTAACATAAATGACATAACAGACTTCTAGTTTAGGTATTTTGGGTAGGGCAAGGCCTAGATTCACAGCTTAGCTGTTTTTCAGAACAGCGCTGAACTGATTGGTTTGGTCCCTTTTTTCTATAAAAGCAGATTTTGCCTCTGCTTTGTCCTGTATCATTTCTTCTGAGAAGGAGATGTGATCTTGGCAATGCAAATTATAGTGAAATATTTTTAAGCAATGGAAAAAATATAATTCCTTATAGTCCACTTAAATAAAATATATTAACTCTGGGATTTGTGGGATCACTTTCACAGATATTTTATGCGCTTTATCTATGTCTGTTCATAGCAGCATACAGATCTTCCAGCAATTCACTTGGTCTGATTTACTTTAAATTCCATGAATCAACCTTGTGATAGTTTCCACAGTTGCACTCATGTGTAATAAAAGTGTTCTGTAAATCACTGTATATGCATATACAGGCACATGCATATTTTTACATATAGAATTCCAAATGTGTTCATACAAGTTATGGGCAACCAAAAGAACACATATGAGAATGCAAATCTCACAATTTTTAAAATTTTAATTAATGTTTTTTCAGTGTAATCAAATGCAATGACAGCTGCCTATCATTAGACCAATTATAACAACAATCTAGATCACCAAATTTCTTTAAAGGGTCATTAGTAGTACATAAAATTGCGTTCCCAAGTATCTGTCTGGTTTTACATTTCCATTCTCTAATTAGTAGGTGGAGCTGTCAGCATCACATACTCTTTGCAAGAGGAATATGATGTTGATGATGTGGATTTCCTTCTCCTGAGTTTTTGGTTCACTCAAAATTATTTTGTCTCCGTATTTCAATATCACAGTAGTTCACAGGTTGTGCTTTCCCGTTGGTTCATGAGGTTACTTGAACCACAGTTACTTACTTTTGCCAGTCTTCTGTCCAAACAGAAGCAGGAAAAGAATCTGCAATTGCACAAAGCTAAGCAGAACTGAAGTGGGTAAAGGTAAATTAGTAAATTAGGCAATGATGCAACTAAAACAACTTCCAAACCAAAAAGCAGTGAACAGGCAAATAAACACAGGCAAATTTTACTTTACAGCTGGTCAAATGAGGCAGTAGGCATCTGATGGTAGGGCCAGCAGCAATGATTTCTTGACTTTTGTAGGTGCAGCAAACACCAGGCTAAAACCAGTGCAAGACCAGACAGGTCTTACAGGGTTTGGAGTCATATATAGCTCATACAGTTAATTATTGTTGTAAAACATGAGATGTGATACAAGCACCAGCATTTACCAACAAGGCTCTGGCTGGGCCATGGGGATCCTGTGTGTGGTAGTCTGAGCCCTGCCATTCCCAGGATTGCAGGAAGGTGAGTTTGGGAAGAACCAATTCGGAACAAAAACATTTGCAAGAAGGAGATGACAGTACTACCCCTGTGCAGCATGATTTATTGATGCCTGAAGAAATCCTGCCTAAGGGAGAACCAGGTTCAGGTCTCTCCTGGGCCTGCAAGGTCTTCTTGCTCCCGGGAAGCATCCTGGCCCCCAAGTTGTGTCCCACATTAGTCCACGGCTCTGGCTGGGCTAAATCCAGACAGAGGCTCCTCCAGCAGTGTCACACACAGGGTTTCATTACTGACCAAACCTCCCTCAGCCAATGGTGCTGGGTGAGCAGCAGCTTTCCCACTGGCAGCAGGGCCTCAGTTACTGAGGCTGCATCATGTTTATTCGAGGATTTGGATTTGAACAGCTCACACCCCTCTCTTCCCTCAGGGCGTAAAGAAGCCTGCAACAGACTGCAATATGTGTTATGGGGGTCTTGATGGAAATGAAGGCACGGTGAAACACAAATGTTCAAAGAAATGTCCTTCCCTGGCTCCAAAAGTGACTGGCAATGAAGCAGGAAGGGTAATAGAAAGGATTATGGCCCCTTTCCATGGATATATTGACATACATTCTGTGGTATTTTAACAGATTGAAAGCTCCTGGAGCTGGAGTGCAGACAACATGCTCTGAGTAGCAGGCTACCCGTGGTTGTATGCTTTCATGCTTGGAACACTTTCAAATACAAAGGTCTATTGTCTTAAAGTTGTTGCACACAGATTACTGTATAATCTAATAAAATACAGATGTTCATTTGAGATGGCACTGTCATGAGGAGTAGGACCGCTAGGAGCATAAATTCTTTGGCAGCCCCTGGTTCTGTCTTAGACGATTCTCGGTTGAAAGTCTTTTCACATTATACTTTCATGCTTGAAGCACACAGTGTTATTTCACTCTTCTGGGCTTCCCTGCATATTGCCAGGCATTTTTAGTGGAAAATGTTTGGAGAGGCTTGTGTAGCACTAGTCCTCTTTTTGTCTTTTGGCTTCAATTCAAGGGACACCTCCTGCTTCCTCGGGAGAGCTGGTCTTCAAGAGAGACAGTCTGTGGGTAGGGAACAAGCACAGGCAGCCTTGTCCTCCCAGTTAATGTTCCAGGTCCAGTACTGAAATGGGGGTGGCTGTTGACAGGGTGTGGATGGTCATAAAATAACCTAAAACCAGCATCTAACTGGAGCATAGAAATAAAACTGCTCTCAGACCGGTGGTAGCAGATGCCATCAGGCTTGTAACAGCTGGAAGGGAGTATGGGCTGAGTGAGGAGGAACATTAGAGATGCTCCCCTTCTGACCAGAGCTGTGTAGTCTATCTGCTGTATTAGAGCCTGGTTTGATGAGAGATTTCACTGAAGCAGAGCTGATTTCTGCCTGCCAAAGCTCTGACCTTAGCACTTATTTTGAGCTCTTGGAGAAATTTGAAGTAGGCAAATGGTAGATTGACATATGAATGGAAAATCCTGGAGAGTTGGCAGAGTTGCATAACATGAAGTATCCTGTGTTGAGGTGTCAAGGACCACTTGGTCAGGCAGAAACAAAAAATTGGGGTACATTGTGTGTACGTTGTAGGGAGCAGAGACTGAACCAAAGCATTTGTATTAGTACTAAAGCTTATGTGGTGCCCTGGCTCCTGGATCAATACTGTATTCCCTTTAAATTTGCACTAAATGTCATTTTTCATTTCCAGTTTGTTAAGAAGCACCCATGCTCCAAACCACTGGAAAGCCAGCACTGGTAGTTTTGGATTAGCAGCATGCTCCATTTGAGGCACAGCTTGGCCTCCTTGTCTCCTGTCACGCTCAAAGTCCTGTGGAAACTCTGCTGAGTTTATCACTCTGTCATTTCTCTGAAGCAAATCAACTTGGCAAACGAAGCAGGAGTCTTTGCAATAACTGTGTCATCATCTCTCCTCTGAAGAGATCTCTTGGAGCAAATGTTTGTGAATATACCATTGTTTGGAATGCAAACCCAGTTTTTTCCTTAAGAACTACAGGAGCCAGTAGGGCATGCACTAAGTTTATCCCTTACTGTTGACAAAAGGAAAAGGATTTAGTGTTCATTTTTCCTGTTTAAGATCAGTGTAAGATTCTGCTTACCTTTGATCAATTTGTTAGGCTAGGGGGGGAAATATTTTGAGGTTGGGGAGAGTATTGCAAACTGCACCTTGCTGCATTCCTGTATTTGAATGATTTGGGCACTGTAACAAGAGAGAGTCTTTAAATACCTGGAAAAGCTGCTGACTTGGCTCCGTGCCAGCATCAAGAGCACATGCTGAGAGTTTGGCCAGGGGCCTCTTCCCAGATTGCAGGCTTAAATACATTTCCAGTCCAGAAAGGGCCATAAGCCTATAAACATCATCTGGGAACTTGCTTCTTAGAGGAGATTTCCTCAAAGAAGTTAAGGTACCGGGAAGATCCACAACTAAGGGAGGTGGTTGTTGTCATTTAAATCATACTTAAAAATGTCTGAAGATTCTTTTAAACTAAAGTTTGGAAAACAGAATTTTCTCTGTCTTCTTAAGTTCTCATCTCTTAAGTTCTCTTTTACCTTTCCATTCTCAAAGTATTCTGAGAGTGACATATAGGCTCCTACATAGAGCTGTGGAGATTAATGGATAGGATTTTGGAAGTGAATTGAAAGGAATGCTTGTGTGTTTTTCTCCTTTTTCTAGCTGCCTCTCTGCCATGGTTAGCTAATACCAACCAAAAAATTTAAAAAACACAAGAGGATCAAGGATGCAGCAAGTGCATGAAACATGTTTATGCTTACTGTGGTCATCAAGGAGAAAATAAACTTGTGTTGCTGGGGCTTCATAAGTTACTTTTTTCCTATGACTCCTTCATTCATAATTCGTTTTTAGACATGTGGATTCTCTGACCATAGCTAAGCTCAGCTTGAGCAGAGGGAGGCATTAAAATGGCCCCCTGTTCTTCAGTCACCTGCTTTTTATCAGACTCTCAGGAACATGGATAGAGAATTCTCTCTTCCTGTCAAATGAAGGTGAAAATCAGCTAAGACAGAAAAAAAAAAAAAACCAGAAAAAACAACGTTATTGGGAAAGAATGACAGGCACACATAATGTATTCACTTAACTTTCAGTTCTAGGGGAGCGGGGTCTGTGTGAGGCTCACAGCCTGTCAGCAGGTGCAGCTTCTGATGGGCAAAGCTGCATTCCACAATGCAGGAAGCCTCTTTAAGATGCACATATTTAGGAACTCCCTTCCTGCCTGCATTCTTTGCAAGTCATGAAGCTTTTATGCTGAGTAACTTAGTTCACCACCACTGCATCAGGAGAGTCTGACTGCCTGGTTTTATCAAGGGGGAGGAGGGTGGCTTCCCAAGCAGTACCACCTACATGTGGCATTGGAAGGTCGAGTACCACTGCTTAAGGTTCACACGGGAGCCATTTGGCATCCAGCAGAGGTTGCTGGAGAGAGGTGTAATGAGCCATATGGGTAGTAAGAACTTTTTGGGTGAGCTGCTACGTGGCTAAGCACTTATGCCAGCCTGCATTAAGGCACATATCACAAAGCAGTTTGAGAAGGCATTTAAGCACACTTCTAAAGCTAAGCCTGTTCTTGAAAACAAGGAGGCAAAACCATATGCACAGTGTGTTTCCCTGAATAAAAGCTTGAAAAAAATATGAAAACCAATGGCTGTAAAGGTTTAAATATAATCACCAACTTCAAGTTTAACAGAGCTGCAGAAAAGGCACATATTGTAATTTTCATTATCTGTGTTGTGTTTCCCTCTTGTTAGAAATTCATCCAAAGTCCAGAAGAGGCATGATTTTGATTGGAAAATTGCAGGAAAGGCATCTCAGACCACAGCATTTTCAGTGACTCAGTGAATTCAGAGTTACCTGTCACTCATGGGTCTGAGTTCTGTCCGTTTGACCCATTTTCCCACTCCTGCACTGTGTTATTTATATTCTGCAGCAGCACATGTTCCAAACCCATGACCAAGGCAATTTCCTGCCACAGCTGTGGCTCTCAAGTCATGGTGCTGTGATCGCAAATCCCCCTGTCATCCAGAAAAACTGTCAAGCTGGCAAAATGCAGCAGCATCAGTACTAATACCAGATCAAATTTGATATTTCAACCTTCACTGAAAAAATGGACTGTCAACTCAATTATTGTTTGGAGCAAAACACAACAGTGCAGTTGGCAGCAAGCCATGCCATTATTGGGACAATTGAGTTTTATGCTGGGGAATAAAATGTAGTTATCCTTAAGAGTGCCTGTCTGTGTGCACACTGCGCTGCAGACCTCCACACACTCAGCACACAAGTGCCAAGACTGTTTTCCTTAGTGTATCTGTCTGTCACGTGTCTATCCAGATGCTTCAAAGGCCCCGTGCAAAGGGGCATGAAAGGTACTGCATGAAAGGCATAATTCCTGCTCTTCTCAACTGCTGTTTTTTGAGAGAGAGCATTCACAGCCTGCCTGTGTCATGTGCAGGAGTTCCTTTTTGTTCTTGCATCTCCACTTTTAAATTTGTTTGTTTTCATCTTTGGAATCACGGAAAAGCTTATGTTGAAAGGAAACCTGAAAGTCCTCTAGCCCAACTTGTTCAAGAAACTGGGCCACTTTAGGTCAGCATTCAGATGTGATTTGTTTCCATCAGGTATCAAGGAGCTTCTGTAAATAAGGATGCTTCATCTTCTCCTGATTTACTCAAACATTCCTTTGGTCACTAGGATTGTTCTCCTAAACTCAGCCTGATAAGAGGTTTATGAGTCCATGTCCATAGACTGCCGTGGGAATTGTGCTGTCTGTTTGTTGTCCACTTTTTGGTCAGAAAAGAGCATGTGAAGAGCTGATTCTGGTTTTCCTAGTGGAGTCATCCTCTGCTTCTGTAGCAGAGCACTGAGCTGCATGCAGTAATTTGGGGGGGGGGGGGCACAAACTTGTACTGAAATCCAAGGCCAGAGCATGGTTTCACAGTTGTCTGAGACCAGCATGGCTTTGCAGCCTTGCACTGTGAATATTGGTGTTCCATACTGACAGGCTTCTCCCCACATTTCTCCATCAGAACTGATGGATTTGGAGGTGTCACTTCATTTCACAACTCTGGTCACAAATCATGTAGCTGCAGTTGCACCACTAAAGTTTCATGATGGTCCAGAAGCAATAACTACATTAACCCCATCTTTCCAAATCTAGTTGGAAACTCTTTCTACTCCATTAGCATGCTCCCTATAATACTGATAACTCCTGCAGATTTGAGCATCTCTCACAGAAGCCATGGGATTCTCCTGAAAGAAAGGTTCCCGAGCCTTTGAGCCTGTCTGCCACCAGCTCACCCTTCCTAGTGTTCTGGCTCTGGAGACATCCTTTGCCTTAAAATCACTCTTTTGGCTGTGGGCCCTTCTTCCACTTAAGATTTGACTCCATAAGCACATCTCATCACCCAGGATGCACTGGCTTCACATTGTAAGCCCTCCCTCGCTTGGTTTTATGTTCCATCACTGTAGCGCAAGACGAGTTTTCTGATTTGCTGGGTGCATGGTCTGACTCATCTTCCTCCTGGGAGGAACAGTCATCACTCCATCAGTGTAACAGGTGGCCATCTCTGGAGGCATGCAGGAAAGCATGAAGAAGAAGTCCAGCTTTATAGATTCCCATGGAAGGATTCGAGAAGCTTCCATGTGAACTCAGGGATGCATCCGTTTGCACCAGTCAGCCCTCATCCAGTTAGTCCCATCCTCTCACTGGAGAACAAGGACAAGAACAGGCAGTCTGCCACTCATGACTCGCACAAGCAGAAGTCTGCCAAGCCCTTTACAAGGCTGTGGACCTCTTTCTCACCACTTTTCTTTCAGTGGTTCCCATGGCCAAAAGAAGCATGAGACTGTAGTGTAGCACTGTAAAGATAAGGATGAAACTAGAAGAATGGAGGGAAAAGGGCAGAAGAATTAAAAAAAAAAAAAAAAAAAAAAAAAAAACCACAAAACCACAACACAGGATTGTGTTGATTTTGTGTTGATTTTGTGTTGAATTGCAGTGCCAAGATACCAGGAAACTTGGTTGGTTTTTTGAGATAATAGGTCCTGCAGAGGCAATGGGAAGTCCTTACAGCCTGGAAGGAATATTGTTTCCTCTACCTGCAGAAGAAGAATTGGAGTAGCATTCACCTCCCCTGTCCTTAGGCATCTGCACTCTACCTATCCTTGTCACTCCAGGCCTACCGGGTGCAGTATAGGAAATTTCAGATGCAGATCAGAAGAGATTTTTTCACTCTGAGGATGCTCAGATGCTGGAGTTGGTGCCCAGAGAGTTTATGGGGTTTTCGTATTTGGAGATACTCAAAATTCAGCCAGTCCTTGAGCCACCTGACTTTTCCTCCTGATTTGTGCAGTGAAATGCTCTAGATGTCATTCACATGCCCTTCCTATAAATAACAACCTGAATTATACTAAATTTCTATGACCCAATAATCATTACAAAGAAATAGAACATTCCAAGACAGGCCCTGTATGTTTAACAGATGTGTCATCTAGGGAAAGATTAAGGTCTGCCAGAGATGTTTTTTTATGGTTTGGTGTTTTTGTCTTAATTGAAGATTAGGAAATCAGCAACTAAGCATGTATTTATCTCACCATGGCAGAAAATGTTATGCCCATAAACAGTCTCTGTTGCTACCTTAAAACACAGAAAAATTATCTACTGAAGTCAGAGACAGATATTGCTACCTGAGTAGTGGCTGGTTTTTCCATATTCTCTTGTTATTAATATTATCTGTGATATTTCTTTGGATTTTTATCTGTAAAGATTTTTTTTTTCAAGCTCCATAATATTCGAATTGCAAATAGCACTGTTGTCATGGAAATCATTACAGAATTAGGCCACAAAGAGTGACAGTGACTCAGTAGCCAGGTGATACAGGCACTCATCTGGGAAAAGAGAAATATATTTTTCTGTCTCTGCTCCCATGAACATACAATTACTTCTTTGCTAATGAATCAAATGCACTTGGAGGGGATATCCCAGAAAACTCCTGCCAGGCAACTGCAGTATTTCTTCTGGCCTGGATTCAGACTCCTGTTCTCACTGAGCAGCAAGAGAAGGGAAGAGTTGAATTTTGATTTTGCATGTGTTAGCAGAAGGAATTAATCTCTGAATGAGGAGGTGGGAGAGGCAAGATGGCCACACTTGCCTGTCCTTGCCCGGGTGCTTGGGCAAGCTGTGAGCACACTCACCCATCCTGCTCCAGCTAAATGAGCTGATAGACAAGCAGTTGACTAATTCTAGTTGCATCAAAACTCAGCCAGGCGTGAAACTGTTTGCTCCTCACAGGACAGATGTGGGCTTAGTAATGCAGGCATTGATGGGAATTTGTCTGAGTGCAAATGGAGCCAGGAGTATTGGGAATCTCTTTGTATCAGCACAGGAGTCTGTGTTTATCTGATGAGTTCAATGCTTCACTGTTTGGTGTTGCAAAAAGAAATAGTTTAATAAAAATTGACCCTGGTTTGCACAAAGGCATGCATTGAACATCAAGAAGCAGTCCTGTGGTGGATGTGACAAAATGGACTTTTTGAGGTCCCTTCCAGCCTGAATCACCTGCTGTGATCCTGTATCTGAAATACCTGGCATAGTGTCAGGGGCTTAAAAATGGTTAAACCCTTGCTCACCGAAGAGTCCAACTTAAGTGTTTGGGTTTTTTTTCACTCAGTTCACATGAGAAAGATGTTAATGTTTGCAGAAGTTTATCTCAAGAAATCACAATTATTACTATCAGAAAGCCTGTTCAGATTGAAACAGCATTTACTCTGATTTTAGTACTGATTTTGATACTCTACTAATGATCCTTACAGAAGCAGTAAAATAAAATAAAATTACTTCATCAGGAAAATAGAAATTTGCACCAAAACTTTTAACAGTTAGTATGTCCTCCCTTAGTTGCCAGAATCGCGATGGGGTTTTTTATTCTTTTAGTATCAGCTTTTAACTCAGTACTTTCTTTCTTACAAGAAGGAGATGGCAGTGCAGTTCTGTAACCTATAATCATTTGTCGGGGATGGGGGTGGGAAAAGATTAGCTCATAACATGGTAATCTCATCTGCTATCTATTTTTGGACAGATTTTGATTAATTCCCTATTAAGCAAATTCAGTGGTGTGCATTAATATAGTGTCATGCTTTCCTGTAGCATGCTACCTGTGTCATGTGATGAGCTGTCCTGAGGGCAAGAAACCAATAAAAATTACATTCTTGCTTATTATTTGCACCACTACCCTTTGATAGCCCATCATCAGCCTATGTGTTGCCTAAGTTCAAAGTTAATTAGAATGACTGCCACTTCATGTCGTATGCAAGATGATTACTGCATGTACAGGAGAGTTATGCACCTCCTTATACGTGTCTGTCAGCAGCTCTGCCAGTTGTGCCCCATTCTTTGTTTTTAATCATAGCTGTCAGTAGGAATATGGGACACGCAATGACCATGAAGGTGCCAGGTGTAAATGGTTGGGAAATCAGCAACCTTTTCACTCCAAATGTGACGTTTCCCAGGAAGACTTTAACTCCACTAACCAAAAAACTCTTCTTTGTACAAAAGCATCCTTTTAAAAATTATTTTAAGCTCTTCCATTTTATTTACGTCAATCACTGGAAGAAGATTTGTGAAAAGATAGTAAGGAACAATCCTTAAAATACGTGGTTATGAATTGTAAGATAAAAAACTTAATTGCAGTTTAGACTTCAGATTTATTTGAAAAGGGGATAATGATAGTAATTACCCAGTTTGAGTTTTGTAGAAGGCTAATTAGATCCCAAAAGCATTTGTATGCACAAGGCAAACCATAAATACAAAAGACCATCTGGTCCTTATCAGCTTACAACACTAACACTGTCTGTAATTATTTTTTCTATATTGTTTTGATGTTGACATTTTATGATGCAATACATCTAGCCATGGTTAGGGAATAACCTGTAAATGCTTTTTTAGTTGTTGATGGGTTTGGGGTTTTCTCCTGCGTTTGAGGACATGGTCTGACTCTAGGAGTGCAGTGAAGCAATCTGGAGTTCAGTCGTTTGCACTGCTAACGGGTCAGTGTTTTAAACTGAGTTTGATTCTGAGGTTTTAATCTGAATTGTTCCATCTGCTTATTCCAGCATTCTGGGGGTTCAAAACTAATTTGTGAATATGATGGTAAGGCTTTTTCAGGCTGTGAATAAGTAGTTCCACAGCACTATAGAGACTCATTCCAGTGCCCTTGTTCCAGGTTTAGAGCTTGCTGTCCAGAGCTGCCTATGCTTTTGCTCCAAAATCAAGTCCATGTGTGGTCTTGTAAAAGTCCCTTGCTATCCCTGTGAAGTTACATGTTTGGTCCCTTCTGTGCTTTAGGGATGGCTCTCCACACTCCATGCTGTGAGCCCAGGCAGGCAGGATGTCCCAGCAGGACCTCTCCCAGGCTGCAGGTGGGTGCTGTGCTGCAGGAGTTGCCTCAGATCCTGTGGAAAGCTTTAGTCAGGCCCTACAAGGGAGGCAGGACTGGCTCCAAGCCTTAGGAAGGTGCTGAATGTGATTCAGCCTGAGTAATTTACCAGAGATGCAGAGAGAGACACTGCCAGCTGCTTTCTGTGGCATCTTGAGGGTTCTCTGAGCTTTTCTCTAAGAGGAAAATTCTTGTGCAGAATTTTAATCAATTCCTTATTTATGAAAATTGTCACTGATTTGATGCCTTCTGACAGCTCTCCTCAGCCAAACAAGGACTAAATCAATCCTGCAGGTGCTGCCCTGGGGCCCACGCAGGCTTCAGGGATCTGACTGTGCAAATCCAAGTGCAAATCGGACACTTAGCATGAAGTTCAGTATCTGTTTCACTGAAATTAGAAGTGTTTTAATCCAGTCCTAGTTCTCTTCATTCCAGATACCTCCCAATCAGTTCATCATGCTGTCTGGGGGCCTGCATCAGTCCAAATCCTAAAATCTGACAAGAATTAAGTGTTTAAAGTACCAAATTGTCCTGAAATTGAATCTTGTGTAAAAAATTATTTGATGCCAGATGCCTTTACTTCTCTTTATTTAAGGGATTTTCTTTCCAAATATTTTTCTCTTACTTACAGAGCTTGGAATCTAACATCTCTAGTGCTTTAGAGTCTGTTTCCTTATAATTGCATCATCTCAATTAACAGTGCACAGAATCTCTAACGAGACTGGGGCCTGTGTGAGCTTTCTGTTTTGAAAGGACAGAGCAGGAAAGGCACAGTACAAGCAGTGTGAGCAAGACTGTTACATACGTATGCCCTGTTACTTCCCATGGTTTTTCCACGCTTACATGGTCTTCTGTCTCGGAAAGCCTGGCCTGTGTGGATAGTGTGGATGTCTCTCTACCTGTGCAAGGCTTCACCCATCAGCCCCATCACACCCCAGTGCAGTCCTGGTGTGTAGACTCATACACCTTGTGTACCATCAGCCTCCCAGCCCCATACCGAGGAGAATGAGCCTTCCCTGGCCATGGCATCAGGTTCTGCCTGTCCTCACAACCTCCATCCCATCACCATCCCAGGCAGGAGAGAGAACCCTGTTACAGCCTGGCTGGAAGGAACCTTTATGTGACCACAGCATGAAACTTGGGTTTGGGTAAAGAAGATAAAGATCTGTATCTGCATAGGAGTTCATTTGTATTTAAGTAGCATAACATGACTAGAAAATTCGTGTGTTTGGAAGAAGTCTTAGGTGGGTGTATTGTTTATTTATTTTCTTTAGCTGCTTTGAAACACACTGGTGGCAGGCCTTGTATAGTAGCTACAAGCTATCTCTTTTTTCCTTTTTTTAAAGGGACCACGTTTAAAGTAGACAGTGTTCCTTAAGTAAATGCCACTGACTGTCCTAAAATTTCATGTCTGATCTCATGTTTTCATGTGAGAAGCATCTACCTTCTATCTACTGCAGAACCAGGACCCAGATCTTCCAGACATTAAAGCCTGCTTCCACCACTTCTGTGTCACCATGGTTTTGTAAAGGACCAGTAGAAAGCAGATAGCTCCTGAACCTCACCCAGAGTCTGTAGGTAGAGGCTGCAGCTGGGGAAAAATAACAATTTTATAGCACAGGAGCATGTGAATTCTCAAACCTAGACTTCATTCAGATCTATCACCTCCCTTGGCATCCAAAAGGTTAAGATGTACATCAGGAGCCACTAAGGGTGAGTTTGCTTTCTAATATAGACTGTCAGGAAAATCATAACACTGTTTTACTACCAAGATTGCTTTGGAGATTTTGTGGAATCATCTTGTTTGAGTGTTACAGCTGTCTGTAGGAAATTGATTGGGATTAGCCTTGGGAGTAGAGTTGTGATGGACCTGTGGTGTGCACAGTAGGTGCAGCGTGCCTGAGGCTGGGCTGGGGCAGGCAAGGAGCATTCAGACTGCATGGCAAAACTTCCCTTTTGCTCTCCCCTTCCTCCTTCTGTGGTCATTCCAGCTCTCCCAGCAGGCATCCGCGCATCCAGCATCTGCTTCCCTCTTAACACAGTCCGCCAGATCTGTGTGTGCTTCCTCCAGGCCACAGAAGATTTGGTTTAGTTTTGGTTTTTTGCATGTGAAATTAACACCTGGGATGGGATTTGCTTAACTGGATATGGATCTCTAAAAAGTCAGCATTTCTGAAGCCAGGTTCCAAAGGCTGTGAAGGGACACTTGAGTGGCTTCTCTGGTGAAACATCATTATTATATGCTTAGGCAACAGGAAATCTACTTCAGCTAACTGGTCACAAGGGGCTAGATCCAGAAAACATTGGTTGCCTAATGTGAGACTTTAGAATTTAAAGACCTGAATCTGATATTGCAGTCCCAAAGCCAAAATTACTTGCACACAACCCTAACGTCTCTTCAGTTTTTCAGCTCATTTGTGTTAATAGTGAACACTCATCCTGCCCCAGGGTCCTGCAGTCCACTGTGGTCCACACAGGACTGGCTTGTAATCAGCCTGGATTGTAATTCACAGATAAACTGAAAGAGCTTGATCCATGAAAGTTTAGGAAAGGAAGGCATACTGGATGGGTTGGGGAGCCTGCATCTTGTCAATGCCAGGCTATTTTTGAATGGTGTAAGAAGGGTGGAGGGGCTCTGTCTTTGATGAAATAATGCAGGAGCTATAGCACTTAGCCAGGAAGCTTAATGGTCTCTCATCCCAAAGATTCAGGATGGCATTTCTGCTCTTCCAGGAGTGTACTAGGTTAGATACACTTTAATGATACCTTCGGTACCCTTTCTTTTATGCTGACTCTCAGTGCAAAAACAGAATTAATGATTTTCTGTAATGGAAGGAGAGAAGTAAAGCACAGGAAGCTTTGCAGAGGGAAGAAGAGAAAATACAACTTTCTGTTAGAGGGCTGTGAGTGTCACTGACATGTTTTATGAAAAACCCTTTCCTTAGTATTTTTCCCTCCTGAGAAGCCTCAGGAACAAACTGTAAACAATTCTTATCTGCTGCTGTGGAATGCACCAGGTGGATCTGTGATTGGTCTTATCTGGTTGTTTCCAATTAATGGCCAATCGCAGTTCACCTGCCCAGACTGTCTTGGTCAGAGAAAAGCCTTTGTTATTCATTCCTTTTCTATTCTTAGCTTAGCCTTCTGATGAAATCCTTTCTTCTATTCTTTTAGTATAGTTTTAATATATTATCTATCATAAAATAATAAATCAAGCCTTCTGATACATGGAGTCAACTTTCTCGTCTCTTCCCTTATCCTGGGACCCTTGTGAACAATACCACACTGTGAGTATTTACCTGGAAGGGAATGTTCAAACACTCTGCTGCTGAGGCAGCCCTGGTGTTTCTTGATGAACTTCCACTGAATTAACAGAGCCAGCATAATACAGGAGATTTTCCAAGGTGAGATTCTCTCCAAAGAGCTCCACCAAAGACTGGTGATCCAGTTTAAGCTTTCTCTCAGAGCCAGTAAATTTTAGGTATCTTGTTTTGCTTTGGTGCAGTACCTGTAGGGGGAACCACATCATTTGTTTCACTGTGGTTCCACAGACATGCCTTGAGGTTTGAGTTGGGTGTTCTCTGAGGAGGGGGAATGTCAAGTTTTTGGCTTCACACCCCAGACAGAGTCAGGAGCTCTGCACTGGCCATCCCTGCAGGTGTCCCCTACTACTGAGGCTTTGACCTGCTGTCATGGGTAGATCCACCACCACTGGCCTCAGCTTGCTGTGCCTCACCTGTCTACAGGTGGGGTTTTTTTCTGAATTCTGTAACAATTCTGTAACAATTATATGAAATTAATGTAATTGAGACCTGTACTTGTCTGTTGATTTTTTTTTTAAATCACCCATATAAATATAATTGAGGCTGAAGGGCTTATTATGAGTGAACATCAGATTTCCTGTGGCACTTGGATGTCAGCAAGAGAAGGGAGGTGGATTTTACATCATGGTTTAGTTACTATAGCTAGAATCCATTAAGTTTCATTACCAATTTTGATTTGATGTGATGATTTGACCCTGGCGGTCAAATCCTGTAAATAAAGCAATGTGAGTTTACCTAAATTTCTGCCTGACAGGAGCACTCAGTTGTAGCGTTACGACCTATTATCTAAAATCACTGTGAAGCAGTGGTTCAGGAAAAGAATCTCCTTGCAGATATAATTTATTGCATCTTGCTAAACTCTTTGAGTGACTTTCAGACTTAAAGAGAGCCAATTACACTGCTTCTCACAATAGGCACATCCGTTTGCAGAGCCTTTTAGTAGTACTTAAGATTCCTTGACTGCATTTGCCTTTTGTCTGTGAAGCTTGCTTTCAATGTCACTTCCACTCTGCTGCTGGAGATAATCTCTGGCATCACACTTTTCCTTTCACTCTTCATACCCCACTCCCTCTACCTCGATTTTTGTCGCGGAATTTGCCGGCGGCTGAGGGGTGTCAGCCGTGGCTGTAACTTTGGGAGCCTGAAGCAGTTCTGAGAAGAGTCAGGACCATGAAGGCACCTTGCACCATTGCAGCCCCCCTTGCTACAGCCCTTGTTAAAACCTCAGTTCACCTGCCCTGTCGCCAACACCGCTTGTCATCAGTTGGCTGACTTCAGGCTGGCTTTGTGTCTTCCTCTCTCATCAGCTGCTCGATAGCGTGCTGATCTGTTTTGTTTGCAGTGTGATAGGTTTGAGCATACTGTATTATTTATAAATGTTTGGTAATTTTCTGTGTCAGCGATGTGTTCTTTGGGGCTGCTTCAGTCTTTAAAGAACAGGCTTGACACAGCATCTCTGTCGTGGCATTACAGCAGCATTCCCAACTGGTTGCTCTGTACTTGTCTCCACTTGCTGCAGTTTTAAAAATGTTCTTGAGTGCTGTGCTGAGTGTTTAATTAAAATTTCATGAGGGTGCTTGGTCTAATTCTCATCCAAATTACAATAGCATGAATGGGAAGTGGCCACAGAGGACTCGGCAGAGTTAGGGTAGTGTAAAATTGGAGAATGAGGGCTTTTGTCTTCAGTGTCATTGCCAAATAGTAAATCTGATTGAAGATTTTTCCCTACAAAACCTAACAAATTGAAACTAACATTTTTGTCCATTCACTTTTCCAATGTTTTTATTACTAAACCTACTGTATTTATATTTAATTCCCAGGGTCTGGTCTTGAGATATGCTGACCCCCCCTACAGTTTTCTCAAACTTGTATCTCATGTTTTGGACCTGAATCAATAAAGATTTCTTACAGTGTATTCTGCATTATGCAAGCATTAAGAGATCTTCAGAGTGGGGAAGAGAGAAGTGCCTCCTACCCCCTGGTTTTGTCCCCTTTGTTCACAGTCCCCATCCCTGCAAGTGCTCAAAGCCAGGTTGGATGGGGTGTTGAGCAACCTGATTTAGTGGAAGGTGTCCCTCTCTATGGCAGGGGGCTTAGAACTGGATGTTCTTTAAGGTCCCTTCCAGCCACAACATTTCTATGGTTCTTTTCAGATCTCAGTGGCCCCAGCACAAAGTCACCCTTACAGGGTGGCAGAAAGGAAGATCTGCCCAACAGCCATAACTTAGAGTGTTATCAGTCTGGCTTTTTCCTTCTCTTCACCTTTTCCCTACTGTTAAGGCAGATGCAGATATAATTACAACTCTGAATAGAGATCTAGTGAGCCACTGATTGCTAGCTATGTTGTGTGGCCATGACAGATCCTTTACTTTCATGGGTGCAAGCATAAAGTATGTCCTCTTGAAAACCTGAAAAACCAAAACAAAATGGTCCATGTAGTTGCAGATTACTCACATTTTAACATCCTTATGTGTGTGTATGAGACAGAAGAAAAATATTCTGTGCAAAAACTGAAAAACAAGATGTGTAGATATGGAAGGTTAAAGTCAAGTTTGTGTAAATCCTTCCTGTTAGTCCATCATGGATGTCATATTTCACTGAATTGCTGCTGTGGTGTCTTAAAAGTGTTGGTAGTTCACTGTATTTTATATATGCCATTCCTGTCTTTAATGTAAACTGCATCTTATCCACAGATATGGAAAGTTGTCTTCCCTGTGTGGAGGATAGGCTTTTTGTATCTTTTCTTGATGGTTGAGGCTTAGTAGAAAAAGAGATGATGGGACACAATGATGCTGTCCACTAAAAACCAAAATGACACATTAACCTCTTAATTTTGCTGTTAACAAGTAAAGATATATTAATGGCATAGGGATTTTTCATAATCCTTGTCTATTAAAGGGACAGCTTAGTATCTTCAAAGGAAGAAATAGATTTCTGTAATGCTTAATTGTAAGGCAAAAATAAATTGCTGTACTCCTTAAGTTAACTAAAAAAGCAAAGAATGCATTAGGAATAAGGAGAAAAAAAGATGTCCAAGAATTATCCCGTAAAACCAGATGAATAGGCACAAGTGTAAATCTCAGATAAACTTATGCTGAGAAAATACCATCTCATTTGCAAACAGGCACTGAACTGGATGGTTGTGGAGCTACTGAGAAGAGATATGCTTGATCCCCAAATTTAAATAATGACTTCTAGTTGACAGCAGCTTTGATTGCTCCTTGGAGCTACCCAAGCGAAAGAGAAACTGATGCAGTTGTCAGCCTGATCACTGACTATCTGGACTTACCATGTTCTGACAAGTGTATCAGGTACAGATGTCTGTAAAATTTTCTTAATAGGAGAGTCAGACAGGTCTGTCTTACTCATCAGCTGCCTCACATGTTGAGAGGCCACCATCATCGTTTCTTGTTTTCCTCCCATCCTTGCTCAAGAGAGAAGCCTGATATATTCTCCACAAGCCCTGTTAAGGTTGTAGCCTCACAGCTCTGTTCTTGCATTCATTATTTGTGTGTGTATACAGATATGTTCATATCTTTCTTGTCTGGATTTCCCTGCTTTTCTACCCAATGAGGAGCAGTAGTTTTTGCTGTTTTGCTCCACTCTGCCCCATTTTACCATGCTCCCCAGGTGGTCTAAACAGCAGCAGCAGAAGCCAAGATTCTCATATTGCCTCAGTGGGCATAAAGATCACTCAGGAACCCTCAGCTTTTTATCTCCTCGTGGATTTCTTTTTTCCATTGCCAGCAGAGGTGGACACTCTTGCCCAGACCTCTCCCAGCAGCATTCCCAAGCATATGAAGAAGTGGCTCAAGCAGTTAGCCTGCTCTGCTGCAGTAGGTGGCTTTCAGCTGTAGATTGTCCTTCCCGGTGGACCAGGGATCTGTAGCCAGAGATGTAAACATTGTGGGTAAGCATAGAATCCCAGAATCATTTAGGCTGGAGAAGACTTCTAAGATCATCATGTCATCAGCCAGAAAGCACAAATTTACGTTCATTGATGGAAAGGAGGGGATGTGGGTATGGTAACATTTGTGCCTGACCTCACTGTGAAAAGAGGAGTTTAGCAGATAGGACTGACTACTAGGAGTTGTGCCCTGTGCCAGATATTAACACAGAACTATTTTCTTTCCTTAATTTAAAGTCATTAGTTTAATTCAGACCAATTATGAAAAGAGTTTATTTGGGACTTCAGTTACTTCAGTTTGGGGGCACTCAAAATGAAGCAATGATCTGATTTCAAAAGATGTAGGTTTTCAGTGTTCTAAAAACATTTTTAAGGTACCTTCAGTTGCAGCACCCCAGATTATTACATCTGAAAATTAAAAGTAGTTGTTGAAATACTGCTTTTACCCTTATGCTTAAGAGCACAATAACTCTCATTTCTCCTGCTGGGCATTAATATCATTTACTTACAATTCTTTCAGGTGCAGACTTGTTTGCTTGGTAAGCAGGCTCAGAGGGAGACTTTGCCTGTGTTCCAATGCACTTCTGCTATTAAGGGCTGCAGCCTTTTCTGGTTTCTGGCAACAGTTTGATCTTGATGTTTCTGTGGATCTTGCATGGATGTGGAACATAATGGAGCAGCAGCTCAGCAGGTGCAAGCCCTGGTTATTGGTGATCACTCCTTTTAGATTTTGGCACTGATTTGCAAAGGTGAAAACATCAGCAGCACATCAGTTCTTACTCCTGTGTTAAGAAACATGATGAGATTTGACAGAATGGATGCAGGTGACTGATCATGTATCTCTTTGTCAAGGAGCCAGTGAGTTGATCAGACAGATCCAAACTCCTAAGTCCGCTATACTGTTCACCATATTCTTTCTCAGAGATGTTTTCGGGACAAGAAATATCATTATCACAGGTCCAGCATCTACCCAACTTCTACACATATGAGTAAAACAGCTCTTCAGTATCAGGATGGCCATGTGTGAAACTGTTCTCCTCAGTGCCAGTTGAAAAAAACCATGGTGATTTAAATGCTGCTTTCAGATCAGGTATTGACCATTTGTAAAAGAAACAAATAAATGTTTCAGGAAAACATCACAGAATCATAGAATGTGCTGAGTCAGAAGGGACCCATCAGGATCATCGAGTCCAGCTCCTGGCCCTGTGCAGTATACCCCAAGAAACACACCAAGTGCCTGTTTCTCAGTTTGTCCTGGATGTTGTCCAGTTTTCTGAGTTGTATTTGTAAATGAATCTTAAATTCAGTAATTTGGAGAGGATAGGAAGTATGCAGTCATATTTTATTTCCATTTAATATAGTGCATATCCTTTGGAAAAATGCCATCACATGCTACAGGCACAGTGCAGTGAGGTACAGGATCCAAGCTCCTAAACTAGGTTATTCTAGAAGGGGAAATTTTAGTTATTGATATCATGGGCACAGAGAGGAAGTCAGCTGCTAAGTGTTTCAACTTAGTTGTAAATTGTTTTATTATCCTGTTGTCTTTGTGATACTTCAACAATCATCACTGCTGCAAATTGATAGTATTCCTGTGTCCTGGGTTTACAACTGAAACAGAAGAAGCAGAAGAGTGTATGTTGAGGAGCTGGTTAAAGGGAAGGAGCTTGGACTTGTTCTTCCTGAAATATTTACTGCCTTTCACAGATTTTTTATGGGCTCCAGGAGAGATTTGAATGAGGTGTTAGGTTGAAAACTGAACTGAGAGGCTGTTCCTTATGTAGGGGAAGATGGTGTAAAGGAATTAACTGTTTGACAGCTGGACTTTGACTTTTGATGGATATTTTTTACGGGAGAGTGTGAATCCCCCTGCTCCTTTTTCAGCTACTCCAGACACAGGGTGTAGTGTGCAGAGGGTCACTGCTCACTGTTCCATTCCTGTGCTGGGAGCAGGGGAATGAGGGCTGTGTGGGGTTCTCCTCCTCATGCCTCTGGGCTTCCCAGGGAGCCAGGGCCTAGGGAGCTGTGCCACAGCGTGTTACTGTCATGGGTCCATGGTGGGTGACTGCCCTGGGGACGTGGCAGGGAAGTGTGCAGGTAGGTGTGACCCGGGAGTCTGTCTGAGCCTTGATGCCTCCTGGAGCTGCTCTCCCTGGGGTGGAGGTTGTGTTCAAGTCCTTACTCAGGGCTTGGGTTACAGGCACTATCTGACCTATAAAAAGCAATTATAACATAGCAAGTATTTGCCCCTAGCAACCCCTGTGGGCTTGCAGAGAGAGCTCAGCAAATAAATCACTACTCTTCAACATCAGCTTGTACCCACCTCACAAACCCATTCCTGGATTTAAGGGGAAGAAAGAAAATCGCATTCAAGGAAAGACGAGAGTTTTGTGCTGTGGTTTTATTTTTACCTCCCCAGCAGCACTATTACCCCTGTCAGTGCCTGCGCGTTGGCACGGGGGCTCTGCGGTGCCGGTGTCTGACAGCCTGCTAATAATGCGGCGTGGTGCGAGCGCGTCCTGTGCCAGCAGCGATGGCTGCGAGCGGGCGGCAGCGCGATGACAGCCGTGAGGAGCGCCCGGCGCAGTCTGAGAGGTGACATCCCAGGGAATTTCCCAATTATTTCTGCTTCGTTAGGCTCCGGGTGACAGGAAGGTCGCACAGCAAGCGCACTCCCGCCCAGAAGGTGCGGGTCGCCTCTTTCAGGCTTCTCTAAACGGTGCCTTTATAATTAGAGGATGTAATTTAGTTTTATTATATTTTTTTAAAGATAATAAACTATTGACAGCTGAGGTTGCAGGCTGAATTTAGCCGTAATCACAACCACAGATGCTTGTGTTTTCACACAAGTAACTGTACTCATTAAGTCTTCCTGTATAAACAGCTAAAACTCAGGGCTAGCTTGCCAAAAAGAAATCAAGACTTCTGAATACCAGCATACTGCTGCCCAGGGTGTCTACTAAATATATGGAATGGGAAAGGGGGAAGAGAGGAGAGCAAAGATTGATTAGGACAGCTTTTGTGGTGATGATGCTGGCACTGAAGGATGGCATTAATCACAGAACATGCTGAATTGCAAAGGACTCACAAAGGATCGTCAAGTCCAACTCCTGGCCCTGCACAGCACACCTCAAGAGTCACATCATATGCCTGGGAGCGTTGTCCAAACACTTATTGAACTCTGTCAGGCTTGGGGCTGTGACCAGTTCCCTATGGAGCCAGTTCCAGTGCCCAGCCACCCTCTGGGTGAAGAATCTTTTCCTGATATCCAGCCTAAACCTCCCCTGACACAGCTTCAGGCCATTCCCTTGTGTCCTGGCACTGGTCACCAGGGAGGAGAGATCAGTGCCTGCCTTTTGCTTCCCCTGATGAGGAGGCTGTAGACCGCCACAAGGTCTCCCCTCAGTCTCCTCTTATTTAATTAGTGTCATTTTTTCAGAATCAGGCTTCTGTGCTAAGCCAGGCATGCAAGCTGATCTGTAGGTACTGGAGAGAGAGGCAGTCCAGACTGCCCAGCAGGCCCTTCTGTGTGCTTTACAGCAGAAATCTGGATCACAGGCTTAGGCAGGACACCCAGATTTACTTAGCCAAAACCAGACAAGATGGCTTTCGTTCTCTGGGGTGTTTGGAATCATATCAGCTGAAATATTAATACTGTTCCTGTGACAGAATGGTGCTGCCATGATGTAGGTCTCATGAAATTACTGAGTGTGATTTTTTTCACCCTTAGAAGTTTTAATGCAGAGCTACGAAACAACTCCACTTAAGGTTGTATATTCTGGTGGCTTCATTCCTGTGGAAAGGGCAGCATGGAGCCAGAATGGAGACACAGTACCCTCTTGCAGACCCTTGTTCAGTGCCAACCCTTTGCTTCTTCCTTAAGGATGAGAGGACAGAGCAGGAGTGAGCTGTTGGTGCTCATAAGCTGCTGTCATGGTGGCTGACTATTGAGAAAAGCAAGAAAATAGATACATCTGCTTGCAGCCCTGAGCACACACTCATTCAAGGGCTAGTTGGGGTCTAACTTGGCTTCTTTGTCCTCCAAGGTTGGACCTGTTTGTCAGGGGACAACAGTCCTACAGAAACCAAACGTTACCAGCCGAGAAACACTTCTGTGAGGAGGATTTGAGTTGGTATATAACTTTGACATGCCTCAAAGTTATATAGACTCACAGAATCATAGAATACCCTGAGTTGGAATGGACCTACAAGGGTCACCAAAATCCAGCTCCTGGCCCTGCTCAGGACACCCCCAAAAATCACGCCATGTGCCTGAGAGCATTGTCCAATATATCACTGTATAAAGCAAGGAGAGACTGAGTGGTTTTCTTGGTTTTTTTTTTTCCATTAAAAAATACAAGTTTGATTTATGGGGTGTCAAAAATCAACATTTAAAATACTTTTTTGTTCTTTTTGAGAAGCAGTCTGAATGCCTTTACTGCAGCTTCCACTCCTCCGGGATGGACAGCCCACTGAGACAGCTTCCTCTGAGCAGTGGGTTTTGTCTCTTTGAGATTCTGTGAGAACTTGGATTGCATCAAGGCATGAAGAGAGACTGCTAGACAGCACTGTGGTATCCTCAAATCCAAACGCCCAGTTTTAGAGGAAAAAAATTGAAATTAAAAACACTGTAATGAAAAGGTGTGAGTAGGTTTTCGTTGGGTTTTTTTAACAAAAAAAAAACCCTTTCACAACTGCTGGAAAGTGAGAAAAGTACTTCCTTTGATGCTCAATTTTGTCAAAACCACTTGGGAAAGAGGCTCTCACTAGTGCTGAGCTGTGTAGGAAGGTATGAATTAGCTTGATTCCAGGTAGGGTCTGGAAAACAGCCATATAGGACAAAAATTAATTTAAAATCACTGAAAGTAGGAACCAAAATTGTGTGTTGCGGGAGCGCGTATGAAATTTAACATTTTCTTTCTGTCCTTCAGAAAAGCACTCTGGATGTGAGCATGGAGTACTGAATGAGAAGTCCTGAGGGTGCTGTGGCTAGGAGCCATATGTGCCCAAAGCCAGAGACGCTTATGTGTAGGAACCCGAGTTGAACACGCACTGATGAGTTCTCTGGATCACATGCAGACACCTGAATTCAAGTGTCTTAGTCTCAAGATGACTCTCAGCTGATATTTAAGGAATTACTAATTTTTCAAGCAGATCTGCTGCCTGTAAAAGAAATTTCTATTTGTGTTCCCCTGTTCTTCCCCAAGGAAAAAACCCAAAACAACTCCTTCCAAACATTTGAGTATTTCCAGAAACCTGTTCAATAGAAGTCAATTCTGTTCAGCATTTTCCATGTTTATGCCCTATGTTTATGCTAGTATTGCATGCATGACCCACTTGGGCATTTGGGAAAATAGAAGATGATTGGAAATGGGGGTCCGTGTGTCTAGTTGGTGTCTGTGCTGCTGCAGTACTAGTAGCTGGTGCTTCAGTCTTTCCTTGCTTGTGCATTTCTATGTGTTTGACCTTGAGGAAATCAGTAAACTCCTCTGTGCCTCGGTTTCCTATGGAAACATTGCTCCCTGTCTGCATTGGCAGCCCATTTTTTTATTAAATCTCCTTCTATTTTTTTCAGATTAAGCAATTTCTTGTTGTTTCCTGTGAGATGGTTCTAGTATTATTCAGAAAAAAAAAAATTAAGTGATGTGTATCCATAATCACTTTGATGGGTTAAGCAGCCTCTTGGCAAGCCTGGTTTCAGGGAAAGAACAATGTGGTTTTCTGTGGCTTCAAGTTTAACCTGTGGAGAGTGCATATGGGAGATGGGGGTGGTTTTCTGGGATTGTTTTTCCTCCCTTTGTCAAGTTGTGTACTGTGCAGGGCGCACTTTCTCCCAGGATGAGTTGACAAACACTCTGTCTAAAGCAATCGTGATGTATATCCAAACCTCTCTCCGAGTGAGGCCAAGCACTTTGGCAGCTCCTTTTTGCAGTGAGGTTCTCCAGAGCTGACAGCCGAGGCGCTGCTGAATGGGCCAGCACAGGGCTGGTGCTGATTAATGATGCAAACACAGCCCCCAGGAGCAATGCCTGAGCAAACAGGGCTGATGTCAGCCTTAGCAACAGATGGCAGAGCCCCTTTTCCCGTGCTCCACGGGCTGCTCCAGCACTCGGGGCTGCTGAATAAGGAACAATAAGGGTAGCACAGGGTTAACCACCACTTCTCTCAGCGTTTTTGTGCTGCCTTCGCGCTTTCACAGCAAAATGTCACTGGGTGAATTGATTATTTTTTTGTTTTGTTTTGCTGTCCAGATGCAAGAGAAAAGTGGCCACAAGCAACTTTTAGCTCTTGGGGCTGCCTGGTAAAAAGGGCACAATAAACATCCTTCCCGCAAATGTGGAAAAAGCAATTGAAGGTGGAGCTATTTTATGGAGGCTTCTGATGCTGTTGCAAATTGTTATGGGTCAGTTGCTATTTCCAACACTAACCTCAGCTGCTGAGGGTGGCTGGAAATGCCCGTGTTAATTACCATCAGGGTGAGGTCTTGTCTGTAGACACAAGTTGCATTGCTTTAACTACACTGGTATCATTAAAGCCGTACAAATACCCCGAAGTGAATGCAGTTACAGCCCTATAAATGGGCTTGTTTAGCTCATAATCTATGCTAGTATAAAGCACCTTTATACCCATATAATTGCACTCACTGGGGGTTGTGCCAGTGTAAATGTTTTGGTACAAAAATCAATAACTGGCATACTTGGAGGCTGTCTGGGGTCTGGCAGGCTGGAAGTGCTCTGCTGCAGCAGCTTCCATACTGAATGCTCAGCTATTTTTGTTTTTAATCTATCATTCTTGTCTCGACCTAGAAATAAAAATTTAATGGAAAGTTGAAGTTATGGCTGCAGCAGAAATAGGGGTTGCAGGTGCTATCTTCCCTCCTTGAACTCCAGTGGCTGGGGGATGAGGGAACCATCTGAGAGATCCCTTCCTGCACAAGGACAGGCAAAGGCCAGCCCGCAGATCCTCCCAGAGAAATATCAGTGATGGGAAAGCGAGTGATGTAGCCTAAAATAGGAGGTGGAGAGCTGCTTCACAGCTTTCTGGGGCTGCTCTTCCTGGGGCTGTAGCCCCAAATCCAATAGGACCTGCAGGGGCAAGAGACAATCCCATTTTGCCTCCCTCATCTGCCTCATGGGCATTTGTTCTTAGGACATGAAGTCTGTGACTCCCCCTCCCAAACTGTAGGGATCTGCACCATCTGTAAAATGCCTTTATAGTGACTGGAGAGTGAGAAATACCTCTAAACTACATTTTGTCTCCTCTTAACTTGAATATCTAAAAAAACCCCATATAAATCATGCTTAAGAGGTGCCTGCTTCTCTGCTTTGACTGTACAAGGATGTTTGTCAGCTGAGTAGAATGCAGGTACAGTGAGTCTTGCCTGTCCTGGTTTAGCAGGGTCCTGTTCTGTTCCAAGGCACCTGTGCTGACCCATGGCTTTGAGAGAGGTTTTGGTGGCGTGGCTGCAGAAATATTACTGACTCTTGGAAAAATCCATGTACTAAAAATGTCTTTACTCTCACTTCTTTGTCCTCCTTCCTTTAACTGACAAAGCAAAACTTGTTTGGGCCATTGGGTGTCTTAGTGAACTTTTAATTAACTATTTGCCCATTTCACTTTTCATTGAACTCCTGTTCATTGTTTTGCTACTTTACACTGTGGCTACCTTGAATCATTTCTGCTTGCTCATACAAGCATTTCCTCTGGAAGAGACAAGGCCATTGTAGGTCTCTGCACTCCTGGTTCTGGACCACCATCACCACTCTTTTAAGTAGCCACCAGGACTGCCCAGGTGCTCAGCAGTTCACTCAGCTCTGTCGCTGTTAGCAGATATCATGGCCCTTTGGAAAACTGCGGGGTTTAGTTCCTGGGAGTAGATCTGTGGCTGTCCTGACTCTGATGCAGCCCCATCCCAGCAGCCATGCAGTCTCCAGTCCCTGCTCCCAACTCCTGCCATGTCTCCCTGATTCCCCACACAGTGGCTCTTAGCTCAGTGTGCCTCAGTAGATACAGGCTTTTAAGAGGCTACCTGATAGTGATTTAAGATTTTAAAACATCTTAAATATTTTAAAAACCTAATCCATCTACCTTTTACTTCTGGGTGTTTCAGTTTCACCAACCACCACCTACAGTAGTTACAACCTGATCCTTTTGGATCCTACAGGACCTGTTTTTAGATTTAGGGCTGTGCTATTGCTGTAAAAACAATACTGCAAGTAAAAAGAATAATTTCAGTGAGTGAGAAGGCCTAATTGATTCATCAAGGGTTATACAGCACAAACACTTCAAAGCATCATCACAGGATCCTGCTGGGAAATGCCACTCAGCCTCCTGCCACAAGGAGCCCAAGGAGCAAATTCTCTGCATATTTTAAGGAGGTACTGAGTCGCAGCCTCAAAACCCCCAAAAAAGTTTTTCCTCGCATAGAGACTCCATGTGAAGTATTTTTGTATCATTTTAACCTACATTTATCTGTTTTTTATCTCAAGGAGGACTCTCAAAATTGCTCATGTTCTTAAAACATGAACCTGAGAGACTGAAGTGTTTTAAATGTGCTTCTGCTGTGCACAGCACCAATCTTCAACACACAGTTTTACTTTTATAGCTAAGATCCCTTATCTGTAAAATGGGAGAAGTCTTTTTAACCTGAGAAGGGGCTAACCTCATACCTCACACAAGCTTTTGGTGCTGAATTCATTGACAGTTATAGAGTACAATGTAATCTTTGTGTGCTAGATGTTGTCAAAGAACATGATTTTAAGGTTCTCAGATTTGCCTGGACTTTATTTTTTAAAAATTATTTTTAAGTGCATGTTCAAACTATCAAGTCACTGGGGAATGAAGTTTTATTTCCAACTTGTTTAAACACACTGAAAACTATGGGAAACAGGTAACTCAGTGTTGTTTTGAGTCCCATGTTTGAGGCAGTTTTATTCCCTTCAGTACTGAATAAAAAAATGTAACTGATCTGTAAATCAACCCTTTGATGCAGTGAAACTGCCAGAAACCAAAACTGATCTGGCTCAAATGATAGACACTTACTCTGGCTGACAACTTATACATTTAATTGGAAGCTACAGCTTTTGAAATGAATTGGACAGGGTGAAATCATCACAGTCAGATGTAGACAATGACAGAAGCCAGTATGTTCAGTTGTCTTCACTGAGGCTTGTAACACAGAAAAAGCTGCTGATCTTACTAGATTGCGATTGTAGATATTTGCCCTTCACTGAATAATGAGCTTGCAATCACATTTTGCTGAAGCAGGTTCTTTGTACAAATGAAACTTAAATCAGAAGGAAGTTAAATCTCATTTCTTAGTCTTCGATCAAAACCTTCATGCTTGAGCGCCTTGTAGAGAGGAACATTAGGCTCACATTTCTGTAATCTTATTTGTTATTCAAGATTTGCTCCTCATAGCCTAAACTACTGGGAAAAAAAAACCAAAATAAAAAAAAAAAAAGAAAAAAGAAAAACAAAAAAAAACAAACCCACATCCATAGAGCCTTAAAATGTAAAATCAATTGATTTTCATCACTTTGGAAAGCCTTTTAGTATAAAGGGAGAGCAAATCAAGTAGAAAAGAACTGCATACATCCAAAGTCACCAAATCTTTTCACTTGTTCCCAGGGCTCGGACAACAATGCCACTATGAAAATAGCGCTGAGGAGGAAGAGCATGCTGGGTAATGAGATGCAAATGAGCACACCAAGCATCCCACTCTGCCTTGGAGCCTTTGTATCCAGTAGTGCAGTAACAACCAGCTTTTGAGTCATGATAGGTTAGCACAGAATAGGTTTCACAATGGGTGTGTGTATTATCCTCATGGTTCTCCTCAGCTTGTGGTCAGCAGGGTAGTTAAACATGGCATCCATTTCAGTGAGAAGTTGCCTAGATTAAAACTAGCTGCAATAAGAGTGTCAGAATTAATTGTAACAAACTCAGTGTGAGACCTTGTGAAGGGAGAAGGCCATTTTATTTTATTTAACTTGATCTAAAACTTGTTTTTTTCTTATTCTCTCATACTCTGCACACCGAGGCACGGATATTCAAGTGCTGTGGTGATGATAACTCTTGTGAGAAATTGAAGTCCTCACTCTGTCTCTTGAGTTCTTGACTTAAAAGAAACTGAGCAGGTCTTGTTTTAAACAGATCTTCCTAAACATTTAGGGCTTAACAGAACTTTGCATTGCAATTTGGCGTATTTCTGGTTCTGTAACTCATTGCTGACTGTCTTTGTCTCATCCTGGATCTCTTTAAGGCCATCATCCGTCTTTTTCTTAGCATGATATTATAGGTGATGTGCTGGAACCTTGTTTCCCTCCTCCTGTTACCAAACCACAGATCTCCTCCTGCTGACAGGTCAGTGCTGGACCTTAGCAATGTGCCCAGATGTAATCAGCATGTAATCAGCGTGACATCTCCTTGGTTAGCAGTATAGACCATTCCTTTAAACCTGACTGTTGTTTGAGTGTTTTCACACATACACATTTCCATTCCTGTTTTGTCCGTATCCATTATATTCCTAAAAGGGACCTGTGCAAGAGGGAGGCCTCCAAGGAGCCTTGGATTTACTCAGAGGACTCAGCTGTTTCACAAGGCTGGGGCACTGGGCTGGCTTCACAGAGAAAAGCAGCTACTGTCCCTGTTGTAGTTTTGCTGTGCATTTTTGCTATATGTGCTGAGCCACCAAAGTGGGGGTCACACCTAACACTGCATTTTAGCCTTTGATAACAGTATATCAATCTCTGCTCAGAGAAGCAAAACAAGGACAAAGTTTAGAAAATGCTTAGTGCTGTTATCACTGAGCTTTATGATATTGTTAGTTAATAATATCTTACAAGAAGTAATTTTTTTCCTTTTAGGTTACAAAGAAGCATATCCATTATCCCAGTTTTGTGGAAGGGAAAGCTGAAGCACAGAGACGTAAAATGTCCCATGTAAGATTACAGACCAAGACAGAGGATGAGCTGGAAAATCTAACACAGGTGTCTCAGGATGCTTTCTCAGGCAGGAGACCACATTGGGAAAGGCAGCAGATCTTGACAGTGCTGAGTGTTGAGTTGCATGTCATGAAAGAGGGCCATATATCTTTTCTGTGAGGCTTCTTTACACAGAAAAGCTCTGTGTTCTGCCTCCAAATCAGTGAGATCACCTCACCAATGAATCATTTTCTTATTAGAGATGAAGATGAGATTGACTTGACCCGGGGAATCTGCAGGTAGTGCAGGGAACCTCTCTCACCACTGTGCTTTACTGAGCTGAAGACAATTGATGGTCATCAGGGATTGGTCCCTTATATTTTTTTAACACATTTTGGGAAAAAGCTGGTGTTATTTTTGTGTTGGTGAGAACAGTGCTTGGTTGAGGGAAAAATGCAAAATCACTTTTCTTTAAAAGGTAATGGGGGTTTGTGGACTTGGGGGGGAGACTGACAGCTGTGCCCTGCGCACCGTCCACATCTCCTCCACTATTGAGAAGAGAAAATACCAGGACTTCATCATGCTGTGACCTGTGCATATCTTATACAAAAGCATTCATTGGAGACTTTTTTATTATTCTTTTCTCCTTCTTTTGTTATAATATGCCAGAAAAAGAAATCGAACAAGAGGTCATGATGTATCCAGGTCCAAGGTACAGAATATTTGCATAGCTCCTTTTCACTGAGAGTGACATCAGCACCACCACCCTTGCTGCAGATATTATATGTCTTCATTCCTGTGAAGTTAATTAGCATAAGCTACATCCAGAGTCTAGTTAGGCTTAGCTGCTGCTTTTGCAGAATTATGAGGCCTTTGTGCACAAAAAAATTAAAGAAAATTTTTTAATGATGATGTGTGCTGGTTACTAAGCTAGCCACCAGTTAGATATATTTATAGCTATTTTTGCCTCTACTAATGATATGCTAATTATAGCCCAAATAGAATTCTGTAATTTCTCCCTGAAAGTGGAAGCAATGCAGGGAGATGTTAAAATCTGTGCTGAGGCATCCTATTAGCAATTAGGTTTTTAGGTGGCACTGCACTTCTGAAGGGAAGAAAGCAAAAGAAGATATGAGTGGTATTTCTGTTCTTACGTTTGAGCCTAAATAAAGCATTTGAACTTGAAAACCTTCTTATTCTACAAAGCATGAACTTATCTGTGAAGTGTTTTAGAAGAGCTAAGCCCCTGTGGGACAGTCCCTCAAGGGCATTTGCTCAGTTGTTCGAGAGCATCACAGCCCCAATGGATGAGTCAGGCGACAATGACAGCACGGAGAAATTGCTCATCAGTTGTGCTACAGGGGCCAGTGCAGCTTGGGCACACTGAATATTATAATACAAATATTGCAGCTATGGACTGCAGACTGGTTTTGCAATGTTAAGGGTAGGTCCTGAGGGATCATTTTAGTGGGCAGGCATTTTGGGTTGCACTTTGAATTTCATCCCACTTAAGTTCAAGAAGCACGTCACTGTGAGGTGCCTGAAGCCATTTGCAGTCCAAAGTGACTGAAGTCAGGTGGTGACTGTGGTTTGATATTGCAGCCTTTGCAGACCTTATCCTGCTGTCCACAGCGAGTTTGGATTTGGCTTCTTCCTGGCCAAGCACAACTCGCTGCCATCACTCTTATATCAAGTAAGAAAAACGGTGATAATTTCTGCTCCAGAAATGTGAAAGAATTGGCACCTTAAATACGACTCCTGCAGCAAGTAAATACTGAAGGGTATTATAAAATTTGAGATTTAAGCCATGCAGCTGGGAGATAACAAATAAAATGTCAGCAGCAAAGAGCAGGAAGACAGGGTGAAGAAATAAGCCTCGCAGTCACAGAACTATTTGTCTGACCTCTGCCAACCACAAGGCTTTCAAAAGTATTTTGAAGGACAGTATAATTAAAAACATGAAAATAAATAGAAAACGGGATAAAAGTGCTCATGGGTTTACCAGAAGTAAATCGTATCGGCCTGTCTTGATGTCACGGATAGGATAAATGATGTTCTAAGAAATACTTTGTGTGTCATCCACGTGGACTTCTGTAATGCATTTGATACAGTTGCACTGCAGAATTTATGAGGCACGAGGACGCAGAGATTAATTGTTGAATTGATATTGCATATGGGCCTGGCTGAGGAGGAAATAAAAATTATGAGTCTTGAATAAGGAATTTGCATGCTGAAGGGCATGCGTTAACAGATTATCTCAAGTAGTGCTAGACAAATGATCTTACTAGGTGGTTTCTTCAGTGATGCTGGCTTCAAAAGAGGGAGTTTGCTCTCATCCAGGGTTGGAAGGCATCATCCACACTGGGGGGTTTGGGGAAAATAAAAAAAAATAAGAATGGAAAAAACAACAAACAAACAAACAAAAAACCCAACAAATAATCAAACAAAGAAAAAAATACCCAACCAAAACCCCACCAAAACAAAAAAAAACCTAAGGAAAGGATCTTTAGGAGTTTAAAGGGTAGAAATTAATTAATGGAGTAAACTAAACAGTGTATTTGAGGACTGATACAAGATTGCTGCTCCCTGCTAGATGCATCCACAGGAGTCAGTAGTTAGTCTGCTTTAGTGCGGATGTGTATACTCTGTCTGAAGCACAGTGTTCTCCATCCATCAGGCTTAGGAGGGATGAAGGTTGGAACTGTAATGCAGGAAAGGTAACAACAAATTTATTAGGTGAGAAAGAGCCAGTACAGCTTGTCTTGTTTAGTTGACCAAAATGAAGGTGCAAATTATTCATAAATGCAGTCTGGAAACCAGAGTATTCAGCAGTCAGGAGTGCAAATAACCTTCCAGGAGGAATACACAGAACAGAAAACCTGGCCACTCCACAAGTGGAGAAGAATATTTAGAAAAGTAGTGGCTTTGCCTGCAGTTCCTTAGGACTGCACTGGCTGTGTTTTAAAGAATGAAAGGGAGTCCCTCTAAGTCCCCTGTTTTACAGGCAGAACAGACTGGCACGCCATATTGTCACTTTAAACATATTCTAGGAACAAAAAAAAAGCCAGAATCTGCCTCTAAAGGAAAGCATAATCCAAAATCTTCATTGAAGTGAATGTTTGCTGTGCATTTTGTTCAGAGTTTTGATATTTTCAGCAATAAGCTGACGGAGCTCTTAACGAGAGACAGAAGGGACAACGAAAGAAGAACAAAAAGGTTTTGCTTCAGCTTCTTTTTTTTTTTTTTTTTTTAAGGCATAACCATGCATTAGAAAATGTAACTGTTTTTAAAAAGCAATCATTTTTTATACCTAGCTTGTTTCAGAAAGGTCGTTCCACTTTCATTGTCACCTCAGGAAAAACAATAAAGCAGCAGTCCTCCACGTAATTGCACAGGCTCGCCTGGTGGGCTCTCTTTCTTGTTCAATGAAGTATCATTCATTTAGATCAGAATACAGTCTTTCTAAATTAGAGGTTTACATGTGTAATTATATAAAATGATATGTTTGTTTACATCTCCAAGTAAAATGTACGTCGTTTTCTATCATTTATCTTTGAAATTCAATTTTGCTTTGTCGATCCCTAATTTATTGCAGAGATGAATGTGCTGTTAGAGTGTTTACAATGCCTCTCGCTGCCTGTGGATAATAGAATTACCCTGGTTATTGCTATTCATTTTGACATTTCTATGGTCAGGAATGCGCAGTAGTTTTACGTTCCTTAATATATGGTGAAAATCCTGATGCTATTTATTGTGGCTGCCCTTTTTTTTTCTTCTTTAATCCATCTAAAGACTTAAATTTACTTTCAAAGAGTAGTGGGACAGCTGACAACTGATGGCTGCATTTCTCAGCAGCTGCGTACTCTCCTCTGTGTTCGTAAATGCGTGGAGAGGCTGTTTCATACCTTTGTGTGTGTTGTTAATAAATATTGTAGATATCTAGTAAACCCATGAACTCCCATATGAATTTCTGCTGATTCAGCCCTAGGGCTTTGGTGAATGAGCAGTGTGTATAACCAGTCACTGAATTTATGGAACATTTTTGCAAAAACAGTGTTTGTTTTACTTATTCCTTTTGTCTGTTTAACTGGTTGGGTTAAAAGGCCTGTACTTCCAGCAAACAATCCCAAGGTGATATTTTTCCAAGCAGAGTTTTCAAGGGTAACTCTACAGAATGTTTCCTTCGATATCTTCTTGTGGTTTTCTTTCTGTATTCTTGTTCCTTACGGTATTTGAGAAAGGCAAACTGGGAAGTGCATCCACTTTGGACTGTGACAGGATAGGAGCAGTGTTGCAGGATGCTCAGAGCATCTCAAAGGGAACAAGAACTCCATTGAGTTCTAATTTTATATTCCTGTTTCCATTTCAAAATTTTTCTCTTTGAAAATGAAAATCAGTATCTGAATGAGGATAAAGTGTCCCTCATTACCTAGGGACTAGAAATCTTCCAGATTAGACCTTGGCTAATCCATCCAGACCATCCATGTGTGTGTGTGTGTCATGGGACATACATGGCCCTGTGCTGCCTGGAAGTCCCAGGCAAAGATCCTGACTCCACAATGAGTGGCAAGGGTGTAAAGCATGTACTGCTATGACTTGGAGCCCAGCAGTATGTTCTGAGCTTGTGTTTAAAGCCTGCATAATAACCTGAAGTCCCCTATTACACTTCTAATCCATCCATCTCCCACTTGTATTTTCTTAATAAGTTTTTTATGAATATGCAGAGCAAGAAAAAAATTAATGGACAGTAAAACGTGCAGTAAATGTATCCTATTAATCTTTTGCCAGGGAAAGGGATGATGTTGCTTTCTTTCTAAGCTTCCTATATCTGTGAAGACACTCAGCCTTCATCGTAAAGCAGAAATTTATTTGGTTTCTTTTACTTTAGCCTGCTTGTTACCTGTCCTACATTTCTTTCATATTTCACCTAAACAAAGTTTGAGAATGAAAAATCAATAAAGGAGTTCTTCAGAATTTCATTTTTTAAAAAAAATGTTCCTTATACTATAAAATTTGCAGCACTTCCAGAGATAGCAGTAAAATATGCTGTCTCTCCATACCAGATTCTGTTATCTTTTAAGCAGTACTTTAGGAAACAGCTCAGGTAAGGTTATCCATCCACAGGTTGAATGAAAATAATTGAATTTCATAAGGAGAAGGCTATTGAACTCTCCTTGGCTTCACAGCCATATTAGGGAAATTCAATCTCTGTCCGAATATTGCCTGTAGCAAACTAATTTTTGGTCCCTAAGTGCCATAGTACTGAAAAATATGTGAATTTCTTCTAAGTCAAGGGTCAGTTTAGTTACTATCACACCTACAGCCATGGGCTGTTCTGGATGTGCAGAGAATAAGCATCAGAAGAAGCAAACCCAGAGCAGTGTTTCTGTTTGTGTAATACTGTTCAAACTCTCCAGTGCTTCAAGATTTCCTCTGCCATAGCCTTTGCACTTAACAGCCCTTTGTGAATTTTTCTTCTGTGGCTAAGTCCACAGAAGAAATGTGGATTCATTAATTTATTTGTCTACAACAAAAATACTTCAAATAATGCATATATATGGAAAGAATGAACATCAGTAGACCTTAGAGCTAAATATTCCTCTGTAAATATGTGCATTTTAGGGTAACTTTTAATATTCATCTTTTGGGGTAGATGCAAAATGTCACACACATGCATATACATAGTCTAATATTTGACTGTACATACAGTATATATGTATCTATTTGCATAGCACTGCCTGGCTACTTCAGCACACACAGGCACTCAGAGGTTTTATTTCCATGAGCACCCTCCTGAGAGCTGACTGGAGGCAGAGCATGGATTAAATCCTTCCCTCTTATCAAATTCTAAAAAAAAAAACCCTTTTAAAATTATAAAGCATTAATCATACTGTTGAATTTGTAAGTATTTCTGGTTTTATGTCATGTTCAATGATACAGAAACACGTGTGCATTCATCCACACACGTGCCTGGTGTTATTCATATGACATCAGACCTATCACCAAGCTACTGTTTGCTGATAAATTATATTTCTTCATTTGCACTGTAGTAACTGCAGGCTTTACTAATTGCAATTGCAAAGTATCTCAGGTGGGTTTTGATCTTTCACTGAACTTTTCCCTTCTTTAGCACATCTCAGTGTGCTAGAAGCATTATCCCAAGCATCAGTGGTAAGTGTTCAACTGCCTCGATCACACATCTGAGCCCTTATAACTGGTGGTTTGTAAGATGATGCATTGGCTGAAGATTGTATAGGCTGATGTATTGGCTAAAATTTCAGGATTTCTTTGTTGGTCCTGTTCTTTCTTCTGTGTCACTAAGGCTGCATCTAAGCACTAAGGCAAGTCTGCTTTTTTAGCCACCCAACATCTCCAGTTTTCCCCATCCACATTATAAAGTGATGAGATAAAGAACATTGCTGTTTCTTCTCCATTTACATGCTGACTTTCCTTTTACAGGGGACTGATTTGGGACACACTGTAAAGTGTCTTATCCAGTGAAGTTTTGGTTGGATGTTCCCCTGTCAGTGTCAGCTGGGACTTATGACTGTGTCCTGAAGTATTGCAGAGCATGTGTAGAGTGAGCATGTTCACCTTCTAGCATTTCCAAACTCTGTAACAGGAGTAGAACAATAATTATTCATTTGTTAAGATGGGAAAAATGCTCCAACAGCAAAAGTGGAAGGTATCATAGAAAAGCAAGTTGTATAAGACCTCCAAGGTTTTATATAGCACCTCAAATCAAAGCTGAAATATTTGGTCAAACAATCTTTTGGAATTCCACAAAACAACTCATTTATGTGGTCTGAGGAACAGATGTGCCAGGACGAAGAGAGATGTTTTAACTCACAAAATCAAAGAAAAATATGAAATTCTGTGAGGAGAATGACATAACCTTGTTTGTTAGTGGATGGTGTTACTGTAAATAACTTCTCTAGTGAATACAATTTTCCTCATCACTTTTATGGATGTTTTAAAGATCACAGTTATAAATATCTTCTGCCCTTAGCAGGACCATGATGTTTCCCTTTAAATTTGAGAGAAACTGTTTTAAAGGTGTGCAATGACTTCTGAAGCTTGTTTGTGGTTTTAACTAATTTTTTATAAATGTGTGCTGTATTTCCCAGCTGGCTTTGGGAGGTTGTCCATATGGTGGTGTCCATAAGGGCTACAGCACATATTCAAGATAGGAAAAAAAGGAAGGGTCATTTTTTATCATTGTCCCCTTGTGACATTCTCATAGGCAGGAGCACAGCCTAATATAATTTCCTGGGGTTTACTTTTCTCTGAGAGTTATTTTCTTTAGATAATACCTTTACACCATAACAGAGTATGACAATTTAATGCAGTTAGATAAGAGCTAACACTGGGATATGGTCTCTTGTGCAAAGGCAAGTTTTTCTCAGTTGCCCCAGTGTCTGGAAAATAAAGTTCTACAGCCTGCTAAATACTGCTATTATTATGTATCTGTGGCATGGAGTAGTGAACACAACAGGGAGTAACACAGTAAGGTTTTCATAAAACCCAGGAAATTAATTTCTATGAGACTGGACTGGTAAAACTGTGGGTAGTCTTAGATGTAACTGGCTTATTTATTTTTTCAGTTTTGATGATTACTCTTCATAATTTCTTGAAATTCAGTTTTGTAACCTGAAAGAAGCAGATTCATATCCATACCAATACATTACAATAATTCAATAAATATTAATACCAAGTAACTGAGACCTGATTTTATGTGTAGTTATATTTTGAGCAGTAGTGTTGGACAGTGTGATCTGTCCCTGACACCAGCAATGTGTGTGACAGTGAGCAGCCAGGATACTGCAGTGAGCCCATCATGGGTGCCAGGTGGGACAGAGAACAGGAGAGGAAACTAAAGCCTCATAACTGCACACATGGGAACAGTAATTTCTACACATTAATTTAACAGCCTGATTAAACTGCCCAAAATGGGCGTTGTGTGCTGCCTTTAAAGCAAAAACAAGCAGTTGTGATGGTTCACAATCAACATACTTCACAGTCAGGTCTGCAGAACTGAGGGTGATGGTCTGCTACCTGCCCCCTTTAGGATCAGCTGTTAAATCTCAGTGATAAATCTTCTGAGATCTGCTACATTTAAAATACTGGCAGGTTTGTTGTAGAGACTTGCTATGTGTTCATATATCTCTTTTGGAAGAAAATTCAGGTCTGAAGGCACTCTGACAATTATTGCAGTCAGAAAGGCTCTACATTAAACAGAGGGACCTCCTTTGTGATAGCAGTGGTTTTGTGAGGAGGAGGAGCAGCAGTAGTAGTAGATTTAGTTTTACTACTATCAGACAAGTACTAAGAGTTCATGATACTCAGTTTCAAGTATTAGCTCTTGGTCTTCAAAAGGAATGTGGATTTCTCTGCCTGAAGAGGATGGTGAGGACAGAGATCTATTATTTACAGCTGGAGATCTCTTTTTAAGAAGAAAATAGGTAAAAGCTCACAATGGCACATTAGCAATGAAGGAAGTGGAAGATAATATAAAAATTATCATATTCTGTACTGTGATTAGGTTGTGCTTGATAAATATCTATAGTGGCCATGCATATGATGAATAGGGATATTTCAATTTTGAAATCTTTATCAATTTATTGGAGCTGAACGTCTTTCATAATTAGGAATTACTTGCTTGTATCTTTGAGTTCTTTTTAGACGTGGGGGGATCTTGTGTGAATGACACCAATTTATCATCTGTGCTGTCATTTCTGTTTAAACTGATGCAGTGAGTAGATAGATGTCTCCCATATGGTGTAACAGTTTTGAATACTTACAACTGCTTGATGCAGGCAATACCAGTTTTGTTTTTTCAGCTTTTTGCCAGCACCAGCTTCTTCCACGTAATTATCATGATCCACTCTTAATTTCTGTGACCTCCCCTTGGAGGTCACTTCTGTGGTCTGATGTATCTTGTAACGAGTCTGAAATCCTGGAGGCAGACTGCACTTCCCTTTGTTCATTTCATCCCAGTACTTCAAGTAATATTTCTCCCCTTCTCACCAAAATAGGTAAATGGATTTCTCCAAGGAGAAGGTAATAGCATGTGAGGAGCTGTAGCTCGAGAAGCCTTCTGGGACTAGAAGTCTTATGTAGATGTTTCTAATGGGCTGTTTTAAGGATTCAGTGTCATTGTGCTTTGTGTTTAGATGCTTGGCTGCTCTGATTAATTCAATAAGTAGAATAGTTTATCCAGGAAAAATTTATTTTCATATTTCTCTTGGTAATCTTAAAGATGACAAATTATTGAGAACAACTTGGCCCACTGGCATTGTCTCCAAAATCAGCTTTAAATCTAGGAAAAGTTGATCTATCAAAAAACCAGAACATAATGCATTTTCCTATCCAAAGAAATGTTTTGTATGAGGGAAAACCCAAATCTGCCCTTTAAATCTCTAGTAAGAACAAAATAAAAAAGTGTGCATCCCTTTTCTTAAGGGAACTTCGGAAGTGTTTCCTTTTTTTTCTATGGTATAAATCTCACAACACTGGAAGAACATTGCCTTAAAAAAAAGATATCTTGATCATCCTCATGTAAAAAGGTAGTTTATTTGAAAGACTCAGCTTGAGCATGGAACAAATTGATGAAATTGTAGAACAAAACCTTTAATACATTAGAATTATTATATATGGAAATCATTATTACAGAAATAACCTTCTTTGTCGAGTAGTCTTGGTGTGGAAGTAATCAGCATCCCATCCCATTAATTGTTTGAGAACTCTGAAATCTTTAATGAGGTTTTTTACAGAAGAATTTCAGTCATATGCAAATGATTCATTGAAACTCTTAATCATAAGACAAGTAGTGATTCTTCAGTGAGTTTTTTACATTCACTGTAATAAATGTAGCATGCTAACTGTAGACACACAGTTAACTGTTTCTCAGTTATTTTTCTCACAGCATTTTTTTTAAAGATTCATTGCTGGTCAGAAAGTGATAATGGTTGGAATGAGAAATAAAATGCTTGACAGATGTCAAGAGATCTGTGTCTGATATAGCTTCAAATAGATTTTTTCCCCTTTTGACTGTTTTAAAAATTAATTTGTATTCAAATTGATAAAGATATATTTTTTTCAATATTATTGACAATCAAATATCATCCTTTTTTTACAGGTCTGATTACCACAACATCAAGAAAATTGGATCGGGAACAGCAAGCAGAACATTTTTTAGAGGTAAGTTTAAGGGGAAAATATATATTAAGAGGTTAGCTGATTTGTGTAGTTTAAAATCACTTCTTGCTGTTCCAGGAGAGTGGTATTCTACTTTCTCCTCATTTATACAGACTCACACAAAGCTGGGAATTGCCTGATTATACAGAAGAAATAAAACATTTTGCAATTTGCAAGCACAGGAAAAAAATGGAAAAAAATTGAACACTCATTTTCCACCTCTAATCTACTTCAGTTAAGTCCTTTATTGTAGCTCTTCAATTTTGTTTGTTGCAGAAATTTAGAATATCCAGAGCAAAATATTTTTAAAAATATGTGGAATGACCCAAACCCTGCCAAGATTTTTAGTCTCTCAGGTTAAACTGGTTTAAATTTTGCATCTTGGATCTAGTGTGCAACCTGATAATTTAGATGAAAGCAAACTTTGAACTTTTTCACATTCACTGCATTATCAGATTTTTTTTTTTTTTTTGCTTTCACTTATTGGGACTGTTAACAACAATTTTCAGTTTAAAAATTGCCTTCTAAAAAAGAGTATCTAAATCATTCCCTTGGCCCTTGTGATGAATGTTTCTCTTTATAAGGAGCTCACATGTGTTGGATATGGAGTGATATACTTGTAAACTACTGTTTTTGCCACATGTGTTTTCTTTCACACTGCTGTACAACATGCTGTGGTTTTTTTTCCTTTGGGTAGAAGTTCCTTGACTCCGTTCTTTTGTCTATTTATGAAGTAAGGAATTCTTGATTCCTGTTGGTACAAGTAAAAAGAGCCATATTGTCCCACATAATCAATCACCCCCACTAGTAAATGCTCTTCAAATCTGTAAAAGCTAAAAAAACATCTGGACACAACAGTTCCCAGTACAATCACTATCTGACAGCAATATGTAGTAAAATATATATTAGCATACTCATTAAGTTTTATATTTGCTAGAAATCCCAAATTATTTTGGTGAGTGCAGAACACAGGAGAGAAGGGTTGATTATTACTATACATGTTTGGGCTGGGGTTTTTTCTTGGTAGTTCACTGTAGATTCTTACACATTCCATGTCATAAATAAAAGGAGGGAAATACAAGGATTTTTCCCTTTTTAGGATTTAAATTGTAAAGTTAGTAAAATAATCATAATAACTTCAAACTTTCCATTTTATACTGTCAGAGAAAATCACAAATAGAATGAAAGGGGCATTGATTTGAAATGTGTCTATTGATGAGAATCTTGGGTTTGTAAATCTCCGTTGCTCTGCAGAGAAGGACCAGGTTAAGTTAGCACAAAATGAAACACAGGAGGTTCCATCTGAATATGAGGAAAAAACTTCTTTTCTGTGAGGGTGACAGTGCACTAGAACAGGCTGCACAGAGAGGTTTTGGAGTCTCTCTCTCTGGAGATACTCAAAACCTGCCTGGATGTGATCCTGCACAGGCAGCTGTAGATGAAGCTGCTTAGCAGGGGTTGGACTAGATGAGCTCCACAGGTCCCTTCCAACATCAGTCTTTCTGTGATTCTGGGATTTATGTGTTTGCCTCAGTGATCTCAGTGAAACATGCCAAATAGACATTTTCCAAGGGATTCCCATACAGATGGGGGAGTTCTACTATCAATAGCAAAAAGAAAACAAATTAGTTACTTATAGGAATTTAGCTTTAGTCAGCAAGACAAGTTAATCTGTTCTTTGCCCTGAATTGTATCTTGCTTGAAAAAATTACAATCTGCAAGATTTTGGGAGCTGAAGATGCAGTAGAGAGAAATTTGTGTCTTACACTGCTCCAAGGCTTGTGAATGGGGAGGGAACTGGAGGGCAGGCTAGGGAGAGGAGAAACACAGGAGCAGGCTGTCCTGCAGAAGTGCAGATATGGCCACATTGTAAAGCCCACCTGGAAACAGTGAGTGGGAGAGGGAATTGGACTCTGGTGGAGCCACAGCCCTGGTGATCAAGTTGCCCCTTTGAGCTGCTGCTGAAACATTGCCCATCGCTGCCTCCTGGGAGGCGCATTCCGGCTGCACATCCGCGCACAGGCTGGGGTCCAGAGCCGGGCTGGGCAAGCTGTGCTTGTTCTTGTGGCAAACTGAGAAACGTTTTCTGGAATGCCTGTCTGTCTGTGTGTAATTAACCCCCTGGGGAGGCCTTAATTGCCTGGACAGCCGTGGTTTCCCAGTAGTACAGTGCTTCCCTTCCGGCTTCATTCCATCCCTTTCTTCCAGGAGCCTGTCTGGTGTAAAGGAGCGCAAACTTGGCTCTCTTTGAAAAGCTCTGATTAGTGCTTGACCTAGCAACCCTTGCTCCCCTTTACCCGGTGTCTGTGTGAGCCACTGACAGACCTTTCCTTGATAACACTTTTTAATTATTTTTAATAAGCCTGTCTTTGACAGAGATGCTATACCCTGTAAGTACCTGCTGGTATTTCCTTAGCAAATTTCATTGTTAACAGTATTTCCACCGCTTTCACTGAAGCTGTTAGGCAAATGTAGTGATACAAGGTAGCAGATGTTAGTCACTGTGGTTGTGTGTAGTGCCAGTGCTTTTCTCCAGACCGCTGCTTGTGATGGCATAGAGTTGTTCTTCTGGAGGTCTCTGTCCCTCTCTGTACCAGAGGAAACAAGAATTACCATCAAGGAGTGGATATGTGTTTTTAAGGCCTCCATGCTTGGGAAAGGTGAATATAAGTGACTTTCTTCTAAGTTGCATGGGAATTCTGTTGCAAAGTGAGTACTGAGGCCGAGGTCAGATGTGCATTTCTTCTTCATTCCTCCTTTAATTGTCTTTAGATGTACAGACCTGTGTCCACATGGATTTTTTTAATGGTAACTCGGGCTGCTGTCACAAGACTCACACTTACCAAGAGTGTATTCCAGAGTGAGTGCAGGAACATGTCTAGACCCTGAGCCAAAAGATGCACAAAGAAGTCAGAAATCAACACCCCTTTGTAATCATTGGGATTTTCTCTTTGCTCCAGTGATATTTTTTGGGTATAGTTTGTTTGTTTGTTTTGGCATTTTGGAGCGAGGGGGTTAAAAAAATAATTGCTCTTCCCAGGTTTTCCATTGATTGTGGCATTGTCAATGCCTTTTTTTTAAGCTCTCAAGTTGAGGGCTTAATTTTTTTCTGACACATTTATAATGCCTTTCAAAACTGCAACTTGTATTCAGTGCTTGTTATCAGGTAGAATTTTTCTGCTAAGGTTTAAATTGGATGTCACTGGATTTTATACAGGATGGTCTCTTGCTTTAGTGAATTCTTATTAATGGACTGGTTCTGCCTGAAATGGGAGGAAAATGACCACTAGATTGCATTACTTTCTCACATGAAGCAAGACAAAAGCATTTGTTCTATTTCACAGACTTTCTCAAATACTTTGTCATTAGGATAAACTATTTAAATAACAGTCTGAAGGAGGAAAGGAGCTACCTGCTTGCTTTGCAAGTGAATGAGAATAGTGAAGTATTTCCAAGTGAGGTGGAAATGTCAGATGATTTGGCTTTATTCTCCTTGAATAATTGAATACATCATCCTCTTCTTTCCTTCTTTTACTTCCTCCTTCTTCAGGACATGTGTTGTCTTCTAATAATTTCTATGTTAATACTTCACATCCTCTTCTCATATTATGCTAGTTTACTAAAAAGAAGAAGCTAGAAGTGGAGAATGTTAGTGGAGTTTGAGCTGTGGGGAAAAAACCCTCACAAAAATAGTCTGTCAGTTTTTTTCTGCCCTCAGTTTTTGTAGATGCCTCCTAACGCTGGTTGACAGTTTTACAAACTCTAGTGATTTTGCTGTGTGATTTTATTGAAACAGCTGCAGGAGTGGTGGAGATCCTATAATAAGCATAAAAATTAAAGCATTTCGTGCAGGATCTGCACCCTTGTGTGGTGTCAGCTAATTCTGAGATTTCCAGAACATGAATAGTTCCTGGTCTGCTTTCCAGCGTACATGGGCAGCTTGATGGGAGAGGATTGTTGAATCCAGGCTACAATTCATTAACTTGCACATTCAGCCCAGGAAATGGATTTGAGCACATTTTCTCGCCCTGAGCAGTTTCTAAACACTGTTGCAGAGCCTTTGTTACTCACACTTCCAACAAAGCCTCTGCAAAATGCACCCACCACTGAGCAGTTCAGCTTGTTGGGAATTGCTGTGTCAAGACCTGTGTTTAGCAGAAGAATGAGCCAGAAGAGTTACAGGCTTCAGTGTGCAATTCTAGCAACAGTCTTTGAAACTTCATGATTGAAGGGGTGAATTGTCTGTAGTGAGAGATGACCTCTCTATCCTCTTGGTAATGGTATCTAATAAGTTGGTGCTTTTAAAGTGCTGAGGCTGTTTAGTCTCTCCCTGATGAGCACATGTGGTGTGGGCTCTTCAGACATTTAGCCAGTTTTGAAAATATATCCACAGTATCTGTCGGTCCAAAACACTAAAATAGCTATTTAAATTTACCACTGCAGATTCATTCAGAAAATATCTTTTAACATTTGTCACAGTAAAAACCTGTCTATTCAAAGTGTCTCTAAAGAGTAAAAGTAGCGGTTAATAAGCATGGTCAGAACTTTAAATCTCTTCAGAAGTGGCAAAGCAGCTGAAGGCAATAGGTTTAAAAATAGTGTTACAGCAGCCTTAGCCTTTCGTGGTCCAAGTCATGTACCCTAATTGAAGAGGAGGAGAAGTGGGAGCAGAGTATTGGCTTACTGCAGCTAATTTTTAGCCCTCTTAGTGCTATCAGAATGGTAGCAGTGCCTCTCAAGTGCCCTGCTTTTGTCACCAATCAGTATACACAGGCTTCATCAATCTTCCTGCTCCGGCGCAGCACTGGGAAGGATGGCAGTAACAGTGCAAGGGGTCGTAATGAAGACAAATTGCTAAATCTGATGTGAGTGTCAAAATACATGGGCTGAGTGAAACACATTGGTTTCTATTTACTGTAGGTACACCAAGGGTACAATAAACTGTGTTACATGGCATGTATTTATATGCAGTAATTAGAGGGAAACATGATAATCTGCTGTAATTGGAGCCTTCTAAAAAGAATTCAAATTTCCACTCATTTAATGGCGAGCTGTAAATGTGAGGGGAATGTTAATAGAGGGATTATAATTTTATTCCACTTGGAATTTGGTCCAGAATGTCACTGTGGAAGTTGCTGCCGTGAAGTTTATGGCCACAGTTTGCAGGGAGGAGGAGGAGTTTAAAAACTTGCTAAGGGGCATTTAAAAATAGCACTACCTCTCAGTTCTTCCCCCAAACACCACACTGGTGGCTCAGCATTGGACCAGCCTGTGTTCACCAGCCTCCTCTTTTCCTGCAGCATCTCCCACACAAGAACTTGACAAATTTAACTTTGTTTTGTTGTTGAGCCTGCTCGCTTGGGCTGTAGCCTTTGCTGGTGGTGCTGCCTGAAGTCAGTGGTCCTTTGTGAGAAACTGGAACATTTTCTGAAGAATATAGGCAGCTGTGTGGCAATATGCTCATGTATATTTTTACAGGAGAATTACAAAAGCTGAAGTTCATTGGGTTTATGTGGCTGAATAGTGCTCTACAGCACATTGATTGCCTAAATCCTGGATTACAAGTCTGTGTAAGCATTTGTTTCATGGTTCTTTAGCATTGCCCACATTTGGCAGAGAAAGCTGCATTTTTTCTCAGTGACATGCTGGTGATGGTGTAAAAATGAGGCAGTGTGTCTGATTGAACATTTTGTCTGAGGTTTAAATGGGTCCAAAGGCACATGCCTTTCCCTTTTTAACACTGAAGCTTATCAGAAAATGCAAGGGAAGTTTAAAAAATAGGTAAACAGCCTCTTCTTTCCAGCTTGAGTTCAAAAAGTGTTACTGGCTGTGCTTGCTGGAAATAAGAGAACTATTTTAATTATTTTTGAGACACTTGAAAGTATTTCTGGTTGAACAGTTTGTTTTTATAGAGGCAGCTTTCTAAAAGGACAATGGAAGATGCATCAATGTCATCTTCAAATAGTGACACTGAACTTTATTGTCAACTTCAAAGTTAAGGGGAAAAAATAAAAGGAAAAAGGAAAGGAAGCAAAAAAGAAAAGAAAGAGGGTGGGGAGGAAAGAAAGGGAAGAAAGCAAACAGCTCTAAAGAAAATCAAAAACATGTTCATCTCGTATTACCTCTCCATGGGGTTGTCAGCAGAGGGGAAATCCACCTGGCCAGCGTGGTGTTAGATCTAGCAGAGGCATGAGCTCTGGGCTTTGGAGGCACAAACTGAGCTCACTCACCCCATGATGCAAGTTTCCTTCCTGCACCCCGTGTTCTTCTCCTGCACTCTTCAAAAACAGCCAACAACTTGCCAAGGGCAGGAGGTGACTGGAGGTTAAAACTGTCCTTCAGAGGCAGATTTACATATGACACTGCACACTGCTTCTCATGTGTATTTGGGCAGACAGGCTTACACAGCAAAATGAGGGGAAAGTCCTGGTGTGATCCATCTGTCTGCAGTGAAAAGTGGTCTCCTCAGCTAAACTGTTCTCTCTAACTTACGTGATCTGGTAAGATGAAGAATTATCAAGTGCATCACTGCAAATATTACTAATTGCATTGTTAAGTGAGTGGTCTCCGTGCAAGAGATATGAACAGAAACTTTAAACAGAAAAGAATTAAGACATTGTGTTTTTACAGATTACTCTCTTTTATTATTACAAATCACAATGGCTCCCAAATGTCCTATTATTTTAGATAATGTCTTGAGTAGTAACACAAGTAACAGAGCCTAAGCATTGGGAAAACTGAATTTAATAACACTTTTCTTCATGCACGCGGAATCTTAATTCTGTTTTCTTATTAAATAAGAAGAGTATCGCCTTATAAATTTATAATAATGGAGCAAATTAAGCTTGGATTGAAAAAATAAAATGAATTGTGTGTTTAAAGTCCTTAGTATTCCATGTTAAATTCAGATAGCCACTGGAAAATATGCCTACAATTCTGATGACATAGTATATATACCAAAGGGAAAGGGCAAGAATGGGTCTGTGTATATCAAATAGTGATATAGCAATGACCCTCAGCTCATTTTATTTACTCAGTGAAATACCAATAGCCTTGAGAGACTGGGTGTGCAAAGAATGTCTGTGACATTTCCATAAAATTTGTGGACTTCTAAGTCAACACTGAGGATGCTTTGTTTACTTTTTCACCTTATGCTAATGGCTGATTCCAATCTTTATTAAGATAATATTATCTTTTTTATTATCTTTTTAAGATAATAATAGTAATAATAATAATAATAACAATAATAATAATAATAATCTCATTCTTTAAACTTTCTCATTATTAGTTTGGTCCTCTTAAATTGTTTTGGACATGCTAATACCAGGATGGTGTCAAGGACAGATACACTGCTGACAGTTCCATTCAGTGCATTATTTATATCAGAGTACCTGACTCTGGCCTCTGGGAGAGTGTTTAAGCCATCCAGCTAATCTGTTACTGTGTGGAAGTTCTCACATGGCAGGATTTTAGTCCCACAATAAAAATCTCACGTTTGTTTGGTTGATCTATTTTATTGATATCAAATGCCAATAATAATGAAGAAAAGCATTCTTCTTTTCTATCTTTAATGAGCTTCCTAAGTAAAAAATCTTCATAACTTAAAATGCAAAACTGTGGGGTTTTGTTGTGAATGCTTGATGATTACAGGAATGAGCCAAAGCTTAGAGACCTTCTATAGGTGTAGTGTAAGCATGTGTTAATTTATTTGGTATTAATAATAATGCACAGCTCATGTATTATTTATTCCCTCCTCATCTCATAGAAAAGATTCGATTTTCACAGTTCATTGACATATGATGAGAGATGTACCATCTACAGTGGAATACTGCCCCAAATATATTTTTTACTAAATCGTGTTTCATTGAACAGTGACTCTGCTAGGAATGGGCAGGGAACAATTGGTATTATGATCCAGGATAAAAAAACTAATTAACGACCTATTTAGATAAAAATCTAGCCCAGTATCAAGAGAGAGATAATTTTGCAGGTGCTCATTCAAGTTCATGTTTTGAAGAGCTTGGCCAGATCAGAGTCATCCAGGGCTGAGGCTTTGGTTCATACACTGCTGTCTGCCATGGTGTCTCATTAGAAAAATCACATTTCTGATTGCCTAGAGTTTTGCTTTAGTCAAGGAATGATTTGCATATATCTGACATTAGCAGAGGGAGGGAGGGAGGGAGGGAGGTTGTTTTACAGATTTCATGAATCATTGACCTGAACCATTGGGTCATGAAATGAAGAAATGAATATCTGCAAAGCCCAGCTCTGTTGGCTTTTTCATGCTGGGTATCAAAATGCCTCTTTTAGGATTTTCCTTGTAGACCCACAGCATTCTAGCAGCAGGCCTTGGCTCTAAGCACTTCATCATGGAAGCATGGAAGGAGATATTCAGCTTATAGACTTTGCATGCTATCCAATCAGGCATTTTCCAAATCTTCTAAAGGCATAACAGAAAAGATGCAGTTGTGCCAGGAAGGAAATCCAGCCTGCAGTTAGCCACCCTGCAAGGTTCTGAGCATCTCCTGGGAGCCTAGGGGTGTATCAGCACTTCCTTGACCCTCTGGACATAATTAAAATCTTACTGGACTCAGCATCATGGTGTAGTGCAAGAAAGTTACCTTAGTTACCTTAACTAGCATTATATGAAGACATGTGTGATGTCACTGTGGAGAGGGGATAGTGTTATGCTGGGGGCTAGTTCAATTTTTTTTTCTTATCCTGAGTGGTGTGCTTAGTCTGGCTTCAGTAGCAATGATTTTCCTAAACTTATCCCCTAAAAATCCGAGGATAAGAGAATTAGACATTGGTGCCCATGGCTGCATTTCCTCAGGTGTGTTGGAAATGGATGAGTGGATACATGAGAGAAAAGCAATTTAAAATATACTCAATACCTCTCTCTTCTCTTTGCAGAACTATGAGATAGCAGAGCATTAGATCAATGCAGATGGGTGGAAAAGTATTAAAACATCAAGTTTTATTGCATGCTTCGAAAATTAGGTCTGCACTTGTGTTAAATGTTGTTGAAACAGAGAGGGATGTATTAGTGGTCTTCCTTCTTGTTTTATAAATCATTCCTCATGCTAGGCTTTACTAATCATTCCTCATGCACTGGCAAATTCTGTGGTTAATCTATATCAAGCTTTTCTTTTCAGTCAGGATTAAGAAGTTTAGTCTAATGTTGCTTTCTCACTGAGGGATTAGCTCATAGATTAGCTCAGGGATAACAGGTTTTTTTCTTCATTGTATGTTTCTTAAGATCTGTAGGTCCCTTTTTTATGGGCTGAAGCCCACCTACCATGCCCAAATTGGTCTCATATATTCTTTCAGGGTGTCTCTCTTGCCAGGCTCTGTGCTTGGTGAAACAAAGACTCATTGTGCAGGGTGCACTGCTTTGCTAAGTCTTCACATTTTTATATGAATGTACCAATGTTTTAATCTTCTGCAGAAGCCACAGGAAATCTTTCACATGATTCAAATCTATTTTAGATATACAGTGCCTTTGTGTGAATTGTCTGCTTTAGTGCAATATCATGTTTTTTGTAGCATGGGTAATGCCCATCAGCTGCCAGGCTGTGAATTTATGTCTGTAATGTTTGAGCACACAAACATGCATGCACATACACACATTTTGCAGAAGTCTCATTTTCCTGCCTTCTCAGCTAAGACCAAGCTGAGAGTCCAATGTAGGGCAGGGGATCATCTTCCTCCTCAGTTAGGAATGCATTGCATCTCTACTAAAATCCTTTCTGGGCATAGGGAATCCTAGTATGCTTTTTAATTAATCCATCATTTAGAAAAATGCCCTTAAACAAGATTTGCATCCATTTGTTCTTTTCTCCCAGGGTGATCTGTTCTCAGCTGTTCCAAATTCAGGCTTGTTATTGCTAAAAAAAAAGTTGATTCTGGAATTTTTTCACAGCAGCTTCACTTGCCACCACCATTTATATGCACCAAATCCAACCACACTGCAATACTCTGTGTAGGGATCCCAGCACTAACTCTCCAATTCTGTTGTCTTGAGTGGCCTTTGGGTTGATTTGACACATGCATCAGTGCTCTGTCCTCTGAATTTTTAGGTTTTTTGTCTTTCCCTTAATGCTTTTCTTTTTCAGGGATTTATCATTTTCATACATTAAAAACTCAGCATTTCACAAAACTGCCCCCACCAGTCCATGCATATGATGAGAACCTTTTCCCAGTACACAATGAACACACAACATTTTCTTTGAGCCTCATCACATCAGTGTTCTCACTGTAGCCTGTAATGTCCTTCAATATAATTTATTTTCCCTCTTTTTCTGATCTTTCAGATCTTTCCCACATCACCACACTGTCCCTCCACCATATAATCCTTAAACTTTCATATTGATCAAGAAGGATATAGTGGACAGGATAGGAAAATGCCAAGTGATTTGAAAAAAATTGTGCTGTTTGGGGTTTTCTTTTTTCATTTTAAAAGTAATTTGTTATGGCAAAAGTGCATCATTGTGTGAAATGTGCTGAAATAAGATTGGAGTTCTCAGCATAATTTGTAACATGACACAAATTAAGGTATTTACAAGATACCTAGAGATAATAAAACCTCTAATCGGGTTGAGAATCAGTTTACTAAGCATAATTGACACTTTTTTTCTCCCTAAATATATTATCACAGAGCATAAGAATCCTAATGTTTTTCTTATCTGACTTGAGCTTGATAATAATCAGAGACCAAACAGCTATTTTGCTTTTTACGAAGATATGATTTAAACAGAAAAGTACAAAGGCCCTGAAGCATCAAGTGCAAAGAAATCGGCCCTCAAAACCAGTAATTTTCTTTTCACAGTCTAACAAATTTCAGTTGTCAAGAAACAGATTAATCTCATAATTCTCAAATGTGATATTGCTGTTTGCTAATCTCTCATGATACAGAGACGTTGAAAATGTTATCATAGCAGTCCTAAAGTACATTTTATGGTTTGGCAAAAAATAATGCTTTCTTTGGCAAGGAATGTTCTAAATATTCAAAAGCGAGGATTAACATGAGCACTTGAGAGCAAAAATGTCAGAATCAAAATAATGAGTTATTTTTTTCTCACATTCCATGGGAAAGTAAAAAATACAAATATTGCTAATAGCAGTCTGTCAATTCATGGCTTTGACTTTTCTGAGTTCCAGCATGTTCTCTTTAATCCAGGTACCTGTAAATAAATTCATATTTTCTTCCACAACCTCAAATATATTTTGTTTTCCCATTGTTTTTTGTTGTCTTCCACTATCCTTCCAGATAGTTATTAGGGTGTTGTATAAACTAAAACAAGTTTATACAAGTTCTTAACTCTCAGATTTTAAAGACTTCATTTGGAAAAAAAAAAAAGGGGGGAGAATATAAAAACATTGCCATGCTTTTTTAAAACCCTAACTCTTGACCACAGTTTAAAAAACACTTGGAAAATTTCCACAAAATCATGAATTTCAGAACACACATTTTAGCTAAGCAGAGCTTTATTATCTGGTACACCAAAGTATGCCAAAATGGCATGATATCTGGTGACTGAGAGGGACAGAAGGCAGTGAGGGATGTCTGTTAGCATGGTCTCAATAGACCATAATTTCTAGCAGAAGGAATCAAAATATTAACTGACACGTGAGATTAATTTGCATTTACTCCCTATCCTCCTCACCAAAACCCTGTTGTTCAAATGGACCTGCACAAACTCTCTCTGTGTAGCTTTGGACATATGTTTGTGGGATTGAATTGAATACTAAAGCCTGTTCTGTCTTTCCCACTGGCATTTACCAAGTATGTGTACAGTTAAGGATCTTTCACTATTTTTGTTGCAGCACACTAAATACTGCCTGAGTGCAGTCCTCTCTGCAGCACCTCAGCTGGGGAATGACATTTAAAAAGTAAAATAATACTTTCTTTGAATGCCTTCTCTTCAGGCATTCAGTCCTCATAATATCCAACTCTCAGTGTGAAAGTATCAATTGAAAGCTGTGGCTTTTTTAATAAAAAGAAGTCTGAAGTGTACTAAAGATGTGTTATTTCTGCAGCCCTGGGAGGGTGCCTGATGATGGATCACAGTGGTGATGGGATGCCCAACTTCCAGCAAGCTGCTCAGGTCCCAAAAGAAATCCTTGCTGCTGCAGCACAGTGCTCAGCATGAGGCAGTCATTTGTCCAGCTTCCTGACAAAGCACATTACCCAGCTCAGGGCTGTGGGCTGTTTTTCAGCTCATTCAGTTCTTGCAGAGTTAATTTTGTGTCCCCTTCCCTCTCCTCTAAGCTATAGCTGAGAGCTACCTCATGGCTTCCTAACTTGAGACACATCCCTGGTTTCTCTGGAGTGCAATAAGCTCCACTAGCCCTTGAATGCCTTAAAGGTAGTACCTGAATAAATTACACATTAGTGCTCTGTTTTCTCGAGGTTATTGAGAGCGCCTTCACCAGATTTACGTTCCGAAATAGGAACTGCACTTGAACTTCACTTGATTGACAAACTGCCTCACTAAGCCTGTAAATCAGTTTTACATGTTTTGTCATATGAGTAATCTGTGGATTAGATCTGCTCCTAATACTCCATTTCTAAAACTGGATGCGCTTTTGGACCACAAGTTTGTTTATATTTTGTATGGGATTTCTCAGAGGGAGCAGTGGCAGCATCTCTAGGTGGTGTCAACCAGGGCTCCACATCATGAACATCTGCAGCAGTGACCCAGCATTGTCCATGGGGATTAGTGCTTGGGGCTGGCATATTTGATTTGCCTGTGCCAAGGGGTAACACCTCCTGCACTGGTCCTGACAGGATGTACTTGTGCTGTTCAAGACCTCCCGTAAATCAGGAGCTTCCTCACGGCTATTTCCAACATGGCTATTTCTATACCCTGCGCCTTTAACACCTCCTGGGACAGTCTCAAAAGCAAAGCAGCTCCTGAAACTTTACTTTTTCAATCTTTTCTGCTAAAAGCCAACAAAGCAACTCATTAGAAGTTCCTTCCTTCTGCTTCCTCCTTTTGTTCCCTTCACCTAGCGAGGGCTAATTGGAGGCCCATAAAATGAGTCCGGGGAAATTAACCCCCTTCTCCCATACATCAGTCCTGCACTCCCAAATTGGGCATATTGTCTCATGCAGTGTTTTATTGTCCCCCAGACCACATTATCAGGGAGGCAATCTCACAAAGGTTAATAGCATTACTTGGTTGTCTCTCCATCTGACATTCCTGCTCGCCACTCTAAATCCAGTCGTTTCACCGCTCGCTTTAGACGCCTCTGCTGCCGTTAATTGGCTGCTGCTTCCCACTGACTTCAAACTCAGTTCTATAAATCGTAACTACTAGTAGCTGATTGTCCCTGCTCTTAAGTTTCATTTCACAACTGGGAAACGTATGTGTGAGTTGATATACCTGTCTTTTCAACCCCACTCTTTGACATTTGCAGTCCAATTATCGGTCACCTTGGCCATCCGCTCGGTCCGACTGTCCTCCCGTTGGTATGCTGTGTGTCAACACCTGCCCCATACACTGCCCTAATGGGAAAATAAACAGTAAATTATGAGCCTGTATAAATCCAATAAAGAGTAACTTTGACTCCATAAGCCATGGAAGTGAAACTGAGGGGTTTTAACTCATTGCTGGTATCCCAGGCTGGAATTGCTGCTCTGTATTTTTAGAGTGTCACAGCTTACTAGAGTCAGGCTAGATATCTATCTATTGAGGGCCATGGTGCCCATGCAGTAAGAAAATGAACCTTAAGGGCTAGGCATGTTAAGATTTCTGTATTACATTCTTGAATCAATGGTTGTCATCAGTAGAAAGGAGTAAATTTATATTAATCATTCTTGATTAAATATTTCCTTTCTGCAAATAAAAAGTATGCTTCCTAAGCTCTACTCACATTTTACATTTTATTGACCCTTTGCACAGCAGTGAATGCCATCCTGTGGCTGCAAAACCCAAATGCATGTTAAAGACTAATTCTGCAGAAGAATCCAAGCGCTAAGAATATTTTAAAAGTTGTGATCTTTTAAAATTCCTCCCGCACTGCAGGAGTGGAATACCATCTTATTATTATTCCAACACATAAAGATCCCTTTCCAGGACTCCAGGCACTGTGCAATTAATTAATTATAATAATATTAATTGATTAATTAATATTAATAACCTGAACATTTTAATGTGTTCCAAGTGTTATTCTGGGAAATTAAGGTTTTGGGACAGGATTTTTTCTTTTCAACACATTTGGGATATTATAACTTGGGGACAGCTTTTCCTGTTGTATCGTTACCCCAAAATGACTCTGTTCCCATACACACACCTAGTTATTTATGTTGGCAGTATGGTCTTGACACATTCTGAAAGTTTTTCGTATACATCGCTGTTCACAGGATCACTGGCTCTGTGTGTAACAGATTGAACAGGAAAAAAAAATCGTGCTGAAGAAAATAATTGCATGTGAAATTGCTGTTTCTTAGAAGCAAACAGAAAATCCCGCATTTGCCTGGGCACTAAATAAGATTGTTCCCAGTCAGTTATCAGCACACAGTGGTGGTGCTGCAGTGGTGCACACCTTCCCTACCCTTTAGCTGAAGGGTCACAGCTCTTGGGTACTCACCCAACTGAAGCCCAGGGCTCGGCAAAAGCTCAATGAGAATTAAAACCACTGAAATGAGGTTGTTGAGCTCTGGATGCCATCCAGTTCTCACCAAAGTCAATGGGAAAATTCCCATTGATTTCCGAGTCTGAGGGTTTCACAGCTGGCTACTACTTCCCTACCAAGAAGGTGTCTGTAATTATTTGGCTGCTCACACAACATGAGGGTGGTTTTTGTCTTTACACTAGCTCTGTCTGTCTCCAGTTGTGCACTATCTGCCTACCCCACTGTCCACAGCATGGCTGGGGAGGCTGAGACTGTTCTCAGGTGTCTGTAGTGATTTTTAGAGATTCAGCAGAGCTGAGAAAAGAGCTAACTGACTTAGTGAAAGAGGGGATTAAAGTAAACCTGCTCCTAAAGGTACACTTAGCTTGTGTCAGTCTTGTCTAGTGAGAAAGAGCAAGGTTTGTGCTGTGTCTGGGGAAACACAGAGTCCTGCTGCACCCATCAGGGAAGGGGATGATAGCTCTCATCCTTTATCCTTAGAACAGTTACCTGAACTTCAGTTTCACACCTTCGTACTGAACACAACATCTGAGCCCGTTTTCCAAGCTGGGAAATCAATGTGCAAAAAGTAAAAAAGGCAATTGGTCCAAGAATATGAGTTTTACTTCACAATTGGAATCTTCATTTTTTTCCCCATGCTGATTGATTCTCAACCAGCTTGTAAAATTGACCCCATGCCAATATAAATTAGCTAGTAGATATTTACAGGACATATAAAATCAAAGGCAAGTAGAGGTTGAGATAATAAGGCTTGTCTGTGTTGCCTGTTAGATGAAAGTGTGATTAAATATGGCCCAATTAATGCCTTTTATCTGTCCAAAATTGATTTGTAACAGAAAGTTGTGAAGTAGGCATCAAGAAGTCAAGTAGAACTTTTTATTACTAAAATCAAAGCAACTATTAATGTGATTTACTTTAACCTGGTCTGACAAAACCAGGATGATATTGTGATTAAAAAAATCTGCCTTGGGAAGAACCCCAAGAACAAGGCTCCGTATTCATGCTTATCTCCTTCACCTTATTTTAATTACTTTTCATACTGATTTTCTGAGAAGTTTTATACTATTTTGTAAGATATTTTAGGATGGAATCCTCATCTGACTCCAAAAATTACTTTATTCAAATACGCATGAATAATTGCTATGATATTGTCTTCTAATTTGATTAAAATTTTACTTTGCACCTCCTTGATAACCAAAGAAATGACTGTCAAATAATTTGATTATCACCAAAAAAAAAAAAAAATCATATCTTCTTTTTTTTTCCCTTTTTTATTAATGAAAACAGTCACTGCAATCTTCCTGGGTGACTATGCAGTAAACACAGATAAATTTCTGAGGCCTAAACCATACATTTTTGCTTTTTGCAATTTAAAATATCTCTAAAGGATATTCAAAAATTGGGAAAAGCCTGTATCGCTTAAAAGTCTGATTTATATATTTTCTACACAGCTACAAAATCAATTTTTATTTATCAATTTTTTAACAGGTAAGCTTTATTTTGAACATAAAACTGTGGAAGCTTCATTTTTACTGAGAAAAAACTAAATTGCATTTAAATGTCAGAGGCTACTCATCAGTCTGTCAGCTGTAAAACTGTCTTTGAAACTTTTTACCTGTGTGTGTGGATGGAGAGCACTCATTTCTTGAATATTGTGGAAAAACAGTGTAAGATGAAAATTGGCTTTTTTCAGCATTGCTGATGGGACACAAAGGCTTTTACATTAATATGAATGGTTTTGGCTTTGCCTGCTTTGGTATTGATCAAAGGTTTGTTGGTAAGTGATGAGTTCAAAGATAGAGATTTTTTTGCGGAGGGGAGTTTGGGGGGTGGGCTCTAAGTTTCTATCTGTAGTAAAATTGCAGAATTAATCACCAAAATTGCAGTTGTACAATGTGTGTTCTTCAGTGACCGAAGATCTTGGTAAACTTGTCCCTGCCTGACTTGGGGAGCTGGAATGCTTCTCCTCCTTTTGCTCCCTCATTGCCATTGCTCACTGCCATCTGCCTTTTGGGGGATTGGTTTTCTTTTGGCAGCTCATTTTAAACCCTGATTATTTCTGTAGCCCTGTTCTTAGCACAGATGCACAAACAGTTTATTGGTGGGTGGAGGTGGCTGCAAGTGGATGACAGGGGAGGAACGTCTGGAGGAGGAGCTGGAGATGGGGCTGGATTTGTCTTGATCTGATTTTCAGCCAGAGACAAGGTGGTGTCATCCCCTGTTGGCACAGCCAAGTGCTGCTGAGGGGTTAAAAAAAAAAGAAACTGCTGCCTTTCTTTTTGAAATCCCTGGTTCTGCTTTATATAGAAGCATAGAATTTGGAGTGTTGCTATAAAGTGTTCCTATAAAGTAAATAAATAATATATGCAGTATATGCAGTGTTCCTATAAAGTAAATAAATCTAAGGAACTGCAGAGTATATCTTTCTTCTCAATGCTGGCCAAATAAACATTTTACCTCCTCAGGAACAGCAATGTTGTTTGGAAACTGACCATCACAGAGCCTCACCTGAGGATGTTTCATCTATCAGAGGGCAGTGGATGTCAGCGTGACAAAAATTGTTTAGAAGTGAGTTTTTATATTATAGTTTGGGACACAAGATGATTATTCCCTTTGAAGATTGAAGGTCTCAGTTGAAGTTATTGCTTTGTTGTAACAGAAGCTTCTGCCACAATATTTTTAAGGGTGCACAGAGCAAGCTCTTTCACACTATGCCTTTTCCTAGAGGACCTTCAGCAGCTTGTTCCACATTAGCATGAGGCAGTGCTGCTGATTTAGTGCCAGACAGATGGAGGGCTATTGCCCCACACCTGCTCTGAATCTGAGAGTTTCTGCTAAAGGAGCTGAGAGTTAATTCCCTGTCAGTTTTGATATCTGGGGATCTGTGCCACAAACTGACATGGCTGCACACCCAAACAAGGATATAAAGGAAATACTGTTGATTAGTTAACTCCATGGTGACTAGTACAATGGCTTGATTAAATTTTGGCAATAAATCACCATGTATTTTTTGAGCAGGGCATGTCTGTTGATAGTTAAAACATAACATAAATTATTAATAGCAGGAAAACATCTTGGAAGCATGGATAACATTCTCTGTCTTTATTAATAGCCAGAATGTTTTTCTTACATGATTACACATATTGACTGGTCTAGTATGAAAAAATGGATGTTTGGAGATATGTAACAATCTTCATCATTTTGGGGAAACTGAAGAAGGTGTTTGTTTCCTTCTTATAGTGAAGATGAGAATCAAGTAACTTTTGTGGATAGAAAATGAAGAGTAATTGAATCTTTGAGAAAAGAGCAGTGTGGTGAGCTTACAAGTTGATGTGCGCCTCCTTTGAAGCACAAAAACTGAGAGCTGCTGTATTTCCTGAGTGCTAAGATAAGATTTTTGGAGAAGGGCATTATCTCTAGAGGTAGATCTGATAGAGGGGAACTTATCAATATTTAATCACTGGTGTTTCTTTTCACAAGAAAAGCAAAATCCACAAATGGCTGAAGTAGATATTGAGGTATGAATCAGATTAAAATTGACATAGAGAGTACTACTAACATTAAACTGCAGGCATGTCTTGATTTTTAAGCTTTATGTTATTTAAATCTGCTTGAAGTGAAATATTCTCACATTTGACTATTCATTTTCTGTTCACAAAACTCTCAGATTGTAATCTTCCCTTTCAGCAGGAGCTAAACACCTTCTTCAAAGTTTACTGTGAAGATCAATAGGCAACTTTTATCTTCTTTCTCCTTTAAGGGCTATGATGGTAGTTATCTTTCTCCTTAGTTGCTGTTTCTCAAGAGGTTTCATATGCCTAAAAAATAATTTTTAAGTAATTGCATATCATACTTTATCTTGTTTGTAAGGTGCCAGTCTGAAGGTGGGTAAATTTTCTCTGACAGGTATTATCAGGGGACAGTTTGGAGTGTATTCTGCTTTTCAAGTCTTTCTTCATTATATATTTAGCAAGACTCATTACTGTAGCCTCATGAGCAAAGAGAGGAAGCTCGTAATGTACTTAAAAGACCTTTACAATTTTTGTTTGGAGACTGAGGTTGATGCTCTTACTGTGATCATCTCAAATTTTCCAATTTTCTTGTGGCACACTTTGCAAACTGCTGAACATGGGGTATGGTATGTGCAGTTTCAAGGTGCTGTTATCACCTAGAAGGTCAGAAAAAGTCTTGGTTGAGCAATGCTTTTCCTTACCCCAGAGGATTTCTGCTGAATCTTAGGTGACCACAGTGCAGTTAGGCAGTAGAGGTAAAGATTTTCTGTGTTTAATTCCACCAGTGGGAATAAATTCTGCACTTCTGGAAAGTGACTGCCCTGGAGTCACTTCTGGACAAAGTTTTATCTACATTTCATCAAATGCAAATTATGAGCTCAACATTCCTAAGGATTATAGTTTTCTTTTTACTCAGGGAAAGGAAGGGGAAGGTGCTTTCTGAGGCTGCCTGAAGAAGTTGCCTTTAACACATGACAGGCTGCTCTGTTTTCTGGAAATCTAATGGAGTAATGGTCGGTTCTGCACTTGGCATGTATTGATTGAAGAACACTGTATAAATAAAGCCTGATGCACAAAGGTCATCAGGATCTCCAAACTCTAATGAAATTCAAAAGCAATGCTTGTGGAAAACTGCTGTTTTTCTTTTAGAGGGTCACTGTCAAGAGTTATGCAGATTCTTCCTTTTATTGCTACTAAATCTGAAATATAAGTCTGTAGTTTCTTTACAGGGACTTGTTTACTGTTTCTGTTTCCAAAAAGCTTGCAGAATAAAGTGTGACACAGGATAAATGTAATAGATGTAGTAGTAGTGGTTTTGGACTTTTAAATCACCCATTCTGGTACTGCATTCTGCCAGGTCCTTTGGTTACCATCTACTGATCTCAGCATTCTGAGTCTGACAAAAGTGAAGATTTGAAGCCTCTAAGGCTTTCTTCAGTACACTCTTCTAATATTTAGGTTTGCAAATACTACAGGGAGCATTTAACTCCAAATGAAAAAGTCTGCCTTCCTTCCTTTCTTCCTGTCTTTTGGCAGTACAGCACTGAAATTACCTGATGTCATCGTTAATTCTCAAATGGTTTAACAGACCATTATGCATCATTTTCTAGCTTGAGTGTGGCTGGAAGCCATTGACATTCCTAATCAAACACCTAGAGTGTTTATGTCAGTAATAATGTCTATTTAAAATGTACTCTAAATTATTTATTTTTCATATCTGGCCAGAGTGAATGCATTAATTTTTTTTTACAAAGATTTCCCAGATTAGCATATTGTAAAGGAAATAAGGAAAGATGGATCATATTGATATGATTGGAACTCTTTTGGACAAGAAGTATGATTTGTCTTTTGGGACAGGAGCACATCCTATTAGAATAAGTGAAATAAGCACTTTACCCATTCTTTTCCCACAGTTGCTAGATAAGGGATTAGAAAGATAAAGTATCGAGTTTGCTACAGCTAACTCAGTATTCGTTTTGAAGAAAAAAGAAAAGAAAAGAAAAAGTACATTTATTTTTCCTCTCATATTCTGTATGTCTTTGAGCTACACTGCCTTCACCTAGTGGCAATAATCTGACGTGTAGCTCAGTAACAGCATGCATTTCAGAAAAATATTTCCTTGTAAGAATTTAGCCACGAGTTTAGTCTCTCTCTGAAGTCGGCAGAGATAGTAATTCAGTGCATTTGACTTTAAAGTTGTATTCATCCCTCGATGAGCTCTCCTTTATAATCTTTCACTTCTCCTACTCGGGCTGAATTCCAGAGATTTACAATAGGTATTGCAGCTCGTTTACACGTTGGCAGAAGAAACAAACCCATTACTCACTAACAGCAGGGGTATGCCTTAACCCTCCGGCTCCCTTTGATCATTTTTCTGCCTTCAGTAGCTCAACCAGATTCTCTTTTCTAAGGTTTTCTGAAGCAAAATTAGCATTTCTTCTTGGGGGAAGGGAGAGACTTTTACCTGAAAACCTCTTTGTGCACGCTCCTTTGATGAGGCACAAGCATCTTAGCTCATTTTATTTTGCATTAAGCAGTTATCACACTATAAAAATAAACAAGCAAATATGGCATCTTCAGCTTTTTGCAATGCTAATGACAGTGATGTGACAGTTCCTCATAATGTAAATATTGGGTAGTCTAAGTATTTCTTCCTGCCAGAGAATGATATGGAAAAAGATATTTGTTCTTCTCAAGGCTTGATGACTCATATTAAACACCTGCTAATTGTCTTGTACTTGTTGAGGTAACATCCCTGCTAGCTACTCCCTCCAGCTGAGTTAATAATTACCTTGGAAGTCATGAGCTTTTGTTAATGAGACTCGATATAGTACTGGTAATTCAGGAGGGTGGTCCTCACAGTTGTATCTGTATTCTGAAAGATTCAAGAACTACACCTTCTCCAATTAAGTGTCACAGTCTGACTCATAGGAGGAGTGACTGGAGGCAAAATTCCTTTTGTGACCATTGCTGAGGTCTGGTAGGCTGGATTAGGCTGGATTATTAGGTAATACTTCCACAGTAGATGTCTCCTCCATGCCTTCTCCATAGTCATAAAAAGAAGAACTTCTCACATCTACCATTCCAGCTGTGGTATGTTAGCAGTCAATGTCAGTCTTCATTTTCACTGAGAAGGTTCACTTCTATGGAAATCCCTTTGTAGCTGCTCTGTGGACATGAACACAAACATGAATATCTCTCAGCCTCGTAGGGAAGGGAGTGTTAATGCCTATAGAGCAAACCTGCTGAAGTAGATCCTGCAGAAGAAGTGGAAATTGTTTTACTTGGAGAGAAAATTCTGTTATTACACTGAATTTGTCATACACTGAAGAAGGAGATATTTTAATGCATTTTTCTCAAAAAATACATATCTGATAGAAGTAAAGGGAATTTGGGGAGGCCTTGTCCTGGTCCATCCAGCTAAAGGAAACATTGTAAGGGAGGTGTGACTGTTGTTACTTTAGCAAAGAAATTCCCAGGTAACCAGTATCTGCATGTGTCTTGACAGACATATTTTGGTTAAGTCATGGGCATTAAAGCAAATGCTCATTTTATGGAGAAAACTGTAGTGGAACTGGTTGTGAGAAAATGGCAGCGATCTTAGGATTTCACCATGACAATATATAATAATTTGTTTTATTTTTGTTGTCTGTTGCATTCAGGCCCTATTAAATATGTAAACATAGTCTTTTTAAGACATTCCACCCTTACTGAATGGACCAACCCTTTGTCTGAGTAGTCAGGGAGTGCAAATTCAGCTGCTTTCATGGCTGTGTCCCAGCTTTGGGAGGTTGTTCTCTCTTTAGGCTGTCCTGACACAGCATGAGCAGCAATTTCTAACCAGTGCAGCAGAGGGGACAGGCGCTGTCCTGGTCCATCTCAGCTGCACGTGGTCAAGCAGCAGCTTGTCTGCAGCAGTTGGGTCTGGATACCAGACTCATCACACAGACAGGAGAAGGTGTTCACCCTTTAGGAAAGCACATGCTGACCAAGCAGCTGTTCCCCATCTCTGCTGGGAAAGCTGTGATCTTTGTCCTTACCCTTCTCCCATACTGATTACTGTGAGTCACCTCTTGTTGGGTTTTCAATGACACATCTTGACAATGTATTGAAACAGTCCTGTCTCAGACTGACAGATGAATGACAGATGTCACTCAGATGTCATTCATCTGCATTACCTTTATCTGTGTTCTTTTTCCTACCATGCTACCTGCAGGTTTCTAAACAAAAGAACTTCACCAGTCTTTAATTACAGCTTCTTTCCTGAAAGTTCTCCTGTGCCTTGCACATCTGCCTTTTGCATTTCCAGAGATACCGGCTGTGAATTAGCTTTGTCCTAGGAACATCCTAAACTCCTTCCCCTCCCTGGTTACTCTTTACTGTAATTTCCAGCTGTTCAAGAGTTTAGCTAAGAACTGTGGTAATGTTTGAGTTGAAATTGCCTTGGTTAGAGGGGCCCCTAAGTGCTGGTGTGATACTGTGTCCTGATGGAAATGGTATTTGCAGAGTGATGTGCTGAATGACCTCTCTGCTTCTCCCCGTTTTTGTCTGGGAACAATTCTGAACTGGCAGCAATTTCTTGGTTTGTTTTAATGTGTTGTCATGGTGGCTTTTTTTCTGTAGGGGCAGAGGAAATTTTTGCAGATCTTTTACCTTGCTTATGGCTGGAACCTGAATAGCCAGGCTGGGGTCAGGATGATGGAGCACAGAAAAGGAATCAGCCAGGGTGCAGATTTACATTTGGGGAAATAATCACATCACTGGCGTGAGGGAGGCTTAATTAATTTACATGCCTGCAAAGAGAGAAGTTCAGCTCCTGTGTCTGGCATTCAGAGCTTTTTCAGTGGAGCTGCATCCTGTAATTTTGAAAAGTTTTGAGTTTCACCCAGACAAAAAGGCTTAGCTGGTACCCAACATTTTCCTCTCCAGGGATGTGAAGTTTTAGCCCAAGTAGAATTTACTAACTTCAGGCCATTTTTCATTATTTTTCATTAATTAGCTGTTATTTTGTGTTATTGCCATTACTCTTTCCTGTTAGCTGTCAGCAAATATTTTCTGTGCAACATTTCTGTTATCGAACAGATTCCCCCCCAAGTTTGGGCTTACAAACCAAACAAATGCATGCAAATATTTGCTGCCACAACACCATGCTAGTCAGGATTTCGGCAGTAATGTGACAAACTGTGAGAATGTACTGGTAAGACATAAGGATGCTTCACTTCTTAAACAGCATAGTTTTTTGACTGTTTATACCACTGTGGTTTTCATAGATTTTATTGACATAGTTGGTTGTAAACCCTTTATCTCACTCACACACATTTTTTGTTGATAACTGCTAGTAGGTTGAAGAAAATGTCTTTAAAAAAAAAAAAAGTTGTATTTTTTCAGAGAACAAGAGTTTCCAGAATCTCGCTAGTATTTTTTAATGCAAAAACATTACTCCCTTAAAAAGCATCTTGTTGATATTTTTTGAGTTTGTGTGACACTGTTTCTATGCAATACAGCCTGTACTGCTTGTCATCAGTGGTTATTTTATCTGTGGAGATACCCAAAAAAGGTTTTTCTTGGTTAACTTGTGGCCTTGCCTAGAGCTTTGCTGGTTACAACATAGTAGAGCAGAAATAGAGGTGATCATCAGTGAAGTGGAGAGGCTGAGGTCCCTGGTGGTGTGGTTCTCACCCTGTGGAAAGGCAGATTCACAGCTGTGTGTACAGACTTTCAGCACTGTTTTGGAAAGAGTTGGTAGTGGGAACTGGATGGTTCAGTACACTGATAGTGGCATGGGTCTTCTTCCCACACCCCTGTGCTGGTGTCTGGCAGATGTCAGGCTGCAGGATGGGTCTGATCCCCATCCAGCACTCTGCAAACAGCTGTCCCCATCACAGGAGTGGTGAGCCCAACAACTGCTAATTGCCAAAGCGACTCAGCACTTAGGAAACTCTACTACAGTCTTGGCAGAAAGAGGCCTGAGACTAGTATGTGTTGTTGGGAGGATGGTGCCACTCTCCAAGTGGATTTTGGGCTGTTTGGGGAGTTTACATTGCCACTATATGTTGCCATGCTCCTCGCTTTTCTGTAAATGAGCTGTTTCAGTCCCTGAGGCTGTCAGTCTGCTCCCTTCCACTGCATCAGTTTTTAAACACATAGGTTAAAGACTTTATCCCTTTCCTGTATTTAACATTCTCATAGAAAACACAATTTTTCTGCTGATATCAGTGTTAAACTGGGGTTACTCTAAGTTTAGACTTTACACAAGGATGGGAAAATGCCAAGGGATATTATTCCCAGAAAATTTTGCTTTGCCTAACGACTGGACATCAGGACTATAGGATTTGCAAGGGAGCACAGGAAGTTTTAAGGAAAAATAAAACATCAAGAAGTTACCAGCAAACCACTTGATGTGCAGTGATCAGTATGAGCAGAGAAGGGTATTTAATATCTTGGCTCACTGTCATCAGAAATTGCTACTGTGGGATTTGGCGTGTTACCATATGTAGCTGAAAATGAAATTTGAACTTCTTTCATGCAAACAAAAATAACTTTCTGCCTTATTTCTTTCTCATTAAAAATGCAATCGAAATATTGAGGGAGAAGTTTGAAACATATTGATTTCATTTTGAAGGCATATTATTAAATCTCTTGAGGGCTTGTTGATCTTGAATCATTTCATTTTCATAGTGTTTCAGATTGAAAATTATTAGTGATTCTGTTTAAGTTGCAGCTAAATTACTAATTAACTTTCATCTCAAAGATTTTATTTCTTACGTGTTTCTGGCAGCACAGTGCATTCTCTACACAATGCAGCAGAAATTTTTTGTTACCTGCCTCTCTATGCTCCTTATAATCTTATAAAGCAGGTTTGGAATTAATGAGCTGTCACATCTTGGGTAATGAATGAAAAGAGCTGACAGAAATCCTTTTGTTGTTTAAGAATTTCCAAATAATTAATGGGAAAAAAATGACAGAGGTTCTTTTAGGGTTTAAGAAGAAATGCATCTTTCAAATTATTTCAGTGACAGAAGAAACTTTAAAATATGTATGCAAAAAATGCAGGGATCCCTGATTAATGGGTTAATTCCAGTTCTCTCTTCTGGGATAAACTTGCAGAATTTGAGATAAAAGATTTAATGTTTTGAGAAATAGCTTCTTAGTCTGCAGGTTCTTTATTCCAGGTTCATCTCAGAAGTAAAAAAATCTTCTGGATTCCTGGATTTGCCATTGTGGACAAATTGAGTTAAGCACTGAGCATGTTTATAGTAATTCTGTATTGTGTACGCAGAAGATGTTGCAAACTGCAGGTTAGCTTTGGGGTAGGCAGGGTGTTTCCATATGTTTCATGTTTTTCTCCAATTTCTGAAGTCCCGCTGTAATATTCCTGTTGGAATAACCTGCACTGCTGTTTTCCAGGTAACCGTCTCAGATGGGGGCACATCCCCCAAGCAGTCCTCTGTTTGGGTGGTGGTGCAGGTCCTGGATGAGAATGACAACAAACCACAGTTTCCAGAGAAAGTCTATCAGATCAAGCTGCCAGAGAGAGACCGTAAGAAGAGAGGGGAGCCCATCTACAGAGCTTTTGCTTTTGACAAAGACGAGGGCCCTAATGCAGAAATCTCGTACAGCATTGTGGACGGGAACGATGATGGGAAGTTTTTCATTGATCCCAAAACAGGGATGGTTTCTTCTAGAAAGCAGTTCACAGCGGGGAGTTATGACATCCTAACGGTAAGCACTCTTTCATTGACATACAAACCCATGATTTGACTGACTTCTTTCTTTTGTTTTTAAGAAATAGGCCCTCCTGTATAAGGAGGAATATATGACTGTGCTTATTCCCTGTATGTAAGACCTAAATTAAGAAATTTAGTATTCGTATGCAACTACTGCCAAAAAATTGAGTGTGAGAGATCATTGATGCTGTTGCAGGTCATGAAGTATTCTCAGAGTGTAATGTCAGCCTGCAAATTGTTAGCATAAGATGTTCCCTTGAATATCCAGAAATGAAGACCAGGTACTTGTCTGCTCCCAAAGTTGTATCATGTTGGCCTGGGCAGATACAGCTGCAAAAGGGTACTTACTTTTGGTGAACACAATTGTTTGCCCTTACAGAGGGCACCTACTGTCCCAGTTAGGTGGCTGCATCTAAGAGAGGAGGAGTACTGTGTACTCTGTGACGTGAAAGCAATTTCAGTTAAAAGAAAGCTCAGTCAAAATTCTTCTTTCAGAACTCTAACCATACAATGAAAGCAAAAGAAAGGGGAAATAAAATACGGTTGAGTTGATATAAAGCCATATAAGACTGGAATGTGCACTCTTCATGTGCAGGAATAAGCCCACAAGTTTAGTTAAGGAGCTGAAATAAAAGTGTCAGAGGTCCGTGGTCTGACATCTGGAAGTGATGTATCCTTCAGAAGTGGGTTGCCTTCATAATGCTGGAAAATGAATAGGTAACAAAACATTAAGAAATATCTAGGAGTCAGAGTAGAGCAGCCTTTGAGTGAGTGAGTACTTTTCCCTCTGGTGACCTAAAAGTCCTGTTTGAGACCTGGGCTTTCTTATAACGCAACCACTGAATATTTTCTAACTAGAAACTGCTCATCACACCCTCAGTATCTTTTCACAAAGGACATGCCTGCCTGGAATGGAGCAGAGTGATGAGTGTTAGTATCAAACACACTTAGCACATTTCCAGAGGAAGAAGTAGGGCATGATATCTCAGAAAAATAAAGTATTCCCCATTTTTAAAAGGTATTCTAATGGCATATTTATACCAGTGGACCTGTATAGCCAGAAACATTACCTTTTTTTAAAAAAAGGTTAACATTTTGTTAACATTGATGTTATTCACCAAAGCACCCATTTTCTAACCTGCATTCAGCCTTTTCTTAAGCCCAGTGTTTGTTGCTGCTCATCTTGTCTTTGCTATGCTAAGTCCATAAAGCATGTCATGCAAAGATCAAGCCTATCCATCTTTCCAGAAGACTTTATAATAAAAAGAAATAGCACCAAGCAAAGCAATTTTTAATGAACTTGACAGAGAGGAGAAAGAAAACATGACAAAATTTTGAATTATATTTTTTATGGAGAATGAAGGAAATGACCTTAAACTTATTTAACTCAATTAAAGATCCTGAGGAAGGCAATATAGGGAATACTTATCTGCAATACAGATGCCACTTGAAAGCAATCGAACATGCTCTGGGTGAGCGTGTTTTGAGAATGCATGGTCTTACAAAGGGTCATTACAAAGCTTCCAGCTTTGCTGCAAGAGGGAGCTGGGTGCAAGATGAAATCAGAGAGGGAAGATGGTTCTGGAGAGAAGGATCTGCTTTGGGAGTGTTTGAATTGCATCTGCAGGAGGCCTCCCACCAGCATTTCTTAAACAAAACATTTCAGTTTAAAATCACCTTCTTCTTTTGGTGGGATTTTACATAAAAGGTTACAAAGGCCATTTTCCAAGCAGTCATCGCACTGCTTGGATTAGTTCTGAACTGCCAAGCTGGGATGCTCAGCCTGAGCCCTCTTCTCTTTGTGCCTGCCAGATAAAAGCAGTGGACAATGGCCGGCCCCAAAAATCTTCCACTGCCCGTCTCCATATTGAGTGGATAAAAAAGCCCGCGCCCTCGCCCGTGCCCCTGACTTTCGACGAACCCTTTTACAACTTCACCGTCATGGAGAGTGACAAAGTGACCGAGATTGTCGGGGTGGTCTCTGTGCAGCCCTCTAACATCCCCCTCTGGTTCGACATCGTCGGTAAGTCGGGAGCCAGTGGTGCCAGGAGGATGCCCCAGAAGCGAAGCATATGGCTGTGCGGTTTTGAGAGCAAGGAAACTAACCGTGAACTGTCTCCCTATCTCCCCCCCCCACCCCCAGTTAAATCCATTTTCCTAATGATGAAATGAAAATGCTATTTTAATATAGTGGTAACAGTAGTAGTAGTAGTAATAATAATATTCCTGCTTTTGTTATGACTCCTTAGCTAAGCTTAAAAAAGAGCGCTGTATGGCTGAATTGGTTTTTTTTTGTACTATGTTATTTACTGCAATCTTAATGTTGTCTGTCATTTAAATTCTATTGTCATACTTTGCTAATCTCATTTCTAAATGTATTTATGGTACTTAGACTTGCTGTCCCTCATTTCTCTCTTTCTTCACCTTTTTTTCTGCATTCTGTTCTTTTTTTTCTGCTTCCGACTGCCCTGCTTCAAGGTGGCAAGCATGCTCGAGAGATGTTCTATATTCTACAGACAGCTTGTGGGCAGAACTGTTCAACAGAAGGTACCCTTAGTGCAAACACATTTGCTAAAATACAACTATCCAGGCTGCCTTTTATTTTTTGCAAGTTTTTTTGAGACAATTTATATTACATCTTTCATAAGTGCCTGTGACAGGATGCGATGCGACACATGGATGTGCTGCATTTCTTTCTATGACAGCTTTTACCGTATTTGTGTCCAATTATTATCATTTTATTCACGGATTTTCCACAGTTTATCACAAATAATTAATTCAAACTTTTCACAGTCCGGTGCCATCCATTTAACTGTGAAACAGAATGGGATGCCTCAACATATGGGTTACAAATGGAGACACCAAAAGTTTGTCTTGAATGCAAGCTGAAACAGAGAAATGTGTTTTGATGTGAGATTTCAAGCACAAAATTGCCTTATATAAAATTGCTTATAAAAACAGGGAGGGAGAAGCATCCTTAGTAAAAAGGAGGAGATGCCATAGAAATCTTAAAATCACAGGGAAATGCCATTAGATGCCAAAAGGACAGGGAGCAAAGGGTCTCACTTGGTTGAAGTAGAGAAATGGGAATCAATGTTCCTAAGCATTTCTTTCCCACTTCTGCTGCTGATTCAGTCAATGTCATTTAAAATAACTCCTTTAACATCTCAAAAGTGAGAATTTCCCCTGGAAAATTATTGTGCTTCTTAATATTTCCAGATGCTTCTATGTGGTGTTTGCATACCTTTGGATGTAAAACAGTTCATCTGCACAAAGTGTAGTTATTTAAATGAAGGGTTATAAAGCAAATGCTACATGAAAGATTAGAGACACAAAAAAGCTTTGCCATGGACTTAGCAGAAAGTGTGCATCAGCAGTCTTTATTTACAGGGATTGAGCCTGGCTCCCATTTCAACAGAGTTATTTGGAGATGGGTTTAACCAACAGGAAGGACAGGGACCACAGGAGAAAGGGTCTGTCAGAGTTGTTTTCATCCACCTTTTATTGCCAATTTGTGCAGATGAAAGACAGAAGCAGCACCACTTCCTCTCTGAATTTGTAGCACAGTTTCTGATGTGCCAATCATATTAAAATTAAACCCAAAGCTAATACCATATTCTGGGGTTTCTGCTAGTCCCTGGGGGAGGACAGCATATGTTTCCTAGAGTTTTCCTGCCATTTCCTTGGTTGCTTCAGTATGCTACATGCTGATGTTTACATTTCCCTTCCCTTCCTCACTGACCCTTTCCTCCCAAGACAAATCCATCTTTTTTGATGTTATTGACAGTTTTTTTATTATTTGAACCTTTTGCTGGACTTCTTCTGGTCCTTACCACGGCAGCTTGACCAACTCTCATTAAAATGCTGCCCCGAGGGAAGCCCCTGCTCTTCCACTACATTCTTTTTCATTATTAAGGGTCTCTTTCAATCAAGCAACACCTTATAATGATATTTGATTTTTTGCCTACGAATCAGAGATGATAGGGAAAACATTAGGAAATTTTAGCCTCTGTCAAATAATATGGCCTTTATGCCTACACTAGTTCAAATGGTTTAGAAGATCTTCCCTATTTAAACAATTCTAATGGTTTCCCTACAGGCTCTAGCTTCTGAAGTTGCAACATGCTGCATCATTGCAGAGGTCACTGAGACAGAGCTTTCCTAGATTTAATGAGAAATCAGTGACCCTGACCTTCCAGTTTGGTTGTGCTGAATGTTTTCATTAAATATTGCTGCTGTTACAAATAATTGCACTTCCAACAGCACCAATTTCTGCAACAGGAATAGCCAACAATCCTGGGCATGCAGAAGACCTTGTTTTTCCAGACACTCAGCATGCAAGGAGCAAAGACAAAAGCTATCCTGAGAGTTTCACAGACAGAACAGTGTGTATTTAGATAACCATTGCTGCCTATAGCCAGTGTCAAACCCCACTTTTTTTCATTGTTCCTTCATATCATCAGCATTGAGTTCCAGTGCTGAAAAGCCCAATGAAAGGCGTGGGGTGTTTGTAGAAGTTAATTGTCATATACAGAAAGCTGTATGTGACTGCTGATGCACAAGATGGTTTGTGTGCTGCTGTAAAACCAGACCTGATCCTGCTCCATCTGGTATATCGTGATTCTGAACCTCTGTGCATAGTTCACAGTAATGTCAACAAAACCCCTGAAGGCTTATGTAGAGATGTGGTTTAATATAGAGTTTGCAGCTTGACCTTTATCTTTATGACCTTTTCAAACTAAATGGGCATTGGAATTCCAGACAATCTCATAACATCTACTCTCTCCCAGACAAAAAAAAAAAAAAAAAAAAAAAAAAAAAAAAAAGAGAGGGAGAGCAGATAAAGTTTGGCTATAAAGTGTCCTGTCTGCCTAACTTTGCACCTTAATTATATATACTTTAGGTAGATGTTTAAGTTCTTGAGTTGATCAGCTCCAAGAGAGGAAGATGCCAGAGGGGCAAGAAGGTCATCTTCCATTGATGGACTGGAGAGGAACAGGATACTTGGATGATTGTTTGTTTCTTTAATTGGGAATAGCTGAGATGTCATACCTGGTTTCTCTTTTCAGACTGCATTCAATACCATTCTCAATTCATGCACATCCCACTGTGTGAAAGACATAAGCATAAGTTGTATCAGTTTACAATTTATTTAGTCATTAATAAGAAACTAATTTTCAATGGGAACTCCCCGATAAGTCAGAGACCTTTATTTGTACCAGGAAAATTGAGGCTTTTCTGTTTTTTCCTTTGTTACTGATGGGAATGGTGGGATGACTACTTTAACACTGGAGCTAAGCTGCATGGTGCTAGTTTTTTGCTTAAGTGGCATGTTGCACAACATCTCTCTGGTTCCCCAAACAGTCCTCCCTCTGTTTTTGCTTCCTCCCCCAGCCTGTGCCTATATAACAGCAGCCAAGCTTTGAAACCACATCAGCACTTTTTACCAAGCGTGCTTAAATGCCAATAATTTTAATATCTATTAATTTTAGTTGGTTGTCCATTTAATTCATAGTGCTGCAAGTTTTCATTAAAATCAAAAACATGTAGCTCCCTAGCCTTCTTTGAATAATCTTCTCTGAGAACTATCTAAAATACCTTCCTGATTTCTTTCTTGCTTTTTATGCCCTTGCTTTCAGCTTCTTAGCAGCAAACTCAAGGCTTTGAGTCTCTTCACAGTAGTTTTACCTAAAATTCAGAGTCTGCTTTACTTTCTTCTTAGCATGATATAGTACATAAAAGAATAAATATTTGCCTGTCATTTTACTAATATTTTATTATGTTATGATTAAAAAAATCTGTAGTTGAATTTTTGGTTTTTGAGACAGTCATTAAGTTTATTTCATCTTCTTTAAAAACAAAAGAAATTAAAATTTTGGCTTTGCTTCTTTTTCTGAAAATTGCAGAGGTACTTTAGCCTCACCTCTGAGTTTCAGGGTGAATTAGTTTCCTGCCTTTTGCTCTGATTCTCTTCCCTGAGCAATGTGACAATTGTAGCAATTTGCCCATTTTATCATCACTGTTCACTCCTGTCAGCTTTTTTAGTACAGACAAGTAAGAATCTTCTCTGCACTAGGAAAATGTTCCTCTAAATCAGATCATTTCCTGTGTTCCTTTTCTCCATTTGTCCATAATGGCATGGTGAGCCAAATGAGACTTGTGTGAGGATAGCTGTATATAGTGATGCTATTAGGTTTGAACAGAAAATATTGTGTGCTGCTTGCTACCTGCCAGTGAAGGAAGACTCCTGCTAGGTTTTAGTAGTGTTTAAATTGGGGATGTCCTCCAGAGCTCAGTGTGATCCATCTTTGCATCTAAGACTGAACAAGTCTGATTCTTTGGAGTCTTCTGATATTTCTGAGGTGGTATTCAATCCCAGCCTTTTTGATTGTCCCACTGGAAAATATGGAAAAAGGGCTTCATATGGGACTCGTTTGCCTACAAATCCTCCAGATTTGCTGACATGTTTTCTTCTCAGAGGAGAAAATGATTTTTCCCAGCAGCATGATCAGTCTTAAAGTGTGTATCAGCAACTGATAGGAACATAGGGAGGCTCCGCATGGTATCAAAAAGGAACGACATCTAGGAAAAGCCCTACCAAAAAAATTAACTGTTTGCAGCAAAATGCAATATAAGAAGAATATTCTTGAAAATGAAAAACCCCAGTACTGAAATTAGGGACAGAGATGCAGAGCCCACGTCCTGTGGGAATGCAAGATCTGGATTATGTCTTGCCTTAGGCAACTTCTTCAGCCGACCCCCAGAAATCCCTTTTGATAGTTCAAGTTTTCCTTGGCCTTTCCATTGCACCTCTCTTGTTAGCTTCACAGGGTTCAGTGGTTTGGGGGTTTTTTAGGTATCTTTTTTCTAAGAAGGAAATAAAGTTCTTTCCAAAATATACAGGACTTTTGTCTGAAGAAGAATTGTTTATAGTGACTCTCAAGCCAAAAAGTAAGCCAAGAGCAAAGGTAAAAGTCCAGGTTCAGACAGAAAATGTAACCAACTCTATACCAAGTACACAACTTAGAGCCTGTTGGCTCAGAGGTGTCTCAGTTCAATTTCCTGAGATCTCTTTCTTAACTGTACTATACCATCTGTTAAACTGAAAATAAAGACTGTTCTAGAGAGTTGTAGTGAGGGCCAGCTAATAAGGTCTTTTGTACCAGGGGCTGTTTCTACAGCTGTACCAAAAGCAGCTGGAATTGGAAAATCATATATAAACTAGAACACACTATTAGAGGACATTAAAAATTGCTAGTTCTAAAAGTTACTAGTTCTAAAAATTTAATGCTTCCAGGGCTTTTGCCAAAAGCATTAAGATCAACCTCAAGAAAGTAAGAGTAGAAACCATCTCACTTAACTTAAGGTGTCTGAAGTGTAGACATAACTATCTGCTAGGTGATTTTGGGAATCTTAACAATCAATTGGAGAGAAAAAGTGGATGAATTTTTTTCTGGATGAATTTTTACCATTCCAACATGATAAGTCTTCTCATCCAAATACAGCATTTAAAGTACATGTGGACTTTTCCTAAAATCTTATTGAATGTGCTTCAGTCTAATCAGATTATTTTAAGGGAAGTCTTTAAACTGTATTGAAGATGTATCAGCATTACTTTTTAGCCTGAAATGATACCACAGACAACAGCTAATCCACATCTCTCTGGGGTTATTCAGTATTAAAATGCTTTCTCAGGACAACCTGTCTAGCCAGATTGTCAGTGCAGTCATCTTGCTTTCTTTGTCACTGATTTTCCCAAAGTGCCTGAGGAACTCACAATGTATTATCTTTATTTGAACTATTTCTTTCCTAATGCAATTGCAAGCACATTAGCAAAGACAGCTTCTACGTATCTTGTATCTGAAAGCAGGGTTTAGTAGACAGTAAAAAGGAAAGCATGTGCCAAATGCTGGAAAGTGGAATAAGTAATGAAAATTCACATTAATAAAACTGAGCAGCTGAACAAAATGCCATCATCCTTAGCCCTCTTTCATCTGAAGATTGTGATCAAAGAAACTATTAAATGGACAATAGTAAAATTGTTAAAACTGATGCTGTGGGAGCCTATGGCACTGCAGACTAGCCCACTTCCAAAAGGTTGGTACAGACAGAATCAGGCTTTCCAAAACAGCCTCCAGCACCCCAGAAGCCAGCACCTTCTCAGCTGTCACCTCCTAGGGCCTCAGCCTCCAACCTCTCCATAGGCACCTTCGGATGGAAGTGGTTTCCTGTGGAGTTCCCAGATGCAAGAGTTTTAAAGAGAAGACTCCTGTTTGTTTTTACACGAGAATGATACCTCTCTCTTTGTGCAACCCAGCACCCATCTTACAAAGATGATTGTGGTAGATGCTTCTAATAGCCCTTGCATAGACTTAACTTCATAGTAGGCCTTGCCTAGCCTTAACACATCTGTAAGACTCTAAATGTTTAACTTTTATAGCATTTTTATGTAATTCATTAATTCATCAGTGTTTAGTGCAGCCTCAGAAGCATTTATCATATGAGGACTTGTGTGGAGTGAATACAGAGGCAGAGGAGCAGCACAAACCATTTGCAGACTCCCTCTAGTCCTGCAGATGAGAGGCAGGGCCCAATATCTCAGGCAGTATTCCCAGAAGTTCATCCATCTGCATGGTTCTTCGTCTGACCATGGTCTGTTAAAATGCAGAAGACTGAATCATGAATAATTCAGGGTTTCACTCCAAAATAGATTATAATCACAAATCTCACAGCAGGATGTTCTCTGATCCATCTCTGCCTCAGTGTTTGATGCAATTTCTGCCTTGTTTAATAGAAAACATTGCAATGTAGAATGAACTGCATTGCCTGGTTAGTTACAGGCTGGGGTGGCTGGCAACAAAGATTAATTTGTTTGTCACTAGACCGTTTTGGAAGATGTGAAGAATGTATAAAAAATTCACATGATGGATTCAGTTCTTCTTTTAGGGGAAGAGTATGCTTCACTTAATGGAAGTGGCTTGAAAAAGTCACTTTTGCAACAGACTATGTGGTGCCCTGAAAACCCAGCTCTGAGCCAGCAGAAGATCATTTAAAACATTTATTGTTAATCCCTCCATGTTACTTCTTGGAAGTTTTAAAGGCAGGTTTTTTTGGAAGTTGTGTGCCAGTTGATAGCATATAATTTTTGATTGCTCATTAAGATGGTTATTAAGCATCTCAAAGTATAGACTCGCACTTTGTTTTCATGGTTATCAGTATGAAACATTCTCTTTGTGAAGTGCCTACTGTCCCAAGGCTAGTTTCATTTCAGCTGAGATTTCCTTGCATGAATCTCAAGCTCTTTTCTTCAAAGGAGGTTTTCATGGTGCAGTTTTTCTCAAGTAAATCAATTTAAAACATTAATTGGGAGAAAGAAACTTTTTCTTCCAGACTAACTTAAAAAAAAAAAAAAAAAAGAGCACCGAAGATATAATCAATGTCCAAGTACCTTGCTATTGCTTAAATATCATGGACAGCTTGCAGAATGAGGGCAAGGAGTAAGCAATGTTTCTATCTACCATAAATGACAACAGGTCTAGTGGCAATGTTTTCCTGGAAAACCACAACTTCATCTATTAGGCTTAGACCTGTATATATTTACATCCATCTGTTCAACATATGGAAATCTGATGGCACATCTGAAATTACTACATTTGGATCACTTCAGTGGCCAGAAGTTCACAATTACTGCCTTTCCTCTGCAGCAGTCACCTGCATTGTTATTTTTCCTCCTATTTTCTTCTATCCATCTCTGAATGTCTTCCAAGGCAAAAATGAACCGAGCAATGCTTCTTACACCTTCCTCTTTCTTTGCAATAGCCTGTGCCAGAGGTAGAAGTGAGGGTCCCTTCACATTAAGGAATTCAGGGGCTGTGATTTTGCTGTGTTACTTCCTAATCTTCAGCTTCTTCAAATGCCAAAACATTCTTCTCTCAGTAAATGCATGACTGCTTCTGAGAATAATTCCAATTCCTGTTCAGCAAACCATGCAGATGGGAGAGCATGGAACACTCTTCTCTTCTCTACTCAGTCCCCCGCCCTAAAATTTTGAAAGCCATTTCGTGACACTGCCAGCCATTCAAATATATCTCTCTTTATATATATTTCACCAGAGCTAAGTCAATAGGATGGATATTTTTCTACCTGTGGACCTCATCTCAAGAGCTTTCAGCAGCTGTTACACAAGTCTCACAAGCAGTGGGGTTTGAAAGGCTTTTTGTCTCTGTGGAACAGGGCTGGCATTGAATTGCTGTGTTATAAATATACCTTAAGAGTTTGTCTGTCAGCAGTGTTGTGTCCCACCTCTCCCTGTCCCTAGCCTCCAAAAATTTCAGACTCAAGTAATACTAAATTACACTTCATAGATGAGTAAGTAAGAAAAAGCTTATCAGCAGGGAATGTGTGCTGCACTTTTGAAAATAATGAGTGGTTCAAATTTATAAACTGTAGCTGTGGCTGACAAATCTTGTAACCCTTCAATCTGAAATTATATTTGAGATTATATTATTTATAGACTTATTTTACTTGTTAATAGATTTTTTCTTTTCTTTCTTTCACTCAGTACTCAGGAGGGTTTTTCCACTGCTGCAGCATTCAGTGTGTGACAGGAAAAGGGATGCTAGTATTAGAACAGTGCTTTGTGAGAGGTTTTTTTGTACTGGAAAGAATTTAGGTTGTGTATCCTGTCAGATCTATTTGAATAATTCTTAAAACACTGGAAGGATTTGACCTTTGCTGCCAGTAATTATCATTGTCCTTGGTATTAACATAACAAATCTCTATCTGCATTTTTAAAATTGATTATATTTGTAATTTTTAAAAACTCAGATGGTGCTATTTGCACCCAGAAGTATCAGTGAGAATTTCCTGAAAATAAAATTTGTAGAATAAAACCCCGTTGAAATGACTTCTATACAAAAAGATAATTATTCTTGTTTGTTATTCAAACCATAAGTGCACACATCTTAGGGGCTTATAGCCATTTGATTCTTTTTATGGACTCAGCTATAGTTTACTTAAATGTACTGGTAGATTTTTATTATTTAGATTTTTTCTTTCTTTTTGGCAATGCATTCTAATGATATCTCCTTTTCAATATACAAACTGTGCTTTGAAATATAAATGACTTACGAACAAAGAAGTATCACTAGACGTACTGTGTATGCTAAGAGAGGCCAATGAGATGGATGACACTAAACAGACACACCCACTTTGAGGAATACTTGCAATGGAAGTTTTCAAGAAATGGCTAATTTGATTGTGTTTTTGTGCAACAATTAGGAGGGAATTACGATAGCTCTTTCGACGCCTATAAGGGAGTGGGCACGATTGTCATTGCAAAGCCCTTGGATGCAGAGCAGAGGTCAATGTATAATATGACTGTGGAGGTCACCGATGGAACAAACATTGCCACAACTCAGGTAGAATATCACATTCCTTTCTTGGCAAGCTATTCATTTGTTGCTGGAATGTATATGCTATAAAAGTTATTAATTTTTCCATTCAGGTGAAACCTCATCCTTTGAGACCACCAATAACTAATGGAGGGGATATTTTTCAGAGCCTTTCCATCTGGCTGTAAAGAAATGGCTGTTGAACATTTCAAAGCGTTATTTCTCCTTTTGTTCTCTTCCTGCTCACATGAAAGTAATTTGCCTTTCTCCAGCTGAGGGAGTCCCTATCACAAGCAGCAAAGCCTAGATTTTGACAATTGCATCTCCCCATAATGGTGCTCAATACAATAGTGCTTCCATGGTGTCAGGGAATATTGCTATTGATTGTGTTAAATGGAGTTTATACCTCTCATCCTCCAAAGACCCAAATGTGGGACACAAGATCAATTGTTCAGAAAAGAAATTGTTCAGAGGCAAAACTTAAAATACAAAGAATCCCTCCTTTAGTGTCACTGCCTGTGATTACACTGTCTTCTGTGAAGCAGCCCTGCTGAACCTTTTAAAACCAGGCTTGCTTGTCAGGCTCCTTGCCTTTAAAGTTGGGTCAGATAAATGTCATGGGCTGGGGCAGTGCTGGCTCTGACACATCTTTGTAGGAGGCACCCTGACGCAGAGCCTAGGTATCTGTTCAGTGGGAACCAGGCTGGAATTGGGTCATGGCACAAGGACAGGGACTCTGTGGTCCAGAGGGCACCAGGAAGACTTCAAACAGCAAAATCCTTTGATATGAGGTGGAGTTGTGGGCTTTGGATTACTTAGGGCTTGAAATTCTACATCTGAGTTACTCCCCAAGTGTAAATGAAAAAAACAGGTTTGTGATGTTATTTCCTTCTTTATAATTCAGAAGGAAAGCCTGAACATTTTCTATGTTTACATATATGCATGCACATGCAGATGCTTCTGTTGTACCTTGCCTTTTTGCTCAAATGCTTTCGACGTAAATCTGTATTCAGTGAGCCACAACACCAGCTTTCCTAAGAAACTGATAAATCATTGAGTGCTTTCTCAATCTGAATTCATGTTTATATATCCTGTTTATACCCCAGCCCTAAAATGTCTGATGTTTTCTCCCAGTAATCCACCCTTGGTAAGAAAACATCAGTTGATAGTAAGTTAGGTGCTACGAAATCCAGTGTTTTCCCTGTTAGTTTCAGAATTAATTGCATCTCTGCTAAAAACATCCCTTACTTTAAGCTTGATTATATCTGGCCCATGGTTCCCCGTTATGCCTTTCTCTGCTCAATTAAGGAACTCTTTAAAAAACACTATTTTTTCCCCAGGAAGGCACTTACTCACAATACTCAAATCACCTCCCAAGTCTTCCGGTAGAGAAGCAAAGGAGAATGACTGACCTCTTTATGTTCCCTTTCCATAAGGCATTTTCTTCAGCTCTTGAGTAGTTTTTTTTGTTATGCCTTTTTTTAATCTTGGCTACACTCTTAGTCCACGTTTTATATGGTGTTGAATGCCTAATATGACCTTTTTTCTTTCTTGCAAGCATTTCAGCCAAAAAAATATTTAAAAGCTTAGGGAATTTCAAACATGCTGGATTAAAGTGATTTCTCTTTTCATGGATATTGCGTTTATTGTCTCTGCTGCTTTTGATTTAATAGATTGACCTATATAACAGTCCTCAAAACCTAGTTGGATGAAACCCCTACATTTTTAATTAAAACATATGGTAAAAACATATTTCAGTAAAGCTGTTGCATTCTAAAAGAAGCCTGAGCATTCTTTTTAACAGTGATGTGACCCATTTAGGAATGTAAGATAGTTTCAGATTGTAAGAGTATAGCATTAATAATCACTGGTGTGTACAGACCCTTCCCTCCCCCTCCTTCTCTCTGTGTGGATACTGTTTAATTATTTAATGGTGGCCAGGGCATCCGAGCATGTGTTTCTTTTGGTCTTCACAACAGAGATTTCAAAAGTGATTGTTATCTGAAAACTGACAGAATTATGGTCTTCATATTTATCGCTCCATTTTGCAAAACTTTCTGACTTTATTTTTGGCTGTAATTTGGAGCCTTTGGTTACCTTCCTCATCTTAATTTTCTTTTAGAAAAATAATAAAAAAATATAAAATGGATTGGTTTAATTTAAAAATGTCATAGAATAGATCACTCATTGATAGCTCTCAGTGGCCTTATTCTGAGTTTTGACTGAACAACATTTTAACTATTTTGTTCTATGTACACAGTTCCACCTGTGGTTTTGACTGTAGCTGCAGGAAGTTACGGTAGAAGACGAAGCAGGTAGAAAGCAACTTTGAATAACAATAAAATAATTTAAAGGTCCCTCAAAATATGATGGTTTATTGTGAAACAGCTGATGATCACCATCTGCAATGGAACACTCTTGCTTTTTATTCCACCCCAGCTGTTTTCCTTTCTCTCTTCTTGGCCTTTTGTCTATTATACAGTTGGAGGTGGTAAAATACAGCATAAAAATGCCGAAGATTTTTGTTTGGGTAACGTGATCCCTGGCATGGACTTGGTGAAGTTTCTTCAGCAATGTTCCTGCATACCTTAAACTCCAATGAACTGTTCACTTCCTTCATGCCTTACTGTGCACATAGTTCATTACTGTACCATGAGAGGAAGGAAATAATTTTGATTTAAAAGTTGCATCTGTTGTAATAATGGTTCACTGTTACGAAAAGAGGCAAAAAACCCATAAGGAGTACTAACAAAAAAAAAAAAGTTGCAAACTCAAACTTTCTATGTAACCAAAAAACCAAAAGCCTACTTGTTTTGGGCATGATCAAGGTTTTCAAAAGAAATACAGTCTCCAGAGTGAGAACCAAAGTGCCAGGACTTGTTGAGCCACTGCCACTCACCATGCTGCCCATCCATGTAAGCCTGAACCATCCAACAGTTGGGATGGGAAGGGATGGAGAAGGAAAAATACAAAGAAATTTTGACTTGTTTGATTTATGTATTTGAAGTGCGGGTATAAAACTTCAGTCACAGTGATTAACTTCTAGAATGGCTAAGTCTCCTGACTTAGCCAGGGAGAGCTTTTGCTTTTTCCCTTTCTTTTATCCATCATTGCTTGAGGCAGTCATTTATTAAAGGCTGAAGGAATACGTTTGCTCCAAATTCCCACAAAACACAACTCCTGCAGCTGCCAGGCGAGCTGCTGGCCTTGCAGAGGGATTGGGGCTTCTGTATCCCATGTGCTGGAGAGAGCTGGGACAGTGGCTCTGTGCAGTGCCTCTGCTCCCTGCCATGGCCATCACCTCCCTTTGGCCTGCAAAAGGGTCTGGTGCCCTTGCTTGAGCAGAGAGAGATCTCTCCCCGCAAGGAATCACTTTACTGGCATCTAAATGCCTACCCCTGCCACAATTTTGACTCTGAAACATGAGAAATTCTCCTGGTCATGAGTCAGGTTTATCCAAAATCCCTTTTTTTACTGACCAACTCAGATCTTTTACACACATGCACAACAGAGGAATAGAATCACATTTATTTACTTATTTGTAGTACATACTCTTGAGCTTTGTTAAAATACCCACAGAAGCTGAGTACAGGGGGAATCATTGAACTATCATTTAAGTTATTATAATGTTTCACTTTTATTGAGAATGTTGTCCTGGCAGATAATTACATTTTTGTAAGAACAGCCTCTGGAGTGATGGTACTTTGTGAAAAAGATTATTTTACTCCTTATTTTCCTGTCTTCTTCTCCTTTCTCATCATTGTAACTGCTATAGGAAAGATGTGTTCAAGCATGAAGGCTGTTGCCTCCAAGCTAGGAGGCAAAAGGCACCTCAGTTTCACTTATTGCAAAACCACCTGACTATGTCCCAGTGAAGTGGGCACTCAGAGGGTAACGTGCTCTTCCCTCTGAAAAGTTTTGCAGATGCAGAGAAGTTTGCTTATAATATCCTCTGCTGAAGCTGGCCAGACTGGAAGAAGAGACAGAAGTTATTGTTCATTGCCCCTTTCTGTCTCTCCTTGCTGAAGATTTTGTAATTTAATTTATTCTTGTGCTGAGGATTGACTTTTAACTCTTAAGTTTCAGTCTCACCTTTCAGAGGTCATCTTTTCTTTGCAACATTTTCTTAAGAGGAGCTGATCGCTCACCCTGAGTGAGGGTGGTTCTCTTAAATGAATGGTGAAAAGCTCTTCTTAGAGGATCATGGCCAAAACGTAGATAAGACATCAGAGCCTGCCAGAAGCAGTTCTGGGCTGTGGATTCTTCTAGGGCAGAAAAAGAGATTCAGTTCAATTTTGGGGATTCAATTCAATATTTCGCTTTTGCTCTGTTGAACATTTCCTCCAAACTGTAACCCCTCCTTCAGTTTTTTTTTTTACATCCAGTAATCTCAGCACTTCCTTGCCTGTGAAGCAAAGATTTTTCTTTCAATTTTAACATAACACAGAGAACACAGTAAAGTATAAATAACTAGCCACTGATGTTGGTAGGGAAACTGAATTTTTTAGTTAAAGTTGGAGTTTGGAGGAAGGAAAAACTTGTCAGGGAGTAGAAAATAAAGCTATGTGGTATCACTGTTGAAAGCAGTATTAAAATAGGTTTCAATACCTTTGCAGAAGTGTAACCTGAGTTTAAATAATTCAGGCACTTAATAGGTTGCACTACAACACAGTGCCCAGACCAAGCAATTAGCCAAGCAGATTCTTCCAGCTTCAAATGTCTGTAAAGCAGCTGCTGGCATTTACCCAGTTTTCAGTCAAATATGTCTGTGCCTAAACCAAAGGTATTTGTTATGGGCAACATTAAAAACAGCTTTGGAGACACTTCCTGCATTAGATTTTGTCTTGCTTTGATTTGATTGTATTTCTCTAGGCCTTTCACTTACCATTTTGAGTACAAAGTCTTTGCTAATGCTCTGAGTGTTACTTTGCCTAATTTGTAATCTTGGAGGGCTGTGATTCCTTTATTTGAAACTTGTTTTAACTGTGGGAAATAGGAAGTGAGCAGGGAGAAGAAAATCTTTTCTAGTGAAGAGCTTGTTCAGACTATAAATTAGGCTCCACACAAAGGACACAGAAGGAGGCAAGCCTGCCTTTCTGAAGCCCACAGTGCACTGGAAAAGATAGGGGCTTTCAAGAAGAACCAGGCAGAGACTGGCTTGCTGCATGTTGGCTTTATGAGCATGGAAAAAAAGACTTGCAGCTAATGTTTGTCAATGAAAAGTAGTTCAGTCAGCAATCTTGAGCAGTCCTCAGCAAAGAGGAATCCCTACTTTGCAGCCAACAAATAGTAAACATTTCCATTCATCACCTTTTGGAGATGTGTTGGGAAACTTTTAAAGCCTGGCTTTGATTCTGCCCAATGGCAATTGTCACAGCTTAACACCCCGGGCACCTACGCAGTAATAAAGGATATTTATGCCACACAACTCATTCTTGCCATACCTTCCACTTGGGAATAAATATGTAGAAAATATTAAATTACACAGACATTGGGAGTCTTTGAGTCACTTCAGTAGTGTAACACTTGATTTGAGGTGAAAGATGTGCTACCAGCTGGCTAAAGAATAAGACTTCAAGGACCCTTTTGCTGACCCTTTTGAAGTCAATGGGAAGTTTGCCAGTAGTACCAAGATTTTATGCCTGAGGTTGGCAGCCATGAAATGAATTGGAGAACCTTTCCTCACATTAACAATCTGGTGGCACTCAGTTTATTCAGCTTTATGTATGTTTGTAGGATCAGGTTGTCTGTGAGCCTGGTGTTCATGTCAGTGTCACATTTTCCTTCCTTTCTTTTTAAGTAACATCTTACTAGAAGTTATCCTGCTGGAGCAGCAAATCTGCATAGGAAGAATGGCATTTTAAGGTGACCTGATAAAAGGGGTGTGGCTCAAAAATAAACTTAAAACACCTTCACCAGCTTTACCATTGCACTTCACCTGGGATTTTGGTAACCTTGTTGCAAAGCATTGTTTTCCTGGACAAAATACAGGAATAATAGTCACTTGCTCCTCAGAAATGTTGGAAGAACTAGGACTAATATCTGTTCTAAAAGGGACTAAAACTCCATTTTCTTTTACCTGGTTTTGTTTAAAGTAACTCCCAAGATAGCTCAATTTTGAAGAACATTAAAGAATTCCATTTATAGGTTTAACAGAGCTCTGTATAATCAGTATTCCCATATATAACTTAACTTTCTTTTGTTGCAAGGAAAATACAGCCCCCTCTATTAAAGGAGAGAAATGTTAAAATTACATTTGACTCTTGGGGATTTTGAGGGACAGCTGAGAAAAATTAGAAATACTCTTAACTGCTTAAATAGAAGAAATTGTGAATCAATAATGACTTCTTTATTCATTAGCATTTCTAACCCTCGCCTTCCATCTCCAGATGGAAGTGGCTGTTGAAGTGCAAAGTATGTAATAAATAATGTGTATTTCAATGTGGATCACTTGACAAATCATTAAAATACTGGCATCTCTAGGGAGGAAGATGGCTGCCACTTAAACAGGCACTTGATCAGTCTTACAGTAGATGTGAAGTGAAAGAGAGAAAAGAAAAAGAAGGAAAAAAAAGGGGTTTTTTTGGCAATGATCAAAGCAATTTAAAGCGCATGGCTCCCTGTAAGTTTGATGACAGTGAATGAGGGCCTCAATTTTTTTATCTTTTCTCCCTCCATGCCTTGCATTCCCCAAGCATGATTATGTCTGTATGTGTGTCAGGGCAAGAGCTTACACCTTTATCAGTGGGAAGAAGTGCTGCTCTGTGAATCCATGCTGTAATTTCCACAGTCTCATGGATTACCCTTGGTCTCTGATGCTGATCCAGTCCCACCCTGTTCAGTTTGTGCAGTCTAGTAAAGGCAAAAATCATGGAGCTGTGGCTTGGACGAGTGGAAGACTTGGGATGGATAAACTTTTATGCCCTCTTCTGCTTTATCAGTTTGCCAGTGATCCCAAAATGCATTAGGTATTGTAGGAAGTGAATCACTGCTCTGGGATGATTATATACCATGCAAACAAAATAGCATGTCACTTCTGTAGCAGTACTTTTAAGATGCATTGGTGTGTTTCTGTACATTTATTTTTATTCTCCTTCCAGAATAGCTTCAGCTTGCACACACCAATTTTAAAAATAAATTCACAGGTACAAGCCTAAAATGATACATGAGAAAGTTTTTGGTCATGAATGAAAAGCAAAATAATTTATCTGTGTTAATTATCAGTCGTGTTATAGTGGTACCTGTCAAGGACTGAGAACATCAAAACTGCTCAAGATAATTTTTCTAAGTATCAAATACTGATTATCCCCAAATCCTGTTGCTTACACTAAAAAAGTGGTTCAGCACTGGCTCTGTGCCCCAGTAGATTAGAGTTCAAGACTTTAATCTTCTCCTCAGGCTTTCTTTCATATGTTACAACTAGTTTCTTCACGAAGTTTTAAAACATAGATTTGGGTGGGTTTTTTTCCTCAGTCAGATCACATACATGTTTGATGTATTACAGCAACAATAAAAGTATAAAAAGCTAAGTAACTCTTCATCATTATTATAGGCCTAGCAATGTGTATTTCCCCCAATTTTATTGCTATCTGTCCAAGACTGAAGCATAACTTAATATAGGCTTCACCCTGCTTCACTCTGGCGTGCCATAATCTGGTGAAAATGAAATTGTATGGAATGCAAGTCTTATGCCATTTAAATTACAGAGCATTTTATTTCAGCTGTCTTTTGAACAGTTCCCAGGCTAGTTCATTACAACTGCTTCTTACAACTGCTCATGTTCCTTCTGGTAATGTGTTCTGCAAACCCTCCCACATATCATGGAAATCTAAAGTTTCATTTCTCTCTGAGGCCAACATCTGTTTGTGCAATATTGCAGTAAAAGTATTGCTGTATTTTTCTTCTGTTAAGAAAGTATGGGTGAACAGGGCTGGATCAAGCAAAACAATAAAATGCCTGCTTAAAAGAGAGCCAAGTAACAAAGCAACAAAGAAAATATAATGAGTGATGGGTCAGGTCTCCTAGTCTGACCAAAGAGTCCTGTGTGTGGCCTTCCCCAAGTCATTAATTGGACTATTTCTTATTTCAAAGCCTTTGAATAAAAAGATTGTTCCGTTTTACTTACTATAAAATTAGATGTGTGCTCTCACAGGCATATTTCTGGAAAAAATACTTTTTTGTTTCTAGCACTGAAAAAGAGTCAACTCTTCAGATTTCAGCTTTCAGTATTACACAGTTTGTCAAGGGTTTTGCTGCCACACTACCCACAGCAATCTATGGCATACAAAGTCTGGAAAGTACATTTTCCCCAGGGAGGGACTTCTCCAATGGCAAGACCCACAAAATGTCATCAGAGCAACACATGCTTAACTTAACTTTGAAAGGCAAAGCTTGGAAAATAGTGATTCCTGTTATTTATCAGAGTCAGCTTGTGGTATATTGAAATGGGTGTAAAAGGCGGGAAGAGCAGCACCCTGGCCTGCTCTCCCCCTCTCCTAGTTTCCTTAAGGATCAATACAGAAGTTTTAAAGACAGATTTGAGGCAAAGAGCACAGCATTCTTTCACATTTGTAGTGTTCTACCATTCATAAACCACAAAAAAAAGGAGACTAATAGGTGTTGGAGGAGAAAGTGAATTAGTTGGCAATAAAGACAGACTTCACTGGCAAAGGAAGAGCAAGGATGTAGCAAAAAAATAATCCTTCTGTGTCGCCAGTGCCCTGAGATCAGCTGTCCTTGGTGGTACATATTGATCTGTGTGGGGTGTGCTTGTGTGGTACTGAGGTTGTGTTTCCTGTGCCCACCTCAAGTGGTGTAAGAGCAATCTGAGGTGTCACAGCAGCTGCTGTCACAATTTGATGTTGCCAGTAAGACCCAGTGCAATATACTGGGCAGAAAAGATAGGATTCAGCTGAATCTTGATTGTAAAAAAGCAGATTTAAGCAACATGAAAAGGATTCTTTTATAGCTTTATTAGTAGTGAAGGGAAAAGGAAATTATATAATAGTTCTAGAAGTCTCTGGTAACCAAGGCAGTTACAAGGAAGGACAAAACCTTTCCTTGTGACCATTGTAAAAATACTTTTCAATCTACAGATACTGAAAATATGGGCTTCTTCATCGGGCTCTGAGTGGGTCTTACAGTTAGGAACATTTTACTTACAAAGTCAAATCCTTTCTATTTTTTTTAATCTGAAAAATAAGAATTTAATATTAAATAATGTTTCTCATTCCCACCATGCAGCAGCATAACATCTTCAGCCATTCAAAGTAAATTGCATTTCTCTAGGTGCTTATTCAGTAGTCTGACTGGACTTCAATAACTTCAAATGTTTTTTTTTTTTTTTTTTTTTTATTAACTGTAGGTTCTTATCAAAGTGCTGGATAACAATGATAATGGCCCAGAATTCTCTCAGCCAAGTTACGATGTCACCATTTCAGAGGACATCCTCCCTGATACTGAAATTCTGCAAATTGAAGCTATAGACAGAGACGAAAAGCACAAGCTGAGCTACACGATTCACAGCAGCATCGACACAGTCAGCATGAGGAAGTTCAGAATTGATCCCAACACCGGGGTTCTCTATACGGCTGAGAGATTAGACCACGAAGCTCAAGATAAGCACATCCTTAATGTCATGGTAAGAATGCAGTCGTGACTGCTTCAGGGACATGCAGGCTTCTCTTGAATGAAGGACTCAGTGCAACAAGTAGCCCCTAATTTATTCTTGCCTGCTCTGCTGTGTATTTATATCACAGTTTTTATTTCGGCTTTTTGGGAAACGTTATTGTGAATCTATTGTGTGGAATGTGATATGATTCTCTTTCCCAAGGGAGAGCAAGCAGGTAATTATTTAATCTCTTGGCATCTGGTCCTCTCCCTCAAGGTAATTTTCAGAGTTTCTGAAGTGAGGCTGAAAGTTATTTGAGAAGTTATTCACAGGGAGATAACTGCTTTCTTGCTATGGAGAATGCTACAGCCTTTCTGAATAGAAGCTTCATTTATAGCTTACTTTTATGGACTTACTTCAGTACATAAACTTTTGATATACAAAATAGCTTTCCTTTATCTACATTTCCAAATCTTTGGGTATGCAGAAAAAAGTTAATTACCAATTTTTGCATGGTGTGTCTAGACTACAGAACATAAATCTGTCTGTTTTCAAGTGGAGATTGTATATCACGGACATAATTTTTAAAAAAACAAACAAAAAAGAAACCAAACAAAAAATTGTGTTAGTTTAAACATTGGACTCCACTATTTTCTTTAACTACTTAAGACTTCTGCATCAGAGGCCTTCTAAGGAACTGTTCATGGTGTTTTAAGTACAGGGGCAGCATTGCCAGGGCACCCTAGGAAGCCAAAATCTGCTGTGTGGTGCAGCAAGGAGCAGCTGAGTGTAGTCTCTGCTCACAGAGTAAAGTGTTGCAAGTCCTTTGGGAAGCAGACTAAGAAATAGCTATAAACTGAATCACAGAAACACATGGCCAAGAGAGGTAATTCCCTGATGCTTGGTTTTGATCTCCACCTCATACAATAGGTCTTTTCCTCTGTTTAAGAACCAAAATTTTCAGGAGATAGTCGTGGCAGGATTATCAGTGAAGCATCGCTGACGTATTTTGGATGGGATTGAAGCAGGTGTGGTGACTTACACCTCTGTTGGCAGTTACCAGCACTTCATAGTGTGATTCCTGCTCTGTTTACTGTTGATATGATCATCTATGTATATAATCATGAAGTAGTCCATTGGCAGCTACAAGCACTAGACAGCCATGCCTATATGCTGTAAAGAAGGCAATGGCAAGATAAAGGCATGACCATTTAGCAAGTATTAACAAAAAAGGAAATTCTTGCAAACCCCAACCCAAATTTAAGATCTCATGTGGTTGCCACATCAAAAATTCATGTCATGATGGTTAGTTGCAATGCATTTTCTCACAAATGAGAAAAAAAAAGTCGCCAACTTCTTTCCTGGTGCTTTGATTTTAGTATCTGTCATCCTGGTTGTGAATCTATTTCAGATTGTTCTTTGGGAAAAATTAATTTTTTTACTACTTTGTATTAAACAGAACTGAAAGCAGTATTCACACTCAGATGAGTAATATTTGTGAAGTTTTACTGGATGACTGTCAAATTGTGTGTTAAATTATGTGTTCTCTAGGTCCGAGATCAAGAATTCCCTTATAGAAGAAACCTGGCCAGAGTAATCATAAATGTGGAAGACTCCAATGACCACAGTCCCTACTTCACCAGCCCATTGTATGAAGCCTCGGTGTTTGAATCAGCCGCAGTTGGATCAGCAGTGCTGCAGGTCACAGCTCTGGACAAAGACAAAGGAGAAAATGCAGAGCTTATCTATACTATTGAAGCAGGTTAGACCAAAAATGAAGTATCATGGATCATGCCAGAGATAGAACAGTGATGTGATGGTCATCTGTCTTGACACCCAATTCAGCTTCTTTCTTCTACTTTCTCCTGTACAGATGGGCAAAGGAGACACCTTGTTGTTGTTTTGTTGGGTTTTTTTAAATTTGATTTTGAAGCTACTATACGCAAAACCTGTCAAAACAAACTCATTCTGGAGCAGGTTTCCCAAGGGAGGTTATGGAGTCTCCTTCTCTGGAGATGTTCAGAGCCCCACAGGATCTTGCAACCTGCTGTAGGTGAACTTGCTTTAGCAGGAAGGTTGGACCAGTTGCTCTCCAGTGGTCCCTTTCTAGTCTAGCCTTTCTGTTATTCTGTGGCTGGTTCATTACCACCAGATGGCTGCAGAGCCTGTTACCTCTAAGTCGTTGGGTCAAAGCCATCACAGAAGATAGTTATTCAAAACTGCAGCCAGTAACTTGTTTTCAGGGTTCTGGTTTCAGACTAGTGTACAGTGGATCCTCCATACAAAAAAAGCCACAACAGCTGGTATGTCCTGGTATCTTTGCCAGTGTTTAGACCAGAGGAGCACAGAGACTAAGAACAGGGCTGTGATAAAACTTCTGCCATAGCATTTTAATGGCACAAGGTCTCTTTGAAACTAAGAGAGGGCACGATGATACCAGATGAAAATTGCTTTTGCAGTTAAAGGCTGTATATTTACATTCAGCGCATAATCTATACCAGCAAAAGCATTCTTCTGCTGGTGCAACAGCACAGTAGTAAAACATTTGCATTATCTCTGACTCATGTGCAAGTGAATGTAACTTTCTCTGGGTCATATGAATCTGAAGAATTATCTTTGAGATAAACCATTGATGGATATATAAGAGGGGGATGCCTGGAAAAAGAGAGAAAGAATTAGAAATTTGTAACCTTATAATTTTGTAATGTTACATTTCTACTTTGGGGGTTTTATTCATAATATGAATATTTCCACTGTAATAACAGCAAAACTTGAAACTTATATTTCCATAAAAAGAAGTCATAGGTACTTCAGAGTATACCCATATTAGGCAGATCACAAGCTTTACCAGCATTAGGCTCTGATCCTACTGGATCATTATTTATCCCTATATTATTATAAAGACTTGCTACCAGCTAGGATAGCTCATATCAATTAGGAATAGGCTAAATGACAAATAAATAATGACATAAGAATATCTACACCATCTCATACTGATTTAGCTTCATATAATTCAAGCTCACACCTTAAATTAAGATGATATAACCTGAAGTCTAGAGAAGACCCAAGGAACAATTTTTCTGTCATTATCTTGTATGCTCTGTGGAAGGAGATTACCTTCAGCAAACCAGAAGGTGAAGTCTTTTGCTGCTGAAAGTGTTGAACTTAGAATGAGGAAGATGTTAGCACTCCAAAGCAAATATTTCCTTTATGTACTTTGTTTGTTCTTAGCAGTTATTTCTCACTGGTCTTTAACTTAAATTTGGGGCAATCATACACGTGCCCAGAGAGGAAAACATTGTCCTTATGGAACAAATTCTGAGCATACTAGATCGAGTTCCTGGGGCAATGTTTTTCAAGACTATTCCCAGCTTTTTCTTGACACCTTGTTACTATTATGGATTCCCAATCATCTAGAGGTGCCACCACAATGTAAAGAGCATCCTGACATTTAAGGACTATTGTTCCAATTACACTGGTAATAGAATCTTACATGATGGAGGCAGGAAAATATTATTATTAGAAAAGATGCTTTAGCTATTAGATGATTTCTAGAGACTCTCTTTGTCATTACAGCCTGTTTTTATTTCATCATGAGCTCTCTCTGCAATGTCAGACCTCAAACTTCCATTTACTGTAAGCCTCACACTCCTCCAGTTTCACAGATGTCCAAATCTCAGGTGCCTCAAAATTCAGTATTCTGCTGCTGAATATGATAGATAAAATGTGCAGTTGAGGATATTGATTTTAACTGCAGAATTCAGATTGTACACAGCCCTTTGATTCAGGGGGATTACTCACCACATCTTACATTGCTCTGAAGAGAGCAATTGGTAAAGAAAGTAGTTTTTGTGTAATTTCATAAGAAATTCCTAAAGGAGAAGAACCAGCTCTTGCCTTGCAGGAGGCAGTCAGTGGCTCAGAATTATTTGTATTAGTAAGCACTGACAAAATATCAGCAGCAGCATTTGTAGTGTCTGTAAATGTGACAGATGCCATTATTTTTATGAGAATTTGTAGTTCTGGAAGAATCTCACCTCCTGTGTGAATAGCACAATTTTTGGTTTAGCTAGTAAACTTTACTGATCTGAAAGGAAGGATATAAATAGAAAGCCACTACCAGTATTGAACTACATAGAGTAGTATGTAACTTAAATTAGCCTCCTGAATTTACTACAGATAGTGAATCATATCTTAAAAATAGTTCACATTACCTCACTTCATTTGGGATTCCATGTATTTAGGCATTCCAGCTACACCTTACACCTTTATTGCTCTGTGTGCAGCACCCGTAACAATCACTTTAAAAAACCTCTCTTGTGTGTCACCTGAGATATATTTCTCTCCCAGCCTTGAGTGGATGCTTGACTGTGGATTGGAAACAGTTCTAGATTTGAAGATGGGAATTACAATAGAGGGAACATGGTGTAGTGATTGAAATTGCTGTTAGCTCAGTATATGCTGTTTGTATTTAGAATAAAAATCAGGAAAAGAGTCTGTATGCTTATATATGCCATGTGTATTTGCAGCATCCTTACTTCAAGCAAGCACTCATTAAAACAGCAAAATAAGGATTGCCAGTTAAAGGTGATCTCTAATTACAGGGTAGGAATACATACAGAAATTTTGAATCTGTCTTGCTGAAGAAGAGATTGGCAAAAAGACCAGAAAGAAATAAAGGCCCCCAAAAAGTTCTCTGATCCAAACTTACTGTTTTCACCTTTATGCAGTCAGTGATATCTGTGCTTTCATGTTGTAACAGGCATTTCATGACATTTTCTGCTAAATCTCATTCATCTGGATTCATCCTCCTCAGAGATCATATGATAAAACTTTGTGCCACAAGACGCTTGAATCTCTTTTCTATGCTATTTGCTCTGTTTTATTTTTTCTAAATGCCACTTTAACCTTTTTATATTCAGTTCTTTGAGTCTTGAACTACTGTAATCTCCTGTATGGTTTCTTAATATCCCATTCAATTAGGAGCCTGAGTTGTTATCCATTAGTCATGTAATTGGCTTGTTAGCCTCTGATCTCATTTCTTTGCCTTAGGTGTACATGTATTTGACTAATTTCTGTAATTTAGGGATGCTTTTTCTTACTTCAGTAGGAGGAATGTGCATGCAGTTCTTGCTCTGATGCTGGTACAGAGAATCAAGATATAGAGATAGCAACAGCTGAGTTTCTGATGCCTTGAATACCTATACCATCTACTGAGCTCTCTAATTAGCAGAAAGAAAGGTTGGAAGGGCCTTCAGAGTACTGTTACACTGTTTTTTTTTTTTTTGTTTGTTTTGAGTAACAACCTTTAAAAATGCAGCTTGTTGCTCCTGGTTTAAGTTATCACAAAGTGAGTCATATTTCATTTCTAATCTGATTCAATATTTTTGTTTTAGGAAACACGGGAAACACATTCAAGATTGAACCAGTTTTAGGCATCATTACGTTACTCAAGGAGCCAGACTTAACCACAATGGGACAGTTTGTTTTGTCAGTCAAAGTGACTGATCAAGGTTCTCCAGCGCTGTCTGCAACAGCAATTGTGCGGATATCTGTGACAATGGCAGATAACTCCCACCCTAAGTTCACTCTAAAAGAATACCAAGCAGAGATCAATGAAAATGTGGATATTGGAACTTCTGTCATTTCTCTCTCTGCAATCAGTCAGTCCACGTTAGTTTATGAGGTTAAAGATGGCAATGCTGATGGAGTCTTCACCATAAACCCATATTCTGGAGTGATCACCAGTCAAAAGGCCCTTGATTATGAACGTGCTTCCTCATATCAGCTCATCGTACAGGCAACAAATATGGCAGGCATGGCATCAAATGCCACTGTGAACATTCAGATTGTTGATGAAAATGACAACCCACCAGTTTTTCTCTTCTCTCAGTACTCGGGCAGCATAAGCGAAGCGGCTCCTGTGAACAGCGTGGTCCGCAGTGCAAATAACAGTCCCCTGGTGATACGCGCCACCGATGCTGACAGCAACCAGAACGCTTTGCTTGTCTACCAGATTGTGGAATCAACTGCAAAAAAGTATTTCACAGTAGATTCCAGCACAGGTGCAATCAGAACAATTGCAAATTTAGATCATGAAACGATAGCCCACTTCCACTTCCATGTTCATGTTAGGGACAGTGGGAATCCCCAGCTTACAGCAGAGAGCCCAGTTGAAGTGACCATTGAGGTAACTGATGTCAATGACAACCCACCAGTCTTCAGCCAGGCCGTGTTTGAGACAGTCTTGCTCCTGCCCACGTACATTGGTGTTGAGGTTCTCAAAGTCAAAGCTTCAGACCCAGATTCAGAGATTCCTCCAGAACTAACATTTAGTATAATTGAAGGCAATATGGACCATTTTTTAATTGACTCAAGCACAGGGGTACTCACCATTAAAAACAATAGTCTCTCCAAAGACCATTATATGCTAATAGTAAAAGTATCTGATGGGAAATTTTATAGCACTGCTATGGTGACAATAATGGTAAAGGAAGCTATGGATAGTGGACTCCATTTCACACAAAATTTTTATTCCACTTCTATCTCAGAAAACAGCACCAATATCACAAAGATCGCTGTGGTGAATGCTGTTGGCAACCGCCTCAACGAGCCTTTGAAATACAGCATATTAAACCCAGGAAACAAATTTAAAATCAAATCAACCTCAGGAGTCATTCAGACCACTGGCATCCCCTTTGACCGAGAGGAACAGGAGCTGTATGAGTTGGTGGTGGAAGCAAGCCGTGAGCTAGATCACCTCCGTGTTGCTCGAGTCGTGGTGAGAGTTTACATTGAGGACATAAATGACAACGCCCCTGTGTTTGTAGGGCTTCCATACTACGCAGCTGTGCAGGTCGATGCTGAGCCTGGTACCCTGATATATCGAGTGACAGCTATTGATAAAGACAAGGGAGACAATGGCGAGGTGTCGTACCTGCTGAAGGAAGACTATGGACATTTTGAAATTGATAGAGTATCTGGCAGCGTCACTTTAAAAGAAGCCTTCAATTCTGATTTGTCTAATATAGAGTACTTGGTTGTCATTCTTGCCAAAGATGGTGGTAGCCCATCATTGTCTGCGTCGGTAGAGCTCCCCATTACTATTGTTAACAAAGCAATGCCTGTGTTTGACAAGCCCTTCTATACAGCTTCCGTGAATGAAGATGTAGAAATGCACATGCCAATTTTAAGCATAAATGCAACTAGTCCCGAAGGCCAGGGTATCATTTATATCATTGTTGATGGAGATCCCTACAACCAGTTTAATATCGACTTTGATACCGGAGTTCTGAGTGTCATCAGCCCACTGGACTATGAAATAAATTCTCTTTTCAAGCTGATGGTGAGAGCCAGCGATGCTCTCACTGGCGCTCGCGCCGAGGTAACCGTGGACTTGATTGTTAATGATGTTAATGATAATCCTCCCATTTTTGATCAGTCAGCTTACAATGCTACTCTGTCCGAAGCTTCTTTGATTGGGACCCCTGTGCTGCAGGTTGTTGCTACTGATGCTGACTCTGACAATAACAAGATTGTACAGTATCAGATAGTCCAGGACACCTTTAACAGCACTGACTATTTCCATATAGACAGCAGCAGTGGCCTTATTTTGACAGCCCGAATGCTGGATCATGAACTCATACAGCAGTGCAGCTTGAAAGTCAGAGCAACTGATAATGGGTTCCCACCTCTGAGCAGTGAGGTTCTCGTTAGTATCTCAATAACAGATATGAATGACAACCCTCCAGTTTTCAACCAGTTAATATATGAATCATACGTGAGCGAACTGGCGCCTCGGGGTCATTTTGTGACTTGTGTCCAAGCTTCTGATGCCGACAGCTCTGATTTTGACAGACTGGAGTACAGCATCCTATCAGGAAATGATCGGACCAGTTTCATTATGGACAGCAAGAGCGGTGTCATCACTCTTTCCAACCATCGCAAGCAGAGGATGGAGCCCATGTACAGCCTGAACGTCTCTGTGTCAGACGGGCTGTTCACCAGCACGGCTCAGGTGCACATTCAGATCCTTGGGGCCAACCTCTACAGCCCTGTGTTTTCACAGAGCATTTATGTTGCAGAGGTTAGAGAAAACGCTGCTCCTGGAACGAAGGTAATCCACGTGAAGGCAACAGATGGGGATTCAGGTGTATATGGCCAGATCAGCTACTCCATAATAAATGACTTCGCCAAGGACCGATTTTTGATTGATGCAAATGGGCAGATTCTGACAACTGAGAGGTTAGACCGTGAGAACCCACTGGAAAGTGATATCGATATATTCTTGAGAGCCCTTGATGGAGGTGGCAGGACTACGTTTTGCACTGTGAGAGTGATAGTAGTGGATGAGAATGACAATGCTCCCAAATTTATGACAGTCGAGTACAGAGCAAGTGTCAAAGCAGATGTTGGGAAAGGTTACTTGGTGACTCAAGTGCAAGCAGTAGATCCAGATGATGGAGCAAATTCCAGAATTACCTATTCTCTGTATAGTGAAGCCTCTGTTTCAGTAGCTGATTTGCTTGAAATTGATCCAGATAATGGATGGATGGTCACCAAGGGTAGCTTTAACCAACTGAAAAACACTGTTCTGTCATTCTTTGTCAAAGCAGTCGATGGTGGCATTCCTGTAAAGCATTCCCTCATTCCTGTCTACATCCATGTTTTACCACCAGAAACCATTTTGCCTTCTTTTTCTCAACCCCAGTATTCTTTCACCGTGGCAGAAGACACCCTCATAGGGAGTACTATTGACATTCTGCATGTTTTGCCCAATCAGGGTGCTTTGTATAGCACAGTTAATGGTGAGCTATCTGCAAACAACAAAGACGGGGTTTTCATCATAGAGAAGGACACGGGGCTCATAAAATTGGATAAGAGGCTTGACCACGAAATAAATTCCGCCTTTCACTTCAAAGTTGCAGCCACAATTCAGTTAGACAAAGTAGACATTGTGCTGACTGTGGATGTGGAGGTGAAGGTGTTGGATGTAAATGACAACAAGCCTGTGTTTGAGGCAGCTAGCTACGATGCTGTAATAATGGAAGGCATGCCTATAGGAACAAAACTTATGCAAGTCAAAGCGGTTGATGCAGACTCGAGTGCGAACGGGCAGGTCACGTACACGCTTGCGGTGGAATCGGAGCTGCAGAAGATCACGGAAGCATTCACCATTGATAGCAACAGTGGCTGGATCAGTACACTGAAGGATCTGGACCACGAAAAGGATTCTGCTTTCACCTTTGCAGTGGTGGCCTCAGATCTGGGGGAAGCTTTGTCCTTGTCTTCAACCACCTTGGTCTCAGTTACTGTGACAGATATAAACGATAATGCGCCTGTCTTTGAGCACGAGGTGTACAGAGGGTCGGTGAAGGAGAGTGACCCTCCAGGAGAAGTTGTGGCTGTTCTTAGCACCTGGGATGAAGACACATCTGATGTCAATCGGCAGGTTAGCTACCATATTACAGGTGAGGAACAGCTTGCATGCTTTCTTCCCATAACCAGCTCACTGAAGAACTGTGCATGTGTCCGGTTTTAGGTGAACGTTTAGCAGGGTTTGAGCTAAATTATCACTCTGAATGAGTCAATTACATTCCTTTTTTTTTTTTTTTTGGACAGAATTATCAGCAAAGCTGAAAAGAGCGAGAGGAATGTGTGTGTGTCTGTGTCTGTGTTGCTCTCTCAATTTTCCAAGATGAATGCTTCCTGATTTGCTGCAGTGCAATGTAGTGTAGCCATCAACCCATCATAATTGATATGTCAGCTTGAAAACCATCATGAATTAATGTTTCAAACAAGAGAAAAAGAAAATTTTCTTCTTACAGAAAAAAATCTTTTAACTTCCAAGCATTTAAATTTCTTTTGAAATAACATTTTTCTTTTTGAGATAGGAAAGTGGATGCCAGAGCCGTTTTGAAATACCACTTTTTGGAAAGGCGGGGGGGGGCATGAATGAATTTTACATTATGGAATGAGGGATGCCATTTATTATCAGCACAGATTTCTGGCCAGGGAAATAGTAATATACTTAGAAGCACTGGTTAGCTGCCATGCATTGTTATATACAGCATAAGGAAATTTTGATTACATTACTAACACATTTTTCAGAGCATGGTAACGTTGCTCTTTCCTATTGTGTATTTATTATCATTCTTTTCGCCTAGATTCAGCCTAGCTTTTGTGTGAGTATGTTGTGAGTGATGGGTGCTACAGTTATTTTTCTTCTTCCATCTTGCATTGTCCAATACCTTTTGTTAGGGAACAACTTTTTCATTCCCCCAACCTTAGCAGTTCAAGAGCTATTATTAACTACCTAGTAATAACCAAATTATTGGAAAAATCCACATTTTTCACACTGGATGGGATTCAACATATATAAGACTGAATATAGGAAGCAGGCTGTGTGCAAAAATTACTTAACTTATGGGAGAATATTTTGTGTATTTTGCTGTGGAGGGTAAAGCTCCTACCCCTTTGTTAGCTATCAAAATGAAAATGGCTGTGGGATAGTGTGTAGAGAGAGGTGTGACACTGCAGTTAGCCACAGACTGCCTGTGTTATACATCACAAGTGGCATCATGTTCAAAGCAACCAGAAATTCATTGATTAATTGTAACCTGGAATTTTGGATTCACTTTAAAGATTTGCAAAGACTATGTGTTACTAGTGTAATGTGCTGTATGATATTTGAAGTAGGGGCAAAAGTAGTCCTGTGTGTAAATGTCAGGATTTAGAGGCTCTGGGCAAGGTGCATTAGCTGCTGGAGGCCCAGTTCCCACATATGTAAAAATACATCAGTAGTGCCTCTTACTAGGGATTTTGGGATATTTGAAAGAGTTTGGGGATCCCAGTGTAGAAGTGTGATGGGAAATGAAAACCCTTATGTTTGTAACAAAGATATGTTAGTGTGCTGTGATCATTGGCTTTGTTGTGAAGTCTGGCAGTCATCTCTTACAATGCATTGTGCCTTTAGTTAGGTAGTGTTTTTTCTTCACATACCAGTGCTGTTAATTTAGCAAAGCCTGGGCTTTTGAATAACAACTGTCAGATATGACTCATAAATTATAGATCATTCTGTACCTTAGTTTCTGCCACAGTTCAAAATATGACAGATTTTTTGCTGTTCTGTTAGCTTCTGAAAACATTAGATGTCAAAGCCCAGAGCTTTCTTACTGTACAATTACTAAAGCACAGAATGGGCTCAGAAATTCCACTTCCTTTGAATATATCATTTGAGCTTGGGAAATACACAAGGAAGAATTAGGTTCTTTTGATTAAAATGCCAAAACATGTTAAAATATAGTTTCACTCACAAAATAGTCTATTCACACTTTACCTCAAGTTGATCTCAGGAAATGCACTTGTGTATTTCATGTAATCAGATTTGCTAGATGATTATTCAAAAGCTGTGGCTTTCTGGAGGCATAGAAACTTCTGTGAATACAGTAAACTCTAAGTAAAAATGATACATTGACAAAAAGGAAGAAGAGGACAAACTATGAGACTGTCATGTGTATCCACCAAAAACATCTTTGTGAAATGCATCTGGAGAAAAGTAGCACATAGAAGATAGATAGAAGAAATTACTTAGAAGATAAGAGAAATAAATATTCTGGGGCAGGTATGATCACTGAAGAGTCCTTTGTGCCCTTTTAGAAGTACAAATGCCTAGTGCTGTCTTTTGGTCAGTCTTGAAAAGGGGTAGATATATTTGTGTGGATAAATAAATATTCTGCTTGGATTCCTTCAGTTCGTGATTGTTTTTCATGGTTACTGGCAAGTAGTTGCCATTATCAAGTCCACCTTCGCTTGCATTTGATGGTGAGGGAAAAATATTTTGCACTTACTCTTGGTTCAGTAGCAGCTGGAGATGTTCACAAAGCAAAAGCACTATACATAAATCTTAATAGAAAATCAATAGGAATTGCAGACGACACAAATGCACTTAGGAAGCAAAGTAGTTTTCTTTTGAAGGCTCATTTGAGGTCATTGCCTATATAATTCGGGGCAGTTTGCCTAAAACCAGGGTTCTTCTGATGTCTAGCCAATCTACACCCAGCCAGATATTACTGAGATTTAAGAGTGGCAAACCATGAAAAGCCACCAGAAAAATGTCAGTTGCCAAGACATAGGTACAGTAAAGTGTTTTGTGTTCCTCAGTGATGTTAATTAAGCTTCCTCAGGCACATAAAGCTAGGGAGCCAACAGTCTTTAAGCTTGGTTCAGCTGCATACAAGGAAGATGGGCAGTGTGTTTTGGAAGAAAGAAGTGTGTTGGTAGGTCATTTGCTGGGTTGATTGCCCAGTATGAGCAAAGGTGTGGCTTTTGTTAGTTTTTATCATATATTTGAGATACTGGAATTCTGGAGAAATGGGTGTTTCAGTGTTTGGGATGGCCTTGTGTTGCCAGATGAAGAACAGTTTTAACAATTTTATGGTAGTAAAGCTGGGAGGATTGAATTTATCATTTCAGAAGCTGAGTAAACATGCAACATCTTTAAACTGGGAGTGGAGGATAAATGTATTGATTTTGTGTAATGCAAATGCCTAGAGTTCTAACTGGGAATTGAAAGTACTTAAATAAATGCGTAAATGCAAGACAGAAGCTAAATAAATAAGTTAGTAAATATTCAGTTCCCCCTCCCAGATGGGGACATTGCAGTGAAAACTGATACTGTTGGCTTCTAGTTTTCCATTCCCTTTTAGTTGCTATAATGGCCTCTGTGTGTGCTTTAGTAATGATGTGTGTCAGGATTTGTTTATTTTGGATCACTGTGTCTCTGCATTTCATTTGTATCTGGCTGTTTTCTTTCTTTACTTCAACTTGAGCTTGATTTGGCTTTGTAGTATTTGCTGACTAGGGAGGGAGGGAGAGCATTATTTAAACTTCAAGTAACAAAAGATAAAAGATACTGCTGATTCTTTTAGCCTCAAAGCCTTTCTAAAAAGTTACTGGAGTGTTTTTTGTAGCTAGCACTTCGCTGTTGTGACATTCAAAGTAGAACATAAGAAAACTGCCAAAAGATTTTAAAGAATCCATTAATACATGTAGTCAGGAGGCTTCCGTTTAGAAAAGCTACATTATTCAGAGTGAAAAACTAATTAATTAGAATGCCCCTAGGAAACTGAATCTGCTTGCATATATTAGAGAAAAAGTTAATTAATCACTGCAGAACGAGATCTGCATCAAGACATATGTATAAGTGCTAGGAAATGGTTTCCTGGGCCACAGTGTGGATTTTTTTGCCTTTCCATTTTTAGGAATATTTTCTTGGTGGTGTTTTAGTTTTATATCTCATTATATCTCTTACACTTTATAGTCCACTTTTGCCTTCCATTAGTGAAGTATAGAGCCAGTCCTGAGAAGCAAAAAAAAAAAAAGCTCCTAAAAAAGACACGCAGATAAACCAGTATTCCTGTTTGTTGCACAGGTTTCTTGGTCATTCAGATTGATTCTTTTTTAGTGGAGTAAAAAGGGGGGAAAAAGATCCCAAGGACCATTTTTTATACATATTCCCCAAAGTCCTAGGTGTGGTTTAAAAGCCATTCCATTAGAAACAAAGCAACAGTGATTTTAAAATTGCTCCAAGGTAGTGTTTCTGCTAACCATAAAAGCCACCAGCTGATTTTAATTAGATTTTACCTTTCCTCTTTTCTTAGCAATGGGATGCCCATACCTTGAGTATATTGCTTCCTGGTTGGTCAGGACAGTTAATAATTTCCTTTTACAAAAGGACTAATATGCAGAAAAGCCCTGATTAATATCATGAAGCAAAATAAGAATATTTAAGACTACTTTTATTAATGGTTAACAACATGAAACTCACTATGACAAGATTACAGCCTTTTATAAAGGAGTGTTAAGCTTTTTTTTATGCTGGTGTTGAATTGAACAGAAGGAATTTAATGTCAATCAGCAGGGGTCTGCCTTCTTTGAAGTCACATTCAGGCTCAAGTCAGTGGACAGATTCTCATTTCCTTGGATTGTATTCAGATCTGGCCAGTACTATACATCAACACTCTGTGTAGCCCTCTTTGGGAGAAATGTGTGTTTATATGACACAACAGATTAAACAATGGTGATTATTCCAGACTATCACAGAAATCAATGGGAAAACTGCTTAGTTTTGTGATCAAAAAGGGTGGTTTTCTATCAACAGAAAATATCTGTATTTGATACATCAGTTTAGAGCTCTGTATGATTCAAAAGCCTTTTATAATTATAATGCCTATCTGACTAATTTTCTGGAAATCCTATTCATTACAACTTGCTTTTTTTGGCGCAGTCACAGCTAGCACAAATGGTGACTGTTAACAAGAAAGATTTGCTCAGCCTGACTCAACTGACTTAGTTTTCATATTAAATGGAAACCAGTCTATCTTGTCATTGGTAGCTAATGAAGAAAGCATAAATTACAGCCTGTGACCTCTTTCCTGCTTTTTGATGTGGAAAAGAGGTATGGAATGGACATTTGACTTTTTTGATTGGTTTCAAGCTCAACTTCAAGTTCAGACCTCCTTGTGTAGTTATTTTGACAAAAAGGTTATTGAGAACTGTCAGAATTGTGACAGCAGAAGCAACATATCAGAGACACTAATTGCCTGATAACAGAGTCAACACAAATAAATTCAGCCTTGGATTTTTATAAATACTCACTTATGCAATCACTCAGTGGAAGTACTAGAGGGGAAGGTTTAAGAACCTGATCTTTCCATTCAGCTTGTACATATCCCATGACACATGTCAGAACCCTGATTAATTTGTAAGCAAATGCACACTAGCATGTTTGACATTCTTGAACATGTTTCAAGAAAGAATAAGCATTCCCTTTATAGTTTTATAGCACTTTTAAACATGAGCAACATGGAAAGTAGTTCTAAGACTGAATTCCTACATGGAGACCATGGGAGAAAGCTTAATGTGGTGAGCAGAGAGCTAGTAGCAGGTTGACTGCAATTATAGTTCAGCTAGTGGAGCATCGTGAAGCTTTTTAATATTTCCTCACTCAGTTTCTGTAGCACATGAGTTTGCTATGAGTGTAGTGCTCTCTCCTAATTATTAAATGTGCAGATACATTTTTACAGACCAAGCTGGGCACAGAAGACTGGGTAGTTGGCTTTACTGGCTTTGGCTAGGGTAGAATTAATTTTCTATGAAGAATCTGCTGTGGAGCTGTGATTTGGATTTGTGATGTCACAGGGATGTTTTAGTTACTGCTGAGCAGAACTTACACAGAGTCAAGGCCTTTTGTAGTCCTCAGGCAACCCACCAGTGAGGAGGGTGGGAGCTGGGAGGAGACACATCTGGGCCAGCTGACCCAACTGACCACAGGGATATTCCACTCTGTATGGCAGCATGCTCAGCATATTAGAAGCTGACGGAAGAAAGAGCAAGGGGGGAGATGTTCAGAGCTAATGGCATTTATCTTCCCAAGTAACTGTCAGGGTGACAAAGCCCTGCTTTTCTGGAGACTGCTGAACACCTGCCATGAATTCTTTTTTTATTTTGCTTATGTTTTTGCAAAAGCAAAAAAGATGTGCTTTTATAGAGCTTTTGCTTTACCTATTAAACTGTCTTTGTCTCAACCCATGAATTTTCTTACATTTGGCCTTCAGATTCTCCTCCCATTCCCACTGGGGAGGAAATGAGCAAGCAGCTGTGTGGGGCTTAGCTGACTAGCAAAGTAAAGTCATAACATTGGTTTAAAAGATTTTACTGTGTGGTCTGACTGGAGGTTTGGATCAGACACACAGAAAGATGATGGAAGATGATTTCTTCATGGATCAGGCAGGAGACTACCATTTCAGATAAAAGAGTAAATAACTGAATAACTGTTAGAAACATTAACGATTGTGCCCGCCTTAATTATTGCACACTTCTGTATGTGATATGTCCTTCCCTTCCCTTCCCGGAACCTTCCCGGAACCTTCCCGGAACCTTCCCTTCCCCTGAGGATGATGTGGACCAAAACTTTCCCTCTCCCAACCTCTTTTTGTCACCAGGCAATTTAATGGTGTGGAAGAGCAACATTGCCAGGTTCAGTGTCAGTGCTATGGCATGGTAAAAAAACTCTTATGCTTTATCTCCTGCACACCTCTCACCAGCTTTCACTCTCGGACACATTTGATCTATTTGTACTGCTTATCTTCCAACTGTTCCTCAAATGACCTCTTGTTAGGACTGTTTAATACTAATGTGTCTTCCTGTGTCATGTAAACTTTTTTAAAAACTAGAATTTTAATAAGCACCAGAATGGCACAGCTGTATGATAAAGCTTCCATTAGAGGATTCCTTAATAGAACCCACTTCCAGTCCTTGATTGCATAATCAACAGGTAATGAAATTGTCTTGGTAACAAGAGCTACGGTGTATTACATCCTCTCCTGAGACTAAGTGGAAAGACAATTGTACCAGCCCGAGAGGACTATTGATTGTTCACAGTTTGAATTTGATTACCCTTACGGAGAACTGAACGAGAGATCATCTTCAGCTCTGCTAAATGGATTTTTTTTTTCACTGAAAGTTATCGGTTCACTTTCATGCAGGGCATTCAGGGGGCAATAAACACAGGGAGTGTGATTTCATTACAGATTTCCTGAGTCTGCAAGTTTGGGAGCACCAAAAGCTTTGAAAGAAATATGGCTGCTTAGTGATGTGTCTCTGTGTTGAAACCAGGTGGGAGCTCAGAAGAGACACCACAGCTCATTGTGTGTTGCTTGTCTTACTGCAGGAGGGAATCCCAAAGGGAAGTTCGCTCTGGGACTGGTTCAGAACGAGTGGAAAGTTTATGTTAAAAGGCCTCTGGATCGGGAAGAGCAAGACATTTATTATCTGAACATCACTGCCACAGATGGCCTCTTTGTGACCCAAGCTGCTGTGGAAGTGACTGTCACTGATGTTAATGATAATAATCCAGTTTGTGAGCAGGTGAGTTAACACCCATAGCAAATGGCTGCTGTGTTGAGAGCAATGCTTTCCCTACAGGTGTCTCCTGCTGTTTGCAAGTATTCAAAGTATTCATAGGCAATGCTGATTTTCATCCTTATGGACTTAGTTGGAGAATCTCCAGTGGTCTGGAAGAGAAGCAGGATAAAGCATTCCTGTGAAGCCAAGACTGAAGGATAATGGTCGCATAAAACTTTCAAAGGAGTCTTGTACACAGTGGCCTTAGTTGGCTTTACAACACATGATGCCTTGTGAGGTGGCATTGGGCAGCTACTCCTCCCCTGCAGAAAGAATGAGCTCGCCCTTCCCAACCCATGTGGAAATGTCATCAGTCTAGTTAACTCTAGCTTTCCTCAACTTTCCAGATACCAGACATCTAGTGGAAAAGAAGAATGTAGCTTGCTGTCCTGTTGTTGGGAATGCATGTATTGTGGCCTGACCACAGCTTTCGGAGTGCTAGCTGTCTTGTATTCTGTGGAAAGGCAATCCAGGGAACTGATGTTAGTGCAAGAGAAAAGTCTGTGTGAAAGAAAAAACATGATAAAACCCAGAGTTCCTTAATGGTACTACTCACAGAAAATTTATAAATACATATATATATATATATGTATGTGTGTATGCGTGCGTGCACATACTCATATAATTCCCATTATTACATTATCACTCACTGTTGGATTAGTCTCATTGCAAGAACCACTCTACCACTCTGGGGAATCACAATCTGTATTTCCCTCAAAACTGCTGGATGAGGTGATAAAAACAATTGTTTCTGTTAGCACACTCATCAAGATTTTCATTTCATAGGTGTCAATGGAATAAACAGAAGATACGAAATGGTATTACATTAAGCACCTAAGATGAGCCCTATTCACAGACATAATTTGGCATTGTTTCTGTGACACCTCAAAGCTTAACAGTGATTTGAATTTCTAGGAATGTGTTGTGTAAAGGAAAATTGCTTCCTGTATAGAAAGATGTGCTACAAATAGTTTTTAACAAAAGGTTGTTCAAAGACTGTAAAATACTTCTACAGCATAACTTACATGTCTGTTTTTGACTCTAGGTTGCCTACACAGCATTGTTTCCTGAAGACATTCCACCAAACAAAGTAATTCTCAAAATCAGTGCTAAAGATGCTGACATCGGGTCCAATGGTGAAATTCGCTATTCTCTTTATGGTTCAGGAAACAATAAATTTTTCTTAGATCCAGAAAACGGTAAGAAGACAAGCAAATGTTTCTGAGTAGCCTTGACCCCTCTACATCTGGGTACTGGTTTCCTTAATGAGAGTTAGGTTACATGTGGCTATCAGCCAGTTGTTCCAGTTCTGGCAGATGTGGGTGACCATTTGAATGGTGGTGGCAGGAGGGAGAAGGAGGGACAGCTTTGTTGGCCAGATTGGATGTTATAACCAGAACAGTGGATATCCATCCTTTTGTTTCCCTGCAGATTTCAAGTTAGATCAGAGATTTATCGTAGAGCCACAGGATATTTTGGGCTGGAAGAGAACTTTGAAGGTCATCTAGGCCAGACCCCTTTCCATATGGAGATTCATTTCCAAATAGATCATGTTGATCAGAGACCCATCCAGTTAAGGTTTCTAGGGCTGTGCCAGTGCCACTGTTTTACCACCCTAATCATATGAAATGTTTTCCCTTATATCTAGTCTAAATCTACCCTCTTTTAATTTAAAACTATTACCCTTTGTCATATTACAGCAGGTACTGCTAAAAAGAAAATGTTTCTGTGTTAAGGAGTCTATAAATCTTGAGAGTGACAGAAAGACAGACTTGGAAAAACTTGGTGGTGTTCATATGGGTAAGACTGTAGGCTGCTGTTAAAGCCACCATGAATGGCTTGTCATCCCTGCACTCATATTGGCACCTCACTTTTTTGGGTAAAGAGGAAGGGGATGTGACACTGCTGTGAGTTTTTAATCTGTTTGTTGGAATAAGCAATGTTGGTTTTGTTTTCTCTTTCCTATTCCCATAAAACACATGGTTTTGAGACACTCAGGCTGTCTAGAATTAGTGATGTTGCTGCAATAATAATGATAGCTGCTGCTTTTAAATAATTTCAGGTGAGCTGAAATCTTTGGCCCCTCTTGACCGAGAGAAAATCCCTGCATACAACTTGGTTGCCCGAGCCACTGATGGTGGTGGCAGGTTTTGCCAGTCAGAAATCCATCTTATTTTAGAAGATGTTAATGATAATCCACCAGTCTTTTCATCTGACCACTACACTGCTTGTGTCTATGAGAACACAGCCACTAAAGCTTTGTTAACAAGAGTCCAAGCAACTGATCCTGATGTTGGTAAGTGAATAACATTGCAAAAAAAAAGAAGTGCTTATGAAAATTCTGTGGGTTGGTGGAATTGCAGTGCAAATTTGCTTTTCTGTTGCTAAATTTCTTAATTTTCTCCTCTTCCTTCTTCTTTTTCCTCCCTATTTCTTTCTCTTCACTTTCTTTACATCAAAATGCTTGTGTCTAATCTTGACATTACGGTGTTACAAACAGAAAGGCATTGCAGCAGCCACAGAAGCATGTAGTCTTCTCTTGATCAGCAATAGCTCTGTTTAGGGGGAAAGATCTTTTGGGGGCTAAATTGCAACTTTCTTCCTTCAGTGGTCTCACCTCTTTTCTTGGGCCATGATTTTGAATACCCATGCCTCTATTTATGCAAATAATATAGTTACATGCCACAGGGACCTATACCTGATTAATCACAGCTTTTCTAGAGTTTTATACTGCAATAGCTCCCATTTGTTCCAGCTGGTTACCTTAGCATAAAACTATTGTACACTGTGAATGTACATTATAAATGTTCTGGTTACTTAACTGCACACTCTTTGAAAGTGTAGTAGTTTATTATATGAGGACTTTAGCCTTGAAATGTGGGCCCAATTATAAATATTTAAAGGGGAGTCATTTTGCATAATACAGTGATGAAACCTGCTATTAGAAAAAATTTTAGGTCATTCACTTGAGTTGAAATAATTTTGTTGGGTTTTTTTTTTTCCTTCCTGTGTTTTGAAGGTTTTTTGTAAAACTTATGGTGTGAGTAGTTTCATGTAAAAGGCAGATCTTTCATTCAGTGAAAAAAGAATTATTTTGTTGAGTAGAGTGCATGCTGAAAGTGTCAGTTATTTGTGAGGCTGATAATTCAGATATACAGGAATTCATAAAGGAGCAGCAAACATTCATTAATGTATCTATGAAGTGCCACATTATATGCCGTGGTTGAAAACTCGCAATTAAAATTATGATATTGTCCTGCAGTGAAGAGCCAATTACTGGTGGTAAACTACTGAACCATCTGAAGAGACAGTGTTGTTATTTTCCACTGTTGTATTAATTGCCATTTTTCTTGTATGTGGGATGACATTCAAGGAGAGAGGGGACACAATTAGAAGAAAAAGTTGTCAAGAGAAGTTCTTGCTGGCGCCAACTTTACATAACAGGATGGTTAACAATGAAAAAAACCCACAAACTATGAGCTAGTTGCTGTACTTTCCTTCTGAAACTAGAGAAGTTAAAGGGAGGGATAGATATGATGAATGAGAAGGGGCTATGTACTTCATTAATGCTTAGACCTGAAAATCAAACCATACTGTCTATCATAAGTAAATTACTAAAAAGTCCCTAAAACTGGATTTTTTTCTAATTGCTGTTCCGTTAGTCCCTACTAAAATCACTTATTCCCTATTGAATGAGACAATGAATGAGTTCAGGTAGTGTAATGTTCCCATGAGAGAAAAGAGATATTACTGATATTCTTGATGGGCTGTGATAGTCCTATAAGGCTTTTTGATGTGTTACCCTTAAAACATCAGTGGAGGCAGTAATCATCATACAAATAAATTTTTAACATTGAGGAAAAATCTTGTGATCAGACTTAGAATTTGCCTGCTCTGCTTTGGGCTTGAAGAGCCATGTACTGTAAGGGCAGGAGCATGAATATTGAAGCCATTGAGAGAAGACTTGAGAGAAGTCCCTTTTTGGTCCACAACTAAACACAGTTTAACAGAATCCTGAGAATACTGTGTTCAGACACTGTTGGATATTTAAGACAATTTCCAGTTAAGAGAAAAATAGGATTATATCTGCCTTGTGCCTTTGATATCTGTTGAAGTTACTGATCTCATAATATCCTGTGAAATTATAGGGCTGGACCATAAATTGCTGTTTAATATATTTATAATTTGGATACATACTTAGAAACTAGCTGTACCAGCTGGACACACTGAGGGGAAATTGTGATCCTCCTTCACAGTATTCAACAGAAGAAAACAGTTTTAACTGTTTAGTAGCACACAAGTTCATTTTCTATAACCTCTACATACAGCTGGGGATCTTAAATTACATGATCTCCTGAAGGAGGGAGAATATACATAAGTCTATTTGTTAGGATATTTTAGTAGTTTTAATTGAAAAAAATTCCTTCTCCTATACTGCTGTGATTGGAAAGTTTTAGTATTTCCACAATATGGTATTTGAGACTTATTCACCACCAGAAGGTTTGGAAATGTTCAAACTAAGAAATGAAAGCGAAATGCTGGTTCTACATTTTTTCAAGAGGTTCACAGAAAGCAGTGAATTTTTCACCTCCCACTGTCTCCAAAGCAAAGTGCCAAATTACTCCATTTTGTTCAAATTAAGGCACTAGAAGAGCTGGAATGAATGCTGAGGTGTAATTACATGAGCAAACCCATCACACAACTGCAATATCAGCCTGTTTCAAAGGAATTAGGGTCATGCTAGGGCAGCAACTCTGAGGAAACTTACACAGGACTTTATCAATTTTTTAACATCATACTTGCCACAAACTTCAGAAACATGGAGCCCAAAACTGAGGTGCAGGCACATACTCATTTCCAGCGCTGCTTGTGTTTTCTGCATGCACAGGGTGTTGTGGCCTTGCTCACAGAGTACAAGAATGAATGAGGGCATCATCCAGGCTCAGCAGTGCTTTAAGTGATGGGTAAATCCTGCCTCACTTGCAGATGCTGTGCTTTGTGAAGGACCTCCCTGCTCAGGCTTGTTTCCATGATGATTAATGGTGTAGTCTACCAAAGGCAGGAGCACTTATTGTACTAAAAATGAGCAGTGCATTATCCATGCTTCTGCAGTCTTCTTCATCACCACTGGGGCATCAGCCATCCAGATCTGTAGTCAGTGTAGTCATTTCACTGACCAATTGATTTTTTCTGGGTTTATGATGAATATGAGATTCTAATTTGGCTCACAATGGCAATAGCCTTGTCAGGAAGCTCTGTCCTGCCTGCCACTGCTGCCTTCCAGCCTCTCTCTCCATTAGTCGATGTTTAAAGCTGTGGCAGATCATCCCCTGCACAACCAGCCAGTGCAGATGGACTGGGCCATCTTTGAGCCAGCAGCCAAGGAGCAGGAAAACACAGGCATGTAGGTAAAAAATTGGCAGGAGTGGCCTTTGGTTCCAGAGTTTGTGCAGTGTGCAGACTGCCCTCCTCTGTGCTCAGCTGCCCCCCAGCCTCACAGCCCTTCCCCAGCCCAAGGCCCATGCCAATGCATCCCACAGGGGATGTGGTAACACGCATGCTGCTAGGAGCCATCTGGTACCCATATTTTGGTTTGGGAAGGCAAATCTGAGCGCTTCTCAGAGTCACTGATGAGACTGATCTGCTTCTTCCCTGAGTAGCAGGCATCTTGTCCCACCATCCTGCACAAGCAGGGATGTCTACAGCAGGTTATCTAGGACTCAGTCCAGATGGCTTTTGGATACCTCCAAGGGCAGAGAGTGCTGTCCTCCAAGGATTGACTGATAGGCATCATGAGCACCTCAGAGGTCCTCTGGGAATAACCAGAGACCTGCCTTGTGGATACAGACAAAAGTGTAACATCCTCACCATGATCTGTTGTACATACAGAAAAGTTTTATTTCAGGAAATACCCTCCCATATCTTACAGAAGATTTATGAGCATTAAGTAATGCAACCTGGAAAAACAATAAGCAGTGTGCTACTTTATTCAAAGCATTTTCTCAATTTTGTGCATAGGTTGCCCAGATTTTTTGATGTGTCCCAGGTTCTGCAGGGCTTGTAGCCTCACGAGCAGAATGGTCTAAGGTTTATTCACCAGTTCTGAAAAAAACCCATCCAGGTAGTTTTGGGGTCAGTAGATTTGAATGATAAGCCTGGATTTCTGTTCTTTGTTCCTAGTATTTGATACTTTGGTACTTAGGTGGATGTGAGAGAAAATATGGGTGTTGAAAGCCTAATTCAGGAAGCCAGAATGAGATTGGAGACCCTCCCACAGATATGTTTATACAGTCAGGTTATATGAGTTAATTGTGGTTGAATTTGATTCTGTTCTTTGAGCAGTTTTATAGAGTTAAATATTATTTGGACCAGGATTTATGAGAAGGATTCTGTTGTCAGCTGATTAGTACATTTGTGTTTAATCTGGAGAGTTTAAATAAATCAAATCTGTAATCAGTCTGATTCTTGGCATGTGGAGCTAATTATTCACCTTTTCACGCAAAGTAGAAGAGCTGCAGCAGAAGAAACTCAGCCCTTCTGGGGGAAGTAGTTTGAACTTCTTAGTAGGAGACATCTGCTTCCTAAAACCAAACTTCTCCAACAAGAATTGATACAGAAACTGGTAAACTGAGGGAAGGAGTGCCATTTTCTTTCAGGTTCTGATGGAAAATTTTATGTCAGATTTCAAAGAAGTCTGTGTCAAGAAATTATATTTTTCCTGCAAGGTTTGACCTCATGGATTTTGATGTTTCAATACAGACTTGCTTTGTCAAGAAAAGACCAAACCCTTACCATGTGTTGCTCACAAGGCACCTGCACAGGAAATAATAAATTTCTTTACTAGGGATAAATGGTAATATGACTTCTCATTCAGGTTTCAGCCAATCCAGTTTAGGGTACCTACCTACAGGAGGATGAGGAAGCAGGTGTATTTTACTTTCCTTTTCTTCCTGTCCTCTCTTTGTGTCAATGAGAAAAAAAGAAGAAATTATTAAAACAATAAAAATGAAGTATCTGCCAAAATAGCGACCAAGGAATATAGATAGCTCTCTGAGGTTTATCACTGTTTTTTAGAAAGTGGCATCAGGATGCTGGGGAGCCCAGCATGGAAAAAAAAAATCACTCAGGCTGTTCAGTGGGTCACCACTTTCAAGAATACACGTGTGGAACTAGAGTACAGACTTCAGCCTCATCAATGGTGGGCTTTGCTCTGGAAGGAATTAGGACAACTGAGCGTGTTGCAGTCACAGCTGCCTCCCAGCTGGGCTCAGGGAAGTGTAAAGTGCTGCCAGGTGAGATTGCAGGAGGGCCAAAGAGAAGTGTAAGACAGTCACAGCTTGATTGGAGAGCAAGTCTCTGAATTACATGTAAAGGTGAGTAACAAAATAATAGAAATGCTGAAGTAGGTACTGATTTTGGCATTTTCTGGCAAAACCAGTACGCAGCAAACCTTTGCTTTTTGTGTTTGTTAATGCTGGACATGTCCCTTAAAATGGATCTAGAAAATTCTGGAGTGTTCAGGAAAAAGATGAAGGCAGGGATCGAAACATGAATAAAAAGAATAACAGAGATAATAGGACAGAAGATGTGCTAAAACTAAAGCAGCTAATAGGTAGTTAACTTTGGCAATGAGGCCAGCTAGATTGCTTTTCTGGCTATTGCCTGAGTTTTTGTGAAATAAATATTACAAGATCCTTTACAGAGGATGACTCATTCTCTTTAAAATATACATGGTGCTTCCTATATCTTCACCCACATTGTTGCCTCTCAGACTTTTGAAATAGCACCTGGGTTGAGGCTCTAATGCAGGATATGAAAGAGACATGAATTATTAATTCCTTTTACTCTAGCAATCCAAAACAGCGCTGCTTAAGTAAGAGGTGTAGTTTAAGTAGGGAGGCCTGTCCACTGTCACTGGAGCTGTTTTCAGAAGGAATTCGGGAATCTGCCATGGAAGGAAAAAAACCAACCAACGAACCAATCAACCAAAAGACAAAAAAAAAAAAAAAAAAAAAAAAAAAAAAAAAGGGCAACACAAAACAAAAGGCATGAGTGAGCATTGCTCTGTAGCCTGGTGGTTGACTTGTTCCTATCCTTATACTCCTTCTTCCTGGAAAGTTTTCTTTACCATTAGACTTCTGTCCGGTCTTCCATAAGGAGAGTGGAAGGGCAATGCCCGACACTCCCCAGTTGTCTGGCCGGTCCTACAGACACTTGCAAGTCCAAATTCACTCTGTGAGCTGTTCAGGAGAAAACCTAGATTTTGCCTTCCTAGTAAAGTCAAAAACACTAACAGAATGCAGAGATACAGCACACTGGACCCCTGAAAAATTGCCAAATAAAAAAATAATAACCTCTTTAGGCTTGACTTAGTGTTAGGAGGTAAATAAACAAGATATTCGGGGATTTTGAAAACCTCTGTCAAAACATTCAGCATGACCCCATTGAATCCCTCAGAGGGCCATATTTTTAAAGCTTCAGGGGTAGTCAGGGGAATGCAGTAACCCTCCTTGCATTAAAATAATGAGATGTGTGCATCAAGATGACTAAAAGCTAGTCTGTGTTCAGGAACTGGAATTCATCAAACCAGTCTCATTTCCTTCTGCAACATGTGAGGAGACCATATTGAAATAAATATTTCAATATTTATTTTCAATAAATATTCAATATTTCGGGTGTTATGGCTTAGGTTTAGTGAGTTTTATGGCATTGTACTGCACCATATTTTTATGTGTAAGCCAGGGAAACGTGGTCTACACCAAACTGTTATCAGGGGATTTTGTAGTAACCATTATACTGGAGGGGTAAGTTTAGAAAGGTGCTGGGTGCAGCACAGCTATTTTGATTCCTGAATACATAAATAGGCATAAGGACTGTATTGCTAAATGTCAGAAAGCAGAGTGGTGCTGCGAGTTACCCTGGATTGTGTCAAAGCTGCAGCTGTGGTATTTAACAGTTGGAAAAGTGGTTTGGAAAAACCCAGTGCAAGTCATCGAGGTAAATGTGACATCTCATGTTTAGGCAAGAGAAGCAAGTGCACTGGTGTTGTCTGGGTGGTGACTGCCTGGGCTGCAGAACTGCAGAGGTGCAGCTGTGACCCACGGGCTGAAGGTATTTACACTTTCATACTGGCGTGAAGAGGTAAATATTCTAATGAGATGGGTAAACCAGAGTAATACTGGAAAAAGTAAGGAGTTCTTTCTATTTAATTGGTGTTGGCAAATCCTGACCTGAAAGGCTGTGTTGTTTTGGGTGCAGCGCTTCCAAGAAGGTGTGGGCTACATTTTCCAGGAGGATGTAGGAGATTGACAAAAGAGATCACAATTCTGGAAGAAAAGTCAGGAAATATTGAAACGGCTGAGAGGGTCTGCCAGGGAAAAAAGAGTTGAGATGATAAAATACAAGTCTTCAGCTATCAGATAAGTAGATGTGAGGAAGGAAGTTGACCCTTGTTCTTTTTTCTTTTCCCTTGTCTTTTATTAATTTTATTCAATCTCAGCAAAAAGTCAGAGAAAGATTTTTAGTTGTAAGAAAAGTGAAACACTGGGCTATCCAAGGAGGTTATGCAAGTTCCTGATCAAAGGATAGGCCTCTGTTTGGGGATAAATTGCATCCATCTTGTCTTTGTGCAGTGATAAATTAGATGACCTCTCAAGATTCTGGCTCTCTTCACACTTTCTCATTTCTCATAGTTTCTTTAATTTTTGAGATTTCCAAGACATTGTTAACAGCATAGAGGCAAAGAAGTAGACAAAGGAGAATTGTATGGATTCTCTTGGGTTATATGGAGTGAATAAACCCTGTCTTTAAACTGGATCACTTAAACATATGTATGTATATGAATAGTCTCTCTATGTATATACACATACACAAATATATAAAATGTAATATACAAACTATTTGATCACATGTCTGATGAAGAGAGGCTGAGGGAGCTGGGCTTGTTTAGCCAAGAGAAAAGGAGACTGAGAGGAGACCTTCTTGCTCTTAATAACTACCTAAAAAGAGCTTGTAGTGAGGTGGGGGTTGGTCTCATCTCCCAGTTAGCAAATAAAAGGATGAGAGGAAATGGCCCCAAGTTGGGCCAGGAAAGGTTTAGATAGGATATTAGGAAACATTTCTTCACAGACATTGGAATAGGCTATCCAGGGTGGAATTACTACCCCTGGAAGTGTTTAAAATGTGCATGGATGTGCTGTTTGAGGACATGGTTTAGAGCTGGGTCAACAGCAGGACTCAATGATCTTAGAGGTCTTTTTCTATCTTAATGGTTCTAGTCATGCTTATACATGTGTATATATGTTTTTTACCTCTCTCTGTGTTTGCATTCCACTGCTTCTGGTTATGTTTCCCTATGTTGCCAGCTGCAATGTGTAACCCTAAATCAGGTATCTCCAAAATCCCAACTTCAGAAAAATTGACTCAGGATCACTGAAGAAAACAGGTATATATGTCAAGTGATGTAAACCACTACCCAGGAATATGAAAATCCCTGCTAGGAAAGAAATGGAGGGTGAGCCAACTATCCAGATCTTGACTTCCCACCAAAAAGACAGCTCCTGTCCCAGCTGAAATGAAAAGCAGGGTTTAGACACCCATGGATGGTCCCATACTGCTAACAATTTGTACCTCCCATTTCTGTCAAGTATTTCCCTTGTGTAAGGGGCTGATTGTCTTCAGGTCTGCCCTGCCCTCATCCCATGGTACCCTGACTCCAATGGAGCAGTGGTGTGAATAAAGGCCTTTGGGGCTAGGGCTCTTTTTTTTCCTCAGAAAAGGGAAAAATAGTGAAAGCCTATCTTGGTAGCAGTGTTATGGATTGAACTCAGCCAGGTTTTCTGCTTAAGCTGTAAAAATCACTTGAAATATTTTCCCTTTGGGGCTATATATTCTTCTACAGTTCAACAAGGTACTTCAGGCAAGGTTTCTCTTTCATCTCAAAATGATGGAGTAGAGTACTATAAAATCTGGTTTAGAATTCATCTTTTGTCTTGTTTGCTGTTCACGAAGTTGTGGACTTTTATCTTCTAGTAATTGGCCTTGTGGTTAACATTTGGGTAGTTGGGAAAGGTCATAGGTACACACTGGTGTTAATCATCATATCATAAAAGAGGCAAGAGGAAGCACAATAATCAGATAGCTTGCTTTGTATGTCTGCAAACCACTGAAACTGCAAACTGAAAAATAATTTTTTTTCAGCTTGCTCTCTGGTCTACATCTTGTTTGTTTATTTGTAATACTTGCCATTACATTTCTTTTCATAGGTTTTCAAAATGAAAATGAGTAGATGACAAAAGATGTCATTTTTCAGACGTAAACTGAGTGGTCTAGCTGTATTTGGGGAAACACATTAAATAATGTGTTCAGGGTGACAGATGAAAACTGAAAGGAGAAACACTATGTGTGGCTTTTAATATGTGTAACCTTTACTTTATGTGTGATGCAGAAAAGTATTGCCCACTGCAGAAACTTACTGTCATATGGGGATTGTGCCTGTTGGGTTTATGCTCAGCCTTTTAATTGGTGTCAGTCTGGATCAAAATGGGTTGTAACATCACCATTTTCAGTGGAGTTGCACCTCAAATCCTGTGTTCAGTTCTTGACCCTCACTGCAAGAAAGACGTTGAGGGGCTGGAGCATGTCCAGGGAAGGGAAATGGAGCTGGGGAAGGGTCTGGAGCACAATTCCTGTGAGGAGCTGCTGAGGGAGCTGGGAGTGTTTATCTGGAAAATGGGAGGCTCGGGGGGGACCTTCTCTTTCTCTACAGCCACTTAAGAGAAGGTTGTAGTGAGTTGAGGGTCAGACTCTTTTCCCAAGTAACAAGCAGTAGGACAATAGGAAATGGCAGCAAGTTAAGCCACGGGAGGTTTAGATTGGTGAAAAGGAAAAATTTCTTCTCTGAAAGCATTGTCAAGCACTGGAACAGGCTGCCCAGTGAAGTAGTTGAGTTACAACCTTGGGAAGTATTTAAAAGATGTGTAGATGTGACACTCAGGGACATGGTTGAGTGGTGGCCTCACAGCGACAGTGCTGGGCTAATCAGTGATCTCAGAGGTCATTTCCAGCCTGAATGATTCCGTGATTCTGTGCTTTATACAAGGATATTGATAGCGCTGATGTGTGAAGCAAAGTTATTTTATATTCCTGATGCTATTTAGAGTAGTAATGACATAGAAGTTGTCATGATGTGACATTCAGTGTGTGCCCCTTTGTTTTAATACAGAAGAAAGCAAGAATAAAAGCCTGTTTGAAGAATGGCATTTCAGGTCCTAGGCGGGTGTATGTTTTACAAGCTCTTCGCACCAGGGATTTGGCAAAGGGCAATATTCTATCATATGCTAATACAAGTCTAAATAGAAAATGTGTTACCTCATTCCTTTATTTAAAAAGAAATGTACTGCAATTTTCTTATTGTAATAAGGATTCCTGCAAAGGCTTTCCTTGTACAAATAGCTCATGTTCATGATTGGCACCTTAGAAATCTGAGAAGTTTGAGTGAGTGAGTTGACACAAAACAGTTTGCAAACATTAACCCCCAACAGCTGTAGGCAAGCAGTGTGGGAGGATTGCTCTCTTTACCAGTGCAGGAGCCATGGCATTGAAGCAGTTGTTTCCTTTCCACAGAAAGCATCTCTTTTATAGCAGAATCTGCCATCAGCTCTGTTGCAGGGATGCCATTGACACACACTGGTGGACACCTCTCTCTCAAGATTGGGGTAGCCCCTGGACTAAATCATTTTGAATTTCAATAGGAATAGCTTCCTACTTCACCCTTGCATTCTGCCCATTTCTCTCCCAGCTGAGGGTCAGAAAGCTCAGTAGTAATAGCTATTGATGGAACAAAATGCTTTCTTCCGAGTGCTGTTTCTGCCACAGTTTTTCAATGATTTTACTCCTAAGAAGCAAGTATTAAATTCCACCCCTAAAAATACTCTATGAGAGGGTCAGCACACAGCTAAGATCTCCCTCTGAATGTCTCCTTTTTTTTTCTCCTTTTGGCATTTGGGCCAAAAGCCACCAGGGGTTGGTATCTGCATACCCACTCAGGTCTTCTAACCTAATCTTCTGTCTCTCCTTGCATAAAATGGCACTTTCACCTGTAAGAGCTTTTCTTTCCCATCCCATGGGAAAAATCAGACTGTTCTCTTCATCATACCAGACTGGTACAAGATAACCTATGTGTCTAGAACTGCTGTATTCCTCTTTACAGGAAAGAAAAATAAAAGCCTTACCTTCTATTTACCTTTCACTTACCTTCAAGATTTTACTGTCTCCATTTCTGCCTAAAAATCCCATATATATTAGAGTGAGCAACATAATCTGTATCTGATCTGTCTCCATTGTAGGAACGCCAGTAATGGTTTACAAAAAACATTATTAATATTTTGTTAATTCATGGACACCACTTTTAGGAAGCAGAATACAAGAAGAGTGGCTGGATTATATGTCAGATTGCCTTTACTGGAGTTATTACCTCCTGTACATAAACTTGCCCTCCGTGGTGTCACATGCACCAAATTCTATCTCCCCATTCCCCATTGCAAGATACTCTTGCTGAAGTTTCCTGGTGTTTCAAGGCAGAAGACATCCATTGGCCATTTCCTTTCGAGCTGTTTGTGCTCTCAAGGACTGTGGTATATGAATCTTCTGTCTTGTTGCCCAGGTGTGCTGTAGTGAGTATCAAAAAGGGAGTTTGTGCCAGAGAGAAGTGCAAACCAGACTAAGGCTGTCCTGCAGTTACAGACGAGTAGAAGGTGTGTGTTAGGGCCCCTGCCTCAGAGGAGTGTTAGATACTGTGTGGAAACTGGCAGGCACCAAGAGTGGCTGGTGCAGAATACTAAATAGTTTTACACTTAAAACTCATGTGTAGCTTCGGTGTTCAGTGGCATGCTCTGAATCAAGGGGGAAAAATTCCCATTTTCCAGCATCCCTGAGGATCAGCTGTTATTACTAACCCATTAATTGTTGTGGTCAGGTCTGTCCTTTTTTTGCAAGTAGAAGTTCATGGAGGATGTGTAGCTGAAGGAGATCCTCCCCAGCTGGAAACGTAGACACCTCCAGCCATTCAGACTCTAAAAATCTTCCACTTTCTACAGGGTTTACTGCTTTCAAATGTTTGTCAGTTTGCTTGACTGTCAGCTGGCAGAGTATTTGGATATATGTATCAAGAGACTAAGGAAAGGTGTGAGTGTGCTCTCAAGCAGCTGTAGGGTATTCAAAGCTTTCGTGTTTTAACATGAAGGAATTTCCTATGAATTTGTGGGCTGAGTTCCTGCTCTGTAGGACAGGAGTCAGTTCCTTGATTGCCTTGCTGTTTTGCTGAAGGTGGGACATTTTATTTTTCACGTTTGTGATTCCGTGGTGAATAGAGAGTCTTTGCTGTGATTAAAAAAACCAAACCAAAACAACACAAAAAACCTAACAGCCTAGTTCACTGCAATATTGCTATTAAATTTGTTCCGTATTTTAAAGACATTTGAACCTTTTAAATATGCTCTGGTGTCTCAAGCACTGCATAAAAACTTTATTCTTTGAAGAGTCAAATAATAATTCCTAATGCCCTTCAAGTAGGGTCTGGGACTTTGTAGTTGCTCTGGCTTTTATGTGTGTGTGATTGAACAAAGAGTCTCCCAGCTCCCCCTTGTGTGGATGCTACATCAAGCAGAAAACAACTGTGATTTGTGCTGCTTTTGATCAGACATTTCTACAATGCTTTGCTGCTGGAAAGCAGAATAATACTGTCACAAATTTTAAATTAACAAAATATGCCTAGAAGGGATTGGTAGCTCTTGTTCATCTGATTAATGTCAGGCTTGTAAAGTCTGTTCTCCCACAAAAACAGCAGCAAATGCTCAAGTGAGAGATGTTAAAAACAGAGATTCTCCATTTTAGTGAATCTTTGTGTTTTAGTTATAATCTCTTACTGAAGCACCCAAGACAAAACCATAAAATCAACTAGCATCAAGGGAGTTGAATTAGCTTATATCTGTGTTCACTTTTAATTAGATTTGAAGTGGCTATCCCACTGTAGTGCAGAAACCAAGTCAGTACCATCCCCTCAGGCCTTATTACTGACAACAACCTTAGCATAGATCTGCATATTCAGCTGCCGGGTGGATAGGTGCTTTGTATTGGGAAATATGGGCAGGATTTTAAAAACAGAGGGTACCTTTGGTACAACTCAATTTTTGCTCTTAGGCCTGGGGAACTTTCCTTTTCAAAATGTTCCCATTCTGGCAGGAGTTTTTTGATGCAGCTTTTGTTTAACAGGTATCATCTTATGATAATATTTTTCTGCTCAACAGTGGAATCAAGGCAGCACTGGTAGCAAGTACATTCTGTGCCACCTGATGTATTTCTAGGGGTTTATTTTCCCCTTATGTACATTTCTATTCCTTCAAGATGTGCTCTGAGACATTTCCAATTTCAGCATTCTGCTTGTCTCATCTAATTCAATTATAAGCTGTTCTGGGCAAGGACCATATCTGGGTTCTGCTTTCAAGTTTCAATATACAAGTTTTGCAAAGTAATGTTTAAAAGAAAGTATCATGATGAGGGAAGGAACTTAACAACTTAACTTATCCACAGGGATTTGTCATGTGAGAAGAGCTTGCCCTGACATCCCAACTCTCAGCAATATTGTACCCACAGGCACTCCTACCTCTACCCCTACTGGAAATGCTCAGTGCGATAGCAGATTTTGCTTAGGGTATCCATTAGATGGGGAGAGATTTTTCTTCTCTTTATTTCTTATTTTCATTTTCCCATTTGCTTCTCTTTCAGGCGTGAACAGAAAAGTCACCTATTCCCTGTCAGACTCTGCAGATGGTTACTTCTCAGTTGACCGGTCATCAGGAATCATTATTTTGGAGCATCCACTTGATAGAGAGCTTCAGTCCTCCTATAACATCACTGTCAAGGCCTCAGATCAAAGCATTGTGCTGACCTTATCCTCCTTTGCCACCGTTACCATTACAGTGCTGGACATCAATGACAACCCTCCCGTGTTCGAAAGAAGAGATTATCTCGTTACGGTACCTGAAGACACCTCACCTGGCACTGAGGTCCTTTCTGTTTTTGCTACAAGCCAAGACATTGGTACAAATGCTGAGATTGCCTATCTCATCAGATCAGGGAATGAGAAAGGGAAGTTCAGGATTAACTCAAAAACAGGTTTGTAAAGTGGCTCCTTGCAGTGCTAAATTAAAGCATCAGAAAAACATGAATGCTTTGGGGAAGGCTCTTGGACCAAAAGACTTCCAAGGCCAGAGACTCACAGCTTGTCATTGTGTAATTAACTACACAGTTAAAAAGCAATTTTAGGTCCGAGAGTGATGTCAGTTATAGTCACACATGGCTGCCCCAGCTCAAGTGGAGAATACTTTTCTCCATTAGTAAGTCTGTTGAAGCCGATATAGATGTGACAACCTATTAGCCAAACTGTGCAAAACACTTCTGAACACTTGCAGTGTTCACTTGCTTACCAGCTGAGTACAGCCTCAACTGTCTGCCCCTTAGAAAGCATCAGCCAGTGCTACCAGGACCTGTTAGGACCAATTCAGGCCTAATATGTGATTGCCATTTATGTAGCTGTATGCAGCTTCCCTGACTTAGGTTGTTCTGATTCGTCTTTTTGACTTCAGCCATGGCTTGGATTGAGGTCTTTTTGGTTATACATCAAATTTTAGAAGTCCACTACTGCTTCTCTATGAGAAATACCAAAGAAAGATATCATATTTGGTGTAAATGGCTCATTTTCCCTGAATTTCCTTAGCAGGATATATTCTTCATCCTCACTGAGTTTTTATTTCATGAACTGTAACCTGTTTCTTCTATGCTTCCTGTAATGGATCCCCTTCTTCTCACAGCATTCAGGATGACCAGTACAAATCTGACACCTGAGTCTGAGAGCAAAGCAGTCTTGATTTTAAATGCTGAAGAGAACACTTCTTTGGGTGCAACTGTAATAGCCAGTAACATGAAAAATCTCAAAATTATGCATTGTGTCATTTCTATAATTGTGTGCAGAAATGGCTCTCCACTCTGCGGAGGCTGCTGCCTCTCATGTGAGGGACTTAACATAACTGTGTATTGTCTGTCATCTTCATCATGTTGATTAGTGCTAGAAAAATTTAAACATAAATATGCCTAGGCAGCGATACTTAACTTCACATTTGACAATGAAGCCAAGGAAATAAATCAATAAAGACCCATAATGAAGCTTAATCACACAGGAAAAAAAAACCCACCAAAACTAAAACTATATATTATTCATTAATGTGTGACAGCTCCATTATTATCCATTTAGAGGCAGGAGCTCAGTTTCTAGACAGCAGAGTGGTGATGTAGCATGCCTGATCAGAGCTTGAAAAATAATTTCCTTCGCACCATTTATCAGTGGAACCTAACTCTCTGCTAGCCACTTGGAAGCTTCTCTTCAGGGCTCCTGCTTTCAGCAAGTCATGCTGAAAGGTGGAATTCATTTGTAGAGAGCCCAGACAAGATTAAGAGGAATAATGTGAGGTCTGTAAAATGTGACTTAAAAGGAAAGACTGAAGGAATTTAGGCTGTTTAGCTGGAAAAGAGAAGAGACACTGTTAGTTTTCATGCCTATAGAAATGACCTGTGAAGAAGAGGGAAATAAACTGCAGTCCATGCCTAGTCGTAAGAAGTTGTGAATGGGTTTAAATAACATTTGGATTACTTTGGTAAAATTATAGGAAGAAATTCCTAGCTGTAATGTATATTAAGGCCTGAAATACATTTCCTAAGAAGGTTAGGAAGCTGATATTGTTGGAGGTTTGTAAGAACACTAGAAATCAGATCATTTCTGTCCTAGAGGGAATCTGGGTGCATGCAGTGAATCAAGTTACAGAGAATCTTAATTTTGGTTATGTGGTGAAGTAACACAAATATTATAAACCTAGTTGAGTGGGGAAGTCTCTGTTTAATCACTTAAATGATAGACAGCTGATTTCTCAGAGGTATTCATATCCTATTCATTTGTATTTAATTCATGAGAAGTTAATTGTGTGGGAGTGAATTTCTGTTGACTTGTCAGGGCTTATTTCCAGAGTCGGCATCCAGTTCTCCCAGAGGCTCTGTGAATGAGATGGTAAATGGGTGAATATGGCCCCCACTTCTTCATCTATGATCCTCACAAAATGAAAGCTATTTTCATGAGGAGCCATTCATTGCCTCATGCCTTGTAAAGGTCCTTTCTGCAGAGGCAACCCAAGTGCAATTGGCATCATTCTTTAACCAAACGACAGCAGTAGAAACCTGAATAAACATTTTTATTGGATTGGGCAGTCTCACAGTTAGTGTTGTATGTGTGCCACGGTGATAAATAGCATGCTGTACTGTTTACTACAGTCAAATCCCTCGCTCTGTGGCATTATTTATTTTTTCCCTCCTTTGCTTCGAAGGAGTGATTTCCATTGTCGAAGCTTTGGATTTTGAATCGTGCAAGGACTTCTACTTAGTAGTGGAAGCAAAGGACGGGGGAACGCCCGCCCTGAGCGCGGTGACGACGGTGAACGTGAACGTGACGGACGTCAACGACAACGCGCCCACCTTCAGCCAGGCTGTCTACAGCGCCGTCATCAGCGAGGACGCGGCCGTCGGCGACTCCGTGCTCATGGTGAGCGTGGCCGTGGGGGCCATTTAGGTGCAACGAAGCCATCTCCCCCTAAAAATCTGCTGTGCTGCCTAATTATGATAATTATTACGTCTTGAGGCCCCCCAAACCATTTTTTAGACAGTACTCTGCATCTGCTACTGCTCCCCAAGCTGCTGGCAGTTTCTCCCCGAAAGAAAGTAGTAGTAGTACTGAGCCTTCCTTTTTAACCCTGTTATGCTCTCAGAGGGCAATGGCATATTTTAGGTATTGCATTTCATGAGTCAGCTAGAAAGAAACGGGTTTTAATAGAAAGGCAGAATTCTACTTTTCAGTGAAATACAATTATAGAGTCATAGGGTTGGATGAGATCTTAAAGATCATCTAGTTCCAGCCCCCATGCTGTGCACAGGGACGCCTTTCACTTCCCCAGGCTGCTCAGAGCTCCAAATACATAGTATTTGTGTAGTCTGGCATGCAGGGTGCCATCCCCAAACCTCACAATATTCTCGTCTTGCAACCTGTGGATCCAGAGAGAGAGTGTTGTATGGAGTATTAAGATTAAAATATTCTGTATGTTTTCAGACTAGAATTTTGAAAAGGCCCAAGTGAAGCCTCCTAACAAAAACCTGTTGGATTGATGCTTTAGAGGTGTGCAGTTCACGTATAACTAGTCTGATGGAATGTGAAGTTTACTTTTTGGTGTGCTGAACAATTAATGTATCAAACAGATCACTTGATATTTGTTTTTCTAACTTTTTATTCTTCTCTCAAAAAAAGTTGATAGCAGAAGATCTGGACAGTCCTCCCAATGGTCAGATTCATTTTTCCATAGTGAATGGGGATCAAGACAATGAATTTTCAGTTGATCCTGTTTTGGGACTCGTGAAGGTGAAAAAGAAATTGGATAGAGAAAGGGTAAGACATGTGGGACTTCTTAACTTGCAATGACTTACAGATGTTCATCAATATCCTCTCTGCTGCTAGCTTGTGTTGAAGGAGTTTCTTTTATACTCTGCAGCAATCAGCCTGAGATACTCCAGCAGATCTCTCTAACGTTTCCCCACTTCTTCCCATGCCAGCCCTGTCCCCAGTGTTTCTACACGCCAGCTGCTCTGCTGCCACTGCCACCCTGCACCCTCACAGCAGCTGGGGTCGCATCAGGGGAGAGCAGCAGCCCTGGATTTCTCCCGTGGTTCCTGCAGGAGCTGCTGCTGCATTAATGAGCTGCCTCCTCTGCCCCGTGCGTGCAAGCGCACATGTGCAGCCGTGTGTGCAAGAGAGTGGTGACAAAATGCTCCAGATTGTGGCACCGAGCGCCGAGCTGAGACCTCAGCCATTAATTAGCGCTCTGCAAAACATGCCACTGGGGAGGGGATGTTGTGGAGTGGCCGGGCTGTACCAAAAGTGAAAGAGTGCTTCATTAAATAGGTTCTGCTGCTTTGTTTGCTCACTCCATTATTCATTCAGGATTATTTATCACCATTTTGCCATAGCTAGCAATTAGCAGCTTTTGGGAAAAAAAACAAACAAATGCAGTTGCCTGTGCTACTAGCAGGGCGGGAGAGTGCTACATGGCTTCAGAAACCTTGCAGCACATAAGGAAATCTGTGCCTCCTGCCTCTCAGCAATGCAGCCACAAAACTGGGGAAGCAGATTGCTAACTTCAGAATATGGGCTCAGCTGGAGAAGCTCTTCACTGGAAGCAAACCTGCTTCTTAAAACAGTGGCAAAACCCTTTCTGTATTATCACTAAAACAGGATTAAATCTTGTTTGGTGGTAGAATGACTTTACCACAGACTGTCTAAAACAGGGGAGTAACAATGGCTGTACATGTTGCAAGTTGGCTGTAATAAAAGCACAGGCTGAGTTCCTTAATATGACTTTTTCTAGTTTCTGAAGTGCAGCTGCATTCAGGTGCACACACTCACCCTAACAAGAGGGTGCATGTGTAATGCCAGCTGTGCTAGGTCTGCATTTTCCAAAGTTTCCCTCAGTTAAAATAAGCTGTGATATTGTCTTTTTCTTTGCTTCCTTGGCGCATTTCCTAGACACAGGTGTTTCTGACCCCTTCAGGGAAAATTATACATGATGCTCCATCTGCTGTAGATCCCCAAAGGTAGTGCTGACTCCCAGGATTCAGTGGTTTAAGGGGACTTATTTCCAGAGCTGTAATCACACAGAGACAATGACTTTTGCCATCTACCTTTCTGGGATACATTAAAATGAAAGCCAATGCAGAAAAAAAAATTAGGAAAGATTCTACAAAACTCTCTGGTTTTAGCTAGCAGTGGAAATTACGGTTAAAAAACAGATTAATTCTCTTACTCAAGTTTCTCGACTTTCCGTAGTTCAGGATTCCTCTTCCCTCCTGTGTCACTTTGCCCCCACCAAATCACAGTCTATCTCCTTCATACAACCCCCCAAAAACATGTTCCCTTGTTCCCTTTTGCTTTGTATTGGTCCCACATCCCAGAAGAGCCCCCTTATTTTGTCTGCTCGGTCTGAGCTCCTCCTTACCACAAAAAGAGCTGTAATTTTTCAATTGTTTTTGGATTTTCTTCCCTCCCACGCCCTTCCCAAGAAAGCCCCTTTAACATTATCTTGTTCCCCTCTGCAGGGGCATGTTTTTCCCCTTTCCAGCCCTACACTGAGAGGGGTGGAGCAGAGTGTTGTATCTGGCATGTTTCGCCCTTTTCCTGCTCTGTGGTGGGAGGATTCAGGGGCAGACATGTCTGCAGCTTTCCCTGCAGAGCAAGGAGCAATATACAGTAAAAAGCAGTTGTAAGACCTAAGGAAGCCAACATAAGGATGCAGTTCGGAAAATCCAACTGTCATCCATAAACTGTGCATAGACAGAGCTTTTGCAAGTTGTCACATATGCTCACACCTCACACACGGGCACATATGTGTGTAGAGGGCCTGTGGATGATGCACTGAACTGCCTGCACTGCACTGTTTGTGTCTGTTGCAAAAAGCCAGACTCAAGCCCACTTATCTTCTGCAGAGTGGTGGATAATATTCTGTTGCTACAGGAACTGTTGTCCCTCGTACTCCCAAATGTTTTCCAGTGTGTTTAAGCCAACTGCCTGTGAACTTTTTCTTGGCTCTCCATCACCACTTTAGAAACAGTATGTGTCAAACTGATGCTGGCTCTAATAAGCAATTTTTATATTATCTTGGAAACCAACCATAAGATAAATAGAATCAGGTCACTTATCCCAGCGGACACCTAGGAGAAAATGTAAGCTTACAGGACTAATAGCTGAGTTCAGATATTATCTGTCATTTGTTTTCTGTCTGCCCCTTTGTTTCAGGAATGCTTTATCTGATGCAGTTATTTTAATACAATGAAGCTGTTATGTTTATTGGTAGCCTTTTAAAACAGAAGTTGGGGCACAATGTGGCAATAAACAGGATAGTGTTGTACTAAGGGTGGGAAGGTAATGAGGCCAAACAGCTTTCCTTAGAATATGGAAGGTGGTGCATTGAATGTAAAGAACCTGGGTTAAAATTTAGGACCGTTTCCACAATGATTTAATGTTTTCACCTTTTTTCAGATATCTGGTTATTCATTAGTTGTCCAGGCAAGAGACAGTGGTACCCCTCCTTTGTCTTCATCTGTGACGGTCAATGTGGACATTTCTGATGTGAACGATAACAGCCCTGTGTTTACTCCAGCTAACTACACAGCTGTAATTCAAGTAAGTTTATCCTGCACATCAAAAACTTCTCTGACTTTTAAAATGCACGGGCATTTGGTTTCAGTTAAGTACCTTTTGATGATCTATCTGCAAAACATGTATCGAGTGATCTTATCTAAAGGAAAATATAAACAAATCTTTCTTGAGTCTTTTGGTAAGTCTCTGTTTTCTGAGGCTCCTTAACCACAGCATCTGTCACACATTTTAACATTCATCCCTGCTGCACCAGGTACTCCAGCCTCAAAATGTCTGCTCTGGGATAAGTTCACACTTCTTTATACCTTGCTCTGGGTGTGAGTCTTGACTTTTAGTCAGTCCTGATCAGACAGAGTATCAGAGAGAGCCCAGCAGGCCCTGGAGGCGTGCCGGGTACCTTCATCTCTGCCGCTGGTCCATGGGGTGTAAGCGGTGTCAACAAAACTCAGTTTGTGAAATGCCAGCTTGGGCAAAGAGCATTCGGTTGAATAGTCACGATAGAAAAATGTGATATTTTATGGTTGCAATATGTATCATTTTAATCCTTTTCTTTATACGCTGTGTATGTGTGTAAAGGAAAATAAACCAGTGGGCACAAGCATTTTGCAGCTGGTAGTGACAGACAAAGACTCTTTTCACAATGGCCCCCCTTTTACCTTCACCATCCTCACTGGCAATGAAGAGGAGGAGTTTACACTGGACCCTCATGGCGTTTTGAGGTCTGCAGTCATCTTCAAGCACATGGTCTCAACTGAGTATGTGCTCTGCGTGCAGGTAAGGCTTGATTTTTACATCTGCACTCTACACTGAAAAACAAAAAAAAACCTCTTAGTGGTAGGTAGCCTGTACTTTGCCTGTATGGGTTGTTTTTAATGGGCTGTATTCTACAAGTAAATACCACACATTCCAGTTTGCAAATGCACAATGCAGGATATTTTCTTTGATGTTCTTAAACCTGGTTTCATATAAATATAAATAGGTAGCCAGCCACCTTTCCAATTTCCTCAGCATGAAATGAATTTTCTGAGCAGCGACCGTTATGGTTTAAGATTTTCATCATTTCTTTCTGTAGCTAAGGAAGGAAAATAAGAAAAAATGCATTTTATACAAATAAATACACCCAGAACAAGTGACTGCAAAGTACTGCTTTAGGAACGGAAATAATTTTTGCTTTTAAGTCATAAATTTAATCATAAATTTTTGGAAGCCTTCCAAGAATTCATGAAATCACATTTCCAAGGTCAGCTTAACTTTTAAAGAATGTCAAAATAAGACATGCAATAGAAGTCCAGCTCAAACTTAGCTTTAGAATAATCGTTGAGAAGCTTTGTAACCAGGGTAATTTTGATTGCCCAAACCTGTAAATCCAAAAGTAATTTGTCCACATTTCTCAGGTCTGCCAGAGAAGATGTACTAGGGTTCAATAAATATGCAGGTCTAGGGAATGAACCTCTTCACTGAAATGAATCAGGGTCCCATAAGCTGTGTCTGAAATTCTTGCTTCCTCCTCTTGCTTTGCTGGGGTTGATCTCTCTAAGCACAGCCTGTCTGTTCCTTTACAAGCACATTTAATGATGTTCACAGCAGTAGCATCCTTAGAGGCAGTTGTTGGTTACAATTCACAAAATAAAAGCTCTAATGCTAACTAAGAGTTCAAATCAAAGTTTTACAAGTTTGTCATTTAATATCCTTCAAACCTATTTTTCAGCCTTGTAGGGAAATAAAAAAACATTACCTTTCTTTCTTTCTTACCATGCCTTAATACTAAAATAAATATCCTGCTTTCAGGGAAATTTGCTAGCCAGAGTTCTAGTGTAGCCAAAACTGGGCATGAGAGTTAAATTTGAGCAGCATCCTCCGGCTTTACAGATCCATATATTTCATATAAATGAAATACTAGACAGACCACCATGTCTGAGATGCACCAACATGCTCAGAAAACCATGCTGTTGGATTGTGGAAACATGATTTCTCCCAGTATTATTTTCTTCAGGGATTTCTGCAGTGAAAACATATTTTATAGTTTCCTGTTGTGTTTAGACCATAGAAGTGTTTCTTTCCATCCATATGTGCCAGAGTGCTGCTTTCTCTTTTCCACTATAGGGTTTCTCCACTGTATTAGGTTTATTAAGAATTAATGTTAAAATAGAAAATGGAATGAGACCTAATCTCTTCTCTGTGTACATGGGCATTTGTCTGCACACATATATAAAATATTTTTAAATACTCCACACAGCTCTTTTAGGAGTGAAGATGATTAAATTTTAGAGTGTCTCAGAGTTAATAATCTGCTTGTAGTAGTGTCCATATTACTGTTGTCATCCTCCCATTTTTTCCTTCAGCTTGTAAATTTTCCTCCCATGTCCAAATACAAAGATCTTTGAACATGTCCTGTATCTCTGCCTAGTGGCAGTTTAGTCTTCTGTTCTTCTCTGAAGCAAATAAATGTGTGGAGCACTATATCATAATAGGGGCTACAATAAAACATTTTTCTTATTGAAGGAAAGGACCCTGATTCAAGTTTGCATACCTTTCTGTCAAGATGGCCTTGGGTTTTTTGTCATACTTGCTCTTTTGCTCCCTATAAAAAAAGTGCAAATGATGCTATAATACCTGCTCTGGGTCTTCCAGTCGTCTTTCCAACTGCAGTGCTGCTCTCATATTTTATCATTAGTAACAGCACAAGCACCTATTTCATTTTTGGAGGATGATAAATTTTATTTATGTCAAGCATGTTTCTTGGTTGCTTCAGGTAACGGGCAGAATGCTGTAGAAAAATTCTGAACTCCCTCACATCCACACAAACTAAGCAGGGTGTGGAGTGCTTTGGAGTGCACCAAGCAATGCAGAAGGCTGATACTTCACTGGAATTCAGTCTCTTCTCCAGGGTAGAAATGAGCCCAAACTGTGTTTGGAGCAGAATATACCACGTTGTTGATATATTCTCTGTTGTGAAGATGACAAGTGATAGCTATGGGATCCTGGGAACATTTCAGTTTGAGTAATGAGACATTCTACTGACACATTTCTCTCTGCAATCCACTTAGAGATCAGTGCTTCCCTAAAGAGTTTGTAAGTTCCACTGCTAGAAATGGCTGAGACACTTCTTTACATATGTATTTGGCAAATGTATTTGAGCATTCTTCTGAGAATTTCTTTCCAGAATTACTGATGCTGTGAGAATATACATAGCAAGAAGTTATGGTTGCAGGCTGTGTTCCATGTGTGTTTTTATTTCTTATTTTTTCTATCTTTTTCTTTTTTTTTTCTAAATTACATTAGGCAAAGGACTCTGGGAAGCCTCAGCAGGTTTCCCATACCTATGTTCAGGTGAGGGTTATTGAAGAGAGCATTCACAAACCAACCGCCATTCCACTGGAGATTTTCATTGTCACCATGGAGGATGATTTTCCTGGGGGAGTCATTGGGAAAATTCATGCCACAGATCAGGATGTGTACGATGTCCTGACATACACGCTGAAATCAGAGCAGAAAAGTTTGTTCAAGGTCAACAGCCACGACGGGAAGATCATCGCCCTCGGAGGGCTGGATAACGGCAAGTACGTCCTGAATGTCTCCGTGAGCGACGGCCGCTTCCAGGTGCCCATCGATGTTGTGGTCCACGTTGAGCAGCTGCTGCAAGAAATGCTGCAGAACACGGTCACCATCCGCTTCGAGAACGTTTCCCCGGAAGACTTCGTGGGTCTGCACATGCACGGGTTCAGGCGCACCCTGCGCAACGCGGTGCTCTCCCAGAAGCAGGACAGCCTGCACATCATCAGCATTCAGCCGGTGGCAGGCGGCAGCCAGCTCGACATGCTCTTTGCCGTTCAGATGCACAGCGGTGGCTTCTATAAGCCTGCCTATTTGATTCAGAAGCTTACCAATGCGAGGAGACACTTGGAAAATGTGATTCGTATTTCTGCTATCTTGGAGAAGAATTGCTCTGGACTGGATTGTCAGGAACAACACTGTGAGCAAAGTCTGTCTATTGATTCACATTCCCTGATGACTTACAGCACGGCGCGAATTAGTTTTGTGTGTCCCCGCTTTTACCGGAATGTGCGCTGCATGTGCAATGGTGAGTACTGCCCCCTCTTCCCCTCCCATCGCTGCACATTATGCCATAGGATCCATTTTATTCCTCTGATGCAGATTAGAAGGGGCATTTCAATTCAGTCCACTAAAGCACGACCGGCTGATGCCTTGTGGGAATTGATTTCTCAGGCTCGGGAAGAATTGTTCGTGTTTACTGATGTAAATGGAAGTTTATGAACTTTGGCCTTTTACGACAAAGACCGCTTTCCTGGAGGCTCTGCAATCAGCCAGCTTCCAGGGGAGGGGAAGGAGTGGGAGAGGAAGGACCAGGAGAGGGAGGGATGTAGTTTCCCAATCAGTTGGTGCCACCACTGGAATAAACCTGGATTGTGACCGCAGCAGAGCAGCCTGCTCTCCAACAATGCACCAGCAGTCTCCAAGGAAAAGCACCCCTGACCTAAGCCGGGCAGGTGGGAAGGCCTTTCTCGGTCCCGTTGTTGCAGACAGCCACAGAAACCAATGAAGTATTTTATTAGCAAGTGCTTTTCCTGACCTTTAATGCTGCAGTAGGGGACAGGGTGAGTTTTGGGCTGCTCCACATTTTGGCAGAGATTTCACATGGGCATATGACAAATAGACTCGTGAGCCAACCTTCTGTATGGTTCTGCACTTGGATTTTAAAACCTCGGGCAGTTATAATACTGGCTCTGTTTCTTTTGTTTGCCAGGCTATTTGCTCCTCATTCCACTTCATTTAAAAGCAGAGAAAAAAGCTGCTGTAAAATCAATACATCTAAGTCTCCCTCATCTTAAGCACACATGCGCACACACAGAGAGCAATACAAGAATTCAGCAGCCATATCCCTCAATAACCAACCTTTGTTTCTGCAGCAGTCGGCAGGGCTTCATGTTTTACCACTGACCTCGGTGGGGATGAAAATAGGCATAAATTGCATCAAACTTAACCAGAAATCATTTTTCTTCCTGTGGCACTTGGATAATAGTGGCAAAGAAGTTCGATTCTGAAAAAATACCATGATCTCTATCTGAGGTACATGCAAGAGCAGACTATCTGTCCACTTTTTAACTAAGAGTTTTATAAGTTTCAAATAGACATATCTATCATAACAATAGTCAGCATTTTGTTGCACATGAAAGGCTCTGAAGTAAAGGATTTTCACAGATTTAAAAGGGACAATGCTGCAATATCCTCCAGTCAGGTCCAGGAGCCAGTGTGGGAACACTGTCTGCCAAACTTCTTTATATTCTCTAAATTAAAACTTCGTCTCACTTTTGTATCAAGAAATCACAAATCCTCATCTCCATGGGGATACTGATAGTCCTCACAGTCAGAAATTGGTTTTCTGGCTGCCAAAATTTTCACCGTTTATCATTTCATTTCACTACCTATTAAAGTCAATAATGATGTAGTATTCCCTCTGCCTCATAATCCCTTTGCTTAACTCCAAAAAAGGGACTTTGCAGTGCAGCACAGTTCTGACCCGGCAGCTCTCCTGGCACAGCAAGCTTGCAGTGGGAGCACAGAAATTCAGCTGGGATAACGATTTCCAAATTCTTCTGTCATGTACCAGCCAGTCCTCAAAATGGGTGTCAGGCTGCTGGATAGGCAGTGTGGTTCTGAGAGGGACTGTAGCCCTCAGTCTCTGGGCCATTTGTCATGGCCTTGAAGACTGCAGTGTGGGAACATTTGAAACAGGCAGTCCTGGTCCTGCTGAAAAGCTGGAGGGGTTCCCACTGCTCCCATTTGAGCCACCAAGTGGGGATTTCCCATGGGGGATCCCCACAATTTGGGGTGAGGTGGAGCACATCCAGCCTGCCTTACAGCCTGTAGTAAAAAGCTGTCCAGAGCTGCTGAGGTAGAGTTGTCAAAGAGGTGAACACCTTGGTGTCTATTACTTGCACAGAAATAATACACCTTGTTGGGAAGCAAAAATTCATGCTTTGGGCCTTCTCCTCATTAGTTAATGCTTAATCCTCTTCTACTGTTTTTAAATAAAGGAGCCACAGAAAATATTTTGGTATTTAGGTAAACACACTGTGTTTTCTCACATAAGAGATAACACAGGCTTGTGAGAGCATAATAGAGAATGTATGGGTAGTTTTGCTTTCATGAAAGCTAAAGACTAGAGTAAAAGAGTTAGAAAAATGCAATACTTCTTCCATCAGTAGTTCTTATAAATAAATGCACAGATGCAGCAATTCTGGAAAAAGTGCACAGATTTGTTTTGGCTTGTTTAACAAGACAGCATTAGCAAGATATTAGCAGTGTAATAAAAGTATTACACTTCCTTTGTTGCTAAAATAGTTCCACATCCAGTAAATATTAATACCTTGAATCATGAAAAAGCCATTAAAATGCTGCATATGTTTCCAGAGATCTGATTCAGTTATGGCCCAGAAAGCTTGAGTTTGAACTAATTCACTCATTCTTGAAATATGTATCATGCTTGGAGTGATTTTGTCCACTGGCAGATGTCACAGATATGCACAATTTATGCATGCCAGCTGTGCATAACTTACCTAGATTACCTTTGTGAGCAAACACAGTTATCTAATGTGAAAATGCAGGGAGACTGTAAAGTAGGCAGTGGGTGAACTTTGGAGTTGCAGCAGCTCATCTCTGGAAGGGTAAGTTCAGAAGTTCACATGCATCAATCTTAGCTTTTAAATCAATAAAATTGAACTAAAGAGTTTCTAATAACAGGCTGTCTCCTTAGATTTTTTGCTCATCTGTTTGTGTTTGTATGAAAAATATTGTCACAAACTGGGGTTTGTGTCAGCGTGATCAGAGGGGCTCTGCAATTACCAACCTCCCATCACATGGCATGAGGTATGCAAACATCTGTCAGTGCTGGGAGAAACAAATGTAGGAGGAATGGAATAAATATAGTCCTGTAAAACATTTCTCATGGCATTCTCATTTTTCAGAGGCAAAAATCTATTCTCTTTTTTTTCATGATGCAAAGTAATTCTTTTGTGTTCAAACAAAGGTGCAGGGGCAGAGCAGGTTTTGTTGGGACTGCTTTGCTCTAGAGTTGTTCTGCATTATAATCTTACAGAAGTGATGGTAGATCAATATTTTCATGGGAGAGGAATGGATTGAAATAATCTTGACAAATATGAACCTATATCTACATCTGTGCTGGTCACTCCAGGCCCCATTTGCAGATAGTGGGAAGAATGAGGTATTTTTAATAATGTGATACATCTGTCCCTAGATGTCTAAAATCAGTGAGATGAATCATGCCCTGAAGTTAGATGAGATTAATTCCATTTCAAATGTTTAATATGGTTCTGGCCTAATAGTTTGAAAGAATTTTTCGAATTGACCCAGGAGTGTTCAGCAAAAGTGCAGGCACATCCACATTATTTAATCAAGAGAACAGCAGCCTTGGACCACTTTCTCATGAAACAAGACAATTCAGACTTTATGAAGCTACTTTTAGTATTTTGTGAATGCTCTGACAGAAGGAAATCATAGACTGTGAGGATCTGCTGTTAATACAGGACCTATTCTTCAGAGGAGATTTTTGGCCTCAGCTCCACAGAGCATACATTGCCTCTAAAAGATTCCTGGATGCTTTGAAGGACTGGGCATCAGCAACCCGATTCTTATGTGTACAACAGTGCTTTTCCCATTTTCAGGAAGCACACACATGCATGTTAATGAGCCTGGAATTCTCCTGGCAGGAAAAATTGAAGAAAAAGGTCTTTGCTTGGGAACAGAAAACTGCAGGTATCTTGGTTAGATCTGACTGTAGTCTGTTTTATGTCACCTTTGTCCAAGGAAGGTTTTCTCCTTGTGTTCCTGCAACTCTGGCTTTCAGGAATCTCCCTCCTTTCAAGCTTTTTTTTTTCTGTAAGTGAGAAAAACAGAGTCTTTGTAGTACTCACACAGATTCAGGAGACTGGGCTGATAGAAAACCACTTAATATCAAAAGGCTGTAGTTAAAATTGTTGAAGCACTCAATTTTGAAAATATATTTACAATCCTAGAAGTGCTCCTTTTTTGAAGGAACAGGAATTAAATAAGTCTCTCATCTTGCAATGGAACAGTGTTTTCTGCTTCAGTATATTGGTTAGAAGATTGAAATACTTTTATCTTCTTTTAGAGAATTAAAGTGAAGATGATCTGTCAAAATCAAGTGGGTCTATTCCACCTTTTCCTGCCACGCACTGCTTGATGCTAGCTCGTGTGTTTCTGTGGTACCTTGTAAAGAACAGTTTTTATTAATACTAATGTGAGTTTCAAGAGAATGCCATAGATTGTCTGGACCTGCCTAGAAAAAAAAAAAAAAATATCAATTTGAACCTATATTTCTTGAATCTTTTATTGGATGGAAAACAGACTGCTCTTTGGAGTGGAAATGCAACATTAGAATAATTTTATTTAAACTCAGGCTGTAAATCTTTGATGTGGACAACGTAACCTTGAACAATTTTACAATTTTGCTCCACATAGTTGTGAAATCAGCCTGAAAATGTGTGTTAGCTGGGGCAATGCAATAATGCAGATTTGTGGCTTATGTACTTATAACCATTCAGACAGGCATAAAGCACTTCTCACAAGTCTGAATATTTTAAAGTTTTGTGACAGCTATGAAATCCTGCTGCAGCAGGATGAATAAGAAGTTGGTTTCCTTGTAGTTTACCAGAAGGAGTGTTCTTGGCCGTTCAGGATAAACAGTTCTTTCCACCGTTGCACAGAGTACCTTAGATCTTTTCCATATATTTTCTGAATGTGAAAGGATGTCTCTAAAGTACAAACCAGAGCTTGAATCAGATAAAAAAAAACCTGGCAGAGGCGGATAACAAAGGAAGCTGTTCCTTTATTGCTTCAAGTCAAGGATACAGTCATAGGTTAGGGGATGTGAAAATTTGCAGAGCCACATTTGGAAATCTCAGTGCCTCTTTCTGCTGCACAGTGACGAGCTGTGGGGCTTTAGTCCAAATGGCATGTCTGTCAGCTACACAGAGGCTCACTTGACTTGCAGCCTCACTAAAGGTTCAGGTTTGTTCAAAGAAGGGATATACTCTGCAGACACTAGAAGGCTGTGTATTTGTCACATAAGAATGAGTTAAAATAGCTAAAACAACCAAGGTGAAAATAAAAGGCAGCCTGTAGAATTTTTAACAACCCGTTATAATTTCAGAAATAATTATTACTTTCCATTGAATTCTAAGAAATGAGGAGTTTTATTCTAAAAGAAAAGCCAAACAAGGCAAAATATAGATAACATCATATTCTCTGTTAAGTTATACAGATCTTACATTTAAATAAAATATGCATCTGTAGTCCAGAACCTTATGATAGTTTTTTTCTTCATTCTATAAGTCCTAAAGTGTGACTGTGTATTGCAGCTGTTTTTCCTGTTAATGTTACCTACTAATGTGATTAATAAAGATTGCCATGCATCATTTTCTAACAGTGCTACAGGCAGTACTGTAAATCTTTTACTCCATGGACCTCTCAAACAAATGTTTGATAAAGGAGGAGAGGATGTTAAACATTAAATTGACTGTGCTGTACATCAAGGAGGACATTTACAGTAATTGCCATATTTGTAGTCAGCCCATGTCCACTTTGAAAGCTACAGTAGTCATTTTTCTTCTCCCAGAAAATACTTACAGTGTCAGGTAATTTCAGCTATGCTTACTATGAGCCCTGCTTGGCTTGTACAAAAGTGTGAGAGCAGTAAGATTCTTTCTTTCATTACTTCTGGAGATGTACTCCATGACAGGTTGATTCCTTCCTTTATAAACTGTAAATAAAACAATGTGCTCAAAAGTAAACTAGTTTTGGAATACAATAAGGATCCTACATTATAGATCCTGCAATATACAAGAACTGCCAATATTCAGAAAGCAATGGGTAAGAAGGTGCTTTTTATCATTAAATTCCTCACCTACATGTCTTAAATGAATTAACTTGATAAACAAAAGAAGAGATGTCTGTCCATTCCCAGCAGCTGCCTTTGCCTCCCTTTATTCTGGGGCTGCAAATCAACAAAAGCAAAAGGGCAGGAGTGCCTTTTTTTCCTGCACTTGAAGACTGCTTTCATAACAGCCATACACAGATGCCCAAATGTAGAAGCTGACCCTGCATCTCCCAAGTACCTTATTGCAACCAGAAGAGGTTAGCTGTTGTGGAAGTCACATACTTCTGAAAATTCATGTATTAGGCAGCAATAGTTGTATTATGTTTTGTATTATTACAGACAGCGTGTGCAAATCTTTTAAGATTACGGCAATCAAAACAGATTTATTTAGACACTTTCAGAAGTTACATTGAAGTTTTAGCCATACCCCATGAAATGCAAAAAATTCTTTTGACATTGACAGGCTTTAAATTATAAGTCCTTGACATGCTCAGCATGAGAGATGGAAAGAATTTAGAATTTTTGAAAAACCTACATATAGTTGTGTCTCTCAAGTATTTTAAGCAAATTTAAAAGTCAGTATAGTTCTGTCCCTGCTGACTAGAAAACAGGAAGGTAGGTTTTGGTAGCCTGGGCAAGCTGGATAAGATGTAAAATTTCAGAAATGTCAGGAGGAGCATAGGGAGAGGGCAAGTTTGCCTGTGCTGTATGATCAAGCTGGCAGCATGTCCTGTGTAGTATAAGAATGAAAAATCCAGGTGTCACTGTAGCCTAAGCATGGCTTAGAATCACAGAGTATCCTGAGTTGGAAGGGACCCACAGGGATCATTGAAGTCCAACTGCTGGCCCTGCACAGGACCACCAAGAATCACACCGTGTCCTGAGAGCATTGTCCAAATGCTTAAACTCTGGCAGGCTTGGTGCTGTGACCATTTCTACCTCCTTAGATTTGCTTCTCATGGGTGTGCTGGGGGAAGAGGAGTGCATAGCTTCAAGCAATTTTTTTCACTCATATTTCTAAAGCCGTCGTGCAGGAAGCTTTGTGGGAAAAAGAATGGCCTGAGAGTTATCACACACAGTTATAAACCAGTTACTGCTCATAATAGTTTGTTTTTATAATATGTTCCCACGGGGTTTAGAGCAATCTTTGGAAAAGAACTATTGCAGTTCTGCTGTGCACTTGCCCAAAAGCTGTTCCTTCCTTTCTATGAAGGTGTGTTGGGGCTTTTTTGCTGCTGTTATTATTATTAAGCCATTTTTTGCTTGTACTGAAGTGTGCGATCAATAATGGTCTTTCATTACTCTTGTATTGCAGCAGATCATGCATTGCTCTGTGGATCCCTGACAGTGTTTTACCTTATTGCAGGAGCACTCTGCCCAGGCTCCACCGATCCCTGCCTAGAGAAGCCATGTCCAGGGGACATGCAGTGTGTGGGCTATGAAGCCAACCGGAGACCCTTCATCTGCCAGTGCCCACCGGGAAAGCTTGGCGAGTGTTCAGGTGCATGTCACAGCCATAAAGGGGGATATACTTGGGCAATAAAGTGCTGCCATTCCCATTTTGTAGGCAGTGAAGTTAACAGAAAATGTACTGCTGAAGCCATCTCAGCACGGGCACTTGGGGTGTGTGTTTATAAGCCCTATAAATACTTGTCTTTAGAGCTAAGGGGCTGTGTGTAGACTGTGATCCACTTTCTGTTTGGAAATTCCCAATGGCTTGCTCGAATACCAGCTCAGTCAAACAGGCTGCTGAGAAAACAGAATTTTTCCTAGAGAATGTTATGCCAGATGTTTTCCTGCCCATGGGCAAAGCTCTATAATTAACTCTTCTGCTTACTATTTAGATCACCAAAATTCCAACCTTTATTAATGAAAACACTACACTATCCCAAAAAGAAAGTTTGAGGACATCTGCTAGTTCTCTGCATCTGTGTTGTTCCCTAGGATCTGAAGTGCCAGGTGGACAGGCAGTGAAACAGACCTTTCTGTTGCCTTCAGTGAATGCCAGGCTGCAGGACAGAGGATTTGTGCTGTTTGCCTGATGAAAGCACAGCAGATACTGAGCTGTGCTCCTGGCCAGTGGTTGCAGGGGACTCATTGCAAGGGTTTGCCTGACATCTGCCCACATGTAACTTGACACCCATAGCTCAGCTGCCAGATGTGCAGGTGTCGTCATCTTTGGTTCCCTCTGCTATCAGTTAGGCAAGACTGGTGCCTCCAGGAGTGTATAAGCTGAAAAATGCTGAACACTTGGAGAAACCCCTTTTTTTTATTTTAAAATATGGAGAAATAGAACTTTTCCTCTATCGCCTGAAAAATAGCTTAGAAAAAGGAAATGCAGAAATATTTTGTAGTAGATGCCAGCTTTGTTTTCTCTCATCAAAAATGAATTGTATTTATTTCTTCCTAGTCATTCTCATTAACTTTATAAATTCTTTAATTACTTAACAGTTGATGCATTGTTTTATGTATCACTAAAAGCACATGTGTCTTTTCAACATGGTTGTTTCAGGCCACACTTCCCTTAGCTTTGCTGGGAATAGCTACATTAAATACCGTGTTTCTGAAAATAGCAAGAAAGAGGAATTCAAGTTGGCTCTCCGGCTGCGAACCCTGCAAAGCAATGGGATTATCATGTACACCAGAGCCAATCCCTGTATAATTCTGAAGGTAATTAAAATAACTTATCTTTTCTGCAGTTGTTTTTCTCGATTCTGTATTTTCTCTTGGCTCTTGATTTGGGGTATGCTGTTCTCATTTCAGCTGTAGATTGAGAAGATGAAGTCTGATTCTAACAGGGAAAAACAATTTCAACAACAGCAGCAACAGCAACGATCAGAAAAGCAGCTTGTTAGTGGTACTTTACTTGGAAAATTCCCCACTGGGTGCTGTTCATTATAAGCACATTATGTGTGTCTGTGTGCAGGAGCCAGTCTGCACGAGATGTAAGATTTGGCCATTTATATGACTATGTAGTCAAAACTAAGCCTGCTGAAATTGCTGTTCTTCCCTTCTGTCCTGTCTGTGGTTAGAGGATATGCCCTCACTGTTAGTGAGCTAATTCCAGGAACCAACTGCTTAGAACATGCCTCCTACTGAATATGAAGATCTCTGCACTCTGTCGATTAAGATTTTTTTTTAGAGTGTGTCATGGGGTCAGTGGAGATTGATACCAAATCAATATTTAATTGGTAAGCTTCCCATGCATTTTTTTCTTTTTATTTCTTTTTTTGTTTTCTGTGGAATGGCAAATAAATTCAGGATGGAGAGGGAGTACTAGGCTCATCCAAGAGCCTGCACATATAGTATTTCTGCTATAGCCTCTAAGGTACCAAATGAAAAATTGACATTTGTAATTCAGCCACATTCTACTAATTCAGCAGTGGAAGAAATGGCATGGAGCCTTTTGTGTCTGTATTTGCAATCTTTAGGGTATTTTTGGCTGAATGCTTAGGTAATGTTAAAGTGGCTGGATGAGTTATTAATGGGCAGCAAATAATTTTGTAGCTGTTAGACTGAAGTATTTCATGAGCAAGAGTACTGTCTGTCAAGCACCAGGAACTGTCAGCGTTGTTCAGACTTACATGAAACAACCTCTGCTCTGAGACATGTAGAAATACAGTTTGAACTTTCAAGCATGTGTTTTTGTTTAAAAAAAAAAAAAGCAAAACTTAAGGTTGGAAGACCTTCTTTGAAGTCTTCATCATGCTTGCTCTTAGCATCTGTCAGTAGGTAATGTTTGCAATTTGGTAATTTCAAAAAATACCTGGGAAAAAAGAAATGGCCCTGGTGGAAGGTGCCACTTGAGAACAATAGGAGATGATGCAGAGATGGCCTGAATTGGAGTTAGAATGGTGATAGAATTCATTTTGCTAGAGTTTTGTGTATGAAGCTCTCATCATTAAGGAGCACAGCATATCCAGGTCATAGACAACGGAGTGAAAATATCCAGTTGAAGCAGGGAAATTTTGCCACTAAAATAGAAAAGTTGATGCTACTGCTATTGTTAAAAAAAAAAACAACAAAAAACAAAAACCACACACACAAAAAACCCCACACCAGGGGAAAAAAAACAAAACAAAAAAAAAAAAATCCAAACCAGTAAGAGAGCTGCCCTTTACAATCACCAGAATTAAGTATTTAGTTGTGAGGTAGGATTCATATTTTCAGTCTCCACTACACATAATCACCTAATTATTTTTCTTTGAAAAATGCTGAGTTAAAAATAATACTTCAAGGAGCAGCAATAAGAGCTGTGGTTATTGTGCTCCAATCTCAGTCAGCAACCTCCATGTCAAGCTGGTTTGATCCCTAAGTCTAAGAAACAAAGAAAGAGAAAGTAGAGAGCTTCATATGCAGCTGCTGCCTCATATATCTGATGAGTGAGGTCCATGGTCATGTATGGATGCAAAGCCTCTGCTTTGTCCTGTGCATTGATCAGGGGAGGACATGGGGAATTACCCTTCTCAAAGCCTCATGCTCAGCTTTTCAGTAGGGCAGGATTCACTGTTGCAGTGAATCCTTTTCCCAGGTCTGGCACTGGGCCTCTGCATGCATGGGGTTTAAAGGAAACAAAATCATTACATTCAGCATAGTTTTTTTTAAGAAATGGTGTCACGTAAGTGATCAGGAATTGTCAGAGTTTGGTTTGTGAAGGTCTTTTTACCAAGGAATATCAGGCTAAGTTCTCAAAGAACGTGCTCTGTGGCAGACAAATGGCACCAAGGGATTCAGTCCTGTCAGGTCTCTTCAGGGATGGCAGCTGGCTCTTGGACTGCACTTTGGGGATCCCTGACTCAGGTGTTTTCAAGGAAGTTATGCTTAGACTTTCTAAACACACATTTTTTTCATTTGTAAACCAGAGGTAAGGCTTCCTTTAACCAGGTACATATGTTGGGAGGTAGGGCAGCACTCAGAAATGAGGCCATTAAGCAGATTAATTAGAGGTCTATAAATGTGAAGTTGTTATCATTTGAGCATTGCTTTCAATTAAATTAAACATGAGGAGAAGCTTTCCAAACAGAGGATAAAGGTTGAAATCCTGTGTTCTTTTGAGCACTCTGGCATCACTCCAGCAAAGCACTTAATCACTTGCCTAACTTCCTCTATTTGAAACCAATTGGAACTATTCACATACCTTAATTTTAAGCATCTACTTAAGTATCTGCTGGATTACCACCACAGGGCCCAGCACCATCACTGAGCTTCAAATAAAGCAGAGATGGAAGAAATTTAGACCCACAAGGTATGAGCCCTTGGGAAGACAAGCAGAAACACCTGTGCTGTTGGGGCACAGAGTGGCATTGATTGTTTTGAAGCAAGTCTCTGTCATTGCAGTCTGTTTAAAAATTAATGCTGCAATATGCTTTTTGGTGTTTAAATGGCCAGCTTAATTTTGGAAGCTCATACATTTGTGATAACTCCTGGGATGGAACTACTTCATAATCTTAAGACAGTGTCCTTCCTGGATGAGTAATCAATTCCATAGAGCAAACTGCTTGTCTGCTACTTTGCTGAAAGCCTACCAGCTTACACTCTATTGATATAATAAAATAAGGGTGTTATTTATTCAGCTGTTTCAAATAAAGCAACTCATCCATCGATTTTAAGAGGCTGGCCTTTTTTTCTGTTTTGTTTTGGTTTTTTGTTCTTTTTTTGTTGCATGCTCTTGCTTTTAAGACAATTGGAGCAAAATGAGATGCAAATCAATGTTGGCTTTTTTTTCCTTTGGAAAGATTGCATGTCCCAAAACCAGTACCACCCTTTCCTTTTACCCATGTAGCAGCTAATTCAGAAAAGTAAGATTTAACCATCTAAAGCATTACAAGGCCATTGCAGAAGAGAGTTCTATTTTTTCCGCAAGGAATATAATGGAGTTTCTTCTTGTTTTTTAAATTTTAAGGAATAAAAATAGGTAATGAAAGACTTTCCTACCATGCCATAAATATAGCAGCTAAACAGTAAAGGGCAAGTATATGTTCTTCGGTCCAGGCAGTTAATGTGAAACTTTGCTTGGCTTAGTTAAGTGTGTATTACACATTTTAATGCATTACTGCTGCATGGCTTATGCTGGATAGGACTGAAGTTTGGATATGATCCCAGTTGTGGCTGGAGTTGAAACGAGTAATGTTTTAATTAAATACACCGATTTACACAAACGAACCTGAAATGCAATTCAGCTAACGAGATATTTCCCCAGATAGATTAGGAGGCAGCATGCTGTATCCATGGTGTTTGACTGCAGATGGACTGTGTGAGCTGGAGGTGGTCTCAGAAGAACCATTTGATCATTTTATTACCTATGTTGATACACAAATATGGATGTTAGCCAAACATCTTAGCCAGACTAATATTCCAATATAATTTACAGTATGTGTTTGGTTCCATTCTGCCCATTGAATGAGATTATTGAAATGTAACAGATTGCATCAGCTTTTGGAGTCTTCACTGCTCTTTTAACTTCTCTACAGGTGAGATCTTGTGGCATATATGCTTAAGTGTACACTAATCTCCCTGTCATAATTGTTATAACAGAGATGTAGCTAAACCCTGAGCCTAGAAAGCTCTGGGAAGTGAAGCTTTGTGGGAATTTTCTGCCCAGCTAGAATGAAGAAGTATCTCTCTGCTTTCATGGTGCAGAGGGTCTCTGCTGGTGCCATGGGCTGCACTGGTGAGGAGTGGCAAAGTTTGCATGTCTCTGCTGTGAGATGGAGTAACTCAGCCTTTCTGCAGTGTTGCGCTACATAGATGGATGAAAAAAGCAACACCACACATTCAGTGCTAGACTGACAGTCTGACCATACCAGCTCTCAACCAGACCAACCATGCCACTGGATAACTGGATAACAGTTATTGTCTGGATAACTGCTGAGCCTGGACAAGAGCCTGGGTATTCATTGGATGCCCATATTTTTTCCTTGAATGTCCCTCAGTTAGCTTGAAGTTCAGCTTTTCTTGGTACCGAGGTCCAGGCTATAATCAAAGAGCCCCCTCTGAGGACTGAGCAGTGACCCTGAGAGCTCAGTGGCTACAAGGAATCACAGGAGCACCAGGGAATAGTTGGATAGTGAGTGATAGTTGAATTCTCTGTGCTTAGGAGTGGGGACAGCAATTTTACCTGTTAGGTGGAAAAACCTTCTCCTCCCTGCCTGGCCAGTCCAGCTGCTGAGTACTCAAGAGTGGAGCCCTTTGCAGCATCTGCTCCTTGCCAGTTCTTCCTGTTCTCCCTACTCCTCCTCAAAGTCCATCAGGGAACAGATACTTCCTCCCAGCCCCTCTACAGCAAGGCCCATGGCCGTCTGATTAATGACAGTGCTTTTATGGTCCCATTGCTAGGGGTATCTGGGCATGTCACACAGTCTTTCATGTATCTGTGAAGCAGTGGTGTGAGGTAGGGAAATGACGTTACCCCTCTTTTACTGATGGAGACCTGAAACTAATGGCTTGCCTGAGATCTCAGAGGAAGAATGTTGCAGAGTGTGGATTCCCACGCAGATCTGTCATGTCTTAGGCTAGTACTGTAAGCATCAGACCATCCTTTCCATCTTTCATTCTAGTTAGAGGTTACTCGTGTTTCTTCAATAACAGGAAGGAAACTTAACCCTTCAGACAATATATATTTATTGTGCATGTCAGATCATCTACTGGTAAGGAGAAATAAAAGTGGATGAGAAAGATGTATAAAACATATTTTAATGGCAAATCTTTTAGATCATAGTTTTCTGTATACAAATGGTGTAATATTTATCCCAGGTGCTCAAATGTGGCGTTGTATTTATAAAGATAATTGGAAAAACATGTTCTGTGAGTAAGAGTAATAGACATGCAGGCAGTAGGTCCTTCAGGGCATAAGTAGTCATAGGGGAGGTATACATATATTATACACAATCAGTATAAGAGTTTCCATAGGAAAAAAGCCTTTTAAGTAAGCAGCAAGTTATCTGCTTATCCAGCGATGGCTGTTTTTCAAAGTGTTATATGTTGGTAGGCATTTTTCTGTTTGATTTGTATTCCTGGTGAGACAGACCACACTTTCTGAGCAGCACCTTCAATGTTTATGGACTGTTTTGTTGCACCGGGAGGAAAGAAACTATTTCTCCATCTCTGGAGAGAAGATATTCTCTGTTTATCAGGGCATCTTGTTTACCAAGATTCCTCCTGAGAATATGCTTTAACAGACCCAATTTCAATCTACAGAAACTGTTAACAGCTGAGTTTTGAGTCCTTTAAGAAAATGCTTTTTAATGAAAAATGATCCAAACTCATTATTCTGTACGTCCATTAGCCTTATTTGATTGAGCTGTAGGAGTATCAAGCAACATCCATCCCTTAAGCATGTATTACAGTCATAGATCTGATTTCTTCTCAGTTTCATTACATCCTACAGATCAGGGACTGCAAACCAGACAGTTGTTCATCGCAGGGGCTAATTCTAGTTCCTTCCCTTGACTCCTTCCATGTGCATTCATTCCTCTACGCTCCTTCATACCATGCAGAGTAAGTGGGCAGCTGGCATCTCTGAGGAGCTTGCCCCACGCTTGGCACCTCGGTGTCCATGCTGCTGAGCAGTCACTGGGCAGAGGAGTGGTGTGGTTTGTCCCCTGATTGCCCAGCCTGATTTGGCTCGAGGTCCAGTTCAGAGTCAGCCAGACAAGAAACCAAGGATTTGCAAAGGAGAAAGAAATCCAGAGATCTACAGATCTCAAGATTTTGCCTGTAGCTTTTCTCCTGGTAGTTTTGTTGACCTCCAAGGACATAAAATGCTGGTAATGGCAGACAACACAGGCTGCTCCTGTAGATTAACACTTTCCTGTTTACCTTCAAGCCACATCAGGGAACCTGTCTGAGAAGAGTTTGACCACACAGTCACATGCCAAGGGATGTCTTCATCTGACATGACTGTTCATGCTAGAAATGGCCAAAAATGCCCAAAGGCAGATGGACACAGTGCAGCATCCTCACGTCTGTATTTTCCATTCCAGTTCAGCAGGCCACCAAAGCTCTGTGGGGTTCTTGCAGTGACAGCTGTGGAAACTCTGCTCTTACTGGTGGGAGCAGTCAGTCTCTGTAACAGATGCACCAGTGAGAGGACCCTGTGAGCTGCCTGCAAGGATGAAAAATGACACAGCACCTGAACTTTTCAGGGGGATAAATAATGGGACAGAACTGTCTTGAAATGGGGTTTGCAGAAATAAATACTTCCTAGAGCATGGCATAAAGGTGAAATACTAGGAAGAGCTTTCAGAGAACTTGAATCCAATTAATGTGTCATAAGAAATTATTTCCATCCTTGTCAGCCATTTTAAACTTATATGCCATCTGTTCAAGAAACCTAAAATCTTGGGGTAAACTGCTAATCAGGAAAGCAGCACTTCATATCCATTCCCTCACTCTACACTTTGCCTGCCCCAGCAGGGTAGCCCAGATTTTCTTTTTACGAGGACTTGGGATGGGTGAGGGACAGGAGGGAGAGTAAGAAATCCCTTACAAACTCTCTAAATCCATGAGTCCAGCATAAATATTAGGAAAGAAAAAAAGAAAAGCAAGACCCATCTTATGTAATCTGTGAGGTATACACAGAGCAGGTTGTGTTGCATCTTTATGAAATAACTGACTTTTGGTCAACTAATATCTTACTGTTGTATTTAGTGATAGCAAACTTATGATGTTCAAGGGAAAATCCACACCTCTTTGAGATGCTCCTTAAAGTTACAGAAGCACAGGATGTCTGTCTGCATGAGCAGAGTACCTAACATCACCAGCTGAAAGTGTGGCCATTGGCTTTGCCACAAGCCTCTCAAACACTAAGAGGTGATCCTGTGCCCTGACCCTCCTTTTGATCACATCAACCCCTGGGAGCAGAATCACAGCTCTCCGACAGAATCGCAGCTGAGAGAGACACAGCTGTTCGAGAGCAGAGCCAAGAGCAGAACAAGGGTTCTCAAGTCCATATCCTGTTCAGTAAAAACCATATAATTATCCCAGTTTTCACCTGTGTTCTGAACCCATATGATTTTCTGTATTTTTAGTTTTCCTGCAGTAATTGGCTTCAGGCAAATTTGAAGTAAGCTGATATTTTCCACCTTACTTTTTTTTGCTCATGATAAAGGCACAGCTATTTGCTGTTTTAGTGTCATGTAGAAGAGCAGCTCTAACAGTGTGCAGAGACTGTCTAGAAGTTCTCTGTGCTTCCAGATTCTCTGTGAGAGCGAATTACAAGACAGCAGAGCGCCTGAAGCGCTTTGATTTCTGTTTTCCTCCTGCAGATCGTCGATGGCAAACTCTGGTTCCAGTTGGATTGCGGAAGTGGCCCAGGAATCCTGGGAATTTCTGGAAGGGCCGTTAACGATGGAAGCTGGCATTCAGTCTTCCTGGAGCTGAACCGCAATTTCACCAGCCTGTCCCTGGACGACAGCTACGTGGAGCGCCGCAAAGCCCCTCTCTACTTCCAGACACTCAGCACGGATAGCTCCGTCTACTTCGGCGCCCAGGTCCAAGTGGATAACGTCCGCAGCCTGACTGACAAGAGGACAACGCAGGTCCTGAGCGGCTTCCAGGGCTGCCTGGACTCAGTGGTGCTAAATAACAACGAGCTGCCCCTCCAGAACAAGCGCAGCAGCTTCGCAGAAGTGGTGGGCCTGACGGAATTGAAGCTCGGCTGCGTCCTGTATCCCGATGCCTGCGAGAGACACCCCTGCCAGAACGGCGGCACCTGTACTGCCGTGCCATCTGGTGGTAAATGCTTTCATTACTTTGCGGGCTTCCCCCTCCCCGTTTCCCTCTGTAATTTATTGCCAGAGATGGTTTTATGCAGCAACGTGCTTGAAAAATCTCATGAACTCTATAAAACTCTGATAGGTATTGCAAATTGGGTAAAAGCTGTTTGCTCTATAAATAACAGTGAAATGGTCCCCCTTCTTATTGCATTAGTGTTCCAGGAGGAAATTGATTTATTGGCTGTTAGTATAATCCTATTTCTATAGAAACCAATAGAATTACAATTACTGTAATGTTCAGCTGGATTTTTCAGAATCCATTTACAGCATCCTTACAGCATTGAGGGCTGTACACAAAGATGGTGATTTGAAATGTCCATCACAGATGTAACAGCAGTGTTGCCTTACTCTGTTTCCGAAGCTGTCACAAATAATTACTGAGCTGTCTGCAAACACCTTCGTCCTTTTGGAAGTGAGTAATTTCATTACATGTCTGCATGGAAAACAGCAAGTTGGGCCCATTATAAACCCCCCTGAACAGTATTTTACAGCTTTCTCGGAGGCCTGAGTGCTTTAAGGTCTAAGTAATACTATCCAAATTTTATAGGGCATTGATTTAGACTGTGCTTGTGTTGGAGTTTCCTATCCAGTGGTTATGTGGTGGTTTGTGTCATTTGATACGAGTGACTTACTGCAGTGCACAAGTTACCAGAACAGTCAGCAGTTAGCAGGAGAAAAGCAAATGGCACACATGTAGAACATTGCCTCTCGGGCAGTTCTCTTCCTGCAGGGTAGGAGTTTCCCTTCCAAGTCCCCATACTGTATTAGCATGCAGCACTGCACACCTTTTCTGGCAGAATAAAACTTCCTCTGAAAAGGAGGTTGCTCAACAGAGAGGTTTTCTGCGAGTTCAGAGCTTTCCATTCACTTACTGTCAGTGAGTTTTGGTCATGGTTCTCTAGGGAAGTTCCCGCCTAAACTCTTATTTTATGGAGCATTTAACCACTGTCCCAGGGCTTTCTGCTTTAACGTGTCCATGCAATTCCCTTGCACCCATAGTTATTATTTCTGGTTTTCATTAGTTTAAGACTGACTCTCATATTTCCTTTCTGAGTCCCCTCCATCGCACAGAGTTTTTAGGCCTAAACTTCAGATCAGTTCAAGACTGACATGTGGTGAGAGCTGAGTAAAACTGTGATAAGTTTCTCAGTTGATTAGCCCCACTCCTATGAAGTAAGTCCTGAAAATGTGGATTTGTCCATGCTGGACCGTCTCAGCTAGCATCCCCTCTGGGTCTTTGGCTTTGATTCAGCCACCTCTTCTCCCATGCTATCACAAATGATGCATCAGGGATGCTATCAGCTTTGCTGTTGATGGAAAGAAATGGGAGGTCAGTTAGAAGGAATGAAGCACAGCCCTGGCAATCCAGGATGTGTTGTGGGGCATGAGGAGAAAAGTTACTGCTTGTGTGTTTCTCCTTAAGGGTCTTTATTTACCAAGGGAAGGAGAGAAAAGGAGGGCTGCACAACAAGGGCAAAACTAAATAATTCTGAGACAGAAGGATGCTGCAGCCGCTGGAAGAATTGCTAATCATGATTATTGAAATTCCAAGGAAATGTGGCTGTAGTATGTACAGGAACATCTGTATGATGGCTTTGATTCAGAGTCCCTACTTAATAAATGAGGTTAGCCATTCGCCTCACATCCTAGGAAGCATGAGAACAGTTCCTTCTATTGATTTTATTTGAGTCTATTTACAGTATTGCTCAGTAATCTCATGATGAGTAAATTGAAACCTTTCTAACAGAACTCCTTACAGTAATCCTTTTTTTCCCAGCACCATGTGCATGCCAATTCAAACTGAAGGGAGACACAGGGTAAGGGAGAAATGAGCAGCCCTGAAGTTTGGACCCATCTTATTACTGCAATGGCAAATACCATTTTCACGTCAACAAAATTCGCTGCTGGAAAGCAGTCACAGAACTGATTTAACTTGCCTGTGTTCCTGCCTCAGCGAGGGGCATGTGCCCTGCAGGGATGTTTTGGCTGCCTGCCGTCAAAAAATCTGTTTGCTGTTTTTACTGTCTCAGCAGTGTGTGTAAATAAAGGATTGTTATAAAGCCGTAATTCCAGTGCAATGGGGCCTGACTGGATGTTGGTGGTTCTGCAGCCCAGCCCTTAAGGAGAAGGCATGGGCATTTTTGCTTCCACTAGGCAAAGTAATTCTGTTGTTAGTGTCTCCATATGCTGAAGGCCACATAATTAAATTCTAAGAGCACAAGAGTCCATCAGCATTGCAAGTCCTAGTTGCAGAGATGGAAATCGCAATGTGCTTTTAAGAACCGTCAACCATTGCACTTGCTGACATAGATGTTAGCAGCTGACTTCCATTTAAAAAAGAAATAAAAAAACCTTCGTTTGCTAAAGAATTTTCTTAAGAACAAAAATGGCAGCTTTTTTCTTTTTTAGTGAGGGGAAGAATGCAAAAATATACCATGAAAAGGTCCTTTTCCCAATCACAGGGCATTCAGTACCATCAGAATCTCTTGACTAATATTTTCTATTATATTATCCTCCTTTTTCAGTTTTTGGAAAATAATGTTCTTTTTCCTAAACAGAGAGTATTTGGCATAAGATTTTTTTTTTTTAATAAATAAACCCTCTAGTTCAAATTTTACAAAGCAGATTTCATATACTGTTAGCATCCTTGTAGTTTTGGACAACCTACTGTGCTTTACAAGAAAAGTAGGAGAGAGAAAAAGAAAGCTGAGATTTATAGCTACATTAAGAAGAAAACAGTCAAGCAAAGGTTACCCAACATTATAACATGAAAGAGTTGCTGGCTACATACCAGAAGTCAAAGAGGCCATGTCTAATTTACATATAATTTGCATAAACTGAGCATCTACAACACAAACCTCTATAACAGTGTTCCTGTTATAGAGAATCTAAGATTCTCTATTCTATCTCTGTTCCTGAGATCTTCCTTTCAGTAGAAATGCCTACTGCCCTGTTCACCATTAATAAAAAGCTGCCTCAATTGCCTTTCCCTTCATCCTGTGGCTATGGGAATAGAGTGATGCCATGGCCCTGTTTGGGGAAGTGCTGTGTATGCACTAGGAGTGTGTCCATGCTGCTGCTGTTAGGGTTTGGACGGACACATTCCCAGCAGCTTCACAGCCCCTGGCACAGGGCAGGGCTGTGCCTGGGCTGCACAGAGCGCAGGACTGAGCACAGAGGTGTTGCCCCAAAGCAGGGCTGGCACAGGGCTAAGCTGACCCACAGTGGCTCTTTCTGCCTGATCTTTCTGCATATGGAACAGAGCAGAATGGGGATCTCAGCCTGCATGAGAGAGCACAGACAGCTCAGATGGGAACTCCAAGAGTATAGAAAAGCCTCTCTGCTTTCAAACTCTGGTTTCTGAGCCAGAAGAAAGTGACCATGACACGAATCTCTGCTTGCTCTCAGTGTTGTCCAAGTGATTTCAGTGGTACAGGAGGGAGGACTGTGTGTCCAGAGACCCCATGGGGAGATCCAATGCATGCTTAAATAGGAGTTGGCAGAGGGGGATGAGCACTCACTGGATCTGACAGCTCAAGAGACTCATAGCAGAAAGAGACATACTCAGTTTTCTTGGGAGACAGTGGAAACCACAGCCCTGAAGTATAGGCCACATTCCTCCAGTCCCTGTCCATAAGTATGGGTCAGTAAATCTATTTTTATAGAAAGCTAGCATTTTGAAACCTAACAAATAGCATGAGTTTCAGAAACAGCTTGGCTCTTTGAACTGAAACTTCCCAAGAAAATTCAACCAAGTGTTTAAAGTGTGGTTAAGCTATAAGCTGCTGAATATGAGGTCTTAAAATGGGAAATGTCACACAACCTTAATAATAGTGTGGCACTTGCAGAGCTGCCCATGGTAAATGTATGTTTATCTGCATGAGTAACAGTATGAGCAATCTCAGCAATAGAAAGCTTTACTGGAATCACACGCAAAGACTGCAGCAATGTTTTCAACCACAGAGAGAAACCTCATGCTTGTAAAGCCTGCAATTATAAGTATAGTTACTCCTTTTTAATTTGATCAGTCCTGTATACATCTTGCTTTGATTAAAGTAAATGGCTTATATGAGTAGGCGATTTTATTTGAACATGAAGCATTTGCGCAGAAATATTTACTGAGTCAAGGACTGTGGGCAGAGTGTGGGGACATAAAGTCATTTTGCTTTCCCCACTTTCCACTTTTCTTCTATTCTTTTTCCTTTTCTTTTTTTCTATGAACAGAGCTGAAATCCAAAGGGAGGAGAAAATGCAACATGGCACTTGGGTGGTGGGTTTAACACATGCTTTAAATGCTGTTGGCAGCATTACTGGTTTTGAGGATCAGGTAATTCATAAAAAAGAAATTCGGGAAAAATTAATGTCATAATACCACAGAACTGACCTGTTCTTACTAATGCTCTTGATCTTGCTTTTTCACACACGTAAACAACCCAGCTTACTGTGATGTGAGTATACCAAATGCACATCAATGATTTTTTTAAAAGTAATTTTAGAAATTTTGGGGGTGTTTAATATTTTTAATAGCTGAATATAGGTGTCTGTTCTTGAATTCCTACTTTAAAAGCACGCCAGTCCTCTCATAGAAAGCACTGGTCCAGCAAAGACTGATGTTCATTTTCATACCAACGAGTGGCAAGAGGCAATGATCTGTTTGAAGACAGATAAGTTAAATCTGGAGTGGCAGGACTGTGTATGGCTGAAGAACATACACTACTTGAAGGTGGCTTGGTTTGACTGTAGACCTAGCAAAGTACAAAAGCTGGGAGAGGTCCTCTTCCCCTTCAGTAGTTCTCATCAGTTAACTTGGTGTGTAACACAGTGTGGTCAATGTCAAGGGCAGGGCAATTTCTGGACGTCGAGTCTGTCAGGTCTAGCTGCACAGCAGGGAGAGAAACTACACAGAGAGACAAATGGAAAAGCCAAAGCACGTTAACAGATAAAAGCCAGCCTGTCTTGCATGGGATAGATAGAAACAGGAGCATACACATGTTAAAAAAAAAAAAAAAAGAAAATTGGCAGCAATTCGGAGCATCCTCTTTAATAAAGCCAAGTAAACCTTGGGATAGACAGACATTCAGATGCTCAGGCTGGGAATGCTACCAGCAGAGATGTTCACTACATAACAACACCCCATCTGCTGATGGCACCATGCCTGCCTTGTGCTGCTGCCTCTGCTTCTTAAGTGCCAAGCAAACACAGGTGTAGGCAGGGAGCCTGTCTAGTGTCCTGTCTCACTGCATGTTGCTCTTCAGTAAGGTCTGGGGTGAAAAACACCTTTTCCTCTTGGTAGGGACATGCCAAGAGCGCAGTAAGAGCAGCTGTTTGAGTCACAGGGAGAAGGTGAAATTTAACTGTGTAGAGGGGACTCAGATTGATGAAGGAGTGTGAGAGAAGCCTTTTAAAACAATAAGCCCAAGACAATGTGTGGGGCTACATAATGTTTCAGGCCATGAATAATACTTGGTGCCAATCTTCTCATCATCATCATCTCTCCCTGGGCTTCACTTCCCACTGTGGAGAGGCAAGGTCTCAGAGGGCAGGACCAGGCTGAACTGGAAGACAGCTGGTCCCAAAGCCCTGAGCTGCACACAGAGAGGCTCCTCAGCACCAGCTGTTTGGCTCCACAGAGCCACTGCTGCTGCTCTGCAGGACTTGTCAATGTGGATACAGCCTAAAAAGGCTGTATTGGGGGTCACAGCTTGTTGTTGCTCTTAGGTCAGCTGTTGGGTACATGCTGCTATGGCACATGCTGAGAATGTTGTGGTCCCACCCTACAGGCTTTCAGAGGTGTTTTCCAGAGCTTCCTGTCTTTTTCCGCTGATTCCCTCTGAAGAAACACTGCGGTGAAGTCACAAAATTTGCTGCCTTGGAGAATGCAGATCAACATTTCTAGGAATTAAATATTCAGTCCTTCTGGAAGAAGCTCAGATGGACTGTATGATCCTAAACACTGATGAATTTCCAAAACTTCAGTGTTTTCATTGTGAACAGGATCAAGCCCTACATTGTTTAAAAGAGATTTTTCATCCCTTGGTGAGAGGACAGTACACTGAGCCTTTTCTCATCCTTGAATGTGAGAAGTTTGCTTGTTATTCTTGTTCTAAACCAGAGGGAAGAAATGAATGGTACATTAGCAGGATATTAAATTAAAAGTATAATAAAAATCCTTTATTGGACCCAAGATGCACTCCCAACCAGCGGGGTTTTCTTCACAATTTGCCTTTGTCCACAGCCATGTGGCTAAAATATGCAGTAGCCAGCAAAATTACAGCCTCTGCTGGGAGGTTTGGAGAAGGATTAAAGGTCTGGCAGGTCTTCTGGCTGAGTGCTCTATGCTGTCTACTGAGCCATCATATCAGCCCTTCTCTTCCCTACTCCATGAATTTTGACATATGTTTTGCTGTGTTGGAGCCCTCCCGGGTGAAAGCTCTGCAGCTCTGAGCATGTGTGTCACAGAAAAGTTCTGTGGCTTTTGCCAGTGGATTGGACTTGGCAGGTGTATGGCAGTGAATCCAACAAGAGGAAACACCAGTGATAAATATGGTAATTTAATACTGTCTTGTTTTAGTGCCTTCTTGATTTCTAACTTTGATCCTTAGACTTAGAATCTATAGTGAATACTGTAGTCTTCTAATATCTGATGTGTGTTCAACCATCATTAAATCAAATTGTATGAAAAATGTAGGCTTTCAGAAGCAGATTTTTATTCTGGTCCTGTTCATACGCTGCTGAACAGGGCTCTGACCCATCTGGTGCATTCAGTTTCATCTCTTCTTAGTATAAAATGCATAAATCCATGTTTCTTTTATGGTTGGTGGTAAAAATATTTTTTAATCAAATCAATACTTCCGAAGTTTTCTATAATGGACAAATGTAAACAGAATATGTTACAGAACTTAGAACTTAGCTGAAACAAACAAAAGGCATGAAAAGAAAGTGATTCAAGGGCTTCGTCTTACAAATGATTGGCACCTGAGAACTTGGTTAAAAAACAACAGAATCTTGGCTTTTAATATCACTTTAGAATTATGGATGTTTATAAAGTATCAGATAACAAATAGAATAACATATATATTCTGCTGTTACATAAGGCAACAGAACTGATTATGAATAAAGTGGTTTATATTTGAATTGAACATTCTCCTTTTGCTTAAACTCATTGAGACTGTAAAAAACATATAAAACATTCGTGTAAATTTTTGAACTATAGATGTCACTGTTCAGTCATAAAAAGGAAGTGCTGAAACAGCCTTATTTATTCATGCTGTGAATTCTACCTGCAGTGACAGGTTTGTAGTTCTTCAGACCCAGATCACTATAGGCCCAGAAAGCTGTTCACATTGTCTGAGTGAGATATTTTTAAGACACAAACAGAAGTAAACCCATCTTGCTGATGCTTACTAAACATGCTTTTTGGGAAGCCCAGAAGGTGAATAATTTATTTTCTTTACTCTGTAACCTTGGAGAGATCAGTGTGTGTGTCTCCCTTCTTGTAGCAGGACAATGAAACAGCATGATATTTGAGTATCTCTTTCATTTATCTTCGATTAAATAGTACTGGATTCTTGAGTGAGTATGCCAGCAAGTCTGGTTCCAAGTTTATTCTCAAAAGCCTGTCCTCATGAAAGAATTCAATTAGAGTAGCTGAGCAAGGCAAATTGAACTATATAGGACATAAAAGATGTGAGAGTCTTGATGCTGAATTGCTTTTTCCTTTATGCCTCCACTGGGTTTTCCATATTGTTTCCATGAAATTCTTTTCCTTGTAACTGTGCTGGAAATTCCTGCCATATTTGCAGAAAGAGTAACTTTTAAAACAAGTATTTCTTTTTTTTTGCAGATATATAGATATAGAAAGTTTTTAAAAATACATTTCAAAGGCTCACCACTGAGAGATGATATTTCCACTACATCAGCTTGACTGCCAATAATTTTGACACTGAATTGAGTTGCACTCAACCATTTCAGCTCTAACTGCAGCGGTATTAATGGCAGGAAGGCTCCTTGTTTTAGTTGCTTAATATGCTATATTCACTAGTTATGTGAACCCCATAACTGGAGCTTGAACCTTGCCTACACATCTGTTTAGGACATTTGGATTATATAAGAAACTTTTTAAAAGATCAGCCAAAGTTTTTTTACAGATGTCCAGGAAAATTTTGCTGGCTCAACAGCTCTAGCTTAGGAGGAACTGTCTTAGCCATCCCATGGCTTTCACAGCCTACATGTTCCATACTCTGTTCAAGCAAAAAAGCAGTCCATATCCAGTTCACAATCACAACTTTTAGAGATGCACTGCCTCACTGGATTTCTTTGTGACTTTAAATAAAGCTTTTATTAATGGCACTGTGCCACATGAACTCATAAGCAGAGAAAAAGAAAAAAGGTATTTGTCATTTGATACTTGGCAAGTTGAACTGATGTGTTTAAAACCTCTTTTTTTTTAAATTCTGCTGTTGCTCCTGTGTTGGCAAAAAAACACAGAAATGGGACTTCAATCCCCAACAGAGTCCCCCTCCACATGAATGTTGTTATGCCTGATGAATTGCAGTGAGTGATTAATCAGAATTTGATAGCACACTAGTACTGAACATAATCAGCTCTGATTAGTTCTGGTATTGCCCAGGTCAGCTGGTATTTTGAAGTTTATAGTTTCTGCCTTGATTATGCACTTTATAAAACTGGTGTTTTAGTACTGTCGCATCCCCATTGGGTTGTTCTCTTAAAGGGCAGAGATGGAAAAGCTCTCAGATGGTGAATTTGTTCATTGGTGAAGACCCAAAAGAAGAGTAGGCGGCCTCTATCAGCAAACAGTTTGAAAAAGTTGGGAAATACATCCTTGATCTAGAATATTTCTTATTACCTTTCTTGAAATGTGTTCATAAATGGCATTTTTTCTTACCTGAATCATGATGATTACGATGGTCTGGGCTGAGCCTCTGGTTGCAGAAATGAGCTCTGATTGCCTGGGCATCTCAGATAGACAAACTCTTGACTAGCATTAGTGTGGACCACATGGACAGACCAGAATGAGTGTAAACATCCCCTTGCCCCCACAGTACAATTTATTTTTCGGCGTGAAGCAGCCAAATGGGTCCTCTAGCTTTTAGACAGACTCAGTGGTAGGAGTCTAATTTCCGTCTCTCTGTCCCTCACCTCCCAGGGTACCATTGCAATTGCCTCTCCCAGTTTACAGGAAGGAATTGTGAGTCAGAGATCACAGCCTGCTTCCCAAATCCTTGCCGGAATGGAGGCTCGTGTGATCCCATCGGCAATGCTTTCATCTGCAACTGCAAAAATGGCCTGACAGGAGTAACGTAAGTGTCCCTCCCCAGGTGGGCAATGGGAGCTTTTTGACTCAGTGATGATGGGCTTTTTGATCAGGCATTTTGTACCAAAAAGCTGTGATTCACCTCACAAAAAATAACCCAACCTTAGCGCTTGTTCCAAGTCAGAGCTAATGACAGCTGAGAAATCCCTGAGACTTGCATGCTCAGAAATGTTTTTTCTGAACTTACCTTCCTAAGCTGTTGATTCAGGATGTTATCTCAAGACAGTTTTCTCTGAGATACACCTATCTGTTGCCAGCTTTTTGAACAATTTCATAAAACCTGTAGAAGCTGCTGTGTAATCTTTGTTTTGAAAATGGACCAATTATTTAGTCACCTTAGCCCTGACATAAAAAGCTAATTTATTGCAGTCATTTTCTTAAATCCCTCCCTAGATCATAAACTTGGTGTAGACACAGAAAATCCGGACCTGCGCACCAACATGTTTTTCCCTTATCTGGTTGTCTACTGTTTGTCCTTTTTCCTCTGCATTTTGCTACCTCTTATTCTTTCCAATTCTCCTCTCTCTTTATGGTTCCTGTTCTTTTTTTTCCCTCGCCTCTAATATCTGTTTATTTTATCTCCTGACCTAAACAATTTTACATAGTCAGTATATCCTCCTCTCCTCTTCTCTCCGAACCTCTCCTCTCCCAACCTCTCCCAACCTCTCCCAACCTCTCCTCTAAATATTCTGATGTTTTTACTTTATTTTTTCTCAACTATCTTCTCCTTGAATCCCCCTCTCATATTTTATATTGAAACCCATGGGATAGTCCAAAAACAGTATAAAAAGGCAGATTCTCTATTACATTCAGTAAGCCTCATTAGGGTGAAGGTGCCTTTTCCTATCAGATGCATTATTGCCTTCTTGATATCTATCAGATGCTTTAAACTCTTATTTCCTTCTTGATATTTCCATTTTATTGTCTTTAAAAAACCCATGGAATAGCTGTAGAAAAAATTAAATGCCATTAAATAATATGATAATAATATGATAATTTGCAAAGTACCACAAGGCATTAACTAATGGCGCCACTTTGACAAGAGACAGCATTATGCACAAGTTGGACTGCCTCTTAGATGTTCTCGAGATTCCAGACTCTCCTTTTCTTCTTTTAAGGTGTGAAGAAGACATCGATGAGTGTGAAAGAGAAGAATGTGAAAATGGTGGCTCCTGTGTCAACATCTTTGGTTCATTTCTGTGTAACTGCACCCCTGGCTACGTGGGTCAATACTGTGGTCTGCGCCCCGTGGTGGTTCCCAATATACAAGCTGGGCATTCCTACGTTGGCAAGGAGGAGCTGATAGGAATAGCCGTGGTCCTGTTTGTCATATTTGTGTTAATTGTTCTTTTCATCATTTTTCGCAAGAAAGTTTTCAGGAAGAACTATTCCCGCAACAACATCACGCTTGTACAGGATCCAGCTACTGCAGCCCTGCTCAACAAGAGCAATGGCATCCAATTCAAGAACATCAGGAACAGTGGAGACAGCAGAAATATCTACCAGGAGGTTGGGCCTCCACAGGTGCCAGTGAGGCCAATGGCCTATACCCCGTGCTTCCAGAGTGACTCACGGAATAATCTGGACAAGATAGTGGATGGGCTTGGCGTGGAGCACCAGGAGATGACAACGTTTCATCCGGAGTCCCCTCGAATACTGACAGCCAGGAGGGGGGTGGTGGTGTGCAGTGTAGCTCCAAACCTGCCTGCTGTGTCTCCCTGTCGCTCCGACTGTGACTCCATCAGGAAGAGCACGTGGGATGCTGGGACAGAAAGTAAGTAGCCCTGCGTGCTGGTCTCCTTCTTCCCTGCCAGCAAGGTTTGCCTTCAGGGTGCAGCAGGTACAGTGGCACAGGTACTCTTAGTGCTCCAGCCTAATACATGTGCATTGTTACATTTCTCCAAGAAGTGATCTGGTTTAATTTTGAAAGGTTGTAATTAAACCAGGCATTTAAGGCCCCTCCTTCTATGCATGGAGTATGACTAAAAGCATTTCACTCATTGAGAAAGCATATATGAGTAAGTGCTCTGAGCATTTTTCAGTGGTACAATGCAATTATCTTTCTATTGGAAAAAAAACAATTTGGGGCAGATTTCTCAAACATAAATTCTGTTAGGTTCAGGCTGTTTGTTTCCCAAGGGAGTTAAAAATATTTAAACCTTCTTCAAGAAGCAATCCTGTTTTGCATCAGGGAGAAATTAACTAATATTCCCTACTTTCAGTGTCTGTGAAGTGAAGCAGAAAATCACGTATGGCTTGATATATAGGATCACCTTTTCAGGCCATTGCATTCCCCTCTGCTTTCAGTATCAGAGCCATCATGGAATTTTCAATCCTATTTGTGCACTGATGGTTCCTCACCTGATAACACAGCACTCCCTCCATTGCTCAGCTGGAGATGAAGCAGATCTCACATTGTCTATCATGGCAGGAAATACCAGTTTTCTGGAAAAGAGTTACAGCCCTGCATCACCTATCCTCGCTAGTCAGACCATGTCATATGGACTGGGAGATGCTTACTTCACTGTATATGATTTTTTTAAAGGTGTTTTCTCATATTTGGGATTTTCCTAATGCATCTTCCAATACCTGTTGGAGAGGGACATTTCTGCCTGTAGTGGTGAATGGCCTTAAGCTGAAGAAGGGTAGGTCTAAATTAGCTATTAGGAAGAAATTCTTGACGGTGAGGGTGGTGAGGCACTGAAGCAGGTTGCTCAGAGAAGGGATGGATGTCCCATCCCTGGAAGTGTTCAAGGCCAGATTGGATGGGGCTCCAAGCAACCTTGTCTAGTGAAAGGTTCCTTGTCCATGGCAGGGAAATTGGAACCAAATTATCTTTAAGATCCCTTTCAGCTCAAAGTGTTTTATGATTCTATGATCTTCAACCCTATTGCAGCACAGCCTTAACCAAAACTGTCACATAAAACTGCACAATCCAATCCTGTAATTGAAAGCAGTGGGAACTGAGTAATACAGAGAGGAATTAAGCAACAGGTCAAGAGGACAGCCTTATGTTGTGCCAGGGGAAGTTCGGGATGGACATCTGGAAAAATTTTTTCTCTGAAAGAGTGGTCAAGCCTTGGAACTGGCTACCCAGGGAGGTGGTGAAGTGACCATTCCTGGAAGTGTTCAAGAAATTATTGGGAATGGCACTAAATGCTGTTTTTTGGTTGGCATAGTGATGTTCAGTCAAAGGTTGGGCTCAATGATCTTGGAGGTCTTTTCCAGCCTTATGGAATTCATTATTCTATAGCTGTTCCCTGATCCACACATTCTCATCCAAGGCAGCACACTGGCTAAGGTCATATAGTGAAAAATTAAATTAATGTTCATTTATTTGGGCTGTATTTCAGGGTCATGTTGTGTCTGACCTTTTAAACTTTAAATATAGTTAAGCTGATTGAAAGCATCATCACACCAGCCCCCACACATGCTCTGTTCTATATTCTCCTGGGGGTTTGTGCCACAGGCACTGCTGGTACTGGTACAAATTTCTGCACACCATGAGGCCGTACCAGGGAGAAAGACCTCAGCTGTCACGGAGTGGGAAGCAGTTTTGTTACTGCAGCACTCACTTCATCAGCTCCATACCCTGCTGCTCAGCAGGAGCAAATCAGCTCTTACCGTGTGGAGGTGTGCTGTGCTGGGTAGAAATACATACAGCTGGCAGGTGGAGAGCTGTGCTTTCATGTTGATAGCACCTGACCTTCTTCATTTGTGATTGGCTCAGGTATCTTAGTGCTTAAAATGGAGAATAACTTTTTGAGTTCCTGATTATTGCCCATATATTGTGTAGTTGAAGGTGTTTATTTATATATGCTTAATTACAGGAGAATTTATACCGTAGGTTGCAGTTACATTTCTAAACAGTAGAGTTGTGAAGACTGAATGTCCCTGATGAAAAGCAATGTAAATTGAAGCATAATCTATTATATGTCAGTGATGGAGCTATTAAAATCTGATCCAAGGGCCACTGATATGAATAACAAGATGCACAGTAACTTTACTGAGCATTGAATGAGCCTTTAATGAGGCTCTCAAATTAGGAAATGAACAGTAAAGTTAAATGTAACTGTAATCTCTTGTATAAGCTGTTTATACCACATTCCTTAAGTCATCACTTTCATTGCTTTTGAGACTGCATGCCATCTAAAAAGACAATATTGAATACAGATGTTTCTTCCTTGATTACAGTTGTCATCCACTTGAAAGACTCCTTGGGCTTCAAACACTTCAAAAGTCTAGGTATCTTCACCAACTGCCTTCTTGACGAATAGGTCATGTCCTCTGTGTGAAGGAAATAATTTTATTCTGACTCATATAATAGACGGCAGGATTTAAATGTGTCCATGATATAAATAGATAAATGTGCATACCTAGAGAGTACCATTTTGCTTTGTCTTTGCTGTCAATGAAGGTAAAGGGGTTGATGACGCTGAAGAAGTGACCTGTTTTTCAGGAAGTAATAAAGGCAGCAACTCTGAAGTACAGTCCCTCAGCTCCTTCCAGTCTGATTCCGGTGATGATAATGGTAAGAAATGATTTAATCTTTATTATGCTGGGAGAAAAGCTATTTATCTCTCTCTCTCTAATATTATTAAAATAATTATGTGACATCTTGAAACTCTTTGATGATGCCGAAAGTAAGAAAGTCGTGGGTTCAAACCCTGACTTTGTGTTCCACTTACTAAATTATAGGAACGTAATAAAAATCTTGATGCTTGGGGCTGTTGTATCAGGACCGAGCTTTACAGCAAATTAGAGGTATGATACAGCAGAGTCATGCTGCCAAGATGTAAGTTGACTAATAGGTTGCAAGTGAAACTGTAGAATTTTTATCATTTTCCTTCTGGGAAGAGCATGACTTTCATGTTTCACCGGTCGAATAAAAGGGATTTCCGTGCTATTTGCCAGGTCTCATTCACGGTCCCAACAAAACTCTGCTGCTGCTCAGCCACAACAATGAGGGATGAGCCAGTCCCCAGCGTCTTGGCCTGTCCCTGGCAATCACAGCTCAGCAAACAATAGAGCACCATTAAATCCTTGTTCAGTGCATACTCAGTGCCTGCCTCTCATGTCCTGCATCATTATCCCTTATCTTCCTGGGTGACACATGCAGAGCCATACTCAGCCCACTAAAAGGTCCACAGAGTCAGAGCAAACCTTTGTTCCTGCAGCCCACGTATGTTGAGCAGTGGGTCTGAGAAAAGTCAAGATGTTTCTGCTGGGGAGGGATGGTGGATGTCTGGAAGCCTCGTTCAGACACACAGAAAAAGACTATCACAAACGAATCGTACTTGGTTTCCTCAGCCACAAGTTAATGAACTGTCTGTAGACTAAGTTCCTCAGTCATGTCATGCAGCTGTTCTCTAGGAACTCTGAAAAGTTGGAAAAAGCACTGATAGCAAAGGACACTTGCAGTTCCTTTTGGTCCACTGTGGCTGAAGCATTACAATTATTTTCATCAGGCTTCCCAATGCTTTTCTGCCCCTGCACCAAAAAGACCCCTTTAGCCTTTTTTTAGGTTAAGTGTTATTTAATGATGTATATTTACATTATAGTTACCTTTGGTCATTTATTGTACATTGTTACTTTTTGTATCTCACACATTCTGATTAGACATTTCAAACTCCTAATCCTGTCTCCACTGAAATCATTGACACAGTACCCACAGAAGCTGGATTGAACCTTCTATGCCCACTCATTTTTTGTGAAGGCTGCATTTAAAATATGGCCTTTAGAGATAACATTTATAGTTCAGGGTTCAAACAAATCCATATCTTCAGGGAGAACGAGGGAAGAAACTTAAATCATCTGAGTCATTTGCAGAGATCGATGCGAGACCACGCTCTGGTTTGCTTGAAGCAGCAGGGAAGGTTTACAGGGAAAGAGCCTAAAGGGCAAAGGCAGGCATAAGTAAGCATATATATATACTCACATGCCTGTACTTCAGGGCTAATGGATATGCCTCCTGAAGCCATGAATCCTTGCTCTTCTTGTCATTTTAATTCTTTGTACTTCACATACCTGCAAAGGTTAGAAGGTTGTCAGTGAAAACACAACAAATACAGTTCAGCATCCATGCTCTTTGATGAGACAGGACAGTGGCTCCTTCTCCAAACCCCTTCTTCCAAAGCCAGGAGCAATGCTGCTGGCTTCTCAGGCTAGCAGAGGAGACAGGCTTGTGTCACACAAATGGCTCTGCTGACAGTGACTTGTGAAACTGGGTGGCAGCTTCAGACTGGGAAAACCTATTTTGCAGCAGTGGATCACTGGGCTGAATTCCACTGAAGGTGCAAGCAGCTTCTCCTCACCCTCTCTAGGGCTCTTGGAGCCTTCTCTTGCTGTGTCAAGGGCTTATCTTACCATGTAAACTCACATGGGGTGAGATTTTGAAGCTACTTTTTTCCTGTCACCGCATTTCTCCTGCATTCAAATTGCTCAGCTTCCCTAGTCTTTCTGTGAGTAGTTAGCAGTTAATTTTGTAGTCCAAAATCTGAGCAGTGCTGTATTTGAGCATTTACTTGCACTGAGCTGTGTGGGGTGGGGTTCCCTCTTTTCTGTGAATATGCTCTGCACAGCTCCCACCAGAGCCAGTCCTTAGTTGGAAAGAAAACTGCACTGGCCCTAGGTTTTGACCTGTTTTTCACTCTTAGGTTTTGACCTGTTTTTCACTCTTAGGTTTCTTCCTCTAAGAGTTTACAGCTGCCCTCCATCCTTTTTCCCAGCCACGCAGCACTAACTGCACAGAGCCCCTTATTTTTCTGTCATGTGCATAAGCCAGTACAAGTCTCCTTTGTATAATTACTATTGCTGCTGATGGCATAAATATGCTGATCATAGACACAGAAAAGGGGTCCTTTGGTTTATCAAGACTCTTTTTGCTAAACCCTCACTAGAACTGAGGAAATTGGATTAAATACCTGACTCCATGCCCAATATTTAGCAAAAATGTGAAAATATTCAATGTATGTCTGCACTGTTAACACATTTTTTGTGATCTCTTAAGTCTGTTGGCTGTGTGAAACAAAAAAGTATGTTTTGACCCATGTTTCTGGTCCCCTCCTCAGCCTGCTCCAAGAAAGGGGTTTTCTTATAACTAAAGACAAAGGAAAAGGGAAGGATCCACTACCCACTCATCCAGAGCTTTCCCTTCAGTTTTGATTTTTGGGTTTATTTCATGTTCCCAGAGACAGGAGGGTTGGGTGGTGCAAAATGCAGATCACCTGGAAGACCACACATTACAGTCCTCCACATCAAACAGCTGCACAGTCTTATATTGATGATTTCAAGGGAAATGTGTGTTTTGTTGGAGCACCTGCAGAGAACACTCAAAGCATTTATAGAACTATTCTGTCAAACACAGGTCAAAATTTGAACCGCACCTACACGGCGGTGTCCTCCTAATTATAGCTGTGCTGCTGAACCTCCCTGAGGTATTGCATGGCATGGCACAGACAGTAAATTAGTAAAACATTCCTCTTAGGAGATAGATTGAGCTTAGCACCATTTCTGATGGTGTGATGGTCTAAAAGATAATGATCCTTGGAGCACATAGCACCATCTCTGGAGGCCTCTAAGCAAGAATGAATTGGAAATTAGTGTCAGGTAGACAAGATACTGCTTCAGTTAATTGAATCAGCTGACCAGTCTGCTTGAATTTGTGAGGTGATATACATCATCCCATATGCCTTTCTGGAAATGCTGTTTTGGAATTTATCAGCGCTCTGAAGATATATGGGATTATCTGAAATGAAATGTCCTGCAATCAACTGCATAAATCATGCATTGGTCAGCAGCCTTTTTTTTTTTTTCTTTCAATGTCAGTTCTGTCTTTTGAGAGAATTTATTATGGTAACCTATGATGTGTGTTTTAAATACTAACCTGAAGCTGTCCTTCCCCTCCCTTTATTTTCTGCTTTCCCTCCCCTGCAAGCTTCCATAGTGACTGTCATACAGCTTGTCAACAATGTAGTTGACACTATAGAAAATGAAGGTATTTAAATTTTTTTCTTTCTTGTTATACAACAATGCTTCCTGTTTTCATTGTGAAACATTCCAGCAGAACCTCACTAATCTACACTGACCAGCAATCCTGTGGCAGGGATTGGGTTTTGCAGATCAGCATGTTCACCAGCAAACATGAAAATGCCAGAGGAATGTACCAAAAAATATCTGTGGGTAACTGGAGGTGGTAGAAAAGGTGTCAAGCCTTCATCCTCTTCTGTTCAAGTCAATGTTTCTGCTTGTTTATTCTCATTGCCTTCAGAGAAAATAATAGAGTGATAATGGAGCCATGTCATTGAGATGATCCTGGCTGCAGAGACTGGGAAGCAGAAGATGGCACGGGAAGTCTGTAAAGTGTCCCATGCTGCAGCAGAGCTGGGTTATGTACCCCAGCGGTGTCACACAGAGAGGAGCACAGTGGTGGCTGGCTGGTGGCTGGTTTCTCCCAGGAAACCCTGCCAAGCAGCAGATGTGTGGGCACAGCTCCACGGATGCCGTGGCTCTCCCGTGGCCTTGGTGTGCCCATTCCACAGAGCACGGCAGTGTGCTCCAAGGACCAGCACTCACCTCTTCCACTGACCTCCTGGGTAACCTCAGGCATATCATGTTATGAGTGAACCTGTAATGCGGGGATATCACTATTTTCTTTTTTCATAAAGCACTGAGGAAATGTTTTGTTGTCATAGATAAACATTTCTTTTATTTATTTTCCAACATTTTTCCTACCCTTGGGCAAATGTCAACTCAGCATCAAGTCAGGTTATGCACAAGTCAAAAATTTCATCTGTCCTTAGCAAATTTAAGACAGATTTTACATACTTCAGCTAATCTAGTCTGCATAATACATTAAGATGATTAAGTAAATTATTTTTGTGAAACTACTGATTTTTTTTCTTGAGCCAGTGTCACAGTAATTTTGAAAAACACTTTTAGTGCCAGCTAGTCATGCGACTTGAGTATTTGTTAATAGTGCATTTATTGATTTCCTGAAGTGTAAGAGTGCCATTCTTCTCACTATCAAAAAAACCCAAAAATTAACTAGCCGAGGTTAATTCAAAAGAAAGTCCCATTCAAAAAATAAAAAAATAACCTTGAAAAGAAACCATAGGCACTGCAAATGACCTTACCTTTCTAAGGGAAAGCTTAAGCAAACACACTGGCTCATTGTCATCCTTTACAGGTCAGAAAAAGCCAGTCTGGCAGTAGTTTCAAGAGACTGTCACTGAAAATGCTTTGCCCACTTCCCAGTTCTTTATGTGAAACTTAGGATTCTTAGGATTGTCTGCTCTGCAGCAGAGCTGTTGGAAGTGGTGAATAGTTAGCCACATTGGAGCTCTGGGCAGAATTGCTGCCACGGAGTCATGGGAGGGTGGGGCTCCTGCCCCAGGGACCTGCCCGGGGTTGTGCAAGTCAGCCAATTAGTGAGGTTCTCCTGGATCCCGATCCACACAACTCAGAGGGCCCTGGCACATCTCAGGTGCAGGGCCATCACACTGACCCCAGCACAGCGAAATCCACTGTACAAAGAAGAGAGAAGTGCAGAAGAGAGGTTAGGGCCGGTTCAGACACTGCTGCTAAACCTGTAGTAGCCCCAGCCCTCCTCACTCCAGGATGTGTCAGAGCAGGTGGAGAACTCCTGCCTGGCTATCCAGCCAAGGGAAAAATCACCATCACCCCATGCACCATGTGGTGATGAGCAAGGGCAAGCGTGATCTGAGTAGGTGAAGGGCTGGAGAAGTCTTCCCTTGCCTGTGTCTGAACCACAGAGGTTATGTGATGCCATGGAGGTCTGTTCCTCCTGCCAGACCTCCTCCAGCAATGTCATCCAGAGACTTTGCCCGATGACTTCTTGCATGGAGCCAAATAACATGCGGCTGAACAAGAGCATATCCATCTAGAAAATGCTGCAGCTTCTTCCCCGCTCTTGTCTCACATAAACCTCCTTCCTTGCTCTCTCCCCCACCCCTGCACCCTCTCCATACTGGAATGCCTCCCTCCCCACCAGCTAGCATGGCAGTGCAGGTGGGAGGTGGGTGTGGGGTTGCGGAGCATTGTAGCTGATAGCCCCATTAAATGGCTTTGTATTCTATTCTATTCAGGTTCTTATACCGTGCCCATCACCATGGTATCTGAGCCCAGGTGGGCCCAGATTTGTTTGAACCGGCCCTGAGAATGGTAGATTCTTATTTTTCTGTTTCAAAGTGAACAAGTGAGAGAAAAATGTACTTTGCAATTATAAGCCGTGTCGATGGTGGATAGCCATTTTTTGTGCTAAGAATTACAACTCTAATGTAATTCTGTATCTGTTCAGTGAGGGTAAATAATTAAGATATGATAGAAAAAGGAGTATAATACACGACATAAACAGTTCTTTATGTATGTCTGCATTTGACAGGCAAGCTTATCTTGTACGTTAAAATAAAGAATAATTAAAAATCCTACTAAAATGACACCATGGCAGCTGTACTTTAGAAATATGCATGCAGAGTTTTGTATTTTCACATGTAATACAATGCTGGTGACAAGCTCCGAGTTACCAGTTTTTGCTTTTCACTTTGTATCTGACAGTGTCTGTTATGGATCAAGGACAGAACTACAACAGAGGTGATTTTTCTGGGGCACCTTCTGACTGTGGGCCAGGGTGGGCAGAGCACTGACTTGATCTATTTGGTTTTTTTTCTTGAACTGCTTCACATGTACTCTTTTGTTTGAATTCTGTTGGGTTCAAAAGATGCATGAGAATGGTCAGCCACTTTTTTTGTTTCAAAATTCAGTTTTCAGTCAATCAGATTATTTGCTTGCACACTTTGTTTCTTGCAGTCATTGAAAGTGGAAGGGGAGATAAGCTTCTGTAGGCATGCCGACTGCATTTAAAGATGTTTTTCAAATAACTGTGAAAAGCAGCAATTCAGACATTTTGATTTCTTGGACTCATAGTTTCTAATACAACCCAGTAGCATCTTAAAAAGCAAAATGCCTGAGAGTGGCCGTGTTTTGTTTCTTTGCTTGTTTGCATTAGCATCATAATGCAATTTATTCTCCTCCTCTCCCCTCTGGTCAGAGCATGGCTGACCTGTGTCCGTGGCCTGTGGGGCATGCTGTGATTTGAATGTGCTGTGAGGACTCAGGCAGGTGCATGCAGGACACTCTGCTCTCCTCTGTGGTCCCATCCTAACGCAGTGTTGTGGTTCTTTTCCCTGCTGCAGCGTATCATTGGGATACCTCTGACTGGATGCCCAGCGCTCGCTTGTCCGACATTGAGGAAGTGCCCAATTTTGAGACGACGGATGGAGGCTCGGCTCACCACGGCAGCACCCGAGAACTGGAATCAGATTACTACCTTGGCGGCTACGACATCGACAGCGACTACCCTCCCCCTCACGAAGAGGAGTTTTTGAGCCAGGACCAGTTGCCACCTCCTCTTCCAGAGGATTACCCAGACCAGTACGAAGCCCTGCCACCCTCGCAGCCGGTCTCAATGGCAAGTACTCTCAGCCCTGACTGCAGGAGACGGCCGCACTTCCACCCGAGCCAATACCTCCCTCCCCACCCGTTCCCCAATGAGACGGACACCACAGGATCTCAGACTGGGAACGAATTTAGTACTTTTGCTGTTGGCCCAAGCCAGAACACAGAAAATGCTAGTGCAGGTAAGGTGCCCTTATCCTTGCACAACTCCCTCAACGCCTCCTCCTCTGACGTCTCAGCCGGCTGCGGCTTTGATGACTCCGAAGTAGCCATGAGTGACTTTGAAAGCGTGGAGGAACTCAGCCTAGAAAATGTTCACATTCCATTTGTGGAGACCCAGCAGCAGACACAAGTGTAAAGGAAGCTCCTTTCTTCTTCCTCCTCCTCTTTTTTTTTTTTTTTTTAATTTTGTCATTTGGTCCAATTAATAGTATAAATATTGAGAAGAAATTTTGCTGAAGGTGTGTCTATATATATATTGGGCAAAGAAAAGTACAGTATAACCCATTATTAACTTGTTCAGAAATGATACTGTATGTGCAGACACGAAGAGACCAATTGTGTTAAGTATTATACATCACAAAATTGTTACAGACAATCTGGAGAGAGTGTACCTTCTATTTATTACCAAGAGTAAAACTCAGCTTTTGAGGCAGGGGGGAAAAATAACTGCTAAATAATTTCTTTCTCTCTCACAAAGTTGGGTTGTTTTGGGGTTTTGTTGGCATTGTGTTATTAAAAGTGTTACAGTGTTATGATCTTCGCACGGTATTAAGGAACGAGTATGGATCATTCTAGAGTGCACTGTTGCATGAAATTTTATGTCAGCAAAGAGTGAAAGCAATTGATTGCTGGGGCTGCTGCATACAACACATCAGATGGCTGAAAAAAGCAACATTTACAAATTGACCTATCCAAGACAAGTGACCAGTTATTTGTCCATAAATATTTATCTATACTTTTGTTCATTACATAGCATTTCATTCTGCTTTGTGTAGAGTAACACACATATACACAGTTTGTATTTACTCCAAATTGGCTTACTTTGGTCGTCATTTTTAAAGCCTGATGTCAGGCACATGTGCATAGCTTTGCCCATGAGGACTTCCCAAAATGTCAGAGTTTGGCTCAGGAGTGGCCTGGTTTTGCCCCAGCTGTGTATGCACAGCCACTCTTAATGTGTATGCAACACTGATCTGAAAACTTGAGGTAACCTACCCAGCTGATCATTTTTTGGAAATTTCTTGCTTGGGCAATCAGCTCTTTAACAGCAGTCCTCATGCTGCAGTAACCAAAATCAGTTGCAATTAAGTTACATATTAGGCTGCTGTAACCTCACATCGTTAGTTTAAAATCTTTTGGCAAATGTCCATCCCTAGAGTTCACAGGATGGGTTCTCAGCTGCTGTAGACTGACTCAGTCAGTGGAGCTGCATGAATGGACTGTGGCCAGATTTTCCACTGGGTGCATGATTTTGTAGGATTTGAGTACATCCAAAGGTTGTTTGCAGACTTCAGAATATTGTTGTGGAATCAAAAAAAAACATGACATCTGTATGCTTTTATGCTTCCCCCAGCCTGATTGGAGTAAATGGTCATTAACATTGATTTGGTCAGAGTAGTCAAGTGCAATCTGGAAATACTGGATTTTCACTCAGTGTATTAAAGCAGAGTATACACACCTGTTGCTTGGTGCTCTGAAAATGTTTTTACCCCACTGCATTTTACAGTGTCTGTGTACCTTACCAGTGAATGTGAGTCTACAAGCCTGCATTACTGTTGGGTTTTCATCCATTTCTTCCATGGCATAATTCTGTCATTCTGAAAAGCTACTGAATATCTAAATCATTTTGATAAAAGAAGAGATTCATTAGCAAGTTTCCTCTGCTGCTTTCCTTGTCCTGTCCCTTGGTCAATCACCTTAACTGGATAGTTTCAGCAGTTGTATGTCAAGGCATGTTCTTGAGTGACAGGAGTTTCAAACAAAATTAAATTGCAGGCCATTTCTTGACATACAGAAAGGGTTTATTCAGAAATTTTCCCCAACACAAATAAATTACTAGTACAATGTAATTTAAATAATTGCAGCTTGTAACACTTTTAATAAAACAGGATTTCTAGCATTCTTGGAGGAGGTACAGTGTGTTGCTGCTTCCCTCCAATAGATCGTATAGCTATGAAAAATTGGTGTGGATATTTTCTTTGGGATGATGCAGCACTTCTTCAGTAGAAAACAGCTCATTGTGCAGCTATATGAATAAAATGAGTGAACTTCTAGAGAGAATGTACTGCACATACAAGTATTATCAAGTACTTGTCTGCAAATAGATCCTGTCCATTGAATTTATGAATGTCACTTGGTCTTCTCAAAGTAAACATGCTTCTGTAACAGTGATATATTCTGAATGTGCTCATGGTGCGTTTCAAACCCTTTCCCCTGATATTATTCCTGTGGTTTTGAGAAGAAAAAAATACAGAAATTTGTATTGTGTTTGCAAGGAACTGAGGGATTTGCCAGAAGGCCATAAAATGGTTTGGCAAGCCTAGAGGCGTGGATAGAGGATAACTCGTATTGTTCATGAAGTCTGTGTAACAAGAAAGGAAATGCAATTAGATTGATGTCTCTTCAAGAGTTAGGAGCTTCGGAGTTGGCAAAGCAATTCTGCAAATTTAGCTGCACTTTTAAAGCTTGTATGACCTTCTGAGAATGTGATGCTCTCTTAGCATCGGGCTGCAGTTTACATGAGGCTTGCTCCTACTCAGTTTTGGTTTGAGACATTTTTATCCATTATGCAAGTAATTCTGTTCAAGCCCCCAGATAGTTATTAGGTGTACTTGTCACCTGTCTTCTGTAGTGAAAGTTCTTGCGTAAGCATGAGACACCAGTATCAAAATTTACTGGAACATATCAAAAGTGTCACGAGGGACAGCACGATGGGAGCCTAATGATTGCCATACAAACAAAACAAAAAAAACAAATCAATGTTTCTTACCAAGCTTGTTGCCTCAGTAATATATTGTTGGTAGTGAGTTTTAATAGTGAAATATGCATAAATACAATGTATAGTACTTTTTCTGTTTGATGTTGTTGCCATTTCATTTCACTGAACGCCTACTTATTAAAGTGCTGTTGGGAAGGTGCCAAGGATCACCCGTTCAGCCTTCTCTGTCCTATTCATGATTTCTATACCTCAATATCTCCTCCCCTCCAAATCCATCTTCAGATTCCCCTCTGTGAATATTGGTACTTCTGTGGCCTTTCTGGTTTTTTTCAGGCTGTTTTGATAATGATAAGACCCAAATGCAGATCTAAAGGTGAAATACCTCTTAGGGAGTAAGATTTTCATAATAACATCTCTTGTTTTTAAACCAAGCCATTTTGTTTTCTTTTAAATTACTATTCCACATGAGCAAGTCTAAATCTTCTAATCTGGAGCATGAGAACACATTCATAACATAATGTAAGAATTAGTGTTCTTATTAGCACTTCAAATATGTATTTCCTTTTTGTGCCATAAGATGATTTTTGAATCACTACTGCTGTCAGGTCCCTGGTTCTGCAAGAGCTACCCTGCACATCTCTGCTTATCCTGTGTGTCTGTATTTCAAACTGCATCCCTGTAGATGGCTCCACTACCCGATATTTCCTCTCAGAATCATCTGTAGCAGATGATTTCATAGGCTTAATGAAGTACTTCTGGGTATCACTGGCTTACACCTTAGGATCAAGAAAGTTTTTGCTTTTTGGAAAGAAGCAGCAAGAGAAAAAAGCAACTTGTTAAAATACAAATACACATTTATATCAAAAATCATGAACTTTGCCAGGGGTATATGAGTCTAAGTAAAAGGGTGCTTGTTCTCTGTGTTTTGATCAAGTTGAGAATGCCATGCACAGTGGCATTCTTTTTGATAACTCTGGCAGGGGAAAGACCATTACAGTGGCTACTACGTGATTTATTCTGCCAATACCTCATTAGGTATACCTGTGCAAAAGGAAAAATTAGGCTTAGTACCATTCTTAAGTATATTAATTATTTTGCCTTTGTATTATAAATATTTTTTTTTTTTAAAGGGCAAAAACCCAAAAAAAAACTATAGATACTATATGTGATTGCTGTCTTTGACCAGTATCTTGAAGTGGAATAAAGGGCCAAATGTGACACCATGGAGCTATAGAGTCACTTCCCTCCCATGGGAGAAAATAGACAGCCCCACTAGAAGATGTACATAAAGTTGCCTTCCTCTAGGACCCTCCTATAGGATACGGCATATTAGGCAGCCAGGAGAATTTAGGAATGCAGAGAATGACTACAGAACCGTGATTTCCTGTCAATAGAGCTCTTTTCCTTAAGCTCAGTGATGTCTTTGATCCCAAACTATCCCAGGGGTTTCTTTAACATATATTTCCAGTGAAAGGCTGGAAGGAGTCAGAGGCTTCTCACTGCCACTGTTTTCCTGAACCTGAAAGTTGTGTGCGCCATCTGTCAAGCAGGGTCTCCACCTCTGCATGTCCCGCAAAGGACTTAAATTTTGGTCTTTGGAATTTTTTTCTCCCATCCTCTAAATTCTGTAGTGTAGTCTGGAGTAGTGAGAGCCTTGATGTATCGGTACCTTCTCAGTGTGGCTGCAGCACAGTGAATAAAAGCATGTCATGAAGTGCTGATCGATGGGGAGGCAGCAGCCTGTTGTCTCTGTGAGCCAGGCAGAGACATTTTGAGAACATGATGTAAAAGTTGTTGCTCTGGTCTCCTATAAATTCCATCATAAAGAAAAACGTGGGCTGAACAGGACAAATGGCTGAGAACACCCTTAACTCCTCATTGAAAAAGCTATATGGATGCTATAGTAAGTATATCCTTACAGTCAATAACTGCAGTCATGGGAGAGGGAGGTGAAGGTGCCCTGGACCAGTTCTGCTAAGCTTCATTTGTAAAGGAAGCATCCTTAATAATGGAGGAAGCCAGCTCTTCAGAACCAGTATGAAAGTACATTTGTGATTTGTAGATAATGTTTGGAGCTATTCACTTAGTAATAATGGGCATTTCATTGGTTTCCAGCGAGAGAGTTACATTTTCAGGTTCATTCCCTGATGGCTTGCCATCATTTACCATGTGGTAAAAACTGTGCTTTTTGCCTGTTTGCATCTCTGCTCCTCTCAGTACACCAAAATGTGATTTGAGCCTTAGAAATTTAGACCATTGCCCATTACCCATGATTTTTAGCCTGTGTTTCGTGAACTTGACATTTAACATCTCCATTATCAGAAGGACCATCCAGTTGGTAAATTAGCTGCATCATCCAAGGGACGAGCGGATGGGGAGGAAATGAAATTAAATTTGTTTCTTTATGTAATAATGAAAAGCAATAATTGCAAATATGTCGTATTACACAAAGGCCATAAGTAATCTTTACCAGTGTTAAGAGTGCACTTGAACTGTATTATGGAAAGAGATTGGAGCCCTCAGAACTGTAGCATTCTTTTGTCATAGGAATACCTGAAACACTATTAATCAGCAATGCAATGAGCCCATACTGCCGATTTTCAGGAGATGACAAAGATGTTTAGGAGTGAAAGCAGTTCTCTTTAAAGCACTGTATTGGAAAAGATTGTCTTGTAAATTTTACCTGTCTCAAGCAGGCTGGTTTGTAAAAGATGTATGTTTTGGTGTTTAAAAAGAAGTTTATAAAATAATGTATATAATGGTTTCAAATTACCAGGCTTTTGTAGATATTTGATGCCAATCAGGTTGCTTTAATTTCTTTTGTTTCTTTGTTTGTTTGATTGATTGATATAATTCTAAAGAGTCATCAAAGTTGGTTTAAACTTCTAAGATAACAGGAAAAAAAGTTTTAGATCTGAAAACTTTTTAATCATTTCAAAATGTACTGTAATTTTCCTTTGGGTTCAGCTCTTTTTGTTTAAGTTCTTTCTGGTTTTAAGATTTTTTTAATTGACTTTTTTAAATGAATGTGTTTTGCACAAAAAACCTAGAGGTATGATTTTTATTCCATTTCAAGTAGGTATTAAGAAATGTCATTTTTCCAATGACAACAAATTCAACCTTATGCAAAAGGGAAGGTTTATCACTTTGAGTGGGTATAGTTCTTCATCTGAAAACTAATTGTTCCTTCATAATTGCTGTTGGCAGTATTGTCTTGTGTTCTTTTGCTATAAAAACAAAACAACAAAAAAAAAAAAGTGTACAGGTTTGTAACTGCCAAAATTTGCTAAAGTTGATGGTTAAAATAAGTTTTCCAAGTAAACAAAAAGAAAAGCCCAGCTGTGTGGACTGCTTTTTGATTTTTCTCCTACTTTCAAAGGAGGGAGCAAGATAAAATACAATTCTTGAAGGAATGTAGCATTTAGTTCCCTCTCTCTGTGTTGCAGAAAATGCTACTTTTTTGAAATCTTTAAATTTATTTTATTATTACGTGGAAATCCCTCCATAGGGGCCCCTACTTGCACTGCAGAGCACCCTTGCCAAGAGTTGCTTAGCTGCTGTGTGTAAGTTAAGGCAGATCCCTGATTAAAACCACGTCTTCAAAGAATGCAAAAGACATCTTTGTATCATGCAGCCATCTAGACAGTGAACTCCATCAATGGAGACAAATTTCAGGGGACAGTGCAGCTGTCTGGCTGCTTAGTGGGGGTAGAAGGAGTGGGTGTGTAAAGGAGCATCCCACTCCACAATGTGCCTGCCATGGGCATCCCTGTGCTCCAGCATCATGGCACTGGCAGGTGGGACCAGCTGGGACAAGTTCACGTGTGTTAGCACTGGCCCTGGAAAGAGATGTCATTGTGCTGGGCATGGTACTCAGTCTGGCCAGGGCCTTGCATTCAGGGATGTCCCATTTATTCCTCCTTCATCACACCTTCCAGCTGCACAGCCCAGGCTGCCCTAACTGGACTGGACTGAAGCATGGCAGCAGTGTAGGAAGAAGGGCAGACAGTCCTTCCTGAGCTCTTTGAACACTCTGCCATGACACAGCCAAGATCACCCCTCGTGCTGCTGGGGAGGAGGGATGCTGCCTGTGTTGTGTGTCCCTTTAGAACAAGGACTCAGAGCAGTGTTTCAGTCACCACCAGTCAGCACACAAATATCCCTTCTCAGCAATCTTGAAACAGAAGTTTCAGCTGTGAAAAGGAAAAATACCAAGTCAACATTAGAAGCGTCTCTTCCCTCAAGAATACCCTTTTCTTTTTTTCCTAGCATGGATGACTACCTTATTTTAGTCAGTTTCCTATTTAATTTTCCATTTCTGTTTCTGCTTGTAGAGGATCTCTTTTCTTTCTTTTCCACCATTGCCAGTAGATCTTGGCAGAGTCTCAGCTACTTATGGCAGCAGAAGTAGCCTGGCAGTCCAGCAAGGCTCACTGTTACAGAGAGATGAAGCAGAGCATTATAAGAGAGAGTGAGTATAGTTCAGAGTATATTCAAGATTAAATGATGTAAAATTCTTGCTTCAGTTTAGTGTTCAAAGCTAGAGATATGAAATGACATCAGTATTTCTGTTAGAATGGAAAAGATGAGATTTGACATGGCAAACAGGTTAAAATGCACCTAAGTGTTCTGTCAAAATAGAACTAGCACCGCTGATTTCCCCCTTCACATCAAAAATAAGTTATTTCTTCCTTCCATGTGTTTTGGTAACAGGGTTTGTAAATATGAGGTGTATCCTGTCCGACACGGTGGAAACCCTCCCCTCGTTAACACTGCAGTGCTGCTGGTGCACGAAGTCTCACCAGAAGCCTTTGTGGTCTAAAAACTGAGGGGGGAACACCTCATGAGAAAGTATGAAAAGGAGAAGACACTAAAATGACAGCTGTAATCATTTCAATGAACCTGAAGTTTTTTGCACAGAATTTTTTCCTTAATTTGCACGGAAACATCTGTAGTGCAAAACAATGTGAAAATCAGAGATAGGTTCATTTCCAGCCCCTCAGAAAAGCTTGGAGGGCTTCTGCAGTATTCTAGGGATGAGTCAGGTGGACATTAAGAGGAAGGAGACAATCCATCCTGTCTGAACACTTACTAAGAATCTTCATTTTCAGATCAAAGACAGACTTTTCCGTGCTGGTAAAACCTTTCCTACTTGCAGTTTTTGTTCTGCCTACCCCCCATTCTATCATGCAGTGGGGGACAAAACATCAGTACAATGACTGTGACTTCCTCTAACGCTCAAAGAAAGCAATTTAGAGGCCCCCTACCTCTTCTCAGACAGCAGTCATAGCCACAGAGAAGAAAGCATTTTGCAGAAGGCTTGTCAGCCTGTTGAAGGAAGGACTCCTGGCTGTGGGAGAAATGCGTGGTTTCATAGGAGACCAGGCAAGGAAATTTTAACAGCAGGTGAATGTCAAGTTCTTCCTCCCCTAATTTAACTTCTTCAGATGTTATATTCTCCCCAGTGGTACCAAGGGTCTTTCTGTGCATGTATTTAGCTCACATCCCCACTTAAACTTGCTTTTCTAGGCTTCCAGATACTGCATAAATTTCTTCCAGCACCTGAAACCATGCCCCTGGTTCTGGTGTGCAGGAGGGCTCCTTACAGGAGTCTGGCTCCTTACAGCCAGACACCTAAAGATGTGGTGACCAGCCCTGGCAGTGAAACCCTACAGTGTCCTTTAGGCCACTGCCATAGATGAAACCTTAACTGAGAGGATGGTGAGGCTCTGGCACAGTTTGCCCAGAGCAGCTGTGGCTGCCCCATCCCTGGAAGTGTCCAAAGCCAGGATGGATGGTGCTTGGAGCAACCTGGGATAGTGAGAGGCATCCCTGCCCATGGCAGGGGGTAGGAACTAGATGATATTTAAGGTCCTTTTCAACCCAAACCATTCTGTGATTCTGTGTTTGTTTATCAGGGAGGTATGGCCAGGGATGACCAAATGCAAGCCAGTAAAGGGAGTTTTTATCCACAGGCATGTGAGTTGTAATTCTGCCACTGCTTTGATGTGACTTACATCTTCCAGTACCTTTGGAATATCTTTCTGCAGCACACATAACCTGAGCTTCCAGGAGCCATTGGATAGCCACCAGCACCTCCTGCAAGAGATGGACTTTAAAAGCCTGGATGAATCCGTGGAGCTCACTGGACACTGGTACTCTGAGGCTATTGCCCAGGGAAGACAGAAAATACAAAGAACCAGCTGCACAGAACCCAGTTCCAGCTGTCCCACTTGGCTAGTTCTTGGCTTGCTCAGACATGTCACAGATTGCCCTCCAGGGAAAAATGCTGCTGTATTCAGGCCAAGCAGAGAGAGCAGCTGGCTGCTGCAGCCTGCTGAGCAGTTACATGGCACTGTTTGTAACGTCATTTATATGGCAAGTGTATATTAAAAAAAAAAAGAAACTATGAATATAATTTTTCTAAGTCAGTTTAAGGCATTTATTTCAAATAACAGAAAATTAAATGCATTGAGTGTTAACACAATGATAGAAGGGGATCATATCTGTACAGAGCAACATGTGAGGATTCAAGCAGCATGAGTAAGTCTTAATCCACATAAAAGGTAACCTGCTGATTTTGTTAAGTCTGCTAGGTCACTCCAGTTGTCTTCAGTAACTTCAGGGGTCTCCCTGAGAATGGTGTTTGCAATCCACCTTTTGGGGCATTAGCGATGCCTTAATAAAAACAGGAAGGATTTCTCCTGGGAATTATTTGCTAGGAAAACTTAAATATGCTGTTTAAAGTTAGTTGTGAATTGGTATGTTGCAAGGAGACCAAGTTCCTGTCACTCTCCATCCTGCTAAAAGCAAAGCAGAGTTTTCAGTTTCTGTGCATCTTGGGGTTGAAGATTAATACCTGGAGTAGTGGAGCTGCTGCCTGCAGAGCTTCCAGTGCAAACCTGTGCCTTGTGTTTGCTTCCAGCACAAACCTGTGCCTTGTGTTTGCTTCCAGCACAGACTGAAATACAGCCACAGGGGGAGGATTGCTGTCATCTACCCTCAGCTGTCTGCAGTGGCAGTGCTTCCCTCTGAGCCAGTCATCCTTGGATGCTTTTATGTTCAGTGAAGAGATCTAAGATGTAAAGTCATCTAACCTAATGTTAGTGTCGACTTTAGGACAGCTTCTGAGAACAGATTATTTGTCTTCAGTGACCATTAAGGATTCTAGATGATAATGGTCTCAGCCATGAACTTCTATTTGGATCCTACGGATTCTGCCTCCAGGGCATAATTTCCTATTGTTGTTTCATGTAATTGCTTTAATATTTCATTAAATTTTAATTGCTTTAATATTTAATTTAATATAAATATTTAAAATTTACTCCTACAAGAGAGAGATAGATCAGCAAACTGGAGAGAGGTAGAAGAGAGCCATTAAGAGGACCAAGGCCTGGAATATATGACATATGGGAAGAATATAAAGGTTTCAACTTACCTCCTGTGATTCTATCTATTTCTGTGCTTTCTGTCCTAAGAAATAAATTTTTTTCTATTCTACTGAAATTGCTCCATTGCTATGTATAAATATTATTTTCCTTTCATTAATTATTGTGTGTAAATCTAATTTAGTAGGTCTTCAGGGAAATCACTTTATATTATCCCTACTTACTGTTAACTTTTAATAGTACTAATTAATTAATGCAAACCTCAAAAACCATGTTACTCTACAGGAGAAGGAAAAATTTTCCCCTGAAGCAAGAAGACAATGCTCTGATCAAGGCCTTTTTCCATTTCAAAGTTTTGCTCTCACATGCTGTCTCTTTTGGAATGCACCCACATGTAGCCTGATGAACCAGCAGCACTTGAGCTGTGCATCAGTGCAGCTGGAGAGGCAGGGAGACCTGGTCAGCACTCAGGATTAGCCAGGTTGACCAGAAACCCACTTTTCCTCCTTCTGTCCTTTAAAAACCTGAAAATGTTTAGGATTGTTGCAGTTCCCACTGGTCTACAGCTGTGAACCAAGTACGTACCTGGAGAGGCAGGACTTCTTCAGTGCACAGCAGAGTCAGAGCAAGAGGTGCCAGGAGAAGAGCAGTGCTCTGAGACTTCAGGAAAATACAGCCCTGTAACACTGCCAAGTGCCTGGCTTTGTCTGTGCTATACAGCCCTCTCCTTCTGGAAAACAGTATCATTTCTCCTAGGCCAGAGGTAATCAAATTCCTTTGATTGTTATGGTCAGGGATAAATTTGAGCCATTCGATGAATTACTTATGAGTAATAGCAAACTGAAATAAGTTCAGAAGACCTACATAATTCCCCTCTAAGAGTGCCCAAAGGCCTGGTCAGTTGGAGTGTTGGAGGCTGTGGTTTGGTCACCCTCTTCAAAGGAACTACAGCCTCTGACAGCTGGACGTAGGTAGGTGTGGGAGCAGACTCCCCAGATGAGAGTCCAGAGAACTGCATTGCTCCAGCTGGGGCTACAGAAGAGGTTGTGATTTTCCAAGCAGTCTCTAATTAAGGAATTTTGTTTAATATAATTCATTGCTTTTTAAAAATAACTTGATTACTGATTCAGATAGCAAGGTAAGAAAAGAAGATAAAAACACAGCAAGTGACACAAAAAGCTAGGGGGAAAGCTGTTATACAGGATGCTGTCCCTCTGGGTTGTCCTTACCCTTGCATGAGGTTCCCAAGGCCACAGTTCCTCAGCGGGGATCATACCCCAGCATAGGTCACCCACAGCTGCAGTCCCCTTGGGTGTACCTTCTCTGGCATGGAGCACCTCTTTCCAAGAGTATTTCCAGCCATTTTCCCAATGTTTCCTTACACATTCTTCTTTTACTGTCCCTTCTCATGTGTCTTAACCCTCGCAGCTGCCTCCTTAAATACATTTGAGCATGAGTTTTTTGGCACCTGTGCATTGGTATTGTGTCTCAGTGAACTAAGAAATAGTGTAGTAGATAATCCTTTGAATAAGAGCTTTAAGTGTGATGGTAGGAGTTTGATCTATGGCTGAGAAGCAATCTGGCTGTGTAAGACTGATAGTAGGTAGATGATATTGCCAGCTATATTAAGACTCATTCAAATTGCAAAAAAGAATGTTGAGAAGCTGGAAAGCATTCAGAAAGTCTGCAAAGCTGAAATAAGAGTTGAGATTCAAACTCTGCAGTGACTCTTACTAATTTAGCTATCAAAAGATTGTTAAAAATTACCAGAGAAAACAAAGCTTTGTCTATTTCGGGATAGTTCTGTAGCAAGGCAGCGAACTGGCACTGAGAAATTACTTAGAGTTTGGATTGAGTGCTCATCACTGGATGTCTTTAGATCACTCTGATCTTAAATCTGTCTGCTTTTAAACAGGACTCCATCTGTATCTCTGAAAGATAAGTTGTCGTTCAGGATAAGATGCAGAACTGACAGTACACCCAGGAAAGTTGTTTGGTTGATGGTAAACAAAAGCCAGACAATCTGTTGAAATTAATCCCTTCTATGATAAAAAAAAAAAAATATTATTCCTGTAGAGAAGAAATTAAAGGTCTGAGAGATACAAAATGCCCCTTGGTTTTGAGCAGATCCTGTGTGGAGACTTCCTGCAGTGTGTCTGCCTGGTGAGCACCATGGCAGCATTCCTGCCCTGGTCAACCATGTCTGCAGCTGAACTTTGCTAGGAACCACTGAGGGAGAAATGGGTGATTTATAAGCACTAATCCATAATTTACAACATTTATTTCTTATTTTACCACCTGCTTTTTTTCTTTCTTAAGTCATATTTTTAATCAAGGGACAGTTTCATTTTATTGACTGCAATACTGAAAGCATGAGACTTCAACAATATTTCTCCAGAACACTTTCTGAGGGAATTTAGCATTTGCAAAGGAATTACTCATCATACACCCTGTAGGAAGAAATAAATTCCCTTCCAAATTGCCAATGAAGGTGTTTTTAATTTTTCTTTTCCTTCTTTCTTGTTTGCTCTGATTTCAAGAGCCAGAGGTGTTTTTGACATTAGATCATTGCTTTGACGTGGTTTCTTCACAGGGGACTAATTTTAGGGGACAATAGAGTTTATCATGTGAAGGAGAATTACTCATTGCTTAGAGAAACTAAGCAAAAGAGAAAAACTTCAAATTGTCAAAAGCACTCACTAGAAACTCAAGCTGCACGTGTTTTAGGTAACTGAAAGGGGTCTTCCATGTTCCTGCACAGATATATTAGAAAGGATAATGGATACACTTTTGGCAGGACACACGACAACAGCTGTAGGGGCTTTTGGGGCTTTCAACTAGGTCATCAAATTAGAATTAGTAGTGATAGAGCAATGACATCTTAAGATTTATTATGGGGAAAACTGCTGCGTTAGGTGTTCCTGCTGCATCCCACAGGACTACTGTGGTACCTGCTGTGTGAGTGCTTTCCTAGACACTGTCACAGCCTCCTGGTGCTCAACTGCAGAAACCAGTCACCAAGTTTTGCATGGGGCTGCAGCAAGTTAGGGACAAATGTTTCACTGAATTGCAGGGTTGTGCATCTTGGAGAAGTCAGTGTTAATAAAAGCTTTCAGGGTTTGGAAGATCTTTTAGCATGTATGTCTTGATAAGCATTTGAAGGTTTGCAGGTGATGCAGAGATACCCATCCTTGTTCTGTGATGGTCCTGAGAAACTGAACAAAATCCAAGCTGTGCATTTTAAGTTAATGCTCCATAATGGACTGTAAACCTGTCAGCATATCTCAGCTGACCTTTCAGCTGTCTTTCATGTTGTCAACATCCCTTTCTAGTTGGGAAGCAATGTGCAGTAATTTAAAACTCTTACAAAAGTGTGGTCAAGTTCCTAGTGTGTGATGGGCAATACTAAAGTAATATTCATTGATTTAATCACCTCAAATTTACCTAGGTGAAACATCGTTTCCCATGAAATGTTGTTCTGTTGGATAGCTGCTTCCGTGGCAATTAAAGTTCCTATCCTTCTCCCTATTGTTTTAGGGCCCTTCTGAATTCTCCTCCATGAAACAGGATCACTTCAAAAGGCCAAAGATGAGCAAATTGTACTCCTTCTTTCCTTATTTGTCAGGACAGGCACAAATCACTAAGTTGTTATATTTTCCTGCCCTCCTAGCTAGAGCACTGAGCAAGCTGGCAGGCAAACAGCAAGTCTCCACCAGCCAGGGGAGCAGCAAGGCAGAAGGTGTCTGTTCTGTCCAGCAGTCTGACATCTCCATGCTTAGTTGGGTCTTTTTTTTTCTTGCTGTATCAATATTCTTATATCTTTTTTTCCCTGAAAGGCTGGTCCTTTCATCAATGCATACTTGAATTGTTGTCCTTTTTCTAACCTTTGCTTTCCTGTCTGGATGAAGAGGCAGAAGAACATATAAACACAGTACAACAAGATGCATGGAAAAGTAGCTCAGGGAAACCACATTGAGGCTGTGTATGAAAAGGCAGCTTTAACTAAAGAAAGTTTCAAGGAGGAAACAACAGTCAAGTTGAAGCAGCTGTTTTCTCTGCAGTGTTTTAGCTAGTTGGATATTCTGGCCATGACCTGGGTGAGTCACAGTAGTGGGGGCTGCTCTGTAGCAAGCAGGGTAGTGATGCTGGCGTTGGTGTGAGTCCAGCGCTGAAACAGAAGTTGTCTCAGCAGCCAACTGCCTGTATATGCCCTCTCCTTTGCATCCTGATGCCCGGTTCCCTCCCACATGCTTCCATCTGTGCAGGTCCCTCTAATGAACAGCCTCTGCACCACCCCCTGTTGCAATGTCATTTCTGTTGCTCACTCCCAGTGGATTCTTCTAGTCTTCAGACTTATGGTGTCAATTATAGCATGGCTTTCTGCCAGGGCAGGATCCCAGGACACCTGCTTTTGTCCTATAAACTATTTTCAAAGCTAAGCTACTTTGATTGTCTGAGCACAGAGAGGAGCAAAGTGCCTGGGAGACGCTGCTCTGGACATGATAAGATGGTGCTATCAGGAGCCAGCATGCCTGTGGTAACTGTGATAAGCAGAGGCATTCCTCCTCTCTATGCTCTTTTTGCCTGAGGAGATCATGTGGCTTGTTATTCCGGATGGATATGTTGGATTATTTCCCAAAGCATGGGGTGGCAATGCCTCTGTCCTGCGAATGCAGGGCAGGCAAAAGCTGGATAACTCCGTTGTGGGGCTGATTATGGAACTGCCGCTGGGTGTACAGGCGCTTTTCATCTTTTACCCTCTCCCAGTTCCTGGCTGTAATGTAAAAATTTTGCTGCTCAAAAAAATTACAGTAGTTTGGGGGTTTTAAACTTTCTCTGAAAGCAGATTAGAGTGGCTAAAGCACCCTCCAGTGCCCGCAGAAACTACCCCAATCCAAGGTGCAATGCGAGCAGTAAATAAGTGGCATTTGAAAACGTAATTTGTGAATTCGATTAGAATGCAATTGAATATCACATTGGAGAAAAGAAGCATGGCAGAAATGTTTGTGCATTGCCATGACAATCATGCAGGAACTTTGATGCCAGACCCACAGGGCTTCATAACTGCATTGGTAGTGATTTCCTGAAAACCTATAAACATTTGGCACACATGGGCTTTGGATTTTCATTCAGTCAAAATGGACAGTTTGTGAGATCCCTTATTACCAATCATTTTTCTCATTTTCCTCTTTGGATAGCTAGAGTTTTGCAATGGAAAAGTTCAGTATTCAGGGAAAAAGAAAAAAAAAAGTGTGTGAAACTGAAAATAAAATGTAATCTTTACTGGAAGGAGCAATTTCTGATAAGTAGAGAAATACTGCTGAGAGCAATAGGAGTTCTGATGACAGATGCTGATCACCAAGAAAACCTCATTTATTATCTTGACATGTCATTTTGGTGCTCTTAATATCTTTAATCATTGTCAAGCAAGAACAGGAATCCAAAATAACTGAACAGCTGCTTGGTTCCATTTTTCTTGGTATGGAAATGAAATCTTTGCTTTTACCCCAGCTCCCTGGATAAATACTTTCTTTCATGGATTTTATTTCATTCTAATCCTCCTGGTGTATATGTGAAAGCAATTGTGTGTATAAATACACAGAGCAGCTGTAGCCATATTGGATAATAGGCCTATAATTACTTCTCTGATTTAAAGCCTAACAGTTTATTCCACAACTGTTGTGATGCATTTTTATTAATATTGCAATAATTTTGCTGCCCTTTTGCTAAGTTACGTACCGTTGTCTCCCCAAATAAATGAAGTACTTACAGTAGAAGGGATAATTAGAATGCAGCTCTGTATGGAAATACTTAACTCTCAAATATCTGGCTCAATCTATTTACAAGAAGAACTTAGGAACAAATTCTAAGAGGAACATGGATTAAAACTGAAGCTCCTTTGTGCCACTTTATTGAACACACTCAAACCAAACCATGGGGGGAAACTACACATTTAATCAGGGCTTTGAACATCTGAGGTTTCCTGAAGTGATTTCTCATGGCCCTAGATATGATCAATGATAGAAAATGCGTTTCCTTTAAAAGTATACATATTTTTTAGTTGGCCAGAATTGCCCCATTATGAATCAGTTTCTGAATTTCCTAGAATTTCCCCAGGAGTTCTACAGTTTCAGATTTGCTGCACTTCTAAGTGATGAGCTTATTGCTTTAGTTAATTAAACACCAGGAAAATGGAAGACAGCAAGTATGATGCCAAGTTTTATAGGTAGCTCCAGGTAACTACAGACCCATAAGATTGGCCACTGCACCCATAAGATTGACCACTGCACAGAGAATAGAATTAGAGGAGAGTTAGCACTGATTTGGTTTGCAGTCACAAATCTACTTGAATTCTTTGGAGAAGTCAATGAGGACGTTGTAATGGGTCTGGTTTTCTGGTAAACATGGTGTACCTAATGTCCTTAAAAAAATTTTCAATATGGTCCTACAAGAAAAAAAAATCAAGGAAATTAGGCCAATGTGCAAAATCAGAGATCCCTCAAGGGGAAATACTGGAAATGAAAGATAGGAGGCCATGAATTTTAATATCATGGAGTTACAAGAATAATTTCAGAAGGCTCTGTTATAGAATCTGGGCAGTTCAAGACATTCACAGATTATTCACAAAAGTGTTGTACCAAAATGTGCAAATAATTATAAAATTATTCAGAATAGTCAGAATTTAAAATGAGTACAAACACTTTCAGAAATGTTAGATTAAATTTTATATTGATAAGTGATAGGTACTCCACATTCCAAAAAATAGCTCTAATTGTGTATAGTGAGTTTAAATGATGCATTTTTATTCAGAAAAAAAATCTAGGAGTCATCAGTAACCATTGTGAAAATGAGTATTCTTCTGAAAATATCAGCCTAATGCTTAGATGTTGTTCAAAAGCAATTTGTATTGGGAATTATAAGGAAAGTAATTGAAAATACAGGTTAAAATATACTTCTTTCTAATCAATAAAGCACCCTTATCTTCAAATTTGTATATTTTTGTGGTCTTCTATCTCACATAGGGCATAGCTGAACTGCAGAAAGGGCAGAAAAGCATAGCAATAACAGTATTCCACCTCAGAGGAAGACATTTATTAAGATATTACATCTTAGAGAGAAACCCCAAAATGTTTTATGATAAAGACCTGGAAGTACTGGAAACACTGAACACTTGTTCAGAGAACATGCCTGGGAAGCAATCATTAGCTCATTTTCCTAGTACAGAATTAGAGTGACACTGTGAAATTTTTAAGCAATGATTTTTAAATAAATGGAAAACAGTTCTTTATTTATATAGAGTTAACTTGGGAAATGTTTGGTTAAAAAAGTTGAGGAATCTAAAATGTAAATGGTGCTTAAAATAGAATCGTATGAAGTTTATATAGCAAATGTTTCACAGATCCCTTGATGGCAATTTAACTGAAATTTTTTAAAGGAAATCTCTGGTTCAGGTATTTCCTAGGAGACTTTCCCAGCCATCTTTGCTAGTAAGGATCACTACATACTTTGAGTTATTTTATTTATTGTGTTCTTTCTCTAAGCATCTTGTGCTAGTCACCTTCATAGACAGGACATATGGGCTGTTAGTGTCACCCTGTGTTCTTATATTCCAAATTTGCTGTGCTATGGAACACAAATCTCAGTACTCCTTTATCATGTAAGTTGGCAGTATTCGCTTAATTTGTATCAATTTCTCTTCAAGAAGCACCAGCTTTTTGGTTTAGCTAAGTGATCTGACTTCGGGTTACCTTCTGTCAGATGACATTTGTCTCACACAAGATCAATTACATTACTACAGTTCAAATCCCAACCCTATTTTTGAACCATGCTCTTGGAATTAGAGGCTGATATGCTCAGTGTTCAACTAAGTGTTTTAACGTGTTTAACAGCTGTCTGGGTGATCAGCTCTGATCTGACTATTAGGCCCTGTAAAACTGTTTGTATTGATGTTCATTTACATTAATTTCCATTACTGTCTTCGTCTGCCATCATGTTTTTGGGAAAGGTTCATCTGAAGTTCAGACATGGAGTTCCTGGGCGTGACTGACCTGGTTGGCATGCTGCCAGAATAAATTACAGCTTTCACTGGCTAAATGGCTTCAAGTGCAGCTGTCAGAGCTGCCAGAGCTGCTGAAACATCAGGTCATTGAGGGGGCTGGATGTCAGCTAGAGGCATTTGTGCACAGGGAAGGGATTGCTTTTTGAAGGAAGAAAGGGAACATCAGGATGCTTAACTACAGATACACAGCAAGGTGGGTCTGAACCAGGCACTCAGCAGGGGAGGTCTGGCCTGCTGAAGCTATTTATTATTCAGGGAAAAAGGATCAGATACAGCTTACTGGATGCTGCACACATAGCACTTGTAGGTGCTATCTGTATCCACATATACATGTATACATGTAAACAGGCATGTACATCAGGATTTGGAATAACACGTGCCTTTACAGAACAGGCTAGTTAAAACTGCATGCAAATAAACTTCACTGCCAATGGAAAAAAACCAAAACAAAACACCTCAAACCACCCCCCCTAACCTCCTCTCCAAGCTTAGGGCCTTGGTTTGCTGCTTAATACCCTGAGCCCATGAATACCTGTCCAGTGGCCAGAAAAATGTGTGTGCAGATTATTCTCCAGACTTTCTAAAGCTACCTCTGAAGCATAATGCCATTAAAAAGGTTTCAGCCCATGCTGAGAGCTCAGAAAACCAGATTTAAAGTGAAGCATCCTAAACACAGGCAGCCAAAGTGAATGGTTTTTTTAAAGAAACTAAAACCATCATAATAGCTGCTTAAAGCGTAGTAAGGAATTTTAAAGATTTCTGCTTATGGATGAAAATCTTCTCTGCATTGATAGCTAAAAATGTGTTAAAAGGCCTTTCTGTATTAACACCCACAGTAAATGAATAGGACAAATTGCACTTCCTTACTAGCATTCCAATCTGGAGGCGATGACTAAGAAATATTCATAATTCATAGCTATGACATCAAACCAGTGAATATTGTGTTTCTAGCCTTTATACTGTGAGTGGCAATCTCAGTCTCTGGGAACAGATTATATTTTTCTTGCATGGAGTGGGACTTTCACGCATCCTATGCAGCAAACCAATCTGATCTCCCTCCTTCTGTGACAGCAGGACCTGCCTAGGGAATGAGGGACATGCTGTGGATGTTGTCTACCTAGACTTTGTTGAAGTCTTTGAAAATGTCTCTAGCAGCATTCTCCTGGAGAAATTGGTTTGGTCAGGTGCTCATGGGCAGGGGCACTCTGCTGGGTAAAAACTGGCTAGGTTGGAGCCCAGAGAGTGGTGGTGGCTGGAGTTACATCCGACTGGTGACAAGCAGGGTTCCCCAGGACTCAGTACTGGGGACTGTTCTGCTTATTAGACATCACTGCACCTTCCTTTGCCTCTTCTGTTAACAATCTCTGAAAGGTCTCATTGTGTCCATTGTAGTCAGCAATGCCCATAAAGCATGTCCAATTCAGGCCTGTTTTAAGGCATCCTCTGTGGTTAGTTTTTCTTGATTCTTGGTTCTTGATACCTTTATTGCTCAGTGTCAAGATGTTGTGAACCAGTCCATAGAAGTATGAAATACTGAGGCACCTTATTTAGTCAGTGGAGGGAATGCTCTGACACTCCTGAGAAGTTCCAGAATGTTTTCAGTGAGTATACAGGGCAGCTGAGTGCCTCCCTTTGGCACTCTGGATTTCGGAACAGTGCAATAGCTAAGTCAGGTACCACAGGTATTTAGGACTGGAAACAGCTCCTACTTCTCTTTTACCTGTTTCTTGTTAACAGATAGGTCAAGGGGAGAAAAAAAGCATGTGTATTTCCTCCCTTTCCACTCCTGAGGGAACAAGTCTGCTCTGTGTTTGTATGAATGCAAGTGTCTGTCAGCAAACAATAATGATGTTTAAGCTATTGCTGAATTTCAGATAAGTTTTTCCATTAAGTGCAAAGCTAAACCTGAAATAAATGTTATATATAGACAACAGTTCTTGATAAATAAGAACAAAATTAACTGCAATCTCACACCTTTGTCTTATGTCTCATATGTGAGTGCCAAGTGCTAAGTTCCTATGGTCATTTAACAAGAAAAAGAAATTAAATTTAAACCTGAGGATTTCTTAAAGAAAAAAAAAAAGTGCAGTATTATTTACGAGGCCAGCTGTCTATAATCTCTTTTCAAATTTTTCCTAAAAATGTGGATTCAGCACAAACTTCTGATTTCATTGTTCTCTAGGATAAGAATATTTCTCTGTGATGCCTCTTAAGTTCCACATTGAGAGAAATAAAAGGACTAAATAAAAGGCAAGGGAAAAAAAAAGAACTTTTAGACACTGCAGCTACCAAATCCAGGCGCTGTGCTATTGGTGATGGGTACAAGAAGGCCACTCCTCTGCATTCAGGTAGAGTCTGATTCCAAGCATATGCTTTGACATTTAAGCAGATGAATCATTAAATGCAACGACTACCTGGAGGCAGGGATGCACTTCATTGGTTTTTTCTGCTGGCAGTACACTTTATTCTAAAATATAAGGATGTTTAAAGACTTTGCGTCAGTGGATCCTGCTTATTTAAAAACAAAACCAGAATCTTTCAAGTTTGTTTGTGAGAAGTTCATAAAGTGAGACCCTTGAGTTACCTCACCATCCTTCTTTGATCAGAAACAGATTCACTTCAGCAATTGCTAATTTTTCTTCAAAGTATATGAACCCCAATTCCAAAATGTTTGACGGAGACAGCTGAAAACCTGAACTGAAGCTGACATTGTTAATATGTGCTTGTACTTCTGCAGTACTCATGAGTGGGGAAGGGAAGGAAGGGCAAATGTGCAGATATATGCCCTTCAGAATTCAGACACAACAGGCGGCTTACAGCTGATTATTGACTCATAGATGTGAAACTCATAGGAGTTTCACAGTACAGCAGGATATGCTCATGGCTGAACTCAACCACTTACATGACATTTTGACTCCTCAAAGACTAATGCTGTCACTACCATCAGACAAAATTCTCATTTCTTCTCTTAGGTGGCACTTACACATCCATCTCATCCCCATTTCTCTCTAAGGAAACCGCTAAGAGGAAAAAAACCCATTACTTTCAGGAAGCACCTCATGGAAGAATGTCGAATATGCAGTGAGAGAAGACTCTCTCAGCTTAATGTCATAAGCATATTGGGTGGGATGGCAAACAGGGAAGAAGGCAGAAAGGAGTGGGAAAGCATGGAGAGAAAAATAGCTATGCCAGTAAATCAATTTCTATTCTAGATTTAATAAAAACGATGATGACTTGCACCAACCTGAAATAACACTGGGACTAAGGAGAAAACTTCCCACCTAGAAAGTTCTAGATGCAAGATTTGTTGCTCTGTTTCATCACAAGGCAAGAGGAAGAGGTAGAAACTTTTACAAGCTTCTTGGACAACATCAGCCAGGCAAAGGTAGAGTTGGACAGCAGGAGGGCATGGTTATATACCCACACAGAATATTAAATAACCTGGATTTAGTCCTGCTGCACAGAGCAAGACTTCTGCTCAGGCAGAAGGCCAAGAGGGATGTCTTTTCTTTCAGCCACAGATCACCTGAGCCTAATGCCTAAACTATGCTATGGAACAGCTATGTGTAGGACAAATAGAACACAAAACGATATCAAAGCACAATGAGAATTTTGGCTCCTCTACAGCTGAACTGCTAAGAGACTGCCAAGACTTGTTTGAAAGATACTGTCTAAATATATTTTATCTTAAAAAGTATGAATGACTCAGAGATGTTTCACCTACTGCACAGAGTAACCCAACAAATGTGGAAAGCAGTCACTTTTACTAAATAAACTGAGTCTGTGACCTGGAAAACATTAGGCTAAATGCCCTCCACTAACTAAGGATGACCCCAGTAGGGGGAAAAAAACCCTCTCAGTGCAGCATGTTAGAGAAAAATACTGGTAATTCTAGATAAACCAAGCAGCTTCCTTGCCACAAACTTTGGACAACAAGAAGAGAGAGAAGCAGCAAAACACTGGGATCCAAACAAAAGCAAACCACCACATTGCAGAAAACCCTCCAGCAAAACCTGTGAGGTCTCTGTTTGAGTAGATGGCATTTCCAGGCTACTGTCCTGAGGGTGACAATAGCAGTTCATCACCAAGGCCTTCCCTGTCACTGGAAAGTGCCCTGGAAGTAAATCCAAGATAGAATAAATGAAGATAATGCTGTGATTGACTTCAGTACCACACATAAGGAGATGAAAAATTTCCAGAGCATTTTGTTGCTACCCTGATCTGACGTAGCTATCAAGTCTCAGAGAAAAAAAAAAACTATGCCTTATTTTCACAGTAAACTGCACAAACTGCAGCTCTGGTTTTTACACTGATAATCACCCTTGTGAGAATGAGAGGTTACTGGAAGGTATCTAAGGGGCCATTGCAGGGAAAGGAGCAAAATGTTTCAGGAACCTAAGTGTCTTTATGTGTGCCATTTTCAGAACAACAGTCTCAGGTTTCTTGCAATGAATTTGGGCATTTTCCTTGGAAATGGACACTTAGTTATCACCACTTAGTCACGACCAGATCATGGCCAGTCAAATGGTAAATCTGTATTGGGCAGTTATTATTGCTAAAGGTCTACTAAGCAACATGGTGGAGAGAAAAATAAATACACTACAATGGCACTTCTGAGTGCAGAAATCTCTCTCCAGAGGTGTCCATAACAGAGAGGCAGTTGGTTCAAGACACAACCCTGCATTCAAGTGCATAACCCATGGGGTGCTTGCAGCAGACAAGAAGACACAGACATACATAGATCACTGCTGTTTATGGTAGAAAGGAAAGGATCTCCCAGAATACCAGTTTAGGCCCTCTGCCAGGATTAAATGACTCCTTGAAGAAAAAACAAGCATTTTGTTTACTCCTGCATTAAATTCTTATTATTACTGTAAACGACATTTGTCTTCCCTATTTCTTGGGGGAACCTGAAATAATGAGAAATTCATTCCCTGCATATGGAAACAAAAAAGCATATCACTTTTAACACATTGCCTGTGGTCTGTCCTGACAGCTTGGACTTTATGCTGTGGATGCCATTTTCATACAACGAACAGTCAAATCCTCGTTCATATCACAACACAAAGCTGGTTTTGTATGTTGCCCAAATGCTTTTCCAAGACTCATTGCAAAAGCAAAAGGGAAACATAGGCATGGAGGACCACCTAGAATGCACAGGTTGAGAGGTCCTAAGCAGGATATGGATGGATCACAGGCACTTAGTGATCCATCTCAGACAGCAGAAGAAACTAACTCAAGGTGAAGAGCCAAATGCTAAGTACTTCTGCTTGTGCTGCCTGTCTTGTGTAAGGACTACAAATCTTTGCTACAGCTCCAGGGCATGGCATATGCATGAAGAGCTAAGAAAGAGCAGTCTGTCAACTGCACAGATGACCATAAGACTCCTTGATAAAGGAATCCTCAATGGGAAAGAGTAGATAAGCTGATTCTCTTGGGCCAAGAGAGAGGCCCTGTAGGTCCCTCATTATTAATTTTTTATGGAAAAAGGTTGTGGTACTTCACTACTTGTGCAGGACTTCCATGAATGGCTCCACGTCAGGCTTCCCAATATGCCATTTTCAGCAGATCTCTGAAAGCGTTACCTTTAGGGACAATCTCTGGGTGCAAGGAATAAATCCTAGACTTTGTCTTTTCCTTTTTTCTTTTTCCATGTGGGCTTGAGGAGTGGAAAATTGCAGTTAACTTTAATGTAAAGTCTTAGAAGCCAGTCTTTTTAGATAGACTTCTAGTCCAGTTCATGAGGCAAGTGAGAATTTTATCTTCTAATAGTATATCTGCTATGGACTGCACATGGTTTATAGAAATGCCTTAAGCAATACTGTTGTCAGCAGCTCACAGACTTGTTAGAGCATCAGTTCCTTATCAAATTCTATTTTCCAACAGGAGTCCCTTCTGATGTCATTAACACTTTAATCTTCTGGTGAAGGCTTTCTTTTGATATCAAAACATATGGAAAAAAAATAGAGGGAAAACCTTCCTCTGGAACGCTTCACTAATGGATTCACCATGGTTTTACTAATTCCCTTGTTATGAATATCTTGATCAAATAATTCATTAAATAATATTAAAGGGTTATCTATGATTATAAGTAGAAAATTTTGAAGTGTAAGGTATAGAAATATCTGGAGTTCTGTGTAACCATAGAAATCCCACCAAGAAGTTACAGGACCCTTATGTTTCAGACAAGAAACTGTGGAGATGATCACACTTACCAGTTATGCTGCTTGGAAACCCAACCCTTCCCTTCCCATCTTGTTTTTAATATCAAGGATTCCAATGAGTAGACCTCAATAGAAATAGCCAGTGATTGTTTTAGGATATTGATGAACTTATTAACCATTAGAACCAATCAGTATAAAGATTAAATTGAAGTGCAGGCATAATATGTATAGTATACTTAAGAACTTACGTAACAATATTTTAGCAGAAAAAGTATATAAAGGGGTGGGCTTTGTTTGTTGAGTGGGGCACATTTCAGAGGAGTTATGCCCAGTGTCCCCAGCCAGCACCCCAAGAAAAAAGCGCCTGCATGTTTGCATCAAATTGGTGTTGGATAAGTTTCTTTCATCCCGTTTGGTGACACCCTAGCTAAAGCTCTTTGAAGAGTCAAAATGAGGAAAAGAGGCTGGTAGAAAGGCAGGGTGTATGACTAAGGAGATAGAAGTAAAAGTTTATATGGCTGCTTGGATCCTTATCTCCATTTCCCCACACATTCCTTCTTTTCCCAGGCCTTACTTTTTCTCTTTTCCTTGTGTCCAACACTCTACTTTCTATACTGGCCTGTTCTTTTAAATGTGGATTCTGTTGGCCCCGAGTTCTCCTTTGGACTTCATGACACAACTGTGGCTGAGACATGAAGGTGCCCATCAGTGTTGACTCCTGCCAAAAGGATACTTGTTGCTGGGGCTCACACAGTCTGTAGTCCATTCCCTGGCAAGGGCTTCCCAAAAGCCCTTTTAGTATCCAGTCCACTGCATGACCTGCCTTCTTTGCTCTCTGCTGGAGAGGATGGATGGCACCTGCAAACCAGGCTTGTCTCTCTGTGCTTGATTGTCTCCACCAAGAGCAATATTTACCAAAATGCTGGCAAGTTTGACGATTTTATCAGCAATGCTCAGCATTCAGCAGCTGTTGCTGTTTCCAGTGCCTAAAAGAAAGCCAATCCAAAGCCTGAGAACCTGCCAGCAGTATCTGCAGGCCATGAACCTGTGACAAAAGAAAGCTGGGGTGTGATGCCTCCTCCTGCACAGACTGCCAGCACCATGGAAGCACTGAGGCTTGGCAATGGGAACAATGTAGGCACGGAGGTGTGTTTACCAGTAGGGGCTGGGGAGGGGGGCATTGTTTGTTTTTAATACATATCTACATCGGCATGTTCTGACTGAAAAGAATTATCAAGCACATCTGTCAAATCCATGAGTTCCCCTTCTTTTAGGTACACATGGACAGAAAGAAACCAGACACAGCACAGAGTAAAAATACCATGTGTGTCACCCTGTGTCCCGCTGGCAAACACAGCCTCAGATCTCTTTATCAAAGGTCAAGTCACCCCCTGATCACATACAAAAACAAACTCACCTGGAGGAAAAGAGCCAAATGCACACAGCTGTGCTGAATATCATGTGCATGGTTAAAGGAGCTGGGAAAGGCATCTCAGCTGCTGCACAGGGTGTCTGGGCTGGCCCCCTCACACACTACACAGGTGTGGGGCTCTGCACTTCCAGGCTGGCTGGGCAGGGAAGGACTACTGGAGGGAGGCAATTGCATTGAACCAGGAGAAGGGGAACGTGGGGATGAGTCATAACAAATCAAGGTTTAAGCCTCTACTGTTGAATTCAAAATACATCAGACCAGGAAAAAAAGCCTTTCTACTGATTGCCTCGGTGAATCAGGTTGTGGTTTTTACTTTGGCTACAGTAAGGACTAATAATCAGTTTTCTTTCAGGTATCAGCTCCCATTTCTCACTGCACTCCCATTCTTGCTGCTCTTGCTATAGCAGAGTTATGTCCCCAAAGCATTTTCCTCTTTAACCATCAGCTCCATTTCTTTCTGAAGTATGGGGTCATGCACAGGTGTCTTCACAGGTTTCTGGGGCACAGTTTCAAAAACCCTGCATCTTTTAGGAGTTCACTAAAGCACAGCTCTCCCAAGCCAGAGGACGTTTGGGTCTCCTGGTGATGACACATGAACCTGTACAGAGACCGGCTGAATGCATCACAGGACTGGAGCAAACTTCAAGGCAGTATGAGAAGCAGACAGTGGTGGGGAGGGAATGAAGGGATAATAATATGCCTATGACTCCTGCATGCCTAAGAAGGAGAAATGGAGAGAGGCAATATGCTTCCTGGTGATCACAGCCTCTAGAGTACTTCAGTCTCACCTAAGTGCAAAGCTTTGTTGAATCACTGCAGCTTTAGCAAATTAATGTCTCTGCAGCTGAAGGCAGGATGAAAACAGTCCATTATATAAAGGGCTGCCAAGTATGGTTCTTTTGTTCACACAGAGGAGTGATGGGCTGGTACCTGTGTGCCTAGAGCAGGATGTTTCTGATCGTAATGTCCCCTTAGCTCTGTTTAGATCCCTTCCTTGCCCTATATACCCCTCTGACTTCTACCATCCTCGCTTGAATGAGCAGTATAATACAGAGTGACCTCTGTGGAAAATGCAAGGAAAGACAACGAGAAATGTGCTAGACCTGTAAGATGAGGTTAACAGCAGTCTGGAAGTATGGAAAACAGGCTTATCTCCCGTGATGCATAATGTCTGGTGGCACATTTTATTTTAGCATAAGTCTACATTAGTATTCTTATTTTATTTTATCACTAACACACAGGAACTAGTGCAGGTATCCTTATTCCTGGCAAGCAGTATATTGCTATGTAAACTACTCCATTATTCTTAACTGCGCAGCTTCCAGAATAATATTTTCAATTCATATTTATTGTAAGCAAGAGTATAAAAATTTCAACATGCATAATGATGTGGGTACAAAGAGCTTTTAAAGGTGAGATCTTTCATTTCAATGTTCTGTGTAATACACCTGAAATATTTTGACATGTTTAATAACATGCACAAGAAAACAGAACCATTCTCTTAGTGTTAATGATCCTTTTTATATAAAATAGAAAGTGTCTTAAAAACAGAACTATAAAAAGACATTAATATTTTCTAATGTTCTTGAATAACAATCTAATAAAATTAATATAACTTTCTATTAGTGGGGCCATTTTCATGCTCAGGCTAAAAAGCAATGGGCCATGTAGGAACTGTAGTGCATGGAGCACGGATATCTCTTGAACAAAGAGGCTAAATTATTTAAAAGATTTAGGGGTTAAAATGAGTGTTCCTACTAATTTCAAATCTACTCTCACTCATGGTGAAGTTTTCTGAGCATCTCAATTCCTCTTCTGTCACTGAGCTAGCAGAGGTATAAAGAATGAGGAGGCACTGTAGTATGCTTTGGTTTGGGATTAAAAAAAGATAAAGATAAAAAAAGCCCAAAAAAATCCCAAACACTTTTATTGGCCTCTCTGAAGATATGAAAAACACTTTGGAGCTCTACCCTACGACTGTAGCACATACTTCAAAAGGGGATGATGTTGCTGCCCAGACCACTAGAAAGTTCAAAGCAGAATTGGCCAAGATCATGCAGTGACTAAAAAGGACTGCAAAGGGTTACTCACCATCCTATCTGTGAGCTAAGGACAAGGCACACGATGCACCTGATGCAGCAGCTCACTTTTAGTCAAAGCTTTGCTTTACTCACTAACCCCACAACTGTGTCTCCACCCCATAGTCAATCTTTAGATGAGAGTTTTATAGTGAATCCAGCGACACCCAGCAGCTGGGTCAGAATAATATATGCTATGAAGGTAAAGGACAGCATCTATTTCATGCTTGAATACTTACTCCCAAGTAAACAACTTTACACAGATCGTTTTTTCCAGAATCGTTATGCCAGATCAGCTACTCCCATGTGACTGCTTAGCCTGGAGCAGTTGGGAACGCACTGCATTTGCACTGGTTCACTTTCAGACAGTTTACCCACACTGGAGCAACTGCTATGGATTGAATCTCTTGTGCTGGAGACAAAAATGCACAGGTACAAGCTGTCCTCTGATGAACCCCTCTGTAAAAAACACCTCAGTTTCGAAGCAAGTCCAAATGTTCAATGAACATTTCATGTCACTGACATATTTTATGAAAAATCCTTTTGCCAGGATCTTGTCTCCTGAAAAGCTGGGAAGCTTCAGCTTCTCCATGTTTTGCTACTTTGGAATGTGGTTTGGAGAATTGTTTACCCAGCATGTGAATTGTTTTTACTTGATGACCAATGACAGCCAGCTGTGTCAAGGCTGTGAGCAGTCACAAGATTTTATTATTCAGTCCTTTCTTTTCTAGGCTTCTGATGTCTCCTTCCTCTATTATTTAGTATAGTTTTAATCTATAATTTTCTTATAATATCATATAATATCATAATAAATCAGCCTTCTGAAATATGGAGTCAAGATTCCCATCTCTTCCCTTGTCCTGGGGACCCTCAAACACCACCACAATTTCACTCCTTGAAAAGACAGATTTGGGATGAAGCCTTTCCATTTAAAATGCACTAGCTCTCCCTCAGACACTCCCAAGGCATCCATGTTTGATCTAACCCAAATCTTACTTACCATTTACAATTTAGATATCTGTATCTGAAAACTGTTAGGTTTTATCCTCTGAAAAATATACACAGGAGGTAAACACCTCCAATGGTGTAGCAGAGCAAGAAAAAGACCTCATCGTCTCAAATTTTGTGTTTCTCCTTTCCTTCCTTTCCAGTGGATTGTTATCTTTTATTATCAGAGTTCTGCTTCAAGACCCTGATGAGAGTAAACTTATTTGGACATGATGCTGTGCAGACATACAATAACAATTTTATCATAAACTTCAATGATTTTTCATCTTTGCTTTCTTTGCTTTCCTTTTGGGACTGAGCCAAAATGTCCAGATGCTGATTCCTAAAGACACTGATGAAGAAGATAGGCTTGCCAAGGCCTTCTCTGGTTAGCATCACTCCATTCTCTCTACCAACACATCTGAGATGGTTATGTTAGAGAAAATACATAGTACTTTATTCATGAAAACAAATATAAATTGCCAGGAAAATTATCGGATTTTTCTCAATAAGTGCACTTCCAGTGAGGTCAAACTTTTTTTCTTGTAGAAGAAGATCTAGATAACTGTAATCTGTCTAAGCAGCCAATTTCAATGTTGTTGGATTTTGTTTTCTTCAGGGAAAAAAATATATTTTTTAGAGGTTTCATTTGAATTAAATTAAATATGAATAAAAATTAAAATTAGGAGTAAAATGTGGGTAAAACCCCCTAGATGATTAAGACTTAAACAAAAATATCTTCATAATTTGGTCTCCCAAAGAAAATGTTATATCTTGAATTATCATTCAAACTTAAAGCTAGTTATTTTTTGCTACATGCTGAAACATTTTTGAGACAGAAACAGCAGCTTCTTAACACTTAGATTATCCCTTCTGTATGGAATAGATTTATAGACAGTCATATCAAGGAACAAAGAGGAGTCTCCTTACTCTGAGGCTTTTTAGAGAAATAAGCCCTAAATAGTTACAAGAAAGGCTCTTGGGAAAGAATAAACTCTTTTCAGGGAACCCCTGAAAATTTTTAGTCAGATCTCATGTGAACCTTCTTGACTTCCATTCTTGAACGCAATATTTAGTAAAGCCACAATTTCCTTCTTTAAATTTGCCCTTAATTAAGACCTGACTAGAGCCTTAATTATTTTATGAGACAGTTTCTCCTTTTGAATAACAAACTAAAAATGTGAATATCTAATGCTTTGTCTAACTAGCACACAACTGTTTCCTGCCCAGAGGCCCTTTTGGGAATGGTCCACAGCTTGCTGTGTCTGCCAGGCCCTGCCTGGGCATTGCAGGGCAGAGTTCTTGCTGGGACTGATCCAAACCACAGGGTGGATGGACAGGGTATTAGATGGATTAAAAATGGGCTGGACTGCCAGAATCAGAGGGCAGTAATCAGTGGCTCAGTGCTCAGTGGGCAACCAGTAATGGATGGAATATGTCAGGTGTTGATTATCTTCATCAGTTACCCAGGCAATGAGGCAGAACAAAGCATCAGCAAATTTGTGGATTAAGTTAAATTGGAGGCACTTGATATGCAAAGCAGTAGAGATTTAATTCAAGGGGACCTTGGTAAATTCAGGGATGGGACCAATAGAAATTTCAAGAAGTTCAGCAAGAAATACCATGTGTTCCTTCTGGGGCAGAGTAACTCCACTGTGGCAAGCATTACTACACATGGGAAACAGACTGGCTCACTGTTGAACAGGACCCAAAAGTTATGATGGACACAAGGCTCAGTAGCAACCTAGACTGTGCTCTCCTCACAAATAAGACAAGCTGCAGAGCAGAGTTATACATGGAGGAGCCAGGCCAACAGGAAAAAGGCTCATCTCCTTGGCCCTGGTGCAATAACACCTTGCAAAACTCAGTCTGGTTTTGGTCTTCCAGACCAAGAGGGCTGTGGAAAAACTGGAAAGAGTCCAAAGGATGGGTACACAGATGGTCAGTACCTAGAATTCCAACAAGGAGATGTTATGGGATTTGGGATTGTTTGGTACTGTGAAGAGGAGGTTAAACAGAGACCTAACTGCAGTCTGTAGGACTTAGTGAAGAGATAGAAACTCCTTTCAGCAATAGCAGTAAGAGAATATATAAAAATTCACAGCAGTCACAGACTGGGATATGGGAGGTTCAGGTTGGACATTGATTTTTTTATCAGCACTGGAACAGGTTGTCCGAGAAGTCTGAAAATTATCCATTCTAAGATTTTTTAAGTCAGCTAGTAAAGCCACATTGCTTCAAGGCTCAAGGAGGAGGTTGGAGAAACACCTGCAGAGATCCCTCTAACCAGCACCTCTAACCAACATTATTCCTGGTTCTCACACAGACTTGCCTTGGGCTTTTATACAACTTGATGTGAATTTTACTGTGGGGCTGCTGATGTCCCCAGCTGCCTACTCAGCCTTTCTCCTGGTACTTGCTCAACAGCCCAGCCCAGGCCCCTGACTGCCCTGCTGTCCCATGGCCATGGTGTGCAAACTGAGAACTGAGGCGCACAGCCAGTTCCACCCACTGCAATGGAGAAAAAGGTGTTAGAAACCCTGAAAGAATACAGTAAGTGCTGACACCACCACAGCTGTTTGCTAGGCCAGCTTCACCTGGCAGCCTGGGCTTAGACCCATTTGCAAGCATAGCTTTTTCAAGCCTTTCGGAATGAACCAGTAGAACTGATGTCATCCTTCCTGCTTGTACACTTCAAAATGCATGGTAAAATGCATGAAGGAGACCTTTACAGAAAGATAGTGTCTGTCTGTATGTCTGCCAGTAATATTCACAAAAAGATCATTGCTGAAAGGGTTAGCACACGATAGAACAATTCTAGTTTTGTACCCAGCATGTTCATATTCATGCACTCCTGGGGACAGTCAGCCACAGAAAAGTTAATTGCAAGGTTCTTACTTGGGAAAATAACCATTTTTCTCAAAAACATGACAGATTACAAAATGGCTGATTCTGCTCTTTATGTGGTAATTCGTTTTCCCCTCTTACCAGAAACAGATTTATCAATTCATTGATGCAAGGAAAACTCACCTTTTCCAATGATGTACAATAAATCCTTGCTTGTCAGCTTTACCCTGAAAAATGCAAAGCATCCTGTAAGAAGCAGCCCCACTATACCCTCCCAAACACAAAAGATGTTTTTCTGAAGAGCAAATCAAACTTCCCAGGAAATACAAGGACAGTAATTTGATTATGATGATCATCTCATTAACAGCCATGGTCTCCCTTGTCTCCATTGTTAGTAAATGTATATTCACACAGAAAAGGGCCTGATTAACCCATCATTATTTTTGATACAGTATACTATTTTTTTTCTCTCAGTGGATAAAAACAAGTTTAATGTAATGTTTCCCTTAAAATATCTTTGTATGGGACAGTAAGCTGATAATAGAGAAGACGGTGATTGAAACCTTCGGGGCTTCAGTGCTTCTAAAGAACAAACACTGCCACTGAGACCTTCAGTGAGGTTTATCAGACTTCATGTGCTTATCCTTGAGCCAGCCACCCTCCCTCAATGTCCAAACAGGCAGAGACAATTCAAGGAAAAAACTCGCTGTGTCCTGGTGCGGACACATAAAATAAGCGAGTTGGTTGAATTACAAAAGTTTTTCTTCCTCTCCATTTCACAGAAGGGGACCCTGTGGGCCAGCTCAGGTGGAGGTGTGTGCACTGCAGACACCTCAGGTTAGGTGAGACTATCCCTAACCCTGATGTGGGCTGTGCTCCCCTTAAATAGAACATAATCTGTTTGCAGAAAGAATTTCAAGGAATTATGCCCCATAGTCAGATCTGAAGCTTACCTCTTTGCTCCAACAGATACAGTTCTCTCTGCACAATATGCCATGGATTGGAGCCCCAGCTGCCTATTTGTGAGAGCTGCATTTGACCTCAAAGTAGCACCTGTATCTGGAAGCACCTGTATCTTGACCAGCTCACACAAAGATTTCTGATTCTCTAAGTTGACTGGAAATGCTATTTATGTGCAGCCCCTTATTGAAGACTTTTGCAAACTAACTGCTTCTCAGAGGCATGGTGACTCTCCTAAAATAAATTCTCTTTTTTTCCTCATGCAAATATACTCAACTTGTACTTTTAAAATCCTTTCTCAGGATGTGTGGTTTTGTTTTTCCTTTTCACAGCCTCTAGGATCTTGCTGATCTTGCAGTCCACTATGCACTATTCTGTTTTCCCTCTGAACAGTTATTTTTTGCAGCCTGACAAACTCTGATTGCTTTTCCTCAACTTAAAAAAAGGAACTTTAGCATTTCTGTTTCTCCTTTGAGTCCCTGATATCCCATCTGGACTCAGACTGTGCAAACCATCCAAAACTGCATATTCAGCTCTGCAGTTTCAAATCTGTTATAAATGATGCAGCAGTCCCTTCCTTTCTTTTGACTTCTCCTATCAAGTTGATGTCTTTCAAATGCATCATTCTTTTTAGAGCACAGTATTTTCAGGTATCTGTGACTGTCTAGCTGTCATACTCTTCTTCATTTAACCATAGCTATTAAGCCTAGTGTGTCCAATTCATTACTATTAAAATAAAAATAGCTACCTGTAATGTGTCTTCCTTTCCAGAAGGTCCATTTTCATTCATGAATACACAAAATCCTTGCCATTGGTGTTTCCAGTTGGCAGGAGTTCTGGAGTGTTTGAGGTGCCTTGGGGTTTCTACCTTCTACTCCAGTTTCTCAAGTCTTCTCTTCCACTTTTCTTTTTCCACTTCCACTACTGCCATGTGGAGTGGCTAATGTGATGACTAACATAAACCTTGACTCAGAGTGTGTATCTCTGACGAGGCTTCCATATAACGGAAGATAAAAAAAGAAAAATTTTGGGAAAGAGCTTGAAAGAAAAGGAGAAGGAGGGATTTTCATGCTAATTCTTTGTCAGATTGTTCATCAGTTAACACTAATAAGTGACGGTTCACAAGCAGGATGAACCAAAACTCTCAAATGCCCAGTCGGCTGTACAACCCAGAAGTTTCCACATCTCTATTACAAAGGCAGAGTTTCTTTCTTTGGGGTACTTTCTACCTCTTTTCTAAATCAAGAGGAAAAAAATACATGTTTGGCAATTATTGCTACTGGATAAGAGTCAGATAGGATATGCTGGGAAATAGAAAGAATTACTTTTAAACACAATAAAGGAAAAGCCTGGAGGAAATGTGTTATGTAAATTTGGCTCTCCAGCCAAGAAATTTATCTTTTCCCTGTTTGCTTTAATTCAGCAATTTGTTTCTGGAAAAAAAATAACAGAACAATCAAAAAAACCCCAAACAACAAAAAATAAAACCAAATAACCAAATCAAACCAAAAACACTCAAAAAACTCCCAAACAAATAAACAAATTCATCGAAATTATTACTGATTTGAGGGCAGAGGGAAAAAGGAAGAATTCATGCCAATGTAATGGAAAAGCAAATGGTTTTGTGGGGTTTGGTTTAAACCACAACAGTTATATAATAAGTACTAGGCTGTATGAATTGCATGGATGTGGTTTATTTTGTGTATAATGAAGACAACCATCCAGATTGCTGATTTTGAGATGAGCTCTCACCTTCCAAATCTTGCACCTGGGGATGCAGTAATTGGCCCGATAAAGGAACCTGCCTGACCTCTTTCTGTGCTGTGGAAATTGTCAGTAAGATGCATTGGGTTGGGGATTAAATCAGCCTGGGTGGTCTTGGCTGACTCAGAAACAAAGCTGATATTTCCAGAAAGGGAATAAAAGAACATTTAGAACTAAGAAGCTTTCTGATCTGGGAGAGAGTTCACAGACAAACATTGAAGGTCTTTGTTACATCAATATCCTTAATCATAGATTCATGGAATCATAGAATATGCTGAGTTAGAAGGGACCCATTGGCATAATCAGGTCCAGGTCTCTTAGAACCTTTAAAATTTCTTTATAACCTGCTAAATTAGCTGCTGATACAAAAATGTCTCCACTTCTCAAATTTACAAGTAAAATGGTGATTTTCTTTAATTTTTTTATAGAGTAGCAGTGGTAACAGTATGAAGTCATGGTCAATATTTTTTTCTAGGATGTAGCACTCTGCATTTCTCAAATGAACCCAATGAACTTTTAATTTCTGGAATCAGAAACTTTTCATTTCTAATAGGCTAGAATAAAATTCACTGAAATTATTATCACAACAAAGAGACAAAACAATTTCAATGTAAGAGAATAATTATTCTTCAAGAATTGTGTTAACAAAGTAATTTTTAAACGAATGAATGTTACTTGAAACACTGTAATAGTGCTTTCTTCTCCAAGTGTCACATAATTGTCCACAAGGATTGGTCCAGATCTGGTACATCCGAGGCAGATACTTCTCTCTGCAGCTGTGTTGTTTGGGGCCAGTTGCTTTCCAAATGGATGTGTTGTCACTAAAAGGGAACAAGTACCCTATCCTGCACACAGCATGATGGAAGCAGGGCTTTGCTGTTACCAGACTAGTCCTTGTACCACATCATGTAGCTTCACTGCCTCAGGTGTTCACTAGCTTAGTACCTCTGCATTGCATTCCTGGTCCTAGTGAGGACGTGTCCATAGAGAACTTGTGACTACCATCTATCTCCAGGCAGTGGACTCAAAGGCATGTGATAAGGTGCCCCCATGATAGACCATAAACCAGTGTCAAGGCATCCAGCAGATGTCCAAGCTGCTTCAATCCCATCCCTCAAATAAAGCACTAGGGCTCCTCCCTTGTCTCCTCCAAACCACGTGCTCGCTCTTGTGAATGAGCACAATGTCAGTTTGCTCACTGGAGCACACTGGGATCCACCTGGCTTGCCGAGATAGCAGAAGAATATCCACCATTTTTACTGAGTGATTAAAAGCTTAAAGAACAACAGAAAAGGCTGGCAGAAGATTAGAGAAAAAATGTGCTCCAAGGAGGGAGAACTGGGACTCTTCCTTTTTGGCAGCAATCAGCTGTTATATTTGGTGCAAACAGCTCTGTTCATAACTCATCCATGAGGATGAAGCAGCTGTAGATGAAAAGAGAGGATAACAATAAACAGGTATGGTTTATAAAACTGTAAGGGAAGTCTCCGGCAATAGACCCACAATCCAGACTTGCAGGTTTGTTTCCAGCAGGGATACAGATCTGAAATGCAATGCTCCAGCACTCCAGGCCACTGTGCTTCCAGCAGGTGCAGCCAGACTCACGACCTGTACCATCAGTTCTCCAAAGGGATGGTTACAAAGCTTTCAGATGTTTGGGGTAAAAGGGATAGAGAGCAGATTTTGTGTCAATTTGTGCAGTATGGCGGGTAGAGTGGACTTCAAATATGTTTGAGATCAGGAAAGCAAGAGATGAGATATTTTATTAACATATTAATTTTCATGCAGAAAACAGAGCATAGAAAAGAGGACCTTTGCTGATGGCAATGCTATTGCGGAGATACAAAGAGGAATGAAAGGTAAAGACCAGAAAAGCATTATGTCTTTGCCCAACACTTTTTAAAAAATTTAAACTTTTTGTGACTTTGCGTAGATTTTGGCAAGACCTGAGACAAGCTTTCTTCTTTAATCGTGCCATGCAGTGCATGTAAAGGGTATGTCTTGATGGGAAAAGGGTTTCTGTGCTGAGCAGGACACTCAGCACAGTGATGGCTACCCAGAACTTCTCTCACACATTATATGGGTCACGCTTTGCACAGTTGGACCCCTTGGGCTTTCTCAGCAAGGTAGATGTGGCAGAGATGCTCTCCTGAGTCTTGTATTAAGGAGGAACTAAAATAACTGGAGATTTTGAAACTAATTTGAAGGGGTGGGTGAAACATGGGAGAAGGTGTAAAGCTGAAGAGATTCATCATTAGGTTCACATTTCAGATTTCACTGACTTTCAACTTCTATTGATTCTTGGTTCCCTTTAAGCATCTCCACCTTATTAGGAAGGTAAATTACTGACAAGAACTGAAGAAATTGCTATCACGTACTGCCACAGAAATACTGTGTGATTAGCACAAAATGAGTCATATGTTTTTCACAGTGTGGGAGAAACCATACCTGCTTGAAAATAATCCCTTCTCATTCCATATAATCCTTTCAGTAGTACACTCTAACACATAAAAGCAGGGTCACAGTGCTCTCAGAAAACTCACATATTTCAGTTGCCTCCTAAAAACACCAACTCCTGGAACTTTTATTCCTTAGTACAGTGCTGGAAGGATCTACTTTCTGCAATGTACCTAACACAGTCACCACTGACAAAGGGAGAATTAGAGGTACATTGAACAATTACACCTAAGATATTGTAGGTCAGTTTACTAGAGTGCTATGACATTCACTACATGGTTGATTTAAAAAAAAAATGGTGTACATGAATTGTTTACAGCCTCAGGCCATAAATGTTGTACAAATCTCATATGGGAAATCTTTTTCAAAAGTGTGGGCTTAGTAAATTACTTCATCAAAGGGATATCCTGCAAAATGAAGCTAGCAGGTCAAAGGTCCTGAAAGGCTATCTGGTATTGTGGATGTCAGTCCACAATTCTTGTATTAGTACTTTGATAGTCTTCCTGCTTGGTGTCTATAAAGAACAATGCTTATTCCTACCTGCTAAATAAGGGTTTTTTTGACAAAGGGAGAATTACTTGAGTTTTAATGAATTCTTTAATTCAGTTTAACCCTAAACTGTCCTAAAACAATACGGAAAGAATTATTTAAGAGTTCCATTTTGTCATCATCACAAGCTGTGATGATAGCATCCCTACCCTTGATTGAGTACTACTGCAATATAAATTAACCATAATGACAATGATTGTGAGATGGCTTGAAATGGGTGGCAGAGGGAACAGGCACTTGAAACTTCACCTCACCATCAGACTATAACATTTAAAAGCTAATGAGCTAAAAAGGAATGAATGAGAAAATTAATAATGCACTGCAGAGTAGAGCATTCAAGAGAAACTTCTCCTCCCTTCCATACCAGGGCTAATTAATGTTATCTATCGTAATAAAAACAACCTTAAGCACTACTTCTTCATTTTTAACAACCTGTATTACAAGTTAGTGCATAAATGCTCTTTGTAAAAGTACAGAATTTGAGTAGCTATGAATCATGACACTTAAAATGACATGTTCAATTGTGAAATAAAATTCAAGGACACCGCTTTTTCAAGTGGTTTGTTGTGTTCATATTGCTATTAAGAAGTCCAGGTGGTTGTTCTCTCAAATAACTGCTTTTTTTCCTTTTATTGGTGCATGTGTTATATGCTCCCAAAAGACTACAGAAGTTGGACCAATTTTTGCACTAATTAATAGTCCATGCAATCTTCCTGAAGTCAAAGGAGTTGCCCAGGATGCAACTGCTAGGAGTTTCGGCCTTCTGCATTAAAATCCTAGCAGCAGGCAAGAAATTGCTATAATGATCACCATGGAATACAAATTGAGCAACTCCCCCCAAAGGGAACTTTGTCACACTAATAATAAGGAGATGACTTTCAAGTTGACATAAACTTGCAAGACAACTAAAAGGAGTGATGAATTAATGAGTCACACATAACCACTCCCACATTTATAGGCACTGTCCTTTCCTTAAAGGATAAGTAATGCCTCACTGTCTTTCTATTCCGCATACAGATAATCATAAAGTCATAGAATCATTTAGGTTGGAAAAGACCTTTAAGATCACTGAATCCTATCATATAGCATTGACAAGTTCACCACTAAGCCATGTCCATTAGTGTCACATCTACATGTCTTTTTAATACCTCCAAGGATGGTGATTCAACCACTTCCCGAGGCAAGGGCTTTCATCAGCCTATTCATAAATGCAGATTGTTATGTCCTCCTAGTCTTTCCCATCTTTGCATTGGAAACAAAGAGTCGTAGAATTGTGAAATGGTTTGGGTTAAAAGTGACCTCATATCTTCTAGTTCCACCCATCCTGCCATGGGCAGGGGCATCTTTCACTAGACCAGGTTGCTTAAAGCCCATCCAACTCCATTGTGAACACTTCAGCGATGTGACCTTCACAGCTCATGACAACCTGTTCCAGTGTCACATCACCCACACTGTAAAAACATTTCTTTCTCATGTCCAATCTAACTCCACCCCATTTCAATTTAAAAGTGTTGCCCTTTGTCATGTCACAGCATGCCATGGTGAAAAGTCTCCATCTTTCTTGGAAGTCCCCTTTTTGTACTGAAAGGCCACAGTGTGTATACGCAAGCACACAGTCTCTGAATGCTTCCTAGGGAACGTTCTGAAAAAGAAGAAAATTGATTTAGAAACAAATGAGATTCCTAGCCAGTATTCCTCCTTGGGGAAGAACTAGCATTGACAGTTATTTTTAACTTTAGACTTCCTATAATAGAAACTAAAACACTGGGAAAAAAATTAACAGAGGCATGATAAATTAGCAACTAATATTTTATTTTTTCCTTTTTTCCCCTTAGTTTGGTGATGTCACGAGTAAAATAGTACATGCATATTGCACATGGTTAGTTCTGTTCAGGATTTTTTCTGTAGATGCAGTTACCATAGGTAAAAATATTTTGAAAATGGGTTGAATGAAATGTCAGTCTGAATGGGGATTGTGCTACTGATAGTGACTGGGAGTATTAATTATGAGGAGACACCAGATATTGTTCATTAACAGCAGTTGTTCCTATGTCAAAAAGTCTGGCGAATTTCACATAACTTGACAACATTCATGAATCCCAGGTGACTTTCAAGGCACCGAATTCACAGTTACAGAAATTTATGATTTATACTTGCATTAATGAAAAATTTTGACTGTTAATAAAACTGCAAGTGTTACAGTTTATTTGGACCTTCTGTTACAGATGCACTTAAATTATGTGGCTGTATGTACACATATTTTTTGTTATATTTGTATAAGCATTTAAATGTGTACACTGGGTATAATCTTCTCTCTGCCTTCCTTCTGGGGCTAGTGGGATAAAGAAAACTGGGGAAATTTTCATCCTGTTGGAGAAGATAGAGGGTCCTCACTAGTCCCACAACTGGAGGGTTACAGGAAGGATAGTCAGGACAGGTGAGGTAGGAGGGTTGACACTATATGTAAAGGAGAAGTTTGATTGCACACTCCTTACTGCTAGTGGTGATGTGGTTGAGTTTCTGGGTAAGAATTTGAGAATGTGATGGTAGGAGACTGTGTTGAGCACAGTGATGACAAAACAGTGGAGTATAAAATTTTCAGTGAGATTAGAATTAAGGAGAGCAAAGTTGTTACACTGGCCTTCAGAGGAGCAAGATTTGAGTTATTCAGGGAGATATTTAGCAAAGCATTTTCACTTTTCAAGGCTGCTCAGTCTGTAAGAAACATCTTTTACAATCTCAGGAGCAGGCAATTCCAGGGTGTCCTAAGTCAAGTAAGCAGTGCAGAAGACCTGCCTGGGGAGGGCAGTCCTGCAGACCAGGACCTGGGGGTGCTGGGTGGCAGCAGCTCAGTGTGAGCCAGCAGTGAGCCCTGGCAGCCAAGAGGCATATCCCATCCTGGGGTCCATCAGACACAGCACCACCAGCTGGCCAGAACTGTCCTGCTGCATTCAGCCCTGGTGCACTCTTACTGGGAGCGCTGTGTGCAGTGCTGAGCTGGCACCTCAGAAGGATGTGAAGGGCCTTAAACATATCCAGATAATGGCAGCAACTACAAGAACCTTGGGCTTGTTTAGTCTAGAGGAAAAGAGGCCAAGGGGCAACTGTATTGCTCTCTGCAGCTTCTGGAGGAAGGGAAGTGGAGAGAGAGAGCTTATCTCTTCCCCCTGGTATCCAGTGATTAGATGCTTAGGAATGGTTCAAAACTGCACCAGGGGAGATTTAAGCTGGACACAAGGAAGCTTTTCTTTATGAGAGAAACACACTGGAACAGGCTTTCTAGAGAGGTGGTCCATTCCCCAAGCCTGTCAGTGTTTAAGAACCATTTGGACATAATTCTTCAACTAAATTAGTCAGGCACAGGGACTAGAAGATTGTTGTATGTCCTCTCAGCTAAAATTGTCTATTCTATTCTATTATTTTCCAATTAAATGGGCATTGACAATTTTGTTTCTCTTTTGGTCTGTAGCAAAGCCTGCACTATGGTAACATGTGAAAGTAACATGTCAGATCAGCATAAGACAAGAGAGGGCTTATCTGTTAGCTGTGTGTTAGTGATTGAAAGGATCCCTGCAGCCTGCACCCAAGGAGAGGGCCTGTGGACAAGATAAATAGTGATGGCTCTGTCCAGGTTTCCTGTGCTCTGTGTTTATGTAGGCAAGCCAGAGACAGAGGCAAGAGGAGACACAACTGTAGGGGTATAAGGCAAAATACTCAGTGATACACTGAGCCCTGCAGTGATACACAGGCCACGGCTTTCACCCAGCTATGCACAGACAGGCCTTGTGCAAAACTAAAGGAAACCTTCCAGGCTGACTTCTAGTCCAAAAAAGAAGATATCAGGGAACAGAGGTTCCAATCCTTCCCTTGCTGGCTTTTTCCCTTTGTCAATTGCTTCCAATAGAAAAAAATCTGCCTAATTTCTTATTTGCAAATGGTTGCTTCCATCTTCTGGTATGGATTTTTATTCCTTTCTCTCTAATTCTTTAAATTTCAGCATTCCTCTGTGTCATGAGAGCACAGTCAGTAATGGTCTTATAGACTGAAGTAATTTGTAAGGTTTTGTTCTAACAAAGTAAAAACACTAAGCTCATTAATTTGGTCCCAGAGAAGAACTTCCTTCAGTCCTCAAATATTTCTGTGGCTCTCTATTGATCATCTACAGAGATTTTTAAGCACTCCTGAAAGGATGCATTACTCCAGTGCTGGGTTTATTAAATATCCCAAATACACAAAGGAAAGAGCAGTCTGATTATGTTTACCATTTATTGCCCTGATTACAGATTCAGTAATACTAGTTCTTTTTACCACCACATCTGTTTTCCCAGCACAGTCTGGGAATTGCTTTCACAACCACTGCTGCTTAGGAGTTACTCTGCCATTCTTGGTATTCTCTATATGCTCTTACCACTTTGCACTGGTACTTGCACGTGTACCTTTGTTGTTGGCTGTATTAAAACACAGCTTGGATGGACTAAGAATACAAAGCAGCCCTGGTCAGTCATTCTGTCTGCACATTCCTGTTTGTTGTGGTGACTGCATTGGTCTGCAGTTTGATCTGCAATAAATAAAGAGATTGAATGAAGTGATTCAATGGCTTAAACTTCTAATGGGCTTATACTTGATAGAATCAGTCATTCACTTTGAGGTGTGATTCATGTTATACGTAACAGTTTTACACAGAGTATGGGATACCCTCCTCTCTGATTCTGAGCTGTAATCGGCCTTCCTGCTTGGGTCCGTATCAAGGACAGTCATAAAATAAGTCTTGGGGCATTTTGCAAGTCCTTCCTGGAGGAGTCCCACGTTCTTTGCTGCCAAGATACATGAATTGGGTAGACAGCTTCCTCTCAGACTGCCTTGAAGCAGTGTGCATACTAGACACTTGGCTCCATGCTCCACACATGCTCCATTTTAGAGGCTTTGTGGCTTCACAGTAGCTACACAGAAGTGGATGAGGGAGTGAAATGTTCTCCAGCAGTTTTAAGCGTGTTGACTCTGAAATGATAGCACATATGTAACCTCACTTACCAAAGGCTTTATCCATTCAGTTCATGTTCTGCAGTACAGTAATGACTTTTAACAGGAATGCCAAAGCAAGTTAAATGCTTTAAAGAGTTCAAGTAAGAGATGTCACTAGCTTTAGCATTAGAATGGAAACATAGATTAGAATGGAAATATTCTTAACATTTCCTTCCAGACATGTAACCTTCAATACATCAGCTTTACATTATATCACCTAATAATAGGACTTTGCCATTGTTAGGGTTTCATTACTGCTAGCACTCTTGTATTTTCCCCCTTTCATGTCTTTAGTTTTATACATAGTTTACATTTTACATGGTTCTATTTTCCTATTTTCACATTTTTATTTTTCATCATTCACGTCCACTGGCTGACCTCTTTCCTCCGCTGAAGAAGGGACTTGAGCCCAACTCTGTGGGATTTTAGTATCCTGATTGCTTAAGGGCTCCTGTCTGCTGCACATGGCAGCACTGTGCAAGGTTAATATTGACAATTTTTATACACAACCTCTAAAGCATATTCAGTTTGGTGCCCACCACTGAGGAGCATCACACTGCCTAAGCCCCCAGGCTGTCATTTTCTATGCCACCTCTGAGCCCTGCCTCATCCTACAGTGTAACTCTCCTTCCATTTAATCTGCTTTCTCATGGCCACACTGTTCTCCTGATAATTTTCCTTAGAATGAAAACCATGTGCCCTACAAAACAGAAAAGATGTGTCTTACAGATGGGACCATCTCTGTCTTTACAAGTTCAGAATAATCAGGTCATTGCTGCAGGTATCCAGGTAGCATTTAGCTTTCATTTCAGAAATTATTTCTTTTTCTAAATTCAGTATGGTCCTGTAAATATCCAAGATGAATTTAGGGATGAAAGTCATAACATTTTTTTACTTAAAAGAAAAAATTCAAGGCAAGCTACTTCTAATTATCTTGCATTGATGCTGAGGAAAGGCAGTGCATACATCAAATTTCCCAGCCACTCAGGCATCACCAACTCTTAAGATATTCTTAAACAATGAGTGAAGAAACCAATAAAGAATTTAAGATTTTCAGTCCCTGAAAGTGGCTTTTTTGCACTTCATGGTCATTCATTACAATGAGGCTTAAAATAATATTTTCCCATATTTTTCCCTATCTATAATATTTTAAATGTGTTAAAAAGAATATGAGTTTATACATGCTCTGAGTTGTTTCATTTTCCTTGGAAATGGGTGACTGGAGCTCTGCAGAGCATGCTAGGTAACTTCTCTGTTAGGATCTGGAGGCTGCACCCAGCAGCAGTGCTTCTGCACAACTGGACCTGCTATCCAGCCAAGGTACAGCAAACAGAGGAGAGAGAACTTTGGGGAAATGGATTCCTAATGGTCTCTGGAGAATGTGGTTTAAATAGAAGGGAGCTTTAGTGGAGCAGAATTGAAAAAAAGAGAATAAGCCATTCATGCTTTGACTGATAACTGATTGATTGATTAATTGATTGATTGATCCATTGAAGCCTTTACAAGCCAGATGTTGGTGAGAGGGACCGGTGTGAACAGGCCTGAATGCCTCACTGCACACTAGATGAGACTGAAAGAAGAGGACTCAGCATCCAATTGACCCCATTTAAAAGGAAGCAAAGTGGGACCTGTCCTACAACATGAACTGGGAGTCAATGCCTAAATAACAGCTGAGAATGTGTAATGAATGTGTAAATGGAAGGGAGTCCCTGTGTATGAGAGTCAACTGAATCCTGCTATTACTAATAGCAGAAGATTGAAGTGCCTGGAGTTTCAGCTTTCTTTCCATTTGTACAGCAGTAGCTGGCCTCCACAGGCTCAGCTTGAGGCTTTCAGTCTAGGCTATTTTGTGGATAACAGTTTCTGATTCTCCTCCTCCCTTTTTTTCTTCTTCTTTTATTCATTGTGCCTCAAGTCAAAGCTTGAGGCAGCAGATGGATTTAACAGCATGGGATCAGCAAATTCCTATTATGATGAACTGAGAGAGTGAAAAACCCTAACTTAGCTCTATTCATGCAAAGGGGAATAATTGCTTGTGAGTCAGTAGAGCTAGGATTTCATTCTGTGCATCCAGACTCCTCCTGAGTACTTGAAAGTGGAAACTCTGGGAGTGTTTGGCCCTTTTAAGGGTATTCTTACAGAGAGAGATTTCAGAGGATATTAATGAAGTCAAAAATTATCAAGATAGTAATATTTACTTTACTTGAAAAATCATCTTAACAAGCTGGGTATGATTATACTTATAAAGCTACTTAAATTAAAGCAGAGCAAGTTCTGTTTCTGATGTATCTTGACATCCCCAAGGGCTATTGGGAATACTTTCTGGTCTTTAGGAGAAGCCTGCTCTCTTGGACACGTCCCACACAATAACATGTAGGTGTTGAAAGCAAACAGTAGGTGGCCTCAGAACATTATCATTGCTCTCTCCGGGAACAGCGGCAAAGCGAGGGCACAGCCCGGCTGATCCTCAGCGGCTCGGTACGGCTCCTTCCCTAATTGCAGGAAACATGCTGAGATGTGTCCTGCAGCCCAGCGCTGTGGCTTTCTCCTGGAACAAGGCCACGCGTTCAACCGGAATGCAAACTCCCGAGATCTACGTTTGCTTTGCTGTTTTAAACCCATTTTGACCACTGTCATGTCTCAGAAGTTACAGGAAAACCAAGAGTTGAACAGAGAAAATGAGGAGATAAGCAATTCTCATTTTTTGATGTGTCATACTGGATATATTACCTACTTGTGGTAGTGAAGAAAGACTGGAAAATCCTCTTGCTGCTTTACAATGAAATATTCTCTACTCACATGCCCTGTGTTTCAAATATCCAGTGAATGGCTACATATGGTGGTTTGGGAGATGAGAGCTCATTAGCCACCATGAGCTACTTCATGATTTGTCTTGCCTTCTTTAGGGAAGTTCTGCAGGCATAAAGAATTCAGATCAAACCTGTGGGCTTCAGTATCGTGAGAGTTTGCAGCTTTGGTCAAGGTTTGGTCCCCTCTAGTGCAATTTGTATCACCCGTATCTAATCCTGGCCCTGAATGCTTGTGCTTCAGAAGAATCCCTGATCTCAGGGAATCCAGACCAAATATATGTTGTAAGTCCATTTTCCATAACCTAACCTGTTCCATCAGTCCCCTTCCAGACTGCCAGATTGTACCAAGAGGAGGGAGAAGGAGAGTCTGTTATTGCATCTACCGTTCAATTGTTTTTCATTGTTAACTTCTCAGAAAATAAAAGAGAAGCCTTGTGCACTACAATGTTAGTCATTCTTCCTCTCAACCCAGGCTGCAGAGGTGTGTTTTCCATCCCACTTTCTTGTGTGTTCTCCATGTTCATATAGGTAAAAGCACAGGTTACCTTGGGAGTGCACCCTTTCTCTTGAATTGCAGGACACCTGCTTTCAATAGCAGAGTCTCTGGTCTGTACTGGTGGAGCATGGAAAATTTCCTCTTTAATCACCTCTCTAAGCTTCCTGTGGTCCTCTTCAATTTCCTCTTTTAAATTCTGGAAATTCTTGATCAGTCTTTCCACAGAAGGGATGTAGGCCCTTAACAAGGCAGAGATAGTTTCTTCATATATCCAGACTGTGCCAACCAAAGTTGCCACTTTTTGTTCTCCCTCCTTCAATGACATCACTCCCAATGAGGTGGCTTATGATGCTGGCACATTCCATATGCATTTCTGTCTCATGTTTTCTGTGCACTGAACGCTGTCTGGATTATTAGGGAATTGTTCATTATCTGAAAAAGATTATCTCCTGCACAGCTAATTCTCTAAGGTACCAGACACCTTGTGCCATGTTGTTCCACCCTTCATGGCGCACTAAAAACTCATCTTTGCACGAGTAACTTTCCCTCACACTTGACAAGAGTTGTCTGAAGAGGCTGAAAGTTTCTGGTCTTCTCCTGATTCGCTGGTCAATACCAGCATCCCAGAAGAGGGATTGCAGTTGTTTGGCTTCACTGCCATCCGCTGCCACACCATTGGCCACGATATCCCAGCGCTGGAGAAGCCAGGTCAATACGGGCTCCCCCCAGGATAGGATGGGGTGATTCTCTCTGGTCCTGTTTCTTCCACTGGTTTTGAAAATCCTGCTTCCTTTTATCACTCCCTGCAAGAACTGATTGGGTCTTGGATTTCTTCCTCTTAACAGGAGCGACTGCTGCTGGTGTGGGTTGTCACTCCAGTTCAGCTGCAGTGTCAGTGACCATGGTGCTTGTTGGTCTGCTTTCCTTCCCCTCCCTGAAGGTGCTGTACAGTAACAAACAGTGTGTGGTAGGCAGTAGCCAGGGCCCAGCACAGCTTCATGCCTGTCTGGAACAGCCACAGCAATTTTCTTACAAATATTCTGTATTCTGCCATTTTATCAGAGTCCCGTATTTGCTCAGGTGTGAACTTCCAAATCATTGGACCAGAATACTTCTTCAAAACTTGGCCCATTTTTCTCACCTTTCATGCTACTCAGGACTATGTACCCTCGGGGGCACATCTCTGAACAACCTCCCCAGAAATGTCTGTCCTGACTCTAAAGACAGTATAGACCATACAGAGAGACATTGCAGATTTAGCAGCAAGGTTTTGCTGTCCTTAACATCCAAAGGGAATTTCAAATTCTCAAAAGCTGTTGTAGCAGACCTGAATGAGAATCAAAGAGGGTGAAGGGCTGGGTAAAGCCATCCTCTCCTGTTCTCCCCACCTGGGTGGGGTAGTATCATTAATGCTGGGTAGTATTATTAATGCTGGGTACTTAATTAAGCTGGGTACTATTATTAATGAACTGCCAAAGGCAGCGGCCAAGGCCAGAACAGGCAAACTACACAGAATTCACAGCCCAAATGGCCCTCATTGTCCTTGATGTCACCATGTCATAAACTGAGGTCACACAGTACATCACCAAAGCAATCCTAATCCCTCTCCCCACCTTGACAAATATTATCAGAGGAGCACATACAGGAGTATACACTGGGCTAGGTACCACATCCACACGAACAGATCAAGCGCTGTATCCAGGGAGTTCTGTACCCAATACACAAGTGCTTCAATCAAAAAGTTATTTCAACTTCTCCCTTGAGCCCTACATTGGGCAGCAATTAAATGTGTTGGGTTTAGCCCCAGCAGGGAAATTGAACTCCAAATAAGCCACTCCCCTTCCTCCAGCCACTTTCAGTAAGGAAGGGACCATAAATGAGGGATTATAGGTTGAAATAACAATTTACTAAAAGAACAATTACAACTGCAGCATTAATAGCAAAATTACATCAAAGAGAAGATGTTTAATGCACAAAAGGGTATTCACCACTGGGAGCAAAAAAAAAGTACTTCCTGAAGATATTTATGTCTTTGCCAGAGAGAAGAAATCCTGCAGAAAACACACTGGCAAGTCCAGCCTTTGTAGAAAAGATCTCCAAACTGAAAAGCGCAGTGGGAGTGCTACCATGGCTGTAATGAAACTTTTCCTGGCAAATAAGTGTTTTATCTTGTGTTATACATCCATCAGCAGAGCTGCCTTTGAACACCTCATCCATTAGGCAAGGTTGAACCAGCACTTCCAGAGGGCTGGCTGACACTGCCTGCACAGCCAGGCTCCCAGGAGGGCAGACAATGTTAGACTGGCCTGTCTGTCCCCAGGTACCCCACTGCCCACAGTGCACAGAGCCTCTCCTGTGGTGGGGCCCACCCTTCTCAAAGAGGGGTCTGTTCAGCCTGGCCCCTTCCTTTCACAGCTCCTGTGACTCTCTGCAGGCCTTTATCACCTCCTCTGTATGGTAGCTATCAGATCAAATCATACCTGCATGGTACACACTGAGTTAGCCCTCAAAGTATCAGCAGCAAGCATGAGATTAGTTATGATTTGACCTGTCTGGAGAGTGAATACATTAACAGTTTTTTGAGGCTTTCTTTCACTCAGATCTCATGTGGAGCAAAGGATGGGCCTGGACAGCTTTGTACTGCTGTGACAACTGCAGCAATCTGCATTTGGCTCATCAGAAAACAAGATTTGACCTGTCTGAATTTCAGTAATGCTGGCATTTAGCTGAAAAGGAAATCCTCCTGAAATAACATAGATCTTGTCCTTCCATTTAAGTTCATCTGCTGCTGGTTGCACTTCAGTGCATGGGAATCCCCAGTGTCATCAGGACTGATTAGCCAGCAGCGTGAGGCAGAGGGATAGGATGTTCAATTTTCCCTCACCATGAAATTATCATTCATGTGGGAGATAAGAACACCCTTCACTTATTCATTAATATGATTTCAAAAGAACCCTGCAATTTCACTTGCCTTGCAGCCGACGCTGACCTAACAATATGAAATGCTGTTTAGTGAGTTATCAGTCCCCACAATTTCAGTCAGAATTTGATTATATTTTTGTGTTTTGTGGACTAGATTTATACTAAATTTAGTTGCTTAAGGTAACTGACTTAGCTGGTACTATCTCAGTTCAAACTTTTGAGGTTTCTACTCTTGGTTAAGTGGCCACATCACATTTGCACGGGCTGAAAATGTCTTTTAAATTGCAAGAAAAGCTCAGAAAGCATGAAAGTACAGTAGCTCAGTTAAAAGCACATCCTCATTCTTCTAAAAATGTGATAATATTTTTCTTCTCATCTCAATAGTTTTACTCTCTGAGTAGATTAAATATTAGTCATCTTCAGCAGCTTTGGAGCAGAGCAGAGCTGGGTCGAGTAACCTTCATATGGCCTTTCTCTACAGAGCTGCAATGTTCAGGATATGTAAATCAATACATAAAATCCTGTGCTTTGCTTATATACTCTTGTCTGACTACATCTGCATCATAGAACACATCTGCCTTGCTATATAAAACTGAGGAAGCATCTTGCTGAGAGAGTATCTTGCCATGAAGCCAGGGAGAAAGGCTACACAGCCCTAGGCCCTGGGTCTTTTCCAAGCTCAGTGGGATGGGTCCCTTGAAGACCCAAAACCATCATTCTTGTTTAGTTCACCTGGGGTTTTTCCCCGTCCAGATCCATAGTAGATGTGAGGCTGTGGGTCTCAGCCCAGTAGGAAGCTGTTTCCAGAGGGGGAAGCCCAGGGTTTGTGCTGCACACCCTGAGAGGGGAGTCTGGGGCACAGCTGGAGGTCTGTGCAGGGCAGAGGGCAGCAAAGCTGAAGCAGTCGTGCTCAGCTGGTCAAACAGGAGGCAGTCAAGCCCTGTGCTGCTCCTGTGAAGCACACAGCACCAGCCCAGCCTGTGGGCACCCCAGCAATGCAGCACCAGTCCTCTGACTTGGAACACTCTGGCAAGAGAGGCATAACCATTTTTTAGTCTTCTTTCAGCCTTACTGAAACTTGGGAAGTTTCAGTAATGACATGGCAACCAACACTGTGATTCATTTGACCTGACTTCAATTATATAAATACAAGTCTTTGGTCATAATCAGCATCTCTCTGCACTCAACAGCACATCCCAATCCTGAAATTACTTCTGAGCTGAATCTCACTCATAAAGGCTGCTCATAAAGAAACAGGGAATGTTTGGGTAAGGTTTTAGTCTGTTTGTTGACAAATCTTCAGTAAAACATTGAAGTTCAGTGTCTTTCCAAAAGCAATAATAAACTACCTGTCTCTTAAATGGAGTTCTACAGGACTGCAAACCTTTTTAAGATCCATAGCTAAGAGGTGCTGCTGTAATCAGAAGGTAAAAAACCTGCTTGTAACTGTGACATGCTGCCATGATCATTAATGAGAACAAAAATCATATTTATCAGAGGACAAAAAAAAGGCACGGAGCTTAAACTTGTAAATAAATCTATAGTATTATAAATTTTCCCACTTCTCCACTCCAAGTTAAAAGACAGGGTCTGGGTCATGATAAATGTGCTACCTCATTCAGACAATTATAATGCACCAGAGGAATTCAAACACAAAATGTTTTTGGAAAAGACACATAGCAAAGCCTTGAGGGAAGATATGATTTAAGGAAAACCTTGCAGCAGGAGGGAGAGAAAAAATGAAACACAGAAGTGGGAGGCTGATGGAAGAAAACGGATAAGAATGGGATAAATTTTGTTTTCAGTTGCACTAGCATAAATGATTTTTACCCCAATAGTACTTGCCTTTGGAAGGCCTAGAGTTTTCTATGGTTTTCTCTTAAAAACCAAGGACCAGCCAAAGCCAGGAAAGGAAAACCATAGAGTGTGGTCAGTATTCTGATGTGGGCTTACAGAATTTATTGCAAGGAGGATGGGTGCGTTCATTTTCTCCCTGCATAGGGATAGGGTATAGATTTTTTTCTTCTTTTCTTTTTTTTTTTTTTTTTTGAGCTATGAAGCAGCTTCTTGTAATATACTGATTTGGACTTTAAAAGGAGGGCAAGGAATTGGTTCAAATTTTTATCTTTAGTGGGCTAGCTGACCTGAAAATTATTCTGCCCTTAGACTTCATGCATATGCCTCTTCCCTGCAGGTAGAAATATGGCAGGTCCAAAAGGCTAATAGGTAAGTTCTTGGAAAGCAAGCACATAAAGAGATAGTAAAAGGACAACCCAGGGATTTATCACCAATACCTTTAAACCACTGACTGCACAGGCCAAGCTCACATTCTCTCTTGAGATGCAGGATTAGGCCAGATGGACACCAGCACAAGGTAGAGCATGTCCTTACCCTCCGCACCTCACAGATCACAGTTCCAAGGCTGAGCTCTCCTGCATTCTTAATCTAAGTTTGCAATCACAGGATCTCGGCATGCCTGTGGGGCACCACCTATACTGCTCATGGCAGGGGGAAGGCCAGGTGCTGGAAGGAAGCTGGTGGAATGGGGAGAGCAGTGCTCTCAGACAACTCTGACAGAGAGGTATAGCCATCGCCTGCAGAACAAGGAGACCTGCAGGAAGTGCACTGGCTCAATGGAAGATTTAACAAACTTAGAATTTTGCCAAAAGGGGAATACTGGAATGGCATTCAGAGAAGTGTAGGGGGTGCAGACGGAGCAGAACAAAATGCCAGTTGACTGGAAGTTTCTTTGTTGTCTCATCTAATGTTTAATACCCTTTTCAAAGTGTGACACATACCAGCCAAAGTGTGGGAGGTAATTCTGTATCACTGGCCTAGGTTTCCTCCCACACAAAGCAAATGCTTTTGCTTCGGCCTGTGCTCAGCTTTCACTGTGAGGATACACAGAGTCAGATCTTCACCTTTTGGAAGATGTATTTGGAATTCAAGAATGCTCTTAGGCACACATTTGCAATGAACAGGTATAACAAGCTGTGCCATCCCTGACTCCTGAAAACTGTTGTTCCCTAAAAAAGGATATATCCTTATTAACAGAAGCCTCATAAAGGTTGGTGGACTCTCTCCCAAACTGCATTTCATTGCAATGCCATTACTTACACAGAAATCTAACTGCCCTGACTACTTTGACAGATGCCAATCGATCAAGATAAACAAGCCAAGATATTCTTCCTGGTGTTTAGGTAGCCTTTCAGGAATATGTAGGTATGCTATAGGTACCATGACAGAGCCACCAGCCCCATGAACACAGTGTGAGCACAGTGCACCTGGGACTAGCTACAAGCACTCAAGCCTAGATGTGAACATCTGGACTGCCCTCCTAGTGGCTGATCTCTACCAAACTGCCTTCTACTGTACTCTAGATTGTACTGATTAGTGTAGGGATTTATATACCCTGAACCCTGCAGACCCATTTGAGCCTCCAACCACCTCTTTAAAAGACATGGATTTCCCATAGGCTCTTTATCATGTCAACCAGCCCTACGCAGGTGTCTTTCCCAGGAAATTCCAATGACATGACACACTATGTTGAGGCAAATCACCTATAGCAGAATTTTAAATACCTACCCTATAACTGGTTTTCAGTGTCTAAACCTCAAATGAATGTCACTAGGAGACAGAAAGTGGATTTTTCACTATAGGATTAGTCTAACACTGTGATTAAGCCTTCTCTGAGCAGCTAAAATACAGTCTTTCAGAAAACAGGTTTTTTTCATTGTGGACAAAACCTTTGAGTCTGAAAAAATCCCTATGACATGATGAGACTTTGCTACAAATAACCATGGAATTAGCCACATATGTCCATAGGCAGCAACTCTATGGGGCCTTTATATGGTAGCATTTGAAGGAAAGGCTTCCAGATGTTCACTGAATCACAGAATAGTTGAAACTGGAAGAGATCTCTGGAGATCATCTGGTTCAACCCCCACACTACAGCAGGTCTAACTACAGCTAGTTTCCCAAGTCACTCAGATACAGTGAGCTTCTGAATATTTCCAGGAATGGGGATTCCACAACCTCACTGGGCAATCTGTCAGTGCTCCATTATCGTCACAGTAAAAAAAGTGTTTCCTGATATTCAGAGGGAACCTTCTGTGTTTCAGTTTGTGCCAATTGTTGCCTCTGATCAGTGGACAGCACTGAAAAGACCCTGTCTCTGCTCTCCTTGCACCTTCCTTTAAGGTATCCCTTGAACCTTCTCCAAGCTTGACAGTTCCAGCTCCCCCAGCCTTTCCTTATATGTGAGGAAAGCCCCTTAATCATCCTTGTGGCCCCTAGTCCAACTTTCTGCAGCGTGCCCATGACTCTCTAGTACTGAGGAGCTCAGAACTGGACACAAGACTTCAGGTGGGGCTGAGGAGAGGAGACTGACAGGCTGGCAAGACTTGGCCTAATGCAGGATTCCATCTGCCTTCTTTGCAGCAATGACGTATTGCTGGTTCATCCTCAACTTGGTGTCCACCAGGACCCCAAGGTTCTTTCCTGTCAAGATGCTTTCCAGCATGTACTGGTACATGGAGCTTTCCCCAGGTGCAGGACTTTGCACTTAGTGAGGATAAAGTTTAAGTTCATGATGGAATAGAATATCAAAGGAAGAAGAAATATAAGTTGACAAATATTGATGAGGTACTCCAGAAATTCAGAAACCATTGACTAGATAGTTGGTGCTAAAAAGAGCTTGGGGTGCTGGCATGCAGGGACAATGGTGGCTTTGCTTGGACCAGTCAGAGGTACACTTTTCAAAGGAAGTCACATGAGTTTTGGATGGTGTTTGTCTTTATCCTGGAGTTTGATGCAGTTTGCCCATGAAGCCTAAGAAGTAGGAGTGTGAACAGGAGTTCAGAAATTATCACAGGCACAGAGTTACCCTCCTAAGTGGTGAGAGGCAAGGGCACTCCCCAAAGTGAACTCATTGGCTAAGTCTACTTCTAGTGATTTAAACAATAGGTAGGAATACGATGGGGCCCTGGACCTTTGGACTGTGAAAGGTCTGGCCAAGACCAGTGAGCATTCTCTTAACCAATAACCAATCTGAGTGGTACTGGCCTCAGCAAGAGCTCAGGACCCTCCCAAATTTTTTGAATGACAGGCAATAATTGTACCCATCAGTCTTCATCCTGGAAAACAGTCCTGGGAACATCAGAGATAGGGAAGATTAGGGTACACATAGCAGCTGAAAATCCTCAGGTTTTGCACATGGCAGCTATCCACTTTGTTTTGCCTCCCAAGCTGAATTCTCAGCTGGCCCCTTCCCAATCTAATGATATATTCCATCCTTAGCCAATCCAAATGCTAAAGCCCCAACAGCCACAATAACCTAACATGAAAGGTCTGAGAAAACATCTCTTCTTGCTAGTGTCTCTTTCTTTCAGCACAGATTGCTAGCTAACTCAAAGTCAGAATGAATTTGTAGCAGAGCTTGTTTGCAGGCTTTTTGCTCTGCCAGTTAATACGGAAGTTAAATATCTGAAAATTGGGAACTTTGGTGCAACAGAGTTGAGTGGAAGTCATACATCTTTCTTTGAGGTGATATGAGGGAAGATATGTGAAAGAGGTCTGTTAAACATCTAGAAACCCTTGTGCATTGCTGTAGAGGCAGAAAGACTGAGCTGCAGGTGAAAACTTAACCAACACCACCTCAGACATATATTTTCAAGCAGGCAAATCTTGCTGGTTTTGTCAGGCCTTGTCAAACTCTCAAAGGTCTCTGAAAAAAATTTTAAAACCCAACAAAACAAACAAATAGGCAAAAAACCCAAACAAAGCAAACAAAAAGCCCAACCAGAGCAGATAATTCCATTAATCATTGTTTTGTTTTCTCCTGGTAAATGTAAAAGGCAGTCCGTTCACCCTGGGATTTTAGAGGTTAAATACTCAAATCCTGAAGGAGTTCTATCATTTTTCTCCACCAGATCTCAAATTCCAAGTTTCTTCCTTAATCCTCACGAAAAACCTACACACTAAAATATGCTTGTTAGCAATTCATTGCTCTTCTCATTAGTCCCCATTGTTATTAGCATCACTTCATCTGCCATATGTTTCACATTTAAGCCTTGCTTTAGAAAGCCCTAAATCTTGCCTGGGAAGTGTGAAAATAATTATGAATTCAATAAAATTTGAAGTGTAACTTATTCTTGATATAATTTTCATGTTTTCCATCTTGACAGATTGGTGTAGTAGAATTTCAGTTTTACTGTTTCCTATTCAAAATAATGTTAACTTCCCTTGAGGAAAAAAATTAATGAAACTAAGACATTTTAAATCTTCAAAATGTGAGATTCTTTTTGTCACAGGATGTCATGTGCATGAGGATTCACAGCTATTCTGCTGAGTCACTCTCACAGCTGCACCGTGTTGATTCTATTAGTTCCAATACAGAAAAACAAAGAAGTAGCACATTTCTGAGGCAGAGTGTATGGGAGTCAAGACACAGAAAGGAATTTCCTAGCATGGTCATGCTTACTTAGAAGATTCTTGTGGCATTTAAGTTTGAAATAAAAGCATCATGTTGAACTGTCCCCATGCAGCATTCATGTAAGATTTTCATGTGTAGGAAAGAGGAACGTTCTAAGCTCAAACAATACAAAGTGTACATGCCCCTTCAAGGCCATGGCATAATGCTCTATCTGTGCTCTCCACGTGTTCTCTGAAGGACAAGGGAAGTCTTGGTAGCATCACAGAGATTGATCATGCACCACACACACATGGAAGAAATGAACGGCAATCCCTGATCCTGGTCTCGACAGCACACACAAAACCCAAAGTTCCAATGCTCTTTCAGCTGGTCAAAGTTGAAGAGGTATTTAGAGAGATTTCAAACAGCACAACTTTGTTGTGAGATCTCCAACTAAATTATAGGCACAAACTAAAGCACAGACTTGCTGGATGTTTTTAATGAATAAATTTTTAAGAGTATTTGTACTAAAGCACAACTAATTTTTTTTTTATTAGGACTGCTGATATTTATTCCAAAATGTCAGAGGTGAACACATAGAACTGCTTGTGTTTGAACTTATGTTTGACACAAATGTAAGAATCTAAAAGTCAGAAGATAATAAAAAGATGTTGAAAGCTGCAACAATGAAACAAGGTAGATAAAATAGGAATGCTAAACTGTGGTGGGTTGGCCATGGCTAACAGCTTAACTCTTCCCTCAGCTGCTTGCTCACTTCCCACCTCCCTAGGACAGAAGTGGAAAAGGGTAAAAAAAAGGAAGAACAGGAATAAAAAAGCCTATGGATCAAAATAAAGACAGAAGGATTGCTTACTAATTACTGCTGTGAACCAAACACATTCAATTTGGGGAAAATGAAATTAATTCACTCCAGAGGAGGAGGTGCTGCAGAATCTGTTCCCTCTGCTCTCTCAGCCAAGACTCCTCCTAGAGCAAAATCCTGTGGAGCAGCTAAGGAAAAAGATGAGATTCAGACAGAATCATAGAGTGATGAAATAGTTGGAGTTGGAAAGGACCATTAAAGATCATATAGTCAAAACTACCTACAATGAGCAGAAACATCTTCAACTAGATCAAGTTGCTCAAAACCCTATCCAGCCTGACCTTGAATGTTTCCAGGGGCAGGGCATCTCTGAGCAATCTGTTCCAGTGTTTCACTACTCTTATTGTAAAAGTTTTCTTCTTTATATCTAGTCTAAATCCATCTCCTGTTAGTAAGGTTGTGCTTTAGTGAAATATGTTTTGGTTTATTTGTCTTTCATAACTGTGCTTCTGTTTTATCATCAATTGTCCAGCCTCATCTTTGCAAGAACACAACTTCTACCCTAACCTTGCCTATGCTTTGAAGCATATGCTTGAAGCCTCCTACCATGTCCCACCATCTCTGTTTTTGTTGGTCTGCTCACCTGAGGCACTGCTGATTCACCCCTTAGTGTCTGCTTGTCAACATGTGCTCAAGCTCTGAAGGGCACTGCACTGAACTGTGAGAGTAATTCTGGGTAGCAGTGATATCAGCTGTCAGGTAAATGAAGAAAAATATGCCACAGCCTACGGTGTTCAGTGTTCTGCAACAGCAGGAGTTGGGGTGGATGAGGCAGAGATACCTGCACTGTCCAGTATCAGCATAGAAAACATTAGCTTGTAAAGAAATGTTACTGGCTTGAGATGGTGAAAATTGATGTAGGCTCAGTTCAGTCTCCTTTTTATGTGGATCTATTTTATCAGACTCATTTATTTTACAACACCAATTGTATCCACACTGCGTATACGTGGAGCTTGTTCAACAGCATGGCCAGCAAATCTGGCTAGCGGGGTCACCTGTCGGGGGCTTCATCTTAAGTTGTGGGATGCATACATGTCTGCACATAGTTCTCTTGACTAGAGCCAGGAGTGGCACATACATTAGAAAGTTATTGTTTCTTGAACCAGCGTGAACGATAGCAGCTTTTCCTCAGACACCCATCACATGTCCTGAGGTTGCCATATGGTGGAGTTCCTGCCAAGTTTATTCCCATCCACACTCTAGTAACAACCCCCTTTTTATATCTCTATTGGTCTTTTAAGCCTTCGCACTCTTCAGGAAAGCAGACGTTGGGGTGCCATCCCAGTGAAGTATCATTATGATTCTTCCCCTGCACAGTTCATTCTCCCTTCCCTTCGGGATTATTTGATGACACATTTCCTTGTTCAAAACTATGGAAGCCAAAAAGAACATATGGTCCATAGTTTATAATAAACTCCTGGCAGCCTGCCTCTACGGATGTTTTAGCACATTGTGGGGACTTGATAGCTTGCAATGCTTCCTTCTCAGACAGATTCATTTCCTGGTAGTTAGTGTTGGCTGTGTTGACAGCTGCAAGTTTGTGTTGGGACAAAGAGACATTTACATGTAATGAATAGCAGTAAAATGCCTGTATGATAGAGCTTGAGAGGTATAAGGGTTTGCTCTAAGAACTGCTCCACTGGCCTTCTTGAGACTGCAAATGCAGAGCATTTTCTGATTGTGAAATGCAAATTGATTTTGCCTTTCCATAAGATCATTGATATGCCTTTTTTCTTAAATGCAGTGGCAGCCTTCATGTAAGTCCATCTTCAGGGTAAAGGATTTCCCATTTCTGAACTTATCTAAAGAAATCTAGCACAGATTTTTCTCCAGGGTTATAAATAATATGAAATTTCTTCTCTAGTCATTTTTTCTTGCCTCTGAGTCACAACTTACTCCTCCATGCATTGGGCTGATGCAACTGCATGCTGATTTTCCTCTGGGGTAAGCTGGGGCAGTTCCTCAAGGTGTTGCATTGAACGGAGGTGCAGCTGAACTGTGCCATATGTAGGACAGGATCTGCTCTATGTGAGATTGAAGCCACATCATATTCATCCACAGAAAACATAATTCATAGATATTCTCGTCCTTTCATATGTCCTCAAATCTGTATTTTCCTTTTAACTTTACAGTGTTCCTACCTCTACCAAGACTTAAATTGTGGTTAAATCATTTCCCCCATCAAAAAATTAAGAGCTAGACTGGAGACAGCATTAGTTGCCTAAAGAAAAGTGAACTAGAATGATAGAATCATAGAATGGTTTGTACTGGAATGTAGCATTGAAGGTCATCCTGTCCAAAACCAGTGCCGTGGCTAATGACATCTTCCACTAGAGCAGGTTGCTCTAAGCCCCATCCAACCTGCATTTGAATATTTCTAGGGATGGGGCATCCACAACTTCTGTGGACAACCTGTGCCAGTGTCTCACTACCCTCATAAAAAAAATTTCTCATGTCCAATATTTATCCTCCTTCAGGTTAAAAGCCCCTTGTCCTGTCACTACATATCCTTGTGAAAAGTCTCTCTTGCTCTTTCTCGTAGGCTCCCTTCTCTTCTCCAGACTGAGCACTCCCAGACTGAACAATTCCAACTTTTTTCTGTCTGTTTCCACAAGAGAGGTGCTCCAGTTCTCAAATCACTTTTGTGGCTCCTCTCTGGACCTGCTGTAACAGGCCCATGTCTTTCTTGTGCTGGGGGTCCCAGAAGCGGACACAGCACCCAGGTGGGGTCTCACAAGAGCAAAGCAGTGGGGCAGAATCCCCTCCCTCGATTGCTGGTCACAACCCTTTTTATGCATCCAGTAGACAATTGGCTTTCTGGGCTGCGAGTGCACATTGATGACTCATATTTTATTTTCACCTTACTAATAGGTTGCAAATAGGATATCAGAGCTACAGCATATTTGCTGTACCAACACAGTAAATATAATATAAGCCTTATATAAGACCCATGCTCTTCTAATTGAGCAACTGGAAGACAAGCAAAATAGCCCGTTGTGACTAATAACTCCCTGAACAGCCATTCAGGCAATAGAATGACAACCATGTGAAATGTACCTCCCAGGATTACTTTGGTATTGGGCTTGCAAATTCCTGTTCAGGGACAGGAGCCTTTCTTTTTGCTGTTCTTATATGCCCAGCCACATAATATGGATAGCAAATAAAGTCAATACTTTTTTTTCTTTTTTTTATTTATCCTAGGAAAATACCCTACCTCAGTATCTTCAACAGGACTGTGTTCTTACAGCAACCCAGCTGCTCACTCTGGCAAGGTCTCAGTTCAAGGAACAAGACTAGATTACAGAAGAAAGCCTATTCTATTTATTGCACCTGGCTCAGATTGTTCCCACCCTCAATCCATCCCCACTCATTCGTTCCCATTTCTGGCAAATTGTCTTGGTTTTGGAAAACACCTCTCTTAGAATTTATGATCAGGATTATTTAACACTTCCAAGTGGAGGCAATTTTATTACCATGTAAATCCACAGAAAGGAGCGAATTGTCATCTCAAGTGATGGAGAGGGAGAGACAAAGGACAGCAGTTCATACCTTGGCTGGGGAATGCTGAGGGCAGGAGCCAGAAACCAGCTCTTAGCACTATCCTTGGAGAGCTGCTTCATCTGAGTCATGTGCTGGATGCCTATGCTTCATTTATTGACATAAATTAGCTTGGAGCAGTTTGGACTTTTGTTCCCTATTATCCACAGATGCTAAGCATAGTCTGAGGGAAACACAGACAATATCTGCTACCTGACCTTTACCTTTTAAGATCTGTCTTCCTAACCCAGGCTAGAGCAGGTTCTCTAAACTTATTATGGAGTTATTGTCCTCCAAAAATAGATTTCTTTCCATCTTACAGCTTCTCCCTAAAAGTGAATTCTACACCTAATTTTGTATCTAACATGTATGTTTTTTGAGGAGTATACATCCATATTTCAAACAGTTGATGTTGATTGAATTGATTCAAAACATCAAGCCTTTTTGAAAAATGAACCTAATGGAATTATTTTTATCTTCTTCTTATTTCCCTTATTCCAACACTCTCCCATGGTCTCAGTTCACTTTGTTCCCTGAGAATAAGTGACTTGGGCCTAGACAACAGCAACTTCCTCTGAAAATCAGTATCTAATTTCTTCAGGACTCAAGCTAGGATGAGGGAAATCCAGCTTGCCCATAAAGGGGCAAAGAGTGGAAGAGAATGCCCTTGAGGAATCCTGCAGGCAGAAAGCCAGTAAAAAACCCATTAAAATCCCATCAAAGTGATTTGATGACATAGTGACAAAATTATATCTCATCTTTAACATCTCATTATCTAGAGGCCCCCAAAGCTCCTCTCAGGCAAAAGGCCATGAGGTGCTGCTGGTGCTGCTTGGTCTGATGCATACAGTCAGCACTGCCAGTGCCAGCATTCTCCTGATCCTGATACCTGCTGGAGTAAACTGGCAGGGCTGACAAGGGGCTGGAGCAGCTGCTCTCCATTGTGTGTGTACAATGTGCTGTGAGTTTATGAAAGCAGCCTGCAGCCTGCTGCACTCTATGTCCCAGGCTATGACTGTTCCAAGACACTGCTAGCTGGCTCCCAGGCAGCACTGACCCCTGCTGCTCTGCCTAGCTGGGTGAGGTAGAAGTCTGGCCAGGAGGACCGAGGCAGAAGCATCCACTATTTCAATTGTGTCTCATGGGTTATAAGGTGGATGCTTAGATGCTAATGGGTATTTATTAAACTTTTCTCCTCACTGCTGTTTTTTATCTTTCTGTTTCCAACAGGTCACTAAAGCTGTCACACATACAGTGTGACAGATAATTGCTGAAGAAATCAAGGTATTTATAAAGTTTTCCTTATGAAATTTTCAGGCTGAGCATAAAACAGTCACGTATATTTTAAAAAGACATTTTGGGGAGATGGCTGGGTATAGTAATGACACAAATTACTTGCCAAGGAGCAGGGAATTCCAGACAGAGATAGAGACACAATCTGAGAGTGGTGACAAACTGGGATAACAATAACTGGAGGTGAGGACCTCTCTAACCCTCCTGAAAAATCAATGTGTGTCAGTCCTGGGAGCACAGGCCTGTTTAGCTGCTCCTGGGAAAGGAGAGAATAAAAAATTTTTGGGTTAGGAGGGACATTAAAAGTCATCCAGTCCAAACTCCCTGCCATGGGCAGAGGCACCTTTTACTAGACCAGGTTGCTCAGAGCCTCATCCAGCCTGACCTTGAAGGATTCCAGGGATGGGGCATCTGCCACCTCTGAGAAACCTGTTCCAGTGTTTCATCACCACATTTTTTTCCTTGCATCTTGTTTAAATCTACCCTCTTTCAGACTAAGACCATTACCTCTTGTCCTATCACCCTGTTAAAAAGTCTGCCCCCATTTTTCCTATAGGCCTTTTTTAGGAACTGGAATGCTGTTAAAAGGTATCCCTGGAGCCTTCTCTTCTCCAGGCTGAACAATCCTGACTTTCTCAACCATTCTTCACAGGCGAGGTGGGCCAGTTCACTCATGATCTTTGTGACCCTCATCTGGACCTTCTGTAACAGATCCAGGTCTTTCCTGTGCTGAGAACTCCCGAGCTGGATGCATTGTGTGTCATTCCTTAGGGCAGGCACCTATTCAGTGTGTGCTAGCACATGGCACCATGCTGTCTGTGGAGTGAGGGGTCTGTTCAGTCCTCTGAGGGAATAAATACATGCTTCATTCCTAGAGCAGGGACCTTTGTTACCCTCCTTAAGAATCAACATGCTTCCTTGATCAGGGCCACATTTGCACATAGGGCCTCTCTATCTGTGGAGCATGACAGTTCAGAATGATCTGAACACTAAGCTCTACCAAAAATTTTGTCTAAGAGTTTTGTTAGTGCCATAAAACATTTCTCCATCGTTTCCATTTTAAATTATTCTATTTTATTGTAAAGTAAAAAATCAAATTTTATCTGTTGAATTGGAAAGAGGATTCTGATAAGCTAATGAGTGAGGGGGCAAAGGAAGTGATTTAGGAGGAAGCTCTCCTGGGATGACCTGGCATGGACTAAGGACAACAGACTGGACAACAGAATCACTCATACACTGACACATTTGTTATGCAAGCAGCAACCAGCTCTAATGACAAAAAAAAAAGACCTGAACAGTGGGTGATTCTGCAGTGGAGGAGGGCACACCACTGAGGTGATCTGTCTGCAAACACGCCTGTGCAGTCGCACGGAAATCAATGTGGTTGCATGGCTACCACTGAGGACAGCCTTTGGCACAGCCTTCCAAAGAGGTCAGTCACACAACCAGAGCAGTTGCATCATGTGTACTAAATAACATTTAGACAATTCAGAATCAAAGGAGCAGCTCACTCAAAAAATGCCAGTCCTAATTTCTGAGCGCCTCCTTTGCATGTGTCCTCACAGCTGTGCACCTGAATTAAGTATGCAACTGCATAATTACATATTTCTTATTATGGTCCATTACTGAGTGTCTCTTGAACGTGTTCTGTATAAGTTGAAAGGGAAAAAAAGTTTAAATGTAAAGGTTTGGATGGAGAGGCAGAGAGAAGAACATTTTAGGGCCTTGTTCAAGATTGTGGTGGATTGACCCAAGCTAGCTGGTAAGCTCCACCTTTGGGAGTTCCCTCCCAAGAGGGATGGGAGAGAGAGGCAGCAAAAAAAATGTTATGGATTGAGATAAAGACATTTTAGTAGGTAAAAGGCAAGGCAAAGCAAAACAAAGCATTCATTCACTACTTCCCATCAGCAGGCCAATGTTCAGCCATTTCTAGAAGGCAGAACTTCATTGCATGCACTGGTTTTTTGAGAAGACAAATGTCAGACATCCCACTTTCTTTGTCTTTCTCTGAGATTTCATAGCTGAGCATGTCAACGTAGGGTAGGAGCAGCCCTTTGGCTGGGTTGAGTCAGCTGTCCTGTGTTTGTCCCCTCCAAACTTCTTGTCCACTGCCAGCCTACTGCGGAAGGGAGGGTAGGAAAAAGAAAAGGCTTTGACACTGGAAAAACACTGTTCAGCAATAGCTAAAATGTGTTATCATCAATGACTTGGTCACAGATCCAAAACTGTGTTCTCAAGGCTGCCATGAAAATTAACTTCATCTCAAGCAGACACAGTAGAAAGGTTCATTTTGTTTCTTCTAACACAGTTGGTAGCACAGCTAATGCTATAAAACACTGCTGATAGGTGCCTAATACAAATTCTGTCAAAGTGTTCTCCCATATCTGCTCACGCTGATCCCTTTGCAGCCAGGAGTCTGCATTTTTATCCCCAGAAGCTGTAGGAGCAGAGAGACTGAGTGTATCTTTACTGACAAGTAGCTGGACGAGAACCTGCCTCTCAATTCCTATATTTGTTTTCAAAATATTTTGGTTACTTTACCATCCTGTTTACCCAAACTCAGTTAATCAAAAGTCTTAATTAAATAAGGATTAGTTTTACCCTCAGGACTTGACAGTACTATTTCCTGGATCCAGAAAAGCAGAAGTCAATATCCCTTGGACAGCTTCCCAGCACAGCGCTTGGAGAGAGCTGCACTGCAGCTTGCTGAAAGCCAGTTATGCTCCAAGATCCCACACATCCCACACATAATGAGGATAGCAGAGCTGGCTTTACAACTTTGGTTTCTTGTCAAGTGTTTAATTCAGCAAACTTCCAGTTTCCTCCTTAGGTTACTTAAAGGTAAATCTCAAAATGCTGTTCCAGAGTTTGTGCATTTTAATGCACTTGAATTCCAAAAGACTGTATTTATCTGAATGCTTTCCTGCCTTCCTGTATATCTCACCTGAAAAGGAAGCAGCACATGCAGTATCTTCAGTTAAGGCATCTTTCACTCTTTGCACTTTTAAAGCACAGAAGAGCTTCCAATACTGAATTTCCAGTAACATGTTGTGACTGGGAAGGTCCTTGCTCTCAATTTGTTTCAATATACAGGAAATAAGATGATTCAGCAGTAGCTTCTGCTGGGAAAATTCATTTGAAGTGACATCCTTTCAGTTACAGCACTCCTCTTCTGTGGGATGTCATTAACAAAGTTGTCCTGCAGACAGACAGCCAGGATTGTTTTGAAGATTTTTTTACAATAAGAATGTCCAAGTGGTATCTAATTTTATGTATTATGTAAACCCTACATTTATAAAGGCATAAATCTCAGTTTAAGCTCCCACAATATCTGCTTTCCCCACAATGTGATGTGGCTGGGTGTAATTGTCACTTTCCCTGGGGCTTGAGTCACTCATACATTGAATACATAAAGGAAATATTACCATGACCAAAAGTTTTAACTAGAATTAAAAATAGCAAAATATTAAAATAATAAGCAACTGAATTTCAGAGTTATCCTGTTGTTTTTTTTTAAAAACCTATAGGACATGATTTTGAAAGCCAATTACTTATATGACAGTTTTACTCTTATTGTCAGACATTCTTTACATTACCTTCTGTGTGCATAATTGCTGATTTTTACCTAAAACAATCATAATGAAGTGAATACCATACATAAATCACATTTGAAAATATCTGTCCAGTGTGTTTGCTTCTCATTGTTATGTGTATTCTTTTCTTGTCTTATTTGCATGAAGAACTCCATTTATGTTAGGCAAGGTTAGAATTTTGTCATGGTAGATGATAGCTGAAGTTTTCAGAAATTTTGCCAAATAAGCATACACTGAGAAATGTTAAATTCAAACGTTTTGGAAACAAAGTTTTGAAGTCTATGAAGCAAATCTCAGTCTGCCAAATAAATTTAGCTGTTACACATATGCTACATAGGTTACAGAAAAAGTATTTTAAATGCTTTACAGATATTTTTCATGCCTAAATTATTCAGACTTTGTGCCCTTTCAGACATGTAGCTAGATGCCTCCGTTTTCAAATAATCCAAGAAATTAAGCTTAAAAAGGATGCTTAAACCCTCCTCAAAAGTGATGTTTCTATATTGAAAATATGACTTTCCAGGACGATAGCCTGATATATTCAGCTTCTAACAAATATAATACGTCCCCTTTAGCAACTCAGGGTCTCTGATTCAGCATGCAGAACACTCCAGCCTTACAGGATGATGAGGCTTCAGACCTTGAATCTGGTATGCTGGAAACATGTTACTGGCCCAAAAATGAGTGTTAATCAACTTGCAGCAAAGCTGAGCAAAATAATTCAGAGTAGGGAGAACTCATTTATCCACAAGGACAAAGAGAACACCTTTTTCTAACAGGAAGAGTTTTTAAAAGGTTGTTTTTTATTCTGCCCAGAAGACTGGAATATCAGAAAATAAATTGATTGGTAAACAAACATGACTGGAATCAAAGGGAATGTAATTTTCCTATTTGACATGTGACTGCTAATTTTTCTTGGAAAGTTCCTGCTATTGTGGCACTTTAGAGAGTTCCTCTGCTTTTGTCTTCTGGTTCTGGGGAAGTTCCTTGTGTAACTCCATCAAAGAAAAAAAGTAACAAAAGCACGTAATGAACAATTTTTCAAGAAAAATGGAGCAAGAAACTGCTATGTATTAAATGCACTGTTAGCAGCATCACAATGCATAAAAAATACAGGAGAAAAGTATCATAAGGGCTTACAGAACACACAGATACAGATATTATCTTACAGATACTTCAATGTAATGAGCATTTGTTGTCTTAGACAACTTTCTACAGAAGCAGTGGAAAAAAATCCAAAAGCATTTATGCAGAGCAAATGCTTAAACCTTGTCAATAATTATTATTTAAACCAAAAGCTGGCCCCACTACAAAATGGGTATGTATTGGGAGGGGGTTTCCAGTCGCATGTAATTTTCAAAAGACAGAAACAATCTGAAGCTGGATACCACAAATAGCAACAATGCAAAAAAGTTAAAGGTGTGTCATTTTTCAAAGAGAGACTATTCAGATGTGCTCTATTTCATTGGTTTCATCAGAAGAAGGTGAAAGTAGGATAAGTAGTATCGCATTTTAAAGGGTCACTTTTAGGTAAAGTCTCTCTCTCTGACATTTCTAAAGAAACAAGTGGCATTTCTTTCTGTGAAAATTGTTTGCCCATAATTTGCCAGTTACATTCCTTCCAGAAAATAACAATTTTAACATTAGTGTTTTACCTTTCTTCATGTGGCACCTCTTCGAGACTTGCCTCTGGCTCCAAAAATTATCAACAAAGTGACCATTAGGCTGAATTTTGGCAATAGCAAATAATGGCTGCTATCATCACACCTGATAGCTCTGCTGTAACAGTGGAGTACAACTCTGTGGCCTCTAATGGTCTGACAGGTTTGGGGGTTTTTGCAAAAGTATTTATAACTGACATGCTTTCTGTTCCTGGGGATCACCCAAATGCCTGCCATAAAAATATGTGCCTGGGGTGACCCTGGGAAATGTACATAAGAATGTTTTTCTTCATTTGAGCTGGTGACCTCACCTAATGGGATTTATAGCTGTGCTGAGGAATTGTTGGCAGGGAAAGAACAAGAATGGGCAGAGACCATAAAGTACATCGTGATCTTGCACTTTATGAAGAGGATTATCCCTTAACAGGGAATCTCTTAGGCCGTGTGTAGAGCTTCCTGTGCAGTTCTGATGAAAAGGAAGATTTTGCAGGAAAATATGCATGAAATGAGTAATCTCAGTTCTATCCACTGCACGCTGAAAAGCTCTGAGGGGAGCTATTGCATCTAGCATGTTTCTGCCAGGCTTAGTTCACCATTCTTTCCTCTGACAAGTCTTTGTTCTGGGGGACAGCAGGTTTTTCCTAAGGCAAAAGCACTAGTGAGGCACTGAAAGAGGTTGCCCAGAGAAGTTGTGGATGCCTCATCCCTGGAAGTTTTCAAGATCAGGTTGGGCAGGGCTCTGAGCAAGCTGATCTAGTGGGAGGTGTCCCTGCCCACAGCAGGGGAGTTGGAATGAGATGATCTCTAAGGTCCCTTCCAACCCACGCTGCTCTAAATCGCTGACACTATAATCCCTTTAGTGTTTGCTTTTGGTCATGATCAGCTTGCATGAATAGAGAAGCATAAGCAGATTCAATGTACCTGAGTGATGGGATTAATGTCTGTCACATAACTTTTCTTTGCTGTTTTGATTTTACAGCTTTTCAAACTACAAAAAGCCATGGAGATAAGGCATCTGGGTGACATCTAATTAAAGCATCCCAAAATCTTGAGAATGGATGAAAATCTTTACATTTAAAAACAATTTATTCAATTTTTTTTAATTTGATTTCTTACTTTTGAAAATAATTGGGTTGTGTATTAGGGGCTTTTGTTTGCTTTCTTGCCTTTTTCACCTATAAGACTGCTGATGAAGAAACCAAAATTCTATGGCATTCATCTGACTCTAAGGCCTAGGCTTTTAAATAAAAGAGCAGAACCCATGAGTGTCAAGAGAAGGTTCAGCATGATCACTGGTGTATCTGTGTTCAAGTAACTAGAATGCCACAGTGTAGATGGATAACAGGATAGCTAAAATCAGCTTGTGTTGCAGTTTAACCTGATCTCTTTGAATTGGGTTTGTACCATGCTGATACTTGAAATGAGCTGCTTTGGCTAAGCTGACAGAAATAAACTGCTTAGGGTGAGGTTAATGTTTCATTTATTGCACTCCATTCATACCAGTGTGAATATGGCAGCAACAGAGACATCTAGTCCTTGGTTTAGTTTGCTGCTATTGCAGACATTTGTTGCACAGAAACTTGTTCATAAAGAGAACAAGCTTCTAGATTCATACCAGCTGTGAGTTCATCTCTGAAACACTGAGGACTGAAGTGTCAAATCTCACTCAAGTGAGATTCTTAGCAGTGGAAGAGGATAATTTGGAAATGGGTCCAAATTGGAAGAGAGCAGAGCAAATGCTATCTAATCTGGAAAATTTATGGCTCAGAAATTCCAGGACTCATGTCTGATTGATTATGAAAGTCCATAGAATTAATGTGTGGTTCCACTACTCACAGGGACCAATCAAACATCCTAGATGCATGGGAAAGATGGAGGAGGAATAACCAAAAGAATAAAAAATGCATTGCTTAAACAACAGTGAAAAGTGTATACTCTGTGTCAATTACATTATTTCTAGAGGGAAAAGAATTTCCTTCTCTTTTCTTCAGTGTAACTTTTTTCCTTTATAAAACTACTATCCTCTAAACTCCTTTCTCTCCACATGTCAGAGCAATTTAAAATAATAATAAATTTAATTTAATAATAATAATAATTTGAAAAATCTAATTTCATTTATTGCATCCCATAGTTATTCTCATGTACTGGAAATTTTGCTCTGTGATGCTGGGTTTAAAATTTGTATTTATTTGAAATGCACTGCTTTTCTAAATATTAAATCTGACAAACTGCTGGAGTGCCAGGGAATCTGTATAAGCAAGTTACAGCTGAACCAGAACATCACATGGCCACTCCCATGGCCTCATGATCTCCTCTTAAAGCCAGCAGTGTTATAGTCCCACACAGGTGTTAAAGGGTGCATAGGAAGTGGTGACAGAGCAGGTAGACATATACACAATCTCTAAATATCAGTAGTAGTGACTAAATGGGATATCCAGGGCCTCATCCAAGCTTCAAGTGACACACAGAATTGCTTTTCTGATGGCAGGTGATGGCAGGAAGGAAGTCCTACCCCTGGAAAGATGGTAGGAAGGCTTTTTGCCTGGAGAGGTACTGTGGGGATGCTGGTGGGCAGCAGTTTTTGCTCCAGTTGGCAACAGTTTTTGCTCCAGCTGTTCAGGGACAGGGGGAATAAGGTGTGGGATAGTAGGACAGGATTCCTGCTTGAAAGGTGAGGCAAGTAAAGCAGACAGTAATGGAGTTCAGGCCGGAGGGGAGGAGAAGTGGTCAGGACATGAGATGGGTACTGGCATTTAAGGGAGGCACAAGAGGATGAAAGATGTCTGTAAGACTCTGTGTGCCCATCCCAATTCATCTCTGAGGGGATGTGCAGGAATCCTCCTTAGGCTGCTATTGAGGACACTTCCACTCGCCACAAATGACTAAGAGCTGCTCCTGCCTCTGGAGGGAGCACTGACACTTTTGTTTACCTTCCTGAAGAACTGAAACTTCTATGGTTTTACCATGCCATTTTGGCATCAGGTCTTATCTTCTTCCTTCTCCTTCCTTCCTGTATAATATTTATAGAAGATTATGCAACTTTGACTGAAAGACATGAAATGATGGAAAAGCTACCATGTGTGGATTCTCTCTGGACTAAGAATTATGAGAATGATAAGATTTTGAGTATACTAAAATGAAATTATTGGATATACACATATTGATAAAAGATGTGCTCCCTCTTCATTCATAAGCAAGATTTTGGGTGCTCACATTGGCAAAAAGTAGGAAAAGCTACAAATGATTGTGGGTTTGATTCTTGTATGGGCCCCTCACTTAAGAGTTGGACTCAGTCATCCTTTTGGGTCGCTTCCAACTAAGAAAATTCTGTGATTTTATTAAATCCCTGATCTCTCCTTTACTTCTATCCTTGCAAACCAACTGGTTTTGCTCTGTATTCCGTAGCCAATTAGGATATAAATAACCCATTTTTTTTCCTTTTTCTTCACTACCACTAGCTCCAAGGTTAGCTTCATCCCAGCCTTGAGGAATCAAAGTGAGGAAAAAGACTTGAAATAATGACCTGAGATCCACAGTAAACTGGGCTAATGGAAATGAACAGGCTGAGATGTCCATCATCCTGTCCCTGACAATAGCCAGCACTGAGTGAGTTGGGACAGTGAGCACTACCAAGACACTGACAAAGGATAATTTACCATCTTGTACATGATGAAGAATAGTCCTGCCTGTGGACATTTTTCTAACCCTTTACAGTTTCTTTCATTGTCATGCTGGTCAGAAAATCATCAGTGACTCACTGAGGTCTGAAGTACACCATTTTGCAGAAGAGAAGAGGATAAAGAAACCAAGCATTTCATCTCAATTGCAGGAAAGAGAGAAAGAGAGAGAGAGAGAGAGAGAGAGAGAGAGAGAAAGAGAGAAAGAGAGAAAGAGAGAGAGAAAGAGAGAGAGAAAGAAAGAGAGAAAGAAAGAGAGAAAGAAAGAGAGAAAGAAAGAGAGAAAGAAAGAAAGAAAGAAAGAAAGAAAGAAAGAAAGAAAGAAAGAAAGAAAGAAAGAAAAGAAAGAAAGAAAGAAAGAAAGGAAGGAAGGAAGGAAGGAAGGAAGGAAGGAAGGAAGAAAGAAAGAAAGAAAGAAAGAAAGAAAGAAAGAAAGAAAGAAAGAAAGAAAGAAAGAAAGAAAGAAAGAAAGAAAGAAAGAAAGAAAGAAAGAGAAAGAAAGAAAAAGAAAAAAAATGATCGAGATATTTGTGTTATTAACCATTCTTGGATGATAATGTGCAGGTGCTGCTTAGGGTGATTGCAGTCATTGCTGCTTTGGTTCCCTAATAAAACTATCTAGCATTAATTTTAATTCTGCAATTACAAAGTACAGGCTTGTAATCATAATCCATCAATGTTGAACTTACTTTTCACTGAAACTCGTTAGAAATAGATTTTTTAAAATTCCTGTCAGCATTTTCTGTATTTACTTTCTTCATCATTCTTTTCTGAGAAGTGGCTAAACTGCTCAAGACATACAGCCAACAGAAATTTTAATGATTTTTGTCAGATTTTAGGGTGAGCACAGAAGTTCCTCTTTCCAACTATTTTTTCTGCAAACAATGTACATACTGCAAATTAGTCCTGGATTTTTTTATTCTTTCAAGGTGGAAAATATATGTAGATTTACATACTGCATGAAAGGTAAGGAAAAGACTACAAGAATCATTACTTTTTCCTCTTTTCTGCTTTAGTCATACTGAAGTTAGACTTCAGACAAAGTCAGGATGAAAACTTGTCTTAGATTTAGGACAGCCATTATCTTAATGTATATTTAAAATCAATAGAAAAGTGCAAAGATGTTTACAGGACTTTTTAATTATAGTCAAATCCATGTAAGTGTATTTATTAATATGTAGGGAAAAAAAAATCAAATCCCTCTCAGGTTTGGAAAGAGCATTGGTATTGTAGTAGACCATAAGCTGCCACACTGAAAATGCTGAAGATGCAATGATCAGAGTTGTTTAGGAAGAGCCATCTTGTAAAAGAGTAAATTTTCAGACCACTCTGAGTAGAACAAGTAACTGGGTGGAATTAAATTAAAATAAATGTGTACTTCAAAGTAATGACAGACTTTCCTGGATACCTTATTCCATTAGAGAAACTGCTATTAAGCAGGGAGACTTACTAAATATTGCAGTGCTTATTAAACTTGTCAGCCCACACAAGCCTTCTTATCTCATACAGTCATCTGACGTTTTAAATACCCCTTGGACTACCTACTCTCATGTTCTCCTGAACCTCACTGATTTGTTTGGAGGGAATATTTAGTGTTTGATTAGCAGATGTATTAAAAAGTGGAACAGTGCTTTTATTGCCCTATGGGAAGGATGACTGTAATCAACTTGAGATTTAAAATTCTTCCAAAGAGAGTATTAAGACATCAGATACTCAAATTACAGACTTTGTGTGTCTATCACTGTGGAGAGACAGCTGATGTTATGAAGCAGTCCATAAAATAAGGTTTCTTAAAAGACTGTAAAATCTCTGTCTGTAATTAGAAGTTTGTGAAAATAACTAGAGGAAATTGTAAATTTGAACCAAGAGCAAAGTTTTAACCCCAAGACGGAGCAGTCAGTCAGGGGCAGTCAGCTTCATATTAGAGGAGCTACTTTTGCAAAAGACTTCACCCATCACAGATTTGTCTTCTCACCCTTTTGATACAGCTATAAAAATCAACAGAATGCTAGAATACTTTGGCCAAGGAATTATGTAATTTTCAAAAATACCATAAATGGAATGGTATAGTTACATTATATTCATATGTACCAAAAAGGAATAGTTCTATGGGCTCTGTTCAAGATCCTGAAGATCCGTTCAAGATCTGTTTAAGTGGGATGATCCTCAAACCTGTCTCATACTCCTCACTGGTGCCAACACAGCATCTCACAGGCCTGCAGGGATGTTTGGAGCCCTGAGAAAACACTTAAGGGGCCTAAGAGCTAACCAGCAATCCCCATTTCCCATGGGAGAAGCTCTGAAAAGCTGTGGCAGGCTAATTATCACTTCAAGTTGGGTTGGGTAAACCTAGTAAACCCTGAGAAAGGGTTGTATGGTTAGAGCTTCCTACCATGCTCCCTACCATGTGTTCTGTCACTGAGCCTGTGGACTGCACTACATCCTTCTCCCTCCTCCACTCTCATCAGAATTCAAAGTTCTTGATCAAAACCATCCTCTCTTCTTTTCATCCTGCAGCTGAAACTTATAATTTCTCCCGCTGACTCACCAACCCTCCGATGTCCTTTTCCATGCTCCTTCCCATCCTGTTAGATCATCCTGACTCTCAGCAGAATTAGACCACCTAAGCTGCACAGACGGTGATGTACAGATGGGAAGGTACAGTAAGCCCCAAGGCTGAACCACTCTCCAGCACATACTGCTGCTCACTTTCCTTGCATGGCAGTTCCCTTCTGCTGAACTAAAAGCCATACTCCCTACTCTCTTTCCTGCCCTGCCCCTATGCTTTCACTGTCTTACTGGTCTGATGCCTTTATTCTAGCTCCTCTGGACCTCTTCTCACCACCCACTAATGCTGGTGCAATAATTTTTCATGATCTTTGGCACATTCTCAGCCACTTAGATTGCTCCCTGTACTTATCTCAGGCATTTTTGGTCTTCCCTTACATTTTTCATCACACCATTTTTAATTGGTGAGTATTTTTAGCCCAGGGCTACATATGCATGCAAGATCCATGTGTTCAGTTTTTACCAGTTATCTGTTAGTCTGATCAGGATATCTCCAAGTCTTCACCACCTCATCTATGTCAGGCTGCAGAAACCTTGTGGCAGACTTCAGTCTTTCATCATTTTTCTAATGGGCTCGAGGCAACTCTTTCATTACCCAGCTATTTATCAGTCACAGTCTCAAGCTTTCTATTACTTTAGCTGCACAGTCAAAACAAACAACCTTTATGATTTCAGTGCCTGCATGACATCGTTAGTTTTCAACTAAGCCACTGGGATACTCCTAGAAGCAGATCTGTTTCCTTCTCCTCATTCAAACTTATAAGTCACTCTAGTCTCACTGAATCTAATTGTCTTCACTTTCTCAGACATAATTTCCAGATGTTGCCACATCACTTTTAACATAAGTGTATTGTTTTATTGAGTTGCAGCAACTGGGACATAGGATAAATATGCACAGATAAACCATAAAGTTGCCTCTTTTTTGCTCCATTCTCTATCTATCTGTCTGTCTATCTATCTATGTTGCAGCAAATAACATATATGCATCTTCATGATTTCAGTCTGATTTTTTTTGTCTTTCTGATCTCTCCACATCCTCCTTTTGGGCTAAACAGTACTTAATATCAGTCCAAGGAACTGAACTGTAATAATACCCAATGACATTAGTAAGGTGTTTTAAAAACTGGAGGAGGTTTCAGTAACACTGGAGAACTTCTGTCATAAACCATAGTCTTCTTGTGAAATACAGTGGCTAGTCACTGCACAAACATCCCCAAAAAACCTGGTACCTACCTGCCTCCTCAAAATAGCACCTAATGATGGGATTTATCTTCTCTAACTTTTCTCATTCCAAAAGCTGAGTCCCAAACTAAGGTAGTAAAAGAGAAACTAGCATCTCCAGAGGAGAGTTCATCCTATTCTGAATGTCTAAATAGAGATGAATGAACTGTGAAGTAAGTCACAGTTCACCAGTCACTCTCCTTACCAAAGGATAATAGATTACTAGAGGACTGTCCTGAATGACACACTCAAGACCAGGATGGGTAAACTTAAATGGATGAACAGTGTCTCAAGGTTCTGGGCATCTGCCATCCTGAGCACAACAGGGCACGAACAAGCCAAGAGATTTCTGGTATGTGCTGATAATAACTTCCTTCTCCAATTAATACAGGGACCAACAAGGAGAGGTGTTATGCTGGACCCTGTTCCCTGATGGTATGTTGAACGTTATTCTCACCAACAAGGAGGGGCTGGTAGGCAATGTTAAGCTCAAGGGCAGCCTTGGCTGCAGGGACTGTGAAATTGTGGACTTCAAGATCCTTAGGGCAGCGAGGAGGGCACACAGCCAGCTCCTTGCACTGGCCTTCAGAAGAGAAGACATGCATCTTCAGGGTCAAAGCTCTCAAGAGAAGCGGGGCCCAAGAAATATTCAAGGATCACCTCCTTTAAGGTCAGGAATGATGCATCCCAATAAAGAGGAAATCAGGCAAAAATGCCAGGAGATCTGTGTGGATGAAAAAGGAGCTCCTGGAAAAACTCAAACCTAAAAAGTAAGCCCACAGGGGATGGATGAAAGGAAGGACAGGTAGCCTGGGAAGAATTGTCCTGGAGATTGTCCAAACATTTAGGGATCAGGTTAGGAAAGCTAAAACACTGAGAGAATTAAATCTTGCCAGGGACAGCAAGAGCAACAAGAAAAGCTTCTGCAGGTACATGAGAGATAGAAGGAAGTCTGGGGGAAATGTGTGCCCTTTCTGGAAGGAAAAAGGAGACTTGGTTACTGAGGATATGGAAATGGTTAAGGAAATCAATGAATTTTTTGACTCAGTCTTCACCAGCAAGTGTTCCACAGCGCAAGTCATCGAGAGCAAAGGCAGGGACTGGGAAAAACTATACACTGTAGGAGGTCAAGTTTGAGCACATCTATGAAACCTGAAAGAACACGAGTCCTTGGGACCTGATGAGATGTATCCACAGAACCTGAGGGAACTGATGGAGGAAGTGGCTAAGCCACTGTCTATCATGTTTGAAAGGCTGTGGCAGTGTCATGAAGTTCCCAGTGGCTGGATAAGGGGAAGCACAGCTTCCATTTTTCAATTGACAGGCCAATCAATCTCACCTTGATGCCCAGCAAGATTAGGAGCAGATCCTCCTGGAAACCATGCTTGGGCACATAGAAAATAAGGAGGCAATTTGTGACAGACAATATGGCTTTACTAAGGGGAAATGATGCCTGACAAATCTGGTGGCCTTCAGCATTGGCATTCTACAGTGCCCCATGTGACATCCTTGTCTCTTAACTGGAGAGACATGGATTTGAGAGGTGGACCACTTAGTGGATTAAGGAACTGGTCACAATCAAAAATTTTGTGGTCCATGACTCAGTGTCCACAAGGAGAGACCAGTGACGAGAGGCATTCCTCAGGGTTTTGTACTGGGACTGGTGCTGTTTAATGTCTTTGTCACCAGCATGGAAGGTGGATTGAGGACCCCCTCAGCAACTTTGCAGATGACACCAAGCTGTGTGGTGCATATGACATGCTGGATGGAAGGGATGTTGTCCAGAAGGATCTGGACAGGCTTGAGAGGTGGGACTGTGCAAACCTCATGAAGTTCAACAAGTAAAAGGTTCTGCTTTTGAGTCATAACAATCCCAAGCACAAATACAGGCTGAGCAGAAATGGGTTGAGAGCAGCCCTAAGAGCCAGGACCTGGGGGTGTTGTTTGATGAACAGCTCATCATAACTTGACAACCACAGAATCATAGAGTAGATCAGGTAGGAAAAGACCTCTAGCATCATCAAGTCCAACCATCAACCTAACACCACAATCATATTCACCACTAAACCATGTCCTCAATTAACATGGCCACACATTCACATATGTGTGCTTGCATCCCAGACAATGTATTCCAGTCTGCATCAAAAGCAGTGCAGGCAGCATGCAAGAGAGGTGATTCTGCTCCTCTGCACTGCTCTGGTTAGACCCCTCCCTAGAGTACTTTGTCCAGCTCTGAAGACCTCCAGGACAGGAAAGACATGCACCTGTTGGAGTGACACCAAGAAGAGGGTCATGACAATGATGAGGTGACTGGAGCACCTCTTCTATGGAGACAGGCTGAGAGTGTTGGGGTTGTTAAGCCTGGAGTAGAGAAGGCTCTGAGACTTTATAGGACCTTCTAGCAACTACAGGTAGGCTACTGGAGAGCTGGGGAAGGAGCTTTTAGAGGGACATGTAGTGATAGGTCAAAGGGGAATGACTTTAAACTGAAAGAGGGTTGGTTTAGATCAGATGTAAGGAAGAAATTCCTTACTGTGAGGCTGGTAGCCACTGGCACAGGTTGCCCAGAGGAGCTGTGGATGCCATGTCCCTGGCAGTGTCTCAGACCAGCTTGCATGGGACTTTGAAAAATGTGGTATATTGGAAGGTGTCCCTGCCCATGGCAGGGGGGTCATAACTAGATGATCTTTGAGGTCTCTTCCAACCTAAACCATTCTGTGATTCTATAAATGAAGAAGATTTTATTTCAAAGTCATTATCTCTTTGTTTGCTCCCTGACTCTAAACATTAGCATTCTTTGTAGCTGTGGTACTCCATAATATAAGGGCAACCCTGCACTACAGACGAGTGAAGTTTGGCTTTGGTTGTCTCACAATCAAATTCACAGCGACTCCTCTAGCTAACAATAAAAGCACCTGCCACCCACTTCAGGAATAACATTTGACCAGCTTTATATTCCCTAACAAGCAAGGGTCTTTTGATATTTACAGAGTTTATTATTTCATTTGTTACAGAGTTTATTTGTCAACAAAGAAGAAAAATGTTACTTTACAGTACATTCATCTAAATAATATTTAGTTCCAGCTGGTTTAGTCCACTTTTTTTTAATGTTCTGTTAAAGAAGGTTAAACAAGAGGAGCAGAACTTTATTTTGACCTTAGGGTGTAGTGTTATAAAATATTATATAAAAGATAGATAGGGACTTGTCAGAGTCAATTATGAAGTCGCATTGAAGTTGGAAAGCTCAGCTGAGCTGATAGCCAGCCCACACAGCAGTGAGTCATTTTTGCCCCATCACACACAAAAGCACGCAAGTAAGGCATGTCAGTAGTGCGTCACACACATCTCACCAATGGCTGCAGCTCCACTTGTGGACAAAATGGAGTTACTCACTGCACTCAGCTTCTTCTGAGTCTCCAATAGCCCATGCTCAGGATGTTACAGTGACATTTCACAAACACAAAGAAGTTACTTCTCTTCTGCTCAGCCAACTCAGTTCTATATAAATGCACCAGTGAGAAAAAAAAAAGAAAAAAGAATGTGCTTCTGATTGAAATGCCTCTGCTTAAAACCATTTATTATATATTTAATATCTAGAGTAGAAAAATAAGATTATATTTAATGAGTGTGAAGAGTGCAGAGGGACCTCAGGGACCTGGTGTAAGCCCACACAATATGTGATTGCCAGTGTGTTTATCAACAAAAAGGACTAACCAGTGTCATGGTCAAAAAGAAAGGCTTGATTCAATTGCCCACACAGAGACATCTAATGTGATTTAGGGTGTGCCATGGTGCCTGGTACAGACACCCAAGGCTGTCACAGAACTTGGGAAAGGCTCATAAGCAGCAGTTAGGCAGCTTTACAGCATCTCAAGTGCCACAAGATGATGTTTAGGGAGTCAAACTGATTCCTAATGCAGTGAAGCCTTCTTCTACAAATACATTGGTTTGCAGTGATTTTATTTCCAATATCCAAATGACATGCTCAGTCAAAGATGGTCTCAGACTACCCTAGGCATCCACGTTGAAATAACTGAATTGGTTTTAGTTTCTAGGTTTCCATTTTAACCAATGGATGAACTACTGCTAATAATATTACTATTAATCAGTAGTAGTGATAGAAATAATATTACTATTAATCAGAGTAGTGCAGTGAAAGTAAGGTACTGAGCACTTTAGAGATCCCTGCTGTTGGGTGATTTTCACCGTTCTCTGATCTTTGATTGCTGTAGGAGCTCAGACTCTTGTCTCATCTCCAAACACCTACATGTAGATCTCTGCCTCTGGATGTGCATCCTACTGAGTTTCTAAATTTCATTTCCCCAAATACAAATGAGGATAGTAACAGGTGGCCTTTATTGGTGCCACCATGGGGAGCATTGATTAGCACATCAGAAGCAGAGCTGTCATGGTTCTGTGTGTGCAACACCACGAGCAGCTGAAGAACACAACTGATTTAGGCAGCTTGCATTCAATAATTTCACTGTGCAAGAGCTCTCTGAGCTTTTATAGGACCAGGTACCTACAAATATCTGTAACACACAGAAGTCACTAGAATCACCTTCTTGGGCTTGGATGGAGACAGACCTGGCAGTCCACCAAGCTACCCAGTCTTCCAACTCCAGTTTCCAATTTCCTGCAAATGTCAGGCCCTTGGACAGCTAAACTGAGGTCGTATGCACAGTTAACACAGTATGTACGTCCCTACCCTAACTCAGGATACCACCATGACTTGTGGTCAGCTGGATAATGCTTCCCATTTAACCACAGCATGCAGCTTGGGAAAAATTTCTCAGATCTTTGTAGATGTGAAATGTAATCTTTTTTTTATTCTTCATTTATGAATAAAAAATTTGATATAATTCTTTGCTAAAACTTTCTTTACTTTTATCATGATGTCATGGTTCAGTTCCTTAAATTAAAGGAGGAAACAGAACATAAAATTTGATATAATGGGGAAATTAAACACTTTCCTTCCTAATTGCGCTTCTATCAACTTTTGCTGAAAGACTCTTGCTATTTCCTCCTATTATTAAAATAACATAACAATTTTGTTACCCTAGTTCTGAGGAAGTCTTCTGATTTTTTTTTAGTTATTTTTTTCACTGGGTATGACAACAAAGTGAAAGAGAGAAAAATTACTACAGAAAGAATTGTACAGCCTGAAAATTGCTTTTTCATTCAATGGGGACAAAAATTTTCATCTTCACAGATTCATATAATAGTTTTAGTTGGAAGGGACCTTAAAGACTATTAAGTTTCCAATTTCCATGTCACGGACAAGCACACCTTCCCCTCTATCACACTGCTCAAAGCTCCATCCCCAACCTGACCTTGAACACTTTCAGGAATGGAGCATCCCCAGCTTCTCTGGACAACCTGTTCCAAGGCTGCAACACTCTCACTGTAATTCTTTTTCTTTTATCTTGTCTAAATCTATGCTCTTTCAATTTGAAGCCATTCTACCTTGCCCTATCCCATGACCTTGTGGCCCCTTGTAGGTACTGGAATGTTCTATAAGGTCTCCCTGGAGCATTCTCTTATCCAGGCTGAACAATCCCAGCTCTCTCCATTTGTCTTCATCACAGAGGTAGTCCAGCCCCCTGATCATCTTCATGACCCTCCTCTGGACTCACTCCAACAGGTCCATACCTTTCCTGTACTGATGGCTCCAGAGCTGGACCCATTACTCCAGGTGGAGTCTCACCTGGAAAGGGGATTAAAAGGGCAGAATCCCCTCCCTTAAACTGCAAGGTTGACATTATAAGGCTGAGCATGTCACCAATCCATACACACACAAAGATGTGTTTGTGTACTATCTAGTCAGGCTGCAGTCATGTAACTTCATACAGACTGCACATTATTTCCAGATTTATGTTTGAAGGGAGACTGCTGGCTTGCCATAGTGATGCTGCAGTAGCAAATTTAAAATGGGACAGAGTCCTCTTAGGAAGGAAGAAGAGAACAAAGTCTAGCATTGAATGATCTGGTGCAGGAATAGGTGGTCTGGAATCTCTCCTTACCTCCTTTATAACTAAAAGCAGAGAGTTTTGCAGTCTGTGGTCAGCAAAACCCCCAGAGACCATAGATATGACCCAATACTGTGTGTATAGAAGAAGAATATTGACTGAGTTCTTCAAGCATTAAAATAATCCTAAACTTCTTAGAGATATTGTATAACCCAATAACTAATTTCTAACACTGATTAAGAGTTATAGGGCCCTGATTCTGGATCTGACCCTGTACAGCATCTAGGAGCCAGTTTAGCATAAATCTTACCCAGCTAGAGACCCTCACATCTCAGCTGGCGATGCAGAGGTGTTTCCAGATGTTTCCATAGAAGCGTTCATGTGACCCATCTTGCAGACATCAAACCAGAATAAAATGAATCATGACTATAGAGGGGAATCAGGGTGACTAACTCAGATGTGAATACCTGCAATGCAAACACTTGGAGGGGGTCAGATGAGTCCTGCCTTGACAGACCAGGAGCATTTGCAAGATAACCACAGGACTAGAAAACAGCCAGGAGGGAGTACAACAAATATTACAACGCAATTAGTCATCCTGATAGCTACCAGTGTAATAAAAAATTGGTCAATCTTTAATTGTCTCCATCCTTCTTTAGAGGAATGTGATTTACTCTGCTTTCCCCTTGTCTCATGTTTTTTCTTGTCATGTTACATCAGTCTGGGCAGAATTTCACATAGATCTCAGGGGCCCAAAGCCTCCATATCAAGTTTTGGGCAATATTAAAAATAAAACTGAGCATTTAGTCTCATAAAAGTCTGGATGAGGACTCAAGTGACTTCAGATATCATCAGAAGGGAAATTGAATTTAAAAAAACCAAAACCAACAAACTGACAACAACAGCAACAAAAACCTAAACGACAGCAACAAACAAAACAAACAAAATCCCACAATGAAACACACTAAAAGAAAAACAAAACTAAACAAAACAAAACTAAACTAAACTAAACTAAACACAACTAAACTAAACTAAACTAAACTAAACTAAACACAACTAAACTAAACTAAATAAAACTAAACAAAACTAAACCAAGCAAAAAGAAAACCACACCAAGGAAAAGTTGGGGGGAAAAGTAGGTAAGTATAGTATAATTTTGGTAATAGCAAACTTAAATTATACCAGGACTAACATTTTTTGATGGCTAGTATCAAGTCTTACAAGCATACAAAGTTTTTCAGAAGCTTTTTTCTAATGTAATGATTAAGTGCATTAAGTAATTCAAGAAAAATAAAAGTTGAAAAAGTCGTTGCTTTATTTCCTTCAGAATTTTCTACTTGTGCAGGAAATTTGTATATCACTTAAGGACTCCTCATGATTAGAATGCACTAGAAGTTCATAAAGATGTTTCTAACGCTCTTTTCTTTACAGTGACTCAGTTGGATCTTCGTGGAGTTTTTCTTCTCATTAATGATAAAGCCAACATGACAATCAGCAAAGCTGTCAAATGTTCAGCTCAGTCCCTGCAGCTTTATCACCAGGATGTGATAAATGTTAATTGCAACAACAGTCTATAAAATTAATCACCCAGAGTTATTTCCTGAGCTTATAGTTCATGTGAATCTCCTGCATTTCAGGCAGTGATTTGAAGAAAAAGGAGATAGCCACTGATGCTTGATTTGTGGCCTTTGCATTGCAGGGTGGGATTGTGTGAAAGATTCTTAGAGAATACAGAATGTGCCACGTTCAAATGGGGAATTTCAGATAGACTCGCTGAGCTCAGTAAAGTCACACTGAGCAAGATCATTAGCAGAATTGCTCTTTGAAGCCAAAAGATTTTGCAGGCTGTTTGGTCAAGTTGACAGCATCAACCATGTTCTCAGCACTTACCAAAGAAATCTCTAAATTATGTCCTATATCTAAGATATTTCAGACCACGCTTTGGCTGCACGCATAGTTTTAGACAAGTGGTAAATGTTCATCATCACTTTTTTACTTTCTTGGCATATCTGTCCTACATTAGCATATCAACAGAGCCATAAAATCTGCTTCATTGTCCAGATATTCATCAGCATGTTCCCTTTTGAAAATGCTGTAATGCTAGTGAAATACAGCAAATCAAGCTGGTGCAGAAAGCTACAAGCACATTTGTGTGCCAGCTTTGATGATCTGCCTCTTCCAGGTTTCAGTGCGTTTTCATCTATACTGACATTGTCTCTTTGTAGTATGCAATTGTTAATAAAGTCTGGAAGATTATTTGTGTTTTTGCATCAGCTGACCACGTCCTGTGGCTCCATGGCTGCCAAGAGGAAACAAAGCCCACAGACAGTTATGTCCCACACTCTCTGACCTCTCAAAGGACACAGATGAGTCATAAGCTCATGATGCCTTTCTTCCGAACTGCCTGTTGTTGTAGCAATTGCATGGTAGATTTTAGATATTTTCCATCAGAATCAATATACACTGGCACTCATTTCTCTGAAACCTTTATTTCTGACAAGATAATCACTGTTTTTAGCTACTCTTCTGGAACATGTAATAGTTTTGCTAGTACTATACAGGCATCTCAGACTTTAAGAGAACTAGCTATTTTGATCATAGAAAGGCCAAACATGACTAAAATCCTCTTAAGTACTGGAGTTAATACGAGCACATTGTAAAGCTGTATCTATTGGTTTGGAAACACACACTATACTTTTCTATATGTACTCTTCCATGTATGCCATATCTCTGCTCCATCTCTCCCGGGCCTCATGAGAATCCTACCCTTTCTTGGAGAAGATACTTGTAAACTGCCTCTGTTCCATAAAGGTTTTCACTACAGTGGGGAAGCCTTAGTCCACATTTTACCATTCCCATTGTAAAAGGGCAGGGGTATTAAGAAAAAGACACCAGAAATGCTTTACAACTTATTCATTAAAAAAAAAAAATAAAAGAAGAATGATAGGCAGTCTGATGTCACTAGAAAATAATTTAGAAATATGGACAGAGATAATATCCAAAGTGAAAATACCTGGCTACCTTCTTTTCAGTTCATCAGACAATGCTTAGCTCCCAGAGGTTTCTAACATATATATGTATTTTTTGTCCATTTCCAAAGTTTCATAAGCCCAGTTGTAGCTCACTGGTATTTCTTAGCTTCCAGAGAAAAGTCCAGGGAGTTCACCACCCCAGTGAGAACCCAATTTTGTGTTTTCAGTACTCAGAGTATATAGGACAGCCAGGTCCTCAAATGCAATGTTGAGATGGGTTAAACAGAATGCTGAGATTATAGGTGTGTTAGCATTAAATTGACACAGGTCACAGGAAGGGTCTGTAACAACCTGTAACAAGGCTGTTTTAACCAGGCAAGTTTTAAGCTGTTGTCAATTTAATTACCCAACTAGAGAGTTAAAAACTAACACAGAACAAAATAGTATATCTTCACACCACTTCTGTTCAGAACACCAAGTAATGTGACAGATATGCCAGAATTTTGAAATTAAACAGCAAAATTTTGTATTGCATCAAGTTAAAATAGTTATTAAATTAACATTAATTATTTTTTACTATGTTTTACTTATAACTTTTAATTTCTTTTTACTTTCACTTCACAATTACTATGTTGAAAAAAATAAAACACGGAGAAACACAAATCCTGTTTCAGTTCTTCCTGTTCTTGAAAAATTTTTACTCTATGCTCATCAGCATAATTTCTTAATTCTTTCCCACCCAAGGCAATTCCAGCAGCTGAGGTGTGCAGAGTTCACGGTTTTGGAGAGTGTTGTGCCGAGCTGTGTGTTGCTGAATGCTTTGTTGGAGAATGCCCAGCACAGAAATGCCCCTTTTGGTGACAGCAGAAAAGGCAGCAGTGTTTCCAAAAGCCATTTGCTCTGACTGGAGATCACTCCACAGCCTGGAGGACTCCCCAAAGAGCCCTACACCTTGGTGCATGAGCATCCCTCATGGCAAAGCACTGAAGGTGATGGCTGAGCAGGGATGAACACCAGCACCCCTCCAGTACCTGGGCTGCGTGGTTCTTGTTCTCCCAAAGCCACTTCCTCTAGTCCAGGAGATCTTCCCTGTGCCCTCTCAGCGCCGACCACAGCCTTTACTCCTCTCCCCACCCCTCACTCAAAGGGAATCTGGAGGTGTCAACAGACTCTTGATGCTATCTTGGGCTAGACATTCCCACCAGCTGAAAGGGAACAAATAAATTTCAACTTGAAATCTTCAGCATAGATCTGCACTAAATTGGATCATTGCAGCACTTCTACTGCAGAGGACTCAGTCATAATTCTGGTAGAGATCCTATATCTAACTGTCCCTGGGATTTATAATTCTAATATGATATGCTATGATATGATATCACATAATATCATATCATATTACAATACCACATGATTGATATTATATGATGTGATGATATGATGTGATAATATAATATCATATCACTATCAAACCAAACTTTGGAGCTCAGATTCTCAGGGAATATTTTGATGGGCACAGAAATTATCCCATATATTGCTCTCAAGATTTAGGTTTTAGAATTAAATTCATTGTGGAAAAAAGAAAGGAAAAACCCAGGGACATTCTACTGGGGAAGGGAAGGTATTTGTGTGCCTTAGGTCTTCCTGGTGTCAGCATTTTCCCGTTTGCATGGCAAGGAGTCATCCACTTATGCTCTGCCTTCACCCAAGCCTGACTGCATTGCTTAATGATGGATTTTTGTGCTGCTCTAAAATACTTTATATGCTGATACCACAGGCTGCTCATAAGAAAGAGTCTTCCTGATCTCCCTTCCAGCCTGAGTTATCCTGTGATCCTGTGATTGCATAAGGACTTTGACTGTCATCAAGCAAAAACTGCCTGTGGTAAGATGAACATCAGATGCAACCTTGGATAAATATAGAGGGACAAGTCACTAGAGAAGTGCAGCTGTCTCCGTGTGTGAACACTCCAATTTAGCTGCATTGGCTCATGGCACTTGTGTGTTCACACAGGCAAGTGATTCTGTCTGGTGCTGTCCTTTTCACAGTTTCGAATACAAGCAGCTGGGAAAGCCCGTACTTAGTCATCTGTCTGCTTGTCTCCTTCCAGGAACTCCACAGAGTGCCCATATGTTACCCTGTCAGAAGTGGCACTGCTGTTATCCACTCAGAGCAGAGAAACAGCGAGGGGAATGTTCAGAGAGCCCAATGCTGAGCAAGACCTATAAATAACACAGGTTTGAATCTGTGCTAGCACTATTTAGGTATAACAAAATGATACGATGTTCAGATGAGCTAGAATCTATAAACATTATTTTGACACATTTAGGCCAACAATGCTTCCATGTAAAGAGCATATAAACTGTAATAAGTCTAACTGTAATCGTTGGGGCCTTTTAGTGATGCCTATCACTAGGTAAAAGACAGACCAGAAGCTGATTTGTGTCAGCATCATTACAGCTGTGGAAGAACTATGAAACCAGCTGAAGATGTCTCTGGATCAGAGAGGATTTTAGGGGGGTTGGGGTTTGTTTTTTGGGGACTTTGATGTTGTTGAGGATTTTTAATGTTGTCTTTAATCTTCTTGACATCAGCTGGAAAAGCAATACAACAGATTCAAGCAATCCTGAAGATGGCTGCAGGATTCCATGTCTCTGGAAGAGATGACGAACACCTGGATCTGCTTTTCACTATCAAAGAAGAACTGGTGACAATCTTGGCTGTAGTGCCAATGAAATGATGGCCTTCAAGGGTTTGAGGGGACTGAGAAAAAAGAGGAGCAGGGCACAGAGCCAGGAATTCTGGTCAGCAGATCTCAGGCTGCTCGGGAGGGTCAGAGATAGGCTTCCATGGAAGACAGAAATGAAGGGAAAAGTAGTTCAGGGCACCTGTCAGGTGTCTAAACAGAGAGAGATAGATAAAGTGATTCCAGCCCATCATAGGAACAAAATGTTCAGCAGATGATAGAATCATAGAGCCCTAGAATGTCCTGGGTTGGAAGGGACTTTAAAGAAAATTTCCTTCCAACTCCCCTCCTTGGGTAGGGACACTTTCCACGAAATCAGGTTGCTCAGAGCCACATGAAACCTTGAATACTTTCAGGGGTAGGACATCTACAGCTTCTCTGAGCAACCTGTAATTGTGACTCACCACCCACACAGTAAAGAACTTCCTTGTAATATCTAATCCAAATCTGCTCTCTTGCAGTTAAAAGCTATTCCCCCTTGTCCTGACACTAAATGCTCTTGTGTAAAAGTCTCTCTCTCTTTCTTGTAGGCTTCCTTCAGGCACTGGAAGGCCACAGTCAGGTCACCCCAAAGTCTTCTCTTCTCCAGGATGAACAGTCACAATTCTTTCAGCCTATTCTCACTGGAGAGGTGCTCCATCCCTCTGATGCCTTGGAGTGGCTACCTAGAACAGAGGCTGGACAAGATTAGGAGAATAAAAGCAGGTATTATTAAAGGCCTTCAACAGGTACACCATGGGCAGTCAAAAGCCTCCGAGACGGGCTGCACCCAAGATAGATGATGGTCACAAGTTTTTGAGGCAGATACAAGTTTGATCCATTTACATATCAGGGGTTAATCCTCCAATGACAGCTTCAGGTAATGAAGCCATATACCCCCAGTTTTCTCCCCCCAATTCACTTTTGTTTATGCTTTTCGGGGCCTGAGGCAGTAGGGTGTCCTTGAATTTCAGCCTTGGAGGGATTGTTTTGTGTGACCCAAATGTGAAGACAGTAACTAACACTCTATGTGGAGTTTAGAGTTCTACACTAATGCAGTACAGGATTTAAAAAATGTACAAGCTAAAATCCTAAGGCATTGACCTCTAATCAACTTGGTCCCCCTCGTCTGAACTTGCTCTAACAAGTTGATGTCCTTCCTGTGCTGGGGACCCCAGAGCTGGATGCAGTATTGGGGGGTCTCATGAGAGCAGAGTAGATGGGGCACTTGGCCTGTGAGGAGACACTGAGGAAGCTGGACTTGTTCAGAATAGAGAAAAAACAGCTTCAGAGGGACCTTATGGAAGCCTTCCAGTACCTGTGGGAGGGTTTTCCAGAAGATGAAGCCAAGCCCTGGACAGCGTTATGTGGCCCGATGACACCTAACAATGGTCACAAATTGTAAGAAGAAAGGTTCTACCTGGATATAAGAACTTTTTCAACATCTAGACAGACAGGTACTGGAAAAGCTGGTCCATAAAGGCTGTGGAATTTGAATCCTTGAAAGTCTTTCAGGGTCCAGCTGGAAAAAACCCAGAGTAACTGAAATAACTTGGTCTGACGTCCTAGCTGACCCTTCTTTAGGCAGGGTCTGGACTAGTGATGTCTGCATCCCTCCCAACCAGAATGAGTGTGTGATTCATCTGCTGCTGTCATGTTTTCATGCAATCAACAAAAATTTCAGTGTGTGTCAAACTCAGGGAGCTATGAGGTACAATTCTCTGGGATCATCCAAGTGTAATATGAAAGGCAAGAGTTACTGAGATAGATGTACCACAGCAAACCATCCTACGGAAGAAGGAAAATACAGAGATTGTTATAATTGCATTAGAGGTCTTTAAAATTTTGAAATTCAGTAGGGATTCATACCAAGTAGATCTGCAGAGCACAAGGATGACAAGGGATTGAGAATGACATAAGCTTATCTGAATAAAATAACAAAATTGAAAAAAAAAATAGTATATAATATAAAAGTATTTTTTTATAGTTTCCTACAAATATGTTGGAAATGCCAAAACAAAGGAAAGCATAGCCCTAGTAGGACTCAATATTGTTTGCAGATCATATAGCAGATGATGCAGAGAAGGCTGAAGTACACAGTCTTTTCTTAAATTTTTGTTTGGAAAGAAAAAGCTTGCTAACAATCCATGTGAATTTCAACAAGATAAGAATTTGGCTAGAATGCAGAAAGGACACATTAAATAATGAATTTGAGTTGGCAAGGTCTGGTGGATTTCACACTAGAAATTATGCAAAGCCTGTCTTCCCTCATCCCATTTTCCCTAAAAATGAAAAGGAACAAACCCAGTACTTATGTCATTAAAAGGAAAAGGACATGCACATGAATAGAAGACCCACCATTTAGAAATAATTTTTGAAACATCTGACTGCTGTCAGAGCAGCACTTGTGTAAGTTGACAGTGTCTAACTTTGATGGAAGTGTAGAAGTAAAGAATTAGCCATCCACTATTACTCATAACTTAAGGCCTGATTAAAAGTAACCTATGGGAAAAAACTCTAATAGAATTCAGGGTTTTTATAAGCAAGGCCAATTCCTTTCATATTTAATTTGAAAGACAGCTTATGAAAAAGATGTTCACTTGTCAATTATGCAAGATGATTAATACAATTTTCTGTAGATCTGCAGGTTCAAAAAGAGGCAACAGATATATTTCAGTTTAATGAGCTGTTAGGAAACATCTTTGCCTTAGTGAACCTCGAGTTTAGAAAAGTTCTGCACCAGGTACATTTTTTTCCAAAGCTCAGATCAACATCTATTTTAAACTAAAGCAATAATAACTTGCTAATATTCTCCTATGGGGCCTAAGAACATGTGTGCATGATTCAACATAGAAAATTTCTAGGGGTTAGATTCATTTAATGATCTCATAACTAGTTAAATGCTGGCACTGAGAAGCATCTGTAGCCCCCTTTAATAGAGTCCAAAGCCTACAACACCTGGTTACCTTCTGGTGCCTAGTTATGACAGTGATCTCAGCAAGTGATTGCCCAAGTCCATTCACATGTCCAATTTCCTCAACAGATTCATTACTTAAATGAAAGATTTTCACACAATTTAACATAGAATTTAGACCTAGAATAGAAAAGGGCTTCAATATAGATATTTTCTTTCCATTTCCCCCTAATTCCATTTCAGAATGGATCTTGCCAAGTCCAAGAGTTAAGTCCTTGCTCCAGCTCCTACAAAAAAATCAGTAGGTTATTACAAAAAAATGTAAGGTTATTACTTAATTTCTGTTTATTCAAGTTGCCTAGAACTGAGACACATCCTCTAATCCTAAGCAGTGCAAACCAAAAACCACCAGTTATATATAAGTCAATTAAGTTGCAACAATTTATGCCAGCAAAGGAGCTAGAATTCCTTTTTAGTTAATATAAATTAAACAAGTGGGATCATCTCATAGCTCTGAGTCTTATTATGAGTTCACAGGAGGTCCTGCTGTTTTGAATTCTAAGTGCTAAATGCCTTTAAAACCTCTGCAACAGTGCAGATTTTGAAGATGCCAAAGAGTCTAAGGAAGCAGTCTCCCAGCCCCATGGAGAGAGGAGCTCACACTGGAGCAGGTTTGCTGGTAGAACTTGTGACCCCACTGGGGACCCACCTTGGAGCAGCTTGCTCCTGAAGGACTGCACCCCACTGGGGACCCAAACTACAGCAGTTCATGAAGAACTGCAGCCCATGGGAAGGACTCACATTAGTGAATGACTGTCTCCCATGGGAGGGACCACACACTGGAAAAGGGTGTGAGTGCTGAGTGCTTCCTTCCCCTGAGGAGAAAGGAGCAACAGAGACAATGTGTGATGAACTGACTGCAATCATATTCACCATCCCCCTGCACCACTGTCAGGGAGGAGGTAGAGAAATTGAGAGAGAAGTTGAGACCAGGAAGGAGGGAGAGGTAAGGGAAAAATGGTTTTATGATTTGGTTTTATTCCTCATTATCCCACTCTGATGTGATTGGCAATAAACTAAACTAATTTCCCCACTTCAGGTCTGTATTGTCTATGCCAGTAATGTGTGAGTTCTGTCTCCTTGCCTTTATCTCAGCCCAGAAGCCTTCCACTGTATTTTCTCTCCCCTGCCCAGTTGAGGAGGGCAGTGATGGAGTGGCTTTGGTGGGCACCTGGTGTCCAGCCAGGGACAACCCACCACATCTGGGTGAAAGCCATTACAGGCTTTTACTCTTAGACAGTTCAGTGCCTCTCTGCACACAAAGTAAGCTTCCTTTAGAGCATCTGGGCTTCCATGGCTAATGTTCTTTGTATAAACCTGAAGCTCTAGTGCTGGTGCAGATACCTGTGGTATTCAAGGCTCCTGTGTGGGATTTCCTAATGCAACACAGAATCTGTGTAAAAGTTGTGCTCTTCTGGACTTGTAGCTGGTACCAAGATGGATACTCAAAGGCAGTGAACTGTCTTCCAAAAACTGAGCTGAAGTCTTAGTCAATGCTGTCGGTAGAGCTTCCTGAATGATCAACCTCTACATGCCTGCTTTAAGATTAAGTGCATCCTTCTATCCCCCTTGACTTTAATGAGTAGGACTCATCTGCCTAGGCAGATGTTTCTAGCATTATTTGAGGTGGTGTAAGGTTGCTACTTGGAGGTGCAACTCCAAAAGGGCACAGGTTTGGTGTATGACCATTGTCACATCGGCCAGCCCTGAGCAGAGGTTTTGGGCAGCCCCAGGGATGCCTCAAGGGAACACTGATGTACTGAACGGCAGTCAGCTGAAAGCTATAACTATAGCCTAGACACACAAGTAACATATAGACATCCACAGGACCACATCCTAGTTTAAAGAAACTAATTTCAAACTGGATCCTTCACAGTTTTGTCTTAACTCTGATGCACACTTCACCAGGCTTCATGTAGTCAGGTGTCACAGATGAGATCAGCTAATTTCAGGAAACTGTGGGATGACCTGAAACAGTCAATGATGCTTCAAGCAAGAGAAGCAACGAGTATCTGTGTGGGGGACACAATGAGATTAAAGTAGTACCCATTACACAGTATAATGAGAAGCAGTGACACTCAGTGTAATGAGCAGTGGTGGCTGCAGTGCATGATCACACTCTCACTGACAGTCTGGGAAATAGAGCATGAAATACATGAACCCAGAGACCTATGATCTTGAGTCGTGTCTTGCTCATCATTAACACCTATATGAGTCATTAGAACATGGTGAAGACATTACATAAACTTTTATTCACTATCTGCTGCAAACTGCATTGTTTAGCTGTTGTTCTGACTATAAAACTCATTTCTGTCAGAAGCTATGAAAAGAAAAATAAAAAAGAAAAGCAAGAGTGAGAAACATTTCTGTTTGTCGAGGATAAATTGCCAGTCAGACACCCTCTTCCCTGTGATACATATCTGTCAGCTTGGTTAATTAGCAAGTCATCAAAGAAAATAACTTTTCACCTTTGATACAGCTTCTGTTATAACTATAATTTGACAGGATGGACTTCAGTTTAGTCATGTTTATGATAAACCAGGCTATGTTGTGCATGAGATTTTTTTCTTCATCATTTGAAGGCGTAAATGTTTCTGGGGCTCTAGCTTCAAAACCCCATGGACCATGGTGAAAATGCTTACTGATTTGTGTCAGGTATGCACTGACAAACTGCTCCTGCTCTGGTGAATCATCCTGGACATATTGCATGTTTTTCTGGACAGCTAGTCTACTAAAGGATATTTGCAGCATGGCAGAGAAATACTGTGGAAATACTGGGTGTTGTGGGATCTAGGATCTTGTGTGCTTAACACAAGTTACATGGTTGACATCAGTTACAAAGACAGGATTTGATTGGATTTGATTTGATCTGATGACTCCAGTTCTGTGTTTCCATAAAACAGCATAGCCCATGTATGTGTATTGATCAGCATTTTAGCACTGGTCATACCTTTTTTAGGACTTCTTTTCTAGTCTACAACATACATCAGCAATAACCCAAATAGCCCCTGAAGAGACTTGAGAAAAATAAACAGCTCTTGTGTGAGCAGGTGCTTGTGCCTGAGTGTAAGAGCACATGTTCAGTCTGCCTGAGATACCATGTTTGAGACTGACTGTGGTCTCTGAAATAGGAAAGATCTGAACTATGCAGAGCTGTGTTGCTGTTTTCTTTAAAAGGGAAAAAAGAGAGTGGACGCTGCATTTGTCACATGCTGCATTGTGAAGCAGATATGCTTTATCTCCAGAAAGCAGTACAAAAAGCCTCCTTGGTGGTGGTGTTGTGTCATCAGATCATGGAGGACTGCAGCTGGAGCCCTGACCTGAGTAGATGTGTCTTTTTCCCACACAGAGGTTATTTGCTTTCCCCCTCAGCTAGGCCAAATGCTGCCTTTCTCACCTTTTCCACTTCATGCCTGCCTTATCTAACTTGAATTTAGCATTTGCAGTCCAACAGGTCTTACAAATTAGCAATAGTGTCTTGGCACTCTCTGAGCCAGACTCACCTTGCCTAACTTAAGAGACAGTGAGACTAGGCTTCCTTTCAAGAGAGAAACCAATTTTGCAAGTGTAGATGTCAACTTAGGCAAAATGTTCTTTACTCTGCATTCTGCTCCTTTAGAGACTCATTATTATTATAGGGTTTCCTATCTAGCAAGTGTGCAAACAATTTCAAAGCAGCATATTTTCAAGGCATATCATTAAATTTAGGAATTTCTGCTATGTAATTCTTATTAGAAAGCCAACCTACTTCCCTTATCTGCTTCTTTAAAGGTCCATGTTGTGGCCAGGACAGTGCTTGCACCTGGCTAGAGCAAGCATTTCATCATGAAGGAGGCCATCAAGGATCTAATGCAACTCTACTGTAGATGTCTTTGGTGAAAGCACTCTTGAGATAGGGTTCAATTGAGTTTTATTAAATATCTGTTTCAGAAGAAAACCACCACCACAATTTCATCACAAAAATCATCTCACCTGCTTCACTAATTTACAATTACTGGGATTGTGAACAAGTAGTTCAACAGTAGCTGAAAATATCACAGTCAGATGAATCAGGCCTAGGTTTCTCTGGCACCTTGTTTTCAATGCAGAAGACACTCACCTGCTGTGCTAAAGAATGAGTTCTAAAAATAATGATAAATAGAATTACACAGTTCTCTTAAGCTTTGTCCTAGTTTTGTTATATTGATACATACTTTCCTCAAGTAAAAGGTCAACAAAAACTATAGAAATGAATAAATAAAAATTGTGATATTTTTAATTTTGGAATTTCACAGTGAGATTGCATCTTGCATACCTATTTCCTCTAGAATTTTACTTTCTAACAAGAATAACTATATTTCATGTCTTAAACTACCCTAAATGCTGTCAGTGTTCAACAGACCCTGATGGCCTTGACAAGACATTGGGACAGCACAGTGATGATACAGCAAACCGATCTGCTTCTCTCAGCTATTTAGCATCAGCATAATGACAATGAGCAAGAAACCATTTTCAAATACTCATAAACACTACACATCACCTTGCAGATATTCTGGAAGAACAGCCACTTCAGGCAACAAAGAATTAGCATGACAAAGAGAGCTGAATTAACACAAATGCCTTCTGACTTATTCCCTATGTTTATGTTCAGCCTGCCACCAGTTACCTGCATTTAGTTTATAGCAGATGGAAAAGAATGTCATTAAACTGAAGAATCATTCTGCTCTTCAGCTTAGCTGTGAGTGCAGAAAGTAATCATTCAGGAAAGAGATTACTCCTACTGGTCATCTGCTCTGTTTGCATGGGCCTTCAAGCATGTTGATGTTGATAGACAGGCTTTGGGACATACAGACACACTGGCCTGTTGAAAACCCTCCTCAGCTTTTCCCATCCTATTCATTAAGAAATAATCTGAGAACTTTTTCCCTCTGAAAAAATTTGTCAATACAACTCTTCTAAGAGCAAAAGGAAGAAGAAAAAAACCACTTTTTTTTAAACACATTACTTCTTTTAGTGGCATAAATTGTTTCATGAATTCACTGATAAAATTGTTTGGTTCATGAAGGCACTATGTTCTGCAATGCATGAAGATAAATGGCAAAGTACTTTTCTTTAAATTAGTAGCTTGGATGTTTAATTACTTTTCTTAATGTAAAGAGATGTTAAATGACACACTCTTATTCCCTGCTCTTTACAATAGTTTTTAATGCAGTCTATTTATCAACAAAAATGTATTCATATGCATAAACGTATGGATATTTATAGACACATAAACCAGTCAACTCTGAAGGAAATTTCCTTTTGAAAATAGAGGCAAGATTCCATAAACTTTGCCAATTCTTCAAGCAGTAACCCAATCCATTCTGCACATGAGATCTGCATACCTGACTCACAGGGATGTCAGTCTTCCTCAGGCAAATCCATGTTTGAGCTGATTGTATTTATTATTTATCAGATGTACTTATCCATTGTATTTCACACTTCTGAAGACTCTTCAGGCAGAGAGCTGCTCCCCACTGAGCATCAGAGGTGTTTTTCTAATACAAATATCCATCCTTATGGAATATTTCACAATACTGTAAACTTCATGCCTTAATTATCTTCTCCAATACCTGCTGTTCTGCTAGTACCAAATCCAGTTAACTTGGGTAGACAGAGAGCCTGTTTCTTCCTCCTCTGCTCCTAGGTCCCTTCTTTCCTCCATAAACCCAGACACGTTTTGTCACATAAACCTCCTTGAGAGTAACATTTCATCCTTAGTGGCTTTCATAGACAGGCATAGGTTTCATGCAAACAGCCAATTGAGCAAAATGAGAACATAATTATAATGCAGAAAAAAGCACTAGTGATGTTAATATATTTCTATTTTATGTTGGAAGGGATAAGCCATCTTGCAGTCTGCATTTTCATTTGCTGCCCATTCACTGTTCAATATAAATTCTGTTCAATTTCAGGCTTCATGTTTCACACAGCTTGTCATTCCTTATTCAGTCACTCTCTTCAACATCAGCATTGCCAGGCACATGAATAAGTAATTGCACATTTTACAGGCATGTCTGTGGGAGGGCATGAATGAGTTATGACCTTCTTTGATTTACAGTCAAGAGCCTCCAAAAATTCTGATTTTAGAGTACAAATTCACCTTGTTGCTAGGACCTAGCTCTCAGGCAGCAAACCTTAAGCCTACAATCTGAGCTTGGTTTACCTCCCTTAATCTAGATTTTTCATTATCTCCACACAGAAAGCTGTCTCCAAGCTCCAAATAAAATCTTTTCCTAAAATAATAACCCATTTTTCTTTACTGTAATAAATCAGATTACTTCTCTCTGTCTCCTCTAATCATAGTGCATGTGGAGAACAATTGCTCATTGTCTATTTTATAGCAACTAGTTACAACCAGAATGCTGTTTTTATATTTTGTCTCATGTTTTCTTTTTCTGGATTAAACATATCCAATTTCTTTAGATCTTCCTCTTAAGTCATGTTATCTAATTGCTTAATTTTTCCTGGAAAGAGTTCTGAGAACAATCAGAATTTGTCTACATTTTACTTAAACACAATGCTCAAACTGTATGCAGCATTTTATTAAGGCTTAGCTTAGCTAAGTGCTTAGTTGTTGGGGAAAAAAACCCCAATTCTATCTAATAATTTCCTCTTCTATTAATGCACAACACAACTTTCTGGAAAAAAACATTGCACTATGCCTCAATTTCTTTCACACGATAACTTGTTGGGTTGGTTTCTGATTTATTGCACCCCTAAGTCCTTTTTCTGCTTCTCTTCAGCTGGGTTACTCATAATTTTTAAGTCTTTTGTGCATTTGATTTTCTCTTCCTAACAGTCATTCTCCATGATTACCTGTATTGAATTTAATCTTGTTGATTTTAAATTTTGCTCTCTGCAGTCTGCTGGGATCCCTTCACTTACAGAAATCCTTGCAGGTAATTTTTAATGGTTACATTTTTTAATGACTTTAGAGTGAATTTCAGTAGGTCTGAACAAATTGAATCCATCTAACTTATCTAAATGCCTTTAATGTTTCTCTGTTCCATCTGGCTCTGCACCTCTACATTGTCATTAAAATAAATTTAAGTACCTGGTGATGGCTGACACTGCCTTTTTTGCATTGGCTCAAATGAATCACTGCATACCTCCATCATTTCTACATATCACTCACATACACCTCTTCAATGTTCCCTCTTTTTTCACTGCAACCATGGTGAAAGTACACAATAAAGGTAGCAAGCAAACAGATTATCCTTCCCTTTCAAAATGAAATCTAGCCCTGTTATCACAATGAGACATGAGCAAGCTGAAATGCATTTCTCAACTCTACTCTGCTTTAAACGTAAGCAAGGTCAGACAGGAAGATGTATAATAATGGCACTTTTTTACTTAGCAAAGTTATTCCCCCCATTGAGATGAAAGGACACTAACTGGGCAAAATATCTTCTTTTTCTAGCTAAGCTGCATTAGCCGTGGTGTACCAAGGAAGAGAGAGACACGTTCAGCTCTTCTTGACTGGAAACAAAATTCTAATGAAGCCTTTTTTTTTTTTTTTTTAATGGAGATAATTAAACAATAGAAGGCAATCTCATTTTTCTTTTTTGCAGATTTTGAGTTTGTTGCTGGCGAACAGATGCATCATCTGAAATCTGTAAAACAGATTTTCATATCTGTAAAGCATAGGAGAAGTATGAAACAGCATACAACTATATTATATGTACGGGCTCTTATGCCCATTGCTGTCCTGATTCTGCAATGAACCAATCATGGGTGCATTTTTGTACTTGAAAATTTTACATTACTGGAAAAGTAGCTGTGGGCTAGAGGAACAAATTAGAGTACTATCTCCAAGATAGTATTTATTGCAGAAGATAAATATATGAGAGCCTTATGGATTCATAAAATAATTCAGGTTGAAATGAAATAATTCAGGGCCTCAGGAGACCCTCCAGCCCAACCTCCTGCTCACAGAAGGTCAGACCAGGTTATTCAGACCCTTATCCCACTGACTCTTGAAAACTTCCAACAAACAACGTGCTTGGACTCCACAACTTCTCTGAACAGTCTGTTCCAGTGCTCAGTCATCATCACATGGAAGAAGCATTTCCTGGTGTTCAGAAGGAACCTCTAGTGTTTCTGTTTTGTGTCCATTGCCTCTGGTCCTGGCACTGGGCACTACTGAAAAGAGCCTGGCTGCATCCTCCAAGGCATCATCTCCCTTCAGCTATTTATTGATATTGATGAGATCCCTGTAAACCTTCTCTTCTTCCTAAGAGGTGCTCATTCCTTCCTCATCCCTTGCCTGGACTCTCTCCAGCGTGTCCATGTCTCTCCTGTACTGAGCAGCCCAGCACTCAACACAGCACTCCAGATCTGGACTGAGCAGCACCAAGGGATCACCCTCCTCTCCCTCAATACATTTCCCAAGGCAGTCCAGAATGAGGTAGGCTGTTTTTGCAGCAAGTGCCCATTGCTTGCCCACATCCAATCTGGTGTTCAAACTTTCTGCCTAGTTTCTTCCCATCTGGGTAGCCCCCAGTATACACTGGTGCCTGGGGTTGCTCCTCTTCAGATTCAGGACTTTGAACTCCTTTTTTTTTTAATTTCATGAGGTTCCTGTCAGTCCATTTCTCCAGACCATCCAGATGCCTCAGGGTGGCAGCACAACTCTCTGGCATATCAGCCATTCCTCCCAGTTTCTTGTCATCAGCAAAATTTTAAGGGTACATTCTGTCCCTGCATCCAGTTAATTAATAAAATTTTTGGAAAAAACTGGACCAGTGTTGACCCCTGGGGTGCATCTTTAATTATTGGCCTTCAACTAGATCTCCTACCATGATGGCAATCCTCTGAATTCAGCTGTTCAGCCAGTTTTCAATAGACTGCATTCATCTGCTGATCTATCCCCTCTCTGTGAGAACATTGCAGAAGAGAGTATTGAAAGCCTTTCTTCAACAGAACCACAGTTCTGCACCTTCTCCTGATGTTTCTCCTCCAGTGACTTCTCCCATCGTAAGACACTATCAGGTTAACAGTCACTGCTCCTGAGCTTTTCTCGTGGATGGTCGGGGTGCTCAGTTGTTCACTGTAACCTTCTGTTCATGGAACAGCATTACATTTGGACTCTTCCTTGACTTTACTATGCAAGGTTTACCATGTAAACTTCTTTGGTTTTGGGTGAGTCACTCCTGTGGTGAGCCTCTGCACATTACAGCACTGGTTCAGACTATGCAAAAAGTCTCTGGCCCTTTGCCTCACATTTTCTTGACTGCAATTGTGTCAAGCCATCCAATCTTTTCTGCAGTCATGCTGTACTTCTGCCAGCTGCAGGATTTGGACGTGGAGACCCTCATAACCTCATGCCTTTCCATCCAGTGGCCTAGAAGTTGTATGTGAGGTGTAAAAACTGCATGTTGGCAAGGGAATGAGTGACAACAAACATCCTTGAAGGAAGACAAACTGGATGGAGATTAGAGAGGATAAATACATTGACATGATCACAAATTGAGCTGGTATTAGCAGTGTAGAAGATACCAAGGTACAGATGAAGAACTGATTGGTTCAGTGACCCAAATATGTTGAATGGTGGAAAACGAAACTCTGGGTACCAATCGTGTAATGAGAAATTTGTCTGAGAGCTGAGAAGTCATCTGCTGGAAGCAAGTGAAAGAGATGAAACTGATTATTCTTCAGGATAAGCATAAGCCACCAAAGTGAAAAAGGGTATCAGTCCAGGAGTTTCCCATATGGAGCACGAAACATGGCGTAAGACGTGACTCACTCAGAATGCTGTACACTCTCACCATTCATGTCCAAATATGAATTTGAATTTGAAAAGCTAGGATAGTGGGGGAAATATGAGGACTCTTAAAAGTGGGTGTTGTGTGTGACATGAGGTATTAAAATGTGACTACAGTGATATAAAAATGAGATTATTTTTGTCTGATTTTGGGTCTTTTTCCTACTTCCATTTTCACTATTGTCACATGCTTAGTATTATCAATTATTAGCATTTTTAATTCTCCAACAATCTCTAAAAAATTCCATGGAAAGAAATCAATCTCTGAGAAGTAATCTTAACTATTTCTCCAAAGAAATAAAAGGTTAGGCAGTAAGGAAAGGGAGACACATATGCTAGGAGAAAAATTACTAATTTCTTTTTTTTTTCCTAAAAAGTTACTGAATTTCTATTAGGTGGAATGACTGTCTAGTGTCTCCTACTCAATGGTGGTTGTTTGACTTTTTGTAAAAATGGAAGTAACTTTTAGGGAAGTACTTGAACGAAAAGAGATGTGTATACCAGTAGGTGAGCCGGGAAAGCATTCCCAGGACAGTAGAGGTAGAACTTTCCAAACAGCTCTGCTATGCAACCAGAAAAGGCAAAACTTAACAAAAGAGGAAATGAAATAAACAGAAGTGACAACATGATGCAAAATCCTGAAGGTGTAAGAAAACATGATGCAAAATGTTGAAGGTGCAAGAAGAATGACAAACTTCACGTAATAAAAGGGAAGAAGGATAAAACACAGCTTCACAGATAACAAGGCAGTGCTGTTGCTGTGTAACTACCAACAACCACAGATCTGGAATCCAGATATCACCCTTGCTCTCTATTCCTCTTCTCATTTTATTAGCACTGAAGATTCAATAATTAAAATCCCATCATTTCCTCACTGACTGATGAGGACTATGAGACTCCAGTCAGTCTTCCAAAGCACTGAAGAGCCCATAAGTTGCTGGCTTGCTGCCAGATGAAAACAAAACTGGCCCAAAAAAAAACCTATGGTGGGTGTTACAAGGAACCTTCCTGAAGTCAACTTTTTGGTCTTGTTGCAGTCTTGAATTATTTTCATGTACTTCCCTGTTGGCTACTTTTTCTGACACCTGTCATAACTCTTGCTTTCTCGTGTAAATCACACCGATTTATTAGACTCCAATTTTCTGGCATGTAAAAAAGCTCACTAGCTTCAACAGCACCCCTGAACTTAATTCTGCTCGACAGGAAAAAGTCACAGGCACATTGTGTGTGGTGCAGATAGAAAAAATAAATGCCCAGAGCAGCATGATATATCACGTGGTGATAAAGCAGAGTTAACAGCTGCTTGAACCCTTTGCAATGAAAGCACAGCTATGGCCTATCAATTTTCAGAAGACCTTGGGAGCACTTTTATGATCACAATCAGCACTCCTACAGAGGGGGAATTTTTATCTATTTGGTTTCACACAGTTTTTGGAAAACCTTGAAGCTGTATTGTGTACACTAAGGAAACCTTCAAAACCATATGAAATGGTGGAGGTTTTGGACTGCTATATGCTGCACGGTTGGGAGCAGATCAGAGTAACAGAACTCAGAGCTCAGAGCACAGGGAGTAATTTGCCTGTTCATGGAAAGAATTTAATACAGTAGGCCCTACAATACTCTTGTGATCTTTTCATTTTATGCTCAAAAAATTAAAGGTGGAGAAGAGTCTACAAGCAGTAACAAACTCCCACTCTGTAGTATCCTTTAAAAACAGTTTTCTTAAATTGAAAAAAAAAAAAATTGCCTTTCAACATCTATCCTAATAGCCATTTTGTGGAAAGAGATGCTTCTGAAGAAACAGGAATTAAAATTTTATTCTTCTGACCTAGCTGCTGTCTAAACTCTGCAGCTAATATATAGGGAGTGTACACCCTATGCACCTACTACATTTAGGAGCATCAGTTTGTGAAAATGGTTGTGATTAAATAGATGAATTGCATGAATTCTGCCAGTGAAAATACTGATCTCTTGTCTAAAGGTAATTATTTTTTAAAAATTCTTTTTTTTTAAAAAATGGTTTTAGCATATATGAAAGAGCAAGGGTATGTAATTTGGACATCATGTCTCTGCTCTGAAAGATTAAGGTCACTAGAAAGTAGACCATTTACTTCTTGTCAAGGTATTCAGTCACAGTCAAACTAAACCACATTCAAACATGAATACATCTTTACTGGATTAGAACTGGTTCTAAGTATTCAAAGAAATCTGCAAGGTGATGGAAGTTCTGCATTTGCTCTTTTAGTTATTATTTAGTTCTGGACTTTAAAAACAATGGGATTTTTTAACTGCAAATCCTGTTTATTCAACGGTGGTTTTGGAAATCAAGGGGAGGTTTGTCCTGGCTAATCACAGTCTGAAATAATTTCAGAAATGCCTTTATGGGGATACAGGGGGCTGTCAGAGCAATTTTAGACATAGTGGAAAGAACACAGCATGGTAATGATAATTTCAAAGAGTTTTCTTTATTAGAGGTGCTGATAATTTTAAAGTCAAGAGCCCCATTGACTACCAGAGATGAAATCTAGTTTGCAGGACTAAAAATTAGATTTTTGTTTGTGAACTCAATAGATCTGCTGCTGAGTCACTGAGACCTTGAAATATGGCACCTCTTTGTTTTTTTCTCATAGTCATTTTTTCAGCCCGTGCATTGTAAGCACTTAATGGATTTGATATAATGGCACTTGGGAAGGGAACATAGATCAAAACCATGTTGAAATCTGTATATATCCTACCATTATGTTGCCAAAGTAAGCTTTGCTTCTAGAGCAGACAGAAAGTAACACGTGAAAGCAATTGTACCATTCAAGAAGACAGGTGAGACTATTATTAGCATGGTCAAAATCAAAGCTAAAACATTCTTGTGATGGTTCAAGCCCATTAGGGGTAATAAGATCTCGTTTAATAATTAATAGTACAGTAACCAGTTTCACTAAAATCTGTCTGCAGTAGTCTGTGAAACTGATGAAGAAATTAATGTACCTTCAGCCATTCATGAAAACCTATAGATTTTATACCTTGACACTCCCTTGAGTACTGATCAAACAACAAAAAAATCATTTTTTCATATTAGTTGTGCCACTGAAGTCTCTCAACACCTCTTCATGCTGCATCAATATTAATGTGTGAAAGCAGCCCATTTATAACCAGTTACACTCTCAAAACCTGGGGGTCTCTCCCACAGCCCACATCCCTTCTGACAGCCCACTGCTGACCACACTGACAGGAAAGAAGCAGGTCAGCAACCAGCTGAAGACAGAAACAGCACTTTGCTTATATTTACATCCCCTCTCTGACATCAGACTCTAGGTCCTCTTTGCAGACCTTCTGCCTCTCAGCCTGTTTCTGTTGGAATGTATTTTTCCAGGCAAAAAGTGACTGAGAAGGCATCAGTGGAAAAGAGCAGCATTTGCCAGTCCTAGCTGTGAGACAGTGTTCAGGCAGGACTGAACATCTGCCTGAAGCTGCTGCACAACTCCGTGCAGCATGTCCATCGAGGTTTGAGAGCATCCCTGTAAGGCTGTTGGTCTGGAACAGGATGAACCTCGTTGTGAGGATGCCACCACTTCCCAGGATACTTAGTGGCAACTATTCAAGCGCACTCAAATGACCCTGGTCTGAGGAGCCATTTTAGAATAACAGTCTTAAATTTGGAAGAATTTGCCAAAGAAGTGTCAGATTTAGCAGATGGGAATGTGGCTGTGAAAAGCAGAAGGCTGTTTATTTACCATGTAAACTCAAATGGTGTAAACTCAAACGGCCAAGTAAATCTCCTGCAATGTTAGGTGAGAGGTCGAGGAATGAGGGAAAACCAGAAGACAGTACCAGAAGTGCAGGTTTTAATTCTGGAGCCAGAGAGGCTATTGACCCCTGCTTTTCTTCTGCCAGGGCTGACCTTAACGGAGGAGTGAAACACACAGCAGCCCTGTAAGCACAGCTTCAAAGTCAGAACACGTTTGCTACAGATCTTTGGGACACCTGGAACACAAGGATGAAGAGAGACATAGTGATCCAGACAAATCCATGGTAGGGACTGATAATAATAACAGTGCTGGGAAAACTGGAGAGGAACTCACCACAGCTGCATTATTATTCAGCACACTGTGCATTATTCCAAGCCCAGCTCTGACAGACATGCAGAGGAAACCAATAGCTCTTTTAAGCAACAGTACTGTAGTAATGGGAAGGGATGGAGATGGGACAGTGAATTGCTATCACAAAGAACTGAATTCCAAGCAAATCAAATCAGTTAGAAAAACGACAGTGCCCTTAGCAGGCATACCTTTGTGGAATTAGGGGTTAAAGGGGGAAAGCCATTAGGGTAGCAGCAGGGGAACCCAGCTAGAGCAGCAGCAAGCACTGAATCAGACTGGGAACCATTTCTTCGACTGAATTAACACAGAGGTTCCAGTAAGCAAGGAAAATGTTGAGAGATGAACAAAAGGCTCAGAGAGATAATAAACATAGAAATGAGTCAGGGCTTTAACATTTGCTAATGATGACCTGAAGCAATTGGACTTAAGAAAGAGGGATAAGAGTGAAGCATTGTATAAATAGGAGAGCGAAATATGGTACAAATCCCAGAAGCAGAAAATAACAAGAGAAAAGGCAGCATCAGCTCCGAGACTCCTCCAACACTCATGCTGAGTAGTTTTGGAAGAAAAAGAGAGCCACATACAAAAGAATATCTAACTGCTAGAGTAGCTAAAATGTTTGAAACTGCAGAACCAGACAAGCAAATGCCACACAATTAGAATGAAAATGAGCCATTCAAATTCGCAGAGAGTAATGTTTCATTCAGTGAGGCCTGTGAGGAGGTGCATGAAAGAAACCTGAGGGGGTGGGGGGGCGGTCCATTGTCTACAAAATCAACAGAAAAATAGAAAGGACAAACACCAACAAAGTGCTAGGTAGCACATGTCAGTAATTGACAATTGAAAGGATGGTGGATTAGGTGTGAACCTTCAATGGGGGAGAGAGAGAGAGGTATTAGCTATTTCGTCTGAACTTGGAGAGGTCTATCTCTTGAATACTGAAGTTAACACTATAATGTCTGATTTTAAGTGACATGTGAAAACCATTATTTTTTTCAGAGTACAGATAAGGAAATGAAAAAAACAAAACCAAAGAAAATGTGCCCAAAAAAACCAACAAGACAAAAGGAAAGAAAAGGTTGTAGAAGCCTTTGCATATATAAGAACTGCTAATTTAAGATAAAACAAACCTATCGATTATAAATAATACATAAGAAATGGATAATAAAAATTAATTGAGTACATATAAACAACAGTATAGCCACCTTAGGCGATGAATTGCATGAAATAAAAAAAGCAAACATGCAGTTAATCAGGCCTTTAAGATCATTAGAAAATCCTATGAAGAGAGATACTTAAACTGGAGTAACTCGGATAACTATTAATAACAACCCTTAAGCTGGAGTAACAAGGATAACTATTAATAACCATCTTTAAGCTGGAGTAACTTGGATAGCTATTAATAACAATCCTTTCAGCTTTATCTGCCAGAGGTAGAACAAAAAAGGAATCTATTCAAACACTACAAGTATATTTAATTATAAGTTGCTGACTCCATTTCACTTAATTTTCATTTCATTTTATTATCATATCTGAAACAGGATAGATGTAATGCTTTTATATGTCAGTGGCCTGGTCTGGTGTTGTCACTGATGAAGGATATGTCTTATTCTATCAATATGAATATGATTAATCGATCACAAACTCACAAAGGTGTGTATGTAATACAAAACTACACACGGATATGATTTTGTCTGTTTAAAGGACTTACTATTCCAAGTGTTGAAAGCAAAAGTGAATCAGTCAGATGCACAAACGTAAGAGCTGTATTTTAAAAGACTGCATGTTTATGTAGTGCTACAGCCAAGACTTTTTAAAACAACTATGAATAAAATCATGGACCTGGGGTAGAACAAAATATGGAATTTTTGCGTAGTCTCTACAGAAGGAGGACAGCAAACATCAGGGCAAGGCAAGCATTACACTTTGGAAGATAACAGCTTCCTGTTCCAAAATGGTCAAGAGTGACTCTGGAATAGTCCCATCCATATCCAATCAATCTGTAAGTGCCTGTGCAGGCTGCAATGGTCATTGTGTGTGTTTTTGCCCAAACTACCATGAACTAATTTATAATATTTATGTCTGTGAATATTTACTGCAAACTCTATGGAAGGATATTATTTCTTATTACATACATTTCAAAATAACACTTATGAATTAAATTATTGCAAATGTGTGTTATAATAGGCCAGTGATTTTTTGGGGTAAGCTTCAGTTGATTGCAACAAATGCTAAGGGTATTTAAAAGGTTAGCTGAGTTGGACTTGATGGCTGAAGAATGATCAGGATGATTTTGGTGATTGTGCAAATTGTGTGGACTACAGCAACACAAAGCTTAGCAGGCTGGTACATAAACAGTACTAGAAGATATCAATGGGCTGCCCTTGGACTTTTGCAAGTTCTCACATTACAAAACCAATAGGAAAAAGTGAAAGCCTTGAAGAAGGTCCATTGCCCTGTCCTGATTCTGACCTCAAGTACAATGATTTAGAGTCTCAGTATTAAAAACTATTAGTGGGAACTTTGTCCCAGTAACACATTTGCTTTATATAAACATAAATTTCAGAAAGGCTTTGCTGACACAAACATAAATTTTAGACGCACATCCTTTATTTCAGTCTATCATTTGATTTTTTTTTCCCCCCCAAACAACTAAAGTTCCTAATAATTCTGCTTTAAACTTGCTATCTGACATGAGGCAGCAGTACCAGAAGTACAAGTAGTCAGGACTAGCAAAGTGCAGATTAAGGCATATAGGCACTATTACTCAAGTGCCAAAACCTCAACATAGAAGTATTGGTGTATTCCTGCAGGCATTACAAATGTCAGTATTTCTCTAGGAGTTACAAAAGCAGGAGACTCCTATGACACAGCAGTGTTTGGCTAATTTTTCATTTCTTTTGAAGGCTTTACAGTCTCTTTTACAGGAAGACAAGATTCTTTTATCAGTGAGAAAGAGTGCGTGTTACACCTAGGGGTGTTGATGGACGGCAGGCTGGACATGATCTGGCAACACAGAGAGCCAATCACATCCTGGGCTGGATCAAAGCAGCATGGGCACCAGGGTGAGGCAGGGGATTCTGCCCCTCCATTCTGCCTTCATGAGACTCCACCTGCAGTGCTGTGTCCAGCTCTGGGGTCCCAAAACAAGAAGAACATGTAGGAGAGCAGCTGTGAAGATGATCAGCGGCCTGGAACACATCTCTTATGAAGAAAGACTGTGAGAAATTAAATGGTTTAGCCAGAAGAAGAGAAGTGGTGGTCCTGCATGGAAGATGGGGACAGACATTTTAAGCCCAAGCCATAACTCCTGACAGTTGCATAGCAAAAGACATGGGGACCTGTGGCCCATCCAGGCGACCAGACACTTAGAAACACACCAGGATCTGAAGGATCTGGAGGAAGACCTGAGACTTGGACTGTGAGGGTATAACAGCCCCAGGGGGTTTCTTTGTTCAAGGTCCCTTCTTAAAGGCACCAGCTTCAGTTGTTTCTGTATTGCTGCACCATGAATAAATTGCTTTATAGAATAAAGCAATTTATGGGACTCTGCTATGGAAAACCCGGGGTCAACCCTGGGATTGAAATCTGCAGTAAAAAAACCTGGTGTGCCTGTGTGTTAATGTGGGTTGTGTCTGGAGTCAAGCAGGTCCCATTGGGTCACTGGAGCTGCCTGCTGTGAAGGGGCTTCTGTCCCAGCCTCTGGCATTGAGAATGTGACTGCCAGAGAGTCTCATGAATGGCCAGACTGGGAAGTTTACCACCATCCAACCCAAACTGTTCTATGGTCTGCCAGCATGCTCCCTAACCTTTCCAATTAGTGTTTCTTTTCATTGCTTGGTCATGTTTCAGTGACACAGTTTTAGTTAGGTCTACACAAAGTAGTATAAATGCTGCCACTCCTACTGGACCCATTAGACTATCCTCTTCCAGCTTCACCTACTTGGTCCCATGGTCTCTGAAAAAATGCAGCCTCCACAATCATAAAGACAAGACTGAAACAGGGAACTTATGTGAGCCATCATGTTTCAAACACAAGAGGAAAGACAGGAAAAGGTTTGTAATTTCAAGGGTCTCTGAGGAAGACTTTAAAAGAGCTTTCTAAAATTATGCTAGCGTGGAATAAGAAAAAAAAAAGCATGATTGGAAAGTTTTTAATAGAGGAAATTCCTGTAAAATTATGAAAGCTTCTTCAAACATTGAGACACAAATTTGGGAATGAAGAAACTCTACTATAAATATACAGGCAGAAGGACTGTGATGCCAAGAAATGGTAATCATACCCACTAAAAAACTGACTGAAAGAAAAGGTCCAGTTTGTCCCAGAGGGTGACCAAAAAAGAAAAAAAAAAAGTTTAAAATTACAAAGCAGAAAGACATACACATATATGGATCTAAGACTGAAGATCACAGACGTGCTTGGGCAGACACTTGGGAGAGAATGATCTGGAGCTGCTATTCTCTTCTACTTCCTTTTCCCAGAAGATGCAGTAAGTAACCTCAAAGCTCACCAACCCTTCTGCTACAGACCCTCAAGAAGATATCCAAACATCACCATGCCCCCTGTTGCTGACACATCCTGTGGAACTGAGCTGCTTGGACACAAATTTTAGGCTAATGTCATGTTGTCTCCAAAGTTGCAGGGCAATCCTGCCCGTAGCTTCTATTCTTCTTTAAGATGCACTTTTGTCAAGTTCTAATGTTGACTGAAATGGGGGAATCCCAGCTGGGGGAATCCTCCCAAAACTGCAGAGATTTTTCTCTCTCCACCCTGTGACTATTGCTAATTTCACCTTAGCAGAGTGGTTGAATGCATTTCATCCCTTCCATACTGCTCACACTGACCTGACTTTCCATGGTTCAGTCAACAGCTTCTTCCCAAAGTTCTCTGTCCTGGGAGTGACTGGGCTGGGTTTATGACTGGAAAGGAGGAAAAAAATGCCCCTAAGTTCTCATTTCCCTTAAATCGTGTGAACACCCTTACAACAAACAAAGGAATTTTCCTTCACTTATTCTGGAGAGGACAAAAATCAATCCAATGCAAGTCAAAAGCAGGACATAGCAGGAGGAGCTGGTCTGTTAGGACAATCTGTCTGGCAAAGCTGGTAGAGGGCCCAGCCTGCTCAAGAAGCCTAGGCTAGACTTTCAGAAATGAAAAGGGAACAAAGCAGGAAGATAAGGTAACATGAGTTACAGACAAGTTCCTGAGGAGACAAAAAGGGATCAGCAGCAAGGAAGAAAGAAAATACAGGATGGATTGATATTAAAGCAGGAAAAGGATGGTGAGATTGGGAAGACACGGGAGCAGGGGAAAGGGTGAAACAAAACTTCCACAGGTTTGAAAGGAGAACTAGGCTTTGTTAGGCAAGAAGACTGCCTGCACATCATGAAAGGGAGGTCCTGGGATCTCAAAGAAGCTCCCAAAGGGAATACAAGGACTATCTGAGAAAAGCAGACAGGAATGAAGCAATGAGGGGGTAGAAAAACAGATTAAAGTACAAACCAGGTGTGATACACCCAAAGGGAGAAGGCATGGAGGAACTTGATAGGAGAGAGCAGAAGGGAATGTATATGGGAGAACTACCTTGAAAGGTTTGAATCCTAAAACCACTGCTTTTCTATGCCCTAGAATAAAACCCAGATCCTTGAGCTTCTTCTGTCTTCTGCTGAAATCAAGTGGCCATGAAAGGCAATAGCTTCAGACTAATTTAATGCTGATGAAAAAAAGAGAATGACAACAAATTGTGATGTTATCAATTTGAAGAGAGCTGTAAAGAAGAATTAAATACATAAGGTTCACTATCAGTGAGAACCCACAGGAAGGTCAGTAATTCTGAATGACAGAGTATTCAATTTTGGGGTCTTTTTCCAAACAAAAATCTATGACATGACAAACAAAGAATTCCAGGAAACTGCAGCTTAAGGTTACCAAGCCATGTGTCAGACAAATAGTAGAATCAATGCTGGTACAACCCAAATTCAACACTTTTTTGTCACCCTATGTCACAGTCGTGGATGACCACTTACTATCCCTAATGGACTGATGTGTTCCATAAGTGGATCAAGTTTTACCCACACCAGCGGGTCAGGAAATGATTATTAGGTTTCTCCTGACAAAAGAATGTCGTAGTGCCAATTTGCATATCTCATTGGTGTACTGGTAGGGTTTTTAATATGGCCCCTCTGAAATTTTGAGTCAAAAATACTATATATTCTATTGTTCTTCATGTCCTACTTTAGAGACCTTAACTTTAAAAATTGGAACTGGTTTTGGTTTTTCCTCTGTGAAAGCTTAAAAGTATGATAGTTTGAATCTACTAACCCCTTATGACACAGTGCATTTTTCAGGTATCATTTTTTTTCAATAATGCACTAGTTAATATTAAAAAGTAGAAAAATAGGCTATTTTTGTTGTCTTCCTTTCCAAATTTTCATCCATGACCCATACCGTTTTTCCATAACTCATGCAGCCCTCATCTCCTGCCAGCCAAGTTTCACTTCATAAAGCAGACACACTCTTTTCCCTTATGTTAGTTTTAAACATAATGCCACCACAGCATGTTCCAAATTGCTTCCTGAATTCTTCCTTTGCTGTTCTGCTTTCAGTCATATCCTGCATGCCAGCCATACCAACCCTGACAGTATTTACTTTCTTATTGTTTGAGGTAATAATCATTCTGAGTTACAAAACAATTCTGAGCTACTTCCACAAACATACCTCCAGGCATTTTGTACAGTTAATGAATTCCAGTCAATGCAGAATAATTAACATTTACTATAAATATAACTTTGTCCTAAATGATTTTGCCCTTTGTGCTAGGAGAATGACAGAAGAAAAGCATGATTATTACTGCACAAAAATGAAAAAGTAGTTGGAGATTCTTTTGAACTTAACACAATAAAATTCTAATAGATGTATATTTTCAACATTAAGAAGAAGAAGACTCTAGTGCAGTGAATGATCTAATGCATATAAAACCACCTCAAGGACTTTGATAGATGAAACTCACCTGGACTGAAGGCCATCACAAGAGCACTGCACCTCTTAAAACCTATTACAATAATGTTTCCCTCCTAAACACTCCTAGAGTAACTGAAGTGATGTTTAGCCTTTATGTTGTTTGTCACTGAAGACAGACACACAGCATCACCCCTAAACAGCAGCTATACCTCAGGTGGTAGATTATTCAGTGGGTCAGCAGGCAAAGCAATGAATCCAGGCAGTAAGTTTCAATTTGCACCATGATCTATTGTTCTGTCTCCCCACTCTGAGAAACATGATTCATCTTAGATTGCAGCTGAATGGCACCACTAAATCCACTGCTGCTGACTCGCTGGTGGTCCTGTTAATTATTAAAGGGCCACACTCCTGCTGCATTGGGTGTGCATGGCCACGTTTTGGTAGCAGGGGGCAACAGGGGTGGCTTCTGTGAGAAGCTGCTGTAAGGTTTCCTCCATATCCAGCAGAGTAAATGCCAACCAACTCCAAGACAGATGTGCCACTGGCCAAGGCTTGGCCAATTAGAAATTATGATAATGCCTTTATGATAATATACTTAAGAAGAAAAACGATAAGTTATTGTACAGATGTAATTGTGGCCAGAGAAGAGTGGGGCAAGAATATGTGAGAGGAACAGCCTGGCAGATATCAAGGTCAGTGGAGAAGGAGGGGAGGAGGTGTTCCAGGCCATGCTGCAGACCACGGTGGGGCAGCCCTGCTCCTGCAGCCCATGGGGGTCCAAGGGGATGGAGAGATCTACCTGCAGCCCGTGGAGGAGCTGGACCCCACACTGGAGAAGGTGGATGCCTAAGACAAGGCTGTGAGCCCATGGTGGAGCAGGCTTCTGGCCTGCAGACCTGTGGATAGAGGAGCCCATGCTGGAGCAGGTTTCCTGGTAGGACTTGCACCTTGTTGGGGACCAACACTGGAGCAACCTGTCCTTGAAGGACTGCACCCCGTGGAAGAGTGACCCACAGGGCAACAGTTTGTGGAGAACTGCTGCCTGTTTGGGGGACTCACAGTGGAGAAGTTCATGGAGAACTGTCTCCTTTGGGAGACACTCCATGCTGGAGCAGAGGAAGAGCTCCTCACCCAGAGCAGAGATAAGAACAATGTGTGATGAAGTGACCGTAACCCGCATTCCCTGTCTCCCTGAGATGCTGGGGTACAGCAGGTAGAGCTGGGAAGGAGGGAGGGGTGGAGGGAAGGTGTTTCAAGGTCTGTTTTTCCTTCTCATTATTTTACTCTGATTTTGTTGGCAAAAAATTGAGATAATATCCCAAATCCGAGTCTGTCTTTCCTGTGATGGTAACTGGTGAGTGATCTTTCTGGTTCTTACCTCATCTCATGAACCCTTCATTATATTTTCTTACCCTGTCCAGCTGTGGAGGCGAGTGATAGAAAAGCCTTGGTGGGTGTCTGGCATCCAGCCAGGGTCAACCCACTACCTATGAATCATAGGTACTAGTGGGAAAACAAATTCAGCTCAGGATATAATTTGGTTGGCGTGATAGTCGTTATCAGAAAATTATATATTCTAATCAAGCAATCACCAAGTCTGACTCATATTTTATTTCTAGGGGTCCATCATGTTCCAGCTCCAGTCCCAGTTCTTATTTCCCTGGCACAGAAGAACATATGTGAGAGGAACAAGTTTATACAGCTCTTGGTAATCTTGATGGAAGTGTGCTATTACAGAACCACTGTGACCTAAACTTCCCACGGAAATTGGACTTAAGACAATAGGGCCACCTATTAACATATCTGGCCTGTTCTTAGTTCCTCCCTATAACTTTAAACTTTTGCTAAATTGCACTGGATTTGAGTCCAGGCCTCAAGCTTTGAGGTTATTATACTTTCAGACATTTTGTGAAAATCAAAAGCTGGGTAGAGGAGCCAGAGTTCCACTCCTTTGGGAAAAAAACAATTGTAACTCTGTTATGTGTATATCAGCCACCTGTATCACCATCAGGTGATACCTCATGTCTCAGCTGATATCTGCACACCATGAGAAAGCCCAAGACAGCACAGGTCATATTGTCTTGGGGACAGCACTGGCGGAAACTGGTGGTGAAGAATGAAACATGACCTCTATCTTTATTAAAAAAGTTGTATTTAAGTTTTGAACTCATTTGATTCACCAAACCAAATTAGTCCTTGGTTCCAAATTTCAGCTCATGCATGGTCAACCCTGTGAAGCAGCCCATCCATTACTGCTGGTGTTGGCAGACAGCTGCAGGCTTGTTTTTATGCAGCTTAGACCATTTGTGACAGCTTTGCATTAACTTAAAAAAAGACAATAAGCTGCATAACAAAATTAAATTTATTTTAAAACATTAACAAAATCACTCTCAGTTCCCTTCCAAGAAGTACATAACAGACTTTTCTTAGCCTCTTTTTAATGTGACAAAAGAGACAAAGAAACAAAATTAGTTAGTTAGCTCCAGTCCCATGACAGATTCATGGGACAGTCACCACCAGGACTTGAGAGCTTCATGATTGCCAGTGCATCTCTCCCTCCTCAGCCCATCTAGGCCTTCTGGCTGTGACAAAACTAGCAGCTGCCTGCAAAAACAAGCTGAAGGAAAGAGATAACAGCACCTGAATGCTACATAAACATCGGGATTGTGGTAGCTCTCTCTAATAACATAAACCAATTATGTTCTTCTGGCTCTGGTTTCCTTCTTAAAAAGGATTAGTCATAAGGTTATGCAGAATAAGGGAATTAGCCTTTCACCTCTGAAAAATGTAAGTTCAAATATTAGTGGAGGTCATGAATGAAAATCAGTTTCTTCCACTCCAGCTTGTGGTTATATATTAGGAAAGCACAACACAAATTGGCAGAACAGTCCCAGGAGAGGAACAGCAACAGCAGCTTGTGGTATACACAGAGTGTGTGTACATGTATTGTATACAAAGTACATATATAAATATAACCACTTACACTAAAGAATGGGGAAGGTGGAATAAGAGACCATGTTTACAGATAGGATGGCTTCAAAATGTTTTGAAATTCAACACGGAGTCCTAATCAAGAGATCTGACGTGTAGCTTTAGTCCTGCGATAACCCTTGGAATAATCTTCCCCAAGAAATCTTCCCCTTTAATCACCTCACACTGCAATACCTAGCATAAGCTAGTCCTCAAAGCTCCTCTTCAGTTTCAGCAGAGAGACATGCACAAGGTTATCTATTCCACCTACTTCCAAACCCATCCAATGATTACAGGACAATAAATGTTCACAATCCTTGGGAAGCTGATCTCGTTTCTCTCTCTCTCTTAGTTTGAGATGTACTAAACCTAAATCCCTTCCCACTCCACATCTCTGTTTTGTCCAATATACCAATTAAAGCTTCAAAAATGGGTGACTCTTTTCACTGAAAATTCACAGCAGAAGGATCCTCTTCTGTGCCATGGAAATTCAGTGTGACTAAAACATCAATAAATTATTGAGACTAAGATGGCAGATCTCATTTTATGAGCAATTTCCAGCAGGTAAAAAGGGGTTGGAAAATTATGGACAACAAAATAACCTTCCTCTAACTAAGGCTTTGATTTCTATATTAAAAGTATTAACATTGCATGGAAAAGATGAAACCCAGACCAGAAAGTGTTGATAAGTGAATATTCTGTTCCTACAGAAAAGAAAGACCCTTCTTGAGAGAGAAGATACACCCTTTCTGTACAGGATCATGACAGCAGTGGACAAGAACACAGACTTTCATTTAAACAGTGGGCTCAAGTTGACTTAAAAATATAGACTTATATTAAAAAAATCCCAAATTGTATAGAAATTGAAGAGGTATAAAAGGTATAAGACTCCAGCCTCTGCCATGGTGTACACAGTGAGAACACTCAACTCAAACAGAGATAGTTAAAAGTAGGAACACTATTTGGAAACTGTGCATTTTAGCTCTAAGTGTCCCTTGGTTTTGTAGAAATGTGTGCTGAAATAACAAACATCGAGAAGATATAATTTCTTCTTCTGTGGAATACCTGAAATTCAAGAGATTTTGCCAAAGGGATCCTCTGTCCTGAAATTTCATTTGCACTCATGAAAAGTTTTGACTTCTGTGACCAGTTACAGATTCAGAAAGTCAAATCAACAAATCACAGAGAACAAAGTGCTTGAATGTATATCCAGGAAGCAGTCATTTGTCTTCAGAATGAACAGGAAAAAAAAAAAAAAAAAAAGACAAACAAGAGAGTTTAGCCTCAGGCAGCAGTGCAATGCATGGAATATTTGATTGCTCCACCATTCAGGCAATTCCTGGTCTTACCCTGCAAAACAAATACAGCTTGCCTTTAGAAAACTTTAGATTGCTTTCAAAAAGAAACACAAGACATGGCTAATTTTCCTAGACATAGTAGAAAATTTCCCCAGAATTAAAAATATAAAGGTCTTAACAATCCAACTGTGAAGAATATATCTCTTCCTTTGAGATGGAGAGCTTTCTGCAACAATGAGTTATTTCATAACAACTGCAACAATCAATAGGCTTAAAAACCTATTTCACTTCCAAAGAGCATTTGGTTAATTGGAAATAAGGCTACTAAAAAGCTGAGTAAGATCATCCACAGATCGTTTAATGCATCTTAATCAATCATTTCACAAATGAAATAAGATTAACATTCATAATTTATCCTTTGAGAGACAACACTAAATAATAATTCCAATTTATGTTACTGATACTAATGAAGAGAGTGGAAATTCAGAGTAGATAAAGAACATGTTTTTTACAGGTTGCTGAGGCAGGAAATGTACCAGTTTTATTCCTATCTGCCTGTTTTTCTACTCTCAAATGCCAGTGCATCCACAGAAGTCAGACTCTTGTTCCAAAGCCAGAACACTAACTCTGTTTCACATTTTGTGGCAGGCTCATACTTCAGGCCAAGCTCAGGCCATAGCTTTCTAATTTTTCTCTAAATCACTTGGTACACTTTTGGGAGTTATTAAATGAAGTGAGCAATGATACATAACAATTGTGTGTGACAGGGAGAAATACATTGTTCCTCTTTTGGGGACAAACTGCAAACCTGGATAATGCCAGAAGCAAAGCCTACCTTGAAAAGCCACATTTATGCTCAGGGGCAGTTTAAGCTTTCGACAAACAATTAAAGATAAATCCTGTAGTAATGACAGACAACAAAATGGTACAGCTCTCCTGAAAGCACTTACACAGATTCTGGAAAGATGCCCAGAAAGAGCCTCAGGCATGAAAATAAATGATAATATGTGTAAGTTTCCCATAACAAGTCCAAAAGTCTAGAGTAGTACATAGATAATGGGCAGCGAGAATAACAACTTTCTGAAAGGGGAGATTGGAACAGAGGCAGATAAAGGGAAACACTGTAACACAAAAGTTATTCTTAAACTATTCTTAATGATCATTATTCATTGGTGAAAAATCCTCCTTTGCACTGATGAAAACAGAAAATAGACATTTCCTTGGATCAGCTACCTTTTCAACTTCTGGAGAAAGAAAAAGGAAAATCAAGTGAACTCTCACTTCTATCAAGAATGACCCTGTCCTGTCAAGTTGCAGTTATTACTTTCCTATATCAGAACTGGAAAATAACTATTTAGGAGTGATAATTCTCAGAAGAAGGTTCTTCTTTGGTCCAAGCCATGAAGCTGTGATAACTCCGTTCTAGTTTGAAAAGGACCATGTTGCCTTACATATTGCCTACATTAAAGAGAAAGCATCTGGAGTAGGGTTGTTTGTTTTTGTTTTTGTTTTTTTTTAAATCAGCGTAAATTAGACTGGCACAAAAATCCACATGCATGATTCTATGTTCACTCCAACCAGGACTACTTCAGCTTCTCTAAAATTGCCCAGGATTTTAAACTGAACAATAAACTATTTCTAAAAAAAAACCAAAAACCCACAAAGTAATCCTTAGCATTTTGATTACACCAGTGCACGCTAAGCCTCAAAGAAGAAATGAGCCACAATAAGTTATTTACCGTTAGAAAAGACAGAAACTTGTCCTGTTTTTCCAAACTAACGCCACAAGGCAGGTTACCTCAGGATCTAATTCTTGAAAAACTGAGGGGCATACCTTCCTCTGAAAGCAGGACAACCATGCAGCGTGACCTGGATGGCTTGAAAACAATGTGAAGTAGGGCACAAAACCCTCCCGAGTTACGTCTGCTGAGAGGAGCCCTAATTGCCGGCCCCCGCTGTGCGAGCCCGGTGTCACAGTGCCAGCGGCACGTGGCGGCTGTGCCACGCCGCCAGCCAGGCACGGCGACAGGCGGGCTGTGCCCTCCTCTGCCGCACGCCTCTCGCTTGTTTATTTAATGCAAATGAGCATATGGTAGCTGTCACTTTGAGGGGCCAAAAGGAAACGATATGTTTCAAGCTTAATTGCAGAGTGAAGCCCGTCGGTGCCCTTCTGTCGGCCCCGCAGCTTGAAAGGGAAATCCCGCGGAGCGCGCCCGGCTTCCGAAGCCGACATGGGCGCGGGCACGTCCCGTCTGTGGCGCTCGCACTTATCGCCCCACGGGCGCTGCCCTTACTCTCGACCTGACCGCTATGTTCAAACGCGAGGCACAAGGCCACGGCGAAGGCAGTGTACGACCCCTTCAGATCTGCTGCCAGGCCGACGGGAGGAATGTGCCAGGAACACTCGTCTGGGCGCACCGTGTGCCTGGCGGCGAGAGAGGCGGGGGGAGCGCTGGCCTTGCGCTGACGGGAACGCCGCGGTCCGAGCCGCGGGGCAGGGAAAAAACAATCAAACCAACTCCCCAGAACCAAAACACAAACAACCCCCAAACAAGCCTCTCCCGGCAGCGGATGGCGGATGTTCGCGGCTGAGCCCGGGGGCAGGAGCAATGTTTTGGGATAAGGGCTTCTCCGCCGCCCTCGCCTGCTCCCGCGGCTCTCCGGCCACGCAAGCTGTCACCGGGGATGGCCGACGCGGCTGCCTCCGCGACCCGCGGATGCTGCCCCCGCCCCTCCCGCTCCGCTCCGCGCCGCCCGTTCCCGCCGGCCGCCGCCGCCGCCGCCGCCCCCTCCTCCCTCCCTCCCTCGGCAGGCGGGGCTGGGCCCGCCCCCGGGCTTCCCCCGCTGCCCGCGAAAGAGGAGGGGGCTCTGGCACCGCCCCATCCCCGCCCCTCCCGGCGGAGCAGAGCCCGGCGCGCCCCTTAAAGCCGTTCCCGCCCGCCCGCGCAGCCAGTCCGCGGGGCCGCCGCCGGTCACCGCGGGGAGGCGCCGGGACGGGGTGGCCGCGATGCTGGAGAACGGCTCCCTGAGGAACTGCTGTGACCCGGGCGGGCGCGGCCGCCTCGGCTTGGCTGAACGGGAGGCGGCGGCGGCGGGCGCCCCGCGGCCCGCCTGGGTGGTGCCGGTGCTGTCCAGCGTGCTGATCTTCACCACCGTGGTGGACATCCTGGGCAACCTCTTGGTCATCCTCTCCGTCTTCAGGAACCGCAAGCTTCGGAACTCAGGTAAGGGCTTGACCCCCGCACCCTGCCCTGGCGGTGGCAGGGAGCAGCGAGCGCCCGGAGTCCCGCCGCTATCCTGGTCCTCACCTCCAGCTGTCCTGAGGAGTCCAGCCGGCTGGTCGAGTCCGTGCGGGCCGCCCACTGAAGGCGGGGGACCAGAGCCCCCATCCATGGGTTCTTGCCCTGTGCAGGGACCCCCAGGCGCTCAGTCACTCTTCCCAGCGCACCGTCTCTGCGGTCCCCTCGGGCTCCATCCCGCCCCCCGTCCGGGAGCGCAGGTCGTTCAGGGGTTCCTAATGAGGCGTTATGTGGTCTCTATGGAGCTCCCGAGGAAGGGAATTGGTGCCATCCGGCGACAAAAAGCGTGCCCAAAGCCATCGGAGGAGTGAAGGAGGAGCTTTTAAAACTTGCTCAAGAGTCCTAAAGATATGGTGCTGTGCAAGCTCAGCCCGCTCTCTGGAGCCCGCATCAGAGCTCACGGTAGTCTTCACGAAATCGCCTTCTTGTCTCCTCATCACATATCCTTTAACCAGAACGCTACAAATAAATTGCGGTGTTGTCTTTGAATCGTGTCTACAGTTTCTCCTTGTGTGTGCTAGAATGTTGCTCTGCGGTTTTTACTTGCTAAAAGTCCTGGCTTTAATCTCCTCATCTCGGCCGGGCTGGTTACAACGTGATTCAAACTACAAAACTCTCTAGTTTCTCACCAACTTCTCTGATTTGCCTCCTGGCCCTGATTCGCGCACGTCCCGCTGCGTGCGGATCCTACAGTCCCCTCCGGCTCCCTCCATCGTTGGAGCCGATTGTTCCCTGATGCGCAGAGCTGGGCACACCCGCACTCGGCTGGATTCTGGGTGTCGGTGCAGTATAAAGTGCTACCCCCGAAATTGTGGTGCGTCTACTATAGTACTTATAGTACTTAGCTGTTCCCGGAACTCCTCATTCCTTAGAGACTCGAGTTCCCTCGTTTTCCATGCGCACGCAGGTCGGGGTAACCAAACTTTGCTGGGAGCTGGCAGGAGTCTGAAGCACTGTGCTCCCCGCACTCGGAGCCAGCGGGTTCTGCCATCGATCCCCTGTGTCAGCGCGTGCTCCTTTGCCACCGAGAAGGAGGCAGAGCGGCTGGCTTGTTTCTCCTGAGGATGGTGGGGGTGTTGGTTTGTTTTTTTTTTTTAACCAATGTCGCTTCCCAAGCGCTGTCGTGTCTCACGTGCGGTGACTAGAGCTCCTGCTAAAGGGGAACAGGCGCTCGTTCGCTCTTGCTCTAAGTTAAATCGTACTTAGGGGCAAAAACAGTTTATGGAGGGGTAACTCTTGAGCTCCCCAATCGCTGCACGTCTAGCTGCAGGCGGGAGATGCCGGCAAGTCCCGTTTACACGGGGCTGAGAGATCACACTGCCCCGAGCAGCACCGAACCTGAGAACGTCTGGAAGGGTGTTTTGGCTGAGCGAGGGAAGACGTGGGGCGTCTATTGCTGGTCCGTGCGCTTGTGCTTGGGCTGTCTGTCCCGGGGAAGCAACCCGAGAGAAGCAGAGCCGTGCCGAGGCCGGCAGTGCAGCACGCCCCGGAGCCGGGGCTCTGCGTGCCCCGAGCGGGACCGCGGCCGCCGGGCAGCGCCGGGCGCTGCCCCGAGCGAGCGGAGGGGGGCTGGGCTGGGCTGGGCTGGGCTGGGCTGGGCGCAGCGGCCGGGCACGGAGTCCCGCGGGACCCGCCGTGACTCATCGGGGCTCTCCCGGCCCCCTCGGAGCCGGGGGAAGGCAAGTTCCCGAGGGATTGGCTCCTGAACTCCAGGGGGAGGAAGCGCCCGGGAAACAGGCTCTCGCTGGAGGGGGCGGCCGGCCCGAGGCACCAAATCCCGTCCAGGGGGGGAGGAAGAGAGAGACTCTCTTCTGAAACGTTCCCTTCATCGAAACAGCAGCTAAGGGAAGTTTGAACTTGAAGAGAGTGATGTCTGGAAGAGTAAGTTTCAAGATATTGATCAAAGTACTCTGTGGCACGCTGGGACTGTTGGGGGAAAAAACCCCAAACCCCAAAAAAACCCCAAAAACCCCCTAAACAACACCACAAAAAAAAAAAAAAAAAAAAAAAAAAAACCAAAAAAATCACCCAAACGTAGTCTTCTTACCTTGTTCAAATACCTGCTAATTGATCTCCTTTTAGGATAATCCTCAATGTGATGTCACTGACCCTGTCCCAAAGATCTCTTTATCTTTGATAAGTACTGTGAAAAACAGCAGGGAATTATTTCTGCATGATCTTTATAAGGTTAAATACCTTTTTAATTGCCAGTGCTTAGTTTTACATCGGGGAGACGTGACTCTGCACCTGAAACTAAAAGGGCATAGTTTGGTAAATGTCTACAAAAGTCTTTTCAGGAAAAATTTCTTAGGGAGGAAGCAGAGTGGAAGAGGTTTGGAAACTGATGTGGGTGGAGTGATAGAGGGGATGGGAAAGCGGCAGAGAGCTAAGGCAGTACTTGCCTTAGCCTCTGACAAAGAAAGATGGAAAAGCAGGTGGACTTGCAGGTTTCTATTCTGAGCAAACAAGAAACGACGTGTTTGTTCCTGCAAGGGGAGTGAATGCAGTAGAAAGTGAAAGGGTGAGGAAAAACGGCATGAAAGGAGTTAGACCTTGTCAGAGAAGAAAAAGATGAAGTTAGGGGAATGGTTATGACAGGAAGACATCCAGATGATCGAAGGAAAAAGGAAGAGCTATACATCATGAGCACTCGGTTCCCTTTGAAGAAGTTAGTGAGAGATTCTTCTTAGATGAGAGTTTGGGACTTCAAATAAGTCACAGGTGTATAAGGAATAAATTAACCAGCTTTGCCTAGTTCTGTGGCACAAGAAGTAATCATACCTTCAGAAAGCAATACAGGTCTAGCAGTTTTTCCAGGATTTACCAACACTATTCTGTTCTAGACTTCACAGAGAGAAGTTTCTGATAACTGGAAACAATGTAGTTATGCATCACCATCCTTAAAATTAAAGCATGACCAAAACTATTCTAATGCTGTTATATATTGGGAGGTGCAAGAATGGAGTGAAATAAAATGACCTATTAGCCATTGGGCTTGTATCCTCTTATGTTCAGCAGGAGAGAAATAAAGAATAGATAGGATTGGTGTTTCTGGACATTGCTCGTTCACTCCTCAAAAGTGGGATTTTTGCCACCCTTAAAATAGAATGATTGTTTCAGATCACACAGGAGTCTCTTTCCCACATTTAAATTTGGTTTGGGGGAAAATCTGTGAAGACTCTTCCAAGTAATGCATAGCATAATTGGTATGAATCAACATGCTTGTCTTACATAACTGCCCCCAATCTTTCTGTGAGAGGCTGAGCAACTTCTGATCTCTGAAAGTGATTTAATTTACAGAAATTAATGCTTTTATCAGTTCTAATTTGGGAAGAGAGCAATTTCATCTAACATACTATAAAATTAAATAAAACTTTGTATGTGGAAATAATAAGATTAAAACAGCTTGCCTTTCTATTTGAAATGCCAAATGTGTTCTGAATTTTTAGAAACAATTATTGATTTTGTGTGTCTTCAATTAAACATGCCCAGTTGATGGCAGCTTTTACATTGCTGAACTTTTGAAGTGTTAAAGTTTACATGAGCTCAACAACCACTGCTGGATGATCAAGTATCCTGAAGATGCCTCAAGTAAATCAAAGCCACTAGATGCTTTTAAGAACTTTAAAGATACTTTTGTACAGCTGTAGCTATAAACATAACATTATGGGCTGGGGTAAGAACCTGGTAGGAAACACTCTAGAAAGTGGGAACCAGCAAGGCATCTCCCAGAGGACAGAGATAAAGCAAACCATTTATACTTCATTGGCCCTAAAGCCAGCATAAAATCAGTGAGAAGTGAGAATTAGGCACATTAACTCAATATCATTTCAAATAGTAATGAGGTCTTGGGACCCTTTGACTTTTGGCAGAATATTAATATTAACCTTGGTGCATTGCCAAAGAATGCATTAGTGGAAAGTGGTATTTTTAGTGCATTTTGTCAGCCCTCCTCACCCTCTCCACTATTTTCCTTTCTATATATATCAGCTAACACAGCACAGTGGGACTCTGATTTCCATTTGAATAGCAAGGTGCTGTTGCAACACAAATTAAATCAAAATTCATGTTTCTTTCACCTGTAAGAGCATCAGTGTATTCACATGTTTAGTTCTGTCTAATGTGTATGTGGCTCTAGAGATGGACAATGCTTCTCATATGGACATCGGTACAAAATAAACAATCCTGCACGTAGGATTATAATATTGGTACTTACCCATCTACTAAATAAACTTGTTCAGCAATATAAGCAAGTCTTGTAGTATTTTTCCATGCTCTTTCCCTTTCCATAGCCTTCACTCCACATCTCTGTGATGCAGCTGAAGGTAAGTTATCCCCATTGTTAAATGCTGTTTTCAGTTTTCTTCATCTCCTTGGCCACACCAGATCTCTTTCCCTCCTTTATTCCTCTGCTATTATTTTTCCTGTCCACTGGAATACAGGATAGTTATTTCCTGCGATGGAATCCATCTCTTACAAAATGACAGTGGAGAAGCCTGTTTCTGAAACCACTTGGACAAATTGTCCTTTAATACCAGCAGTGACGCTGACAAGAACATATTTTGATGAGCAGATTGTGAGATCCCACTGTGATGGTTTCAGCTTTTGTACTCCTCATTTCTTGAATTCTGGATCCACAGAATTCTTAGCTCCAGGACTGGGTGTGTTTGGCTTTCATATTCTCTCTCACATTCGCCTTAAAGGTGCTCAATGCTAAGAAATTGATGGGAACGTAGCTTCAACATTCACAAAAGTTCATTGAACCCAACACTTAGAGTAAAGGTCTTCTATCTCTTACCACGATTCAAACTCATTTTTACTTTATTTTAACTTTTTGATAATTAGCTCCTTACTTAGAGTGGATATCTTTATTTGTAGAATTACAATTGTAATTTAATTTGAATGGATTATTTCTCCACCTGCTGAGAACTTTTCTGCAATATTAATGGGGAGTAAACAAATGTTTACCCCTCAACCTTTTTTTTTTTTTCTGTAGTAGACAAGTCAAATACTTTTAGTTTCCTCTAAGTAGCTGAGTTCTTAATTTTCCTGGGGGTTTTAGGCCTTTACAAACTAAATTAATCTGTTTTAAACAGAAAACTGACCTGTTCACAGTAATGCAGATGAAGTACCAATAATACTCTCAAGAAAATATTAACATTCTATTCTGCTCTAGTCCTTTCCTGGATAGACAAAATGGACCTGGCATGCCTTGAAGACCCATTTTCCTTTTATGTGGTAGCATAATATGGGTGACTGTTCTTGGTGCAGTCACTTGCTGATGCAGCTCTTCTTTTTCTTTTGTTATATAATTATTCCTTCAGTGCCTGACCTCATATCTCATGTTATTATACTCTATCCACTTTCTGGTCTTTTAGTCCTCAAGCAAAAAAAGATCTTGACATGTCCGTGTATCAGTAGGCTCTCAACTTTGTATTATCACAAAATTTCATCAGTTGTCTTTGGGTTTTGTGATGTAATACTTCTGAAACAGACAAAATTAGTTCAATGTAGGTTATCTCCCTCCGGTCCAACAATTTTTCTTTCATCATTGTCCAGGAAGTGGTAGCAACAGACTGTAAGTGGTACCCTGGTGATTCCAAGGCTAGATCTGTTGAGAGCAACCTCCCAGATCCAGAAAGTCCAAGTCCAGCTTTTATTAAATAAAGATGATCAGATTACTTGGTACAGCCACTTTGTATAAGTTCACATTAATTTATTCCATTGGTCTATACATGCATCTTTAATTTTCCTATCCCTCCAAGTTTGTCTCTTCAGTCTTGGCTAGAACTGAGATTAAGAACCCAAACAGTTCTCAATTCATTCTTCCTTTTCAACAATTTCCCACCTTGAATAAAGGGGACATGTTAACACATACTCTATGGTAGACAAATGAATCTTCCAGAGGTGGCAACACTGGTTTGCTTCTCTTATTACTCCCTGACTAATTGCTTTTCTGACTTACTGCAAGCACCATTCATGCCAAAAGAAGCAGCATTTGTGCAGCACCATAGCAAAGGAGGAGGAAATGGGTAGTAAAATGTGAGAGCACCACAGCTGCAAGTGAGTCATGGCAACACTGCTCTTTGGGATGCATGTGGGAGCCAAGCTCTGAGAGAAATCAAATCACTCAAGCCTGAGAGAAATCTGCACTTCCCTACAGGCAGTGAGGACTAGAGAACATTTCAGCCCCTTTTTACAGGTCCCACATGTAGCTCTCAATACTTTCAGAACACAACACTATCTCTGAGATAACAGATGTTAAAAAATTCCTGCCAATAAGTTTAATCAACCTTTCCAATATTTTCGCTTTATTGTTGTGTAGATATGCTAATTCCTCACCTGTCAGCCTGCTTTGTCCCCAAGACCACCATTTTTGTCCTTATTAAAAGGTCTAGCAAAATCTTTCTTCAAACCGGGAGCCATTTTAACTCAATTTTCAGGGTCCTCCTCCCCCAGTAACTTCTTTCCTTTCCTCTTTTTTGCTGTGCTGAAAACACATTTTAGTAACTTTAGAAATCTTTGTGAAGTCAAAGAAATTTAGGGGGTTAGTTTCCATTTTATCAATTCTTGCTCTCTCTAGCAGTTTTCTTGGTGGACATATCTTTTACTTCTAGCCTCATTTGTTGTCCTTACTGAGACAACTTCTTCTCCATCTAGATCTGGAACTCTTTTTATATTTCTTCCTCTTTTGGATGCAAGTGAAAGAGAATATTTTTGTACCTTTAATATGAAGAAATGCCAACATTCCTCCACATTCAAGTCCCTAAGCTCCTCAATAGAGCTGATTTCACTTTCCTAATTAGCTTCTTTTATTTATCAAAATGTGCAAGCCCCCTTCTTAGCTGTGTCTGCTTTGTTTATTCTTGTATTTAATTTAACCAAAATAATCTCATCTACTTTCAATACAACCTTATTTTCTATGGCAGGCTCTTCAGGGATGTCTTTGTTCTTTATGAAAACAAAGGCTGGGGTATATTGGGAAATAGACTCTGAATTGAAGAAATCTGCTGGGTGTATGTCCAGAACTCAGCTGCCATTTCAGTGCTTATTTTCCCCTTTACATATGAGGACCTGCATTGTTAAATTGGCTTCATTAATGTTTTCCTCCTAAAAGGAAGGTGTTCTCATCCAATTTCAGGTTTCTTCATTCTTCATTGCACATTGTCTTTGCAACTCTTCCCCAGTGTAATTTTGTCTTTTACCAGGATATTCTCTCTCTCTCTCAATCTCTCTCTTCATTCTCCTTCTTTTATGAAGACAATGGACCTTTTGGTTGGCATTTCTCTTCTCTGATCACTGGTGCAATTCCATTCTAACAGAATTGTTTCCATAAAGTTTTATTTTTATTTCTCACTGGTTTTGGATCCCCTATTTTATTGCATAGGTTCCTGGCACCCTTTAACTGACTCTACTGCTTTTTATATTACCACTCCAGTTGAACTCTGCAATGTTTGAGCTCCTGTTTTCTATATTTTTTGCCACCACCTTCCTGAAGCCAAAATTCCCTTGCCCTGGGTGTTAAATGAAGAAACTATATGGTTTCTTCTCAAGCTCTCTTCCCATCTCTCAACTTCAAATTCTTTTTATTCATTCTGCCAGCTTGGATTGCAAGCTGGTATCCCATATGCTTAGGTGAAGTCTGTCCATGAAGATATGAAACCTCCCCATGAAGATATGAAACCTCTTCCCAGAAAATACCTCCAAATGATCAATACTCCAAATCTTTCTATATAACTTCTAGAACTATTCAGTCATGTGCCTGTGACTCATCTCATAATTCTAATTATGCTTCTATTCTCTTCATGGAGAGGAAACAGAATAAGTTCATCACCAATTCCATCCTCTTTTCTGTGAGACTTGGTTCAAACAGTAACCAAATGTGAATATAAGTCTTCAAAGTTACTTATAAAATAATAACTCTAAACTTTGTTAATCTGTAACTAAATCCAAAAGTAGAAGAGCAAAGTGAAAAGCCAGTATTACTAATTCGCCAAATAAGAAAATTTCTTTAAAAAAGAAGGTGAATCTTGCAGGTAAATTTAGAAAAAAATGAAAAGTGGAAACCTAAGATTGTTCTAGAAGAGAAAAAATCGGAAGGATACAGAATTTTAAATTATTTCAGAAATAGAAAGTTTGTAAGGTAATTATGATCCTAGAGGAATTGAAAGTATTTAGGAGTACAGAAACATCATAAAGTAGAAAAATAACTTCTCTATCAATCTGCGTCATAGGGAATGCTGTTAAGGGTAAAATTGTAACTTAGTGCAGGTTATTCTGCAGCCATAGGGTATTTTGAATCTTCCTTTGAAGTACTTGGCAACACATTATTGCCAAGTTATCATTGTTCTGAATTATCATTTACTTTATCCTGTACGGTAAGTATTCCATTTATTGATAAGCAAAAAAGAAGTTTATTGCCAAGATCAGGTCCAAGGTACTTTTATTTTAGAATGTAATATTAAGTCCTATTCCACTTAATAAGTGGAGCTATTGGTATGCTTATCTTTAGAGGAAATAGAATGATAAGGATTTATTTGAGCTGCAGAAGTATGTTTTCCTGAACTTGTAACAAAGAATCTAAGGGTGTATTTATGTCATGTATTTCATTTGGCACACATCCACGCTACCTATGTTTCAAGGGAAGGAAAACCAAAGGATGCTGTTTGTGCAATACTTTTCCTGCAATTCTGTATTCAGGCTCCCCTTTAGGCCTAGTCTAACACAGTCACACAGCTCTTGCTTTTTTTTTTTTTTTTTTTTTTTTTTGCCAGCTCAGAGTATGGATAAGTTTCTTTCATCTCCTTGATATAACCAACACAAACGTACTCTCAGAGACAGGAAATTAGAAGGAGCTCTTAGCAGCTGTATTGTGGCAGTTCCAATGGGTCTTAGGAGCACTCCCTTTCCTGCCAGCTCTCTCCTGGACTCTGGACTGACATTCCTTTTTCAAGACTGACTGTATGAGGAATGACCTCTCTGCAGTAAAGCTCTATTCTTGGATGGACCAGCAGAAGCAATTCAAGGATTCATGGTGCTCTCTGGCACAATCAGTGAGAGCTGAGACCAAACCTCCCCACAGAGCACTAGGACAACTCATTTTAAAAGACTGATTTTCCCATCTATCTTAGCCCATATATATTCACCAGATTACTTTAATCATTGTGTTGAGGATGTTATAGGAGACTACTCTCATTCCATTAAATCAGTGACAACCTGTTCTCTGCCTCTAGGAGTAAATTCTACTCCTACTCCAATTCAGATATATTATGAGTACCACTACCTTCAGGTATGCTTCAGATTTTGGCTTCTTAGAAGTTTTCTTTTACCAGTGCATATTGGTGCCTTAAACTGGCAAGTACATTGCCTCGTTGCCAAGAACACATATGAAGACAGCCATGTTATCCTCAGCTGATAAAACCATTTTTTTCATTTGCAGAAAGGAATGCTAATGCTACAATTTTCATCTTCCTAAAAATGAATCTGAGCAGTTGTTCTGCTTTTTTAACTTTCCACCTTGATATGGGCATAAAACAGATTTCCTGACAGCAAAATCCCACCAAAACATGTTTAAATCACTGTGGGTGCAACACTGTGGTGTGTCCTCCCTAACAACAGCAGCTGCTTTAGAATCTTCTCTTTTACTTATGATCTCCCCTCTGATAAGGACTGAGCTATATCAGAGTCATCATTTTCCTGACATTTCAGCTGCATATAGGACAGCTACATCTTGACATGAAAACAAATAAAAACACCTTAAATACATTTATCAAATTACTAGAATCCTGACTGTTTGGATTCTTTTTTAAATTATTTATCAATTGTAGAGGTATTTGATTACACTGTTTAATAAATGCTGCTTAAATTATGTCTGCAGAAAAAACATAACCCTTCTGACAGACTTACTAATTTTTTCAGCTGTGTTTTATGGACTTGGATCAGTTTCAATGTTTAAACGCCTTATGAAGATGATAAGAATTTATATGATAATTCCATTTATATTGTCATCTTTTTGCTATAGAACAACATCTGCTTACCTGTTGGTTTATATTGCCTTATTTGTTCAATGTAGGCAATAATTGCTGTCAGAAGATAGCACATGCAGCTCCTGGAACTAACAGTCTGACTAACAAGAAAAATATCCACTTGGTATCTCAGCCCTTGTAAATATAATTATGTTAACTAATTGTAAGTTTAGAACTAGCAGCAAATTGTAAAATATATCACTGCAAAGAAGACAGGGACCAATAAGCGGCATCCTCAGGTGTCTGTGATTTGCTCCAATGCTGCCCAAAATTCTCAGTGTCCTCTCATTCTAATGCCAGTTCCATTTTTCCAAATAATTCAAGTATACACAGCATTTCATTTGAGTGCAAATAGGGAAAAGAACCTTTTGTGAGAAGGTATTCAATACCAACATCAATACCAATATAATCAATCTAGATATTTTTATGTGCTAATTTTTTATTCAAGTAAAAATAACCTACTTTTTGAATATTACCCACAGTTAGATGAAAAAAGTGTCTATTCAAGGTGCCCATTCTGTGCAGATCCCGTCCATGATGAAATTCATTAGAGTTGTGATGCTTAGGACCATTAAAATATGTTCTTAGAAGTAGTCAACTATAATCAGATTTTCTACTGAGAAATAAAAGGCTGTTATATTAAAACATGCTGCTTTTCTTCAAGACAGCATAGTCACTACATGCCATCTGGGAGTTGTCCATCCCTCCTTTCTGTGGACTGCCACTTAAGGTCCTTAAGAGTCTTGGGAATATATTCAAGAGACTAAACATTCCAACCAGCTTGCTTGAAATCAGTTGTTACTCACTGGAATGCACAGGGTGTAATTTTTGCATTGTTAGAGAGGAAAAAAAAATACTAATAGGGGACTGGTATCTTTGTATGCCTTTGTCTTGTTATGTTAGTGGACATGACAGGAAGAATATTTAAAATTCAAACTTCCCTCCCCCAAGTCAGATAGTACTCCATTATACTCCAGGTGTTTTACTGGCATGAAACATAGTGTCAGAAAGTAAGTGCTGTGCTGTGCAAATTGAGAGCACTCCTACTCAAGGACAAGACGTGTCCCTAAAATATTTTTAAAGCAACTGCAAAAGTAACTGTTATTTGATTCACAGGTGGGGTTAGAGCCTGTGGACAAAAGATTACTTTCTGAATTAGTTTTCATGTTAAGCAAGCCTCTCCTTACATTTTTTATTCTTCCCTTTGCAGTCATTGGAAGCAAAATGTGTAAAATATTAATCAGATGTTAAGGCAGGCTTTGTAAAAGGATGGTGTAACAATATTGATTTGCCTTGAAAAAATTATCTACTGGTAAGTGGGTTGAAAGAGCTTACAAAATTTTACCCATGATTGTGTTGCGGGGTATGAAACCTCAACTGCACAATCCAGAGTCCAGTTGCAGCACTCGACATCTGTTGTTTCAAAGTAGAAGAAAAGTTAACTAATTTGAGGTCCTGTAATTATGCCTCTGGTTGGATAATCTGAAAACAATAGAATCTTCTTTAGTCACTCTTATGAAACACCTGGTATGCTAGGACCATAAAGACTGTAAAACTTGCTGTACAGCCAGCTTCCTGGTTGAAGATGAAGCAAGAAAATCTGCTCTGCTGATGGAGAGCAAACACAATAGTGAAGTAGGTGACCTTCAAACACTCTCAAACATTCTCATGTAGTGTGTATATATATATATATATATATATATATATATATATATATATATATATATATATATATGAATATACTACTACATGAGAATATATAAATTAAATAAATATAGTGATTTCCATTTGAGCTCAGCTTAGTAAAAGCCATATTGGTTTACTCCAGTTTGCAACTGTATTGATGGACTAAAGGAGGTGTGACTCAGTAGGTTAGGCAGACAGAAGTCACCCACAGCTCTCTTTCTGGGTCACAGGCCACCAGGTCACTCATGGGGGTGGGCTAGCTAGAACTGTCACAAGGAGCTAGTCTGAAAGTCTGGTTGCTGTCAGTTCACAGTGCTCAAAGGTCATCAGAACAGCATGGGGAACATGCAGAATCTAGGTTAGATTCTTCTAACCTAGTAGGTGAGTATCTAGATGAGGAGGAGCATCCTAGCCTTGCTAAAGACAGTGGGAATTGCTTTCTGAAAATGATTTTGCTAGGAGCTGCTGCCTCCTGCCTCTTTCTGTGCAGCCTTTACCAGACTCCACACTCCACCCCCACAGAGTTCTGTACCTTCACTGGGATGTAGATTTACTGGTCTGGAAATGTTTCTTGGCCCAGGTTCTGTGTTTGGCTCAGACTATTTTGTCCGCTCAAAGATTGTTCAAAAAGTTCACAAAGAATCTGAAGGCAGAAGAATAAGAAAAACAAAGCCCCATTTATTCCAATCTGCGCTGGGGCCTCTTCTTCTGACCAAGCAAGTCTAGCTCATTGTTAATTACCATGTCTGGTCTCTGCATGCACAGTAACAGATATGATCTTAAGTACCTTCTGATATTTAGTAGATCAAGAAGACTCCTCATCTGTCACAAAATTGACAGCATCTTGCCTCTATTCCCTAGCGAAAACGGTAAATATCCTGTACACTGGTTCCTTACTGGAACAGGTCACCCTGAGAGGTTGTTGAGTGTCTGTGGCTGTAGACAGTGAAAGGCTGACTGGACATGGCCCTGAACAACCCACTATAGTCTATCCCTCTTTGAATGGGAGGGTTGGACTAGATGAACTCCAGAGATCAGTTCCAGCTTTCGTAGTTCTATGGCTACACTGGCAGCATGCCTATCACCCCTCATTTACCTATCTCAACAATATCATGACTTGCAGGCCCAGCCACAGTAGAGTTGTTGTCTTGTCATTTTTCAAGGCTTCTACTGGCTCTCAGAAAAGACCTTGATTCAGCAAATGATCATTACACACTTTGTCCGTATTGAATTGGAACACAAAGCAGCTAATACTTCAGAAGAGAATACACAATCATCTTCTGTAAAAGCATTTTATTTATTCATCTGTTCACATGCTGTTTACAAACCTATGAGTATCATTATAAGATGAATCATATCACTGTGCTTTGCTTTAAGACCTTGTTTCCAAAAGAAGCAGATGGCAGAGACTGACAACAGCTTCTGAAGACATTCATCTCCCTATGCATGTACAGTAATGAGGCCTTCCAAAAGCTCAGGGCAGAAAGGGTAAGACATTTCCTTACTGAAAGGTTATAATGGCCATTTTTGTCAAGTATCATCTATTTTCTTTCTTGGTGAAACAGGAAACAAGAGAATAAAAGAAGATTATAATAATGAAGGGACTCCATAGGTTTTTTAGAAGCATTGGCAACTTGTCAACATGAGTGTTTTCCAATTAGATGTTCCTGTGTACTCTATATACTGCAGTGTATCAGATCCTATTTTATAAAAATCCAGGATCCTCCACTGTGTCTGGGAGTTGAACATAGGAACACCCAAAAGTACATAGGAGGAGTAATGGGCTTAGATTTGGTTTCTTTTAGCAGATGGAACCAGCTGACTTGTCCATGCTTTGCACATATTTGTCTCGGCAGCTGTCACAGGCTGCAAGTCCTCCACCTGCAGCCCTAGGGAGCAGCTGAGCAAAGCACTGAGGAAATTGCCCCTTGCATGACTTCGGTTCTGAAAGTGGAGACCCCAACATCTACACTGGTCAAAATGTTCTGGGCTGTTTAAATTCATCTGCAGGGCTTAACTACAAGATGCACCTTATCATGGCTAATCAAATCTCTTGGCAAATTGGTCCTGATTGTGCCCCATAGTCTCCAATAGTCCCCAATTTTATTCACTTCATATACCAGCCTGATAGCCTGAGTATCTTCAGTAATATCTTAAGCCTTATATTTTAAAATAAAACTATTTAATGTCTGAGATTTGTTGGTTTGTTAAGTTTTTTTTTTTTAATTCAACTAATCTGCTAGCAAATATTAAAATAGAAAAAAACACAAGCCAAAGAGCTTAACAAAACAAAACATGATTTTAGTTTGAAGAAAATTATTTTCATTTTTCAATTTCCTGTCCTTTTTTATAAAAGAAGGTGGAAGTTAAGATATTCTAAGGACTTGAGCAATGTTTTGTTGCAGTAGTAAAGGAAAAAACCAACATAATTTCCTTTGACACAAATGTAGTTTAGATACAGTAGCAAAGATGAAAGTAATAATAAAGGTGATGGAATGAACTATTGTTTCACACAATATAAATTAAAATCTGTCAGGGCATAATGAAGTTTTTTTCCAGAGTTTTTAGAAGTGAAATATTCTTCCTTTGTTTGGTTCCACACTTCAGTACTTTATAGTTGATCACAAACAAGTTTTGGGGTAGGGTTTCTTTTGTTTCTTTAACAAAGCAACATCCTATAAAATGCTACATATTTCACTTTTTTTTTTTTTAACATGCAATATAATGCTGAGACACTGAATAAAAAGTTATTAAAAATTATAGGTCAGCCAGCTCTTTATAGGATCTAACTAGATAGCGCCTGTTGTATTTTACAGCTTTTTGTATTAGCCCCTTTGTCAGCAGTAAATGAGTTTTCATACTTGCAGTTGCACAAGTAGGTTTCCTATTCTTTCTTGGTTGAAGCAATCAACAGCTGTGATTACTTCAAGAGAAGAAAATTAAGCTGATATGTACTGGCAGACACAGAAAACAGGACTTATTTCATGAACCAGTGAAAAAACAGTCTGGTTTTGTTGCTATTTGGCTGTGCTCAGTAACCGGGGGTTCTGAGGCTGCGCTGGCACTGGTGCCATGGCACTAAGCCTCAGAGTCAATGTCTTGGCTTCGCTCCTCCTGTGTAATCTAAACTGAAAAAGGGGAGATTTTAAACTAAAGAGAGTAGACTTAGATTAGATATTGGTAACAGATTCTTTACTGTGAGGGTGGTGAGACACTGGCACAGGTTGCCCAGAGAAAGCGTGGATGCCCAAACCCTGGAAGTATTCAGAGCTAGGCTGGGTAGAGCATTGAGCAATCTGATGCAGTGGAAGGTGTCCCTGCCCATGGCAGGGGTGTTGGAACAACATGATATTAAGGTCCCTTCCAACCCAAACCATTCTATGATTCTACAAGTCTATGATTCTCTCAGCAACAACATGGGCCTTTTCCATCCTAGACTTCCCTCAAGGCAAGAGGCTGACTTCACTGTTAGGGCATGGATATAAGGGATCTTCTCCCCTGAGCCTGCTGCAAAATGCTGCTCCCTTTCAGATGGCTGGACACACAGAACAAGGCATAGCTAGACTCATACTCTGTCTTAAGCAGTAGATGGAAGAAGGAACTGAGGAGAAAAAGAGAACAGAGCAAGCTTGCACTATGCTTCTGTATTGTTACAACTTGTGATTCCTTCCATCTCAGAGGGCTTCCTAAATCTAGTATGGTATGTCTGTTAAGTAAACTTCAAATGCAGTACTTCAAATAAGGACTCTTACAAGTACTTTTCCAGTCTTCCCTTGAACACAAGTAAAATGTTTTCATCTACAAAATCTGTTATGGATTTACTACCTAGTGCAGCAACCATTCCCTTTTATTTGCTTTTAATACAACTACAACTAGCCTTATTTAATAGCTCCAGCTCTGCTATGTGCTCCATCCCTCAGCATCAGTATGCCACTATGATGCTGTTTGGGAGAAGAAAGCTGGACCAGTGCTGCCACTTTTCCCAGAGGATGCCTAACAGAGGTGGCATTATCTAACACAAAAAAGTAGGACCAAGGTTCATGAACCTGGAGTGTTCTTCCCAATCAGTGTCTTGGAGAGATCCTGCACCTATCTCAGTTTCCCTGCTGTTAAATCATGAGAAGGATTTTTAAACTTTTTTTTGGATGAGCATACTGATAAAGAGCACTCTACAATCTAAGTGGTAACCTGTGTATTCTGATTCTAGGCTGAAATTCTTGAACATAACCTAGAAAGAGACAAGCACGCTAACCCCAGAAGAGCGGCAGGGCTGGTGAGTAGGGCACTGTCTGGGGACTACGGGACACATAAACTCAAGTATTTTTCTAAGAAGGGGTCTTCTATCATGGAAGTGTCCTAACCACTTGGCAACAGTGAAATTTCTAGTGGTAGAGCCTGTCTTGCCTCTTCTGCTTCCCCTTTCCTCTCTGAAAATACGAGGTAGTGGAAAAGTTCCTGCAATCTCAGAAAGTATCAGAAGCCCAGGAAAGTATTTATCACCCCGTATATGTGGTATCTGATTAACGATCAGCGTTTCGCTTTGGAAGAGCCAGCCCCGGGCGTTTCCTGCTGCCCTGCCAGGTGATGCGATGTGCTGTCTCTGCCGTGGCTCCCGCACTAGGTGGCAACAGAGAATCACCACCGTCCCCAGCAGCACCAGAGCAAGCCACAGGCGAGCAAAACTGCTCGCCCGGGGGATTAGAAACCTCAGGCCCTTTTACTCAGCTTTGAGCGGCACAGCACTTTTGTACCTGTGGTCTATTGGCAAACTCAAAGCAGCAAACTCGCAGCAAGGACTAGAGCTCTCATATTTAACCGGAGGGAGAAGAAGAGTGCAGGAGAAGCGGAGGTTTTGGTTTGGGTTACATTCATGCCTAGCTGCCAAGCGTGCCAAAATCATGATCTCAAAAACAACAGTGCAATTTAGATACCTCCTTTCAGTAAATCTGTGTCTGTGTCAACAGCTGAGAGATCTGCCTAATAAGCCTAAAATTCACCTCCTGCAAATGTAGCTTCCAGCACTAACTCACAGCTGCAGATGTAGGGCCAAGAACACAGTTCTGTTCCAGTCCAGGAGTCTGCAAGGCACTTAGCCACAATCTCTAAGTCCTTTTTACATGTTAAGGTTTTGTTCTTGTGAGTCAGGCATTCTTCTTCAGGCCAGTCCTGTTTAATATCTTTATCAGTGATCTGGACAAGGGGATTGAGTGCCCCCTCAATCTGTTTGCAGACAACACCAAATTGGATGGGAGTGTTGATCTGCTGGAGGGCAGGAAGGCTCTAAAATATGTTGTTCTAGTGGAAATCTATTGCCTCTCCCTTTCTTTTACATCAATGTCTGCAGTATACCTCACTAATATCTGAAATAACGAAACATAACTACAAAAGAACATATTACTGCCTTTAAACTGTCACATTCAAAGAAAACAAACACCCATCTGGCATTTGTTTGGAGCATTATGTTGCACCTTCTGTTAGCAACACGCTGTTGAACATTATACCAAATTAACATGTCTCAGTAAATCAAAGCTTACCCTAGGTCTTGTCTTGTACTGTCACAGGGAATTCAAATGTCAGTGTGTGAAAGACTTAATTCTCTGCTCCACCTGATGCCATAGATAGAAGAGGGTGATGTCTGTATGCAGCGTATAAAAACTTGTTAAACAAATGTGTAACAACCAAAACACTACCTAAAAAAAAAAAAAACCCAAACACATATTATATGTCATATATAATTAAGCATTTTCACCAGTTTAAAACCAAAGAGAGAAGAAAAACCTTTAGAAAATAGTTGCTCATTGCAATTGCTTCTGGGTTTAGTAGAGAAATTAAAAGTCAGTTGTCTTTTCAGAAGGCAGATGCTTAGCCCTTGAAAGTTTTGGCCTTACCAAAAAGTTTGTTCTGTAAGTAAATTCCTACAACATCAAGTCATATCAAGGTTACAAGAGGGTGTGACAGTTCTCTTTCTCCTGTTGGTTGTAGTAAGTAAACCAGTATGCAAGAATGCTTCATGAAATACCTATCTAGTTCTGTTGCACCCAAAGTCAATATCAGAATTATTTTCTTTTTTATGGATAGAACTATCAGTGTTTAAAACAGCACAGATGTGCAAGTTTTTGAATACCTGGCAAGACATTTTGCTTTCAGTAGCTACTGCTTGTAATTACGGGGTATTTCCATTCCAGTGAAAAAATGAATATACCACTCTCTCTAATGAAACTGAAATCTAAGAACAAAGTTCATCAAGTAAATTCCAGAAGCAATGATAATAATTCCAGCTAGATGAAAATTCTGGGCTTTCTATTTTTTACAGGCAGCAAAAAGTTACCTCTTTAGTTCTATTATGAATGTAATTTAGGCCACTCTAAAAGCCCTGGGTTAGGTGTGTCAAGGAACATTTACTTTCTCCAAGCACATAGAAAATGTCTAAGACCTTAGATTTCTCAAAATGTCAATTATTTATGTTTTTTGAATTAGAAAAGTTTCTCTCTACTTCTGTAGATTATTCATTGCAGTAATAAACATTAAACTTAATTCTGTAGTCATCCACAAAGACGGAAAAATACCATTGGACCTTACTTTGCAGTGCACAGTGGGAACATTCAACCCTGTAAAAAGCCATAGAAGTGACAAATCACCTGAGGCCTTTATAGATATTGGACCATTTTTCTTCTGAGTTGTAAACTAGTAAATTAAGTTTTTGACAAGTTCCTTGCTCAGTCTATTTATTCATTGCACCTGGAATTTTCAAGAAGTCCTAAACTGCACTCAAAACTTTGAAAATATCTTGCTAAATGTACTTTACAGTTTATTTCCAAATGTGATTGAAAGAGCTCAATGCCCACTCTATTTCAACTGAACAATTACATTTTGGGTAGAAGCTGATGCTGGAAGGCCTTAGAGTTTAGATTAATCTTAGTGAACCCACTAGACTAAATTCTCTCTTTCTCCAAAAGGCATTCTAAAACAGAAAAAAAGAGTCTTTTTTCCTTCCTTTTTCTGTTCTTTTTTCTTCCTTCCTTTCTTCTGACTTCCAACTTCTGACTTCTCTATCTTCTAATGTCAGATACAGTGATGAAAAAATATAAGAGAAATTCTTGTTGCCAGGATGTAAATATATTCTAATAAAGATGCCCTTGCTCTTTTGTTAGTTTTGTTTTTTGTCCTGTTTGCCACAACAAGGCTACAAGAGGCCTTCACAGTAATCTCATCCTTCCTGCACAAAGGGATCAGCTTTATTTAGGCCAGTACTGACAAATCCTTCTTCTCTATTTTCTTACAATCTTCAGCGGCAGTCTCAAAGCAAGATGTTCCTACACTTCCTTCTTCTTGCCATTATTTTTTTTTTCCTCTGTGTCTATTTTGAAACTTCCTTGTTGTGGCTGAAACTTGCTTGGATTCACAACAATCATAGGAACGTGTTATATCCTTCCTGCTTGGCTTATTTGAAGTTATCATGGCCCACTCAATTGTCTCCCTAATTTGTTCAATCTTTCCTCACAAATCATGCAGCTGCAGCTATTGAAAGACCTGTGTAGCTTTTTAAAATATATGAAACAGTCTACTAAATGCATAACGAGGAGCTATCTGAAATAAGTTGCACACTGTTCTTGAGATGGGCTATGTTTCTGAGAGTACAAATGGATAATCCTGGTTTCCATTAAGTTAACTTGCTGATGTGCAAATTCTGGTGAGCATGGTGGTCCCCTAAAGTGTATGGGAGAAAGACAGCTCCCCATTCTTTAATTCAAGAAGCTACAGATGTAAAGCAGGTGGAGAAAACAGTGTAGATGTGGAATTCTATAATTTTTGGTGAGCATATTTGTACATGGTTGTTGCTTTTACAACTTCCAGTTAATGCCATTCTTAATACGACACGGATAATTGCTTTGTAAGTCGAGAACTAGTAAACTCAGAATTTGTAGAATGGAGCACCTAACTGCTCTTTTCAAAAAATTATTATGTTCCATGCTCAATTTTAAAAACTGCTTGGATTTTTCCATATCAGTTTATGCTGTCAATGACTTCCAGGAAAGAAAAAAGAGTAGGCAAGCCATATACAAAACCATACAAACCATATACATTTTATATTACCTAAATGCCAAGAATTCAAAGTTAATCCCTCTATCTTCTAGAGTGAAGTTCCTAAAGAGCACTTTTCAGGAATATAGTTTACTATCTCACTATTTTATAAAAATTCCCTTTGATGTCAGAAATTTCAAACTGATGAAAAGGATACCGGTTAAAGAGAGAAGAGAGGGCTCAACCATACCACCTATATTCCCTGTATATCATCATCAGAAAATATTAATACTTCCTCTTCCATGCATGGAACTTTTCTTTGTATAATTAAATATGCCTTTCTGCAGAGGATGATGAAGATGACCCATTCTTCCTTAGACAATCCAAAGAGAAAATAACTGCAGCATAGGTAAGCCATTCATGCAGAAAATTTCTACAGAATATTGTGCAGCAATTTAGAGTATGCATAAAACAGCACATCCTTCCAATACCTAAAGACCTAGTCATTGTATAACCTTCTCCTTTATGCTTGAGAAGCCCATTAGCATTCCAGTGAGAGGATACAATGGCATAATGGCTTACTTCTCTGGCACAATTTGGTTTTTTCTTTTTCATTATATCAATCCAGCCATGGAGTTAGCTACACTTAACACGTGCTTATGTAATAGCTCACTGGTGGCTATGTTTATTAAAGACAAAAAGAGCAAGGAGGATATAATCCAGTCACCAACTGACTTGAAACACCCTGTTTCTCCAGATATTTCCATGGTGTTCCAAGTTACATTGTAAAATCATTTCCCTGATGGTCCTATATACCAGCTGCTTGCTGACATCACCAATAATTTAGCATTGCAGACGTCCAAAATAATGAAACACTTTTTTTTCTTCTTCACAGCTATGCTTGCTTTCAGACTTATGCTTCTGTATTTTTCTTTCCTTCCAGGTAACGCTTTTGTGGTGAGCCTAGCTTTGGCTGATCTGGTGGTGGCCTTGTATCCATACCCACTGGTGCTCTTAGCTATTTTCCACAATGGATGGACACTGGGTGAAACACACTGTAAAGCCAGTGGCTTTGTGATGGGACTAAGTGTAATAGGCTCAATTTTCAACATCACTGCAATTGCAATAAACAGATATTGCTACATATGCCACAGTTTTGCCTATGACAAAGTGTACAGCTGTTGGAATACAATGTTGTACGTCTCCTTAGTCTGGATATTAACTGTAATTGCAACTGTGCCAAATTTTTTTGTTGGCTCTTTGAAGTATGATCCACGCATCTATTCCTGCACGTTTGTCCAAACTGCAAGCTCCTACTATACAATAGCTGTTGTGGTCATTCACTTTATCGTCCCTATCACCATTGTCAGCTTCTGCTACCTTCGAATTTGGGTTTTAGTGCTTCAAGTTCGAAGACGAGTCAAGTCAGAAACAAAGCCAAGATTGAAGCCAAGTGACTTCAGAAACTTTCTTACCATGTTTGTTGTTTTTGTGATTTTTGCCTTTTGCTGGGCACCTCTAAACTTCATTGGACTGGCTGTAGCCATTGATCCTACGGAAATGGCACCAAAAGTTCCTGAGTGGCTGTTCATTATAAGTTACTTAATGGCCTATTTCAACAGCTGCCTTAATGCAATAATATACGGTCTTCTTAATCAGAATTTTCGGAATGAATACAAACGAATTTTAATGTCACTGTGGATGCCAAGGCTTTTCTTCCAGGACACATCCAAAGGAGGAACTGATGGCCAGAAGAGCAAGCCTTCTCCGGCTTTAAACAACAATAACCAAATGAAAACTGAAACATTGTAAATGTGTAATAGTCAATGCAAGAGTTTGTCATGGAGAAAACCAAGATCATAGTTGTAATGTTCTGGTCATTCCTGCCTAATTTTGGGGAGTTTCCACTCGGATCACACTTTATGACTGGAATACTGTCTTCATAGTAAAGCACATTGCTCTGGATTAGTGATTTATACAAGATATTAATTGAAAACGTGTTTCAGAATTAAAGCAGCAGGTGGGTGCAAGCTGTTTTAGTTCTGAGAGCTGAATCCTGCTTCCAGACACATGAATGAGGTATTTTTTTACTTCAGCAGGAGTTTTGCATTCTTTATACAAGATCAGGATTCATTTCTTTGGAGATGTAGTGAGTCTATGTGTTCAGCAGCTCATCAAAGCTCTGGAGTGGTATTTTCCTCCCTTCTGTGTCTAAACAGAGGGTGAGACAGACACTCTATTATTCATATATAAGCCAAACATTGCATTTCTGTGATAGTAATGATGTCTTTGAATCCGATTTGTAAACTGGAGAGAAGAATATTTGTGTAAAAGCAAATATTAACATTAGAGACTTTCCTCCCAGGTTCTTCATACCTACATACATTGAGAATGGGAATACGCTGTGTCTACTCGCTTCATCTTTCGTGGTTAATTTTATGGTAGATAATGTAATTGGTTGATTTCTCACAGATTTACCTTACACAATATTCTTCCTTTAGAAAAGATTGAATTTTCATTGAACTTCTTTTATTTACCAAAATATCTATATAAAATGTCATTTGATGCACTTTAGCACACCTTACACAGTTGTGACAGACTGAAATTATAGCATTTGACCTGTGATCATCTGGACCAGCAACTGTACACTAGACAGGATATCCTAGATCATCTCAAATGATGCTAGACCAAAAGAAGAAGCCCCTTTGACTATAATGGTAGCTGATATATTGACTCACATGTCTACATCTAATCTCGAACAAAACCCACTGCTGGTGTTTAACCTACGGCAACCTTCAAGGTTCCCTGTAGTGGAGATATGTTTCCTTCCATCTCTGATGATAAACACACATCCAAGGATAAGATTAATTGTTTTGTGGAGGTGCTGGTCTCCTTTCACTGACTTTAAAAGCAGCTTTGATTAATAGTTCAAACACCTAATTTTGGATAGCTAGAGAGGGATTTATCTTGCTTAATTTGGGACGAACCCAGTGGAGATGTTTGCACACAATCCGTTTTCTAAATACTCACAGTAGTTCTTAGAGTCCTAGAAAATTATTCCTTTTCTTTTGAAAGAGATATCTTTATTGATAAAGGGAGCTATCAGCTGAACTCTGTAACTGTACCTTCACTGACTCTAAAAAAAATCTGATAACTCACACACATTTCAGGCAAGGACAGGTCATCTTAATTCCATAAATAGTTTACCTACACTTCATATTTGCAGTTCATAAAATAAAAGATTATTTTCCACTTTATTTTTAAACTCAGCTCAAAATCCAACTGGATTTCTGCTTTTCCAGGTAACAAATTGTAACAGTGGCTGTGCAGATCAGATTACAATTTGGGTTATACTCCAGAGCATCATAGTAATTTACACAATGTGGTTGTACTCTCTCTAAATCAGATTGGGATCTGTGCACAAGCACACCATCAATGAGCTTATGTTGTCATTAGGCTTGAAATGCACATTACTCTTAGCATTTCTTAGCAATGCTGTTTAGGGTAGTGGAGCTAGGTTTCTGGTAAATCCATGTCAGGTATTGATATGGAACAATGAGGAATTCAGGCTGCTATTACATTCCACTTTGGGTTTCCTGACCTAGCTATTATGAAAAATATTTCTGCAGTAATATTAATTTGTACAGCAAATACACTCCTTCTGAAGCCATAAAGATGTATTAAACATCCCCCTTATATTCCTAGAGTGATAGAAAAATATCAAAGAACCACAGTATTTTAAATGTTCTATTAGCTTGCCAAAAGCCCATGTAAAGTACAGCAAAGTAACAAATGTGATTATTATTTTAGCTGCTTTCATGTTCTTCACATGATTTCTGATAATCTCAGAAGTCCAGCACCCTCAGACTCATACAGTGGTAAGCTGATAAGGAGCTGAAAACTTTGTGCATAAGGGTAATGAAGAGATGTGACAAATATAACCTCGTGGCAGAAAATAAAAATATTGTGGCTAAAATTAGCAATCATTAATAAGTAGGTTTTACCTGAAACATAATTTTGTAAGTCTGAAACAATTTTGATACATGTTGTGTTTTTCCATGACGTCCAGAGCAAGATACGGAGCACAAAATCAATATGCATGTATATCTACATGTTAAATTTCCCTCAGAGTAAATAAGAAGTTTCAAAAGTCTCTGAAACTTGTGGGAAAGGATATAAAATTTGGTTCCTGGCAGTCCTGCTTTTTCTGACTTCTCTGAGTCAAAATTGTGACTTGAAAGTCAAAATTGGTTGTCTGACTTATAGGTGAACTATTATTAGAAATAAGGTTATAGACCTAGGTTTATCTGTCACTGAAATGAGTCAGAATGGAGTCCAAAAATAATTGGTTTAGCTCCATAAAATAAATTTAAATGTTGAAACAATTTCTTTGGCCACAAAAATGAGCTGCTATCACTCTCACGAGGAGCAGACTTGAAATTTGTATAAAGTTATTTTACAAATATTATCTGTTCTTTAAAAATTAAATATCACTTTCCAAATCCTTGCTCTGATATGTTCCCAGCTATCCTAAATGAAGCTCATACAAATAATTGAATGGAATCACCGAGTTGTGGAATGGCCTGGTTTGGGAGAAACTAGAAAGATCATTTTGTTTCAGCCACTCTGACCTGGTCAGGGACACCTTCCACTAGACCAGGGTGCTCAAGGCCCCATCCAGCCTGGCCTTGAACACTTCCAGGGATGGAGCTCCCACAACTTCTCCAGGCAACCCATGCCAGCCACAGAGAGAACTGTTCCAAAATCGGATCTTTTGTCACAACTGATGGAAAATTTTTGGAACAGTGTTAAATTTTTAGGTGAGGATTTTATCACCACAGCATTACCTGGAAGGGGCCCTGCACTGCCTGGTAGTTGCAAAGCCAACTTTGCTATTATTGTGCCAGGTACTGCTACTTGTTGAGTCCTGATGTATGGAAAATAACTCATGCTTGTTAAAATAGTTTTTATACCATGTATTACTACAAAGCATTGCATTTTATTTGATCTGGAAATCAATCAAATCCATAAAATTTAAATTGTCCTGTAAGTCAATCAAATGCATAAAAATTATATTTAGATAACTAAATGCGGCTCTCAGTGGTAAAAAGTCTTTGTGTAGAAATGTATATTTCTACCTATATTTCTATAAGAAGCCTTAAATTAGTTTTCTCCCTTTTCTTACTTTAATTCAAAATCCATTTCCCCAAAGTTAAGTTTGAAGGAAAACTCTATAAATGCACTATCAAGAGAGTTGATATGGTTATAGCATGATTTGAAAGTATAGTCAGGAAGAACATATCAGCTTTGAGCAGATTTATGTGTCTTTGAGGAAATTATTACTTTTGTTATATAAAAGTATTTACACCAGCATATCTGACATAGGCACTTTAAGAAAAAAGAGGGAAAAAGTCAGGTGGACCCTCTGTCCTGCACAAGGTAACTAGTGAAGGAAAAACTAGGGCCTCAGGGAAAAAGTCTGTTTCCAGAAAATGTGGAGTGTTTTCAAACCTTTAGTGTTACCTTGATTAAAAAGTGTTGTATTTTCTGTTAATTAAGAGAAGTAAATGTATTCTAGAATTGTTCTTACAGTAGATTTCAGATTAGAAAAAAGCTTACTCCCATGTAGATGGGTGAAGACCAGTTGTAAATTCTGTTTCAATAAAGAGAGAAGTGGAGGTCTGGTAAAGTCTAAATGAGACTGAAACAATGCATTGGTTTTATCCTGTCTCTCTGTGCTAGTGAAAATATCACTTTCAAGGAAGAATTAAAACTAAAGGCACAGTCCTATCAATGTTGACTTTGATGAGATTTCTCACTAAATTATTGACTGAATGGAATAATTCTGCCTGGCTCATTCTCAGGAGCAGAAACGCTTTTCTGTCTCTCCACTTCTTCCTTTAAGAACGTACTTGGATAAAAATTATTGCTTTCATTTCCCAATTGTATTTCAATTAATTGAACCAGTCTGGGAATTTGCCAATGAATATATATGGAAGATTGTATATATTTCTTAATATGTATATAAAACAGTTTTGGTCATCAGAACAATTTGTTGCATTTAAAGATGTTTACAGATTTAATGGAAAATGAGAGAGAATTTATTTTCGGTCATCTATTGAAATGTTGTTAGTTTAACTGGATCTTGCACATCATAATTATCTATAATAATAAATCAATATTTTACCTCACGTTACAATGTGCATGCAGTGAGACCACTGTGAATGTCAGCTGCAGGACACACAACTGATTCCTGTTCATTGTCTTGTTAGTAACACCTTCATCTGACTGATAAGATTACTTTTTCAGTCTATATTTATAAATACTTTTGTGGCATAAAGTTACTCCAGGTTAAGAACATGAAGGAGCTGTGAGAAATTGGGCACTCCTAATTTAACTGGAGTTGGAGGTTAAAGCTGGAGGTGATGCACTCTGTGACCCTCTGGACTCAGTCACAGAGGTGGAACTGTCCTGTTCACCAACTGTAGAGACTCTTGTGTTTAGCCCTGGGGGTTTTACTCCTTGTGGATAGCTGGGAAGGTTGTTCCCAACATTTCACAGGAATGTTGCTGTGATTCACTCACAGAACAAGTCAGTCTCATGGCATTGTGCAGACAAAACTCCAAATAGTTCAGTGGCTGCAGAATGAAGCCTCAAAACTGCTGTATAAAGGGAGAATTCCTCTCTGGGAGAATGAAGTAGAGCTGGCCACAATAACACCATTTTAAAAAATAGTATTTTATGTCTGAAATACATAGCAACTAATTTTCCTCTTCTGTAAAACCACTGAGGTTCCCTTTACCTACAGTCATGTGATAAAATTAGCTAAATGCATGTGAACTGATAGTACAGACATCATAAATGAGGTCTGTTGGTGCCAGATGTGTTTTATTCACAAACTAATGAACATAGAGGTTTTGTTCAAGGAGAAGTAAAAAAATGGAGGGAAAAAAAAAAAAGCCTGTGAAAGCAATTCATGTGACTATAGTTTTAAATTGCTTATGGCAAATAACCAGTTTGCCTGTCTTTACCATAAGTGTAATCATTATATCGTGGGAACAAAAATCTAAAAGGCTTTGCAAAAACTTAATTATACAGTCCTGTTTCAAGGCAAAAGATACTCTACTCTAGAAACATGCACTTCCCAAATCCTAATTTTCAGAAGTCTCCATAGGACGCTGAAGATACACACAGGATGGTGTGAGGGCAAAACATGGAAGATTGCACAATTGCGAATTTAAATGCTTTTTACTTTGCCCACAAAACAGACCCTGCCTGACTACTCAGGAAACACACCTCAAAACTGTTAAGGGACTTTAAAATAGAGACTACCTCTGGTTTGAAATGTTCATATCTCTGTGGCAAACAGTATATGAGCAGATAGAATTTTTCCCCCACAATCTCAAGAATACTGCCAGAATTCCAGAATCACGTCTTAGGCTGGGAGGGATCTCCAGAATTCAAATTGTCATTATGCTCTGCTCAAAACAGATCTAAACTGATCTGTTCAGGTCCATGTCCAGTCAATTTTGTACATGTCCAAAGATGGAGACTACACAACATTTCTGGACATCCTGTATCAGTATCTGATCGTCCTCATAGGATTTTTTTCCCCCCTAATATCTATTTGGAATCTCCCATCTTGGAGCAAATTGCTCCCATTTCTTCCCATCCTATCACTGTGTGCCCTCAAGAAGACTCTAGCTCTATCATTCTCTGATCAGCTAATTGTGGACAGCAGCATGGGCTGCCCTTCAGCTTCTCCCCTCCAATCTGAACAAATCCAGCTTTCTCAGCCTTTTCCCATATGGCCTGTACTCCATGTCCTTTATCAACTTTGTGGTCTCTGCTGGGCTGAGTCCAGTATATCAATACCAATCTTGTACTTTAGAGTCCAGAAGAGGACACACTGTCCTAGACGTAGTTTTAAAATCCCTGAGCAACATGGACCACGTCCCTTGCACTGCTGGTGACCCTTTTCCTAACGCAGCCCCCTGCTGCAAACACATGCTGCTGGCTTATGGTGGGCTCCTTGTCCACAAAGGAGACCCACATCCCTGTCTCCAGAGCTCCTTCCAAGATGGGTGAGCCCCAGCCTGTAGTGTTTCATGGTGCTATTCCATCCTACACGCAGTATCTTGCTCTTATGGAGCTTCAGGATGTTCCTTGTAACTTATAACTTGTCCAGGTCCCTCTAAGTGGCAGCCCTGCCCTCCAGGACATTGACTGCTTTCTCCAACTTGTTGTTATCTACAAAATTACTAAGGATGCACTCTGTCCCATCACCTGGGTTGTTACTGAAGACTTTAGGTGGGATTGGTTCTGTTATTGACCACTGAGGGACCCCATTAGTTACTGACAATTAGCTGGATGTTGCACCACTAATCACAGCTCTTTGGGTCCACCAGCTGAGCCAGTTCCACACCCACCATTTTGTCTGCTTAAACAGCCCTTCTCTTCCAAATTCAATGATAGGAGACTATGGGAGATTGCATCAGAGACCTCATTAAAATCAATGTACACAACATCCACGTGCTTTCTCTTGGCCGCAGCACCCATCACATCCTTGCAGAAGGCAGTGAGGAAGGTCAGGTATGATTTCCACATGCTAAACCTGGAAAAATAGGTAATACCTGGAAAAGAGAAGGCTTCAGGATGACCTCAGTGTGGCCTTCCTGTATGTTGAGGGAACTTACAGAAAAGATGGGGCAAGATTATTTACAAGGGCAAGTAGTGACAACACGAGTGGAATGGGTTCAAATTGAAGGAGACTAGGTTTAGATTAGATTTTAGGGGAAAGAAATCTTTGCTGTGAGAGGCACTGGAACAGAAAATCTGTGGATGTCCCATGTCTGGAGTTGTTCAAGGCCAGGTTGGACAGGACTTTGAGCAACCTGATCCAGTGAAAGGTGTCCCAGTGGGGTGAAACTAGATGATCTTTAGGGTTCCTTCCAATCCAGGACACTCTATGGTTCTATGATTCTATGATAAACCTGTGCTGGTGGCTCTTAATCATCTTCTTATCTATTTTTGAGTTTAGAAATGAATTATGAGTCTATTTGCCCCATCATCTTCCTAGAGACTTAGGTGAGACTGACTAGTCTGTAGTCCCCTGAACCCACCTTCTTACCCTTCTTAAAAACCATGTGACATCGGCCTTTTCCAGTTCTGAGGAGCATCCACAGTTGCCATGACATCTCACAAATGATGCAGTGGGGCATCACAATGTCATTAGCAAGCCTAGATGCATCCCACCCAGTTCTGTGGACACGTGTATGCACAAGAGTCCTAAATGATGCCGAACTTTCTTCCTCTGCCGTGGGTACTGGTTTGCTCCCATGGATCTTGCTAGAAGGCTCAGAGATCCGGGACCCCAGAAGACAAACCTTCCAGTGAAAACCTGAGATGAAAGCTGCAATGAGTGCATCAGTCTTTTCCTTGTAGCTTCTCAATAAGTTCCCTACCGCGCTGATAAGTGGGCACCCAGCATTCTTACCGTCCTTTAAGACCAATGTGTTCATACTGTGCTAGTTGCCCTTCACCTTGGTCACGCCAGGTCTTTATTTGCTGTGTGAAGGTGATTACTGCACAAATTCAGCTATAATGTCTGTGTCCAGAGCCTGAAGAAGCCTTTCCCTTTCCATTCCATTTGCAGCAGCCTGAGATTTTGGCTGGGAGGAGGAGATGCTATTTTGTGTGACTTAAGGTGAGCTGGCACAAGCTAATCTTGATGATCCAAACTGAATGCACAGTCCAGGGGGACAGAGACTGTGCTGGCAAGTCATTTAACATTTGTCAGCAATGACATTTTGATCAAATGCTAGGGCAAGTTGAGAAGGACATATTTTTTGTGAAGAAATCAATCAATCAATCAATCAATCAAAAAGAAAGAACAGGCTTTGGGATTTTTTTCCTCCTTAATTTCATTAGTAATCGAGGGACTTCTGAAGGACATTTTTGACATGGAAAATGTTGTTAGCATATTCTGTTCACTTTCACTACTATTCTGCTCTTTCTTACTACTCTCAAGCACAATTTCACTGAAAATCCATTTCATCAGTTTAATTCAAACAGTTGTCACTCTTAGTGTTATAGCATCCTTGTCAAAAGTTGCTTAGCCAAAGTAAATACTGCAAATCTATTTTCTGTTTCCTATCTAATTCACTTTGTTTAAAAGGCAATGAACCAGAAATATTTAAAAGAAGTGTATGTCATATATATAATTTTAGAATTTCAACCTAGATTTTCCATGCTTTAATGTATTCACCAATTCCACATGCCTTAATTTATGAATTGTAATCCATAAAGTCAAGAGCAAGTGATTCCAATGCTTTCCAAATAGTAAACCCTAATTCAATATTTAATCAAATGCAGCCTTTTTGTCATGCTTCAATTACTATGTTACTGGAAATTAATGTAAATTTTATATTCATAGAACTAGGTTGCTGCCAGGGTTAATTAGTTGTAGTCTAAGCACTTTATACAATAGCACCCCAGGAAACTGGAATTTCAAGCAAGATTACATCATTAAACATAGTACATCAAAGATTTTCCCCTTTGCCCTGAAGTAGCACTGTTCTTAAATTGGGTGTCACTGCAATACCATGAAGCCATTCTACTGCTAAATTTCAAGCAGATATTCTGTGTTTTTGAGTATTTTATACAATCAGCAAATACAAACTACCAAAAAAGCTACTTCAGGGATTGATCTGGATACTCTTGGGTTGGACACAAAAAAGTGAATTCAATGGCCCTAACAGCCCATTCTGGTATAGATCATAAATTGGTAGGGCCTTCAAGTCACCTCTGCATATAGAGTGTGTGGAGAAAAATTAAAAAATAAAGCTGCTAAAAATGCTCAGACAACATGATCATGTCCTGTCTACAGTGACCACCTCTCAAATGGATTACATGCAAGAAACTAGTTGGCCTAACTTTTTGGGGGGAAAAGCATATAAATTCTAGAGTTTTATGCTCTGTCTTGTTCTCAGGCTGACCTTCCAAAAGATACACTTGCTTCTTGAACAACTTCTGCCATCATCTTAACTTTTCCAATGCAGAAAAAGTACACTAATTGAACTGAAACTTTTGAATGAAAAATTGTGCCATTTGAAAGAATTTGATGTCCTACCGATGCATTTAGTTCTGTGCCCCACCCCTGTGCCACTTCAGAGGGCTTTGTTACAACAAGGCTATGATCCCATGTCCTTTTTATCTTGATAGACTCTCCCTTACATGCTCATTTTCTTGAGCAAAGAAAGGAATTTTACAGAAAATTTGAATGCGGCTCTCTCAAATACATTTAATTATTAAAAAAAGGTATCAGAAACAGTGAGGTCTTCTTCATTGTTTGTTACTGATCACCAAAGAATATGCATGAAAATCATGATCCATTCTGTCTGTCCTTAGGCCAGTATGCTTCAAGTGGGACAATGTGCAGACACCTCGGCTTTTTAGGTTGTTGATCTTCTTGAATAATACGTCTTTGTTACTCAAATTCATTCCAAAAAACTGTCTCTAATGAGAAGAGATTTTAAACGTATCATACATTTTATTTGTGGAATGAATATGAATAAAAAGCATGAAAGGCATCTGGACACATCTGGACAGTTATAAAATTCAATCCATGGTATGAGAACCTCCTAGATGTCACACACCATGCATATGATTACTTGCCTACAGTGAACACTCTCCAGAGCAGTAGGAATCCCTGTAGCATAACATGTCCTACCTGGCTTCCTGAAAATGAAACCCAGGTAAGCACTTTTTCTACCTCAGCTTTTTTCCCTTGATCCAACAGATTTGCTGACACTACAAATCATACTGCCATAAAAAACAGAGATTCAACTAAAAAGCCAGACTACACTGGTTGTGAGGATGAATTTGTGTGCTGCTGTGATACAAATGGTCCAATAAAGGAGGTGTTTCTGCTCCTCAGATCTGCAAAGGACCTCAGTTCTCAACACATATGCAAATAGAGGCACTGATGAACCTCTCACACTCTCCTCTGGGACACAGGCAGGTTTTTTGGAAATGGTTCAGTAGGCTTAGGATTCCTTGGTGACTCTATCAGCACTATTTCCTCCCCTCCTGCTCTACTGCGGCCACTAGCACTTGTATCATAAGACTAGATGCTAAAGAAAACACCTATAAGTCATGAGACCAGTATAAAACCACAAGGGTTAGACACAATCAGAATAAAATGTAAGTATTTTGGAATGAGATGATGTTTAAGATTCCTTTCTGTTCACAGACTACTCCATGATTCTATATTGTTTCTCTTTTTCTTTTTTCCTAGATGATATTTCTTCTGAGTAGTTTGAATGGGTGGGATGCCTCATTGTTTAATGATACAAAGCTAAAACATGCAGTATTTTTCATGGCTCTGTGGAAGACTCAAAGTAGGGAGGTTTGTTCTGATGTCTGGCAAATATTAATATTCCAAGTTTGGAGCACACCATCTCATGACCTCAAGGTAAGGACAAGAAGCCAGCACTTCTGTCAGCTTTCAGTTCTGGCTTCCTGGATTTGCTCCACTGAGGTCCTGGGCTTTGCTCCCACCCAAACCCCAGGGGCACTCCACAGCCTCAGCATTTATGGGCCATGCTGAAGCAGCTGAAGAGAGGATGGTGGCTCCACCATGCGTGGTTAGTAATTCCTTATGATTCCAAGGAACCTGATTCCTTTTGGAATCTGTGCTCCTTACCGGGTCTGTACTGCCCCTACATCTGGGTGAAGGAAGACCCAGTCTGCCCAGCTGCTGGGAGACTTTGGCATGGTGGCAGCATATTTTTAAAACCGGGTAAAGAATATCAGCTACAGATTTGTGTGAACATGTAATACCACACATACACATACAAACTCTCTGGAGCAGTTATGCCATAAAAGACTGCAAAAGCAGGATGGGATTAAGCTGTTATTTATTAAGTCGCAAACCCACTGTGAGCCTTTAGGAGGGATATATTTAAGAAATCAAGACATACCAATCTTCAGTTTGTTCCAGGAAGTGGGAAAATTTACTTGAAATTTCCTACTTCATCCTGTAATCCTATTTTCTTAAATTTTTCATAGAATGTTCACTGAAATTGGCAGAAATGGGATACAGGGGTAAACAGTTTTGTGATGCAAATGGCATTTTAAAATATTTTATCTCTCATCAGAAATACATGGAAAGAAGTTTATTGTATTCTTCCCCAAACATCACTGCCTATTTATATTTTAAAACCCAGTATATGTATTAAAAATATGTTCCTCTAATTTTAAAAGCCTTTTTTTTTGTATTTGGAGACTCTTAATTTCATTAGGATTGCTGTATTGTAAAAGGTGTGTGTGCTTTTGGAGGGTAAGCAGTAAGCACAATCTCTCATTAGGCCACAAGTAGTTAACACATTCTTATTTTCCAAGTGGCTTACAGCTCATTTTTCTGTTGCATTTAAGTGGTGTCTTTGTAGTTTTAATTGGATAAACTGTAACATAAAGCATTTAAAAATTAAGAAAATTTATTTTTGAGAATCTCTTAGAAGAAAACAGTTGGCAAGAAGATTTTTACCACCTCATACTTTATGTCTGGTTTCTTTTGCCTTTAGGCATACTGGTAGACCTCTTTATACACAGTGTGGAGCACCAGCAAAAGAAGAAGCAGGCACTGGAGTGCTCTTTAGGAAAACTTGGTAAAATATTGCTCGTAGCATCCATATTTCTCCTCTGCTATATGAGATGTGACAGCAATAAGGGCTGAATCATTTCCTATGGTTCTTCAGAGACAGGAGCTGATGGAAGGATACTGGCTGTCTTCACGTAGAGAAAAATGCTTCAGATTTTGCTGAGGCTTCCCTGGTCACCCAAGTGTTAAATTAGCTGATTTTGAAAGGATGAGTAAAGCCTAAGGGACTTTTTTTCCCCAGATGCTGTCATTCCAGGCAACATTGCATAGCTTGCTACGGAGCCTCTGGAATTCTTCTCATGGCCCTTTTCATCTATGTTTACTGGATTGGCACTGGCTGCAAGATTTAACTTAGGGTTTTCAAAAGCCCATGCTTCCTTCTTTGAAGATGCAAAGTGCCCTTTGTAAAAAATTCACATCCTCAGCTTTGAACTTCAGCAGCAGCCTATTATTTTAACACTCCATTTAAATGTTAATGTGCTATTTTCTAAACTTCGAGCTGCTAAACTACTGCATGATTTCCAGACTCCATAATAAAGGTTTTCATGTTGGAATGACATTTCCTCTAGATTACACAGGTACAAGTCTCCATAATTACAGAGGGAATAGAGCAAGGCAAAGCTTCCGGCAGAGGAAAACATACCTGAGTTGTTAACTGAATAGCTGCATTGAGATAGAGAACAGTCATTCTCAGGCTGCATGGCATTTAAAGACACTTAGAAAAGACCATTTAAATCTCCTATGCAGCCACAAAGCAAGAGAGAAGCCTCATGCCATGCTGCAGGAGCCATCTATCTGTACAGCTATGCATTGGTGCGAGATACATACACGCACATTCCCAGTGAGGTTCAAACTGCCAGTGAAAATAGGGATGCTGCCTTTTGGGGTAGGAGGGACTCTTCACATCACAAATTTCATTCTTCATCATAGGTGGCTGCTATATGGCATCTGATCTGCAACAAGTTTATATTTTAAGTTAACAAGAGGTAAGTAAAAGCATCCTAAGATTTCATGTCTTGGTGAAAGGAGAATGAATTTTCTTGACCAGAGTGAAATCAAACAAAAATCTGCAAGAGAGCAAAGAAAACATTAAAAAAAACCCCTCAAAACAAAAACAAACAAACAAACAAACAAATCCAGCTGCTAATTCTGTCCATTATTTGCTATTTCCTTCTATCAGTGCAGCCACAAAATTTCCACCCTCTTTTCCTGGAGTAGGAAGAAACAAGCAAGAGAAGTACAGAATATCTAAATGTACTCTGCATTTCTTCCTGTATTCAGGGATCAACTACAAGGGCACTATTGCTACACATACTACACGTTCTTCATCTAACTGTCTGGGTTCTGGAACATCCAGGAACACAATGTGGGTTTAGATTTACCTGGCTCCTGTGCATAAAAGTGTCATGTCAATGATGTTTTGCTAGTGGATTAAGCTACATATCAGGCATATTAAGCCACCTAGCACTCACACATGGGTGTGCAGGGTCCTACAGATTTCCTGGGGCCACCTCCTAGTTGCTACAGGGCCACATTTTCAAGCTGCATGATGAGTTTCTGGACTCAGGTCTTCAAGATGCAGAGAGCAGACTCATTAATTTTAGCTTAATTTTGGTTCCCCTAGAGTCCTTCATTTAAACAGCCTCCCAGTGTACTCGATATGGAATATCAGGTTCAGTTTTCCTCCACGGATGAGTAGGAACTTCAGGCAAATAGATAAATCTAGAATCATGCTCCTATAAATACATAACATACAAACAGTAGTGGGATCATAGCTGAGATATCTGAGGATATATTTTAAGGCATGTACAACCAAGGACCTGTGGGAAATGTGCAGATTTCAAGAAACTCTTGGGCATTTCAGATGATTTAAAATGCCTTTGCATAGCCTGGTCAGTTGGACCTCTTGTGTCTGGTCAGACAATTTGCTTTCAGTGCCACATGGGTTCTGAGGGTGGATCTGTCATAGACAAGAGCTTAGACACTTGGCTCATAAATGTTTATTTTCGCTTTGATGTCTTAATTTATGACTCAAACCTAGATCTAGTGACTTCAGCTGATGTCAGATCTGATCCCACTGCAGTGTAAGCACCATACCTAGCCCTGAAAACAAGGTGTTGAAGAACAGCATATTTTCTGGTCAGCAAGAAGGACTGGTGGACAGGCAGCAAGGCTCCTCCTAGAGTTGTTTGGTTTTTTTTAACAAAACCAAGACAAAAACTCATCAAAAGAGTAGATTTTGCACAGGAATAATAGAGAGGTGTAGCCAATATAAGAAGAATCACAGAATCCTCTGCAAAGTAATTAAATGTTTTCTGACATAGTCTGCAGTTCTAATTGAGGTCTGCTGGGGTAAAGGGGCTTTGAGAAATTACTATTTACTCAGTAATTCAGAAAGGTCCTTTTTATTTACAGCCATTTGGGTTTATTGAGTAACTACACAGAATATTTATAGTATCTGCAGTCTGTTCACTGTTCGTTTGGAAACAAAAAGAGCACATCCACAGTTGGTAAGTTAAAACCCTGTATTATGTCATCATGATGGAGGCAAGAGCCTTTTACACAGCACTTAGAGACACCCCCACAAAGATCTGAATCATACAGTGTGTGGAGTTGTGGGCAGCTCTCCCTGTTGCCTCTCCCTCCTGCCTCAGAGGGGCTTCTCTACCACAGAATAAGGAGGATTTTCTGTGGGGAATCTAGCCAGGAATCGAGCTAAATCAGGTGGGCATTTGACATGCAGAAATCAAGGAAAATACTTAGGATTTTAAGGCTTTGCAACATTAATAATGAAATACTGACTTTCATTAATTAGAGATATTAATGTTTCTTTGCAATATCACTAAGGAAAAACTGACACCAAAGAGTGAAACCTCTCATTTACACTGCTTTGTTCTAGTGGTTCCTGGAGATTTGGAAACCAAAGGGTAATTCCACAAGCAACATCAGAGTTCCTTTTGAGTGTGGTCTCTACATGCCTCAAAACTGAGGATCTGTTTGACATGATTTTCAACTTTTTCCGTATTCCCAAAACACCACTTTTCTTTGCAAAAAACAGCCCAAATAATGAGTGCTTTGTCAGATTTATTTTCCCAAACATATTTAATACAAACACCTAGCAGTCCAGGAACCATGTTTAATAAGAGAATGACTTGAAGCAATTAAAGACATTATTTTAATAATTTACAGTAGTATTTTTCTAACGTAACTTAAAGCATGTCAGTGGGTTTTCTTTCTCCTGCTATAGAATCTCAAACTTCTAAAACATTTTCCAACAAAATTATGGGCTTGACTCAGTGAAGTGTGAGTTGACTTGCTTTTTTGGACCATTTAGAAGTCTTTAGTATCTAGTGATGAAGAGACTTCCAGGTGAAAACTCACATCCAAAAGAAACAATTCCCAAGGTTGAGAAACACAACACAGGCTAAAAGCTTAATAAATTCTACTTGGTTGTCAGTGGTGGGCAGAGCTGATCTGTGGAGGACTTGACACATAATTTAATACAATGTCAGCTCTTTAAAGAAGAAAAAAGAATGGTTCCCAAAATAACTAAGGGAAATATCTCCACTCTTAACAAGAAGGGAACTATCTCAAAGTTGGGCATGAGGCTTTTATCATTCATCTCCTCCCTTTCAACTACCTCTTAGGCTAGATTAAATCCTGACAACCACTCATTCCTGACTTTTCAGTATTTATAGCTCAAAGTTAATTTGAAACCTTGCTGTGCACTCAGTAGTAGGCTCTTTTAGACAAAGGTTTAGATTCATGATTTGTATTCAAAATACCACCAGATTGGTGTCACATATCCTGCCTTTGGTTGTGGCTGACTCAGATGGGAAGTTTTCTGTCCCTATCCTATGCCCAAGGGTGGTATTGCTCCTTCCATCCAATGGCATAACTGCCCTTGTAATTGCTCCTTGATGGAACTAATTCAATACAACTGAGAGTAAAAGAGATCTACTACCTAAGAGAAGGTAGATCATGCTTAATCAATTAGATTAGACAGCAGTTCCCCAAGCACTTCTGCTGGAAAATAAAGGTTCAGAGTCAGCATCTGTAGCTCAATGAAAAATGATTCCAGCAATTCTCTACAAAGCTCTGGACACACACAGTCAACTGATGTGCTATGAAATTACACAGAGCAATCTGCTTTTAGTCCTCTTCTTCAGGGGTAAGAACTTGAAGAAGGATAATTGGAGTTTGGATTCATAGCAAGAAGAATAAAACCCCTTCCAGGTGCCTTCCAGGCAAACTGGAGTGCTTTGGGTTTGTGGCAGCTTGTCCTCCAGCCAGGTACTTCTGCTTGATGATAGGAAGTGTAAAAGCAGGTAAATATAATAAAATGCTGCTGGAACATCTTCACAGTTTCCCAATGTCTTGGACTCAGGCTTGGGTAAAGGTACAAGCAAAAATTCCATTTCATTTAAAGAATTTGAGGAAAAGAAAGAAAGAAGTTTTTGATGCAAGAAAAACTCAAGAGTACAGCCCAAGCCATGGGCCCTCCTATTTTTCTATTGGTTTTCAGTCAAAAAACTTTTGGTATAGCAATAAAATGCAGCAAATTTCAAAACACCACTGAAACTCATGGAAATTCTCTCTAATGCTTCAGTTTCTGGACTTTACTAATGACCAATTTACTCCATAAAGCCTCTGATGCAATAAAATCCTTGTTTGGCAGAGCACCACTTGTGTACTTCTGTTCTGTCTCATTTAGATACTAAATATTAAATATCAGTCAGACTTTCAAACTATCTTCCAGGATAAAAAGTCTCATTTTACCCTTATTCTCTAGAGGTACTCTCAGTAAGGAGCTAACAGATCACAATCATTGAAGCAAATTAGGTCAACTCAGCTTCTCACTTGCAGTTATTCACCAGTGAAAAAGGTGTGGGCTGAGGTCTTCCATCTGCATTGAATATTCCTCTTTTTCACTGTCCACCTCTTTATGGGAGAGACTAGGCTATAAATCATGATTGTTATGGTTTGGTTCAGGCCAGAGTGTACATAAAGCTTCCAGAACATTGTAAAACAAGTCTTGGCTCACAAATGAGCACACCGGACACAAAGGAGGTTTATGGACAAAAGGATGCAATCAAGTGATGTGCTTTCAGACTCAGCTGTTAGTGATGCAATTGAAAAGAAAGGAGTCACAGCTCTTGTTTCCCTCTCTGGCACCAGGTTAAAGACAGAGCTCAGGCCTTGAACCAGGTTCTAAGAGTAAATGTATAGTTGATCAGAAGGCTGAGACACCAGGTTGCAAAGCTGCAAGATGTCACAGCTCTGAACTTCCCAGCCCAGGGGAATTGGCACATACAGGTAATCAGGGGCAGCAATCAAATCAGAGCTGAAATGCAAAGAGTGGATTTATTTCATTACCTGGCTGACACTTTGTTCTGTGATGGAACTAAAATCTTCCAGTCCCAAGGAACTAAGGTTGGGACTCTGTCAGCCCAATTCAGCAAGGCTCAGGTTGCAAAGACAGTCTATACGCTGTGAATGAGAACTCAAAGTTTTACAAGGAAGAAAGCTAAAATGAAAAACCTTTGCATTCTGCTCAGTCCTCCCTGTGCAAGTGTTAATATCTTCATTAGTCATAATATGTCACTTGATCTTACTTCCGTTCAAAAACAATTGCTTAATTTCCTTATCACAGGCAGCAAGGGATGAGGGCTGGCAGAGGCAGCTCTTTGTGTAAGAATGGGTAGCACATACTGTGAGTAAAGATAGTTCTTGATTACTTTGACCTTTCATCATTATAACTTTGCTTAATATTGTAATTAGAATATTAGAATGTGCTTCATTTAGCCAAGAATGTGATAAAAAGTAATTCTTTCTGGGGTATTTTTATATACCAGAGATGATTAAGAATTCAGTCAGTGTGTGATTTTCCATTTTCTTTCCTATATCCCCTTTTTAACTTCAACTCATGAGAACTATTAAGTTAGACCAAACCTTAATTATTGCATCCTTTTGCTTGACAGATTGAACTATATCACTAGAATCATTTAGCCTAACACCCTGGAATCATCATTTGGAACAAATAAGCCATTAAGAGTGAAAAAAGGTGTGAAGGAAGGGGATGAATCAGGGCATGAAAAAAGTGCTCCACTGGTGGAGTATGGAGACAAAACCAGTGCCATAAGGAGTGTGAGATATGGGAAGATAAATTTAGGAGTATCTTGGCCACTTGTCTAAAAGATTTTAAAATCATCTTCTGGAATAATCTTTTAGCCAGTGCTTGAGACTTGCATTTCAGTACACTCAGCAGGGTCAGGATTTGCCTGAATGTTCAGGTATTCTCTTGATTTCCTAGCCAATATATTATATTACCTCATGCATACAAAAAAGCTAAAGTCAGGAACTCACTGTTAACTGCTTTTCACAATCCATCTTTTCTAAACATATATTTACACAAAATTTTTGGAGGATTTGAAAATGTGAATCGGAGACTTTCCTCTGTTCCTTTCTTGCATCATTTTTCCCCTAAACAATGAAAATTTTTTGACTTTGCAAGCAGCAAATTCTGCATTTGTGCTGGAAACAGCGTAGATAACACAGAGATATTTTAGTTACTGCTCACAAGAGCTTACACAGATTTAATGTATTTTCTGCTTCTGACCCCACCCCACCAGCCATGACGGTAAGGGTGCACAAGGAGTTGGGTGGGGACACAGCTGATCCCAACTGAAAGGGATATTCCAGACCATGTGGCATTATGCATAGTATATAAAGCTGGGTGGAGGAGAAGAAGGAAGGGGAAGTGATGGTGTTTGCCTTCCCAAGCTAATGTACATGATGGGGTTCTGCTGTCCAGGAGATGGCTGAAAATCTGTCTGCCCATAGGAATTGGTGAAGGAATTCCTCAATTTGTTTTGCTTGTGTGTGTAGCTTTTGCTTCACCTATTAAAATCTCTTTATCTCAACTCGGGAGTTTTCTCACTTTTGCTCTTTCAATTCTCTCCCAGATGTCAATGTGAGGAGCATGAGTGAGAGGATGTGTGGGGTTTAGGTGCCACTTGGGGTTAAACCACAACACAATTGTAAAGAGGGGAAAACTGTTATGCCATGGTCCGAGTTAGTTGTACACATTTTCCAAATCAAAGCCAGACAGGGTCATGCTGGCTTCAGAAATTCTATGGAGTTGAATCCACATAAGACTGTTCTAAGAAACTCCTGCAGATCCTTTAATTGTGAATGACATCTCATAAGTAGCTCAGGATTTCTTGAAGATCAAACAGTTCAGTTAGAAATTAAATGCCACAAGGAAGGCAGACTCCAGATCCTACAGTGATGACAACTGCATGGTCTTGGGGTGCTCACAATCTGCTGTATAAGGTGAGCAATACTTAAAGACTGCAAGAGGGGAATGCTGACCCATGCAGTGGTCCCTGAGCTCTTCTACCTCACAGCTGCCCTGCAGAGGCCAAGGGACAGCCCTGAAGGAGGTGGGTCAGTGGGAGCCATGCTCTTACAGAAATGGATATTGCCTGTGTTGGGGGAGCATAAGCCTGATCCAAGGAGCATTAGAGGGAGGTAAGCCAACTTCCATTTATTTGAAATTAAAGTGATTGTCAGTTTACTTTGGAGTTAGGTGTGTATATATATAGTGCATAGCAGTACTCTGCAACATGATTATATAAGGCAATGCTCCCAAGCCTCTAGGATTTTGATCATGCCTCAGCTCTCCTCAGTAGTTAAACCCAAACTCCCCTCTAGTCTTCTTGGTTCCTTTATTTAGTTTCTTCATTTGTTTGCTCAGACTTACAGAAATATAATAAAAATGCCTTGCGGTGCTCTATGCATTTTGATGGTACATTAAAAATAACACCTAACCAAAATCTTACCTGAAAAATTATTATGTAACCTGGTTTTGAAGGACTCCGCCTTCATGTTATCCCCAGGGTAAGCATCGTGTGCTCTGCATTCCATGCCATGAGAGCACCAGCCTGGTGCTGGTAAGACAGCCCTTGCACTATTTCACACACATTGAATGGCAAAGGAAAGTACAGAAAACCATGATTGTGCCTTAGGCCACAGGGGATCAGAGTAGACTCAGGACCAAGTGTTGTGAAGACCAGCCTGTGTCCCTCTGCTCTAAATAAGGTTTGTCCTCCACAGTAATGAAGTAAACCCATGTGCACGCTTGTGTGTCCCTCAAAGACAGAGATCAGTCCTTGTCTCCCTCTGCTTAACAGAAGAGGTAAAACTTCTGTGTTCCTTTATTTCTTGCTATTGAGCTTTGTTTCTTAGAGAGCTCTTGACTCCCTTGAAGGCAGTGAGGTCCTGCAGAGGGACCTTCCTAAATCAGAAAACAGGGCAATCACTATCCCTACGAGGCTCAACAAGGGGAAGTGCCAGATTCTGCACCTGGGATGGGTCAAACCTGGATATACAGACAAACGGGGGAATGAGGTGCTGGCAAGCAGTGCTGCACAGAGGGACCCAGGGATTCTGGTCAATGGCAAGCTGAATCTAAGACAGCAGTGCCCTGGCAGCCACGAAGGCCAGTATGTCCTGGGGGGGCGTCAGGCACAGCACGGCCAGCCTGGCAGAGGGAGGGGATTGTCCCACTCTGGTCTGCACTGGGGCAGCCTCACCTTGGATATTCTGTGCAGATTTGAGCACCACAATGTAAGGGAGACATTAAGCCACTGCAGTGTGTCCAGAAGAGGGCAATAAAGATGGTGAAGGGTCTTGATGGGAAGCCATAGAAGCCGAGAAGTGAATGAAGTCACTTGGTCTGTTCAGCTTTGAGGAGACTAACAGGAGACCTCATTGCATTTTACAACTTCTTTGTGAGGGGAAGAGGAGGGGCAGGCACTGATCACTTCCCTTTGGTGATGAATGCCAGGACCCAAGGGAATAGGCGGAAGTTGTGTCAGGGGAGGTTTAGGTTGGATGCCAGGAAAAGGTTCTTCACCCAGAGGGTGGCTGGGCACTGGAACTGGCTCCACAGGGAAATGGTCACAGCACCAGCCTGACAGAGTTCAAGAAGTGTTTTGGCAATGCTCTTGGGCACATGGTGTGACTCTTGGGGTGTCCTGTGCAGGGCCAGGAATTGGACTTGATGATCTTTTTGGGTACCTTCTAACTCAGCTTATTCTGTGATTTTGCCGCTATCATGAGATTTATGTTTTGGTTGATTGGCTCTTTTCTCACAAAGTCTCATCCACACTCTTCGTTTAGTGACCCACTTGTTCTGTATGTATTTTTTTCCCTTTCATCCCTACCCAGAGATTTTCAGCATGACTCACTTCCTACTACATTGGAGACCTCAGATCGAGCCTGCATCTTTGATGCAGAAGGAACACTTCCTTTCTTTTGTCCATGAACATATTATACCCTTTAAATTGTACCTTTAATCAATATGCCAATTATGTGAATTTTCTCTCCAAGTCTATTCTGTAAATTAAATCACATTCTGATCCTCTGCATGAATAATTTCAAGTTTACAGATGCATTCTCTATGGTTTTTATCATATACAAAAACCTAAAATGTTTGGCAGGCTATTCTATAATTCCTTTGATCCTCCTAAACTCTGTAAAACAAAATATCTCTTCTAGTTTCTTGGCCTTTGTCCAAGTCAGCAAGTAAGCTTGAGTTTATACTCATCCATAGTGCACTGTCCATTGCTAGTCTTGGTCCTAGTTTAAAACTCTTCTCAACAGATGTGCGAAATAATCTTCAAAGTTTCTCTTCCTCTTTCACGTATTCTAAACTCTGCCATCAGTCAAAGAATGACTCATTAAATATCCTTGGATGAAGCAGTGAAAACCCTCCTGACAGCACCATCTGCTTAGCCATGGCTTTGTCAATTGGATACATTTTTATGTGGATGTGCTTTGTCCCTTCACTGGAGGAACAGATGGAAGTCCCCAGTTCTTCAATTTTCCTTCCACTATCTCACAGTCAGTTTGGATCAGCGTAGGAACACTAGCAGAGCTCAGGAGAAAAAGCAGAATTATGCCTTGACCAAGAGTCTGGATGTACCTCAGCAACTTTCAGTAATATTTCACCACCCAAGTACTCTCCAGTACATCTCTAGGAGTCTCTGGAGTCTGGGCAGTGCTTTTCCCCTACAATCCTCACAATACTCACCTGCTGACTCTGGCAGAGGCTTAGAAACTAGAAGAGATACTTTCTAGAAGAGAAATTTAGTCATTATAGAAATTTACTCATGCAGTCATACATCCATCTAGATCTCTGCCCCTTTGGCAGCATGGGTTGCCCAGCTGAGCTCACTTTCAACCTGTCATACAAGCTGTCCTGGAGCATGCAATGGAATAGATGACATATAAATAGGTATTGTCTCTTCTTCTTTATTTTACTATCATGTTCTTTATGAAATGTCTCAATTTTGAAAAAAAAATTTCTAAAAATTCAAATTAAGCAGGATTTGCAACATTTGTAAGGTTTTGAAAGATGAAAGTGAAGCTACAAGCAAAGAAACAGAATCATAGAATGGTTTGTGCTGGAAGGAGCCTTAAAGATCATCTAGTTCCAGCCTCCCTGTTGGGCAGGGAATATTCCACTAGATCAGATTGCTCAAAAAAAAGAAAAGAAAACACAGTATTTGCTAATTTTCTTCCTTCATATCCTTTTAGAACTTACTTTATTTATGTTATATTTTGACCTCCCAACCTTCTTCCAGATTATACTTATTAAACAATATATTTTAAAAGTCAGGAGTACTAAATTCTAACATAACAGCCCAATAACTACTTCATCAGCCAAATCTTTATCACTGTAATCTGCTAAAACCACGACTTCATTACAAGATTAGCTTTGCTTTTGACTTTATTCCTAGCCAAAACTAATTCCAATTAACAACTCCAGCTCAATTTTCCCATGCAGTTAACACGCTCTGCTGCAAGAAGGTGCTACACTTTTGTGGGTAACATGACAATTTCAGTGGATTATGACAAGAATTCAGTTATACCAAGAAGCCAGAGTATTAATGAAAGGGATTTTTCAAAGTCAGTGTCTTTTCTGCCTCTATTTCTGTTTGTCAGAAAAACATCTCTGTAAGGTTAATACATTGACACACATTGAGAGCACCAGACTGCCTGCAGTACAAAACCAAATAATCTTATTTCCATTATTTGAAAACTTTTATCTCTATGCAATTAATCAGAGGTAAAGGCATAATTTAAAGCTACATTATTCTTGCTGCTACAAATCTCCCAATTTGCAATGTACATTTTTTACTCCTCGCTGTAAATGTTAGAATCCCACAGGCAGCCTTGCCAGTGTGTGGTTCCTGGCCACACTGAGTTCTTGCCAAAGAGGCAATTTAATTACTGACATCAGACCTGCAAATCAATGGTGGTCACTCAGGACATGACTACTGTTACAGGAGATGGCTTCTCTGGTGTATTCCTATTAGCAAGGGAAGAAGCAGCAGTTCATACAAAACTTGTACTTTTATTCTTTTGTGCAGCAGAGGCTTAACCCACCAATCCCTTGTGGCATTTTGGTTGTCTCCACATGTATCCATGTAAACTAGGGTTTTCATGGCCTCGGAATATATGCATATATATATATATATATATATATATATATATATATATATATATATATACATCTGCACTGTACATACATCTTTTTGTCTGAAAAGTGTTTGCCTTTAAGAAAACAGGGTTTTTTATGGTACTCCAAACACACTACCAGGTGTATCATGTTCTGGTTCTCCTTTAGCACTGGGTGTTTTCCACTGATCACTGGGGTGCAATCCTTATTTTTGCAACCCAGTCAGAATTCTGAGATATCTCATTGTTAGTGACGCTTCCAAGGTCACTTTGAGTATAGAGCATTGTTGTCATTGTTTTCAGTAATAGCAGTGTGATCTTTCCCATTATTTCTGCAAAAGACAAAATTTGCCAAAAAATAGTAGAAATATCTAGATTGAAATAGACCTCTGGAGCTCATCTGGAGTCGCCCATAGCCTTGTCAAATGAGTTTTGAATTTTTCCAGGGATAGATGTCCCTTGACCTCTCTCAGAACACATCCTAATGCCACACAACACTCAGGCTGAGGATTTTAAGCTAATATTGGGTCAGTTTCCCTTGCCACAACTTTTGCAACATTGCTTCCTCTCCTTTCACTGCACACATCCAAGGAAACAATGGTTTCATCTACTTCACATTTCTCATTATGAGAGTGAACAACTGCGACTAAATCAAGCCTTTAGCTTCCTTTGCTCCTAACTAAAAATACCCAGTTCTTATCAGCTGAGCACATCTCCATGCTAGTGGTTCTTCACTGTGCTCTCTCCAGATTGTTGATCTCTGTTATGCACCAGAGATCCCTAAACTGGACAGTGTAGTCCAGGTTCAGCTGTCCTCCTCCCAGGCATGAATGTCAAACCTCAGCAGTTCAGTGCAGGGAATCACAACATGTTTTGGTTTCACATTTGTAGAGCACTAAACACCATGGGGCTCTGCACCTGTGTGGGTTTTGTCTAAAGAAGTCTAAAGGGGTTCAAGATAAAAAGGTTATGGCTTCAAGCCATGTAAATGCTTAACATCAAGTATGAAAAGTATAGCAATGGGTGCCTTCAGGACTAGTGCATCAGTCAAGCAAAACAGGACTGAAACTGCTAGAACAAATTTTCATAAAAGAAGAAAATAGAAAGTCATTAGGATATACAAATTGTGGAAGATTTGTAAAACATGAAAGCCATGTCCTCATGACACCTGTCAAGAGCACAGAGGCCGTAAGCTAAAAACTGTAAAAATAACCAAGATCTCTTCTCTGTAGGCAGAAGACAGCTGGTAGTTACCCTGGCCTCCTGCTGAACACTGGCTCACTGCTGTGAGCACATTTACCTGCTTCTGACAGATCCCACCAGTCACAAGAACACCAATGTTCCATCCACAGGCATGGGGTGACTGGGCAAGTGATCCAGGCATCAGCTGAGCCCTGCAGCCAAACTGGAGAATTCAGAAATAAATAAGAGCATCTTGGTGTCCCAATCTGGGAACGCGTTCTAAGCTGCAAACACAGTGAGCAAGAGGGAATATACCCAAATATATCTGGTAAAAGTTCTCATCCAGTTATTTCACCATGGTAGCCACTGTGAAGAAAATTAACTCTACCTCGGCCAAAACCATCACAATCACAAAATAAAATTCTAAAACATGCTTCTGTGCTATTATATTTTTTTTAAGTAATATGGTTCAACATTTCTTAACCTTAAAATCAACACTTTTTTTCTCTCCGTAATAGAAGTAACCCACTATGAAAAAACAAAAATACAACACTTGACAATAAAACAATATAAAACTCTCTGACTATGACTGAAGAACACACTTAGGAAAGGTTCATTTTCTTCTACATCATGAAATGAAAAATAATTGTCATCACTCCCCTGCAAGCCATTCACTGTGATTTCTATTTCATAAGGATGCAATTATTGTGAAATGTTAAATCCCCTCTAAAAGATGCTTGAACTCACTGAAGGGCCATTAAAATTTATCAGCCTCACATCACAGAGGTCTTGATGATTTTTCTGCCTTTTGGTTTCAGTTAATATGGCCTCAATGACCTCAGCTTGCATTTAAATGTCAGATTAAGATTAGATCTCCAGCCTAGCTAATTTCTGACAGCCCACTTTGTTGTGAAACTAGACTGCTAGCCTGATATGACCAAAACTAGTATCTTATCTTTCCAAGTAGCCAGGGAAGTAGATAGCTTTGTCTGGAAAGACAAACAGGGAGGACAATGGAAACCTATTTAGGACAGGAATCCTAGATGACAGTCTCTCAGCTCAGAGAAGAGACAAGCTGCAGAGAACAGCATCTTTGACAGAGTATTCTTCTGTGTTAGGGATAAAACAGATTAATCTGACTCATTTTATACTCAGCATCCTTTTATCAGTTTAATTTGCAAATCTTCACATGTGTGCTGGTTTTGGCTGGGATAAAGTTAATTTTCTTCACAATGATTTGTATGGGGCTGTGTTTTGTTCATGTGCTGGGAACAGTATTGATAACACAGGGATGTTTTAGTTCAGTGCTCACACAGGCTCAAGGCCTTTTCTGCTTCTCACCCCACTCCACCAGAGAAAAAGCTGGGTGTGCACAAGGAGTTAGGAGGGATCACAGCTGGAACAGTTGACCCCAACTGACCCAATCGATGCTCCATACCATAAGGTGTCATGCTCACAGATAAAGGTGAGGAGAGAATAAGGATGGGAGGACGTTTGGATTGATGGTGTTTGGCTTTCCAAGTCAACATTATGCGTGATGGAGCCCTGCTGTCCTGGAGATGGCTGAACACCTGCCTGCCCATGGGAAACAGCGAATGAAAATTCCTTTTCTTCTGCTTTGCTTGTGTGCACAGCCTTTGCTTTACCTATTAAACTGTCTTTACCTCAACCCATGGATTTTCTGGCTTTTACTCTTTGAATTCTCTTCCCCATGCCATCATGGCAGGGGACTGAGAGAAAGGCTCTGTGGAGCTCAGTTACCAGCTGGGGTTAAGCCATGACAAAAGGTTAATCAAGGTATTGCCATGAAAATCTCTCAACAGACATCCCACAAAACAAGACAGAGGATGTCATGTTACAATGATAACATTTAAAAGGAATAAAAACTTAGGATAAAAATAAGACCTAAGATACTGTCTTTGTAGCAAAGAATAGCTTAGCTGCTTGGCCACCACATGAGAAGTCCTGGCAAGCAGATCTGGTGATGGAAGTGCCTTTCTTATCATACCTGCAAACTCATTCAATTTCCTCAGCTCATCCTAAATTTCAGCTCTTTGTTTCTTGTCTAGATTTCAGATGCTACCAGTCAGCAGCATGAACTCTCTGACCGACCGTCATATAAAAAATCACAGGGCAAATTTTCCAAACACAGACTTTTAAAAATAATGAGATGCAGGATATTGCAACTGTAAGCCTTTTTTGTTTCTGCTAGGAGCCTTCTGTCTTTCAGCTCTCAGAATTTACATGATTCCGCTTTTGAGTTTCTAAAAAAAAAAAAAAAAAATTCCAATAGGTATCAAGTATCACATGAAGAAAAAATAAAAAGACAATACAATGATTTCCATGGACCTTAAAAGTGTTCTGTGTAACAGATTATTATTAAGGAATATTATTCATATGCCTTAATAATAATATTAATAATATTAATTAATTAATTAATTTATTATTATTATTATTATTATTATTATTATTATTATTATTATTATTATTATTATTAAGGAATATGCTATGTTTTGGCTTCAGCTGCCAAAACATAGTGTCTTTGGATCTGATTCAACTCCAGGAGCTGGCAGACTAGAAGTCTGCCACCAGAAATAATAGTCAGCATCATCCTATTATTCCCTTTTCCTGAGGACAAGCAGCCTAGATTCTTCAAAATAAAAATGTCATTTCACTTGTCTTGTCTCACTTGACTGTATCCATAAGTGAAGTTACCACCTTGCACATGATCTGCCTTCAAAGCAAACAATGAAATTGTGCCTTCCCTCCTGCAGTACAGCTGAGATGCTCAAATAACTTTGCACCTCAGCTTCTGTCAATCCCAAATACTGCCATCAGTGTTACTCACAAACAGCAGAAATCAAACTGGCCAAAACTCCTGGATTCTAACTCAGTCCTCATTACAGGCTGGTCTCTACTTTTTGTACTTGGTCCCAATGAAAATGTTAGTTTTGAGATTTTCCCTCACTCGCTGCAAGACCACGCTGATCATGCTCCTGTCCTGCCTAGGAGTTTCTCAGCTGTGAGTCACAGCCCACTGCACAACAATCACCTCTGTAACCAAACATTGCTAAGGAAAACTACTCAGCCTGGATTTTCCACTCTATGTCTTATTACTTAATGGGCAAAAGTGAAGGAGCATCCAGTACCATCAGAATTCAGGACTGCTGAGAGCTGCCAACTGGATAATATAAGTCAGTAAGGGCTCCATAGGAGTTCCTATTACAAAAAGTCACACCAACAGCTTCAGCAGGAGCATTGATCAGGACACTAAAGTGAGCAGACCTTGGTGTTCACTGCAATAAAATCTATTCCTTTGCTCATTCTGCCATATATTGTTCCAAGCTGGTCGGAACATAAGCTCCACCTCTCCTCGGTAAACTTCACAGTGTACTGAAGCAAATTATTATGTTGTTCTTAGTGGAAAACACCTTCCAATAGAAACACCAGCACAAACAGATCTTACCAAAACCATTGGCTGGTTACCAAAATTAAAGGACCACAATCATCCAACCCCACATATTAATCCAAAATATAGTCTCATGCAAGCGTGCCCTCCTCTGTACCCCATCACACCATACTCTCCTTCTTCCCCTTAAGGGATATACATATAGTTATGTACATTTTAGTGGTGGTTTCACCCTAAATTTCTGCATGGATTTCCCATACCTTACACCATTTGGAGCTGATGGAACTATACATTCACTTTGAGGAGTAACCCACTGGACTGCAAGGCTCTAGAGAAGTGACCACTGGTCATCTTGAGTCAATTTTATGTGTCCCAGTTAATCCTAGCAACAGAAAAATAGTGGGTATCTCCAATTTGCCTTCTAAATGCTATTTCCTCGTTTCTTCCTCTCTTAAAAAACCCAACAAACAAAATCAAAATGAAGGCACAGGGAGAATGGTGGAAAAGAGATTTGCCTCTGCCCTGCCATCTGGGCTGTGAGTATTTTTGGCTGCCATTTGTTTACGTGGCTTGGTTTTGTTTTACTGCATTGAAGCAGAGCTGGAGTACACCAGCTCTCATTGTTGTTCCTGTGCTAAAACTCTTCTCCAGCTTTCAATTCTCCTTTAGCACTCTTACTTGGTACCTAGCTCTGATTTCATGCTTTTTTTCTTTTTAGTGAGTCTCAGACCATTAATTCTCTACAATTCACAGACATCCAACTTTCATGCTGCCAAGATGGTCTTGTGTCATGTAGTTAACTTCACCTACAGATTGTTAAATGCTCCCCCATGAGTCAATTCAGTTTAACATCATCCCACAGTAATGGCTTATAGGAATATGGATCAGATGCTTTTTCAATGCTGCACCTCAACAGGATGGAGAAATGGGCTGACAGGAACCTCATGAAGTTCAGCAAGGAGAAGGACAAAGTCCTGCACCTGGAGAGGAGCAAGAAAATGGAGCCAGGCTCTTTTCAGTGCCAGGTCCAGGGGCAATGGGAACAAGCTGAAATGCAGAAGGTTCCCTTTAAGCATCCTTTTTTTTCTTGTGAGCACTGGCACAGATTGGCCAGGGAGGCTGTGGAATCTCCATCTTTGGAGGTCCTAAGAATCTCTAGACATGGTCTGGGACAATTGGTTTTAGGTGGTCTTGCCTGAGCAGGGGGGTTGAACCAGGTACCCTCCAGAGATCTCTTCCAAACTAAACCATTCTGTGATTCTGTCTAAATGCACTAATAGGTTATTTCTCTTATAGAATCCTTCAACCAGCCTAAGAAATAGCATCCAAGTCAGGTTATCTTGTCACATTATTGGAAACTGTAGGAGAAAAAATGGGATCTATACACTTCTTTTTATTTTAGTGAGTGGAAGTGAGCATCATGTGCAGCTGGGATGAGGAGAAACAGGATTGCCAGGTTTTATTCCCAGTTCCCATGCTGCTTTTATGGATAGAATACCTTAATCCCTCTGTGTTTTACTTAATCCACATGAATAATGAGCACACATTTTACTCCCTTACATACTTACCACTTTGTAATGTATGTCATTTAATGACCTTAACAAGTTTTGAGATCATTATGTGAAAGACACCACACACAGTGGTAACATCAGTTATTGAAATAGGTATACTAGCAAGAGAAAGGCTCATTCTTAATCCAGGAATGCATCCTAAACCATGAACACAGGATGTGCAAGGAATTTGAATATACCCACAACAAGATTAATACACAAACAAGGTTGAATGCTGGTAACCAAATTCATGACTCACTTTTATTTACTACCATGGAAGGCAGTAAGGAGGAAAGACCAAAAAGTAGGAAAAAGGAAAAAGAAGTAGAGAAAGCAAGAAAGGATCCCACAGCCCCTTATTGCACCAGGTCCTCACCTGCACCTCACATGGACGGCTCTGGGGGATCGCGCTGCCGGCAGCTCAGGCATGAGTAGCTGCCATCTGCTCCTTTTGTTTTCTGAGCATCTTAATTCACTCCAGCAGACCCAAGCAGTGGTGAAACGGGTTGTTTTACAACAGTTCCACAATTAAAGATCAAATTAACATGTGGCTTAACATGTGAAATTGCTTTACATAAATATTACTAGTTAAATATAGGTCGTGGAAATGCGTGTGCTGCATATATGAATGTTAACAAATGCAGGCCCTATTTGAGCAAGGCACAGGCGCCTCCAAAACTCAAAATAAGAATCTGAGTCAAAGCATAATTGTGTGTAAGCTCAAAACTCTGTCATTAGTGTTAGTTGTCTTCATTAAAGCAGCCTTCCTCCTGCAGTCACTTTAGGCCATGTATCCTTCTTTCTCTGACCAGAAATCAGCATTACTTTGAAATAAATATTTGGGTAATAAATCATTACAGCTCTTTTGTTTTTTGAATCATAATGTTTAGCCAGCAAGTCAGTTAAGTTTAAAATCCCTCAGCCGAGGGCAAATTCCAGCTGTGGAAGTGGAAAATAACTGGTCATGTTTGAAGAGAATGGCAGCACTACAGCAACAGGTCTCCTGTGTTTGATGGCTTGAACAGGTCTCCTGTGTTTGAGGGCTTGAAGCACTTTGGCTATGGAGGGCAGAGGGCCCATTTGCCACAAAAAGGACAAACCCAAGAAACAGCAGGGAGGTAAAGAGACCACAGCAGGAAGTGCTTGGAAGGGGAGTTTTGAAGCTCTGTTTGAAACACTGCAGCTAAAACTTTTAGAAATGTTCTATCATAAAGCCAATTTCAATCCCAGCTTTAAATGACTGACATCATATACTAAATTGCTATCAGTGTAATCTTTACCTTTTGATATTTCCTTCTGTAAGAATTTGGTTGCTGTTATTCATCATTAGGAGAAACAGTTTGATGAGCTTTGGAAGGCTAAGCCTCAAAGCAGGTAGTGTGCACTTAGGTGTACTTCAGAGTGGAACTACTTTCAAATGGACAGTAGAAGCAGGAGATATACAGGTGTGGAAGAAAATTTTGGTGTCTTAAGCTGCTTCTCTCTTTCAGAATAACTGTGCTAACATTGCTGTTGAAGTAAGGTTTTGGCTTTGCAGTTTTGAAAAAACCAAAAGATAATAATAACTGAGTTTTTTACACCCTATCAAAACACTTCACATGTTTATCCCTAACATAAGGATTGCTACTGGATTAGCAAATCCAAAAGTACTCCATTTTTTAACTCTTGGCAAAACTACTTGTTACATGACAGGAAATGGGGACAGATCAAGTGGCTCCACACACAGAGAAGGCATCAGTTAGGCAGCAACTGAGCCATAATGAGTCTCTTCTAGAGACTCCTCTCTCAAGAGTCTCTCGGCAATGCTTTTACCAAAACACCACGCAGCAGTTAAGACAGCAATGCTTTTATCTATTCCCCCTATGAACTAAAAGGAGGACACAGCCCTGCAGCCAAAGCAGCACGCAGAGGAGAGGAGGAGTAAGGTTAGCATTTAAAGTTGAGGTGAACACTTCAAAAATTTCTGATTCTTTGACCACATCATGTTTTTACACAGTTTCTGTAATAATAGTCTCCAAGAGCAGCTATGACACGTGCCAATCTGGAACTACAGAAAAATAATTATATAGAAGGCTTTCAGTCCAAGAAGTCTACATCTAGATAGTTGCAGTTGATTATTAAATACTACAAACTTTTTCAAAGTTCATGTGTAGGAGTTTACTGACTAGGCACAAATGTACTTTCTTCCACTTTCAGCTCATTCTTTTACAAAACACAGAATATTTAAGTACTTTTAGTTACTTATTTTATTTTTTTCCTGAAGCCAAAATTAAAGATTGATTCAAGTTGCAACAATTCCAACATGTTATAAGAAATTTTCTAAGCCATCTAAGATCTGTTAGCAATGAGGGAAGCCAATCTTTTAGTGATCTCCTATTCCAGCATTGCTTTTTCAATTGATGATATTCCTGCCTCTTGAGCATTTATGCCAATTCTCCCTTTGAGGAAGGAGAGAGGTTTTCTCTCTCTACTTCCATATATTACTTTCAATTGATGTCTGACACTGAATTTATCCTAAACAAATTCCGATAAGGACTGTGATAATTATAATATAGATTAAGGCCTGAAGTAGTGTAGCCAACCCTTCAGTGACTAATTCCCAATTTCCTGCAGAATTTTGTTTAGTTGATTAGTCTCTGTAGCCTATTGTAATTCCTTGGGGAATTTCCTGGCTCACTGACTCAGTGATAGGAATACAGGTGGTGATATTACTCAAATTGCACATTTTGCAGAACCCTTGAACTAAATCTATTATGAGGTTCCCAGTTTCTCCAGAAGAAGCTATATCCCTTTGAGCTACTATTCTACAAAGTATAGAAATAGAATCTTCATTAACTGTTTCATTTCAGACAAACACTGTCATGAACTCTATAATCATCAAAAAAATTCACTTGATCCCAATTACAATTTATGAAATATTTCATTTCAATCTTATCTGTAAAGGATTTGCTGTCTGCTGAAAAGCCCAGTGAAGTGTTTCCCAGTTTGGGGCTGGCTTTGCCCAGGTGTAGTGAATGCAGGAGTCTCTTTCACAGCCATGTGGGTAGCCAGGAGAACTTGGAATGGTCCTTTCCACTTTTCCTTAAGTGTTTCATCATTCCACATGTGGACATATACCTTATCCCTGGGTTGATGAGGATGTGCCTGAACGTCCAAGGCTGTTGAGGAAGCTAAACAAACCTATGCAAAACTGAGAGCTCTTTTGTCAAAGATAATACAGACTTTTTAAAATTATCATTTCCTATCACATGGCTTTCTCCTGAGATAGTTAGTTTGATACAGCGTGCCTTAAAAAAATTTCATAAGGACTTAATCTTACTTTAGATCTAGGCCGTTTTCTAATTCTTAATAATGCAAAAGAAAAAGCCTGAGGCCATCTTAGTGAAGTTTCTTGACAAATCTTACTTATTTGCCATTTCAAATTTCGATTAATTCTTTCTACTTTTCCACTGGACTGAGGTCTTTAAGGAGAGTGGAGATTCCATGTAACTCCCAAGCACTTTGCATAAACTTTGAACTGTTTCAGCCGCAGAATGAAATTCTCTGTCTGAAGACAGACCCAGTGGTACCCCAAATCTGGGTATAATTTCCTTTAACAAAATTTCTGTTACTTCTAGAGTTTTGTTGGTGAGACAGACAAAGGCTACTGGCCATCCAGTAAAGCTACCCATCAAGAACAGTATCAATAACCGTCTTCCCAGGGTAGTTCTAAAAAATATGTCTTGGTTTAAGGCAGTTTAAAGAGGTGAACTTTCTAAAATGAGCTTCTTCCCCTTAGTTCCATCCAATCCCTTTCCACAAATAAGGAACAAACACAAGCAGACATAAGAGAATAGATAACAATTTATTGACAAGTGAAACAGCACCAGGCAAAAACTAACAGTTAGTATTCACTAGATAGTGATCACTAGATACAAAATTGCCAAATTTCACAAATCTCATGGGAACAAAAAGACGCCCAAAAGGGCGGAAACGCCTGCAGGGTGGCCCAGCCCCAAGGACTGGCTCACTTTGCACACTTCACTCCAAAACAGGTTTTGATAGCGTGTGGAAAATCACGGTGCCAAAGGCTGGTGTCCATAGAAGAGTCCTGCAAAAATCAACTTTATTTGAATAAAGGAAGAGTCTAGTGGACCATATCCTTGTGGCGTCTCTTGGGTTTTTGGAGGATCCAGCCTCCTTTTATCCTAAACTCCCAACCACTCCTCCTTTCCCCGTTGGCTGAGGCACTAAAACTGTACAAACTTCCCAAACCACCCACTACATGTCTTCCTTCCAACATGTACCCCACACACATTCTTCTAGAATATGATTGGGTCTTTCAGGTTATCTTGTTATATGGTGTGATCTCTTCTAGATACCCCCTAGGAAAACCTGAAAATTTTAAAATTTTCCCGCATGAATATGGAACTAGGCTTTACAGAGCAAGAACAGGGAAGTCTCTGAGTAGCTTACTGAGGTAAGAGATTGCTGGATTGTCTCAAAGATTTCAATAGTCTTGGTTTGTTGTTGGATTGTGGCTTCTAGCCTTGCTGTTTGCATTTGGAGCCTGAAAAAAAGTACAGGCCTTATCACAGAAGTCCACAAGAGAACAAATCCCAAAAGAACAGCATTAAAGAACCTCATCTAAAACAAAAGTCTTTGAAAATAATGTATTAGTATCTCACTGGGATGCAAGATGACAGCCCTTTTGTTTTCACAGAATCACACAAAGTGAAGCCTTGCTCCACTGTCTTACCGTTGAATGCGTTCTTCTAGCTGGGGGATAGCTGCAGCTGAAGAATCAAAAGAATCAACCAGGATGCCTTGCATGTTCCTCAAAATTGCAATTACCTTCTTTTGGGCATTCTTTCCTGAGTCAGCATAATATTCATTCTTATTAAGAGGTTCTTTCAGGTCATTGAGCTGTCAAACCACAAGAAAAAAACCCAGCAGAAAGCTTTTATATATTAGAAAATAGTAGAGTGCTTTGATGTTTAAACTCTGATGTTAACTTTCAAAACCTGGATTACTTCTTCATCTTTTATAGTAGGCCCTCTCCTACACTGATTTCCTGGAGTGTGACTGGCACAACACTTTTCTTATCCTCTCCTCTTTCAATGACTCTGAACACACTCTGTAACCTGTTCTGGCATCATGGTTTAGGAATGGTATTCCCCAATTTGTGCTCCCACTGAGACTCTCCAAACCACACTGCTGTTCCCTTGCTCTCTCCTTCTCTTCCCCCTCACCCCAGCAACAGGAAGGAGAGGAGAACTGGGGACACAAAAGGTAAAGGTCACGGGTTCAGTTAAGAAAAATTTACTGGAATCAGCAATGAGATAAGAAAACAGTAAGAGCAACAATATTCATAAGAAAAGTTCAAGAGAGAAGTAAGAGATCCATATGCAAAATGCTCAGAATCGGTGTTACCTCTGCCACGCCTATTCAACCACAAGGGAATAGACTCCCTTTCCTTTCCCCTTCCCCATGCACCACATTCTCTCCTGCTTCCCCCACCCTGCCCTGCTTCCTCCATCCTCTGTCCTTGGCAATGACCAATGACCCTGAGGTGGCACAGAATAACCTCAAGGCCCTAGCCCCTGATGGCTACTGTGATTAGAAACTCCTCCCCTTCCTGATGTGACTTTACAACTCCATAACAATGGTGATGGGGGGAAGAAATCCTACAAAACATCTGTGCAATCCTCCAACAGGCCTATTCTTTCTCTGGCAACACACAGTCCACTTTGCAAAACCAGAGAGGAGAAGCAAATACTGTTCTCCATGAAGCTTGGGTAGCAGCTTGTTGAAAGGAATACGCATCCTTTTCCCATTAAGGACAAAGTGGCATCACAAGTAGTGATTTTTTTAATTGTAGTCACCAGACTTATAAAATCAGTCGGGTCAGTTATGTGTCACTCATGTTACCCCTGTTGCAAAGTTGTGTAGTGTACTAAGATCACCTCAGTGCAGCCCTTCACTGCTGCTTCAAGTGGTGCCAACAGGCAAACTTAAAGGCAGCAGTGCTGTTCCTTCCCCTGAACAACTCCATGCTACACAAAAGTCTTAGGGAATGATCAGTTCTCTGCTCTGTTTACTACAAAAAAGGCTTGGGACCCTGCCAAGAAACAGGCATTTTCCACACCCTAATTTTACACCTTTCCAGTTTCTCCAACAGCAGTTTCTGTTCCTTCCTGCTGTTGATCTTCACAGTTCCAAGAGAAGCTCCTTCCAGGGAGTCCTTTTTGAGAATTTTGTCAAGCTTCTGCCTGGCCAATGGCTAAGGAAATGATGTTTCATAAGCACGGCAAAATCAGTGTGAACATGACAACAAAAGTGATGCTTTTACTGATGAAATTACATCATTAGATTGGCCTACAGGTTGAGGGAGAGGTTGGCCAGCAGGTTGAGGGAGGCTATTCTCCCTTTCTACTCTGCTCTTGTGAGACTGCACCTGAAGTGCTGTGTCACCCTCGGAGGCCCCCAGCACAAGGCAGACATGGACCTGATGAAAAGAGGCCAGAGGAGGGCCACAAAGACATCCATGGGCCTGGAACACCTCTCTCATGGAAAAAGGGTGAGGGACCTGGGATTTTTCAGTTTAGAGAAAAGCAGGCTCTGGGCAGATATTATTGCAGCCTTTTAACATAAAAAGAAGGAGAGATATTTTTACCAAGGATTGTAGTGATAGGTCAAGGGGCAACAGTTTAAAATGAAAAGACAGTAGATCTGGATTAGATGTAAGGAGGAAAATTTTCCAAGTATTGTGATGGAACACTGGACCAAGCTGTCCAGATGAGTTGTGGTCATCCCTGCATGTGTTCAAAATGAAGGTGAATGGGACCTCAAGCAGCCTCTTTTTGCAGCCCTTCTGCTTCAAATACATATTAAATTAGGTCCAAAATACAGCTCAGGTCCAGATTAATTACTTCCTCTCAGCACTATTCCAAAATATACTTACTAGCAAGAATACATGTGCTTACACTGGTAGGTTCTATTTAGGGATATTTGCATCCATCTCTAAGAGTCACCTGTTTGTCCTGCTCAGGATTTGTTTGAGTTGAAGAATCAACCTTTAGCTGAAGATCTTCTCCCTGTACTGTAGGAAGCTAAGCAAACAAGAAAAAAGAGAAATAGCTGGGAAATGAATCCTCGGCAGTACTGCAGCATCACACTGCTTGCAAGCAGAGAGCACGAGGAAACGTGACTTCTGCCGAGGGCAGTGCAAGAGCTCAGGAAGTACCTTATTCTCAGAAGAGGACATAAAATGTTCCTTCGGTTCTGCTCTTGCGGCTGATAATTGAGATAAAAATAAAGTAAGAGTGTTGTTGCTACGAGTGCTTCTTTCACTTTGCTTTTCCAGAACTGATCCACTCCAGAGAGGCCTCCAAAGGTAACCACGCAGACCCTCTGAAATTACCTTTGCCACGCTTCACTGCAGCAGAGCTCACACCCGCTCTGTTTTGGTCTGCAGTGGGAAGCTGCACATTGGCTGACACTTTCCTTCCACCTTCAGAATCAGTCTGCATATTTTAAAAGAAACATATGAGAACTGCCACAGGTTGCTTCCACACCATCTTCCACCCTCAGAGCTTCTGCTTCAGCCAAGAGACCTAACGAGAGAGGATCAGGTGATGGAAATAACAGTAAGGGCAAACACAGTCAGCACGTTTGGCATCTCTCTCTTGGGTAGATCTTTCAAAACAGGACAAAGTCTTCCTGCCCAAGCTTGAGAAAACCTAGGCAGAAGAAATTGGTCTCTAAATTGTGGGTCATCCACAACCACTTGACATTGACTGGATCCACAGAAGAGATCTGTGAGGTGGGAAAAAAAGATTCTTACAATGCCAGCCTTCTAGGACTTAGAGGACTGTAACCAGAAGGAAGGTTTACTTATTTGTCCTAGAAATCCCACATGGACGTCAGCTGTAAGGAGGCCCAGGACATTAGCTGGACCTCACTTTGTCCCAGTCCCATCTGAACAGCTTGTCTGAAGCAGCAGCATGTCAAGGTCCAAGTTATGAACGTGTGGCAGAAGCAGCAGCAGCAAAGGAAAATGAGCCCTGAAGCAGGTTAGTCCAGAGGGACTCCCACTGTAAGGTACCTCAGAATCCCAGGAAAAATCATTGTATTCCTGTTTTGCTTCCCCCGCTGCTGGCTGCAAGACTCTGTCTTCCTTTTTCACTTCTCTCCATGCTTGTTTTGAGACTCCTAAGGAAAGATAAGCACACAACAGCTACGAGTGTTTATTTTACTCTGCTTTTCTGCATCCGATTCACTCCAGAGAGGCTCACAAAGGTAACCATTCAGTCCCTCTGAAACTACCTTTGCCAGGTTCCACTGCAGCAGAGCGCGCACACGACCTGGTGCTGGCTGCAGCAGGAAGCTGGACAGCAGCTGACACTTTCCCTTCATCTTCAGACTCAGTCTGCGGAATTTAAAAGACACACATGAGAACTGGCACAGGCTGCTTCTCCACCCACTTCCACACTCAAAGGCTGTGCTTTAGCCAAGAGGCCTAACAAGGTCCTGGTGATGGAAAGAACAAAAAGGGCAAACACAGCAAGCACATTCAGCATCTCTATTGAGCATTGTTTTCAAAATGGGACCAAGTACACCTGCCCATGCCCCAGACAATCTAGGCAAAAAAAATTGATCTGCAGACTGTAGGTCATATGGGACCACAGCTGATGTTAACTGCATGTACAGAAGAGAGATGTTTGATGGAAAAATGAATCCTCACAATTCTAGCCTTGCACAGTTTTCACAGGACTGTAACAAACACAGAGCTTTACTACATTATCCTTACTGGAAATCTACATTGGACACCAGCCACAAGGATGCCCAGGAATTTAGCTTGACCTCACTTTGTCCTAGTCCTATCTGAACAGTGTGTCTGCAGCAGCAGAATGTCATCATTCTAAGGTATGAGTGTGTGGCAGAAGCAGCATCAAAGGAAAATGAGCGCAGAAGCCAGTTTTGTAGAGGGACCTCACTGTCTCCCTCAGAAAAGGTACCTCAGAATCCCAAGAATTATCATCTTTTCTTGATCTTCCTGCGGGTTGCAAGACCCCTAAGAACAGATAAGAGACTTGTCACATCTCTGAGTACTTGTGTCACTCTCCTTTTCCAAATCTGATTCACTTCACTGAGGCTAACAAAGGTAACCATGTAGTCCTTTTGAAATTACCTCTGCTGCACTCCGCTGAAGCCGAGCGCACACGCCCTCCTCTACGGCCTGCAGCAGGATGCTGCCTGCTGGCAAACACTTCTTCTACAATTGCAGAAAAAGGCTGTGTGATTTAAAAAACACACATGAGAAGTGGCATGGGTGGCTTCTGCCCCCACTTCCATGCTCAAAGCTTCTGATTCAGCCAACACGACTAAGGAGAAGGATAAAGTGATGAAAAGAACAAAAACGGCAAACAAAGCCAGTGTTGAGCCATCATTGTTGTTGAGCAGGATTTTTAAATTGAGACAAAGTCCCCCTGCCCAAGCTAGAGAGAACCTAGGCAGAAGAAATGAATTGTGGGTCATACACAACCATTTGAAATTGACAATTCACAAAAGAGATTTGCGAGGAGGGGAAAAAGCAATTCTCCAAGGACTGCAAGCAGAAGGAAGAGTTACTTCTTTGTCCTAGAAATCCAGCTTGGCAATCAGCCAAAAGGAGGCCCCAGACTTTAGCTGGACCTCACTTTGTCCCAGTCCTAACTGAAAAGATTATCTGAAGCAGCAACCAGTTAAGGTCCAAGTAAGGAGGGTGTGGCAGAGAAAGTACCTCTGAATCCCAGGAGGAATCACCGCCTTCCTTTTCAGCTTCTACTGACGCTGCGCCTGGAAAGACACCTAAGGAAAGATAAGAAGCGTGTCATTTCTGTGGGTGCTTATTTCATTCTGCTTTTCTCCACCTGCTTCAGTCCAGAGAGGCTTACAAAGGTAACCATCTAGTCCTTCTGAAATTACCTTCGCCACGCTCCACTGCAGCAGAGCACGCACACGACCTGGTGCTGGCTGCAGCAGGAAGCCGCGTGCTGGCCCGCACTTTCCTTCGACCTTTAGGGTCAGTCTGTGTGATTTAAAAGACACACATGAGAACTGGCACAGGCTGCTTCTACACCCACTTCCCTGCTCAAAACTTCTTCTTCTGCCAGCAGTCCTAAGGAGAGGAGTCAGGGGACGAAAGAACAAAAGGAGCCAACACAGCCAGCATGTTCAGCATCCTGTTGAGCAGGGTTTTCAAAATACAGTCAAGGACACCCCTCTAAGCTAGAGAGAACCTAGGCAAAATAATTGTCTAAAGTGTAGGTCATATGGGAGCTGTTTGATGTTGACCACACCTAGAGAAGAGAGAGAAACCAATCTGATTTTTATTAATGCCTGAGCATATGTTACACACAAGGTGAAAAACAACTTTAGGGGTTGCACACCTGCTGGGAACCCTGTCCCTGGTGAACCTTCACCTGGCAGCTGATCAGGACAGAGAAAACTTCCATGTCTGGGCTACAAGCGACCCGCTCCACTAGCCAGTGGGGCAGATCCCTGCATGCCCAGGGAAAAAAAATGCCTGGGAAATTGGGCCATGGGATGAGCCTGAGCACACAAAAGCAGTGAACCGCACCACAACATTTTCTTTGGGTTTCTTGGAGGCAGCAGGGGCTCACCCAGAGGGTCAGCTCCCTCGCTGCGCCCTGGCTCTCATTTTTCCATTCCTGCAGTCCTGTTTCCCTGTCCGCAGCTGCCCCGTTTCTCAGTTCCCCCCAGGCAGCTCGATGCCACAGAAACCCAGCGCTCCGCTCTTTGCCCGCGGCTGCCGCGCCCCAGCCCGGAGAACAGACAGCGGCTCCAGGAGTGTGTCTGTACCACGGCAGCCAGTTTGTCCATGGAACGGACACACAGCCTGCTGTGGTTTGAGAATCCCTCCTGTCTGCCACAGGAGCCACGCAGACTCATCACAGCTTGCAGCACTCACACTTCATCTGCCAAGCAGGTGTCGACATGCTGTCTAGGGTACAGGGTAATGATCTGTCCCTGTCTTCTGTTCCTCTCCCCATCTCTCTTTTCCCCTCTTTGCTCTCTTTTCTATCCCCCTTCTGTAGGAGCACTTACCTTTCTTTATAAATAAACAGTTCTCAGACATAATATTGCACTCATGTTTTATTTTCATCCAAGAAATCTATCAAAAAGAATCCTTCCCAACTCCCCTTTTACAGCAGGATGGGACAAGATGTAATCTGAATGATGGAAAAACAGCAATCCTCACAATGCCAGACTTTCATTGGTTTCCGAGGAGCTTTACTGCTCTGTGCTATTCTAGAAATCTAGTTTGGAGGTCAGCCACAAGGAGGCTCATGACATTAGCTGGACCTCTCTTTGTCCCAGTCCTAACTGAAGAGATTATCTGAAGCAGTGCCTGGTTAAGGTCCAAGTTACAAGTGGGTGGCAGCGGCAGCAGCAAAGGAAAATGAGCCCAGAAGCCAGTGAGCCAGAGAGAGCCCACTGTCTCACTCAGAAAAGGTACCTCAGGATCCCTGGGAGAATCAGTGTCTTCCTTTTTTGCTGCTCCTCCTGCTGGTTGCAAGACCTCTAGGAACACATAAGAAGCTCATCATATATCTGAGTGCTTGTTTCACTCTCCTATTCCAAATCTTTCTCACTCCAGAGAAACACCCAAAGATAACCATTTAGTGCCTCTGAAATTACCTTTGCCACGCTTCTCAGCAAGAGAGCACTTGCCCACTCTACTGTGTTTTCCAGCAGGACGCTGCACGGGTTTAATTGCTTTGTCTCTGAGATTACTGAGATGCTGTGTAATTTAAAAGACACATGTGAGAACTGGCACAGGCTCCTTGTGCACACACTTCCACACACAAAGCTTCTGCTTCAGCCAAGAGGGCCAACAAGAGAGGGATCAGGTAAAGGAAAGAACAAAAAGGGCAAACACAGCCAGTGCATTTGGCATCTCTCTTGAGCAGATTTTTCAAACCAGGATAATGTCCCCCTGCCCAAGCTAGAGAGAACCTAGAAAGAAAAATAAGTATCTAAACTGTGGGTCATACACAACCATTTAATATTGGCTGGACCCACAGAAGAGAGCGTTAAGATGGAAAAATGCAATTCTCACAATGCCAGTCTTCTAGGACTTCAGAGGACTGTAAGCAGAAGGAAGAGTTACTTCTTTGTCCTAGAAATCCAGCTTGGCAATCAGCCAAAAGGAGGCCCCAGACTTTAGCTGGACCTCACTTTGTCCCAGTCCTAACTGAAAAGATTATCTGAAGCAGCAACCAGTTAAGGTCCAAGTAAGGAGGGTGTGGCAGAAGCAGCATCAGAGAAAGTACCTCTGAATCCCAGGAGGAATCACCGCCTTCCTTTTCAGCTTCTACTGATGCTGCGCCTGGAAAGACACCTAAGAAAGAGAAGGAGCGTGTCATTTCTGTGGGTGCTCATTTCACTCTGCTTTTCTCCACCTGCTTCAGTCCAGAGAGGCTTACAAAGGTAACCATCTAGTCCCTCTGAAATTACCTTCGCCACGCTCCACTGCAGCAGAGCGCGCACACGACCTGGTGCTGGCTGCAGCAGGAAGCCGCGTGCTGGCCCGCACTTTCCTTCGACCTTTAGGGTCAGTCTGTGTGATTTAAAAGACACACATGAGAACTGGCACAGGCTGCTTCTACACCCACTTCCCTGCTCAAAATTTCTTCTTCTGCCAGCAGGCCTAAGAAGAGGGATCAGGTGATGGAAAGGACAGAAAGGGCAAGCACAGCCAGTGTGTTTGGATCACTGCTGGGCATTGTTTTCAAAACAGGATCAAGTCCACCTGCTCAGTCTGGAGACAACCTAGGCAGAAGAAATTAATCTCTAGACTGTAGATCATATGGGAACCAGCTGATACTGCATGTATCTAGGGAAGTGAGCTGTGTAATGGAAAAACAGCAATCCTCACAATGCAAGCCTTTCAGTTTTCAGAGGACTGTAACCAACAGTGAGCTTCACTGCTCTGCGCTATACTAGAAATCCCTCTTGAAGGCCAGCTGCCAAGAGGCCCAGGACATTAGCTGGACCCCACTTTGTCTCAGTCCCTACTGAACAGCTTGTCTGAAGCAGCCGCATGTCAAGATCCAAGTTATGAGTATGTGACAGAAGTAGCAAAGGAAAAAAAAAACAGAATCCAGGGAGTGAAAGAAACCCCATTGACTCCCTCAGAGAAGGTACCTCAGGATTGCGGAGGGTGCATTTGTCTTCCTTTTTCTCTCCTCCTTCTGCTTTGTAGTCTCCTAACAAAAGTGTGTCATTTCTGTGAGTGCTTATTTCACTCTGCTTTTCTCCACCTGCTTTACTCCAGGGAGGCTTGCAAAGCTAACCAACTAGTCCCTCTGAAATTACCTCTGTAGAGCTGCACTCTATTAGAGCGCAAAGACACTTTATTTTGGTCTGCAGCTGGACCATTGTCTTTCTTTTCTGCTGCTTCTTCTTTTAGCACACCACCTAAGAAATAAGATAAGAAGCACATTGTTGCCTTGAGTGTTTATTTTCCAGTCCTTTGGCCCATCCCACCAGACCAGCTTCCCATTGATTTGGTATCATTCTGCTACAGCAGAATTTCCTCAGGCCACAGCGATTTTTCTCATTAGCTCTTTGAAAGCAAAGTATCTTACGTGACTCTGCCAATGCAGGTGTTTCCAAGGGAATGACAGGAATTATCCCATGGCAGGAGCTCCCAATTTTTTCATTATCAATGCTAGATATAGAAAGGAAAAAGAAGCATTAGGTAAAATCCCCCCAGATTTCCATGCACTCTGCAGGAAGAGCAAAAGCCATGCATGCTCCATCCTACCCATATTCGCAGACAGCTGCTAAAGGGTCACACACACAGAGAACTTACTGCAGTCCCAGAGAAATGGAGACTGAAATCCTCATTACAGGCTTGCTGATGGTACATGTGCCTAGTCTTTTCTGTGGAGTAACTCACCCCTGCTACAGTCTGGCTACAGTCTCATCTGATAAATCCCCTCTCCATTTTAAGAGCCAATGAATTTAACCAGCCTCCTGGCAGACTGCCATCACCAAAGCCTCTACTTCAGCTAGATGTTATGCTAATGGTGCAGCTACTCTCCACATCAAGATGGTTTAAAGTCTCTTAAGTCCTGGTCCTCACTTTGAAGGGCTTCAGAAATTCCCATGGTTAGCCTGAGGACCTCAGAGTTTAGAGAGCTCTCAAGTGGGTTATCAAGGGACCAACAAATATTGTGCTTGCATTCTAAGACCTGTGTTGTCTTCTAACAGCCCTGAGTTGACTGGGGCTTGGGTTTGTTTAATAAGCAGAAAACAACAACAACGAAAAAATCAAACAAGTAAAGGAATTGAACATGTTCTCCAGATCAAGGCTGCTGTGCAGGATGGTGCATTATCATGACATTCATACTGTGCCAGAAGCCTAGAGGTAAAGAATGAGCACCACATATTGTAAGAGCAATCTTCAAACATGCTTTATTCCTCAAGGAGGTTTTACACCACAGTTTACACAAGCTCCCTTCTCTCCTGCTTCCAATCAATACAAGTTGCCAGAAGGGGCGGGGGTAGAAGAAACGAAGTCAAAATCCAGTGGCATGAGTTCATGGGCAATAGTTTATAGCTAGAAAAGGCATGCTTATAGGAATAATGCACTACATTCACCCATCCCTTGGCTACCATCACTGTGAAAGAGGGCTTTTTTCCTCAGTCTAGTAAAGCACACAGGGGATATCTGTTAGATCCCCTCTGAAACAAAAGGCAAGTAGTTGCTGCCGATGCTATGTAACTTGGAAGCACACAGGTGAATTCTCAGAGACAACTGGGGGGAAGGGACAAAGTTTTCCTCAACTTCTAAATCTATTCATAACATGGAAAGAGATACATCAGAAGACATCACTGAGCTTAGCTTCTGCAAAGCTCTCAGCACCTCATTAAACCCTACTGCTGTTACCAAAAAGGGAGGTACATCAGCACAGATATTAGGAGAATGTAGTTGTTCTAACAATGATGTAAAACACTTACACATCGTCTTGAACCATGTTGGTGAAAGGTGTGTATGGGTTGAGTTCCTTCTCTGACTCAAGAAAAACAGCACCATGTTGAAGAAGAAGTTGTATTATTTTCTCATTCCCAGAAAAAGTAGCAACTTTAAGAGGGGTCCTAGAGCATCCAAGAGATTAGAGTAAATACATCACCTTTTGCAAAAACTGCCTAGCCAATACTTTAATTCCTCCTTGCTCCTTAAACAATTCATTTCCCTTCTCCTACAGGCAGAGTGAAGGCACAGCCAAATGCCTACAAATGTTGGAGAATTCAGGCATGTGGGACTTCAGGAGGTCTCCTGGGCAACCACCTGCCCAGAGCAAACTCAGAGCCTGTGTGCCTGCATGTGCATACACATGTGGGTGTTTTGCACAGCAAGCAGTGCTTTCTTGCAGTCCTCAGTGTGGAAATCACCCCCTGAAGAAAGCGACACCTAAGCCCAGGTCTGCTTTCACAAGTCACACGGGAGATCCTTCTGGGCAACTCTGGGTCTTTTTTCAAAGCTCATTCTTATGCCTCCCATCAATCTAACTCAAACAGTGCTAAGGAGCCCCACATGCACTTTTGGCAAACCCGTTACCTAAAAATTTTATCCTGAGCATTCACGTCAGCTCCTTTTTGAAGAAGGAACTTGACCATTTCTTCACGGTTTTCAGTGACTGCAAGAGTAAGCGGAGTGCATCCCCACTGAAAGGAGAAATCATCTCTCTTAGAATAACAGAGAGAAGTCGAGCAAGTTGACATGGGAAGAGCAGCTTTACCCAAAGTTCAAGCTTACTTTATTCTTAGCATCAATATCTGCACCATGCTCAAGTAACAGCTCCACTAGAGATTTGCTAGAAACCATGACAGCAAAGTGAAGGGCGGTGTTACCATTTATACTTCTGTGGTCGTGGTTGGCACCATGTTCCAGCAGAATAGCTGCACAGTCCCTGTGCTGGTGCTCTACTGCCTGGAAGCAAGACACAAAGGAGGAATAACTTCCAACATCTCGCTGTCAGAACTCCTGCACCTTCCCAACACTGGAAAGTATGAGCACCATCAAAGATTAGAGAACATATGCCCCTTCTGCATACCTTCATTAGTGGTGATTTATCCAATTTGTCACAAGGGTTTAGCTTGCACTTATTTTCTACCAGAAACTGAACAACATCTGCATGGCCATTTATGCAAGCAAGATGCAGAGGAGTCCTAGAAATTAAACATATGCAGTTGTCCTGGTTTAAGTCCAAATGGCAAATAAGCACCATGAAGCCACTTGCTCACATCCTCTCCCTCCCCACCCCAGTGGAACAGGGAGGACAGTCAAAATTAAAACTTTAAATAACAATTAAATTATAACAGATTGAGAAATAGAAAAAATGAAATAAAATAAATATTATAATATTAATAGCAAATAAAAAAATCCCAAGAAAAAACTGTGATGTACAATACAGTTGCCCACAATCCACTGACTGATGCCAAATCCTATTTCAGAATGTTGACCTGACTAAGCTCCCTCCAGCTTTTTGTGTACTTTCTCACTGGCAGAGCATGAGACACTGAAAATGTCCTTGACTTAGGGTAAACACTGCTTAGCAATGGAGGCTTGTAAATCTACGGAGAGTGCAGAACCAGTGCGTGAGCCCCTGGGAACCCCCCCCTCCCCCCATCAGTCCTGCATCAGTTTTGTCCCAGAGACTGATGGGATGGACTTCCTACAGCACTAGGTAGGAAGGCTGTGCTGGCTTTCTGCAAATCCATGCCCTGCTAAACCAAGCTGCTCAGTCTGGCACCTGGAAAGGAGCTGTCTCTGCTTGAATGAAGGGCTGATGAGCTGCACAGAATCATCAAATCTTAATATGGTTTGGGCTGGAAGGGACCTTAAATACCATCTAATTCCAACCCCTGCCATGAGCAGGGACACCTTCCACTGGACCAAGTTGCTCAGAGCCCCATCCAGCCTTGACCACTTGGATAAACAGGGTTGGGACAAAAAGAGAAGTACAAGGGGAGGGCAAGCCAGAGTGAAGTGGATCTTTCACTGTCTCCTATTACAGCTCAGGCAGGGCTCCTGTAAGGCTGGTGCTCTGGGGCTGGCCCTGCTGCCAGGCACAATTCTGGGCTTTGCTGGCTCTTCCAGACAGGGTGGGTGTGTTCTCTGCAAAATTGGGTTTGTTACCTGGTGTGCAGCAAGCCAATAATTACGGACTTGAGAGAGACACTCATTATGTGTTTCAGAGTTACACGTGCCTGGGTGCTCAATGGTATTTCATAGATGAAACACCCCACCAGACTTTCCATGCTGTTATTTATACATAGAAGTTCAGAATTAATAGCTTCCCAAGTACAGCCCCTCTACTATGACTAGTTAATAGTTTCCATACAAGTTATGTAACCACAGCTAGCTTCTATGCATGCTTAAGGGAGGGGTCTTCATCCGTGCAGGGGTCTTTTTAACCTGTAGGTGTGATTTTCAGTGTTATAATGAAGAAAATACAGCTCGAGTATACATGGACCTTGAGTCTTTTGCCAAACTGGCAATGTATACACACAGAAATACATCTTGATTTATAACAACCTTTACAGATGTCCTTCACTAAGGGATGCTTCTGCTCTCTGTTCTACTGGCACAACAATATCTTGATTTACTACATCCTTAACGCTTGTAAGTTCCAGGATGTCCTTGGCTAAGGGATGCTAGCTACTGCTGTTCCACTGATTTTTCTCCTTTCTTGCGGCTTAGGCTTGAAAGCAGACAAAATACATCCATAAAAAAACCCACCCCGACCCAGACAATTTTGACAAATTCCACATTTTGAACAGGCGGAGGGCCTGCTGCCCGTCCTTACTGCTTGTCCCGGTTGTAGCCATTGATGCAGTGCTTGTTCAGCCACCAGTGCTGCCGCAGCCGGGCCAGGTCGGCGCTGGCGGCCGCGCTGTGCAGGTCCACCAGCCCCATGCCTCTGGGCTCGGCGGCCCGGGGCTGGGCTCAGCACACGCAGCAGGGGCCCGGCGGCCTCTGCCGAGCCCCGGGCCGGGAGGGGAGGCGGCCGTGGGCACGGGAATCGCGGACCCGAGGGGCGAGGTCCGAGCGGCGGCTCGCAGCCCCGGCGCTGCCCATGCCGCCGGCACGGAGCCGGCACTGGGGCTGGTCAGAGCCCGGCGGGGACAGCGACCCTGGGAGCCGGCACTGGGGGCTGGACAGAGCCCGGCGGGGACAGCGACCCTGGGAGCCGGCACCGGGGGCTGGACAGAGCCCGGCCGGGACAGCGACCCTGGGAGCCGGCACTGGGGGCTGGACAGAGCCCGGCGGGGACAGCGACCCTGGGAGCCGGCACTGGGGGCTGGACAGAGCCCAACCGGGACAGCGACCCTGGGAGCCGGCACTGGGGGCTGGACAGAGCCCGGCGGGGACAGAGACCCTGGGAGCCGGCACTGGGAGCTGGACAGAGCCCGGCGGGGACAGCGACCCTGGGAGCCGGCACTGGGAGCTGGACAGAGCCCGGCGGGGACAGCGACCGTGGAACGCGCCCCGGCGTCACACACGGGACCCGCCCGCCCCGGGCACGGCCGGCGCGGCGGGGAAGGCGGGAGCTGGGATAACACGGCCTGTAGTAGCAAAATCACAGCGTTTCTGTCAGCCTGAGACCTCCCCTTACTGAGAAAGAAGCGCTCATACATACTCATTATAGATCATGAAGAAGTGCGAGCTATAATAATGAAGGATGTTAGCCCAGATGAAAAAAAAAAAATAAATAACAGAACTGACATTGTGCTGGTTCCCAGGAGATTGTGTTTTCCCCTCGGCAGACAGCCTTCTGGAAATAATCTGTTCAATCTAAGCCAGGGCCAGGCTTTTGAATAGGAGGCAGGCTGGAAGCCTCCCATGGTTTACCATTGCCTAATCCCAGCGATCAATAGTTAATTGTATTTCTATCCTCTTCAATCCATTGATCATTTTATGTTAAAACATCAGCTAATTAATGACTACCTTTGAACAGCAGAGTTAGACTCATTAAGTTCATTTTGAATAAATCAATAAATGAGACAAAATTCCTGGTGGTTTGGGCAGCCTTTAAAAGGGGTAATTTAGAAAATGAGTTTTCAATGACTCCATTCTAGCAGTTGGCAAAAACTCAAAAAATAAGCTGAGTCTCAACTGAGGCCATAAACACTTTTATAGAAACACTAAGTCAGATTTTCAAGGGAATTCAGCACCCCAAATTCCCAGCCTTTTTTAAAATCTGCCTACTCTCCTGGCATTAAAATACATCACTTCAGAGGCAAAAACTTGAGCCCTCTATCATGAGCAGGAGGAGGGCTGTTCACTACATATGCACAGACAAAGAGAAAACAAATTATTTCCTGAAGAAAAAGACATTTTAAGAAATTATTTTGCATTTCCTCTTCCATCTATTAGGAAAAACAGTGGATGGCGGGTGGAAGAAAATTGCAAGGACAGAAAATAACTCTTTAGGGAAATGCTAATACCCAACAATACACAACATATACACTGATTTATTTTCTTTTTCTTTCTTTCTTTTTTTTTTTTTTTACCTGAAAGGTCATTGTAAAGATTATAATAATATCAATGAAAGATTAAAGTCTTGATTGCTTTAATACCTTACTGCTAAATCCTGTTAATAGGGAAGATATGTCTGACTGCTTTTTCTAATGCTTTTCATGCCTGATTTTCAAATTATGTGGTAAAAAATCCAGAGCCAAATGCAAGGGCCCCACTGAGGGACGGGAATGACTTAGGCCACTGGTTGTTCATAAAATAATTCCCTAGTAACTTACCATCAAGGAACAATTTGCATTCACAAAAATCAGGAGCCAGATTTTGACTAGCAAGATAAAAGTCAGAGCCCTTAACTGTGAAATATTCTTCTGAGCCTCAAAAGAAGGCATGGACTTTGGAGGCTAGCTTCTCAAAAGCTTCAAGAGACAAGACTTCTTGAAAAGCTTGAAGAGACAATACCAACAGAGTCTTTTACTTGCATGGATTAATCCTTCACCAGTTACACCAGTAGAAGTTGTTCTGGTGGATATGCTAGAATCCCACTGAGTGATTATATCAGCAAGCAGTACAGAGAAACACCCCCCACTGCAATGGCTGTTATTCTGTCCCCTAGAGATACCCTGCTGGAGCCAAAGAGTCACCCAAATGCAATCTTGTTTCACTGAATGCCATAGACAATGCTGCAATAATTATCCAGACTGGAGGCAATTCTTCCATTCATTCAATCTTGCCCTTCATTCACACAGCCCAGCCTAAAGCTCATCTTTGCAAATGTTGAGTTTGATGCTATCCCAGCACACTGTCCACCCAGCATTCAGAATTAAGCAGACTAATTGAAATAGCAAGTAAAACCCCCAATTAATTGTTAATGCCTCCTCATGATTTCTGTGAGTCACATGGTGGTTCTCTGCTGCAAGTAATTGGGTTCTTGCAGAGAAATAGACACCTGAAGTGGCACAGGCCATTCCACCTGACTGTTGGCACACTGGTCATTACCAGGACTTGAAACAATTTAGATGTGCAAGTAACAGGATACTGCTATCAAACATCCACCATAGTCACTGGGTATTGTGTAAGAACATAGGAGCTTTCATATTTAGTGTGTGGCAAAAAAAAACTGCTCTCACAAACCTGCTGCATGTAAGGTTCCCTGATTCTAACAGTGCACCCCATCACCACTGTTTGCCAGCCACCATTCACTGGTGTAGCTCAAAGAAAGTGGCAGGGTTTGCTCCCAGCCATCACCTGAATCTCTCAGTGATTGTTAGATTTCATCCTGCTTGATGAACAGATTAGTTCTGTGCATTGGAATGACTCTACACTTTTGCTCAGAGAATTTACTTATTATTCTCAGAGCATCAGAAGTAATCAATTCTATGATTTTTTTGCCCTTTTATCCCTCATAATCCTTTTTCACCTCATTCCAGAAATGCATTTTCATCTGAAATTTGCACCCAAAGTTCTACTGGGACCATCCACAGAGTACCAAGCTTGTAAAGACAGCACAATATCAGCTTTGATATTTTTCTTCATTGTAGACAAAACTAAAATAACTGTTTAGTATTTTTCATCACTTGCATACCAGTAGAGTATCAGTTCTTATGTATTGGCCCTTTGGTGTTTTTATCTGCCCTCTTTATTCACATTTCTTCCCAGGCTTTTGAATCATCTGATCACAATAACTGTGCAGGCTGGGATCCCTCTGAGATGCACAACCATTGGGAGATGCCTGCTCTCAGGACATAGCCTGTTGCATTCTCCTTTAGGCAACTCCTTAGCTGCTAACTACATCCTGTCTCCTCCAACATCTTCTGTTTATGAAGGAACTTCCATCGTGTGCTTACCTCCATGGTTTGAAGCTTAAAGAACCTTAGCACCCTAACATTGCTGATGGGATAAATACTGCAATTGCCTTCCAGCCAGAAACAGTCCCAAGAAGAAAAGCTTAGAGAAGCTGGCAGAGAGGGAGATTACAAACCTCCTCAGGGCCAGGTCACAGTCTCATAGCACTTTCCTTCCACCAGTGTACAAGAAAAAGACATTTTGGAGAGGAAGTGTCACTACTACAAGACACTTTCCTGATTTGGATCTCTTTCTTCCTATGGACAACCTTGTGCTGTTTTTTTAAACCATCTTTAAGAAAACATTTAAGTGAAGTTAGGACACAAGTTTTTTAGGTAAAAGTGGCAGTACTGAGCTGTTGCAGGACACCAGAGGAATGGCTGGCTGGCTCCCAACATCCAGGTGGAGAAGTGGTGGGAGCACAGGGGCAGCCATGAGTGGGTGGGGCAGTGCCCACTGCCCCGTGTGTGCCTCTGTGTGTGTGTGTGTGTGTGTGTGTGTGTGTGCACGACCAGCCCCAGAGCCCACGCTGCCAGGGACAGCCCAGCTCTGCTGGTAGTGCAGGAGCAAGATTCTAGGGCTGGAATTGGCATAGGCTTGCCTGACAGAGGACCATGGGCATAGTGAAATAATAAAATTCAGCATAATTTTACAGTTAAACTTGACAATTTTTTGTCTTCCAAATTAAGCTATTCTATGCGAAGCATTCTGCAATAAAGTTATGTTTATGAGGGCTTATCACATAAACCTGCTCAATACCCATAGGCCCTCTGTGAGCTGTGCTTCCTTACATCTGCATTTTGTCTTTCCTCTTCTTTGGGTGGGTGGTTGAGATGAAGTGACTCACCACTGGACACCTTGAAATATCTTCAACAGACAGAAAGAAAGCTAATTTAATTTAAAATGACAGGAACAGTAGGTTTACCTGTCTAATCTGATTTATTAGTGCTCCCCTGCCAACTAGTTTGGATAAGGTTCCAACCACATGAGCACCTTCATTTGCTTGGTCTCCTACAGACATTTAAGAAGATTGTCCTTTCTTTGGATTTTGTCATATGTGACAAACACAGTGAATTCCCTTTCTTCCTTTTTTTCCAGTTAGTCCTTAAGAGACAAAGCACACAGTTAATTTGGGACATTTAAAGAACAAAGATAAACACTGGTTTAAATCCACTTTCTCTGAAAGTCTTCTTTTCTTCCCTGGAATTATGTCTATACAAATGTTTCTTACAAAAGAAATTCACAACAGACCCGCAGGGGGATACTAAAAGGGTGGGCAGGATGTGCCTTCAAACATCCCTCATTCAACGACTGAATGCTGCACAGGGGAAATGGACTGCAGAAAAAGGACAGATTATTACCATGCAAACCTGTAATACAGTATGGCCATTGTCACTAAGAAAGCAAAAAGCTTTGTACTGAGCTCTTCAAGCCTCAGAGGAAGGGCTTGCCCTAGGTAAACTTTCCTTGACCTGTACAACCTGCACAAGGTCAACAAGCAGAGCCAGCCAAACCCGGCTTTAGGAGTAACTGAGAAAACAAAGAGTGAATACTTCTAACACAGGTAAAATGCATCATGCATTCTATATTCACATGTAATGTGGAGCTGCAGAGCAAGCAAAAAAGAGTGAGGTGCAAATATATGTTAGCAAATACATAAATGTGGCCCCATGTGTGTTTTGACTTGTGGGGGAGGAAACCACCACCATGAAAATCCTGCACTCCAGATGCTGGTAGTGGGCTAAAGCTCCCCCTTCACCATCAACCACCAAAACAAAACCATCAACCTTAGGAGTCAGAGGAGCTGGGAAAGAGTGAGGCTGAAGGGGTCTAGAAACTAAATAGGGTGAGACTAATAATTGTAAATGTATAGCTATCATTATTATAATATTATTGAAGTTTTTCTGCATTGAAGCATTTTTCTTTCTTATATAATTATTTGGTCTGAGCTATTATTTGCTCCTTGGATTAGACTGTTAATACTTCAATCACACCAGCAATAAATTCTTGTTTTATATAAATTTCTTCTGACGTTTCCTCTGTCCTACGCACTCCCTATCCCTTCTTTATCCTTTGCTCCTCCCATTGCACCATCCAGAGTGGTGGCCACACTGAAAATGAACCAATGTGAAAGACAGGTTTTTTTCCAGTGATTTGTTCTGGGAGGGTTGATCAACTTTGCAAACACCATCAGAGTGAAGGGAAGATTACTACCTGCTTTAAAAAAGCTGGAGGTCTACACAGTTTTACTATCTGAGCGACATTATAATTTCAAAACTATCTCATTCCAACAGAATGTAACATGCAATAATAACTACCTGTGAAATTTCTATGGCTATGTCCTGACAGCAGTACAGCAGCAGCGGTTTTTCCCTACTCTTATTTATTCCTCCTTATTACATATAAGCATTTTCCTGATTATTTTAACTATAAAACCAGCCACATTCCAGGAAACAAGAATTTTAAAGCCGATTATATCTGGAGCGGGACAGTGATTGAAATGAAAATTGTATTCTCAATGTAGACTTTCTTAAAAATTACCATTCTTTGAGTTTTCATACCTCAGTGCTTAGGGCAGGATGGAGAGTAAACACCACATATACAGAAACATAGAATTAATTCTTAAATTTTTCCCCTTATCTAAAGCATATTTCTGCAGCATATCATACACGCTAATTCTAGCCCAAATATTCAGATATTCAGTACTATTTTTCTTGATGCGTGTTCCCAGAAAGGAAAGCTGAAGGATGTAGGAAATCTACCAAGATAAACTAATGTATAAGATGATTTGCAATAGATTAGTCATTTAAGCAGGAAATTTAAGAGACGTCTGAAATACCTGTGCAGGGTAATTTTTAAAGACATCTACCTCACAAGAATAAAGAATTAAAGGTATGCAGGCAACAGCTGCGCACTCCTCTGCGAAGAGATAATAGTTTTGTTCTTTGCTTATTCAGCAGTTAAAGAGGTCTTAATCATTTAAAGTCTTCTTATAACCACAGTCACGACAGGACAAGCAAATAATTAATAGCTCTTTATGGTCTAAATCAGTCTTATCCTGAGCTTTTGGTTTATTCTGGTCTAAAGAAGGCTGCAGCCTTGCACATGATGTCAACGATTATCCCAAAGCATACGGTCATGCTGAAGCTTCACATCTCTGTAGTGTTCCAGTTCCAGTTGAGGCTACAGAAACCTGGATCCAATGCAGATGAATGCTACCCAGAAGCCAAGATATTTATGTCCAAGTTTCCTACAGTTTAAGGCATTAATTTCTTCCTTCTGTAATATTTAGAGCATTTTCGTCCTCAGCCTGGGATTACATTTTTGGAAAAAATACAATCCTAAACCTGCAACCCCAATTTTGGCTGCTCTTTCCTTTTTAATAAATTCTATATTGGCAAAGTGTAGGAATTGGGCATTTAAAGCATCTTTTAAGGGTAGGTGTTGGATTTTCAGAACCAGAGCAAGTAATCATTTGTCAAAGTCATATGTTTTTATAAATATGTTTTTTTTTCTGGCTCTCAGTGTTGTATTTTCTGTGGCTCACCAGCACTTTAATGGTTGTGAGCAGCCCAAGTACTGCTCAAGACAGATGGAGTGCTGGGTTAGTGCAAATTCTTCATCTGACCCCAGTTCAATCTCAGCAAAATTATCCATGGCCCTAGAGAAAAAGAAAATCCAAACTGCTCTTCATATGTATGCTTTAGAAACAGCATCCTGGACATGCTGGGAATACCTGAGTCCATCAAGGCAATTAATCTCCCCTCATCACCATGTCTGCTGGTTTTTTTCACCATGGGTCTGCCAAAGGTGAGTTATTCTGACAATTTTTCCAGAGCATCCACCCCAGGAGCAGATAAGGGTGCAAGCACAGAGCAGGCAAGGGATTAAACCCATCTTGTGGTCAGGAGCAGCTGTACAGAGAGCACAACACACCCTAAAACTGTCAGGACTGTGGAACATATCCAAGATCACCTGAGAAGCCCTGGACATGAGGGTTTTCTGTGACAAGGAGACATGGTTTGACATATCACTCCTTTACACAAAGTTCCTAGGCTTAATCTGGATTTTGCCTCTTTGTCTTAGTAACAAGTATATTCTTATATAGGACCTGCTTCTGACAGTGTGGTGAAGGCCATAATTGAGAAGTCTCTATAAAATCACCTTCTCCAAACAAGAGGTGAAATAATTCCTTTAAACTGTTAAGTCAGGAACTGAATAAGTGTTTGTCATCTAATTTCAACTCTCCCACACATACTTACAGTGAAGTCAGTGAAGGTTTAGGCATAAAAGCTATTTTGGATTGTCTTCAGTGTTCTAACCTGTCGAGAAGGACAAAATTCTGTACTTCTCCAGTAAGAAGTGATCTCATTGGAATCACTTATTTCTGCAATTACTTGTAGCTCATTAGGAGTGAGTTATTTCACTTAATTTTTATCTCTTACCCAGAAAACCCCACAAGGCAGCCAAAGGCAAGAATCAGCAAAGAGACAGGCAAAATTAACTCTTGCTATGATAAATAATTTTCTGTTTGCTGAGTTTTAATTTAGTTACTAATCTTCAGACTTTCTATTTGCAAGACATCACCTAAACTTGTATTTTCATCCATTTAAGCATCCAGTAAAGTTTTTGGCAGAATTGACACTCCAGAACTTGTTGATCTACTCTTTGGGACTTTCAGCTTACTACTAACAAAACTACACTAACTTAGCACTGCTTTATAATTCTTGAACCACACCTGGTTGTCCAGCCAATGACATTGTTAAAGACAATGGCACTGTCAAACTACTGGTGAATCAATTCACAACAACCCTGCTTTACAAACTATGAAGCCAGGAAAAATTGTGCACAAAGTGCTACAAGAAATTGTCCTCAAATGGATTTTGTCATATCTAAAGGATGTTTTTACTACTCATGGCATGAAATGATGTGATGACTTCTTTACACAGGAGTAAGAATGTTTAAAATACTACCAAAATATTTACTATTAATTAACCCAATGAAAAGCCCATAGACTTTTTCCATGAGGTTGTGCATGACTTGATACTGTTAAATTTCTCCAGCTCCCCTAATCCAGAACAGGTCACTATTTTAGCCTCTGACTACTCAAAGCCTGCATGGGTATTACGGAAAGTTCATCTCAGACTTGCTACCTGCTGCATCCTGAATCCAGAAACTGACCTCTTTCAGCCCTGCACCCATGAGATCAAGCTCCAGTCAGGGTGTTATCTCCACTGCTTTGTCCCCCCATCCTTGAAAATGTCTCCAGGCTAATTCATTTTCCTTGTGATATACATGTGGAAAACCACTATTATCTCAGTTTCATCTCTGCTTATCTTCTTTGTGCTCCTTTGTGCTGAATGAACCACTGATCCATGAAACCCTCTGGCTGCTCAGCACTGCTGCAGTCCTCACTCCCTCCCTCCTCTCCTTGGGCTTTGAACATTTGGCACTGCAGTAATCTTATTGCCAACTCACCTGAAGAACATGAATCACCTCTCTTTCTCCCAAATCACTGTTAAAAAAAACAAAGGAGGGTGTTGCAATTACAGTAAATAATTGCTGGGTTTTTTTTTTTTTTTGTGGTTTTTGTTTTTCTTTTTCTTTTTCTTTTTTTAGTTTTTCATTTCACTTTTCCACTCTGTCCCTGAAATGAAATCATTACAAGCTGTCATCTAGAAGGACCCTCCATTTTTTACTAGGCAATATACTTTGTCCATTTAGTTTTTGTCCAAAAACAAACACAGATGGTGATTATTTCTTTTCAGAAAAGGATGGGAGTTAAAAAATGCCTGAACAGAAAGAATGCTTTGGGTATCACTGACAGATGGCCACAGCAAGAACCGTGAGTATTCAAAAGTGTTTGTGAGAGCAGGATAGGTCCCCATGCTTTCAGTGCTGAAAGCCACGTGTCTGTCCCCTGCGACGTGTACAGTCAGCATCTGTTACAGAGAGGAGTAAAACACAGAAAGATCTGAACAGTTTGCAGAAATTCTGTCATTTTCACATGTGGTTTATAAAAACAAGACAAAGTTGCCCTCTCTTTTTTTGTCAGGTTTTTTGTCTGGGTGTTTTTTGTGAGAGTGTTGGGGTTTTTTGTTTCTCACTGAATGCATTTGAAAATGTTGAATTTTTATTTTGAGGTGCATCATCAAAATAAAAAATTATGAAATTCACAGTATTGGCACGTATGTATTTGTTTGTTTCATAGGGCACAGGTAAATCATTGCTAGAATGATTGTTAGGAGTCTTTCCAATTTTAATAACACTGTTCTTTCAGCTATTGCAATGCATAAGCAGTTCATTTGTCTTCATTGCCTTGCCTGACCATATCCTCTGGACTACTGTCAAAACATCCCCAGTGTCCTTGAAAAACCTCATAGACAGACAATAATCAACACATTAACTGTGAGTCTCCAGGGACCCATATCCAGAGGTAAACAAAACAGATCCCTGGTAACAGAGATCCCCAGAGGAAATGTGCTACAGAGAAATGCACTCCATTGTCTGTGATTCAAAAGTCAGTGCTTCAGAAAACAATACTACTGGTTTTAGCCATTAGAAGGACATTTTAGCTAAAAGCAATCTGAAAAGAAATTTAGTTTTATTTCCTTCTGAAAAAAATTATATAAAAAATATTTTATTACAAACTTAAGGCAAAAAAATCTTATGGTGATCTGAATCTCTTGAGTATTTATATCAGAGGCTATAGATAACAAGTGGACAATTCTGATTGTATCCTGTGGAAGACAACAAGATATGTTCTAGCAAATCCTTTATGATGAAAATTTTCTGAGCACAAATGGCTGTAGCACTTTCTTGCCCATCCCTGTACTTCTCAGAAGTCAAATGATTTCCAGAAGGAGAGAAGGAAAAAAATAAAGTTCAGGATAAGACTGTGACATCTTAAACTTCAAAATATCCTCTCATTGAGACAGAGTTTAGAAAATAAACTTTTTCCCTCAAGCTGCACTATCCATGGCAATTTTATGCTTTAAAAAACACAGCAGCCAAATACTAACTGCAATGCTTTTGGCTGTCTGTTCCTTCCCTCATTCATACATCATTTAGCTTCCTTTTAGGAGGTGAAAACATCAGCTTATCTGAGGAAGGAGACAACTGGTTTGAAGCAATTGTTCCATGTAAGACTCTTTTTTTTGTATTCTCTCCTGTGCCATCATGGTACATCAATAATTTATAGAGCATTTAATTACTCAGTAAAGCACAAGTGGGCATATTTTCCATAGCTATTCCAAGCACATCAATGAGGCCTTTTTCCCCTTAAGGCCTTGAAGCGTGTATAGTAATGGACTTATAAAACCTTCCCTAGAGTACCTTACTGCTCTTGCTTTATGTTCTTTTAATTTATTTTGGGGATGCTTTTTTTGTTTTGGTTTGGTTTTTTGAAAGGGGAATTTTTGGGCCAACCTAGACAATACTCTTACTGCTTTGACTTCATCCTTTCATATGGTGAGTACATTAATAAATAATATAGTGCTGACCTGCACTGAATGTTTTTTTTAAAAATCTCGCTCAGGCTTCACAGGAAACAGAACATGGGCTTCTCAGGGAAAAAGAATCAGATGGCATTAGGCTGCTTCCTTGCTGATTTTGGCGAGACACCTGTAGACAGTCCATTCTTGGTATGGTCCATTCTTCCTTTCAGCAGGACCCTTGGGATGTGACCCACTGTCACACTCATGCTCTGAATCACTCAGAATCTCAGGTTTTTCTTCCTGCAATGGGCCCTGACATTAGGTAAGGGTCAGGGCAACACCGTTTCCATTTCTGCCTTCTGATTTGAAGGCTCTTGGAGTGACAGGTTAACCCTCTGTGTTTCACTGTATTTTGTAAAATAAGCATAAAAAAAGCTTGCACCAACTACACAGAAGAGTGCCATGAGACTAATTATCAGTGTTTCTGAAGAACTCTTATGTCCTCAGGCCAAATGTCTTATTGGCAATGTTTCTTACTCTGTTAAGTGCCAATCTGAGCAGTAGGCACCAAATTCTTTCTTTCCTTAAGGCCACTGAAGACAGCAGACCAAGTTCTCACATTTTTAACCCAAATCTCCTCAGGATTACAATTAAAATTGAGACCTCTTTTACACCTGCAAAATCTTTAAGAAAAGCAAAAGAAGCCTACCAGTGACAAAAGTTGAGCTCCATCTGCCTAGCACACTGCTTGGCCCAGTTTCAAGTAATATCATACCCTACACCTGTGACACATTTTTTGTGTCTAAAAGTGACACAGTTAGAGATAATGGAGGAAAAAGTACTTTATATATATACATATATATATATATATATCTGTATAAAATGTATATTCTGCAGCATGAAAGCCACCTGAAGCTAGAAGCAGAATGCCAGAAATATGTGGAATAAGCACAGTGACAAAGAGAGAGAGACAGCAAAATCACCACAGAAAAGAGAGGTGTGTGCACACCAGGGTTTTGCAGTGCTTGTCAGGGAGGGAAGATGGTTGCAAGAAGATTTTTGGCTTTATGAGTGATGAAGTTTAAAAGAATAGGAAGGCTGCCAAGTTTGGCCCATCATTCAGTGTACCAAGCAATGAGCCCAGCCTTACCTATAAGAGAAATTGGTGTAGAAGAATTCTCTATTTTCCAGGCGCTCAGCAAAATAATGTTATGGAATTTTCATGCAGATTTTCCGCAGCTGAGATTTCCAGAAAATAAAAAAATCTGAACTTGTTTGGAAACAATGGGTTATTTCCTAAGCTCTAAGTGTGATGGGCTGGTTAGTAAATGGAATCCCTGCTCTGCTCACACCCAGGTGTGTGCCAATCTTCTTGCTACTTCTGTCTTCTCTCCAGTATTGCTTAATTACAAAAAAAATTGACACAATAGCACATTTTGGGTGGACCGAAAAAAAAATAATCCCCAAACCACCCAATTCTGCAGAGGGATCTCCATTGATTTTGGAGTAATGTTTACAATTTTTTGAATTTTTTTATATTTTTTTTTATAATACGGGAAAGAAATTTCCCATATTATTGCTATATACAGGATACATCCCAAGGAGATGACATTTACAGCACTTGTCAACATTTTAAGACTCTCATTCAGGGAAAGTAAATTAGAAACTGCATTTTGTTTTCTATTGAAATACTCAGTAGGAAGCCTTTCCAAATTACCTTTGGAAGATGCAGGTCCCTGTAAACACAGAGCTTTCTTTGGGACCACTGTGTTCTAGGATGATTACTTGGCTTGTTCATCTTGTTCCTGTATTTGGCCAAACAATTAGCTTGGCAACGTGCCATAGCTAAACTTTTCCTTGGGAAACTTACTGTTGTCTAGTTGAATGTGCAATGAAAATATGTGAAATTTTAAACTGCAGCAAGAGAGAAAGGAGGTTAATGATTTTCCATGTTGCATTTTAAAAAAGCATCTCCTTGGCCTTGGTGTACAATGATATACACTAATTGACTAAGTTGCTAAGTGAGCAAGATTTGAAAATGAAAAATGTAAATATAACCCCGATGGTCATTGCAGTGCAGGAGAGAATTTAGAGAGGAGAAGCATCCATTAGGTTCACCATCCTCACATGAAAAGACATTGCAGGACATATACATTTTCAGCAATGTTATTAATAATAGTGAAGTAAATGTGTCTTGAGAAAATGCAATTAAAAGTTAAATTGATTTGCTTATCCATTTTTCGCTTTCATGGCAACACTTATGGCTGCCCAGTAACTGTAGTGGAATCAAATGATTAATGCCCAGTTTTCAGGGATGTCCTCTTTACTGCAGATATGGAGATGGCATTTAGATCTTAAAACATACCTTGGGAATCCTCAGTATAGAACTATTAAATCTCATTGCAGTTCACTTTTCTGACCACTGAATCATCTTCCCTATCTCCTCTTTAAACACATGCCAGGCATTTGTCACCATGCCAAGCAGACACGTGGGTTTTGTAATAGACATCCTTTGCCTCCTCTGTGAAAACATAGTATGTGAACCCAGATTTCTAGAAATAAATGGTCAGTGAATTAGCCACTAATTTTGTCTCTTCTGTAATGATACACACACTTTCTGTATGTATTATGGGGAGTCATGATTATACTTAGCATGGTTCAAAACAACATTGATAAATAATCATGTCTAAGGTGATAGCTTAGGTATAGATATCTGCACTGCCCATAAGAGAAAATAAGTGACATTCATTGCACCCTTCTGTGTGGTTGGGGATTTCTGTTTGTTTGCCCTGAAAACCCCTTTAAAATATTTTTCCTATTTAATAATTCAGGTTTACGTGGCAAATTGATTTGATAAGGTGTAAATAAATCATTATGTATATCATCATGCATAATTATGTGCATGCTATGAAAGGCAACAAGAATTTACTGGAGACTCTTGAGCTTTCATGAGCTTAAGTGTCTCTTGATAACTTCTGCAGCGGTAGCTGAATTGGAGCCCTGCTGCAAAATAAAAGGGAGAGAGCAAAAAAGGAAGCAGCAAAGTGGAGAAAACGCACAGCGAAGGCAGGATGCTGGTGAAAGAACAGAGTAGTCAGCACTACGTGCACTGGCACCAAACAGCACAGCAGTGTCTAACCCACTGAAACCAGAGGGTTTCAGCACCTCCAGATGCCAGTGTATGCTGGAGTGGCAGCTACAGCCCATGGGCAAAACCTACGGTGTCAGATATCCTACAAAAAGGACCTTGAGGCCCAAAGAGTGGGTAGAAACTCACACCACCACTTCTTGCAACTCCCACTTCACAGTACAGAGCAATGTCTCATGTCCACTTGTGTTTGTCCTCTACAAGGGAGCTTGGCCCCAAGGACAGCCTGAGGATGCCCAAGATGGTGCAGATTCTCTAGGACACCACCTCAAATAATCACAGTGGAAACACAAAGGTGCAGCTCATTGGAACAGACTTCCATACAGACAGTACTTGAATCTCCCTGCTGGCAATTGCTCCAGTTATTTACTTCAAAAGAGAAAAATCTCTGAGAATGCACCAATCAGATCTGAGATGTTTTAAAAAAGAGTGAAGATGATATCATGACCAATGAAATATAAAACCAATACAGTTAAATGGATAGTGCTGCTTTTAAAAAAATTATTACTCCCTGTTTATTATATCCTTGTTTTCAATTTTAGCTGCAGTTAAATTAATTTTTATTATGCAATAATTTATCTGAAATTTGAGAATAATTTATCAGAGGAATATTTATTGGACTTAACATACAATTACCATTACAGTGTAAGATTTCCTATCCAATGATGACTAAAAATACTGTGGTTATCACTTTGCAATGAGTATTGTACCATTTAATTTGAAAGCTGGAATTACCTGGGAGAAAGGACTGCAACTTGAAGACATCAATAAACTCCCAGAAATAAAACATAAGATACAAGAGGCCCATGAAATAATGATGTACAAACTTTTCTTGCTACTGACTGGGACGATGATGATGATGATGATGATGATGATGATGATGATGAAGGCTGTGCTAGCCATTGCAGAATGCCTTCATCAGTTGTTCACAAGGAGAACTAAAACTTTATGGACTGTGAGTTTAAGTTAGCACACTCAGTTCACTCAGCCCCACCAATCTACATCATTTAAAAAATCCCAGTTCAGGTTTAGCTGGTGTCTTCAGACAAAATCATAACAGATTTTGGCAGCAGTGGTAAATTTGAGGAAGAATAAGAAAAGGGTAAAGTCCAAAGGTGCAGAGAGGTTGTTTTGGAGCATGTACAATGCCTAACCTGGGATGGGGGGGTGTGCAACATTTTGTTTTAAGGTAATGGGAGGCTGGACAAGACTAGCAAAGTCTTGACTGCAAGCATTGGATGATAAGAATCCAATAAGAAAAAGATGTTTTAAAAGTTTATTAAAAACTATCAAGAAACTGTTTTGTCCGGCCTGTTTTCAGCATATTTCCAAAGTGTTAGATGCTTTTGGGGAAGGAAGGTGAAGGTTCTTTCTTGTCTTCCTGCTTTTCCTTTAAGGAAAGTTCTTTTTCTTTCTAATCTTCGTGACAAAGGTGTCCTGTATTTGTTTTTTATTCAGTTTTCCTCTTTATCGTGTTCTTCTCTCAGCAAAATATGACATTTTGAAGTTTTCTGGGCTGGAGAAGTAAACTGCTTTTTGCCAGTGATTCTTTATCTAAAGAAATTTCTCAGCTTTTTGACCAACAAAAAAACTATTGTGCACTTTCCAGAACAAACCATATTCTCCAACAGAGGTAAACCAAAGCTGTAAGTTTAAATAATTTGGTATCTTGTTTTTGTTGAGGATGCCACCTGTATGCTTTCTGTGGCTTCCTGATGGATGCACAGAAACACAGGCAAGGAGGCAGAAAACAGCTTTAAAGTTCATATTGTGTTAATATGAATGGGAGTGGTTCACCAGAACAGTGCTCTCATTGTGAGGGATTTTGCACTCTAAGGCACAGGATGACTTCCAAGAAAGATTTTCTTTCCTATCTTGTATACATTTGTGATATACTGTGTGAGATATAGGGAAAATTTGAGAATGGAAACTTTTCCATAAAAGATAATAGGAATTTTGACTGGGGTTTAGATTCTAGCCAGAGGATTTATAGGTTGGTATTCATCTAGGAGTCAGAAAATCCGGATTCAGGTCCTCAGTGGACTATTGATTTCTGGATAGATGTTAGTATGTCACTTAAAGCCTAATTTTTAAGGCAGTTGGTTCTCAATAGGTTTAAATAGCCCTGCCACTTCCTTCAGGTCCCAAAAAGAGAATTTACAATCTTGGAAAATTTAGCCATTAATCTCTGCCCTCTATTGCTGCTGCATCTTTCTCAACTCTTCTGATTCCCACACTCTAAGTGGCCCATCTCTTCAAATTATAGTTTGGGGATTTTTTGGTATTGGATGCAAGAACAGTATTAAACATTTTTCCAGAACCTGACTTTATCAGGCCCAGGCTTTGTGCAATTAGGCCTAAAAGCAACACAAATAGAAAATAATGACACAGTTTGTATTGAATTTTATTGAGGCCAGTGAACACAGCAGCTGTCACATACTTAGAGTAAGTGTAGAAGCGAGTGAGTGTAACTACTGAAAATGAAGATGCAATACCCAAAAGAGAGTCCTACAGCAAAATCAGAGGTGAGGACAAAGACAGTCCAAGGAACCTTCCCAGACCCTAATCAAACAGACATGCACATATCTGTGTCTGTGTGGGCGAGCTGGGTTTGCATGGCAAGCTTTTGGTAGCAGAGGACCTACAGAGGTGGTTTCTGTGAGAATCTGCCAGAAGTTTCCCCATGTCCGACAGAGCCAATGCCAGCTGGCTCCAAGAGTGACCTGCCACTGAGCAAGATGAGCAATGGTGGGGATAAAATGCCAAAGAAAAATTAATAAAAGCTGAACAGCAGCCAGAGGAGAGGAGTGAGAATATGGGCCAGGAACAGCCCCACAGACACCAAGGTCAGTGCAGAAGGAGGGGCAGGAGGTGCTCCAGGCACCAGAGCTGAGATCCCTCTGCAGCCCATGGGGCAGCCCATGGTGAGGCAGCTGAGCCCCTGCAGCCCATGGAGGTCCATGGTAGAGCAGAGATCCACCTGCAGCCCATGGAGGATCCCATGCCTGAGCAGGGGGATGTCTGAAGGTGGCAGTGACTCCATGGGAAGTTCATACTGAAGCAGGGACCCACACTGGAGCAGTTCATGAAGAACTGTCTCCCATGGGAAAGACCCAAGTTGGAGAAGTTTGTGGAGGACTTCCTCCCATAAGAGGGACCCCACACTGGAGCGGGGGAAGGGTTGAGGAATCGTGTCCCTGAAGAGAGAGGAATGGCAGAGACATGATGATGAAGAAGAGTGTGATGAACTGGCTGCAGCCCCCATTCCCCATCTCCCTGTTCCACTCTGGGGGAGGCAGTAGAGAAATCAGGAGTGAAGTTAAGTCTCCCTGGGATGAAGGGAGAGATAGAGAGAAGGGTTTTAAAGTTTTTTTTTCTCATTATCCTTCTCTTTTACTAACTAAATTAAACTAATTTTCCCATGTCCAGTCTATTTTGGATGCGATGCTAATTGAGGAATCATCTTCCTGGCCATATCGTTAACAGTGATTCTATGAATGGACAGCATTTTAGAAGATGGGATCCAATCATAAGACAGGGATTGTAACCAGTAGTAACCAGCCAAGGACTTAACCAGCTACTAAGACTGACACTGCTTTGGGAGTGCTGATGCTTTGTTCCACAACTTACACCTATGTTCTGATCATGGGAGGGTCAAGGTGGGGTGGGCTATGATCAGATAGTTCAGCTGATACTGATACTGTCCTTCCTACTCCATGTACACCCCTCTGCACTCCATTGTCAGCCCCTGTCAGCCACTCAGCTCTTCACACACCCACAAGGCTGGTGTAAGGTGCCCTTTCCTTTGACTACATCCTTTAAATGCTATTGCTGTATAAATGCCACCAGTTCCAGCGCTACCCACAATACTAACCACTGCAGAGCCTCATGCTGCTTTTTTACTCTGTGGCTCTTCTCCTTTTTTCTGCTCTCCTTCTGGCTCTGGACCAATTCCTTCTTTAAAATTCCTTTTGAAAGGTTCAGCTTGAGAACACTTCATTTAAGTACTGAGAGTAAGTTCATACTTTCAGAAGTACTGCTGCAGAGCACAGGAACTCACCAACTTCCCTTGATGAAATGCCTCATAGGTTTTTTTTTTAATGACTCAAGAAAAAAAAAACTGTCTTGGCTCCTTTCCTCTCTCCTCAATGATGATTCAACCACACAAACATGTAGCAAGATGTGTGAAAAGCCATTCTGTAAACAAAATTATTTAAGCAAAATGAATCCTATTGCATTGGTTTTGTACAAGTCCTGAGTCAATCCTATGGGACAGGTTGAATTTAACCCTGGCTTAAGCATGCATAAATGAAGACAACTCTTATTTGCTCTCTGAGATGTTGTCACAAATTCTTCTTCCAGTGCATGAACTTCCATTCTTCCAGAATGCTACCCCTGAATTTGCAACGTGGTCTGGCACACAGCATGTATCATCAACAGAAAATCTTTCAGAGAAAGATGGACAGGAGCTGCAGGGAGGCAAGCATCTGTTCAAACTATTCAAGGATTAAATTGATTGCCTCTAAATTAATTGGGCCAGAGAAAGAGATAACAGGTTGGCAACTGAACACTGCTCAGAGGGATGTAAATTTCATAAAAATGTTGGAGTACAGTGCAAGATAATTTATAACAGTGAGGCGCCCTATTCCACTGGGCTACAGAAATGAAAAAGCTGAAGAAAAAAGTCTGCAAACCTAATGCAGGGAATTCTTGGTAGCTCGTAAAGGTTGATAATGAAATAAAGGATCCAGCACCTCTTTCTGGTAAAGAAAACACCTGGATTCTTATAATCTTCCCTGTAAAAAAATCCTTATTTGCAAATATTGCCAGCATGGGTCTAAATCAGAGCTGTATGAGGAAGGGTGGGAAGGATTTTGGATGTGTTTTTTGACATCTCTTTTCAGGGGATGGTTGATTCATGTCTGGTGTTGTACCCAGTATGACTCAGCTGTAATGAGCAAAAAAACATTCTGTGATAATTTCCTATAGGTTTTGCCTTCTCTTATCTCTTTAAGAAGCAGCATAAAGTAACCCAATATAAAATCAAAGCAAAGGTATCACCTCCCTGTTGCAGAGTGTATTTAGGCTTGTAATTGTGGTTCCACTCCAACAGGAAGATCTCTCCTGTTTCACAGTCCAATGTATAAAATTTAAAACTAGCCCCAGCATCTGGCTGTCAGACTGCAATGTCATCTCCTCCAGGAGAAGGAGTTTCTCCTGGTGAGGAGGAGTGTGATGGGTTCACTCTGACTGTGCACCAGGTGCCCCCCAAAGCCACTCTGCCACTGCCCTCCTCAGCTGGACAGGGGAAAGAAAATACAGTGAAAGGTTCATGGGCTGAGATAAGGACAGACAAAAACAAACCTTGAAAACACCTTTCCCCTATCTCCTCCCCGTTCCCATGCTTAACTTTAATCCCTATTCTCTGCCTCCTCCCTGACAGCGGTGGGAGCACACCTTGTTTCTGCCACTGCCTCCTCCTCATGGGGAGAAGTCCTCCCCTGCTCCAGTGTGGGTCCCTCCCATTGGCAACAGTCCTCCACAAACTTCCCCAACATGAGTCCTGCCCACTGGCTGCAGTTCTTCACAAACTGCTCCACCATGGCTCCCTTCAGGACCAGGCTGCTTGTGGGATCACAAGTCCTGCCAGCAAACCTGCTCCAGCGTGAGCTCCTCTCTCCCAAGTCTCACAGGTCCTGCCAGGAACCTGCTCCAGTGTGGGCTTGGGCTTCCCATGGAGTGAGATCCTCCTTTGGGCATCCCCCTGCTCTGGAATGGGATCCTCCAGGAGCTGCAGGTGGATCTCTGCTCCCCCATGGGCTGCCCCATGGGCTGCAGGGGAATCTCAGCTCCAGCGCCTGGAGCCCCTCCTGCCCCTCCTTCTGCCCTGCCCTTGGTGTCTGCAGGGCTGCTCCTCTCACAAGCTCTCACTCCTCTCCTTTGGCTGTTTCTGACTCTTTCTGTCTCTGGCCACAATCACCACTGCACAATGTATTTTCCCTTCTTCTTGAATACAATATCCCAGAGGCACTGCCACTGTTTCCCTTGGGCTTCTCCTTGGCCACCAGTGGACCTCTCTCAAAGCCTGCTGACATTGGCTCTGTTGCACATGGGGGAAGCTTCCAGCAGCTTCTCAGAGAAGCCACCCCTGTAGATCCCCTGCAACCAAAAGCTTGCCAAGCAAACCCACTACAAGGGACTAATGAGAGAAATCAGATTTGGAATAATTCGAAGTTTCAGGAATGGACACAGTGGCTCTTTCTGGAGGTTGTTGCTCTCTCAAAAGGTAGGTAAGAGTACCAGAATATTGGCATGAGTCAATGGCCTCTACACTGGATGGATAGAGAAGCTTGCACTGCTGACTGTTCATTAACAGTAAAGGAGGGCCCTTTCATCAGTGATTGCAGATTTTTTGCTAGAGGGAGAAGCAATTAAAGTTCTTTAAAATTGCCTATTCCTGAAGTATTTCTCATTATAAAGGACTGCGGAGGGAATTAAAAATCTCTTATTTTTTCACCATGCCAGCACAAAATGAAACAGTTCCTTAATGCGTTAATGTGATACTTGCAAATAAATGTGAGATAAGTTTTGGGACAAAACCAATGTTGTTTGAAAATCTGTGACACTCTAATGAACAGATTAATAAAAAAACAGTAATTTGGTTCAAATACCAGAGATAGGCAAACATGATTTTCATTCCTATTTCTTTTTCTTCCTTCCACCCTGGAATAAACTATTCCAGGGAATAGTTTATCCATTTTAAAATGGGGGTTTGCCAGGACAGGTGTTATTAAGTAAAAATCCCTCATGTCTGGTTATGTTTTACTCACTAAGATATTACATAAAAGGTTGGTAGTGCAAATACTGCCCTCGCCTTCCTGAAAGGGAGGAGGTGGTGTACTATCCATAATTAAAAGGTTGGTAGTTGCTTAGAACTAGAGACATTACAGGATACATTCAGTCTCCCTGGAATACACTGATACATTCAAGAAACCTGATGTTCAGGGTGTAAGATGGATTGCAACTTTTCCTCTTCATTGTCTGTTACTCAGCTCTGTAAATTCACCCCAGAGCCAGAGATGCTCAGTGGTTAGGAAACACTGCAGATCAGTCTCTGAAACTCTGACATAGGCTTCAAAGCTACTTTTCTACCAGGGTAGGGAGCTATTCAATGTAAGAGAGCACGGGCTGAACTACTTTCATTTTAGGATAGTATAGACTGATTTTGCTTTCAATCTTCTCTGTTCTGTTGGTAAGAACACTGCTTCCCACCTGTGCTTGGGCACAGCCTGGCTTTCAGAATGATCCAAGTTCATCAGTTCCTGTTGAATTTAGCAATGGCTACTGGGAGACAACTCTGGCATCTGCCACATGTTAAATTCCGTCTTAGGAGGAAACTGCAAATAGCAGCAGCATGCCTTCAGCTGGCTATTCAAAAATCAGTGACCATTAACAGTACTGAGTGCATGAGAAAGTGTTTTTAAAAGGTTTGCTAATCACTCCTGTTCCTGAAACTTGGATCACTGCAGGTCCCCTCACTGATGCCACTTTGCCAGCAGCCAGCAGCTGCTGACAGACATGAGCTGCTGAAGACAAGCTGAAAATACCCCTTGCTTTTTCACAGTACAGTACTCCTTACCCAGAGATTTTCATTTCAGTCATCAACAGTCTTCACTGCCTGTCTGTGTTTTCTTTGTCTGAAGTCAGGTAATAAATGATTGATGCAACTTCAGATGCAAGCTGCAGTGGCCACCCAACACGGTTTGACAGAGACTCTGGACATAGTTTGATGGTTGCCTCAAGTTATGCCTAAGGGTTTTGTCCGCCCTCTGAAAAGCAAAGTGATAGGGATAACTAAACTAGGAAAGTTGCAAGTCAGCAGGCACACAGGGCCATGAAAACACAGAGCAAAGCAGAATTATCCCTGTGCTGTGCTGGAGTTAGCAACCCCTTATTCTCATCCACACATCAGTTTATCCTCCTCATAAGTCAGAGTTTTAGTAACGCAGGCTTGCCAACAATACCAGCTTCATGGTCAGCATGGACCAGCTGGGGGAGTCTGCTTGCAGCCTCTGGCTTGCTGACATTCTTTGGAAGTGGCCAAGGAGCTTCTGAACCTACTGTTGTCAGAGGTCCATCTGCCTCCAGCAGATCTACCTCCAGATTTACAAGAAAGAACAAAGTAAAGAAGCCAACAACTTGATCGCACTAAAGAATTACAGAAAAGAAGAAATGGAGGAAAAGAAACTCCCTCTTCCTCAACATTTGCCAGTGTGCACTGTGTCTCTCCTAAATTTACCCAAAGTCTCCTATGAAGTGCCAGTGGTCCTCTTAACTCAAGACAAGTCAGCGAAACAGAGCTTTGCACTTAATGGAAAAGCCATTTTGACTGAACAAGTCCATTTCCATTAAAAAAATCTATTACAGAAATTGATTGCAATGCTCATACTGGGGCATATGAGAAGAAAAGAGACAGAGAATGTAAGCCATTCATCATTTCTTTACAGATGCCTGCTTCCCAAAGGCTTAATTGTGGTTTGATTATATGCAGTAGTGGCTCATTTACACTAGCCCTGGCAGAAGGCAGTGGTGACTAACAGTGCTTTAGCAAAATGTCACACACAGCCTTTCCTTCAAACCGTGCCAGGGCCTGCTGAAGTCTGGGTGATGAAGTTCACCTTACCTACATCTAGATTTCCAGCCAGGTGTCTTTGATATCGTGGTTCCTCGAGCCTGTTTTGGTCATCTGCTCTAGTTGGAGATGCGCGGCTCCAACAGGCAGGACCCACTCCTGTCTGTGGCACACAGAGGCACTGTCCTGTGACCAGCCAGGTGTGGTCAAATGTGTTCCACTCTTAGTCTGGGCATTGGCTCAGTGGGTTCTGGCTGAGAGGTCAGCAATGAATTCTGGTGAGGTTGAACAGTTTTGGAGACTTCAGTCCTGAAAGTACACATTGCCTCACAGTATGTCATCCTTGAAATAAGCAGTGTCCTGTAGTCAAGCCACAAGCCATTCTGCTGGAAGACATTTCCTCCTTGTTACACTCCCTGCAATAGTATAAAATACACTGCTAGTTTCTACATTTTATATTTTTCCTGAACTTTCACTTTTCTTTTGTTTTTTTCTCATTTCACTTCACCTCCTCATCATCTTTCTCTGTTTGCCTCTACATTTTTCAGTCTAATCTTCCTTGCCATCCTGTATTCTATTTTTCCTTTTTACTGCTTTTAAATAATGTCATTATTTATTGGTTTTTATCAACAAATCCTCTCTTCAATACAATTCTTACACTTATACTTTCCAAAAACTTTGGAAGAGAAAATAAATTCCTTTCTGCTGCTTCTGCAAAACATCTGTTTAATGTGTTAATTCACATTATATTTCTAAATAATGTGATACATGAATGTAAGAACAAAAGAAAAAATTTACATTCAGACTATTTTCATGTAAATGTAAAATCTTTCTGAAGACTACACACATTTATGGGATGATAAATTATTGTCCTGTATCACTTCTATCGCTTAACTTTTATTTCCTTAGTCATGTTTGCACTTTCCTCAAGTATTTCTGTGATACAGCTCAGCTCAGTCACTCAAAGCTCTCAGAAATCACGCCCACCTTGTTTAGTCTCTATCCTGCATACGGAACAGGAATTCAACTGAAGAAGCAGCCTCAGAAATTGCTTTTCAATCTTCAGAACCATGCATATCAGCCCTAAATACAACCAATACAAGTCCATCTGGCATGTTAATTGTTGCTTACCTCTTATCTATGCTTGCAAACCAGCTGCAAGACCATAAAATTTGGAAATATGTTTTATCTCCAGTGGGTTAAAAGCAATGCTTAGGTTTCTGTATTCAGGGTCGAATGCAGGACAAGATTGCTCCTGGCTAATTGAAGCTGGGGACTGGGACATTAGGATGCTGGGGAGCTCTCCACATCCCACACTGCAGAAGACCCCTAAGCAAATTTCAGGAAGGTGTGTGAACAAGTCAGCAGAACTCTTGTGCTTCTGGGAGAAATGCATACACTGGGTTTTTCCATGAAGAAACGGGAGCTCACTCAGTGCCAGCTCAGCTCTCTCTAACCAGCCCTTTAGCTCTTTCCTTTGCACTAATGTGAAGACAGGCTGAGAGAGCTGGAGCTGTTCAGCCTGGAGATGAGAAAGCTCTGGGGAGGCATTCTAGGAGCCTTCCAGCCAGTACCTAAAGGGTCCTACAGCAAAGCTGGAGAGGGACTTTTTACAAGGGTGTGTGGTAATGGTACAAGGGTGAATGGCTTTACCTGAAAGAGGGCAGGGTTAGATTAGATGTGAGGAAGAAATTCTTTGCCAAGAGGGCAGTGAGGCATCGGAACAGGTTCCCCAGAAAAGCCGTGAATGCTCCATCTCTGGAATTGTTCGAGGCCAAGATGGACAGGGTTTGGAGCAACCTGTGGAAGGTGTCCCTGTCCATGGCAGGGGGATTGTAACTAGATGATCTTTAAGGTCCCTTCCAACCCTAACAATTCTATGCTTTTATATATAGCAGAAGCAGCATTGTGGCACGGCAGTGATTTCATACATCCCTATTCAGTCTGGCAGCCCCCTGGCTTCTTCTGAAAACTTTCCAGAGCAATAAATTAAAGGGGTTTTTCTTGCCATCCCTGCTGCTGTACTTTGGAAGGAGTATCTGAAACTTCCAGCAGCAGATGGCCCTTCCACATCTTCAGAGTTACTTGGTGGACCTTTGATCTTTCTGCAGTTGCTTCAATAAGCCAGCTGAGTCTGAATCAGAAAAAAAAATCTAAGGCTCATGAAGAAGTTTAATCCCTCCTAATAACCCAATCTTATGATATTTACAATCCTCCTGTTGCTTTTATATTGAATAACAAGGTAGAAATCTTCTGCAACTTCATAATTGCTTGCAAAGCTTTTCTAGGAGCATTAGAACCATTTTCCAAGTGCTGCAAAGGATCTGAACTAGAAGTGTGCTGGAGCTACTCTTCTCTCCCACGCCTGCAATGTGTGCTCTTGAGTGCTGGTGTGACTGGTGTGGTTCCACAAAGCCATTGCTGACTTTTCTCAAAGACTGCTGCATCCCACTGGACTAGTCCTCTATCCCAGAGAGGACACATTGAGCTGTTTTTGAAGACAGTAATCTTCAAGTCAATGAAAACAGCCTAAAACATGCATGCAGCACCTGTTTACCTGCCTTGCTTGCCAAATAAACAAGTGGTGGAAGACTTCTGGAGGGTATGCAGGACTAGTTTAGTACAAGGACGCAGCAATAACAGGGAATGGAAACTGTCGACTTGCTCTTCTGATTTGACTGCCCTTCCACATTGTTATCTCAGTACAAAGGTCTTGGAATCACAAATTTAAATGCACTTAATTATTCATTTTTATGGAGAGTAATTAAATGTTCCTTTCCAACTCATCATGAAGGCCTTCAGTCCAAAGCAGGTACATCTGTATCACTCAAAGCATTTGGCTATTGCATAAAAAGCTTTGCAATGTGAGCTGCATATACTTCCCAGCTTTCCCTGTCTCCCATCAACATTGGTTAAAAGGGAAACTTTAGGGGGGGATAGTGCTCCCCTCAGAGCTGCTGAAGCACACAAATTCATCCATTTAGTTGAGCAAAGGTAGAGCATTTACATAAACTATTCTCTGTCAGGACTGTGGGTCTTGAAATTCCCACAGATGTTCCTCACTTTAGTACAGCGCAAAGCGAAATTCCTTTTGTCTAACTTTGTGCCTATTCCCACATCTGTCCACCCTGAAGGGAGATAAGTGGTCACCTCCACAGATGGTCTTACCCATGTGTTTGATAATTTGCTTTGACAACATTGACAACAAAGGGAGACCACTGATTTATTTTTCTATGTCTGCCATTGTATGAAGTGAAAATAGCCCATGAGAGGTTTCCATTTCCTTTGCCACAGCTACCACATTGCCAGCCTTCGCTGAACACACCTCAAATGTCTTTTCCTTGTGATCATCCCAGTCTTCTGCACCTCCTTGTTCCATGGAACATCCCTTCCATCTCCTGAACTGTGGAGAAAGCTGACAATATACGTGCTGTGTCAGCTGGTAAGTTTCCTCACACTGCTTCTGCTACATGGGCAATATCACTTAAGGACAGGAATGATGTTTACCTTGAAAAGGGTGGGCACTTGCAGTCTACTTTTACTAATGATGGACTAAAGGAAAGCACATATCTGAGATCCTGCTCAAGTGTTAATGTCTGATCTGCATCTTCTTCCATTTATTACAAATTGAACGTTACATTTCACAAGGGAAAAATCAGGATGCGTTGATCAGAGAAGTGTTAACACCAGAGACTTATTAATAGTAACTACAGTACAAAAGCAGCTGTTTCCAGCTTTTATACAGCATTACATTTGCTTGATGCAGATAAAGAGAAATTACTCATAAGGCAATGGAAAGAAAGGTGTAGGAGGGTGAATCATGTCGGAAGAATAGGAAAAAATGAAAGTGGGGGCAAAATTTTTTAAGCATGCTGTGTCATCCCCAGTAAAAAGTAAGTTGCTATATCAGTGTAATGCTATTAACTCCTGCTTGGTTGGGCATAATGCATGGTGGAGGAGGGAATACTTCAGTCAAATTGAATGACAGTAATTTTGGGGGAAAGAGAATGACTCTCATTACTTTTTTTTTCTAGAAGGAAATTCATTGGCATCTTCACATCTAATTCTGATTTGCAGGCAATTAGTGCACAGTTGCACAACTGGAGCCAAACTGTTGCTATTAGCAGGGCACAGCACAATTGTCTAAGGTTGAAAATAAGTGAACACGAAAAGACTGCAGCTTTTCTTGAGAACAGGATGACAAATATTTAGTGAAAACATGGTTTATCTCTTAAAATTGCAGTTAATTTTAGACGGGTTTCTTCTTTTGTTCCAATGTCCACATCATAATTATCGAGATTACTCTTTGAAGCAGGACTAAGGAATGCACTGGAGCAATCTCTACTTCAGGGATTACAGGCTATGTCAAATTAGAACTAGCTAATCACTATGATCTGCATATTACACAGGATTGACTGTCACATTGGATTTTTATGCAAGTTTATAACAAGAAATACTGCATGTGTCACTCTGACTGCTTTTCTTCAGGATGACATCTTCCATTTCCTCTGCTTGGAGAGACCTTTTATTCCTTCCATAAGCAGAGATTGGAAAACAAAGATATTCATGTCAAAGTCAGACAAAAAAATACATTTAATACTGTGCCACAGAAGCCAAAATTAAGGGCTTAACCCAGACACAAAAAGTGACATAACTTACAGGGACACTGTGGTTTTCATCTGCTGTTTGTTTCCCCTTTGTGCTGCCAATATCTCTGCCACTTCCTGGTGTGCAAAGAGCTGTTCCCAGCAGAGAGGGCCATGATCTGGGCTCTCAGGGCTCCTTCATATTAACTCCTCCACCATTCCTTACTGAAACCTTTTCTAGCAGCCACTCTGAGTCCATAAAAAAAAAGAGGTGGCATGCTGCAAAATGTATAATCATCCCATGAAACCTTTCACTATTTCTTTTCCATTTATGGGACACAAAACAGTCATGTGGCATATCTAAGGGAAAAAAATCCCCAAATTGTCCTATTTTCTCAGTGTTAAGCAGCTTTGGGGTACATAACCCATGCCAATGTTGCAATTCAGGTATGTAAAACAGGCAGGGCACCCCAGGCCCATTTCCCTTGGCACCAGGCTGCATCTCCAAGAGCAGTGCTGAGGGAAGCCCCAGCCTGGGTGCCACCATCACAAGGCCAGAACTATGTTCCCACATCTTGTTTCCCCCCCTGAATTCCCCTCCTGAAATACTTCTCAGTGTAGTAATTCCACAGCAGATCACTACAGCAATCCAAAGGACATCCAAATCCTTTGCACAAATATTGGGAGGAGTTTATTGGGGAAAATATTACTCAAAAACCCTTTACACTCTCCAGCTGGTAACGTGTGCCCTTCATTCCCTTCACTTACACTACAGAGGTCAGTATGACCAGCTCACTCCAACTCCCTGACCTGCTGCCAAGTGATCCATTTCTTTGAGTTTTTCTCTGCTCTTTCTCTTCTCCCACTGCCTCTAGGGCTGTCTCAGAGTGCCACATCCCAAGCTGTACTTTGGGACACAGATGGAATCTTTGCTCTGTCAGGAACACATGCTGCCCATGAGGAAGTTGTTCTCAATTTAGGCTCAAGATTGTGACTCCAAAGGTTCTGCCTTGAAAGCACCACACGTCTCACTGTGCTTCTCCACGCCTTCTGATGGGTCTGGAGAGATTTGCTGAGGTGTTCATACCAAGTATGCAGTATTTCATGCAGGATAACACTGAAGATATTTTATGCACAAATACCTTTGCAATGACAAAGAGGTTTCAGTGAGGAGAAAGGTGTAGGCAGTACCAGAAGGAGTGGGTCTGAAAGCTTCTGGTTTCTCCCTGCTGCAATGAATATCACACTTGATAGTGAGACCAAAAGACTCCAGCTAGAAGGGATCTAAAGAGGAGGGACAGGAAATGATTGATTATTTTAGTTAAAAGAAACAATATTACTTGGCCACAAGCTCCCAGGTAATAGAGAATTACTTTTTCTTAGCTAATGAGAAATTACACCTCTACAGCATCTGAACAAGAATGCAGTCCACTGAAAGTAATTCTTCAAGAAAGGATGTCAGAAAAGACCAGGAAATGCACAAAACATTTGCACACCACTGCAAAAGGGCAGTTTTGCTGTGAAACCATTAGAACTGGGTTTAGAGTAGTCCAAACTCATCCCAGAAATGGTCATGGAAGGTGCTCCATATATCTAATGTAGCTTTTAGCTTTTTCAGTGGTAAGACAGGGCTTTATTATTGCTTTTTTAAATTTGTTGTTGTTGTTGTTTGTTTTACTTTGTTTTGTTTTTACTAACTAGCTATTATTCCAAGATCTATCTATAGCTACATTTGCTAAAGAGCTGCATTTATGCCCAGTAGGATGGGAGGATCCAAATCTGTGTTATTTTTTAAAGACTTCAAGGGGCACTTCACCACATAAAGGCAGTGTAACCAGTTTCCCACCTGCATCAGAAAGTGCTATAAGAATCAGGTCCAGACAAAACAAGCAAATTAGGAGCCCTTCCTCTAAACAATTGCCCTTTTCTTGAAGAACTTGATGATGTCTTGAAACTATGAGAGAAAATTCTGACAGTGATAAACTTCAAATTTTAAGGGTCTAGAAAAACAAGAGGTGGGGGGGAAGGAAGAAATAAGAAAGAAATTAGGAAAAGAAAAGAGGGACTGCTTATAACAGCCTGTGTGGGTTTTTAGGAGAACTCTGTTCTTTTGCAAAATGGTAGAGGGCAGACTGGGGGACTTGTGCATGTACTTGCAGCAACTGGCACACGTCATGGCACCCTGTTTCTTTTTTCTTGTATTCAGATCACAGATCACTGACACATTCAGAGATGACAGGTCAGAATTCATGCAGATAAGAGCTCATATTTAAAATATTTAAAATTTCCTTATGTAAGCATTAATTTTATTAAGATCTATCAAAAAAACCCCTCCCAAACACTGAGAGCAAATGGGAAAGATTCACAATTTACTAGATACTTCAGTTATAATTTGATTTGAGACTCAATTCTTTTTAAAAATGTTCCTACTATAAAATAATCTGTGGGTTATGAAAACCATTTTTAAAGTTTTATACCATATCAGTACACATCTTCACTAGAGTTCTCTTTTTGAGATACCTCCTGTTAATACCTGGACTTTTACTGGATACTTCTCACCTGTAAATTCCAGAGAATTTAATTCAGTATTCCTAAATCCTTATTTTCCCAATGGATTTTCCCAAAACACCAAAACTTGCTACTTTATGCCTCAAGGATAACCAAGAGCTTCTCCAGACTGGCAGATGACCTCTGTAGCTAGCAAATTTAAGCCAAATATTTGCTCTTTTAGTCTCTCTAGTTCCATTTTTTATGTTTCTTTATATTTTAGCAGTTAGATTTGGACGTCAGGGACCCAAACCACCTCACACTGGATCTTTAACGTTGAGTAGCTTTTGTTTCCAGGGTTACTTTTTCTCCCTTTCCTCCTCCTCCACAATATGTCCCTAGTTTTCCTTCTGCTCTACTCCCACCCCCAACATCTCTGTCTTTGCCTGACTCCTCTCAGTGTAGGGCATTAACACACAATCTTCTTTTTCTTCTGCATCATTACTGAAGAAACTACTTGACAACAGTAATTACAAAGATCCCTGGTTTGCCACCTCACTCTGCCAAAAATATTACCCTAAGTGCTAACCTTACATGTTCTTAATTTCATTTTCAGTCCCAAGAGAGCTTGTCTTCAGGCTCATCTGAATTCTTCCAGAGTGTGAGTTTTTCAACCACTGCAGTTCCTGCTCACTGCTGAAGGAAATGATGTCTTCTAATCCAAAAGCATAATAAACCAGATCAACTGCTTTGCTTTCAATGACTGTCTTAGCTATTCTATGAAAAAACATCTGGCAAGATTTATTCTATATAGACATAGTCATTTCTTTTCCTCATGCTTCTGAGGACCAAATCCTTTTCACCAGTAGACTGGTTATCTATGTCTCTGCTAAGCTGGAAAACGTCCATAAAAGTAAATAACATTATGCCAGCTTCGTACTAGGCATTTTATCAGAGGTTATTTCTCTTCTTTAAAGGCAAGGAGTTCTAGATACTGACCTTAACTAAAATTTTCAAAAAGATCATATAGACTTTTTCTTGGTTTGGAGCTGCCTGCTCATTTTGAGGCATCTTGGATCTCATTTGAAAGCACACAGACACCTTTGTTTGTTAGACGCCCAGAAGTATTAGCAAATTTAAAACCACTAACATTTCTCCATCCCCACTGTCCATGAAATGCAAATACAGTTTCTCTATCTTGCAGGCATATTACGAGGAAAAATATGTCACTGTAACTTAAGACCTCAGATACTGTGAGCAAATAAGGAAAACAGCAAATAATGAAGCAAATACAGGTAAACAGCCCCATAGACATGAACTAATTTTTTCTTCTTTCTCCTTCCTTTATTGAAAAGTTCTACACTTCAGCTGTGGTTATATTACTTGTGCTAACACATAAAATAGCATTTTTTATCATTCTGTACCTTGTCCTTCACAGACTCAGGATGAATTGTTATCCCAGGGGAAATCACTGAAATGAGGAACATGAGCAAGATCAAGTTTCTGCAATACAAACCTGACCCAAAACATGAAATACACTTTGGTGTCATGTAGGTCACGTAGAAGGGCAAAATGTACCCAGTAATAGCTGTGATTGTTAGTTTATACTCAATGGGATCAGAAGTTGATATCATATCTGGTACTTTTTCTTCTGTTTTAACCAGCCATCACAGGTCTTCTGAATCCTCCTTCTCAATTGTGCATGGCTCTTAGACTTCAAAACGACAAAGAAGTCTTCCAAACTCAAATCAAATAAAATACAGAGTGTCCCCTGTGTAAACAGGTTCCTCCATGGAGAATAAATCACACAGATCTCTGCTTAATGATGCTTACAGCCTCTTGTTTCCTTTCCTTCTGTAGCAAAACTCCCCATCCATCTCCCAGGAACTGAAGGGCTAAAAGCTGGTGCAAGCTGTGGTTGCTTGCAAGGGCTGTGAGTGCTGCTGCTGGAGCAGCAGCTCCATGAGTAAGTGTGATAATCAGAAGAGCTGACAGCTCCACAGGGTTCATTTGAATGCATTTCCCCAAGTCACAGTTTTGAGAAAACTTTAGAGAGTATCTTTGACAATATTTTCAAGGTGATATCTATGCCCTCTGCCAGACTGGCGAATAGCCCTGAATGTGTCAAGGTCATTAAAAGGTGATATGACAGGCAAAGATCCTAATATGCAACTACATAATTCACTGCCTTGGCATATCAGGCTAAAAGTCTCAAATTTCCCAGAACAAATTGTCACCAAGGAGAAAACAGTGAGATCCATATGCAGTCTGCTTTGCAGGGAGAGAACAGAAACTTGACATGTTTTTCTACCAAAGAGAAAATGAAGTGATAATTCAGGTGTAATTGTATCACACCTCCTTGGGGAGTGACTGAAAAGGATTCCCTCTGTAATAGATAAATGCCATAAAAAGGCACAAAGATTGTAGACTAAATCTAGGTCTATAAGACTGGAAACAAAATGCAGTTTGGAAGAAGTGAGGAGCAACTTAAAACCAGCAACTGATGCAGCAATCAGAGTAGATGAGGTGCTGAGAAGGGAAAATCCCTATATAAGCTTTGAAACAGTAGTAAGTACTGTTACAAAGATATTTTTTCTGGGAGCAGTATTGCCAAGTAACACTGCCCCAGGCTGTCTCCCACCAGCATCTTCACATGCGCCCCAAAAATCTCCTTGGCCTGGACCTTCAGAGCTCACTGCCTTGTCAGCTTGAACATGTTTTAGCTGTTGGAGCTGAGACCAACGAGATAAATGCAAGACCTGACACTGTTTAACATTTTCATCAATGAACTAGGAGTAAATATAAAATCACTGCAGATAAGTTTTGTAGAGCTGATGATGTAAAAAAGAGCAGAGAGAAAAATAGTACCAGAGACAGAATAATATTAAGAGCTGGTTGGTGTTGAGAAAACTATTTCATTGAAATAAGTGAAAATTCATATTCCTGGGGAAAAGAAATCCAATATTTATGCATCAAGGGATTTTATCAACAGTAAAATAAGGGTTATCTTGGGCAGTGAGCACACACTGGAGAACTGTTAGGAATGACTAGAAAAAGATGACAAAAGATTATTTTTCAGTGAGAGAATTGAGTTGAAATTAGTTTTCAAAGATAATCAATTATGTCATTCAAATGCTGGAATACTTTTATAGGAGAAAACACAGTGTCCTATGTCTTGAATGGGGCTCTAATCTGGTGGGGAATAAAACCAAAAAATTTAACAAGATGTCTAGAAGCAAAAAGGAAATCTAAATTAGAAACTATAGACAAAATTCTAGCAGTGAGAGAGTCTAAACTCCTGAGCAAAACACCAGAGAAAATGTTGGATTTTCAGCCTCTTGATGTTGCATAATGACCTGATGACTTTTTGAGTCAGGGCTGAGATTCTGGATGCAAAGTAACTGTCTGTAATGCATTTGACTCAGGTTTGGTGATCTCCTGATGCTCTTTTTCATTTGTAAGATCTATGAATATATGTAAATATTGTCTTTGCACTGCCACAGCTGTTCCTCTTTTTGTTTCAGTTTCTAGCCAAATTGAGAAGGAATATAAAATCCTTTGCCTAGCCTAACTAGAATCAGTCCATGTTTTATTAATACATATCCATTTCTCTTCCAAGAGCTGGAAGAGGAGAGGAAGCTGAAGAAGGCCTTAGTCCCAGACTTATACTCCTGGGCTATAGATGTTTTAATTTTTTTTTTCCAAATTCCAGTTAAGCACTGTGAAGTATGAAATGAAACCAGCAATGTAGAAGTATTTTTTTGTGTATTTTATACAGTATTTTATACAGCATTTTGCAAAATATATTCTGCTAGTTTCTTCTTCTGTTGCCTGTGAGGCTTTTCAGCATCACATCATTATCCCAAACCGCATGATTTCTTGCAGATTTTTATTTTGTCTCTATATATATTATAGGTCCAATAAAAATCGAATTAATAGGAAAAAAAAATTAAATTCTCAGATTTGTGAGCTATAGGCAATGCAGTTATTACAGGCAAGTTGGAACTCACCTTTATCAGGGTCCAATTAAAAACACCATTTAAAAGGCACGTGATAACTGCAGTGTTCAGTGAAACTGCAGGAGATTCACAAGATGAGAAGGGGCAAAGAAAGTTCAGCTCAAAAGAGAAATATATTCCCAATGAACAATTAACCACCCTTAATCAGGATCTGCTGACAGAAAGAGGTATGAACTGGGTAACAGCTTCCAAGCCTGGAGAAGAGAAGGCTCCAGGGAGACCTCATAGCACCTTCCAGTACCTAAAGGGGACTCATAGGATGGGGACAAACTTTTTTAGCAGGGTATCAAGTGATAGAACAAGGGGGGTGGCTTTAAACAGAAACAGGGCACTGTTCACTATGAGGGTGGAGAGGCACTGGTGGCACAGGCTGCCCAGGGAGGCTGTGGATCCAGTATCTCAGGAGCAGAGCTGTGCAGATCTTGTTGGAGGCACTTGATGATGTAGGGAAAAATGTAAAGGTGTTTGTGGCTTGCCAGGAGCAACCTCATGGAAAGCCAGCCTTTGAGAACTGGTGAGTGCATTTACACAGGTATTACTCATAGATAATTGCAAAAGAAATGAAAATTAAACTCACCCCAAGGTAATAAATTTACCTTTCTCAAAATTAATAGCCAAGAAGACCATAAATATTTATGAGAAAGGAGGAAGAAAATAGAAAAAGTCAGATAGAAGTTATAATTTGTTCCTTTGTGTGTTGAATGGACACTACAACTGACTGTGAAATTTAATCTTTTCTATCATTAGATCTCAGCTTTCAGTTCCAGAGACTTCTCCCCATGTCTCTCCAAAACAGAAAGACCAAGAAATGAGACATTACTAAGTATACATTTTAAATTGTTTCAGCATTTGGCCAGTACATCAGGGTCTGGAGTGTCCCGCAATGTGCAAAACCAGAAATTCTTTAAACTAAAATGTTTTGAAGCCTGTGTCATATAAAGTTGGTACCTACTTATTCATCTACCCATAGCTAGAAACAAATAGATACCTTCTTCTATTATCTCCATTCAGTGCAATAAAACAGGAATGAAAATTCTGAGACTCAAAGCTGGGTTATAAAAAGCCACAGAGCCGCTGGAATGGGATGTTTGAGACAAGCAAGCATGAGGTGATGGCTCCTGGAGATGCTCTGGCAGTAAGATTGGTTTCCTAATGCCTATATGTGTGCCTGCCATGTTATTTTGGCAAGGAACAAAGAGGAAATGACAGGACAAGAGCTGTAGGTGTTTGTCCAACAGAGCTGAGGGCTGTACATGGAGCCCTTTTTGTTCCATGGCACTGGTTTTGCTGCACAAGTAGAAGCGTTCTTAGAAATCTCAAAGCGGTAAATCCCAGAGCTCCTCACATGGCTGCAGGGAGTAGGGATTATTCATGAATTGAGCATAGGAAGAGTAAAGCTCCATGTTGTGTTGTGCTGGATTGTTCCGTTCCCCCCGGTTTTGTAATGGTTCTGCCCTGGTTCTCCCTCCCCTCCTTACTCTTACCAGTCAGCCCAATTCCTCCCCGGTCTCCCTGGAGATCAGATGTATCTCTTTGTAAACCCCTCCCCGGTGCCCTGCCAGTCACTCCCTGCCATGTCCTTTAGCTCTAGAAACTTCTACCGAGGGCAAGGAGTGATTGGCCAAGGGGCCGGGGCCCCTCCCTCCGGCTGTTGTTATTGGTACATTCTTTATGTCAATGCTGTGTACCCCACTCCCGCCTTGCTCCCATTCGCCCGAAGATGGGCTCCTCCCTTGTACCCTTCGCCCTTTTTAAACTCGTGTAATCCCTTCCTTTGCTCTTTTCGGTTGCTGGCCTCCTTGGGGCTGAGGTTGAAGCTGGGTTTGCCCCAGCCTGAGAGCGCTCTCACTATTCCCTGCTGGGTGAAGCTGTAACGCGGCTACGTCCTTCCCCGAGGAGGCATTACTGCTACAACAGGGTGCTCTCCTGAGGCGCATCCCAAGCACCGAGAGTGGCACAGTGCCCCCCGAGCTGCAAGCGGTGCTGGCCAGCTTTGAGGACATTTGAGAAGGCAGACCCTTCTCCTCTCTTGCCGTGCTACTTCAGCTACACTTGTAGATGATCTAGAAAAAGAGACAGAGGTTTGAGATGCACACTGTTCTTCGCTAGTTTTAAATCCTCCAGACTCCTCATGGCAGAGTCACCCCATATGAGTAACAGAGTTTAGGAAAAAATTAGGAGAGTTTTAACAGAAGTTTCTATGATGTTGTAATTTTCTATTAAAAGAACCAAACCAAAACAACTAAAATCCGAACCAAAATAAACAACCCTCCCAAACAACTGAAGAGGAAGATAAAAATAAATGCTAGGGGGAGGTGTGTCATAATGCAGAGAAATTACATTTGCTCATGACATGGATCAATCAAAAAGAAAATCGTGTTTTGTGCCAAACTTTGATGGAGGTAATTGAACATGAGATGACAATACTCTCATAACTTCTTACATACTATTCTATAGGGCAGCATGTGTTGCCTGGATAAGGCAGCAGCTAATAAATATGTGTAATAGCAGAAATAAATACCTGTAGCTTTCAGCAAACATTGCCCAAAGTGAGCCACCTGTAACCATATCTATGTTCTGTGCAGAGCGCTGAACATCTGCTATAACTCCCTGATGGATGGTCCCTTCTTAAGTATGAATTATATAAGCCAAGATTCTCCAAAGTAGCTATCAGACATGGGAATCTCACCTGCAAGTCTGACTTGAGATATTGCAAAAAAAAAAACTTGCATTGCAGTCAGTTCTGGGTAACTGCCCCTCCAGTTTTGATCTTTTGACAGGAATACATTGTATTATTGTTCTTGAAGTGTCATCCTTCAGTAGCAAAGAAGGGAAATAAGAAAGCAAACAGGAAAACAGGTATCAGTTATTCTCACCTGCTTAATTACTGTGGTGAGCTAAACCCTTGCTGATGTTGATACAAATCTGACTGGTTTTCTCAAAGCACAGCACCCTGGAGATTATGTTACAGAGATGCTTCAAGGCAATTCACAGTGAGCTAGAGCTGTCTGTAAGTGAGAACACTGCAGATTTATGGCAGGTACATTCTTGAGGGAAATAGATTTATTTGCTATGTTTGCTTGTCAAGCCCAGCACCCTGTCTTCAGTGCTAGTAAGAACTTTATTTTCTGTTTGATTTCAGAATACTGTGATGCTTTATGCATTTCTCTCTTTTGATTCATACTTTTTTTGTTGAACATCATTACATCTCTTGCCATATCACTTCAGCTAACTCTAAAGTAATGTGGAAAGGGAGAGATAAACCATACAGTCCCAACAAAAATGTTCAACCCTCAAATTTCTCTCACAAATACAGAGATGTGAGAGTAAGGGCTGAAAAGTGGCAGTCAACAACCACTGCAAAGCCAGAAGTCACACAGTTTAAAGTAAGGTCTCCAGGCAAGCCAGAGATTTGTTTGCTGCCACAGGGTAGCTGACCTCACTGGAGGACAAACAGCACATTTCTTCCCCTAAACTCCAAAAGAAGCAAACTACACTGGGAAAATAACATTGTTGCAGCAAATTTTGCTGGCATTGCAGTGTCTGTAAGGGATCATTTGTCATCAAATTGAACAACATGACTGTTGTAGGAGAATTGTGATGCCAGCCTGGCCTCTGGCAGTCACAAGATCCATTGCCCTGTTCTATGAAAAAGAGAGCATTATAATTTAGGACATTGAGAAGGGTCACTCTGCTCCATTTTAATTAAGAAATGTAGCACTTATGATTTAACAAAGGAAAAAAGTTCTGTTATAAAATGGATGGCAAGCTTCTTACAAACTATAGCTTTGCCTCCAGAAGAAGATGCCAACATTTACAGGACAGAACCATAGAAACTGTGATAAACAACTGGCACTGCATGTGACATTGGCAGGCAGGCATGTTACTGAAATAAAATGTAACATGGCAGAAATGCAATTGCAAAGAGAGATGATCAGCTGAGCTGGCTGAATCTGATGGAAACAGTAATCATCTGCTGAATAGAGGGGGAAGGAAATATCTGGAAGAGCAAAGCTTGACTGGTGTGTATTTTTGTGAACAAAGCACACCTTCAGTGTGTATTCTGAGGCTGTAGAAGATAGGCAGGACTGATGGTGAGTCCCAAAGTAGCCTGTAAAGGCCTGAGGAAAGAGCTGAGGCCATGGCTTGCTGCTGGTGGTTTTCTCAACAGTGGATCAGGTCTTGTTAGCTCTGATCTCCCTGAGTTGTCCCCATGCACATGGACTATACCCAGAAGGGTGCCCCAGCTTCCAGCCTGGATCTTCATCTCAGCTTTTTCAGCTGCATTTCTGCTCAGACATGGTCCACACCAGTCCTGCTGTCCCACCACCCCAGCCCAAATGGTGTGTTTTCCAGAAGAGAGACAAGGCCCACCCTGGCCAGGTCTTTGAACTGAGTGATTGGAGACCGGAGGGCACCTCCAGATATTTAAGATACAGCCTGAGTGCCCTCGTGAACAACCTCTGGAGCTTACCTGAGGGTCTATGCTGCAGTCACAAAACCATGGCTATTTTAAGAAAATTTTATCAGGGGCAGACCTGAGAGGCTTCTTTCATGGAGTTGAATTGAATTGAATTGAATTGAATGGAATGGAATTGAATTGAATTGAATATACCTCATTTTGTTTCTTGGATAACTCCACTGGACACAGGCACATTTGCTTGTTAGAATCATTGTCAACTGAATCCTTGAACTTCCCCATATTCTCACATTTTAAAATCAGCTGTGACACCTGGTTCAATAAAACAAGCAGAAATTTGAGATTCACAATAAATATAATTCGGATATGCATTTATGATATACAGATGTTTTGAATGAACAAGGCAGAGGATAAATAACAGCTCACAGCACAATGATGAGTAGCATGGCTTTGTCTAAAATTGAGAGCCAGGGACAGAGCTAGCCTTGCATTCTGAGCCAGGAAAGATCACTGGATGCAAGGCATAGCAGTGACTTCCATGAAAATAGCTTAGGTAGGAAGAGAATGGGTAATTTTAATAAACATGTATATGAAATGTCTTTATTTTTATATATAAAAAGATCCTTTCAACCAAGCTGACATGAGTTCAGCAATTAACATCGAAATATAGAACTTTAAATGGCAGAGAATTCACTAAAAATACAAAAGTAGGAGTCCCTCAGTGACAGATAGGGTGCAACATCAGGTTGGGAAGACACAAAATTATCCATGGACTCATCAGACTCAGGAGAGAGGGCACTCAGATGCAGTAACCCGGCAGAGGTAGCATACACACCATGGGTTCTAACAGAAACTTGAAACAACAGAGTTGCCAAGTGAGGGGAAAGCAAGAAGATGAATGTGATCCAACTATCCATGCAAATAGTCCCAGCAAAGTTTTGGAGGTTAAAGTAAAGTAGTACCTGTGTTGTAAAAGCTGTGTAGTCTTTGAAGGGTATCTTGTAAGGCTGATCAGGTGAAAGTGTTAAGTTCCCATTGACAGACTTATTCCTGTATATAGTTGGGTCATACTTAGTAATAATAAGTTTGCTGAGCCTTTGGCTGACACCCTCTGGAGCCTACCCAGCAGTAGGAACAAATGGATTCTCTATCTTGTGGGCAAGAATTGCTCCAATAATTTATTATTCTATATGAATCCATTAACAGTAACAATGTCATAGGCTTTGGAGAAGATGCTGTAACACAAATGATGCTGAAAGACTACCAAATCCTCACAATGATTTTATTAACCTTCGGGAAGTATGAAAAAAGAGTACTGGGCTTGGTTTCCCAGGACTTTGATCTCTGGGCTGGCAACTGAAACCAAGAAAAAAAATGTTGTGTTGTACAAAGAGATTATATTAGATATGAAGATGGTCCAAAAAAATCAATAAACTCTGAAACTTCCAATGGCATTTATATGTCAACATTTAGAGGGCTGGATACATTAAAGGTTATTAAATTTTGGAAAGTTGCTGAAAACAAAAATATAGACCAATCAATTCTCCCTAAATATCTAAGACACAAATGAGAATGCTCCCAAAATAAAACTTTGTTTCTGAGTGCATATGTAAGAACAAAACTGAAAGGACTTCATTGGCTTCAGTAGTTTGAGCTCATACAAAATCAAATAAATCCATCAGGTCAAGAGACAAATACTGTACAGCATAAATTATCCAGACACATCATGAAAAACACCTCACAAAAAGCCACATCCACAAATTCTAAGAAGTAATTGAGCTGTTTAAAACCCACTAAAGAAACTATTACCTAAGGAAAAGGAGTGCTGGGGGAGCACATGTACCTTTTACCTGCAAGATGACAGCCCAAAGCTCAGCAGTACGAGGCAATGGGGCTGAGCCCCAGAGAAACCAGTTTTCTCAGGAAATATGAGGGGGGGTGGAGGGTCTGTCAGGAGCTGCCAAAGCTGGTAGCAGGAAGGAAGTGAGGTTGCCACAGCCCCATATCCAGCACACAGTGAGGCTGAGCACATATTCCTGATAAGCACAAGACCATGTGTATAGGCACCCCAAGCAGGGTTTGAGCCAGGTAAGGGAAGAGGCCAATAAGAAGTGGATCCTGCAAGGTGGGATAATGCTTTCTCTCATGCCAATGTTCTCCCTTACACAACTGGCTCAGGTGTGGAAACTCCCCTCCAGGGGAGGTATTGGGACATTTTCATGGGTGGGAGCAGAAGCTTCAGAAAAAGTTGACTAAAGAAGCCCTACCATTGAGTCACAAGATGCAGAAAGGATTCCCTTGCTTTCTAAACTCCTTCTCAGAGAAAGGAGCCCAGGCACAACTGGATTCAGTCCTAGTTTAGTGAGAAGGCAAGAGAGACTGCACTGGTCAGGCACAGGGCATGGATAGACTGACACCTGTATTGACCATTCCCTGCTCACATGGAATTGACTGGACCCTTTTATCTACATTCACAGAATCATAAAATTCCATTTTCCCCAATAAACTTTGATTCATCATTTCTCCCACTTTTGGTTGCTACTCCACATTTCCATTACAAGTCCTGTATATGTCCAAAATACACTTCCCATATGTCCTACAGGGTGTTCCCTTGCCCCTTTAAGCAGTAATACTCTCAGTTTATAGTTATCCTGAGAGATGCTCCCTAGTCAACCCTCTTTGGTGATTTTCTCACCTGGACCATGGACTGATTGCTGTGCTGTGAAAACCCTAGAAGAAGCCAGGTTAGGGCTCCATTTCCCTGTGAGGATATTTTGGTTCCCCTCATTTCTGTGCATTGACAGAGATTGATCTTTAGCCACACCAGTGGCCCCTCTTCCCTTTCTTTGCCATGCTACAAGACTCCTGATCATTTGGTGCAATCTGTGAAACTTGCTCCTTTGAAATTAACCCTTATTCTGTAAGAACAGAAAACAAGGTGAATTTATTTGAAGTGGGGTTCATCCACTCACAGTTGAGCCTCTGTGCTCCTTTGTGTCTGTGGAGATGAGTGCTTTGCCACACAACCTTGCAGATTCTTTTTGTGTAATTTGAGAGGCATCCACTTTTGCATCCAGAGAAACTTTTGCTGAACTCAAACTGAATGTCTACTTAGATGCTGCTTTCTACACCCCAGCTACTGCCTGCTTGGAGTGAATCTATGGAACTGTAAATTGACATCAATTCTTAATTGTTAATAAAAGTATTTTAGGAAAAAAATAAATTAAACCAAGAGTAAAAAAATTACTGCAATTCTGCAATTACTGACAAAATTACTGCTACTCATCCATTCTAGAACATGGAGGTGAAACCCCTGAGCTACTAATATTGAGTACAAACTAATATTTAGACCAGTCTCAGTATGTATGTCCAGGCATGCAGTCAGCTCACAGACCTACATTACACTAATCAGAACTATGTGAGAGTCTGGAGGATAATTCAGCTAACTGTGGGTAAGATTCAGACTTCTCATGTCACATTAATAAGGTCCAGGATGACCAAAACATCTGTAGAAAACACAAAACCAGAGAGAAGGTTCTCCTCCCTTCCTGAAACCCCACCAAGATGTTGCAGTCGTTTTCCCCATGGACAGCATGTGAAAAATGAACTTCAGCTGGTGTTGAAGCTGTATGGCTTGTTTTCTACTAGAGAACACTTTGTCACCTGAGAAATCAGCAGCAGAAATACTGATTAATACATACAGAATCAAATAAATTAAAGCAGAAGAATGGGAGGTCTGACAAAGCTCATAATACATTCCAGCAATTATAGAATGGTAGTGAGTGATGTATACAGCTTCTCTAGCCCTTCATAAGGAAACATTTTAATATAGAATTAATGAAATAATCACTTTTCTATTATGTCCCTCTTGCCTTTTACTCTCCCTGAGATGAACTGAGTGGAATCTCTTAGGCTGTCCATCAACTATTCTCATTCCTCACTTCTAGTCAAGAGTTTTCCAAGTTAACACTTTCCCTTTTCTGTCAACATATGTTGAGACAGCCATCTCAACAGGACTCCATCCTTACAGAAAAGGCCAAGGCCACAGCAAATGTATATAGGCATGTCCAATTTTAAAATGTCTGGATTTTTCTTTGTGGTTTTCTAAATAGGAACTGGAATTTCAATGGGAACACCTGCACCTCTTTTTACATTTATAAATTAACTTGTTTACTACAGCACCTCTAAAAAGATGCTGAAGCCTAAATTTAAGTGTGCCCTCATGAAAACCCTTGGAGCAAAGGTGGGATTCTTCAGGACTGCCTATGTGACCTTAAAATGAGATTTGTTATCAATGAAAAAACAGCTCTAGAGCTTGCATGTGAGTTTCACATCAGCCACCATTCCTTGGACAACTTCAAAGGTAAATTCTGCATTAGGACAGCTCTTTCTTCTAGTGATGCAGTAGTGGAGACAGGCAGGATAACACTGAGTTTGCAGGGTAATTTGTAGTTTTATTGATACAGAAGATAAAAGTTTTACAGAACATCAGGCAAACCCATCCTCTTATATGCCCAATACTTGAGGATGAACAGTTACAGACAAGAAAATTATCCAGTTACCTGTAGTGCAGCTAATGATTAAATTACATTAAAACTGTTAACAATATTATATTGTAAAATATAAGTTCATATACAGTATATAAATACAAAGGCTTTCTGCTCCTTGTCAGGAACATAAGCTAATCACACATTTTGCAGTTCAATTTAGCTTATGCTAAAGTACATTTCCATCTTAAATATATACCTTAATGTAAACCCTACCTATGAAATCTCTCAGTTTCATTCCCCACCTCTTAACTTGCAAATAATATTACAGCACTTTAAAAGCTGAATGAACACTCTTGTTCAGAAGAGGCTTCTGTCAGAATTTCCTCTCTCTTAAATCTTTGGCAATGCTTTACAGGACACTCTCATTAGTCAGACTTAGTTTTTTAACACATGACATTTTAATCTTATCCAAAGCAGGACACTCTGATTCCTGACTCCTTCTGTCTGAAAGAGCAGGCCATGCAAATGTATGAGTGTTAAAATTATAAAAATCCTACACTGTAGGAGAAAATTGACATTGTGCAAAATACATTAATAAACATTTTAAAGATTCAAAAGATACAACATTGTTAGACTTGGCTACACTGGCCAACTGCATATAAACACTACTTCATACCTGGTCAGTCGGTGGCCATTCACTGCTCTGGAAACCTCTGCCTTGACAGGTTGCACTGCAGTCAGAGCAGGAAGATGTGCATGGCTTTGTATTAGGGCCAGCCTTTCCAAGGTCTGATGGCTAAGATTAGAACCCTCAAACCTATCAAGCTTCTGAACAAGTTATCTGACTTTCACAAGGACGTGTTACATTCACTGGGTACCAGGGCCACCTCTGTAGGCTGTAGGTATCCAGCTCAGCAAATATTCATTGATAGAACTGTGGCAGTATTCACTTGCACCTGACAAAATCACCACCAAACTCTGAACTGGACCAGTCCTTCCGCACCCTGGTTAGAAGCACCTTCTCAGAGCTGCTCACCAGGACACAGCTGAAGCAGAACAGATATGAATGGACTTCAAAGCCCTTTATTCTCCCAATACACAAGTAGAAAGATGAAAAACCAAGAGGAAAAGTTACTTGCTTTTAAATCCTTTAAGTCCTACTAAAGATGTTTCTTGCAGAAGTATTTCATGTCAAGTAAAATATGCTGCACAGAAATAAATTCTATAGGTGTGTAGCATATGGGTTAGGTAAGTAACAGATTCACTATGAAACAGATGGAAACACTGAGATTTAATGTCTTTTAAAACAGCTAAAAGACTAAAAAACCTTCAAGATTAAAAGCTGAAGTTACCTTTTTCTTTTCTGCTAACTACCCTTGTTTGCTCCACTGTGGCACTTCCATAAGAAAGGTTGATCTGTGGTATCACACAGGCAGACTCATCCCTTCCAAGTGCCTGCCAAGTATTTAAAACTTTGTCCATGCTAAAATCAAAATTAGAGCATTGCTCAGAACTATTGCTTGAAAAATACGTGCAGTTTAAACTACATGCTGTAACAAACCCCTATCAGAAATGCCCTCATCCACATGGAGATAAAAGTGCACATTACAGTCACCAGATGGTAGATGACAGTGGAAATATTCTTAAGAGAAAATATAAATATAGATATATTTAGCAGTATATTACTCTAGCACTGTAATGCCAAATGGTAGATTACCAAATGGCAAATTTCTGAGGAATATACTGAAGGCAGGCAAAATATTACATTTATTTCTATCTTAATTTGTATGACTACAGTGGAAAGGTTTTGGCATAACATATTTCTTGGGGGAATGTTATGATTAAAAATATTCCATAGAAAAATTTGTTTCTTTGTAACAGGAATGAGTATGATAAATAGTTGTTATTGCACAAACTATAGGGTTTTTAGAAAACAAGACCAAAAATAGTGCTTCAACATTTGGAGTGAAAGTCATCTATGAAGTGTGAGACAGAAAGTCAAATAGAAACCTGAAAATCAGGATTGTACATAGGGACTGAGCATGCAGGCTTGCTAAACAAAACTAATTTCTACCCAGATACCAACTTATGAACTATTTTTTTCTTCCAAAAAAGTCAAAAGAAGCAAAAATACGTGAAGACGATATTAGGTTCTACTTAAGGCAGAACATAAGAATGCAAAAATAATTATTATATGTTCCAATAGAAATATAGATATGTAGTCTACAGACTTCAAGCCAGAGGCAATAAAAAATACAGCATTTCATACTTTTGTATAGTTGAAATCAAGGTTAAAGAAATTGTGTAAAAAATGGGTCAGGGAAACAGTTACCAAAATGTACAAAAATAAACTGCTTATCATGTGTGATGTTGAATGTTTTTTCATGAAAGTAATATTGTTTTAATAAACAAAAAAAAATCTTGCAACTTTTTAGTCAAAGTCCAGAAGAGATATATAATTACTTTCTAAAAAAATAATGTATTTTCACATGTATATCCTACGTCTTACAAACTGTACCTCTTTACACAGTACCAGTAGTTGAAAGCAGGTCCTGAGTCAAGAATTTCTTGTTAAGGAACGAAATAGTTCACAGTGCCTGGTTAATTACTTTAACCCAACCACCAAGTCTGTAGAATTTATATCTGCAGGAAAGCTCCCTGTTGCATTAGCAAGAACTGTGGACTCAGGATAAATGATTTCTTCAACCGTCACATATGTCCCTGTTAAAAATCCAACAAATCCAACAACAGCTATAAAAACATCTTTAAATATTGTCCATAAACTTAGGTTTTCCTTGTAGAAAGTGAGGATTTCAACCAGAGGTGGCAGAATCAGTCCCAGAGTGCTGCTGCTGACGGCTCCGACGAAAGAAATCACCAGGTCTAGGCGAGGGATCAGAACTGCTACAGCACCTAAAGCATAACAGGAGAAATGGGGGATTCAGACTCAATGTTCTCATGAGAAACAAAACTGCAACAAACACATAACCGAGTGGTTAGGGCTTTTTAGAAAGCTCCATCATTCAGTATTTTTCCAGCTCCATGTGGTGTGCACTATACAGATAAATGCACACACTTGTCAGTAACCCACATCTTTGTGCTCATCTGAGAGACCCAGCTTCAATTCTGAGTTTTTGCATGAGCTGGCAGAGCATCAAGTTTAAGTATTCTTGTACTTACAGGGTAAAGAGATTTGGCCTGCAAATCATGAAGAAATGAAAAATATGAAATTGCAAGGAAATGTTTTATTTTTTGGTTGTCAGTAGATTTTTAGTATGAAAGAATAAAAGCCGAGGAAGAGTACAAGGGGCTGTTGCATACTGCTCAGGACACAGGGCAAAAATATATTATTGTCTATTAATTTGTATAATAATCTGAAAATCACATACAATTATTCAAAATGAGCAAACCTGTTGATGAACAAACCTGTGTGGCTTGGCAGTCAAACAGTCATTTAAGTGACTTTTACCTACACACTTGAACAATCTTGGTTGGTACAACTGCATTCAGTCTGTAAAATGTCGCTGTAATAGTTGCCTAGTTAACGAAATGAGAACTTGGCCCTGCCAAGAAGAGTCTGAACACAAGGCCCAGTAAGCCTTTTAAGCTTGGCCAGTGTCACCTCCTGAAACTACAACAGTTACAGAAACAGAATCCATCATGTTGGATCAGAAACACTTCTGGTTTTAACTGCTTTGGCTGGCAAGGACCCCTAGTATTAACTCAGATACACCAGTTGTGTCATGTTTTCAGTCCTGGATTAAAAACAGCTTTCAAAAACCTCCACATGACCCCTGTATGTGGTAGAAATATTTTTTTTCCCTTCCATGAATATACTGCCTTTTAAGTATCAGACAGTGTAAACATCCACAGCATCAGCCTGTTTGCACCCTTCCACCACATCTCAAGACAAAGAAGCAATCATAAATAAAGGGGAAGGGGAAAAGAGGTGTAAATACTACCAGCACACAAAAAATACCATGTAATATGTTTTGGTTTTTACCTAACTCCCTTCTTCACTCTGAAGCCAAAATAAAAGCATGTTTGGTTTTAGTTCAATTTCACTGACCATATGTTGTGCAGTGTTTATGGTAATGAACAAATGGAACAAGCAGGAAGGAGATCTCCGCAAAATATGTGAGGATGAAAACCAAAAGGTGTGTATTAGCTTTATAATGCATAACCATGAAGTTGTGCTTTCTATTTGCAGAGTGTCTTTGCTGTGGGCTGAATGGCAGCAGCTGCATCAAATTCTGGACACTGTGATTATGAAAGGCAGCATACTCAAATGATGTTCCTGTTGGTGTCCTCCATTGAGAATAACTTTGGGAAATCTGCACTGGAAAATAAACTCAAAATTCACTTACCAAACACAACAATTGTCCACTGCTACCTGGCAACTGTTTGCTACACATCTTAATGAAACTTCTAACTATGGAGTTCTCACATAAGAAAGAGTTAAGACTAAAAGGTATAAACCTGCAGAGGGAGAGTGGATTCACTAGCACATCCTATTTGAAAAGAACATATCATGCACAGATCTGCTAGAAAAACAAAAAATCAATTTGCTCCTGCTTGAGACAACTGTAGTTTATTAACACTTTGGGATTCTACAGAGATATGAGAGGCACTGTTTAGTGCCTCTCAAAGAAAAACTGGGCAGAGACAGAAGTGGAAACCTTATAAACATCCTGGCACTCAAAAATAGATAAGACAGGCTTTTTTTTCTCCCACTGTTGGGATGGACCTACTCAATGCCAAACAGTTTCTTCCGTTACATGATGTGACATTTGGAGACTGGAAATGTCACCTGTTTATGCATTATCCAGGACAAAGCTGAATGAAGTGCAAAAGGAATTATGCCAAAGTTAATAAAAGTCACTAAATACCCACCACTGTAACTTTTGCAGCCATAAATGTTCAAGCCACAAGAGTAGGCACCATTAATGTACAAACAATACAAGAGGAGCACTCAGACCAGATTGCTAAGTGTGATACTTACACAGCCATACAGAGTCCAAAAGTAATTGAAAAGTGCAGCTGAAGTGTATTGCAGTGTCTGGTAAAACTCCCAGCTAATGACTATGTTGAATGTGTTGTTCTAAAGTAAAAGAGAGGGCTGCACACTTATTATCTTGCCAATTCAATAGGTGTAGTGGGTGTATTCATTAAATACAGATTTTCAACTTCTGTAATAGACCTCTTTCAGTTCCACATGTGTCCAGAGTTTAGAAGGCACTCATTAATTTATAGTTCATAGTTTTGATTCCAACACTTATTAAAATAATGAGACTGTGTTTCTTATTTTTTAATTGGAAAAAAATCCAACTCTAGTTTGTAATTGCTGCAAGTTACAGAAAAACAAAATGCAGTGTGTTGATTTGAATCTCATCAAACGTTTGTCTGACTCATACAAATTTGTATGAATCTGGATATTGCTGTGGGAGGAGGTTTGGAAAAGTGTTTCAAGGTTTTAATTAGTGTCTTATTTATTCCCTAACAAGCCAAGAGAAATACAATGCATGTTTATTACCTAGCAAAGAATGTATTCAAGAGTTAACAAAGGGCTCCTTTTTCCAGAAGCAAATAAGGGGCATTCCTACAGGCAGGAAGCCTGATTTTCCCAGCCATTTGTAGGTGTCAAAAATACAATGTAAAGAAGAAATTCTGATCCTTTATCAGCAGTCATGAAACCTTCTGGTTTGGAAGCTCAGCTGAAGAAGTAAGTTCTGTATTAGTAATAAGACACATTTTTTGGTCAACAGTTAAATTGTCTTTAGGCTTGAATAGAAGAGTGTGGGCCATATGAACAAAGCATTCTGCAGAGATAACAAGAGGTATAACCATATTGCTTCTACCTTAAACTCTGCAGTCTAATCTCAAAAACTGCAACTCATGGTTTCTCCAGTCTCTCTCAGCGATGTAGTTCCACATTTGGGTCAGCTGAGACTTTTTGAGGGGAGGAATGCTGTAGTACAATGTTTAGGTTTTCTTAAAGGACATAACACCCCAGTGGGAAGATACTCCTAATTTTATTCTCTTTATTTTGTAGTGCTGCTTCTTTTACAACTTTTTTTCTTTGTTACAGAATCAGCAAATTACTCGCTAGACTTGCTTGTTGGGAGGCAATTCCAGTGAGATTGCTGGGGAGAAACAAAGTTTTGCCATTTCCACTGAAAAATGCATTATACCTGCTGATGAAGTCAAGTATGTGATTACCATATCCCAATACTTCCTCCAGTAATCAAATATTGAGCTACCTTATTTCTATCAGAAACTAATGCATATGCCATGCTAAATCCTTGAGCAGGATGGGCACAGCTCTAATTAGGATCTATGGACCTAAGTAAAGATATTGACTATAACTGTGGACCTATCCATAGATAGCTCAAAAGCAAAGCATATTATGATTTCATCAGGACACTTTAATCACAGAGCTCATCTAAAAAGCCTTTATCTCCATATTTCTAGTAGGACTTAATTAATTTACAAGCATCTTTAGGAAGCCAGAAACCAATTTTGAAATTTAAAATGTGAATAATAATAATTTCTGCTGTATTTTCCTTTTGCTCAATAATAACGCTATTTAATATTTCTTCACAAAAATCATTAAAAGAAATAACTTTTTCTGATAATACCAGATTTTAGATTTTATCTAGGTATTCAGACATAATTCTGACAAAGAAAACCATGTCAGTGGTATTCAAATATTGCATCTGACAAAAAGAAGTAGTACATACACTACCAGATCAGTAGTATGGCCCAAAAAAATTGTCCTAACAGCAGGTTTTATAAATAGGCATAGTCAAAAAGATTGGGTGCTTCTTAAGTACATTCATTCTTAAGAACATACATTCTTAAGTACATTCAAAAAATGTTGGGTATTACTAGGGAGTGGTTAACTTCACACAACTGAAAAGCAAATTGTCCAAGCTACACACAAGCAGTTCTCTTCAAAGGGAAGTGACAGTGCTGAGGAGGCCCCTGTCCTGCAGGAAGCCAGTATACACCAAACTTTCTATCTGTACCACTTTTCCAGGACCAGAGAGCAGACTACGACATTGATGTGTTAGAGATGGGTGTCTGACATCCATATGACCTTCCAAAAGCACAAAATAAAATTGTATTCTTAGGATACAGATGTCTATGATATGGTAAGGAAAGGGTCCCTTCCAGGAGTTAAAACTGCCAAGAATTCTGCTTGTAGGTAAAACAGCAATTCAAAACATCAGCCTGAATGCTCTTTCCTAATCTAATATCCCAGGCTGCTCTCTCTGTCCATCTTTCTTTAGTGCAGCAATGCTCAGCCACTCAATCTGGCATCCTTCCCTTCCCCCTACTGCAGTGTTTCCTGGATCCCCTTCCTTAATGCAGCACCTGCATATTTTCTTCCAACTCCCTCCTCCTTTTCTGCAACACTTCCCTCCACATTGCCCAAGGTTTTTTTCCTTTATCTCTTGTGAGAATGGAAAAACATTTCTCTGATATGGACTGCCCCAGAAGGCTCAGCCAGTTTGGCTGCAAGGAGCATACACGTGCAGGCTGGACAACCAGCAAGTCAAGATAACATCATCTTCTCAAGTCCTACATCACAATTAAAACTATTCACCTTTTAAAAATAAATGTCAAAGTCTAACAAAATCTAATGTTTCCATGAGAAGTTGCTCATGTAAATTAATAAAAAAGAATGCCTTCCATGAGAGAATGCCTTCCACACTGGACACCAAACTGTTTTGATACATATGTACTAAGGAATACAAGATCAAGTAGAAACCGTTATCCATCTGCAGATAAACCAATGCAAATAATAAAGAACACTTGTGAATAATTTACATGTTGATACCTGCAGTTTAAAGAAAGGATTTTAGTTAAAGATTCTGGTATAATTTTACCTTATTTTTTGCTAAAAATGATAATTAACATAGGGTTAGGTGGTGTTTGTCTCAGCTGTTGAGACATTAAGATTATAAGATACATATACAAGATAATTTTTAAAGATCTACTTAGATTGTCTTCATGAAAAGTAATTTTCTTAATCTAGTTTTCTAAAAAGCATACTTTTAACTTTGCTCAATCTCAAAACCAAAACTAAATGGGAAAAGGAACAAAGCAGAATACAGGTTGCAGTTATACTATGAGGTGACAAATTGTACTTGCACATTGGAGAGAAAGAGGGACAGCTTGCACACAGGACAACCACACACATCATCTAGTTTGGCTTTGTTCCCTTTGGAATGAAAAACTCCTTCATCATTACCTTCCTGCAACACATAGTATGAGAGACGGAAACATAAAGTACTTCACTTGCCCTCACACTACACCACCACATTTCTGATTGCTTTGTCCTGTGCTAGTAGGAAAGACCAGACTCAGACAGGAGAAGATGGTTTCAATGTCCTAATCCTTCACAAGGAGAGGTGACAAAGGACACTGCCCTGACACACAGCAGGGAATGGACAGATCCATCCCTTCCCCAGAGCCCCCCTCTTTTCTCAAATATGTAAATAAATTCAGTTTTTACAGCACTTTGCATCCAAGATTTCAAAACTGTTATCAAAAGGGTTTTTATTATTTTTATTCCTTAAGTAGAAAGACACATGAAGAATGACACAGACCAAAGTGCAATTTAACAGCAGCATTGAGTCCAGTCTTCTTACCAGGCTACTTAAAATACCTACAGCCAGGGCAAAGGACTGGCACATACCACTGCTATGAGACACCTGTTTCAAGGCAGCATTCTCCCCTTGCTCCACTAATAAAATCACTCCCCTCAAGCTGTTATATACAACCCCAAAACTCAGTGCAGTTAGCTCAGATTTCAGCTTCCACAACCTGCACCCATTTTAAGCAAAATCAAGTGTCACAACAATCCAGTGCAGGAGGAGGCTGTGTGAGCAGGTGTGGCTTCACAGGGGCAGGGATAAAGCAGCAGTGACACAGCTACGATGCAATTGTTCCCCCTACTTTCCTCCTTGGGACCATCCAGACTGACTTCTCTCTCTGAGCCAAATGTCCAAGTAGTAGTTAACGGTAGCTTGGCCTCCTCATCCTGTTCTGCCTGTCCCCATCAGATCTTCAGAATTAATGTATTTTTACTAAGCAACCCCTTTGGATGGTGACACACCAAGAAAACCAGGCTGTGAGAGGCCAAGGAACGTCCTCACGCTGCAGTTAGTCCAGAGCTGCAGTACCAAGTGATCTTCACAAAACCAGCAAGCAGACGTGCTGGGCACAGCACACACCAGATTAGGTGTAAATGCATTTGACCATTTAGTTAACTACCATCCATGTGGTCAGAAATGGCACCTGTTTCAGGCTGTCACATCTGAAGCATTTTATTTATTAATTTGTCTCTGCAATAAATTTATTTGAGCTTTGCTGCTGATACTTTGTCATAAAAAAATCTTAGACATTCTCCAGTGAAATAATGCAGCCAGCTGTTAACATGCATTTCTGGATTCAAGGAATGAATGCAAAGCATACAGCAAAACTCAGTAATACTGAGCTCCAAATGGATGATCCTAGACCTTCAAAGTACTGACACTTCCCACTGGCAGTCTCCTTCTCATTCTACAGGCTCACCAGAAACGAATCCACAATTGAACTTTCGTCCTCTTTGTCTCACTCTCTCAACATAATTTGTGGCTCTGAGACAGCTGAAAGGTTTCCAACCACACAAGCAAAAATTAATGTTTGCTTGTCCAAGGACAAGACTGTTTTTGCTACAGAGAGCAGAGGTGAAGAAAAGAGCCAGGAGGAGTGGTTAAGCTTGAAGAGCCAGCCATACTGCTTCCAATGATGCTAAAGAATGGTATTTTCCAATATTCACCATCACCACTCCATAGTCCCCAACCTTTCTTCTTGGATGCACTGTATATATCAAGCTATCCCACATTAAAGGAAGCAGGGATACATGGCTGCTACTTTCTTGTTTCATAACAAAAGAAAAAATAAATTCAAATAATTTTGTATTAAAATTTTTATATTAAAAAGTTTGTCTTGCCATTACCCTTGAAAATAAAATTTTCATTATATCCCTTTTGATTACTACATAAAGCAAGAAATAATGTAGTGAAGATGAAATTGAACATACTTAGCTTTAATCTCAAGCTAATATACTTTGCTCCATAAACACATAAATATGAAGGAGAAACATCACCAAAGACACCTTTAGGAATAGTAAAAATTACTTCTCTTTATCCTTCAGGCTTCTTCTCCTGTTTCATAATAAAATTTTACATTTCTTTAATAAAGATAATTGAAGAAACAGATGATTAAGATGACAAGAAGCATCTGTTATTTTGGAATTCTTTTGTAGTAATAGAATCCATCAGGGTGCCATAAATTGTAACAATCATGCCAGGTAAATTATCTTCTCTAATCACCATCTAAGGACTAAACAATATATTAAGTAATAGAGTAAGTTAGCCCTCTCTCCTCTCACCAAGTATTAAAAAAAACAACATAACAAGGAGATTATGCTCTAAATAGCCTCTAAGAAACTTCTAAGTCCCTAACCCATGTTTTTGGGGAGCAGGGATTGTTTATATGTGCTACAGCTTCCACCAGCAGGAACACATTAATTTGCAGAATTTCCAAACAAGGAAGTGTACCAGACCAGTTTGCTTAATCAGAGAATTCATCACAGAGCTCTGTACTAAGAAAAACCACAAAGAAGAGATTTAAGCGAGGACATACCATAAAATAGAAATTTAGAAACATCATATGGAGAAGTCTGGATGTTCAGGAAATTCTACTAAACAGACACATTTAAGGGATGCTACAGGCAATAAGAAAAGCTTTTACAACCACACTGATAACAAAAGGCTGGAAGGAGGAAAGTGAGCCTGCTCCTGGATGGAGTGTGGGATTTAGGGACAGCACAGCCAGCAAAGGCTGAGGTATCCAGTGCTGCCTTGGCCTCAGTCAGCCTCCCAGTCCCTAGTGTCAAAGACCTCAATAAGAATTTCCTTTAGGAGATGAAGATTGAATCAGGGATTATTTGAGACAACTCAAATCATAAGAATATACAGAACATGAAGGGTTGCGTTCAAGAGTGTTAGGGAGAACTGGCCAATGTCCTTCTAACACCACTCTGTATTGTCTTTTACAAGTCATGGAATTTGGGGGAAATCCCTGGTGACAAGGGAAATTAAATGTTGTCAAGAAAGGCCAAAAGAATAATAGAGGGAGATACAGGCAAGTCATATTTACTTTGGTCCTTCGAAAAATCATGGAGCAAAGTCATCTTGGAGCATATTTCAAGGCACATGAAGGAGAAAGGTTATCTGGGAACAGAAAATTAATGGATTTATGTAGGAGAAATCACGTCTGACCATCCTGATAGCCTTCTTTGATACAATGTCTAGTTTTATAGATGAGAGGAGAGCAGTAGATGGCATTTACCTCAATTTTAGGAAGGTCTTTGACACTGTCTGCCACATATTCTTGTGTCTGAACCGAGGGAAAATCGATAAGTAAAAAACCTCAATGGACCAAACAATAGTTGTTAATGGGTTGTGCTCTACCTGGAGGCTGGTAAAAATCCTACAGCTAGTGGGGAAAGTAAAAGCTTCCTGTAAGTGATAAAAACACTAAATAATCACTTAAGATGACGTGAATTATTTTCTTTAAACCTAAAAAATGATAATGCACTCACCACACAACTAATATCTAAATATGTCCCTCTATCACAGAGTGCCAGTGTTGAAAGTCAGATGACATCACATTTAAATAAACATTAATTTACATCATTAATTTTTAATCCTGATTCTAAACTGGATTAAATTTGATATTTTAACAGTGATGTTCACAGTAACTTTATGCAAAATGGCCTAAAAGTATATTAATTCCTGCTTATTGATAACTTCAGATTACACATCATGTTATTTAAATAACAGCAGTACTTTACAAGACAAAATGCTTTAATCCATAGAGAAATTTTAGCCATTTTCAATTGGGAAGCCACACTCTGATTTTCACACAATGCTAAAAGTTTTTCATAAAAAGCAAATACATGGATTCTCATGTTGTTTTCAAGTATCTGAATTGGCCTACTTATTTTGGGCTGTGAAAAGCAGAGGTATTGGGTATAATTAGCAGCTATAGCATATGGCATGTACTCTATTATTACGGACATAGTAATAAATAACTTGCAAGCTTGCTGCAACATATCAAAAGTAAATTAAGAAATAATGCCCTTAAAAAGAAAACAATCACTAACAACCAGACTACAGTGGGATAACCAGTGCATTTCCAAAACAATGCTTTGAAACAGCTGGTGTGAGAGGCACGGTCTAGTTAAAGCCTGCTGTGGTGATTGATGATATAGAAACAAGAAGCTGCCAAGAGCCTTGGCTTCCTGGGGAGGATCATGTGGTCGAGGTTCAGCTCCCTGTGTTGACAGTATTGAATTATGGCCTGCAGTCCAAATCCATCAAAAAATGCAGTCATCTGCAGATGCTTTTAGTCTTAACTTGTTGGTATTTCACCTCACAAAATGAAGTTCAAAGAGAGCAGCTTGCTTCATCACATGGGTGAACTCACCTCCGGCTCAGCAGAGGGAAATTCAGGCACAGCTCCTGTCCTCTCCTAGCATCCCATCAGCCAAGCAGGGATCACACCTTGCCACGTGTCTGGGAACACTCACTGCATGCTAGGCACGCCCAAGGGGAAGGACCACCCTCCTAGGCATTCTTTCTTAGTTTTTTGTGTACCCAACAAAAATACGTGATTGCATGTCAGAAGCCTGTACCAACACATATTATCCTTTATCTGTAATTTTCAAAGAGCTCACCATCAGCTTTTCACCTTGATGGGAAATGAGATAAAATGACCTAGTGCTTACAGCAGTTATACAGGAATAAGGGAACTCAGGCTGGACATGCTCCTCGAAGGACTGAGGTTTAAGTCCCAAATACTGGGCTTTCACTGACAAAATTACCATTCAATTTTTTTTTTTTTTTTTCTAAATAAGGAACTGGGCTTCTGTTGTGTGAGCAGAAACTTTTTTTTCTGGCTATCCTCAAATGCTTTGCATTCTGTTTTAGGGGTGGTTTTTTTTTCCCATACCAACTCTATTTTTGGTAATGCTTTTAAGTGGACAGTGAAATGATTATATATAAATATGCTTTATAAAGCAGTATCAACTCCTGCAGAATAAAAGGCAATACTAAATATTGAGCATAAGATATTACTTTGTAATAACATAATTTTTAAACTAGCAGACATTACAGCCACCATATCAACTAATAAAACCAACCAAAAAAAAATCACAGTATGTAATACTACCTCCATACTTTGATACACATACTGGCCTTAATTAAAATTTATTTGAACATTCTTGTGGAAATTATTATGTATATTTGCTGTCTGTAGTCCTCATATTACTAAAAAATGAATTGCAGTAGTAAACCAGTTAAAAACATTACTTGTAAACTAGCAAAGAAAAAAGGTAAATTCCAGTATGTTTGAAATTCATCAAACCCCTAACTTTTTACTGTCCAAAAAATTCCTGTAATGATTTCATTGTTAACTCTGGACCACACTGATATTTATAATGTAATATTCAAATCTAGAGTAAATTTATAAAATAAAGTTCACCTTGAGGGGTAAGTATAGGCAAGATCTTACATTACTTTGCTGTTCCTGAAACACTGATCTGAATGTTGGAGCAATATTTTACTCTCAACCTAAACAGACCTAAACCTAAACCACTTTATTCCTTGCTAAGAGCTTTGTAAATATTGATTTAAGGATGTGATTATAACCATGGAGTTAGAATATTGATCTACCCATTTGCAGTGTAAGAATCAATTTAGAAAACAAGTGAAACACAAAATTGCCACAAGTTTTTTCAATTAGAAGAGATAATACTGCTGTTTATAAATCAGATGAGCAAGAATTTAATTAGTTTCCCTCTGGAAAAAAAAAGTGATGAAAGAAACAAGAAAAGGGAACAATGAAAATACTCACAAGAGAACGGAATCATCAAATGGCATCAGAATGGACTGGGAGGATTTCCAACATAAATAAAAAGACAAAAAACTATAGTAGATCTGCATTTAAGTAAAAGGGGGCTTAAGATAAGGTAGATCAGTATTGACTGTTGGTTTCTGGGCATAAACAAAAACTGATGGCTGGATCATCTTGAATGTAAACATAGGTCACAGGAAGAAACCCTATTTTATCAGTTAGGCACAGCTGAACACCATGGAGAATTTAGAGAACTGTGTGTTAATATGGTCAGACAACACAGCAGGTCAAAATTTTGCTCTCAGTGTCATGAACAAATATCCATACCTCGGTGGTAATGCTCTGTATCTGTTTTAATGCAAGTTTAGTGTTTTACCTCATGGATGGAAATACTCAGTACGTTTACTGGGTAATTATACTTAATTAGCAGAATATTTTTTAATAGTTTAATTTTATAAAATGTGGCTATGTAATTTGCATGCATTATATAATATTTATTACAGTTCATTATAAAAATAATACTTCAGATAACTATATCAAAAACCAAAAGGTAAAGGAAGAAATTCTGTATTTAACAGCACCAAATGTTGACAGATTAGGAACAGGTTTATGAGATCCCTTTCCAAAGACCTTGAAGGATCTATTACAAATGAAATGAAGAACAGCTTTTGTGCTATAGAACATTTTGATTTTATCCATTGCTTTTGTTATCACAAGGCATTTCATACACTGTCAAGAAAAAGGATTCTTTTTGGTGACACAAATCACTCAATAATTACAGTGTAAAAAAGAAAGTCCTTCAACAAGAAGAAAGAGAAAATGACAAGGTTTTATCCATCCCTCCTCTCATGGCATGAGTTTACAAGTATATCCACTCAAGCAGGTCATACAGCCATTTCTAAGCATCCTCCTCTTTGGAGTGAGTTGCAGTATTTCAGTAAGCCAGGGGAAGGAAAAACACATAAAAAACCAAAATAAAGCAATAATGCCAAAACCATAACACTACAAGGATTTAATTAATTTAAATATGCTATAAATTTTTCCTTATTTTTGCTCTAACACTTTAAAGCTGCCTTTATTATGACAAGCAATCTTTGAAGTACTAGCTCTGCAGTCTGGTGCAGTCATTATAATCAATCCACAGAGGACTTAATTCTCATATAGTTCCATTGGTTTCTCAAGACTAAGAGTTTGCTCCTTATTACACATGGTAAGCGTAGGTGAAACAAAACAAAGGTTAAAAATTGCTAATTTTGACCGAATGCAGTTCAGAAAGCACAACAAGCTGCTACCACTCAGAAGCCTCTCTCCCATCCTTTAAAAACAAGGCAGAAATTTGAAAACCTTTGTGAGATCAGCGTATCAAGCCACAAATCATGAGTAACACTCAGGCATCATTAATATTCTAGCTTTTATGCTTATTTGAAGCACTAGCAAAGAAAATGCCTGGAGTGACTAATTCCAGCTATGAAGTAATTTTTAAGAGACAATTGAAAGCAAAGCAATGTTTCACCCTTACTGAAAAGAAAAAGAGGCACTAGGATGCAGGTATACAAACCAGCACAAAAGTTATACTTTGATGGCCCTGAGTATTTGATTTATTTCTGTTTTCAATATGCAGGGAAAACCTCTCAAACATTCTCAAGGAATACTTTTGCTACTTTGCAATTTTCAAAATGCTTACTTGCAACCTGCTTATCATTTGTGGTATCTTGAAAAACTCTGTACATTTGGCTCTCTGCATAGCAATCTATCTATGCTTGAGGAAAAATGCATTTCCTCATCAATAAATTAGGAAAGTATTTCAAAAATAAGTTGCAACCCAACTTTGCAGCAGTGTTCTGCTGGATCTCATTTTAAGAGACTTACAATCAATTTTTGATTTTTTTTCACTCAGTGAACATTAAATATGGTATTTAGCTATTCAAATTTTAAATGCTCTCTCATCCTAACCTAGAAATGCAAAAGGGTAAGATCAGTTTTCTCATTTTTCACATGAGCTCATACCTTTTGTGTGATGCTGACTGCACTTCCCCTGCCTCCCCTGAGAAAGCAGAGGTTGCTCTTCAACAAGTAATGCCGCTACAGAAACATAATCAGACTTCCTGTCACTCTTAAATTTACATAAAATCCTACCTAAATGCCCTCTGTCAGCTGAGTGATCTCCAGAGCGTCACAAACATAGCACACAGAAGTTTGTGTCAGTTCTCCACTGAATTCTCCACATGGACAGAGTCCTTAACAAGGAATTCACTGGACCACAGTTTGTCACTGAGCCAGTATCTTGCTGGTCTGCTTAGAGGCATTAAAAATAATTACCACAAGAAAATCAAAACAAAATGTCTGCAATGTGTAAATGTAAAACGTACCTGGAGATGTTTAGCTGAATTATTTCCTTCCTGCTCAGCAGTCAAATCTTTCTGTGTGCTACATTTGTGGCTAAAACATGAAAGTGTGCACATGATTGCTTTAAACAGGTCCCTGATCAGTTAGCTGAACTAGTTGGACCATTTTCTTCTACCAGCTTATTGGGAGCACAGCATTTCCAAAAAGAAATGAAATCCTACAGGTCATGGCTGAGCCAGGGTTCTCTTTTTGTCTTGTTTCCCAGTTTGAGTTAGGAAGTCATACTCCAAGAGAGAAATGGCTACTGTGTCTAAGTTGCAAAGACTGGTAACAACATCTCTTAGCATTTTGCTCCATATTTTACATATGTTCCTGAAGGGAATTTGACAATAACTTTCATCTTCCTTTTCTCATAGAATTACCTAGCTCCCCAGTCATATTCACTGCCTTGCTCAGTAGAATGTCTGATAGGTCTTAATTATAGCATGTATCTGAAAATGGCTTGGAATTGTATCTAAATGACTTTCAAAAGTATTCTAAGTAAGATTTTAAGTCTCCCCATTAAGTACTCAAATTTCACTGTCAATCAGTCAGAGGAATATCATTGAGCAAATAGTACCTAACTCGTTTAGCTCAACATTTTTGTATCTATTTTTCCTCAAAGCTGCACCACTCCCTAACTAAAATATTTATTGAGTTGGTCCTCTGGAGAGGACAGTGTTCAGCATCTCCCAACTTACTAATTAGCCTGCTTATCTTTACTGGCAACATAAATATCCTGTCTGCAAAGAGCAAAATCGATAAAGGGATTAACTGACTATCCCACTCTTCTTTTAAGCCACAGTCACAGGGAAGACTCTGGGCTGATTGATGCCACTGAAGATACAGATAGAACTTTTTAAGAAAGGGAAAACAATTTGTGCTAAACAATAAAATTAGGCAGTTGTATGAAAATTTGCCTATATATAATGCCTTTCCTTAACCCATACTTGTAAGAAATAAAGGTCAATTCAGCAACACAAGCATGGGACAGAGTAAAGATTACAAGATACAACAGCCTGTGACAGAGTTCTAATGCCTAAAATTCCCAAGATTTTATTGAGTAAATTCCTCAGACTTCATTTTCTGCCATGCAGGGAAATATAAAGAAATAAATACAGACTTCAGAAATATATGTTTTCCTTAATGAGATGGCTCACATAAGTAAGCTTATTTATTCAGTGCTGCAAACCAGAGAAGTCATCTCCTGGGTAATGGACCCATTTGTTCTTTGCTGTAAAGTGGCTCCCACAAAAAGACAGGCACATTCTGTGAAAATCTGTTTTGAGTTACAAAATCACAAAATATGTCAAGTTGGAAAGGATCCATATGGATCACTGAGTCCCAACTTCCTTTTCTTCACAGAAGCCATCTAATCTGGTTTTCAAATGTTAGGGAGACTTCATTTCCCTAGGCCATCAGACACTGTCTGCACAACACTTTCAGAAGTTTGTTTTCTCTTTGCTGACTCACCCCTGCCCTGAAAGTAGTTCACTTTCATTTTTATGTTACTAATTCACTGCTGATTAGAGTTTATCCTGGGCTGTGTAGGCTAGGATCAAGCTAGAAAAGCAAGAGATCAGGAAGAGTAAATGATTTTTAAAGAATTTCTGAAGTGCAAGCTGCAACCCACCACTAAAAGGACAATGGAATACAAATACACTGAGAATCAGTAACAATGCAAACCCAAACCCAACCTACAGGAAGGCTTTGGCCATAATAAATCATTTCAGCTGGTTGCTCCACTAAGAGACCACTAGAAGACCACTATGCAAATTATACTGCAACTATGATAGCTCTATCTTTAGATAAGAATTCTTTTTTGCTTTTATTGGTTTTACCTCTGCTGTTATGGTCACTTTATACTTAAATTCTAGTTCAAACATGTTAGTTTAATTTACATTAAACCCTCCCCATCAGAAAACTGAAGTTTTTTCATCTTTAACTTCCATATCAAAATCAGTTCAGTACAACTTATTCCTGAGCTATGTGCTTTAGCTCTGCTAAACACCACAGAAAAGGTTTTGTGCCAGAATAGCTTTAATCTTTGCTACATTTAAGATGTTGTCTTTAATTGATGACAACATTGACAAAGGGATTGAACACATGCTTAGGAAGTCTACAGATGACACCAAGCTGAGTGGTACAGCTGACACTCCTGAAGGAGGGATGCCACCCAGAGGGACCTGGAAAAGCTCAAGAAATGGGTCCATAGGAACCTCAGGAGGTCTTGTTAAGGATGCTGCAATCTCTGGTACCAACACAGGCTGGGGGGTGAACAGATCAGAGCAGCCCTGCCCAGAAGGACTTGGGGATGTTGGTTGGTGAGAGTCTGGCCATGACCCAGCCATGGGTACTCACAGCCCAGAAAGCCACACGTGTCCTGGGCTGCATCCAAAGCAGTGGGGGCAACAGGGCCAGGGAGGGAATTCTGCCCCTCTGCTTTGCTCTGCTCAGACCCCAGCTGGAGTGCTGCATCAGCTCTGGGGAACCAGCACAAGAAGGATGTAGGCCTATTTGAACAAGTCCAAGAAAAGGCCACAGAGATGATCAGAAGGATGGAACACCTCTCCTACGAGGAAAAACCAAGACACTGGTGAGAGAGTTGGGGTTGTTCAGCCTGGAGAAGTGAAGGCTCTGAGGAGACCTTCTAGCACCTTCAGTACCTAAAAGAGGCTTACAAAAGAGCTGGAGAGAAACTTTTCACAATGGCATGTAGTGAACAAGGACAAGAACAAGGAGTAATGGTTTTAAATGGAATGAGGGTGGGCTTACATTAGATACTAAGAATAAATTCTTTAATGTGAGGGTGGTGAGACTGGCACAGGTTCCACCCCTGGAAGTGTTCAAGGCCAGGCTGGATGGAGCTCTGAGCAACCTGTTCTAGTGGAAAGTATCCCTGTCCATGGCAGGGGATTGGAACTAGATGGTCTTTAAGGTCCTTTCCAACTCAAACCATTCCAGTGTGTGTACACAGATGGAGGCCATCAAGAGCACTGGATCATGTAGTCCTATTGCAGTTTAAATGGCTTCCTGAGATAAACAGAGCTCACTTTTTTATCTCAACAGACACTTTTATTACTGGCAGGCTTGTCACTTCCAATTCAATGAGTGTCAAACAGTTACAAAGCTGCATCAGGATGAGTAGTTGAAAACAGCACATCAGCTGATTTGGTTGTTGCCATACTAATGCTCTTCTGAAAACTCTGAATTAGCTACACTAAAAGAAATGGAGATGGAAAGAGGTGAAACAAAAGGAAAAGTAATGATTCTCAAGGAAAGAAAATGTCAGAGTCATGATAAATATTATAAAGTAAGATATTGTGATGATAAATACTTGGACATCTATAATATAGCTGTGGAAAGAGTTCACTGTGATAAATGCAAAAAAAACCCTTTCAAATTTATTTCAAACAGGTCTATTTCCTTACATAAAATTTCTCATGTCTTCAGTAAAAAAAACCTCATTTTTGACTTCAGACAATTTTTTTGTAAATAGATATCAACAGAGAAACATGGAAATACTGTGAGTAGGACATTATTTTATTTTTAATTCTACCATATAAGAAAATTGATGCAGAATTGTGTTATTTTGCACAGGTTCCTTTATATCTAAAAGTCTCTGCTATGCAAAATTTATAATCAAACAAGAAGCAGCATATAAGAGGCAGTAGTTGCACATCAGGAGAAAAATGGCTGCCTACTTCAACATGAACTGTTTTTATAGTACAAGTCTAACAAAATATAGTGTCAGAAATAAAAAGACAGCCTACTCTACATTACTGTTCAACTGCCTGTAAAATTGTACACTAAAAATGAAGCCTTTCAGAAATTATATTGAAAAGGATCCAAAATTATTTCACTTCTCCATTCAAGAATATAAAATTCAATTTAAAGAAAGGCTTTTTCTGTATAATAATACAGTTTAAAATTGTATAAAATAGAAACTTCTGAAATCTAGTGGTGTTGCTGGAAACCCATACTTTTAGAATACAATACCCATACAATAAGTACAGAGGAGCAGCCTGCAATGCTTGACAAGCTGCAACCAACTTTGTAGCACTGCTTAGTTGTGGCTCGACTATGCAATGTGTGATGTAGCAGCTGCAGAATGCTCACAGCCAAACACTCTCCAAACAAACACACTTCTTACACCCTAAGTGTTGACACAGTAACTCTTTGTAAAACTATTGGAATAGAACTTGGAAGTTCTGGTCATCTTTCAAGCTTTTACTGTGTTAAAGACAGAAAAAAAGGTAAAGCTCAATAAGCTTGTTTAATTTTCTTCCAAAATCCAATTAAATATTTAGTTATCAGCTTGAGAATTACTTTAGGGATGAGACTGATCCTGCTTTTTCTGTTCCTTCATAGATCACACTAAATTTCAACTCAAGTAACTATCTAGTCTGTACCTTAAAAGAAGTCTGCCTAAGCACAACTGCCAATACCCTTAAAGCTCTCACACAAATCCAACTGAGAAATCTTTTTGCATATTAAGAGACACAATTTGTTTGTTTTCTCAACAGGTTCATATTCAAAAGTAATAAAAGCTTTGTAGCTGTTTTTATTTAAAACTTTGACCTATTTCAAATAAACAAATAAAAATAATTCAAACAAACTTAGAGGCCATGGCCCTTCATAATCATGTATATTCATTATGCTCTCTTGATGTTCTGTAATTAACCAAATACTTTATGGTACTAGATAATAAATAGTCTAAACTTTACTTAGTTTCATTTTACCACATTATCATGCAGATTACACTAATTATGGTTGACCTTACTCAGTTTTGCTAACAAAAAACCCCAAAGTCTGGGACAAAATCAAAAGCATTATAGTCTGACCTTAGAATACAGCAGTTTGCACTGACAATTGTTTTAAGGAATCATTTAAATAAAAAAAATTGAAATACAAGGAACTTTCAAAGAAATTGGATTAAAGCTACTTCACAGTTGGCCCAGGTGTATACTCAACTGCAGAAAGACTGAAATCAGTGCAACACAATTTTATCCAACTGATTTGCTGTGGCCAAATTTTTCCAACACAGGTCTTCAAAAATAGTCAGTATTAAATCTCCCCAGTATTGTATCTGTGTGTTATGGCATCTAAATAATCTGACTTCTTTCCTCACAGCCTGACCACCTGGAGTTGTATAGAACAAACTAATGAGATAAACCTCGCTGACATGCTGCACCAAGGGATCAGGCTGTGCAAATCTGAACATCCCTATGTTTTCATACAGTCAAAGCTAAATACTCCTTAGGCACCTCATCAAGCCCTAAATTGATTCCTATGGATAAAGTGAAATTAAAGATGACTTACATGTATCAATACAAGGATAATTCACGACAAGTGTCTGAACGACAGCATTTAACATAAGTGTCAGACACAGAGCAGCATGACTTGAAGAACAAAAATAAATCCTTCAAGATCTGCAATATCCAAGGATAGCAAGAAAAAAGCACTAGGAAAAAAACCTGTCTCATACACATCTAAACTTTCTCAACTGTATGTTTAATATTTGAAATTTTTATACTTGGCCTACTAACGGAGATCAAATTCAAAGGTACATTTTCCCCATTCTAGAGAGTTGAATGAAGGAACTGGAACACTTCATTCAGCAGTAATGAAGTCAAAACTTGAAATGCTGAAGTAGAGATAGTGAACATTTAAACAACGGAGTTAATTAACATGCAGATCAGACAGGTGATGAGAACATTATGAAAAGTGATTAGTCTGCACTGGGAGAAAAGAAAATGTAGAAATACAGTTAGATTTTCTGGAGGATGATGTTTCAAAAATTCAATGACTAAAATCCAGACAGAATTGGGCAGGAAATGAAAAATAAAGCTTGATAAGCCTATTTATTTTGGCTCATAAGCATTTGCTTAAAATGAAAGAATATTGCTTCCTACTCCAATAGACTTTTGTAATTTTCACTGGGGTTAAGGTATTAGTCCCATTCCATGAAAGGTATTTCAATAAATGTGCAATACTTTTATAGGAAGACAAACCCCCGTTCCTATGTTAGCTGTACCAGGGACAGATGAAAGGACTCCAAACTGCAGAAGTTCAAAATAAAGCAAGGAATGCATTCTGTATCCTTATTGTATAGATGAATGCTAAAGGGCCTGGTCTTGAAATCATAATATGGACAAACTCATGCCATTCACTGCCTTAGTGGTCTATCTGTGAGAGTGGGGTTTGAGACTGAACATTAGGTTCAATCCTTAATGTAAGTGCTTTTCACAAATCTTTGACAACCAGAAGAGTATGTAGGCAATGTATATATTTGTATTTCATTTACTCTTTTGATAACAGGAAGGACCAAGACTGTACAGACAATCTTGATTTCATGATTTCATAATGTCAAAGCTTCATAGCAAAACTACAGAATACAAAATAACACAATTTGAGACCAGACTTGAATACGAAACTGCATGCTGCATTTTGAATGTGCTTGACTGTTTTCAACTAATAGCAAATTTTCCAGGTCAAAATCCATGCAATTTTTCAGCATTCACACTAGCATATTGACAAAAATGTATTTAATCAAATAGGAAAAAAAAAGCTGGAAGAAACACTAAGAAAAATCATGATTCCTAAGCTTTATTTGAGAGTGATTTGGTAAATGCTCATTTTCTAGCTGCAGGATTTGATTAAAATGTAAAACACTGAAGTGTAGCATATTTTTAATTTTCCTTCCCCTTTTCTTCAATTAAAAAAAACCTAAAATCCCATGCCCCATTTCCAACTTGAGTAAGCATCTATACTGACAGCTCCCATCATCACACTACTCACACTAGCTTTAAATAACTTCCTTATCAACCTTAGAAAGTTTAGTCTTTCATAGGTATTTGCACTAAGTTCTGCCTTCCATAGGTAGCTCGAAAAGCCAGTGCTAAGGGCAATCACGGATTTCCTTCTCATCTGAGTATAAGAATGAAGTTTCCACCACATTTTCCAATTTAAATCAATGCAGTGATAATTAATCAAATGATACACACCTGTTCCCTCAGGATGCCACAGTTCTGGGGTTTTCTCTCAAGAGGAATGTGATGGATACAAAGCATACTAAATCTATTTCTGTTTATTATTTTTTTACAAAAGCAACTTGAGAAATATCTCTGCTTTTAGAAGCTTTATAGTTAGTAAGGACAGGGGTAGATACGTATCACCTGTTTCTCTCTCATACTTTTATTTGCTCATTTCATCTACCAAGACACAGAACTTCACAGAATCAGATTTTTAGCTCCTCTGGAATAGGATAATGTAGGAAAATTATTGTTTTGATTATATTTTATTTCTTTTTGTGCAGGAAAGATCTGTTCATGATAATTTCAATGTCCAAGTTATTTTTTATCAGCTAAAGTAGATATGCTTAGAAATCATGATTGATTGTGAGTAAGAAATGCCTGGGAAGATTTTTAGTTTCATTTATTGGTTTAAGAAGCCTGAATTAAAATATGCAGCAATGATGCTATAGATGTCAGTACATAATATGTTTCTTGCAGCATAGTAATTCCTATCTTGAGTGGAATTAAAGATCTCACACTAATCTCTAAAAAATGTCTTTTCTAACTTGTGTATGGTGTAAGTGATGCCAATGAAGACTTTCACGACATTAAAAAAAAAAAAAAATCACAGTATGAAATACTACAAAACCATTTGGAGAACAAGGGTTTGAAATGAACAGTTTTACAGAATTGCTGAAAATCTCTCCCCAGAGAACTTCTATTGATAATTCATTCTGCTCCTAAAACCCACAATACAGCTCTGCTTCAGCACACTGTGGGACACCTCACTTCTGTGGTTTCTTCTCCTCTTTGTATTCCTACAAATTGAGCAATCAGATGTAAATCATCACCATACTTAGATTTTTGCATCAAGTTTTGTTCTCCTAACTACTAAACAATGTACTGTAAATTATTTTGGGTTAAAGAAATTTGTTGCTGCTATTTTCTGAGAGCAGGCTAATTTGCAAACCCAACAGCATTTTACAAATCTTTCATCTATTATAAAAGTGATGTTTACCTAACTCATGTTTTCAAGGTGCTCTACAATCATGAGGCATGTGAAGCACCAGCATCAATTTTCCACACTGGAACTGCCTTTGAAAAATTGCAATTGCAATTTCATCACAGTATTGCAAAAGTGGAGAGAACTCAGTAACCTGGGACTGAGGCACTCCAACCCTCACCATTTTAAGAAGACCAACTATCCTCCTGTTGTTTGTCGTGGCCATCTGACAAAACCCAGTAACTGTCAAAAGAATTAAAATCCAGACACTTTACCAGAAAAGCAAAAATAGCAGTATTGACTCCTCATGCAATGAAAAGCAGACCACATTAAGATCCAGTTACATCACTAGAAAATGAAAGGAGTTTTCATTTGCCTGAGAGTACATTCCTGCACCAAGTTTAAGTGGGCTGAATGTGGAAGGCTGATTCACTCACAAGAAGCACCTCTACATACCATTTGCGTCATTATCAGATATTTCATGAAATATGCTTATGTAAACAAAACAACCTTGAGAATGTTTTAGGTGTATTTTTAAAATGAAATGTTTGTGTATTTTTCTATCTGCAGTCATTGTATTTCACTTTGGTACTTATTATCTTGTTTCTCCAACTTTCTGCTGTAACCACTGCTTTGCCTGCGTGAGAGGTCACATCCCTCAAAGCAGACTTGAAATTGCATTTGTCCTCTCCAAAGGATGCTGATGGCAGAGATGCTCCTAATTTTAGCATAACAGGGAAGTATCTAATGTTGAACTGAATGAGTCTGGTCTTGTGATTTAAGCTAGATAGGGTAGATCTGTGTGACTCAGAAAAAATTAAGCTAAAATGCTATGGAGTTCTAACATATACCGAAACAGCAAATTTTAAAAGTTTTTACGTATGCAATTTTGAGTCTTTTCTGAGAGATAACAAGCAACTCATCAGGAAGCTGTAACATTTTCTGGTAGCAAAATATTCCTAGTTCACTCTTGCAACAGCATCTCTACTGCCTACATAAATAGCAACTAATGGATTCAGCTCCAGAACTCATTTTTGCCTATGGAGGTCTCAAGGCAACAGGAACCAGCAGTCAAAGGAAAAATATGCTATAGAAAGGGGAAAGCATTACCCTCTTTAAGAGGCTGGGAGAAAGAGACAGAGCAGCCTAGAGCAGACCAGTGCTATGGAGCTCCAGATCTAATGGCACAGGAACACACAAACTGTGTGTACCCACTCTTCACTAGCAGGAACCACTCCGAAACTACAAGCACTTGTAAAGCACAATACACATGAGTCCAACACCTGCAAGCACTCTGTGAGAGCTAAATCCTTTTATTATCTCTGCTGTTCAGTGCATGTATTGATTTTGAAAACATTTCCAAATGACTGCAAAGCTGAGGGATCAACTCTATCTTGTTAGCTATGGGTGGATGCTTCAAATTTGCTGAATAACCTCACATTAGTAATGTTCCTCACTGACAGGTATCAGGAACTAAACTGTGAAAACAATATTCAAACATCTACTGGATGTCAGAAATGTCAATCACTACGCAATCACCACTCTTCTTCAGTTACATTTGTTGTGTGGCTCAGCACTTCAGAAAATGAGATAAATGTCTAGATCTAGGCTATATTAATTGCAGGCTTTCATTCCTTAAAATGCTGTCATCTTACAGACCTGGGCAATAAATACGGAGAATTTATAATTTAGTCACATTCTACCATATATAGCTTACTATTTGACTGGCCATAAATATAAAAACCTTTTATGTTTATATGAGTAATTTTAAGGAACTGGCTATCTTTTGTCCTACACCTCTTTCACTAATAAAGATATCTTAAGGGCTTCTATGTTGCTCTATCTATCAAATGTTCCACTGAGTTGTGACTCATAATCTTATACAGGAAATACTGGGATTTTAAAATGTACTGCTTTTTCAACTAAATCTCATATTTACTCTTCTGAACATATCTTCTTCTTTATTTCAAATATCTCCAAGAGTTAGGCTGAATTTTCAAAGTATTGCATTAGCTTTAAGAACAAGGAGAACTGAGATCTAAAGAAAGTTTGCTAGAAATGTTTAAATGCATTTTAAAATTGTGTTTTTAGACTCAAAGGATGTACACCTGCATAGCTCACGAACATACTGGTTGGTGCATGTTTGACTAAGAGCCACAAAGATGACTCAAGCATTAAGTATTATTTCTGAGAGAGCTGTGAGAGCAGGGACTGTTCAGCCTGGAGAAGTCCTAGGAAGACCTTGTCATTGTGTACACTTACCTCATAGGAGTAAGCAAAGAATACAGAGTCAGAATCTTCACAGTGCTGCCCAGTCAAAGGACAAGAGGCAGCAGGCACAAACTGAAATACAAGAATTTCTTCCTGAACATGAGAAACAACATCACTGTGACAGTGGTCAACACCAGAGCTAGTCACCCAGAGGGGCTGTGTCGTCTCCATCCTTGGAGGTACTCAAAAACCACCTGAGCAGGACAACAGGGCTCACAAGCTCCTCTGGGGTGCCTTCCTTCCTACCTCCTCTGTCCTATGACTCTAGATTTGCTTTCATGTCTTCATGAAAAGACTGTTTTGTTGTTTATTTGAATAATGGAACTGTTTATATACAGGTGCTATTTATCTAATTTTTTCAGGGTTTGTTGTTGTTGTTGTTGTTGTTATTGGAAGTAATGCCTGGAAAGGTGACTAAAGGAACACACGTACTGTATACACAAATAGATATATGAACAATTCAAAAGTTAAGTGTTTTTCAAAAGTAAAAGGAACCCATATCAGCTTCAAATAAAAACATAAATATGTTTTTATGTGTTTTTATTTGAAGCTGATAAACTGCATAAATAAATAAAATTTGACCACATAAAGGACACAGAGTTGCATGGACAGATTAGAAGAACATGGCTAATTTAAATGGCAATACTCAGCATAAAGTAAGTCACAATAAATGTTGACTTCATAAAGTCTAAACTAAGTACTTTCATGAACTTGGTAATAAACGCATTTACCTTTTTCAGTATGACACTATAGCTAATGAAGGTTTAAGGGACTGCATATTTTCACTAATCTGATTTTTGTATACTTATAAAATAAACAGAGTGAAACAATTTAATCCATTAATGTAATAGATTTTACAGCACACATGAAGAACTAGAAGACTTTCCAAGATTGTATGATTGTAAATTATGTGCAATTCCCAAAGACAGGCACTGTGAATACCTGTGCCTTTAACAGCATTTTTGACAACACAGAAGTCTGTATTTTATACTGTCCTAGATACCCTGTGTCTAATTATCTGAGATTCTTTGTAAATGACCAAAGAGTTCTTTTTCTCTAGAGCCTGAACCTTCAAAGGTCATTAACTGCATTGTGAGAACCCCACACAAAACCAAAGTATTTGAAATGAGTCACATATGTGCTAAATGGCACCAATTCTCCAGAACTCCAAAGTACCTAATGATTAGGACATCTCTTGAGAGCACTTGGACAAGCAAGTAGGTGGCAAGAATATAAGAGGGTAACAAAGGAACATCTAATTATCCTAGTATGTATATGCATCACAAGCTCAGTGGCCATTCTCTACAGAGAAGATAAAGCACACAGTATAAGTACCATGTTTTACAGCTCCACAAGACAAAAACATACACACTAGCATTGCTATTTCAGACAGAAAAGATGCTGTTGATGTAGATCAAGGAAAACAGAAATAACTCTTTGTCCACAGTGAAAAAAAAAAAGAAAATTAGATTTAATGTTGATGAAGCCTCAAATTTAACATCTGGTTTCTAACAGAATGTAATAGTCAGTTCTTCTATGAATACATCATATCCCAAGAGCATATGGTAATATGAGGACATGGGAGAACATTTTACAAGTTGGGAACTGACAGAATGAAAGTTTCTTATCCAAGCAAAGGGAAGATTCTGTTGCTACAAAAAGTTGGTACAGAATTCTGTTGTAAATGGAGTATGTAGTCTTTAAAATATCTGATATACTTCAAGTAAATTTTTCCAACAGTTTTGCATGCAATTTGTCAGCATCCATAGCAATGCTGACAACTTTAAAACGCAACTTAATTAAACATGTAAGCCATTAAATATTATTTTGCTGCAATCAGAAAAAGTCCACAGGCTTTGTGCACTCCTAGAGAGCAGGGTCTCTGGATTTGTCTGGACCTGTATTAGCCTGAGCTGAAGCCTGAGCTGATTTTAGCTTCTTTTAACTGTGAGAACAACTCTTTAGCCATCAAACAGTCAAACTGACTTTTGCCTAGCTTAGTTCTGAGATTAAGGTACTTCTTAATGATCTATTAAGTTCATGTACCCACTGAGCAACCTTCTATTTTATACAGCAAATTCACATTGCATATAGTTTTTCTCATAGTTAACTTGGGCTATGAGTGTTAGTGTCATTGTAACTGGACCACTAACAACTGCATTGTACTTGAATTATACTCATATTATATCAGACTTTTATTAATAAACCTTGCATCTGTGTAACATTTTCTGTCTTAGCCCATAGCAAAATTCTATGTAAAAAAACCCCCAAACAACAAACTTAGGAAAAAGTTTTAATTGAGATTTTAGCCAAACATATGTATTCTCATATGCTCTGTTCTTGTATCACAATAAAGATGATGATCATAGAACTTTAGTCTTAATACACTGTTTATACTTAATACACTGTTTCTTTAACAAGGTTACAATACTGCCCATTTCAGAAGAAGCCATCAGATAATTTGATACTCATCCACAGCATTTTGTCATTTGTACTAATCCACTTCCACACCCTTTCTTGTAGCTGTTAAACATTTTTCTTCCTCACACACCATCTCATATACACTATGTCTCTTCTCCCTTCATAACCATGAATGTCTTTCACTTCTCTAAAACAAGGATTCATCTTTTCCCATTCATTTTCAGGAAACTTCAGATCCCAGATTTGTTCAAACATCTTATTCTTCAGGATCTATAAAAATCACACATTTGAAGGCTCAGTCCCAAACACTTCACTCAGTTCACGGGCTTGGGATTGGGTCAATGGCTAGGAAGATTATTCTTTTTTTTTTTTTTTTTAACTAAACATCTAATTAAAATTTTCAGTCATTTAAGGGGGTTTTTTTACTACATACTGATTGATAAGCACCAGCATTCACAGAACAAAAAAAAATCCCTACAATTACATTATAGTTTTCAGCTTTCTCACATGAAGGTCACTGGAACAAAATGGAAATGGATAAATAATTGCAATTTGATCCATAAGACATAATTACTACCTGATTATATAGCAGGGTAATTAAACTAGACTTAATTGAGATGCTGCAGCATGTCTGCCACTCCCAGCAATGTGCAGTGTTAGCCTGGTCTTGACTAGGGTCTCTGTCTTCTTTCTGTGCTGTGAAAGCACTGTTTTTAAGAGGACTCTGCATTTTATAATGAAATATATTTTTTACAAAAAAAATTATCACCCTATCATTTAAAAATATATTCTCCCATGTCCTAGACTGGAGGAGTACCCCACCACACACAGACAAACTTCAGGAGAGAGCAAATCCCCCACTAAGAAAGATGGAGATGCAAACAATACTATGGAGGACCATAATGGTTGGGAGTCATTACCTAGTAGTACATGGAGTGTCTTTAGTACAACACTACAACAGTGCTTGACATTTCAAAATCCAGGTTGAAACCCACCATACATACCCCATTAAAATCCTGGAATGGATGGGACTTGGTGGCTCTGACAGCAGAAAGCCTCTGCTTTAAATGCTTTGGAAAGGAAGTCCAATAACATTCCCAACATGAACAACTGAAATATCAGTTCAAATGCCTGTTAAAGGGAAAAGTTTTGCTTGGTTTTGAATTCTCTGCTGCCTCTTAGAAAGATGAGAAGCTATTGCCTGTATCTGTAAAACAAGTTATTGGAAAAGATCACAGAAGGTAACCCACCATTTACACTGCTGTAAAATATTTGTTTCCTACTTATGGAAATCTCAGATCCTGACCACTACACTTCTAAATGAGATATACAGCTGAAAATTAAAGGTCCAAATTCATTTTTTCCCAAAAGCATAAGTACAGCATTGAAAAAGATTGTGCAATTTGTCTCTTAATTTCCAAATAAACATAGGAGACAATGCAATTAAAATTTGGAATGTAGAAGCACACACAAAAATCAATTTTTGTTCAGAAAAACAAAAGATTTGAACCTGTAAAGAAAGAAACTAAATCCATCTGAGATAATCAGTGCATGCATTGACCAGCTTAGCACATAAACTACTAAGAGCTATATCAAACTGCTCTAGTCTCTTCATCTGTGTGAATGTTGTTGATTGGAACTTCCTTGGGATCAGAAAGAAACATTTCCAGCACCCATCAGCACTCTCTCATTCCTGGAGGCAACGGGTCTCCAGGAAAAAATGACGGTATCATCTTTCTCCTGCCATTCAGCTGTTTGGCCCTACTTTGTGTAACCTTTCCCTGCAAAACATGCCTTTCCTGCATGGGGTCCAGGACCTCCCATATCCCCACTGGACTGTTTTAAGCTTTGCCATCATCCCTCCTCCCTGAGTTAGAGGTCAGGCAGACACATCACCTACTCTGCAGCTCTCTGCAGTGGTGCTGCAGCCAACACCAGCACCCAGCACTGGAGAGCAAATAACATCTCACTCCTTTGCATCATAGTTTGCACCATTACAGTTCCACACTGATTAAAAAAGCTGTGATGAAAACCAAATTGCAACCTTCTGAAAAGGCTATGGAATTATGAAATTAGGGGAACTAGAATTATATACTCAATTACCCAATACCATTATTTTAAAAAGCAGCTGTTTAAGAAACTCAATTCTAAATCATGAGCTGTAGTAAATTACTTCATTGTACATACTAGATCAATTTAAGGTCAAACTAAATTACATTTTAAATAACTCCCGGGTCTTTGAACAAGTCTCAAGATTCTAGTGCAACTTTGGGGTTCAAAAAGTAACTAACTAGATAATGAAATTATCAACTTCAAAAATTTAATGTTCATCTATAAATAAAAGCTTAAACGCTGTAATCAATTCCTTTGCTCCAAATTTAAACAGTACATCATGCTCAAAAGTACTCCAATTCAGGAGTAAATCAGCACCAAAGAACTTCTATCATAATGGAGAAAAGCAAAAAATAGCTAAATTTTGTTTGGTAAACCTACTGGTATTAAGGTTGGAAGAACTGTTCAGATATAAAAGCTGAAAATTATGTCTGGTTTTATAAATTCTTATGCTCTCAAAATGTATTATTATTACCAATAATTCGGTTAATATTTCTGCAAGTGAAATCCTTATAGATATTAAAAGTCTTTCTCCTTCAAAATTACTTTTTCCTATGCTTTATTTTAACAGTATTTATGAAAACATTGATTTTTTCAAAAACATTGATTTTTTTTATATTAGGAAACTGAAATTTTACCTTAGGAAATTTCATTTCTGTGAAACTCCAATTTTCCATGGTTCTATGCACAAGAAAGAAATTAAATATTTAATACTGCTGCACAGTGTAGAGATTCCAAACAAATGAACTTTGTGATGAGAAAATGGCAAAAGAAACTGGGAAATTAGTAATAAAAAGGGACCTTGAAAGGACATACAAGCACAATCTCTCTCAGGCCCTCTCAACACATACAAGTAGCCAATTGAAATTTTAAACAGCCCAGACAGCTCTGAAGATCACAGCATGAGCTCCAAACAGAGGACAACAGAAGTATAAAAGTTTTTTTTTAAAAAAAGAGCAGGTGTTTTCATGCAGAAGAACAGCAATAGATAATTCTTATCTCTTCATTTCCTGTAGTCCAGTGAATTGCATCAAAACCCAGGTAATACTTTCCTAATGTTCAGTACCCCATGCAGGATTTATGCTTTCACAAACAAAGAAGAGTGAAGTGATTCTTGAAGGAATTACTGACACCGTGTGCATTATCCAACTCTCCAAAATATGCATATCCCTCTTTGGTAATACTGCCAACCACTGGCTTCTAAAAAGTCTCTTCAAGGTCCTCTAATTTCATAGTTACCGGAAGTGCATCAGTGAGAAACACAGTATCATGACTTTCCTGATTCAGCCAAGGAATTGACACCAGCAAGGGATATATTTTATGGACTCTCCCCATAAGCATAAGTATCAGCACCCTGTTACCAGCAGATTTTTTAAAGTCAATTTTAGAATTTGACTTTATATACCACCTTTGCAGAAGCTCTGTCACCAGCCACTGGCTTGCAGCAGAGCTGCTCTCTGGATTGTGAAGACTAAAGAAGCAGAACTTAAATTTCTCAGCCGATTTCCGCCAAAATATTTCCTGCATCATCTACATGCCCAATAGCTAGGAATTTCTCAATGAACTGACTAAGCTATAACCACCTCAGTTAGTAAAATACAATATTAACTTATTTGTGCCAGTATTTTACTATTTACAATTTTTTCTTTAACTTATACTATCCAGTTCAGTACCCACTGCCCAATATCCATTCATGCCATGCCATTTTCAAGTACAAGAAATTTGTAGGAGAGAGGTATGCTAAACTGCCTTTGGCTGAAAAAAAGAAAAGCTATGGGTCACTCCTTCAGATGACAGTGATGAAACTGAAACTACATGGGATTTTGTTCATGACTTCAAGTATGTTTGATGTCTTTACTCCCTATTATCTAACTTCAGTTTTTTTCTCTTTTATACATACATAATATTAGTACATGCACCATCCAAATTCTCCAGTGTCAGATACAAATATTGTTAGAGGCATCTAGCAAGTGGTTTTCTTGAAATTTATTGATATAAATACAACAGATATTTTAAACATGTCATAGGAAAGTGGTCTGCAGGTAGGAGAAATACATTTACTGGAAGAGAAAGGCAGAAAATGCCTTGGTGCTTTGGTGCCTGAAAAGCTGCTGTGCCAACTCATCACCACCCAGGGAAAAAGGCTAACTAGGATTTTAGCTATTATGCATATTTTTTGATCCCAGCTATTATTTTGGTCATTTCTAGTCTTACTCCACACATTATAGCCTATAGTATAAGGAATGCTGACCTACTCTCTACTGCTGTGAGAGACTCAATGAACCTGACTTTATAACACAATGGTCAGGGTCTGCCTCATAAATTTTCTCTGTAATGTTTTATGGTCTGCATAAGAAAACCACAGGCATATATCTAAATATACAGAATAGTCCATTTTGTTGCATAATGTATTTTGCAATGTTTTTTCTGTGATATTATCAGAGAAAATTATTTTGATTCTCAACTTGTGGGATAACTTCATAGCTGTACACAAACCAGCAGGCAGCTTTATGGAAATGCTAAGCCTTTCCAAAACACAGAACAGCAAATATTAATGACATACAACATCAAAACTCCTTCTCCAGTCTTCTCACAAGCTTCAGAGAAGGTTCAGCATGTCTAGTGTTTGCAAACACAGCACACAGAAAACCAGCTTTAGATGAACCATTCTGAAAGTAACCATACCAGTTTTCCTAGGATCTTCATTTGCAAAGTGTAGCTCTTTCAAGTGACAGAGCTGAATAAATCAGTTACAAAAAAAGTTAAGACATAACTTCTCTTTGTTCCCTTTTATCTAAGAAAGAACCTTCAATAACAAGTAGAAATGAAACCTTGACTGCCTAAGGACTTGTTATTATGTGCCATGTGCTGGCAAGTGAGAGGGGCAATATTCAGCACTGAGAATTGATTTTAAACTTGCTCCATGAACTTGCTCTACATTCGTGGCTTTTGGATTTAAGTTGGAAAATCAAGAACCCCAGGCCCAAGTTCCTTTTGAGAAAACTTCTCATGGTTTTTATTATACACAGTCCTTTGTTGCAAACTAGTTGAAGACTGATTATCTCTGGTGAATTTAAAATGTTACCCTGCACTTTGGTAACCGAATCAGTAATACTGTATTCTTGCCTTATATTTTGCTATCAAGCACTTTTTTTGTATTTAATCATAGCCATTATTTCTATTGTGCTTATCCCCTGTAATTTTATGTTATACAGAATGACAGTTATTTGAGCTAAAACAATTGCTCACAATAATATGTGTGTTTATTTTTATTGGGATTATTGTCATTCCAGCTCCCTCATGGCAAGAGCAGAGCCATGCATATGCACCATTTAGTAACTAAGCTGTTCTTTTCCTTGGGGTTCAACCAACTACTGATGAAAAAACAAAACACAACAACTATGCACAGAATGAAAAAGTAAATGAAAATGATAAGTTATCTTCTTACTCCTCTGATAATTGCCAGTGAAAATTGTAAGAGTAACACAGGTAAATAGCTACTGTATTATTTATTTTTGCATTGAACTATCAGATGTAATTTTTTTTCTTTTGGCAAGGAATGGCTTTTAAAGACATATATATTTACCAGCATGTGTTAATAAGAAACTGACTCCTCCAGAGCTGTATGTGGGCTGAAGTCAAAGAACACTTCTTTTACTGCACGTACTCTCTCCCACCCCAGTACGTCCTTGTCAAAACAGAGTCCAGAACTACACTGACACTTAAACCATAGAAAGCCAAGATTTACATGGCAACAAAACGATGCTCTTTGTCTTGCTTTCTGACAATTTCCCTGTCCTTTTGGTTGCCAGTGAATACTGAGTTCATGGCTTCAGAAATCTCTGGACAATGACTCCAAGATACCTTCCCAAATTTTCATGTGTACTTCTAAGCCCAGCACTACTGTAAGCACGATTTCCACTACTTTCCCCTTGATGGATAAGAGAAGAGAGACATAGCATCTTCCAGTAACTAAAAGGGGCTTACCAGAAAGTTGGACAGGCACTTTGCTCAAGTGTCTGGAGTGACAAGTGGTAATGGTTTTTAACTAAAACAAGGTAGATTTAGATTAGACATTAGGAAGAAATTCTTCAAGAGTGTAGTGAAGTACTAAAGAAGTTGTCCAGAGTAGCTGTGAATGCCCCATCTCTGGAAGTGCTCAAGGTCAGGCAGGACATGGCTTTGAGAAACCTGCTCTAGTGTAAGGTACCCCTGCTCATTGCAGGGAGGTTGGAACTGAATTATCCTTAAGGTCCCTTCCAAACTAAACAAATGTGAAAGAGATTGAATGCTAACATTCTTTTATACCAGGTATAAAAAATTTACCTTAAACATGAAGTATTGGAAAATGCCTCCTAACATCAGTCTTTCTAGTTTATGAAAGAGTACACCAACTGCAAGTTTATTATGGCCTCCTTGTACTAACAGGTGGAATAAAATATGTGTACAAAAGGATCCTTAAAACTAGCAGACAAAAGAATGGCACTTAAAAGCTCCAGCTTGAAAAATGCAACACAGAAAAAAGCAAATTTTAAACACACAGATAAAAGAGCAATGATAGTAACTTACTGGATTCATCTTTACAATCAAGGTGGATATGCCCAACACTTCAGGTACTCTTCTCTGCTTTGAAGTAGACACCACCAGAGCTACATGGGACAGTAGTTCCTTTCAGCAATTAAAAAAAGATATAAAGTTGTTTCTAAAACAGTGACTCATGGAAATGTACGTGGGATAACCCAAAACATAAAGGATTCTGGTTACTTTTCTCCTACTGAATAAATGTTAACACTGCCAAATAATTCATAGTTTCTCCTAATTCCACAGCAAACTCTCATATCCTTGAAAGGCAGGTTAATTTAGTACTACTCTACAGTTTATTTGGCACAAAGATGAATAAGAATTATATCTTAGATATCCAGCTCAACAGAGCCACAAAAATGAATAATTTTAGTTTTCATTCATGATACTTTAACCTTTCCTTAACCCCAGCTAGCTGCCTTGCAATTTCTTTCTAGCTCATTATTTTGACTTGAATTTGTTTAAAATTAGCTAACTGAACAGACAGGACTTTAATTAATGCAGTGAAGTCCAAAATTACTACCTCTTTTTTCTAAAAGTAATAAATCTAGAATCTGTGCTTCTGTAATCAAAAGCTATTCATGTCTCTGAGCTGCATCCTAATTCTACTGGACACTTCCACAAAGTAAGTAACTTCTATATGGCCACCTTGAAATAGGATAAAAATGCTAAATCACACTCCACATACACTTAGAATGTACATTTAACTCAACAGTAAATTATTCTAGCCTAGCCTATATGCTTAAGTATCAGGTCGTAAAATTAAACTCCTGCCATATTCTCAGGGGTGCAGCAAGCATTTGCAATAACTTTGCCTTCCGGCAAGAAATATAGTGTGTAGCTATGAAATAGGGATAATTAAAGTAAACATAAACCACATAATTGCATAAACCACATAAAAGCTTCCTTCACCACTTAGATTTTAGATCTGGAATACATCGTGTCAAATTGATTACTTGTCACATAATAGTAATGGCTCATTTGATGCATTTATACTAATAATCCTCTGGCTTCTTGTCTGGTATTACAGATGAATTATGTCCAACAAGTAAAACATAAAATACAGGGAAAGGCATAGAAATAAAAATGTAAAAACAAATGCAGCAAAGTTACAAAATATAAAGTTTATGGTTACTAAATAAGTAGTGGATAAAAACAGAACACAAGAGTGAGAAGCTTTACAAAAAGAGCAGAAATGGGAGGTTGAAATCTGAAAAGTCACAGAAGATGCAACCAACAAGATCATGGTGAGGTACCAGTGAGGGGAATAAAAAAGCAGTAAGAACAAAAATATGGCATCTGATCTTATTCCAGCAAAGACAAAGCCACTTGTGGGGGAAATGTTGATGGAATAATTGTATATACATAATTCCTTTGGAAATCTGACTTTGAACAAAGGAGTCTTCAGTAAGAAGGTTCACACCAGTTTAGTAGGACAGGAAAATGATTCAAGGTATCTTTTACTGAAGGAATAACTATAGCTAAGATAACCTTACCACAATACTACATGTTCAATAAGAACATCATTCAACCTCAAAGAACAAGACACAGAAATTTTGACATCAAAACAACATTATTGTGACAACAGAAGAGTTTTATCAGTGAGCATTACTGCAAGTCAAAACACGGTATGTTCCATTTATTGCTGAAGGAAAAAATACACAATATAGTTAAACAGAGAAGAGGGGGGGTTGTGCTGATCTGTGAAGCCAATCTGCTCTTTTCTGACTGGATGCTAGAGCCAGCATGATGAAGAATATGGAATTATGTGCTGTGGTGGGATAAAGAAAACCAAAGACAAGAGAGAAGATATTCTACATTTGTAAGCGTAAGATGTTAATTTGACTCACATATCATAAAAGTATATTGTAGAAGTATTCCTCCTTCTCTCCCCATCCCCTAAACTCTAGAAAACAGCTTTTCTGTTTGTGCCTGACATTGCAAGTCAGCTCTAGGAAAACTTGCAGGTTTAAAAAAAAACCTAGACAGAATAACGTTTGCAGGATACAACATGAAGGAACAAACTACTGAATCTTTGAACATGATGCTGAAAACAAAAGGAATAAAAAGTGAATGGGATGGCATTTGTGCTACAGGTTCCTTAGACTTTCTGCAGCAGTAAATATTGCTCATAATCACAACATCTACACTGAGGGACCTTATCAAGTGAAAACATACAGATTAATATTCAACACACTCAACTCAGAATAAACACCTAAGCAAAGCACGAAATGCTATTACTTTTGGTATGTCCATGAACTCAAAATACTTTTCAATTCTGTGTTGGAAGGAAGACATATGCCAATGTCCTGGAAAAAAATGGGGAGATTTTTAAAATGCCAAGCACTGTTATCTATTTCCTCTTAACTGTGCACGTAGAAACTGATGTTTTTCCATCTGCTGAATCCTTTACTTTCCCCTTAGGAAACTCTGGATCTTAAAGGAAATTTCAAGTCTATGAGGCAGTGAATAGATGTAAAATGCATAAGGGGTACATACAAAAATAGCTGCTCTACTCACTAAGCATGACAGAAAATCACTGGCTCGTGTATGACATTTAAGAAGAAACCTGATAAATGACCTTCTCTTCTAAGTCAGTTCATGCATAGAAATATAATGGGCTAAAATAATAGAGAAACACAAATTCATGAATTATTGAAATATTACAAATAAAGTTCACTTTCTATGAGCTAGAGAATACATATATATATATTATGTTGTTGTTATTTGGACAAAGAATTTTCACATCACTACTTCAGTATATTTGTAAGCACACAGACAGAAAATAGAGAGTGGAACTAAAAAATAAAAGCCGGCTTGATTAGTTTTAAAATTATTGTTAGAAAGGGAAAATGGGATTTAACTGCAGGCAACTGAGCATGATATACTCAGCACCACTTCTCACTCTCCTGAGAAGAATTCATCATATCAAATGCTGGATATATTTTATATTTCTCACCTATATTCCTTCAAACATGCCAAAGAAGGGAATAAGCACTTCTGTGGTCCAGTTCAACTTGTCCAGAAGCAAATATGTGAACCAGATTGGACAATTTGCACCCTTCCAAGCACCTTCTCCTCTCTCTTGCTTCCAAGGAGTCTAGCCTGGATAACCACTGCAGCTGTAGAGGTGCAGACAACAGAGTTCTCCATGCTAAATTAGACAAGTCTTTACACATGGAGCACTTTGAAATTTATGCCAGGCATGACCTCAAATCTCCAGAGCAGCGACTTACACATTGGTTTACACTGTAAATAGTATTAGCAATCTTCTACTTGCACTTCACCATAAGTGAATACAATTTACAAAGGAGTCTTCAAAAAGGAATAATAAATTGTTTTGAAAAATATTAATAATTAAAAAGTTAATGCAAATAATTTAAAAATTAAAATAATTACTGTTCCAGAATATGATCAACTGTTTCAGAATACCTGAATGAACTGCTAAACTATTTGTTCTTCATTTGTTTTGTAAATTATGGAACAAATGTCGCAGAACAAAAATCAAGCAAATTTCATTACAAGCCCTAAATGACTTTTTCATTTTCTTATTACAAATCTTTCAAAATTTTGAAGTCCATTTTTCACCTCAATCACAAATCATAGAATCACAGAGTCACATGAGTAAGGTTGGAAAGGGCCACAGTGGGTCATCTGGTCCAACCTCCCTGCTCAAGCAGGGCCATCCCAGAGCACATGGCACAGGATTGTGTCCAGACAGTTCTTGAATATATCAATTGCCCAATATTCAAGCTCATACTTTTCTTTCTTTCCCATAATTTATTTTTTAAAAGAACTGTACTCCAAAATCTGAAGTTCAAAACCAAAATTCATTTAGAAACCTAACTAACACCCGAACAGAAGAAATCCAACATACACCAAAGTAATTAAAAAACCCTCCAAACTGATAAAGCAGGACTTGTTTTAGCTTTTCAGGAATTTACTTTACAACCTAAACTTTCTATATACAGCTTTTAAAATATAAAATTTTGCAATGATGAATACTAGCATTAGACCATTCTGCTAGCCCTTACAGCTTTATTTGGAAAATGTATTCACACACTAATGTCTCTAGAACAATGAGCAGTAAGAAACACTTCTGTGGTTTATTCAAATAAACCATAACATTTAAGCATTAATCATAAACCACAGATATCTGGTATCCATATATTAAAGTTGGGTTAAAAAATTTTTTTAATGTTTGCACTGTTAAAAAGAATGTATGTTACTATATGTCCATAAATTGATGCCTACACCAATGGAAACTCATAAGACAATTGATAACAGCACATAAATAGAAAGGACTCATAATCAGGATATATTAACCCTGAAATTAAGAGCTTAATTCTTCTTGCAAAGGTTGAAAAAAATCTGATTTCACATATGTATTTCTCATGCCCAAGCATATGGCAAAAAACCACCCAATGATCATCTCTCAACTTAAAACCACAATACAGGATCTTCTACTTGGAAGCAAGAATTATGCTCACAGCTCCCCACATCCAAAAAAGCCCCAGATAAAACCCCAATGCACAGTGGGGAAAAATTAACTGAATTAATCAAAAATTTTATTTTATTCCTTTGACAATTCATAAACAATTATTTTATGTTGATGGAGCTGTTAGCAGTGCAAACAAATATTTTATATCCCATCTGGAATTTTCCTAAATCACTAATTTAACTATTCCACTTTTCTGTCATTAATATTACTCTCTGAAATTAACAAACTCTTATTAAAAAAAAAAATCTGTGTCTAATAACTGATACATAAGCCTCTTCTCTATAAATGATTATTAGTTTATCCTAAGAGTATGCATTATTAGACCTTAAAACTCCTTCATGTTACCTTTCCTGCAGCTACTCTAAGCAAGTATTTTTTTTGGCACAATGTCAATAAACAGTGTAAGACATCTGGTAAACATAATTTTATCTTGTGTCTAATTGTTCAGCATGAAGAACTGTTCTTTTCTAAAACCAGGTACAGTTCAAACAGGGAAATATTTAGAAAACGTAACTGATAAGCTCAACTGAGTAATGCATTTATTCTCCTCTTGGTAAAATTATACACTAAACTCAGACTTAATGGCAAGCAGCTCAGTAACAGCTCCGTTCATGCTCAGCTGGATCAGCCCTTCAATTAAATTTCTTTCATTTCAAGGTAATAATCAAAACAGCTGACAATTCAAGTGATATCTCCACATCCACATGCAAATGCAGTATTTCTTAATTTACCTTTTAACAAGAAAACCGTGGCTGAAGGAACACAGCCCTAAATTAAGCTATTAAAAGAATAATATTCTAAACTTCTTGTGTGGATGAAAGATACTATTAATGCTCAGCTCCAGTTTTCTCCATTATACTTGCTGATATTCTTCAGCAGCTTTTAGCAATTCACAAAAAAAAAAATTCTTTCCCTACTATCTTTAATAAATCAAACACAACTTATTCTTTAAAAATGAAAGTAATGCCAGAATTGTTCCCTTCTATTTTATTCCCTTACTTCATGGATTTGCTGCCACCTTTTCAGATGAAATATTTTCTCAATACTACTTTTTTCCTTCCCATACTTCTTCTAACACATCCAGCAAGCAGATTTAATTTCAGTGCCCTTCAGTCAGAAGACATGAGGAGGCCTTTCCTAGACAATGAGATATTTAAATTTTCATTCTAAAGGAAACTTATAGTCTTGCCCCATCCTAAATTTTTTACCACAATTTCTACTGTGAGGCATCAGAAGTGAATATGTCTGATGCCATTTAGCATCAACACTGACTAAAGCTTAGCAGATCATCTCTCAATCTCCAAGTTCTCAGCATATTTTGAAGCTTTTAATACAGGAGGAATTAATTGCTTAAGCTGAACAAAACCTCTCCAAATTTTCCCCTCCCAGAATCACCATGATCTCAGTACAAGTGAGCAAGAGAGAGTAAAGAACACTCATGATGAAACAGCAGTTTATTTCAAGCAATGGGCATAACAGAACTGATTTTCATTAAAAGGGTTTTTTCTTGCTCTCTGAGACAAGCTGACCTCTGGAAAGATAAAACTTACAGCTTTCTACATAAAAATATTAAATGATCTTTTAAAAATTCATCCAGGATGGGCCAGTTCCTTCAGAAGCAGAGTAAGAAAGCTTCACACTTCAACAGTTAATCCCAATGTGCTGGACATACAATCCTATCATGTAACAGGTCTGGCTAAGAGCTGAACCTTGGGCATGATGCCCAGCCTTCACCCAAGCAGATGCCACAAACACAGATCCTAACTATATTTGTAACATGTGTTTTAAATATGTAAAATCTGGGTAAATACTTTCAACATTATAAAAAATTTCCCCTGACAAACATTTCAGAGCACTGAGGTTATCTGACATTCAAATACCACAAATACCAAGGCAGTACCCACACAAAATTGCACCTGCGTATCTCTTCTAGCATTTTCCAAATCCCATGGGGACTCTTGTCCTATTCCTTCTATTTTCTTGTGTTCCCAATTTCTAACTTAGCCCACCACAGTGATGCCTAGTCCAACTTTCAATCCTATTTCTGCCTAGCTAGCTAGACATCCAGGTCCCACCTGCTTTCAGCATCCACCAAACCCAGGCTCCAGCTCTAGGCTGGACTTTTAGCACAAGCTTAGCTCACCCCTCCACTCAGTGCACCAGGTGCTCCCCTAGTTTGTAAAACAATGGTTTATGTCAGGATTTATGAAGTATGGTGGGATCTTCCAACTTGCTACACCATCTCCAGTGAAATCCAAGCAAAGATGAAGAGACATTTGTCTCTTGCAAACAAAATAGAAAAAAGCTGAAGAAAAACAGGAAAATCTAAAAATGCAGAAGATTCTTGTGATCATTCTCCTGCAATGCTAAGTGTTCAAAAGTGAGCAAGTAAGTAATGAAAAACCCTAAGCAACACAGATGGCTCTTGGGTGTGTGCTACATCCCCAGTCAGTCGCCAAATCCTTACTTAAAACAAACCTTAGCAGACCAGAAAAAAATGACAAAAAAAAAGACTCCTGGTCTGCCTCTTCCAAAAAAAGTTTGTCATACACTCCAACAATAAAAGAATGACATAATTTTTGAGTAATGCAAAAGCCCCAAGAATTAGTAATAAGTGATTTTTCATGTCTTCTCTTAAAAAACTAATGTGCTAGCTACTAGGACCACAGCTGAAGTTCCTCTTCTCAAAGAACTATTTTCAAGCAAGCAGATTCCCTTTAATCAGTGTATGACCTCTGAATGGTCCAGACATTACAACACACTCCGTCACCGATATCAAAACCATTTAATTTCTAAAATTCAATTTAAAAGGTTTTGGATTTTTACTTTCTATTAAAGAAACACTTTCTGTATCATTTTAGGAACTGCGTTGTCTAACTGCAGTTAGACAAAGTGCAGCTAAGTGAAAAGTGATGCTATTTAAATTAATTCTGTTTAAAACCAGTGCTTCAATGAAAAATGAAGATGAATGTAAGCATGGGAGCTTACACAATTGTTGGCGAAAAAGTATTACAGCTACTGCATGCATACAAGTTGTAGAAACCATTTGGGAAAAACCTGAAATGCCATTAGGTTAACACAACACATCACACAACAGCATGGCAAATATCAAACCTTTAAGAGCAAACTTTTAATGTTACTTTTTTGTGCCTTGAAGCAAACAATTTAATATCCTCAAATATCCCAGTAACACCCATAACACTTCAGCAGCTCCATTTCAGAGATTCATATCACAGGTAAGTTGCAATGGCATACGCTAGGTACAATTTTACTATACATATTTTTTTTCAAAGACATAAAGGCAGAGCATTCTAATGCTACATCTTTATGTATATAGCTATATCTTTTGTATATATGTATCTTTACATATATATAACTAATTTCCTTTCTTTTTCTACTTTCTTTTTTTGGACATTGTTTCCCAGTTTTCTCTTTTCCGACTACCCAGAAACTACAAAGGTTAAGGATAAAATTAAGGAAAAAACCTATTATGAAGTCATTTATATTATGAAGTCATTTATAATTTTCCCAAGTCAATCACGGAAATGTGCCTTTAAGCCTGTTCACCAGTGGCTCTTCTCATCAGACACATACATGGAACTATCTTTCACCTATAAATCCTTGAAGCCTTTGAGTGTAAGCCACAGTTTGGATATATAACATTTTTAGCTTTTCAAATCTATTGTGATATCATTACCAGGGCAGGTGGTAATGGGCACATAAAGGGCAACAGAGATTGAGTAGAAGTCAAGAGCCTCATGACAGCAAGGCGTGGTTAGGACTTGAGATCTTACTGGTGACTCTAAGAAGTGCTTTGAACCTTGAAGCTTTTTGATCTAGATGTCTCCCAAGTATTACAAGAGCTACTCATGTATCCTCAATCCTAAAATCTTAACACCTTCATCACCTGAAATGGATGAAATAGGCTATATGATGCTTCAGGGGATATGTAGTTCATCATTCAAGAAAAATTTGGGTTTTCTTTTTATTTTGTTAGTTTCACAAAGCAGATGTATTTTCAGAGCTGCAAGTTATTAGATTGATGGTATTTCTCTTTGCTTACTGTAGTAATTAAATTGCACTGACATTAAACTGTTTTTCTCTAAAAGCTCGACCTTAAGAAGATCTCATGGATGTTAAAGTTTTCTTTTACAACAATTCTTAGATGTCATCCAGCACATTAGCTACTGCATTCATCAAGGGAATGGAGACAATAAACTTAATATCTTCTCTTTCATCAATACTTTCCCCTAAAACACAAGGTTTAGCATTTTTTTTCTTATTTATCAGTTTTGTTTGTTTTTAAGATATTAACAGCTTATTTCAGTACAAATGGTCAAGTCAAGAAGCCAGCTTTGTACTAGAAACAATTTTTTAAATACTGTCTCTGAGAAAAGGTTGCTATGTTATTGAGCACTTTGGCTGGGAGCTGTAAAGGCAAAGCTGAACTTCCCCCACAGTTCATTATCTTCAGGAGTATTGATTCCTGGATGAGACCACACTCACCATTCAATGTCAGCTCTGCTGACTCCCACTAGCACATCCCAAGCAGCTGTGAGAAAGCAGGGACACAGCAGGAGGGAAGATAAGGGGACAAGCAAGAAAAACAATAGGAGTAACAGGCAGTGAAGGTAGAGATGCAAAACCACTTTGGAGCATTATCCTAAAATAAGTGGCACTTCAGGAACTCCGTGACCAGGCATCCATGTTTGCCAATGCTGCTTTACGGATACAGACCCAGCACACCTTTAGGCTTAATCCTCAGATCAACAAAACAGAAACAATTTCCCCACGACAAGCATGTACTGAAAATCCCATAGATAAATGCTGACAAATCTCAGCAATGTGTATCTCACTTAAAAAAAATTATTTGAGAAAGCTTTATTTTCCAGTTGGCAGCTTTAGGGTATTACCAGCAAAATATATTGTTGTCAAATAATTGGTCACACCTACTAAAAAAATGTGGTTAAAATACAAATACAACATTAGTTTCATTTGTTCATAAAAGTCAAAATGTAGTAAAGTATTGAAACAAAATTTCATGTTTGCTAGCCTCCAGAAAAATAAACAACAAAACATATATTTAAATAAGCAGGTCTCAACAAAGTGCAATAGCAAGTTTTTTAATGGATGTTCTGCACATACTTACAGGTTGAGCAGACTAACAGTGCTCTCACCACAAGCTCACTGAGTAACTTCCACTTCTGCCTCACTCTGGAAGTGACAACTGGAATAAGAATCTCTGCAGGGACGTAGAACTGAATCGAGTATGTAACAAAAATCCCAAAGGAGTACAGAATTTTCACAGACTGATACAACCTGTTGAAAACATTTACAGTCATGTAAGTATGTAAGTTGCAAATTCATCATAAAAAATTCACTTGATAATGGCCCTAGGGAGATAGATACACACATACACACACACACACACACACACACACACACACACACACACATATATATGACTTTTTTTTTTCTCCAGAAAACATGAATATATTTTAACTGCCTAAGAAATTGCAGAAGATAAGCCAACTAGAGTAAATCTTCCAATAAAGGGCACACATTCTTACCACTGTTACTTGTGGCTGAGTAAACAAATGACAAAGACCTATCCATGCCTTCAAAAGGTTTAAATTTAGATATATTTTTAATTCGTGCCACATTATTACAAGCATTTGTCATTACTTGCAGCAAACTGACAGAAATTGAGTCTCTTTGTATGATTTTCTTTCTATGGACATTATAAAATCTTGGGTGAGGGTTTGGTTCATTACTTCAGTCCTTAAAAAGATGTTCAACTGATGCAAAGCCAACATCTTTATTGATGACATGGATGAGGGGATTGAGACTTTCATTAGTAAATTTGCAGACTACACTAAGCTGGGAGCATGTGTTGATCTGTTGGAAGGTAGGAGAGCTCTGCAGAGAGACTGGAATGGTTGGATGGATGGGCACAGCCCAGTAGGATGAAGTTCAATAAATCCAAGTGCCCAGTCCTGCATTTTGGCCACAATAACCCCCTGCAACATTATAGGCTGGGGTGGCGTGGCTGGACAGTGCCCAGGCAGAAAGGGACCTGGGGGTGCTGACAGCCAGCTGAACAGGAGCCAGCAGTGTGCCCTGGTGGCCAAGAAGGCCAGTGGCATCCTGGCCTGTGTCAGGAACAGTGTGGCCAGCAGGCCCAGGGAGGTCATCCTTCCCCTGTACCTGTCATTGGTGAAGCCACACCTTGAGTGCTGTGTCCAGTTCTGGCCCCTCAGTTTGGGAAGGACATTGAGACACTCGAGCACGTCCAGAGGAGGGCAACGAGGCTGGTGAAGGGCTGGGAACACAAACCCTGTGAGGAACGACTGAGGGAGCTGGGGGTGTTTAGCCTGCAGAAAAGGAGACTCAGGGTGACCTTATCACTCTCTACAACTCCCTGAAAGGTGGCTGTAGCCAGGTGGGGATTGGTCTCTTTCTCCAGGCAGCAGCTGACAGAACCAGAGGACACAGCCTCAAGCTGCACCAAGGGAAATATAGGCTGGATATTAGGAAAAGTTTTTTATTGAAAGGGTGATAAAGTTCTGGAATAGTTGGCCTGGGGAGGTGGTAGAGTCACCATCTCTGGATGTGTTTAGGAAAAGACTGGATGTGGCACTCAGGGCCATGGTTTAGTTGATGTCTTAGGGCATGGGTGGGACTTAATGATCTTGAAGGTCTCTTCCAACCTAGTGATTCTGTGAATGCATAAGTAAGAAAATAAAAAACACCAGCAAGAGTAGGGAAAGAACAAATAGGACCTTAACCTTTGTATCTCTCAAAGCCTGGCAGGGGTCACTTAAAGCATTCTCTCTTTGAGTATCACAGTCTGTATCTGCATTAGTAAATAAAATCCACCCAGGACTGCTTTTGGCCCCTTATCCTATGGCCAAATGGCACGGCATGGCAAAACTTTTATCTGTACACCTCAGGTCTTTTCCACCATACTTTCTATGATTCTATAATATGAGGAAGAAAAGAAAAATAAGCTTCAACTAAAAAAATGTATTTTGACTAATAGGTCTTAAATTATCTGTATCAAAGGTGTGGCCATCACTGTACACAACTCAGGGAATCTCCAAGGGCACAATCGAATGGACAGAAAAGCTATTGCACCAGTTTACATGCTGACATAATGGTCTAGCTAGTTTAGAAGCTGCTGCTTTTGTGACACACATCTTTTTGACTGCTGAGCAGCTTTTAGAAATTGAGAGGGAACAAGAGGCCATCAAGATTGTCCTTATTCCAGAAGTTTAGATAGATTTTAGCTGATTAAATTTTAGCTGACCAGATACCCAGAATTCACCTCTACTCCTCAGGCTTCAGACTACCCCAAGCATTTACAAATGTAATTTCTAAAATATATTCAAAAACAGGATTAGTAAGCATCTCCATTACACTATTTTTCTAAAGCTCTATGAGGATTAAAACTTTCCAAATTAAAAAAATAATTTTTATATTACTGAGATGATTTTACTAGTAATTTAATATTATATTCCAATCAGAAAAAGATGACTCCTTAGGCTAACTTTTAATAAAAAACTAAATCATTCATATGTGCTAAACCTCTTTTCTATTCTTCATTTTAAATTTCATTACACCCATTTTAAGGGTAGAAACATTGGCAAGCAGTGCAACAAAACTTGCAGAACAACACAGCTAGACCAAACAGAGCAATAATTATGTGAAGCTTTCACCTGAACTAGTCCCATGTGAAGTCTTGTTGAACTTCAACACACCAATGTTTGTATAGTCAATAACCTTTGGGGTTCACAGTAAGGGAACTGTTGCACCAAGACTCACTTATATCTTAACAAAGAACAGGTGGTGGAAAGAACCTTCATATTCAGCCTCAAGAAGACAAGAACCCAAAGGAGAACAAAGAAGAAATTTTTGACAATGAGGATAGTGAAGCTGTGAATGTCCCATTCCTGGAAGTGCTCATGGCCAGGCTGGATGGAGCTTGGAGCAACCTGGTCTTATGAAAGATTTCTCTGCTCATGGCAGAGGGATCAGAACAGATGATCTTTAAAGTTCCTCTCCAACTGAAACCATTTTATGAAACTATGAGACCCTAACCAAGGATACTAAAAAGTATTAAAGCAGAATTTTCTACAATTTACATCTTCAAATACTGAAAACTACTCTTTAAGTCAATTTTCAACATATTCTAAGTAATATACTATGCTGAGTGACAATTTGTACTCCCAAACACCATCTAAAATAGAACAGCACCAAGTCATTTATCCAAAAGCACCAATCTAGCAGGATTTTTTTTTAATACAAGTAGTCCTCTATTTAAATTAAACTTAAGAACTTAACTAGTCTAGGGCCTGTGTATGCCTTCCAGTCAATTCATCTGTGAGAACATCAAATAAAACTCAGAAAGTAGCAGAATTTTAACGTAATTATCTTTATCAGGAACAGCTTATTTTTAAGACAGGGGTTGTCCAGCTGGAATTAACCACATAAGCCAAGTCTCACTGCTTAGATACATTCCAGATCTTTCGCCTGTCTGGCTTCTTATGAAAAAATTCTTCTGCTCCTTGCAATTTCTCTGGTTCAAACTGGCAACTTACTGGCTTTTTATATGAGGACCAAACAGCAAAATACTGTCCTACAGTTCACTGGAAATTTGTTTTGCTAGCCCAGTTAATTGCAGCCATTTGTCCCTCAGTACTGTATCAGGTAGACCCACAGTCCTGCACAGCAATGGCATCGTACATCACAGTCCCTGAACGCACCCACTGAGCTGCTTCTCCTAATTTTGTTTGGTGCTCTGGGGTACTCTCCAGGGTAAGACAAAAACAGATGACTTTGTTAACTGTGGATATGTGCCCTGAGTAGCTTTGAGGTTATTACGCTTATAATGCCAATTTCCAACCCTACAGAGCACCAGTTTCCATCTCTTTTATTATCTGTTTCCTTGCATTAGGCCTGCAAAGCCATCAGCACAAATATCATCATCATCACATCTGCACTGTAGCCAAGAGCTATTTGAAAACTCCTATGTGAACAGCTCTGGTAGACAGCAGGGATGCAGAATAAAGTTCATTCTGTTGCCTGCATGAGCACAATAAAAAACAACAGTGAGTAGCAACCTTAGCTTATTCCAAATTCCTCTCACTCCCTGTTTTTTAATAACACCTCTCTTCACGGCACAAATAAACCCAAAGCTACCATTCATAACAAGCTTTTCACTAATCTTATAAACAACAAGGACTGCCATGTTATATTAGAAATATAAGTATTTTTCCTTTCAGCTGCATCACACAGAATAGATACAGTGAACATTTGCAGATTTCTGGTTTTGTGGGGTTTTTTTTTTATGTCAGAAAATCAAAGAATGGTTTGGGTTTAAAGGAACCTCAAAGATCATCCAGTTCCAACTCTCCTGCCATGGGTAGTACCTTTCACTAGATCAGGTTACTCAGAACCCCGTTCAGCTTGGTCTTTAACATTCCAGGGATGGGGAGTCCACAACCTCTCTGGGCAACCTGTTCCAGTGCCTCACCACCCTCCCACTACAGAATTTTTTACTAATTTGTAATTCAAACTTGCCTTCTTTAACTTAAGGGCATTCCATCTTGGAGGGAGGGAAGAGGAAGGGGAAGGAAAAGGAAGGAAGTGGCAGAAGGGAGGAAGGGAGGAAGGGAGGAAGGGAGGGAGGGAGGAAGTGGCGGGAGGGAGGGAGGGAGGGAGGGAGGGAGGAAGGGAGGAAGGGAGGAAGGGAGGAAGGGAGGAAGGGAGGAAGGGAGGAAGGGAGGAAGGGAGGAAGGGAGGAAGGAAGGAAGGAAGGAAGGAAGGAAGGAAGGAAGTGGCGGAAGGAAGGAAGTGGCGGAAGGAAGGAAGTGGCGGAAGGAAGGAAGTGGCGGAAGGAAGGAAGTGGCGGAAGGAAGTGGCGGAAGGAAGTGGCGGAAGTGGCGGAAGGAAGTGGCGGAAGTGGCGGAAGTGGCGGAAGTGGCGGAAGTGGCGGAAGTGGCGGAAGGAAGGAAGAAAGGAAGGAAGGAAGGAAGGAAGGAAGGAAGGAAGGAAGGAAGGAAGGAAGGAAGGAAGGAAGGAAGGAAGGAAGGAAGGAAGGGGTGGAAGGAAGGGGTGGAAGGAAGTGGCAGAAAGAAGTGGCGGAAAGAAGTGGCGGAAAGAAGGAAGGGGCCCAAATCTCAGTTTTTACAACAGCAATATAAAAACAAAGCAAGAAAACAGGCAGAAATAGTTGAAAGTTCTAGCAATGAAAAATCATTCATCCTTCAAGACACATTTTTTATACTCTCATATATTAAACATTGGAATCAGTCTGGCAATTAAAAAAAACTTCTTAAGAATATTAAAAATGCATAGTTCACATTGACTCCAAGGAATGAAAAGGAAGAAAAGAAAGTTAAAAAGTAACACTTAAAAACTGAGAACGTTCTTTACATGTGCTCTCCTCTTTTTCAAAAAATAAAAAAGTCAACATTCATTTCATCTAAGCAGGGTTTTTTTTGCCAGTAATTTGAGATTTCACTACTTTAATAAACTACTACAACAGACATTGAAGAAGTAGATGCAAGTATATAATCTGTAAAACATTACTTGATCAGAATGAAAATATTAAAATATTTTTAATATTTTAATAAAAGTGAAAATATTAAAATATTTTAATAGTTTTAATAAAATATTTTAATAAATATTTTTAATAAAAATTTTAGCACTTTTGCACTGCTGATATACCTAATTTTAGGCCTATTAGACAAAAGTACTAAAAAATAAATTATATTAGAGCATAGCTAGAGTATATCCATCCACAGACAGATACAGAACTAACTATACAGCAGTTGAAATAATTTTCAGTGCATCTTCAGCACGTAACATGTGCAGCCCTCATAACATAAGAAAAAAAATAGCTAAATAAAAAATTGCAGTATCCTCAAGACACCGGCAAACATAAGCTTCATTCTCCTGATAGGAACTCATCATGTGCACTATCCATGGACTTGCACTTGAACTACAAACCTATTCATCTTTGATGTCTTCTATTCCATTTGGCCACCTGCAAAACTCAGTGATTACACTAAAAAAGGGCACTATATTACCAGGATATCCAAGGTAAAAGTTGCTCATTTCAGAACTGCGTGACAGTTTCTTGCAAACTGTATATTCCCTCCTTCAACAGTCCTGGAACTAGCTCCTTCTAGAGATGGAATGATTTATAATATCATTGATCACCTCCCTATGCAAGTCCTTTTAATATAGAAGAAATGACTGGCTAGGACCACAGCTCTATTGTGGATACATTAAAAGTCTTAGCACCCTGATAGCACTGAGGCATGGGCCAACCTTTCCAACATTCCTGCCTTCTAGGTTACTGCTTTTCAATCACAGAGGCACTTACCACTTATCCTGTGGCAGGTTTAAAGTTATGCTGCCTTTGACTTCATCCCCAAAGCGCATATACCCTAGGGTGGCCAGCGAGATGTACAGTGCCATGACTATTGCCATCCCAATGTTCAGTGCCTGGGGGAAACGTGTGCTGTCCTTCATTCTGTTTTCCAACGGCAGTACCTGGAAATACAGGGAGAATCAATCACATTCTATGTTCTCAGAGTAAAACTACTTGTCTCCCCTCTTTCAATGCCAACTTCCAAAATTCAGGTTATGTCATAAATAAGTAAGATTATTCTACAATAATGTTTTACTGCCTGGATGGTCACAATGCTTCCTGTACCCAACAGAAAAACTATGCTTATTGAAAAGCACTTATTTTGGTTGGAAAAAAGCATCAGTGTGGAATCATATAGCAATATTTCTGGGTTAGAAAAACTGCCAAGAGAAACTTATGGTGTTGAGATGAAAATATATAAGCAATGAGAGTAACATCAATTTTTTTGTGGCATCAAAATTTTTCAGAATCCAAGGATATTTCTCCTGTTCCTGTCAGGTATGCCTGCACTGTCAGCCTCCATCACAGACAAACCTACCAACATACAAGCTCAGCCTCAGCACACAGCCTCAGCCCTCCCAGCAAGGAATCTGGAGTCCATGACTACCAGAATGCAGTCCCATGCTCTTTTTCATCTCTCTGACAGAAACAGGGCCAGGCACACCAAGCCCTGTTTTTCCTAAACATAGTGCTTTGAGCCTCACATAGTCAAGCCATCTCACCAGGCCTGTCACTTCAAAGTGAAGACACAGGCGTTGCAACCGTTACTGCATGAAGTTTGCAGGGAATTGCCTTTTACTTTTACTCTAAAGCATTCAGAAAAATATTCTCAGTAAGGTCCAATTTAAGTTTTTAGACACCCACCCAAAATTTTCCAGGCAAGATAGTAAAACCAAGTGACAAGCTCACATATTGCTCTTCCCACTTTCAATTTCACCAGCAAAACAGATCATTAAAACATCAGCTGAAGGCACAGGGATACCCCTAGACAAGCACACTTTCCCCACCTCTTTCAGGAGAACTGTACAGTCATCTCAAATACTGAATATGGGATATAGTCCAAGATGAAGGCACATAATACTGTATGTCTACATCTAAGTGAAAAATCCAAGCTTCTATTGATGCCTTAGGATTTCAGCTTTTCTATTTTTCATATATTTGTAATCCTGCAGTTCTTTAGTGTATAATGCTAAACTCCATACAGAGTGTTAGTTACAGTTTTCCCATTTTGGTCAGACAAAACAATTCCTCTCTAGACCTGGGAATCAAGGACACCTTACTGTCTCAGCCCCAAGAGATGTAAACAAAAGTGATTTGGGGGGCAGCAAACTTGGGGTAAAATGTCTTCATTACCTGAAGCTGTAACTGGAAGATTAATCCCCAATACGCAAATGGACCAAACTTATAAAAGTATGGAAACCCATGACCTGTCATTCATTTTTGGATGTAGCTCCTGTGGGGGGCCTTCATCTGCCCTAAATGTACCTGAAGGCCCTTTAATAAATATAACCACTTTTTATTCACTTAATTTTTTCTGGCCTTTGTTTTCAGGTAGTCCCAAAAAGGCATCACTGTGATGAAATTAGCTAATGAAGATCTAAGCAATACAGACAGTGGAATAAAGTTCACAGTTCAGCTTATCTTTCAGTAGACATGCAGGTTATATTTGATGATGGCCCAGTTAATTAAAGAAGCTTGTCATCTCTGGTTAGCACTTATGTCATATTTAATACAGACAAACAGTCCCAGTGCAATAAGGTTGCCTTGTAAAAGCTAGTGTTCATCATACAAAATTGCTTTTTAATTGACCGAATATTTACTATTTAAGCAATATGAGTTATGAAAAAAGCAGATTTCATCCACTAATTAACTAACAAATTGATATATCTGAATTTCTGGCATATTATTTTCTATATGGTAATTATTCCTTTCCTCCTAGTCACCCACTGACATTTACTTCCTGACTTGTAGTAGCATAACACCACTGCCAGTCTATACCACATGGCTCCATTTCTCCTATATTTCAAATCCCAAAAAGTAATTTTACACTTGGAAACTGAGAGGTCCCTGAAAAGGTGCACATCTAGAGGCAATTTTCATTCCTATTCAATTAAAGTGCATTATACATGTTAACTTTATATATTTCGGAGCCTCCACTGCTGATGCTGTTCCTCCAGAAAAGAACCTGAACTTGGACTGTAACTTGATCTGGTGGGGAATGCAAAATTTAAACAAAGAAGAGTTTCAAAAATTAAATCAATTTTCAAATGAGTGTTGGGCAGCAGGAAGAATACAAAAGAGATGTGGTCTGTAACAGACTCTGACCAGGATATCTGCCTTTTAAATCTTTTTATATTTTAACAAAGTTGTTTTCACAGGCAGACTAGAATATCATAGAATTGTCTACCTGAAAATCAGTTCACAAATGAAGTAAAGGACTAGCAGCACATGCTAAGCTCAATGTTCTTGAGTCCAAAGGAAGCAGTGAAATTTTCTTTTTAAATTTCTAACTATTCAGAAATTTTTTTATCTTTAGCATTTAAACCCAACCAGTTTAGCATTTAAACCAGAAGACCCGTGTTTCTCCAAGGAAACAAAAACTTTAAAAAAATTAAGAGCAATTAAAAAACATTATAGGACAATGCTCTTAAGCATACACACCCTGCTTTTTAACTATCTACAAAACCAAATTTACTCATTAAATGCAATGAAATTATTTCCTGTATAGTTATGAGTAAATTAGAATAAAACATATCTATTTAAACTCATGTTCTCATATCATCATCCCCCTCTTAACATTACAACTTTCATTTTTGCTGAGTGTAAGGAAATGAGACACTAAAAGAAATACAGGATAATAAGACTGGTGGTGAGAGACACATTAACATATGTAGACCTTGAAATTATATTTAAAAATGCTAATTCCTCCCAGCTTATCCTTCAGTTAGTACCAGGACTACATGTGCCTCCAGGCTGAACAGATGAGAATGCTAATGCAGCCTTTTGTGCATCACTCAGTCCAGGTGAGAGTGTCCCTGCCCAGCTCAGCACTTCCCAGGTTCAAGCACCCTCTCTGAGCAGCAGCAGCAACCACAAGACAGTTGTCACTGCAGGACATGCTTCCCTCAGTAAAAAACTGATCCCCAAAGAAATCATGCAAATAACTTGAGCCAGGTTTGATAGAGTATCCAGTATAACCTACTCCAGGCAAGCTAAAAATTTCTGTAACTCATGGGATTAGCATCACACTGAGTAACAACCAATTACATGTATATTACCAAAATCACCCAGCTCCCTAAGCTGTTGAAGCCCATCAGGATCTAAAAGATCAGTGGAGTGTCCACAAGGAGACAGAGGCTGCCAGGAGATCCGATCTGAGCCAGTGCTTGTTCTGACACTGAGTCACTGGTGGGCAGCTACTGCATAGATCTTCACTGTAAAATTTTTTTCCAGTCCCTGCACAGCTCCTCTTGCAATGACTTCAGGAAGCCTAACTTTTCATCTGAATGCAAGAAACAAGGTTCTTTTCACAAATGCTTTTTAGTTCTGTTTTTACTGCTGCCTTTCTGGAACCAGGAAGTGAGATGAGTTCAGATTCAGTTTCAAATATACATTTTTTAACCTTTTTATTTAATGACTCTTTTCTGTGCTTCTGATTTCCATGCTCTGCTTCCTTCAAGCTCTTTCCCCTTCACACTAGTCCCTGTCATAGCCCTAAACACCTATGAAATCAGATATTTTAGACTAAGCTTAATCTTCTCATAATTTCTCAATTTCCATCCTTTTTTTTCCTCCTGAGTAAACGCTCTATCATTTTTCTCTGTCAGCTGCTTCACAGAGTTTTTCCTACAATTTTTGAGACATTTGCACATATCACTACTATTACACTCCTTGAAACTTAATACTAGATTGTTTTAGTTACAATCAACCTTTGGCTTCTTAAAATTGCAAAACAAGCACAGTACATCTTGCTTTAAATTCAAAACTACCCATAATTAATTGGCAAAGAATCATAACTGAATGTTTGAAATAACCTGGCTAATCTGATATCACCATTATGCAAAGTGCTTTCCCCTTCATTTCAAGCTGCTTGAAGTAGGTATAAATATTCCCAGTAATACCATTGCCTCCTCATCCCTTGCCTTGAATATCCTGCTACACTCACAGTCTTCCTGCAAATAAGCTGCAGGGGACTGCCTAATTTTAATCAGAAATCTCTACTGTACTTTTCATATAACTGCACCCAAAAAAACCCACAAGAGAATTCGACCTGCAGACAATCAGATAAACTTTTATTTAATTTTCACAGCCACTGAAAGCTAATCTTGTAATGGATAGCTTAAGAGCAGACGTGCTTAATGTTTAAATACATACAGTCACCTTTCTATTTCTCAGGAAATTCCACTAAAATGGCCACCCTTTATCCCCTGCACTTTTAAAGTAAGTATATCAGGTAGACAGCTGTATAGAAGTTTTGACTGGCTAAAGCTAGAGACAAATCAAGAATTTTGGAAAATTAAAACCAAAATATTTATCAATTTACTCAGGGAAAAAAATATCTCTAATCACGCCTTACAGCAGCAAAATAAAGCCCTTTTCAGACAAAGCAAAAAAGCTGATATCAAAGGTATTCAAGATATGCAAATCTAAATTAAACTACCTAACCTCCAAAGACAAAATATTAATTCCTCAGCAGACAAATGCAGTGCAAGCCTGGCCCATTCCTTCTTGTCTGCAGAAGGTACCAATGAATTCATCTGCTCACTGAAAGGTGGAATTACAACCACACAGCCTGTGGGGGAAAAGTCTGCAGAAAAAGTACAGCTACCTCAAGTAAAATAATAATAACAACATACATCATTATTATATTATCATGTTTGCTTGCTTGTCCTAGTGCATCTCCTCTTGTACTGCACAGAAAAAAGCCATGCAATATTTTGAGCAACAGGCTTCTATTCCATCTCTTTTAGATACACTTTTAAAGCTCACTCTCTTTACTAAGCTACAGAACATCACTATTTAGAACACGTACAATAAACAATCCAATTTTCCTTAACAGATCCCTCATGACTGCAAACAAAAGGGCAGCTACTATTACCCAAGGAAAAATGCAAGCCAAATGGTGACTGTACATCAATTTTTATAGTAAAAGTTTTATATGAAATAAATAAATCCAGAAGACAAGTTCTCACTACAGAACACACTACCGTCTGAAATCTGCTGAGCAATTACAATCACTCCGAAAACCAATCTCCTCAGACTCCAGTAAAGCCCCTTTCCACTTGTTTCACCAGGAAAAAGAATTACTTGCCTACATAAAAAAACCAAACCCAATCTACCACCCTATTCTGACGGCCTTGATTTAACAATGCTTGAAGGAATTGTGTAAATCTTACCTAGCTTGCTGTCCAAACTTTGCACTTTGCAGGGGGTTTTTTTTTCTTTTATTATGTTCAAGAGTTTATTTATCTCTTTATTATTACATTTGTTTAATCTTTACCTTGCTCTGAAATTTAACAAAAGTTTTGCAAGTTTGTGCATTATCACGCCCTATGTGACTTTGTGAAGTCAAATCCAAAAAATTTCTCTCCAATGAAAACTGAAAATGATAAAGCAGTATTTTTGTTCAGTCACCAATATTTTAAAATATTTTTAAATATCTGTCCTGTCAAAATCACTGAAGTGTTATATGCTGTTCTGGCCTTTACAACAGTATGTAGTTTTATCCAGCAAAAGATAAATGCTAATAGAAAATTACATTGCTAATTTATCAGACAGTTCCAGCCCCCAGCCACTTGGACTGTATCCTACAGACTATACAGTATTATGGTCTAAGATGTTCTGTGTAAGTTATGCTGGTCTCAAAATTTCCACAAGGTAAGTGATAAAAGAAAAAACTTCTTAGAAATGCAAGTGTTGCTGTAGGGCATTTTCAATGTACTGCAATAATACAGAAAGATGTAGTATATGATTGTGTATTTCTGGACTCTTTCTGGCTCAGAAGGTAAAAACAAAATTTCCCAGAGCTGCAATGGCACTTAAATTTTTATGCCAGCCAATGATCAAACCCACATTGAATTTAAGTCCCCTCAAAATAAGTTATAATGATTACTAAGTTCTCACCTATGCCTACCTGCTTCTTTGTAGACAAGAGACAAAAAATTTACAAACTTCAATCTGTTTCAATGCAAATGGTTTAAAATAAAATGTCTTCCCAAAAGGTCTTTTATCTTTTACCTGAAATGCTCCTCCACCCACACGTTGCTTCAGTTTCTAAGGGGACACAGAACAAAGCATACACATATTGCAAGGTCCTGCATGGGGCTGTGCAAATTTCATTACTGCAGAAGTGAAAAAATAAATTACACTGGTTTCCACTGAGGATTAATGAGTATGACAGGAAAAAAATGGGATTAACGACCTACAAAATTTTATAACTCTAAATACAGAAATTTCTCTGCCCTGGGATAAGGAGCCTTGAAAATACAGACATATACACTCCTGGATCAACATGCCCCCAAAAGAGAAAGTGTTTTGCATGTCACATCTTACATTTTACAAGGCCATCATTGAAAGAAATAACCACCCAATTCTGAAAAGAAACCCCAATCAATCCAAACAGAAGGAAGAGAAGACACTGACGATTTTACTTTCCTTAGAACAGTTCCATACAATTCAGCTTGTCCTGAAAGCAGCCCACCTTGACAGCTGCACTATTCATCACCTTTCCCATGACACACTCACACAGCTCAAGAACAACACAACGCAAAGAATACACCAAGTTAAGCTGAGGAACACACACCACATCACTTCCTGCTATAATCTTCTCACTCCAAATACCTTCACCATTATAACATTTTCCCTTTCCACCTCTCCCATTTCTTTTAGGATTCTTTCTTCTGCTGCTCCTGAGAAATCAGTATAATTTTTCAACCACAATGTTTATTAGGGAGCCATTACTGATGCCTGCAGGAGCATTCAGCAGTACATTATTAGGGTTCTCAACTCTGGCACAACATGTATTAATAAAAATTTTTAAGTTTAGGAAAGGTATTCTTCAGTGAACATTCAAGAACATTACTGAGTTAAAAATTCCTTTGACAAAATGATAGGTTTATTAATACCTAGTATTTGCAGCCATATAATAACTTTTTTTTTCCAGCTGCTGTCACCATCATCCTTTATTCAATAAATGTAAATTCATGATTTACAACAGATTTAACTTAAAAAAATAAACATTTTGGCAAAATATTTAAGAGGCAAACTAGAACTTAAACTTTATTTATTGTTACATAAAGACACAAGCATGTGCATACACTGCAATGCTACTTTCATCAATGAAAAGACTGCACAGAGCCTATTAGAGATGGTAAAGTTAAGATGCTGGTGATTAAATGACAGACATGAAAGTCTAAAACCAAGGATGCAAGTATTTATTCTAGCTAGCTGCTCTCTCCAGGAAAAGTTACCAACACTTCTGCATCTTCAGGGTTATCTTTCTCACATAATGGAGACTTACATTTAAACGATACTTGGAGAATTCCATACACTGCAGGTAAGTGCTCACTCAGAACATAACAGAAAGGAAATCTTATCCAACCGTCACAGCTAAGTTCAAAAAAGCTGCAGTTTAGAGGACTTACAGAATGGTGGGCCAGGGGAACAAAAAATCTGGCTCCAAAAAAGCAAAATAATTTGGATAAGTATTCCTGCCTGAAATTATTTAACTATGCTTCTTCATTATACATAACATCAGCATAAGTAGTATGGGCATCACTCTGCCTCTACTGCATGTATAATTAAGGCAGACACATCTTCCATCTAAGACAGGGTCACATCTAAAAGGAAAATTAGCTTCTGTACCTCAGTGAAACTGTGTCTCAGACCCCAAAACACACCTGCCATAAGCTGGCAAGGCAGAGCACGACAACTTGGCACTCTGACACTTGCTCTTTGCCCCCTTCTTCAAAGTCACCAACCACACAATGATTAAGAAAAGTTTCAGGCAAGTAAGCAGTAAACCTAAAATGCCTTTTTTCTGCAATTATGTAAATGCACGTGTATCTTAGTTTTTCTGTAGAAAAAGAAACATTTGAATGTTGCATGCATGTGTGTGGGATGCTGCTTGAAAGAATGTTATCCTGGGGGCCTTCTGTTTGTGTTATTAAGAATTGCTGTTAAAATAAGAAGTAATAAAAGTACAATATGTAAAAAACAATGGTTCTCCAGGGTGAAAGCAAGTTTCTCCATTCTCAGGAAATGCAGATTACTGGTAAGGAATATTTAACTTGCTAAAGAGATAATATCAAGTTGTCTGATACTTTATCAACATTCATCTGAATTGAGCAGATGTGTATTTTTAACAGTTTCTGATAGAAAGATGTTGTATCTGCTGTATCTAACAACACTCTCTGTTTCAACACATTATGTGCTCATCCTTGTTTCCTGATTTTGCACAGTAGCTACAACACACTCGCTGACAAAACACCTGAAATGCCCATTTACCATGTACGTTTAGTAGCAGGTCATGTCCACAGTCATCAAACCCAGTCCAAATACAAAAACATCCTCAGAGAATTCTCACCTTTCACATTTTGAGGATACAAGCCTTTGCAACATCAAAAAGAACACCAATGGAATTGATACACCTTGGTCCAAAGAGCTGATGCTGCTGCAAGTAGATTTAGATGATGTCAGGTTACCTGTTTAATGTCTGCCTCTGATAAATACAGTCTGGTGTTAAGGACAAGGGAAGCATGCCACTGGGTTTCTTTTTTTTTTTTTTTTTTTTTAAGGACAATACTAATCTGTCAAAAGAGTTTTTGACAATGAGAGGCTTTTATCTCAAAGCCACAGGCCTAACAAGCTCATCTGCATTACTTTCCAAATCCAAATAATGACATTTTAAAATGATAATCCACTTAGTTTTCTCTTTTTAAATCTCCTGGAATTGGTTAGCTGCTGCCTAATGTGATTCCAGAGCCTGTGTTCTGGTATACAAATACCACCCTATCTTCGGCTGCAAAGCTGTGATATCCAGGTTCAAAAGCAGTTTGAATAGACATCTTCAAGTAATAGGCCAAAATATAAGTAGTCTTATTTTCCAAACCTGAAATTAATGTTGGAAAGTAACGTTTTTCTCTTCACTAAGCTAATCTGTCTGCAGCACTCAACAGGAGGGAAAAAATTCATACTCAATTGTAAAAACTGCAGTTAATTTAGCATATTTGTATGTAATGGAGAAGGAAAATTATATTTCTTGTTTAAATATTATGATTCTATTGCATCCTTCTTCCTCCTGAAGCTTATTATATCACTTTCACATTTGGATTTGTTTTTTATATCTAGAACAAGAAACCCAAACAGACTTTTGATGCGAAATATTCATTAAGTGTAACTGCTATTACATAAACACAACATTATGCAAAGCTGTTACCTGCACATGGCAATGCTGCAGACAGAGCCTAGCCTGAAGGCGTTGGTTTACACCCTTCTAAAAAGGGCATTCAAGACTCTTAATTTCATTTTGGACAAACTTAGTCTGAAGTTACTTTTAATTCAGTAACAAAATCTCACATTAATTTTAAAATTTGGTCTACTCACCTCTGGAATATGAAACATGGTTCTTACAAAATAATGTTACATATTCTGTGAAAGACAGCTTCACTCTACTACATCACCCACAGCTCCTGTATTCAAGGAGTAGCATTGGTAATCTCTTCTGTTCTGTGGCCTGAACACCAGCCCCCTGATTGCCAGGGAGCATCATCTGGCACAGGGAACCCACAGCCAGAGAGAACCAAACTACAGAAGGAAAGCAGCTGCCAAATCTCCCAGCCTGTACACAGCCCTGTATTCAAAAAGGTTCACTGAGGGCTAAAGATACATTTTCTCCACTTTGAAATCAAGATTCTGCCCCTGAACCAAAATCTTCACTTGAAGGCTTAAACAAAACCAAATATCTTATATGGTATTTGGTTGCATCCACTTAGGAGAACTGCATTTCTGTTGCCACTGCTGTTCCACAAACTGAACTGATGTCACCAGCCAGTGGGATTTTCACAAAGTCACCCTGACTATGTTAAAGTCTAAACTTACAAGTGATGAAATCCCAAAGCATCTCTCAACACTACGAATGGTAACCCCCAGACTGACAGTACTGAGCTCTCAGCTGCTGTTTGCTACCTCGGGGTCACGGGGAGCCCTTGCTGCCAACTTCTCCTGTTCCCACACAGTAATGATCCCTACCCAGCTGTCAGGACAGCCACCATTTGCAGCAGCAACCTTAGACCAGTGTGGAGTAACCCCATTTTTACAGACATCTCTAAGTGGCAGCAACTAAATGAACAGCACAAGCAACTGACTGCAGCACTTCTTAATCCTGTTACAAGCATCACTCACAGTGTAGCATGAATTAACATTAATCAGCTCTTCAACAGCACGAACCTTACTCCTGCTACAGCAATTGTAGCAACAAAAACCCAACTTGCCTAGACTTTAGCAAATTGCCAAAATTGCTCAAACCTGCCATCAAGTAAAAGTCTAGATGGATCTCACAAGCAATTATGAACAGCTCAATTCATCACATTAATATCATCAATTCATCATATTAATTGTTTTGATTTTAATGAAATATATCTCAAAATAGTTTTATCATACTGGCTGATGTAATGTTTAAACTAGCTCTTAGTACCACCCAAGTGTTACTTTCTAGACACTACCTTGGTTTCTTGGAGATCCCATATTTCAATTATAAATAGTCTGTGTTTGAGTTTTTACAGACTCAAGGCAGTAAAATTGAGGTTCTTCAAGTATCTTTATTTAGGGATCAACTATAGCCAAAGCAACAATATTCCAAAATCCATACTGCTCATTTTCTTACAACGCTATGACAGCTAATCAGTCCCAAGATAAGGATAGATTTTAACCAAAACCCATGTTCACACACTCATCATCTGTGAGGCAAACATGGTCTCTCAAGATGAAGAGGAAAATTCTATTAGGAATCTGCTGAATCATTGCAGCTCTCTAAAACATGTTCCATTTAGTTAACAGGTCCTCTGTTTTATTAGTGTCACTAATTTCTATTAGTTACTAGTGAACTATGGTCATATTTTAAGAAATGACAAGTGCTAAACCAAAAGAAAAAAAAAAGTAAGATTTATGTATTTCGGAACAATGGGGTGAAAAAACCCCAAACAAATACACTGAGGGCAGTTTTCCTATCTTGTCACGTTCTGGTTAAGATGACTGCACCCGCCCAAAACCTCAGAATTTCATTGTCCCTTTTCATAACACCCAGTAATCAGGCAGATCTCAAGATGAGAACTGGCATAACACACATTGAAGGAAAAATGAGACCTCATAACTGTTATGCCAACTTATTGTATAAAATTAAGCAATCAAAATCAACTTTTCTGAGAATTAAGACCTTAAGGCTTCTGTTTATAATGCCATGTTCAGACAGCTTCACAGAAATATTAGATATTTGCAAGACATTCCAGAACAGAACCTAAAATCAAGTCTCTAAAAACAAGACCAAGATTACGCAAATCCATTTTAAATGCCTGCAGTCAGACAGAGTAGACTAAGGAGCCAATCTAATTAAATGGAGCTTTTTTTCCCCCTTACCAAAACAACTCAAACACACGGATATAGGAATGACAGTAAGACAGGAGGTAACAAAGTTACCACGCACCAGCTACACAACAGGTTTATGATGGTAACTTCCTCAGCTGTAAAAACTAGTTATCCATTAATTCATTCACCAAGAATTACATTAAATACTAATTATGCAAAGAGGAAATGTCTTGTCTTGCTTCGCTTCACTTACCTTTTTTTTTATTTCATGCTTCAACAACTTTCTTAAACATATGAAATAATTTTTTCTTCAGATTCTTCTCTATAGTGCATGCAAATGCAGCATAAGCATGCATAGCAAGCATTCTGCATGCCCAAAATATCCCGGAGAGGCAGGGACATCTTAATATCATTAGGCATATAAGGAACAGATATTAAGCTATAGATTTTCACTTTCACTTCAGTTTGTAAAGGTAGCCATGTTCTGTTAATGGTTTTGTGTAATGCAAGCACACACACAAAGTGCACTAAACCGCAATAAACATAAACATTTAATTAGTTTGCAAACACTAATAACAAGGTGAAAACTCAACCATGTTTTCCATCTGCTTTGAAGAGGGAGTAAATTATGACCAAGTAAAAAAAAGAGACAGCCTATGCAGAAATACATGCAATACATACATAACACTAATATCTAATAATATAAAGTAGTATTTTTACATTTTAAAAATTCAAATAGAATAAAGCCTACATCATTAGGCTCTTGAATAAAAGAAAAAAAATTGGAGTTCTTAAAGATGTCCTTAGTAACAACTAAGGAGTCAAACAAGCAAATGCTCTGAGCAGTTCTTTTAAGAGGTTTACATCAGAAGTCAATGCTGCTACTACTGATGTAAATTTAAGGAGCTGTCTAATTTGGGTTCTACTGTGCCAGAAAATAATTACAATAAACCAATTTCCTACCTATAATTCAATAAACTACTGCTACCAAATGATAAGCCTTCACCACCTTCCTGAGGCTTACAGAGCTCTCACTTGGGATTCCCTGGCTACAAATACCTGTGTGCTATGCAGTACACAAGCAAACCTGATAAAACTGGGACGTGCACCAGATCTACTGTGCATGAAACACACAGCAAGTGTAGTCTGTCCCAGGCAGACTATATAACCAAAAAGTTACAAGCTTAGGGTAGTCCAGTCTGATTCTCCGAGCCTGGGAAGGTTTTATCACCCAAAACCTGCAGGCATCAAATAATCTCAGACAAACAGCTGATTTCCCTAATGAAAATTCCAGATGACAAAAGGAAAGAAGTTCAGATACACCCAGATATATGGTAGCTAAACCTCTGAATAAATCATTTTTTAAGTGAGAAACAGTGGAAAATAGGTTGAAAACATACTTTTGTAACAGAAGTTAAAAGGATTTCCTATTCAGCTCTTCTGCCACTGATAAAACAGCAGCAAGGTAAAATCATCTGGTTTAAGTCAGAGTTGACAAATCCAAAAAAGAAAACAGACTTGAAAATCTTCTGTGTTGTATGAGTGACAGACAATCATTTCAGATTAACTGCATGCTGCTTTGGAGTTGTTTTAGTTTGAGTTTGTTCAGGGTTTTTTTGGGGGATGGGGCGGGGACAGAAGGAGAGGTTGGTTGGTTGTTTTTTTTCATTTAAAGCATACACTTTAGGCATAACACTTGCTTAAGTATGTAAATATATAACAAATAAAGTACATACAGTACTTTTTCCCCAATAATTTATGATCTACCATTCCCAGAAGCCTCTTTAGCTATGTTTTAAAATATATCATGTGGAACAAAAGTGGTTAACTAAAGAGAGGAAAGCTAATGTCTTTATAAATAATTTGATGGATGAAAGTAGGGGTGTTAACATCTTTGAAATGGGTCTTAATGTCTCTACTGGCTTTGGGCAGCAGGTTCATTACAGAGCCCCGACAGCTTGGCTCCTGAAACAGCCAAGTGGGCCTGCACAAGCCTGGACTTCTGAACTTTGGGGTAAAATAGGAGGTTCAAGGGGGAAATATGTGGTAGGCAGTTCAGGAAGGCTGTACCTTCCAAGCACCTCAGCAATGGGGAAAGGAAGAGGGCAACATGCAGCAGGGAGTTTGGGATAAAAGGAGGCTGAGCTCTCTGAAAGAAAGAAAACCTCTCAAGAGAGAAAACCTTGCAGGTGTGTGCCCCAGAGGACTCTCTGCCTTTATTTAAATAAAGATGCAGGACTCCTCTGTCTCCTTTTTGGACATAAACCTCAGGTGTTTGTGGATTTTCCTGACACTATTTGGGACTAAAGGCATTTTTGCAATTTGAGGCAGGGTTAAGCATCCAAGCCATGGGGATGTGTCCACAACTTTCACCTTATTTGACCAGACAAACTAATCCTTTTCATACCAACACAGGAGATTACTGCTTCACAAAACCAAAAAAACAACAACAGGAGAAAAACTGCCTATATCTCCAGCACAAAACCAGTGATTTTGAAGAGTCAGTGAAAAGCACTTACCACACCGATTCCTTCGAAAGCAAATACTGCAGTCCCAAAAAACAGTGGGTATTTCTTCCAGCCAACCACAGGTGGCAGTTTGCGAGGATCTGCTAGATCCTGAAGAAAACAAAGCAAAACAGTGCATTAGCTCTTCCTACAGTTTTGACTGGTGCATTATGTTATACAAAAGAAAACTCAGTACATGTTGACAGTGGTATATATGTTGCTATCTACAATCCCTGGTTTTCCTCCCAAACCTAGTCCTCTAGACACATTTATAGCCACCTTCACACACAGAAACTTGCAGATGTATTTATTCTAGGTTCTATCACTGTCACTAGAAATTTTCACATTTGAAGTATCACATTGGTGTGTATAAGGGAGCATCAACTAAAACAGAAGGGAAAGTGCACATCTCAAGCCTTATCTTCTGCAAACTTCTTAGTGTACTGCTCTTTCTAACCTGCTTTCATACTGCACATATATTCTCCATAACCAAAAGGAACACTAAAAGAATATCTCTTTAATACAAGCCAAAGTTCTGCAGAATGATTAATTACTATCTTACCCATTTTTTTCATAATTTCTCCTGCCTCCTCGCCCAGTCTATACCTCTCATTGCCTTTCTCTCACTTCCCACTCATCAAAATACATATTTTCATTATCTTAAATTAAGATGCCTCAAATATGAGATAAGGCTGCCTTTCAGAAACTGTCAGTCAGTATATATCTATCAGAAACCAACTGCCACATTCCACAAACATAACTTGCCACGCTGAAAAGAATAGATAATAAACTTTTTCATACTCACTCTAACAATATACTGGTAAATAATGACCAGGCTGACAGCCATGGACAGATTGGCAAGCAGTGAAAGCAAGGACAGGCTCTTAAGGTCACGAATGAAGACCAGGAGGACCAGGAATGGCAGGAAGCACAGCATGTATATTCGTAAATCAGTATTCCTTTTCTCAGAGGAGCTGCTGGTGGCACTAACGTTCATGGGAGCAAGCTTACTTTCCAAGAATCCTTCATGGACCTTTATTAAAACAAACAAAAAAAGCCAACATGTTAAATAGCGGTAGCAGTGAGTATATGGTCACATTGCTATTTTCCTACAGGGAAGTTTGTCTCTCTGCTCCACCTGGTGCGTGACAGGAACTTTGAGATCCCTGTACGTGTACTCAGTGCAGAGGGGAAGACAAGGCACTTCCAGTAACTTAAGGCAAGTGATGAAATGAGGGCTTGAAAGCATCATTATCCCACACTGACTGAAGAGGAGATTCACACATGCAGTCTAGATCAGAGTCCTTTCAGAAATGGAGAGTGTGGTAAACTGGAAGCAAGCCAGACAGATCTGGGCCTAAATCTCAGGAGTTTGAATTTTCCTAGGAAGAGTAAGTAGTTTAGATAATAAAATGCTCTTGCACCTGAGTTCAGTGCCTAACAACCTTGTGCCTTCACCATTTACATCATAGCAGCATACATACAAAATAATGTTAGAATATGAACATGCCTGTCTTTCCTTTAATTCAAATGAATTTTTTCACTCTTCACTTTTTTATTAATGAACATTAACTCAGTTTTAAAAACCATGACAGAATTGAGAGTCCTGTATCTAATACACTGATACAAATTAATGCCTATAAATTAAAAGTAGCACACAATGTGAAAGTGCACTAGGGTTTTTTGAACATAACATCACAAGAGCTGCATGTAGTGCAAATCAGAAGATTGAGTTTGGAACTATTTATCACTCTTACTGCTTCTTTTGGGAAAAAGTCAGTGTGGCAGCAACTGCCAAAAATTTGTTTTGTGGAAATTTACACAGCCATCTGTGCTGTGCACACAACAATCAAAACATCCAGAGCTGCTGGTTCTTCTGCTTGCTGCAAAACAAGAACAGTTCAATTTGGTTTAGATCTCATCATGCTGTTTCCCTTAGGTATCCTTTCCTTCTCTACCATTGTATTCACCATCTTACAAATTAGCCTATGACTGTACTTAATCTGCTCATACTGCATAAAGCCTTTGGTTTGATGGCTACAAAAACATACCTAGACAGTGAAAAAAAAAAAAAAACCAAATCCTTATAGCACAGAGACAAACAAAAACGCTAAACTAATATATAACTGAAATAACTTGCTTGATTTCCATTGTTTCAAACAATCCACAAATTCAGAAAGAAAGAATTAACTTAAAACTATTCTTTCTGTAACCAAAAGCACTGTACTTTTTTTTTTCCCAGAATGAAAAAGGAAAAGCTAAATGATACAATTCTGCAACTGCATGTTTGCCAGAAATCTCAGTTTATATGAAAACATCACCTGTCATTATGGAAACACTAATATTTTCTACCTTGCAAGAATCTAAAGTGTCACTTGCAAGACATTTAACATCTGGTAGTTTTCATTAAGATACCGTTTTTAGAAAGCTACAAAGAAGTTCTAATTACATTTAGAATTGAATTCACACAGCTACAATAACTTGACTTTGCCAAGCAGTAAGTCAAACACTTAACCAAATTACTTCCCTAATGCCACATGAAGTAAAGCTCTCTGTGGAAGCTTCCTGCTTTCCCACCAAACTTAAAACAGAAATGCCAAACAAGCACTTTAGGCCTTTCACTTTAACAGGTCTTGGGTGTTTACTTGCCTGCATGCACTTGCTGGTAGCCAAAGCAGCTCTGCACACAAGGACAGGTAAAAGAGCTTCTAAGAATCACAAAGTGATTTGAGCATATAAACTCTCTGCTACAATAAATATTTAGCCTAGCATGTCTTCAATTTATACAAATATCTGTAGCCTGATGAGCTATTAGAAAAAATAAATAAAACATTAATTCCTTAAAAAACCCAAAAAAAAAAAAAAAAACAAAAAAACTAGCAGGCAAGATACAGTTCAGGTTCTAAAATACATTTTTACAATACCACAATATAAACCAGCTTCTACTCAAATAATTTCAAGCATTCAAACACTTCAGTCTTTTCTTTAAGACAGAGGCATTCCCTTAGTACACATAAACCCCACTAGAAAGTGCCTGAAGTCAGAAATATTTTTTTTTCTATTACCACCACAAATTCCATTCAACTGGAGTTTACTGGCTAATACAGCTGGAAAATGCAGTATAAAATACTCTATAAAATTATATTCAAATTTTGGCCTACTGTGATTTGGCCTACTGCCCTGATGATGGGTGTGATAAGATCACATCTCCACATCGTGTAAGGTAAGTGTGGTCATACAAAATAGCCTTCATAATTATCTGCCTTTTACCTTCACAAGAGTACAGAGGGAAGCACAGAGAAAGAACATACTAGAGCTACACACAAACTCTCCCCAACCTTCATCAGGTGAATGGATACTGATGCACAATCAGCAAAACACAGCTGACTAAAATTCTCAGACGGTGCCTCCCTGGCCCTACTTTCCCCCCTCCCATTTGCATCTTTCAGAAGGAGTTATATTCCTGCAATAAATCACAACACTATAACCTGCTTTACAATACAGTAAGCATGGTAACCATTCTCCCTACATTGTTCTCTGCTCCAGAATTCTCTGGAGAAGGAAATGGAGGCCAAACAGAGTCTCAAAAACTTCATGACTTGCAGGAGCCTGTAGCAGGTCCCATTCCTTGAAATACAGTTTAAAGAAAGAAGTCAGGGCATCAAAGACATTCTAGCTGGAAGGGGAAAAAATAAAATATAATGATGAAATTATGAAATTCTTAACCTGCTCAGTACAGATTACTATTCTGCATTAACCAGATTTGCAGTCACAGCAGTCTTTACTCTGAGATAGGAACGGCACCTACTTTTATGGTTTTTTACAATTTTCTCTTGTCCTCCCATTTGACCTCACCAAGTAGAGAATTTGACTTTATTTTCTAGACAAACCCTTTGCAGTCCTGGCTGCTCCTAAGTCCTCCAAAAGCCACTTCTCCAAGTTGAGAAAGCCCAGTTTCTGCAGCCCTCACAGGACAAGCGCCTCAGCCCAATCATTTCAGCACGGTCCCTTAAATTCACTTCAGGCTGTCAATGGCATTCCAGTATTGAGGATATCAAAACTCAGCAGGTATGGTCTAACAAATGGGTAGTAAAGTATGACAACCACTTCTCTCCATCTACCAGCAATTCTTCTGTTCATACAACCCAGGATGCTGCTGCTTTCAGGGGACATTGCAGGCTCTGAATCTGATGACACAAACAGCTTTATTTCCCCCCCTGCAGCTAGTTGTCTGTTCATCCATCCATCCATCCCATAACAACCTTTCTTGGATACAAGGATATTGTCAGAGACATTATGGAAAAACTTGCTAAATTCAAAGTGGCATCTAGTGCTTTCTCATCATGTACAAATTAAGACTCATGGACACAGTTATACTGACAAAAATGCACAAGAGGACACAGTTTCTTCCCTTTTGTGGCCATATATACCTTTAAATCAACTTTGTATCAAGAGAGCAGCTTTAGCACCACCAGTCAGAGCAGTACCACTTACAGGCTTAGGCAAGACCAGAGAAAATAGCCTGCAAAGGTAGATTTTGAGATGTGACAAAAATGGAATCCTATACATTAACTCAGAAGAGGCACACCAGATAAGATCCAGCAAGGTTTAATCCTGTGGGAGAACTAAACAAACAGGCACAAGTTCTGTGACACGCAGAAGAAAGCTGGTTGGAAAGGAAAATGCAAAAGTTATAGAAAGTAAGGATCACTACCCTCTCTCTTCAACTGAAGCAACGGCTGTGGGATATCTGACAGCAGAGTAGCAAAGGAAAACTGTAATGAAGATGAGATTATACTGACTTTTTCAGGCATCATCATGACTTTGAAAGTGTTTTTCTAAATTTTTCTTTGAAAATTTGATCAGACAACACTTAAAACTGTTCCAAAAGTATCAAAACACAAAACAGCAGGAAGAATTATGGATTTTTAAACTTTCTCATGTGCTGTTTAGTTCCATGCAAATCTACTGATGATTGTGTTAAGATGCACCTTCTATCTAACCCAGTCTCCTAAACATTAAGATTAATATTACCTCAGATTCCTATGCTGGACAATAATCACTTTCAATTTTCTGCTGCTCTCTGCTAGTGCACTACTGCATATGGCAGCCATGCTGAGCCAAGAACCACCACTCCATTTAACTGTCTTTTTTCTGAACAAAGCAACATAATCTGGTGCCAAACATTTCCCCAAACCACATGAGGAAATATCATTATGGTTTTAGAAAGGAAGCACATAAACACTGAAGTCACTAAGCATAGTGATACCCCCAGAAAAAAGAATTCATCAGGAGTTACTTCAGTTACTCAAGCATTAATTTACCACGCTGGTGTGATGTCTGAAAAAGTTTTTTTCACTCATTTACAAAACCCAAGCATAGCATTCAGCGGAATACAAGAAGATCAAACATTGTGCAAATCTAGGTATCAAGTTTCTTCTCCACTCAGAAAACTAATGCACAATTAGAGACTGCAAAACATTCAGTTCAACCAATGAAACACTTCCTTCTTACAGAAACTATCTGAGAAGCAAGAAATAATTCCATGTCCTTAGTCTCTTCAACTGAGACCACTGTTTCTTTGCCTGTATCCCAAACCACACTCTTTCTGTCATGCAATTTTATGGACTTTTCAACACCTAGTGAACTCAAAACAGCAGTCCTTGAACTCATTGGGTCCTCCTAATTTCTTCCTTACTTAGCTCAGAGCAACAGCCAGTTCAACAAGGCCAGATCTGGAACAAAATCAGTATATTATCAGAGAGATAAAGACTGTATTATAACCCTGTAATTTTGCATGAACAGGCCAACTAAATGTTTCACAGCTCATTTACTTCTGGCACTTCCCTGAAACTTAATACTGCACTTTGCAGCATTTTTAACACATCCAGTTTTATGACTAAGCACAATTCCCAAAGTTTTGTGAGGCTTTTCCCTAAAAAATTGAAAAAAAGAAAATCAGAATTCCATTACATAATATGCTACTGATAGGTCATCTTCAGGATGCTACAGATCTTAAAGAATGCTCACAAAAAGCTGAACTTCTCACCTTTATCAGCAAACAATGAAAGAGGACACTTTTGCAGAGAACGCAGCAAACATTCATGAGAAAGCTGATAAATTTTCCCTCACTAAAAAAAGTGGTCAGGCATTGGAAGAGGTTGTTCAGGAAAGTCTTGGAATCACCACCCTTTTAAGTGTTCAAGAAATGTGTGGATGTGGCAATTGGGAACATGGTTTATTGATGAACATGGCAGTATTGGTTGATCTTAATAAAAATCTTTGCAAAACCAACCTTCATAATTCCATGACTCTGTGAAGTGTCAGGACTCTTGACACAGGGTCTTCTGCTGTCCAAGCAGGAAATGCAAAACAACTATGGCATGAAAGGAGACCATGCTTTTTGAGCATAGGTTCTTTTTTTCTATCCCTGTGTGCTCCTTCCCTAGCCTTGCTGCAGTCAGCCCTCAAGATTTTTGTTCCAGCTTCACTGTTCTTCTCCAGTCTGAAACACTTTCACCCATAAGCCTCTTATTACATCCTACCAGAGTTAACCAGAACTTTTGTCACCAGTCTAAGGTTCTTTGGTACTCCTGGAAAATATTTTTCCTTAGGAAAAGCCTGATTTGCTATTCAATATAACTGAAAATTAGATCTTGCATCATAGTGTCTGGGAAATGCTAATTCAATGCACAAAAATCTCAGTGTAAGTTTCCACCACTTTCAATGGGCTTAATTTGCACACACCAACATGCAAACATGATCAGAAAATACAGATTATAATGCAGATGTATTGGTCAAGGTGTGCTATCAGTAATATTTTTACTATGTTTTTCCTTCATCTCAGTTCTCCCCTTCCTGCCCCCCCACACTCCCTCTGTCCACCTTCCCCATCCTTTCACCACCCCAAATCATTAGAGATTCAGGCTGTACCAATTTTTGTTCTTTGGTGCCCTCTACGGGACTGATTTCTGCAACGGAAAGTCGCCAGGAAGAAACAAACCAGAGTTCTCCCTCACAGAAGAGCAAGCACAGGGCAGTCTAAATCAAGTACATTTGGAAGTGGCACTTCTGAACTGCCAATGACTTTAATCCACCCATCCATAGGGTCCACGTTGTAGGTCTCTGCAGCTACTGCTTTTGCAGCAGTTGCCTTCCTGCTTTCAATGTTTCCTCAAGAAAACAGAAACTTTCCTTTCCTTTCCCTAAAAACATTTCAGGGGTTTTTTTTTCCCCAGTCTACAAAAGCCAAGGTCAGTAAGTGTTCAGTCTCATCTCTTGCCTAAGGCCACAGCATATACATAACCAGCTGATTAGGTAAGTACTTGATAAGAAGGGCTTTAATTTAAACTTGCATTACAAGGCATGCAATAAAGATCTCATTTCATAAGGCCAGCAAAATGACATCAGATAGTATTTTTAGCTTTAGAGACAGATTCTGAAGGTAGGAGTGTAGTTTTAAAGGCTGGTATTTTTTTTCCCCTCACAACACACAAATTACAGAGTACCCAGCTTCCAAATACACAAATTTTCCTAATTTTGAGAGATCTTCATCCACAGAACTTGGAACACTTCTTAAACACTATATAAATACTCATCCACAAGGGGATGAAAAACCCAAACTATCTTCCATGTGCTAACTGCCAATGGGGATACCCTTCTTCCCAATTAAATTAAGGTAAGCTATGCCAAGACACCTGTTGCCTCCCTTACGGGTAGAGTAAGAATCCATATGGACAATTAATGCTCAGCAACCTACCACACCTTATTCCTCACTTCATTACTCACAGGAGCATACACAGAATCAGACAGACACAGAAAATTTTGGGTTGGAAAGGACCCCCAAGATCACTGAGTCCAACCTTAATCATCACCTTGTCAATGACACCATGGCACCGTGTGCCTCATCCAGTTGCTTCTTCAACACTTCCAGGATTTCACCACCTCCCCACACAGTCTGTTCCAATGCTTAACAAACCTTCCCATGAAGAAATTCTTCCTGATGTCCAACCTGAACCTTCCCTGGCACAACTTCAGACTATGTCCTTTCATCCTGTCACTGTCTGCCTCAGAGAAAACAACAACCCCCACCTGGCTACAGCCTCCTGTCAGGCAGCTGCAGTGAATGATGAGGTCATTCCTGAGTCTCCTTCTCTCCATGTTTAACACCCCCAGCTCCCTCAGTCACTCCTCATATGACTTACTCTCTAGCCTCTTCCCCACTTTCGCTGCCCTTGCCTGGACTCACTCCAGCACCTCAATGTCTTTCTTGAAGTGAGGGGCCCAGACCTGGACACAGAACTCGAGGTGCTGCCTCACAAGTGCTTGTATAGATAGAGGCCCAATGAGATTCAGGCTCATTAAGCTTTATGATAACTGACTAACCATAGTCCCCTGAGCAGAAAACACAGCAGAGCACACTGGCAGCGTCCTGGAACTGTAAAAAGATGAGAGAGCACCACAAGCTCAACATGCCTGTGTTTGAGCATCCATCCTGTGCTGGCTGACCCTCCATGGACCACGTGCTCACACACACAAACTGCTGACTGCAACTGCCAAGTGTGCCCTGAGGAAGGACCAACACCCACCAGGACCCCATCAAGAGAATCCCCTATGAGAAAGAGCTTGGAAGGACTGGAGAGCAAGAGACAAAGAAGGTAAATGAAAGCAGAGGCAGTGTCACAAAAGTGCCAGGCATGGTTTTGTTTGCTTTTGTCAGTGATGGATGCAGTAGGGAAGCAAAGGGGTAGTTGGGTTTTATTGAAAGGTTTGGGGCTGCTTGCAGTGAGTAAAGGGGTTTGGGGTTGTGAGGATCCATTTGCAATGTTTAGTTGACTTCAGCAACTTCGGGCATAAAACTTGAAAGAAAAAGATGTGACCAAATGCAAAGCATTCACAGAAGAGCAAAAATAATTTTAAGATTATATCATGTCTCCCCTTTATTAGATAGAGGGGAGACAGGATAAAAATATTCAAAAATATAAAAGGTGTCCACAAATAGAAAAGAATAAATTACTTATAGCTAGAACATGAAAAAAAGAACTTACAATATCAGTAAGAAATCTGAAGCTTCTGTAAAGAAGCAGCTGTCTAACAGATAAAGAAAGCATTGGAACAGACTACTGAGGAAGCTGTAGAAATGTCAATGTCAGGCATTTTTTGGAACAAAAATCAGGATTCATTTAGATACAGTGGATTCTGTGAATAGAAGGGACTAAACAAGAACCAAAAAAAAAAAATTCCAGTTATGTGAAAAGGATAAAATATGCCCAGGAGTTTGGAGAGAAAAAAAAAAGGAAGTCAGCAGAAATCCTAGCAAAAAAAAAAAAAAAATTCTGGGACAACTGGCTCCTACACCATTTTAGGCCTTATTTTCCATCATTTCCACAATTAATTTTTAAACTCAACAAACAAGTCAGAAGGAAATACACACTTTCACAAGAGCTGAATTTAGTTCACCTTGCCCACTGCCCCTTTTAACCAAAAGCTTTATAGGAAATAAAAGTGAGGGAAAATGAATCTAAACCCATAACTGCTTTCATAAGGCAGCATTACTCACTTGTTTCACATTTTCTGCCAAGAACACAACATAAACGCCACAAAATCCCAGCTGTGTTATCACCAGGAAAAAGTCCACAATACACCTGAGGAAGAAAAAACAAACACACATTATACTTAAGAGTATATTATCCCATTGCTACCTAATATGCAATTACTGCTCCTTTTTAAAGTAGTCAAAATGCTAGACTCAAATGCCACATTAATCTCACAAGCAGTGCAGTGCAGGTTCCTCCTCTGTCAAAACAAGGAGGTGGTCATTGAAAGAACACTGTGGCTCAGACTGTTTTTGAAAAAAGTGATACACAATGGTGACCTGAAGACAGACTGCAATGAAATTCTGCTAGAGTCAAGCACAGAGCAGAGATCTGTCCCAGAGAATTGATTTGCTGCAGCACAGGTCTCTAGAGACCCCAGTGCCCATTTGAGACTTGTAACTCTTTGGTGTAATAGAAAATTATATACCAGAGTATTAAAAAATCTATCAGAATTATATATCATTATAGATCAGCACAAACCAATTTTCCCTCTAATTGAGGTCTACTTCATGCCTATGAAGTCATCACAACATATCTTAAAACACTAGCTCACTAGCAAGATGCTGCATCCTTGAAAGTAACAGAAATATAAAAAATTCTTCCACAAGTGAGGTAAAAACCATTTTAAATTAATGCTGAGCAATGTGTCTGTTTCAGATTCACAATTTCCCTACTGTGCAGTCATACCGTAAACTCTACAAACAGCAACAGATGGCAAAGAAAAAATAACATGGTTTTTTGTAAAAGAGGGATAAAATATTTAACAGACACAACAAGCCATTTATATCTTCATGTCATTATTGCAAAAACAGTAAATATTTCTCCATTATTTGTATGTTGTATTTAAACAGGAACCAAAGAATTGTTTTGCTACCTCTCAGAATACATACATTGAAATAATTAACATTTGCAGTGTCAACCTGCAATGCAGAGAAATGTTGGGAAAAGAGAATGAAAACTTAAACTACTTTACTGCATTAGACAACACAGAATGCATTTCTGGTTATAACACATCTCTTCCTATATTACTAAACAGAATTCATTTTCTTCAGAGCTCTTGTAGAACTGAAAATTGATATACCTAATAAAGTCAGACATCCTCCCATCTCACCATTACCAGCTGGCAGGAGGAAATTACAAATAACACTGCATAAGAGCATTTTTAAGGAAGGTAAAATCTTAGTAAAATAGAAATCTCCTAATCATTCCAAGTGCAGCCATTAACTTTTAAAAATTAATTTATCCAATTAGATTCTAGTTCAAACTTACCGGCCCCAAGAAGCTCGTTTCTGAAGAGCAGTCAGGGGCCCCACTTCCATGGCACAGCTGACTGTATCACTATATCCCAGGGAAGACTTCTTCATCCTGAAATCAAAAAGTGAAGAAAAAACAGAGTTACCAGAAACTATGATGACCCAGAACCCTACTTTGATAATACTGTTGGTCTTGCATGATTATACCATCTTGTCACCTGTGGCAACACTCTGCTGCTGAATTTCAGAGGTATGGTTTGGGCTTCTTTACCCCAGGAAGGGCTATTTAGCACTGGGCAAGCATGTGAAACACAGTGTTGCTTCCCCCCAGTTCATCAGTATTAAATGAGTTTCTTACAAAACATGGGGTTTTTTTGATAAACTACTTCAAAATCATATTCTTATTATGTGACCTTAAGAAATTAATCTCAAATCTAAAAGTTACAAAGAACTTAAACAGAATCCAACTCTTGATGCACAAGCAGTTAATCACAATTGATTCAACGATCTTAATTCAGTCATGAACTTTAAAGACCATTCAAAACTACACAGGAAAAATTCAGGAATGACAGGGACCGTTCACGGTACAATATCATATTAATCTGGTAAAATAGATTTTCCAGCTACAGGGACATTAATATTTTTGTGATTCTACTCAGTTCAAAAGTTCATTGCACTCTGCAACATGAGACCCTCCCACTGCTTCTCTTTAACACTTGACAGTACAATAAAAATGTTTAATGAAAATCACTGCTAATCAAAATTCTCTGTCAGTCAAACCTGAGTAACTGCTTGCCCACAGTACTGCACGTGTCACTTGGAGGAATATTTAATATTTATCTGCTCAATAGCACCATTTTAACACATTCCTTCAGCACTACAAATTCAAAGAATCAAGTTGCCACAATTCAGAGACAGAGCTCACATATAATCATGAAACACATTATCAGTATTTCTTAGTTTATCTTTTACTCCTATAAAGTACTTACAAACTGGGTATTCATAGATTATTTACATTTTTCAAAGCCATGAAGACTCAGAAGCTCTATGAATATAAAGAAGGACTTAGGCAATTAAAACTGCCAAGAGAAAGACCTGATTATTTGCCAGCAGGGAAGAAGGTACTGGGAAAACCAAGTTAAACCAATCGCATTTTGTGTATGAGCAGAGAACAAATACATTTTTTCAATGTGTTGCACAAAGCATAGCTATTATTACTAGGTGCACACTAAGAACTTCTTCTAAACTGACAGGAGAAACTGTTAGAATACCAGAGTATTTTGCAGACAAAAATCACAAAAAGAAGAGAGGAATTTAAAAAAATTACTTTCAACTCAGCAACTGTATGAGTAGTTCCACATTTACCTCTGACATAGAGAGTGGCTGCAACGTACCAAGATGTGCATACAGTGAACAGATATAACTCCTATGAACACAAGGCTGACTGGTCCAACCTGGTATGGAAAAAAAAAAAAGGGATGACACAGGAAATACAGAAATTTTCATGGAAGTATGCTGGGGAGAAATCTTTACATGAAATTTATTGTTGTAGCAAACAAAGTAATAATTAAAAATTTTTCACCCTCATCAGGTTGCTGCTGATGATGTTTCATGTCATTCCTTATTTTCAGTTCACTACTTAAGAGAAGGCTGTTCAGGGGTTATCAAGCCATAAGTACCAAATGAGTACTTCACTCCTCTAACTGTTTCACTTGCCAAAAAAGTCTGTCAAGAAAGAAGACTGCAAAGACTGCACAATTCAGTAGTTTGAACCACTTGAATGGCAATAAAAGTTACAAGCTCCAGACAACTATGAAACTAAATCATTTGCTTCAGAATAGAAGCTTGACCACAAGTCTTCACAGAAGGAACTTGCTTTACACACATGTAATTTTCACTCTCAAAATGAACAACCTGTACTATGGAATTACAGAATTATTTAGTCGTAAGGTGAAAATTTCATTTGATTAAATTTACCCTGCCCTAGGAAATGCACTGTTTGTTACCAGGTATAAACAACCTGGGCTATGCCCTATTTCTGCAGAAACACTTGATTGATTTAACAAGCTGATGCTTCATCCTAAAACATGCAATCAGTCTCTAGAGAAGTCTGTACAAAGATAAGACAACCCCATAGAAACAATTCCCATGAGACATCACAGGAGTCTGAGTAAATCAAAATATTTCTTTTTCTTTTTTTCTGACAAATAAGCATTGAGATTTTAGTTTTTCAGGACATATATCTGTAAATCTTTCTAGATGATTTTTCTAGTCTATGAAAAAAGACTTCTTACCACAATGCCAGCGTTTTTTATTGCAAGCGGAAGACCAAGAAGGCCAGTTCCGATGTTTCCCTTGAGGAGGTGAGTCAGTGTTTGTATAAACCTGAGGATAAAATGTCACATTAGAAGTACACATGGATGGGGTAGAGCACAAAAACAGAACCTCACCCTTTCTCTATAATAAAATGATAAATTTCAAGTTTCAACTTGAAATTTACAGTGGTCCGGCTATTTTAAAGAAGTGCAACACATTCAAATAATGTTTTTATTCATCCTTACATGTGAGCACCCTCAAATAGAACACACAAGTCTGATCTTCAGTTCTTTACTCCAGCTTGTGAGATGTTAATTTCTCAGCCATTTCATAGTTCTTTTCATAGTTATAATCACTTTATAAATAGGAACCTTGAAATATTTTACAGCCAGTACATTGTTAGCTTCAAAAAAAGTGAGAACCTACTCAAAATGGGATGCTTTTTGGGAGAATTATGCAAAGTCCTTATGTATAACCACAAAACTGTTCTGCGGGTCCAAGAAGACCCTTTCAGAGTTCAGAAAACTGCTCATAAGAAACAAGACAGAGGCAAGAAATCTGAACAAGCTGATGATTAAGATTAACACATACGTAATGCCTTCTTCATTATCAAGCTGGTAGTGCGCCTTAACTGGCAGGAAAGTATTTTCATGCTCTTCATCTGAGATGCCATCTGAGTCTTCTTCATCAATTAAAGGCTTCATTACTTCCATGCCTGTACAACAGAAGCAAAACTACATTAGCATTAGAAACAAGTTTACAGTTCAGAAGACATGATTCAAACTTCCCATACAATGAGGTTTTAACATGTTCCTAAATACAAAGATGATTTAAGCAGATATATAGAGCACAAGCTTGCATAGTCTCTCTCTTTAAAGTGGCACACCATCTCATCATCACTATTATTATTATTACTATTATTATTATTATTATTATTATTGCCAAACATTACAGTTTTTCATTAAGAAAAGCAAATTTTTATCATGAAAATGTCACTGGTTTAAACCACTTGGCAAGCTAATGCAACATAAAGCATAACAGAAAAGTCATGCATCATTACAAAAGGGTAAGAGTCACCTTAAAACTGGTAGTTACTTCAGAATTAAACACTAAGTCTGCATTCAGAGAGGCAAGACAGATACCACAGAAAGTATCTCCATTCATTGAAGAACCAAAAAACAGGAATCAGGTTGCATGCTTTGAAAACTGCAATTTCCTGAACCTTTTAAACTGGCATAAAATTCCAGCTAAGTAACAGCACCAAGTAACAGCAAGCAGTCAGTAGTGAACAAAATTGCCTTTCAGGCAAAATGAACATCTTATGCCAGTTTAATGTTGAGGAAATTACAACCATTTTAAATTACTACAGTTAAGCAAAGCAAATCCTGCCAAGAGCAAAAAGATTATTTACCCTACACTTGCCTACCACAGCATCCATTCATAAAATATGTTGAATAATCTCAAGTTTCATAACTTTCACCAAAAAAAAAAAAAAAAGATAAATCCCTGTAATGCCAACATTCTGTATTAAAACAAGCAAACAAAGAAACAAACCAATACACTACATTTACATTTACATTACTAAGCAGACATTTAGTGTCAGGGTTTTGGTAGTAATAGGGCTACCAGGAGTGGCTTCAGTGAGAAGCTGCAGGAAGCATCTCCCAAGTTAACAGAGCCAATGCCAGCTGCTTCCAGGACAGATCTGCTGTGGGACAAGTCGAAGCCCATCAGCAATGGTGGCAGCACCTCTGCAATAACATAGTTCAGAAGGGAAAAAAAAACTGCCAAGCAGCTACAGCTGGAGAGTGGACTGAGAATATGTGAGAGGAGCAGCCCTGCAGACACCAAGGGCAGGGCAGAAGGAGGGGCAGGAGGGGCTCCAGGTGCTGGAGCTGAGATCCCCCTGCAGCCCATGGGGCAGCCCGTGGTGAGGCAGCTGTGCCCCTGCAGCCCATGGTGCAGCCATGGTGGAGCAGAGATCCACCTGCAGCTCCTGGAGGACCCCACAGTGGAGCAGCTGGATGTCCAAAGAAGGCTGTGACCTCAAAGGAAGCCCACACCGAAGCAGACTTCCTGGCAGAGGACTGGTGGCCCCATGGAGAGAAGAGTCTAAGTTTGGAGCAGGTTTGCTGGCAGGTTTGTGACCCCATAGAAATCCACACTGGAGCAGTTTCCAGAAGACTTCCTCCCATGGGAGTGGAACATGGAAACATGTTCCACACTGAACATGGAAAGAGTGTGAGGAGTTCTCCCACTGAGGAGAAAGAAGCAGAAGAAACAATGTGGTGAACCGACCACAGTCCCCATGCCCCATCACCCTGCACAAATGGAGGGGAGGAATTACAGAAATTGTGAGTGAAGTTGAACCTGGGAAGAATGGAGAGATGGGTAGAAGGTTTTTTAAGATTTATTCTTATTTCTCATTACCCTGCTCTTATTTGACTGATAAGAAATTCAACTAATTTACCCAAGTCGAGTCTGTTTTGACCATGACTGTAATTGGCGAGCGATCTCTCCCTGTCCTTTTCTCAACCCCTACATAAGCATTTTGTTACATTTTCTCCAGCTAAGGAGGGGAGTCATAGAGTAGCTTTTGTGGACACTCAGAATCCAGCCAGGGTCAACCCACCACAGCCATTAAACAAATCATTAAGGTTTTTATGAAGTCTTGGAGATGTTTAACCCACCAGCAGAGCGCTGAAGCCAATGCTAAACAACTTCTAAAGAAAAACTGTAGAACAACTGTAAAAATCCCACAAAGCAGAAAGCAGCTAATCCAAACCCTTAACATTAAATCATATACCTCAAACTCTCCTGAAAACACCAAAGGGTTGTCAAAATTTCATGTCTGAAAAGCTGAAAGCCCATAATGAAAGCACTTGACAGAAGCAAAGATGCCCAGACAAGAGCAAAAATCAGAGGTCAGAGACTCAGCCAGAAAATACACTGTAAAGCAAATTTATTCTCAGTGATATTCTAATTATACAAGTCAGGGTGGACTTCACCACATTTCTGTACATGGCACATGGTCTATGAATTGATCAAAAGAAGGATCACCAGAGTTCCCTCCCACTGCTCCCACAGCACTGTGCTGGCTAGTTCTTGAGGATGCCACAACCATCCTCCCCCTCAGCTCTGAGTCCCTGCTGGGCTCATTCGATGCTCACAAAGACCTGCATACTTTAGTTCTGGAGAAAAAGTTTGCCTCCTCAGGGATCAGAGGGAGCAGGAAGTTTCATCCAGTGAGCAATTAATTAGGCTGATTTTCATTCTTTAAGGTATTGATTCTTAACTAACAATCTGAAGGAACAAGCCAAACTACAAGCATGCAAGTCTGTGATCACATGAAATTCGACAACATATAAAAGAAATAATACTTAAATTTATTTTCCAGTTTTGTCTTCATCACATGTTGTAGGATACTCTTCATAATGCTAAACAATAATGACAACACACAGCAAGTAAGGCTCTTATTTAGCACTAGCAGAGGACCAGCATGACCCACAGGACCCACAGCTTTGGTGAGTATCAGCAACTGCTCAGTCAATGGAGAAAAGTAAAATTTTCTTCTTTCATTGAAACCTGAGACTGGAACGTTTGGGATATACATACATCTACACTGTTTACCATGCAGCCAGATGACACACAGAAGACTCTGAACTTTATTCAAACATCCCATTTTACTTTCTCTCCCAACTTCCTGATCTATCTTCTGATCACAAAGGTAGTCCTTTAAGAATAGATTTAGATATACTCAAGCATTGCCCTCATCTTTCAAGTAATTAAATTTTTCCTAACACAAGCTATTTTTCTTCTGAAAAGTCATGTCCCCATGCTTAAAGCCATCTAGTCATCTCAGGGTTATTGTTATCACTGTCCCACTGCCCCATTCACCCACTTCCTCAGAAATGGCTTAAATTAGACCCGAGAACATCCATTTCCAATATGCATACTAAGGCATGGAGTTTCCTGTTCCTATTCTAATGTAACAATGCATTTGAGAATAAATTCCATTAGAAGTTTTAAAACACAGGCTACAGCAACATCATCAATTCACATTGCCATAACTATACAGGTTATGACTTACTATGAGTTCCTCTGAAATACTGCATTATATAAAACATTCCAAGAATGCCATCTGGTCTCTATCCTAGCCATAAAAATACTCTTGAGTTGCTTCTTTTCCTCATCATTCCTCCTTCATCCCATGACTGCTGTAGAGTTTTGGCCTAAAAATGTGAACACATTAACAGTAATGGTACTGAGACATAAATGGGAGGATTGGATTGTGTGGCTTTCTAAGCACAGGTTTTCATTTGATAAGAGATCTCTACTGTTGGAATAGTGTGGCTGTGTCCCACAGTGACATCCAGGTTTGTGTAACATTCACATTTAATGGGTCCAAACTTGTAGTCTAAAGCACATGAGACAAAAAAGCTTGAGCTTTCCATACTTAGATCTAGCTTGAAATTAATTATTCTGCAACATCCACAGTCACTGCCAAAAAACTGGCACTGAATACTCCCACATTTGCTTTGATTCCTTCCTACAAAGGTCTAATATGTGCAATTTAAACACAATCTCAAACTGCAGCACAAGAAAAGCATATGCATGTCATACCTGAATCAGAGATGAAGTTGTCTTGCTGCTCTCACAAAGGACATGGTACAGAGCACACTTCAGCCAACATTATTAGATCCATACTCCACCAAACTGTCCTGGCTGCACCCAAACACACTATGAATAATCCCACCCAGTGCTCAGCCATGAAACTCACTGAAAATTTTGGATTATCATAATTCAGCACAACTAAAAATAAGGAAATTCATTTCTGCACACCCTTTTTTTTCACTTAGACAAAGTACCAGCCAATTTTCAGCCCTTCCATCAACCAATATAAATTTCTTTTTCCCTTGTTCCACCACGAAAATCTTTTCAGATCAAATGCTCTCTTCTGATTTTCTTTAACAGTTAATTAAACTGACATTGTTTCTGCTTTCTTCTGTGAACACCCATGCAAGCAGGGTGCCAAAAAGCTCTGCACGTACTGCTACTATCAAGCAAGGCAACACAAAGTGCATTTCATCTTCTTCCAGCATCACCACTGCAATGTTGAAACTAATTCCTTAAGCCACTGGAGAGATAAATTAATTACAGCTACACATCACACTATAATCATGCATAAATGTCAACATTGTGCCCTCAAGGACCAAATTTCAATCATTAATCAGCCTCCAATAACACAGAGAGATTAAGTCCATAGTGTTAATATTGTTACAACTACTATTCCCAATTTTGTGTCTTCACGTGTACTTTTCTATCCCCTAGAATTTGCCAACATCTTGCCAACGCTTATGGACATACTGCCAAAGAAAGCTTTGAACTGTTACTAAATTTACTTAATTCTCAAGCTATCAAGCACACTGAAGAAATCCTCTAGTTCAAAAGTTTACCAAAGAAATTAATTTTCACCAAGAACTTCAGTTAATTTTTCTATATTGCTCAAGCAATAAACCCTTCCAAATTTAACTGAACCACTCAGCACCACAGGAGATAAAACTGATCTCCATCATTTTCATTTTATGGAAGAAACAGTGACAAAAGAATGAAGCAGTTTGCCAGGCAGGCATAGCAAGCTAAACGATATATTAAAAATAAAAGCCAAGTACGATCCTCTAATGTTCCTTTGGACAAGGTCACACCCCAGACAAATTCATGTCTAAAACCCCTTTTCCAAATCCAATTTAACAATATGGTCTGGTTTTCATTTGCTTGGGGTTTATGTCCCTTCAGGTTTTTGAAGTCAGTGTCAACAAACTGAATGAACTGGATTTGACAGACAAGCATATAAAGATTTGGGGGACAGGATATAGCATAACATTGTTTGCATCAGCTGGTTTTACTCCCTCATGGGAGAGGGAACACACAGGTCTTGTTGGAGCAACACTTCACACATATATTAAGTGCTCAGCAAAGAGCAGTAGGCAAAGGAGGTCTTGCACACACTTCACTGCTCAGTCAGCTTCTACACAAGAACATGCCCACAGGGCCAGAAACATTGCCCAAGATTCACAAACTGTGAACTGTGTTTATTAAATAGAGGGTGACCCAATGCCTCTGTAATTGGGATAAAGATTCAACTCAGCAAGCAGTGGTTTTGACTGGGCCAGCATGCTCCATAAAAGAGAAAATCAGCACCACATCATCTTTATACTAGCCTAAAATGCAGGTTCCCACAGGCTATGAAAAGTCATATTCATGATCCCGAGGGCATACCCAGAGCTTCTGTCACCAGGGCTGGCTGCTCTTATGGGACGAAGTTAGTGACTGAATTATGAACAAGCAGACACATTCAAGGAGTCTTCACTGCAGTGTTAACACAGAAGAAACATTTATATCTGGCAGCAGTCACACCTGTGACAACAGGAGAGGCTCAGTATTCCCAGCAACTGCATTCACTTGCCAGATGATCTGTGTATTACCTCTGTCCTGCGGAGAGGCTTTTCAATTCAGCATTCAGAACCAAGGCTCTCAAGATAAATTTAATTACAAAGAAAACATTGTGACTAATTATTTTCAAAGTAATGCTCAGTTACTCCCTCAACCACAGAAGGAAATAGCTGTTTAGCTACTTAGGTACTTTAGCCTGCAAATAACCCTCCCAGCATATCTCCAGAAGACATCTCACTGTACAGTACAGCTTTGTCCACAAAGCACACATGATCGGCTGTCATATGCTTCCACCATCTCCAAAGAAATTATAGAGCAAGACAAAGTGACTGCGAATAGTACTGCTAGAGGCATGCTGGCCCAGATGGATAAACCTTGGTAAATTTTCCTAGCTCAAGGGGGAAGTAACAGATAATCCCATTAAACCATAAACAAGACAGCTCCCTTTTTATTTTCTACTACAGCTAGTCCTGTTGAATGTAAGAGACATAAAAACAAACAAGCAAAATGCTCAAAATAAAATATATTATTCAGTTTGAAAATTGAAAAGGAAAATCTCATCTGGTTTAAAAATTACTATTAAATACTAATAATTACATTTTCCAAAATAGTAAAAGTGAGCATCAGCTTTTGTTGTGTTTGTTTGTCAAGAACTCCAAGCTATGCTTCATGCCGTTATTTGCATCCCTTTTTATTTCTCTTTGGAAAATAAATCTCATCATTTGTTTCTCTCCATTACAGACTGTAACTTGAAGTAGATTTATTCAGCTTTGTGGTAGACTGCATTAGTGTTGAGAATGGTTATTTCTAAGCAAATGTTGAAAGTCAATAACACCTCACAATAAGCAGGAGGAAGTGTTTGCTTTTGCGTAGTAACTGTCGGATCCAGAAGGCTCATAAAATGGGCACACTTGCAGTTATTAAACCAAAGTGCACACAGGTCTGCATAGCTATTGCACACTTACAGAGCAGCAATTTTACCCCAACCCACAATGGATCATTTATCTGGACAGACACAAGTGTTAAATAATCCACTATCCTGTCTAGACCAAGCCACACATATCTACAATTAACACGCTCTTAAATGACAATGCATTGGCAAGACTTCAGTTTTATTAAGTATTTAATAGCACGGAACCAAGCAAAAGACTTTGGAATTCTTATCAGGTATGGAACTACATTTTTAAATAGTTAATAACATAGAAAATCCAGTTTCTAGGGGTTCTGACAGGAAAAACTGTCCAATGTGTGAACTCCTGGGGGGAAAAAAGAAAAAAGCTCTAAAATTTCTTTCAGTGACCTTTCCTGAAAAGTGACAATCTCTCGATGCAAGATGGATCAGCCTTGAGGACAACGAAATTTGAAGCATGTCTTCCAAGTCCTACCATTGCCACTGGATAGGACAAAATCTGCAAATTCCAGTGGAATTGTAATCCTCATATTCCCAGCAAATGGAACCAGGATGATTGGGGGACTGAAGCATGTCTCTTATGAAGAAAGGCTGAGGGAGCTGGGCTTGTTCAGCCTCAAGAAGAAGCAGCTTAGAGGAGACCCCACCAATATATGGAAGTATTTAAAGAGGGGTGCCAGGAGGATGGAGCCAGGCTCTACTCAGTGGAGCCAACCACTAGGGCACGAGGCAATGGGCAGAAACTGATGCACAGGAAGATGCTCCTGAACAGAAGAACTTCTTTATAGCGTGGGTGACCGTGCACTGGAACAGGTAACCCAGAGAGGCTGTGAATTGTTCCTCTCTGGAGATACTCAAAAACCATTTGGATGCAATCCTGGGCCATGAGCTCTAGAATGGCCCTGCTTGAGCAGGGAGGTTGGACCACATGAACCCACTGTGGTCCCTTCCAACCTGATCGATTCTGTGATTCTGAAAACACAGCTCTGAGATGAGATTTCCATGTCTCCAGCCCAGCCACAACTACACTTGATAACTAAACCTACTACGTGCTAACTTGTCCACCCACGGGCAGAAAAACTAAGAGATGAACATCTAGGTGTCCTCCATCAATTAGATTTAAAGGTGATACGACTAATATACTGTAAATGCAATAAATACAATACCGCTACCATGTAAACACACACATGGTCCGGGAAAAGCCAACCCAGCCTTCCAGGGCAGATAAATGCAACAGCGATGCAAAGAGAACGTATTTCCATGAACTTCCACGGAGGCCGTGACTTCACCAAGAAACCGAGCGCCAGTCAGGTGCGACTGACAGCCCGGGGGAGCGGCCCCTGCCGCCCCGCAGAGCCTCGGCTGCGCTGCCCTCAGCCCACCCGGCCCCGGTGCCGCCGATGCGGCCCCGGCAACTCAGCCCCCGCCGCCGCCTCCGCGGCCCCGGCGAGGCGGAGACACCGCAGCGCAGCGCCCACCCCCACTCCAGGTGGGATGGTTCATCCCGCCCGCCTCGGTGCGTCGAGCTCCGCAGCGCATCCCCGGTGGGCCGAACCATCTCTCCTGAAGCGGAGGGGGGGCAGGGGCCGGCCGGCCGGTCCCGACGCTCAAACCCCCTCCTCCCCACCCCGCAGCCAGCCGCCATCCCGCTACCGCCGGGCAGCACGGCTCGCGTCGCCTCACCCAGCTCCTCCCTGCCCGCGCCGGCCATCGCCCCACCGGGCTCCGCTCGCCCTTCCGCCGATGTGGAGCCGGCCGGCGCGGCGCATGCGCCCGGCGGAGCGAACCCTAGAGGGCGGCGGGCAGGCAGGCGGGCCCTGCGCGGGCTGAGGGAGGCGGTGCCGCTCCCGGTGCGGGGCCGCCGCCTTCTTCAGCCTCCTGCCCCGGCAGCAGCCTTGCGGCGGCACCCGCCCGTAGAGCCGTGGAGTATCTCAACTTGGTTAGGGACCCATAAGGATCTTCAACGCCCTGCTCCATGTAGGAGCACCTAAAGCCAAACCGTGTGACGAAGAGCGCGACACTCGCTAACCGTGACATCATTGCCATCCTTAGGGATGCTCTTTGGCTTTGCTGCGGCCCCAGCTGTGGTGGCCCCATAAAGCGGTGCCCCTCGGCAGGGCTGGGGAGGCCGGCTTTGGATGGGGCACTGCAAGCTTTGAGCCATAATTAATCGGCAAAGACGGCAGAGATGAGTGTGAAGAGTTCAGCAGGGCTGGACCGCTGGAACTCTTGGAGATTAACCACTAACCTCCCCACCTTAACCTGTTATGCTAGTTTCTTTCCAGTATTTCTTCTTTCCTGCCAGTATTGATTCAGCAGAACTCCCTATATCTATGGCTGATTTGACTTAATAAAGTTTCCAGCTGCTGCTTTCCTACAGCAACTTTTTTTTCATGAAGAATATAGGATAAAGTAATTTGATTTTTTTTTCCCTACACAAGAAAAATGCAGTCTTCTGAGGCTTCTCATAAACTTCAGTCATCTTTAGACATACATCATTAATTAATTTATCTACAATGAAGAATTTCCAGTGGGGAAAGCATCCATTTTCAATTGTCAAATTTATGTGTATTCCAAATACTCCTCCAAACTTTCATTAAAAAAATGAGCCATGTGCATGAGCTATTATCATCAAATTTTATAAAAGGGCTCCCAGTAGGCTATCCATGACTGCAGGTTATTGATTTAAGGAACTGACTCACTAATTACAATATTTGTGTCAAGCATTTATGCAATATTCTACTTTGTTTCTAACAATGCCAAACTTTGTTCAAGAAAATACATAATTAACAAATCTTTAAAGTTGTATTGAGTTGAGTGTTCATCCCTTCTACCTTGTCATAGCATCTCAGGACTTGACTCACTAAATCCTGTGTAGACATTGAAGAGATGGTGCATGGAACATCTTTATTTCACATCCTACCCAATGGAAAACTCTTTGTTTCTACTACTTGCTGCTACTTGCATCCAAATCCTTTCTTCTGGGAGCAGGTTTGCTATGTGCTTAGAGAGATTTTTCTAATATGCTCCAAAAGTTATATCTAGCATGTGAGTAACCAGTGGTGAGCAAGAAATATTCAAAAACACATGGGAGATACTATAATGTGATAGAAATTAGTGATTTTATAATTGCATTTTGTTTCTCTTTGGTAAAAATAGAAGGATTTGCTTTAATGCTTGCATCTGGTTAAATTCTAGACATCCATCCATCAAAGCAAAATTACTTTATGATGAGAGTATTGCAGACACCAAACACTTGTTTACCATAGACTTCCTTTTCTGAATAGCATTTACAGCATCTCTCTTAGAAATAATGAATTCAACTCACGTTGTTTCTGTTGGTTCGGAGCAAGGCCATATGGAGTACAATACCCAGCTTCTTCCATTTTTAATTTTTTTAATTAGAAGCTAACCCTGAAATCTTTAAGAGCCTTTTTCAGTAATTTTTTTTTGATCTTCTTAAATCCCCCTTGTTAGAATAGATGCTCTGCTCAGTCCATCTGAACACAAATTATAGTCTGGCTAAATTTCCACACTTTTTTAGGGAAAAAAATATAAGAACCAATTAAATATACAGAAATACTGTTTCCATATACAATCCATCTACACAGATGCCGGCTGGCATTAGCTTTGGGGCCACTCAAGTCTTGAGGGACTTCCATTTCTTCATGGAATCTTCTTTTTGTGATGCTATATATTTGGCTTCCAGACCCTCCTTTGGCAGTGAGTCCCATAATTTGCTCATGCATGGTATAAAAAAAAGTGCCTTTTGAGCCTGCTACATGATAAGCTCTAGTCTTGCAGCATAAAAATAATCATTGCATTTACCTTGTCTAAGTCATTCTTGACAGATCACTGCCATACTCTCTCTCCTGTCTCTTTTCCAGGCTGAACAGTCCTAATTTATTTAAATCTCCCTTCATAGAGATGCCATTCCATCTTTCCTTAATTTCTATTCCCTTCTTCTATGAGTTCTGGATCTCCCATGTTCAGCTGCAGTTGAGGATGCCAGAACTGCAGCCATACAAAGCCACTAAAACCCTCCTGCCTACGTCTGAGGCATTTTCACTCCTGCTTTTTTGTAATAATTTGTATTTTAACTTTCACTCAGGTACTACCTTGCAAGGTGATCACTTTTCATGATGTTTTAATGAGCCATTGGTAGGCCTCAATTATGTTGCCATCCAACTGCCTGTAGACTATAATTCTATCTGATTGGCAAATGATTGACATTCCTCTAAGATTTACATCACTGCTTTATATCTAAGAGCACATTTCAAAATCACCTTGAATATCAATATGGCATCTACATTTCATGAGATCCTGGAGAGCAAACTGCTCACCTGTGTATCAAAAAGAAATACCTCCTGTTAATTTACACTGAACATCATGGGATCAAACTGAAAGAGGGATGTTTAGGCTAGATATACAGAAGAATTCTTTACTGGCAGAGTGATAAGGCACTGGAACAGACTGCCCAGAGAAACTGTGGATGCCCCATCCTTGGAAGTGTTCAGGGAGAGTTGGGATGGGGTTTTTGAGCAATCTGGTTCAATAAATGACTTCCTGCACATGGCAGGGATGTTCACAGAATCATAGAATATTCTGTGCCGGTCAGGATCATAAAGTTCACCTCCTGGCTCTGCACAGGACACTCCAAAAGTCCTGAGAGCATTGTCCAAATGCTTCTTGAACTCTGTCCAGCTGATACTGTGACCACTTCCCTGGAGAACCTGTTTCAGTGCCCAACCACCCTCTGGGTGAAGAACCTTTCCCCAATACCCAACCTAAACCTCCCCTGCCTCAGCATCATGCCAGGTTGGAACTTTGAGGTCCCTTCCAACCCAAACCATTCTATGAGTCTATGATTATGCAATCTGAAAACATGTGTATATCTCTTTATCTCTTTTCATTTCCTTAGTTACAAGTGTGAGGTTCCTTTCACAGCAGTTCCTTATGATCCGTATGCTGGTCTGTAACAGCCCATTTCCAAGGGTTCTTATTTTCCTTCTTTCTCTTGGCACAAAAATTGAGCACTGAACATCTTAAACTGTGGTTAAAACTCAGTGTCATAATACTGCTTTAAAGAATTGCAGTTGATAGAAGGAGACTCTTAAGTTTTCAGAAGGACTTGGTTTGATGTATATCAAATGGGGAACTGTTTTATAATATCTTGATATGAAGTTTCATGTGATGCTCGCCTTTCTTTGCCATGAAAAAATTTTGGAAGGAGATCCAGATGTTGTATTTCCTAGAATCACAGAATGTCTGAGATTAGAAGGGTCCCACCACCCTGGCAAAGCATGGCCACGTGTATCTATCCCGGCAGCTTTTAAATATTGTCACAAAGGGAGACTCCACAGTGCCTCTGGAGAGCCTGTGCCAGTGCCTGGTGACCCTCACATAAGAAAAGTGTTTCCTGATAATCAGAGAAAATCTCCTGTGTTTCAGTCTGTGCCCATTGCCTCTGGTCCTGGCACCGAATGCTACTTAAGAGAGCCTGGCTCCATCCTCTTTGCAACTTCCCTTCAGTTATTTGTAGACTCTGATGAGATCTTTCTGAGCCTTCTCTTCTCCCAGCTGAACAGACTCAGCTCTTTCAGTCTATTCTCATGGAAGAGATGCTCCACTCCCTTCATTCTTGTGGCCCTTGGTTGGACTCCCTCCAGTCTGTGAACTTCTCTCTTGCTCTGAGGAGCCCAGCACTGAACACAGCACTGCAGGTGAGGCCACACTGGTGCTGGGCAGAGGGGAAAGACTGGTCGTCCCCCTTGCCATAGTGCCAGTACTTTGCCCAGTACAGCCCAGGATGCCACTGGCCACCTTTGCATTGAGAATTCCTTGCTGGCTCCTATTCAGCCTGGTCCCCGCTCCTCTCTTGCCAAGCTGCTTTCCAGCTGGGTGGCCCCCAGCATTCACTGGTGCCTGTAGTTGTTCATGAGGTGTGTGGCTGAAGATGGCAGGCATGTTGTCAATGTCACCAGTTAAGAGCACAGATCATAAAAGGCCCATTGTGTTCAACAAATATGCTTCAAATTCCAAAACTGCTGCTCAGAAGTTTGATTGCTACAGCTGTAACACAGAAATGTTGGATGGCCCCCACTGGAATCCATAAAACATAGCTGTTTAGTAACAAAATGTTAAAAGCTTGGGGTGTGTTGACTTTCCCTAAGCTTTGATGAAAAATAAATATGATTATAGAAGATACTGCAGCTGTCAAAAGTGCTGGTGGTAGTTCATACTTCAAATAGAAATTATCAGCACATTTAAAATACCAGAAACCTTTGAGAAAGCTGCCAGGATTTTTCCCAACATGAATCATTATGTCAGTAAAGTAAAATATTTTATCTGTCACTTAATGAAAATAAAATATCTTTATTTGCATATAGATGTGCATGTGCTGGGACTTATCATTCAGGCATTGCCAACATCAAGGTTTGCTTTTGTTGTTTAATTTGGTGGGCTGCCAGTGTCAACTTTCTTTCAGTACACTTCAAAGTCAAAGTACAGCATCCCTTCAATAAGTAGGTCACTTGGGAAAATGTCAGAAATGTTCAGATACTTGTGAATCTTTGTCAGCTCTTATTTATCTTTAAATAAAAAACCAGATGTACTGCATGGTAAACATAACAAGTTGCACTAAAGGAGATTATATATGATAATTTTGGGCAGTGCCTCAGATTCACAACAGTTTTCCATATTATCCTTCTGACATCATGATTCCTACAATCGGAAAAAAGTGCTTGAATTCTGAGGGTGTCCAAAAAATACAACTCTCCATATACTCTTAAGCAACTGCATAGACCTACCTGATGCTTGTGATATTAGGTAGATGTCTGTAGTTCTGCTCATGACCAGAGACACTGTCAAATCTTGACATCTGCCTCCAGCTTATGGTCAGCTGTGTTATGTCCTGGAGTATTCACTAATGAAAGGATCAGAGAGGTATTAGTCATGGCCCTGTTCTGGACTTCTAACCAGATTTCTCCAAGACCGTGTTCCAGGACTGTCAGGGAACAGGCCTCTTCAGTCAGCTCCCAAAAAGCACTGTGGACAAGAATATATAAAATCTGTCTTCCTCCATTTCCACAGTCCCTCCATAGTGTTCCAGCAGGCTTACACCTTCAAACAGCTCACGTGTCCTCATGTAACATTTCTAGGCCATTTAGTATACCCACAAGAACTGAAAACACATGACAGGAGAGGGGAGAACACCTTTGATGGTGTAAGACAAACCATTCTTGTTTTAAAAATTCTACCATTCATAGTTTTTCACAGCTGGATATAATCCATTGGCGTAGGTCTCTTGGTGCCCATAGCTGTAATATCACAAAAAATCATGGCCCACCAGCAGAGCCCTAAGGTAGCTGTCAACCACCCTCCCACTCCTATGATTTACATCAGCTTTGGAAACTAGTACAGCCCATGGCACAAAGCATTGCTCCGAAGTCTGCTCTAATTCAGGAGAAAACTCCAGAGAACTACAGCTCTGAGCAACTGAAAATCCACATCGCAGCATGCTCTGCAGGGACTTCTTTCATGTGTCTTGGGAGGATTCTCCCTCCACCAGCTGCAAGGCTTGTACAGCCCTTCTATTCCTGTGAAGCAGTGTTCAAAGAGGAGAGTGAAGAGGAGGATGATCATCTGCCTGCTTGAGCTTCCTGAGGTAAAAGTATTTGTAGAACACCGTAAAACCATAGCCAGTTAGTGATTAAAAGATGATACCGCAAATACTTTTTAAAGCTGCAGATAATATTAACTGTAGTAATTTAAAAATAGCTGTATAGATAATTTCAATTTACTTCAGAGGATGAATCACATCCAATAAAAAAAAAAGAAGCCTCCTGGAAAGGGTTAGAAAGCATGAGATGATAGAAAATCTATGATCATTCAGACAGTTGAGCACTGGAGTAAGGATATCTGTAGGATTTTCCTAGGATCAGTTTCTTATTCTGAAATTTGCAACTGCTGTATATATACAAGTGCCTACATTGGTAATGATTTATTCAGTAAACATGGTAATCAAGCTCTTTCTCATCTGCTCTGAGCTTTGTTTTATGTCTGTGAAAATGAAAGTGTATTGGCATTTGGCATTTATCTTAGAAACTCAGGTCAGCCCCTCATATTCAGGAAGCATTTAGAAGGTGTCCTTTCATCCACAGGAGCCCCCCTGTAGAGCAGCATAAAATCAATGACACGCACTGTCTTTATAGCCAGACCCAATGTGAGTAGTTTAGAAAATAATTGATGGCCTGTTTCTGTCTGCATAACGTATTCAATGTGCAAGCCAGCAATCATCTGTCTGGACAGCTGCACTTTGGCTGCTGTGCTTGAGAACAGCCACCATTCCCCCCCTGCATGCAGCCTCCTGCCACTGGAGCTGCATAAGCTTGGTTTCAGGTTCTGCCCCTCTTCTGAGCTGCTCTGCTTCATACATTAGAGGTAATGCTCAGCCCACTGTGGTGGGTTGACCTTTGCTGTCAACTAGATGCCCACCAAAGCTACTTCATCACTACCCTCCTGACATGATAAGAGGTCCGTGAGTTAAGGACAGGAAGAGATCACTCAGCTTTTACCATCACATGTAAAACAGACTCAACTTGGGGAAATTCATTTAATTTATTGTCAATGAAACAGAGCAGGTTAATGAGAAATAAGAAAAAAAATCTAAAGCCACCTTTCTCCCAGCCTTCCTTTCTTTCTTGCACTCAACTCCCAGGATGAGGGTAAAGGAGAGGACTAAAAAATTCACTTACTTCCATTCATGGAGTGTCAGTGTCACAAATTATCAGCCATTGTTTCATCTTTCTGTTTAAACACAATGAATGGTGTCTTCCATTCATGGAAAATTCTGCTACACTGTAATTAGAAGCCAATCTTAGTACACAACCTGACAAAAACCATTTTTCTCCTTAAAGATCTAACTCTTTGTTGAATGCCATGTTTGCTTTTGAATTGTCAGTTGCATAAAACTCCATCCCAAACCCCATAAATAAAGCATTTACCAGAACGAAAGGATTCACTGACAATGTTGTCTTTTTCTGGAGTACTGACTTCGAATGGTATTTATCAATACAGTGAACACCTCCCCTTCTATACAGAAATTCATTCTGCTCTTTATTTCACAAAGACATTTTCAAAATAATGAGCATATCTATCTTTTACAAATGCTGCACATCTAGACTGAGGTAAATAATAATTCATATTAATTTAACGTTGAGTATTAGACTTGGCTGTGGACTTCTAACAATAGAGTGGTTACTGGTACCCATTTACAGCTACTGTTCTGTATGTAGCATAAAAAGAAATGACACCATTAACTTTATCCCTTTTTTTCCTTTTTACTAACCCTTTTCATTATTCCTTCCTTCCTCCTCCTTTCTCAGCTGAAAAGTCTGAGATAAGCATGATGTCAGCATCAAAAATAGCAAAGCATTTAACAGTTAGATAAAGGTGCGACTACAAAGAGGGACTGAGGTGACAAAGAGCTGCTTCATGGAAGCCATGGCTGCTCATAGTAAGATCTCTGCTTCTGGTAATAATGTAAAGACACTGCACTCTGCATCAAAGGATTACATACAGTCTGGAAATAATTAATATATGTATATATATATATGTGTGTGTGTGTGTGTGTGTGTGTGTGTGGTGTATGTATATATATATATATATATATATATGTATGTATGTATATATGTATTTGGAAGTCCACCAATTTGCATCACTAAATTATATTCTAAATAGGAAAATTTTGGTGGAGACTGCTATTGATTAGTAAAAGGCAATCATGACTTCAAAATCCAAAAGGTGATATCCTGGTGCATGTGTGCCAGTCCTGGTTTGTGGGTAAGCTGCATATCCCAAAAAAATAGGCATGTAGACTGACTATACCAGTAAGCTTGTTAGATGGTGAATAAAATCAGTGTTCTGTTAGATGATGAATAAAATCAGTGTTCTATATTAAATTATAATCCAAAACCTGACATGATTCAGAGCTGAGCCTGCACTTTCCCGGGCACAACTGGTACACATACTATTCCCAACAAGGTTGGATGTGGCAATCTCATTTTGGAGGGTGGTAAACCTTAAGTATATGGGATCCTACCTCATGCTCAAAAAAAAAGGATTATGCCTTGTTTTGGTTACAAGTATAGAATTTGTTCTCTGGTATAGATGCATTCAAGAGGGGGTCAGCAAGCATGTGGTTCCTGATGGAGTCAAGAAGTTGCAGAATCTCCCTTGTCTGTAGCTGAAACAAGAGCAGAGCATGGGCAAGGGGGAGAGAGAAAGCAGATGTTTGCTGTGCAAGGTGCTTCTTTCCTGTGTAAAGCAATGTTGTGTATCAACCATGTCTGGTGTAGCCAATGGGCACAGAAATGAATGCCAAAATCTTCTGAGTCCAGTTCTCCCTGCCACTCTGGGTAAAAATGCCTGCAATGTCCTTTTTCAGTCACAGCTTGCTCCACAGCACCAGACCCAGTGATGAAAATGGGACATAGTTATTTTTTCCTTGGCTTATTCAGACAAATTAAGACAGTATGAAAACAGAAATATTAACTGCTGACATTTACCAGCTGGTTCTGGTGGCACTGCAGTGGGATGCTTGAAGGAAAGTATGGATGTGATTTCTGCTCAGTTCCCTCAGTCTGAGTCAACTTCCCCTCTGTACACTACAGCACTATAATTAGTAGCAGTTCAATTGCATTTCACAAATTAAATGCACAATTGTGTAAATTGTTCCCCTATTCAGCACAACACTTCTGCTCTTAAGGGATAATCCAGGCCAAGGGACATCCAGAGACTCCATGGAGAAAGAATATCACTGCTTGCAGAGCAGAGGGGAGAGAAGCAAATGAGCAATGTCTATTTATGTGTCTGTATTCTAGGTATGTGGTAGTTTGTCAAATTTTAGCCAGAAGTAGGATTGAAACTAGATGATCTTTAAAGTCTCTTTCAGCCCAAACCCCTCTATGATTCTAACATTTTGCTAATGAAAGGCTGTTAATGTAGGAAAGAGGAGGCAAAAGCAGAGGAGGAGACCAAATATTGCTGGGATAGGAAACTATCCTGGACAAATCCTCCCTTCACTGTATAATAAAGCTGGTTTAAGAATCTGGGAGGAGAGGGAAAGGATATCTGAATACCTAGTCAAAGAGTATGTGGGCTTTAAATGCTATTTAGTCCTCCATGAAGATTTAAAAACTCTGTGCTGAGGACACAGAAGGTTTTATAACACAGGCTAATGCTCCTGTGTTAGCAGCACAGTGGGTCATGTAACAGAAGTGTCTGCCTCATCCTTCCTAGATATCACAGGTACAACAGGGGACAGCAGCTCCTTTGGGACATTTCCATATCCTTAATCAGGCTCTAACCTCTACAGCATTATTTGAGTTTGGAGCTCCAGGGTCAGACAAGGCACTTACTCCTTTTGGGGGTGCAGACACACCTGTCTGAATTTGGGCAGCAGCAAATAATGAATGGCACTGAACAGCTGGGTTGCAGGGGTGATCTCAGGGATGCCAACCCTTAAAACTCTTAATACTGGACTGCACCTGGGCAACTGTTAAAATATCTGGAGTGGAGGACTAGACTGTACATGTCAGGGGAATAAACTTTGGAAGCTCAAATTTATGTCTGCCAGAATAAGCTCCTACTTCTCCAAAGAAAAATCCACCTTCTCCATGTAGCATATTTAAAGCACAATTTAAGCAATAGGTATGCAAGGTCTATTACCAATCTTTTCAGTGTGAAAAAGTTAAAGTACCTTCTCAGACAGAGAAAAGTGCTTAGTACTTGGGGCTTTTTGATAAATAATAAGTTTTATGGTATTTTTGGTGGACCAAATGGGTACAGAAGTTAAAAGCATTGGTAAGACTCAGCCAGAGGCTAACATTAGAATATTAAATGGTAGGAAGATCTGAGTCAAGATTTGAGATTTGGGCTTGCTTCATCACATGGTAAACATTGTTAAAACTTCTCAAAGGAGAAATAGTGACAATATTGACTAAGTTTTATTTTAACAACATGAGTTAATGTCTTTCTCTTTTGTAAAAGAAAGGTTTTTTTAATGGAAACTTTCCACATTTGGCCATCATTTAGATCGCCCTTTGTAGGGAGAAGATGAAAGACAATTTCACTGGGAGATGGTCTGAAGTTGTTAGTGTTGCTGACCTGTTTTCTTGAGGATAAAGCAAGACAAATTTTCAAAAGAAAAAAGAAGTAGCGAGGGAAGCAGCAAGGATGGAAAATACAGTATCAGGGAGCAGAAGGAGACGGTGAGACATAAGGTACAGGTGACAGTAAGGTACAGGACAGTGCCTCCCTGACATGGCCCCATCTCACAGCACCCAGCTAGAAGAGCTGAGCAGGGCCAGCAAGTCAGCAGGGCAGGATCCACAAAAAACCAAGGGCAAGGCCCTGAGCGTGATGAGGACACGTCAGAGCTGCCCTTGAACACAGGCAGCCAGACTCCAACAAGGACTTGGTGCATAGTTCTGCTTTTGGTGTTCTTATTTGTTCTTTTTTTGAAGAATGCTGGTATGATTCAGTCAGCTGCTCTGTGCTCAGGCCAACTCTGTCAGCAGCATTACTAAACACACTTTCTTGGGTAAAGGAGTAAAAGAAGTAAGATAAGAATAAAAGACACAAAAATGGTACAAGCCACATAAAAAGGCAAAAGAAGCTCCAGATCTAAGACTAAGACGTTGCCAAAGCTGGTTCAGGTGGAGATGAGGGATCTTTTGGTTCCCTCTGTCTGTCTCAGGAAAATTACTCTAACTCCCAAGATGGGACATGCCAGCACACTCATACTGGATTGCACTTCCAAGTCCTGCCTGGATGTTACAGAAGTCATTTGTCACAGGTCCAAATTATATTGATTGTGTCATTATATTAAAAGCTTCACCAAAGGGTCTGAGTTTTTTCCTACTTTCTTCATCTGATGCTCTTAGTTTCTTACATTACCAGCTTAGTCCTATGGTTACTCAAAACACACCCCTTTTGGCTAATATTAGTATGTCTCTTTGTTTCAAATTATTCAATTTCTTAATATTTTACTTTGTCAAAATATTTTAGCTTCTACAAATAGTTTTAGGTAGCTGGCTGGATCAGATTCCTGTTCTCCTGGCTAAAGTGAAATATAAGAAGCCAAACAAAGCTTTGAAAAATTGAGATTTTTTCTTATTAAAAAATGTATCCACAAATTGCTCGAAGACACTTCTGTATTGCGTAGTGTTATGATGACACAGTCTTATTATTAACATAGTATTAATCTCCACTGGGAAAGACATGAAACTCCATTATATGCCATTTCAATAGGGACAAAAAAGAGAAGCCGAGAAAGAACTGAAATAGAGAGAATTAAAATCAACTTGCCTAAAGCTACACAGAAGTTCTGCAACATTGGAAGGACTTGAATTCCATCCTCCTAACACATAGGCTAATACCACTCCTGCCCCATAAAAGCCTTTGGCAGTTTTATTTGTAACAGACCTCATGTAGATCAGTTAATGTGAACAGTGTTCGTTTCCATCAGCGCTGCAGATGAAAGAGGAGAATTTCCTATGGCAAAGCCATTTAGAGGCAAAGAATTAACAGAGTTATTTTTAAAATATCCCACTCCTTCAACAGTTCATCACCACCACTATCAATTAATAAAAAAAAAAAACTGCAGTTCAGTGAATAACCTCCCTGTGTGCACTGGTCAAAGTGGTCCCAGCTGTGTTAGTGAGCAGCTCCAGGGTGGCATGTCACAGCCTCAGTGGCAGCTGATAGGAGTTCCCTAAGTGCAGCTCCAACTCATGCTCCTAGTTCTTAACCAGCTCTTGCCTCCCATCTAGTGGCTGCATCCATGCACCAAATAGTTTATTCAGATTTTTTTTTTTTATTAAGGTACTGAAGTAAGAACCTTGTCTGCAGTAGAATAATGTAAGAAATTAACCCACATTCTCAGAATTTTCTAAGTAACTTTGCATAACTTTTCAGAGTAACTTCAGTAAACTCAGTTACTCAAATATTTTTGGTTCCTTCAAAAGTCACTACAGGATCTTCAGAGCTGAGATTGAAAAAATAAATCTGAACTTGGAATTCTTCTATTACCTCTGTGAGTTTGAGCCCTGTAAGGAAGCTGTGTTCACAAACCTTTCACTGCCAATATTAAAACAGAAAGCTTACTTCTCATCTCCAACAGCAAGGTTAAAATCTTGTGTGAAAAACTCCAGAACAGCAGTCTGTAAGGAAAAAAACTAGGGGACTGAAAGAAGAAAAATAAAATCCCAAAAGTGAGCACAGACTCTTGATTTTACATCCTGCAACAACCACAGAACCTGGAAGGATCCTCCAAAAATCATGGGGTCCAGCCTTTCATGGGACATTGAGCCTCTGTGAGATTAGGACCCTGTCCAGTCATGTCTTGAAACTTCTGGTGAACAAGGAATTCCCTCCTCTGACCATGAGCCAAACCCCTCCTGTTTTGCACAAGCCATCTCCAGAGGAGGCAGAGTCTGTAGCTACATCACCTGAACAAAGGGCAGCACCAGCTGAAGTCTCACCTGAGTGTGGCTCACACAAACAGAGCTGCAGCAAGGAGGCGGCAGGGAAGATGCCAAACAGCAGAGCCTGGCTCCTCACTGCTCCCAAAAAGCAAATGTGTGTCTTCGAGGAAGGCAGCAACTAAAAATGCCACTCAGCATCTGTAGTGTACAGAGTGCTGTATGAGGGGAAGGGAGGGCAAAGCAGAGATGTTTCTAGGGGGCAGGACCAGCCTTGGTGCAGCTGACAGCAAATAATGAACTCATCCATTTGGGATTGTTACTTTTATAGGACATCTATAAATAATAATCATCCATCTTGTTGGTGAATATAGCAGACAGAATACAAAGCAGGGAGTTATCCTGGCATGAGATATGGAGTGGGAATATGCTGGGATGTATTGCTAGTCAATAGGTATTTGGAGTACTTTAGTGGGAAATTTCTTTTGAGTTTATTTCAATATAGAACTGAACGGAATCTGTTTCTGGATTGTATTCAGCATCTAAGCACAGCTCAGAATTTATAAAGCCTGAGATACTTAATATTACCAGCATGTACATCTACTAGCAATAACAGCAAATGAAACAAAGCCTGGGCACAGTCTTTAGACACAGCAAGTGATTGTTTAAACTGTTTAATTGTTAGGGTAGAGCCTGGGGTATTTTTATGCTCAAAGTTTCCTAAACAACTCCCAGGCATAATTTAGGATTTGGCATATGCCATGCATCATTCTCAATTAAATTGTCTCCCTGTTTTGAAGGGGAAAAGGGCCTGAAAGTTGGCCCCTGTGCAAAAGTCATTTAATATGGTACTAGAGGCATTGCCTTTGGCTATATCCATGCTGCTGGGAAATACAAGCAGCAGCCTAAAAGTTTAAATAATGTTCCCCTAAACATGTAAGAGTTTAGAGGATCTAGAGTTTCAGGAGCTTCTATAAACAGCTTCCCCTCATCATGGGCTGCATGATTTTTTTTTTTCTTTCTTTCTTTCTTTTTTTTCAGGAAGAAGCTCACAGAGTTTGAAATACCTACCAGCATTTGGAGCAGTTTTTTATAAAAATCCTCCACTCTCCTAGGAATGCAAGGAAATACTAAAATTTAAATGTAGAATTAATTTCCTACTTGTCTTGCTGTTCTTTAAATAAAAGACAAAATTCCCTGATGGTGTCTATTCTTGAATAAAGAATTGTGCTCTGCATCTTTATGGAATAGTGGTATAGGGAAGCATTTCCTTGATAAAGTCAACAAATTACAGAATCACAGAATGGTTTGGGTTGAAAGGGACCTTTAAGATCACCCAGTTCCAATCCCCTCTCCTGGTCAGGGTCACCTTCCAACAGACCAGGGTGCTCAGAGCGCAATCCAGCCTGGGCATTAATTAGATCAAATAGTTAAGTAGTTAATTAACTAATCTGCACAATTTTTAAACAAATATTAACTTAATAAATATTAACTAATAAGCTCAATTCAGTTAATTTCAGTTCCAAAGAGCTCTAACTAATAACTCTGAGAATGTGTCCAGCATTTTTAACCAGTCCTAATTAGGCTGTATACATCATGAAGACCATGCAGAAAGAAAAAAAATGTGTTTTAACTAAAGAATTACAGGAGTTACCAGTGTGCCATTGGTATGTAAAGAATTAATATTGAGTGATTATGAGTGAATGCACAAAGGGTTGGAAATTTGCAGAGTTCTCTAATTACTGGCCCTTAAATGCACCAGGTATCTGGATTTTAAAAGTACTATCTGAAGTACAAGCAACCTGAAAGAAACAAAAGTACTGCCTGAAAATGATGTGCTAAAATTTCTAAAACTCCCCAAGGAATTACCTAATTAAATTTAATTCCAAAAATCAGCCCTTTTTTCGCTTTTCAAATCTCAAACTTGAGCTATTTCTGCTATACAAGTTAAATAGCAGCTTTACAAATGGATTGGACTGATTCTCAGTCTCTTTTACAGCCCTTATTCTCTTCTACAACCAATATGATATAAAGGAGCTTCACCATAGGCAGTCTTATCCAAAGTCTGACAAAGATAACAGTAACTTTCCCATAACTTAAATAATTTTAGTGTGAGGCCCTAAATAGTGACAGATCTCAAAGCCTGAAGTACTAATATGGATGGATGTATCAATTAAAGAATCCTATACTTATTTAAACACAACCATTTTTATAAATACATCCAGAAATAATACTTTGAGCCAGTTAATTTAGCAATGATTTCCTGCATTGAAACTAATGAGATCCCTTTGGAATAAATATTATCATAGCTGATCCAAGGCAGAAGTGTAATCAAGCAATATTAGGGAAATAACACACTCTGATCATAAATGCTAACCATATTTGTTTAATAAGTGATGCTTCAGGCAGAGTCCCCAAGCAAAATATCCTTAAAACCCAAAGATTCTTGAACCCTTTTTCCACTACTGAACTATGGATGTGCAAATCTGTAAATCTGTAGTGGGCAACAGCCACAGATCACAGAAGATGTTGTTAAAAAAAAAATTAAAAGTATGCTAAAAATCATCATAATATACTTTCCTTTTTCCACTGAAATAAGCTGTTTTTCTAGAAACAGCATTCTTCTAGAAGTCATACTGCAGTGATGGCTGTGGTGTGACTGGTGCTGTGCCTGAGACAGAGTTTGAAATCTCCCTGGCAACAAAGTCCCAGCTGTGTCTGTCTCAGGTAGTAGTTTTCTGTTGAGATCAATTGCAAAATAAGAGATACTTGCTGACTTCAGCCAATGAAGGTCTTTGGTGTGATGTCTGCACAAAGATAATATACAGTTATCAAGCTATTTTGCACATGTCAAACCCATTGAGTTTGTATCCAAAGCAAATAACTTGCTGCGGTTTGAGGCCTGTCTAAATGGTACCCGACTTTCTAGTGGTGATCATGGTTTTGTGTTACTGTGTACAGCAGTGCAAATATAGATAAGCAATGCTAATTCCACACAGGATAAAATATATCACTATATTACACTCTAATAACCTTTATAGCTGCCTCTAAACAATTAGCACCAAAGTCTTTTAACTCCTTTTATCATTATGAAGATACTATGACCTTAGTCTTTGTCTTGGTTACACACTTAATTCACATCACACTCTTGGGAATCACTGGTGGTGTTGACCCAGGAGACCATTTTATTTTTCTGGTGCAAACAGTGAGATGCTCATAGGCCTACGGAGAGTGGTTTGGGAAGCAGATGTTAGAGATGGGCTGTTTCTTGTTTGTATCAAAACACAGTTCTCTTCTGTGCTGCTCACAGTAGTGTTGTGGCCAGCACAGGGTTGATGAGGAATGTGTGAAGAGCTGTGTACATGCCCTTCTCAATGCCTTTCTTCTGGTTGAAAAAGTTAATAATTACTTCAGGTATGCACAGATTCTGCAAAGAATGTACAGGAACATCTAAGTCTTGAGCTGCTCCTTTTCAAACTCAGGACAGTTGGAGCAGGGTAGGCAAGTAACAGCACTAGTCAGTGTAACCCTTCTAAGCATTCTGCACCATGATAAAGATCCCTTTGCAACATCCACACATAACCATCCTGATAATTTTAGGCAATCCTGAAAAAAACCAAAACTTTCAGGCCTGGCGTGATCTTGAAATTAGTTTCCAATCAGTAATGAGTTGTCAATAATAAATATGCCAATAGTTGTATCCATTCTTGGACTTGTAGGACTTGGCTGGTTTACCATTTCATAATCAACACAAGTGTCTTTATCTATTCCAGTTGGTCTCATAAGAGGGGAGAATTTCTAAGCAGGGAGAAAAAAGCCTAAATATTCCTAGATAGAGAGCACATGTCTAAATGCTATTTAGATACAGCAGGACAGGATGGTAACAGAACATGTTTTAATGTAAGCCAATAGTAGTTCCAAAGCACACACTTGAATACTTTTTTGGAAGAAAACTAGTTAGAGGTTCCAATGGCATTTGTGTAAGTGATGTTTGCTTAGATTAACATTTGCCTTTATTTAAAGAGTGGGTGGTTTTTTTGTTTTCAATTGCTTGTATTAGTGTTCAGCCACAGCTAGGCCAGTTTCTTTGATAATATTTCAATGGGTTTAATCCCTACAGGATGAAGACATATCTAAACAATAAATGGGACTGTTCACTCTTAGCTGCTATGGCTGCTTATTAAGGTTGTGTTCCTTGAGGAGTTCCTGGTTAAGGATCAGCCCTAATGAAATACTGGCATGGCTCCCTTTATAGTGATTAAACTCTGAAAATTACACCAAAATGGTAAATGTCAAATGTGGAGGAAAACAGCTAGTAACAATATTGCTCTGTGGTGCCATTTGGTGACAGCAGTGAGGTCTCTATTCTGTCATCAGTGATCTGATGTGATTACAGTGGGATCATAAGCATCAAGGGAAGTTTATCCCAAAGTATTAATGTGGTGCAGGTGAACAAAACTGTTCCCAAGTCAATATACAACGTTGGTTTTTTTCTTCCCCTGATTCTTTCTTTTTGTTTTTTACAAGGACAGGGCATCAGCCAGCCATTTGGGCCACCTGCAGTCATGAAATGGACTTGTCATTTAATGCCATTTGCAAACTTATTGAGCTCAGTCATAATCCAGTGAGATTTCTTCCCTTGCTGCCCCCTCCAGGAGGATTGTCCCAGTCTGCTGAGTGGGAAGAGTCAAATCTATATGCAAGTCTGTACTTCTTTGGTCAGCATTTTCCTGAATGCAGAGTACAGGTAAGTCAGTTCAGGCCACTCCTGACACACAGAACTCAGGAGAAAGCAGGCAGGTAGGTAACACTCAGCAACAGCCCCGGGCCATTCACATATGCTTCTTATTTTAAAAAAAAAGTGCTTTAAAAACTTCATCAACCAAGATATTCTCGCTCCATGGGAGGGCATGGGAACATTGTACAACATTGAAAGCTTCTTCAGCTCCTTCAGGAATAGAAGAGGATCCCCCCACACAGAATCACACACAGAATTTCTAGGTTGGAAGAGACCTTTAAGATCACAGAGTCCAAGCCACGCTCCAGCACCTCAACTAGAACACGGCACCAAGCGCCACATCCAGTCTTTTTTTAAACACATCAAGGGATGGTGACTCCACCACCTCCCTGGGTAGATGATTCCAGTATCTGACCACTCTTTCTGTGAAAAACTTCCTCCTTAATTCTAGCCTGTATCTCCCTTGGCACAACTTGAGACTGTGTCCTCTTGTTCTGTCTGTTGTTGCCCGGAGAAAGAGACCGACCCCCAGCTCACCACAGCCACCCTTCAGGAAGTTGAAGAGAGTGATAAGGTCACCTCTGAGTCTCCTTTTCTCCAGGCTGAACAACCCCAGCTCCCTCAGTCGTTCTTCATACGGCTTGTGTTCCAAGCCCCTCACCAGCCTCGTTGCTCTCCTCTGGACATGCTCAAGCATCTCAACATCCCTCCTAAACTGAGGGGCCAGAACTGGACAGAGCACTCAAGGTGTGGCCTCACCAGTGCTGAGTACAGGGGAAGAATGACCTCCCTGCTCCTGCTGGCCACACTAGTCCTGACACACACCAGGATGCCCTTGGCCTTCTTGGCCACCTGGGCACACTGCTGGCTCATGTTCAGCCGACTGTCAACCAACACCCCCAGGTCCCTTTCCTCCTGGGCACTATCCAGCCACACCATCCCCAGCCTGTAATGTTGCAGAGGGTTATTGTGGCCAAAGTGCAGGACTTGGCACTTGGACTTATTGAACTTCATCCCATTAGATTCTGCCCATCCATCCAACCGTTCCAGGTCCCTCTGCAAAGCCCCCCCTTTTTCCAAAGATATGATCTCTTAAGTAATCTTTTCAAAAATATCATCTCTTAATCAATGAAAAGAACTGATCCCTTAAATCAATAAAACCAGTGGAAATAGACAAAGTAATGCTATCCACAGTAACAGAACAGCACCACTTCAATTTCGCAATAAAGCATGCAGAGAAAAATGCCTTGTTTTTCATTAAGAAAAAGTGGGGGGCTATAAACAACAAAAGATTGAGGAATCTACTTTTAAATTAAAATATCTCCTCTACAAATGCAAAGACAGTGTGTTTAGTATGCAGTTTGAAACATCTGGAGAAATATTTCCCTGGTATATCTACCATGCTCTTCCTAGAGATGAATGACAAAATGTCCAGTTCTACTCTAAACAGTGAGAATTGTCATTACAAAATTAAGTGGGCCAAATAAATCCTGGATTTACAACAGATTATGTTATTTAATGCTTAGTGAACTGGTGTTTCACCAACAGAAGGTCTGCAGTAGATAGATCACAACAGCCTAGGCTCTTGCTCCTGTACTGTGACTTAGATTGGAGCTGAAGGGCACACAGGGGACAAGCTGTAGAGCACTGATGACAGAGGAGTCATGCTGTGACCATGCTATTCAGTCCTCTATATTATGTTCTAAAACTCCTTGTAAGTTAGACATAGTCCAAATATTCATTAAAAATTAGGTGAGAAGCTATTTGGACAGAAATAATTTTCAAAATACAGTCTTCCAGGCTAACATGGAATATAAACTAAGTTCTTATACAGATTTTGCATTTTATTTCTGTTTGGTTCTAGCTTCCTTTCTGGAAGCACATTTCTTACAACACTGGCCACAGAATCATTTGTTTCTTTGTGCCTGGGGACAATGCAGTTTTCACTGACTACTTTTTAATTTCTGTTTATTTGCACAAAATGTTTCCCCCCATGTGATAAGCCGTGTGATTTTGCTGCACAGTCCTAAACCTGAAACATTTTCAATGGAGTTCCCTTGGGGACAGAGGAATGGGGCCTTAGGATCACTAATTGTGTTTCTAAATATGTCTCACAGTAGCCTAGCAGGCTCTAAAGAATTCCAATATCTATAAGGAAGAACTGGACAAAAATAAAATCTTATTGACAAAAGCCAACACATGGCTAATACGGATGAATGGTGGAAATCTGCCAATAATGGCAATGTCATTTCCTTCTCAGCTGTTCTTGGGGGCAATGCTCAAATTATTTTTCTCATTGACCCCTTTCAGAAAAAAAAAAAAAAAATCCTTTCCTGCCCACTATTTATTGGCCATATTTAGAATGGGACAGAATGAAATTATATTGACATAGGTTAGCCTGTAGTGTTTAATTAACACCACTGAAAGTCAGATGCCCAGAAGGCACAGCTGCTTTCATATGGCATGAGCTGGTAGAGCCAAAGCCAGAAAGAGAGCCCAAGTGCCAGTGATGAATTCTGCACGTGTGAGAGCAGGGCTGCTGGAGGCCTCCAGGAGATAATCTTTAGGGTTAGCATGTGCTCCTTGCCAGAACATACCACATGGCCCACAGCCTTGTGGAGTAATACCTCCAGTTAGAATCAAAGTGAAAAGAGCCAGGCAGGGAATATTGGTGAATGGGTCTTTTGTGTTCCACAGGGAACAAGGGAAGGGCTCCAGCCTCCTTCACTGTACATCAGGTATGCAATGCACACGAGAATCATCTGTTCTCATCCTTCCTACTGCTTTGTTATCCAACCCCTAACAACAGTTCAAGTAACCCACCCAAGTCAAGAATTTGATTGCCAGCAAAAGATGCGTGAACTGATAACTCTGTGACACAGAGAAGTGTGTAGCAGGTTATACTGTTCCCTTCTGAAGATTCCTGGTGGTCAGATCTTAATTTGAAGAGCTTTCCAGGAGGAGTCCAGTGAGGGCTGAGAAGTGCTTTTGGATAGCAAAAAGAAGAGCTGCTTGCTCCCTGCCTTCCAGAGATACCTTTTTACCCTTACATGTTCTTTTGTCACTTTCTTTGTCCTCATTTTAGAGAGTATGAGACAGATGTAACAGGGCAGCCTTCCTCGAGAGAGGAGGTACTAGAATGAAGTAATACAGCCAGGTAAAATTGCTCAAACCCGTCCCATGGAGTTCACTGGTTTGGTCTCAAAAACATAATTAAGTGGCATGAGAGGTACCTGAGCCAGTTCTGAACAAGGGAGCTGAGACACCAAAAACTGCTTAACAGCCCTATTTGAGCCTGCAGCAGTTGAAAAAAATGGAACAGACGGAGATGGGACAGCAGTGTGCAAAGGAAAAGGTAAAAAGCCTGGAGAAGCCTGGCCAGCAATCAGCATCCCTTGTAAGCTGCCCATAAAGTGTCTTCATGCACAAGCTAAATTGTTTGTCCAGAGTTTCATTTATGTACATGTACTAGTGTGCTACTGTTGGGGGGAGTTTTGGGGGTAAAAATGCCCTTTCTGAAAGAGTAATATGGCCACTAAAAAGGAATTACAAACGAATCACAGAAAAGGACTGTAAAAGTGGCCTTTAAGCAAACTGTAAGAGCTGTATCATGTTCACACACGCAGCTGGCCTGTGCTGCTGCATCACCACCACAGCACACATAAAATCCATCACCCCTAACAGTGCATAAGAAACATCCCCTCCCTATCCTAACTGACAACAGAGGATGGTCCTATGTGACCAATTCCCCTTCTGGAGGAAGGGCTCACACTATTTGCAGGCATTTTTTTCTATGTAGAGATTTTCAATTTTGCAGGAGCCACTCCCTGAAGGAGTTTCTGGGCTGGCCAGATTCTGCACCCAGGATATTAATCAACTCACATTTTTATCTCTTGGTAGCCATGACTGGACTTCAGCTATATTATATATAATATATGCTATATAGCACATAATATGTACTGTGTATCTTATATCTATGTATCTTACCTTGCTGTTTGAAATTATCATGGCAATAAAAAGATATGAGGCATCTAAGAGCAAATGAAGATCCAAACAGTTATTTATCTTTTCAGGCCTGTAAGAACCCTTTAAAATATGGATTTAGATTTGAGCTTCGTAACAAGTGGAGCCTGTTTGAACCTGGAACTGTGAAGCTCTGCTTGGCATAAAAAGTGAAAGAAATTTTGATATCATTTATTTTTTGACTGGGACTTGGCTAGTTGAATCTTCTGCTGCTGCTTCAGCATCAGATCACCCAGGAGTGGAGAGGCAGAAGCTGACAGGAATGATTTGACAGTGCTTAATGAGAGGACATTTCTCACTCAGCCACTGGATTTTGACAGCTTATTTTGAAATCTTGCAGTGTTTGCATAAGACAAACAACAAAGAGTATTTGCAAGTTAAGCTGACACTATCCATCCGAGTTTTAAAATGGGAAGAGCTTCAGTACTGGAGAAAGATTTTATTCTTTAGATCTTTTTACTTTAAAATTGCTGGCAAATAGTCTGGGGTTTATATTTCCATTTCTGTTAAAATTCTTCTGATTCTAGTTCTGAAACAGAGCTTTCCACACATGTGGGGAAAAGGCATTGCCCATCTGATTAACTGTGGAACTGGCAATGTGAAAGGAAACAGATGAAGTAATATTTTTCTGTGCAAATTTGCCTGAACCAGACTAAACTCACTGGCCTAAGGAATTAGTAGAAGATAAATGCAACAAAGATACCTGAAGTATTTCCAGATGAAAACATCTTATCAAGTTAGTACTTGACTTGGTGAGACTCATCTGATATACAGTGATTGTGTCTTTTTAAATTATCACAGTTCTCTTTTCCTCATTTATTGTTCTAACAAAAGTGTTGAAAGAACTTAATTTTAAGTCTGGAACCAATAGAATTAGAAATATCAATTTCAGTCTTAAGGAAGTTAACATAATTAATGCCAATTTTAAATTTTTCCTTTAAAATATGGTGGGACCTGACTCTCACTGGATTAATAACTTTTGTTTTTCAGTAACTTTTGTCTGGAATAAAAGAATGTAAAGGAAGTCAAGAGATGTGATTTGAGGACTGGAGGTTTGAAATTCCCATAAAGCCTGTGTAAGGTTGTCACAGTGGTGACACTGGGTGCATACACTCAAGAACAGGTGTTCTTGAAGATTTGTACTTGCATGTCATCTTACCTGAGATCAGATTTCCAAAATAGCTTGCATTTAGGCCCAAAAAATACATAGTCAGGTCGATTTCAAGTACTGAGGTGGTTCTGAAGCCTTATTTCCACAGCTTTCCTGAAGCCTAAAGTGTGCAAGAGTGTGGTTCTGATTATGGTGCTCATTCTGGCCTGCCAAAGATATTTAGAAAAAACCCAGCTAGCTCTCTGCCAGGCAATACTCAAGTGGATCTGAGAAAGATCCCCCAGCACAGCTCCCAAAACACAGAGTGGTTGAGACTGCACTGGTTTTTGCCTCATTCCTTTGGGGGAGAAAAGCTGACAGCTCCCGAGTACCCTCAAGTCTTGTGTCCAGCTGGCAACATGCATCTGCAATTTCAAGTGCTGAAGACACCACACCAGTTGGCTCAGAATCAGCTCTTACACCATTACAGACACCCCAAAATGAGAATATGCAGAAGAGTAACCTCATTGCAGGGCTACAGGGGCACCAAACATCATCCAGAGGAGACCCATGTCCCAGTCTAAGGCAGTGTGGATGCTGATGGAAAACTTGCCTTCTGCTGGGGGGACTTGGCCAAGGGTGCCAAGAGCCACACTCATTGAATCGTGTGAATGTGCCCTCAGCATACAGTCTGGATGCCAATGAGCTGCAGCTCTCAGAAATGCAGCCCTCTTCACAGCCTGAGGACACATTTAAGTGTACTTTCAAGTTAGTACCAAAACTTGTAGACCACCTGCAGGAGATCCCCAGCAGTTGAATCAGAAAGCATGATGAAACTGCTAAGTTAAGGTTGCATCTTCAGCTTTGGAGTTTTGTACTGTTTAACTACTTTTATTTTCAAATTTATTCCTCATTTAGATGGTGAAGCAAAGAGAATTGTTTTAGTTGTTTGGAAAACAAGTACACTACCAGGCTGTAAGCCCAGAAGTAGAACTACATAATATAAACCACTTCTAGCAGCACCCTGACACCTTGTTTAAAGGATAAGTTTCTGCACCAATGCTACATTCATTCTGCTGGAGTAACCAGACCTGTACTGACTTACACCAGCTGCTGCTTTGGTCTCTTTGTAAAAGTACATCAATTCTTTAGACATATCCATGGTTGATGGTATAGGTCTTTTATGAGTTAGACCAACTGGTAATAATTTTTTCCTTGAGATTTCTTATTTTTAGATCTATACATTAAGTACAATTAAGCAGTCTTTAATTTTAAACTTTTATGTCCCATTGTATTACTTTTAAATTGTCAGCCAGATGATATAACAGGTAACATGATGGACACATCTGGCATCAATTAAGACTTAAAAGCTAATAATGGTCTAAAAATACAGATGATTGGAATTACATGAGAACAATTTTGTCAGAGCATCTTTAGACATGTGTAGGTCTATTATTCTGATGGTAAATGATCTTATCCTATGGCTGTCTTGCTCTTCCCAAGTACAGCTGAAGGTCAGACAGATATTCCAGCCTTGAAAGTAGAAGAGACCAGCAGAGGGATTCTTGTTCTCTAACTAAAAGTAAAAAAAGGTTCCTTCTCAGTTATGTTTGTTGCACATTGATTGAAGGCACTTTACATCACTCCTGCATGAAAAACAAGGAGAAGTTAGAGCAGGTAGAGAGGAGACTGAGAGATGCACATTGAGACTTGCAGCTTTTACGTCTAGCAGAGTTCTCTGTGGGAATGGGAGAAAAGAGAAGATTTTTTGGTTTGTTGACTAAAGTCTTCAGTGGAATAAAGTTTCACAGAAAGTTTTTCTCATTTTTCTACCTTTTTTCTTTTTGTCTTCTCTAACTTTATCTTCTCTGTACTCAGAAGAGTTTCATTTCCCTCTTGCCAAGCTGCTTTGTTATCTTCCGATTTAAAAAATGCAAAAAAAAACCCTGAAAACTGTTAGGATTGTTCATTCTATTGCATTTAATGTCAGAAGAGGAAAAGAGGAGAAAGAAAATATTATCAAAACTATGAAAACTTCTAACACATTTTATTTCTAAAAGTTGAAAGAACAAGCTTTTTTTTTTGTTTAATTTTTGAGATCAATAGATGTGTAAATGAGGAGAGATAACCGACCTGCAGTTGGAGAAATCCAGCTGAATCCATAGGAAATTAGGCTGATACAGAGATCCTTTGCAGTATTTTTTTCAGTCTGACCAGAATAACTTCTATAATTTCCATTCCTCCTGTTGCTCTATTCAGGACTTTGCATGAGCATAAGGTAGTCTCCGTTTTGTTTAATTGAAACCTTCTTACCTAATCTACACAGAAATGATTGAAACTGTTGGACATAAAAGTCCAATAATGGCTGAATAAAGAAATTTAGTCTCCAAAACTTTCTAGCTGTAACTTAGGTGTTTCTCACATCTCTGTCACTATACAGCAACTTCAAAAACATTTCACCCCTAAAAACAGGAATCAGTAGATAATTAATACCTCCCACATCGGAGTAAGTAAGTAAGTGACAAAACAAATGCTTAGGCTATTTAGGCTATTCCTAAAGAGAAAATAAAAGTAATTTTTTCCAGAAAAAAAAATTTACAAGGAGAGATTTCTCTGTGTGTTTGTGTGCATGCATGTGTATGAGGAAGATTCTAGTCTGACAGGAAAATTACATACTTGGCAAAGAAAAGCTTTCAAATATAGGGCTTGCCTTTCTGGGTCGATCTGAATGGCTGATTGTCATGTGCAATGTTTTTGAAAGGTTTGAAATATGTGATTTTGTAATACAGCAAGACCCAGATCCTGCCCATCTCTGAGAAAATGGCCTAACAAAGCCCTGGGTAAGAACTAGCTGTTGCCATTATTCGGAATAACCCTCAATTTGCCTTGTTCTATTGCAGCAGTCACCCCGAGATACCAGGGATCCAGAGTCTGGAAACCACTATGCCTTAAGCAGTGGTGTTTCTATTACTGTCTTTACCAGGTCACACTGAGCAACCAAGGAGGTAGAAAGTCTACTGGCATTTTATTCAAGAGCTGTTCCAGCAGCAGAGCTCAGAGCCCACATCTGACTGATAGTCAAAGACTGCACCTTTTCATCCACTATTAAGTATTTCTAACTCCCCATGCACAGCACCTTCAAACCCTTTGTAATTAAGTGACCAAACCACACCAAGCCCTGGATTACACATTTTTTTTCTGTTTCATACAGATGTTAGGTAGTGTGTGGAGCAATAAACATCAGGGTATACCATGGTTTGTGGGAGTGGTAGCACGGAGTTGTAAGAGCAGCTCTGCTTACTCACCAACAAGCTGCCAGAAAGTCTTAATTTCTGCATGTGGCACAAGGAGACAGGAGAAGATGATGAGAAAAAAAGTTGTGTCAAAGTACTGTTATTTCCCACTTCCACTCAGCCTCACACTTCTCCACAGGCAAGGCTGTGTCATTCTCTGAGGAATACCTGGGACACCTCCTACCAAAACAGAGTTAAAGCAAAATGCAGGTGGCCCAGTCTCCATAGCACACCTCAAAATAAGCTGCCCATTAGTATCTGAAACTCATTTCCCAGGTAAAATGTCTCAATCATGGCATTCAGCAATATTTGCTTCAGAAAACAAGGTGAAAAAATCTATCTCCGAAAGATGACTTAACAGTAGGAAAGGTCTCTGTGAGCAGAATTAGTCTTCTCTCCAGTGGAGGCACCCAAATCCATCTCACGTGGATTCATTAAGAAGCTCCTGTCAAGATTCCTTGCCTTTGATTGTCACAGGCAAATGCAGCATGGCAGGTTTTTTTCTCCCAGTATCATTCAGCTTGACTATTAGGTGAATCAGGAAGCAAGAAAAGAAAGGTGGCAATGGCACAGCAGAAATCACAGTGAACTCTCACCTAAACCACTTTGTACTGCAGGCCAAGAAGGATAAATTCAGCAGAAACAGGTGCTTTGAAAGATGGTCATTTCAGCCAGAGGAGGAGAAAATCTGAGATTGGCTTGTTTAGTCTAACAATAGCTGGCTGAGAAGATAAACAGTGAGCAGAAAATATATGTAAGGTAAAGCAAGAATATGTAGCTATAACAGGTTATGAACAAGTTTTAATCCTCAAATTGAAGGAATGTCTTTGAACGCTGCCTGAATTAAAACTACTTTTAATTTTTTTTAAAATGAGGATGACGCATGATGGCTTTCTGTACCATGAGAACCTGGACCCACTGATCCAGCAAAGCTTTTTGCAGTACCCAAACCTCTATTTCTGTGCTGAATTAAAAAAAAAAAAAAACCTCTCCGAATCTCTTGACAAATTTTCACAAATATCAAAAACATGAATAACTATAAAGGGTTTAGAAGACCTGAACATTTGTGGAAAAGAAGCTGTTTGTTTTGATTTTTGTTATTAGATTTCCATATCTATTTGAAAATGACATCTAACCTAAATGCCTTTGCAAATCACTTTCCAATTCATGTCACAATTTCAAAACTTTGTGAATAAGAGTAATTTAAATTGGTTCATACCACTAATTGTTACCTTCTAAATAAAATCAAAGATCAAACAGATGCATCAATGAACATGTAGGTCTAATTAAATTAAGTATTACAGTGTTATAAAAGGACCAATAATTATGTTTAAATTATACTACATGGAAAAGGAAATTTTTATTACATAATTCTTTTGATTTAAACGAGAATCAAATGGTACCTATGAAAATGCTGAATGCCTTAATGAATAGTTAAGTGCACAACAATAGCTGGATATTCACCAAGAAGCAGTAACTATTCAGGTGGGAATATAGCCAGATATAGCCAGAAACATTAAGCAATTATTTATAGGTAACAAATTAATCTGTCAATAGAGCAAAGGAGAAAAAAGTCTTTTCCGGTTGTTACTGTTTGGAATCTGTCACCAGCTTTCCCTTTGATCTGACCCTGTCTCACTGGCAATAGTGTGGAGTGTTTGCTCAAAAGCTCAGCTGCTGTAGAAGCAGTGCAGCTGTTGTGACCATTCCATGCTGGGGTCTGGTGCTAACACTGGAGATTGCTTCAGGGGAAATTTCACAGGAATTATCACCAAGAACGTTAAAATGTTTCAGGAAAATAAATCTAAATCAAAGTTGCCTGCAAAAGAGGGCTGCAAACATTACTGCATGTGTAATAAATGCCCTAATAAATTATTATTTCAAGAAATGTAGCATTCTTTTGTGACTCCAGTAGGTGAATGCTTATCCATGATACAGGTTAAAAATTCTTTTGCTATGCTGGTACTTGATTTACAACTGTAATATATTTGTAATGGTTAATAATGTATTAATTCTTTGATAAACCTTTGAGGAACAGAATCTAAAGACATAAACCAGTTTAAAATTTTGACATTCCTGGCAGTGATGGTTGTGTCAGAGGCTTGTAACATTTTTCCCACATTCCCCAAAGATGATAATAAATTTTGATTCTTGGAATTTTAAAAATGTGTCATGTACTGCAGCCACAGATTAATTTTGGTCAAAAACCAGTGCATATCAATGTAGATGATGAACACATTTTCTCACACAGTCCTGTCTCAAAGTAGTGAACCAGCAAATCAGAGTTAGCGTTTACTAGTGGGACAGATACCTGTAGTGTACAGAAGTTATTAAACCACAAACACATGCTTTTTACATTAAAAATAATAAAATAGGGAAACACATTTGGAAGCAGTAATTTTTAAAAGTTCAGAAAAAGAAAGTGAACATCATTCTCTGTGCCTCTGTTGTCTCTGGCACCTCTCTTGATCATCATCCCACCTCACATGCCATAATATCTTACAGTTTCTGCAAAATTAGTCCTGTGGGGTACTTGAAGCATGGAAAAAAAAATGAAAGCAGAAGCTGTCTGCTCTGTAAGGTCTTACTTCATTTCCCTGAGCCTTCCTCATGATAAACAGAGGAAGAACATGAAAGTAACTCAGTCTTGAATATCACTGCTATTCTTCCTGACTCCTTCTATGGCCCCTGCAGTATGTGAAACACCAGAATTCCAGTTGAAAGATAAACAGATGTAAGATGAGACAAGGGATTATAAACCCACCTGTTCATCTCTTCAATTTTTGTAACAAAGTGTTTTTTATCATGGCTTTGGTTTTTTAGGGTTTATGTTCTTTTGAAGGGACACAAGGTGGTGGGGTGGTATCTTGTATTTAGTTTCAAAAAGAGCAAACGTTGTCAGGAATGGACTTGTCAGGGAAAGCTGTAGATGGGCTTTCTGGGAACTTCTGATTTCCTCCCTTAAGTTTTTCTGCCCTGCTTTCCAAGCAGCAGAAATAACATGGCACTTTCATTTCCACCAGAATCCAAGAAAAGAGATGTCCAATGGAGTTGACATTTTGGCTCTTTCCTTCAGTTTTCAGAGTATATATTACAATAAGAAAATAAGTCTTTTAAAAACTATTATTTATCCTTGCAGGAAAATGGAGAGCCATTAAATAGCAATGCCAAACATTTCCATGATTATGAGAATAATATTTAATTCATTTTTATACCGGTGTCTGATGTGATTTGAAAAATACATATACTGTTTCTGTTAAAGTAACCTTGGAACAAAGACAAGGATGAAAAAAGCAGCCTCTGTTTCAGACCTTGCAGTATGCCAAAAGAGTTTAAAAACACAGTAAATTATGCAGCTGTCAGGTGATATGTGGGAGATAGGGCTCAGAAAAGTTCAAGCTGCTCTAGTTTACTCCAAATGATGTTTTCCTCCAAAGATGATTAGGCTCTTAGGAAACACCTGCAAATGTAGACCTAATTAAAACCCTGACTTGCCTACAGAGCAGCTGACTACCTTGCAAAAAATTCTCTTTCTGTAAATCTGTGTCCTTGTTGCACTTCTCTCTTTATTCTCTGAAATTCTTCTCATTTTGCTTCTTCTGTGGACACTTCCCTGAAAAGAAGTGTAAAGTAGATGCCAGAAAATGGCTCAGCCTCATAAATTATAAACTTCTGGCTGCCTTCTAATTGCACAGCACACCAAAATTCAGACAAACCTTTTATACTGAAAGCAGACAAAACTAACCTGAAATATGAAATATTTTCACTGAATTTTCTAAGAAATTTTGATGACACCTGGTCTCCTAGTTACATAGTTAGAGAGGGGGAGATTTCACCTCTTGCAAAAGACCCTGTGTTTGTGCCTCCCAGCTTGGGAAACAGGCAGGAGGACACCAGTTCTTGTCAGAGCTGGTCTCACTGGCACTCTACGTTCACAATCCATATTATTATCTATATATCCAAATGGTCCAAATCCATATTATCCAAATATGCTGAATATTCTTTTCAGGAGCCACCTTTTTGCTGTGAGGGCTCAGTGTCTGCCATTCGGCATCAGTAATAACCAGACGTGCTCTCAGACCTGCCCGCTGCCGTTGCTGTGGCCTCTGCTGCCATCAAGTGGAAACCAGCATGAACTCTTTAAGGACCTACCTCAAAAACCGGGGAGTGCGGGTGTATTAATGCCTCAGGAGTCGCCCTGAGGCTGCAGGGATGGATGGATGGATGGATGGATGGATGGATGGATGGATGGATGGATGGATGGATGGATGGATGGATGGATGGATGGATGGATGGATGGATGGATGGATGGATGGATGGATGGATGGATGGATGGATGGATGGATGGATGGATGGATGACCTACAGCAGAGCGTGGCTGATAGCAAATTTGGCTCCTCCAAAATATTCCGCTGGAGACTGTGCCATAGGGCAACCAGTGAGTAGTCATGCAAGTCTGCTCTGTGACAAAGGAGCACCTACTCATCCTCATTGAAGTGTTCGAGTCAGCAGGGCAATTTCTAATACCCAAAGTCTTGCATAGACTGAGATGTCCTTCAGAGGGTCAGGCAGGGGTGCAGCAAGGGCAGGAGAGATGGGGTCTCAGAGTGAGAGTGAGGGCAAGGGCAGTGCCATTCCTGACCACAGAATCATAGAATCACAGAATGGTTTGGGTTGGAATGGACCTTAAAAATCACCTCATTCCAAAACCCTGCTGAGGACAGGGATGCCTTCCACTAGACCAGGGTGCCCAGTCTGGCCTTGAAGACTTCCAGGGATGAGACAGCCACAATGCACTGACAGACTTACCTGGCTGGCTTCTATGTGCTACAACATAATTTAGAGTCATATTTAACCCACAGATGTAAGAAAATATGCTAAGAAAGAAAATAGCAAAATAATTTCTGCCTTGTAGGTTTTTGTGCTAGTGCATACTGCAAATGGTGCAGAAATCTTTTCTAGGCATCAATCAGTGAGTGAAGAGTGCAAGGAGAGCAGCAAAGAGCAAGCATTTAACTCTTCACACAGGAGCAGCACCATTTCCCTTCCAGCACCAGGCACAAGGTTAGCCAACTCTCCAGCACAAATCACATCACCAGCCACAGTAGCCATCCAAGCACCCTAAAATGTTACATCAATATTCAGCTGTTATCTCTCACAATGATAATTTCTGAGGATAACCTGTCTCTGACAGCAGGTTTCACCTGGGAGCCAAAGACACTTTCCCTAAGCCAATTTAACCTCATCTGCACACCAAACTATAATTCCAAATGTTTAGAATGAATGTTGCCCACTGAGAGGTAGTTTGTTTTTAGTTTAGTTTTTCTGGTTCACGTTTGCCCAGGATTCAAAAATTCAAGAATTCAGTTAATCATACAGATCTATTTTAGCAAAACATTCATCCATATCAGTATTTATGTGGTATATGGGGCAGTAGTGCTGTGATCCCTTGACACATTTAATGCTGGATTTGTAGCTAATGAGAGAACTTCTATATACTTCTTATACTTTTTATAAACCAATCAGGTTCCATCCTAAACATACTCTTCTATTCTCTTTAGTCTCCTTAAGTTTGATTTCTAGTGAGTTATAAGTTTTCCTAAATTAATTCTTTCATGAGGTGGTTTGAGCGTTTTCACCAATGTTGCATTTTAAATTGTCTTCACTCTGTGAATATTTTCTCCTTTCCCTGACTTGTCAATCTTGATGTATTTATAAGGAGCAGCTGTATTACTTGCTAAGTTTGGTTTGGAAGGATAAACAAGCTGAAGTCTTGCCAGATTTTTCTGCATTAGTAATATCAAATAGGCTTGTACTTGCCTTCCATGGCACAAATGTGAATGACTGAGTAAAAAAATGGCAATTGAAAGTAAGAACCAAAAACAGAGGAGAAATGGGGGAGGCAACTCAAAGCCTTGTAAACAGAGGTGGGAATGTGGTAGATGTCTCTGTTCTACAGCCATTCTGAAAAACCACAGCAGGGATTTGGTCTGAATGGAAATATAAAAGCATTTCTATTCAAATGTTCTACAAAGAAAACTGAGACAAATAGCTTTGGAAGTCTCTTATTCAGTCCTAAATTAAGTGTTTCATTTAGTTGTCTTTTTAATTATTTGGTCTTTTTGCAGGCCTTGCACTCCACTTTCTTTTTTAGAAAAGAACTCTGTAGGCTTCAGGTAGATGATGTCAAAACAAACAATTTAGCAATACCAAATATTTCATTCTGAAAATGTTAAAATGAAATGTTTTGACATTTCCTCAATTTATCCTCCTCTTCTGCAGTCTTAACTATTTATCAGATTTTATATGACCTCACAGTTTGCTTAACTAAAATGTCAATTTTTGGCAAAGTTATTGATCCTCAGAACAGAAAATGGTCCCTGTCTGCCTACTGGATCTGCCTCATCTTACTCTTCATCCTGTCAAAAGAGGTGGTTTACAGCCATATCAGCAAAATGACAGGTGAAATGTAGAGGGTGAAAAGGTTTCAGCTATTATCTGCTTCTCCGAATAGAAAAGCTAAGAAATACCAAATGTAGTGGCAGATGGCAGGTTAAAAAAAAAAAAAAAAGTATTTTTACCACAGACATCCTTTATACAAAATATTACGAAGACTAAGATGTTTACGTGGAGGAGAGAGATGAATTTATGGAAAAGAAAGCTTAAGAAGATGGCCGAAAACACAGACATCACCTGTGGCTCAGAAAGACGCCAAGCGGCAAAATGTTGAAGGCTGGAATAACATTCTGGCAAATGATTGTTGCACGCCTTCTCTGTTCCCTGTGGATGTACCTCTGGACATTTTCTGAGGAAGGATACTGAGCTAGACAAACCCTTGATCTGACCCTCTCATCTGGGCTGAAGTGCGTTCGTGCAAATAACGCAAAGGAACGGAATTAATGAAAGAACCAAGCTCGGCCGCTCTGCCCGTTGAGCACAGCCGTGTTTCAACGGTACAAACCTTATTAAAAATGTCACATTTGATGTCTGCAATGCTCTTCTGAGTTCCTACTGAAAAGTGAGCAGCTGCCCATCTGGGAAGCTTTAACAACCCGGATATTATCTGTTTTATTTCCCTATTGGTAAGCTTATGATAGCTTGACCTATCAAACTGTTTACTGTGCCATACCAGTCTACTTTATTTCTTTTTGTCTTATGAAGAGATTCAGATATATTGAAAACAGCAGTGTCAATAAATAAGCAGAAGGCATCTGCTAATGTCTTCTGCCAAGAAAAGGAGAGCGGGGAAACCAACATAATTTAATTTAGACACTTACTCAATAGCTTTAAGCCCATCAAACACCAATACTTTATAGTTCCCTTCACTTTGCATAAACATTTAGCACAGCACGGCGGGGGGGAGGGAAGCAGCTCCTCACACCCAGCTCTCTCCACTCAATGTTGATTTCATTGCATTCTTTAAAGAAAGGACTGGCAGCATAACTCTGCTTTCTCTTCTGAAATGAGCAGAGAGAAAATTAAACTGATGAAGTTTTTTTTGAAGCTTCAGTCCTTTAGCTGGGTTCTTAAGCATCATGGTGACAGCTGTTGGTCTCACTTGAATATGTAGCCTTGAAAAACTACTTGAAAATCTGCTCTGTGATTCATAAACAGCATGTTGGAATCACTGTCAGTGGAGTTGAAGAGCCAATGTGTGGATCACTGCAAGAAGAGTCAGGCTACAGAGAGGAAATTCCTGGTTTTGTAACACCTGTAATAGCTTTTCCATTAATTACAACTCAAAAGAGTAAATTTTTTTGCCACTTTTAGAGACATAGGAAGTGTCTTCTCAAAGAAAAAGATGGTAATGCCACACTATGTTTAAAGTTAAATAAGTTCTCAAAGCCTTGTTTCATGGATCACGTCAGAAGTTTGTACACATTAAAAAAATTCAGTTGGTACCTTCTGATTCACAGCTGCATTAAAAAATGCAAATGCTCAATATTGTCAAAATAGTATTTTGTCTGTCAACAGCTCCTGATTCCATTACTGGAATAGTGTCATTGTGAAACTGGGAGTTTATTATCCATGATGGTGAAAGGGGTGACAAATGTCACAAAGGGCTACATGAATCACACACTAAAAATCAGGGTAAGGTTGCAAAAGAAACATTATGCAATGACTCACTGCTTAAGGACTATGTTAATTAAATATTAGTCAGGGCCTGAAGTGTCACTTTGAGAGCTCTCTTCAATTTGTGGCCCCAGTTACAGCTACAAACAGTTGGAAATGAGCCCAGTGAGACACAAAACACACTGCTGAAGTACTTGGGCACAGCTCTTCAAGTTGTGCATGCTATTGCACGAAGGGAGAGAAAATGAGGAAGAAAAATGAGGGTGGAGAAAAACAGTACGGCCATAAACTTTTGTACAGCCATAAACATTTGTACCACAGAAAGATGCTGCTGGAAGGGGAATAGTGAGAGGCAGGCAGGTGTAGAGAAAGAAGAGGGGACGCCACTGTTATTAGGGAAGGAGCCAAGAGAAATGGTGGGCTCAGGATGAAGGAAGCCCACCCCTGCCCTGCACTGCAGTAGTCTACCCTTGCCTCTACCCCAGTGCTACCAATGCAGTGCCAGCCACTCAGACTGGACATCCCTCAGTGAGGCTGGGATTTGCTCTCAGCCTGAAGAAGAGTTCTAAACTAAGTCAGCTGTTGGAGTTTCAACTGGGATGCTGATCCTGAGGATCTTCTCTGAAGTGGGGTGTTGTACTGATGCAGCTGTGGCTGCTAGGTGGATGTTCAGGAAGTCCCACCTAGGCTCTTTCTTTAACCAGGGAAATAATTTCTGATTCTCAATTCTCATTCTGTAAAATGAGATGATCTCCCCTCCACCCTAAAGGATTTTGTGACAGTAAATACATGCCTGGGTATTCTGGTTATAAAAAAAACACATGGAAAGTTGCAAAAGGAAATTAATATCTTTTTGTTTTCAGAGTAGGCTTTAGAGTTCTAAATCAATAAAGAATATTGGTCATTCACTGAATGAGGGAAAAGTTGATGATAAAAGACAGCCTGCAGATATAGTATCTGATAATGCATGTGATAATTAAAAACCATGCAATAATGCAGCTGGACAAGAAGTCTGACATAGAATTGTGCAGTGCTAACCTTGCAATTTTAATAACATTCATTTACTCCTGATTGGGTAGCACATCACATCAGAGATATCTCAGACCACCAAATGATAGAGCATTCACTCCTTAATTGCTCTAAAGTATGCAGTAGGTCTTTGCATGTAGCAAGATGCACTTTTTTGAAAGTATCTTTTTTCTAAGGTGCTATCCAATACTTCAGAGATTAGAATCTCAGAAAGCACATAAGGAGCTGAAATTACTATTTGCTTCATTGTAGCTTTGTGCATGAGCTTGCTCACAAGCACAATGGTAGGGCTGATGAATCCATATAAACTTTTCTGATATACAGTCATACATCTACAAATAGACACACACATGCACACCCCTACCTCTCTCATTCTAACTTTCCCTTTGTCTGAGTCTCAAAACAACCTCAGTTTTGTTCTCCTGCACTGTGTTTTTCTTCACAAATGTTTTCCAGTGTTTGCCATTTCCTCCTGGTTTGGTGGCCTCTGCAAATCTGACAAGAGGGCAGATTCTCCAGACTGTTGGTAAAGATGCTAAATGGGACGGGTGCCAGGACAGACCCATGCAGTATCCCAGGTGCTAAAGGCCTCCAAGGCAGAGTGTGACCCATTAAAAGTGACCCTTTAAGCCCAATCATGCCACCAGGTTTTCTGATTTTGTTTTACCCCCCTGCAGCTCACAGTGCCCTAACTTGAATAATGCTTTCTTTGTCCATTTTCCTGTCCACAACCCCTGGTGGTATGAACGTTGATAAGGTGTATAAAGGAATTTGTGTTCTCCTGGGAGACAAAGGAAGTTGTATCCTAATAAACATCCTTACAATTACACTAGGCAGTCTTATTAATGCAATGATTGTGAAAATGCTGCAAGACAGACAAAACTCCAGGTTCTCATGGTGCAGGAACACAAGAAGACAACAGTCATTAGTAGAGATGTTGAAAAAAAAGAAGATGCCTTAGGAAAAAGGCACTGAATGCTAATTCTCTGCTGCTTGTCATTATTTCAGGGAAACTGGGCTCTTTCCAAAGTCAGGCACTTTGTGCATTGCTGTGCAACAATGAAAGAGCCATTTGGGGTCAGCAGTAACTGTAAAATGAATGGACAGCAAAGGAGCGCCTCATTACTCAGCTTGACTGAAGGCAGAAGAATATCTGATGATCACTTTTATATTCTGTCTCTGAAGCTGACCACAATTAAGCTGAGGCAAAATGTTGATGGCTAATGGGATGCCACTGAGATTCAAATGTTACACAGAATCCCATGGTATGTGAAGAGCCAGTAACATATTCCTGTGGTCTAATTCAAAACAATTACAGAAATGTAATGAACACTGTGTTAGTGCAAAACATTGTTCTAACAAGAGAAGATGGAACACTTGTGAGAGCTGAAAAAAAAGCCCAGCTGGCTGAAAGATCAAAAGGTCAAACATATTTCACCATTGTTTGTAGCTTCCTGCAGGAATTATAAACAGAAGGATCTTTGAGAAACTTAAGCAAGAAAAATAGCTACAGCAGCACCTGAAACTACAGTGGGCAGAGGAATTTCAATGGCATTCATTGCAGCCTGAAAGAAGAAATTGCTCACTTCACTGGGTGAAATGTATTAACCTCTAAAAGGCAGTGAGTCAATAAAAATGATTTAAGACTTTTTTCTGGCCTGAAATTCCATGCATCTATGAATACCAGACGACACCTGTGCAAAGCCAACTGCTTATCATTCACACCATGATCTGCTTTGTTTCCTCAAGTATTAAAAGGACAATGTTCTTCTCTATCTGCCTACTTGCACATCTTAAAAGAGTTTGCAATCATATACCAAAGACACTGACTTGTTGCTACCCTCTGTGTGACCTGCTTGGAAGCTGTGAACTTGGGATACATGCAAAGAATCACAGCTCTGCTGCCACCAGCATGTGATAAAAGTGAGAATACAATGAGTCCCTGGTTCTTTTATTTTTACCAAATTCTTCATTCCCAGCTATGGATTTCCCATAAATCCCGTAGCTCTCACAACACTGCCAGGACATAAACAGCAACAGTGACTTCAGACTGTGACCCCTGGTCTAGTCCTACCACAAGATACAGAAGGAGACAAAGGCATCTTTGAGTGGAACAATTCCTGAGCCATAAAGTTTTGAAAGATCTTCCATGAGCCAGGGAAGAAAATACAAGTGCCTCTTAGGGACTTAGGGAGACTTAGGGAGAATAAATGTTTTTCCAAAAGTCAGATGGATGGGAAGGGTGACAGGCAGAGAGGGGGTTGTTTGGGAATCCTCTCTTGGTGCTCAAGCTTTGGTTTTATGGAAAGCACTGCATGTCTCCCCCTGGCTGCAGCAATCATCTGCTTCCCTGGAAGATCAGAGGAGATTTTTACGACCCTGTGCCACAGCCTGATTAGAGGAGTCACTCTGCACCTTGTGAAATGCCAAGAGTTTTCTGTTTTCACCTCTGCTGCTTTTCCTTTGCTTTTTCCAGTGCAATCTGCCAGTTACCTTCCTGTGCAACTGTGCACACTCATACCTCAAGGGTGCTGGGGCAGAGTTTTGTACCCCTCTAACCAACATGCTGTCAAACTCCCAGCTTGGCACTCCATACTCTGGACCACAGCCATGGCCATTGCATTGGATTTCTTATGAGAAGCAATTGCTACCACTGTGTGAACCACTCTTTTTGTCTTTCTCTTCCTCTTAACCCCTGGTTTTGTAGTATGTATAACATTATGTTAGGGAATATGAATTGCCTAGTAGCTGCCAAATGGAGATAGCAGTGATTTAGGTAGCCAACCAGCATTATCCAGTGACACATTTGCAAAAAGCTGAGGAGACCATTAGCATGGGCAATGTGTGTGTAATCAAACCATGCTCTGAGCAGTATGATAGCACAAGAAATAAGGATGATTAATAGAGAGGTGGAATGCATCAGGGTGAAATCACCTAGTTGCTGTAGAAAGAATAAATGGGAGAGAAAACCAGACAGAGCACCAGAGACAACTCAGAGGGAGTGCCCACCACTGCCACCAGTACCAGAACTACCACTTCACCTCCCAGCTATCTGCCATGGAAGATTCCCTTTTCTGTATCCCTTTCTCTTTTTTTCTTTCTTTCTCATATTCCATTTCTCCTTTCTTTTTTTCCTTTTCCATAGCCTCTCTCCTGTCTTAAATTTGTGGATCTTTTAATCTTTCCTTGAAAATGGCCATTCCTGCCAGAGCTGATGTCCCTCAGCTTTTTAATATCATCAGTCATATACAGACACACTCTCTGTAAAATATCTATGTGGATGTTGTTGGATAAAACAGCTGGGTAATGAATCACTTCAGTGATTTATTGCTGCTGCCTGAAGTGCATAGGGTTTCCATTTAGAAGTTTTGTAATGATTTCCTATGAATTAATACAAATTAATAGCTAACAAGCCTAAAAGATCTTGATTCTTCTTGTCTGTTCTTTCTGCATATAAAAACTCTTGTCCACAAAGTTCTTTGTCTCTCAGCCAAACACTTCTTTCAAATAACTGCACTCTCTGCCTCTCTAGCTTTCCTCTAACACCTGGAAGAATTCCAACTGGATAGTTACTGTCTCAGGAGTACTACAGGTCATCTCTGAAAACTGTTTTGTTACTCATTTGTGGGAGGCAGCAGGCACAGTAGACAGGCAGTAGACAAGGCAGTACACAGAGACTCAAGTCTCTCGGGGTCTGTTCCTGTGCATGACTCCCTTTTCCATGTTTTTTGGCAAGCAATGCCACCTTTGGGCCTTAGTTTCATTATCTGTGGTAAACAGAGCATTGATACAATGTTCTGACAGTTATCTGCAAAGTACCTTGACTCTAAAGATGAGGAGGGACTTAGATAAGTATGGGTGGTTTTGCTAGATTGAGCTTGTTGGCAATTTAATCTTTATGAGCAAATAGGTCCTAAAATTAGACCATGTGAGGTCAGCTTATTTAATTTCACCAAACCTAGGAGCTCGGTGACAAAGGAGAAAGGAAGCTCCTGGATAATGCATGGAGAGGTCCCTGGTTGGGTTCTTCTTCTGTTCCTTCATACAATCTGTTCAATTGAAAAATCCCTCATTCACAGCTAATTAATAGAAGTGTGACTTATTTCACCTGATTTATCCATACAGAAAGTAGGAATCTAATTCAGACATCTAATGTCCCACTATAATTGAGAGGGAGACATTCCTGGATGAGCAGTCCCTCCAGCTGTGAGGATACTAACCTGCACCATGGCTTCTTAACCTGGCATCTGTTTTTCTACTAAACCTGCTGTAACTGCAGTGCCCTGGCATTATTTGTACAGTTTTGTAGTTGCATTTCTTTGGTTGCCCATAACCTTTTTGTGCAAAAGCAGTCTGATGAAATCTCCCTTCTCATTTTTTTTTCAAGATGTTTTGTTCAGTGTCTCCAGAAATTCTTTTTACTATTCATTAAATTCATGATTTGACTTTTTTTTTCCACATATGTGGATTTTTTTCCCATTTCAAGTACTTTGAAATTGAAAAGCATCTATCTATTGTTTGTGTGATAGCCTGAAATTCTTCTATATTAATCATGCCTGATAACACAATGTCATAAGCAATTTTTGTCAGCATGTTTTCATTTAATCCTAAAAGAGTGAAAATAGTTACGGCATCAGTCACTGGACTACTCCTTAAGGATCTCCACTCCTGACTTTCCTCTGCATAGTGCATTCCCCTTCAAAGGGGACTTATTGCTGTCTCTCCTCCATCTAATTCCTATTCACCTGAAATTTCTTCCACTAATTTGCATATTTTCCAATTTCCCATATGGCTGGTAGGCCAGACAGATGACACTGATGCCATTTCTTTTGTCTAGAAAATAAGTTGGCAAAGAAGGATGTCAGGCTATTCAAATGCGATTCACATTCAGTAAACTCAAGCTGCAGTTTATCTCATTCTCCATTTTTTCATTGTCTTTGGTTTCTTTTTCCATGGAAATATGTGTCAGGGCCCTGAGGGCACTCATAGTAGTTAATTGCCTGATCAGCCTTGCCTGAGGCTTCCACCCACCCTGCCAGCTCCTCTGCAACTGCCAGCCCTGCTTGTTCCTTGACAGTATTTTCTTAAACTTCTCATTCCTTTGGGATCAGAATAATGGGCCTGTAGCTACACAGAGAACCATCCCTAAATAACATCACTGGGTTTTCATGCTTTCCCTGACCTGAGGTCTGTGTGGACACACTGCTATTAGACCTACAGCTTTGTGTATTCTCAGGTTTCTTCATAGAGGAATCTACGAAGATCACGCTCTGCCCCTGACCTGAACTCACCAATTTCACTGACATTTTTGTGTGTGTCTCAGTTCTGGTAATTTTTACTTGTACATTTTTAATCACAGAGCTATCCTGCCTTTGCCCATATGTTGAGCATGATCATCTATATTTACTAACAAGTGAGAAGTTGTTAGTAAACAACAACAATTAATGCTTCATCAGAAAACTTCCTGTAGACCATCCCTCAGTCAGGTTGTTAGGTATATGCCAAACTAAGAGGTAATTAAGAAAATGTGAATGTTTAAACACTTCAATCTACTGGAAACCTGCACCCAGTTGCCAAGGTTGCTGTCACAAGATTAGTGACATTCTGCACTTCAACTCACATAATGCAGTCTTCAGGCATCTCAAGGAGCTGACATAGGTGTCAAGAGACAATTTCCAAGACTAAATATTGGAGCTTGCATTTTAATAGAGTACATTATTACCAGCAAATATTCTCATCTAGCAGCCATGCACCATATGGTTATCTAGTTTCAAGCAGATTGGTAACCCCAGACTGCCTTAATTCAAATAAATCATGGCATTCTCTTAATATATTGGAGACTGCATCTGTTATCCTGCACCTGTCACTCCTGCAGCAATAGAATGATTTATGGTTCTCAACTTGAGGGTGTTATGAAGTGGCAGATGGATAGATGCACATGCCACCATCAGTTTGGGGACGGATGGAAGTGTAGCAGGGTCATAAACTTCAGACATTTCCTGATAATATCAAAGCTCTCTTTTCTTTTGGGAAACATACCTAAAAACTGGTTACTCGCCAAGTAATCAATTTCCATGCTGGTTTGATAACTGGAAATGTGCTTAATATCTGGTTTAACTCATCATATATGACATGAAGTTGGCTTAAAAATGATTTGTCCACATTGGAGAAATGAAGATCAGTACATAGCTTTGAAGTACAAACAAGAAAAAAACTCTCTATTTGTTGTTTGCAACTCAATTTAAAGGTGATTTTGGTGGAATTGAGCGTGTGTGTGTGTGTGTATGTATGTACACCTTAGAGAAAAGAGACCTCCTCCTTACTCAAAAACCAGCAATTAAAAATATTCATAACTTGGCAAAAAAAACAACAGCAATCTTATTTTTAAGTTGCTCTTTCTTACAGATAGAATTAATTACACCTAGCCTTAACACACACTTGTGTGTGTGTTGTGGCCCTATGGACAATGAAAGGTAGTTCTACTCAGGTTAATAATACATGCCAAAGAGAACTATCTTTTAAGTAAAAGCAGAATACATTTTTTTAAATTGTATGCCAAAATTTCATCACTTAAAAGAAGATCAACCCCAAGACTTTTCTAAACCTTAAGGTCAGGAATATATTAAGGTTAGGACATAGTGTGACTTGATCAGTTTAAATTACTAATTCATCTGTTTGCCCTATTTTTTTTCCCCAAGGTCCATGCCCTAGCTTTCATCTACCAGTTGATTGAATAATCATATATTATCAAGAACCTTTTGTTGATGTTTGCTCTTTTCAAGGTATTTAAAAATAGCTGTTAATATTTTCGATTACAGACTGTTTGAACACCATGAAAATAATTCATGTAGCTTGAAGTATTTCCAAACATCTTGAAGACATTTACTTTGAAGAGTCTTGTTGTTTTTACTTTATTATTTCAGCTTTAATGATTATCCCATTGCATGCTTGGAGAGCATCAGAACATGGTTTTCTCCATTATCACATAAGCATAATATCTTGACAACAAGGTGAGGCAGATCAGAAATACATTTCTATATAGTATTTCTTCTCTTTCACAACCAAATTGGAGCAACTGAATTTCACAGAATCACAGAATCACCGAATCACTAGGTTGGAAGAGACCTTTAAGATCATCGAGTCCAACCCATGATCTAGCACCTCAACTAAACCATGGCACCAAGTGCCACGTCCAGTCTTTTATTAAACACATCCAGGGATGGTGACTCCACCACCTCCCAGGGCAGACCACTGCAGTACTTAATCACACTTTCTGTAAAAAACTTTTTCCTAATATCTAACCTGTTTTTCTCTTGGCACAGCTTAGGATGTGCTTAAGATTAATTTCTAATGCCACGTATTTCTAATTTTACACATTAGTACAGGTAGATTATTTTTGATTGCGCTTTTCATTCATATCAAGAATCTGTAAATTACCCCTGAGCTGGTCTGAAATTTTCTGTAACAAATGGTTATATGAGAGTCTTTCATTCACACTTGCTTGCTTTCTCAGCAGCTACCAAGGGACCTAGAAAAATTTCAGATTCCTCAGCTTTTGAGCTCTGTGACTACAGAGGATTAAATATGATAGCTGATTCATTGATTCTTCAGAAAATTATTGGCTGACTAATGAAAGAGCACTTGATTAGTCACCTCTACATTTTGGTTCTTAAGAGCTTCATAGTGTCCCAAACAAAAAACCCTGTTAGAGATCCAACTGCAAAACTCTCAGACTCTTCTACAGGCCAGCAGGCAGGATATTGTGGAACAGGAGACCTCTAGATCCCTGGAGTATATCTTCAGGTAAATATTAAGGAATTTTGACTCCATGAAAAGTTCTGGAGTATTAATTGCCCATTCCTGTTCTCAAAACTACTTTTTAAGATGCAGAATTTGCTTTTTCAGCAAGCTATGAACTAGACACCATGCACTAACAGATGTTACTGAACATCTCAGTAGACATCTCACAGCTCACTAGAGTTTTCATATTTGTTTGATGCCATGCTGCAAGATTTTCAAAGTTTTTACATAAGCAAATTTTCAGCTAGAGTACTTTAAAGGCTTTACAGAACAGCCCACAGACATCTCATTCCACTGATTTCAAACGTGCTTTTGCATCCATCCATTTTGTGTAATGAAAACAAACATTTCTGAAGTTATCATTATTGCCTCTGTGGCAAATACTCTGCAACAGGAGACCATTTTCTGCAAAGTAGAAATTTCTCTATAAATTATGAGAATTACTGATGTTACCATTGGGCTTTACAGCCCAGAAGGTATTCAAAACACAAAATTATTGTCAAATTGTGAGCAAATTAGCACTGTTTTCTAAAAATTGCATGTATGGATTTCCATTTCTGAATGGAAACTGGTCTTTAATATAGCATAAATAAACTTTAGAACAGCCAGACAAATTCTGCCTTGACAGAAACACAGTAAATTCTCTGTATTTTCCTGACAATGAATAGATTGCAAATCAAGACAGATTTTCACCAGTACTGAGCAATGGAAAAGTACCAGTCTTGGAGGAGATATAAGTTAATTTTTCTATTAAAATTGAGCTGGCACAGACAAACCACAATTCTCAGTCAACAGCTTTACCCATATGAGAACTAAAATACTATGCCAACCTTATGCTTTCAAGTGAAAATACATTCTCAATGTTATTAGTAATTTAAGGATGGATCCAAAACCTGTGGAAGCCTGCCATGTATTTTAATAGACTTTGGAAAAAGCCTTTCAGAATAATAAACAGATTAATAGTAAATAGGAAATACTACAGAAAGCGATCTCAATGATCATTCATTATTTTAGAATGCCTGCTGTTGGGAAACTACCTATAGAATGGAACTACCTATAGAAGTTATAAACATATTTCAGATTTATGAAACTATATGTGCAGAGAAACCTACACACAGAAATAAACGTTCTTCATGTTTTATCTTTTGTTTTCTGCATTGTATACATAGGCTATTTCAACCTGAAACTCAACAGCCTGAAGAAAGCTGTACACTTGGTAAAAATTCTGAATAAAATAGAAAAGGCAAAGAAATTGTATGTCTGAAATTCCGAGAGAAAGCTTTGTTGAGTTTAAAATGTTTCTGTAGATTACCAACAATTATTCATTCAACAAATGAATTGTTCATTCAACAAATGAACTTATTTAAGAAATCAATGGTTGTCAGATTTATATTCTTGAAGGAAATTACTAATGCCACCAATTTTCTAAATTTTCATAATTTTTTTGATATTTAGTGCTATTCTAATAGTTCCAGATTCTTTGAATACAGTAATAATGTAGTAATTCCAGGCTCCACGAGAAGCCAAATTAAGTTTCTAATCCCAAGAGCTAAAGAGAAAGCAGCATGCCAAGGCAAAAAACCAAATAACTAACAAAAGGATCAATTAAATCTACAGGGGGGTTTTATCCCAAATCATACTTTTTAGAACTACTAGGATTTAGCAGCTGTTAGGAGCTACTATTAAGAATACAAAAAATTCTAATCTTGCATAACTTGGGGAGTTATATTCTCATTATGTGATTATATCCTCATTCAGGCTTTGTTAATCAATGTAATTTGGGGCTGGAAGTAGGATTTTGTTGGTGAGCCAATTTTTCTTATGGTACTGGCCGTCCCTTTATTTTTCTCCTGAGATTTATACTTGTCTGAAAAGAAGACTGGAATCCCAGGCAGTGCCCCCAAAGGAGTCATTTGATCAGAGTCAGTCAAAGAGAGAGCAGCAGCAAGTGTTAATACTTGGTTCAAAAAATATGACCTGCTGGGGGAAGTTGAAAGAATCAGTATTGTTAAGACTAAATGAAAGAAAGGACACCATGTTTGTATGCTCTTACATAAAATATTGCCAAAAAGCAGAAAAGACTAAGTCATTCTGCATTCCTCTGATGGACAGGATGAGTCACAAGATTAAGCTGCAAGAAGGCTCACTTAGGTTAGATATTTAGTAAATGTAATTTGACATGCTTTCACAATAGCCCTTTAACATGTCCCTCACAAACCCTATCATTGAGCATGTATTAGGAAAAAGGCAGACACAGAGAGGATATTCCTTATACTACTGGTAACAGAAAAAAAATACAGCATTCAATTTTAAATATGAGTAGCTTCCTAGGTTCTTTAAAATATGGAAAGAAAAAAGACCAAGAAGGCTGAAGAGCAAAAATTAATGACTTACAGATGCTTTTTCTGTACCCTTCAAATGTACATTGTATCATAATTAATTCATAATTATAATTATAATAATGCAGGATTCCCCACATGCTAGAAGAATTTTCCCATCATTCCCATCCAATTAACAAAAATTAATCATTCTTTTTTTGAAACACACTAATCCTGTCCCATTTAAGACGTTAAGATCTAATATATACACAATCACAAGTTTCATATAGCAAGTGTTTGACACAAAGGGCTCATTGCGCCAACCACTGAAATTACAAATTAACTTCTAACAATTGCTACTTCTTTTTTAAATCCACTAGAAAAAATATGTAGTCACATATATTTACTCTTTTTACCTGGAGATATCAAAATACTTGAGAAATTTTAATTATCCTCATAACAATCCAACAAGATAGCAAAGTTTTAGTGTGACCTACTTAAATCATAAAATCGAATGACAAAGACTGTCATTTTCCTCGGATCATCCAGAAATAAGTGGCTATCATTAGAGCATATTAAATAATTCTTCTTTTCTGTTTACTAGATAGTGCTTCCTCTCTAACCATGATAATGTCATGATTGCTTATTTATGGCAGAATCATGCAGAAGTAATTCCACTACATTGCAATAACTGATGGAAATAAAATTAGAATCTGGTCCATCAGGTGTGGCATTTCTACATGGTCTCTCTCTACATCTGCTGTCATTTGGTCTTTCTCTCAATTTTAACATACAAATTTGGTGTTCCATAACAGCATCTGAATTGGATTCCAATTCAGTGAATTGGATCAGAACATCCAATTCACTGAAGCTGAAAGTGGAATATTTCACTAGGGAGAACAGACTCAATGCAAGTGGTTAAAGGTCAGCTGCAAGGTATTCTGCTTTTTAAACTGCATGTGGAAACCGTATGACTTGTGTAGTACCATAATAGAATAGCTGTCCATTAGACAAAAGTAGCAATGAAGAAACCTCATTGTGATAACATGGTCTTTCATTAATGTAATTACTTCATTTACCTTACAGCTTCATTTAGGTTGGAAAAGATCAAGTCTACCCATTAACCTAACACTGTAAGTTCACCACAACCACGTCCCTAAACTCCCCATCTACATATTTTACATACCTCCAGCAATGGTGATTCTACTACTTCCCTGGGCAGTTTGTTCCAGTGCTTGACAACCCTTCCAGTGAAGGCATTTTTCCTAACATTTAATCTGAAAGTCCTCTACTACGAGGCCATTTATTCTCATCCTGTTGTTTGTCACCTGGGAGGAGAGACTGACCCCAAACTCTCTACAACCTCCTTTCAGGCAATTGCAGAGAGTAATAAGGTCCCCCTGAGCCTTCTTTTCTCCAGGTTAAGCACCCCTCATTCCTCATTGAACTTGTGCTCCAGACCCTTCCCCAGCTCCATTGCCCTTCTCTGGACACGCTCCAGCCCCTCAATGTCCTTCTTGCAGTGAGGGGCCCAGAACTGAGCACAGGATTGGAGCTGTGGCCTCAGCAGTGCTGAGTACAGGGGACAGTCACTGCCCTGCTCCTGCTGGCCACACCCTGGCTGATCCAGGCCAGGATGCCATTGGCCTTCTGGGCCACCTAGACAACAAGCTAGACAACAAGCTCATGTTGAGCCACTCTTGACCAGCACCCCAGGTCCTTTTCTACCAGGCAGTTTTCCAGCCATTCTGACCTAAGAGTGTAGCACTGCCTGTGGTTCTTGTGACCCAAGTGCAGGACCCAGCACCTGGCCTTGTTGAACCTCATACAATTGTCCTCAGCCCATCATCCAGCCTGTCCAGATCCCTCTGCCAAGCCTTCCAGCCCTCCAGCAGATCCATGCTGCCACTGTCTGTGAACTGACTGAGGGTGCACTTAATCAAAATTTCATTTTGGTGAATCCCAGTGAATCACTCTTTGCTAAGTTTACATTTAGTTGTCTTCAATATATTTTTGTCTTTTGAAGAGTTTTAAAACTATATTAGGTTTCTGAATTACTGTTTCTAGGCTTCATCCATACCCATAACAACATAGAAACTAAAAAATAATAAATGCCTAACACTTCTAATCAACATTCAATAACTCTAATTTTTTCTTGTCATTCTGGAGTGTTTCTTAGATCTCTGTGAATGCTTTGAGAACTCCAGCTCCAAGTTACCCTAGCAATGAGTGTATACCAATTCACGACATCTTCAACTACACCACATTTCTCACCTTGAATGTTTCCAGGGATGGGGCATCAGCTCCAACCTAGGCAACCTGTTCCAATGTTTCACAGCTCTCATAAAAAATTGCTTTCTTTTACAGATTCTGACCTGACCTCCTGCAGTTTAAAAACATTATCCCTTATCCTATTACTTTCTACAGGTCCTATTAAAAAGTCTCTCTCCGTCTTTCTCCTTTTAAGTACTGAAAGGCCTCAATAAGCTCTCCCTGGAGCATTCTCCAGGCTTAACAACCCCAAGCTCTCACCCTATCTTCATATGAGAGGTGCTTCACCCTCTGGTCATCTTCATCTCCCTCCTGTACACCTGCCCCAATAGGTGTGTGTCTTTCCCATACAAAGGACCCCAGAGCCGACATAACACTGCAGGTGGATTCTCATCAGAGTGGAGTAGAGGGGCAGAGTCATCTTCCTTAGCCTGCTGGCCACGCTGCTGATGGAGCCTAGGATACACTTGGCTTTCTGGGATCCAAGCACACATTGCCAGGTCATGTCCTGCTTTTCATTCACCAGTAGCCCCAAGTCCTTCTCTACAGGGCTGCTCCTGAGCTGGTCATCCCCCAGCCTGTGCTGATACTAGGGCTTGCCCCAAATCAGGTGCAGCACCTTGTACTTGGCCTCTCATGAGATTCCCATGGGCACACTTCTTGAGCTTGTCCAGGTCCCTCTCAGCTTGTCCACACCTCTCAGGTGTGTCAGCTGCACCACTCAGCTTGATGTTGGCAAAATTCCTGTGGGTGCACGAGATCCCACTACGTCATCAATGAAGGCATTAAATTGCACTGATCCCAATACAGACCCCTGTGAGACACCGCTCACCACCGATCTCCACCCAGACACTGAGACATTCTCCACTTACCCTCTGGATGTGGCCATGCAGCCAATTCCTTACCCCCAAACAGTCCACTCATTAAATCCATATCTCTCTAATTTTGACAGAAGGATGTTGTGGGTGACCACGTCAAAGGTTTAGCAGAAGTCCAGGTAGATTACACCAGCAGCTCTTCCCTTGTCCAATGATACATTCACTCCATTGTAGAAGGCCATTACTTTACTCAGGTTCCTCCCTGTCCTCCATGAGCCCCTATGTGTCTTGCTTGAACCTTTATGCTTCACCCTATTAGGCCATTCAGATTACTGCAGATAGAAACAGATCTACAGCAGATGGGAACACTCTCTGGTCTCTCAAATGAATGGGTTTTGTCCACCTAGAAGAATACATGCAGTAGGCTTGGTCCAGCTCTGCTTTGCTTCTTCTGAATTACTGTGCAAAGCAGTTGTATGGCGTTATATTAATAGCCCAGTGGCTTTCATTGAGTGCTCACTTAGCCATCTCTGCACTACTTCTCAGAGGCCGACTTAATATGGTTAAGCAAATAATTCTCAAATGTCTTAAACTTCTTTCAGTGAAAAGCTTTCAACAGAAAACCATGATTATAAAGCTGGTTCCATAAATTCCTTTGTGAAAAAAATACAACAAATCAAACAAAAGAAGTGGGTTAGTTCTGTGATATTTTTCAAATAAAACTATATCTTTAAGAACACAAAGATGTTTTTTATTTTATTTCTGAGCTCTTCACAATGACTTTTTGATATTGAGGTGTCCATAACAGTTCATTGTTGTGACAGACTCTAATATCTAATAGCCCTTTAACACCTCTGTGCACTCCAGTCTCCCATATCTTTTCACAGTAGGATCTATATATTCTCCCTGCCCCAAGGGCACTAACAAGTCTATAGTTCTCTTTTTCTCTTATTTTGCTTACTTTTTCTAGGAAGACAGCATGATTAATGTCTCCCTGGAAAATGTCAGGCAGCATTCACTCCACTCAAAGTCAGCCAAGTTCCCTTCTAGATTTATTAAACAAATCAGTCCTTCTACTACTACCAGCACTATTATTACTCATTAGTTGTACTGCAGGAACACTGCAGCACCTCAGTTCATATTGTTAAGGCACTCCAGCAACATATAGCAAATAACTGAACCTGTTCTCATGGCGAAAAAAAAAAGAGAAACAATGGATATGACTAATACATGAGAGGAAATGCAAACTAATAATGGGAAATATTTTATACCAAATTGATTACAGAGGGGAAAACAGAAACAATGAATGTAATTTTGGTGACAGGTAGGCAAGTTACTCATGATATGTAATTACAAACACATGCTGTCTTTTCCAAAATATGAACATGCCAGTCTGAAAAAGGCAGTGCATCCTGGAGCAAAGGGAGAATCCTGTTTTTCTTCTCCAGGCAGGAAGGCTTATAGCAAAGCAGACACAGAACCTGCAAGGCATTTGTAAATTCCTTCCATCCTATATTGTGATTTTAATTACAAGATGTCCATGTTCTCCCGGCTCTTCATAACCAGTTTGGTATTTCGATACTGTGATCTCCTTAAGGGGATAAACAGACCCTTGAATCCTTAAAAGTCCCTGTTGAAACAGAACTTCACTGATATTACTTCTTTTCAGGAGTTCTCATTTTTTTCATATCCAATATTATCTGCCCTCTGGTGCAGTCACATCCTGAAGAGTGAGTATGGTCATAGTGCTCAAAGGGCAGAAATATTCTGAAAAATAATTTTCAGAAAAGAAACCTCAAATGGCACTATACAGATGCAGTTTTCACTTTCTCCTTGGTGCCTCTAATGCAAGCTGTTTACTTTGGCATATTTGAAAGATGCTGTTATTTGTCCTAAAACTTGCTACAGATTGATTTGATAATCATGCCAAGCTCTTTCTGTTTCTTTCTGTCTTCAGTCCTAATAATTCAACTCATTTATCAATGGCAGTGAAGGAATGCAATGCCTCTTACTGTGCAGCACTTGCAGAAGTATGAGTCAAAGAACTTTATCAATTTACTTGTCCAGAAAGTGCTATGAAACACTCAGCATGGCTCCTATATGTTGTGTTTCTGAATTCACACAACTGTAACTACTGTATTTTGCCCACTTTTCTGACTTGCACTATATTTTTCAGAGCAGTCCTTGACACAGATGCATGCAGCCTGCTGAGGATACCCTGCCCTAAAATCTGCACTGAAAAGCAGATCACCAGAAACAGTAAGGTTAGCTTCAATCCTTTCTCAATTATAAACTTATATTGTGTTGTTAAGAAATTAAGTTTGAGGAACACTCAGAACTGTGTGATCTAGATCTACCTGCACCTATTTCCTGCAACATTTAACTGAATTTTCAGGTGAAATCATCACAAATGTAAATAAAAAGGATCAGTGTTCATCTGGAAAAACTGTGCTCATGGTTACCATTTGCATGCACTTTCAAACCTCACAGCTCCTTGAAGAATGACTCTTTATATTGCATTGGACACAGTCTGAACCAGTGTGACTCAATTGCCTGTGCTGGAGATCTTGACATATCACAACACAAAAGCTCCTAATCTCAGAGTCAATATACAGTTCATTTGGAATAGGAAATCAGTTTGCCATGCAACAAACTTAACAGGAGGTGTGGATAAACTCTGAAGTGTCTCAAAGACCCACAGAAAATGGCACTTGATCAACAAGGGCAGGTGATCAGAAAAAAGGTGTGCAAAAATGAGCCACTAACACTGGAGTTTGTATTAATGGAATTTGATGTCACAAGGACATCATTATTGTTAAGTTAATCATAATGGAAAATAGTTGGTTTAACACATGACAAAATAATGCAGCTAGCAAGGCAGCAAATGCACTTCAGTAATTTGGCTGCATTTGTATAGGTACTGCATCTCACAAACCTGCGTATCAACACAAATTCTGCTCTGAAGCTGTGGTAAAATCTACAGCAAATACTTTTTTATTTTCTATGCAGCTTCAACAAAACTAAAAAACTGAAAGATTGTAAATAATGCATAATTGTCTTTATTTTGTATCTTATTTATCAAATAGGGGTAATGGATTTTTTTCTCTATCCCCTTTTAAGTCTGTATGTTCATGAAATTGCAAACTGGATACCAGTTTTACAATCCTCTTACTTTTACAGTGATTAGTATGCATTTCATCATAAGTATTTGTTCATTTTTTCCTTCCAGTCCTACTTCAGTACTGAAGAATCTCATGTACTGATATACAGTTGGGTCCACAAACCAGTAAACAGGGCACTCACATATTTTGATCCTTTTAGTCTCAGTGAAGCAAAAATATAAATGCATACTGAAGTTACGGGCTTGAGTTTAGATATTTCAAAGGAAAAGGAAGAAAAGAGGCACTATTTTAGGCAGCAAGACAGCTGTTGTGTTAAAGTACAATGTCCCATGGGATAAGGATTGCCACAGCCCCTGGGTCCTTTGAGGAAGTTCTGTCTATTTACAAGTTCAGACTGTGCCTATTAATGCTACAAATGCCCTGTTTTCATTCTTCCTGTTGCAGACTGTTCATACTTTCTCCTGCTAATAAAGGATACCCTGTAATCTGTTTCTTGAGCAGAAGTAAAAGCAATATATTCAAGCCCTGTAACATCCTAGTTTCTTTGATCACAGCTGGGTGGCAATATAGACTAGAAAGACTAATGACTTAGAATGAAAAAATATTCCCCACACATTCAAACGCATTTACCCACTATTTGTACACCTTCCTCAAGTAACATGAAGAAATTCAGACAGTCTTTTTGGATAAAACAGGAGTTAAAAGCAGTAGATACCAGATAATAGTGATACTAATTAGCTGTGATTTTCTTTCAAGCTTTTGTCTACCTCAGCTATTTAGATTGCACTTTATCATTAGACTGCCTTTTCTTTTCATGGCTATACTTACATTTTGGGCTCTGTAAACCAATTATAATAATGTTTTTGAAAGTCATTTAGTCTTTAAGTCTATGAGGCAATAATGACCAGGATACAAGACTCTTTTCCTGTCATCAAAGCATGTCCTCTTCCTACCAGTCTGTAGAATTCATCTCTTGTTAGTTTTTCCCTCTGGTTTTGAATTCTTGTACACAGAGTAGCTTGATTTAGCTCCCACAAAAGTGATAGAAAGTACATCCTAACAGAGACCCTCCAGACTTTGGAGGCATCACTTTACCACGACTATTTTTTTCTGAAGTTTTCTAACCTCAAGGTTATGATGCAAGAAATATCTCACAGCATTAGCCCCGAAGTCCAACATTCAGCCTGTTGATTTCTAAAAAACACAGAAATCAGAAATAAAAATGATACACATTCTGGTAAAGCCAGGTTATGGTTCAAATATAGCTCTGCATCTTGTGTTTCCTACTGCTTTCTCCAGTTGGACCCTTCAATGTGGTATGGAAAGTTGGAACACTGTCAATGTAGTGTAAAGGGACAGTGTAAGAGAATTTTCATGTTAATACTTCTGGCAATGAACACAGGAAAGCAATAGCAACATTATGTAAACTGTGATCATTTCTAAACACTTCTAAAATCCTTAGTCATTATAACAGTCAGTCTTTTTGTACATAGAATTTGTTCATCAGAAAGAGGAGACAATAAACTGAATCAAAAGCTTCAAAATGTACTAAAATGTAGCAGCCATTTAATACAATATGAGACAACGGGAGAGGAAGAGGGGTCCAGTAAGGCTGGTTGCTATTCAAGGATCACTTCCTCCAGGCTCAAGGAAGATCCACCCCAACAATTTAGAAATGAAGCAAAGGTGGCAGGTGGCCAGTACAGGTGAGAAAGGAACTTCTGAGTGAACTCAGACATAAATAGAAGTGTACAAGAGGTAGAAGCAGGGGTGGGTTAGGAATGCCAAGGCCAAACCAGAGGGCAACAAGAAAGGTTTCCACAAGTACTTTTGCAGCACAAGAAAAACTAAAAAAAACATGGTCCCATGTTGGGACCCCATTCCCAACATGGGACTCCATTCCTCCACTGAATGGGGCAGAGGAACTGATGACAAATTACATGAGAAAGGATGAAGTTCTCAATGCCTCTGCCTCAGTCTCTAGTGGCAAGTCCAGTCTTCAGGAATCCCAGACATCCCAGGCCAGATGAAAAATCTGAGATCTGAGGGAAGACATACCTTCAGAAGAGGAGGATCAGATAAGGGAGCCATTGAACATACAGAATTGGACGTACAGAAGTCCATGGGGCTGATGGGCTGTCCCCACAAGTACTGAAGGGGCCAGCTGATGTCACTGCAAGGCTACCTTTGATTATCTCTGAAAGGATGGGGCAGCTAGAAGAGGTTCCTGAAGACAGGAAGAGAACAAATGACACTTATCTTCACAAAGAGTACTGAGAGAGATTTGGAGAACTACAGGCCAGTCAGGCTGGCCTGAAACCCCTATAAGATGATGGAGCAAATAATCCTGAAAAACATTTCCAAACTCATGAAGGACAAGAAAGTGTCTGGGACTAGTCAGCATGGATTTACAAAGGGGAAGTCATGCTTACCCAACCTGGTAGTAACCTAACTTGATGGATGAGACAAGAGAAGTGAATGTTGCTTAGCTCAACTTTCATAAGGCTGTTGACGCTGTCTCCCCTAATATCCTCATCAACAACCTGACAAAGTACAGGCTAGACAAACAGAAAGATGGATTAAAAACTAGTTGAACAGCCAGGTCCAGAGGGTTGTGACGAGCTGCAAGAAGTCCAGTTAGAAGCAAGTCACTAGTGGTGTGCTCCAGAAGTGAATACAGGGGCCTATGCTTCTCTAAGGCACCCAGGGTGGTGGGACAGAGTACACCTTCAAAGAGTTTAAAAATAATAGAAAACTGGGAGGACTGGCTAAAAGCCCAGATTGGTGTGCTGTCAGAACAAATTGGATATATTGGCTGAGAGTAACCTCCTTGTTGTGTCGTGTTAAGTTGATCTGTTTCCCCCTCAGTTTGTATGTGGATGGTTCTGTTCTCCCCCCTTTAGTTTATATAGTTCAGGCGTGACTCATTCCGCCCTCCTCCTCACTGCCCGACACCCCCGTTCCTCCCAAAACCCTCTGTATCTTTCCCTAGTCCCCTCCCTGGTGCCCTGCCTGTCACTTGGTGCTCCCTCCCCTCCCTCTAGAAACTTCTAGCTGGAGCGTCGGGTGATTGGCTCAGGGGCCAGGGTCCCGCCCTTTATGCATTCCTATTGGTCTTTCCTTAATGTCACTCCCCTGAATACCACTTCTTGTCTTTCATCGGTCCTGATGGTGTCTCCCCCCCATTTCCAGTATCCTTTACAACCTGTTGCAAGCCAGTGGTTTTTGCTTCAGCCTTGGAATTTCCCCAGCAATAAAGCTGCTTTAATCCTCGGCTGGAGCGACCTTCTTCTTTCCTGTTGGATTGCTGCCATGAGCCCTGTCTGCTACAGGGAGCTGTGTCCACTATAACAGTGGGACAGTTCTCCCTAGGCGCCCTCCCGGGTAACCAAGCCCTAGAGAGTGCCCCCAGCTGCAAGCAGTGCTGTAGGCTTGCCCGGCGATTGGAAGGGACGCTCCTTCCATTTGGCTACTAGCTGCTGCAGCTTGGCACCCAGCGTGGGGCCCTGGGTGTGCTCCTGGACCCTGCGGATGGAACTCGTGGAGCCTCTGGACTGCACCTTTGGACTTCCACTCAAAGTTCCCCTGGCCGTCAAGCTACCTCTTGGTGAGCAGACCCCTTTTGTGGTGGGTGGTGCTCCTAGAAGACTGGGAACGGTAGCTCCAGGCACCCCTGGAGTCGTTCCCCCCAGCAGGACCACCAGCTCCGGTTTTCTTTTCAGCCCTCGTCAGATTTTCAGTAGGTGTCTTTTTGCCCTGCCTTTTTAGTCTTTCCTCGACCGACTTTGTGTTCGGTCCTCTCTCCTTTGTGCCTCTAGGTATTTCTGCTGCCCAACCTCTCCTTTTTCTGACAGGGCCGGGCGTGGGGCTTTTGCTTTCTTTCTTTTTTCTTTTTGCTGGGTTGGTGGTGAACTGAGTTGCACTTTAAACCTTCGCTATGGGTGCTTCATTATCTGCAACTCAGAAAAAGGTTTTCATCCAAGTTGCGGGTATCCTTGCGGGGGGGGGGGGGGTGGTGTTCAGTTTAAGAAAAGAGATTTGAAAAAGTTAGTGAAATGGCTGTTCTCCCACTGTCCCAAAGTCTCTCCTGACAAAGTCTATGACCCAGGGTTCTGGGGAGCTGTTACTTACAAATTACAAAATCTAGTTCCGTCAGGAGAAGTCTTCACTCCTTAAAAGTACATTTTTGGCGTCCCAAATTAAAATTATTTTACAATCCGGCCCTAAACAGAACAGAAACAGCCATCTTCACAAAGTTTAGTCCCCAGTTCTCCCTTGTCCTAGCTCTCTTCCCTCCCCTGCTTGCCCTAAAGGTGGGATTTTTGAGAGGAGCAGCTCACTCCAGCACAGCACAGGGTGTCCACCACTCCCCTGGCTCCCCTCAAAGTTCCCCTTCCCCCTGCCCGAGGAGTCCTGGCCAGACTCTTCGGGGTTCTTCTCCTTCTCCCTTTTCCCCACTTAGACAATTCCCAGTTTGGAGACCCTCAGTTAGGTTTTGCTTGGCTCCAGAAGATGGCTCCCATGGAGCTCAAGATGGAGGCAGCCACATGGCTTTTCCCGCCCTTTCCATTTCTTATCCCTACAATCCTTTTCGCTCCTCGAAAAACCCCTTCCTGTCCTTTGACTCCTCCCAACTCCCCTCAGATGCCCCTCCTTTGGCTCATCCCTTAGCCCCTCTTTCAGCTCCTCCCTCAGCTCCTTCCATTCCTCCTCCCCCCTCCCAAGCTCCACCTTCCCAAACTCCACCCCCTTACCATTCCTTCAAGGTGGAGTCACAGGGCATTGAAGTCTCCTCCCCTCTTCCTGACCACTCCTCCTTCTCTCTCAATTCCCGTTCCCACGCCCCACCTTCCAGTTCCCACGCTCTGGGTTCCAGGGTGGAGGGTGGGTGGAGACCCGCTCCAGTCACTTACCACCCTAAGAGGGAGGGGAGAGCTCAGGCCCAGTGGATCCCCTTCCCACATCATACTATCAAGGAGTTATGCAAGGCCCAAAAGGATTTCTCCCAGGAGAGTGAATACTTCCGGGGGATCCTGAGGGCCACCCTTAGAGAGTCCAGTGTTACCTCTGCAGACCTGCAGCGTCTTTTCTCCTGCCTGCTCAATCCCACTGAGTTCATCATGTGGGAGGCGGCGTGGAGAAAAGAAATTATAAGGATTCTGCCAATCCTCTGGGACAATCCCAGACTTAGTCACGATCTAGATGGGGAGGTAATCTCCACAGACCATTTATGCGGGGTGGGGAATTGGGCTGATGGACCTTCACAGGTGCGCTCCATCCCACCTGAGATCTTAAAAGAGACTCTTAGGGCGGCAGAAAGAGCTTTTTTCACTCTAAAGCCGGCAGCACCTCACCTAACTTATTCTAAGATTTTCCAGCTCCCGGACGAGCAGTTTGTGACCTTCGTCGAGCGCCTCTGCAAAGCCATTGACTTACAAGTACAGAGTGAGGAGGCCAGGGCAGAGATTCTCAAAGAGATAGCTTTTGCCAATGCAAACCCTGCATGCAAGGCCGCGATTTTCAGTCTGCCCCTGGATCCTCCTCCCCCCCTACATCATATGCTGGAGGTGTGCGCTCGAAAGGTCACCATCTCCCCGCTCGACGTTGATCCAAGGAATCGCCACCAGCCCCGGAGAGTCTCTGCTGTTGACGCTGCTGAAGCCCTGCCTGTGGGGTCAGTTCCAGCGGCCAACCATCAGCTGCACCCCTGCACCCTAGGACCAGCCCAGAGGAGAGCAGCCCCTTGTCATCTGTGTGGACAGCTGGGACACTGGATGCCTGATTGCCCTCTCAGGCTGCAATTCTTTGAGTTTCACAAGGCGCAGAGAGGGCAAAAGAACACCCAGCCAAAAAACTAGTTTCCGAGTGCAGCCCCTCCCTGTGCCAAGATATAAATAAGGTGGGACTGTTGACATTGTGCAGGGAGGGCAGGGGAGGAGACAAGCCGAGCCCGCCTGTAGCCACAACCGACTCTGACAATTCACCAGACTTGACATATTCTTGACATATTTCGACTGCACTCAGCTCAAGCCAATTTTAACAGCCACTTCTAACACCATCTCTTTCAGTTTGCACCTCCTGAAGTTCAGAAGAGGGAAAAGCAAAGTCCTTCTCCTGGGGAGGAATAAGGCAGTGGATCAGTTCGAGCTGACAGGGCAGACAAGGACGTGGGGGTCACAGCAGACAACAGCGCTGACCATGATGCAGGAAATGTTTTGTGGCAAAAAAAGTCAGCAGCTTCTAGGGCTGCATTAGGAAAAGTGCTGCCAGCAGGTGGAAGTCCCCTCAGGGCTGGTGAGGCCAGATCTGGAGTACTGAGTCCAGTGTTTCCCAGTACAAGACAGATATAAACTTACCAGAGTGAGTCAGAGCAGGGCCACAAAATTAATTAAGGGAATGGAACTTGTTTCATAATAGGAGAGTCTGAGAAAGATGGACTGTTCAGCATGGATAAGACATGCCTCAGGGAAATCTCATCAATAAATAAATATAAATACCTGGTGAAAGGGAATGAAGAAGAAACAGTCAGACTTTTCACACTTGTGCCCACTGAGAAGACAAGAGGCAATGGACACAAACTAAGAAACATGAACTTCCATTTGCTTTTGTGCACTCTGCTTGAACAGTGGGATTTGACTTGATCTAAGGAGATTCTTTCCAAACTAAACAATTCTGTGATTCTGTGACAAAACAGCAACGAAAAATCAACTAAAGTGACGCTGTTCATAAATCAAGGCACAGTAAATCATGCTGAATGCCACATTCTCAGGAAATAAAATAATAATTTGATCTTACAGAAAACCTAGTATTGTAAATGACTGAAAGAAAAGCACAGTGTTTCTACAGAAACACTATGTAGCTCTGGAAACCAAAATCCTCTGTAGAATGATGAGTATCAGTCATTTTGAATTATATTAGAATACATTATTGTGAGGAAAGATAGCGGAGTTCTAAATCAAAGGAAATACAAATTCTGCTCTCTTTTAAAATGCCTGCTTTTCTCATTAAGAAAGCCTTAAGAAAATTCAAAGCTTACAGAACTTACTATTATTGAAGCACAAGATAGCTAATGGTAACTGCCAAATAATGATGGTCAGGTTGAGCAATCTGGTAAAAAATAATGCATTTTTAATATATCATACCTCCTATGATTTTTGTCATTTTTAAGCAAAGAGAAAAAATTTCTGAATTTTGAACTGGGAATATAGTCCATGTCTTCTGATTCTGTTTTCTGTGTTTCTTGATGTAAGTTTTAGAACAGGCATCCCTGTATAATGACTGATAAATGAGGCTTGAGATCCAGTGTACATTCTTAGGAGTCATTACAATGCAAGTAAATAGCACAGAGGGCACAAGGTGAAAAAGAGATAGAAAAAAAGAAATTAATTTAAAGCATAGTTCCTGTTTCTGGTTGGAAAAGGAATGGAAGGCCGTTGCCTGAGCTTTTGGAGAGTCATAGCATGCTGGAAAATCTGGCTAAACCATGGATCCTCAAAGCCATGAATCAGAAGGCCAAAATGATCTTTTTCTCTCATTTCCAAAAGAGAAAAAAATCTGTTGATTCTGAGGTCAGGCAGAAGAAAGCAGAGATTGGCTGCCTCAGCACTATGTCTGGTACTGTAGTAGACACTGTAAGGTAACTAAAATACCTAGCATGTATGAAATATAAAGGAAAATATTTAGGGAGCGCAGGAATCCATACATCTGAGAAAGAAATAATGTAGGGGCACATACCATTGCATTATTCTCAGTTACAGGCCTTCAAAAGATAATACAAAGCTCCCTAGATTTCAGTATGCAGTCACAGAGAAATTATCATCTGAGAAAGCAGCATACACTCGCATTAACTTTGTGCCTGAACTAAAAGCTAATCCATAGTAGTGCACAAGATAATGACTGTTCAAGATCTTAGAGAAATACTCACATGTAATCTGTGGATTGTGGAAAAAAACCCTATAGATTAGGACAGAATTATTTAAGCCACTAATTATTGGTATGACTGCAACCTTGGCAAAAGATCTGCCAGTAATAGAACAGAAAAAGCCTGCGTTAGTGATCCTACTGGCAGAATTATTTTTGAAAATTCACAACTCATCTATATGACAATGAGCAGTACAACTCTCAGATGGGTTTGTTTCCATACTTCTTTCATCCAAAATTATAAAATAAGAATAAAACCTTCAGTTTCCAAAGCACAGTATAATGAATAAAAAAAGCTGAAAGTTATTTTTACTTGAAGAGGAAATATGCCTCTCCCAGTCTGAAATCACTGTTCTCTGAGAATAAATGGTATTCTAGAACCAGTGATGTCTGAGCATGATCTATACAATCCAAAGCAACCAAGTCTGCCAAACACTTCACAGCTAACTAGATACGATTCCTAAAAGCATCAGAAAAGAGAATGAAAATAAGGGAATGTAAGAACACTAAAAAAGTCACACAACCCTAATTGCAGTACTATCTTATTAACCAAAATGACTTATGTGTAACTCATCTAAAAAACCAGTGACTTCCAAGGCAGGAAACCTTCTCCTTCATTAGCTGTTGTTTAGAAACACCCCACTTAGATCTCAAAATAAAATGAGCATAAATACACTGTCAATAATCTGGCTTCGGGGTTCTATGAGAGGTTGCAGGTTTCTACTGGTAAACCAAACAAACAACACTTGAATAACTACTCTCAGAAAAATGTCACACTTTTCGGACAGGTGTTAGGTACATATCACTTCCTGTTCCCCCACATTCAAAACTATTCAAAAATCACTCTTTTCAAAAAGAAAACCGCAAGTCAAGGAATCAAAATTCTATTAAATAACATCTTTCACTTTCTGAGACATTGTTTTGACAAGCTTGTCTATATCATTTCATTAGCAGCAGCATTTTTAAAGAAAGAAATGTCACATTAAGTAATAGGACTACATATTCAAGCCACCTGTGTATTTTCTTCTATACTAATTGCTCTAGATGGTGGAAAGTATCACATTGATGTGAAAAGTGTTTCCTGAGTTTGAGATTCAGTCCACTTAGCTTTAGACATATAATATACAGTTTTCTATGTAAACTAAGCATCATAACTTTCCTTTATAGTCACTGGACAGAAATAAGGACTTTGAAGGCAAATTTTCAACAACCTCATTTTAGTTATAAACATAGGAAGAGACTAACTGGGCCTAGAATGCTTATTTCTGTTCACAGACAGAAAGTCAGAAATTTCAGCTATGGACAACAAGCTGAAAGATCTATGTAGATCTTTCCAGGTCTTGAGACTTAGTTTGACTTCATTTGACCTAAAATCATAAAAAAGCAGCATGATTTACAACCAGATTTTTGAGGAATTTGTTTCATACCTAAATGGCATCTTCACAGAGTAGGGAGATAAAATAGTTCCTTCTCTAGCTGGGGACCAAGGACATATGATCCACGTTTCAGGGCCAAGAGCATAAACAATGGGGGACTGAAGAGAGAAAAACAAGAAGGATGGGAATTCATGGGTTAAAGCTATAATTGGACAATTAGCTCCAATATGCTGATGGACCAGAACTTAAAAAAGTATGAGACCCCATGACAGGTTGTCCATTTTGTTTCTGGCACCCCAGGTGGGACATAATCCCTGGCTTGGGAAGCCAGTGCCTTATCCCCTGGACCACTGGGACCTGTCAGGTCTGAGGGTTCATGTCCCTTCGTGGTCGCCAGAAACTGATGCCTTGTGAAGGCTGACCTAGAACAGGGACTAGACAGAGTTAAAGATTAAGGTAGGTATTTATTAGAAGCCCTCAATGAATCCACCTTGGGCAGCACAAGAGCCCAACCAGGGCTACACCCAAGATGAACACAAAATGGTCACAAAATGGACAACCTGTCACAGGGTCTCATACTTTTTTAAGTTCTGGTCCATCAGCATATTGGAGCTAATTGTCCATGTATAGCTTTAGGGTATGAATTCCCATCCTTGTTTTTCTCTCTTCAGTCCACCATTGTTTATGCTCTTGGGCCTGAAATTTGGATCATTTGTCCTTGGTCCCCAGCTAGAGAAGGAATTTTTTTGTCTACCTACTCTGTGAAGAGAGTTTATCCCCTAATATGAAGCTCAGAACTACACACTAAAGCAGTACAGAATCTGAGAAACACAAAAGCTAAAACCTGAGGCATCGCCTTCACCAAACCACGCACATACCAAACATATACCAACAATAATTAGCTTTGCAGACAGTGAGAAGGATGCAGAATTATAAGCCTGAGTGCACACTAAAAATTATAGAAGAGATTTCCAAATTCACCATTTGTATAGCAATATGTCAAGTTTCATAACTAAGAAAAATAACCTACTAGACCCTGAAAAATTACAGAAGGCAGAAGCAGAAACATTCAGAAAGGTTTGGCTCCATGTGGCAGCAACAGACAACTGGCCATGTGGCTTGGAAGTGCTCTTAGAAAAAAAAAAAAAGAATAACGTTCACTTCCCAAAATTCAAGGAAAGGACAGCAATGTTGTGAATCTGTTTAGACAGCCCCCTCTAATGCTGCAAATATGGTTACTCTCTTTGCACTGATAAAGAATTCAACACCTCACAAGGACACATGGGGTTTTTTTTCCCCCTGAAGGTTTGGAAAAATGCAAGAACATAAAAAAAAAAATTATCAGCATGTCAGTTGGTGCTTTGATCTGTGGAATTCCTTTCAGCAGAAAACTCGGTAGGAAAAATCCTTTACACTATAACAAGAACCATCAAAGCAGCTTAATTTTAAATGGTCAGAACCGGCCAATTTTTAGCACAAAGATGCTAAACTGCAACATAGACATTTATAATGTTTCTAAACAAATAAACTATTATTTCAATAAATGTATTAAAAATTGTATCAAAGACCTAATTTTCACATGTGGTAGTGCTTAAAAGCCATATATAAAATTCTAATATTCCACTGATTCTGAAAATCCGAATGCAACCCCTCTGATTTCAATGCAACTCTAACAGTAATTTTGTAAAATAATCAATGATATCTGTTGAACCACACTTGAAAACAAGATGAAAATGCAAAACACCTTTTCATTACAACATATTACCAGAAACATTAGTTTGCTTAGATTTATTTTTCTCTGTCAAGAGAAGGCAAGATGAAATTCCATTAAACTACTTTTAGCTAAAGTGAGTAAGAACAATCTGTGAATGAAGAATGTATATGAATAATTAATGCCATGGCCACTGAGTTATTGAATCCCAGACAAGAGAATTATTGGATGAGATGACTTGTTAACCAAGCCAAGACTGTTTCTTTTGTATTCTATGCACAACAAAAGGAAATGGTCACTGCTGCAACAGCTGAAGATAAAGGATAGAGAAACAAGTGAGAATATAATTAATAGTATGTCAAATTTCTGTGTCTGGAAATTAATCCAAGCAGTTTGCTGAAAAGTATATGAAGCCTATGACAAATTTCAGAGTTGAGTCCAGAATTCATGAGTTGAAAGAATCACCCTTTTTCTCTAATTGTTAAAAGTTAAGATCATAAATTTGGCCCAGATTCTTTTTTTTTTTTGCAGTAATCATACGTAAGATGGCCAAAAATCCATTGCTCTCAAGCATCCATCCTCAGATACTTCAAGCAATCTGTTATCTTACTGAGCAGCTACATTGAAAGAAGTGCATGGTTTTGGCAGGAAGCATGAAAAGTTTCAGAAAAATTGCTACCATGTAAGTGTGGCTAGCCCCATCTGACTGGTCTATATAATCTGTAGAAATAGGAATTTTGGGGGTTGGAGAAATGAAACTCAGAACATCTTGGACACCATCACTGGTAAGTTCCAGATGGCTGGAAGCTGTCCAATGGGACACCCATTCACAAAAAGGGTAGGAAGGAGGATCCTGGTAACTACAGGCCCGTTAGCCTGACCTCAGTACCCGGTCAGGTGATGGAACAGCTTATATAGAGTGTCATCACACAGCACTTACAGGATGGCCAGGGTATCAGAGACACCCAGCAGGGGTTTAGGAGGGGTAGCTCGTGTTTGACCAACCTGGTCTCCTTTTATGACCAGGTGACCTGCCTGGTGAATGTGGGAAGGGCTGTGGATGTTGTGTACCTGGGCTGCAGCACAGCCTTTGCCACTGTCTCCCACAGCACACACCTGGAAAAGCTGGCAGCCCACAGCTTGGGCAGGAGCATTCTTTGCTGGGTTCAGAACTGGCTGGATGGCCTGGCCCAAAGAGTGGTGGTGAACAGTGCTGCATCCAGCTGGTGGCAGTCAGCAGTGGGGTCCTCAGGGGTCTGTGCTGGGGCCAGTTCTGTTCAATGTCTTTACTGATGATATGGATGAGGGGATTGAGTCTTTCACTAGTAAATTTGCAGACAATAAGCTGGGATCTGCTGGGATTGACTGAGCGTGTTGATCTGTTGGAAGGTAGGAGAGCTCTGCAGAGAGACTGGAATGGTTGGATGGATGGGTAGAGCCCAGTAGGATGAAGTTCAATAAATCCAAGTGCCCAGTCCTGCATTTTGGCCACAATAACCCCCTGCAACATTATAGGCTGGGGTGGCGTGGCTGGACAGTGCCCAGGCAGAAAGGGACCTGGGGGTGCTGACAGCCAGCTGAACATGAGCCAGCAGTGTGCCCTGGTGGCCAAGAAGGCCAAGGACATCCTGGTGTGTGTCAGGAACAGTGTGGCCAGCAGGAGCAGGGAGGTCATCCTTCCCCTGTACCTGGCACTGGCGAGGCCACACCTTGAGTGCTGTGTCCAGTTCTGGCCCCTCAGTTTGGGAAGGACATTGAGACACTCGAGCACGTCCAGAGGAGGGCAACGAGGCTGGTGAGGGGCTTGGAACACAAGCCCTGTGAGGAACGGCTGAGGGAGCTGGGGGTGTTTAGCCTGCAGAAAAGGAGACTCAGGGTGACCTTATCACTCTCTACAACTCCCTGAAAGGTGGCTGTAGCCAGGTGGGGATTGGTCTCTTTCTCCAGGCAGCAACTGACAGAATGGGAGGATGCAGCCTCAAGCTGCACCAAGGGAAATATAGGCTGGATATTAGGAAAAAATTTTTTATTTAAAGAGTGATAAAGAATCGGAATTTTTTGCCTGGGGAGGTGGTAGAGTCACCATCCCTGGATGTGTTTAAAAGAAGATTGCATGAGGCACTCAGTGCCATGGTTTAGTTGAGGTGTTAGGGCATGGGTTGGACTTGATGATCTTGAAGGTCTCTTCCAACCTAGTGATTCTGTGATTCTGTGAAATACCCAAAAATCACATCAGGGAGGTCTATCTGCTTGTTGAAGAAAACCTCCTGAAGAGTGATACTGTTTCAGTCAGCAGAATCTAGACTGGATATAAAGATGATTAGAACTGGCCTTTAAAGATCATTATGACTTTGAGAGAAGTAGGTAAGGTAGAAAGTTCTTTATAATACCATGAATTGAGTGGGGGAAGCTATTTTTAGTCCTCAATTTTATATTTGGATTCTCAATTTAAACTACTGAAAATGTGGAGAGCTGAAAATATTGCTTTAATATCTCCCCAGCTGTGAACTTTCTCTGGTAAGATGGAAAATACTAATATCACCTTATATGTATGCAGCTAACTTTGTACCAGAGGATCCTAGGACATCAACATGCTATTCATAAAGAAAAGTATATTCACTCAATCATAGATTGCAGCAATCAGGTAATAGTCAGGAATACAAAACAAGTAAAAAAAGGAGGATAAACAAGGACATTTTGAGCACTGATCTCGCACAAATCCCTGTGCTTATAGCTCATGATTAGACAACCCTGTAAGATAATAACTTAATTACTCAACAGTTGAATTTAAAAAGGGAATAAAAATTGAGCCTTTCCTGGGATGTAGAGAATGAAGAATACAGCATTTCTAGTCAAAGATAATTTTTTAGCTCAGTGTTCCTAAACATGTGCAAAGATGTGCAAGATAACGGTGGAGGATATGGAAAGTTTCAGAGAGGTGGAACTGGAATTGTTTTATGGCAGAGGAAGAATATTCAAGATTGTGAAAGGATCACTATAGAACAAATCCATGGTGGCTCTAACATTACTAAATAACCATAGTATTTAACAACAAGGTAATAACCATGTTATTTAGTAGTTGGTAATAAGTAAATGGTAATTATTAACTAATAATAATTTAGTTATTAGTAATAACCATGCTATTTAGTTATTTATAAAACAATTAAATTCTTAATGAACCAAGATATTTTCTGCAGACATTTGTCCACAGTACATCTGGTTTTATGCAACATTATGAGAGTAGCTAATGAAGTTCTGGAAATTCCATTCAAATATTCTTCTTCATAACTGGTGCAAAAGTTTGAGAGGAGGATTGATTCTTCATTTATTATTTTTTCAGTTCTCTGTTCCAGATAACCTGTAAGCCTTTCCTGTTCCAGTAGAAAGGCAATGCTTCATGAACAGCAGTGTGCTTATATCCCCAATGGACTTGACAATTAAGTAACACATAAAATTGCATTAAGTACATCATAAAATTGCACCAAAAAGCATAAACATTGTGTAAGGGATATGATTTCTCCTTCTAATGTTCCTTTTCCCAGCATTAGTGTATGTACAGCTAGCAACTAGCATCCCAAATAGCTCCCAATACACAGAGGTAATTTGGGTCCTTGCTGGCAGAATATCATTCCTCTTACTTTAAGAACTACTGTTGTCCAACTCCCTTCCTCATGTGCTCCACACCTCCCTTGTCTTTCATCTACCTAGTCCTTCCTTAGCCTCTCTCAGCTCCTCCCTTAATCCTGGTGTTTCTCACAAACCACACTGGTATCTGTAAGGACTGCTAAAGGACACTTCATTCTCAAGTCTTGTGTTTCAGACAGGAGGAAGCAAGCAGAAGATAAATCTCATTGCTCAAAGGCCAGAGACACAATTAAAACCGGGGCTGATTTCTAACCTACTTTCTTGTTTACCACTTTACAGCAAGAGTAGCAGTGTCTAAAGTATGCACACACACACAAAAAAAACACACAGAAAATCCTGATCCAATTGCTATTTCCTAGAAAGAGCAATGGAAAAGGTAACTTGTCAGCGGTTGAAGTTCATGACATTCAACAGTGATGTTTCCTGTTTCCTTGTTCCAAAACCAGGCTCAAACCATGGCAAATTATTCATGAGAAAAACATAAAATTTGAAAATGTCCAGTAGCCTGAGGAAATCATTCCCTGGATATACACTTTGCTGGATATACCTTAAGACCTGATGGAGGTCAGGCTGAAGCTAGCAAGTAGCAGAAGAAGGCAGGTTTGAAAGTACTAGTAAGGAAAAACACAGCCCCTGCCCCAGCTGGATCAGCCTAGTCAGGCAGGGAGGTCAGCAGGAGCAGCTGCTCTGAGGAGAACTCTGCTTACACCCCAGAAATGCCAATCAGAAACTTGGCCAAGCAACCCTCAAGCCATGAAGGGGCAAAGGCCTGAGTCAACTGCAGCATTTTTCTTGCCTCACCTACGTGTTGGAAGATGGAATACTTCAAGAATACCTCCCCAAGAATCTTTTGCTCTAGACAGTCAAATACTCAAAACAAGTATAAGATTCAGACAACTGTGTTTGTGCATGCTTGCATACCCAAGTGTCTGTGTTTTTCTCCATGGGTCCTGCAGGTTTTTCCCCACTAATTTGATTAGCTACCCTAAATAAAAAACAAACTGACCATGGCTTATATCTGTCTGGCCAGTTAACCTTTTGGATAACTGCATAGTGCTTATAATATAACAACTAGTTATGCCTGCAATAAAGTTGTAGTATAGTCTTATGAGATGGTGGGTTTCAGGTTGGGAGGGAAAGTCAGGGATTAAGGCTCCACCCTTAGAAGTAATTGGGTTACTCTGATGAACAATCCTCATTTTCAACTTGTAGAAAAATGTAGAGTATTTCTGTTTGCTTGAATTTTCTAGGAAAGCTTTGTTTGCTTGTGCTTTTTTTACCAGGAAGGTGAAGCAAAGTTTCCATTGCTGCTGGTGGTGTTATACATTTGGATGCAGTTGGTCCTGCAAGGAGCACTCACACTAACCCAAGACTCATAACTGTGAGCTGCCAACTGTTAAGCAGAACAGGACATTCAAGCAGATGCAGTATTTGCTTAGCCCAGACTCAGCCTTGAGCATGTAAATGCTCAGAGCAAGTGTCTGCAGAAGGCAGAGACAGCAAGCAAATACTCTGCTACTGTTATTTGCACTCTGGTTAGAATTATGGCTCTCAAGGTCAGAAGGGTGAGTTTAGATGTTAGGTTGATAAAAAGCTCTTTTCTATTTCTAGAGAAAAGCAAGATAATGACAAAGCCACTATCGTATGTGCCTGCCTCTGAATCCCCAGCCAAATACCTCTTTACAGTCAAGTTAAATGGGGGCTTAACTTTTCCCGGCAAGCCAAATAGCTCAGGCCTCATAATGGACTTCTATAGAAGGTAACACAGCAATTCTTTTTAATTGCTCTACCACTGTACCCCAACACTAATTCTGAAAATAATGACATTCAGTTAATTAGAAAACTAAACAAGGAATCCAAAGATAAACAAAATAAAATTAGTTAAGGCAGAGCACCTGATCACTCAAGCATAACCTGAAAATATCATCTTAATATAACCAATATAGCACTGTATTCTATATGAATACATTCTTATGCAAGTGAGCAATGTGAACTCCCATAACATCTACTCAATTGCTATCTCTGAAACCCCAAATGACAACTTAAATGTCAGCACTGTTAATTATTTCTCTACAAGGTATTTCAACAGAACATTCACTTAATGTGCTTGATTAAAAAAATAAAAACTTAAATCTATGCTACATTACAAAACTTCCAATTATACACGCTTCTATCATTAAATTTTGATATGACCAAAAGTAGCTTGTACAATTGTTAGCACATTTGTGCCGTTGAAAACTAAAACTGTCAACTATCACAAAATAATTTACATTCAGGATGAAAACAAACCAGTTTTTTTCCTGTAATCCCCTCAGACAGTACAAAGTCAAATTTATGCTTCTAGAGTGTTTATTTTTTTTTCTATCACTTGCTTATCTTAACCAGAATAATTTTTAATAAATTCTTATGTCACAATACAGAAACTAAGGCAACTGTGGCAGGATATAAAGCCACAGATGAAATGTACTGTCTCAAGTTTAACAGTCTTTTTTTTTAACTGCAGACAAGATCACAGACAACATTTGATAAGTAAAAACAAGCTAACCAAGAAGTATTTTTGTCTACAGAGCTAGAAACCATCCACATGCTGCCAAACCATAAAATGCTTTTATATTTTTATGCTTCAGTAGGAATAACTACAAAAGAAAGATCATGCCATACTGAAAGATGTTGCAGTAATGCTAAAAACTATTATGAGTTTCCAGAAAAATATTAGCAGCAAGTTTTAAACAAATGATTGTTCTTTTGTGTGGACAATACCTAGCACCATACAGATAAAATTCAACAAAAATCTTAGGTCAAAACAACCTCATGTCATGCTCCAGGCTAGGGTCAGAACAGCTGGGAAGCTGTCCAGTGGAAAAGGACCTGGGGGTGCTGGTGACAGCAGCTGAACATGAGCCAGCAGTGCCCAGGTGGCCCAGCAGGCCGATGGCATCCTGGCCTGGATCAGCCAGGGTGTGGCCAGCAGGAGCAGGGCAGTGACCGTCCCCTGTGCTCAGCACTGCTGAGGCCACAGCTCCAATCCTGTGCTCAGTTCTGGACCCCTCACTGCAAGAGAGACATTGAGGGGCTGGAGTGTGTCCAGGGAAGGGCAACGGAGCTGGGGAAGGGTCTGGAGCACAAGTCTGGTGAGGAGCTGCTGAGGGAGCTGGGGATGTTTAGGCTGGAGAAAAGGAAGATCAGGTGGGACTTTATTGCTCTCTACAACTATCTGAAAGGAGGGTGTGGCCAGTCAGGGTTCAGTCTCTTCACCCAAATAACAAAGGATAGGACAGAAGGAAATGGCCTCAAAGTTGCACCTGGTGAGGTTTACATCCTACATGAGGAAAAATTTCCTCAATGAAAGGTTTGTCAAGCATTGGAACAGGATGCCCAGGGAAATAGTGGGGTCACCATCCCTGGAGGTATGTATGAGATGTGTAGATGTGGTGCCTGGGGCCATGGTTTAGTGATGGACTTGGCAGTGCTGGGTTAGAGGTTGGACTCCATGATCTTAAAGGGTCTTTCCCAGCCTACACGATTCTACCATTATTTTCTGTCATCCTTAGAGACTGACACAGAAAGACTAATTTGTAAGTGTCACAAAAACAGGCCTAATGGCACCTTTATCTCCTGTCTGCATTCTCCCTGAGCACTACCCTTAATTTTCAGGTTTCCTCTTACAGGATAAATTCTTAAAATTCTCCACTCCAAGGTTTCAGCCTACAGTGTGACATATCAATTGGTTTACCTGGCAAATCCTACTAAATCCAAACTCTTTCTGTTCTTTCCTTCAGTGATTTCATAAGCAGCTTAAGAAAAGAGTAGTTTTCAGTTTAAACTAGAAACAAAATATTTAGAAACAGTACTCTTCATCTAGGTCTGTATTATGTCAGGATTTAGCAGCTCCTGCCAGTAAATTAGTTAGGCACTTTCAGAATCTTCAGGCACATTTTATGCCTGTCTCATTTTCACAGCAGAAATCCCTCTTGCAAAGGTTCTTTTTTAAATGTCATTCTTCTGTTATTGCTTACGTCTTAAGGATCTTTTTCATAGATTTTATTGTCTCTCAGTGACTCCTGCACAGTTGTTGATGGATGGCTTATACTCAGCTATTCCTTTTCTTTTCTGTAAATTAAGTTGGGGTGTCCAAACGCATTCAAACTAACATGCAGAATGCAATTAATAAACTTTTATAGAGCTGCTGTGAATCCATCACATAAATATCACTAAAATCGTGTGGTTTCTACACCAAAGAAATGAGTCTGTTTCTTATGAGAATTATACTGAGCTTACTGGTACAAAATGTTCAATCAAATCTGTCATCTGAGATTGCAAAGTTGTGAACTTATCCTGTAAATACAAATACAATCTGTATTTAAAGTTAAATATACAAATGCACTTAGTTTTTATCTGTTATTACATATTGCACTACAAACCAAACACATATTGAAGAATTCAAGTGACAAATACCTAGGAAGGATAACTAGTAGGTGTATAATAATTTATCACTGAAATTATATCTAAATTATGCTACTCCTTTAACACCACCACTTTTATTCTGTTCTGAAAATATTCTATATTGAATTGTGTATTATTGCTTTATTATTAGAAACTCTCACTTACTAGATAGAGAATCCAGCATTTTGACTTGTTAAATTCCATCCTATTAATCATTGCCCAATCTGAGATCCCTCTGCAAGGCAGCTTCCTAGGTAGAGCCTAGCTCCCCTCGTTTTTGTAAATAGATCAGTGTTGCACCTTGTCTTGTTTGACATTTGTTCACACTCCATTGTGTACCTGCCCTGATTTACTTTCTTTTTTTTTCCCCACAGAAATGCACTTACAGCTTTCCATGAATTTTAATCTAAAAGCTGAGTTGAAATTAGCTTTGATTTTTGGCTGGTTAGCTGGCACAATTTGTAAGGCATGATCTTTAAAGTCAACAAATAACAGTTTTGAGTCTCATAAGACAAGCTCTAGTCAAGAGATGATGTGGATGAGCAAAAGCAAATAAAAAAGGTCAGAAATTTGATATGGGAGTTTTTTAATATGGTAGGGGAGGTATTTGGATGTACATAAGAGAGTTAGAAACACAACTCTAGCTACTGGTAGTGGAATTGTCCTTCTAAAGAGCTTTGAAAATGTAGAAAAGTAATTTTAAATTTATTCTTCTGTATTTTTTTAAGTTGCCCCCCTCCCAATGCCATTTAGGTATGACAGATGGAAGTTAAATTTCTGAATAACTGATTACCACTGAGACAGGGTAAGACAGGGAAGAAATTAAAATATATACACTGGGAATATGGCTGAAAAGTTCATTTCAATTGAGCAGATGAAAAAATGGAAATTTGCTGGCAGTTGCATTAGAAATAACTTTTATATATAATACTTCAGATCATCTCAAAGCTCAGTATTTAAAATAAATAAACCCAAATTTCACTATTTAAAAAAATCTCAAAACTATTTCGATTATAAGAAATTATATTTGAAACATTAACTCAATTACAGTATGTAAATAATGAAAAAAAGTGTAATGAAGTATTAAAAGTGTAATGAAGAAAACGTTTTCAGGGCTCAGAGTGCAGCAACTGATCCTACAGCTTCCTCCTGTCATCCTGACTGGCTTGGCTACAAGGGAAAACTCTTATTTTCTAGGATGAATAGGCAAACCTCATCAGGGAGTTCCTGTCACCTGTGCTAGGTGACCCTGCCTTGGCCAGGGAATTGGACAAAATGATCTCCAGAGATCCATTCCAGTCCTAATAATTCTGTCATTCTGTGACTTTCCTGAAACTCCACATGTAATTTTAGTTAAGTCTCTTATTAAAAAAAAAAAAAAATTAAAAATCATTTTTCACAGCTTGAAACAGCATTTCTGCTGACACGAAAACCATCTGCCACAGCACAGTATGTAGGAACCCAATGAAGTAGATTATTCCTTAGAACTGGTACTAAAGTTTCTGTTCACTTGGTTAATTTCAGTAAGCATCTTAAGAAGAACAAAGCCAAAGCTGGACATGTAGTGCACGGAAATAGACTAGTAGGTCCTGAAACTGCTTCGTGAAATTTCAAGACAATACACACAAAGTGAATGGTACCATGCTGGTAGAAAACCTCACTGGTGTTTGAAGAAATGTAAAGTCCCTCAAATTATTGCTGCAAAGAACTGAAATAGCTGTGATTCCTAAAAGCATTTTGTTGTACAGTAAGACAGACTGAAGGCCACAAGAAAGGAAAGGCATCAGGCCAAGGTCGTTTGCAAAATAATCTGAAAATCGTTTGATGCTCTTTGACAAAAGCATAGCTAGTCATTGAGGGAGGAAAGGGTAAAGTTCAGCCTTTTCATTACCTAGTAATAACAGTTTTAAGGGGAAGGGAAAAAAAAATAATAAGAAGAAAAAACACCTTGCCTACTGATTTAGGAAATTATGTTAAAGGAGAAGTACATGTTCTTCATCTCGGGTGAAATTTTCCCGTGGTGAAAGTCACTCCAGCTTCCTTTGCGTCGAAGAAGGGGACGCAGGCAGTGACCGCGGGACGCCGGCGCCGCTCCCCCTGCGCCCTGCGGGGCCGGTGCCCGGCCCTGTCCCTGCCCCGGCCCTGCCCTGTCCCTGTCCCTGTCCCTATCCCTATCCCGGCCCTGCCCTGTCCCTGTCCCGGCCCAGTCCCGGCCCTGCCCTGTCCCTGTCCCGGCCCAGTCCCGGCCGCCTTCCCGCCTCGCCTGCCGCCCTGCGCGTTACCGCGGCGACGGGCGGGAGCTGCGGCGGGACGGGCCCCGGGGCTGGCCGGGCTGCGGGGCTCGTACCGCGGCCACAGCGGCAGCGGGGCCGGCAGGAGCGGAGGGGGGAGCACGGCAGGTAACGGGAGGGGAGGGGGCGGCGGGGGAAGCCGGGGGGTGCTGTCCGTGTCCCGGTCTCCTCAGGTGCCCGACACAGCCAAGGCTGTCCCTGTGCCGGTGTCACCACAGGTGCCGGTCTCCTATGGCTGGTCCTGCGGCAGCATCACCTCTGGTCCTTTTTCAGCCAGTGCCCCTCTGGCAGTGTCACCTCTGGTGGCGGTCCCCTGTGGAGACAGCGCCCCTTTGGCAATGTCACCTCAAGTGCCTGCTCCCTGTGGAGCCAAGGCTGCAGTGCCATGTGTCATTGCCCACACGTCTGTGGGTGCTGTGACCGTGTCCTTGAGAGCCCCACTGCTCTCCCCCACCAGGAATTAGGAATTAGGAGTTGGGGCTGTTCCATGCTCCCCCATCACCCATACTGTTCTTGCATGCAGGCAGGCATGCCCCCACACCCTTGTGTCCTGCCGAACCCACAGAACCGGGCTGGTCTGTGCGGTAGCATTGTTCTGATCGTCCTGCCGAGCTATTTGAGGGCTGCGTGTCTCAGACTGCATCTGGCAGGCAAGGCAGTGACCAGTCTACAGGAGTTTGTGTTTGGGAGCGGCTACAGCCGGGGTGCAGGTTAATCCCGGTGTGCAAAGGTACAAATGTTTGATGGGTGCAGCCATGGATCTCAGGCAAATTAAGATTCATGCTCTTCAGAGTGTCTTCGCAAATCGTTGACATCACACAACAGGGAATGGTCCAAAACAAATTTCCGTATGGAGACCCAGGGCTAGGTTCAAGCTCAGCACCACCTCTGGTATCTCAGTGCTGCAGCAAGTGGGAGAATTGCTGTCAGAGCTGAGCTTACTCCCGAAGTTTTTGTCTCGCCCATTCCAGCGTGTAATTAGAGCTGCACTCCCCTGTCCTTGTTGTTTTTAATGAGAAAATTGCATAATATGAAAGGAAAGCACAGAACTGTCCAGTTTGCACTACTTGGCTATGTAAAGGAATGCATTTAAGAATCTGAATTATTGGATTTTTGGTGTTTTAACAGGTTAAAACAATCAGTGTTATGGAGGAGGACTTAGAAGTGTTCCAGGAACAAGCTGTGACTAAGTACGTAATGACTTACTCTCTTGGGAGTTGAATATATGATGGAATTGAGCTATGTATGTATATTAAAAACGTGAAACACAAAATATTAATGATTTTGGAAGCAAACTTGATTCTGTATTTCTTCTGCTTTCCATGCAAACTGGAGAAGTTGCTGATAATTAAGACATCTTATTGCTTTTGCTAGTACTCTACTCACTGTTTCTGTAAGTAATTTTAATGTTTTAAATATTCATACCTGAACCAGCAGTGGGGGGGGAGAATGAAAGCTATGTAGAGTTTTATTAAGATGTTAAGAAACATTATTTCAAACTTATTTTTAAAGTACTTGGAGTTGCTAGGCTACAGCAATATAAACTTACATATCACAGCTCTTAAAACATTAAGAATCTTGAAAACAAGATTAATTGCTAAAGCCCTAGCCTTATTTTGCACATATAATACCTAAAACTGTAGTCCCCAAGTATTAAGTGCACTTTTCATAATAACACATAGTCATTTTTTATTTCTACATAATCCAAGTTTACTTCTTTTAATGTTAATCTAAAAAATATGTGAATGTTTAGTTAATCTAAAAAATATGTTAGCACAGTCTTCCTAAAGAAATGAGAACATGAGTAAGATTTGATGTAGCAAATTCAGCAAGTTTAAGGAACAAACAAATGTAAGAGGTACTTCCCCACTTAATGACTTAGAATATTTAGCCATCATAATTTTGTGAGTAAGCTTACTAACTACTTTTCAAATAAACCAGTTTATTCTGCCATTATTACTGAGAAACAACACAACGTGATACGACACATATTAAATGTAAAAGTATTTCTTAAAATAAAAGAGGCATGATCTATCGTACCTTATTCTGGCCCAAGAAAGTTTTTAATGGGATTTAAAAGTGTGCTTTGAGGCAATTCTTTTTTCATATCATAGTTACATAATTTGTAGAAGTAGCCATATAAAAACTTGAATTAGAAAACCCCAAAGGCATTGCTATTCTTTGGCTACAAGTCAGAAGCCTATTTCAAAAATTAAGGATTCTGCCTTGCCTTTATTTTAATCAATATATGAAATTTCAGGCTATTTGCAGATGCATCTAGAAGAATTTGTCCCATCATAAACCATAATTCTTGCTAGCTAGTTAGTTCCATTAACTATACAAAGATTCTGGAAGAGTAGTTTAGGGTGCATCTTCACTGAAAGGAAACAATTTCAGTCTATGCTGACAGTATTCCAGGGATAATACAGTGCCTTTAAAACTTGGGAAAATGGCTGAGTAATGGTGGTGAAAATCATGACAATTACATTCAAGCTGCAAGGACTCATAAATCACAAATTGTCTATCCATAGATGTGTATGATTCAGTATGGCTGAAAGTTGTTACATAAGTTGGTTGTAGTTCTTATAATGGAATTCTGGGGTAGAAGATTCTATCACAACTGATTTGTATATTTCTTATTTTTGGAGCAATGTTTGCAATAATAAAATTAATTAATATTGACTGTGGAAGCTGTGGTAAATATCCAAACCTAATAAATATACTATGTAAGACTGAATAAGTTTTACTTTTATTTGCATAAATACAGCCATACTTATTTTCCTATTTGTGAGCAAATGTAAATAATATGGAAAGAAAGTATAAATTCAAGACAGACAGAATGAACCAAACATTTCTTAAATCATCTCTTTTTAAGTAACAACTTTATTCTAGAGTGTATGGACAATACCATTCTTTCTACCATTCATTTTTCTGTCTGTTAGGAAACAATCAGAAAAATGCAGACCTGTGCAGAACTCCAAAGCAAAAGATGGAAAAATAGAGCTAGAAAGGTCTAGCCAATGCAAAAATCCTTTGTGACAAAGAAAAAGGCCTGGAGGTGGTAAAACTTTTTATCTGGATTTTTGCCTAAATTTGGAAACATTTTGTTTTACGTGAAGATAAATAGTTATTAATGACAGTAGAATATGACTCGTCTCTATTTTCACTTATGTGGAGACAGAATAAAAGGAGACTAAGAGCTTGCCTACACCACTTTAAAATGACATAACTTTAAGTGTTTTGAGCTGTTTCAAAGTAAATGAACAACAGAAAAAAGTAGCTGCCACTTGCTAAGTACAGGTCATTACTTCCCTGTATGGGAAGTCCATTCAATGTATGCATTCAGCAAACTGGGAATGCTGAATCCACATGGGTAGAAAAACCCATGCATACTTCTTTGCTTATGAGAAAATGTGTTCTTTGTGGGTTTGCTTACACGTGTCTTACTAAACAAAAGAAACCATTGCATTCCACATCCAGTGATCAAAATAAATTCTCATGACTGTGGTGCCAAATAATTGGCCATATTCTGAGGGAGCTAATCAGCACTCTTTCCAAAACACTAGTGGACTAAAGCAATAGTTACTGCAGCCATCAGCACCTCTCTGCTAATGGGTGGGGATGACTGCAGATCTGTTTTCAATACCAGAGCCTTGGTACAGAGTAGTTTGGTAGTAGAACAGCAGCAGTAATCTACAACTTCACATACAGATTTCCTTTTGCAGCTGCAAGTGTGCTTAGAGGATCCAGGTAAGGAATTAGAGAAAGTGAAAATAGACTGAGAAGCTCTTTCAGAAGGTGTTTTTCTTTCAACAGCTCCTTTTTATATAATGATGACTAGGTTCAAGAATCATGCAAGAACTGTAAGGAGAAATTTTTTATTATCAACAAATGCAAAGTTGGCCATGTGCCAGAAGATCTGAAAGAGGCAGGTGACATTTAAGAGTGAAGGGTGTCAACCATGGTGGATCAGAAAGGGTAATCTGATGATCTAGGCTAGAAGTTGCATTCTTACTTGCATAATAATATTTTGATTATCCATGTGACACAATAGAGCAAGTACCTGTTTCTGAAGGCTAAAATAATACAGTTGAGTCATTGCTGGTGGCTCACCAAAGTGTTGCCATGTGACATTAGAGGAGGCTGGAAGTGCACAGGTCTTTACAGCAGTATCTAGGAAAAGGTAGTCCTGATGTAGCAGGTAGACCTGATAAAGCAGTATCACTCTATCTTCTGTTTTCAAAATCCCATTTTATATTCCACCCAGAGGCAGTCAAAGTTTATCCATCATTAATGCTACTTTTGAGATGAGTTCCAGGCACTTAGGAGTGGGGTGTTTTTGTTTTGAGCAATATACATCACTTGCTTGCACTTCAGTTATTGTCATCCTATGATTCATATTAAATTTCAAAACAGCATTACCAACAGTTTTAACATTAAAAAGTCATTAAGATTTATGTGTGCATTTAAAAAGCCCTTCCAAGCTTAACATTGATACCATTACAGTTTCAAGGATTTGTGGATGTGAAAGAAGTTTTAAAAAATTTAACTTCAAAAAATCATGTTTAGTTTTAATTATGGTGTTATAAATCTAACAAATTCACTCAAATTTCCTGTAATAATTATCAAAACAAGGGATGTACACAATTTAAGCACCAAATAAAAGGTTTGTGATATCCACATTAAGGAGCTGTTTTTTCAGTTTAGTGCAGTCAAAAGTTGAGCATGCAAGCAAATTCAAGATTGATGAAGTGACGCTCCACCTAGATTTGAAGACATAATTTAACTTTCCCATTTCTTTCTTTCTGTTGTTGAAAAGTGGTTAGTTAGGTCACAATAAAAACAGAATTGTAGCAATGTAAATAAAAAATTGTTTTCTCCCTTATTCTTTATTTGAAAAAATAAATCTCTTCATGTTTTTAGAGCTTCTCCATGTGAAGCTGAACTTCAGGAATTAGTGCATCAAATTGACATCATGGTAAACAGAAAGCAAGTAGAATGGGAAAGAAAGATGAGAGCTTTGGAAGCAAAGATGGATATCCAGGATCAAGAATTAGCAAGTGCCCAAAGCAAACTGGATCAAAAAGGTCAAGAGGTATTTAAGAATATCACATTCTATAAAGAAAGTATTTATTCTTATAGTTTCTTATTAGCATGCTTTAAATTCTCCATAAGACCGTTTGTTCTATCATGTAAAAATACCAAACACCCCTTAAAGGTCACTAATTATCCTTAGTGTTTTGTTTTAAAGTGTGCTTCTGTTCTGAAAAGTGATTGTAAAAATGTCATTGAAAATCTCATATTTCTTCTATTTCCCTAAAGTCTACATCAAATATTCTCGGGTTAGCTGTAAAAAGATAGTTTGATGTTTTTTCTAAATGCCAGCACTTCTCATTTCATCAGAAATTTTAAATGGAAGAATGCAGTTCAAAAAGGTTCTCAAAATCATGTCTTTGTTACTCCTGTTTATTCCTGATTTTTAACATTTTACATTACATACCATCTTTGTATGATAATTTTACTCATTGTGAAGACTTGAAAAGTATTACTACATTGACTTTCTCATGAAACTTAAAGCCCCGGTGTACCTGATGTTGTCTGTATTTCACAGTCTTTTCTTCTGAATGATTATTCAGAAGCATCAAGAAATCTGTGCATAGCATTCAGTTCTAGTTCAAGCCAGCTGAATTTAGGTGTTTACACTAGGGCATCCTTGTGTGAGCTAGGTGGCTAAATTGGGAGTTTTGAAAATGGAGTGACTCTCCCTAATGAGCAATTAGGAACTCGCCCTTAGTCCCTGCAGTCAGAGGAACCAAGAGAAGAATTCAAGTAGCCCACCCTGAAAGTATCAATTTGTTTGTTGTACAGAGACATTATCTGAAATACTTCAGCCTATTCTACCAAGCTTCCAAGTGCCCCTGCAGAAAAACACAGATGCTGTGTATGCTCTCTGACATATTTCTCAGGTCTCTGTGAAACTCAGTAAGAATTTATGATATCGCAAACGGCACTGCACTTAGGGAGCTGAAATGAGTCCACAGTGTCTTCCGGTAATTTGGGCATAAATACTGGAAGGTAATTTGTATCATTTTATAAGCCAAGCAAGGAAAATTTTCGCAATGGGGAACAGCGTAGTCGGGTTGAAAAAGCTTTCATGAATGGTCTTTCATGACAGACTTGTACAATATTATGACTAAATCATAACATCAGCGTGTAATAGGATTTTTTACTAAAAATCCCTAATTTGATGTTGACACAATCTAGGTCTGTGGTATGCAGTTCTATTATCGAGCTACTGATTTAATACTTATTTTTAATATCTCTTCTTAAAGCAGCGATCTTCTTTCAAAGTTTCAAATTACTTTCCCAAAAATTACATATTTTGAAAAATGTCAGAAAAGGTACATTTGAATGCTTATTTTAACTTTAGGTGGGACTACTTCAACAAGAATTGGAAAACTTACAGAAAACTAAAAATGAAATGGCTCAGAGTTATGAAACTCAGCTTCAAGCACTGAAATCTCAAGTAAGAAAAATGTCGGTTTCATTATTTTGTGATTGCAGTATAAAAAACTCAAACATGTAAAATTGTATAGATGTGCCATCATGGATTTGGGAAAGATGAATTGTGTCATACAAATGATGATGACTACAGCTTCCTACCAGGGTCTGTTATAAGTTATGTACTGTCGTGTCGAAACTCTTTGGATGGATTTTGATGTGGATGTGGCATCTGTTACGAAGACAGATACTTGATTTCCTAACTTCAGACTAATAAACTAAAGCCTTGGTGAATGAATAAAATAGGTAATGGGATTCACGCTAATATGAGTCTGATACACGTTAGGGATTTTAAGATTTATACTGTGCTTATCATGTCTTTGCTATTTCTTTTTCTGGTTTTAGTTTCTCTGATTTACTCAATTGTTCAAGTGGCCTGATAGCTTTTGATAAGGTACAGATTTCCTTTGTATCAAAATTGGAGTAACCCACATTAATGATGTTGGGAATTCGTTCTCACTTTATTTCTTTCAGAGTGTTCATGCAGCCCAGAAAGCCAGTTGTATCCTGGGCTACATAAAAAGAAATGTGGCCAGCAGATTGAGGGAGGTTGTTCTCCCCCTTTTCTGCTCGGGTGAGGCCTCAGCTGCAGTGCTGTGTCCAGCTCTAGGGTCCCCAGTATGAGAAAGATTTTGGACCTGTTGGAGCAAGCAAGAGGAGGCCATGAAGAAGATCAGAAGGGTCTGGACCATCTCTCCAGTGAAGACAGGCTGATAGAAAGGACAAGGGTTTTAAACTGAATGAGGGCAGGTTTAGACTGTACCTGAGGAACAATTTGTTATTTTTTTCAGGGAGGGTGATGAGACGTTGGAGCAGGTTGCCCAGAGAAGTTCTGGATGCCCCATTCCTGGAAGTGTTCAAGGCCAGACTAGATGGGGCTTAGAGAAAGCTGGTCTAATGCAAGGTGTCCCTGTTTATGGCAGGGGAGTTGGACTAGATGATCTTTCAAAGGTCCCTTTCAACCCATACTATTCTATGGTTTTATGATGCACTTTGGCTGTGTTTGCTCTGCACCTATCTTTTTGCTTCTTCAGTATTTTCTACTTCAGTCATGAATATAAATTCGTAGCAAACTTGAGTTGATTCTGTTCCTCAGATTTTAACAACTAAGGTTCACAACTCTTCATTGTTTTTCCTACTACTTTTCTGTTCTCTTCACTGGATTCTTCTACCAGAGATGTAGTGTTATAATTCAGAATTTCCAGTCACCACACTTAGTATATAGTGATGTCAGATTGCATAAATTGAGTATCATTATTTTCATTTAGACGTGATAGTACACCTGAGTCCATCAAATGAATAAATCTATTACTTATTTTTAATGTTATGTTGCATTTAATTTATCTTTTCTTTTACAATTGAAAATGGATTTGGAAAACAATTCTGTAAACAGGCAGTGAATGCTTTGTCTGTTTTGTAATTAACACTTCTAATCATTTGGGAAAGTAGCTGGAAATAAAAGCTGGTTTATAATTTACACAAATTACAGAAAAGCATCATCTTATCATGATGATTGAGAAGATAAACATCGCACAATGAAAAGGAGTGTGACATTTTATGCATAAGTAGTAAGGTATCTTTTAGCAGTACAGAACTATTGTCAAAAACATAGTAAAGCTCTTTTTTCTTTATAACATTTGCTGCAATATTTTTCCCTTCTTAATTTTTTTATCCCATGCTAAAAATGCTTGGGTTTACGTTACATGTTGTTGCTAATATCTTCCCTGAAATTGAACCTTCTGAAATTGAAAGTCCAAGCAATTTTTCATAAAGATTTTTATTTTGGAGTGTTTAATTACCCTACAAGTCCTTTCCATGGGCAAATGCAACCTGTGTTCTCTTTTATTTTTCTGAAGAACCTTGCATTTTCTAACTTGCAAGCTTTTCCCTTTAAGCCTGGTTATATTTCTTCCCCAGATGCTCCTTTTTAGTTACCACTCAGACCACTTAACCTTTCTTTGGGTTTCTTGCTTGCTTCTTCTTCTATCCTTATGCAAGATAAGATATCCTTATCAATCCAAACTTGATAGAACTTTGGATTTCTAGCTCTTAAGAATATACTTCACTTTCCCAATCCATGTCTCCAAACATTTAATTCTCTTAGTCATCCTATTCCTCTTTCTAAAGGTTCCAGCACTGACGCTGTTTGCATTTCATTTTCCAGTCCCCATTCCTCTCCTTTGACCAAACCATATTTCTTCATGGAAAATCCACCTCATTCACCTCAACTGAAAAAGAAAGCTGTTAAATGCCTGTGTTAAGGAGCCTCCTTGATTCTCTATGTGATAAACAGAAGTCTACCTGTCAGAACAATTCCTAGCACCCATGCTAGACAACAGGACTGTCCCACTCTGCTCTGCTTTTGCCACATCTCCTACTGAGTTTCTTTCCTGAATTACAGTGATGCATTTTTTGCAATGGAATGGCTTTAATGTCTCCAATTCTGAGCTACACAAACTCATATCTAAAATATAGACCTTCTGTGGCAATATTAATCTTTGCCTCATACCCTTTGATTCCCTTCTTTTGGTTCTTATTCTCACTTGGAAGTTATACCACCTTCTAAACTGTAAAATAATATGAGCAACAATTTAGTTTTTGCACAAATTGTATGTTGCTATTTACCAATAGCATTGTATCTTTCTCTACAGGTGTATTCTTAAAATCCCACCCAAGATTATTTCCTTCCTAATCATGATAAAAATAGTAAGGATGACTTTTTATAGCTGTCAGAATGCTAGACTATTCAGAACGAATTTCTTTTCTGTTTAATGAGCAGTATTCCCTCTGAATTGATTGTGTGCCTGTTGAATGCAGTAAAACCTATATTTTTCTTGTATTAGGGAAATAATTCCTAGTATGTAACATGAAACTCCTAGGCTACACTTTTCTATTCATTCAAACATGCAGCATTTTGTCATAACTAAATAGCATAAATTTCTGAGGTTCATCTGCATTACTTTGATCTTTCTTTTTCTTTTTTTATTTTTTTATATTAATGCCTAGTAAATATTCTGACTTTGAAAGTGATGGAAATCTCTCAGCAAAAGAACAAGGATCCTTTCTTGCTCTAAGAACTTTGCAACCAATTTCCTCACTTAGACATGTAAAACCTATGTCTGAGCTATCCCAGGCTCCCTTTAGAATCAACAGAAAGAAATGGACACCCCCAGAATACAATTTGTGTCAGTGTATGACAAGAATTTAAGATAGCTGAAATGACTAAGCATTTACAGGCAGATTTTTCTGATGCAGAGATCTCAGGCTTGTATGTCTAACTTTCAGAAATCTAAACTAAGATGGATTCTACCGCAGAACTCACTGAAATGCCTCTTTTTTTTTTTTTTTTTTTTTTTTTTAACATGCACAACATACAAACAGAACAACTTGGACCTTTTAAAGCAAATATCTGGCCTTAAATGAAAGGATTTTTGTCTTTCAGCCTGGTTTCCAGTCATCGTAACACCCAGACAATAATTTGCCTTCAATATCCTACTGTCATTAAATATCTAAGATTCAAACTAAATGTTCTCATTTTGGCCACTCTGTTCCATTTTGGACTGATTTACCAAATTGTTTGGATACTATATTTCCTAGCCTTTTTAGCATAAGCATTCCAATACCTGTCTTATCTGAATTGAGTCTTGCCAGGCAGTTCACATATGCCATAATATATTCAAGAGCAAAACTCTTATTTGAAAAAGGATATCTTTCTTCCAAGGTCAATGAGTTCCATGTTGTTTGAGCCTGGATACTCTTGACTCATTTTAAATATTTTATCTTAACTCTGTTCTCTGACAAAGTCAATTTCAAATATAGGCAGCTTCACGGCAAGACTTTTGATTTGGGTTTAAAGTTGATAACTCAGCTCTGTTATGCCCATGTTACAGAATTGCTATTCAGACATTCCTAGTTGGTGAAATCTGTGCCTGGGCCTTTTCATACGATGACACATTCTAGTCCAGGACAATCTGTCTTCTTGTTATCTTTTCAATTAGTTTTTGCTGTCCCATATTATGATTCTCAAGTTTTATCTCAAATGTGTCTAGGAAGTTCCAGATTGTTTTTTTTTTAATTTGTTTCTGTTCTGTATCTTTTCTGGACTTCTTTTTGTTATCTGAACAGACCTCAATTGCTCATCCAGTGTTGACTCAACAGGATTCCATTCCATTTCCAAACAGTAGTTCACTTTGAGCTCTTAACAAATACATGAGATTTTATGGATTTTGTTTGGATATACAAAGAACTTCATGTGAGAGTCAGGTTTTTTTTAAGCCACATATATTTAAATGTAAAGGAACTAAATAACAAGAGACATGATTAGTATTTATTGGAAGCTTCTTTTCTGCATAATATTCTTCCCAAAGTTCTTTCACTCAGCTTTCCACAGGACTGTGTTTTTAGTGTTTCCTTTATCAATATCCTTGGGTTTGCATTTTTTTTTCAAAACCAAATGTACATATTCCCAGCAAACAATATCAATTTTCTGTATCAAATCTGTAAACAGGCACTAGACAGACCCTTTATTTTGTGTGGTGTAGTGAACTGATGTGAAAACTGGCTGTTTTTCTGGAGAGGCTGGTCCTTCTCCTGATACCTTTTCTTCTGTGCCTCTGACTCCCAAGCCAGGCTTTCATGGTGACATCAGTAGGCAGTGTCTGTTGTCTATTTAGTGTCTAATTCTGAGACCCACACAGTGGTACCAGAAGAGTCCAATCATCACACTCATAACATTTCAACAATTTTCATCATATGAAAGAAACACGCAAGTTTAGAGTACATAGTGATAATCTTGGATTCTGACTAGTGAAGCACCCTTTAAATTGTCAACACAAGATGGCAGTAAACAAGTATAGAACAATCCATATGAAGACTGTAGGGGAAATGACTCTGTGGGTATCAATGCCATGGAGAGCTGCAGCGGAATTCAGTAGCTGTCAAATGAACCCATTCGAACAGTTAGTTAACATTTATATGAGAGCATAGTCTTGTTCATCTGTGATAGCTTTATTAATTGATTTTAACTTTATTAATTGATTTTTTTGTTACATTGATTAAACATTTAGAATGCTAAAGCTGCAGTTGGTGATTCTAGTTTAAAGAAAACTTTGGCCATGTGGTCCTCCTTGATAGATTCTTCATGTTCAGCTCTACTTTTGATTTTAGTTCTCACAGTTGATACACAGTTATGAAAAGCTACAGTCGCATCAGTTAAAACAAAAAAAGCTTGAAAGTAGAGAAAAATGTGAGGAAAACCTGGAGACATCATCTAACCCAAGGAATTTATACGTGAAACTTGAGGTAAGAAGAGTTGTCATTATATTTTAATTTTAATATGCTTCAAGAACTAATCTTTGATTTTAAATTGTAAGCTTTATTTTGCTCATAGTTCTACAAAAATTGTACAATTGTCTTGCTTTGACAAGAATGGTTCTTAGTTTTAATATCATTTAATAGCAAATTTTTTGTAAATGTAACTATAAATAAGTTTTTCTTTTTTCCTGATGAATAGATGTGTACTGTATAACACAGTCTCTTGAGGCATGAGAGCTTGTACATATGCAGGATACTGTCACATAATATCTATCAATAATTCAAGTTTTATAGACCTCAGGACAACCTTGACCACTTCGGGCTACATAGGAAAAAGGATTTGGGATTGGAAAACTGCTTGTTAAACGTGTATCCTGTCAGCACCCATATGCCTGAAGCAATCCATGACCTTGACCTCAGTGCCTAATTTCCCTAGGCAATGTGTGAGGAAGGATTAGGCACTTAAAAATACATCCTGCAGAATCCAGCATACTGGCTGAGGAACTAGATAATAGATGCTGAGGACAGGATGCAGTCATACTCCCTATCCCTTTGGACATGGACTGGATTTTAGTGGACTTATTCTTGAATACAGGAAGACACTGATTTTTGTTCATAATTTCCAGCCTTGACTTCTCAGAGGTTACTTTATGATATCTAAAATAATCAGGTATTTATTGGACCAACAGGAAAGTTAGGCAACATAGAGAGCTTGTAGAGAGTGTGCCTGCAAGTGGTGTCTTCTCTCCAAATGGCCCTGGCTGCATTCTCTGGGGCAGAAACTAATATATCCAGTATTATTTCTTCTAACTGAGCAATATCATCTCTGAATGTGCTAATTTTTGCTCCTTCTTTTTTTACCTATCCAGTACATTTCCTGAGCTAAATGAAACAACTTCAAAAGGAAGAATTTTGGAGCCTGTTGAAAAATAACATTTGTCTGTTAGGTCATGGGAAGATTATACTTCAGGTTCTGGATTGAAAGATTTTTACACCGAGCCCTCCACTTACAGGAAGAACAGTCTAAGCAGTAATCTGAGGAAGCATAGGATGATCACAAAATCCATGTTTTCTCTGTCCATCCTTTGTGAAGAGCATAATAAAGTGGTGTGTGCTCCACATGCTTCCTGGGCTGGGTGCTGTAGGCAAAGCAAGGAGAGTGGTACCAGTTGATGTGGGAGCTGCTTGCCCAGCACTAAGCATGGGGAGGACTTACATGTTTATGATGTAGATTTATGATGTAGATGATTTGGACACCTTGAGGACTTTGCAATCAAGAAATTCACCACTAGTAGATTTTAAGTAATCTCCTACTTTTAACCCAAATTAAGCAGGATCTTAGGGTCTGTATTTTGGACTTTCCTTTTATGTTATTCTGTAAGATATAGGACTAACTTCTGCGACCTCCAGGTTCCTGTAGCCACATAGACACATCCCAACTCTGTATGATGTTGGCTGTCTCCTCCACATGGAAGTTCTCACCATCAGAAAAGCTATGATGCTTTGGACTGCAGCATAGCTGGCAACATCAGCTACTACAAGAATAATAAATGGGTTGTACATCTATCATTGATATATCTCTGCTGTCAGCTAATTTGAGAATAACCTTACTCAAGATTAAAATGTGAAAATAATGTAAGACAATGCTAAAATTTGATTAATTATACAGTATGAAAAATGAGTGCTTGGAATATATTCAGCAAATTCGAGTATTCAGGAAATAATTACTGTGGTGAAAATCTACTAAGCTCAGCAGTGCTTTAGTAAGGCCTTGAACCTGCAGTCCTTATTAAGTAGTCTGGAACTCCATTTGTATCATGTTTTATAAAATAGGGAGATATTTATTGTTATTAATGCCAAAGCAGATATCAGGAAAGCTGTGAATGAAGATTTGTATTAATATGTGTTGAAAAATAGTCAGGTTTTTTTCATCAGCAAAAAAAAACAACCTTATTGTTTTAAATTGGGGAATATGCCAGTTTAGCTTAATTATAAAATATCATCTGTCTTTTTGGAACAACATTTCCATTAGTTTTCAATATATAAATCAGTGTACTGTTATTTTGCTGAATTTTCAAACTAAAAGAGCAACAGTTTTAGTAAGTGAAATTTTGCTTATTTTTAGGATACTACCTTTAAAATATATTTGTGAACATACAAGGTTTGGCATGAGTATAAAGCATATTCAAATACACTATAAATATGAATGTAAGTGCAAATACAAAACCAATATTAGATAAATCTAATATAATAGAATTTCTTAAACAGCTTTTTGTTTAAACTAGATGAACTCAGAACCTGAAGCAGCAATTTTAAAGAGAGCAAGAAGTAAAATTTATTCAGTGTAGATGCTGTCCCATTAAAAAGCAAGGTGAAAAGTGAGCACTTCGTGTCTGCATATTAAGGGATTGAATCCCTGCTGATTACTCTGCTCAGAACTGATCCAGCTTTAAAGTCACAAGAACTGCTATCCAATACAATTTGTGTATCATAGTAAATACAATTTGTGTATCGTAGTAATAACTCTATTTTATTGTTTTTATTCAATTACTATGTTTACACTCATTGTTCTCAGATCAATAGCCCTTAAGACTGGTCTTTCTCTGGTGGGGGTGACTGGACAGCTGGTTTATAGAACTGTTCTTTTTTTTAACTTCTTTCCAAAATTATGAAAAGATTGTGTATTAATTTTAAAAATAGGTATTTCTTAGAATGATACAAATTACAAAATTCTTTAGATCGAGGAAAACAGATATTTCCTCTATGTTTACTAGGCTTGCTTTGCTGTCTTTCAGGGATTTAAGGCAAAATCACAAGAATGGGAGAAGAATGGGACAACCTGGGTAAATAACCCTGTTTATGTAGATATGCAACCAAAATTATTGCCTGAGAAATGTAATTTATTTCAGGTAAAATTCCTACCTTCCTGCTCTAGGAAGAAAATGAACTCTTTGCTCAGCTAGAGCTTACTTTAACCTAATTTTTAAACCTAAGCTTCCAGTGAACCTTACAATGCATGTCTATATTGGTAGTGAATATATGGTAAGGCAGAACCATACTGTAAGATCTAATGGTACATGCAGTTATTTTAATTTAGGTTTTCTCATAAAAATGAGAAAATTGATAAGGATCATGATGGAAATGTTAATATTTCTAAAAAAAACCCCGAACAATATAAAAAAACAATGAATGTTCCTTTTTACTTTTTAAGCATATTGTAGATATACTTTTCCATGTTATTAAAACAAGTTATTAAAAAGTATCTTACCAAGTAAATAGTGCATGCCATTAAGGATAAAGTTCCTTCAAATCTGATAGCCTTCTTTTTTTTGAAGATCGTAAATATACAGTAGTATCATTTATACAGAAAAATGAGTTTTCATATGCTACTCCGGAACCACTTTTGGAGTTGTTTGTTGGATCACTTAGCCCTTTTTTTTTCTTATTTTTCAGCCTTCTAGTTACTATGCACTTCCTTGGTTGACTTTATGTTTATTTTTTACTTGCCAATTCGCTTATTGCTTTTTTATATATAGACTATTGATACTGAGTATTTTAATTTTTTTAATTCCTTCGAATGCAGAAAAAATATTATTTAATGATGTCAGGATGACCCATCCTTCTCTAAAAAAAAATTCCCAGAAAATAGCTTACAAATGGACTGCATCACAAGACAGCTTAAAGACTAAGTAAGGGGGAGCCAATTATGTTGCTCACTGGTAATTCCCTTTTCCACTGTTACTAAGCTCATTGGGTCTTAATCTAGTGAAACACTTTCTTAACAATTCCTATGAGACACTTTACACATATCCAGAGTTTCCAAGGACGACAGTTATGTTTTGGGTTTAGCTGCTGAAATCATTATATTCCAGCAATTTAACTTCCATACAAATGTCATAAAAAAGCAAGTCTTTGACTAGACAAAACTATTGACTGATGACATGTTGATTGTACAGTTAGACAAGTCAAAATAGAGTACTGAGGATGATGGTTCACATTTTTCTGTTGAAACTTTCATTGCCATCAGTGAACTTGCTTTGAAGACAATTTCCTTCACAACTGTTATATAACACCAACTGTTTTTTAAAATCCAAGTCTGATGGACTGTTACCCCTTAGCTGTTTCAAAAGTGTTAATTGTTCCTGCATCTTTGCCTCAAATTTGTCTTTCATTATATCTTTGATTTCCAGTTGGAATCTTGCACTATATTTTTCACAGGATGTATTGACACTTGGATATATCAAAACCCATAACTTGGATGTCAAAGGGACCTTAATATTTTATCTATAGAAATGAAACTTAACCTGCACTTTTTTTTCCTTTTTATTTGATATGCAGCCAGTGGTCCATTCTACTTAGGTTCTCAGCCAACACAAATTATGGGGACATATTCAATAACATCAAAAACTGTCTAAAATATGACTTTTTGCAGTCCTTGTCAGTGAAATATGGTATTTTTAACCCTATTTATTTTTACTTTATATTTTCTTGCCCAACTTGTCCTCTGCACATGATACATGATTTCCAGGTCATATTTTGTTGTCATTTTTCAAGTAATTCTCAGTCTTCTGAAAGATTAGTGCTGCTTGTTAATCTCCCAGTAGTGGGATTCATGTGGATAATTTTTTAAACAGCAAAAACAGTTGCCATAGTAATTATGCTTCTTCACAATGCCTGTGGATTCAGAAATACTGGCAATACCAATTTTCTGAAGTTTTGTGTTTAGGATTTTAATTGGTACAAGAAGCTGCATGGGGTGTAGAACTCTGCCAAATGTACGAATGATTCTTTCCCAAGTTTAAGGATAATGATCTCAAAGAAGTGCAGTTCCTGTAGTAACTGAGCTGTTTGTACATGACCTATGTAATGGTAGCCCTCTAGTCAAAGGTTAATATCTATCCTGAGGCACACACAAACACAGCTCCTACTGAGTTCAGTGAATCAAAGAGGAACATTTCTCTCAAATTATTTCTCACAGGTAACTGCTTTGAGTAGGTCATCATAATCACCTTTTTCACATTTGAGGCTCATTAACATTAAGTATTAGGAAAATACACAGCACAGGAGAAAAAAATCCTTGAAAAACTCCTGTGCCCTTGACGGTTTTTGGAACTTTTTTTTTTTTTTAATAGCAAGTAATTAAACCTGTTTGAATTGTGTCATCTTTTTTAAGCAAATCCTAGTGAAGACAGGAATAGCCTTATGATTTTTGTAGTAATGATTTCATCCGAGCAATTTACCTACCATTATTGAGTTTAATTTAAAATATTTTCTTGTTTTATAGAGGCAGAGCCAGAATTTTCAACTCCAAATATGCAATAAGAAACAAAACCAAGAAGAGCTAATTACCTATACCCAGCCCAATAGTGAAAACGATGATTTGATTATTGAAAAGCTAAAGGCAATTGTGAATGAAATAGCAAGAAACAAGAATACACTGGTAGAAGAAAACATGAAACTCCGTGAGGATCTAAAAATGTACCAAAATCAGTGCCAGGTAGTAATGGCTTTTATGATGACTGTGAAATTAATGTTGGAAAATCAAGATGAGATGCCTACATAAATATACATTAGGCGTATTCTGTGCATGAACACAGATTAATCTGGGAGCAGTATGGGTTGGGTATTTTAGTAAAACAGAAATAAGTTGAATTGTAGCTGTATATTTTTTCTCTTGTCTGTGTATCTAGGGTTTTATAAGTCTCCTATATGCATAGCATCTACATGAACTTCCCCTAGTTTGGTTCCTTGTATATAAATAACTTCTGTGAAATCTCTTTATCTCATTTACACCTTATTGTTCGTTGTGCCATATAACTAGAAAATAAGTATATACAAAAATGTATGGTATTTTTTGTTTGTTTTGAAAGGAGATTATGCAGCCAATGTAGAAATTTTTTTCAGTTTCTGGCTATTGTAAATAACCATCAGGTTTAATCCCTAGTTCATTGTTTTTCAGCATAGCAGTGATCTATGAAGACAGCCATTTGCTCCTCTTCTTTTGGTCATGGCATATGAGTTTTGACAAGATTGAGATAATACAATATCTTTACAACCTTTTTTATTTGTGTTTGAAATATATCAGGAATGAGATTTTTGTTGATTTTTTTTTCTGGTGACATATACCAGTTATGCTTTTGCTTATCTATTTAAGCACTTGTAGGTTCAGTAATATACTGAATGGTGTACAGTAACTTCAAGTCTTTTTGGAGAAAGATTTTTTTCCTACAGATAGTCTTGTGGAGTGCTAACAGTGCAATATACTTTATAGGAGATAGCATATATGTGGCAGAGGTTAATTTCAGATTGTGTTGTCAGGTGTTGTCTGAAGAGCCAAGTTTATACATGCCATTTGCACATTAGTTTACTGAGCCTTTTGCCTGTATACAATTTATCAGTGTGCAAGCAAAACTTCTGTTTTGGGGCCTGTTAAAAAGGCTGCCATCAAAAACAGTGGGACTAGGATATGCAGTGGAACATATCATGGCAGTCAGAGCAAATGGATACAAGCTGTATGATGGAGAGTTTGTGCTGTCGCCTTGGAGAAAATCTTTAAGCAGGAAGAATTTTGGAATCATGTATTCAAGAGAGTACAGGAGCTGTAGGAAGCTTGAAGACACTTTAAGTAGAAGTGGAGCTGGATGTACATAACAGTGTCATCTGAAGGGCAGAAAGTTGCAGAATAACTGTGTTGGTGGTGTGGAATGCTGTTATGTTTGTTAGAAAAGCTGCATTTGGAAATAGCTGCATAAGGGAAACACTGATGTCAATGTTTGATGAAAAGGAGTAGCTCAGGGAAAATATTTTTTTTAGGAATGTCTGTATGAGGTAGAAGAAATTACAAGGCCTGTTGTCAGCCAGAAAAAGTAAGCAGGTTTGTGTGAAGGAGAATTAGGTGGAAGATGGCAATTGGACATGATATGGGTAAAAAAGGAAGGAGTAGATGGAAATCTTGGTGTGGAGAGCTCTGATGGCAATGAAAGCAAGAATTGTTGAGCCTCATATGCCTATGATCATTTCAGTGTGCTTCTAATTGTTTCACTTATACTGTTAATTAGCAAATAATAAAGTGAAATGTATGGAAGAGCAGGTTGTTGACTTTACAGAAAACGCAAAGTTTAAAAGATCTAAATGGAGATTGCAGTCTGTTTCTCTACCCTGTGAATTATCTGACAAACTTACCTGCAGCCATAACATGAGAGGTAACCTGAAAATATCACAAGGGACTTGGTTCTTGAAAAGTCAGCATTAGGTCAGCTGCTGGATACTAATTTATGTAAAAATACACCATATAATTATATTTTAAAGGTTGAATAGTGTATTGGGTTTGTGATGGGAAGGTTTTGGTAATGGGGGCGCTCCAGGGATGCCTCTGTGAGAAGGTACTGGAAGCTTCCCTCGTGTCTGACAGAGCCATTGCCATCTGGTTCCATGATGGTCCCACTGCTTGGCAAGGCTGAGCCCAACAACAGTGAAGGTGGCACCTTGGGGTTAATGTATTCAAGAGGAGGGGGAAAAAAAGCCCTGTGCAGTGGGGAGAGAAGAGTGAGAATATGTGAAAGGAGCAGCCCCACAGACACCAAGGGCAGGGCAGAAGGAGGGGCAGGAGGTGCTCCAGGCACCAGAGCTGAGATCCCTCTGCAGCCCATGGGGCAGCCCGTGGTGAGGCATGTGTGCCCCTGCAGCCCATGGAGGTCCATGGTGGAGCAGAGATCCACCTGCAGCCCCTGAAGGGACCAGAGCAGGGGGATGTCTGACGGAGGCCATGGGAAGGCTGTGCTGGAGCAAGCTCATGACAAGACCTGTGGCCCTGTGGAGAGGGGAGCCCACACTGATTCAGGTTTGCTGTCACGACTTGTGACCCCACTAGGGGCCCACACTGGAGCAGCTGTTCCTGAAGGACTGTAGCCCATAAAATGAAGCCACACTGAAAGAGGTGGTGAAGAACTTCAACCTATGGGAAGGACTCACCATGAGTAAGTTCATGGAGGACAATTTTCCTTGGAGGGGACCCACACTGGAGCTGGGGAAGAGTGTGAGGAGTCCCCCTGAGAAGGAAGCATTAGAGACAAGGTGTGATGAACTGAGTGCAGCTCCCATTCCTCATACTCCTACAGCACTGGAGGGGAGGAGGTAGAGAACTGAGGAGTGAAGTTGAGCCTGGGAAGAAAGGAGGCATGAGGAGAAGATGTTCTAAGATTTAGTTTTTATTTCTCATTAACCTGGTCTAATTTGATTAGCAATAAATTAATTTCTCTGAGGTGAGTCTGTTCTCCCTTGGCAGTAACTGGTTAGTGATTTCTCCCTGTCAAACAAAGAGCATTTCTCTTGTTTCTCTATCCTGTCCAGCTGGGAAAGGCAGTGACAGTGTGGCTGTGTTGGTTTCCTGGCATCCAGTCAGGGACAACCCACCACAAACAGCTTTGAGGAGAATTAGAACAAGAGCTGATCAGGAAATTTTTGGGACTTTGTTTTGATTGGCAAGCTAGTAGAAGCAAAACTTTTCACAGAAGGAAATAAACGATTTAATGATTTTTTCAACTTGAAATAGACTCTTTATATGAGATATTTCCTAAAAAAATCCTAAAGTTTTCTGCTTCAAAATTAATTTTCATTTTAACCACATGCAACAGATATTTTCTAAAATAATATGTGATGCATATCTAATATTTTTTAAACTGATATGTGAAACTTTTGACCTGAAGTTCTGTTTCAATTATTATAGCAGCTGCTGCTGTGGCTGCTGTTGTTCCTGCTACTATTTTAATTCACAAGAAAATACAATTTATGTAAATATGTGTGCTTACTGCAGTCTATCACAGAAAATATGACTTCTGCCATACAATTGTGTGGAATTCTTTTCCCTTATCCACCCCAGAATGAAGTCATAGGAGTAACCATCTCCCAAGTTCATATGTTATAAAACAACTGCAGCTGTTTCTGGAATGTTGGAGCCATGAAGATGACAATAAGCAAGTCTTACCAACAACTTTAACAGTTCATTAATCTTTATTTCACTTGAGTATACCCAGAATTGCATTTTGGTGTTTAAAAAAGCTCTCTTGGTCTTAATGTAACAAAGGATAAGATGAATGAGTCCATATTTGCAGCCCCCCACTAAAAAACCCCAAAAAATGCAAAAGCACTTCATATCTGTCTTCAGCAACCCTTTCAGCCAGAGGAGGACCACAGGCTTCTTGGGAGGAGGGTCTTTCTCATAGGAGCCTCTGAGGGAAATAAACCTTTGAAGTTCCTCCTTGCAGTGCAGTTTCTGGAATCCAGTTCTCTTTTGAAATTTTAAAGGCTTTATTTTTGCTTTTAAAAATGGAAGCTATACTCTAATAAAATGAAGAAAATATGAAAAATGTGAATGCTTTTAGTGTAATAGTTTGAAAGGTAAAGGATCAATATCCTTGGAAAAATCTTTTTTTTTTTTTTAATCTGAAACATGCTTTAGGATCTTAGGTGAGAAGCAATACATATTCTCTGGATATTACTATTGCAAGCACTGATTGTTATTGTTATTTTTGTTATTTGTGGGTTATATTTCCAAATTCTTATATTTAGTATGTTTTCAGTATATTTTTGTGAAATTTGGATATTTTTTGGAATTAATGTCTTATCATGCCAACTGTAATATGTGTCTTCAGGTTGTCTAACATGCTATCGATCAGAAATAAAAGATAAAACAGAATAAGGTTTGTCAAGTCCCTAAGAAAAATCTTTTTTTGATTGATTGAAAATTTTGTGATGTTCATTTAAATAAGCAATTAACTTCATGCAGATGGGACTAGTTTTTAAGATTTGTGCAGCCTTGTATTTTCTAAAGTTTATAAATTTGGAAATGAAGAATGAAAGCCACTTATGGCACCAATTCTGGCATGTGAAACATGTTCCAGGATGCAGAACCTGCTAAAACAAGCAAGCTATATATTTTAGATGCATTTAGTACAATAAAGAACTTCTGAATTATGTTTCCTATGATAATTTCAGAGGCAGATGCATTGGAACATTGCAAGGGCTAAAGAATATTCAGAATTTGATTTTTAGATGAGAGGAACTGACATGGAAACCATATGTTTTTCAGAAAATAAAATCATGTATGTACAGGTATTGAATATGATGTGTTAAAAACCAGCATTTTAAGCTGTCTAGTTTTATAACTGTTTGTGCATTTGCTTGTTTCTTTAGACAATGGAGGCAGACATCTCAGACATGAGAAATGAGCTTCAGTCAAGGGATGATCTCTGGAGAAGGATACAACTGGAATGCCAAAAGTTGTATACAGAATTATTGAAAATCAAAGAGTATAAAGACATACAGGAAATTCAAATAAAGTATGAATGGTGAAGACATATTTAAATTAACAAGTACTTTTGAGCTAATAGCTTTTTTCTTACATTTGTTTTAAATTAAATCTGTTTGAAAAGATACTCTGGATTCAAATGTCAGCTTCTAAATTTTAGACTGGATGTTTTCATTGACAATTAGACAATTTCAGGCAATAGATGCAGGCTCTGTTAAAAGGCTTTAATGATGCCTAGATTTTTACAAGTCAACACATTTCCGATATTTCTACCTATATCTTTACAGTCTTTCATTTTCTCAGCATTAAAACACTTGGAAACAATGCAACTAAGATTCTCCCTAACCTCCTTTGAATAAAATCATCATGGTTTTATGGCTTATCTGATCTGCTATAGCCCTTTCAAATTATATGAACTACCAGTCTATAAGAGCTTTCAGGAATCTTTCAGCCTATAGTTGTATTGTCCTTGATTGCTAGACATCTCCCAAAATCCAGCCTGGTTTAGGCCAAATGTTGGTTATGTTTGGGGGTATTTTTTTATCAGCAAGCAGGTGTTCTACAGTTTTACACTGTGGAGAAGATACTACAAGGTAAAGAGTATTGAATGTTTTGGTTGTTTCATGTTTTGTTTATTTCTTACTTAAAGGCATCAATCATCTCATGTTCAGCTTACCGAGCAACTAGAAAATAAAAACCCTGAGTTTTTGCTATGTGCAGAAAGTCAAGAATGCCAAGAAGAAGAGCTGAACAAGGTATTTCATATCATTTCCAGATCTTAAGTGCAGTATAGGATTTTTAGGAGAGAGTACTAAGCTATGGTATGTGCATATGCTGTAGAGAGCAGGAGGATGCATTATAGGTTCTGGAGAGCATGAAGTTTTTTATATGAAAAAGATTTTGTATATAGTTGCATTTAGTTGTATTGCTGTAAAACTGACATTCTGATTCAGTGCCTACCTACTTCACTGAAATAATGGAAGAGACCATGCCTACACATTATTGTGGTTCAGATAATACCATGCAACTAAGAAAGCCTCCAAAGCTCTGATTAATTGGTAACCTGTAGAGCTAAGCTGTACTTTGTAGGTGGTCTCAGAGGTAGGATATGCAAACAGATAACTAATACAAGTCCCTGTGGCAGGTACTCACACAGCGCTGAGCTTAACCAGGTACCTGCTGCACAGTCCAGGGCAGAGCTCTGTCATTGGAACTGTGCATCACATTGTGTTGCACATTTCACAAATGCTGTGCACTAGCAGCAGTGGCATGGCACTGTGTAACGGTGTATGGCTTGGCAGGCTGAAATACTTTGGAAGTAGAAGATGCTCAGAACTCGTCTTACAAGCATGTTGTGGTTTTATCAAGTAGCAATGTAAGTGAAATCACAGAATTGTAAGGGTTGGAAGGGTCCAGTCACTCTGCCAGGTTACAGGAATGCTTGCAGGGTGGGTTTTGAATGTCTCTATTTGTATGCATCTGACTTGGGTTCATCAGTTTTGGCATGACAGTCATGATTTAGCTCTTGGGTTTTTTGCATCTATATTTATTCTTTTATAATTCTATTATAAAAGAATATTCTATATTCTTCTATATTTCTGTGCCGTTTGCATAAATAAGAAGGGAATGCAATCTGTTTCTCATTGTGTATAGTACTGCAAAAAGTGGTAAAATGGCTTCAAAGGTTGTTATGCTGGTTTTTGTTGTTCTGTTTCTTATGCAATTAAAAAAACACTGTCAGTACTATATTGTTGGTTATAGCAGGAAGATTAGGAAAACAATTTTTGCTTTGATACTCTGCAAGGGAGGTATTGAAGAAAGTTTGACCTTAAATTTTTATATGCAATGGCAGGAAAAATTCTCATAAAATGATTTTCCATATATGCCCTGTATTTCTAACATAGTTTCTTATTAAAGAACTTCTAGATTGATTTGTTTATATTGCTCCTGAGTTAATTTAAGCTTCATCAAACTTTTTTGAAACCTTAGTGCAGTATAAATAAATCATACTTAAATTTATTGAATGGATATTTCCTTGGATATTCTCTATCATGAATTCTAATTCTATACATGATTTTTATTACTTTCTTTTAAAAGGTTAATTGAAGTGTATTGTACTTTGTTCATTTCTGATATAAAATAGGCAAATGAAAGTACAAGAGAAGTGAAAAAATATGTAAAAATAAACAAAGTCAGTCTGTGCACTGACTTCCAAAGACATTTTATTTTACAATTTCAGAATCTTTGGTTCAGTTAGAAGAGTTGGTGTCTTGGAAGCAACAACAGAAAAAGTCACTGATAAGTAGCAAGTGATGCAATCATATTTACTGCACAGCATTTTTTCTTTTTGAAATGTATTTGCTACAGATAAGAAACCATGTTTATCGAGAGGAGCAGTCCCATTGCTCTGAGCAGGAAAGAATGAAGACAGAAATCTCTGACCTGACAGAGGAGCTTCATCAGAAGGAGATCACTATAGCAACTATCATGGAGAAAGCTAGTCTTCTGGAAAGGCAGTTAAAAATGGAGTTAGAGACAAAACACAAATTGTTAACAAAACAGCAGGTATGCAAGTAGGCAAAAAGCAGCCCACATCATTTTACTCCACTATTGATAATGACATTCATTATCTGTGGGAAAAAAGACATCACATTTCTTGCTGTAGTATTTATCAGTGGTGCTGTAATATCTGTGAAGTATTACAAAAGCAGCCAAATTGATGCTGGAACAAGAAATCACCAGTAAATGTCAACTGTACCTCCAAATAGAAATTCATTCTGACCATCACATCTAGTTATCATTTTAACATGCAAAAGATGTTGAAAACTTCCAGTTTGTGGTTATTACATATGCTTTAAGTTTCTTATTTTTCCAGTGTTTTCAAAGCTTTTTGAAGAATGGAACAAATCTGCATAGAAAATTCTAGTAATTTTATAGCTGGAAACTGTAAGATACCAGAGGGGATTTTGATGGCAAATTTTTGTTTTAAAAAGAAAAATTGTCAGCTTCATTACTTAGTTTGTAAAACAAAAGAACCATCGTGCTTAGAGGTTTCTGGGTATCTCTGCATTTTCTGAGAGGGTCACTACAAGTGGAAAACTGCGATTGAAGTAATACTTTACTTTCGACAATAGTAAAGTTAGTGTTTGGGGGAAATGAGAGATATCTCCTGCTGTGTGGCACTTTTTACCAGGTATTTCTGTATCAATAAAAGAATAGATGTAATTTCTAGATGTCATGAATAGGATTTCATCTAGTTTCAGTGGCCTGTAAAATCTGTCCTCTTTCTGTGTAGTAACTGCATGTGAACTTGTTTTCCTAAGTCATTACTTCTTTCAAAAAGGCAAATAAATTCATAGGTATTGTATTTGTATATCTTTTATGGATGGTTTAATACTTCTTGCTACTCTGATATTGCTAGATTTAAAAATATTATAGTAAGCTTTGTAGTTACTAATATACATTTTATAAGATTCAGCTTAAATATATCTATATGCAGTGCTATTTCAGTTGAGAGTAATATTATTGTATTCAACTAAGATCTCAATCTTTTCCTAGTTGTTGGAATTCTATTACCAAGTTGTCAAATCTGAAAACACACATCTAAAAGAAATGGTGGAAAACCAGGAGTGTGAAAGTTGCATGGTAAATTTTTTTAACCTACGAAGTATGCAGAATAGTTACTTATATTTGTTGTAAATATAGATTAAGATCATGGCAGATTTAGAGATTTCTGTCTTGCATACATTAAATAAATTAATAAATAAATATCAGGTGTGCAACATCATGAAAACCAAGTGGTATTCACACACAGCCTGAATATGAGTATAGCTAAGAGCAATTTTTACCTTTATTGTATTAAACTATAAGTAAGTTAAATTTTTCAGTAACTGTCTAGACATGAAACAATTTTCGGGAGCTTTTTTTTTGTAAGTGGTATCACTTATTTAAGTTTAAACAGTCATCATTCCCACAGACAAAAATATGCCCCTTTTTTAATATCTTACCCCTTTGTTCACATGGTATTTAAATAGCAGTGTAAAAAACTGACACATTTTGCTCCTACCCAGCTTATTTTCAGAGTTTAGTATTTATATCTCTCCAAACAGTGGGGCTTTAAAATTTAGTTAATAAAAAGTGTGCCGTAAGATTATCTAGAAGTATGGTTTATGAAGGTATAATAAATAGTATATATGCTGTTTTCCACAAAAACTTCAAAAGATCCCCTGCTTACAGAATATCTGCAGTTACTGTATCACTAAAAAAAAAATCCCACTGGAATGTTGTTTGGAAATACTGATGTAAATACATTTTGGGGGGATTTGTAGCCTGTGAATTGTCATGAAAGAATGTTACATTTACCCACACCCTTAAAACAGCATGGATGTCCATCAGTGATGTCTTACCTACACACACGTACACACTATTTTGGATATCTCTGTGTGTGTATTTGATATATTATTGTGGAAGCACAGATGGATGTGTGTATGCATGTCTAACTCTTGTCTGCAGTGACACTTTTTTTGAAGATTGAGAAGAGCTGTCTGACAAGGGACCTTGGAGACATCACATGTTTGTTATATTTTAGCAGTAAAATCCAGTTACTACATATACCAAGGTCAATACATGTTTCAGTAGATTTGTGGACTTAAAAATTCTTTGCTGCTTTACTAATGTATTGTGAGGATCTAAACATTAGAGATTGTGATATATTTGATATTAAGATTCCAGGGATTGGAGAGATTTTTATGGGCATGTTTGTGCTGTATAGTGCAGCACTACAGAGACCTCTGAGACCAGTGCCAGCCTAAGTCAGTATGATGTAATGCATCATCAGGCAGGGTTACTTTCAGAGTCTAGATGTCCAAAGCAATGTAGTTGGGCCAGCTCCATTTTGGGGTTCATGCCATAATAACTTTACTGCTGATTTTAGAGCTATTAGTGGTAGCATGACTTTGTGCTCTCCTTCTCCCTCAGTTCTGCCACTCCTCCCACTTGTGCGACCTAGCTGAGCCCCTGCTCCCCCATAGTTGCACAAAATATTAAATTTTATTTTGCCTTCTGGAATTTCCGTGCCAGCTTGGCTCATAAATTCACCCTAAAACTGAGGAAGGCGAGGTTCACAGGAAGAGATGGCATCAAATCAGTGCTAGGAATAGACAAGCTTTCAAATGCATGAGCACAGTTGTGCCAGCAGTGCACAAAGAACCAAATCTGAAATAAGCTACTGAGTTCCAAGAGAATAAGGTAAATCTAGGAATATATGAAAGCACAACTTAATGAAATGCAAGGGGTTTTAGTCTTTTGTGTGTAATCTGATAAAGCTTCTGAAAATTTCCTGGTGATGACAGTATACTGTTATTGCAAATATATTACACAATGCAGTGCAGTACTCTGCAGAGAGATAGTTCCAAAATAGCTGGCTCAGGTGTGCAGCATAGGCTTTTTGGATTAAGTGTTAGAAAGAAAGGAACAGAGTATTCTGGCTAGACAACTTCCAGAGCTAATCTCCATCTTCCCTTCTTGATAACCTAGTGGATGGGGGTCTTTAGCCCCTGATCACAGTGCACCTGTGGCTTGCACTTTCAGTATTTTGCCTTGCACCCTGTGTGGGTTAACCCAGCTGAGAAGCAGGGTTTAGTGACAAGGACAGAGAGCCCTGGGCTGATGTGACTTTACTCCCTGCTTCTGAAACTGAAGGTGACTGTCTCAACACACATACTCAGTTGTGCCTGTACACATACTCTGTATTTAGAGTAGTAATGAACTCCCATAATTTTGCTTGTTATTTTTGGAGGAATTGTTACTGAAGGGAGCAATACAGTCTGCAGCTATAGCTGTTATGGTTGCTTTAATGTCATCAGTTTTACAAAGCAAGCGATAAATTTACAACAATAATATTTTGAATGCATGTTTGCTGAGAAATTTTAATTTGTTTTATTGTGTTATAGAGGCTGTTATCCCTTCTTTTCTATTTATCTGCAGTGATTTTTTTTTTTCTGGAGGCAATTCTTTTGGTTTGCCCTAAATGTTGCATGATTATATATGGTAGCTAGGTCTTTTCTTTAGCATAGAACATTGTTTTGTGTTTGCTTGTTAAAAATATACCCATTTACTGTGGAAAAAATAACTACTTAATGATGGTATTATCTCCTTTCACAGTGTATAGATTTATGTAACAAAGAACATGGAAATTTCACAGCTTCTGTTCACAAAATGAAACATGAGAATTTAAGACTACAAAATAGCCTTGTTAAACCACAAAATGCCACAGAAACATCGATACTGAGTTGCGTGGATACATACAGAGAAACAGAGCACCGCTGCCAAACGCATTCAAAGATGCAAGAAAAGGAAGAGAGGTAATATTTAGATTGCACACATTTATGAAACTTCTTGTAAGTGTTTTGGAAGGTCTGACTGGGCCGAACTGTCAAGTTTTTGCTGTTTCTGTTCATTCAGAACTCCCACCAATACAACTATCAGATCTAGTTAGTATGTTTGTAAGAACTTCCTACATTTTTCTGGGTGGCTAATGGAAATTGGCAACAAAGGAAGTCCCAGAAATGTTTCATATCTGTTTTAGTATTTTGCACATAAAACTTTAAAAACCTTTTATGTGCTGCTCAAGCTATTCTTAGTTCCAGGTTTTGCAAGATAGAGTAGACTGTATTTTTACTACCAAATAAAAACAAGACAAGGCAAGGCTAGAAAAATCAACATGAGTGGTAAACTTCTCAACGGGAGGTTTTCTTAATAAGCAGTTTGAAGTATAGGCCCTGCTGAAAAGCTTTGTGTCCTCCAGTTTCATTTGTTGGAAGTTTCTTAAATGTATTTTAATGCCTTGTCTGGTTTCAGTGTTCTTCAGTGACCTGATTTTTAACAGAAACGTAATTTCAGATGCTCTGAGTAAGTCATCACTACAATAAACTCCTTGTTAGGGAAAAATAATGAGAATATTCAGACTCATAGAAAGCATTGTAGTGATGACTTTCTTCTTATTTCCCTGTATTCAGTGAGCCATTGAATTACCTTCAACCATATTATGATCATGGCATTACAATTTAAAAAAAAAAATAAACACCCTGCTAAACAGTATTTCACAGTACAGGAAAATAAAATTAATAGGAAGCTAAATATATTGATTATTTGTAATAAAGAACTGACATGATAGCACTAACATGAAATAGTTCTGTGAAGTAAAGTTGAAGTAGTTGGAGACAAAATTGAACATGTTAAGATTTCAAAATGATATATTTAGGTTTTGGCAAAATTTAAAAATATTTTCTTTCTGCAAAATGGAGCGGCATCCCAGTAAATGTAGCTTCATTTTTGCCTAAAATTTTTTTAAAGAGTGTTGTTTTGTGTTGGAGATAGCATTCATGGGTATATAAAAATAAATAGATGTATGTATTTTTATATATTTTTTATATATATATTTATATGCATATACGTAATGCATTAGTATATATATACACAGATACACCTATCTTTGGAAGTGGCAGGTATGGCTGATTTCCTGTGAAGTTTGAAATAATGTTGAAGATGTTGCAGAAACAAATACTTGTAAATCAAGATACACATTATTCTGCACCAGTAGGTCTCATAACTTCACAAAATTGGTCAGTGCCATTTTTGCTCATGCTTCAACTCCTCTAAAGTGATGAAAAAATAAGATTTTTTTTCCCCATCTTCTCAGGATTTACACCTGCTGTACATAAGAGACCGTGAAATTTAATTTATGAGACCATAAATATTTGATACAATAGAATTATGCATGTAATTTGCAAGACTGTGATTTCATAGCTGTTGGAAAATCAATCAAAACTCTGAGAGAGACACCTGTGAGAGTTGACCTTTCTCACAACAGAAATCTCAGCCAGACTACTGAACACAATATAAATTATTATTATTATTGTAGTTAATATGAGGAAAGAGATATATTGAGCCTAGATTTCAGGCTCTAAATAATTTGTTATAATTCCTAAATGTACAGCTATTCAGATAAATAAATACACAGATTTTAAAACGTGCAAATTTGACATGTACTGTGTATGCCCATCACCTAGCCAGTGTTTTCATGATTGGGCCCTCTCTCTACTATCAGTTCTCTGTTCCCAAGCAGGAAACTACCTCAGAATTTTTCCAGAAAACTGAAGTTAAATTTTCAACCATCAGATGTATGCAGATAAACTAGGAAATTGATGTTGGTTAAGTTAAAATCTGGGGTATGTTTATTTTATTCTGAGCATAAACCCTGTTATTTCTGGTTTAATTTGCAGTTCTGTTTCCATGGTAATTATGGCACTGGAGAAAGGGCACAAAAGACTTTTTTTATATGGTAAAAAATTAGAAAACACGGTGTTTGTGCAAGGGAAGGGTGTATATTCTACCATATTTTTCAGTTGTGTCTCTCAGTCAGTACTGGAATCCTGGGCACAGGCACCATCCTATCATAGGGAGGAGACCTCTAGAGAAAACACAGGAAATTGCAGGAAGTTATACTGGCAATCCAAAAAGCAGCGTGATTTCTTCCTTCTTTCAGTATACAGTGAATTTCTAAATATTAGAAAGTAAGATATGCAGAAATAGCATCTTTCTGCTAAAAAAGGACTGTGCCCACATTCTACCTATAACCACCTTAATTAATTACTGTTTTCTTATGTAATTGTCTTACTTCTAATTGCCATTTACATAAGTTTTCCCCACTCTCAAGATTTCAATCCTTTAGTTAGACTTTGACCATATGCAGTTGATTTTAATTTGGTCATGGTTGAAGAGGATTCTCTGATGAAGCTGATATGTTCAGTTTGTTTCTTCCAAAATTAAAACATGCCTGTGAGTTCCAAAATGAAAAACTATTTATTTAGCACAAAAATATGCACAAAATGGGTAACTGATCAAGCCAAAGTGCACTTTCATCATGTGGGAAAGTGAAGGGTAAATTCTAAGACTTGATGCCTGCTAAGGTAGCTGGGGATCACTTAATGGATGTATGTTTACAGTGAGTATCTGTGTTCAGGAGGTTTTTGGAGATCATACAACTCATAGTCACACCTCTGTATCAGTTACTGCAATAGATAAAGTGCAAGCAGTGAACACAGTTCTTCAGGAAAAGGCTTTTTATCCATTTTAAAATCAAGCTAGCCATTATACTTGCCAGCTAAAAGCACCAACACAAATTCTTGAAGACATTCTGGCCATTAAAGATCTGTAGTTTTCTTTCTCAACACTGGTTATGTCAGCCAGCAAAGCTGAGTAAGGAATTTGGGGTTTTTGCATCACTGGAGTCATTGACCGCACAGGGACCAGGCAGATTTTATGTATGAGTCAGGAAAACTAGATCCTGTTTACATTTCCTTTGTGAGAATGCTGTTCTTTCACTGCTTGTCCCCTATGTGTCACCATGTCAACAGTGATATTATTTGTGTAGTATGTGTACATGTTAAATACACTATGACTAATCCCACCAAAAGCATAAGTTGCACTAATAGTGTATTTGCATTGGTAGTGTTAACAAATGGACAGCTTTTCACAAATTTGCAGATTGTATTTAAAGTAGATCTGTGCTCTTAGATATTATTTTGTGCATGAACTGGTAGAAGTTTAAACCACAAACTTGTTGAAACCATCCAAAGTAAAGGCCCAGCATCCCTATCAAAGCACCTCAACGTAGGTGTCACGTTTTTCAAAATACCAAGCAGCCCTAGCAACCCTATGGATTACACTAGGAAAGGGAGAATGGGAGTTCCTTTTAAAAAATCAGTCTTTTTAATTTTTTTTTTACTTTTTTGGGGGGAGGGGAGGTGCAGTATCTGGTTTTATTATCTAAAGGTTACCATAACCCAAGTCAAGTAGGCACTCAAGTCTGAAAATTCTGTTCTTAGAGGAATTAAAACACAACAGTAATAATTTTTATTAAATACATAAAGAAGCAGTTCTGGAGGAAAAAAAAGAACACAGATCACAGAGACTTTACTATGGGTTTAGAGAGAAAATTGCTTCCAAAAAGGTCAGAACATGAGATGTAAAAAAAAAAAAAACAACTGTGATTTTATTATTCATGCCATCTATCTTCAGTTGTGGCAGGCTTTTTTTCACAGTGGCCTTCATCCAAACCATAGAGGGAATGGACTTTAAAATAGGGAGAAAAATAAAGAAAACAGTATTCTCCTGTGCCCAAAGAGCAGAGTATATTTATGTAAAGAAAAGCATGAAAGAAAGGAGAAAACTCTGCATCCATAAAGGTAAACATTTTAGGTGATTTAGAAAACTGGAAAGTTTGGTGAATAATCTGAGAGAGTTTTAGGTTAGCATGTATAATAATACTATTATTATTAGAGTAAAAATAAAATTACAGTAACAAATAATAATACAGCATCATGCATATAATTTGCTTTGCTGTAGCATTCAGATTATCGTGATCACAGCTTCTTTTATAATCAGAGAAAAAAAATATGCTCTTCATTAGTTCTCTGAGTTGTTCTGCACAGTCCATGTACTGAATACTCAGTTTCCTCTTTTAGGGCCGTTGTGGTTTAAGCTGGCAGGTAAACAGCACACAGTCACTTTCTCACTCCCCCACTCACAAGGAAAGAATTGGAATTTAAAAAAAGTAACATTCATGTGTTGAAATACAGTTTAATAGGACATAAAAAGAAGGTAGTAGTAATAATAAAAATGAGAAGAAGAAGAAGAAGAAGAAGAAGAAGAAGAAGAAGAGGAAGAAGAAGAAGAGGAAGAGGAAGAAGAAGAGGAAGAAGAAGAGGAAAAAGAAGAAGAAGAAGAAGAAGAAGAAGAAGAAGAAGAAGAAGAAGAAGAAGAAGAAGAAGAAGAAGAAGAAGAAGAAGAAGAAGAAGGAGAAGGAGAAGGAGAAGAAGGAGAAGAAGGAGAAGGAGAAGAAGGAGAAGGCTATAATTAGAATATATGAAACAAGTGATGCCCAGTGATAACAGTGCAATTGCTCACCACTTGTCATGTGATGCCCAGGCAACCTTCCCCCAGCTTTTTGTTGCTGATCATGCTCCCATATGGTCTGGAATATCCCTGTGGTCAGCTGGGATCAGCTGTCCCATCTGTGTCCCCTCCTGACTCCTTGTACACCCCCAGCCTTCTCTCAGGCTGAGTGGAATGAAGAGCAGAAGAGGCCTTGGCTCTGTGTAAGCTCTTTTCAGCTGTGACTAAAACATCCCTGTGTTTCCAACACTGTTTCCAGCACAACCCAAAACACAGCCCCATACAAACTGCTGTGAAGAAAATCAACTATGCCCCTGTAAAAGCCAGCAGAAGGGCTTCTGTAAAAGCAGGTCCATCAAGGCTCCACAGCCACTCTCTCCCAATACCAAATATTTAAATTAAGATTAGAAAATTATGGTGTGATCTTTCTGCAGAAAACACTGTCTTTTCCCTGCACTTGGCAAGTTCTTTTTATTTAAAAAGAAAAAAAGTACTGACTAGCACTGCATACTCTTGAATATTTATTAAATTATATTTTAGTGGCAGAGAACATGCTCTTTAAAAGCTTTTATAGCTGCATTTCAAATTAGTAGAGTGTTTTAGGATATTTGCAGTGATAGAATCTGTTCAAACTGCTATCATGTTTTAGTAGTTACCTCCCAAGATTAAAATTTCATCATAAGTACAGACCTCAATACAATGGAAATTTTTATCTCAGCTAGAAATACTGTAACATAAAATTAATAGAATCTGAAATAAGCTTTTTTGCATGTTTTGGTATATAATACAAGGAATGATGGAATTGAAATTTAGTGTAATTTCACAGACACATGGGCAAGTGAGTCTCAAAATTGTCTGCTATTATCAATACAGTATCAGAATTGTTCAGTTAACTATTTTGGGAATGGGCGGAAAATGGCTTTTTTTTTTTTTAAAGTTGCTATTAACCCTAATAGTTTTTGCTTTACATAAATACAAATTATTAGAAATATGTACTTGCACATCAATTCTGATCACTGAGATACAAGAGTTTTGGAAAATCGTAATAATATGCTTAAAAATTATTTTTTAAGCTTGAAGATTTAATTTATTGTTGCAAAAGCAAGTTAGTATACGACTTTTCAGAGTGCATTTTAAAAATCTAATAAATTTTTTATATTAATCTCCAAAGAGTTACCATTAAATCAGTGGCAAAACTATCATTGCAGTAAAAATGCAGAATCAAAGATTCCTGTACTATTTTTTTGTTTAAATATTTATTCTAAATTCTAGCCACTTGAACATAGTTGTTTAAGATACTATTAGATCAAAACTGACTAATTATCCAACCACTAATAATAGATTTTTTCTCTCCTCTTGCACTTTCACATTTTATTTCCTCTATTTGTGTGGCTGAATTCACTCTGGCTCCTAGACATGGCCAAAGAGTGCTTGCATAGCTTTTTCCTCTGGAAAAAGGAATGGTAGCCATTAGCAAAGGATGGGTAACAAACATTTAAGGAGAACTGGCATCTTCAATACCTGAGGTGAGTTTGTGTTTTAGCTCGTTCTGCCACAGTTATGCCAACCAAGGCAAGGTTCCTCAACCTAAGCTCCAGTGAAAGGGTTTAAATTAGGGTGGTTTAATTCACAGCTGAAGCAGGCAGAGAAAGCACACTGAGAGTTTTACAGTAACCTAGGTGGAAATTGCTAAATTGCTGCAATTTGGTAATGCTGAGTCATATGCCCATGCAACTTCATGCATGAAGCAGTTTGAACAGCTAAGTAATCAAAACTGTGTGAACAAGTAAAATGAAAAATCCTTGGCTTTGCTGTGATAGCTTGAGAGCTTTAACTGGGTTTCATATGCAGATTTGTTTTCTTTTAGATCCTTCCAGAATAAAGATTCGTGGGAAGTGGAATGTCAACAGACGGCTACACTCACTGCTGGTGGATACCACAGAAACTGCACTCCTGCTTTGTATGGCCAATGCAATATCACTGGTTCAAAAAGTGATTGCACTTTATCTTCTCATCCACTTCACAGAGGCCATGAAAAGAAAATCTATTATAAATCTCCACTACCACCAGTGGGGCATCCTTTGGGCCTTCGTGGGCCATCTCCTGAAGTGGGCAGAGCAGGCAGCTTGCAGAGCCCTCCTTACAACGCAGGAGAAATCAAATTATCAGTAAGTAACTATTCTCCTGTAACACATATATTCTCAAAAATCCATCAGAGGACCAAATGCAGCCTTGGAGGAGCCAAAAATTAGATCACTCTTGTTGTCATTATTATTTATACAGTGCCAGCCCAGCAAAAATAGAGGTACCTTATCCTAACAGAAATGTTGTTTTTCTGGAGATTAAACATCCCCTACTGAGCCATACCTCTGTTATAATAACAGTGGTGATAATTACCTGCCATTATGTGACTGTGAGAAAGATTTCTACATTTTATTGGCTTCTGTATTGGGGCTCTTTGCTTTGTATTGCCTGTATAAGAGCACTCTGCTTCAAGTGTATTTCTATAATACCTGCAAACTTACTGCCTTAAGTGCTGTTAGACAAATCAAGTTCCTATTTGATCTCCATCTCTTTGCTTTGATTGATGGATGAAATCAGAAAAATCATAGCAACTATTTTCCATATGTTAGCTATTGTATTTGAAAAGAAACAGAAATTGTAAGTGTTGTGATCTTTATTTTTCTTGAAGTGAAAGAGGAATAGGACAGCACTCTTTCTTTCTGTCTTCATGGTCTGGAGACTATCACCCTCCACGACAAGTGGGACAAATCCCACTTTGCTTAGGACAACTTAAGAAAATCTTTCCATTATTATTTGGCTTTAGAGCTCCCTTTAAATTTGAGATTTATCCTCTTCTTTAGTATTTTCTCTTTTACCTTAGGCCTCCACTACGGGCCACTATTGTTCTACACTTGACAATTAGCACTTTCCTGACCTCAAACCACGAAACCATACCATCAGTAAGCAGTGAAACTAAGAATGTCTGTGAGGAATGAACTACAGGCCTCCCTCTGTCCAGCTGTGATGCATGGGTCTTTGTAACCAGGAGATTCTCAGCTGCAGGGCTCTGGCTGAACCTGTAGAGGCAGAAGAGGGAAGACTTCAGCATTTATTAGGGGGGATGGACAGGCAATTGTACCTGTGGTTGTTGTACCCTGGTTCTGCTGTCCGCTTCAGAAACAAATGCACAGCCTTCCCTGTCAGAGATGTGGCTGCTGCAGAACTGTCTCCACAGTCCAGAACCTCACTGTTGATAGGAGGAACCGTAATGATGGTGTGCTTGGGAAGCAGGGATTGCGGTGTAGCCCTTCACTGACTGTGTTCCCATCAGCTTTGTCCCAGTAGTCTGAGAACAGTGAGAACCATGTAGTCCCAGCTGCTTGACCTCACTTCCATTTTATATTCATATGTTTCACAGGAACTTTAAGTAAGCAGCTTTTGGTTTCTTATGGCTTGAGAGTTTTCCTCTTTAAACTGCTAATCATGAAAAGAGTCATTTGGACTTTTCCAGATGAGTCTGATAAACACCAGTTCTTCTCTCTTCTGTCAGAATTGTCAGACAAAGACACCAAATCACAAAGCTTCTGTTTCCAGACAGCCTGGGAAAAATGTCCCTTCTGAGACACTTCTGCAAGCTGCAGGGAAACTACATCCCAGCTGGCACTCAGGCCAGGGTCAATGCCAAGACTTTCCAGCTGGTGTATGGGCAAACACATAACAAAACTATTAAGCAGGAGATATTCCTCATGCAGAGTCTAGGTTCAAATCAGTGGCATTGAAGCAGATACAAGTTTAGACCACTGAAATTAAATGATCACTCAGGCTTGTGAAAATATGAAGCCACAGGGGCTAGCTTCTTAGCGGGATAGCTGATTCCCCGTAGGGTCAGAGTGCCCCAGGCAAGCAGCCTTAAGGCCGGATACCTCAGCCCTTCAGGGGCTGAGTTTCTGAGCCCGAACTACTGCACAGCCGTGGCCCCTTAGCAAGCTCAGTGGCTGTCAGCTCTTAGTGATGTCAGCTCTTTTATGGTTTCAGCTCTTTAGCTTGCCAGGGGCTTTGGCTGGCCGTGGCTTTGAGGAAAGCAGATGAGAGAGAGATGGAAGGCAGCATCGGCTGTTCCACGATGGTTTATTCTGAGGGTTTCGCGAAGGGTCTGAATGCAGCTCTTCTAACAAAATGGGCCAAGACAGCCCCTTTTATAGGGTTAGGGGGGTTTGGAAACTGACCAATTGTAAGGGTTAGGGAAACTAGCCTATGGGGTCACAGAGAGCTAAGCAGGCCTGGAGGACCAGAGTGAGGACTTCTGGTTCAATTCCTATGACTCAGCATGTTCTTATCTGTAAGTATTCCTCCATGGGACCGTAGCTGGCCCTGTGCCTGCTACAAGGGCTGACATTGGATACCACAGCTTTAGTGCAGAAATCATTCAAGTCTGTTACTCCAGAGTTCTGTGTTCAAATGCAAAGCTGTTCCATTGAGGAGAAAGAGGGGGGAAAATACACAATATGTTAAACCAGAGTTCTTTGACAGAGTTCTGAGGTGTTCAGGGGTATAGAATACAGGGACAGGGCTCATGTGAAATCTCCAGGGGGTTCAAAACTTCAGACAATCTTATAAGGCACTAGTTTTCTGAAGAATATTTGTAGCACAAATTGAAAATCAAATTTCCAGGTGATGTCCTGATACCTACTAAAGTAACTCTTGGTACTGAAGGAAGAGAGAAAATAGTCTGTAGCGCTTTAGACAGTGACTTACATCTCTCCTCCTGTAAAGAATCTTCAGACACAGATTAATAAATGTTCCACTGCAACCTCTGCCTGCCCTTTCGCATTCTTACTTAGAGGTGACATGTATAGAAAGAGTCATTCTTGCCTTAGAATAAACTAGAAAGCTCAGCTGGGATTCACTGAAAATTCCTATAACCCCAAAAATTCTTGTTTCAAGGGTTTCCAAATCTAGGGAAATACTTTATCCTCTAAACAGTACTTTAGGCTGTGCTCTCTTTCTGAAATGAACAACATCAAAAAATCATGGGTTGATCTTTTAGTCAAAAGATCAACCAATAAATAGTTTCTCATGTTTCTCTTCAGATGATAAGACAGTTGTCTGTTCTGGCGTTAAGGCTTGGAAATGTAAGACTTAGGCTGTAATAATTAAAATTTAAATTAGGCATTAGGAAATTTTCTAACATTAGTATGGGAACTTGCTTAATAAATAGATTGCAATGAAAAGTTGTGGAAATTCTACCCCGGGACATCATCAGGAATTATTCTGACAGTCTTGATCCTACCCTGAGGCATGCTATAGTCCATGCCTCTCACTCCTAGGTATTACTATTTCTTAGCTATGTAGGCCCTCTAAAAATCTTCCTGTGTCACTCAACGATTTCTAGGTATCTCAAATTTAATTTTCATTTATGAGCAGAAGCACGTTTAACACAGCACCTGCTGCCTAAGACGTATTGCAGTGTAGGGTTAGAGGAAACTGCTCCCAAAACATCCCAAATTTAGTCACTATGAGACTAAAATTAGCCAGACCAGTTTCTACTCTTGGTATTACACAATCTTTCCTGGAAAATAGAAGCAGCCAAACATGAGAAGACTTTAACACTGGCGTTTGGCCGCTCATGATTTGGTCAGGATATGTTAAAATATCCCACGTATTAAAGCTTTCTTGCTGCCCTGCTGAAGGTGCATCCAAGAATACTGGGACAGCTCATGGGGCAAGTAAAAGATTACCTCTAGGCAAATTAATTAGGCAGCTCTGTCTCTCTCTCTTTGAGAGAGCTAGCTTCCTGAAGGGCTCCTCCCTAGCAATCCAGAATGAATTCTTAACCATTTTGGGTAGTTTTTATTTAAGGAGAAGACATACTTAGCACATATTTCATCTATAGAAATATGCATCTCTGTCAGGTGCAATCCTTCCTTTCCAGCAAATGATGAGGCAGAAAGGTGTTTCTCATTACTGGTGTACACCAAAGAAATAGAAGATCAGCTGGCACTGTAGAAATGAAAAAATAAGGGTCCTCCTTGCCTTATTACCCAAACAAGTTAGATGGAAAGCTTATGATGAACCCATCCCTATCCAGTTTCAGTTAGAAACCCAAAAGACATAAAAGCAGTAATATCTGAGAAAAAGACATTCAAAACCAAGGACCATGAATCTTATCTGAGACATGGATTAAAAGCCCTTTCTTTGTGGTTTTTCTTCCTCAGAGGCCAAAAGTAAAGACAATAAAGAACATAATAAAAACGCAGACCGGAGGCTTGGAACGCAAAAATGCTGCTAACAAGGAATGTTGCCTTTTAGACTTGCTTAGATAAAACCTTCTCTCAAAGTGCATGAAAAACAATGCATTAGGGACCTATCTAAATCATAGTCTGTGATGTCTGACCCTCGGGTAAGGAGCTGTGGGGAGCCATGACCTGCTTATTCTAAGTGATAAACATTCTTCTCTTGACTCTGAGGAAATTCAGAAATGTCTCATTCGGAGTTTACAGTGTTTTTCAAGAAGAAACACATCAAAGTACCATTTGAAGCAAAGGACATTTAATAGTTTGGGAAGATAGCTTGATTGTGAGGCCAGTCTGTTTCCAATGACAAGTCAGTTGTAAGCATTGTTATCCTGAATCTCTAAGAATCTTTTCTAACTAGATTTAAATTTTCTGAGACTGGCACCTGTGTAAATCTGCAGTCCACAAGGAAAAGTCTAACATGACATTTTTCTCTAGGTGATGACACCTATTAAATTTGTATTTCAGATTCAAATTTTCCCAGTTTCTCATGCTTCTCACTGAAAGTGTTTTATTTGCTCAGCATTGAATTAGATTTCATTTCTGGTATGAAAGGGAAACGCATGGTGATTCTCTAAGTAAAGCCTCCAAATTCAATGTATTCTTCATAATACAAAAGCCTTCTTCAAATAATTTAAAATAGTATTAACAATTCTGTCACTGAATCTTGACATCATGAGGAGATGTATTTGTACCTAGCCCATGAAGGAATAAATGGCATGTAGCCATGGCTTCAGCATGTCAGGAAAAACTCTTCATATGGGAGCAGTGATAATTTATGAATTGGAAATCATGCACATGTTTATGAAGAAAATCAAAGACAGGTGATGTCCCTCCATTTTCTTAAACTTTAGAGGATTGGCATTCTTTCTTATTCTTGCTAGTACTAGGATTGAGAGGGGTGTTATGTTAAAAAGTGATCCAATACTTTAAAGTTTCTTATTCAGAGATGTCAAATTAAGTCACTTTATCTTGCCATCATTTTAAAACATTCATTTGGAGGGATTGAGAAAAGGAAGATTCTTCTTTTTCTGTGAATTTAATTGTAGGAGCCCTATACATCAGGAAGTCTCTGTCACTCAGGAAGGATGGTATTAAACTCAGAATTTATTTCCCCCTATCACTTACTTCTGTACTTTGAAAAGAAAAGGGGTTTCCTATAGGAAGTCTCTAAATTTCATCTCAGAGTCTGCTGCAAAGGATTTCAGTGGATTGGTGCTTTAGAGCACTTTTCTAATTAATATCTTTTAGCCTTAAAAGCTGCCAAAGAGCAGTTTTCAATGAAGTTGAATTCCAAATCTGTCTCTAGTTGCTGTGGAAATAGGGAATACCCCATTCTGATACAGTGGAGCCTGGAGTAAAAATGTATGGATGTAATATAATTGGCCTTCACCACAGACCATCTGAATATATGAATTCCTATTTGATGTGCTAACACATAAACTTCAAACATTTTTAAATTCTAGGAAAAACCACTGAAATTCTAGATTAATAACTTAATCAGTAACAAAAACTATTTAAGATATGGTTTAATTAAGGTTAAAGATGTCAATCATTTTTCCCAATATATGACAATATAAAAATAGAAGATTACCTCTCTTTTTATATTAAAGCCCCTATACTAAGTTTTTTCCTCAGCCAAATCTTAAAAATTCATGTCATAAAATTGCATTTATCTCTACAAAAAGCATTGAATGTATTTAAACAGGCATAGTATCGTTAGTAAAAGAAAATTTATTTCATATTTCTTTTGATAAAGATATTCCAATGAATGCATCTTAGGTATTAGCAAGAAAATTAGCAGAAATTGGTGCTTAAAAATTTAGAACTTGTTCCAGCAAAGATTCACACATGTCCTTTGTTTTATAGAACTCTGCATCCCATGACAACCATCTAAAAGCTGATCATTGGTATGGTTTCAGTCTGAGTCTACTAAATGCTCATTAAATGGAAAGAAGATTTTTCAGTCAATTACTTGCAGTGAACAAAAATTTAGTACATTCTCCAGAATGTCAGAGCTTGGAGTTGATAGTACTGAAATGAGTAAAAGTTTTCTTCCTTTCCTCAGAAAGCATCATACCACAGAAGCAGAGAGCTAAAATTACGGGAGACAATCAGCAGTATCCAACATAATTATACTCTGTCATTCCAAAAAAGATTATTGTCCTCTGCCCTGGTCTACATTATACAAATAACTAACATTATCTGTAGTTGATAGATCTTGGAGGTTCTGCAGCAACTTAATTCTGTCTAGTGGGATATTTAAATTTTTAATGGCCAAGTTACATCCTAATGCTATGAATATCAGAGATAATCAAACACGACGTTCAGTTCATGTCATTTAGGCACACAGATACCTTTAAAAATGTATGCCTTTAAAAATGGTGCTTTCTTGAAGAGATGTAAAGCATGATAGTGTTGTTAGCTGCTGTAGGTCAAGATGTTTCTCACATCTAGAATTTGATAATGCAAACACGTTGTAGCACTTGCTGGTTTTTCCTAACCATGATTTTCTATTCATTTCTCAGTCTCCCCCTGAGATGTCCTTCCTTGCAACAACAGAAAAGTTCCTTCAAGAGGAAGAGAAACACGCCAGAGAATTTGAAGAACGTTTAAATTCACACCTTGAAGAGCTGCAAAGATATTCTGAAAATACTCTAAAAAAATATGCCAGGATGCAGCAAAGCAGGCATACTTAAGGCAGTCACACAATTAAGAAAAGCAAACCAAGTAATCAATCATGAGTTTCTCAGAACTAAAATCTGCAACTAGCTGGTTAATGTATGTAGGCACATTGCCAATAGCATGTATTTGTAACACCAAGTTTTCAAGAAAATCATCATTCTCCTACAGATTTAAGTATATTGTAACTTGACTATATGACAAAATAAACTCTGAACATATTCTAAAACACACAGGTGGGTTTTGCACAATTAAATTGTGTGCAGCAGAGACCCTGTTGCAGCACTGTAAATTAAGATACTTAAATTTCTGTAATGTACAGAGGACTAATAAGTGGAATTATTCCCTTGAAATTAGAATCAACTACGAGAAATTCTCTAGATTGCACAGAAAAATAATAAAGGCCTTTAACCATGTCTCAGCTCCTGGCATGAAAAGCTTATCTATGCTCTGGTGGTTCTTGGCTGCCCTGGTCCTCTGGAAATGCTGCTCCGTGAGAAGAGCATTAAAAGACCAAGCACATGCTTTGAAGCCACCCATATTTCCCCTTTTACCAGACCTATGAACTTCACCAGGAGCAGAACCTGATCTCAGGCACTTTATATTTAGATTTTACAATTTTTAAAACCTGTGTTCAAAAGCACCTATTTTGGATTGAAGCTTTGTTACCATGTTAGCTCATTGTTTAACTCTATTGGAACAGTGAGGAAAAACTTTAACTTCGGAAAACTTGTGATCAGTCTTAGGTAAGGGTCTAAATTCTTTACATTTTCCTACATCACAGGAAAACATTATATAACCAAGCAGAGTTAATTCAACTACATGTGCTGAAAATCTGCATAATACTGAGATTCCTTTTATTTGCAATTCACACTGAATTCTATTGCTGTGCAAGCGAAACAGAAATTACAGACACTGTTGATGAACCACCAATTTCAGTGAATGAGATACTGAAGAACTGCTCTCCACCATATACTGTTGCCAACTTCCTGGGAAAATCTGGATAAAAATAATACCAGGCTGTCAAATTGCTCCAGTTTGTGAGTAAAAGAAGTCTCATTAGTATTCAGGACCATGGCTAAAATGTAAATTATTTTTCGATGCTATATTTCCACTAAGACAAAATCCACTACATCATACTTACACAAAATACCAAGATTTTAAATACCAGTTTGGCTCAGCTTGCAGTAAAATGAGCAATGAAGATGAGGACATCAAAGAACCTTTTACAGGAAAATTCAGGAAAATTACTAGACTCAGCTGGAGGAACAAGGACTGAATAAAAAGATGACGAAAGGACATCTGAACAAACTAAATATACACGTACCCTCAGCTTGGGGGGAGATGCAGTATTAAAAGAATTAATGAAGAAATTCAGAAACCTCTGAAAATAAATTTTAAGATGGGAAAGATCTGTATAAGCAAAAAGACAGCAAAATACTGCCTTTCAGAAGAGCAAAATAAATAGCCAGTTAGCCAGAGTCTTTTGCCACTCTCAGATTCAAACTTACAAGATGACAGTCTGCTCCAGATCTTTAAAGAAATGTATGTATCTGCCTCCAGTTCAGGCATGAGGACACCACTCAAGGTGGTGAGATGATGCAGAATGAGTGAATGAAATCATCAAAAAATGGGTACCATGCTTTTTTTTTTCCTAAAGCTTTTTAAAATCTGGGCAAACCACTAATTTTGGCTAATAAAATACCAGAGTTAGTTTCAGCCTGGCTTTTGTGCAATGCCATATAATAAACTGCCTGTGAGAAGCAATGAAAGTTGTGAAGTACCTGTATCTGAACAGCCTACTTGTTACTGTTATTGCCTGCTCAGAGAGCATGGTGCCACAAATGTGCTGAGACACCATGGATAAAGGTGCCATTTTTTAACACCTACTAATCAGAAAGGTTATCCTTCTCTTTCTCAACCAAAGAGCAAAAGTTACCCATCTGACAATCCCCAATTTAAATGAGCCCATTGCTACCCTAGTATAGCTAGAGCCAGGCCACTGGTTTGAATACTTTAGTTGCATTAAAAGGCAGAAACTCAACAGGTGAGAAGTTTCTGGAGGAAGAGACATCTTCCTGATCTTACCATGCCAAAAAAACTTTTTATAGGATGATGGACAGCAGAAATAGTAAAGACTGAGAAATTACTCATTTATGGACAGGGGTTGGACATGGATATATATTGTAAAAAAAGGAATAATCATATGGGTCCAAGGCTATAAATTCCTCAAAACACCAATAAATTTAAAAAAAAGTATTAATCATTAGGCTCATTTGACAGGACAAGGTGCAAACTTCAGGAGCTGCAAATTGCCCAGAAAATACAGAAAATGTCTATTCTACTTTGCGACTAGCAAGGCAATGGAACATTTTTGTAAGCTGCTGGACTTTGATGATTTTTCAAAGCTGTACTGAAAAGCAATTTTTTGGCTCCCAGTTGAAAGACTTGTTTTAAATACAAAGAACAATGGTTCAGGCTGCCACCAGCATTTTTTCTTTTTTTTTTTGGATGAAGGAAAAACAGAGGTCAAATGCATGCAGTTGCCAACATGTTTCATCAAGATGTAATTTTGAAATAGTTGGTGGCGTAAGAGCTGCCAGAGCATTGCTGTCCAATTCACTTCCCAAAACTTTCTCAGAGGGGGCTGAAACAGCAGTTACTGAATACTAAATAGCCATTTAAAATGGCTGACATGAAAGTGGGATATTTAGCACATTTTCTTCCATTTCTTACTCTCTCCTTTTATGTATGGGAAATTTAGGAGTATAAGAATGGAAGAGTGTCAGACAGTGCATACTGTGAGCCAGTGCAGAGAGGAATACAAACCGCAGCAGCAAAACACAGTGCCAAATGAACCCAAAAATGAACAAACAATCACAGGCACGGCTCTCTTGCCTTTAAGATGGGTAAGACTTAAACAACAGCCAATAAATCTGTGCTGTGATCAGAGACAGTACAGGAAGTGCCTAACCCCCCAGTGTCACTGTTCTGGCTTTATTGTAGTGGAACTGGTTCTAATTCTTGATTTAACTGCAGTACAACAGCACACAGAATCAAGCCCACCAGCACTTCATAATTCAAAGCTCAACTAAACACCACTGGTGGGAATGGGTAGGAAGCCGTCAGTGGAGACTGCTGAATGCATGAGCCCCAGGCGACTTCACATCTATGGTCTGTCCTGCCAGCCATCAAAGCCTGGATTGCACAGCCAGCTCAGGTATGTGCTGGACTCCTCTCTCTCCTGCTGCTCTCTGCTCCTGCGTCTCCACAGACTCAACAGCTGGCAGAGTGCGCTGGGGAGAAGGGCCTTAGCTTGTGTCATTCCCCTCTGGCTTTACAACCTACGACAGCCAATTACGTCATGCACAATCACACAATCTTTTATTTTCTCAGTTTCATTCCATTCAAAATAGTTATCCACTCAATTTTACATACAAACTGCCTTGTGCCAGGAAAATGTGAGTTTTTACTCCTCACACACAGCTTCTGCTGAGAAAATGCTGGGTTAAGCAGAGTTCATGGGAGTTGGGTAAACCAATGTGGGAACTGTGTGTTGTTTTTCCCTTGTGGGGATCAGATCTCAAAGTTCTCTGTGTTGGAGTTACTCTTTAATCACATGGACACCCTCAAATCCATAAATAGGCTGTAATTTAATGTACTGCATCTAAGTTTCTGCTAGTGGATTGAGCAATGCCCTAGACTGTGATATGCTGCATTCCAGTGTCCCTTCCTAAACCAACAGATCAATCTGTTTCTTTCACCTCTTCCACAGTTACAGGAGTGTTCAAAGCTGTACATGAAACCATCTGGGCACTGAACATAAACGGTCTGAAAAAAGAACAGTGCCTCTTCTCTGGTGTGTGCATTTAAACATCAGTGAATAAGTAAATATTTTCTTTGTAGATGGACTGAAACATGAGAGCAGGAGCCAATCTCTCCAAGCTCTTAAAACACATGTAGTTCTTCCTTCAGACCACAGGCAGTGCCACTGGCTTCTCTCACCTGGCTTTGGGGAGCTGGGGCCACATGTAAGGCAGCTTTTGGGCATTTGCCCGCTGCAAGAATACTTGATGTGATCGCTTTGTTTTCTTAGCACTTCACAGACATTTATAAAACTCCATTCAAACCTTGATGTTGAAGTATTTGACTCAGATTTGATTTATGCTTTGAAAAATCAGATTTAAAGAACTGCTTCTATAACTTGATTTATCAGAAGGCAATGGCAGGTTTTTAATGACTTCACCTGATAATGAGCACTCTTGGAAATCATAAGACACTGCTGAAGAAAGTGTCTCAGCATGAGTTTTCTGGAAAATGCTTGTAATAAATCATTCAATTTTGCCCACAAGCTACTGTATGCTGGGAAAAGGTTTGAAACCCTATTTCTAAGACATTTTTGAAGGCAACTGACAGTTGGAGCAATACATACAGTTAAAAAAACAGAGGCACAGTTACAGCTTTAGCTGAGAAGCTCACACAAGTTGACATTTGGGCAACCACCATTTATTTATTTCCCCATTATTACTCAGTGATTTTTGACAGTTTCTGTCTGCAGAGGCTTCATACCTTTTTTCCAAATCCACATTCTCATATTCAATAATAGTAAAAGAGAATTTGGTGAAAATGTCAGAATCCAACTTTATTGTTTACTAGGGAAAAAAATATTTGTTTTTTTTTAAGTTGAACCGTGAAATCAATTCCAGCTTCTACATAAGGAACCATTCAGAATGTGTAACACTATTTTCCTCTCAATTAGCACTCAGTAAAATTGCACATTTCAGAGAATTGAAATACGCATCTTTAATTAGCTATAGGTTTATATTAAAAGACATTTGTCTCTGAAAATATTATTCTTGTGACCTGAAGAATTTACAGATGACAAGATATAAAGGAAGGGCGTAAGAAAAAGAAGTAGAAATGTAACATCTCATTAGAGGAATAATCATACATGTTATCTAACCCAACTGACCTTTTACCTATTTAGTTGTTATCAGCCAGTTCATCAGTTCATTGCTCTTATGTCACAGACTCAACTCTTGCAGAAAATGAAGGTGGGGCAAAACCGCATAAGGACTCTGAACAATTTTGGGAAAGGCTCTCTGAATTATAAAATCATTGCCTGGGCTCATAAAAAAACCCTGCAGGTAGAAGGAACTGAAATAAGCTACTACTCAGAGATGGGGAAGTCACAGAAACTTCATTAGAGCCATCACAAAGTATTACAGAACAAGAAGGGTCAGAAATCCCTGGTTACGAATCTGTGGAAGAGGACAATGAGGAGGAATTTGTGCAAGAGGTTATCAAAAACTGCACTTCTATTCCAGACACCTGAGACACCAAGTACCCTGCAGGACATGCATATTTAAATTGCACACACTTTTGGTCACTTGCTCAGGCACAAATTTTATTCAAGCTGAACAGCTCAGTTGAAAAAGGTGCAAACTACCAGAGCTCCACTGCAGCCATCCCTGACTGAGAATAAAATAAAAATAGGACAAGGATTTGGTGCCTAGGAGAACAGAAGCAGCTGGGAGATGACAGACTAAGCAATTACTGTTACAGATTCATCATTTCAGAGCTCCCCAGTTGAAGGAAGCGGTTGTCAGTGCAAAGCACAGATAATTTCAGTGTCAGCACACGGCCCGCTGAGCACAGGGGTTTGCCAGCAGACTTCCCGCTGGCCGCTCCGCGGGTAAATGCTCTTGCAGTCAGACCACGCTGGCCATGCTGTCTGTGCAGCTCGTTGTGCACATATCCCAGCTATGATGCAAGCTGCGGGAGGGAACAACCTCACAGTTCATCCAAACTCTTTCTTTAGGTTTTAGTAAAATTTGTATTTCAAAAGCATCTCGGTCTTCAGTGCCAGTTTTATTCTAGACGCTCCCAACAGCAGTAGCACCACGTCAGGAGCCACAGCCACCCCTGGCACCATCAGGTATCTGCATCATTCCCAGTGGAGCCGGTTTATAGGCAGCCATAGGCTCACCCTGCTGTGGGAACATGGGCCTTAGGGCAAAGTACACTGCAAGGACCTGCATTTTCTCACCTGAAGTGTTTTTTTTTGTAAAGCAACGTTGGCTGGCAGCAGCATTCTGCACAGGAGCAGTACAAGGGGGTGATGCAGGAAACACAGCCCCCTCTTTCATTGGCACCTCAGTGAAGCGTCCTGCTGACTTCACTGGGACTATGCCTGAGCCAAAGGACTACACATGAGGGAAAGAGTCAAGGGACCTTTAACTTTCAGCATAGAAATATTTCCTGCCATGCACCAGTGCACTGTAGCATCAAGGTTCTTTCTTGCTTGACCTGCATTTAAGCAGCAGTGAAGAGTTCTCAATCTCCTTCCCAAAATCTTCTGAACGTTAATGCCTATTGAGTGCTTTAAAATACTTGGATGAGAAAGGGCTGTAGTAGAATACAGGGTCATTCAGGCATTTTGATGAGAATTTGTAGCTTAATTTCCTAGAGTTAAACTGCCCAAGTTGTGCTCACAGGCTCCTTCCAATGAGGGGATTGGGGCATGCCACAGGACAGCAGCTCACTTCAGCAAACAGGTCAGAGAGCAAAGTTACACTGTTACTTCTCCCTTCTTAATAAAAGAAATAATCAAGGGTTTGTATGCAAAACCACCTTTTTATTGCCACTTATACAGTTTCAAATATTGAACATTCAGATAAGCAACTATCTGTATTTGTGTAGTTTGTTATTAGTTACTTCACCATAACCTGGCAGAATCTCCCTGTCCAAATTCTGTATGATTCCATCCAGCAGGTCCTGAAGTATTCACTCTGCGTGTTGGCATCTCGCACCAAAAAGAAATTCTTTTTGAGTGAACTATATAGTGGTTGATGAAAAAATTATTACACAATGTAGGCTCTCACAATGTCACATTTTTTTGCAAAATAATTTGAAGATTCCAAGTAAGACTTCTTTTATTCAAAAAATAAATATATCCTTTCTGAATCAAAGCACTTCATATGACATTAAGTACAAAGAAGAAATGTACTTCTTTGGAAATTCTGAAATAGACATACAAGAGCTCATGGGAGCAACATTATCCATAACAGTGATAAAAGCTGAAAGCTGATTTTTTACAAATTTATAGCAGAACACGATTTCCTTTTACAATATAGAGCTTCAAACAGCTTTAAGAAAAACACCATTTTTAAAAGTCTGAAAGGCACATAACTGGACCATAAAACGTACTGGCACATTCACTAATACGTTTTATGTTACATTCCTAAAGAGAATCTGTGGGACTCTAGCCAAGAGAAAGACTGAAAATACCAGCAAGATCCTTTGCAGAGTACTAAAAGAGTGGCAGAGAGTTCCTTTTGGCTCTTGGTAAAATTAATATCCCAAAGCTAGAGAGTCTGAAAAGCTGCATCATTCAGTTGTATTGGGACGAGTGGCTACATAGACAAACACAACAATCAGCAGTACTACGACAGCCAGCGTGGGAAGCACCACGGTGGTGATCTGTTGCCGGGCCTCTTGCATTGCCTGTTTTCTCTCCTTTTTATCTTTGGAGGTCTCTTTTTTGGGTTTCCCTCTAAGCTGCCTCATCCTCCTCTTTGGATCTTTTTTCTGCTGAAATGCGGGACCAAAGGGAGTGGAACAGCAGAAGATTGTCCAAGGTCTTTTGAAACAAGAGGCTGAAGAATTCTTTTTCCGTTGAGTGGTTGGCTGTGCAAGAAACTGCAAAAGAAAGAAAACAATTCTTTTGAGCAAGATCTACACATATTCCAGCCATTAAAAACATTTGCAGCTCCACCTGGTAAATCTTTTATCCAATGGACACCAATGCAGCTTCTTTCAAGGAAACAGAATCATGGAGTTCAGCTCATCCACACAGCACTTTCCCCATAAAAACCAGAGCAGTTCATCAGGGTGTGTTATCAGTCCAAGAACCCTGAACTTGTATTGTACTCTGTTAAACCAGAAACAAAGCCTAACACCATACATTTTATCCTCCAAGGCAAACGAGGTAATACAGCTAAAGACTTTATGAAAATCTGAATTAGTCTTGCATGAACACAGGGTTCCAGCTGCCCTTGGAGGAGGCAGGGAGGAGGCTCCCTGCTCCGGGGCTGTGGCTCCCACAAACCTGCAGAACAAGGAGGGGAAAGCACACACCCTGCCACAAGCATTTATCATCCACAACAGGTATTTATTGGCATAAAGGGTACTCCAACAGGAAGAAATGGGGAGAAAGAGCTGCTTAATTTAATACTTCTGGTTCTGCTGCCACACAACAAAGTCTAAATCATAACATGACTCAGTGCTGTCACACTTATTGCAGCTGTCATTGACAACTGAAAAAAAGCCCAAGCGATAATGAGTCTGCTAACAAACCACTGGTGTAGACAAGCAGTCATCAATAAAGTAGAAGGTAGAATGTTCTGAACTATCTCCTAGACAATTTTTCAATACAGAAGTATCTACAAAGTGAGATTAACAAAAACACAGCATGGTATGAAACCCTCTCTGAAATGAGAGTTAGTAGCAGCTTAGTATTTCCATACTCAAAATTTTTTTGCCCCTGAGCTGCCTGGAGCTGTGCAATTCCCTGAATGGACAGTGAGGGTGGATGCCAGCCATTGGTTATATTCTTCTCCACCACATCCCCCAGTTCTGCCATGGCACAACAGCTGGACACAGGCCACACATAAATAAACACGGATTTGGAGGGTAATAATTACTGGTATCAAATACTGAGTTGAATTGAAGTAAATTATGAACTCAGGTTTTTCCATCGCTTAATATACTCAGAATAAAATGTAGGTAGAAAATAGTGCTTTACTGCAACTTCCTCTTTTTCCCTCTTCTTTATATCAAAATGTAAAGATGATTTTAATGTGCTGCTGAAGGTGAGGAGCATATGTCAACAAGCAAAGGTGCAAAGCTCAGTTCACCCCAGACACGATTTCTTGTTGAAATGCTATTTCATCTTGTGGATGCTACAAGTTGTCTTCTGACTACTTTTTCGAAAAATAAGAAGAGGTTTCACTGAAAGCGAGAAGCTTTATTTTTGGTGTTACCACTCAATCTCATTCCTCAGTCTCATCACAAAAGCAAAACAGAACTAAAAACACTCAAACACTCACATACAAAACAAGAATCCTCACCTAGAGGTTATGTGCTGCTACAAAGGACTTTTCATCCTTTTTCGCAGGTAACAACCTGCCTGCTGTGAATCTCATCCAGACAATTACTTCGCATCATTTAAGGTACAATGTGGAATAACTCTGCTAAACTTGGACTGAGAGAAGTGACCAGGCTATCACAGCAAGCCTGGTACTAGAAAACCAGCAACAAGGCAAAGAATCAATCTGGCTTTATATGGTCCATCCTGGATGCAATCTAAACAAATAAACAAAACCAAAACAACCATAAAAACCTCCACTCCCAACAAAAAAAAGGCTCAAGCATGACAAGATCTCACGGTTCAGCTGGATTCATAAATTCTATATCCCCTGCCTATACATCTTTCAGGAAGTTGTTTTCTGATCCTAAACTTAGCAAATTCAGCTTGCAGTCTGAGGCAAACCCTTCATTTTGGTTTTGATAGAGCAAAAAAGGGGAAGTTTGGTGCCTAGGATATTTTTCATAAGAGGAAACAATAAAATTCAAGTCTTAAAAAGAATAAATTCCTTCTGCACGGTACAGCATTAGAATCAAAATATGTAACAGATTTAGAGACCAGAATTGGTCAATGAGCTTCATGATGGAGAGGTAAACAGGAACTGGATGGTGCAACTACACACAACACCCTGTTCCCATCTTTTAATCAAAGGGGCTATGTCATTTCTAAACTTCCATAATTTTCTTCTCAGCAAATCTTCAACTCTCCCTGACTCAGGGAGGAGCTTTTGATACACACCACCTGCAAGCCATGGGTTTCTGGTTTGGTGGTGTTATCACTTCCCTAATTCCTGAACTTCCTCCGAGGCAAAACAAATTTTTTACCCCTTCCATTTCCATTCCCTCTCCTCCTCTGCTCCCTCTCCTCCTCTGCTCACAAGATTTATTACCAAACTCCAGAAAAACTACTATACAAAATAAAGTTCTACCTTTGTCCTTTGGGATAATTAGCCAACCAGAGCATTTCAGGCTGTATTTTTGTATTATTTTCTGTTTCCACTGTTAATTTACATCTGAGGGTTTTGTATCTGGATTATCCACAAGACTCAAGAAGTGATGGACAGTAAAAGCCTCTGGGACTTTCTGTGTACCACAGTAACAAAGAGGAGTTGCCATGAAACCAATCTCTCTAACAATAAATGTATGTCTTGCTCTGTGCAGCATCACTTAGTACCCAGACACGAAAAACATCAGGATGGTTTTTTAAGTCTCTTTTGAATGAATATTTCATTCTGAAGCAGAATTATACCAAGTTAATTACATACACTGGCTAACATCTGACAGCTTAGAACAGAAAGCCTTCCCGCAAACGTCAGCAGCACTTGAATTGCAAAGCTGACACTCTCCAGTTTGGGAAGCTGGCATCAATCTCCAAATACGTATCCAGTAGACTGTGTTACTTGGCTTTGCTACTGGCAGAGATGGACTCACACAGAAACTGACCCAGAGTTTTCAGAGAAATGAGCCTTAGGGTTCATCTTAACTGAACCATAGAATGGAAGTGGTGAATCTCTGCAAGTTGCTGCCAGGGTCCTGCTGCCACCAGGTGCCCAGCTATGACTGCCAGGATTGGACAGTTGCTGCAAGAGACAACACCTTCCCACAGGAAAAGTCCGGGATGTTGTAGATTCTTTTATGTTCATCCTGAAATGAAACAGCCCTGAAAAACCAATGCTCAGCTGGATACGAATTAACTCTCCAGCCCATGTTGTACAAGCACATTCAGAGCGCTTTACACTGCCAAGCCTCTTACCAGCCCCCATGGACTTCACTGACTACTAAAAATTATGGGAAGAAAGAAACAGATCCATAAAGCACATCAGTGCAGTGACAGGGGCAGGATTACGACATTAGGGTCTTGTTCCCTGTGGCATGCACAGTTCATGAGAACAAAGTATCTGACATTATTGAGCTACATCCTCCCTCAGCCAGCAACCACCCTGCTTGTGCTCTGGGAAGGCTGAATACCAGTGAGAGGAAGGAAGTAATACAGCATTGGGATGGGTGTAATTAACAGTCTCATTAGCTCTGCTCATTTAAAACACCTCAGAGCAAGCCACTATCAAAAGGTCAATGAGAAAGTGTTGTCCCACAGGTAGTTCAGTCTTGTGCAGACTCAAACTTTGCTGCAGAAGAACTGGCAGCTCACCCTTCCTCCTCAGAATGAAGCTGAGTCTCCTCTCCATGCCAGTCTCCCCTGAACAGGGGAGGACTCTCTGCCACAGGATGCACACATCCCATCCTCCTAAGGCTACTTCCCATGGGTATTAACTGCTCAACTGGCCCAAACATCTGGCAAGGGGGAAAGTAATCACCAAACTGGTTCAACTACTGCCTCAACTGGAAAGCCAGCAACTCCCTCAGCGGGGACAAAAGCAGAACATCAACAGAAGGGATTAACACTCTAGCAAAAGTGGCATACCTGTAGTCCACAACAATATTACAGCAGCCTGGCACTAGCCAGACATGGTAACTTCACCTTACTTTTATCAATTTTGAAATTTAAAACTCAATAATAAAATTGTGTGGGGTGATGAGGTTATTTTTAAGTTCACTATAGCAAAGTTTCCCCCAAAAGCAGAAACCTGCTGGCTAGAAAGAAACAATCTTGATTGCCAAGTCAAGAAAATGAATGTTGACTTGGTAAAGTTGTTTGAAATGCCCATCTCACCAAGCCTACCCCAGCTTGATACTGAAGAGCTAAGGTTTCCAGGAGAAAAAAAACAATAAAAAAAATTTAGGCTACAGAGACAAAATCTAAAGACAACGTTCTTCTTCATTCCTCATCATTCTTCACCATAACACAAATTCACTAATTTAGTATTCTGGGTTGCCTACTAGAGCAATTACATCAGCATTGCTTTTTATATACAAAAGTGTTCTTCATTCTGTCTTCTGGGTTGAGTTACTCTGAACTGTTTCTGCAGAGCTAATATCAAAACCTAAAAACATGAATTGGTAGACTGAGTCACTGAAGTCACTCATACCAATGCTGAAGTATTGGACAGCATCTTAGACCAAGTCAATTGTGGCTAAGCAGGGATAATTTTATACCAGAATGCTGTAGTGGAACCTGAATGATATCCCTCCAAATACACCAACAATCCTCCAACCACATCTATGTCAGTCTGCCATCTGCTTTGTTTGGTAAAATTAACCCTGAGCTTCGGTAATCTGCAGTTAAAAGCTCCTCACACCACACAAGGCTATTCCTGCGAGTCTTGAATGGCAGCCTCAACTCAGGCTAGACCACTGCTCATGGAGTATTGCAAATTTGCGTATGCAACACATGCACAAAAGATTTTATCTGCACTTAGGGTAATTGCATGTCTCGATGTCTAAAGAACTTATTATCACCAACCCTACAGCATGAATGTATTAAACATGTTAAACTGACTAATTTTTCTCCAAATCCAAAATTACAAGTGTATGCAAGCCAATTTGGCTCAACCTGGCTTCATGATCCTGCTACCAACACTGCAACATTCCTGAAACAGCAAAACAACTTGAAATTCAAACAAATAATCTGACAGGAATTAATTTTTATAATTTAAATTTTCCCTGAGGGGAATGGATGTTACTGAGACATTAAAAATAAAATCGAACAACAAACCAGCAGACAATCTGGACACACAGTATTCAGACTGCCTGCCAGCAGTTGGAAAAAAGGACACAAGACATCTAAGCAGACAATACTCTTCAGATTATCTGAGCATTAAAAAGCCCTCAAACCAGTAGTTCCCAATCACCAAGACACACCAGCATCAGAGGTGAGAAGAAGCCAAACCAACAAAGTTACCAGCTTGTTACTTATGTTTGCTGCTGGGCTGATTACTTCAGGGTAATGCAGCCAGAGCTGCTGCATGGAAGCTGGAAGGACCATTGAGCCCAAGAGCTGGAAAGAGCAGGTAGGGACCCTATTCCAAGGGCAAGAGGAAGCCTGGCCAGCAGGGAACCACTGCTCAGCACTGTGTGGTCAATGAAACAGAAGCTCTCCCCATCCTCATGACAAAGACCATCCCTCCCACCACAGAAACAGGACTGTTCCTTGAGTGCTGCCAAAGCCCCAGGCCATGGCAAGCGTCCTCTCCTCGCACAGTGCCAGCAGAACGGACACAGGGGCTCTGTGTAGCCACAGCAGCAGTGCAGGGCCTCCTAGACACAAAGCTTTAATCCACCTTACCTCACAGAACTTCAGCTCCCTGCAGCCGAGGCAGTGACTGCTGCTAAGGGACAGCAGCTTCTGACAGAGCAGAAGGAATCCTGACATGCTGCCCCACCCAGCATGGGGAGCCCAAACCCCACAAGTCAGCTGAAGTATTATCATTCTTATTTCCATCCTTAACAAAAGTGGGGTCTAAGCAACAGAGATGCTTTATTTCCTAGCTTTGAAACCAGGCAAACGTTTGGGGGATTTTTAATGAATGACTGAACCGCATGTAACACTGTTACACAAAACATGGGTACCATTTAATAAAGGACAAGTCTTATTTTAGGCTACCCCACAGAATCACAGAATTACACAATCAACTGGATTGGAAAAGGTCTGTGAGATGATCAAGTCCAACCTGTGACCAGACATCACCATGTCAAATAGACCATAGCACTAAGTGCCACCTCCAGTCTTATCTTACACACCTCCAGGGACACTGACTCCACCTCCCTGGGCAGCCCATTCTAATGTCCAATCACCCCTTGTGTGAAGAAACTTCCTGCTGTCCAACCTGAACCTCCCCTGGTGCAGCTTAACACTGTGTCCTCTTGTCCTGTCACTGACTGTCTGGGAGAAGACTACAACCTCCTTTAGGTAGTTGTAGAGAGTGAGAAGGTCACCCCTGAGCCTCCTCTTCTCCAAGCTTCTCCATGGAACACAGATTTATTTTCTTTTCATTACTTCATAACTGATGAGTTACCTTGAGGTGCTGCATTATTTCATAACTGATTTTACCTTGTGATATACCACATTTTGGATGGGGAATTTTCCTTCCTGAAACTCTAAGGTCTGGCCATTGCAGGAACAGCATCAGTAAGGCCACCACTTTCTAAGGTGATTTGGCCAGATTAGACATGCAGCTAAATGGGAATTTTGAAAAGCATGCCAGTAGGAGTCTGGAACAGATGTACAAGCAGGAATACTGGTGCACGGAGCTCTAGATGAGGTCTCCAGAGAGTACAGTTCTGTACACAGCCTTTCCATCCACCAAGGTCCAACTCCATTTTAGTTTTGTCAGATATGTAAAAACTAACAACCCTTCCATCTTCTCTGGAGAACATTTCATCACTTAGCGTGGCTATTACCCAGGTAGAACTTGCAGCAGCACTTGGACCAGTTTGGAATTCATCTCCCACACAGAGACAGAAGCTAAACCTGCCCGTGTTTGTGTCAGACCCGTTAAGCACCCAGTGCCTTGCAAGCTTGGTTCTATGGAGGAAGCTTTTTGGGGAGAAATAACAGCAAAAAAGCTTGACTTTAACAGTTTTTAGGCAACTGCAGTGGTAAATGTCCAGCAGTATTTCCATCACATTCAAGCACAATTATTACACTTCATTTTTAACACTAAAATTATAGTTTAAATAAAAAATCTTCATTATTCGACTGGTTCTATTTAATCACTTTTGCGAGTGACAGAGCAAAGATTTAACAATTTGACTAGGAATTCTGAACCCTAAAGACTGGGCCTGCCCAAAGGATTATCAAAACTCTTCAATCCTAGTCACATCCTCCATCCCTCTCCCAAACCTCCCCAGACAACCCACTCCGAGCAACACAAAAGCAGTTCCATGACGAAGTGAATATTCCAGCTACAGGAGAGCTTCTTATGGTACTGGAACACAGTTCTGTGCAACCACTAAAGAGGGGAACTTATTATCAACTGCATAAAAAAACCCCAATTTTTAATTTGTACCAGCCATCTCCTAATAAAACAAGCAATGACTGCAGCAACAGCCAAAAAAATAACTTTCTTTCTCCATGATCAAAATGCTCTGGGTCACGCATTCCTTCTAAACTGAAGCTGCACAGCAGAATTGATGCATACCTGAAGATAATGCTTGCAATGCTAAATTTGGGATCCTGTCTTTCAGTGACACTGTCATGATTTCAGAGTCTGCTGAAAATGAAGAAAAGCATTAAGAGAAAAATTTTTGCTCTGTGAAAAATGGATTTTCACGTTACAGCACGAGGCCAATTCTTAATATCATAAAAAATTACCTCAGTCTATTTGACTGTAGCAAGGAATTACAATTAGCAAATAAAAAGAACCCTGTTTTCAAGGGTGAAAGCTTTTAATTATACACAGAGCAATATGAAACTATTAAGATTCTGTTTGAAGTCAGCTTAACATTATTTTTTAGTGAGAGGTGGTGGCTTTTTTTCTAAAGCTGAATTGACCCATCATTACTGCAACATCACATTTACTGTAAATGTAGCTTTGAGAGTCTCCAAACTATTCACAGCATTTGGAAAATGAAAGCCATCACTGAATGCTGCCAGAAAGTCAGAGAGAGCAAGGCCGCCAAAGCAGAAAGCTATTTCTGTATGATTCTCACAATTCTAAGGACTTGGGTATAGCAAGCAATCTCCATTAGAAACAAAGAGCTGCAGATTTCTGCATTTGGGGAGGCATTGTTAAACAGAGGCCAGGTGACCTGCAGTGCCATCCTATCTGCCCTGAATGCAGCAAAGAAACCGAGCAGAATGCAATTAAAATGAAATAAATAAATAGGCAAATTCTTTTGCTTCATGAACAGGTGGGTAAATGACCCGTATTTTTCCTGGTAGAGAACCAACATCAAGATAACTTTTCCAACAGGCAGTCTAATGAAGAAATACAACTAATGTTTACTGAAAACACAAGAAAAATAAACATGTAATTTCTGCCCCTGCATGAATTAAATTCCATGGGGGGGGGCTATAAAAGAAGGGCTTGGCATTCTGCATCTTCACAGCTACAGATGATCTTGCACATAAATGCAGTAAACCACAACGTCTAGCATATGACTTGGTATTATGTGTTTGCTCAGCTGTTTTCATAAAAGGTAATTTTCTCAGCTGTTCCTGACAAGGCTCCTTTGGATACAAAACATTTATCTTTCTGGTGTATTTACATAAATTCAGTCAGTTTGTAAACAGCTATACTAAATAAGTATCAACATAGTCACTGGTGTCAGAGCTCCTCAAAATTTAAGTGCTGCTTTCCCAGACCAACCTTTGGCAACTGTCAGAAGGGGCACCAACAGGAATCTGGAGTGAAAACAATATTTCTGTTTTCCAGTTCAGCTGTGTCAGCCCACCCAGATCTCGAGTGTCAGTGCTCACATCTCAAGCTGAACTGTCACCAGAGGGTAGCAGCGCTCATCTTCTGAAATGACGACGACTTGGACGAGAAACACACTTTTCCTACATGAGGTCTGGTTGTTGCTTCCCTTGTTCAAACTAAGGGGTTCCCAACACAGTCACTCTTTGTGAGACAGCGTCGCTATAAACGCCTTAGAGACAGATCCCCAAGGCGTATGCCAGGCACAATGCCAGCAAGTCCGAAGCCTGATGTTACAGTTTTGTAATGCAAACAGGAGAGTTGAGGGACTGTCACTGCTTTTCATTACAATTCTACTGTCTTTAAAACTTTGGCACTGAAAATTCATTGCAGGCTAAAGATTAGCAGGCAGAAAAATCCTTGCCCACAGCAAGCAAGGATGGAATGTTAAATCTAAAACCACAGAAACCACAGAGGCAAGAGCCTGGGCGGCAGGTGTGTGTGCACTGGAGAGGGGAAGGATGCAGCATGACTGACAGAAGAGAAAAGCTGGAAGAACAGTCTGAGATAGCACAAATCTAGAACATCCAGAAATGTGTACTTCCTGACCACAAGACAATCTGTGTATGCTGGATCAGAACTATTTGTGAAACAGTTTGTTTCTTCAGAAGGCACAAAGGGAAATCTCGCTCTTCTAGCTCAAACATACAGAACTATGTGGCACGGGAATATGCAAGACGGATGTGCATGCACCTGGGCTCCTGAAATCCCCCAGACAGTCCAACAGGGGAAAATGGACAGCACTGCACTGACAAAAGCACTTACCATTTTATTCTATACAGTATCTTAGAGGTATTCACAAATTTAAAGCAATCTTGATGCAATGTCAGAACACACAATGAGGGATTCAGATCTCAAACTCATCCCCTTTGGGGCTTGTCTGAAGTTCTGGTTTTTCAAGCTTTTCTTGGCACAGATAGTTTTCCAGTAGGAGGCTGAGGAAAGACTGCTGGCAACGTGCCTGTCTCTCCCTGCTTCTACATGTGACTGGGAAAGACTGCATGACTCTGGAGAGTAACTAAATCACACAGAAATCAACCCAAATACAATCTATGAAGTGGGTACCTGTTACTCCCCTCCTTACTCGCTTTCCTAGCTTTATTTTAGAGCTTATGCAGTCCTGCCATTTGGCAGATTTCATTCCTACCTCTGCTGCTTTCTACACACTCATTTCATCTGGATAATCAAGTTATCAATGAATGAAATAAAACGCCTCCACCTTACAATGGACGAGCACTACAGTTTTAGGCTAGAGCTCTTCCTCCAGCAGCCAGAAATCCAAACCTTTCCCAAATTATTGCAGCTACAGAAATGGTCTCAACATCAGTGTGAAAACAATGCAATCAGGACACCTTTTTTTGAAGGGCGGTGGGGGGAGAAAAGATAAGAACTGAGACTTGCAACACAGGATGGGTGGGGAAGTTTTTCTTCCTACTACTGGTCTCAGTAAAATCTCATTCTGTTTACTCCCCAGCTTAAACCTCAAGTCTTATTACATTTCACTAAACAATCCCACATTATAATAAAGCAGTAGGCTTTCCTGCCATGACTGATACACTCTTTGCAATTATTTAAGGGGAAGGCACATAATTACATACAGCTGGATTAGGCTGATCAAATCCCTGTTAGTGTCTGTCAAAATAAACATAATAAGACAGTGTGACATTAATGTAAACTAATTTAAATGCAGAAAGTTTAATTAAGACTTAATAAAATTACAAACAGAAAGAAGGTTTTGCACGTTCTAACCAAAGGGAATTGCTCAGCAAAGCCACCCCATAAACACAAACCTGTTTTGCCTGATCAGCTCTGCAACACTGATTCTTGCACCACCTATTTATTTATATATTCTTACTTACAGTTTACTGCCAAGACTTTCCCCCAGCTCAAAAACTTGGAAGCAAAAGGAAATGCTGTAGAGCCATGAGTGTAACAGAGTCCATTATGAACAAGCCCAGGTAGTCAGAGAAGGATGTCTCAGAAGTTCCTCTACAACACTCAGCAAGCAACTACTGATCAGTACCACAGTTCAACACAGTACAGTACAAGTGACCTCCTTTTAAAGCACTTACCAAGACCAAAACATCACCTCCCCCCATGCAACACTAGTCACATTCACCCCTCTCATTTAGTCCTGTACAGCCTTCTTTTTCTTTTTTTTCCCTCCTTTTCCTTTTTTGTTTTTAAAGCAATCTGCTACATTCACAGCACTCTCAGTCACCAGTGATACAGGATACTGGATACTGCACTAAACCCAGTAAGCTTATTGCAAGACTAAGCTTTACTCCCTGCTGCACTGTTCCAAGGGTAGTCATGCTTGTGCACTGCCTTAGTTGTCCTTTTCCTGCAGCTCCTAAGGATGTGGTTGCAATGATTTCCTAATGACAGCTAAAACACACTGAATGCTTGGTATGGCACACCAGCCCTTTGTGTAAGCCCATGCACGCAGGGCCAGGGAGATGCAGGTATGGATGCCAGAAGTCCAGCTGTCTACACATGTTCCCCTTTCCCCTTCACTCAGTGATAATTTCCAGCCTAGATGCCCTTGCTGTTTCTGTACCAGGCATTTTCCAAGACAGTGGCCCAACAGGAAGGGGGCAGGAGCAACTGTGCCACTGCAGACCTTCCCTCCACCATCAAGGACGACTGTCCTTTGTTACTAAAAAGTAGGATAAGAGATCTTACACAGAGCAATTCGCTCCTTCCCAACACACTTATTTTCCCATGTTAAGATTTCCTGGTATGCTCCCTGCCAAATTAAATCAATTTGAGTATCTTGTTAAAGAAAAAAAACATTGCAGATTTTGATCTATTTTTATTAGTCTGCCAGTTGAGCCTGTTGCTCTGATCTGGTTTACTTGACAATTCCTTAGTTGCTATGCTTGGCCACTTCTCTGCAGAGGCCCTACAGTATTTCACTAATATTAGAAAGTTCTGACTAAGATACAGGGTTCTCACTATGGCCTCATCCAAAAAGGCTGCAAAAATTCTGAACAAGTCCATTTCACAAACATGAATATTTCCAGTAGAATTAGGTCTTGTCAGCTGGGAGAAGAGGAAGAGGGAAACAAGGAAAAACCTGAGAAATGTAAGTGCTAGAAAGGATTACAGTGCAATCTCCTGGAAAATACATTAAAACTCAATACTGTATTAAAACTGATGAAAAAAATTAGGCCCTCCTGTGTTCAATCACAACCCTACAAAGCTCTTGGCCAACCTCTCCATGTTAGAGACAAATCACTGTCAGATAACCTTTTCTGAACAAGTCTATCACTTATTCTAGTTTATGTTCTGTTTCCTTTGGCAGCACAGCCATTTAAGTCATCCTTCTAATCCAGAGCCTATGGTAATTTTTCTTTTCTGTTCTAGGGCAATTCTTCAAAGCATCATAAAGGCAAATTTAATAAGCACCTCAATTTGTATTGCTTTCTATTTATAATACTGCAAGCACCTGCTGCTGCTGAGATCTTAGCACATATCTGTCTTACTCTGCATAGACTGATTTGGATTAATCTTAATAGTTTCATATTTTAGAGCAATTTCAAGAAATATTGCTCCAAGCTGCTGGGTGGATTGGTTGTGGGGTTTTCTTCTCTTTGGGGTGTTGCTTTTCCGTTAAGTTTGGCATTTGTTTTTTATTTCCTTCCATGTTTTTTGTTTGGGTTTTTTTAATTTATATTGTGATACCCTATTCCTATTGTGGTACCCCCCTGTTTTTATTAAGATACTGCTGACCAGCTCTTAAAAATACAGCTCATTTTGCTTCCTAGTTTAAACCAGACACATTTGATATGTGTATTATATATATATTTATCATTTTATTGGAGTACTCAGTAGATCTCTCTTGTCGTAGATCTCTCTTGTCAATTTAACAGCAAGCACTCAACAATCAAACCAAGTTACTCCTGGAACCCCAACAGAGGAAGCCAGGTCAGCACAGGAGCTCATGGATGGTTTTGGGAGCTGTGCATGTGCAGGGAATGGGTGTTTAAAGGTTCCTGCCATGATCCAGTACGTGTAGGGTTTGAATCACGTATTATTTGACCTTCTCTCAAAAGAGGGATATATTAGTTTTTAATCTTATCCAAGTGCTTGCAAACACCAAGTGACAGCTAACGCTACACAATACAGAAGTTAAGTCCTATGTCTGACCTTTCAAGAGAGACTGAGGAATCATGTCCTTAGGCACCTCTTCAGAGCCTGTCTTCCACAGCTTGCAGACAGAATATTAATGGCTGCACCCTGGGCTGTGGACATCCTGGTATCTACAACATCAACACCAACTGCTCTTGCTGTTATTTCATTTCACAAGATGACAGATAGGAAGTTTAATGCAGTGGGGGGAAAGGAAGAAAAAAGTTATGATGTAGTGCAAGTAGGTGAGCAAAATAATGAAGTCAAGACAAAAAGTGCAGGTGAGCCCCCTTAGTGTGCAGAAAAAAAAAAAAAAAAGAAACAAAATAAGAACAAAGACAAACCAGCACACAGAATAAAAGTGAATAAAAGCCTGGAAGTAAAATAAAGACTGAAAGAAGTGGACGGAAGAGTCCATCCATCAAAGAAGACCAATATCAGTGATGGGTCTCACTTCTGCACTGTGTGTCTTTGCTTTCAGTGGCTGACAGCTGATGTTCCTACTTCTCATCCATCTCCTGCCTACATATTTAGGTGTGATGGAGCAGCCTCCCCCACAGCCAGTCAAGAGACCTCATGGAAGACTTCACAGGATACTCTGCAGACAATTTAATCTCGAGAGTGACTCTCATTCCCATAAACTCCTACTCCAGAGAGGCTGTGCTATTTGACTCCCTGCAGTATATAATATGGGCTTTATAAGGTAGGATTTTAAGTATTCCCATTAAAAACACACCTCTTTATCAACAAAATAGAGTCTGATTGCTGTTTTTATTCACCCCAATCATGGCAAGATTGTTGTTAACTTCATGACAAAAGCATGCTCATGAATATGTAAAACAAACTTTCCAAAACTGCTTTTAACTGCATTTGTTGGAAAATAAAGCAAATGGAAAGGCTCGGAGACAGGAAACATCATTGTAAGACAATCAGTAGTATGCTCTCCTCTTACTTATCAACAACAAAAGCCAATACAAACATTATCTTGGGAATCCATGGATTTTTAAATTTTCTCTTAACATGACAATACAGATTTCCTCAGAAAATAAATGAGGCACAGGGAGACCTTGCATGTCATTTATAAAGAAGAGATGCCATTTATCCTTCAGCTTCTGGCTGTGGATTCCAAATTACTGTCCCAAAACATCTGTAACCTTCATGTGTTCTCATCTTCTTTCACAATTACTTCTTATCATGTGCAGAGGTCTTGAACTTTTGCAACAGCTATACTGAGTAAATCAGCTATAAACAGACATGCTATTGATACTCCAAGCCAACAGCTAATCATGATTTCTAGTCTTTCAAGCAAATAGGACAACTTAAAATGGCAAACACTGCTCTATCTACTCATCCATAAATTAGGAGTGACAATTGCAGATTATTACTCATTCACTCAGAGCGTTTGTTTGGCCCTGAGAGAACTGGCTTTATTCCAAGAGCTGGCAAACACCGGTTAATATACATGTAAATGTTTTATTTCTCTTGGAGTAGGCAATTTCACAAAATGAAATACCGAATTAAAGATGACCTCAGTTCTTCTGCTGATGCCTGTCTTGGATGCAGTGCTGCTGGAAGCCTTCGCAAGCTTTTTCCACACCAAGTCAACAGGGAAAAAGACACCTTTTCTTTTCAAAGTAAGACAATTTCACTGTGGAAACATGAAAGCTTTTATATAAATATTAATCACCACATTTGTTCTGAAGTTAAGTGGATGGAGACTGGCTTATATAAGGTTGCAGTACTGACTAGGAAATAGTGAGTGAGATGAACTGAAATGGTTCTGCAAATACTGCTCCAAATTGTTCCTCTAAACAAGAACTTTGGTGCAAGGAATAGATTAGCGACCCCCAATATTTAATCTGAGGGTACTATAAAATAGCACTTCACTCCTGAAAGTGAAGGGGAATTTTGTCCTTTGAATTTCTGGTGTAAGTGTAAAGAAAAGGAAAATGTTCATCTCCTCCAAAACTGCAACTAATTTGAATGGGGAAGAACAGACAAGGCTAAGAAAAGGAATGGAGGTTCAACACAGAGGGGGGAATAAACTAAATATCCTAGCAGAAAACCTGGCAGTGGTTTAACAGAGCCTCTTACTAACCAGAACAAAATCTAAATATTCTAAATACCAAGTCTACTGCACCCATACTCCTGAGCATGGGTCTCCAAAACCCACAGAATCAACAAACATGTTCTGTGCACTTCAAGATGAGGACAGTATACACCACTTCCAGTCTCAGATGGACTCTGAGAATCATCTTTTTCCTACAAAGGGCTGTAGGTATCAGATCTGCTTACTCCTTCTGAGATATAGGCCATCAGCCATTGCTTACCCCTCTTTCCCACAGAGAAGTGAGACTTCATTTCACAAATCAACCAAGATTTGAAATTAGAACTACAACTACAAAGCAGATTTCTGAGAAGGGAAGACAGGAGCATAACCTCTTATCTACTGTGCTGTACCATAGGTATCACCTCACTTTCCTTGAGGGCACACTGAAGTTTCAATCAGCTGAGGATGCTAAAAATAGTTCGAAATTGTTAATAAACCTGAACAAAAATGGCACAGCATTAATGTATTTCACAACAGCAAGTATAGAATGAAATACAAAATAAGGTACAAAGCATGGTTGAGATCACAGTAACTTGATGGAACTCACAAGCAGAGAGCATACAACAATTAAGAAACCCCCAACTATCAAGACAGCTGCAGTCTAAATTCACTTCCTCTGAGTAAAAGGAATAGAAGATGAACAAACATTGATGGGAAGGAACTACCAACAGATGACACCTTCAAAAGACTCAGGACTATATTTATGCGGTAAGAGCTGATGAAAAGTTCAGTTCCCATTTGGCAACTCATCTTGATTGCTATTGCAGTGTTCCACAGGTTTCAGCCAGGTCTCTCCATGGATATGAACACTATCCCTTCCTATGGATATGGAAGGGACACCAGATCTGTATTTTCTGGAGATATATACATCAAAAACTGCAGACATTAGAATTGCTCTCCTTCACATTCTGCGTTTTAACAGGAAAACAATTTAGACTTTACAGGTTGCTGCCTTAACTAAAGCTACTTTTGAAATATTTTCCATTATTTCTTCCTGAAATGATACATTTCTTTTTCTTCTCACCTGAAGAAAACTACTACTGGAGCAAGCACACTAACTAGTACTTGACATTACTTTGAAACTTGAACCTAATGCTGCACTTTTCCATGCTGCTTTCACACAAAGCACACTCTGCCCGCTCTTGTGTGCTACTGCTTACATGGCACCCGGAGATCTCACAGGGAAACCTGCAGGAACAAAGGGCAACACAACAGAACACGACAGTGCCGGCCTCGGCTCTGAAGAGGATTTTAAAATTTATAACAGGGTCTCACTTGGCTGCTCGGTGTTCTACGTGGCTGAAATGAATACACAAGGCAGGAGGAACTGCAAGAGAGGCGCCTATAAAAGGTGACAGCACTATTACCAGATAAGCCAGCAGTTAGACATCACTGATTACCACGTTGGACAGAGATTTTAACTCACCTAGAGAGCAGACAGCTAATCGGATTTCTTAATGGGCTTCTCTCAGTTTCACTGGGGCTGATGCATGCTGCATACAGGATTTGGAACGAGATTTTTCCCTGAATAGCACATACTGCTTTACTACAGCATTCTGTTACCATCTTGGCTTACGCTTATATAAAATACCAGATGGAAGTTACATGAACAGTCATTAAGAGGTTGTTAATCATTAAATTCAAGCCATGCCAGGGCAGCAACAAAGCTGACCTCTTGAATAAATTGAGCTTGGATACAGGTAACATTGATTTTCCTAAAGAGGTTTCATTACTTAACTCTGAGATTGTGATTTCTTTTGAGAGTACGAAGTTAAGAGCTAATCCACTATTTACTATTTATTTTCTACCAAAGAGAAACCAGCCCGTTTAAAATGCAGGCAATACCATAGATCTCCCTCCCTTTGATTGTTCTCTCCCCTCTGAGAAAAACCTCAACTTCATAGGACTTCAAACCTGAAGGAGGAGGGGAGGAACCCAGAAAAAAACCAAAACATAAAAAACTTTTAAAAAACCCAGTTCATCTTTATTCTACAAGCTTTTCCTCCAGCACTGAAAACCCAATGTGTATTTTCTCCCAACTACTTTTATCCCTGTATTGTTCTTAATGCTTTGCTAGAAATTATGGTTTTTTAGCACCCAAGTGAAAAACTTTAATTTGATGAAGGGATAGGGACTGTTTGGAGCCCAGTCAGTAAAAAGGCACGAGGTAAACATTGATATACTACAGGATAGTGAGCCCTTCTGCTATATTTTCTCCTTTCCAACTCATCTGGTTTTGTTTTTGAACAGGTATCAGAATCAACCAGGTGACTATTACAAGCTATACCATTAAATCAAAGAGTTTCCTCTTTACCTCCTTCAAGTATGATACAGATCATCCATAAAAACAAAGTGATCCGAGTTCCCCATTTCCCACAGGTATGCTAAATTGCTTACTCAACCACGGCAGTTATGTCCGTGACAAATGGAGTGTGTTACGGACTTGGGGTTTCCTAACTTTCTGAAATTACTGTTTTGACTTACTCACATCTTTGAGAATGCAAAACTTACTTAAATCTAAGAAAAAGATCTAGGAAAAAGAGCAAGGAAGAGACAAAGTTTTTCAGAAAAGATAAAATACATAAAACCTCCAGAAGACACATTTTTTACAAGGGACAATTTCTTACTCTCCTGTTTTGAGAGCCCTACCTCTTTCATACTTAAGCCAAGTTTTCCCAAAGCAGACATCACTGCTTGCATTCATTTGGAACTTATATGTAAACAACATTGAAGTAAGAAGTGGAAAGCCAAAAAAGGATATTAAATCACAGGATATATACATCCCAGAATCTTGTATGTATCTTTTCCAAGAGAAGAATAACAAAAATAATTGGACATGAAAAAGAAATAACAGGAGGCAAGAATGTGGAACATGAAAAGATTTTTGCTTAAGCTCCCTCGTGTCTTAAGAATTTATTAAAAGATTATGTTAGAGCACCTGAATTTTAGCAAATTGCTTCTGAGATGGCTCCTGTTGCGGCAGCTTTTGCTGGAATATTTCACTCTGGCTGTCAGCCAAATCTTTGCCATGCTGATGCCAAATAAACTGATACCCAATTTCAAGGACAGATGCTGTTGTGTTGACACATAATTGATACGTTTATATTCAAGGCTCCCTGGAATTCTGAAACACTTTATTCACAAGAAATGTAACTGACAGCAGAATTCAGAGGGACTTGCACATAGCTGGTGCCACTGCACTGCTGGTATTGTCAGACTGGAAGGAAGAGACTGCCAGCTGTCCAGGGTGGTCAGAAATAATGGAGACCAAAAATTTTCCCCGGCAAAGGAAAATATGGAGAGATACAGCACAGCAGTAAAGGTTAACCTGCTCAACTAGAAACCCACATGCCCAGAGAAATAGGAAATCTGAAAGTTTTCAACAAAAGTCACATATCCCTTTCCTGTAGAGTTTCTAAGTGCGTAGGAGATGGAAGTCAGAGAAACAACACAGCATTGAATAACAAATATGTCCATAATCTTCTTTTCTCTTTGACTTCCTTGGTTTCCTAGGCAGGAAACAGATTAGCAACTGTTAAAAATATATTTACCAAAGGTGTGTTTCAAAGAAAATATTACATACCCTGATCCTTGCATGTTCACTCTCCTGTAGACAATTTGTAATAAACTTTCATAAACAGCATTTATTTTGGAAAGCAGCTATATCCCTTCTCAAGCTTTGCATCCATTGTCATTCTTATAGGAAAAAAATGCCAATGATATTACAATATATGCAATATATGCCAACAACCTGAGGGGTTTTTTTGTTTTGGTAACAGCATCATATTATTTTCACACAATGAATAAAAACATGGGTGGAAATATTCAGCAAAAGGTTTGTATCCACTCAATTCACAAGGAAAAAAAAAACCAGCAAAAAATAAAATTTGGCATGAAGTAAAAGAGCAAGTAAATGCCACGTGGTAAAGTTTTCAGTCATTTATCCAGATGGTACACTCTGTTCACTACATGCAGTATAGTCTACCATGATGCCTTTTTTTAATTAAAATAAAGTTAAGCTTAAGAATACTTCTGAATTGCACTATATGGGGATTATCAAATACATTTGAAGTTTGCAGATGAACTAACTGAATACATATTTTGTTGACAGTTTCTTAAACAGTAATTTCAGAGCACTGATCACAGCCCAGAAAGCTTCTGCAGCGTGATACACTTCTGGTGCTTGTGAGGCCTTATCTAGGTCTCAGGTATTCTCTGTACTTCTCTACCAGTACCACAGATTTCTTCCTCCAGTCAACTCTTTTCTTTCCACTGTATGAAAAAGGGACTGATGTTAATTCTTCAGACTTTGCACACTGCAGCTCTTTCCTTTAATTCTTCCTCTCCTATGCTTCTAAGGGTTGCTAAGGGCAAAACTGTCACAAGACCTCTCTTCACACTGAATTTCTTCTTCAGGAGTGCCTGGCACTGAGAATACAGATGAAGTTTTACAAGGGAAAAATGCATTTATCATCAAAGTTCCTATCTCTCAAACCCCCAAATTTTCCAGTTAGTTCAGCAACAAAGAATAAATAAAATATCCAGGTTTATATCCTTGCAAAAGCACAAAGTACTTGAAAAGGTCAAGGAAGTGCATTAAGCAGAAAAGCTTTAGGGGTCAGGGGTTCTTTTTTCACTGTTCTGTGAGGCATTGGAAAAAAAAACCCAAAACAATTTTTGCCAAAATATATCCAGAAGTTAAAACTTAAGCAGCAATTGCACAGGTACTTTCTTTCCAAAACACCTCAAAACAACCAACTTAAAAAACCAAAAAACCACAGAACAAAAAATTTTAAAAGCCCACCCCAGAGAAATCACATCCCTCCCCAAACCACATAGAAATTTTCTAAGTCACAAAGGATAGCTGGGACTAACCTCCCACTGGTATTTGGGCATTTCAGGAACATATACAGAGAATCATAAAATGGTTTGGTTTGGAAGGGACGTTAAAGATCATCTTGTTCCAAAGAGAACATGAAAAACCAGCTAAGCCAGCTGTCAACAGCTTTGATTTAGCAGAACCAGAGAGAGGGTATGACAGGGTGCTACACCACAGGCAGACCCAATCCTCCTCACTCCTGTTCAGAGGGGATCAGATGCAAAGCAGCTCCAGATGCTGTGCCTAAGCCAAAGAAGGCCATTCTCTCAGCACTGCATTTTACACTCAGCACAGCCCGGAAATAACAAAGCTCAAAGGCTTACACAGAAGATCCTGCTCCTGTCTAATTACTTGGAAGGGTGTGCAGAAAAGTGCAGGTGAGGCTGCAAGGCACTGCATAGCTATACTGTGTGAGTGTTAGGAGGGGTGTGATTAGTTCAGGAGGAGATCAATGCTAAAATGCACAAACCAACTAGAATATTTCTACTTGTTACTGAATTTGCTCCAAAGATTTATTCCTACAGCTCTTTTGGGGCGCTTAAACTACCCCGGCTCCTCCTTAAGCACATACTAAAGTCAATACCTTCTTTTTTTTAATACAACATCATATTCAATGATAATAAAATAATAATAAACCATTATGTTATTAATAAAGGCCAGAATTTAAAAAGTTTCATGGTTTCTCACTCCTACTTCTACTATTGGTTTCTGCATTTTGTTCTGTTCGGACGCAGAACAGAAAGGTTTCACTTTCTCCCAACTCAGGAAGGCAGTGCTATAGCTGGAAGACGTGGGAAAAAATGATTGTATACAAATATTTCTGTTTCTCTTCCTCAATTTATAATGCAATTTAAAAGAAAGGCAAAAGTGTGTTTGATGGACATTACTGTACAATGAGTTTAACATGCTAAGTAAATTATCACCAGAAAGAACTAAGTCATCTTCAACTTTTAGAAGTGTAAAAGACTTAGCAATTCTTCAGGCAATCAGATTTCAGAGCAAATCTTACTTTTACAGACACCATTTCCTGTACTCTTAAGTATTTCTCTTACAACTGTGGGAAAGACTTAAACAATGCAGGGAAACTGTTTGCTCTGCAGACTGAAATAATAATTCAGTAGCAAGAACCAGCATCAAGACTTTTGAGTAACGGTATCAAACCCTAACATTAAGGCAAAAGGTCGGCATGCAGCCTTTTCCTCTATGCTAAACTGCTTCATCACAAGTAACTCTAAGACTCCAAGCTTTCTAACATACTTCACAGGCTACAACAGTATAAATACAAGCCTCTCCTGTAACAGTTATGAATTCAGAAAACTCAGGTTTTTCTGATGCTGTGCAGCATTAACACCTAAACCTCTCAAGCCACTTCAGACACATTTATCCTGCAGGTTTTGTCCTAAATTATGCTAGAGTTTAACCGTATGTTTTTGCATTCAAAGTAGGCTGTGAAGGTTGAGTTGATGGCCAGACCCAGCACAGTAAGTGCACAGGTTTCTAAGCAGACCTGAATTTGCAAAGACAACTAACCACAGATGAACTTCCTGAGCCTTTTTGTGGCATGACTGCAGGCTCAGAGCCATATTTTATACTGGCACCAGTAACACTACTAAAAGGCTCTAGGTTCTCTTATCTTATTTCTATCATGACAGCCATGTACCTAATCTGTGTTTGAGGGTGCACTTTTATAACTAAGAAATCCATCCTGCAGCTTCCTTCCTTTTGTTATGCTTCTAGCTGGGTGCCAAAGTAAAAGATCTATCCTGATGCAATGATGCTGCTGACATACAATTACCAGTAAGCAGCCATGCTAAGAACAAACACTGGAGAGGCAGAGCACTACAGTGAATTTTGGTAACAAATTTATGTAACACACTTCCCCCTCCAGACCTGACACTAAGCACTGTACCACAGTCTCCTTTCCAAATATACAAGAAAAGCCAACGTGTCAAACCAAACTGACACTGAGTGAAAAAGCAGTGAGACCAATTTATAAACCAAAAGCAGTCTGAGAAAGAGATGGGATGTACACCCTGAGGTCTAGTACATCCAAACCCTGATTATCCATACCTCTAGCATGACACAAAGCCCAAAATCAACATGACCTGAAAACAAGGGTTTTATGCTTAGCAACTAATAAGGCTTGAGAAGCCTTATTAGAGACCCTTCTCAAAAGAACCTATCTATCTGAAGGCAGATGGTACTTGGAGGGTTAAAGCCTACCAAGCCATCTCCTCTCATTTAAAATTTCTTTCCCCAAGTTTACCATCATGCAAACACATCTCTTCAACTCTTTAACTGAAGTGCATCTTTATTCTTCATAATTTTTTTTTAGATCAGTTTATTTAAAAAAAAAAAATCACATCAGTATCAAGGCAGAACACAGTCACAATCAAAATGGATTGGGTTGCTTACTGCCAGAGTCTAAGGGGTGCCCATGTAAGTAAACATAAGATCACGTCATTCTGCACTCCCCCTCACCACACCAGCTCATTTCAGCCTGAAAAAGTCATTTATGCCTGCAGCAGGGCAGGCCACATTTCTACTCTTCATGTGACAAAGACACAAACACATTGGTTTAGGCAGAAGCAGCTTTTGCACTGATGCTGCTCTTTATTTTCCACTGTTCTTGTGAAATACAGAGACAATTTCTGAGCAGAGCCTTTCGGGAAAGAGCTTTACTCAAAATCACTAGTCCTCTGTCTAGCACAATAAAGCAGAGAATGTAAATTAGTTTCAATAAAAGCAGCTGGCAATCAATAAGAATGGGCTGGTCTCTAAGAGTAAACTGGTTCCTCTAAGGATAAGAGTTAAAAGGAGAAAAATGTAAGATGAATAAAGGAAGAATAAATGTAAACAACATAGGTCGTGCACAGGAGAAAAATCTAGCAATGCAATTTTAAAAAATCAGAGAAATTGTCAAAGGACAGCTGGGGTAAACAGGAAAGAAAAATGCCAGTGCAAATAAGAGGACCACAGGAAAAAGTCTAATGGAAAACATGGGCAATCCAAACAAGATAAAATAAAAATCAGGAAAGGGATCAGAAAAGAGGTTAGCTGGCACTAAGGCTTAGGGCACCAGTCACAAGTTCACATTCTAGCCTGGTTCACAGACTTTGGTAAGTCCAGTAATGAGTTTCAGCATTCCTGCTTCCATGCATCAGGCTGTTTCACAAAACCTTGTAAACCTGTCTCTTCTGACCCTCTGCTGTAACACAGAAAGTCAATACCCACCTGAGCAGATCAGAACCCACCCGCTCTGCATGCAGTCAGACTCCTCTGCATGTCCCTTCCCTTCACGTCCACAGGCACCTGCAGAGGACTGGGAAAAGCCCAGCATTATTGTTACTACCTATTTAAAGGAAAAAGACTCAAGACTGACACTTTCACTGAGTTTCCATATTATTGTGTCTCATTTTTGTAAGTTAGAGAGTGCATTATGGTCACAAAAGCAGCTCTTACAGACAGGGGAAAATACAAGTGTGGCTCTGCTAGCAACCGGCACTCAAGAGACACCTAACAGTCAAGTGCTGTGCATGCTGCAAAAGTCAGTGTCACAAATCTCTTACCCTCCATCTTCCACCTACAAATGTAGCCCCAATTTCTGGTTTTATCAACATCTCCCACCAAACCTTGGTTAAGGTGGAAGTAAGGTCCCTATCTTGCACATGCCTTTAATACAGCAATGAGCAAACAGGAAGGCAGGCAGGTATTTAGCAGCTTTTTATCCCCAAAGAATCTCACCACAAAACTACACAATGTAACTCCTCTGGCCCCAAGAATGCAGGCCCCCCCCCAAATCAATGAAGTAGCTACTCAAACAGCACACATGAATTGCAAAAAAATGGTACTTTCTACACTTACCGGAAACTGCAGTGGAAAGTTCACTGCACTGCACACTCTTTCATTTAGATTAAGTTTTGACTGGACTCGAAAGATAACCCCTCTGACACGTTGCTCATATACTTAAAATTATGCTTGTACTTTCAGAACTTAAATGCAAAATAATTTGATTGGGGTATGCCCTACCTTTTGAGAAATTCTACAAGATTTCTAATGACAACAGTGGTCAGAAACTTCTAGGTACACAGACACCCAAAAGCTCACACTTTTAAGAAAGCAAGAAGTGACTAGCTCCTTTGCATCTAAAATGGGTGTACAATACAACAAACAAAGAAGGATAAAGAAGACCGAAAAAAACCCCCTCCTGAAACTAAACTAGTGACAGGGCAAAAGACAACAGAGAGAATATTATCACATATTCTCATCCCCTCAAGATACATATGTGCTCAAAGGGCTCACAAATATCTCATCTCTGGCTGCTTCCCCCATTCATTATACAAAGCCTGGTTCCTCTGTTACCTACAGTAATTATTGTATGGTTTGTCTTAACAAGTAAAAATATCCCTCTCAAAAAACCCAAACAAGGAACCAGAAGGGAAAAAAAAAAAAAGGGGGGGCTGGGGGAGGTGGTCTGCACTGTTGCAGGATTTTACACCTTCAACTTCATGGCCTGTAGCTACTGATAAAACAATTACAGCATTTTAACAGCACATTTCCCTAAGGTGGTGATCAGTTAAGACCTTTATATACTGAAAGAGATGCCCTTCCATATTTGCATGGCCTATCAGCCACAAACAGGATTAAGAGCTGAGCAAATCCTCACACAGGCCACATCTGCCCACATAACTCTTTCCCATAATGAGCAGAAAGATAAGTAACTCCTCAGTTGTATGCAGGACTTACTGGGAAGCTGTTACTGCTATAATTAAAAAAAAATATTAAAAACCAGCAAAAAACCAAAACAAACCAAAAAATAAGCCACCCAAAATGGCATCATGGACACCTCAGGATCTTTCACCCTCTAAAGAACAGTCTCACCTGGTTACAGAACTTGTGGACTTACAGCCCTGCCACTGCTGTGGTGGCCCTATAAAGCCATCAGCCTTGGGGATCTCCATAGAAGACTAGAGGCAAGATGTCTTTGCAGGATAATTTCTCCAAGCATTTTCATAATGAATCAAAAACTAGAGAAATCTATATTGGCATGCAGCACAAATTGCTACTGCATGTCATGGATGCCAATCCATCCAGGGATGCTTCTTGCAGTTCATGATGCAGAGATTAATATGGAGACAGAGATCATTTGATTCTGAAGCACCTGGACCTGAATGAGATGCCAGATCCATTCTCGAAAGGCTCAGATGGCTTTGGGAGCAGATGAAGCACATCTGTAGCAGTAAAAGCAAAGCCCAGCCCAGCCCAGCAGAGAGAACACGTGGTTAGTTCCCTCAAACCCCAATAGCACTGCAAAAGACCAACGTGTCTCTCTGAGCACAGCCCCCATGTACAGGAGTACTGCCTGCTGAATCAGGACCCATCTCCTATGACTTCAATGCAGGAGTTCATTCAGCTTCTCCTCACCACTGCTTCTTGATGGAACACCACCACTGGGATAAGCCTTGCTGGTCTTCAAATAGGAAAGGGAGAAAGATGATGGAGAAGGAAAATTTGTTAAAACGAACAAGGAAGCTACATTGCATTCCACACTGCCATCATCAAATACATGTACCATCTAATAAGACAGGTCATATCACCTAATCAGAACGTGTATCTTTTATATGTACATATATACATATACAAATATATATATATATATATATATATATACATGCAAAAGCATCACTGTGTTTATTTAATGCGTAGAAAAACATGATGAGATTTTTAAAAAATATTGAAATAATTTTGCCAGCGTACAGATCTAGTAGCAACAAGTGAGCACACAGTCCACTCTCTCGCTGCTACTGCACCCACACCCCTCTCCAAACAAGCAGCAATGAGCTAGGGAGCGTTACTGAGGGCTGCCACCTCACCCAGGCCCATTTCCACCCCACACTCTGGGGTAGCTACAAAGCTCAGATGGTGTTCCACAGACAGGAGGTGAGGGTATGCAGTCACTGCTGAACATCTGATGTTCACTGGTTTGAACACAAACCAGTTCCACCAGACTGCCAACACCAATCATACCCCAAAAGTGCGTAATATGTGCTCCCTAGGAGAGCCTTCCAGCGTCCACTCTGGCAGTATCTGAAGCTGCCCAGCTCTGCATATCATTTGTCTTTATCTCTCTAAGTCTGTCAGTGCTGTCCATGCTCTTCTGTGCTGCCCTGCACTTGTGGCCAACAGCTCTGCCAAAACCCTCTCAAGGAGAAGAATGGAGACCTGTGCGTGTCCAGGCTGGAAAATGCACTAAAGAAACAGGCAGTTCTCCCAAAATATTGGGCAGTGTTTGATAGCTTCACCTAAAATTCCTGTTGGTAGATGTCCCTTCCACGTTTCCCACAAAGCATCAGGAAAACTAGTAGCTAAAATTGCTGTGCAAGGAGCAGTTCATTTATCTGACAAAAATGAGTGAAATCAACAAAGGTTGAGAATAGTTTTCTTCTTAGCTTCATCTTAGGAGGTCTGTGTATTATAAATAGGCTACTGAAAGGCAATTAAGAGAGAGAGGGAGAGCAAAAAGTTATTAAAAATGTACCAACAGAAACTCATTTCACTTTTTTTCAACAGGGCATAGGGGAATTCCTGTAAGACTTCTAGTTCATTTCAAGGAGGAAATTCTGAACGAAGCTAAAAATAACTGACAATCAAATTTTCAAAATTGAGAGAAACACGGAAACCCCCAGAGGTTCGACCCAGGGTGGCACCACCACACAGACAGATAAAAATATCATACAAATGTAGGCAGGATAGGGACCACGGAACAGAAACCACTCTGACAAGAGAACATTTAAAACAGTCGAAAAAAAAGATAAAGGGTTGAACTATAATCGATTTAGAAACACAGCAAAAAACAAATTTAAGATAATCAACAATAAGGAGAACCATAAAACTATGCACCGAACTCATGACAGCTCATTACAGGGACAAAACACGCAATAATTAGGGCACGGTGCTTTCAAAAAGAGACGAACCCCACGTTTTTACATTCAGAACAGATTGGGTTTTTTGCTTTCTTGGGCCACCTTTAATGCTTTCCTGAGATTTTTTTTTTTCCAACAGGCTGCTTAAACATAGGTCTCGGTCGTTTTCTGGCACAACTGTACTCACGACTGGGAACCGAAATTAAGTAGATAAAGAAAATAAAAAGCAACAACACACAAACCCCGAAAGTCTTCTGCGAGTCTTCGGAGCAGTTCTTTTCCTCGCAGCCTCTCAGCGGAGCTTCCCGGGGGCTGCCACCCAGCCCCGGCAGCGTGGCCCGGCGGCGGCTCCCTCCCGCCGTTCCCGGCCGGCTCCCGGCTCCCCGCCCGCCCTCCGTCTTCCCAAACTTTCCGGGCTTATCCGCGGCACCCCGGCCGCGGGACGGAGCGCTCGGAGCCCAAGTCCGCAGGAAGTTGTCCCGCCCGGGAGCCGATCCCGCTGCCCGCGGCTCCCCCGGGACACCGCGGGCTCGCCCCGTGCCCCGTCACAGCGCTCCCCGCCGCTCCCTTCCCAGCGCCTCCCGCACCCACCGGCCTCTCCCGGGACAGCGGGCGGGAGCGGGGTCGCCGCGCGCCCTTACTTGGAGTTGCGTCCTCCCGAGGGACGGGAAGGGCCGGGCAGCGGCGAGAGAGGAGCAGGGTCCGCAGCGCCGGCCGCCGGCAACTTCCCCGCTCCTCCGCCACACGTGGGGCTGAGGCGCGGGCTGCGCTCCCCGCCCGCCGCTCGCCGCCGAGGACGTGGCAGCTCCGGCCCTCCCCCCGGCCCTCCCCGGCCGCGCCGGAGGCTCCTCCCGGCCCCGCTCTGCGGAACGCGGGGCGCCCTCTGCCGCCCGCCCGGGGACGCTGGCCCCAGCCGCGCCCGGCCCCGCCGACCCGGGGAGCCCAGCCCGGCGCCGGTCCCGCCCGGAGGGCAGCCCGCGGGCCGGGGAGCTGCGTGCGGCACGCCCGGGCCCCTCAGGTGTCGGCCTGCTGGCCGTGTGGGGCGAGCGCGTAGGACGGGGGAGAGAGGTTCGAAAAGGAGAACGCCGAAATAGGTGCGATCAGGAGAGCAATTCCTTTTTTGTCCGCGTACCAGCAGGACGGAAGCGCCTGTTGAGTTGATCAAACTCTGCGATAACGGGCCGCAAATGAAAATGGAGGGCCGGCTCCGCGTCCTCCGGGAGCAGGGGCTGTGTGGGCAGAGCGGCGGGACTGGGTGTGCTGAGGAGCCCTGTCGCACGCAGCCTGAGCTGCTGTCGTCTCTGCACCAGCGACAGCCCAAAACACCTGCAGCTGCTGCACAGCTCCCGTGGCTTAGGCTGACTGGCACAGAGACACTCTGCTCTCTTACTGCGGAGAAGGGACCTCTCACCGCGTTCCTAAACAGACAGTAGCTGTAACTGGTGGAAAATAGAAGACCTCAGACATCTGTCTTTTCTTCTTGTCAGGATTACACATTTTTAAAATAAAAGACTTTTCTTGGGCTTGCATTGGTTGCAGTTTGCCTAACAGCTTTCTGCTGAAAAGGTTGGTTGGGAGGAGTCTTGCCCTTCTTCCATGTTAATAACAGCTAGAGAACTCTTTCCAAGCTTAGTGGTTTCATCCTTTTCCTCGTGCCTTTCTTAAAGTGTTTCCTGTGAGAGTGTTCATGACAGGCACCTTAGTGTAACCTTAATAAACCTCCTAATTGAGTGGTCTTAGACTGCCCTGTTGTTACCTCCTGTTGCTCTTCTTTCTGCTGAAAACATCCATTTCTCAGAGTGCTGGGCACAGTTTTAATCTCGAGTTGCACTGCCAATCTGAGGTTAGGTTCCGACTTTGAAGTCATAAAGAAGTGGTGTTGCTGATGTTCAAATAATGCTAAACCGCTTAGGGCTAAGGCAGAGAAGAAATAAAATTGTGCTTTTCTAAAACATCTCTCGCACTGTGGTTATCTCAAAGGGCTTTATTAAGTAATGTCAAGTAAGGGGGCACCTTTAAGCATAGCAGCAATTCCATGCACAAACGTACCTTTGAATGGGGAAATTTTTGGCATTAGAGTTATCTACTCATTTAATTGGGCTATTATGTATGTTTAATGATCACTTGCAGTACCATGAGAAATATCCAATAATGGTCACTGCTTAAAACCATTAAGGAAAGATAAATTATGTGTATATATTCAATTCCTCCTTGGGCTGATTCTAAGTAAGAAAATGCAGCCAAGTCGATTTAAGGTCAAAGTGAATGTGTGAATCTTTGCTACATATTCCAGGAAAGCTGTTAAACTTACAAAGTACATAATTTGGTGGTTATTAAATTACATATTTATGCTAAAGTACTCCAACAACAAACTATACTGGAACTTAAAAGTTTGAGCAGTAGATCCTGGCTGGCACACAATTACTTACTACTGTGATCACTCCGGCTTCAGTGATCCCCAGCAACAGGATGTTGCCATTTAGGAAACACAGATTCCTGTCTAAGCTTTAGGCAGAAGACATTGTGTGGGCCATATAGGTTTTCCAACCTGCATCTGTCCAAAACAGATATGATTAAGTGCATTTTTGTTTAGCTATTGATTTATTCACCTGGCTTCCTCAAATATCAGATATATGTATGTCTCTTGTCCAAGAAAAATAGGGCTCTTCGGAGTATTGATTGCAGCTGTGGAGTCTGCAGCACAGCTCAGTAAAAGGTTTGGTTCACATTTTAAGACATTGCACTGTTCTAGGTCATAGATAGTAGTAGGTAATAAACCTACACGTCCTTTGGATGTAGGTGTAAAAATCTGCTGCCAGGATTATAACCTTTATTATTTATTCTTAATGCAGAAAAAAAAAAATCTTTTCAGGTTGAGCTATCAGTGTGCAGTAATTTCCCCCTGAACCTGCTCAGAATTTATAGATTTGTTTTATGCAGCACTGTAAAGTATGGGAAATGCTATTGCCAAATTTAGTATTTTGTCCCTTTGTTGTATCCTACTTCTGTGACAGTAGCAGCTTAGTCTTTTAATAAATACATATGGTTTTACATATGTGCATGTATGGAGAGAACAAGCATAAAGTGCAACGGAAGTGCAGAAACTGTGGTGTTAATTACAAGTTCTAATACAAAATATAATCAAATGGGTTCATATACATGTACACTTACAAGGCCCTTTCTCTTGTAAGTTTCTTTCTCTGGGAACTTACAGTGGCAAAACCCTACAGATGATATCCTTCCCTACTGACAAAATATTTCATGACATTAAGAAACAGATGTTGCTTGCCAAGACTCTTTGAATTTGTGATTTTCACAGTCTCTGGCAGTTTTGGACTTTTTCTCCGATGACTGGTGGAACCACAGCACAGATACTTTCCACCTCTGTGTAGTTGCACCCTTTGGTTTTGCTTGTGCCTTTGCCTTCCAAGAACTCCTTTGCCTTTCTTTTGATTTCTCTTTGGTTCCACAGTTTCTTCAGATTTACTCTGGGTTCTTGTTTTCCTTATTTTCTGTTCATATCAATCTCCTGAGACACTTCCCCTAAATCTCATCCTCAGAGTCTTCTTTCTCTCATAAGATTCAACATGGAAATCTCACAGTTATCTCCAACACTCAGACTAGATGATCTGTCAAGCTTTGTGTGGGACAGAGGTGCCATGGAAGTGCCTATTTATCTCTTTCTGACTATGAAAAGTACATAAGAAGTAGATCAGATTTAGACATTTAAAGTGGGGTGAGATGAATTTCATCTTATGATACTTCTTTGTTGCCAGTGAAGTCAAAGACAAACTGAGTCATTTCAGTATTGAAAGATAAGAAATTTTTATGTCCTGGTAACTGTCATGGTCTGAGCCTGGCGAAATGCCAGTGCTTCCATGAGAAAACCTCTTTTCCTGGTATCTGCTGTGAGATGTGATCAGAGACAGAGAAGAGCAGGCTCTAACTTATGATTGAAAGGAAAAAAAAACTTTATTAACATAGAACTACAGGGGAAAAAAAACACACAGAACACGGGATGAAAACCTTCCAAATTTCCTCCTCCTCCCCCCACCAAATTTCTTAATTTCGCTGCCACCCTTTGGATAATCAATTCTCAGTTCTTTGAGAAGAGAGGAGTCCCTCTTGCACTACAGACTTCACCCAGGAAACAGTCGAAACTTCTCGTGTCTCTGTGTCACGTGTGGCACCGCCCGGAGAACATTTTGCCATCGTGACCTCTTCCTTCCATGTCCAGTGCTCTCACCACTGCACATGGACCAGAGCTACTTCTAGGGTTTTTCCCTTTAAGGATGCTTTGCCCAGTTCCAAAAAAGAGCACAGTTCCTCTCCTTTTGGGACACCTATCCCCCCTATGTTTCACCCCCTGGGGCTGAGGGGTCTCTCGAACAGAGATCATCTTCCTCTTCTTCTTCATCAAAGACGGAGGGCACCACCACAACCCTCCTCCACCCTTCGTCTCTGTTCACACACCTTCGCATCACTGCACTTTCTTGGCTCTGAGCCATTGCCTCCCCCTAGGATGCAGTCTCTGTGTCACAGGAACTCAAGGGTTCTGTCCATAGCTATCCAAGAAAAGTCCAGCCAAAAGCCACTCCATCATCTCCTCCCACCTAGAATTCTTCTCAACTTTTTCTCAATCTCACCAACTCCAGGAGGAATCAGCATTTGCAAGGTTTCCATCGTCCCAAGAAGGGTTAAAAGTCCCAGGCTCTGCCGGTTTGGTTCATGAACTCCCACGGCTGGCTGCCCTGCTGGGCACCCCCCCCCTTCTCCTTCACTCCAGCCGCGCTATCACAGGCACAGGCTGCTCTCTCTCTCTCTCCCTCCGGGGGGGGAATGGGGGATGGCTGCCCGAAGCCCTCGCAGTGCAATGCTCCTCCACCCTTCGGCCCAGGCCTGGCCTACCTCCCTCCGGCCACATGGCTCCCCTCCCCCCTGCCCAGCTAGGAGCTGGACAGGGGAGAGGTCTCCTTTGGTCCAAGGCCGGAACTCAAAAGAAACTTCCAGTGGGAGTTCACAGCTTTTAACCCCTGTGTTCTCAGAGGCGTATCCATGCCCTCAGTGGACAAACCAGGTGCCAATATTAAAATCTGGACACCGATTGGCGTGACCACACCATCCCAAAAAAAACCATTTCCTCTCAAACCACGACAGTAACAATCATACCAGAGGGGATGGACAATGAATGCTTTCTTTTCTAACTCAGCAACTACCTCAAAACACTAGTGACCATTACTTATTTGTAAGAAGTTTGGTAGTCTTGGACAAATGAGAAATCCACATGGCTTTTAGTCTGTGTTTTCAGAGATTGCTTCATGAGAGATGTCACTCGCTGAACTGTCTCAGAGACTATAATGCTCCTTCTCCTCTGGAGAGGAGCTCTTTGGACCTCAGTCTGTGTTAGAGCAAGTGTATCAAAAAGGTGCTTTAAGGAGCACAGCAGCTCAGGACTGGAAGTAACTATGTATGGAACAAGATCCTAGGAACAGACTGTTAACTAAAGTTAAAGTTCAACAATTTTCACACTAAGAATGAGATTAAAAACATAAAAGCAAATAAAATGGGAAAGTAATATACATCCTGTAAAATTGTCAGTAATAATAATGTCTAAATTGAGGTAGGATGCTTTCCTGATTTGGGCCCAGAAATTATGATGGCCTCTCTATGTATAGAAACTCAAAGTAAATTATCACAGTGCTTTCTTCTGACTTTATAAATTACTGAAAAAGCTCTTCAAACAGAAAGCTGGGCCATATTGACAAGGTAGAAGAAGCTGGTTTGTACTGTCACCATCCTGCAGAAATCCTTTTTCTGAAACCTGAATAACATTTTCACAGTCACAACAATTTGCCCAGTGTAGGGCCTAAAATAACCTTTAGAAGATGTGAGTTTTGATACAAAACAAAAGACTGGATTCATCTGCTGGCGTTAACTTGGCATAGCTCTATTGAAGTCAGAGGAATTATACTGATTTACAAAAGGAGCAAATATTATCTATAAACATTTGAAGCTAAGACTAACACACACTAAGACACTATCCTTTTTCCCTAGTACTCCAGGTTGCAGCAGAACTCTTGGACTTAAGATTCCTTTTTCAGCAGAACATGATGTGTAACGTTCTGAAAGAGATTACAGAAATGTGATGTCGCCTCAGAACTTTGACTTATCTTACCTGAAAACCATAAAAGTATTAGTCAGAAACTTCTGAGAGATAATTTATATTTTGTATGTTGGATACACGCCAGTATATTTTGCAGGCTAATTCTGTAGTGCAAGTTTAGTCTTTTTATATTTCATCTGCTGTCACAAGCGATCAAATGACAGATAAAAAATTTACTTGATAATAATTGAGTATGTCATCTGCTTTCAAAGGCTCACAGTTCCAAAACTGGGAAAGACCGAACAAGGAAAAATGTATAGTGTCTCATTATACTTCATCTTTCAGGTAGCTAAATATTGTGACTAAAAGTCAGACTAGACAGTTACATCTGTACCATGTTTTACAGAAGTGGAAAGATAAGTCACAGACGTTGACAAGGCTTTCTTCAGTACATTCTAGTGGAAAAAATGCTTTAGTTGATCTGCTTATAATTTTTCATGCTGTGTCCCCTTTTGGCACTGAACTCTATGAAATTTACAAAAGCAACACCTGCAGCTCTCTAAATCACAGCCCTTTTGAAAGTTGATGTCTACATATAACACTCTCACATTCAATCAACCTAAATGTGTTAACAGCTATGCGACTTACAGTGAATCCCTGAAGACTTACACTTGAGAAAGAATCTTCTTTGTTTGAAGATGTGTCTCTCTGAAGAACCTGTCATACCAACCAGACTTTCAAACTCTGCTCTATAAACACCATGGTGCAGTGCTGAGCAACTTCCTGTGAGTTACGAAGTGCTTTCAACTCTTATTGAACTTTTAGGAATTGTAGGAAGTTGACTATTTACAGGAAGAGCTGAGACTTTTAAAGAATGAAGTGCAAACTAATTTTATTAGCTTACATGCTTGTAGCTTCTTTTAGGTATAGTTTGACATTTTCTATTTTTTCTTCTTGACATAAAAATATACTTAACTGGCAAAGTCTTGCTGTCACTTCAATTGAGATTCTCACACCAGCCATCAGCTTCTTCTGTTGCTGTTGATGTTAGAGGACAAAATGTTTTGGAGGAACTTATGTGTAAAAAGCTTTAGATTTTAAAGTTAATATGTAGTGCCATGAATTTCAGCAGATAATTTGCTTCCCTTACGTATATAAATGCACTAATGCTGTGAGCTATTTTATATTTTTCCAAAATCATAGCAGCCAGTTATCCAAAGGACCAATTTGGTTGTGGACTTTTCTCTAAACAAGCGGTGTACTTCCAGACCAGAGCTGTTGACTGCTTAATGGTCTGTTGAAAGATTCAGTAGCATTTGGCACATAGATATTGTTTACAGCATGCCCTTCATTCTCTCTGGCACATAACAGAGCCTTCTGCTTCCTCTTGCTTCCCTGATGATCACCTTACAATGACTCTGGAAGTAAAATAATACAATTAAAGGGAGTGTGGGTATCTCCAGATAACATTAGAAAATCACATAGCAGGATTATCCAGCTTTGTGCTTAGCAAGTTTAGCGGAAAGATGGGTTCTGTGCTTTTTGACATAGATGTCACTATAATTCTTTGTGATGGGCCTTCACATTTGATGATATTTCAAAAGCAGAGTGGGATAGATTTAACCTTGAAATAAATTGCAATCTGTGTGAATAATTAAACAGTAGGGTGCCTTCACAATGAAGTGGTGGATCCCTATAACTTTGCTTTTTTCAAAGTAAGAGTTGACATCTTTTTTTACAAAATATACTTAAATCATCTGGAAGAAATTTACAGCCCCTCTATTGAGATTATGGGCTGGAGACATTATAGTTCCTTTTGATTTCTGGAACCATGAATCCGTGAAGAGTTTCTGTTCTTTGTGATCGTAGCATAGTGAGCAGAATTGGGCCTTTAGTCATTGCTTTGCTCATGGTACTAGTAGTTCTCTATTACATTAATGTGTGTAATTAAAAGTCATCTCTCAGGAGTTCAGATGATTTCCTGAAGTGGTTAGGAAGTTTTCTCTACCTTGCCCCCTCACTTGCCTGGGCAAAACTGGCCAGACGTACTTTTATTTATCTTTACCTCCACTAAACCCATCAAAAGTGAGATGCTGGATAGTGTAGACTGGTGGCTGGAGAGGGTGAAGATTTCACACTGGCTGGCTGGAATTTCTTGTTCACAACCCAGCTTTGGGCCTAAAGAAGAGAGATCAGTCATAAGATGAATGTGTATGCTTCTGTCAGAAGGGAAGTGTTGGAGGTTTATGCTTACAGTTTTGGGTGGAGGAGTGGAGTAGATTCTGGCTGCAGATGGGTTCCAGTAATACCACTAATGATGTCACTATAAAACATTTTTGTACATAACATGATTAAAAGAGAATGTGTGGTTCCTGTTGACCTGCCTCTGAGAAGAAGTTTGTAACTCAACTGTAAAGTCTGAGCGTTATATTGCTATGCAGATTGAACTAGGCAGTAAAGACCTGTTCTTCATAAAACTATGCAGGTTTAATTCCAGCCCCCCAACCCTTTTATTTATTGATATCAGACTTGGAGATTTTAGGAGAAGCATAAGGAACTGTCTTGTATCAGCAGTTATTTCTGGGCTCAATTCCAAAGTCTTTCTCCACATTGTCTCCATGAATATATCTAATATTACATCTGTGGACATTCTTAATAATTCAGTTCCTTGGATCCCAGAGGCCAAATTAATAACTTTCTCTTTTTTTTCCCCTCAAGGTTCTACACTTATAATGCAAAGATATATATTGCCCCTTTTTTTTTTTCCAGTGTTGTGAGAAGTGAAGGGGAGAGATAATCTTGCTCTCTTCTCCTTCAGGCCCCCTTCTCCTTCAGACTAATAACTTCCATGAGTTGGTGCTACTCAGCATGAGAGACTATGAAAGCAATCTCACCAAGCTGGGCTGGGCATGAAATTCTGTTTTGAAACTGGACCCACATAGAAGCCCACAGTCAGGGGTGGGGGTATTTGAAATAGTACATTGCTAACGGCTTCAGATTTGGAGTTTTAGCTTTGGATCTTTTCCCAGTGGAGGTAAACATGATTATATACCCTAGCAGGTGTTATATAATCTCTAGTCACATTTGGATTCACTGCTACGTATGTTTGATACTTCCTCTCATACAAAATATTAGAGATTAGTTCTCTTCATCTGTGTAGCTGGGATTTTTTCTCTATAAAATTCAATAACAAGAAAAAATCCAATGCATTTATACTCACAGAAAACCAGTCATGCAAAGCACTCGTTTATGAAAGAGAGATGGTTACACTGAGTCAATACTAATACAATTACCTACTTGAACAAGCTCAGTTACTCAATGCGTTACCTAATTCTGTCTTTTGAGAGTCTTGCTACGTTGTTTTTCTTTTAAGGTTCTCTTTCTGTATGTTTTTATTCTTGTGTTTTCAGGAACCACCAGTAGCTAGAAATGTAGAAGTACACACTGTTGTCATGGAAAACCTGACTTACCTACACAGATATCTTACCATCACTGTAAACAAAAAACAGATGCAAGATTTGCAAACTATATTTACAGCTCTGAGACACAGTAGGCTATTTGGTGGAGCTGGGAAATATTTTTTTCTGTCTGCCAAAACTCTGAAATAACATTTTCTTATTCCCAATAGGACTGAAGTTTTCTTATTCCAAGTGGGACAAAGATTTTGAGAGACAGGGAAATGAGTGGGATAAAAATTGTCTCAATTAAATTTTTAAATTAAAAAAATTAATTCTAGATGACTTCTCATGTTTTACCTTACCCTATTCCAAATGTTTTGCTTCAATTTAATTTTTATGAGTTTTATCACTAAATGGCAAACCATATGGACGTTAAACACTTCTAATTTGGAGAATATGGAAAGAGGAAGATGTTTACTATTTCCTAATAGAAACTGTTTTGAAATTGATATTTTCACATAAACCCTCCAACTTCTGTAGAAATGGTGCTTTCCAAACAAAATATTTATGTTAAAAAGTGTGACTAGTCTAGTTTATCAACAATTCTTAAAAATGAAGATTGTTGGTTTGGAATTACATCTGTGACCCTCTGAAATCAATGGGAATCTTCTACTTTCTAGAGACTGTATTAATTATTTTTCCTAAGTGTTATGTGTCAAGCTCATTAAAAAAAGCCCATATTAAAGCCAAGCTCATATTAAAAAACAACTTTAAAGAGGTTTCATTTCATCTTAGGGACCTACTGAAGTTTACCATAGCCTGACATCGTTGCCCAGGAGCAATGAAACAGGAGCTGGTCTTAACTCTGCATCCAAGGAGTGTGGAAGTGTTGGTTCTTCCCCTTTACTTGTAGTCAGAGGAAGGTACTCCACTGTACTACACCTTTCTGGTTGCACTTGATCCTCCAAATTTGTGGATTATCCCAGTGTGTCGCACTGGTTGCAGTTTGAAGTCACTTCAAAAGACACCAGAATCCAATTGTGATCCACATAGAAGTGAGTGGTAAAGATTCTCCTCTACCACAGCTGTTCATCTCATAATGTACTGTTAGGAGCAAATTTAAGTGTGTGCCATTGTGCATTGCCTGCTTAGCATTCATCTTAAGTTTTCCATAAGATATTTAGTAAATTAAAACTCATATACTCCCTGGAGAACAGAGAAGAAACCCCATTCCTTTTCCAGTCCCCACCTTAATCGCTAAGTTCCAAGTCATACTCTCTCAGGTCCCTGTGAATATCAGTTGTTCTACATAGAGTGGAACAGCTTCAGCAAAGGTGGTGACACAGACATTCAGAGTACTCTATGACTCTGACACTATGGCACTTCCATGGCAAAACAAGCTCAAACCTTTAAGGCAAATGAAGTAACTGGGGCACTTCTGTCCTGGGCTGCATTCAAACTCGGATCCCTATCAGTGAGTTGTTAGGTAAAAACACTTATCAGGAGCATCCAGCAGGCCCAGAAGAGCTCAGCCTTGAACCTAATCCAAAGCAGTTTGGTAGCAGTACACTGGTCACAAGACCATGGTTGGTACTGCTATGCCTTTTTCTGGAGTTAATCATTATTTAGAAATAATGGCTGCAGTGGTTTGGTTTTTGATCAAGCTGAAGGAATGAGGGTAGAGTAGCCCTCATATTTGCTGTGTCACAAGGGGAGTGTGAAGCAGTAACTCTTTGGGAAAGCTACTGCTGGAAGCACCCACTCCATTGCCCTTCAGCTCACCACTGGGAAAGGGCCGGCTTTGCCGAGCTTGGCAGCAACGAGTGTCACTCGGCTGACAACTCAGAAAGCTGGGCTTGGCTCACACACAGCCATTTCCAGATGATGAGCTGGGTCAGCTGAGACATTCACTTTGGGAGTCATAGTAAGATACTCTCAGTTTGAGCAAGGCTACACTGCAGGAGTATCTCCCTCATCTGAAAAAGACATGAAGGCTGGCGTACAGGACGAGGCATGATTAGCACAAGGGAAAAGAAAGAGAGGCATTATATCTTTTGGAGAGAATAGTTTCATTTATTTTGAAGGTTTGGGGGTTTTTTCCTTTATTGTCATGTATCTTTCTGAAGGTTTGGGGTTTTTTTCCTTTATTGTCATGTATCCCATTTGTAGCCAATGGGACTCTATGCTTCCACCCTTTCCCCATTTTTCACATATACTCCATAGAATACACAACTATGGGTGTAACTTAACAGCTGTGCCCAGACTGCATCCCCCTTCTCCAAAGAAGAGGAATCATTACTTTGCAAAAGACTCGGGAATTAGGGACCCTTTTTGAGAGTAAAAAAGTGCCACTAGACACAGGAGGGGACCAATCTCTATTGGGTTACAGGCTAAAAAGAATAGATTCATGGATCAGATGCCTAGCAGTAAGCTTCCCTTCATTGCTTGGATTCTGAGCCATCTGGAGCAGAGCAGTTTGTTTGGTTTGATTTTTTTATCAGGTTGCATGATAAAAATAAGAACAATTCACAGTTCAGTACTGCTGTTTTAGGCAGTACCTAATCTTTCTTGGTGCAGGGAAACAATGAGCTCTTGGCTTCTTTTTTTTAATGTGTCACACACAGGAGAAATTCTTCATGTTTTATACAGTCAGTTGCTGCTAGATTTTTTTCTGCCACTGGCATTCAGTCTTTGTTGTTGGTGCATTTGCCACATCTCTAAGTGCATAATAACAATACGATACATATTAGCAAAAATATAGTGACCTGCCACTATGTAACTTGCTGCTATAGCTGCTGCAAGAACAATTTTATCTTCCTGTTTCTGGTCGAGGGGAGAACTTTTCATAAAACCCCTTAAATTAATCAAATATTCCCAGTGTGCACCTTTTGCTGTCAAACTTTGCTGCTTTTAGGGCAGTGTGCAAGTGTGCAGGGCACTGTTACAGCCTGTGAGTGTGCAGGACACTGTTGTGAACATGGTATGTAATGGAGGAGCTGGGCCACTCCTCTATCACAAAGGGCCACGTCTGACAAGAGCAGAACAGGCTGGAATCAGCTGGAACCAACTGGAACTGGCTGGCACCTGCAGGGTGCAGCCCTTACACTTCCAGACTTGTGGCCTCTGGTCTGTTGGACTCTCTTATCTCCATTAGGACAGCTCTTGGTATCTCTTATCTACACACTGGGACAGCTCTTGGTAACTCATCTCCCAACTGGTTCAGCTTTTCTATTCTCACATCTTCCCATTCGGACAGCTCTTGGACCCCTCACACCTTCTGCTTTATATAGAGATGTGTCATTGGCAGCCTTACAATCCTGCAGTGTTAATCAAACCAAACAGTGGGCTTATTTTGTTTCTAATACACATACAGAGCCTTAATTACTCCAGTATTGTTTTAACTACCTCAGCACTGTTCTTATCTGTTTTACTGCACTTCATTTCATATTACACATTTCCAGTTGGAGGCTTGACAGGAGGCAGAAGCAATCAAACCATATTGTCTTGCAAAACAGTGGGGAAACTGCCATGTCTCTCATGCAAAAGATTAATCATAGACTGTGTGCTGGCTTTGTTAAACAAAAACACATCTCACTTAAACAGCTTAAAAGTTACATCCTGTGTGATGCTGTCAGGGTGGGGGCCAAAAGTCAGATGTCTAAAGAATCGAATCTTTGAAGAAGCACCGGGGTTTTTTTCCCCCCTTGTAAATCGTACCATAAACTGCTGCAGCTGCTCTGGGAGCAGGATGCTTACACGAGGCTGCTGCTGCAGATAGGAAGGACAAACTGTTGCTGGGCAGATTAGTGGGGGAAGCCAGGAGTACTTCAGGTGGAGAAGGAATCCCCTGCTATTGCCAGCTTGAATTTTAGATCCAGACATTATCTCTGGAATATAAGGAGCCTAATTGTGTAACTGCTGCCCTAAAATACCCGCGAGGACCAGGCACTTTATTTCTAGGTCTGACAACGGCTTGGAGAAACCTACATAGGTGCTGCCTCCCTCTTCACTGTGTTTAATCTGAGCAGGTAGGGCTGTGTCCAGAGTTATTAAACAGAAAAAGCAGGAGTAGCAAGACTTGTGACGAGGCAACAAAAGTTTATTTGGAATTTTTACCCACAGATTTATTAAGGAATGCTTCAGAAACACATGAAATCGCTATAGGGACTAATTTTCAATCCAGGAGTGTAACCCCTCCATATTGCATTTAGTGTGGTTCCTCTTGTCCTAAATATCTGAATTGAAGGTAATGCAGCACAGAGGACTGGATTTTTATTAATCTCACCAAAATACAGAGAAATGGTTAAACATAAAAAATTTGCAGGTGGTGGGGAGGAGGCAAATAGAAAGTCCTGGCACAGGGACTTATCCTCTGCTTGCAGGGAATGTGTCTAATCTTCATTAAAAAATTCAAAGCCTGCTTGGCATGGATCCTAGATGTATAGCAGTTTGTTTAGTGATGATGGAAAGCTCACTCTACATTAATTCCTAATGGTTTATTGCAAAATGTTCTGTAATGATGACGTGCTTGAGCTGTTAATTGATTATGAAATGCCTTGAGATCTTTATGAAAAGCATAAGATACAACTATTACTGGATCATGGCGTTCATTAACTTTAAAGAAAATAAATGTGCTGTAATTCCAACTGTCCTGTAAATCTCTTCCATTTGAAAATATTTTTATGTCATCCTTCTTTTCTCTGGTAGTATCAGTGTTTGCTGCTTGTTCAAATTCTAGTACATTCAGGAAGATTAAGGGCCTGAACCAATCTGACTGAAGTCAACCTGAATTGTTCCCACTGAATACAGAGGGAGTCCTTGTTTGCTCTGTCCAAGTCTGAAAAGAAAATCTCTGGAAGCCATGAGACTTTCCAAAGAGAGGGGACGTGAAAATTCTTGTTTCTGAACTGAGAGAACTACTTTATCCTAGAACTGTTCCAAGCTCCCTGCTGTCTTTTGTTGTTAAAAAAATTCCGTATAAATGCTGAGGTGTAGGAGACTGGGACAGTGTTTTCTGTGATAGTATTTTCATCTGGCAAGATCTGGGTACACTTACCCCCTAACCTGGTTTAAAGAGGAGTTTGAATTCTCAGGGTACCACTGAGACGTGGTTAGGTGACACTGGCCAGTGCTCAAGGGCCAATCCAGGAAAGGAGATTAATGAGTGGGATTTTTACCTTGTTCTGAATGGGGCTTAGGGAAGAAGCTTGGCAGTGAGCCTCTGTGTAGGGCTGAATTTCAGCTCCCGTTCTCACACTTGCAGCAAGTCCATCATAAATGGAGAGCTGAGAATTTTTATAATTAATACATTAGAACTAATTTAACTGGAGACATGAAAATTGTATTTTTAAGCATTTTTACCTTATACCATTTCAGAAATAATGCTGTTGCCACCAGTTATTTGGGAGCAAACATGTGTTGCAAAAAAACTTTCAATTTTATCAAAAATAGTGTAGACCCCTAATTTCTGCAGAGCATTCTGTCTAGAGAAGTCAGCAGATTCCTGCATTACTCCAGACCTCAAAAGATGACAGGTAGCACTGGCACTCTGGAAGGTGAAAGTGAATTCTGGATATTCATAAGTAAATTGAAGTAACTGATGTCCTATTGTTCTTTTGCTTTCAATTAAAAAATGAAGAGAGAGAAAATATGAAATCCCCCCAAATGTAATGAAGTGTTTGCATATAAAAAGACCTTTAACTTACATTCTTTGTTCATTGGCAGTCTTTGAAGCCCATAATTCTTTTCTGATGTTAAATTTATTCAGAAAAAAAAATCACATTTCTGGGGAAGTAGAAGTTTGTTTTAAAAATTTATTGTTGTTCATTTATTTTCACAGGATGCAGACCTTTCCAGACACAACAATTGTTTCTAGACACGATCAGAAGAAAAATGTAAGATTCTGTGTTGCTTTGTTTTTTTTTTAAATATCCTAGATAAAGGTTTATAGACACTATATCAGTAGAAAATCTTACTATGGCAGCAAAGGAAATGTGGATGTTTTCAGTTTCTCATCCTGAGTGTGCAGCTTTGTGACTAGATAACCATGAACAAATGACTTATTATATCAAGGATTAAAGTTAGTGTTATTTCTACTGGTGTAAACCTGGAATAACTCCACAGAAGTCAATGGACTTACAATGCTAATCCAATATTGTTTCATCATCTGTAAAAGAGGTTAATGACATTATCCTCTCTTGGGGAACATGTCAAGGATATTTAGTTAATGTTGACTCTGTAAAATGCTAATTAATTGTTAGTGCAAAATTTGTACTTTACAGGTGAAAGAAACAGCGCACAAGGTATTCATGCTTAACCCACTCTGCTAAAGATAGATTGGCTTTCATTACAACATCTCAAACAATTTTCCCATTATCTCTTTCATTTGGGAGGCAAGACTGATCCATTCTATTAGGAAAGCAACCAGATGCATGTAAATAAATTAACACCAAAAGATTACCAAGCGTAGCATGTGCATATGTTCTACACTATGCAGCTTGCTTGTGTACCAGTCCAAGGAGAACATTGTAAATTTAAAATAAGCAGCTTTGATTCTGCTAACTAATTTGTTGTTATATATAGACTGAGAGAGAATAAAATATACACAGACAAAATGGTGGACAGATAAATAATTTCTGCCAGAAACGATCTGCAGCTTTCAGGCAATCCTTTTAACATTTTTCTGTCTCATTATTTCTGTATATAAATGAGAAGTGTCTTTGTGAGAAGCAGCATGAAAGCCCTGGTATATGTCTTTCCAATGCAAAGAGAAACATGACCGTAATTCTTAGTAACTCAGAATTAGCAATTTATGAACTACTCATGGGACACTGTCACAAAGCAAGTAGAAGCATGCAAAACTGCAATAGCAGTAATTTCCACCCCTGTTCTGAGGTTCATGCTGGTAATTCTCAATGCATTTTTCACAAATGGGTGCATAATTCCCATTTTGCAGATGTGGAAAGGGATGGCCCTGGGGCAAGTGCCTTGCCTGAACAAAACAGCAGTGAAGGAGGTGCGAGGAAGCCATTGCAGCTGCGTGCAGAGAAGAAGAGGGCAGGAGTAGGGGTTGCATTTCCAGCAGCAGGCATCCCACAGAGCCGCTCCCATACCCACTTTCTCACACGGAAAGAGAAACTTGGCCTACCAGCTCCCATCATCTATCCCCTGACATTAGATTAAAGGTAGAGGACAGAAGGATACCACATAAAATAGCATCAAGGAGCTCTTCCTTATGAATGACCAACTCAAGTGTTGGGATCTCCTGCATTTTTTCAGGTGCTACGCTTTTCAACAGTGTGTTAACACCAATGTTTTGCACTGCATCTTCAACAACAACCTGCCAGTCTCCTTGTGTTATCCCCTCTACTAGTGCTGCAGTGATGAGGAGGCTGATTGAACAGCTCTCATGTTCTCATCTTTCCAGGGGAAATCTTTCTCTTGAATCAAGTCTGTAGGACACATCTTTCCAGCATAAACCAGCTCCGGTTTCTGTTCAGTCTGCAAGGACTGGTGAAAACAGACAGTAATGGTTAAAGCTTCCTTCTGTCTTCTTCTGTGTCCACTGAGATAATATTTCCAGAGAAAAACATTTTTAACCAGTTCTGTATTAACCAATAATATTTTTACATGGAACTCTTGAACTGGCTGTGTAGTTGAGTGCCTTTGGGCACCAGCTGCCAAGTGTTTACCCAGGATTTCAAGCTGGCTTGCTCCATTCATGCCATGACAGCTACACTGCTACTGGTTCCTCAGTCATCATGATACACAGCCTGGGTTTATTAACATGACATAGAACATGGTAGACATACCTTTGTTGCCAAAACATTTGCCAAGGAAAACCCAAAAATTCTACAACAATCACTGGAAATCATACTCTGAGAAAACATTTTATTTCCAAAATTAGGTTTTTATATATTCACATGTTAAAAGGAAAAACAGCAACAATATTTCCTATAAAGTTTTAATTTAGAAAAGAAAATAATCAAGTAACTTTTTCCATAGCCTCTATAAATTAACAATAGCACTGGTTTGGCCAACTTGTCCTTAAAATGAGTTCATTAAATCTAATTGTACACACTGTATAGCAAAGAATCATATGAAAAAATCTCTGAGTTTTATGCCCAATTAAAAGAATACTCTGCGGTGTTCAGCACTGATTCCAGTGGTGGATGTCTGCCAAGACACATTTAACTAAAATTAATACACTTCGAGATAGAATCAGCCCTGACAACAGGGAAGTAATCTATTAGAGGCAATAACTCAAAGATCACAGCAAAATAGCATGTTAAAAGAAATCATAAACTTGGGAAAATGTCAATTTTTATTAAAATTTATTATCTCTGATTTAAACAGATGGCTTAGTAGAAGAGATTAAAATATTTTTAAGATTTTGTAACATGACCGTAGTGAATCAAAATGAATGAACACATGCCTTGCAAGTAGAAAACAGGGCTAATATTCTCCCCTACAGTCAAAAGCAAAGCAAAAATGCACAACTAAATAATGTGAGGATGAGCTCCAGAGTGCCTATTTATGCATCACGAAGTCTGGACTCAGCAGGGGAACCCAAATAACTAAATGATACATGTCAGCTCCATATTCCCAGAGAAAATAATTAGACACCGTGCAGGGTAGCCCAGAATGCCACACAACAAGGGCTTAGTGGCTGGCCAGTATGAGATCCTCAGGATTACAGGTGTCTGAGCAGCCCCCTGTTCCAGCACCTCAGAGCTTCTTTCTGCTCAGGACACACTGCACAGAGCCTTCCCCCCACTGCAGCAACCTAGCTGAGCATGGCTCATTCTTTCCAGGTGAATGGAATGGCTGAAGGACAAACCTAACCTGGAGTCTCGACTCATTCATTCACTTAGAAAGTTCATCTCATGACTGCCTGATGTAAAATGCAACAATCATTCTAAGCACAGCAGAGAATTCAGGCTTGGCATGATTTCCAGGGCCCCTCATCTTTCTCCCTGGCACTGCCCTTGCTTTCTTTCCAGTCTCATTCCTGGATGTGCAGCAGCCCCTTTGGCACAGGATGTGCCCCTAAAAGACTTTTCTAGCCCAAGACAGGGCATTTTCAGGTTAAGGATTAACCCCAGATCTCCACTGCCCTGGGTAACTGCTTTGACCACTAAGCAACAGGTCTGAAGAAGTAAAAGCAGCATCACTTCTGTAAAGGGTAACTTGGCTGTCATGCTTTACACTGAAAAAATACAGTCCTTATGTGATATATATTTAAGTTTATAGCTCACATAGTCACTTCAGGTTGCATCATGGTGGACTTCTATACTCACTTCCACAGAAAGAGCAATACACAGAAGTCTCATTTCAAGTGTTGAGAGACCTTCCAAGTCAAGTAGGAGCACGCCATCTCCAAGAGTAGGTTTTCTGTGGAACATGGGATTTTGAAGGTGAATTTCTTTTGTTCTTCCCAACTTCCTGTCTGTAGGCACTGAAGGGATGTCCCTAGAATTGCTCCTGGCTGCAAAGCATGATACCAGCTATGGGGCAGTTGCAACCAAAGGACAAACATGAGTTTCATACTTAAAACTTTACCTCCACCCTCCACAACTCTCGTCACATTCTGTTAGCTCAGTTCCCAGTCTATATGGTCTGAAATGGACACTATATGCTTCAATATACTTGTCAAATGCCTTCCCTCTGTGGATCAGGATTTCTCAGAACAAAACCTCATATTAAATCTTTAGTATTTTAGAGTAGAGATTAAAAGACCACATGCAGTGGTAGCTAGCAAGCAAACAACTTGTGAAACTTATGTTTTCAGTAAATCTGCATATTTGTGTGTCTCCCATCACTGCAGTACCTGAAGGATTTATTGCCTTTATATAGCATTAGTATTAACCTAATTTTATACTGATCACTGAAGCTCAGCTTTTTGAGTCCCAGACCAGTGTCTTCCAGTAGCTCAGGCATTCTAACTCGATTATTGTTTTTTCTGCCAGTGTTGCTTTTCTAGAAATAAAATCAAGAACATAAACATTGTCTAATTCTGACTCCTTCATTCTTAAACCAGTGCTCATTTCCATGGAATAAAAATTAACTTTTGGCAGAGGACTGAGCAGCAGACCTAAGCATATTGACAAGCACTGATTGGCCATGCATGCAAAGAATTCAACCTTGGCCAGTCTTTTTCATCCAAACAATCTCAGTGTCTTTCACTGATTTTGCCTGGCTGTTCCCTGCCACCTGCACTGGAATGAGATGCCTGACCAGGCAACCCAGCCTATCTGAAGGGAAGTTAACAGATAATGTGCAATAAAGCTTTATTGTTTCCCCAGTATGTGTTTACTCTGTATCACAGAGAATCCATTTGTCAAATATTAATTGAATTCTCCAACATTTGGCATATTTGCATAAGTATTATGAGATAGAGCATTATCTCCCTTGGTGTTATACCCATTTCCTTTAGATGGTCTTTCTTTGATCCATTAATCATGTTTCCTGTATCCTCCCACAGAAACTTAATTGCTCACATCCTGTAGAACCCACTCACAAAGAAAGAAATTAGCTCTATGTAAATCTAAGGTTATTACCTTGCCTCTATAAATGTAAAACAATTAAATTATCCTCTGAAAAGGACAGTGATAAAATTCCAGATGAGCCTTGATCACCCAAAGAAGCAGATTGAAGTGATTTTATTGGACCAGTGGGGAAAAGGGTGGTTTTGCTCTGCCAAGGACAATACTGGGACAAATGATACTGCTGCCTATGTCTGTCTCTGCTACTGCTGCTGTCCCCTCTACTGACTTCAGTATTAATTTAATATCTGAAACAAATGGTTAGATTCAACAGATGCCTCCAATTTTAGGGTTGATGTACACTCACACTGGTGAGTACATCACCTGGGCTCTGCTGGAACCTCAAAGTATGATCTAAAGATGTGAGCACACTGTTAGGGAACCAGGTAAAGTCAAAGGTGCAGCTGTCCAGCTGTCTTATTAGGAAATACTGAGAAAAGGAATATATTTTGAATTCCACCTCTCAGATGCGTAGGGATATGACTTTCACAATATATATCTTTAGTCTCAAACATCTACTAAATATTGGAATCCACATGAAAAACCAAAAAAGCCTTCTTGATACACTAGATAGTGATGTATTTATACCTATATATATATATATATAAAAAGACATAATTCCTGAATCTTGTTTGAGTTTAGATTTTGAGCCTTTCAGTCCTGTCAACATCAGAAGAGTTTGGGCATATAAAGATCAGCAAATCTAGAAGCTCGTGGATCTTTAGCATTGAAAAATGCTAACAGCTTCTAGACTTTAGTAGCTTAGCAAGGCTCTCAGGATCAGGATTCTGGGATTTAGTTCCATTTATCAGATTTATCCCAAAACGCCTAAGCCAACATTACAGGCACAGAAATCTCTCATCTTGTACAAAACAGAAGCCAAGACTCCAGTTTACCAAACTACCATCTAAATAATTGATAGCTTCCTTACACATTTGTTCTCCTCAGACTTGACTCTAAGTTTAATTTTTTTGTAATCACTAAAGACCCGTTGTTCTTTCACCTTTCCTTGGTTTTTATAATATTTAGCAAAATTATGACAGAAAATGTCTCCATGTCTTTAGAGAGATTGGTTTCTGTTAAAGAGTAAAATGGGAGCAGTAAGAACCAGTATATCCCTACTCCATGTTCACTGCTTTCTTCTGAATTCATTTGTTCTCTTTTCAGCTTTTTCAAATATCTTCTCTTGGTGCAAATTCATTCTCACTTCTTGTAAATTTTTCTTTACCACCCATTTCTTTTGTAAGGCTCTCTTCGGATGAAACATATTTCATCCATAAAGTCTTTTAATGACTTCATCTGTATAATCAGTTTCTTTCTACTAAAGAAAACATCAAAGTTAATCTGCAGTAGAAGTGTAATCTGCTATATCACAAGTCTGTCTGATCATACAGTCTCTTTGATTTACAGCATGAAGGTCTTGATCAAACCAGGATCCACTCTTTTGCACTGTGAACACTTCTGCTGGTATTTCATAAACAATATTAAGATGTTATAACAGCTGTCCAAGAACAATGACATGTACTTTCCCAAGAGGAGACCTGCAACCTGTGTCATATCCTGTATGTCACCCACTGTACAGGTGAGTTGTCAGAGAGATAGCAGAAGCCAGCATTAAGGAAAGGAAGTATCTAACACACATTTTTAATTGCTTTATGTATAAATGACTACTAAGACACCAAAAAGGATTCTGGGCTTCTGGGTTTGAATTAGTCAATATATTGGCAGGTCCTGACAATTTCATTTTTTAGGATTTTATCCACAACCTTAATTAAACGTCTTCTTTGGAGACTTGTAGACTTAAAGCCGAAAGCTATTCTTCAGGATGTCTTTGCATTAATTTTTTTGTTTATGGCACAGCATTTGGATGCCCATCTGAGAGAAACTGAAGCTTGTGAAAATTCCCATGCCTCCTCTATAAAATGTAATAAACATAATCCATCAAATGAAGGGGGCAAACAATACAGAATAAGTCAAATTAGGTTGGAGAAAAAGTAATCATTTTGAAATTAGAAAAAAAACCCTCGTTTTTTCCTTTCACCTTTACTACATGCTGAAAATACAATGCTTACTAACAATGTAGCACTAAACTAAAAAAGCATTTTTCGTCACATAAGGAGGGCTTTCCCTACAATGCAAAATTTTAAGCCATTTAAGAGATCTTGCTGGAGTAGAATCTGTTATTTAACAAAAATGTCAGAAAATCCAGTTTTCTGCTTGAAACTACTTGCAATAAAGAAAGGAATGTTCAATATAGTTTCTGAAATTAAATAAAAGGAGATATTAGAAGTAGCAGCTCAGGAAGGTTAGCCAAACATGATATGGCACAGTAGTTGAGAAAAGCTGGCAAAGACCAGCTGTAAACTCACTGGACTGAGCATAATTGGCCTATTAGTGCACATAGTTACTATGCATATTTTAAGAACTGGAGAAAATTCTGTGTATGGTTCCCATATATTTTAGAAGGCTGAATGCAGGTTACAAGAATTTTAGCAAACGAATGTGCACACACCAAGTTTTCTTCATAGAAGTCTACACATGCTGGCATCACTGAGTAATTAGGCAGACTGGTTCTGAGGATATACAATAGGTACACAAGGCTCCTTTTTGTCTGTAAAAACCTGAATCCAGCTCAGTTCTGTTGGCTTCAAGGTTTGGGAGAGTTCATGTGTTTGAGAGCCCATTTTAAAATGACCTCAGGCAGCATGGTGGTTCATGCATGACTGATAAGTTCTTAGTCACTTGTTGCTGCTCATACCACCCCAAGGCTGGTTGTTTTCCAGTGACCCAAATCATTAAGCTGAGCTAAGGATGCTGGGTGAAATCCCAGGAGCATTTGTGACAGAGAATGAGGCTGGTTTCCTAATAAGAACTTCTAGATCAATGTCATAGGGCAGCCTGCCTTTTTTTTTCTCTGTAAGACAACATCATATATGTCCAAAACCACATCTGAATTTACAGACATTTCCTTCCAGAACAATAATTTTAGGCTGTACACTGTATTTAATTACACATAATTATCCTTCTGCCAGCTACATAGCCTTTTATTCCTCATATTTTACTTCTTTTTTAATTTCTTTTTTTAAACTACAGAATCTTTATTTTGGACAGAATCTGCACCTTGAGAATTTATCAGACACAGCTCTGGATACAGTTGCTTTGGTACTGAAAAGCGTAGCTTTGCAGCTTTCTATTACATGACACAGAGTATAATAACAAAAGCTATTCTTCCACATCTGTCAAGAAAATTTATCTCCAAATCAGTCTCAGGCAGAAACTATTATAGGCTGTGCTTGCACAGGCTGACCATGGTAGATTAGTCAGCCTCCAAAATAAAGATTAGCCCTTCTTCCTTCTTAGGAAACTCCCTGTCTTTTTGCAAAGCTTACACATGAACATACTTATTGCAAACTATTTAACTAAAGCACTTTGCAGTTTTGGAAATGTATGAACTGCAGGATTACAAACATTTGTAAAACCACATCCTGTCAGCTCCTGGCAGTCACAATAATTAGACATCAGGTGCCAGGTGCTAAAAGAGAACAGCATGGGAGAAGTAATCACACATCAAACTAAAATGAACCATAGGGGAACTTTTAAGATTATATGACAGTGTGGGATGTGACATTGAGGAATACTGAATGCAGAGAAAGGCCAGTTCAGACTGAGATAAATTCTCATTTCATTCTGATACTTCAGTTATCAGCAAGGAGACTAGAAGCAGAAAACTGCAGTAATGTATAATGATGTGTTAGAGGACTCAAGGCAGGGGGATTTCATGTCTGAATATGACATGTTTTTTAAAGCTCTTCCTTCAGGGTCTTTCAAGGAGAATACTTAATCCATGCAGGGTGCCAAGTCCTGTGCAAGGGTGAGCTGTCAGATGTTTGTACTGTTCCATTACTAGCTTGCAGAAAACCTTTAAAACCAGGGCTTCCCTGCTAAAGATGCAGAAAAGCCTACAAAGTCATCTTTCCCTTGAGCAAATGAGAGACATGAGTGGACAGTGAAGAATTTCTGATGAAGAAAGGAGCAAGTGTTCCTGTGTGGCAGTAAAAGATATAGGTTGCTTATGCTGGTCTGCTTGACCTGCCCATGAGACAGGGAATATTTTCCCTCAGGCCACTCAAGGTCAAGTCCAGCCTCACATTCAGACCAAAGGGCCCCACAGACCACACCAAGGCAAGGTGCCTGTGCCAAAATCTCTTGCAATGGTTCACCTACCGATGGAATAAACCTCTGTGATAGGGAAGTACAAACAGTCTGCTCTCAAAAGACATTTTCTGGAGCAGCACAAGGCCTGTACTGTAATTTGAACTCCTGACTGTGCACTGCAGGCCAGCTCATCAGTGGCTTTCACAGTCATACAACCCCTCTTCAACCTCAAATGCATTAAATTAATATGATTTCTTTCAAATCTGTGTTTTCATGTAAATTCACTCTGAGACATTTTTTACATATGAAATTCAAATTTTCCAGTGGCTATCTTGGGACCTTGTAGATAATTCCTGCAAGTGTAATTTCTTTTCCTCAAGAGGAATGTGATCAATAATTGAAGCTCAGTACCTCCAGTTTCATATATCCCTGACTAAATGCACCAGTACTGCTGCATCACTATTCACCTTTCATAAAAGGAACACCATCTACTTCTCAGAGGGAAGGAATTAATGCAAGTCTGTAATACTGTAATTCAAGTGTGTGTAGTAAAAAGTAGAAAACATTACAGTATTAAAATTCCTGGTTTTCAGTTTATGCATGTAAATTAAGTAGTAGCAGAAATAATTCTGCAAGACAATGACAGAAATCACCCTTGAAACAAAATACTTACCCAGCACATATTGGTTTCATAATAGCCCTTTTATTCAACAGTATAATTGAGGAGCATATATTTGACCTCTTTCACATTTTATAAGTAGAGGATTAAAATCCATAAGCTCAATTACTCTCTTAATAGACTATCTTGACTTTTTTTTTCACCTGTTGACCTGCAGGATAAAGCTATTTACAAGTGATGTTATTGAGGAGAACATTGCCATAATGAAAATGCTGAAGGACAAAAAAATCCGATAAGGAGACTAGAGAACACATTTGGAAGTGCACTTCTCAAGTCTAATTTATTCAATAGGCATACTGTGAAACAACTGTGTGCCTAATGTACAATCAGGTATTAACTTGGTGTCAGCTATTCCAGTCAGTAGTTTGCAGCAGGCACTTGTCAGAAAGCAAAATTCTGTGAACAAGAAGGTAGTTGAGCAGTGAAATGCAGAAGGCAGGGAAGAAAGCACATTAAGTTGCTATGTTAACTCTTTTCCTTATGCTGATGTCTTTTCTCTTGCAATTCTGTATTTTTTTTAGTCTATTTCCTGCACAGTCATGTATCTGCATGCACCAAACCACTAAATTTTACTGAGTAATCTCAGCCCTCCTGGTTTCAGTCCTGTAGGGCATAATATGGTGGGTTACTATGACAGTTAGCTCCTAGTATAAAATATATTTTTCCTTTTTCTATAAGAAATTGCCAAAAAAGTAATTATATTTTGCACACAAGTTTCATCACAAGACAATTGATGATCTCCTTTGTGCCTGGTCTGTTTTAAAGTCACAAACATTTATTTCATTTTTGTAGCAGCAGCTCAGACCCTTGGAATGTGCTCCATGCAAAGAAACAGACTAACACAGCCTCTCTTGCCTCATCTGTATGTGTAGCAGAATTGTTTCCCTCAATACAAATAAAATTTACATTCCTCATAAATCAAGGTTATCTGATGTCTCCACTTTCAAATCCTAGCTGCTGCAAATCTTACACGATAAATGGCTCCTTTAAGAAAGAAAGCTGAAGCATGAGGAAGAATCATAGAATAGTTTGGATTAGATGGGACCTTGTAGATCGTCTGGTTGCAACCCCTCTGCAATGGGCAGGGACACCTTCTACTAGACCAGGTTCCTCAAAACCCCATCCAGCCTGGTCTTGGGGGATCCAGCTTCCAGGGATGGGGCAGCCACAGGCAACCTGGGCAACCCAGGTTCCTCAAAACCCCATCCAGCCTGGTCTTGGGGGATCCAGCTTCCAGGGATGGGGCAGCCACAGCTTCTCTGGGCAACCTGTGCCAGTGCCTCAGCACCCTCACACTAAAAAACTTCCTCCTAATGTTTAATCTGAACCCATTCTCTTTTTGTTTAAATCCATTACCCTCCTTGATCGGTCATTTCATGCTGCCAGCAAAGATGCAAGCACTACATCAGACTTACAAGGGGCAGACGTCAGTTAAAAATTAGGTTTATAAAGGAAAGGCTTAGCTACAAGGCTAAGGCAGCAACACAGATGTGCCCATTGTAGAAGCCATGAAAAAGCCTAGAAGACAGGCAGAGCAGCACTACACGTACAGGGCACTGCCACAGCCTGAATGGGGTTGGAAATAAATGATCTTCGGGGTCCCCTATCCAGGCCAAACCATTTTATAATTCTATGAGACTCCTTCTACTGACACAGTGCAACCAAAAACCTCTGAACGGGAAAGCTGCATAGAAGTAACACTAGTGAGGCAGAACTAGCAGGATTCAGTTTTATTCCGCTCTCTTAGCGTTTCAAGCTCGGCCAGTGATTGCCCCTCCCATGCGAGCACTCGGTAACTCCGACTGCGGGCTCCTGGGGCGATGTTGGGAGTGAGCCGGGGTGACGAACCCCTCCCCTGCATATATTTCTCCACGTGCGCGCTGAGACTGCCGCGTTAGGCGAGCAAGGCATTGCCCGCACCTAAATGGGCCGTAGGGAAGAGGCCGACCAGCATGAAAGAACCCCAAGGGCGCAGAGGCTGACCAGCATGAGAGTACGACCAAGAGGGCCACACCGCACACATACCTTTCCACCCTACCCCACACAGCGCCGGCTTTATATTGGGCGCGCGCGCCCCCCGCCGCCGTCCCGAGTCCCAATTGGCCACCGCGAGACGGAGGCGGGGCTAGAACAGCCGGGCGGGCGATAGCGCATGCGCTATTGGCGGCTCGTTGGGGGCGCGGCGTCACGTGGCGGGGGCGGTGGCCGTTGGCGCCTCAGCGACCGGCGGGGCCCACGCGGCGGTGGCGGGTGCGTGACGGGCGGCTCTCCCTCTCCCTCTCCCTCGTCTTCCTTTATTCCCTTTCCCCGCTGTTTTACTTTCTCAGCTCGGGCGGATCCAGGTGCGGCCCCAACGGGGTCTCCCGGTGACTGGCGGGAGCGGCCCGGCGGACCCGGGGCCCGCTCCGGCCCGCTCCGCCCGCGTTGTGCTGTGGCTGAGCCCGGGGAAGCGCGGCATTCGCAATCTCGGCCTCTGCTCTTATCCTTTGGATCCAGGCTTTGCATTGGTTATCCTCAACATTTTTCCCTTTTTAGGTGTGTGTGTGTGTGTGTGTGTGCGTGCGTGTGCCTGTGAGAGAGAGAATATAGTAATTTGCTACTTAATTTTGTGCCTTGATAAACTTCTGTGGCTCATCGGGTGACTGAGGGAGGGCTGGCAGGATCCAGGATGCTGCTGTCCTTCTTTATGCTGTAAAGAGCTTCGGATTCATTGCTTTAATAATCCTTTACCGAAAATATCTCACGGATCTTTGGCTTTACATATCACCTGATTTCTTTACAGTGTTGTTTTTTTATCTGTGATACTGTGTCTCTAAATATACCAAGATCAGTATAGATGATGCTGAAAAGAATTGTTTCCTGGTATATCGTGTTGGTTAAACTCTTTAGTGCTATATGAATTGCTCACTAGTTTTTTTTTAGAATTTGCAGTGGCTTTTGAAAGTCTTTTTGCTTGTTTTGTGCGAATATTTTCAGGGTTATAAATATTTAAAGATCCAGTAAAAATCTTACTTGATTTGGGGGCAGGGGAATTTTAGACTTTCACAGTAAAATCTTGAGGGAAATAAAATTTGAAATTGTCTTCTCAGGAAAACTTGAATAAAAAATCGTTAGTGAGCAGTTTCAGCTTTCCAGTGAAATGCTTGGTACGCAGGCTGTTGCTGGAGTTACAGAGTCTGTAGGTAGAAAACCTTGGAGTGCAGCCAAAAACACCAACAAAATTACTGTTGTATCTTGCATCTTCTCTACAACAGTTTTGAGAGTAATTCAGTACAACTCACCGGAGTGACCAGCCTGCTTTACTGTGGGGTGTGCTTTTCGGTAGTTGGTGGGTTTGTTTTTAAGTCTTCCTGGGAGCGGAATGGTGCACACCCTTCATTTTGCAAATGTTGGTGCCTGGTCCACAGAGTAGACTGTGAATGTCATTCTGTTGCAGTGTTTGGAAGTTCAAAAGCATTATCTTTTGTGACTGTGACAAAGACAGAGCCAATGCTGTTGATTACAGTTGAGTCATTGAGGTTGGAAAAGACTTCTGAGATCAAGTCCAGCCTTCAGCTGGGACAGATGTGAACAGTTGTAGCTCTCACATGCAGATACCACGATAGAGTTACAACATTATGGTGGTATTCCTGTTTGTAAAGGAGAGGTGCCTTCATTCCACCTCTTTTCTCTGCTGTGCTGGGGAGAACAGCACCCCAGAGTCTCCTAATATCCCAGAATAATCACTGCTACAGACAGGGCAAACTTCAAGGTGTTTGTATAGGTGTTTTGCTAGTATCATTTATGCACAATTTCTCTTTTTCTTTGCATTGTTCTCACAGAAGTTGATTATTCAGCATATCCAAAGATGAAGAGGAAACTTGCAACAGCTGGGACATTGAGGCTTAGTCCTAATGAAGAAGCCATGTTTCTGAAAGAAGAATCCGAAAGAAGAAGAAAACTAAGGTTACAGCAGGTATGCCTGTATTTTTCCATGTGTTGTATTTCATTTGATGATGTAACAAATAATGTAGGAAAAGTAACTGAAAAGATTATTTCCTGTAAGCTAAATTTCAAGGTGATAGTATTGTAGAATGGTGAATTTTTTTATGTTGGAAAAGACCCTTGAGATCGTCCAGCTATTAATCCAGCACTGCCAAGTCCACTACTAAATCATGTCCCTAAGTGCCACATCTTCATGTCTTTTGAACTTTTCAAGGGGTGGTGACTCAACCACTTCCCTGGGCAGTTTGTTCCAGTGCTTCACAACATTTTCTGTAAAAAAAAAAAAAATTGCCTAAAATACAAAGTGGAAAATAATAAACTATGTTTACTAAGTAATACAAAGTGGAAAATAATAAACTATGTTTACTAAGTTTTTGGTATAGTTGATTTTTTTTTTTAGGTCTTGAATTGTAATAGGAACCTTTCATAGATTATTGTGTTGTATTTTTGGAGGGAAGGATATTCCAAGCAGTGTTTGCAGTTTGTCACTTGTATGTCATTTTTTGGACTACAACCAGAATGTTTAATTAAGGTTAGATTTATTATTTTAGATATTGATTTTGGAAAAAGGTAACAGCAACCTGAAAGTATTTTCTGGACAGATTGGAATGGAGTAGTAGCTGAGATGGAAGGAGGGTAAACTGTGTTGTGGAAAATCTTGCTGCAAAAAATATTATGCTTTTCTTGAATTGCTGATAAATATGAATGCTATTTCTACAGGTCAGAGAGCAGCAGAAGTATATCTCCTGCCAGATAAGGCAGAAGGTAAAGCAGAGAAGAGAAGAACAACTGCATCAGTTAGAGGAGGCACTGAGAGCTGAATGGCAGAAGGCACAGGATGAGAAGATGAAAGCCCTGGAAGAACTGTATCTATCAAGCTTAAGAGCGATTGGGGAGAGTCACCGACAGGCCAAGGAAAATGTAAGTGAGCTTTATGATTGTGTCATGGTTTCACCCCAGCCATCAGCCAAGCACCAGGCAGCTGCTTGCTCACTCCCTCACCAGTGGGATCAGGGAGAGAATCAGAAGGGTAAAACCCAGAAAACTCATGGGTTGAGATATAGACAGTTCAATAGGGAAAGCAAAAGCCACACACAGAGCCAAGCAAAATGAGGAATTCATTCACATCTTCCCATGGGCAGGCAGGTGTTTAGCCATCTCCAGGACAGCAGGGACCCATCATGTGTAATGGTTACTTGAGGAAGACGAACACCATCACTCTAAACATCTCCCCCTTCCTCCTTCATTCCCCGCCTTTATGTACTGAGCATGATGCCATATGGTCTGGAATATCTCTTTGGTCAGTTGGGCTCACCTGTCCTGGCTGTGTCCCCTCCCAGGCTCCCATGTACCCCCCACTCTCTCACCAGTGTGGTGGCACAAAGAGCAGAAAAGGCCTTGGCTCTGTGTGAGCCCTGCTCAGCAATAGCAAAAACATTTCTATATTATCAACCCTGTGTTCAGCACAAATCCACAGCACAGCCTCATACCAGCCACTGTGAAGAAAGTAATTTCTATTCCAGCCAATACCAGCAGATATTGTCAGAGCCAATTTCAGTGTTTTAGAAATACCAAAATTGCTGTTTGGTTGGTTTTTCCATTGACATTCCTGATTTTGAAGTCCTGATATCTAAATAGACAACTTTTTAAGCAAGGAAGCTTTTTAGAAGTGATTATGTACTTTTTTGCAGGTATCATCCCACAAGATAGTCTATGGGCCTATCTGTGAAGGCTTTTGCTGGGCAGACTTTAATGTTACTTTGATTGTATTAGCTTGTATGATCATGTACGTTTCTACTTCACTAAATTGTACATAATGACTCAGTATGTTAATTATGCCAGTAATACAGTAATTTTTTTCTCCACCATGGATCTTTTCTATGGTTTAAGAAAATCCACTTAACATTTTTTTTCCCTTCAGTGCACCAGTGACATGGAAAGCCTTGTCAGGGGCTTCAGAGGCCTTTGCCTGGACTGCAAATGGGTGTCACTTTTTAATTCTGTGCCTAGAAACTGGTTTCACTCTCTTTAAAATCCTGTAACTTGTGTAGACTCTGCTTGAGAGATCATTGAGATTGCTGGGTAGAATTTTTCTATAGGTTTGACTCTGAATCAGATTTACAGAAACCAGCCAAAGACTTACATGGATTTTGCAAAGTAGCTTACTTCCTGAATTAGTCAGGATCTTTAAACCCAAGTAAAATAGCATTATGCTTTTCCATTTATCCATGTCTTTTCTTTCTTTTCTTTTTTAAAGTCCTTTCCAATGCTAGGATAGGTGAGTTAGCGAAAAACTTGTGGTACCAGTGTTGTAGGAACAGAGAACTAATAATGAATGTCTCTGTTGATAACTGGAGGGTAATAACACTCTTCTTCTACATAGTTTAGTCTGCATTTGCTACAGGCTTTTTAAATAACTGTGTTTAATTATCTTTTTCTTCAAACTGATACAGAAGAAGCTAGGATTTCTACATCAATATTTGGTTAAATTGGCTGAGAGATGTGGCAGGTTCACTGCTGTTCTTGGCGAAGAAGAAGAAAATAAAGATGGCAGAGAAGGAAAAGTTATTAGAGTATTTTAACCTTAACACAGTAGAAAGTAGTTTTGTGGTTGTGCTTCTTACCAGCAGTATCTAATTTTAAATATCATACTGATAGTATGAGATGTGAGTAAAATTCTGTATTAAGTGATGACAATATTTTAATGTTAAGGAGCCTGACTTAAAAGCTCTGGCGAAGCAAGCAGAAGAAAGGAAACAAAGAGCAGAGATGAGACATAGAAAAGCTCTGATAGAGCAGAAGCACCAAAAAGAAAAATTACTTCATGAGCAAGCCAGGTATGCAATAGTTATTTTGTTTTATTAAGAATGAACTTTACAGTGTCACAAGGTGAAAGGCAAAAATGTTGATGCTTCTTGCTTGGAGCTTTTTCAGTCTTGAAATGTTATGGGTTAGAGAATTAATGCTCATGGACAAAGCTTGTGGCTTTTGATAAAAACTGTATCTTTAAAACCAAGACAAGAATGTCAGATATTCAGGCTGGCTTTATAGATTCTCCAGGAGTTCAGTGACATATGAAATAAAATGTTGTCAGGCCAGTTCCTGATGGAGAGTTAACCAACTGCAAAAAGGACCTAGTGCATTTGTCATGGTCTTCTTCAGTTTTTTTTTATTAAGCAGATTGGACCAAACTTGGGCTGGTATGGAATATGGTCTGTCTCCTCTTGGGCATAGTTACACCTGAGTAGGGCTAAGACCTGTAAATTAAGTAGTGAGCTGTATCTCCACTCAAACAATTAAAGTGTGTTGGAAGTGCACAATGCTTTCTGGAAACTTAGGTCAGAAGCAGAGATTTTGCATTGCTTTTGGGGTGCTTGTATATATGAACATTTTTGCATAACTTGAAGAAGGTAATTTTTAATGCTGCCTTCCAGCCAAGTTCTGTTGTCTTTTTAATATGCTTCCCCAGCATTGGGGAAGCATATTCCCTAGCCCAGCCGTTGAGTGCAGGTACTTAGGAATCTGATTTCAGGTTTACCTTTTATTTTGCACTGTTCTGTCACTGTTGCTTGAATAATTTTCTGTCTCTCTTCTCTTTTGTGTTTGTTTTGTTTTTGTCCCCCAAGACGAGCAGATGCACGTAAACATGCTCTGGAAGTGGAAAGACAAAGAGCAGCCAAAGTTGCAAGCCTGCCACCTCCTCCACCACGTCCTTTTGAGGTATGTATCTGTAAAACAACAATGATCACAGTTTCAGGGGTCCCATGTATATTTATTGCTCTGACTCCTCGCAGCAGGACATCCAGAGTTGGTGTTTGCATATATAAGGAGAGTGGTTCAGCAAAAACCGAGAGAATGAATTCATTAGATATTAGCAGATTTCTTGCTACTAAGCTTAGGTACTTCATTGATCTCTTGTTATATGTGAATTTTATTTCTTGTAATCAGGCTCTTATTTTTGTAGGTAATGTGTCCTTTTAAACTTTCATCATATCTCATTTTCTTCTAGTAGCCTCAGTGATATGAGACTTTACAGTGATCTCTCTCAGCATGTACTTTACATGCCTCCTCAGCCTGCTGTCATACTGATGCAGTTAGCAGCATTTTGTTTAGTTCTGAAATAAAGACAATTCTGTTTTTTTAGCTGTGGGGCAGCTTTGTTGTTTTTTTCTCCCTTTACTTTCTTTTTCTTGTAGAGAGTACTAAATAAAGGGGAAGCTCTTTAATTTTGATAGGAAACCATCACCTAAGTATGTTGGGGAGGCTGCAGCCTTTTGAGGTGTGGCTTTGTACCCCATTCATGCTGCTTTGGTTTCATAGAGCTGGTGCATACGTGTAGAATTTCCTATACGATTGCAAATCTAAACTGCCGAAAGAACACTACATGCATTTTTACTTTGGAATTAACTAATAGAACTTCATGAATGCAGAGTTTAAATTGCCTCATGTGGTGTTGTATTCTTTTAAACCTTTGGGTTCAGGGATATTCAAGGTACTGACAATAAAAAAAGGGGTTGAGGTGTACTAGCCCCTCTCAGAGCCAGTGAAGCTTTCAAAACTTTTTCCAGCTACATCCCAGCACATTATGTACAGGTTAGAGTGCAGGATGATAGGGTTTCATGTTGTATCTGGAAAAACTGAGTAAGGTTTGACCCTCCCAGTTTTAAGAATGATTAGAAGCAATACCCATGACCTTTCATTAGTACAAGTTTCTCTCCAGATCTTCTCATTGGTTGCCCAAGGGTTTTCATCTTGTATAAGCTGGATATGAGTGAAGATTAAAACAAGTGTTGTAAGGGAGTGGTAAAGTTTGGGGTTATTTCTGGTGAAGTGTATGCTGTATTGAAATTTAGTACATCTGGAATAAGGTCCTGTCTGGTACAGTTCAGGTAAATTCACAGACCCTTTCATGCTGCTCTTCCCCTCTATGTTGTGCCACAGGGTGTGTTCCTGGTGTGTCTGGTGTAGAGCAGGTGAAGTCTGTATCAGTCTGAACTTTGACTCTTTATTTCCTGGGTTTCAGGTGCTTCTGTTTCTCAGTTTGGCATTGTTGGGAAAGCAATGAGATGCTGTGGCTTTGCTTTGTAGTAACTTTTGCAGTGTAGAATGGGTCTTACATCACATTTTTTTTAACACTTCACCACAGATAGTCACTGCAGTTAATCTCCATAACAACTAAAATGACACAGTACTTAATATGTAATCCTTTTATTTAATACTTTTATCTGCCATCATCAATAATGCATCTTCCTTTCCATTTTATAAACACAGAATTTACTCCTCATTCTTCAGTGTTTTGTCACCAGGGGAAGAATGAAGGCTTTGTTTCCAGGTTTCTCCAGGTTCTGGTGAAACCAGAATTGCATATGTGATTGTGTTGGATGATATGTCTGGGTCAGTGCTCTATTTAAGTATTGTTCCTTTCAAAAAATTAATGCATTTCCATCCATTAGCAAATACCCTTTACCCACCTTTTCAACAAATGTGATTTGTAACTCATTTTAGTGGAGTTTCCAAACATCTGGATTTTCTACAGTATGTGGGTTTTGTTTCTTTATGAAGTTCATGTTGTGATAATGGCAGATTGAAACAGTAATTTTGCAGACATGTTGAGTTTTTGTTGAGGAAAAGAGATTGCTCTGTTTCCCTATAGCAGAGCATGTAAATTTGTTCGATTTAAAGACTAGCTGACTAAGCCTTTTTTCTAGTTTTCATATCTGTATAGACTTTAATCCTTTTGTTGTAGACCTATGGCTGGGAGGGCACAGGGCTAAGAATGAAGTTATTTTCTTCAAAGAGTTATTGGGTGCCATGTACTTCATGGGGGAAAATGTTAAGTAATTGAAAGATTGAGAGTTCTTTATTCCTGTTTCTGCTTCAAGAGAGAGAAAACAAGAGATATTGACTGTCGGGGGAAGGTAAATCTAGGGCTTTGTCTTGAAAATGTGTTACTCAAAAGGCACTGAATTTAAATTATTTACTTTAAATCCTGTGAATTATAGCAAATTACAGGGTCATCTGAATAAGTCTGCTTGTTTTTTTGAACGTTTGTATAAGGAGCTTATTAAGTGCAACTATAATCATAATCTGATGCTCCGTTACAATAACAATTGACTATAATTTCATAAAAAGGAGCTAGGGCATTGTTGTTCATGGCATGATTACTTAGAATATAATAAACATTTACTAAAGGTACTCGTATTATTGTGATTTTACCCAGTTAGAAAAGTATTTTTACTCTAATATCATAACCCATTTTCGTTCCCAGAATTACGGATTTTAGAAGTCAAGGCCATATTTAAATAGACCAAATGAAAAGTTACTTAATTGAAGTTAAACTGTAAACACCATTTTATTGAAAAATGTTGCAGAGTTCTTGGAAACTTAGTTTTTCTTACATGATCTATTAGATTTGTATGGAATGGAAACAAAACCTAAAATGTATTACTGTGCTCCGCTTGAGTATTCATAGCATTTGTAGAGCTGGGGTCATGAGTTTTTGTTGGGTTTTTTGTCCCATTTCATGATACTTTCCTTCTCCAGTTTTGCCAGATTTTAGTATAGAATTATTTACTTTCTGATGGAAGGAAAAAAAAAAAAAAGGAGGGAGGAGTTACAAAACCGGGATAGAAGTATGGTATTTTTTTCAGCCTAAATTGCTTTTGACACTAATTGAAAAATTGCAGCCTCCAACATAATTCTCACATCTTCACAGCTTTTGAATGAAATTCTGGAGATTTGATTGATTACATGTAATTAATAATTATTTGTTATTGGTTTGTTAATTTTAATTTTTAAAAATAATTTAGTAGAGATGTTTAATTGTACTTTCTGAAAGTAACCCAGTACAGGGCAAACACTGGTGATCTGTGCACTCAATCTAATGAGGTTTAGGCCTGGGACTTGTGTGTTTTTATAGCTATAATCAGTATCTTCAAGTGTTGATCTGTTACAATTACTATGATTTTTACTGATTAAGAAATTCAGCGTATTGTTTAAGGACCATAAAATAAGTTACTGAAGTTCTGTTGGTAAGGCTAAAAGTAGTTTTACTGGTTTTGGGTCCCTTATGACAAGAAAGACGTTGAGGTGCTGGAGTGTATCCAGAGAAGAACAACGGAGCTGGGGAAGGGTCTGGAGCACAAAGCTGATGAGGAGTGGCTGTGAGGGAGCTGGGGGTATTTAGCCTGGAGAAGAGGAGGCTCGGGGGAGCCTTGTCACTCTCCGCAAGTGCCTGAAAGGAGATTGTAACCAGGCGAGGGTTGGTCTCTTCACCTAGGTAACAAGTCATAGGACAAGAGGAAGTAGCCTCAAGTTGCATCAGGGCAAGTTTAGACTGGATATTAGGAAAAAATTCTTCGATGTCTTGTCAAGCACTGGAACAGGCTGCTTGGGGAAGTAATGGAATCGCCATTCCAGGAGAAATCTAAAAGATATAAGTTGGGGCAATCAGGAACATGATTTAGACTTGGCAGTGCTGAGTTAATGACTGGACTTGATGAAGGTTTTTTCTGATACAAATGATTCTATGATTCTTTGATTTTTCGTTTAAAGACTTTACTTTCTACAGTCTTCGTAAAATAGTAATAGTCAATCCTGAAATTTTGTATGCCTCGTTTTATGCAGTTTAAGATATTCCTGAGACTCAATGCTGCTCTTTGTGTGTGCACCTTTCTTTATGATCATGTTAGTTTTAGAGCACTCAAGCTATGAATCTTTCCAGTTTATTTAATGTGAATAAGAGAACCTTCTTAGGAGAAAGTTGAGGAAGGGGGAAGCTGAGAGAAAATAATTGGAGGAGATGTTAGGTGCAAAGAGGGGTCCTGCAGTATATTGAGCAACCTAAACTGGCTACTTTGCTAATGAGAATATGAGGCTAAGCCTAAGAAGAGGGAGGGTCTGATGGCTTATTGTTCAAATTTCCAGAAAAGATTTGAAATGTGTTAGTGTACCCAAAACTTCTCAAAAACCACAGCAACTTAACATTCTATGAATAGACACTTTTCAGTGAAGTTACAGAAAATGCTCTTTTCTCTGGTCAACTAATAAATTGGACATAATGGCTCTGAGTTTCCTAAAGAAAGTTTGTACTTGACAAGTGTTGCTTTGCTGTTGGGTATAATTATTTTGTGGGTCTGTGGCTGCCCTGCTCTGAGGTGAATGTGACAGCTGTTCTAAGTGGGATTTGTATTAATGCATCAAACTCAAGTGCTTTTAAATTAGTGCTTTTGAAACATGGCACTGATGAGTGTCAATTTCTGTGCAGGGGTTTGCCTAAGATGCTCTCCGTTATTAAAGCCCTCTAGATCTGCCTTGTGCCGATGTGGTTTATTAATTATTACATGTATATAAGGTTTTAAACACTATCTTCAGGACAGAATTTGGTGTGGTGGGTTTCTTTTAATAATAATTTAGCTATCCAGATCACTTCTGTTCATTTGCTTTGGTGGAGATACTGTTCTGTGATACAGCTGTAGTTGTACTTTTCTTCCTAGAGTTTTGAAGTGAAAAAGATCCTTGCTGTGAAGCCCTGTGGTGCTGGCAACTTTTCTGTTACTCGTTACCATATTGCTGAAGCTTTGGTGGACAGAGAAGTGGACGGAGAGCAGGTGATGATTAACTCCAAGTGTTTGTGCTACAGTCTGCATTCATTGTCTGGGTGTCAGCTGTTGGATTTTCTAAAAGCTGTTTAAAGATATGAACTTGTATAAAGCAGCTTACACTACTTACTAAAGAGAATCTCAGATGGGCAGCTTTGTAAAGCCTCAGTTACGTGCTCAGTCACTTAGTGTATTGCACCTGGCAGTGCCTAGTGAACAGGCTTTTACTGGAAGGTGAGGTCACAAGACTGGTATAATGTTCAAACACCCAAACTGGAAGACTTGTGGCTCATGCTGAATTGATAGCTGCAGTTGCCCTGCTTTTCTCTCTTCCCTTCTTTTTTAGCAGTGTACTCCCAGACTTGCCTTGCATTTGGCTTGCTTATTTGGAATTACTTTTTTTTCCTAAGTATATTTTTATGTTAGTAAGATTTTTCTACCTTGAAAGTTGCAGATTATTTCTGGTTTCCCAAATGAGATGGAAGATACATCAGAGATTTTTTCTTCGTGTTTAAAACAAAACCATGAGGATAGAAGTTCCCAATCTGTAATGTTGACCATATCATTCATTTTACTATGTATTGTAGAAAAAATAACCACTCTGTGATAACAAATCATATAAATTATTGTCCCTGGTGCAGCTTGAAACTGGAACACTTTGTTACCTAAACTTACAAAATATGTAACAATGAATTTTTTTTCAAAGGTAAAAAATTATTTTGGTCCTGCTTGCAAGATAAACATTCAAGGATGTTCATATGGCATTGTATGTCTTTTTTTAAGTGCTTTTGCTGCAGAATTATTCATTTATTTATTGTTACTTATGCTTTAAACTATCACACAACTTTGTGGAATAACCTACTGATTGATTGTCAGCCAGATGCTCATTTAGCTGCTGAAGAAGAAGGGAGACGTTTGGAGGAACTACACAGGGAGGCAGAGAGGGAAAGAAGAAAGCAGCTTGAAAAGGCACATATTAGAGGAAATCATGCCTTGAAGAAGATGCAGTTGGCCAAGGTAGGCAAAGCAGTTATGCCTGTTTGTAATGTCAGAACAACCACTGTTCAGTAAGTTGTAGGTCTTACCCTTCCATGAGGGAAATTCACGGACTAAATAAAGTTTGCAGAATGTCTTTGCAAAAAAAAAAAAAAAAAAGAAAAAATCAAAATCTGTTTGCTTGTTTTGGCATCTAGAAGGAGTGAGAATTAAAGAACATCCTCTTAATTTTTATCTGAATGTTTGACCAGCTGTTAATCAATAGGTAATACTCAAGCAAAACTTTTTTAATAGGTAATGAGTTCTGCTTTTCCACATTAGCTTTAGTTGGAGTTGGTGATTCTGTCCTTCAGGGGAAAAAATTACTGCTAAGGACATAACAAGTTTTTTTATTTTTTGTAAACTTTTATAAGTTTTTACTCAAAGACTGATATTCTGTTAGTGTGCAAGTCTGGAAATGTTGAAATAGTTTCCTTTAAGGAATAAAAATTAAACTACTGAGAAAAGTCCTTGTACTGAGATCTACACTCAAAAATTTTTTTGTGGTCTGGTAGCTTCACATATATTTTTGTTGGCTAGAAGAAAAGCTTGCTTTTTATCAGCTGGCATATGATTGGCCCTAAATGAGTAACCAAACTAAAATGGGGATTTCTGGAAATGGTGCTGATGCTCCTGAAATTAACAGGGAAAAAAAAAAAAAGCCCACAACAAACTTCTTGTTTTGTTTTTTTTTAAATACCTCTCACATATACTCAGTGTGCCAAAGAATATTTAGTTTGCATCTTCAAAGGTAGCAACTGCTGAATTATATACTAGCAAAAGTCATTTGGCAAAAGAAATGCTCATTTACCTTATAAAACAGGAAGTTTAATTATCTTGAGGAAAGTTGGCCTGCAGGTGTGGAGTCTCATCTTTTCTTTAACATCAGATCTTCTAGGTAGTATTGATGACTCCTGTGTCTAAAGGGCTGATACGGCCTTCTCCTGAGGAAGCACTTTCTCCCTAGAATAAGATTAACTTTGAACATTAACCAAACATCATGGTAACCAAATGGAAGCATTTTGTATCAGTCTTGATATGTGGCTGTCTGAATGTGAGCACTGAAGGTTTATGTTATCCCTTCTTTATTCTTGAAGGACAGGGAAAGATTCCTGGAAGAGCTGGAGCAAATGCATGCTCAGGATCGGATGCGCAGGAGACAGGTTGTCGCACAGATGCCACCTCAGGTTTCAGTGCCACCGTGCAAACGCATGGAAGCAAAAGAAGAATGGCAGAGAGAACTGGAGTCTGCATTTGAAGAAATGTGCAGCGAAGACAGGAGTAAGTTCTTTGTTGGAGGTTGCTGAACTTGGTACCCAGTAAGGGAGAGGCTGCTGCACCTGCCTCTTCCCAGGTGCAGCTGGTAGCAAGGCTGTGTGTGTATTCGTAGTTGGCATGCACACGAACAGCCTTGCAGGGGACATCCATACAGCTGGCCATGCAGGCCAGCAGGGAAAACACAGCACTCACATTAAGTACAAACAGCACAAATGACCTCCTTCTGTTTACTGCTCTGGTTGGTTGATCAACATGATGGCCTCTTGTGGGATATATGTCTGTAATATGGTGTGGATCCCTCCAGCAGTTGGTCTTAGACACTCAGTCTATCCAGGAGTTGTCCCCCGTATCCCAGGTCTCTATCTGCTACACTACAGATCATCCTCAGGTCTTAGATACCCAGTCTAGTGTCCAGTGATTCATGCTGGAGCCTGAGTTACCTCTCATACTCAGATATGCACTCAAATGCACACGTGCTCAAATATGTGCTGTGGCTCACTTGGTGAATAGCTTTAGACACTTGGTCTTGCCTGGCAGCTGGCCCTTGATCCTTAGTCTTGCCAGTTGCTGACCCTGGGCATGTGAGCCCCCAAGATCTGCTGCTCCACTCGGAGCATATGCACAGACATGCAAATTGTATGGATTCCTGTGGGAACTGAGCTTATATACTCTAGTCTACCCAGTAGCTGGCCCTGGATCCTCTTGTAATCTTGAACATGCACACACATGTGCTGGCAGGTTTCTTAGGATCCCTTACTCTCCTCTGTAGCTGGCTTGAATGCTTGGATCTCCTGATCCCTCTACTAGACAGCTTATAGGTTCCCTGGCCTCTGCAGTACCCAGGCCGGTCTTACCGCTGCCTGATGCGTAACTCCTAAGCCTCTTACCATTCTTGCTAGCAAGTCTGGCTTGTGATTTGTTAGGCACTGCATGCTGATACTCATACTCACCTAAATGCACTCATTATGGCCTCTGCAGTCAGCAATGCTCTAGACACAGGTGCACCTGTGACTTCTGGTCCCTGTTGCAGTTGCTGGCCCTTATATATACACACATGCATACAAAACACAGTGTTCCTCATGTAGAAAACCAGCTACAAGCGGAATTTAATGAGAAAACAGAACAGACTGCCAAGTACAGTGCATGGCCAGACAAGTGGACTGACTGTCTCATTTCACCTCACTCTTATCTCATAGTTGTTTGGCCCCTGACTAACTTGATTCTTTCCTTTCCCTGCCTTGGGTTCCTCCCCTAAGTACATGTAACAAGCATAAAATTTCAAGATGATCTTCCTCTGTGTTTCACATCACTTGTAGGCAGTAACTCCCGCAGTCATTAAGGTGATCATAGGGGAATTCCTGTTGTGCAGTCCTCTGGGGTTTCACATCTGGACTGTGTGATCACTCTCCTGTGGCAGCCTTGTGAGCAGCCAGGTCAGGGTGTGTCCTTTCCCCAAAGAAGTTAGTGGGGTCATGTGTCATTTTCCTTGTTAGCTGCTCTTGGTGTAAAGCTGAGTCTTTCATCCCATCAACTTTTATTTTGAAAAACCTAGCATATTCTAGGAGAAACTGCTGTGGAGGTTCTGAATGAATAGATGGCTGTTGATCTAAACGGTTTTGAGTCTTGTATTTTGGCGGGGAAAAAAAAGCCTGATTAAATCTGTTGTGAAATAACCTGCTGATACTTGAATTTCCTGGGGATTTGTGTGTGAGTGTAGTCTTGCAGTCTTGTTTGATTTGTATTCCAAATGGTCATTTTATTTCATTGTGCTCTTTTAATTAGACATGAAAGGAGACCTGATTCTGCAGTTTGAGCCACAACCTTTGCCAGCCCCTTCTGACAGAGCTCAAGATAATGATCTTGATATCTCCTTGGAGCATGAATCTGCTTGTGACACTCAACCAGAGCTTCCTTGTGATACTCAGCAAGAATCAGGACGTGTGATAGAAGAGGAGGTCCCTAATGAACCAGAAAGTAAAACTTCCAAACTGCATATTTAAATTAAACCTTTTCATTTTATATTAGGAAAGATTAGTATATCAAATAAATTTTAGTGATATGTAAAATGCATTAAGTAGTAAAATTTCGTAATGTGCATAAAATAATTCAGTATAATTTGGTTTATGTTTAGCGTAGAGGATAATACTCTAATGATTATGAATTTAAAAATGAAAATATGACCTTTTTTTTCTGATAAGGTTCAGTTCATTAGTATGCTGAGAATAATTTTCAGTTGTAAGAACTAGACTGTTAGTAGCCATAATTATTCCTGTGTACTTAGTATAAATTATGGCTTGATGCTGATGTGTGAACTTGAGATTTTGAGATATTTCAAAGCTGAAGCTTTATAGTCTGCTTATTGTGTGTCTTTTATGTTCAGGTTTGTGGTTGAGCTGCTGTATATTGTGAGTAGGCTGGAATGGATGCACGAGTGTGTCCTGTTTGCCTGTGGCATGTCCCTGGGTCATGTGATGTGAACCAGAAGTCTCCATGAGCTTTGCTTCTTGGCTAAGCACTTCTGCAGCCCTTGGGTGGCACAGTCTGGTGTTTTGTTTGTGATGCATTGTGTTGCCAGTGCTAGTAGAAAGCAGAGGGCAGGTGTGGGGATCGTACTGCATATTTCTGCTACAGATTGACTATAAAACACTGCATCCAGCTTACTCCTTCTTTCATAGCTTGCAGAGACAAGTTACTGCTTTTCTCTTGCAGGTAAGAGAAAATTTTGCTAAAATTTTAAAAATACACCTAAGCTATTTGTCCAACTCTGTAAGCAATAAAAAAAAAAATAAAGTGTTTTTTTATGATATGAAGATATTCATTACCCAAAACTCTTAACAGTATCTATTCTTTATAGGGCATGAAGAAGGAAAAACTTGCCAACCTCGGTCAAAACTTGCTTTAAAGAAATTGTTGAACAAAATTAGAAGCCAAAAAGAGGAGTGGACATCAAAAAGTGAGAAAGAGAGTCAAAGTCAATTTGAAACTATTGAATCAGGCACAATTGCTAGTGAAAAGAGACCATTATATGGTTTAGAACTTAACAAGGAGCAGCAGAAAACTACAGTGTCTGAAGCCAAAGGTACATAGTTGCATCAAAGCAAAAAGACTGTTGTAAAAAAGTTGTAGGAGCAAAAAGACTTTTATGGGGGAACTGTGATAGTGACTGCAACAAAACTGTTTAATGAAGTTTCAGTGTTAAATGTTTTGTCACGTTGAATGAAAGTACAGTTTCCTATCTGTGCCCACAAGGCATAGTGGATTTGTTGAAACCACAAATAGGAGAGGTTTTTTGCTCTTATGTTCAACTTGTCCATTAAGATCTTGAAGAGAACAGATGTCCAAAATACCTTTCTCTCTTTTAAATCTCACTCAATTTGTCGTCACACTTGGTATTGCTGTGCTTTAATAGGTGTTTACCTCCAGGGATAGAATTCTCAGTGCAGGAGTCAGCATTGAATTTCTGTACCTGTTGAACTGGAAAAGCTGCTCTCTTTGGAGATTCACAGCTATAAAGCCCAAAGACAAGCATAAGCTGATGAGTGGAGTTTTTTTCTGCTTTTAGGCACCATTCTGAAAAATCTTTTTGCAAAATTGGAATTTATAGCAGTTAGACACTGCAATTTATTTGATAGCCACATCATCTTGGGGTTACTTCCCATGTCTGTCCTTGGTGCCCTTCTGGTTAGGCTAATGCCGAATTGGTGATCTTGTATGTTGAGTGGGATTTCTGAAGTTTTCAAGTGATCAGGTTGTGGCATGTGGTTTTGGGTTTTTTGCTTTTGGGTAATTTATTTTCACAGGGTGCTTGTTTTTTTTAAACAAGATAAAGTGGTTTAGTTCCATCATGTGTATTGCTATACCAACATATTGCCTGGGGATTGGAGAGTGCAGCATGAGTGAAACCATGCCTTGGGGAAAATGTGCTGCTATTTGAAGCTAACAGTACAGGATTGAGACTTGCTTTTTGTGCAATAGCCAAAGGTTAGATCATTTGCCCAGTACTGCCAGTTTTAGACCCTCTTTGTTCTAAGAGGTTAATGTGTGACTTTTGATTCTTCAGGATGATCTTGTTCTTGGCCTCCCAAGTAATATTAGAAATAATTTTCAGTCCCATTGGAGCTGGGAACATTACTGTGTATTCAAGAAAGACACACAATAAAGGACCATTAAAGACTTAATAATATAAAAAACTGATTTTCCAGCTTATGGAGACAGGCAGAGTAGTAGGATATAGATCTTTTCAAGAGCAGCTTATGCATTTTGTTGAGAGATATTGGGAAACTTTAAAGCAAAATGTAAAGAAGATCCAAGGCTCACTCTGACTGTAATTACAACTAAATAACATGTGTATTTTAGACTCTATGAAAATGTTGGAAAATACAGTTGCAGATGACAAGTCAGTTCCAATCCATCCTCAAGAACAAGCAGCTAAAATCAGAATGGAAGAGGAGAGACAGAAGTGGGTAAGTGTGTTTGTATTTATTCTTACCTCAGTTCTGGTGTAAAAAAACTATTTACAGAAGATTTTAAAATATTTCAGGTTATACAGCAGCTATAGGCACTCTTAACACTTGAACTTTTACTGTAACATTTTCTATACTTCTCAAAATTGATGAAGCTGTTAGCTGGAATTTAGAATGGAGTGGAAACCCCCAGTTTCTTCAAATCTTACAGGTGCTGTAGGCAAGGGTAGTCATGGTTAAATGAAAATCACAGTTGTACATTAGTACCTTTGTTTTATAAAGGGAGGGTATAGTCAGCAATACATAACTCTGAAGACTTTATTTACCCTGTGTAATAATGTAGGAAAGTCTGTGGGATTGTATTTAGAGTGACAGGAAAAGCATGCAAACCCTGAATAATTTTTTTTTTTTTTGTTATCTAGGAAGCAAATGCAGGAAGTTTATGTCTCTGGGAATGCTATATTTATTACATTTAGGAAATAATACCTTTATGCATTATTTCATTATATCTATTGTGTATTGTGTTTCATTGTATTTTAATTTTTGTTGTATCTCTAGAGACCTACCAGCTGTTATGTGGTAGGTTTAAAAAATCTGTTTGAAAAAAGCAGAATTTTGGGTCTACGTGCAGCCTTCAGTTGTAGAGTTTAAGTTCAGAAATCAAGGAAACAAATTCTGACAAAGTAGTAATATTTTAAAAAAAATAGAATAAGTAACAGATCCGTTGTGAAAGTTTGGCTACTTTCTTTAACCTTCATTATCTCAGGTTGCTTTTCCTGACATCCCCATTCAGACTGTTATTAAAGGCTGCTGTCCACTTCATCTTTGCCAGTACTTTGACATTTTTCTTTGCTTCCATTCTAAAAGCACATGTGCTGTTGCTAGGTGTGGATCTAAGTGAATTGTAGCTGATAGGTACATGGAAAGAGAATAAAAATAAACAGACTGCTTCAGAGATTTATGGAGTGCTCTCAAAGTGGTTATACATTAGCTATTTCAGAAGCTTTTGTAAAGCTTGAATTAATGTTTAGATGTGTTGAACTCTGATGAAAAACTGAATAAAATGCAAAATAGATTTTTCAAGTAAGTTTAGGAAAATTATTTCTTTTGCAGTCTTTGGAAGATGAAAACATCTTGAATGTATTCTGATTTTTTCCATTTTATTAATTTGAGAACAGATAATAATGCAATAGTAAATGGACTCAGGGATTGTTAGAAATATTGAGCCAATAAAACAAAGTTATTCCTGTAGACTTTGGAACTACTCTTAAAGGTCCTGTTGCAATTTGGAAATATCTGTTACCAGCAATAGAATTCCTTATGTAATTTGGAACGAAAGTTTGTGTGGTGTGTGTGAGCAGTCCAGTTTCTTTGTCATTTGGTTCCCTCATTTTTCTTTTGATAGAATGAGGAAATAGAGAAACAGAAACAGGAGCAGCTGGACTTGATTAAAAAAATTGAGGAAGAGAAAGCTCTTTTGGAGGCTGATTATCTGAAGATCCAAATGCAAACCTGTTTGGAGCAGGCTAAGAAAAGAAAGGAAGAGGAAGACGAAAGTCAGCTGGTACAAAGCCACAGTCTCCATTCCACAGACCAGCAGAACCAAATGGAACATGAGGTGAATAATAACAGAAAATTGTGTGGGTTTTCATTTACTATTATAATAAAAATAAAGAATGCCATTTACCAATTTTGAAGTATATCAATTAAGACAATTTTTTATTTTTTAGGCTGTGAGTTAGAAATTTGTACATATTAAAGCTTCTTTTTCTAGTGTACAAGCTTCTATTTCACATGGTATCACTGGACCTGAAGGAGTGACATGAATATGTGTCAGAGGAGGTTTAGGTTAGATACTGTGGAAAAAAGTTTTTAACCAAGAGGATGGTTGGGCACAAGAGCAGCTCCCAGAGAAGTGGTCACAGCACCAAGCCTCTCTTTAGTTCAAGAGAGTTTGGACAATGCTCTCAGATACATGCTGTGACTCTTGGGGATGGTCCTGTGCAGGCCCAGGAACTGGGCATTGATGACCTTGTGGGTCCCTTTCAACTCAGATATTCTGTGATTTTGTGATTGTGACTTTTGCTGTTGTATTGTCTCTCTATAGTTCAAGAGGCAGCCTTGATAATAATACCTGCTCGTGAAATCTGGTTATAGTCACATAATGACTGTTCATATAGACATAACCTTTTTCAAAAAGGTAAAAAAATCACAGGGGGAGAAAAAAGAGAAAAATCTGCCTCTGTCTTTGTTTAAATCTCTAACAGCTGCTTAAAGAAGAGAAATTTGTGGAGGATATTGAAGGAAAGTAATCTTTTTATGTATAAAATCTTGCTTCAGTTGCACAACCAGTACTCTTTTGAGAGCCTGATTGCCTTGGAAATTCAGCTACATTGGCTCATTGCACCCTGAGTTTGCAGGGTATATTTACCTCTTTAGGCTGAGCTGCTGTAAGCACCATTGACTTTGATGGTGTGTGCAGAGAGAGGCTGTAGCTGTGGGCCATCTGTTCTAGAATCTCCTTTAGCTTCATTGCCTCAGGCTGAAATCTCACAGACTTCAAACATGGTGGTACCTAGCAGCTTCTGTAAACGTAGGTGCAAGAGCATACAGCTTAAGGCTGATGCCATAATAGTTTTCTGTGAGTTAGTTGTATATGTACAATTAAAATTATTTTATTTTGATTAGACTGGAAATGTATCAGAAAGCAGGAATCCAGGAGAAGACAGTCATAGACAGATGATACATAATTTTCAACAGCGCCTTCTGCAGCAAAAAAGGTAAGTGTTTTTATGGAATGTAAAGTGTCTTAATGGAATGCCTGTTCAAAGTAATTTGAATTGCCTTGATTACTGAAATTGCTGTTTCTTTTTGCACTGCTTTGAAAAGATTCATGTTTTCGTTCTGTTCAGGTTGCACAAACAAACCATTGAAGAAGCTAGAAAGAATCTACAGGAGTATCAGAATACACTGAGGCAAAGGTACTTGTCTGCTTCTGAAACACCTCTGAGCACAAGGGAAACAAAAGCCATTAATTTAGAGCCTGTCTCAGAGCTGCTCCTACAGATGCAAGGAGCGCAGCCAGCACAGTCGCAGGCACTGGAACAAGTTCATGCCCAAGAGTATGCGCGGTCATTACCTGTGTTTTCAGGAACGTTGGGTATGTTGGAAAAACCATCTTCACAGAAGCAGCAAGAGCGAGTGCATAGTATTTGTGCTGGAAAATCAGTGCAGTTTTCAGAAGCATCAGAATTGAAGCATGGAGGGTTTCACTTGCCCTGTGACTGTCCTTCACAGGAACAAGTGGGAATATTCGAAACTGCCAATAATCACGTCAGAGAACCATTCCAGTCCCATTTACCGTCAGGGTCAGTCAGGAAAGAAGTGACTGCAGTAAGAACACAACCAGAAGCACAGCAACAGCACTTCAGATTTGTGTTGCCTGCAGAAAGTTCCTCTGAGTCTTCAGAAACAGTACACTCTAAAGAGTTACCTCAGAAGATATCTAACTATCGAAACAAGACAGAAGCTGAAGAAGAGCATCCATTTAAGATGTCCGTCATGCCAGCCACAAGGAGATCAGCCTTGACTGATCCTTTAGCCTATCAGCAGGGATCTGTAGAGAGCAGCAGCAAAACAAACCCTGATCAACCTCTCAATCTTTCTGAACCCACAATTCTAGTGCATGAAGAATCTAAAGCCCAGGGTGTTGAAGAATTCTTGATGTCAAAAGCAGAAGATGCATCTTCGTTAAATTATTCTGGTATACTGAGCTTAAGGGACAGAGTGCTGGCCTCATCAGAAAGCATCCAAGCTCAGCAAAAGTATTTGAAAGAATTGCAAGAGCAGCTAGATGCACAAAGAGAAGCTCTTCTTTCTAAACAGAGAATACAAGAAAAACTACTTTTACAGAAGCAAGATAAATTGAAGGAACAGATGCAGAGACAGCAAGAGGCTTTGAAAGAACTTCTAAAAAAGCAGGTAAACTTTAGAAACACTTTGCATGAGTAATTCATCAGTAAGTGATCAAACCTACAAGTCAAAGCTACAGTGTACCCCATGGAGTGTTGACAGTTTTAGGTGATTTACCATAATGAAAATTTTAATTAGGACTTGTGATTTCTAATCAGGGCTTTTCCTCTGTAAAGCTCCAAGAGCACAGTTTTATTAAGTCTAAGAGAAATACTGTGAAGGTCTGTGCTTGGCCTCAGAACATAATGCCTGTTGAAATTGTTGTCTGAAATACTCTGTAGGTAGAGTTGTCTTCATATCTGTAAATGCACCTCTATGTGTTAAACAGCCCTTTTATTAAAAATACATAAGTAATACCTGAAAGGATATCATAAGCATCTTGAATAGATTATTTTTAAAGCTTGTCTTTTTGTGTGTACCCACTATGAAATTGGTTTGGCTGCTGCAGTCTTGAGTTGTAATTTGCTTATTTCTCAGTAACAGAAGAAAAATCCAGGTTTATTTTTGAGCTTATAAAGAGACTCCTTTTGCCTCTCCTCGTGTTTTTGGGTTTTTTTTAAACAGAAGCCATCTCAAAAGAATAACTCTTCCCTATAGTTCCTGTCTTGATTTTGCAGTTTCCAAGCAGCTAAAATTCTTGATTTCAGGAGCTGAAAAACTAAAAGCTGACTTTTTGGGAATTTTTCCTGTTAAAAATGATGAGTACTCTGATCTAATCTCACAAAGGCCTTGAAAATGTAACTAATTGTGTTTTAGCACATTAGGTTTGTAGAGCTCAGTAAAATACCTTCATGACCAAATGTTTTTTTGTGAGCTGAGCAGATCTGTCTGGTATCCTGCATAATTGAACTACTTTCTCTGTGTGCTCAATATTGTCCTGCATGGAATACACACAAGAGAAAATGCTCTTTTGATAAATGGGTATAAATATAATCTTATATAAAACTGCTTCCCCCCTTCTCAGGTGAGACATATGTGCCCAAACGAAGAAATGACAGAGGCACAAAAGCCTGTCAGGATTAAGAGAGCTGACTTCTTCCAAGTGTCAGAAAACTACCAGCAAGAGAATTGTGGCAGGAATAAATTTCATGGAAGTGAAACAATTTCACGGTGCGTTGGCCCGGTTGAGCAAACTGGTAAGGCTGTTTTGTTGTTTTTCATTATAATTTTTATTGCTTTACAGCTGAGATGGAGTTCTCTTCCATCTTTCCAAGTTAACTTGAAGAGTTTGTCTTTGTACACATATTATTGCAACATACTAATCTTTGTTTTACAGAACAACCTGAGAAAGTTCTCTGTGGAGAACAGAAATGGAGATCTTCCAAACCACCAGTGACAAAAGTCAAGTTAGGTCTTGGTTTGGAACAGCATGAACTTAGTATTATACCAGAGGTAGACACACCGAAGAGTTGCAACCTCTCTTTGGCAGGTAATGTATAAAATATATGATAAGTGCTCTTATGAGTAATAGATTGGAGGAATATAATCTTTTCTGAAGAATCTTTGAGATTATTAGGAAATTATAGCTGATACTGTTGCCTTTTTTAGAGTATAACTTATACTTGGCAAAGTTGTAGTTCAGAAAAGTTTTCTTTTGTGAGTGTCTGTCTAGAAAAATATAATTTAAACAAAATTTAAACACCAGGAAAAGAAAATTCAGTTACTCCATGACCTGAGTTCCCTGTTGATATTTCTTTTGGGCAGGATCTATGTTAATAGGCAGTTTTACAGTAACTCTAAAGGGAAGTTGGTAGATTTTGTTGAAAGGTTTACTTTTTGATTATACCAAGTAAGTGACTGTGAAATCTTTCAAGTAAGGTGTTAGTATCAAGCTTCTACAGAAATTTTTAGGCCATCTTTTGAAATTGTTTTTCTAGTTAAAAAACACTCATTGCAAAAACTTGGGAGAGCAAAAATTTTACAAATATATTTGTTACAGTCAGCTAGCAATGCTTTGCAATTCTCTGTAAGGAGCATTATTTAACAGGTATAACAAACTCATTTTTTCTAAAGGTAAACATTTAATTTTTTTTCAGTGTTTCTTCACATCTGAAATGTAATGCGTATTTTACAAAGCTTTTTATGTTGTGTTCTTAAAAAGGCTCAGCAGAATAATGTGAGTAATTATAGGCCAGTCAGGCTGACATTCCTTGCAAAATAATGAAACAGCTGATATGGGACATTCTTCAATTAAAGAAAAGTAGTTAATACTAGTCAGCATCAGTTTATGCAGAAGAATTCTTGTTGGACTGATTTGATATCTTGATTGGATAGCAAGTTCTGTTGGGGAAGGTTTTGATGGAAGAATATATTTATGTTCTCAACAGCACTTGGCTTAGTAACTTAAACTTAGCTGTATGATACTGTTATGATCCATAGGTGATTTATTCTTATATTATCAAACCATTGGTAATGGTAGGTAGTAAAAGCTTGAGTTTTTTATTGGATTGGGTGGCCAGAAAGGGCTGTTTTGTGGGCTGGGTTGCAGAGAAAGAAGTCTTTAAACCAGGGCAGAGAAGTTGCATTACCTCTGGATCTGAAGAAGTTCCTGCAAGTTTTCTTGGACTTGCTGTGTGAAAAAAGTGGTTTGAGGTTTTTTTGAAGAAATAATTTGATGGAGTTAGGAATTAGTTTTTGAGAAGTCTATGATCTGCATAATCTTTCAGTCTGTATAAGGCATAGACTGATGTGATATGGTTAAATTAATTAAAATGGAGGCCATACAAATTCAGCAGTTTATTTCTGTAGAATAGAATGTGCATCTTAATATTCCTCAGGAAGTGCAAAACACTTCCTTTTTATACCTAAACTGATGACAGGTGTTTTGAATCCGGATAAAACAGATGATGGTACTAGAGAAACTGCTCAGATTTCAGCCTCTGGGGAGTTTGCATGTGTGAAACATCACAGTCATGCTCTTCATGAAGGCATCTTTCCCTCAGGCATAACAAGCTGTGAAGGAAAAGCCTCCAATGGAAGTCCAAGGCAAGCTAATCCACCAGGAAGATTATTACAAGAATTGCTGATGATGGCTGCTGAAACTTCATGTGAATCAGGTGAGGAAATCCTCTCCCTTCAAAAACACCATTCAGCCATTCAACATTGCTGATATTGCTGCTGTTTATTTGTAGAATATGACCTGACTGTTAAAGAGCATGCAGTGCTATTTAATGCTATTGAATTTTGAGTGTAAAAAAGGGCATTTCAATAAGCACTTGTTTCAAAATGAATGAATTTTTATCTTTTGAGTTTTTGTGATCCATTACTATTCTGGTAACAAGTCCGCATTGCAGGACACTTCATTGCTGGTCAACAGTTTCTTGTCCAGGGTATGTGCTTTTCATCTGTAATCTTTAGAATTGTCAAGGTTTGCAGGTATTCCAGGTGGGAACCTATTTTGGGTAGACCAGTGGCATTCCTGATTCAGTACCCAGTGATTCTTGTATTGATAGAAGGGAAACCAGTGCTTAAAAAGACTTCTAGAGTGTTAATGTGTTGATCTAGATGTCCATTGAAAGATCAGTGTGTATAAGAAATTACTTAAAAATATGGTTGAGACAAAAAATAGAAGGATGAGGTCTTATCAGCTCAAAAAAACTTGGAAAGAATCATGTCTTAGGTGTGACAGACACAAAAATCGAGAATTGTAGAATATTTCAAATTTAAAGACCTGTAAGGTTCATTGAATCCCAACTCCCTGCTTCTCCCCGGATTACCTAAAACTAAACCACAGCCCACTTGCTCCTTGAACTCTGATGGCCTTAGTGCTATGATCACTTCCCTGGGGAATGTGTCCCAATGATTAACCACCCTCTCAGTGAAAAACCTTTTCCTAATGTCCAATCTGAGCTTGCCCTAATGCAGCTTCATTCCATTTCCTTGTGACCTATTACCTTGTTTGGTGTCAGGTAATTATTTAGTATCTGCAATTTCTGTTTAATTAGGCAGTTGTGACTATCAGCTCACAGTGCATTAGCCTTGACTCTCAGCTTGTGAGACTAACACAATGCTAGAGGTGAGCCAGACACCTGGAATTCTCAAGTAGCTGTGACACCTCTCCTGTCTAGGAAAAGTCTGTGTATAGCCAGTGTTCTGTAGAGGTCCATTCTGCTTTTATCTTTTCTAGTAGCCATCATCGGCTTTTCACATGCTCCACTGAAGATGTCAAAAGGAGCAACAGTACTGCTTTAGCTCTGTGTCTGTCTGTGAAGAGCTTTTCTTGAACAAGGATACCTTTGAGGATAGGCCGTGTTCGGAGGTGGCAGAGTTATTCTGATTCCATAACATAAAACAAGTTGTTTTGGTTATCAAGAAAAAAGGTTTTGTTACAAAGTTTTGTGAATGTTCAAAATAATTTTGTTATGGGAACATTGAAACCTACTAAGCATGTTATGGGTAGCTTGACTGGCCTTATAAAAGAACAAAGATGACTAGTTTGTAAAACATTCACTAAAGCAACTTGAAGCTTATTACAAGATCACAGTGTTGCCTGATCCAATACAGTTTTCAGTATCCATCTAAAATATTACTGGAGCTGCAGAGGAGTTCTCAGAAGCTTAGCAGTTTTCATATTCCTGTTGTTACAAGCAATACAGCTATGTGGTATGCATCTCCTGGTTTTGCTAGAAATTTCATCACTGGCCCTAAGCTTTAATTTTTCATTTTGTTTGCATTGAGACATCATTTCCAATTCAATCGGATTTACTTGGAATTGGAGTTGTTTTGAATAAGTTCATATAAGCTCATTTTCCTTCAGCTGTTTCTTTGTTTCTCAGAATGCCCCTTTTGAAATATATCTATCTTTGAACTTCAATTATGATGAAAATATTTTGTCTTTTAACAATACTTGAGATAAAGACTTGTATTTTTCTGAGTAAGTTGTAGAACTGTTGCTAGAGCAGCTGTTGCCAAATAAATATAAAATATCTTGGTGTAGTGCATTTTTACATTATAGACTATTGTATATGAACAATGCAATAGTTTATGTAAGAGGATTAGGAAACTTTATGTGAACATCTATATTAAAAGAAAAAAACCCCAAAGCTTTCTGTGATAATGTGTTTAAGAGGATTGCCCTCTTGAGCAGATCAGCAACCAAAAGTGCTAGCAATTATCTTGAAAACATATAGGCCATGAGGCTCTCTCTGGTACTTTCAGTAACTAGTGTGGTATTTCAGCAAGAAAATCTACAGCCCCTTGCACTTTAAATACAGAGTTTCTGAAAGGAAAATTTAAGGTTCATTTTAGGTTGTTGCTTATGATTTTTTATTTAATTTGGTTTTAAAATATTTTTTGCTACTTGATTCTTACCAGAACATGTTTGCATTTTTTTCATGTTTTCAAGATGTAATTGTATCTCTACAGGTAAGAGCAAATGAGTGCTTTGTGTGATCCTTGACCTTGTTCTTTGAAGTAATGTTCTTGCTGGTTTGAACCTTTGACCAAATAATGTAAGTCTTTACAACTTAGGAGTTGTACTGCTTTCATGATTACAGGACCACTAGATGTGTACAAATCCCTAGTCATTGCTCACATGCTTTTTCAAATCATAAATAAAAGATGAAAAGAAAAAGTTGGTAAGTCTGCTTTTTACATGCAGATTCTTTATCAACAGAGGTGAGTTTCCTTTGATAGGAGAGTTGCCTCGGGTAACAGGCAGTTTTTTTTAAAAGGTCTGTAATCAGCTGCCTATATAATTTGCCTCTCAAATGTAAAGGCAGCCATGTCTGTAAAATGGGTCTTAAGGACTCCTTGTGGTTAGGGGAGATGAATTCCCTGTGCTTAGTACTGAGTGGTTGCAAGTGCTACACAAACTGATCAGCTGGTTGCAGCCAGAGACCAGATAACTGCTGAAGTGATGTTGCTTTGAGTGCCACCAGTGACTCTAAAATCTGAGTTGCTCTTTTACATGCCACTGGTACATTGATAGGATGAGTTGGGAACTTTCCACGCTTGATGTTCTTTCCAATCCTATTTGGCTAGAATGGGCCAATAGAATTCAAACTGTTAATAGGGAAATACAGAGTAACTCTGCAGCTGAGACAGGCAGTTTGATAGCATAAACCTAATTTCCTTTGGAAGTCAGCCTGCAACTAGTGGCTAGGTTTGATACATACACCTCTTCCACAGTTCTCCTTGAGGACACATCATCAAGCTTTATTTTGTATCCAGACTAACCTAGGATTTCAGTTTATCTTTAGTAATCACAAATAGTTGTCCGTAATTTGGCATTTCAACAGACTGTCTTTTCCATTACCAGTTCAGCTTCTGTTTCTTTGTCTACATGTCTGGATTTGGACTAGTCCCTGTTTTTATATTGTCTTCACTAAGTGATCGGATTGTTGGTCATTTGTCTTTCAAATTGCACCCTAAAATAATTGTTGCTATTTTACTGTCATTCCTCCTGGGGGGGAAAATAAGCATTTGAGATATTGCAGATTCAGCTTTTAAACATAAAATCTTTGTGACATTGTGGTGGCCAGAAAGTTAAAACATGAAAGTCCCATGTTGATGTCAGGATGCAGTGAGGAACAAGAACCTTGCACTGTTGTTTTAGAGGAGGGAGAGAAGACTTAAAAACCTTCCTTTATGAATCACTAAATGCAGGATTTTAACAAATATTAGTATAATAAAGTCATGGGATATGAGCATGCATTTTTAATTAAATAATTTGGTTTATAGCATGACATTGATACTATTCATCCCTGGTATTAACATCAAAAGAACAGTGCAGGTTATTACAGTTCAGTAACAAAATATTTGTAACATAGCTGTCCACAGAATTTATATGCAAGAGATTATTAAATGCTTGAATCTCATCTCTAGTGTGTCCTGAATTACTGCCTGTTGTGGTGATATTCTAGAGAAAATAAAATAACTTCTTTCAGAAAAGTATCTCTAATGTTGATGGAAAGATATCAAGAAATGGAGAATTATGTGTTAGTTTGCTCCAGCATTTACTTTTTAAATAAATTTTAAAATAAATAGTCTATTTCTAGTTTCTGAATGTCTGACAGCCAATTCAAGACACTGCCTCTTGTTATTACTTTAGGTTTAGCAATCTTTTGTGCTATGCATTTTTTCTCCTATGGAGATATTTAAATAGCAGTTGATTAGATGATTGCAGTTTTCATGCTGCTTCAAGGAATTTTCTTGAAGGCCTTGCTTGTTTCTAGCATCCTCTGTCCCCTGTATCCTGCTCCAAGGAAGAGGAGCAGACTTGAGCTGAGTACTTGACCTCTCAATAAACGTGTTTTAGATGTATTTCCATTTATGTTTTGTACTTTCTCCTAGATGTCTTCTGGATAATAGTGGCTATAAGAAATCTTGGATTTTTTTTCCTCTCCCTGAAATGAGTTTCACAATGTTTCATATTTATTGAGAATGCAATCTTTATTATTGTCATATCATATCAATCCATTACTGTTGTTGCTTTACAGAGGAAACATTTCCTTTTTTTTTTATAGTATGAATTAGAACAACCAGAGTTTTCCATCTGGTAAGAAGCTGAGTTTCAGCATACACAAAGTACAAACTAGTGTTAGGATTCAGAAAAAGTTAGATCTGCTTAAATAGAGAGTGTTATAAAAGCTGGGGATTTGAAATGCCTGGCATTAGCAGCCTTTTTAGAATTGGGAGAAAACATGCCTACTTCACTTGTGTTTTATTTCAGTTTCATACTTAGCACTTCTTTCTTGAAAACTATACTGGAAATAAGAATATGTATTTGTTTGTGACAGTTAATTTATAATCATAGAATTGTCAGACTTTGAAGGTGCTTATCAGCACTGAATGCAGATGTTGCATTTTTTGGGTGCTGCTGTGGTGGTTTTTTTGCACAGATACTGATCTTACTTACTTTTATGTGTAAGAGCATTATGGCAAAAGTGACTCAGTTCCATCGTATTAGTCATGCTGTAGTTAAGCAATTCAGTTCTTCTGGTTTCTCTGACTCACTTAGAATGTCTGCTTTTCTTTGTAATCACTGTAATGGTAGACTGTAAAGGATTCCCCCCACTCCAGTGAAATGATTGTGATAACACTGGCAAAGCCACGTTTCATTCTGCTAAGCCAAAACATGCATTTCATGCTCTTCCTGCCTACTCTGTGGTGGTTAGAAATTATAGGAAGGTGTGTCAAGGACCACAGGTCGCTGATAAAATTGGTGGTAAGGTGCAGCAAAAACTGCTGTGTAGGTGAAGGTGGTTAAGGATAGGCAGAATCAATGCCCAAAGAGTGAGGCCAGCAGCAGTGGAGTGTTACTGCCCTCTGCTGTGCATTGCTCACTATGAACTCGAAAATGGATTTTTGTTCCTTATTGCTTCTGTTACTTTTGTTTTCAGTCCAGTCCCAGGATTCTCAAGTGTCTCAAGATTCACCAGTTGTTGCTGCTGAAGGTGGAGAGAGACTTAGAGCAAGTTCTGGACCATCACTGAGGCTTGATAATACGGTTGGTCATAACAGAATAATCATATAACTCACTGTTTATTTTGTGATGTAATCTTTCTCATATTGGGTTGCTAAGAGTGGGTGCATATTCTAAATGCAGCAGTAAAACAAGCACAAAGAGTTAATCACTGTGATGCATCATCTGGCTCTGTTCCTGTTCATACAGCATGAGATGCTCTTGCTCCTCAGTCAGGGCACACCATGGGCTTACACTCAGCTTGCTGAGACTCCTTTTTCACTGTGCTGCTCCCCAGGCAGGCCCAGCTGGGGCTGGTGCTCTGGCTTCTTCCTTCCCAGGTGCTGGACTTTGCCCTTGCTGAGTTTCATACCATTCCTGTAGAGGCAGCCTCAGAGGTCCTTCTGGATACCAGCACTGCTGTTCCATGCATGGGATGCTCTTCCTGACTTAATGTGTCTGCAAATTTGATAAAAGTGTGGTGTCACCTCCTCTGGGTCATTGCCAAGGACAGAGTCCTGTGTACTTGTTCCCCACCTCCACAGAGTATGTAACCCTTCAGTCACTGACTTCTGAGCCCGACTGTCCAGCCAGGTTTTTACCCTTCTTACTGTCCATCCGTCCAGGTTGGAACATCCAAACTGGGATCATAGAATATTGTGAGAGTGTTAAAAGCCTTGCCAAAACCAGCACCAATCTCCTTCCTTTCTCTCCTTCAAAGATTCCATAATTTTGGTAGCAGATAAAAACAGTATTTAAAACATGCTGTATATGACATAGACTCTATATATATATACACATATATATACACACATATATATGTATATACACACACATATATATACACTACTATACATTACATAGTACTATATATATCTATACATACTATATATATATAGTAGTATGTAATGAAAAATGTAGCTGAAGGATTTCCTAATTTTTTATTTTCTTAGGGCACATTTTAAGTCAGAGTTTGAGAAGAACTGTTCACATCTAATTCTTCAAAATTTTGAAGTACGAGAACCCTCATTATCTGCCTTGTGACTTTATAGAGCTTACCTTAAAATTAAAGAAGATAATGCTTTAGAAGATTTTGTATATTTTAGTTTAATTTCATAGAATTAAATTTTAAGTCTCCTGTATGCAAAAAGCTCATTATTGAAAGTACTTAAAAAGTTCATGAGTTTTTAATGTTTTGCATATATGTCCCCTCTGAGATCCACAATTCAACTGAAGTGGGTCTGTGATGAGAAATAGCCAAATCTGACCACCAGAAGATAAAACAATCTTCCAGGTGTCATGATTTGTATGCAGTTCTGAGAGGCTTTTTATGAGAGTGAGTGTGTGTATGTGTGTGTGTGTATCACAGAGAGGGGTGGGGGCTTTGGGGGGTGATGTGCCTGGGACATGGGGTGTGAATGTGTTGTACTGAGCAAGGATGAGTCTATATTTGCCTGACTGTGCAAAACATGAAGGCTCCTACACTTGAACTGAGCTCAGAATAAAATGTGTGGGTTTACAGCTTTATTTCTGAACATGTGAATACATGGTAATAGATGTGTTATTTTATCCTAGGAAGTGCCAGGTTCAGAGGCTTTCATGCAACGAAGACCCTGTGATGTAGCTTCAACAGTTTCCACTGGCACCTTTTCAACCAGTGAAATGTTGAATGCAAGCCCTGTTGACACCGGTGAGTGTTCAGGTTTTGTTGTTCTTGTAAAAGGAAAATTATGGTTTAATTTTATGGCAGAATGGGTCTAACTCACCAAACATAAGTTCTTCTGAAATAAGCTGATGTGTTCATACATCTTACAGAGTTGAGTTTAACCAGAATGTTTTCTTAGGTGCTTTTGATTTTTTACTTTTATAATAATTTAATATTATTATACATCTGCTCTGGCAAAGGATATTTTGAGTTTTATTATGCAGCTGTAACACTAGCAGATTTCAAGTGTCAATTTTTGTTTTAAAAATTATCTTCAAATGATACACTGATAAAAGTTTCCTAATCAATATATATCATGGATTATTGCAGAGCTGTGATTGTCATGCTGTTAAAAGACATGTTCCAGTATCTGCTTGTCACCACAGTAATTCTTAAGGAGTTATTTGTGAAAATGTCATTTGAATGCCATATTGACTTTTAATAGTTTTCTGTGAAGTATGTGTTCTTACTATTTTTTGTCTGTAGTCTGCCTCTTGATGTTGTTAGTTTTTCATAAAATCCAAACCAATTCCTTTATAATAAATACATAAGTGCTCCTGACAGTATTACATATGAACATAGAAGTGAGTTTGAAATTGATTAGATAGTGACCCTCGGATTTACTTACTTTGAAGCTTAATATTGGGTTATTCTGACATGCATCTGATTTCTTAAGAAATGTATGTATATCTGTTATTCCATGTTTCTAAATCAATTTTTGAAGATTACATTTTTTACAGCCTGAGATTTCAATGGCTCATTTTAGCCCTAATTTTTCAAACAGATGTTATTTTGAATAGTAAGCTTTATAACTCAAGTGACACATCTGTGTTTTATTGATGTAAGAAAGCTAAAGCCATTTCTGAGATAATTTTCTTGTAATTTTTCTTCTCTATTCTTTTTTTAGTTGTGAAAGAAAAATACCAGATTTTTTTCTTGAAGAAAAATACCAGAAGTTATTTGACTAAATAAATTTTTCAAGTCTCTCTGTGTCTTCACCATGCACTCAGTGCTCAGTAATGACCTTTTCTGGTAGCTTTTTGCAGTTCTTCTGTAAGCTTATAAATAATAAAGATATAGCTAAAGGAGGATAAAGAAGCATTGGTGTAGTGTTTAGGAACATGATTTTGGTTGTCTTGATCTCTCAGATTTCTAGTGTTGGTATAAAGCAGTTTCTGTTTGAGCACAAATAAAACCGCTGTGGGATGTCATGAAGATATTCAAGATCACATGAAAGGATTGATACATTTATATGTAGGAGGAGGTGAAGGTGTGCTAGTTAGCATAAAATAGCAGTATTAATTCTTTTCTAATTTTATTTCAGTATTTCCTAAGTCTACATTCTGTTAAAGTGCTAAGTTGTAAAAGTGCTGTGTACTGACTGCTCCCTAATTAGATATTAACAACTTGCATTTGTGAAAATGTGTGGTAAGTTTTGTAGGAGCGTTGACAGGAGACAATTAAAGAAACAAAACCCCAGAACTCTATGAATATTTCAGGATGCTAAGCACTGTCTTTTCAAATGATGTCATGTAAGTAGTTTGTATGCATAACTGTGAACATCTAACATTATTTCAGGATTGTCTTCTGATAGTAGAGAAGATGGAATTCTGAGAGAAACAGGAAGACACCCTTGGAACTCTTCACTTCCTTTTACCTTGCAGCAGAGGCAAGAGATTTTGTCTGGAGTGTCTGAAAGTCAGTTGTGTGAAGGAGAGAAGTACTTTTATAGAGACAACCAGATACAGCAGATCTTGGGGAGACCTACTGGCAACTTGAACTCTTACTCAGAGGACAATACACATTTCCAAGGTAATCATTATTCCATAGCATTTTTGTGCTGCTCTCCGATCATACAGAATGAGGAGCTTGCTCAGTGTTAGGTATTGGTCTGTGTTATTTATATTCAATTTACATTTTAAAGTCAGTAAGAATTCTACACGCAAGAATTTAATACTTTGATGTTCTTGGGGCTTGGTGTTAGATATATATTCACAAAGATTATCTAGTGCAGAAAAAAAAAAAGACTGACCGGGTCTCTATCAGTTCTGTGCAGCTTCCTGCCACTGTGGCTGGGCTGCTTGCTACCTGTGCCATTTTTGTCACTTGTTTATGCACAGCTTTCACTTCAGGAGGGTAGAGACATGCTATATAATACTTCACTGTTCAAAAGGGGTCACCTAGTTGGTGAAAGTCTGACTGGCTGGTGGGAATTTTAATGCTTCTAGAAAAATGTAACAATTCCTGAAAATTAAGAACATCGTTATTAACGATCATGAAGATTTAATTCAAATCACTTCTTCCTGAAATGTTTGAAAACCTCAAATCATATAATTATAGATGAATTTAGACCTGGAAGAACCTTCTAGTTATGTGACCCAAATTTTCCTTCCTGCTCACAACAGAGCCAACTTAAACCAGGTTGCTTAAGGGCTTGTCCAGGCATGTTCTGAGTATCTCCAAGGACAAAGATTCTATATCATCAAGCAACATTTTAATAAATTTCTTCTTTTCTTGTTTTTTTTTTTTCTTTTTTCTTCTTTTCCTGCCTGTTCAAGGAGACTGCATTTTCTTTAAACTGACAGAGGACAGATTCAGATTAAATACTAGGAGGAAATCAATCATAGTGAGGGCGTTGAGGTACTGGTACAGGTTGCCCAGAAAAGTTGTGGATGCCCTATCCTTGGAAGTGTTCAAGGACAGGTTGGATGGGGCTTTGAGTAACTGGTCAAGTGGAAGGTGTCCCATAGCAAGGGGTTTGGAACTAGATGATCTTTAAGGTCCCTTCCAACCCAGACCATTCTAGGATTCTCTGTACTGTACCTCTTAAGAGTTAGTAGACAGCAGACATTTTTTGGTACCTCTTCCCTCACACCCCCAGTTCTTCTTTTAAGATTGAACAAATTCAGTTATTTAGCTGCTCTTTGGACATCATGTGCTACATCCATCTCTGATTATCCTTATGGCTCTTCATTGGTCTTGTTCTCTTGTGAATTTTGTGAGTTTTAGGGTTTTGAGAAACCCACACTACTTCTGAGGCAATCTTACAAGAGCTGAACAGAGAACTTAGACTTCACCTTTTCATTTAAAGAATAATAAAAATGAATCAGGGTAGCACTTTCTTACTGCATTGTGTCAGAGTCAAAGAATTGGATGCTGTAAGGTAACATTTTTCAGCTGGTATTTGTATACCTGCAAAATTTATAGGCTTTATTTACTGTATATAGAAACAACTTGTGATATGTCCATTGTTTGGAGGTTTTGGGGGTTTTTTGTTTTTATTTTGGTTTTGGGGTGTGGGTGATGTCTGTTTGTTTTTAAAATAGCTTCTTCTGTTATAGCTCTAGCAACTGAACTCTGTTTTCCTGAAATGGAGGGATCTTTTTCAAACTTCCGTCACCAGATCTTTCAGCCTTTGGAAGCGAGTGTTGACTTCGATACATCATCATCATCATCATCCTGTTCTCAATACAGAATTTCCCAACACAGTAGAGAATTTAGCAAGGTACTGCAGCAAAAACTCTGGTGGAGGAAATGCTTTGGCTGAAGATTTTTGTAAGATTTAAATGTATAATCCCTATACTATTTGGAAAAATACACAGTGTGTTTTTAATATATGTAGATAGCTGGTTGTAGCAGAAACATAACCCAGAAATCAAAAACTACCTTTTTCTTTTTATCCTTCATATTTCTGAGAAAATTAATCTTAAATTTTTTTTTATGCCACTAGACTTCAGAATTTTCAACAGAAAGTCCAGATGTGTCTACATTTCTAGAAGAGAAAAACTCTGATCTGAACGGACAAAAAAGCAGTTTGCCTTTTAGTCTTGAAGCAAATGGGCAAAACATTTCATCAGAAGAAGGGTTGGTTAGAGAAAATGTTGCTCCAGGTATGTTGAGTGTAGTTTTCAAAATCAGCTTTGTGCCAGTGTATAAATACCAGGCTTTAGTGTGGGTTTGAAGTGGGGACCGATCGCGCTTCTCTCAGCCCTGCTTTATGAAATGTCTTAAGAAATGTCTTATGAAATGTCTTAAGAAATGTCTTAACTCCGCTGCATTCTCACACACAGTCTCCTCCACCAGCTTTAATAGGAGAACTCCTAAAATTTTCAAAGTTCATTTCTTAAGCAGTTATGACTATGATACAAAAGCAGACCAGGTATTCAAGTCACTGTAATGGATATTGTGCTACTTATTCCTTCTGTGGTGATTTGGTTGGCAAAGAAATATCAGCTCTGGCTGAAACTGTCCTTTTTCAAGTATTTGTTAATGTATATCCATTACTTGTAAGTTTGAGTAAGGTAAGGGGGTTCCAAAAATTGATTTAAATTTTGTTCATGTGTTAGTCTCTCTGAACTGAGTCATTTGTCTTTTAACTACATTGTGTTCTTCAAGAAACAATTCCATTTTCCTTTCCCACTGTTAAGTCACAGCAGTATATTGCACACTGTGATTCTTGTTTGATTACAGAACTGCCTTATCTCGCTACAAAATAAAGTGGAGGATATGTCAGCAACTTTTGAGCTACTGTGTTATAATTAATTTAGTGGATTGGAAGTTTTTTATTAAGTTAACTGCAGCTTATAGCAGGAAAAATATTTTGTGATATTTTGCAGGTAAATTTAAATTAGCTTGATATTTCATGTGATTCTAAATTCTAAAAGTACCAAATCCAGCTAGTAGCAATCTAAATGTTTCTGCAGCAGGAATCAGGTGTTTCAGTGTTTCAAGATGCTCCAGGAAAAGGTGAACAGGAACAGGAAATGTGGCACAATAGTTTAAGTAATAGATGTAGTTATAATGTAAATGTTATTGGTCAGTTATATTTGTGACTTGCAAAGTAATAAAAAATGCTGGAAGAGATTGACACTTTAAGATGTTGTGATTGCAGTCACAGCAAATAGGATTTAGGAAGCTCCATTCTAACTTCAAACCATTCTGTTTCTAAATTGCTTATAGGCAGAATCTTTGTGGTTTAACTGCAAAATCTTTCCATCTCTTAAGTGCTTTTATAATCCCAAACCAATTATTGTTGTGCTTTAAAAGGAGGGGGAAAATAACATAAGCAACAGTCTAAGCAAGTAAAAACTGTTTTGGACTGTTCAAGGAAGGCTGATATGCAAGTGCATCATCCAGAGAATTTTCTTTTGATGGCTGATGCTGCACTGTAATTCTCCCCTCCCATTAACAGCTGTTTAGCAGCAGACAATATTCCTTATACCTGTAAAACTAGATATTTTCTGTGTATCAAAGAATGCAGAAAAATGTCTAAAGGAAGCCATTCAAGGTTTCTGTGGCATTTTCCATGTGTATAAAAAGCCTGGTGATAGCACAATGCTGGAGTCTGTGTAAATTATATTAGCAAACTTAGAACAAAAAAAAGTGATTTAAACAACACTGTTGTCTGTTTGGCACATGCTGTTCTGCTGAAATGCCTCCCCAATAATTAATATTGATACCCAATCTTTCTCTTTGCCTGCCTCTTCTGGGGAAAAGTGGTGTCTTGACTTCTCTGCTCAGATAAAGAAAGGTGATTTTGGGTGCAATACTGTACCTTGTAGGAACAGTAGTCTCTGTTCCAGTTTGAATGTTGCTTTCTACTTTGAAGATTTTCTGCCCAAGTAATGGTGTTTTGGATCGTTTTTTTTCTGGTTTAGAGACTTTATTGCAGGCCCAAAAGAGACTCAGAGGACTTCCATTTCCAGAGTATAAGCTGTCAAATGTTCTTGCTTCCAGTGTAGTTATGTCAGCACCATCACTAAGTCCATTACTAAATATATTCTAAGAAGCAGCAAGAAGTGTTATTTCTTGAAGTTTTGTGAACAGTGATGGAATAATTTTCTGTAAGGTTAATGGCATTATGTTTGAGGAAACTTTAGCAGTTTTTTAAACAAAATATTTCTTCCTTTTTACTAGACTTCTTGTTATACATTACTGAAAAGTCTTCTTATAGAGAGACTTAAAGTGGAAATTCTGTTTTGCTAGCAAGAAGTTTGACTTCTGACAATTTTTGAAACAGGATCTGAAGAATCTTTTCACACACTGCAATTAGAATCTACTCTGAGTGATGACTGTCAAAATGCTGATCAGCCAGGGGATATGAACATTGTGTCACAGAGACCTTTTGAACAAGCCCCTGGAATTAAAAACAGAGGCAATGAGAGCTGTATTTCACCTGCAAGTGGATGTGAAGAGCTGTCAAGAAGTATGGGGTGTATTAATCTCCAGGGTTCAGTGGAAGATCTGCGGAACAAAAGTCTGATTCACCTGGAAGAGCAAAAATCATTTTATCAGCTAGATCCCATACCAGTTACAATGGATGAAACTTTCCCTCAGCAATTAATAAAAGAGACTGTGCCTTCTGAAAAGTTACCTTTGGAGGCATTTGATAAGAAGAAGGATGAGAAGCTTCCTGAAAAATCAGTTCATGTAGATGAAGTAAATAAAGCTGTGGAGCTGCATTCTCAGTGCAATATGGACATGGAGGAGCCAGATCAAAGCTTTCCAGAGGGACAAGAGTCTCTGAGGGTTCTCAGAGAAACCAACTTGGAGGACTCAGACATCCGTTTGCACCCTGTTGTACAGCAGAACAGTTCTTTATTTCAAGGACATGAGAAACATTCTCATCCTGTGCCCAGAAGCTCATGTCATATTCCAGTCTGGGTGAGTAGAACAGATTTCCAAAAGCAGGGATTTTGTTTTTGCACTGTTTCCTTTAGATCTTTACTATCTGAAAGCTTGGCAAATGTTGGTTTTACAGTTCTAGTTCCTGTTTCCTGGAGTTTTGCCCTACTCCTTCTTCCAGATCCTAGCACTGAGATAATTAGCAATAGTTTAAATGAGCTGAGTTCCCACAATGGTTGGAGGAGCTGTAGCATCCCTACTGCATCTCCTTCTCTTAGCACCAAGTGATACAGTTCATGCACCTGGCTCCATTTAGAAACCTGAAGGAGGTAAATAAATTAACCAAAGCATAAGCAAACTTAAAGAAATAGCATTGATGTAGCTTTAAAAGTTTTGTTTCCCTACAATGAAGTAATTTAAACTTGTGGAGACAGGGGAGTTTTTGTAGTTGTTTAGTTGCTTTGGGTTATTTGTTTCAGTTTTTCAAATTCTGATATACAAATGTTCTTTCTGTATTTCATTCACTGCTTGGGGCAGGTTTCCTTTTTTTATATGTTAAATGAGCTTCCTTTTTCTGACAACAGTTGTTGCTATTGCTGAAAATACTGGGTTTTCACTGTTTTTCCTTACTAATGTCTTGATTAATTTATTTTCTAGGAGACTGAGTCAGGGCACGGTATTATGGAAGAACCTGAGCTCACTCTGGTAAGCTCCAATGACATCAGTATTGTAGAATCAGACATTGAACATCCTAACCAAGAGAAAATTAAGGAGGATGCAATGGATAAGTCAGCATGTGTGGATCCGTCTGAATGTAATGTTTATACTGAGGTGAGCATTATCTAATGTGATTCTGGTTTGAACTTAGTATTAATCGCAATAATGAGAGGCCCCACTGTAGCAGTTTATCCACTGTTGAAAAACAAGAGGTTGTTGGGTTCTCCAAGTTTTGTAATTGCTTTGGATCATCTTGGATTGATGTTGTGTTTTCCAGACAGATCGAATAGATCCTAAATTTGGGATATTTCTTGAGTCACTACCTTGTCATATTGATCTAGATAGAGTTTGGGAAGACTTGCTGCAAAAAGCAAAACCATCTTGCTGGTGTTTGCAAGACTGAACTGTATCTTACTTCATGAAAACTGAATGAAAGTAGAGTGTGGGATAAAATGAAAACTACGGACTAGACAGGAAAAAAAAAAGAAAACCCCCTCACCTTGTGAGGATGGAGCCATACCAGACTGCAACAGCAGTTAGAGGGAAAATTAATCAGCTCTTCATAACTGCCACACTTAATTAACATGTGGTGTTCTGAACACGCAATTGAAATCTGGTGGGCAAAAGTCTTTAATGGGTTTTTTGTTGTTGTTTGTTTTTTTAAGTTTTAAAATGTTTTTAGAAAACAGTTTTTTCATACCTATTACCAAAATCCATATCTAATTTTTCTTTGCATCAGGCATAAAGGCAAAAGCATGTATTTTATTTGTAGTGGCTCTGTGCTAGTGATACAGTAGTACTGCTTCACTCAAATTTGTCATACGTGTTAAGCATTTCTAGTCCAATCATTGATCCTTTTGAAGCAGGAGAGAGAATTTTTGCCACTAACTCCAGATGCAGATGATTCAGCATTCATAAGGCCTGACAGTTCTCCCAAAGCCGAGAGTCCCAACAAGAGTCACTCTCCGTCACATCAGACTGCAGGTAATTATGTGGTTCTTCAATCCACTGAAGTAGAAAGAATTTTTTTAGTATTAAAATCGTCAACAAAATACACCTCTCATTTGGAAAACTTAGAGCTGCTTTTACTTAGGCAAGTGCATCCTGCTGCTCAGGCTTGGTCTGTAGTACCTATGACCGAGGTTTAGTGTGTGTCACATTGACTTGTCTCTTCCTGGGCCAGGTTCTCTCTCATGAAACTTCAGAATCTCTACCACTACACTTGTTTGGTTTTGTCATGACCTAATTTTGAAAAAATATGTGCTATTTTCTGATTTGTTGTCACAATTTATGTACCTTTGTTTATTTCTCATTTTCTCTTAGTCCCCCAAGTCCTGTAGCCAAAGAATTGTCCTTTTTCCTATTCTGATGGTGGTCTGGAACAATAGTAAAATACTGACTTCTTTTTGTCAAAGATGAGCTGCAGTAATGTGAGGGTCAGGAATTCACAGAACTTAATTGTGTTGGGGACTTGTCAGGTCTTCGTGTTTGGATGCATCCAGCTGCTTTTGTTGCAGTATTTCTCACAGCACTAGTCTGGGCAGACCTGCTGACCATTACTGGATTCCATAGGTCTGAGCTGCTGCTGGTTCTGCAAGATGCCTCATTATTCAGTGCCATTCTTCTCATGCCATTTACAGAAGTGCTCAAGCTCAGCATTTTAGAAATACCTTGAAATGCATGACTTATTGTTCATTGTTAAAAGTGAGAAATGTGGAGACTTTTCCTTTTCTTTCAGTGATGGTGCTGGAATTTGCAGCTATACCTGAAAGTTTACAAAAATCTTTTTTAAAAAGAAAGCAGAATTTCATCCAGGAATCTCTGAAAAGAGTAGAAGCAATAAAAAATAAGGAGAGAGAAAATGAAAAGCTGAGAGCAAGAAAGCTTCTAGGAGGAAAATCTGAGGTTCTAAGAAGCAGACAGAAGTCTGGTCTTCTCTCTGGTAGGTTTATGTGGGGGGCAAGACACAGCATTAGATATCCCTTCAATTCCTGTTTCATATCAAAGAATAGATTTTCTATATGCTACATGCTTGCTATTGCAAACTGGGATATTCTTTAATTTGTACTCTCAGGGAATCAGGGAGCTTTGTTTTCCCTCACTGTCTGGCTGCCCGTGTTGTAAAGGCCCTTATGGGGGCTTCTCATATTTCACAGTCAGCCCACCATTATCGTCATAAGGTGCCTCTGCAAACCACAGCTGCTTATCACAGAGCAGCCATGTTTAGCAGACTGGTGCAGCTCTAGTGCCTGGTCCTGGGGACTTGGGTGGAGGGTGGCTCTGGAGAGCCATGGATGGCCTAAAGCACAGGCAGCAGCCTCAGGAGTGACACTGGGGGGATTTATTTTAACTCAGGATGGCATCAGGAATGCTTCATTCTGCTAGCTTGTTTTGGGTTTTGTCATGTCATTTAGAAATCTTTGGAAATCTCTCATGCTTTTGAGTTAGCTGAACTAGAGATTTAAATTGAGGATATACATACAAACATATGTTTGGCTTCCTTTTTCCCCTTAGGAAAAAATGGTGCACTTGCCAATCAGTTGAAAAAAGTAGGAGAAGTGAAAGTATCTTCTCCAGAGGATAGGAAGTCTGGAGAAACTGAAATGCACCAGCGTACATCCAGGTATTGCATGAACACAAGTGAGAGAATTAAAAAAAAAAAAAAACAGGAAAAAGTAGTTAATCTGTGTTTTGTGAAAGCTGCTGCTCAGTCTGTGCTTTTCCAGCTGGACCCAGTGCTGCTTAACATTGAAGAGGTGGGAGAGGAGCCAGGTGTGTTTGATGCAGGTACCTGCTGGGAAATGCCAGTGCAGAGGAGGAAAGTCACTGCTGGTGTCACCTTTCTGAGGCAGCTGTGCCACTTAATGCCTGACATGGGGTGAAATTTGATCTCAAGTTCACAGTTGCACTTGGGCCCTTAGGAGCAGTAACAGGCAACAAATGCAGCTCTGAACAGGGAGAGGGTTTGTTTGATGCAACTGAAAAAGAATTTGAAGTTATTCTGGATTACTGGAGTGTGCAATCGAATTGTCCCAATTGCTAGCAACTGACCCCGGGCAAAACCTTAAACTTGTTAACCTGCTCCATCTTTGCCACTTCCTTCCTGCCCAGACACTGGTTTTTCTTTTTTTTTTTATGTTTTCACAGACTTTATAATCAGCTTGCAGAAGTAAAAATCAGAAATGAAGAAAAAACAAGGCAAGAAACTTATGCTAAAAACAGAGAAAAGGCTAAAGAGTTTCAAAAGGTGATGATAGTTTGCTACTGTATCCTTTTGCCCTTTGGTCTCTTGATTTCACTGAGCTTCCAGTCAGAGTAATAGAGGTGTGGTGTGAATGGAGCTGAAATGGAGACCCTCAAACGAGTCTGGATCTGCAATGATGCCATTGGTGCAGCCCATTTAAGAATTTTCTTGTGAAAAACAATGGAAATTTTCTCTAAAAAGCATGTCTGCCTCAGACTGATTTTTTTTTATGACCCGAGCTTGAGCAAAAAGTCTCCAGATGCTGTAAAGTCTGTAGCAAAACAATAGCAGCCTTTTTCTTAGTCCCGACTTGACCAAATTTCCATTTTAAGGCAGCATTCTGGTTTTGGTGTTTTTTGGGCTGCTTTAGCTGCTCTAGGTAGGACAAGATTCTGGGCATGCTCAAACTTGAAAGGTGCAAGAATCTTGGGGTTTTGATGGCAGTAGAACAGAGGCTGAGCAAGGAGCCGTGGGCTTGTCAATTCCCCTTTTCCCCTGCTGTGCTCCAGACAACCTTAAGGAAGAAAATGCTGGATAATCTTCACAGGCTGTGAAGATTACTATGAAGATTACTGACTACTATGGGGGAATCTAGGTTAAATTCCTGCCTTTAGCCCTGACCATCTCACCTGCTTTGTGGTGGAATGAGGGGCTGCTCTGGTTACATTGCTTTACAGATCCCTTCCTTAACAGAGAAGAGGAATAAGCAGAAGGAAGCACACCTTCCCCCTGCCCTGCCATCTGTGGCCTCTCTGGAACGGAGGAGGCACTGCTGTTCAGACCAGCACTAATTCCTGTTCTCATTACAAGCACAGTACCCAGGCATGCTGGCTTTAGGGCAGTCACTTCAGCTTCAGTACTGTGGTCTGTCTCATGGTTTGTTTTATTTGCAGAAAATGCTGGAGAAACTGCGGGCCAAGAAAACTTGGAAAGCACCATGACAGGGAAAGACTTGGAGCAACAAGGACACAGGGTGGTGGTGTTGGTACAATCCAGGCCACTGAGTGGTGCAGCCTCAATGGTGAATTGTGAAGCCATTTAGGAATCCTCAGCTTTAAGTTGTAGGAAAACTGAGTACCCCAAACCCCTGTGGTCCTCTGCTCAGAGCTTATCCCAGCTGCACATGGACTGTGCTTTTTCCATTGTTTGTCTCAGATTGAGTTACTGGCCTGAATGGCTTTTCTTCTATGTTAATATTTCAAAGACATACTAAGTTTTGTAATATATATGTATAAAGTGTTTTCAAATAAAGTTATAAGGTTATTTGAATCTCCTGGTAGCCTGACATTTCTCCTGTAAAGCTGGGTTTTTTAGTCTATTCTTTGCACTGTGATTTAAGAATTATGGTTTCCTGCAGTCACAAGGTACATCTTAAAGCACTTGAATGGGAGAATTAAAAATTAACTTCTTCCAAAGAAATTTTCTATCCCTGTTTTCTGAGCTAAGCACACATTAGGTCAGATTCAAAGCTCAACTTTTGCATATGCTCATTCTGGTTAAAATGCACCACAGCAAGTCAAGGAGTAGGTAGGAGTGGGAAGAGACCTTTAAAGGTCCTGCTTAAAGCTCCAACAAGATCGCCCTGGAGCATTCTCTGCTCAGGAGGAACCCCAGCTCTGAGCCTCTTCATTTTTGCATCCTCCTCTATATCTGCTCCAAGGGAACTCTTAGAAAGCTGATTTTTGTTAACTCTACGCTTCTTTTCACTTATTTCTTTCAGTCCAGTGCAGTTTGCATGTACTGCAGCAGCGAATCATAAGCCAGATCTAGTTTGTTAAACTCCATGAACCCAGGTGGAGGCTGTTTATAATTCTGGGATTATCAGTAGAGCACAGAGTAGCAAGTTAAAATGAATGTTTAATTCAAAAAAATGCAATAAACACTCTCGAGAAGGTTCTTCATTTGGAACAGCTGTGCAGTTCTTTGGAGCAGGCTTGCAGCAACATCAGCAGGATCTAAGAGAGGAAGACCATCTATTAGCACTATCAATCCAAATAAAAGCAACTTCTCTAATATCCAATCTAAACCTCTCCTGGCCCAATTTGAGGTCACAGCCTCTCATCCTACTGCTTGTTAATTGGCAGACCAACCCCCACCTCACTACAAGCTCCTCTCCGGTGGTTGTACAAAGCAGAAGGCTCCCCCTGGGCCTTCTTTTCTCCAGGCTTAATACCCCTAGCTCCCTTAACTGCTCCTTATAAACTTGTGCTCTAGACCCTTCCCCAGCTCCACTGCCCTTCTCTGGACACAAAAGCTGCAACTGGTTTGCAAGACTGCTCAAACCACAACTGTAGCAACCCCGTTCCGTAATGCCCCAATGCTGCAAGTTCTTGCTTCAGAATGGAACTGAGTAGCCTCTCCTCCACATCAGCATCAAAAAACCCCAGAGGCAGCAGGGTAAGGCCCTTTTTCAGCCCAGAAGGCCCAACTACACGAGGTGTTATCTCCTCACAAATAGACCATAGCACACATGGGAGTGTCCACGGCATCCTGCGGAGGATTTCAATATGCGGTCACCGCGTTAAGAGCTGCTGGTTTTTCAGCCACGCAAACCCTCTTTGAAGTGACCTTCAATTTCTTTTCAGTATCACCTTTCTGGTAAATGCCCTTACCTTCACACTCAGGTAGCTCCTACGTGGTGTTTCTCATCCCTCTGACACGCAGCAACTTGCTGGCAGACCCTAGGAGTTAAGAGTTGGGTTTGGTTAGTACAGGGGAAAAGTACACCTTGGGTGTAAATTGCATGGAACAGCCTATGTCTCCAATTTTGCTTCTGTTCCAAAGAACTAACCTCTCAGCAGGAGCTCTGAAATCCAATCTACAAATTTCCCAACTGGAACCTTTGTTCCTCTGTAGTTTAAGTGTTGAAGGTGCCCAAGGATACACCTCTACAAGCCACATCCTTCATCTCAGGCAGAACTGGCTTGTAACAGCAGAAGGGAGTATTGTGTCCTTGACCTGGGTTAAAGCTTTATGCCCAGCAGACTGGGGCATAAAGCGTGTGGCAACACAGGAGTCTGGTGGATTTGCTTTATGGTCATGTCCACAGCTCACCAGAAACAGTAACATCCCAGCAGCCTTGGTAATGACCAAATATTCCTCTCACTGCTCTTACCTGAGCACTCAATAACCCAGCTGCCCTTTTTTTCCAATGAAGAACCAACCAATCTTGCCAATACACAACCCAAGTTGTGAACAAGCCTGAAGTATGGCATAAACTCCAAATACTGAAGAATTCCTCAGAACCAACAGCAAAGTTAATTCAGACACCTGTACCACAAATGGCTGCACAACTGTGACAGCAATTTGAAGTAAGTATACACACACAAGAATGACCCACAGATGAGTCCTGGCTCAGATACTGCCAAGATCTGCAGTGATCGCTACCCAGTAATCTCTGGTACTCACAACCATTTCTACACTCAGCTCTACAACAGTTTAGTAGTCCTCATGTTTACAGTCATACAAAGCTAATACATCAACTCTGAAATTTCATGGAACTAATAACTGAGTGCTTACCTGTCAAACAAATTGCTTATATCTTTTTAACTCAGGGCAGTCCATTCTGTATCCTAAAGCAACCTGTTAGAAAGAATTGAATGCACTTGCTGAGTTCTAGAGGCCAAGTAGCCAGTTCACCCAGATAATCAAAATGAAGACAAAGCATCTATTTTTATTTGTTACATGAAAATAAAAAATAAGTACACTGAAATCCCTGAAGAGGTTAAAGACTGTTTCAGGAAAAATACAAGATTTAACAGGCACAGCAGACTGAAAACCAAGGATGCCAAATGCTGCACTGGTGTAGCTGCTCAGAAATTAACTCTTTAAACCCCATACTTGAAGAAATTAACCAAATATTGCTGCTCAGTATGAAACTGGGGAGCATCTCTCACTACAACACAAAAATGCAGCAAATTTATGAAGTTACTTCATAACAGACATTACAGTGCTGTCTCTTCTTACCTATAGCCACTGAAACAAATAATCACTCCTGCAGGATTAAAGGGGGGAACAGACTCTTTCAAGCCACCCAGGAAAGAAGCAAAAAAATTGTTACAAGTCAGGTGCCTACACAAAAACCTGAGCAAGAGACTAGGCTTGGCCCATGTAATTCAGAATGTCAGTTGCACCTGAAGTCCCAGAACACACAGATTTTTTAGTCCAACCAAGCTTTTCCACTTGAATCACTCTGTTTTGTATTCCAAGCATGTTTCAGTAGACCTAAAGGAGAACACGGAGCATCCTGCATTCCTCAGGTTCCACTCTAAGATTTGTCTTGCAGTTTTATCCCACAGAGCTAACAGGTAGTTAAGTGGGTAAAGCCAAACCACAAGTTTATTCTGTGAGGCGTTTCCAACGACACGAACCTACAGAAAAGATCCCATCGGGATAGACCTCAACACTTCTGGTGCTATAAATTAACACAAGAGATAGATAATAAATCAAAATCAAGCAGACTGGTAAGGTACCTGGTACAGATCACAGGAAGTGTCATTTTATATTGTTTCAAGACATTTTGGGGAAGGAAGAAGGTATGTGATACACTAGCATCTCCTTCGTATTAGCAAGTTTTTAATTACAAGTTACCTGAGAAGCAAACATCAATGGGAATTATCTACAGAACCCTGCAGAATCCTCCCTGTAGATTTCCTATTACATATAACTTACCAATCAACACAAAACTATCTGTTTAAGCAGTTAACCTGTTCACCTTGTTCTTGACTGAGGAATTTATATGAACATTCCTTGGGAAAATTTAAGTGACAATAAATTCTTCCCTTAACAGAATGAACAATCCATTAAGATACAGTAGTGTAATGTTGAAGAGAGTCCCTGAAACCTTCACAAACTAGTAAACTTGGTCTGAGAGACTCTGGGCCTACTGATAACCAGAGCCCCTCAGTCTTTAAGGTATAGGCAGAATTTCAGATGTCACACTAACCCCTGAAGCAGCTTCAGACTTCCTTGAAATAGCAGCCTGCATCTTTCTTCTTCACTTATCTCCAAGTACCTGCCACCAGAAAAGAACAAGTAAAGTTACAAACCAGCATACAAATCAGCAGAACCTGCAATAGTACCAAGTAGATTTGTTCAGAAAGGCTCTTCTCATTCACTCTCTTCAGAGCAGTTGAACATTTTGCCAATCATCACAACAATTTTCTCACAGCTTCTTAAGTTTAGGGAAAATAAGCTCTCACATTTTGTGAAACAACACTGCATTTTCTCACCAAGAGAGGAGCAGCAGTATAACCAGCTCACCAAATTAATGACAGGTGGGTGACCTGAAACAGGCAAGGGTAAAAAAACCAGTCACACAAACTTACCAAGATGCTAGTTCAGACTGGACATCAGGTGCACTTCCTAAAATAAAATAAATTGTCATATCTAAGTAATACTTTCAAGTTCCCCAGTATTTTAGCAGTTCTTCAAGACTTGGGTGCTTTTATCTCAGTATGAATCCAGGCAGACAGTAACTCAACTACACTGGCTGAATCATTTTATCTGCAATCAAACCACAGCTTAGTTTATCACACAACTACCAACAAGGTCTATCTGCTGCTGAAGAGACTGGAGCACTATGGCACAGAAGGTAAAACTAAGGGAGTTACCTCACAAAAAAAGCATGGAAGAGACCATTGTAAGACACCTTAAAAATATGCTTCTAATAAACCATCTACAGGAACTCAGCACTGCAAGTATTTCTCTCTACCTGCTAATTCTACTTCTTTTAGTACATAGGATGCATAATGGAAGCACATCAACTCACATTTATGCTTAGATCTCATAGTAGCTGCATTTTTAAGTATGTTCACAGAATTGTCCCACTAAGTGAACTTGTTACAGGTCTCATTGTCACCACTGCAATTAAGTGTACAGCGAGGAAAGCAGAACCTGTTACTCTTCTAGCCACGTCTTCCAATTCAGACACACTGCAGGTTGTGTCTAGCTGCTGAAGAACGAGGCATAGAAACTCCACAATGTCTTTAGAATCGCCTGGTTTTTAAACCTAGCCAGAAAGGAAAGAAACCTGTCTATAGTGGTCATCTGGAGCTTGGATTCTTGTTTCAAAATAGAATACTTTTTTTTTCTTGTCAAAAGGCATCCAAGAAGTTAAGACTCGAGCTTTTTTCTTCATACAACTGCCTCCACCTAGGAAAAAACCCAACTGTTTCCTCAATACTTACACCTGAGTAGAGGCTTTCCAATCTCTTCCACACATCCACAGGAACGCCCCTTTAAAAAAATATTTTGGAACAATGTCATTAGTTTAACTATACTTTTATCCTGTAACAGTTCAACACTTTTTTGATGTTGTACTTGAAAATCTTCCCACTAATAAACACTAAATCTACTTGTTTCAACAGAAATACCAAGTTTAACCAGCACATCTGCATGAAAACCAACGATGCCAGCTGTTGAAATACTGTAGCACTGCTTTTTGAACATCCCATCAGGAAGACACTGCTGGGTGCAGATACCATACAGTGCACAAATTAGTCTGATTACTTGCTCTGGGAATAGCACTAAACTGAAGGAACCCAATGGTCTTCTGCTGAAGCTCAGAAGAAACTGAAAGCTCACCTCTTTTGCTACCATGCTGCACAGAGGTCCACTAAAGTAAAGGATTTGTGAATAAGGTCAGCAAACAGCCATAAGAACTCAAGAGATCCCCAAGTAGTTACAACTGCTGCTGCAGTGTGAGTGTGCTCATCTGCAAAGAAAGATACAACCAAACTACACTTCTGAAAACTCACAACACCAACTCTAGATTGATCAGTATTTGAATGAATGAATGTTATTTGAGGCCATGCAAATGTTGTCCCTTCATATAAGTAACACAACTAATACATTCATCAGCTGTGGGTTGCAAAAGAAGGGTTTTCTCTAAGCACTAGGTTCCAGGTTTTTTGTCTACGGCAAAAGACAAAACCTGATCAAGTGCTGGAACAGACTGAACACACCAATTTTTTTTTTCTATTTTTGGAACAATATTTGAAGCTACTTCCCAACTGCCTATATACTTACTGTTAGCAGCAGCAGAAGCTGACAGTTACCATGCTTTCCAGTCCTAGAGACAGGTAGCTGGAACCAAGGTAATCGTGGTGAGAAGTTCAGAACCACATACAGTCCTCAGAACAACTGTGCCAACCTGATGTGCTTCCTTAGTGCAGTTCTCTACCTAAAGCAATGGCCAAGTGTCTGCTCCTTCCCTCTCACTCAACAATGTTCTTGTAAGACTTCACAACTTGCCCACCCCCAGCTCAGTGTTTCCTATGTCAAAGGGGTTTTCCTATGCTGTATCCTTACTAGGTGCTTTCTTCCATGCTATTCCCTACACTGTCCCAAGCCATGCAAATTTGTCATCCTACAGCAAGAAGCCTTCACAACCATGTATGTGCAAGATTACCAGCTGCTCTCTGCTGTCCCTCCTGTTCTTGCAAGAGATGATTTAAGATGGAATTTTACCAAAGGGAAGTCACCAGAAGCTGCAGCTGTTGATACACCCTCGTACAGAAAATGTACCAGGGTGAGGCATCACAAAGACACTGAGGGGAAAATAGTTCCTTAACATCTTCAGCAGAGAAAATTTCAGGCAGTGTTGTCCAAACCAAATCAGATGAAGTTGAAGCAATTTAAAATTGTTAAAAAACAAAAGGTAAACTTCTGGTTTTTAACAAAAACTGAACTTAGAAGTATTCAAGAGCCCAAGTTTTTGTTCAAAGAGAGGCTACAGGCTCCAATTTTGGTCAGACTGATGAAAGGTATGTAGCACTGAACTCATCCCCGGGAAGCTTCACACTCACAAGCTGCTCAGCTGTGCAACACTGTAATGTTGTTTATTTTAACTATGGAGCACTGCTTTTTCAAAACCTTTTGTGAAATAGTGCAAAAAAAAGCTACCTGAAAGAAACAAAACTGAAACCCAAGTAACATCTTACCTTATGCAGCAAGAAAACCAAGAGGTATTTCATCTTCCAAAAACAACATGAACTAGAAGGGAAAGAAAAGCAAAGTGATAAAAACTGTCATATACAGTCAAAAAACTGAAAGTTACTGAAATCAAAGTTAGATTTTAATCATCAATTTAGCAGTTGTAATAAGCTAGATTTCCATGTATCTATTTATCTAGTTCTAATCAGAATTGAAATTCAGTTCATTTTTAACAGTAGTCAAGTTGCAGAAGCCAGAACTTCTCAATAAGATCATCAGCCACTGAACCAGAAATATTATACTCTTGATAGAGACTAGCCCAGAAGACACTTAAAAGCTGAGCATGAGGACCAAGTTACTCTATTTTTCTAACTGTCTCAGACACAAGCCAAATATACTCACAGTAGGCCAAATGTGCCTAGGCAGCTGGGTGGAGAGCTGAACTCCAGATCAATGTTTTAAACCAAACAGGCCCATGAAAAGGTATCTGAAGAATGACCACTGACACCTCATTTGTCCATCTGCTGTTCACCGAGGTGAGCCTTGCAGAGGCACAGAGTTCTCTTCAGCACCATCTTCTTCATCCACTATTTCAATCACTTCAGGTGGTTTTGCATGCTTTCTTCCTGGCTTTGACTTTTTTTTCTTGGGAATTGTGCTGCTTAGAATGAAAGAGCTGTTCTCCTAAGAAAATGGAAGACAGAAGTAGAAACAAGTCTAGTTTTGAGATACTTATCTAAGATTTTAGTAGTATATTTGTGGATGTTAAGAACTCTAGCAAGAACTGCAGGATCCCCATACATTTCAGCATTACACTGAAGAGAAGTGTGGACTATCAACCTCCTTCTGCACTAATATCAGAATTCAGAGGTCACACAACTCTGGATCTAAGCTCAAGACCTAAATACTGAAGAGATTATCTACTAATTCTTTTACTTCAGAACAGAAAGGCTAGAGTGTTTCTGATGTTAACAAGTGCTTACTTACCACTACTCTGGCATCAAGTTGTTCCTGAGTATCAGAATTCAAGCTGTCCTCATCATCACTAAAATAAAAAAAAAATAGTTTAAACTGTGTACTTTTATAGAACCTTACAATGTGTCAACTACAAGCCCTTAGGTGAACAGCAGCTGAAAGACAGCATTGCACCTTTAACACCGCCTTTTAGGAAGGTTATCAGTGTATTCGTAACAGCAAGTATTCTTGCTGATTTACTGATCTTTTTATTGAACTAAGCTAATTGCTTGACCCTGAAAACTAAAGATTAACACTTTGGTTTTCAATAATGTAAAAAAGTATTAAAATTATCCTTTAGTCTTTGTTTTAGAACACTGTATTCTAACAAATAACATTAGAGGAGTTCATTTCAGCAAATACTTTATTGTAATTTCTACCAACAATTACCAGTCTTCAGATCAAATTAAAAATACTTCTTTCTGTGAGAACTTTTAAGTCACCGTCTACAAACACAGAATATCCCAAGTGCTCTGTTCCCAAAATAAACAACGCTTTTAAAGGTTAAAAGGACAGAAGAACAGCTGAACTTGATACATACAAATTTATATGTTAGTAAAGCACCAAAAAGCAAGCGAAGATGAACTTACTCTGTCTCCTGAATAGGGGAAATGGGGCCTTCATCATCTAAATATTTGTGTTTCCGTAACACCATACACTCTTTTTCTAAGTCATCGCTGGCCTGAAGGGCTTTTAAAGCTTTTTTAAGATGCTCTTCATATTTAAGCACTTCAATATACTTGAAATAGCCCTTTGCAGCCGCTTGCTGGAGAAAAATAAAATACTCAGGTAAGAGCTTAAAAATACCATAAACCATTTAAAAAAACCATAAAGCATTTACATTAAGAACTGATAAATTTATCAACACCCATATATATTCTTGCAGTGTTTGCTTTAAAAGGTATTAATTCTACAACATCAAGTGTCATGGCAAACCTGTTTCGTTGTTTTATTCTAGTAGAAGCACAACAGAGCCCATTTTAATTCACAATTTTTAGACTAAGGAAATATTTATCCCACAAAACAGAGGTCTTACCTCATAGCCAAGAACCATCTTTAAGGGAATATGTTTCTCTCCATAATGTTTTTCAACAAAAGGAAATTGAACACCTCTGTCTAGAAGCCTCCTCTTTTGTTCCTGAGGTGAGGCTGTCAGTGGGGGCCTCCCTGTGGGCATCTGCGTGCTCTCATACTTTTTTTTCCTCTTCCGTGCATGAATTTTGTATTTTCGGTGTGCAGCGGCTTTGAACTTTCTTCCCCTGAAGTGATAGGCAAAAATGGCCTTCAAATTGAACTTGGACTTCTGCTGCTTGGAAACTTCTAATGGCTTCCCTGGACTTTGAGGAGACAGTGAAGAGTCTGAGGAGCTTTCATTGTCAGGTACTCGTGTAACAGATTCAGCTTGCTGCCTTGAAGATTGAGATTGCCTTTTCTGCTTTGAAGGTGCAATGGAGCACTCAGGACGAGCAGCAGAGACATCACTGAAGAAGAAAAAAGTATTTACTTTCAAAAAAAGGTTCACTTTTATGATACATTACACAGGTTCTCCACAGGAAAAATTCTGTACTAGCGATAGAAACTTACCTTTCTGAATCACTGCTGATCAGTAAAACCTCAGTTGAAGCAGCTGATGATTTACACATGCTGTTAGGATGGTCTGAAGACTCCCCAGAAGCAGCCACCTTCTGCCTTGACCGCTCTGCTCCTGTACTTCTTTGCCATGAACACACCTCAGATGGCTCCTGCTGATGGCTGATCAGCTCTTGGGCATCAGGGTAATCAGAGCCAGAAGCCTGGGATTCATCTGTATCAGTCATGTTTCAGTTTGCCCTAAAAGGCAATGAGAATTCAAGAAACTTAAAAAAAAAAAAAAGTACATTAATCAGGTAACAAACTCTCTTCTACCCCACTCATGATCACAGGATAAACTTAAAAACAATCTTGAGGAAACTTAAGCAGAGATTTTCCTATGAACCATGACCAGTTACATTCTTCATACTAACATTTAAGTCACAGTCACTGAAGATATTCATAGCATAACTGAGGTTGGAAAATTTGTGAGTCTTTTTAGTTCAGCTCTTGCCCAAAGGAAGGCAAATGTCAGTGGTGCAACAGATATTGTTTAGACACTTACTGAGATGAATTCTGAATGTCTTAACCCTCTCCCTACGAGGGCTAAGTTTGCCTCCAAACAAGCACACATACACATAGCTAATGGCTTCTTGTATTTTTATGGATATTGCAGTTTTAAGTCATACATAAAATTTACTTCACTGTGGTTTAAAACCATTGAATTATTTCAAGACAGTGTCATCATGAGAAGCTATGCCATCTTCCTTCTGTTCTTTTGAGAGCTCTAAGATACCTAAAATCTCCTGCTCTCAACAATCCACCCCTCATTTATTTGGCTATCAATCATCATAGAGACCAGCCGCAGAACTAAAATTTTAATTTTCACTTGAATCTGCAAGACAACACAGTCCAGCTCTTTGGTGGCCCAAGTCTATACAGAAGGGACTGTAACACATAGTACAGGAACCTAGTTTTACTTTGTATGAGCCTTATTTTACCTGTTAGTAATTTACTAGCCCTGTAAACCTGTATCTTTCTAATTTAACTGTGCTTTTTAGAGCTTTACAAACTCATCATCGTACCCGTTAATATTTCAAACGTTATTACACAGTTCAGCATCTGAAGACACTAGAGCAGAGTTAACAGAGAGTCCTCACATAACCTGCAGCAGATGATCCTGAGGGCACATGCACATCAAGCAAAGGATTAGGCCCAGTCAGAATTTAGGAAAGGCAGGTCCCAACTGACCCACGTGATCTTCTATGACCAGTGTATGAGGCACAGACTGTAGATGTTGTCTGTCTGCACTTTACTAAAGCACTGGAATCCATTTCTCACAGCAGGAGGAAACGGCTGCTCATGGCTTGGATGGGTACGCTGTTTATTGCATGAAAAACTGGATGGATGGATGGATGGATGGATGGATGGATGGATGGGCCCTGAGAGCAGTGCTGAATGGAGCTACATCCAGCTGGTAGCTGGTCTTAAGTGATGTTCCCCAGGGATCAGTGCTGGGGCCAGACCAGTTTCATGTCCACTGACGACCTAAAAAAGGGATTAAGTGCACCCCCATTCAGCTGGCAGGTGACACCAAGGGTGGGAATGATCTGCTGGAGGGCAGGAAGGCTCTGCAGAGGTGTCTGCATAAACTGGATTTGACGAAACGAAGCCAACTGAGTGAGGTTCAACAAGACAAAGAGCTGGGCCCTGCACTTGGGTCACAGCAGAAAAGGCCCTGGGGGTGCTGGTCAACAGTAGCTCAGTATGATCCAGGGTGTGTCCAGGTGGCCAAGAAGGCCAATGGCATCCCAGCCTGTATCAGCAATGGTGTGGCCAGCAGGACCAGGGCAGGGATTGTCCCCCTGTATTTAGCACTGGTAAGGCCACACTTCAAATCCTGTGTTCCGTTTTGGGCCCCTCACAAGAAAGACGCTCGTGCCAGCTCTAAGCCTTTGCAGGCACACTGCTCACGCTGGTTCACCCACGGCCTGACAAACACAAAGCCCAGAAACAAAACCAAGCAACGCCAGAGCCAGGACAGCGGCACCAATGCCACTGTGAGCGCACAGGCCCTACCTGGTACTCAAAAGTCGCAGCTCAGCATCCTTTGAGGTCTCTACCGCAGCTCTGGCCTGCAGCGCTAGCACAGCTCGCAGATTCCTTAGGGAAGAAAAGCAACCACGTAAACTTGCTGAAAGCCTAACAAAGGCGCCAGACACACCACTCGCCCCCTCACCAGGCTCGGCTGCCAGCAGCGCGCTGGGGCCGGCGCCACGGGAAGGCCTTTCTAACGCGGGCAGGCACCAAGTCACCACAGGCCAGAGACACCCCGCAGGCACCGCTCCTGCAGGGCCTCTCACCGACCGCCGCCACACACCCCGGTCCTCGGGGCACGACTCCACACTGCCCAGACTGTCCCTCCACCCCCGGCTTTCGCAGTACCAGGCCCCAGCAGCGCGGATGGCGGTGGATCCGCCCGTCCGGGCCAACCCACCTGCGTCCGCCGCTGCCCCACAGTAAAGAGCGCGCAACTCCCGCCCCGCGCCTTAAATAGCGCCGGAGGCTCGCGAGAGGCGCGCGGGCCGACGGGAATGAGGGGCAGGAGGATGGTGCCATGCTGGGAGTGGCAGCGGGGCGGCCGCTCCCGGGGGCGGAGCCGAGCCGAGCCGAGCCGAGCCGAGCCGAGCCGAGCCGAGCCGAGCCGAGCCGAGCCGAGCCGAGCCGAGCCGAGCCGAGCCGAGCCGAGCCGAGCCGAGCCGAGCCGAGCCGAGCCCTGCCTCGCTGTGCCAGTCCCGGCGGCAGGGCAGGTACGTGCGGTCGGGCGGTAGCGGCGGTCGGTGCGTGGCAGAGCTCGGACAGGTCCCGGCTTCCCGCGGCTTCTCGCCCGGTGAGAGGCTCCCGTTCCTGCTGTGCTGCTTGTCTTTCCCCAGGCTCCTCCGGGCTGGCAGCTCCAGCCTGAACAGCCCCTTCCTTCCCCCCGCAGCTATGCCAAGCGTCCCGCCGCCTTTAGCGCTCCCTCGCTCCAGTACTCTCCGCTGCCTTTGCCTGCCGGGATGCTCTCTGTCCCTTCGGAGCCCAGCCTCGCCTAGCACGCCTGTTAATTCCCTGCCCGTCCTTTCCCCAAATCCCAGCCGCTCAGTTGTCTCTACTGCCCCGCAGCTTTCCTCTGCCCCATACGGGATCTCCTCGCACCGCCCCCGGCGAAAAATACGGCTTCTGCATCTCTGGATGCCTTGCTCTTCTTGGTGTCATCGCTAAATTTCTCTCTCACAACTGCCGTCTTCAATTTTTTCCAGGGATATTTCTTCCCCCACCATCCCCCTCCTCGACTCATGTCTAGCCTGCCTATAACCTCTCATTTTTGGCTGTAACTCTCCAAGCTAATTTCAATTCAGTTTTTGATAATAGACACCCCACACACATAATTAATCTATTGTTTCACGTTTCATCTGCCTTCTCCTGGAATCTGGCTACTCTCTCTGATGTTTTCTTCCCACTTCAAAAGTAGACTTTTAAGTCTTTGTTGCCTCCATTCTAGTTGCACCATCCCACATCTATAATAGTTTTATCATCCCTTTAGCATTTGTGTTCTTTCTTTGAAATTCTTCTGTAGCAATTCAGTGTCACTGCACCCCTCCTTGATGGATCTTAATTGTGTGCTGTTGTCTCAGGTTCTCTCTGTCCCACACCACACAATTCACTCCCTCGCGAATATTTGCTGTGGTGGGCCATGGATCTACTCTTAGGTGTCTTTCCTGGTAAAAACTACTGTCTATCTCAGATTGGGTTTGTTATGGTACATCAAATTTTTCCACAGTCTTTTGCTCCTTTCTTGATTGTGGGGAGCTAACTTATTTGAATACTGTACAAGTCTTGTATCTGCCTTTTGCACAACAGCAGTTCTAGCTTGCCTTCTCAGACTGTTTCAGGACAACCAATGTGTTGAGTGCTGGCACAGCTTCCTCCTGGATGTGGTAAAAGGTTCTTGAGGGGACGAGGATCATCTAAAACAATGCTCCCAAAGCCATGTTCTCACTTTCTGCCTATGGCTAAATTTTCCCTCTCTTGGTACACACTAAAAGCCTTGTGGTATGATTCACTCCACCTGACATGAGGCTTCTACCAGAGGCACCAAATCCAGCCTGCTGCTTTCTCCTCCAGAGCTAGAGGAGGAATGAAGTCAACTGCGGAGATAGATAAAACCAGCTAAGATGAGATTTATTATACACAGGTTGCAGTCTTTCTTCCCTTCTCTACTGCTTGCTACAGCAGTCATTTGGGGTGGCTGAGCATTCAGCTCAAAGGTTTCAGTTAAGTGACTGCTACAATCTCCCCACTGGTTTTTCCACTGTTTGGTGGGGTTTTTTTCCTTTATGAAGACTCAAGAGGACATGGTGTAAGGACAGTTACATTTTTTGACAGTCATAAAAGTTAGGATATTTTTAAAACCAAGGCTAGAACTGTACATAAGCAACTGTCTCATACCATAGTCCTTCCTAACAAAGAGTCAGGTCTAGGAATGTAGTTAGGATTTCACTTTTTTCCTTCTTCCACCTGAGATCTGGGTAAATGGGACCCTATTTTTTTTTTTTTTTTTAATTGCTGTGTGTAGCAAGTATGTGCCTAAGGAGTTAATGATTGCTGCAGCTGATTTTTAGGTAGTGTACAATCAGTTGTTTCTGCCCTGACCTAGTGCCTTGCCCTTTAGCTGGTTTGCTGTTGCATGGCTGACTGAAGTACACTTCATTTCTGAAGGGGCTCTTAAACTCATGTTCAAAACTTTTTGCTACAGTACATACTTTTTTTTTTTACATACTTTTTGTATGGGTACAGAGCCTGATACTGCAGAACTTGCTGCTGTTGATTTCTATTTTGCTGCTAGCCTGTTCCACTCTGGAAGGGGAAACACATGCCCAGAATCAAATGGAGACCATGTCACAGCTGGGGTTGAAAGTCCACCATTGCCAGTGCTGGAAAAGTAAACATTAAATTTGGGAAGACCTTAGGAGGGAGCTGAGGTGCTCAGAAAAGCTCAGGTTCCTTTCAAAACTTTCTTGTGACTTGAGGTTTACAAAGACACCCAAATCTCCTGATCACTTCATCTGCATTCAGTGTAGGATATGTTTTCCCTGCACCCAATTGTCAGCTTGAGGACTAATATGTGTAATGCTCTGAGCCAGCTATAGGGCTGACTGAAACATCTTCCAAAATGCATAAGAAATTCAACATTACTATTGAAGCTGTCAGTCTCTCCTGTGATGCCAGAACTACAGTTCTATTTTTTCTATGTATTCTAGAGTGAAATTGAAAAATAATTAACGTGTTGAAAGGAGCATGTTTAAATTGTTAAGCTATTATCTTTGTTGGCAGACCAGTCCCTCTGCAGTGTGCTGCACTGTCACTTCTTACCTGAAGAGATCAGCACCCATCAGGAAATGGCCAAAGTCGAAAGGTTTGCTTTTCATGTCCCAAGTCTGGAGGAGCTTGCTGGGGGTAAGTAATGCAACATGTGACTTTATACAAACTTGTAATGTACTCTTCAAACTTATCTTAAAGCTCATATCAAAGTCTTTCTACAGTTAGTACATGCAGAATTCCTGCCTTTAGCACAGTGAGAAGCAAAGAACAGCACTATTTCTCTATATGTGATGATTTTCTTACAGCAAACAATGATTCCTCCCCAAGCCCCCAAGATATTTAAACACACAGATAGGCTCTCAATTCCTTTAAAACCGCTGAATATGTAGATTTGTGTGCATGTCGTGAAAGTTTGGCCACTACACATCAAACTTCTTTACAAATACAGAATCATCTGTCCTCCTCTAGCCTCCAGTATTTATTTCTTTTTCAGGACTGCTCAAAACATAGCTGACAAGATGCAGTGTAGCATGGCAGATCCTCTTGCTTGAACCTAGTTGGCTCCTTCTTTGGTGATTGCCTTAGAACAGGGCTGCAGGAAACATCTTCTGTAGTTTACTTCTTTCTAAAGCCTTTGCAAGATGTGCTGGGAATAACAGAATGGTTGAGGTTGGAAGGGACTTCTGGGTTCAGCGCAGCTGCTCATGAGCTTCAATTCTTGCCCTAGTAGGAAGACATTATTCCTTCTGGCAGTCTCTCCCCTGCAGCAGATATACTGAAGTTTTTTTGTCTTTCAGATTGATCCTCAAGTTCAGTCTGCTACTTTCCCTAATGTGTGTCAGTTTGACATTTCCACGTATTGAGAACGTGTGGTCCCAGCAGTACCCTGGGTGGTTCCCGGTGCTTTTCTTGCCCAGTCAGACAAGGGCAGTAGGCCAGGGCTGCTGCAGAGAACACCACATACTTGGAGTAGAACAGCTTGAAAGAGTATCAGAAAAATTTCATCACAAAACAGAATTTTCCTATTTTTCCCAATCTGTCCTGAGGATCTCCTGTAAGCTGGGAATTGTGTTGCTGTTCAGATTTTGGGTATAATTTGAAGAGTGTCCTTTTACTGTCCTTGTCCACTTGCCAGAAGGTACTGAGATGTATTTAGAAATGTACCAAGTACCAGCTACTACTTTTGGTCAAGAGCTTGGTAAATCTGATCTCAAGAGGTAAGGTATGGCTGAAACCCTAACTGGAGGAAACAAAGGCACAGGAAAGTCTGTGTAAATAAGGAACCACCTGATTTGAGATCACAGACTGGATGTTCTGTTCTTTAGTTTGAGACATCTCTCAAAGGAGACCCCCAGGCATTAAAGAACCTGGACCTTTCAACATAGTATTTGAAGTAGTGTATGTGAAGAAAATCCCACACTAAAGGTTTGGAAGTTGTTTCCAAACAATGCACTCAGCTCATCGTCCCTGTTGTTTGAGTGACTTTGCAAGTTCTGAGCCTAAAAAAGCATTGATATGAAGGAAACCAAAAATTTTAAATTTGGTTCATTATCACTAACACCATTCATTATCTGTCTTGCTGTGATAGTGGCACTTGCCAGAAAATCTCCACAAGAGCATAAACATGATAGGCAGTATCCCATGGGGGTAGAAATTTCCAGACAGCAGAGACTGAGATTATAATCAAGCTATTGCAAACTGTCTGGTTAATTTATGTAAAGAACTGATTGTTGCTTCAGCTAAATCTTGCTTCCTCCTTTGCTCTTGCATCATATTTGACTGTGATCATAATTGTCTGCTCTTTGAAGCAAACCCAGTGCTGAATGAGATTGAAGTTTACCCATGTTACTTCACACTGTGCTGCTCCTAGTGCTGCTTGGAGCAGTCAGTGTATTTCAATGAAAATGTTTTTTAAATTCTTAAAATTAATTAATGTGGCAAACAATTATCTGGACAAACTTTTGCTCCTCTCTGAAGCTCAGAGTAATTTAACAAGTGCCTGCAGACATTTAAATCAATGGAGTTGCTTAGGGTAAGACTAAATAATGTATCTTACAGAAATAAAGCCCAAACAGATATGTTTATTGTTGTTAGAAACTTGTCAGACTCTTGGTAATTTTTCATTGTCAATAATATTGCCATTATTCTTTATTACAGTTTTGCAGAAAGGGCTTAAAGAGAACTTTGCTGATGTTCAAGTCTCTGTTGTAGACTGTCCTGATCTGACTAAGGAACCCTTCAACTTTCCTGCTAAAGGTGACCTAGCATTCCTGTCTTTCACTAAGACTTCTCCAGTTTTTTTGGCATGATCCTGCTTAGTTTTGATCCTTTAAAGATGTTGAGAGAGCTTAAAATGCTTTTCAGGTAAAGCATATGCATGAGAGGAGAGCTACATTTTATTTCTGAATTTGCTTCCTAGTTGATGTATGAACAAGAGCAAGTCATTACTAAGTACTTGTCATATTTTTCTTTTCTTAACCTATCATTGCATACCCTATTGCTTATTTCATACGCATTATTTAGTGTACTGAAAAGGTTTTGAATTTAAGTTGTTATCTTTCAGGTGGAGAAATTTTTTTAATCGTACCAACCACTATCTGAACCTAAGGAGTTGTACTTCCATTTATTTTTAAATTGCTGGCATTCATGTATGTCAATGAAGTGAACCTCTCTTATTCTGAATGGGATTCATCTTGTTTGACACTAGCTGTCTGGAAGACTGACATGTCATCTCTGCTACTCCTCTGAGTCCCTTCGGGCATCAATGTGAAAGAAACACCTCCAGGACATTATTCATCCCTTCTTAAAATACATACCCAAATAAGTGGGATGAATTGTCCTGAGACAGCTTTCAGCTTTGATAAAATTTTGCAAGTGCTGTCCCAGCAGAGTTCTCTACTGTGTGGTGAGGGTGTTATTGGAGAACTGGCAAATGGAAGGTGTTGTCCACTCTGGCAAATTTTTTTTGTGCTTAGAGAATGTTATTTTACAACATGTTGTGTAGCATTAAATCCTACTGTGAATAATCTTAGGGCTTGGACTTCTTGATAGTTCAACACTTTATTTAAGCATGCTAGCAAAATAGTGTTCTCAAGGGTTTGAGAAGTTTGAGGAACCAGGTCTTTGGTGGGTTAGAATGCATACTTATTGAAGATTGTTGGGGAAAAAATATTTTACCAAGCTAACTGGCTGTATTTTTCCAGGAATCTGCGGAAAGCCTAGGATAGCAGATGTGGGAGGTGTTCCTTACCTCATACCTATTGTAAAGAAAGAAAAAGTGAGTTTTTCCCTGTAGCTGTGGGGTTTAATACATTTGTCAAAAGAAAAGCAATAAACAAAACTAAGGACTAATAGACAGTAGGATCTAGATACTGGAATTCTATGTTTGTGAAATACACTTTTCAGTGTTTAATGGACTGATTCTGATGTGTGTTGTATGTCACAAAATCTAATAAGAACAATAATTCAGTCTTTGAGTAAAATAAGCAGGGAACATACAGGTAGAATCTATCTTTTAGCAAACAAATGGACATCTACCAAATTTGTTATTACTAAACATTGTATTCAGAAGCTATGTTCAACCTATCAAAATTTTAATAAGGGTGGGTGTTGTGAATTAAATGCCTCCAGGACTACAGGCTGACAATTGCAGATAGAGCACCACACCAAAATCAAAGAATGGTTTGGGTTGGAAGAGACCTTAGAGATAGTCTACTTTCAACCCCTCCTGCAGTGAGCAATGATGCCACCCACTAGGTCAGGTTGCTCAGGGCCCCATCCAGCCTAGCTTTGGACACTTCCAGGGATGGAAGTATTGTCTTTCTTTTGCAGGTTTATGATCTAAATAGAGTTGCAAAGGACATAGAGCTGCCTGGAGCCTTCATTCTTGGAGCTGGAGCTGCTTCATCCAAAGTTCTTGGAATAAATGCTGAGGTCAGTGTGTAAGAGTGATGGTTCTCAGTGAATTCATGGAAGTATCACAACAGTAGAGCAGTATTATGCTAGGTATTCCCCATTTGCAACAATGTATTTAATAAACACTTTCACACCACAAACACATAAAACACATTAGAAGGAATTGAGATGAGGGGCATCCACTGAGGTACATACTCCTAAGATTATAAAGATTAATTTTTAACTTGTAATTCTTCAGGAAGCATATGATTACCTTGAAGCATGTGAGAAACATGGTTTTTGAAACTGATTGACAAAGACCTGACCAGAGGTTTTAATTCCAAGATTTAGAAATGCTTCTCAAACTTACTGGTAAAGGCCTTTGAAATACTCCCTGTCTTTTGCCCTCCTGCATGACTTTGTTTCACTTTGTTTGATTTTAAAGATACCACATAGAAAATTATGAACTGCCGGAGGGGTAGGAGACAAAAACTATTGCCTATGGAGACCTTAGTTAATCACAAGTTTTTTCAGGCATAAACCTTTGGTTTTGCTGTCTCCTTTTGATGGAATTATTGGCAGATGTGATAGTCCATATCAGCTTTAAATTTGGGCCACTGTAATAGTGGTTGTTACTGTACACTGAGAGAGTATTACATAGAATTCCAATATTTGCATGCAGACTATAAATCTTTTTTCCTTTCTTTTGTTATTTTTAACACTAGCATTCATCTTTATATAACATTAAGTTTAATTATTCAGAAAAAGTAGACCTGTTTTCTGTACCTTTCAATTACATTACAATATTACTGCATTTTTCTTACGAGTACAGACCTCATCCTGAGAGACAGAGCTGTTTGATGAAGATGATTTTTTCCTTGGGATCATAGCTTCAATCACATTTATGTGAGTTCAGTTCATTTGGCTGATTCTTACATGTTCTTATTGACTTATTCTTATATGTTCTTTTTCCCAGTTTATCCCTATTGTTCAAACTAAGAGCGAAAAAAAGCCTGCTGTAAATGGGAGCTACATTGCTCAGATAAATCCTGCAGATAAAGGGTGCCTGCTTGAGAAGTACAGCAGTAAATACACTGATTGTGAGTTTGGACTGTTGGCCAACCTTTATGCCAGCGAGGGCCAACCTGGTAAGGTACGTACTTCCATGTAAGGTGCCTTTGCAGTGCTTTGTGACTGATTGGAAACTCATGGTTCTCCTATCAGCATTCTGTGATAATAGTAAAGTAGTAATCCCACAAGAGAAACATGGAAAAATAAGGAACTGATGCCAGCGATTGAGGGGAAGAATTAGTGGAGACAGAGGCACTTGAATTTTTGAGGGATAGGTATTAATTTACAAAAACTTTTCCATCATAAATCATTCAACCAAATCCAATCCAAACTAGCAGTGACTTAAGGTAATGGTGCAATGTACTTGTGTAAATGAGACATGGGCACTTAGGTAGTTTTCTGCACAAGTGCTTCTCCTGACATAGCCAGCACAAAGAGGTGCTGGCAGAACAGTTGAAAACCCGAGTGCTGCATGGAAACTGAACAGCCTTCTCTGTTACTCAGTGTTTCTTTCTGATAGAGTGGAAGCCAGCTGGTGGACAGAAGGGAGTTGCTCAAGTCACTGTCTTATATATAGGTAAATCTCTTGCTGCCCAGCTCCCTTTTCAGGTAAAGCTAGCGTTGAACAGAATTAAGGAAAAGAGAGCTGGTCACATACTGGAAAGATGCAAGTGCAGCAGCGCTTGCATGGAAAGTATCTTTTCAAAACATGATATTGGGTTATCAGCTTGGGAGAATTTCAGAGCAGCTTTCACAGACCTTTTCAGCCTATTGCAGCAGGAGACGGCAGTGACAAACTGACTTTATCTTCCAGGTCATTGAAGTGAAAGCCAATGGAAGAACTGGAGAGCTTAACTTTGTGACCTGTCTGAGACAAACTTTAGAGAAACACTATGGAGAAAAGCCAGTTGGGATGGGTGGTACATTTATCATTCAGAAGGGGAAAGCAAAGATTCACATTATGGTATGTTGTTCTCAATGCATGTAACTTTCTTTGTCCTCCTGAAAACAGAAGTTTAAATCAAGGTGTAACATCTTAGTCCCTTAACTTTATTTTGTATTTTTAAATGTATGCATAAACTATTAAGATGGGCACGGTATTAAAGTAAGGAGTTGACATTACAAAATCAGTGTTACAAAACTAGTAATTTTATTTTAGTTGGCATTAATGCCATCATCTTTTGAAATCTGTGTGCAGCTAAAGAACTGGAGAGCTATTGTAAAATGAATTGAAATGAAATACATTAACTCAGATGAGAAGTATTAAACTTTTTAAAAAATAACTGAGCTTCTAAAATGTACCAGGAGGAGGAGCATCCTCACTTCAGTAGTTCTCCCACTACCTGTGCAATAAAAGACATAAGATTCCGGTCGCTTCTGTTTCCGGAAGAATGAGAGTGATGGACACTGTGAACTTCTTTCAGTCAATAAGGAAAATGAACAGAATAGTGGGGAGGGAAAAGCAAAGTTGCTAGATAAAAGGTATCCTGATGCAAGTGTCTTCCTTTTACTTAAAAAGCTTTTATTTTTGCTCTAGCCTCCAGAATTTTCTGCCTGTCCCCTGAATACTGATGAGGATGTGAATAACTGGCTCAAATTCTTTGAAATGAAGGCTCCACTGATTTGTCAGCCAGTAATAGTTTCCAGAGATCCGGTGAGTCTCTTTTTCTCCTTTCTAAGTATAGACTGAGACCTGTAATGAATTTTGTCTTGGATGTGATTTTCCTTTCAAGAATGGGTGTGTGTATATATATATATATATATATATATATATTGTGTTCAGCTCTTCCAGAGCTGGGGCAATGATTGAGAAGCTTCTCATTTCTATGAACTGTTTGAATTGAGGCAAGGTGAATCTGTTCTGAAACGTAGTGACTGTTCATAGTGGATTAACTTCATGGTTCTGTTGCATGTGTTTGCAACAAGTGTTTGCATCCCAAACCCAACAGTATGGTTTGTGTTCACTGCTGGCCACACTGGGAGAAATGTCAAGAGCATGGAAGGTGGTTCAGCCACCTGTTTCTGTAATTCACTTTTGTAACAACTCCCTCTGCTAATGCTGTGTCAAAAGACATGAAGCATGTGTCCTGTTGCTGATGTAAATTAAAGTCTGCAAAGCCTCATGCTGGAAACTTACCTAGCATCTTTCACAAGCACCAAGTTCAACAGCAAATAATTCAGGGTAAAAACCAATCTGGTTTCAAAAACCATTAAGGTGTTCATAATTAGGAAAACTATTTGTTTAAAAGTAACCAGAAAACCATACATGAAAATGGCTATTTTATAAATAAAAATGCAGTCATAATGAATAAAAAAAAGTTTTTTCCCAGAGGTAAGTGGAACATACTGTAGGCTTAAATATGTTGAAGGGTGTGGTTTTATTGTGTCATTATGTGGCAGCCTTTGGCCTAAGGCTAAACTGTATCTTCCCATAATCCACTGATGCATCCTTTGAAAGCAGCCATTGGCAGCTGCTCCGTTCAGAACCAATGCAACTTGTGTGCTGGATACCTCTGGGTTTCTTCTGTCTGCATCCACTGCAAGCTCAACAGTCCTTGGCTAGGCCTGTGGTTTTGGAAATGTTTGAGTAGAAGAGCAGGAGACAATGGCATTCCAATGCCATAGCACTATTCACCAGTATCTCCTTGCAGCCCAGGAAAATAATCATGTCGTGGTCTATGTCAAACTAGGTGTGGCCAGGTCAAGCAAGGGGATTCTTTCCCTCATGAGACCCCATCTGGAGTGCTGCATGTAGCTTTGGGGTCCCAAGAAAGATGTGGACCTGTAAGAGCAGGGCCCAAGGAGGGTCATGAAAATGAGCCAAGGGCTGGAGTACCTCTTCCTTTGAAGAGAGACTGGGAGCTGACATTATTCAGCGTGGAGAAGAAAAGGCTCTGGAAAGACCTTACTGCAGCCTTCCAGTACTTAAAGGAGGCTTTTAGGAAAGATGAAGAGAAGCTTTTTACTGGGGCATGTAGTGACAAAAGAAGAGGTGAGGATTTTAAATTGAAAGTGAACAGATTTAGATTGGACTTGTGGGAAAAAGAATTTTAGGCTAAGTGTGGAGAGACAGTGGAACAGGTTGCCCAGAGATATGGATCCTCCATCCCTGGAAGTGTTCAAGGCCGGGTTAGAGGGGCTATGAGCAAGCTGGTTGAATGGAAGATGTCCCGGCCCATGACAGGGTGGTTAAAATAGACGATCTGCGAAGGTCCCTTTGAACCCAACCCATTCTATAACACATAAAACTGGTGGTGTTGGTCTCATGGTTTAGGATGTTAGTTGCTATTTTATTCATTTTTCTTCCTGTATTCATCTAAGCTGGCTCTCAGAATTGGAGGTAGTCCGTTTATCACATGGGCCTATGAAAATTCAGTTCAAAGGGGTTTCATTTCCAGTAGGGGTGCCTTGGTGTGGCTTGCATTATTTAATCCCAGGACAGAAAGGTAGGGGGAAAAAAAGGTTAAAAAGGACATCTCAGTCAGACTAACACAAAAAGCTGGAGGCTGTCAGGGTTTCTAAATTCTTATGTCGTGTTGGTTTCACAAGTGTCTTGCAAGTTTTCACTGCTTAACTTTGGAGATGTTGGAAATGTGTGTTAGGATAGACTATCCTGAGACTTCTAAATGCTGATCCCATGAGCACGTTGATGACGGGCTTCTGTCTGGTGCCAGGGCTTCGATCTGCGTGTGGAGCACACGCACTGTTTCAGCCACCACGGCGAAGGAGGGCACTACCACCAGGACACCAGCCCGGACAGCGTGCAGTACCTGGGCTACTTCCAGCCCGCCGAGCTGCTCTTCCGCATCGACCGGCCCCAGGAGACGCACCTCGTCGGGAGAGACTGAGCCCCCGGGCCGATTGCATCTTCCTCAAGTACAAATGCTGATTTTTGTAACGCTTTCAATTATCACTTATCAGATTTAAGAATAAATATGAGAATAGTTAGCTGCCGCCTTCTTATTTGTGTCAAAGGGCAGAACGCAGAGCGCACGGTACGACCGAATTCAAACGGAAGTTTAATGGCAATGTTACTGTATGTTTTCCTTTTGTTTGGTTGAGCTTCCTGCGTGGCCACAGCTGACCATGGGGAACTAGAGGTGAAGTCATGTTTAGAACGGGACATGAAACCAACTTCTGGTCAAAAATACGGCCGGAGAAGTAAATGACACCAGCTCCGAGCTTCTGCGCCGGCACCGTCCCCTCACTGCGCTGGCCTCGCCCCCTCACGAGTGCCTCCGGGGACAGCCGAGCCCACTCGGCGCTGGCCCCTCCTCCTTCCGAGCTATCTCCGAAAATGGCCGAGCCCGCTCGGCGCTGGCCCCGCTCCCTCGCGAGCGCCTCCGGAAATGGCCGAGCCCGCTCGGCGCTGGCCCCGCCCCCTAACGGGCCCGCCCCCTGCCGAGTGCGGGCGGGGGTCGCTCCAAGATGGCTGGCGTGCCAGCCGTGCGCATCAGCATCGAGTCGGCGTGCGAGAAGCAGGTGCAGGAGGTGGGGCTGGATGGCAGCGAGACCTACCTCCAGCCGCTCTCCATGTCCCAGAACCTGGCGCGCCTGGCGCAGCGCATCGACTTCAGCCAGGGCTCCGGCTCCGAGGAGGACGAGCCGGGCTCGGCGGGCCGGCCCTGGGCCGAGCCGGGCGAGACGGAGGATGAGGAAGGTGAGAAGGGGCCAGCCCGAGCCCTCCCGCCGGGATGCAGCTGCGGGAGGCCCGCCGCGCTGTGGCGGTGCCGGCCTGCGGCTCCGTGGGTGGTTGGGCCTGGCCTGCCTTCCCCCAGGGGCAGGTCACAGTGTTCGTGGCCCAGCCCCAGTAAATTGGAGAGGGAAAGGACAACAGCGGATTTGATGTCGTGTTGTATTTCGTGCCGTTATGGTCTCTCTGTGGTTCAGAAATGAGCCTTACACCGTACCTTTTTAAAGACCTTTGTTTTTCCTTCCTTTGTTTTGTTTTTAGGGTTGGTAAAGTTCCAGCCATCCCTATGGCCTTGGGATTCAGTGAGGAACAACTTAAGAAGTGCCTTGACTGAGATGTGTGTGTTGTATGACGTTCTTAGCATTGTGAAGGATAAAAAGTTCATGACTCTAGATCCAGTCGGGCAGGATCCCCTTCCTCCAAAACAAGTATGTTGTACCTAGTTGAGCACTTTGTGTAGCTGGATGCTGAAGATTTTATTCTAGTGGATTTTTTTTTTCACGTATTATCAGTACAAAATTTATCAAAACGTTGCTTTTAATGTGCTGTGCTTTGAGAGTCAGAGTAAGGCTGGGATTGGGAGTTCAGGCCAACTTCAGAAGCCTCTTTGCTGGACTCTAAGTCAAAATGCTACTTCCAGCTGTATAATGGTGGTATGAAAGTAATTGTGAATAAATTACTGGATATCCAGCAAAAACAGCATATCAGTCGCTGTCAGTTAATTTCCACTAATAATAAATAAATGTTAATTAAAATAATTAATAACAATAATAACAATTGTAACATTAATAACATTAATAATAATAATTTGTGAATTAAAATGCAAGTATCTTGTTGGTTTTGGTCCTAGAATCCTCAGTTTCTACAGCTAATTTCAAAAAAGAAGTCATTAGCTGGAGCAGCTCAGATCCTGTTGAAAGGTGCAGAAAGATTATCCAAATCAGTTGCTGAAAATCAGGAAAATAAGCGACAAAGAGACTTCAACTCTGAACTGCTAAGATTGAGACAACACTGGAAGCTGAGAAAAGTGGGAGATAAAATTCTTGGTGATCTGAGCTACAGAAGTGCAGGTAAACAATAGGATCTTTTTCACAAGAAGGGATATTTTATTAAATTCTATTTTTGTAACTGGGAAAAGAGATGGAATATATCTTAATAAATATTTTCAATGTGAATTTATTTATGAGACAGATTTATAAAGGAAGAACTTTTGTTTTAGTATCAGGGAAAATATCTTGGCATCTTCAATCCAGAAAGTAATTTTAAAGGCTAACTGTAGTATTTTACTAAGAATTTGTTCAGAAAAACAATACTGCATTTGCAATGTAATTGATCAGTTGACAGGCAGACTTTGTAAATCCTTGGCTTTTATCTACATTTGGTGTGTAAAGCATTAAAAAAAAAGAAGTGAAGAGTGGATTACTTTTTTTTTTTTTATCAAAGATCAGAAAATCCTAGAATATCTCAAGTTAGAGATAGGCTTGTGGTGTCTAAGTCCCTGCTCCCTAGAATTCACACCAGGTAAAACTAAACCATATGACTAAAGAGTGATGTTGAAGGTACATTATTATACCTGGTTTTCCTACAGTTCAGAAATTATGCTGAGGATATGCCTTAATTCATGGATTACATTTCAAGGGGGTGAGCAGCCGGGAGTTCTAGAGGCCTTTATGGAGTGACAGAGCGAATACAGAATCACACAGAAGTTAGGATGTAGGTACAAAGCAGGCATCAGAACTAAATGTGTTGGTTTCCTCTTGTCATTGGTGAGGGAGGGGAAGGATGAATTGAGATTTGTTCATGAAAAAGCTGTAGATGTACCCCAGGCTATGTATTGTTTTTAGTTAATTTACCCTGAACTAGATGAACTGTGCCCTGGATGAAAAAGGTGTGCAGCTAGGACAGATGTGGGTATCTGCTTTTATCAGTCCCTGAATGACTGCCTATAGAGTTATCGTTTACAGTCAGAACATGGTTATAGTTTTAAGATTTCTAGCCAAATATCAGAATTCCTTTAAATCAAGAAGTGTGTTGTACCTTTAACTACCTGCTTGCGAAACTTCACACATTTACTTTTTGCCTTTTTTGTTAACCAAATATCTTTCTGTTTTTCCTTCCTTGCACCTAATAACTCAATTTCAAAAAACTCTTGGCTTCCTCCCATAATTATTGAATACTCTGTGTTAGCTTAGTGTAAAATATTACACATTGCACAGTGGAGGATTGACATGCTGGTGCAGTGGTGTGAGCTTTCTAATTTATCTGGTTTTTTTTAAGAAGTCATTAAGTAATGTGAGTCAAGTGCAGATCTTAAGATTTGGAGACTCAGAATTTCATATTCTTCCAAAACAGAAATATGAGCTTTTTTTATTTTCAGAAGGTGCTTAATATTTAATGTATATGCCTTTGTCCTTCTTTCCTCAGGCTCCCTTTTTCTTCATCATGGCACATTTGAGGTGATAAAGAACACTGACATTGACCTGGATAAAAAAATACCTGAGGATTACTGTCCATTGGATGTTCAAATTCCAAGTGATTTAGAGGGATCAGCATACATCAAGGTTTGTCAGAGAAACCTTAATAACCTAGTGGAGTTTTGTTTCAGATTTGTATGCTTGCAGAGAACAAACATTAAATACTGTTCCCTCTTGCCTAGGTTTCTATTCAAAAACAAGCACCAGACATTGGTGACCTCGGGACAGTCAATCTCTTTAAAAGACCCTTGCCAAAATCAAAACCAGGTACAGCTTATATGTTGTTTTATGAGTAAGTTCTTAAGGAATGAGTCTGGATATGATGCTTATTTTAAAGTTTCAGCATACAGCTGGGAAGAAGAGGGAATAAGATTTCCCTTATTTAAACTGAAATATTCTGTTTAGGTGCTGCTTGGGCTTTTGAAATCATGCTTTCAAAGCATGCTCCTTCAGTTTTTCATATGTGTTTATTCAGTTCTGAAACAGAATTATTAGGGTTGTATTTTGAGTATTCTGGAGCCCCTTTTATTAGACATTAAAAGTTTGAGCCCATAACTGAAATCAAACCAAGGTGTTGTGTTTCAGTCAGTTACATCCCATTAATTCAGCTGAACTAATGATTGCTCATTCTTAACTTTTTCCAAAATACATAATTTGTGTCGGTTGGTCATATGTTTTATCTGGATCTGAAACTCTGCTGGTGGTCTGTGTGTTAATTACCAACAGCTCACCTGGGAGATATTAAATGAATCAATGTACTATGTGCCAGTGTGTGAAGTTATAAACTTTTGGATTAAAAAGCCATCCTTTACTCTGTAAAGTTAAAAATAAGCTGGCAGGATTTTATTTCACAGTTGTCTGATATAGATGCTGGTGCTGTCCTGAACATAGACAGAGTGCTGTACTATGAGGTGTTTCATATGGTATTGAGGGTACATTATGCAGCTTGTGTGCTTACTCACTCCAGAATCTCCCAAGAATTTTGGGCCTGTAAACCTTGTAAAAGCATATACGTGCACTGAACATTACTGGGTAGTTCATCATAGAGTGAATTTAATAAAGCCAGAAGAATCATTGAAAGCAAACTAAAACTTAAGGAGCAGAGGTTCATAAAGAAAGGCCTTCACAAAAGACCTGGGAGTGTAATATACTGTTCCATAAGGGTGTTGCACTTCACAATACACGTGTACAATGTGTGCAATACAATATGTAAAATTGAATCAAAATTAGTTTTAGTTTTACCTTTAGGTGCTTGCTTAACTGAGATAAAATTCTGATAATAATCAATTTGGGTATAAGGCATTGACTGCTTTATCTTAGTGATCACACCTGGCTACTGCATAATATTTGGCATCTGAAAAAAAGGTGGCTTCTCTTTGCTCTTCCCTCCTGCCAACATTGATATATACTTTTCAGGTTCTGCACACTGGCAGACTAAGTTGGAGACGGCACAGAACGTTCTTCTATGTAAAGAAATTTTTGCCCAGCTGTCACGAGAAGCTGTTCAAATTAAATCACAGATTCCTCACATTGTAGTGAAAAATCAGATAATCTCCCAGCCTTTCCCAGGTAGGAAGCTTTTTGAGATGCTTAGCCTACAGTTGTTTCCTTAAATACTGATTGATGTCACCTTTTTTAATGCTCTGTCCTTACAAAAGAAAAAACAAACTCCTTGATTTTCAAAGGTTTTGAAAAACAGAATTTCAGATAATTCACAGTAGTTTCTAATGTACTCTGTTTTCCTTTGTGATTGTGTTTTTTTGTCAGCAGCACTTAAAACTGTCAGCTTTAATGCCTTGTGCATGTGGCAGTTTGGAGCTGAGCATAAGTCATTGCTTCTGGATTGCGTGTAAGAAGATATTTAAGACTTGAGTTTATGGGTCCTCAGAAGATCAAAAGCAAAAGCTCTTCAGTGAGGATAATTAAGCAGCACAAAGGTGGCTCAGAGTCAGTGGTGAATCCTCTGTTCTTACAAGGGATACACAATTGATTTTTATCATGCAAAGAATATGTTTCTGGATTGCTTAATATGTGTGTGATGGTTAATCACTCCTTCTTTGAGAAAGGAATGGGGTCCTGGGGACTTCTTTTTGTGTGGGATTGAGTCATAGAAATTGATGTGAATGCATCTGGTGAGTTCACAGTTGTCAACACCTCAGTGAATATCAAGTTTTACTTGCCTTTGGTGCTGTGCTCTCCACCATCATTCTTTGATTTTTTCTCTAATGCAGTGAATATCTGTTGTTAAACTACTCAGTATAAAACGTGAAGAAAAGCAGTTCTCAGTGGCAACCTTGAAAGCTGTCAGTGCTCACTTTTTAAAGTCTTTTTTTTTTTTTTCCATCTGCTTTGTACAGGTTTGCAGCTGTCTATTTCTCTGTGTCACTCTTCTAATGATAAAAAGTCACAAAAGGCTGCTTCTGAAAAACAGAATCCAGAGGATCATCTCTATGTTCTGGAACATAATTTGCATCAACTTATCAGAGAGGTACTGCATATATGGCTGAAATACTGAAGAATTTTGGGGCTTTTGTTGAGCCTTCTTCCCAGTGTGTGGCACTGGTATAACAGCCAAGTGCCACTAGAGGCCAGTCCTTCTCCATCCATTTGTGGAAGGCAGCCTATTGCTTGGGTTGTGGGTTGTTTGGGAGTTCCAGTTAATGCTTTCATGGCATGCTGGTTCTTTACTTAACCTCAGACCTGGCTGCTCACTTCAGAAAAGCTATGCAAAGCTTTTCCAGTAGAGTTCATCAGTTCTGCCCTTTTTTGTGTCTAATAGTGCTTACCAAACACTGTCAGTCAGCATCTGGTCAGCCATACCCTCAAGAAGGAACAATCAATTGCCATAATAGCTTTGTTTATTTGAATGTCCACTTCTCTGCTTCAGCATTTTAGATTCTTGAATAATCTAGCAGAACCTGGGGTATGAGGTTGAGGTTGTGTCTCTTCAGGAAAGAAGCACAGTTTTGCACCTCTAAGTAGAATTGAAACCATGTTCCAGAGAGTGTTCACCTCCTTAGAGCATGGCTCTGCAAGTCATGCAGTCATGTGGAACAGTCCAGTGTTTTAAACACTGATTTAGGGTTCATGAAGCTTTGGCTCAGTGCCCACCCCCCTGTGGATTTCCTTTACTTTGGACATACTGCTAAAACTTTCTGTACTTCAATTTTTTTTGTCTAAAATACTTCCTTTATTTTTAAGTGGCCATTATTTCTGTCTCCATAGATGTATATAAAGAAAAATTACTGGAACTACTGCCATGGTACCAAATTTTTGTTCGCTAGCATTTTTTTTTTTAATTACTTTTGATAAGGTTTGAAAGACACGTATAAATGGAGGAAGCAAAGTATGAAGAGCTGTCTTTAAAGTGCTGTCAGGTTGATAAAAAGTTGCACTTTTTGAAAGTAACTCAAAAAACATGCTGTGAAGCAACATATTGTAGGATACTTATTATTTATTGCAGATACATTATTTGGTGCCATCCTTTTATAACATGTGTTGGTTGTTGCAGTGCCACAAGCAAACCCTGAGCTCGACAGTGATGCCACATCCAGCTAGTGCACCTTTTGGCCATAAGAGAATGAGACTTGCAGGGCCCCAGGCTTTTGATAAAAATGAAATCAGTTCTTTACAGTCAAATGAAGGACTTCTGGAAAAGATCATAAAACAGGCAAAGCATATATTTTTAAGACGAAGGTGGGTCACAAGATACTCTTGTTACAGTAACATGTACAATTATGTAGAATATAATTGATCTATTTTAAGTGTTCTTAAAACTAGCTGCTGTTTCCTTCATGGTTAATACAGTCTTTTTTTGTAAGTACTAAGAACCAAAAATTATGAAAAAATATGATAAAACAACATTCAGCTAGTAAAAAGAAAACAAATACCAGATTTCTTTGAGATCTCTGTGATAGTTGCAACATAAGCTGCTGATAATTGTCCCTACTTATCTCAAAGTGCATAAATTCTTTTTAGTATTCTTAGCAGTGCAGTAGCTTATACTGAGTAATACCACTTCAATAGTACTGCAGAATGTATGAGAAATGTACAGAATAAACAAGTGTACTTCATTAGCACTAGAACAGTGCTGAAATAGAGTTTTGATCCACATGTTAAATCTAATAACCTCCTTGCTTCCTGTAAGCAAGATAACATTACAAAGTGCCTGGATTATTATGTGTGGACTGTGGCTTTATCTTCTAGAACTGCTCGAACCATTGACAGTCTGGCCAGTCGTATTGAGGATCCTCAGATTCAGGCTCACTGGTCCAATATCAATGATGTTTATGAATCCAGTGTTAAAGTTCTAATAACTTCTCAAGGATATGAGCAGATATGCAAGTAAGTATGAGAATGCATGTCCTTTTAGTTGTAAAGGCATTAAGCAAAGGCAGCATGTATTCACCGTGTGCTTTAAAGGTTTAGATTCTTTTCAGACAGACAAGTAGGAGTCTATTATTTGTATTTGTTTTTCTGACTTGACTGTGGGGTGAACAGTCACCTTAAGAAAACTTCACCCACTTTACCCTTTAATGAAGATATTTAGTACATCTTTAATTAGTACTGTTTTCTTTCAAATAAGGAATTTAAGATGGAGAGTGGACACTTGGTTGCACGGTCTGGGGGGGTGGGGAATTTCCTTTGGTTAGAGATGACTGAATACAAAATATCATTTGATGGTGCTGGAGTCTAAACTTCCAGGCTGGACATGGAAAGCTAATCAGTGCTCAGTCCTAGCTTGGTTGCATGTGTACTGAAATGTAGAACTCTTGTAATTCATGCAATAATTATGCATGTTCTTACCGATATACAAGATTTGATGTTCCAGAAAGAAATACATACAGACTGACCAGCAGTGAATTCATTAATGCATCAACAGTGATTTTTAGAGCAGTGCTCTCTGGCTGTGACCACAGTGTGGGGCAACCTGCAGTCATTGGTGCATTTCCAGTCTTGGTTCCTGAGTACATAAGCTGCCCAGGTTTTGTCTGTGGTATACAACACACCATTTTCCCCTGCACAACTGGAGGGAAACTTGGGCATGGGGCAGGCCGGGAGCTGTGAGGCTTCCTTGACCTGAACAAATGGTAGGCCAGGTCTGGGAGCATGCCACAGAATATGTCACCTGCCATATTAGAGGCAGCTGTTGTGGTGACTGATGAAACTGGAATATTTGGAGTTGCTGTCCCATTCTGTAGGCTTTGCACTGTCTGTCTTAGGAATTCTTGTCAGTGATTGGGTGGGATTCTGTGTTCTTAGTTTTCTGTTTTATTAAGCGTTTTAATGCTTTTTGAATAAATATGGATCTTGTCTTCAAAGATCCATTCAACTACAGCTGAACATTGGAGTTGAACAAATCAGAGTTGTGCATAGAGATGGAAGAGTTATTACATTGTCCCATCAAGAGCAAGAACTGCAGGATTTCCTTTTATCTCAGGTAGACTCATGTATGGTATTCTTCCCTTTCTCGTGATGTTTGGGAAACAGGAGAAGTTAGAATCTCACTTTCATCTATGTAGAAAATATTAAAAAGTTCAAATTAAGATAGTGGAGAAGGGAAGCTGGATGACTGAATTTTCACTATATTTATGTAGAGTCTTTAGCAACTCTTACTAAAATATATTGCCATTTTTTACTAGGGTCAGTAGTCATAATAATTTTTCCCTCCAATTTAAAATGCATTTCTTTATGCTGCTCATTATGGGAGGAAGAAGTTGGTGGTAATCATAGCAGACAATAAAGTATTCTATATATGAAACTTACTGTAGCTAAGTTCTTAATGAACCCACAATTACTGTAATTTCAACATTGTCTGTTAATGCTCACTTTGCATCTCTTGTTACTAAATCAGCTGATACTTGAATGAACTCTGTTTTCTTAATTGCTTAGAACAACCTGCTGGTTTTATTCAGAAGTAACAATCTCCCCACTAGGCATTATAAATAGTCAAAATGCAGGTATTTAATAACAGTGGTTGGCCTGTTGCAGTTACATAAAACTCCATGACACAGAAAACAAGTTGAAACAGATTTTGCTGAGGTCGTGTCTTTTTGCTCAAGTGTTGTCAGACTTGTTCACAGAGAACTGCTGAATGGTGCTGGATACTTCCTTGTTACAAGGGTTAAGTCATGATACAGGACAACAGTAGCATTTAAACTCCTAAGCTGTTAGAGCTCAGTGCTTACACTGGAGCATTAATGGAGATAATCATGCATGTGAGAACCTCAACTTTTTTTTCTGAATTTTCTCTGCTAATACTTTCTCATATTTTTATATTTTACAGCAGAAGTCTTGTTTCTCTTGAAATAGAGGATTGTTTACAAACTAATTTTCTGAGACTTAAATAAAGATTTTTGTAAATTGATAGCAGCATTTAAATAAAATGGCTAAGCGTATATTAAAAAAATTCATTTAAGTGCATAATAGAGTGGTCTTCTCTTCTGTGCAGGAACTAGTCTAAATTCAAATAACACCAAGTTATTCCATCATGATAAAAAAAGTTCTCTGAAAGCAGAGAATTTAAAGTCACTTTTATAAGTAATTATTGTACAGAAAACAGGCTTGCTAAACTACATAAACAATTCTTTCTATGGTCTGCAAATATTGAACAGAAAACAAACCTCTTGTTATGTTTCAGATGTCACAGCACCAAGTACATGCAGTTCAGCAGCTTGCAAAAGTTATGGGATGGCATGTGCTGAGTTTCAGTAATCACGTTGGTCTGGGACCAGTGGAGAGCATTGGCAATGCATCAGCAATAACTGTAGCATCACCAAATGGAGACTATGCCATTTCAGGTAGTGTTCCCCCTTGCAAACAGAAGTCAAATCTTTCTGAGAGTGTTTGTAGAATATTTTGCTATAAATTGATAGTATGCTTTAAAAGTCTACAGACTATCTCTTTGGTGTATGGAATTGAATATCTAAATAGAATCAATCATTTTGCTCAGGAAGCCACTTAATATAAACCTGATTTAATTTACACAGGCTTGAAAATATTTCTTATAGTCACTTAGGAAAATTATATGTATTATATTGATACATTATTTAAATATCTTATTTTTGATAAATATTATATAAATATTCTTTATATAATATATAATTATAGGTAAGTAATTATACATATTATTATAAGCATAGAAAAAAGAGATTACGGAAACCATCAGGATCCTGGGAGAAGGGAACAAGATAAACAACAGGATCACAACTCCAAACTTAGGGAGAACAGCTTTTGTCTCTTTAGGGATCTTTTGAAAGATTCCTATGGGATATGATCCTGTGGGATGGAAAGAAGAGGGGTTCAGGAATGCTGTTTGATTATTGTTTCCAAGGGTCACCTCTTTCAAGCTCAAGAATGGTCATTCCTAATGTTCAGGAAGTTGTGCAAAGGTGACAGAAGACCTGTGTGTATTAACAAGGAGCCCATGGCTGAACTCATGACATAGGAAGGAAGCTCCAAGAGATTATAAGTAGTTGTCCTGGGAGGGATATAGAGAGACTATCCAAGCATGCATTGGTAAGGATGGGAAAGCTAAGGATAGGATAGGAATCTGGTGAGGGATGTACAGGGCCACTTCCACATGTATGTCAGCAGCAAAGGAAAGATTAGGGAAAATGTGGGACTGCTGTTAAACAGAGAGAGTACCTGGTGGCACAGGACATGGAGGAGGCCAAGGTACTCAGTCCCTTCTTTACTTCTTTGGTCTTAAGACTGGCCTTCAGAAACGGATCTGTGAGACCCTTGGGAAATTTTGAAGCAAAGATTCAGCCTCAGTAGTGGAGGACCAGCTTAGATAGAACCTTTGAACAGACCTAGACATACACAAGTTCATGGGACCAGGTGGGATATATATCCATGACTGCTGAGGGATTGATGTCACTGCAAGGCCACTCTTGATCATCTCTAAAAGGCAAGGCTCAGGAAGGGCTCCTGAGGACTGAAGAAGGCAAATGTTATATCCTATATTCAAGAAGGAAAACGTGGGGAACTACAGTCTGATCAGCCTCATTGCAATTACTGGGAAGATGAGTTGGAGAAAAATAGTCTCAGAAGAATTCTCCAAACATACTATGGAGAAAGGGGTGATGAGGAATATCAGTTTATGAAAGAGAAATCATAGTTCAATCAGCCTGATAGTTATCTCTTTATAGAAGGTTAGCTTGGTAGATGGGGGAAAAGCTAGGTGGAACCTCTCTAACTGTTTATTTAAAAAGCCAACACACACCACTCCCCAGCATCAAAACACAGAAACCCATCCAAGCCAACGAAGCACCACCACCCCTCCACTAGTCTCACAGAATTTTGTGATTAAAAGTAACTGCCTGATGACCTAGATCCTGACAATTTGAGATAAATCCACTAGAAACAATATATTTTTCAACAGAATAGTGGGGAATATATCCAAAGAAAGAATGAGCAATGAAGCCTTTGCCCTTCCTGGCATTCTTGGGGAAAAAGAAATGCATTTGTAAGGTGTACATTTTGGTGTTTTTTAAAAGTTTCTCTGTCTTGAGCTAACCAAGAACCTGCAGTGCGAAAGCAACAAAATCATACAGATGTGGGAGATGAGAGAGAAAATCCAGAGAAAAAGCTTTGAAAAAGAAAGGAAGAGAATTTCCCTTGTTTGCTTTCAGCATGTTTGGAATTGAGTAGGAGTAAAGTGTAGAATACACAAGGAAGAATACTTAGTATGAGGAATGCCTACAGTGTAAAAGTGCTCATTGAAATCTCCTTTCCCCACAGTCCGTAACGGTCCGGAAAGTGGCAGCAAAGTCATGGTTCAGTTTCCACGGAGCCAGTGCAAGGATCTCCCCAAGGGTGATGTCCTGCAGGACAGCAAGTGGAATCATCTCCGGGGGCCATTCAAGGAGGTGCAGTGGAATAAAATGGAAGGGCGTAACTTTGTGTATAAAATGGAACTCCTGATGGCTGCCCTAACTCCTTGCTAGTGAAGCATCAGCCTCTCTCTGAGGGCTTTGAAGTGTCTCTGTGCAGTGGTAACGGCCAGTGCAGCAAAAAGAAATGGGAGCTATGGGCCAATACAAGAAAGCAAAATCAAATTTATTTCCTGTACAGAAATAACCATTTTGGTATTTGTAATAAAGCCTTTTTCAGTGGCATATAAAATACATACATTGTAAAAGTTCCTTTCAGCTGTATCTTTGAAATTTGCTCTGTCCAGAGTGACATAGATGAGTAATTAATGTATTTTTTGTTTATAAAATTAAATTTAGTAGTCCTTGAGTTGAAGCATTCTTGAGTTGGAATTGATGGGGATTCTGGGTGACTCCTTTTTTTTTGAGAAATATGTTTACTTGGCAGTTTAATTTGAGAATGTTACAAAGTCACTGCCTGTGGCACAAGTCTTTCCTCTCTGCCTGTGTCATGTCGGCTACTTCGCTTGTGTTTTGACCTTGTTTTTTACAAGAATATAAAGGAAAGGGTCTTACTTGGCTGGCAAAGTTTTGACAATTTTAGTTTGTGGGTGATTTATGACTTAGTGACTGGATAGAAGGAGGAAACTCATGCAGCGAACCTCCTCCACACTTGAGCACCTGGGTCTTTCTCCATGATTATCATCCAGGGAAATAACAATATCTTCCCACATATCAGCTCTTTTGAGTTCTTTCAAAATAAAAAAGTCACATTTTTTTATAGTTTTGGTTGTAGTTGTAGCCTTCTTGAAGTTTACAGTATCGTGTTCAACAAAGCTTTCATTTTGTTTGGTACTTAAGTGCTAAGGCACTCTTTGCAACTTGTCTGTGCAAACTGGTTCATATTCATGTCCATGTTGTCTTATGAGGTGTCTGTCTGTATGTATATATATGAACTTCCTGCACATAAACATGATCAAATTGAGCATCACACTTCCATGGTGACAGTTGTTATTTTGTTGTATTCTCAATTATAAAGAATAATTGTAGGAAAATAAGCAGCAAGCTGCTGTTCAGTATCCAAAGCAATTCTTGTACTTATATTGGTGTTGGCCAGGATGGAGCATCTTGTTTCAGTTCCTGTAAATACTTGCTTCTATGTGCCTGAACTAAGAAAGGGTTTTCATTTCAGGTGCTCACATGTTACACAAGACAACTGATGAAAATTAAAAGCCCTAGTTGAAAATAAGTCTCTTTAACTTGCAACAGGGCTGAGCCTCATGTAACCCCCCTCATGTCAGGTCCTGTATTGCTGTGCCAGCAGACATTGTGTGATTACAGGCAGAGGGAAGGCTGTTCCTTGGTGAACAGTTCAGCCAACAGCCTGATGCGTGTGTTTGTGCATCTGACTAGATGAGGCTGTTCTGACTCCTGCTAACACAACAAATCTTTTATTAATAATTAGAAGATGAGTCTGTGAAACTTGGACATGTCTTTATGCTCTATTGTTCTTAACCTAAATTGACAGGTCTGCATGTAGCAATAGCCTTTTCATCAAGTTCTTAGTTACCAATAACCAGATTACTGTGGAGCTATTACAATCTCACGGTTGCAGGACTTCTCCTGTGTTGCAGAACAGCAAGCTCTGCATGTTTACATGAAAACACTTGTCAAGACTTCTAGGTCTAGCTGCAAAAAGAATAATAATAGTAACATCAAAAAAAGAGTTATAAGAGCTCTGGAGAGTCAGTGTTTTGGTGTTGAATACACAGGGATTCCTAATTTTATTGGAAAACAGATTGATTGTTTCTCTGTTAGATGTCTAGTCTTGAAACTTGGTAGTGCATCTTTGAATATGAAATGATGACATTAGTGAATTATTAAGACCTTTTCAATTCATTGCCAAAGCAGTCTGGTGAACTTGGACATCTCTTTAATTCAAGTTTAAAATATCTTAATCCCTTTGATCATCTGGAATGCTCTAAATATTAAATTTACTGCTGTTCTGCAGGGAGTTTACAAGCACAGTAAGAACAGCTGTTAGTTTCTGAATGTCTACTGTAACAACTTTCCATAAGACTTTAGATGCTCTAGAGTAGCAAGAAACTGTCATTATTACATTGCAACAGTTCTATTGCCTTTATATTGCAAAGGTTCCATATTGCTGGAGTTTCATACCTCCTTGAGGTTTCTCATAGGCAGCTCCTCTAAGCACTGACTCTTCTTCTCGCAGTAGCCGACTGACTCCAGCTCCCCCTCAACCAACCAATCCACTCTTTTGTAACACTCTTGCTCTTACTGGCTACAGCTGCAGCCTGTTAGAGTCAGGCCTGTTCCTAATCTTTAATAATTGCCTCAGCTGCAACTCCTTGGGGGTAAGATTGCTTTCTATACTACCTTTAATTTCTTATATTGTATCCCCTTACAAGAAACTGCTACAGTTTAGCCTCCCATTCTGTACCTCAAATATTGACCTTAATAATGCATAGTGACAGCATTTTCAGGAAAATGTATTTTTTAAGTAACGTTACCTGTGTAGAGTAAGCATGTTAAATTGTGGGTAAAATTTTTGGGTGAGGAATTGTCTATAAAGAAAGCTATATACAGGTTAACTGTACTGGATGTTCTCTCTGAATACTGTTTGAGTCTCTGCTATTCATATGGGCTATTACTGCCTAAAAGTGAGGTTGGCATCAGGTTTAATAGCCAAGGATGGGTGCCTGAAGTTGCAGTGACTTCAGCCAAGCTAAAAGAGGTAGAAAAACTCTGCTAGTTGTAAATTTCTTTTGTTGTAGTAAATTTTAAGCTGAAGAATTTTAAGTGTTCATTTCCTAGCTTCTTGCCAGCTTTCAAACATTGTGGTTTAAATGTGTGTGTGACCTCTGCAGTCACAGCATTGCACTGGAATGGTCATTCATGTCTGGATATGTTTCCTGACTTCCTCTGGCAATTGCAGTGTTCAGGTCAGTGTTAGCAGATATTAGCGGTTTTATGTGTAAGCTGCAATTTTATAATTCCTAAGTCTGGCAGAGCACCTGCTGTATATTCAGCTCAGCCTAATACCTAGCTTCACATTCAAAGTGCTTTAATACTTTTCCCCTTAAAAGTCTAAGATTCATTCAAAGTCTAAGATTTAGGGCTCAAAAAGAACCCCTAACAATGTTTTCCATATTCCATAAGCATACTTTACCAAGTAATTCAAATTTGGTGATTGAAATAGATGCACTTAGAGTTTCCCTGTTGTCAAAGCTTAGTTCACTCAAAGACACAAAAATGGGCAATACACTTTTAAAGCAGAGAATTGGAATAAACTCTTACTTGTCTGCTGTATCTGATACTTACCTCATTTCTCACTTTTTTTGACCTCTTCTAGATGTACAAGGAGCAGACAGCTGAATCTGGTACCTCTGTTTATGAGTGAGAGAGAGGCCCTTTGTATTACAAACTACTAGCTCAGTATGGGATGGCTTAAAGGTACTGTGCACAGGGTGCTTTGGCTTGTTTGGCACCTACCTGCATTGTTATTCACTTGGTGAGAAATTCCCTGAACTGTTTTTCCAAATGGAGCCCATAGTACCTCTGCACTTGAGCATCCAGTCCCTGACCAGAGGCAAAGCTCTGTCAGCCTGTCCTGTAAAAGGTTTTTGCAAACAAGTGAGACAAAGTGTGAGAAAGGCAGTAGTAGCAGTTTGACTCAAACAGCAACGTGGCAATCTACAGGCGCAGACTAGTCCATGATGTCTTCCAAGTTCAAAGTTTATTTCACACTGCAAAATTCTCATTACAAAAGCAAAACAGAATAATTTGCAACTCGGTCAGTTTACTGCTTTCTCACTGACAAACACAAATATTATTCCACCCATCAGATCTACAGGTGGAGAATTGCAATACGTGCAATATGCAGATTCAAGAAAGCATTAGTTGGGTCACTTTATGTTTTCTTACAACATAGGGAAAGCAAAGGTGGCCTCTCAACAAGAGCAATTTTAGAACTGTATTTGTAAATACTTTATTTCAAAGAAATGCTGTTATAACTTTTTTTCTCAGATTGTTCAGCACTGGGCTAAGCTTGCAAAGGACTTGACATCTTTTACAACAGAACTGTTTAGTATTTTGCCATCCCAGCTGGTGTTGTGTGACACTGTTATATCTGACCCCTCTAATCTTCATAGACAGTGTCCTCTTTAGTGCCTGCTTGCACTGTTCCTTGTACAACCACCTGCTCTAGTAATGTCATAAAATGTGTGTTAACATCCATCCTGGGGCAGTGTAAACAACTGCAGGAAACACAAGCGGGAGAACTTTGACCAGCTCAGCGTTCTTTCAAAGTCAGTTTTGTCTCATGAAAAATTGCAGTTTGTCTTCAGAGCTTCAGGAAGTTCCTTACACCCAAAAGTAGCAGCATAGGTGTAATAAACAAGATTCAATGCTTGCAATTAATTTCTTAATATAATACTGTAATTAGATATTTAATTTATTATGTTGATGGATGCTAATGACCACTCTGTCCGTAATAGGAGACTTGCTGTATCCAAAATGCAGGTGTCCTTCAAGACCATGATAATTTCCTTTATGGGTTGATCTTAGAGGCTTGGTTGGTTGTTTTTAAGAGTGGTAGAGGCTCTAGATTTTATTAGCTAGCCACAAAAATGTGTTCATGCTCAGCATGAAAGCCTACTCTTTTTTACTCTGACCTTGACTAGCAGAACCAAAAACGTAACAAGTTGAAACAGCTCCATCAGACACTGCTGAATTAATTACTTTGCAAGTCAGGATGTTTCTGCAGTAGTCACAAATATTTTACCTTCTAGGTTTGTTCTTGTTTTCTTGGCCAATACTTTCTCCTGAGGTAGAATTGTTATTTTATTATGATACAGTCCTTGGCTAACACTCAATGGTTTCCAGTTCAATCTCTTCTGTTGTACTTGCTGTAAATGAAAGGATATTTTTATTGATTGGCAAATGGATTGGAAGGCCAACATTCCAAAATTAACTGTGCCAAGACATTTTTAACTTTTTAATATTAGCTCAAGCTTTCTCATCTAAAATTAGTTTTTAAATACATATTTTCAAACTATTTAACTGTATAAAAATGTTCTCAAAATCTTTAAAGTGACAATGATTTCTTCCAGTACAAGTCTAAAGGCACTAAGAAAACTAAGTCCATAGGGACCGTTCTTATATTTCTCTTCATGACATCTGAAAGGAGGGTTCTTCTGAGATAGAATTAGGGCTGAAATTAGGTCTCTGCTCTGGACCATTTCCTGGGAGATCACACAACTTTCTAGAACTGTGCTTTCCTGAACTCTGCCATATGTTACATGAATATGTCTGTTCAATTCAGCCCTGTGGGCAGATTGCCTTCAGCTGGAGGAAGAGGCTTTATCTAAACAAAATCCTCTGTATTCTGGCATGATAGGAAAGTTTTCAGTAGCTACAGAAGCTTGTGAGTGGTGTATGCATCACGAAAATAGCAGCACTGAAGAGCCATAGGTGAGCAACAGAAAGGAAGAGGCAGCTCAAACCAAGTTAATTTTTTCTTCTATTAGGTTTTGCAGAGTTGACACAAAGTCTGGGCCATGAATCTTAGGATGCTTGAGTGTCTCTGCTGGTCCAGTAAACTACTGATAGCTAGGCTGCTTGTTGTAATGTAACACTTAATATAGAAGAAATACGGAAGACCTTTTACCTAGAGGGCAAGAAGCCACAAGTGGATCTGCACTTAAAAAGAGGGCAGGTAAACATCTGAAATATTTTGAAGTGGTACAGGAAACCTCCCATTTCAAAGATGTGCCTAAGAGCTTGATCCCAGGCCCGTAACAGGTACCTTGTCTTTTTGCCTAGGCCAAATGTCCCTGGTAGTGGCCTGGAAATTTCTTCTCTATGTCCCTTCAGTGTAGCCCTTGTGTTCCCTTGACCTGCTTTTCATGACTGTTGTCTTCAGTGTCAGGTTTTGATATTACTCAGTGTTTGTTGGAGTCTGCAACTGGATCAAAAGTGAACAGATGAAGAGGGGGGTTGAGAAGAGGAGATGCAATCCTCCACTGAGGATTGAACTGAAGTGGGGGCCACTCCCAAGGGTCATTTGATTATTTTCCCCTAGGATACACCCAGCTGATGTGAACTCAGAGAGTTGCTGATGCTCTTGACTTTGTCTCCTGCCCTTTGGTGGGGGGTTATTTCAGCTCTGGCCTTTTCTCCCCAAGTTTTGCAATCAGCAATGTTGGGAAGTATTTTATTATTTCTAATGTGAAACAAATAAGGTAGATGTCCTGTGGATTGTTCTTCAACTAAATACCTGTTATTGAGTTGCCTCAACTAGTAAGGAGTTAGAACAACTGATTTGAGCCCTTCAGTCTTTTTTCTTAGTGGCCCTGTTTAGCACCTTTATGGTACAAATTTTAGGCTCAAATTTCAGGCTTGAAGACCCTATACCCTGACTACATTTTTAGAGAAATACCTGTTAGTTTGTGTGTTGTCTTCTTCTGAAATAGATGCAGAGATTTATTACACAGCCACATGAAGCAGATTAGAATGGCAGATACTGCAGCGAGAAATGTGAAGAGAACTGCTACAAAATGCAAATCTTCATAGATAATCTCTGTAGGGAAAATGGAAAAAAAATGAATATTATAAAATCAGTTACAAGCAGATTGATGCTTAAACACAGGGTAAAGCCAAGAAGTCCCGTGTAGTTTGTACCGTAAACATTGACTATGATGGTGCCGTAGGCATTGGTTCCATGCTCCTCCATTACAGTAACAAAATAGTAGCCAGCATCTCTCATGCCCACATTCCGAAGCTGTATAGAGCCATTTTCAAAAGTAGTCACTCTGTCCTTGTAGACCGTGGATATGTTGACATAATTCCCACTTCTCCACTCAACAATGCTGGTGGTGCCCCAGCTTGACACATGCTTCCACTCAATGGTGGCCACACCTCGGCAAGAGTATTCAACTGAGAGGAGGATGTTTTGTGCCACTGTTGCATTGATGTTGGGTTGTGGGACAACTAAGGATACTCCACCTGAAGCTGAAAGACAAAGGAGAGTGATGAGTCTGGAGGTGATGCTGCACCAACTGTTCAGGGCAGGTTGGGGCCTCTGGATCCTGGTAATTCATCCTACCTGTCTATCTCAGTGATCTAAGAGAGGATAGATTGTGCTTTTCAATACCTTCTTCTTTCTGCTTTCCATAAAAGTAACATACATACTTGAAGACTAAATACACATTTATAATTTAAAAATTAGTTAATTATAAAAATTTGTGATAGCAAAAATGCTTCTACCATAGAGGACGCATAATTTATGTGTTTCAATGTTTTAACACCCACATAGAAAAGAACATTGCTCAGTTTTCAGAAAATGTTATGCTTATCCAATGTTCTTTTGTTCATCAGTAACTGGCTTCCTTTAAAATCCTGCATTTACATGGAAAGTTTAAGTTGCCATGTCCAAGGTAATCTATCATATTCATTAACTACCATCCCCCAAAAGCAAGAACTGTAGTAGGCATAAGTATGTGAAGTCTTGGCAAGGACTTTGTCGTGTTTTCAGGATGTGTAATCAACATTAGAAATATCAGCTTCTTAAAGGCAACCAGTTAATAAGCCAGTGCAGATAAATCACATGTAACCAAAGGTATGCAGTCCCTGAGAAGCCAGGGACTTCATGTTCCTGATGATATCCGGGCAAAAATGCATATAAAAGAATATTTCATTCTCACCTACTTCCTCCTGATGTGATTACGGAGCTGTTTGTGACACTGTGAAACTGAACCGACGGCTTAGTTTAATGTGTAACTGCAATAATTTCTGCTTGCATTTGGTGTTTCTGCATGAAGATTTGGATGAACACCAACCCTGGAGTTTTAACTGGCATACATTTTTTCTTTTGATTAATGGCTTGTTTGAGACCCTTGGCTAAAGACTGAAATCCTGTTATCTGCCCACAAAAATCAAAGCAGACGAAAGGCAGATAAAGCACACAGTAAGGCTGAATGCCTTTTCCTGGTGTGGCTTGGAGTAGCTCACCTGCTCTATTCCCTTACTGTGGGAACAGCCTGACTGCAAGAGCAAAACGAAAAAGAAGTGCTGACCTGTAAATGTCTGTAACCCAGTGGGAGAGTGAGAATGAGACCCTCAGCTACCCTGCATGAGTGCAAAATAGGACACTTGGGGATGATCCAGAAGGTTCTGCAGAGTCTTCAGGGATAAGAATGATTAAGAAAGGCAAAGAAAAAAATCTCCAAGGGAAAAAAAAATTGAAAAAAATCTTAAAATAAGAGCCCTCCACAGCTATCAGAAATGGAAGAGATGGGTGAATTACAACCTGACTTCACTATTTGGGATCTGTAGCAGAATTCACTAACTCTGCTGGTCAGGATAAGGTAGGGGAGCTCAAGAAGCCAGTTCAGTTCTCAGGCTCTCATCTATGATACCAAATAGGACCTAGGGTTTTCCAAGATAACACTCCAGGGCTCCCCCTTTCCTGAACATTGTCCATACTCATGCTGCCCAGTCTCCCTGCAGGAACATAATTTCTGGGCAGCTCAGTGCATCCTCTGCTGAGCTGCGGTCTGCTGTTCAGCCTGTGTGCAGGAGAGACTAACCAGAGCTGTGAAAACGAGATTTGTGCCAGCTACAGAAACAGAACAGCCGGGAACCTCTGGTAATCGCTGCAAATTGTTTCAATTGTTTTCTGGTCCATGTGTTTATTTAAAGGCCTTTGCCACTGTTTCTGACCAGACAGGAGCTGAGTGTCTCCCCTCAGTGACCCTTTCATGTTTTTATAGAGGCTTTGTTTTGAATATGCAATTGCAAAAGAAATGTAAAAAAAGAGAGAATTAAAATATTTCCATTAAATGTTTTGCAAACATGTTCTGTCCCTATCTGGTATGCAAAGCTAAAAAAGGCAGTCCAGTATCTATCTAACCATTCAAAAACATTTTTAGTAGGCAGTGTGCCTAGATCACCTGAACTGGTCTAATCCAACAGAGCTGCACCAGGCTGGAGAGCAAACATCACACCCACATGCAGCGCCCTGCGCAAGGTGACCGCTCTGCTGCTCGCAAAACCAGCCCCTTCACACCCAGTAAAACATGCACCCGGAGAAGAGCGTACAGGGGCTGCTCAGAGCTCACTGAGTTTGCCGTCCTGGCACGCTGCTCTCTTCCAAAGTATTTGCCTGGCCAAGAGTCAAAGTGGGAAGTGCGGCTCTGCCTACCGGACCTGGCCGCGGCACCGCAGCTGGGCCTGCAGTGTGCTGGGCAGTGAGTGGGAAAGAAAAAGGCTGCGCGGGCCCGCCCCGCAGGAGCTCTGAACTGGGGGACAGCTCTAACACGGGCCTCTGAAAGCCGGCGGGCTGCTTCTCCACCCTTTGGTGTCCTGCTTGCGCGTCACTTCTCTCGGTGGAGTGCCGTGACCGAACCAAACTCGCTGGCGGCGCGGACACCCCGCTCCCCGGGCGAGGGTGGGGCTGGCAGCAGCCTCCCGCAGGCCCCTCTGGAAGAGGACCGGACGGTTCCCTGCGTTTTGCCCCATCCCCACTCACCCCCCGTGGGGTGCTGGGTCGGAACCCACCTCCCTCCTCACCGCCGCGTTTCCCAGCGTGACCCGACAACCCTCGGGCTGACTAACCGGGTTGTTTCCCCCTCCACGCCTTGTCCCCTCGGTCGCTGGAAAAGCAGCGGGGGCACGGCGGCTGCTGGGGCCGCCCCTGCCGGGAGCGGGCGTGAGGCCGGCGTGGGGCGCTCTCCCCGCGGCCGCGCTGGTCCCGCTCGGCTCCCCCGCTCCCTCCGAGCGGCAGAAGCGGGGACGAGCCTTCCCTGACCGTGTCAGGGAGAGCAGCGATGCCTGCCTAAGTCTCGGTACGTCCCGTCCCCGTCCCTTCCCCAGCCGCTCCCGGTTGCGGACGCGCTGGGCAGAGCGCTGGCCGCGGGCGGGGGTCGGCGGGCGCTCTGCACCGCCCCGCGGATGCCGGGCGCTGGGGCTGAGCCGGGGCATCGCGGCGACGAGCAGCAGGGAAGCGCCGGGGGCGGGAGCGGGGGAGGCAGGGACGGAACCGGACACTTACTCTGCAGAGCCCAGCCGGCGGCCAGGCAGAGGGTGACGGTCCCCACGACGACGCTCCGGCCTCGAGAGCCCTGCAGCGGTCTCATCAGCGGGAAGCCCGTGCCCCAGGGGTTGCATTTAAGTGGCTGGGCCGGCCGGCGCGGCCCGACCCCGGGGGCTGCCTGCCCCAGGCCTCTCCCTCGCTTCTCTCCCTCCTCTTCCTCCCGCTCCCGCCGCGGCGCCGGGGCTGCTCCCAGCTCCCCCCCGCAGCGGCCCCCGGGCGCTCCCCCGGCTCACACCCCGCGATCTCCCATCCGGGCCGGAGATGCAATTGGCTGAGGAAGGGAAGGCGCTGCCAGGCCGCCGGCCATCGCCCAGCCGGGAAATGAGTGCGATGGGCGCAGCCCTGTCCGGCCCTGCCGTGCCCGGCCGGAGCATGGAGCTGGGAGCCGAGCCCGGGATCGGGACATCTGGCCGAGGAGGGTGCTTTCAAGTGTTATTTGGCATCCTCAAGGGAAATTTCACTTCGGGGTGCTAAAACCGACTTTTTTGTTTCAAGAAGTCTCTGGGTGATGATGCAGGTGAGACAGGGATGGGGGGAGGGCTGGAAAGCAGCATCTCTGTGTCCTCAGAGATCATCTCAGATGACCACAATGGAAAATGAACCTGTTTCGTGTCCCACTGTACCCAGCACATGCACTAGGTGCTCCTCTCTCCCTTCTATTATCGTCCAGAGGAGGTCCCCAGCAATCCTTGTGCTTCTTTCAGAAGCACCAGACAGTGTGAGATAGTGGAAAATATGATTAGAAAACATGAGAGCATCCCAATCCGGAAAATTCATCCTTTCTCAGAGGCATCCTTGTATATGGCTACCAGAAGCCATATACACCCCCCTGGAGATCTGCCCCTCTGACCAGGGAAAGAGTTACACACCAGATCAGCCTTTTTGCAGATTTTCCATTCTCTTCCTTGCACTTCCCTCTCCTCAAGTTTCCTTTAGTAGAGTTGTGGATTAAAGAGAGACGTTTCAGCGTGCTGGTCAGCGCAGGCTCCTCAGGGTAGTTGGGGGAAAGGACAATCAGCCTGGCGGGAGGGACAGCTGCGATCTGCCCGAGCTGCCTGCGCTGAGTAGCCACTTTCCCTCTGCACTGTATGGTTTGCATGCAGGTTTTACATGCAGATTTCCTTATGTGCTGCCTGTCTGTGAGAACAGGCGAGTCCCTGGGGGTCTGGATGGCTGAAGCACAGCTCTGGATGGGGGGCTGAGCAGGGGTGAGGCTTGTGCAGGGGGCTCCCTCCTGCTGGGGCTTTTCAACCAAGTGTGACGCTATCATGTGCTCCCATGCTCTATGCACATCTCAGGGGGCGACTTCCAAGAATTAAAAGTCAGGCCTTGGCAAGAGACAGTGCAATCTTCATGGACTCCAGGGCCCAGATTTTGTTTAGGTGCAAAAAAATCTCCAGCTTCACCAACTTCTGGTGCATCTCCTGAAGCTTCAGTGATGATACTCAGATGAAGGGGCAGGGGAAGAGAGGTCAGTGAGGACGTACTGCCCAAGTGTTTGGTCCCATAAAGGTTTTGCAGCCTGCCATGGTGCTGGGGTTGCCTGGAAGTGTGTCTGCACTGGATCTGCAGAGGCCATGAAGTGCTTCCCTTCCACCTCGTCTGAGCTGCTCCTGTGCTTTGCCAAATCCCCTCTTGTCTCTGTCCCCCTGCGAGCCTCTCAGGAACCCCTGGCCAGGCCCGAGTCGGCAGACACCGGGGGAGCAACCCGACATGGCCCACTGCGGGGAGACACTCTCTCGTGCCCCCAGGGTGCTGAGGGCAGCCAGGCCAGTCGCATTTGCAGCAGAGAAGACACTAGAGACATCAGTGGAAGAAAGGGGCCGACTCTTAGCAAGGGCTAATCCAAGGTTTTTTTCAGGAGCTCTGGGGAGCTCCTACACCTTAGGGGGCCTTCTGCTGGGAGCCCCGGGAGATGTGCCAAGGTTACATATAAAAGGAGGTGGAAACCAAAAGTAGATAACATTTTACCAACCAATAAATGACCCAAAGGGTTGGGCATTAAGGGATAGACATTTAGGACAGCGTATAGGGCAAGTCTCAGGGGGCTGACCCCTGGCCTCTGGCTAGTCGCTCGATGTCTTGGACCGAAGCTTCTAGATGAAGGGGATGGGATGCTGAGTGATTGACAGAGAGCCAGGGTTGGGATTTGGGGATGATCTCAGCAAGGGAGAGGAATTACATAGGTAAAGGGAAGGAGGTACAATTAGGGGTAAGCTATTTGGGAAAACTATGGGGATACAAAAAACAAAACTACTTCAAAGTATTGCAAAGTATAAATACACACTACAGCACCCTTTGCTGCTTCAGGCCAACTTCATGCCTGGGTGTCCCAGCTGAAAACGTAATTGCAAGAAAAAGTGTGTTGTGCTTCCCCTGGGAGAGATTGTGTCAGATGAAGTTTCTTCCTGATCCCATCACTTTATGGCAGTTTAATTCCTCAGAGCATTAAAGAAGGTCTCATGGTGATGTGACTTTGTGTAATTTTCCCTTTTTTATTTCTTTCAGCCTTTATTTAAATTATTTTTGAGCTTGTGGCCCAGGGAGCTATCTTGGCAGCACAACTTAAAAGCTATATTCTCGTATAAAATTAATTGAGCCCTGCATATTTTAAATGTATCAAACTGGTTGCATTGAGTAAATGCACTTTAGTGGAAAGACAGACGATAGTAACGAAATTGAAATGCAGGCTTGGAGGTCCTCTCAAATTTTCAGTTTTGGCTACCATAGGTCAAATGTTCAGTCTTGTGATAAAAGGAAGTCCTGTGTTTGTGTTCAGCATCAATAATTAACAGCAAAGAACTTTTAAAAATCTTCTTTTTAAAGGGAAAATTGTAAAATACCTAGAGGTTGGAGGTTTTTTAAAATATAAACTGCACCTCAAGAAATACATATCACAAAGTGCTCAGCATTAAGAAAGCATTTAATCAAGCTATTATAAACCATATTTATTTGAAAGCTGGCTGGTTCCTCCCTCCCTGAGAGCCCCTTGGAAGCAATGCTTCCTCTCTCTGTGCTGCAAACCTCCCCCCTGCAATGGAGGAGGTTTCTCTTAAGCAGAAATGCATTGGAGTGTGAAATGGCAGTGCTGGGTGACACCTGGGTGGGGTGGGGACCCACTGGCAAGGCAGGGGAGCAGCAGGGACAGGGGAAATTTTGGGGCAGTCTTCTTGCCTGCAGCCTGTGGAGAAGTGTGGCCATATGAGCTGCACTGTGGGGGCTGCTGCTGGAGGCCATGGGGTGCAGCCCATTAACAAGTGACTACGGATATAATCATTTGGCTTCAAGGAATCACAGAATCAGTTTGGCTGGATGAGATCATCAAGAGATCATTACCTCAGCACTGCCAAGTCCACCACTAAGCCATGCCCATAAGAACCACATCTACATGTCTTTTAAATACCTCCAGGGTGGTGACTCCACCACTTCCCTGGGCAGCCTGTTCAAGTGGTTGACAGCCCTTCCAGAGAGGCAATTTTTAGTAATATCTTCTAGCATAACCTGAAGTCATTTCCTCTTGTACTGATGATGGCTGGATTATTGATTAGCAGCCAATCTACTGAATTTAACCTTGATGCTTGACCCATCTGAGTCCCGCCAGCACCTATCTACCTCCCAGCACCCCAAAGACAATGGGGGATGAACTTCAGCAGATATCACCTGCTGTTGGGCTGGAGTTTGAAGAGGATGCTGTGGATGTCCTGGGCTTTGGTGCTTGGGCATTGGTGCAAGGCTTCAGTGGGGGAACTGTTTCTGCCAGGTGTGAGTGAAGGGATGGACCCTGCCTGGCTCTGCTGCAGGATTTGGTAGTTAGCTCAGAGTAACTTTACAGAAAAGCCAGATTGGAGTGTTTTTCTTAATTTTACTTACCTTGGCATATTCATGATATATTTTCCTAGCAAAGCTTTTTATTAAAATCCTCTCCAACCCCTTTCAGATGAGGCTAATTATATGCCACTCCAGGTTGTAGTTTTTTCATCCATTAGTGCTGCTCTTCTGGTTTTATTTTTCTCTTTTTGTCAATCAGCAGTTCTAGGAAACATAAATGTATCAAGCAATATAATACACACTGTAAAAAATTAGGTTCTCTTTGTTTAATTACAAAGTGGCCTTAAACTACCAGGCTCTGGGAGTGACTTACAAGGTCTGTAAAAGATTTAGTTTGCCATTCCTACCCTGCTGTAGGCATCTGCAGATTTTACTAGTACATGCTCAGTATTTTAAGTTTTCCGTTTGCTTATTTCCATTATTTTAAATGTTTTTTTCTTTCTTCTCATTGCCAGATGGGAAACAACAGTCTCTCAAGTTTGTCTGGACGGCCTGATTTCTCATTCTGGTGCCATTAGTAATGGAACAAAACCACATTAACGATTGCAACAACAGCCAGATAGGAGCCAGAAAGCTCCTTTTGCTCTCTAATATACTGCATGAGTACACTGAAGTGCTTTATACAGAGGGTTTGCTTTTTTTTCTCACCCTCTTCCCTTGATGTATTTTTTGGACTTGATAAAATGTTTGACCTTGTCTTTTGCTGAAGAAAAGGTAAAAACCACCAGAGTTAAATATTCAAAGAGATTACAGACCTGAGATAGCCCTTTAGAGGTAATTTCATCCTGCAAGAAACCATAGGAGAAAATAAAGAAATGTTACCAGCAACTGCAGTGCATTGCATCTGCCTGGTCTGCAGAGGCTGCTCACCATTGGTTTTGGGTGATGTTGCAGTGAGCTGGAAAACAGCTGGCAGAGAGCAGGAGAGAGCTGCAGGCTTCCAGACCAGCAAAGAAACATGCACCTGGAGCAGGAGTAGTCAAAAAATAGGTAACAATCTGCTGGCCCCTCCTCTTTCACATGAGGTTAGTCATCCGTGCTTAGCTTGTTTTGGTCTTCTGGAAGTGAGAAGAACATTTGTTGTGAGGTCTTGTATGGGGTTCGGCTGTCCGTCTCTGCCCCCACACACACTCAGGATGGCTCTTGCACGCTGGGCCTCAAAAGGTGAGTCTGGACGCTAGGTTTTTTCAGTCTTCAGAATTGTTTATTATTTCTTATCTATAAAGTCCTTTCTCTGCCCGAAGGATCTGACCAGCACGGCAGCCAAAGGCACTCTGCCCACCCCCAAGGCGGCCGCATCTTTTATAACAAAAACTACGTATATCATATTTACCTTTTGTCCCCAATACCTATATCACCCTCGTCACTAACTACACTCTCATCCCAGACCAATCCCCAAGTGCCAACACCACTCCAGAAGATGGAAGACAGGAAGAAGAAAGAAGAGCCTGGTGGCACGCCCTGATTTCTCCATCTTGTCTCCATAACCCCCCTGTACCAAAACCCCAAAATCTGTGATTTACCCTATAATGATATCTTCCCTTCACCATTCACACCCGAGTGATTCTCGCAGGTTCCATCTCCTCATACATCAGTGGCACATCCCTAGATGGATCAAAATCAAGCCACCAAGTGCTTTTGGCAACATTCCAAGACTCCCAAGCCCCACCCCCCCCAAGGGTTCTCTCGGTAGCTCTGGACATCAGGACTGATGTGCTGAGCTCCCACAGTCTTGGTGTGTAAAAACATTCTTTCCATTTCTATAAGATGAAAAAGGATTTTTCAGCATCTGAAGTAGAACCTGGTCAAATCTGCCTTTGCATGTCACTGGTTTCTTTTTGCCTTTTATTTTTCCTGTAGAGGTACAGTACAAAAAGCCCCTTTCTTACCTCAAATCAATCAACAGCTGTAAGAAGGAAGGCAATGGGCAGTTCTGGTCTGACAGCATTCATCCACTTTTTAAGCTGTCTAGACTGCCTAAATCATGTGGGATTGTCCTGTGGGTTTGCAGGTTAGGGAAACAGAGGAAAAAAATCAAATGATGATGCAGAAATGTTTATCTGAGAATGCACAGATGCTCAGTAGAAGGGAGACATTTAGAAACAGCTTTCATCAAATTGGAGGTGCTCAAAGCACACCTTTGAGAGGGGATGGCTGACATTTGCCTTTGGGGTGCTGTTGTGGCAGTAAATAGCTTCCAAGACAATACATCCTTCCTCTGTACTCACAGAGAGTGGAATATCCCCATGTTCTTTCATTGGGAAACCAAAGTACAAAGTTGCTTTTTTTCTTAGGAAGTTTATATCAAAAGAGAGAAAATAAATCCTCACTATCTTGAATATCTGAGGTGGTCTTTATCCTGCCTCTCTGGGCAACCTGTTCTAGTATTTCACCACCCTCACTAAAAATTTTCTTCCTTATATCTAATACAAATTGAATCTCCTCCAATTTAAAACCAATACTCATTTTCCTTTCACTACAGCTGCTCCTTGGCCTTTCTCACCCTATCTTTACACACCTGAAAAGTGTCCCTATACTCTTCCCAGGATACCTGTTCCTGCTCCACTGCCTGTGCATTTCCTTCTTGCCCTTTAGTTTCTCTAGCAGGTCTCAACTCAGCCATGCTGCTCTCTTGCCTTCCTTTCCTGATTTCTTATACCTGGGGATTGAGAGCTTTTATGCTCTATGAAAAATGTCCTTTATGATCTCTCAGCTCTCTTCTGCTCCCTTGCCCTTGAGGGCAGTTTTCCACAGGTGTCCTATTGACTAGCTCTTTGAAGGATTGGAAGTTTTTTTTCCTAAAATTCAGGCTCCTGGTTTTATTCTTTGCCTGACCTTTATCCCTCAGGATGTGAACTCCACTAGTGCATTGTCCCTGCAGCCCAGGCTGCCTCCAATCTTGATGTCACTGATTAACTCAACTTGTTGTGGTAAAATTAAAGTAAACTATTAATGCAATTCCAATGAAATAAAATAATTATGTTCCACTTTGGGCACCAGAAGGTCAGTCATTCCTACAACCCTACACCTCACATCAATGTCCCAAGCTACTGTCTATGGGTTAGTGTTATACCATACAAAGAATATGCAAGAGGAGCCTTGATCACAAGGAAGATTTATCTGACCATTTTCCAAGTTTCTAGTTCAACATTGCAGACCTATGGTATTTTTCACTGTCGCTCATTAGCAATGTAAGTAGTCTCAATTGCAGAATTCAGCAAAGTGAATGGCACGTCTGTCCACTGTGTGCAGAATGAAAACAGTCTCAAATGGGAAGGGACAAGTGCAAAAGGATTTCTTCTGTCTTCCCTTTGTCCCCCTCTTTTTTCCCCCTTTTTTGTCTCCATTGCTGTCCATTACCAGAATAGCACAAGCTTTTTTCATCTCAAATCTTGGGATGCTCCAGGTGCTCAAGCCTGTCTCTCATCTCTGACGTGATCACTGTCCCAGGATGCAAGATATGTACATTATATCCTAATCTGATATGTACAGGTTGGGCGACAAGTAAAATTAAACTCGAGTAATAATTACGAAAAGCAATAATTAAGCATTATTAAGTTGGTCTAGTTGAAATGCAGTGTTTAAATATTCACACTTCAGTCTTACCCGCACTTTTTATGTGGATCACCTAAGTAGCTCTCCAATTCATTTGGCCTAAATTTGGTGCAAAGTATTTACTTTGACCTGCCCTGTCAACACTGCTGTGTCCTCATGGCGCCTGAGCTGCCAAAACCAGAACTCATTTTTCTACCACTGATTAGGCTCACTATGGGCTTGCTGAAGCACCGAGCAGGGGCTGCCACAGGCTCTCTCTAGAGACCCAGACGTGATGATCCTTGCTGCAGACAACCTCCTTATCTGTGCCAGTTCCCGTGCCTGAACACAGCACCTGCGAGGCAGCTGGAATACAGAGCACTGAGGTGAATTGAACCGAGCCCGTCTGGCCTTGCAGAGCACCTGCTGAAGCATGTCAGGCATGTGGTCTTTCAAACAATGACTGTGATTGAGCAATGGTGCTGTAATTATGGTGTCTCCCGTGGAAACAAGCACGGGTAACTCGGGGCAGTCACAGCTCAGACCCTTGCACAGGCACAGTGGGTGGTTTCCCCCGGAGCACCACACACGGGTGTCACACCACCACTTATAGCCTGGGCCTTATGCCTCACCTCAGCCTGTGTGTGTGGAGGACTTAGGAGCTGCTCCCAACACAGCAGAGATGGAAACTTGATTTTTCAGTGCAGGATGGGTAGGTGGCTGCTGGAGGAGTCATGCAGCACCATCACTGAGAGAAAGAGACTTTTTTCCTTCATGTTTGAACAGAACTCTTGGGGTCCAGGATATGGAGAGTTGGCTGATGGAGGACCCAGTTTAGATTTAGAAATCCAAAGCATACTGTGTTCTTGACTTCTTATTGTTGGAGTTCAAGGGTGGCAAGCAGGGCTCTGAGCAATGCCAGCATTAATACAGAAGTGGCAGTGGTTACCTCAGTGGTACCTGATTGCTCATCTCCGCCAGGGCTGAGAGAAGTAAGGAACAAACAATGTTACTGTGATTTGTCAGTCTGAACTCTGGGCTGGACATCAGACACCCTAGAGCTACACTGAATGGATTCCTCTTGAAACAGAGGGATAACTTTGAGAAAAGCTTCCACTTTCACTGTAGCCTTTTCAGTGAAGGCAAATCCACCTCAGCCCTTGCCAACTTGCTCTGCTTAGTGGATGTTTCATTTAAAATGCTAAGCTTCATTTTAGTCTTAATTTACTGGATGTTGTCATAAACCCTGCCTGTGAGGAGAAAAAAAAAGAGACAAAGTAGCAGGAGCATGCTCTGGGTAAGATTGATCTCACCTAAATCTCGACATTGCAGGGCATAGCCTCACTCAGGCCTTCCTTTGAGGACAGCACAGCCAGCAGTTTGTTTCAGGCTGTGATACACTTGATCTGTCTGTAGACACCTGCATTAGATTGTCCATGAGCCCACACTGGCCTGCAGCTTGTTTGACCAGCTGAGCACACGATGGGGACCGCTCCTCATTGCCCACCCAGTCACTGGTAAGTGCAGTTCCATGGCATGATGCCAAGAATCACCCTCACTAGAGGTTCTGATACTGGATGGTAATTTCCTACTTGTAATTGCATTTCAAACCTGCCAGTTGTTAATCTACCTAATGCACATGGCATTGATTTTGAATGGTTCTTCTTTCTTAATCGAATTTCAGTCTGATCCCATCTCAGATGCTCTAAAGATGAACTGTAAAAACGTCAAAGAAAGACAAGACAATGGAAGCCTCAGGGTATCTCAGTGGATCCCACCAACCCAGGCAACAACAGAGTACTGCTGGATGCTGGTGTTTGCTGCTTTATGTAGCAGCTGTCTAGGCTGAGAAAAGTTAATCAAAACTGAAACTGCATAGAGTCATTGTCATGGACACTTCTAAGGGTCAAAGGAGATAAATCCACATGTGGAAAGGTAAACTGGAAGAAAAATAAGGGAATATGAACTGGAGGCTGTTAGCCATGAACAGAATGGCTTCATAGGAGTTGGGTCATTATCCCCCATGCTGGCAGCACCTCAAGGACCTTGAGTCTGCTGGACTGGAACAACTAGGCATTTGGGCTTTAAGTATAGGACAGAAGTGCTTTTGTATTTATTTTACTTGCAGCTAATTGCTTCCAAAACTTTGTCCAACCTTGATGAGTGTTTTCTTTTTAAGCTTGCTGGGGGATGTTCGGAGGAGAGAGTCATATTAGGATGGGAGATGGTAAGCATTCGTGAGAGTTACAGTAATTGTGTTTTTGCCATTTTCCTCTCTTCACACAAAGCAGAGCCCTGTTAGTGGTATGAAATTTAGGGAAGCTTTGCAAGGGCAAAGTATGGTTGAGTATGCCAGATACCCCTGACAGCAAAGACTCTCACGTTTGAAGTCTCTGTGAGTTTCTGTGGTGATGCTGGGTGGTATCATGGTGGCAGTGGTGACACTCTTCAGCAGTGTCCTTCACTGCTCTCTCAGGAAGCTGTGGATCTATTGCCTGCCATGCCAAACCTGTTAGCACAGAAAGGCTTCAATTTCAAACTTTGGGTCTCTGCAGGGTAAAAGCAGGAGAAGCTGAGCACAACAGTGGAAAGGTATCTCCAGATGTAGGCATTTGCCTGTCAGAGCTGCTGTGTGGAATGGATCCTGGGCTCCTTCAAAAGCACGGTGGCCTGCAGGGCAAGGGAGTGCATTCTGCCCCTCTTCTCTGCTCTACTCTGGTGAGACCCTACCTGCAGTGCTGCATCCAGCTTATGGGTCCCAGCACAGGAAATATGTGCTGAGTGGGTCCAGAGGAAGCCACAAAGATGATCAGAGGGATGGAGCACCTCCCCTACGGAGACAGTCTGAGAGAATAGGGGTTGCTCAGCCTGCAGAAGAGAAAGCTCCATGGAGTCCTCATTGCAGCCTTCAAATACCTTAAGGGGGCTTATAAAAACGAAGGAAGGGGACTTTTTTGTATAAACAGATAGTGACAGGACAAGGGGCAGTATTTTTTAAATGAAAGAGGGTATTTTTAGATTAAAAACCAAATCTTTACTCAAAGGTTGGTGAGGCACAGAAGCAGGTTGCCCTGGGAAGTTGTGGATGCCCAGTGCCCTGGAGGTGTTCAAGGCCAGGTTAAATGGGGCCCTGAACAACCCCACCTCAGTAACTGGCATCCCTGCCCATGGCAGGGGGCTTGGAACTTTAAGATCTTTAAGGTCTCTTCCAAATCCTTAGCATTCTATGATTCTATGGTGAGGAAGTAGGGCGATAACCTTGGCTTGAGGGCATTGGGGTTTCACTCCTATCTGGGGTCGTGCAGCAGGTCTGTGCCCTGTACAAATGCAGCATGTCAGCTTTGATCTGCCCCACACAGGGGGATGGACAGGTCCACAAACTAGGTCACCCCTAAATCTCTCAGGGGAGTATGTTTAAATCAGCATCCAGCAACTGTGCTTTAAGGAGAGCCCTGTTCTCCTGGCGCTGGGGTAATGATAGCTTTGGTGCCTCCCTTGCATAAGCACAACCTCACACGCTCCCACTCAAATCACTGCTGTGTGAAAGACTCCCGTGGGTGACAGCCTAGGGCCATAGTCAATGGCAAAGCTTTTGATTTTTAAACCAGTTTTTTTTTTTTTTTCCCTTTTCTAGACACGTTATAATTAATATTTCACGGCAGTCCCTAGAGACACAGGAGAGAGTGTCTGGTCTTGGTTTAACAAAGTATATCAACAGGATGGCTGTGCATTGGAAGGTTAGTGTGCCCAGGTGTTCACTAACACTAGCACAAAACATAAGGTTATGTGAAATCTTTCTGAGGAGGAGCAGAATCTCCACCTTGCTGAGGATGGATATTTTAAAAGAGGTGAATGATCCCCCACAGGGAGCAGAAACCTCAAAGCCATATCTAGAGTGCAGGGCTGGCAGTCAAGGCAGTTGCCTTGGTACAATTCCGAGTCTTGTGGCTTCCTGCTGAGCTTGCTGCAGTAATGCACAGTGGCACCAGTGGAGCTTCTCACCTTGTGCATACCATGCTGTAAGTAAATTGGAGCAGCACCTTGTTTTCACCTCAGCAGCTCACTTGGCTGCAAGGGTTACTCTGCTGCAGGATATTTTGGTCATGCCAGTAAATATCTTCCTTTCAGTAGTGCCAGGTGTTTCCACTCACAGCAGCTCCCACAACCACTTTGGAAAGGTACTGTGAGTGTGGTTCCTGATGGATTGTAACTGACCCTGGTAAGATGCTGCACAGCTGCTGAAGGAAGTATAAAATGACAGCCATCTGTGAGCCATTACTGTGGAATCCTCCTGAATCTTTAATTCAGCTCACATCTTCATGATCCATCTCACTGGGGCATGTTCTCAGTCCATCAGACTTCAGGCTAAAGTCCAAACTCACTATTTATCTGGGTTTCTTGTCTTCCAAGCCATTAAGAATTTATGCAGACAAGGTATTGGGGGATTTTCTGTACTCAGCTGTGGCTTGAATCTTTTGGGATCTTGCCCTCAGCATTTTAGGATTTTGTGTCCCTGCAGGAAAGTTTAGGATCAGTTTCCAGCACCTTTCTGTCATCACAGTCCTCTGACCTCTCACACACCAGTTTGTGTATTGCACACACCATCCCATTGCTGTGCTTGACATAAGTGATTTAACAGGTTTTAGACAAAATTCCAATAGTCTGTCTGGCACCTCTATTTTCCTATCTGGTTTTTGTTAAGTAGTGGCCATGTAAATTTTTCTTTGTGAATAGTTAAGAGCTGTTGCTTTACTTTGCTTACCTGTTACTGCCCTACCAGCTTTTATAGAAGGGATGTCTCACACATTCCCAGGCTGAGGCATCCACTGCAGTGGGGAGAGACGTGCAAAAACTTGCAGTATGAAGGAAAGCTTTGTAAAGCTTACAAGGAATGGTACAGAACTGATATTACTGCTGCACTGCTGTGGCAGTTGCACTGCTTTCAGTAATTTGGGTTTTCAGGGGTTTGATGTGTTCCCCAGGTATGATTATGCTAAACCACTTGCTGTGTAATGGAAACAGGTCTGCTCACCTCTGCTTTTTTTTTTTTTTTTTTTTAAATCAAGAATACCCAATCTATCAGACATTAATTTCTTTCCCTTGTGGTCAGAAAAGTAGGTGACTTGGGAACACCCTAAGTGTTGGAGCAGGATTATAGCTTTGCTTTCAGGTGGAATGCCAGGGGCACCTCAAAGCAACCACTGCTGGGGCCCAAGGTGTTCCATGGTCACCACCACAAGATTGTGCTCCATCACCATGTGGCTTTCATCACTGCTGACTTCACACTCACATATTCTCCTTGGATGAACAGAATGCCTCTTTATTTCTTGGTGAGGAATTTAAATAAATCATTAGTGGAGAAAGCAGGGAGCGATGCTGTCTGTGCCATGCTCTAACTGCTGAACACGCCGTGGCCTTTCAAACGAAACCCCATATTTAATCGTGGTTCTCTTCTAGTGCAGTGGTTGGCAAATGCTCCTGTTTCTCCACCTGCTGCAAGGGGATGAGGATGGCGGCTCCCCCTGTGATATTGCAAACATCCCAGCTGCGAGGGAGGAGGTTGTTCTGAAACAAAGCTTTGGCCAGGTGTGAAACAGCAAGGATTGTCCCCAAGGTAAGAAGCACAGTGAATGTTTTAAAGGGGAAGAGCTGGCTGTAGGTCCCATTCACCAGGAAGCAGGCTGGGTAGTGGATGACAGGGGGGATGCTCAGGGCAGGCTCCCCTGCCAGTAGCCTCAGCAGGAGCCCAACCAAGAAGCCAGCAGCTGATCCATAGGTGTTTGTGCTGGGTGCAAAGAGGGCACAGCAGAGCTGCGGGAAGAGGAGGGCGTACACCAGCTCCCCACTGAGGAACCAGAGGTCATAGACAGAGCTGGAATAAAAAGCCAGACCAGCAGCCCCGGCCCCAAACACCAACATGGAGGTCCTCATGGCCCACAACACCTCTGTCTCTGAAGCCTGTAAAGCAGAGATTGCAGCATTAGAGACACAGTATTTTTGGCAGGATGTCCAACCCTGGCCTGAGCTGGTTCTCCCCAAACCCTTAATGCTTTCAGGCACCACTTACTACCAGCAGCCAGGCAAGGCAGGTACCCCTGGAGGGGGCTCTGTTTTAAGGGTCATGGTTTTATGCTGTTTCCATTAATACCTTAGTCCAAATTTCATACTATTCTTGTTAGAATGAGCAAAGCTCACCAGTATGGGTATTGGTACCCTTACCAAGGATATGAACACCCCTGGCTTATGTTTTGCGCTCTGTCTCCGGAAACCAGTTCAGCAGCTGAAGGACATACACCTCCAGTCAGAGACTGGTTTAGAAATAGCCTTGAAACAAGACTGTCTTTCCTGACACCAAAACTACTGAATGCTGCAAGCAGGTACCTTTTTCCTCAGGATTTTCCTGTAGATATTGTGAGCGAACATGGAGCCAGTGGAGAGAAGAGCTGAATCTGCTGAAGACATTGCAGCAGCAGCGATGGCTCCCAAACCAGTAATGGAGATGTATGCTGGGCAGAGATGTTGTAAAACAAGTGGGAGGATCATCGCTGACTCCCCTCTCTCAGATGGACTAGGAAGACCATAGCTTGTCTGATTCCAGTCTTTAAAACAAAACAAAACAAGGAAAAGTCACAACAAATCCTTTGTGAACATTTCTGCTGGCTTTGAAATTATCTTTTCACAGGGACCAGTCACAAAGGGCTGAGAACTGAGATCCACTCAGTATTTTAGGACTTTGATCTTTTTTGGGTTCTTTTGTGAACTTTTGTGATTCCCTTTAGCATGCTGTAACTCCCACTAGATCAAAAATTTCCCTTTTCCTCAGCAGCATCTATAGAAATGGGTGTGCTTTGTGTGATTCCAGAATTGACTCAATTAAAGGTCAACCTCTAGACACTGCTCATGAGGAGAAGGGAATTGGATGAAGTCATGACTTCAGCTGATTTTCTTAAATGTTCAGTGATCTGGCTGCCCTTTTACCCTCGCTCACAGCCAACACAGGACTGATTCCCTGCATGGAGACTGTGAGTTTACAGGACTGAACTTCTTGATTCCTTCAAGCAAGAACCTTATTAACAATCTATAGTAAGATTGCTGTGTCTTACATGTCTAAGGCATGAACAGAAGGAAGCATAAAATTTCTTCTAAAATAAGATTATACAAGTCTTTAGAGAGTGTGCCTTCATCTTTCCTCAGCAAAAGGTCTGGGAGAAGTAATTTCATCATAAGGAAATAGTTTTAAGCAGGTCTTGGGGCTGTTTAAACATCTGTAAGCAGTTATGCTGTGTACCTCAGAGGGCTCCACATTTTCTGGACGGATCACCTATCTTGATGTCGAAGATCATGGGATGGGGTAATTCGAAGTCTCTGTCAGGACTTCTTTGGATCCCATTTTAATCACCTTTGCCAAAACTGGTTACTCAGAGACAAACGATTCGTTTTACCTGTTGATGCTGCAACTGCCCCAATGAGCACCGAGGGGATGGCCATAGCAAAGCACCCGAGTCCAGAGAGGTAGGAGATGAGCCTCGCCTGTCCTGTCGAGGCAGCAGAGAGCACCCTTTGGAAGTAGGTCTGCCACGGGATGCTCCCCAGCACCTGAAACATTCTTTGGTTACCAGTGGTACTCACCAGGCTCCTGTAGGGCATCATCCATAATAAATTCTAATTTCAAATAATCAAATTCTCATTTCAAGTGCATAAATGTTGCCCAGCTCTAACTCTTGAGGATAATAATTCTGATAGTTGAGAATTCTCTGTTTCCTTTGTTTTCATCCATTTCACATTGGATGTGAAATTTTAATGAAAACAGGTTAATGGTTTGGCAGATGGATAAAGCTGAAAAATGGCTGTTTGGAATTGTGAATCAGGCACAGAGGAAGTGAAAGGGAAGTTTTTCAGGAATGCAGCTTTTGTGAATAAATCTACACAGAACAAGACGATTGGGGATAAAAGTATCATATAGTCAACCTCGGACACTTAGATATTCAGCTTTTAAAACGAAAAATAATACCATCATTTTCTTTTCTTAGTAAACAAAATTAATCAGATAAAATCTGAAGATTCTGTCCTCACCAGACAAACTTCTATGTGTCCCTATTATCAGTTTAGTAAGAGCAGAACAACCTCCTGGAGTCTTGGCTATATTGGTAACTCAAAAGTTGTATTGTACAGTGGAGCCAATCGCACTGTGCTTGCTGATCTCTGGCAGTCATGTCATTTTAATATTTTTTTTTCAAATAGGGGGTATTTTACATATTTATGTTAAAAGCACACTATTGAGGCTGCAAGACCAGTGTCTCAAAAGGTAGGAAATTACTAATTTATGTGCCAGGATAGAAACTGGCTGCCTGGATGGTCTTACCAGGAGGTACGTTTCTCCATTTGGGTAAAGGATGGAGTGGCCCTACTGCATCTTTTCATCCCACAGCTGAGCCCTGGGTCTCCCCACTCCATTTAGGTTGCTGCAGGGGGTGCTGAGGGACAATTTTACACCTCCAGCCCGTGTCAACTGGCCATGTAGTGCAGGGCTCCTGGCTGGTAGAACTTGCAAACTTTCCAGAAAGTCCCCACAAAATTTCTCCTCCCAACCACTTGTCCAAGAAATACTCCATACCAAGTAGAAGAAGTCATCCAGCCACCTTCCAAGATACTGTTTTTCTATCTTCCCAATCCAAGGGTCTTGGTAAGATTGATGGGTTGCAGTGTAATAAATACTTTCTGTTGCAGAATTCACCAGGGCAAAGGGGATACAGATCCACTAGGATAGAAATGGAAGTTGTTTATCATTTTCCCAGTGTCCTTTTTCTTGGAGAACAGATACTTAAGGTAGATGTAGAACATTGAGTAACATAAGATTAAGCCTAGACTTAGTCTTCCTTTCTCCCCATTTCCTTACTCTAAATCTGTATGTTTCTGGCTTATGGCATCATTAAGACCATGAGTCTGTAATTCAGGTTAATTGGTATTTTCTGTAGATAGATCTCTCTCCATTCAAGATGGCATTAGACAGGTTCTGCAAACTTCACTTTTGTGCAGACCTTTTTGTGTTCATCCAGCAAGGCCAGTGGCTTGTGTGAACACTGTCTGAAATGCATTAGGTACAAAGACTTACAAAGACTGTAATATTTTTCAGGAAACATGTTCTCCTAAAGGGGAACTGCGGGTCAAGGAAGTTATTTTTTGTCTCAGACATGCTGAAAAGAAGAGCAGGACTTTTCCCTTTTCCCTTTAGTTAGAAAAACACCAAAGAAATGCACAGCACTTGCCAGGCTGAGGGTAATTAAAACCATCTGGATGACATCGGTGTAGGCAACAGAGTAGAGGCCTCCCAGCAGAGTGTAAAGTATAACAGTACAGGCTGAGATGGTGATAGCCAAAGAGCCTCCAATATCCAAGATGACCCTCATTGTTGCTCCTGCAGACAAGGACAGCAGTCAAGTACACATGTGCAGAATAGAGGATAAATAAGGTTGTGTTATTCCCCTTTTGCCAGTACAACATAGTGTATGAAAAATGCAGTCTACAGAGAGTGTGCCCAGTGGGAGCTCGAGGGAGCCCGTGATTCCTTCCTGCCCTTACTGCTTCACCTTCCTGCATGGCTGTTGCCAAGGCAATTTGCCTTTTTACATCTGCTCTCCTACAGGCAAGAGGAAGGTACAAATTCATATTGGAAGCATTCTCTATTATAATATAATGAATATATAGCACTATTTGTTTTAAACCTGAAAATATATTTTCTAGAAATGAGAAATGCTTGTTCCTCTCACAAAAGGAGACATGAAGCACAGCTTTCCACAATTCCCAAAGGTGTACTACACTCTGTCAATCCACGTGACCTTTAACAAATATCACAGGAAAGCAAGTATTTACCCAGGGATGCCAGGATGGCTGCAAACCAGAACACCTCTCCTAGCAGTGGTGGAATGAAAAGTAAGGTTCCCATCATGTTCCCATAAGTTTCTTGAAGGGGGTCCATCACAGTCACGTAATTCTTTGATCTCATTGGATTTACAAAGAAGAAGCCACCTATCAGAAAGAAATGTCATTTCGGTAGAATTTTGTATATTTTATATTCCAGGAAAAAAAGAGGTAAGAGTAATGTAGTATATGTGTATCAGACCCACCTAGTGAATTTGTACATAATGGACCCTAGAGAATGATGCAGCCAACCAGACACCAGCGTTTAAATTCACTTGCTAAATGTAGGGTTTCATCCATTTGAGAGTTCCCATCTTATACAGGATATCTGCTTACAGCTTATATATATGACTGTCCACTTTTGGCACATCTAGATCTTTCTGGAGTGGCTACTGGAGGTCACCCCCTGTGGCACCCCAGATGGCACAAAATACCTGTGTGACTGTAACAGGGATTTAGCTCAGTGGATACCCATATATAATCTCCTTTGCATCCTCAAAGACCAACCAATAAGCTTTTCTGAAAAGCATCCCATGGAAGATGACAGTAGCCGAATTGAGGCATTGAAGTCTCATATTTGGCTAAAAAGGAGGCAAAGTTTTGTCCTTGGTCATGTGATGCAACCTGTTGATATGTGGTCCTTTTCTGATTACATTTTTCATTTTGGTGGCTTCATTGTCTCTTCCCAGAACTATATTGTTGTAATCTGCACATTGAGCAGAGTCCAACCCACCTTCATCTAAATATTGGACCTCAGATGTGCAGCCATCTCATTAAAAGTAAAGAATATGTATTGTGTCTAACCCTGAAGCCAGCAGGACTGCTTGTCTGGGCACTACTGACCTGAGCAAAGATTGCAGGATCAGACCTGCACTCCTCAGTTTCATTAGTAGGAATTACTCACATAAGCAGTCCTGGCAATATATTTCCAAGCTTGATTCATATTCACGTCAGTTGGACTCTTTTCTTTGACTTGAGAATAAAGGTTATTGTTCTTTTAGAAATTCCTGTGTAAGGTCTGCACAGGTCTCCTTGCTTTCATCATCCTGTGTCCCTAGGAGAGTTATAGTATAACACAGTGTGGCCTGAAAGCAACTTTGGTCTTGGCAAGAGACCTGAACCTCAACATGAGTCCAGTAATTCTCAGAGTTAGAAATGGCATCTCAGGTATAGAACACTGCACACTTAGCTTAGTTTCAAAAAAAAAAAAAAAAAAGACCAGCTACAAAATGGCATAAGCTGGATACATGACACATTCATCCTGAGACGAGACTACTTAGAAGAATACATTTTAGTGGAAAATCAAGATACTATTATTTCATCGCTCAAAAATTCCACGGAAAAAATTAGATACCAAAAATCTCAATATAGATACCAATACTCTCAATAGTCTGTGAATTAGAGACCATGTGGAAGAAGCAATATGCACAAAAAAGCAATAGACACATTCTTCTAAATCCTCATATAAGATTTTTGTCCCATAAATTACTACAAGTAGGCAAAACTCTACACTAGCTCCAAGCTACCCTAACTTATGTTTCAGTTCAGAGGACAGCATTATAAATGCTTATTCTCGATATATGGGAGACTGAAAAACAAAATCACATTTAAAATGTACCCTATATTCTGTCACATATCTTAATATACTCCTATGATATATTTTTAAAGCTTATGTGTCCTAATCACATGAATTATTTACCAATAGCAAGGGACAAGGCAAATCCCACAGGTGCCTGGACCCACAGTAATCCTTTTGAAGGCAGGTAGACAATTTCAGCTGTGCTGTTGATATATGCTCCTCCAACCCAGGTGGCTGTAATCATGGAAGATGAAAGGTCAGAACTGAGAGACATATTCCCAACTAGCCCTGCAAAACACTCTGAGAACTTGTAAACATTTTTCTCATACAAATACTTCATCACACCTCTATTTTCTTTGCAAAGTTTTCTGCCATCGAGAGATGTGCTAACTATAGATAATAGTATTAGAATCTCACTCTAAATAATTTTCCAGCTTCAAGAATGGATATTTGTGTTTGCATGGAAAAGCTCAGTGTTTAAATATTTAGAGGCAATTTGAATATAGTAATTTTTAATTATATTTTTTTTTCTCAGAGGAAGACTTTTGCTAGAGGAAACAGAATTGCCTTTGTAGAATTGCCCTCCTTCAAGAGCATCACTTACAGGATCTAAGAAAATAGACATTAGGGAAAACAAATGCAAACAGGCAATGCAATCAGATAACAAACCTACACCAATAATTTAAGTGTCTTAGCCATGCAAATATCACTGGGGGATGCCTTTACAAAAAACAGGTCTGGGAAGCAAATTTCAGATTATGCCAGGCAGCAAGGAGAGAAAAGGGAAGTTGAGGGAAACTCTCTCTTTAAGAGTGAGAACAATGCTCACCATAAGTGACAATTTATTTCACACAGAACTGGGCTTTTCTGTGAGTAAAATTCTTCTGTTATGTTGGATAACAGAAACTGGTTCACGATTAAGACCACAGTCCTCCTTAATGAAAAGTCTTGTATTCTTTTGTCATTCTTAAATTAAACTTTTAACTCTTAACTCAACTCTTAAATGAATCTCTTTAATTTAAGAGAATATACATAAACATTAGGTTCTTCTCAGTGTGAAGAGGTTTGTAAGAATCCATCCCAAAATGATTCATGAAACCATACTCCTTTAAAGTCACACATAGGCAAAATCTGCCCTGACATTAAAGGAGTTCACCTCCTTTGAAAGAGAAGTCACCCAGATCTATGCAATACATGCGTTTTAAGAAGAATTTTAAAAAGTCTTTTAAGAAAGCTTACCTGTTGCAGTAAACAATCCAATGAAAACATGTATATTCCTGCCTCCAACCATGGCCATCTCTGTTGGGTTCCTGTTCTGCTGATCCCTCCTGCTTTTCCAAGAAGCCCAAATTCCAGTAGCTAAAGTTAATGTAAAAAAAACACTCAGAGATACTAAGCCTGGTATATTTAGAGCCATTTTCTGTTGCTCAATCTAGGTTATAGAGAGGAATAATAGTGTGATGATAATGTTCTTTGACTGAGAACACAATCAGAAAAAATCAGTGGTAATAGTGGTGCTTTGTATAGGAACTGCTGGACTTTGCAACAAAAGAAGCAGTATGAAACAGAGTGATAACCCCAAAAGTCTGGAGAACCAGATGTAGAGTCTGTCTTTGGAAAAACACTGGCAATTCTGCAGCCTTCCCCCTTCTCCAGTGGCTATCCAATCTTATTTTTGCGAGGAGCAAAGATTAAGAGCATAGGGATGAGTGCTGATATGCCTAATGGAACACTGATGTGTGGGGTATTACCAGATTGGCTTAAAGTAGGGGAAATGTTATATTTTGTCTGATATGAAATGGTATGAAGATAATCCATATTTCTCTGGGTTCTAGCCACAAGGCTAAAGCAGAAGATAGGGCTAAGAATTTGTCTGTTAAAAGCTGACTAGACTAAACTCTCAGCAATGATCAAAATAAACCTAGGAAAGGGTAAAAAAAATTTACCATTGACCAATGAAAGGAGATACATGATGGTATTCAAAGCAATCATTGGAAAGTGGTAACAAAGCAAGGTGGTGTTGGGCTCTTCAATGAAACTATAGGAGTGATGCAGACTTTTAAACTTTGTGAATCTCTCTGTTAACATGAATGATTCTGGGGAAAAACCTCAAATAAGCATTATGGAATTAAATTGTTTACATTTATTGTACATTTGTTGTAGAGTTGCCACACCAATATCTTTTCAGTTGCTCTGTCAATCTTTACCATCTGTTCCTGTATAGCTCTTTATAACCAATTCTATGTAAAGTCTGCCTGGTTTAGGGTACATATATGGCTTTCCTGGATACCTTTGTTCATCCATGGAGTGGGTAGCTCATTTCCATGGTGAAATCTCAGGTGTCTTTTTCTCAGATGCACTCTGAGTGAAAGGCCAAATCTTTAGGAAGGTTTTTTGCAGTGTGCCAGCTCCTGCAGACAGACAGGAGTAGCTGTGCATGGAAGTGACAGTGGCACAGGCTAAGCATATCCTGTTGGCAGGACATGGTAGGAACACACAGGAACATAGGTGATGGCTGTGAGAAGAAAAGGGGAGAAGTGCAGGAACTCTGTGTTGTCTGTGACACCTCTCTGTACAAGGGGTAGTAAAGGTTTTGATAAGATATGCAGTGATCTGGTAGGAAGACTCTATAATTAGTGTTTTAAAAGAAGTGAAAATTAAAAGAGATGAAAAAGCCTGAGAACCAGATGATTATTTAACCTACCTTAGGAGAAATATTCCTTTATATTTATAACAAAAATGCTATTTTCACTGAGCAATGACTTTTAAATTTGACCCAATTATTTTAAGTACAAAAAGGGACACAGTGCATTTTAAAGGCACATTTTTGGGGTGGAAATTAGAAACACTCCCACTTTAAATGAACCTGTACAAGGTCCTAGAGACTGCAGCTTCATTGCAGTGTCAGTGGAGCCATTGGTTTCTCTGGTTTGCCTTCCTTGTTCAAAATGGGTGTTCCACAAACTTTTAAAACAACATACACATACTAGGTTTTTTTCCTATGAACAAATATTTTACAGCATATTTTGTAGGCAGGAACAGGAAAGGGTTGAAGGTGCATGTGGCTGAGGGTGAATGCAGCCAGGTCTCAGCCTGCTCTGCAATCAGACACTCCTGGAAGGGCATACCTGACCTTGCACCTTTCATGTGAAGGTCAACTAAATTCAACATGCCCAAAGAAAGATTTGAATTTGCACTTTAACATCTGCAGAGAATGTCTGGATTGATCCTGCTTTTTTTCATCTCTTGGGAAAAAATCCAAAAAATTGTCAGGCATAAAATTCTCCAGAGAAACTTCATTTAAAGACCCAGAGGGGTGGAGGGCAGATGTTGTAGGACACAGTGTAAGTGAAAACATGACATGATGGGATGAAGTAGACCTAGAGAAAGAGGATGTGTAAGGTAGCTCATCTGACTCTGGAGTGTTTTTGCTGATAAACAGTGCAAGGAAGAAGGGCTGTAAAAATACAAAATTATACCAAGAAGACCAGTTCCTCACCTAATCTGTTATTGTACTCTTTTGCCATTAGATGATTTTCACCTAATGCATCTATTTTAAGAAAAAAAAAAAAAAAAAAAAAAAAGAAATCTCACCAAGGAAGAGATTTTTGAGGTGGGTTTCACTCCCTGCTCATGATGGAGGGCTGCAGCTTTGGGTGCCAGCTGCTGTGCTGCTCACTTCAAGCTCCCAGAGTAACCCATGGGGACAAATCTTAGGGGGAATTGACTGACCTGTTTCTAGTTTTGTGAGGCAGGACAGAGTGAGGACAGGTCTCAGACTGATGAACTCAGGGTTGCTTCTAAGAGCAGTGTCTCTGTACCCAGTAGATGTTTCAGAGCTTGATTTGAATGCTCTTATGGAGGTGGCTGGTGTCACCTGAGATGCTATAAAACCTCTAAGATGTCCACTTGGCCAAGCAGAGGTTACAGTCCCTGTTGGAGACACCTTGCCCTCCTGGAATAGCAGCCAAGATATTCTGGTGTATCTCCAAGGGTTCTGAGCTTGGGGGATACAAGTCCTTTCCAGTACCTGAAGGGAATACAGGAAAGCTGAGGAACAACTTTTTACAAGGGCATGTAGTGACAGAACAAGGAGTAAGGACTTTAAACTGAAAGAGGTTTGGTTTAGATTTCACAAAGAAATTCTTTACTGTGAGGGTGGTGAGGCACTGGCACAGGTTACCCAGAGTTGTGGGTGCCTCATCCCTGGAAGTGCTCAAGGCTTTGTTGGACAGGGCTCTGAGCAGCCCAGTCTGGTGGAAGCTGTCCCTGCCCATGCCAGAGGGTTGGAACTAGATGATTGTAAAGTCCCTTCTAACTCAAACCATTCCGTGACTCTGCAATACTCTTAACTCTTACACCTTATTAGTTGACTTTGATGGAACAGACTCTGACATGGGCTGTTGATAAGAACAGAGGAGGTGAAGAGTGCTGTGTACTTGTGAAGTTTTTTATGTATTGTAGAAATGATCTGCACTGTAGTGAGCACTCAGAGCTTTGTAACTTTATGCACTGTAGTGAGCTACTCAGCTTTGCAGCTGAAGAAATAAAGATGGACAAAGCAGTGGCCTCTGTGCCTAAGACCATGCCTTTGCTCTTCCTTTCTGGGTGAAATGTGCTACATTATTGCTGATGGGCTTTAGATGGCTCTCTGTGGCCCATGGGCTCAGGAGAAAAGGGGTGCTTCCAGGTGAGAGAGGTCCTACAAGGAAGGGCTTTTCTGAAGGGTGGCTGTCACTCCTCTGGAAAGGGACAAGCCCAAAGTGTTGGTGCTCTGTAGGAGACTAAATAAAGCACTCTGAGAGTCTGGAAAGGTTCAGGGTTTTTTAAATTCCTTTTGGGATTTTTAAAGTTTGTTTGCACAGAAGAGTTCACCTGGGAGCAGAGGCACAGAACTGGGACTGGGGCAGTAGAGCAGAGGCCATGGCACTCTGCGGTCTGCAAGGATCAACCTGTCACTGGTTTACTTTGCTCTGCAAGCCAAAAAAATCAAGAACATGGAGTACCGAGGCCTGAGGCATCTAAGCCATTTGCATCAAAATGAACTGACAGTTCCTCTTGAAATGAGAGGGTATGAACTAGTCTGCGGTGTCCAGCCCAGGTATTTGGATTGTGTCCTTGATCCTGACAGCTGAAACATGAGGCTGTTGGTCTCCAAACATTTACATTTTTCAGATGATATCCTTGGTCTAAAGTTTTATTCCTGTCCCAAGTTAGTCGTAATTGCAAGTGGCTGATCTCCTGCATTAGTTTCAAAGGACAGAGAGGGATAATTTGATGCAAATCCAACATATTTAAATCCTTCAATCAGAGCCTGTGTAGTGTGATTGCACAGTGAATTAATATCAAAATTACACAAATACTTTTGTCTTTATGCCTGGGTAGTTTTTGACTATTAATTATTTAAAGTTGATAGATACAGAAAAGATAGATAGATAGATAGATAGATAGATAGATAGATAGATGACGAATATAGAGAAAAGTTAGATATAGAAGAATAAGTTCCTTAGTTTTACTAACTTCTTCATGTATACAATGCAAAAAACATTTTAAGGACAAAATTGCTCTTTTCCTTTGCAATGAGATTTCCCTGAAAAAATTGTTTCTATTTTGAAAAAAACACCAAACTAATAATTTAAAATCTGTTGTAATCCTAATTCTGAAGCATAATATCTTCAATCAAGCCAACTCCCTGTTCAAATCAAAGTTTTTATTATATTTAGTATTATGCAGACATTTTCTTTTGAAGCCTTGCCCACCAGAAGAGCTTGGGTTTGCAGGTCTCCCTGCAGTGCTTGGCAAGAGGAGCTGCTCCTGTTGCAATGTGCTGGCTGGCTCCTGGAGAAGGCTCTGGTGTCACTTCTGAGAGCATAGGTTTTGCCTCATGTAAAAGGTGGCTTGGGAGATCCAAAAAAGCATGAGCTGAAATAATTTAATCTAATTTTAGTCACCTTTATGTATTTTCACTAAAGGAATTTTTAGCATCCTTGTATTTGCAAGAGACAGCTGTTTTCTTTGGTCAGCCACACCTTCATGTTGTTAGCTCCAGGTGAGACTCTTGGATCTCTGGATATTTGTGCCTGGGTTCTTTGCTGCACTTCAAATGGCACCAGATGTTCCTGTCCATGGTGGATGACTGAACCTTGCTCAGAAAGGCAATGCCTCCCTCTTGCCTTAGGCATCTCTTTCAGTGTGGGCTGGGGGAAGGGTGTCTCTCCCCATGGCCTGTGTATCTTCGTGTCTATCCTAGAAGAGACTTCTTCATGATGATTCAAGTCAGATGATTTAACTCTGCTTTCTCTCTTATTCCACTTATCTTCCTATTGGAGGCAGTTTGAGCTCACAAGTCCTTCAGACCACAAAAATCAAGCCAGAAAATAAGTTTAGAATAGCAATATTTAATATTTACATATATCAGTGGTCACACAGTTGGCAGGACAGAGGGTATTCCCAGGAGCACACAGACATCCCCAGGGCAGGACAGCCTGGAACAAGCAGATGGCAGCAGCACAGTGCACTTATTTTTCTGTGCCGGAGGTGTGCCAGTGGGTATCTCTTCCTCTCCTGGTGCTAGCACAGCCAAGGTTGGCTTTATCCCAGAGCTGAGAGTAAGGGAATCAAAACCAAGGGATGAGGAAGGGCAGGTATTTAGGGACTGTGAAGAGTTCATAGAGCCCCTGTGCTGATGAAGGAGCCTCTCTCCACCTGACTACATGCAAACATCCTTCTTTCCCACTGCCTCTTTAACTCTTTTCCTGGTTTGCTGTCTGCTGTATGTGGTTGTGCTGTCCATGCTTCACTGCTGGCAAAGAACATGAGCTTTTTAAGCCACCTGGCAGGTTTGGGTGCACCTAGGGATGGACTGCAAACTTCAACAAGTCTTAAACTTTCTTCTTTACAGAAGTTGCATTTAAATTTTACAGGTTAAATTTCCTCTTTCTAGGGGTGAAACTGTGATCCAAGGTGCATATGCTCCTCATCTAGGCAACTGGCCTTTTCTTCTCCATTTTATACAAAGGAGAGTTGAAGCATTTTGCATGTTACATTAAAGGACAGCACAAGCAGCCACATATGTCTGCAGTAAGTGTATTTTAAGAGCTTGTTCCGATGCTATAGTGCAGAAATACAAACAACTTTGAGAAAACATAAATCAGGAAAAATAGGCTCCAAGTGCTTTAAATATATTCAGGTTTTCATAGCTGCCTACGTGCATTCAGGATGGGTAAAGATTATTTCATGGTTTGGCTGACAGTTCATGTCCAAGAATTAACCTTTGAGGAAGTCACTGAAATGATGAGTTTTCTGAAACTTCCAGTCATGGACATTAGCTCAAGATCAAGGGCTTGCTCTTGAGTGATGATGGGGAATTATGCAGTTCCTGGTTGGTATTACTGTGGCTAAAATCTAAAGCTGATGCAATTTGCTGCCTTCAGATTATATCTTCTATTTATTACTAAGCTGCACATAATTACTACATTTCTCTTTGGTGAGTTAATTCCTTCATCCATGTGCTCTATTCTAGAGCAGCCTTACAGACCTGTGTGGAAGTTAGTGAAATTCTTAGGCAGTTTCATGAAGGCAAAATTGGTGGTGAGGTTCTTCACTCTTTTGTTAAACCAGACATTTCTAAACTCTTGCTGCAAACGCTATTGCCTGTGTTGACCCAAATGTTCCTCTAAGGCTGCCACAACTCTCAGATGTTCCTGAAGAACCAATTTAGAAGTGCCCTGGGCTTTGGCAAGGGGATCTGGCTCCAGGCTGGCAGAAAGAGGCTGAAAACCATGTTCTTCAGTTCCTCTGCAGGGTCTCAAACACTGCTCCATATATTCTCTGCTCATCCTCATTCAAATCTCTGACTGCCCCATTTGAAAATTAATAGGAACAGACAGGTGAGCTCATAGTCAGATTTGGGGAGCACAGGACATTATTTACATCAGCCAGAGAGCATTTGCTTCATGCAGCTGATACATTAGCAATAGCGCTCCATTTCCCACGTACATGAGAGGGCAAGTGGTGATCTTTTATCTGAGGACTGTTGTGCTTTAAACAGCAGTAAGGGCCAGACAGATTAATGTTTTTGTCAGTACCTGAGGTTTAGCAGGTATGTTTAGAGAGATGAAAATGTGGAGTTTCAGACTGAAATGATCTAGCCCTTTTCCACCCTGACTTCATTGTAAAAAAATAATTTTGCCCTGTGAAACACCTGAACTTTTTTTTTTTGTTGTCCCCCATAAATAAAACAGCACAGTGCACTATCCTTAATGTATGTGAATCAGCATTTTGGGCTTGTCTTGGCATTCCTTGTAGGTCATTCACATTCCAGAAATATTTGTCTGAAAGACAATGAATGAAAGATGATTAGTAAATATTTCAGGGGATATCTGACTTACTGCAAATATCTTGTACAATGAAAAGAAACAAAAGGAAAGGAAGCAATAGTGATAAATGAAATTTGGAAGATGTTTTCTTCCATTCTGTAAAATAACAACATTACTGCATTTGACCAATTTTAAAAATCTCTACTTTTTGTCTCTTACTTACTTATGCTGGGAAGGGTCACTACATTTTATCAAAAAGGCTTCTTAAATAGCAACAGAACCATGCAATGAGTATGTCAATGTCATACTGCTGTTTAGAAAAATCTGAGGACCAGGTTATCCCTGACTATGATGTGACAGACAGAAGGAGACTGTGCAAATGCATCTGTACTGCCCAGAGGAGCTCGTCCAGGGACTGTGCAGATCTCTCAGCTCATGTACCATCACCAGAGCCTGAAAAATAAAAGTGGAAAGAACATAAAGGACCCTTTTACTGCATACCAACCTTTCTTCTCCTCATACATGTGCCACATATGAATCCAGTGAGTCCATTGATGACTTGAATGAAACAAAGAATAGCTTCAATCACACCAATGACCAGGAGAATAGAGAAAAGGACAATATTCCAAAGGATGATGTTTTCAGGTTGTTTGCAAATACTCCATGTTGTCTGGTTAAACAAATAATTGTCTCTGTGACAGAGGAAAATAATTGACAGGATATTAGAAAGAAAAAAACTTGAGAATGCTTTCTCTGTTTTCTGGCATTTTATTTTCTGAACTTGACTGCACAAAGGGAGTCTCAAATGGTGCTATAATTGGTCAAAGCTGGTGATTCTCCCCAGAATTCCCTTCACTGCAGATGTGCAATCGATAATTAGGGAGGAGAGCCACATCTGTACTTTGTTGCATGCCCAAGAACCTCCTCTTTGTTGTATGGCAAAATAATGTTAATAACTAAAGAGAAAGGTCCATATGGTTTTAAAATGTGTCTCCACATTCTCCATTCCTGCTGTGGTACCTCAGCCCAGTCCATTCCTTATCTCTAGCTCTGATTTGAAGAGCATAGTTGTCAAGGTTGACTTTATAGATTTAGAGAAGATTTTTGCTTTGCTTTTCAGAAGCAGGTGGAGCAGGCTGAATTCCTCATAATTTAACAGATTAATGTGGCACAGTAAGCAACCATTTCCTTTTGACTCCAGTGGGAGTCACAGCTCACTTTTGAAAGCGTGGTGCAAATTGCACAAGGGGCTTGTGGCAAGTGCAGCAGATGAAACCCAGGCAATTTGCCCAAGGATGATTCCTTGGTCAAAGAAATGACCAGCTGGAACATGCTACTCAGAGAAATGTGAGTTTAGGTATACACAGGGTGAACCATGAGTTTATTTTGGAAAAATCCAAGTTCACTTTAAAAAGACAAGGGAGGGATAAGAGAAAGCAAAATTGGAGGAGTTTGTAAGCCATACTTACTCCAGAGTGTCATTCCTGAAAGGGTAGAGGTATTCTCCATCACCTGTGTCACACAGAGGACCCCCAATCAGCCCCAACAAAGAGATGACCACACAATATGCTCCTCCTGCAAATCCCATCACAGACAGGATCACTGACAGCAGCATCTGAAAGGGAAAAGACCTTCAACATAGTGTGCACAGAGGTGTGAGTAGCATGGAGAATTCACAGTGAATGAGAAAGAATTCTCTTTCTTGTCTCTTACTTTATGCTGAAAATACTACTGCTGCTAAATTTGTGGGAGTAAAAAATAGCTGATTTTTCCTGACTATTGTAGCTGTCCTAGATGTTAAAGAACTTATTGAGTTTTATGCTTAAACTATCAATTATGAAAAATCTGGTGAGTTTTCTTTCAAAAGCCAGTAGAGTCCTGGATTGATCTGTTCTGTATCATGTGCCTTGGCATTTCCAACTCTTTACCTTTCTTGGCCCTTGCACCAACAGAAAAAGGCAAGCAACTACTGAACCAGGTATGAAAGCAAAAAAAGATAGGTTAATTGTTTTTGCTAATTGATGGAATGCAAAAAAGCCTTTCTTTTTGCTGCTTTCCTTCATTTTGCAACACCGTGACCCGTGATTACCACTTCTTATGTTGAGAAATCTAATTGTGCTGGATGTGGCAAAAAACCAGCAGTGACTTCAAATTGTATGTAATGCATTCATGTTTTACATCAGCCACTCCCACAGAAATGTTACCTTTACTCCATTCTGGGTCATTTTCTAGTAATGAATGGGATGTATCCAGTTGCTGTTTGTCTATAGAAGCAAAAAATCCCAGGAGGGTGCTACTGGTGGGGCATCTAGGACAGGCTTCTCAATTGTCTTGTTAAAAATCACTGTTTGTGCTTGTTCACAACTCTGCCAGAGAGCCAGGGGAAGACCTGGTGCAGGGAGAAGGCAGCAGGCCTGCCTTAAAGTCAGGACAAAGGCATGACCAAGGAAGATCATACAAAATACTCTCGTCCATGACTCAGGTTTGAAGCCACGTATCTCAAGTCTCATAATTCCCCATTGCCAGCAAATACCAGGTGAAATCCAACAGCCCACAAGACAGGTAGAAACCTTCTCCTAGTCCCAGTTGTTCCACAGACCACTGCACTACACAGTCAAATGGAAATATCCACTATCCATGTTGGAGTTTTTTGAAAAGGCTTCACTGTCTGAACACATTCATCCTGGTGAAAGGAGTTTCCAGCTTCCCAGCCAAATGCTTTCTGTAGAATTTTGCATGATGCTGGTGTGTGAACTGGCTAAATTTGTGTATTGTTTTGCCTCTGAAGCAATCCTTGAGTTAAAAGTTGCTGGGATTTCTCATGGGATTTATTTAATCATAACTGAGTAACAACTCAAAGCTGGATACTCTTTCCTTAGTCTTTATCTGCATGGGAGCTGAATTGTCTCTTAGCAGAGCTCCATTGTCAGCAAAATGTAGCTAATGTAGTCTATTCCCCTGGACCAAAACAGTGTCTGGGTTGTAGCTGATGCACTGTCTCTCACAATAAGATCACCAACCATGCCTTGTGGTGAAGGTGAGTGACTGATACTCTCTTTGAAACTCCAACTTATTCTGAATCATTTTTCCCAGCTTGTTTTCACATTTACTTTGACTCTGCATTCTGCTTCTTGGTTGAAGGATCCTAATTATGTTAACAATTCATTTTAGGGCATCCCAAAGATAATTATGAAGAAAAAGTCAAATGGTCTTTTGGTACTACTATGTTTCATGATAGCAGTTACTACTAGTAGTACTTGTCAGTGCTATCTGTGATGGCTGTCTTCTGTCACATGACTGTCTCATTTGGAATCTGTTGACTGTAGGATTAGTCTCATCCCAGCTATTTCCCTCACTGTGTACAAGATCATCTAGACAGAGACTTTACTTGTCACCGAAAGAGGAGTCTGAAGTTGCTACAGCTGTTAGATTGGCTCTCCTCAGCATTTTCTAGACATGCAGGGGCATTTCCCCATTTTATCTACTGATCTGGAGACTTTTCCGGAGGCTTGCCTCATAATCTGTGAAAATCCAAGAATTTTATTAACCATTTAATCATCTCAAACTTTCAGCATTTTCCCTAGTTGTACTTCTCATTGAAATATTTCATTTCCTCATTTGTGTCCTTAATTGCAACAGGACGCCTAAGCTGGGACGCTTGAGGGTGTTGAAATTTGTTTCCCATGATGTTGGCCTGTTCTGTACTCCTGAAAATGTTTTGCTGACCATTTTTGCCGATTTTCCCTGCTTTATTCAATCCTTTAATTGAATTGTCCCTGGTGAGCTGATGAAAACTCATAGAATTCATTCTTTGAATGTTTGTATCAGCTACTTTGGTGAAGTTACCAAGTTCCTCCTGTTCCAGCTTGTGCTGCTCATTAATACCCTGGTTCTTGCTCCATACACATTTCTTTCTTCTCTGTTTCTTTGTCTGGAAGTGTTTTTTGGCTTTTTTGTGTTTTGGGTGGGTTTTTTTTTTTTTTTTGTTGTTGTTTTTTGTTTATTTGTTTGTTAGGTTTTGTTTGTTTGTTTTTGATGGAGTTGTTATTCTGTCTGGTTATCTGGATATCTTTGCTTAAGTTTGTCTGGAAAGCTGCAATGGCTGTTCTTGTTCTACTAGTGACTCTAAAGGAGGCCTTAGAAGTACTGGAGTATATGTTTGCTGATGCAATGAGAGAAGCTGTGTTTTGGGTGGGTCTTTTTCCTCATCACGTCAGTGCAGTGGATAATTTCAGATGTGTACGTGCTAAGCTGCAAGCTTTCTAAATCTATTACTTTCCAAATTCATTACTCCATAATGCAAGGACAAGAAGCTATTGATGTATGTTTGTAAGTAATAATTTAAAGTTGATTAATGAAGAAACTTAATGTAGCATGTAATCACTGTGAACTGGAAAACTCACTAAAGTGAATAAAAAGTATGAGAAACATACTATTTTTATTACTGTTGAAGATACTTTGGCAGTGTGTAAAGGCTTTGATGAAGTCTGAAACTATTAAACCAGGAATTGTGCAAAATAAAATAGAACAGAGTCCCTGCCCTGAGCAAAATGTTATGTTTTGATTGAACAATAATTCTGATCAGTAATAATTCTTTAACCTTTTTTTCCTTTTTTACTATGATAAGAAATTCTGCAATTTGGAGTATTCAAGTGTAATTTATCATTTTATACCTAAGATCTCCAAAGCAGAAAGGTGCCCAAACTTGCCTTTGGATTACAGAGGCTCCTGAGTAGTTCCATGAGGGCTATTTCTCTGCCAGTAGGTGGGGAACCCTTAGCAGGTCCATCCAGACTTACCTCCCAAGGAGCTCTGGCACTTTGGGAGGTTGCTGATATTGTGGATGTTTGAACCAATCCCAGGAGTCCTCTGCTCTCCAGGGCCTCACACCATACCTACCCTGCCTTCCATATACAGCCCTTATAGTCAGGACATCTGAGCCCCCCTGCTCTGGATGCCTGTGCACTTCCTTCCACTCTCCACAAAGCACACTTTGCCTGTAGTTTCGTCCCTTGAGGAAGCAGACCATCAGCCTTCAGATCTCCCTGCAACACTGACCTCTTTTTGAATGTTTGGAAATCACTCTTCCCCAGGAGCTGTGCAAGGTAAACTTGTTTTTAGTGTTGTTCACAGACATTCACTCTTCACTCATGTCCCCATCTCATCCCTACTTTGAGCCACAGTCTGTTTAAAACACAGGGGGCAGAGCTTCACCATTTCCACCTCACAGAGGTGTATGACTCCAGAGGGGTGTGTGTTCAAAAAGACAGCATTTTCACAGATAGACTGTCCTCACCGAGTCTGTTTTCCAATTTGGTTCAGGTAGCTTCATCACTTGGCCATCAGCCACTTTGTGATATGGTTTAGTGGGCATGGTGGTATTCATTTGAAGGTTGGACTTGGTGAACTTGGAGTTTTTTTCCAACCTTAATGATTCTGTGATTCTCCTGATACTACAAAATATCCCAGTGCATAATCAAATCATTTTCCTAACATCTATTTTATCCCTCCATAACAGCAAATAAAGAAGAGGAGAACAGCTTGTTGGTAACCAATCAGTGATGGGAAGGTGCAGACAGGGTATCTGGCATTGATGTACTGCTGCTAGGAATGGCTCAGTGAAAGAGGAGGCGGAGAATGGAGGATTGTGGTGGGTTTGTGGATGTGGGCTGCTGGATGACACTGTGCTACCACCTGTGTTGTTGGGCTGGAAAGTGAACCCAGCCAGCCCGGGGAAGTTTGACTCTTGGCTCTGTAATATTTAGGGCTGGGATGAAGGATGGAGAAGAGACACCTGAGATGTTGTGTGAACTCAGCCCAGTTCAGCTGGATTTCCCCTTGTGACTTAACAGATTCAGCGAGCCGCTGCAGTGGCTGGTTTTCATCACTGCTTTCTACATCACACAAAGTCAAGCAAAGCAGCTAGCTCAGGCACTGTTTGCAGGGTGCCTAGGATCACACCCCAGCTCTGCAACTGGCCTGCTTGGCCATTGTCAGCATCCTGTCCATGCATGGGACATTTGGTAAAATCAGTGTAATGGCACGTCCCTTGGGACATGCCTGCTAATGTGTGACATCCTAATAAAGAATGCTATTTTAGTATTATGAACCATAAATTAAGTAAAATGTTTTAAAGAGGCAAAGGTTTTCTCATGGACCAGACTAAATACTAATTGAAGAGTACATCAGAGATGTGCTTTATTGCATGGAATCTCTCATTCCGGGCTGCTTCTGGGAAGGATGCAGACTCAGAAAAAATTCTAAATCAGTTTATTCTTGCCAATAATGATAGCCACACAGAAGTCTGTGCCCATGGCTTGAGGATGAATGGAGATGCCTTTATAACATGTTACTTTATAATATTCTTAATTATCAAGTAAAATATCTCTCTGGCTTTTCTGTAGCTGTCAGAGAGCCTAAATTGCATTTTCACATTTCACATGCATAATATTTGGGCACATGTGAGCTACTGGTCAGAACTGCAGGAAGCAGTGCTGGCTCCAGATGCAGCTCCAGCAGTGCTTCCAGATGCAGCATCTCACACTTTGGGTATGGATCTGCAAATAGGGGATGTGTGTATCCCTACAGAGAAAAGCAGGGATGAACCTGTGGAAAAGCAGATTGCCATGGAAGGGTATAGAGGAAACAGGACTCTGTGGAAGCAGGAGGAACAGGCAACTGTCTCAGTCTTTATGATTGCCTTGAGCAGGGGAAGCTGGAGCCATGTTTTACTTCATGAGATGTAGTCCCCTTTGCCCTCAGCATTGTGCCTGAGGGCTCCAGCACCAGTCCTGGCTGATTTCCCTCCTATCGGCAGCTGCACCATCATAACGTTCTTGTTGGCTAACTGAGCTCTCAGCCCCAGCCCATGGACGCTGCAGATCAAGCTCCTCTTCTCTGTTTCCCTGACATGGCTGCTGACAGTGGTGTGATGGTTTGTCACTGCTCATTTCCACCTGCTGAGCAGCCATTTCAAGAGCTATTGCACAAACTCTGTCTTGCCATTTCAACACAGGAATATCCACTTACCCCACATCTGTTGGCGCAACATCCTGCTCCACCTGCTCCCAGCATCATGAATGCTGGCAAAATAACCTGAAAGAAAAGCACAGGCTTTGAATTGGTGTGCAGCACTTCTGCTGGGGTGGTTTTTAAATTCTAAGAGCTTGGGCATCATGTTCCTCAAATATAAGTCACCTTCTGTCTCTTCTCTGGGAGTTACACCTGCTTGGATGTTGGTGCTGCTGAAAAGTTACTCAGAAATAAGCGTGGCATTACACCTAGAGCTGTCCAGTAAATTGCTGGTACATCAAATCTGATTGCTGAAGCTGTACTGCTTTTTTTCAGGGTATAAAAAGGTTCAGCACGGTATTGCTGGGGTTTTTTCTTTGGAAAAAATGTGTCAGTTTTGAGAAAATTTAAATTCTGCCCAGAAAAGATACACAGTTGGACTAAGAATTATGTTAGTGTAAACCTCCTGAGCATTCTGCTCTGGATTATAATTAGGAAATCAGCCTTGATCTTCCTGAAACAGATCTGACTTTGGTTTGGGGGGGGGTGGTTTGTGCTAAATTTCTGGAAAACCTACAAGATGGACTTCAGTCAGTGGGGAACTTCCAGTTCACATCAGCTTTCTCCATGGTAATTATCAGGCAGAGCTGGATCAATACAATGCAGCCAGTAACCATCTATGACTCGGGATATAATGCTGCCTTACAGACTCTGGAGTTAGGAAAAGTTGCCTTTAGTTTGGCAGCCAGAGGGCAAGAAAAGCTTTTGTGGGTCTGGCTGTGCAGCCAGCACACTCCCACTGCCTTGTCTCTACACACCAGTGCTGGTTAAAGCATGTCAAAGAGCAGCACAAGTAAAGGAGTATTAAAAAATTAGGAAATGGTTATCATAAAGTTAAATGAAAGAAGGAGAACCCAAATCAATCATTCAATCAATCAATCAACCAACCAATCAAAAAAACATAAAAGGTAAAAACTGCAAAAATGGCATGACTAGATGCTGGCAAGATTTTTTTCTCATGTAGGGCAGGAAGAGCAGAATGTCCATGATGAACAAAGCCTACGGAATTTATGTGTAGTGTGAATATCTCTGTTGAGCAGTGTAGGACATTGTTATGAAACTTGCTTAGATTTGTAGGCTCCTAAATATTTTTCAAAGTATTTATTCTCTGTTGCCTTTTATGCACACCCTAGAGGCAACCTACAGCACCTACAGTGTTGGCTGGACCACATCTGGAAGCCTGCAGAATAGAGCATTGAGGTTAAAATGTGTTCCTCTTCCTGCAAAGAAGTCAGCTCTTAAATAATCACAAATGGTCCCCAAGGCAGCCTCAGCCCCAGTGTTCTACTGTCAGGCACTCAGAAGGAGAGTTAATACCTCTGCCCATCAAACCAACATTCCTTTTCCTCCAGGGCTGTAATTTTTCTTTCGAGGTTTCCCATCTAAGTGGCAAACACTTTTGTGTCCTCTATTAGCCTGGCTCAGGATGAAGGGTTTGCTTGGCAGCTTTCTTTTTATGCAGTGCCTGATTATAAACACCTGCCTTTTGACACAGGCATGAGAATTTGCTGGGCTTGGCTGTTGTCAGTAAAACAAGAGCTGTGTGTGAGCCATGGCTCAGTCAGGCATTTCCTTCTGTTGCTCACAGGCCTTCTATGAGGAAAGGCGTTACTGTGACACATAGAGCCAGTCTTACTCTCTTTACATCCTAAATATTTGAAATAAGGAAATTGAGAGGTTTTCATGTCATATAATTTCCATTAGAAATTCAGCAGAGGAGGAAAGGGTGGAGCTGGCTGCTCAGCCAAAGGGTGCGCTGATGGTCTATGTGTCAGTCTACAGATGAAATTCCCGAGCGGAGGGAGGTTTGCTGGCTCACTGTTGTGGGGTGATTCTCCAAGAACGGGCAACCTGTTGGCATGGCTTGCCTCAGTTTCCTTTGGGAGGAATCCAGGTGCATGGGAGAACATATTGCAGCTTCATCTTTCCTCACTGGAGTGTCAGGATATGGACCAGTCTCCAGTCGTGGAACATCCTGTCCCTTGGTTTAACTCCTTAGGACACTGAAAAGCCAATCTTCATTTTCCCATGCTTCCAGCACCCGGAAGATGGAGCTGATGACAATGCTTTCTTTCCCCTTACCTGTGGGCATTTCTCATGCTGTTTTCTGGAAAACATGTACACTCAACAGCATTGTTTGTGCATCAATAATTACTCCTAATGCTGTGTTTTGAAGGTCAATGCAAATTTTTCCTCTCCTCTGACTAGTTGTTCTCATTTTTGATGTATGTGGTGCTGGCCACAGGCAAGTCTGTGTGGAAGCCTTAAAAGAAGGCACGTTCTCAATGAGCCAATGACGCTCTCACCTCTAACATCTTTCCTTTCCTTTCATTGAACGCCAATGACTCCTGGGCTTGCAGTGATACGAATTTTCCACAAGGTCTCTCATGTAGTTGCACTGCTTCCTTCTACAAACTCATGCTTATGTTCAAGCTCAGCATGAGTAATAAACTCAAGTGGTAGCCACAAGAAGAAGCAGACAAGCTGCTGGTGGAGAACAGTTCATTGAATGACCTTATGCCATGTTTCTGCTTTGGGAAATATGAGTACGAACCAGATCCACCGCAGGCTTTCCATAGACTTAAGCAGCAGCTGCATTATAGGCTGACTGTGAATGAGATTTACCTTTTTTTAAGTTAATTATTCTTAAAGATTCATTTATTTTTTGCCCAGCTCTGTGCCAGTTTGCCATCTGCCCAGTACTGGTCATATGCATGTTACTTGCTCAGCTTTTTAACTGCACTTGGGTAGATAATTGAAAGAGCACAAGGGGAGCAGGCTTTCTGATGAACTGGAAAGATAAGTATTGCCCAACATGTTCCCTTCTAGACATGGATATTCACATAAGAGTGATCTTTCCTGAGGCATGGAATGGAGAACTAGTTATAGAAGAGCACATTCAAACCAGATCCAACCCAAAAGATGGTGGGTGGGAGTGTGGGAACAGGAGGCATTCAGCTTATGAACCCATTTGCAACTCCACATTTGTAAAGTGTTAGCTGGGTCTCGAACTAACACCTGCTGAAACACGTTTCTGATTTTCCCTTAATGTTTTTGTGAATTGAGGGTGCAGACAATAGTGAAAACTCACCACCTCCAGCTGACCTCAGCTTTGCTTTCACTCTTGGAGGATGAACACTCGTGTAACTCTTCTCCACAGTGAGCAGTCAGGCCTACTGCTTCTTCCTAGCTTGGAGTCCTGATATTTATTTCAGGAATGTTTTGTATTTCTTTGACTAGGCACTTTTTTTGTCGTAAATGCATTTTCTCAGTTACATACCCAACTTCTCATTTAAGCTGTTCACATGGTTATGCAAAACATATTTTCACGACCTTTTTTTTTAACTGAGATTTTCTTGGCCCCAAATTTAAAACAAAGCTGAACGCAACTCCCAATAAATATTAATCTCTTACCAGTATCCCAGCTCCCAGAATGCCGTGGAAAAACCACACCAAATCAGTTATCTCGCTGAGCTGCAGTACTTGTCCATTGGGGAAGTACAGAAGAATGTTGGAGACAATGGCACATACTGCCAGTGGGAAGAGGGTGATCCCAATGCACTTTGAACACTTCCCCGTGCACATGGCAGCTCTCTGCTCAGGAAAGATACAGGGAGGTTTGGGTTACTGCAGTGCAGGGAGCACCAGATTTCAGCAGTTTTATACTTTAATGAAAGAAGAATACATTTTTTACAAAGAAATGTTTCAGGTAAAACATACACAGATAATCCTGTTCTACAGACCCTGTTCCCTTCAGAGAATTTATTTAAAATTGAATTATTCACAGCTGGGATGTTTAACTGAATTTATTTGAAATTGTAGGACTAAACCTGTGTAGGTAGGAAATTACCAGAGAGTTTCATTTTAGTTGTTAATAGACAATTGTCTGTCCATTGGGAATATCAGTAACAAAACCATGACTCCACAAACAGATACCCTGGCTGGCAGTCAGGGCTAAGGCCTTGAGTGGAATGGGAGGCGGATGCTGTCCTGGTTTAACCAAGCTTGGTTTTCAGTTGTGGGGGGGAAGATTGACATCCCCTTTACCAATCAGAGGGCTACTTTTGGAGATTGACACCCAGTTAAACCACTTAGAAGAGCTGGATACACCTCTATGAAAACACATTTAAGGACGGGCTAGTGTGGGGAAGCTCTTTTGGCTTCCAGCCTCTGAAGAGGTAGCCAGCCGGGCCCAGGCCGGCCCCTTGCGGCTAGGCCGGGCCTGCCCAGGCCAGGCTCATGTGGCCCATGAGGCCAGGTCAGTGCACTGCTTGGTTCAGATTTCCACTGCCTCCAGGCCATGCCACTGGGACTGTCCCGTGCAGCCAGGACTGCTTGGCCAGAGTTGGCGTGACCAAGACAGCGCCATGGGCCAGGGCTATCTCAGCATGGCTCGCACATAAACTTTGCTGTACTCTGAGACCAGCGCCGGGAGTGGCCCCGCAGCCAGCGCTGGAGACAGCCCCAAGGCCAGAAGTGGCCAGGGCCAAAAGACGGCCCCAAGGCCAGAAGTGGCCAGGGCCAAAAGACAGCCCCAACGCCAGAAGTGGCCAGGGCCAAAAGTAGCCGCTGCCGGCCCAGTCCAGGAGCAGCCGTGTGGCTGAGACCATGTGGCTGCAGCTATCTCAGCATGACTCACAATAGACTTGATTTGCTTAGCCGCTTTTAGCCAGCCATGCTGCAAACAGAAAGACAAAAGCAGCAGCAACAGTTTTGTTTCTTTTTCCTGGTGCCTTGCATGAGGAAAAAGCTCAGGGGTGGTGCCGGCAGCCAATGTGGCTCTCATGGTGCCAGCAGGGACCACGAAACCAGCAGCTAAAGACACAGCCATTCCTCAATTGCAGAGCCTAGACGAGATCAACCTTTCAGTGCTGCAAGACTATAAAAACTGTTTCAATTGATAAAGCTTAAGAACGAACAAACCTACAAACACTAATTCTCTCCCAAATCAGGAAAAAAAAAGAGTGAAGGCACGTAGAGAAAACAACATAGAATGCTGAATTAGTAAATATGTCAAATTCTATATGGGAGAATTAAGGAGATGCCTTAGTCTTAGGCTGAAATTTTTTTGTGAGGTTGTAGTGGAGACAAATTTTTTGATATATCAAACTTCATTTTTTCCCTATAATTCATAAAGTGCATAAAGAAATGCAGCATTCACCCGCAGCACATGAAAAAACTCACTCATGTGAAAGCATATAAATGCTAAAAAGCTATAATCCTATAAAAAGCTTAAAAAGATAAGAGAGATGAGAAACTTTGCCCCAGGGATAGAAGAAGAAAAACCTCTGTTCCCAGAGATAAAAAAAGAACTTTTGTTTTTATGCTAAAAAAGCATAAAAGCTTATCCTTAAAATAGTACCCCATGAGTTGACGTAGCCTGTAGAAGCAGCTTTGAGAAAGCTTCAAAGCATAAGAAATACCTTCACACTGCAAAAAATTTTCCTTTCCCAGGCAGCTGATTTGCTATGACATTAAAGCCACGAGAAAACTTTCTCATAAAAAAGTCTCCATAGCATGGCAAGAGAGACTCCTCTCCCCAAGTAAACTAAAGATTATTTTAGAAGTGGTAAACTGACTAAAAGTTCCAGGTTTTGTCTCTTCATGTTGTCAGGGGGAAAGAAAAGAGGGTGTGGGGGGAAGATAAGTGTTCTGGAGAGCTATTCTGATTTGCTTATAATTTTTCTTTTAATACTGTTAATAAAGTTCTCTTTATACCCTTTAAAGTTCTGAGCCTCCTCCTCCTAATCCATATCTCACAACAAGAAATACGTAAATAATTTCTAGTGGGTGCACTAACGTTTAGCCAGCACTAAACCCATTACAGATGCCTTGGGTTTTCTGGGACCACTGTCTTGGGAAGCTGATTTGAAATCTCTTGCACTGAAGGTATAAAAGAACAGGAAATGGCTAGCAAGGATACCATGTGAATGTTCAAACCTGCCTTGGCACTGAGACAAGCAGGGAAGCCTCCCCAGGGTGCCTACCAGCTGCATTTCCTCTGTTTCAGTCAAAAATACACCCTCAACAAGAATTTGAGACATATTTATTACTGTTTACTGTGACGTGATTATTCTGCACGTAAGGGTTGATAAGACTGTGGATTATGGGCCTGCTTGGCACCCACCCTAAAATATCTGAAAAGCTGCAATCTTGTCTAATTCTATGTCTATTTGCTAAGGATAGGTCAAAAAACCATCCCATCTCATTTTCAGAGATCTGTCATAACATACAGTGGCTTAGTAGTTCATAGCATCCAGGTTCTTTTTTTAAATCAAAGAATGAACATAAATGAAGCACTGGTTGAGAGAGATCTCTGCAGGTGTCCAGTCTGACCTCCTGCTGAAAGCAGGACTGCCACCAACACTAGGTCACTGTGTCAGCCACAGCTTTGTGTAGCTGAGCTTTAAAAACCCCCAAGGATGGAGCCACCACTGCCTCTCTGGGTGACTTGTTGCAGGGTTGACCCAATCTCTTGATGAAAAAGTCTTTTCTCGTGTCCAGTCTGAATCTCCAAAGCTGTAAACAGGGCTGTTGGTCCTCATTATATCCTCTCACACTGCTCCATAAGCTCTGTCAAACCCCAGTTTTTCATAGGCTGTTATTAGACCCCTCTTCACCAAAGTCTACAACCTCAGCTCACACTGCACCCATGACATGGTCTACAGCCAGAAAGAAAAACCTGATCCCTACAAAAATGGTTCCACAGATATGCCTCCATGTCAGTTTGGAAATTTCAGACTATTGGGTCAGAGATTATTGAACTTGCATACCACTTTCAACTTTATGGCACAAACTGATCACAACTTCTTTGTGATGTTTTATCATAACATCATTCCACCTCAAGGCTTTCAAATGCATAAAAATATAAAATGTGCATGAAATTACAAAATATCAAGCAGTGGATTTCTGTCCTCAGAGAGAACTGTCAGTTTATGACAAAAAGGGCTTTGCTCTCCTGTGAGTCAGTTACCAAATGCAAGAGAAGGGTAAGGACATGGGCACACACCATTTTGTGCACACGCAGGTGCCTTTGCTTGTTATTCGCAAATAGTTTTTGTAATAACTGAGGCAGACAGCAATGAATTGTCCCTCAATTTACTCATGTGCATTGGCTAATCCAGAAAGTTTTATGACAAAGACTGGTGTGGAGAAGGCATTAAGCAGGCTGGGAACACAGAAATCAATCAAGGCTGGTTTCCCAAGCAAGAAAAAGTACCAGGTGAAAGGTATCTTGAAGCCATTTGAGAAAGGCAGAGACAGGCTAAAAGAGACTTTGGCGACAGAATGAAGACAGTAAAGAAATAAGGTAGGATATCAGGTGAGATGTCCCCTGACCTATTCAACTATTCCCTATTCAGAGGGAAAACAGAAAGAATTTATGGGGTGCCATATATTGCTGTGAAGCAGCTGTGGCTAACAGAGACTTCTTCTGAGTTTGCATTTCTATAGCAAAAAATTTGGATTGTTCTCTGCTGCTATGAGTTCAACAAGAGCACTGTGCTTGTATGCATTTTCTTCTGAGCATTTTGCAGTCATGTTGAGCTTTATACTCTGTCTTTAAAATAAGCTAACTGGCATTAAACTATTCCAGATGGGATCATTTTTAACAGAGATACTTCTGTGTTTATGGTCATTACCCGTTATTTACACAGTGCTCAACATTTGGCAAAGCATTTTGCAAGCCTCTGGAGAAAGTCCTAGCTCAAAGAGATAAAAATCTAAACAGACAAACAATGTGCAAGTGAAAGATGAAGTGGGGAAAGGGAATCGAGGAAAATTGAAAGAATACTGGATATTTCACCTGTCTTTCAAATAACAGTGTCTAGGTTATTTTGTTACAGTAACTCTTGTCTGCCTGCTTTCCCGTTTCATTCCAGCTTTAGCCTTTCCATTTGTTTGCCCAACCTCACCTACCTCCCCTCCCCAGAAAGAAGCAAACAAGCAGAGGCACAGCCTAGCCTCCTTCTACAAAAAACTAAGCCTTGTAGTTGAGTTATAAATTCTCTTCTGCATCTTTTGTACATCACCAGAGGGCCTGGTTCTTGTATGGCACAAAGCAACATGACGCTGGTTTGGTGGGAAGAGCTGGGGGTTCCAGCCCTTTCTCTCTGACCTATCTCAATACCACTTCAAACTGCAGGGAGAACTTACCTAAACAACAATCACCAGACCTAGTGAGAGCCTCTACCACCTAAATCAATGCCGCTTTGCCACCTGTGCACATCAGAGGATCTGCATGTGTTATTATAGCTTAGGAAAACACTCCGGGTTGCCAGAAGCACTAAACCACTTTATTAATTCACCAAACAAAAGCACATTCTACAGCTTCGTTAAGCAAGGTGGCTAGAGCAAGCTTCTAATTTTTAGTGAGGTTTTAGAAAGTTTTGCTTTTTAATGCTACTGTAAGCATGCAAATACTTTTGCTTACCTTCTAAGCAGGGCTAAGATGACCTCCAGAGTTCCCCAAAGCCGGCTTCTGGCTTTCCAGCTCCTCTCTCCTGGAGTGTGACCGTCCGAGCAAGGCACAGCGATGTTTTTGGGTGATGGCCTCTATTAAACAAATAGCTGTTTCTCTCTGAGTATGAGGAAATACCCCAAGTTATCCCTGGTTGGCCAGTGAGAGGTTGGCGTGTCACCCGCGGTTATTGATTATTTTAAGGCAGTGTTCCAATGGTCAATGCCTCAGCCCCCGGGACACATGGATTGGAGCAGTGGAGACCTTTTTACAGCTGTAACCATTTCAGCTGTGTGGAGTTTGGCAGAAGAGGAAAGGCAGGAGACGGCAGAGGAACGATGAGTACCTGGCAGAAAATGTGGTTGGAGTACGAGGCGGTGGCATAGCAAAGTCTGGCCATTGGTGTGGCATCATCTTCTGCACACCAGGCTGTGGCTGTTAAAATTCAGTACTGGCTGTGCTCCAATGCATGCTCCTGGGAGAGTTAGGTGAGGAGAATAGGGATGGGGAGGGAAGAAGACTCACAGCAAGACAGGAGAAAAAGGAGAAAGAAGGACTGACAGGCTCTGGAGAAAAGAGAGATGTGACCAAGGGAGGGAGCAAGGAAACAAAAAACCACACTATTCCAAGGAGGTGAGAGTGGGAATAGAGAAGGGAAACTGAAAATTTGCTTTGGCAGTGGAGAAAATACAGGTTGAAGAGACACTAGGGATGGGCCAAGAAATGTAAAGCACAGTGAAGAGTAACAAGACATTGAAACTGAACTGGGAGAAGACTCAGGAGAAAGGGAGTTTCTTTTGTAGAAAATGTGATGATAATAATAACTGTTAAAATATGTCTGAACTTTCAAACACAGAAATACATATGTTTCTTGGAAAGTCAGATTTGGCCCCAGTTGTGCTGGGAATATACCCAGATCCCTTCCTTGAGGAAAACATCCCCTTTCTGACAAGCATCTGCATCCCCACCTCTCACCTTCATCCTCTAAACTGACTGGGAAAGATTGGTGGTGAAGGGTGGTGAAGAGTTGACGTCTACACCCATGTGACTTTGGGCGTAGGTGTCAACCTAGGCTGGACTTGTTTCTTGTGAGAGAAACAAACACTTCTAAGGAAAAGAATCACAAGATCTATTTTAGGAATTACTGTAGCATTACACTAAATCACTAATGGTAAAAGAATCTCACCTCTTGTTCAGATTTGGATGTCAGAATCTGTTGTCAGATGAATCACATCCATGAGGACTACCAGCATGGCAGAGTGACTGCAAAAGCACCAGGAATTAAATCCCTGGTTGCATATTTAATATAAATAGTAATATCAAATAATCACTGACTCACAACCAGTGAAAATCTTTAGTGATCTCAGAGGGATCTCAGGCAAAGAACCTTAATTAAAATGCAAATGGTAACAAGGAGGAAAACTGAACTAACTCTCTGAATCCAATGCCCCAAACTTCAACTGACATCAGCAGCAACAGCCTTTAACCATGTTTGGGGCAGTGCTTCAACCCTAAGGGAAAGGAGCAAAGTGTCATACAATCTTCAGACAGGATGGAGGCATGAGGTCTAATGACATTTAAACTAGTTAAAGAGTTAACTTTAGAACAACTTGAAGACCATCAGCAATTTTCACTGACAGCTGGAACAACTGGAGGGACCTGCCAATTTATGTAGAGAGTTAAGAAGCAAATGAAGGAACTTCACAGTGATACTTAAGATGAACCCTGCCCCTAAATCTCATATCCTCGTTGCTTGGAGTTTTTATAGACTTTAACTCCATAATATTTCTCAGGCACCACCTTTCCCATCTTCCCATACCCAACACCCTAAGCTGGGCTCAGCATCCTTCATTTTGATTCTGTTTTTCTCTGGTTTTGCCTGGCTCATACTCCTCCAGGATGATGTGCAAACCTCACCTCTGTAGTTTCTCTCCTATACTGTGTCCCCTGCATTACACATTCTTTTACTGACCTTTTTCATTTTCTTCTCTGCATTTTCCAAATTTTACCTATCAACAGTGTAGATTTTAAACTGTTTGGAGCAAGTTCAGTGTTTTCATCTACATTTCAAAAAGACTTATGTGCTCAGGGGCTTAACAAAAGACTAGTGCTTCTAGTCACTACAGAAAAAATAAAATACTAGTAAGATATATTGAACTCTATTCCCTTACTGGTTCAAGAATTTCTTTAAATGTGCTCATTATTAAGTAGGATCTACATTCAGTCTTTGATGAGTTCTGTGCTAAGTGCTGCTCATTGTGAGGCACAGGAGGAATGCCAAAAAGAAGAACAAATTAAAAATCTGTATTAACACCAGGCATCCTGACTCCTACCTGTTTTTCTAAAGCAACAGACTCACCCAAAATAAATGAAAGCAAGTAAGCTCTAAAACACTTAGAAACACTGAGCGTTGTCTGTGAAGTGTTTAGTAGCTAAGCTGAGTGTATACTATTGTGTACATCTATTTTTCCCCCTGCAATATTGACTTTTAAGGCAATGAAAACATTTTGTGTTCCACTGATCAATGCCTCCTGATTATATTGACTTACTGTGCAGCAGCTCTGATCCTTCTTTTATTTCTACCCTTTTAGCCATAAATTCTTTATTAATTTTCCAGTTACACGTAGTAGCATGGGAACTTAGAGAGGAACTGAAAATATGTGAAAAATCTTGTTCATCATGATAGGAATGAAAACAGTTCCAGCCCCACAATTTCCCTGAGTGGTGCAATGTGAGAAACTGGAGAATTACAGCCATGGGCAGGTTTTTGAAGGGCATATCTGACTGCCCACTTATTCTATTAATTGATCTGCCCCATTTGGAGTGTGGCTGCTGGGCACTAAGGAAAAATGGCCTATTTGCTGTTGGTATGCTGAGGAAAAAGGAGCAAGGAGCTTTGTTCCCATCTATTCTTGTACAAAACTTGAGTGATTGCTCTGAAGTCACAGCTTTTTTCTGAGTACACAGTGGCACTCCACTCAATTTAATTTATTCCATTTTGACCCAAATTATTTCTTGCTGCTGTTTCCTGTGACACTTTACTGTTAATGTTCCCTTCAACTGAGTGAAAGGGAGGTAGATTGACCTGAGATCAGACTGCTGTTAGGAAATTTAACTGCTGTTAAGAAGCTTTTTCCGAGATGAGCTGGCTCTGGGAAGGTCCATGTGCTTGGGCACTGAGGTAACCTGGCCTGGAGAGCCAGCTGCCCCTGCTTCTCTTGCAGCAGGTGCCCCCCAGCTGAACCTGCCTGCCTGTATCCAGGAGCATGCAGATGCTCTGTTAAGGTAGAAAAAGGAAGATGGAAATGGCACTTTCAGCATTGTTCAGGTTTTCCTTTATCTGAAGTATCCAAGACCTGCATGACCCAGGCCACGAAGAGCTGATTGCACAGCAAGAGTATTGAGGAAGCTGAGAAACAGCTCAGTTAAAAAAGGGTCATGACTTAGAGCAGAGACAGCCAGAAAACAACTTCTTTTAATGGCTGAGTGGTGCAAGTTAAGCTTTTTATATTAAGGATACCTACGAGTTTGAAGAGGGGGAATGGAAGTTATTCTGGACAAATTTTGAAATAGGCTCTCTGTACTCTTGGGGAGTGTATTTGCTGCATTGCACCATCATGCACTGGTGGTCCCAACACACTGCATATGCTGGACATGCACTTCCCAGCAGCAACAGTCACATGGATGAATCTTTCCTTCTCTTCCATTTTGCCTATTTTTCATTTCCCCCCTGCTTGTTTCTTTTCTCTTGTCTCTCTTTTTATGCGAAATCCCCTTTCCTACATACTTAGATTCTCCCTGCTCCCTGAGATGACATCCTGCTAAACACATTTTTCCCCCTGCAATGGCAGCACTCTCGTCATTGCCTCTGGAGGCACTTGCACCACTACCAAGAGATTGTGCTTTGGGAATAAGACCTGTCATTATCAGTTACTCTGTGACCCCAGGGTGGCACAGCCAACTCTCTGCAAAAGCACCTTCTGGGGTGAGGAGAATGGTCCTGAGACAGCACCCAGTGAGCTCTGCCCATCCAACAAAGCATTATCCATTGCTTGCTTGTGTGTACAGATGTTCATCTAATTTACAACAAAGCTTGTTTTATTTAATTATCTGAGTGGTTTGCCCAGGGACAGCACTGTACCAACCCCAATGTTTTCTGAAATAGCAATGGACTATGACCTGTGGCCAAGGGTTGTTTGTACTCCCAACAGAGAACAACACTGTCACTATCCAATATTAAAATAATTAGAGGTTTGTGCTTTCATTTTGCTGGTTTCATGCAACACTTCTTTCTGGTTTTGGCTGAAAGGCATTTCTCATCCATATGTTTTGACACTGGGGTTTGCCCAAGAATGTGCTTAGGGAGAGGGTGAATTAGGAGCTAAAAGTAGTTCTGACTGGAAAATGCCCCTATTTACCTGAGCAAACAGGAGAAATCTTATTGGTGATCCTTCTGCCTTCCTCTCTTGCCCTGAACTGCTCCAGGTTTCTTAGGAAGTCTTCAGTAATGAAGAACAAATACTGGTAATATGCTGAAGAAATTTGTGGTTTGTCAAAAAATGCTCATTGTATTTTTTACAGATGTTTGACACTGTCAGGAGGGAAGGTTTCTGTAGTCCAGAGTGCTGGTTTTGGCCAGACTGAGAGATGTAGCTTATCCAGGTAACTTGAAAGAGATTACAAATCTCCATGCAAGGCTGGGGCACCTGGGGCAGTAACTCCCACCAGAATGAAAGAGGAGGGCAACACCCAGGAGGTCAGAAGCGACCATTAAGTGTTTTGTTATTGCAAGGGGCACTGTCCACTCGCTCACCATCTCCATCTGGTTTTGTGCCAAAAGGAAAATCAATACTAGCTCTGTGTGCGTAGTTGTGATGTTTTGAACATGCACATGAGGCCAGGTTTGTCACCAGAATTACTGCTTGCTAGTAGAAGTGCTTACTACTTACTTTGCCTGTTTCAGAGAAATGAAAATATGTGGGAAAATTAGATAAGTCTTTGGAAATACAGCTGTTTTTCAAATCCTGATGTTTGTTTCTTTCCAGCTGGTGCTGGCTGGTTGAAGAAAGGACAATCCATCCCTTTGCTGACTCCAAAGCTGTTAGTTGTTTGCATCCATTGTGGGACAGGATAGTATTTAAAATCTCCACGTACACAGCAGAAGGGGCTGAGGCAATTAAATCAGTATTTCCCTAAGTGATTTTGGGCATTTCTTAGCACTGCATGGGTTTCTGAAAGGGATTCTCTGCTTTCGCAGACAAACATATCCCAGATTTTCCCAGAAATTCGGCAATCTTCATCTTCAAATTATTTATTCTTTACTGTTTCTATGTCCACTGAAAGGCAGATTCAAGGCTTTTTTGAAGGTGAGGGGACATTCAGGAAAGTGAGCTGCAGGCATTTTTTTTTGTGTGCCAAATCAGGCAGACATAATTAAAGGTCCTTTCTGAAAAGGGGTGAACTGTCTGTCTCCATCCTTGGAGATATATACTCTCCAGTCCTGGAAATATTCAAAAGCTGTCTGGGCATGGTAGCTCCAGGTAGCACTGCCTGAGCCAGCATGAGGAAGAGATTAGAAAACAAGACTTAAAAAAATGAACAAACCATCTGGAGTATGCTCGTGTCATTCCTTGGTGGTGTAATCCATTTTTTATATTAGGTGTGGGCCTGAGCTGAGCTAAGGCCAAGACCTTCATTAACTCTGTGATGATGGCAGGGCTCCAGAGGCTTCGAGAAAGGCAAGAATACCGGGAAGTGATAAAAGGGAAGATACTGGGTGGAGACAGGATCATAAAAGAGCTAGGTGAGAGATGAAGCCATGCTTTGCCAGAATAAAAGCCTGGAGGGCCTCCTGCAGGGGGTACATCTCACCCTGTGCAGTGCCAGGGCTTCGAGCCTGTGTGGCTTCCCTGCAATGGCACAGAGGAACAATGACCCATGGTGTCGATGGCCATTAGAGGGAGCTTGGAGGAGCCCAAGGATGAAATGTAGCCCTGGAAAGCAGAAGCAGTGTATGGAAGACAACTGGTTCAGCATTTTAAACCTATTTTTAACACCCTTGAGATGCTTAATGAGATAAGGAGGCATTTCCCTATTATCTCCAAGACATACAGCTGCTTCTTCCTTGGAAGAATTGCTTTCTGAAAGAGGCTGGGATTCTTTGAAGAATAGTTCAGTAGTTTAATTAAAGCACATGTCTGGTGGTGTCTTCCATCAGGCATCCTCATCCCATGATAAATTTTAAAAAAATTCAGCTGTTGTTGTCTTAAGCATGTTCACAAGCTGTTACTAAATGGACTGGATGCTTTTACTTGGGAAAAAGCAAACAAGAATACCCTTTGGATTCATACAGCAGCCAGAGGAAGGTTCAGCAATTGTTGGATTCACCCAGGACATTGCAGGTCCAGCTGCAAGCTCATTCCAATGACAGGCTGAAAGAAACCCTGAAGGAGGTGAGGGATGCAGATGCCTGACCCCTGGTACTCCCTGACCCAGGATCTGCTTCTGCAGCCTTTCACACTCTGAAGGAAAGGTGTGATGGCTCAGATTGGCACATCTCATCCCAGAGCATCCCACTCCAGCCATTGTACTGGCCTTGGTCATGTTTCCCACTCCCTCCACTGAGCCAGTGCCAGCCCTTTCACAGTCATGTGTGAGTGTTCAGCATCTGTCTGGGACCCACTTGGGATTTTTACTTCTGTATCTGTCTGCCTGTCTAGTCAGGCATTAGATAAAGGAACAAATTACTGTGGAGCATCTCATCACGGCATGTAAGCTCCTCCTAACACCCAGCCCCCTGGCACTTTGGGGAGAATGAACACGAATTGTTACAGACTCTCTGGGTATATGGGAGGGAAGAGGGATGAGCTGTCACCCAGCCCATGCTCACTTCCTGCCTGCTGAGCAGTTGATTGACAGCAACCTGTTAACACCAGGAATTTGTTCTGCCTATCCAAATATTTCAAATTGTTCGTGGATAGTTTTGACTTCTTTATTAATGAAATATTTTCAGTGCTCATGGCTGAAAAACTTCAAAGTTTGATTTGCTCAAAAATTAGAGGGCAAACAAGGAGAGTTTGCATTTACTACCTTTTGTAAAAGACTTTTCCATTTTTGAGATGCTGACTTGGGATTTTTAAATACCTCAGAACAGTAATATCGTGCTTTCTTTGGCTAACAGGACACTTAAAAACAGCTGTTGCAAAACCCACCCCGTGTGCGGTAAGTCACTACACGCATTGTTCTTGTCTGGGTTTGGGCTCCCTTCCCCGCTCTTTGTCTGGTTGATCTGGCTGGTGAGATTAGGAGCACTGCAGGGCAGGGAGGATCCCTGTCTGTGTATTTGCGCTGTGTCTTGACACTTGTAAAGGAAGCGAGTAATCATCACTCTTGCTGCTTTCATGTCTCCTTGCACAATAGAAATAATTAATAGTAATAGCAGTGCTTTGCCTATCTGCGGCCCCTTTCATCTGAAGACCTGAAAGTGCTTGACAAGCATTAACTAAATTAGCTTCCAAATACCTGGAGAGGGAGTCAGATGTAATCATCCCCACTTTTAGGTGAGCACACAGGAGGAGAAGCTAAGCTAACTGAGTGCTTACAGTTAGTCAGCTGAAACCATGTTTCCTCCGCTGGGGGAGCTTGCTCAGCACTTAGAAGGCTTTTTGAGGTGTCCAAAGGTGGGGTTTGATGTCCACGTTTTACTTCCAAAACTCACAGGCTGTGAAGCTGTGTGATCTGCCCTGCAGGAGCTGGAGGATGCACGGCAGGCACTGTCACTCATGAAGTTTACCATTTGAACAACTAACATGGACTGGGAAGGAAGGAAGTTCTGCTGACACCATGCTGGCAAAACCTGAGTGACTCTGAATTAGTCCTGATTTCAGAAATGTATGTGGCCCCTGGCACAGAAACACTTCACCTTGGATCCAGGTGTGGGGCAGCCAGGTTTGCACCGTGCTGCCTTTCACTTCCAAACCCTTTTGGTGGCAAATTTGATCAGCCTTATATACAATGTGTGGGCTTGCCAGGCCCTGCCGCAGTGTTCACAGCCCTTTCTTGCAAAGAAAGACGCTGACAGGCCTGACCCAAATCTGGAGTCTTAAATAGATCTCTGTTAAAACAAGAGTGCTCTGCAACTCCTAGGGCTGTACTCAGCAGGGGAAAGGAAGAAATTCTCAATATCAACAATGTAAGATCTGGTACCGACATGAAATTATAAAACAAAGGCAAGTGATGTTTTGAAAGACCACAGCAAGCTCTTCAAAGTGGTAGCTGGGCTAGTGGACAAGAGAGGTTTCTTTCCATAGACTATGGAATTTCTAATGCTGCTGAAATTATTTTCCTTTTTAATGTCAGGCCTGAAAGGCTTCCATTCCAGGAATGACACTCAGGCTCTAACATAGGCTCCTTCAAATAGGAAGTAACAGAGTCACTGAAGAACAAGGGCTGCTCCTTATTGCAAAACTTTGTAGACTCAGATGAAAGGCACTAATAGTATTGGCAGCATATCCCACAAATCACATGATTTCACTGTGGGCAATCATCCATGTTTCCACAAGGTTGTGACAATTTCCACATTTTCTCCTTTCCAGCTGAGAAACTGGCCAGAAGAAGTTGTCTGGACATCAGGTAACTCCTGTTGGGTCCTCCAATCCACATGGCACCCTCTCATTTAATCAACAGATGCTAAGCAAAATGTCATAATCCTGCTTGGAATATGCAGTTTATATCACTTTTGGGGATGGGTTGCCTGTCAGAATTGAGTTTGCAACAATTTGAAGCCACTTGAGCAGATGCAATCACAACAGTTCTTTCTTTTCTGCTCACAATGCTTGATACCTTCTTTTCTTCTACCTTCTTTAAATAGTCCTGGTTAGGTTTCCAGTGCTGGGGTTTATTACCTCATCTCCCCTATTTACCCAGAGAGAAAATGAGGCAATGATCTCATAGAAGGAAAACAAAAGGGTCACATTTCCTCTAGAGTAAGTAAGTAGGTCAGTGCCATGAGACGTGATGGAAGAGGATCCCACGGCGCCCACGGGGTGACTAGAGGAGGCTGGACAGGCAGCAGAACTGCCTGGAGGAGAGCTCAGGTGGACCTCAGCACTGGCCCTCCTGCTGGCAGGCAGCAAAGGTGTGTGTGAAAGAGTGTCACCATGCAACCAGTCACAGCATCACTTCCACAAACACTGGAAGTCCAGCAAGACCCTGATCTCCACCAGCCCCTCTCAGGGGGAAGCCTGGGGGCCAGGAGAGCTGTTGCCTTGCTCCCAGCTCTGGACAGGGAGTTCAGAGACCAGGCTTCCTTGCTTCGTGAGCATCTGGACATTGCATACACTTCCTCCTTCCTCATTTGTATAAGAGGGTTAATAAACCTGTTCTGTCCCACACTGCTGATGTAATGCTAAGCTCTTTCATGTTGCTTGAGTGCTACAATGCCACTCTGTGGAAACTCATAAATAATGTACCTTGAAGTTCTGTCGAGGTATTAACCTTGTTTTAACAGTGCAGATTTACATGAGTTGCCACGCACAAGAAGCTTCTCTTAATTAGGATCAAAACTTACTTTTTTTAGCTTTGTTTTAATGACTCTTAAGGTTGAACAATTTTTACTTGCCCAGCCTATTTGGCAATTTATTGTAATCCCTTCAAGCTTGCAGTTCCTTTCAGTGCACAGTTAAATGTCTTTCTTCTCATCATTGCATTCCTTTACACTCTTCAAATTGAAATAACTTTAGGTGTTTTTTGCAAATGTATAATTGGTTTCTCTGAAATCTAAATTAATCTATGTTATTGTACTTTTTTGGTGGTGTGGGAGATACTGGGTTTGCCTCAAAACCTTGATAGAAAAGAAAGGATCTGTGTGCTGCTTCTGACACAACAGAGGCCCTTTTTAAAATTTTTTTAATTCACACTTTGCCTCAAGATTTGTCAACAGATGGTAATGTACCAAAGTAGCTGTTCTGCAAGGAGACTGTCCACACAGAGATGTACAGAGAAAATTATTTTGCACTGATGATCTCCAGACAACCACTGTGGTAAATGCCCAGTTGTGACCCTGAGCTGGGTGCATGGACTGAGCCCAAATGGCTGGAAGGCAACGCCAGGAAGCCATGTGGGCTCTGACACGGGAATCTGGAGGGATGGGCTCTGTTTCTATCCTGCCACAGACTTCTGGGCAGATGTGAGTCAGGTTCACTGTGTAACGTGCAATATGGGATATAGCTGCACTTCTAATATCTTCACTGATAGTAGATCCTTGTTATTCTTGGAGTTCCAGCAGCTTTTTTGTCCTTCTCTCTCCAACAGTTTCAGTTCTCACACTTGGAATGCTCCAGGAAAATGCTGTATATGCCAAGGAAGACTTTCTTACCAAAGTCCTATCCAGAACTCCAAACAGAAATTCTGAATGCCTTTTGAGATTTCTGACCAACCAGTGCGAACTCAAAAGATTCAAGTAATTGACATACACCTTGTGTGACTTCCCAAGATAACATGAGGTTTATATTCTGCTCACTTTATTCTGTTTACTGCTGCAACTCAAAAAACTTTATCAAAGTGCAATAGAAACCGGTTTTAAGTGATATACAAAGAGACTTTTGCATTTAACGTGTGTTTGTGTCTGGAAAGAATGGGACAACTGATGAAGGGAGAGGATGTCTTGGTTGAAAGGCTGATGCAAAACTTAGGGGGGTTCAGTTCCCACATGTATCACAGACACTCTTTGTCACCTTGGGATAGTCACCACAGGCACAGCTCCAGGGCTGGTGGCAATACTAGCTGAGCGTATTCTTATGCTGGAAAACAAGACCAATTCCCCAACCTGGATTGCAATGGTGACACAAATCAACACAACAGAGGCACCAGGAAGGATCAGCTATGAATGGGAGCTAATACTATCAAGAAGAAGGAGAGGAAGCAGAGTAGACAATCTGCATGGACATCAGCTCATCATCTGCTCAGTGGAGAATCAAAGCTGGGCTTCAGTAGTAGGCAGCCTGAATAAAGTGCTCATCTATGATTTAATGTCAAGGAATTGACAAAGGTCAGCACATCCATCATCTCTCTTCATTGATCTTACTTAAGCCATCACAACGTAAATATTTTAGTTTGATCACTAACATTAGTTAGCGCAAGTCTGGGCTTTAGTGCACTAACTTCAGCTGATTCTTGCAATAATTCCTGACTTACTTGAAAAGAAAGCTCTGTTGGTGATGCCTCAGGGCTCATTCACAAACTGGTGTTCAAGATGTTCACCCTTCAGTCCTATGAACATTGCTTCTCATTGCAAAACTTTGAAACCCAGCCATGCTCTAATTTTAGCCTTCAGAGGGACAGAAAGTCTCAGAGTAACCAACAGCCAATCCCTTTGCTGAAAGGATCCTGGACAAAGTGACACATTTAATCCCATGAGCTCACTGCTGGAAGGGAGCTTCCCAGAAATTTTCCTGATGCAAGGACAAAACAGCTGTTCTTTCATCTTTTTCTGAGTCACGCCCACAGCACCTCCCCGGAATGCAAATGTGCCTGGGTTTAATGATGTGACAAGGTAATTAAGAGTTAATGTGTGGATGCAAAGGCTATACAAGTTGCCAGATCTACTAAGTGCTGAAGCCAAGCTAAGGCGTTTACCAGACTTACAACACTGCTGATATAGGGTGCTAATGTCTACACATTATTCCTGTTACACAAGTAAATTTTACAGTAATAGACAAATAAATTAACTCCATATTTGAATTTTAAAGAGGTATTCTAACAAGAAAGCAGCCAGGACCCAATCCTAGATGCATGAGAAGTAATAGAAAAACTAGGACATAGCACTATTATTATTTAAATGACTATAATGCATTCAGATGCCAGCTCAGAATTGGACACTCCCCCTTTGTATTCCCTGTTAGCCTGATGCATTTGTGTTATATTAGTCCACATATACAGAGATTTAAACATAGAACAGAAATCTCTAGTTACAAGAAAGCACACGGACAGGAAATCATAATAACACTGTCTAGATTAAATTGGCCCTGTACTCAGTCCTTACATATCTCTAATGGCATGCAAATGGCTGATTTAAGCAATTGAGCTCCACACAATCTCATTCAAAGTACACAGTGCCCTATAAATAAACATATTTCCTACTCGAATGCAAATGCTTGTTACACTATGACAATGAATATTTGCATAACAGGCACGAGTTCTTGTAAATGCAGGTGCTTGAGTGACAGGTGATGAAGTCTGTAACTCCTCTGGGCTCAGGAGAGCTCCTCTGGGCAAGGGAAGTATTCCTAAGCCCTGTGAAAAGATGACAGTAGGATTCTTTTAGCCTCCAAATGTCCCCTTGGCCTTTCCACAGGTTTGTAGCCCAGCAGCTGGCCTGTCTGTCCCACCCCAGGGGCATGCTCGATGGCTGTGCCACGGGCTGGCAAAGCTCAGCTCAGCTCCCACTGTCATTGTGTTTTCTTTTGCTTTCTAATTACGCCTGTTAAAATCACAGTGCTTTCAGTCATCATCATTTGAGTAACGCAACGAAGTGACACAATAAAGCAGAGGAAAAGGAAGATGACTTGAGAGTATCAGTGTTTTGGAAGAGAGGATACAGATTGATGTGAGAAGACAAGAGGCTGGGCACAGTGTGGTTTTGCAGCAGAAGAGTGAAGAGATCAGCAAGGTGTCCAAGGGTATCAGGAAGACTGTAGGTGCTGCCTCTGAGGATCAGGATCTCTGTACGACACCTGTATTGTCCTGTTGCACAACACCTGTGTTGTCCTATCACCTCTCCTCTTTCTCGTTGTTCATTGATTGACTGACATGAGCAAATGAACATCAGCATGTATCAGTGAGAATTTTGGGGACCAAGGGACTCCTGCTTTTATAACTGTGTAAAGCTGACCATTTGCAGTTCGTCTGACTGTATCCTTAACCCACATATTAGTCCTCATAGCTAAAGAAATGCAAAGCATAGCCTAAAACCACCAAAAAATTCTTCAACACAGTCCTGCATGTGTCTGGGTGCCTTGTCTCTTAATTTAGATGAAACCTATCAAGGTCCAGCTAGGCTGCTCTGGAACAGCACCTGTTTTTTTGAGTTATTCTCTGTGACTTCAGAGACACCTGCACACCAGCGAGGAGAGGGGAGCTCAGCACAGCTGACCATAGATGTGGCCATCACTGTCACATGCCAGAGGGTGAACCTCACCCGACTGCCACATGAAACATCATTCACATTCCTGAGCTACATCTCGGTGGACAGCATTAGACCTGTGACTTCCAAATCTGTTTCTGAAGCCCCCTGCATCCCTAGTCATGGATAACCATTAGCTTCCACAGGAAGAGGTCAGATGGTTCTGGAGCTGAAAGGGGAATTTCACAGCTGTTAAAGCTTGCAATGAGTCTCAAGAACTCTATTTCAGAACTGCAACTTTTTATACTTGTAGTCATTTAAAAATTAGGAACAGAGTGGTATGATTTTGCAAAATGTCCTGTCACCTAGATGGCATTTTTTTGGGATGTTTCCTAAGTGGTTTATAATATTCTATCCTATCAAGTATACGTTTACACTGGGCTTTGCCAAGATGGTAACACAGATATCCTCTTAGAAGAGGTTAGGCTGTAAAGCGAGGGAGTGATTTTCTAGAGAGCTACGTGGGCATGTTAATTGCCAAGGTTAATAAAAGGGTGATCTTCGTGTGCCTCAATTCTTAGGTGTCCAAATGGAAAGACTTTTATAAGGGCTCTAATTTCCAGGGATGCTTGTGAAAAGGTACCTCATTTTGGGCACTCTAAAACTGAATATATTCAAAACAATTGCAGTCATAATAAATAAATCAGAAAATTATGAGAGGTACTGGCCAATTCTTTTGCTCCCTCTAATAATGCTGGATTATCACTTAGAGTTATGTCATTAAAAAAACCCAATGAAGACAACAAGATGCTTCAGACATGATCAAGAAGTCAAAATAATTTTTTTTTAAACAGAGTTTTAAAAGGATGTCAAAAACACTAAACCCTCCTCTGCCCCAATATGCCATATCATCTAGTCTGGAAAAAGGAGGACTAAAAAGCATCCAGCCTTCTAAAAACCACCAACTGTCTCTAGCCTGGACAGGCAAGTGAGTAATTTACTCACTAACCAAAGGATTGGCAAAGGTCCTGCCATGACAGCAACCTTCTCCCTGCTCTGCATAGCCCGGCTCTCTACCTATCCCAGTCCTAACCTGCCGGAAAGGAGGAGCTTTGCTCTGTCCCTTCCTTATTTATAACTTGTTGAGAGCTGGGAGGGAGGGAGGGGTGAGCTCGCTGTGGTGCATCCTGCTGCCGCCTGCCCGTGCCAGCCTCGCAGTCAGCACCACAGATGCCTCCCGCGCAGCGCGGCGGCCGTCTCCGCGCCCTGGGCTTCCTCTGGCTGTGGGCACTGGTGGAAGCAAAGACCAGAACTTACTACCTCGGGATTGTGGAAGAGAATTGGGACTATGCACCATCTGGGAAAAATCTGATCACAGGGCAAAGCCTCTTAGAGGACAAGTAAGTGGCTGGGGGCTTGGGCAAGCTGGAGGTGTACCAACAATTCCAAAACAAAATTGGTTAATGTGGTAATTTTGCTGCAAATGTCTTAAGATGGCCTTTGCCTTGTTTTTATTCTGATGATGTTGCCATAGGTGGGAATTCAGTTTCAAGGCAAGAGTAGACTTTGATTGATTTCTCCTCCATTGTGGTTGATTAAGCAAGGTAATAGTTAGCATGTATTTGAAGAGGATGTTAATGAACTGATATTTGTCAAAAAAGCATCAGGTATGGGCTCAAAATCCCCTACCCGTATTTCATAGAGATGCAGGTATCCTTGGGACTTTGTATCAAAAAGCAAACTGCAACTTTGCTATAACCAAGTAGAGTCTTTGCAGTAAAACACAAACCCCTGTTTACTGGCATATTATGTAATTTTAAGTATTTCCCCTGATAAAATTTGGGTAACTTGGTAAGATATTATGAAATTCAGATGTGTATAGTACCTACAAATGGGATACAAGTCCCTATATCCATGCAATCTTTACAACTGTGAGGACTTCCATTTTGGAAATGTGTATGGATAGGTGCTTAGATGCAAAACAGTGAATGGTCAGACAGAATTCCTGGTGAGCTCTGAAACTGGAGAGTGTAGGTGAGCACTGTGATGGATCCTGCCTTGGCCAGTGAGACAGGTGTCTGTTCTCATGCCCACACGGTTGGGGCTGGCTGTGTGTTCCTCCCAGAGCAGGAGAGGTGGCCTGGATGTTCCATGGAGATGGCTCCAATGCCTGGTGCCTCTCTAAAGAATGATTTGGGTTGGAAGGGACCTTTAAAGGTGCTCTCGTTCACCTCCCCTACCATGGTCAGGGTCGTCTTCAGCTAGGTCAGGTAGCTCAGAGGCACATCCGAGCTGAATTTGAAAGCTTCCAAGGATGGGGCATCCACCACCTCTCTGAGCAATGTGTGCTGGTGTTGTACCCCCTTCATTATTAAAAACTTTTTTCTTACATCTGAATTTACTCTCTTTTTGTTGAAAACCATTGCTTCTTACATCATGGGATTCAAATGTGTGGGAATATTTTTAACATTTCATTGATATTTTTGACACACTAGAGGTATTTTGGGGATCCCTCCTCAGTGTCTAGGCTTGGGATTGGAGTGGGAGCTGTAAGGAAGTGAGGAGGTCCTGGTCTCTGTACCAGGTTTGGAGGCTCACTGGGAGCTAGATGCTGCCTCCCAGAAGCTAGAAATGGAAATGTACTCTCTGACTTTTCAGGAAATCCCAAGCAAGTCTGGACATGTCTCTAGTGGTAAGTAATTTCAGAATCACTCTCAGATGAATTTCATAAAATAAACTATTTTGTCACAAGAAGGAGATGAGAAAGAGTTTTATTTTTCAACACAAATTTATGCTTAAGCTTTTAATTGCTAGAGGTCCCAGATGGCATCCAAGTCAATAGCTATTACATTTATGGGTAGAATTAAGGTTAATAGTTTGCTCCCAGACCATGAAAACAAGCTTTACAGGAAAAATTGTTCTTAATTTATATTAAATGCCTGAATTTCTCACTTTCTTAACCTTTGTAGCAAAGGATAACTTCCTCCACTCAATAAACTAGAAGATCTCTTACAGATCTCTTACAGAGTAGTACAGCATTAACTGAAGAGCAGCTAATTATAAATCGACTTCAATGGAGAGATATTCAATAGAGAGATACCACAGAGAGATTGGAATCTGTTCTGTAAATTGTATTTTTGAGCCTGTGTGCACTTTGTGCTCTCTGAACATCAAGTGGCACATTTACTTTTAAGTTTGTGACATAAATGCAATTTTTTTTACTAAATGGCAACACAGGGATGGAGGATACCTTATGTCTTCAGACACCATGGCTATGTAATAATTACAGAATGCTAATTACAAAAGGTTTACCCACAGAGGATTTTAATCTAGACTACACATTCAAAGCTGGGGAGATGTCTGCCACAAACTCCCTACGTGCAAAATATTTAAGTGATTTTTGTTATTTTACTCTGCTTTTAAACCATATTGAATTGAGGCAGGATAAATTACTGTATTCTGGGATAATAGTGTCTGCATAGGCATGTGGTTAAATAGTGAACCAGAAATAGCTATTTTGACTATTCAGCTCTTTAGGATAATCTCTAATGTAAATTTAAAACAGTATAATAATGAGCTACTTTTCAGCTAATTAATTGGTTCCTACGGATATTATAAAAAAAGTAGTTCCAGAAGCAAAGTTCAAGGATCAGTTTCCAGGTGGGGATAGGAATGCCTTTCGAGCCATCTCTGTTCTGCAAGCAGCTACACTCAGGCTCGCTGAGCCAAGCACTTCTCACCTTGTGAAGCATCCTCACAGCACCCATCTGATGGGGCACTATCCCAGTTTTATTGAGAGCGAAGTGAAGATAAAGAGGCTGCAGACAAGCTGATTACCTTTAAAATAATTGGTGCATACACAAAAAGGAATGTTCCCTTTGATTCCAGCTTGTCCACAGAGATATAATCAAAACCACTTATTCCTCAGTACTCAATGAAACTCCTGAATTAGCAAGTGTGCAATGGAAAGTGTTACATTACCTGGATCAGATAGAGATATTTAAGAGATGATTTTCAATGTTGCTTGCCAAAGTCAATAACAACTTCCTCAACGTTTAGTTTTCAGTAATAAAGAAGATAAAGGGGTTTTGGTAGATGAAGCATGGAGCTAGAAACCAGATTCTGGCACTAGAGACAGCTATGCTGCTCAGTTCCTGCTGTGCTGGTGCTGAGCGAGCTGCCTCTGGAGCCAGGAATCCTAGTGCTGCATCAGAACCTGCCTGGGTGTGAGCTGAAAAGACTGCCTCTCATCAGAGCTGATTAGCCCAAATGAGCCCTGTCTTAGCAGAATTATTCTGCTTGGATGATAATTTTTTATTATGCCTTGCCTTACTGCAGTGCTCCAGAGCCAGCCTGCTGCTTGGACAGAATAAGTATCTTGCTGGACATCAGTAATTGTAAAGCAAAAAGACTAATGAGGCTGTTCACCTCTTCCCTTTGTCTTGTCTAAGCTTGAGGCCTCAAGCTGTTCTACTGGCTCTCATAATTTGGAGTATTGTGAGTAAAACCAAGACATTTCACTCTCTGTTCTCTCTTCAGAAATTAAACTTACAATTTTTGGAGCACATAAGGCTTTGGAAATCGCAGGTCCGGGTTACGGCCACTGAGCATAGGTGAGCTGGGAAGGTGGTCAGTGTCCCTCCCCACCTGACATAATTGCTGGGAGAGCTGACATCACTAAACCAAGCTGGACTGGACACACAGGGTGCAAGTGCTCTCAGTGCTGCTGGTTGTGCTGCAGATCCCAGAGAGATTTTGTGAGTTAGGGCATGGGTATTGCTGCTGCAGGAGGGTGAGCCTGGATGTTTTCTGCTTTCTTTAATGGTCACATGGAAAATGGCCCTTCAAGAGGAAAATATACCTAAGTGTTGTGGTTTGACATCCACCAGTTATTCTTTCCTCATTGTAGCTCAGCCCCCAGGATTAAAGTTTAGTTGATAATCCCTTGAATTTACCTTGATACGAGTTTATATGATGGATGCTTAAATCTTGCTCTGCTGGTGGTAGATGTTAGTAGGTTTTGCCTGATGGAGCAGCTCTTCTTTTTAGGCCACCAATCCTACATTTATTTATCTGGGCCAAGTCTTGCACCCACCAACACTAACGGGTGTTTTTTGTTAGCACAGCATCAAACACAGTTTGTGCAATTTGCCTGTGAGGAGATCCCACCCAGAGAAATGACGGTGAAACTGTCGTCACAGATGCTACACTAATGGCTGAGTCATTATGAGGCCAAATAACCCAATTGCAACAGCAGAGATGATCATTGTGGGAAGGGTCAACATCAAAAGGGTATTTTGAGGTGAAATCCTGGCTCTAATGAAGCCTGAGAGGAGCTTGGTTACTGACTTCAGGGGCAAGTTTATTGTAGGAGCGAAGCCATCATACCACACCAGAGACACCTCAGAGCCTCATCTAAGATTTCATGGATTTTATTGACCTCTGTGGCTCATGTGGGTCAGAAAAAGCCTAAAAACATCCTTTGAGGGCTTTGTGTCTCTGTCTTTTGAGGACACTCAACTTTGTTGTTCGACGCTTTGTGGTCAGGGAGCCATTTAGAAAGGTGAGTTGGCACCACTGGTCCCCCTTCCCTGGCCATCCCTCAAGGACAGACATTGCACTGGCCTGGGCGTGGGAGTCATGGTTTCTTGGAGGTTATTTTGAACAGGCTATGTGACCCAGGGGTTAAAACAATTGTAGTAGTCTGAAGCCCTCTCCTGGCACTGTCCTGGTTTACTTCAGCCTCAGGAACTTTGATGAAATAAAATGGTTATAAACCCAAACCCAGAGCATGTAAAGAGGGTAGAGAGTAAGGAAGGTTTCACCATCTACAGATTTTAGGGAATAAACCTATAAAGATGGTTGTTTAAACCAGAATGATGGCTATGAGTGTAAAGTCTATGGGACTTTAATGGAACAACAACAATTTTGCATTTGTGTGCATTTGCATCCAGGAGTGTACAGCAGCTATTGGGAATGTTCACCACAGGAGAAAATTTGGGACACCCCATCTAGTAGTTATCCTGAGTGCTGGGTGTCCCCCCATTTCTTACTGCTCACTGTAACACAGTGCTCATGTAAGCCCCTCTTGGAAAACATAACCTCTCTTAGGCCATAGCCTTCAGATCGAAGGTAACACAAACACAGTAAAAATTATGGCAAAACATGTCTTCTGTGTGATAAAAGAAATAGGTGTACAAATTACATTTCACACATGGACCTACCTGGAAATGACCAATTGTCTGCATGTCTAGTCTTGATTTGAAGTGGAATCTATGTGACACTCTTGCTTTACTCTTTCCTTCTGTGGAAGAGTTGTACTGCTTGTCATTGCAGTGAACTGGATGTCTATAACTATGCTTGCACTTATTTTAAAGAACTAGAGTTTATTCCCTGTTAATAATTCACTGTTCCACTCAGGTGCATTTCCAACTTTTCTTGGAGCTTTGGAAGTGCTGAGAGGGGTCAAGCCCCAAAATGCAATCAGACACAAAAATGAAGGGAGGATTTACATGTCTTTCTTAGTCAGAACAAGACTTTTTATGTCGATTTGCAAACCTGCTTATCTCTATATGTAACCTCAGGACTGGCCTGACTGCAGGAGATGAAAGGGAATTCAGGAAGTTTGCATGAATGCTGCCCCAGAGGATGGAGTATTCCCCTTTACTGTAGGAAGAAAGGCTGTCTGAGCATCATGACTTTATGGACATGAAGTGCAGGCTGACAACTGAGTTGGAGGGAAATAGTTAAAATTTAGAGGAGCAGCTCTTACATCTGTAGATCAGAAAGATGGAAGAGGTTCAGACAGCACCATCACAAAGCCATCAGGGGGATGAAGCAGTTTGAAGTGAGCAAGCGAATATGCAGTGGCAGGGAGAAGCTTTGTCTTCTTGTGACAAAAGAGGAATGACATATAAGAAACATTTTGGCAGTCAGTCCAGTGTGGATATTCCTTCTGCAAAAGGACTTTAGGCGTTGTAATGTGACGTGCAGCAACACTTGTAGAGGCATGGAGCTACCAGCTACTTGGGAAGGCTGAGGTGGGCCCCCAAAATCCTCCTGGATGAAATGGGACAGCCTGGGCACCTAGAATGGGACTCAGAATAACCTGAGTGTAACCTGAGTGTTTTCAGGTACTGAGGGCAACCAAAAGGATGTGCTGAAAATATATCACTGTACACACAGATCACCTACACTGTGACTGGCTGCAGCTGATACCCACTGCACCCATTTGAATAGTCCTCCTTTCAGAAAGCTAACACTAAAAGACTTCTTTTCCTGACTTCTAGATGGCTTTAAGTAGGAGGCAAGCACAGATCCAGATATTATAGCATAGTTTTAGACACTGAGACTTTCTCAGTGCCTAAGTCTAGAGGGTTTTCTCACAGTAATTTCTTGAACTTTGATAACTGGCTGTCTTTTGAGATCACAATCTATGTATTAAAGGGGGCTAGGCTCATGTAAAGCATTTAACAAAGCCTGACTAAGAAGTGCATTTTTCTGGGGTACAATTCTCTGTCAGAAGAGACAGTGTATCCCAGGGGTGTTATGAGAGAGTGTGCAGTGTTGTCTGGACATAAAGACACTGTGATCATGACAAAAGCATGGTGCCACTGCATCAAAATATTTGGTGGCTGGTGAAATTGGAAAAAAAAACCTGAGGAAAAATATCTCCTGAAAATAGGGACTTTCTGAAAAAAATGGATTTGAAATTTTTCTAGAAAAAATTTCTTACAAACTATTTAAAAAAATCAATTCGTAATTCAAATTAGGACATAGCCATGTGAATACATTGCCATCAGGTAAGGGAGCATGTGCATTTACACTGCACTCCTACTGACACCACCTCCTACTCTGTGGTAAACACTCTGGTAGCTGCTCTTCCCCAGGCAATATAAGGTATCTTCTCCGTGGTGAATGTGGTGTGACTTGCCAGGTCTTGCTATGTCTACAGACTACAGACCTGCTAATTCACTCAAAATTCAAATTTCCTGGAAACTCATTCCTTAACCCTGGTTTTGGGATGTATTTATCTGGCATACACTATTCTGTGAAGAAGCAGAATGAGAAGCTTCTGTCCCTTCCCCCCCATCCTACCCCACTGTTTCTGCCCCAGCAATATTGGCAATGTTTTAATTGCTGCAAAAACTTGTGGCTTCTTATAAAGTGCACATTTCAAATGAAAAAATGTACTTTTTGGAGGCTTTTATATCTGGATCACGTCAGGGGTCTGTTTTAGACAGTGATCATGGAGGTGTAATGACGACAAATAGGGGGCTGTTGTGTGCTATGGTGTCATAGAAATCACAGAATCATAGAAAGGTTTGGGTAGAGGGAGAAGTGGATGTTGAGGTGAAGAACTTAAAGCAAATAATGCATTTCAACTTATGTGACATGCTCCACTTTGGTTGCTTGCACTTCACAAAAGAATCTAAAGGAAATGGGTGAAGCAAGTGAACTGACCAGTCAAAGTCTCACAATAAATATGAAATTGCTTTATTTCTGCCAGGGATACTTCAGGAAAATTTAGTTAAACTTTTTGATGGGTTTTTTAGGAAGCATGAAAGTCCAATGAATCTTCAGGGGATGAAAAAACTCATGGTCAATTATGGTGAAATTGGTCATACAATCCCCTGCTTGCTGCGTAGCAAAGGGTTTAATTTCTGCCTTCATTGAGTGTTATAATTAGGGATGAAGGTTGTGTATCATATTTACCAGCTGTAACATGGACAGAATTAAAAATGGATTTATATCATCACAGATAGAATTAACTGGGTCATCAGTATGTTGTTTTAGTTAAAAGGGCAAAATTCATTCCCAGTTATGTAAGAAATATTGACTGAGAACATCTCTGGCCCTAGCTGGAATATTACTTGCCTATTGTGTGAATTCTTTTGTTCAGACTTCAACAGAGATAGAGAAATATTTGCTTTCAAAAGAGACCTTTGCATAAGATTTGTGGCATAAAGAGTGTCAGTGTGCTTGGTTTGTCCAGAAGAAGGGTAGGAGGCAATTTAGTCAATTAATTAAAACTCATGCAAGTGTCTGCATAAAAAAGGAGTTTCTGATGGCGTGTGGCTCCTTTGATCTGAGAGAGAGAACTTGACTGGAACCAGTGGTTGGAGTGTGGAGCTGGATGATATTAGACTGCAAAAGCAATTTAGACTTCGAAGGGAGCAGGTATTTAAAAGTTATGCTAACCACTGACCATATGGTGGGTTCTCCATCACTTGAAGTTGCTATAAACATAGACTCTGGAATGCGGAAGTTATACATTTCATGCAAAACACATTTAATGCTACTCTTCCAGGGAGTCAAGCTGGTTGATTAGAATCTCTCTTATTGGCTTTTGAAAAACCTTAATTTGGTTTTATTTTCCTTCTGAACAGTCATGTTTTCAGAGCTGATGTTTCAAACCTCCAAAAGAAGGAGAAGCTGTTAAAATTGAGCAGCTGGAGGCTTGAGTGGCTGGTCCTCAATGAAGGCTTGGAGCAACAGTGCTAATGACTGGACCTGCAAGCGGGATGGTTGTTACTGTACAGAAAGGGGTTTAGGGCCCTGATGTACTCCTGAGCTTTAATTCAATTCCACCAGCCATGAGATGTGTCCCAGGGAACTATTTATCTGCACTGCAAGCACCAGTTATTTGATCAGTTCTTAAGATGGGTTTACTGTCTCTCAAATTTTCCCTTCCCGACACCAGGTTTGCAAGTGTGTATACAACCAGAGGGGCCAACCGGATAGGACGTGTGTACAAAAAGGCTCTTTTTAGGCAATTCACAGATGACACTTACTCTCAGGAGATCCCCAAAGCAGAATGGCTGGGGTTCCTTGGCCCAGTCCTGAAGGCAGAAGAAGAGGATGTCTTTATCATCCATCTGAAAAACTTTGGTTCCCGTCCATACTCTGTGCACCCACATGGGGTCTTCTATGACAAGGACTCTGAAGGTAAAACCTGGCTTGCCTTTTCCTCTCCTTTTCCCTGGAGTAACTAATATCATGGCTACAAGTCTGTCCCAGTATTTATTGTCATTGACATTGACATCAGAGGACTTTAGATTACCCTCTCATAAACTCATCAGTAATTGCAGCTGATGACTAAAACCAGGAACAGCCGCATCTCAAAACTTTTTGCCACGAACTTTCAACACCTGGGATAAACCCAGTACTGAAACAGGTTAGATGGGTCTTTTTGCCTGAATTATTCTTCTGAATCATAACTCACCAAAACATCTTCCTTCCTTCCTTCTGCCTCTAGTTTATTTGAACAGATGGAGTTCTTGCAACTAAATGTTTTCCCCTCTTTTAGCCTATACCAGACATGATCTAATTTTCAGAATCCCAGACCTATGCATGTGTATTTTTGTTAGAGGATTGTGTGGATGTGCCTACAGTCAGTATTCTCATCCGTTTCCTGTGAAAAAATACACACTGTTAGATAACAAAATTCTAGATGACTGATAAGAGTGAAGAGACTAGGAAGAAATGGAGCCTGTAAATGCATTTTAAAGGCTTATCTACCAATAAAAAATGGATTTTAACTCCCAATATATTTGTGGTGAGATTGACAGAAATTCTGAGTTTTTTCAAAATTTCTCAACGATTCTGTATTTGTGAATGCTGCTATTATTTTATAAATACAAGTTAAAATAGAATAAATTGCACGTTTATTTAACAAAAGCAACTAGGGGATGGCTAAAGTCTTCCTTTTTCCTTTTTATGTATTAGGAGCACTTTATCCAGATGGAACTGGCGGTAAAAGCAAAGAGGACGACTTTGTTGTTCCCGGTGGAAATTACACATACACATGGCCAGTAAGGAAAGATTATTCCCCAACTTTGGCAGACTCAAACTGCTTGACTTGGATTTACCATTCTCACATTGACACACCAAGAGATATTGCATCTGGTTTAATTGGGCCTCTGCTGGTGTGTAAAAAAGGTACTGAGCTAGAAACACTGATAGAGCAAGCCCCTCTGCCAAGCTTGGCATCTTAACAGTCATTTTTGCTTACAGGTTTAAGCATGATGGTCTAGAGTCTATCCCTACATAGCCCATAAAAAGGGGCAAGGAATAGATGGGCCATTCCAGGAGCATCCCAGGGTAGGTATTGTAGCTCTGGGACACCCCCCTTCCTGCTCCCCTTTGGCTTCAGATAGATTTTCCTCGGCTGGTGGAGGGACTGCAGCACGCTCTGTGACCAACCCGTCGTGGCCGAGATCAAAAATAAGTATTCCCAAACTGGGGAAGTTTCAGCATGAACAAAGGACTTACTGCTCAGGAAATCAAATTAGAGTTGGGTGGGTGAATTTGGCATTAGCATGTACATATTTGAAAGCACGATCTTTGTCATTTTTTCCACATAGAGTATGTATTTATTTTTGTTTACAAGTTATATCTCACAACCTTATGAGGATGTGCATGGAACAGCCTGTCCTGAATATTTTATAGCATGCTAATGTTGTGCTGGAGCCATCATGAACCAGCCCTCTCCCCTTCATCAGCTGAGTCGTTGCCACTTCTTCCCCTGGGCACGTAACTCTGCCACCTCTTTTCAGTAACTCCCGGAGTACAAAATCAGCCCTGATTTCATATGCAGTACTTCTAAGTGAAGCAGGTTCTAACTATGAAGAAGAAAAAGACTTTAATGTGGAAAGGACAGGCCTGGTTTGCAGCTTAACTCACACAATGATAATGTCTCAGAATTACATTCTCCTCAAGAGCCTTTGAAATCCACAGAACTGAATATGTGACACTGAGCTGATAACTACAAGATAACACATGAAGCTAGGAGACAGCATATTCCAAACAATCCTAGCCTGAAAGGCCAGATTATCTCCATGTTTGGCCTTGAATTCATGAAGGAGGATGCCTACATGATGTAGTCTCCAGCTGGCGGTGGTGGACACAGGACTGAGAGCAAGACTCTGAGCTTCCTCCCAGAGAAGGCAGAGGAAAGGAAAGTTTTCATGGGATCAGTGACAGACTGATTGCAATGAAGTCTACACCTGCCAGTGGGTGATAACAGACTACTCAGTATCACCAGTCCTATGGTCTCAGGTTGCTCCCCAAATAGATATGGGGATAATGATGTTGAACTTAGCTGGAAAAAATTCTGTTCATCCTGTCTTCAGCCTTTTTAAATTTAAGTATCTAGTCCTAGATAACTCTCCTGGATTCCTTGTCAGTCTGTGGAGAGTGAGCCACATTTAGAGGGCCACTCTGGGGGTGTGGTTGAGCATTCACTTCAGTGCAACAGAAATGCAGGCTACCACTCATCACTCCTTAATTCCTGGTAAAAAAACCCATGAGTCACTGGTTTCTGGATAGATCCAGCTCATGACCTGGCTCACTGTGCAGGAACACAGATGCTAACCGACACTGACTAAGGGACAGCGTTGGGTGTAATGACCCAAGGAGTGGGGAAATGGGACAACAGATATTTGCACGTGCTTGTGCTCATGTCAGACCAAAGAGATACTGAACTGGTATCAGCTTGACTGAGCTTAGCTTTGCTTTCTGGAGGCATTCATCTGTTCAAAGTCTGATGGAGGGGGGTCAAAATGCCTTAGAAGAGCAAAATGGGTGAAATTCATCCTGCCCTGCAGACTGTGAGCAATGAACTGTATTTCTTGAGTGTGCCAAGGTTATTGTCATTTTTAAATTCAATCCCATCCCAGGCTTTTTTTATCACTTTCCTTTTCGTTTGCAATTTAGGAACTGCAGATGAGACCAGAATAGAAGGGACTGGTGCTGCTAATGCTTTTGCCCTGATGTTTAGCATTGTAGATGAAAACTTCAGCTGGTACCTCGATGAGAATATAAACACCTTCTGCTTAGAACCAGACACAGTTAACAAAGAGGATGAAGGTTTCCAGACCAGCAACCGAATGCATGGTGAGGAGGACTTTTGAGTAAATGGTGACCTACAGCAGTGACCAGGCTCTTTTCAATTCACTAGGACTCTCTGTCACCTGTGATGTCTCTCCTTTATCTGGGTCAGCAAGGAATGGGTCAGAATGTTGAAGTACTGTATTGATAAAAACCTCTCCCCAAAAACAGCATGACACTTGCAGAAAGGAGATTTGGCTTTCATGCCCAGCTCTGACATTTGTTTAACATTTTATCTTAGGCAACAGATTTTTGTCCAGCTGCGAAAAGAGCAAAGAAAGTTGCAGAGCAATTTGAGGTGTGTGTATTGAAAGAATTCTCAAAAGGCTTGTGGGTGGTTGGCTGGCTGGTATAACCACTCCTGCCCTTCAGAGATATACTGTCCAATGGTACTTTGCGTCATTTGGACATTTGGTGTAAGAAGTTGATTCCAGATATTTCTGTATATTTTGTTTGTTCCAGGGAGCCTAGGAAATAAAATATTTTGCAAAAGATGAGTCTCATTCTCCTAGCGTCCACATATATTATCAGATGTAGAAGCTAAGGAAGACAGAGCTGGCTTCACTGATTTGGCTGATAAAATTTTCAAATCTAAATTGCTTGAGCCTGGCATATAATGGTATATTTATGATGTAGGACAAGAGGAAATAGATTTCAGCCATTCTAAATAGCTGCAGAACAAGTTAACTTCATTATCAGACCTTTTTGGTGATGACTTTGCCTTTGCAACATTTCAATATTACCCAGGATGTTTTTCACAGACGCAGACAGAGAATTTGGGGCATTTGATCATACAGAGCAGTAAGACATATGTTCAAAATGCTACTCCTTAGAAATGGGACCAGAGGCACTTTTTTTCCACCTCTCATAAAGTCTCATGCTTTTGTTTTTAGCTATTAACGGTTATATATATGGCAATCTCCCCGGCTTGGAGATGTGTGCTGACACTTCCATGTCCTGGCACTTGTTTGGCATGGGGAGCGAGATAGACATCCACGCTGCTTACTTCTACGGGCACACATTCACCAGCAGAGACCAGAGAGCAGACGTGATTGGTCTCTTCCCAGCGACGTTCATCACGGCGGAGATGACTCCTGGCAGCCCCGGGAGGTGGCTGATAACCTGCCAGGTCAATGAGCACCTACGAGGTACGTGGCCATAGACCTCCCTCATCAGCCTCTGTTTTGTTTGGAAGAGAAAATGTTTGGGGAGATGTTTCCAGGGGAAGCAGGATTTGACACGTTTTTTGTGTCACTTTGGAGCAATTTGCAACAGTTTCACCAGATAAACATCATGATCGTGAGTTTAGTCACCAGAAATGATACGGGTTGGGCCAAATCTTCAGCTAGTATGAATGACTGGCCATGTAACTCATGTGAGGAAGACTTGCTAGACCCAGTACTGTCACCACAATTCCTAGGTAAACCTGAGATTTTGATGAGCAATGAGAGGAGCTTTCAACACCAATTTTTCAACAGAGGTTTTTTTGTTGTAGATAAGTACTTACACACAAAAAAATTCACGCCAGCTGAACACTTAATAGCATTTTACTTTATGGAAATCAAGCAAACTTGGCAGTGTTTTCAGAACAATTATGTGAAGGAATTTGATGGTGATGTTGTGATATTTGTGTGGTGCAAGTCCTCAAAAGCGTGTATCATAAACTAGGTGTCATGGCAGCAGGCAATGTGTAATTATCACAGCAGAGATGAGTTGGGAGAATTTTTACACATTGATTCCAGTGGGGTTTGCATCAGGCAAAACAGACTTGATTCTGGCAAGCAACAAATACCTTCAGCAGAAATAACCAGTCTGTATTTCAGTGGAAGTCAGGGGGAGATGATGCTATTTGGCAGATATCTGGAGGTACTCTGACCTCCAAAATCATTCTATCATCATTATGCAGATTAAGAAATTGAGTAAATAAGTCCACTAAAGAGTGTTGTTGATGTCCATGGGTTTCACCTATTGCATAAAGTGTACCACCTTGCAAAGGAAGAGTCTTGGTATCTGGCCCGTTGTAGGCAGAAAATGTATTCTGAGATAGAAATTTACTGTAGTAATTGCTTCCAATCCATGTAGCACCCAGAGAGTTTTGAATGTACATTTGTGTCGATGAGATTGCCGACTCTGCAGGTGGTCAGGGACTGTCTCCAGACTCTTTCTTCTCCCAGGTGGCATGGAGGCTCTATATGATGTTCAGATCTGCCAGAAAAACCTGTCTCACTCTTCACCAATCAGTCACAAGAGAAGATATTACATTGCTGCTGAAGAAGTGCTCTGGAATTACGGACCTGACGGTTATGATAAATTCACTGGGCAGGGTTTGAACGCCACTGGCAGGTAAGATTTCTTGTCAACTCCCATTGTGCTTTAATTTTAGGAGTCTGTGTGCCACTGCCACAGTGATTCACATGGGCTAGGTCCTGCACTGTCATTACTTTTAATTGAAAGGGGCAGGGAGAAATGGATTTAAACAGCCTTGTCAGGAAGCTAGATGCATAACTGTGATGCTTCAAGGTGCCTTCTGGAAGCACTTATCTTACTCCATTAAATCCATGGGGAAAGTGAGGCATGCCAAGTTCAACACAGTTAATGACCCATCATTGAGACTCTTCAGCCAGCTTTCACACTTACAATCAGTGCAATTCAGAGGTGCCACAGTGTCAGAATTTCCCCCCCCCACCCCCGATTTTGTTGGAGACAAATTTCATTATAGTGTCTCCCAGAAAAGCCAACAATTATTAAACTCACATTGTGCACAGCTCTTGCCTAAGGTAAGTTGATTTAGATGTCTACCTAAGGAAATCAGGGTTAAACATAAAAGTCTAATGTACAATGAATGCTCATTTGTTGGCTAATTCAAACCAGTAATGCCTTTCTTTGTGTGCTAGAAAAGTGTATGCAGATTAGTTATTTGGGGGGGGGGTCATTTCCCCTATGTCTGGAGTAATAACTTTATCTGAAATGAAGGGTTCTCCTTGAACTTTCCAATTAATTTAACCAGTCTGATTTGCTAATTCCACAGTGAATCTGCAACATATTTCACACAAGGGACGGACAGAATAGGAGGGCAATACTGGAAAGTTCGCTACGTGGGATACACTGACGCAACATTCAGTAAGAAGACTTGGTCAGAGGACATGAAGCACATGGGAATACTTGGTACAGTGAATATTTTCATCTCCTGTCATTACATCATGTTTGAATGCAGTACCATCTGGACTGAAAGGGGAATTCTGTGCAAGCAGCTCTCTCTTCTTTTGGTGGAAATTTTCTGGAGAGCAGTCCTTCTAATACCTTCCCTCTGTTTTTTAAGGCCCTGTTATAAAAGCTGAAGTGGGAGATACAGTGCTGGTTACTTTTGCCAACAAAGCCAGAAGAAGCTATAGCATTATGGCCCATGGTGTAAGCTTCAGCAAGCTGTCAGAAGGTGCTCCCTACTTAGATGGTAAGTTTTGGCTGTATTACTGGATCGTAACCTCTAGAATGCTTGAGCCCAAAAACCTGCTGGTGAGCTGTGCAGGTTTGCCCTTTTGTGGATCCTAAGACACAGAAAGGATGATTTGATCAGTTTGCATCTACCCTTCATGCCATAATCAATGAGACTCCACAGTCTGCAAATGTGATAGTTCTTCTCCTTGGATATATGCCAGACAAGATATCTAAAACTAGATGAGGTCAGTGCTGAACAAAAGTCACAAGCACAATCCAATTTCTATTAATTGTTATCTAATATTGCTCCATTTCAAGGAGTGGTTCTCCTCTGGACACACTCCAGAATTATGACTCTTAGGATTTGTCATGATGGCCCTGCTGAATCTTTGGCTATAGCTATCCACATGTTCTCAGTTGCATCACTCCCAGTTCTCTAATCCAGGCTAGCCATTGCCCATGCTTTACTGTCAGGATTGTCAGTTTCAAAGGTAGCTTTTATCTGATTTCCCTGGAACATATATAAAGCAGTGATAATCCTTATTAATTCTCATAAATACATAAATGCTGAAATGGAGCATTTATGAAATTCTTCCTCATTTTGTGCAAGAACAAGATCTTATAGTCTAAGTTTAATTATTAAATGTTAAATATCATGTTCATTGGTAGGCAGCTTTTATAGTCAGTGACAAGAAGACCCTCTGGAGATGTGATTCTGTCTCTACCAACCACTGAAGTCTAGAGTTTGAGTTAGGGACTAAGCTTGAGATGGCCCAGTTAAGGTGAGATGAATCCTATTCATAGCATCTACAGAGATAATGCTGTGGTCTCTGACAAAGTGCATTTTCAGCACTGAAAAGGAACGTAGTTTTCTTGTTGCCTAAATTGCTTTGTTTCCACTACAACGCATCAAAAGAAACTCATGGGACATAATCCCATAAAATTGTGCTGAGAGAGAATTAGGTCAACATGTAAAACTCATCATACAATAGGATCAATGCAAAAGGCTTTATTAAATTGTTGTCTCTTGTTCCCAACCTTGTAACTCAACAAATTCGCCGGGAGGCAAAACATAAAAAAGCAACTGGCTTGAGTTCAGCCTTGAAGTTATCTGCACAGATCCTAATGCCAGCCATGTCAGAGATAACTCTCCAATGGAAGTGCAGCTCCCTGCTTGCAAAACTGTTGTCATTTCATTATCAGTCCCTGGTAGCAGTGCCCTTCAGCACCGCACACTTGAGTGCGTAGCAAAATCAACCCAAAACCTACAATTCAGCAGCCTGATGAGCTGGCACACCTCTGGGTCTTTGGAGAGAAACCTGACTCCAGATTTATCAATAATCTGTCTGCTCCTTCTTCTTTCCTTTTAACTCTTGTGAATTTCCATTACATCTATCTACAGATATATACGTGCAGAAGTCCTGTAGGCATACATTCAGAGCCTGTAACTTTATGCTGAGGATAAATAATTTTTCAGAGGTTGTGCATTGTCTAAGTACGGCTTACTCTTGTGAAAATACAGTAAATACAAATACTTACATCTAGAGATATCTGCAGATATTTGGGGTTTTTTTTCAGTGCTCTCAGGAAATACCCTCACATGTTGCATTTGGCACTTCTCAGTTTCAGAGGGCTCTTGACTCCAAGTCGATGTTTGCCTCATTGAGGACTGTTGCGGGAAGAACCCAGTAATATTGGATACTGTGGAAGCTATAGACTATTTTCTATTGCAGTTTGCAGCAAATAGCTGTGCTCAGATGTAATACTGCTATTTTCACTTGTGTCTAAGTTTCTAAGATTTTCTTGGAGTACTAGAGACTGAGTGTGCTGAGAAAATATAGACAATGCGTGCTTAAGTGTCAAAGACAATCTAAATCCACCCTTTGCATAGCAGCAGACAATGGCCCAAATCCTTTAAAAATAGCCTCCAACACAGAACAATATCATCCACTCTGGAGGTGCTGACAGAGGCTCCTGTGCATTGCTATAAAATCAAAAAGAAACAATTACCAGGATCGCATTTGTTTTGAATTTCTAAAGAGCCACAGCTCCAGCTCCCTCTGCTCACTAATGTAATTGATTTGTTGGTGCTTAATGAAAAGCAGAGTCTGAGTTTGTGCCACAGATGAATTCCATGATAGGGCAGGTAAGTTACAAACATTAGAGGAAGCCATTTAAGCACCAGGATGAGCTCTGCATGTCTTGTCTGATTGAATCCAGATAATCCAATGTAGCGTCGGAAGGTGTCTGAGTGGAGCAGCTGAACTTGTTCTGCGAGGAATTGGCTTGGTTGTCTCCATGGCACAGGGCTCGAGTGAGATGTTCCCATGGCACATCTGCCCAAACTATGGGATGGTGCTTGAGCTGTGGTAGCAAGGGGAGCTTCTCCACAGAAGCTTCTTCCATCTAACTCTTGCAGTCAGGAAGACAAAGCCTTCCTGTAATCTTGGTGCACCTCCACTTTGTCTCTCCAGGCTACCTGAAGCCAGGAGCCCACGTCAAGCCAGGTGAAACTTTCACGTACAAATGGAGGGTGCCTGAAAATGGAGGCCCAACAGAGAGTGACCCCCCGTGCCTGACCTACCTGTACTACTCAGCCACTGATGCTGTCAAGGACACCAACTCTGGCCTCGTGGGACCTTTGCTGGTCTGTCGGAAGAACACCCTGAATCATGACGGGACACAGGTGCCCAGCGAGAATATCTGCTTGTCCCTAAGAACAGGGTGGTGCACTGGGGGTTCCCATACAGGCAGTTTGCCCAGATCCCAGCTCCTTTTACAGAGATTAAACAAATGTTACTCCTCAGGGTAAAAGCTGATCTAAGGAGATGGTTAAGAAGACAAAATCACCATTCCCTAATAGGCTCTTCCCTAGCTTTTCTGTCTTTTGCATGCAAATAATAACTCTTTTCACACCCCATAATGGACACTCTATTTATCCTTCTGGCTGATGAAAAGGCTCCAATTCCTGTCTCTATGCAGACTTAGTAAGAAGGTGGCTTCAGGGAAAAGAAAGCTTTGTTATAAAAACCTATTCATTTTTATTGAATGGACTATTTTTTTTTTGTGTGTGTGTGTGTCTTGTCTTCCTCCTCGTCTACAGAAAGGAATAGACAGAGAATTTTACCTCCTCTTTTCAATCTTTGATGAGAATGACAGCTGGTATCTGAACAAGAATATTGAAGAATTTACTGGAGACCCTTCAAAAGTAGATGAAAATGATGCTGATTTCATGGAATCCAACAAAATGCATGGTACAAAATATCTAATATCTGTTAATTATATCTTTTATTCAATCATATTAGGAAGATGAGTTGGCAGGTTTTATCATCATTCATAGCTTTCTGCACTGCACTGGAGAGTGAGCTGGAAAGCTGCCAGTCAGCTTATGGACAGCTCCTGATGCCCTTGGAATGCATGCTGAAACCCCAGTCACAACGGCAATGAATGCATCCATCTACCAATACACCTGGAAAAAGGGAAGAGAGCAGCGGTTTTAGATACAAGACTTAGTTCTGTAAAAAGGCACAATGCCAGAGACAGGTGCAGAAGAAGCCAATGTTCACTAGTGTTTCAAATTTCACTGCTGGCCTTGGCACTGACTCATGCATTAAAATCTACCTGCCCTGCTCTGCTGTCTCCCATTTGGGCAGTGACCAGCTCTAGATGAGGAGACACAAAGATTAGGTGAATGGCCAGAAATATTTTACAACATCATTTCTGGATGCAAGTAGCTGACTTCAGCATAGATCTCCTCCAAGGTATCCCTGGGATGACAGACTTGAGCAAATCACACAACCTACCTTTCGATATATATTGTTAGAGAGCTCTGGGGCTTTCTGGACCTGTCTATTTTATTCTTCTTCTATGACATGGATCTCATACCAAAGTTTTGTTCTTTTATAGCATGTTTCATACATTGATCACAGAGAACAATTTGAGGATTAGGGAGTTTTGCCTTATAACACCCTTGTAACTCAGACTCTTTATGGGCCTCTCCATAGCCTTAATGACTTGGTTATAAATTCACCAGGCTGAAAGGAGGCACCAGATTTGTACTTGGCTGGTGTTTGGGAGGTACACTCAAAAGCTCAGAGGAGGAGTGCTACATCACAATAGCAGAGAGTTATTACAAGATTTTACAGGCTAAAACCAAAGAGGTAGGAGTTCTGAGTTTATAGAAATAGCACTTAGATGTTAATTTGGTGTCCTCCAATCCTACTTCTGCTTCACAAAATGCCCCTTTAGTGACTCTCTGAGTCACGAGTCTTTGGCCAGGTGGGTGGTAGGAGACTCTGTGAGGCCTTTCTGTGGACCTGCTGCTAACCAGGATTTTTTCTTCTCCTCCAGCTGTCAATGGCTACTTGTATGGCAATCTGCCAGGCCTGACCATGTGCAAGAATGACAAGGTCTCCTGGCACCTCATTGGGCTGGGCAGTCACTACGACATGCACGGGGTTCAATTCCAAGGAAACACCATCGACTTGAGAGGGACGACAAGGGATGGGCTGGCCTTGTTTCCTCACTTGTCAGGGACAGCACTAATGCAGCCAGACCGTGTGGGTATGTTCATGAACTGACTTTGGTTGTGTGGTGCTTGCAGACACCAGGGGGCCAAAATAACAGACAGTGAGATGCTCTGCTCTGCACAAGGAGGCTGAAAGCATGGAGAGAGACCCTGGGGACCTGGCGTAGCTGAAAATTCAGGCTGGATTAATTTTCTGGGAAGTTGTATATATTCATGTACACCAAAAACCAGAGGCTATAATGACTTAGGGATGGGCAGAGCAGCAGGCAGAGAGATTTCTAACAGGATGCTCATAGAATTTTATAATTCTCCAAACAGACTTTGTTAGAAAAGCAAATTCATTGCCACATGGATAGTCAGCATCATTTAAGGTATTTCCCGACTTCAACAAAAGCTTTTTAGTAATAGTCAGTCTTTAGGAGTTTCTTCAGAAACTTATACATTAAAGGTACTCTTAAATCTCATGGGTAATCTAGTGATTCATACATCAAACTAGGAGAGTGTGAGTTGCTTGCTGGAGACACCAAATAATCTTCATAATACAGAGTACAACGTTACCTTGCTTTGCATTGGTGCAACTCTGTTCAAGTTAACAGAGTCATCAGGGTTGTACAAAGCTATGCCAAGGGCCATCCATGGCCAGGGCACCTGATAGAAATGTACATTGGAGTTGTGTATGTGCCAGGTTAGACCTCTGTTGCAGATGTTGTAAGACAACTGAAATTTTTCTTACACAAATCCCAAACATTTCCACTCTCTGTCAGGAAATTGCTCTGTAGGACTCACACAAAACAATTATTCTAAGAGATTATTAATTTTTGGCTAACTTTCTGCCAGCAATACGGGAAATGAATTACCAGATATTTACAATCACCAATGCATGTGATTTTATTTTAATTACGTGTTATTTTATCTTTTTCATCTCTTTTGCCTCTGAAACACAGGAAACAGACTGAGATCTAGTCTGGACAGAGCTATGCTTCTAATTTTGGTTCTATCACTGACTCACATACAAACCAGCTGTGAAAGTGCTTTCCTCCTTCACACAGTGCTAGCAGGTGGAGCACTACAGGACAACATCACAGTCAGCTTCTGCTTGACTAAATGGGGAGGAGAGAAGGAGAGTATAAATATTAAAATCTGCCCATGAACATGCCAAAATATGCTCCCACAATCACTACCGTCTTTGACCACCAGAGCTACAAAAACAAAGGGCCCATGGTGTCTTGGCCTTTCCTGGAGGGAGTGCAAAGGGTCAGAAAGTTACAGTTTATCTCAAATGTGCAAATAGATAAATGGTTATAATCAGGCATTCCTGTATCATGGGTCTGTATTTGTATTGCGGAGCCCTTCATCAGCCCAGTTACACCAGATAAGCTGCAGGGGCTCCATGGAGAAGGCTGGCACAGTGGCTCTGTGCTCAGGGACAAGGAACCAGCATCTCTGAAACACACCCCTTGTTTCTCCATGCCTTTACTGAGTTTTGCAATGAGTGCTTCCTCCTCCTCTTCCTGTGTTCCTCGTGGGCATGTCTGCAGCATGGGCTCGCTGGCAGTGAGGGCTCGCTGCCAAGCTTATTCCTGCTGCCAGATATCTGAGTGCTTTTCAGAGTTTCTTTGGCCAAGGTGATCTAACTCAAATAGAAGTAATTTGTGGTGAATTTTGAGCAAAGATGGAGCAGGCTGGTTTTTCCTATGGAGCAAAACAAGGTCAAGTCCTGCTGGGTCCTGCGTTTGGTTCACAATAACCCCATGCAATGCCAAAGGCTGCGGGCAGAGTGTCTGGAAAAATTCTCGGCAGAAGAGGACCTGGACATGCTGGACAACAGCAGCTGAACATGATCCAGAGTGTGCCCAGGTGGCCAAGAAGGCCAATGGCATCCTGGCCTGGATCAGCCAGGGTGTGGCCAGCAGGAGCAGGGCAGTGACCGTCCCCCTGTGCTCAGCACTGCTGAGGCCACAGCTCCAATCCTGTGCTCAGTTCTGGGCCCCTCACTGCAAGAGAGACATTGAGGGGCTGGAGCGTGTCCAGGGAAGGGCAACGGAGCTGGGGAAGGGTCTGGAGCACAAGTCCTGTGAGGAGTGACTGAGGGAGTGTTTAGCCTGGAGAAAAGGAGGCTCAGAGGGGATGTTCTTACTCTCTACAACTAGCTGGGTGTTAGTCTCCTCTCCCAAGGAGTAACAAGTGACAAGAAAAGAGGAAATAACCTCAGGTTGCATCAGGGAGTTTTAGTTCATTGGGGCAGGCTGCCCAGGAAGTGGTAGAGTCACAATCCCTGGATGCATTTAAAAGATTGCAGAGACGGCATTTAGGGACATGGTTTAGTGGTAGACTTGGCAGTGCTGGGTTAATGGCTGGCTTGATCATCTTGGAGGTCTGTTCCAGCCTAGAATAGTCTATCACTCTATTTAAACAGCCCCTTGCTTGACTTTCCATACAGCATTATACATTAGGATTATCTGAGGACAGATCAGAGATGTACACAGGACTTAATTTGCTAAGATGTTTGTTAGGTTTTTTAATTGCTTAAATGTCACGTGCTTTTCTTTCCAGGCACATTCAAAGTGGTTTGCAGGACTTTTGATCACTTTGTTGGTGGGATGAAACATCTCTACGAGGTCAGCAGCTGCCGCAGCCCCAGCAGAGGCCAGCAGCAGCGTGGAGCCATGAGGATTTACTACATTGCTGCAGAGGAGGTGGAGTGGGACTATGCCTCAAATAAGAGCTCAGCACCAAAGGTTTACAACATCAGCAGCTATGAGGAAAGGTACCCAACCCAAAAAACAGTTGTGGGCACAGAACACACTTACAGTGGAGGGGAAACTTTGAAGCGCCGTTTCATGATGCCAACCTTGTTTTTTTGGGAGGAACTCTTCGACAAACATAATATGAGAAAATGTATTTACAAAGTCACAGCCTCTCAGTCTAGACTAGTTCTTAAGCACCAGTTTCAAATGCTTTCATTTCAGTGTCTTGTAATGCTGTTGAATTCAAGAAGGCCTCCAAGTTTGTGTTCCAGCCCTGGCTCAGCCTTACAATGATGCCCCCCAACCCCCTCCTCTCCCTTACTCTCCCCAGCCTTGCCATCCCAGACTTCTGGTTTTCATAGAGGAGAAAGTCAGGCACCTGTTCCAGATGTGAGCTCCTGTAGGCAATGCAGATGCATGATGGGGCTACTTTGTCTGCTTTCCTGCAACATGGTAGCCCCTAGATCCCCTGAAAAGATCAGAACATAAATAACCCTGCAACTGAATCACTCTACTGTGTGAGGAATAAAAAACTTGTAAAACATGAAAAAAAATACACATTTCAGATCATATTGCATAGACTGGTCTCTGATGACACTTTGGTGAAAGCAAAAAGGAACATATGTCAAAAATAAACCTTAGAAAAGCATCTGTGAAAGTGCTCCTTGTACAGAGGAAGAGGAGTCTGTAAAAAATACACCTGAAGAGTCACAGGTGATGATGTGAGTTAAAAGAAAACATAAACTCTAGTACTGTCAAAGGCTGCACACACAGCTCACTGCACAGTAAGAAGTATCCCTGGGGCAGTTTTTTTTGTTTTATTTAGTGTATTGTGAGCCAGCCTTGTAACTCCCCTGCCAGGGGCACCTTGGAGATGAGCTGCCAGGAGGCAGCTGCTCCCAGAGGGGGTGAAGGCTCAGCTGCACAGCGGGTTGTGAGTGTCCTCTGCCGGCGAGTCAGCCCTCTGGGATCCCATGGGAGCAGCAACACACTAGGGTAAACCTGGAAAGCATCCTCTTCCTTGTGCAGAACGGAAAATACATTTCTCCTTTTATCGTCATGCTGGGAAAGCATCCAACCTGTGCAGTACACAGCAGCAAGAGGGAAGGGGAAAGCAGCTCCCTCTTATCTCAGATGATGGATCGCATTTGTTTTCGAAGGGCAAGCTTTGTTCATCATCTTCCCATGGCTGAGTGGCTAATAGCCAAGACAGCAAAAGCAGCCATTGTGATAAGAGGATTCAGGTTTCCAGAGACAGGCAGTATCTTTTATTGGAGTGAACAATGCAGCTGGAGACGGCAGGTGAAACCACTCTCATCTCACACTTTACCCCTGCTCCAGCTCTGGTGAAGGATTTGTGTTCCCAAAATTCTTGGAGAGGGCAGCTTATCTTCAGCTTTACCTGTTTGTAGAGGGTGTGCATTAAGTAAAGATTATCACTCTTGCTATTTGCTATTCAAAACATCTTGCATCTCTCAGGGCCTTCACATCCATCAGCACATTGGATCAAGCTGTATATTCTCATGGAATCTGTTGTGAATAGCACAACAGTCACTGGCTTTCAGCTATGTACACTTGAATGCTTTTATTGCATTTTATTTTGCAGCTATGGGCATGTTTTTCTGAGCCAAGCAGAGGACCAGATTGGTTCAAAATACAAGAAGGTGGTTTACAGGGAGTACACAAGTGGCAACTTCACACAGCGCAAAGTGAGGACAGAAGAGGAGGAACACTTGGAAATCCTGGGCAAGTAGCTCTCACAGACCAAGCCTGTGGTCAGAGAGAGGATTGCTTTCCAAAAACTAAGATGTTTTCTGGCTTTTTAAAAATGGAAAATAGGGAACAGTGACGCCTATTCCAGGTGTCAGTGATTTTACATGCTATTTATGTCATTGCTGAGTGTGAAGATGCTTTCCAAATTAAAGAATTAGTTCTTGAACATGAATAAGGAATATCCTAAGGAGTGCTATAATGGCAATTCCAGGATCCACCTTAGCATCAGAGCTTGTAACATGGGGGAGACTCTTGTAAAGAGATTAAGGCAGTATTAAGGAGATGGATTTGTGTTTGCAATTGGGCAAGATGTAATTTTACCCATCATAAAATAACCATCAGTTCAGGTTTTTTATGGGGTGAAAAGCAGGCAACAGCTGGTCATAAAATAGTCATAGAATTTTAGAATGTCATGAGTTGGAAGATCATCAACGTCCAACTCCTGGCCCTGCATGACTCACACCGTGTGCCTGAGAGCATTGTCCAAGCACTTACTGAACTGTCAGGCTCAGTGCTGGACCACTTCCCTGGGGAGCCTATTCCAGTGCCCAACCACCCTCTGGGTGGAGCACCTTTTCCTAATACTGAAAGGAAATACTAAGCCTCTCCTGATACAGTTTCATGCTCTTCCCTCAGGATAACCCTCTCTAGGAATATGTTTACAATTTCCTTTTCTGAAGGACAATAAAGTTTTGAAAGATTCAAAAGCTATCCTCAGGAGTTTTCCTTAAAAACCAGGTGTCTAAATCTCTTCATTGACTGAAATGGCATTATTTGTACATAGGGAGCTTTTAATCATCTGAGATAAACCAATTTTGATGGCTTTCCTGGAAGAAAAGAAAAGCCCAATGATTTTGATAGAGGCTTTGGCTCTCCTCCCAGGCCAAGCTATTGGAAGTTTGTTGAATTCAGAAAAGCAGCATTAAACACTGGCATCTCCTGCTTGAATTCAGGGCCGTTGCTCCACGCCGAGGCCGGTGACTCCGTACTGATCGTATTTAAGAACAAAGCCAGCAGGCCTTACTCAATAAGTGCACATGGTGTAGAAGAGGTTGGTTGTGAAGAACAGCCTGAGACACCAATCACCCTCCCTGGTAAGGCTCAATTTCTTTCTTTTTTTTCCCTTTCTTTTTTTGGAGCTACAAAGGCTGTATATAAAACCATTTTAGCACATCAATGATAATCTCTCTTTCAAACTTGCCCATATCTATATGTTCTCCCAGGCATAATATGCTCAATGCTTATTCAGCTACACTTCTGAGTTTCTAGACAGGTAGGTTCTTGTTCAAGTGAGCATGTTTGGGCAGAGAATGAGCCTTCATTCCTGTCGGGGTAGAAACAGGAATGTAATGTCACTAGACAGCCTCCAAGAGAGAGAGAAGCAGGCCCATAATCACAGCAACAGAAATGTGAGCCAGTGCTGCTTTTGGCTCCAGACTGACACTCTAAAAATGTTTTAAAAACTTGCAAATTCAGAGTTAAGAATTTTAGATGTTAATATCAACTCTGCCTCTCTCAAGCTACAGAAAATTGGCATTTGCATTCAGAGTCATGCATAAAATGCCAAATACAGCTGTCATGTGAATTAATAACCTTTGAAAAGTGTACCAAATATGCCTCAGTTTCTAGTGATGAAAGCAGTGGAAAATAGTTTTTCGTATAGAAAATTTCCTGTTTAACTTTTTGAACTTCAATTTTTTTGTTGGGTTTATGTTCTAAGTAGGAAGTCAAACCCAGGCACTGTAGTCAATCCAAAATGTACCCACCTTTGCTTTCCAACACCCATGCAAATTTTTTCTGCAGTATTTGTGAACTCCAGGGTGAAACTAAATGTAAAGAAATTTTGATTGTAATAAAGCTCTTTGCAAGCTGAAATTTCTTTCTTGTGAGCAGCTGTGTTGGTAAAGTGCAATACACAGAAACTCATGTCCAAATGTGAGCCAACATCTGCCTTGCTGGAGTTTGATGAATGTATACCTGAGGTTAACACATGGGGGAGGGGAAAGAAAAGGAACTGATTTATATACAATTTCCTTGTTTAGTTATTTGCTCCATGATGTTGTTGATGCTTCTAGGCTGGTGTTTGAGATGTAACAACGGGAACACTACTGTCATGTCTCCTGTGTCCACATGGGAGCAGGCTTGGGATGAGTTAGATGAGGGAAGGTGTCCGTGCTTGAGAGTAAGCCAAAACCGTTCTTCAGCAGGATCTAAGGACTGACTTTTCCTTAGGAGTTTGGAAAGAGCAGTTAACATAGAAATTAAATCCCTGAAAATAAGAAAAATTTCTGGGCACCTCAGTCCCCACCAGCATCATCTAGAAATCCTCAATTCTTCCTAGGCCAGGCTGGACTGTTCATCCCAAACTTGCCAAAGACTGTCTAACTCTACTAAATCCTAAATCAGTCATCAGACAGATTTTCATCCTGACAAACTGCACTCCTGAGAGCACTGCCAGGTCCTAAAGAAACTGTGGGGGACATGGTAAATAGATGCAGAAAGCATATCCGTAGCAACCTATGCTAGACCAGCTCTCATCTGCCACAGCTTTGTTCTCTCCCTGACCATTCTTCCAATTACCCAGAAGGAAAAAAGGGAGAAAACATCAATTTTCCTCATGTTTATCGCTTTTTTCAGGGGTTATGCTTTATTTGCACTTCAAAGATCGGTCTTCAATGCCTTCTGAAGTGTGTCAGCTTTAAGTAGGGTGGAGATTTTTTCCATCTACAGCATACAAACATCCTGAGCTGAGGAGGAAAAGCAAGGAAGGGGTGGAGGACCATGACCAGCCTCCCTTCTCAGATCACACCCTCTAAAAAGAGATGATGACATGGAGGTTAGATACAGGTGGATGAGAAACATTTCCCTGGCCTCCATGTCTCCATGACATGGACTTAATGTCTCCATGACATGATGCTTATCCTGTAAGAGTAAATGATATTGCAAAACTTACATGAGACCCATCTCATGCTGTGTGAGAGTTGAGTCACCTCTTAAAACCCACTGTTGCATGATGCATGAACAGTGTAGTGGCTGAGTGACACAAAAACCAGGCTCAGTCACTTCCCAACCCTTTAAAGCTTGACAACTCTCCTTGCCCAGGCAGCTGTTGGGTTGTATCTGGACTAAAACCATGGTTCTGTGATTTCCTGGTTTTCACCTGACTCATAACATGTCCCACAATGCTCTTGGCTGTTGTCATCCTGAAAGACTTTTGAGACAGAGATTGCTCGGTTCAACATTTCTCCACCAATTAAAAGGGCAAGGTGTTGACCACATCTTGGTCTCCTACCCTTTCCTGAAGTACCAGCAAGAATACAAAGCTGGGAAACACAGCATAGGCAGTTCATCTGAACACAGATGTTTGTGTTCAGTGCAGAGAAATGATCCTCACCCAAACAGATCATTTTCTCATCCATTTGTTATGGTTTTTTTAAAATCAGAGGTCAGGGAATTTCTGCTTGGGGAGGATTTGGCAGAGATGATGACATTTGGGAAAGCATAGAGGTTCTCTGGTAATTGCTGAGGAGCAAGGTCTTATCTGGAAGATGAAAGAACACCCCTGCTGCTCCCAGACAGCAGGTTGGTACACATCCAGCTCTCCTATCTGGGCTCCCAGCTGACACATTTCTGTAGCACCCTCTGCAAAATCCCAGCGGCAACTGCCACTTCTTTTTGCCCTCTTCAACTGGTCCAAGAAACATTTTCTGGGCTTGGCTCCCAATGCCTCATCTGACCTTAAGTATCAACAGCCAAGATCATTGAATTACTGCAGGTTTTGACAAGGGGAAATATGAAGAGTCCTGTCTGTAAACTTCCTTCTGTGAGATGCCACTTTTGTTAGATTCATTTCCAGATCTTTTCCAGAGCAATCTGCCTTCATTTACACCACTGGAACCTCACTGACCTCCTGGAAGGCAGAATCCCTATCCCATTGCTGCATGCTTCCACAGGTAGTTTTGATGCAGACAGTTTTTTTGATGAGGAGGGTAGGAGGTCTGAGTTAGATACTATTCAAAACCTCTGATACTTAGCTGCTCAAGGTGAAATTGTTCTCTCTCTGTTTCAGGGGAAATGAACACCTACAGGTGGAACATCCCGGAACGATCCGGTCCTGGCAAAACAGATCCAAATTGTATCACTTGGGTTTATTATTCAACAGCAAATTTTGTTAAGGTAACCAAGAAATGGCCATTAAAGCTTCCATTGCTTTGGCTAACATGTTGTGCCTTCTGTAATGTTTCTGAAAGGATCCTGCTTCTCAGCTGGAAGATGACCACAGGCTAGAGAAACCATTTACAGAGCTAGATGCTTTGAACTCTTTACTAACAGTTGCACATGCCTGGGTAATTTAAGCTGCAGAAATCCCAAGGCATACACGACGGTGATGTGATTTCCTCCTTAAAGAATAGTTACAGGGATTTGGGATAAAGACAAAACATTACACAAAATCACGGAATCACAGAATGAGTAAGGTTGAAAGGATGGATGGATCCAACCACTGGATGTCATTGCTTTGGTAAATTATCAGAGAGACACACAGAGAAAGAAGTTTTTAATCAGACCGATTTTTTCTCATCTGATAAGAAAACACAATTTAATCTTTGGTTAATCTGTATCTATTTCATACCGGATGAACTGAAAATCTGTAATGCATATATTTATTTTATTTCAGGACACGTACAGTGGTCTGATTGGGCCTCTTGTAGTTTGCAGAAAAGGAACTTTAGATGAAAGAGGTCTAAGGAAAGACATCGATCGTGAATTTACTCTTCTGTTTATGGTGTTCGATGAAAATGAATCCTGGTATTTGAAAGAAAATATTGAAACATACCTTCATAAGAATCCTGATGATTTTAATTCCACTGAGAACTTCGTAGAAGGCAACAGCATGCATGGTATGTAGGACTCGGCAGCAGCAGCAGCCAAGAGGAAAGAGGTTTATTTTTCACAGCCCTTTTAGGAAGACATTGGACTCAGCCTGCAGTTATCCAGCCATGTGACAACTTCATAAAATGCAATGCTGGAAACAAAAAGATTTCACAAGGCCCAGACAAGATATTTTTCTAACAAAATAGTTTACTCTTATACTTTTGGGAAGAGACTGCCCTGCCAGGATTCCCTTGTCATTTGTTAGCTGTGTTCCTCCAAGGCATGTTTTTTAGGAGCATAGGGATGATATTTTAAAACTGTGGCTGTATTTATAGCCAGTCCAGGAGCCAGGCTGAATAGCCTGGATGGGGACACACACAGCCCTGGCAAAGCAAACTTTTCTTTCTACAGCTGGTACTCATTTTAGGCAACAAATCTATTCCCTCTTTTTCCATGTAGCTTCTCAGCATAAATCCAGTGTGCTCAGGAGTTCAATCTCAACCAGTAAAAAACCAGTCTGATGCTCTGTAAGACAGAAAAATGTTTGTTGATGTATACCTACACAATTTGGAAACTGAAACAAAAGCATGACTGTCTCCCTGCAGTGGTAGTGGTCACTGGGGAAGCACTCGTCCTGACCACACATGCCTGTCCCCTCTCTGCCTGAGCACTCCTTCTACCCTGAAAGTGCAAAGGGTGCCTGAAGTAGAGGCTTTAATCACCCATACCAATTATTAATTATTCCTATTTCCTATGAATTATTCCTATTATTAATCATTCCTATTGTGCCATTCTTCCAGCAATCAATGGGAAGATTTACAACAGTCTCTTGGGTCTAACGATGAATGAAGGTGATAGGACAAACTGGTATTTGATAGGAATGGGCGATGAAGTGGATATCCACACAGTTCACTTCCATGCACAGACCTTCATCTTCAAGGTTGGTAAAATAAATCAAAGTAAAACTTTTATAGTGTGATGGGAAATTTATGAGAAAAACAAACAAACAAAATTTCCATATTTCCAGCCTGGTTTTGTCACTTAGGCACAGAGCCCTGGGCTGATGCTGAAGTTGGTGGGAGTTTTGCATTTGAAGGAAACACAAAATGAATGAGATAGCTGCAAAGCGTCTATTACCCTAACCGGTTAAAATATATGATTACCCATAGGTGTGAGGGAAAATACAGGGAGGAAATTAGAGTTATGCCAGGTTGGAGTATGGTTTTATGCTGTGACAGTTTGCCACTGGCAGGACTATCTGAAAAATATTTCAAAGAAACACCTTTGCTCAACCAAAAGCTGGGGTCAACAGAAGGGGACTGCTGCTGATGTATAATGGATTAAATGAGAGGTGTCCACAGACATCAGTTTCTCTGGATGATGCTCACTAGAAATGTCCAAGAAGAGTTTGATCTGCCTTAAGGAGCTGGAAGTCTGACTGGAATATTTCAGTGTCCATGGGGGAGTATTTGAGGCATGACTCTCACAATTCTGGTTTTGCTTTGCCACAGACAGATAAGGACCACAGAGGAGATGTATATGACCTTTTCCCTGGGACTTTCCAGACAGTTGAACTCGTAGCAGAAAACCCTGGAACGTGGCTTCTGCACTGTCACGTGGCCGATCACATCCATGCTGGCATGGAGACAACCTACACCATCAACAAATCAGGTGCAGTATCAGAAACATCCTAGGACTTAGAGGGGGTATTGCAGCAGAATTGGATGGAAGGCAGGGACGAAAGGAAGAGAGCTCACCTGTGCACTGGTGGGAAGCATCTGCACTGCCATGGTCAGTTAGCAGTGATAAGAGACAGGACAAAGATTGCCATGTCACCATGCCTAGTGACTTGGCAATCTTTGGTGCACTTTGCTGCAACTTGAAAGCAGTTGGTGCTTCACAAGTGCCCTTCTGAGACAGTGGCAGCCTAGGGACCATTTGTCATTTAAAGGTGGCACAGAAAACATCTGCAAAGCTGTTTTTCAGCCTTTTTGCCTTACTGAGCACGAAGGCCTACAGTCTGGCATGGTGCTGGTTCCTTCCTGTGAGCACTGATGACTTGCAGAGCTGTTTGGGCTCCTCCCTGCACAGGCAGACATCAGCTGGGATAAAAGGAGCTCCAGAAAATAGTTGTTCATCTTGTCCAAGAAATAGGTGATCTCTTGACTAAAAAAAGTTGGCAAACTTTTTGAGTAGTGCTGGTCTCTTCCAACACATGTGAGTGAAGCCAAAAGTGTTTTGTGAGCCTCTCCACATCACATTACTTCACTAAACATCTGGATCCAGCATCTAGGTCCTCACTGTGCTGGCTACACTCCTCTACAAGAGTTGAAACAGTGCCAGTAGGTACACCTCATACCTATAACCCTGTAGCAGCACAATGACAAATGTAGATGCCAAATGTAGCCAAAATACTCCTTCCTTGGATATCATGAATTTATTTGATTACACATATTCACGTGGGCTGGGATATTTCAAACGGACAAGCAAATGCAGAACTGAATCATGGAATGGTTTGGGTTGAAAGGGACCTTAAAGATCATCTCGTTCCAACCCCCCTGCCATGGACAGGGACACCTTCCACTAGACCAGGCTCTTCAAGGCCCCATCCAGCCTGGCTTTGAACACTTCCAGGGATGGGGCATCTACACCTTCTCTGGGCAACCTGAGCCAGTGCCTCACCACCCTCATAAAAAATGTGTTCTTTATATCCCACCTAAATCTACCCTCTTTCAGTTTAAAAGTTATTCCTTGTCCCATCACTACAGTAAGTAGTGGAGTAACAGAGATGCCTACAGAGAAGGGGAATGTTGCCCATGGAGCTGCTCAGAGGAACAGTTGTGATGATCTAATCACAATTTCTGTTCAGATCAGCAAGATAGAAATAATGATATAAAGTCAACTCTAATTTTTCAAAAGAAAAAAAACTATTTATTAAGGTTTCCAACTTAACTATGCCTTTTTTTCACCCTGAGAAGAGAGACAAGAGTGGGAAGTTCCTTCGGAAGGAGGACACAAAACTGGAACATACAACAAAACTACTGCAACAAATGAAACCACTGCAAAGGGTAAGGATTTTTTAAAATGCCATTTAAAACTCTTCATATTCATGTGCAGATTTCTCATTAATGACTCTCTTTTAACAGATTATGACAACAAAGTGGGCAATTTTTTTGGCAAAACTTTGAGTCCTGGAGAAGCCAGCCTGATACTAGCAGCTTTTTTTTGCATTGGACTTGTCCTACTGTCAACAGCATTAATCTTCTTCTGCTTCATCACCCACCAAGGAAATAGAATCCATTACACAGCTCTGGATGATAAAAGTGCACTTCTGGCAGATTCCCTGTAAATCCCCACTTTTAATATCCTTCACAGGGAGTCACTGGATTCCACAACATAGAGCCATAAACCATTAAGTTTGGAGAACACTTCTAAGATCACTGAATCCAACCATTAACCTAATACTGCCAGGCAACATGCTGCTAATAAAACTGGAGCAGGGCATATACTGACAGTCCTACCCCATGGCCAGTGCTCACAAGAGTGAACACAGGCTGTAGGGCTCAGCTCCAAGAGCCAGGTACCACCCATCACCATTTCCACTCCTCTGGAGTTCAGATGAGCTCTGACCAAGATCCAGTCTGGCAGCTGAGCAGAGCAGCACACCTCTTGGCATCCACTGGGTTTTCACAGGAGTCAGGAGCAGGCAGAATGGCATCCATGTGCTCTGTGCAGAAACTTGGGGTTCACACTAGAAAATAAATACCACCAGGGACTGGCTTAAGTTGTCAGCCTCTAATAGAGCAGATGCAAATCTCCAAGCCCCTGCAGTTTCCCAAAGTCTGGCTCAATGAATTCACCACCATTCAAGTGATTGTCTCTTTCTTTTTTTTCCCCTGTTAAATGAGGAAACTTTGCACTGGGGACAGATTTCTGAAGACCTACAAATAAATTTTAGCACCTGATGGGTTCACCAGTGCCCCTGCTGTTAGTTTCTAACAGCTTTTATTTATCTCTAAAAATCTAGCTCTGAACAACCTCCAAGAGATGAATTGACATTGTAAATGCTGCTTGTTATGGTCCTGATTCTGTACCTCTTCTTTGCACTGAGCAACACCGCTATCCCAACCTGTAATGAAGCCATCAGGAGGATGATCTTTGTGCTCTGCGAGGCAGACAGACAGAATCAGGACATGTTTAGTGATACTTGAATGTTTATAGCTAATTTTTTGTTAGGTTATGTTTATTCTTGCCTGCTCATGCCTGCTATTAGCAGAGGAATTCTAGGACAAAAACCTTGGTAAAACTGTTTACATAAATTTGATTTTGGATGTAAATTCAAGTTGATGTTTTGGTTTTTTAAATTTTATTTTTTCCACTTCTGTACTTTAAAGTATATTCAAAGGTAGGAAATTTTACTGTGCAACACTCTTATTGTAGCTTAAATGTGTCCTGCATTGATGTTCAGTCAAACAACATGTTGAAGGTTCTTGGATGTTTCTCAGTAATTTCTTTGTTTTCCTCAGTCATTTGAAAGTGTGCACATGAAGTAGAAATGCAGGACTAAGCCCTTATAGATTTTACATCATATCAAGAAACAACTCAAAAACTCCAATTTGAGCTGGCAAATACTTTTATCTTCCTGTCCTGTAAACTTTAAAATTGGGGTCTCCTGTTCTGTGCAAAAATACTGTCTGTGCAGAACTTTAGCTCTCTGTGTACATATAAAATTAAAGCCTTTCACTCAAAATGCACTATTATGAAAGGAAATTATTTGGTACTTCACTTCTGGGGTAGCTAATGCACCTGATGTTTTAGAAACAGAGTCCTAGGTATGTTTTGACTGTAGAAACTAGTTTGCCAAAGTGATTACATTGATAATAAAGAACCCCAGCTATTTGTATGAACCTTGTGGCCCAGTTCATTTCCTCTGTCCCACTGCTCAGCTGGTGCCCCAGGACATCACTGCTATAGGACACAGCCTGCCACAGGGATCATGAAACATGACAAAAAGTGTAAAGCAGCGAGTGAACCATTGCCTGCCTGGTGCAGGCAGCCCTGTGCCAGCTGTGCCCTGACACCTGTGTTGAAGGACAGCATCTGTGCTGGGCTGAAGCACTGGCAGGAACAGAGCTAAGCAACAAAATGAACAGAAGATCAAGTCACCAAGGCAGGGGTGTTCTCCATGGAGTGCTACAGGCCCTCAAGTATGAAAAATCTGGATTATAAACTGGGGGTAGCAGTTGGGAACCGACCCAAATCCAAAAGCTTGAAAGGTCACAAATACAAGGTCAAATCTTTAAAAACTGTCCAGAGGACTAAACCTGTCAGCCACACAACAGGAGCTGGTTGAAACTGTTCTAAAAACAAAACCAGGGTGTGCAAAGGAACAGAAGAGAACATGGAAGAGTTTATGCCTTTTTTTTTTTCCCCCATAAAAAATTGTGCCTTAGGAAGATTTTTGAAGGACTCAATGCATAGGTAAGAAATGTGCATGAATATAACCTGCTTGCATTTCCATAAGATCTTTGAGAAGGTCTTCTTGAAGCTTCTTAAGGAAATGAACTCACCATGGGATGAGGAGTCTATGGAGGTTAAATAACTGGTTAAAAGACAGTGAAAGTCACTCACAGGGTGCTACATGACTTGCAGGACATGCTTGTCCTTGCTTTTCAGTATTTTATCTAAATGTTGTGAAAAAGAGTGGACAAGTTGAGTAACAATCTTAAGCACATGTAGCACGAAAAGTCAGTGAAAAAAGGGCAAAATTTATTACTGATACATTTACAGTACTTCATGTGGAAAAAAGCAGTCCTACCCTTATGTGTATCATGCTGTCTAAAATCTCCAAAATGGGATCTTATCTGTAATACTTTATTGGCAACATTAACTCCAGTGTTGTTCAGTGGGCAGAAAGGCAATTAAATATTAAGAATTAGTACAAATTAAGAATAGAGCAAAACAGAAAGCCACTTAGTCCCATTACATAAATGTCTGGGGCACCTGCATCTTGTATACAGCATGAGTCAAATCTCCTGGCCTCATCCAGTAAAGCAGTACAAGACCAGCACAAAAAGAACAAGAAGACAATTTCCATATGAGGATTGATTTCCTTGGCTTATGGCTTGGAAAAAATAGGAAGGGCAATTGAAAGCAGATGGGATACCAGTTTTATAAAGGGGAATTTGAGTGGAGGAGGGAATATTTTGTCCTTTTTGTAGAAAGCAATGAGCTGGGGGAGTGTTACATGAAAGCACAGCACAGGAAGTGGCTCTACATGGGGTGGACATGTGACTTCTTCTGTGACTCCTGGGCTGAGGATATTCCAAGCTAACAGAGGTCCAGAAACCAACAGGAAAAGTACAGAGGGGCAAACAAATTAAGGGTTATTAAATGTGAAGGCACCCCAGTGACTCCCCCAAAAAACTGACCTGAAAAGCAGGGATCCAACATTTTGGGTGGGGAAAATGCCACAGTACATGGTGCTAGGTAGGTTAGGAGCTTGGAGCATCTGTCAGACTGCGGTGGGGACATGAGTGCTGAGACACTGGGTCTCACCAGCCTGGAGAAAGTGCCTCAGGGGCTCTCCACAGTGTGTGCAAACAGCTGATGGAGGAGTAGCATGGACAGGGTCAGGTTGTTCTTGGCAGTGCCTGGCGAGATGACCTGAGCTGATAGGCACAAACTCGACACAAGGAGTCTCCATTAAAACACTGCACCTGTGTTGAGGCAACCACAGACATGAGTACAGAATGGGAGAACCCATGGAATCACAGACATGAGTACAGTCTGGGAGAACCCATGGAACCACAGACATGAGTATAGACTGGGAGAACCCATGGAGGGCCCCCCTCATTGGGGGCTCTTGTGGATGAAAAGCTGGATATGAACAAACAGTGCTCAGAATGCAGAAAGCTAACCTCATCATGGGCTGCATCAGAAAGAGTGTGGCCAGCAGGACAAGTGAAGTGACTCTGCCCCTCTGCTTTGGTCTGTTGACACCCCACCTGGAGTGCTGTGTCCAGCTCTGGGGCCCCCAACACAAGAAAGACATCAACATGCTACAGCACATCCAAGAGGAGGCCACAAAGATGCTCCGTGCAGGGGCTGGAGCAACTCTCCTAGAAGACAGAGGGAGCTCAGCCCAGAGAAAACAAGGCTCTTGACAGACCTCACTGTGGCCTTCTAGGACCTAAGGGGGCTTATAAAAAAAGAGGGAGAATGACACTTTACAAGGACATGCAGTGATAGGGGAAAAGGGAATGGCTTTAAACTGAACGAGGGTGGGTTCAGAATAGATTTTATGAAGAAATTCTTTACTGTGAGGATGGTGGCACGGGTGGCACAGCTTGCCCAGAGAAGCTGTAGATGCTCCATCCCTGGCGGTGTTCAAGGCCAGGCCAAATCTGGTGTAGCGGAAGGTGCTCCTGCCCACAGCAGGAGGGCGAGAACTAGATGATCTTTAAAGTCCCTTCTAAGCCAAGCCATTCTGCGATTCCGTGACCCCCAGGGCGCCTGGCACGGCCGCGGTCCCTCTCCCGATCCGCAGGGCGCCGCTCCGCGCCCCCCGCCGCTCTCCGGGCGGGGCCGGGCCGGGCTGCGGGGGCGTTCCCGAGCCGCGCCGGGCGGAGCCGGGCCGGGCCCGGCCCAGCCTAACCCGGCCCAGCCCAGCCTAACCCGGCCCAGGCGTGCGGAGCCGTGCCCGCCATGGCCATCGCGCACATCGCCACCGAGTACGTGTTCTCCGACTTCCTGCTGAAGGAGCCGCCCGAGACGCGCTACAAGGGGCTGCGGCTGGAGCTGGCGCTCGACAAGATCGTCACCTGCATCGCCGTGGGGCTGCCGCTGCTCCTCATCTCCCTCGCCTTCGCCCAGGAGGTCTCCATCGGTAACTCCGGCGGCCCCCATTTCCCGGTTCCCGGCGCTTCCCGCGGCGGACAAAGGGCTCGGCGGGCGGGGGGCGGCGGAGCGGAGCTCCGGGCGGGAACGGCGCTCGGTGGGGCTCGGCTGCCGGCAGGGCTCCCGCTCGGGGCAGGGCAGAGGGCGCCTTTGGGCCGCGGGATGGAAAGCTGCCTTCCCGGAAAACAGCCGTCCCGGAGAGCATCCCTGGCAGCAGGCCCATCCAGGTGTGCTGGGCTTCCCGGCCGGCCTCCCCGCACTCACCCGTGCCCTCCTCCTCGCTGGGGCACTCCCTGGCCGCTGCCGTTCTCTCGACACCTCCCGAGCAGCAGCTTTGTCAGCCCAGCTGACGCATCTTCTCCCGTGGGAGCGCTGAAGCCGTGCCGCTCTTTGTTTCCCCGCGCAGTTCAGACGGGAGCAGCCAGCCGGGATGTGCCCCGGGAAGTGCCCGTCTGCTGCCGCTCCCGGCGCTCCGGGTGTTTGGCAGTAGGATACGGTGTCCTTCAGCTGTCAGGGACAGGTGCCGCGGGGAAGGGCTGTCAGAGCTCTGTCTTGCGCTGCAGGCGGCTCGGTGGGGCTGGTCACCCGCAGGACGGGCAGTGGGAGAGCTCTCTAAAGCTTTCCGCTGCTCCTCTGCTCTCCTGCAGCTGTTCCCGCTCAGTTTTCAATTTCTGCTGTGACTCTATGGTAGATGAAACTGTGCTTTACAGGTAAAAGGCCAAGTTCCCCAATTATTTTACTGTCTTTATATTTACCCACCTCCCCAAGTTACAAAAGTGATCCTGCAGCAGCCCTTGGCATAAGGAGTGGAACTAAATGATCTTTAAAGTCTCCTCCAACCTAAACCTTCCTATGATTTGCTAAGAATAGCACTACATGAATGAAGATTTCAGAGGTGTACATGTAAGGCTGTCCATTTGGAGACAGGGGTGAATGACAGGATTTCCAGCCTTTCAAAGAGAGAGTTCTATTACTGCATGCACCCGTTTATTGGCATTCAGGTTATACACCTGATCTCCATCATCTACAGGATTGGGTCAGGCAAATGTCAGGAGAGTGGAAACTAGAATGGAACTTTGGATGAGTGATGAATCTTTGCAAAGCCATCATGAATAGCATTAGTCAGATACCAGATTGCTTGAGAGATAAGATGCCCCAGATTGCTGTATTTACACACAGCTACACCCCTATTGCTCCAGATTGCTGTGGCTCACAATAACTGTGCAGGGAAGTGAAGGACAACAGGACTGGGAATGCTGAGACCAGATCTGAGCTCCATGGCAGCTGTGTTCATCCAGAAACTGGATGGGCACATCCATATTTCTGCACTCTAACCTGCTTCTTTAGATCTCCTACTGATATAGGCACATTTCTTCCTCTTAAAGCAATGAAAAAGAGAAAGTTTGCATTTCCATATGGTAGCTTGTCTATGGGCCCCTTTTTTCTTCTTTCTGCTTCTACTCTAGAATTGCTGGATCCAGTTTGAAACTGTGCCTGGGTACCAATGTTTCTTTTATTTCTTTTGTTTTACTCCCTTACACAAAGATCAAACACACAGTTGAACTGCAGAGTTTGGTATTCTTTCAGATGAGTTAAGTTCTCGTCTTTCAATAATTTCGAATTGAATCTGTGAGTGCAGTATGTTCATAAAGCAAGAATAAAAACAAGGGCTGCATCTTGCTAGTGTTTCTTTTTGTTTCTAATCCTGTTAGAAAGAAACAGTGGGTTGAAAACTGAGCTTTTTTAGTTGAGAAATAAATATGCAAAAAGTATGAGAAGTACTTATTATTGTTATTTCCGGGCAGGGGTGAAACTGCACCACGTGGCGTCCATACAGAAAGTGATAGTAAATCAGCCAGGCTGCTGGGACAGCTGTCACCTATTTCCCACACAGCCCTAGCAGCTCAGCAGGCTGGCTGCTCATGGGACAGCCCAAAACTGCTTCCTTTAAGGCATTTGGGGGAACACTGAGGATTTTAGGGGCTGGAAATGCCTGGTGGTCTGTGCTGTCGTTTTCAGCTGGTGATGAAATAGACAGCACAGTTTGTTTTCCAAACACTTAGTGATATAATCATGCTCTGAAAAAGCCCAGGAGTGCTAAACTGAGGGAAAATGTCAGGGTCCATTTTTAGGTCTGAAAAAGAACAACTCAGAGGTGGGTGTAAAAGCGCTTGGTGGAAACACCTGCTCACAGTACAAAAACTGAACACCCTTTCCAAAAATGAATGCTCAGCTCCTATTTCTGTTGGGATAATTGCATTCTCCCCACCTTGGGTTCTCTTGGCACCTCACCCTGTCACCTTCCCTTCCTGCTGTGCTTTCCTGTTCTTCTGCAGTGTGGTGTCAGGCACTGCAATTTCCCTCCTACACACGTTGCTCTTAATTGTGCAAAATTATTGAAATATTTGCAAAGGCAGTGGAAGTTTTCTGAAGCCAGCAAGTAACTTATAGTTTTGATGGGAGTTTCGGGAAATAAATGAGATTCCAGCTGAATCACAGAGGACTTCTCTGCTGAAGGTGTGGAAAACCCAGCTGTAGCACCCAGCCAATGAGCAGTGCTGAAATTCTGGGGTTAGTGCCTGCACCCTGCTTTGGCATTCTTCAGGGGCAGGAGGAGGACTAACCTGAGTTTACTTTTTGCTACATTTTAGAAACCCATGGTCAGTTGTAGTTTTGTGAGGATTTTAAGCTGGTTCTGGTAGTAGTTAAGCAGTGACTGAGCTGTTGTCTGCTATCCCTGGGAATCTTTGCTACTTGAAATCCTGCACCTGTTACCTCTTGGCAGCTAGACCTTGTTTTATACAATTTTACATAATTTTATATATACTGGGAATGGGAAAATGGAAATAACAGTAGAATTGTGAGGATTCTGCTGCACATGTATACTCCTTATATTGTGGCTTGATATCATTTCCTTATATTATTTGGCAGTTCTTGGATAAATTATACTAGAGGTGGTCAGGTAATGTGGTAACAGAAAGCATCTAAATATAGCTAAATGAGCAATTCTTCTTATAAAGGGGAAAAAAAACCCTGAAAAATGGGGTACCCTCAGCAGTATATGAATGAGAAATGAATAGAGTTTTATCTGTGCCATTTTTAGTAAAATGAGTCAGGATTGTATTTCAGTTTCTGATCTCAGATTGTGTGTATTGCAAGATGTGCTTTCTTACTGTAAACACTTTGGCTGAAAACATAGATACTTATTCCCAGGGTGTTGCTTGGAGCAGGATGCTGCAGCCCTAAGCAGGTACAGTCAGATAAGCAGAGAGGAAAACAAAACAAGCTGCTTCATTTTGGCCTCTGCCAAAATTCAGTTTAGTTCTGGAAAAAGTATCACTGGCTGTCTCGGGTTGCAGCTGAAAGAATAGCAGATGTGAGAGCTGTCCACTCAACATCCAATATTTTCATCTTTTTCTGTAGGAAGGCAACTGTGAACTGCTCATCTGTGCTTGTCACCAAATGATGTTTGACCTCCTGCCTGCAGCAGCTTCCAGGCACAGCTGTGCAATGGGCAGCATTCCCTGCAGCCTGTGTGGGAGGTGATGGCTGGGAAGGGATGAGAAGGGAGGGAGAGAGTGGAGAAGAATGGAATTTTGTGGTGGCCACTATTTTGGGTGTTGGTTGTGCGTGGCTCACACGTAGCTGGGATGAAGTAATCCAGGTGTTTTAGCATCTCTGTTTTATCATGTAAGAAAACACCTTGTAAGCCTTTCCAGAACACAAAAACCATCACATGTTGAGTGTAGACAGCTGAGAAACTTGGTTATAATCATAATGAAGGCTTGGATAGTGCAGCTGACTTATCAGTTGTGGCAGGATGCTGGGCTAGGAAGTACCAGACCTTGGGCCAACCAACAGCATCTGCATGAATCTGTCAAAATGGGGATTTGTTGCATTAAAACCATCCTATTTCCCTCTGGTGCTCTCTGGTGTATCTTACCATGCTGGAGGATGCTCAGAGATGTGAAGATGGAGCCTTGCTGTATGCTTTGCACACCACAGGGTTAATATTCCCACTGACCACTTTGGACTTTTCTAGTGGTGACAATCCTTACTTGCCCTGCTCATTTTCCACCTAATTCATGGGCACTTTTTCCACCCAGTTTGTTTTTTTAGTTTCCATCCGTGCAGTTGGCTGCCTGTGGGATTTGAGGTGGTAGGCTGGCAGAAAACACAGAGTGAAGGATGTTAGTGGGGAGCTCTGGGTGCTGCATCCCAGAAGCTTCTGTGGGAGCCACGATGGCATCAGTGCCCCTTAGTGCATGTGCAGCTGGGCCTATATCTCTCTAGATAAGTTAATCATGTGTCTGAAGGAGTCATGAGAATAAAATGTGTTTTCATGAGAAAATGGAAAAAAAAACCCCACCAAATGTGAGACTAAATCACAACAAATATACTGAAAAAAAAGTCTTAACTCTTGAATTGAGCTCCTTTCCTCTCTTGTACCTCCCTGTTTGGTCCTCCTTCCTGATGTCCCTCTCCATTCATGTTCACAAGTTCCTGGGGAGGCTTTTGGGAAATAATCCTATCTTGTGACTTGGTAAGAGCTGGAGGCTAAAGTTGGGTTGGGTGTAATTAAGCCAAAGACTATTACTATGGCAGCTGCTGGCTGGGAGCTGGAAAAACCCCTCCCAGTGCTGCTGAAGCAGGCTGTGTGCTAATAGCTGGCTGTTGCACACCTTGTATTTAATTCAGCAGGATGCTGGGAAACCCAGGCTGTTAATGAAGAACTGAGACAGCAAATGTGTGAGTAGCCTCAGCCCAGGGCAGCCAGACAGGCTGAGAACTGCTGTCAGAGAGGTGCAGATCCCAGCAGGATACACTGTGCTGCTCTTTGGCATGTAAGGAGTGCTCAGGAAAGAGCAGAAGTTCCAGCATCAGGCACAGGCCTGCCTGGGCAGCCAGGGCAAACTTGTAAAAACATTTGCTTTAATATCAAGCTATAAACCAAATTATAAACTGTCATTGTGTGAGCATCTTCAGCTGTTGGTAAGATTTTTTTCTGTTAAATTCCTTCAGATGAAGGGGAACTCTGTTTAAAGATGTGGTGGAAATTCAATTCACAATTCCTGTTTCCCATGAATCAAAAATTTATCACTCTGAAGGCTATGCTTGATAAATACCCAGCTCTTTTCCCACTGCCTGATTTTGAGACTTCTCTGAGGGGGTAACTTGTAGCCCTGTAGATAAGAAATACACATGCTAATTTCTCTGACCCGTTTCACTTAAACATTGTACCACCTGAGCTTTACATTCTGGTTGTACTCCATTGCCAAAGTACCCCTGGGAAGAGATTCTTTTCTCCAGTTCCCCCTTTTGCCCCATGCTTTCTTCTTCAACAGATTCTGTTTCACCCAGCCTTCTAGTAGGCATGCACTGGGCTTCCTTTTTCTATTCTTTAAAATATTTTTTAATGTTGGTGTGGAGGATGTGTGTTGGATGGTGCCTGGCAGTCTGTGCATTGTCTATGTGTGCCTTGATTTTCTTGTTTAGGTTTTTGTTTGGTGGCTACTAAAGAGCAGAATTCTTGCTAGATGAAATCAGATGTTTGGGTATCATGGCAAGTTCATTTTGCCTTGTGGAAAACTGTAGTAAAAAGTAATGGCCAAGTTTTCCTCCAAGCCTATGCAAATCTTTTTGCAGTAACTGCAGGGTATTAGAACCCAAATAATTACTTACTGAAGGTTCAGTCCTGTCAGCTGCAATCATTTGATCCTGGTTCAAGAAAAATAGTTAAGCCTGTGATTAGAATTGATTTTTCAATGTCCTGTCTGTTAGCTGCAGTTTCTTAATCAGATGTGTAAGTCAGCAGAGAGGTTTTGAGCTGCTGAAGAGGAAACCAGTCTGGCTTGCTGGCTTTACCTTCTCTTTTGTGAAGGATGCAGCCAGAGGGTACTGATCCCTCAGCTCCTCCTGCCTTAAATCCAGCAAAGCAGTCCAGTACTGAACAGGGATTCTCCTTTCAATCTGAGGTTTCCTTGGGGTTCTGAGAGTTTCTTCTCATGCACAGATTTCCTATGTAGGAGCTGCAGAAGAGCCAGTTGCAGGGGAAGAAAAGGTATTCCTGGTACAGATGTGGAGGCAATAGCTGGGAGTTTGTTGGCAAAGCACCCATGAAGATGTGCCACAGCTCTGTGGGGGGACAGCTCATCCTTGCTGTGCACTGGCTGCAGTGACTCAGGCTTGTACTCTGCTCTCAAGTTGTTGGCTGCAAGTAATTCCTGCTGCCAACAACCAGCCCCATCTGAAATCTTAGCACTCTTGGAAAAGTGTCATTTCATCATATGTGGCTGCACACCTGCTGCTGCCTAGTTTTCTGCAGCTCTTTTGGGTGGTCTGTCTTTAGGACAGCCATCATAAATGGCATTTTTTTATCCTCATTTGTTTGTAAAAGTAAAAGGCAAATCCCTGTTGCTCCCTCTCCAAAGCTAATCAGGAAATGATTACAAAAAAAGTCCGTTGCCAAGAGTAATGATAAATTGGCCAAAGACTGTTGTGGCAACTGCTTAACAGATGCAGTCTTTTGTTATTCCTCATCCTTCTTGCTTGTATATTTTATCTCCTGTTGTTATGGGCTTGTTAGCTGCTTTTCTCTTTCCCAGGCTATTACTTGCAGGAGCAAGGGACAGGAATAGCTTCATGTCACCAAGCCAGGAGGCTGCTCCTGTGATAGCAGAGGGCTATTTGCCTCTCATAAGCTAGCCCTGTGCATAGCTGTGTGCACAGTGGGTCTGTGGAAGGCATGTAGTCCTGTGCCAAATTTCTCTAATAGAAACTGCAGATTTTCTTTTCAACTTCCTCCAGAGTAGTTCAACATAAAATAAATTATCTCTCTATATATACTACTGTTATTCCTTTGGAGGAGAGAAGGAAGGAAGGAAATAAAAGATGGAAAACGGTGACCATTTTCTGAGGCATGTAATGGTCTGTGTTTTGTATGGATGATGCACAAAAACATCTTCCATATATAAGTTCTAACTTTACTACTGTCTCTGCAAAGTTGTAATTTGAATTAACAAGTGTTTACAATCAAGACTGCAATCAGATAGTTAAAGACCAGTCCAACAACTGGAGTGTCCCCGTGCTTGAGGGTGAGCTCTATCTGCTTGGCTCCCAAGTCAGGTTTCCAGTGTTCCTGCTGAAACCCTGGGGATTGTGAGTGATGGTCTCTGCTCTGCTGCAGCACTGGCATTGCTGTAGCTGTTCTGGGATGAAGCTGTGCACGTGACACTTTGGAGAAGGAAGCTGGCTGCCTTTTTCATCACTAGTTTTGGAGAGGAGGCATGCCTGCCTTTTTCCTCACTTCTGCCTTTTAAACACTCCATCACTTTAAGTGGTGTTCCAACTGTTAATGAGAATGAACACATGGAATGTGTTTCTTTTTGTGGGTACACAAACATGAATAAGACAAAGCATCTTTCTGAACACTCCATTGCTCTTCCTTTGAAAGAGTCACTTGTTTGCTGCTGCACACTGGGCACAGCCACCAGCAGGAGATTGGTTAAATGATGAGAGCAGGGCATGAATGGTCCCTATCCAGGGGAGAGCAGACATTAAATGCCTGCTTTTTTCTTTGCTTTCTTTCCCCCCCTTTTTTTTCTGCAATATATTATTTCTTTGGTTTCCACAACTAATGGAAGTCATCTGGAAAACAAAAACTCCCAAGGCTTTGGGGGAGTGCAAGTGCTTGTGTGGTGCCAACTTTGCTAAATCACATGAGCTCTGCTCTGATAAACAGCAACTTGTTTTCCATAAGGGAGACTTGTGACAGGTCAAACCATGATGATTGAACCATGTCCTGATGATACTACAGCCCTAGAAATAATTATAATAGTGACTCACATGGAAAGGCCTTTATTCATAAAGCTCCTTGACTATGCTACATTGTAAAGAGGCCACACAAGTTACAAGGCAAATGCAGTTGGCTCCTTTTCCAAAAGAAGTTATTCTCTGAAAGCTAAACTAGCAAAAAGGCATAACAAGTGATGCAGGCTTATATTTTATACTTACTCCCATAAAGCACACAGCAATTCCATTAGCATAATTGAGATGATTGTGTTAAAGAGAAAAAATGTAGCACATTTTCCCCTGTTGGTCTTTGGATTTTGGCAAAAGTGTTGGAAGTGTTGCTCTTAGAAGAAATGTTCATGGAAGAGCCGTGTCCATTCTGTGTAATTATTTGGTGAAATGACTGTCCTGTTGCAACATTTATGAAAGTCTGGTGGAAATATATTTGTGTTGGGGGGATTGCTTTCACTATCAAAGCTTCAGAAAGAAAGTTGAACCACTTCATCCTGTTTTACTGGTGTTACCTGAGGAGCCACTGGTACTCCATGTCCCATAGCCACTTTTCCTGGTTGAAATATGCTGTGGGAGGTGTCACCTGGTGTCTGTGACTGGCCAGAGCAGAATTTGACCCTAAGGCTGGTAAATAGCTGCTCTTGCTCTCAGTTGGGACCTTGGTCTTAATTTGAAGCTCCTGAGCAGCTGGAGAGGTCCTGGGAGTAAATAGGAATGACAGTGTTATTCATAGTCTTGGACACAGCACATCACTGCACTGATGAGGAGGGGCCTGGCACCCTTTGGAGGTGTCTGGGGCCACAATTTCCCTGCCAAAAATTACAGGAGGAAATCTTTGTTTTCACAGATACGACTTGAACCCCTCCAAATAGTTTGCAGTCTCAGAGGCAGAAGTGGCAGCACCCTGGGAAAACCTGCCCTTCCATCTTGGCAAGGGCTGCTGGGCTGCAAGAATGCTGTTTGAGGTCTCACAGTAGACATGTGAGCTGTAGCTTGTGCTTTTGGGAAGTTGTGACACGATGGTTTGTGATGGCATTAGTTGCCTGGGGCCTGATCTGGTCACACTTTGTATCTGTTAGTTCCCCTTTGGCCAACCTGACTTAAGTGCAAGTGAGAAAGATCTTAAAGATCACATTTCCCACAAACTTATGGAAATAGGCCAAAAAGATAAGTGTTGTAATATGCTGTCTCAGCCCTTAGGAACATCCTTAGATGGATCCCTGTGGGAGTTACAGCCTTTGGGGGCAGTGGGAACTCAGGACCCTCTCCTGCAGAACTGCTGGGCTTTGTCTGATCACTTAACCTGATTGCTTTGGGTACCATAACATATTAACTGTGGGCTCTTCTTCCTAAACTTGTTTTCTTCTTTCCTTTTAATGTTTGGAGGCTGCAATAACTTTTGCTTTGTTTTCCCAGGTGCTCAGATAAGCTGTTTTGCACCCAGCTCTTTCTCCTGGCGACAAGCTGCTTATGTGGACTCCTACTGCTGGGCAGCTGTGCAGCAGAAGCAACCATCCCACAACAACTTAGAAAACATACCCCTGTCACTGCATAAAGTATGTATAGGTCTCCAGCTCCTGGCAAAGTTATTCCCACACAGAAACCTACCTTTGCCTCACTTTTCTGGTTTCTCTGCTCTGCTGTAGTCCTTGCCTTTGACTCGACTCTCTATTTTTAGCATGTTTTCTTTCCCTTACTTCCAAAGAGGGTAGTACTAGAGGAGGTATTTTCTGCTTTTAAATAAAGGGTGACCAGTTGTCTGACACAAGAGCAATGTTAATGTTGCTGTGTTGCCCTGGAGTGAATGCTTCACCTGGCTTTAGCCAGGGACTATTTTAAAACTGGAATACAGGACACAATAACTGCCTTAATTCTTGTAAAAGCTTATTTTAGGAAAACAAGGTAATAAAAACATTTTATATTTTCACTGTGTTACTCTTGGCCAGTTGTGCCTGGAGAGAGAGACTTGTGGCAGATAGACATTTTGGGGGAGATGAAATTAATCAGTGGTACCAAAAGGTTTAACCCCTGTCTTCAGTGTGCTCTTCTGCATGTCTGCAGGCCAGTCACGAGTTGCTTTCATTGCCTCAGGCAAAGCAGTATCATATAAAGCACAGAAAGAGATTTATTTTATGGGTTAAAAGTGCAGTAGGTTTTAAGATACTTGAGTTGGCTGAAAGCACTTAGCTGAGGTTTGGCAGGAGTTGCACACTGGGTTAATGCCGTGCCAGTGCCTGGAGCTGACTCAGCTCGAGAGGCAGCTTTGTCCTGCTTGAGCAGTGCTGGTGCCAAAGTAAGAAATGCTTGTTGGGCTCTGCAAATTTGTGTTCTGCCTTCCTCAGCCCTCTGATTACTTGCCCCAGCAAATAAAGCCCTGGTACCTGGGAGCAGAGGAGAACCTGGTGCTGGAGGGAGCTCAGGTATGAGAGTTGCCCCACCTGTATTTCTGGCTTTTGCTTCTCTATCCTGAGCCTCAGATTTTTTTAATCCAGTCATCTGGTGGTATAATCTCTGAGAGGCTATTCAAGGCTATCTCTGATTTGTTTGCTGACTCAAGTCATTAATTGAGGATTTGCTTTTGGCTTCTCCAGTTAGCTCCACTGATAACCTTGACCCGACAGGCATGTGTTTCATGAATATTAAAGCCAGACTTGTTGGTTTCTAGTCTGAAATCTTCCTTGCACAGTTAGGACTCCACGTCCCTTCAGCCAGACCTTCTGCAGAGGCCAGTCAAAGCTGCTGAACTATTTCACAGTGCTGGAAACTCCACCTGCAAACTGGGTATTTTGCTGCCCCTTTTTCTTGAGCACTTGTTACCCAAATTTTTTGTGTTGAATTTCATGTGATAGTTACCTGCTGATAGCATTAAGTCTGCTTGTTTGCCAGCCACAGATAGCTTAAGCACTCATACTTTTATGATGCAACCCCTGTTAATTTGCTGACTAGTGCTGTATCAGAAATTGCTGCAGTTCTCCATGACGTGTATGGCATCTGATGTTTCCTTGTAAATATCCTGCAGACTGTCTGCAGGAAGTGCATCTGCTCTGCTGAGCAGGGGCTGTTACAGGGGCTGGTGACTCATCTTCCTAGATCCATGATTAGCCACCTACCCTCTGGCCCAGGCACTGGGAGCTGCAGATGCTCTTTGGAGGTCAATATTAACTAATACATTTGTGGTTGTTCTTCAGCCTCCATGCTTTACAAGTTTACAGGGAAGGAGTGGCATTCCAGCTCTTTAACAGTGAACTTTGCTTCCCACTCTGGTATCTGGAGGCTGTTCTTTGCATCCAGGGCCAACAGCTGCTCAGTGGCTTGGCTCACTTCTGCAGGAAGAGTTGGGTTCTCCCCCCACCCTTGCACTGCAAAATATGCACAAGCTCATTGCTCTCTGGATTTTGGCTAGATAATAATTTTAAAAATGGCTGGAGCAGAGCCTTTTGGGAGCACAGTGATGTTAAGGAGAAAAGGGAGACTTCCTGTGCTTGGATCAGTGGAGACCTGGCTCTGCATCTACAGCAGTGCACACAGAGGGACAGCAGGGGTCATTAGGCCCAGTTGTTCTTAAAACAACACTTTAAAACTTTTTTCCTGCTTTCTGGGAAGCAGAGCCTTTATTTGCAGGGCATCTCAGGTTCTTCCCAAAACTCTGACTCACTCACTATCTCACTATATTGGCATGCTGGAAGGCTCCATAAAAAACGCTTAAGGAGGCATTATATTAAAGTTTTGGGGGAATGAGATTGTAGGCCCCATGACTGATTAAAATGGATGGATTTCCTTCTGGCATGCTCTCTGTGCTCTGTCAGAAGTACTGCCTCCTGGGGCAGTGCTCAGTGTGGTACAGAGAGGAGGTAGGAGCAGGGAGCTCTTTGGTGACAAAGCCAGCATGTGGTAACCTGCACTGCTTTGGTTCTCAACATCTGGTTGCTCTGGAGGGTTATCAAACTCTCCAGAGGTTTTTTTTTTACAGAAAAACTGAAACCTTTCAATCTCCCTCCTATTTCAAAGTTCAAGTTTACTCTGGGATTTTTGGTTTTTTGAACAGCAAAATGTAAATTTCAGTTCTGGGCACTCCCTAAAGCTTTGCACCTTTACTGGTTGTCCTTTCTGCTCTAGGAGATCTCTCCCAAGGGTTGAGTTTATCAGTTTGGAAGCTGAAAAGGACCATACTGCAAACTTCTGGGTTCCTTGACTCTCTAGTGGTCATTGTGCTCCTAGAGGGTGCCCAGGACCTCTCTCCATGGAGAACAGGAGTTCTGAAATTTCCAGTTACCCTGGAAACTGCTCATACTGGTTAACCCTTAGTGGGAAACAAAATGAGTTGTGTACTAAAATGCACAATTCAATGAACAAAATACCTGCAGATAAATATAAAGAAGAGACTGTGGTAGGCCCTGCTTGTATTCTTAGTTTAATGTTAAGATTTCCTTCTCTTTGTCAGTGAAAGAGCTGTCAAGATGATTATATGGCTGAGTCCTCTGATTCCTCTTGAGGTTTGTCATTGATGAAACTTACTCTGGTCAGGCTTCGCTATTTTGTTGCCTCTGTTTTCTTATGGGATTTTCCATTCAGGTTTAATTCCCTTAAGAGGTTTCTTGTGTCTGTCTGGAGTGTCAGAACAGAGATGTTGGTTTCTAGAGATGGGTGGTAAAGACAGGCAGTCAGTGGTGATGGGGATGGAGGGGTTTTGTATTTGCCTGCCCTTTGCAAGTAGTTTGCTAATTGTCTCTAAAGATGAGTGTTCCACCTGACAAGTTATTTTGGTAAAACTTGTCTTGATCCTTAACTGGAAGGAGAAGGAAAGCTTTTGGCCATGTGTGTGGGCAGTACTAGCAGTGTGGTGGAGGAGGAGAGGAGGGGACTGCACTGTGAACCCTTTTTAATCCATAGTGCGCAGAGAAATTTATGAAAACTCAAGCAGGAGAACAGGGAGCATCATCTTACTGGCTCTTGATAGCAACCAAGCAGGTTGAGGGATGGTTGAGCCCTGAGTGATGACCACTTCATAGCCCTGAAATTTGGATTGCTAGGATGGAGCTGCCTATGATCAAGAGCCTTCAAGGGATTATTTAAATTACTGTACGTTCTACTCTGCTGTTAACTGGGGAGGAGCAAAGAAGATAAAGGTAAGCAAAGAAGAGGTGAAGGGTTGTTCAGAAAAAGGAGATTTGTACTCATAAGAAATGCAGGCAAACAGTTCATCTGACTGAAAGAAGAGGTCTTCCCATGGGGCACAGGAGAGGTCAGTTGTCTGGCTAAGATCTTTCAAAGTGCAGGACAAGTGCTTTGGGACCTGCTGAAAGCATTGCATGCAGACAGTGGGTCTGCAGTCTTTGAAGTAAAGTAAAATTATGTGAAAACCCTCACTTTTCATAAAAGAAGTAAGATTTACCATGGACCCTTGAGTTGTTCTTTGGGTCACTTGTCTATGAATATACCAAAACAAACCTTGGGGTTATTTATTATATTGATGTTACAGTTCTAATTGTGATTTTTGCCTGGTTCTAGTGACTCATTGTTTGTACGGTTTCTGAATTGACTGAGGGGTCCTCATGTTTCACCTGTAAACCCTTTCCACAGAGATTAAGGGCTGTCAGAGCAAGGACACCCATATGCAGATGCATTTATAAGTAATTTTTTGAAAGTGCAGTGCTAGAGCTACTTCAGTCTGTTGCAGATGGAGTCATCCACTTCACTCATAAGAGAGAAGCAACAATGTGTTGCTATAAAGCAGTGAGTTAATGCAGTTCAACAAATGTGAATGTGGCAGTGGTTCATCAGGGTTCAGTGGGAAGATACACTTCATTATTTAGTGCATAGAGGATAGAGTGAGAACTGTGGAGGAGACCCTCCTGTTGAGTCATGAGGTTCAGAAAGGACTCCTTTGTATTCCAAACTTCTCAGAGGGGAGTTCGGGTACGGATAGTTTCAAACAGCCCCAGACCTTTCAGCAGTTTACATCTAAAGGATTGCATGTGCACTGTCAGTGCTTTAAATCACTTAGCTAAGACTTCAAGCATGCTAATAATCACCTACAGACCATGGGTTACAGCAAGGAATTTGAGGAGCGACCTTGAGAGGTATCCCTGCTCAAGGGGAGCAGCTGGGATGCAGTCTGTAGCCATGCAGGAAAGCTTAACAGGCCCTGGGCTGCCCACTGCTTATGGAGTGTGATGATTGACTTGTGTGGACCAGCAAGGGGCCTGGGTCACTGCTCCTGGCAGCCCTTGACTGCCACATTGCCATCTGTCCCCCAAAGTCCAGAATAAACTGGATTCAGCCATCACAGCCTCCACTGGTGAACATGGCCTGAGCTAATTGAAACTGGAGAAGAGCAGTTTTGAAGCTGTATCAAAAAAGAAAGATTCTAACAGGAGGGATAAAGCTCACGTAGGGTTTGAGATTCACCTGTAGGTTTGGAGACAGGGCAGGATCTCATTTAGAATGATCAGTCATTTATAGTTGTTTCTACTGAACACCAGTGAGACACCTCCCATTGCTGCAAATAGGAATAGGGTCATATCCAGAGGGAGTTTAATGCCTTTCCTTCTGGAAATGTGTAATTACTGCCATTAGCTTGTTTGTGGACTAGTGCCTTTGCTTGGGCTGTTTCCAAAACTGGAACTGAAGAGGGAGACATCTCACCATGTTCATGTATTTTAATGAAGGCACTTCAGTGCTTCATTCTTTTAATTGTCTGCCAATTAATTTTCTCAGAGCTGTTACCCAGAGCTGTGCAGCTCAAGTTTTGTGCTGTTGTACTTAAGTTACTCTTTGACCGTGGTCAGGTAGATGGAAGTCAGAATGCTTTCAGTCAGTTGTGTAGTGTTTGCCCAGAGGAAATAGGGACTGAAGACACAGTAAAATTAGAAAGCTGTTGTTTTCTAAATACCATTAAAGTTATTTTCATCTTCTTGCAGCCATTTTTATCCAGACCCTGGCAAGCTTTCTGTAGATTAGGTCCTTGAAAATGCCCTTTGCATCACTCCAATTCCAGCTATTTTTTTTTTGCTTGATAAAATCATATTTGATGTTATAAAGCAGTTATTTTAAATCCCCTTTTAATTTATTTGCTGTGTATTTACTTCATCTTAGCAGATTTGAAGCTGAAGACAGACTATTTTGTGCTTTAGTCCGATTTTATCTTGCACCTTTGTGGGAGTGTGGTGCTTGTGCATCTTCAAAAGGCAGTTTTGTGATTCCACCACTTTATGTGCTTCTGCAAATGGGCTGCTCAAATGCCTCTTCTTCTCTACCCATGGAACTGTTCTTGCTGAACAGTAGCTGAGTACTAACAAATTTACTTGAACAGCCTGGAATGTGCACAGGGCTCGAGGGCTTGTCATGTGACATGACCTGCAGCAGCACAGGGGCAGCCTCTTGGCTTCCAAGTGCTCGGCCTCCTTGGGAGCCTGCTGTCCCCCCCAGTGTGCCATCAGACTAAGGGCCAAGCAAGGCAGGAGAACCTGCTTCCGTCATCCTGAGCTTTCAGGAGCTCAGCAGTGCACAGCAGAAAACTTACAGGGCACTGCAGTTTGAGTCCCTGCTGCACCCACCACTCGTTTTGTCAGTCTCCTACTGAGTATGTCGAAGGAAAGGAAAAACTGAGTTTCACTTTTAGGCCAGTGTCTTTCTTTGGCATACCTTTGACCATACAGTTCTTGGGATCAGTGACACTTCCTTCTACATCAATGCTCAAACTCCCCAAGACTGAAGGGGCATTTCCTCCTCGTGCATTCGGCGCCTTGGGAGCAAATAAACCATAAAACCATAAACCATAAAAGAAAAGCTGATGGCACGTGGTTGTCTGTGCACAAATACCACAGAGTCCTCTTCTTAAAATGGGAAGTCATTATGTTTGACTGTCAAATGTAGTCAGATGAGCTGGACAACTCAAGTCTGTTGCTCTGAAATCTAGGACTCATGCCAGATGACTTTGTATTTTCACTTCTCCCTGTCATTCAAGACCTTAAATTTTAATGATTCAAAACAAGTTACTGGTTATCTAAGCCTACTGTTTACAAATGGAGCAAGTGTATCTTTCATTTTTAAAAAAGCCAGGATCTGAGAAGGATGGAATCGTGCGTCAGGTGCTGTGGAAAATAGAGACTTTTGTTCACAAACAAAAAGAGCTGCACTAATGATCATGTACTGCTCTGGTTTTGAGACTCTTCAGAAAAGAGTTGTGCAGAGTTCTCTTCTGCTGCCATGAGCTGAGCTTTGGGAGTGATGGGAGCCTGGCAAGAGGAAGCCCAGCAAATGCATAGCAAATGTGCCTTTTCCCAGCAGTGTGGTGCTGCTGGGTGAGGAGGCAGTGGTGAAGGAGCTGGGGGGAGGAGGAGGAGGTGCAAGGCAAGATGGCAGAGGCTGTTTTTGTAAGCCAACAGCCTAAGGAGGGCAGGCTAGAGGGGGGCATTGGAGGACATCTGGGACAGAGCAAGAGGGCTGCTGCCAACGTGCTGCACAAGTGCAGAATTCTTTTAAGCTGTAAAGGAAGAAGTGGAGACTGGAACAATGGAGGTTTGGGGCTGTAACTTCAGTGCAGACTATCTTGCCTCTTACCACATGTCTTGTGCTTGGGATAAAGAGATCTCTAGGATTATATGGGATACTGCTGCTGGCGTTTCCAGCTTTGAGGGTCAGAAAGAGAATTAATAAATCTTCTTATGCTGGTAAAATTTGAAATGAGTGAGAACTAAATCCAAGCGGTGTAAACCAATGTAAGGCATTTTGGTTGCTCCTTACTAAATCAGATGTGTCTTTGTCTTTGTTGTTTGTTTCCCCATCTGGCACCAGTGGAAGGTGCCTCTGACACAGGTGTAAGTGAAGTCAAACAGGCTTTGCAGCTATACAGGCAATCTTAAGCATTTGTTAAGACCTATGGAAAATGTGTTGCAGCAGCTTAGAGGAGCTTAGGTAAGTGTGAGATGGGTTCAAAGACAGATCATTTCTGTTTCTACATAATGCAGAATTCAGAGGACTGATAGAGTCTGGACATGAAACCATGAAGTTTTGGGTAAGCCAAGGCACCAGGACTCAGACCTGGTGGCATTGTCCACAGTGATAGATAAGAAGACCAAATTCTTGTGTTGATGATGAGATGTCCAAAATACATTGGATGTGCCAGAGCTTTACATCTCAGTTGGAAGGTCTACACCTGGGAGAAGGAAGATGATCTGGTGTTATCTGTTGTGTGCAAAGAGGAGGGAGAAGCAGGAGTGAGGGTAGAGCTCTGCTCAGTTTTTATGGGCTGCTGTGGATAGGGGAAGTCAGTCATTTAAGGTCTAATACATCATATGCATTCCTACTGCCAATAATAACACAGGGTTTTGCTTTAATGGTTGGTGATATTAGAAGTAATTTTCCTGAATAAAATGTTCCATAACACCAAGTTACTTACTTTGTGCATGCAAAACTTTAATCTCTCTTGATTAATGCAAACACAAGTTAGCCTAGTTGTATTAGGCCCAGATTTTCATCTTGTTAAATACCTGCAAATCTACGTGTAGCTTTTCCACTTGCAGTGATTAATGACTTCAGCTCAGGCTTCCTCTAAAAATCTCCCCTGGCTTTGCCAATGAACGTGCATGGGCACGTGGCTGTAACACTTGTGATGTCTTACATCTGTCTCATACTTGTTCAACTAATTTAAAGTTCCTTACGAATTGATGCTAGATTTGAGTTAAGTGTGCTTGCAAGCAAAAGCTGAATGCAATGAATTAGAGGTTGGCTGAATTTGCAGTACATGTCATTAACAAACTGCTTGTCTCACCAGGTCTTACATTGTGTCTCTGTAAGGGTAATGTTATGTATGGTTTTTTGCTTCAAATATAATGTCAGAGTACATAGAAAACACCATTTTTCCTGCAGCTGGGAGGAATTTGAGTTAAAATTGCATGACAAAAACTACTTGTTGATGAATAGAAGAAAGATGGCAAAACTTCAAACTTGTATTTTATACCTGCTTCAGCCCTTTCCCTAAGCAGTTGTGACCATGTAAGGGCTGACTTCTCAGTGCTGCATTGACACCTGACCGTTCTGATGCTGTGTGTCAGTTTCCATTTAGGTGTTATCTGAAAATATTTGAATACCCTGAGGTATTACAGCCACACTTACATCCTTACAGTCACTGGATGTCATGCATTCTGAACAGATGTGTGTTTGCAGGCAGAAGCAGAGCTCTAGCAGCTCTATTCATTAACCTCCTGACAGCACATGGAAAGCAGGAGAGATTTTGCTGGTATTTGGAATGTTTTAGTTGCTATGAACAGTGGTGACGCATCAGAGAGGGAGAATTAGGTGATGCTGTCTTCTTTCTCTTCTTCTTTCAGTCAGCCCCTCTGATAGCTGCTTTGCTGTGCTATTTCTTTTCTCCCCAGGTTAATGTTGTGTTTCTCAATGTCAGCTCCGGTGGTTCTGAATATGCAGAAATTGTTATCAGGATTGAAAATGTTATCAGGACCATGGCACCTTTATTCTGTGTGCTTTTTTTTTTTCCTTCGGTGGGGGGAGGCTCTAAGCAACAGCAAAGTTACTGGAGCTGTCTGAAAGAGATTTTGCTTCCCTGCATATCCCAAATAATCACAAAATTGGGTTTTAGTAGAAGGATTTAAATAAAATTACAGGGATTTCATAGATCTCCAGGAAATGTAATGCTCATGGGGAACGATGGTGATTGGCTGACTTATTACTTATGCAGGTGAAGCCTAATCAGGGTTTTTTTTCCTCCTGCAGTTCTTCCCATACATCCTTCTGCTTGTTGCTATCCTGCTGTATCTGCCATGTCTGTTCTGGCGCTTCACTGCAGCACCTCACCTTTCCTCAGACCTGAAATTTATTATGGAAGAACTTGACAAAGCCTATAACAGGGCAATCAAAGCTGCTAATAGCATTCGAAGTGGAGACCCCAGGGACCCTGCTGACTTGATTCCAGCTGCTAATGAGAACTTGACACAGAGGTAAGTTGTTGGGGCTTGGCGTTCTCTGCTCTTCGAGTTCGTAACAGGTGTGACATCTGTACCCACTTAGAAATTCATTGCAAAAGGTTTGAATGGTGACGTGGCACAATTTTAAGTTCGGTTAAAAGAAAGAAGATATCTGAAATGATTACTTTGGCCCTTGGAGCTGGAACTTATCTTTTTCCAAAGAATACATGTAATGAGCTCTTCAGATTACTTATTACCTGAGATGTTCTGATTTCTTTAGTTGCAGTAGGTGTGAAGTAGTTTTTCCCACCACAGTGTAACAAAAGAGATACTTCAGTCCTCAGTTCTCAATGTTCTTGACAGTCCCTTGCACGCTGTCAAGTTGCTTGTCATCTCCTGTTCTTTAAGATCTAGGTTGTGCAAAGCTTCTGATCAGAAAAATGGTTAAAAAACCCAAACATCAAAACCCACAAAAGCGACCCCCTCCCCGTGTGACCAAGTTGGTGCACTGCTCCAACCAGATCCAGTTCCTGCTTCCCTGTAGGTCAAGGGTACCTGTTTCTCTGTGTGTGTGGGCTTACAAGCAGTGCAGCAGTCTTAGGTCTCTGTGAAATGTGGAGTTAGGTCTGGGCAAGTAAAAAGCCTTCTGGTGTTCTGTTATTGAACAAGTGCTTGGAGGGTCTGCTTTTCTGCATGGATTTGCTTACTGCACCTGTTTTGTACTGGAAAAGAGCAAAAATATTTTGTTGCTGTGAGGGCTATACTTTTTTTTCCATTTTCCAGTGTTTGAACTCTTTTGTTTCTTAAGTGAATTTTCTGTATTAGAGTGTTGATATTTTTCATTTATCTGCTATTCTATTGGATTTCTACTGACTTCAGTAAGAGGATGTGAACATGTTGGAGTGAGTCCAGAGGAGTATTATTAAGATGATTAGAGGGATGGAACACCTCTCCTACAGATACAGGCTGGGAAAGCTGGGGTTGTTCAGCCTGAAGAAGAGAAGGGTCCAGGGAGACCTTAAAGCACCTTCCAATACCTAAAAGGGATATACAAAAAAGACTGGAGAGGGGGTTTTTAGAGGGGCAAGTAGTGACAAGATAAGGAGGAATGGCTTTAAACTGAAAGAAAGTAGGTTTAGATTAGGCATTAGGAAAAAATTCTTCCCTGTGAGAATGGTGAGGCTAGCGCAAGTTGCCCAGGAAAGTTGTGGATGTCCCAACCCCTTGAAGTGCTCAGGGCCAGGTTGGATGGGGCTTTGAGCAACATGGTCTAGTGGAAGGTGTCTTTGTCCATGGCAGAGCATGGGCTTTGGTTGGAAATAGATGATGTTTAAAGACTCCTTCTAATGCAAACCATATTGTAATTCTATGATTTTAAGAAGGTTTCCAATCTTTTATCTCATTTGGAGTGCTAGGTTTTGTTGATATTTGGGGTAGGTGAATGTTGCAGCATCTGATCTATATGATTTGATGGATTGGTTTTTTTCTCTCTTTTTCAGTTTGTGGGAAATATCCGAAAGCTACTTTAAATACCCAATTGTGGAGCAGTACCTGAAGACAAAAAAGAATTCCAAGTGCTTGATAATGAAATACATCACGTGCCGTTTGCTCACACTAGTAATTATTTTCGTTGCGTGCCTCTATCTGGGCTACTACATTCGTCTCTCCTCTCTGAGTGATGAGTTTCTTTGCACTATCAAAACTGGGATCCTTAAGAACGACACAACTGTCCCAGAAGTGGTTCAGTGCAAGCTTATTGCCGTCGGTGTCTTCAAGGTACTCAGCTATATTAACCTGATAGTCTATCTGATGGTGATGCCCCTGGTAGTGTATGCAATGTTTGTTCCATGGAGGTGGAATTCAGGAGTTCTCAAAGTGTATGAAATCTTGCCAACTTTCGATGTTCTGAAACTTAAATCAAAGCATTTTGATGACTTAAGCCTTTACCTCCTCTTTCTTGAGGAAAACGTGAGTGAACTTAAATCATTTAAATGCCTTAAAGTGCTGGAGAACATTGCAGTTTCTGAGAAGTTTGATGTCATGCAGCTTTTGGTAAACCTTGGTACTATTAAGACTGATACCATAGATGGGAAGCCAGGGACCGCTGAGTTGGAGAAGCCTGATGAAACAATAACAGAAGAGCTGGAAAAAGATGCAACAGAGTTACAAGGTAAGCTGATCTAGATGTGTATTCCTACCAAAAGCTTATTAATATATTCTGTAAGGTAATGGACCTGCTTAGTCCTTGCTGTGCTGCCTGCTGTGTGAGTGCTAGAACCTCAAAGGAATGTGGTGGTGTAAGTCTGTGGCACAGCTGAACCCTGGGGTTTTTGTTGGGTTGGTGGTCCTTGCTGACGTCTCTGCTCTGGCACTATCAGGCTTCAGCTGTTTGAACTTTAATTGCCTAAGACCCCTGCATAGTAGGAGAGCTCTAGGGTGGGTTGTGCTTGAAGCAGCTCCAGTGAGAAAGCTGGTGGTTTCAGGACTTTCCTTCAGAAATTGGCTCCAAAGTGTAGCAACTGCTGCTTCTGCTTCTATTCAGGCTTTGGCAGAAGCCATGGGTGAATATAAAAATAAGTCTGATGCTCAGAAGTGCTGCTGGCAGAGGAATAGGAAATGACAAAAGAAGGGGAGTGGGACTGGGGTCAGTGAACATGCTCGTGTTCCTGCTTTCATAGAGAGCAAGGAAGACTGACCTTAAAGAGATTTTTATCAAAATGGTCCAAGTCAATCTGGGTTGGTGCAGTGGTTCTCTGGATATCTCATCAGTCTGTAGACATGGTCAGCTTGAGCACTCACTCATATACGATGCAGTCTAGGATTCTGACCTAAAAAATGTGGCATACCTTAATTGTGAAGCCAGTTCCTTCCTCAAGTGCAGAATTAGAGAAGCCAAGTATCCAGGGAGAGGTATAAACCAAAAGTGATGATGATTTAAAACATTTAGAAGCTTACCTGAGTATGTGAGCACAATGCTGAGAGAAAGCTAAAGAACTATTTTAAAGACAGAAAAAGAATAAATCTATTCTCTCTTCAAAAAGCTATGCCCTGTAATTAATAAAAAAGAAGCATCAGTACCCAGGGGTTGGCTCTTCCTGCACTTCAGTCAAGCAGTTGTGATAGGTTGAGATTTGGAGAAGGCAGCTTATACAACAGGAGAATTCAAAACAAACTAGCAGAATTCTTTTTGAACCAGAAGAACCCCTTTTGGCAGCCAGCTCTTGTGCAGCAGCTTGGTGTATTTCTGACAGCATATAGTTTTCCTTTTAAATCTGTCCATTTTTGAAATGACAGGTTTGGAAGTAAAATATAAAAGCCTAAGGTGGAGATCTGGGCTCAAGGAGCTGAAAAAGTTAACAGAAAATATGACTCATTTTTATCTGAAAGCAGAATTTTTGATTGTTTTCATCTCATGAAAACACTTCCAAAGATCTATTTTTGTCTAGATCATAACAAGCTATTGCTTGAAGCTCTGTTAAAATGGATTGCAGAAAGAAGCTGCTGTGTTTGTGACCAGCTCAGACTGGTGCAGCCCCTCTCCTTCTGCAGGCTCCAGACCCATCAGCAAAGCTTCACCCACACCTCATCATCTTTTCCTCTGTCCCTTGTGGTGTCAGCATGTTTTCTTAGGGGCTGTGTTAACAAACCAGTGGTAGGTGCTGGCTCTGGCAGAGCGATGTGCAGGGCACGCTGGTGCTGGGCGTGGGGACAGTGGGGCCAGCCCGGGACAGCCAGCAGTGCAGCACGGGCAGGGTGGCAGTTCCTTTGTGCACCAGAAGGTGCTGAGTGCTTTGATGGCTCTTTCTCTTCTAAAGCTTTGCCTTCTCTTCAGTTCTGACAGACCTTGGTGCCAGTGGCAGTGCGAATACGAGAGAAGACAAGAGACTTCGCCAAAGACTTGTAGATTCTTCCTGCTGATGCTTCCCAGCTGCAGGAGCCAGGAGCCCATTCCGTGGGGAGGCTCCTCCACTGCGCTCAGTGCAAGGTGCTGCTCTTTAGTGCAACGTTCTCAATTGCCTGACAGTCCCCCAGAGGCCAAACTGGTTTACAGACTATTTGTTGTAGAATAATCAGGAGTCGTGTGCCTGAGAAAGCATGTTGTACGCTTCTGTTATTTATTAAAAAGATCAAACCACACACAAGGAAGAGTAAGAACAAAACAATTCTGTCCTAAGTAACAAGTGATGTGCATTGAATGCTGTTGAAGCTGGCAGCTGGACAGATCTTGCTCCATGCTGGGCAGGGATGGGAAACATAACCCTGCAGGTAGCAAAAAAAAATGGCCACGTTGCATTCTGAAGTGTTGCTCTGCAGCAGTGGCCATCTCAGTTCTGGGGTTTAAGTAAGGTAGCTTTGGGCTCTCTGACCTGGAAAAGGGGGCTGGGGGTGGGGTTTTATAATGAATCTGGTTAATCTGTCCTGGATGGTGGCCGCCACTGGTACTGGCTGTGCCTTCATGGGAAAAGTAGAGGTTACTGTGTCCAGCCTGAGATGTCTCTGTTAGTCATCCCAACATTCATGTCTGGGATTACATACTTGACACTGGTGGAAAAGAGACTCCAAACAGTTTTAGTGTTAAGAAGGTACTGTAAATATTAGGGATTTTGAGTTTTCTATGTATTAATAAATTAATAATGTCTTAATAATGTTTTTACAAAATGATGTGTAAGCTAAGTGTTGGTTTAATTTTTATCCCTCAATTTTTTTGGTCTTAGTGTCTAATAAATCCGCCTTGGAGTTTTGGACTGAAGATCAGTGAAATTGGTTCTATTTTTGTAATGGTTTATTGAACTTGTTTTGTAATGTTTTTATGTGTAGAATTTTTCTCAGCGTGGTTGTAGTATCAAATGCAATACTAGTTGTGGTGTTTTCCAAACCACACTTGAGAAGACAAACTAACTTGTATTAAAGTAGCATCCAAATGCCTCAGCAGAGCCAAGCACCCAACAGCCAAGGTGAAGTAAATGCAAACACTATGAAAGGTTCTCCCCCACACACGTTGTGACTGTATTTTAATTAAAGATGCTTAAGTGTATTGGGAGACAAAAAAAGGGGGAGTGCTTGTACATAGGTTTGTTATCACACCATTTGGGGAGAGTAGAATTCAGCTTTCATGTCCCTTCTGCCCAAGACCTCAACCTTCACTGAGTATTAAAATGACCTGTCTTGAAGTATTAGATGGAAGGTGAGGTGGGTGGGGAGTGAAGCACCACAGTGGCAGTGTATATCTTTCACAAATGTGATATACTGACTTGTTTTTCTCTGTTGTCCATGCAAGTGAAATTACTTACCTGTCACCTGTTTCAAGTTGGCTTTTTAAACAAAGGAGGATTTCTTTTATAGCCAGGTAGGACTTCCAGTTTCCAGTTCCTTAGTGTCACCCACTTTTGTGCTCTGCTCTGCTAGCATTCTCCCTATGGCTGTGGATGAGGGGCACACAGGAGTAGCTGGTGTTACCATTTTTGCACAGAACTCTTTATGTGCTGCAGCAGATTTCAGAGATTGTGCCCATACTTGAATCCGGCAGCTGCTGTGAACGAGTGGATCTGAAAGTGCTACACTTAGGGCTACTATTACAAGAACTCTTCCATTTTCTTTTGGCTTTCAACCAAGACAAACCTTATTTTAACAGAAGTCTTTAAAGCCATAGTTTTATGCTACCTCTGCCCAGGACAGCAGCACAGCTGCAATCCTAATGTCTCTTGCATTACCAGCACAAAATAGGGCTGATGTTGGATGCTGGTGGTCCACGCTGCTGAATTTTACTGCCATAATTCTGCCACCAAGCCTATGATCCCTTTGACCTTTCCTAGATTCTGTCTGGCTATGCTGATGTGTTGCTGATGGTCCTTTGTATGTAGGCAGTGCAGGTGCACACTGTGCATTGTATGTCTTGGACAAGGAGCTATAGTGCAATACTAAGATTTTGTGATGTGGATGTGTTTGAACTGTTTGATGTAAGTATTCAGTCTTTAAAATTCAAAGCTCCTGAAAGCCACATGTTCATGTTTCATGTTGGATATGTACCTAACTTTTTACTAATTCCCCTTTTGTATTAAAAAATATGACTTGCTGCAGTGAATCTGTTGTTGTCTTCTAAAGTGTTCAATAAAATGCCTATCAATTCTCCTTGGTTATTAAAATAAAATCAGTTTTGTCAACTACAACAGCATAAGTGTCTGAAGGTTCCAGGAACAGTCACATGTTGCCATAGTGCAAACACATGTGGTCTGATGCTAAGCCCTGAGAAAACATTTTGGACCGTGGATATAATTCTGCTCTTTTTATTTTTGTTCTCATGAAATTGTCAGAGCAACAGAAAATGTCAGCACATGATAAATAGCACATCCTCTATGTAATTTACTATCTACAAATTGGCCACAGTGTCAGCTGTGTCTTTCAGCTGAATCTTCCTGTTCTAAGATGTGTTTCTGAACTGCCCAGCTCAGTTCTACTTATATTTTCATGGCGCTGCTCCTGCTGTGTTTTGCCATTTTCAAACAATGGGCTGAATGCCAATTTAGGCCTTATGGAAAAGAGTCCATCTTCAGCCCCTTCACCACTATGCTCTTTTAAATATTCTAAATATTCCAGAAAGTAAAATGGCAATGTCAAGGTTCAGGTTTGATCCATGCCATTCCTTCTTGTCCATTCTCTCTCCACACTTGGGTATTAATAATTCTCTAAATGTAGGAGAGTTGCAACTAGTTCTTCTGCACATGCTTTGCCTTTCAGTGGCTCTTGTGAGATTTAAAACTTGTGATTTAAACTGCAGAGAACAAGTAAAATATTTATTCCATTAGCAGATGGTGTGCCTCTAAAAGCAGCTGTAATCCATTGTTTTTCTATCTCTGGATGTTGTCAGTCACTTTTAGAATAAAGATATATATTTTAGGTCCATTTTTTTTTCCTTATGGGGAACAGAGGATATTTTAATAGCAACTTTGATTGTTAGTTTAGTGCCTAAGCCTAGAGCCCCATTAACAAAGGATGTCCTGACTGCACTTTGTGAACAGAAAGACAGAAATTGGGTTGTGAGTGGTTTTCTGAAGATGGAGGTGGTAAGAGGGATTTAACCCCCAGTACAGGCACAGGTGAGTCTGTCACAGAAGTGGGGAAGAAGCAAAGTTGTGTCATGGGAATAATCTTTCCTAGGAATCTTTTCTTTGAGCACCACTTTGCACACACCACGTGAGAGTGGCACAAATGAAAACCTAGCTGTAGATTAGGGGCAGTTTGGTGTTTCTGTCATGCAGGCTGTGTGGCCAGAAGCTCCAGAAGACTGCTTTACTCATAATGGAATATTTGACTTAAATTACTAGAGTAATGATAAGAAGTAATTTCTCCTATTAACCATTAAAAAAGTATATTTCTGAAGTGACACAATGTAATGAAAACAGTATGACTTTTTATCATATATTCAAACATCTGTTTGGTTCATGTCATGTTATCAACCCTCCCCTGAAGGACTGTGACAAAGAACTCACACTAAAACACTATTTAATCTTTATAGGTAGTAAAATTTGCATCTTCTCTTGTTTCTTCAGATTCTTTGATGTGAGTAATCTCAAACTTTTTATAATCACTGAGATTAACCAAACACCTCCATGCAAACAACATTCCTGGCCGACAATGAACTCCCACCCAGCCCAGGGGCTGCTGAGTCAGATTCTTGCTTTCCCCACAGAGTCCAGGGAAAGTGCTAGGTGCCTTGGAAGGCATTTGAATGCGTAAGCAGTCCAGGGATGAAAACAGCCTGGGCTCACTCTGCTTGTGCTACCTTTGAATTGCTTTAGCTCTTGCACAACTTACAAACTTCATGTGCCTAAACCAACAGTGGTGAAATCTCCCATCCAGCAGCAGAGGAACTGTGGGCTTTGTCTGCTTTTTCCCTCTTTTCTGAACTCAGCTGGGATGAGAGAAATCTGTGCTGCTGCCCAGCTCAGAACAAGGACTCTCAGCTGGGAATCTGAGCTGCAGGATCAGAAGCAGAGCCTAAGGCTACTGTCTGCCTCTCTTGGAATGTGTTTGCACTGCTGAACAGGAATGCTGGATACAAAGTTCAAGGGTTTGGCCCTTGCTGTCCTCCCTGTTCAAGTGTCACATCATTCCCAAGCCCTGTCTCAGGACTTCTTCAAGACAAATTCTGGGCAAATAGCTCACTTCTAGAGCATCTTCCAAAAACCACTAGGGATGAGACCATGAAAATTTCATTATTACCACCCTACATGTCCCTCTGACATATTCCACCAAGTTTGTACCTTCAGAGGCTGATGACATACTTTTAGAGCATCTGAAACAAGTCCTTATCTTCATGTTATTAAAAACTTGTGATCTCAGACAGACCTCTGTCACATCATCCTGTTTTTAACTGGAAAAAAGCCTACCAAAAAATGTAACTATGGCTTAAAATCCTTATATCCCTGTGACCTCAGGGGCTAAAAGTCAAGCACTTGTACCACCACATATCTGCTCTGGATGGACCTAACCCCACATGTTGTGAAAATAAGTAAGCTGACACCTTAGAGCCAGGAATCATTTGTTAGATCTTCAGTTATTTAATTGGTGCCCTAGTTTCATCTGGGATACAGTTACTTGTTTCTTAGTAGCTGGCACAATGCCATGTTTTGGACTCAGTACAAAAATAATACTGATAACACACTGATGTTTTGGTTGTTGCTGATCAGTGCTTACCATAAGCCAAGGACTTCTCAGTTTCCCAAGCTCTGCCAAAGAGCAGGTGCACAAGAAGATGGCAAGAGATGTGGCCTGAACAGCTGACCCAAAGTGGCCAAAGGGATATTCCACACTCAGTTTACAAACGATGGCAGTTGGCCAGGAGGCACTGATTTGTTTTGTAGATAAAGGCAATTTTTTTCCTGGTCAGGACATTGTGATGATCACTGGATTCACCTCTGCCTCTCTAACTATCATTAAATGGCTTTGAGCCTAAGGCAAGAGGTGGAAAGTTTAGTTGCACCATGACTCAGAAGTCTTCAAATTTGCAAGCCACAGGACAGGCTATGTGGGACATTGCACCCAGAAGAAAAAAAGATGGGCCAAAGAATTTCCCTGCTTCTTTAATGCCAGTCCAGACCTTCTCCCAAGCCCACTGTGCCACCCCCAGGAAGGAGCAGGGGCTGCCCTTCAGTTGGGCTGTGCAGGATGGGGAGAGCAGAGGAGGATCCCATCCTCATTACCCTTCCATGGCACAAGATCAGGAATGAAACAGCACGTCACCAGCTGCCAGCACTGGACACCGAGGCTGTGGGAAGGCACAGCACTTCCAGCCAAGCCTCCAAGAGCTGTAGGGTGGTGTAGGTGCCTTCGTGGGTGCAGAGCGTTCACAGCCCGCTGCCCCGACACCAGGCTGGCAGACTGCGTCAGCAGGGACCTGGCTGCGCTCTCACCAGCACTCAAGAGCTTTCTGAATAAGGCAGATGTGAACAATAGTTATTCTCAGTCTCCTGGGAAACTGCTATTCTAAAGCTCTCTGTGTGTCCACATGTAGTTTCTAGGTCAGTTTGCTTAGAGGACTAAGACATCCCTGGAGCTCTTGAAACAACTGAGTGCACGCACGGGTCATAGCTCAGTGCTGTGCAGATGTACCTGTTCACATCCCAGAGCTGTACAGCTTCATGCAGCTGTTGCTAAGCCCAGCATAAGCTCCCTTCAAGGTAGCTTCAGTGCACAATTGTATCCTGAAATTTGGAACAAGCAGACAAGCCTGTAGCCAGCAATGATATCATGGTCTTGCGGAGCGATCCATTCATGACTTCTATGCCATTCATAGCCAGACCCTTAATCGTGATCTACCCAAACTGCATCCAAACACATCTTGAAGTTTCACGTTTAATATGCCCCCTAAAAAATATTCATGAGATATCCTGAGTTGGAAGGGACCCATGAGGATCATTCTGGCCCTGCATGGGACACTCCAGGAATCACACCCTGTGCCTGACAGTGTTGTCCAAATGCTCCTTGAACTCTGTCAGGCTTGGTGCTGAGACCGCTTCCCTGGGGATCCTGCTCCAGGGCCCAACCACCCTCTGGGTGAAGAATCTTTTCCTGATATCCAGCCTAAACTATCCCAGACTCAGCTTCGTGCCATTCCCTCGTGTCCTGTCACTGGTCACTAACGAGAAGAGATCAGTGCCTGCCAGATATAAAAACCATGTTTGTAACCACAGGTGGTGGCTAGTTAATATATTCATTGAAGAAATTAGAGGTTTGTGCTTTCCAGAAAACTGTGATTTTGAAGTCTCTGGAATCTCCCAGCACTTCTTCTATAAGAAGGGTGGAAGTAAATAAACACAGCTTGGAGATGGTGTCTGATATCCTTTGAAAATGCCAGAGAGACAATGGAATATTATTCCTGGAGTTACAGGATAGTGCTATATTTAAAGCAGCTGCCTTTTCATCTCCATCAGCAGAGAGGAGAAATTCATCCTACATTGACAGGAGAAGAGGTGAGCTGCCCTGCAGTTAGAAACCACACCAACCAAAGCTTAAGTGCCTTTCTTCAGTGCAGGAGAAATTTGTTATCTTTTCCTTGCGTGATCTCAGTGTGCTTCGAAGACCTGTCCTCCTTTTATGTGTAAAAGCAAGGGGTGGTTGGTGGTTTCAAGGATTTATTTTCCCCTGAGTGCTATTCAGAATAGCACAAGCTGCAAAATACATCATGGCATTGTCTGTGTTCCCTTGCAAGGTCTCTGCATCTTTCTATGCAGAGAAAATGAATAAAACACTAGGAAAACACACGCAATGCCTCCTGTGCAGATCTCCTGCAATGAACAGCTGTTCAGTGCCTTCTGCAACACCTCCCAAATCCAAAAGAGATAAAAAACTCCAGCTACAGCCGGCAAACACACAGCAAATGGAAAATTGAAGATAATCTCCACTCTGTACACGTCTCATTTTATCCACATTTAGATCCTCCCTTCACACCCACCAAGATGGCATCTGAGTGCAGTTTATGCACCAATGGCTGTATTAGAACTTTAAAAGAACCCTCTGGTCTGCAAGAGAGATGGGGTAGAATGTAAAAATACCCATGAAGCCTGGATGCCCAAGTTAAATTGCCCAGAGTGTAATATTTTTGGAGTATTTTGCATCATACTGCACTTTGTGTGCACAGAACACACCCCCCCCCCCCCCCCCCCCACTGATTTCAGCAGCACTGGTGAATGCCAAATGTCTGTCCAGAATCCCAAATCAGACATTAAGAAAATGAGAAATAGCTAATTATTTGAAATTACGCTGTACCACTTTAAGCACATTGTAGCACACACAATGTACAATGTACAGTTTCCAAGGACACCATTTCCAGGGCTTTAATCATGTCCCCCTCTTCCATGCTGTCCAAGTCTCTCTGAGGCTTGTACCTCTGCTGGCCACCAGCCACCTGTTCATTCCTGGACAGGTTCCTGAAGTTCACTGTCCAATCTATCTCTTCTTCTCCTTTTATCCAGTCCATCCCTCCTGATCCTTTGATTCAAATCAAATGGCTTCATCTTCTTGCATCCCCCCTTGTGCCCAGATGCAAGATTGAGCAGAGCCTGGAGGAGAAAGGTTTGCTACCCAGTGCAGGGCTGCAGGATGCAGAGCTGTAACTGCAGGAGCCTCACTCAGACTCACCAGCAGCATTTGAGAGGACATTTGAGGATTTTGCCTACTGGAGTTACAGCAGTGTTCTTCATATATAGCAGGATGACAACTGCACTCAAAATCTGTGAATCTTAAGATGTTTCCTTCAGCTTCAGAAAGGACATCTTACTGAGATGTATTTGCTATTAAAGTGCTGGATTCTGCTGCCACTGGAATGGGGAGCATGGTTCACAAGCTCTGCACAATTGAGAAAGAATAGAATAGAATAGAATAGAATAGAATAGAATAGAATAGAATAGAATAGAATAGAATAGAATAGAATAGAATAGAATAGAATAGTTCATTTGCAAGGGACCTACAGTGATCATCCAGTTCAACCCCCTGAACAATTCAGGGCTGATGCATCGCAAGTGTTGAGGGAAGAAATGGGACTTGGTATAAGGAGTCAAAAATCTGCACAAGGCTTCAAATTATTTCAGAACTGTAAGTTTATTACAGAACACTGAGAAAATCAGCTTCACTTTTTTTTTTTTTTTTCCATTTATAATAAGATTTTTCTCACTTCACTGTTGAATGCTGCCAGTTAAATGTGGAATGGGTCATCCCGGTGTGATGTTCAAGCTAATTTCCACAGCACAAGGAAGCATTGTTTTTCTGTGCAATATAAGGTACAGGTTTTGGAACACCATTTTTTTTCTTATTCAAACCCATATTTTCTTCTGCTGAGAACATTAAGTTCTGAAATCTACTTCAGGCACTTGGCAGTCATGAATTTTCTTAGCCACTCCAAATAGGACACATCTCAGCTATCCTTAAATGCACCAAAATTGTACAACCAGAGGATAAGTTGCAGACAAAGGTTCCATTCTTATTATTTGCTATCAGAGATACCATCTCTTCTCTCAAAGCAGTTAATTTATGAACTGGTTCCAGAGAGCTAACATCCTAGTTGGAATTAAATGTTCCAAATGTCTGAAGTGACAAATTGTCATGGTTTGATGCTGGCACAATGCCAGTGCCCTCATGAAAATATATTTTCCCTAGTACACAGGAGCTTTACAGGGTAAGAGAACAACATTCAAAGGCAAGTTAAAAATTTAAATTGTGTGATCCTCTAGCTGCAACTTGACAATGATGAAAAGATGTTTTGATAAAGGGTTCTAGCCCAAACCCACAATAGCACTTAATTATCCATTCTCCAACCGTGAATGTTATGTCCAACTTTTCGTATGTTTTTTGGGTTTAGTTATCTATTTGAAGAAAAACATGTACTTACTTGAAGAATAGGCATCCACTTTTCTTTAAATCTATCTTAGAAAAAGTGCCTGTGATGTAAGAGGCTCCTATTTATCAACGTCTATTATAATTTCAACTTCTGTAAGTGTATTTAAACACACACACACAAAAAAATAATTATGGAATAGATCTGTTCATTCATTTTGAACAGGTCTTGACTTTTCAGACCCCAGTTTAGAAAGATTGCTTTCCTACCCAGTTGCTCTGGATCTCAGACAGCAACCTAAAGGTCTAGACCTCAACCAATTCCATGTTGCTACGAGGAGACTCAGGAAAGGGGAAGGGATATCTGATGTGGTGAGTCTGTACTTTAAGTACCAGCAAAACACAGAGTCCTAGTTCTAAAAAGGCTTAATCATGCAGGCATCAGCAACACACATGCAGAGATCCCCATCCTGCGAGCCAGTCCAAAAGTCACCTTGACAAAGACGAAAGTTCCTTCCTGGGAAGAGTTAACTTTCTCCCCTCTAGGGTCTCTACACCACTGTCATCAGCCTGCATCAAACATGCAGCTCTTTCATACTGCCTCCTGCAGAACCTCCTTCTTGGTTTTATCACCTGTTGTGTGGCCAGGGCTCCACATCTTCCCAGCTTTTAGCTCTTGCCAAATCTATGCACAGTCCATGGCCACCGTTTAGCTCACAGCTACTATTGGCTCAACTGCAGAGATGTCTGTCTTTCCTGACTGGATGGTGGAGGATGGTGGAAGGACATGGGAAGCCTGCAACCTCTTGAAGTTGCCATTTTCTGGCCAAGCCAGTCGGTAGGATGGGACTGTGGAGGGAAGCCTCTGCTCCGTGGGCCTGGGGGCTTTTCTACACATGTTGAGCAAAGCCTTTAGTTCCGATCGGAAGCTGTCATTGAGCCAGCAGTAGATGAAGGGGTTGTAGCAGGTGCTGCTCATTGCAAACCAGTGGAAGGCGAAGTACAGGGCGTTGTTGGTGTGGATGGTCTGGCTGGAGAGGAGGACGACGTAGCAATTCAAGGGGAACCAGCAGACTGCGAAGAGGACGACAACGAGCATCAGCATCTTGATGGTCTTCTTGTTCTTTTTGCGAAGGACAAAGTACTGCTCGACGGTGACGTCCCCGATGACGTTGCGCAGCCAGAGCTTCTTTGCCACTGTCACGTAGGCAGCGGAGATGATCAGAAGGGGCAGGACGTAGAGCAAAATGAAGGTTGTTAGATCAAGGTACTTCCAAAAGAGATCAGCGGGCTCAGGGAAATCTGGCAGACACAGGCACCGGGTGACATCCTCGCTGCAAACGGAGAGATGGGACAGGATGAGAGGCACATATGGCCAGGCACGGCGGGATAAGTACATCAGAAACAAGGAGGCAGCTGGGAGAGGGCTCCTGCCACGGGGCCTGAAAGCAAACTCTGTTTATCTCACAAATGTCACAGCTGAGCAGAGCTCTGCTCTTCAAGGATCTAAGCCATGGAACAGCCAGTGAGCAATGTGGTGATAATTTCTTATGGGCATTCATGACCTTATGATAATTTTATGAATTTCATCAATTACTAAATTTCCAGCTGCGTATAAGCAGTTTTTTATTTTCTGTCCTTTGGCAAATAGGAACACATTCTCTGCAAATATTAAGGACCTTTCCCTCATTAAAGCACTTTCCAAATACTAAGGCTCTTGACAGCTGAGACAGATTTACATACTTTCCTGTGGTGAAAGACTAGATTAAAACCTGTTAGATTTTACTGGGTTTCTGTTTGGTTGGTTGGTGGGTTGAGGTTTTTTATTTCCCATTTCTGGTCTGCCCAAACAGGCCAGAATGGTATATGGCATAAAATGCCAGTGTATAGAAGTAAAGGGTCAAGCCAAATCCTCTAACTTCTTAGCCTGTTTTGTGTGGTTAGTGGAACAGAATAAAGATACATTATTTAAGAATAAAAAGGACAGGGTATCAGACATTGCGAAAGGAATCAGACGAAAATTGTAGTTTAGATCCATGTTTGGCAGACCTTGACATATGCTCAAGATTTTCAGTAGAATATACCAAAGTATGACTGCTCAGAGTTTGGCCTCCAGGGAGACTGTAGAGGAAAGCAAAGCACATCCTCACCTGTACTCAAAGGTAAAGAGCTTTTGGTAGATAGCATGTGGTAGGGAAAAACAAGTTGCCATGATCCAGATTACAGAGATGTACATAACACCTTTTCCAGTAGATATGCGAGGCTTCAGGGGGTGCATTATAACCTGTGCAAAATAAACCAAAATCTAGGCTTATTACATTTCTGGAAAAAATTATACTTTTTTTTTTTTCATACGATCTTCCAGCCTGAAATCTGTTACCTAATGTGGTAATTTAGCATGCAAGCAGTACAGTCTTCACCCAGCTCCCAATGAGTGTAAGCCATGTAAACCTGAATTTTAACACCATGAAATATGGTTCAAGTTAGATCCTAGTCCTATTCTCAAATTTCAATACTTTCATCTAGGTGGGAAAAACTGCATACCAGGAGCTGTTAACACATGTCCATTACCAGGTTCAATTTCCTTCATGGGGAAAAAGAAAAAAGAAAAAAGTGGAGAAAAAAGTCCCAAACTCTTCCTTATCAGTGACCCAAAGAAGCAAAGGGTTTAACCAGACCTCCATGGGAATGCTTCTGACAGCGAGTGCACTTTTTGGAAACAATCTTTCTAGCAGAAAATGCCAACTGTAAACAGTTTTGGGTGGTTGTTGGATGACTCCAAGCTGAAAATACCCAAATGTCCTCAGCTTTGAGCCCATTATCAACAGCAAGCTACAGCTCTGCTTGTGACAAATACCAGTTTGCTACAGTCAGATCTCCAATATTCAGGGTAACAGGAGGTGGGACATCCCAGAACACCAGGAGATAGAGCTGAGAAAGTTAACCAGGATGTCCTTGACAACACTGGTGCTGAACAAGCCACCACAAAGGAGAGCTGTCCACATGAATTCCTATCAGGATCTTGATCTTCCTCCTTGTTTGAGCGCTACTGGATTATCTACTGCATAAAAACTCCCTTTGCTCAGCTGGAAGAGATAGCAAGGGGATTGATACCTCCTTCCTTGCTGTGGGTTTGAAACTATTCTGACAAGGACTGTCCCCCTACCCTGTCAGCTTCTCATTAATCTTATTGTTCCCTGGGAGCTGAAAGGCAAAGGACATGGGATCATCCTTTCTCAGATTACTTATGCCTTCCCAAACTTTCCAACTTTCTGCTTCAGAGAGGTCTCACCTGGTGCCTGTCCACAGCAATGGCTGTAAGGGTCAAGGCAGAGACGTGGAGGGAGCAGTACTGTGCAAACCTACTGACATGGCACATCCCCTTCCCAAAGATCCAGGTACTGTTCACAAAACGAGCCTAAAAAAGAAGACCATTAGTTTTGTGCACCCCACAATTGCTTATAGGTACACCTCCAGTACACAATTCCTTGTGCTGTGTAAAAGACACTTCTAAGATAGCAGGTTCTTTGTATAATTGTAAAATTTTCTGGCTTCTGAACACTGAAGAGGCAGGTTACTGCTGCTCAGTGGCCTCCTGAACAATACAGCAGTGCAGCGCAAAAAGATGTTTGTTCTATTTACAGTGTATCCTTCTGCAGCCTTGCTATTGAGTGAATACCTTTGCTCTTCCTTTTAATCTCCACTCGTGGGATAGGGCTGACCTGTACATCTTATCTCACTTCAGGCTTTTCAGAACAGCTTGTTAAACGATGCTAAGCATTCATTTTTTTCAAGAGGTTTATAGCCTTGCTTTCAAAATATTTTAGAAAAGAGAAGGGGAAAAAAAAAAAGATGCTACAAAGTACTAAGCAATCACTACAAGGCTATTATTGCTCAAGTACTATCAGGGCACATTTAAAAAATGGGTAATTTCCAATCTTCAGCTAGATAACATGAATCAGAGAAGAAAAATACACGTGGGGTTTTCCAAAGGCAGCTCCAGTAGCTGTAATTTGGAGTGGACAGGTATCTGCAGAACATCCACACTGCCTATAGCAGTGTAAAGCAGGAAAAGCCTCCAAAGCACCTTTATGGCACTGCAGAGGCCCAGAGAAATTTACTTTAGTCATGGGGTGGACTGTGGTGGTGCATCCCCCCCCATCCCAGGCTGCACCATGTCTGAGGATGCTGAGGAGCTTCCTTTCCCTCTGGGGTGGGGCATCCCAGGCATCTCTGCCCCTTCTTACCAGGGTGAAAGGTGTGTTGAGCAGCGTGATCATGATATCGGCTACAGCCAGGTTCACAATGAACAAGCTGGTGGCAGAGTGCACGCGCTTCGTCTTGATGACAACGTGACAGACCAGGACATTGCCGAAGAGGGCGAAGACGATGATGAAGGAGTACGCTGCGATGAGCAGGGCTTTCACCGTGGGGCTCTGCGACTCCGCTCCGTACCGGCTCCTGTCCACAAAGCTCTGCCAGTCGGCCAGGCTGTCATTATCCCAGGAAAAGAAACCCGACACGTTCGGGACTACAAAAGTCTTCTCCAGGCTCCCGTTGAGGGGCAACTTTCCTGGGGTCACAAAGGCGTTAACCAAGTCGGGGAGGGTGAGCCAGACAAAACAGGATAACATCTCTGGAACGCTGCTCTGCTCCTCCGGCTCTGGAAGAGCTCATTGGCGAGAGCAGAACTCGCTCCGTGTGCCGGGAGAGCCGCTCTTGCCTCGCTCAGCCCGGCGCGCTCGGGGGCTGCAGGCACGGCACACGAGCAGCAGGAGCGGGGAGATGCTCCTGCCTCCCGCAGTGTGCTTCTCTCCCGCTCAGCTCGCCGCTACTTTTGCTCCTGCAGCCAGCTTTATATCTCCAGGCGAGCTCCGAGCCGGGATCCTCTGCAGTCATTGGGCTGCATGACATAATTTGTGCTCTGACGTGCTGCTTTTCCATGCAGTTGCGCTCCCGGGCGCTACTCCGAGGTAAGTACATCTGCGAGAATGGCAAAATCACTCTCTTCAGATGTCAGAATCTGTTTTCTCTACCAGCAGCCCAGCTCAAGCAAGTTCCACGCTCTCTGTACACCAGCAGCATGTGTGCCAGTTCTGCTCTCTCTCAGGACAGGTCAAATCTGAGCTGTTTTACAGGTCTGGCAGGCAAGTTTCAGCCTATTTCTTAGCAGGGAATAGAATAGAATAGAATAGAATAGAATAGAATAGAATAGAATAGAATAGAATAGAATAGAATAGAATAGAATAGAATAGATGAACTGTAATTAACAAGCTGCCTTATTGTATTTAAGAGTATTTCTCCAATGACATTTTTTCTTTCAGAGACATGGAATACACAAGTTTCCCCTTGGCAGGTATTTCCTCTCAGCCAAAGGAATAAAAGTCTGTGAAACTTCTTTTTAGAAGTTTGTAGAAACAGAGGTAGTTACAAAGATGTGATTATACAGGACACAGAACAGGAACTGTCCCAGCCCAGTGAGTCCAGTATCCAAAGCAAAAGAAGCTGTATGCTGATCCCAAGCACTGACGAGACAGCAGCATGTGTGTTCCCTCTGCCTTTGTCACAAAACACAGCAGGAAATAGTAAATCAGGACCAGGAGACCAAGACACACAAATCCTACACAGAAAGATGTGCCACTTCCCAACTGCACATGTACAGTGCCAGTGCTGCACCTCTGCTGAGGACAGATCTGCTTGAGTGATGTCAACTAACCCCAGCCAGAGCTGGTTTTATGCATAAAAGGCTTTACTTAACCATTACTTAAATTACCACTCTCTGAAAAGCTTGTATTATAAGCTTGTCACTCACTGGGGACAATAACTCTTCCAAAAGATGTTTGTGACTGCCTCAGTGAACTGCTCAGGCAGTCTTCTCTTCACCACTCCTCAGGAGCTGGACACAATAGAGCAAGCAGAATGGACAACCCACAATGCTACTCTGCACACTGCTGCCACAGTCTGTTTCTTCCATTAAATTGAGCAATTTAAGCTCTTCAGGCAATTCAACTGTCTCAGAGAAAGCTTTCCAGTGGGCCTGCTGGAGCTGCTAAGGTGGCAGTCACACCTGACTGACATTCAGAGAGAAGGAACATGTCTCACTCAGAAGCACTGTCAGGAAACCAGTCTCAAATAAAGGTTCAAGAAAATAGTAGAAAGTAGGAGAGAGTAATGTTCTTACAGGTTTGGGATGAGAACAGAGGGGTCAGTGGCAAATGTCCCCCTGCTTGCTATGCTGCTCCAGCAGCTCCCAAGTCCCCCTCTCCCTTCCAGCACTGCTGGCCAGTGTGTAAGGGCATTTCCTCTTCTGCCACTCAAACACCAGCTCTTATTGTTTCACATCTATTATATCCTGTTCTCCTGTACTACAATCTGTATTTCAGCAAAAATTATCAGCTTTGCTTATTTATGGTCCTTTATCTAATTCTTAATTTCTAGCAGGGTACCCATTGCATATGTAGCTAGAGTTGCTGTTGCCTTTGAAGATAAGCTTCATCCAGGAGAGCAGGGTATCTTCTCACCTCCTAAGCCAGGCTGCTGCAGGATGGGAACATTTCCCCAAGTCAGCTCAAGCCCACCCTCCTCTGAGTTGCATTCTGTGTCTTGTGATCCAGAGGAGGTGGTCCAGCCACTCTGGGCAGGCACACCCAAAATACCCACAAAGGGTCATGGAAAAGTCCAGTGGAAGCTCTCTGCATCAGGTGTCGCCCACGTTGCTGGTGTGCCTTTCTCTGCTTCACAACACCTTTCTGATTTAGTTTTGTATTTAAAACATGAGCCATTATGAGCTCTTGAAGCAGCTCACCTATGTTTGGTTGTTATTAGAGAACAGACTATAGCAGATTTGGCAGCTTGGTACCTGCTCCTGCCAATTTTAGCCTTGCTCAATAATCCCCAGCATTCCAACAGTAAATCAGGCAGCTGCATAGAAATGTCAGGATTTGGCATGTTGAATGTACTTTTTATAAAAGGTACCTGTGGAATGATGCCATTTCTAAAGTCAAAAATAATGTTTGAAATAAAGCTATATGGATGGACCATGAATTCAGGTAAAAATACCTTTGCAAGAATACTCTAAACAAAATTATAAAAAATTAGAAAACAGGCCTGGTGGGAATAAAAGATTATAAGAAGAATATAAAAAAGTCAGCTAGACATGCTAAAAAGTTTGGAAGTGTTCAAAAAGAGGAATAATGCCTTTTTTTCTTTTTAAATACACAGCACAGTGTGCTTTTCTCCCTGCCCCTGGGAACAAACTTTCACTACCATGGCTTTAATGAGTTTCTGAGCTTTGCTGAATTATTGAGCTTTTCTGGGGCAGGGGAAATGAAATTACATGGGTAATGTAACAAGTGATTTTTCGAAAACTATCCAGTGTGACCTTTGAGAAATCATGTTGATTTTCAGAGCATCTTGCCCCTTCATATAACCAATCACATTAATATTTAGGACAAGAGTCTCTTTACAGCACAGTTTTTCTCCACACACCAGTTACGTTTTCCCCTGAAGTGAAGGCTGCTATGTTTATCTTCCACAAATAAAACACAAAGACACTGTAAATTTGACACCTGACTGAAAAAAAAACCCCTGTGAAAATGGAGAAAGAGCCTTTGAGAAAGTTCCTATTACTCCTACACATTCAGCTAAAATCTTTTCCTAAGATGCGTGTAACAAGAAAATACAGAGTCCCTGCTCATACTGCTTGAATTCATTCTCACATATTGGGATGTTTAATAACTGCAATACTGGGTTTAAGTTCCCTTGGTAGAGTTGAAATCATTAGGACATTTTATAGCTTCAATACTGAAAACTGCATTCTTGTGTCCAACTATGACTCTGAATTCAGAGTGTTCAACTGTATCCACACAGATTGCAAGTAAGTACAAGTTCCACTGTACTTAGACTGTGTCCATATTCATACCTGCAGACTACTATAAATTTACTTCTCTGCAAAATTCAAACTAGAGAGAGAGTTTTATAGAAAAGATATAACTGTCATTTTTATTATCACCTCAAAAAGAAAACAAGGGTTTCAGAGCTTTAGAAAGAACTTGCACTTTCAGGCAGTACTTTAGAATATGAGCCCTTCTAGCCTAGTGCATCAAGCAACGTAGCAGACATTACACCAAATTTGGTGCTGCTGAAAAAAGCCAACAAACCCAAAACAAACCATTTCACAGAAGTGAAAATGGAAGGCAAACCATCATTTACAGGGAAATATCACATAGACAAAGTTTTGCAAACTGCTTTTCATTTTCTTCACAAACTTCCACAGTCTCTCTTGCACAGTGAGTCAGAAATCACTTAGTTCTTCTTGATGTTGCAGGGGTCATGAATGGATCATCCTGCAGTTTGCAAAGAGACACACATTACTAAAATTAGCAAGTGTTACAAGTCATAAAAAAGCAAAGTCACCTTTAGATTAAACTAGAAAGCCTGGCCATACAATTCCATGTTTTCTGACAGACCTGTTTTAATTGGTTTTGATATGAAAGAGGTCATTTATTAATTTAAAAGCCTGTGTGACATGTGTGCAGAGAATAGAAGTTTATGCCACTATGACCAGAACAGCTGCTTTGAAATAAGGAACAATCTATATTTCAGTTGTAAATGGGCAGCACATACCTCAGTTTAATTATGTCTATATACACACTACACATCATAAATTACAATATTTGTATGAATTAAAAACAGTTTATTTTTGCATATTCAAGCAAACATGTAGGTTTTTATTCCAGGTACAAGAAGAGACAGCACAGTGGGGAGAAGAGACAAGAACGTAGTATTTTCTCTGAAGTGGCCATCACCTGACAAAGTTAAGGAATGGATTCTGACCATGCATGACAGACTGTAAAAACAAACTGCACAGTGCTTGACAGAATAGAGTGTCTTCTATTCAGTGCAAAACTGTGTAAAAAGTTCTCCTTGTTTAATAGTGGAAGAAACCATTTCCTAGCAGTTCAAAGATACACTGCAAGAACAGATAGAACACTACTTCAACAGACTTGAAGACAGTGTTTTAAATTTTTTAAGAAGTGTGCTTAGATAATGTGCAATAATAATATGCCCTGAAAACAGCCATTTCTAAATGGAAAAAAAAAAATCTTCCTTTTTACAAGACTAAAATATATAACTAAATGAAAGGATATAGCTAAGCACTAGAAGAGATTATAATTACTTTCTCTCCCAGGCAATTCCAGGTCCACATTTCAGTAATGACAATTCACTGATTAAAAATTGAAGTGAAAAAAGATTGGGTATTTTTCTGAGGTTCCTTCTAGCCTTATTTTTGATAATTATGCAGGTAGTCTAATCAAAGTTGGTTGCAATAATCTAGCCCTGTTAGCGAAAAAAAGAATAAATTCAATTTCGTTCTGAAATACTTTACTCAAATCGCTGTAAAACAGTGAGCTATAGAAACTTACATGAAATAAAACTAAAAAATGGTACTATATACCATACCTCATCTGACTCAAAATCAACTCCTCTAGATGGTTGGCTTTGTGAACTTCTTTTACTAAGTGAAGACGTAGCTGGCAACCTTGAAACATTCAAAGAGAAAAAAATGGCATCAGCATGTTCCCAGTCACCAGACATTCCAATAACTTCCCCTTTAACTTAAGAGTTGGACCACCAATACACAAACCAAAAATAAACAGACATAACAATAAGTAGAACAATACAAGCTCTTAAAATAACATCTTCATACTAAAGCTCTGATCAAGTTTACCTCAATCAGTAATCTAATTTTTTCGGTTACAGAAAGATAACTCATACTAGCAAGTAAAAATTTATATAAATTCTCTGAGCAGTGTTGTGACTTTCCTAAAAATCTGGTAGTCAATCAGACCCTTGGACTCTGCCAATTGTCTGCTAAAAATAAGGCACACACTGCATTCATGAAGCAAACATACTGACCTTTGATTTACTTTGGAAGAGGAAGGAACAAAAGAAGTATCTTCCGGATCAGAATCAATATCTATAATATCCTGAAAAAAAAAAAGTATAAAGTTTTACCACAGAATTTCTCCTTACAGAGAGACTGCATAACGTGTCAGCACTATATCACAGAACCTCTGGTTTTTTTCCAACTATACACCTATTTATTTAGAATAATATACACTTGAGAGGGCTCCAGGCTAGAACTGCACAAATTTGCAAATACAGCACAAGTTTATTCTTCACATTTTTGACCTTGCAGAACCCACCAAAACACTCATGTATAGACCTTATATCTTAAGCTATGGCCACAAATAAAACATGGCTTTTCTCAGACAAGCACCATAACAAAAAAGGATACAAAAGGTCTACAGATTAACATGCAGAAACTTAATGCTGGAACTGATAGTTTGGGAACATCTGCTGATTTAGGCTAATGCTTTGCCTGTGTATTTATTTTTCAAATCAACAGTAAAAGACAGCACAACCTTCACTCATACAACAAGGTGCTTACCTCAGAGTAAGCCTGGAACGAATTTGAAGAGTGGTCTGTTTTGGAAGGCCTAAAGACTGGAATAAAACATATGTAATACTTTTAAAATGCTCACACAATTAAATGCAAACAACATTATACACTTCTTCTTATTTAAAATCTGCCTAGCAATCATTTCCACTGCAAAATCCCCTGTAAAACAAACAAACCAACTCAAAACATAAATTAAGTCTGTCAATCCAGGGATATAACCCTCTGTGCCGCTGCAGGTGCTTCCCAGTCTGGCTGAAAAACCATCAGTAACGCTGGTTAAGAGGATGCAAAAAATACTACTGTAACTGAAATTCCTGTATATCTAACAGGCTAATGATGAACACATCTGCTAAAATTCATTTCTCTGCAATATTTCATTTGCTGACCAATTTAAAATTAAGGTGATTTGCTATTAATTTAAAATTCAGTCTACCTTGGGGTATTTTGTGGGGGGTTCATGTGTAGTGAGCAGTATTTTTTTTTAAATTCTCTGATGACCTATGCTGTTTCCTCAGTGCCTTTCCCCTACAGCAAGGAACAGCTACTATCACATATGTAGGGGGCTTAAAGATAAGATTTTCTTCTCTAGTAAAAACTGACATTTCCAAAACTCACTACAATGTAAGGCTACATGGATCTGCATTAAAGCTTACTAACTTGTAAACATCAGTCAAATATAACTTTTTATCCCCTGAGGAATATTCTGCCTAAAATACTAAGACACATTCTTTCTATGCTTATTCCTTAAGAAACTGCATTATGTAACATGTTTCCTATTTGCAGTTCTAGCCAGAAGTTCTTAACACATTCCATCTTACCCCATGACAGAAGAGTATCACTATTTTTTTCTCTATTTCATTAGTACTGAAAGAATCTCTCACAGTTGAAATGGACTAATAGAATAAATGGCAATTAAAGCACTTCATCATTGAACAAACACCTTCACTACAATTTGAGAGAGCAGATTAGAGTAACAGACAGATCACAGGCTTACCATCCAGGATAGACATATTTTTGCCAGGAACAGATACAGGCTTGTAGGATCTGCTGCCAGAAGCTGACTCTTGGCTAGTGGTTCCTGTAGAGATAACAAACAAAATGCAGATCTGTTCAGCAGTTATTTTTTTCCTCTTTAGTCTATTATTACTCAGTGGGAAGTCACTTAAAAAAAATCTACAATCATCTTTATTCCTCACTTTTTCCTTGAATTAAAGCCCTCCCTACTTGCAGAAAAACTGTTCTGAGGTCAACTGTTCAAAGGTCCCCAGACACAACCCCTTAACACATGGGGCTCTACTCCGATGGGATCGCAACAGTGTTGGAACACAGGCTCACAGAACTAGTTTTAAAGCACTGACCAAATCAGACCCAAGATGACAGCCTTCTTTTCAACTCTACCCATTCAGACATTTGGGCATACTACTGAGACAACTCAAAGGAGTTACTTTTTTATTTACCCACACACACACACACACACACACATATATATACTCACACACACAGAGTTAAAGTACAACTGTAAAGGAAGTACCACTACCACTGCAAAGTGTACAATCACACTCAGTCCAGGAGCTATTTAACTCTTTTTGCTTAAGAAACACTCCCCATATTTTCAGTCACTAGAAACATTAAAGTGTCTTGTAAATTACATTAGGATAGATGATTAGTAAAGAGATGTACCTCCTCTTTACACTGATCAAATGCATTAATCTTTAGCAGTAACAAAGGTCTATCCATGCACTTCATTGTACAGACCTTCCCAATAATGCATCTTTTAGGAGTATACTACGTTTCCACAGCTGGGAAGCACGATATTTTTCTTTTAATCACAGCAAAATAGTCCCAAACTTAAGCCTTGTAAGACAGTTAATTGTATGTAATAGGATACCCCAAGTATTTGAGAAGAGGTTTTTTTCCAGTAGGAGTTCTTAAGCAGCAAATTTCCAGTTGATGGAAGCATCAGAAGAGAGTCACCTTTTAAAGAAAAAATGTCAGGAACTGCAGTACAAAGACTGCAAAATTTTTCTTACCTCTTCCTCTTCGAGATGACCCTCTTGCTGTTGAATTTTGTCCTCTTGCACCTCTTGCCCTACCTCTTGCCCGACCCCTTCCTCGGCTCAGTGTTGAAGAAAGGCCATCACTTGGATTGCTAGTGCCTGTCTTCTCTATATCCATGGAATCTTCATCACTGGAGGCTGCCAGAACTTCATCCTCAGATCTGTGGGCTCTGGCTCTGATCATTGCCTGAAATGGAAAAATAATTACAGGAAAAAGAATCTTAAATCATGAAATACACCATTGGTAAATCCTAGTTATGTGCAATAAATATATAATATAGCTACAAATAAAAATGTGTAATTCTAAACCAGTGAGGCTTAGACGACACAAATCCAGTGTTACAGAAGATGAGAACATCTGTGAAAATACTTACTTGATCAGATGTGTACATATAAAGTAGTTAGCTAGGATCTGATAACAGAGTGGAGCTCGTTAGTGTGACACATTGTTGGTGAAGTTTGGTGAACAGCTCAGGTCATCCTGTGTCAGCTCCACGTGTCTGCTCAGAGAAAGCACTCTATGGGCTCCACTGACTTGAACTCTATTGATGACAGTGGGTGCTTAAGACAACTAGTTCAGGTGATGATATCCCAGATTAGGAGAACTGCATCTCACCCCAGGTGTCCTTTATCTCTAAATTTCATTCCTATTTCACACAACTTGCAAAGACAAAGCACCCATCCTAACAGAGGTTGGCAATTTTCTTTGGAAATACATATGCAATTGAAGTATGAATATGTGGGAGATTTAAGATTGCTGATAAGGGCACAGTACCTAAAGGTTTATCAATATTCCCCATTTGTTCCAGTAATACCACCCAATACACTCCATCCACATGTCCACTGGTAACAAGATCACAAAGAGTTTAAGCTGAAAGGTCTTTGAAAGTCACCTGCCTGGTCTAACCTCCATTAAAAGCAAGAAACAATGAACAGATTCAGAAATTTGTACAAGAAAAGAGACCTCAAAAGCCAAATTGAGCAGCAGCTTAGGTACATATTATTCTAACAAAGATTTAAGACAGACTTACTAAGCCTTAAAGGCAGACAGGCACATTTTGTCAAGGACAATACCGAAGTATTGCTGAAGCACTGCTAAATGACTGCATTTATATGCAGAAGTCACCACTCCATTTTTCAGCCTATGTTCCAAACTCAGAGTCATTACCTCACGGACTTCCTTATCTTCTTCTTCGGTATTCTTTTTTCTACTCTCTCTGAATTTTCGCACCTGAATAAAAACAGAGTTCCTGTCAAAATAACAATTCATGTCATACAATCATCAAAATACAGTGAGTGTGAAGCTTTATCCACTAAATCATTAAGTCAAGCTCATGTGAGAAGTGGAGACTCCAAGAATAACTGAACAGTTTGTTTAGTTCATGCTGTCCTATGGTTTAAGAATCTCACATTCCGTTAATAACTGGAGCTACATCTCTGGGAAGGAAGAAAGCCTGGCACATGATGAAGGAGATACTGTGTTTAAGAGGAGTATAGTAATTTTGACAGTAAGGACACTGAAATATGAGTAACTGACAAATATGGAAAAAGATACGAGGCATGACAGAAAGAAGACATTAGTTCTAAAGCCAAACAACAACAAAAAATACACCCTGAAGTGTCACAGAAAGTCTGCAAGCACTGATTGCTTATTGTCTCTTTCAACCCCTCATGAATTAAAGCAATCAGTAAGAAAACATGTACATGCAGTCTTCTTTCTCCACCAAATTATTCTTTAAACAGTGCACAGAAAAGCTACAGAACAATTATTTCTACAGTGTTGAATATTACAGCTGAATACATGGGCTCATGTGGAAGCTCAAGTGGTGGACAAAAATGTCTTTCAATGGTTGCTCAATACACATAAACCAGGCCTGTCTCTGGGATACCCTGAGCTGCAAGCAGTTCTTGCAGAGGCAAGAAGAGCACCTGAAGGATAAATTTCCTTTATGCTTGTCCTGTTCTTGTACTCTTCCCTAAGCCAAAACGAAAAAGCTACAAAGAGATTATACCTACCATCTTTCTCACAATAGTAGCAAATATGTAGTTCTACATGTATTAGACAGATTTTTTCTATGAACATGTGCGCAACCTAAACCACATTTTCAGTACAAGTTTTGAAATCATGTATTTGAAACTTCATCATAAATTAATTATCCATTTATTAATTGTGGAAAATGACTAGAGGCAAGTGTTGCCTCTGCTTGACAACTGAGGCAACACTTGCCTCAAGCACATGCTCCACACACAGGCATATCTATTAAACCGTGTTTGAGCACTGATTTTTCTACTGTCGACCTCTCTTGGGGAATCAACATTAACAGAACATTACCTCCTCATCTATTTTTTCTTCCACTGCATCAGTGCGACGCTCCTTGAGAAACCTCTGTGTTTTTTCTAGTTGAAATTTCACCAGCTCTTCTATGGCATCTTTTTCCTCTTTGTCCACAAACTCTTGCACTGCTTCTCCCATTCCTCTTTCAGTTAGAAGTGAAAGCTGTACTTTCTTTAGAATTGGGGGAAATAATTTGTTAAGAAGAATCTGCCATTAGAGAAAGCAAGCAATATTACAGCTGTTTCAGATAAATATTACATTAAGTTGGTAGCAAAACCAGTAACGTGCATTGCTTATTTAAATCAGAGAAAAGCACTGCAATAAGCAAATATTATGTGTCATAAACCAGTTACAACTCTCTTGCTTCTAGCATGCCACATTAACTTTACAGAATATTTTTCAAACTAGTCAAAGGCTTTACGAACAGTAAAGAAATCACAATGCTAGTGACATCTAAAATAAAAACTTCCAGGAAATAATGCTGCCCAGAAGAATAAACTTCCTAACTATTATAAAATAAAATGCTTAAATAAAATAAGCACAACAAAAGAACATAATTTATGCTGTCCTAATACTGACACCCAGCATGTGTCTAAAGTTAGGCAGGATGATGTAATTTGAAGGATCTTTACCTCAAGAATTCTTGCTCTAAAGGCTTTCTACAACTGAAATAGATTCTGCAAGTTATGTTTGATCAACTACATCAAGCTTTTGTGCACCTGGCTCGCTGATTATTTTTTTATCTCATAGACATTACTGCACTGGTGCTGGGAAAGAGAAATTCATTTGATTTAACAAAAGGGTGGGAAGAAAGCAAATTATCACAGGTCTCTCTTCCTTCTCCCTGCTCTGCTTTAAACAAAATGTGGAGGTGCATTACATCTGAAGACACAAATATACTGCCTAGTAACAAGTGACTCTAAGTCAGCTGGTAATAGTAAATGGTACAGTCTCACACTGGTCCTATGGTAAATGAAGGTAGCTCTTCCCTCACATGCTGCCTCAGATTTTCCTCCTGCACATGAGTACATGACACAGTACAGGGCACACACTGCAAGTTCACACGAAGAGCTACCATGCTCTGAAACCAGTGTGTGTTCACACACCTACACAACCTCTACACAGCAGTTACTTGCTAATCCAAGACACACACTTCATGTCGTAATTCTCAGACAGTGCTTTGGGAAATAAATTCACCTCTTGGTGAATGTCAGAGTCTTTTCAGGGCACACTTCCTCCATTAAGGAAGGAAAAAAAAAGTGATAAAAATATATGACATTAAAAAGGAAAATTATAAAAGGTAGAAAAATACCTTTTCTGCTGTCTGGAAATACTGCTTTACAAGGTCTTCTACCCTCAGTGTTGTTCCCTCAGCAGGTCTGCTAACCAATTTTCCAAAATTAAGATCAATGTCTAGAATAGAAAAGCACAGTGGCATCATCCAAATTTACAGTTTTTAATACCATCCCAATGAACCATCCCCCACTGACAGTAGTCAGAAAAAAGGTTAATGCAAGCCTCCTAAGAACTGTGGTCCCTTTTATATGTAAAGCCTTTTGCTCTTTTTAGAGTCTATTCATTGGAAACACAGAGAAACATAATAACTATGCAGACAACTCCAAGTCTAGCAGATACAAAGAGTTCTAACTAACATAAGTCTGGATTATATATTGAACACTGTGTTCTGAAGGTTATTATAATTGAACTCTAGAAGGTCACAAATGGAAGAAAATCATAGGAGTCATCAAAGCACTTAAGTTTTTTATAAGTAACGCATTTACTAGAAAAGAGATTCCCCTCCATAGCACACTGACTGATTTTCAATAGAAAATGCTCATAGCTCTTCTCAGACAGAAGGTAGGAATGGCAGAAGGATGACAGGGATAATCATGCTAAGTTAGCACATACCACACAAATAACTTTAAGTGACTATAGACTGCTTTAGACTATAGACTGAATTCCTAAAGTTTTAACATCCCCTGTACTGAACCACAATGTGCACATGTAATGAAAACATTGAGTGCCTCCTTAGCCACTTCCCTTGCATAAGAGGCTGTCTAATAAAGCAATGCAAAAGCCATGGCAGTACTCTCATATTCCATTCCTGAAGCTGACATGCCAATTAAGGAGGAAAAGTAAATGAGTGAAACATGGTGGCAGATGTGGTAGCTACTGTGTATTCTGCAAATGTTAATGAGATTATACAACTATAAAAAAGGAAACCAAAGAAAAATAAACCAAGACCAATACAGTATAATTATAAAAATGCCTCACTAAAAGCAGTTCCTATTCATGAAATGATGTTTTGAACTTTACAGAACTGACAGTATTCATAAAAACTATCACTAGAACTGGACAATGCACTTGCAATGTACTAATGCAAACCAGAAAGAGTTTTTTAGCACATTATGTTCCTGTACAAGCTGAATCTCCATTAGCAACTATTACAAATCCAGTATTTTAACAACATCTATTAACCATTTATTAAAAATTCTAGGAAGCAATGAGAAATGCTGCAATAGTAACAGCTATTATTGGTTTTGCAAAAATATTTGAATAGAAACAAACCTGGAAGAGACAAGCCAAGAGCACCTCAAATGCACAATTAATTAGGGCAAACAAAATGCTATCCTACATTTGGACCTTTTTTAAAAAATATATGAACAGCTCTTAAGCCTACACCCTTTATTACTATTTTAGGTATGAACAAATTAACTACTACAAAATAAAATTAAAATACAAAGGGAAAGAGCACTATACCCATTTATTTTCCTTCAGAGTGTTCAAACCAAATCATCTTATTCTAAGAAGCCTCAGGAGTGAGCCACTTAATGCCTTTCACGGTAATTACCACAGAAGCACAGAGTAACTCAGTCTGGCATGGGGCTATATGTACTACTAGAAATAATTCAGTAAGGTCTGAGGCCAAAGGAGAATGAACCTGTTTATGAATAACTGTCAGAAGACACTGTGGTGAATATCAGAATTTTGGACAAACCCAGAAATAGAAAAGAAATAATTGTGCAATATATACACTTAAATAAGACAATGCATCTTCACTCCTCCTGTAAGAGATTAGATGGTAGACTTTGGAAGTGCTGGGTAACAAAATACAGAGAGATGAATGCAAACAAAAGCAAGCCAATGATTTCTTCTTTCATAATCACCTTTTTTCTCTTTTTGTTCACGATGCCTGAAAAAGTGTATGATGTCTTTTGGGTTAGCCACCCGATGCATGTACTTCTGGCTGAAACGATGGACACTGAATGGTTCAAAGCCACCTGCATAATCAACCTAAGTGAGGAAAGGACAAATTTAAATATGAAACAAAAAGAAGTAGAGAAGCCACAAATTCAAAATCGATTTGTTATGCTTCAAAGGAAAAAATTAATAGTAAGAAATAAGTCAACCTAAACTTAATACCTTACTGTGCAGAATGTTAATGGCTAATAATAACAGCTAACAATAACATTAACAGAAAAGCTAATAACAGCTAATTTTTATAACTTGTTCTTCATTTGTTTCATTTACTAGCCTTCACAACAGTTTCCAATTGGGTTGGGAAAGCACAGAGGACAATATGACTTAAAAAAAATTCACAGTAAATAGCCACTTTTGATGCCCTTACTCAGAACAGCAGTGAAGTACATTTCTGACCAATCTCATCCTTTATCTTAGAGTACTGGTTACACAGGTAAACAGAAGTATGGTAGGTGATTTATACTTGCCTGTGCACAGCAAAAATACATATATATTATGTGTTTACACAAAAAGCATGACTTTGCTTTGAAACTTTTCACAGTGACCTTTAAAAACAAAGCAATCCAAGCTGAACAATTTCTTACTCTTAATCTTATGATAGGCTTCTCTGGCTGGCGGGGATTTCCCAAGCGGTCTCTTTCTGCAGTGTCCAGCATCAATTCCACCTGTGAAGGAGAATTATAAATTCAGTTCTACTTTGCTCTCCTACAGATGCCTGAATACTTCAAGTATAACTTTAAATACATCCAATTGCAAGGGGAGCAAGCAAAATAAATCATTATAGAATGTGTTCTTGTTCCTGAACGCATATGTACCAAAATGCCCAAAAGCCATCAAGAATGACTGAGAAAAACATGACAAAGAAAGGCTTATCCTCCAGATACAGTGTAGTCCATCAGTATCTACATCACTGATCTCTCATATTTTATAGCTACTATGTTTTGCTAAATTTCTAGTTCCAGGGAAAAGCAGAAAGAGTCATATAAACCTAAAAACTAAGCAATTAATAAAATTGCTTAGTTAATTCTGCCACTTCAGACTGCATGGCTGAGCCCTCAGGGTTTAGGTCAATGTATTTATGCTGGTTCCAAAGTGCACATCCAACACTGCTCCACTCTTAGGTGCAAGCTTTTGTACAAAAATCATATGAACACCTAAAAAGCAGTTCCAGCCTACTTTAATAGGTCATCCCAATCAAGGAATCTGGAAGCCAAGGCTGCAGAGTGAATGTCAAGGAATTAGCTTCCTATGGAAACACAGTCTAAGTTTGTTTTAATATGGGGCAAGACACAAGATATCTCATATTCCAGTCTCAAAACCAGTCACACGTACCATCCCCTGTCCATACACTGTTATCCATAAACTGTTAGCATCACAAGTTACCTTTTCCATGCAGAATGCCTGTATTGCCTGAGTAACATTAGGATTGTCAGGATGAAAAAGATCTGGATGATCAGCTAGAACAATGTCCTCTATATGGAAAGTTCGCACTGTCTCTAGAGCAATCTTCTCCATTTTCATTTTTTTCCCTTTAACATGCAGCAAACCAATGTGTCTAGGAGGAGAAAGGTAACTTACTAGAAGATAAACTTAAGAGAACTATGGTATAAAGATTTGTTTTCAAATTCATGTTTACTTTTCAGAGATAAAATTTCAAAAGCTACAGAAAGATCTGTACTTCAGGGTTGGCCCTGCAAAACTTCTATTTTATTATACTTAGATCATGCTTATTCCATATACAAGCACCTGCACTCAGTTCCTTGTATTCCAATTTATCAGTATGAAACTCCTTCTAGCTAAGTTCCATTTGCTTTAAATGTTAGATTAAATTGTGAGCAAAGCAGAAGTTATACCACATACTCATTCCATCTACTTTTCTTATTATGTCACACTCTGAAGCTAATCCACACAGTCATACAAGTCTTTTCATACTGTATTCAAGTATTCTTCTGTTCTCAACAGAACACCTGAGACATGTAAGACAAGGGACAAACAAGAACAAAAAGAAAAGTTCACGCACTTCTTCACGGCTTCTCCAGGGGACAGAGAAGTCACCACTGAACTTCCTGGCTGAGAAACATAGAAACGTTGCTGTTCATTTTGGCATGGAGCTATTTTGCACTCATGTTCATGACCCCACACAACAAGATTAATAAAGTCATCTAAAAACTGCTCTGGAATGTAGTTGGTAGCTCCATGTTTGCTCCTGTTCAAGAGAAGAGAAGAATAATGGATGGGCAAGGGGAGAGTGAAGGAGGAGAAAAATATCAGTGTGATTTAAAATGATACAGAAACTCAAGCATTAATATCAGACATACATGTTAGCTCTTCTCCACATTTATTCCTCACACAGTTGTTTAGTGTTTGGCTAAACAAAAGGGCAACTTACATAGCTCACTTTTTTACATAGCTCACTGTTTTCTGCTCCCCTCCTTTTATTCGGATCTCCCTTTTCTTCTTACTTGGCTTGTAAGACTTTTGGTTTTTTTCTATATGAATGCTTTTATAGCATCTCATGGCAATCAGTTTTTGGGTTTTTTTGGTTTTAAATGCTGGGGAAAAGCCAACTGAATTCAACAGACATGGGACATGCCATCCCCAGCCCCTTTTTGGAAGACAAGGGAGATGGGGGAGAGAGTTCCTTCAGCCTACAGGACAGTAATCAGTACACAGAGTAATATGAGCTCCATTTGTTTACGCCTCCCTCACCATAATTTGAGCATAAGGACTGCCCTCTTCTTCAGGAAAAATCAGAAGAAAGTATTTGGAAAAGAACTCTGCCTGTTCCTACTACCACTGCTGGTAGAAGCCTGTAGGCAAACAGAACCCGTTACCTATCTGTAAGGCACAGCAGTGCAAGGGAACACAGGGTACTTGTGGAACTACGGTGCAAACAAGGATAGAAAATACAATATGAAGTTTGGTGTTCTCCCAGCTCTAACAAGCAGAAAAGACCTAATTATGTGCATATAACATTACAAACCCTCCTCTGCCTCTGACTATAAAAGTTTGGGACGAGATCTCCCAACTCCCTTAACTCATTTATTTCAAACCTTTTCCTTTACAATTCCTCTCCAAAAAGAGCTGTAAAACAATGTTTTCACTTGTAAAAATCTGAAGAAACCAGCTATTCACAAGAAACATGAAAAAACACAGCTGGTTTGCTCACCTATCCTTTTCCAGACAGTTTAATGTAGTAACACAGTAAGTTGCTGTAATTCATTTAGTACTGTTACCTATTCTGATGAATCACAAACAAGTTAAACCAACTATCTTCATCTTCCTTTGGTCTCAGCATGGTTACTTGCTTATTGACGAACATACGATACAACCTCTCATCTGGAATTGCTCCTGAAGTGGACAAACAAACAAAAATAAATTTGTGTGGTAAACAAGTATGTATTTCATAGCATTTTTACTAGCAACTCTATTAAAAAAGCATGAGGAACAAAAATATAGCAGCCTTCCAGTACCCAAAGTGAACTTACAAGAAAGCTGGAGAGGGACTTTTTAGAAGGGAAAGCATGATAGGACAGGGGAATGGCTTTAAACTGAAAGAGAACAGATTTAGGTTGGATATTATGATGAAGTTCTTTACTGTAAGGGTAATGAGGCACTGAAACAACTTGCTCAAGAAAATTGTGCATGTCCCATCTCTGGAAGTCACTGATTATTTCCTTGATGCTTTTGAATAGGGAAAAAAAATACCCCAAACTATCCTTAGCTAGGCTCATGGTATACATCAATAAATTCCATGTGGAGTGTCCATATTTTGTATAACAAATGCTCTCTGAATCAGAGAAAGTCAAAAAGGTAAAAATTAATTCTGGCACAAACACAAAGAAACACACCATTAACATCTTCATGCAGCAATGCTGGTACTTTAGAAAGTTGCTGCATTTCCCAGTAACAACTTTGGTACTGAAAACTCTTATATTTTCATATTAGAATGTTCCACTAACTACTAACCTTTCAAACATCTAGCAAACTTTCAAAGTATCTCATTAAACACAAAAAATCATGGCCAACTAAGACTTAATTTAGAGCTATAAAAGTTGCTTGGAATTGAATGTTTAAGCACTCATGACTGGACAAAAAAAAAGGGTGAAAAAATAAGACCTTAATAGTTAACTTCTCTAGACAGAGAGCAGTAAAAAATAACCATTCTAAGTATGAACTGAGGGTAGACAGGAATTCAGTGGAGAAAATACAAAGGAACAAACCTGAAGTTGAAAACATATCACAGAACCACTTTAAAGTATGAAACTCTGAAGTTTTTTTAAAGAAACTGAGATTACCCATGGCCAATGCTACTTATGAACCACTTCAGACAGACACATAAGACATTAGATTTCTGCTCAGACAGCTTTTGTTTTTAAATATAACCAAAATGGCACACAAACATCGGGTGATTAAGTTTTGCCTAAGTAGGATGAAATAAGCTTAATACACAACAGAGAGAATTTAAGAGTGTGATTGCTCTGACTTGACAAACCAGCACTATGGTTAACTGAAGTACAATAAAAGTACAAAAAAAACAAGTTTAGGAAGATTTATCTAAATGAGCAAAAAAAAAAACCCTGTCAGCTAGTGACACAAAGCAGGAGGAAAAACCTGACACTGTCACAGAATTTATATGCTTTAATTTAGAATCACATACACCTTCATATTTGTTGCAGCCTTACACTTTTGTTCCAACTTTATTTAGACCTATTAAATTTCAGCAATACATGAACAGTCTAGTCACAGTCTGGCAGACAAATACTTACCCAAGCCATATAGAGCAATTTTTGTTCTACCTTTACGCAATAAAATGGGACTAATATCTATTTTCTCCACAGAAGTTGAACGTCCAAAGTGATTCAGCAGTCCTGCACAGCTTAAAATATCCAATGCACACAGTGCATCTGCCTACAACAAATATTAAGAAACAAATACAGAACTTTGAATAGTACATAAGGTGTTTCGTACCTAAATGAAAGTCTCAAAAGTAAGAGAGAATATCTTCCCCTAAGTAACTTCTGCAGTTGAAAAGCCCCATAACATATATTAAGGGTTTTGCTAATACTCTAGAGTACAAAAGCAAATCCCTTTTCCTTACAAGTCATACTTCATTTGAACAATATGAATTAAACATTAAATCATTCAGAAAAACAAAACCACAAAAAAACCATTCAAACCAGCCAGTATCCAAACTAATACAAAAATGATCTGGTTAAGGTAACTACCGTATAGTAAATTCAAAGTGAAACTGCTGCTAGAACACTTATCTCTGTGATACACTGCTATTTGATATAAAATGCAAAATTATTAATTTAATGCATGCATTTTAATGCTTTCTAACCTATTTCCTGACTACTTTGAGTAGCTTGTTTTTAAGCTACCACTTCACTAGTATTAGATTATCCTCCTTGAAAATGCAAGATACATATCAATTACGTATGTACAAATCAAAATATCAAAACTCTCCTTCTTTAAGAAAGAAGTTTTCAGTCTCTACAGATGGAATGTTTTACAAACTTTCTGAAAGACTACCACTTCTTTAATTAAGAAATTAAACACAGTTCATATGGATCTCTTAGCTTATTTCCATTTGCTTTTAAAAGTGACACACTCAACTTGTCACTTATTAAGATAATTCCTAAAGATGCACAAAATATTTACACACAGAGTGGAGCGACTGACTAAAAGTAGCATAATCTCCCAGAACTGTATTTCTATATCTTTGTAATGCAACAGTACAATTATGATAAGAATTACCCCTGTGGGATCATCATGATTTCCATGAATACTAAAAACTGGAATAGAAATGTTGAGATTTTCATCCTGATAATTCACCCAAGGAAACCTGAACAAAAAGGGGAAAAGAAGTTAAATGTTATCTGCAAATTTGTGTACAATTTTCAATATTCTCTTCAAATTAAGTTAATCCCAAATAAATGTGGTAAAACTCAGAAAGAAGTGATTATGAATAAGCTTAAGCATAAGAAGATTCTCACTCAAGGTCTAGAATGGCACTCTCTCTGGGGAACAGGGTAGCAAAAGAAACCTCTTTTTTTTAGAACAAGCCATGAAAAGAATTGTACAAAAAATTGTGCCGCAGTAGTGCATTAGGCTGTGCAACCTTTGTTTACACACAAGGAACTCTGCTGATTTTACCAAAACAACTCATGTGAATTGGATTACTTGCAAAATGGAAACTATATATTACAGAAATATATCAAGAGTCACAGCACAATTAGAAGTTTCTCAAAATATTGTACACATTTCTTTACAGACTTAGATGACAGGTGAAGTTATCCTGTGAACTGTCCCACACAGAGAGGCCTAAAAATTCCAGGTTCCAGTCATGGAGGATATAAAATAAAAATCACAACACACTCACCCAATACACAAACCAAGCCTTGCATGGTAAATTATAGTAACATACTTACTTGCTGTAATGAAAATTAACTGCCTGATCACTCAAAATTTCAAACTGAACAGGACGATCACCCATGCAGTATTTTCTTAGTGACTCCAAACAAGAGTGTACTGTTTTTCTGGAGGGTTTGTTGTCATGAAAAAGGTCCCCACCTAATAAAACAAAGTCCACCTGTATGTAACAAAAAACTTTATTATTTTAATACAACATTTTGTATTACCTTGAAAGACTTCTAAGCAAATTGTTTAAATTATTTCTTCTAGGGAGTTCCACATACTTCTTCAAATATGAGGAAATATACTTCTAGGTAAAAGGAGTTAGTTGTAAGAGGAAACAATATTTAACTTCCTTATTAAAAAAAAACTAATTAAATTATTAATTAAAACAAAATCAAACCCAAAAAGACCCATTTATGAAGAGCCACAGGAGAAAACAACTGATAGTGGCAAAAAAGGATTAGTCTACTGCTGTAATAAGGGTCTCCAAATTGGCTCCTGAACATTTTTTGACAGGCATGAAAAGCTACATTCTTTTCTCACTGCTGCACTACCTAGTGCAAAGAAACCGGTAGGTATCACCACATTATTTTGAAAAGGTGCTAGCTGCAGCTTCTGCATATACTGCATATAATTAGCTTTTGGTAGGAAAAAAATACAACAAAATTACAAAGAATCTGAGTGATGGACATCCAGTCCTTAAAAATGGAATCAGAGAATCGTTTAGGTTGGAACTCTAAGATCATCAAGCCCAGGTGTTAACCCAGCACTGCTGAGTCCAACATGAAACCATGTCCCCAAGTGCCACATCCATACATTCTTTAAATACCTCCAGGGATGGCAACTCCACCACCCTCCTGAGCAGCCTGTTCCAGTGCTTGACAACCTTTTCAAGGAAGAAATCTTTCCTAATGTCCAGTCTAAATCTCTTCTGATCACTTGCTCTAGTCCTGTTGCTTGGGAGAAGAGATCAACTCCCACCTGGCTACAGCCTCCTTTCAGGCAGCTGTAGAGTTCAATAAGGTCTCCTCTGAGCCTCCTTGTCTCCAGGCTAAACACCCCCAGCTCCCTCAGCTGTTCCTCACCAGACTTGTGCTCCAGACCCTTCCCCAGCTCCGTTGCCCTTCCCTGGACACGCTCCAGCCCCTCAATGTCTCTCTTGCAGTGAGGGGCCCAGAACTGAGCACAGGATTGGAGCTGTGGCCTCAGCAGTGCTGAGTACAGGGGGATGGTCACTGCCCTGCTCCTGCTGGACACACCCTGGCTGATCCAGGCCAGGATGCCATTGGCCTTCTGGGCCACCTGGCACATGCTGGACCATGTTCAGCTGCTGTCAACCAACTCAGGCCCCGGGGATGCAGCAGGCTTCTATAACAAGTGGAGCAGTCTGCATATTGGGCCTTCAGTTCCCATCAGAAGTGGGTCTCCTATAACAACCCACCTTTTTTCTTCATGGAAGGAGTTTTGATATTGGGCACAGGCAACAACCTCAGCAACACCTCCATGCCAGATGAAACATGGTCCTTGTTCAGTTCCACTTGTAGAGCCTCATACCTGTTATGCCACGGCACGTGGGGATGTGGGGCAGTCACAAGAGGAGATGCACCTGCTGTGCTGGGCACGAACTTGTTGCCATTGCCCCCTGTCCCTTAATTCAGTGAGTTCATACAGAGGATAGGGAATGCCCTGGATCATGTGTCCTGTCAGGCCTGCCCTAAGGAAAGCAGAGTGTGATTCCAGCAGTCTCTCTCATACACACTCTCTGATACTCCTCAACCAGACCTGTGTCTGAACAGGGACTTCTGTGTGGGCAGCTGTGTCAGCTGTGGTGGATGCAGAGAAAAGCCATGGCTCTCTGCCAGATAGATACCACTGCTCCCTGGTGGTAGGGCTCAAGTGCTGTTCCTGCACAAAAAGTCACGCCACGGCAGGTCTGTTTGCCACTTTGGAAGTGCTCCACCTTGCTGTCATTCCCCAGGAGCTTCCTTTACATTTGTGGGGTGGGTCTTGGCTGCCACTGCTCCTGACTCCACCCAGGTCCCATCAGCCGCTGCGGGCTCCTGGTGGCTCTCGGCTCCCCCGACACTGGCCCAGTTCAGGAAATCCCTCTGCCCACCCCACTACAGGATTCTGCTGCCGACTGTGCAGGCACCGGAGCTGCTCAGCACCAGAACTGCTCACTTCAGCAACTCAGCACTGCATGACACTTCAAAAGCTTCTAACAAATCTCTACTGGTTTGTCAGAAGACTGCATATCACTACTCTTACTCTCCTTAATTATTTTTCCCCCTCGCAGTGACAAACCCTCTCAAGATACCACTGAAAGCGGTGCAGGCAACCCAAAACCACTGCTAATACAATCAAAGTCATGATTCAGGAAGAATGTTCTCACAAAGAATCAGGCATTCCTTTTACTAAATCAGAAGTGAAACTGAATGCAACAAATAGTTCAGCCATTTGATTTGGTATTACTAGAGACTAAGCTTTGGTATTACTAGAGACTAAGTACCAGGACCAAGCTTTACAGCTTCTGGCAGATTGGACCATATTTTCAACGGCGTCAGTTCTTCCTTCTCCAAAAAGTAGTACTTACTTCATTTTTTTGGGCGTGGTCCAGAATTTCATTAAAAGTTACAAATGTATCATTTCCACGCACTGGATCCTTCTCCAAATAGCCAAGATGAATATCAGTAGCAACGAGTATTTTAAAGGTATCTTCATCATGCCTGAGTAAGACAGGGAAACTAGCGTCAGAGAGCAATACACATAGGGAATTTCTACACAGTCTTTACTAAGGTAAGCTTATCTGTCCAAAGTCATGAAACACGGAGATTTGCCATAAAACTCTACCAAGCATCAGTCCTGTAAGAGTCTCAAAATACTTCACTACTTGTACTGCAAACAGCACATCGCCAAACCAGCCAGTTGGAAGATTTGTTTATCACAGTCATTCTGCTCCAGTAAACGGATGCAAGCACCCCTCTGAAGTGTCTAATTAGAAACTAAAGAACCCTTTTGATGTTTTTTGCTTTTAAAAATACTTGCGGAAAGTCTAATTCTCTTTTTGCACTGGTAATCTACACGTCCATGAAGGCAAGCACGGCGATCATAAGGAGCAGAGGGAAACAGCTGATGATCCCAGCTCTTCTTAACTCGTCCCAGACACACAAAACACTTGCTGCCTGATGTGTCAGGACTGCAGGCAGCTGCAGACAACGGGAGCTTACTGTGAGTTGATGGTGCTCATCCTGGTGCGAGGTTCCTCACGGGAAGGCTCTGGCACAGCGCTGCCAGCTCGGGCAGTCAGCTTCTCTCTTCACAGGCGCTACGCCAAGCGCAAGAGACCAAACCAGGCGCAGGGCCAGGGCAGGGGGCACAGCGAGGCGCGATCTCACTGCACGATCACTGCCGCCGCTCCATCTCCCGCTCCCGCCGCCGCTCGGGCCGAGCACCGCCCCCGGCCCGGCCCGGCCCGGCCCGGCCCGTTCCGTCACGTCCGGCGGCCGCGCGGCCCGGAAGCGCTCGCCGGGCGCGCCCCGCCCGGAGCCCCGGCGGCGCTGGCACCTCGGGTACCGGAGCGGGGCCGGGCGGGCCGGACGGGAGGGCATCTGTCGGTGTCTTGCGGGCGGTGGGGCCTGCCCGGGGTGATGTGGGCCCCGCGGAGGGGTGCGGGGCCGGTGCTGCGGGCCGGACCGGGCCGTTGCGGCGGAGCAGAGACTCTGCCCCAAAGTCCGGGCTGCTCTCCACACCCTTTGTTAGGAAAGTGAGCAGCGCTCCGAGTGCGCTCAGCAAACCCCCGCGCAGGGTTGCGCTGCAGTCTGAAGGTGGTGCCGTTCGGGGGTCGGGGTTCCACGGTGCTTTTCCAGCGTGGGTGTTATCTGTGAGTTCTGGTAGAGCTGGCTAAGCCCGGGTTAGCAGAGGATCACTGAGTTTTCCCTTGAGTTTTGCTGCTTGTTGACATCAGCATCATCTATCAGATAGTTTTATTGACAGTGCACCGATAGCAGTTACAGTTGGCATTAATACTGTTGTACATCTGCTGCTCACAGATGCTGACTGAAAATGAATAAAGACAAGCAAGCTGATGAAGACGATGATGACAGCGAGCTGTTTGAAGACTTCACAGAGCATTTTAATCAACTTGAACTGCTGGAGACGCACAGGCATTTGATTCCTGTGGGAACTCAGAGCTGTTGGTCAGGACAGTCTGATGATGATGATGATGAGCAGGAAAGAACGGAGGAATGGTACGAAATGCAAGAAAAGAAAATGGAAAAACATCCAGAGAAATTGCTGCTATGGGCAGCTGAAAACAATCGGGTAAGGCACCTGCTCTGTTCATATATATAATTTACATGAATGCTATCTTGAGCATGTCTGTAGTCTCATCCACAAACAAAAATTTGCCTATACTTTTCTTTCTTTCTCTAAGCTGTTTTGATCTGGTTTTGCAAGCCTCTGTATGTAAACCATCTCCCTTTGTAGCCCATACACTCTGAAGCATCTCTGGATCCATTGGCATTTAGAACAAATATTGATTCCAGTTCAAAGTTCAAGTAACAGCACTTTTCTTTAACTTCTGTAAACTGAAAGCACGCTGGGTTCTTCATGGCAAATAAGCCTTTTAACTGGGATGGAGAGGCTGTATCTGAGATATTATAAGTGTTTCTGGCACTGACAGAAATTAAACTTCAGGACCATCAAAGCCATACATCTTGTTTCATAGAATCACGTGAAGTTCCCTGTTTTCTTTAAACAGCTGAGTACCGTGAAGAGGCTCCTGACGGAAAAGCTGGCTCCAGTGAACGCTCGTGATGAAGATCAGTACACTCCTCTGCACCGAGCTGCCTACAGCGGGCACTTGGATGTTGCACACGAGCTGGTGGCCCAAGGGGCCGACGTCCACGCGCAGACCGTGGACGGCTGGACGCCCCTGCACAGCGCCTGCAAGTGGAACAACACCAGCGTGGCCGCGTTCCTGCTGCAGCAGGGCGCAGACATCAACGCGCAGACAAATGGCCTGCTGACACCCCTGCACATTGCTGCAGGAAACAAGAACAGCAGGGAAACCCTTGAGCTCCTGCTGATGAATCGCTATGTGAAGCCAGACTTGAAAAACAACTTGGATGAAACTGCCCTTGACATTGCAAGGAGGACTGATATATATCACTACCTTTTTGAAGTAGTAGAAGACTGCATAAACACTGTGTCCCCGTAAAAGCTTGTGAATGTGAGATTTTCTGCCTCTTTCTTGTTAGTGTTCTGCATGCCTGTCGGTGGTGGTCTGTCTCTTTGCAACGAGGTTTTAATGTAAGATATTTCAGTATTCTCCTCAGGCAAAATGTCACCTCCTGCAGCGCAGTTTAGTGGCCACGCTCGTACTCTGAAGCATTACTGCTGTTAGTCAGGGTGGTCACAAAGTCTCAGTAATTCCTGTGAGTTTCTATTTAATAAGTGCAGATTTGGAGAGGTCTTTGTAAGTTGTCTGTAGTGACAAAGCAGGAGGGAAAACTGGAATATTTACTTGATGTGAAAAAATTCTGGCTTGGTTATGCAGATTTTATTATGGCTCACTTGAAAATTATTTTTTGAGAAATTCTAACTTTTTTAAAACTGCATGAAAGCTCAGAATGAATGTAACTTATTTGGGTGATACACAAAATGTTTACTGAACCTAATGTAAGGCTTATTATAAAATAAAATATTTAACCCAAAGTATTTTGTCATATTTTTAGTTGAAAGCCCATTTATCAATGCAATCGCCTGTTCATAAATCAAAGGCATTATTCAAAGGATAAGAAAGTAGTTTTGGTTTATTTTTTTCTTGGTGCTTTTCAAGGAAGTGATTTTCTATCAAGATTCTGTTTACTTTTCTCTTGCAATTAAGTTGCATAGAGACTAAATGTCAAGAATGTGGCATTTGTTGGAAAAAATGAGCCACAACCATGTGAGGATAAAAAGCCAGCATACTGTTGTGTCTGATTTAGTTACAGGTAATTTAGTATTTTCCTTGCACTTTTGCATTAGTACACTAAAATTTTGCCACGGTAAGGGCACACAGTATGATTTTCAGCTTCAACTTTGCCATCTGTAATTTAGAAGTGGAAAAAGTCGCTTCTCTGTTACACAAACTGAAAATCGAATGTAAGAGCTGAGGTACTGTCACTATGAGAGCTGTAGTAAACACTGTCCCATGCAGATGCCTTACTGAGTGATCCCAAGCTCCTTCCACTAACATGCAGCACAGTTGTAGCAGTAGCAGCAGGGTTGGGATATGTTGGACCACATTTGGTGCTCTGATCAAGCTATTGTTGAGGGCGTCTTGGTCACCCACCTTTTAGAAGCAGTTTGTAATGTCCAGCACTTCAGCAGTGTGTAATGTTGGAAAATGGAGACACAGCTTCTGAACTATGAATGGTGTAATGTGATTTTAATGTTTATTATTTTTAAAAGTTTGGTTTCAGGAGTATACCTTGAGATGCATCAAGGAATAATAGAGACGTGGATTACGAGGCCACTTCAGTCCAATAAGCAGTGTCTGAAGATGCCTCGTTTCATGACCAAACTAGTACTTTAGAGTATCAGTAGATAGACACCAGTTAAACTGGGCTCTGTCGTTCTTCCCCTCAGCCCGGCACCCTTCCCTAGGGCAGGCCCGTGGTGACAGCCCGCAGTGGTGCAGAGTTTGTGATGTGCGTGCCCCGCTCCCGCGGCCATGCCGAGTGACACAGAGGAGCAGCTCTGGCTGGCACCCGGAGCTGTCCCGCACCCCGTGCCCCGATCGGCGGCCAGGGCTGTCCCCGGGGCCGCCTCCGTGCCTCGGGAGCCGGCGGCTCCGGGGAGGCCCCTCCTGCCGGGCAGCCTGGCAACCCCCGCGCAGCAGCCGGCCCAACCGACCGGCAGCGGCAGCCATGAGGGCGGCGGGACGGCACACACCCGCGGCGGCGGCCGGGGAGCCGGGCAGCGATGTCCGCGGCGAGCAGCCCCGTGAGCACGGCCGTCCCCGGTCCCCGGCCAGCCCTGCCCCAGCCCGGGCCCGCCCCGCGGTGTCCCCTCGGGAGCCCAGCCGTTCCCCGCTGATGTCCCCCTCACTGATGTCCCCCAGCACCGCGGCAGGTGCTGGCCCTGGTGCCGTGGGGCGTCCGCATCCCTCTTCAGCTCCCTGGAGACTTCCTGCAGCGAGGACATCTTGGGTGCCTCTCCATCTACGGCCCTGCCCTGGCGTCTCTGTCATGGGCAGGCACGGTGGCCGGCTCCCCAGTGGCTCTGGGGTGGCTCTGGCTACCAGCACACCCCGTCAGGGTGGTCCTGTCCTGTACCATCCTCCTGTCCTGGGGAGTAGGGCCTGGCTGAACACCTTCATATATTTGTAAATGATTTGGTTCACTGTGCATTGAAGACGGATGCAGAGTGGCATAGCTTAACAATTACATTCAGCAAAGTACATCGGCATTCAGGGGATTGATAATAACTGGTTGTTTTGTAATATATTTTAGTAACAGGGCAGAAATGTGTATATGTTGAGCCACCGAGGAGAGTTAAAGAAATACTGGAGGAGCACTTGCATTTACAGAAAGAAGAATGCAATGTTAATCATCCAGCAGCAGGTAATCCTCCTTATTAGCAAACGGCAAGTGTTTGTCAGGACAAGTGATTGTTTTGAGGAACTGTGGCAAAATTATAGAACATTTATGCAATATTGTGCAGAATATTTAGAAACAGCAGAATTGCATATAGTATTTATTAGTTTTTTTTTTTTTTTTTGTGAGAAATTAGGATACCAGAGAGAACACAGATAATTCCATATGATATATCAGTTTAATAAACCAGAAGCAATTGCCAAGCAATAGGGAGGTTTTGTTACCTTTTTTTTCTTTTTTGAAAGAAATGCTGTAGTTATTAGTACACTGTTTCTCTTGTGTAGGATTGAGACCAACTTCTAAACTCACTAAAAATGAATTAAAAACAGTTGGATTCACAGACAAAAATGTACCTAAATTAGGTGATGTAATCAGTACCCAGCAGATGTAAAGACCATTTGAGCCTGTAATTCTTATTACTGTGATTGGGCTCTGTAGGGAATTACAGCACACACCTGCAAGTGACTGACTTGGGTAGCCTCCATGTGTAGTAAGCAGAGGAAAAAAGGCACTTTGGATATTCTTTTGACTTGTCCTAGACACCTGTCATTGCATGTGTCATGCTCTAAAAGTGCCTGTTCTTTTCCTCTTGACTGAAAAGGGGACCTGAGCACAGAGCTGAGCTGCAGATGTTAACGCTGGTCTGCTCAATCTGCTCATGTGTCTAATGTTTCTGAGAGCTGAACGCAACTATTTTTTCTGCATTCATCTGCCAATGGATCAGAATTGTCTGGAGTATTTCAGTCTGGTGGAATAAATGGATGTTACTTTATGTGTTCTCAAGACTTTTGAGGAGTGTCCCAAAGAAATGTATGTTACAAAGTCTTGAAGTACAAAGATAATTGAGAAACACTACATAAATATTTGTTACAGGACTGTATAATATGGATCTATAGCAAGCTCAGTACAGGAATGGTATGTACAGCATAATGTTATAGGCATAGCATAACAATGATGAATGATAAATATGATAAATATAGGTGCTGGTGTACAGATGATTCAGTAAGTACTGAATTCCTTTTTCAGCTGTTTGGACAATTAGAGATGCTTACTAAGTGGTCTGGGCTCTGATAGGCAACACTTGTCAGGTTGGATGGTTACTGATTTACACAGTTTAGACCACTAAAGTGTATTGTTTAAAATAAATTAGATGGCTAGTAAATTGTAACCATTCCACAAAATAAATTAGCTTTTAATTTTGCTCTGATGGTGATGGCTTTGGTTTTTTGTTTGTTTGGTTAGGTTTTGGTTTGGGTTGGGTTTTTCGGGGGTGGGTGTTGTTTTCTCTATTTTTATGAGGGCATTTGATATTGCAGGACTTCCAAAAAAGGATGCTGCCTGCATCAGTGGTATTACTGCTGTTTCTTATTTATTATAGACAAGCTATATCCTGCTTCATTTGGGTGCCTGAGTAGTCCTAAGAGCTTCTATAAACAGTAGAGAGCGTTGTACACCTTTAGTAATCTGAATTTCTCTCTGAAGATGTCAATCTGTTTTCATTAACTATGGAAGAATACTATTGTGTAGTTTTATATTAATTCTAGAACAAGCTGAAGTAATCAGTTATAAAGCTATTATTTTGCCAAATTGTTAACAGTGGCTCTGGAAGGAGTTTGGAATGTGAAGAACAATTTCTCCATTAGAAGCCTGAAACCAGTGTCACAGAACAGCAGTGATTTACTTGTACAGCCTCAATTCTACTCAAGACATGCAAGAATGAAAAGTAAGAGTCAATAATAAGAAACTTTCACTGTAACACCTCATTTTTAAGTTGCAGGACATCTTTCTGCAGAGCTAATCCATCTTTTCCTTTAGTAAGTAGGCAACAGATTTTGAAATCTTTGCAGAAGAAATCAGTTCAGGGCTGCTGTGTTGAGTCATCTGATTTCATATTCTGAAGCCTTTTGTAAAGGTTCCACATCTATTCTGTGGAATAATCACTTGGTTCCTACTGATTGATGCTGAGTGTTGGTTTCATGTTCATTATGAACCTTATTGCTCTTAGCATACAGCCCTAAGAAATTCAATTGTTTGGAAAAGCACTCCTCCAGCACACCTCCTGAAAAGAGCTTGATCTAGGTATTCTTTCAGGTATTTTAGTATTTGCCTGCAATGGTCAGCTGGTGCTCTGGGAAATGTGTTTCTCTCTTACTCTAGTCTGTAGAGTATGGCTTTTGTGAAGCAGACCTGTTCTTTATAGATTTTAGCTTAGTGTGTGGCCACATTCTCTTCTAACCTAACTCTCTTTAAACTCAAAGGAAACAAAGTTACTTTGCTTTTTAAGAGGCATATTTGTAGTGCCACGAGCTTGCAGAATATATGAATTCAGCATATTTTGCCATTACATGAAGCTCCTTCTCACATTCTTGGGGGATAGTGGTTTAAAAATACAGGTTTAAAAATACACCACTAGCACCTCTTTCTTCCTAACTTGATCTTGTGAGATCAGGAGATAGTGGCATCTTTGTTACAAGAGCAGCAGGGATTAAGCTATTACTGGTATAAGAAGTGTTTAACCAGTACAGCCTTCTGCCACACTGCCTTTACTTTAGTTACTTACTTGTAGAAACACTTTAGTTGTAGAGCAGACCTAACAACTACAGAATGACTCAGTTTTGAGATGTTGGCATAATTTTAAAGCTCATGTACCTCAGGCTTCAGAGTTTTCAAAGCAGAGTTTTCAAAGATCATGATATTCTCTATTTCCTGCTCAGAACCATGAAGAAAGAAGAGCTTTAAAACAAAGCAGTTCATTCAGATTGATGTAGGTGCTGAAAAACTGTTGATTTTCCTTTGGGAATTTGAATGATTCATTCAAATTTCATTCTCAGGGACTGATGCTAGAGACAAGTGGTGCCCTCCTTACTAGATATGCTGCCTGTTTTGCAGTGGGCAGGCATCATGAGAGAAGAGGTGACAGAAAAGATACATAATGGGAGAAAAATTGGGAGCAATCTGGCTTCAGCTCCTGTGTTCACCAAACCATTTCCATTCATGCACTCTTTTCTGTGTAAGGATCTGGGGAAGAAATGAGACTAGTGGGAGGATGGAGTAGAGTCAGGCTAGAGAAATGGACAAAAGGGAGGAGATGAAAACAGAGGAGACAGTGAGAGAAGATGAGCCTGCTGTGTTTAGTGCCAGAGGAGAGGAACCAGCCAAGGAAAAGGAAGAAGCACTGATAGGGGGAATGAAAGAGGAGACATACAGAAGGTTAGAAATTCCTGAAGGAAACAGAAAAGAGGAGAATACAGTTCAGGAGCACAGAGATAGAAACTGTAAAAAATGAAGGGAAAATATGCAGGAGATATAAATAGAAGAGAGAAAAAGAAAAAATATTCATATTGCTGAATTTACTTAAGTAAATGCATTTTCCTTCTTCCTTTTACTGCCTTTCCCTAAAAGTGACCAGTGGTTTGGAGGGCTCACTATATGGTGTCTCATCCATCCTTAGACCAGATGTTGTCTTTTTTACAGATTGCTGAATGTCAGTGCTGGGAAGACCTGAGCCTGCTTTGCTGTGTCAAATCAAACATCAGCATAACTAGCTACCTTTGAAAATGTAGATGTTAGTTTATAGGATTTTGAATAAAGTTCTAGTTGAATATTGAGCTATTTCCTTTTTGTTGTTTTATTCACATCCTCATACTGCTTTTTAATCTGATGTTGTAAGTGATCAAATCTGAACCATATTTCCACCAGTGATGAAAACATCACAATCCAAAAATTACAAGATGTTCCTGCTGAAAAACGTGCAACTGTGAAAGCATGTTTTCATAATTTTCTCTTTTGCAAAGTGATTCTAAGTTCCAGCAGATGGTTTTAGTGTAATTGATGAAGTGGCTCATAATGCTTTAGGCTGAGTTCATCCATTAAACGGAGCATTTCAAAGGTGTTGCAGTAAGGTAGAAAAATTATAGAAGAAAGGCCTCAAAAAATCAGGCCTGCTCTGTTAGATCAGTGGCTAGCCTGTCATTTCTTCTAAGTGAAGCCAGCACTTTGCAAGTTCCCATTTGAAAACAATCCTGGTGTGAACAGTTTGTTAACATAACAATCTATTCCTGGGTGAAAAACAACTAGCGCTTGCATAAACATTAAATCTATCCCATGAGAATCAGTGAAGAAAATATGTAAACAATTTAAGAATAGAGAGATTTGATGGACAAGAAAAATACCTTTTACTAACCAATAGAGTAATTGGCAAAAAAGCTACTAACCAATTGGAGTCACATATGAGGTCTATAAAACTGTGTAAAAAAGGAGAACAGGCAGCAATAAAAAAAGCCTTTGATACATTGCTCAGTGTGTCATTTCTGTCTGTCTCTACAACAATAAGAGTTTATGATTCAGTATCTAGCCTGATTTAGTGAAAGTTTAACATAAATAAGCCTTTCTCCATATTAGAGATATCATAGTATCAAAAACCACAGAGCGTGGAACCTGAAATAACTTACCACTCTCACTCTTAAACCATAATTACAGTGAGGTAACACCAAATGAAAATTAGTTTGCTTTGTATTATCATGCCACTTACAAAACAAATCTAGATCCTTCGTACTGTATAAACCACAAAAGATATGGAGTCCTCCAGAGGCTGTTTCACCATGGACTTCTGTGTGCTACAAGGGCACAGCTGACTCTGACTCTGATATGGCTGCTCTGGCCCCTGGAGCACCTCCTGCCCCTCCTTCTCCACTGACCTTGGGGTCTACAGGGCTGTTCTTCTCACACATTCTTACTCCTCTCTTCTCTGGCTGCAATTGCTTTTTCCTTCTTTAATTAGTTATCCCAGAGGCTCATTGCTTTTTCCTTCTTTAATTAGTTATCCCACCATTGCTCATTGGCTCAGTCCTGGTTAGCAGCAGGTCTGTCTTGGAGCCAGCTGGCATTGGCTCTGTTGAACACAGGGGAAGCTTTTAAAACTTCTCACAGAAGTCACTCCTGTAGTCAGCCCCCTGGTACCAAAACCTTGCCTAAGAGGTGGAGATGGGATTTGTCTCTGGGCCTCTCAGTTCCTCTGGAAGTATCTTTAACACACTGAATATTTTTAAAAAAGAGGTCTCAGTGACAACTTTGTGAAACTGGACTTTGATTTCCTTTGGTTATTTTTCTACAGTTATCTGTGAATTAAATCAGATGTTTGTTCTTTGATTTTCTGGATCTCTGCTCTGACATTAGAAGTTTGATTTTAGCTTTGTATCAGTGAGAAGGGAAAAAGAGAAAAACCAAAACCAAACCAGCCCCTCAGCAGGCTTCAAGCCAACTCTTTTCAGTGTTTCCATTTGACTTCTAAATGAAAAAGGTTATTGTACTGAATATTGTACCTGAGGCACTAGAGGGGTAGCTCCTTTTGAAAATACTGTTCTCACTTTTAAGATGCAAATTTGATCATGAATCACATAATAATGTTTGAAAAGCACTGGATTTTCAGACAGAGACTTCGATTAAGCTTGTTACATCTTGCTTCTGCTTCGTTTCTTTTTACCCTACTCTCCTCTCCTTGCTTTCCCATTCTGTTTCATAATCTTGTTTTTAAATTTTCCAAATGAGAAGACTTTCTGGCTCTATCCTGGATTCCTGCACTCAGTTTTGGTGCAGCATTTGGTGCTCATCTTCTCCATCTTCCTTTTTGTGTGACTTTCTACAACAGAGAAATTCCTGTTAGATCTTTTCTATGGAATATATTACCTCACTTATGAGGCTGTGGTAATTCTTACCTAGTCTGATATATTCATGTGTATTCATATATTCATGTTTATGACATTTCTAAGTGTGTCCTCTTTTATTTTAATAAAACAAAGCAATTTGTAAAAATATATTATTGCATAATAATAATAATGTTATTAATATTACTGTGATTTTATAATATCTTTATAATATTTCATTAAATAGGGTGTTGGGTAATTTAAATTAACTGTGCTCACATTTTATCATAATGACTTTTTACTGTCTAACTGTTTGGCTCTCCTTTTCTCCTTTTTAATTTTATTATTTCATTGCCAAACTCAACACTAATGTTTTGAAAGACGATTGTTATCATTGCTTATATCATTACATCATTGCCTGTATTAGTATCAGTGATTAAACACTTATATTTTTCCAAGGCTACATCTACTTTATTAAGTAATGAAGCACAACAGGAGAGGATCAAGTCATTAAAGCAGTTGGTATTGAGAGCCCCATAACTAGATTATGTGTGGTTTGGAAGATTTACTTCAAATTAGGGCTATTTTTGGCTCCAGGGCTGAGATATGACCCCAACCTCCGATGTTCAAAGATGTCCAAAGAGAACTTTTGTCACAAATCCTTGCTCTCTGTCCTGGGAGATGCTCACTGGATAAAATGAGAGTATCAGTGCTGGTTGCACATCACTGTCTCTTGCCACTGTGGTTGCACAAGGTAAAGGCCAGTGCTGAAAAAAACCCCAAGGAAGACTGAAATTATTGAAAACTGCTTACAAATATCCATAGAGTCAAATTCTGGCTTTCTGGTACCCACACATGTGTCAAAGTGTCTGAGGATCATGTGGGACTGCCAGGAAAGTTTTCTGCTCTGATTTCTGCTCTGGTCTACACTGGTGAACAACAAAGCTGTGTGCTTCAATGGAAAACTGAAGAGTGTCCTGGACAGGATCTTTCATTCACAGTGTGCACAGCACATCTGTTCATGCCTGTGCCTTGACCTGGAAATATCAACTTCTCATGGTTTTAATCCAGCATTGCTCACAGTCACGAGTGAAACTGTAGCCAGGCAGAATATTTAAACACTGCCTTTGCTGCATATGCAGAAACATGAGTTTGTCTGTCCAGAAACTGTTCAGGCATCAACTTTCAACTGGATCCTTCATTGTTTTCCAAATGTTAAACTTCCAAGCAGAAAGATCATAATTCTACATATGAAACAATAGGTAATCAAATAACAGGCATTTAAACTTCATGCTGAAATACAAAGTGTATCATTTATACAGAAAAAGCTTTTATCACGCCTTTTCATTGAGAATTTAGGTCCTTACTTGGCAAAACTTGCATTGAAACCATGGGGACTATTTACAAAGAGACTGTATCATTCTTAGTGTCATTTTGGTACCAGACAGCATCCTCCTATGCTTTGAAGCTGATCACATTTTCTTATGATGAAAAACTCCACAAAGTTTCCCCACCTGACAGAATGTCTGGGTTGATAGCTGTGGCTGAAAAGACAACCATGTCTTACAGTATCTTTTAAACTGCCTTTGTAAAACAATTGACAAATAGCTTCAAACACTTTTCAAGGCTTAAATATTTCTGAAGTGTGACAAAACAGAGTGAGTCAGAGTAGAGGAGGAAGCCAGCTGGGAAGATCCAGGCAAAAATATTTACTGCTGTTAGTGATGGCATCTATTCAACCTTCAAATAAGCAAAATATTTTTTATTTTGCAACAGCTTCATTACTAGCACACAGCATATTATTTTAAATTCCTGACTATCAGCAACATGAGAACTTGCTGTGATTTTCATGGAGCAGTTAAAGCACTCCCAAGCTGCATATACAGTGCCAAGAAGCCTGGGTGGTCCTCAGTCCATGGGGCTATCTATTGGACTGGTTTATCTCCAAAGCAGACAAAGCCAGATGTGTTCCCTGTGGGAAGTCTCTTCAGGCATCTGGCAACTCTACTCAGCCTTCATTGTGTTGTATTTCTCAGTGATGTCCATGGAGTTTTTCCTGAGTCAGAGTGAACAAAACTGCTTCACAAAACTCTTCCCGCACAAAGTAGCTAATGTGATTGTGTCATGGATGTGCTGTGTGTTATGGCAGAAATGAAGCAAATTGAAGCTGACATGGGTTACTGCCAGGCTGGTATTTATTTCTCTAGATGAGGAATGAGACATTAAGAAGGGGAGAGAAACATCTGACCTACACACAGATCTGAGGACACCTGACTTCCAACCTTGGTCCTGACAGTGAGGTCACTCCCTGTATCCCTCACTCTACAGCAACACATCACATCTGGGTCTTAAATTTACTACACCAAGATTTCTAGGAGTCTGCCAGACTTGTAGATGAAGGCACAACTATCATTACTTTCAGCAGTGACGATGATGAATATCCAACTAAAATGTGTTTCTGCTATTTCCCATATTGGGAGGGTTTGAAGACAGCAGCAACAAAACAGTTGGATCTGTGATTTGTAAAAATTCCTAAATATATCTCAAATATACATTTCATCTTGCTCTAGATATAAATTCTATAAAGATTTTTGAACTAATGGACTACATACAACACGTAAATGTAAACATATATGTAGCTTTCACGGCAGCAGGTGTAACAGGAAAATTAATTTAAGGTGACAATAATACACATAGAAATGATTTAGGCTACTGTCCTCTCATCTTGAAATGATTAAATTCTTATTTGCCATAATAAACCAAATATTATTATAGTTCTGAATATCTGTGTTTTACATACAACCACAACTTACTGTGGATTTCAGTAATAGATTTTTTTAAGATGCAGAGAGATGTAGAGCTTTAGCTGATGCTGTGTTGAGGAATACAGAAAGCCATGTTTTTATTTCATGCTAAATAATTCAACAGATTTGTCTCGGTCTAACAGTCATCTTAAAATGGATGCTACTGAAGTGCAGATGAAAGTCACACTGAAGTTTCAATGTGAAACTGCGAAAAATCAAAAGTAACTAGGCAACTCTTGCTATGAATCATCACAAGGGAATTTTTGTTTGTTTTTTTTTTTTTTTGTCTTTCAAATTTGTCACTATTTGGCTTATAAAGATTTCCATGTTACATTGTCCTGAAACATTTCATAAATGCTGAATTAAGGCAAACATTTTTGTTGACTTACCATGGGTAGGATCAGGCCTTGCATCATGAATGTAACTGGTCAGGCTTTGAATTTGGGATGCTTAGCACCAATTGCTTAGCAGAAATGGAAATGAAAGCATGACTAGATAAAGACTCCTCCAAAGCCATGTATCAGTGCTGAAAGCTCCTGAAGGAAAATAAGAACTGTCATTGCAGTTGATATGATCAAATTTATTGAGTGAATCAGAATTCCACAGAAGACAATTGAGTTCTCCCACTCACTTTCACAAGTCCCAGATTTCTCATATTATCAGAAAAATGTTTGAATAAACAAAACAGTTGTGGGTTTGGACCATTTTGAATCCTTGATTAATGCAGACTAGGGATTGTGTTCATTTTATGTAGTGCTCACTGTATCAGGTGGGCTCTGGATTGAATCTACATACAGCTTAAGGCTTCACAGGATTCTGCTCGTCCTTAGAAGGAAGATCATTTCTGTATTTTTTTTTTTTCACTTTTCTACTGTAGCTTTCTCATTTTGTGACTAAAATCAGTTGTTTATCAAGACAGGTGCTAGTGCCAGCAATGATTCACCTTATCCACTAGGGAGAACTAGTGTTCCCTGGAGATCCCTTCCAGCCAACTCTGTATGTTGAAGCAGGCAGCCAGATACCAACTCCAACCACAGCTGTTGGCATTTCTCATATTTTATGAGTGCTTGCAGCATGGACTATGGACGTACTGTGTACACAGTATGGAATGACTATTTACAATAGGTTTAGGGGTGTACATGACTTAGTTTCTAACCTAACACCACCCTCACACACAACTGTGCTTTATTTTTTTGAGACCTGAATCACTTTTCTTACTTCTTACTTCTTGACTTACTAGAGTTAAGTCACAGGGCCTCGACATATGTGTTATGTAAAATCAGAAATCCAAATAGTGAGAATTTATGCCTGGTGTAACTCTGCTGCTTTCAGGAGATACAGATGAGAGGACCTTGGATCAACAGCTGTTGGATACCAGCTTGTGAAATGTCAGAGCTGGAAACTTTTTCAGTTCTGTACAAACACTGTCTGAACTGTGTGAGTCAACAACCTCGCAGTTCACTGAAGCAAATTGCTTAGGAAAAAAGTTTTGCGCCTATGTGACGTACTTTTTCACGGCAACTATGTGAAGCAGAGCTGGAAAAAGTAATTTTCTGGTAATTGTGCTTGAAACTGATTGAATTTGACAGGAATTCAAAGCTATTGTTGCAGCTGTCACTTCTTTTTTTTTTTTTTTTCCCTAAATAAGTGACTTATTCAAACTTGCTCTCAGCCTCACTCTCTAAATTACATCTATTTAAAAAAATCCCCTGCATCTTCCAAAGTACTTCCCTGTGAGGCCACAGGACACAAAGTGTAAATCATAGCTCAGATAGTGTGGAAAAGCCCTTTTGCCAGAGTTTAAAACCTCTGGCTGTTTCAGGTGTGGATTAGAAGAAATAAGGCACATGGGAAGCAGCAGAGCAGTCCTGCTTTCTCATAGGTAGTAGGGCAGGGGAGACCTGAGACTGTGCCAGCCTTGGTGATGTGAATGACAGGGTTCTCCTCCTCCTGTGGCCCTCTGCCCCATGCTCCTACATGTGCTCATGTATGGGGTTTGTGTGGCAAGGTTTTGCTAGTGAGGGGGTGACAGGGGTGACTTCTTTGAGGAGGTGCTAGAAACTTCCCCTCATGCCTAAAGGAGCCAATTCCAACCAGCTCCAAGACAGACCCACTGCTGGCCATGGCTGACCCCATCAGTGATAGCAATACCTTTGGGATAATGCATCTAAGAAGGAAAAAAGTTACTGCACAGAAGCAATCGCATCCAGAGAAGAGAGGAATAAAAAAATATATGAGAGCAGACACCAAAGTCAGTGCAGAAGAAAGGGACAGAGGTGCTGCAGGGGCTGGAGCAGAGATTCCCCTGCAGCCTGTGGTCCACGGTGAGGCAGGATGTTCCTGGATGGAGAACCTCATGCCAGAGCAGGTGGAAGCCCATAGAACACTCTGCTGCTGGGCAGGTTCTTGGCAGTATCCGTGGCCCTGTGGAGAAAGGAAGCCCACGCTGGGGCAGGTTTGCTGTCAGGACTTGTGACCCCACTGGAGCAGCCTGTTCCTGAAGGACTGCACCCTGTAGAAGGGACCCATACTGAAGCAGTTCATGAAGGACTGCGAAGGACTCCCGTGGGAGGAACCACACTGAAGCAGGGGAAGGGTGTGAGAAGTCCTTCCCCTGAGGAGAAAGGAGCAGCAGAGACACCATGTGATGAACCGACCGCAGCCTCTATTCCCCATCCTCCTGCACTGCTGTTGGGGAGGAGGCAGAGAAATTGCGAGAGACCCTGAGCCCAGGAAGAGGGGAGGGGTGGGGAGAAGGTGTTTTTCAGTTTTGATTTAATTTCCCATTACCCTAGTCTGATTTGATTGGCAAGAAATTAAGTTAATTTCCCCAAATCTGTTTTGTTTTGCCCGTGACTGTAACTGCTGAGTGATCTCTCCCTGTCCTTAGGTCGACCAGAGAGCCTTTCGTTGTATTTACTCTCCTCTGCCTTGCCGACGAAGGCAGAAACAAAGAGCATGCGATCAACACCCGGCACCAAGCCGGTACCAGGGTGCAGGTACCCTGAGACCCCTTGTGAGCGTCCCTACAACCTTTCCCGTGCGTGCTGGGGCCTGGTTCTCACCGGGGATCGCTCCTGAGTGCGGAGACACAAATTCCCTCTGCGGCCCCGAGCCGGGCATGGGCAACCGAGCTGCCCGGATCCGCGGCTCCCCGGCTGCGGCGGCGGTGCTGCCGCACGGGGCAGGCGGCGAGGCTGCGAAACCCCGGCAGGCGCCCGCGGGCTGCTCTCCCCTAAGGGCGGAGCGGCAGGGCCACGGCGGGCGGGGCAAGGCGGCACCCAGAGGCGGGGGGCGGCACCCGGGCCGGGGGACGGGCGGGCGGAGGACGGGCGGGCATGGCCGGGAGGGGCGGTGGCCGTGACACCAGCACCTCCCCGTTACCGGGGCCGGGGGTGGGGGCAGAGTGGCGGCGGCGGCAGCAGCCCCAGCCCCAGCCCCAGCCCCAGCCCCAGGATGTGCTGCCCGGCCCCGGCGCGGCCGGTGCCCTGCGGGGGGCAGAGCGGCTGCGGCGGGCGGCAGGGATGGAGGCGGCCCTGCGGCACTGCCGCGGCTGCTGCTGGCGGCGCTGGCGGCGGCGGCTGCGCGGGCGGCGGTGGGCGCTGGCGGCCGGGCTGCTGGGCGCCGCCGCCGCAGCTCTCGCCCTCTACTCGGCGCTGCCCGAGTCGGCCCGGGCGGACGGCGAGGCCGTGACCGTGCTGCTGTGGTGGGAGCCCTTCGGCCGCCCGCGGCGCCTGCCCGACTGCCGGCGGCGCTACAACATCAGCGGCTGCCGCCTCAGCGCCGACCGCAGCCGGTTCGGCGAGGCGCAGGCGGTGCTGTTCCACCACCGCGACCTGGTGCGGCACGGCGCCGAGGGGCTGCCCCGAGGGTCCCCGCAGCGGCCCCCGCGCCAGCGCTGGGTGTGGATGAACTTCGAGTCGCCGTCGCACTCTCCCGGCCTGCGTGGGCTCGCCGGGATCTTCAACTGGACCATGTCCTACCGCCACGACTCCGACGTGTTCGTTCCCTACGGGTACCTCTACGTGCCGCCGGCGCCCCGGCCCTTCGTCCTGCCCCGCAAGACGCGGCTGGTGGCCTGGGTCATCAGCAACTGGAACGAGGAGCACGCCCGGGTGCGCTACTACCGCCAGCTGAAGGAGCACCTGCCCATCGATGTGTACGGGGCGCGGGGGCTGGCGCTGGCCGAGGGCGGCCTGGTGGAGACCGTCTCAGCCTACAAGTTCTACCTGGCCTTCGAGAACTCCCAGCACACCGACTACATCACCGAGAAGCTCTGGAGGAACGCTTTCTCCGCCAGCGCCGTGCCTGTCGTCCTGGGACCCCGCAGGGCCAACTATGAGCGCTTCATCCCCCACGATTCTTTCATCCACGTGGACGACTTCCCCAGCCCCCGGCTGCTGGCCACCTACCTGAAATTCCTCGATAAAAACAAACCCAAGTACAGGCGGTACTTTGCCTGGAGGAAGAAGTACGAAGTCCACGTCACCTCATTCTGGGATGAACACTTCTGCAAGGTCTGTGAGGCTGTTAGGACAGCTGGGAATCAAATCAAGACTGTTCAGAATCTGGCCAGCTGGTTTGAAAGCTGATGTTCCTGGCGGGTGAGGCTTGCCTGGACAGCCTGGGCCAAGTGTCAAGGTGTCGGGAAGGATGATTCTCGCAGAGATCATTAGCCCAGGTAGTGGGCATTAGCCACAGAGGAGTGGCATGAGTTGGAGAAGCATATAGGTACAGGAAAACAAGCTGTGAAAAGCCTACAAAAGGAAGATTTTTATTAAAGAGAAAATTATGAAGGTACAAAGAGACATTATGCCAGACGATTCCTAAAGAGCAAAGTTAAATTTCCAGAAGTTGTACAGTTACAGAACTTTTCAGTTTCTGCTCAGCTCAACATAAATATCTGATGCCAGATTCCTCAGCTGTACAGCTGAAACCAATTTTGGCAGCTATGACATCTTCCTGGACCGTGATGCTTTCCTCTGCTCACAGAAGACACATGATCAGTGCTGGTTTTCTGTAATACTAAGGCAAAAATGAACGTTTTAAACTGTTTTTTATGGGTGTGAAAGCTATTTACAGACAAATTCTGAGCCGCAAGTGTTGAATGTAAGCATCTTATGATACAGTAGCACCTTTTAGCAATGCTTGAAATTGCAGCAGCTAGTTAAAAATGCTTTGAACCAAATAATTTTTCTGTTTAGGAAAAAGCCTGTGGAGGGGGCTGAATCTGAGTGGACAAACAGCTCAGGTGATGTAAAGTATTTCTCCTACTACCTGCTGAAACCATAGGCATGTTTATCCTGTATGAGAGTAGATTGGAACTTTAAGTACAGGAAAACACAGACTATAGGGAAGAAAGCTGGAACACTTCCACCCTCCCTTTATTCAGGAATTAGAAAATGTTTACAGGTATCTGCCTGTTTTTCTCTGCAAAATTATTGCCATACAGGAAAATGCAGGGAAAGGCTCAGAATTGCAAGGGTTTTATTGTTGTATTGAATATATATACATAAAGGCTAACTTTTTTTTCTCAAGTAACAGTAGACAGTGCTGTTGTGTAGCAACTCTTTTGGTTTATGGCATGAATTTTCTGGGGCACAGACTAGTCAGAATGTTGCTTTGTTGTCTTTAAAATCATAATTACCGAAAATATCCCCAAACTCCCAAATCACTTCCATTCACAAAGACAATTACTGTAGAGAATAAGATCTACATTGTTGGTAAAATGCAGATTGTGTGAGGAAAGAATATAAAAAGGGAAGGATTTGCTATTTTCTTTTCCTTTGCTTTTGAGGTCTTTTTGTGGCTCAGCTTTTAAATCAATAAATAGGTTCTAAAGGTAGGACTCCCTTCACTCAGTGCCTGTCAAGGAACATTTACAGTAGTCATTCCCTTTTGGACTCCCACATTTTGCTGGAGCCATCCTAGTAGTGGATGTATGGTTACTTTTTGGTTACATGTAATCTTGCTCAGCCAAAGCCAGAAAGAAACTTCAGTTACAATTGCACATCCTTGCCAAAGCTCAGCCTCCCTGTCTTTTGCAGCTATGAAGTTTGGCGGCAAAAAAATGGGAACCTACAAGAGAGAGGTTCCCACCTGAATAATGTATTCATTCTTCTGCTTTTTAATCTATGGAGTTACTCAGAGACTTCATTCAGAATAAAATCATGGGCACAGAACAGGTGGGAAGAGGAGAAAGTCAGTTGCAAATAAGAGATGTGCATCAGAACAGGCAACCTCACAGGCATTTGTGAGTCCTATTTAGGTTAGGAAGGGATTAGGTTTGATTTAAGCACTATGGGATGTTGGATGAGTGCTTTTAAGATGTATGAACTGGCAGTGTACTGTAATTTATTTCTAGTTAGATGTTCCCCATGATTAGGTAAGCATGGAGCCAAGGATTATTGGAAAAAAACTAATAATAATGAAATTAATTAATAATTTGCACAGTTTCACCAGTTCAGATCTTGTAGGCTTCTCCAATTATTCCCTTCTGCTTTTGTGGAAGGAGGGTTGGCTGAAAGTACTTGATGAACTTTTTTGTTGTCAGTTCCAGAGTTGCTGTAGAATATTTATTGGGAAGGGAGTGAGATATAGTAGGGATGATTCCTAATGCTGCACTTTCACTCCAAGAAGTATGTAGTGATTGTTTAAAGTAAAAGATTGTTCTTCATGGCATGGCCATCTGTTTCTCTATCAGTAGTTACTACTCCCATATTACTGGGTTTTGATATTTTTAAAACTCCAATGTAGGTATAATATTAAGAGTCATAACCAAGTGTCAGGATGATGGGTTCCCTCTTTTCCTTTGGATGTATAGTATTTTTTTTCTGTTCAGTTTTTATCAGAGTTTGCAGAAACTGTATACAAAACCCCAATCTTAAAAGTAATGAAATAATATTTAAGATTGCACTATTTTTTATCAGTCTGCTGAAACCAGTGCATTTTTTTTCAGTCCTCCTAATTTTTTTAGCATTTTGTGAAAGTTTCCAGGCACACAGTTCTTCTGTGTAGTCATTAGTAATGCCACATGCAGAAGATCAGGCTTCAGGAAGGAGCATGGGAATTTCCAGAGATTGTAAACACTAATTTTCTTCTCAGCCTCTCTATAAAAAAGAATTGAAATCTTTGAGGGAATATTTTTGTTAAATTCAGAAAAGAGGTACAAAGCAATTAAAGCATAGTTTGGGTAAAGTGGCCAAAATTGCACAGTAGTTTTAAATTGTGCATTGAGGATTTTCAAGAGCTGTAGGGTGAAAACTGCAGATTTGTAGCAATTATTGCACAGCACTTGCATTGGGAGAAGAGAAGCCTTTTCTAATTTCATCGTTCTTACATGGATGTTGCAAATTTGTGGCTTTCCGTTAAGGAGGAAACTCAGCCCAGGCCTATAGCTGCTGAAGTCAGTATTACAGACTTTCTATAGATCTCTGGTTTTTGGTCATCCACACCATGAGCTAATAGTGTACTGTTACAGGCCAAGGACTGGCTTTTGTAATGCACTTTGTAGAGCTCAGTGATAAAGTTTTGCCTGAATGAACTGGTTTGTACATTGGGTACCAAGGCATTGCAGATGATGTATACAACCCAGTTGTAAAAATTGGGGAAAGCTATTTTCTATTTTTAATAGAAAAATTTCCTTGAATACATTTTGGAAAGTTTTTTATTCTATGCCTTAAAATATTGGAGTGGAGGGAGAGAAAGGATATTGTTATCTTCTGGGTTTTATAAGAAGAAGAATTACCATTACTTTTTGGTTATGATGTAAATGGAATAGAGAATTATGTGATCCCTCAAATTGCATCTTGTATCTCAGGGAATTTTATACTGTAAGGTGTCTTGATCTTCATAGAATGAAGTAACTTTATATTAATGATATATATTGACACTCAATAAAATTAAAGGAAGTAGTGCAAAATGACCCTATATTTTATTCTGTTGTCTGTGTTATAAAAGCTGAAGAAAACTGCTTTTTAAAGAGAATGAATGTCTTGTCATGTTGGTTCAATAAATAAAAGTGGCTGATTGTTCTCAGAGTAGTCAGACTATCTGAGGTTAGGCATGAAACCTGGTTCTGCCAGGAGAAAAATATTTTCATAGGAGGGGCTGTGCTAAGTTATTTTCTGTATGAAAAGGTGCATTTATTGAAGTTGGGTGTTGGAAAAATGTCATTTCAAACAAAAACAAAAACCAAATTTTCTCTTGACCTACAGAGAATTTGAATGTGGTTGGATTCTTTTTGCCCCCCTTAAATTTCAGAATGAGACTATGTTTATTTTGGTATTCAGCATGTTGTGCTTTATCTTCCTTTTTAGCTACAACTTTTTTTCATGGTTGTTCATGGTTGATTTCAACTGAGCAACAAAAGACCCAGAGCCAAAAGCTGTTTTCCCTAAGCTTGTGTTAACTGCAACTGATTGTTGCACAAGTGATGGCTTACCCCTCTCTTTGCTCATCTTAGTGCACAGTATTGAGAAAGCATTTCTGAAAATTCCTGCCCAGCCAGGAAGGGGGCAGAGCTACAGACCTTGCTTTTCCTTGTATCATTATCACATTTAGCTTTTCTAAGTAGAGCTTAAACGGACTGCTTGCTTAGTCCTGCCTGAGGGGGGAAACATTTTTTTAGCTCATTTTCCAGATGGCGCTGAACACTGGGTTTGGGAAACTGGTTAAATATTTTTCTGACAAATATTAGGTACCATTTGTTCAAGCTTGTTTGGTGAGTGCATGAGTGAGTGAGTTATGCCTGAATTAACTCACAGCTCTCTATCCAATAGTCATATAAAATGGTGTTTGTTTTAAAGAGTAAATAACCCTTTGTAGTGTGCACAGACCTGACTCAATCTAAAATCTGTTGATGAGAACACAGTGAATGTGGATTTAAGTGATGTTTAACTAAAGATAACTCAGGATCAAAGTATAACAGCCTGTTTTTAATCACTAAAAAAAAGTCATTATTTGAATAACTTGCCTGTAACCAGCTTGGTTTATGTAACCAACTCAGTTTAACAATTTGCATAATTATGTATTTTCTTCTATGTGGTCATTTAAAAAACAATACCCCAGGACAGAATTTCTATGACTTCTTTGCATTCTAATTTTTTTTTTTTTAATGGTCTTGAGCTAAATACTTAAGCTTAATTTTCACACAATGGCAGCTGTTGCTGAGAGTCTTACCCCGAAATTATCTGAGTTAAAAAAGTTGGACCTGTTTTTCAGGAGTGCTTTGAGAGCTGCAGGGATTTCTCACTGCTGGTGCTAAAGGTGCTCAATGTGCTCAGGAAGCAATGAGAAGCTAGGGCCTCCTTTTAATTGAAAAATTTTCTCTTAAGGGGTACATACTTTTATGAATTCTTTCAATGATTTTAGGTCCTTATAATTGCATGGGTTTAATTTTTGCAACAGATTTAAAACTGGACTTTATTTCAGGAATACTCAATATTTTAATAATATTCTTTTAATAACTATGAAAAATGGTCCCAAATTTGGAAGTTGAATTTTTCTCTATTTAACAAAATTAATCAACCCGTAGGTTGGCTGTACACATTATGGAAGGAAATTCTGCATTTGCATCCTTGAATTTGCCATTGATGTAAAAGATGCTGTAGGTATTTTGGATTATGAGAAGCTCATAAAACAGGAAAACAGAGCATTAGGAATGCCCAAGCTGTGGCCTGCTATGGCTCTGAGATCCTGATCACATGAATGCTTATGGCTGGAAATTGGCCATCTTGCTTTTAAGCAGAAGGCAGAAAGATGATTGCAAATAAAAAGCATAGATTATCAGATTGTGGATATTCCACTTTGGTGCATTTGTAATGCTGTCAAATAACTTTGTGTAGTATAAACATGATTAATTTATTTGAAGCAAGCATAACATGACTACATGAAATACAGCAAAATAATTGTCCTAAAGGCAAAGTTGGATTTAAAATGGAAAAATGATACTGGGAAAAAAAAAAAAAAGGCATGCAATTGTGGGAAAGCATGGGTAGACATTTTAAACTGTTCAGTGGGAACAAACAGAGAATGTCCTTGGAAATGCTGACTCTAGCCCAAACTGAAACCAGAAATCATAGGTTGAGAATCATGCTGGTACTCTTGCTTACATCTCCTTCTGAATAGGAATGGCCTCCTGAAATTAAGGCAGAGCCCTAACATTTTTATTCCCCTTCCAGTCCCAGGTGTATGTTTTGCTTGCCTTATTGTTTGTTTCTCTACCATGTCATTCCTGTGTTTCTCTTCAAATGTGCACAGACCTGAGGATGTCCTCTTTCATGTCTTATTACTTTAGAGAAGGAGAGCTAAGAGGAGATAAGTTAGTATATGGATGGTGGCTGGAAATTCTGGTTGCATTTTGAAAGAGTTCTGGGGTAAGATCAAGTAAGCAATACAAGCTGAATACAAAACAGAGAAGCATGTTTTTAGGGCAGCATCTTGTTGGAGACCCCAGGTTAGTCTGAAACATCTCATCAGTTTTTAAGTCTGAGACTTTATGCTGTGAGTTTTCTATTTAGTGGTGAAGATTATTGTATCACGTATCCCCAGATAGTCCCACTGACTATTATCTCAGAATCAAAGAATCATAAGATGAACTATGAACAGAGTCAGTAAGTCTGTGCTGTGAAAATATTTGTCAGGTTAATTAGAGCAGAATTTGTCCTGAGTTCAGACTCTAATAAAGCATATTAATGAGAATCCTTAATGAAAAAAAAAACCCCAATAACAACAGGTACACCACACTGTCTGTTATGGTGTCTGTGGTGAGGAATGTTTTCTATGCTGTCTTTACAGTTGGGTCATTTTTGTTGCTACTACTGAGATATTTATTAAAGTGAGGATTAATCCACAGGAGTTGCTGAGTTTTTCGTAAAGAAATTTTTATGGGACTGCTGTTACAGAGGAGATGAAATCTGGTCTCCTGCTCAGAGTCAAGGAGAGAAGCATTCTGGATCAGCCCAAAAGCACCATCACTGCAGGCAGTATGAGTGAGTAGTAGATCTGGGCTTGACTCCATGTGGGAGATGGAGAAGATAAAGAAATGTCACCAAAGTAGTGTGTTTTTTTAAAGATACTGAAGTACTTTGAACCCCATTGCTTTAAGCATTTGAGAAATGCAAGGCACTTCAAAACAGAACACAAAAGAAGACTCTTGGTCACAGGCATGGACTTTGCCATAGTCTGAAAGTGTTCCCAAAGCTGCAGAAACAAGCCAGAAAGGTCCCATAAGCTTTTTCCCAGGTAAGCAGCCAGAAGAGAGCAGAAAGTAAAGCAAGGACATCACCAAGGCTGTAAAAGAAATGTGTTAGTTGAAAAGTTTGCAGCAGCCTCACCGGCAGCCCCAGTGACCTGACCAGGACAGGGGTTAAGGGAGAATTCCTCTTGGATTTCACATCTGGGAATAATTTTACCCTGAGCATAGAAGCAAGATACATGATCTGGGTTGAGTATCATCAACAGGGCACTGAGGAACAAGTTAAGATACATCTCCAGTGTTTCAGAAGAAAGATGAATCTCACTCCTCCTCTTGCAGGTGTGTGAGGCAGAGCCATAAGCTGCATTCCTTGTACTGGTTAATGACTTGTGACATACTGTGGGAAAAAATATTTTTCCGAACATTGCCTCGAGGGCAGAATTGGTTTTAGCCAACCTTTTTTTAAAACCAATGGTCTTAGAACTTGACAAGCTCTCACAACTGTCCAACCTCTCCAGCTGGCTGAACTATGAACTCTATAAACAGTGTCTGCTGACTGTGGGACAGCTACACATGCTATTTAGGCATTTGAATAGACTTTTTGCAGTTTAAAATACTCAATTTCTTCCTTTTGCTCTAGTGGTTGATGTGTCTACCTGTCACATTTCTGCTATGGATCAACCTCCACATCTTGCTCTCGTTTCCCTCTTGATGGACTGCTGGCCAGCTCAGCTGCTTGGACAGTTTAACCTGGACTGGTGGGTTTGGGTATTTAACAGATAAGTAGCATCATGAAACAAAGGTATTTATGTGGTTTTCTCTTTTGCTGGCCTTTTGGGATTGTGGGTAGTGAGGCTGGGGTTGAACAGAGAAGGAAATGAAATGTAGAACTGAATGATGTATTTTCTTGCTTTACCTATAACTAATTATACCCAAAGAATGTAAGAGCTTCTAGAAGATAAGTGTCTCTAAAAGCCAAATTGAAGAAATTCTCTTTATTTACCCTGTAATTGTCCCCATGACAGTGGTGGAAATGGGGATGGAGAAATCTCTGTTTCTAATTTTCTGAACAGCTGTTTCTCTGCAAATTCAGATTTGATCCTTGATGGGCTCAGAGCAGTCCCTCATCTTATGCCAAGGCTTGTTCACCTGCATGATCCTGCTGAAGTGCAAGGGGATCTGGACTGCTCTAACCTGCCCTTGAGGCCATCTGCTTTCCTCTGGCAGATGTGTAGGGCATGGAGGGGACAGTGAGCTCTGTGTGTGACTGCTGGCATCTCAGATCCGTGCTCATATCTGTCTGGGGGATGCTGAGACAGACCTGACCATACTGCTCAGCTCCTCCCACATCTCCCCATGCCCCTGCATCTCAAAAATTGTCTTAATACTTGAGCAGTGTTACTTGCAGGCTATGCTGGCTCTGCACAGAAAAGCCATGAGACAACAGCAGATCATATCTTGGCCCCACATCCTCAATCTACAAGCCAAACCCACAAAGTAGCTCAAATATCTCTAAGTATGCCTTCTATGACACATCAGATACTTCAGAAAGTCTGATATCTGGGCCACATCCTGTGTGTTTTGTCATTAGTAACTTCATTTATTTTGCAAGTGCTACTTTAAAAAGGCAGAGTGTTATACTGGCCAAAAAGAAAGTAGTCTGCTTTTTTTTCCTCCCTGATGTTAACTACTGGAGTATGTGCAGGCTGCCAAAAATTTCTGGTTGCTTGGGATATTGTTCAGCCCCATGGTGCTTGTAATGCTCTGTCCACATCCATGTATCCTGTGGATTTCACAAGTGGTTTAGGCGTATATAAAGTGTCATCAGCTCCTGTGCAAATTTTGCTTGTTATCAGTTTAGACCACAGTGTGTGCTATGAAGCCAGCAGCTGGAGCAAGACTTTTAAAAATAGATAACTTTCTCTATGTCATGTCCATCTCTCTTGGTCTAGATTGGGATCTGTGTTTTAAATCATGCTGGGACAGTACACTTACTGCACTGGTGTAGTATGCCCTGCTGCTTTTGCATTTCTGGCACCGTCTTGCAGCTTTAATGCTGCCACAAAAATATGTGCAAATGAGCAAAGAAATAGAACAGATTTCATGAGTTCAGATGAAACTGCCACTTTATAACCCTTGGGTTTAAACTTAAGAATGCAGGGGTTAATTTCAAATGGTTTATCTGAAGTTACATAAATAAAAGGCAGCTGTGGGACTTGGAACCAGTTGTCGTGTGTTAGAGTGAGTCTACCGTCACTTCCACCTAGCAGTCTGAATCTGGCCCTTTCAGCTTCAAGACAGACTGGATGAGAGCCCATATACTAAGTCAGGGTTGGTTTGACAGAACACAAGTGAGAGGTGGGCAACAAATTTCATCACTCGTTCATTTTTGCAGCTCTTCTGATGAAACCAGAGATCCTAACCAGTGCTTATTTATTTTCAGCTCTGATGTGTTATACTGATGCATATGTGGATTCCTTATGGGTTAATAACAGATTTCAGTTTGAAGTGTGATATGAAAGAGTAACAGGGATATAATTTTTACGTTATACAATATGTGTGTGTTGCAAGATGCACACACAATGTGTGTGTGTTGCAAGATCACCAGCAGAGATCTTGGAGGCAAAGCAGACTGCTGTACCATAAGGTTTGGACCCAGAGGAACTCCGGCATTTCACTTGATACTGAAATTAAACCTGATTTGTGCATCTGTAGGATTCTGGGTTTAGATTAGAGGCATCTGCTTTGACTCCTGTTTCTGTCCATCCCTACTGCATTCAGCAGGATGTTCTCAGGAATACTGAAGTATACTCTTGGACTTGCAATCAAGATTTACCTGTGCACAGGTAAATGCTGAAGGAATGTGGCCTGGGTGACTGACAGGTGTGTAAGATAACAAAAAGATGCCCCTGGAATGCTGACTTTGTTCTCACTCAAGGGTCTGACCACGTAGTGCCTCTTGTTTCTCATGATGTTTGCAGCACATTAAAGTCTTCTATATTGAGCCTTCTGAAATGATGCTTCTGCATCAAAGAGAAAGTATCCATTCTGTGACATAGCACCTGTCTGGTTTTATCAGAGGGTTTCCAATCATCTGATTTTACAGGTATTTCTCCATTGTTTTAAAAGAAAGTAATTTCACTTACATCCCAGGTTACTTGGCTTATATGATGAAAACTCAGCATTATAATTAAGCTAAAGGCAGGTCTGGCTTCAGTGAAAATGTCACAAAATTTGGTCTTTGTTTCAGCCTCCACAAAGTCTGTTATAAAACAAGAGAGAGGTATCTGAGGGGTCCTAAGTCCTGTGATCAGAATCTTTCCTGATCTTTGCTCTTAGGACAATATTCTATATGTTTTATAATTCTGTGTCTTCTGTAAGAGGTAGTCCAGGAGGCACAAGTAGATTTTATCCTTTTCTGAAGTTTTGCGTATTCCTAATTCATTGGAAATCATTTTAGCCTGACTTTCCTGGAGATAGCAGGGCTGGTTTCTAGGATCATACATTCCCCAGCATTTACCTGCTCCTTCAGCAGGCAACCATTGTGTGAGTTGTGAAGGTGAGAGTCTCCACTCAGCTGTTCTTCACACAAAACAGTGCTCAAAATAGGTAGATGTAGCTCATGATCAGTTCTTATTTGAGCTCAGGAGTGGTAGTAATTAATGGTGGTGGGATGCTGACATGTTTGGTACAGCCTGATTCTTTGCCCTTTGAACACCTCTGTGGAGTAAGGCAGGACCTGCCCAAACTATTCCTTGTTCTTATTTCGCCTTCACTTTTGTTACAGTAAGCAAAGAACCCCTCTGTTTGTAAGTGCACCTAATATTATCCTTATTTCCTAGGGGATTGTGAGGCATTTTCCTCCCTCAATGAAGCACTTTGAGATCTATAAACAAAAAAGCTACCACAGTGGTATGAAGGAGCTGATGCTAGAGATTAAAGGAGTGCATGGCAGTCAATAAGATGAGAAGACTGTTGTATTAAAGCAGCCTGGATCTTTGACCTCTATGGAATAAATCACTTTCATCTTTGTTAAGGTGAGGCTCTAGTAGGAGCTGTCACTTAGGCTCTGAGAAGGCAGAGCAACCTCGCTCCCATCCCCATTCCCACCCCATTCCCACCCCTATCCTCTGCATATTGTCTTTGAGAGGAACATTGTAAACATGATGGAGCTGGGAATGTCTCCTTTGTGTCAGCACTCCCTTGAAAGTTTGACCTGGTTCTGTTAAAAATGCTCACCCACATCCCCCCAAAGCATCAGGGAAATCTCTCAAGTGGCTTTCTTGGTGTATCACCTTTCATGTCAGTGCTGTATTTGCCTGTAGAAATATCACAGGAGACACAACAAAAGGACTGTTCCAACACCAACCAGAGTGACCATCCTGATGTGATGTTTATTCTGAAAGCAGAAGAAAGTGAAATAAAGTCAAACTGTTTTTTCCACGTGCGCTGTTTGCATTGCATTAGTGTAGTAATATTTTTATATACCCCTGGTGTTTTGCGTCTCTTTGATCTTTGCAATCTCACACATTACAGCACAAACAGAACAGGGTCTGGAGGAAGCAACAGTGCATTGTGTGCCTTTGTTTGCAGCGAGCACGACCTCATGGGGTGTGTTCCAAAGTTTCAGAGAAGCCATAGCCCCAGAGCAAAAGAGAGGTTTCTCTTCTTCACCACATGTATACACCTCTTTAATATAAAGGAGAGGTGTCAGATGGTCATGTCCTGCTGTGTTTTGATGGGGACACACCATGACTTTCAATGACCTGATGCTCTACCCATCATGTGCTATGGTTTATTTGCCCCCCTGGGGATACACTCAGGCAATGGGGGACGCGTTTGTGTCTGCACACAGCAAAGTGTGTACAATCTTGGGGCAAACGAGATTGTTTTCAGGTTAAAACAATCTCAGGAAGAGGAGGTGCTGTATCAGAGCAGTGGGCCATTCCCTCTTGGACAAACAGCAAGAGCAATGGTGGCAGGCACCAACATCCATCCTTGGCCAGGCTGCTGCATATTTTGGGTAAATCTAGGTGATTTTCCTTATCTTTGAAGGTGGTGTTCCCTATTCTCTTCAAAGGCTAATAGAAAATTAGTTTGCTCTTGCATGCATGGTATCCAGAGCAGAACCTCAAAACAATGGGCTAAATTGAACAGAAGAAACATCACCTACCATGTAAAGAACAACTTTCCTTGATTCTCAGCCCAGCTTTGGAGATAAAAGTGCCCTGAAGAGTAATGCATATACCTGCTCACTTCAGGCAGTGTCCTTTTATAGTGAAGGTGGGCTTCTGGTTCAAAAGCTGCTGCCAATTTTAAATAAAACTGCATTGAGCAAAAAGAATCACAGGTTCTTTGGTAGCCCACCAAGTCCCAGAGACCATTCCAGATGTTTTGAGTAAAAATTAGTGTCTTGGATTTTAGCTGGGACTTGGAGTGTGTCCTAGGACAGAGGGGTGAAAGACACAGCTGTAATTCAATTCCTGAAGTGGAATTCAGGCCCTTGGGGTCACCTTGGGAAAAGTTTGGAGGCCAGCCTGGATAGCAGTTGAGCGGGTTTTCATACCACAGCCCGAGAGCAATTTTCTGGCCTTCTGTTGCTGTGATCCAGTCCTAAAGTAAGATAAGCACACGGAACTGAGACAAAGCCTACATAGAAAAAGGCCTGTTTGGAAAAATGCCCAGGTACACAGAGAACTCCTCCTTCTCCAGGAGCAGGTCAGGCTACCACAGTGCTTCTGTTTTGTTCTGTACTTATATTACAAGTGGCAGCTGATTCCCATCAGGCGGGAACATGGAGATAATTGTCACTTTTTCTTCTGGTTGCTTTCCAGAAAAGAGTTAGGCTGTCTCAGTCCTTGCAGAGGCATTGCCAGGTGACTCTCACCTGAGGCCAGGACTCACCTGAACACTGAATCCTTTGTTCCACTGCCCTTCCTTGGTCAGACAAGGCGCAAATAATCAGATCACTGTTTACTGGCAACCTGTTTTCCTTAGAACATAGGCAAAGAGAATGAGATCAAAAGGTTTATCACCTGGGACCTTTGCTTTGTCAAATTTTCATCTAGTAGCCAACATTTTGCTATACCTAAAGTGCTAAATGGAGACAACCATACATGCAGTTAACTGCATGAGTGTTTAAATAGAATGTGTGTGCATGGAGAAATATTCAGAAATATAAATTTTCTTGGTTTTTTCTTCTTATGGTTACTAGTGAGGATAGTTGCAGGGTGCATGCTCTTGCAAAAATAATGGTCTCTGTTAAAAGATACGGCTTCTCTCTGCTGTGTCCATTGATAAATGCACTTCACTTGCTTATCAGTTTTCTAGCAGAGTTGTTGTCCAGTGATTTAACTGGGCAGGCAGCTAAACACCTCCCAGCCATTTGGAAAAAAGGCAAAACTAGTGGGATGAGATAAAGGTAGTTTAAAAGGATAGAAAAGGAAGGGAAATTATTATTATTATTATTATTATTAAAAATATAATAATATTTATATAATTAATGATAATTATTATTAATATAATAATATTTAATACAATATAACAACAACAACAACAACAACAAACAACAACAACAACAATAATAATAATAATGAATATGCAAAACAAGTGATGCTCACTGCAGTTGCTCATCACTTGCTGAATGCTGCCCAGCCAGTCCCTGAGCACAGATTGGTCTCTCCTGGCCAGCTTCCCCAGTTTTATTATTCAGCAAGATGCCATATGGTATGGAGTGTCCCTTTGGCCAGTTGGGGTCAGCTGTCCTGGCTGTATCCCCTCCCATTTTCTTGTACACCCCCAGCCTCCTCCCACTGGCAGGGCAGAGTGAGCAGCTGGAAAGTCCATGACACAGAGTAAGCACTGCTTAACAACTAATACAGCATCAGTGCTATCAGCATTATTCTCAACATTCTTCTCATCCTAAATCCAGAGCATAGCCCTGTACCAGCCACTAGGAAGAAAATTAATTCTCTCCCAGCTGAAACCAGGATAAGCTTTGTACTTTGTACTTCTTGTGCTTTGAAGCCCTCTGTTACCTGTGTACATTAGGATTTATAAAGAGTGATGGATTCCTCTAGGAGTGCCTCTGTTTGACCTCTGTAAACAACCTAAGGATTGCATGTAGCAAACAAGGAAACAAACAGACTTCCTGAAACCTAAAATAAGAAAAAAGAAATCATATTTACAGCAGCCTTTCATTTATGAGCTCAGCTTGTTCAGTTTTCTTTAAAGCCCAGCAACTGAGATAAGCATGACAGCAGGCTCTGGATGTTACAAGATTCAAGTCAAGATTTTGAGAAGTGAGGAACTGGCTTCCAATGTTAGATTGCAAAATCCACTCCACTAGCACCTGCCAGAACTGCTCCAGGAGCATGTTCTCTGCCATAACTCTTCCAAGATGGCTCAGATATCTCAGATTTCAGATTCAATAGAAAACAGCTCAAACTCCATCTCCTAATCTGCATGCCATCAGTACAGAGTATGGGATCTGGGCTTTCCTGCAACACAATGATGCTACAAATTCCTGTGATCCAGCCTGCTGTCCTGTGTGCCTATAAATGTATCTATGGAACCCTGTAGAGGGAGAGTGACCCGGTGGCAGGTAGCAGGGTGCTGAAATTGCCTCTCATAAAGAAGTGTGTGTTCTCCTGGGTACAAGGAGTGGATAAGGGCATTGGGTTCAACAGGGTTTGCAAGTGCAGGAGGTAGAGTGCAGCAGCTTGGCATCCTGCAAGTAGTAGTTAATGTCTGCATGCAGCTGAGGACAGGCAGGAGAGGAGTTTTTAACCTCTCTCTTCCTGCTATGGATTTGTCCTCTTTGGGCTTGCTGGTTTGGCTGAAGCGTGGTGTATTGAACTTCTGCTTTGTCACGCCTCTGTCATGGTGCTGCTTTTACACTGCCTTGCTTTTGGAGCCTTAAAGCTTTCAGTGAAGAGCAAGGTAGAGCTGGGGTTTGATGGTTTCCTTGTTCATCTCTTCTTTAATGTCCCTTATCTCTAGCTAGAGTGTGGGAGTCTGGGTGGGAGCTGGAATCCCTTGCTCATGTGTATTGGCAGAAGGTGACAGCAGAGCCAGCTCTGCTCCCCCCACTTCTCCCTGCTAAGCAGAAGCCAGATCTAGATAGATAAAGCAAGAACAATATGAGTTAGGATGGTATAAATACACAGAAATGACAGTCCTAATTAATTCAATCTTTTTACACTGAGATTATGAAAATGTCCACTCTATATTCCTCTAACTAGAAAAAAAAAATAATTTTGGGAATATTTGTTTGTCTTGTAACTCTTGAAAAACATTACTATATGAGCACTGCATTTTTTCTGTGCTGCACAAAAATGTATATGAAGAATGGTTATTTTTCATCTTTCAGCATCATTTATCCATGCCTCTCTAACCAGTTATATTTAGGATGAGATGATTCATCGACTGTTGCTGCCCAGTGACTATAAAAGGAGTCTTAAATGACCATCTCAGATGCAGATGTCTTTTGTAGCAATTTTTGTTATACTACTCTTCCTTAATTTAGTTTCACAGCTTGGATAGAAAAATCTGTTTGCAAACCAGACATCAGATCTCTTATGCCAAAGCTAAATGCAAAATTGATTGATTTTATACAATAAAATCTGATCTAAAGGTTATAAAAAAATTGTAGGTGATGAAATAACCCTCACAAATATCTCCAGAGTCGTGGCTTGCTGAGGTGGGTGCTTTGGTATCTCTTGTGTGCAGTGGGTGGTGTGTAAGTACCACGGCTCTCCCTGCCCATCACCCTGCCAGCAGCAAGCCTTCCCATCCCCAGCAGAAACAGTGTTTTCCAAACTCTCTTCTTCTGGCCTGTTTTAGACAGGTGTGCTGAGGTAAGCTGAAGGTGCTTGGAGGGTTTGTTGGGTTTGTTTCCCTCCCTGGGCAGGGGTGAGGTGTGCTGGTCAGGGTGCTGTGAGGCAGGTGGGGAGCTCAAAGGGGGAGCCATGAGGAGCAGCCTCTGGGGTGGTGATGTGGGCATGGCACAGCACAGATGTGGCCAGCTGTTGTTTGTGGTTTCACAGATGGATTACCAGTGTCTGCAGAGGTGCTGAACCAGCTACTGCTCGGGTCCTGCAGCCTGAGGAAGGAGCTTCCACCTGGTCTGGCCACAGGGGAGCATCAAACCTGCCTCCAGAATGGGAACGTGAAACCAGCTGCTCTGCTTTGCCTAAGCAAACAAATGGTAAAAAACATTAGAAGCTCATTAGGCCAGGGAACAGCTCTCTTTTTCTCTGTCTCATTCTCAGCTTTATTTCCTCTATTGTCATAGTAGAGATAATAATGCTGTTATTAAATATCTAACCAGATTGCAGAAACATAGCATTTTTTGACCAAAGGTATTGGTATTTATGAACTTTAGGCAAAGAGTACCATAAATAAATTAATTTCAATGTTTTTGAAATTTTGCTTTTTGTTTTGTAAAACAATTTACCTTTGTTTATAAAATAATTTATTATTGTTTATTATGCCATAAAACTTTACAGTGTCTTGCAAAGGAATCTGTCTTCTGCATTTTTGAAAAAAGAATGACTCTATTTTAGTGCCATATTAGTCATTAAATTGATTGGGACAAGTTTAGTAAAATTAATTTTGCATTCTGTTGCCGAGTATTCTGCTGGGCAAATAAAAAACAATTAACTATAACAAACCTTCAGTCTTGCTATTCATTTTGCAAACCCAGGAGAAACAGAAAACAGCAATGCTAGCTGTATCTAAATGTCATCAATCTCACTGGACCCATTAAAAGGAATAGTTTTATGTATTTCTGCATATTTCCATTTTCCCCAAGCATTTTTTCCATGCTGCAGGAGGGAGGAGTTTCCCTCTGGCAGAGAGAGGGCGAGGAAGGCTCACTGTAAGGTTCAGGTTTGAGCAATAACTACTGGGAAGACAGTGTCAGATGGCAGAGGTCATAAACCAGGTAAAATAAAGACTTTTTTATTACCCTTCCCTGCATTTGTGGGACGGGGTTTGGATAGTGGCTGAGCGCTGGAAGGAGGTAACTTTGCTGCTTTTGCTGTCAGTGACTCATAGCGACTCAATCAGCTCTTGAAAACACAAAAGCACTCTTGTGCAAAGTTCTCATCTCCGGTTATAGGGAGTCATTACCTCTGAGAGGGTACTCAGAACATGTGTAGGAGTTTCTCTCTGCCAAGAGAGTATTTTGAGGTGTCTGGTTTTTGACAACCCAATTTTCTTTCCACGCTTCAGCTCCTTCCTGACAAGACAGTTGTATGGAGCATTTGCAATTTTTCTGGTTCAAGGTTTTTAGTAAGTCTAGCTAGGACAAAATCCTGTTTAAAAAGTAGCAGAGAAAGCTTTCTATTTTTTTAAAAAGGCAAATATTATTAGTATTTTTTAGATACAGCTATTAAATACAAATTTAAATATATATTTTTTAAAAATTTACATTGACAGCTGCTTGTCATCTTGGCTGTCTGCTAACATTGCTGAGAATCAGAATGAAACACCATGGCTCCTCAGACACAGCATCCAGAAGATTGATCCCCTGTGTGTTACCCACCTTTCCCTGGCAGGCACCAAGCACATCCCAAGTTCATCAGGCACCCTGACATGTGAGCCCATTAGCAGCCTCTTTGCTCCTCAAAAACAGATGCTGTGCTCTGTTCACTATGGACACCCTTTTGTTTGTCTCTTGTAATGGGTTTTAAATCTGCTCGAATTATGTGGTGATCTTTAGAAAGACTGTTGGTTGGCTTTTTTCACACTGGTATGGTGCAGAGGGAAGATGCAGGGTGCATCAGCAGTCACCTGAAGGACATCTGGGCTTAGATCTTTGCAGGGAGATACGGCTGCCAATCCCAGTGGGGTGCAATGGGGTCCTGCAAGGGAGCTGGGCAGGCTGCGCTCTGCTGCTGATTTCCCAGCGGGAGCAGCTTGGATGGGGCAGAGCAGCCCCTCTGCGCCTCTCCTAATCCCTCCTGAAGGGATTAGGGCGTTGTGCTTCCTGAGGGCCATCAGTGGATGGAATCTGCTGCTACCAGAGCTCTGCCGAGGATGCTGCTGCGATGCACAGCAGGGCTTTTACTTGGCGGATGCTGCTCCGCTGCAGCAATTCCGTTGTGCTGGAAGCTACGAGGGATCCACGGAGGTGTGTGCTTGTTACAGTGGCTGTCGGTGGGAATCGGGGCTCTGTGCTGAGCTCTTCAGCTCAGCCCCAGTTCTCTGCTGTATTCTCACAACATCGAAAATAAGCGTTTTACAGGCATCTGCCTTCTCTGGGTTGGCTTTTAGCGCAGTTCATCTCGATTCTGAGTCTTGTTTCCACAGTCCTTCAAAAGACCCCTGAATGTTAACTCAGTGTCCATTTACATATTTAATTGTGGGTTTACGGTTATTTTTTTATTATTTTCTCTTATTTTTACTGTCTTCATAGTTTCCATAAGGTAGTACATATTGATTGTTGAAAAATAATATTTTATTCTCACCTCAGGCTTCTTAAATTTTCTTGTGTTACACAGGGAAGATAGTGTTATTATGAACCAACAAGAGCTAAGACATTTCTACCAACAATGTCTTAAAACATTTTTTTCATTCAAAACTAACTTCTGTAATGGAAAGGGAAAGCAGACACAAGCCTCTGTAGTGTAAGGTTTGCCAAGGAGGCTGCAATTGTATCAATACTACATAACGACAGACTCAAAACTACCTTCAGAGTGCCTGCTACCTGCTTGGCTTTACAGCCTGAAAGGATTTCACAGGAAAGCAGGAGCACCTGGTGGTGCTGTCACAGAACTAGAAGCTTTTAACCCTGCTGAGGCAGATAAATAGACATGCAATTTTGCATGTGTGTATGGCAAGAAAAAAATAATTATTACTTGCTTTGCGAGCACCTTAAATGTTACACTTTCTGGGCCTGAGTGCCCCTTCCAACACAAACCATTCTATAATTCTACCTTTTTCAGAAAAAGTGGGACCCACAGTGCCCATGGCATCCTAAAACTGAGGACTCTGCCTGCAAGAGCACTCAGTAATGTCTAGGATGAACAGAAAGAAGAGGGAGATGCACTGCACTCCTCACTGCTAATCTTGATGTGAACAGAAGCTGAATGTTTCATTTTCAAAGTCACATTTTATTTGGCTTTTTCTTATTGTAGCATGGGTTTACTGGCTTTTGAAAATTAATGTTTGTTTCAATCATGTTTAACCAGTCCAATCCCCCATAAAGTATTTGATTTTATAAAGCACATACTTAGGTTTATATATAATCAGTTCTTATTGGGGGCACCAAGCAGGGAAAATAAAGACTGGAGCGGCACAACATGTGGTGAAACGAAATGAAAACTGAAAACAAAGAGTGTGACGTAGTGCAGGTATAATGGGTTTAAGAGCTCTGTGACAGATGAGTTTTATGGAAAAGGCAGGGAAAGTGGGGCTTTGGGGCTGGAACAATGCTTTTTTATTGAAAAGCAATGCCCTTCTCAGCTAGCCCTGGGTTGCCAGCTGTCTCTGCAGGAGCTGAGCCGTGGCTCAGTCCTCTAGATGGGGTTAGAGCGCTGTGATTCTCTGCTACCTCCTGCTGCTCCATCTGCGCCCTGAAGGGACCAGCTGATCAAACAGGCAGTGTGCTAAGGGGGTCTTTGGAGAGGTCACATCATGTTGGCAGCTGCCACCCAATATAATCAGCCAGTATTGGGTTGCTTTTCTCAAGTAATTGTGTGAAATACAACCAGATTCTTTGAAAATGAAAGCTTGCTTATTTGATAGCTGTTTCTCAATTATGTTAGCGTGCCCTGAAGTCCCTGTCTTTTATGTCAAATAAAATGCTTCTGCAGAAACAGAGGCTCGTCTGATGCTGCAGATTGTGTGCCAAATTTGTTTGAGTGAACAAGCTCTCACAGATGACAAATCTTAGAAGAGCAGACAGTAAGTACACAAACTTAATTTGCATCATAAATATTCTATTTCTGTGTGTCTCCACAGTCTGGAACTGCCCATCAAGTGTTCTTTATAATAACACACCTGGACTTTCAAAACATGGGCAGAAAAGCATGCTACTGGAGAAAGGACAGCTATGTGCTTGTATCAGTGATAAAGAAAAATAAAGTTTGCTTTGATTTAATGTAGGGAATTGCTATTCAGGGTTACACGGTTTGTATCTGAGGTGTAGACTTCCATGAATAGAAGTTCCTTGCCTGCAGGGGCTGATTGAGCTGCTGCTCTGTAGGGAATGACACTGGATTGCCTCTTTATCAAGGACAGGAGTGGCAGCTCCTGTCTGCTGCTGGAGGAGGTTGTGAAGAGACCCTGTGCTGGTTGCAGAAGTGCAGGGAGGCAAATGGGTGGCATCAGTAGGTGCTGTGCTGGCATCTCTCTGCTTTGCTGGTGCTCATTACCCAGCACATTTCACAGGTTAAGCTTCTGCTAGAGCCAGCCTTACTTGGGGTAACTGCTTTGGACCACAGAATCGCCAAGTGGTATGGATTGGTTAAAGATCACCTAGTTCAAACCTCCCCCTATGGTGGGGAGGGACATCATCCACATCTGAGGAGGGACCAGATTGCTCAAATCCCCATCCAGCCTTGAAGCCTTCCAGGAATGGGGCATCCACAGCTTCTCTGGGCAGCCTGTGCCAGTGCCTCAGTGTCCTTATGGTAAAGAAATTCTTTCTATTATCTGGTCCAAACCTACACTCTGTCAGTTTAAAGCCATTCTGCCTTGTCCTATCACTTCATATCCTTGCAAAAAGTCTCTCTCCCTTATGGTACTGGGAGGTGCTGTAATGTCTCATCACAGCCTTCTTTTCTCCAGAGTGAACAACCCTAGCTCTTCCAGCCTATACTTAAAGCAGACGTGTGTCACTGTCATGTCACTGTCATATTTTCTGAAAAATCCCTTCGCCAGGATCTTTTCTCCTGGGAAGCTGAGAAGCTTCAGAGAATTATCTGATTGCTTCTCCTGTGTTTTGCTGCTTTGGAATGTGGTATGGAGATTGTTTATCCAGCATGTGAATTGTTTTTTACTTGATGGCCAACTGTGGTCCAGCTATGTCAAGACGCTGGACACAGACACAAGTTTTCACTATCATTCTTTGTAACCTTCTGTCTGTATCCTTTCTCTATTCTTTAGTACAGATTAGTATAGCATTCTTTAATATAATATAATGCCATAAAATAATAAATTAGCTTTCTAAGAACATGGAGTTAGATTGTCAATTCCTCCTTTGTCCTGGGGACCCAGCAATACCACAGAGGTGTTCTCTCATCTGCACCCACTTTGGCACATACATGTTTGAACAAGGCGTGTATGTCTGCAGAAAATCATTTTCCAGGGTCACAGTGGCCAAAGTGTCTGCTGCTACCTGAAGAAGCTGCTGTTGAGCATGTACAGTATGCAGGTATTATTGCAGCATCCTTAATAAACTCATTTTGGAAGCAATTGAGACAGTTACCCCAACAATCCAGATTAAAAAAACCCCAAAACCAAACCAATCAACTCAACCACAAAACAGGTTTTCTGATAATTATATTTGGTAGATGTGGTAATCAGACTGGTGACTGGTCCTCATCTTAGAAGATGAGCAGCAGACTGGTATTTGCAAGGTGAGGATGTGTTCAGTGCACGTGGTTTTGTTCAGATGAGAAGTGCCTGAGCGTAGGGTGGCGTTCCTGGGTCAAGGCAGCAACACTCAAATTTGAAGCACAGCTGGGACTACTGCCTTTTGTTTACTCAGGCACCAGTTTGTTTTGCGCTTGAAGAAAATGCAGCCTGACTTCTCGCCCTTAGGGAGGAGAGTCAGAGGAGGAAGCGAGTGTTGAGAGTGCAGAGATCAGAAAACTTAGAGCAGTTATTTTGGGTACTGGTAACAGCATGACTGCAAGGGAGAGGGGCTACATGCTGCCCTGCAACCTGCTCTGGGGGTTTGCTCCTGTGACTGGGCTGGGACTGGTTCTAGAGTAGCTGATTGAAAGCTGTATAAGGCATATTTGTGCACAGGAGAGTAATTTCTTTGTTTTTTAGGACAGATGTTAAGAGGCTGAGGAGGGAATAGGATGGAGGTGCGGTAGGTGCAGGGACACTCTGTCCTGCTGCACCCCTAATGAAGTACATTTCCTTTATTTCCCCCCCAGAAAAGGGTAAGAGTGAGCAAGCTGCATTTTCTCCCTGGTCTGGAAGCATTGTCACCACAGAGGTGCCCCCTCCAGTGCTTTCAGCTTGTTTGGTCCTGACAGGATTCGGTCTGCAGCTGTCACCGGTTTGTTCAGCACAGTCCATTTGGGCAGATATCTTCAGCTCTGCTACATGGATCTTATTTTCCAGCTGTCATCTTGTATGAAAACAAAATTTCTGGCGTAACCAGATCAGTCAGAATTGATAAATTCTTCCGGCTTCATGAGAACAACTGTATGTGTTTAAAACAGTGGAAAAACCTTTCCATGGGGAGGTGTGTGGAAGCAGAGCCCTGCATCACCACCTCCTTGTCTCCTGGGGAGGGGACCCATGTCTCCATGGATTCTGTGAAATTTACATCAAGGTCTAATTATAATAAATAATAAACACAAAGGCATCTGTGTGTGTGGGGTCTTTCAGCCAGATTATGTGAAGTAGCTGACATAGAGGAATACTGTAAAACTAATTAGCTCTTTCTGTTCACCAATAGATTATAAGTTAATTCCATCTCCTTTTCTAATTGGTCATTTGAGGGTGGATTAGGCCCACATTAAAATGTTTCTTGATCTTCAAAAGTAAGTAGGTGGTTTAGTTATACAATTAGGCAATTATTTAGACAATATTGTACTTTTTATCAGTGTATTAGTAATAGGAAAAGTTTGCCCCTATGTTGCTGACACATCAGCAGGAAAACTGTCTTTCTTTACTGTTTTTCTCCCCCATATTAATTATTTCAAAAAGGTTTGTCAGCACTGTGGAAGTCCAACCACCAGTATAATTGGGTCACACACTTTGATTTGAAGTGACCCCTCACTATTGGCCTCATTATTGAAATCTGCCCATTTGGTTTGACTTCTGTGCACAAGATATCAGGGGACAACTCCAGTAGTGGCAAGATTCCCACCCCAGTTACAGACATAAACCAAATTATTTCCTTTGGAGCCTCTATCAGCACTCAGGGGTTGTACAAGGTGCAGGAAGTGGCATGAGGCATTATAAAAATTGTAATGTAGAAAACGTAATAATGCATTAGCAGCTCATCAAAATCAGTTTATCACTAATTGCTCCAAATTTAAATATCTTATTTCACAGTTCACATCACTCCTAGAGATGGATGCTGGTAAAGATCCCACCAGTGCAGGAGGCTGGGTAATGGGCTTGGTGACCCACCCTAATTCCAGCATCGTGAGGTAAGGCTTTGCTAACACTGCTGCTATTATTGCTGTGTCTGCCTTCCTTATTAGGGAAGTCTGAGATTTAATTTCTCCTTGGACTGCCTCACACAGATCAGATCATCACTGAGCTGGAAGATGGCAAAATAACCATAACACTTCCAGCTGACCATAACAACCTTATGACTTGCAACCTTACCATAACACTTGCAGCTGACCCAAACTTCAGGAAACGGGTAAAAGAAGAGGGAGCATAACCTGCAGATGCCAAAATTACCTCCAGCCACAGCTGAATTCTTGCAGAATAGCAGGAGGCTGTGATCAATCTGGTCAGCCTGATTACACAGCATGGGGCTTTGGCCCTGCCCAAAGGTGGGATGGAGCCAAGGGTTTTGGGAGGGAGCCAAGGGCACCTCCAGAGCTGGCAGGGAGGGCACAGAGAAGCTTAATTCAGGCTCTGCATGGTGGTGAAAGGCAAGAGGATGAAAGGCAATGGGCAAAAGCTAAAATATGAGAGGTTTGGATGGGTGTAAAGAGAAATCCTTTCTCTCTGAGGACACCTACCCCACCACCCAGAAAGGCTCTGCAGCCTCCCTCCTTGGAGGCTGTCAAGACCCAAGTGAAATACTGAGCCCCTGAGGCAGGTCTTGGAGTTGACCTCCCAAAGTCCCTTTTAGCCTGATTTTTTCTCTCATATTATGGAAAAGCGCAGTGCTACCAAGGGAGATGTGGGCAGACATTTATACGTGCAGGAAAATATCCAGTAGATGAGCTAATGCACCTTCTCATTTGGCAGTCTCGTGGTGTCATCTAACACTGGGACAGTTTAGGGGTGAGTCACAGATTTAATGAAGTATTGGGAAAAGTGCCTTTGTTGTGAGACTCTTAATGAGCTCATCTACTTAGCTTAATGAAGTGAGGATTGAGAGTCAGCTTTGATCCCTGTAACTGTTTATTTGAGGAACAAATTGGATTGTGGAGTTTGCAGTGTATCAGATGAAGTCACAGCAAAATCCAGTGGCTGAAATCAAATTTAGATGGATTCAGGAGAGAGGTCAATAATAATCACTAATAAATGTTTTTAACAAGAATTCTGATTCTGACTGACCATGGGTTATGGTCAGTCCTCTGCTGTATTTAAAACAAATGCATTTATTTGACAGATATTATCCACCTCAAAGGAGAGTGCATTCATGTGAGTCCCTTGCCCCTCCTGGTGCAAGCTGTGGTAGCTGAATGGGTGAACCTGAGTAGTGGTGCTGGCCTCATTCCCTGGTCTAGTACATCCCAGGGAAGGCACACAGAGCTGCATTCAAGAGCCTGGCACAAAACCACAGCTTTGTTTCCAATTATCTATTTCATTACTTGGACAGATATTCAGCAAAACACTTAGTCTTGTTGTAAAATACTTCCATCCTCAAGAAGCAGCTTAAATTACCCTTAGTTCCTGGGTCTTGGTCATATGGACAGTCATACTGCACTTTTTGCAACTGTCAGATACAGAGAGTGATTCACTAAAATGCAGCATTTCATTACTCATCTCTCTGTAATTCACAAAATGTGAAGCACTTTTGATGAAAGCCTCATACAAGCATGACAGTGTTGCAACTAATTGACAGTCAGAGGTTTAACCTTTATTTCAAATAATGCAAAGTTAATGTGAGCTCACAGTAGCAAATACACATCCTTTGTCCTCAGCATGTTTAGCCAGCACTCAAGATGTACTCCACTCTAGAGCAGTTTTCATCAAGAGGTTTAAATACATTTAAATGTTAAGTCATTGACTGTCCAGCATTTTTATGAGAAAAAAAGGATGAAGTAATAGTTTGATTATAAGAGCATATGCTGAAGACCAGCAGTACACTGAGCATAATTCCTCATGGTGACGCTGCTCTTTGCAGCCCTAGGCATGATTTTTCAAGGTTTTTTTTATTTAGAAAAGTGTATTTACATTTTTATCTGCTCAGTGTGATGGTCCTCTTGCAATCCACCAATTCTTACAATCCAGCTATTGGAATGAATCTTACATAGGTGAAGAATTTACTGCCACACCATGACCTTTACCAACTGCTGGAACGCATTCCTGTGTAAATCATTCTAGATTGATTCTAAACTGATTATTCTTTGTGTGCCTCACCTGCACAGTAAGTAATACTGTCAATCTTGCCCCTGGACTTCGTTCCACTTTCACAAATTTATATTAAAATTCTTGTGTTAATACCTTTGGCAGTGACTGAGTGGTTGTAAATCTTTGTTACTTTGGTCAAAGCATGGTGCTAATAATGCCAAGGTTAAATCGTGGGTTAAATCCCTGTATGGCCCATTCACTTCAGAGTGGGATTGATGACCCTTGTGGGTCCCCTTCAACTCAGAGTTCTGTGATTCTGTGAATACAGTCAGTTGTCAGAGTGCTGCCAGCTGAGGTGTGAATGGCTACTGAGAAGCACAGATGGATGAGCAGAATCACGAGAAATGATTCATCCTGAAGCGGTGGGATGCAGAGATACAGCCCTAACCAGGAATCAGACATCCCAGGCCACCCAGGATTTCTAATAAATGGAGAGCGTGCCATCATCTTCAATTATGAGAATGTCCAAAATAACATGTGTAACAGTGGAGAAATTCACATACTTTACACACCCGCTCTTTTCTTTGACCTGATAGTAAAATCAGCCATAGGTGTTGAAGTTCCTCCACTGCTAAACAGCTCCACAGGATACATGAGATTTCTTGGGGTTTTTTCATACCTTAGGAACCTGAGCAGGTTCAACACCTACCTGCTCTGTGAGAGTTTGGGTTTTCTTCCCAAAAAAACCCCATACATACAAATATTTTTAATCTAAATGTTTCTCACTTCTCTAAGGCAATCAGATGTAGAGAGAGACTGCCTAGTTTTAAATCACCCCATGTTTTTCCTCTTCCATGTCCAGCAAATTTCTGCATTTACAGTGAAGATGTGTGGTTGATGTAGGGTACACTGCTTGACAGTGAGGAAGGCCAGGAAGCTCCTGGAAGGAAATCAGACCTTACAAGGACTGAGTTCATCTTCAGTGATGATCAGCACATCAGGGATCTTAGGCCAGGGCAGGATCCTGGGACTTAGCTGCTTCAGGTGCATTTGAGATTAACCTGAGCTTCAATTCACTCATAATTAGAAAATATTTATATGTAAGTGCCTGCCTTTGTTTCCTCTGCTGTTTTAAGACCCAAACTGTCACAGCTGTGGTCTGGGACAAATGCATGCCTTGGTTCCTTGCATGCACCCTGAATGCCAAGGACACATTTACCCTGTTGAGGAAATGTTTGGCATCTGCATACGGTCCAGAGTACAGAGAGCCAGGCAAAGGAGGAATACGTGGCTCAGGGGGTATCTGCCATCACTCCTTCTGAGAAAATATTAAATTCCAAGCCAGACCATGAACCTGAACTGAATGAAGCTGTGTATGGCTATTTTTAGCATTTCTTCATCTAATAAATCTTGCCTTCTCTGTATTATTTTACAGAAATTCTCATATTTTTAAAACTACAGATATAAATTAAAATTCCAGTATGAACTTGCTGACAGTCATTAGTGGCATTGCAAAAGGTGCATAGCAATCCATATTAACTTTTTTTTATTGCTTTAGGACATCACAGCTCATTAAAAATAGAATAAATTGCATATAGAACAATTTTACATGTGCAGTCTTAGGTTTTAAAGGTAATTCCTAATACGTGTTCCTCCTGGAACAGAAAAATACAACTGCAGAATTTCTCTTAAATTGATTCACATAAATCTGATTCCACAGTTTCTCACAGCAGTTCTCTAAAATTGCTGCCAGTGTAATTTTAGAGTGAAGTGTAATAATAACCTTAATGGCCAAGAAACTGTATTAAATAGGTATTGTAACAGGCAATATATTGTGAAATCATGCAAGGAAGAAATGTGCATTTGGGTATTTCACAATATTCAAAATCAGAAAATGAGGTATCCTGAAGCAGAAAGACTTTCCTAGAAAATAAACTAGAGGGTTGCCACAGGGGTGAATGTGGAGCCAGCAGCAGAGACAGAGGCACTCTGTGTGTGACACTGACCTCTCACTCCCAGTGCAGCCTCTGCATCTGAGGCATTGCATGCTCACATGCACAAAATGCTCCTCCACCTCCTGCAGCACAGGTTCTGCAGGCACAAGCAGTGCTGCTGCTGCTGAAGCTCCTTTCAGGTGTCCAAGGGTGTGGCATTTGCTGGGTCCCAGGACGAAGGAGGAATTGAGAATCTGACTCCATGTTCTTAGAAGGCTAATTTACTATTTTATCTTACTATATTATAATAAAGAATATTATACTTAAACTATACTAAAGAATAGAGAAAGGATACAGACAGAAGGTTACAAAGAATGATAGTGAAAACTCGTGACTTCTTCCAGAGTCCCAACACAGCTGGACAGGGATTGGTTATTAAGTTAAAACAATTCACATGAAACCAATCAAACAACCACCTGTTGGATAAACAGTCTCCAACCACATTCCAAAGCAGCAAAACACAGGAGAAGCAATCAGATCATTATTATTTTCATTTTCCTCTGAGGCTTCTCAGCTTCCCAGGAGAAGGATCCTGGGCAAAAGGATTTTTCCAGAAAATATGACAGTGACACAAGGGGAGCCTTGGGGGAGCTGAGCAAGACTCAGCTTTCTGCATGAGGTTCCTGGTGAATCACCTGGGGTATGCCCTGTCCAGGTTGGCAGTGGGCATGGGGAAGGGGGACATTGCCAGGCACTGCAAAGTCTTCCCAGAAAGTCTGCAACTGCTGAAAAACTGTGGAATGTGCCTGTGCTCTGAACCTGCTCTCAGTGTCCCCGTGAAGGGCTGCTGGCTGTGAAGAGCATCGCTGGCAGCTGCGGGGAAGAATCTAAAATATCTAATCTAATCTAAAATAATCTAAGTAGCTTCTCTTTCTCTGCTGATGTTCAGGAGAGACTAAGGGCCTTGGAGAGGGCTGGCTGGGACCATAGCTGTGGAGCCTGGACCATTTGGGACTGTTCCTTCCAGAACAAGACAGAGCCTGTAAACACAAAAATTTAAATGCTTTTGCTTATCTACACCGAGCACACATTCTGCGCACTGTGGTGAAGGAAAAAAAAATTACAAATATTTAGATGTTTGGTCTCACTTGTCTTGAAAGATGGCTAAATGTAGGAGGCATCCCCAGCAGGCATCCCACTGTGGTGCCTCAATGTGCATCAGAGCTGACATCCCACCGGGCACCACCCCAGTGGCACTGCAGGCATCACTGCAGGCATCCCACCGGTCCATGTCAGCAGGCAGGAGAGCAGGCAAACCAGCAGACATCTCTGCACAGCATCTCATCAGGACATTGCAGCAGGAGCCACTCAGGGTGGTGCTTTGCTGCCTGCTCTGCTTTGAGCCCGATGGGGGCAGTGGATGAGGAAGGCAGGGCCTTGCTGTGGGCAGACACAGGCAGTGCAGGTGACTGAGCACCCACAGGTTAGCCCAGGTGGGGTAAGGAAGGGCTGAGGAATGCAGAAACAGCAGCCTCAGAGAGCATCCAACAATTGCTGGTGGGAAGAGGAATCCTGAAGGTGCCATGCTGGCTCCTCAGAAGAGTTTTAAGGAGCTTTTAGACACTTTTAGTCCAAAAATATAAAAACCAGCTTTCCTTCCAGCAGCTATATATATATATGTATCATGTCCAAAAATACAGTTTTCATTGTGAAATTGAGCCTCTGGCTGAACATGCAGAATGTGACCTTGGGTGGTCTATGGCCACCAGTGATGGGGAGAGCAATTCCATAGAAGCTCCGTGTACAGGGAAAAAAAATGAAAGGAAGAAGAACTGGTGCAGATAAGAAACAATCATATACTTTGTCAAATACTCTTTTCACAGGGTCTGTGAGCACCCCATGCCCATGAACAGGGAGACAGAGCAGCCACAGGGAGCCAAGCCTGGAGCTGCCTGACTGGCTTCTCTGCCCAGTGAAGTGAATAACATCATACTGTAAAAATGATTTTCTGAAATCTCATTGGAATCTCATGGCTGCTAGTAAAGTCTTGTTCCACATCTCTTACTTCCCCTCTCATTAGTGAGGGAAAAATATCTGGGTTTACATTTAAAATGAGGAATAATATGTTCTCTAAATAAGGACAGCTGAGGACTTTGTGTGCCCAAGGTAGCAGAGTATCAGGGATGATGACATTTAAATACACATTCTGGTGTCCAGGGGCAAACCCCCCACTAACACCCTGAGATGTGGGGTATAAATAGACCACATCTTACTCTGCAGGCACATACATTTGACTTCTGGGTTTCTTTTCAAGGTCGCTTTTCCATTTACAGAATTTATTTACGGTCTGCTTACATGAAATTTCAAACAGTTCTTAAGAAATAAAGTTTCATTGCATCATAGGAATATTTTTGATGCATATGAACTTTGGATTACAAAAATATATTATGTTGAAGCTTTTGCTAAACTCATTCCGTAGTTAATCTGGATACCAAGGTAAGGGAACAGGCTCTGGCACAGATGTTTTGGAAAATGAGCCCTGATGTCAATGCCGTGCGGTGCAGGAGCAGATGGACACATAAAACCCACGGACACATGGGCTGGAAATGGAGGAAGTGCTCCAGATCTTGCTCTGGTCTCAGTCTGTGAAACTGAAATGCTGTTTCTATTCTTGCTGTGCCCCCAGCAGTGACTTGGAGGAGAGCTGTGCTCAGCAGGCCTGCTGTGCAGTTTTGGCTCCCAAAACACATGGCTTGCAAAGACAAACTTGGACTAAGCCTTTCCTGCAAGAAGCTGCCATATTTCCCATCCAGCCTTGATGGACACAGCTGAGTGTCTGTCCCCATGTGAAGCACAGCCTTCAGCCATACGAATGTGGCACTGAAGAAGGCTCCTGCTGTGGTTTGGGTTTTCCGTACTACCAGCATTGGTGTTCAGGTCATAAATCCAAGGGGATGAAAAGATCATGTCACACATTTCCAATGGCAGTATTTTGTGTATTTCCTGCTTATATTTCAAATATTAGGAAGGTAACAAGTAGGTGATTTCATTTGGAGGTGGTTTGGCCATACTGGCATCCACATTTGCCCACCTACCTCTGCTGTTCCCTGTGTTTGTCAATCTCTCTCCCTGTGTTTTGTACACATGCTGGTCCAAGGTCTTTCCCCAGTTACTTTCCACAAGGTGGCTATAGGATACCTGAGCCATTTATGACTATGAGTTCAAATACTGGCACGTGAACAGCTGATACTCTCTTAAACTGTAAGAAACCTTTCTGGAAATTATTTTCAAGGAGTGAAGGGGAAGGGATTGCATGACTTTACTGAGAATTGTCAAGGCCAAGGGGTACCTGTCTGTAGTGATACACCAGTAAAAGATCTCCCAAAATCCAAATTTAGTTAAGTCCTTGCTGTTTTGCCACACCCAGTTGGATCAGACTTTCTTTAAATCAGTGGTGCTATTTAGCACGTACCAGTATTTTACACTTCCTGCCAAGGCACTTGTGTACTTCCTTTTAAAATTCTTTTCAAGTAAATCCATTATTTCCAAAATAGGAGTCGGAGTTTTAACATCAGAAAAGTGGTTTTGACTCAATGTTTTTGTTCCCTGATAACATTGCAGCAGAGTAATTTATGGGTCAAGGAAAACGATGGGAACTTCATGCAGCAGTATCCAATACTTTACATTTTTATTGAAATAGGCTAACTTTTCAGCAAACCACCAACTAGCAGAGGTGGTGAGGACCAGGAAATGAACATCACCTTGCAATATCTCACCTTGCATTTTATCCCTGACCTGATTCAGACTTTGTCCTGGTGGTCCCAGGACAAGAGCTGAGTCTAGAAGGATCTGATTCTGGGGAGCCCTATTCCTGCCTGGATTAAGTCCTTGAGCACTTTGGCTGTTGGAGCTGCTTAAGGGCATGGGAACAGCAGCCACTCTGCTTCTTACAGCAGGCTTCCCCATGCACTAAACTGGCTAATAATAGAAAAATTTCAGAAGTCTTTTAGTTAACCATAGGGAATAAAAAAAGCAAAAAAAGAATGCGAGAATGGTTTTATTCAGGACAGGTTTGAATCCAGCATCTAATTTAGCTGATATGCTTTGAATTATATATAGATTTAGCATTTACTCTTCAGAAGTTTAAGGGTTCTTAAAAGGTCATATTTCATTTTGTATTAGAACATGGCGTGTTGGCTTTCTGCACATATGAGCGCTTAAGGTAAAATGCTTTTTATTTCCAAAAGCAGCAAGTGTGCAGACACTTAATAAAAACATAATTTCTTCATGCCCATTTCTAGTCAGTAGGCATTTTTCCTCTATCAAGCAGCAAAATAGAGGAATTCAGGCTGATTTCTTCAGGTTTCCATCTCAGATCTTCCAGAAAGTGATGAATATTATAGTAATACAAATACAATGCTTCACATTCAGCACCATTCCCAGATGATTTGTGTTTCAAACTCATCATAGAATCACAGAATCACTAGGTTAGAAGATCATCAAGTCCCACCCATGCCCTAAACACCTCAACTAAACCATGGCACTGAGTGCCTCATCCAATCTTCTTTTAAACACATCCAGGGATGGTGACTCCACCACTTCCCCAGGCAAAAAATTCCAATTCTTTATTATCCTTTCAATAAAAACTTTTCCTAATATCCAGCCTATATTTCCTTTGACGCAGCTTGAGGCTGTGTCCTCTGGTTCTGTCAGCTGCTGCCTGGAGAAAGAGACCAATCCCCACCTGGCTACAGCCACCTTTCAGGGAGTTGTAGAGAGTGATAAGGTCACTCCTGAGTCTCCTTTTCTGCAGGCTAAACACCCCCAGCTCCCTCAGCCATTCCTCACAGGGCTTGTGTTCCAAGCCCCTCACCAGCCTCATTGCCCTCCTCTGGACGTGCTCGAGTGTCTCAATGTCCTTCCCAAACTGAGGGGCCAGAACTGGACACAGCACTCAAGGTGTGGCCTCCTTACCAGTGCCAGGTACAGGGGAAGGATGATCTCCCTGGGCCTGCTGGCCACACTGTTCCTGACACACACCAGGATGCCCTTGGCCTTCTTGGCCACCAGGGCACACTGCTGGCTCATGTTCAGCCGGCTGTCAGCACCCCCAGGTCCCTTTCTGCCTGGGCACTGTCCAGCCACGCCACCCCAGCCTATAATGTTGCAGGGGGTTATTGTGGCCAAAATGCAGGACTGGGCACTTGGATTTATTGAACTTCATCCTACTGGGCTCTACCCATCCATCCAACCATTCCAGTCTCTCTGCAGAGCCCTCCTCTTCCAACAGATCAACACGTGCTCCCAGCTTAATGTCATCTGCAAATTTACTAATGAAAGACTCAATACCCTCATCTATGTCATCAACAAAAATATTGAACAGAACTGGCCCCAGCACAGATCCCTGAGGGACACCACTGGTGATTGGATCAGACCAATATCAGCTGCCTCTTTTGTTTTTATGTGTTCTGGGAAATCAAAACAGAAACCAATTTTGCTTTAGCAATTGTAACTTCAACCAGACAAGATACAAAGCATGAGTGAGCCCTCCTCCCTCCCTCCCTCCTCAGGCTTAGAGGCACGACTGAAGTTAAAAAAAATGACATAACTACTGTGATATAAATAACAGAATAAAACAGAAGAGAACAAGGCCCATGGTATTTACTCTAAATATTACAAGAGTTTGGTCTTTGGAGGCCTGGTTTTGACTCTGTTAAACCAGCTATGTCATGCCAAATGTCCAGCGCTGAACTGAAAGGTGTATCTGCCTAAACATGCAGCATTACACTGGTTCAATTGAAGTAGCACCACCCTAGGTGTGCACACCACTGACAAGAGTGACTGTCATAGAATTTGTGAGTCAAATAGTAAAACTTTGCCAATCTGACCTGTTTTGGTTCAAGTGGCCAAGGGCATCTGCCTCCAGGTCCTGGCTGCAGATGCAGAAGGCTGAGGTCAAAGCAGGGAATTCACCCATGCTGTTCCTCCAGAGGAGGTCATCTTTTGCAGATGAGCTACAAAACTGCAGCTCCTGTGTTTGAAGCAACCCTCTGTGAAGCTCCATAGTAAAGTGTCAGGGAAAACTGATATGGTCCCTGCAGTCACAGAGCTGTAAAACAAAAATAACTTTGAAGAAGAGAAAGTGTGAATTGTCTTTGAACTGAAGCCACCAGCATAGTGCAAAACCAAGAATTGGAGAACAGAGAAAGATAACAAAATCTATGTGTGTGTGAGAGAGAGATACAGAGACACATCCATGCTATGGAAAGAAATTGTGTTTTCCCCCTGATCCATCACCATGAGATCACTTCTTACATGGGCAGACACTGGTAAGACAAAGGGCTTTAAAGTGACAGAGAGCAGGTTTAGATGGAATGTAAGGAAGACATTTTTTATGCTGAGTTTGGTGAGGCACTGGCACAGGTTGCCCAGAGAAACTGAGGATGGCCCAGCCCTGGAAATGTTCAAGGCTAGGTTGGATGGGGGCCTGAGAAGTCTGGTCTAGTAGAAGGTGTCCCTGCCCATGGTGTGGTGGGTTGTAACTAGATGGTCTTTAAAGTTTCTTTACATCCAAAATATTCTGTGATTCTATGCTATGGTGACTTCAGGTTTATTAAAATCATCTGCTAATTGCAGCCCAGAGAATAGTCACAATGTCCTGCTTGCATCCCTAGAGTTTTGTGGATGACTCCCTGTGATATTTTTGTTTAACAGCACGCAAAGGAACATTTTTCTATCACACCAATCTGTAGGGAAGTGTTTCTCTCTGGAGCTGGCAGTTGCTTTGTGCAGATGCAGCTCCACATGCAGCATCCCTCTGCCATGCTCACTGACACTTCAGTCTGCCTGAGCATGCCAGCAGCAAAAACAGATGAGAAAATGCCCAAAGGGAAACCACAGAGCATCTAAAAATGCCAGAAGAAAACACAGTTTGTGGAACACCATCTCTTCCTGAGAAAACCTTCCTAGCTCATCAGCACGCCTCACCTAGCAGGCACAGGAGGGACGTGTGCATGCCTAATTTAGCTTTGCAAGTATGTCACTGGGCACTGGGATGGAAATCTACCTGAAGTTCAAGACATTACAAGACCTTAAAAGATCACAGCCTTTAAACACAAGAAACACAAACCAAAGCTGGCCATAGGTGCCCCAGCTCCAGCCCTCTTTGGGCCCAGGGACTGCAGGGAGTGGCCACCTTCTCCCAGCTCTGGCTCATCTTGACTGTCCATCTGCTGGTGTCAGTAAGATGAGAGAGGGATGCAGCTTTTGAGGGTGAATCAAATCATCCCAAGTCAGGAATTTTGTGTCATTAATTTCATCCTGAAAGTAGGCTCCTCCATTCTCCTGGGATGAATTTTAGAGCTTTAAACAGGTAAAGCTAACCCCATCTGTGTACCCTTTCCTGGTGAGAAAGTTTTGAAATTAGTCTGCTGTTGAAAATCCATTTTTTTTGGGAAAAAACAATTTTGGTCCCTGCTTTAGGACATTCAGAAATAATATATTCAAGTCTAAAGTACTTGCTTTAGGCTCTCTTTTTAATCAGTGGAGGAGAATGGGCACCTCTGGTGGGATAGTCATTTGTTTTGGGAGAGCTGGTGGGCTGCTTGGCTGAATCATCCTTAGGAAATGCTCATGCCTTCTGCTAAGGCAGGTCACTGTTCCCAAAAACTGCTTGAAAATAAGAAAAAAGTCTTTTTGGGAATACAAAGACTGTTTTATGAACTAGAAATGCAGGGGGTTGCTAGCAGGGGGAGAGTCTGGGGCTGGCTTGGTGGTTGCACTGCTGAAAGCACTGGGCAGAAGTGCAGGGAACGTGAGCCCTAAGCTGACTTACACATGTGCCAGACAAATAAAATCCCATAGGTTCTCTGATCTGGGATAAAATAAGGAGTGTGACTCCCAGAGAAGTCCTTGAGGATGGGACTTCAAACACTGTGTGATCAGGGTATTCATGCAGCAGTGGGCATTGGATGCAGCTTCACAGGGCTGACACCTGAGCCAAGGTGTTTACCTGCGAGCCAGCAGCCTAACCCTGGGTCAGGGGAAAGAGAGAATGAAACAATGAGAAAGATTTCTGTCTATCCCTACACACAGAGAGAAATCAAATGAACTGACATGGAAGGAGCTGCTGAAGCTCACTTTATGCTCCAGCACACACATTAGAAGAAGAAAGAGCTTGGTATGGTTGCACAAGACAAACTAATTTTCTGCACTGAAACATCATATCCAGTTACTACAGGCTGAGGCTGTGCTTGTGCACTCAGAGCTAGGAATTCATGTTGGTGAGAACAGCAAAGCAGTTTTATCTGAAATAGGTAATTCTGTATCAGAAGTTCATTATAATGCAGAATAATAATTCAGTTTTGTGCCCAGGTACTGTGTAGGTGAAGCTGGTGGGAGGTTTTTGTTGCTCTGTCACTCAGCAAGTACATTTCTGTTAGCTGCAGGCTGACCCATGTGTAGGTAAAACCAGCACATATTCTACTTTTATGGGTGATGTGGTGTTGACTTGGCCACAGTTTTCTTAGCTTTTCATTTATTAAATTGCATACAAAATCCATATTTAGCAATTGGAAATGACAGAGTGCTGCACACTGAGCAAGAAGGAGCTGTTATCATTAAAGATGGAGATTCTTTGCTGTCTTGGCATCTTGCTGGATGAAGGGTTTTTCTGGATGAAGGGTTTTGGTTTTGCTTTTGTATTACTTCACACAATATTAATGTAAAACACTTCAGCTTCAGATATGCTTGTGACATCTTTTAAACCTCAGTAATTGTATTAATTTGTCGTACTGCTCTGTAATTTCATAATGAAAGAAGTAAAATCAAAGGATATTCATTTCTCTTAACAGAAAATGCATGTTATGATACTTTTGAAAAGCAGAATATACTTTTTAAATGCAGAATACACTTAGATGCAGCTAATTACACAACCAATTTTCTTGCAAAGTTATATTTCATTGGTTTCCAAGTAGTCTCTTTAATTTTGATAGAACTACATGCTAGAATGGAATTAAGCAGGTGAATGTTTACATGTTGGAGCCTTAGGGCATACCAGCCAAAATGTTTCAAACAGCTTAGTGCTGTTTTGAAAGAGCAATTGCAACTGGTTGCAATTGCTCTTTCAAAAATAGATTCCTGGGTTAGAAAAGGGAATGGGACCAAACTGGAAGAGAACATAGATTTTAGAACAAAAGGATATAAACTGCCCATTAATGCATTTAGACTGGAAATGAGAAAAATGTCCTTAACCACAGAAGATGAAAACATCCTTCTGAGAGTAAAAATGGATATAGAGGATGAAACTAGCTGTGAGATCTGCCTCAGCTGGTTCAGCACAATCTCCTGATGTGATTCCTTGTGGCAGACAGCTGTGGACTAGGATGGCACAGAAGCTCTGCTCTGGCATTATCTGGTTCCGGTATAATATAATGAGCACCTTTTATGTTAATCACCATCACGACTCTTTACAAGGCGTGCTTGGATCTACACTAATCACCCTCGAGTTCATTATGTTCAAAGGTTTGGACATGAAAGCTGTGAGGTGGAATCAGGTGTCCTTTGGCAGAGGTAATTGCCCTGGTGGAAGTGGCTGGTGATGCTCAGGAGCTGCAGGGGGAGGTGGGAAGATGAAGGTGCTTGTAACGTGTCCCTGAGCAGCATCAAAGAGAGCACATTAATCAAAGTGGGAACAACAAAGGGCAGAGGGATGACTGATCTGAGAACAACGCCGTGTCTTTCTTGTTAGCTGGAGAGTCAAATTGCAGCAGATGCCCTCAGCAGTCACAGACTTTGAAGGCCTAATGATGCACAATGAAAGTGGTTGTGAAACCTGTAAATTAATGTCTGGATGCACAAGAGCAATGCTGGAAAGAAAATGAAAGTGATGTACCTGATCCTTGAAGGTGTGACGTGTTTGTATCCCAAGATTGAAACTTTTGGACTTTTCTCTGAAAAGTATTTGAATTTTGCAACTATTTGAGAGTTAGCAGAAAGACATCATCCCTGACACATTGGGCATATTATTCCACTGTACAGTGCTGTTAAGGGCCTGTTTGCACTCTGCTTTTGGAGGGCATACCCTGGACTTCCACCTCCACCTCCCATAGGCATGGCACAGTTTTACAGGCTGAAGCTATGGGGATGATTTTCCTTGAGACAGAGAAATTTGGAAATACTCTCAGCAGCCCTCCCACATATCCAATAAAGCTGATTAAGATCTGAAAAAGGTTCCATTACAGTAACAAAGGTTTTGTTACAGTAACAGTAAGCTCTACAGATTATATTAGCCTATTCTTGGGCAGCATTAAAGCCAAAACCAAGGGGCTGGATTTGAGGGCCATCAGCCTGCTTGGCTCCACTGCCTTTTGCAATTAGCATGGGTTAGTGACGAGCACTGAGGAAGCTGTTAAGGGTTCTCTTGTTTCTCACAGCCTGCCTTGGAATCAGGTACTTCCTGTGGCTGTGGTTTCACCATCTGTTTGGTTGCTGCTGAGCTTCTCCTTCAGGAAAACAAACAGATGTTCTTTCCTCAGACCCAAAATACTCCAGTCTCCATTGCTCAGGTGCCACAAGACTGCAGCAAAGCAAGGCAGCTGCTCGTGCAAGATGGTACACACAGAAATAGAGAGCTGCTGCTTCTGGTCTTGTTGAATTGGGTGTCTCACAACGTCCAGGCAAAAAGCAAGTGAAAATTCAAAGCTATTATTGCAATAGTTTTCTGGGATGTGCTTCACACAGAGATTAGAGAGGCCTTTGCAAGAATCAGCAAAGGATCAAGAGAAAAGTAGAGTGTCTTTGGAAGACACCACAAACTGCAGAAGCCATCTTCTGGCAGGACTGAGGTTGCCAAAACCAATCTGAATTGTAAATACCCAGCTACAGCTTCCACCCAGCTCTACAAACATCAGACAGACTTGGGGTTCAGAGACTCAGAGACTCCTCTTGGGTTTTAGAGTTTCCTCTTCATCTTTTGGGGGAGGCTGCCTCTCTTGTTACTTTTCCCCATTCCTTTTCTTTGGAGGTCCTCTTCTCTTGTTGCTGCTCTAGTTAGTGAGAGCTGCAGCGTCCTCTGGGGCAGGGATTCCCAGCTGCACAAGCTGTTGGGGGAGTCCATGGGCTGGGACTTGCCCAGCTTTACCTCCCCTGCCATATGCCCACCATGTGAGGACCTCTCTGTCACTCCACAACCATCCACTCTGACCAGCAGAGCAAGGACCAGCAGCTCCATGGGGTTGTGGGGTTTCGGGAGGGGTCCCTTTGTCCATGTCATGGGCAAGCCTGAGGAGGCTGTCTGCTTTTGTGCTGCAGCAGAGCTGAGTGCACCTTGGTGGGGGGTTATTTTTGGATGGATGATGCAGCATGGCAATGGAGCTGGCATAGAAACTCCTGGCTCCATCCCCTGCCCTGTGCTTGTGTGGCAGATGGTTGCAGGGTGCAACCTTGTCAGCCTGGCTGTAGCTTCCCTCCAGAGCATTTTAGGACTGTGCTAATTCCCTAAATTTAACCAGTGATGTCAAAGGCTCATGTTAGCTCCCTGCACATAGCCCTGTGCCCACACACACTGATGTGAAACAGGAATAACTCCACCACCACATAGATTTGAATCCTGTCCCAGGCAGTGGCAGCCAATGCCCAGTTTTGTAGCAGAGACCCCTAAGGTTTCTCTGTGCAGCTGGTTCAGCCACACAGCTGGGGGGAAGGAGACTCTGGGGCTGGGAAAACTCACAACAGGAGTGCTGGATATAGCTGGCAGTGCAAGGAGAGACCTCTCAAGGTAAGCTGGAAATGGAGCACTGTTATTTATTGGTGCAGTGATGGCCAGAGAGCAGGCAGGGGGATGGCTGTGTTTGGTTTGGCTGCTGAACTGATGAATTGGAAGAGGAAAGGAAACACACTCGGGTGTGTATCCAAATCAATGTTGTTGGTTTAGTCAGTAAAATGGCAAAGTAAAGAAGATAAAGTTCTGTTCAAAACAAAATGTTGGATGGTGCTGAAGATACCTGTCTGACTTTGGGTGCTGGCTAAAGGAAAACAAGGGAAACAAAGGGCTTGCTTCACAAAAATGCTGAATAGGTGGCAGTTCCCCACCAGCTTCCCATCCACTTCACTCCTTCCCTTCCTGAACCCAAGAGGCAGTGGTGCAGCACCCCACCAGTGTTCAGGATAAGGACTAGCTCCCACTCAGCTCCTCCCTGAGAAGTGAAGGCCAGAAAGGCTTTGTTAGGAAAAAGTGTTTATTTTCAGACAGAATTAGGCAGCCACAGAATTTCTCATCCCATTGCCTGGTGCGAACCTCTCTCTCCATTTGTCTGCTTTTTCAGAGGAGTGCAGTGTTTGCAGCTGGGCAGATGTTTAGCACAAGACCTTTCCCCCACCAGTTCAGAAGAACTGGTGATCAGGATGAGATGTGAGGAACAGGAGTTTTGCCATGCAGATGTTTTGGTGGGGCATGGTTGTTTGTGAGGATGGACTCATTCAGTGCTATTAGGGAAAAGCAGTCCCAGCCATATGTGATGTTTTACTGCCTGGGCAGGACACGGGTGGGTGGAAGGGCTGAGCCAAGTTAGCACAGAACATCCATCACCTCTGCATTTCAGGCTGCTGCAGGCTGTTAAATACTCCCTGGAACCTGGAGCCCTTCTCCCAGAGCTGAGCTGCAGAGGGTGCAGATAGTGCAATCCTGGCTTGGGACTGCCAGCATCATGGGAAATGTGTGGAGAACTTACCCTGGGAGTTAAACAGGCTGAGCTAAGGCTGGGAAGAAACACTTTTTCATCTTTATATAACTTCCCCTCTGCCCCTCCCCCTTCCCCCCCAGCTTCACAGGAGGATCAAATCTCAAATATGTTTTTTGATTTATTAGTTTTGTTGGAAGAGGACTTAGACCCCAAGATTGTAACCAAGGGGTTAAGGATGCAGGAAGCTCAGGTCAGAGACCTGCATTGAAACGGGCCAGCTGAGGTCCCACCATTGCCCTGCCCTGACTGCTGACTGCTGCTGCCTCCCAGGTGGTTTTTCCACACACAGACTAAAAGTTCCAACCTAAGAAACTTTTCCTGGCAAAAGTTTTGTTGAAAGTGGTACATTCCTGAAATGAGGGGGGAAAAAGGAAAAAAAGCACTAGTTGATAATTTCCAGGAAAATAATGATTCCTCTGGCAATTGGGAGGCAGTGGGGTGAGCACAGGGGCCACAGGAGCTGCCTCTGATCCTCATGAGTCCAAGTGTTGAGGGGACAAGGCACTTTCATGGATAGGGAGCATCCCTGAGGTCTCTGTGCATCCTGGCTCCTGCAGACACAAATGACAGCCCTTTGGAAAACTGCAGAGACTGGTGGGCAAGCTCCAGTGCCTGGATAAAAAACAGCAATGGAAAACCTGCTGGCACAGCCCAAGGTACAGACAGCCAAGAATGGGCTGTTACAGCTTGCTCATGGGGGGGAAGAGGTAGATTTGTTCTCCTTCAGGCCACATCCACGGAACACATGCAATGTTTCATCCATCATGAACAAATCTAGAAGGAAAGGCCTAAATCTTGGTGTTGCAGATTATCCATTCTTACATTCAATGCGGTTCAGTGACCCCATAGGGGAGGAGAAGATGGATTTGCAAGGGACTGTGTCTGTTTTTGTGGAGAGACAAGACTGAGATATGGAGGCAATCAAAGACTGACATTTTGGGGGGAAGCCTAAATGTAGTGGCTTACTGGAAAGAAAGAAAATGGCAGGTGCAGCCTCTGTCACGCCATCTTTTTGGGAAGAGACATGGAATTGCTCCATACCCTAGAAGAAGGTGCCTCAAATTTGCTCAAACCCAATAAGAATGCTTCCAGAATAAGAAGAGAAAAAGGCCTGAGAGCAGTTACTTTCTTTGGGGGAGAGGGAGTCAGGCAAAAATTAATGTATTTAATAGAATTCGAAGTTATTCTTTGTTTTATTCATGGCAGCAAAAAACTCCTAAACAACTCCTAAAAGAGTTCATAGCACAATACTTCTGATTAGAGAATTGTAATAGCCAACCTGGGTAGGACAGACTGCTACAATGAAGTGAGTGGTAAAGCCACAGGAAGGTTTTTTGGTTTATTTGCACCATCAAAAACATGTCAGTATTACTGGAGGTATCTTCTTGGCTATTAAGAAGTGTAGGGCAGTTACTTGGTACCATATAATAAAAAAAAAAAAAAAAAAAAAAGAGTTATCACCATCCATTTACTTTGCTGCAAATGGGGGGTCTGCTCTATCATTCCTTGAAGTCAGGGAAAATATTATTGACCGGATTAGGTTTCTCTTTGCCCCACACCTGGAGCTGTTTCCATTTGAGAAGGGCTACCACCAATGTTGGATTGCTGATGAATTTTTCAGCAATGTGCTTATGAAAGTAATACCACCTCAAGGGATGATTAAATCACCAGGTGTCTCAGTCTGCAGGATGCAGCTGGACACATCCTGTCAGACACTGTTCTTCCATAATTGACCTGAGCAGACACTTTTTTTATGGCTGTTCCTCCCCGATAGCTCACGCTGGCTGCACGGCATCAGCGTTCGTCAGAGTGTCTGGTGAATCAGCAAACCGGGGGGTGGATAATTGTTACTTTGGTTCCTGCTGAGAGTTTAAATAACATGCACAAATTGAAACCCCTTTATTGATACAAAATAAAAGTCTAGCAGATACTTAGGAGCATTGAAAGGAGTTACTAAATGGAAAGGAGGTGACGCGCTTCAAATTTCAGCCGGAACAAATGCCACGGCCATGCTGATGTCTTGGAGTGGAGTCAGGATTTTTTCTTAAGTAGCAAGTAGACCTGGCTGGGAAATGGCATTTCTCTTTACTGAGATATTAAGAAGTTTCAGCTTTTTGGTTTTTTTCTGATGCAGAGCATCAGGTCCTCTCTAGTTTTTCATGAGAACCAAAGAGAACGAGGCAAGGGCTTGGTGACAGGGACTCATCCACCACCATGCCTTTGATAAGACTGGCAGCCAAAATCTTGCTCAGTGTCATTAATGGTGGGGTTATAATTGCACCATCCTCTCCCCTGGGAGCAGCCCTGGCTCCCCCGTGCCAGTGGGTAGATGGACCCCTCTGTCAGGTGGGTCTCTGCCCTGGATGCATCCAGATCCTCCTGCAACTAGAGAAGGGGACCTGCAGAGAAAGCGAAGTAGGAAGTGACCCCAGCATCCCACCACACAGTTCACAAGGAAGAGCAGGCAGCCGAGAGAAGGTCAGCAGGAAGCGACTGTTGGCTGCACTTCTGTGATCCCAGTGGCAAGACATTAAGTGTCAGTGTTCTGGCTGACCCCAGAGGCAGAGATCATCACACCCTCATAAACTGTCACCAGACTGCTGGGTGTGAGGAGACATCCTTACACCCGACAGGAATTTGCCATCAATTCCTCCCACAGTCACCAACATCACCACCACCTTACCAACCTCTTTTCTGCTCTTGTCTGATCCTGAGGAAAGTAATTCAGTGAGAGGCTGGTTGGATTCCCTCTGTGTTGGATTCCCTCTGTATTTTTCTTTTCAGAGTTCTGCTTTTGTTCAGCACAGAAAGATTCCCAAAAGCAAGTTTCTCTGAAGAGGGAGCTGTAAATATTTTATGTCTAAGTCAGTCTTCTGGAAAATATTACAAAAAAAAGTGTTTCCTACCTGCCAGTAGAGACCCTGCCTGAGCCTCAATTGCATTGAAGGATGCATGTGGATACTTGAGCAAAGAAGCTTCCTCAGCCTGTCCCATCCTTCACTGGGAAGAGAATTATGGTGATTATGGCAGTGCTGTCTGTCAGGGTCTCAGTGAGACAGAACTCTTCCTCTCTGACTCCCATCACTGAATAACCCAGGCACTGCTGCCTGTCTCTGCCTGTCCCACAAGTAACCTATGACTCCCCACTGCCTGCACCTGGCCTGGGACTTATCTCCTTCCTACCACCAGTCCCACTTTCCTCCTCTCCCTGGAAAAGGCAGCCCAGCATGTCTGTGAATAAGACAGCGTTACAGGCATGGCATGGTCTAGGCGTGGGGACTGGGACAACCCAGCCCTCAGCCAGGAGACTCCACTACTTCTCAGGAGTCGTCTGTGCAGGACCTCACCGGTGTTCATGATGTGGACAATCTCCCCCCAGCCTCACTCATGCCTGAGCTGCCCTGTGAGGTGAGGCCCAGAAAGGCTTTCCTAGGAAAGAATGTCTGTTTTCAGACAATTTTCCAACACCAGTGGGACGACCCCTCTCATCCTGTTGACTGGTATGATCGTCTGTCTCTATTTGCTGCACTCTTTTGGGGGAATGCAGAGTTTACATCCACGCAGATGTGTAGCAGAAGACAGGCCCCATTGTGAACTGACTTCTGCCATCAGTTCAGAAGAACTGGTGAGCAGGATAAGAAGCGAGGGATGGGAATTTTTACATGGGCACCCAGGGGCACAGCTCAGGTGATGTGGCTGGAGAAAGGGCAGGAAGCTGATGATGTCCAGCATCATCCCTTGTCCTCAGTACAGGGTAGGAAAAGAGGAAAGGGTGGGTTTACCCACTTTGTGGATAAACCTTTCTGCAGCAGATGCACTGCAGTGCAATGACTGCTCATCTCTGCCTCGCCCAGACTCACCTGGGAGCTTGGCTTGGGCTGAAACCATCCACTCCATTTGATTCAAGGCAGATGGGTGCCTCTGGCTCCAAATCTCCTGGGAAGCTCATGACTCACAGTGAAAGAGCGGTGGAGCACCGTGAATTACGCAGCACTGGCTTCTCACCCTCCTGAAGGCGGTTTTGGCTCCCCAGGATGTTTGTGCAGGAGTGGATGAGCCTATGCCATGGTGGGGTGACCACAGCCCTGCACAGACATGCCAGGAGGAAGGTAAGAGCATGCCCCAAGTCAACAGACCTGGAAAAGCCATCGGGACTTGGTATCCCTATAATTACAAGCCTACTATGTGGTATTTTTTAAAAAAAGATGCTTAACCCAAAGACTCCATCACAGAAATGACCATTAATTGTCTTCTATCCAACCTGTGATTTCTCCAAGTTTCTCCCACTACAGAGTTGAAGCCTGGTGGCATCCCCATCCTCCAGGATGGATTCTGGTGCATCAGCACAACAGGGGCTTGGTGGGAGAGCTTTGACATTGCTGGTTCTGCTCCTGCTGCTCTACAGCTGTGGTGAGTGAGTCTGGGTGTGAGGAGGGCCAGCCAGGGCTCTCTCAGCTCCTCGCCTGTGCATAGGTGGTGGCACAGCCAGAATCTTTCACTGCTCCAGACATTGGCTGCAAGACAGCCAGCACCAGTTGGTACCATGCTGGCAGTCACCAAAATGTCTCTTGGTAAGAGCTTGAATGCTCTTTTCTTTGTGGCCAGAGCTATACCATTGGAGAAAGGATGGGAGTGCAAGGTATCTGAGAGTCTTTTTTTCCCTGGCTGCTGCCCCTGGACCTGCTGGCTTCCTGAAAACACAGGCAACAACCCACCTCGTGCCTGGCAGCATCCCAACCTGCTTGCACTGCATGAAGGTGCCAAGCACAGCCAGATACTGACAGATGTCTTAGGCAATGCTGGCCAGTGGGATGGGGTGATAAAGCCAAGCCTCAGAGTTGGCTTGAATGCTGCACAACACATTTCTCTTTGTCATCCAGTACACAGGGGTGCTTGAAGCCCTCCTGGCCCTGGGAATGGGGGCTGTTTGCCTCTAGGTGTGAGGTGTTTCTGTCTAATCTGGTATCTGGAAGCACTTAACAACCAAGCTCAATATTTTATATAATCTCCTGAGTACCATAAGCTGCCAAAAGACATGATGGATGGTGACCATCTTTCAGGAGATGGAGCAGAAACCAAGATCTGTTCACATCTGCCACAGTTGTGTGGGCTGCCTATGCTCAAGTGAGCTTTCAGATGTTGTGTAGGATTTGGAGCTTTACTTCTGGGATGTCCTTGTTGGAAATCATACAGGAAAATTGGTCACTGCAGAAAAAGATGCAGAGTGTGAACATCTGCTGGAGCCATTCTCACCATGGTAAGACCATATTTTTCCAGGCAAGAAGGCAGGGTATTTCCCTTCACTCTTTGCTCTTCGTTGTCACTCTTACCTCCTCCCATCTGCTTGGTACAAGTGGCTTCTCTGGAAAGTTAACTTAGAAGGTAACATTCTCTCATGCTATTTATTCCTCTTCTGAGACTGCCTGAGGTGGCATTTGATCATGGTAGATATCCCTTTCCAGGTATCACTTTCCCCAGGTGTTTCTGACTCAAGGGAAAACCCAGGAAGACATCCACCTTCCTTATCAAGATGTAACTAGCCCAGACACTGCTGCATCACACCATTTTTTCATTCTGTGTCACTGATGACTCAGCCTTCATTAGCAGCAGTCATCAGGGACTATTTCACCCTACATTTCCTTCTGGCTAGAGGCCATCCCATAACCTGTGCAACCCAATGAGCTTCAGATTGTCTCTTACAGTGCTGTGGTTGCTTTTGAGACTGGGCTGCTCCTTCTGCTTGGCACTTCCCACGTGCGGTGCCGCAAACTGCTGAGAAAGGCAGCAAGCAGGCAGCCCAACATCTCTGCTAGCTTTGGCATTTTGGACGTGGGAATTAGCAAAGCCTCTTTGAGAAGATCTCCTTGCAGGGCTGCTTCTGACTGTGGAGGGATTTAGACAGCCAGTTGGGTTTCTTTTTCCCTTCTGCTGGGTTTCTATGGGTTACTTTCCCATAGATAATTGCGTGACTCAGGAAGACAGACACATACCTGGCATTCTTGTGGGAACCATAATTCAAGAGGTGGTGTAGAGCAGTTTGAAGCTCTTTGAACACACAAGAGCAGCTGAATTCCCCCGACTTACCTACCCAAACTAAAGCAAGTCCAGGCAATGGCTACATAGTTTTTGTGGAGCTCTTACCCAACAGAGGACAAACATTTCTCAGGAAAGCTTGGGTCTTGCACCACCTAGGCACAGAGGCTTTTTGTCACCAGAGAAATCACAGTTGTTTTTTCAGGTAAGATTTACCATTTCTATGTTACCCTTTTTTTTAAGATGTTGTCTGAACTGAGGCTGGAACAGGAACATTTTCTCCTATGACTGCAAAAAAAGAAAAAAACAAGGCAGTAATGTGTTTTCTGAGAGGTCAGGGAAGCACAGAGAAATTATCATCTCTTAAGTAGATAAGTGATTGTTATGGCTAAAATATCCTGGCATCTAATTGCCTGTGAAGATAACTGTCAGAGCTGAGGTGTGGTGGCATTTGGTGCTGCTAGTTTAATACAGACAGCTCTGCAACAGGCACAAAAAGAGACAAAAACTTTGCTTCAAGGAGTTGCAATTCAATTTACTGATTTTGGGAGAAAACCAGGGAAGTAAGAAAGAGAAATTTTATTCCACATGGTGACTTGGAGGACCTTACAGATCTTAAATTCACCCCAAATCTATATTGATATGCACATCCAGCATCTCCTGCACTGTGATCCTAGAGAACTGCGAAGTGGATCCCGATATCCTGCCACGCCTGTGAGATGGCTGGGGCAGGTTTGTGAGCAGCTCCTTTGGGACCATTTTGGGGGGTGCCCTTGCTCAAGAGTGAGAGCTGAAACGAAAGAGTTTTGCTGAAACTAAGGATATTATTCTCAAAGGTTTTCAAGATTTTCTCTGGTAGTCTGTGTACATGATGGTCCACAGTTAGAGGTGAGCTATTTAAATGGAGTCATGACATGTAAACAGGAATGTATTTATTGGTTTGCCTCCTACCTTTACATCCAAAGGGATGTAGAGGATAGATAGGAGCTTCTAGTGTCAGTCATCTTCACAGGCCATTAGCTTCCAGGATATTTTAGCTATAACAATCACTTCTAGTGCCCATCCCCATTAGTGCAGGTGACCTGAAACTACCCACCTGTCCCCTGAGACCAGACTGGGACAGGTCCTCCAAAAGGGTTTTGTCCCACAGAAAGCTTATCAAAAACTGCCTTAGGGTTCCTGAGCAACGTTGGGATCCTGACCCTGAGCCTCTTCCCTCTCTGGTCATCCTTGCAGCCCTGAGCTGAGTCAGGGGGATGGTGGCTGTGTTTCGGGGAAGGTTCCCTTTGGAGGACATGGTGCGTTTCCTGACTTGTGAATGTTTTTGTTTGTCAGGGTAAGGGAGCAATACAGCTTGCAGCTTGCCCTGACATGTGCTTGCTGTGTATAGACCTGCAGCTTTTATAAAAAGGGCTCCTGTCTTGAGAACTGTGGAGCGTTCAAGTGCTTCTTGGCTCTGGGCTTCTCCTTTAGCTGTCGTAAGGTCAGATTAATGATGTATTAGTTCGAGATAACTGCCATGAGATCATGTAATTAGCTGGTGATCATGCTCCTTGCCAGCTGGCTGAAACTCGACGCTTTTTAAAAAAAACCTCTCTCAGACCAGCTACAAAAAAGAGCTTTTTGATTGATGACATTAACAAATAGCTCATTAGTCACCTTTTGGGCTAATTAAAGGAGAGCACATCCAAGGCAGTAAAGAACAGCTGTGGGTGATTAAAGGGAGCCGTCAGGCTGAGCTCTGGGGTACAGGGGAAGTAGTTTATCACCTTGTGCCTTTCACTGTGCCCACGCTGCTCCAGGTTAAACAAATTTGTCCCCCTCAAAGTCCTGATCCTGCCCTGCTCAGCTCTGTAAGGCTCAGTCAGACCTTCCCATTCCCACTCATGTTGCCTTTGGGCAGATGGACAGCTGCAAGGAGGCAGTGCCCTTGCAGAGCAGGGATCCCTGCCCAAGAGCAGCTGCTGCTTGCCCAAGTGACAAGACTTCCCCTTGGCACTGCCCTCACATTCCGAGTACATGGCCTTTTTGACACAGAAGTTGTCAAAAGTTACTCAGCTTTTTATCTGAGTAACTTAATCTGGGCAAAACTATGGGTCGAGGGATACTTTAACTTCTGTGGACTCACTGGGATTGGGAAGGGTCTGGGTTATCGTGTAGGCGCCTTGAGGCCCCTTTGGTGAGCATGGGGAGGGAGGTTCCCAGCGCATGCCTGATGAAAAGAAGGCTATCCTTGTACTATTGCAGGGCTCTAGGAAACATCACAGGTAGAAGGATCTGCCTCACAGCATTTAATCCCATGTGTGATTGCTGCAAGGCTGCTGCCAGAGACCTTCTCCCACAGCCTGGCCAAGATCTCTTCCTCATCTCCAGCTGAACCAAGCTCTTTTCTTCACCCCCTGCATCTGTTATCAGCCTCAGGTCTGCCTCGGCTGCAATTGTCATCCCTTTGGTGGCATGAATATTGATCCCAAACCCCAAAAGTTGCATGGAAGCACGTGTTAGGATCAGTGCCCTCTCTTTGCTGGAGAACACACTAGCAATGGCCAGCCACCCCCGCAGGGTTTGCAACATGAACAGGACCAGATTTTCCTCCCTTGTCCCAGCTCTCTCTCCACACGGATACTGACCCCCGCTCCCCTTGGTGTGCTCCCTGCTGCCCCATCTAGCAGACCTCCAATGACTTGTGACCACCTCAGCTGCTCTGAAGCCTTTCTCTGGCCATGGTCCCTGCTCAAGCTCACTCTTACACCAGGCTGCTACAAACTGGTGGTGGCTCTGCAGTCACCAGCCCTGGCCTGGCCCCCAAGCAATGGGATGGTGTGGCTTGGGGCTGCTCTGATCCCAGGAACAGGTTGCGTGCACCCCACACTGCCCAGCTTCCCCAGGACGGATCCTATCCAGAAGGGATCACACGTGAACTCTTCTTGGGTGCTACAAGGTGTTGGAAAGGTTGTTCATCTAAATCAAGAAATCATTAAATGCAAAGGGCTTGAGCGTGCTGTACTGGGGGCTCAGAGCAGCAAGGTGGTGTGTGGGTATCACCAGCCCTAAGTGATCACCCGCCCTGGAGTGATCTAGCTGGATCAGATTGAATTGAGTATCTCATGACACTGTGCCTCGTGGAGAAGAGGAGGAGTAGCTGAGTCTGTGTCTTCTGGAAGAGCCACTGGATTTTACTCCCAGTCAAATAGGTGGATGCAGTTAGAGCTCTAAAGATGAACCCTATGTGAGGAGATGTGATAGTTCAGAGAAATGTGAGATCCTTTGCACAGCATCTTCATCTCCACTGAGCAGCACCTGAGCTATGTGGATGGAGCCAATTTTAAGGGCAGTGTTTGGGCAAACATTTCCAGCCTATACTTGTCCAGCACATCAAGCTCCTGCATGCTGTAGCATTTAGGGTTTGATGCTTTAATCTCTTTTCTGTCTGAGTTAATCTCAGGTCATTAACTTTTATTTTCCTGCTGTTCTGGCCATGTGAATTCTACAGTTTATGGTACTAAAAAAAAAAAAAAAATCCCCATGCAGTTGCTGAGTGCTCTGAGAGGCTGTGTGGCAGATTGTCTTGAAATGGAAATGCTCCAGAAGAGAAGCTTAACTGGGGCTTGTGCTCCAGCAGCCATTCCTGACAGATTAGAGGGATTGTAAAACATTGGTGAAATGGTCATTCCAATATTATGCTGTTTTTTCCTGTGGTTTGGATGAAATTTGCAGGTTAGATTGAAAATGGACAGTCCTTGTGATCTGCATTGCTGTTTTTGTGGTACAGTAAAAGTTACAGAGTGAAAGGTGTCTTAATGTATTTAGCCCCTATTATTTTTTTAATATTGTATCAGGATATAGGAGGAATGTGGCTCTTTTCTCACCATGTTTTTCCTCAGAGGAATGGTGGAAGCTATAGGTGTGTAAAATGAGCAGCCCTTGCCCTAGGTGATGACTGCACACAGAACCTGAGTGCAGGCCCTTTGGAAATCTCACATTTGATTTGTCTTCTTGAAAGACTGAGTTAATGGGTGTTGATTTTTGATTGTAGCAAGGCTGAGCCCTTCAAGCCGCTGGAGTTGTGATTCCAGCCCTGGTGAGACCCCAGCCCAAGCAGCGATGTCTCCTTCTCCAGCTCTGCATTTTAGCAAGAGGTCTATTGCATGAATATAAATGCAACTTGTGGGCCTTGTCCTGTGTTTCCACCCACCTCTTTCCCTCCCATCCCATCCTTTTGGGCAGCCACAGCAGACAGTGGACACAATGTGTGCTCTGAGGTGAGACAGGGACCACAAAACCATCTCTGATCTCTGATGCTGGCGCTGAACACCTGACACCAGCCGCCTCTGCTGACATCAGGTTCTGCTGTGAAGGGAAAAGATGGATGCCCCAAAGCTACAGCAAGGACTGAGGTTTATGATCTTCTGGGTGTTTGTCACTGCTGGTGTTATTGACCCAAATAAATGTTGACCTTTGCTTTCTCTAATGTTGGTTAGGCCTTACATGTCCATGAAGTCAGAAGGACTACATGTCCGTGAAGTCACAACTACAATTAATCTGTGTGGTGAGGGCTCAGGACTCGTGTCTGTAAGATTTCATGTCTATGTGGTTTTGAGCAGAGTGGGGCAGCCAGCAAAGAGCTGAGGTTCTCTCTTTCAGAGAAACAAGTAAATATGGAAAAGCCATTTTATCTCCTATGCTACGTTGATAAATTGCCCTTTTGTTCTTTCTCTCTTATACTTTTATTGAACTTGAAGACAAACCCCTCCCTTGGCAGGTAGAAAGAAGAAATTGCCAGCAGTACACATTGAAGTGATGCCTTTCAGTAGTGTAGCTGTACAAATAATAGGTTTTTCATTTCAGTGTCTGAAGGGAAAAATTGAAAATACTTTTCGGTTTGGATCACCCCCTAAAGGAGAATGTTTCTTTTCTTCTTTGATTTCTTTTCTTAAACGTAGCATGAGACATTCTGGTTTGAGATTATTTACTGCTTTTCATGACTAAAAAAAATTAGAAAAAAGAAAAGAAAAAGCAAACCAGGTCACTTTCCAGCCAAAACCAGCACTTGAAAGAACAAGAGAAAAAAAATTCAGTTTTTAAAATGTCAAGATGGAGTCTTGCTGCTCTTCTCAGGACTCTTTTTCTTCTCTTTCAGCTTAAACTAATTACTTAGTCCACCCAAATTTGCCTGAAGTCTCAGCACCTCTTAATTGCAATTCAGGTGAATTTGCTACATCAAAAAACTCCAGCCCTGCTCTGCCTGCGCATGCAATGACCTGTCCTGCTCGCTGCTCACCAAACATATACAGACAAGTATTTCATTCTACTCAATTAAGGTGTTGAGCAAGAGAATGTGTGAAATGATTTCTTGCAGGTCTGGCCAGTTGAGGAAGCACCAGCACATTCCTGGGTCTTGCTGGTGAGAGCTGGCAGTGGGCTGAGGCAGGGGCTTGGGCTGTGCCATGCTGGGAGCTGCTGGGAGCCACGTGCCCCCGCATGGGGCTGCTGCCTCTTCCTGCAACCCCCATCAGTAGATGGTAGCTGAGAGGTACCAGTGCTCGACAAGTGCAGTGGGATAGCTCAGCCATGCTTTGCTTCCCTGTGGAGGCAGGGCCCCGTCCATCTCTCTCTTGGCCTCATTTCCTAAGGAGATGGTGCTGGTGTGGTGGTGTCCCTCCACTGCTATCTGCCTATTCCTCTCAGGAGTGTCCTGAATTAGGGTCGTGACAGCATTAATTACAGAAAATTCCTACAAATAATGACAAAGGAAATCAGAGGCCGAGTAGTGATGACCTGTTGTCAGTGTGGTAGGTCTCACGGGACTCATCTCACTATGAAATCAGATCCATTGCTGTCATTTGGGGTCAGGGTTTTCTTCAGACAGTGCTAGGAAAAATCTCTGTCACCTCCTTTTCAGCATCTTCCAACAGAGGCAAAAACTTCTTGTTACATCACAACACTGTTGTATGCTTCCTTAATAAATTAGAGGTTGTTGATACTGCAAGGACTCTGTTCCCTTCCAAATCCATGTAATCCTGGAGGCCTAGGGATGCATTAAATGTCTGCATGCGCTACCCCACCAGGGATCATAGAACCATATAATCACAGAATTGCTTGGTTTCAAAGGGACCTTAAAGACCATCCAGTTCCAACACCCCTGCTGTGGGCACTACCCACTAGACCAGGTTGCTCAAAGCCCCATCAGTCCGGTCTTGAGGACTTCCAGCTGGGCAGCCTGTTCCAGTGCCTCACCACCCTCACAGGAAAGAATTTCTCCCTAATATCCAATCTAAACCTTTTTATAAGCTACCTTTAGGTACTGGAAGGTGTTATATGGTCTTCTTGGAGTCTTCTCTTCTTCAGGCTGAGCAACCGCAGCTTCCTCAGCCTGTCTTCACCGGAGAGACGCTCCAGTCCTCTGATCATCTTCAGGGCTCTCCTTTTGACTAACTACAACAGGTCTGTGTCCTTCTTTTGCTGAGGATTCCAGAGCTGATGCAGCACTGCAGGTGGGATCTCACCAGAGCAGAGGGGCAGAATCCCCTTCCTCACCCTGCTGCACATGCTACTTTGGATGCAGCCCAGGATTAGATTGGCTTTCTGGGCTGTGAGCACACACCATTGGCTCATGTCCAGCTTTTCATCCATGAGAACCTCAAGACCTCTGCAGGGATGCTCTCCATGAGTTATTCTCAGAGTCTTTGCTCACATCTGGGATTGCCCAGATGCACAGGTCCAAGGAGTCAAGGGAAATGTCTCCATGAGGATTCCCAGGCACAACAAACCTGTGGATTGCACTGAATGACTGATAGGCAGGAAAATAATTTAGACACCAGAAAGAAACTTTTTAGGGTGGAGAGCTCCTGTGTTAACTGCTCAATAATCCCCATTCTTCCGTGGTGGCTCACAGCCACCTCTCGGGGGCTGGGGCAGCTGTGAGAGCCAAGTGGCCAGTGGTAGATTGCCTTGGAATGTATATCTGACTAAAACTTCCAGCCTGCAACTCCTGTCCATGGAGGAGCTGGGATGTGGGAACAAGGGCCAGCAAGCCTGCCTGCCCACTCCCCTCACTTGCCAGGACCTGATAGCTAGGCCTGTAAAACCAAGACACACATCCCTAATGGATGTCCTTGTGAAACATCATCCCACTGAGAGGTAAAACACCATCCCTGCAAGTATCATGATGGATTAGGAATTTCAAAGTGTGGATCAGACTGATAACAGAAATTTAGAAGGTCCAAGTGTTGGTGGCCTTTTGATGCAGTGGGGAGGCTTGTTGATGTGATAAGTTGAGTAGAGTCAGCAGCTCCTTTGTCCAAGAGTTCCCTGTAAGCCATGTGGGTTTTTCCTCAATTTTTAAAAATTATTTTCTTTTTTTCCTGAAACATTGACAAGATTTCCCTCTGCAGAGGTGAGCTTCTCAGCAGCTGGCTATGGTCTAGCAACATGACAGATGCTCAGAGTATCTTTTGGTTATTCCCCAGAGAGAGCAGCAGGAGGCATTGCAAGCAGATCTTTGATGCTGCGGATCAGAGATGGACCCTGGTGAAAACTGGAAGCTGGATGAAACAAACTGGTTGTCTCATGGTGGGATCCACCCCTTTTCCAATGTGAAAGGAGGTAGGATATGATTGCTGGCTCTTAATCCACCCAGTGAAAGTGCTGAGAGCCTTCCCAATGTGCTGCTGCCATTCACTGTGCTTGCAGTGGTCCCAGGGGTTTTGCTGGGCTATGTCCAGAGCTGGGCAGTACTTGGTATGAAGGTGGGAAAGGTCAGATCCAAACTATCACACTGACTCAGCCACTTGGTCTGCAGCTTGTTTTCCTGCTTTGGAGTGGACTTAAAAAAAATTAAAAAGATAAGGAAAAGAAAAAAGGCCCCAACACCCATCTTATGGCCAGTTAATGTTCCACCTGTGCTAGATGTAACCACCCTCACTCTCCACAAGTAGGACTCTGCCGATGACCATGGTTGGGAAGGAGTGAAAGGAGAACTGATAAAATATTCTCTTCAATCACATTTGTGTGGGACAATTTAGGTTGGTTTCAGGGATACATGCTGTCCTGGCAATGACAAGGGGGCTGCCCTAACTGGGACCCCCTGTGCAAGGGCTATTTGAGGCTTTGGCCCACCTTAGCAAGACACAAGAAGTCCCATCTCTAGGCTGGGGTTCATTGCTCTCCAGAAATTCCCTGTTTCAGGAAAGCACTTGGTGCAGATGCAATGAGGAATAGCCAGCAGTCCTATTTCCTCTATCAATTAATCTCTACCTAATTTCCAGTCAGCTGCTCTTACTTGCTTTTTAATTGCCATTTGAACATTTGGCAGGAGCAGCCACAAGTGCTCCTTGCTTAGCCCCAGGTCATCTTTTTTACCAGAGGTCCCTGTCCCCTGGGCTAGCAGAAGCTGTCCCTCCCTGGGCAAAGTTCCTTCTTTGTCTGGGATGTGCTGTGCCCCAGACTAAAACCAAAATAAACCCCCAGCCTTCCAGATGGCAGCACCTTGGGAACGGAAACACTTTGCTTTGGTAAAGCGCTCACTTATCTCCATCTGTTTCCCTTGGCTTCCCGCTGATAGCGCAGATGCTGGGGGAAGGGAGAGGGACAAACCAAGATGTGGCATCGCCTCCTTTTCTGTGAGAGCTGAATTACATAAGTAGCTTTATGCTTTTGAACCCATAAGTAGATTTATGCTTTTGAGCCCTGGGTTCAACATCCCCAGCACCTCTGGGCAACATCCTTAGGAGAGAACATCTGCTGCTTCTGCTGGTACCCAGCCCGGGGTGGCTCCAGGGGAACAGCACAGGGAAGCTTGCTGCAGTCCATTCTTTTTCCCCATTAGAACAATATCTGCTTCTATTGTTTCTTTAAAGTCTTTGCTATGTGCATGGTCTGTGTTGTTATTTATACCTGTATTGGTTAAATGCCTGTTGACTTCAGGATTGCACTATGCTTGTGTCTGTAAAGCAGAGGACGGCAGGGTCACTGCCATCAGGAGTTCATAGAAATCCAAACCAGTTGAACAATTGAATGTGCATATACATTGGTTTTTGGTTTTGTATGCAGCCCATTGCCATCCTAAACTCCTGGCTCACAACCTTTTCTATCCATTGGGCCTAAGAGCATTTTATAACAGGGGGCAAGATCGCTTTGAGAGGGCACAGGTATGGGATTGCTGTAGGGTACCATGCACCTGCCCTTCTCAAATGTCCTCCTGGAACCCCTAGGAATACAGGGATACACAGACTCTGGATCAAAAGATTTTTAAGTCAAGACCATTCATTGAAAAAAAAAGCCATGAATCATAAAGGAAAAAAAAAAAGAAACACCACAAAAACTCCTACCGTCTGCAATTTAATTTTTTTTTTTAAATTTTTATTGAGTTTTTCAATTTAACAGCATTTTTGACATTGAAAGAAATGTTTGAAAACAGCAAAATCCCCAGGAACTACAAGGCAGAAATGGAATTCAATGCTTGGTCACGCAACATGTGTGGTTGTGAATCTTACTGGTGATGAGGGATATGTGTGTGTTGTGCTCTGCAGCTGGGAGCAGACAAGATTGGCTCATTATGGGACGCAAAAGAAACCCCTAGAAGTTGTTGGTGAGAGATGCCACCAGCTCAGGGATTTCCAGATCCCGTGGTCTCACCTGCCACAGGCACTGAGTTACTGCAGTGCTGCTATCAGATAACTCATAGGTTTGATCAGCCTCTGAATAATTCTTGCTCCTGCTGGTTAAACCTTCTCCAGCTGCTGTTGTTGGAGGAGACTGTAGCATACAGGAAAGCTTTGCTGCAGACAGGGTGCTCCTGGCCATGCCCTGAGCACTGGCTAAACTGAAGTAAGGGAGTGAAGAGCTGCGGTATGGACAAAAAGGGGAGTACTACTGGGGATCCCAGGGAGGGTACAGATGGAGCAGATGAGCTTCTGCTCTTCAGGGCTCATCCTGACAAGTCTCTGTCTTGAGCTGCTTCTGAGGTTTTTCAGTAATATCTTAATTAAAAGAAAACCCGCAACACGCACATGAAAGCTGTCAGGGTGAACTGGAAGCAAGCTGAGCAGGGGCTTATCTGCAGTGTGATTAAAACAGCCTTGTCACCCCATCTGTCCTCATCTACTCCCCAGCTGACTTCCCTAGCATTTTTTCTTCTTCCCTCAGACAATGAGCTCACCGAAGGTGCCCCAGCCCTCTTTGCTCTGGATCAGCTGGGTAAGTCCATGCTCCACACATTTTCCTCTGCCTGTTTTTTTTTTTTTGTTTTTTTTTTAATGCTGAGTAATTAGGAGATGACTTTAACAACAGGGCAGCAGCTAAATGCTTTTAAATCTATCAGCACCAGTGCTTCCTTTCTGTGCTGTTTTTGAATGCCATCCATCAGAGGGATGGACTAACTTGACACTAGATGTGTTTGATAGCTTTCTGTGTTAAATTGATGCAGGGTTTTTTCCCCGTGGGAGAAAAGCTGTTACCTTTCTGGGGCAGAGCACTATAGGATGCTGTTGTTTCTTGGCTGGGGGTTTGAGGGTTAGCCAGCAGCTAGTACTGGAGTTTCTGTGACTTTCTGGCACTTTGCAAAATGATGAGGGATTTTTCTTCACCTGGGAGGAAGAAGTAGGGATATGTAAAGCAAAAGAGAAGAGTAAGACAGTTGGAGAGAAAACAATCTCCAATAAGCAATGGCAGCTGAAGGCTTCAGAGGCTGAATCAATGGGGAAACCTCCTCTGGCAGTGATCTCCCCTTAATCCCAGGGCCAAGATCCAAAGAGGTGTGATTCTCAGGATGAGTTACAGGTGTTCTAGATAAGGTGTGGTAAAGACTGGAGCTGCAGGATGGGAAGCTTCTGAAGGAGGGCTTCTGTCCACCCAGCACTGGAGGTTTCATGTGCATGGAAAGGGGAAAATCACAAAATCTACTTATGGGTAAAGCAGGAAGGGACCACAGCAGGGTCATCTGGTCCAACCTCCCTGGCCAAGTGCCATCAGTTTCACAGAGTTGAATCCAAGTAGTTCCAAAATATCTCCAGTGAGGGAGAACCCCCAGTCTCTCTGGGCAGTCTGTTCCAGTGCTTGGTCACCCACACAGTAAAGAAACTTTTCCTCCTATTCAGGTGGAACTTCCTGTGTGTCAGTTTCTGCCTGTTGTGGCTTGTCCTATTGCTTGACTCCACTGAGAAGGGCCTGGCTCCATCCTCTTGACACCTCCCTTCAGATACTCACAGACATTGATAAGGTCACCTCAGTCATCTCTTCACGAGGCTGAGCAGGCCCTCAGCTAATCCTTGTAAGAGAGATGCTCCAGTCCCTTAATCCTCTTTGTAGCCCTCTGCTGTATCTGCTCCAGGAGCTCCATGTCTCTCTGGTACTGAGGAGCCCAGGACTGACCAGCTCCCAACCCCTCCTGAGAAGAGCATGCTGGAAAGATGCGTGCTGGGCAATAAGATCCACTGGGAGATATGCCAGTCTCAGGATTAGGTACCCTGCCTTGCTCTTTGGCATGGTAGGACTGCTATGGCATGCTGCAATGTGCATCACCTTGACATGCACAAGCACTGGCCCTTCCTCACAAGGAAAAGGCACCCTCCTCTTCATTTTCAGGGCAAGAAATTCTCCATACTTGGAGGTATTCAAAAGCTCACTAGACATGGACCTGGGAAATGGGCTGTAGGTGGCCCTGCTTGAGCAGGGGATTGGACCATATGAACTCCACATGTCCCTGCTAAACTCAACCTTTCTGTGATTCTGTGACTACCCTGCCACTCTTGAAACCCACCTTGACCCCAGTAAAGATGATCCACATGCATCCACTGGGTACTCACCATGTATGGCACTGGTGGAAACTTGGGATAGGAGGGTAAAACTTCAGGAGTACAGAGAGTGGTTTTTATCAAGTATAACTATCTCCAATGTATATTTCTGCTGCTAGGAGGTTCTTGAAAAAAATCCTAGAAATACAAAAATGCTTAAAAACTGTATGCCCCACTGGTTCTGGAACAGGTGGCACATCGAGTGGTTGTCCTCACTGCCAGTGAGGATCACATTTTAAAGTAGTCCGTGTGAGTTCTCTCCACTTGGTGTCAGGGTAGAGACTGCTCTGACATGCATTCATCCAGAGGAGTGTCTTAACAGGGAGTGGGCATAAAGCCAAGAGCCTTCCTTTGGCTGCCTCATTCATTACCTGATTGTGGTTAAAACACATCAAATAACTTTAAACTGCATTTTCTGTGACAGAACTTACACCAGCTCCTTTTATCCTTTTGGTTTTCCTTCTCTTATTCCTTGAACAGAGTCTTTCCTCAGTGGCATGTGCCCACTTCTAACCCTGGCAAACCCTCTAGATCTTAGTATTTAGTGACAAAGAAAAAAATTCCATTTCCCAAATAACGAGTTGTGGTTGATTTTAGGAGGAACTGCTCAGACACCACTTTTCTTTGCCCAAATGTTTAGACATCCCTCAGTCTGGAAAAGATTATCCAAACCAGTGCTTATATCACCTTACAATTCCACTCTGCTTTCCAAACACAGCACAAGATATGATTACTCCATCCAAGGTAGGCTAGACAGACAAAGGATATGAGATAGCAGAACAAGTAATGGAAATATGATTTCTTCTCTTGCCTTGCTCCCAGCTGGTGAATTTTCAGCTGGATCAGTCCCCTGGCCCAAGTCAGGCCCAGCTGTCTGGTTTGCAGCCCCAGGTAAGGCAGGCGGTAAGACCAAGCACAGGTTGGAGAGGTAGAGGACAAGGTCATCCCAGTAGCACCGTGGATATATGCTGTGAAGTGATTGTGTAACCAAAGAATACCAGGTCAAAAATACAAAGCCCTGATCAAACCAGCCACCTGAACAGCAGGAGTTATTAGTAGAGGAGCAGCAGATGAATGAGTATTATATTAAGGATATGCTGTGACAAAACATCAATATTGTAATAAAGCATCATCAGGATAAAAATCACAGAAAGGCAGGTCTGAGCAGGACTTCAGGAAAACAGATACACCTCACTGCTGCCTGGAGGCAGGGATATCATGCATCACCCTGTGTGCAGGACCAACTCATCCTTGCAGCCTTCCCAGGCAACTCACCCCAGTGCTCTGCTGCCCTGGAGGGGTTTCCTCAGTGTCTACTAAGATTTCCATAATTTAAGCCAAAGGCAGGCATAAGCAGGAAAAAGGGTCAGATTGAGTGTTTCTTGCCCACTCTGCAGGGGCTGAAGGGGGCATCCAACGGAGGATCAGTGGAGTCTATCCCTTTTTTCCTGCTCATCATATCTTCCTTGACCTCTAGTCTGGTGTCCAGCTTATTTTCAGCTTGTCCCAGCTTGCTGTCAACTGCAAATGTAAAAAGCTGTCCTTGGATTCTGCATTATTTGTTGGAAATGCTGTTTGGCACCAGATTCCTGAGAGGGTTTCTGCATCACACCATACCATGAGTAACTAACCTCTAAGAAAAGTTTTGACCAGACACACATCCATCTTTTCCTATTTTATTGTAGCCTGGGTGTTCCTATCTTGTCTGTAGTGACACCGCACGACACAGTACTGGAAGTCCCCCTTATACACCAACACATACAGCATCTGCACCTTCTCATTCATCTGCCAGGTCTATCACCTCATTGCAGCAGGTCAGATGAGTCTGACAGCTCTGTTCTTGCTGAATCTAGGCTGGATGTTTCTAATACTCTCCTTTTCTACATGTTTGCAAACGTTTTGGTGATTCTAAAGCTCCCAATGATGGAATTAACAACAAATGGCAAATCCCTTCCTATCTCTTCTTTCTCTCCTTGTCTTAAAGATTTGTGCCCCGCTTTGCCATGCCTGACCTTTGAAAAGCTCTCTGTGGTCTGCTGCTGTGTAAATCAGCGGTTCACCTGTACCTTTTGCATTTCTGATGTTCCTTGGAGAAGTACCCAGCAAGGGAGGCAAAAGTGACTGAGGGAGAGAGCAGCTTCCATGAAAGCAGGCTCTGAGTAAATTACAGCTGAACTAGGTGGAAAAGAGATGCTTGAAGGAAGGTACAGTAGCAGTACAAGAATTATGAATGGCATAGAATAAATAAGTGCAAGAGACGCATGGGGCATAGTGGACACCATCCAGCAAAGAGCCACAAGGGTGATGAAGGGACTGTGGTACTTCTGTGAGCAAAGGCTGAGAGAGCTGGGTCTCATCAAGGTGTATAAATACCTGTAGCAATGTTGTAAAGAGGTTGTAATCAGACTCCTTTTAGTGACGCCCTGTGCCAGGACCCGGGGCAATGGGCACAAACAGAAACACAGGAGGTTCCTTCTGAATATCAGGAAACAGTTTTTTCTGTGACAGTGACCAAGCACTGGCACATATTTCTCAGGGAGGTTGTGGACTTTCCATCCTTGGAGTTATTCCAAAGCCATCTGGACATGGTCCTGGGAAACAGGCTCTAGGTGGTCCTGCCTGAGCAGGGTGGTTAGAGCAGATGACCTGCAGGGCCCCTTCTGGCCTCAACCAGTCTGAGATTCTGTGAAAGAGGGAAAGGCTTAAAACAGCCCAAAGGAAGTACGCCTTCACTCAGCCCACAATTCCATTGTGCATCTTGCTGCCACAGAATGTCCAGGGTGCCTAAAGTATGAATGGGCTCAAAAAGTGATTAGAAAACATCATGGGAGAAAGGTCTATGAGGGGCTCTCAAACTTGATGATGCAGCTAAACTTTCTGTCTCACAAAGGGAAATGGGATCATGTACTAGAGGAAACAGCACTTGTAACGTTCTGTGTATTTTCTTTGCAGTCATCTACTGGAGAGGACACTAGGAGCTTTTAAACTTTCCAATAATCCAGTGTGGTCCTCCTTGTCTTAGGTCAACAGTGACTAACCAGAAGAAAAAAAACAAACCACCCTTTCCTTTCTTCATCTCCTCTCCCACAGCTTTAGCTGCTGGATTTCAGCAGATATGAATCAGATGGTGACTGTTGTGTTCCTTTTGTTCTGTAAATGATTAAAACAGAACATTTCACACTTGCTTTGTGGCCCAGCAGAGAAATGCTACATTTTCGCCTTGGCAAATCCTGAGGTGGAATTTCTGGCTATGGAGAAAGTGAGATCAGGGAGAGAAAAACTATCCCAACAGAGGAACATATGCAGACTACTTTTCTGTCTCTCCCGTGCTTGGCATAACTTCTCCTCATTTTCCATTTCCTCATCCTTCCTCTCTTTTCCACCTCCTTCCCACCCCACTGGCATTTTTTCTGCTTGCCGCTTAAAGATGATTTAATTGAATATCAGAAAAAAAGGAAGCAGACGGAATAAAAAATGCGAGGTGAAAGCCCCCAGCACAGAAAGTCCTGGTTAGAGTAATGAGAATGTGATGAAATGGAAAAATAATGTGGGAGTGGGGGGTATGAACCTCACTCTGCCAAAACTGAGATGAATATGTATAGGAGATGCAATATATCAGTGGAAACCCCTAGGACCTGCGCCTCACATTTCCTGACAGCTGACCAGAGGAGGAATTAGCTGGCTGTGCTATTTATAAGTGCACCCTGGGCATGGTCAGCTGCTGGAGGAGGTTCCCCAGAACAGCAGCTTGCAGGAAATACTGTTTTGGTGATACTGTCTGCCTGGGGAATAAACACGCCCAGAAATGAAATCCCATTGGATATAAAAGGGAAGGAAAGAAAAAGCCCTGGTCCCTGCCCTGTTTCTTCCCACTGCTTCTTAACCATCCAGCTGTTTTTTCTTTCTTGTCCTGACCTCATCCCATACTGGAGCAAATCCAGGGAGCGAGCGCTCTGCTTAGCTGTCTTCTGCCAGAAACCAAAGAGGTCAAGTTATTAGAGAAAAATGAAAGCTCTTTGGCAGAACTGGAAAAACAGATGTGCAGAGATATTTCTGCTGCCTCCAAATACAATGCTGCCTATGAAATGTGTATCAGAGGCGATCTGATAAACGTGCACAGTTGTCGGGGTAGAAATCTTAACAGTGGCTAATTATTTAGCAACATGGGTTCCTTTGGGGCTCCAGGTTTACTGGAGCTGAGTTTACTGGCTGCCAGGTTACAAGATTACTTGAAAACCTTTTGCAGATGTGATTTAGAAAGTGGTGCTCCAATGCTGCAAGAGGATCTGCCTCTGCCCAGTAGCTAGAAGTCTTTGCAGGACAGGTAAAGCCTGAAATTATCAAGAAGAGAGAGGCTATTGTCCACCTGAGATATGGTAAGAACATCTTTTATGTCAAGGGCTTTGTGGCTTTTATATACTAAATTTGCCTGGGTGGAAGTTTCTATGCCGTGTATTCATATTTCTTGATTCAGCTCTTGCTGTGGTCTCCCCGTTGCAGGGCAGCTATTTGTGCCATCCCCAGAAGTGGTGTTAACGGGGCTGGACCCCTCAGTCTGCCCATCAGCCACTGTTAAAAGCAGCAGAGGCAGCAAGAAGTGGAATTGTGTGCAGGCATTTGGGGTTGCTGCAGTGTCAGGCGGAGCAGGACAGTTATTTGTTTGCTTGCAGCATTTGGAATCTGTGGGATTACACGCATGGATGGCAGCAAATGTAATGAGCATCAATGCCCGTGTGCGCTCGTGGTTTGGGATGGCTGCATCCCTGCTGCAGGGCCTCAGGGGTCCAGCCCCAGGTCTGTCAGTAGCAATTGCTCAGAGCTCCCCAGCCAGCAGGTGTTTGGGATGCAGCAGGGATGCTGAGTGACACAGGGGGCTGCTAAGGACCAAGCTGTGGTGGCACCTGGAAATGCTTCTTCCCATGTAGCTCACCAAAATCCTTGGGATAACCATGAAAGGTGTTTGTTTTCCCTAGCAGGGTATAAGAGACATGAGATATATGGATAATGCAAGTCTCCTGAGTCCATGGCTACTGGGAGAAGCAGGAGGGAGGCAGTGAAAATAGATGGCACTGTCATATCCTGAAAAGAGATATCACTGTCATATCATATCTGCTGACCTTACAACTGGAGTTCTGGTGGCACTTGGTCCTGGATGAGCAGGTTAGAACCAAAAGGGGTGAAAGAGGAAATTCTTTCCTACCCCAAATTACTTAGAAGAATGACATAAAACAAACAAACAGACAAAGAAATATTAAAATATTGGAGCTATTCCCAAATTGAGGGAATGATAAATTTTAATAAAATACATAAATAAACAAATTACTAAGTACATATGAAATTTATTAAAATATTGGAGCTTCAAAGGAGAGAAGCTTGGGTGGCAATTTCCTTGCCCTCCTGGGCAGACACAGCTCTCCAGAGGTTATCAGATGTTATCCAGTCTGCCATCCTTTGTGGCCACTTACCGGTTTATCAAATCAAAATGGAATTGAACAGGAAAAAAAATTTTGAAAATCATGTGGAAATACACACCAGAAAATTAATAACATGAGAGAAAATTGAAAATTCTCCTTTTACTTTAAGGAGAAAAAAGGAGTATTTTCCTTGGGAATATAACAGCATGGTTCACCAGGTCCTTGCAAGTCTACTGAAAGACAAGCTGGCAGATAATATTTTTTCTTGGTATATTTGTTCTTCTAGCACTAAAATCACCACTGATCACTTTCACTAGGTGACAGGGGAGCACAAACCCTGGGGCCAGAATGAGAAACAAATATAAGCCCTTGAACAGGTTGGATCTGCTTGGCCAAAGGCAGTACAGGCAGATGGCACCCAGGCCCCCATGACACAGACTGGGAAGCAGAATAACCAAAATAATGGGTCCCATTTTGCCCAACCAAATGATCCAGTTGGAACATGAAAAAAGCTAGTGCTTGAATTGCCACTTTGAACTGGACTCAGTGGATTCACTGACATCAGTGCCCTCGTCCCACTTCATCTGGCACGGTGAACAGGCACTTAACAAGCAAGGGCAAAATTTCACCTTCATTTTACAACTGAGCTGGCTTGTGCTTCACCTGTGCTCATAAGCAAACCTAACCTCTCTGTGGGTGGTAGGAAAATCTGAAAAATCCAAGGCAAATTGCTCTTGGGGACCGAGGTGTCTCACTCTATTGTCAAGGCTCTCCATGACTTTGCAGAGGATTTGGACATTCAAAAACCTGAATTTGGGCTTAATCTTCTCCCACACACTCAGGGCATCTGCAGATGACAAAGGAACAGAACATCTATCTCTAATCCAAGTCAGGTACCCTAAGCCTGTAATTTTTCTCCTGAAGTGGTCAATGATGTGATGGTTCCCCTTTCCCCCCACCTCAAAATGCAGCATATTTGCAATTCAGGGCTCCCCTGTTTGAGCATAACCCCAGTCTGTATTAGGTTACTTCATGGAGACAGGAAAAAGATGTTTCAGTTTCAAAGCTTCAGAGAGACATCACAGCACCTGACTCACACCTCACCTTGCACACAGGCATGGAGGGAAGGGCACCTCTGAGGATGCCCAGCTCATGTGGCAAACATCATTCTGGGGTAACTTCTGACATGAGAGATGCTGAGATGCAGGAACTGAGGAACCTGATTTCGCCACTGAATATTTTTTCCTTCTTTGCCTATTCCCATATCCTATAGCTTCCGTCTGTCTTGCATCTGAGCAAAACCCAAACTCTGAGCAAAGCTGGGTTTTGTGATGCAAAAAAGCAATGCCTCAGGCTGCTGTGAACCACAGAACTCTCACGGTGCCTGGAGCTGCTGAGAGTCCTCTCTGCATCCATCCAGTCCTGTGGCCATGGCACTGGGCCAGCTTCTGTGCCCCTTTATGGGGCTGTAGTGACAGTGAACGGTTTCTTCTTCAGCCTGTTGCTGCATTTCTTCCTACCTGTCTTTATCCATTTGGCACAGTATTGAGGAGGAAGAAGCCACCCATCAGTCCCTGGGAGAAGGAAGTACAAATACAATAGACAATCCTGGCATCACTGGGCAGCTTGCTGGACTGAAAGAGGTTGAAGCACTGAGATGGAGAAACCCAAGCAGTGTCCTGGCAGTGCCACTTATCCCAAAAGATGCCTACCTTATGGGGCAGTGCTGGGAATACAGTGTGTTGGGACTGCCCAACCCAGTCTGTGCCCACATCATGGCTGCAGGGATGGGAATGAAGCGCTGTGCAAACGCCAGAGCAGCTCTTCTGCCATGTCGCCTCTGCCAAACCCTTAGCAGCAGGGCTGGAGTGGTCTGGGGAGATGGAGCAGTGGGTCACTCCAGCCCTAATGAATGCTCATCCCGCGAAGCTGGTGTGCCAAACCACAAAGACGTGTGATGGAGCAGGTGGGCAGCAGGGCAAGGGGCTGCGCTCAGGAATGTGGCGCTGAGTTTAGGAACGAAATGATATCCCCGGTCAATCCCCGACAGCCACCTATTCCTCCATGTTCAAGAAGAAGCTAGAGCTCTGGGAGAGGAGGAGGATGCCCAGGGTTAATTCACGGGCTTGGGACTCGGCGTAACCCCCACCAACTGTCCCGCAAGGGACCAGGGAATCTGTGGCGGTCTCTAGGTCGGGATTTAGATCCCGAGCATCGCCAGACATGAGCTGTGCTGCCACACAGGCTCACCCCGGGCGTACCCAGGTGCTTTCAGTGGCTCCGGATGGGGCGGCGAGCCTCCAACCTGGGGCGCCAGGCTCCCCCGAACGTGCCTCCCCCCCATCCCCGACAGGAGGGGCGAGAGGGGCGGGTAGCGGCCGCCCCGCGTCGGGAGGTGCCTGGACTGCCCTGGACCCGCCCCGTCGGCTGCCCCCGCCCCCGGCTGTCCCCGCCCCGGCCCGGCCCGCGGCGGCCGGCGGTGCGCGCCCGGCGGCGGCGGGGAGCGGCGCGGATGGCAGCGGTGCTGCCGGGCACGGCGGGGCGCGGAGCCGGAGGTAATGGCGGGGGAGGGAGACGGTGCCCGTGCGTCCCCGCTCGGCTGCGTGTCTGTGCGTACATGTTCGCGCACACGTGTGTCTGTCTGTGCATGGGGGGTGCGGGTGTCCGTGTCCACGTGTGTGCCGGGGAGCGCCGGGGTGTGCGGGGATGCCGCGGCGGGATGTCGCTTCTCATGCCCACCCGTGAGTGCTGCCGTGCCCCGCCGCCCTCCCGGGAGGATGCGGGAAGGCCTGGGCAGCCTTCCGCCGGCTCCCGGACCCAGCGCACCCCGCTGCTGCCCCGGGCTGCGTGAACCCCGCAGGCGGTGCGGGAGCGGGGCCCGGTCCGTGCCGAGCCGGCCCGATGCTCCGTCAGACCCGAGCCGCCGGCCCGGCGGGCGCCGCTGCGCCCGCTCCTCCACTCCCGGAGTCCTCCCCGGCAATCTTCCCCGCTCCGGGAAGGCAGAGCAGCGCGGGGCGCGCCCCGAAACAGCCCCGGTCGGAGCGGGGTGTCCGCAGTATCTTCTGAAGGAGGAACGCGCCGCGGGTCCGCCGCCCCGGCGCTCCCGGGAAGAGCGAAGCGCCGGCCGGGAGCGCGGGGAATGTTTCCAGAGGCGCTCGGAGCGGCCGCTGCTGTTTCCGCAGCGGCGATCGAAGCGTCCCCGCGGTCCCCAGCGCCGGGCTGTCACTCGGAGCGGCCCCGGAGCACCCACCGGGGACACCGGCCCCGTCCCGTCCCGTCCCGCGGGTGCGTGGAGCGGCAGCGCCGGCCGCAGGGGACACGCAGGAGGGGCCTCCCACGCCGGGAGAGCGCTTTCTCACGTTGTTGTTGCATGGGGATGGTGAAAGGGAAGTTTTTTATATTTAACCTTCCTACCCATGCAGGGAACAAATATAAACTCCGGTTGAAAAAAAAAAAAAAGTCAGCATTGAAAGGAAAAAAAAACCAAAACCCACAACGTGAATTTAACCCGAATCCTTCTGCCAGGTTTTGTGATTCATAGCTTTAAGTACAGGAAGGTCGCTGCTTGGGCTTTTTCCTCTTTCGATGGAAAGAGTTTTTTTTCTCTTTCCTGGTGCTGTGTGAGCATCCCGGGAGCTGTGCGCAGCTGCCACCAGAGACAAGAATCTGGTGGCTGAGGGTCTGCAAGGCCCTTCTTGTGCATCCACTGAGTTCAGGTTATGCCTTTTTATGTATAGAAATAAGCCTAAAAGCTTTCTGAGAGAAGGATGGCAGTGAGCATGAGTGCTATGAATTTTCCTGAGCACAGCTAGTTGGCAGCGCCATTCCTTCTAACAGGTGTGCATGTATATAGTTATATATAGATACTAAATATATATCTGCAAGATGGAGATGTATGTTTAAGTACTTTTTTATATTTACATAGATATAGACATATATGGCTGCATAAATTGTATATAAATAAAATACAGACCATGTGTACATATTTACTTTTATACATATATATGTGTATATATACGTAGTCATTTCTAATGGCCAGAAAAGCTTTTCCAAGGGTTCTATAAATACCTTATCAAAAATGTCCAAGTGGTAAGGACAGGGAATATTGGGTTGGCAAGAGCCCTCTCTGGGTCTATGCTGGGTGCATGGTGTGGCCCTTCATGGAGGGTCTTTGTCCTGCCCAGCGTTCCTCATCCCCAGCCATGACTGGAACAGCGGTGTGAGGGGATGAATTCAGGGAGGATTTAGGTTTTAGCTTGTTAAATAGGGGAGGTATGTGCCCCAGAGTGCTGCTGGGGCTGGGCTTCCTAGTTTCCCCAGGCTGTGTGGGGCCACTGGGATCCCCCCAATCATTTGTCCTGATGTCCATTGCTCCCCTTTTCTCTCTGTCAACATTTGGCAGGGGAAACTTTGCTTTCGCTCTTCTTTTGGAAAGCACTCAGCTGCTGGAGGAGGGCAGCTTCAATCCAAAGAGGCATGTGTGGCCTCTCCTAAGTTCAGATATCTGCAGGATTGGTGACAGGCCTGAGGGCAGTTTCCAAGTCCTGGCCTCCCATGGTGATCTGGACCAAGCCCTCTGTGCATTAGTCCTTGGATGGAGGGATGGATGCACGGATACAGCTCTGGCGCTCCTTGCAGGAGCTCCTCTCTGAGGAAAAGCCAGCACAGAGCCAAAGGCTTTGCATTTCTTCAGCAAAGACACACCTAAGGGGGTTGGAAGGGATCCCAGCAGCAGCCTGGGGAGGGTCAGGCACAACCAGACTCTTCTGGTTTCAGGATTATGCGGAGATGTTGTTGCTGACCATTGCAGATTTCCTTCAGGAAAGAGTCCACTGTGCCTTCTTTTCTCACTGATAGGCATGTAACTTGCTTTAAAGGCCAAGTCTGATATAAATGTTATTTGGTGCTAAGGCAGGAGTGTGTGCCCTGTGCAACCTTCTTGTCCTGGAAACCATTAGGAGGACAGCTGCATACTTGGATTTTCACACACAGACTAGCTGCTAATGTAATAGTCCCAGTGGAAAGTTTAGTACTCGGGAATATTTTGTGGATTTGAGAAAAATCCCAGGAGGATTTTTGGCTTCATATAGCAATTGCTTTCTGGCAGCTTTGGGATAGATGTAATCTGGTCCCCATTTGTGTCCTGAATTTTTAAATGGAACGGCCTGCCTTCCACTCAGGGCAGAAGTAGAAATAGATGGAAGTAGAAAATAATAGTAACAAGAATAGCATTACCTCTAAAAAAATAAATTCTTAGGGCAACTTTTCTGTACAAATGTTGCATTTAGGAAATGTATATGTCTATTTTTTGGTCATTTTAGTGACTTCTTGAGTAGGTGAGATGCTACTGTGGGTGTAAATTTCAGGTGGATCTGTAGAAGCCAGTGAAACTGCTGCAGGTGTGGATTGGTGAGAGCAGAGTTTGGCAGCACAGTAAGGTGTATCCCATTAGCGAGAGGAGGTCCTGCACCATTTGCTGGCTTCCAGTAGCCTTGTCCAGGTCAGATGTGTCCCACCACATTGTGTGGCTGTGGTTTTCCTGATGCATGTCTGTCCCACATCTTGAAGCTGTAGCACGTCATTTTTGTGCAAAGCAGGCAAAGGCAGCCAGCATGTGTCAAGGCAGCCCCAGCCGAGGAGAGGGGTGATCTAGAGGGGCATGGCATGTCTCAAGGACACATAGCATGGGGTTAAATAATTGAGCAGCACTTGGGATTATCTGCTCTGACCATGTTGGTTAACGCAAATATAAACGTACTTTAGGCAACAGTAACTCCAGTGATCAAGTCTCAGGCTGGAAAATAATGACATTGTAATTTAATTTAATTTAATGAATGATTTAATGATTTTAAATGCTTTTAGTGAAATTCCTCCCTGTGATGGCTGCCTGGGACAGACAGAGGGTCCCTGCTAGTGACATGTCCCATTTCCTGGGATGTATCCTGCTTGTGACCAGCAACATTTTGAAGCTGGCTTTGGTATGATGGCTCCACACTGGTGGCTGTTGCTTTGATTTTTCCTGTTCTAAATCTGAGCTGAGCCATCTGGGAGCAAGAACTACAGTCAATTATCTTGTTAGCACTTCTACGTATAACACCTTTATTAAATTTCTGCATTTTAAAAGTGGCTGAATATAAGTTGCATGTAATGTTTTAATAATGGAAGGATCATAATTGTAATATATATTCTGGTAGGGAGAAGGTTTAATTTCTTTTTGCTTCAAGTTATGACACTTAAGAATTGTGCAAAGACTCTGCTTAGTGTAGGGTTATCTTAGTGAAGAATGAGCAGCTCTTCACGGAGATCAAGTGAAGAACTGTAGATCCCTAGGATCGTTTGTTGCTTGTGTTAAAAAAATGGAAAAACTCTAGAAATCCATATGATAGAGTTCAATGCCCGCCTTTTCAGTTAGAGTACTGTACAGCCTTTGTACTATTTTTGTTCTGTCCTTATCCCAGGCTCCTTTGTACACTGCAAGCTTGTGGGAATGACTCAGGGAGAAAGCTATTTAACCTAAAGGACACCACTAGCAAAAAAAAACCCCAGAAACATAGATGGATAAAGAGCAATGTCTGTGACTGTGAGTGGGAACCAAGAGGAATATTTGTGTGTGTCTGAGGAAAAGAAATCCCAAAGCCTCCTCCAAATGGGGGGAAAAAAATTCCTCTTCTTCAGGATGCTGTTTTTTAACTTCAAGAAGGGAATTTTGTAACATAGTTGCGTGAAGTAACAAGGAACTACGACTGAATGATCCGCAGACCTAGGTCCTATTTCACTTCTGGTTAATTAATGGAAGGGCTTAAATATCGGAGTGACACGGATCATGCCAGTGCTTTTCTGTAATGTGATCATTTTTAAAGGCAGTAAGTACAGCAAAATTTATCATGGCTTAAACTCCTGCTCTACGAGTGTCTTGTCTGTAAGTTGTAGCTGATTGATGATTTTGCTTTTTTCCCCCAGTGGGAAAAGATTTCCTTACCTAAGAATTTATGTGATGCATTTTTATCTTGGAGGGTTTTTTATTGCTTGGAAATCAGAATTTATAGTGTAGTGAAAATGTCTGCAGACAGTTGCTGGGCTGACAAGTGGTGTGGCTGTAGCAGAAGTGTTGTCTCACTTGCAAGCTCCATGTCAGCCTTTGTATTTCATTCTTTTACTGGGAGTTTCTTCCCCTACTTTCAGCTCTGAATAATATTTATCCTTTCATCTCAGAGCAGCAATGCTGACATGAGCTGTCATTGTGCCACTGGCACTTTGATCAAAGCAAGAGTTTCAATTATTGATTCAATTCTTCGAATAAATTTGGGCTGGATGTATTTGTAGACTCAGTGTTATAGCTGCGAAGGCAAATGTGTCGCTTATAAAATGGAGAGACCTTAAAAATGCACATATTTTTGCAAAGCCTAACACAGCTTCCTAAGGAATACACATCTTTTCCTCCGTCAGGTTAATGCCCAGGTAGTGTTTGACACCTGGAGGTGTGATGAGAATACTCTGCCTGTATCCTGCCTCTCCTCTGGGGTGAGCCTGGGTCAGGGGGAAAAAACCAGCATGTTATTCTAGCATTATAAAACCTGTTACCATCTGAGATGAAAGAGTGGTGATGGGCACTGTCTGCCCCTACACGCCACACACCTGATTTCCATTGGGAAGGCGGGGAAGTGCGGGCATCCGAGGGGATCTCCCGGGGAGGCAGGCTTGGCTTCACTCTCGCCTGTATCCATCTGATCTCATGCCAGGTTTGGGAGCTGCTTTCAAAGCACATTTGCTTTGCTTCTCTCATAGGTTTTATTCTCCCCTGCTTTGGTTTTTGCTGAAGGGAAGCATATATGAAAATAAGCACGTGAGGCTGAAGTTTCATGGAGAATGTTCATCCTTGTAGGCAGTTAAATTTGGGCATGTTAGCACAATTCTTTGGGAAAGACGGGGTTTGGCTGATTCCATTGCCTATTCCTATTAGTCTTGCATGTGCTTTCTTGGACCATGCACTTTCTAGAGAGTGAAATGACAGTACCAAGGATGGGTGACTCCAGAAACTCTTTTTGAGCAGTGGAATAGCACAATGTAGATCCTGGAGCTGATACTGGGATGAAGATCTCTTTACCCAGAGCGGCGAGTTGCAGAGGCGTAGCTCGGTCTGATAATCCCGCCAGGCACAGGGGTGCAGCTTCTCTCACTTTCATGTGGGAAATGAGAGGTGCTGCTCACTCACATCTGGTGTGCATTATGCATGTTGGATTTTTGTCCTGCAAGATATTGCTCTGCTCCCGTGGAAGTGATACTAGTGATGCTTGTTCAGTCCTCACAGGGCTCAGGAGCCCTGGCATTGGATGCGAGGTTCCCAGGCAGAATTATGGGGTGTGAGGATGAGTCAGCCACCCCAGAAGTGACCTAGAAAACTTGTGCATTGACTGGGGAGCTGCTGATGGAAAACAGTCACCAGTGGCTGCCTGAGCCCCTGCACCTCATCGGAGCTGTGGCTGCAAAAGAATCCCAGTGCTGTTGGAGGTACCAAAAGCATCCCTTGTGACACTGTTAGGAATCCAATTTTTATACTTAAACCAAGAAGTAAGACACGCGAGTTATTTTCTTCTGTGCCAAAGGAAACTCAGATCTTCCTCCCAGCTTTGGGAGAGTGGCATGGCTGTGTGGCTGGGGTATGGCAATCCCTGCTCTCAAGACTGGGCCAATGGTTAGGAGAGAAAGTAGGGTTCATGGGCCAGGATGCACATGGAGGGATGTCCAGCCTTGCAGAGGGTCCCTGTGACCCAATGTCACAGGGGACTGATTGGTGCACCCTTCGTGGTACAGCCTTCGTGCAGCCCCCTGGGCCACGGAGTGCTTCACTGTTCTTTTGTTATTTCCCTTAAATAATTCTCTTCCTTTTTTGACCTGAAATTTTTATTCAGCAGCAGGGTAGAGAAAATATTTTAAATGTCGAATAAGGTATTTTTCCTTTTTGGCACGGCTCTGATACAGAAGGACAGAGGTGGGCTTGGAAATGATGTAATTTTTCTCCTGTCATTTTTGGACTTCCCTTACATACTGTGGCAGGGTTTATAGGAAAGTGTAAAGCCTCCTTACTTTTTAATTTCAAATGATTGCTTAGGATCATATTTGAAACACCTCAGTCTCTTTTGAACCACTTAGTCAGTAGAGTACAGATTGAAAGAGGAATTTTTGAAGGTCAGCTCTGTGGTTTTGTTTGGCTGGGTGGCTTTGGGTGGTAGAGGAGGAGTCATACGTGCCAGCAGCATGGGCTGTGCTGCAGGCAGCCACATTATGTTACCTGGGTGGGTAGTGGGTGTGATGCAGAAACTCATTACCTGGGCTCTCCCTTGAGGTGTTGCCTCTAAATAGCAGCAAGCTGTGTTTTCACAACTGGCATCTTCTGGTGTTTTGCTGAATACAAGAGTAGTAGTACAGTTTGGCTGTAAGAAAACCATCTTCTCTGACTGTTTTTGTAAATTTGTTTCTTGGGGATGCTGTGACTGCTTTAAAAACATGGCTTTCCTCTCATGTCACAGCAATGAGCTTCCTATGTGGTTTGCTTTAGATCCTTTTCAAAACCAGACTGAAGCCACATCAGAAACAGGAAATATTTAAGTGTTGCTCCACTGTCTCTGGGTCCTGGCTGACTGTCTGGTGTTAATCTTAGCAGCTGATTCATTTGAATAGTTCTGAATCTTCAAATGAATTGCACTGCTGTGCAGTAACCTCCTGGATAATACATCTGCTTCTGTACAGTGGAATGCATGCTTATCTAAAAGTAAAGGAAAACAAATGAATTGGTGTCAGGCAGTCACTTAGATGGAGGGGAGTTGGTGGAGATGCAGAAATGAAGGCCTGGAGCAGCTACACAATTTAGCAAGGACTGAACTGGGCCAGAAATATGCTCATGTCTTATAGAGATGGCTATAAGAGACACTAGATACATGGCAATTGAAGGCGTGATGCCTGTGGACTGGGCTGCATCCTGGCATCTTGGGGCTGAGGCAGCTAGCCTGGCTTTGGGAGAGTGAGAGCAGAGGGCACAGGACAGCTGGCAGCTGCCTGCAGGCACCTACAGGCATGATGAGGTCAGTTCTTCTTGGCAGTGGCTGTCACAAAACATGGGGCAGCAGCTGCAGCAGCTGTGGTTTGTGGCTTGTTTGGGCTAGATATGGGTAAAAAGCCATTCCCCAGGGACACGCCCCTGGCAGGGTGATGATCTTCATTCTAGGTTGCCCTCAACTGGATTCTTAACTCCTAGGTGCTGGCACCACTGCTCTGACACTAGGAATCAGTTGTAGGGATGAAAATTGCTCTTCTGGTGACCATTGTAGAGGAATATGGAGGTCTGGGAAAGGAGCAAGTCCCTAACCATTGGATGGGTGCCTTGCACCATGTCAGAGCTGGATGTAATAAAGCCTTTCCCTTCAGAGAGGGGAGCTGGGATTTGGAAGGCTCCAGTGACAGCAAGGGGAGAAAGAAATAAGGCTTGTGCCTTGCTCCAAATGGCTTGTGAGGTTCCACTGAGCTTTCAAGTGGTGCCTTATTGCCCACGATCTGGATTGTGGCTGTGTGCCAAGCACTGATCTATTGGCAACTGTTTTCTGTGTTACACAGAAACTGGTTTCTGTGTCAGTTACAGCTGACATTTTATTAAAACCTACTGTGAATGAACATAAAATATTGTTACATCATTTTTTAACATCATGAAACATCATTACATCATTTTATGATGATAAAACATCAACATGGGTACAGCACAGTCCAGTAGTTTCTGCCTGGATTGGGGCTACTTGGTTTTGACTGTCATATAGCAGAGATCAGAAACTGAGCAGTTTGGCAGATGCTGGCATTTACCAGTCCTGATTTTAGTAGAATATTGCTCTGCCATGACAACCAGGGACAAGTTGTTAGGTGAGAATTTCTGCTCCTGTTAAAGAAAAAAACATGTCTTTTTTCTCCATCTTGTAAAATTTGAAACCATGACCCAAGGGTGCCTACGGACTTGAAATGCAGGAGGCAAGGATGCAATTTTACTAACAGTTTATTTCTTTTCAATTCTCTTTGGTGAGTGGTGGGGCCAAGCCAGTATCTGCTGGCTGCCCATGTTGCCTGTAATTCTTGAAGCTGCTTGTCTTCTTCCTTGGGTGTGCAAGTTTTCTTTGCTTCAACCCAATCTACTTTTTATTCATAGAACAAGCTTGGGTTTGAAGTGCACTGGTTGCATACAGGATTCCAAATTCCAAGGCAGGACTCTGTGTGTGGAGGAGCAATAAAGGATATCTTTAATTCCATTCTCTACTAGAATAGGCCAATAATTTTGGAAATTAGTGTACTTGAGATTTTTCTTGGGTCTCAGTCAGCATCAGCACAATTTACAGACCAGTCTCCTATGCTTGTTTTCATGTACATATATGGCTTAGATCTACTCAAGCAAGCAATCTTTCCCTCTTGCTTTCTAAATATAGATAACTGCCATACACATTCATGCATAATATGAATGGTAAAGTGATGAATTCATTAACATTTTGCAGAAATGCCTATTTCCTCTCCTCTTGGCACAGAAGAAAATAGTATCTTCGTGCCTGTAGAAATGACAGGCTGGATCCTACCCCCTTGTCATCCTGCTGCCGCCTTGCTCCATGCAGTTGCATGGGGCTAGCAATGACCTGTGTAATATGTGCAGGCAGCATGTAGTTAGCTGAGCACAAACCAAGCAGTCAGGATTAATAAATCCAGGTCATTTGTGGATGGCTGGTTTTCCTGCAGAATGAGGTGCTGTGGATCCCTGTGCTTGTGGTCTTCCTGCCCCACAGGGATGGCCAGATGCATCACCGGTGCCACTTTGAGCACTCTGCCTCCTGCTCAAGCAAGTCCTTGGCAGTGGCTGGAGGTTGATGACCATTCCCTTAGCCTAAAACCTGTGACAACCAGTGGGGTGAGTGGAGAGTGAGCCTGCTGTGTGCCTGTTGTGCCAGGGTACTTGCAGCCAGGAGATGCTCATTTCCAAGGTTTGAACCTCAAGGAGCCTCTCTTTACAAAATGAGTAAGTTCTCAGAAAAAATGAGAAAGTAAAAATCACAGAAGCATAGAACAGACCAGGTTGGAAGGGATCTCACAGATCATCTGGTCTAACCTTTTGAGGGAAGGAGACAATTTAGATGAGATTATCTAGGACAGTGTCTAATCGCATACTGAAAACTTCCAGTGATGGGGAGTCTGCAACATCCCCAGGGAGGTTGTTCAGTGAGTGATTGTTCTCACTGTAAAAAGTTTCATCCTTATGTCAAGGAGATGTTTATCAAGAGATAAAACATCTCTTACTGCAACTTGTGCTGGCTGCCCCTTCTCACTGTAGCTCTTTGTGAAAAGAGAGCCTCTTCCTTCTCTGTAGCCTCCCTTTAAATGCTGCGGGACTGTACTGAGAGCTCTTTCACAGCCTTCTCTTCTCTGGGAAAAAAGGACCTAACTCCTTCAGCCTTTCCTCTCAGAACAGGTTCTGCAGCCCACTGGTGATTTTTGCAGCCCTCCTTTGGACCCTGTACAGTCTGTATCTTTCTTGAATTGTAGGATTATGCCAATGTCATTTGTGGCTTGAAATACAGGGTCAAGCCAATGTCATTCGTGGCTTAACACTGCTGTGATGCGTTTTGTATCAGTTTGTTAGAACAAGCACCCCTGAGAACAGATTTAGGATGAGCCTTGTTTGCCAAGTTGCAAGCAGAAAAGGCCTTAATGCTGTGTAAGTGCTGCTTGACAGAGACTAAAACATCCCTGTATTATCAACAATGTTTCCAGCACAAATCCAAAACATAGCCCTGCAGTAGCTACTGAGAAGAAAATTAACTCTGTCCTAGCCAAAACCAGTGCAGTGCAGCCATCAGTGTCTGTGGGATGCAGGGCATGCAGCTCCTGTGCAGTTGGTCTGCAGCACAAATTCTCATGGCCCTCGAGCTACATCCGCTCCTTACCGTATTAAGAACATCTGGACAAAGTGATTTATAAACTCTCTCCCTTGATAGCACTGGTTGTATTTTATGTCTCAGCAATTTTTTGTATTGCTAAACTATTACTCATGAGCAGATTTTGTGGAAAGACCTTTCCCAGACTATAGTCCTATTTAATGTGTGGCTGTGTCCTCACCTTTCCTTCTTTTTACCCATTCCCTTTTTCAGTTTTATGATGGCTCAGTTGATTTCATGTCCTGGGGCTATGTCTTGATTTGTGAGCTTGTGACTTTTCACTGTTAGCTCCTACAAACATTTCTTTGTACCTGGACTGAGCACCTTGTAGGCCAGGCTGGGTCAGTGCATGAAACAGCACTGGTGACTTGGTGTTTTGCCTCTTGTTCCCCAGAGCTAATGTGTTATTTGGAAAGTGAGGACTGAAGAGGTGATTTGCTCACTGGCCTCAGAAGGGCTTCTCAGCACCTAGCCATGCTCAAGAAACTTTTTTGAACTACTGTCATAAGTCGTGGCTTCACATTTTGTCATTCATGCATTTTTTTAGTGGCATTCTGTTCTTCTTTCTTACAGGCTCCACATCTGTTTGTTACAAGCCAACCAGCCCAGTTCAGGTACTGGAAGACTCTGGCTTTCTCTACCAGGATCACCAGTTGTTTGCTGGCAGGCATGAAGTGTCCCCACTAACAGCTGAAGTGATCAGTGCCAAAGAAAAAGCTGGTAAGTACATGGCCACACTTCTGTATGAACACACTGCATTTTCTTCCAGGTTTTACCCAAAGTATAAATTGAGCATTAAACCATTTACAAATAATATTTAGAGAGTTGAAGGCCAGCTCCTCACTCTTTGTAGAGTCAAAGTTACCTTCGACTTGTGTATTGTGACCCACCGTCACTTGTCACCTGTATTCGTGGAGGGTGCATCATTTCCACCTGTCCTTCAGGACATGGCTGCTTTTCACTGCACAGCTGGACCAGTTTCCATGGCTCTTTTGCTGATGGAGCAAGACCATAGGCACTGTGGAAAGCTCACTGTGGTCAGTCCTTCTGGACTTCAATAGTAGGCAATTTAAAGTACACCTCCTAGATAAAAGGATGATAACATGACTAGCACAGAAGCGGAAATCCTGGTGTATTATTAAAAACTGCCTTGACTGTGTGATGTTGGCTTTATCCCTTTTCCTCAGGCTTTTCTCAGGCATTGTCTAACAACCTAAACTGTAAGCTTTCTGGTGTGTTAGGGAGACGTTGCTTGTCTGTGAAAATGTCCAGTGTGATGAGTCTTCTGTGTGCTGTGATAACATGACCAAAGCAGCAAGAGTTTGCTGTAACTGCAGGGACATTTAAAGCAGCTGGATACTTGGCTGTTGAGCAGACAGGTAGATGGAGATGCACTGTGTGTCTGTGCATCTTCCTGCCTCAAACACCATACCGAGGAGTTGACAGACCCTCTGAGAGCTGGTGGCCAGGGTGCAACCCCAGCGGGTGAGGCTGGCAGGCAGATAACATTGCTTCAGGGAAAGCAGGAGAGGTGTATCTGCTAGGGCAGGTGTAGAGTGAAACAGCCTGGGAATCTTCTCTCCCTTTTGAGCCCCACAATCATCTTTAAGGCTTTGCCATGGAAATGTTAGCAGAAATGACCTCTTATCATTGTTAAGAGTCAAAGGCTTTTCTTTCCCTCTGGCATTTTGGTTGTATATGTTATCCCACAGCATGTGTAATAACTGATGAAACCTCAGGGAAATGACCAGACCTCAAGAGAAAGTTTGCTTTTAAACTGTTTTCAAATGCTAAAAACCAAATGTAAGTCCTGACAGACTCCTCTGAGAACTGGGAACAGCAGGAGAGAGAAAGTTGCCAAGAGTGACCTCAAGAAAACAAACTGCAGAAAGCACCTCCTTCTTGCCTAGGGACATTGGAAGACTCTCTTCACTTTTGTCTGCACTGGAGTCTTTCAAGAACATTCATCTGAGCTCAGACAGTGTTCAGATAGACATCTTACAGCACTTTCAGGATGGAAGGAGGGCTCCAAGAGGGAGGGACTCCAGGGTTCTCAGCCATGGTTAAATCATAGAATATGCCAAGTTGAAAGGGGCCCATTGGGATAATGAAATCCATCTCCTGGCCCTATGCAGGACACCCCATGAATCACACCATGTGCCTGAGAGCTTTGTCCAAATGCTTCTAGATGCTTAGCTCCAGGCAAGCTCCACTGCCTATGTAGTGCAAACATGCTGCCGTTGACTTTGAATGACTTTGGTAGCCTGTGTTAGGGTTGTGTAGCTAATTTGTCTGTGTTTTTTTTTTAAATGCTGGCATTACATCTACAACCATAATGCCTTCCTTGTGTTGACCCAGCAAAATCACAACAGTTAGTATTGACTCCCTTAGAAATAGTGTTTTCAGCCAGAAGGGAAACTGCTGTTTTAGAGGAAGATGCCAGAGCACGGATTATTCTCTGACCTTTAGGACCATTTCATTTTCAGTTCCATTTCACTGTTCTTCTGTGACACATTTTACATTTTATTTTGTCATGGCACGCAGTTCACTTACACCTTTGGCCATCAAAAATACAGCAGTTGGTGTTGCCATGCAGGCTGCCTCTGTAAGTTGTGCAAGCTGTCTCCAGGGAGAGATCAAACACTGGAACAGGCTTCCTAGAGAGGAAGGCCCAGGCCTGTCAGTGTTTAAAGAGGCATTTGGACAAGGCCCTTAATGAAATGTTTGAACTTTTTCTGAGCTTTGAATTGGCCAAGCAGTGGGACGAGATAACCATTGTCAGCTCCTATCCTATCCTATCCTATCCTATCCTATCCTATCCTATCCTATCCTATCCTATCCTATCCTATCCTATCCTATCCTATCCTATCCTATCCTATCCTATCCTATCCTATCCTATCCTATCCTATCCTATCCTACCCTACCCTACCCTACCCTACCCTACCCTACCCTACCCTACCCTATCCTACCCTATCCTACCATATTAGAAAATACCAAATTTCCCTGTGACATGGAATGTCCCTTGTTGACTTAGAGGCAGTTTCAGAGCTGTGGGCACTGGACGCATGGAATATTATGGAGGGGAAGGCCAGGGAGGGGACTGGAATGTGTTCCTAGGGGTCACTGCCAAACAGAATTAGGGTGGAGGGGTGGAGGATGAGCAGGGAGCAGTGCTCTGCCTCCTTTGTTGGCTTCCAGACATGTCTCCTGTACTGCCAGAAGAGTCCATGGGGATGCATCCTGGGCACGGGTGTCACCGTTGTGGGATGTAGGAAGGGGAGAAACAGCAAGGGGATTTAGAGCTCCTCAATAGCACAGCTAATGGCTGCCTTTCTCTCCCTGCCCAGCCGAGGAGACCCTCTGCACCCTGCGCCCGCCCAGCTTCCGCCGTGTGCCAGAGGCGGAGATGCGAGGGGCGGAGGAGGTGGCAGCCGGCACCGTCCTGCAGCGCCTGATCCAGGAGCGGCTGAGGTATGGCAACCCCAGCGAGAACATGAACCTGCTGGCCATACAGCACCAGGCGACGGGCAGCGCCGGCCCCTCCAACAGCACTGCCAGCACTCTCTCTTCCGCAGAAAACCTTGCTCCCGACGACCTGCCAATGGTCCAGCCGTCAGGGCGGCAGGAACCACAGGGGCAGGAGCACCAGGGGGACGGTGCTGCCATGGAGAAGCAGCCTCGGGCCCCGCAGCCCCCGCACAGCACCGAGGAGCTCCCCACCTATGAGGAGGCCAAAGCCCAGTCCCAGTTTTTCCGTGGCCAGCCCGCACCACCAGCCACTGCCGCCACGCCGGGTTTCTATGGCTCCTCCAGCCAAAAGTCCAGGACGGAGGGAAGGCCTACAGTGAACCGGGCCAACAGCGGGCAGGCGCATAAGGATGAGGCGCTGAAGGAGCTGAAGCAGGGCCACGTCCGCTCGCTGAGCGAGAGGATCATGCAGCTCTCGCTGGAGAGGAACGGGGCCAAGCAGCATCCCCCAGCCCCAGGAGGTGGGAAGGGTTTCAAGGCAGCCCCACAACCCAGCAAGGCCACGGACCCACGGGGCCCGCCTCCCGAGTACCCCTACAAAGGCAAGGCAGCAGCCCCAGGCAGCAAGGCGCAGGAGCACGGGCTCTTCTACGGCGAGCAATCATCACAAGATGTCCTCAAGGCCGCCTACGCCGCCCCCCAGCCCGCCCGGGCAGAGCTGGCCCTCGTCCGCTACCAGCCGCCCCCAGAGTACGGGCTCAGCAGGTAATGGCCATTGCGGGGGGGTCTGCAGGGTCACCTGGTCCTGCCTGGGTGTCTGTGGGCTTGGGCCTCGTGTGGACACGGCCAGAGTGAGCTGTAGCTCCAGGCACACGGTGGGGACATCACGCCCTGCAGTGGGGACTTAACATCCTGTGGCAGGGATGGCAGGTCTGGCTGGTGGAGGCACCTGCATCTCCCAGAGGACTCTATAAAGCTTATATTCCACTATGTGCTGCTTACATCTTCCCACAGAACTCATGTGGGGCTTTCACAGTACTGGGCCCCTCATGCCAGGCCTCCCTGTGAGCACAGGTTTATTCCAAGCGCATTAAAAATAATCCAGTGTTTGCTGGCTGCACGCTAATCCCTGCGAGTGGTGCCGGTCCTGCCTTCAGAGATGAGGCGGTGTGTTCAGGGCTCTTTTTCCATGTTGTACCTCAGTGCAAGTGTTTGTCTGTCTCATCCGTGTCTCTTTGACCTCTCAGACAGTTATTTTGTTGGGTTTGGAAGTCTGAAGTTGTTTGGTGTGAATGTGAGCAGTTTCCATGTTGCAAGCTGCCTCATTGGGTCTTTACTGATCCCAGAATCCCCAAAGGTTTTGTTGGCATCACTTCAGGTTGCACAGTTACTTTAATGCAGCACAGGCACAAAGAAAAGGTGGTGCAACTGACCTGCCTCTTTCTGTCCAAAATGTGTAAGGCATGGAATACAGGAGGGAATGCTCTGCTTTTCTATGTTTGCAGCAAAGATGGGTTTCGTGTTGAGACAGGTAGAAGCTCAAAGTGTAGTTTCAGTGACAGGGGCAATGTGGCTGTGACAAGCAGCAAGCCTGCGCTGAGTCTTTCGACAGCTACATGTATGGCCATTGTGCAGAGTTTATGCAATTTTTTCAGAGCAAGATGGTATTTTTAAGACCTCAGCAAAAATGCCTGTTTGTGCAAAGAAAGACCTATGTGGATGTGAGGGCAACTGGGGCCATGCTTTCCTGCAGTTCTTTGTGGTGCTAACAAACATCTCCAGCACCAAGCAGATTCATCTCCACAGAAAAGGAGCTGGTTTGGGTATTTTTACCACTCTTGGAAAATGCTGGTTCAATAGCCACAGAGTGTTCTGAGTCTGTGCAAGTGAGCAGAGCTGGGTGCTGCATGCGCTGCTTCAGCTAACTGAGAACGTCAGTGGAGTCAAATGGAAAACTGTTTGGGGCTGCTTCCAAAGCTTTTCCCAGTTGCCTGATCAGCAAGGTTAATGCTGAGAAACACTCTTGATTCAGTGCAGATTTCCATGCCAGTCCTCAGCAAAGGCTGGATCACCCCAGCAGCTGTGTGGAGAAATCCACTGGCTCATGGTGGTGGTCATTGCTCATTCCTGGCATCGTTTACCCCCAAATCACACTGCAGGGGGGATGTCTGCTACCCCTGTGTGCTTTCTTTGCATGGTGCTGGAGGAATCTCCCTCCTGTCAGGCCCTGGGGCACCAGGGGGAGGGATATGTGGTGCAGCAGAGGACTGGCAGCGTGACAGAGCAGAGCTGCCAAGTTTTGCACACTTACTAAAAAAGTCTTCAGTGGTATCTTTCTTGCAACTCAGCAAGGGCCTTAATACTTGTCAGTCTGCAAATATCCCTGCTGGCTATGCCAGCAAGCTTGTACAGATGTTAGGTAGGGGGTTGGTGTGGCTGGGCTCGTTTCACCAAAGCTGGGTTTGCTCCAAGGTGTATGGTGTCTCGAGCTTTATTTAAGGCAATTCTGGACCCTGATGTACAGGTGGTCATTTTCAGGTCCTTCTTGGCTCCTTTTGTGTGCTGCCTGGATTTTGGGAAGATTTCCCATCAGTGAATGAGGGAACATTTGGCTGTGTTCAGATGTCAGACAGTGAGCCTCTGAGCCTCTGGGTCTCAGCAAAGTGGTGATCTTCATCTTCATCTCAGGCTTCTCTGTATTTTTAAACACAAGGATGTCAACTTTTCACTTTCCTTCGGCACACTGAAATATTCATTACCTGGGCTTTTTCTCAATTATTATGACCTGCTGTCACTAAAAACCAGGAAATAAACTCACTCAGTTTATTCTGTGCTTATCCCAGTTTATAACTGGTCCCAGGTCCTGTATGGTCCTGTCACCCAGGATGATTTGGTTGACAAAAGCATTTAGGAGGTGACTTTGGTCCCTGCATGCTTATTCATCACTTATCATTTCTTTATCTCAGCAGCTGTGCTCCAGTGCATCCTTGCATGCATCTTGGGCTGCATGACAGAATGGGCTTGCCCATGTCTGGGCTGCCTAAAATGCAACTTCATAAAGTAGTCTCTGTGCCAAGTATTTCAATCTTTGGAGAGGATAAAGGCAGGTTACCTGTTCAGGGATGTCAGCCCTGTCTTTATTAGAGGATTTGCCTGGGTAGCAGTCGCTGTCTGAGCCCTGCTGGAGTAGTTGGGTGCAGGGGGAGTGCTGTGTTACACTCCTGGGTTGCTCCTAAGCATGAACCTTCCTGTGAACCCTGCACTTGCTCACTGCTTCTCCCCTTATCTGGGCTCTGGGGATGCTCACTGCCAGGCATCTGGCTGGGATGGAGGACCTTGGCAGAAGAGGTTGAGATAGGGGACTGCCTGGTTTCATAAGGTTAATTAACAGTAGGGTTTGGAGAGGCTGGTTTTTCTGTTAGAGGAACAAGTGAGGTAAGGAATTTCAGCTTTCATCTCATCAGGAGTGTCTGGGAAAGAGGCTGACGGAAACAGAACTTTGCTCATGGTCAGATGGGAATGTCATATACCCCAGCATCTCCTTCCCTCTGTCTTGGTCATATCAGTTCCCCAGCCCATCCATCCTGGCATGTTCTGGACAGGGACCATGCGAGAGTCTTCTGTTTTCCAGAAAAGAGGAGAAACATAGAGAGCATCGATCCAGAAAAAGCACTCACAGATACCAGGGATGGAAGAGACTTAAAGGGTCACTGAACCCCCACTTCCCCACAGTCCTTCTCTGAAAAGGGAAATGTGTTTGGAAATGGACCAGTGCTGGCTTGGAACTCTTGAAGAATAATGGAATAACTGTAGCTGCTGCTCAATTTCCTTTTTTGGTTTGACTTTTTGTTTTGCACATGACTGGTTTTAAAGGAAACATTGCCTTTATAATCATTGGGGCGAAATCTTGAAATGTATTGTAAATTTCAAGATAATTAATTGGTGTTGTACTGAAGAAATCCTAGAGTCATATGATGGAGGGGTAGTCTCAGCATTTATATAAATCAGATTTAGTGACTTCTGTTTTATGGACATCACAGTTGCAGACCAGAACTTGAACCTTGAAGCTTAAAGGACAAAACAACTAGAAGGCAAATAAAAATGAACCACTATTTTTTCCTTTTAAAATGTCAGTATTTTTGAGCCAGTTGCTTGATGCTTGGGGCCCTGACTCACAACTTCTGAATGCTTTAAGTTGGCCAAGTATAATAATCTTTAGAAAAAGTTTCCTTTCCTAGATGTGCAGCCATTCTTGAATGGTGTCTTTGCTAACTTTCCTTAGGTGCAGGTTCAGAAAGTCACAGCTTGTTAGGTAAAAGGGCTTGGAACTAATCTAATTTAGTTTTTTGCACGATGCCGTGAATTAATTCCAGTTTGTGAAACATTCAGTCCTGGTGAGTATAACAATCTCCATCTGGAGAATCCATCATGGATTTTATAGCCTTGTTCCACTAGCTAATTGCCATCTCTGGCAAAGATCTCCATTTTAGTTTCAGCCTGTGTTTTCTAGTTACTGGGGATTTTGCAAAATCGTTGTCAAATACAGTGAAGAGACATGTGCTATCAGTTCTTTAATACATTTAACAGATGGAGCCCGGAGCCCTGTACTTATTTCACTGTTGTCAAAATCCCTTTTTGTCACTGTGTGTTCACTGTGAACACTGGTTCAGTACCAGCTGGACCAGCGGCTAATCAGGTGTAGTAACACCTCTGATTTGACTCAGTGTTCCTTGTTTACATAGCTCATTAACACTTGCAGTTGGCACCCTGGGTTCTCCCCATACAGCTTGTTATCCAGTCAGGCATGGGAGGGTTGTCAGAGCCCAGGATAGTATTTTACAGCCTTTCACTTTAGCTTGCTGTATTTATTCCTGGATGGATGAACTTGGACCAGCTCAAGTCAATATTGTATCTCCGTGTCGTGCTTAAGCTGTGATCCAGATCACTCGGTGCAATGAATCCTCTTCACTGATCCCAGTGGCTCTTGTCAGATCCTGGTGTCTTTTATTCAGAATGATTTCTTTATCTGCACTATTAATAAAAAGTGTGTATAATGCAAATGAAGCCTTGAACTGGAAACTCTGCTTCTTACTGAGGGGAATTAATTTGTGATACGTGCAGAAGACAATCATGCAGGCACCTTTTCATTCTGATTTAATCCATGCATTTTCAAAGTCGGCATGCAGAATCAATGAAAAGAATAAATCTGGGCTGTTTTTAAATACATCCCATTTTTTATGTGCCTCATAAAATTCCACCCTCCCAGGATGTAGAAGTCTATAATTAACTGCCGAAATAGTCTGCTGCTTCTCCAGTATTTGTGTATTTATTCCCCCACACATATTACTGCTGTTTTCAGACAACCTGTTGATAGTTACTGATTCAGCCATGTCTGTGGCTGCTGTCGGGACACAACGAGCTCGTTTTCTTCCCTGAGACAGCCCAGGGGGGCGGGTTTGCTGGCACTGTGGACAAGCTGAAGGATGTTACACCCAAACTGACTTTTCCTGGCTCTCCTCTGCAAGGATAGCCCAAGCATGAGCCTGGGTTGGAGGCTACATTTCCATCTGACAGCCTTGCAGAAGAGCTTTGCTTTGTATCCTTTCCTTCAGGTCTAAGATGCCTTACATTAAAATAAATGAAAGTGAAATGAAGCTGTTTGCACAGCTTGGATGATGCCCTGTCATTTCTCCTTACTCTTCTCTGTTATTATCCCAGCTAGTTCCTCTAGAAGTGCAGAGGTTCAGGAAGGCACCTTTTCCTTATGCTAAGAATCTGTTCTGAGTGTAGATCTCAGTGAGGAAATACAATATCCTGTCCCTCTCTACTATCAAGGGTATGTTTGATACAGCATGTGCTTTTTAGATTATCATTTTCCCTGCAGAATCTTCACGTAATTGTGCCAAAGAAGCTGGGCCAAGTCTTTCCAGAACTAACAAATGTCACCCACGAAACAGTGAATTCAAGACATGTGAGTCCAAGTCTGCAGAATGTTTTTTGAAACAAACACCTGTCTTTACAAGGTGCTGAAACTATTGCTGATTCCATAGGACAGAGAATACCATGAGGGCCATGTCTGGGCTTTGACAAATGATCTCCCATTTCTTTCTGTATCACCATTTAGTGATGGATCTATAATTGTGTTTCCTTGCACCCTGACCATCAGACTGGGCTTGCTGACTTTTTCCTGCATGGTCATAATACTGTGTCTTCCACGTTATTCCCGCTGAGACAGAATAGTGTTTGAAGTCTGCTTCGTGACTGCAGAACTCATAATGAAATCAGGTAGACACCTGGTCTGAGGTTAGTATCCTGACTGAAGGCTCCCAGTCAATGGGCAGGAATAAGCATATTTCACACAGTTTTTTACTCTCATTGTACGGTAAAAGCCTAAGGCAACTTCAAAGAACTGCATCCCAGAAACGCTTTATTCTCATCGCTGACTCAGCCAGAGCATCCACAGAAGATGCAAGAAGTTGTGAGATGAAGTTCCTTGGGAGAGTCTTTGAAAGATGAAATAGGCCAGTCTGCCCTAGAGGCAAAGGAAGGCAGAGCATTCAGAGAAAGATGAGCTAAATAGGTTAGAGGAAGGCATTTTAATTATGAATGTAAATGCCACGGTGTGTTGGAAACAAAGTCCTTCCTCCACTGGCCCCTTTCCATCCCTGAACAGAGGAGAGCTTCACTGTACCTGTAGCAAGGCTGAGGTGGAATTTCCTTTCCAGAACATTTACAGGCATTTTCATTTACTAATACTGTGCTGCTTTATCCAACAACAGCTCTTTTGTATTTATGATTCCCTGGTGATCAACAGCAAGTGGACTTTATCATTAATTTTCCTTTCCAGGCTTTTTATTTCCACATAAAATTAAAAATTCTCCCCAAATTTCTCTGTCTTCGCAATTCTTGCTCCCAGATGGTCCAGTATAAGAGGACTATTAAGACCATGCCTAAATTTGGGGGCTTGGGCAACCCCAGCATCTTGAGGAGTTTCTTATGAAAGTGAGGTCCATTGTTTTGCTGAAGACATTGCATTGCAAGCTATAGATAGTAAGCTATTATGCTATATCTGTGAAAAGAAAGAGAGTGCTTGGTGACCCCAGCACAGTAGCCCTTGAAAGCCTCACGGCCTGCTGGTGCTCTTTATTCAAAACGCTGTTTTCCTTAATTTTTTTTCTCTTTTTCCTTCTTTACAATACATTGCAGAAGCTTATGGGGGCCCTACTTCTACAATAATGCCAACAAAAAATATGTTTTTAATAGAAATGTAGCTGAAATATCGCAGAGATAGCCAAAACTCATAGTGTTCCACTGTTGCATGCTTTTAAAAAGGATGATTGTTAACTAGAATGTTTGGCTGAAAGATTTTAACCTGCTCTAATGCAGAGTAAGATCAACATTTAAAATACAGTAAAAGCATTGTGAGAATGTCATTCTTTACTAAGCCCAAAGGACCTCAGGATAATCCTGATTGCTGCGTTTCTTTGGAGCTTTACATGAGAATTTGGATAGGAACTAAGCTGCTGTTATTCCTATTTTTGCAAATGCTGATTTGTTAGTGTGAATTGCTGTGTTTATTTTATTACGTATGTACTCAGAGATTTTGCAGTTGGCTAAGTCAGAACTAAATTGGGACAGATTAAACAAGTAAAAAGGAAGTTAGAAACATTAATTTTGTTGAATAGCTGTGCTTCAAGAGATATAAAGTCAGTTGTACCTGTTCAGTTTCTGGGCTGGAAAATGCTGGAGAATCTCTCCTGTGGCCATGGCTGCTGAGACTTTGGTGGCTGGCTGCTGCTATAGGGTGTAAATCTTTAGTAGCTCAGAAAATCATTTGCAGTTCAAGAAAATAGAGATCTCTGTGGTCTTTCCTTCCTCTGTAGTGTAAAGCTAGACAGACTAAAGTGACAAGAAAAGATGAAATTGATGAAAGGCTAAGATTTCCCAAAAGTACAGTGTCAAAAGTTCATGCAAGGGTCTAAGGGGTGTATCTGTGGACAAAGATTGCTGTGCTTCATAATGAAAAAGAAAGATTGCTGTATCTCCTCTGGTTTAGATTCAGAGATCAATTTAATTCCATTGCTCTATGCTATTCCCATAAAGAAGTGAGAAAATCTGTACCTGCAGCAAATCTTCCAAATTTTGTGCTTTCTACCAAGTGTCTTTGCAGGGGTGTAACTGTATCCGGACAGTTGGGCTTTTACTTGCACAAAACCGGTGGTGCCTTTTCTTTTGGTAAAGACAGACAAGCTCACACTTAACTGAATTAATTGCTGTGGTAAAATATGTGAGCACAGACTGGCTGTCAGCAACACTGAGGAGGTGTTGCGTGCTTGTCTGAGTTCACATTCACTTGTGGAGCATCTTTTGTACTGTGAGTGACATCCCTCATTCATGATGTTATTTATGTTCAGATTTTTGAGCAAAAGAATATTCAAGTCCCACGATGGGCATCAGGTGCCTTGCCAGGTTTGAACACTGGAGCACCAGAAGGAAAAGGGGACTGTGGGGATGGTGTGAGAGCTATGCCCGTGATCAGAGGGCTGGAGCACCTCTTCTATAAAGACAGACTGAGAGTTGGAGCTGTTCAGCCCAGAGAAGAGAAGGCTCCAGAAGAGAAGGCAGCCTTCTAATACTTAAAAGGGACTTATAAGAAAGGTGGAGCAGGTTGTTCTACCAATGCCTGCAGAGACAGAATAAAAGGAGATAGCTTTGAGCTGGAAGAGGGTAGATTTAGATTAGATATAAGGAAGAAAGTTTTTATACTGAGGGTGGTGAGGCACTGCAACAGGCTGCCCAGAGAAGTTCTGGATGCTCTGTCCCGGGAAGTGTTCAAGGCCAGGTTGATTGGAGCCCCGAGAAGCCTCATCTAGTGGAAGATGTCTGAGCCTGTGGCAGGGTGGTTGGACTAGATGGTTTTTAAAGAGCATTTCCAACCCATGCCATTCTGTGATTCTATTAGTTCCTGTGTGTTTTGTTGTGAAGTGTCATACAGCACCTCCCTGGCTTTCTGTCTTTTATCCTCTTTCAGTAGACATCTAGCTCCTTAGTTATTAGCCTGCACATCTGCCAGAAAACTAATATGCCTGGGACTGAGAGCGAACCCTTCTGGCCCTGGGAGCTGCCTAGAGGGAATGGCCCCTCTCCTGTGCTCTTGAGCTGCCTCCGTGGATGTTTAATTTACAGGAGAGACAGCCTTAGAGATGTCCATGCTAGGCAGGTAAAAGCCATCTCAAGGCCAGACTGAGCTCAGCACAGCTTTCCTCAGTGCTGGCTGCATTCATCTCTGCTGGGATCTTCTTCCCAGGGACACTGGTCTTGGTCAGAAGTGTCCAGGGACACTTCTGACCAAGTTAGCAGTGTACTTGTGTTCGGTGTTTCCTGCATTTCAGTACCTTTCTGTGCCGGAGTGGATGCATTGGGCAAAGCTGGGATGAGAGTGTGGGACTGTGTGTGTGCTGTGTCTGGGGGCCTGCAGATTTGCTTTCACTCTAGTTTGGACAGAAGATTAAGGCTGAATTGCTGTCTTTCTTTGCTGTCGTGTGGCTTGGCAGGGACAAGTTTGTTAGAGCAGTGCTGTTCATTTTCTAGGGCAGGATTTTAAAATTGCCTTCACTTTTCAGCTTTGTTCTGCTGCAGTTGAACGAAGTGGTGGGTTATTGTCAATAGAATTAGGCCAACACTGAAGGACTTTGAAAACCCTATTTTGAGAAGCTGTGTAGGTGCTGAAGACAACAGTAACCATAATTACTATGTATTTATATAGAACAAAATTGTCCGTCTAAGAAAAAACATTCATGGTTCTTTGAGCCTGGTGGGGTAAATATGTGTGTTCATTATGTCTTGTGCTGTGCGTAGGGTACAGAAATAGAGGTAATGGTATCAACAGCAAGCCTAATAGCTTGTGGTTACGTTAAAATACAAATTCAGAATGTGCTTGATTGCAGACTTCAGGTGGGGTCCAGCAGCCAACTTATTTTCCAGCCAAACTGGACCCTGACACTGAGGTACCACGTGGTCTGGGTTGAGTCTCTTTAACAAGATCAGAGTAGACCTTTCAGAACTTTGGCATCAGGGCTGAGAAGTGGCTCAGCCTTTGCACAGTGAGATTTTGCCTGAGGCTGCTTCCCCTGGTTGAGGCTTCAAGGGCTGCCTGTGCAGTGGATGGAGGAATGGAGATGGGTTGGGTGAGGGACTCTGCAGGCTTACCCTCACTGCTGAGACATCCTCCTGGATTATCTTCCAGCCACTGCAAATTATGATTTGGGTGTATTAAAGAGCTGCCTGCTGACAGCAAGCCTAGCTCACAAGCAGATCCACTACCAGCTCACTGCTTATTTTTCCCTGATATAAGTCTGGTAAGTGATAGATGCCCTTAATCGGGGAGTGACACAATGAGGTCTCCCAGTGGAGGATGGCTTTCATGGCTCACTGTGACTGAATGGGGCTGTGCCTCCAGCAGTTCTGCAGCAGCACTTCCTATTCCACTTGCTAAAGCCACTCAGGGATGCTGCTTTGCTCACTTCACTTCCTCTTGCCTCCCAACTCAGCTGATCCACTGATCTTTCTCTGGGCAGGGAGTGGTGTTCAAAGGGTGAGTAATGCATCCCTTGTGTTTTCTTCAAGCCTGCCAGCTTATGCTTCTCAGCCATGGTGTTTGTGGGAAGGGGAGGCAGGGAGAGGCTGGTGGCTGCTGAAGTATTAGCTGCACACCTAGGCAAAAATGCTGGTTTTGAGTCAGTGCTTCCTTTGTGCGCTCATACCAGACACGTACGTCTCTGTTGAGAGAAGGCGAGGAAACAATTTACCCAGGCTCTGCTGCAATTGTTGGCATTTAGGAGTCGTGACTGTCCAGTTAGAACACTATTAAAAAACCATGCTTTCACTAGGTGAAAGCTCCCATAAGCATTTCGAGGGCGTGTGGCTCTAACGCTTCCCCCATGTGTGCTTTCCCACAGCCGACAATGCCAGCCGCCCTTCCCGCCACCGCCGGCCCAGCAGCACAGCCCCATGTCCTCGCAGGCCACCGCTGGCCCTCTGCTCCCAGGCTCCTTGCCCCCGCTGCCGGCCCCTGTGGCTGCCCAGACCCCGACGCTGCCGGGCCAGCAGCTGACACCTGACGCCTTTGCCATCGTGGAGCGGGCGCAGCAGATGGTGGAGATGCTCTCCGAGGAGAACCACGTGCTGCGGCAGGAGCTGGAGGGGTACTACGAGAAGGCAGACAAGCTGCAGAAGGTAGGTGTAGAGATTGGGATGGAGCCTGGCCAGGATAGCCATCTTGCTGCTTCTGCCTTTGGGCAGCTGTTCTTCATAGTTGTGTCACTGCAGTGGGGATGCACCACTGGCCACTTCTAACCACTGCCTCTCCGTGGTGGTCTCACAGAAGGGTAATCCTGTGCCTTGTGGGCTTTACTGCCTTTAGCATGAAACAGAGCAGTCCATCAGATATCTCTCAACTGGATATTTTCCCCTTCCATCTTCCATGCTGGCCTCACCGGAGCTTTCCCTGGAAGTCTCCCATGGGCAGTATGCTCCTGGTACAGGAGGGTCCTGCACCATCTGCACAGGGGTTAGAGATGCAAGTGAGAGCCATATGAGGAGCATATTCTCATCTGTCCCAAGCCACCTTGTCCAGAATAAGCTCGTGTGGTGCTCCACAGTCTTTGGAAGTGTAACAGCCACCAGTGGGGCTGTCCATTGTTTGGGAATGGATGAACTGGGTTGTCTTCGAGGCTTTCAGTCACTGCTCATTGAGTTTCTAAGAACTGATGTTAGACATCCATTTGAGCATGTTGGTTCTAAAAGCACTGTCCCCTTATCTGAAAGAATCATTCAATAAAGATTTTGCTTGAAACCCATTTTTCTAAGAGATCCCACATGCTCTTTTCTATAAATATGCAGATTTTTTTCAGCGGAGAAGGATGATGTCTTGCGTGCTGCCTGGGGTGAGAAGATGAAGAGTTGTATCAAATGAAGTAGAAGTTGCCTAAAACTGAGGCTCACTGAAGGCAATTCAGAGATGCTTCCCAGATCTGCTGGCTTTGGGTCCCAAGGGCTCAGACCAAATAACTTTTTTAGGACCCTACACTACTGTTTCATATATGTCTTCCCACCACTTTTACACAAATGAGCTTAGATTGCAGGTCTTTTCTCCCAGAATTTAGGAGTCTGTATAGGAGCTCAATTTTTTTTGTATGCTGTGTGGATCAGGGTGTTCTTGGAGACACCCTTCATAGAAGGAGAAGCAGCTCTCAGAGACCATGTCCCAGCCTTGGCTTTGGGAGAAATTTGTGACAATCTGTTCAAACAGATTAGGAAAAAGACCAAGTGTTTTGTGGCTGCTGTCCTTTCTGCCTCCTTCTCTACAACAAGATGAGTTGAGTTTATTCCCAGAATTTCCTAAGCTTAGTTAAAAAAAATTTCACAGCAACACTAACTATTCATGAAGAAATCTGCAAAAACTTTATTACTAACTTCCTGTGGCCTTTGTGGGCAAAAAGAAATATTTCAGCTATTAATTTTACAAAAGCTGCGTTGTTCAGTGAAAGGTATTTAAGTGTAATGCCCTATAAATATTCTCGTTTCTTTCACCCCTGGAAATGGTTCTCTCTTTATCTTGAATGCCCTGCAAGTCTATTGCATCAGACACCAACAGAAAGGTTTTCAAGCATGGGCTGAAGTCTCACTTCAGTCAAAGTGTGGACTTGAGTCCCATTGACTTTGGGGGAATGTAAGCGGAGTATTAAAGTGAAACACATACTCAAGTGCATTCTTTCTTCAGGAAACCAAATCTCTAACACGTGGTATCCCTCCCATGCTGCTTTTGCTGTGTTTGAACACAAGGTCAGGGCAGGTCTTCCTCGGTTCCCACAAACATTGCCTCTGAAAATGTGATTGAGTTAAATTATGTACTTTGGATGTGAAAACTCTTCCCTCCTGTTGCAAGCGGAAAGGTCAGGAATGAGTACTTGTTTGTGGGTAACAATTTTATTCTAGGTAGGACCAGCTTCCCATTACTTTTATTTGTTACAGAATAGGAGAAGAAGTTAGAGAAAGTCAGCCCGACTTGTAGAACTCCCTGGGCCTTTGTACAAACAGATCAGTTCTGAGGGTTGTCACATTCTCAGTCGTATGTGAGCAGACTTTTTTCTAGAGAGGTACAAGGTGGTGGTGAGTCCCTGTGCTGTTTAATGAGTTGCCTCATTTTCTTACCTAAAAAGAATTGGAAGAGGAATTGCGTGCATTTAATTTTGAGCTTTTTGGATGATTTTCCCTTTTCTGAGTAGTGTTACCTTGCTGAAGTTTAATTGCCAGGCTGAGCCAGCTCTTCCCCATGCCACATGTGTGGGTTGTTTGAGTGGGTTGGCTCCAGGAGCTACCAGGCAGAGAAAAGGCTGAATTGGTTTTTTTTTTTCCTCCATGGAAGAAGGAGAAGGAAATCCCAGAGCTGTTGAGAAACACCAACACAATTTATGGCTGTTCCTCTGCTCTCCTTTAATTTTGTTCAGTGCTGATGGAGCACTTGCTACAGGAAGTTTTTGCCTCCAGGGCTGCAGGCGGTGTGGTGATGTGTTTTGGGAAATACCAGCATATAGAGGGCCAAGCTGAGCCCTTGTGGTAACCAGCTGCATTGGGCCAGACTGTTAGGCTGTGGAAAGCCACTTTTGTGCTGGCAAATCTGCTCTGCTGTGGTAGGAGCTGTCTGGAGAAAGCATCTTCTCCTGCAGATAGTGGCTTACCAACTCCCTGAACAATTCAGAGACAACCAAATTAAAGCATCCTGCTAAGGGCATTGTTCATATGCCTCTAAAGCACTGAAAGGCTTGGGGCATCGACCACCTCTCTAGGAAACCTGTTCCAGGGTTTGACCACCCACTCAGTAAAGAAGCACTTTCTCATGGCTAGGCTGAATTGCCCCACTTGTTTCAGCTTTTGTGCTTGTGAACAAGCTGGAAGCAGAAATTGGGGAAGGTAATCAGGTTTCCCCATCATGGCTCTACAAGGCTTTCCTTGATGTGTGGTTTGGAGGTGCTGCCTGCCCGTGAGCTGTATCTTGACAGAGTGGCTCCAGCATTGTAGGAGGTGCAAGTCCAGGCTGTTGGAGCCTTGCTGTGGGTTCCTACACACCTAGTAGGGTGACAGCTCCAGTGTCTCTGGAGCTTTCATTCTGCAAGTGCTGCAGCTGGAAAATCATGCCTGAAGCTTACTGAGAGGGATGTAACTCTTCAGCAAGTGGAGGTGAGCTTGCACCCTAGCTTCAAAAATCATGAATCTGTCCCACCCGTGACTCAAGAGGCCAAAAAAGCACCAGATTTAGAAAGTTACGTGGGAGGCTATGTGTGTCTTTTGGTTTTTCAGCCTGTGCACATTATCAAGCCTTTCGCCACAAACACAAGGGCCAGGCATGCAGGAACAGATTCCCACATCAGCATTGATCATCTCTGCAGCGATAATTTTACCAAAGCTGTATCACTTAACATGACATTATCTTATTAAAAGAGCTGGATGGATTGAGCTGAACAGCAAAACTCTACCCAGGACTATTCTTCTGTCAGTCTTTTGGGCTCAGGTCTTAAGATGCAAGTTCACCACTATGGGATTCCTCTGCATACCCTGCCTGCAGTTCGCCAGATTTCAAGAGATTGAGAACCCAAAGCAATTGGTTCTGTTTGTTACAGAGACTTTCTCTTGTATAGAGCAGTCTTCAGTCAAGGATGGAAAGGAATGGATCACAGTGGTTTAAAAGTGACAGGAGGCCAGAGCTGAGCCTAAAATACTTTTGGTGGCATTCAGAGCTCAGAGATAAGTTCTGGATCAGGGACCTGTTGAACAGTAAATGTTGCCTCCTACACCCTTTCTAGGAGAGAATACAGCCCACACAAGTACACCATTTCTTGTTTTTTCTCCTCTTGGGTGGCTGCTTTAATAAGCAGTAACCTTGGACATAGACCAAAGGCAACCAAGCAGTTCCATCAAGTCTAGCCCACCTCAAGCTTTTTTGGGAGATGCCAGTGGGGTGTCCTGGATTGTTGTGACTTGGTGAGCTGCCCCACAGGGTGTTTACAGGGGTCTCCAGTGCAGGAGCCACCAGCATTGCTGGGGCTTCAAGCCATTGTCTGCCAGGGAGATCGGTCATTGCAGAGTTGGTGGCTGGCGTGGCACTGGACACGAGCCTTGTCCTGACCCCTTGTGTTATTGGGCAAACACTGGAACAGGACACATTCCTGCAGGGCTTTAACAGGAACTCTGTCTCCTTTCAGTTTGAAATTGAGATTCAGAGAATTTCAGAAGCTTATGAAGGTTTGGTCAAGACCACCACTAAGAGGGAGTCCCTGGACAAAGCAATGAGAAACAAACTCGAAGGAGAAATTAGGAGACTTCATGACTTCAACAGGGATCTCCGTGGTACGTTACAGTTGCTTGTGGCTTTTTCCCCCTTTGGTTGACATGGTGTTTCATTAGCAAGCTCCAGAGCAGCAGGCTTTAGAGGAGTGGCTTCCACAATATTTAGATACACATCATGAGAAATAAGGCCCTGCTCATTGGCATTACACAAAACTGCTGTCACCCTCCTGGTGGCAAAAAAACCTTCTGGCAAAATGTAAGGATTGGCTCCAGATGGTGCCTTTGTGTTTAACACTTGAAAATATGGATTTGACAGTGAGGCCACCAGTCACAGTATCCGATTGTCTCAAACCGAGATGCCTGCCCACTCCTAAAGAGCTAAAGAGCGAATTGTTATGTAGAACAATGCTGTGTTACCCATAAATCTCCAAGGTCAGTGCCTTCACAGGCCAGTAGCCAATATCATATCAAAGGTTATCTCTTTTTTAAAAAACTTAAAATCGAGGGTGTATCCTTTTGAGAAAGGAAATGGAGGATATGTTGGGTAACTATTGCCCATCCAGGTTCCTGATGGGGGGTACTTTGGTATTCACTGCTCCTGCAATGAGGTGCCTTTTTCAAGCTGACTTATGTTTTTTGCAATGGTGTAAGTGGGACACATTGTCTTTTTGAAGGGGGGAAGTTTCTGAAGGCAGGACCTTTCCAGGGGAAGCTGTCCTTGGCTGCAGAAAATGCCTTCTTTCCCAGGGCATCCCCAAGGAGTGGTGTCACAGGGCTGGGGGCTCCTGTTCCCCAGGATGTCTTGCTGCGCTAGGGGCAGCTCTTCACTGCAGGAAAGCAGTCATCTCTTTACACAGTTGGGTAATTCAGATTGCAGATGCCTTATGCATTTTGAGTAGTGTGAGACATGATTGCCTGGGCATGTCAGCTGTGAATGGCAGAGACTTTCCTCCCAGTTTCTGTGAATCTGAATAACACAGCTTCATGGAAGAGGTCAAAGGCCTCATCTTTTATGTATGTGTCAGCCTCCATTTTAATATCCTCCTTCAGAGAGTCTATTTATACTTCTCTGCTGGCATGCATCTTATTTTCTTGGTTGGCCTGCAATTTTATATACATATATTTATACTTGAAGTATTTCCTGTTTTTTGCAGAACGACTGGAGACAGCCAATAGGCAGCTGGCCAGCAGAGACTTCGATGGGCACGAGGATAAGGCAACAGAGGGCCTTTATGCCACTCAGAGTGAGTACTGTGCTGATCTGTTTGGAAGATGCAGATATATATCTATACATACATGGATGTATACATGCACACATGTATACATAGTGGAGTGGAGGTGAACCCTTTGCTATTAATTGTTATTCTGCTTGTCGCTTGGTTTTACTCAGCTAATTCATCACACAGTCTTGTTTAAGTTGCAGACTGGATTGTTTGGGGTAGGGTTTTTTCTCTCTGAGCACCAGAACCAAGCAGTGGGAGTTAATGGTAACACAACTTAGCTTATTTTTGCTAAATATTTATCTGAAATTGTGAAGTGTTGCTTGCAGAGATTATCTCTAAAGATGCATGCTTTTTAGAGAAGCCAGATTCTCCTCTTGGCTGGGAAAAGCTCAGAACGAGCTCTGCTGACTAGTTGTCGGTGCCATGGTTTGACTAACAGCAGAAAGAGCAGAGCTTAACCATGCTTTTTGCCAAGGGCTGAAGTGACAAAGATTTTATAGCTTCTATTGCTATGGAAGCATCCATTCCCAGTGCATTATAGGCTCCCGTAATGACTGGCCATAGTGCTGCTTGTTTCCTTGCCATGCACTGATGTGTGTGACCATCCAACCTGAGCAGCTGGATGCCGTGTGGCTGTGTGTGGCTTCTTTTGTATCCTAAGCATCTTCAGCACGCTTCCAGAAGGGCTTGGCCACCTGGAAGCTGTGCAGTATCTTGTGAGCTGAAATCCCAGTGAAGCTCATTGCTGTGTACAGCTCATCCTTCTGTTTTATCACATCAAGAGCTTCCTTGGAAGATGAGCTGCAACTGCAGTGGAGAACCATCCACTTCCAATAGCATTGCAGAGCTTGGTATTATTCAAAATGCCTCACCACCAGCCCTGCAATGTCCAGCAGCTGCTGCAAATGCTGGAGAGCCTTGTCCTGGCTCCCACCAGCAGTGATGATGCCAGCACAGCAGATTGTTTGGTACATGTGTGCACAAACCAGAGGAGAATCCAGTGATCTTTTCCATGACACATTAGCTTTTTCCGTATTAGCAAATGGTATGAAGGTGTGTAGATACTGCTGCAAATGCAATGGGATGATCTCTTAAGGAAATGGCATTGCTGTATAAATCTTGTCGTCCTCAGGAAGAGTTCAGATGGGATAAGCTGCTCAGTAGAAATTGGAGACTGGGATCTGCTCTCTTCACATAGCGATAGCCTGGCAGTGTTGCCATATGCTATTAGCTACAAGGAGGAGTTAAATCCTGAGGATGGACTTGGTTTGAGTTCTTTTCCAGTACATAAACATGCTCTGTGCTTCTACTGATAAATATCTAGCAGTGAAACTGTGCTGTGCACTCAGCATATTGCTGCAATCAATTCACAGCTTACAAACAAATATAGCTTCTGGGATCCTATCACGTAAGAAGGTCTGGATGCTTGGAGTGTCTCCTGGCTAGGCCAGCGAGCTAAATGTTACTAATGCAATGCAGAGTGCTTCCAAGAATAGAAAATAGGCACATGTAAAGCAGGTCCTCTTCAATCATGTTCTTTGGGCTGCTGGGACATGCACAGTACTGACCTCGATATCAGGGTGTCTGCCTAACAAACACCCCTCTCAGAGTCCATAAAAGGTTCTGCTTGGAAATCCTCTGTTGCTCACTGCATTTATACCCTGATGTTTGTTGTGCCTGAGTCTTCCACTGGGGCAGACTGTGCCTGGGGTTCAGTTGTACCTCACTGCTGACCTGGGGGTTTTTGCAAGCACAGTTTGTATCTTCCTCATGTCTTTTAATGGGATGCACAGGCAGAAAACTGAGAAGAAGGAAACTGAGTTTTAGCTGCTTTACATACACTGAGATTGAAATAGTCATTTTACAAGAAGAGAAAAAGGTTTGTTGTGAAGGTGATATTTTGGTTTTATTACGAAGGTTATTCGCAGGTTATTAAGTAAATGCAGGTTAGTAAATGCAAATCTAAATTTTCATTAGGAAAGCAAAAGCAGATTTCTAGTTCCTATGTTTTTGGAAGACAGCTTGGAAACATGACCCAAGTTACATAAGGAGACTCCAACATCCAGTTTCCTAAAAGTTGTCATTTTTAAGCCACTCCGGTGATGAGGTGAAGAAAGAAAGATAAGATTCTTGAGGCTGGTAATAGTGCTTTTCAATTTTTCTATGGTAAAATTCCAGTATTGGGAAAAACTCCCAGAAAAAGAAATCTGGCAAGGCAGGATGTTCAAGGATCATTTCTCAGTTCCTTGCAGAGCTTTCCATTAGCAGAATCTTATTCTTTGCAGTAGTAATAGACAAAGCCAGGCCACATGCCTCTAAGTATTGAGTTCTAGGCAAGTCTGGAAAATACTCACACTGTATTAGTTTAAAGATAATTATGTGATGTTTTGTCAGCGAAAAGGGTTTTTTAAGCAAAGCCATGAAGCAGCGACTGATGGAGGCATATGGGCAAGAGAAGAGACAGGAGGAGGCTGAGAGATGCTGTGGAAAGGAAGAGGCAGGAAGATTGAGGATGGTTTCAAGGGCATAGGGCTGAGAGAAAGCTTACAATGCAGCTTATTATCCTCATATCTTGGGAAAAAGATGTTTTGGTGGAGTGTGAGATTTCTGTGTGTTTTTTGGGATTTCTGAACTGTGAAAGCACTGTTTTTTCAGGTGTCTGAGACAGATTGAGGTCTGTGCCCATCCACATGGCTCTGCATCTGTTAGTAGGGATACAGGGACAGTTTTAGCAGTGTGTTGATAGAGCCTTAGACTTTGTAGGAGTGTTCAGTTCATGTGCCATGAACTTGTGCATATATCTCTGTCCCAAATATCCCAGGCAAAGAAATGTTCCCATTTCCAGACCGGAAATAATCAGGAAATAATCTGCATTGCTGCTCTAGTCCTCCTTTGGCTCAGCTTTGTCAGCATCAAACCACAGCTGCAGAGGACTGAGTGAGGCTTCGACAGATGGACAGAAGCTCTGCTGCAGGGAAATGTCTGGGCCTGGCAACCTGGCCCTATTTGATGTGTAGAGAATTTAGTAAAGCTGTGGAAAACCTTCTCCTGTTTGGCTGCTTGGTGTAAATACTGAATTATTTATTTTGCTTATTATTATGGGGTGGATACCAGCTGCTGAGAGGTCTTTGGAGCAGGCAACAAGGTCCTGTCCTCATTTCAGATTCCTTCTGACAGTCAGTCTGGGGAGGCTTTCAGAGCAGGAGGGCCCATCCTGCTCTTGATCCCCTGTGTCACAGCCATGGCTGTTTGGGAAGGTTGGGCCACTGGAGTTGGCTGGGACACAGCTTGGTCTAGGTGAGCAGGAGAGGTGACTCTTGTGCCCCATCCTGGTACATCAGCTGGTCCAAGGGTGACTGGCAGCAGCTGCCATGGTGTACACCTGTGACCAGGGATGGCAGATGGCAGAGCTCCTCCACACACTTGCCATGTCAGGAGCTGCAAGAGTGACAAGAGGCTAAAGAAGTCCCTCAGGTTTCACTGAGGAAAGGCATGGTCACTGGAAGGCATCTGTGGAATTAACAGCTGTGAGTGAAGAGCCACCACTGGGAAATGAATACCTGCATAAGTGAAATTGCAAGGGATGTGCTATGGGAACCACTCTTGTTTGCAGGAAATCTCTTGCAGCCAAATTAGTCTCCGGCTGCTGTAATTTGATATATTTTCTTCTGCTAGCAGTGGTCATTTTGTAGTAGCAAGGACTGTCTTTAAAATATGTCCATGTTGCCACTCTGCAGCATCAGAGCAAGGCAAAAATCAGCTTGGGATGTATTGAGATGGTCAAATAAGTTGATACTTGGATATAATGTGTGCTAAGGTGGGAGTCACATCTGAGTTACACTGAGTCTGTGTCATCTCATGCCTGTATCTTTTTGCCTAAAGTTTCCATTTCAAAGCAGATTCAAGACTTGTCTACTTTTGATGCACTTGCTCAGCCTGACAAGTCAGAAAGCCTGTTTGAGAAGTACTGAAGCAGCCTTCTTGCTTCTTCCCCTTTCCTCTACCCAGCCAGAATACAAGTGTAATATCCACAGTCTGTGGAGGTACACCAGTCAGAGGCAGTCTGTAGAAAGCTATGAGATTACAACTGTGAGCTGCAGCAGTGAAGCCTTTTGGGAACTGTTCTGTAATGGGGGATGGCAGTGACCCAGCAGAGCATAGAAATAGGTATTATTAGTTAAAAAGGTGTATGCAAGTAAAACAGTGTTTTTAGACTTTAAGGATACTTTGTTTTCACTTGAAGAGAATTTTAAGTATGTTCAACTAAGTCCTTCATTACTAAAAATTAATGCAAGCAAAGAACTTACAAAATGTACTTCTAGGGTTTCACAGGATGAAGGTGACATGGAGAAGTGTTGAGAGCTGTTCAGGAAATTTTTCTTGCCAGCTTTCTAGTGGTGATTATTTTGTGTATTTGTGTATAATTTGTCCTCTTTTGGCAGGATAGAAAGCACAATGCAACAGAATAGGCTGAGGACTTCAAGCTCCATGAATGGAAGTTGAAAATGAAGATCCCAATAACTGTTTTGCTATGTTATCCCCATGTGTAACATGAAACACGGGTTTCAAATCCAGAGCAGAGCATGTGTAGTCCCAGCATGAGGTGGTGGAGTGGAGGGCTGAAATAGCATTCATCTTCCAGCTTCCTCACCCTCTAATGACATTAGCTCCCTGATAATTTGCCCAGATTTACACTTTTCTACAATAGATACTAATATTCCTTCTGGCTAATCTGATTGAAGTAAATATTTTTGCATTGAAGGAAGAGGTCTGCATGTCTGAAATAAAATCCCATGCCAACAAGGGAAGAGGAAGGCCACCATCATCCCAAGATGGCTCATGGTTGCAGTCCGTGCTGTGATGTCCACAGCACCCACTGGGCTTTGCCTGTGGGCTTTGCAGTGACCAGCATGAGGGTATTGCTGCCAGCAGTTTTTATGAGGAGCCGAGTTCCTCCTTTTAGGATAAATGAGAAGACAGGTGGGTGGGTTTGAGCTCACCTCATCCACTTTTGCCTTGTTCCACATGGCTCACCTTGTGTCCGTCTCACCTTGCTGCAGGCACCTGCTGATGGTGTGTGAATTAAACCTGTTCTCATCCCACCTCACACTAAGGAAGAATGTGGTCCTGCTGGGGGTAGTTCAGGTCTAAAGTGGAATGGCTTTGGCCATGAGAAGTTGTCTGACCCCCCTTGGGGGAAGGTGGATGGTTGGGCTGCCAGCTTGAGTGGCCACATTAAGGCATGGGCTGGATGTTTGGGGCAGGTTTCCCGTGTTTCAGTGTTTTTGAAACAACTTTTCACTTCAGTTAAAAAATAATAAATTATGTAATGCTATGTTTGAAAAATCAAAAATCAAAACAACATTTAATTGATGCCAAATAAATTTTTTGGAGGAAGTTTTCCTTCCTGGAGGTTTTCCAAGTATCTATTTTTGTTGTCATTCAGAACAAAGGCTAGATTTTGAAATTTCAGATGTCACTGAAAGAAACCTCGATCCCCTGCTCATTCTAGTCATTAACTGACATCAGGGATCCAGTGACTGGCCTGTGACACTTGTGTTCCCAGAAATGGCTTCTCAGCACTGTCAGGGCAGAAGCAGATGGAGCCAAGCATTTCCCCAGGCAGCTTGCCAGCAAAGTCAATGGTGGGCCTGCAGTTTGTTGCTGAAGACAAAGATGTGAGCAGAGCAGACTGAATTTAGCCAGTTGTTTATTTTTTTACTGTTGTTTTAAATCTTACCCCAAAAAGGGACGATTTTCGGCACAGAGGTTATCTACATGCTTTAGTCTCACTTGCAATGCTTAACAGAAGGGGAGCACTTGTCACTGGATCCTTAAGTCCTGCAGGTCTGGAAGGTCACCCAGGGCCCCCATAGGCCTGAAATGGCTCCCACAGCCTCCCTTTTCTCTGCATGGTCAGAGGAAGTGTGTACAGAGGCCTCCTATCATATTCTTTGTTGCTGTTTTCCCCTCTCTCCATTTTCATGCTGTCCAGCACAGATTTGTGTTTACTATTTGGCTTCTTCAAATTTTCTGTGTGTCATGGTCTCCATCTGTGCAAATCAAAAGCACGAGGCTCAGCACAGCCCACATCCATGGGGCTGAGGTTTTCTTGCCCATTACAGAAGGCAGCAGAATTGAAGGTGGCAGCTATAAGCAGCTCTTGATGCAGGGTGTAGTGTAAAAAAGGAGTAGCTGGTGCAAGCCAAAATGTTTCTGGGGGATGTGCTAGCAGTTCAGCAGAATGGAAAGCTGTGAAGGAGTGCTGGGGGCCACAATCTCTGCTGGTGCAGATGCAGCCCAAGCTGCCCCTGGTCTCTGCTGCTGGTGTAAGGCTGGGCACTGCGGGGCTGAGCCCTGGCAGTAGGAGCTCCTTGCCCGCTGTGTCTCAGCACTGTGTTGTGAAGGCTCTCTGCTGCTTTTCATAATTTTTGTTATCCTAGAGAGGTGACAGCTTACCTCTGGTGTGTGGTTTGTGAGCTGTCCTCACAGAGTGGCTCTTGTTCTTGTCTTTCTTTCAGACAAAGAGAGTTTGAAGGAGAAGGAAAAGTTGGAGATGGAGCTGGCAGCTGTGCGTTCAGCCAATGAGGACCAGCGGAGGCACATCGAAATCCTTGACCAGGCCCTAAACAATGCACAAGCCAAGGTTATCAAGCTGGAAGAGGAGGTGAGGCATGGGCAATATTTCTGTGCTCTGAGGATAAACATGGCTCATGGTTAGACCTTTCTCCATCCAAGTCCTGATTCTCTTCTACCCACAGGGTGCTGGGTCTTCCTGTTTCCCTTGCACTTGCCCTTTTATAGAGAAAATGTGTAGTTACACAATACTGAGCCAAACAAGCAAGCAAAGGAGGCCATAGTTGTGTCTAGAGCAAAGCCTTCAACGTGGAACCAGGAACAAGATTAAATTCTACTAGCTGGTGGCTGAGGTAATGGTAGGATTTAGCAGAAAAATTGAATAAAAAACTGACTACTCACTGGCCTGGGACTGTGATAGAGACATGTGGTGTTAGTGCATCCCATTTCTCACCAAAGAATACCAGGAAGCTTTTGAGATGCACACAGCAGTGCAGGACTTGGTGACTTCTCATCTTAAAATATCTGGCTGATCTGTCTGGAAGCAGACTGACTGACCAGGACTTAGAGCTACAGGTTATAGACCAGGACTTAGAGCTACAGCTCTTTGAGAGCTGAAGAGAACCTATCATACCATGAGACCCAAGAAGTGAAAGAATCCCAATAAGTAATCATATAAGCCTGATAATAAAAATAGATATTCAGAGAGGAAGCAAAATCCCATGCACAGGGTGCTCTTTAAACTGACAGAGAGAACTATACCTAGTAGTTGGAAGCTGAAACTAGACAAGTTCATAGTGGAAATAATGTTCAGTTTTAACTATATCTAAGAGTGACATTATCAGTTCTCCATTACTGGTGAAGAAAGTCTCAATTTATTGTATTCCTTAAGGACCTTCAAATCAGGTGTGGATTTAGTAACTAGTTGAAAGTCTATGCATGCTAGCAGATCAGGTAAAACTGTCAAAACGGGCCTTTTTGACCTTTCAGACCTCTAAAATCTCTTTTCCTGGGACCAACAGAGGGAGAATGATTGATGGGTACTAAAAGGAACCTGATCTTTACTACCTAAGTGGCCACGTCATTGGTGACAGAAAGGCTGTTGATGACCCTCTGCCCTAGCAGATTAGGTAGAGGTTCAGACTCTGGCACAGACTGTTGGCAGGATCTTGGGCAGCTCTGTTCCCCTTCAGAGCCTCATTTTCCACCTGCTCCCTCCCCAGGGCTGGCCAGGGGAGAGGGGATGCAAGGGGTCTTGTGGGAACAGAGAAAGCCTTTCCCAAATACTTGCAATTAACTTAAGTGCCATTCATTGTCTTGGAAAGATGAAGGAAGAAATGACCTCTGTGGTTTTTGAATGTTTTTTATTGACAGTAAAATGACAATGACAGACTCCCTGTTAGGCTAAACCAATGGTTACTTAGACTCTGGAAGATTCAAAGTGCTATATGTGAGTGCTGAAGACATTCCTGGTTTGTACCTGACCAATGGCCCATTCTGACTCCCTCTTTAGAAACATTTCCTTGGATGGATGCATTCAGCAGCAAGAAGAGGACCACATTAAGTTTAACTGCTCCTTTGTTAGTTAGGCTAAAGCTTGCTCACCATCTGGGTGTATTTGGGGCAGTCCCTTTGGGGTAGCTGCAGGAGCCAGCATATATTTAATCTGTACATAATTCACCTGACACTCTTTGGCTGAAAGGCAACCTGAGGTTTTCTATTGGCATTTCATTACAAAGGGCTGAATAAAGGAATGGTTTAGGTGGCAATGCCTGCTTCTACACTCATGGCATCATGCAGGGGATGGGAAGAAATAGTGTTTAGCTTGTGTCTGGTCCACAGACTGTCAGTGTGGTACTGGCAGGTAATATTGACTTGCTGACTAGAGACTATACAGTGATCTCCAGGCAGGTGGTTCAAGAACCTACCTTGTGCCTGCTGTGTTGTAGTAAATATGTTTGCAGCCTTAGGGCTCTAAGAGCTTGGCAGTAGTCAGGTTTTAGTCTAGTCATTCAATAAAAATGTGCCTCTGCTGGATCCTGGATTGTGTACTGGTACAGCTGAGCAGAGGTTAGATGTTCCCCTTTAGGTTGCTCCTAACCTGCCTAGGGCATGGCAGGAGTTATGGAGGTGGTAAATTCCTGCCTGGGGCACTGTAGGTGTTACAGAGGTGGTAATCTCCTGCCCTGGGCATGGTAGGTCTCAGAGGTGACATATATGAAAATGATGCCTTGGTATTTGCCAGAGTATATCAGTCCTCAGCCTGACAAACCCATGTTGATCTGGGTTTTTATACTGATACTTTTTAACTTCTTTTTTCATTCTAGGGGCAGTTCAAATGAGTTTTAGCCCAGCTGCTGTGTTTTAATTGTTCAAGGCAGTGTCAGGCAGCTTGAGTGAACTGCAGTTAGTCCGAGGCTGCCAGCAAGTGCCCAAGCTCCAGCACTCACTTTCCCTTTTGCCCTGTTTTCATGGCTGAAGCAGAGCACCTTTTCAACAGTCTCCAATGTTTCTGGATCTTTATTAGACACATGCAGAAGATAAGCTGCGTGATAAATCTTCATTTTAAGCCAGGGATTTTTACTATAATTTGGAATATATTGAGGAAAACACAAATTCAGTCAAATCAAAATGACTGTTATTATTGTTAACAGAGCTCTAGCTCATACACTGCTTTGTAAATCTGCCCAGATTTCTTCTGCCACTAGCATGTAATTAACAGCACTTTAAATCAAGCCTTGAGAAATAAGCAGTAGCTACTAAGTTGAATTAACATAAGATAGTGTTCTATATAAATCTGCATTATCCTTGAGTGCCTGCTGGTAGAAGGATTTAATTCAAAATGTGTAGGTGGTATTATTACCACATGTCATTTAGGAGACTGCTGCTGGAATCATGTGTCTGTTCCATGCTTTGAATAGAAAACTGAATAATTGGAGAGGGCTCAGAAAGTAGCTGTACAATTTATTTGGGGTCCAGAAGCTGTTCTTTGCTGGGAAGAATGAAAGTGAAAAGCTGTCTGGGCTTTGGTCTGTGCACACGAACATGAATCACTGAATGGTTATGATTAGAAGGACTACAGTGGGTCTTCTGGTCCAACTGCCCTGCTCAAGCAGGGTCATCCTAGAGCACATGGCACAGGATTGTGTCCAGATGGTTCTTGATTATCTACAGCAAGGGAGGCTCCACAACCTCTCTGGTCAATCTGTCCTAGTGCTCGGTCCCCCACACAGTAAAGAATTCTCAGGTCCTTCCCTGCAGAGCTGGTTCCAGCAGCTCAGCCCCCATCCTGTACTGAAGTATGGGGTTATTTCTCCCCAGGTACAGGGCTCTCATTTTCCCCTGTTGAATTTCAGAAGGTTCCTCTGTGCCCATCTCTCCAGCCTGTCAAGATCCTTCTGGAGGGCTGCACAGCCCTCTGGGGTATCAGCAGCTCCTCCCAGCTTTGTGTCTGCAGGCAGCTTGCTGAGGAGGCACCTGCACCTTCACTCAAGTCATTGATTGATAGGTTTACAAAGCTGGCCCCAGTATTGTACCTTGGGGGACAGCACTAGTGACAAGCCTCCAACCAGACCCTGTGCCACCTGGGATCTGCTGTTCAGCCAATTCTTAATTCTCCTCACTGTCCACTCATCCATGGTTCCTGAGTTTTCCCATGAGGATGTTGTGAGAGACAGTATCATGAGCCCTGGTGAAGTCGAAGTCGACATTATCCACTGCTCTCCTTCATGCATCCAGGGAGGGATGATGAAGGGTTGCTGTAGAGAGATTAAATGTTTCTATTTAACATAAGAGGAAATAATGAGATGCAGTGTTTGGAGGCTGAAGCTGAACAAATCAGGGTGAAAATAAAGAGTTAAGAGTAATGTACACTGAAACAATCTACTTAGAGCGAGAGTGGATTCTCCATCTCTTACAGTCTTTCATTCAAATCTCATATCTGTAGAATTCAATTGTTCAAACTGGAGTTACATTTCTAGCACAGATTTTTTCAAGACCCACTCATCTTTACTCAGATTTATTTGCTTGGATGATCTCTTTTTAGCCTTAGCTCTTCTTCATCTTTATTTTCCTAATCCCCAGGAGAAGGGCAGTGTTCAGGCAAGTTTCCTGATCTGGTGAAAAAGTGAATTGTTTAATTAAATGCTTCTTGCTCTGGTAGATCACAGTTTGGAAATAGAACAAGAAGTAATTTGCTTAAATTGCATAAGAGAAAGCCAGATTAGGCATTAGGGTAAAAGTTTTCTGGCAGTAAAGGAAAATAAGCTGTGAAGTAGTTTGCAGGGATAGATCATGTAATTCCTGTCCCTGGGTGATTTTGTAAACAGCTTATAGAGATGTGTGCCAGGTTTTATGTACAGTTGATCCTACCATGCAGCAGGAGGATGGATTGGTACCTCTCCAGTTGCTATCCAGTTTTGGGGTTTTTTGAAGTCTGTGTGTCTGTGAGGTGTTGGAGCTTAGCATCACATGTCTCTGATCCTTCCCTTATGGATCCATGCTTCACTGGCAACCCAAATTAATATGAATTACAATATTTTATACTCTGTGTTTTAAATGCATAGGTGATTTTTTTTTTTGTTTATGAATCTACATGCAGACTAGAAAAGTCAGAATTGGCTTGAGAACCTCCCTATAAACTTATGAATGTGAGAACTGTCTTGTTGCATATATCCTGCAAAATTGTTTTTGAAGGCAGTGGTGGGCACGTGTGCATCACCTCACCCACAAGGGCAGAGGTGTGTGAGTGTGAACCCTGGGGCCTAGAGGGCTGCTCCAAAGCCAAGTTGTGGCTGCTGTGATACAGATGGACCCTGCAGCATTTGGCAGGACATGGGAGAGCAGAGGAGGTCTGCTGCCAAAGAGAGACCCTCGGGGAGCTCCCTAACCCTCTCTATCCATGCTGGTGTGGCTGGAGGTGACACAAACACCTTCCTACTGCCAAAATAGCACTTTCAATAAGAAGCCTCTGCTGTGTGGGTCTTGCCAAGTCGTAAGCTCCTAAGGAATGCAGTCTTCATGCTGCTGCCAGAGACTAGTGGGGTTTATAATCTCATTAATTTTCAGGGAAAGCCCAGGGAGCTGTAAGCATTACCCTAGATTGCAGCAGGGCTAAGGAGGTCACTCTGCCAGTTGTTGGTGCCAGGCGTTAGGGAGGTTTGTTTAGACCAGGCTGTGCTTTTGCTGTGAGCAAGCCTATATTTCACTTCACCTGTGACATGGATGGATTGAGGGTGACAGAAGAGGAATTTGTACCCCTTTTGGGGTTTGCTGCTTGAGCAATCTCTGGCTGTAAAACCCTGCATTGCAAAATCCTTGTGTCATGTTTAGCCATTCAGTAATTACATTATAGATGTAAAGAGGGCCTGGCTTTAGCTGTCAGGACATCCCATCTACAGATCACTATGCTCAAGCTTGTGAGCAGAATAGAGTAGGTGGAGTGCTTCTGGCTGCTGGCACTCCACTTGTTCCACCTGTGTTAAGCAAATATGCAGGAGTGAAGAAAGAACCCCTCTGTTTGGGTGCAGGCAGTGTGCTGAGTGTCAGCAGTCAATAAAACCCACAGGGATTCCTCTTAACTGGGTCTGTCCTGCGTGTTTGCCCTAAGAGTGTCCACCAACATGACAGCTCTTGCTTAGAAATGGCCTGGGGGGTTCATGGTTAGCAGATCCCCAGTGAGTGGAAGATCTGGGCATTCCTTCCAAAAAGGGTGGCTATGCCCCAGCAATGCCTGCTGTGCATTCCCTGCCCATCAAAGAGACACCATCCTTTCCCTCGAGAAACTCTTGGAACCAAATGACCAAAGCCATTCTCAAGCTCAGTGTGTGCCTGCGAGTGCACAGGGGTCCCAGTGGCCCAGGGTGGGGTACAGTGCCCTGCAGACTGCTGACCCCTGTGCCCCACAGCTGCGCAGGAAGCAGGCCTACGTGGAGAAGGTGGAGAAGCTGCAGCAGGCACTGACACAGCTGCAGGCAGCCTGTGAGAAGAGGGAGCAGATGGAGCGGCGGCTGCGCACACGCCTGGAGAGAGAGCTGGACTCGCTGAGGATGCAGCAGGTGAGCACAGGGGGATATGGGCAGGAACCCAGCACAGGCCCTTGGAGTTGATTTGAATAGAGATGGTCACTTGCAGCCCCACCAGATGACACCCTGTATTTGGATTGGGGTTGTTGGGCTTTCCTCCTAAACCATTCCTTTGGATCATTGATCACTGGAAGCATTCAAGATAATGTTGGATGGGCCTTTGAACTCATGAAGCCCTGCCCATGACGGGAGGGCTGGATTTAGATGATCTTTGAAGGTCCCTTGCAACTCAAATCACTGGCTGCAGGATGGGGCCATTCTGCTGTGGGGCTCTGGATACAGCCCTGTCTGCTGCTGAGCTGAGATGTCCTGTCTCCCTTGCCCAAGGGCAGGCAGGGGAAAATGTCCTTCCATATTTCTCTCTCTAGCAATGACAGATTGTGCAAAAACAAGCTCCACACAGAAGGAGGAGAGGAAAGGTGCAGTACATGTGAGATTCACCCCAAAAATTTTAGATGATGTTTCATTGAAAAGGCCAAGTGGGATGATGTGGGATCTGACAGGAGCAAGATCTAGGCCCATATTTGTTCTGTGCAAAGCTTGATGTATGTGGTTCACAGAAACTTCAACCCATGACAGATCTGAAGCCAAGTGATATCATCTTCAGACAATAAATTATTTATATACCAGTCCAGTCCAGAATGGGCTAGGAGTATAGCTTTTAATTTCTGTGTGTGTCTCCTTGTTTTTTAGCTGCCCTGTGTCATTAGAGTGGTATTGCTATGCTTGTATTTTATGCACAGTTGCTCCTTTGTTATAACACCTTCATCCCTAAGTCATAAAGTCCAGTCATCTTGAAAAGGAGAAAAAAAAATGAGGGGGTTGCACGGAGAATTTCCAGGCTGCAGCCCGCACCAAATGCCAAATACATGGGCATTGGCCCTGGAGGAGAGTGAGCAGATATGCTAAATGTATCAAACTACGGCTTGGGGAAAAACCAGCAACATAAGCAGAGCATGATGCTCTTGGAACTCTTGAAACTCTTGAAGCACTCACCCATATCTGTCATCGCACGCATCTGCTACTATAACCTTTCCTTATTTATAAGCCATTAGTGGACACCGAAGCAGCTGTTACACAGAGCTCGTGCTGCCAGAAAGCAGAGGGGCTGATCCTGCTGGCAGGATGCCTTTGGGAAATAGCTCTACGGTCAGGGTCAGTGTCAGGAGTTTGCAGAGTCATGAAGCAGCCAGACCTGAGAGCATCCCCTTCCTTCTGGTAGCCCCAGGGCAGGGCAGGTCCCCCAGCACCCTGCCCAAGGTATCACACTGCTGCTGCTCCATGCAGACCCTTCTCATTCATTTTGGCAGAAAATTCTTCTGTAATTTACAGATTGTTTATTTGTTTATTTTTAAATTTTTTTGGTACCATAATTAGCAATTGCTGTTGGGTTGACATAATTTTCAAGTGCCTGCACCCATTCTATCTAGTCAGTTTTAAGAGGTAAGATAACTCCTAACTTCTTGTCTCACCTATAAGCTTTGGGAGAAAACATTGGGGTATTTTTACTATTTTTATCTATACTGTTTGTTTATGAGCCACAATGTTGCAGAGATTCTCTTTACATCAAAATACCTCAGTTTTTTGCTTCAGAGCTGTCTTCTCTAAGTGATCAGAGTTATAGCTACTGAAACATTTTCTCATTGCAGAGAAAAAAAGATGATTTTCTTTTCTCATTTTTACCAGAGTGAACAGAAGGGACCCAGCACACCAAGAGACAGTGAGCCAGAATCTCTGCTGTCTCTGGCTTGCTGGTAGCTGAGTCCAAATGGCAAATCTTCCTTATCACTGACGCACGAATTGGGACCAATAAACAAACCCTTTCAGTCAGCACTGCAGGCTGAGTGTGCAGGGCTGGCAGATGTTTTCACTCAGAAGATTACAAGCTCCCATGATATCTCAAGATACCATTTGTAGATCAGGCCCACGCTTCCAAAATACTGTCTTCCGGACAGAGGTTGGACAATGTTTTTGCAGGAGCAGAGTCACAGCCATTGTTCCCAAGGGCTGCTCCATACTGCATTTCCCGAAAGCATCTTCCAAGCATGTTGTTACTGCACCAGAGGCAAAGGCTGCAGCCCTTCCCTGGTATCTCTAGTTTCAGTGGTACAGCTTTGCCAGTGGAACTTCAAGGTGCAGCGTGAATGAGAAGCCAGTGCTCCTGAGACATAGTCTCCTCTTCAGCACAATACTGTTCACCATGGAGTATAACAAATCTCTTGAATAGTTTTAAAAATTAATTTATTTCTACTGAGTTCTCCCAGAGCTTCATGCCTCTCCCCGCATTGTGCACTTATCCCTCTGCTGAGCCAAGGACTGGATCTCCCTCTGCCTCCCTATCAGCAATGAGAGAAGCTCAGGGTAACTACCCTTGCTGCTTAGGTGACTTTAATTTAAGTGCTGTAACTGGGTGGAATAAATCCTGCCTGCACAAGCACTTTTCTTGCAGCATAGATGGAAAGAGTTATGCACCCATTGCTGCTTGTCAGCATCCCATGGGAGCCACCCCACAGGTGCCTGGGAATCTTCTGCCCCTCTAGTTAGAAAGTTAGCTGTTACACCATGGACAGCATCCCCTGAGGGCACAAAAGAACTAATGTGCCAGAAGGAACAAGCTTAAATGCATGGCTGTGATATTTTCCCAGCTGCTGTTTTAAACAGGGTACATGGAACTAGGTCTCAAGGTGCTTTTTTTCAGCTTTAATATATAAACCCTCTGGTAATAACTGCCTGTCCATATTTAGCACTGCCCAGCCATGGGCATGAAGTCCCAGCAAGAAGAATATCTTTTAAAGCTTCATTCTTCTTTTCCTATCAACTTTTTTTCCTACTTTTTCCCTTGGCTTGGGGTATCCCAGGAAATCTCTGCATATCCAGGGTAGCAGCCTAATCCCTGCTTCTATCAGCATGGTCTGGGGAAGCATGTGCTACAGTTGCACATAGGTCAATGTGCCTGTTCTCCTGCAAGCTAAGGGGTTTAGCCTGGGATTTCCACCTGCCCCTGTCAAAAGACATGGGGATGTCCTTGCATGTGCCAGAAAACTGAGGAAAAAAGGGTCAGCACGCCATGCTTGGCAGGGCATGAATATCTGTCACCGTTTCCACTGGCAGAGGCAGGGCAGCTACCAGGCAAGCAGCCTTCCGGAGCATAATGCCCCAGCCCTCATGGAGCTGGTGAGGGAGAAGGAGGAGAGGATCCTGGCCTTGGAAGCTGACATGACCAAGTGGGAGCAGAAGTATCTGGAGGAGAGTACGATCCGGCACTTTGCCATGAATGCTGCAGCCACGGCTGCCACGGAGAGGTAAGATGACCTTGCTGCAAGCAGGCAGCTCTGTTCACCATGGAAAGGATGGCAAAATAGTACAGAATGGGTGTTCTCTTAAGGCTGGATGTTGCTTGTCTTGCCCTGCTGAGTCACGCTGCCAGGGTTAATGTACTTCTTCTGGGTGTCATGTCAGTGAGATAGAATAGTTGCTTGAGACAGGATTTATCCTTTTGACTGGGTCCAAAAGTTTATCAAACCTAGGCATCAGATTGAAGCAATGGCCTCTGGGAGTCTCAAGGTGCCAAATTACACAGCACAGGTAAAGCAGCTCCTCCCAGTACCCTGGCAGAGTGAGCAGGGACATGGTATATAGCTGCACCCATCCCATGGCCTGCAACAAGATTGTTTAACCTAGTTTTAAAAACCTATAGTAAGGGAAATTTTATTGCCTAAATAACCCTTTCCACCACTTCATTAATCTTCAGACTAAAATGTTTTTCCTGATATCTGAGCTAAACTTCTTCACTGCCAATTATCTGCATTGATTCTTGCGCTTCCCAAGCCTACAGGATGAACAACTGACCACTGCTGATGTTTAAACAGCCTTGTAAATATTGGAAGACAGATATTCCCTGTTGTATTTTCCCTGGTCTGACCTAGCTTCCTCCCCTCAGCCATTCCTGACATGCCCTGGTGTAAAACCTTTCCCATTCACATTGTGTATGTCTGGACTATCTGTTTCCAGTTTGTCTGTGTCAAAGCGTGGTGGCCAAAAGCACAAAAGGCAGTGACACCTCCCAGTGATCAGGAGGCTGGGATAGTTAACTTCTCAACTCAGTTTCTTAGGAACCAAATCCCCAGGAAACATCCTAAAATGAGTTTTCCCTTTGAAATGCGTTTAGATGTGTGACTCAGGATGGACTTTCCTTTCGCACTCCAGTCTAGGCAGCAATTAACTGTGCTGTTTTTCAACTTCCAAAGTGTAGATCTTTGTTACTGGTTCTTGATGTAATCTTGTTGACTTGGGATCTGGTGAGTCAGTCCCTCTGATGTCTGACCCTATCCTGGATGGCTGTTATCCCTGTGTGGGTCACCCATGATTCCAGCATGCTTTCTGTTCCTTTAACCCGGTTAAATGAATGGCATTAATGAGCCAGCCCAAGCCAAGAGTAGCCTGCAACAGGATGCCCGATGCCAGGTATCCATCCGCTTGATGGACAACATGGCTGGCTTGCTCTTTGAACGTGGGTTTGGGGTTTTCTTTGCAAGTTTCACTCTCACTTGCAAAAGCCAGCCTCACAGTCTCAGGAGCTGACTGACCGTGGTGAACCTCTTTGCCAGGGATGCCTCGGCCCCCAGCCACTCGCACAATGGCAGCTATGGTGAGACGGCGCTGGAGGTGCGGGGCTGGCAGGAGGAGGAGGAGATCGTGCAAGCCAACCGCCGCTGCCAGGACATGGAGTACACGTAAGGGATATGCCTTGCCACTCCTGCTTGTTGTGGTGTTGGGGCTGGGTTCAGATAAACCAGAATGCCCTTCTGTTCCAAGGATGAGCTTGGCTTCACTCTGACTTAGTTTTGCTCTTCAGCATTCAAATGGGGATTAAAGAATTGTTGTCATAACTTCCTCCCTACCTTCCTGTTAAGCCTTCTGTGGCAAACCCAACATTTTTACAAAGCAGAGGCTGTTCCACTATTAAAAGTAGTCTGGCATACAAGGACACAAATTTGCAGACACTTTTATAAAAAAGGTGTATTTGTTGCTTGTGGAAAATACCAGTGATTTTTTTTTTTACTGGTTTTGGGTTTTGTTTTTCACTCACAGATGCGAGCTAATCCTGCTTCCAAGGAAGTAGTGGAGTTTTCCTACTGCCTTCATAAATATAGATTAGCATCTACATTTAAATTGCTCATTAAATGTGTGATGATGAAAACTAATACCTTCACTGCTTCACAAAATGCACCTGCATTGTATTATATATTGTACAGCACAGTCAGGCTAGTCATTTTACTGTCAAAGTGTACAAATTTTTGAAAAATATAGTTTTATAGTTGTTTAGTATGGCTTGGTGTTAATCATTTCTGGAGAGGAGTTCAGATAATCCAATTTTTTTAGTGATTTGAGAGTCTTCGGGGTCTGTATGAGAGAAGTAGTGAGCTTTGCTCAGTTCTGAACACCATGTGCTGATTGTTTTTGCAGCAGTGAGGAAAAAGGAAGAGCCCAGACCACCTCTTAGAGAAACCAAAAGGAACTCCCTTCAGCAGGTCTTTACTCCAGCTGACAACAGACCTGAATCTTGGGGTTAACTCAGTCTGCCAAAGCATAGTTTCTAGATTTGGTCCCAATATGTTACAGGGGTGAAAATTGCCTATGTGTTTGTATTGTAAAGGTAGCAATGTGCAGCCTGGTCAGGATACTGCCGACTGCTCCTGCTGGGTTAGTAAAACCATAGCATAGATGGATTCAGTTAACCCTGCAGAAAAGTTTTGGCTTAATAGCTAGAAATGCTGTCTGTTTTGAAGTGCATGGCTATCCTTGGACAAACTGCCAGGAGCTGTCATGCCCAAGTATCCAAAAGCAGAGAGGACAGAGCAGCAGGGCATCTGCCTGGGGACCTCCCTGCTGCCTCCAGGTGTGGAGACCTGCCCATATGAATGTTTATTCCATTCCTGTAAGCAGAGCATTCATATTTTGGCAGAATAAAGAATCTCCACGCCAAGATAATTGAGAAGGATGCCATGATCAAGGTCCTTCAGCAGCGGTCGCGGAAGGACCCTGGCAAAGCTGACAGTGCCAGCCTGCGACCGGCTCGCTCCGTGCCCTCCATCGCCGCTGCTGCAGGCGCGCACTCGCGCCAGACCTCGCTCACCAGCAACCAGATAGCTGAGGAGAGGAAGGAAGAAAAGCTCTGGAAGGGAAGCATAGGTGAGTTCTGCTTTTTGGTTCATCCATCACTTCATGCTAATCTTTCTGCTTGAGCTTAGCAAAAGTGCCTTGGTGCACATTGCCCTGACAGATCATTTCCAGAGCACTTGCCATGGGCAGAATGTGTGTCCTTGTGCTTAAGTCACAAAAATCAGTCATTCTTTAATCATATTAAATCATTCTGCACTGATTATAGAAAGTCGTAGTAGAGGGAAGATCTCCTAGATAAAAGCACATAATGTTTGCAACTTTATGGGAGTAAATAACAAATTTGGACTAGAAATAAGGCCTGAATAAAGTTAATCAAGAGGGTGAGGATCCCTTTGGATAGGACAGCCTGATGTGATGTGGCAGATAAATGGGAAAATCAGTGCAGGACTGCCTGTTGTTTGGGGCCACATAGGATGGGGGTGTGGAGGTGTGCAAGGCCGTGTCAGGAGTAAGTGCCACTGGGATGGGTGTGCAGGAGGGGAGGCAGGGAAGGGAAGCTGTTTTCAAAAAGCTGTTTTGTAGGAAAGTACCATGTGGATGCCAGAAAAAGCAGCATCAAGGGGAAAAGCTAAGCCAAACTAAACGACTGGAGCCCAGCATCTTGTAGCTCCAGGGTGGGATGTGGGACAGCACGTGCATTTGAGCCAGCATGTTACTGACCTCTGTGTGCTTTCAGGGCTGCTCTTGGGAAAGGAGCACCATGACCACCCATCAGGCCCCTCTCTGCCTCCACCTCTGCCCTCCTTGTCTTGCATGTCCGTCCCAGTGCCGGCAGCCTCCCACGCCAAGACAGGCAGCAAAGACAGCAGCACCCAGACGGACAAAACCGCGGAGCTTTTCTGGCCCGCCACTGCCTCCTTCCCCGGCCGGGGACGCCTGGGTACCACCCCGTCACACAGCCCAGCCCCACGGCCCCTGGGGACACGAGTGGCCAGCGAGAAACTGGGTGAGCTCTGCCAGATCCCTGTCCGTGCAACGTGTCAGCACCCCCAGGGCTATCAGCAATCCCTAGAGACACATCAGTATTAACGGGGGCAAGGTGTGGGTATGTGATGCTGCCACAGTTTGTAAGGTATGGTGGAGGTTTCTTCAAGGAAACTAAAATTGTAGAGAGAGAACTTTTTAAGGCTGCCCAGAGTGGCTTTGCAGGGCTTTGTGCTCAGCAGCTTCTGTAAAGCTCCGTTCGTCTGTGGCAGGCAGAATTTGCAATTATTTATGCTGCTAGATATAAAACTGTAGAATTTCACACCTTGAAAACACTCCACACCTGCTCACAAACTCTTCTCTTTTTTTTTTTCCACTGAAACCATGGTTGGTTAAAACACCATTTTCTCATTAATTTTTAAAGAAAAGCTGGGGGGAATAGGAAGGAGAAAGTGGAGATCTTTTTTTTTAGGTGGGTTGAAGAAGTACAATTTTAGTTATTTTTGAAAGGTGGAAACTGCTGGTTTGCAGCCCTAGCAAAGGAGACATTTATTTTATGCACGTAATTTTGAAAGAGCCTGTTTTTTACACATTCATCTCCTCTCAAAAGCAAGTTTTCCCTCTGCAAACATGCTGTGTATCATTAAAAGGGCTGACTATCACAGAACTAGATGATCTTTAGCATCCCTTCCAACCCAGACCATTCTATGGTTTTACCTAAAGAGGTTCTTTCGTGTGTATCTCTTAAATACCATCTCAGGGTCTGTGCACAGTGACACACCTGCTGTCATTGTGCAGGGAATTCAGCATCACACATTCTTAGTGTCCTGAACAAATATGGCTTTCAGTATGTAGGGTGTACAGGTAATACATGCCCCACCTTCAAGGAATGGGTTGATATTTGCTTTGAACAACTTGAATTTGGATTGAAGACCAACTTTCCCTTTCCATTGCAGAGAACTCCAGCCATGGGAAGCTGCCTGACAGCAAAGGCAGAGTGAGCAGCCTGCTCCACAAGCCTGAGTTTCCAGATACAGACATGATGGAAGTCCTCATCTGAGCAGAGGACAGCATCTCTGGGTTTTTGTGGGTGTTCTGCCAGGCCCAAGATGGTCCTCGGTGTGCCAACCTTGAAAACTAACCCTGAGAGTCTGAAAAAAGACAAAGTTTATTCCCAAACTGAAGCTAGAGTCTGACAAGTTGAGACTTTTTCACCAGGCGAGAAGTCAAGAGCACTGAAGAGGAGTGATGAAATGAACGTCTGACATTTTCTGAACAGAAAGGATTGTTGAAAATGGAAAGTGGTGTGAGAAGGGGAGTGTTGAGGAAAAAGAAAACTGTGTTTTCTGGCATAAAGAGAAAGTAGTGAAGTTACAGACTGGTTGCACGCTGCTGCTCTGTTTTCCTGCCTCTGCAACCAGGACAGGGAGTGAAATCCTGTCTCTTCGGAGGCCAGAGAAAGTTTCTGAATAATCCAGGAAAAACTGCATCTTCCTCAGTATCAATGCATTTCTCAGAGGTTTCAGTCTCAAAAATTTCACTTCTTGATTTTTGTGAATAATTGGTCTGTAGTTGTACACAGCAGGTTCTTTTAAGTATTTGTTTGAAGTGGCATTGGTGTGGCTTTCCTGGGCAGGCAGGTCAGGTGCCTCTTTCCTGGCTGGACAAGTATTTCTCTTGGAGCTGAATTTACAGTACAAATATTCATGTCTTGCAACCTCAGAGCTTGCTGAGACTTCTTTTTTTGATAGGAGCAGTTGTTAGCTGAAATTCTGGTAGATGAATGTAGAAGGGGGAGGGGTACCCTGCTGAAGCAAACCCTGTTGTAACCATAGGAAAGTTTCAGGAGAGAAAGTTGGGGGAGGATCCCAGCAGCTCCCTAAAGAGCTGTGAGTTATAGAGTTCCCTCAGAGGGGAGCTGCATGGGTTTGTTTTTAGAGGAGTTAAGCTGGGTTGCCATGTGAGATCAGAAGATACCTCTTTCTGGGCACTAGTTCATCATATTTGAAGAATCAGTGTATTTGTGGTAAGAACAAGATTTTTCCTTAATTTCAATTCTTACAGCCAAATCTTAGCTTCTTTGAGCACCAAATCTGCTGTTCAAGCTGATGTTGGACTAGACATTAAGGAGTGCAGGAGCAGGTGGAAAAGGGTTTAACTGCAAAGCAGTACGTGAGCATCATGTGTTTTATGTGCTGAGCTGTGGTTTCTTTTCACCTTATTTTACCCAGGGTGGAACATTTCTTATTTTCAGCTTTGTCCCTGAATTCAGTAGGAGGCAGCCAGCTCACCCACTGTGTTACTCGTGGCTTCGTGCACTGCACATGCCAATGGGGAAATTTTCCTCTGCGAGGCTTTTCTGCATTGGCTTTGCAGTTCCTGAGCCTTGTGGTGCACTTTAAGGAGAGCTTGGCTTTGGGAAAAGGAGCAATGGGATCTAATGTGAAGCTGCCCAGAGTGGAAAAGTGATGGGTGCTAGAAGTAATCGTGCACTCAGGGCTGGCTCAAGGTCACCTCTTCCGTAGGTGACACATCAGAGCCCTTGACTGTTGAGGACACCAGGCATTTTAAGCTCTGCTTTTGCCAAAAACTGTAGCCCTTATGAACTGAAAGCCTTCACAGGCCAGAGCCTTGTGCTCAGTACTGCCTGGCTGATACCTTTTGTTTTTAAAAAGAACAAAATTGCTGTGTTAAAGCTATGCACTTAGTTTTGCGTGTACCTAGAATTAGACGTACGTTGTCACCCTCTTTCTGAGTTTCGCACTTGTTAAACAAAGTAGTGCTAGGTAGGTTGTGCAGGAAGCAAACTGTGTGTTTCAAGTATTAGCAGCTTTGCATTGTGAAACCAAAGGTGTAAAACCCTTGGAAGATATTATACAGCTTAATATATGCCTTGTAAGATAATTTTTTTTCTTCTAAAGTTAATTTAAACGTTGTAATTGTTTGCATAAAAGCCGGGACCGCGTGTGACATCACCACTGACCCACTTTTGTGGCCCTTCCTCAAGCATCTGTGGTAGGAATGGGGTGGGAGAAAGACAAATCAAGGGAATGCAAGTAAAATATTGGTGAATTTTTAATTGCATCACTTTTTGTCCAAGAAATAAGGATACCCAGGTGCTTGGAAGTCCCTAAGCATTTTGTTACCAGCTGTAATATTTCTTTTGCTGAAACTCTTCAGTAAATTGTGTGCAGGCAGACAGTGAGGCATCCAGGAGAAACAGTGCTGGATCAGCACGGACCAGCTCTCAGTTATGTTTGGTAGTGGTTCAGCTCGATTTCTCCAAGTCAGCTAGAGTACAGCACTCCTCCTTGGGCAGACCACAGTCTCCCAGTTTCTGCTATCCAAAGCTGGTTTTACACATGATGCTGCCCCAGATATAGGACACTGTTAGAGACAGTGTGTATGCAGCAGCTCAAATAAACCAAATTCTCACCAATTCTGTTGAACTCAAGAGATGTTAGTTTTCCTGGAGGGAAGGTCTGGAGGAGTGGTGTGTCTCCCTCCAGCCCAAGCACTAGCAGGACTTGGATGGAGTACTACTGCCATATGTCAGCCCCGCTGAGCAGAGCGGCCCAGCTCTATTTGTGCTGGCTTTCCCAGCTCTTTGAACTGTTTTGTGTTTTTGGGAAACTGTGCTGTAGCCATTCCAGGTGATGTCAGTGGTAACTAGTTGTAAAATACTGTCATTTTTTATTGTTGTTGGTTGTATAGAGAAGTTTTGTGTACAGTGTTTTACAGCTGGAGGGTTATTTGTACATAGGGGGGGAAATGAAGGATGTTATGTGTCACCCCCAGCAAATGTTGATATTGTTGGTCAGCCAAAGATTTCTTATTCTTTGCTGTTTAAATTTGTGCCTTACTATTGTAGATAATAAATGTATAAACATGTTTATTTTCTCACTTTTCCAGTGTGAATACATTCAGTCCCCCGAAGAAAGAACTTAAAATAAATTCTTGAGGCTTTGCAAACAATGTGCTAAGACTAAGAGGGGATACCTCAGGGACTTTAAAGGTTGCATCTTCTCAATTTTTCACCGGTGTTAATGAAAGGCCCCACAGCAGGTGACACCACTAGGGGTACGTGGGCATGAAATCTGTGTGTCTCCAAGGCAGAGGATCAAACTGTGAGCTTGCCCAAGCAAGAAGAGCATGATTTTAGAGATGATCAAGAAAAGATACAATTTTAGTGAGACTGTCTTCACTGGAAGGAAATGAGAGGGGAAACTTAATGAGATACTTTGGTGAAGAAATGAATATTTTTTAGCCCTATGTTCCTGCTAAGCATAGAACTCCCGCTGATTTTTATTTTTTTTAAATTTTTTCTTGAGGGTCTGGGGCTTCTTTATTTGACAGATGTTGGATCAGTTTGAGTGAGGTACCTAAATATCTTTTATATCTAGATGTTCTTGAATTATATACTGTGCTCAGTAAAGAATAAAGATCAGATCCCATTGCATACTGTAGTGCTGGCAAGGGGAATGCTCCAGCCTGGTGGAAATATTGTTCCTATGTTTGTTTATGCAACTGAAATAAATGGGGGGAAGGGAGCAAAAGTGAGCCAAGTGTCTGGCTCTGAGTTAGGGAGGTTTGCTCAGCAGGCTCTCACATGCTCTTGAAAGTGTCTGTTAAAAAATTCCTGAATCAGGTCCCAGGGAGCTGCAGGCATGAAAGGCATGAATGCCACTAAGGGCCTCTCTCTCCTATGAGTTCTCTGCCTGTCCCAACCTTCTCTCCCCAGATCCTTGCACAATTGAAAAGAAACGACCTGTCCTGAGCAGGAGTGTGTCAGCAAAGATCCAGGGGGGTTGCAGAAGCTTGAGGAGAAGTTTGCTGACCCAGATCCCAGCACCCTGTGTTCCTCATGCGAGCACAGGTCGGCCTGACCCATCTGATCACTCCATCTTCAAGATATGGCAGCTGGCAGTATTTTTTGTGCCAAGAACAAAGTTTGGTGATTGCTGAGATTGTGGCTTTTTGACTTCCTTCAAGTCAAGATCTGACAGTAAAATTTGGCATGTATCTTGTTTTTCAAGGCCATGGAAGAAAAGGAAACTAACAGAGGCCAAACCAATATTAGGATGGGAAAAGCCTCATAGCCAGCTGTGTTCAGGTATAACAGGGCAGGGGCTTATTCTACTTTTGGGTTTTGTCTTCACCAGAGATGCTCTGGCCAAAACCAGAATGTCACTGTAACACTGTCTGCAGGTTAAATATATTTTGCATTTTAATGTCAGGAATAAACATGCAAAGAAGCAAACTTCCAGAGTCAGTTTGTTTAAACATTAAAGTCCATTATTCCAAAGGTAAGTAACAGACATGCATTGTGTAAAAAAAGAGCTCAGAAGAGCTAAAAATATTAGCAAGATTGCCATTTAGAAGCATTCAGAAATCTAGTCCAATCCAAAATGACAAGACCTTTTCAGGATTCACTTGGATTCGGTGCGCCGTACAGCTGTGTCATCTCTTCTGTGCTGGTTTGTTACCATTTTCAGGGCTTTTCTCCTCCCATAAACATAAAAACAGCAGTGAGGTGCATTCTTGGGGAAAAGCTGTGATTTCAGACACCTTTAAATACCTTCTGGGTCTGGACTTAAAGTACATTGCAGTGAAACATGAAAAGTTCAGATCTCACTCCCTGGCAGGAAGGATGCTTCCAGGATCCTGCTTATCATCAGGATCCCCAGTCTGGAGTCTGGATGCAGTCCAACAGACCGGGCTGGTCTTGAGCGTGTTCCTTGACCACTCTGGGTCAGGTAGGTCAGCCTGAAGGTAGTAACCCCCCTCTCTGCAAACCAAAGCAAGTGGGGAAAACAGGGCACAGTGTCCACAGCGCAGTCTCACCTGAGAGAGGGGTAAAAACACAAGCAGCTGCCATCGTGCCGCTGTGATTAATGTTCATCCAGACCTTAAGCTGCGGCTTCGAAGCCTTGTAAAACCAAACACGAGTGCCCAGCATTCCTGAGCTATAAAAGGCCCAGGAATTCATTGACTCGAGGTATGAAGACCACAAGCTATTTTCTTTCATACCGACCACTTCAGCTTTAGATGAACAAAATATCAGTGTGCATATTTTCCAGAGTAACCCTGCATGGCCCTGCTGCAGTCCAGAACTCAGTCCTGTGCCAGTGCCCTCCAGTCTGACACAAAGCAGGGCAGCAAGTAAGAGATGAGCCCCAGGTCTGTGTTGGCCCCCATCCTGTGAGAGGCTGAAGAGCTGCAGCAAAGTTTAGTGCTGAAAGGGAACTTTTTCCCCCTGGTACCACATGATGAGGCAGCTATGGAGCTTTTGGCAAGCTAAACGTTGGAGGATGGCAGTGCTACCAGACCTTTCAGGAAGTCATACTCACACCTGACCTGACCATTGTGATGGCTTCTCCAGCTGCTTGGTGGACTCTTTGACTCCTCATTCATGGCTCCCCTGGTGCCTGTATGCCCTGTGTCTGTCCCCTGCAGAAGCAGGGTGGACAGCCAGTGGCCCTCCAGGCATGTGAAGCTTTCTCCAGGACAGCTGGGCTCAGAATGATAAAAGGGGACTGTGATGGCAAATGACATCCCTCTGCAGGTCCCTGGTTTGGGCCTTGATCAGCCCAGGTAGGAAAAATCCAAATCCTGCTGGGAGGAAGCTCCAGGAGGAAGAAAGGTGTTGTAAGGTGTGAGGAGATGGAGGTCCTCTTGCTTGGCCAGTTACTTGGAGCATTTTTAAGATGACCCTTTCTGGTAGGCTTGCAATTAAAACTGCAATGCAATTTGGTGTGCAAAAAAATTGCTGCTTGGTGTAAATCCTATCTGAATTCATAGAAGGAACCTTTAAGACCACACGTAGTTCCAACACCCCTGCCCTGGGCAGTGACACCTTCTGTGAGACCAAGTTGCTCAAAGCCCCATCCCACCTGGCCTTGAAGATTTCCAGGAACAGGGCATCAACAACTTCTCTGGGCAGCCGGTGCCACTATCTCACCACCCTCATGGTGCAGCATTTCCTCCTTATGTCCAATCTAAACTTTTCTTCTTTAAAGCCATTACCCCTTGTCCCATCACTACATGCCCTTGTAAAAACTCCCTCTCTGGCTTTCTTGTAGCATCCCTCTTGCAGCTCTGGCTTTCGTCCTCTCAGTGCACATCCAACCCTGTTCTGCTGCACCCTCTCACCCCGCTGCCTCCAACATCTTTGTCCAGCTCAACCCTGCCAGAAGCAGGCAGTGAAAGCCCAGGCAGTCAGGTTCTCCTGTGCCACCAGTTTTACTGCTCAGTTTTAATACTGAACAGCTTAAGAGGTAGGAGCTAGCCTCATCTAGGTGCTTGTACAGTGCCTTGCACACTGGGGCCATGTGTGGTAGCCCCAAATCATACTCTCAAGCTGTAAATAGGGATATTTGTTGACAATTATTATTATGCCAGCTCTGTGCACCTCTGCTTTTAGAATGAAATCATTGTACACATTCCTCAAGCCTAAATCTGGTGCACAGGTCAGAGCCCTTTCAGTTAAGGTGTTAAATAATCCTCACCACAGGGCTTTTTTTAGATGGCTGAGCCTTTCTTTTCAGATGCCATGAGTGCCTTATCGTGTTACCCAGATGGCTGTGTGTGCTGGCTCTCCTGCCTGCAGGGCTCTGAAGCCTCACCCGACCCCGAACAGGACTGCAGCACCAGCCTACATCATCCCTGTCCCCATCCACCTCTCCTGTGCCATTTTCCAGCAGCCATAGGCCAACTCCTGGGCAAAGCCAGCTGGCACAAGGCATCTGCATGGGGAGCACTCCCTCTGCTGGCTCATCCTGCCTGCTCTTACCTGGCACTAAAACTGGGAAGGCTCTGGGATGGGGGTTTTCATCTGAAGGGTGAGTTCAGCATGTGATGATGATGCTAATACCAGTAGTATAATAGTTACATTAATTAGAGTAGCAGCAGTGGTAGATGAAGAGAGAGAGCAAGTGGAATAAGACTAAGCCAGACTAGGAGGAACCTGATCTAGTTGAAGATGTCCACTGTCATTGCATGGGGGTTGGACTAGGGGGATGGCCTTCAAAAATCCATTGCAAGCCAAACCATCCTATGGTGAAGCTATAAATAAAAAACAAGAATAGGAAACAGAAAAAGAAAATAAGATAAACAGGAATAGGAATAAGCACAATAAAAATTTGGCTCATTACAGGGAACAACAAAATTAAGAAGAGAAGAAGGATAGCAAAGAGAATAAGAAATCTGATCACCTCTAGTGGCAGAAGAAAGTTTGAGTACAAAGAATTTGATTCTAGAGTGAGCTAGACTTTCATGCTAAAAGAAATTTTTCTGTTATCCCCCAGTGGCCCCTGGCTGTGGCCAGGCCTGTTCAAATGCAGACTTTTCCAGGTAAAAAAGCTCAATCTAAGCACAGGGCTTTGAGCTTGCCACAAGAAAATGGGATTGTGTGATCGTGGGAACGGGGTCTGCACTTGAAAACTAGTATATTACATATCCCCTGGGTGTGAAAGTTCTCTGTGCATCATCCAGTTGAAATGTTCAGACCCAAAACAGCTACCACAGACCAGGTTCATTTCAGTTTTAGAGAGGAATTGCATACACCCCTTTAGTGCAAATATTTCCCAGCACTCAAGAGCCTTCACCCCACCCATGTCAGCTTTCTCCTTGGATCTTTCACCAGCAGCAAGATTTTTCCCATGTGAAAAACATGCTTGAACTTGTAAAGTAGAAGAAACTTTTCTGAACACAGGAGCTGTCCCTCAGCTCGCTGGAGAGAGGGATGCCATGTCGAGGCACCCTTCAGGAGCAGCTCCAGGGTTGCACTGTGCCAGGCATTTGTTGGTGGGGCATGCCCTGGGGTCCCAGAGGGTCCAGCAGTCTCATGTTATCATCATGTGCAAAAATCATGACCTGTGCTTCCTGATCCCAGCAGAGCTGGCACGGAAGGGGGCTGCAGCCCAGGAGTGCTTGGGCAGTGGCCAGCAGCTGGGAATGCCTTTGGCAATCTCCTCCTCACCCCACCAGCTCCATGTGTCCCTTGTGGGGGACCAGCAGGAAAGTACCATGGAGTCTGCACCCATCACTAAAGTAATTTATGTGGACTGTTTTGCTGGATGTATCAAAGTTTTCCCTTAGCAGAGCACCCTAGAAAGAGGGAGAATTGGCAGGGACACGCATCGCTGTGTGCTGTTTGCTGGGCAGGGTGGGACATTGGAGGGCAGAAATACCATGGCCCTGCCATGATCCTCTTGGCCTGTGCTTTCTAGGCCCAGTATCACTGGAGCTCCAGGCTCTTTTCCTCTCTCAGCCCCCAGAGGAAGCCAAATGCCATTCCACTGCTGGGCCTGAGATGCCCATCACCATGGGTGGTCCAGATTGGAAAGATGTAGAAGCTGCAATGTTGGGGCCCTGCCAGGATTGCCTTAGCGGGACTTTTCCAGCCCCAGTTTTCCTGGAGATGTAGGCTCCTTTACTCTCTCAACCCTAACCCTAACCCTAAACCTAACCCTAGGCCTAAAACTAACCCTAATGGCAGCTTGGCACTGTGGCAGTCGTCTTTATTGCCATAAGTATACAGATAAAAAAGTGTTGAGCTGGCAATGTAGCACCCTGCCCTGATGCCCTTGCACTGCCATTCCAAGTGCCCTGGAGCTGCAGGCTCTGCAGCCATCTGAACCCTAACCCAAGCCCTAATGGCAACTTACTGCTGCTGCTGAGATCCACATCCCCATGGCTGGATTCAAAAAGTGTACAGTGAGCAATCTGGGTACCCTGCTGTGACAAAAACCCTTCATTTCATGAAAGTAAATAAAATATTGAGATGTCAATGAAAATTATTTCATTATTTTAGCTTCATTTTGATGCACTTCCTTTCTTCCAATCCCATTCCATTGTTTTCACTTAATTCCTTCATGAAAATTCTTAATTTATTGAAATTATTTATTTGAAATTTCAAGATTTCATTTCATGAAATAAGTGAAATGGGGAATCAAGAAATGAAGTGAAATGAAAAGATAGCCAAGGAAATAAAATGCCACAAAATGAAATTGAAAAAATGTGTTCGGGCCTACTGAATGCTGGATGAAAAAACCTCAAAAGGACCAAGCCCTGGACGCACTCCCCCATTTCCAGAAGCTGGTTTTGCTGAAGACCCAGTGCTTGTCCCACTGCATCCTTCACGCTCACACTTCACTGTTCCTATAATTCCTTTGTTTCTGCTGCATCGGCCAAGAAAACTGACAAATATCTTTTCTTAGGAAGAGCAGCTTCTGTGTTAGTCCATAATGATGCCAATCAGCATCAAACCACTCCTCCTATGCCCAGCTTGCCACCTTGGGTTTGGAGCTGATTTCTCTGACACTCAATTATTCACTGTCCCTGCAGATGCCAGGGGTGGCTTATCCTACCAGACTCCCTGCACTTGGCAGGAAAATACACAGCTGACTCCTAGGATGTCCATGATATTAAAAATACCTCTTTGGTTTGTTGTTTTCACTCTAGAAACTGTATTTCACAACAGATTAAAAAAAAAAAAAAAAAGAATTCCAGGTATTTAGAAACATCTTGGTCTTGCTCTCCCATTTACAATAGCAAGGACCACCACAGGCAGCAGTAAAGCACTGGGATAAAACCAGAGCCATGCCAGTCACAGGACTGACATCTCAGAGCACTGGTTTTTTTGAGCATTCAAGAACAGAAATTAGAGCTTTAAAATCTTCCAGCTCCCTTTCAGATGGCTCTTAACTGACCACAATCTCAGACGCTGTTCAGCATTTTCCCACAGACACCAAGTCCCTTGGAAAGCCTGTTGACAGGTCCCTGAACTGGTTGTCTAAGGAGCAGCTAACTGTGCTGACTCTGGAACTCATTCTTTGGGGCAGCTGAAACAAGTGCTGCTGAGCCGTGGAGAGCACACAAATGAGTCCATCTGGTCCCACCTAGTGAGTTATCACCTCTTTGCTTAAAGCACACTGCAAGAGTGGGAAGAACTCTTTTCTGTCCTTGTTACTCTGCTCATCTTTCCTGCTTATCCATCACACTCCTGATCTATTACCTATAGATCTCAAGATCTATTCCCTTTACTTAATTTCACCATTTTAGTATCTTTGTTCTGCATCTGCCAGTTCTGCACTGTGTTTCCCTCCAGCTGAGTGCAGTCCAAACACCCTCCAGGTCTTCTGTGAAATCCTTCCTCACATTCCCTTGTACCAAGGCACTTTGTGGCATCTCTCCATATCCTTGCAACACACTCCAGTTCTCAGATTTGATACTCTTGGCAAGGAGTAATTACTGGGGGGAGAAAAAAGGGATGAAATTAAGTAACAAACCCACTCCAAACCAACAACTGCTGAAGAGGAGCCAGCAAGGCTACCGCAGCAAGGAATGGAGAAACTTTATCCATGCATGCTCCCAGTTGCAATCAGCAATTGCCAGTAGCTTTCTATTAAAAGGAAGAGCGAAATTAAGAATATTTCTGATACATATCACTGCTAATTGATGAAAAATACTGCCTGTGAAAATGTGGAATTTTAATGAAATCTTCATGCCAAAGGCGTTCTCCCTCTGGATCCAGACATGCTCTCATGCTCTGCAGCTACAGCTGAGCTAAGAGACATCTCAGCAGCCAAAGGAATGTCCCAAGCTCCATCCTCCTACAGGAGTCTGACCTGGCAAGTGTGAACTTCTCCAGGTGACCAATGCTGAGCACTTCTGCTATCCCCTGTCTTGAGCAACATTAACTCAGAGCTTCTGCATCTCTCTTGTGACCACCTTATGCTCTAAGGAGGGTCCTTGTCTTGCTCCAAGTGGTTCGGCACCACAAGGGTAAACTACACCCATGTCCATCAGGAACAGAGATGGGATGGGAGCACCCATCTCTGTTCTCTCCTCAGATCCAGGGTTGGGACTGGAAGAGTTTACATGCCTGGACCACTCCTGTAAATTCACAAAAGCTGAAGCAGAGTCAAAACCTGAACCCTGCTTCCCTCCTGTTGTGGTGTGAAGCTCTACCTCCTCCTTGCCTTCCCCCTGCCCTCTTCCTAATTGCTGTCTGTCAAGTTCCACATTACAGCAAGGGCATCGTGTGATTGGCAGACGTTCAAAAGATGCTTTTCAGACCTGGAGTCATTGGCCTGTCCAGGTGTCATTGTCTCCTGAGACCCTCCCCCTCCCACCTGGTTGGTGGCTCACCTATCCTCTCCCTCCCACCTCCCGGTGAGCTTAAAAGGCATTGAAGCCATGCAGTCCTGGTCTGTGCGAGCTGTACTGAGATTCAGAACTGTGTTACCTTGGAATAAACTCTGGATTTAACTCTCCGGCAGAACCCGCTCCCTTTCTCTTCACCATCGCCTGAACTTTTTCCACTAGAGGTAAACTGAGTTTCTACTTTGCATGGGCTCATTCTGAGTGCCTGGCTGCAGCTGCCTGCAAGCTAAAGGTGTCTCTGAGGAGAAATATCCCCAGCAGTCATCTCTAGCACAGTGCAATAATACCCTCCCATCTCAAAGCAGGGCTAAAATCATTGCCTCATCCCTTGCTTCATGCCCAACTCCATGAATATAACAAGTTTTGCAACACAAGTCCATCAAGAGCAATAAAATCCAGGCCACCATCTTGGCTGCAAATAGACTCCAGAGCCCTGATACAATCCCCTGCTCTAATGCCTACATAAAACCATCTGGCTTTTATTCTTTATTGGAACAAATGGTAGAAAGGGATATTACATAAAGAAGGACTTTTATTTCCTTATTTTTTTTTAATTATTTGGCCCCAGAATTTTCTAAAATTATTCATTCTCTCACTTGAAAAGAGGATGCATTGAAAGAGAATATACATTTTTAAAAGCATGCATAAATTACAATATGAGGTGGGCATAAAATGGCTAGAGATTTCAACAACTATGAATAATTTCCATAGTTCTCAGAAAACATGATTCATTGTTGTTACCACAGCTTGCCTATGCTCCAAATGAAATGAATTCAGCCCTCAAAGTTTCAAACTTCAAAGAAATTCCAATGAAGTCTTACCTTCTAAAATAAATCACAATGCTGCACTACCCAAACAAGTGCTGGAGTGAGAAATGTGATGAATCCATCTATTGCTAGGAGGAGTAATTGGGGAAGTTGGTTTAACACAGTCCTTTCAGGGGTGCAAGTGACAGTTCTCATCACCAGAAGTAAGAAACACAACAGGATCCCAATTTCTTCCACTCTGTGTTTGGTGCTGACAACCTCTGTTGCTGCCTGGTTCCACCCACCCATGTGCCACCAACTTCAACTGGGCAGCCCCAAAAAAAGAGACCAGCCACGAGGGACCCCATCTGAAAGTAAGCAGACTAACTGGCAGATATATCCTTCACCCTCATCCAACTCCAATTCACAGCTTGTTCTCCCAGTGCAGGAAAAAGAACCATTTTTTACTGGAGAAAGCCCAACTGCTTGAAATCCCATCCACTAGAAACAACTCAGAAAAAACAAAAATAGCCCAATTTCTTAACAGGAGCATTTCTGAGACAAGAGCTGGTTGGAGTGGCAGATTTGTAAGTAATGCAGATACCAAGGGGAGAAGAGCTCAATACGCAGCATCCAAATACAGCTTCTTGTGGCACTGAAGACCCTGTTTTCATTCTGCCCTTCACCCTGAGTGCTGAGTATTTAAGCTCTTCAAAATACAGCCTGCTTTACAGCCTCCATTTCCATAAAACTTTTCATAACAGATGCCCATTGTGGCCTTTCAAATGATACTCTCATATACAATTTAGAAATAATCTTTTCCTATGCAGCTGATACTGATTTCAACAGATAGCGATCAGATTTCTCTGTTCCATTCTTTCACCTCCTGTACAGTGCCTCTTCCCTCTACTTCAGAATGTGTTTCTCAGGCTTGGTGGCAAACTGGGATTTGGATTAGGAGACATAATTTGTTTAGATATACATGACCCTTTCTTCTCATTAGAGCTGCACTAGGCACATTAGAATTCCAAGCAATTTTGTGCTTGTTTTTTTGTCTGGTTTTGTTTTAAAATGAAAGTTCCCCACTTGAAATTACAAGTTTTGGTAAAATCAGTGACTTGAAGGTTCTGGTCCTGAGCTACTGCTCAGATGCTACAAAGGGGAAAGAAAACTACTACACAACCCCTTGGTATATTCCAACTCTGACCTAAAGCAATTTAAAACCAGACATAATCACTATTTAATTTTTCCCCACCAGACACAATATCATTGTCATTCTTGAGTTACGTCCCATGATTCACCCACCTATGCCAAGAAAACAAAGTCAAGTCTGAGATACAGAAAAGCCAACCTGTCTGACCTCAGTCCATGGAGGAAAGCAGCACAATGGCAATATCTATCTGTGATTGAACAGATAAGAATTCAATGTGGTTTTGGTTGGTTTTGATTGTTTGTGTGGGGGTTTTTGTTTGTTTTTGAATTTACTTCAAATGAGTGACTGGGGCATGTACTGAAACATTACTCTTCTTTCTGCTTATCCACAATTCAAAAAGAGAGCTCAGAGAAGCCTTTCTTAGGAAACATGAATTTTCCAGATGTGCCCATTTATGCTCTGCTTGCACTGTATCTTGAGACATATAGCATGGTAGCAAGGCTGTACTTGCTTCTGTCACTAGATATGATGTGTTAATCTGCCTTGGTAAGGAAGATACAGCTGAACTCACAACAAAACTCACAAGACGACTTTGTTTCCTTGAAAGAAGCTTCCCAAAATTTTCCTTCCAAACAGGCATGACAAAATTAGACAGGGAGTTTTGGTTTTGAATAACAACTAGTTAAACTCCCTTCTAGAACCTGACAGGAGATGGAATGAAAACATGGATGAAAACAATTCTGTGGGTACTTCCTTTCCCTCCTCCTGAATCTGTATTGCAGAGCACTATGCCATGAGAAAGAAAATCAGAGAAGCACCTACATGTGATTCTGACTTTTCTTACAAAACCAAAGAAAGCTTCACACTCCAACTAGCCCTGGCTGTAGATATGAATAAACACTTGAGTCTCAAGCACTTTCTGAGCATCCCTTCAAGGCCTGAATCCTAGATTTCTTTGAAGTAAAACGCTTGAGGGCAACATCCCCCATGCATTTGAAGCTTTGACCTCGTGTTCAGATCTCTCCTCCAGCATGAAAGACTTTCAGGTATTTGTAGTTGTGAGAGAAATTTTAGCACCTCAGTGGGAACTGATACCTGCCTGGCTGAAAAGAGACACTGGGCTGTCACCACAGCAGGCACCAGCTGGGCTGCCCATGAGACACTCCAAGGGAAACACATCAAGTATCAGACCACCCCTGCCCCAGGATTTTACTTCAAACAAAATACAAGTGAACAGAGAAACTGGAACTCGCCAAAAAAGGTTTGTTTGGATGAGATTTTTTAAAAAAGAACTCCTTCCAGGCATTCATAGGACCTGGTACCTGTAACAACAAGAAATCCTGAAAAATGCAGATGGCAGTCCTACTGGTTGCAGTAGGAAGCCTGCAATATTCAGCCATCTACTTGAGGAAGACAAATAGACACTAACCATTTTAGAACCCTGTATACACACAGCATGATTATTTCCAGCTGCAGGACTACTATTAGGCTTTATTCCACATACTATTAATCCCTTTAGAATTATAAAACATACTCCAAGAAAAATTTGAAAGACGAGGCTTTGTAAAAAAACCTCAGAAGCTTAACTGTTAGCCCCCATGGAAAATAGATTCTAGTTTTCAGTTGCTATTCCAAAGGTAGCCATGAACAATAGGGAAACTGTTCATAAAGCAGATAGGCTTCGTCTATACCTGCCAGTATGTTCAGGTGTTGCTTACAAAAACACAGGACTGAACAATCCTGATTGCCAGAACTGCAAAATAATGCCTTCCTTGAAATACTGAACATTAATTCTCTTCCACTTCACCTCCTGGAACAAGTTGCCTCTGCCAGGTCCACTGTCCTTGTTGAAAGCTATTTGTCATACTGAACAGGGGTTCCTGGAAAAAAAAAACTGCTGAGAGCAGAGGTGTAGAATGTCAATCTGATTTTTTTTTTTAAGAACTCACTGTCACACTGCAGTTTTACAAAAACAAATGACTTGCTTACTTTTCCTAGAGGCACGCAAGAAGGACAGTAGAAAATTAAACATCAATATTGAAAGCACTTCCCTGACAAAAAAAAATCACAGAGCACTTCAGATTTTCCAGTACTAGTAAAGAAAGTTCCATAATTAATGATACAAAACCCACCAAAAGGTAAGATTTGAGATTCCTTAATTAGCACATTGTGTTGGTGTATTGCTGAGTCCTCACTGTGGGTCAGCTTACACTCCAGGAGGCTAAAATACAAAAGCTCTGAAGGAGAACAACAGAGATAGGATCTGCAAATTCTGTGGTGGAGCTGAAAAACAATGCCAACAAAAACCTTCAAATGAAGCTGCAGCCTGGAGCACTACAGATCTTTCTCCAGAGTCTGTGAGGGAGGGAGCTACTGGGAGAAACGACCCAGCACAGCTATGCATCGTGCCTCAGTTTAAGAAAGGGATGCTCCTGCAGGTGTGCAGAACAGCTGCCTGCATGCCTGTGGAAGACCTCATTCAACCCCAGCCATCTGACTTCTCTAAAGTTATTTTTTCCAGAAAAATTACATTACTTCAGGAACACAAATGATGGTCGCTTTGCATGTGTGATTTTCCACAAGGGCATTGAACTGGCATTCCATCTGTCTCCCCATCCAATAAGACTCTGTGCTCACTCACTTTGGCACAGCAATTAGATCTCGGAATACTGTGAGACCAATGTATTTTTTGCTGTTGCCATGACAACTATGCTGCTAGGTTGGACCTGAAGCAGCAGCTGGATTGTCCACTGCCAGGCCCTGACAAGTACAGCCCTCAACATTTTTTTCTTTTTTCTTCCCACCTTCTAAACACCTCCTTGGTAAATGCTGTCTATTTACCAAGATTTTAGTAGCTTTATTTTAAGAGACTTACAAACGGCACCCATTTTTCTGCTTCCCAAGAACCATCTCTATCATGAGGCAGGCAGCAGAAATAACACAAACACATATTCCTCCAGTAGTTCACATGATCCCAAGCATGCTGAAAATCTCATTTCCAAGTAAAGGCGGGTATGAGCTGCTGGCATTAGTAAGCTATGCTTAGCTTAGTGAAAGGGTGGCAAGAACTGCTAAAGCTAAGGAAAGCTTCTACAGGATACAAGTCAAACAAAAATCTGAAACATTGTGCTCTACATTTACTCTCTCAAGAAAATCAGGTAAGTTTTCAAATTAAGAAGTTGAAAATAATACTAAGAAACAGCAGCTGTGAGAATGAACTCAATTGAGCATAACATAGGCAAGGAAAAGGGCAAGAATTTTACACAAATACATCTGAGTTCTGCCACTGTCACCTCCTAGGCAGGGAGGTAACTGCTCCATTTTGAAAACGTTATGTTCCTATCCAGTGCATCATTTGGCCAAAATTTCAAATGCAACTGAGATGACAGGAGAACAGGAAAAAAAAAATAAACCCTTCATATTTCAGCTTGTTTTTGCAGTCATTCATATTTTATACCATCCCGAGTATTAATATGGACATTACAGGAGTAAACAAAGTGTACTATGGTATCTTGGTATCATTTGTTTGATAAAAACACTTGCAAGTTTCTGACAATTCTTTTACCACCACTAAAGGACGCACACACAGACTGAAAAAGAAACTAAAAACAAAGATTACCTAAGTTTCTAACTAGCTTTTAAGAGGAAGTCCAGTTTGCTACAGAAAGTATAAGCTCCTTTCAGCTCACACTGCTTCCCATACTCAGCTCTTGCTCACCTTTGATTAATACTGACATTTATCTAAGTTGTGTAAGTTATAAACCATCATCACTACAAATCCAGGGCATTTTGGAAAGCAATCTAAATGATCAGCAGTATTTATTGCAAAACAGCTTCTCTCTTTTACCATTTACAGGTGGACAGTAAAAGTAAACACGCAATGAAGAAATAGAACATTCATGTGACACAAACTGGTTTAATTAAACTGTAAAGGAAAACAATATGCAGGAATAAAAACTCCAGATACATAGCACTTAATTATGAAGCTGTTGCTGATCTTGGAAAAGCATTTGAGAATCCATGACCAAACATTCAGACTTAAATTCTGAGGGAAAGGGAGGGAACAGCCACGACCTACCAAGTCCTTCTGCACTACTGCACATAAAACTGTACTACTTGATATATTTTTCCATGAACTTTTTGTGAAACTCTGATCGCAGAGTATCATTGACGAATCTTTTGTCCTTTTTTGTTTCATCTATCCCCTTGGCACAGTTCTTGAAGACAACATCATCATCCCACCTGAAAACAGAAGTTTTTCATTTCAGTAAGCTTGTATGAAAATTAGGTGAGATATACAAAAACATATAAATAGAGTTTGACCCTCTGACAGAACAACTAGTCATCAGGATTAGATTTTAGTCTTTCAGAAAAGATGATCTATTATTCTACCCCAAGCTATCTCCTACACACTTGTGACAAGATCTGAGGAAGGAAATAGAAACCAGCTACAGTGATAACACTTTCTGACTCTGAAGAGCGAGAGTCAGCAAGGTGATGGGTGCCACCGAACAGACTGACAGTACCTCCTTTTAACTTTGAAGTTTGCCTGAGGCTGTGCTGGCCCAGTGAGGTTCAGCAGTGGGTTACCACTCAGGATGTTCTCCATCCGAATTCTTTCTTCTTCAGCCTTTTGCTCTTGCTCCTGAGAACCAGAAATGGATATATTATTTTTCTAGGCCACTTTTCTCCTCTAGCTGGTAGAGATACACATTATTTAGCTTTGAACACTCACACAGATGGAGCTTTAATTCTTAGCTCAGATTTTTCAGAGTGTTTGGCACTTGTATATGAGGAGATTAAGGACAGAAGCAGAGATACTCTACAGAGCTTGACTTTGCTAATAAACTGTCAAACAAGCAACACGCATATCGGCTCTACTTAGCTCTGATGCGCCATCAAATATTCAGGTGAATTCTACCTTTACCATATACATATTTATTATATTAAAAACTGTACACACATTAAAACGTTTTCTTTATCCTCATGAGAAAACACAGTACATCATACAATATTCAGTAGGCAGAAGAAAACATACAGCATATTAAAACTTCTCTATTTTCAGCAGCTGTTTGGATTTTACAACTACAACTTCCCTAGGGACCAATTAAAAAGAATACTGAGAACCCCACAGTGAAATGAACACAGGATGTCATAAGACTATTTAAGAGTTTCAATATTAAGAAGCAGACAAATTTTCTTGCCCTTATACTGTCAAATGCATATAACTCAAGCCTAAGTGAAGCAATGCACTACAAGTAACACAAAGTAATTTCACTGCCCACACTTTCAAGCTCTGTTAGCACATCTAGTGACTTAAATGTTTACAGACTTGAAAATTACTGTTTAGTATTAATTTTACATATTTTTCCACAAGCTTCCACAAATTTTACAGGGAGTGTTCTTTGATGAAAGAACTAGTAGGAAAGAAAGTAATTCTTTAAATTAGGATGACTAAGTAGGTTTCCTACTCTGAAGTATGGTCTGAAGACAATGAATATGGTTAAAAATGGTTAAAAAATGAACTGAAGCTTCATTAGCACTGCAGGAAAATCAAACCATCAAATCACTTAAAAATTATATAGACTAAAAACAAAGAGATCATGAGGTTAGGGTTTTTACCCAAGCTGGGGAAACAAAAACAAAAACAAAACCAAACAAACAAAAAAAAAGCCTGCAGAAAATTAATTGCTGAGGACTTCTACAGGATCCCAAGAGAGGAAACAGCTTCCTTGCTGCTGGAGTTAACAAATTTAAATGCTAAATGTGATGATGATGCTAGCCAGAGTTCCCTAGCTTCAAACATTCAATCAATACTAAGTTATTTATTATGACCTATAATTTACAGTATTTTTGCATTAAATTGATCAGGCATGTAAAATTTTGGATGGATGCCCTATCCCTGGAAGGGTTTAGGACCAGGCCGGATGGAGCTCTGAGCAACCTGGTCTAGTGGAAGGTGTCCATGCTCACAGCAAGGGGGTTGGAAGTAGATGACCTTCAAGGTCCTTTCCAACCCAAATCATTCTGTCATTCTATAAAATTTTCTTTTAAAATACCTCAGCTTTCTTAAGAACATGGATTCAATGGACACACAAATAGCAGATGATGCAGGATCACTGGTAAAGATTTTACTTTTCAAAATCTACTCAAGTTTTAGTTATGAAAAAACACCTACCATTACACTGCTTCTCACAAAATGTAGAACCAGCTGCAATTAATTGCCAGTGGGATGGGAAAAGCTCCCCAGAAGGGCAAATTGCTCAAAAGCAAAGCACAGCTTCAAGACAAGCCCTGTAATGCCCTTCTTAACATATATGCCTTGGAAAAACTTGCTCTTTCCTGCTACTGTATCCATGGAGCTTTAATACAAACCACAACAATTAGAAGTTATTAACACAAATCAACTGAGGTTTTAAATTTTCAAACAGCTCTAAATTTAACATTTGCAGTCCGACTTCTGTTATTATCACCCCAGTAAGTATGGAAACATGGAGAACAAAAATATTTGATATGGAAAAGCAATTTCCTCCCATGTTAGAAATATAAACTCAAATTATACTTTTCTCTGTGGATCAGAGACAAGAAATGTACGCAGCTGCTTAAGCACAGAATGCCAACCTTTGATTTACCATCTTCCTTCCACATAACATGGAAGATCCAGGAGCCATGAAATCCCATTTACCACAGTCTGTTGCCATGTGTTCCCACCTGAAGTCCAGCAGCCCCCAGATTTTTGTAGAGCACATGCATGCAAAGCACTGTTTTGAAACCAAGCAAAATCTTGGATACTGGAACAAGCAAAAACCCAGTACTGATCTCCAGAAAGCTCCCAGGAGGTGATCAGATACTGCTTATGACCATTAGCAAATTTACAGTTGGATGCAAGAATGTGAAGTTTTCTCTGTGTGGTCCAAAATGAGGTGGGCTCTGCACCACTAACTTTAATCTGCAATGCTCCATTAAAAGTGAGGCCCTGAAAACACAACAGGCCAGGGAAAAACACCAAGAGCAAATGAAAAGGCTACAAACCAAAAATTCCTAATCAAGAGAAGGCAGCACTACTAAAACCATTGTAAGAAATTAATAGTCCTTTATTGAAAAATGGCTCTGTGGAGAGAACTTGTTCCAAGCTTCTATATGCAAACAGATGCAGCAGTTTCTCATTTTAGAGCTGGAGTCCGGGTGAACTCTTCTGAAGGTGGCAGGTAGAGCACAGACATTAACTTCAGCCATGATTCAAAGTTACTGAACCTGTGCATCGTGCATGACCTTTTCTGAAGCAGTCATTACTATTTAGGTTTGGGTTTTTATGATGCATGAAAACGCATCCACACACCACTGACATACAGAGAACTACAATGCACTTCACATATGATTTTTTTTAGTGGTCAAAAATCGACTGGAGTCAGCCAGCACCTCTTCAAGAAGAACTGCAGCTCCTCTTCCCTCCCTTTCCCCATTTCAGATTTAATCTCATCAATTCCTACAAAGCAGACGACTCCAGCACTCTCCACCATGCATGAAGAGAAGCAAAAAGCACTCAGTCATTTGAATGGCAAATATTCAGAACCACTAGAGAAAGATAAAGCCAATATTAAGAATCATAAAAAACAGGCATACAGTACTCCCATGTACTTCCTACACACAGATGCACATTCTAATTTTCTATACTAAGATTTCTAAAAGGCATGTTACACATCACCCTAACCTTTATCTGCTTTGATATAACCCACATAATATTCTTCAGCCTCAATCAGCCTAACATAGTTTTCTAATAACAAAGAAAAGCATTAAGTGACAAAATGTGATGATAGAAAAAAAAAAATCAAAGCTGAAATAACACTTTTAAGAAGTGTTATACTACAAGCACTAGTGTAAGACTAAAAGAGGGATTTAGCTCTGGATTAAGACACCAACAGCTGGACATGGTCCCAAAGGCACCTGAGCTCACATCTTGGCAGAGACCTAGAGGATACTAGAGGGAGCCAAGACAGCTTTTAGTGCTCACACTAAATTAGTGTGAGCACTAAATTATGACACAGGAGACCAACCACACTCCAGGCTCTACTGACTGCATCTCCACTGCACCACCATGCAGGCTATGAGACACAACTTGTACACTGCCCCAACAACTTGGCTTTTCTGGCTCAACTGAATTCTGTCTACAGCTGACTATTGCTAGCAAAAAAACTGCACTGGCTTAAGTCAACTACAGTTGCAGAGGACTGGGAAGTGGCAGATAAAATAAGTGGTAGAGACAATCTTGGGAATTTCTTTCCTTAGCATATCTGTTTCTGACTGCAAAGGAAAGAAAAACATCGTTACCATGTTTATTTTGAGCATAGTTCCTACCCTTAGCACAGAGCAAGATTACTTTTACAGAAAGTGCTGAAATTCCCCAAATGACTCCACTGTATAAAAGTTATTTATCCTACTCAGTTTTTATAGATGTTGAGCAGCTGAAAGAAAACCTGAAATAGCAAGTTTCATCGAAGGCTGAAAAAAAGTTAAGAAATATAAACTGCATAACCTGATTTAAATGGTAATTTTTGAATGACAAACTATGACAGCACTGCCTTTAGCAGCAGGGAATGAAATTCAAGAATGCATAGACACACCCCAGTTATCTGACGCTGTGCAAGTTACTAACTCTGTGCAACACAGAGATTCAAATAATTAATTAAAACTTCAAAAACAAAGAGCACCAAGTAATCACAATGGCAGTGTCCACACACAGCTTTGTTATGATTTTGTCCACAAGGAAAGGGATGTTACCACTAGTTCTTGTCAAGGTTTAAGGTGTTCCTGGCATGTCACAAACACTGAATGAAGAAACATACTCTGCCATGTGCTTTTGCCTTTTCACTGAAATTTTCTTAATCACTGATTTCATCTTCTAGTTTTAGTCAGACCCTTGAGATTTAAGTGAAAAGGTTAATAGATATCATGACTCATTTTCTGATGTATTATTTGAAAGCCTGTGACATGGCTAAAACAGGGGGCAGAGCTAAGATTTACTCTGACCACGGGTAAAGTAATATATTCAGTTATAGAGAAACTTAGTGAAATAAAACTGTTAAGAAAAATTAAAATTTTTTCTGCTCTCAGAAGCAAAGCAAAGAATGACTGGATATTAAAACAGGCTTGCCAGAACTGCACACATACATTCAACTGCTCACTGGTTTGAAGTTTCTTTTTAATTTTTTCAACTTACTTTCTAAGGAAGACTTGAAAACTGAAAAAGAAGAGCATTGTAAAGCTTAATTTAGAATATTGAAATGTTTCCTGAAACCCATCTGTGGATGGTTAACACAGACACTGATTTAGTGTTTGTACAGTTTATACAGACCTAGAATAATTCCACAGAAAGGGCTTTCAAAACTAGAATTTCCTGGTCAGTTTAGTGTCTACTAGAAACAATCTGATATTACAATTGTAGAGGAGATGTCAGGAGGACTCCCACTCTCAAACAATTTTTTAAAAACATTCATAGTATTTATTTAATGATTCTAGATAACTTCAGGGAACTAAGCATTTTGAGAAGTTAACAAGCTTTGAGAGGAACTGTTTATTTGACTGACAAGCCATTAGAATCTCTTAGACTCTAATATTGTCAAAATTAGATTTAGAGGATTTCTATGGAAATTTGCGATACCTATATGGGAAGTTAACAGAGAACAGGATGCCCTGTAAAAAGCAGATTCTCACATTTTGGTTTTAACTGCTATTTCAGCACATATGCATTTGGAAAGAAGCCCTTCTTGTTTAATGGCAACTCAAATAATGGACGCCAAAATGATGGTGAAGACTACTAACAAAAATACACTTTACTCTAAATGAAGTCTCAGAAGTAATTGGACCAGCATTTTAATAAATCAAAATAACTAAAGTATCAGAGAAAAATCTACATATGGCACAGGTTTGGGATATATTACAGTAGTTTATCCACTTAATCTTGTTAAGACCCTGGGATGTTCCAAGAAGATGACAAGAAGAGACACATTAATCTGTCTGTGTAACAATGGGGTTAGAGAATGATGATCAGTGTGAAGAGGGAACAGGCATTCACTCCACAGTTTCTCTTTGCCTGGCCACTGGCTTACCAACATTATCTACCTGGGACAGCAGCATTTCAGCAGGTAAAGCATTCCTGTACCTGGATTTGGATTAACAGCAACTGCACAGCTAAGACTTTACATAAAATGCTATCCTGAAGTCATCTGAATTATTAATACAAGGTTACTTACAAAATTAGGTCTAAATCATGGCTTGCAGTACATAGTAACATGAAATAACATGCACCTTAAAGGAAAAGGATTTTATATAAAATAACTCTAAAATGCTTAGCCAGTAACACCTTATACCAAAGCCGTGGAAAACAAGGCATAAGCTAAACAGACTGCACACTAAAGCCAACAAACAGAAGACTTCTTTCCAAAGATGACCCTTACCCCTAAAGACTCCTTCCAAGGCTGTGGCCCACTCTGGCTTTTACTTTTTCCATCAAAGTAGTCTTAGTTTCCTATTCCTCAAAAAACCACAAGAAAATAAAGTTCCAGGTACCTGTACAGAACACTCTATTTATTGAAGATGCCAATTTTAAAGAGAGACTACCTGTGAACACTGCAGGTCTAGATTCTGAGTCTGCAATAGTGGGCACTACTGCAAATAAAAAACACGATTTTATTCAGTATGCATGCAGCACTGGACATTACAAGCCCTGCTGCTGGGTAAGGAGAACATCCATGAAAGTAACATATAATACCTGTAAGAGACAGCAAAACAAAACAAGTGCTATCCCAAATACTTCGTGGCTTTTAGCACCCTCTAGTGACAAAATTAGAATTTCAGAGAGATGATATTCTTACTTTCCACTCAGGATAAAAGAAGCAAGCACTTGGCTATCCGAGTTGCAATTTACTAACTTATTTTCCTAATGCAAGTTTTCTACACTGAAATGCGACAAGTTATGCTGTTTAATCTTGATGCATAACTTCAACTATCAAGCAAAGTGGAAAATCCACACAGACCTACAATTTCATTATAAGAACTATGCAAGGACAACTGAAGTCAAAATCTTTCCTACACATGGCTACACTTAATTTGTAGTTTAGTACATTTCACATAGGAATACACGGTCGAATTGCTGACAGTGTTTTTAAGTAATTTTCACCATGTTGTTACTATAAAAGACAAATTCATTGCTTCATGATGTGCCTCAAATGCCTAGATAAAGACACAAGAGATGCTTTCAGACATCCTTTAATGCAGAAGACTCTCACAGGCCAGATGGGCAATCAAGTAGCAACAGTCTTGTACAGCACAGCTTCTGCAATGAAGCAGCAGGGTACAGCTTTTAGCCTTGCATACTATTCAGGTGCAAAACTGCAGAGCTCACTCGTTTTACAGGCCTTGTTGATTCTAAAGGTAAATTTTTATATTGTTAGGCAAGAACAGGCTGACAACTACAATGCTGCCAACAGCAGCTAAAACATTATCCTCTCCTGGTGTCTGCTGGAAGCTCAGCCCTGTTCACTGACAGCAAAGCATTCATGAAAAACACTACACTATGAATGTGTATGTTAAGCTATAGGAAAGGCTGCAAGTAGTTCAGAGGCACTAAAACATTATGTTGTCAGAACAGCCTTTGATTAGTGTCCTTATCAGCATCTAATGTGTTTATTTAGCATGTTCTAAAAAAATACCTCAGATAAGTTTATACACAGGTGACGGGTGGCTTGGTTTTCTGACAGACTTTTTGATGGTTTGGGGGTTTTGTTTTGTTTTACACTAATGGAGAGTATACCTATAAAAACATACAAAAGCACTCCAGGTGAAGGAACCAAAGTTTCACAAAAGCACTAAAATTATTTAAGCCCTACTCAAAAAGAGAAAGCATTTAGTAATAAATAAGAGCAGATGAGGAAATGCTGCACACTTCCACTGCTTCTGTTGCACCACCAGAGGAGAGTGTTTCAGCAGTGCAGATGAAATACTTGGACTCTAGACTCTGTTGCAATACAATGTTAGAACCAGTACCCAACACAAACCTAAAACTTGTTAAGTTTGACAACACAAACCACTCCCAGAAACTAGTCCAAACTTCCAGTACCTAGAAGTCAAATCAAGAGTTAGGAATTTTGTGAATGCACTTCATCCCAACAATCCATCTTACACAAGGACCACTAGCATAGGATTGAGTCCCACTCACAGGAAAACATCTGTAACTACAGGGACTTTCCTCCCTCTTCAATGGCAGAACATGATATAGAGAGAGAGAGATTATAAGAGAGGTATGAAAGCTACATGTGAATTGAGTTTCTGAAAAGACTACTGTATTGTCATTGCTGTTATTTTGCAGAGACAACTGTCAAATGAATTTGCCTGTGTATAATGACATGAAAATAGTTCTGGTCTTACAGTTCAAACTGGTGCTCCTTGCAGCACCAAGGCTGTAAAAGGACAACTACTGCATAAAACCTGCAGCCATAAGAAGCAGCACCAAAAAGCATAAATAAATAAAAATACTATTTTCATAAATAAAAATAGTATTTCTTGTTTCATACAAGCTAGTTAACAAACAAAATTACGCTGGATTGTATGCAGCTCACTAATGCCACTATATCCTTTGATATGATAGCTGAGTGCAGAAGGCTTACACATGAAATCAAGATTACCTTGACTCACTCCCTGTACAAAGTGTAGGAAAAGGGAATAAAATGTTTCAGAGAGTAAAATGTTCAGTATGTCTTATATAGAAAAAAAAAAAAATCAATAATTATTAGACAGAAAAACAAATCCATCATATCTGAGAGGAGGTCTGAACAGCACTTTGTTTACCAGTTCTCACTCATCCCAAGTACTTAAGGCACACCAGTTTTAATAGACATTAGCTCACAAAAAAAACAAGTGCTTTTTAATGTGTGAGATTTTACCTTTCGAGCTTGTTCTTCAGCTCGTTCTTTCTTGATTTTTTCCAGTTCAGCCAGAAGGGCTGCAGTGTCATCGTCATCACTGTCTTCCAAGTCCTCATCTTCATCATCTTCCTAATAGTAACAAACGGAAAGCAAGAATCAGCTTGCTCACTTAATTTAATAAAAAATGGCCCTGGGCTGCCCAGCTAAGGCTACAATTTGCTGCTGGCTGATTTCTGAAATACTTGGGTAGCAACAAATACAATACAAATAGGGTTTTTGCTCTTTTATAGTAAAGTCAAAAGAAAAATGTGTTTGTGCTTTTGGGATAACTGGAATTAAAAATGCTATGTAATTGACAGACTCTAGAGAATGAGTGCCCTCAGTCACTCTCTAATCATTGTGATACAAGTCATTCTGTGTGCCTGATTAACTTGTCCAGTACCGCTGGAACCAAAAACCACAGGATTACAAAACCCAGAGCTTATTGTCAAGCCTTTGACTTAACTCCTAGATATCAGCAATAAGAAGCACAGTCAGAGGCAAGAATTAGTGGCTCATGCAGACTGTCATTTGCAAGTACCTCAACAGTTCTACTCTTGGGGAATTCTTACTGAGCCAGTGGTAATTCCCCATACTGTAAGTGGTATTTTTGTGCTTTCCAAGAATACCATTACAGCATGGATCAGAATCCTCTGAACCACTCTGGACTTTCACCACAGTACAGAAGCTGTAAAAGGAAAACATGTTGGAACCTGTCTGAAATATTTAGGCAGCCAAGAAGTACATATAGCATTAACAGCAAATCCTTAAGGCAGGGTAACAAAAGGGAAGAAGACAGAAAAAAAAATACATACATCAGTAAGAGGATCATCTGCATCAAGATTTGCCGCAGGAATCTGGTCTAGCCGAGGCTTCTTAGACACAGAAGATGATGTTGTATGTTCTATGGTGTAAGAGTAAAACCAAAAAGTGTCTAAGACATTTCATTTAACAGCATCTAGTGTCAGAAAGCAAAAATCTTCACAATTTGTCTTGCATTAGAGTAAGAGAAACAAGCTTATGCTTACTTTCCCCTCACTTCTCAGTTATAATGCCCAGGTTAATTCCTCCCCCCAGGAAGCCTCAAGAGCAGCAACAACATCCCAAACTTACAGTTTGGTCTCCAGAAGTTTTTATAAGTCATTATTATTTCAATCAGAAAAAAAACCATAAAAAACAGATGTGGAGAAATATTCTTATTACATATATCCAACTGGAGGGTTCCCATTTAGGATGATCCCAAAGCATTACTGTTGGCTAGTTTGGTCCAAACAACATCTACTTTCTTCTGTGAATTTGAAAGCCATGCAATAGCTTCACACCTAAACCTAAAGTACAAGAGGTTGTACTTTAATACTAAAAATTAGAATTTCTCAAAAGGCTCTTTGATTTTGTTATTACTTCACCATATGTGAAGCATACTTTCAAACAGATTTATTGTTACACTGGTGCTATAACAGCAGAAGATGAGTCATTACTCTTTCTCCTTCCCGTCTTGCTCATCCAAGTACAAAATAAAGCCCTTTATCAGCTGTACACACTTGTTGCCAATTCATTACAATTATACTGCATCAGCTGGGCATGCTTTTCTACAGGCTGGCCTAGATTTCTGCTAGCATGAAGCCAGCGTGAAAGCCAGTGGACATTCCCTTGCAGGTCAACAGCCCTGAACTATCAGGCCAATACCTTAAATTCTACTCTCATGACATGCTGTCTGCAACTGCAAACTTCTTACAACACCAAATTTCATGCAAGAGCAACGTTTCACAAAGGAGTTAGATTTTTGTTTCTTGGTTTTTACCTCTGGTTGGTCTGTCTCTGTTCTTTTCTCTGGCGGCAACGCGTTCTCTCTCCTCCAGCTCCCTTCTGAAATCACGGTTACGCACCTCTTCAGGAGCATCCTGAGTGGTCTGTCTAAAACAACAAATCAGGAGAAAGCCTGAAGTTTGACACTCTGCAGCTGGGGGCAAGTTTTTCATGGAGGCCAGTAAATCCTGGGCTGAACAGATAAGGATGGGGAATAAGAACTGGGTTCCATGCAAATGTATGTTTATTCTCTCTTCAGCAGAGCCCTCCTGTGTATGTATGCATTGCACACACAGACCTGCCACACCACACACCCCTGCTCCTCCTGGTGGCTCCTGAATGGATGAAAGGACCTTACTTAAATTCCTATGAAACAGGATGGTAACATCTGTCTGTATTTCACTATGTTGAAATGTTCTGTTCTCCAGCAGTCCAATCCCAGTGTCCTAGCAGACATCTACAAACATCATGGTCACCTTTCTTCATTGTTTTACCACAACAAGCTGCTCCTGCAAACCCAATCTCTAAGGCTTACAGATAAGACCAAGACTAGAACATCCTTTCCATGAATCTTTTCTTCTCCGTGAGCACAGACCATGACCAATAATAAAAAAGTTGGGACAACAGGCAAAACACCTTGTAAATACATGTCACCCCTCTTTTATACAATGACACACTGGCAAAAAGCAATGAACTACATATTTCTGAGCCAGATTAAATTCCACCTAGAGGCTGCTGAAATTTTTGTGGATATCTTGAAAAGAGCTAGTGAATAAAAACAAGCAGCAATTGCTTTTGGCTCTCTGTGAGCCCAGTGCTGGAAGTAAGAGCACCTGGAAGAAACCCAGGTGTGAGCCATTATAAACACATTGTGTGCACAGCCCAAAGTCTTTATCATAAAGCCTTTAATTTGCTTTTGTAATTTAAAAAATGAATTTGGAGTCATTGTTAGAGCTCCAAAATTTCCCCAAACCCTGTGCTACGCACACAAACATGAGTGGGGTTGAAATACTGGACTTTTCCTGCAGTGATACAGTCCTGGCAACTTAACAAAAACAACTTTTTATAATGTATTTGGAAGGAAGAACAGAAGACACTTGATGCTCCCTCCATCTCTCCCTCTCACACAAAAGGAGGGAATTGAAACATATATTGTATATTCCGGCCCCCACAGACTTCTTCCAAAGCAACAGACTGGTGTTACAAACCACACTTTTTTTGCAAAACAAACCACCAGGAATTTTCCCCATAACAGCAAAACACATTTGACAGCACTTTTTGTGTTGCTTGTTTTGGTATTCTCCAAAACACTCAGCTCCCTTATGAATACATATTGTTGAAAACAAAAGGGGCAGGAGAGAAGAGGTGGCAGGGTACATATCTACACAAAAAAGAGCATAAGTAAAACCTTAACAGTAATTTCACTGACAAGAGTAACATCAATTAGATAAAATGAGCATTTTTAGATTGACACATTTAATTTAAACTCTATCATGCTGACTCCAGGTTTTATTTACTCTTTCAAAAAGATAAAAATTTATTATTAATTTCAAACATATGAAAATATTCCCAAGATCACATTATCTTTCTCATTCGTTAAAGAAATTTCTTCTCCCAGGACCTGCATAAACCATCTGCAGCTTAACATCACCTCTTCCAACACATTCCACTACCTGAGTGCTATTCCATGGCTGCCCTGCCTCCTCTCAATGCCCTCACACAGTCCTTCGCCAAATACATGATGTGGTTTTCCAGCTTTCAAGATGTGCTTAACTTCACTTCTCTCATCCCAACCTACTCTGTAAGTGACAGTGTTCCCTGTGGCTCACCCACAATGCCAACTTACTTTCCACTTCACTGCCCAAGAAGTTCAGTCTCCAATGTTCATCTTCTGATAATTCATGTACATAAACAGCAACAAATTATCACTAAAATTAAACCTCCCCAAATCACCTGCAATGCATTTGAACTACTAGCTCTGCTTTTGAGACTTTCACTTTTAGCCCACTTGTTCAGCCCTCCTGTACAATCTCTGAACCTTGCTCAGTGTCAAGCACATCAAGATGTATTGAGAAAATTTTAGACTATCACGCATAACATAACAGTCATTCCCAGCTTGCTTTGCCATGACACTCAAAAAATGATACTAACCTGTATTTGATTTTAGTATGAGAAGGAAGATCTCTGCTAGAATATTGTTTGGATAGCTGGCTTAAGTCTCCTTCACCTTTTCCTCTTCCTCCTCTTGCAGGTTCAAACGTCGGCCTGGCTGCTGTCGTCATCTTCACTCCTACAGAATCAAGGGATGAAACAAGTTCTTACTACAATTCACAGTGCAAGACACTCCTTAGGAGCTACTCTGCTCCTGCAACTGTAGAAGCAGTGACAAGCCCCAGTGGTAATATACAGCTGGCATACCAGCTGTCATTCAGCTCATGATCATCTAAATTTAAGTAGTGTTTCATTGACAGAATCCATTCAGGTTTCACAATAGAGTCTTTTCCAATATGCTTGGGAAAATGGACACTGACTTAAGTATGGAGCTATGTTTGTAAAGTAAATAACACCAGCCAGGAACTGATCTCCCATCCTTAAAGCAAGCAGTACAGTCTTGTAACTAAGCTCTTTCTCCTCCTGAAAAACCACCCTTTAAAACGACTGCCTACTGGGCTGAGCCCTTCACTACTCCCCAGACCATTGCTGGTGCCACCACCAGGAACGCTGGCTCACAGAGACCACAGACCACAGTGTGCCTAGGATGGTGCTGATCATTAACCACTGAGGAACACCAGGCAACATCAACAAAGCACAAGGAAAAAAGCTTGGATTAATGGAGAAGTCGTTACCAGCTCTCCCCTAGAAACTGCAGGAACTCAGCATGTCCTAAAAACCAAACTGGCAGATGCCCAAATTTCTACCATCAGTTCCTCTGTGACTAAGAGCGAATCAGGCTCCAACCAGCCTCAGCCACCCTGGGAGCACACACTGTGTTCAGCACTGCCTGACAGGACCAGGAGACCCTGCAAGCCCAAACCAAGCTTTTTTTGTTAGTTTGTCACTTTGAATGAGAGCACAAAATACCCAACTTCAGCATCAAAATGATAATATAATGTGTGGCCTAAAGTAACATCCCATCAGGCAGAACAGTTACTGCCCCTGAACTACTCAAAAAACAAAATTAACAGAGAGAAACATCTTTAAAAAGAAGTGAGATGGTAACTAGCATTGGCTTGTTAATCAAGGACAGCCAACACTTTTCAGTGATGCTGTACCAGTCAGCTGAAGATCAGTGAGCCATTTTAGATCTCTTGGCATGCATTCTGCCAGACCCATGATCCAAGAAAGTCAGTTGCTCCCATAACTTATCCTGTGCTAATTATATGTAACAGGGGGATCCATAAAATCAGGTGAAGAACAAGATCTGGTGTGGCTGCAGTAGTTTCAGGAAGCATCTGGAAAGCATCCCTGCTTCTCAAAGGTTACAGAATTAACCAGGTTGGAAAACACCTCTGACACTGTTGAGTCGGACCTGTGACCAAATACAACCTTATCAACTAGACCAGGGCACTAAGTGCCAAAATTCAGTCCTTCCTTAAACACTTTGGGGGATAATAGCTCCACTATCCTTGGGCAGCTCATTCCAATGTCCAATCACCCCTTTGGCGAAGAAATTCTTCCTAATGCCCAACCGAAACCCCCACTGGCACAACTTCAGGTCACTTCCTCTTGTCCTGGGAAAAGAGCCCAACCAGCTGACTCCAACCTCCTGTCAGGCACTTGCAGAAAGCGATAACGCTCTCCTGAGCCGCCTCTTCTCCAGGCTAAACAATCCCAGCTTCCCCAGCCGCTCTTCACAGGACTAACTCAGTCTAGATTCAGCTTGGCCTTCAAAGACCCAGACTCAAACTTAAACCTCTCAGATTTCAGAAATATCTGAAGAAGCCTCTCTAGCACTACCAGGAATTATCGGCCAACAGGGAATTACGGAGCTCGGCCTGCAGCTGGATTGCCTTGGCCTTGCCAGGCTGCGCCCTGACTGGGGAATCCAAACCGCAGCGTCAGGCCCGGCCGCAGCCCGGCCCCACGCCGAGCCCGCCTCCCCCCCGATATCCCCTGCCCCAGAGCCGCCTTTCCGCCTTCAGACCCCTCCCGCAGCCTCCCTGCCGCTTTCCCGGGCACTCACAGCGCGGCCTCCTCCGCCCTGCGCGGCCAAGCCCTACACCGCCACCATAATTCCGCCAGGCCCCCACAATGCCCCGCGGCGGGCCATAGACACGGGAGGGCTGGCCATAGAGAGGGGCATAGAGAGCGTATCCGCCATGATGGCGCCGGAAGTGCGGGGGCAGTGGCGCCGCTGCCTCGGTGGCAATGGCGGCTGCGCTAAGGGGTCCGGGCGAGGAGGGATGGGGGTAAGGAGAAGGGAGGGCTGGTAGCCTTGGAGAGGTAACAGGGGAGGATAGAAACAATGGCAGGCGGAGGAGAAGGGACAACCTTGGGCATTCTCTTTATGCGGGGGGGCTGTATTAGGAACATCAGGCTAAGTTTCAGTATAAGGTAGCAAGTCACATCTGACTTGTCCCTGCCCTCTTGCAGAGAAGTCCTTTACGTGGTGTAGATGTTTATACGATAGACTTAGATTGGCTGTAAGGAAGATACCTTTTACTGTGACGGTGTTGTGGCGCTGGAACAGGATGCACGGGGAAGCCGAGGATGCTCGAGCCCTTCAAGTGTCCAGGGCCAGGCTGGACGGGGCTTTGAGCCATTCGACACGGGGGTTAGAACCAGATGCTCTTTAAGGTCCCTTCCAACCCAGACTGTTCTGTGATTCCATAAACATTGCTGTCTGTGTAAAGAAGTCAAAGCACGAACGACGATCACTAAGGAATTAAATTCCCCCTCTTAAAATGCAGCTCCTTCCTTGCGTTTATTGCTCCTTTTAGATGCACTTTATTGTCAGGCTTCTGCCAATCCGCTCTTAGACATATGAAGTAAAAGGCTCTCTGAGGTACCTACAAATGGGCACACACACACTTTCCCGAGTGCTCGACACCCAACATGCAATTTAGGAGAGAGCCCACAAGAGGTCCCACGAATATTGCTGTCCAGGGAGCTACAGCAGCAATGGCAATTGCACCCTTTGCAATCAACGAGCCATCAAAGAAAGCACTTGGAAGAACTGGGCCTTTAGTACAGAAAGAAACCAAATATTTTAAGCAAGTTAAGCTCCACTCTGAAGTTGAATAGTGACAGTAATTACTGTGTCATGTCCTCAGAGCTACGCCAGTCAGTAACCAAGTATCCAGCACTGCATTTTCTCATCTGCAAGCCTCTATCAGCAGCCTGTGAAATGGGTTTATGATTTCTTCCACTACAGGCGGTTTAAACTCAAGATCAAACCTTGCAGAGAAGTTTGGCTTCGGGAAATTGGTGTTGTTGGGCTACAGCTCACAGCAGCCTGAACTGAGTGCATCATTCTGCAATGGTGGGTGTTACTCCTAGATTATGAATCTGTGGACTTTAAATGAAGAGGCACTGACTGTTATGCTAATTTGACTGTCGTGGTGCAGCAGAATGTCATGTTTTGCTCAGTAACATGTCCTGAAGGCAGTGCCTACTGTTCAGTTGTAATATCCATCTGGCAGAAGGTATCAAGTCTTGATTAAAGACCTCCAGAACTGAAGAGACCTCTCCTGCTCTTGGGTTAGAAGAAAAGGCAAGCATTCCATTGTGTGTTAAAAACTAGCACAGTTCCTGCTCTGAGCAGATTGGAAGATTCTTCAAATAGTAAAGGAATAGCTTTGTGTCTTTGGCGAAAATTGTTCCCCAGGGAGCTTCCCTTCCCCTAGACTGGTGTACCAAGATGTGTTTTATGGTGAAGGGCTTGATTTCCTTAGAAGACTTGAGATAAAGAAGGATATTGGTGAAGTGGAGGTGCCTGAGTCCAGACTCCTAAAAATACAAACTCAATTTTGTTGCAAAAGCACCTAACCTTCACAGGTGCACAACGTTTGGGTTTAAAGATCTCAAACCACACAGAGTTTTTCCCAATCTTGAACTCGTTTGGTTTAGTTTAGGAGTATGAAGTTTAGCACCATATTGTCTCCAGGGCCTATCAATAATAGCTGGTCTGTTCCCCAGCTCAAGTGCTCAGAGAGCCTTCATCCAGTAACTATTCTCAGAGCATGTCCACACTCATCAATATCACCATCAGCTTCTCAGTCCCTCTGTGTCACATCACAGAGCTGTTTCCCAAGGGGGGAACACCCTACACATGGAGAATTATTGCCCCACCAGGCAGGCTTTGACATTTAGGGACATTCTCCATGTGTTTTTGACTAGCCAAGCATAAGGGAAGGGATTAAAGATCCACCAAAGTGCAGGGATGTAGAAGGGGACACCACTCAAGTTAAGTGGTAAAGGTGGCAAGTATGAATTCCTGTGTTCCTGGATTCTGCATTGAAATGTCATCAGATAATGTAAACAAGTAGACAATAACAAAGATCTTCCTATGGCTGTTCCAGTCTTTGCTGAGAATTTGGCTGTGGCAACGCTTAGAAAGGTGTTGTGTGCTGCATGGAAAACATGAAAAGCAGAAGTCGCCACTTCCCTTGATCATTTCCTCCAGTGATTAATTATCCTCACAGTTTAAAACTGCACCTTATTTTTAATTTCAGTTGTCTTTGTTTCCAACCACGGGTGCCTTTTGTGCCTTTGTGTGGTAATTTTAAAAGCCTGTGTTCTCACTAGATATTTAGACTTTGTAATCTAGTCTTGCTGCTGCCTGGGCTCTTCTAGTCTTGGGATTGTTTTCTTCCTCACATCAATTATTTGAGGGCTATTTCTTGCTCTCTATTCAATCTGTTGACAACAAAAATATAAAAACTGTTTCAGCATCAGCTCCATCAATGTGAACTAGAGAGATGTAATCACTTTCCTACCACAGCTTTCTATGTGGTTGTTTATCTGAGGATCATGCTGCCCTTTTTACCCACACCACTACACTGGGGGCTTGAATTCAGGTATATGTCCATGGTGACTCTTGAATCCTTCTCAGAGTTGTCATTTTCTGGATTAGAAAATTCCATGTAGTCTTTGAACTGCAACAAATAAACATATTTGGTTGTGTTACAGGCATCAGTCTTAAAAATAAATCCTTTGCTGGTGTCACTGGCATAGTCTCTTAGTGTCCTTTATGGTACCTGTACACATTCTCAGTGCAATTTTGTATTTGCTTGTGGATCACATCAGGAGACCAACATTCTTTGGATATTGCAGTGCTTTAGGATGTAGTGCTGGTCCTTCTCTGAGATCATGGCAAGACTGCAAAAGACATAGTGTCCTGAAAGAGAACAAAAACATTTCTAAAAACCTTGTGCCTGTCTGGAACCTTGTTAATGTTTTTCTCATCTACTTCTTGGCCTGCAGTGTTATGAAGATTGTTTATGTTCCTAATGGACTTTAAAAACTCCCTTTTAGCCTTGCCAGTGTAGGGATTTTTTCCTGTTTCCTGTGTAATTTTTCTGTTCCTGAAATCTTTCAATGTATATTCTTTGGGTTTTGGTTCCCCTTTCTTCCATCTCTAGCATTTCTCTTACTTACTGATTTTCACTGTTTTTTTTTCTGAATCCAGAAAGGCATTTAGTTGAAGCAATTGTAATTCCTGAGTTTTCATGTCTCCCACTGTAGGCTGTCTTCTTCTCACCCTTAAAGTACAGCAAGACAATGTGCAATCTCCTCTTTCAAAGCAGTGCTCTGAAGGTGAGCATTTTCCTCAGCAGGGCAGAGGTTCAGTGCTGGAATGGAAATCTCCCGGCTTGAATGTTCCCCTTGCCTCCTCTTTCTTGCGAGAGCCTGTTTTTAGCTGTCTGAGGCACAGCTTGCATGGCTGATCAGCAGTAAATTGTAAATCCTGTTTCTGCTTTGGAGTGGCCACAGCACACAGCACCGTTTCCTCCCGCAGGACGCTGTGTGCTTTGAAGGATTGTGCCTCCTGCTGGGAAACAGATATAGAAGGGCACAGGGGATTGTCAAGAGTGGAAACTTGGTGCAGGAATGCTCAGCATCCAAACCAGCCTTAAAAGAAGTTCGCGGGAAGTTGCTGTTTCCTTGATTGGAAAAAGAATAGAAGCTGGGCAAGGCCATGACTCAGCTGGTGAGTCAGCAGGGGCTGCTTTCCGATGTTCTGTTCTTTTGCTCTTTGCCACACCTTCCCTGCTGCCTGCTATGGGACAGTAAAGGCCATTTACTGCTGCTTCTCTTTGCTCACAAAGTCATTCCAGCCTGTAACCTCTGCCCTGACGCCTCCCACTGCACCATCTCTCCAACTTTCTGCTTCTGCGCTCCATTCCATTCCATTCCATTCCCTGGGCCGCTGGGATTTTTGTGCCTTCAGTACTCCAGTCATGGGTGCATTTAGCAGCTGCAGACTCTTGCTTTGCAGCAACAGAGACGTGACCTAGATTGTGACCTATTCACCACAGAGGGAAAAGCCCAGGAATGAGCAGAAATTCCCTGGAAGAAAAAACACAGGATGAGAAGCTGATCTGGATCCTCCCCGTGGCAGTGATGACCTGCATCAGACACCGCAGACTGTGGTTCCTCATTAAACGAGCCAGACCAGTGCTGCAGGTCCAACGCACTGGGTTTTGAATGCATCTTCTGTCAATTGTTTCTTCTCTGTCTGCTTCGCCACATGCACGGCTCTCCGCCGAGATCCCAGTGCTTTTCCAGCGTGACACGTGATGTCAGCCAAAAGGCACTCAGGGACTTGGGGAAGGGAGGTGCTGCAGGAAGGAGTGGCGCCCCAAGACACACATAGCTAATGCTTCCTGGACTCACAGTTTTGGATGCATGCTCAGCTCCCTGGAAGCTCTCTTGTTTCTACTGAAGGGATTTTTTTTTTTTTGAGCTTTGACAAAGCGAATAATTTTAGCCATGCACTATTTACATCCAGGCAAGCAGCCAGGACATACCTCTGTCTATGGTTGCATTCACTGTTAAGCAAAAGTGTCCTACTGTTTTATTTATTAACCAAACATTTCTAATAGCCAAGCTAATTTTATCCTTTCCTTAATGCTGGCTGATGATGACTCAGTCTGGCTGGGAGGAGTCTCAGTAGCACAGTGCCCAGATTTTGAAAACCAGGGTTATAGGAGGGAGGGACTGGCTGTCCATGTACCACAGTGGCTCTGGCTTTGAACCTGCTCACTTTACCTCTCCCTTTGTGTAGGTGTGCAATAAGGAAACCAGTGAAGAAATTCACAAGTGAGTTTGTTAGGCAGGGTGGGGTGGAAATGACCTTGTCTCTGTAAGAGTCAGCTGCAGCTATAACTTTTAGCAATAACATCAGGAGCTGGTACACATACCTCTCTGGAAGTTTTTTAATGTTTTAATGCTTTATCAATATTTTCTCTCTGAATCAGTCCTCAGTTTATGTGCATCTCTCCCTTAGCTTTGGGATTACTCTCATACAGCTCCAGGTAAGTGAGATATCTAGTCTAGGCAAATCTTTAGGGCCCTTTATATGTTCAGTGGACAGTAACAGGTTCCTCTGGGAGGTGATTCACTCCCCTACTTGAGCAATCCCAGAAAATCCTGCTCTAAGTTTCATTAGTAATTTACAAAGCAACCAGAAAATGTGGAGTTTACAATGTAAAACTAAAAAGATGAGGTTAAGACAAATGAGATCCTTCTGGATTCAAAATTTCAGTTACTGAAAGCTTCAAGATGCAGGTGAGTACTTCTTGTAAACAGGGCTCTAAGGAATAGTGAACCCAGTGTGGAAGCACAGAATCTCCTAATTTATCTCCAGTCTCCAAACCAGGAATACAAGGAGGAGTTTATAAGAAAAGTGAAACAGCTCTATGTCATTCTGACCAAGTTAAAGCACAATTCAGGTTCCTTTCCAGGAACATCTCAGTAGTGCAGTCCTCAAACCAATTGAAAAGAAGGTCAGCCATAGGATCAATTTCTACTACCTCCAAAGATGCCACACGAATATAATAAGTGTTCCTACCTAAGAGGATTCTAGCTGGTATCAGCCAGCAGTGAGTTCTCTTAACCACTGTGGTAACCTTTAGTTATTCTTAGTTATCCTTTATTTACTGAACTAGCACACTGAGTAAAGGGTTTGGCCAGTAATGAGGCCTCTCAGGCTTTGAGTTTTAATCAGCCACATTGTTTCTTTCAGACGTGGGCAGAAGTGGGTTTATTCTGATTCAGATGGAAACATAGAACAAGAGCTTGAAAAACAATGAAATCCCTACAAGTGGGATCAACCAGGTTGTTTTTATTTTAGTTCTTGATTGCAAATTCACAGTATTTTAGCTGCTGGGGCCTCAAGGGAGCATCTTGCATTTGTGGAACTATGTGAGTACAGAGGGCTGGCACTCAGGAAACTGTTATTTTCTTCCTAGCACTGCCACTAGCCAGGGGACCTTGACAAAGTCATCCCCTCTCCCCAAGTCTTATGCATTTTCCTTTTTATGAAACCACAAATAATGAACCAAGGGTTTTTGCTCTGCAACTTGTAGATGTAATGTCCCATTTAAGTGCAGCCTCTGAAATTTGATTTCCCATATTACCAAGCCCATAGGGCTTTGACATTTAATTTTATCATCAGAACCATCACCTTTCTTTGTGCAAGACTTGTGAACTGGGTCCTGTTGTAGGACTCAGACTAAGGATAAAGCAGGCTTCTCTTACAAGATCAGTAACCCTGACTGAAGCTGCTTACAGATTACACCAGCCTGGCAAAACTTGTTCCCTTCCTAGCTTTTTATCTCTGTTTTGTGATTTGTACAGAAAGACAGGAGGAGTTCAGTTGAAGTTTAAGTGGTTAATACTAGTTAGGAGTATAAAAACACAATTAGCAGAATTGGTTGGTTCAGGATTTCTGGTGCCAATTTCTTCAGCTGAACATTGAGCTCCTTTGTGGGTGTAAGCAGGAGGCCTTGCTTCCCTCCTTCAGGGAAGCATGCAAAATGGGGCATTGCGTGCTCCCCTGAAGACTTGGGGCACACCAAGGAGGGTGTGTGTGCTGCAAATGCCTCTGCAGATCTGCCTCATCTTGGCAAGACACTGCCTGTTTCTGTATCATTGCTATTGAGGATTAGTTATTGCATCCAAGCTTTGCATTTCCCTCCCTTTTCTTGTTCTCCTTGTCCAGTTGCCTGCCACAAGCGTGGTGAAAGCAGACACATCTCACATCTATCCCTGCAAAAATGCACACAGTGAGAAGCTTGACCTCATTGCTCCTATCCAGAACTATCTTACTGTGCCCCTAAATAACTTGGCTTTGCTATCCTTGGAGGTAAAAATTTAAGCGGGAATAGAGGGAGGAGTCCTGGTCCTGTGCAAGGTGCTGCATCCCACTGGTGGGGAGTCCCAGCCACCAGAGCACAGCAGTTAGTGAGCAGCTGTGGAGGGAAGACCGATAGAGCTGGTGCCTGTGGGGGTAGGGCTTGCACAGGAATGTTTGGTGTGTGATGAATGTGCCTCACTATTTACATCTCTCCCCCCCTTCAAGTTTTCATTGTGCTGGAGCCTGCCTACTCCAGCAGCTCCAGCTCCTGCAGTGTTTACCAGCTATGAGCTTGGTAGTCCGTGCTTGGTAGATTTCAAAGCACTTCCCATCAGGTGTAAGGATGCTCAGTTAGGAACACATGGGGTAGTTACACAGGCCTTGTGCTGGAGGGAGGTTAGAGGCCTGTGGTGCTCTCAAGGGAGTTCTGGCTCCTTTGGCTGCTGCACAGAGGAGATTGAGAGCACCATGTCCTGGCACAGGCAGGCTCAGAGGGATTGTAAGCAGAGTGGTCCAGGCTAGACTGTGAGACTCTTCCTCTTGTGCTTTCACTACAGAACTAAAGGGCAGAAGGGGATTCTCCTTCTGATTATTTGTGCAAAGTTCAGTGGCAAGCAGCCCAGGGCAGCAGAACAGTGACCTCTGTCAAAGGCTTTTGCGGGGTGAGGCACTTGAGGCCAAACCTCTTCTGCCTCCTGATGGAAATAAGATCTAAACATCAATTTCCTAGATGCTGAACTGAGTTTGAGAGAGAGAGAGAAAAAGTTACCTTTCCTCAGGGGCTTTGGGTTTTGCACTTGTAATTTAACCTGCAATCCCAACTGCCACCTGTTTGTTTAGAGGTCTAATTTGAGGCCAGTACTTCCTTCCACCCTGCTGTCAGTATGACTAAAAGCACTGCTGCTTTTTTATTTTAGAGGAAATACCCTGCCTGGCTGTCATGCACTGATGCTATTCTGTGAACTCTAAGGCAGAATCTGAGCCCTATATTTGTGGTAGTGACAGGATCCTGGACTAGTGACTGTGTTTTTCACATCTGAATTTCTCCCTAGGCAGTACTGGCCAAGAAGCAGCATATGTGGAAAATATGATATTACATTTATGCCTAGACCAGTTGCAATATATATTTCAGTAGCAAGCCAAGGCCTGAAACAAGAATGGAGAGAGAGCTGCTCATTCTTCTCTCACACAGCCAAAACACTTAATTTTTCATGAACTAAGTCTCTGTGGTGGCAGGAGTACATTAGATCCTGCCTGAGGTTTGTCTGACCAGCTGGATGTGGAGATCCTGGGTTCACTTTAAAGCTGGTGCAGAGACAGAGGCACATCTGGAGGAGGCCACCTCGTCCTCGCCTGGCCGTGTAGAATGATGCAAGTCAGAGCCTTGTGGTGTCTGCCTCTCTGCTATGGCTGTTGGGTTGACTGGGCTCCATAGGGGCATCTCCACTGCCAATCTGAGTGGCACAGAGGGTGCTGGAGCTGGGGAGCAGCTGAAGCCTCATATCCATCTATCAGGTTTGGCCAAACCTTTAATGCAGAACATCTCATTCCTCCTGCTACTCCTTGGTTCCAAAACACAGTGCTGTTTCTGGAGACAGGCAGTCCTGGGTGTGGTTACTATCTTGCCTCTTGATTAGAGGTTCTGGATCCCGCCAGCAGGTTTAGCTTTCTCAAGGGTTATGGCTTTCTCCTTCCCTCTTCTGAAGATGATGCAAGCCTAACAAGCCTGTACCTCTAATTTTCTTCCCACTCACCAGTCTTTTGTCAATGCAGACTGTCAGGAGCTGTCTCACGCCTCGTTTTGGGCAGCATGTAGCACGGCAAGCTCTCAGCATCGACTGAATCACACCGCACTTTTGAAAATATAAAATAAAACAAATAGTAAAAAAATCAATATTAACACCTAGAAGAAAAGCATGTAAGTGGATAACTTCTCTGTCCAAAACAGATTTTAAGTGTGTAAGAACTGTTGTGGCTCTGACTAATTGACAATCTGTAAAACAAAGGCCATTACAGTTGAAACATGAACTCCTTTTTTTTTTTTTTTTTTTTTAATAGTTGTTATCATGTTAAAAAGCATCTCCTAATTTAAAGAATGGAAGTACTGGAGCTTTCAGCACATGTCTAAATAGCTCATTTTGACAGATAATCATTTGCACTATTAAAAACATTGCCTTATACTGCTAATCTACATCCATCCTGCTTTTGCTGTCTAGCATGGGATTGTCATTGTGCTTCTTTTAAGCAGTCTGAAGACTAACAGAGATCTCTCGGGTATGAACACTGTGATAAAATGCCAAAGGAAACAGCCTTTGGATTTTATTAATTTTATTCAATATTTATGCAATGCATTTATACTTCATGGTGCATGGTTCATTTATACTTTACAAGGTGTCTGTCAGACTTACACTGTGCAAGTTTTCATACAAAATTAGAATTTGTCTCTGTGCTAATGGTGTTACCATCCATAGAGCAGTGTGGGTGCTTCACTCTTCCCAGTTGTCACCTTTTCCTCTGACTGTACACTATGGACAACCTCCTCTATAATGTTTTGTTTAAAACTTCACACTTTTTCTCTTCTGAATTCAACTGTGACTCCACTTCAGGGCATCCATTGTCTACTGTGAGTGGACACTGAGTCTGGACAGGAGAAAATGCAAGTAAAGAAGCAGAGGAGCCAGATCAGTCTGAGGCAGTTTGTGGCCTCTCCCAGGCCACCCTTGCTAGTGAGCATCATGGCAGAGTTGAGCAACAAAGCAGCACTGCCAGTGGAAGGCCATTCCTCACCAGCACCAGGGACACCATGGGGGAGGTGTGAAGACAATAGGCAGCAGAGATTGGCATTAAAACCTCACTTTAGGTGGGAATCAAAATCCCAAAAATGTGTTTCTAAGCTCTTCTCTAGAGTTTGTTGTCCTTCTGCCCACCCCCTCCCCGTGCCCTTGAATCTCCTAGTTACAATAGGAAAATTGTTTCACTCTTGCTTTTCCCTGTAGCTCAGTACTGGGCTCCCTTCCCAGAGCAAGTTTTTAAACTGATTTTAAAAAGAGACTGTTTCTCCATGAGACAGTGAGGAGGCAGATGTGCTCTCTGACATGCCATGGCATGTCTGCTGGCACTGTTGTGCTCCAATTCCAAGCTTGGTATGCCTACTGAAACAAATGGTGTCTCTCTCAAGGGGCTGCTTGCCCTTGGAGACATTGCTTTTCTTCTCAGGAGAAAGAGGCAGTCACACACAACACTTGAGTCTCACAGAGGCCATGATAGGAGACTGGCAATCCAGCCTGGAAAAATATTTGGAGTCAAGAATGTTTTGAAAGGCTAGGGTAGAGGGGTCAAGCATGTGAGGGGATAGATTTTCTATTTGTAGCAAGTCCAGTGTCAGTCATGTGAACAGAGACAGGGCTGGAGAAGCAGTGTGGGAAAGAAGACAGACAAGCCTGGCAGCTTCTTAATGGCTAGGGAGTTTGGATGCTGACATGCTTTTCAGGTTTGTTTTGCAGGGAGGTATTCTTCCTTTTGAGGCATTGTTCTTGATGCTTGTTCCTGGTCCTGCTCTTGACCCTTGGAGAACAGGAAGACTGCTCATCTATGTCAGGTCAATGAAGATGGATGTAAACCTTTAATTTTCCTTTCCCCCTATTCCTCCTCATATTTTCTCCTCATTTTCTTACCACAAGAGACTTTCCTCAGATTTCTCTCATCATCTCACTTGACCTGTCACAACCCGCCTCCTGGGTTTCCTCACACCTATTTCCATTTGTTTTCCTTCTTCACCTTTTCTTAGCACCCTAGACTTTCAGGAATGCAGATCCTCCTCAACTCTAATTTTTGCCCAATATCTTCCTTTTCCTGCTGGTCAATACCATTTTCTGGATCCTTACCTCTTTTCTTCCCTTCCTTCTCTCCAACCTCTCTCAATTTTCCCAATACTCTTTACCTCTGGCATGCCTTGCAAGCTCTGTGTCTATACAGTTTGTTGTCTACAGCCTCTCTTGTCTCCCACAACCTCTGCCTGCCACTGAGTGATCAGCTTCCTCATGAAGGGAAGAAGAGGGGCAGGCACTGATCTCTCCTCTCTGGTGACCAATGACAGGACCCAAGGGAATGGCCTGAAGTTGTGCCAGAGGAGGTTTGGTTTGGGTATCAGGAAAAGGTTCTTCACCCAGAGGGTGGTTGGACACTGGAACTGGCTCCACAGGGAAATGGTCACAGCACCAGCCTGACAGAGTTCAAGAAGTGTTTGGACAATGCTCTCAGGCATATGATGTGATTCTTGGGGTGTGCTGTGCAGGGCCAGGAGTTGCACTTGATGATCCTTGTGGGTCCCTTCCAGTTTGGGATATTCTACGATTCTATGATCAATTTTCTCACATGTCCCTTTGGCCACATCACTCTGCATTCTCCCTGGGTTCCCTCTGCTCCATCACATGAATCATCAGGTTCTTGCCTGCACTGTTGACACTGCTCAGCTTATTGCACTGTCACTCCTTGGTGGGTTTGGCTTCAGAAGGCAGCCCCAGGTCCCAGGGCCACACTGCTGCCACAGTTCATGCTGACACCACCAGCTCACACTGCCCACTGCCAACCCAATGTGTATTTTGCCAAAGCTCTTCTGCTTACATCAACAGCCTTTGGGCTGTTTTGAATCTGATCTTCATAGTCCTTTTGGCATCAGCTCCTATAGGCATTGCTTGCTATCACAGCCTATAGGCATCACTCCCTGTGATGCCTATAAAAGTGTCTGATAGCAGATAAGCTACTGCAGCACCAGCTCATCAAAAGCTCTGGCCAACTCCATCTCGCTGTGTTTGAGCCCTCTGTCTGTGGTCCCTTGGCTGAGAATGTAACCTTCCTAGGGCAGGGCAGTCCTTTTGTCTTTATCTTTTCAGCAAGGTGAGTGCCACAGCATGATGATGGCACGAGTCCCTTTAGTAATAGTGATGTTAGCAAGAGAAAAAAATGCACAGCTCTGTGTTCAAGGGTCACAACAGCTATATTAAATTAGATAGAAACTGAACAGGTACCTTGTTTGGACAGAAAATTGAACTGGGAACAGAGGAGTGGAACTCCATGCTGGCTTTCAACTGATGCTCCTCATGGGAGGTGAGAACCTGAAGGTCCTGCTCCTCAGGATGAGTCAGGTTTATCTGTTTGCTGGTAAATGTAGAGCTGAATTGGCAGACAGACCTCAGCCTCACACCCTGAAAGGAAAGAACTCCTCAGAGTTTCCCAAAAGCCCATAAAAGCCCTTCAGGCTCAGAAGACAACTTGAGACTGTACATCTGATGAGACAGAGTTGCTGCTTTGAGGCAAGAGGCTGATTCACAGGTGTAGGACAGAGGCAGGATGTTTCCTGGTGGAAATCATTGATCTGTTCAGTGTGCTAGTGCCTGCTGTCATGCACATCTTGAGGCACCTCATGCTGCCTTTTCATTGGATTGGGACCATGCCCATCCTGAGGTAATGCATGTCAGCCTTGAAGTGGAGTGTTCAAATTCATTGTCTGACCTAGTTTTGTCTGGTAGTAGGGCTTACCAGGCTTATGAAAATATTTTCTTCTGCTGCCCAGGTAATTGCAAGTCTGGGATCAGAAAAGCACCTAACACAAAGGTTCAGCTTCAGTTCTTGATTTTCCAGGAGCCTTTTTACATCCAGGAAAATGAAATTTTATGTCTGTTCTTTCCTTTCCATCACCTTTCCTGAACATGACTAACTCTTTCTGGCAGGGCTGGGTGACCAGTCATCTGCCTGGACCAAACCCAAGCCCACTTACTACATTTCCTGTTGTTCCCCAGCCTGTCCAGCCTGCCTCTGTCTCCCCTAGCTGATATCACCACACCAAGAGGCGTTGACGTATTTCCTTGACTTGATACTTCCAGAAGTCATCCCTGAGTAGGGGAATGATAGTCATACAGTGTGGTCTATTTTTAGCCTTTCACAGGCTCCTTCTCTGCCCTTGGGCAGGCTCACCACCTTTAACCACTCACCGTTCCACTTCATCGTTTTCAGTATGGACATCATCCTACCTTGTCTGCAAAGTACTTGTGGGATGGTAGCACTTGGGAGGTTTTTTTGTGTGGAAATTGTATTATAAAAGGGACTTGTGCCCTAATGGCATCTGGGATTTTAAAAAAATTGTTGGCAACACAGCTGATGACATCTCACTTCTTGGGTGGGAAAATGCTACCTTTTCTTGACTCCAAAGTACTGCTCTGTAATCTTCTTTTCATCTCCACTATTTTGAAAACATTAATTTTCCCACTCACTGAAGGAATACTGCTTTTACCCAGCAGTAGCCAAGGTATCATAGGCAGATGTTTATTGGGTGGATGGTTACTCTGCTGAACATAAACTCAGAGGAGCAGCTTCATTTCCTTTTGTTGCCAGTTCCATAGGTTTGGCCAAAATGTTCTGTGGTGGATGCTGATTAAGGGTATGTGATCCGAGGGTCCTCAGCCCTCTCCCTGTTGTTAATCTCTTCTGAGAGAGGGTCTTCAAGATGAGGTGATGCTGGAGGGTTTTTAATTCCCGATACAGTGCCAGGAGAGATGGGAGCTGAATGCCTTTCCCAAGCATCTAAGCAGCACTGCTAGCAGCAATAGTGAAGACAGACACCCCGAAAAGGGACAAAGGGGGCTCCCAGCAGCTCTAATGTTGCCACCTCTCTTCTTTCTCTCCCTCTCTTTTGGCCAGGCTCACAGCTGGAGAGGACGGCTAATACCTTCTTTGGGGTGGTGGAATCTGACTTTGCAGCATCCCCTCTGACAGCCTCAGGAACATTTCTGGCTGTGTCAGCCAAAATTCCTGCCGGGGACTGCTGCAATGCAGCACACCACACCCCCGCCGGCGCTGAGCCCCAGCCTGGACAGCCGGTGCCGCTCAGCTCCAGCCCTGCCTCTGCCATAGGCGTCCCTCCTCCTCCTGTTCCCCAGGAGCCCCGATGATTTCAGGTTGCTCGGCATCCCCTCCCGCGGGCAGTTGGCGTTCGCAGCGTGTGTCAGAGCCCTCTCGCGCACGTTCCGTGTCCCAACGTGCTGCCTGCAGAACGCGCCGGCTCCCCGCAGGGATCGGCTGTGGTTTCGGATTTCATTTCCCTCGCACGCTGCACCCGAATTCCAGACGCTCTCTGGCTTCGCTGCTGCATGGACTCTGAGCGCAGGTCCCTTGCCGTACCCAGCGGAGGCAGACCGGGCTTCCCTCGGCTCCAGGGAGTGGACCATGAAGACGTCAATTGTATTCTTGCTTTGCATCTCAGTTTTCCCAGGCTTTTCCAAGGGCAGAGTTGTTAGAGAGGATGAAACTGGTTTTGCCGAGTGTAACGTGTTCTTCTCTGGACAAGTCCCGCCCGAAGGATTTACGGAGCCGTTCCATGTGAAAATCTGTCAGCAGTACAACAAAGAGCCACGCTTTGCAACCCTCTACAGTACTAAGGACAAAATCCCTCTTTATTCGGCTTTTAAGTTTACAAAGCCAGCTCAAAGTGAGGAGGAGAACTGGCTGGTTGAACCGCAGGTAAGGCAGCTTTTCCTTTGCTGAAAAGCAACTCTTCCTGGAGAACATTTCCTCTGGGGTGAAGCTGGGGCTAGAATTTGGCGGAGGAGGCAGGAACTCTGCTTGTCGAACTTCTGTTGGTATGAATTTAGCGTGAGCAGAACTTATTTTTGTGCTTGGAACTCAGCAAACAAATAGTTTCTTGTCCCAGGAAGCTTGTAAGGCAAACTGAGAGGCTGCTGCATGAGAGTGCAGCGCCAGGGGAGAGGAAAGCCCTCTCTGACACCAGTGATGTGTTTGTCCTGCCCAGCCAGCTCTTGTGGGCAGGCAGCGCTGCTGGTGGGTTAAACATGACAGTGTCAAGTTCAAGTTTGTTCTGCTGCCAGTATGATCACAGTGTTGATAGGGGTTCTTTAGCTTCACTGAGCAGAGATAAAGCATCCATTTGTGGTTCACCAGGTTGATGCTGCAGCTTTTCAGTGTGTCCCAGTGTTGCAGACTGAGGTAGGAAAATGAGTTGCTGTGTTGTGGGGTGTGGAGGTTTCAGTCAAGTCAGAAATATGCAGTATAAAAGGAATTTTGCCAGAGCCACAATGGTTTTTGTCTTCCCTGGCACTAGGCATGTTTAAGCATGGCCTTCAGGCTGTTGCATTTAATGGAAATCCTTTAAAAACTGGTGGTGCTGTCAGAAAACTTTAACTCTTCTTTCTGGCACCCCCCCCCCCCCCCCCAATGTTTTAGATTTTTCAGCAGTGATAATGATGAATATTGTAGCAACATCAGGCTACCCCATCTGTTGAGCTCGGGAGAGATTATCAGTGTGCAAGGGTGCTTTGTTAGGACAGGAATGGCTGCAGTGTCAGAGCAATGTGTTGGGAGACTGGATGTTGCCACAATCCAGTGGCAGCTCACCCCTCTGCCAGGAGAATGCTGTGCTTATTTCTCTCATGTGTGGTGATGAAATACTAAGGCCACAAGGCCACAGGCATTGAAGACAGGAGATATTAAGTGATTATCTTAGCCTGGATTGTCTTCTAGCTCTCTGTGCTGGGTTTTGAGTTGCAGGTGTTTCTAAGGGCCTGAGCTCCTTCCACTTCACAGGCAAGCTGTGGGAGCTTGCCCTTTAAAACAGAGGAAACTTTTTGCAGAATCTGTCATTACTGAGTTGTGGAAGGGTGGTAAATTTTTAAAGTGCAAAGGGGACCTAGGCTGTCAGAATCTTTGGTCACTGCCATGGAGGCAGCAAGGTAAAGAGGCAGAGATGAGATCCTTTCCTGTTTGCCTTGGCCAGTGATCCCCTTCATCACCTCTAGTCCCCATATCTCCTCCTGCTTCTTGTGGTCCAGCTCTCCCAACCTACCTCGGTAGGCTCAGGAGCTGTTCCTGCCATGGAGCAGGGGCCAGGTCCCCCCCCCTGCCCTGCCCAGTAACTTCAGTTCCCCTGGACCTCCCTTGGGCTGGCTTCTCTGCCCTTCCTGCTCCATGCCTTTTGATCCCTCATCTTGTCTTGGTCGCTGCCAGCACTCCTGAGTGCCAAACCTTGTGTGTCCTGCCACCAAAACCTTCTGTGGCCTCAGAAATAATAGGGCAGGTGCTGCCTTTATTTGATCTGGCTTCTCCAGAGCAGCCTCACAGTTTGACAGTAGTTCTTAGTTGACACTAATGGGTCTCCTTCATCCAGAAGTGAAATGCAGATGTCTCAGAGGCAGGACTTAGCTACTCTGCAGTTTCCTGGAGGAGGCTCTGACTGAGACAGAGAAGTACTAGGACAAAAAAAAAAAAAAAAATCTGCAGAATATGTAGTGGGAAGAAATCAAGAATATGAAAAATTCCTATAACTCAAGAAATAAGTGCATACAGCCCTCTCAGACACTGCCACTTGGAGGAGAGAGTGGGGAAGAGCTTTCACATCCATTATGTGTGCTCTACCAAGGCTAGGTCAGATGGCTGCTGGAGGGAGCCCTTAGCAGCACCTGCTCTGCAGCATAGCCCAGTGAGCTCGTATCACCGATTCTCTGGGCAATTTCCTTTCCAAGACAGGCATAGCTGGGTAGGAGCAGGCTCAGCTGCACAGTGACATGTGCTTGCTCATGGAGATGCAGACACACAGCAAACGGAAAGGGATCACTACAAAAACACTCTCAGCACTCCTTTGAGGGCCTCAAAGTTGTCATATGCTTTTTTTATGGGATAATGATGTAAGTGGTGAGGGCACCATCTCACTCCCTCCTCAGGAATGTCTTCCAGAGAAACAAATGCCAAATGTAGCACTGAGGCAGTAATTGGATGAGAAGTGTGAGGAATGTCAGTGCCACCCACTGCAGATTGGCAGCTGGAAACAATGAATTAATTCAGCAATTAGTGAAAAATTAGAGAGCAGGAAGGGTAGGCTGATGAGCAGGGTACTGATGGGACTCCCCCAGGCACAGGTCTGAAAACCTGCTCTGCCACAGATTTCCTAGGGGCTGTGAGCAGGGCACTCAGGTGTCTTTTACCTCATTCCATTTTGGTTGTCTGAAAATCTCTGATTCTTTCTGTAGCTTAGAGAGAGATGGAAAACTCCAGAGTTGCTTTTTCCATTCTAATTTATGAGGGGCTGGGTGAGTTACCTTGTGTTTTCATTTGGTTAATGGCTACTGCCAGCAGACAACCGAGGGGGGATTCTTGCCCAGCTATAGTGCAGCTACCTCTGAGCTGCTCCTGCAATCTCTCTTGGCAGAAAGTCAAGAGAGCAGGCACTTCTGGAGCCACTGGTGAATGTCCTACTGCAGAAACTTCAGCGTAAGATGCAGTGGGCCTCTTCCCTGAGTTATGAATCCCAACTAAGGTTGGCTCAAACCTTTCCACTTCAGTCAATGGTATAAGGGTGCCTGAGGAAGCAGTGGTGGGAGAAGGAAGCTGAAGTTCAAGGATCCTATATACCAAAATGGGGAAGGTGGGGGGTGGCAGTGTCCTGCCTTGTTAAATGACCAAACTCAATGGAAGCTGCCTGCCCTAATAACTGTGTGTGGCCATACTTCTAATCCCCCTCTGCCTCCGTCCCTTCTGTCTAACTGCACCCTCCCCTAAATGACACACATCAATATTGTTATGTCCTAACATCCATACAGGCTGCAGGCACATAAGTTATTTTTAAACCTCCATTCTATGATAGGGAGTTTACCTGTCTGCTTGGATTTTGCCCTGAGCTGTTCCAGGTTATTTGGACAGGTGGCTTCATGGCTGACTCCATAAACACAGGTATGTTTTGGGGTGACACAAGCCAGAAGCTTTTTGAAGGAGGGAGGAAAGGTATCTTGCAATGCAGATTAGATGCAGTGCTGAGATAGCCTGCCTTTGGGATTGAGTTGGAGGAGGCATGAAAACCTCAGGTACACATTAGTTATTACAAACCATAATAGGAGTTATTATAAGCATAATTAGGTGATGTCAGAACCTGACACATGCAGCACACAGTTGCATGTTTATCATATTCTTTTTTAATTGCACCCAAACAATTTGATGCTAAGTGCAAAGGCCTGCAGATGGACAGGTAACCAGGGACATATTTTCTTGATAGGATCCTCAAGGTTTGCAGCAGCTCATAGGGAGAGAGAAACTAAGTTTGTTCTGCTTTGTGTAGGTTGGCAATTTCTGCCAGGAGGCAGAGATAATCCATCTTAGGTCTGTGTGTCCTGGCAGCACTCACCATGGGAGTGGGATGGGATAAGTGTCTCTGAGAGGGTGTGAAACTCCAAAGGGTCATAGCACTGAGGGCAGTTCCTGGGCACAGCCTCACATCTATGCTCAATCCTCCTCACCTCTTCCATGCTATTAAACAATCCCTTGTCCCATGGCACACCATCATCTCATCAGAAGGGGAGAATGGCAAGGGAAGGGGGGGCAGAAAGAGACAATGATGTGTAATGCAAAATGTCTGGCCTCAACAGCCAGCTGCAGGCTGTTGTTTGGGGTCACTGAGCAAGAGGAGCAGAATAAGGCAGTAAAAGTACAGAATAAGTCTTTTTAAGTGATGCATTTAGAAAAAGCTGTGACTTGTGCATCAGCACATGGGACTCACTATGATCCTTCCAGTCCTGAAGCAATAAGCACCAGATACTTAAAAAAAAAAAAAAAAGAGCAAGAAACCTCCTTAGCAGGAGGTGGAGTAATGCAGCCCTCTGCAATGGCCAGGCTTGGCACTGTGACCAAGCTTGGTGCAGAGGGAGCCTGGTGCCTTGACTGCAGGGGTTTGGCTGATGCAAGAGGCCAGCCAGAGCTCAGCTGCCAGGTGAGGGTGATGGACAGTTGCTGACCCGGGCCCTATCACCCTGACAGGCTTGTGCAGAGCTGTGAGGAGATGATGTGCCACTAAGAGGATGCAAACTCTGTGTAAGGTTGCAAGGGCATAGCTGGGTATCTGTTCAAGTGCACTGCAGGGTGGTCAAGAGACAAGGATGGATGACCTGGCAATGATTCAAGGTAGACTATGAGCTGTCTGTCACAGATGTCTCCAAAGTGCATATTATATAGTGCAGTAAACAATTTATGGGCCAGGGGCAAAGGCAGAAGGTTTAATTGGGCCAGCACAATGTGGAGACCTGAGGGCCACACCCTCTGAAACAGCGACTACAGAAGGCAGTGACTGCCAGAGATCATCTGCCACCCCTGAACTTCCAGCAACATGTTCACCCTCTTATTTGAGGAACAAAATGACAATTTGGCACAGCCCTCTGGAACGGCTGCAGGCAGTGTCAATAGGAATGACTATGGATCAGACAGAGCTGTGGTCACCTGAGAGAGACCTGAACACACCCTGACATTTAGTGCTGCTCCTCCCACTGCTCTTTACCTCCCCCGCCCGCCCCCTTCCCTCGCGTGGCTCCAGGACAAATTCCCGCTGCAGTAATTGCTGCAGTAATTGCTACCTCTGGCTCCACTGCATGGGAGATGCAGACACAAGCAGGGAGCACAGATTCCATCGAGGACCTTTGGTGATGACACCCTCGCCCACGTTATGCCAGGTGGTCATTAAGGATGAGGTTCAGACTGTTAATGACATGAGGATCAGGGTACTGATGACCAGCCCTGCAACAGCCCCAGGAGCTCACTGCTGTGTCTCCTGTTCGAGGTGGGGGAGTTCAGGTCATCTGACATGATGTCTGGCTTCATTCTTGCTTCTCATACAATTACCAGTGAGAGGTAAATGCCTTCTCTAGACATCTTATACACTGTGGCCTTTTGTTTGTTTATTTTTTCTTTCCCCATGACTTGGATTTGATAGTTCAGAGGAGCTTAAGTTAAACCATGGTTAAGTTCTTAAATGAACTGCAGGTACCACCACAGTAGGAGGTGAAAACATGACCTTAAATCTACCCATCTATTGGTCTTAAAAATCTCTTCTAGGACAAATTACAAGTCAGAGGCTTGGTATATGATGACTGGTGAGACTTTGAAGTCAGTGCTGTGCTGTGTACCAGACTGGAGAGCTGCAAATATCCTTTGGAGCCTAACCCAATGTGCTTGGCAGAGAAGCTAAGTAGAGAATACACTCCTCTGAAGCACTTCAAGGAAAGTAATGAGAAGATGCAGGATATAATCCAAGGCATGGCATGTACTGATAGTGCTAGTGAAAAGTATTTGTCAAGGCTCATTTTACACATTGTTTTCTAGGAAGGTGAATTGCATGCAGTAATGCTTCTCTCTACTCTTTCAGATAGATGATCCAGAAAATGACTTGCATGAAATGGTGCACGAAGCCGATATTGGTGGCACTGTGGCCAACCTTGGTGCAAATCAAGCCCTGACCTCAGACTACGTGGGCTCTGGCTACGAGAGAGGCCTTCTCAATCCCAGTTTGCTTAATGAGGAGGATTTCCAGGTGGCCACTTACACACTCACGAATGCTGTCCCTCTGAGCCCAGCTCTGAGCAAAAGCTGGCACAGAGACATTGGGAAGGTAGTGGAGCAAGCTCTGATCCCTCACTGTTCCAAGATGGATCATCTATATCTCCTTGCAGGTGCAGTTCCTTCCAGTGTCCAAGTTAAAGGCAAGGTGTCAGTGCCAGAGAGCCTCTGGCTGGCAGCCTGCTGTGATGCTCCAGAGGGATGGTCCCTGGGACTAGTGAAAAAAACCAATGATGAAAGCAGCTTGGCAGACCTCTCAGTGAGAGAGCTGGAGAAGCAGCTTCTACCAGGAGTTCACTTGTTCAAGGGAAACTGTGGGAAAGAAAAACAAAGCCAGAAGAAAAGAGAAGCAGTATTGCAAGCTGTCAGTCAGATCCGCTCTGGAGAGCAAGTAGGAACAAATAACAATGAGGAGACCAAAGAGAGTGGCTGGGTGAGAAGAGTGGCTGGCTTCATTGCTACCCCTTTCATCAAACTTCTGGAACTCCTCATCTACATCTTTGTGGAACTGGTGAAATTTGTGTTTCATTTTCTGTGGCTTGTTGTAAAGAGAGTTGTTGGCACAATTCTGGGTGGAGTCTGCAGCCTGTGGAATGGGTTGGTCTCCTACCTTAAAGCCATCAGTATGGTGCTCATCAGCATCCCCTATGATGTTGGGAGGGTCATCGTCAACATCTTCCTGGGCTTCCTGCAAATTGTTCAAGATGTGATGTCCCTCACCTACAGGATCCTGAGCATCCCCATGGGATTTGTCCTTCACCTAGCTGCTTTCCCTTACCGCTCCATCTGTGCCATTCCCTCTGTCCTTAAAGACATGGCCACTGGGATCATGGGCACCTTCTCGCTGGTCATCGACGCCACGGCCGCGGTTCTGCATGGCTTCTATTACCTGGCTTGGCACATCCTCAAACGGTTTGTGCCTAAAGGCTCTTCTGGGGACTGAGAGGAACAGAAACCAAGGCTGCAAATACATGGAATAAAGGAGGACTGGGGCAATGCTTTAAGATACATGGCCAAATGCTGTCAATTTCCTTCTGGTATTTATTGTAGTGACATTAATAATAATGAACTGACTGGGGAATAACAAGGAGGGCCAAGGCAATGTCGCTCGGGGCCACCACCACTGTAACTAGAGTTCTGTCTGTTGTAAAGTGCTCGGGTTTTATCGGTGTGGGCCGCAAAGTTTCTGTGATTTGCAGGTGTCAAGATGCTTCCTCCGGGAAATGCACACTCGATGTGGTATGAGGTAATTTCTTTCTGGCTATGACAACACTGAGACTTATGCGGTGGCAGTGAGTGCTGCAGAAGCCCAGCCCTTCCAAGGAGCAGGTGGTGGTGGTTAGGGGAGGACATGAGTTACAGAGAGTTACTGGGACTTGATGAAAGGAGTGGGAGGCAATAGTGCAAGGACTTGGGGATGGGAAACAACAGGGAGCAGAGTGGAATGGGGGCAAGGTCCTGCATTGCTTATTTCTCTGGTGTCCCACTGGTGAAGGGGATGCAGCTGGGTATATCGCATAGTCTTCAGGCCTTTCCAGGCATCTGAAATTGCATGGATCTTGCTGCAAGGAAAGACCCACTGCCCATTTTTTTTTGCATGGTGGGAAAGCATTTTTCCTCAGCCATACCAAGGTCATCTTCCCCCAACCCTTCCTTGCTGTCTGGTGATCACTGAAGGTCTGAGCCCTGAATCTTCAAGATGTGGTGTTCTTTGAAGGTCTAAACCCACTAATACCTTAGCCCTGAAGCCCTTGTGTCTACTCCGATGCCCAGCACATCTGGGAGCCACACTTTTGGATTCAAATCTGTTGCAAACTGCCTTGTCTCCCTTGAGAGCTGGCTGCTCCTGAAGCACACAGGGGACTATGGACTATCAGGTGGGAGGAGAGACAGACTGCAGCGCTTGTTTTGCTGGGTGAAGATCCACACACAAAGAGACACCTTAATGTCAGAGGCAGAACCAACTCCTCTTCTGCAGTGCACATCCTCTCTGCTCACTCTTCACACTTTCTTCCCTCTGCCAGCATGAGTCACATCCCTCAACATTTGTGAAATTGGGGCTGGGTCACATGTCAGGGCTTTGCAGGGGACCAGCAAGTGTTTGCAGACAGATGAGGGGCACAGAGACATCTGCCACTGCTGGAGAAGGGCACAGGAGTGCTGCCCTTCCCTGGGGCTTGGCTCAGCAAGGGGCTTTGGATCTCTTGGTGCAGTTGCCTGCAGGAGGGAAGCTTCCTGTCTCAGCAGCATTTACTAAGGCGGGACTCCACGAGGTGTTTGGAAGTCCTACATGCATGGTTCCTTCCTTTCACACCCTTCTGTGTCTCTCCCTCCAGTGCCAGCTTGGTGTGGACCCCTGATCTACTGTAGCATCCCATAATGAGTCCCAGGAGTGAACAAGCTGGTGCTGCCCTCTCAGTAGTACTAAGTTGGTGGTGGCCTGTCCTACTAATGTGGCAGCTTTGCCTCTCTGCATCGTGCAGCCTGCAGCAAGGCTGAGCTGGCATGGATGGATTCAGAGGGAAAAGGAGATTTGGCTGGTTCATGGTGGGACAGAGTTGCTTCTTTAGCTCAGGGGCTGTGTTCAATGCAACCAGATGTGTGTGCACATCCCAGCACAGCACACCCTGGCCAGGTGGCACCCTGTTCAGCAGTGATGCAAAAGGCAAAGCTGGGGATGCCAACAATGGTGATGAAGTGGGGAAGCAGTGGCATGAGTGGAAAGAAAGGATGACTCCTTGCCTCATCCTTCATGGGCCACCTGTGTTTTATGGAGAAAGAGAGTCTGTCTGCAAGCAGAACTGGCTTTGTTCAAAAGAAAAAGCAGCTTTTGGATGCCAATATTGGTTGTAGTTGGGTAAAGTCAGTGGCATTTTGCTATAGGAATGTTGAGTGCAAGGTCACTGCTCCTAACAGGCAGAGAACAGCCAGTGGATGCTCTCCAAACTGAACTTTGCATGTCTGGCCACTCAAACATGCCTGGTCTGCTGTCAAGACAGATGTGGAGCTGATTTCCCACTCCTTCATGAGACCTGTCTTAATCCTGGTACTCCTCAAGGGCTACATGGCAGCTGTCAAGGCAGGAAAGAAGCCAGCTCAAGCCCCAGGGGATGCTAGGGTGGGGTGACAGGGGCCCCAGCAGCCTCTGAAGGCATGTGTGGTGGCAGCAGCTCTCAGCTGCAGCCCAAGCACTGGGGAGAAGGTGTAGCTGCCCCCCACAGCTGTCTTGCACCTTCTGTGTGACCTTATCTCTGGCACATTTTAGCTGCATGGCACTGCACAGCAGCCAGCCATGCACTTCCTGGGGCTCTGCACCCAGAGCAGCTTCCTTACACCTGAACCCAGCAGCCCCTGCATCCCAGGTCCACCAGCATCTCCAGTGCAGCTCTGCAGTCACAGTGACATGGGAGCTCGTGTGCTGATAAGCAGCAGAGCTGAGGCACCTCAGGTGGTCTGCACAGTCAGTTTGCCACCACCATTGCTACCCACCTAGCTCAGGCCAGCATGTCTCTGCTGCAGCCCTGACTTCTGACAGCAAGTGGACAGTCCTTGAAATACTAGGTGCTGCAGCTCTGTAGGATTTGGGCAGAGGTGCAACAGTATTATTAAAATTGTCTTAACATGCTCAGATTTCAAATGCTAAGAACAGTAACTGGCATGGGGCATTTCTCTTCTGTGCTACGTGTCTGAGCAGGCAGTGGGAAATCTGCCTTGAACATCGAGCAATTATCACAGAACAAGCAACATCCTGCAAAAAACACTGTTTGAGATTCTTCTTATCTAGGCATGATTTATGGCTCCTGAGCTTTACTCTATCCTTGGAAACATATGGCTTCAACAAAATAAAATGACTTTTCCTAAGAGGGGCTGGTATCATTTTCTGCCACAGTTGCAAATGAGATAACAACCTAGGGTGTCCTGACTAATCAAGAAAACAGCAGCAGCACAGTTTTTCTTGTAACAGCTTGACATCTGATATTAATGGCTCTTTTGTGCTTTTTAAACACCTTTCCTCTCTCAAAGCACTCTAAGACTCAATTAATTAAGCTGCAGAATAAGTAGGTAAAATCTGAGGTGTTGCAGGCAGTGAGGATGACCGTGTGTGTGCCAGGAGAGGGGACTGTTTTATTCTTGTGAGATGCACTTAGAGTGCAGCATGATAGCCAGTTTTCATACAGAAATCACAGCACAGCAGCACAGCTCTTCACAGCTCACAGAGAGAAACTCCCTCTTGGGCAGTGCTGGTCTCTGGACTGGCTTGGTCACAACTTCCTTACCTTCCCTAACAGGGGTAATTATATTCCACTGATGGTGTGGAGGTCCTGTGATGACTAAACCAGATGCTGGTACCTCTGTTTTGTGGGTACCTCTCTTTGGGCAGATGAACCCCTGCAGCAGAGTCTGCATCTGTCTCAGGCCTGCAGGAACTGGGGAGGCACTGGTACAGGTTGCCTGGAGAAGCTGTGGATGCCCCATCACTGGAAATGGTCAAGGTCAAGTTGGCAGGTTGGATGGGGCTTTGATCAAGGTGGTCTATTGGAAGGTGTCCCTGCCTTAACCAGATCGCCCCGAGCTTTGGCACAGGGGTCTCTGCACCTCGAGGTGTCCCTCGTCTCTGCTGCATCCACCTTGGGGCTGGGCACCCATAATGGCAGAGGGACTCAGTAGCCCCTCAGGCCCTCTGGGTCACACCTCTGCTACCACTGCACGTTTTGAAGCTGCTCACCTTGCATGGAGCTCCATCAGCAGCTCTGTCCCTCCCTCTGGTCAGGGAGCTGCTCCTGTTCAGCAGGGAATTGAGCCGTGCTTTCTCACAGGTTATCTCTCCAGCATAGCCAGTGCCAGAAAATGGAAAACGTATTGGATAATAAATACCAGTGTAACTCGTTTGGCCAGGAGGGATTGTCTGGGAGCAAGGAGTGTGAGGTGTGTCTAGGGTGTGTGTGTTTTAGTGAGGTTGCAATAGTGGGTTTGGCATGGGATGATTTCTCCTTGCTGCACAGACTCCTGGGCTCTTGGACTCACTTTGGTGCATCTCACACCAGGTAACATCTGCTATTGATTTCCACACAACTGGTGTTTCCAGCCAGGCAGAAATGCCTAAAGACTTTTCAGTGGTGTTAGTGTTACAGCTGGTTGGAAAATCTCCAAGGAATTATATTCTGTCAGAATGAGGTGATTTATCATACAGGGTTCTTTTCATGGCAATTTACCATTTTTAGTGGAAAATAGTTTTCAAGTCCAGGTTGGAACAAGGACAGGAAACATCCAAGAGCAGCCCATGGTCTGGATTAGTGGTTTGGATGTTGACATTCAGCACCCACTCCTGCCTAACAGCAGGTTTGGCATGTGAACGTGGCTCTTTCTGTCTCAGAGGCATATCCTTCAGCCATGGCCCATCTTGGCACATGTGTGATTTTCTTCACTCTTTGTAAGAGTGAAAAACCCTGTCTCCTTTCCAAAAATACTGAAATTGTGACAATATTCCTGGGAGGTAGAAGCCATTTTCTACTAAGCCAACAGCAGAGTTGCCTCCAAAACTGAAGCAGAGGCTTCAAATTCTTCTGCAGTATCATCTTTATTAATAAGCTTATGTTTTAATCTAATTTAACATGGTGAAGAATGGACATCTGGAGCAGATGTCACTGTGTGACTTTTCCAAATCCCCAGTACCCGCTGGCAGGAGATGGTTATGGACCAATGCCAGGAGCTGCAGCAGGTGGGCAGGACCATGCTGCCTCTGGTGGGCAGAGGAGGATATATGGGAGAAGAACATCAGACTAAATAAAAGGAAGAAATTTCCTTTTAAATGAAGGTAAATTACCATGAAGGTAAAAAACCCTGGTACAGGTTGTCCAGAGATGTAGTCATTGCTCCAGGAAACATTCAAGATCAGGCTGGATGGGACTCTGAGCAATCTGGTCTTGTTAAAGATGTCCCAGGTTGAGCTGTGTGGCCCTTAAAGTCCCTTCCATCCCAAGCATTCTATGACTCTGTGAAACCACATGGCCAGTAGCTAAGCAGTGAGCAGTAAGGGCTGAGAAATGGTCTCTGCTTGGTGCTGACACTGACCAGCTGCTGATGTGAGTGAAGCAGCTCCAGAGGGATGATACAATAGACTCATGGAGAAATCACTTTCTGGATTGATGCCATCTAAATGTAGCCATTTAAAATTTCTTCTCTGCAGGCACAGGGGTCCCTGTGTTCAGTATAAATATGTCACCTGGCACCTCAGCTGGATGCCTGAAGCTGGGACCAGTGAAGCTTGGCTGGGGCTGGGGGCTGATGGGGCTTGTCCCATCACCCTTGAAGGCCTTTGAGGTGTCCACTGACATGGTTCACCCAGATGATGGTGCAGGTGGGATGGTGTTTCCCACAGCCCCTTGGAAGGGGTTAGTAAATCCTTCCATGCAGGTAGGACTAAAATCAGGGTGTGATGCCTCCTGAGTGCTGCTGGACATGACCTGCAGTGCTTGCAGCCACGTTTGGGTGGTGGTGGAGGTTGTGTGTGGTTCTCTTGAAACAGATGGGATTAACCACAGTGTGCACCTCAACAAGACAGCTCGGCCTGACCTGTGTGGAATGAATCCAGCTCCCAAATAACTTGGCCCAATTTTTTTGAGTTCATGGAAAACATGTGCGTTTGTGGGTTGGATGAGTTCATCCCTCACCCTCAGGCATCTGTAGGAAGTACACCTTTGCACTGGAGGTGACAGTCACCAGTCACTGGAGGTGACAGCCTGCACTTGAAAATACCACTACACCCTGCAACAATGAGGTGAGTGTCTAATGTAGGGCAAGGGGCTGCCTTCCCAAGGATCTGTGAGGGCACAGAGCCCATGGCTGCAGAAGAGGCTTGAATGGTAACAGTGGCTGTCCTGGTGTCAGAGGGGTGCACATCTGAGGCTCATCACCACAGCAGTTGAGGACGACTACTCAGATAGAATCATTAAGGTTGGAAGAGACCTCTAAGATCATCGAGTCCTACCATTGACACAGCACTACCAAATGTGCCACTAAACTGTGTCCCCAGGTGCCACCTCCATGTGTTCCTTGAGCTCTTCCCAGGTGGTGATTCACCAATTCCCTAAGCAGTCTGCTTCAATGCCTGACTATTCTTTTAGTAAACAAATTTTTCTTAATCTCCAAACTAAACTTCTTCTGGTGCAACCTGGGGCCATTTCCTCTTGTCCTGTTACTTGCTACCTGGGAGAAGAGACTGACCTGCTCCTGGCTACAATCAGCTTTCATGTGTGATCAAAGACAAGTGAACAGGCTCTCAGGCTCCAGTGATGAAGGATTATTTTGTCCATTCCCAGATCCTGTAATATTTCAGCTCATGCCTCCATTCCCAGCCCAAGGGAGGCTTGGTGGTACAGGATCTATCTGGGAACTTGGTCCCTGTTCTTTATTTCTCTCAGGAGCTTATTCAGAATCTCATTCTTTCTCCATCCCCCATTTCCAGCTGTGAACAGATGCAGGTGTTCAACACTGAGCACATTCCCACAACATGTCCTGCTGGCACTGCTGGGGCTCCTGTGGGCACAGCGCTGAGGCTTTGGACCTCTGTGGTTGTGGGGATTTTCACTCAGGTCTACTAATTAGAGCTGGTAATGATGCCTCCAATGGAACTGCTCCTGTTCCTGTTTTTCACCAAAACAAAAATTTTGTTGTTTTGTTTTTTCATCTGGGAAAAAAAAAAAAAAAAAAAAAAAAGAAAAGAAAAAGCCTAGGGGCCAGCTTAAATCTAATACCATGTTTTCAGCTGATATTTTCAGCATCACTGTGCTGTACTGAAGATGTGAGCTGCAGTTTCACCTTCTGCGAGCTGAACGCTGCATCCCAAGCGAGCTGGACGCTGACGTGGAGGGTGGAGGCGGATCAGAGTCCCCCAGGAGATGATGCAGGGCAGATGCCACCCTCTGGTGGAGTCTGTGCCTCTCTCCATGCTTTGCCGAGGGAGCCAAGAGAGGGTAGCTAGGTAATTTGGCAAGGCAAATTAAACGCCTGTGTTGAGGCAGCACCACCTCCCCAGCCCAGCCCTTCGGGTGCTTTCAGAGACGCTGGGACAGAAATCAGCCGGGCAGAGGCGGTCTGGGCTAAAGCTGAGCCCTCCTCCACGGGGCTGCACATCGTGGCAGCAAACTGCTGGGGAGCTCCTTCCTGAGCAAGTCAACACTGAATGGGGAAGGTCAGCGCTGCTGAAGCACTTCTGTTTTGACTGTAATCACGTTGTGTTGCATTTGCTGTATCTAGTGATTTGGCTATGTTTTATTGCCTGGATATACAGATACTCTGAACACCAGCCCCAGACAGGAGAAGGAGGGCTTCCCTTCTGCAAAAGCACTTTCCCACCTGTCAGAAAGGTTCCAGTTTTGCTCCAAGGGCCTTAGAAAAGCCTGAGGAAAAAAAAAAAACCACACATGGAAGATGAGGAGAATTTTAATTTAGCAGGAAATACAAATGCAGTAATCATCTTCCTTATATATTGAAAAGCTTACAAAAAAAATCACTGATATTTATATGAGCTCATTGGCATGATGAATGATGTTTTTTAAAATCTATGCAATTCTAGCTTGGGTTTGTAGAGCCTCTGGTCCTCTGTCCAGATGCCTCACCAGATAACTCCATCATGATCCAACTAAAAGTTTTGAGGGGAGTTTCCATGCCCCCATATTGCCTAAAATTTGGTCTAATTAAGCATGTAGTGCTGAAATGAAGTCGTGCAGGTGGCAGCACTTCAGTTAATGCACACTTGGTAGAGCAGATCCCCTGATGGTTCTGTACAGGGTCTGGGGCTGGTCACTGTTTCTCCCCCATGCTATGGCACCAGGAGCTGGGAAGAAGCAAAGGAGACCCCAGCAGAAGTGGAAATGCAGCCCTACAGCTGTGGGCTTGCTTGGGCCATGAGTGGGCAGCCAGTCTCTGCTGGCAGTGGCACAGCACTCTGCCAGCCCCCCATGCCTGCTCGTGGCTCCTTGGCTCCAGCCGGGAGGCTGGGGGTGCCCACACTCCCAGCTGATGGCCATGGGGCACACCAGGGCATCCCCCTGTGCTCTGTGAGGAGGGGAGGAACCTGGTGAGGCTTGGGGTCAGCCCAGCCAGGTGTCTCCCCAGGGATGTGCTACCTTTATCTGAGCCATGGTCCTTTGCCAGCTCCCAGGGACATCCCGCAGCTGTCACCATGGGCTGCAGGGAGACTGTCCCACAGCCACTCGGTGTGGGCACATGAGCACCCCTGTGACACGGTCCCTGGTCTGCCACCACCCTTTGGTGTCCAGAGTGGGCACAGGGGATAGGTGGCAGCAGAATGGTGGCCCGGGAGGATGGGCAAAGAAGTCTTGGGGAATCACCAACACACAGATGTTTTTGGCTCTGCATTTCCTGTGGGAAACCAGCTGGAGAGGTGAGGATGGGGTGTGGAGGAGCAGGGCTGTCCTCTCCTGTGCTGGGTACCCCCATCTGAGCACTCACACCACACACAGGGTCTGAGCAGGGACCAGAATCAGGGCAGGGCTCACTTGAGGGTGGAACTGTCCTGCCCAGCTGATCATCCATGCTCTGGGACTTGTAAGGGCTAAAGCAGGAATTCCACAGCAGCCCTTAGCTTTGAGGAATACTACAAGATTTTTATCTTTTCCATGATGGTGCTGGTGACGTGGTGCCCCTCCCAGTCCCGAGCTGCTCTGGCAACTGGAGGTGACAGCCACACTGCCTGTACCAGGGACCTGGACCTAAGACAACAGATATTTTCAGAGTTTTGGAACTCCCACTGAAAGCAAATAAATAAGCATTATATATGTGCAGATATTTATATACATACACGTATTTATCTTATTGTGATCTGTGCATCCTGCAGCTGGAGGTAAAGTTACACCCAAAATATCCCAAATCTGCAGCTTGTGTAAGCTAGTTTAGTCTTTCTGAGGGGAAATTATCATCTCCCCCAGGACAAACTTCCCTGGTGATCCCTCAGCACTAAGTCACCTTTCACTGGGGATGGATGGGGCAGGGGCAGGGTTTGGAGACTTGGGGGCAATTTGACTGCCAGGTAAGCTTGGCACTGCCCTGAGCCAGCACCCTCAGCACACATTTCCTCTCACCTTTGCTTGCCCTCTGTTTTGTATGGCTCTCACCCACTTCTGCCCTGGGGTTTGCCCAGGTCTCCCTGCGAGAGGGATTAAATAATCTCTGTATTGAATGATACATAAATTAAAACCCACAACAAAGGCATGGAGAAGAAGGACACTTCGAGGCCTGGATTTGTCCCAAAACACAGGATGTTCTGCTCTAGAGATGTGTTCCCCAGCATGTGGCAAATGATGGCTCAAACAGGAGTCAGGTTTTATCCATTTTATTTAACCAATGAAATTCCTACTGATAACAATGAAAGTAATTTCAGCAAGTATAAATGCGATACAGTTTTAAACAAACCCCATTGTTCCGTACCTATAAATAGATTTTTCAAAACCTCATAAAAAGTGCAGATTTATGAATTGCTGTTAAAATGTTAATACATGATTCCTTTGTTTAAAAATGCAATTTTGTCTCTTAACTCACAAAAAAAGAAAGTTCCTTCTGCATCTGTTCAGATAAATTCAAGTCGGGTAACTTAAAAACTAACAAAGTCACACACAAAAAATTCCATCCCACTAGGTCAGTCTGTCCTTTCAAAAAAAAAAAAGAAAAAAAACAACAAACCCAACCAGCAACAACAGGAAAGAAATGACAAAAGCTGCTGTGGGAACCCACAGTGAGCTCCTAGCAGCTGCCTCACCTTGCAGGCAAATCTCCCATGAGAGCATGGATCCCGTGGCCTATCCCTGGGGCTCAGGACAGGTGGTGACCTGGGAGGCAGGACAGGAGATGTGCCACCTGCCCACAGGATGCTGCAGGGACTGTGGGACCCACAGAGCTACCACACTTCCTCACTTCCTGGGGGTGGCAGGGAGCTGCAGTATCAGAGCTCTGTCCTTAACCCTCCGTCCCAAAACGCCCGCATGGCCGCAGCACAAGGAGGCAGGAGCTGACAGCTGCTGGGCTGGGTACAATTCACCCCCTGTCCAGAGGGTCAGAGGTGGGAGATGCAGTGGAACACCCCTCTCTGGGCACAGCGCTGCCCTGCCTGCTGCCCCAGCCAAGGGGGCTCAGACCCACGGCTGCCAACAGGGAGCCAGTGCTGCTTCTTACCCCCATGTGCCAGGCTCTGCAGTCAGCAAATCAGGGGCTAATTTTTGCACTCGAGAGAGGCCTGGAATCTTTTTGGCTGCACAAATGCCATGACCATGTTCGTGGTCCAGCAGCTGGTCTGTCCATCCCTCTCATGCCAGCGAGCTCGTGCTTGCCCCGTGCACTGGTGAGCAGAGTGTGGGAGGCAGCCTGCAGCAGGCTTAGGGGCACAGGGGGCTGAAACAGATGCCAGGCCCCAACCTTGGCCGTGTTTGGGTCACAGGCAGGGTGGCCGTGTGGCTCGGACCGTGCTTTGTGCAGAGAGGGGCTTGGCTCCCCACAGTCGAGAGAGGTCGGCTGGTGCTTCTCCCTGTATCTACAGTGGTATCTTATCTACAGCAGGGTCTGTTTAGCAAGAGCAGTTTAAAGTGGCTATGTTTATCAAGTTTGCTACTTTATGAATTTAAAAAAAAAACGAAACAAAACAACAAAACAAAAAAACCAAACCCCAACAACTATAAATACAAAGACTCTCACACACCAGACACTTGCAGCCTGCGTGACTCATCAATAACCGCATCAATATTCTGTTAAAAAGCTTATTCTACTTAGAACTATACATAGTACAAGAGACCGAAAAGTGGCAGTCGTGTACGGGCACGCTACCTGCCCCAGGGTGGCCCACAGTCAGGTGCTTCCTAAAAAATCAGGGAGTTACAGTAACATGGCACAGGACTGCAAAGCCGATCACAGCTTCTGCTTACACTGCGTACAAAGTACCAAGGGGAACACAAAAAAGAACTGGTGTTAATACTGATGGATTAAAGAGTAACTATAAAGATCAAAACAGACGTTCACAGCATGCTACATATATTGCTCACAAACTTTCCTTTTTTTTTTTTAAAAAAAAAGGCTAATACAAAACAAGGAGTTGGCAGTCTGATTTTCAGTTATGTCGGATAGAAGGTAAAGCATATACATTCATCGTGTGGCTTTCCAGCAAAAGGAGAAAAGGGTAAAATCGAGAGATTTCAAGTTTGCAAAATTCCTATTTTTTTAAGCTACAGTTCATATCCAGTTCTGGTCACAGTCGTGAAAAGACCTCTGACTGCACTGCCTAGCAGAGTCCAAGGGTTGTAGCCTACATATTATTATTTTCCCCCTAAAAGTGGCCACAGCACCCACCACCATGAGCGGGCTGCTCCTGCAGCCACCTGGGCACGTGGCAGCTGGGCTGGAGGGAAGAGGTTTGGGTCTGGTGGCACGACATGAGCATGGAGTGAGGAATGAGACACAGCTTTGGACTGTTGGTGTTTGGAGCTGCTGCTGTTGCTGCCCCCCAGACTCCGCAGCTGGAGACACAATGCTTAGTGATTGACCCATTTTGACTCAAAACTCCCTTCAAAGGGCTGATGGGGATGAGAAAATGCAATTCAACAGCAGCAAGTTTTTCTTGGGCAGAGTGGTTCCCTTCCCCTACTCCATCTCTGGAGTAAGGAAAGGGTCCCAGCTCTGTTCCCAAAGAAGCCCTCTGGACACCGTGGAAGGAGGCATCCTCCACCACCTCCCCTATGCACAGGCACACAAAATAACCTCTCAGACACATCAGGGAAGTTTCTTCAGCTGACCAATACCTCAACTCCTCCTGCGCCGGCCGTGTCCCCTTGGAGCGCCTGTGCCTCCTGATGCCGACAGACTGCCTGGCTCCCCACAGTTACTCTAACAACTGGCACCTCCAGTACCTCTAACTACTGTCAGGAACAAGGTTTCTATTTTCCACAAGCCCTGATGGTACTCAATACCCTAGGAACACCCAACTCTGTCTCCAGCAGCTGCTTCACAACGTGCATTTGGATTTTTTCCCACAGATAAATGAAAAACCCAAATCCACTTGTTCCAGAGGCTGGATGCAGTCTGCCTGGCTGCAAAGCACCCAAGGGACTGCCAGCCAGGTGGCCCTGTAAGCCTGCCTGGCAGAAGGGGACCTCAAATTCCCTCTTAGATGTCCCTCTGAGAACCTGCACAGCTGATAGCTCAAGCATGGGGTGTTTCACCAAAGAAAATTTCCTTAGTGAATCCACTGCATTTTTACTATAACTCCAGACACACTCTTTGACTCTGTAACTCTTTGACACACTACTAAGCAAATACTGAGTTTCATCCTTTTGAAGCACATTTAGCGTTTTCCTGTCCAGAAATAATCTACTACGGCAATTCTAAATGTGAGAAAGAGCCTCTGCCCTTACCAACAGGCAGTGACAGAGGAACCTTGTTTTCAAGGTTAAGGCTGGGAGGTTGTCCCAGCAGCTGGGAGGCTGCTTGGGGTTGGGAACTGGGAAGACAGGAAGCACTTGATGCAGGACAGGGGTGGTGGCAGGCTGGAAAATGACAATTTTTCCCCTGATGAGCAGCAAAGGATTAAATATCTGCAAGAGAGACCTGATGCAGACTGGGGGAGCAGCAGCATGACCACCTGCCAGGAAATGTGCTCTAAGGAATAAATTAACACTGATCAAGATGCTCCTGAAGTTTCCTCATACTACTGTGCTCTCTTCATCTCTCACACCTGTAATCTATGCAATAGGTATGAAATACTGTATTAATTTTCATTTGGAGATAAAATGTTTCACTTACAATTCCCAAATATAGGAAAGCTGGTGGATGCATCTTTTCAGACAAACATAGTGCTGGGGGACATGAGGAACAGTAAACCTGAAGTTCAGGTAATGAAAACTGACATTTTGTCCAGCTCTTGGAATGACTGCTAACAGCAACTAAATCTTACAGCTGTATAGTCAGATCTGCTCTGGCAAAGTTCATTTACAACAAATCCACTCCCTCTTCCTTTGTTTTGTGCAACACCACCCCTTATTTATGGGAGAAGGATCCAAACATTTATAGAAAGTAACTGAAAGGACATCACTTGAGATCAATATTTGGGGTATTTCTTTTGATCCAAAAATTTTTAGTTCAGGCACATTCTTTCCACTTACTACCACCAATGAATGTTTCCTGCAAGTAGAGCTTAAACAACCCAGCTCTTCTGAAAGGGAGTCCAAATTCTGGGTCATGAGCCTGAAATGCATGCCTATGTTCATGGAAAACACACATACATGAGAAACATTGAGAACCTGTTCTGCAAGAGCAGTGGCTTACAGTTTAACTGCTTTAGGAGGGATCTCTCTAAGTCTACATTAAGTCCCCAAAACAAGTCATTTCATTAACAATCACTGTGAATCACATGGATCCGGTACATATTATTCCTTTAGTCTCTGGAAATTAATTTTATTCTATTTCATTTAGGTGATTCAGTTTCTTTAAAAATCTGACTCAAACATTCAAGTGGGCATCTTCTAGGATTTTGCTGAGTGCCTGGGTGCTTAAATCCCCATTGAAATTCAGGCAGCCAGCTGGGTTTTCAAATCCCATGAAAATATCAGTAGCACTACAAACAAAAACACAATTGAATAATCTGGCGCTTTGACTTTCTGCACTCAAGTAACAGAGCAACAAAATATTTTCCTTTTTGTTCTCTTCTGATCTGTTCTAAATTTATACTTACATCTGCAATTGTTTACAAGCACTGATTTTCCTGTCCTTAAAACTTTATTTAATACATAGGAAGAGGTGATAGTGGCAATTCTTTAACTCTTACAGCTGAAGTAAATCCTTTTCAAGGATCAAGGTGCTGGGCAAGGGAGGGGATTGTCCCGCTCTGCTCTGCACTGGGGCAGCCTCACCTTGAGTCCTGTGTGCTGCTTGGGGTGCCCCAATATGCAAGATATGAAACTACTAGGGAGCATCCAAAGAAGGGCCACAAGGATGGTGAGGGGCCCTGAGGAGAAGCCATATGAGGAGTGGCTGAGGTCATTTGGTTTGTTCAGCCTGGAGGAGACTGAGGGGAGACCCCCAGTGCAGTTACAACTTCCTGGAGAGGGAAGAGGAGGGGCAGGCACCACAGCACTAGCTGTAGTAGCTATCTGCACAAACTGCACCCCAAATTATTATTTCTGTTTTAACAATTATTTCTGTTCTCGTATAATGATACTCTCATGAAATTCAGCTGTGGGTAGAGTGTTCTGGGAAATGCAAATGCTTTCTCCAGTTGGCACGTTTTTCACTTCTCTTCATTACCAAAAAAAAATAGAGCAAGGACATACTCTACAGCAACGCACATTTTAAGTGACTCTGCAATGATAAGAAGCTGTTCATGCTCAGAAGCCCTGTTCCCTACTCACAGTGTTCCCTGTGCTAGCTGGTTAATTTGTACCTATCAGGCTTTCTCTTCAGCAGACAGGAGACTGTACACTTTGTTTTTATGTTGGTCACAGCTGGGATTTTGTGGACTAACATGAATGCTGGTAATTACCAATTCCAATGAAGGAACACAGAGGGAGAGGATCTACACTTCCAATCATTATGGTACCCTTAAGAAAAATATTAATGAACAAAGTGTGAAGATTCACATTCATGCATGCTTCAAAAATGCAAAAAAAATTTCCAAGAACACTTGAACATGAAAAGCTGGCACAGTGGGAACCTAAAGCATGCATAAAGTGTATGGTAGCATTGTCTGACTTTAAACACCTATTCTGAGCAAACATCTATTAAAAATCCCAAATTTGTGTATAAAAACTAGGTTATAAATTGTTGCACTGTAAATGCAATTCTTTGAAAAAAAAAAATGCCACGTGGAAAACATTTCCAGATGTTTCAAGTTTGCATGAAATATTAAAGAAAAAAAAAAGAGAGAAACAGCAAACTAGTCGTACAATGACATTTCCTGTGATGGAATGTCTTGCAGGCCATATGGGACTTGATATGGCACTTAAAAAACCAAACCAAAACACTGGTTTACGACAAGTTTTATGAAGCAATCCATTTATGGTTTCTGTATTTCAAATCTGCTCATGCACTTTGCTCATGAAGGCATTTGAGCTGGCAAGTATATTTCATAAGGAAAGAAGTAAAGGCACTCATGTTTCCAAATGTAAAACTCAAACTACTCCAGAAGTCTTTGCATTTCTGAGGGGAAACAAAGCCATCACAATAGTTATTCAAATCTAGTTTCACCTCCTTTCCAGAGCTCAACTGTGCTTCTTGAGGACTACTTGACTTTTCAATGCAAAGAAATTTAAAGTAGTACTGAACAGTTCCCATCACTTGAAAAAAACCAGAAGTATTGCATGAAAACTTCTCTCAGCAGAAGCCATTATGGCCACTACAATCACAAGAGGGGGGGAAAAGGATCATAACAATTTAGAAAGCAAATCTAAGTTCACACATATGAGCATCTCAGTATTTCTGAGAAATCTTTGCAGTTAGCTATACAAGATAAATAAATCTGATGTTCTACCCAATGCTCTCTAGCAGACAGACCAGTGCTGTCTGTTGGGTAGTTTTCTAAAGAGCCAACATGACACTTAAAAAAAAAATAATTACTGATTTTTTCTTCAAAAGGTTTTCACATGCAGAGTCTGCAGTCTGAAAGTGCAGAAAAGTGTACAATCATTGGGCTTTCCAATCTGGAACGGACAGAAAAGCAGAAAAAACAACATGCAAAGTCAAAGCAAGGATCAGGAAAAGGAAGAAAAGAGAAAACTAACTTTAGTAGAGTACTGGTCCATGGTTTTGTAAATGTAAAGTGTCAAAATATGACTGGTAGTAATTTTCTTCTAACAATTCTGCAATCACCAATGAAAAAAAAAAGTCCTGCATTAACTACTACAATCCAACAGAACGTTAAAAGTAAACCTGTCCAGTTAGTTTTGAATGTATAGCACAGAAATAAAGGTCACCCTCCTCAAAAGAAATATGAAAAGTCCAAACCAACCGACAAATTTGAAGCAGTTAACTTGTGTTCTACTGGGTAAGTTTAAGCATCTCTTTAGGCACTTCACTGGTTCATTAAATGCAATACAAAATAAAGCTATAAATATCAACATTTTGTGCTCTCAAAAATTAGTCAAAAGCAACAGAAAATAGCACAAAAGTGTGACATTTTTGGCAGCTTATTTCTTCCCTTCCCCAATATTACTGGTTGTCCAAAAATGCTTTGTTTTGGGGATGCTTTGGCATCTCAGTATCAGGTTGTCTTAAGCCGTAAAAGCTAAAACAAAACTGCTAGGCCTTAGACAATAAAGAAATTTGGTTTTAAAATTTCTTTATGGCTATATAAGAAGGACACTTTAGCAGTGGCATATCAGGGAAAAAAGCTTGCTTTCTTTTTAAATATTGCACTTTTCTTTTGTTCACTCACACTAATGCATAGAAACTTTCAAAACTTTGAATATTACAATTTCATGCTATGAAAAAGTTACGGGAAATAATTTCTATACATCCAATATGAAAGAATAGATATACTAGCCTTCCTTTACTTTCCTTAGTTAAAACATTGATAAAGAAGAGAGTGCAAAAAACCCCACAACCCTATTTTTGGTCAGCCTGTGTATTAATTTTATCGGTGCCAACTAAACAAATTGCAACACGTGATGAGCATGGATATTGTCAGGACAACTGAGGGTGACTGTCAGTAAAACAAGACAATGCATGATTGAAACACAGTAAGTGTGGCTGAAATGGCAAATCGTGAGGCCTCTTCTCCTTGCGAAGGGGCACGACAAAGCGTGAATTAATTTTGCACTTCAGTAGCATGCTGTAGGATTTATCAAGATTAATTTCACATTAAAGTGTGCTCGATGTTTGCATCCACATCTTGCATCACCTCCAATTGCTGTAGTAAGACAGTGACTGGCAGCAGTCTCCGGGACACACGGGAGAATCCAGTGGGCAATTCGATGCGGCACAGCCCGCGCGTCTCTGCCGCGAGTCATGACGTGGTGGGACGTTCTCAGGACAGGCAGAACTGATCTTCTGCTGGACTCCACTCATCTGAAAAATGATTGCTTGGAAAAAGAAGTCTCTAAGCACTTCACTCCAGTGCCTAAAGAACAAAGCGCTAGGATTGGATACAATAAAACCAGTTCCAGGTTCCTGACCAGCGTGCAGAAATCCAGCCGGGCACAATGCAGAGTAGCGCTCCTCAGTGTTACTTTTCTTATCATTAGTAATGTTAAGCATCAAGAAAATAAAACACGTCATTGCACATTACAGCCGCCAAGAAGCACGGCTAAACTTTGACACTAGAGAATTGAATAACCTGATGCTACATCACAAACAGCTTCTGGTGTGTATCTATTTCGAAAGGTCTTTACATACTCAGTAAAAGCCCCTGTACTCCTGGCCAGCGAGTGCTTCAGGTTAAGTGACGAGTTATGGCACGAAGGGCATACAGAAGTTCGGCTTGCATCCGAGCTTCCATCAGAAGTAGATTGACGTGAACCTGTAAAAAATTACATCAGCCATTTAGCTCACCTCTGAATGCAACATGGTTCATTCATTCAGGCTGAAAATTCTATCCTTTAGTGAAGTATCACTGCAAGAAATCTTTGTCACTTCTCCCTGTACCCTTCTGCAGGACTACAGTTCCTCTAGAGACAGCTGTGTAGTGATGCCAATATGGACAACATCCCAGGACTGCAAGGAACTAGCCTCAACTGCTGCTTCAAGAAATCTTCCATCTAAGAAGCCACCCTTAAACCTTTTTTTGTATCCTAATGGCATTAGTTCTTTAGTTCTAACTAAAATCAGAACTATTAGTTCTAACCCATAAATTATAATAACCAATAATTTGGGTATCTTTACTACTACCTGTGACCATTATATAGGAGAACAGAATAAGGAACAGTTTCCATGCCAGATAGGCTAGCAGGGACTCATGCACTGAACCCTTCTCAGGAAGCATTTAACATGATATCTGAAAGCATGCTGACATTTTTATTGCTGAAAAACACCATAAAGTACACACATATATACATATGAGTTTAGGTATTTCTTGATCTCCAAATCCCAAATATTGGCATAGCTGACCACTTCTGAATTCTCAAGTTTATCTAAACTCTATAAAAGTAAAGAATCTTTATTTTTCTTTTACAGTTGTCCATTCAATTTTATGGAGAAGTGACTCAAAATAATAATAACAAAAATTATCTGCAGCACACTAAGAAGTATTTTTGCCAAATTGGTATCTAACACTCAAGGAATGATTCCCATTTGTTTTCCTCTGATTTAAAACAGTTCATGTGACAGATGCTGCCACTTTAGGTGTCCCCCTATTTTAATTTTCAAAGAGCACAGGGCTCTCTGTGAAGCCACTTTGGCTTTGGAGCACGTACCTTCTCCGAGTGCTTGAACTGACGCCAGTAGCTATCGTACATGCGCTTGGTCGTTCTCTCTGGGTAGCAGGTCACCGTCTTTATGTAAACCTTCAGGCTGCGTTCAAGTAGCTGATTCACTTCTCCATAATCGTAGTCATCATACCTACATAACACAAGCCATCACTCTGCTTGATGTAACTTTCTAAAAGCATTGTCTTTTGCAGCGTCATGTTCTCAAGCCTGGGAACTGGAGCGTTTATCATACATGACCAAAAACCATGTGTTAAGAGAGGATCTGAAAGGCTTAGTAGGATCATAGAACTGTTAAACTGGAAAAGACCTTTAAGATCATCAAATCCAATGGTTAACCCTAAACCACAACCATGTTCACCATTAAACCACATGCCCTATCCACCATTTTATGAACACTTCCAGGGATGGTTGCTCTCCCACTTCTGTGGGCTGTTCCAATGCTTTACAAATCTTTCTGTGAAGAAATTTTCCCTAATATCCAAATGAAACCTCCCCTGGTGCTACTTGAAGCCATTTGTTCTCATCCTGTCACTTGTTACCTGGGAGAAGAGGCTGACCCCCACCTGGCTACAGTCTCCTCTCTGGTTTTTGTAGACAGCGACAAGGTGCCCCCTGAGCCTCCAGACTAAACACCTGCAGCTCCCTCAGCTGCTCCTCTTAGGACTTGTGCTTCAGACCCTTCCCCAGCACCACTGCCCTTCTCTGGACACACTCCGGACCCTCAATGTCCTTCCTGTAGTGAGGGATGCAGAGCTGAACACAGAATTCAAGGTGTGGCCTCACCAGTGCTGAGTACAGGATCACTGCCCTGGACTGCTGGCCACACCATTGCTGATACAGACCAGGGTGCCACTGGCCTTCTTGGCCACCTGGGGCACACCCTGGATCATGTTCAGCTGCTGTTGTCCAGCATCCCCAGGTCTTTTTCACTGAGCACCTTCCCAGGCACTGCCCCCAGCCTGTAGTGCTGCCTGGGGTTGTTGTGACCCAAGTGCAGGACTCAGCACTTGGCATCACTGAACCTCATACAACTGGCCTTGGCCCACTGATCCAGGCTATCCAGAGGCCTCTGTAGGGCCTTCCTAGCTCCTTCCAGCAAATCAACACTCCTGCCCAACTTGGTGTTGTCTGTGAACTTGCTTAGGGATGTTGTCTTTCCTAAATGAAGGATACAGGCTGGCTTCAGAGAACACATTTCTGTAAAAATTTCCATCCTGACTCATTTTCTGCACTGGAAGGAGAAATTATACTGATATGCCAGCAAAACCACTCTAACTTCCAGACAGAGGTACCATCTCCACTTTAACCACCCAATCTAAAACGATGCTTTACACATGGTTTATTTTTCTGTTTACATAGTTTTAACATGTATTCCTAAGCCAGGGAATTTTTAACCATACCTGATTCCATACATACAGTGGACATAGTTAAATAAAGCTCTTCTTAGTGTAGTTGTATCAACATCTTCATGTGTTGCCATAGTGTTATATGTGAGGTTATACACCATCCGAAACTTCTCATCCAGGAGATGCCCAATGTCAGAATAAAGCCTGTTTACAAGGGAAAAGCCATGATTTTCCCAAGTATAGTCCTGCAGGAAGAGAAGAAAATATATAAAGGCACAAATGAAGTGAATTCCTTATGTCATCTTCCCTACAACTCAAAAGTTTTTGTTTGATAGTTATGACTTTATTCTCTTCCAAAAGTTGCATTTTGAATCCTTCATCCACATCACCTGCTCCATTCCTCCAGAATTCTTGGCAATGATTATTATGTTGCAACACTCCAATCCTGGATATCATTAGCCTACAGGTGAAAAACCCCAGGCTTCTCCTGAAGTGCTTAGAGAATCTTCTTCTGCTTTGCCACTCTGACCAGTATCATTCCATGTGGGATTGGCTTTTAAGTCGAAAAACTTGTTCCTCTTGGAGGCTTTGGTGCTTAGCTCCAAGCAGAGATGGAGTCTACTTCCAGCGAGGATGTACAATCATTGGGTTAAGTACTGAACCATCCCTGAAAAAACTGATAAAATTCAGGCTGCTTTGGTCTTAGACAAGCACCTGGACTGCAAGATAAAAACCTGTCTGCTTACATGAGGAATGGGGAATCTCTGCAGAGTGGTGGCACAGCAGGAAGAACCATCCTGCTCCAGAGCAGGGAGCAAGGGCGCTGCGCACAGCCGTCACACGGAAAGTGAGAGTGTGCCCACATCCTTGTCAAGTGCTCCATCTTCCCATCACTGGTGGCATCTTTACAACTGAGGGCATCATCTCCGTGTCCTTCCTGTTTCTGGCTGTTTTCCAAAGGTACTGTCAGGCCAGGGCCCTCAACTGGGCACAATGAAGCATGTCCACTGTTCTGTCCCCTTAGTAGGACAGCAGGGAAGAGCAGAACATTGCTGTGGTGTCTCACGGAGGCATCAATGACATCTAAAACGTGTCACAACATCATGTTTGGCCCCTGGCTGCCAGTACAAAAGACTGTAAAGCTTGTGAGAAAGATGCCATACCCATACAGCCCTGGAAAGGTGTTCAGGACATCACAAAAGCCTCTGAGAGCTGGAAGACCCAGAGAGGGGAAAGCACTGCTGACTTACAGCAATTGATCCTGTTATCAGTGAAACCTCCCCCCCAAAAACAAGCTTAAAGACATCCTGCTATGTATAGAATACCTTTTTTCTATTAATACATTAGAAACCATAGAGACAAAGGCAGTTTTGTTTTATCAGAGTGAAGATTAGACTTACTGTAGGTGTTTGGGATGCTACTGAAATTTAAGTATCATTAATAGTTTGGGAGGCTGTGGATACATACATCCAACTGCTAAGAGCAGGACATAATAAAGTAAAATTATCAAGGTGACTCCTTTGAATGTAAGCCAGAAGTTGTCCTGTTTATTTAAGAGTAGAGATGTTTCAGTTCCAATTTCAGCTTCTTTGGAGCTTTTTTAAAAGGGAGCCTGCTGCTCCTAAAGTAGTTAGGCAGATTGTTTGATTTATTGGCACTGACTATGCCTTATTCTTTTTGGCAGTAATAACCTACTTCAGGCTTATATAAAGACCACAGAATAAATTATCCAGTTCAGCAGAGACTGCTATAAAGCTAAATACATTTCCTGAGAGCCATCGTGGATTCTTTATTTTACAGTCTCAGATACATCTTCTGACCACGGAGTTTTCCTGCACCCACTGTCATTTTAATTGAAGTTCTCTGATTTGGTTGAAGATTTCTTCCATTGCTTTCCATTTACTTCTAGACTGCTTATGAATATACTCTGTAAGATAGAACAGAACCACCTAGAATGTCCCTCCTGTTATATATAATATGAACCTCATGATTCCGGTCATGGCAAAGGATGTCAGTATATAAGACAATCTACACGTATAATATATATTCTGTTCTTCCAACAGCACTGAGAAAAATGTATTAAAATACAGCAAAAACTTCAGTAATCATATTTAGGAATTCCTTTCCTTTCATAGCATTCCAAGTCCAGAGATTTGGTGCATATGAGAACAATACTCCCCAAATCACTCTCACAAACCTGTATGTATCCAGGTATTGAAAGCCACTGGACAGGATTTTGAGTTGCTCCAGTGGATTTTTTTTCTACAACATCTGGAGGGAGGGGAAAGAAATTCTTGCTTTTCTACCTTTCCCTTTTATTTCAGATATGCTTCATGCTTTTCAAACATTAATTCTGGTAATAACTGAAGTAAGATGGAAAGCCAAGTATTGCCTTGCCAGAGATTGACAAATAGTGAAAGACTCCATCTCAGGGAGATTTATGCAAGGTTGTGAGTTATTTAATGAACCAGGACAAGAAAAGGAACATGCAAGCAACATGCCCCACTATAACCACTTTATGCTCTGTAGTGAGATATATAAACATTCTATGAGTTGAATGTGCTTTACAGAGATGGTACCTGAGCTCTGAATGTTGGCAGATGGTCTTCTCCTCGCCTTGCAAAGTCTTTGTACCCAAACCCAGGATCTTCAACATAACGGGAGACATCTGTAGAAACTATTTCATCATCAAATGCTGGGAATAAAACAGCAAAATGCTTTGCTTTAGGCAAGAACATGAGTTAATGCTGACTTCCAACTATCACTCTACTGTAGGACTAGAGGACAATTTTAGAATTTATACAAAGGAGAAGAGCGGTACAAAGGAAAGAAACATTATAATTCTCATCTGCTTGTATTGGATACATTGCTTTAGTTGAGCCCATTAAATGTCAGCCTATACCAGACATCTAATGTACTTCTACAAAAAGAGAGAGATGGCTTATACTTCTGTCTGGAGGTTTCCTTTTCTCTCTGTTGACTTCTGAGGGAGGCTAATTATCTTAAGTCAGGAAGATGAACATCATTAGCAAAGTCACTGTGTTAGCATAAGAAACAAAATAATGGATCCTCGACAGCAGGATTGTTGTACTGATTAGCCTTTGTGTCAGGAATCACACTGGCTCTGTCCTGTAAGCTGGAGTATGAGCACCAGACAGCAACACAACACTCCACTGGTAAACATCAGCTGAAGATTATATGAAAGCAAAGAGCTCTACAGTACATGAGGGTGAAATTCTGCCAGAAGCTGTAGTAACTAAGCATATTCAAAGAGCTCTAAAACATATCACTAAGCACACACAGGTTCTCTACCAGGAGTCAATCTTTCCCTCCCGAAAAAACAGATGGATTGATTGTGTAACTACCTCTGCAGAAGTTGACTACTGCATAGCTGACTGCATTTGACCCTGATGTTAAAATCATGGCTTGCTTCCACATGCATTGGTAGAACAGTTGCCATATGTCCACTGTTAGCACCTTGAAAAGTCAGTTAATCTAAGAATTGCAGCAGTGCTTTATCTCCTCTTTGCCTCATTAAACAATCAAAACAGAACCGTGTAGGAAGAAGCTTGGACAACATCTGCTACAGTAAATTCTCAGTGAAGAATAAAAACACCTGTACACAAACAGTCCTCTGCCCTGAGAAGGACTGGATTTCATGAAAGGGTAAATGCCCAACACACACAGACTCCTCAACTGAAATCAGCAAATGGTAAAGAGGAAAGAAAGTCAACAAAACCATTAGCAACCCTACTCAAAAACCCCTCCTGCCTTGAATGACCCCTTTTCCTTAAACACTTGAAGTTGCACAGATCCACAGAAGTCCTGATTTGATAATGAAACTGCAATGAGTGTCCATTTCACTGCACTGCTGATACTGCCTGACCAAAGGAAACTACAGCAGGAATTTACGATGTCCATTTCAAAAAATCCAATTTGATGTTGCTGGATGTATCTTCTTTCACAGATTTTTCCATGTTCCTAGAGAGCCACAAAACAATCTCTCTGCTGATCCCCAGTACATTCTTCCTGCATTTTGGGCTCTTTGCACAAACCCACCGATTCTTTCAAACACATTTGGTCTGAAGCTGTGGAGACCTAAATTCACTAAGAACAGTGCAGTAAAATGTGAAGCATTTTAGTGGTCACTTTTTAAAAAGACACAAGCAATCATCTTCAAGTAGCTTCTACTAGGAGGAAATAGCTAGAGATTCTGATTGTCTTAATAATATTCTTTCTTCCAACACTTTCTTGGGGGAAAAAGCACCTTTCTGTCTGTATCAAGCAGGCTTCATTCAGTAGTTTGTTAGAGATGAAAGCCCCCAGAACATATGAAGAATATGGGAAAAGAAGGTTTCAGCTCCAAATTTGGAAAATCATTTAAGAATAAAAAAATGCTATCAATCTCTTTTACAAAACAGGCAGTGGAACAGCACAGCAGTATGATCAGTCAGAGCAGCAAGTTGGAAATTTTCTTTCCAGGTGGGCAGTAAAATGGTGAAGTAGTTGAGTCTCATCATCTTATTCCTAAACTAAATGTCATATCTGAAAGCTACTTATGAGTGTCATTGAAGTTCTAAGCTCCAAAGAACCTACACCTATGAAATATTACTGAATATTTATTACTAATTTATTAATTATAATTAATAAATTAATTATTTTGATGATATAGAACATATAAAAAAAGAAAAATGTACACCTACTTTTTAAGGAAGCATACAGGCCTTTTTTTCCCTTAATATACAAAAGCTAAATTTCAAGTAGTAAAAAGGATGATATTTGTCAATAAAAAAATCCTAAGGTGATGAAGCAAAAGGTAAGACCACCCTTATTACACACCTCCTACATGAAGAGCCAGCATAAAGAAATTGACAGAAAAAGTTTCAGTCACTGAACTAGCCTCAAGCACTTATTTCCTCAAAAGCACAAACAAAATGGAACTGGAGAAGCCCAAATACCTCCACTAATTACTAGCAGACTCTCCTTCTTCTCCTTCTCAAAGCGAGTTGCCATTTCTTCCTGAGAGGCTTCTTCATCTTCTTTATCTTCTTGTAGTCTCTTCATCCTTTCCATCAGGGCCTCCAGCTCACTTAAAGAATCTGCAATCTGCAAAAAACACCATGACATTCTGCAAAATTAGAAGATAGACAACGTGTGTCATCTTCAGATTTCATGCTTGACAGTAAATGTTCCCAAAACCAGACAGCGGCAGCAAACACAAAAACTCAAGCCAGAATGCATTTTGCCACATACATCATAGACAAACAGCTTTCACACAGCAGGGATACAGGAGCTGGGAAGTGTTAATGTGGCCTGCTGCAGTAATTTACTGCAGTGGGATTAACAGTGAAGAGGTGGTGTTTGAGCGTGGAAACCACAGTCACTCATATTCCACCACATAGACAGCTCAGGAAAATCCATCTGTGGGCCCTATGTCCCCCGTAGACAACTTTTCATACTAAGGTAACAATATTCAGTCCATTGGCAATGGAAAATATGCTTCTGAAGAGATGCAGTGCAACTGCCTTATAGAAACACAACCCAAGATAGCAAATCAGTATTTTTCTTTCATCATGTGTAACCAAAACAGCCACTGTGTTGATCCTTTTCCTTACTTTTGTGAGGAAAAAATACCTCTTTTTAATAGAAATACATCAAAATTTTGGGTGCCCTATACCTATCATTCAGATTTTTTTAAAGATAAATTATTTGGTTTTTCCTTTCCATCCTTTTGAGTCTGTTCTTTTGCCCACGGTTACAATTCTAGCGGACTCCTCACTGCTTAGCAATGAGCACAGTCAGCAGCAACGCTCTGCCCTCTTCAAATGGGGCATAAGGGACCTCCATGGCATGAGCTGGCATGTTTTACAGCCCAGAAATTTAAGACACAGTGACTGAACTGACTGATGACATGCTTACATTCTACTGGTAATTGTAGAAATTGTATCTAGCAACTCTGCTCATAATCCTGATTTTCCATCCAAGGCAATAAGGCTAATTCATCTGTCGGCATTAATTCATGGGCATGTCTTCAAAAGCATTCTAAAGCACCTTCCAGGAAAAAATGTCCAGCTAATTAACTGGTAATCAAATTAATCAAGTTAATTAACTTAGTAATCAAAGTTCTCTGTTGATTCAAGACTGGAATGCCAGCATGAAGAATTAAGTAATTTTATTTCAGACATTTCTTCCCATCTACATGGAAGTGTTTCAAACTGTTTCGTGACTGTAGGCCTTGAAGTAAAAATAATAATAATTATTATTATTATTATTACTACTACTACCACTACTACTACTACTTCTATTTTTTTCTGTTTTTCTTTTCACTCCCTATATAAGGAACATGGATGGAACAAAGCTCCAGTCAATGCCACACTGTCTAAAGAAACTGGGACTTTGAGCTTTCTGCTGAAAGCAAAGTTTTAGTCTTGCCCGATTGGTGGTGAGATTAACTATCAAAATCACACTGCTCTGACTACCATCCACTGTTACAGGGTGGTTTTCAACAGATTACACTGAAAATTGCCAGAGTGCATGTAAGAGTAACTGGACTCAAGCATTCCTATAAAGTAGACCAAAAAAAATCAAACTAAAATTTAAACAGGACAGAATGGAAGTAAGTTTTCTAATGCAAAACAGAGGCAAGCAAAAGAATTTTCTTGCAACACTAACCCCAAAGTTGCTACTTGTGAGGGATGCATTTTCTATGTTGTTGTCATTGGCAAGATCACAGACACAGAAGTTGTTGACTGCTATAAGTCTGACTCCATTGGATGTATCCGGATCTCTCTCTGGATTAATGCCACTACCAAACACAAAACTTGCCAAGGCATGATAATGGGCCAACAGGACAACAGCATGAACCAGTTCAGGAAGAGACCAATTATTTTCCCCAGTCTTGACAAGTTTCTGAAATGAGAATAAAAAGAGTGTAAATATAAAATTTCTTTTTGGCCCCCAGCTCTTCTATAAAACACTACACACTTCAAAAAGGGATCAATTATTTCTTCCATTAATACCATATTCCCCTTGCACACAAACTCTCACTGGATAAAAAAAGAGACACCTAATATATTACTTCTTTTCTTTTGGGCTATTTTAGGAATAGCCAATGCTATTCCTAAAAAGAAAATCTTACTGGCTTTGTCACACGGGAGAATCAGTTTGTTTGGTGCACTAGTACTTCCCTGAACTTTTTAACTCAGGGAAATGAAGCCTAACTAGGCAGAGTTCTGCCTGTAGTTCCAGGCCTAACTTGCACAGTTCTAGGCAGTTCTTTTCACCAGACATTTCCTGGTATTTACAAGGCATGACTGAAGAGGTACCTGGATGTGCTCTTTCGTGATCAGCCAGGGCCGGTGTGCAAGGAGTTTGTTTATTTCGTTCAGGTTTTTCAGTCTTTGGGGAATGTATTCTAAACCATTCAACCACTCTGCAATCCCACCAGTCTTCAGAAACTCATCAACGTGCATATTTATTAGGTAGGAACACTGATGTCTGGCAGCAGCCTGGAATAATTAAACACAGAGTGAACAGTGCAGCACATTAGTGTATGATCTGGTTTTGCTGCGGGTGGGAGACCGGTTAATAACACATAACAAAAGTACAATGTCATTCCAAAAGGCCTTGTGAAAATGCATTGCAATGCACTTCTATACAGTGTGGAGGATTCTCCAACAAAAATATATTTGATTACTCTGGACTGCAAAATATAATTTTGGTTGGAAGTGATCACTAGAAGAGAACCCTCTGCTCACAGAGCTGACTTAGAACTTGTTGCTCGGAGCCTTGTCCAGACAATACCTTCACCCTTGGAGATCACAGAACCTTTCTTGGTTCCTGCTGCAATGTCTCAACATCCTCAGAGAGAGAATTGTTTTCCTAGTGTCCATCTGCAATTTCCTGTGACTTGAGTCCACTGCATCTCATCCTATTGCTGCACAGTGATGTGGGCATGTGAGAGGAGCATCACTGTGGGAAACAGGGCATGATGTAGGTTGCCAATTCTCCCCTCTGACTGAAAACCTTCCAGCAAGGCATGTTTTATTGTGATTAAAATCTACAACAAAAATTCTGTCAAAATACCACTCTAATTTCTCCTTTCCAAACTCTTCCTGTTTTTGTTCTTTTGTAAATACAGAAGTCAGAGGTGCAGGAGAAGAGGCACAGCCTGTTGGTACATACCATGATAGCAATGTAGTGCCTGTAGGGCAGAGGAAGGGGCCCATCCATGCGCAGCATATAGAACTGGCTGCGGAGGAAAGACTCCAGGTACTGAGTGTGGATACTCATGACCTGTGTGATGTTGTCCAGGCGGCCAGACGTAGAATATTCTTCCACAAGAAGATTAGTACGTTCATCCAAACCGTTTGCTTGCATAACCTTGAAAATAAGAGAAAGAAATATTAACAGAGGGAGAGATTTTCTCTAGCTTTGGCCCTGGGGAGAAGCACACTGCAGTATGAAAGGTTTATCTGTGTCCAGACTTAAAGACAAGGATGGAGTTCTGCACGTGTATTTGCAAACAAACATGCCTGCATGAATGCAAACACACACACACAGATCCTACTTGTATACTGAGAACTGAAGAGCACTTTACACTGAACCTCTGTTATATTTTATACGTTTCTAAGAAACCCAAAACCATTTTTCTATACATCTTCTTGTAACAGAGGAAGTCGCAGATGCTGAAATCAAACCTGTACAGAGAGCTGAAAGTAAGTAAGAGCTAAATGGAAAGTAAATTCTTTATGGAAGACAACCTGTTTGGACACACACCACCTGAGTGCTCAGCCCTAAAATCAATTTCAAAATTAATGGAGAGGAACTGGATTATGTAACCAAATTATAGAAACAGCCTGGCAATCTACCCCTTCTGTGCTTGTATAATTGAAGAGGAGATCAAATGCTAATTTGTCCATAACATTCAGGTATTATTTAGAATAGGAATTTAATGCTTTCTTTAAACAAAAGCTGTTCTTTAATTATTCCAACCAATCCAAACCTTGGGCACAAGATGAAATGAAACAGCAGAACAGTAAGTAGCTCTTGCATTGCAAGCCCTGACACAGTATGAGTGCTATTACTCAGTGTTTATCACCAGGAACAGCCATTCTCAACATGTTCACCACTGAAGTTACAAGCACAAGACTAGAAAACCCAGTATTTATTCTGACACTGTGCAGTAATAAACCAGCCAGCTTACTATTGCAAACACCATGAAATGAGAACATATTTTAGCTGTTTTACAGCACATGAAGGTAGAAAGTGCCTAAAACCAAGAAGCACAACGCTTTTGCTGAAATATTCTATTTAAAATATGTTTTCTTCTTTATGATGGGCTGATGAGTGGACCATGTCTCAAATATTTTTCTATCAGATCTTATACAGAAGTCACATGCAAAGAAACAAAACAACATATTACATCTTCATTTCTCACCACTGTACTTTCCTGGTTTAATCTGTGGGCCCTGAAAGAAAGGGGAGAAGCAGCTACACAGTTAGACAGCTCCATCCTTTTTACTTCTGTATCTTCACTATGGCAGCTTTTCTGTGTCTTATACCCAAACCAATGCCTTCTCAGTTGTCCTTATAATGTTTTTACCATCAGAATTTTATTCACACATTAGAGATCATTTATCTCCCTGTATATACCTCACTCCACTCCTAGGAGTCCCCCTTATCCTTCAGCAAGTGTGTCTCCCATGTATTTAAGAGATTCTTGTCTCATTTAGTGGTTTCTTGGGGAAATCATATTTTTTGTGTCTCTAGTAAGGTTTCTAATCTTCTCCAGCTTGTCAGGAATTTTCCCTGTAACAGTGCAAGTTATAGAAAGAAATTCTGCTGACAGATTCAAAATATAATCCTGTAGGACTGGGCTGTTGCTATGTTAGGCACAGCAATATGCCATATGATTATTTCTAAGCTTTATCTTCATCTCTATTACTATCCTCTTCTTACTGTGCATGTACTACCTCCTGATTTATTTCCATCCACAGACTTTTTTTTTTAAATTCTGCTTTCAAAGCCTTGTGGCATGTTAACAGGAACCTTTACCAGTAAGTCATTATTCTCTGCCCATATTCTTTCCATTGCAACAATGAAGCAGCCCTTAACACCAGTAGTGTTATTATCACTTCAGTGTGTTACTATTCTGTCACTAAACCTTCTCTACTCACTGTACTACTTCACGACAAGGAATGAGGGAGAAATGCAGTTGTTTGTTCAACAAACCACAGCTGGCATTTGTCATGGTAGGAATCTCGAGTCTGAAATCCACTCCTACCTTTCAACCATAAATTCTTTCAAGAGCAACAGCTACAGTCTAAGGAGTGAAGTCATATTTGCAGGTTCTTTCAAACTGAGGGTCAGGCATTGCTCTGAGAGCCACATAATCACATTGCTGCAATACTGGACAGGCCTCCCTTCAGGTCTGGCATTATAAATAACGTGTTCACACCCACCTGAGAAGAGCAGAGCTGTCACTCATGGCTGTCTCTGGGAAAGCTGGTAACAGAAAAGATGTCAAACAGTACCACTCGTGTGAAAGGATGGGGTGGGTCTTACCCACTGGAATCTGCTCCAGAGAAACCATTGCTTTTGCTTTCAAGGGAGCTCATCCAGGTACCATGGAACAAGCAGGGCCATAGAACCATCCTTCACTGTCATTATTTTCAGAACTATCACCTAGCCCAGCTAAATGCAAACTTACTTCATTCTCTGGTATAAAGGCACTTGGTCCTCTTGTCAACGGCGGGGAGACCTGTACTCTCTTCTCCTGCAAAACAGTCACATAGTTCAGTCACTGTCAGGAATTACATATTCACCTCACAAGATGAGATCTTCAAGGTCTGGATTCTATTCTCTTCTCAAAGCCCCCTGGGTGTTCACTGAGGATGTATGGCACCACACCACATTAGATCAGCTTTGCATCCCCTGTACTTTGCACGAAGGAATGGCATTCCTTTTGGCAAGGAACAGCACCAATTTTGGGCAGGGGTAAGGCAGAAACAAACCCCACAAATCTAATTCCGGTTGCTTGACAGACCAGTTAGAAGATACACAGACAATAGCAACAAAACATGTGGCATGATGCTAAAATTAGCCAATTTACTGGATTGAATGGAAATTTGAAAACAGAGGGGAAAAAAAACCACACTCAGGAAATTATAAGCAAGATGCTGGTTTTTTTCAACATCAGCATCTGATGAGATCCTTAGTGTTGTGAAGAGTGTAAGGACTTTTTGTGCCAAATATTGGCATGAAAAGCACACCAGCAAGACCCAGTTACATGCTTTTCCAAGAAACCTGATGAAAAGGCCACCTGGCTCACTGCTGCAGAGCCTGGAGCACACTGCAAGCAGCACGAGCCTGGGTGTGCAAACCCCAGCTACAAGGCAGGAGGATATATTTAGCATAGAACAAGCTGATAGCGTAACAAGAGCCAGAGGACTTTTTTGATTTATTAGGTATAAGAAACTGGATTAAGATAAACTGTGCTGCCAACCAGAGGAGTGAAGGGGACCTGGGGAGGCTGTCTGCTCCTCCAACTTATCAAGGGCAGGACCAACACTGTCCACATGATTCCTCAACAGTGTTGGTCCAATTCTCCTGGAGGTTCCTTCCTCTCCATGGGTCATTTATTTCAGTGACTAACTCCTCAAACTGTTAAAGTTTTCCTAATGTCTAATCTAAATTTCCCTTGCAATAATTTAATTTTCTTCTTTTTCTCTTTATGGTTATTTTCCACCTATCTGGCTGGCTGCACACTTGTCTCAAGTCCCTAATTGCAACCACAGTGTTGGTGACTCTTAATATGTTATCCATAAACAGCAGTATTGGATTTGCATACTAAGTATTTTGTGCCCCTAACATAAAAGGCTGAAGTTTTCCATAACAAATGACTCTTAAATACCTCTACCAGGGGGGCTTTAAGCTTAACTGCCAGTGTGCACAAACAGCAGTGCCAGTCCCATAATGAATGTGCCACTGATTTCCACCCAGGAAAATTAAGCCACTGGAGCTGCGTAACTATTGTCCTGATCCTTAAAAACATCCTGTCCTTTCTAAATTAGATTAAGGAATAACGAGCAAAAATCAGCAATGATTATTCAGGAAAGATGTTCCAAAGCAAACTCTCACAGGACAATTGAATTTGTGACTTTGGAACAATTAGCTGCTAAAAGATGCAGAAATAAGCTGGATCAACTGCATGAAGCCCAGCAGCCAGGAGACAACTTCCTGCATCTGCTGCCTACTGTCACAGCCCCAAAAATCCTGTAAAATACTTCTCATGTACAAAAAGTACTCAATCTAAAGTATGAAGAAACAGTGAAGAGAGTCCTGGTATCTGCACATGCAACCCCTTCCTCACACAGTTACACAAGGTGCAGGAAGACATCTTCTGCCCTCGAATACACAGTCTTGCCAGTAGCCAGTCATTTCCACCAACATTAAAAAAAAAAAAAAGCTTTCCAAGAATGGATCCAAGCTTGGATTTTACTTGGTTCATGAAGGTTATCAGGAAATTAACGTTTAAAATCTTTATTTCACACTACATAATCTGGAGGAAGCAGCTTGTATGAGTGATACAACTTGGATACCTGTACACTGTCAGCTTTTGCTGGAGCATACCAGAGCTCAACCTTCTCCACCCTGCTCTCTGATCTGTACCTTCTTCAGGCTCTGCAAAGCTGGTCCTTAAGGCCAGACCACGGCAAAAAAATCCCTTTGTTGCTTCTGGCAGGATCTGGGCTCCATTCCCCTGTTTTCCCATTCAGTGGGACTGCTATTACTCCTTTGTGCCTGCAGATAAGCTACTGCTGAGGGAAGGAGGAAACGGTACTTGGGTGGATGAATATAGGCAAGTATCAACAGTTAATTCCTGTGAATGATGACAGAAAGTCCAGGAGATAGTCAGACATGAAAAATGTGTGCAAATCTACTACGAAAAGAACAAAATCCAACTCCTTTGGGGGGAGGCAATTCCAAAAAAAACCAAGCCTGGGGAAAAGAAAAGACAAGCGAAGCAAGAACAAAACCCCAAAAGCCCGAACACGATCAGTCAAGAGGACAAGTCTTATCACTAGACACTTAAAGGGAGCTGGGCTTTTTTGACATTAGAAGTGATATTCTTCCCTTCCACCAACAAGAAAGATTATTTTGCCTTCTTGCCAAAGCTTTTATTTTATTAAAACTGGTTCAAACAAGATTTTGAGGAGAAAAGTAGCAAACATCATCTGGTTGCCCAAGTTCTTGGGATGCTATAAATAAAACCACGTGAAGTTTACAAGCATTGAGAAAGATAATGTTGGCTTTGTTGAGCTGTAGATAAGAACCACTCCTTCTGGGCATGCTTTATCTAGAACAATGATTTAAGGCCTACCCGAGAACCTAAACATAAAAAACAGTACACGGAATTAGAAAGCAATAGTGCAGATTTATGGTCCTTTAAAATGGTAGAAATTTTTGCAAAGCTTCTTGTTTTCCAAGAAAGCCATTTTGCTTTCCTGTCCAAGTAGTCTTTGCAGATTACACTAACTATCACAAAGTCAGCCAGGGTCCCAAATATCTTATTTGAAATTGGATTCTTTTACTAAGAGGCTGAAAGAAGAAACAGGTTGCTCAGCAACTAAAATGTTGCACGCACATCTACCAGTCATTCTCTGCTTCATGATCCTCCAGAAACAAAATTACTTGAGTAAGAACAATTTCCATTTACATTAAGACTAGTACCTTTTTGAGGGCTGTTTCCACAGAAGGAATGAGATGATGAAGAGCTTCAAAGCAGAAAAAAGTGTGCCTGAGCATGTTGCTGAGAGAGGGGCTGCTGCAAGCCAGAGCCTCAGAGCAGGTTTAGCAGCAGTGTCACTGTCACACTGTGGTGTCAGACAGCAGAACAAGACCCCTGCAGAGCACGGGTGAGTGACACAGGAATCCATGAAAAATCCTATGTAAGCTCTACCTGTGACTTCTTCCTGTCCTTAAACTGCACTTGCAATGTGTCAGGGCCTTCATCAGCAATGTGAATGGTGACTAAGTGGCAGCATTTCCCCTTTGCTCAGGATAACTGTAAGAAATGCCTTCCTCCTTGGGCGAGCTCTGCACAAACCCACAGACACAAATCTGCAACTTGCCATCTCACAGGTTTATTTTCAGTTGTGGCAGTGACTGCACATCCTTTCCTCCAGAGCCAAGACGGGCACAGGGATGTGGCACCTGCATCCCAAATAGCTGCCAAGGGGCAGAGCAAGGAATGCCAAAGCCACTGGGGTTGGTGAAGGGGGAGCAAGCATGAGCCCAGCTGGCACTGGGATAGCACAGAAGCTTTCCTCCCAAAGCACAAAGCAAAAGAAATAACCTTTCTTCCTCTTCACCACCACATGAATCACCGTGTCCTCAGGCTTTAAAGAAATGGCTATTTTTAGCAAGCTGTAAAAGGAGGCTGTTTTGCTTGAGAATGGAAGTGCTAGCTGGTGGGGCTGATCAAACAGCTGCTTTAGGAAGCACTTCTGAATATCTACTTATTCAGAAAACACAGGCAAGAAGCAAGTGCTTGCCCTGCCACGGGTGCAGGGAGGATTCTTACACACATAGCACATTAATTCATCCCGGACTTGACATCAAGGTGGTCATGCTTCAACGGGATGGGGGGAGGGGAAAGAAGGAAGAAACATTCAAGAGGGAATTTTGTGAGCCATGACAGCGCTGCCACTTGTGTCCCTGCAAACTCCCAGAGCAGTGCAAGTGCCTGGGAAACACTCATGAAGGGGCTCAGAACCTCCACTCTCACAACACCTGCCATCACTGCCAAGACATCAGGATCATACACAACACCAGATCAAATATAAATCCTAAGGGCATCCCAAAATCAGCTTCTCCTGAGGAACAACTTATTTTTCTTAAACAAGCAGAAATGTTTTTTGGGGGAAGGTAATGAGTAACTTATTATTTTTTAAACCTTTTCTTATATTATAATCTACAAGCCATTTTGCTACCATCTAGAATTTGTAAGGATCTTTGTTTTTTAAATTCAGTGGTCTATCTCTTTAAAATACTCATTATCACCTGCAGCAATAATCTAAGTCAAGTGTGTCACTGGGTGGGAGTGGAGAACTAGGTTTAGGATTCCCTATCTGGGATGGAATCTTACCAAAGGAATAGGTTTTATTCCCCAGTCTCAGCTTTATCTTACAGTGCTTCAAACTCAAAATACACCAGTTCAATCTCACAGACTTGATGTTATGGAGCCCACATTTGGTTTTCAGCTGACAGACAAAATGCCTTGAATTTTAGTTCACATTACAAGCAGCATAATTTGCTGCTGCTGGTGGTTAAAACCCTATCTATAAACTGCTTTCTCCTACTCCCACTGTTGTTACTGAACATATTTTCAGTTTTTGTTCTTGGATCCTGGAACAGGGTCTACTTCAACTGGCTCTAACTACAGTCAAATGCTCTGAGTTTCAGTAAATTGTAACACAATTTTAGTCATACAGTCATACTGGACCAGCTGCTTATTCCATCCTCACTGAAAACAGAAGAAAGCATTAAAACAAGTTATCTGAATACCAGTTGTGTCTTAGCACCTACTTTTATTCAAACTCTTCCCTAGGATGCTGGAGGGATTTTGTTTATTTCTGCACATGCCAAATTGCCTTTTGATTTAGCCACCCAACCTTGGCAGAGGAAGAGTAGTTTAGAAATGTGGCAGAAGTTTAGGATGCATCCAATTCATTTCAGGTGGTAACTTTATTATTTGTTGTAAATTTGCAGAGGATTAATATACTAGTTAAAACTACACACAGTCTTGCTGACTAAAATGAAAACCTTAATAGTCACAGTTTACCTGTCTTCACATGTCAGTTCTACTGGGAGATTCTGATCAGCAAGAACAAAGAAGTGTATTCAGCAAAGCTGAGAAATTTTGACATTTATTGACAACCACTTATTGATGCATCATTCTTTAAAGAAAAAATTCAGTTTATGGCATCTAATGTAATAAAATTGGGAGGTTTATAGCTTCAGAACATATCTGCAATTCATCTCACATGAAGTTTCCATTGCAACTTCAAAAATTTAGATACACATTTGAAGGGTAAACCTTGGTGTCCTGTTACTCAAAACAATTTCTGCAGAAAAAGCCATAAGACAAAAATATGAAGAGCAATGATTCGAATGATGCATAACGCTTTATTTGCTGGCAGTGCAGAACTCCTCCTTACAGCTGACCTATTCCTATAACTAAACACAGGATATAACTCCAGAAGCAATAAAAGAAATGTTCAGAACAAACAGTGTCAAAATGTTGAGAGTTCACAAAGCAAAAGTCCTAGCCTAGGGTCATTTGTTAGGGGTATTTCAAGTGATTTTGCAACAGTTTCTTCCTCTTAACAGACTGTCCAACTCCAAAATGCAAACTAAGCCATAAAGATGAAAATTAGCAGAGGAAGTCAAACAGCAGGAAATCTTTTTTTAAATGAAACAGCATTTCAAAATACTTAAACCAGTAACTTTTAGCATTAAGAATTTGGGATCTTTGTGCCTCACAGCTGATGAAGTGGTGCAAAGAGCTGGGAAAAGAGCCAGTGCGGTACAATTGATGGAGAGCTTTTGCTCTGGTAACAGGTTACAGCCCTTTTGGATTTCACACAATAAAAGGAAGCCTATCCCAAGTTCCTGTCCCTCTACCAGCTATTAAGAACACAATCCACACTAATTAGAAACCAAAGGTCAGCAATTTCTACCCAGCCCAAGAGGGATGGTCAGGCAGGAGAAGTCCCACAATGATTCCTTGCTCTTTGAAAGATATCCGGTACACTCGGCCCACGGGACAGAAACTCAGCAGTGAACACAGAGTTATGGCAGAACAGCCAATCACCTTTTCCAGAAAGCAAACCTACACCTGCATCCTTACTGCTCCTACTGCTGTGTCTCTCTCCTTGTGCTGGAGATCATTCCTATGAACCAAAACCAGCCTCCAACTGCACCTGGGAGCAGACAGACAAGGACCACAAGTCACATGTCAGAGTAATAAGTATGCTGAAAAACACTTCTTTATTTAAGAAACCTGAACTGTATTTCACTTTTTTTTTTTTTTTGTCAGAATGGATTTAAATGTATCAAGTTAAAGGCACACCTGTAACTTAATATTGACTGAAGTTCAGAGTACATCTAGCTGTGTAACTAAGTCTGAGGCTCCTAAATAGAAAAATAGAAAGATCTTCACAACAAAATTCGCTCAACTAATGGTGCAAAGTCAAACCTAAACATTGATTATTAACACCTGAAAAGGATGAGAGACAAACAGCTACTTTTTCTACTTCCTTGTTGCTTGAGAATCACTTCCATTTAATATAAGCCAAGAGAATCACTTCCATTTAATATAAGCCAAACCTCAAAGTCTGACTTTTTACTCATGCCCCAGTTGTTCTCAGATACCAAGGATGAAACTCAATTGACCAAACACAGGCAAATCAGAGTTAGCCAGCTGCCTGCTGGTTCAAATGAAAAAAGGAAGGTGATGTCTAACTCAAGATGAGAACAACTGTGTCATGGAAAAGCCTGAATTTTCACCATAGACCAACAGGACTTCATGGCTAACCAGGTACTGGCCTGAAGAGCAGCAAAACATGTATCACCAGCAGACAACAGATGGTCTTCTGGTCTATTTCAGCCTTCAAAAAGCCACTCAAAAAAACCAAAACCAAAATTATGGGGAGAATAGAAAAAGGAGAAACAATGCTTCTCTCATCTGTCCATGGAGAACTTCACCTCCTTCCCTCCCTGCACACCCAGCAGTAACACTGGAGTTTGTGTGCTCCTCAAAAACTGCCCTCAGGACAGATCTTGTGAGTGAATGTCTAGATGACTCAATACACTACAAGCACAGCAGAAAAGCATTTTCTATGTTTCAACAGCACCAGATATTAAGAGCAAAAGTTAGAAAACTTCAGTGGTTTTAGCTGGGACTTGTTTCATCTGTACCTTGGCTCCCTTCCACCTTCAGTTTTAGTCCACATCTGACATAGTGAGACAGACCAGCATTATCTAGTTTGGAGAACATAGCCTTTAGCCATTAAGCTGGCAAAACTGCAAAACTGCACGGAGTTAATCTGGCTGCTCATCAGCCAGGACAGGAGTGCTGCGTGTTCAGAAAGGCTCTCTGAAGCAACACAGCACATCCTTTAATCCCCTGCCTCCTTGCAGAGGGCTGCCTTGTCCTGCCTGAGCACAGCCCATCTAACCAAGCCTGGTTTTGCTCTGCCAGAAGGGTCCCATGAGCTCAGGAGGCTGCGGGCTCAGCGTGGGCAAGGGCAGTGACTGTGGTCACACGTGTGGCCTCCATCCTCTTAGGGAGAGACTGGATCGAGCTCCCCATTGGATCCATGAGGCAGAACACTGCCAACAGGTACAGCAAACATTTGCTAGAAAGCGCAGACAGAAAAGCAGCTGCTTTGACAGGCCTGAATTAATACCTAAATTAATGACTGAGAGCACAGCCTCTTTACAATACAGTAATTGAATGGTTAAATACTTCAATTCATAAACACACACACATTTGATTTATTGGGCATACTGCCAACTGGAGATTAAAAAACAAAAAGAGAGAAAGACCCCTGGGGTATGCAAATCCATCATGGATCTCTGGCAGAACTGTCTCCCACGAATGCTCTACCGAATTTTTAATAGAAGTATTGTCTAAAAGGCATGCCTTGTAAGCAAGTAAAATAGAATGGTATTCATCCATACTGTAAATGCATAATGGCATCCTCCTACTGTTAAGAAAGTGGTCTGGGGTTTGGTGGTTTTTTGTTGTTTGGTTTTGTTTTTTCCAAGAATTTCAAAGATACTAAATGATTGAAACACTAAATTAATGTAAGGGCAATACACTACACAACACTCTGACAATTTTTTAAAGAAAGTCTTGAAAGAACTCCAATTCATGCAAGAAAAAATTCAAATGCTACATTATTTCAGCAGAGACATCATCACCAAGGGTTTATAAGAAAGAAGACGCATTTAACAGCATGTTACTATAAAAACAGGCTGGATGAATTTTTAACTAGGGACCATCACCAAGGCTGCATTCTCTCATCTCTCCTCTTTGTTACTGGTGTTGCATTCATTATGACAAACAGCAGAGAGAGAGACATTTTAGGCACAGTGTGCCCTAAAACATTAGGATTTGGGTTTTTACCAAGGTGAGACTCTTGAGGTTATGCCTACACTGCAGTCACTAGCACAACTGCTGCTCTTCTACAAGTCAGCTTTAAAGAAGTTCTTGGCTTCACTGGTTTTGAAGAAGTCCTTGGTTAACAGTTCCAAAGTCAGGCAGGCACATGAAGCTCTGCTGCACAACTGGCTTGAGAAACCAGACAAATGTTGAGTCAGCCACTGCTGAGTTTCCAGTTAAAAGGATGAAGCTTGACAGCTCAGAGTGAACATAAAGAGATCTGCTAACAGCAAGTATGGAGTCCTACCTTTGCACTTTATTGGAAAAAATAATAACAATATCTTTATCTGGTTAGCATCTCAGTCCCCCACAGCTGCAGGGGAGGAAGCTGGGCTCTGACCTCTGCACCAGCTCACTAAAATTGTTTTCCTTCCCAGCTTCAACTTACCTGCATGACAGACTACCAAAAGCAACAAGGTCCCCTGCGCTGCTCTCCTGGCCACACAAAGTATTTTGCTGCCTGAGGTGTCACTCAAGCAATGTTTGTGACTAATGTCAAACACTTCATGTTCACAGACTACCAAATACTGAAAAATATTCACAACCTGAGTGTGGTGGAAATCCATCACAGAATTTAAATCAAGAAAGCAAAGGTTGAGGACCTTTTCCATGTGAAAACCTGTTTGACCTGTATCTATGAGATTTCAGATCACACAATCCAGCTTCCCAGGCATTTCCACTACTTTTCACCCTGCAATGTCACTGTGCAGCTTACTCTTCTTGTAGTTTTTCTTTTAAAATTCAGTAGGAGGTGCACTCTGCCTGCTCCCCTGATTGGCCATTGAAGCAGGACATATGAGTGGGAAGTCTAAATTTTATCAGAAGAGCAGCAAATCCACTGCAGAGACATTTTGCTACCTGGAGCACACCACAGGTGCTTCTTCATTGCATTTCAGGGAATAGGTCCATGAGCAGAAGCCCCACACTCCAGAAATAAACTTAGCATGTGTTCCTGCCAACACTCCTTTCTGATAACTCTTTCTCTTGTAGTGTTTTCAGCTCCATAAAAATTTCTAAAATCTCTAGAGTAAATGCTGCTGCAGACATACATTCCCAAGCACCTTTCACTAACCAAGTACTACATATAACCAAATTCTATTCAGAGACATAAGAAAGTCAAGCAAATGGCACAAGCATGGGCTTTCAAACTGCTTTTCCCATACCTTTAATGTACCAAATGATCACAGCAGTTATTTTGAATCTCTGTGTATGAACTATCTTCAGTGACATGGAAGTAACTCGCCAAGATTTAAAAAACAAAATCCTCTCACACAGACTGAAGAGGGAAATGTGCTCTGCTCAGTCCTGGAGCTCCTTCAGCTAGTTTTCTGCCATCTTTTTCACACAGGATTGTGAAACACAGTAGCTTGAGTCTTGGAAACAGCAGCTCTGAACTGCTGATGTGGCTGTCACAAGTATGTCAAATAATTTTAATTGATTGCCTCCTTGATGTCACAGTCCATGCACAGTGTGCTTCTGCCACCTTCAATAAAAAATTATCAACCAAGCAGCAGGCAACAAGCTCAAGCAGACATACTTAGCTTTTTCCACAATGTGCAACTAAGCTGTGGAAATCCTTGCTGTAAGATGCTAAGGACAAAAAGCCAGAGTGTGTTTAAAGTGTTCAAGTTCATGGAAGTGTTCAAGTTCATGGAAGAGAAATAGAAGAACAGTTATTAAATACGGAAAATTCATCTCCAGCTCAGGAAGATTTCAAATGGCAAATACTTGGATCCTGGGAGGTAGTGCTGTGGTAGTGTATAACAAACTGTTCCATTTTGTCTCCTTCTTCAATATCTTCCCTTGGCCACTGTCAGGGACCAGAGTCTGAGCTGCAATCCAACCCACTGTATCTGCCCTAATGCTCTCATATATCTACAACAGATGGGTGCAAAAATAATACTTATTCTTTATGTCCTATTAAAAATGGAATTTATTTTCTAATAGAGATAGAAATTGGCATCCCCCAAGCAAGGAAGCATTTTAGCTAAACTGAACCATTTCAGAAATAAGCATTGTGCTAATCCAGGGTAGATGATGCAGGCCATGGTGTAAAGCTCTTTAGTGCCTGGGTGAGCACATTCCTGCACTGCCTGTTCAACACAGGTGGCATCACATAATTTACTTCAGAATCTGAAGTACATCACACTTCAATTCTTTACTAACATGGTTTTAGGAAGCCAGTGTTATTATTCTCATTTTCTGAACGTACCTCATCAGAAGTTTCCTCAATTTAGATTTGAAAAAGGTGAAGGAAAAAAAATGCCTATTGTCTTTATGTTTTAAAGCCTTAAAACATGAAGACAATATAGTTATGAGCCTCACCACTCACCTAATGGGCAGAGGATGTTTGTTTAGACAGATGGTACTGGAAGAAAAGGACATATTGGCTATGCTACCTCACCATGGAGAACTTTAGGCCGTTTGTGTTAACATTCAAGACAACATCAAACATGAAAACGTGAGCCAGAAATATAAGGTTTCTAATTTATAGCAAAATTTGTAGCCGATGTTCCTTAAAAGTTTAAGTTAATCCATTGAAAAGCTTTTAAAAGAAAATGAGAAACCCCCTTGGCACAAGTTTCTTGGACAAATGCTTATGTACAACTAATGATCACTGACACCTTTGCAACAGTTCAAATAATGTAAGGCACACTGATGCTGTTCTCCTCACTCTGCCTGGGAAGGGATAGCCCTCCTGGACATCCAAAAGGAGCAATGTCCTCCTGCTTTAAGAGAAGCACCTTTTTCTGCCATCTTTCTTTGGCTGATGACTCAAACAGAGAGAATGTGCCAGACAAAAATAAAATCTCCCTGACTAACATGCTTTACCTCTAGCCTAAAGGTACAATTTCCAAGAGCAAGCGCCTTGCTGTCTAAGCCAGGAGTTTAAACCTCTTTTGATTAGCTGACTTGTAAGCATTTTTCAGAAGGAGGTGGCATCCACACCATGCCTCTGAGTTTACTGAAGTAAGTCTTCTTACACAGTCCCCCTGAAGGAAGTCCAGAAAAATCTTATAGGTGCTAGGGCCACAGATGGAAAACCACGGGTGAGCCCTTTTGATTTATCCCCTGATAGGAAATCCTAAAATGGTCACCAATTAGAACAAATTATTTCTCCAAGGAGTCTTGTTTGCAAAGGCAGGAGACTGTTTTACAATGAGCAGGGAGCTGACACACTGTTTTACATTTGATTAGTCTGGGAAAGTCTGGCTAAGAGACAGACAATGGAAAGGCTTCATCTCAGTAGCACATTCACAAGCCACCGACTTGCTGGAACGACCATAAGAATTCTTGCAGTCAGGCAGTTTCTTCCCTTTTTTTTTTTTTTTAAAGAACATTTTGCATCTTAAGTTATATCTTACCAAAGTGAGTCATTAGTGAGATACAACCTCCAAAACACACTGACTTAATGTAGCTGAGCTTGTGGCAGCAAAGACCTAAGATACAAATGTATTTTCACGATGGATCTTAAAAGAAAGGCTGATTTTCAAAAATGAAGACTCCTAACTGTTAGAGAAGATTTATTGCATGTAAATACAAGAATTGTCTAGAGACAAGCAGCTACTCCTGCTCTCTCCAGCCACCCAGGCCAGCAGATTGACAGAACTTCATATTTACCTGCAGCCTCTGCTGGCAGGTGCTACCATTTTCTCAGAGTCCTGCCTATACTTATACTAAGAGGGCTTTTGTTAAAGTTTGGTGACTTAATGACTCTACAAAAAAAAAAAAAAAAGCACCAGCAAGTAATAAAGAAATAATAAACTCACTTATTTTATACCCTGTTTGAATAATGACTTCTGTAGCTATGGAAGAGTGATTAACATGCACTGCCTAATAAGGTTCTTCACTGCCCTCCAGTCAACTTCCCTTTTTCTTAATGAAGTCACCAAACCCAAACTGAGACCTTCTCAACAGAGTAAGCCCAGCCCCAAAGAGACACATTCACAGCCTTTACTTGCCCCAGCCCTACCTCTACACAGACAGAGGTGAGACAATGCAATTTTTGTCCAACTTTTCTGGGAAACAAGAACTGACGCCATAGATCTACCTTCTCAAACAAGGCAAATTAATCATTTTGGATGGCTGGATGCTGCCTCTATGCATTCATGAGGCACAGCTTAACTCAAAGGAGTGTCCCACACAAAACAGCAACAGCACTGGATAGTCAAACTGCTTTTGCTTGTATGGCAAGTTTCTGTTGGATAAATAGGTCAAGCAACTACACCTTTATCTAATACCTTTTGCATTAGTGGCCTAAAGAGCAGGGGCATGGAGGGAGACCCTTCTTCCACATCCTTCCCCTCCTGCTTTTCAAAGCCATGTCTGAAAGATGTTTCCAGCATACCCTCCATGGCTGCAGCCTGCTTTCCTTCCACTTGGACTCTGCCCTGCTGGAAGAGGCACCAAGCTCCATCTCTCCTGAAGAACTTCAGCACCAGCTGCAGGCTCCTTCAACCTTTAATTACGTTAAGCTGACCTTTTCAACCAACACACCTTTCCTCCTAACTACTTGTCAAGCACCAGCACAGAAGTGAGACAACTTTTAAATTGCTGGAATAAAAGCCACTCATTTCAAAGCAGATTCTACTTGAATGACCCCCGATGTTACTGCCTCATCCAGTCTTTCCCCAGTAACACAAAACTTAAAATAATAATGTAATTGAACAATTTGTTTGTGTTTTCTGGAGGGAAAAGAAGATGAAAATATTCTATGAACCATTAATATGGCATAAACTAGTCAGGAGTTTTTCTGGTTCAACCTTTCCACTGCATTTGTTTAAATGTGGCAACTGAAAAATGTAAAAATATTAAATATGGTGGAGAAACAAAACTGAAAAAAAAACCCCAAAAACCAAAACACAAGAAAGAACACAAAAGGCCATGTCTGATTTTAGTGAGATGCATTAGAGCCTGTTTTCTGGATTTCATAGGGAGAAGGCAACCAATCAAAATGAACTGTTGACTAATGAACACCAAGTGTTCCTAAAGTATTTTGATATGTCTCCTACCACTGGGGACTAGAAGTTTCCACCACAGGATACTAACAGAGTCCCAATTTAGAGTTTTCTAGCCTTAGTGGTCTAGAGTGAAATTGGCTGCAACTGAATGAAAGAGGACTTAAAAAACATGGGTGCTCAAACAGCTGCCACTGCACATAATGGGTGTTGCAATCAGCTTTTGGAGGGAACTGAAGGAGCCAGCTCATAACAGGGAGAGAAATGCGGTGCTTCAACTTTAAATTCTTATTTAGAGTGTGTTGTTGTCACCTTATTACTGGACAACAACAGGGACAAACTGGGAACTTCAGCATGTTTCTACCTCATATACACATCGAGCTGTGTATAACATATGTGCACAGCCACCTGAAGTCCAGCTTACAGACTTAGTTCTAGGGGTGCTTCTCTATAAACAGTTGCCTTAATTGACTAACTCTAAGGCAGATATTGCAGCCAGGCAATCATTGCTCACTGGAATAATCACATCCTGATGCTGATTTCCAGGGAGGCACAAGGTTTGCTCTGCCTGCTAAATAGCCAGTGGGTATTTGCATGCAGGCAGCATGTTGACTTCAAGACACAGAACATATTGTAGTAAAGCAATATTTCAAGTGTTCTTCCACACTGGATGAGATCCAGCTGGTGTCAGGTAGAATATTTAGACAGCATGTAGGCGCTCCATTTCATTAGAGGTCTAATCAAATTTCTAAATGCTAGAACAAATTACTATTTCCACACCTCTAATCAGCAATGAGGGTGCTTTACTGAGAGGAATGTCAATCAACTCAGAGGGGAATATTTTTTATTTTTTTAGTTAATAGGCATAATTACTTTAAAACAGATTTAGAACCATATGGCCAAAACCCCTCCAGATACATTTAGACAATAATGTAACTATATTCCCTTTACCACATGCTACAGCAGGAGATATTAAACATATTTACAAGCATGTGATATTAAATTAGGTTCAACAATGTTAAGACACTGTCTTATTAAACAGTTTTTAACTGCAGAATTCATATGGAGGAGAGAACATATGCTAGCTTTCAATTGTTTTGTCAGCATCAGCCAGAGCAAATCCAATGCAATAGCAAACTGCTCAGAGACAAATAAATGATGATTTTGAATAAGCAGCTGTGTACTGCTCTAGAATGGTTTACACCAAGACATCTTGTATTCCTTCACTGTCATGAGCATAACTTTGTTTACTGAGGTTATGTGCAATTGCTCAGAAGCATGAATTTTCATTTGAAAATGTTAAGTGAGGAGTCATTTTTGCAACCATTCCTCCTTTCTAAGGAACAATTTTAATCCATCCTATAAAGTGTCAAATGACTCTGAAGGAATTTAATTTCTCTCCAGTTTCATGCCAAAACTAATTTGAAATTTAATATGCTTTAAAGCAGATACACAATTACACATTTTTATTCCAAACTGCAGCAACTGAGACATATTGACTGTATTTATGACTTTACTGCTCATTCTGAGTAGATGAAAACCTGATTTTCAAGTTACCTTTTACTTTTCTTCTAAATGTCTTTTGCACTTGCAGAGGTAACAGAGATCTATGACTCCAAAGAATTCTCATGAATGCGGTTCCTCCTGGCTTTCCTACACGTTAACCTAACATTAGTGTATGTTGGAAGCCAAAGGATGGTCCACACACTGACCACACCATATTCTCTTGTGATAAAGACTTCTTACTTCTGTTCCAGCCTACTCTCAACACATGGAGCCAGGAATACTTCATATTCCACTCCATTATTATTTTTTACCACCTGATCCCCTGAGGAAGGGGACTACAGGTAGCCTCACACCATTACCAAGTTCAAAAAGGTTGGAGGCTGAGCTCAGAATCCCTTAGAAATCCACTGCTAGTCTAACCAAACAAGGTGCTTACCTTAGGAGTAACATGAGAGTCATTAACAACAACAAAAGGTGTTTAATCAGGAGGTTGTATCTGTTTATTTATCTTACCCTACTTCAGGTAACCAGGGACATTCAGGAAAGAATTAATATATCTTGCTGGATTAAGAGCACTGACTTCTGTCTCTTACCCTGAGCACCATCACTTACATCAGCCTCTCCCTAACTTAAATCCATGACTGCCACAAAGATTATGCCCACAAGAAAAAAGCCCATGCTTCAAAACACCTTCCTCTCAATTTAAGAAAGATGTGAGAATGAAGATATCTGAATAAATAAGTGGTTGATATGGTCTGTAACAGGAATAAAATAGTTATTCAGCTTCATAAACACATAATATTGTCTACCATCTCTACCAGTATTTTGGCCAAGTGATAGTTATCTGATGTCTGATATGCAAGAAGCATCCTATAATAAAAATCTGAAACTAGTAATTAAGAGAGACATTTAAAATTAATACCCCTTGATCATGCCTCCCCTATTATCAGTAACACTGGTCTGCCCAGGATGGTACACCAAGAACTGCATAGAATTTCTTGAACCATCTGGAATGTATTTCATGGACTGACTGATAGGCAAACAATCAGAAAAAAATTGTTTGTGGAGAGTATCCCTACCTCCCTCTAATGGCATTTCACAATTTGATTCATCTGCATTACATTCCCTATAGCTTCTACTCAAAGCACAAAAACTACCAGGCTGGGCTGCAGAGACAACAATGGGGAGCACCTCTGCATACAAACAGGAACACCTGCAAAGAACAGAGAAATTAAACAGCATAAATTATTTCCATACAGGTTTTTCCAAAGATGATGAGGTGCAATTTCTCATTAACTGAGGTCTCCCTCCTGAGAATTCAAATTTCTTTTCTACTGAAAATGCCCCATTTTCCCCTGGTCCATCCTGACCCACTTAGACAAAAGCCAATATTCAGCCCGGACACACAAACTATGCTTGAGATCCCCCATTATTCTCCCACCCTGTAAATGGAAATCTGTTAATAAAATCTCCAGACCCCAGCTACGCACAGCCAGGGGAGAATTATACCACTATCTTCTCTCTCTCAAATCTCCCTAGCCAGAAAAAAACCAGTTCAAATAAAGAACTAAATGAGTATTAGCAGCTCCCTCACCAATGTGGGAGAGAGGAAAAACCAAGGATGCTTAATGAACCATAGTATTTTTTTCAGATTTCAAAACACTGCCATTTAAAGAGATGTGAGATTTGAAGCCTAATTAAGTAATATGCATAAATTTAAAGCAAATGTTCACAGAGTCCACATCTCCAAACCACAGCCTGTGATTTGGCTAATGCAATGCTCCACTCCCAGAAGTAAGTCTTAGCAGAAGACAACCTCCACACTTGGCTAACCCACTCGCAACGCTAAACCTCAAAGTTTCTTTTGAAGAAAATCCTCCTGCTCACTTTCTTTCCTTTCTCACCTCCATTCCCTCCCTGTAATTCAGGAAAGATTGTGTTTTTGCTTTTGTTTTGTTGTTTTTTTTTTTTAATAGAATGACTATTCTAAATGAACATGGTTGCTACGAGGCCACCTCTTACAGCTTTTCATTGCAAAACAGCGTCGTTCACCAAAGGTTCATTTCACTCATGCCACTCTCATTACAGGTCTAATGAAAATTTAATAGTTCTGCCATCTCATTTTCAGCCAGTAAAACTAGGAAAACACAAGGAAGTTTCTTTACAGTAGTTTTTAATGCAGAAGTAGGAGAACCCAGGCAGCCTTAGGACCAGCACACATGTGCAAAGAGCAATACCGCCCTTTGATTTCAAGACACAAAGACTCTACACAGGGGATGGGAGAACAACCAGTTAAATGAACCAGATTCTGAAAAGATACAAATTATTGAAACACTCACGAGCATGGGGAAGGAGAGAAACCAGTCAACTCTGGATTTTCACTGCATTTTTTTCACAGGAAAGAACCTTGTTCTTAGTTGTTAATCTGTTGGGAGTTTTTTTAAATCAAATTTTTCAACAAAAAAATGAGAATGAATTATGAGAGTGAGTGGCCTCTTGCTGTCAACTTTAACTGCCCTAAAAAGTTTGTTTTGTTGCTCTTGGTTTACACCTTTACATTTTTGGATCCTAAAAATTCCATCTTGTCCCCCGAGCTGTGCATGCAGGATTAGTTGGAGAAGTGACCTGAGCTGGTTTCACCATGTTTCACCAGTGCTCCAGGGGACTGGAAGACACAAACACTGAAGGCAGACACAATGTTTTACACAACAGAACGTTGCTAAAATTAGAACCAATGCAAACAGAGTTGATTTTTCATGACAGACTTTGCAAATCATTTCGAGAACTCCTTTAAGAGGAAACACATTGGAGATTTAAAGCCATCTAGGCAGCTCCTCACACCCCCTACAACGTGAAGAGAGATTAAGAGGCATCAAACTATAGAAGACATAATTTGACTTTACATATTAAAATCCTCTGTGACAGCCAACGTTTGTTGATGAGATTTCCAAAGCCAACTAGACTATGCAACACAACAACAACAACAACAACAAAAGTGCTGCATTGTGGAAAACCCAGGGTGTTTTCCAAGCAAAGGCATAGCAACTTTGATTTGCCTATGCTCAGAATAGATTGAACTAGGTTGACTTCCCTCAAAATAGCTGAGATATCCTTGAAAGGCCTCTGGATTTTTACAGTGCAGGTAACAGCATCTCTATGCATCTTCATGACTCATGGTGACACATATTTTAGCTTACACAGGCTTATGAGACCTGACATTAAACTATTTTTGGTTCACTTTTGGGCTACTTTCTTATTCACCCACACAGAAGAATAATGTGAATGAAAGTGTGTCTTTTCTTTTTTTTTTTTTTTTTTGGATATGACCTCAACTCCCTGAGCCTAGGCTAGTGCTATTGTAAGCATGGCATCATTTAATGATGTTCACACATTTTTCTATCTTAAAAGTGGGTGCTTTTTTTGGCAGCATCAGACCTAGAACAAACTCTTCCAGATCCTTGTACCTGTGGACACTTCAATTTTCCAGCCTAAATGATTTATGACCATATTACATCCATCTACTCTTGAGCTAATTTCTCCTCACTTGCTCTTACCATGAGATGTATTTATAGACACTGATCATATCCCCTCTCTGCCTTTGTTTCTCCTGGATTAGAAAACTAAACTTTTTTAGTTTCCTTCTGCAAAATCAGTACACCCTTTCTTCCAGCAACCAGCCAGCTCCTCTCTGTGCCTGTTTTCTTAGGATCTATCCTTCCCAGCTTCCCTCCTCTTCAACAGCACAGCCCTGCAGGGTGACAGGAAGGTGCTGATCCTCCTGCATTGACATCCTTCTCCCTGCTCCTTCCAAGGAGCTGCTCTTATTAAAGTGATCAGCAGCAAACAGCCAAGCCTGTAATTCTCACATTTCATACCACTGGATTTCACACCACTTCAACTATGCCTGTGCTCAAGATCTCCCAGCTCTCCATGAAATGTCCCTCTCTCCCTGGACCAACAACATTTATCACTTGTATTGTCTGCTCAGCACAGTGACTTCTCCTTCCAGCAGGGCCCACCATAATTCCCATTCTCATCAGTTCCCAATCCCTGTAATTAACAGGAACAGAAAAACAGACAGACTGTGTCAGATCAAAGGTCCCTCCTGCCCAGTAACCTGTCACTGCCAGGGGACAATAGGATACATGTAACAGCCAGGAAAGCATACAGAAACTATACTGAGAGGTGTTGCTATTTCATATTTACATGTGTTGTTTAATTTTTCTGTTATGAATTTGTGCAAATAGTTTTCAAACACAGTTAAATTTTTTGATACATAGAACATTTGATGCTAGTAAATACAAACATTTAATTTGCATTGACTTGCAGTGTCAAATAAAACCTTTGATGTTACTTCAGATGTTTAATGAATAACTACAGTGCAGTTTTAGTCCATTTAGCTTTTTGAAGAGGACACTCTAGCAGCTGTCTTATCAACAGAAGACCACTACATTAGTCTAGTATGGCCTGCTTTTGGTGATATCATGTCATACATATTTTTTTCATATTTGCTTTAGCAACTCTGTACAGTACTGAGAGTTGTACTAAAGGAGGAGACATGCATGGGAGGATGAGGAGCAAATTATGTCCATCATTTTTAGGGGTATTTCCCCTCTCACAGGATGGCCTTCATCAGGCAGCTCTATAAATACCAGGAAAAGCCCTGGATTTAATATGCCTTTATGCTGCACTCCAGCACAGACACTGGCTCAAGCCAGGAGGGTCAGCTAAGTCAGGTCCACTTCCACCTTGCCAACACTGAAAGTTGCTTTTAAACCACACTCCCCTGTCACCCACCTGGCCACTGCCCTTCTATCTCCCTCACTGAAATCTAACACAAACCAAATATTTAATCCTGGAACCGTGTTTATACTTTTCTGCCCTACCAACTTGTATGTACACGTAAAAGAACCTTTTACTTCACACGCTTTGCAATTTGCAACCGAGCTTGAACAGTTGGCAAATCCTCCCTGTTCCTACATTTCCTGACATATCAGGATTTTTCCATCCCCTGAAGACTTTTTGCTTATTGTTAAAAGCCTTCCTGAAGCAGTGATTTATCCAAAGAAATGCTGAGCTCTTCCTATATAATATTCTCTTCTTTCTTGCTTGGGGTATTGATTTTGTTTAGGCAGGAGAACCTTGGGTTTCCATCAGGCTCCAGGATAACACCCTGGAGCTCCCCTGCCCAGGGACTCCCCTGCATGTTGCATTTTCCAAAGGGAGAGCTGGAGCTGTCCTGGTAACTGAAGTGGCAGCAACTCTCAGCCACCTCTAAGAAAGACTTGGCAACAGCACCCCTCTGCCCTGTTAAGCCCTTTTCCCTACTGTTATGCCACAGTTTTGTTACAAAGGCTGACCATCCATCCCATGAACCAGAGCTACTCCACTTGTTTTGGTCATTCTTCCATTTATTTAAAACTGATTAAAAGCATTAGCCTTGGTTGTGTGTTCAACAAGCTCACTCACCAGACCCAAGACAGAATCACCTATTCCTGGCTGTCCTTTTGTGTTTTTTTCCTCCTAAACCAAATAATGATGCAGTTGTTGTATCTATGACTGTCTAAGCCCTTCTGATTAGCAACAATTCTTCTGCAAGTAGATCTGATTATCTGAAGAGTGCCATAACAATAAACCCAACTGGAATATGTATCCTTTTAATATGAGAAACCTTCTTCAAAGGCAAATTCAACCCGTGAATCCTTAGCAAGATTCTCAGTGCTGCCCTCATAGAACTTTCCATAATAAATGTAATTTTGATTAATCTGAAATTGGACAAAGCATAAAGTGCTGCATCTAGCTTTTCCTGTTTGCCACCTGAGAGAGAAACTTACCTTCACCCATGAGAATCCAAAACCTGCTAGACTATTTCAAATTTCATTACATGTCACTGAGTTGAAAGCTTGCTTTGCCCCTTATGATTTAGACAACAGCTCTACCTAACCTGTGAGCATTCAAATGACTTCAAATAAAGACTTAAAACGGAGGAGGGCAGAAGAGATTCAACATGTTCCAAGGCCAATCATTTTTTCCAGTATATTATCACATGAACATTAAGGAAAAAAAACCCAACACCATCAAAAGAACAGATGAGGCAGCACTTATCTGAGGATTATTACTCCATGAGATTCAGGTCAAATTTACATCTTGCTTCTATCAAGCGTTTTGTTTTGGTTTATTCCTCATGACTTCTACTTGCATGCTTGCCAATGAGGTGCAAAAGGTTAAAATTTACAGTGATTTTTACTACACCAACTTTTAAATAATGACAGATGTAGTCAGAAGCTTTGCACTTCTGCTTTTATTGTCCAGCCTACAACAGAGATGGAATGATGTCCCAGTGCCACTAGTGAAAGCACAGAACACCTGTGTTTAAAGAGGGTTTCATGGGCTGTCACTTATTTTCTTTATTCTTCCCCAATTTTGTATGGTTGAAATGACCACAGCTAAAGCAGAGCAGCACTAAGTTGCCTTCCTCAACAGACCCAGCTGGGTTCCTGTGTTTCACCATCATCCCTAAACTACTTTAAAATAAAATAAAAATACAACAATAAATCAAATCCAGCAAGTTTCCCGTTAGCAGAAAAGTACTGTCTAACCTCGTCCCCACCTCCTACCTCCCACTGATATTAAAGAGGTATACAAAGAAAGTCCTACCCAGCAGGATGGGAATACGACTTCAAAAAAATTCACTAACTTACATTTAATTTTAGATCTACAAGTGCTGCCAAGTACCACTTTATTTGTCAACAAAACATTTTGATTATTTGGCAGAACAAAGCAAGCTCCCTCCCTGCTTGTTCTACAGACAAATTTGGCACTGGTTAATTTGTATGTCTTCAGACATATGTCAAGTCTGAAGCTGTTTCAGGCTTTAACCCTGCAGAACTTCTCTGTTTTAAGTACTTGTTTTTCTTTAAGTGGGGACGGCAGCGAGCTAAAGCCAAGAAGGCATTTGGTCCTGCAACGAAATGGTTAAAAATCAGACTCTGCTGATGTGTGCTTCTCTGATCCATTACATTTCTCGCAAGCTGAGCTAAGAGCTGAGCACCAAGTATCAACTGTAATATGATCCAAGAGTTTATGGAAAAAATAACTGCACATACCAAGCATGCACATTTAATAAGATTTTGTTTCCATTAAAATATTCAAGAAACACGATTTTTAAGATCTACTTCTCTCTCTGACCGATTTTTAACGTTTCTCCTCCCCCTCCCCTAAATACACACCTCCTTTCCAAGAACCAAACCCTTAAAAAAAAAAAAAAAAAAAGGAAGAAAGAAAAAAGCAGTCCTACTGCAGGGAAGAGAGGCTTGAAAAACAACTTTGATTGGCACTTGGCCTGACCCACAGAGGAAGAAAAACAGTTTTCGGACAAAGAGCGCAAATATTTGAGCTCATTGACTTACAGGTTTTCTTAGCATTTGCAAGAACCAACCTGGAGCAAAATGTGTTGGGAGAGATTGAATTAAAATAAAACCAAAACCAGCATCGCGTTCATCTTGGGCGCTCGGAGACTCGGCGCATTTGAACAGCTCAGCAATTTTAATTCATTTGCGCTGGACAAACAAAAAGCACCTCCACTAATGCTCCCCGAGAGGCAGATGTCGGCAGCGGGGGCTGCAGCCACCGCACCCTCGGGGGGCGCGGGGGGTCCGCAGGGAAGAGGCCGGGCGCTGCGGGGATGTGCTCTGCGGACCGGGGGGCGGGGGGCTGCCCATTCTCTGCTGCTTTTCTTACATTTTTAAAGCTCTGATCTCAGATTCACCCCCCCCCCCCCCCGCACAAAGACTTGACGGAGATCGCGGGGATGAATTTCGCCGGTGGAATACGTGGATAATAAACTTTACGAGCGCGGCGGGGCCTCAGGTCAAACCCCCCCAATGCCGAGTGCCCCCCAGACCCTCGGGATGCAGGGGGGCAGCCTGGGACAAGCCTGGGCAAGTGACAGCCGTCCCAAGGGGGATGGAGGCGATGGGGGCGCGGCACTTGGCACCCCTCGGCGCCCCTGGGTTCCCCTCGCCGTGCTCCCCCCTGCTACTCCCACCCCACACTCCCAGGCTTCCTCCTGGGAAGTCCCCACGCCACTGCCTCCTCCATCCCCCCGCCCCGCTGCTGCCCTATTGCCCACTTCCCCTCTGGCCACTGCCGCCGCACGCGTCCCACCCGCCAAGTCTCTGTCCCACTGCCCCTCGCTCCCCCAGTCCCCCCACAAATCTCTCCCGCAGCTCCCGCCGCCTCCGTGCGGGCGCCCCCCGATACCTGTCTCGGCACCTTCCGGCAATTGCCGCACACTCGGTACTGCCCGGCGGCGGCGGCAGCGGCGGCGGCGCTGCCCACGGGTCCGGAGCCGAGGCGGTTCATGGTGGCGGGGACGGCGGCGACGGCCGGGCGGGACGGGGAGGCCCAGGACGCTCCGCGCCGCTCAGCTGCCCGCGCCGCCGGCCGCCCCCATCCCCGGCCGCGGCCCCAGCGCCCGCTCCGCGCCGCCGCCCCCCGCGCACACCCCCGCGGGCCCCGCCAATCCGCGCCGCCCGCCCCGCCCGCCGCCGCCGCCGCCGGCCAATCGCAGCGGGCCGTTCGCCGCCGGCCAATGGGCAGAGCCCGCTCCTGCTCCCATCTCCGGGCAGCCTGAGAGAGGGGGCGGGGCGATAGGCGTGACCGGCACAGCGGAGGGGCGTGGCCGGTGTCGTCTCTGGGCAGCCTTGGGCAGAGAGGGGCGGGGCCCGCGACTCGGCGCGTGCTTCCCGCTGGCCAATAGGGTGGTCGCCATGCAAAGCAGGCCCGGAGGCCACGCCCCCAAGGCCGGGGTCCCGGCAGCCGCCGTTGCCCCGGTGCTGCTCCCGCTCCCCCTGCGGCGCCCCCGGGGTCCCGGTGCGGGCACCGCGGGGATGAGGGGTCCGTTCCCGCTCCCCAACCCGCCTCCCGACCCCCGGGGCCAGAGCCAGTCCCCGGCCATCGCCGTGCTCCTCGTCTGGAGATAGCCCGGCTCCCGGGGCGGGGGGCGAGCTGCTCTCGCTGCCAGAGCGGCGGGCTGCACATGCAGGGACATGACTGCGCTGCTGCCGGGCGGAGCTGGATGAGCTGCGTGCTCTGGGGGAAGCTGGCAGCAGCCTGCGAGACTGTGTGTGTGTGTGTGTGTGTGTGTGTGTGTGTGTGTGTGTGTGTGTCTATGAGTGTGTGTGTGTATGTGTGTGTTTGCTTCAGTTCGCCGGGATTGTTAGGGATGATGAGTCAGGTTTTCTAGGCTCCATGCTAATGCACGGAGATGGAGTGTATAATTAGGACAGAGGCAAATCTATTATCTGCAGCCTCGGAGAGCTGGAGTATGAACCTCTTTTTTTTTTTTTTCATCACGGCATCACTGCAGTTTCCCTTGCCTGTGTACTCTTTAGCTTTCAAGTGCGTGCAGAGGAGCTTCAGCATAACTACTCCCACCGACGTCAATAAAAGTTCATTAAATGTTGAGTGTTACATAACTCATGTTTTTTAAGATAATGATTTAGAAGTATTTTATTTTTTAATGGGAACAGAATGCTATTACTCTACAAAATTTCTAAGCAGATTTGGGATGTTTCATTGTTTTCAAGGTTTCTCTTGGAGAAAGTCTTTTAAATCAGCTGCTTTTGCTTTGCCGGGCAGTACTTTTTATTTTTGCAAAACGAAGCATTGTATAATTTAGTCAACTAGCTGGCTAAAAAGGGCACAATGCAATTAGTAATTTCCGTATCCTAAAGGAGACTGATTGAACCTAGATCTGTCTTTGAGAACTACCGAAAAGTTTCTCAGATCAGACTTTGCTAGCAGAAGTAAAACCACATGCACAGAAACATTCTCCTCCATGCTTTCCCTTCTATTCGCTTGAAAAGGGATCTTTTCCTCAGGCAGAGCAGCCTTCAACAGAGGGACACTCTGTGGACTCCACTGTTGGGAATGCATCCAAATGTTACACTCACAGGCAGCCATACAAAATGCTTGGAGAGGAATACATGGAAGGGGGTTGGGTTCTTTTGTTTTGTTGTTTTGGGGTTTTTTCCCCCCAAACAGTGTACTAGAAATGGCATCCCAACATGAGAAAGCATCTTGTTTGCCTGAGTGCAGGTACTTGCTGTGCCATGTCTGAATCCCACACACTGCAGCATGGTGCTATTACCCACGGGAGAAGGGTAGCCAAACAGGTTCGTTTTCATCATGTAGTCTGAATGTAATGCTAAAATCTAAGTAAACTATGTGAATGATGTAAACAGCCTTTTATTTCTTGCTGAACTTCATTATAATGTTATCTGAAACAGGAATGTTTAAAGGAAGCAGTAGAGGATCAGTGTTATTAAGCCACAAGCAAAGCGGAGTTTACTCTTCAGCTCAAGTAAGATCACTTTGAGTCATTTGCTGTTAAAGTGTCTGGTTCAAAACTCAAACCCATTGGCAATGATGGTAGCAAATACACTTCAAAAACAGATAAGACAAAGATTTTGGCTGAGTTACTCCTAATATTTAAGATCAGAACATTTGCAAGTACTCAAATTTTGGTAATAGCATCCATTCGTTTATTTTATATCCACAGTGGCAAGTACGCATGACTAAACATTCTTAGAAACCTGGTTGGGTCCCATTCCCCTGCTGAAATTGTTTCTGCCTTGAGTGACAACTTCAGATCTTCAGCATAGTCCATTAAACCCAGGAAAATTTTCCATTAGTCAGGTGTGAAAGTTAGGCTGACTTGTAAGGCAGTTTAAAATTAAAGAAATTTGGTATCTAGTCTCTGTTCTGCCACAAACATCTTGTGAAAGAGAGCAGGACATGCATGCCTAGATGCTTAAGTATTTGGTTGACTAACCCTTAATTAAACAAGAAGCACTTAAGTACCTTTGTGGCTCCCAGTCTTGCCTTTCAGTACTTTAGTATCTGAGAAATGTCAAGAGAAATATAAACTTTGAAAGCGTTACATTGTTTTTGGCAACAATACAGCAAATGTAAGTTGCCTAAAACCCTTTTTTGCCTCCACGAAACATTCTATTGGATATCTTTTCTGGAGTTTATTTTCCCCCTCTGTGATTTTTTTTTAAAGAAGGAGTTTTAATGCTAATAGAGATCAGGACGTACTTAACAGGGCCAATGATTTCCCAGGATCAGTCTTAGAAAACTAGTGAATAGACTGGAGACAATATGGCAATTTTCAAAACACCTGAACTCCTTCTAGATGTCGTATTTGGAAATAAACTGCTGGGCTCTGTGTGACAATGCTCCTGTAAAACACTGGTTTTCTGCTCTGTTTACAGCATCCATGATGTCCTGCTGCCTGCAAAGGCTTGTGCATGTGGGCCTGATTTTGAGCTTTTGGATTACTCCATTTTGAGTTAAACATGTGCCGAAGTTCTCTTGAATAAAAGCCTGTTTTTGTATAAGCTGGTTTCTTGGTGAACATATCCACATTCTTGAAAGTTCTCCTTGTAAGCTTACTGCTCAAACAAAGTATGCAAAAATATCCAGTGCTCCCTTCACAACTGTCTGGCAGTTTTTATGATTCAACTGTACCTCGCTTGCCATCCACTGCTGTGGATTTCCTTCAGTTTTTGCCCAGCTACTGAGTCATAAAGGAAAGCAGAATGCTGAAATTAAGAGGTATTTGAGTTACAAGCAGCATGGCATCTTGACCTGCCCTAGAACTTTACAAAGATTGTCAGTTCTGTAAACCCAGTCAGTTGTCTCTGCTGAGCTCTCCTAGACAGGCTGTGAACTATTGCTGTGCAAGGGTAAGTGGAGATTTTTTTTTTTTTAATCTTGATGATATGGAGCATACTGTCTTGAGACCATCACATCCTTTCACAGAGATTTCTGACTTGCTGGGATAGATTTGCACAAGTGATGACTGGTTTAAGTAGATTTTTATCATCAATAATCATAACTTTTGCAAAGTTTAAAAAACAAACACTGTGATGAAACAAACAACAAGGCAGGAACAAACTTCCAAAGGAAGCAAGGATTACTCTGCCTCCTGAAATCATCAGATGCATTTTTGGCAGACACATTGCAGCCAGGCGTGAACTGCTGCCCTTGCCATAGGAGTGGCTGAGATGTGATGGCCTTTGCTAGAAGGTCAGATTTCTCCTAATGCCTTCTGCAGCCTTCAAGTTAACATTGTTCAGACAGATTGGCTGAGAGACACAGGTGCATCCAAACATTGAGCTGCCTTCATTCCCCAGCATATACTCATGCTGTGTTTTAGCAGTGTGATACCAGCTTTGAACTCCTGCTGAGGCTGCAGGATTTCCACCTGGAATTTGGACAAAATGCATCTCCACTGTCTTCCAGAGAGCATCACACCCAAAAACCATCTGCTGCACAGCCATTCTGTAAGGGAGCACGGAGTGATAAACATGCGCTTTTTTCAAAAACAGTAAGAAGATGATCTAAGATGATCAATCAGTAGATTGACTGTGCTGACCATATTGTGTGTCCCAGAACAGTCAGCCTGGTGGCAATGTGCTGTGCAGGTGCTATGGCCCGCTCACAAAATCTACATGCTCCTTCCCTAAATTATGCACCTACTCTACAAATGTGCAGTGCTTTTGTTGTTCATACATTATTGAACAGCTTGATGCTTCCTGAAAAGGCTAGATTGACAAGATCAAGTGCTGTAAAATTCAACTCGTTATGCAGTGGAAACGTTTGTTATTCATAGACATCCAGCAGCTTGGAGAGAGAGGACAGGAGGGGGCAGCTCCCATGCAATAGCTCTGACTGGATTGCTGCAAGACTAGAAATCCCATACAAAATTAAAAGATTCTCAAGTTTTGCCCAGAAGCAAGAAGAGAGAGCATACCTGAGCGCCCAGCTCTGGAGCCTTACCCAGCTCCCTGAGTGCCACGGTAAAGTGCTGTGATTAAATGAGCTGATTGACACATGTCACATGCCTTACATTTCATGACTCCATGAGTCATTCAGTAAAGCTGAACATGTATACACAAATAGATGTAGTTTCTTCAGGCCAAAAATCCAGCCCATTGACATTATGTCAAATGAGTGATAGCCCTGCCTTCATTACCATAATTTTTGTTTCACTGTCCTAATATCATTTGCACAGCATTTGTATTATGTTGTTAGGGAAGGAAAGGAAGAGCAACAGGTAAAGTCTGTGCCCTGAGTGATGTTATGCACACTCTGACACTAAAAAATGACTTCCCATCCTTACTATTACACATCCTAATAATTGTGTGAGACAGGGAGATGTGATAGTTTGTGGAATTCTTCCTTGAGAGTGATGGTACACGCCTTTTCAGTTGCAGGGTTTAAACCCTAACTAGATAAAGCACTTGAATTTATGTTTATCATAAGAAACAATTATGGCCTGGCCCAGGAAAGCTGAGCTCAGTGACCTAATAGGCCTTTTTAATATCTGATTTCTTTGACAGAAAACATTAAATCACTATCCAACCAAGAAACCTCTTCTCTCTCTTTTCATGTTCTTCTGTGGTTTGCATGATAATTCACTAAATGTATTTCAACATGTTGTTTACTTCAATTCAGCCTTCTGAGACCACACTGGCCAGTGCTGCAAGCCCATAAATAGGGATCATCTGGAAAAAAAATACTTTATGCTTCAAGTTAAAGTTGGAAATGTTTCAGCCTGTACAATTTTTGGGAGTGATACAGAGGGGAAAAGTATTACATGGAAAAAATCGTATCTGAAAATCAGGACAAAGGCAGCCTGGTCTAACGCCCCACAAAAGGAGAATTGCAAGTAATCCCTTATAATATATTCCTATTAATATTGATGGTAGTCCTACGAAAAATATTTAATGACAGCAGCAAGGCTACCTGTGGGGATAGAAAACCTCTCCCCTCCAGGACTGGAGGTGGAGTTCATGGGGCAGACAGGGCTGCCTGAGGACAGGCAGGATGCAGAGCAGGGACAGGTCTGGGTCTCAGCACTGCCTGCACAGCCACAAGGAAAGGCACCAGTTCCAACCCTGGTAAGGATGTGCCCGAGGTTTTGTGTGTCTGCATCAAAGCTGCAGTTGTGACATCTCTGTCAGATGTAAGTGTCCTCTGGCTCTGTGGACCAGTGGCACGATTTCCTCAAGAAGACAAAAATGCTGTTGGCCTTTGGGTGGAAAGTGGGAGCTCTTGCCTTGGCTCCCAGGTACAATGTTTATCACTGAAGAGCACAGCCTAACCACACCTCTGTAGGTCAGGCTGGACAAAACACCTCCAGCTTTCCTTTTGCAGCCAGGATGCCATGAGGCCAAGAGTTCAAAAGCCAAGGAGCCAGAAGAGAGCAAGTAGGACGCAGCTGGCTGGGGAAGAGAACTGGAACCTGGGGGTTTGCTGCCTGTTTCCTCCCACTGCTTTGGCTCAGTTTTGTGCCTGGCCAATGGAAAGCACACAAATGTCTTTGTCTGACTGAAAAGCTGTAATGTTTCTCAAGCAGCAGAACTCGTCTGTTTGTATTTTGCAAATGAAACACTTGGTACAGCGTGATGCCACATTAAGGATGGAGCTGATAAGTGAAATTAGCTTCCTGTTTCACTGGCAAAATTATGGCTTTCATTATTTTCAAATACAAAACACAAATACAAAAATCCCAAAAACAGAACTTAGCAGCTTGTCGGATTGGCACATATTTTAGCTCCATTTCTCCTCGAAACCCATGAGATATGAACATAAATATGTTGGAAGATCAGGCTAAATTATGGCAGTGTTTTATTCCTTGTTTTAGACAAAGAAGATCTAAAGTGCTGAAAAATATGAATCTGTTATGGACTTGGCTCCTCTTTGTTTTAAAAATGTTTTTACCCTATTTTATTATTTTTCCAATGGTTACACCCTGAAAAACCAGAGTGTCAGTGCAAGTGGGATTTTCTCAGAAGGTACCACACTTAGAAGCAATTAGGCGTGTGAGTGGAGGCAGTTAGCACATGGGATCTTCCCCAGCAAAATCAGCAAAGTGCTGCAGGCTTGTTTGCATGGTGTGTTTTCTTCTTTCATTCATCTCTGTCTGGATGCTGGGGACGTTCTTGGACAGGAGACGTGTTGAGATTCAGCCTTAAAGAAAGCCCCCTGCAGGGGAGTTGGCTGACTGAATCAGCAGCACAATTTGCCTGTGCAGAGCCTCACAGCCTGCTAACCTTGGCACTTCCACCTCCCTCCCTCCTGCACAGCTAGGCGCGCCTGCTGCGATACACCGAAATGCAGCGAGCGGGGTGGGACCGGCCATCTGGCACTGCGGAGCAGAGAAAAGGAGCAGCAGTTTCCCGGGACCAGCATCAGCCAACTCCTTTCTGCTTCTGCCTCCTCTTGCCTGCTGCTTGTCTGCTGCCGGATGGAAATTCATGACTCCTGCATGTAGATTTTTCTTTGAAGGCTCCCTGACCTATTTCAGCTCAGTGGTGCAGTAGACGTGAGCTCTATTTGTAATGTCAGGAGAGGGGAAAAGGAGGGTCAGTCTGGAAGGAAAAAAGGTGTAATCAGTGCACCTTGCTCTGCTGGTGAAACCCTGGCAGTCACTGCTGCAGTGCTGGGTCTCCTGAGCTGGAAATGGCAGAACCCAACTCCTGTTTGGGCAAATAAATTAATAATAACGTGGGTCATTGCATCTTGCTCTGCTAACTTCCAGATCTGTCTGGTATAACTGAACCTCAGGCAGACAGACCAGACTATTTGCTAAGGCCACTGAAGCATTTATATTGAAGATGAAGATTTGTGGGAATACTGGACAGTAGAAGCCGAGACTGCTTTATAGGTGATGTCTGTACAGCACAGGGTCTGAGATGGAAAACATAAAAGGATTCTATTTCCACAGCAAGGTCATGTCTTAAGAATTTTATCTGTCCTTATTTCTATGAAAAGGTCATTTTACAGGGAGAAATAACTTATTTTAGTCAGGTTGTATTGCTCTTGAACTTAACCTTCCTCTAGCTGGACTCTAAATCACTGGAGAGCATGGATTTTCTTGTGAACAGACTTCAGAGCAGCTTTCTTTCTTGCATTATTTGGCTCCCTTGTTTCAGAAAGAGTATGGACCACATTTTTCCCTGGCATAACTCCAGTCCCAGTCCTAGTACTCCTATTCTGAGAATGTTGGTCCAAATTCCCACTCCTTGTTTTGTCAATATATGTTCGGATCAACTCTGCTATAGCCACTGGAGTCATATATCATTAGCACTAATCTACTGCCGAGCAGAATGCAGCCCCTCTGTAAATATCACTTTGGTGAAGGGAAGTAAGGAAAATAATGCTGAATGTGGCCTTAAATGTATTACTTGCTCTGTTGAAAGATCATTCACTCTTGGCTTAACTTATTTCAGGCATGACAGTCCTGGAAAAAATGTATATCTGTGAGCAGCATAAGACTCGATAAGAGTCAATAAGGCCTGGTGTTATGTGGTATTAATAAATGTATATTTGTGCTGAAGCATGCTAAACCTCAAAGGCTGGGTATAAATATCAATGTCTATTGAATTTCAGGAAGAGATGGCTGGCGGTAACTACGCTCTAAGTCATTCTGCAATATGCAATCTGTGTTTACACAGTGGCTATTCATAGGCACATTCCTGCTGGTAGGCAGAGAATTTGCCTCTTTCTAGTCAGTTTATGAGAAGTGAATTTCTTCCCTTACATCCCTGGCAGGATTGTTAGATTTCCTTTGAGTAAAGTAGCAGTGATGTGCTATTGAGCAAGTAATGTGTGAGCCAAAAGCGCTGGAGAAAGAGCGCTAAGCAGTGGATGAGGACAGCACTTGGCTAAAGGCAAAGGGGGTCCTGGTGCCCGAAGCAAGTTTCTGCAGCTGGTGGGCAAAGCATCTTCTGTGCAGACTGGGGATCCTCTGAACATCCGCAGCGACTTCTCTCTGCGATGAAACATGGCAGTCACGCGTTTATTCAGAAAGCATGTCGTAAGCGGTGGCGACAAGTCGTACTGCAACAGAAGGATGTGGTTTCCAAGCGCTGTCTGTAACATGATTAAGCTCGGAGAGCAGAAGAAAGTGGTTGGTAACTGTTTGTCAGTGCGGTGAACAACTTGCAACTGTGCCAGGTAATTTTCTTGGTTATGTTCTGAGCTGCCACGTGCAGCTGTTGTTAAAGCATTGCCAATTTGTTTGGCTGTGGGTGGGAGAGAGAAGCGAATAAATCACATCTTTGGGTTTGCATACCTTGAGCTAGCTGTCCCAAAGCAAAGAAGCTGACATTTAATATGAAAAAGGCTGGAAAAAATATTGTCTGATTAATAAAAAAATTGAGGCATGTCCTATCTGTAGCATGTTTTCCATTTCCCCACTGGGATGATGTTCATGAGAGATTATTCAGAAACAAGAAGGGAGGGTGCTCAGCTGCTTTGGAGGCACCTTTCCAGGGTGGGCACCTGGGCACTGTGGCAGTAGTGAAAATCCTAAGTGCTAAAAAATCTGTCATCTTCCCAAGCCACCTGGTACCTGAGGCCGAGTCTCCACTGCCTCTCTGCATGAAAACAGGGCACAAGGGGCTGGGACAGCTGACTGCTGCCTTCTGGGACTGCTACAGACTTCTTGTGTCTGTGTGAGAATTATTTTCTAGAGACACAATGCCCACTAGCACACAACTTCATCATGAAAGGTAGACAGGATTTGTAATTCTGGGAAAGTGGATTCTCCTTTCCCACACCTCAGATTGCTTTGCAGGTCTTTAAGCTTTATGTTGTTATAAAGGGGAGCACGACCTACTGGAGAATCAGACCCCATCTGCCTCCAGATATTCCTTTCCAGAGCTTCCTGAAGTATATGGAGATCCAGTCCTGTAAGATGCTACCTAAATGGTGAAAATAAAAGTTCAGAAAGAGCAGTTATTTGTGGAGTTGTCAAAGAAAACTCGATAAGATGCAGAGAAAGTAAAACAGGAAAATACTCATACTGAAGACAAAGCTGATGTGGCTGCTGAACTCTTGATAACAGCAGGAAGGGGAAGAACCCAACAGATCACGCACAGCATGTCTGAAGTTATCTGAGTGATAGAAGGAAGTTTTATTCTCCTCACCAAGAAAGGCAGTGTGATAGTTTTAATATGAGCTCATTTTCTTCTGCTATCCAGAGTTTTCAGTTTAGCAGTTGATGCTAAAATGATTAGCCAAGTTGGGGTTTCCTAGGAGAGCCACAAGGCATGGGGGGACATTTGCCATCTAATTAGCTGCCACTGGTTAGTGCAGGGAAAAAGCTGAGCAGCAGCTTCTTTCTCCCCCTCAGCACCGTGGTTGCATCCATCCCTGAAAGCTGGGATGCTGTCAGGGGAGCAGAATACTTCTGGTCTTGAGGAAGCCAAGGCATGGCCATAGCCTGTGCTGGAGTGTGGTGCCCAGACTGACAGTCTTGTGTTTCCTAGGGTTTGTACTGACACACAGGACAGTGGTGTGCTGGGGGTGATTCATGAGCAGAGCCAGTTAGCTTCTCTAGCTCTGGGTTGAATGTCTAGCCCTCTTCCAGCAGAGCCAGTGAGCAGCACCACGAGCCTTAATCCCATCCTGTTCCTTGAGAGGACAAATACCTATCTGAGAAGAGCCCATAGGAAGGCAGGCAGGTCCTGGGCCCCTGAGTTTTCCTGCATGCCTTGCCTAACTGCTGCAAAATTTCTCGGGGACTTGGAGTTAAGGTGATCTATTCCAATGCCACGCTTCCCATGAGAACTGCAACAGCCACCATATTTTGGCATGTTTTACCGATCTGCAAAGTTTGCATTTGGACCTGAACACAGCAGTGTTTACATTTGGACGTGCAGCACAGCAATGTTGTGGCAGGGGGTTTCCAGCCCCAAGTCCCATGCACTGCAGCTGAAATCAGAAATGGACCTACTCTGTGCAGCAGCATTATGGGCATGTGGTGGGCTTGCCATTTTCCCACACAATCTGTTGTGTTACCATGCCTCACTCTCCATCTCCTAAGAAGAGGTGCGTGCTGTGGGCTCCTCACACCACTGAAGGTATTGGCAAAGGTTTGGGGTTTGCTGAAGAGCTACTAAAAACTGCTGGCTGAAGTCAGTTGCTCGTGATATAATGAAAACTAAAGGTAGTGTGCATCTAGGAGGATATTCTGAGCAGCATCAGGAGATTTGCATAAAGTTCTTGCACATATATGCGTTGGAAGGAAGAAATCCTCAAATATTTGTGTTTAATGCTCTCTTTTGCACTTCTGTACATGAAGGCCCACAGCAGACTTGCAGCCTGGGGTGGTTAGCAACTTTCCTCTGTGATTAAGAAGCTAAAAAGTAGAAAACAGGAAGACCCTCCAGAGGTCAGGACAGGCACTCTGCCATCACAGGCAGCATTAAAATGACTCTGTAATCAAAACTGTACTTCACAGCGAGTGAGGTTGCAGCAGTGAATTTGAAAGAAACTGCAGGAAGAAGCGGACATTTTAAGCAAACTTTGCTGTTTCTAGGTCTCCTGTGGCTTATCCAAATGGCCCCGGCTCCGAAGGTTCCTCATGGCCAGAGGCTGCAGCGCTGTGAAGCAAGAGTCCTGACGGTAATTGCAGAGGTCAGGCAAGTGCAAGGCTTTTGGCTTTTGGCTGGTGAAAATGGGACTCTCGAGCCGCAGATGAGAAACTGTGATACTGAAACTTCATCTGAGACAATCGCTACCAGGAAGATGAAACCAGCAGTTAAGGGTGTCGGTGTGAAATGAGGCAGCCAGTCAAAGAGGCGCGTTGGCTTCAGGCACCTATGAACAAAAGGCTGTTTCATGAAGACGATGCCCTGGGAACAGTGCTGGTGGGGGGAGGAGGGCAGAAATCAAAGAGTGGGCAAAAAATAAGGTGGCTGGATATCAGTGGACAGGGTGACTCCAAAGACTGCCAGTCCTCTCAGCTGAGATGAATGGTTTCTTTCTATTTACGTAGATCTGTATGCAGAAAAACATTATAACTATGATCTAAGCAGAGTCACAGACATTTTGGCGCCTGGGCTGGTTCCCTCCTCCCACTCCAACGAGCAGGGCTTGACCCGAGTGGTGAAACGCATCCCGCAAGCCCCGTGCGTGTCACCCCGCGCCATGCCGAGCCTTGGGAGCAGCACGGCTGCCCTCCGCCCGCCACTTCACCCTCGGCCTCCTCTGGGGGGCTGGGGTGACCACGTCGCTTGGGGGAGGTGGTGTGGGCAGCACATCCCCCCTGCCCACCAGTGCTGCAGACCTCTGCCACATCCCACACCTTTACAAGGCATCTCTGCGAGCGTTTCACTTTGAATCCAACCAAGCCAACAGAGCCGCAGTCGCCATCCCAAGCTGAGCATGTGCTGGAGTGCTCTGGGAGCAGCCAGCTGAGTCATAAGCCAATCCAGCAATTCCTATTCAAAGGCTGCTGTCTCTGCCCTTGTGGAAAATGCATTTATTGTTTTGGTTTTTTGCTTCTTTGTGCTAAGGTTCAAGCAGCGCTTTACTTGTTATTGCATGTAATGGTTTGTACGCAGCGCAGCAGCCCGGCGAGGGCTGATGCCAGGTTGCAGCAGCGCTGGGACTGAGCAGGTGCCCTTTGTGGAACACAGCACAGCTGTGGCTGGCACGGTGGAGCTGCACTGGGCACCCCCTCAGCCTCAGAATAAATGGGAAACTCAGGAACTACCCAGCTAAGATGGGTCTGAGCACAAAGCTACCAAAGTGAGCCATGTGAGTTGCTTGCCTCAAGACTGAATTTATTGAACTGCTTACTTACCTCAAGATTAGGTTTATAAAATTATATGTAAGTTAATTTTTTTTTTCTCTGCAGTCTCAAGGTGTAATATGTTAGTGGATAAGATCTGAGGAAGGTCTCATCTCCTCTCTTCCTTCACAAATCTGCCTGCAGGCTGGACTTTGCCACAGGTTCTGGGACTCTACAGCAAGTAATTTCACCTCTCACCTTGGGAGGGGTGATTCCAGAAATTAAGTTTCACGTTTTATTCATGCAAATGAACAAATAGGAGGCATTTGGCTATGGACTGGAGCTCTGCCCCTGGGCTTCCCACCTGCCCCCAGTGCATTGCACTGTGCTCAGCCCTCGGGGGTGGTGATTCCCTCCCCAGAACCTCTCCAAAAGATCCATCTGTGAGGTGCCTTTTGGGTGCTGTCGCCTTGCTGGCATGGTGTACGTGCATCCTCCAAGGGCCCCCAGCACTGACCCCAGCTGCTTGGTGGTCGCTCCTTGTCACCCACCGTGGGCAATCTGCGTCACCTGCTGGCAACCAGGGTTCTAGGAGGAGAATTAAATAAAGATGCACATTGTTATAGGCAGAATAATGACCCATTATCTCCATTTTAGTGGCAGGCTAGCAGGACACCACACTCCATAAGAAGCTAGCCATGGAATCAACAGCAATAAAATAGAAAGTCTATGTTTCCTCCTTGCCAGCCCCTTTTCTTGCTCCCTGGAGGGCTGCCCTGAGCAGCACATAGGGAGCAGGCAGATTTTGGCTCAGCAGTGCTGTTTGGAGGAGGGGAGGAGTGCTGGGCCGCCAGCATCGTGTGCGGCAGAGTGCAGAGAAGCGTGGGGCTGGCCTGATGAAAAGGGTGAAAAAACCCCACTGACAACCCCACAGCCTTTGAATGGCAGCATCTTCCTTTGTAAACAGAATATGCAGATATATTATGGAGCTCCTGGTAAAGTAACTGTTTTTCCATACTGTTAAAACATGGTAATTAAATGTTTGCTTGTCTAGTGCCTTTGCAACAGCAGCATTTTGACTCTCCATTGCTTTTACTGTTGTGGCTATGTCATTTGTCCCCTTTCTGTGTTACTGCCATTCTGCTAACACCAAACGTTAAAAATAACACCACCTCACCTCTGCATATTTTCTCAAGTATGAATTACTAGTGCGTGCATTTTCAAGCTTGCCTGAAAATATACTTTTCTTTTAAATGAAAAATTAATTTAGTGCAACATCCCAAGAAAGGATATTTCATCACAGCCTCCAAACATGCAGACCTTCAATAAATCCCCAAGAACTGGCAACACTGGCAGTGCCAAGAGGCACAAATCAGGCTGACAGCTCTGGTTTAGTATGCATTGTACAAACACAATGGAACTCATCTGCCCAGCTCACAAGCTGTAGAGATAAATGTAAAAGGATTGGAATGGAAAAGGAAGCACGAGAAGATGAAGTGACTGGCACAGGTCACAACACAGGTCATGGGCACAGCTGAGAACTGAACTTTTGAGTCTGTCTTTCTAAAGTGGTGCACTCTAGATGCAACTTGATTTGATTGTACTCTTACTTAGGTTGTGCTGTGAGCTCTCTCCCACCAGCAGAAAAATCAATTGCCAGCAGAGACGCTTTTTAGTCGAGGGTGTCACACAGGATATACCAGTGATACTGCAAAATCATCATCTAAAGGGATGGTATCCAACAAGTGAGATGGAGATTTTGAACAGAGGTAGTTTTGTAACAACCACTGCTGCGAGAAGCCCTTCTTGTTCATGTCTCTTTTTAGTTACTGCAAATAAAGGTGTTCGAATGTCTGCTTTTATTGAATGTGTGCAACAGTAGCACTTTGCTACCGGCTACTCTGGTTGGTGTCTGGTCACTTCTGCTGTAGCTGTTGATACATAGAGGGTGGTGAGGGACAGAAATGCTTCACAAAGTACTTAGAGGTTGATGCAGTTACCCTGCTTACTCTCTGCACTTGTCCATCACACAAGAATGAGGTAGGAATAAAAAAAAGGTGCTTGGGCCACTTCAAAACTGAATTTATATTAAAAAATAATGCCTCGGGCTTTCGTTCAAACCAAACTGCATCTTCCTTTTTGGTTCATACCTTCCTTTTGCCACCTGTTTCAAAATGCTGCTGCAAGAGCCCCTGTTTGGCGCACAAAGCTGATCTCCTTCCCTTGCCCATCACTATTCTTGAGCCAAATTCCTTGGCCTGTTTTAATGTTTGCAGTGCCCCACATAAGGGTTCAAGGAATGAACAAACATTTTCCTCTCAGGAGTTCAGCCTGTGTTTGCACAGGCCCATGGACAACTCTTGGGCATTACTCAGCTCACCTAAGCTCAGCAGACACTTGAGGCCACCCTTGGTAGCCATGCTCCAGCCATGGAAGGCAACCCAAGACTTGGTGTTGGTGAGTCTTGTTTTGGCATAGGCAGGAGAAATCAGGAGCCACAGTGCAGTGCAGACTGTATTGGTTGTCACTTACTGGCCTGAGCCTTGGTGGCCTCACTTCAGCAGGAGGTCACACAGGCTGGTGAAGGGGAGGTGAATGGTGTGGGTTTTAGCTGATATACAGCACACTGACATGGGACGAACAGCAGAGAGCCCCAAGCACTGCTCTACCCAAAGGGGGATGAGCAGCTGAAATCCTCCATCCATTAAATAAATGGAAGATCTTCAGCCAACCCCCTGCACCTGGCCTGACTGCCCCAGCCCTGCAGGAGGGGGTGAGCATTCCGGGTGCTGCAGGAGCTTAAGGGGGCCCCCAGATAGCCAACCTGGCTGCTGTCTCAAGTCTGTCCTCCCATTTCCAGCTCAGAGTTCTAGTTACTGTCATTTTTGAGATCCCAGAACTGCCCTTTGTCAACTGCAGTGGTTATTTATAAAGACAAATGATATTAGGAAAGAGCTTGATATCTTTTAAATTGCATCTGATGAAATCTGCTTGCAATGGCCACATGTGTGAGAAAGTCCTTTTGGCTCCCTTGGAGCCTTTTGGCTCTCAGTGCTGGGCCCATACATCACAGCCACTCCATTATCCCTAGCTTAGGGCCCTTGTCTTCAAGTAGAGAAGTCCCTGCCCTCTCAGCATTCATGAACCCTTTGTCCAGTTCATCCCATGTTCACCCCAAAGCTGGTGCTTTGGCCACTGAAACTGGCAGTGACTAACTCATGGGCCAAGGCTAAAGCTGGAAGGCACAGAATTTTGTTTCTTACATGTAAGAAGTATCCAGCATTCTTCTAAAGTCAGTGAGAAACTTTCAGGTGATTTTACCTTGCCTTGATTCAGGCCTCAGATTTGAAATTAATTTTTGAGCCAGTCCCATTAGCATCCAATGAGGGATGTACTTTGTACAAGCTGACCATCCTCACTTCAAACACAGACCTGGGAGGAGAGAGAGGTAGAAAAAATAATAAAGTAAATAGAAGTAAATCAACATGAAAAATATAAGTGTTCCATTTAATTTCAAACATTATTAGAAATTACATAACACGAAGAGGTGAAACTGTTTCCCTCACAGGCAGCCTACAGACAACCCAAAGATTACTATGCTGTTAAATCTGTTCATGTTCTAATAATGCCAAAGAAGCTCAAATGGAAATGGAGCCCCATTTTCCTATGTGCTTTCCAAAGCCAAGGTTTTTCCTGCACTGTCTCCTTGCCCCATGTTTCCAGGGTGGTGAGTTGTAAAACAAGGTGCCTGTGTTGCTTGGTGGATGTTCCTTTGCTCCCTTGGTGCCAGGATGGGCAATGGCTACACCCATGATGACTTGAGCCAGCAAGAGACAAATCTTTCCTAGACTTCTTATTGCTGCATCTCAGTTAATGTAAGTGAAATTAATGAGTATTATTGCACTTAATCCCCTAGTTGCTCCAACCTGCAAAAATTCCTGTGAAACTTGAGGCATGGCTCCGAGTTAGCTTTCCAAAGTGGCAGGTACCAGCGAGTTTCATTGCTGCTTGGTGGATTTGGGAATGCAAGATGATTGGGAAATTATGAGTGCAGATGCTCTGTATAAGTAGAAGATAGGATTCGTGGCATCCAATTTTGGTAATCTGTAAGCCAAGTGACGCATTTTGGTGGCCCGTCTCCTCCGGTCACCTGCAGAAGCAGGAGTCCTCAGCAGATGGTTTATCCCTCCTGTTTCAGATGCTCAGGACCATGTGAGTCACTGTTTCTCTCTGTGGATTTGGAGGGCTCATGGCAGGTTACTTGTCCTGCAGCACCATCACTGCCCCCAGTCACAGAGGGGCATTAGGTGACTCTCAGAACAGCTGCTTAAATTTGTGCCAGACCACACCAGGGGAAAGAGTAATGAAATAGAGCTGTGCTGGCCAGACCTAAGAGGCTGGGCTGGTTCTGTGCTGATGTGGAAACAGAATCTGCTCTATTGTTCCTATCCAGGGCTGTGAGCAAGGGCACACGCTGTGCTCTGCCTTTGCCGAGCAGGTTCAAGGTCTCCATTTCCTGCTCACCTTACAGTTCTATAGATAAACATCTGCACTTTTCTAGGCTGAGAGTGCTAAAAGCAAATGCCACCCCTGCTCAGCTTTTCAGATGGTTGACAAAGCACTGTGAAGGTCCAAGTTTTATTTGGAAATGAAAAGATCTTTGTACCAAACAGAATATAGCTTGTGTGCTGCTGAGACCGACAGTCACTAAGAGCAAGCACATCTGCTGATGCAACCTAATTGCTGTTTTGATTGCCCAGCCATGACGGGGCATAAAAATATTGTCTGTCTACAAAAAAAGAATGAAACCTCACTTGACCGTTTTGTGCCCAAATACCTTGGCACCCAGCCCTGCCGAGCTAGAGTTGGGCAATCTGAATTCAAAAATTTCCCAGTGGAACCAGCTCCTAACAATACAAAGCTGTGCCTGTCTGACTGGATGGGCTATTTTCATGACTCTGAATAAAAATCACGTCTAGAGCACTGCACGTTTCTGTGGGGGCTGTGCAAGCAGGCGGGCACACTGGCCTGTGCCCGGGAGCTTTCCAAGTTAAGTAGGTAGAGAATGGGCCACTGTTGAAAGGCAGTCTCTCTTGCTTGCTGCTTGACTGTGGACAAGGATCCTTACAAAACATCACTAAGAACATTTCTGAAGCAACATGGCAGGGCTGGAGCTAATACCCAAGTAGGAGAGGCCACATCTGCTTACTGAAAGAAGTTCCTGACTCTTGTGGGAAACAGGAGAGTGGCCTCCTCAAATTTAGGTATAAATCACAAGGATGTCTCACTTTCACTTATTTTGATGAATACCAGATGTTGTACCTAACCCTGCTGTCTAACAGGACAGCTTTTTCACAGGTTACACCTGCATGGCTGACCCTAACTTTGCTCCTCCCTGCCCCTAGTAATGTGGACACTGCAGAGCCCCAGTTCTGTGCTGGGGCTGGTGGTACCAGCTGGCTGGACTGGGATGGAGGGGGGACCCTGCCACAGCCAGCTCAGCCCTGCAGGGTGCTGCTCCAGGGCAAGTTTCCTGGGCCAAATCCAGCCTCCCACAGTCCAGCTCTTCTGGACTTACCTGGTTACAGGAAGTGAATAGAAGGGAGCTGGGGTAGGAATAAGCCACAGAATCATAGAAAAATAGAATTCTTTGCATTGCCAAGTCCACTACTACACATGTCCACAGTGCCACATCTACACATCAGTTAAGTCCCTCCAGGGGTGGTGACTCCACCACTTCCCTGGACAGCCTGATCTAGTGCTTTCTTTTTGGTCAAGAAATTCTTCCTGATATCCAAACTAAACCTCCTCTTGTGCATCTTGAGGTTATTTCCCCTTATCCTATTGCTTGCTGCTCAAGAAAAGAGACTGATCCCTACCTCACTACAACCTTCTTTCACAGATCAATAAGATCTCTCCTCAGCCATGTTTTCTCCAGGTTAAACAACCCCACATCCTTCAGCCACTCCTGGTCAGAGCTGTGCTCTATAAACTTCAACAGCTTCATTGCTCTTGCAGAGAAAGAGATTGATCTTTCCCTCCCATTAAAAGGGGTATTGATTGATCTGCCCATTTAATAGGCTTCACCTGCTAAACCCCAGCTTGCAGCCTGTCTCTGCCTCTTCAGCCAGCTCCTCATACCAGTGCTTTTGTGTTTTTCTTCCTCCGTGTTGGAGCCTTTCAAGTTTTTCTTTAAAGAGTGAACCAAGTGATTTCAACCAGCTGCCAGCCCAGCCCTGTACCAATGAGGGGCTCCCAGCTGTTACCTGGCTTGGCATTACAGTATATGAAATCCCCGAGATCCTCTTCCCTCAATACAAAAATGTCAGACTGGACTAAGACTTTTTAATGTGGGGTTGTTTGTTTGTTTGTTTGTTGAGGTGGTTTTGTTTGGTTGGGTTTTTTTTTTTCTTTTTTCCCCTCAAATTCCTCTTGGGAACCAGTGTGTTTTACACACTTGCTTAGAGAGAAGCTGCTGTGCAGCAGAGTCAAGCTGTTGCAGAGCTCTGACTGCAGCATACATCAAACACTGTGGGGCATTGCAGTCACCTGATCACAGGTGAGAAAAGAATGGAAAATATGGGCTGCCCCTTTTCACAGCCTGCTGGGCAGACCCTAACTGCAAATCTGGCTGTGTCTCTGCTGTATTCAAAACACCAAGGAAAAATCAGGGAGTATAAATACAGTTCTGAATTGCATGTTTTCTCTGAGCTATGAGAATGTGTAATAGAGTAGTCAAAAGAGCTGGCATGGCTTTCACCACGTCTCCATGTTGCCATAATCACCCTCACCTTGCCTCCACTGGGTTCCCTTTGGGTTATCCTTGGCAGTGCACCAGTGGTTCCCATGTAGAAGCTGACCTGAATACAGCACCTTGCCTTTGGCCACTGTAGACCTGATAAAAAGAAAAGAATGCTTCATCTTGCTGAACAGCCTTTCCTTTTGGTCACAGGGAACAAGGGAAATTGTCAGGATTAACGTCTTGTGATGTCCGGGAGGATGTGTGGGGAGTGGGACCATTTGGGGAGATCTCCCAGGCAGAAAGAATGAAGCTGCTGAGAAGAGGTTGTTTCTCCTCCCAGCAACATTTGCAGGCAGTGCAGCAACACCTTGCTGTTGATAGAGTCAGAGGTAACCAGTAATTTGAACAGATAGATCTACATTTCATTCCACGTTCAGCTCCACAGATGACACACACACACACAAAAATTTAGTCCAAATAAATAAGCATTTGAAATGGTGAAATTTCAAAAATCATTTGATTAAACTTTTAGACAGTGTTTTGAGTGTCAAGCATTTACAAGTATTCCCAAGACTCTGAGAGAGAAGGCTTGGGAGGATGGCTTTCTTAGCATGGCAACCCTGAGATCAGTCCCCTTTGCCAGGGTCTTTCTGTGAAGCTGAGGGAAGCTCCAGGAACTTGGTGTACCCATGATCCTTGTGCCTGGGATCCAGCAGGGCAGCCTGCCAGGGGTGCTGTGTGTGAGCTGACAAGAAACAGGGAGGGTTTGGAAACCCACCTGGCAAGTGAGACTGTATTGGAAAATTGCCCGGTTTCTGTCAAAGTGTTGTCAAAATCATCCCATTCTCAAAGTATGTTTTCCCTGTGTCAGGTCAGCATTTTCAGGGTAAAAAAACCCAAACCAAAAAGCCCCCCAAGGAAGACAACAAAAAAAAGCTGGAAAGTTTTCAACCAGCAATCAACCCAATGGCCATATGTTGTTGGTCTTCACAAGTCTCCAAAAGGAGGTTTTCAAGCCAACTCTGCATTTTACACACAGAGAGTGAGGAGGGGGCAGGAGAGCAAAGGCACTTGGCTCCTCTGGGACCTGCTTTTCCTCAATCTGATCCCAAAAAGAAAATGCTGTAGCCGAGTGTGACCAGAATTACAAATACTCAGCAATTACTTCTTGAGCAAAAACCACTTATTGACTCCTTCAAAGCAAAATCAGTCTGTCTTGATCAAAAGCAATGATGATCATTTCTAAGTCAAGGACCTGATGTTCTCCACCAGCTTTCATCTGCCACAGATGATACAGGTGCAAGATAGTTTCTTTTTTTTCCAACATCTACACCACCTAATGAGTACTTGTCCACACTTTACAGAAGACGAGTACTGTGTTACCTTATGGGTTTGTTCCACCATCAGATCAGTCCTATCCACAAAAATGCCATTCCCTTCCTCATTATAAGAACTTGGCTTTGCTGTGAAAGCAAGATCATCCAGACTTACCAGTCTATCTAAGACCAGAAGAAACCTCTGTCAGAATTCTGGATAGCAAAAAGGACAAAGCCATAGAATGGAATGTGGGTTTTTCTGGGAGGAATGTGCCTCCCCTCTGAAATGCTGAGGTAGTGATTTATGCCCAGTGTAAGTTCTAATTTACTACACTCCACTCCCCACTCGAAAATGAGATCCAAACATTCAGGTGCTGGTAATCACTGATGTGTAGCTGCTTTTATGAACAGAAAATTCACATCTGCCTTCCCAGGTCTTCAGGCAGGTAGACGCTGCCCCAAGTGACCATATCCAGTGTCACTGCAATGAAGAATTCATTCAAGTTGTGAAGTGACATGAACTAAGCTGATGGTACACCTGAGGAAACAACACACTAAATCCAGTGTCATTTCAAGCTGAAGTGGACATTTTCATCTCTGAAGACATCTCCCTTCAGTGATCAGTACAGCCTCCTCCTAATGGTCGTAAATCTTGGTCTACTGCTACATGACGGCCAGGTTCAATACCATTCTCGTGCATAGGTAACACACTACTTCTAATTTCTGGATTGCAGGTTGCTGATTTTTCCACCAAGAGAATATTTCTTGTAGTTAAGGAGGATTTTTGGGTGGCATTAATCTCACCCTATTTAAAAGTCTACAGTAATAGTCTATATCTGAGCTGATTTCTCTGGGAATCTTTAGATGGTTGTTGGAAGAAACAGGCAATGCAATGTACTTGTTTAACTTTAAAATTCTTATTTAGGATTGAAACAATCCAAAGTGTGATCTCTAAGTCTCCAGGTGAATTCCACTCTTGTATTGCAAGGATTCAAGATCCTGAGAGGATGAACTGTAAAGAACCAAAATTAAACTCTTCGTGCAGGGTGTACTGTCTCTATGGTTTCCCTTACCTTGTTTCAAGGTGCCACTGGGACTGAGGACACAAGACTTTGCTGCTGATGTTCATCTTGGGTCCCTGTTATTGCACCTCTGATGGAGGCAGCCGACAAGCAAAGAAGTCGATAACAAGAGTGACCTTGTACCACCATACCAGAAAAGAACTCGTATTTTCTGCCCCGCTCCTGCTCCTTGTCTCACATTGAAGGGCTTTCCAGGCATTATACTTCTGCCCCTCTTATGCCCTTCTTAAATCCCCTTTTGTCACTGTAGCCAAACAGAGGTGAATGTGAATGCAGTCACTCCTTAGGCTGGTCTCTGGCTAACCTCTAAGTCCTACTGCCAGAGTCCCAGAAGTGGGGGGAGAATTCAAAACTGGTTTGTCTCACACCACCAGGGGTTTCACCCATCTGCAGTACAAGCCCTTCATCCCTCCTCTCCCCATGATAAGACCACCTTTAAAGAAAGAGATGATTCCTTATGTAACTAGAAGGCTCCCTAGAGCCCATCAGTACCAGTTGCCCTCATTTCTGGCTGTTCTTTCTCTCACAAAAGCCAAACTACATGAATTGCATTAGGGATTCAGCACTTAATGAAGTCTTATTCTTCTCTGCTTGCTCACACAGCAGAACCATCACACCCTATCCCACTGAGTCTCCCAATATAACCAATATGTAAGGACTGGAAGGAAGGAAATTTTATAGCCAGGGAATTATGAAGGTATGTCCTCATCCTAGATATGAGTTCCCATTGACTGAGAAACTCCTCTACCCACCAAAGTGGTGGTAGATGGGGAGCAAAGAGCAAGACAAGGTTCTGAGCTGTGTGGTACTTCCCCAGTGTCTGGGAAGAGCCCCTCTTGCAGGCCAGGTCCCTTCACTAGTAATCCTCTCTGTTGCTAGCAATGTGGGTCTGCTATGTAAGGGGAAATGAATTTAAAAATCCAAACTGCTATTGATGCAAATGAAAAGCAGGGATTTTTAATTTTTTTTTTAACAGCTGTCAACTATTTGAATTCTTGCAAAAGTCTTACTCAGTGTTGGAGCTGAGTCACTCCTACAGTGCATGGCCAAACTAACATCTTGTGGGGATATGTTTGGGGAGGGGAGTGGGAGTAAAGGGAGGGAGGGGGCTAATCATACTCATAATTTCTCATCTTCCAAAATAATCTGTTTTCTAAATGCACTGCTAAACCCTTGTGCTAGCAATCCACCATCTGCTCTTTCTTTCAAAACACCCACTATGTAGTCTGCTGTCTTGTTATACTGCCAAAACTCTATATACTGTGGGTAGAATAGTCTCTTCTTTCAGGTGCTTTTCTTAGGTGACAGGGGAAAAAAACCTTTGGAATTAGCACCAAATATAAGTTAGTGCATGGCCATGCAGCTTGCTCTTATCCTGCAATCTGTGATGTAATCTCAGCAGCAAATAAGCAACTAAATTTTATCCATCTAATTCCAGGCAGGGGCTCTGGTATCACCCTCCAGCATAGACTGGAGCTGGAATGTTTTGGGTAATCTCTGGAATGCCTCAATAGAATTATAAATCCATAAATCAAAGCAGTCATTATGTATTTGAATAATATGTGGATCAAAGTCTCAGATTGAGGGCCCCTTTGTTCCCATGCTCCTTTTATATCTTAGTCAGTGAGCATCTATTCAATGAGAAACAATTACAGTGAATTTAGAGCAAAAACATACAGTGCTAATGGAGCTCTGAAGACCTCCTCTGGCAAAGCATTTAAGCATATGCTTAATTTTAAGCACATGAGTGGTAAGAGCGAAACTGCACACAAAAGAGTGGTGTTTAGTTCAGCAATATGTTGAATTGGCATCTAAATTTAAATTATTGATCTCTCCAAATTGAGCCTTTTTCAAAGTAGCTCATCTTTACTCTCCCACCCAAACACTTTGTTAGCAGCATTTCATACCACAGGTCTGTGCAAATACTGCACTAAATCCTGCTCATCCTACTCTAAGGCAAGCCTGTCCTCAGTAGGAGCAATTAAAGAAAGAGGAGCAAGACACAGGCCATGTCTCGTTAAACAGTGCAATTATCCTGGGATATATGAGTGCTGTTTTTTTGCCAAAGGGAAGCTGAAACAAAGGAGCCAAGTGAGTTATGATGTGCATCAACTCCATTCCATGAGAGACACGGGACCAGACCGTTGGATCACAAAATGCCGCCACCAGAAACATCAGCCAAAAACCTCCTGCCTTCAGTCTAGGATAATCCCAGCCAGTCCAGGGCTCCTTTCTCATCTGAAAGGACATTGTGATGAAAGGCAGTGTTTGCAACGCTGTGCTGGTAAGCCTCTGAAAAGCAGTACAAACAAACACAGGTATGACTGTACCTCCAATAAAGGAAAAAGCAGCACTGGTGGATCTGGAAAGGTTCTTCACGTGGCTGTGCTAATGCTTGCCAGGCAGAAGTGAGGCCAGCGAGACAAGGGCTTTGGTGCATCTTGTTTGTAGGTGGGGAAGTAGAAAAACCCTCTGGCTTTAAACCACCTGTGGCAAACAAAACAAATCTGACATCTTTGCTCTGCCCTGCTCCGGAGAGGCTCCATTGGATGTACTCTGGTGCTGAGATGAAACAAGGCCTTGAGGTGGCTTGCACAGATGTTTGGGAAAGATGTGGATCATCCTCCAGCATAGCTCCTGTCCCTGTGCCGGGGCTGCTGCCTGAAGAGACTTCCAGCTGTCCAGGGGCCACTTCCCTGGTGGGTGGTCCGGCTCAGCCCCAGCTAGAAAACTTCCTGCTGTGACTTCCCCTGTCACATTGGCAAAAGTAGGAATTGTGAAACATGTGTCAAGGCAATTGGGAGCACAAAGGTGGTCTGCTCACAAGGTGCAAACAAAACATTATTTTAAAAGATAGATGTTGCAAAATACTTAATAAGATCAGAAGATTGCGTAAAGAGCGGTGAGAGGAGCTCACATCGCTGGGAAAATGATGTGAGCCACAACCTGCTGTGTGGACTGGGGAGGGCTGTCTGGAGTAGAAACCTTTCCAAAGAAAGCAAAGAAGAAATGGATAATCTTTTCCTCCAGAAAGCAGGAGAGTTTCTCTCTTGCTTCAGCACACATCAACTCACCTGCTTAACTTTAAACATATTCCTAACACTTAAGGTCTTTCCAAGCTGCCAAATCCTAGATCTTCTTGCTCTATTAAAAAAAAAATTTGCTTTTGTATCAGCCACAAAATCTCTTTCCCCACTTCTAACAGAAACACCAGACCAAATATGAGCCTCCAACTGGGCAGCAAAGATGAAATTCTTTCTAGACTTGTAGTTAATGAGCATACTAGAGACTGCCACGTTTTGTCCTAGAATCTCCCTGTAGGGATGCTGCTACACAACTTCCCTGGTGGACATGATTAAAATCCAATGAAAATAATGGCAAAGACTTATTCAGGTCAGCTACTGTAATGTGAGAAAAAGTTGTTTATGTCCAAGCTCTTTTTCCCTTGTATGTGTTTCCCCCTCTTTAAACGCTCTTCAGTTTGGCCCCAACTGAATCACAGATCAAAGCATTTCAGCTTTTCAGACCAAATTGCAATTTATAATGTCTGTGGTTTGAGCTAATCTGTCTCTGTGTCATCTCATTTTAAATCAACAGAAAGCAGCACAAAATAACTCATTTTGGTATGCCCTGCTGAATGAGGGATGTTAACTCAAGCATCCTGTTACCAGTTCTCTCCACAGGTAAATGGGGTTTTCTGCCTTTATCTGAGGGTGTTTTGTTCCTATTGTAAACAACAATTTTGTAAACAACTTGTGTTCTACTGAGGTGAAACAACTACATCTCCAAACTTAAACTCAAGTTCTGGTTTGTCTCCCTTCTTATTACTTTAACTGTATCAAAGGGTAGCTTAATGCTGTAAATAGCCTTTCATTTTTAATTAAGACAGTCCTAATTTCAAACCCACTTGAACAATCTGGGTTTAAAAGTTCAATTCATGATTCACGCCACAGTCTTATTTATTCTTCACAGCAAAGACCATAGCAAACAGGCCAGTTCTTGTGGAAACACTGCACCCCAGCTCCCAATATCACTGCTGTGTGACTCCTTGTTTCGTGCTGATGCTGCTCCCCTGACAGCAAAGGGGATGCACCAAAGCAGCATGAGGATGAGTCAGCCCCGGGGTGCATCACACATCAGCATGTCACTGGCACAGCCAAGCACATCTCCATGGGCTCCATGGGCTCTCTGCTGGGCTATCACCATCCCTGCGTCCCTGCACATTTTGCTGTGCACCACTGCTTGTGAAGAGAAAATCCAACCTAATGTACCCGTTTCCTATTCTGATTTCACTCTTCCAGCTGACCTTCCTCTCCTTTCTCTTGCAGCCTGGCAGACCCTCTCATGCTGTGCCTGGGTTAGTTGTCTCTCTATTCCTGCATCCCCCACCTTGAGTCCATGGGAGGGAGAGGGGGGTGCGTGCTGGATGGTGGCTGAAGCAGCCAGGGGTGCCTTTTATGTCATAATACCCCAGGAAAGGCAGAGACAGAGACATGGGCTCCTGGTGTTGAGACTACAGATTAGCTCTGATGGAGCAGATCTCCTTGAGGAACGAGTAACACATGAAACTCCCACTAATGCAAACCTGGCTTTTGTTTGGTATTGCTTAACTTTGATGAATAATGGAAGAGTCTGGCCTGCGATTCTTTTTATTTAACCGCGTCCCTCTTCAAAACAAAACCAACCAAACCCAAGCAAACAAATACCCCTCCAGAGCAAGCTGATGTCTGACCTAAAGTGTGGCTCTACAGAGTAAGGTGCACTGGAGAAAAATGAACTTTATGTTCATGGCAGAGATGCTGTGTGTGGAGGGAAGAACCACCTCTTGCAGCCAGGGCAAAAGTCCACACAGCTCAGTCCATGCTCAGTCTGGTCCATAACAGGAGTTCAAGTAAAGAGATAAAAGCAAAGAGATAAAGCAAAGCCAAGATCTTCTTGGCCTGGAGGTTGTACCCAGATCATTACTTTCAGCAGCTCTTGGTAGATCTGTCCTTTATGAACTTGTCTGAACTATTGGCCTCCAATATCCATGCCACCAAGTCCCACAATTTAATTATGTGTTGGATGAAAAAGTACACCTACTTGTTTGTTTTAAAGTTCAGACTGGGTACTGGCATATCACAGATCAAATAGAGTAAAAGCTAAAAGAACAAATGAGATTTTCAGAGCTGTTATTTCCACTCACATTCTTAAAATATGACCCAATTTCTTTCCACATCGGTTGACTGAGTTAATCCTGAGGTTGTGTACAAAAATGGCTCTTGTATATTTGAGCATCCAAAGACCAAAGCCTGTGCAGGGCTTTAGAACTCCAGGTGCTGCAGTCCTGTCCCTGGGGAGGTTTGGGTGCAGGGAACAAGGGTTTCCAAGGATGAGGCCAAAGCAGGGCTCTCACCGGACCCCGATGGGAGGAGGGGCAGATGCTGTATAGCAGCTTGTCTTTGATCCCCGTGATCTCCCCATGTAAGTTTGAATAATTTTGTGCACACCAGTGTAAAGCAACCATCTTCTCCCAGTCAAGGGCACCAAGCCCATCCTGAAAGGATATGGGTCACTCTTGCTGCTACAGTAATTTCCAGCCCCCAGCTTCCTCTGACAGTGTGTCCTAAGCCTCTCATGGTGCCAGTGGAAACTCTGAATATAGAATAGGAACATGATTGATAGCCTGAATGGGCTTCCCATGGAGGATGCACAAGCCTGCAGACAGGGCAGTGTTGCCTCCAGCTCTGCTGCTGGCTCATCCCCCAGAGAGAAACATCTACCTGGCTCTGCCCAGCTGCTCCTGGTGGCACACAGCCTGCCTTCCAGGCTGTGCAAAACCTCAGGCCAGCCAGGGTGCCCACCCTCCTGGGACACAATGAGAGTTTGTGTCCCTGCACACGGAGCAGCTGAAGGGAGACATGTATTAGACCATGTCAGCAGTACAGTGCTTTAAAAGCTGGGGTGTATCTTGGGGACGTATCCAGTTCATCCAGTTCGGCAGGGGTAAGGGGGGAGCGTGGAGGAGGAAGGAGAGCATGCTGTCAGGAAAAGATAGCTTACCTCTAAGCCTCTTTCACTGAAAAAGAGCAAACGGCACTCTGCCTGTCAGACAGAAACTGAAATAAACTCTGCAAGATGGAGAGATTCCTGGCATGGCTGAGCTCTGCAGGAGCACGTACCCTGGTCATCTTTCCAGATCTGTTGCCATAGGTTTACAGCCAGAATATAGAATTGCCTGAAAAGCAGCATTCCAAGAAAACAGAGTTAAACCAGCTCTAATGTGACAGGCCTAGCCCTACCCTGCAGAAGGCATTGGCAAAAATATCTCTTGATTTCTTCTTTGTGGTTTTCATGTTATAATGTCCTGTTTTACCCTCGCGTATCATATTGGTATCCCCTGTAAAGGCTGGGTAGCAGGGCCCAGTGCCCAGGAAAGGTACACACTGACACAGTAAGGCAGAGGACTCTCCCAATGTGACCAGAATCCACCACTGGGAGAAGCTAATGCTGGCTGGATTCAAGCGGTGGGCTGGGTAGCAGGAGGTGGTAACCCCCAAGAGGTGCAGAATGGGAGAGTATGACCAAATAGTGGCCAAGGCTGGGCAGGGACACGTGTGTGACCCTGGAGATTGAGAAGTGAGGAGAAGATACCAAGGGAAGGATAGAAGAATGAAGAGATGAGACAGCAGCAGAGGCTGTGTGGTGGTGGCCTCTGATGAGGATATGATGAGACATTTTCAAATGGTTATTTAGATATGTTTGGAAGTAGAAAGTTGAGTTTTCCATTTCAAATGCAATTTGAAATACTTTGTTTGACTTTCAAGACCTTCTTCTTCTTCGTGGCTTCATCAAGGTTGGGACCTGCCAGACCAAATGTGGGCAATAGTGGCCTTCTATGATAGAATGATTACAACAGTGGACAAGGAAAGGGCTAGAGGTGTCCTCTACCTGCACTTCTGCACAACCTTTGACTCAGTCCCCCACAACATCCTCTCTCTAAACTGGAGAAGATGGATTTGACTGGTGGACTGCTCAGTGGAGGAATTGGTTGGATGGCAGCATCCAGGACAGTGGTCAAGACCTCAGGGTCCCAATGGACAGCAGTGTCTCTCCAGGGAGTTTGGACCTCCTTCTCCAAGTAGATTTGCCAAGGTATTTACTGAAGTAATTTTTTTCCTTTGGCTGAGTCCAGTCCTTGGAGAGTCTTCCACATCATTTAGTACAGTCCTATAAAAGCTCCCCAGCATTTGGAGGGAAGCTGTATTTATGCTGGTATGCTTCAGCACAGAAATATAATCATGATCAGTATTAAAGAAATAATTTTGCAGGGTGCCTTGATGTAAGTTTTTCCATTGAGGTAGTCTGCACGAGTTGTTCAGTTGTACATATATTTGAGATTTTGATCTTTTGTACCAGTTTGAGACAAAACAGTTTTACAGTATTTTAGTAATTTCTGCAGCAAAAGAAATGCTGTTCTTTCCAAGTCTACCTTAACTTGGCTGCAATATCCTGAGGTGAAGGCTGTTTGTGACTGTCAGTAATTGCAGTTGTTCTGCTAATTGCAGATGGAGCACTTATCAATACAACGGCTTTGTGAGTTTTAATTCTGCTGAGCTTATTGAAAGAATGGTATCTCTAAGCTCTTCAGGCTGCTTAGCCATTGTGAAAAATCAATTCCTTCGAAAAACATCTATCTTCTTTATTCCAACCAACTTCCTTTGCTCCTGGAGTTGCAAGAATGGTCCATTAGCCAACCAGCCCAGCGGAGCCCAGCAGGGAGTGCTGATACCTCTGGAAGTACAAAACCCATTTTGGAGTGATGCCCGCTGGGGCACAGGAATTATTGGCTCTGACAATCCACAGGAAAGTGCATTTGGGAATGTGTGCTCTGCACCACTCATTATTGACCTGTGATTCATCCTCCCCAGTTCTGAAAGAACCTCTGACCTTTCTGTCTTTATTTTCTTCCTGCCATATCCTTACAGAGGGTGCTTTAAAGGGCACCAGACAAACTGGGTGGTGCAATACCTGCAGCCTAAGTCGCCCTTTCTAAATTTCCCTTCCTTGCAGCCATGTGTGTCACCCTGTTGGGTGATTTCATTTCAGTAGCACCTTGAGCTTTTCCTTGGGGACTGCAGGTAATCCTGATGCCTCAGAGAGCATGGGCAGCTCATGCTGCTCCTTCCTGCCAGCAACTCTGCTACATTTTATCATTTTATTGATGCAGCCTCTGGAGCTAATGGCTTTATGAAAGGAGCATTTCTTTTCTGCGCTGGGATGCAGTGAGCAGGAGGGATCTGTTTAATCTTAGTGTTTAAATCCAAGGGAGTGCTTTCCCTTTTAGGATGGGACAGATTAGGATTGTCTATTTTTGCTGTCATAAATCCTAGCAGAAGCCTTGAGCCTGTGTCCCCTCCTTATGCTCAGCACCCTGCAGAGGGGCTGTGAGCTGTCTCTGTCCCTGCCTCAATTTCCCTATCTGTGAGTGGGGATTATTGTCCTGAACAACCTTGGGACTTATTGGTGAAAATATAATTTAAGCCCTGCAATGTGCTAAGGACCCTGCCTGTTCCCATGCTTCCAACTTCATTTGAAAGCTCATAAAACTGCATTTATCATCTGTGTTTCAACAATACAATGAGCTTCTCCAAAGCAAAGAACCCCTTATCCCATGTGTTCTTTGAGCACGGTCTGCCTCCTAAAAAAGTCTAGGAATCTCTTCAGTTTTGGCTGCAATATATCACTTTGAGCCACTTGCAGATCTTTCCTTGTGCTTCTGTTCCTCCCTGCAGCCACCCAGGAGTCTGTGCACTCAGAAAGCCTCTGAAGGGGATGTGTTCTGTCTGGTGCTGCACAGACCCTGCCACTGGTGCCTGGGTGGATTGCTGCTCCAAACCAGGCGTTGAGGGAAGGCCAGAATGCTAGGACATGGAGGATACCTTTGAGCAAGGATCATGGCATGTGCTGCCCTGGAGGATGACGACATGGGCCCTGCTTGTCCCTGGCACCCATGCTGAGACACCAGAGGGATCCCACATCCAGTCCATGCCTGGCATGTGTCACAGGGCAGGACAGAAGCCACAGAAGCAGTGAGGGAGCACAGTGCAGGAAGCACTTAGGTCTATTGTTTGGATTTTCACCAGAGGGTCGGTCACTATCTAGACATTTGACAGGCTCAGCAACAGGTCAGAGGCTGAGCTACCATAGCAGGATGTGGTGGCTGAGCCTCCTTCCCAAGCTGGAATACAGGCAGAGCTGCTGACCCTGTGAGAACAAACGCAAGACAGATCCCAGATGCAAGACATGAGACCAAGAAGCAAGAGATTTAAGTTCTGGTACCTCCCCACTCACCAAGGGTAGCTGGAACCAGTTTCTATGCCCAGACAGGATGCAGGATTTTTAATGCTGATCAGCCTTTCTGGTCTCTGGTGATCCCTGAGTCATTAGCACTTGGGAAAAACTTGGGCAAATACATGGGCCAATTTGAGAAGCTCAGCTAGTCCTGATGGAGCTGGGAGGTCCACTCTGGTACAGCAATCTGTCCAGCTGAGCTTAAAGAGAAATCTTGCAGCCTTTGTTTCAACCTTGACACTGCTGGTGCTGCTCAGTGGATGAAATCCCAATCCAAAGGTCAGAGAAATCCATCATAGAATTTCCATTGGTTCTGAAGAACTTCGGACCTAAAAGGATTGTTTCATGGTCCATTTTCTTTACTCCCTCCCCCTGCTCCCAGCATATCTTGTCCCTAAGTAATGCTGATAACATGGTTTTGGCAGCTGTTGACTGACCATATTACCAGTTCTGGAAAGAAGCCCCCAGTGCTAGGTATCTAGGGTACATCAAACCTCACTTTGCATCTCCTCAGCCTCCTTCTTCTTCCATTTCCTGCCTCTCCTCCTCCTACACCCAGTGCTTTTTATATCTCGTGGAAGCAGGTTGGCTCTAAACGCACCCAAAATGTAGCAGCAGGCAGGTTCTGCCCATACCTTTGCACAGCAAGGCTGCAGGAGAGTGAAGAGAGTAGGAAACAAAAGTGAAAAGCAATCTGGATATGTGGGAAGAGTATTGTGCTTTGGAGGTGTACTTTATTTTTTCTTGTTTGTTTTGTAGCTTTGCAGATCCTTTCCTTGAAGCTGTCACAGGAGGTACAGTTTGCTCTTGGCAGCAGGGTAGGAGACTGTGGGGATGAATTCCCACTAAGTGCCCAAGAAGTGCTCAGGCTCGGTCTCCATGCCCACAAACAGACATACAGACCATTTTATGCACAATGAAAGAAGCTGCACCGAGAACTACAGTGCCTAACCTAGTTTTTATTCACCCTATTTTGATCAAGGCCTCCAAAAGGTTTCTGGCTCTTTTAAAACTAAGGCAAATGTGGATAGATGCCCAGACACTGTCCTGCTGACAGTGCACTTCTCTGACACATGTACCATGCGCTGCTGAAACACTGATAGTGGTTTCTCACAGAGGTCTGCAATCTATTAGACAGCACTTACTGCTATGTTTCGATGTATCCGCCGATCCAAGGCTGAGCAGACCATAAAAAATTATGAAATATTTGACTACATGGCAAAGATCCTTTTAACCATTAATGTGCATGTATTGCACTGTGCATGGATATAAATAATACATGCGCACACGCAAAATCAGAGCCAGTGATTCTGATAAATTGATTGTGTACCTTTGATCACTGCTGCTCTGCTCAGCCACACTATTTCATCCTCTAAGGGTGCTTCTCTCGCTCCTAAACCTCCCAAGAGGCTGTCAGCAGGAGACATCATTGAAGTAAATCAGCTTGACACAAAACTGCTTCACTCCTTACCCCACACTGGAAGATTCCTCTCCTACCCACACCATACAATTTCACGTAGAAAAACAGACTAGACAATATTATGAGTTCTGGACCAAAAATGACATTGAGGTCCAATTTTTGTTTGATCATGCAGGACAGAAAAAAGGGAACTTTCTATGACAGGAAAAGGTAAATTCTCAGCCTTCTTCAAGGACCAATGACATCATCTTCGACTGTCAAACTGAGACATAGCAGCCCTTAAAGTCATGATGTTTTCAGCTCCAGCAAATGTAACTTACATGATTACTAGAGATGTTGAAAATTCATTAATTGGATGTTTTCCTCTGTTTTAGTTCCTGGGCAGTTGAACTTACCGAAAGAAAGATTTAACTTAACAAAAAGGGGTCTGTAGGGAATATTTTACATTAATATTACCTTCTCCAATTGCACTAAGGATTTTCTTTTTGAAGGAAGATGCACAAAATGCATCTTATGATTTAAGTGACATGAAGTGGTTTGTTCCCTTTTAGGTTTCCTTCCACAATTAGTTTATCATAAAATCATTTATGTTGGAAAATACTACTAAGTTCATCGAGTCCAACCATTAACCCAGCCCCACCATGTTCACCACTAAACCATGCCCCCAAGTGCCACATCCACACAGCTTTTGAATACTTCCATGCATGGCAATTCCACCACTTATCTGAGCAGCCCATTTCCATGTCTGACCATCCTTTCAGTGAAGAAGTTTTTCCTAATATCTAATCTAAGCCTACCCTGGCACAACTTGAGGCCATTTCCTTGGGCCTCTCACTTGTTACCTGGGAGAAGAGACTGACTCGCCTCTCCTTTCAGGCAGTTGCAGAGAGCAATAAGGTTCCCCCCAGCCTCCTTTTCTCCAAGCTAAACACCCCCAGCTTCCTCAGCTGTTCCTTATAGGAGTGGTCTTGGTTATTGTGTTAACCACGAGTTTACACAGGTTTATAGAGACTTTGGATGCAAGCATTGCTCTGCCATGTAGGATACGAGGCTCCGAGCACTTGTGCAGTAAAATCTTTACGCCGTGCCTTATGCTGCAGGTGGAGTGGATTTCAAGTAGTGTCTGAGCATGGGTTTGAAAGGCTCCTCAGAGCTGTGTTCACAGAATTACCTGCTTTTAACCCCCATAAATTAGAAAGCAGTTCATCTAAACACCAAAAAGCCTCCTGAACAAAGATCCATTAAGCTTGGCAGACCCTTCTGGCTTATGTTTCTCTAGAAGTGTGCTTGCAAGGACTGAGATGATGTCAATGTGGTAATGGCCTTTCCTATTTCAACCAGCACTCAGACAGGACTGCAGAAGTGATGTTAATATTGTGTCTGCTTCATTAGTTCACCTACTGGCAGTTGCCTTGCTGAGATCACTGTTTTTTCCCTTTCTGTATTTATAGCTTTGTGTGCAACTTTCAGCATACAGATTATCAGAGTCCAAATCATCACATTTTGTAGTTCATCAAGACCTTGTTTTGCTAATCATGGAAAAATAGTCTCAAGCAACAGGGCAGGAGGGAATTTTTATTTTCCCCTTTCTCTTCCATAAATTTGTGTGTGTGGTTAAAGTATTTAGACACACACACAGTAGCTTTGAAAATAACTAGTACAAATGTTGTCATTTCCAACACGAAGCTGCTATCATGTAAGATCTTTAGAAATGTTTAAAGCCAAAACAGGCTCAACTTATTATTAGCTTGAGAGGTAACACAGGACAGGAGAAATGCTGTTTGCAGATGGACTTGCTGTTTACATGGAGCCCATATCTGGGTTTAGGACTATGGACAAAGTTCTCTTCATCCTTCCTCCCCATCGACACCAGTGGCTGCTTGGCAGACAGAGCTCAATCTGCTGGTTATTCTTGAGTTTCTGCTGTTTTAAAGCCTTAAAGCTTTTTGTTCAGGAGACAAGCGATCTTGCATTAATATCAACCACTGCCCTTTAAGAGAATGTCTGATTTTTAAAGCTGAAGATGAAGCTTGCAATCAAAGTGAGGAGCTCAAAAACCTTGGAAGCCAGCAAGTAAATGAAGAAAGACACACATTTCCTATTAAAAAGAATGGAATGATATAACTCTTGGCTGAGGGCCATGGAACTGCTGTCAGCATTATTTCCGTGTGCTAGGGCCAGGACTGAAAGCACAGGGCATGTCTGTGCTCCGGAATGAGCTAGTGAGGGCTTCAGCAGTGTGCCAGCTCAGCACGCCCTGCCCAGCCCTGGATGGGGTTCCGGATGATCTGGATGATGACTGGCTGTGCTAATGGATGGCTCCTGGGCCGCTATGGCTTTGCCATGCCTGCACCCCTTCCTCATGTCACGCTGGGCATGGCTCAGAGGCATCTGGAGCACTGGGAACTCTCTGCATGAAGGCCCATCATGAGATGAAGGAATCTACTATAGGGTTCCTTTTCCATTTTGTTTTGACGAAGGGTTATTTCTTGTATCTTGTTGCCTTTAAGAGAGGGCTTTGGCTTAAGCACAGAAATGGATATTTCCCCAAATGCTTGTCTTCTGTTGAGTAGTTTCCCTTTTTCATACCTCCTTTATAAGATACGTGGATCCATTTCTGCGTGGTCAGCAAATAATTCCCACCAGCTGAAAAGGAAAAGGAGGAAAGTTTTAAATGTCAACTCCTATTTGACTGATTTGGCTGATTGTCAGATGATACAAAATTGTTCTGTCAATGTGAGGCGGGTTCTTGGACAAGAAGACGTGGATAAGAATTGAGGAAAATTTAGTTGTACAAAAGGTTTTGTGTGTTATGTTCACGATTAGATTAAAACAATAGCATAGTGTGAGGGTGATTAGATTAAAACAATAGCATAGTCCATCCACTGTAAGACAAGTAATGCCAAAAAAGATGCCTAAAGAAGATGGGATTGATGACCTTCTGATTTTACTTCTTGTTCTTCATCAGTGGCCCAGAAGACCTAGACAACTACCTTACACTGAGTACTAAGTCATCATTAGGTTACCTGAAACCAGCATTTCGGGCCATTTGAGACCCTTGAGGGCAGCAGCATGAGGCTGGGGGGTATGAGTGCCCCAATGAGCAATGGCTGGAAGGCAAGCAGGACAGTCGGGGTGCATCACATGGCACAAGATATTTGTGATGGACAATGAAACTCAGCCTCAAGAGCGGGGTGCAGCTGCCAATTCAGACACCTGCTTTTAGATATTGATCACACGAGTTGGGCGTCCAAACTCTCGCTGTAATCAGGGCAGACCTAATCCCTGCAATCAATGGAGCCTAGAGAGAGGTTCAGGTGGGCACATACAGATAGTTTCCTACTTACAGGAAACATGAATTAGTCTCCAGTCTCCATTGGCTCAGGTAGGACTTGGTTGTCTACTCGTGACACATAGAGCTGCATGAGATGATTTGCAGTATCAAGATACCTATATAGGGTGGGTAGATTGGAGCTTGACCTGAGACCTTCTGGAGACTAAGATGGAGGATAGGCAGGATACCCTGGGACATACCAAATACCTGCACCATGTGAATCAAGTCTCCAGATCTCAATAGGTATGGAAGAATTTTGACACACAGCTCACATGAGCACCTTACGGGGCAGACATCCTCATAAAGCTGACTCAATCTGCAACTCCTCTCACTTCTAACTTTCAGATGGAAAAAATAAAAAATTTATTCTTTTTAAAATAGATCTTTACCCTAAAGACCTCGTGTTAGTTCACAGGATCCCCTGATTTTCTAATTTCTCATGCTTTAAAGAGCTTTGAGAAGGAAGAGAGTTCTTACGTTATCAGCCAGGTCTTACCTTGGGAGTTAGCTGCAATTCAGGGTGCAGTTACAAACCCAGTGCTCACATAACTGGAGAACACTCATCTGCTGGTTTTCTCAATCAAGAGTCTGCAAAGTTTAGAAATTATATCAAGTGCCTGATCTCTTGCATAACACAGGGCATATTACAAGTTCTGGTCACTCACTGAAGCCAGAACATTTAAATGTGTGACTTCCATGAATCAACCAGAACCAAGGCATGACTCCTGTGGAAAAACATGAGCCCTGAGTTTAAACCTTCCTTTGACAAAGAATTCTCCAAAGCACTTGGTGACCTAATCTGTTGATTAACCCTTTCACATTAAATCTTTCTACTCTGGATGTGCCAAATGCCATCTTATAGACATTGGATCATATTGTAGGTTTGCCCATGAGAGTAGCCAACACTTTGTTGTTTCAATACCTGCATGAGGCACTCAGCATTTTTATGTTTGTTCAATCACTTTGGCTTCATTTGCTTTTGGCTGCGAGTATTTATTTACCCACACGTGGCCTTAATAATTGTTTTCCTTAGCATTCCCTGCTTTTATATAAAACCAATAGTCTTTGTTGTTAGATATTTACTCTGTCAGTGATGTACTGTCCTCATTAGTTGCTACTGTGCATATATTTATGCTATCAACTTATTTAATAACTTTTTTTCCATGTCATTGTCAAAAAAGTTAAATAAGAGTAAAGTCTCATGGGATCTGGTCTGAGGATGTTTCCCTGGTTACCCTTGGATCTGCAATTTGTCGTTGCTAGCATTTAACCCTTGTCCAACCATGTGCTGTTCTGTTTTTCCCATTTTTTGAGCCTGTGAGTGAAAATGCCACATATAAGGCCATTCTGGTGCTTTCTGGGAATCTCTTGGATGAGCATTACACTTTTATCAACTCAACCTGTGATTCCATCAATAAAAGTCAGCAAGTTATACCTTGTCACAATATTTTATGTACCAGAATCCTGAGGGAAGGAATCCCTTCTCTATCCAGTGACTTTTCCTTTTCAATAAGGGCAATCTGGTTCCTTGTCTTCAGGAGGAAGGACACATAGAAGACAGCAGTGGCCCAACACCTTGTCATGCACAAGTTGAATTGGGTGGCAGGGGTGAGCTTCATCCTCACAGGGCTTTGCTGGGGCTGCTTGCTCTTCCTGCTTCCCAAGGAATGCTGCTGAAACACGGGCTCAGCTCAGCAGCTCAGGGGAACAACAGCCCACCCATGGGAGCTGGACCAGGGGGCACTGCTACAGCTCACTCAGCCCCAGGGCTGCGCTTTCCCCTTCTGTCAGGTAATCGCGGCAAATACCCACCCACCTGCTGTACCCTGATGCTGCACTGAGTTAATTATTGCTTAAACAGTCCTTTGGAAATGCAGAGCATTGTGAAGGCATGAAGTGCTGTCGCCATTAGATCAGTGTTAGTCCACAGTTCTGCCTAAATTTACAGCTCTGTGCTAGGAGGTGTGAAAAAGACCATCACAAGAGGGGCTGGACTTCAGGAGTAGGCTCAGACTTTAGGACATGAGGCAGAGTAGCACTTTGGACATGCAGTTTGAATAATTGCAGGATTATGGAAGATGTGGGACTGAAAGGCTGCAAAATATTCACATTATTATACTACCTCCCTGCACTGTTTCCGCTCACAGACAGCAAAATCACTGAGGTTGAGGGAATGATATCAAGCTTAATTTGACAGAGAGCATTGGTTAAAATAACAGTAATGTACCATATGCAATAAATTACTAGGACCTGGAAGGAGGAAGGGAAAAATCAAGGGTATGTATATTGTTAGTGCAATTGATTATGGCATGCATAAAATTAATAGTTAGGTTTAAAATCCTAAAAATGTATTTTTGGTTCTGTGAGCCATCTGGGCAACTGGGTATTTAACAAATCATAGATAGAATGCAGTGCTGTTACAGTCATCTGCTTGTGCTCACATGTTTTGTCATAAGGCTCCTGCTATTTTGTGAATCCTCGGTGGATCATCAGTGAATACCACTATCTTCAGCTTCTGTTTACTGCAGCTTCTTAATACTGTAAATTTTACAGGCTTATAAGAATGATGCCAGAGGCTCTCAGAGTCTGGACTTGGTTAAAATTTGTGGTGCAGAGAAAGAAAGGAGGTGGGGTGGAAATGAAGATCTCCATCTGGGGTAAATTAAGATAGTGCTACTCCAATCTATGGCAGCTCAAGACCGCTTTAAGGAAAAAATATATGCTGAGAGCTCATGGAGGTTAGCTCAGAGAGTCCCTGCTGAGTGGCCAGCCAGGTGGTATTTTAATCCTTTTGTTTTGTTTAGCTGAGAAACCTGAATTAAGTTCATGGTTGTATTCTGGTTTTGTTTCTTCCTCTCTACATGTACTGATAGCGCAGTGGCAAGAAAGAGAAGTCTATTTGTAAACCACTAGTCTAAAAGTTTAGACAACCCCATTTGAGGTGGTGTAAGGTAAGAAAGGGTGATTCTGAGGCTGGTGATTGATTTCCTGACTTTAGAAGGAAAGAATTATTGGCAAAGTTTATAGGAATTTCAACCATTGCAAACCCCGGGATATCCTTACCTGGATTTTGGGTTTCAGTCTCTATGTCCTTTAAGGAAAGAGCACTCAAATGCCAAAGTGGTCCGTGACACCATGTTCTCCCCTTCTTCTGGCTTCTTTCAAGTACTTTCACAATAAACTTCATGTTTTGAAGGGCAACTTAAATTTTCCAATATTTTAAGACAGTTGAGGGAAATGTCTCAGTTCTGGTCTCATAGACTGTCAGCCTTCACCTTCCAAGTGTGTGTGTTGGGGGCTTAGGTGGTTACAGCATGGGAAGTATTTGGTACTTCATGAATTTTGTGCCTTTCTTGAACAGCTGTGCACCTCACCTCCTGTGCCACCATGAGGAACAGTCTCTAGACAACTAGCCTCAACTGGTATGCAAAGATGAGCTTGCTAGTCAGCACTCACAAACTGTTTCCTTATTAAGGATGAGGCCAGATTTAGTCCATCACCCCAGGAGATGCAGACTCAGGAAGACTACTGAGCATTTTCAGCAATTGCAGTAAGTATTTTCTTGAGGTCAGCAAATGATTGTCTGAAAATGAGTTTTAGGATTACAGCTGGAGTGCTTCAAATGGGATTGAAAAAATGCATTGCTCTGTTTCCCTAGGTTTGCTAAGGTGTTATCCCACTGAACATGACAACTGAACCTGGAGTGATTTGTTGAGCCTGGATCTCAAAGCGCCTCTGTGCTTGTATAGCATTCAGCTTGGCACCTGTGTTTGGAGTGATTTACTATCAGGATTACTTCCCACTTGTTTGTTGTACCTAAATCCTGATGCTGGTTTCAGCAGTCAGCAAAAGCCACCTTTTCCCCGAGTTATTTTACTGGCATTGCACAGACTTACAGAACAGAGCTTCATTTTACTTTTCTTTTTCTTTTTTTTTTTTCTTTTTAATTTTTACAATTCAAATACCCTATTAGGTGTTTCTAAATGTAGTGCTTTTATACATCATCATGGATTTGTTAACAACTGTGTGCATCTGGCCTAAATTAGACCACCTACGAAGGTCGCCTACAAAATCGAGATATTACCAGAGGAAACAGTGGAAAAGGCAGTTTACTACCGAGAAGAGAAACATTTTAAAGCCAGCCCACCAGCAAAGAGACCCTGGCAGTCCATAAAGAACTTTTCGACAGAAAGTGGAAAGTGCATGTGAAGGACAGATAGTGATCCTAGTTCCACCAAAGGTAATTAGCTCTGTTGACCTTGGGGTGCTTGCTCCAGCCTTACAGTTGTGGGGCAGAATGAAGCATAGAGACCAAGATGCAGTTCTGAGCCCCTGTGAAGCCACTGAAGATTATGTGCTTAAATTTCACCTGCAGGAAGAGAAACCCACTAGAAAACCAAAATATTTCAAGAAATTTTTGGAGAGCATTGAAAGCCTAGAACTCTGCTAGAAGTAGCAGGCTATAACAAATGTAAAACTTTGTGGCTTGCAGTGAGTTTGACCTGCATAATAATCCAAAAAATAAAGGAAATGAAAGTAAAGATGCATACAATTAAAGTACTTCCTATTTCCTCTCTCCAGAGCTGAGAAGTATTGATGCTTACCTCACACACCAGAGCAGAAGGACCACATGCTGTCCTGTATAAACACTGCCTGTCCAAGTTTGATTTTATGGAGTCCAGGTTTGGCTCAAGAAATTAGGACTGCTTGCAGCCCTATGCACTCCCACTTGGCTTCATCACCATTGCACAAAGCTAAGTGGGAATAACAACTCTTACAAACAGGGTTTATCTCTCCATTACTGAAAGAAAAATGAGTGTATTATATTGTGGCAATCTGAGAACAGGAACTGAGGATCTGAGCGTAGAGTGCCAGTGTTTTTGCAGACTGCTGTTAGAGATCCTGTTACATGTCTGGTATTCTTTCAGCTAAACCATCACAGAGGACCTGGTGCTTGGTGCTTAGCTGTTACTATTTGCTTTTGAGACTATTTAAGTGGTGAAATATTTGGAACAAGATTTGAGGTTGGTGCTTTCTTCCACCCTGCAGGATGAACAGAGTGGTCCAGCAGCCTTGGGGGGAAGCACAAGAAATGTGAGGTCTTTCCTGGATCCTCTTTGATCTGAAGGTGTCTGGATGGGTGCCTCATCCTACAGACCCAGGTGATTATGGTACTCTTGGGTGCTCCATTAGGTCCTCTGCTAAACTCTCAGGACAGCAGCCAAGAGGCAGCAGTCACTGACATGGGTTTTAAAGGTGACAAGGGGTTGTAAGTCATTAGCATCACCCTTTTTGGGTAGTCCTGATTGCCATTTGTATGAATACTTGGTCTCTCTCACTTTGGGGCTTTGGCCAGATGAGGGAACAGCAATGAAAGACCAACTTAAGCTGCTTCAGAAGAAGGTGCAAGAAATCCTGTTAGGAGAAATTGACTGTGAGAAAAGTTTGTATCTAAACTTTCTGATACAGTAGTTTGTTTATACCAACTGTTTGATTGGTCAAAGGGATATCCCAAGCCTAGAAGGTTAATGAGTTAATGTGGTGGAGACACGTTGGCACCTGAAGAGTGTTACCATCTTGTCCATCCTCTTTGGACTGTCCAGTCCAGGCTCTGTGGCACAGCTACAAACCAAGATGAGGGACTGAGCTTGTACCCCTGAGTCAAGGACAGGAGTCATTCAGACATGGAAACATATGGATCACACAGACTGACTCATTGCCTTATGCTGGTGCACTGTCCTGAACAAGAGGCACTTCACCTTGTGCTCCCCCAAAGCCCCAAATCCCTCTGGTAAAGCAGGCATTGTGTAGGTGGGCTCTTACTCTTCCTCCTTTCCTCACGGAGTGGTCTTTATCTCTGCTTCAGACAGAGTGGCAGATGTCTGTTCGCCATAAATAATGGGAAATGCAGAGGCAGCTGGGTCAAGGGCAGTGCTGGAAGGGCATTCGTGTTACCAGCTCTGCTCTGGGGGATACTGGTGCTTAGGTGGGAATGTGACACATGAAAGAGCCAAGTGCTTACATTTCAGTAGATAACCATACTGGGGCTACACTTGCCCTTCTCTAGCACCCACTATTTTCTAGTTCATTTCATCCCTGGTTTGAGTTTCTTGAAGACACAGGGTGAAGGGTGAAATGGTCTTGTTTCTCTGAGACCTAAACATGAGTAAACTGCACAGGTGAGCCTGTGAATACAGTGCTAGTAAGAAGGAAAGGGGTGAGTTCCCATACCCCTGGAGCCACAGGAAACTCCTCACACTGAATCACTTGGCAAGGGAGAATTTGCAGAGTGGAACTTTGTCTGGGGAAAGGCACAAAATCATTCCATACTTTTCCGTCTCCTGTTTCCCTGCTCATAGCAGCTCCCATCTTTTGCTGGTTTTGCATTGATTGGTTTGTGGTGAAGAGGGAAACAGTCAGCCACAGAAGTGGCTTAAGTCTTACAGAGAGTGTAGAGAAACTGGAGGCAAGCAGGGAAGATATGGATAGGACCAGATCACTGATGTGATCTGTTAAGGAAGGCGAAGCTTCCTAAGCCCACTCACTGAATCTGTCACTTCTTTGTGTCCGTGGCACTTGTGAAAAGATCTCGAGGAATGTACCAAGTAAAAACCACCAGTGCCAATGTCATCTGGTTTAGGCAAGGTCCCACTGCAGATGACCCCAGCTAAATTTGGATAAAAGTACCTCTAGACTAAAGAAAAAAATCAATCTGTAGTCCTATTCTGCAGTCATTCAGCCTTTCAGGGCCTGGGGAGCAAGAAGCTCACCAAGAGATCTTGGAGAGCAAAAAGATCTCTTGGAGAGCAAGAAGATCTCCATCTGCAGATGGCACTTGTGAGGATAATGCAAACAATCCTGGACTGCAGTGTTGCCTGTGGCTGATGTTGACTGGCACCTGCTCGGAGCTCAGTTTCCTGTGAGATACCACAGGAAAATTCGTGCTTTCGGCTGAATACCACCTGGATTCACAGTGAAGAAGGAGATCCAGCAGTGATTCCATTTCGGAGCAGACATAAGGAATCAAGGACCAACAGCTGAGGAAAGGGGAACCAAAGTAAATAAGGTCATTGGTGCCTGGGAAAGAGGTAGCAGCCACAATGGGGATCAGCATGTCCTGGAGGCAGATTTTTTAAATAGTGTGAAGGCAATGTCTTATTTTACCAGGCAGTTTGCCTAGAGTAGACCCAACTCTCCTGGACAGGGTGCTAGAGGTGTAAACAGAGAGGTTCTGCTGCATAGAACATTGAGGGATTTTGGTAGGGTGCAGGATGGCCATGTCTCTCCAAGCTAGTTACATTAGTTTTGATGAGTGTTACTGCTTGCATGCATATGTGATGAACTTTGAAAGAAACCATTGTTTTCTTGCAGAAACAGGACTAACTTGTCGTTCAAATATTTGTCTCATTCCTGCACAGATTCAGACTTGATGGCCTGCTGTAACTAGTGAGGGCTAGGCAGGGACCCTACATATCCCACTTTTAAAGATAAAATTCAGCTAACTGTGGTGGAGGATTATTTCTGAGCTCTGCCCAGCTCCTGAGGGGCTCAGGTGGAACAGGACATGGAAACAGACATACTCAGCTGGAGCAAGAGGACCTGGTTCCTGACTTGTGTGCCAGTAGTTTGGACATGGAGCCCCAAAACTGCTGTGTATGAGGGAGGAGGCAGTTGCTGTCCTCACCAGCTGCTTGGAAGAAGCAGAAAGGGTGTTATTTGTGCTGCTTCAAGTTTGTGAACTCTGAGCTCCATCAACCCTTAGGTACTTTTTGAACTGTTGTCCTACTAAACTCCCACAGCAGAACATACACTGCCCGTTGCCATCAGCTTCAGGCAAAATGGAGTTTCCTTGTAGGCAGGAAGAATATGCCTCATTTTAGGTGTTTCAGATATTTTACTGGCCTACACTAGATTTTTCACCAGTGAGGTTTTTGTTTTTTTTCATGGTAAACACAGAAAACAATTCTTATTCAAGAGCTTGGGCATCTCCCAGATTGGGCTTATGAAGTTGTTCACAGAAGTACACGGCAAAATCTTTGCTTCATTGGTGGGGAAACTCCCCAGTCTATTGTCAGTGCTGCCTTTTCCTTGGTTTATAACTCTCAGTATTCTGAGATGTAGGGTACCAGCTCAGAATCAGTTGAGGTATCTAGTTTTTCTCCACCAAAGGATCCCCAAAATCCTGTTCTACCACTCAGGTCACAGCTCCATCTACATTCATGATCTGATTTCTGTCTAGCAATTGCTTCAGAGGTTTTCTACTGTGAGACTATGCTAGAAGTGATCCAGAAGAGCAGTACAGGGCATACTGGAGAAGCTACAGATGCCTGGACTTCCCACTGCAGAAAAAAAATTCCTCTTCTGCTCCTGCTACTGAGGTTCCCAGAGCATGAGTAATGCATCCTCTTGGCAGGTAAGTAACTTTAGCTACTTGATATAAAATGCATTTGTTGTTTTTTTGAAGACTAAACCAAAAATAAAAAGCATTGCTAATTGCTTCCCAGGTGTTTGCATTTGCAGGACTGGGAGAACTGATGCTGAGGGTCTCAGATGTGAAGCTGTTCTTCTGAGGCCCCATCTGACCCACCTTTCTCCTCCATCCCCGCAGACTGCAGCAGCACCTCTTGCTGCATGGAGCAATCCCTGGCGTTGGGTTCTGAGGTGTAGGTCAGCTAATTGAGCCTTAAACTTTGTCTAGCATTTCTGTGAATAGTCTGGTGTGTCCCAGGCCACTGAGCAATCACCTCACTACCTCTGTGCTGAGGCCAGTTACTTACATCTGGATAAAGCACACCTCGGGCATTTTGACTCCCTTTTAATTCTTCTGAGCAGAGGTTCCCAGTTTTTATATCTTTTCATGTCCTGCTAAGCACAATAGCTGAGACCACCCATTTTTCTTGGCAAGGGTCCTTACCCATTCCAGTCAGAGCTACCTCTCAATTTTCTTCTTGATAAATTGTGCAGCACAAGACTCACATAATTCTCCTTGCAGGAATTTCTTCTTACCCTCACAAAGTTTATGTTAGTATTTTTTTGACACCTCTACTTTTTTTTCAAAAGCCCTTGAAAAACACTGACATTTAACTCAAATACAGTTTTATGGTACTTATCAAATCTGTATGAAGAGGTAAAATCACCTTCCTTGTTGTAATCACCATTCTCTTGTTTAAATATCCAAAGGTCATTTAACCAGTCTTGCTACATGCTTTGGAGAAGTGCTTCTCTTTTCTGGTCCTAAATGCTCTGAATCATCTGAGCTTTGCCCGGTACACCGACAGATACAAATCAGGCCTTGTAAAAGCATATTTTGATTGAATGAATCCTAATTGCTTTGTATAATGTCTCATTATTTACTGTTCATGTTGTGTTGGACCACCCGCATGTCATATCAGCAGTGCCTTTATGGTTCATTCCAGACAGCTGATGGCCCTACTGGGGCACTAGCTGAACATCCATCCTGCTTTCCTGGTGGTGTCTGTTAGCTGCTTGCAGACCTGGATAAAGCCATTGAAGTTACCAGCAGAGCTGTCTGACTAGAGAACCTCTCCACATTAATTCAGATGCTTACGCAATTTGGGAAGGGGTGTGCAAAACTTTCTAGCTCCCCAAGGCTCTTCCATCCCAACACTGAACCCTCCTGCTTCAAAAAAACCAAAACTCTTCCCTGTGTGGCGTTTTCACCCTGGAAACATTGTGTGTTGATGGTTTTTATTGATTTCAAGTGAAATACAGGCAGAAAAGGCACAGATGTCTGCAGATTAAAGCTCCAAATATGAAAAGGCAAAATCTGACCTAAGTTTTGAGAAGAAATGCACTTGTCCCCACTGTTTCAACCCCTGTGGTGTTTATCAGAGTGGATCATGCCCAGAGCCTGTGGGAAACCCCCTGGCAGCCCCAGGCAGCATCAGCACGGGTGCAGGAGCTGTGGCTGCCTTCTTGGCCAGGCTCTGGACCACAGAAACATGGCATGCAGAGAGCTTCTCACAGCCCTTCCTTGCTGGTAGTAGGGGAAGGAGCTCAGCAAGCAGCCAGCTATGCTCTGTGCCTCAAGGAGCCTCCCAGGCCAAGCAGGAGACAAAGTGAACACACCAGGATACAGCAAAAACCCAAAGGATGATGTGGAGCTCTATAAAAGCAACGTGGGTGCATCAGCTGATTCAACACGGCTGATGTTCTTCACCTCAGATCTGGGAAAAAAGAGGACTCTTGCTGGGACAAGAAAGCTGGTCCCAAGCAGCAATTATTTTAGTAGTAAAATACTGTTTTCTAGGAGCTTCTCCCAGCAGAATAGAGTTCTCCTTCCACTCACCCTCTGTTCATCATTGCTCCTTTGTGTAAGGGAGTGGGCAGGAGAGCGTGGGTGGCAGGTGTGCAGACTGAGCACATCATTGCAAATTATCTGCAGGCTTCAGGTAAAATGTAGATCAGAAAGTATCACACAGCAGGAGCTGTTTTTCATATTTAGATAAGCAAGACTTGATGTGGGATTTTATGAGGTTTCTGTACTGTTACTGTAGCACCTGGTTCCCACTAAGAAAACACTGAAAACCAAAAGTAAAATCTCCCTGGTGGGGTCTGGAAATGTCTGTATCAGGCTGGGGCCATTTTGGTCTTTCCAGATTGTGTGCCTGCCCAAAGAACAGAGAAGTGATAATGCAGTGACTGCAGGCAAGCACTGAGTTAAGTCATATTAGATCTGTGACCAGAACTTATCCATGGGAAAAAATATGGCTTATTTTCTTCTTCATCCAAATGTTTATTAGCTTCATTCTCTCTTAGGGTGTAAGGGAAACATCAGTGAACAATATGCCAGGTATCAATGTGTGCCCCTTCTTTTATTCCAGGTAGAGCTCTATGTCTTGGAAATCCCAGGGACCTACTCCATTTGTTATGGAGAAGCAACTTCTGGTTTCCATGAAATACTAATTTGTATGCCAGTTCTTGGTGATCTGTGAATTAGTAGCAAAAGACTGTATAAGCTTCATGGCATTTTCTATAGGTGAGGGGGATGACTTGCTGATTAAATGTTTTGAAGGATGACATTATTCCCAGATCTTAGATTCTTTGGACTCAGCAATCCGAGTAACTGCACCCAGAAGCACTGCTCACAACGACAGATCACAACATGATCTGAGAAATTGTGATAACATCCAGGATTTAAAAGCACACTTCTTCCAAGCACGTAAGAGGAAGAAATCATAGGACAGGAAAAGTGAGGTGTGAAGCTGTTGGTTCTTGGTGAAATGCAGCCCTGTATAGAGTGTGGGGGTTGGGACCCAAAGGTCTCTGGATCTGCTGCAGATTGCCTGGCTGACCTTGGGCAAGTCCCTGCCCCTCCACTTCCCTTCCTTGTTCAAAGAGCTAGAGCTATCTTTTATAAATATTTGCCTAGGTAGTGCCTATCACTAAGAGTCAAATGTCAAACTTGCCCCTTATTCTTCTTCAGGCTTAAAGTTTGTAGGTGCTATTTCCTTTTCCCAAGGGTGATGCCAAAGGCTCGTGGTTCTACATGCAGCTCCAGGGGACACTAAAAGGTGTCACACATCAATGACCTCAATGTGCAGGCTACATTTCATAACTCTGGGTGGTCTTCTCTCACTCGGATATCAGAGTGCCCCCTCTGCAAGCAAGAGGCCAAACAAGCCTTCTCCAGTGCCTGGGGTCTGGGTGGGAGCTGCCTCTCACCAAGTCACAGATTCCTCTGGGACATGCTGGGCTATGTTTGCTCTTCCAGCCAGGTTGGAAAGCTGTACCCAGCATTCACTCCTCAGCACTGGTCACCACTGCTCCAAAGCAGACCCTTTCCCCCAAGGAACCCCAGCACTGTGGAGCATCCACCAGTGGCATTTTGCCTGAGCAGGGGCAGCCAGGATCAGGCCACATGACACCAACATGAGGGAGCAGCCTTCCTCTGATCTAGGAAACTGATCTGGGCATGCTACTGGCCTAAACGCTTCTCTGATGAGAAAGAGTATCATGTGTCCTCTTAGGAAGGACAGAAATGTTGTCCAGTTGTCAATCAGATGAGAGGGATTGATTGTCCCTTCTGTTGTGACTTACCATGTGAAAGACAGAAACCAAATGGTGCGCAGGAACTCCGTGAAAGAGAAGGATGAGACTCACTTGTGTGTAACATCCATGCATAAAACTCATTCTGGTGGGAAGTGTCTTCAGAAATCTTGTGCATCAGACAAGACCACAGAATCAGTCCCACTAAAGAGGCTCTTCTTCCTGATGGCATCATTTGAATGGTGTGATTTTCAGGTGTACTGAGTACCCAGTGACCTCCTGGCAGACACTCAATGACTCTGAGAAACAAGACCCCTTTGCCAGGCTGGTTTCTGTTTTTGGAACACATAAAAAACCCACAGTCCACCTTGTTCAGAAATCAGCATAGCTCTCCAGCTGTGTAAGCTCCACCTTACTAATTCAAGACTGCATTGCATCAGCCATCTCAGCCCCTAACCCTGGCCTCTGATTTGAGGAGCTGCAGATCATTTGAGCCATAACTCAGGGATTGTTACAGCTTCTAGCTACCTCCTGTGTTCAAGTCATCCTTCCTACATGATCAGAGATAATTTACTTATCCTAAGATGTGTCTCTAAGTTGTACAGCAGCAAAGTGGTGGGGCACAGCCTCTCTCATCCTCATAGTGTTAGGCAATGCAGAAGGTACCCAGAATGTACTTGGTGCTCAAAGCCTGATCCTTCTCTTGTTTTGTGCCAGACTTACCCCATTATAAATCCACATGTGGTTCATCTTGATTTATAGCAGAGCAAATGGTATCAAAGTTAAGCTTCTGACCTGTCTTGCTTGTGGTTATAAAATTTGAGTTTGCAAATCCTTGTGAACTGAGTTATCTGAAAGTTTACTCATCCCTCTTCTTACTTTTTTCTGTGCATTTTTTTCCCCCACCACACATTAACCCAGCAGCTTGTCATTTTCTTATAAATGCTGAAAATGACCTTGCTTATTTTGATGGGCTTTGGAACAATAGTACTCACTGTATTGCACTCATTCTCCATCCTGGGGCTGTGAGTCATTATGGTTATAAAAGACAGAACATTGAGTCACTGACTGTCAAAAACCTCTGCTGTGAGAGATAGAGCTGTTCAATAACCCCTGTCCTGGTAATCATTACTCTTCTGTGTTCATACTGCCACAGGACCCTGATCCCAACTCGGAGCTGAGGCTCTAGTCACTAAGTGCAGTGCAAGCACATTCATCTTACCATAGCCCTTGCCCTGATGAGTAAGTATGGGATTGATTTGGGACTATCTACATCTGGAGAAACTTCCACCTAGGAGTATTAACAGATATTGATTAATTAAAGCTTGCAACAGTTGTATGTGTTAGCTGAGAGTCAGCCAGTAGAGCAGTAATTTGGCTGGTCACTACAAAACTAGGGCTTGGCTGCTACTGGTCAAGATCCCCACCTGTGTCTCGCCACATATTCCCTACGGGACCTTGCATAACTTGTCCATAGGTGTTGGGCTTCTGAATACCCATGAAGGATGACTTTTGGCTTAGATGTGCCTCAGAATTATCTCTGTAGGAATGTGTTAGCACTGTACCTTTCACAGCCTGGATGAGAAAACACCACAACCTGACATGCACAGTGGTAGGGAAAGCCTGAAAGTGAAAATGTTTCTGGCACATGGAAACTTAACCCATGTGTCAGGGTGCCAGGCTTTGTCTCCTGCCAGCTCTGTCCTGGTTCCACATGTTCAAATGAGCTTTTTGGGGGGAACACATCCTCTGAAGTGATAACATTTGTCAATGTTAGCAGCAGGTCCATGGCTGGAACTGCTCTCCTTGTGCACTGTATCATTACCATTTGCCTTTCCTAATGCAAAGCACCCCTTACCCGGTCTGGGCTGCTGTGCCCTGAGGGCCATGCCCAAACATTATGAAGGCCTTACTTCTCTCCCAACCCAGATCCCAGGAGCAAGGTGGTTTCTGGTTGGAGCATGCCACCCCAAGGGTAGGAATGTCCATCCTCCAAGCCCCTCTGCATGTTCCAGCAGTGACACCACCTGTGGTTTGTTACAAAGACACATCACACCGCTTGCAGCACTTCCCATCCCATCCACTCTACAGCCAAACTGAGGTTTACATTGCTGCTTGCCTGATCCAGTTCTGTGCTTAATCCTTCCTGCACAGCGCTTTGTCCCAACAGGCCAAGCCTAAGCCCCAGTGACGCCTGCTTTGAGCTTTATGCAGGTGTCACTGGCAGTGCAGGCTCTGGGGCTGAAGCACTAAGCCCCATGGATTTCCCCAGATGGATTTTGTGTTAAGTCAGTTTTGCATTTGTGCCCTAGGAGTTGACGATCCAGAGTGGAAAAAAAAAAAAGCTTTCAGTACATGCTCTAGCATGGCACTGCTCTTCAGCAGCCAAGGAGCCAGAGGCTGGTTTCTCATCTTTGCCATGCTTCCACTGGCACTGGTGTCAAATGGCAGAAATTCCCGTTGTGTGGAGGACATGCAGTTTTCTGCGTGGGGTGTCACAGCTGAGCATTCATCTGCTTCTTCAGGGCACCGCATTCGAGCCCTTTGAGGGTTGGCTCGAAGGAGGGTTGGCTCCAAACCATTCGAGGTTTTTAATGACTTGTGTTAATATAATTTTTTTTGCAAAGTGAAATGCACTTTAATGAGTTGTGTTTGCCCTCTCAGATAAGTGTCAGATAAGTGATCCCTGACGTTTCCAGCAGGGACCCAATAAGTGAGCACAAGAGCCACATGTTAATTAGAGCCGTTTCTTTTTTATTATTCTGGCTGTGCTGCAGCCACTAACCTTCACATCTAGCTGGTGAATATCTCACCCCATTACACTGAGCTCAAGCTTTTTCTAATGTCCACTTATGGGAGCATTGCTCTGTCAAAGTCCATGGTAATTTAAAGATTATTATGCAAGTGCACATTGCTCTGTCACTGAAGGATGGCTTGAAATATTGTAGCCAGTAAAGTTTGACTGAATTATTTGCAATTAATGATCCAAAGGGCTGGAATGAGAAGTGCTGCCCTGCTGGGTTAGGCAAGAAGGGCTTCCTTCAGGAAGATGGGTTTCATTGCTTGACTCTTCTGTGTCTGTTTTGGGTCTACACTTTTTTTTCAGATGAGCATGAATCAGCAAGGTGTCCAGATTGAAGTTCAGAGCTCCTTGTTCCCACCCCAGTCTCAAGAAACAGGTCCTCTCAAATTGTCTTGAGTTGTGCACTTGGAAGCAAAGTCAAGTGAGAATAGCTGGTCACTTTTGAAAGTACCAATTGCACTTAGTGGAGGGGAAAGATAATTGTTTAACTCTCTGTATCTATCTCTGTTTTGAGTTCAGAGTACAAAAATGTATATTTCTTGCCCTCTAGGTTAGGATGAAGAATGACATGCTGTAAAATAAAATTTCTCATAGTGTCTCACAGTGGTAAAGGACTGCTCATTTTGAAATTTTCTACTGAAGATGGCAGAAGTTGAAGGTGGTAGGCATGTTGTGGCAAAGGTTTTTCAGATTCTAACTGGGCAGCAAATTAAATTAAAAAACACAGTGACTAGAGGTACTAGGCCTGTAATTAAGTGGATGGGTGGATGCATGGCTTATCTGCTAACATATGAACATTAAAGGATCCCCTAAAACCACATTAAAAAGCTTATACGGTTAAACTTAATTGCTCTTCTTCTTGTCTTGCAGTTGGTGAAATTAAAGGAAATTTTGGCTTTACAAAAAAATAAAGAGGGTAATTCAGGAAGAGAACTGTCTGGCAGTGCTCTGAAGTTTTATTGCAAAATGCATAAGAAATATTCATCTCTAGTTGGATAAATAGATTATTTTAATACAGGGAAGCAAAATATATAAATGTTTTGCAATAAGTAGGGTCTTGTTTTGCGTAACGTAATTCCCATGAGTAATTGCAGTGAGACCACTGGCTTTGTCAGGGCTTCTAACAAGAATATTATTTTCCACCAACTTGCGTCATTCCAAACAATTTCACTCAAGCTGGCCTATTTGTAATTATTCACCTGGCCTGCTGAACCTCAGCATTTGATGGCCTGTCTGATATTCTCCGCTTGTTCTCTCCTGTCCCATGCAGGGATGGGCAGGGACTTTGCGTCCGTGCGGGACGAGATGTGCGGGCGATGGACGGGGCCGGTGATGTGCCTGGAAATTTTGGGCCCAGCCAAAAGCAGAAGGCAGCTGTTGACAGCTCAGTGAGGAGCTGCTGGTTTATGAGTCTGGGGATTTGAAATTAAGCTCTAAGCCTCAGGATGTGTCATGTGCTTACTTACAATGCAGTGCTCTGTAAAAATTACAAGAACCACAGAGAAAAGGAGAAAAAAATCAAAGCGAGGCACAAGGTGGTTGTTGCTCGCTTTACCCATCCTCACTCAAAAAAAGGATACTTCTCCTATTTGTTTTTTCTTTCCCCAATTTCTTATCCTACAGAAAAGACCTATTAACCCTTTTTTGACTGCATTGCCTTTAAAATCTCATAGAGACAGGCTGTCTTCTGATTTTACTGCCTTTTCTACCATACTAGCCCCCTATTTGCTGGAAGAGTATTATTGCAAGCAATAAAAATATACACACCCTCACCCCCCCCAGAAAAAAAAAAGGCAACTTCTTTAGCTTTAGTGGTTGGTTTATGCTAGCCTTTAGGAACTAAGAACCTGCAATACTGCAATACACAGAAGGCTGCCAAACTTTTTCTCGATATTGTGACACAGGAAAACAACTTCCCATGCTACGAGGAGCATTGGAAATGCATGTTTCCCTCTTCTACTTTTTACTGCACACCATTTAAGAGGACTAAGCCCGCATCAAATTCTCCATGACCCAGCTCTAAGCGTTCCACTTAGTTAGCCTAAACCTCTTTACATTCCTCAACTCTGATCTGCTAATCCCTCATAAATCACCACCGTTTCTCAACAAACTCAAGCCAGTGTTAAGATTTATGTGGAAAGGATTTGTCATTTCCCACCAGCCTTAACCTGAATTAAGATGGGTGAGTGCGGGGGGGGGGGGGGCGCAACAGAAGGAGGAGGACCTGCCACATTAGGGGTGCATTTTTTGCACGAGAGAGCAAATTCGTCTTGTTTTGCAGATGACCAAGGATTTCAAGCTGCAAACAGGAACGTTTCTGAGGCTGTTTTCATCAGGACAATCCCAGCAGGGAAGGATCTGGAGAGGAACTGTGTTTTAGAACTTGTAGGTGCTGCATACCTTGGGTGCCTGTGCCAGACCACTGGCAGGGGGTGTTGGGGTGCAGCTGGGGATGGCCCAGAGCCCCATGGGCACACACAGCCTGCGTGGCGTGCAGAGAACACGAGGGGCTCAGTCCTTTGGTGCTTGGCCCCCAGGTGTGCAGTGGGTAGGAAGCATGCCTACGCTCTTTGTGGGGTAGAAGACAAGTGGCAACAAACCCCCTTTGTCCCTCCATTGGGGCTGCCTTGTTTTCCTCAGTTCAGGTGGTTGCACTTCCAGTCACTCCCTGCACTGCAAACACAGGGGCTTTGTTCCAGCTGTTACAGGTTACCTCTCCTCTGGTGGGGCCAGGTTTTCTTTTCACACCCTGTGAGCAAGAGTTCAGGAGTGCAGTCCCTAACTGTACCCCCTGCGTGGCACTGAGACTTCAGCCCCTTCCCACCAGGTGTTTAGACTTTCCACATGCATCTGTTGCATGGCAGAGCATTTGCAGCTGTACTGACTCTCTTCACATCTAGGTTTTCTTGCTTGTTCGCTGTAGAACACAATCTCTTGCTCTTCACACCCAAACCATCCCCCCTTCCTGGAGGCTGGCAGTCACCTCCTGTGGCCACCAAGTCCTGACCCCAGCAGTTTCTGCTCTGGCAAACCCTGTGCCCCTCCTGAGGGCCACAAACCCTCCCTTGGCCCCTGACTTCTGGGGCTCAGCTGGGCTTCCACATGAGTTCTCCAGGACCTTGTCCAGCCCAGCTCTGTGGAACTCTGCTGGTCCTGACACTCACCCTCCTCACCCTTCAATCCCCGTGAAAGTTTGCTCCATGAACAGTTCCATCATTAGAGAGTTCTGTGGACACAAAGATTTGCCAGAGTGTCCTAAGCAGAGGCATCTCTGCCATGCTCTGTTCACATGGATGCCTGCAGTCAAAGTCCTGTGAACAAATGCTCCCAGCAGTCACACAGATGTGTTTGGGGCATGATAAACTGCATATTTTGGATGAACACTGAGCATTCCTGAAGAATGAATAGGACCATTCAGAGCCTATCTCCACAGGCATAAAGATTGCATCTCAGGAAAGAACTCTGATGATGGGTGAAGTTGCATCCGTGGGGAAGGAGTTGAGCTGGCTGGGTTGGAGCTGGCACAATGATGTAGTGGGGACATGGCATTAATCAATGTATCAGCAGCCACCAGATGTTCCCAAGACAGAATGTGTGTCTTATCCCATAAAGGGTATGAAAAATAATAATAACAACAACAATAATAATAAAAAGCCACCTTGTGCATGATTCACCTGGGATGAATATGTTCCTTTTGGCAGTGTGTTGTGCTTTGTCCTTTGATTGACCTGGGCTCTGATTCAGGCTGACCTTTACACCTGGATCCAATGAAATTATGGTTATTGATCAGGATTTTTGTTGATCTGACTGAGTGGACTTTGAACAAAAATGCAGACATGTTCCTCTGCAAATTTGGTGACTTTATAATCTTGATCTTGACCAACAATGGTAGTCAAAAGACACATGCAGGTGAAAGGGAAGAAAAGACACCCTTCCAACCTGTAAGGCAGGTTTTCCCTGTCTCTTCTGTTAGTTTTCATATCATGTTTCCTTTGTTTCTGTCTGTGTCAGCTCTTGTCCACTCTTCATCAATTATTTTCCTTTTTCATTTCTTTGTCTTTGATGTTTTCCTCCCTACCTCACATTCCCTGTGTGCCCTCCTCATTTCTGCTTTGAAGAGCATCACTCCAGCACCAGTGCATTTGTACCTGCTGGACCTGGACAGGCCCAGGTGGCTGGTGAAACACCAGGACACTGCCTTGATGCCTGCTATTGCTCTGCCTCCCCACAAACAGCTCTGGTGAGACCCTGGGACTTCTGCCAAGGGACACCAGTACCCCTAACTCCACAGGGCCCTGCTGCAGCATCCCATATCCCGTGGTAACACACGCTTCAGTGTTTTCTGCTTCAGCTCAAATTCTTGAGAGAGGAGCCTCAGTTTTTAACTCCAGCCTGTCTGCTGCTGCTCACCACTTTCCCAGTCTGTAAAAGGCTTTCTCTGCACTTGTTCTCTTGGGGGAAGAGCTTGATTCAGAAAGAGAAGGTCCTGGCTTCTTCCCAGGATTAAAGTGTCAGGCAGCTTTTGCTCATTTGCTGAATCACCCCACCCTGACTGGTGGTGAAGTTGCTCTGTGCAGTTGAATAGAGGCAATAGCAGTCCAAAACAGGCTGTTTTGGGGTGAGGGCTGAGCCAGTGTGCCTGGCAAGGCTACGGGGCTCCAGCATTAATGCTGTTTATTTTAGCAACAAAGCTGTTACAGCTCTTATTCTCCTCCTCATGCAGCAGGCCAGCTCTAATTCTGCTTGAGTTCTTACCTGGAAGCAGAATTTCACACCCGGCTCTAGAATTTTAGTTGCTTCTCGTTAAATAGTCAGAACCATCCTGGTTTTGAGCTGTGAGCTGATGACAGGACATTTAAGAAATGCCTGAGCATTCAGCATTCGTTCTGCTTGAGGAGTTGTTTCTCCTGGCTCTTTGTCTAGATCAGATTAGAAAAATGCAGCTTAGCTACCCTTTCCATACCATTCTTGCCCAGTTCCCCTGGCTTTGTCAGGTTGGCTTTTCAGCTGAAGCCCTGTTCTAGTTCTGCCAAATCGCTTCATTCTCATTCTAAATCCCATGAATCTCAGTTTTTCACTTCTTTTTGCTTGTTAACAGGGACAATATTGTTTGGATCCAAGTGAAAATCATTGGTTGGGTAAAGCTAGGTGCAGAGGGGTGAGAAGAAGCAGAAACACCGGTGAGGAGAGCAAACAACACAGTGAAGAGGAGCTGGAGAAACACTCATGAGAAAGCACTTTTGGGCTGATGCCTGGCCAGTCCAAGGCTGGAAACAGAAGCTTGTTCAGTTTCTTCTGTGTGTTGGGAAATCGGGGCCTTTTTTGTTCCTGGTAAATAAGCAGCGTGTGTCACATTGTGTAACTCCATCATCCATTTGTTCTAAAGGAAAAAAAAAAAAGACAATAGCCAGAAAATTGCAAGCTGCTTTGTCTGTAGCATAAGATAACTGCATGGTACACCAGGCTAACAAGCCTTTTAAAATATAACAGGTTTAAACCTGTTTTGCAGCAGGCAAGGACCTCAGTGTATGAAAGAAACCTCTGGAATTTGGTCCAGGTTTACATGCCCTGCACCCAGTGTGATACCCTACACAGTGCTGTAGCTGGCAGCCCCAACACAGGGTCCTACGAGTGGCAGTGTGACTTACAGAGGGCAGCACTGTTGCCTGCCCCTCAGTCACTCCCTTTGCTTCTACCTGGCCGTTCAATGGCAGGGCTGGCGACAGCATGTCACCCATGGGTTACACAGTACCTGTGGTAACAGCAAGTGGCTCCAGAAACCTGGCTTGTGGGAGCAACCACAGTAGGAACCAGGTCCCTAAGGATTTCCAAAGGAGGACCAAGACACCTTACCCTTCTCAAGACCAAATGATACCAGAGTGGAGCCAGCTGAGCTCCTTGTCCCCACCTCTTTTGTAGTAAAGATGTCTAAGCTCTGTTTTATATCTGTTACTGCAGCTCCTTTGGATTTAATTTAAGCTCCATGACCTTGCGTTTAGAGCGCCTGCCCTTGTCTATAATCTAATCAACTCAGTCAAGAGGAATAGTTGGACAAGGATGAATGTAGGCCCAGGAGCCAGGAATTAGATTGTGTGCAATTACATCTGTGGATTTATAGCAGAAATTTACTGCGGAAAGTGAGGATTTTTATCTGCTCAGGAGCCCAACAGGAGGGAAAGTTAATGGCTGACACATTTATTGCATGGAACCTGCAAAGACCCATGGAGTTTTCATTAGATGGATGGAACAGGCATGAGTCAATAAATTGGTTAGTACACAAGTGGAAGCAAAATCTTGCTAGTACCATTCTTTCTTCATTGATGGGACAGTGTTGTGATGGAAGCCATAAACAGGGGTGTAGGAAAAACATAAGGGTTTTTTTCCTTACCTTCTGAGGCCCCTTCAAGCAAGTGCTTTCTAAACCACAGTTTGCATTCTGCTGCTAGCATTGCTCAAAACCATTTTAGTTCCTTCAACCCAGCCAGAGGCTGCTCAGCTCCCACCCTGGGCTCCCCTCCTCCCCCTGCCTCGCCAGTGTTATGCCTGGCCCTCAGAGCTGATTGACATCCAGGGCTTTGCTTCCTGCATGGCAGAAATGATGCATTTGCCCTGACATGGGCCACAGGGAAGACACACATGCCCATCATGGTCTCAAATGGCCACTTCACTAATTTACTTTCCCCTCCTGTTGTCCTACGTGCTGTAAAAATCACCCCAAAACTCCCCAGATCCTATGCCAGGAATTGTAATGTAAGGCCAGAGGATAGGGGACCTGCATGGGTAGATGGGAGATGCTAAGAACTAGATGATCTTATTTATTTTAACTTACTTCATGTAGACAAAAGCCATTTGAGTTTGTGTATGAGCTCCACAAGAAGTTTGTTTGTGCTGGCATAGGAGCTTCAAATCATTACATTCACATTTCCAGCTCTGGATAGTAACATTTTGAATATAAAATTAAGCAAATGTTTTACTTTTAGTCACAAACCCCAAGTCTATTCACACTGGATTTTGGGAAACCTTTACAAAAACAACATAACACAAGATTGCATCTAAACTGCTTGGCAGCCAGCCTGTAATGGCAACCCAGAGCTTTATTGTTGTGAATTAGTTATTTAGAAGAAGCTGAAAGTGTGACAAAATAACGACAAGAGGGTTTTTTATTTGTGGAAAGTCAAAGCTGATAGTTCTCAGTGGGAACACGCTGTACAATGTTAGAGCAGAGACTGCACCAAGAGAGATGCAAACATAAGAACCCGACTGATGAGAAGTGAGAACAGGGGGAATAAACATGTGATGGGAACAAAGCAGAAAAATGGCCAGTGCCTGAAAGACTTGTAATGATAAGGGATTTCTTTATTCTAGTCCATGAAAATCTCTCCTACTACACTGTAATCATAAGAAGGAAAAAACACAGACAGCTGAAGAAATGGACCAGGAAAAGACTTCCTCTGTCCTGGGTATGCCGAGTGCGGCGTCGCTTGTGAACCCCGAGGGCATTGTTAGTGCAAGCCCCATTCCTTGTGAAGGAAGCCAGCCTGAGAAATAATGAGCAAGAATAAGTGGGCTGTTGGCACAATATTATGATTATTTGAGGAAATAATGTGATATGAAGATTAGCACAGGATAATAGCTGTTGCATATAGCAGTGTTTTATGGTCCATTCTGCGTTGCTTAACATTATTACTCATTCTGTGTCAGGCACTGTTAAGCTGAATTTTAAAAGGAGGCCCTTTGCCTTGCTCAGTGTTGGCAGCTTTGGTGTATTGTTAAGCCTTACAGTCTATGTGTCTCCGTGCATAATGTAACACTTACTGGTTTGAACTGTAATTCTCTTTTATAATCTTTTACTACTGTGAGACGTTGTCCCTTATGGAATTCCCATAACCTCAAACTTTATTTTCTCATAAAAACAAACCAAAACAGTTCTTTCCTGAACTTCGCAAGTCAGTGTAAGATGTCCATGTCTCTCTGCAGAGGACATGGACATCTTGGTATCTTCTTCCTTCTGCAAATTGAGAAGCTGTATTTTCCTTTGATGTCTGCAGTAGGAAGGAATTCATCCGTGGCTCAGCAGCAGGATTGGGTGGCATCAGTCCTTGTACAGGTCTGTGGGGTCCTGCAGAGCTGACATTACCAACTCTCACTGCCCACCCTCCTCTGCAAGGACCCAAATGAAACCCCATGCTAAGACCAGCCTCATGAGATGGCTCCAGTCCATTGCAGAGCCAGATACAACATGGACAAAACAATTCTGGCCCTGTGTAATTCAAGGACAGATACTTGGGAGGCATAAAATTTGGTTAGGAACTTCAAGCTATTAATCCATGCAGCATAGCTACAAAGATCTTGCCAACTTATGACAAGGGCATGTAGTGATAGGACAAGGGGTAATGGTTTTAAACTGAAAAGGGCAAAGGACCACTGTGAGCCACATCCTAGCACTGTCACAGTCCCTGCACACAGATCTGAAGGAGACTGAGGACACAAAGCAGGTCCTGTGCTGTCCAAATCAGCCCTAGTGGCGCATGCAGGTCTCATCAGGAGTCTTGGGCCACCATTCCATAAGAGGTAGGTGTTATCTGGATGCTCTGGTCTTTTGGGAAGACTATATTGCAGATTTAGGATGGTCCCTGCAGTGCCTGGACTCAGCTGTGCATCAAATGCAGGGGGTTGTAGGACAGATCAGGGCTGGACCAGTCCTCAACACCAGCCTGCCTTAACTACACAGTTCAGCCTCTGTGCCAGCATTTCCTGGCTCAGGCCCAGCTGCAAGAGCATGTGCTTGGACATGGCTGCAGTGGGCATTTAAATTCACTGTTCCAAACTGCCTGAAGACTACAGCTTAGCTTTAGTGTTGATTTTATTAGCTGAGGGCCAAGGGATGGGCATCAAGATCTGATTTTGCTTGGGCTGTCAGGGTTCAGGTGGGCCTGGGATCAAGAAGAACTGTCCTTTCCTTTGACTGCAGATCAGTGGCATTAATGTCCTCCAGCATCCCAAGGGGATGGTGGCAAACATGCACGTTTGTGAGAGGATGTCCCCAAAGAAATTGTCCCTATTTTCAGCAGCTGCAGGCAGCTGTTTCCTGCCAGTTCCCAAGGGACAAGGTGGGGGCAATGCCACTTGCTATTACCCTCATTTCTCCTTGCAGACCCATGTTCCAGGAAAATCCCCATGCAGAACAAAGCTGAAAGTGCCCTGCTTTCTCTGCTGTTACCCTGGGATGAAGTGCAAGGTGTACCTAATGTCCAGTGCTAAGTTTGGCTCTTCCTCTTTGTAAAATCTGTGCCAAGGGAAGATTTTTCTGAACACAGCGGTTTTATTAGTCCAAAAAAATAGTAAGGAGACAGGCTATTTATGTTTGTAAGTGCCACCAACACGCACCATGTGAATTCTCTATTTACTTCTCTGCTGGGGGACTGTACTCCCAGCCTCCATCTCACAGCTGGCAAATGTCTAGTAGGGGCAGGACATGCATTATGCTGTGCAAGTCTCAGCACCCTGGGGCACAGCAACGGGTCCCAGGTCACCCTGCATCTCTCCACACTGCTGTGAAGCAGCCTCAAACTGCAGCTGGGTCTGCAGAGGGAGCAGGGGCGGAGACAGAGTTTTATTTGTTTGGGAAGCACTCAAACACCATGGAGATGAAGGCAGCATAAGCACCTAGGTAAACAGAAAAGGCTGTGCTGACAGCGAGCAGTAATGCCTAATGAGTCACCCTGCTGCCCTGCAGTGTTGTTATCACTTCTGTGTTGTGCAATCAAAAGCCATGAAGTTGGCTATAAAAACAATGCACGATGAAATGAATATCTGCCTGCTTATGCAGAAGGCAGCCGTTTCCTATAGACACTCCATGAAACATAGGCGGATGCTTTCAAAGCCAAACTCCTGATTATCCAATTTCTCTGAGCTTCCAGAAGGCTCAGATCTTGATTGAGTTGCCTCCGTATGGACCTCTCCTTAATTAAAACTGTATCAGCTATTGAACTGAAGAATGTCTCCTGTTCTTTCATGACAACATGCCTCTCAGGGTTAAAGAGACCCCCTAATTCAGTCACCACTACAGTATGGATAGTCTCCAGCTATCTGTAGGCTAGCAGCTCCTCTCCTCCACATAATGAGCTGTAACTCAATACATGGAAGCAGCCATAGGGGATGTTTTTCCTGTATCTGATGCTGAAAATATATACTGTAAGGTAGGTGTTAAAGAATAAAATTTTTAGCCCAAACGGGGTGTCTCTTCCTCCACCCTTTCACCATTTTAAGTGCTGACCCTGAGGTGAACTTTAAAAGAGTCTCTGCCCTTACCCACTTGCCTTTGTATCTTGGGTTTTGGATAGGATTCATCATGAAAGAGCCTGTTTCTGTCAAGGAAGCTGTGCTTCCTGCATATTTCTGCTTCTTACTAAAAGTTTTCTTTTCCTGTGGGATTCTTGAGCTGTGCCTCAAGTTCAGGTATTCAGTTTTGTTGAAGGTAAACATACCGGTGGTGGGAACAGATTTCAGCCTCAAACTTTTGGAGATTCAGACACCAATCTTTTTAATAAATGTCACTTCCAGTAGAGAGAGGAGAAGCCAATCCTAAATCTCTGGGTTGAAACTGTAGGAGACTTCATTTGTATCCAGCCTTCACAGTTCAGTCCTGCCCTAGCATGAGCTGGCTCTTCTTGCCACTGCACTTAGATCCAGATCTCAATTCTGGCCTAATACTTGTGGTTTGGGCACATCTCATGTTATTAGTCATCTCCTCATCATATCACTGCTTCTGGTCAGTCACTCCCATTTGGAGAAAGGATTTCTCATATCAGCTTGCATTTCTTATCCCAGAAACACTACCCCAGTCATAGCTCCAAATTAGGTTACTGCCAAGCATACAAATCTATTCATGTCCCTTTGAGCTGCACTCTTCTAGATTTTGTGGAATCCTAGAATATCCTGTATAGGAAGGGGCCCATAAGGACCACCAATTCAAAATCCTGGCCCTGCAGAGAACAACCCCAAGAATTACACCGTGTGCCTGAGAGTGTTGTCCGAACACTTACTGAACTTCAAAGTATACTGTCCTCCCCTCCAGAAACCATCTCCAATTGTCTTTTAGCAGGGTAGTTATGGATGTGTGCAAGAACAGGATGGGGTCTCAGCTCCTTCTCTCTACTTGACAAGTTACCCCATCATTAAGAATGAAGATTTTATTCTCTCTCTATCCAGGCAGGGCCTCACTCTTTCATTCCCTTTTGCTTATGCTTTTTCAGCTCAGTTCTTTGAGGATTCTCCACTTGCTGCTCCATGTCTCCATGATGCTCAGCAGCTCACCTCTTTCCTCCTCCATTCCCACTGTTCCCCTAACTACTCATGCGTAGTTGAAGAGTGGAATGGGGAGCAGAGATTTTTCATTTCTTGATCTGCCCTTTGGAATTGAAAAATACATACCAAATATTTAGTGGGGCACAGAAGAATTCTCTGTAGACTGGTGGAATTACATATTATATGTGAAATGAATCTTGGGTCATGAAGAGAAGGTTTTAAGTGTCCATTAAAAAACACAGATGTTCCTCCAGCAAGGCTTGGTATCACTGGGTTCTTTATCAGCAGATAGAAAACACATGTTCTTTTCTATTAGCGGGAAGTCATAAGATCCTTTTTTTTTTTTTTTTTGTCTCTAGTAGCTGAAAGAGCAGCACTTCTTTGTGTTTACAGCTCCCTAATACAACCCATAACTGACTCCAGGACTCTAACTCAGAGAGTGGGTGAGAGAAGGTCATTACTTGTCAGAGAACACTCAATGAATCCTTTCAGCAGTGCAGAAGGACAACAAGACACTTCAAAAAAATCTGCCTTGGCTTCATGTAAGTTTGGTGAAATAACCACAATGCCTTTCCTTTTTAATTTTGGTGTTTCTAGCCATTTCTTTTTTTCCTTTGTCATTAATTAAAAATCAACAATAAAGTATAAAAAAGCTCCTAGAAGTAGACTTTTAAGATATTGGGAGATAATTTCATCAAGAAAGTCAATTGCAAAGAGGTTGTCTTTAACCTCAGACAAAATCAACTGCATGACCATGTAGTCAGTGAATGGATGGTTGAATGTTTCACGTTTATTGGGTTCCATTGAAAGTCACTAGAACTCATTTTATCTACCTTTGACTCTTTGAAAATTACAAGTTTGGCATAAAATTTCTAAGACTTTTAGGGTCTGATTCTGGGCAATGGAGAAAGGCACTCTGGAGGAACAATTCAGCCTAGATGTCTGAGAGAGAGAGCCTACTTAAGCTCCTCTCTGAAGATAACTACAAATTGTCTAGAGAATAATCCAAAAGTACTAGTCTAGCCTTGATCTTTAGTTTTTAGATGGCTTAAATTTAGTGTAATAAATCCTATTCATATTACCCAGACCTGTAGCTGCCAAGGTTTCTGTCGCCTTATAACTGATTTGGTGGCTTTGAAGGGGTGTTGCAGTGCATTATATCATAAAAGTCCTTGCTGGCTGTTGGTCCCATCCAAGCTGTATGGACACTGAACTAGCTCTTTGTCTGTGAAGGGGACAGTATGGCCCAGGGAGCAGAGATGCAAACCAGGCACACCAGCTGGTCGGTGGTCAGGATTAGTTGCCTGTGGTGAACCTTGAACTGGACAGATATGGCCAGTGTCTGCACATTTCAGCAATGTCTGTGTTTTGTAAAGATGATGGGATAGCTTTTACCACCAAATGTAAGAGCTTCCAAATCTGTCTCCCTCGTACCTCCCCTGAAGAGAGGGAGGTGCTCCAGTCTGGTGGCTTTTTCTAGGTTTGTTTGCAGCTCTGATGCTGTGAAGGATCTGATAGCCCCTCCATGAACACAGCTGTCAGGTGCTTGTGGCAGACCTGAGCATTGTGCAGTGATCCCCCAAGTGTGGATTTTGAAGCCTAATCTCTTGCTGTGATTGCTTGTGCACCATTACATGGCCTGCAGTGGTGAGTACCACGGACACTTGTGACACTTACAGGGGATGGACAAGTACAGACATGCACAAACAAAAGAAGCAAAAAATCTCCTGAAGGTGTGGGGAAGCCTGTCTGCTGGACCCTTCAACCCTTTGAGGAAGATTCCCCTTCAGTTTTGCTCTCACATCTCACAGGAAGCTTGCGGGGTCATCATCCCCTCCCTCTGCCAGTCATGCCTCAGCCCTGGGACAGCATCCTGCAGCCAGGCACCCGCCTTGGGTGACCTGCAGCTGGCTGAGTCTGGCAGAGCAGGGGCAGGGTATGGGTCTGCACTGCAGCCAGAGGAAACATCACTTGCAGGGACACAAGTTGCTGCAAACTGCTCAGCCACAGCCTTGCACTTCATTCCCATCCCTACCATGAGCTCAGACACTCCTGCCTGTGCCCCTTACGTTGAGGACATGAATGCTTGGCCTCGCATGATGCTGTTTCTGTCACTGTAGAAGAAACTATTTCAGAAACCTTCTGAGTGAGCATCATAACTGGCATGGTCATCCCAGACAGCAGAGCAGGGGACAGACAACTGTTAATGGGAAGATACTCCCAGCTCTTCCCATATTACGAGTTTGAGATGGAATGTTCACCTTTGTGCAGTGTGAGCTGATGGAGTGAGCTTTCCTCGCTCACTGTGCAGCCAATGGGTACAGGCTCAGGCATCTGTGGGGCTCCTCTTTGTGCATCTCTGCAGCTGCCCTTCTGTGGTGCAAAGCCCACACCCTCCTCACATAAACAGCTTTTAAAGGAAGCTGGAACAAGACTACCAGAGAGAAGCATCAAGGGAAGCAGCAAGTAGCAACAGAGGCTGTAAGAGAGATGAACCCACTAACCACCACAAGTAGATAAAAGGACATGCTTTCTTCATACTGTCAACTGAGTAAATAGCTCCATTGTCACTGGGATATTATTTGTGTAATCCCTTGGAGTGAATGCTGTTTCAAATCTGCTTGTTTTCACATGCAACCACTTCCTGCTGCTGCTCTCAGCACCGCAGTGCCCAGGCCTGCCAGCACCCCATTTCAAAAGTGGTAAATTCTTCCAAACTGTGTTTTTTCCCCAACAAGTTCAGGGCCAGCCAGGCAGGAGAAGGTTATTTGTGAGGACACAGACAGCTTGGCCACGCTCCTGCAGCACCATTAAGCTAAGATGGGCCAGCAGACGCCTGCCCTTGGCTATGCCCCTGAGGATGTGGTACAGGGGAGGTCCTGGTCCTCTGGCAGCAGAAAGTCTATCCTGGAAGCTGTCACTTTGTCCCGTGCTGCCTGGAACTGCCCTGGAGGATGCAGAGAAAACCCAGTGCTGCTGAGGAGCTCTGCTCCAGCTTGGGGTGTTCCTTGTTTCCCTCTAAAGTGAAAGAAGACCTCTTCCTGCCTCCCACCCACAGAAAACAGGATCCCATCCATGAGGAATCTGGTCCATTCCTGTATCATGCCTACTCCACACCATGGGGCACAGCACTGGAGGACACAGAAAGTCCTGAGCTGTGACTTTTCATCAAAAGCCAAAGGCTTAATTGCAGAGGCACAAATCTGAATGGAAGCCTCTGACTCCAACACCAGCATGCACCTTTTAGCTCAATCTGATGTCAATGAAAGACACACATATGAGCAAATTTGCACTGATTTGTTGAAGGATCTATTTAATTGTATGTTGTCAAGCTGAAGCAGACCCCTTGTGCAACAAAGACTTAATTTTTACTGACTTACCTGAACCACTGAGGATACAAAAATAGATAGAATGGATAGAAACCAGTTTCAGAAAGGTGCAAAGTTTAAACACTGTAAATAAATATTTTGAAAGAGAAAAGAGAAAAAAATTAAAACAACAAAAAACAAGCAAACAATTACATATTTTAATGTAGTTGTGACATGAATAGGTGCTCAGGTGACACATCAGTTCTTGACCCATTAAATTTGCAGAGGGATAATAGGATTTGCCCATGTATCTTCAGGTTGGGGCACAGCAGCAGATGTCACCTGCTGTGAGAACAGGTGGAATTTTCATGTTACATGAAAGGGAATTAGGGAAATAATGGAAAGACTTGGGAGTATCTGTCCCCTTCCAGCTCCCACCAGCAGGACACAGCCCTGGCTTCATGTTGGCCTGGGGGCTCTGGCAGCAGCAATTACTCATCCTCGTGGGGCAGCAGCTGTGCCTTGTGTGCTCTGCCCAGGACATACATCTCCCCCAGGGCTTGGAAACCATCCAAGGCAATTGCCATGGTGGGTTTCTTCTGTGGCACACTTTAAGGCAGAAGTTCCCCTGGTACTGTCTTTGGGAAAGTGCGTGTGCTCTACAATTCCCCACATCACACCATGTGGAACAGTTGGCATCTTGCTCCCAAAGGAGTCACCTTTCCTGTCGTGTCTGAGTGACCTCAGAATGGGTTCCTAATTGGATCTATGCCTGTGCTCCCCCAAGGCACTCTGACACTCCTCAAACCTGTTCACTCGCCTCGTGGATCATTAAAACCCTTTGCTACTGACAGTGCTACTCCCAAAAGGTTTCTTTGATGTCTGTTTGGATATAAGTCTTAAATTATTTTATAAATAAACATCTGGATGAAATTAAAAATAAATCTTATAAAATCTTCTAAAAATAAATCCTGTTTGCAGGCACAAAACTGCTTATGAACAAAATTTTAGTTTTCTCCCCCACAAAACCAGAGGTGGAAAAAAAGCCTTTCCCCAGCCTCTGTTTTCCATTTAGTGCTCGGCTACGAACTGAGAAGTGTCAAGTTCATCCTCTGCACAGGCATGTTGGGAAGGCTTCCTGCTATGTGCCACGGCTCGACTGCTCCAAGGAACAAATCCAAGACCTTTTCCCCATCTGATCCTTATTAAGCAACCTGGGATGCTTATGTGGGTTGAAGATGGGGTCCTGAGCTTCCTCCTCACTTGCAGTGGCAGCAGTCAGCTCCAGGTCTGGCGTGAACATGCACCTCCTACCCTCCAAGGACTACATCCGTGCAATCTCACTCAGTGTGAGACTCATGCTGCTGTCTCCTTCCCCACTTTCTCTCTCAGAGGGGCTGGCTCTTGCCTTTGGAGCGCAGTGCTGGAACCTCTCTCTTGCTCTGTGGCTCCATCTGCTCCACAGCTGGTTTGGCAGATGACAAGTGGCATCTGGTATGTGGGCTTTCAGAGCAGAGGAAAGTGGTTGGTAGGGACAAGCTACATCACAGGTCATTAGGCTTAAAAGAAGCCCTGAGAGTGGCCCATTCCTTGACCAAGTGCTGTGGCTCCATATCATCCAACAGGTGGAATGTGTCCCTCAGTCCATGACAGGTCCTTATGCTATCTCCTGCACTGGAAAAGAATTTGTTCAGAGTTTTGTACAGTCTTTGTGGAGCTCTTGTCATAACACGGCTGAGACAGAAATCCCTTCTGAAGACATATGGTCTTCATAAGCACCTTGAGATTCACAGAGCTGCCTGGCAACGAAAAAGGAAAGTGGAGACTGATGGGAGCATGAATTTCTACTTTTCTGGTGGTCTCTGCCTCACCTCTGAAGGTGTCAAACTCAAGCTTGCAGGGACAACAAGGAAGGATGCTTGACTGCTGAAGGCTTTCTGCCTGCACCCTGCTCCACACACCTCCTCTGAAATGCCATGTCCCTTGGGACACCAACAAGCAGAAACGCTGCTCCTGCTTGCTTGGTGTCAGTATTCTGAGCTGCTGCAAATGCAGCTACCCTGTCTAGTTGAGCTCTGCATGTCCAGGCACATCTCCCTGATAGTTTTGTTTTCCCTCCTCTGCTATTTTAATCTGGAAAGAAAGAGATCAAGAATTATCCATTTACCAGCTTTTCTACAGAGCATAAGCATTCCTTGGGTTTTCCTCGGGGATCTATTATTCCAGAACACTGTGGCTCTTTCAGCCTGTTTCCACAAATCCTCTTGAAAGAGTGTCTGAGTTAACAGCGTGCCAATATCAAGCTTTCAGGAATAAGGAGCCAGGCCCCCAAAGTCATGAGATTAGCTTTAAAATAGAGAGTGGTTTGGGTTTTTATAAAAAACAAGCATTAAAATTTGGCATTCATTTTATTTACTTTTTGTTTTTAAATCTTTGGCATATGCTCAAGTCACACTTTCAAGCTTTTCTCCTGTAACTGTTAAAAACAGAAGCTGGCACTCTCAGGAGCTGATTCCCAAGACTCAGGGAGCTGGGATTTATGAAACTGGAATTCAGGGATAATCACTATAAAATTGCAAGAGCTGGGACCATTGAGTTAACAGTATGGTAAAAACTGATTGCCAGGAATATCACGACTCTGGCTTTCATTTGCTTTTAAACCTTTTTGATCTGTGGGCTCAGTCTATCTCTGAGTATTACCAAACCTATTAAATAGGCCTAATTCTTTTTGTTAGAGTCATCTTGCAGTTTTGCAAGCTTTATTTCTCTCTCCAAAGCCCAGAGAGTATCTGTCTTCCTCTGCTCTGCGCAGTAATGTTTTGGGTAGATGTTTGAGTTGGAATAGATCATCTGGTCCATAAAGATCATCCAGCTCCAGTCCCCTGCCATGGCCAGCGACACCTCCCACTTGACCTCTTGCTCAGAGCCCCATCCAGCTTGGCCTTGGACCCTTCCTGGAATGGGACACCCACGACTTCTCTGGGCAACCTGCTCCAATGCCTTACTACTCTCACAGTAAAGAATGTCCCACCCAACCTTTACAGCCTATCCAGAAGGCCACACTCTTCCATTGGGTCTCTACTTGCCCAAATGTTCTGATGCTGTATTTGGGTATCTCAGCAGGCACTTGCCACCAGCAAACAGATTTCCAAGTCGAGAGGTAACTGAGCTGGTGAGCTCAGTAGAGTCTGGAGAGCTGCTCAGCTGACAAAAGGAGGCATTTAGCTTACATGCCTTCAGTCTGAACCAAACCTTGCTGCTGCACATGGTCAGTGCTTTAAACTGTGTTCCCAAGGCGAGTGATGAACTAACAGAGCTGTTTGTAGGTGAACTGCTCTCAGTGGTGGCTCTCTCAGTACGGTCATGAGAGCAGCAGTGCTGTACTGAGAGCCTCTATTTATAAAGTCTCTTCACTGCTTCTGTGAACAAGGGTCCCCATTCTGCAGTGTTAACCCTTCTTGTAAAATGACTGGTTTTTAATTTTCATGCCTAGTTAAATCTGTACCAGTAACGCTTGTGATCCTTTCTTATATCTAATTATAATTCCTTTGTCACACCTTTACAACAGCATTTTTGGTGACCTTCATTTTAAGGAAGAACCACGAAAACCAGCTCTTTTTGATGATTGTGCAATACTTTTTGGCAGTTATTAGAAATCTTTTTTTTTTTTTTTTTTTTGCCAGAATCTTTGTGTGAGAAACCTTACAAATCACCCTGCTACTTGGGATCAGAGATGACAGGCATACACAGAGGGGCACTTTTACAGTGCTGACACCTACACTCAGCAGAGGTTTTTCCCATTGCTATGGGGCCCAACTGTGATTTGCTGAAACTGAGGTGCTACTGCTGCAATGGCTCCTAACAAGTTCTGCAGCAGCAGTGTAGGTTTTCTGCCTCACCAAATCTAACCTCTGCCCTCCCTCTGCCATCAGGATCAGCCATGACCTGTAACCCCTTCCAGAGACTGGACTAACCCTGCCCTGAAAGCAGTTGCATTTTTGAACTCAGTCCTTCTCCTGGAAAGCTGTTCCAAAACTTCATGCCTCTGAGGAGAAACCTCATTTCCAGCTCTGCTGTTCGTTTGCTCCCATTTGTTCTTACGCCAGTATTCTCTTTTAAATTCAGTGGATCTTTCTGGCTCCATCCCACATTTACCTCAGATGAATCTGTAGTGAGCTTTTGTACTGACTACGGTTGCATTTTTGATCTCATCTCATAAAGCTGGGTCTTCTTCCCAGCAGCAGTCCTCTACATCTCCACGTATGTGACTTCATTTTCTTGAACATGACTTGCCAGAAGTCTACACTTTTCTCATATAGTAATAATACCTCTCCCCTTCTACTGGAAGTGCCCCAGCAGCAGCACCTGAGCCTTATTTCTCTTGTTCAAAGCCTTACTACATTTATCACCTATGCCAGTTGATTAGTACACCCATGTTTTTCCCTTAGTACAGGATTTTCAGCTGATTCAGAGAAAATTTGAAGAAGTCTGAAAAGATCCTTCCTTGCTCTGAGTGTAGGACCTCCAATTCTCTATAATCACATTTCTCTGCTCCTGTTCTCATGGTGATTTTAGTCTTTCTAAATGATACTCATCTCCTCCTATTGATCAGCACTGCTCTTTGACATTGTGACATCAGGTTATTTCACCAACTCTTTCCTTCATTTTTGTTGAGGTTGTTGATGAAATATTCAGTAAGAGCAGTTCAAAGGATCTTCTGTGATGAACACTTGTAATGACCTTCCTCCCTGCAGGTGTTGTGTCTTACAGGACTACTCTCTGCCATCTCCTCTTTGATCAGCTCTCTCCCCACTTTACCATTCTTTGCTTAATCCCTGTTTTTCCCAGTCCAAATAAAGAATTCTCCTGTGGCATCACACCAGATAGAAGACTCACTGCAGATCCCTGTGTGGAAAACAGTTGCATCAGAGAAAGAGGTCAAGTTCATCTGGCATGATTTTTACAAATCTGAATGCTTTTTAATTCATCTTCCTTCTATATACCTTTCAAACATTATTCTTTTCATGTAGTTTATTTTCCTGCCTGATGCACTATTGCTGTGAAGCAAGAGAATTGCAGTTGCCTTTATTACTTTGCTTTTCCCTCTTGAGAGTAGGCTCTAATTTGCACTTACTCTCACCTTGACTAATTTGAAAGTCTCCTTTGCTCTGCCCATGCAGTTTCGTGCTGGCTCTTCTATCCTTTAGATACAGACATCACAGCATAGATTTTGAGTACCTAATAGGTTTTAAAACGTTTTTCTAGATCAGTTATGAACATTTCTGTTCTCACACTCCTGTGTTACCCTTTATTTCTTTCTATATTCAACAACAGCAAATTATTAATTTCATTATGTATCTTTAATATTACTTTCACACAGGTCCATTTGTTTCAATTGCCTTTTCATTTGAAGAACTTGCTTATTTTTTTAACAACCTCTGCAAGGTTTAAATCCACTACTTTTCTTGTAAATTCCCCCTTTTCCTTTCTAACACTAACATATATTTTCAGTACTCCAGGGAATCGTCTTGCACCTTTTATGTAAAGACATTTCAGGCTTCATTGATGTTCAAGTCCTTGAGATAATTTAATTTGTTTCCTTTGAAATTAATTTGCCCTTATGAAATTGCAAATTTTACGTTACCATTCTTTTCTTTTGCAGGAAGTTCAAATAAGGCCTCTTTGGTTTTATTTTATCCAAGAATGCATTTATGGACTGAGATTTTTGTGGCCATTTAGCAAGAAAAAAGCTAAAATAGCAGTGCCTTTGTTTGATTCAATGATTATGTCATTAAAAAACCCCTGCTGGTTCTCACTGGCTGGAATACCCAGACACCACCATTACTCGTAGCACTAGTTCTTCCATCTGTATGTGTGTGCAAAAAGGGAAAAATTCATGAAACACAAACAGTCCTGGTAGTATTTATCTATCTACTAAAAAAAAAAAAATCTTTGTTCATAATGCTACTGTTACCAGACAACTGGAAACTGATTCATCTTACCAGTGGGAAATATTTTTTGTGTTCTGGTGAGAATGTGGGTAGATGCCTAGGCCTTTGCTGGATTCTCAGCCAATTGAAATTAATAATGGGCAAAAAACAGTATGACTACTGCAGTCTGTATTGTCAAGATACAGGCTGGAGGAGAGAAAGTCAAGAGATCCGTGCTTGGTGGTGAGTGGATGACAAATTAAAAGGACTCTTGTGGGTAGGTGAGACTCATAAGCACCTATAGATGATGTTCCTTAGTGCTTTGATGAGGTAAACCCACTGCTTCTTCTGCTCTGTAGCATTACAGGTGTGCTGGACTGCTCTGAGACAGACCTGCAGTACTGAGTCACACTGCACATAAAACTCTACAACATTCAACTCATTCAAGATATGAGAGGTTTCAAGCAGTCTGGGGCCCATGGGACCGAAGCTCAGATTTACATCCACTCACCCTGCTGGCTGTGAGCCTGCCTTTGCTTGCAGTGCATGGACACAGTCCCACTGGAATCATGTAATAGAAAATTACATAATTAGGGAATTAATCCCCCTAACTGAAAAACTCTTTCAAGCAACTGTCACAGACCTCCTGGTGCCTGAAGGATCAGTTTACTCCAACTTCCAGCTCCAACTTCCGATGGGAGTTAGGCACTCCCATCAACATCATGCCTTGGGAAATTTCCCCCGTAAGACTTTGCTGACTGAAGCAGCGGTGATCTGTGTGTTTTATCACCCTGTCAGCAGAGAACTCCCAAGAGCTGTTTCCCAATGTCTGTGCCCGGGCAGAAGCTGCTGGGCTCAGTGCTGTGCCTCCCACCCTATCCTTTCATCGCTGTCATCTGTCCCCAAGGTCCCACTGCCTCCCCGCTCCTCCCTGAGGCTGCCCGGGAGCTCCTGGGTGGAGAAAGAGACAAGAAGCAAAGAAAGCTGACAAGGACAGAGCAGCTTAGTCTTGTGGGTGGCACCCTGGCCCATGGTAGGGAGGTTGGAATTAAATTATGTCTAAGGCCCCTTCCAACCCAAATCATGCTATGGTTCTATGAGACCAGATCTCCTGTGTGACGGCACCTGCACCAGCACAGTGACCACCAGCATGTGGGCTTGGGCTTGCCATGTCCCCTGTCCTACACAGGGCCTTGCTTCAGCCTCTCTCATTGCTACTGTTCCTCCCAGGGCCTGCTAACATCCTGCTGATCAGTTTTCAAGCCTGCTGTACCTCCTGGACCTGCTACTGCCGTTTTGTGGGTGTGATGGATTTGTTCATTTCCACTGAAACGCATTTATCGCACAGTACAGGAGCTGGACAGGACAGAGCAGAGCCTTCAGCCACAAGCAGTGTCAGATCTTTCACCCAGAAATGGGTTCTTTTGTGACATTGAAATATACACATATATAAAAAAAGAATAAATGAGTCCTGGTGTAATGAGTGTATGAAGCACTAAATCAGCAAAAGGACAATGCAGGCTTTTGATTTGCATCAATGGGAAACACAGAAAACAGTGTATGGAGTAGGCAGATCATAACTCACACTGGAGTAAATAACACAGACATTGTTCTGACCTTGTGTGTAGGTTTGCCGCTTCGGTAAAAAATTTTATTGCTGCTGACCATTTGTTTCAAAGGGGAATATCATGTGTAGAAGGACATTTTTAGAAGGAGTAGAGGATAAATTCATAAAATGGTCTTCTGCAGCTTAATGTTCAGGCAGCATTCTATTTAAAGACCTGAAATAAAATGATTGCTAGCTGCACTCTGCAGCAGATTTGATCTTTTTCTTGAGTGTTTGCTCACAGGCATGGATCCTCTTGTGTTGGGGGTTGTATGGAAAATGAGTGTGTGCCCATCCTCAGGGGACAGTGCATGTGGCAGGACCCAGTGGAGGGCAGAGACATGCAGGCAAGCACAGAAAAGGTGACTGCTCTGCTCAGGTCAATAGCAGTGGCCATGGCACCCTCAAAACCTTCTACACAAAGGTCAGAGAAAACTATCTTCCTTTTTGACATTCTCTCCAACATGAATTAAATGTTTTGAGACACAGTGGTCTTGTGACAACCCTGGGCATGAAAAAGAGATTTGTGATATCATAAAGATTATACCATACTTAACTCAGTGCAATCAGGTCCAGGGATTCATTGATTTGCCATTGAAGATCACCCAGCCTGGTGTCCACCCTGCTTTGGGAAAGAGGGGTGTCACAAAGGGCCACAGCCCCAGCAGGGGGTGATCAGCCCTTTCACAAATAGACCCTATTTAAGAGAAAAAAACCCCAATTTTTAAGCAGGTACTTTCTGTGAAAGCCTCTGTTGCACTGAAAACCTGATTTTTTTTTTTAGGAAAAAAATATTTGGTTAAAAAAATAAGGGACATCTTATCATAAACCCTTAGTCTGTAGTGTACTTCCAGAACAAGCCAGTTAAACTGACTTGGTCCATCAGTGAAAAACTCTGCTTTTTCTTCCTTAAATTGGAAAGGATGATCATTTGCAGTCAGTTGGAAATCAGCCCTTTCCCAGTCCAGTTATACTGTCTTCCTGACACAGATACACTTAAGGATGGATTTGTGGTTTGAGCAGGTACATGCAACAGCAGACAGCCCATTTATAAAGGAACAGACTCTTCCCCGCAGCCCTGCCGAGGGGTTTCTGACAAATCCAGCAGCATAATGTGCCCAAGCACCAAAAACTTGCTGGTCCCCCCCATATTCATCCCATTGCTTAGGGAAGCACTCAAGAGGAGCTGCTGCATGAGGCTGCAGCAGGCAGGAGATGGTGACATGAGATGGCAGGGACCAGTTGAGTGGCTTAGGCAAGAAGATAAATCCCCTGAAAGCTTTTGGGCTGCAGTGATCTGTAGATGGGTTGTTTGCTCATTATTACTATTCTTAGCTCTTTTTGCAGCATGGAAAGCAGTATCCCAAGAAGTCTGAAGCACCAGAGTTGAAAGGATGGGGGGAACAAGGGAGCAGAATTCAGAGGGGTGCAGCAGGGTGTTAAAAATTAGGGTGAGGGATGAGGAAATAACAGTGATTGAGCGGGAAGTGACAACAAAATGACCCCACTGAAGCTCAGGAAGCCTCTGGGCCCACACAGTGCCTGCTTTTCAACTTAACCCCTTGCCCCTGGTGCCGCCTTGCACGGCGATGTAAGCTCCTTAGGTGTAAGCTCTTTGGTGGGGCGAGGGCTGGCACCAGGGCGTTCCGTGCCCCCGGGAGCCTGGCCCCAGGCACCATGGTGGGACAGGGTGCCAGCAGCACGGCTGCACCAGGCCCCCACACACACACAGGCAGTCTCAGGGCTTGTTTTGTAAAAGCACCGCCTTGCTGGCCTTAGCGGGTTGTGCTCCACGAGAAGGGGAAGGCAGCTGCAGGGTGGGAGGTGCTGCCCTCCGGGAGAAGCACGTGCCTTGTGCCGCAGAGCCCCGTGCTCGAAGCCCAGCACTGAGCCTCCATCATCCCTGGGCACGCCTGCACCATTGGCTGCTTCAAACTCCTTCCTGCAAAGGTAAAGACTCTACTTGGTGAATCCCATCGAGGCAAGCAGCAGCAGTGTGTCTCAAACATCAGTGCAGCAACAAAAAGCATATTTATGAAGCCTGATCTGACTTTTAATTCTTTTTTTTCCCATGGATATTTCCCCATCACCTCCAGCTGAACTTGCCCCTCATTCCCAGGCTGGGAGATCTGGCTAATCAGTGCTGTTTGCAAAGCTTTCTTAGCCCTCAACAAACGCCGTTTCTTTGCTGTGTTTGTCGGCGTGGCGAAGCAATTATTGCCTAGATCTGAGATGTGATTACGAGTTTGTGGAGGAGGGGGGGGTGGAAAGTTGAGGACATAATGTAATAATGAAATCCATTGTCACGAATAAATCTGTAGGAGGATTTAGATGTTTTTCCCCTTTTTCTGACCCACTTGGTCCTCACGTGTCTGGCTGTGCCAAGAGTGCTCTTGACGCTGCAGGAAGGTAACACAAGGGCGCTGAACAGATCCCTCTCCAGGTTTAGTGAGTGGGATGGATCTTACCTATTTGCAGGAGAAAAAATAGAAATAAAAATGTATTCTCTTTAGTGCAAGTGTGCATGAAATGCTTTCAGTGGTAAACTCAAACCCTGCCTGCCATCCTCCCATGGCCTGACCTAGCCATCCTTACACTAGCAGTGGGACAATTTTTATGGAGCAGTTCCTAACTTCAGAGAAAAATTGTGGTGTGAGAGGAGAAAAGTAGTTGGCCCTGCATCCTCATACAGAGCCAAGGCAATCCAAGGTGTCCCAACCTTGCAGTGCTGGTGAGCAGGATCTGTCATACCCCACTCCAACTGCAGCAGGCACCTTCCTAGTACAGTACCAGATTTCCTCCTCCTTAAAATGGGCTCCTTTCTGTGCTGAATCTTATCACTTCTTCTGCCCTTAGTATTTCCAGATTGCTTTAATTTTAGGTACTTCTCCTATTCTGTCCTTACTTCCCCAGTGTGTCACATTTCTTACTTCATGTTTACTCTGCTTAGTAATTTTAGCCTGGTTTCCTAAGGAAATGATGCACCATTCAAATGAAACAAGCAGGTTGTTTGTGGCTCCATATATGTCCTATTCATCCTCCAACACTGAAAAATAAACCAGCCCAGAATGCTGATCTACCATAAATGCATCTGGTGGAGGAGAAAATATTTCCAAGCTGTTGCAGCAGACGGGGTCCTGGTGCTGCCAGAGGAGGGTGTGGTACCCTTCCCTGTGTCTCCCTGCTTCCCTGTCAAAGTGCTGCTTGGCTGCTGCGGCTTCGGGAGGAGGAAGCAGGAACAAAACCTTATTCCTGGGTCTGAATCAACCCTTTTCTCCAGCTAGCCTCATGAAATCTATGGTGAGAACCTTAGGTGCTTCCCAGTTGCTTGGGGGCAACCCAAGTGGGCTGGGATTGGGGCACCTCAGTGTCCCCATCCCATCTGACTGCCATTGGAAAGGCAGTCAGAAACCAAACAGCTTGAGTGCTTATAGACAGCCCACAGGGGGAAGGCAAAGCAAGGCAAGGCAAGGCAGGACAGAGCAAGGCGAGGCCAGGCAAGTGCTTGAGTGCTTGCAGGGCCAGAGCGCAGCAGCCGCTCTTTTCCTGGGGGTGACGGGTGGGTGGAGGAGCAGAAAGGAACAAACAAGGCTTCCAGATGAGTTCATCCCCTTTCAAATCACACTCATTGAAACACATCTGTGTTTCCAGGGCTGTGTGCAGCAAAAACCGCCTTAGTCAGCTCTTGTTTTCAGTTTTGTGTGCTGGCCATTTGTATGGTTCCTTTTTTTTCCTCTTCAAATCAGATCCTCTGGTGTATAAGGGTTCAGTTCAGCCAGAGCTTTATTGAGAAAGTTGCTCCCAACACTTCCTAATCTCATAAAGAAGAAAAAAATTACTTAATACTACAGAACAAAACCAGTTTTTTTGAAGTGAAGCAGTGGCAGCCTGAAAGAAACACCTTTCATGCATGGGTCTGCAGTGTCTATCAAGGGGTTGCAGACTGCTGACAGGAGAATGATGTTTTCTAACCCAGGTAAATTATATTTTATTTTGAAATGGCACACAGCAGTAATTACTGTGTTTGGGTAGTACCACAGGACACACAAGTACCATTTGGAAGGGAGTTGATTAAATCACCAAGATGTAATTGAAGGGTTTGATTGCATTTCACCTTCAGCCATCAGCATCTGCAACATTTGTGTTGTCAGCTGGTTTGAAGCCTGGCACATCCCTGTGGTCCAGCAGACCAGGGTGATGCTGCCCACAGGTCACTGCAGGCCTGGCTGTAGAAACCTGCATCTTGCTAGCCTGGAGAGGCCTGAACTGATGGACACCTCGTCCCTACATGCCACAGATACAGGTTTCATGGCAAGACTCATCCCAGCAGATTCTGACCTTACAGGGGTAACTTTTAGTGCATATAGAAGAATCCCAGGTTTTGCTTACCAAACCTTATGATTTCTGAATCGTCATGGAAAGCTCCAAAATATCCTTCCTGCACTGTAAAATCTCAAAGACCCAAGAACAGATACAGAATAGACATTTTCCACATTAAGTTCATGTATTTTTACCTCCAGAGCTTTCAGCTGGCCATACGCATTTTTTAAATATCTCACTTGCAATAAGAATGCTGACGTTTTTCCAGGGACTGTTGATGCAATGCTGCACAATTAACAGCACCAGCCCAGTGCTGGCTTTGCTAAACTGAAACAATCAACTTCAGTCAGGCTGGCTACCAAAGTTTTCTAGGTACCAAATTCCTACAGCAATCAATTGTCCCTGTGATTTCTCCACAGTGTCAGGGAAATTTGATGTCCTTGGTGGTGGCTCTCAGAGCAAACTGGTGCTCTGGAGATGCTACTCATGGCAGCAACCAGGGAAAGGAGAGCTCCTTCAGCAGAGCAGCAGCTGCAGAGCATAAAGCAGGAGCATTGCCCCGGAGACGTTCATTAACATTCAAAAAACAAATATTGACTCAGTTGTGTTTGTGAGCTTTTCTTTTTACCTTCCCCAGACATCCCAGCTGTACAGCAGAACATGTGTGAATACTTGAGGAAAATTATCTCTGGCCTCAACCAGCCCCCTGGATAAGATGAATTCTGGTGTTACCCAACGTTGGAAAGCTTGCACTGCCACCCAGCAAAGGAACCGAAGCAGCAGGGGTGAGGGGCAGAAATGGCTGCTCAGAGTGAGCACAGGAATCTGGACTGCCCACCCTGCCACTGGGCTGCCCAAGGACTGTGCCTGTGGGTGAAGCCATCTGTGATGAGAAACAGCCCTGGTCTGCACACACCAAGAGCCCTGCTGGTTGCATCTGCAGGACAGAACATGTGGTGACCGCTGAGAAATCTGCAGAACATTGTTCCAGCTACATGGGGAAAAAAGGTGACAAAACAGTAGAAAATTTTCCTGCATCACCTGTGTTTGAGAACTCTGTACTGTGCCCAGTCACTGAGAGTGAATTCAGCAAATACAAAGCAGTTATAAATTATTTATCCCAGTCACCAGTATTTTTGCAGCACAAGGCAACTTTCTATTTTGCTACCAGTATATTATCTAAATCTAGAAATAATAGTGCACCTCATTAGGGACTCCAGATTTTAAAAATCCATACTCTGGGAGTCCGACCCCCATACTCAACTCATTTAAAAATGCATATTAAAAACTACACTGCACCAGCACACTGCTGGAGAGACCTATCCCCAAAGGGAAAACCTTTTAGCATTCACAGACCTTCCAGCATGCCCTGAGAGCTCTCCAGTGAGGTTGTACAACAAAATCATAAAAGGCAGGACTGGAATAAACCTTGGGAGTTTGGCAACTGCACTGCCTTACTAATGAGTGGGATTATCTCCCAAGTATTCCCTGACAGGAGTGAGCCCAACCTGTTTGCAAAGCCTCTAAGGACTGAAAATCTTTTTCTGGGATTTATGTACCTCATCTGATCATTGTATGTCCTGTCTTCTGAGGATGTGAAAAAGGCTTTGTTATATACCCCAATGCAGTGTAATCCCTCCAGATTTCTCTTCCATAAATTAAATAATTCAGCAGTAGCATTTTTGGGATGATCTTGAGGGACACTGTCATGTAGAGACATGAGGGATAAGGAAGCCCATTTCACACAAGCTCATTTAGAAGAAGAAATAAAAATCTTCTGTAGAGGAGGAAGAAAGCCCATTTTTGGCCACTCAGAAGAAATGTTGCATCTAGGACCTTTTAATAACTCTTCTTGTGAACTGCTTATGCATATTCTGCATGAACAAGAACAAACACAACGGGAGACTCAAAAAGAAAAAAAGAAGAAAAAAAAGTGGTTGTTTGTTACATTGTTACCTTTCATGAGGCTCTGTAAAGCTAAGGGAGTTAAGTCTGGGAATATAATACCAGGAGAACAATATGGACATCATGTATTCACAGAATCATAGGACAGTTTGGCTTGGGAGATAATTTTAAGGATTATCTAGTCAAAGCCCCTGCCATGGTCAGGGACACCTTCCACAATACTGGGTTGCTCAGAAACTCATCCAACCTGGCCTGGAGCATTTCCAGGGATGAGGAAATGACAATATTGACTTGACTGACAAATTAAATACTAACTGCTGTCAGCAATGGAGTGTCCTGAGGGGCATCTTGGGCATCTATCTGGGGCAGTAAGGACTAGAGGAAAAACAGTAAACAAAATGTTGAGGGAAAGGTGGAGGTCTCTACAACAGGGACTTAAGTTTTAGCGGTGGTGAGAGCTGCCTGGTGGGATGCTTTTGAGATAGGATCGAGCAACTCAGATGGGAAGAAAATAAGGAAAGACAGTAAAGCAAGTAAATTTTTTTGTGCTATGGTATGAGGGATTATACAGCTCCCAGACACAAGCACATTATCCTGGTTCTCAATAAGAGGGACTTCCCTGGAAAGAGATGGGTGGAAACATCTCTGACCTCTGTCTAAAAATGAAATTAATATCACATAAAGAGGAAAATTGAGATAACTTGACTATGGGTGCACAGATGTGGGTCTCAGCTGCAATATCGACCTGGCAGCAGCTCTATTCACTGACTCAGTGAACTTCCCTTGACCCTGGCGGGTGTTTTCCAGAACTAAGGGCAGTTGGCATTGACAGAGACTGTTAAGCCCCTGGGAGTTGGTCCTGCCAGCCCTCTCCCAAACGCACCTTGTGTCTCACGTGTTTCTGTACCCAGCACTGACACCCAGGAGGGAAAGGACCCCATTCACTGCCCCTGGGGAGCCCTCCCAGCTCTGCTCCTCTGGCAGTTCAGAGGCTCCAGCCTTGATCTGCCAGATGAGCTGGTCTTGGGATGCCAGACTTGGGATGCCGTGCAGGTCTACAAGTTTGGAGAAGGGTGTGAGTCCTGAGCAGGACCACAGGGTGGGTTGGCTGTTCTCCTTCCTGTCCTGTGAATGAAACAATGGCAGAGTCTGCCACAGCACCCACGCCAGCCTCCTTGGAGACATGCTCTGGGCCAGAAGTCCTCAGCTCAGCCTGCAAACCCTGCCTGGAGCAGACAAAACCGCGAGCAGACTGTTTGTGGATCAGTGCCCTCCTTCCCACACAGACATATGCTGCAGGAAAAAAACAAGCTGCCTCTCTCCAAGTCCTTGTACAGACTCCAGCTCTCTTGCCATTGAACTGCCATATGAAAGCCAAGATCTTAAAGGTGATGGCTGCTGTCCCCTCCACAGGATGGCTTTACTCCAAGTAAAGTATGTCTGCAGCACAGACATGGTTTTGCAAAGGGGCGTTGGGTGAGTGCTACTGAGATGAGGAACAGGGTGAATGGAAAAAGCAAGTGGTGTGGAAGGTGAATTATACAGATAGAAGGAGCTTCTAGAGAGAAAACATGCAGGAAGAAGGGAAAGGGCTCAAAGAGAGCTCACAGCAGTTGACAGAGCCCTGCAGGGGGGACTTCTCTACACAGACAGAGCAAGCACATTTCCATGACCTCACCCACTTCTTTGGGGATTCAAGTTCCCATGACTTGGAAGCAGCAAAATACCTTCATTGATTGATTTTTTTTTTTTTTCTGTATTGTGTAACAGCTGGGTATACTACATGTTAGGGAAAGAGATTATCACTGCCCTGTAGTTCCTTCCACACCACACTTCTGTCTGGACCGGAAATAACAATAAGGAAATCTGTATAGCAAGTTGTCTCTGATCCTGACTTCATTCCTACCTCCACGGACCTGGAGAGGGGTGCAAACACAAGGTAGGGAGGAATGCAGAGGTAAAAAGAAATGGGTCCATTGCTGGCCCTTCCCCAGGTCAGCAGGGATCTTGCAACTGGCAACTTGCATTTGACAGACCTTTCTGACATGCAGAAGACAGTAGCCCTGCCCAGCATTAAGCTGTATCTGGGGACTTGCACAGTACCCATGCCAGGTAAAGCCCTGTCTTTAATTCCTAAGAGTAGCATTGCCCCTGCATTAGTGCAAGAAATGAAGCACAGAGGGGCTAAACATCACTGTAAAGGACTGAATTTAGCTCAAAGTTAAGTACTTTAATCTCAAGTTAGCACTTTCCCCAACAAACTATCCTTCCTCTCCTGGATTTCTTGCAGAAGTGCTTCCAATTCTCTCCGAGTTCTTGTCCAGCCCCACAACTGAGGAAGACCCTGGAGAAATGGTAACTGAGTAGCTCTTCCAGGCAGACTGACCTCAGTTCTTCTCCTGGCCAGCTCATCTGCTTCTGGAAGGGCTGCCAGCTGGCGAGCACCCGGCTCCCTCACACAAGCTGGCACTGCCCAAGGGTTGAATCAGCCTGCTGGGGAGCTCACAGCAAGGATAAACAGCTCTGGGGATGGAGAAAATGAAATAGTTGGATATTAATGGGAAAGGAATTGCAGGAGAAAACTCTTTCAGCTCTACTGTACATCTGCTAAGCCTCAGACGTGCTGCAGAGATGGCTGCAAATGCTGGGTGACAATAATGTTGCTGCAGATGAGAAAGGCCAGATAAAATAGCAGAGGACAGAGCAGAAAAAAGCCTATTCCATCACTGGTTTATGTCTGAGTGGTTCTCTGGACAAGGTAGAATGGTGTAAGACCACTGAAACATACCAAAAGAAGGGGGGGGGGGGGGGTGGGGGAAGGTTCTCTTGCAGGCAGGAGTGGGGCACGTAGGTGGGGGCAGAGTCAATCCCCAGTTTTGTGTCTCTGACACCAGCAGCCTATTTTTGGTGAGAGCTTTTCCCCTTCTCTTAAGTACAGCAAGCTCAGCATTTGGCACTGTGATGGCACAAGAGCTTTGGGTGACGGGGAAGATCTACTTTTAATAGGAAACCCTGCACCACTGAATCATCTGTGCTTTTCACACGTAGGTGCATCTGCTCCAGTGTCCATCCAGCCCAGGAGAAGCAGATGGAAGAGGAGGAAGGGGAGAAAAGGGGCTGAATTGACAATCTCAGGAACAGATTTGTCTGGGCCATGCAGTGACATCCTAACATAATGTGTTTGTACATCCTCCCCCTTGATATAATTAATTTTTAATCATTCAAGCAAGTTTCCACATATCCTGTAAGTCTCTTTTCACAAATTTTGCTTTTAATGAAACCCTTGCTTGCTTTCAAAAGAAAGTTGGTTTAGGGTGTGTCAGAGTTTGTTCATAATGCGTTTTGTTCACAGTAAACAGCATTCCCTTTTATTCCCATCCAGGGATGGTATTCAGACATCTGCACTCCACAGAAAATAGTGACTCTGGATTTACTGCTGAGTTGCAATGAAGTCACCAAGTTTGCTTTTATCCCAGTGGTGCAGGTTTTAGCCCTTGAAATGCATTAACTCCTTCTCATTCCGAATTTTATCCTCCCTCCAGTCTCCTTCTTGGTCCAAGGAACCCGAGAACTGTATCCAATAAATGATTTTATTTAAACAGTTCAATTGCAGAAGCTATGTCAGCACCAGCACCTTTTTACCTCTTTCTGGATGGCATCTGTGCCAAGTTAACAAGGGCAGTGCTTACTGCCCTACACTCCATGGTGGCTGTGCCCTGCACCCTGGAGACTCAACACCTGCCTCAAATCAATCCATCTATCCCCATCCCAGCTTTGCGGCAGAAACCCACAAAAATATTTTTCTTGTTGTTACTTCTTGGCACGAGCTTTTGTATTTATTACAGGCCAGGATAGTGGAGTGAAGCACTGCAAAATCTGAGTCCCAAATTCTTTGTTCCAAAAATTAACCACATCAAAAGCTCTGGAGGCAGAGACAGTCTCTTGGCTGATACTTTTCCTTGAACAACAGCAAAGAATTTAATTAGTATTAAAGAAGAACTTTGGTGCAATGCTAAACCAGAACTCCCCGGTTCCATATTTTGCTGGACCTCTGGCCTTGCTTTTATTTTAATTTAGTAAAAAATATAAACCCACATTCCCCACCCATGATCACATTTCACATAGGCTGTATACTAACTGTGAAATACTAACTTCTCTATGTTCTTTATTTCTCTGCATGGTTTGTACCCACTTCTGCTGGTATCTTTGACTTCTCTTAGAAAGCCTTGCTGGAGAGCTTGAATCCCCCAAATAAAGTTTTTAGTGCCCCCTTCCCAAACTAGGGAGACTGAAATGCCCATGACTCTCCCTTGCATAGACAGTTAAACTGGTGCAAAGTTGACTCTCAGCAACCTCAGCCTGATGGGGTTCAGCAAAGGGATGACGAGGATGATTCTGGTGTTAGTCACACACCCGAGTGCTCCTCTTCTGCAAATCTCAACGTGTTCGACAGAGGCAGATAAGCGCAGTTATCTCCAGCACACTGAGGGGAGAAATTATGGAAAAAAGGCCAAGGGTCATGTTTTCCCAAGGGCTTCAGTCACCCAGGCAGTTTTACCTCTGCTGAGGTGAACTCCCCTGATGCAGCACCGGCCACCCCTACAAGCAGAAGGAGCTTGGTTCAGGAGAAGCACCTCTACTCCCACCTGAAGATGACCTGACCAAGTTCCTCTTGCTGTAGCTGTCAAAGTGGTGGGAACTGCCTGGGGATGGCTCTCTCCAGGTTTATGGGGAAGACTGTTTTCTCTCATTGCCTGCCCTGGCTACCCAATGCCAAGGAAATGCTTAGGTGGGGAGCCACCTCGGCGGTGCCCCCACGCTGGCTGACAGCAACCTCCTCACTCCAGGAGAGCACTCCCGGGATGCAGATTCACAGCTGGTGGTTTCATCTCCCCCATAATTGCCCTGTGCAACATGTCTGGTCTCCCAAAGCAGCAGACAGCCGACCCCAGCCTTTGAGAAGGAGGGTGGAGGGTGTCTCACTGCAACAACAGAAATCTCTGCTGAAATGGGATGCAAAATCCTACTCCTCTGTAGTGATTTTAAAAATTTCACCCTGGAATGATTTGCCATGGGCTTCCTGCCAGTGCAACCCTCCCAGATAAGGTTTCAGTGGAAAAGGAGGGGGTTTCTCAGAGGGGCAATTTTGGCTGCAGACCAACAGCAGAGTGGAGACTAAAACCTGCCATTCCCCCAGCCCCACTCCAAACCACGCAATCCACAAGTCATGGGCCAAATTTCTTATCCTCATGCTCAGAAATCTGTGCCAGTGAAGCCTCACAACATGTCCCTTGGATTGCTGGTGGAGCCTGGAGTTGCAGTGGGGAGATGAATTAGTGCTTTATCTGTCTGAAGCAAACAAGCAGAAGCACAAACACAGAGGGATTTGATCAAACCACTTGATAGGCACAGGAGGTGCTTCATCCCTTGCCTGGACAGAGGGACATTGGTCACTGCATTTCTCATTGGTATTTCTCATATTCAAATTTATGTGTTACCCAGCACTCACACAGATCCATACAAATCTGAGCTTGCCCAAGAGCTCACTGGATTCCAGACAATTCCTGTCTCCATGTCCTTCTGTCCTTTCTTTATTGTTCCTCATCTCCAACATTAGTCTCTTCAGTCTCAGCCACTACCATCTATCTTTCCCTATCATCCTTTCATCCCCCCTCTCAGACAAGCAAGTGGAGCCCAAGTGCTGCAAATAAAGCTTATTACCTTCCTCCTACAGGCAGCAGAATATATTTCTGCATTTGGAAATGTGCAAAGTGGTTCTGAGGTGGAAGAGGAGACACAAATACATATTTGAAAGACCAGCAGAGACTGTTCCTGCAAGCAGAAGTGTAGGTTGCTTGAATTTTTATGTACCATTGCTCACATGCTAATCTTCTCCAGAAGTTTGCAATATCCCCTTTTGCTCTGAAGCTCTCCTTAATTTATCTCCTTTAATTAATAATATAATTAATAATCCATTTTTTGTTCTTTGCTCCCTGCTCTGCATAAACTGGTGTTCAATTTATTATTACCCACTTCTGCCATAGGACTTCCAGCCTGGTCTTTCCTGCTGCTGGCAGGGGCATGCAGAAGGCATGAAAACATTGAGGATCAATGGGGGCTGCACACCAGGGTTTAGAGGCAGAACCAAAACTGTCTAAACCTGTTGCCCCCTAACACAGGGCTGTTTGTGCCCTGCCCAGTATCTCATACCCTGTGCTCCACAATGTTATTTTCTGCCTCTTTCTCTAGAAGAGGGCTTTTAATGGGGCCTGCATGGCTGGATTCCCACTGGAGATACAGCCTCAACTCTCACCTGCAAATGAGCTACTCAAATCCACTTGCTCTGGGAAAAGTACCTCTCTCAGGGCTGCTTTCCTCAGCAAGATAAACTGAAGTAGAAATGAGTTATCTCGTGTGTATGTGTGTGTGTGTGTGTGTGTGTGTGTGTGTGTGTGTGTGTGTGTGTGTGAGCTGCAGATAGAAGGTAATCTGCTGAGCCCACCCTGCCAGGATGTCAGAGGTGCTGAACTCCTCGCTTGAGGGACAAGCTCCTTGACTCATCCTTTTTCTTCCCCCTTGGCTTTATTCTGGAAGTGGTCCAACATTCTGGACCTCTATAATCTGTCCACACTTCACCATTTTTCTACCCCACATCCCAGACTCTGGACTCAGAAACAGGACATAGCTGTTTCCTTGAGCTTTTCTCTATTCCAAGACCTCCCACATCCTTTTCCTCTAATACAGCCCATAGAAAGAATTACAATATGGTCACAACTCTGTGCTCCTCGCCAGAAATTTTTGCCAAAAATGACAAAAAACCCCAACCAAACCACAATATTTGATAAGTCTAATTTATTCAAAACCCTGAGAAGCTTGACTGAAATATTTCCACGATCTCTTCCAGCATACTTCTGGAAGCCTCTTCCTCTTCTCTGTCTTGGACTGTGTTGCTTGCCATGAGTAAGGAAACAGAGATGCTGCTGCTGTCCCATGGCATGGGCAGTCCAGCAGAGCCACGTGAGTGTGTGCTCCTGTCCTCCTCCAACTGGGAGGACACCATAATCCCAACTCCAATGATTCTTCTTCTGGGGCTTGCCTGGGAATTTTAAAGCTGCCAGCTGATGACTTGAGGGTTCTGATCTCCATGAAGTTGGAAGGGAACTGGGAAGAGATCCCCAGAGGGGACCTTGGATGCAGTTCAGCCCAGCATGAGTCACTGCTGCTAGAGCTGAGCCAAGGCTTTGCATCTGAAACAGCAGCAGGTCATATTTGCAATCAGTTGCAAAAGCAGCTCTGTAGATTTAGTCTGCCTTGTACTGGAGACAGCTCTGTTCCACTGGCAGCTCCTGTCAGCTGCTTTCAGAGCCCTGCTCTGTGCAGGTATGAGATCAATCTCTCAGCCAGTCCTGCGGGTAAGAGGGTTCTGTAGCCCTGGGAGGGAATGGGGAGCTTAGTTATCCCTCTCCTGCTTGCCCCACGTAGTCTGGGGGACCTGATATGCCTCTATGGTACCACACTGATGGTGGCATTTGGGCCTTTAAAAAGTGACAGCTGTAAGGGAACTCCAGCTAAACCTCAACATAATGTAAGGAGGATTTTTGAGACACCTGTAACTGGTCCCTGTGGCTGCATGATCACTAGTGACCTGAAACAATCCCAGAGCCCTGTGCCAGTGCTAGCACAACATGGGCACAGCCTGCCAGGTGACTGGTTTGGTCACTTTGATTGCCTTGTAAACAGAGCAGATATCCCTCTCTGCACGTGGGTCCCACGGAACTGTCCCATCCAGGTCCACCATCACCATCCACTGCAGAAAATCACCACTGTGGTAAAGCCTCGGACACCCGGCTCTCTGGGCACAGCTGCAAAGGCAGAGGGACATTCCTCTAAACCCCTGCAAGCAAGAGGCACTGAACCCCCTCTACAGGAGTGGGGGCATTCTCCAGAGATGCTTGGGCATCTGTGTCCAATCAGCAGAATCTCCCCCTGAGACTCATATCAGGAGGATTGGTTTTAGCAGACCTCTCTGGTAATGGGGTCTTTAAAACCTCGTCCCTCGTGCTCGGTGTGAATCAAATTTCCAACAGCTTTATAAATACGTCACCAACGGGAGGCCTTTAGAGTAAGCATATTGCAGTTTCCTGACATTTTCGTTTCTCTATCTTGACATTTCTGAAGGGCATAAGAGGCCTAAAAAAAGAAACAGCTGCTCCCGGGGAACCATGTGTTTTCAATTCCATCCTGCACTGGTGTAATAGATGGTCTTATTATAAATATGCAGCAGTTCTCCAGATGAGCCTCTCCCTCCCGCTTAAAACGACCTGGTACAACAGTATGGAATGGGGATGGCTGGGAAGGAGAAGGATCACATGCAGAAAGAGCCCTTGGAGCTTTGAGGCACTCATTTAGAAGGTGCTGATGTACTACACTAATGTTCCAGTTACCAGCCCAGGCCCTGATGCTGCAAATATTTAAAGAAAACCCACTTGACTCAGGCAAGCAGCTGCACAGCAATGCTTGGCACAAGTTTCCAGCCTCCGTACACCATTTGCCCCACTCCTCCCTCCCTCCTGCAGCTTTTTCAGAGGGACTCTCCTGATTTCTTAAAGTCTTTCTGTTGATGATCATTTCTGTGCAAGGCAGCGTGTGGGCTGAGCAATTGCTCTCAGCAACTGTTATTTATCAGGTGATTTTCATATGTCTCTCTCTGCAAGGGACTGAGGCTTTTGCGAGACTTTGTTCTTCTTTTGAGCATCCAAACAATCCCTAATAAAATTAATATAATATAATAAAATAAAAGGTAATGTAATATAGTAAAATGCCCTCTTTGGTTGGAATAACTGTGGTCTATAAACCAGTGCAGCTGTAGCAAGATGCAAAGTTGTTCTGGCATTTCAGAGGTTACTGGGTTCCTGTCAATTGTCAGGCTGTCTGGGCATCACCACTGTGATGTTTACTTTACATATCCCTGTTTGCAGTTGTTTATTCAATGGTCCAAATTTAACTGGTGGATTTTCAGTTCTGTGCTTTCAGTTCTCTGATGATTTCTATATGTATAGGGTTCATTTCAGCCAGAAAGGTTGGAAGTAGAAAAATACATTTGTGGTGGCTGTTTTCTGAGAAAAAAACTCAAACAAAGGTATTTTTGTTTAGGAATGGGGTATTCAGGTTGACGGTGAGAATGACTTGTACGTCAGGATGTTCCATTTGCCTCGTGCTTGGAACTCCACCCTCACAGAGTTGCCCAAATTGTGCCTTTGGAGTTGCAGTTTGCACACATGCTGGAGCACAGCCAGAATCCCCATGGGGTTTCTTCACATTGTCCAAGCCACTGCCACAGCTCAGCAACCAGCCAGGCCAGCCCCAGACTCCAGAGCTGGGAGAGGCAGGATCAGTTTCACTCTAATGCAAAGGTCAAGGAGTCAGATGAAGCAACGGAGAGTTTGAAGAAAGACAGAAAAGCAGCCTATAATTTGATGGATTTTTGCCATGAGTACAGCTACAAAAATCACAGGGGTTTTTTCTTTCCAGGGGAAGTTTTTTGGAGGGTGAGTGTTTGGTCAGTTCTGTCACTGGGTAAAGCTCCTTGAGCGTGGCAGTTTGTGCCTGAACATGTATGGCCTGGAGCTGGACACCTCATCCATGCACAAAACCCCGCAGTGGGAACCTTGATATTTTCCCTTACGTTATCACCAGCTCTGACTCATGCAAGCAAACCAGCTGAGACATTAGTAGAATAAGAGATGGAAAAAGAGAAATTCAATTAAGAGGGCCAAGGAACTGTAATTGACTTCATCAAAGCAGATCCCTAATGAACAAGATCCACAGACAGATTTGGTTCCATAATAGTGTGTTTTGCACTCAGAGCAATTTACATACCAGGGAACTGTTGATATTTGGTAAAATTAGGCAGAAAGTGATTATAGTAGTCTCCCACAGGGCCCTGAATATATCAGTGACAGCATGAGCGAAAGGTCTCAAAACTCCTTCCCAAAACCCACCCTTCAGGCAAGCTCTTTATGTGGCCTTGCATGTGAGGACCCAGCCACTCCAACAATTATCAGGTGGCAGAGCATGGTGATAATCCGTGGATGGAGTGTGGGTACACCAGGAGGACTGGTCATGGGTCCCTCCAGGAGCCTTTTAACCTCAGTGCTGATGAGCAGGCACTCATGGTGAGTAAGTCATCTCACCCTTGGGTCTGACATAGGGCAGGTGTCCTTTTTTTAAAAAAAAATTGTATCAGTAACAGAATTTTTTTCCCTCTAAGCAATTCCTGCGCCAATTAACCATTAACCTGACAATGACTGCAGAGATCAAAGGACTAAAATATTTTGGTTATATATATATATCAAATGTTTCTGGAGTTTGACCAAAATTTAGAGTGGAGAAGAGTGAAAGCAAGGGCAAGGAAAATTTGTGCAAATGAAATAGCCAATCTAAACTAGTTTAGGGGAAGGAGGTGGAGGAGCAAGATGTAGATGAGCCACAAACACTCTAACAGTGGTGAGGGCATCTCTGGAACACAGAGCTTCAACATGTAATGCTCACTACATTTTGAGATCAGAAGAGAATTGTTCCATGGCTTAGATGACTTGCTTAGCAATTGCTTCTCAGTTAGCATCTGCTACAGGTCCAGAATCCATGCTTAGCCTGGAGGATGTCCTGTTTTGAAGCACTGGTGTTGGCCTCAAAGAAATTAGCAGCTCGTGGATTTTCCATCAGCAGCCTCAGTGAGTGGTTTCAGTGACTGGTGTCTCTCAAAATTGACATATCCTGATTTATTTCCAATAGAGATTTCCCCAGCACCACCTTCCAGAATTGGATCTGGTTATGCCTGTGTCCATAAGGGTACAACATTTCTATGTTATTGAATTATTCTTCCTTAGGCACACTCTTTCAAACAGTGGCAAATTCCTCCTCATATTTAAGATAAATAGACCAACAGCTTTAAATCCCACTGAAGGCCACGTGTTCCAGACATCTGCAAGACTTTTTAAAGAAAGCACTACTTAACAATCAGTCTCCAGTTATCTTCCATTATATTTTGAGACTTTGCTGGGATTTTTCCTCTTAATTTGTATCTTTTGGGCTTTCTCTCGCTGTAGCTGCTTTGTTAGGAAATGCATGGTGAATCAAACATTTTATGGAATTGCAAGCATATACTATGCTTATGGAGTTACCCTTATCAGCTACCTTTGGAAATTCCTAAATATCACACTGGTACTGTTGACCTGCTTCTCTTAATTGATGGACATCATTTGTATTAAACTGCTTTAAATCCTCATGGTAAAGCCCTGTAGCAGTAAAGCCCTGTTTCCCCCCAGTGAGGGGCAGGGAAACTGACTCAGTTTTAACCAGGCCATTCCATTTGCCCCTTCAAGAGTTAAATAAAGATAAATAGACTATTTCAGGAACTTTATCACTCCAAAGATCTCAAAAATTAAAATTGCATATGCTATAATAGAAAATAAAGGAACTGGATACCTTTTGTGCAGAATAATCCTGAATAAATTAATTTTCTGCATAAGCTACTATCGAAACAAAAGCATTTCTTAAAGGGTACTAAAATAATGTACATTAGGTTTTCAGCATAGCAACAGTGTTTCCAGTTTTGTCACTGTAATATCTTTTCACCTATTTAAATGCCTTTGATGACAGTTTATGTGTGTAGTCATTCAGTCCAGGTAAAAACTAAGTATACCTTGAGACACTTAAGAGCAGCAGGGATCATGAAAAGACCAAGTACCTGCAATGGGACCAGCCCAATCAAATAGCAACCAGTGAAAGCAAACAAGTGGAACATCTTTCAAAAAGGAGAGTGTGCCAGTTGAAACAAGCCTTCATCAAGGTCTACTGGGACTTCTGCAACCAGTAACTCCAGCTTTGCTTGGTCTTGGCACTGAAAGGAAGAAATACGTTCACAAGAGTGAACTTTTCCTGGACAATGAATCCAGTATGTGGGACTGCTTTCCAGCACCAGCTCTTGGATACTGGCCTCCCCCACTTGCACTTTCCCCTTTTGAAGGCTTTTTAACGACCCTCTGCAAGGCTGCTTTTGCTTTCTTGGCACTCATTTTCACATGTTGCTCAACACCATAAGAACAGTTTTGCAAATGAGTCCAACCCAGAAAATCTTTGACCTGACCAGCTCAGGTGCAAAACAACCATGTGAATACAGAGTAAGATATACTTTATCCTGTTGTGTAGATAATCTGTAGTTGGTTCATGTTTATTCCAGCATCACAAACATTTTTCTGATGTAGCCTCTGATGTCTTTACAAAATTGAGTTTTGCAATATCAATGAACCTCCCTTTAGGGAAGGGACTTCTTGCTTGGCACTGAACCATAGGCTTTACTTATTTCTCTCAGAAATTCACATCTTGTGTTAGATGTAAACTCCAAGGAACTTACATTTTGAACAAAAATATAAGAGTGGAAGAGGGAAGGGAAAAAAACCCCACATGCTCAAGTGAAGGAAAATTATTCAGGACACCCAGCAATTAAGGGATGGAGCTGGCAAAAATGTATATTGTAGATCCTCACTTGCAAGCTTAGAGGCTTTGAAGTCCTTTGAGGACCAGTCCCTCTTGACTGCAGGACAAGGCCTGTAGACCCAGTGTAATGAATTTAATTGGTCCTGAGCTGGGTGTTAGCTATGAAGCACCATTGTTTCAGAAACAATGCATACCTCTTGACTGGGAGGGAGTTTCCAACCTTATTCCATGTGTCAAGTGGCAAGAACTGCAACTGGAGTAATTTCCTCCTTTCTCCAGTGGAAAAGAGCAATCAGTTGTGCCAATCACCACTAATAAATTACACTGTGTTTCTCTTGTCACCAGATATGCTCTCTCACACACACATTTCTAATATCTAAGCCTGGGTTGCATTTATTAGCAAGTGCTGATGTGTTAAGTACCACACCTCCTTCTTGGGTCTATGTGTAATTTTCTCCTTATGCTGTGAAGAACCAGGACATAACCAATCTTGACTCCCTTTTCTCTACTAATGCCTTCAAGCAGAAGTTTTTATGCCTACAAAACTAGAAGCCTCAGCACAAAACTGCCTAGGATTAGACCCTTTGCCTTTTATGGCAAAACAAACAGGTCTTCTTGAGGTCATATTCAAAATGACTGTGAAAAATGTGATGGGGGAAAGTTCTGGCCTCTTGCCAGTAGCTGTTCACATGTCTTTGTTCCTGTTGATGAAAACCATGCTGATTGCAGGGCTGACATCCTCGTGGACTGGCTGCATGTGCACACAGGAGACGTGCAGTTACAAGCTGAGCAGATTTTGCACACAGCTTCTCGCAAGTGCTCTCCTGGGTGAGGGAAAGTGGCACTGGAGGCTCTGTCCCTTGCTCAGATCATTTTGTCACTACATCTAGAACACCTACTGAGTCCCCCTGGCACAGCTACTCAGTTTTTCTTTGCCCAGTTTATCACAGATCCCCAAAATTTGAAGGTGTATCTTTGATTTCTAATGCTTTGACAAGATATGCTGATGAATATTAACCAGGTGGGATATAATTAACATACATATAGGGCTTAGAAATTTGTTATTAAGGTATTTTGCTGGCTCACAATTAATTCCTCTGGATTGAAAGAGCCTGCCCCTCTGCTTTGTGTAGCTCTTTTTGATCTTCTTTCTGTGACTCTGATAATGGTCCCTCCTCCCCTTAGAAAGGAAAATCCTTTTATCATCTTTTCTCCCTCTGGGTGTTTGGCTCTGTTCTCCACTGTCAGAGGGGTAAGGGGGATAAAGTTAAATGATCCCTCCAAAAATAGTTCTGATGATCAGGACTTTTCCTACTCATGGAGGCCTTGGCTGTATATTTTCTGCCTAGCTCTGGCTTCTCTCCTGCTTTATGCACAAGTGGGCAAAGCTCAGGGAGGTTGGCACTGAGATCCAGCTTAGCCAGATGAAAGGCTCCTCTTCCCCGTGCCAGAAAGGGATGATGCTGTGAAGTCAATGCACAATATTACCAGCAGCAAGAAGGAGCCACATTGAAAGTCCCTCTGACAGAGACCACGTTGGAAGGTGCTCTGTTCCCCATCTCTGCTGCCACATGCAGAGGGGTAGAGGATGCCTGTGGCGCAGTGGCTCTTTGCCCTTCTCAGTCTCCTTCAGCATTGCTCTCCTCGCAGGGAGCAGAGACCAGAGGAGCTGCTTGCCTGTCTCCTTTACCAAGTAAGGGAGACAGGGTGGGTGCAGACCCCCCCTTTTTGGGGTGCTGTCTGGCTCTCATCTGCTTAGAGCTCACTTCCATACTCTTGCTTATGCTGTACCTCCTAAAGGCAATTTCCCAAACTGTGCCAAAAGAGGGCAGCTCTCAGAACAACTTCAGCCCGATGGAGAGGTGAGGAGGAGCCATGCCCTGCCATTGAGCTGGTGCCTGAAGAGGCTGGCCTGCAACAGAGGCTAGCCAGAGTTAAAGGAATAAAGTAGGGATTTATTAAAAAGGCCTTCAAAGGATACACCTGGGGCAGTACGAGAGCCTGGCCTGGCCCTCCACCAGGGGTGGACACCGAGTCACAAGTTTTCACACTTTAATAAGTTTTGGTCTATTAGCATATTTGGGTTAATTGTCCAATTACAGCTTTAGGTTATGAAGTCCCATCCTCCCAGATTGCTCTCCTCAATTCGCTGTTGTTGACACTTTTTGGGCCTGAAGCTGCAATGGTGTCCTTGGTTCTCTGGCTGCAAAAGGATTGTTTCGTCTGACTACCCTGTGAGGAGAACTTGCTAGCACTCTGTATGAAGTTCAGAGTCACGCACTAAGGCAGTACAGAATCTAAAAAATATGAAAGCTTAAACTTAAGGCATCAGAGCTCCCCTGTGAAGCTGCAGGAAGGGTGACACTGCCTTTGCCTTGAGCCTGTAGGGATTTCCATGAGGCTGAAAGGCCAAGGAGCAGTGCAGGTTGCTCAGCAGGGCCAGCAAGGTTGTGAGGAAACCTCCCAAAAAGACAAACCTGACATGTTCATGGGCATTACACAGAGCTGAATTATTCACAGGAAATGTGTAAGCAGAACTTGGTGTTTTGCTCAGTGGAAACTCTGCAGCTGGAGGTCAAGAACAGTGCTTTCTACCAGGCAAGCACTTCGAATCAAGCCTGCAATGATGTTGAGGCAGAGGCTGAGAGCTGCCATGGTGCTTCAGGATCTGGGTTTGCAGGCAGAGAAATGAGTACCTGGGGATTTATTTTTTTTCTTTTGGTATCAGCCTCCAGCTCTGAAGTGTGAGGATCAGAGCTCACATCTGTGAATGTCAGGGGAAAAAAGCTCCATGCTGTGTAAGCAGTGTGCTAGCTGTAGCAGAAAAAAGAGTAGTGCTCTGAAAGTTTGATGTGATCAAACAAAAACATATCCTTGTGCCACTCAGACTGTGAATGAGGTAAAATAATTAAAAGTTTGAACAAAGTGCTTTCCAACTCCCTTCTGTTCTTTTCCCGTAGGCATTTGATACATTGCTTTATCTTAACTGGGGAAACCGTATTTAATTTGAACCTGGATTTAAATCACCTGAGCCCTGGTCAAAAAGTAAATGCAAAGTCAAATCAATTTCGTGTAAAGCTGAGTACACCCAGCTACTGGGAATTACAGCCACGGCTAGCAATTATCACAGTTGTGATAGTTATTTCCAGAGACACTTTATATTTTGTTTTTGCAGGCTCCACTTCATAACACACAAACTTGAAAATTACCTTTTACGCTTCACCACTGAAATGTTATTAATTTGCTAAAAGAAATTAAAGAATCAATCAATATCTCAGAAGTTTAGAACTTGCCAAAGAGCCTTAATTTGCATTCAAAATGTTTCTGTGTGAATGATGCCTCCAATTTAATTGAATTTTCAGAGTTCTCCTGGAGGCTTCCTCTCTTTGTCTCCGGGTAACACAAGTTAGTATTTCTCTTTCACTTTGTAGTCACAGCCTTTCATCTGGGGACAAGGTCTGGGGCAGAAACTGTTTCTGCACTGATGACATGGCTTTGCTGGCTGGCTTGGGACTCACTGGGAAGGTTTTGCAAAGCACCTGTGAAATCCATCCCAGTTCACCCAGATCCCTCTTTTAACTTTCTGAGGCCAATATCCAGCAAACCTCTGCCCTTCAGAGAAGTATTTATGGCTGAAGGGACTCACCAGAGAGTCCAAAACACAGCGCTGGTGGGGGAAAGGCAAGTCTTGCATTTAGAGTGCTCACAGCCACTTAGCTGCCTGCAGAAGGGATGTCCAGGAATTTGGCACCAGGAGCTCTGGGGGGCTCTGAGTAGCTCCGAGGAGAAGCCAGGTGCCTCCCTTCCGTCACATGTCTATTTGCATATTAATGAAGATACTTTGCACTGAAACCAGAATAAAGTTTCAGACATGAAACGTGTAAGGCTGAGAATCAGGGAAGAAAAGCAGCAATTTGTGGGCTGGGTGACCTGGCCTATGCCAGGAGAAGCAAAGAGCTGAGCTGACGAGCAGGCAAACGACCTTGTGGCTCAGTCTGCTCGTGTGTCGTTCAGCAGAAGAACCAAACCAAACCAACCCCACAATGCTAAATATGAGAATATGAGCATTTTTCAAAAATCGAGATCAGATTAAAGAATCTGTGGTTCAAGAAAGAGCTTAATGTACCAGATCATGTGTTCATGCTGAATATCTCAGCCAGCTCTAACCGCCATTGTTCATTTGCCATTCTAAATATAATTTTTCTAGAGAATGGCAATGAAAAAATTTTAACAGCTTGCTTGGAAGGGGGCTGTGCTTTGGTTTACAGAGGGCTTGTAGCTACAGGCAACTGCGAACATCCAGCTACAGTACTCAGCCAGGTACCTTTCTGAGACAGATATCTTTGTAAAAAGTGGCACCCTAAGTTTTCTTACTTGGGTATACTGCCTTGAAAAAATCCAGCTTGTGATTTTATTCAAATTACTGCAGCAGCATAAAATTTGGACCAAGCTGATTATGGATTGGGGAGGATCCAGGACTACAGAGGTCAGGAAGAGTTCAAGTTCATACATAATGTATGGCGTGTTTTAATAAGGCTCCTTTCATACTTCAGTTTGTCTGCCTGCCTTTGCATGAAGCTGTAAAGCCACAGGCATCACTGTTTAAAATTTGAAAGGCACGACTGAAACCCTCACCCTCTGCACTTTTCAAGGCAGGTCTGTTCTCCAGGTGGCTCCATGGAGCCCCATCACTGCCCCGCGCGGCGCAGGAGCTTCTGCCCTCCCAGCTCATTATCCAGCTCTTCCTTTCAGCCTTTCTGTTTGCTCAGGGCATGTCAGCCGTGGGAAATTCCTGCCTTTGCTGGGAAGTTGCTGATGGTGGGGAGAAAACATTTTTACATAGATTAGGCCTTTAAAAGTTGTTACTAATACCCACTTATATGGATGGACACTTTCTGCTATACATTGCTTTGCTCTCTTTCCCAGCTATTAAGGAATGCAACATCATGAGAGCCAGTTCTGCAAGATGCTGAGCCTTTGGCTGTCATCCAGCAAAAACTTAAATATAGGGACAGTCCCATTGACTTCAGCTGGTTGGAATGAGCCCTTAGGCCCAGATCCTCAAAGGCATCTGGGCAACTGGCTCCCAAGGTCTGGGCTCAGGGTCTGTTTGCATGTGTGATATATTTGGTGCTTGAGACAGGAGCTGTTTAATCAAACAGCTCTTCCCTTTGGCTGTACTCTTTTTGCGAGATGAAGATCTGTAGTTTTCACAGCCAGGATTGGAGACTAAAGAACTGGATGTGCTGATTTGAGTTTCTTGCCCACAGAAATGTGTCCTAAAATCACACTTGTGAATGTATCAAGCAATAGTTTGAGCACAAGTCTGTGTCACAGCAGAAGCTCCACCTTTACAGCCCCCTTCCAATATACACAGTAGCTATTGTAATCTTATTTTTTGAAGTGAGAGAATGAGTTCTGGAGCACCTCCATAGCTCAGCTAATGTAGTACAGTGGGTCAGAATTTATGCCAGAAAAGGAAAAGTCAGATTTCCTAAGTCATTAGACAGCACAGCTCCTCCTGTGGGTGAGAAGAAGTGTGTGAGACCTGGCCTGTTTTGCAGTGCCCGTAGCTGGCAGATGGGAATAGGGATGATCCAATGAGTACAGGCACAGTGCAGGTGGCAGTCTTGAAAGGTTTGTACAGGCACAGATTGAAGATGGCAGTGCTTTCATACTCCTGGATCTAGGTCCCTGCTCTGATCTTATTCTGAAATTGTATCAAGGTAAGAATACTCCTTTCCCCCCCAATTTATTTTCACCAAGGAAATGTGAGTTTTTTGGCTGCAGTAGAGAAATATGGAATGGAGAAATGTTGTAGTCAGGCTCAGACCCTGCAGACCAGCTGTGTCACAGCTCACATCGCAGAGCAGATTAAGCATGGCCTTCCTTTGCCATCCATTCAGAAAGGATATACCTCAGCAGAGTGAGTGTCTGGCTGTGCTGTCACAGTCAGTGCTGGGTAAACGCAGAGGCTGTGGTAGACAAGCCCGTGTTTGCTTTACTTCCTTAAGAAGTAACTGCTTGCCAAATATGTGTAGCTATATCAATATACCAGAAGTATGCAAAATTCAAACACTTTGAATTTCATTTACACCAATTACACAATGTCTTTTAGACCAGAGAATATTCCAGTCTTTCTTGGCAAAAGGTGCTTCCGGCATGCAGCAGCAAGTGCCTGTACAAATATCAGAGAGAGACTGTGGATTAGGACCCAAACACCTTTGTGACATTGTGTCAGGGAAGGTTTGTGTTAGATATTAAAAAAAGTTTCTTTACCCAGAGGGTCTTCAGGTACTGGGACAAGATCCCTAATCATGGCACTGAGCCTGCCAGAATTCAACAAGTGTTTCAACAACATTCTCAGGCATGTGGTGTGACTTTTGGAACTGTCCTATGCAGAGCCAGGATCTGGACTTCATGATCCTTGTGGGTCCCTTCCAGCTCAAGATATTCTATGATTCTATAACATTTAAGATGACACCTCAAGCCTCTACTGTATGGCTGTTCATTTCCAATCTTGATATTGAGGGTCCTATTCTAACTGCTGGAGGTCCTGAGTTCCGACAGGATTCCTTTGATTCTAAACCCATTTGAGATGCTCTAGGGCATCCCCATCTCATCTGTAGCTGCTGCTTCAAAGGGGCACGGGTGTCCCTTAGATCCTGTGTTACATCTGACAGCTTTCAGAGGTGTCCCAAGCAGCCCTACTTGTGCAGATGTGTGTGTGGATGCTCTGGCACATCACTTCAAGTTCATTTTGTGTTTGCTCTCCTTACAGATCCAGTCATTGCACATCCCTCACAAAGCTGCTGTTTGTCAACTTTCCTCTGCCAGATCATATGAACTAATGACACTTTCCCATTTCAGCTTTCTGATGCTGAAAGATCAGTGTAGCACTAACACTGCCTTGCTTAATGTATTGCAAAGAAGACACCTGTAGTTCCTAAAGATGATTCAACAAATACTGACACCAAACCTTCCTTGCTTAGAAGAGCTGAGCCCCTCTGGCTGGGCGTCATGTTTGTTAAAAGCTATGGATGTTTTAACTACCTCCCCAAGCAAAATCCAGCATCATTTAGGCTTCAATTAAAGAGGAAATAAAAAAGATTAAATGCTACACAACAGTGTTTCCATAGTTTTATTTTATAAGCTGCTGCTTCCCAACCCCCATCCTATGTTTGCTTGCTCCTGACAGCCTGGTGAAGAAGAGGGTGTGGGACTGGGACAGGGAGAGGCCAGAGGCAGATTAATGGTGGCTTTCTGAAATTTATGCCTTTTTGAGAGAAGTGAGACTACAACCAGAGGTAGCTGTTAAGTGTCAGTGTGACAGGGAGTTGCAGACACCTCAGGCAACATTGGACTTACGCTTCACATTTTTATTTACTGAGCCAGCCCCAAATGAGTATGATCAGTAGGCAGGAAGGACCAGAATAGCATAAGGAATGTTTCCTCCTGCAGCTTCTGAGTGCTAAAATTGCTCGACCCTGAATCCTGTTCATTCACACTGTAAGCTTTAATCCATTCCCTTTTATTTCCTCACCTGTGTCTGCAAAATCTCCTGGGTGGGATGTTAGCTACATGGCAAGTTGTGCTAACTGCATATCCAAAATTTGCAGCAGGCTCTGGATTTTGGCTCTTACCTTTTAGATGGGCCTGAAGTGAAAATCTGACTCTGCCCTTTGTGTAGCCTCCCCAGAGGAGTGGGCAACAGCACAGATGAAGGAAGCACTGAAATTTTGTGGAAAGAATGTCACAAGCTTCCTTCTGTGCCAGTGCTTAAATAGCTGGGCAACCTCTGAAACACCCTCTCACAAACTCATGCTTCTTGAAAGGATCAGTCCTTGGTGCCAGAAACCAGCCCATTCGTTATTGCCACTCTGGTGAAATTCTACAAGACAATTCAAACACAGACGGTTCGTCTGAGCAAGGCTGCCCTTCCTTTAAAACCCCATGGCAGCAGCCAGAGAAAACTCCCCATTTCGGTTTTGGTCATACCCACTGCAGTTCATTGGAGGCCACTTCTGTGCAAAAGAATGAATCTCCCCACTTTGTGGGGAAGGCTTGTTCCTGTGCAGAGCTGGTCCTTGTTACCCACTTATTACATATAGATCCTTCGTTCCAGAAGCACTTTGGCTGACGTACAAAGGAGCAAGGTTCTCCTCTCTGTAGTAGCCAGAGTGTATCATCATCTACCACTATACCCATCAAGCAGGCCAGGACAGGGTCTGGATGAGCTGACAGGTACAGCCTGTAACTGTGCTGCCTACCAAAGTAGGTTCTCAGCCTCTGAGACAAAGTTTTCATTGGGAATGGTGAGAAAGCTCAAATGCTGAAATTGCCTGTGCATGGAAAAGCTGTACAGGGCTCAGGATGCAGGTCAGGACCACTCTGTAGGAAGTCATCCTTGGCCACAGCCCTCGGTGCTGATGGATGCAGGCTGTTTGCCTCAGTCCATTCCAGCAAGGCTCCAGATTGCTGGGCACACAACCCCTTCCCAGGACCTTTCCTCTGACTGAGAGGCAAAACGTGCAAACATGCCTTGCATTCACTGCTGCCCCACTTCACAGGCTGAGCGGGAAAAGGCTATTTTATCAGGGAAAGGGCAGGGTGGAGGCCAGGGGGAAGAAGCCCTGCTCCCGCATCAGACCTGATGAGATGCCAGCAGTGATGTTGCACAGCCTCCAAGCAAGGTTCAATTTTAAATTTACATCACATCTGAGCATTTTACCAGTGCAATACTCCTCATAAAACATTCATATGGATTGGGTTTCTACCCGGTCCTCAGTGTTTTGAAAATACAAGGTGCTGGCTTGGCACAACTGTCTTGCTGTAAGGCCCTGCATGCTTGAGGTCTTGTGAGAATTTTGCTAGCTTGACTTATTCTTTTGCTTTTTCTAATGTTCAGCCAGCCTGTACAGAGTTTTGGTGATCTTCAAGAAGGCTGTGACTGACACTACATGGGCAAGACTTCCTCAGACTATAATGGACAAGGCCCTTAATGGGAATGGAAGAGCTGGGGAAGACTAAACCCAGCCTCTCATGTAACTTAGGAATCTCCCTGCAGAAATCACTTAGAACAGGATCCTCATGAAACACTTGTGTCACCCAATGACCTGTGCCCCTCTGAAATAAAGGAAGCTCTTCTTTATAACTTTCAAGACCATTTTCAAATCCCACTCTTCTCCTTGACTGCCTGCTTTGTACTTTATAAACTATAGGGTAACTGTATGAATTTCTATATGCAATTCAGTGTGAGATGAGGCTCCTAGAACTATTGGATATTTCTGCATTATAAACACTGTTCCAAAAATAAATCCCAGCCTTGTCTCTGCTGTGTTGTTTTGTTTTGAATTTTCCTCTGATTCATCTGAAGAGAGCATGTTTCAGAGATGTTTCTACCCACAGTGTGTCATATTGATCAATTTCTGCAAGTAGATAATTTGCCCAGTGATCTTCCCCATTCTGTCTTCCCACCACCCTTGGTTGGGTGGATGTGAGTCTCTCAAGAAACACCCAGTGGCTTCTAAAACTGTGAAGTCATACAGGAGGAGGTAACCTCCTTCCTGAGTCAGCTCTCAGCTTATGTCCCAGACAGGTGCCAGTGAGCATTGCACATCCTTTGAAGGTGCAGCTGAAGAGGTTGGGTTTTTTTCCCCCACACATTGGATGAGATTTCCCAAGGTCACTTTGTGACAGCTGAGCATCCATGGTGCTTCAAAGCTTGGTGGGAATTGGGAACCAGTCTGCCATGAACAACTTCATGTACCAATCCAAAACAAATATGTAGGATAGGTGTAAGGCATAAGGAAGATTTGGTCCTGCTGTTGCCCACTGAGAAAAGGCAAGCAGTGCCTTCCCTCTTTAGTGTCATCCTGTCCCTCCTCTCCTCTTGTTATTCTAAAACCTGTATTCAGACCTGAGTCTTGGCTTGGCTGAGTCTTCATTTTCTTTCCCTCCCAGCAGTCATGTCACATCCAGATCCTGCTTTCCTGCAGAGCACAATGAAACATCTGCATTGCCTTCAGCCTGCACAGCCAAAATGTGGCCAGACTCTCTCCCACTCACACTTTCCTGACTGCTGCCTCTTCCTTCTGACTTGGCCATCGACCCCTTTGGTCTTTCTCAGATGTCTTTCAAAATTCAGCTGTTGGCACCTTTTTCCAGCACCCACTCAGTGTGAGCAAAATAACTCCTACACCCCTTTTTTGAAAACATCTTTAAAGCAAACAGAAAAACATTTTCAATTGTTATTATTTTTTTTTTATATAATCCTTCCCACATTGCTGGGAATTTGAGTGCTAAAACTTGAACAGCAAGTAACATTATACCTGGAAATGTCTCATCAGCCATTGGGGATTTTTGAGTGATGATGCCCTAAGCAAAGCCAGTCCAGTTCTGCAGAGCCTTGATGAGGAGCACTGGAGCAGAGGGAGCAGCAGGAGAATGTGACCTTCCTCTAGTAAAAGACGCAGAAAAAAATATGGAAACACAGGGGATGCATACAAAAATAGTGGGAACGTCCATCTTCCAACCATCTGGTGCCTTCTGAGGCTGCTCTCATTTCACTCTTCTTTGCTAAGGAACATGGATCAAATATTGCCCAGAATGGCTCATGGAAGAAGAGAAAATGGAGAATGAAGAAACACCCTGTGGAGATGGGCACAGGCCTAATGTTGGGACAAAGTGCTGTCCTGTGCCCCAGGTGAGACCCTAAAGCACCATTACTGATGGCCCCTCACCCGTTTGGTCAGTCCCAAAACTTCCCAGTGCACAGACTCCAAAGGAGGCTGGAATCTGTGTGCATCCCTGAGCTTCCCCCTCTGTCAGTGGGCAGCCTGGGCACCCTGGGGTGTGGGTGGAAACCTACAGCCTCAGACCTGTGTTTCCCACCTCCAGGATCAATGCCTCAAATCCCAGTCCAGAAGCACAGGGATGGGGTCACACCCCAGGCCAGCAACAGAGGTTGGATCCAACCTCTTCAACCTGACTCTTCTGGGAGAATGGCTCAGGAGAGAAGCTGCAAGGACCAAGGACAAAGTGTGTGTATGGCTGAAGCCCACCTAGAGGTTCATGTTTTGCAGAGGACTCAGACAAGGGAGTATATAATTTGATTGTCTTAATGAAACTACAAATTCCTTGATGCCCAGGTGAGGTGAGTCCCACATTTGAGAAAAAAATTCCAAAACCCTGTGTAGGCCCATAAGTTAATTTATATTTTATTTTCCTATCTGATCTTTCATACTAGAACACTTAAGAATACAGACTACATAGCAGGTTGGCCATTATCTGCTGGAGAAGAATTAGAAGTCTAGAAGAGTCCATCTAGCCTCTACTTTTCCAAACACTAAGGTTAGGTGTAAGCCTTGGGTCAGACCTGCAGTTGCTCTCAATTGACACAATTCTATCTACTTCAGGTTGTATAACCAGAGGATGACAATCTTTACCTCATGAGGACGTGAACCCTGTACACAAGAGCATGGAATGATTCTCCTGCTCGTTGCAGGGCCCACCCAAAACCACTACAAAGTGGTGACTCTCTCCAGCACACCTGTAGAAATATGAGGAAGAGGAAAAACCAAAACAAGCCCTGCAAAGGCGCAGCATCATCAGCCCTAAGACACAATCCAGGTACCATTTTCCTGCCATCCCAAGGGTATCAATGCTTAGTACCCAAGGACTTACATGGGGGTGAGGGATGAATGAGCTGTTCCTTCCCCTCCCTGATGCTGAGGTGGCTCTCCTGGGCCTTTAGTAAACCTGCCTCCCTGATGAGAAGAGGGTCATTGTAATGGAAGTATAGTGAGGCAATGGGCAAACACGTCTTCATATCCTGATCAGAAACCTCTGAAGTCCTATGAACAGTTTTAATTTTAAGAGTTTTGCTTTGCATTCTTCATTTGGCTCAGCTTTGTGTTGGTAAAGTAATTACTGTATTATCTCACCCTTGGCTTTCAGCCTTGTGTTATCATGCTGGGCAAGTCTTTGGGAACATCTTTAGCAGGATAACTATTTATAACTTGGCTGGAGCTGGAGCATTCTGTGGGACCTCTTATCTCTACTCTGAGACCATCTCTTACTTCTATGCTTGTTGCTGTAGAGCCAGAAAGCTCTTACGGAGACTTCTTTAGAGGGAGGGGGAAGAAAGTGCACACTGGCTGGAAACTGAAGGGAAAAAAACCATGAGAAGGATGGATGCAAAAGACAAAGTAGTGCCCAGTTTCTTGTAGGAACATGGGAGCCACACAGTTACAGTCTGGCCAGAAGGAAGGTAGCAGGTACACATGCAAAATCATTAAATCATCTTAATGATGTTTACTGCTTTTTAGGACACACTGTACTGGTTTGCAAAACTTGGCTTTCCTGTCTCAGATCTCTCACTCTTTCTTTGTTAAAAAACATCTCTACAACCTGCCTCCTTGTGCTTATTCAGGAGAGGCTGCCAGGCTGCCTGTTTGCTTTGCCCTCTGCTTCCCAGGGGGACCTCAGTACTGGCTCCTGCCCCAGCATGGTGCTGGAATTACATCTCTGGTAGGCGATAGCATCCCACGAGCATGCCAGACAGGATTTTGCAACGGAGAATAACTTCTGTCTCTTGATCACTCCTCGGTTTTCCTGGTTACCAGCAGTATAACATAGCAGTCATCTTTCATTTAAACCGCAGTGAGAGTGTGCTGTCAAAACCAGGCAGGCATCTGTGATCAAAATGCAGCCCTGGCTCATAAATCAGAGTTGCATGCTGACCACACATGAAAGCATGCTCCAGGATCCTGACTGGCTGCCTGGCTCATGAGAAGATGGTATTTCAAGGTGTGGTTGTTAATCTCTGAACCTTGGGATGGCTGGAGGGATGACATCTCCCCTGCCACCTTGCTACAGCTTTGACAAACAGGGGTGTGTGAGTGAGTGCTGTGTTACTACACACATGTGTGTGTCCTGGCAGATATTTCCCAGGGAGGAGGCAGGACAGGCTAAATTTGGTGCTGATCCTACCCCTTCTCTCAGCCCCCATCTGGGATATATAGGGAACTTCACAAAACTTTTCTCTTTTTTTAAACATTTTTTTGCATGTGCACAGATCTCCTAACAGCTGTGAGGGCTATTTTGCTTTCTGCAGTTTTTGATTACAAATACTTTAAAAGCAAATAAAATAAAGTGGTGGAGGTTTTCTTGTCTATCAGGTAACCAGAGAAACCAAGTTATTCCAAATAAACTGGTATATCCAGAAAATATAAATGGCAATCAATACTTGAATGGAAGTTGGGCATTTCCTTATCAGTCATGCCTTTGTAACATTATTGTCAGTGATAATATCCTACAGAGCAGGATTTGTCTGACAGTGCTCTTGGGTTTTGCAACAATAAAGAAAGAACTTGGACCTTAATCTCAGAAGCACAGATGAACTTTTATCTGGGCTTTGTTTTGACATTCCAGTGCAGGTCACAGTATGTCCCCAACATAATTTCTGCAACTAAATCAGCCTATAGGCATTTCTTCATTGATCAGAGGGAAAAATGCAGCTTGGTGGGGACCATGGGAGATATTCTGGCCTCACCTGAGGCAGGGCTAGCTTCAGAACCTGGACTGTACTGTGCTCCTGTGTCAACCACTGAGATGCTTTAGCTGGGCTCCCAGGAAAAAGTCCCCAATGTTTAAGAGGATCCCAAGGGAATACAAAATATTGTCCTGAGTTCTCTATTCAGTGAGGAGACAGGCTGATGGGGAGGGAGCTGGGGATAGGGATGGATCTCTGTTTGCCCTTCATGGGAGGGAGATACTTAAGTTCAGCAACTCCAAATGAGAGTTGACACACTGAACAAAGATTCAGGCAAGCAGCACTTCTAAGTAGTGTGTTGTCTCTGAAATCTCACCTTTCTTCAGATTTGTTGATGAGGCTGAGGATCTTGATTTTCTGTAGTCCATCTGAGAGTATGGAGACAGGGTTTTTTTCACAGCATGTGTTGCAAAACACCCCCAGGAAGCAGGAGATGCAAACTCTAGAATGTCTGGGGGTTTGAACCCACAGCTCCCACATCACAGGGTACACTCTGCCGGCTCCCAGGATGCTGGGACCAGACCAGGATTAAATAAGATGGAGCCCATGAATGCAGACCAGCAATGGGCTGGAGAGAGGTGGGATTTCTTAGGAAAGGAGAGTCCAGGAACTGCTTCTCAGCCAGTATAAGAGAGCCTGTGCATAAGCAGTGTCTGGGAGCTGGATGAAGGACAGCCACAGTGCTGGCCATGCTGGTGCTCCTCTGCCTGCTGTCCCACTGCCTGCAGAGAGCTCTGCTGCTGGGAAGTGAGCAAGGGAGCAGCTCCTCCTGGCACTGCTCCACCTTGCCAGAAGTGCCTGTAGGTTTCTGCCCCATGCTGCCTTCTGCTCTGTACACACAGCCCTGCAGACTAGCTCTGTGTGACTGCACATAGAGAGTGGGGGTATTTTTGGGACATTGCAGTAAAGCCAAGCCAAAATTATCCTCCCCCTCAAAAGCAAGTAGGTGAGCAAAAAAGGTTTAGGCATCTGCTAACGGGACAAGTGGTGAACAAGCATTGGAATATGTTAACAGATATAGAGAATTAATCTGAAACAAGTGCAGTGAGAACATCCTCATCCTAGGGCAAGCTGAGTCACCCTTCATGGTATGTTCACTTCTAAAGAGCTGCTACTGGTGGTTTTTTACAAAGACTAAAGGATCAATAGGTTACCTGCAGCAATGGCTTGCATCTATCTGTGATACTTTCTGTAGCATGTGTAACACATTTAACCCATCTATGCATGTTTATTACAGACAATAACCATCACATAAGCTTCTATAAACTACAACTGCACAGGGCCCTAGCATGCTTCAGCACAGCCTAACCTGGAGTGCCATCATCAATTTAAGTCATATTCACACTTCTCATGTGTGTTATCTGTATTAGGGATCAGGTCATCAGGGCTTCAGTCCTCACAAGGCAAAAGAAATGTCTAATTTTTTGGGGTTTTAAAGATTATATAAAGGGTCACCTTGGCTTTTCTGCACAGACTGTATCCCATTATTCCTGACTCTGTTTTGAATTACTTTTCCTGCACTGCAGGGAGGAAACTCTCACAAAATAAAAAGGGTTTTTTATTAAATGTCTATGCAGTGAAATACAGGTGCATTTATTGATAATATTGTTGTAGCCTTGATAGTTTAAGGACCTAGACAAGGCATGCTTTACAGACAGAGGCAATACTTTTATTGAGTCAACTTTCTAGTCTTTACATATTTTTCTGCAGTTGGGAAAGGGGATCAGTTCACAGGCAGGCACAGAAGCCTTTCTCCAAGTCCCTGTTTGCTTTGCTCCTCTGGTCAGGACACATGCCAGGGCATGTTGCCAGGAGCCTGGGTGCATGCTGCAGTCATGTCTACGGCACAGCATTGCTTTTCACCCACACCTGCTTGACAGGCTCATAAGGAACTGTCCTGTGTTTTGAAAAAGGAAAAGAGTGTTTCCACCAAAACTGCACCTTGACAGCAGAGGACAGGCCAGCCGGGGTCCGAGGGCAATGGTGAGGGACAGGGCAGTGCCCTCCCCAGCGTGGCACTGTCCTGCAGCACCCAGCCAGAAGAGCAGGGCAAGGATGGGGGTGGTGACCAGGGGGCACAGCCCAGCACTGTCTGTCCCTGGCTGCACACAGCTGGTGGAAACACAGCCACAACTTCCTGATGCTCCGGCAGCCCTGAGAGCTTTGGCCTCTTGCTGAGCTGGACTGCCCCAGCTCAGCTGTCCCAGCACAGGCCAGCAGGATCCAGCACTGCTCAGAGCCCAGAAGAGCCTTGTGCTAGTGTCATTCTGCAGCACAGCAGCAGCAAGTGAAAATATCCTGCTCTCTCTGTGAACTGCAGCACACCCATAGCAGCATTTTGTGTAGGTGTAGGAGGGATGTGCAAACACTGTCCTCCTTCTGGGCTTGCTGGTTTTGGCTGTAGAGAGAGGCAGCCATTTGCCACATTTACTGCCCTGGAGAGAAAGGCAAGTCAAAAATAAGTGTCAGGTGTTGTTTGAAGTACCACCATTGTGCACGTGGTGTGGTTAGAGAGGCCTCAGCCCACGCTGAGTGCTGCTGCAGCAGCAAGCTCAGCATTGTCCCTGAACCCCAAGCAGCATCTCCCAGCCAGGACAGATGGGCTGGGCTGAGCGTGTCTGCACCCCTGTAAGCCACAGCTTCCACACAGCCCCGGTCACAGCTGTCATAGTGTGGAGATCAAAGCTGAAAAAGCTCAAGAAGCGCTTCCAGTGGTTTACAGATAAACCACTCTCAGAGAGGATTAAGGGAGACAATTGTAACTTGTATTGTATGAGCCAGGAGCTGACTTGGTTTGAAAAAGTTTGTCAGTGGGTAACTTCCCACCACAGACTGCTGTCAACTTGTGTAATGCTGAGTCTGATCATGCAGAGGTGCCTTGACAGGTCTGTGCAATGTTATTTTTCAACTCATTACTCAATGTTGCAGCTGAATCCATCAAACCAAAGGTGATTTTACTGCCTTTTGGATAAGCAAGTCAGTGTTTATTCAAAAGGCAGGCGCTTCAGTACAGCTGCTATCAGCCCTTTCACTGAGCCAGACTCAAAAATGAAATGTTTCTTCTCAGCAGATTGGAAAGGGCAGAGTCAGTATTTCCCCTGAGGATCTCAGGAGAGCTCAGCTCCAGGAGGTTGCTTCATTATGGTACTGCAAACAGATTCCAAGGCACACATGTCCATGTGTGTGCATGCCTGAATACCCACACACACAGGTCAGATTTTGCTTTTTTCCTTCCAATGCACTTGCTGAACAAAATGAGTATTTAGGGAATGATTCTTCTACACTTTTTGGAAATTTCAGCGTTGAGCAAGTTGAAATTTGACCTGTTGTCACCTCTTCATTACCTAAAGTGTTAAGTGTTCTCTTTGCCAGGCTGTCAGAAGTAGCATTAATAACAATCTCTTCCCTTGTGGACTGAGCTGGGGCAAGCTTTTGTTGTATTAGTTAGTAAGAAAATGCCTTGAATAGTTGATGATCTAAAAAACAAAATAGGAATGAAAAGTCCCCTATTTTCCAGATGTTCAGCTGTGGTTTAGACACACAGAAAATGAAACCCTCTCTATGCTGAAGTCAATGCTGAAGGCTGAGTAGGACTGCAGGTTTTATCCCAGCTGCTGAAACAAAATATGGAAAAATATTAAGGACCTGGACACATCTCCTTAAAAAGCTTGACCTTGGAAATCTGCACAGAGGCAGGCATGGAACATGTTTCTTGGGTCCCATATCTGTATATTAAAATCCTACCTTTTAGTTGGTAACTCCCAATGCTAAAAGAATATAAGTGGCAATAAAACAGTGGCCATGACATTGGGCTGAGCTATGCAATGAAAAAAGCTCCGTTCCTGGTTCTTTGATAAACTGTTCTAAGCAAGTGACAAATGCCTGGTCTCGACAAAGGAGAGAAGTATCTCATGCTGTGCTGTTGATGAAATGTTTGCAAGCCCTGTGCTGTTCCACTGCTTTCAGTACCCTTGTCTATGAATCCATTGCTTGCAGAGAGCTGTGGCTGGTGCCATCCCTCTCCAGATGGCTGGAAGACAGATGTTTGTGTGGGAGCAGTCATTTCAGCTTCCTAGAGAGTTGATGTAGAAGGATAGGTGATTCTGAGGCACAGCACATCTCAGCCAAAGGCTGGCAGTGAAAGTGAAAAGTGAAAGGGAAAATCTCTAAGCCTTATGCTTTTCCAGCTTCCATCACATGATTAGAGATTGAAATGAAGTAAAGAGGGACAGGAGGAAGACCCAGGGGAAGGAACTGACTAAACCATGACAAGATGCACAAGGCACTTGCTGCACCTCTTCCAGCTCCTGTTCTCTCCTCATGAAGAGACCTATATGAACACACACACACACACAGAATGAATGCTCCTTCATATAAGCCAGCTGCAAATGTCTTGCCTGCACTGGATTACTTTTTGATGTCTGCTTTAAAGGAAGGCTGTATGTGAGAGAGGATGATTGGAAATGGTTTGACCTTTCACCAGAGTCCAGCCCCAACACAAGCTGGAAGGGCTGCCATTTGATGACTCTCTAATTGTTTTCAGGAGACATAATGAGACAAAACCTATCAGCAATAAAAAAAAAAAAAAATAGAAAGGCAGAGGTGAAGGTGCTTGCCAGCTGGACTAGGAAGAGGCAGCTGTTGGCTATAAAATGGTTGCTTTGGGTCTTTTTCTTGCCAAACTTGGAGAGAAATCATAGGGTGCACAGAGAAAAAAGTCTTGTACTTCAAAAAATGAAGTTGAAAGTACTCTCAGGTTATGATCTCCTTTAAAGTGTTTTCTGCCGTTTTACAACTGAAGTATGCTGCTTACAAGTGGAAAGGTAAAATTAAGCTTTTCTCCAAAATTATTCATGATTGCAGGTTTTTCTGTTGCAGTAACCTCAACATTGATAACACAGAAAAATCCACCACAGTCCATCAAGAAGATTGTTTGCCTCCAGCCTATTTTCAGTCAATCTCTTCAGTTTCCCAAACATGAGACTGGACTCCCAGCTCTAAGATCTGTTACAGGCTGATGCCCTCACAAAAACCCCAAACTGCAATATGATTCCCCCAAAAAGTCTAAAAATCCAGTTCAAGTCCCACTATATAACATGTCAAAGTCCCAAATAATATCCTGCTCCCCAGACTAAAACAACAACAACCAACAAGCAAATGATCAAGCAGGATGATAATTTTTTGTATGATGTCATTGTTGAAGGAAATTTTTATCGGCAATCTGTAGTATCCTAAATTAATTTTTGCCACTCAAGTCCATAATTTTTTATTGCATATGACATGCTGACTCAAGACATCTCACTGTTCAACATAAAGCTTGCTCTGTCTTATTAGCCACGCAGCCCATAGGCAAAGCAGTCAGCGTGATGGACCCCGTGTGGCACAGAAATGTTCTGAATGAACAGAAACATCAGGAGGTGCATTCTTCTGCTCAGAATGAGCCTCAACAACAGCTGTTCACAGTTTCATGAAAAACTTCTTCCAGTTTGGGGCAATGCTAGCACCCCCTCCCCCACGCGCACACGCACTGTTGCTGTGCTGTTATCTGTTGATGTCTACTCAGGAGCTGAGAGGAATGATCTTAACACTGTTTGCCTTAAAATAATATATTTGTCCTAAAACGTATGTTTGGTGGGAGCACGTAAATTAAATTAAAGCCAATGTGAAAGAATTATAGATTTTTTTAAGGAAAAAAAGCACTCACCTTAAATACATCTTCTTATCTGCAGATCAGCCACAGTCGACCAAATCAAAATTTGACAGAGGTCAGAATGCCATACCCATGGTATAAAACATAATACCACAAATATGGATAATTTATTTTGATGGTGGACAGAAAAAAATTTAAATCTCTGTGCTATGGGATCTTCATTAAGCTTTTTGAATACCATGCATTCCAGTAGAAGAGAATTCTTTGCAATAAAGTGCTAGTGAAAAACAACTCAACTTCATCAGCTCTTGGACTCTCCATTAACGTGAACAAAGTAAGGTCACAGCAGCGAAGGCACTTTTGCTCTAGGGGCTGCTACCTGTTACCTCGTTATACACAAGCCAAAGTACACTTGATGACTCAGTGTAGACTTCAGTGAGAAATGTGCTGTTCATTTTCTGTGACCCTGTACAATGTTATTAATTCTTCTGTCCTCACAGCGGTTCAGTAATATGCATATGGATTTGAGATATGTGTGCTGAATGTGAAAGCAACATTGCTTTCAGATGGAGTAGTTGTGGGGATTTTTAAGCAAGAACAGGCTGCTCCAAGCAGAAAACATACTGAAAGAATCAGTTCTAAAACCAATATGAGACAGAAAAGTGTATCTTAATATAAAGACACATTGTTTATAATTTGTATGGCTAAAAAGAGAATGGAAAGCAACATCTGTGTCCTCTTTGCTAATTTGGTTTTACAAATGCACTCCAGCAGCACACACCACTTATTTTTGTGGAATAAGAACTGGTGCAGATCAAAAGAAGAATAGATAAATACTCTTCCATAATTGCAAGGTAGAAAGAAGGTAGAGAGGAAAGTTCTTCCCTATAATTATCCCCAAGCTTTCTGTCATTCCAGCAAAATTATTTATTGATGATATACATGTTGCTTACACAAGGGAAAAAAAAAAAAAAGGATTAAGGCATCAGGGAGAGACTAGATTGTTAATGGTTAATGGCTCAAACAATCAGCAGGGTGCAGAGGGGTGCACATCCACCACCAGAGCTGGGTGTTGAAAAAGATAAGAGAAGAGGCTGAGAAGAGGCAAATCCTTCAAAGCCAGGTAGTGCTTTTTATCATGCCAAAGTCCTTACACCAGTGGCTCAGCTATGAAAACTCCCCACCAGGGAAGTACCAGGATGTTCAGCCTGAAGGCATTCATCCCGTCTGGTGGGCCAAAATTGACTCAACTACATCTAACAGGCAGTAGTGGTGTCTTAGAAGGTGTCAGAGACTCCTGAAGTGTCCCGTGATCCACAGCATTACATCATCCAGTGTAAAACTCCCTAGAGGAGGTAACTGGGCATTCCCACTGAGCCAGAGCACAATAAAAAGCCACCAGACTTCAGACTTCAGGTTTTGTGGGTCTCCCCCACTCCTGACGGATCAAGACTTGGCACTAGTTGTAAAAGTGCATCTCTTCCATGAAAATGTATCTCAAGGAGTTGTTCTCAACCTTGGTAGCCTGGAAGAACCAAGATAGCATAGGGGCCCTGTAACCCCAGGACTTGGAGCTCTGGAATTTGTTTTGTCTTTCTGCCTAGGGAAAGGCCATGGGTCCCAGATGGATCAAGGCCACCATTTCAACCAATGCAGTCTGGTTGTGTGATCCATGGGTAGTGACTATGTACCTTTCCACTCCTATATTTTCTTTCCTTTCCCCAATATGTTTTCTTAAGTGATTTTTTTGGTGCTTTTATATTGTTTCAAACTAAAATGGTTACATTTCAAAATTTGCCAAGAACCTTGCTCTACCTTAATGCTATAAAGTTTGTAAGCAAAAGTTTGTTATTGGACTTCCCGAGAATTTTGTTGTTCCTCCTGCTCACTGTCTGTCCTTGACACTTCTCTGCTGACACCCTCCAGAAGCCACCCTGGGCTGGTGACTCATCTGACCTTCAGCCACTGTCCAGAGAGCCAGCCCAGCGTGGAGGCTGAGCCAGCAGCTGCCCCTGACCCTGCTCGGTGACCTGGGCTGAGCTGCTCTCCTGAGCTGGCTGATGGATGGGTGTTGTGGTCTGCTCACAGAAGTCTGCTGTGCCCTGATTGTGGGGAACTGAGTGCTGTGTTGGCATGGGTGTGCAAGCTTCAGGGGCACAGAAGGGAGACCTGAACACCATGGTCCCCTTCACTGACTTCTCTGTATATTTAAGAAGTGTTAGTAATGTGCTTAACTGGGAGCCATAAGACTTCTCCCTCCCTCCTCCCCAATATCAACAAATAGCTCATGGCATTGAAGTGAGACAAAAGCTTTGCCTTTGCTCTCCCTGTTGCTGTGGTAAATCATGCTGCCACGTTGCCATAGAAACGGCAGCTATCACAAATATCACTACATTGTGGCATCAGAGCAGCTCCAACAGCCAGGTCTTCCTTCTGGGGCCAGTCATCCTTCATCCAGCCCTGTCTTTCCAACTCTTCTACAACGTGCTGCAATTTTTGATGGAAAAAGAGAAATTCAAGTTTTATTTTTGGGAGTGGAGAGTTTTGTCAAGGAGGATTAATTGTGAAAACTCACACTTGTTAGCTCTCAAATACTCAGGTGGAGTAGAACAGCAGCCTATGGAGAGCTGAGACTTTGGTGATATAAATTGTTAAGTTTACTCACATTTGAAAGACAGTGAAGAGAAAACTAATTAATCGCAAGTTGATTTGAAATAATTTGTAAACAGCCTTGGTGGAGAGGACGGAGAGTTATTTTTCCTCAAATATTTATGAGAGATACAGATGGGTGGTGGGTGAGATTTTTAAGAGACATGCTATACTAATTTATATTCATCAGGGATTTTTGCATTTTCCATAGCAGAATTGGAAAGCATTAGAACATTTCCCTCCAATCCTGCAGCTCCCCTATGGACAAATATCTATTACTTTCTTTGAAAACCCATTATAACTTCAGTATTGTCCAAATAAAGGACATTGAGCTGTGTTTTAACTAAAATGAGCAGGTTGTCTGCTCTAGTGTAATGAAGAATATCTATTGGGATAGGTTTGTAAATTCAACACATTTCACTTACAAGAAAGGTTTGCAGAGTAGAAAAGACAACTCTAATTTTTAAATTTTTTTCAGGGAACAGTAACATGAGTTTTCAAAGACACATTTTATTATGAAAATGTCTGTCTTTTATTTCATTTATTCTGCTTTTGCTAGCCACATGGTTGAAGTTAAGAAAACAAACAGCAGATACTTTCCAGTGAGGAATGTTTACATTACATCTAGCTTATCTGTGCAAAGAATAATCTATGAACTCTCCCTGGCCTTTTGGATAAGCAAACATAAACCTCATTTCCCTTTATTGTCCACTCCACGTAATAACTAGCCTTTCCAGAGGGCTTCACCGAGGTTATTCAGTCCAGGACGGCTCCTGGGGATTTCCTTTAATGACTAAAGGGATCAGTGTGTGCATTATTGAGCGGTCATATTGCAGTTGTGATGGTCGAAGGATAAAGCACACAGGTTTGTAGGGAGAGGTATCATCTTGTATCAAGACCAATCAATATAGCTGGAAAAAGAGAAGTCTTCCAGCATGAGTCTTCCCTTGTATCTCTGGAGGTAAACCGATATGCTCCACAGGCTCATGCCTCCAACCCCACAGTCCCATCTCTTTTTTGTGAGCATTCATGCAAATCCTCTGTGAGCTAAAACAGCTCAGGAACTGGTAAAGAGCTAATCCAACAAAAGGCAGTGGATTTTTGGGGTGGGTCAACAATCTGAATTGGCTGTTTGCAGGGTGACACTTGGTGCCGTAGGTGCAGAAGCAAGGGAGAAGATGGAAAAACAGAGACAGGACGCCCTTTTTGGTGACCATGAGATGTATAATTGTTGCAGTTTTCTCATTTGATGAGAGGTGAGGCTCTGGTTTGGACATTTCAAATATTTCTTTAACTTCTTTAACTTTTCTCACATGACATTCTTCAAAAAAGAGCAATCAGCCTAACCAACGAAAGGATACACTTAAGCTTTCCAGAGCAATCCAGAGGGGGATGATGCTGTTAACACCTTTTATCAGAGCCTTTGCAACACTTCCCTGTGTTGGGAACAGCCCCTGCTCTTTCTGGCAGGTAGGCACTGAGACTCTGGCTTTCTCAGGGCGCTCACAGAGCTGTTGCCAACACCAGCCAAAATAAGATTCCTTGTTACTGATCATGCCCTTATCTCTATAAAGACATGCAATATGAAATAGCTTGAGCATCATGTTCTTAGTGTGAGGGTCTCTTCCCTAGAACACCAAAGTTATTGAAATTGTTCACGCTTATTTAAGTGAGATTTGGATCCGGTCTCACACAGGTTGGCATTCAAAGCATGCTGAGGAATCTTGTCCTGCTGTAAAGATTAGAGGATTTAAAAGGCAAGGTAAAACTGTAAAATCTAAGCTGCAGGCTAAAACATGGCAAATGGCTCTATTTATTTTTTTTATTATACATTGTGGTATAAATCTTCATTGGAGTTATTAGATAATTTGTTTTAAGGAGATGTACAATTTTGATACAAAAAGTACAAGGATTAAGTATTTGTCACACTTATTCACGTTTAGTTATTTACTCAAACTGTAAAAAATTATCAATGTCTTCTTCTTAAATTTCTGCAGACTAGTAATGTATGTTTTGACAAAGCCAGCTAATAGCTGTGTATTTTTAAGAAGAAATATTTTTGAAGTAAATAAAGTTATGAGCTAAGAGGCTTAGAGCCCATGTATAGTTCTAAAGCCTCCTGTTTCATTCAGTCCATAAAACCACACTGTTTTATAGTCTCCCACATGAACACAACATGAACACAAGCTGACTGGACTGAGGTGCTTGACTGTGTTATGAGCACGAAATGCCTCACCCTTATCTCATGTTTTGGCTGCTTTCACTTGCTACAAACTTCATGGTGGTTCCTTTGAAAGCTGCTCTCTTTCAGTGACTCACTTGGAAATTATGGGGGGGCTAAATGTTCTGTTATTAAAGAGAGAAAAGTAAAGATGCTTCACTGTTCTCTGATTTAAGTAGGTTTATGCAGCTACTATCAGCAGTCAAGATTATTTGTCAGTAAAGGCATGGTTCCAGGCTTTTACCTTCATATTTCTCTGTCAGAAACCTTCCTGAGAAATCTCTTTCCTAGGAAATATTATTTTGTTCACTCAGGTTTCCAATGTGAGCTTTGTGCTATAGAGAGACAGACTGCTGTCTTCCTGGGCAAGAAGCAGCTTTGGGATGTTCAGGGAGAAGTGGCAGCAGCCCAGATTTCTTGTGTAGCCTGTGAATGGATCAGTCCTGCAGCCTGTTCTGGAGCTCAGCTGCCTGTGATGGCTCTTGCATGGGTGTAAGCACACCCACGCCACCCTGACCCACACAGCACAGATGCTGTGTGCTCCCACGCTGCAAGCCACACTGCAAGCCATGGAGCAAGCCATTGCCATGAAATTTTAGTCCTAGTGAAAGGCCAGGTCCTGTTGGCCACAGTGAGGTAGCAGGAGAAGCGAATGGTGTGTCCCTTCAAAGGCAGGGGTATGTTACACAAAAATCAGGCCAGGTCTTCTAAGCAAGCAATTCCTCATACTAGAGAGGAAGGCAGCTCTTCTCCCCCGAGTCATTGACAATCTGAAGTGAAAGCAAATTTCTCATCCCAAATCATAATATAGGAGAATAAGGTGAATGAGCAAACCCAGGGTTCTGAGATACAGCGAAATACCCGCACTGAAACACGGCACCAAAGTATCACCAATCTCCAGGGAAGGAAACCCTGCTCCCTACTCTTCCTGCAGACAAGTCTTGTACTTAGAGAGTGAAAATATTCTCCTTGACCCCCATTTTCTTACTGGCCACCCCTAAGTACTGAAAGGGCCCAATTTGACCCTCTTTGCAGCCTTCCATTCTCCAGACCGAGAAAACGAAACTCTCTCATCCTGTCCTCACTGGAGAGGTGCTCCAGCCCTCTGATCAACTCTGAGACCTCCTCTGGATTCACTGCAACAGGTCCACATCCCTCTTGTGCTGGGGGCCCCAGATCTGAGCACACCATTCCAGGTGGGGTGTCACTAGAGCAGAGGAAGGGAATCCTCTCCCTCGACCTCCTGGCCAGTCTGCTTTTCAGGCAGCCCAGCCATGTTTCTGCCAGCATTCATCCTGCTATTCTGATTTCTCTCTCATTTATTGAGCCAGCATCTGAGAAACCTAGGTTAGGTTTTAGGGTTCACATCTTGGATTCAAGCCTTGCAGGCCCCCTGCAAGAAACGTGATATCCCAAAGCACCTGCTATGTGCCAGATGCTTGCAAGGCAGAAATGTCAAGGTCTCAAACACCCTGAATGGAAGAGGGCTTTCCAGCTTTCCACTCCTCAATGAGGAGCACCTTGTAGTATTTCCTAGGTCTTGCCCTTTGCATTAGCAGGTGCCCTGACCAGGCCTTCCAGAAAGTGCTCAAAGCCGTATTGGAAACTAAGACGTTCCCTGGAGGGCTTGCTGTACATGAGGGCAAGTCTTCTCCATAACTGGCAGCACCTGGAAAGGAACCTTCAGATGTCCCGAGTCAAACCAGCTCAATCAGGGGATGCAGACTGGTTAGCTTACCTTGGACCCAACTCCTTATCATACTCAGTTTTTCAGACTTTTCGGATTTTTTTCTGATCCACCCTGGGAAACTGAACTACATCGTGCCTTTGGGAAGGTCTGTGTTGGGTCAATGCTCTGGAGAGAGACTGTAGCAGTGAGGTGCTCTGTGCATCCTAAAGAAAATAATGCAGTTTTGCAACTCGAGTGAATCACCACGCCAATTTCTGATACAGACCTCCCCAGCACTCCTAAATCTGTACACAGTATGGAGGAGGTTGAATGTCACCTCAGAGGACCTCTCAGAATTAGCACTCTTGTGCCAGAGAATTTTAAAAAACATACATTTTCCTAGATTTAATGCCAAATTCTGTACCTTTGCTGAATTTTACAATTTAATCTTCTCTTGAACACCTTTTTCACCATTTCTGAGACTGAAAGCTGCTTAGTCACCTCTGTTGCAAGACCTTTTGCACCTAATTTCCTCACATTTTCTACAAAAATAAAATTTAAAGACCTTAGAGAAAACTGATGCTTCCTAGGTAATAAAATCTAGGCATCCAGTGGTTTATTCCTTGTCCACAGATTCCTTGTAGGGTCTGCAGGCACTTATAACACCAAGACTCGTTTCACTGCCTTCCTTAAATGTGCTCCCAGTACTTCCAACACTCCTGTCACACCACCACATATTGCTCTGGGCAATCACCACCATGGAAGAGTACCTGCTAGTATCCAGGTCTGTCTTGATAACATAATTCCTTTTTTCCTCCTGCATTTGATGTTTGCCCTTGCTTGACTGAGTTTGTATGTCAGGGGATTCTGTTTTCCATCGGATATTCTGGGGAGGATAATATTCTAACTGACACTGCACTACTTTCCTGTTGCTGATTTCTTTCCCATGCACTGGGGAGAACATAATCTTAAGATGAGCATTTGACTTGTGCTGTTCATTTAGAGCATTGGTTGTTGGAGCAAAGATCAGAGAAATACAAAAATAACCATTTTCCTCTGCAGGGCACTGGAACTCGTGGTCTGAGCTAGAGGAATGATCCCAGAAACAGCTGTGGCACGAGGCTCTTCACAGGGCCCAGCTGACTCTGACTTCTCCCTTGTCCCACAACAGTGACAAGTAGCAGCCAGTCTGGACTGAAAAATGTTAGGGACCTGCTCTTTATCATTCCTTTGTTCTGTGGGCTGGTTCATGGGAAAAAGGGGGGAAGCATCATCAGTATTTTCCAGTGGATGTGAATTTAGCAGGAGCAGGGCTCAAGTGAGGATCCAGCCTTTCATCAAAAGCACAACACTCCCACCAACTTAGCCCCACAGGTAACCCATGTAAAGAAAAAAAATTGAAATTTAATCTCACTTTCTTTCTCTCTGTAAGCAAGCGGATAAAGTTAATTTCTTTCTTTTCCTTGCAGTATCTTCTGACTGAAATACTTGCATTCTGTAAGTCTTTGCTGGAACAAAATCTGCACATTTGTTCAGCTTGGACTCCAAAATTCTACATAATGTTATTTGGATTCTCCTCGGTTACACAGGTTTGGCACTGGCTATGCTGGAGTGATGTCAATCAAAGTGGAAAAGTCATCTCACTTTATTATTTCTCCATCCTTGACTGTCTTTCTCTGCAGTTTATTCCTTTGCAATTATATAGAGATCTGTCACATGATTACTAGGTGGCATAACTAAGTTAAGCAGTTAATAATCACTTAAATTTCCTTGTTATGAAATTCCATGCAGAAAAGAGAAGGTATAGCAAAAGTTTATTTGGAAAAGCAAATGTTCCAGGTTGGTATATTCATTAAGGACTGCCTAATAGTCAGGTTCTTGGCACATTATTGTTGTAACTTTTCCCAGCAAGACAGAGGAATTGGCAAAGCAATCATCAAAGCACATAAGCATATGTCTTAAGTAGATGCTTTAAGTTAATCATATGGCCAAGTACTTTGCTGAACTGAGAGCTCTCTATTACACAGTGACTGCTTCCAGAGGTCTGGCCCACAGACAAGGAGGTGTAGGATTGACAAAAGGAAAGGCAAACTTGAAATTATATGATAACTACCTCTGCTCCAGAAAATATACAGTCTTAGTGATGTAATGAAGCACAAATTTAAATTTAAAAAAAATTATTTTACTAGTCAAGACCTATCCACAGCCTTGTAGTCAGCCCATAACCGTGGAAGGACATCCATGAAAAACAGGCAGAGGCCACAGAAAGAGGGTAGGGGCAGGCAAAGGTGATTTCTGGGAGATGAGGACAAATGACACGTCAAGGCCGATGCCACTGGCAAACCATAAAGGATGGTTGCTGTAAGAAGATGAGAGGCATGGATGAAACAGAAGTACAATTCTGGTAGAAGGAGAAGCTTTAAGCAACAGAGATTGGAAGAGTAAAGACCTATGAACAATTAACTTCTTGCAACCCTTCTGATTTGACTTGTTATAAGCATGGCTTGACATAAATGGGCTGTTATACTAGCAGTGATTGAGGGCACTGTGCCTGCATCCTCTTCCACAGCTCACCTGATCTACATAATCATCTCCACACCATTTGTGAACATGTACAAAGAGGCATTTTGCTCCGTTTCCTTATCCAGGGATACTTTTAAATTCTGTGCTTCTATCTATTGCTCAAAACTGATTCTTTAGCCTATGAGCCTGGCCTGTGATGCTATTATCACAAGAGTGTTTGAAGTGTTTTTCCAAATAAAGGACAGGCACAGACTTTTAAAAACACTTAAAGGACTGTTGTTCCATGAAACCTGAAGTCTCAAGATAACAAAGAGATAAGGCACTGATTGGAAGATTCTTCTGCACTTTCTGATAGGAGTGTCAGGAAGACAGAAATTAGCTCTAAAATGGCTTTAATGACAACGTAATTTTCCAAGAAAACAAACATCATTTTCCACGCAAAGTTCAGGGAGTGCAGGTTTGTAGTGGAAGTCAACTTTGTTTTTAATTTGCAAACAAAATACTCAGTAAATATCAGCATCTAATCATGCTATTTTGCAGTAACAAAGTTCTTTCTATAATGGCTCCCATGGCAGGCATGCATTATGAGAAAGAAATAAATTTGAAACAAATTATCACCTCAAAAAAACATAACAGCAAGAGTGAGGACTGCTTTTGTTCAAATGTATTTTCTGTTTTGGGATGTGTGAATTATTAATCATCACTGTACAGGGAAGTGACTTCTTCCACTCCAAAAAAAGACTAAAGTTAAAACAAGGTGGGCTCTGATTCTTATCCTAAACACATGAATTTAAGAGGAGAGTGTCTCCTCTGCCTTCAGCATAGTCTTTCTGTATTTAAGCAATTTAGACAAGTATAAACGAGATCAGCATACCTTTCAGACACCTGCAAGGAAAACGTTCAAGTAGCAAAACATCATTTCCATGCAGTTCCAGTAAGTGCATTATGTTGGTAATTTAATGACTAATTGCAAAATCTATTATCTTGGAGATGAAAAGATTTTGGGAGATTTAAGATCAGATTTCAAGTTTAAGAAAAGCAGGAAACAAAAAAGAATAATAAACCAAATACTGGAAAACACATGCATGACTCAAAGTCCTGCAATAGAAACAGCTGTAACTCCATACACATTAACATGATTACAAACAATTACATGATATGTGGGAAAGCCGAGCTCTGTATCAAATGGAATTAAAAAGTTTCAGAGAGCAATTGAAAATGAAAAGGACAAAGAAGCATGTACCTCGCTTTGCCAAAACTGAGCAGCAGATGCCTAGGAGGCTGCAGCAGTAACACTGACCAGGCAGAACAGCAACATCTGGACAAGGCTCGGAGGCCCAGCATCTTCCAAAGCCATCCATCAGAACTGCCAGGTGTGCCAAGGGTCTCAGGCACTGGAATGAGGCAACTTACTCAGCAGCGTACAGATAAAGGAGTAGGGGCACAGCATCGCAGGAAAACATGGAGAGCAAACTCTTATGTTAGAGGTGGAGGAGCTTATAAATATTGTTACAGGGACCTGGCTGTGTGAGCAACACGTGGTTGCACAGTGGGACCAGACAGTGACTCTTGCTGGGTAAAATCTGCCTCTGAAGAAAAGGCCAGTTTGTTTTGAAGACTCGAGTCGGACAGAAATAATGGAAAAGCCTTCTAGTGGCTTCTCTCAATGGACTAAATTTAGCCTCCTGCGCCTACCCGAACGACTAGAAGCAGAAATTGAATACTTGGGGCAAGAAAAAGCATGCTGAGCTAATTTAGAACCATTTTTCAAATAAGCTTCTGGGCTAGTGGCTGGTATTGGACTTGATGATCCTTGTGGGCCCTTTCCAACTCTGGGTATTCTACGATTCTAGGCTTCATGAACATTTTGGTAAGTTTGAAGTATTTTCCTTTTTATCTCAGTCTCAGAAAGGAAAATAATCTCCAGTTTTCTAGACTGTACATAACAGCTTCAAGTGCCCAGAAGGCATAGAAACATGCAAATCCTTGGCCTGTCTGGGAAAAAAAGTGTCCTGAGAGCAGTCACTGAAATGCTGGAAACCATGAGCCATTAGTGGTATTGGCATAGATACATGTAATGTAAACTGGCAGCACAGACTCAAAACATTAATACCCAAGCACAATTAACACTGCACACTTGTAAGTACAACGAAATGCCAAATAACTGCTTTGCAAAGAATGGTAAAATATGATGAAATAGAGAAAAGCAGATGATAAACACTTTAAGGAAGAGAAAAGTTGTTTTGGTGCCTCCATTTTCTTCTGGTCTTGTTGACCTACTTCTAGAGATATACACCTCTTATGCACACAGCTTATGTGCACAGCTTATCCCTTATAATACATCAGTGTGTTAACTTAAATGATGCCAGTGCTTTGGAATCAGAAAATCAAGGATGATAGCAGATCTGTTGTGCAATGCTCACAGGCAAGGGAAGGATAGACACCAGCTAATTCAAGAAGACCACAAAAGACTAGCCCAAAGAAAGTGCATTTCATTTGGAATGAAGGTAGCATGCCCTTACCCAGTGGGACATGAAGCAGATCCCAGAACTGCTCTTACTACACCACCACCATTTCGTACAAGATTAACATTTGCACACGCAGAGATCATTAGGACAGGAAAGGTTTTCTATATATGCAAATCTTACCTCTGTCATAGACTCCAGGGCATGATGTTAGTCATCCCTGCAGTAAACTCTAATCATTCAGGGCTATAATTAGACAAGCAGGCAAAGGTGGGCCAAATATGCCTTTTAGGAAAATCAAACCCAGTCTCTCGGCCATTCAGGTCAACCAAACCAGGGTGGGAGGCACTGGGAAGGGCAGAAGTGAGATTGGGCACTCACACATGCTGGAAAGCACAAAGATTCCTTCTGCTGCTTCTCTTCCTTCTACGCCAGCTCCTTTGTAACCATTGCTCCTTCCCACAGCCATAATCCTGCCTCCATAGGACCCTTAAGCCTGCATCTATTATCCTGCTCCTAGAGGCTGTTTGGAAATGTTTCCTCCACACCCCACCCTGGGAGAGGAGGGGATAAGCATCCTGCTCTTACTCTCCACAATGAACAGGAGAAAACCAAAAGGGAAAGGAGAAAATGAAAAAGTCTGAACATCTCTAGTCTAAATGATCAAGGAAGACAAAAAGAGCATGGGAAAAAGTAATGTGAATTCCATCTGTAAATGGGAAACTAAAAGCAGAGGTGAGGTCCCAAGAAGGCTGGTGGAGGAACCAGAATGGCAATCCATCTCTCCTAAAAGTGATGCAGTGTCGAGCTTAAATCTTATTTGCAATAGTTAAGATTTTAGACAAAGAAATTAAGTATGTGTCTTAGAACCAGCATTCAGCAGGTGGTTCAGCCATGTTTTTAAAGCTTTTCTAATTTCCTTCTTTTATCAGATTTCCTACATCTAATGTCAGATATTTACTGAGATCTAATAATTTTCCTTTCTGTATTTCTCAGTCCATGTAGCTATCAAGTATAAGGACCTGTATTTTACTAAAATACCTGGAGTTACTGAGGCTTTTTTCCAATATTGTCTGTTCTCTTTGTCTTATCCTTGTGCTTTTCTAGTCTCACTATGTGAAAGCAAATACAAAATTAATATCCACAGCCAAATTGAGGTGCAATCCGTGAATACAAACCTAGAGAGGGATAAGCAGAAACTCCCTCTGCTGTCATGCATGGCATTCATTTCTCTGTTAATTAATGCCTCTTTTCCCTTAGGATTGGTTTGTCCATTGATAATTTCTCAAAACAGCTCATTATTTTGTCCAACTGATTATATTGTTGCTTTATAAAAGGCATTTATTATTTTTCATCTTAAGAATTATTTTTATGGCCTCAGTGTAGAGACAAGATGTTTTGCTCTTGTTCTTCCTGAAGGGCTTGTATTTTAATCAATTCACAACATAATTGCAGTGTTTTATATAAACACCAACCTAAAATTTAGATCTTAACTAGAATATTCTCCATTTATCCAGTTAAGTGCTTCAGTGTTTCCCAATACTTTTGTGTTTGACCATCTAATGTTGCTTAAGGTATTTTCATAGGGCAGAGCTATTTTCCTGGATAGAGAACTGAAGCAAAGTGGGAGAGTTCATCAAAAGAACAAACAGATCCAGATTTGCACTACTGATGGGGGTTGAGCTTGTCTCCCCACACAGCCAGCCCAGGATGCTCCCAGGTTTCTTGTGCCAGCACCAGCTCCAACCCAGTGCAGCCAGCCAGGCTCAGCAGTCACTGAATTACAGCTGCTTTTCCCCGGGTGTCAGGGCCACACGTTTCTACCTGATAAATCCTTTTATTGCATAAAGCATGGATGGGGCTTTGAGCAGTCTGATCTACTCAAAGGTGTCCCTCCCTGCCCATGACAGGGATTTCGAACTAGATGATCTTTCAGCTTCTAAAATTCTGTCTTGTGAAGTGGTTGTCATTTGACAGGGATTCATTTTTTTCTATAGAATTTAGTTCAGCCTGCAAGATGTGGCACGCAATAAAATTCTTCTTCTAGAAGGATGCATGGTGCTCTCCTGGAGAAGTCTGCCAATTCATTTTGGATATTGGCAACAAGCTGGATCTTTCTCAAACAGGAACAGCTAGCAGCAATAGATCTCCTCTTTGTCATGAACAGGTACTATAAATTCTTAATCAGGTTACTAAACCTCTTTTCACTCTTTGACAGAACCAGTTGTGGACTTGACTATTTATTCTATTGCCAGAAGGAGGAAAGAGGAGCAAGATTACACAGCAGGGATCTCATGGTGTCCTCTCAGGATACCCCAGGACTGCAGTTGTGATTGTGTAGCTGGCACTACAGCCCTCTGCAATCTCAGCCCTATAGGAATGGGACTGGAAGAGCTTATCAGCAACACAGATTGAAATGTCAGGAATAGTTCAGCTGTTATAAAATGGCATAGGCTGGAAAATATATAGAAATTACAAAAAAGTAATTTAGGGTGAAAGGAAGTTCTTTTAAAAGGCTTCATGCTATCAAACTCTGAGAGAGAAAAGATCCTTAAATCCTTATGATGGCCTGCAGCCTGATAGTTTTCACTGCTCTTGGATTTCCAGATCGTTGTGATTAAGGAAAAAAATACCTTGGCTATCAGTACCTGGTTGCTCTTCTGGGATCCTATCTTGGCAGGAAGTAAGACAACCTTCCAAGACATGTTGTCCCTCCCCAAATACAACTAATTTTTGTTAGAAGACTAGCATCATCCCCATTTCATGCCTGCTTCAGGATAAGATTGCCCACTTCTAAGTGCTGATTGGAATCCCAGGAAGCCATCTGTTCAGGAGACATAGGTTTCCCAAAGTACACCAACCTGCCATTTAGCTCCATCCCAGACTCAGAGACAAGATTACAACAGATAACCAATTTGGGTTCCAGCTGGTGATACGAGGGAAGGGTTAATTACACCTCTGAGTACTCCTCGGTTTTGATAAGTATTAACTTACCAATAGCATGAAGGGTCATTTAAGGCATATTAAAAACACTGGGGAATAAAAGAGTTATTCAGTTGTGTTGGTTTAGAGTATTCCTGTGATGTTATTTCAGCTCTAACAGTAATAAATTTGTTATTTGTTTTTCATACTAATATGTTTCCATTTACTTGGCAAAAGTGATGACAACAAAAGTTCTGTCAAAAACTTACTGGATAACATGAAAAAGTGAATACAAGCAATAATGATTTGCTTAAATTATCTCCTCTGGCCTCCTTGGAGGTAATTTAGGATCACTGGGTTCTAGTATTGTGAAAAAGAGCCTTTGTAGAGTACCATATGGCTAAAAACATAATGAGTTTTACTGAAGTTCAGCAGAAGGTGTGTGTTTGTATGCAGTGACTAAGCATATGCAAGTAGGAGGCAATTACAGATGGCTGGAAATATGCTACTACTGCAGAACACATATGATGTTTTGCATCGCAGAGCAGAAAGCAGAAATGCTCCAAAGTACCAAGCTTGGCTACTAGCTAATACCATGATTCTGAATTTGTGTTATTTAGGGCCATGGCATCACACTCAGCAGCTGCACACCAGCAACAAAAAGTTGCTCACTTCTGCTTCCTAAATTGAAAACAAGTTAATGCAATCATGGAAAGTATGGAGAGGTAAGGAGAACACACAAAGTGGGAAACAGTGTGACACATCCAGTAAAAGCCCCATGAAAAACAAAGGTATGAATTGTGACACAGCCATGCTTAGAGCACTTAGGAAATTAAATTTCTTTACTACATGTGCCAGAGTGGTTAGCCTGCATTCTCTCCTCCATTTTGGGGTTGCCTTATGGATTTTTTACCATACTGCAGTTCTGAGATTGGTTTGGGCTGCTGCTGACTGTAAAATGTTAATTTGAGGAGCGTTCATTCTCTTAGGTAAACTACACGTGTGTATTTGCCACTTTACCTAAGCAGTTGCTGGTGCATTGAGATATCAGCCCTCACAGTATTTGCCAATTTTCACCCTAACTGGAGAGGGAGGTGTCCTGGAGAAGCTTATCAAGGGATTGCTTTGGAAGTGCTGAGTGGGAGCTGTCATAAAAGTGAGGTTTGTTGGAGAGGTCAGGGAAATAAACAAGTTGCAGTCCCTTCCCACCCATGCGAAGGAACAGAGACCTGGCATTGGATGACAGGTTTGTTTTTGGAAAAGAGGTATTTACAAAATAAACCCAAAACAACAACTTCAAAACCAAACCACAAACCACTCCCTATTCCACCCATTTATGTTTCAAACCAAAGAGCAATCCTACTGATGTCTACCAACTAATCCAAGGTGGGCTGAATGGAAAGAGACGCCCTGCTTTTAAGAGAAAATAAGTCCATAAAAGGATAGAAGGCATGACTAGGACCCACGCTACTGATCCCATCAGCTTCGCATTAGGCAAGAGAAAAGACAACAAGGCATTTTATAGAGATATGAAAATATATTTATATTCTAAATAAAAAATATTTTACGATACATTATGTATAATACAATACATTGTATTGTATAATATTATGGCATATTATACATAATTATGTTTTATATAAATGATATATATAATTTATATAAATTAGAGCTACTCACTTCTTTATTTTCCCCTCTAAGGTCTATTTAGCAACATTATTGTAGGGTCAGCAGGGCATAGAATTCTGCCTTTAAACCTCAAAATTGCATCAATGAGTGCAATTGCATCTTGAAAGTCTGGGAAAATGAAAAGAAGCAAGCATTTCCCACTTGGATATAGGAGGCAATATACATTAGCATACTCCGGCCAGAATTTGCATGTGCAGCAAAACCCTAAAAAATAAGTCAAACAGAGGCCTCTTCAGGGAAAGTTACATTAAGAGCATTCACACTTCCTCTGTTAGGGAATTAAGACCCGTATACAATGATGTAAAATAGGCTCATCCAGAGGACAAAAACGAAAACTCATTTTTTTGCTCTAAATTGCTCTCTGGTGACTTGATGGGAAGCACAGACTGACTTTCCCCCTGGTGGGCAGCATGAATGGCCCAAAGTGCCAGAGATGGTTATTCTGGTGGAACTGGTCACTGAAAACATCTCAGCTTGATCTTAAACAAGCTAACAAAGCTGTACTCCGAGCAAGTTGCGATCTGCCCCTCAGGGGCCCATGATCTGCACTGCCTTTTCCCTCTCCCATCTTCTGAGTGGCCATCAGTGATGGCTGTAGTGGGGCTGGCAGCACAGCTTCTAACACCCCTTCAGAGGGACTGAGAGAGAGAATCCCCAGCAGGATGAGCACCCCGCAATTCTGACTAAGAGAACAGAGCCCTTGCTGCAGCAAGGTGTGCTGAAGCTTCCTGGGGTGTGCAGTGCTGTCAGTCACGCAGACCAACGCTCCACTGCGAGGTAACTTGTGGTGGCTTGATGGGAACAACCTCTGCCAGCCTCTTGGAGCATGGCATAGGTGGACATGGGCTGGACCTCAGCCATCCCAGGGCGTGGGATGAATTGGAGAACAGAGTCACTCCAGGGTGGGCCAGAACAGCTCTTTCACTACTGCCAGCACCCAAAAACTGGGCATCTTTACTGTTGGTAAAAAATAGCACTAGAAAAACAGCTGGAAATGTATTTTACATTAAGGAGCTGATGGCCCTTTCCCCCCCCCCAGACATATGGTGACTAACTTATTGACTCCTGGAAGAACAAATCCTCCTGCAAAGAGGAAAAGTCAATGGTGCTAATTAGCAACAAAGTGGTATAATTGAATGAAAGTACTAGGAGAATCTTTGAATAAACTGATCCTTGAGGGCAGAGCCACAGTCTTTAAATCCTAAGCCAGTGAATGTATTAACGAAGAAAAACCATCGCAGAAATGGAGATAAAATTGATTGATTTATGGACTTTTTGGCCAGAAAATGCAACTACAGTTACAATGCTAGTGAGATTTAAGAAACAGAAGTTAGGCTAGAGGAAACTTCCAGCGGGTTTAAACAGAAAATTTATATCTCAAGAAATGATTTTCTGTCAACTACCAAAAAAATTCTTTCATGTTCTACTGAAGAAGCAGAGATATTTTTAGACTACATAAATTACTGTTTTTATAAGCTCAATTCTATTTTAGTAAATAATATATCAATATCTGTGTTGCTAACTATAGTCGAAGAATGAAAAGCATGTTTTTGTTCTGTTTTCTAAAGCATACTCATTTTTGTCTTTATAAGATCAAGCATGTTTATCAGCCTGATAGCAATCTTGACAGCAGAATCAAACTTATGAGTGCATTCTGAATCACTATAAAATTCATATTTACTGCTTTTTAAAATTACCTCAATAGCTTATGTTTTTTTTCCCACACTATCACCTAGCTTACTCAACTTAAAATGTTAACTATGACAGAATTATGAATGGATTAAGATGGTATCTCATTTTTGCTATGGTTTCTGTATGCCTCAGGAACAATATTCAGTGAGTTGTTGCAAGGATACTTTTCAGGAAAACAGATGCAAATGTTCTCATGATAGCAAGTCAAAAAGAAAGCTACATTCCTTATTCAAGTGGAGGGCTATTCTTCTGACACAAAGAAAGATGTGAAGAGCTACTCTGTACGGTGAGTTTGCTTTTTCAACTGAATTAACAAAGTAAAAATATATAATAATATAAATATTGTGCCAAAATAAAATATAAACCCCAAAAGTTCCAAAATACTGCTTTTCTGACTCTTGACTTAGGATTTTGATACATAGTCAAACCCAGTTTTAAGAAAACAGAAGTTGTTTTAGAAGTGCAGCGCTTGGGATTTGGCTGACAAGAGGGGATGCAGACTGAATGTGGTCGACAACTGCACTTCAGCCACAGGCACTTGACAAAGGCAGGAGGTATCTGTGGGTAAGGGAAAGGAGCACCACACATGCTCTTGAGGTCCTACATGCTCCACACCAAACTTAGAATGCTGTCTCTAAACATAAAACAAAACAAAGCAAAAGGACTTTAGAGATCTGGCCAGCAAGATAAGTACTCTTGGGAACTTTGCTATTTTCAAACAGACTTGTTTCTGACTTTGCATAGTATGAGAATTATATCATGTTGGCAACAGACTAACAGGAAAGAAGTAGATGGGAAGTTACTTCTCCTTGCTCTGTTTACTTGAAATTTGCTACCAAAAATAACTTTTAGAAATGTTTCTTCATGCAAAGCTATTTCTTTTACAAGGTCAGCAAACTATCTCGATGGTTATGTAACAGTCATACATATAATTTGATATGTTTCCCTAGTGCAGCACTGCCTAGCAGGTGAATGGCTATTACAAAAAATGTTGGGGGTTTTTTTCTGTTCTATTCAAATGAACTGAATACTGCAAGGGAAAAACTGAACACATCAAAATGTTGCTTACATTTTTTTTCATTTAAAATTACTGTATTTTAACAGATGAAGGAAAAGAATTATTGGTCTGTTTAGGTTTCAGAGTCACAGGACAGTTAAGGTTGGGAGTATCCTCTGGAGGTCATCTGGTCCAACACTGTTGCCCAAGCAGGGACACCTGGAGCCAGTTGCCCAGGATTGTGACTGGGTAGCTTTTGAGTATCACCATGGATGGAGACTTTACCAGCAGCTAGGGAACTTGTTCCACTGCACAGTCATCCACACATAGAAAAAGCATTCCAAAGTACAACATCTCAGCATTTAGGATAGTCTCATTTTAGCCCCGGTGTTGTATTTGAACAGGAACAGCTACCCACAGTGGGGGCTGCTGCTGCACAGAAAGCACAACCATACACTGTGGGGTTCAAGCAGCACCTAGTGGCTAATCTTAGGTAGGCAGCCATCCTATTTAGCTCTACTTTCCCTTAATATATTTAACATCAGGAAGTAAGGGGAGAGATGCATTCCATCAGTTTTGATAAAGATGATCCAAAACTGTGCTTGCTTTAAGAAAATCTTTACATATCACTACCTTTAGAGCCAACTAAAAGAAAAAAAACCCACTGTGCTAATCACACCTTAAAAACTGGAGCATATTTATCACTGGAGAAAGACTGAAGTATCTTCAGTCAAGGAATGAAGAAATAATTTTCAAATGCATCTTGCAAAGCACTTTATTTTCTATGCAAAAGAGCACCATGCCATTCCAGTAAGAGGAGATATCAAGTGCTCGCTCCACTTCTGCAGATAAGATACTTGGAGGCCCTGTGCACATGATCTTGTGCACAGTGATCATGAAACGTACCTCAGGGATGGGGAAGGTCATGGAGCAGATCACCATGTGTGCATCATGTGGCACATGCAGGAAACCAGGGGATCAGGCCCAACAAGCATGGATTTAGGAAAGGCAGGCCCTGCTTGACCAACCTGATCTCCGTATATTCTGACCCACTCAGTGGATAAGGGAAAGGCTGTGGATATTGTCTGTCTGGACTTTAGTAAAGCCTTTGACACCATTTCCCACAGCATTCTCCTGGACAAGCTGCTTGCTCATGGCTTGGACAGGTGCTGCTCACTGGATAAAAAACCAGCTGGATGGCCAAGTTCAGAGAGAGGTGATGAACACAGTTACATCCAGCTGGCAGCCGGTCACTAGGGGGGCTCCCCAGGGATCAGTACTGGGGCCACTGCTGTTGAATTCAAATTCCACACTCCTGTCTTTATCAGTGATTTGGGGAAAGGGATTGAGTGCCCTTAGCCAGCTTGCAGGTGACACTGAGTGTGACTGTTGATCTGCTGGAGGGCAGAAAGAGTTCGCAGAGGGAGCTGAACAGAGTGGATTGATGGGTTGAGGCCAATTATAAAAGGTTCAGCAAGGCCAGGTGCTGGGTCCTGCACTTGGATCACAGCTGAAAAAACCTGGGAGTGCTGGACAACAGCAGATGAACATGAGCCAGCAGTGCCCAGGTGGCCAAGAAGGCCAATGACATCCTGGCCTGGATCAGCACTGGTGTGGCCAGCAGGAGCAGGGCAGTGACTGTCTCCCTGTACTCAGCACTGGTGAGGCCCCACCTTGAATCCTGTGTCCTTCACTGCAATAACATTGAGGGGCTGGAGTGTGTCCAGAGAAGGGAAATGGAGCTGGGGAAGGGTCTGGAGCACAAAGCTGATGAGGGCTGGCTGTAGAAGGCTGGGGGTGTTTAGCCTGGAGAGGAGGACTTGCAGGGAAATACTGCTCTCTAGAACCGCCTTAAAGGAGGTTATAGTGAGGTGAGAGTCAGTCTCTTCTCCCAGATAAAAAGTGATAGGACAAAAGAAAATAGCCTTCAATTCCACTGGGGAGGTTTATATTGGTTATTAAGAAACATTTCCTCATGGAAATGGTTGTCAAGCATTGGAATAGACTACCCAGGCAAATGGTGGAATCACCATCCCTGAAAGTGTTCAGAAAATGTGTAGATTTTGTACTTAGGGACATGGATTGGAGTGGACTTGGCTGGGTTAATGGCTGGATCTCCATGATCTTTTGTAACCTAAACTTCATTATTATGTGATAAAGGCTCTTTGCCTAGAGTAACTTTATTGAAAGCTGCATCCTGTCAGGTATGTGACCAGCAAGCAAATCCTCGTAGATCTTGAAGGAATTATTGAAATTACTGTTCCTGGTTGCGTTTTGTAACATGCACTGCAACTACAGCACTGCAACAGGTTGTATGAGCATTACTAGACTGCTTCAGGGGAGTCAGCTTGAATTAATTGTTTGCCATTCAGCAATGGTTTAAGTTATTCCAGCAAATACAGCTATACAGCTCTTCCCCTTTTTGGAAGGTTGTAAAAGGTTTCCCAAGGAACATCTATAAATAAAGCTAAAGACTTGAGTTGATGCACCTGATAAAGGACAAATTGTGAGTGTGCTACACCTTTTACTGAAATAAAGCAAAACACACTTATCTGTTGATTCAAATAAAGGAAAACATCTTACAACTTTTCAACACCCAATTCAAAACACATTGCTCTAAGGTACTGAAACAGTGGGAGAGGCTTTACAACAGGAGGTAAAAATCAATTTGGGAAAAATCAATTTGCAAATTCTGATACCCACAGAAGCCATAGGAGGAATACATCACATTCCTCTGACCCAACCTGTAGTAAGATTGCCTGGGTCTAAACTCTCACCTATTTGTTAGTCCAATCTATTTTTGTTTGCCCACAAGCCTTCTGCAGTCAAAAGAAGACCCTTATAAAAGCAGTCTTCTGCTTCCACCTCCAGTACTGACCTTTTGTATGCACAGGTGATGCGGGTTTAACTTTAACCTTCAGTATTTCACAGAAGCTGGAAGGCCAGTTTTACAACTGATAATTAAAAATGAATGTACTTACCAAGTACTCCAAAGTTAGAAACCCTTAGCAGAAGGAAAATGGATACTTCACAAACAAATATCTACTGTCCCCTGGCTTGTCTAGCACATCAGCATCCATGGCACTTAAACCTCCTCCAGTCAAAATGCAAAATTACCTTTTCCCATGAGGAGATATACTGAAGAGAAATTGCCAGGAGCAACAAGGTCAGTTAGAACAGTGCCAGTGTACTACAATGAACATTTCCAAAGGCAAACAGACAAATCCAGACTTGTTTTCAGTTTAGGTTAAAGCAAGGGAAAATGTCAATGATTCATGTGCTGCTGAGTGGCATACCTTCAAGGACAATTTCTGTCTGATGTGTAAGAATAGAGAGACAGTCACTTGTAGAGTGAAACTTGCACCATTACCCAGCAGGGTTATGGTATGCAGTGGTCTGTTGCAGTTTTACCTGGTTTTTTCAACTTACACAGTGATGACTAACTGCTTAAGTGGTGGATGTTACATCTTCGTATTTCAATTTAATCAAGTGGTTCATTCTGTTCATTTCTAAAACCAGGGCTCTAGTATTGCTAAAAACAAACCCCAACAAAACCAAAAATGTCCCATAAGCAATGCTGCATTTCACAGATAGAGAAAATATGTATCTCTTAAAAAAACCCAGCTGTGTGATTCACTACATTCCATAAACAAGTAACATGGTATCTCAGAGGTCTCCCTTCCCCATTAGCCCTGACACCTCTATTACTCTCCTCCTTTATCCAGGAGCACCACAAACCTTTCTTTTCACCTCAATAATTCCCCTGTCCAATATCCCCTACTTCTTCTGTGAGATTCAACAGAAGTAATTTCTGTACCTCAGTAGTATCAGTGACTCTTCCACTAGGAAAGCTAAAGCAATTGCACATAATATATCCAAAAATGTATATTCTATTGTAGTACCAATATTTTAGTAATCATTGGAATGAATAAAAATGACATGAAAAGTTTTTACTCCATTTCAAAAGCTATAGTTTATAATCATAAATATCAGTGTTTTCATAAAAATCAGTGTGGATCCTCAACTTTTGAAGGGACTAAAGACCATAAAGAACTGCCTGAATGCCTATACACAGGTTATATCAGTTTAAATCTTCTTTAAGGAAATTTGCTTCAAATGATGCAAATATCTTTTCAGGAGTCAATTGGTTACATGGCCAGTTACACACATTTTTCATGTCACATGGAAGCCACATCTAAAGTAAGTACACACCTAATTTTGACTAGCTCTCAGCTTTAAAAATAAATGGCATCAAAGCTGCTGTTGCAAGTTTGCATTAGAATGAGTCTAAGAGCAATTCAGCATTAGAATAGCATATTGTTCATTAATATACCTGACACAAAGTATCAACAGTTTTGAGATGCCCTGAAACTCAAAGATTCTCCCCTTCTCAGTAATTGCCTTGACCAGACAGATTGAGAATCTTACTCTCTTGTTGGACTTCGGTTTTTTGGGGGGTTCTTTTTTGGCTTTTGTTGTTTTGGTTTGGTTTTGAACTTTAATTCTTGAATGAGAAGTATTCTTCTAGATAGGAGAAGGACGAAGATTGATTGCTGAGAAAAATAAAAAATGAGATTTACAATCTGCAGCCCCAGGGCTCTAAACACAAGGAGCCACTGAGACTGGCAGCCAGCAGGATGCTGCTGTGGGCACCTAACTCCTCCTGACACAAGAAAGGGAACAAAGATATTATCCATGTCACTTTGTGTGTTTTTCTTCTCGACAGAAAAATATTTCTATTTATTATAATTTTGTGGTAGAAAACAAAAATATTTTCATGACACAAAGTAATCTGTAGCTCTAGTTTGTTACAATCTGCAGACAGCCCAAGGGGTCTAATCTTAACAGAAACTGAAATATTAAATTCTGCCCATTTTCTGGCCACAGACTTTTAGTGAGTGATGTAGCACGAAAGATTAACACAAAATATGGATTTTTGAATAATTTTTAAAGGACAGATGAATGTTTTGACAAGATTTTATTGTGAAACATTGGATTTAGAAAAGGTACAAAATGTCAACGGTCAGATGTGTGCCAGTACAGGATTTCAATTCTCTATACATGTGGACAGCTGAACAGCTTCACTGCAGAACGTGGATTTGGACAAACTATCTAAAAGGGGGCTGCAATATTCACAGGCTTAAAATACATAAATACCTTGAGCCAAAATGGCCATTACTGGTCAATGCTAATCAACATCTGGAAACAGGCTAAACAGCACAATACAGTACAACAATCTCCTGGCAGATCCACGTTTAAAGAACATCAGTTTATTATGTCAATAATCTACAGCTCCAGAACACGATTCTCAGGACTGGCATTCAGTTGGCTAGTTAAGAAATTAATGTTAAAAATCAGATCATGTAAGAAAACCCACAGGGTATTTAATTAGAACTAATTAGAACTAAACACTCTGAAACCTCTAAAAATTCTTCTGACTGGGATTTATGAAGTCAATTACTTCTAATACAGAACTTCTGCTTGTCTCTTTAAAATGTCCCAACTGCAGCTTGAACCAATATCATTAAGTAATCTTAATTCAAACATTTAATTTTGCTATGCATTTCTGTATTTTAAAACTCATTTCACTGAGTATGGGTCACCATCAAAATGGGAAAAAATGACCTAAATATTAATTCTGAATTAATAAAAGTCATAAATTTGTATACTAAAAAAATTAATAACAACCCCAAAGATAGCAGCATTCTCTACCCTAGTTTAATATGTTTAAAGAGGAGCTTTCATAAATTTACAAAGTTGGTTTTAGGGTATAAAAATACACATATACTATATGAAGCAAGATAGCTTAAATTTTTTGTATTTTTCAGTAGTCTGTTGCTGCTGGAATTTATTTGAACTATTGAGAAAGTGTTCATAGTTCAGCACCTGGTTGAACAGCCAAGGGTCTATAGACTTTTGTTCTTCAATTAAAAATGTGTAGCTGTTTCTACACAATTAAGCTTGCAGAAATATCAACAGCTACCCTGTTACCAGTCAGTATACAGAGCTGACTTAAACCTTTACCCATGTAAGTCTACTTCCTTTTATGCTGATTCATAACTTACCTTCCTGAACAGATACCTTGGGGTATACTAAAAGATTGTTTAAAAGAAATTTCTGAATATGACTCATGTCCATTAGGAGCAGAGCTAACCTTAAACTGATGTAATTTAGAATGAAAATCCATTCAAAACATTAAAACCCACCCTATGACACCACATCCATTCCCTTAATAATTTCAAGACCATTAGTTTTGGATACTCTTTTCTCAGTGTGCATCTTCAGTGGGGGATGTGAATCTTGCGATTCATTAAGAAGAATCACCATAAGTTACAACCAAGTACGTTAACTCAGACAATGGGGAATGAATGCAATTAAACTTTGACTGTGTATCGCTAGCTAAGGATGTAACATTGGAATACAATGTCTGCTATGGAATTAAAATTAGTGCTGTGCCAAATGGGAAAAATGTATAAACAAACCACGAAACTCCGGTGTGGCAAAAAAAATTTTGTGTTTTGTTCAGGCAGTGTTTGGCATAAGCAGCACTAATAAAATTCTACACCTCACAGACACAAGCTACAAGGGTTATCTAAAGCCAATACTCACTGTCCATCAATCAGCTAGCCAGCTCTTAATGCTGCCTCGAGCACTGCACTAGCCACTTTGATCTTTGTTTCAGATTCCTCTGTACACACATTTATATTTACATAAAACATTTATTAAACATGATTTTTAAAACATAAAAACCTTATGTACAAAATACCAACATTCCTATAAATAAACAGTTGGAGAAAGGCACTTGCAAGAAAAGTCTACAGTAAATCTTACAAAAACCACACTGCCTCTGTTACTGTACAATAGATAATCTTTCAGTCAGTCCCTATCACAAGAATGTAAAACACTAATTACTTGTTATAACTAAGAATATAACCGTTACAGTCGTATTTACACATACATATATGCCTCTTTTTAGTTCCACTTGAGAGCACCATGATTTCCATTCCAAATTTATATTCTCATACAAAGTAAAAGAACAGTTGCCAGAAACCAGTGTTCAGTGTCACTGCAGATCCAGGAACGTTTGGCTGACATCATTGTAGTTTAAAAGACTCGGTTGTTACTTTGTAAAAAGTACACCTAGTTTGTTATTGCATGTTGTCCTTTCAGAGAGAGCACTGCTATGTTCTCTATGCAATTGTTTAATACTATTGCTGGCAAAAGGTTTCCAATATCAAAAAAATAAAAACATTCTTCAAGCCAGTTGAAGTATTTCATCTGAACAGTAACTAAAAAATGCTGCATATTAATTATAAAAACATGTAGGAAACATGCCAACTAATCTGGTGTGCAAAAATATTTTTTCCACTACACAGGATTTTAAGGGCTTCACAGAATTACTCAAATGTACATTGAGTAGCAAACCCCACAAAGAACCAGTTCCTCAAGGAGATGTGAGGATACTCCCACTTTTATCAAACTTTTTACCCTTTGACAATGCTGCGACCTGTTTGAGCAGTTCTCTGTTTTTGGCCTGCAACACAGATTAAAAGAGTATGAGTTACTGAAATAGTAGTGTCATGCACTTTGCATTTATGAACAATTTATCAAAATGCACATGGTAAGAACATTCAGAGAAGGTAATGATCACTTTTCAAAGAACTGTGTATGTTTCTTGATATGCATATTTTCTCTTCAACCAAGAAAGTAATCACAGTCCCCATATTGCAATATTTAGTATATCCACTATTGCATTGAGTGTTTGCTCAGTCTGTGATTTGTAAGGCAACTAATTCAGGCTTTCCTCCTGATAAAGCATACTTTAATAAGAGACATCTAGCTGCCAATGTGTTAATGCTGAGGGCTTAAATCAGATCCATAGCCCAATGATAACTGATAAATTGTCAGAGAACAGACACAAAAAATAAACTTTGAGAAAGCACGTGAGGTAAGGCTTTACCTTTGAAAGTTCAAAGTGTGAGTTTAACTCATATGGAGACTGTTGACTCCAGACCTGCTGTACAATGCAACCAAAGTTAAGCACAGCAATGACCACTCATGAACTTGGTGCTACTGTATTGGAGCGAACAATCCTGAGTGAACATGCTGAACAGCCTGAATATATTGATTCCATCTGAAGTATTTCCCAAGCACTGATAAGCAATTACGCACCTGCAACTGTTCCACAGTTTCCTTGTGAGCTTTCTCCATACTGTTCATCTTTGTCCTCAAGTTAGACTCTTGGTACTGGAAATCAGCCTTCAATTCTGTCAACTGAAAAACACAGAACCTATGAAAATTCCCTGAACTGCTACAGGATACATCTTCTAGTCAATATATGAAATCTTTAGTGAAGGCTCAGGAATCTCAGGAAATGCTGTATTTATTTACTCTTGTAGTACTGACAGCTCAGCACTTGAGAAGCAGTTCAAAAAATCTGTATACCTCTTTTATATGCAGAAAGCAACTGTAGTCATATAACCATACTATTGGCACAGAATTTTGCATAAAATAGGCTAAACCTCAACAAAAAAACATTCAAATACAAGACTGGTAATTTACAGTTTGCTCTTCTTTCAGCTGTGAGAAGCTTACCACAATCTTCAGTTACATCTCTCAGTTATATAGTGTGGTAACACCCAAAAAATCTTTCCTACAAAGACAATAAAAAGGATGTTTTTGTGTCCTTGTGTGCTACATTTTGTCCTAAGCAGAAGGAAAAATATATACAATATATACATTCTAGATTTATTAAGAAATGAAGCCTCTTTGCTAGCAAAGATGCCTGCCAAAACAAACCAAAGCATACTCTCCTAAGTGACTACCAAGACTGCTATTGCCAACCTTAGTATGTGTTAAATCACACGTAGTGAAACAGATATTGTTCAAAAGAACAGTCAATCAAATGGCCAAGTGCAGGTATGTTGCTATGATGGTACATAACTCCCTGAACACACACTGCTGCTCAAGGCATGCACTTATGGCTGTGGTAGCCTACAGAGCATCCGGTGCAAACTCACATAGCTCACACTAAATATAAAGAAAACTAGTGGTAAACACAGTGAAGTATGCAACTAGGTGAGCAAACTACCTGTGAACATTCAGCAAACTGTGGTCCTGCCCTAATAATGAAGTCTCAGGGCCCCATGGTAATGTTGTGGTTTCTCATTACCTTTTTGTGCAGAAAGACAAACAAGGCTAACAATAAGAAAAAAATGCAAACAATAAGCATTGATAATGACACGGCTGATACCTTGACTCATATCAGAAAGTGATGAATAAGTATTATCTGTAAAGCTGGTGTACTGAGCTGTTTTTGTTGCCATGCTAAATTCAGAGGTTTTACTTTTGGAGCATTCAAAACTGTTCAAATGCTGTCCCTTCACAAATCTTGAGACACAACCTTAACAGCAATCTCAGTATGGCTCAGGCTTTTCACCCAGTACATCTCACAGTGAAAAAAAAATCTGCAGTATGTTCATTTGTTGTAATTTTTCAGCAATGCAAACACTGTCTTTTGTCCTCCCTGCAGCAGCTGAAAAAGTAAGTGACATTCTGAAAGTGAGGACTTCATGCCTGAAGGAGACCAAGTTCGAAGAACTCAAGTCAAATAGTTTTAGCAGTGGGGATATTAAATTCAATAGATGCTCTCCCTATGGAAACAGCACAACACGAGTCACTGCAGTGGTTATGCAGAAGTAGGTGACATTTTCTTACCTACCACTTTTGTTAGCTTTGCCCAGTAGATTGAGAATAAAAAGAGATAAGTGAATTTCCCACTAACTCATGATCTTCTCCTAGCTTTATAAGAGGGCCTAATGTCTGTCCTTTGAAGAAAATACCTAAAGAGAATCCATGACAGACTTTCACATTAAACACTTAAAGGCTTGAAATAGCAAGCACTTCCAACACCAGGTATATTTTAACAGTGACATAAACAAAAATAGGCTCAATATCCTTTACAAAACACAACTATGTGTAGAAATGAAGATACTGATCTATGGTTTAAAAGTGTAAGCATTTTCCTTTCAGTATGAATGAGTCTTTCTTAACCATCAATGTTTGGTAAGCCACCATGCATTCACAATCAAAATTTTACTTGAAAATATAATACATTTGTTTGGAATACAATTCCTTAACCTACTCAATCCTGAACAGACATTCTAGAGCCACTGTTACAGTGTCCTAAAAGCATCTAGTTATTCAGATGGCAGAGAAATAAAGCAAATGCAAATCAAAGTGTGTATTTGTTGTTATTTCCCTTTTCTTGTTAGTCATTAGTTTGTCTGAAGAGTGAATCTTCTATAAGAGTTTTGCCGCAGCCACTTGGGCCTGTTGATTCCAATTAACTTTTGTTGACTGACAGCCACTGAATCCAAGCTTTACTTCTAGTCTCTGACTACCCACAAAGACTTGACAACTCATAGTACACATACTTATCAATACTATAAAAACAAACCACTTAATTTTCATACACTGCAAATGGAAATTTGGACATCAACTCAATATGGCTAGTGTTGCTTTAGTTTAGAAGTAAGTAAAAACTATGCTAAACTCAGAATGGTTCCTACTCTTTGCCATGACTCAGTTTAGAGCATATTAAACATGCTCAAACTGTCTGGCACTTTATCCATGACCTGTGGCACAAAGCCTGAGTAACAGGCTAACTTCTTCATGGCTGAAGTGAGGTAAGATTAATTATTCTTTGACTTAGGAGACAAAATATATTCATGATACAAGAATGCAAAAGTTTTCCTTTAGATGTTAAGATCTGATTAGCTGCTATACAAAACAGTTGTATCTGACTGTTGTTGTATCTTATTGTTTTGACATTTCTAGGAGACGACAAAGCAGAAAACAAAATTATAAAGTTCTTATTAAGCAGGTGTAATTTTTTACCTTTTTATCTTTCTCTAAAATAGTCTGGTCTCTTTGCTGCAGAAGACGTTTAAGTGACATTACTTCTTCTTTCAGCTGACTTATGAGGACAAAGTTGTCAGTTCCTCCACTGTCTGCAGACTGATTTATAGAGCTACTAAAAGTGAAAACCAATAGTTACTTACAGCATCAAAAGAAAAAAGAAAAACACTTTTTAAAAACTTTCAAATTTGATAATTAATAATTCCATAAACATCCTTAAGGACTAATGCAAAAAAAGTATGTACCTGACAGAAATGGATGCAACTGGCAAATTACCTTACTAATGGCACACATTACATACACCTGCAGAAATATAATTCAGTATTAGCTTTGAGGGGGACAAATACCTTTTGACTGAAGCAGCCACTTTTAACTTTTATTCTGACCATCTGGCCAGAGACAGAATAAAGATTCAGTCTCCCACATTAAGGTTCAAAAGAATTCTCTAGATACTGGGTCAGCTTAAAGCAGCAGGTTCTACCCTGCATCTAACTGACAGAACAGTTTCCCAATGTGAGGGAACACCATTGGGTTGATAACTGTTACCTTGTGCATAATCTTTGTTTAATTTTGCCCCAAACAGCTTAAAAGCAGGAAAATAACTGCTAGTTTTCTGCTAATAAAGTAACTTAATTGACTGACAGCACTCAGATGCCACCCAATAATCCATCTGGCAGGACACAAGTTTCACACCCTCATTCTTCAGACACACAAAGAAAGGCAACTGGCCACAAATCAGTGCTCTCTTTGGTTGAAATGGCTCAGCTTTACAAAAATGTAACTTTACCTATCTCCATTTGATGGCTTGGATTCCAGTTTGGGTTTTTTCTTTGGAGTTTCATTCTGAATAGCTGCAGAGGATTTATGGCTGAAATCAAACAAAATGTAAACCTAAAGCCTCATACTATGCAACTCTCTAGTATCACCATTTGGTACATGTAAAAAAACTAACTCATGCTCCTAGGTGGAATGCTAGAGACTAGCCAGAAATGTAAGAAAAAAGAAATTCTTTAAATGAAAACTGCAAGACAAATGAAAAGAAAATTAATACATAATATCATATTTACCTCTGTTTCCATAGTCCCTGATCTTGTTCTGGACTCAGATTGCTGATTCTGAAATATGTGAAATGTACTTGGTAACTGATCAAAGACGCCATTATTTGTAAGTTTATGTGAATGGTATCTGTACTTGAGAAAAATCCTTCCCCCCTTCTTTCTTCCTAATATGGTGAGCATTTATGAATTTTCAGTTGGACACTGGAGTTCCTGACTATGCTTTAGTAGGTCAGGATGCTATAAAGTTTCTTCTTGGCTAAATATCTACACTATTACAAGTCACAAGGGGTAGACCTCAAGACTGATGGCTAAATGTTTTTGCTGATACCTCCCAATTTTTGTGAATTTTGTCTTGCTAATCTTGTACTCAGCAAGCTGGTCTAAAGCAGTTCTTCTGGGATTCCCATACTGCCATATGAATACTGCCTGAAATGGTGCTCATTTGGTGCCAGAAGAGTAAAGTTAAGTTCTGGATCCCTGAAAATAACTGCTTCTCAGGTGTCACTGATTGCTTTCAATAGTTTCAAAAGGAACTAATAATGAACACTGATATAACAATGGTAGAATGAAGAAGATTGCACTGAGTGAAATAGCTCCAATAATCTGTATTTCTACCTCATTGTCTCTATTGTCTAATCTTAACAATAACTGAAATGGACAGGGAAAAGGAGTCATATTAATTGGACCAGAAGCAATGGACCTGTGGCAGTCGACAGAAAAAAGGTGGGAAACCAGGAGCATTGTCATGTGTATTGATATGAGTACTGCTGTAACTCTTGAGTATATCAGAAGCTCTGTCCTGTAGTAAAGAGTTTATTTTTTTTATTTAATCCCTACTGTACCTGTGCCAAATGCATTAAATTAGATTTAACTTTCTGTAATTCAATTTTCAGCAGAGATTTGAAAGAAAAGGAACAGTACAGTAACTCAATGCATAGACGAGAAAAATTTTTTTCTTCAAATTCCTAAAATGCCAAATATTTTTGATTTTTTAAAGTGAAAGTATGGGCCTTTCTCTTTTACTCATTACCAATATAATTTCATCTTATTTTGCTTCTATCTTTAAGTCACACTTACATAGGCAAGTTTCAGACAAGATGAAAAATTATAAGCTTTCCTTCTAAGCTTCACTAGACTTGTGAAGCTTAGAAGGAAAGTGTCTATGTGTCTGGGATCAGGGTCATTACCATTGCAGACATTGTATTTACTATCAAACACAAAAAGTAAGTAGTTCTTAAGTTATGCTGCCACAAATCTATCAATGAAAATAAAACTCATGACTACTATTATAGCAGCACAAAATCCAAAATGAATTCTGGAGTTTATGACTAAATAAATTTGTTATGTACATTAAGGTTGGTTTATGCCATGGCCAGAGATGATGTGTTGAGAAAAGCTGCAGAAAATGGGACAAAACTATGTGAAATGTTATTAGAGTGACAGTAACTGAAGCGACAGTCTTATGTCCCTATGTCTGTATCACAGCCACTCCCAAACTGCCCACTCCAGCAAGACTTGGTTATAAAAGCTAGGAAAGAAGTACAAACTGGTCCTAGACTGAAGGCAATCCTACACTGTTGTTTCTGCTTCTCCTCTTGATTTTGAGTTTTTGTACACAAATAAGTCAGGGTGAAGCAAGTCAGGATGAGGATTCTCACTGCTAATACACAACTCTGGCAAATGCAGGTACCACACAGCAGTTGCTGCATAGAAACCCAAATAAAAGTTTGCCCTCAAGTAACTCGTTTCTGTAGCCATTCCATGAGCCCTTTTCCTAAACCTGTTACCGATTCTAATGTCAACCAGTTTAACAATCATCAGGAATTCCTTTTTTTTAATGAACCACCTTCATTCAAACTCTAAGAATCCAAGGATTTTGAAAGACCATGAAGAACAATGTTCTGCTACTGCTTTTGAGACCATGTTTTAAGTAGTTTTTCTCACTATCTCAGTACAAACAGAACACAGAAGACGAAGAGCAACCAACAACTATTTCAATTTTTGAAATACTTACTTATGATGACTGCTGCTGTGACGATGATGATGGTGGTGATGGTGGTGGTGTTTTGAATGATGCTGGTCTTTCTCAGTAAGAGAGGAGGATGAGGAGTTAGAATGTGAAGATCCCAGGCTCTTCCTCTGTTCTTTTGTCTTCTGTAGCACTCTCTTGTAGGACAGCGTGCAGAGCCAACACAATAACTTTCCATCAACCTTTTGAGAAATAATTCAGGTTTTATTTCCAAGTATATTGCACTAGAGAGATGCACGCAATATTTGCAAAGAGATTTTGTTTCACTTCATCCATTATCTTTGGAAAAACAGACATCTTTGGTATGAAGCATCACTACTGTATCTCCAATATACGTAAGTTTCTTTTAGTAAAGTGAATCTTATTCCACTTGTCATTTAAAGTTATGCTACAGAGTGTCCTAGCGATTTTTGGACCTGCTCTACATTGCAGAAAAAACAATAACTTTTTAAAAGGACGAGTCTTTTTTACAACGTGTTACTTGTACCAAGTAAATTCTTCTGTAAAAACGGCATTATTCTTGGGTTCAGTCAAGAGGCTTTTGAGGTCATTTTCTCAGCACCTTCAGGAATGAGAAAGTGGCACTCACCAAAGCTATTTAACAAAACAGAACACAAAGGGCTGCTCAGAGCAGTCTACCTCTCTGGTAAGCAAGGCAGGCAAATAAGAAGAGGTAAAGTGACAGATTCAAGTTATGAACATACATGAGATCCAAAGGATAGGAAAATAAAAGTAAAATAAATATCAAAACATGAGAAACTGTTGAGCTGGTTAACTTTTGTTCCCCAGCTACAATTGTCTGCTAACACTTATGCCTATTTTTAGAAAGAGTGATTTAATTAAAAGTTAGCTCAGTAGATAAAATAACAACTGCAAGTTACAAAATTTAATTCAAATATTGAAAAGCACAGATCAGTTACTTTAATCCAGCACCAGAGAACTTAAGATACATTCCTGTTAATCTTTCTCTTCTGAGAGAGGAACACTACTGTCAGCCTAAGCCATGAGAGATGTGGAACAAAGCCTACCTTCCTTCTTCCCTCCTCTTTTCGATCAAAAGCACATTGCTGTTTGCACTGCTCACAGGTCTGGGGCGGGCCATACTTCTTCTCTGAGTTGGTGCAACGCTGGCATTTTGTGCCAATAAATGCTGCAATAATGTTACAATACTGACAAGGCTTGGGCTGAAAAAAAGTTTGAACTGAAGTCAATACATTTGTATTTGCAGTAATGAACACTGGCATTTCAATTTGCACAATGATGCTTCAAAACTGGAAGGGCTTCAGATAACCCTAAAGAACCTTTTTCCTACCATTTTTATCTTCAGTACCAAAACTTTCCTCCAAAATGACGCTTCTTCAAGGGTTAAAACCAGCCTGGACTTTCCATGAAAACCCAAACACAATAAAAGAAACATACACATCTATCTGGTTATTTACCTCCACACCTACTGCTTTTTATTTTTTTTTAATATGTTGTCATTTTCTCTCAGTTTTACTACACTACTTAAGAAATTACTTACAGAACTTTAAAAGAAGAGTAACCAAGTGATTTTTATTTTAGACTGGAAGTTTCTGATGGCATCCCTCTCCTTTGCACAGCTCAGGGATTCAGTAACTCTACAGTTCCAAGATTAGTAACCTAATCCCTGCAATTCTGCAGGAAACCTAAAACAAACCAAAAAAGCCCCACCACCAAACAAAAGCCAAGTTCAGTCTATTTTATCTGAACTATCAGGTCAGGTTATCAAATTTTATATCATACACTCAACTAGACTAATAGAGTGCTGAAACAGAAAACTGATGTCGGTTTTCATAGGTTAGAAGTGGCTGATTAGCTTCAGCGCAGTTCTGTTTTTTGATGAACTAGTGATAAAATCATTGATGGGTCTGTTCTGCAATTCATTTTGCTGCATTTTAAGCTTTTGAAAGCATTTCTTTGTTCAGTTTACATACACATTCACAAAGTGCCTGACTACATACCAACAGCTATTATGTTTCTCAAGTAAGTTGAATTTCAACTAATATGATTTATGTCAAGTATAGTAAAGTTATGCCTTTTTGTTTCACAACAAGATTATCTTGATACCCCCCAAAACTCCTATCTGCAGGGCAGCTCAGATACAATGTGTGCATTCACAGAATAGAAAAATTCATTTTTCCAACAAAACTGAAGCTAAAATTAAGTATGAGAAAATGCAAAGCAACATGAATGCAGATAATACTCAAAATCTTTTGTACTTATTAGCCCAACATGATTAACATGCATTTTTTAAGACTTACATAATATGAAGTATGTGGTATTACTAGATTTTCACATTTGCCACTCATTAAGAATGAGAGCTAATGGTCTTCCTGCCATGAAGCATGTGCTTATGAGAATATGCAGGGAATAACTCAACCTGCGTGGCATGATATAACACTGCTTTGTTACAAATAGCTATATTGAAATCATTCTTAACTGTTAAGTGATATATAACCCAAAGGGATTTCAATTTGGGAAAAGAAACGGTAACCCACGGAGGAAATCAAGAGATGTCAGGCTTTTCTATCACTTTCTGGATGGCAATCTATAGTGTGGATTTGGTTTTGGGTTTTTTTTTCTCAAAAGAAAATAAGAAGATTAGTTGCAAGAGAACTTTGTTTTTGGTTTGAAGCACAAACAAGCTCAACTTCAGCATAAAGAACCAAGTAACAACTCACCGTTCCAAACTGCTTCACGTTTTGGGCACATTTCTTGCATATTGTGTTGGTTTTGCTAAAGAGATGAGATAAAATGGCACAATATTGAAATGGGTGATAAACATGCACTTTGATATTCTTCCCCATGCAATTACTGGCAGACAGAATCAGAGAAGAGTAGGGTTGGAAGGGACCTGCGGTCCAAACCCCCCGCCAAGGCAGAGTCACCTAGACACAGGAACAGGCGAATCCTGAGTGTCTCCAGAGAGGGAGACCCCATCACCCCCCTGGGCAGCCTGATCCAGTGCTCTGCCACCCTCAGTGTAAATAAGTTCTTTCTCATGGGGAGGTGAAACTTCTCCTGTTTTAGTTTATGGCCACGACTCCTCATCCTGTCGCTGGGCACCACCGCTAAAAGAGCCTGGCACCACCCCCTTGGCACCCGCCTCGGAGATATTGATACGCATTGATGAGATCCCCTCTCAGCCCGCACTTCCCCGGACCAGCCAGGCCCAGCTCCTGCAGCCGCGCTGCCCCGAGCAGACGCTCTCCGTACCTCTCCTGCTGGAACTCGGAGCGGCAGTAGGTGCACTTCACGATGGGGTGGGCGATGCGGCACTCCTGCGGGGGAAGCGCCGCGTTACTGCCCGGCCGAGCCCCGGCCCGCGCTCCGCCCCCGCCCGCCGCCCCGCCAACAGCCCCGGCCGGGGCCGCCCCGCCGCCGCCGCACCTTGCACAGCTGCTGGCCCTGCGAGAGCTCCTCGAACGGGTACCGCTGGTTGCACTTGGTGCAGGCATAAAGCGCCGGGGCGGCCGCCGCGCCCGCCGCCGCCATCCGGCGGGGCGGACACGGGCGGGCCGAGGGAGGGGAATGGGGAGGTGCCGCCGGGGCGAGGGACGGAGCGGCCGCCGGGGCCGCCGAGGAGGAGCCGCCGCCGCCGCCGCCCCCGTCCCGGAGCCGCTCCCGCCGGTGCCGCCCTGGGCCCCGCGCGCCGCCCGCCCGCGTCCCCCTTGTGTCGGCGGCAGCGGCGTCACCCCGCGCGCGCCCCCCGCCCTTCCCTCCCTCCCTCCCTCCGCCCCGGGCCCGGGCTCGCGCTGCGCCCGCGCAGCCAATCGCCGCCCCGCGCCAAACCTGCCTTCGAACGCCGCCGCCCAATCGCCGCCCCCGCCGGCCCCGCCGCCGCCAATCCCGCCGCGGGCGCCCTGCCCTGCGCCGGGCGGCGGCGGCGCCGCTGCGCTGCGATTGGCCGAGGCGCGGGGGCTCCCTCTGACAAAGGCCGGCCTCTTCCGCCATCCTCCCTCCGCGCGTGCCCACGCGCCGCCCCCCCGCCCGCGCCGCCGGCTTCAGGGGCCCGCCCACCACCTGTCCCTCTCGATTGGCTGAACGGCGCCCTCGCTCTTTCTTTATTGGGCAATTGCCGTGTCACTCAATCCTGAGAAGAAGACAGGGCGGGACTTACAGCCGGTCCTCCCTTCTCATTGGCAGGCTGGGATAGCAGTCAAGCGAGCCAGCGAGCCGCCGCGCGGGTGCCGAGCCTTAAAGTGACATGGGCTGAGCGGGTTCCCTCTTGGCCGACATGGCGGCAGCTAGGGGCGGCTATCCGCTCACGGTGAGGCTCGGAGGGCGTCCCCGCGGTGAGGAGCAGGACGGGCGGGCGGCTTGTGAAATCCGAGGGGTGGCGGCTCGGCAGTGCGGGGCCGGCGGCTTGCGTGCCGGGAGCCGTGCACAGGCTGTGGAAGCTGGCTCGTCTGTTAAATGATGTGCATATATATGTATGTATGTATGTATGTGTATCTACACGTGTATATAGGTGTTTATATGTGCGTGTGTACGTATCTGTGTGTGCATATACACACGCATGTATGTCTGTGTGTGTATGTACACATGATTATATGTGTGTGTATATATCTATATCTAATATATGTATGTGTAGACCTATGATGCATGCGCACGTGTTTTCTAAAGAGACAGAAAAAAAGATACTCTGCTATTGGGCATCTCGATGTCCCCACACCAGCGTCTGGAGCTCCTGTTTGTAAGTGAATGGGAATAAAATGCTGGCTTTGGTTTGTCCCCGGGCATGCCCCGGCTTTGGTGGTGGCTATGGGCACAGCTGTGGCCGTGCTGTGCCGGGCCAGCCCGGAGCTCCCGGGGCAGGGCTGGCGGGGACTGCGCCTCTCGGTGTTCTCTTTGTTGGCTGGAAGCGCTGCCTTAAGCTGAGCTTTAGCTTTAGTCGATGCCTGTGCCCTTAGGCAGCTCCTGGCGGATTGGGACAGGTAACCAGCGACATTCACGCCGGGGAGCAGAATTCCCGTGCCCGCATTGCTCCCAGGCAAGGCGCTGGGTGTGCAGGAGCAGCGGGACACGTGGCTCACCTGGTGGCAGGTGACACACGAGGAGGGAGCCTGTGCTCGGGTCATGGTATGCTCCCAATGCCCACCAGGTTTTCACCGCACAGATTCCCAGTTGCGGTTCTTGTTTGAAGTTTTGGCGTGATGTTTGCAGCTTTCTGGAATAAGTTGCGTTTTTAGTGGCTTTTCCTTGGTTTGGCTTTTTTTCGCGGGAGAAACTGTGTCTTACACGTGCTTTGGAGGAGCAGAGGTGGGGAAAAGGCTGCGGTGGGATGGGCTGCATGGAGTGCGAGGTCACTCTTGTGGGGGTTCATGGTCTGGGGTCTCACTGGCTGGGTGGTGAGCATCCATCGTGGGGTTCTCTCTTGTGTGCCTCCTGCCCAGCACTGTGCTCCCCTACTTGCACCTGGGCCAGCAAGAGGAATTTGAGAACTCATGTCTCTTTTCTGACTAAAATTTTTTCTAGCATGCCTGGAAAACGATGTCAGAAGACTCATTTTTAGTCTTCAGTAGGTAAATGTAGCCTGTTTAATCAATTTAGTTAGCAAAAAAACCCACCTTTTTGGGATAAAAGTTGCCCACTGTAGACTTTCTGTATGTGTTCAAAAAAAGAAACAAACCCTAACTTTATATTTTTCTGAACTTTGAAAGTAGTTGCTTTTAATATGTCTGGCGCTCTATGGCAGACATTTTTTCCTCCCCATTTGATGTGGTTGCTTAACTAAGATAACTTTTTTTATGTCTGCTTTTAACTAGAGATGTTATTGAAATGTAGAGTGCTCCTGACTCAGTCTATATCAAGGAGGCACAGCCAGCACTTAATTTGGCCTGTGGGTGATAGGGGCTGTCCTTCCTTCCCCACTTTCCTAGTGTACTAATGAGGGATGGTAGGTAGGCTGCAAATTGAGACTGTCCCTCCAAAATGACTATGAAAGTTTGAATAACTGGGTACTCACATGTTTTATAATCACTACATTCACTGTCTCATTATTTTGGGGTTTTTTTTCTCATTCCCTACATAGTTGTCCCAGGTTTGCTTTTTTTTTTTTAAACCATGTGCAAAGACTACTGTGTGTCACTTATAGCATTGCCAGGTATTAATCTTTTGTTCCTCTTGTTTTTGTTTTTTTTGTTTGTTTGGTTTTTTTTTTTTTTTGGTTGTGAGCACCCAGATGAGAACTTTCAATAGCACCCATTCTCATTTAATCCCTGATTTAAAAACTTTTTGAACGAGTTTGTGTCTCCCCTGTGTTTAGCCTTTGAGAGCTTCGGGAGGTCCCTGTGCTGGTGATGTGTTAAGTTATCTCTGGTCTGTGTTTTTAATATTCCCTTCTTTCTGCTTGAGTAGGCAGCTGATGTGCAGTGCTGAAAGCCATGAGGTTTGGAAGGCAGTGTTCTCTGACCTGTGGAGATAAAGCGTGCTCAGCTCACTGTTATGTAATGGGGTGCACTTGGCTCCTTGTGGGACTGTTAAGCCTCTTCATTTACTACTCTGAGGCTTTAGTGTGGCTTAAAGAAGACTGTGAGGAATACCCTGAAGAGAGGAGATGTAGTTAGCAAACATGACCTAGCTGAGATTCAGAACAAATATATAGAGTTTCCTGATTTTTTTTTATTTTTCACAATTTTCCTGGGCATCAGAGCATGATACTCCCTGTGAGACTTTCCAAGAGCAGGAACAATTAAATGATTTTTAATGACTTAAGAGATAGGGGAGAAGAGCAGAGAATTGCTGTGATGTTTAAGCTTTGTGAGAAAGTTCCTTGATGCTGTTTCATGAACTTTCCCAAAGTATCCAGTCAAATTCTTTAAAGTCACTATTTATGAAACTGAATATAAGCCACTCTTTTGCTTAAAAATGAGTAAGAAAAATATATGTGGTAGCAAATTATTATTTAAACTGAAAAAAGAAGGATTGCCTATGTAATAGATGATATTCCAGCACAAATTTTTTGAGTAGCTGTTTGAAGCAGATATCTGTACTGACTACTACACTATTCAAATTATTATTACTAACTGTTCAAATTAGTGCCTATTGCCTGCATACAGGTGGAATTTAGAAGACCTGTAACTAATCAAAAGCCTCAATTTGCTTTGCTTTGTGTTACTTAAGTGCTCCTGGGCTTTGAGTACACCAGCCTTTTCTTTCAGCTAGTCTGCTGTTGGCTAGAAAAATGTTACTAATGGCAGCAAAAACAAACAAAAGAATTCCTTCACTTCGGTGTTTTTATGCAGTTGGATTTAATTTTGGATTTAATTTTCAGACAAGACTTTACAGGTAAAGACATAAAAGATGACAGTGACATCTAGAAGGATTGTGATGCTGTCAGCCCTACGTTGGCTTTAAGCTGATTCCCCTTTTTGTTTTGACTGTGTGATGGGGTACCTTCGGTTTGAATCAATAGCAGACAGGATATTGATATTTGAATTGATAGTTGCTCTTTGGGTTGCTGAGGCTTATGTTGCAGCTGTTCCTGTACTGCCTGCTGCAGAAATGCTGTGTTTTGCTTGGTTCATTTTTACTCCATCATTTGGCCTTAGTATTCTGTGCTCATCAATGCCATATCCTGTAGTGCTGATGGCATTTTTGATGTTAGCACCTAACAGGCTTTTGATAGATGGATTCATGTGCTCTGGTTAGACTTGTGAGGCTGCTGAGTGTGAAACAGTGTGTTTATGTAAAAAACACCTGTTAAAAAATAGTTTTATTAAAATATTCTTAATTAGGGCTTAGTGTTTCAATTCACTTTCTGTGGTAGAAAATTCATGTGCAGATGCGGTTATTTTGAGAAAAGCCATTATGTTGTGGAGGAAAATGTTATAAACACAAACTGCAAAACAGTCGTGAAACTGTGCTTAGAAACACCAATTGATACACTCAGAGTAGTTAGGATCCTAATTTTCTTGCTCACAATGAATCACTGTGTTTATAAGAGAAAATCAGCTGTGTATGGGCTTTAAATAACTTATAAATTTTCCTAATTTTTTCCCCCTTATTTGGCTCCTTGTAATGCATTTTGGGCTGTTGTGTAATTTGCTATGAGATACTTAATACTCTCTGTATTTTAATTTAGGTCATGATATGCTCCCAATGCAAAAGCATAAAAACACCCTGCCAAGATCTGCAATTGCTCCTTTTACTTACTCATGTAGGAGCTTTACATCTGCCTGCAGCCCACCTCTCTTAGGGTGCTTTCCAGTTCTATCACTGAAATGTTTAGTGGTGGATGCAGTTGAGAGAAGTTAAAAATAAGCATTTAATTTAATTTGTATATACAGATTATAAGGCTTAGGCTAGGTAGACAGCTTTTGAGTCAAAACCATAGACACACAATTCTGCCGTGTCTCCTCTATTTAGAAGGGCATCCTCCCAGCTAGGTGGTCCTTTCAGGTCATTGCAACATCCAAAGCACAGCAGGTGTTTGCAAAAGTGGTGCAGACTGCTGGGAAATCCATGATCTCTACAGCCACATTTTTCAGAACAGTCTGAAGTTGATTTAAGAGTCCATTAGTGCTTAGAAGTAGGAGTACTTTCCTGGCTGTGATCTGCTGGTTTTCTTGTGCTTCTGCTGGTTTTCTTGTGCTGATACCACTAATCAGCTGTAGCATAAAGTCATCTGGATGTGTCTTGTGAAGTTCCACCTGCTAATGGAAAGATAAGGAAAATGAATGGAAGTGAGCGGACTTGGAGGGATTGGGACTCTCGGCTCACCTTCCCAGCTGCAGAGTGTCCTGTGCCCCACGTGTGCAGAGTGAGCTCTTGGGTTAGATCAGGGGGGCAGGACCACAGTCTGGGCTGTGCCTTATCAGGTTTGGCCACCTTAGTGCAGTATCTCGTGCAGTAAATGGACCAGTAATTTAGAAGGCTGTTGTTTTCCAACTGATTGTGGGTTGCCTTCTCCTAAGAAGTAGTAGACAGTACAAGTAAATGGAAAAAAAAGTGTAAATCAGAAACTAGTATGGGACAGATGTTCTTTTGTTTGATACTGGTTTTAGTGGAGGGGGAGTTGGAGTTTTTAGTTGGGGGGAGTTGGATGACACATCCTAAGGCTATAAAGAAGGAAGTGCAGCTTTTGAGATATGAGTCTCCTGTAGCAGTCCTTCTGCACATCATCTGATAGAATCTTACTTTTCTTCATTTTTATTGTTGTGACAAAGAAACAAATGTGCTGAATAACAGCTTTCTTTTCTTTTCAGAATGATCTGTGCAACACTCAGAACTCTACATCAGCCACAGATGGGCTCTCTTCAGCTTCATTTATAGAATATCCAAAGCACAAGCCATTTATTAATTCAGATTTGCAGCGTTCCCAATGGAAACCAGTAGTCCCATATCCTGAAAGCCACAGCAGAGGTAATGGTTCAGCAAAGTTGTTTTCCTGCATGTTTACAGATTGTGTTAGAATACTGTATGTCTTTTATCAATTCCCATTGATGTCCAGGTCACTTGTTTTGTAGGTCCTTGGCACTTCTCTTTCCAAAGAGCACCTGATGATAAAGGTCATCTTACAAATGGAGCAATACGCTCCTCTTTGGTTGTAGAGATTTGTAAAATTGTCTGTTGGTACAAATTCATTAACTGCTGAGGTCTTTTTGTCCCTTCTTCAGTCTTCTTCTCCTTCAACTTTTCCTCTCCTGAGTTCCTAGCTGAGTTAGAAATAAGGAGATTTTAGTCCCCAGATTGGCTTGGAGCAAAGGAAGAGGTTTGGTCCTGTTAAAATTGAAAGGCTTGTCATGGACAAAGGATGTGTTGTGAATATTTATCGTATCAGTGAAGACTTGAAGGATAACAGAGAAGGCTTCAGCAAAGTGCTGAACTGAGAGCTCACAGCACCAAAAAGAGAGGCAATTTTACTCCCATTTATTCGTCTTGTTTCTAGGCTATTCCTTCTCCCTCCTTTCCCATGCTGGACATGAACAAAAAAATTATTTGTGGTTAGTTTTCTGTTGTTTTAGTGATTAGCTTGTCATGTAGTGAGACTTACTCCAGAGCTGCCTTGGGGTACCTACAGGGTGCATCATGAGGAGTTGGGAGACAGAGCAGGACTGATCCTTTTAAGAGCTGTTTGGCTGAGGGTCATTGCAGAAATGCTTCCTTTAAGACTGGAGTGTTATGGAGGCTTAAAGGTATGAACTGCTTGATATTTTTTCCTTATGGAGAAAAGTGAGAAATGTGCAAGGTAAATCCTAATATTACCCAAACTAAGTAAAAAATCAGAATGATAGCCTCAAGTTCCCGTTCCAATAACACAATTCATGTCTGAGTTACTAGAGACTTGTGTGTTAATGACCTTAAAGATGAAATCTCAGTTCTTGCAGCATTATTTAAAATGCAGTATGTACTCTCAAGGCCATCCGTTTTGAGAGTGCTGTTGACACAAAACTAAAACAGTCTTTACAGATGAAAAATTGAATGTGCAGGAAAGAGCTTCCTTATGAATTACTGATGCAGGTGTATTTTTGTAGAGTGTGCTGCATGTTGCATTAGCAATAAAGTTTTGACTTCCAAGTTTTCACTTGGCATTTTCTTTCTAATGGTGACTCTGCCAACTCTGAAATAAGGATGGGTAGTGCAAGACAATCGGATAAATTATATCCCGTTTTAGAAACTAGCAATTTTTTTATTTTCAAAAAATGTTTAAATGAAGTGCAAGTCAATGTGAGTATGTACTGAAAATTTAATCCAACACATGGAATATCCAGTAGGTTTCTCTTTTTGCATAGCTTTTAAAAACGCAGAAATGTTCTGCAGTGTATATTTTAGTAAATTTAAGGATGTGGGAATTAATTTAAAATGGCAAAATTGATTTGATTGTTCTTGCTCCTCCCATTCCCCATATTAAATAAATCTTGTTGAAAAATCCTGAAATTGAGTATATTTAATTCTGTTTATTGTGGGTTTAATGTCTTTGTGTTGTATGTTTGTGTCAGCATGCACAGTTGGCTTTAATACTCTTTACAGGAATGACTGAATAATACTTAGCCTGTTGGGTTTCACCTTTATCTATTCACTGCTTGAGTTGCTTCATTGTTGTGTTTTGTTAGTCATTATTGTGTATATACAGAGATTTCAATGTTGCTTTTATCAATAATAGTAACAAACCTGTTCATTGTTTCAGCTATGCCCATTTCGAGTGAATCCTAGGAACAGTAAATACAGACGAGGGTGCAGTTGGTGGTTGTGGTATTGCAAATAGGGCCAAATTATCAGTAACTTCCCCTTAACTGTGCCTGCTCCTGCTACTTCTTATGTACTTAACAGGCTTGCATTGATGTGATACTCTCATGTACTGTTATTCATTTCAAGATTTGATAATATTTCTAAATGATTTTGTTTTGTGTTATCTGATGGACAAACCATTATGCAGTCCCAACTCTTCTAGTGCTCAAGCATGCTTTATTACAGGTACATTCTTTCTCTGGAGTGGATCTAAGCACAAAGGAATGGGCTAATGTGACCTTGCAGATTAGTCTGCTATTTGAGCTGTGTGTACAGATGTTCTTATGTTCAACTTCAGCAGCACTGTATAGGGGAAAGGGTTTGTGGTTATGGTTCCCTTCACAGAATTAAACAGCCTAACTAAGAGACAGGTAATACATCAGATTACCAGCAGATGGTCTAATTGCAAGGTGATGTGTGTTCTATTACAGCTGCTTTTCCTTTTGTGGTGAAGAATATAGAAAGGCTTTGTTTACAGAAGCTGGGAGTGCAGCAGAAAGGCAAAATGGTTCTGCACTAAGGAGATGTATGTTTTTAGATGGAGGGGGGGAACACAAAAACCGGAAGAATTAAAAAAGAAGTCCACTTAAAAATAAGCACTTTTATGGCCCTTCTCACTGTTAACCTTTACTATGCTGTGTGGCCATTCATGGGAACACTGTTCATGTATTTGTTGTGGTAGGAATAATATTAATATGGAGAATTGCTGCTGTTTTCACTATCTAGTTGTGACTTTTCATTTCCTTTTGATAGAGGGTCAGAGGATACTCTGTTTCTTCGCAATTGACACAATATTTATATGCCTTGTTCTGGGAGATAGTTGTATCTTTCCCAGATGTGTCAGGTGAAGGGTATGCACTAATGGCATCTGTTTGTTTGAGACTAGTTTTAGAATCAGTTATGGTTTAAAGGGAAACAAGTCTTAATTCCTGGGAGGACTCTTGGATGCTGGTAAGGAACACTCTGACCTTCTTACACAACATGATTTTATAATAACATTTCAAGTTTAATGTTGTCTTGAAGTGATGATTTAATGGTGTCTAACAAAAGGTACTTGTTCAATTGTAGCAATATTTTCTGCTCTGAAGAATCTCCAGGAAAAAATTCATCACCTGGAGTTGGAACGATTTGAGGCAGAGGAGAATGTGAAACACCTCAGCAGGGAAACAGCAAACTTCAAAAAATTACTGAGTGAACAAATGCAAGACAAAGAACGGGACAGGACTGAAGTGTCAAAGAAAAATCAAGGTTGTTTGCGAAGTGTATATAAATACTGTAGAGCATTGATGTGGATGAGGCTTGATTCCTATAAATGCATAAACCAATTCTAATTTACTTTGTTCAGCATCTTTTAATTTGCGGTGACATGGGGAGTTAAAAAGAGTTTTAAGGCAGTCTTCATTTTAGGGGTTTTTATACAAAAGTTCATTTGGCACAATATGTAAGTTTCTTAGATGGTCCTTTTCTTGTTTGTTTTGAAACTGTCCTGAAAACAACAACAAAAAAAAATCCCAGAAACAAGCGATGCATGATTTCTACTTTCTGCCTTCTGTTATCTTCAGAACTGACTTCTCAGCTGGCAGCTGCTGAGTCTCGATGCAGACTTCTAGAGAAACAGCTGGACTACATGAGAAGCATGATCCAGCATGCAGAAAATGAGAAGTCACATCTCTTGGAGAAACAGGTTTGTTCCCAAAACTATCTCAGGGTTAAATCATAAAAGTCAATAATTAATGTCATGATTTTTCATAGTTGCTGTAATTTTTATACCTTTAATTGTGGATGTCTACTTCAGCCAGCCTTCATATTCTTAGGTATGGATAGCTTCCCTACTTAAATTTCTCAGTCTTCTCATGACCCTGGTATTTTCTTTGTGCACCTCTTTCTAAGGCAGTAGCAGCCTCTGGCATTAATATGAATTGTTTGCTTCTGCATGATTGGCTTACTGCAGTAGCTCATCCTTATCCTCCAGTGTTATACCTGTGTGCCACTGGGAGACAAACCTCCCTTTTGTGTTTGCAGTCTTCGGGCCTTCAGGGATTTTTTTTTACTAGCACTGCTCTTGCTAAGCTGGGGCTGAAATACTGATTCTGTAGAAATAGCAGTAAAATTTCTATTTCACATCATCACCCAATCATTCCCAATCATCAGTGATTACGATTTTGCCTATATCTAAAATGAACTTGAATTTTGTTTTATAGGTGTGTGGGTCACCTAGAGCTATCTGTTCATTGGTCTCTGTGGCTATTCTATTCAGTCTGTTAAACAGAAGAACAAAAAAATCAAGAAAGCTGTTTCTAATTTCTGCATAATTTTTTTGTAATGCTTTGAGTTGGGAGGAAGGAGAGACTGCATAATCCTCTCTCAGATGTGGTTAAATTTTGGCTCCCCAACACTGGTGGACCAGTGGTGCAGTTTGTTCCCTGATTGTGGCACCATCTAAAATTGCACAGAGGAATTAGTAGTTCCTTTGGATTGTTTATTGACCTCCTTTGTGCTCCAGACACAAAGATGTTACAAAGATGCTTACTATAGCTGGTCTTTTTTTGTGCTTAGAATTGTTTGTCTTTTCACTTCTCCCTTCAAGGGCTCCTTGGAGAGAAATCATCTTCTTGACCAATCGCATGTTCGGTCTAAATTGGAAAAGCTGGATATACTGGAAAAAGAGTACAGCAGACTAACTACCATGCAGTCCACAGCAGAGGTCTGTCATTTGTCTTGGATACTGTATCAGATTTATCTTGTTTATTGTAATCTCTACTTAGTTTATGGCAATAGCAGAGCTGAGCACTTAGTGCTTTAGGGTAAGACAGGAACTAAACTTTATTTTAAACTGAGGGGTTGTGAAAACTTGAAATTATTGCTGCAAGTGTACATGTCCAGGGAGGCTTTGGGGCACTGCACTGCACTTCATGAGCTGGAGTTTTATTATGCCTTAACAGTCTTTTGTGCTTAGTTGATGCCTGGGCATTGTAAGATTGCAGCCATTCCTAAGATCTTGCTTTCCATGCTACTGAATACTAATAGTTATTTTCTGTTATTATCAAGATTCACCCTGACTTGTATGAATTTGATGGGTTTTTTTCCTCTTAGCCCTCCTTTTTAAGAAACACAATTATTACTAGTGATTTTGTGTGCAGACTTCTGTGGCCTCATGTTGCAAGGCCTCTAGTACTGGGTGACTCCCTGTGGGTTTGAGTCAGTCTGCCTTTTCAGAACTCTGTTTGAATCAGTAGCTTCCACCAACTCAATGTGACTGTGTTTGGTCATATTCTGTTGTGCTGGGTTCACCCTTGAATTTTTATAATTTTTATAATTTTATGATGAGAAATAATCTCATCATGGGCTACAGGGGAATCTCTGCTCTGGCACCTGGAGTACCTTCTCCCCCTCCCTTGTTGACCTGAGGGTCTGCAAGGCTTCTGCTTTCAAACACTCTCACTCCTTGCTTCTGGCTGCAGTTCCCAGCAGTTTTTTTCCCTCTCCCTGTCTGTAATCCCAGAGGTGCTACTGCCATTGCTGTTGGGCTCAGCCTTGGCCAGTGGTGGGTCAGTCTTGGAGCCAGCTGGCATTGGCTCTGTTGGCATTGGTTCTGTTGACATGGGGAGGTTTGTGACAACTCCTCAGAGAAGCCTCCCCTGTAGCCCCATGGCTACCAATGCCTTACCCCACAAACCCCATATATCTCTGTACACCCTCTGCCATGTTGGCCTCTGATGCTCCATCCAAATGATGCTCATACCTCTTTCTGCTGCTCTAAGAGACACCGCAAGTGTCCCATGCCTGGAAACTACAGAGAGCTTAACTAGGGAGAGGCTTCCTTCTGCAAATTTCTTCCCTGTTCCCCCAAAAAGGAGTAGATAGCATATAATTAGGTTGCGATATTTTGGATGGCAGTTCTGGATTCTGTCAAAATCATAAGCTGGCCATCCTGCAAACCAGTCCTTACCTCAGGTGGTGAAATAGATGGTGTTTCTCCAGAAGTACATAAGAAGATGTTTGGTAGTAAATCTTTAGCTGCTTGCCTTGCTGCAGGACATTCACATGCTGCAACTCTTCTTGGAAGTCCCTGAGCCAAAGCAGCTGCAACAAGCTTTTTAAGATCTTGACCCCCTGTTGTGGTGAGCTGCAGTTGTAGAGTACAAGCGGTTGCATTGTTTACTTAGGCCAAACACTTGCAAAGAGAAATAGGAGTCTCCTGGGTCTTGTACTCTGAAAGTAGCAGTGATTTCCTCCAGGGTTAGAGTTGAAATAACATGTTCAGCAACTGGCATTCCCTCTAAAAGGCTTTTACTAAGTTTTTGATTGGTAGTAGCTGAAGTTTGGTGAGACTGGGTTGTTTGTCTTTTTGTGCTTGGCTAGTGAAAATAATTTCAGCCTTATGGCTCTTTTTGTATTCTTTTCTGGATCAAACCAGAGGTCTTTGAGTCTTTATCTTTAGGAATTAGTAGCTGCCACAATTAAATATGTTTTACAGGGTTTGAGTGTTGAATTCAAACAATCTTGAAGCAATTCTAGGACCTGAAATAAATCTGGATTTAACTGTAAGGTGAATTCATTTTTCTTGTCATCATTATGTAGTTATGAGCCATTTTCTGGTTGCCAGGTCTGCCTGCCTCTGTGGTTATAGGCTGTATTCGCATGTGAGTATCAATGTGATAGGTATTACCTGAATATCTTCAAAGAGTGACTGCACTCTCTTCTCAGAAGCATTACATCTGTTCCCTCTTTGATCTCTGCTGTAGTTGTGGCAAGACTGTAGGAACATTTACAAGTTGAATTTGAAGCAAAAAATAAGAGTCTGTTTCGTACATGGTGTGCTGAAATGGATGAAAAATGGTGAGGTGATGGCTCATGAGTGAGCAGTGATGTATCTGCCTCTGAGTTCAGACACTGCCAGGCACAGGTTATGTGGAGGTCTTACTGAGAGCATTTAATCTCCCCAGAGACACTACCTGGCCCTATAAGTATTGTCTTTGTAATTCACTAATGTCAGTAGTGGCTGTGAAAAAGAAATGCTGAGATTGCTTTTTATGTTGAGTCCTTAGCCTGGAAATGCTTTTGAGGCACCTTTATTTGAACTGTAGTCCTGCAGTGCACTCTCTGGACAGTTGACTGAGAAGATCTGAACATGTCTGTGTCTCAAGATAGAGTATGAAACGGCTGTTCCCTAAAAGTGCAGTTTGGGCTGTGGTCTTGTTTGTATCCAGATGGCCAGAATTTGAATGTGTGCGTGGATGACATTTTCAACAACTGTAGTTTATAGTAATTGATCTTAATGCTGACAGTGAGACTTAAAACCACTTCCCCCCAATTCTGTGGATTGGGCAAAACACTGGAACAGATTGTCTGCAGAGGTGGCAGATGCCCTGTTCCTGGAAACATTCAAGATGAGTTTGGAGAAGGCTCTGAGCAACCACCTGGTGTAGTGGAAAGTGTCCCTTGGGCTTAAGTGATCTTTAAAGGTCCCTTTCAACCCCAGCCTAAACCATCCTATGATTCTGGGGTTCTTTAAGTAGGTGGTTGCATGAAATTCATTTTCTGTTAGAAAACAGGTCAAAAATAGACATTGAAATATTTTATTTCTATTTTGTCATTAAAGTTTTTTGCAGTGGCTCCTGGTGATTGAGTGGCACCGCTGTACTGACCCACAGTCCGCTTGCTGCCCCTTGCAATGCTGTCTTACACCATGGGCAGCACCACTGGGCAGGGTCAGTTTACTTGGCTCTGTGGCCTCTCTCATAATACCTTCTTCTATAAACAAGAAAAAAAAATATTTAAGGAGTCAAAGTTGCATATATAGTTTCTAACAGGGTCTGTCACAGATGATACTGTAAGATACATTCTTGCTGTGTAGTTTGAGCTGCATCCTGCAGCTGAACAGGTAGCTGAGGGCATTCATTTCAGAATAAAAGACTTGGCCCAGCTTCATGTCAATCTTTACTTTAAACAGAATGTTTTCCTCAGTGTTTTCATACTAAAAATTCTGTCAGGCGTAAGAGGTTAATAAAAGGTCTTTGAGACTGACCACATAGATACAAAGAGTTGTGCCAATAATTGTAAAGGGCAGAAGATGATTTTAAGTTACATGGAATACCTTTGTTTTGAATGAAAAAAAAATCATCAGAATAATTCTTTCATTCAAAAGAAAACATTGGTTCCTATATGTAGTGCTTTTGTCCTCAATGTTTATCCAGGCTTTTGCCTTTTAACACCTTTGTTACAGCTCATTACATTTTTCTTGCAGTTAACGCTTAAGTAAAGCAGAACTGAAATATTTAATACCTCTATGTAGTGGGTTTATAAACAAACAAGTGTGCAAATACAGCTGTCACTCTGTATAACATGCCTTAATTCACAGAGCCACTAATCAAACTTATCAGTCTTTGGAGGAAGAGAAGGGAAATTATTTTGTGGACTGGAGCTCTGGGTTGTTTTTTCACTGCTGTATAAAGCCAGAAAGTTATTTGATAACTTTCACATTGGAAATTTCAGTGTATCTTTTTTAAACAGTGTTTTCATCTTGTTGGAGGTTTACAAAGAAATGTGCGCTTTCCCTGTTAACCTTTTCCTTTGAAAAAGAGTTTCAAAAGAGGTCTTAAAGCTTTTGTGATGAAAAGATGAAATTACTTCAGTTTTATTTAAAAGTATCTCAGGGGCATCATACAACCTTTCCTCCCTCTTCTTTTTCAGGAAGGTGGCTAGATGTTCAAAAATTCTTTTCTTGTAAGAGTGTAAGTTACAGATTTTAGCAAAAATAACATTAATGGTCTAAATAAAGCCAGTCTTCTCTTGCCTTATAATGACATGCCTTTGTTAGCTCTTTTGTAGTAGAGAGTCTTGGAGGATCATGTACACAAAGCAACCCACTGTCTAGGGTGTTTTTACAATTGAAGAGAAAGGGCCTTGTCTATTGCTCTATGTGTATTTGGCTGTGACCTATCTTGAGATACCAATTGTGAAAGTAAGAGTAGAAAAATGAATAAAAATAAATAAATTTAAATGTTAGGCATGAGCTTTTGACTGCTGTATTTATACATATACAGGCAAAACATTAGCAATCATTCTAATGCTCAAATCTCCATTTATCCTTAAGTCATAAGATGAAGTCACAGTTTTGTGCAAGCTCTTAATATTGTAGGCTTCAGGAAGAAAAAATAATGGTTTCAATAGTAACACTATTATTTTGATTTAACTTTGACTAGAAAAAAATGAAAGAGCTGGAACAGAAGCTTTATGAGGAAGAACATGCAAGGAAGCTTGTTCAGGAAAAAGCAGCTGAGGTAACCAACAGGAAATTTCTTTTGTACTGGTATGCACTGTAATTAGCTCTTTTCCTTTTTATCAACTTTTCAGCTAAGATTACTGAAAGTGCCTCCCATATGCCTCAAAGAATTGTGAAGTCCTGGTTTTAGTCTTTTTTTTTTTTCCTTCTTTTTTTGTTTTTCCATTCTGTCTGAGGTATTAAATGTTCTGACGTTCTCTGAGCTTTTTGGAAACCTATCACCACATGTGCACTGAAACTTTGATTTCTTTACTAAAAGTTGGAGAAGAGGAGTAGAAATTCGGACTAATCCATAGGCAATCTTTCAATATATTAAAGTTGACAAATGGACTCCCTTGTTCATAACTGTAATTAAAATATTATAGAAGGAAGTAAGAAAGAGGCAACATACTCTTGATTATGAGATCTTAAGGATGCTGGGTGGTCTTCTAATCTGAAAGTGTGGTGTTCATTAAGCATTCATTGGATGCTGGAGAATTATGGACATAATGTGTTAGGCTCTAACATTAACCTTTGCCATAAGTTTGGTGTGATGGGGAAAGGGGTACCTCAAGTTAATAATGAAAAATTGTGCTGTGAATGCTTCTTCAGGACATGATTCCTAGAGCCTTGCAGTATCTTCCTCTTGAACAGTGAAGATTAGGATTGAACACTTAGGATTCTCACTGTTGACAGGAAGTTCTAACCTTAACTCTTTCAACAGCTCGTTTGGTAGTTAGTTTGTTTATTGGGGGTTTTTGTTTGTTTGTTTGTTTGTTTGAAGGTTTTTTTACTGTCAAATTTAATAGACCAGAAGGAGTAGTTGCCTAGTAACTATATGTCATGGGATCAATTGATCATGGTTGGGTGGCTTGAGCTCCTCAATTTCTTGCCAAGAGTAAAGCACAGCTGATGTTTTGGCACTTTCCTGTATGGGACTAATGGAGTAAGGCTAATTCTCTAATTTACTAGGATTACTGATGAGTAGTGCTAACAGAGGAAGTATTTAATGTTTAAGTTGGCCTTTGACTGCAAAAATACCCTAAAAATTTGCAGCCCTTGCTTCTGGAGAGCCTATGTTTTAAAAATTCTTGTGGTTCTCTGCTTGCACTGTCTCTGATTATTTATTAATATAATTTCAGTGACTCCCCTTATTCCCTCAATTGTAGCTTCAGACAGGCCTGGAAACCAACAGACTGCTGATTCAAGCAGCATCACCACTGCTTTCTCCAAAAGTAAGACAACCCAGGAAAAAAGCTAAGCAGCCAGAGAAGGTAAGATATGGGGAAGAGAAGGGCAATTACTGAGGAGTTAAATAAGGTTGTGTGCATGTGATCAGGGAGCAGATTGCCTCTTTTACTACAAAGGAAAGGGAAAGTGGGCTTGGTGTAGTGTAATTTTTGCTAAATACTTGTCTCTTCTTTCTTTCCAGAAATGCTCTGTCAGACATTCCACTGTGCAGCCCCATTACAGGTTGTGTCTGGGTGATGTTCCCTTTGTGGCTGGGAAGGTGAGCTGTTTAATTCCAAAGCTTAGAGCCCAGTAGCTGCAGCTCCTTAAGGGACTTTGGATTGGTGCACTTCTGACACCCAGTGGTCAGATCACTTAATTTTCTTTGACACTTTTCATACAGATTGTCTTTGAAATACTTGTTGGATATTGACAACTAGCTGAGCTGGTATTTCCAAAAATAGGCCTGCACTATGCTGCTTGACAAGATGTTCTTGTTAGTGCATATTAATTCAAACAAAAATTAATTCTTGTCAGCAAAACAAAAGTGGCACTGTTTTTGAATGCTCTCCAGTATTATCAAGTTGTTGATAATGCTATTTAAAAGAAATCTCTTTTCCTTTTAGTCTACAGGTCCCAGTCATTCGGTTACTGCCAACGTCCAGCACGTGCTGCACCTGATGAAACATCACACGAAAGCTTTGTGTAACAGACATGTGGTGAACGATACTCCAGCAAAACCCACCAGCACTGGTCATCCTGCCTGCAAAAGCAGAAGGCCATCCCTGACAATGGACTCATCCTCATCTCAGGAAGAGCTCTCAGAAGTGTTGCTGACTTTACAAGATGAATTTGGACAGATGAGTTTGTGAGTATGGCAGATTTTCTTCTGCAGATGATTATGAATGTGGATGTTCCATACTTTTGCCTTGTTGCTTTGAACTTGGAAGGTTTTGCCTGAGAGAGTTCTTAGTTTAGGAAATCTCTAGAATGTAATCTTTGTCTTGCTGGCTGCAGAGGCTGTCAATTGTCCTTGCAGTTAGTCTCTGCTAAACAGTCTGAGCACCAGCCCTGTGCTTATGTGCAGCAGTATTAATTTCAGAAGAGGTAAGGGAGAAGTGTGGTCATGGCCCCAGTGCAGTGGATTGTTGTGGTGTGGACCCAGCCAGCAGAGAACCCTGCTGCCACTCACAAACCCCCTCACCCATCCCTCCCCTGTGTTGGGATGGGCAGTATTCACCCCTTATACTGTACCAGATACGTCCTGCCCAAGCCCTACCCTTTCCAATATGTCCCAGTTAACCACCATCACCTTTCCAGTTGTTTGATGTCGGTACACACAGATACCATTCTGTAGTCTATGGACTTCCCTTTACTGGTCCATAGAGATAACTTAGTCCATGACTTTGGGCTCAGCTGTCATAACAGTCTTTCAGGGCAGGAAAAGGTGGTGGGTGGGTAGCTAATGGCAGAAGTGACTTGGGGATGTTGGTGGGTGTGAAGCTGGCCATGACCCAGCCATGGGCACTCAAAGCCCAGAAAGCCACACGTGTCCTGGGCTGCATCCAAAGCAGTGGGGGCAGCAGGGCCAGGGAGGGGATTCTGCCCCTCTGCTCTGCTCTGGAGAGACCCCACCTGCAGTGCTGCATCAGCTCTGGAACCACCAGCACAAGAAGGATGTGGGCCTCCTTGAGTGAGTCTGGAGGAGGCCAACAAAGACAATCAGAGGGCTGACAAACAGAGAGCACCTCTCCTTTGAAGACAGGCTGAGAACTGGGCTTGTTCAGCCTGGAGAAGAGAAGGCTTCAGAGAGACCTCACTGGGTCTTTTCAGGGCCCAAAGGAGGCTACAAGAGAGCTGGAGAAGGACTTTTTACAAGGGTGTATAGTGTTTGCATGAGGGGTAATGGTTTTAAACCGAAAGAGGGCAGACCTAGGTGAGATATTAGGAAGAAATTCCTTACTGTGAGGATGGTGAGGCACTGGAACAGGTTGTCCAGAGACAGTGTGGATGCCCATTCTTGGAAACATAAAGATCAGGTTGGATGAGGCTCTGGGCAGCCTGTTCTAGTTGAAAATGGCCCTGCCTATGCTAGGGAGTTTGGAACTCAATGATTTTTAAGGTTCCTTCCAACCCAAATCATTCTATCACCTCTTGTTCTTTGACCTTCAGCAGCACCACATCAGAAGGGTCCTCTGAGAGACAAGGCAGGATAGACAGCTGCCTTGGAGACAAACGAAATGAAGCATCTATGTGGAGATGCCCCCTTTTGAGTCCTTAAAATGCCCCAGCCCAAGACAGTCTGCCAAGGGTGCCCAGAGCCTCTGGGCCAGTCACAGTGGGATGATTCTGCCAGTCATTTGTCATTTTGTCAGGCTGGTTTCAGCCTCCCAGACCAACAGCTGCTGGGATGCCCCTGTCACTCCAGAAATACAAGTGGGTTCTGCCCCAGTACAGCTTGATGGCATTAGGGTACACTGCACCAGGCTCTGCTAAAGCCTTGTACTCTCATGGGGCTGATGTGCCCAGGCCATCTGAGCCACACAGTCCAGTAACCTGGTTGTCCCTCTCCTGCACCTGGCTGGAGACAGGGCTCCTCTAATACTGGTCCTGGGATTCTCCATTTCCTGTAAAAAAGAATTAGAATTCCTTTCCGTAGGATCAGAGTAACATCAGCCCTGCCACTCTGTCTGGGAGCTGCCCACGGAAGACTTAAGCAGCAATTTTCCTGGAAGAATTCCTATTTGTGCTTCCTATTGTGTGTTTTTTTCCTGCAATTCACATACCTGTGCCTCTAGTGTTGATGCATAGGTTTTCCATCCCACTTGATATTCTCCCTGTGGACCCAGAGGTGAAACTCGGGATTCCCTGTGGTGTGTACCCTCACTATCCTGTCTTTAGTGTAGAAGGTGGCTTTCTCTGCTGTGGTTAGACCAGCAACTCAGTCCCACTCAGCTGCCCACTCACTGCCCCCAGACACAAATCCTCCCCTGATCTGACCCCCCTTCAGCACCATGCTGATCCTAGCACTGGGACCACGCTGGTTTGAACTCCCGCGGGATGTTGCGAGTTCTCCAAGGCTGCTGTAATTAGCCAGGAGCAGAAGGGAAGTTGTGGGACCGCGTCTCCTGTGCAGGCTCGGCTGCCGAGCAGGGAAGGAGCAAGGTGTAGTTACAGGGATTCCCCAGCGGACGGCTCCCGCGGCGTGCGGAGGGCACCCATTGCCCTGGGAATGCCACGGCCAGGGATTCCGTGGCACTAAAGCAGCATTGCGACCCCCACTACTAAACCGATACAAGGATGCCTAGAAAGGATTAGTCTTCACACGTGTTGGGTGCCAGAAAATACTGTCTTGGTTTAACCCCAGCTGGTGGCTAAGCACCACGCAGCTGCTTCCCTGCCCCTCTGCTCCTCTGGTGGGATGGGGGGGAAATTGGGAAAAGGAAAAACCCATGGGCTGAAACAAGGACAGGTTAGTAACTGAAATAAAGTAAAACATAATGAAAAAGGGAGATAGATAAAATGCAAGGTAAAAAATCATGTGATGCATAGTACAGTTGTTCACCACCTGCTGATCGATGCTCGTCCCCAGCAGCAATTGTCCCCTCATGGCTAACTCCCCCCGGTGTATAATACTGGGCATGGCATTCTGTGGTATGGAATAGCCCTTTGGCCAGTTTGAATCAGCTGTCCCAGATATCTCCCTGTCTCAGCTTCTTGTGCCCCTGCTCACTGGCATAGCAGGAGACACTGAAAAGCCCTTGGCTTAGGGTAAGTACTGCTGAGCAACAATGAAAACATCAGTGTTATCAACATTATTTTTGTACTGAATCCAAAACGCAGCAATGTAACAGCTACTAAAAATGAAAACTCTATCCTAGCCAAAAGCAGGATCTGGACAAATAGTCCATTAGAGGATAGCTTTGCTGGGTGTTTTGCTTGTCCTGGTTAACAGAACGTGAATTGTTACTGTACTGCACAGCTGCAGATACACAAAATATTAACTGAGTGAGTGCTGAGATCAACTTCTCAAAGGGTTATTTGGTCATTTTGAATATGCATCTTGTAGTTGGAAGGTACTTAAATTGTTGAGACTCAGTGTTGCAGCAGCCTGTTGCCACGATGTGCTACTGTAATAATGCTGCAAACCAGCAAAACTGTTCTTACTGGTCTGTTATGGTGTGTTGCACGTGTCTGGCTGCTGATTTCCTAGAAGTGTTATTTCTGAACTGGGTACAAGATGTAGAAGCCAATGGAACCTGATGCAAGCCTTGTTCTGTCTGAATTGTGTGCTAGTGATCACCAGCAGCTGTCAAAGCTCATCCTGGAGGCCCCGAGTGCTACAGTGAGGGAAGAGCTGGAGAAGGAACTTGATGCACTGGTGGGAAGGATGGAAGCAAAGGCAGACCAGATCAGCAAAGTTCGGAAGCATCGTTTGCAGGTGAGTTTCTTTTGCCTGTGGTCATACTTATGTGGAGTTGCTGACGTAAGCAGGGGTTTCTATGTTATATCCTAATCTAGCAGCAATTGCATAAAGCAGAAGTAACTAGAGTAGCACTGTCTCATTCTACCTTTGATGTCCCCAAGTTAGTCTGCATACCTCCATCCATCCCAGTATTTTTGCAGAAACATCCTTTCTGTCACCGTTGTGCCCATTCTTCACCCTGTCCTGGACAGGGCTTTTGCATCTGCTCTCACATTACATTTTACACTGCTCTTGTCCCTTGAACATTGTTGAACAGTTTTCCTTTACTTGGAGTAAATTACCTATTTATGTTTTAATTTGCATTTTTTAAGACTCAAAATACCTGTTTTTCTTATTTTATAACTTTCAGAATGTTTTAGATAGTGTAGCCTTTTCATTCAAAGCTATAAAACATACTGATTCCCTGTTTTCTTTTGTCTTCATTAATTTTAGTGAATTTCTTCCAAAGAGTTTAACCCCATGTATTTAATATGTTCAGTTCATACAAACCACTATTCACCCTCAGCTGATGTAACTTATACACAAAACACATGCTGGGACCTGATATCCAAGAATGGACCTGTGAAATGCTTGCTGTTAGAAGCATTAGTCACTTTTGATATCTTATGATCCTCAGAGGAACTGCTGCAGGGAAGCAGATGTGCTGTAGTTCCCAGCAGTGATGATGCTGCATATGCTGCTGGCAAAAGGAGCTGGGGTTTAGGAAAAGTCTTACATGCTGTCAGCTAGAAGGAAAGGGCACCACTACCTGCAGAGAGGGGAGCTACAGAAGCCACCCATGTTGTGGTTTGGGTGTATGAATGTGTCTGAACCTCAGACTGTCCTGTTCCCCATTCAGTCGTTGTTGAGGCGTACTGAGACTGACTCACATGCTGTGATGTTACAGAGCTGTGTGTGGATACCACCTTTTCACCCCAGCAGAGCTCTGGTATTTCAAAGCTGCATCTCTGACAGTGACTAGCTATTAAAATTACTAGTATGTATGTAAAAAACCCTTGCTTTCTTTTTTAATCACTGGATGATAACTGTGATAAATCAACTTTCTTCATCTGCATCTTTTTATGTTACATTCCTGATGGCAATGTTCCCCCATAATGAACAGTTTTTAGAGAGGAGGTAATCACTGTAAGCTAAACACAGCTCTAAGGATGCAACTATAACAATGCTTTGTAAGGAAAAGAAAGTATTTATTGTTCAGTGTGACTTGGAAACAACCATTTGCTTACCTGGGTGAGATAAGTGGTGGGATATTTCAGCTGATTGGAAGAATTGCTGAACATAAAATTGAAACAAGATCACTTCTTAATGTTTTTCTTTGGGTTTCTCTTTCAGCTAGAGAGACTTAAGAGAGAATGCAAGTCCAGAAAGACTTCTGCTAAACAAATAAAAGACAGCAGGTTCCCAGTCAGTGAGGTTAAAGTAACAACTACAGTAACCACAAAAGGAAAGAATGCAGGTCCCATCAAAGTGAAGCCTGGAGAAAAGAGTCGGAAAAATCTTCAGTTGCTGAGAGACATGCAGACCTTACAGACTTCTCTACAGAAAGATGATGTCAGCTGGGACTACTGACTCTTCTGCAGGAGTTGTTCTTGAAGCGCCCTGGCCAAACTTACAATTGGATCTAAAGCACCTGCCTTTCTTGCTGTGTGGAAGAGACTACTGTATGCTAAGCACACTTTTGAAATACAGGCTTACAGGCTCTCCATCCCTGCATTTGATTGTATATATTATGGTCTAGCTTAAATCAGATTCTGTTTTCAAGGTACACGGCCAGTGAACCTCAACAGTAGGGTTCCCCCAGTTCCCTGTGTTATGGTTCCAGCAGTCCTTCTGTTTTGTTCCAGCACACCAAGCACTGCACATGTATGTGGGTCGGTGTGTGTGTGTGATGTGCCAATGCCATTTCATGCTGTTGATCCGGGAGGCCTCTCGGGATGCATCTCGTGTGAAAACAGTGCTGCAGTCCTGGGTGCTGAGGGCTTTTGTCAGTTCTGTTCTGTGTGCAGCTGCATCTCTGGGAGTGTCTGAGGAGAACAGGTAAAACCCCTTCAAAGGTGTTCTGTGGGGCTCTCTTCAAAAGGCATCCCTGGTTCTTGATCTGCTACACTGCATTAGTCAGCATCAGTGGGGGTGGATGTTTGAGGGCTTAGAAAAGGAGCAAAGTCGCTTATGAATTACATTGCATAATGATCAAGTGAAATTTTTCTACAGAAATTCTGCCTTAGGAAAATGCTGTAGGGTAGGGGGTAATACCCTGTCTCTAGCTGACAGCTTTGGGTGGTAAAGGAGTGAGAGAAACCACACAGGTGTTTTAAACTGCAAGTGCCTCAGTTGTTGCCATTTGGTCCTGGCATCTTGCTTTTAACTTAAGTATGTGCTTTGATGAGCTATCAGCTTTGGTAGTAGTGCAATTAAGTTTGTGCTCTGACTTGCACAGCTGATGAAATGTTATTTATTATGTTAATAATGTAAAGAATTTCCTGTTAATGGAATGTATAGAAGACCCAGATTACCTGTATATACAGCTGAAAAATAATAAAGCTAGCTTGCCTGTTGAATAAATTGTGGGAAAGCTGCACTTCCTCTGTATTAGCTGGGTGTTTGCTGCAGCACTGTGCCACAGCAAGTGGGCTTTTTATGGCAAGGTGATTTCTCCCTGGTCAGGGGGATGGATGAGAGCTGCAGGTAAGGTTAGAGTGAGAGTAGTGCACCCTTGCCTGTAGCTGAACAGGCAGTGGACTCTGCAGGGTCAACACAGGCAGAAGGGAGTTGAGTTTGTTGTCTGTAGGTGATCCACCCAGCTTGTCTCCTTGCATATAAGGTGTTAGATGCTGCTAACCAGGTGTAATGGTTACTATACCTTACTACTATACTTACAGTAAAGTTAGCATACTTTACTACTTAAAGAGCAGTTCATGCCAGGAGTCCTAAAAAATTGGTAGCTGAAACTTACTCTTGGTCAGTTTGCTTGGGAAGGACCTCTGGAGATAGTCCTGTCCCTGAAAGTATTCAAGGCCAGGTTTGATGGGGCTTTGAGCAACCTGGTCTAGTGGAAGGTGTCTCTGCCAATCAGGGGAGTTGGAGCTGGATGATCTTTGAAGGTCCCTTCCAACTCAAACCATTCTGTGATTCTGTTTTTATAATACCAAGCAGCTAAGTGCTGGTCTGTATGGGATAAATGAAACTTGTCCAAAGATGAATCTTGGTTTTCTGTCAATCTAGACTATAGAGTTTTAACATTAGCAACTTGCAAGACCCTCTGCAGAAGAATGAGAGAGGTTTGGATTTCACACACTGAACTTGCAGTGCTATTTATTTAATGTCTGCATGTCCTGCAAGTCCTTTGGAAAATCACATAGTTGAAAATAAGAGCATAGGAGCCCTATCAATTTATCTGTTTTTATTAGCATTAAGGAAACCAAACAGCCTTCATCAAGAAACAAAATATACACACATAGTCAATTTGCTAATACAGAATAATGCTTTAAACCATCTCATATAGTGATTGTAGGTAAGAGCAGACCTGCCCTTTAACCTCAAAGCAAATCTGAGTCCTTAGGAAGTATTTTGTGTGGATTCTTTGCACTTTTGAACCATACTGTGACAGGCCACCCCACAGCAAGCGTGGTGATGCTGTGCAGCCTGTTACTCATCCTGTTGGAAGGTGGCTGTGGATTTCTCTGTAGGCATGGAGTGGTGATTGCAGCAGTAGAGCAGGCAGAGTGGAGACTGTAGGAGGAAATGACTGCTAACTGCCTTGGAAGGAATGTGGCTTTGGAAAGGCCATTTCTTAAGTGGGAATAGGTCTGCTCTTATGCTCCCTCCAAAAATCCTTCTCGAGTGGAATAGCAGCTGAGTGAAGCAGCTGACAGGTATATTAAACAGGTGACAACAGTCTGGGATCCAGTCCTAAAAGAGCAACACAGGAACCCACAGCAAGCAGTACCCCTTCTCCTCAGTAGAGAGGGGGAGAGAGAAGCAGCCTTGCACATACTTAACTGCCTTTGCTCTAAGACCCCTCCTCTGCAACCCTGTGCTTACCTGTTTGGAAGAGCAAGGGGGCAGTCATGGTTTCACCAAGTATGTGTTGTATCCCCTACAGTAAATTTTTGTATTAAAATTCAATTTCAGCTTGAGCTTAGTTGAGTGACACCAATTCTTGAAGCAGACTATGAGGAAAAAGGTAGGGTTTAGAAAATGGCTAAGCTGTTCAGTCTGCCAGAAAAACCTAAAGCAGCAGTTGCAATGCAGGCAGAAAGGCGTCTTTGGTTGATGCACAGTTGCTTCCATTAGTTAGCAGAAAGCTGAAATACCATAAGTACACCACAATAACCCTGCACAGAAGCATTAAAATTGCTAATTATGCTTACCCAAGCAAAATGTAATGGCTGATCCCAGCAGTTCACACGTGCCCCTTGGTATTCCACTACCTTTTCCCCTGATGACTGTGAGGCACTAGAGGCCAGAGGAGCTGTGGAAAGCCAGGGGAGCCCACTCTGCTCCCCCTCTGAAATAAAGGTGCTTAAGCTGCATCCTGGCACACCCACTGTAAACCATAAGTGAGATTCTAAAGTTGCAGAGATGGAAGTAAACGTTGTCCTACAAAATCATGTCCTGTATTGTTGCTCCTCTACCGCAGTGTTTGATTGGGAGAAGCTGCCAATTCTTTAAATAAGGCATCATTTACATGGCTTCCTATGATCTAGGTTGAGGTGAAGGGAATGACTTGTTTCACACACTGCTGTTGCTTGTTTCCAGGTGTGCTGGCAAATGCCCTCATTGACTCTGCTGTGCAGGAGGGTGTGTGATGGCACAGCTGCATCTGAGGCTCCAACACAAAGTCAGGTTTGGCCTTTCAAACTTCTGAGCAGACGTTTTTCCTCCACAGTACTTCATGCTCATGCACAGACTCTTTCAAGCCACGTGATTTCCAGCACATCAGTGAACAAAGAGCAAGCTCCAGGCTTCTTACAGGTGACAAGTGCAATTGGCTTGTATTATAAGCTAGCCACTGAGAAGGGTAATTGCATAGGGGGTCTTGTCTGTGTTGGTTTTTGCTTTAAGCTTTCTCTAGTGCTACAGTACTAATAAATTACCCTGGAGAGAAATAAATAAATAAGTTGGCATCTCCCAGGCACCATGCTGGAAATCCAGGAGGTTTCAGAAAAGCTGCCCCCCATGGTCCTGGGAAAGTAGTCAGCAAAAAAAAGTCTGTATTATACAACTGTCTGTACGGGAGCAACGCACTGTGCGGGAGAGCCGGCACGCTCCGAGGATGAGGTGGAACGGTTGGTGATCTCTCTCTGCAGTTCCTCCACTTTCTTCTGCAGTTCAGCCCGCTTGGCCAGAAGCTCCTTGTAGCGATTGTGAACCGGTTCCTGCAAGGAAATGTGTGGCTGAGCACTGGGAGATCAGCGTGGAAGAGGGAGCCTGAAGCACAAAGCTGCTGCTGGCCTTACAGCTATGAGGGAAGGAGGCAGATGAGTGTCATCGGTCTCCAGCCTGCAGGTACCTGAGTGATTGCTCTGGCTCTTGGCTGCTCATTTGGATCCAACATGCACAGAATGGTGGCTAAACTAAACAGTCTGTACGTATTTTGAAAGGTGACAGTTGCCAAACTCTGATCTCTGGCATTTCTGGGGGACACTGGCCATGGCATCTCAGCCTGGACATAATTTCAGGGGCTTGGGAGGAAAAAACCCCAGCCAGGTTCTTCTAAATATTTTCACACAGTTCTGACTGTTGAACAGTCAGTACTGCAAAATGTTTGCTGGGTTCCTGTCTCTAACGCTGCAGATCTGCAAAACTGCTGCCTGCAGACACTGAAGGGCACTGAAACAACTGGGAATTTTTGTCCCTTTCTACTAAAAAGTGATGTCAGGGTCATGCTCAGACTGCTAGTCTGAGGTGCCTGCCCTGGGCAAGCCAGCTTTCCTGCTGGCTGGGGTCAGACCCCTGTCCCTCAGGCAGCCAGAGCAAGCAGCAGGTTCCCATCAGCAGTAATTTAAATACAGCCCTAAAATTCCTATATAAACCCCACATCCAGAGAAGTCTTAGGGGTTTTAAGATCTTTTGTAAAGAGAACTCAGATAATTTTTCCCACATTCTAAGTGACAAATTTCCCAGATCGCTGAGAATCTTCAGCTCCTGCCAATTTCACAAGGTGGTGATGCCCAGCTGGGCACCTGCATTAGGCAGCTCTAGGTGGTGCTTGCTCTTGCTGGCACTTGAATTTAGGTGTTTGTTTTCAGATTTAAGCAGTGGTAGCACAAATCTGCACGTTACCTAAAGCTCTTGACCTCCAAAGGAACAGTGTTGGTACTGGCAGAGAGTGAAGCAGGAGTGGGAAGAGGCGTACCTGAGGCTTCATCCTGGGGTTCCAGCGGATGTAGTAGCCGACCCACAGCTCGAGGTGGCGCATGCTGGCCACAGGATACAGGACGTGGTTGGAGTAGCTCACGTACAAGGGGTTAGTAAAGTCTTCCAGTTGGCTGTTGATGTAAGACCAAAGTGATACAGTCTTTTTTGGAAGGCTCTGTAAGGGAAGGGGGTGGAGGAGGCTTTATTTGCCATACGAATCCCAGCTATCTACAAACTGCAGCAGGATAGACATATGCCTGTCATTAATATGGAGCTGGTTGTTTTTTGTAGCTTAAAGAAACCCCCCAAAACTGTTCTTTTGATGTGGTTATCGTACTCAAAGCACATGGATGCAGGCAGGCACACATGCCCTGGCACGGAACAACCCCTCTGACCCACCCAGCTGTCAAGACAGAGCAGGAATCACCACTGCTACAGCAAGGGGACACTGGCATGTGAACTGCCGGTGCTTTAGTTAAACTTCACTTCTCTGAAGTGCTCCTGGAGGACTTGCTGGAATATTTAATTGCAAAGGAAAAAAAGAAAACATTTGACTTAGGCCCTGATCTAGTGGAATAATTACGCCTGTGAATACTCCCACTAAACCAGTGCTGAAGTACTTTCTAGATTAAGTACTTCACTGGGCTGAGGCCTTAAAAAAAAAACCAAACCCATGTGCAAACAGCATGCAGATTTTCTTCCCTGGAAATGACAATTACTCAATCACTGTGGAATCCTGAGAAACAGGGACACTGATTTCACTACAGTAAAACGCCATCACTTTCATTTTCCAGCTAGTTTTTCTGATTATTTTTAACTGATGTTCTATCACATGTAATCGCATCAGGTCCACACAGCACTGCCCTCGTGTACCTCTGTGCTGTTAGGCTGCAGCCTTTGGTGACAGAATTCTTCATCTTTAGGTAGGTGAGACAGAGTGAGGGCCACTGTTTTCCTCCTAATTCCAGACTGGTCTGGATGTACACATCTCTACGCTCCTCCCTGGGCAAACAAACCTTGGCCAGACAGCAGGGCAGAGCTGGCTTGTGGCAGGACAGAGAGGCACGTCCTTAATAATAGTAGGGGAGTTATCCTCTCCCAGGAAGATGCAAGTACAGCAAGAACACACATAAAGACCAGTTCCTTACTGTAACCTCTGTGTGCAGAATGACAGCATGCACTAGGTAGTTAAAAGCACCCTAAAGGGATCACTTCAAAGACAAGGCATGACAAAAAAGTACCAGTTTCCACAGAGATGGTTATAGTAAACTGAAGTTCAAAGCAAAACTGCATTTCCACTACCTGGGAGACACCAGGAGCTATTCAACCACTAGTGACTAACTGGAAGTAGACAGCATGTCCAGAAAGGAGATGGTGCTGCTCTGAAACATGAAGCCTCCAACAGACAGCAGCTTATGCAAAGAGGAAAACCCCCCCAAGTCCCAGCTGTTGAGAAGGGGGCTTGGCATTTCCCAGACTCACATCTACAACTACCTCCGAGTGAAGAACCAGCTTCTGTGGCAATATCTGGCCAGCTAAAGCGATCAGGAACAGGCTTTTACTGCAGAGAGAAGCTGTCTTACCTCCTTCACTCTCTGCTGCTCACTGCTGCACAGGAAGGTCCCAAACAAACAGCTGTACAGGTGATCCAGGATGGTGATCAGGAAGTACTCGTTGAACTCAAATGCTGTAGGAAACTTTAGGCAGAAATAGAAAATTAGGTTAGGATTTAAAACAGGAAAATAAACTTTCTCCCAGGCTGTGGTCTTGGTAAGGAGTTGGCCTCTTGATTTCTAGAATAGGATCTGTCCCTGTTCCCTGCCTGGCTGGATATTCTGGGTCATATTTGCTCCTTCCAGGAGCAAAAGTTTCCCTCTTGGAAAGCTGCTTTGCATGTTCAGAGAGGAATTTTGAGCAAAAGCCAGAGGTCTGAGGGGTTAGTGCACTGTGTTTATGTACACTCAGTGCTGCTTCAAATTGAAGCTTGCTGTGCTATGCCTGTCCCTCAAGACAAGCCATGCAGCCAGACTCTGAACAAAAGGCACATGTGAAATAAATACATTCAAAAAGTGGAAATTTCCCAGGGCCAAATGGAAATAACCAGGGTGCCTAACACAGCACTTCCCAGAGGGAACAGCAGGGAGGCACCTTGTGACAGAGGTCAGCAGGAGCAGAAGGTATATGGGCACAGGCCCTGTTTGTTGCTGAGTTCTGTGCAGAATCAATCTGACCTGAGACAGGGACAACTGAAGCTCCACAAAGGGTTGATAAGAATAAATGCAGTGAACTGCAAAGTCCTGCAGGGGTGATGGAGAGGAGATCGGGAGGCCTTCCTCCCTCACAACCACCCTCCTCTTCCCAGGCTGCCCCGGTTGTTGCATCCTGACCTCATCAGCTGCAGGTCAGGATGCCTAGCTGTAGAAGCAATCCAAAGAGACCATAATGAAAGTGTCTTTTGATGATGGTAAAGCCTCCTCTTCTCTCTGGATGAATGTGGTATAGTGTCATATGTAGTGGTATACTTTTCTTCCATATATAGTGCCATCCTTCTCCTCCACTCCTCCTGGTTTAACCCAGGGTGAGCCTAGCTTTTTTTCAGTGACCATAGCTAACTTTTGTGTCACAGAAGATCCAAAAAAACCTTCCAGGTTCCATGTTCCTGGGGAAAAATCTCCCAGACACAGGGGATGCCTCCTGGACTGTACCTTTGCCATGCCAGGTCTGAAGTGAAGCACTCAGCTCTGTACCTCACATTATGAATTGGGAGCAGTACATTTGCCTTCAGATGAAGTTAAAATGGAACATGTTACAGGATCAGCTTGAGCAGGGGCAACAGGGATCTGTTGTACCCACCGTGCTAGAGACTTACATTAGCAAGTGCTTTCAGGCTCTGTGCTAAACAGACTCCCAAAAAGCCTGCTGCCAGAATCAAAGCAACAGTACAAGCCCAGGAAGGAGAGCCTGCACAGGTCAGCTTGGAAACCATTCCTGTGTCCAGACACCGTGCAATCGTGCAATGTCTTGGTGCACTGTGCATGGCTCTGTGGACAGGGTGCCACGCAGCAGTTTACCTGTCTCGTCATTTGCCAGACGCAGTCGATGAACTGCAGGAAGACGGGAGAGCGATCTGCATCCGCGTGGTTCTTGTCCCCGTGGCCGACTCTCTGAAAGAGCAGGACAAAGAACACGAGTCACACAGGGCTTCGTGGGGTCTGCTCTCGGTCACCTAAACCTTTACCAAAGGCTTTAAAAAACTTCAAATGAGTCCTGATATTGCTTTGTCCATATCAGTGGATAAAGGAGTAAAGGACAGCTACTCTCGTTGTCTTTGAAGTGAAAATTCTTTATGGGGATATTTTCATGCTAAGTTAAAACAAGAGTTGTTTGAGTAGAGGCTCCAGATGCTATGCTGGCACTGATTTCAGTTAATAGCTAAAGTTCAGAGGGAAGAAAAATGAGAATGCTTTTTGCTTCAGTTGCAGCTGTTGTCCTGGCTACTTCAGTAGTAGAAGGGTGCTGGATGCAAACACTACCTACAGGCACGGCATGCGGCGATAACCGTCACGCAACACCTCGCCGCTTCCAAGAGCTGTACAAACACCAGCCCAGCCCATCTCCTGCCACCTCCAGAGAGGCAGCAATGACAGTATTCCCAGAGGCAGCCTCCAACCCTGACCGTGCTGTGTGGCCAGCACATGTGAGGCACGACTCCTAAGAACTAGCACAGTACATCGTTAATGATTATATATTACCTGGGAGCCCCAAGTACTGAGCAAAGATAGAACAAGAACACGTAAGTAACAGAGATCCCTAAAACTGTTCTCCCCTCACCAAAGGAAATCACTGTTGGTATCTTCCTTGCCTAGACAGTGAAAAAGCTAAAACACTCGTTGCTCAAATACCAGATAACAAGTTTTGCTGCAGCAGAACCTCAGTCGCTTTAGTGCCTCAGTTTCCCCACCTTCCTCAGAGCATTTGACAGTGCAACCCACCACTGCAAGTGCTGCACACAGGCCTTTGTTCTAGCCCTTGCAAAATTAACAACCACTAGAGAACAGCTACAAGCAAAACATGATGGGAACAAAGACTGAAAGGATAGTACTGAAAGGCTCTCTCAATTCCCATCAGTGCAAAACATAACAAACTGCTGTGTCACAAGCCCACAAAGCTGCCTCTCTGCCAACTGCTAGGGCACAACCACAAACTGCTCTTGGTCCAGGCTCAAACTGCAGCTCTTTCACCTAAATAATTAGAAGCCTCTCCAAAAATAAAGTGTGCCTGAAGAAATGTGAGGTCAATGCTATAAACAAATTCCCAAACCTCTTCAATACCAAAGCATTTCTTAGATGAGGGTGCCCAAGCAGTCTGAGAAAATGGACTGAACTGGAAAGAAAGACAAAAAATGCCCAGTGGTCTCTGCCAGCTCCCAGCCGAAATGCCAGCACTGAACCCAAAGCACACTGCTAGTTTAAGCCTAAGCATGGGAACATGACACTATCAGACACCTGAGACATTTACATACCACCATCCCTGTATCTAACCAATGCAGTCCCAAGGAGGTTAAGAGGTGAATGGAATTATAGGTAGAAAACAATAACATCAGCATTCACCTCTCCTCTGTGAGTTCAGCCAGGAAACTTCTCACAGGAAATGTTAAACTCCTCTCCTCTAAAATCCTTCAAGAGGGACACCAACATTCTGGTCAGTGCCCTCCATGGGCTAGGGACTCACCAGCTGGAATCTGTGGCCGAAGCTCAGCCACTCCTTCTCCACGAGCACCTCAAAGCCCCTGATGGTGCGGTAGTAGCCATCCAGCATGAGCAGGGCCAGCGAGGTCAGCTGGGCTGTGCGGTCCCAGCCGTCGCTGCAGTGTACCACCACAGATGTCTTCCCCGACTCCACTTTGTCAGCAATCCGAAGGGCTCCAGCAAGAATGAGCTAGGACAAGAGAAGAAACAAATTACAAAATCTCTTTGGAACAGAAACTATAAATGAAAAATGGCTAGTGACAGCACAGGACGAACCAAGGGCTCTGCTTGCCTCAAGGAGAATGGTAAATCAGTTCCAACTACTTTATAACTAGGACAGCAAACTGGTGAACACATTTTCTGCTCCAGCAAGATGACGACACATCTAAACTGTAGTGTAGGCACAACTCTAGAAGAGCCTTTGCATAAAACTCAGTCCTTGGACAAGCCAAGATTTAAATGCAGGAGTATATTGTGTCTGATAGGAATGGCCAACACCTTGCAGCTGCCCCAGGAGCACATCTGCCCTGCCTGCATCAGCACAGCAACAACATAAGCTGGACAATTTTAGAAAAGAACATTATTTGAAAAGCAGTATCTGGAGAAGGCAAAACATTTTGCCTCCTTATTCTGACTCGCTTGGATTCCTGAAAGGCTGAGAGGGCCCAAACTCCCAGCATTTGCTTGTCTGGGCCAGGCAATAATGCCAGGATGTCAAGGAGCCGAGCCAAGAACTTGGAAACTCTGTGACACCTGAGTTCTAAGCAGATCTTTCACAGTTACACGTCATCCAGGAACATCCTTAACTTCCAAAACACCATCTTTCAGTATTTCAGCCTCCTCTCTTGTCCCTCTTCTCATTTTTTAAGATTCCTCACTTCAAGAACTATGGTTTTAAATGCTTATAAATGGAAAACAAATTCTAAGTCTTTAAATTTACAAGGAATTGAAAATCCTGGAGTTGGCTCTGGATATCTTTCCCAGACTGCTAAGGACCTGTGGTTGCTCAGCCACATGCAGAGGATGCAGATATGCGTACCTTGATATGCTCTAGCCAGTGAGTTGACTCTAAATTAGACAGCCAATGAGTCTCCTCGATATTGGGATACACAATTTCTTTCAGTTTTCTCAGCGACTCTCTCATAACATGAATGTTGTGAATATCCAGGAACACTAATTCTGCATTCTGATAAGCATCCTCGCTCTCATAGCCCCCTCCTTTAGCCTGAAGAACAAAATTCACATACAAATAATTAAGCAAAACCATATTTTGTACTTTATCCCAGTCATTTGTCCTGAGCAAACAGCAGCTAACAAAATACCACAGTGGCTGGGCTATCTAAAGCAGGCAAAAACCATTGGCTTTATCTTACAGCTGGGAGCAAACATGTACAGGCACACACTTTGTGTCTCTCTTCTGCCATACCTAATGAATGCTGTAATTTTTACCAAAGAATATCACATTACAAGCCTTCTTTTCCTCTGTAATTATAATTTATCCCCATTCAAGCTGTTAACTCATTACATTCGCTAATCTATCATTTAAAAATTTACCATACTATTATAGAGGAGGATAACCCACACACTAATTGCCTTCCCTAAGTAGTGGGAAAGGCAGATTAAAAAAAAAAAATAAATAAAAAAAAAATAAAAGATCTTTACTGCAACAAAGCAGCTCCACCATTAAAACAAAGCTTAAAGTGATGGCATGGAACACAATAACACAATTTTTAGAAGGGTAGAATGATGGACCCTGGGAACTATTGACCTGACAGCCTCACCTTTGTTAGGTGTGGTGGATCATGGAACAGATCCTTCTAGAAGATATGCTTGGGCATGTGGAGGACAGGAAGGTGATTCAGGATAGCCAGCATGGCTTCACCAAGCCAAATCCTGCCTGAGCAGCCCAGTGGCCTTCTATGATGGAGAGACTACAGCAGAGGACAAGGGAAGGGCTGCAGGGTGTCATTTACCTGGACTTCTGTAAAGCCTTTGACACAGTTCCCCACAACATCCTTCTCTCTACACTGGAGATGATGGGCAGACAGTTTGAGGGATGAGAAATTGGACAGTCACAGCCAGAGGGTAGGGGCCAATTGCTCAATGTCCAGGTAGTGACAAGTGGCGACCCTGAGGAGTCTGTATGGGGATTAGTGCTGTTTAATATCTTCAACAGTGACACAAACAGAAGGATCAAGCGCACCCTCACCAGATGTGCAGATGACACCAAGCTGAGTGGCACAGCTGACACTCCTGAAGGAAAGGGTGCCATCCAGAGGGATCTGGACAAGCTCAGGAAGTGGGTCCATGGGAACCCCATGAAGTTAACAAGACCAAGAGCAAAGTGCTGCACTTGGGTTGGGGCAATCCCTTGCACCAGCACAGGCTGGGGGACGAACAGATCAGAGCAGCCCTGCCCAGGACATGGGAGTGCTGCTGAATGAGAGGCTGGACAAGACCCAGCCACGGGCACTCAGAGCCTAGGAAGCCAATCCTGTCCTGGGCCGCATCCAAAGCAGCGTGGGCAGCAGGGCCAGGGAGGGGATTCTGCCCCTCTGCTCTGCTCAGACCCCAGCTGGAGTGCTGCATCCAGCTCTGGGGAACCAGCACAAGAAAGACAGGGTCCTGGTGGCTCAAAGCCACAAAGATGATCAGAGGCCTGCAGCACCTCTTCTGGGAGGTGCTGAGAGGAGGAAAGGCTGAGAAGGGAAGGCCCTGGAGAGAGACCTTATAGCAGCCTTAAAGAAGGCTTATAAGAAAGATGGGGACAGATGTTTTAGTTGGGTCTGTTGTGACAGGACAAGGGGTAATGGTTTGAAAGTAATAGAGGGTAGATTCAGACTAGACATAAAGAAGAATTTTTTCACAATAAGGGTGGTAAAATACTGGAGCAGGTTTTCCAGAACAGTGGTAGATGCCTCATTCCTGGAAACGTTCAAGGTCAGATTGGACAGGGCTCTGAGCCCTGTTAGAAGAAGCAGTCTTTCAACCGTGTGAATTGAAAAATGGTGAAACACGAGGTCTAGGGTGCTAGAGTCTGACCTCAGTACTACTTTAATTTTCTTTTTCCTTTCCAATGTCATTTCCCATTGTAAATCAATAGAATGGATCATCAGCAGTCACACTGATATCTTACAGATACCAGTGAAGGTATAAAAGTCTGTCTAGAGAATCAGATCGTTGCATTCAGACTTCTTCTGCAGTGGAAAACCCTTGTGATCCTTAAGAATAATATGAAATGGTGGTGGGAAATGTGCTCTAAATTATTACATTCCCAGTTTTAGACAGAGGAAAAAGTACCCAACCTTATTGGCTACAGCATTCACACTAGGCCTTGCATCAAATATGAAGATTTTATGGGACTGGGCATTAGAATCCATGATGGCTTGAAGGTACTTTTCATCTTCCTTGCTCCGCTTGCCACTCACGCCCACCATGGGCTGGCTACAGCGCGTGATCGTTGCTTGACTTTCTGGGTGAATCCATGACAAGACCTTCAGAAACAAATGGGAAATAAACAAAGTAAAAATGGGATTCATAAAACCAACGAAGTGAATTACCTGTAATGGCTTCCTCTGGGATTCTCTATCAGGGGATTCCAGAAAGCTGGATTCTATTACATCACAAGTGAATGAAAGAAAGAACTCTTCTGTCTTTATTCATTCTGGTGGCATTCCCAAAGTTTGAACAAACAAAAGGTGATCAAATTGTGAGTCTGACTTTTAAACATGATGCAGACTGTTTTTTCTGGCTGTTGTGTGAGTCAGTATGTGGGCTATGCCTTACTTTATGTTACACCATGTAAAAGCTAAGCACTTTAGGAACAGACTGAATTTCCTACAGATTTGAGAAGTAAACCAGTACCTTTTCAGTTACCTCTGAAATAATCATAACAACAATGTGCTTTGTCTTAATTTCATTAAATAAATTCTCTCATCAAGACTATCACTACATATGTCTCTGTCCTGAAAGTCGGAGTAGGCCAGACAATTGTAAACAGCCAAACAGGGCTGCCTTGTGTTTCCCAGGAACTGACCTGAGATTTGGTCTGAGCTGTGCTAAATTATCTTATCTTCTAGTTTTGGTTTAGTCTACATCTCTTTCACAACAGTAGTTTCAGCAGATACTGTTGTTTTCTATGTCCTCAAACACGTTGCTGTCACTTTTATTATCTTCTGACCATTTATTTGCTCCCTGGAATCTACTCAGCCTGATCTTGGTATTACATATTGCCCAAAGGTATGTGTAACAAAACCACATCAAAGTGGCTTTTTCTGTCCCACTCACTGGTATGCGTCCTCTGGATCTGAAGGATGCCACTCTCTTTAACTCCTCGTCGGGAATGTTTACAGGCACAGCTAGAATGGCAGGGTACGTATCACACAGCTCGTAGCGCTCATTAATCTTGGTCAGCCTCCAGCTTTCATTGGGAATTCCCTAAAGAGGAAACTGCAGGTTAGCAAATGAGCTGCTCTGAGACCTCAGCACAGACAAATCCCCAGACCTGAAATTCAAGGCAGCTTTTGTTAATGAAGGTCATTCAGGGCTGGCACCTGAGAATGCATTATCTTGGTAACTTGTATTTCATGTCTCTCCCCAGAGAGGTGGATGTTTTGCTCAAGTCACTGAAGAGCAAGGAAACTGAGCTTCAGGCAGGGTCACCAATGGCAAAGGGACTGTGGAGGCTACAAATGTAGCAACACAGGTGGTCCCCTTGAGCCCAACTTTAAGATACCTCCTGGTCTCATTACGGGCTTACAGCAGAGCCAGGAGCAGGATAGAATGGGTGACCAACTCAGTCCCCTCCCCTCATGGCACTTAGTTCAAATGTGTTGGGTGAAAACTGAGGATACAAAGTGGAGTTACCAGACAGGATGGAGGGGAGGAGGAAAAGGGAGAACAGGCAGTAAAACACCTCAAAAAATTAGCCTGATTTGGGTTTAGTGCAGTGTTTGTGGCACAACTGTGCAAACCTCTAAAAACACCAAAAACTTAACAATTGTATGTCTCTCTTTGCATGACTGTATGTGATGTGCAACTCCCATGTTTCCATCACACTAAGCTCTCTGGTTGAACTGAGGACTTGGGCTGGGAGAGCAGGGAATCTCCACACACACATCATAGAGCTCAGCATGCCGTGATGGAGAAGCCACTCAAAGATTCCCAGACAACAATCTCCAAGTAACACCTGAAGCACAATGGGGACGACCCTGACAACCTGCAGATGTGGTTTGGCTGGTGCTGGGAGGGAACAGACCAACGGGGAGTGGCTGGTGCAGCTGCCTGCAAGGGGAGATTTAAACAAACCCCTACTGCAGCAGGGGTGAGCAGTGGCACAAAGCATCTCTGTGGGGAAGACACATCTGCTGCAGCAAACATGGCCAGCCTGTGAAGCACCGAGTGTGTTTTAGGGGAACATCAACTCCTTACACAATACATGCCTCTGTTCTAATAAACACTACTCCATTTTAAAGCAGGGTGGTAGGACACTGATCACCACTGTCACAGCTCCCACAGGGAATAAACAGCACATCTAACACGGGTCAGACGAGCTGCGATAATTACGGCCGACCCACACAGACTGCGGCCAGTCTCCCATCCCAGTGGCGAGTCACGCTGCCAAAAGAGGTCATGGTTAGAAATCCGAGGGGAGCCAGACCTTCTGTCTAGCATCACACACTCTGCTTTGTGAACCACTGCTGTCCCTTGGCCCCCCCTGGGAAGGCAATGTTACTACAAGGATCACCCCAAAAGCCTGAAGGAAAGCTATTTTTGGCCCAGTCTGAAGCTGAAGAATTGGCAGAACCAGACATCAAGCAGTGTGTATACACAGTTCAAGCTTACTGCTGGGTAAAGGATGCTCAGAGGTCTACCTGCTGTACACAGCAAAGATGGAATCTGCTGGGCCCACCAGCTCTGCTGCCAGCCAGGGAATAGCTAGACTCTTGCCAGTCACCAATCTGTTTACTACCTGGAAGTGGGCTAATGGCTAATTAGTTCTCAGTCCTGTCCTAGAAAGCACATGCAATGAATCCATAAGCAATTCCTAAAAATTTGATCTCCCCCAAATCTGAATGAAAATTATGCTGTCAGCACAGTCTTGGCAAGAAAAATGGGAGCTAACCAGCAGCTACATGAAAGAAAGGCTCCTTTTCATTTTACCCAGCAACTCTACCAATGCTCACAGAGAAGATCAAGGAGCAAGCACTGGAAAGCACCCCCTTCACAGTGCTGGATAGTGTGGCTTCAGAACTCACTGCTTGGGCCAGAACTGAGCTCTAAAGCTCTCCAAAGGTCTAAGTCTTTCAACTGCCACACTGACAAATTTGAAGGAAATCTTTCCTCTGCAAGGGCCCAGACCAGAAAAATCCATGATGAGCCCCCAAAGAAAGAAAAAGATGCTGTGTGTCAGCATTCAAATTTCTTTTGACTTGTGGGGAATGTCTGCTTTTCCCTGGCCCAGGAGCCTTGAATCACAGCACCACCCAGAACGCTTTGGATTCGGATCGTGACTTTCTCTAAGGACTGGAGGCAAACAGAAATAAGCCAAGTGGGCTAGAAGAGAAGCTGAATTTGCATCTTCCTTGGACGTTTGCCATAATGCAGTGTAGCTTCTGCATTTATTCGTGCTCCTTCAGATTTGCCCTTTCTCCAGCTGGAATCAATAGAAAAAGCTAAACATGATATAAAGCACACTGGTATTTCCTCATCTAAGATGCATTTCACTGCTTCCCGGTAAGTTGTAAGCGCCCAAAAGCCTACTATGAAACAAAACTGTTACAGATGTAACTCAATAGGCCTCGGCAGGGTAAGGAGTGGCTCTGGGCGCTGCCTGCCTGTGCACCTGCAGGAGGAACTCAGGCATGCCTCCCTAAAAGCAGGCTGTGATCATCCTGCAGCTGCCAAGGCACATGGCATGTCCACATTAGTGACCAGAGACTTCTGCACAGGTCTGTCTTCTTCAGACAAAGATCAATGCTGCTAGCAGCCCCTGATTCTAGGGGAATTCATGTCTGGTGGATGCCAAAGGGCAAACTGAGGAAGGGAGCAAAGCCACATGTACAGTAATAAATTAAATATACCCCTGGCCATTCCCACTGAGCCCAGCTGAATCAACACACCTCACATCTGTACTAACAAACCCATTTATCCTCCAAACAGGATATTTTGTCCAAAATGCCACTGGTGATCCTTGACGTGCATCACAGGACCTTTGTGCATGGCTAAAGATGCTCAAACACACTCACTCAAAAGATGGATGGTAACAGCCTGGTCTGTAGCTATGCCTGAGACTAGCCCCTGTGCTTGGGAACACTCCTTACAACTGTATCATCTAACCATAGAGACACAGCCTTTGTGTCCTCTCCACACACAAACTAGACTTGGTTTCCCTCTAGATAAGACATTCATGCCATACTGTAATGCCTTGAGTTTGGTTATCACTTGATTTACACTTGATGTTGCAGGAGGTAGAGTTTTTTGCAGGGAAAAACTGCTGAAGCCATACCAGCACAGCACTGACATCACCACCTTGCAAAGCACATGGTTAAGGTTAAGCACAAGAGGATCCTTCACTGACAGGAAAAAAGAAAATTCCTTGCTGTAGTTACAAGCAGTCACCCCTCTCTGTGGGATCAAGCAGCTCCACTCTGAGCTTACATATGTAAGTGCACCTTCATCTGCAGCAGGGAGCACAGGATACAGCTGCAGAGCCAAGCTGGTCCCTCTGCCATTTACTGAGCCCAGGCTGTGTCCACTCAGCACCAGAGAGCTGTGAGCTGTTCTGCAGTAGAGACATACACAGCACAAGCAGGACCTCAGTTAAACCACGGGACATAAAACATTCAATACTCACTTTGCTCCCTTAAGTTACATCCAGCAATCCTCTGGAGGATGATGTTACCAAGCTCTACCTTTCCCACTCTGCTTGTATACTAATGCTGGACACTTTTTTAATCCTCAAAACAGGTCAGTTCTTCTGAGTCATTAATTTCTACGTGTTTTCCCTAAAAGCAGCAACCACAGCCCTACACTGTGGCTCCCCAGTAGATATGACCAGAGCAAAGGATATTAGACATGAATGACTTTTGTAGGGAAACATCACACAACTTCACAACCTCTTGTAATATTTTCCAAATGCTCCCCACCTTATTAAGGAAAATAAAGCTTTAAGTTACTCCAAAGACATCTTAAGGACTTTTGGTTTCAAGTGAGTCTTATTCACTTTGCAGTTCTGTTTTATATTCTGCCAGCCCATGTGTAATAAAAATCAGGGAGCAATTTCAGTTTTAAATTTCATTTGCCACATGTGATTCCATTTACCAACTAAATCTCAAACCTCTCTGAGTTCCTTTTGTTCTCTACAGGTTGTTTATTACTCCCCATAGTTTTACACAATCACAGATTTTTAACAAGTTACATATTTCCATCCTTCCCAAGAATGCTAACGGGGAAGTTAGGGGTTTACTGACTATCTTTCCTAATTGCTACAATTGCTATCATCTCAACATATTTCTATTAATCTTAATAAAAATTGTAATAAATTAGCACACTCAAACTTGCCATGTCTACCAGTGTGGACATAGAAATTACCATGGATCCTGGTCTAAAAGTCTTTTCTGGATGCCTGATAGTTGTTGTTTACTTTTGCTCCACTCCCCTCCCCAAGTGCCCCTGCTCCCATAGGGAAAAGACTGACCTGGCCTAAGATATAGCAAGTGAATGCCTGGCCATCCTGCTGGGCTGCTGATGCCCTAGGCCAGCCCTTCTCTAACAGTTTCTAAACCAATTCCAGAAGGTCCTGCTGACAGTGCATATGTCCTGCTTTTCTATTTCTGATCACAACTCATAGAGTCAGAGACAGGTAATCCCATTATCTGATTTGATGATGCCAGTTTTGTTTCACTGTTAACGAATCCCTGCTGCCATTTCAAGACATAATCTTGATTTACTGTAGTATTTGTTATTGCTTTAGCAGAACCTGGTTGGATTAAGAAAAAAGGCTACAACACTCACACAGATAAATTGAACATCCATAGTTACAAATGTTGGAATTAAATAAACAGACCAAAATGCCTAAAAGTTTTGGAGGGGACACAAAGCATCATGCTGCAGGACCTAAATCAATCTAACAAAAGGGATGAAATTCTCCTCCTGGCCAGATCAGAACATAAACATCTACTGCAGTATGGCTTGCTTCTTCTTCAGCAGCTGGTGTTGGTTACTTTTGGAGATAAGGAACTGGAGCAGATGGATTGTGTGATCTGGAATGGTAGTGACCGTGGCCCATCACGGGTGAAACGCAGAAAGGCTGTGGCTGCAAAAAATCCTGCTTTGGATTTGCTTTTGCAGTTACCAGTGTAAGGAAATCACCATGAGCTTCAGCACATGGACATTGGTTTCTTGACATAGAAGCAGTCAGGCAAGTTTGTCCTTCCCACTCACAAAAAATTAACAAAGAGGCAGGCCACAGCACAGGTACACACTGCAGCAATGCCTCAGCTGTGTCACATCTTACACCCATTTTCTTTACAGAAAGGCCATGAAGAGCTGCAAATCACAGGTGTGCAAATACATGTATCCTTTCACCATGTCACCAAATTCCTGACAAATTTAAGGTGCACCAAATCACAGTCTAAAAACTAATATGGACAGAAAAGCTTCTATCATAAAAACCAACATGCCAGGATTTAGAAAGTGGAATAATCCACACTGAAATTATCTAAGGTCACCTTTCTTCTTTCCAGGGGTTGTGAAAATGTCTTTTGTACTTCACCTGTTTTGACTGATGCTTGGCTGAGTCAATGCTGTGCCTTCCAGGGAAGATTATTTTGATAGCACAGGTAATCTTTTAGTTGTTACTCCAAAATTTTCAGCCCTACAAAGAAGCATCTTGCTCAAATAACTTGGGCTGCAAATCCTTCTCTACAAGCAGATCTTCCCCATAAAATAACTACCAAGAAAGAGGTAAAGCCTAAACAAAGCAGTAATCACTGCATTATCTGATCTTATGCTCAAGTTGGCTTTAGACACAAAATGACCACAAACAATTGGAGTTTGTCTCGACGAGGATTTTAGATTGTGGCACCTCGTTGCAAAATGCACTTCTTTGCACTGAAGGCAGCACACAGTAAGATACAGTAAGATACATCTCGCTTCCCATTAGCAGTCTAGAAGCCAGCAATCTATCTTAGGCAGCTATTTTAGGAGAGAACAAATCACCCCCAACAGTGAAGCACTCTCTCCCATCTGTTAATGACAGGCCTAGATAACCAATTTAGAAGGCATGCCCAGCTTTTAGAAGGATAGAGCTAGAAAAATGAATCCTTAGGTTTTGGATTCCAGGAATCAGATGAACAACTAGGCTGGGAGAGTGGTCTGGTTTTGTTTGATTTCATGAGAAAGACCCAAATAAATCTTTAAATTGCATGATTTAAAATTTCTTAATTTTACAATAGAAAATTGGTTTTATTCTGATGGATCTGGAGGAGACAGAAGCTTATTGTGTCCAGGGCAAACATGGGACCAAACCATGCTCCTTTTTCTACTTGAGAATTTTACAACAGGCGTGATTTCATTATAAACATCAAAATTCTCCCATCTTTTGCTCCAAAGAGGACTACTCAAGATTTTACCACAGTATTCCTAATCAACAGCCTAATCACTGCAAAATCATTAATACCTTTGATCAGTCTACTCTGGACACACCACAACTGTAAATAACAGTACATTCTGGGCTGATCCCTATGCTGAGAAACCATGCCTAAGATAGTAAAGGCATTCTACACTAAATTTTTTCCTCCCAAGTTGCTGTTTCAGAAAGGAAAATCTGGAAAGAATTAAAACCAATACAAGCAAGCACTGAGGTGTGAAACTCAACAATGGGATGCGTGTACCTGGAACATGCACCCTCCATTCCCCACTGCCAGCAGAACCTGATCACCAAGCCAGAGCATTAGTTTTTTCTAGCAGAACCTAAAGTCAGCTCTCTGCCACCTGAGCTGATGTCCATCAGTGGATGCCTCTATCTCTAAAGCTGTACTGCTCTCAACAAATACTGCAGTGTGAAAAACAACATCCTAACCAAGCCTGCACAGCATTTTTCATTCTCTGCTCCATGTAACCTGTAATTTTATCACTGCACAGACCCTTGTTTCTGAAGAGTAGAGGATAAGGAAGGATGTGGCACAATACCCACCTGTCTTCTGTACTCCCAAGTTGGGTCATATACTTTCCATCCATTTTCTGGGAAAACCTCTTTGTACTCAAAGGCAAAAAGTGGCTGAAAGAAAGAAAATTTACCTTTAAGAGCCCACTCAGAGCCCATTTATATGATGTTTGATATCTCAAATAGTAATTCATGACTGACTCTTCTTTTTCCCCACCATCACTTTGATTTCAGGGTTTTATAAAAAAGATTAACACTCTCACTGTAGCAGGTAATTAGTACAACAATATACTTTCCAATATGTCCCTGATCTTGCTTGGCTATTACCTACTACTTCACAGACAAAAGAAGTTTGTTATTAAGGAGAGAAGATAAAACTACTTAGGCAAGGATGCTCTTACAGATTAACAACCAGAGCCTTTCAACAACCATTTGAAACAATGGCAGTGTCATAACATTAGAGAACACGGGAGCTGCATTCCAGATTTGGGGCAGTGCAGTCACCATTAGCTGTGAACCTCTGATGGATGTCACTGCTATTTGAGTACTTTCCCTCTGTTACAAGGCTTTATCAGTAAGTCGTTTCCCATACTTGAAAGAAGGCACTGTAAGAGATTTTTCCTGTTTCCTATATGATCTAAACTCTTACAGAAGTTTAAAACAGATTTGAAAACCAGCACTTCTCATCCCCCAAGAAAATGCACCCCAGGTGAATGCTGTATTAAGTAGATGGGACAGAACAAAACAATTTACTGCTACTCTGTGTCTTTTGGCAACAGCTGAAAAGAAAACACTTACCAGATTATTTGAAACTGGAAAAGCATATTTCATTAGGTTCTCAAATATGGATCGTCTAGTTCTCCCTTCAGGCTTATGAGCAAACCGCAAGTTTCGAATATCCTAGGGGAAGAAAGAGGGAAATCAAATTGCAAATTTCTGAACCACTTCAAAATCCAAGGAAAATCCAAAAGCCAGAATTCAAAGTGGGGTCACATGACAATGCTCCTTCTAGCACTGATTTAATACTTTGAACAATGTTGTGTTGCAACGTTGGGTTTGGTTGAGGGGGTTGTCTACAGCCTCCAAAAACAGCAGAGCAGCTGAGGGAGGGCACAGCTGTGCCTGACCACAGCATTTTGCCTTCACATGAAGCTCTCCACCTGCTGAAAATCTTTGTGAGAGCCCTGCTCAGGAAAAAGCAATGTTTGACTGGCAGGACTTTGTGAGACAGACATCCTTGGCTGTCACTGAGCTCTCACGTCAAGCAGGGCTGTAAGACCACTGGAGGGGATGGCCTAACAAAGTTCCTCCACAGAGTTACTGCATGTAGGGGCCCCAAGAACAGCCAGCTGGTGCAAAGCATCCAATGTCATCTCCCTTTAAAGCTTCCACCTCTCAGAGCACTCAAGAGGATGTCTTGAAACCAAGAACTCCTCCACTTTGAGCAGCAGCACAGTTGAGACAAAAAGTGGTCATTCAGGACCTCCTTTCCATAGTCATCCACAAAATCAAATTTGGAAAGCAAATAAAACATCTCTAAGTTTTTCCAGCCAAGCCTGCAACTAAGATGCATGCAGTAAAGAGTCTAAACTCATCAACAGGAAATGAGCTATCAAGTTCAAGTACATGAAGATGGTAGAGCAAGTCAGAGAATGAGATAAACAGCTGAAGACTTTGCTTCCTCACAGGGACTACATGACTGATCTCAGACAGAGAACTTTTCAGGATGTATAAGATGTATCTGTACCACTCTGTTATTGCACTAAGCTGCTGTGCATATCCTGGTGAAGCAGGCTGACATATATAAATATGCTATAAAGGGCCAAAACACCCATCCTATAGTGTGTGCCTGACAGGGAAATGATACAGTTCACTCCAAACCTGACCAAGTGGGCTTATAGACAAAAGAGCTGAGGACTAGGAATCCAGATCAAAACAGGGAACAAATTAGCTTGCCAGCACAAGCACCCCACCCTATGTTAGCCAGGGTGGATTGAGACTCTTATAGGACAAGGGAGCAGCTGGATTATTTGGTACAGATTGCAGTAACTGGTCTTGACTCAGCACACCCACAGCCTGACAGTCTGCTTACCTTCCTGGTGCCTCAAAACCACAGCAGTGACCAGAGCACTTTGGGATTCCTATTCATTCCTCCCTCTGCTCTTATCCAGCATCCTTTTAGCATTGAGGGGCTCTGACAAGCTCTAAGCAGCCCAAGACCTACAAGGTTCTGAATCCAGCTCTTCCTATGTGCTCACTGAGGGAAGCCCAAGACCTACAAGGTTCTGAATCCAGCTCTTCCTATGTGCTCACTGAGGGAAGCAGAAGGGTCATGCAATCCAGAGTTATGGATTCAGGAGGGGAGATGGTGGCTTTATCTACTTTGTGGGTCTACAGTAAGCAGACAGGAAGAGGCAAACTGTTAATTTATATTGCAGTTTGCATTTTCAGTTATTCCAAGGGTTCTGGAGAGGCACAGGTGAAATATGTACTGCCTTGAAAGAAATGAAAGAACAGCCCTGAGGAGGACTGAAGGCTACTCACCAGACCCTCATGGTAAAGCACTGCAGTAGGTGGACATGAGCTAATGATTTAGGGGGGAAACATGCCCCTTTCTTGCTCTTGAAATGCAAATGAATGAAAAGCCTACTGAATTCCACAGTAACTGGAGTCTACCTAGAATAAGTCTGGTAGGCAGCCCAGAGAAATAAGGATGCAGGCCTACACTTCCATGATGAAGAAAAGCACAAAGCCTGAAAAAAGGTTTGGATCTCTTCTCAAATGAGTGGAGCTGGAGAATACCGAAAACCACTTTTAAAATCGTGTTTTTTGACATCTGTGAAGTCATACTGACTGAAACATTTTGCAGAACTTCCTATGGTACTACAGAGACAACCTTTAAAAATATATGTTCCCCTTCCCCTATTGTAAAACACAGATAAAAGTTTACCTTGCACACAATCTCCAGCCCATATGAATTTTCACCACGACTGGAAGCACCTCCAATCTTCTCCACTCTGTTGATTACACCTAAAGATGCATCTAGGACAAAAGGAGGGTCCTGTAGACAGTTGAAATTTGTGAGTTTAAAAAGGGGAGGGGGAAAAATCCCCAGCTCCTGCTCCCTTATGTCTATATTCCCAAACATATAGCCACATTTCACACAGAAATACTCTCAAACAAACCCAGGTCTAAAGATTGAAAAGGTAGCAAAAGCAGATTATTTCAAAAGCTTACCCGTTCCATGCTTTTAAAATACAGTCTATAATTGGTAACAGTAAGGGTTCCTCTGATTGCTCCAGTGAAGGGGCAGATGTAAGTAACATCCTTAGCTTAAGGAGGGGAAAAAAAAAAAGTAAAGAAGAAGTTGTTAATTTCACAGTTAATTTATGGGAGAAAAATTATGCCAGCAACAATATTTGTGGGCTCTACTTTACAGATTATGAAATTAAAACAAGCTTAATCTGTGTTTCTAGCCTAGAGCTAACTTGCAAGTTTCAGTTCTGTGGAGAAGGTAAGAGTTTGGGTAGAGACAGCACCGTCACCCAGAATCCTACATCTGCACAAAACTGCTACCCCTGTCAACAGGCCAGTGTTCGGTGCAAACTGTTTGCTCTTACTGCCAGTAGCTGAGAACATCATGCATGAAAAGAGGAGACCACTCATGCCTGGATGCACACATTTGAAGCTGACAACAATCTGCATTAAAGCTAAGGATTGTGCCCAAGATGGTTTGTGCCACCAGGGGCAGGAGAAGGCAGTTCTCATCCATGTGGTTTTTTGGATACTTGGGTCCTTCTGTACACCTTTGCACGTGGAGTAAGCCCTGGGATGAAGGCCCTCATGCTAAAAGCCAGCAGATTTACAGTGATTTGCAGGAGCCATGAATCTGTGTAACAGCCAGCTGCTGCTGATCTTAGGTCTGAAGTCAGTGATCAAGTTACTCTGCACAATTCAATTATTTTTGAACCTGAGTGACGGTGACTCAAAACAGTCCCCTTCTTAAATGGCCTCAAACATTTCTCACTTGTTCCAGCAAAGGGAAAGAGGTGCTGCTGGCTTTCCACAGCAAACACCTCTAACTGCCCTTCTGTTTTATATCACTTCAAAATGTCAAGATTTAAGTTGTTGCCTCCTCACCTCTGCTGCCTATCACTTCTCCTGCCACTGAAGCAGTTGTCTGGCTGCACTGTGGCAATGGTTTACACTATCACCAACAAGTAAGGACACGCCTTAAAAACAGAGAGGAGACCCACTGAGCTGCCAGATCCATGAAAAAATTCCATGGATCATCTGAATAACCTCAAGCCTCCAAGCCCTAGGGGACCCATTTTGCAAGGGCTGTGTCAGGAGGATGGCTTGCCTCCCACCAAGGAGACAGCAACCATGAGCATGAGGTGTGAGGCTACTGGGGTGTCAGAATGGGAACATAAATTTCTTCCACCTTTATCCCATGAGATTTAGCCCAGAGGGGGACAGAGAAGAAGTCTGCCTTATTCCAGGGCACTGGCAACTCATATAACTAAATCATCCTCAAGTCAGCTCTGCTTCTGCATTGTCTTCATTGACTCCCAAGATCTGGATGTGAAGAAAGATCCTTAAAACATCAGAAGTGACTAATTTGGAGCAAAATATGTAGCACACAATATCTGGTTAAAAAGAAATAAAATATACATATCTATAAAAAACATGCTAGTAATTCCATTATTTATTTATTTATATAAATTTACATGTATTTGTTTGAAGGACAATTAAACACAAAATGCTTATAGCCATTTCTAATTAAACCAAGTGTTTCATTAGTGTCTGATTATTAATCACTTCTTTTCAAAGACTAGTTTGACAGAGGTTTGAAAGCAGACTCAGGAAGCATAACAAGGGTGAGGGCAGCCTGCCTAGTTTTTTCCACTGGAGTTCCCATTATTCAAAAGGTAATTTTGAATGCTTAAAAAAACCCCAGCAAAATCCACTAATAAGAAAAGCATGCATTTACATCTAAAAAGGAGCAGGATTTCTGGGTAAAGAGGAAAGGTGCTAGAAAAATGTTTTCCAGGTAAGGAACCCCAGGCACGATCTCAAACACTGGCCTTGCCAGCGTGTAAGCCACACCACCTTTCACATTTGCATTTTATTAGCCTGGTTTCCTAAGGAAACAATTTTACTTAATTACACTGTGCATGTACAAATGTACCTACACACATGGCTTGTCTGACCTTAACTGCCACAGCTGTATGATTTCAGCAGTCTCTACTTGATAAACAGGGATCTCCAAGGCATTAAAGTGCTTCACTGCTTGTGAGAACGAATGCCAGGTATAATAGAGAGGTTGTAGTGGTGCTATCACCACGGGAAAGCCTAATGAGCTCAGCCTTTGGTATGTATAAGAGAATACATATGGGAGAAAGAAACTGGAAACCAGATTTATTAATTCCCCTGCTTGTGGAATTCCTGTCTTTTACAGGCCAATCTTACCCTAGATTATTGGGTAGGCTGAAAATATTTTTCTTCCCTTCCCTGTAAAATACAAGGAGAATTACATTTGCCTTTCTTCACACTTTTAACAGGAAACAATTATTGCTGATGAATAACAAAGATTTCCTTTTTGCTGCCTTTAGCTTCTTGCTGGAACAGGCAGCTGCTGTCTGGGCTACTCCAAAAGCCACCCAGTCTTATACGTTTACGTGGCTCATCACACCATTTGCCAACAGATAAAACATGGGTAACTCTGACTTCTTAAACCATTCCCTAGGAACCCTTCAAAAGCTCCTCACTGTCAGAGCTAATAGCATCTGTGGAGTGAGTTAGATATCAGTCTGCAGTGTATGGTTAGAGTACGAGTTCAAAGTCCTTAGGACTCTGAGGAAAGAGGCTGAGAAAAAGATTAATTATGGAGGTGGTTGTTTGGAGGTTTTCTTGCTTGTTTTTATATTGCTGTTGACAGGCACATATTTTTTGTGAAGTATTTTCAGTTTTCATTTTTTGATTTTTTTATGTTTAGGACTGAAGTTGCACTCTTCCTTACCGTTTTTAGGGGATGGCAACATGGTAAAAAAGCAAATGCAACATCTTTCACAGAAAATTAATCAAGAGGCTTACTCAAGCCTTCAGAATGGAGAGCATCAGCAAATCTGATGCGTGTCAGCACGTCCAGATGAAAAAAGAAAAACCCCATCCCCCATCACAGTAAATTCCCTGCAAAAGCAGCCTATCCTTTCCTAAAGCCCATGACAGAGATTTGACACATAATTGTGCTGTGTCAGCCTAGGAAGTTACCCTGTGGCAAGGACAAACTGAAACAGTTGATCCATGTCCTCTCAGGAGGCGGCAAATGCAGAGCTGTACAACTCACACCCCATCACTCACGGCAAGAACGTTGAATTGCTTTGTACTTGCTACGTGCTAAAAGAAGACACAGTTACCTTGGCCCATGTGCTGTGCAATTGCTCAATTAATGAAACAATCTGATCATGGCTCCCAAAATATCTGCACTGCGCTGTTGTTGGTCAGTGACCGCCAAGATATTTTGCTCTATGGATATTCTACTGTTTGTCAGCAAACAATAAGGAATTTCCTCTTCACGTACCCATGTCTTTAATGGTCTCCCCTGGCAGCAAAGGTGGCTCTTCCATTTCAGCCAATTTATTAGCCTCCCTCAGGACCTAGGCAAAAGATACAAGTACAAACAGAAATTCATTATGTTTTTATAAACCAAGAAGTTTACACATACAGGTCAACAGTATCAAGGACAACAAATATTCAAAGATCTTGAAGTACTGCCTAGGGTCTCTTCAGAGGCCAACACCAGGTTCTGTACTTTGGCAGCACACTTTCAAGGTGTCCTTTCATGCTCCAACCTTCTCTTGCCCAGGCCACCTTCACAAGTCAAATTCCCGCACAGTTATGGACAGAGCCAAAGGAATCGGTTCCTTTCCCAGTTGAAGTGCTCAGTGATTACCACAACGACATCAATATCCAGCAGAGCAATTTCTAGTTTACACTGAGGAAAACTGAAAAGGACACCTTGGTCACTCCACTGTGCTCAGTGAGGGTCCCACAACTGCAGAAGTCCTGGCTTGACTCAGTTACAAAGGTATTTTGACAGGTATATATAGGAGGTACAGTTTTGATTTTTTTTTTTTTGGCTGCCAAATGACCCCTCCGTCACTTTCCTCTGGGTTCACGTTATACCACAGAGCATGACTTCTCAGACCTCTGACAGCAGTTACACAAAGGCTTTCACAAGAACAGCTGCTGTCATGGGCAGATGGACATTTTAGGAAAGCATGGCTGTAACTAGGAAAGCATAACCTGAGGTCTAAATCTATAAGAACTAGGAGAGAAATGCAAATATAAGTGATCGAGGTTAAGGCTAAGTCTATGTGGCCAAATGTAGATGGATTTAATCACGTTGTCCCTGCCTCAAACTGGACAAATGACCACAACCTCAGCAGTACAATTTGCTCAACCTCTTAGACAGAGAGCAGGTAAGTTAGTCCAGACTCTGCTTCATGCTATAGCAACTACAAAACTTTGAGTTCAGGGTTGGCAAGTGTCCCACCTGGTGAAGACAGGCAGAGGGAGCTCATTGCTGCTCACAGCTGAATGTGCAGGCTTGCCCAAAACGGTTTTTTCTACCATAAGGAAAGGGAAAAAAATTGCTTCAAATTGGTATCAGGAAATCCCTGCAAAGAAAATTCAAAGACATAGCCTAGAGTGGCATTCTAGAACCTGACACGTCTGTGGTCAACTTTCATGTAGGATCAAGCCAGAGGGAGAGCCTCAGGGAAGAAAAATTCCCTAAACTATGCAAAAAAAAATTGGAAACAAACCCAAAGAAAGCCCTTGCCACAATAAGAGCACATTCCAGCATTTTCACACAACAGATTGATGCATAGATGAAAAGATTAACAAGATCAAAGCCTTCTTGAGAACAAGATGTACATTTTAAAAAATGCATTCAACAGACTCTTAGAAAAAAAATTAATAATAAAAGCAAGTACAGTCCTGGCTTCCTAACAGAAACCTCCCAACTGCACCCACTTAGATCAGGTCTTACCAGGGAGGCTGTCAGAGCAGCTGGGCTGGGGTCCACAGGATGAGTAAGGAGAGGTCACCAGTGACAGAACTCACACTGGCAGCAACTTGCCAGGAAGCTTCTCTTCCCCCACATCATCAACATCAGTAAAAATAAGGTTTTGCCGCTATAAGGAGCAGAAATCGATGTTGAGGACTTCTTGTCAGCACAGCTGTGTTGGCCAAAGATCACACACCCCATCAAAGCCCTGACTGAGGGCCTCCCTGACAAAAGCCTGTGATGTAGACCCACTCTCAACTCCTGTGCATCCAATTCTGTGCTTGAGTAACAGCCCTGAAATTAGCAGGGTAACATCTGGATTATGATAAATGAGATGGAAGCTTCTGGCTAATTAGCCCTTAAGTGGTGGTCATCTTTTGGCCTTTTATCTTGGAAGGACATGAGTGAAAATACACTCTGCCTTCAGAACATGATCACAGCTTCTTTGAGAAGGTCCATACCCCACACGGGCAGCAGCTGCTGCCAGGATCATTTCGGTCAACAGCTGGACTCACTGCTCTCCTGCAGATGTCAGCGGGAGCACGTCCAGCAGTAAACATTTGGGAGACTGGGTTGTATCTCAAGCCAAAGCAAATATGAGGTAAGACACATAGAAAGCACTCGGTATGACAAACATCTGCTGAGGTGGCAGAGGTGGGTAGTGCTCAGGTGGGTTTTAAACCCTGTCCTGCAAGTGGGGGAGGGAATAGGCAAGCATGGGACCTCCATGTCAACATCATTCTCTGTAGACAAGGTTGAAAGCCTTTCCAATTTAAAAAGTGTCTCTTCTAGGTCTAATAAAATCCATCTGCTCACTCAAACTTCTCTGAAATGTCCCCAGGATCAGAGGAAAGGGTTAGCAATCCAAACCTGTGCTCACTTCAACCCAGGGCAGCAGATGGCTGGCTTCCTGGAAGCACAGCACTTCAAGGTTGGCCTCCTTGTCTCCCCTCCTATTATTTTGGGGTTTTTTTGCTACAGTCTTGAGGACTAAATTAATTTTCACCACCCCTCAAGTGACTTCAGCACAGTACCTATCTCAGGTAACAAAGCACTGACTCCATGGTGATTTCAAAGGTGCAAGCACATAACCCCTGGAAAACCGCCATCCTTTCCACGAGGCTGAGACAGACATGGTCAGAAAGCCCAGGACAAACACTACTCTCTGTTGTGCCAGTCTATGTACTGCCTGCTCTGTAGTAGATTTTGAATGAGCCTCTAGTTGGACCACTGGCACTTGAAACCCAACCTGGCACAAACCAAGAAATGAATGGTAGGCATTTTCCTGAAACCCACTTCCATCAATGAAATTTAAAAATTGATAAAAATTGATTCAGAGAAATACAATCTGTGTAGGACTGAAAATGCAGGCAGCAGACAGGAGAAGATATCTGCAGCACCAGCCAAGGACAGGGGCCACCAGCAGGTAAGAAAAGTGGGTGGATAAGAGAAGAGGAGTTTTGGAAACAGATCAAGGAGAAAGAATGGTATGGGACAAAGCACATGAAGCTCTGAGATGACGTCAGTGTCATAAATGGGCCCTTTGCGCCTTATATGACTAAGGAGATGACATGAAAAGCCCTTCCATCTTGCTGCCAATCCTCCTCTCCCCCTCAAAATCCAAAAACGATTCATTAAACTGTGAGAAAAATCTTTTTTTGTACATTAGCCTATTTTCAAGACTCTAAAAATAACACTCTTGGGCCCAAATTTAGCCCTCTGCAAACCTTACAAAATTAAATTAAGAGCACCAGTAAGGCGAGGAAGCAGGGAATGGAGCCAGGGACATGACTGCGGCAGCCTGGCTGCAGCGGGGGGACAGCGGCTGCTGATACATAAATGCTACTGAGGCAGGTACCACACATGCCTGCAGCTGAAATGTGCCACCTCCGTGTGCCTCAGCCTTTGAAATTGTTCAGTGGGACAATAAATAAATAATAAAACCAAAGAATTCTTAGAGATCTGCAATGAAGAGCCCACCCAGAGGCAGGCGAATCATTATGGAATAGGACCACAATGACTTAGAGTTACACATGGCTCTTTCTGTCACAATCATCACTAAGATGGTTTCTGTAAGAAACAGATACAATGACCAAAAACCAGTGGAATACTCTGCCTTGCCTCTAAGAACCATGTCTTCATTATCTTTTCCCAACAAAAATGTTAAGCTTGGTAACTGAATCTCTGGAGGAATGAAGTCCTGTTACACACCAGAACAGCCTTTATTTCTGTCTTCTTTTACCAAGTAACATCATGTACCCATCCCACCTGTCAGCAGTTCTCCCTCTAGATGAAACAGCTCTCTAAGAGTCTGAGAATGGGAGTACCTTAGAACATAAACACACGTCCTGGCTCAGCTCAGAGGGTGTGAGGACTTTGTGCCACCACCTACCTTTGTCCGCTGCTCAAGCAGCGACTTGGCAGAACAAACCCACACTGCTACATTCAACTACCACTTCTCTACTCCAGGATCCCACCTTGTGTAAGCTCCAGCACAGTCAGCCCCAGCTGAAGGTGCAGAGCTCTTTCATGCCCTCCCAACTACTGCCACCAAGACAGGGAAACTGCAGTTTTGTTGAGACAACCTCCAGATCTAAGCAACAAAATCATGATCTCCTTTGTTTGCATGTATGGGGTCAGGGAAAGATATTTAGGACCTGCTAAAAAGGTAAGACTGCTGCAATTCAGGGTACTGCAGTTCTGGCAAGTCTCTCCAACCACATGTTCACACTGCCTCCTAACACAGCAGCCTCGCTACAAAAAATAGCATGCTGCTACAAAAATCCCTCTCCTGGATGATGTTCCTGCACAATTTGTGCACACAGCTCATCCTGAGCAGCTGCAGCCAACAGCGGTGCTACAGAGTTTGAACTGCAAGCACACTCTATGCACAGGTCTTAGAGGTCTGAGCACAACTGAACACTGTTCTAGAAAGACCCGAGAGGGTACACGACACTCTAAATTCAGGGTTTGCTTTTTGACCATGAAGAAAACAGCTGATGTGCTTTCCTGTTGTACTGCCTGGCGAGGCGCTTGCCTACCAGCGATGCTGCACAGCCGGGCTGACAACCCCCGTCCTGTCCTGCGCTGGCTGAGGCCAAGCCAGGACTGCCTCCTCCTACCCTCCCTGCCAGTGCTGTCACTGCTTCAGTGTCTAGCCCAGCCAAGATGCCCGGGGTCCTCTTTATGACTTTTATAATGGAAGTTTTTCCATAACCTGGATCATTTTGCCAGGACTAGCACAGAGTGTGACTGCAGGAGTGAAGGCAAGCAAAACCCAGGCAGGAGAGAGGGAGCAGCTTGAACCAACCAGGGAGAGAGTCATTTTATCCCTGGACGCTGCATAAACCTCCTGATAAACAAATATGCATGAGGAGAACACCTGAGGTCTCTTCTAGTCATCTACCAGGTATTCTTTTGTAACTTTCTCCTTAATGTTTGAGTCCTGAAACCCACAAGGGTCAGATTGCTTGGCTTCACACAACTTAAGGGGAGAGAGGTTTGTGTTACCAAATTGTTGTGTAACAGTTTTCACAAGTCCACAAAGATTCTTCTATCCTGAATCACAATAAAAATGAGCAAAAGGAATCTTTTTTGGCTTAGACAATATTAAAATGCACCCTTTTTTGTAATTTTTTTCCTTTCCTCTGATTTAATCTCTCCTTGGTAACCTCCTACACACTCCAAGTCACTTTGCACATTTTGAACAGAGTTGTTGTGCATAAAGCCACAGCACTGGTTCGACACGTTCAATCCGACAGCATGAACACCTTGCTTCTGTATTACTCCTTTCTCCAAAACCATGTCTGCTCCATATTCTGAGAAGACAAGCTCTCCAATCTGGGAGCTGCTTTTGTTCCAGCTACACAGTCCTGTTTTGTTTCCTACAGCAGGAAGGCAGTCACTGAACTGGTCTCTTGACATAAACATATAGAACCTGCCTGTACAGACAAATATTATAGACACACCAAGGCCCCTTGCTTCTGCAGCCCCTGAACTCAGATTTGGCCTGTCTCTGTCTACCTTGTGAGCATGCACTGGTCAGCAGCAACAGCTGAAAGATATGCTGCAGGGACAAGAATGCACATATTGTATGTGTACAAAAACATACAGAGACAATGAGTAGTGTTTAAAAAAATCTAACTTTTCAAATATGGAATTGAAAGTCAAAAGCCAAGTGAGAGGTTTAATCTCCTACAGGAAAATATCTCTCTGATACTTCACATTTAAAGGACAACCTGGGAATATTCTCGTTGTACTTAACATATCTAAACTTTCCTTTGCTCCCTTTTTTTTAAATGTCTTTGTCTCAAGAAATGGAAAGTGATTAAATGCCCTCCTTAATCACCATTTTTGCCACTTTGCAGGCAGCATAGTCAGTAAGCTGCAGGAATACCCATTTCACCTGAAACTGGAGATCTACACTTGGGCTGGTCCCCCCAAGCACTCTGTAGCATTTGGTGGAAAGCAGGATACCTTTAGCAGGAGCTGCACCTTTAGGATAAGTACCCTTCCTCCCACTGAAGGCTAAGAACTAGGGTAAAGGAGTGTCAGGGCAGATCTGGAAGGGCAAATCCCAATTCTGGTCCCTCCTTGTGGTCAGCATAGCAAAACCCAATCTCCTGGACATCCCCAAACAACTGAGCAGTCATATCCTACACTTTTCAGAGACGTACAAACGTGCTGTGTGCAGAGAGGCAGCAGAGAATGACCCAGGTCAAATACAAATACTGCATGGATTTAATTTAAAAAGGCATGACTCTAGAGCTTGTAAGATAGGCTGTCTTAGCTGAGGTTCAAGAGACAGATTTTGTGTCAGAGCTGGCTCTTGTCTGCTGTCACAAAGAAGCACATAAGGGAAGTCAGCCTTCCTGCAAAGACTTAGCCATAGGATTACTTTTACATATTTGATTAATTAATTAACTTTGCTTTGCAAAACATATACACTTACATATGCTTCTCTGCTTTAAATGCCTTTGGGGGGTCTCAAACCATGTTCACCTATTCCTTCCCCTGAATTGCCCTACCAATTCATCCCTTTCCTCTTTCATGGCTGTTTCCATCAGTCAATCAATGAAGGATTGCACAGTGCCACTATGGCAGGTGCATCAAGATTCATCATTATTCCAATGATGGTGTAAAAATGTCTGAAAACAGATAGAGAAGCTCTTTCCATTCACGTCAGAAAAAAATCCCCACAGCGGTCTAATTCTGTCCAGCTGACACTGACCGAAGACGCAGAACTGATACAGATCTGTGCAGAAACAAGGAGATTCTTTAGGACAGTTTTTCACAGGTGGATAGGTTTCTTCTCTAAATGAAACATTTCCCAAAACAGGAAAAAGGACACACTTTTCCCAGCATTTCACTGCTAAGGTGCTTCTGTCCTCTCAGTGCTCAACCATCAGGACCACAGAACAGAAGCCATGCTTACTTGACTGCAAACACTGCACTACACTGAGGAGAATTTCAGCTGCCATGTATGGCTATTTCAAGTGTACTTGGAGAAGATTTGTGTGCTAAGAATCCTACTGGAAACGCAATAAAACATAAATCAAGCAAGTAAATGGACTTTGTTGATTATTTTTGAATCATTAGGAATACCACAGGAGAAAGACTATGGGAAAGAACAGAAATATCTCTGCCTGACTGAAGCACAGGGACTTTTCTGAGGATTATGACCAGATGGCTTGAAAAACTATGTTAGAGACATTCAGAGCTGCAGGATATTAATTGCAGGAAAATGCTTTATGTCTTATTCTTCTGGGATATTAAAAGTTCAAAGAGTAAAAGACAAAACACCATGGACGCACGGATCATTTCAGAAGAGTACACAAAGAATCAAATATACCATCCAAAGATCACATCAAGCCCATTCAGCTCCTAAGAGAGCACTTGGCCAAAGGCTGCCTCCTAGCTTAGTTAAAAAAAAACCAAAACACAAGAAGTACTTAAGTTATCAAAAATGTTCTGACAACAGATCACGTATTGCACTACTCTAAAGACAGTAATAACATACAAAGTACACTGCAACTGCCTTTTAACTACTCCTTCCTGACACAACTAAAAAAAAACAAATCACAAACTGTGATCTCTACCTACATTACATGTTTTGAGAAAGCATAAAAGTGCTTGAGAAATCACTTACTTACTTACCACTGTCTTGAAAATCTTTAAAAAGAAGCTGAAGGTTATTGTATTTAAAAAAAGGAAATACAATCCCTAAAGTAATATAAAGAGACTCTTCTGCAGGAGGAAGCAGCCACCATGCAGTGTTTCCCTGGGGTTTTCTCCTTTGTTTTTTCCACGATGTTCTTCTCCACTCAGACTCGAATGTCCAGTGACAAAGAACAGCATCTCTGGGTTCCCTGGGCTGGTGAATCTCCTGGGCCCTCGCTGCACAGCTACAAGGCAAAGCTTAGAAGCTCAAAGGAACACATTGTTGAGGGCCACTCATTCAACCACGGCTGGCTTGTCTCTTCAAGTTTGTATGGCTTGGTGCCTCAAGACAATTCTCTCATTAGGCTCTGACAGAAAGTCGTCATTGACTCAACTCAGCAACGCTCCCTGGCACAGAAGGTTGCAGATATTATCTATTCAGACAAGTCCAACATTTTTTAATACAGAACCTTCTTCACTGCCAAGGGTTCCACATACGTCTCAAACCACAATGCCTCTGCTCTCCATGGGCTGTTCAAAAACTTTGGACAGCACATTAGCTTGACACTATCCTTTATTTTTACTTAATTTTGTTTAGCAAACAACTTACATGCAAAAAGAAGATTAAAAGTTTCAAGGAAATCATTAAGCTAGTTCAGTGACTTTCGTATCAACAGTCTTAAGTGACAGAAAAACCAGACAAAACTCTGACCAAAACCAGAGTTATAAATTCTACCAACTAAAATAAGTCACAGAATACTGCCTCCGTTATTAAGAATTTCACTTTTGAGTTTGTTACAGATAAATATATATTTATAATGAGCAAACAATCATACAGAAGGGAACAAAGATGTTTCATTCCGTGCAAAAACATCTACAGAAAATCAAATCTTGGCAGGCACTGCATGCAATCACAAATCCATGTACTCCCTTTAAATACCATGCTTGTTCATTCCTGCCTGATCTGTCCTTCAGTTTACAAAACTATAACTAACAGGGGGCAGGGGGGGAAGCCACCTCTTACCTGGTTTTACTCAACAAAAAGAAAATTCTTGAACTTTGTAGCTAGGAGAAATATGGCAGTCAATTAGGAAGAGATGAAAATATTTTGGAGAACATATGAAGGCCATTTGCTCACTCTCCTTAGCTTTCCATTCCTAATAGATGGCAATCATAAATGCTTCCAGAGATTTCTTTCACTGTACATTACTCCACATTCAAGCCTTTAGGTACCTCTATATAGGAAAAATTAGCAATGTTTGCTGTCTTTGCTCTTTTCTAACTAGATGAGCACTTAGGGAGTATTATTTCCATGTAAAGGAGACAGAAAACTGACTGCATCTGGCTTTTCTCCCTATCTAATTTGCATGAAATCAATATTTTTCAACCCAGAGGTTGGCTACTCTGTAGGTTTTGTTTCCTTGAAAGGGGGAGGTAGAGAAAAGGACTTACTGGGGAGAGGTGCAAGGAGGGAACCAAGATTTTCCATCTCTTGGGATATTTTAAAATGAAAATTACTGTAATTCTTATGAAATATGCAGCACTTACTATAAACTGGAGTCCTTGAAAAATGTGGCAGGGGCTAAATTCCAGTCACTGACAGGGCTGTCCTGGTATGACCATGCTTATGGACAAGAGCATCATTCATTCTCCAGAGCCAGTCCTTTGTGCTTTTGTTCATCAACAGCTTAATGCTCCAAAGAAAGAAAGCAAGCCCATTTTCCCCAGGCACACAAATGCAATTCGTATGGTCAAAATCAGAATTTTGAGATAGTTAGAATATGCTTCCCTGTAAGACTTCCTTACTTCTCTTCCGCTGCTCTTTAAGTCCCTCTGTTTGACACCTTTGATAACATAAAGCACTGCCTGTTCTTGGATTTGGCCCTTGGACTTTGTCCCTGTGTACAAAGGGACCTATGGAATTACAACTGGCAGGTCAGGTGAAGGCCACTTCTACCTGCACAGCTTCTACTCCTGTAGAGACACATGAAAACGTGAAATGCACCTCCATGTGAGAACAGAACCAAGCGATGATGCAGAGAAATACACGGCCAAGTCTTCATACAGTGACAGTAAAAAGATGAACAGTTTATTCAATTTCACTGCTGCATCACCAGCTCACATCTAGCCAAGTGTTTTGTGACCACAGGTCAATTATCTTCACCATCTGGTGGCTTGTGCAATACAGTCTGTAACTTAATAGCAGTCACAGTCCAGTGCACCGGGAAGGAAAGCTCACAGCATGGGAGACATCTTTGCATTTGCTATGAACAACTGCTGCTTACAGGCAGCCTCATATGCAAAGAGTCATGGGCTAGTCTGAAACAGGAATATTTATCTCCATATATTATCACGGAGCTGACTGGCAGGGCCAAAGGTCTTCAAATACCATGGAGGAGCTTAGGCAGAGATTTTGTCATGATTTAGTGCTTCCAAGCTAGCATCACTCACTGACTGAAAAGTCCCTTAAAATCAAAACTGAAAAACATTGCTTAAATGAGTGCTTAGAGTTTAAAACGTTATGTCACTCTCTAAACCCAGCTCTTGTTGAACATGTGTTACACATAACCAAAGCCTGACACACTTCCTGCATTGGCAGGGAGATAGTAATGGAAAAGCTCACTGAGGCTAGTTTTAGTGATTTACAGCAAAGGATGGAGCGGGGGGGAAATCACATCTTTCTTCAATATGTTTTTCTACTAACAATATACATGTCCTACAAAAAGCTAGTCTAAGCTACTTTGTACTAAAGCTAGAGTAAAGCAAAGGTGGCAAAGACAGTGTCTGGCATTTCAGTCAATCCTGCCCAATATCATCTGAGGGACAAGATTTACCTCAACTGTAGAAGTCTATATCTGGAGATATTACTCTGCATTCTCTCCACAGTAAGAAAAGAAACACATTAGGTTCTCAAAACAGACAGAACTGCACCTTTACTTGAGCCAGGTTAAAGCTGGGATCCACAGAAATCACTTGCTGCCCTTCAAAGTATGTTCCCAACATCTGCCCCAAGGACTTCTCTAGCTCAACTCCACTACATTCTCACCTAACATGGGCATGTCCTTAAAGCTGAGCTAGATCAGATCATAAATGATCTATGTCCTTCTACTGAGCGCAAAGGAATTGTGGTTGGCTAGCTTGAATGCAGACTTGCCCAAACAGACTTAATCCAGGAAACCTAAGGAGACAGCAACAGTATCCATTTACTGTCTTGGAAGGAAATACTCCTTCATATACCTTTTGTCATGCACCAGTTATGTATCTTACAAAATACCACATGGGCTTGTCTACAGTTTCTAACCATACACATAATAGAGAACAAATAAAGTTACAAATCGCTCGGTTTCTTCCCATTTCTAACCTTCAAGTCCTGGGAATGCTACAATAATGTTCTTGCACCTCATGCATTAACCTACTTACTGTAAATCCACCAATCCCTCGTATATTGCAAAAGAAAATCATTATGTAGGGAACAAACAGTCATGAATGGTCATATGCTTGCAGTATTTTGTCTGGATTCAGAGGAGTATCAGTATCATTGTAGCCCCTAAAGGGGAGAATGGTTTAGTGGTTGCAACAGCAATGCTAACAACAAAGATTTAAACTACTTTTTCTGAAGGCTGCACAACAAGGCAGGTGACACGGATCTGCTGTAGTTTCCTTCTTTCTAGCTGCAAGAAGCAATATAAAGAAAACAACATATGAGTTTCCATCCTTTGGTTTAAGCTTTTGCTGCATGTAATCCAAAAGCAAACACAATAGGCCTTAACAAATTATCAGGCAAAGGTACTGCTCTTAAGGCAAGTGGTAGCAGGCTCTAGGCCTATATCCACTGCTTCTCAACTGCAAATGAACAGCATCCAACCCTTTTATAAGGGCCACTCCAAAACTTTGAACATGCTAAGCTTCAGCCATTATCCTATAAAGCAACAGCTACCTAAAAATGAAAATCCCTACTGATAAAAGATAGAGCATCAGCAAGAAGACTTAAGTACTACAAAATGCACAGACACATCTCCTCACATGCACAGGAGAAAATACTGCCTACAGAACTTAGGAGCAAGAAACTCACCGTATTTTATTAACCACCAACTTCCCAGATCTGTAACAGCTATTTATACACTTTGATCCCTTTGGCAAAGTTGGCTTTAAGGTGTTTTTAACATCTCAACCCAAATTACAAAGTGGATTTCCTACTCCATTTTCACTTCCAACTACTTCAATTCTGTTCTTGCCTGACCTATAACTTATGTTAAAACATATGGCAGGGTATATGCTAAAAAATCCCTCCAAGATATATATACCCTAAATCAATTCTAAACAGCTTTGGATTTAAGATGAGGAAAGGGGTGGAAGGAGAACCTAAGAGTGCCTTGTTGCTTTTCTGTTAGGTTTTGCTTTGCTGATTTTTTCTTTTTTTTTTTTCCCTATGAAACTAACTGAAGCAGCCAAACGTTATTTAGAGTTAGTTTATGAAGTGAAAATTCTGTAAACTTTCTACTGGAAAGGCAATTTAATCTCAGTTCCAGATACCGACACGCTCAATATACATTAACAAAAAAACTAAACAACAACAAACCTTCATAAAGGTTATTATTAAATACTTTGGAGAAAGATTTAGGAAAAACACTGCACATGCATTCAGTAGGAATCCCTAGTGGCTGCCTCATTTACCTCATTACACACATGTGCGTGCACACACAGGGTGTTAATTGCACTCCAAAAGAAAACTGCAGGCACAGACTGCAAGAAATTAGGTGGGTCCTTGCTCTGGTTCTCTCCTCCCAATGGACGCCTACTATTCTTCTAAAAATTCCCTACAGAAAAAGAGAGTGCTAATTGTAGCTATCACAAAGTGTTTTTCCATCGTCAGAGAAATTTAATTCCTAAATTTGAGCCAATGCACACGCAGAGGCAGAGACCAAATAGAGGTAGGAGTGATGATGAATCCACAGAGCAATTCACTCTAGCAGGAAAAATTTAAACACACAACAAGAGAATAATCCCATAACTGGCATATCCACATCAAAATTTTAAAAAGCTTATTTTCAGCCTCTTAAAGCTAACTGATGCAACACCTTCCTGTGAGAACATTGCATAGCCCAGGCACTTGCCACCCATACCACAGAGTCACCACAAAAGTCATCAGTTCTCTCTTCAGGGCATGTTCTCTTACATTCTTTCAGGAACAACATGGGACCTCTTTTTGTCCCACAGTAGTGAGATGCTTAGCTCAAATCTCAGTACCTCAGTACTCAAATCCAAGTAACTCTTGGGAGTTCATGCTGTCTTGTGCCAATGAAAGCTGCACAAGATGCTCAGGCGAGTAAGGAAAGAGCTGGAGTAGAGAACATGCTAGTGCCACTGTATCAGTTCATGGTACTGCCTCATCTGCAATATCCAAGGCAAGGCCACATCTCAGAAAGTTCAAAGAAAACAGCAAAAACAATCAGGACCTTAAAAAATCTCTCACAGAACTGACTTTCAAAATTCATGGAGCAGCCACATGGCAGAGATGCCAATTCGAAGAAACCCAGACAAAGAATGACAAGCCCTGGGAAAGAATGTCCATTGTCCTCGACTTAAGACCTGAAAGAAATCAGCATTAGCTGGCCATCACTCATAACAACTGTTCCCTTTGGGAGCTGGCACCAGGCTGCAAGAGGGAGCAAACAGCAGCACACCAGCACCAACAGCGATGATTAGAGGACAGATGGTGGGTCTGCAGTTGCACTGGCAATACCAACACAGGCTGTACACAGGTACAGAACAGATCATCTGACCCCCAAGAACTGCTCTCCAGCATAAGACACTCTCAGAATGAGGAGTGAAATGATGAATGCATGAATTCCTTGAGGAGAATTAAGTCTATCTGTAGCAGTCGAAACTGTCTCTTTCCCCTAAATTCTAATACAAATAGAAGCATGGGAATGCATTTTCTCCAGGTCTGCCGACCTACAAGCAGCCACTGGAGTGTAAAGGAATGACCCAGCTTTACACCTACACACAGCTGCACTGCAGCCACTCACACCACCTCTGCAAGAGTAAGCTTTAGGTGAAGCACAGAAGACATGCCAAATTGTGTTCACACAGAGTTGATGCAGGTGAAGACAAGAAGCCAGCAGAAGCAGGTGCTCACTCTTAGCCTGCAGTGACACTATTGTAAATAAGTAATCCTCTGCTTACCATCTCTCCTGAAACACTACTCTAAAATGAAAGAGGAGCTGCATTTGTTCCAACCAAGGCGGAATTTTAGATTACTTAGAAATTAAAAAAAAAAAAAAAAAAAAAAAAAAAAAAAAAAAAAAAAAGCAGGCAGGCTGTGAAGAAATCACTCCTGCATATTATAGGAACTGGGGCACAGCATGAAATTATGGGCTCCTAATGGCCTCCAGGAACACATAGGCATCTTCTGCTCAAACAAATCTCACATGCAGCTAAGTGAACATTCCTCTGTGGACACTGTTTTTGATTGCTAGTGAGTACAGAGGCTCTGCTGAATGGGAAACCAGACAAGCTGAGGAGAGCTGGAATCCCTGCCCAGACAGCTTACAGTTCACACAGATAAGGTGACAAAAGGGAGGAAAGAGTCACAAGACACAATCGGGATTGCAAAGAAAACAGGTTGAGCCATCTTAACCACTAGAAGGGAAAGACAACTTCAGTTCTAAAAAGGAAATATTGCCTGGGCCTCTACCTCTAAAGGTAGCCCTCAAGTGAGAAGACAAGCTGCACATCAAAACTGAAAAAAGAATTCCACATATGCAAACTTCAGAAGAAAAAAAAACATGAAAGTAAGTTTAATTTTTTTATAATATGATATATATATATAACATAGTATTATACAGTTACAGCTGTAGCAGAATTTGCAATCTTATTCATATCAACAAGCCACTTAGCCTCAGTCTAAAAATGATATTTTCTGTATGTTAGAGTGACTGAATAGCCTAACTTCACAGAGGGAAAACTTCAGACGCATCACAAATTTCCATACCTAGGCATGTTAAGAAGATAACTATTTGTATCCATAGGCAAAAGGTGCAAACTATCATAGAATGCACACAAACTACTGATTAATTTCCAAATCTTAGCTTAAAATTGGGTAATAAGCTGCCTTTTAGAAAGAAACATTCATATACTTGTCACTTACGAACAGGTGGACTCTGTTATTAATTATGGATGACTGAGACAGCACTCACGGGATGAAAAATCATCATGGTTGTCAAAGGAATTAGCTTTGTACTCAGAGATTTTTAAGCAATTTTACTGTGTTTACATTTTACAAAGGTTCTTAACCACAGCTGAGAAATGCTGAAGTTGTTAATATAATGTACCAGTACCAACAGTTTTATACCCAGGGACTTTTTTTTTTAGAGCTAAGATATATCAACAAACCCCTTGGTTTCATAAGAGGAACATCGAAACTCCTGTTACACTGAAATAGAACTCTGAATTTATAATTAACTAATCTAATAGCAGACTTAAAAGAACTCTGGACCTTTTTTATGTCAGAGCAATTCATTGTGACAGAAGATTATTTTTATCAGTTTGGAGATTGCGATCTTTCTCTGAAAGAAGGTACTTCCAAGGACTCAGTGTTTACAAACAGGCAGAAGCTCTCAGGACTGAACACCTCATGTATATACACATACACATAACATACAGACATAAGGAAGAAAAAGTATATACAACTGACTGGTTGAGGATTTCACTTAAAGCACCTAAAAGAAAGTGGAGTGGCTTTGAAAATTCATCTCCAAGTGAGGATTGCAGAGTCAGCTTTTTCAAAATTAAACAACTTTATAAAGAAGGACATCATATGGTAGAGATTAAACTTCAATTTCACCTGTTTGACTTCAGGTCCTTTCAGTAATTTGGCTAAATATATTTTGGCATTACTGAAAGCTGACATTATTTTACCATAGCAAACTCACAGAAGCAAGATGTTCTCTGAAGGAGGTCACATTTTGGTATTTTTTTATTTTTTAAGACAAAACATACCCTTAAATCTGGAGAGAAGTTGTCTGCTGAGGTGGAGATGGAGTCAGACGACAAAGCAGAAGCAGATTTGGTGTGAGTGGAATGGTCCGACTGCGACGTGGAAGCGCTATAAAGAGAAACAGCAGAGTGTATCAAAACTGTGCTCAAGAAAGTTCAAAAGCTGACAAGTCCAGCCACTTGCTTACAGTCATATCAGGCATTTCTCACTGTTCCTATCCTTTTCACTCAGTTATTCAGCCCTCAGCAGTGCTTTAGGAGAACCTGTTCTACTTGCCATTACCAGAGATTACCAAAGCGTTTACAACTCATTGCTCAAACTCAGCTCCGACTGAGCCAACATTAACACAACCACCAGCTTGAGCACAGGAACACACTCAGTGCCCGAAGCCAGGTGAGCAGCCTCAGTGGAGCTGCAGGTTGAGCTGTGTGTGATGAGAGCCTGAGCCAAGAGGCCAGAACTACCAACCCATTGCACAGTGAAGGGCCTGGGGACCTGTGACCCGGCCAGGTGACCGGACACTCAGAGACATGGCAGGAGCCAATGACCGCAGACCTTCCTGCATTTGGACTGGCAGGGTATAAAAGCCCAGGGGTCCCTCCTCAGAGGCACCAGCTGCTATTTTGTTATCTAGTTACTGCACCAAGATTAAGTTGTTTTAAGGATCGAGTCATCTGAGACCCTGCTGTGGGAAACCCGGGGTCTGTCTGTGAGTGTGGGGAGCGTAGCTGCAAAGGGGCTTTTCTCCCAGCTCAGGTGCGGAGAGAGAGACTGTCAGACTGGCTCCTGGATGGTTGGATGGAGAAGTTTCCTTAGCACTGGATCAAATCCTAAATTACAGAAACTAAGGGCCTCCATTTCAGCCCTTCAGATGGGAGATATTAGCGCGCTGCAAGGGGATGAAAACAGACAGACTCCTGAACGCGCGCCAGCACAGCCCCGACCGCAGCTGTACAGCGGTGGAAGAAATTCAGCATTAAAACTCTTTTCATCGCACACAACTTTTCTTCTTCAAGGATACTCACAAAGCTGAGGAGAATAAAAAGACTCTCCCAGCACACATCTCTGGTGAGACATATGCAAAACAAAAATTTTCCTTTTCTATACAGTTTTCCTAACATAGCTGTAAACAATTAAAATACGCTTATATTTTACAGCATTTTTATGCTGCAACCTCTCCTAGAACCCTAATTGCTTAAAATTAGCATTTGATACTAAGGCTTTTAAAACCCCAGCTGACTGCAAAGAAAGATCCTATGAGGTACAACGTTCCTCCCTGAAGTCACTGTACAGTGATAAATACTACCTGTGCCAATTAATTCCCACACTCTTACCAACCCCACAAAGGTATTAGCTGTCTGTAAAGATACTCTTAAGGATCAGCTATCAGAATTGGAAGTCTAGCCTTGGCCGAAGCAGAATACCAGTAGGAGTATTACTGTTACTACTTATATTAATTAGACATGTGACAACCTAGAAATAGCTGTATCTGAGCTTCCAAAGGGCCTGGAGATTTGGTAATTGTCTGAAAATTGTTTTGCTGCTGATAAACAGCCACCAAAAGGCCACAATGTTCCATTTTTATTTCTGTTCTTTGGAGTTTGGCAAAGTATTGCACAGGGAGTGTTAAAAACAAAAAGGACCACAGAAAAATTGGACTCTTGCTGGGAGTTAGTCCTGTCTGTTCAAGAACTAAAGAGCACTGGCACCTCTTTCATCCTATGAAGTAGAAACTTCAAAATGGAACCTTCAGGAACAGTAAAAAGTTATTTAAAATAAATTACTGGTGTGCCAGTTGATTAGCACAATTCCACTGAATGCACTTGTTGTACAAGGTTCAAGAGCCAATCACTCAGCTTTCCAACGTGCTCAGCTCCTGTGGTGTTGCCAGGTAAACTCACATAATTCCGGATGGTCAGAGTGACTTGTGCATACAACTCATGCCCCAGCCACCCTACAGTCTCTGTTCAGGCAGAAAATCATCTTACACTAAAACAGCAAGAACCAAATCTGTAAAACCTCCCATCCTTGTGAATGAAAAGGCCTCATATAAGCACTGTAACTGGGTATAGTTTCACATTACAACAAAACAGATATAATGTTGCTGCTCACATTCCTCTCTCCTCTGGACCCAGACTGCACATTGCTGCCATCTCCATTGTGCTGGACAGGCATCATGGGATGCACGGCTCAATCTGCAGATCTGATGGAGCAGTAAACTATTAATAAACAGGAAGAGAGTCTTCTGTTGGGTAACAAGGCTGACTGGATTCATTACATGGCTATATAAATCATCAGATGCAGCACACAGAGAGGGAAGGAATCTGTATCTGGAGATGATGAGGAAGGCTGAGAACACTTTGCGCACAGCAGCCTGCAGGCATGCTAAATTAGGCTTAGCACTAAACCACATTTTTACATTACTCTCCTTAAATGAGCTCAGACCCCTTATGTGTTCCCTTGAAACTTCTTTCAGCCTGGCTTCTGCATGGTCAGTCTTCACCTTCGTCTTTGCACCCATTTATTGTATTTGATTTTTAAAAGCATGGTAAACAAAAAAAAAAATAAACACTTAATTTAATCATTCCACAGAGCAGCACCCATTTCCTGTACAGCAACCTATAAGGAGATGGTACTTAGAGTGTACTTTAAGGTACTCAAAAGCCATCAATGAAGTGCAAGCAGATACTGTAGATGGCATTATCGTTGGGTGGCAAGCCTGACTCTTGTCCCTGGTCCCCACTGCACCTTCTCCCACACCAGCTCCAGCCGGGGGAGCCAGAGGGTCAGGGTAAACCTCCAGAAGCCTTCTAGCTCCCTCCCTTTTCAGGGCCCACTCTTTTGTGTATTTAAATGCATTTTAAAGGTCAGCAGCTCTGCTGAGTTTACAAATCCTTTAGCACAGGTGTAAGTACCTAAGCCAGGGCACACCAGCAGCTGACCTAGCCCTGTACCCCATGCAGGACAGCTTACTCAACTAGACAACCACAGCAAAATCACAGTAACCTATTGGCAGAAGCATTTCCATCAAAAATTTAAGGTCCTTTAGAGACAGAAAGGGGAGCTGGAAAGACTGGACAGGTTTAGTGGAGCGTGCTAGTCTCTGCCCCAAAGCAAGAACAAGCTAGACCCAAACAGTTCCCAAGAGCTGTCTAACTTGCTCTGAACGGCTCCCAGGGAGGGAAAGTGCTAACAAAAGGATCAAAATTTCACCAGTTTTCCTGCTGACACAACTTATCTGCCCAGATACATTCCCAGTGACTGCTTAATACACAAGCAGTGATTATCTAATTATTGTAAACCAAAAATTTTTATGAAATTCTTAATTTCACTTTCAAAGTAAGGGGCAAACAGCATTATGCAGGGGAAAAAGAAAAAGAAAAGGAAAAAGGGGAGAACCATAATCCACAGCATGTCTGAGCTGTGAAAGTGTTTTGTGTTTATTGATCACACATGGCTTCAAGTGACTGTTAAAGAAGGAAAGCATTTGCATTTTAGGAGTGGATTTTCAAAAGCTCCCCACACCAATGTCCCTGTGCTCCTGCAGAAACCACCAGTGAAGCCTCCCTCCAGTGACAGCAGTGGGAGCTTTTGGGAAGAGATGCCTGCAGACAGCGAACAATACCCCTGGATTATGCAGCTCAGCACAGTATGCATAGGTTGCATATGTTTGGCTCACTACCTCTGTTCTCATCTGCCATTTCCAGGGAGCTGAGATGGAAGGAAGGAGCAGACAGCAGAAAGGCCGCTGGTTTGTGGCTCCCTCCTCTTATCGTTGTCAGGCAGCTGCACAGCTCCAGCTCCACTGCTTAGCAAACTAATTAATCTGATGTCCCTGCATGCACATGAGAAGTTTATTAGTTTCAGTGGTTTAGTCAATCTTAGCTCCCCTTTGCTGCCAATACAACAGCAAAGATTCTCCAACCACAGAGTTTCATATGCCTTTGGGTGGGGGAGAACAGGAGAGCATCCTGGGACCGGCACACAAACTCAGAATGAGGACACCAGAGCTCCCTCCATGCTTTGCCACCATCCCCTCTGCATCATCTCAAGTAAATAATTTACTCATGCTTCTGTCATGGCTTCTGCACATTATCCCAGCTTTTGCCAATGTGAAGTTAAAGCTGTCTCGTGCAGTACTTTTGGCAGCCTGACGGGTATGTCTGGCATCAGTTTAATGTGCTGAAGACCCCGCTGAGGACATTCTGTTCTCACAGGGACAAACCCTCAACAGCTGCATTTCACCAGTAAGGCAACACAGAGCAGACCTGAGGGATGGGCATGATGGACACATTAAAGTGCTGGGTTGGGGGGCACCTGACTAACATCTGAGAACACAGGTAGGTTTGGACAGATCTCAGTCAGGGTTAGAAATCACTTGAGCTGTGCCAGTCACTGCTAGCTGCAATACCACTTAAACATGCAAAAGTATGGTATTGGTTCTGAACCTCATCAAGGTTCTGGAAAACAATATATTCAGATTCACAAAATACTTTGAGTCTGCCTATAGAAAAATAAGTGAGCTCCTGTGAGGAACCAGGGATGACCAAGGACCTCCTTGAGCTTTTCTCTTCCCCAGGCTCCAGGACCAGACAGCTCTACCTTGTCCTTGTTGATGGATGTCTGTGTTAAGTATGAAAAGAGACCCCTTCAACAGGTCAAAAGCACCTTCAGGGAAAGCACCTTACTCCTGTGACTGCCATCTCTACTTACTCCTCTCCTCATTCCTCCGCCATGCAGAAGCAGGAAACGGGTTTAGGGTGTAACTAACGCTGATCTGTCTTTCATCTTGGTAATTATTTTTATTATTTAAATGTTTTTCTTTATAGCCAGATTTTGAATGATAAATGGTCCAAATGCGAGCTGTCTTATACAATGTCTGCACGCAGTAGTAACCCTTTGGCTATAAGGAATATATACATGCAACTAGTAGGAGTATTACACTGGAAACTAAGCACAGTGACTCAACTCCTGATAAAGTGTTCATTGTTATTATTAGGACTATTCCACAACATGCCAGGTGGTTTTCAAACATAATTCAGACTCAGACAGATGCCCTCCGGTGGTTCCTGTTCAGGCAATTGAAAGCTATTACTGCACCCGTAGCAGAATTGAAGGTATGCCAGCATGCTGAGCTTAAAGTGTCAACAAAGATGGAAAGAAGCTGCAAACAGAAGTGTCTGTGATGCACAAATCTGACCTGTTAAACTATGAACATGCAGGGGATGTATTTTGGGGGAAACCCGTGATAAAGTCTTAAGCCATTTCAAAAAGTATCATGAAATGGCATTTGCCATTAATGATACAAGGTAATCTCCCTGCAATGTAAAAAAAGTGATGTATAAGAAAGCCCAGGAATAGAAACAAAATTCATAGGTGCCATTTGCTCTGGCAATTGTTACACTAGGAGTTTGAATATGAAGTTCTTTCTTTCCTAGCGCAGAGAAGCCATAGTTTTCCTTGAAAGTAGAAAGAACAAGTACAAGCTTCTGAAGGGGGTGCTTTGACCTTGTGAGGATCCGAGCATGGCAGTGAATCCAAGTCAGGTAGAATATAAGAACAAAGATGCAAAGAAACTGCCAGAATCAAACCATGAAACCCTGAAGCTTTAACTTGATGCAGACCAATGCACCATTTCTGATGGACTGAGCTCTTCTATCCTTACCCCTGTTGTTGGGAACTTAATACAACATTCTTCATATTCCAAAGCCAGGACATTTTACTTTGCTGTGTTCACACTCCAGAGGAAAGAAAAACTCCTGCTCTGTGATCTCTGTGAAGAGCTTTCTGTGAACATCAGACCTAAGCATGACCACTCCATACAAACTCTTTTCTTATATCGTGTGACTCAAGAAGAAAAGTCACACAACCAATTTCATGTATCACTTTAAACCAAACAACAACTTCTGGCAAAATGTTAGACAGAAGTCACAAAATGAAGATGAGGTGTGATCTGGCTAAACCATCTCAGCCTGTAATTACTAAGAATGGTCATTTCTGAGCAAGCTCTTAAAAGCGTGCCTCATTCTGTTCAGCAAAAACACAAAGAATACATATAGTATAGTATACTATACTTCTGATCAGCAAGAACATAAATCATATACACCTTCCCAAAGACAAGTAAATCCTGTGCAGAAAGGGACCAGATATGTTGAGGGTGGTGAGACACTGGCACAGGCTGCCCAGAGAAATTGTGGATGTCCCATTCCTGGAAGTGTGCAAGGCCAGGCTGGATGGGGCTTTGAGCAACCTGGTCTAGTGGAAGATGTCTCTGCCCATGGTAGAGGGGGTGTTAATAGATGATTTTAAGGTCCCTTTTAGCCCAAACCATTCTATGGTTCTATGACACTTGTTCAGACTGAAAAGTTAAAAAGAGACTTTTGTCTTGCTTCAAATTGTTAAGATACTGTCCAAAAAAAAAAAAAAAAACCAAAACAAAATAAACAAAAAAACCCCCACCAAAACTAGAGAACATAAAAAGAAAGAAGATAAGTTTAAGTTCTGATCCCTAAAGCTCCCTTCCTAAATCCAGGAGTGGAAATATGTATATGACTTTATTACCCAGAACTCTCCAAAAAAATTAATGGAACAGAAGGGAAACACATCTCTGTAAAATATGCCCACTTTGAGTTGCAGTACATGCACAGGGCTTGAGAACACCTATTTTTTGTACCAATGTCTTAAAAATTAACCTGGCTCACTCCTATAAATAACACAACCAAAATCAGTAGTCAGTGATGAAAAAGCCACCTTTCTAGCACCTTCTTTATGAATATTCTATCTCTGTCAGCACAACAAGCAGCTGCTTCATTGCTCACAAAGATGTGCCAATTACTCAGACACCAACTGGCATGAGCTGCTCACACCATTTCTTCTGTATCAAACAGAATATTTTGTTTCAATAGTCACTGAACTGACAAAGAAAACAGGTGACAAAATGTACCACTGAGCAATACAGTTTCAGACACAGAGGTCATAAATGAGAAAAACACTGTAGAGGGCAAATTTCCATTTCCTCTCTTCCTGTTTTTTTAAAAGTTTCTCATTATGTACATTCCTAAAAATTAATCAAGGTGAAAACTGCAAATTAATGATGACGAGTGGCAAATACAATTTAATTTAAAGTCTCAGATGCCAAGAGAGCTGGGTCCAATTGATTTGAATTTACAGCAGGGCCATTGAATAGAAGCACTTGTAGCACTTGGGCAGTTCTCTTACAAGTATAAGGCTCCAGAGGTATTGAGGGCTCCCCGCTCACTTCCCAAACTCAGACCGACAACACTCCCTCCCCAATACTTCCAACACTCCTGTTTCTTCAGGAGAAGAAAAAGCTAATACTGAAAAATCTCCTGGGTCACATCAGAGCAGAGGGAGACAAACCAGTGCTTGTTCCCCATGAATATGACTCTGTCCTAGCCAGTACTGGCTGAACTGGCCTGGGACACCCAGCTGTTGCCCACATCAGACTCTCCCATTTGCAGCAGCTCTCCGTGGATCTGTGCGAAGGCTAAGTGGTCCCCATAGTCCTTATCTGTGTATACACACATACTCCTAAGGGTCCTCAGAAGTCCCTCATACACCCCTCTCCAGGCAAGCACTTGAAAGCTCTGTTGGCATCTTGCCGGATGCAATCAGGGCCTTGCAGCAGGAGCTGGGTACTCTGTGCTGGCTTCCAGCCTGCCACGAACAGGCTCTACTGCTGTAAATTAAGTTTTAGCATTTTAACACCATCCCTCCCAAAACAGGAATCCCACAGTGATGGGCACCACATGTGCCCATTATAAAAGGCTATGCCTTTCCCAAAGAGATTTCACTGACCAACAAAGAAGTGGTATCTTCAGTGATCTTAATTCTTCACAGTGAAATACAAAGTCAAAACAGACTAATTCTACCTAGACAACAAATGCCACAGGAAACTACCTATAGCATATGTAAGATGCAGCCTTACCCCTCTGAGCACCCAGTACCATCTTTTTAGGCACATGCAGGACAGACAGCTAGTAGTTTCAGGTGAGTTGACTGGAACTCACAATTCTTCTAAACATTTAAAGATCCCAGTTCAACCACTGCTTGACCTGTGACAACCTCAGAGAGGAAGAACCAAAAGCCATAAAAAAATATGCTTTTGAAGGAAAAAAAAGCACAGACTGCCAGGCTGCCTCCGGCATTCAGAGAAGGCATACATTTATATCACTTAATATTGTACTCTCACTATTTAAAAGGGCCATCAATGTCAAAGTTAACCATCATCTAAAAGAGAAGCCATTTTAGCAAACAAATCATGGTGCATGTATGTGACAGACCTAAAATAGCCCCCCATGCCACTTGCCTGAATGAAAAAGTCACTTCTGTTGCCAAGCAAAGCCGGGTCTCAGTCTGACTTCAATGTTCCAATGGAGGAAAATGACATTTTTTAAAAGTTGATCCTTCCAAGTAGCATCCTGAGCTGAATATACAGTACATCTTTTCCCATGAGCCATAAAGAAAATGCCCTATATTTTGACTGTGAACAAGCTTTTCTAGGAATGCAAATTTTGCTCTCAATAGTTACACAATGGACTACAGTGTCACAAGCACCGTTCGTGCTCCATTAGTCATTCTTTTATTTTTTTTTTTAACTGAAATTCACAAAAGGCCTACAGTGTGTGTAGAGTACTTGCAAAACAATAGGCTGATTGTTTAAAATATTTGCAAGATTCCAAGAATAAAGACCAACGCCCAAAGACAAACCAATATGCATCATATAATTAATAACAGCAAGGAGCCCACAGTACCATGCTCTCATGAGTCAACAATCCAGAAGGTAAAAACCAGGAAGGACAAGAGCTATGAGACCCCTGAATCAATACTCTCTGATCAGCACAAGAAAGATAACTACAAAATGATCCGTATTCATGAGAGGAACAAAAGGGAAGTTCAGTTTCTAACAAGCTCCCAGCTGGTATGGGATGATCCTCAGCTACAAGAGAAAAGAAGAAAAAAAAAATTCAAGAAATTGCTAGACTTCCGCAGGGAACTGACATTTTGACTCTGCTCTACCAATTTAATTTCAGCCCATATCCAGAGAGTGCAAAGTTAGTTCCTACCTTCTGAAAGCAGGCTGATAATGCAGTATTTTGGTCTCATTCCAGTTCCTAATGGAAATGTTTGGATTGCAAAATCCAGCCCAGCACAAGCACTTTTGCTCGCAGCATTATGAGTTTGGGCAGGGAGTTGCAGGCAAGGCAGGCATCCCACGTTCCCCAGGTGACACACAATGGAAAGGCAGCCCTGTCCATCTGGCTCTGCCCTAGGCCTTGGGAGGAAGGTCTGACAGACCTCCTAGAGATGGTGCACACATCTGGGTCTGTGCTCCAAAGCTTATGGGTTTACAACCACCAGCACAAGCCCTTAGCACTGACGATGAATCTAGCCTATAAAATGAAGAGAGGTTCAAAACACAACCCTGTTTACTGCCAACATAAACAAGGCTGTCTAGAGAACAGCACTCTCACCTGCTCTTCTCTGTGGCTTCCTACACGCTGGGTTATTGCTATGCTTCTTTTTGGCATCTCTGGTATTGTTCAGAAGAAGCTAGAGCCTTTGTTTTCAAATATCAAATGCTACAGAGGGCAGGACTAAACTAGAAATGAAGATCTTGCCTGCGCTGAGAAAACTATTTCTAGGTCAAAAAAATATGGCTGAGGTGGAGACATTCCAGCACCTCAGGCTTCAGATGGCTGAAGCAGTGCTGCACAGGGACAGACAGAATGCCATCAGGGAGATCGCTGATTGACAAGACGTCTGGCAAGAGATCTCCTGGGCTGCAATGAACCAGCACATGTCCTGACCTGCAGCTTTCTCCCTCAGACAGCCCAGGCAGCTGCCTCAGCCAAGGGAATCTCCATGCTGCATGACTGCTCTGGCAAAACGGGAACTCACTACTCCAACCTCAGGTGGCCCCTGGTGGTACAAGAACACCCATTGTCTGCTAGCCCTGCCTGTGGAAAATGCTGATTCCAGAGCTCAGGATGTCCTGTGGCAGAGAACTAAGACACCTGGGTGGTGCTGCTATCTCCTATATCAGAGAAAACTTGGATTTCCCACTGCCTCCCACAGGAAAAAGAGAGCTGGCAACATCCAACTGTCTCCACAAGTACTTTGAATAAAGACAAAAGCCATGATGGAAATCCTACATACAATTCAAAATCACCCTTGCAGTTAATCAATATTTATATCTACCTTATAAACACTGACATCCTTCCTCTAAAAACTTATCAAGCCAGAGATAGACATACAAGTAAAAAACTATCAGGATTTTGATGCAAATTCAGACATTCCCATGGCAATTTGCAAAATTAGTCCAGAACCAGAGAGCAAGGAGAAAGAAAAAAAAATGGAAACACAGAACAACAAATCTTTCATTTTCTTGTCAATTTTTATTTTTTAGGAAAAGTCTATTAACTTGTTAAAGGAAAGAAAGAGAAACAAGAATTGTATTAATGAGTACTTACCTTAGGACAGAAACAAGAACTCAATAAAAAGACAGATGTAACTTCTCTTTTACAATTTGTATTCTGGCAGCACCTCAATTTCTAGCTATGTACTAAGAACCAGTTGTGTTTAGATTAACCAAATATACGTGTACTTCTCACAGTTCATGTGCTGTCTCAGTTTTTTCTTTAGCTTCCTTCCTATGTCCCTATTTAAGAAACACCTTAGTTAGAACGTAACACATATTGTTAAACTTTCTGATTTTCTTTAAAACACATACCACACAACCCCCTCACCCCAATAAACCTAACACCCACAGGAATTAAAAATACCAGTGATTTACTAATCAATGACATTACTTGTTCCATCCTGGGAAAAATCAAAAGAAGGAGGAAAGGATGTATAAATATAGCCAATGTGGAGAGCCTTGTATCACCTAGCAAAACTGCAACACCTTGCTAAGCTTTCACAGACACTACGCAGCCATGTGCTCTGCCACATTCAGCTCAGAAAAAAAGACTGGGAACACCTTTATTCTGTTGACAGTTCAGCCCCTGCATGAAATCAGTCCCTAACAAAATCTAAAGGTTCAAGTCAGACAAGTACTCAATAATTCAGCAGCTTTATTTCCTGAAATTCCACCTAGGCCAACACAAGATGTTTCCAGAAACACAGAGCACTTGTGTGAGAAGTGAAGACTGAGAAGGGATTTCAGCAGTATCTCCCAGGTGGGTGCCAAGAGGATGGCACCACACTCCCCTGGTAGTGCCGAGCAACAGGATGAGAAGCAAGGCCCACAAACTAAAATACAAGAAGTTCCATCTTAACATGAAGAAGAACTTCAAGAGTACATGTTGAAAACAAAGGTCTTTCGAACTCTTCTGCCTTGCAGTGAAATGAGGAATACAAACTATGCAAGCTCATCTGAGGATTTTCTGTTCATCAGTTCTCACTCATCTGAAATGAGGGCTAAACTAAGATCACCCATAGCCACTTCCTCCTGCCACTTCTGCTTCCTTAAGCAGAAATCAGTGTATGTGAAAAACCAAGTAACTCAAAAAGGAGTAGGATCAATGAGGTCAGAATAGTTTGCCTCCGGCTCATGGATAACATGGGTGTGATTGCTTCTACTAAGCCAAGGGGACCCCAGGCAGTGGAGTTTAGACAGCTATTCAGCCTTCCTGGACTGGATCCTTTTCTTTGCTCTACTGAATTACTTGTGGAGTTTATTGATTCTGCTGAGGGTAGAGAGGTTTTAGATACCTACTTCCCATGGAGATACAGCAATCTGAACCAGCTCCTACCCTGGTTTCCTGAAGATCAGTGTCTTGTGAAAGAGTAGTTTGTATGAGAAAGTAAAGGGGAAGAAGTAAATGCAAAAATAACAGAATATAATGTATTTCTCCTACTTGAGAGAAGCCTTGTCCAAAACAATCTGCACATATTCATTATATCCTTCTCATCTAGGTATTCCCTTCTGCTGCAAATCAAATAAACTTTTTTTGTAAAGGAAAAACTGCTGTGCCCTCCCTTCCTATATCCATTTTTGCTTAAATGCAAAACTTGTCACAAGTTACTATTTTCACTCCTCTGCAACACAAGGCTAAAACTGTCTAAATGTTAGAAAAATTATCAGTGGACAAACTAGACAAATATATACATATACATGGAGAAACGGGGCTGAGGAAACCAGACTACAAATCTCTGCTCTCTTCTCAGTTACGAATATATTTAGTTAACATGTAAAAAAGAGGGATGCTGTGAGTTAAGAAATAGCTCCTTCCTCTTTTGGAGTTGAGAACAACCCAAATTCAATGCTCTCTTTGCCCTTACCACAATGATGGGGAGGGAGTTCTGTGTAGGTGGTCACATCTGAATTACTCACTGTAGGCTCTACTTAGAGTCACTGTGGAGAAACTGAGATGACTCATTGTCTACAAAATTGATTCTTTCTCATTGTCTTAAAAAATAAAAAAATTAAAAAAAAAAAAGAAAAACCACCAATCCAGAGACTACCAGAACTCTATGTTGACCCAATCAGATGAGAAAAATCTCATGCAGGATGCCTGTATTTTTCTGTATGAAAGGTGGAAGCAGAAAGTGGATTCTGAATGTGTAATCTAGAATCAGAGTATGTTTTAACAAAAAAAGGTGAACTCTGTCTTTCTGTGGTGCTGGAGACAGCAGTGATCAGCACAAGCTGTACCCAAACAGGTGGGAATACTGAAAACCCAAGACTGCTCTGCTGGCACAAACTCTGAACACATCCATAATAGTCCCCCCACATCCTCCTTCTCACACCCCAGTGTTTAAGGACTACTTTGTTAGCATGTTGCTTCACCTTTGAGGAAAAAGACTCGGGAAGTACTCCCTCATAAGGTGTGGGGGTTCATTTGCTGTGTGGGAGTGAGATATCAATTCTAAGACTGGAAGACACAGCCTTAATTTTCAAGAACAGTATACTCAAAAGTCAGCTTGGGTAGAATATGAACAGAAGAGCCCACATTTTTCATTTCTTTTCAGAGAAGTTCTACTTATAAGTGAGATGCTGATCAGTTTTGATTTGTTAAAAGGTATCCATCTGCTGTTAAATCAACTGATTTGGACAGTCATCCTTCAGCAGTTCATCTCTGGTACCACAGGTTCCAGTGACCTGCACTTACCTTCAGCATCTGCTCTCCACAGCAGGCAGGCCCTTCAAACTCACAACTGCACCGAACTCATTCCCAGCCTCCAGCCCTTTCCTGGGCAGATTTAGCAGAATCTGTTCATGAAGGCAATCCTGCTGCCAATGTGTGCAATCTTTCTCTTTGAGTAGACCACTGAGCAGCGATATCAATTGAAGTCAACAACAGGATTTATTAAAACAGCAATAAAAACAGCACAAATGCTTTATTTTCACTCAAGGCAGAAGGTAAAAATGAGGCTGTGGTTCAGCTCAGTAATTCATTTATCAGTTCATTTTGTACCGGGGTAAAAACACAACAAACACTTTGATCACAAAACATAAAGCAATGATCACAGGTATATTAACCTATGGGTTAACCTTTAGCCCTGCCATTCAGTACTGCCATTGTTCCTCATAGGCCATAAGCTTTGTAGTGAATTTTCAAGGCCTTGGGATGCGTCACTTTTGCTTTGCCTTTTCTCGGCCTGCTTGTAGCTTTGGTTTAACTGATTTAGGTGTGACTACAATTTCTGTAACTGGTCAGGCATGTATATCCCCTCTGTTTTATTCCTGTTTGTGTGTGGTACAACCACAGCTTTGCACAGACAACAGTAAAAAGCAGCTATTTTTTCTATACAGAATATTTACCACTAATGTAACTTTGTAAAAAGAAATACAACAGTCTGGTACCACAGCAGAGGACTTGAGAAGTGGAGACACAGGATGTGGCATGGAAGAGTAGAGGCACTGGATGAGAAACGGGGCACAGGCTTGGCATCTGAGACCACGGCCATAAACAAATCACCAACGGTCAACCAAAGAAATGCAGACCTGGAGCTCGACAAAACTGGCTTCAGAAATAACAAAGAGAACAAAGAAATGGTGTCTAATACCCATAAAAGCAACAACGTATAGCAAAAAACTCAGATGCAATGTGGAACTGCAGCCCAATGAAGAAAAAAGACAGGTGCAAAGTTGTTTCACCAAACATACTAAAATGACCCCAGGTGGATCCTACAGGAAAGAGAGAAAAAGAGAAAGAAAGAAAGAGAGAAAATAAAGGAGAGAAAGGAGAGAAAGCAACATGATGAATCTCATACCTTTCCCAAGAAAGTATTCCAGATGCTGACAGTTTGCTCCAACACCCACTACTACCAGAATAAATCAGCAACCTTGGAACCCAGAGGAGTAGAAGAGAGGTGAACCTAACACCAGGAAGAGGGATAGAAACCAACAACTAAAGGTACAACAGTTTTAACTGCATTATTATTCTTTATTTTTCTGTAATAATTGCATTTGGATTACTTGTGATTAGACTTCCAAAAATTCAGTTACACTAAGAATAAATTCTTTGCTATATAAAAACACACTGCCTTTTTGGCAGTGAACAAGGTTTTGAGTGTAACACTTTGTCTGGACATGCAGTCTTCACATCACAGTAAATAACTCCAGATAAAAATTTTGTTTCATTCTAAACAGGTGTTGCCAGTCTTCCCAGAAAAAAGAAATAAAAACCCCATAAACTACTGTTTTTCCAAACAGTTCAGCAGAAATATGATCACGCACCCATACCTGACCCAGACCAGATTTGAATCATTGGGTGACCTAGCAATAATGGTTCTGAAGCCATGGCCAGAACACTACAGAAGCCAGATCTGTAAAGTGGGAGCATTTTTAAGGAGCTAACAAAATTACTAGAAAATCACCTTGAAGGGGTTATGGACTCAAAAACTGCTAACACTTTCTCTTCATCAAATATATAAGGGTTTAGAAAGCAATGGCAAAGAATTCACGTAGCAGAGAAGCAAGAGAGAAACAAAAAAAAGAGCTACCTTGAAATCACTGGAAAATTACTGAGTGAGAACATTCTCTGGCAAAAGTAACTACAGACGGTAGGAAAGGGAAAAGCAAATACTTGAAAAGTTCCACTGATTTTTTTTGTTGCTGTCTTTCACTGATTTTTTTTCTTCAATTAGCTCCCAGTACTGGGGCAATAAAAAAGCAAGATGCTATTTCAGTTAAAAATGAAGATGGGGTAATTACTGTGACAATGTCTCTCCTGTATGCTCACTTCCCTGGGTTATCCCAGTCATCTCCAGAAACCAACCACTTAATTCCCTTCCTGTCACACTCTTCCCTCCTGGTGGAACGGGCTTCCCACAGACAATTAAAAAGACTTTTTCATGAGGTGTATTATAACTACACTTATACATAACACCCATATATCAAGGTGACCTCTGGACTGTTTCCTTCATTTCTTAGGAAGGCCTGTTGTTTGTTTTCCTTGACTAAGCTTTCTGGTAACACAGAATATCCTGAACTGGAAGGGACCCACAAGGATCAAGTCCAGCTCCTGAGTCAACAAAAGCCCTTTATGGATCACGTATCTTTTTACACTGCTGATACCCTCAGAACTGAAAAACCAGTAAACCAGCAAAGCAGGTAATCAGGAAAAGATTAATGAAAAAGAAGATATGGACAATTGATCTGCTGAGCCATTAAAGAGGTATTATGACCTTTCCAAATGCAGTTCTTGCCTGTAGACATGAGGTATAAAAGAATTAGCAAAGGGAGATAACAAAACATCAGAAATAGGTAACAAAATATGTTCAAGACAGGTGTTAACCTATCAGGAGCACAATAGGAACTGACAGGAATTGTGTAATTTGACACTGTCAGGTCACCCACAATCTTCAAGTTCAGGTTCTGTGATTGCAGCCATGCTGTAAATAGCCTGTAGTTAAGGAACTACGTGTACAACTCAGCGCTGTCTAGCAAAGAGACTGCTAGTCAACACAGCATTACCATCTCTCTTCAGAGAAGGCAGTGCTTGATGGGACCCAGGAGAGTCGTGTTCTGAGCCCAGCTTCACTCCTCGCCAGTTGCAGATCTTGCCTCATGCCTGAACTGCAGCTTCTCATCCCATCCTTAGACTTTCTCATGCTGTGCCCAATCTCTTAGCAAGGAGTCTCAGTACTCAACTGCACTTCCAAGAACTTAGTAAAATTAACCACCAGGCATTATTAAAAATAGAGTAGTCCTGGCTTAGGCACAATTAAATAGCTGGTCCCCATCTCGTCAACACAGAAAGCATCACCATCTGTAGAGCAGCTAGAACTACAATACTGCAAATTCCTGTGAGGCTTTTAAACACCAGTGTAACCTTAATTACAACACAATGAACAGGTGAGTGTCAATCATGTTTTATATTCTCAAATGGAAAATATGCTTAAACCCAAATATTTTTGCCATCAATAAAAAGCATTTTATTGAATGGTCAGAACTGGGACCAAGAGATGTGCATGTGCCAGACAGAGGAAAACTTTTAAGCTGAAGGTCTCGCACTCTGGGACCAGTAGAAATGGTTTCTGCTGAATGCAGAAGCAGAAATGTGCATGGCAAAGATTGCTAGCAAAAATAATTTGTGAATTCTTTAGAGACAATGGTTTCTCTTCACTGCTATAAATTAAAAGCTCTAAATTCCTTTTCACTAAATGTTATTTTCATTATTTTCTGCCCCAAACCCTGAGATTATTAAAAAGATTCCCCTCATTTTACAGATCTATATGCAGGCAGAACTGCTATTTAACTTCACAATACACAGTACACCAGAAAAAAACACCCCAGTCTCAGAATGGACTTCAGTTGCAAGTAAGGGTTAGAAATTATCACTCATTTATTAAAATCAATGATAATGAGCCCATCTGGAGTCGCTAATTGGTTGTAGGCTTAGTGTCAAGTTCCTGAGATGCAAAACCAGTTCATTATCAACACTCAGCCAGCAATGTACTTGTCTTTAATGTAACAACCTTGCTTTGCACTTACAAGAAATCAAATGCAAGAAATGCTCTCAAAGCCCATGAGGAAAAAGACAGCTACTCGCATTTCACCAAACACCAGAACTGGCAAAAATCTTCCCTTTCAAACTCTAACTTCAATGACTCATCACAAAACAACTCAATCAGCAAAGCTCACACATCTGGTAGCAATGTGGTGCTACAGCTAAAGCCCTCCTCAGCCAACAGCTCACAGACCCAACTCCTTCCAGCATCACTCTCACCCACGGGGAAAGAATTCCTTCAACACAGCCTTAAATCAGACCAGGTACTGACAGAGCCTTATTTGAGTCAAGGGGGGAGTTCCATATCTCATGGAGTTACTGGTTCAACAGACCTCGCTGCACTGATTTACACCGAGTTTATGTTTTCAGACTTATCCCTGCAAACACAAAGACAAGGAGCATGATTGCTCTCATATGCTTCAGTAAAAGTGCAGTGCATCAGATCCACCGTGTCTGCAGACCTCTGTGGATGATAAACACCAGAACAAAGGTGATAACAAGCAACCAAGAAAGCCGTAACATCAAGCACTGCTACAGTCATGCTGCTGGGAAACATTTACCCACTGCCTTATCTTTCTCTAATTTTATACTGATGTTGAAATATCACTGAAATCTCCTATAGCAGTTTTTTTACAGTACAATCACCTCCACACTTCTGCACAGGCAACACAAATTTATCTTCAGCAGACCTAACAGAAAGCCTCTTAGCTATCTTATTGGACCATTGTTCAGACTGAACTGTGATATGCTTTTTCTGAGGAATACAGAGAGTTGTATGCTCATTCAGAAACTACAGAACATAACCACGTAGGCTGCATGAACAAAATGCCTAAACACTTCTCATGGAAAGTAAATATAATAAGTTTGCTACTACTTTTTTCCCTAAAGTCATGTGTTCTGCTGAAGTCATACACAACTCTATCTGGCTTTCCCTTCACAGAAGGGAAAGATCGTGGTAGAATTTTGTTGGCTGTCCCTTTGAATTCCAGAGGTCAGACAGTCCGTATGCAACCTCAAATCTGCAAAAACAACAATACAACAAACCACCCACAAATTCATTTTAAGAATGGTCTTGGAAGAAATCTGAATAACGAGCACAGCTGAACTGTGTTTATCACTCACTCACCTAGGATGCTCAGGCCATTCTACGGATATAAAAGCAGTCCATAACATTGAGAAAAGCTCGCTCTTCTGGACATAACCATACTGTAGCTCATCAAATGTCTGAATCAGTGTTTTACCTCACTCCTTCTTCTGTCTCACGGATTGTTCCTGGACAGACAATGCAGACACACAAGCACTCCTTGCAAGCTGCTAGTCAAATACCACCACAGCTCTTTATGAGTAACTGGCTCATGGTCATGTGTCTTCCATGAGAACAGGATGGAAGGGGAATGTCCACCCTAAGTACTGACCTCTGGAAACCACAGAGAGCTGCAGAATGCGGTGCTGTGCCACACAAAGCCAGCACTGGGTGAGACGGCTGAGACTTGAAAAGCAGAACAGCTGTTTCAGCATAACCATGAGGGCAGCTGATTAGCTGTGACCTGCTCATCTGAAACTAACTCGGTATTTTCACAGAGAGTTGGCAATTTTTTACCCTGTACAAGCAACTACACTGTAAGTCTCATTAGTTTTTCAAATGTTTTTCTAGTTGGGACAGAAAGTAGGTAACATTTGTTTAATTATTCCTGCATCTTCCTCAAGGACCACAGGTAGTGCACATTACTAGGGTCTACTAAAATATCAAAGCAACTTTCACTGTCAAATTCCTTATTGCCATATCTCACATGCTTTATTAAAAGACAAACCTATAATGTTCTTCAAGACACTTATTCAAATGTGAGCAGCCTTATGTATAAGTAAACTCTATCAAGCATGTCTCCTTGAGGAGCTAGATCTTAAGTAACTCTAGAAATAATAATAACACTTCCAACCAGGAGCTGAGAAAATCTAAAGAATGCACTGCTGTATGTATTTCATATTAACATCTTTCCAAGTCTTCTAAATCTTGCATAAAACAATTCAGTAACTACAACTCAATAAGGCTTCACATGGCTAGGTAATGGTGATTCTGGGATGAGTGACCTTTGAGTCATATTTTCATTTTTGTTCCTTTTAAATAAAATGAATTATCAAAACTGATGACAGCATCCTCATGATTCATTGTGTTCCTCACATCACCCCCAAAGTTAACTTCTTTTTAAACAAAATCATTTGGTGAAAATGTGTCATAGGTTACAATTTGAAGCCAGTCTAGCTGTTAGATCACAATCACAGAGATTAAAATATTTCAATGCATACAAATAGTCCAATTACCTTCAGAGAATTATTCTGATGTACAAAATCAAATTGCAATACAGCTTTAAAGAAAAAAAAAGCCTGATGATAATCAGTCTACTGTCCAATTCATAGACAAACATTTATTTGTGCATATGCATCACTGAATTGGCAAGGGAAGCTGATAATAAACATTCTGAAGGTCACCAGCCATCTCTCATTACAAGACCTTAGTTTTATTTTCTTGCAATTTTGCCCTAACCTTGAACCATTTCAACTAAAAAGTTTCACAGCACACACCAACTCAAGCTTAGGGTATTTTTATTAATAATTACTGATGAAAAACATTAATCTATTTCAAAGACCCATATTTTGTCTGGAGTACATTAAACCCTCCCAACTGGCTAGCTTTCTTCTACAGGCTCTAGATGTTCAAGCAGAGACTTGAGATTCTGAAAGCTTTTGAATAAGCCTTTTTTTCATCCCAACAAATCTGTTAAGAGTCTGGGCCTTTCCAGGGCTCGGAGGACACAGCCTTGTGCATGCTCAACAGCAACAGATTTATCATCTCAATTTCCCCACGGTTCCATCTGTGCAGGACATGCTGCTGAGAGGCTCAACAGGAGCTTCCTTGTAGCCACTGGCTCTTCTGAGTTAAGCTCTTTTTAGTGTCCACAGGCCTCTTACAGTGAATGACCTCCAGATGGGTCCAAGTTGCCTGAGCTGATGCAGAGATAAAAAGAAGAATATACTGGCTCAGTTAGGTAAGGCGGAAAGAAGCCTGCAGGTTCTGGCAGGGCACTGGTAGAACTGCGCAAGGAAACCAGTACAGAGAGCAGGGAACAGAAGAATTTGATGAGGAAGGGTGAAATGAGGGTCAGGAGCCATGAAGGACTCAAGCATGAAGAAACCCAAGTGCAAACTGGGCGCTGCCTGTCCAGCAGCTGGGTAACAGCCAAGCATGGCAGTTTTGAGATTTCTGCCAACAAAGTGGCCACCGGGATCTTGGGTTCTAAGAACAGAGGCAGAGCCAGAAGATCCAGGGAAGGATCCCCCTCTTCTCAGCTTTCAGTACAGCATTTCTGGAATACTTCATCCAGGTATTAGCCTCACAGTGCAGGAAAGTCACAAGGGAGCTAGAGGGAGTAGAGGGAAGCACTACTGGGATAGCAGGGCTGGAGCACCCTGCCTGTGTGGAAAGACTGGGGAGAGACTGCTTTAGGGGGACCAAAAAAGCAGCCCCAGTGCCACCAGTGCCAGTGGAGAATACACAGGAAATACCAGTGGGCTGTCCAGTCTGTGAGCACTTCATCTTTGTAGGTTTTCAAGACCAAATTGGGTAAAAAATCTGATCTTAAAGCTGTCTCTGGTATGGGAGTGGGAGGCTGGAGTCAGGGATGCTGAGATCTCTTCACCCTGAGTTATTCAGTGATCCTACAAGTTGGGCATGGCAAGGGCAGCCAGAATGGGACAACACAACTTTCAGCAGCCATCAGGATATCCTGCTCCCAGGCTCTACCACAACACCAGGGCTTCCCACACCACCAACCCTATCAGTCTCTCAGTGCCTGCCCTTGCTACCCTACTGCAACCTTCTCCATCAAACACGAGGCCCAAGCAGGATGTGCTTTCAGTCACTAAATTCAAATTTCACTGGTAGCTCATGGACGGTGGGAAGAATACAAGTCTCCTTTTGGCTTCCGTGGCTTAAGGACCTTGAATATTACCCACATGGCACTACAAGCCATTCAGACCACAAAGTAAGGCTCTCAGAAAAAAACCATGGTGGCAAAACCACAGAGGCTCAACACGCCACAGAAAATGTGCTCCTGAAGAGGACAAGGCCTGGCGTGGGCCCGGCAGCGTGCCGAAAGGCAGCTCCCGAGGGGGTGCCGCGCCCGCCCTTCCAGCACCGCTCACCTGTGCTGCCCATCTCCCAAATCCCTCCACCGCAGGTACCAAGGGCAGGGGCACTGCTCTGCCCATGCAGGGATTTACCAAGAGCCTGGTGGAGGTAGCATCTCCTGCCCTGCTTAAAGGCCTGAAAGAGAGAGCAGCTGTGCCGCAGCCGAGCAGAGTCCACGCCTGCCTTCCTGCTCCGTCACCCCACAGCCACCCCCAGCGCAGGTACACCCCAGCAGGAGAGACCCGACCGCGGGGAAGCGCAGGAGGCTCCCGCCCACGAAGGGAGCAAGCAGCACCAGCTCCATCCCTCCGCTTTCCTTTCCCCTGACGGCCCCTCCCCGCTCCCTCCCTCTGTCCCCACGCCCCGCGGTGCTCCCCGGCCGCCGAGCCCCGCAGGCGGGGGCGATGGCTCTGCGGCGGGCGGTACCTGGACAGGGAGTCGCCGCTGGGCGGCCGCGCCGCCGCCGCCCGCCCGGCGCCCAGGCTCTCGCAGCTGGAGCTCCCCTCCATGCCGGGCGGCCCCGCGGCGGGCGGTGTCCCCGCGTCCCTCAGCCCCGCGGCCGGCGCCCGGCGGGGCGGGAAGCGGCCATGCTGGCCCGGCGTGCCGCGCGGGGGGCGGGCCGAGGCGGGGCGCTGAGGGGGCCGAGCCGCCGCGGGCTGCGGGAGCGGGGCCCGCCCGCGGGTGGGCGCGGGGCTTGGGTCGCCAGGGTGCGGAGTGGGCCGCGATGCCTCTTTGTGTCCTCTTGAGAACCGAGGGAAGGTGTCAGCTCCCGGGTTCCATCTCCGGAGCACGGTGGTCGTTCCTAAGGGCAAAGAAGTGGTCTCTCTCAGGCATCGCTCTTGAAGTCAGCTCACCTGCGTTAGGCTTTCCAGTTGAGTTGTGTACCCACAGTTAAAACAATTGTGCTGCTCACATTTGTAATTGCCCTGTCTGCTGGAGAACCCTCACGGAGTCTATCCCTGGAGTGGGTGCAGCAGGGGCTGTGGAAGGTCACAATCACAGCAGGCGCGGCTGCGGGCCGCTGGCACGGATCCTCTGCGAAGTCACCCGACGGACAGCTCGAATGCATCCATGGCGATCTGTGTCCCGAAGGCTTTGCAGGCACAGTTCGGTATCAAGTGTTCCGCAGGAAGGGCCATGGTATGCCCAGTTCCTTGAAGCTATCAAAGAGCGGGAGAAAAGCCCTTGGCATTGCTTACAAAGACTGAGGGACTGCATCTTAAGCTTCTCATATCAGTGATGCAGATGTCTTTCAAATGTTTAGCTGTTTGGGCAAGAATCTCATGAGGCAAAAAGAATGAACCACTGGGTTAGGAGGCTGGTGGGTTTCCAGAAAGACTTGCATGTTGGCAAGCAGCACCTGATGTCAGGAGCATCCGTTCAGATGGACCTTCCTGTTTAAATACTACCTCAAAATAGGATAAACCCTGTGTCTTCTAAACATTTGTATACTTGTGGCTGTAGAATGGTTACCGAAATACCATCCCACTTCATGCTCCAAGAAGTAAATTAGCTGATGTGTTTCTCTCTCTTGTTTCCCATTTTGTTCCTGCTGTCAGAAGTCATGCAGGATGCTGAAGCAGGCTTGTAGCATCCCCACCTGAGACTGCATGATCCAGCTGTGAAACTGCCTCTGTTGCTCTTTCCTTTAGTCTCTATCAGCTGCTGTTGAGCAAGGTTGATGTGGGATGGTTTTGAAGCAGGTTTAAACTTGAAAATGCAGTTTAGTTGAAGCAGGGTTTATTTTTGTATTTTTCATTTGATCCTCTGAGCAAAACGTTACCAAATTGGCAAATAAGTTTTGGGGGAGGGTAGGTTTCAGCCTAGAAAATTGAGTTCCTGGAGGCTTTTCTAAAATGAAAACTCTATTTTATGGTTAACAGTGAGATCCTTGTTCAAAAAATAAGCTAATTGCTAGTGGTTTATTGCAGTGTTAAAATCCAAACAAAATGGCTCGACATTACAATTGAAAATCATTTCAGTTGAAAAATCCATAGGCTGTGCTGATTTTGTACCAGTTATAAAATTATTTTAAATGTTCATCTTTTTTCCTCCTCTCTGGTTAGGGGCAATGAACATTTTAGAAGCACCATTTATTAATAAAAACCGAGGTATGAATGGCAAACTGTCTCTCTGCCTCTTCTGTTTAGCTTTCCATCCACACCTGTGTCCGGCGAGCAGATGGTGTCCTCTGTGGGGACATGCAGGCAGGGGGTGCTGTGGCAGTGGTCCTTCAGCATCTTTGCTGAGCAGTCAGGCAGTTCCTGGTAGCCTTTTCCCACTGGTGTGCTCCCTTCCCAGCCCTTCCGGGGATGGAGTTCCTGGCGGTAGTAACCCTTGGGAGAGGTCAGCGCTGTAGAACCAGCACAAAACAGTGTCTCCCATTCAAATCTTATCAAATTGCCTTGTGGTGAGTTGGTACTACTTCTGTCCCTCTGCTAAGCTTAGTCTGATAAAGGTGCAGTTGTTTAAAAAAGTCAAGTAGGAATAAAAACAATATATAAGCCTCCATTGCTATGTGGAAGTATTAGAATGCCTTCCTTTCTTCCTAATTTGCTATTGATGTGGCATCTCTAAGTAGTTTATTGATGAAGTGCTCTATTTGCTTTTCACTGCCCTGTTTTGTTCTTGGCCTTATCCCCAGGGCCTGTGAAACCCTTTAGAAATTCCCACTGGTGCTTTGTAAATGAGAACAAAGCTAATCACCTCCTGCATCTCTCCTGCTGCTGAAAGAAACTAGCTGTCTGCTCAGTGAGTCTTTCTGCTCAACAATACCACATTTTCAAAGTCAGTCAGAATATTCTCTCTGTGAAGTGTGTTTCCTCAGGGCGCTTAAAAGTGATGGAGAATTAAATAAAGGCCTGACATAACCAAAACCAATTAAGGACAATTCACAAGACTGTTGTATAACTGATGCAAAATAAGTGTCCTTCAGTCTGTTAACCTACTTTTGCTTGCCACATCCCCTACCATTATCTTACAAGTATTATCATTTGGATTTGGGTGGGGGTTTTTTTTGTTTGTTTTGTTTTTTGTTTTTTTTTTTTTTAATGAGGGGCTGTTCTGTCATTTTGTGATTTCGACACAGGAAACAGTAAAATAAAATTAACATCATGGATAAGTAATAGAATTATCTGTGTTCATCTTTAATGCCATGTGGCTGACACAGCTGAGTGATATCTGAAAGAGAGAATGACAAGGAGCTTCCTTGAATCAAAGGTGTAAAAGATTAATTCCAAGTAAAAGACAAACAGGCATGCCCCAATACTTCCTGAAATTATATGTGGTTGTAGCATATACAAAGTGAAAAATACATAGCCCCAGGCTTTCCTAGGTGTTTAGAGGCTGTCAAAGCTGTGGTGAACACAGCACAAAGAGAATAATACTATGTACATGTAAAACATGATTAAGTGAGGGGAAGTAAGACTTCTGCTTCATCCTGGGTGAAAGTGAGATTCTGTTTTGTATCCATTGTATTTAAACTATGTGTCTGTTGAATTAAGGGCTTTCTAGCTCTGTAGGTATGTGTGGTCCATACATCTGCTATATCAATGTTGCCAGATGATGTGAATCCAGATGTTCTCATTCCTGCATTAGCTCCTCAGCTTTGCTGCTGCACAGCCAAACACAGGTCTGTTGTGTCTCACACTTTGAGCACGGGGCTCACCAAAGCTAGGGACAGTCACACAGCCCGGACATCCTGGCACAACCTCTTTCAGGGGTCTCGTGAGGAAGTTTGGCCACGGTCTGTGGCTGCTTGACTAAATGTCCCTGGAACAGAGGGGGAATCGTGTTGCTACAGTGGTCAAAGGGTAGACCATGAAGCAGGATCGTGTACTCAAATGGTCCACTCTGAGAAAACTTGGTCCCCTGCTGCAGTCTTTGTCATAACCTGTCCTTGCATGGTTCAGCTCATCATTCCCCTCCCTCCCCCTCTTCCCATCACACAGCTCATCCCATGGTTGAAAGACTTATGAACAATAACGGAGTCAGAGTCCTAATCCCTCCTGAAAATGATCACCTTTCCCTTTTGCTCCAATCCCAACAATAAAATCTTATCATCCTAAAGCTAGCTCTCTTTCCTGCAGCTCTATGGATCTCCCATATTTTTGCCACTGTACTCATATGTTCCTGTGCCCTCTTAGACAGCAGTCAAATGGTTCATTGCAAAGTCAGCTTCACACACTGTGCCTTCTCTAGTCTAGTCCCCATCAATGAGTCCAAAATATTTGCAGCATGACTCAGTCCCATAATTGTTCTGAAAACCACACAGCCAGAGACACCCATGTCTCTCCTTTGATTCACTAAAATGGTTCTGAGATTTATTACATTTTCTTGTCTTCTTGATCTACAGCTTCAGGGCAGTGGGCAGGCGATAAAAGATTCTCAGTGCCTTGGGAAGGGCAGATTGTCACTGGTGAGATCCCACTGTGATGTATGATCATCAAATCACACTGGAGGTGGCATGTGTTCCTTTTGTCAAGCCTCATCAGCTGATAAAGTATGAGGTCAGAAACAGCAAGAGCTTTGGCACAGGCAGAGAGGTTGATGAAGAACAACTCACTGTGGCTGTGATTTGGAGCTGGAGCTGCTTGTGGTTGCAAGAACATCTGTTACAAGATGGTCATAGGGTACATGCACAGATTTGGTCCTGCTGATGCATAATGCTTGTGTTGTTGAAGTTGGAAACTAGTCAAAACAAAGAGAGGGACTTAGGACTAACAGCTACACTGAAATTGTCACTGTGCCTCCAAAGTTAACTATACTTCTGGTTAACCTGATCAGAGTGGTCACCTCAGCTCACCCACAGTGTGCTTCTGGACTGGCTATGATGGCACCCTGACAGTGTTTTTGCCTTGCACCCCCTCTGTGTTTGACAGAAATAGAAGCTAATGATCAATCACCCTTTGACATCTTTTTTTGGTCACTTGTTTTTTTTTGCTTGTTTTGGTTTTTTTATGCAGTCATGCACGTATTAATGCAAGGTGCTACAAACGTGGGGCTCTGGACTCAACCTGGACCTAATCCTGTACACTATAGCTTGTTACCTGTTTTTGAAGCACTTTTGATGGGGACACTGTTTTGTTCTTCCTGCTGCTCTGTCTGTGTACTGCTTTCTTGTCCTCACTCCCAGCACCAACTCATGGCTGCCCACAGAACATTCAGGCATGAAATATGCCACAGGCTAATGAGTACATCAGGTTCCATCCGTGTGTGCTCAGTGTCATTGTCCACTGGAGTCACCATGCAATTCACCTGGCTTTTAATTGCCTGATGCTTTTAATTCTCCATTGCCTGTGCATTATTGCAGTGCTCTGTAGCCTGTGTTTGCTTAGAGCTGCGTGATGGCACCGGCACAGTCCAAGGCATGGACTGTAGTGCTGAGCAGACAGGGAGCCTGAGGGCTGTGGGCACCTGGAGAGCTTCAGGCCTCGGGCTCTAGGGGCAGGATTTCCACTGCATGCTGCAGAACACACAGATCAATTTTGTGTGTCAATTCAAATAAAACATCTTTTCTCCTGAAGGACTAAATACATCCCAGCAGCTGTCTGGCTGTTTGGGCTGTTGCACTCCAGCAGCTCCTTGGCATCTGTGTAATGGTCTTCAATCTGGCAAACATGAAGAAACAAAGAATTACTCACAGGAGTTAAATTTGAAAATTCTGACGCTTGTTAAACCACTACTGGTGGAAATAAATGCATCTCCAGCAGCTGTAGGGTGATCAGGCAGGAAGGAATTATGTGGGGGTAAGAATTGGTTTGGTACTGTGAGACATTAGGAAGGTGTCTAAAGTCTCAGCACTTGCAGTCTCTGAGATGGGAAAAGGTGTTCATATGGAGGAGAAAAGTCTCTGTACCTCTTAGATTTCAAATTTGTGTTTTACAGTCCTGATTTATACACCAATTTTCAAGCAAACATTCATTTAAAATTTAGTAATTTTATATCTACATTGTCTGAAATAGTACTGTCTATATTGCTTATATGCACACAGACTCAAAGTGAGATTTTAATCTGCAGCTGCTATGTTTAATATCTACAATTAGGGAAATGGTTAAGAATACTTGATTTTATTGCATTTATACTTCCTTTTCTGTTAAGGAGGATGCACATTTGTGGTAGTGCTTTAATGAAACACAATAAAATTTTGATGGTAAGATCTGGAGATTATATTAAAATGAGAAGAACACTTCTGGAAAATAAAACACAGTAGAAATTAATTCCTTTTGGTTTCTGTTTTATTTACCTTGATGGCTCAAATTTCCATGTGAAAGACTCATACTTTCTTTTAAAAGCAACAGGGTGTTATGCTCTAGTGATGAAAGGGCTGGGGAGTTGCAAGCTTAACAGTGAGTGCAATAAAAATGAAGTTTTTGAGAGTGTTTGATTGTCTGCTCTGTGTAAGTTACCTGTCTGCAGTGTATGAGCTGTAGAAAATTTTCAGGAAGCTACTGAAGACACATTTAGCCCATGGATACAATTAGGGAAGAAGCTTATTGCCATTTCCAATGGAACTAAAGTTTGGAAAAGGCAGATTACAGGGCTTTAATGGGGCTGGAGGAGAACCAGGCTGAGTATTGCAGGGATGAGGCAAGACTGCTCCAGAAGGAACTGGTTCTAGTGTGAGTAGAAGCCAATTTGCTCCACCTGGCTCCATGGCCAGTATCTCCCTCACCACTTTTTATTTTAGCAATGTGGACCTACCCTTAGAATTGTTTCTCATTGACTCCAGGACCATCACACACCCAGTATGAGGATGCTGGGCAATGTTTCTCAGAGCACCAGACAGCTGGAAAGGAGTGTGTGCTTCTCCCAGGAAGGTTGTAGCGAGTGACTAGTCAGGGAAGTACCCAACTGCAGGAGCCTGCAGTGTCCTACAAGTGGTCTCAGACTCTAATTTTAACATGAACTGGAAGCACTAGTTGCTGTTCCTGTTCTCCTAGGCATGAACAGCACACTGCCCTCCTCTTGAAGCTGGCTTTAGCTCATGAAAGGAGCAGACAGCTTTTATCCATTCTGCCACTTGTTTGATTGATGGATACATCAGTCTGTGTTGTATTCACCAAAGTAATGTATGAAAGAAATATTTAGGATGCAATGCCACATGTACCAAAAGTTAGGAAATGCCTGGTTCTCAAATTTCCAGTATAACCTAAAGGGATCTCACTGAGACATTCCATCTCAGCGCTGGATGCAGGGAAAGTTCAGGACAAAAAGCATAAAGGATCTGTGCAATTAGAAGTTTTATACCAGCACATAAGTGCAAGCTTCACAAGCAACTCCAAATATGCCACTTCTGGTCATAGTTCAGCATTTGGATATCAACTGCTTTTACCCTGTGCTGAAACACAAGCTTCTGCGGTTTTTGAAGGCCAAAATTAAGCATAAATTATCTTACACGAATGTAGTAAGTCACCTTGATGTTATCTACAGTGAGTCACCTCTGAACCTTCAATGCCATAACTCAGAGACTCTGATAATCTTAATACCCTCATTCTGCTTGTGCACATCTGTATGATTTGGGTCTGGGATGTTTGAAAAGGATTGCTGTCTCATGTGTTTGGCTCAAAAGGTAAGGAGAAGGAGCACAATCCTGTATCCTCTTTCCTGCCCTTGAAGGACAGGGGCCTCAGGTCCCTGCAGTTTGGGAGATTAAGAGGGACATACACTGCTGGTGGTGAGTGTATGAAGAGAGATGCTAGCTCTCATTTCTTAGCTGGGGAATTTCTGACCCTAACAAGGAAGGAGAAGGATGAGAAGTGAGTTTTAGTGCTGGATATGTTGGTGCTGCTGTGCAGGGAGAACAAAGAAGCCTAAGGCAACTGTTCTTTATTTTCCTTTTGAGGGATGCCATCCTGCTCAGGAGTGGCATCCCTCAGTCTTTCATGGGGCCTCCAGGATGGTGTGACAGGATGGTGACATGATGCACAGTCCTCCACCATCTCCCAGGTGCAACCACTCTGGCAGCTCAGCTGTGTCTCTGTGTAATATCTGCTGCAGCTCTGCCAACAGGTTCAGCCCATCCTCAGCATGCTGACAGACAAGCTCAGGTGGTTCAGGAGCAGAGACAGTTTGGAGGCTGATGCTTTGGCTGGGACATGTTTGCTTTGGCCAACTCTGCTACAAAAGCAACTGCAGAGACCAGAGGTGCTTTTTGGAGTTGGCAGTGCCTGATGTCAGCAGGAATTCAGAATGAGCCCTGACTTGAACCATCAGCATGTGCCTCATAGCTCCCTCAATGCTTCAGTCATGCTGGAGTGTTGCCAACATGCTTTCCAACCTAAAGAAACCGAGAAGTGAAATAACAGAGGTTTAACATTCAATGTCTCAACCAAAGCAGAGAGGAATTTCCAAGTCAAAGATACTTTTTTACCCCAAAGACAGGGTGCAGAGTATGAATATGTGCTTCCAAAAGAATGGAGGTCTGATTCCTTCACAGAAAAGGATCACAAGGATCCATTGCAAAGGCAAGGGTTAAGTAACTCTATGTGGGATAGACCAGTGTCCCCAGTAACGAGATATTAATTCACTTTGAAAAAGGAAAAGAAGGAAAGGAGAGAAATGTCCTTGTTCTGCTCCAGCATTCTTCATGGACAAGATATAAAGCCTTTGGCTGTATGAACATGTTGCTCAACAACCTGAATATCTGTTAACACAGTGCACATTGTAAAAGTACAATATTCTAGGGAGCACATTCCCACTCTCATTAAACATAACACAAACCCAAATACATTTCAAATTTATACTATGATGACAGTGAAGATGAATAAAGTTATTTTCTTCACTGTGGGGCTTCTGAAGTCACAAATAATGCAGCTGTTTTAGGTGATGGGCAGCCTAGGAGGTCAGAGCTGTGTTTGCTCAGAATGAGGTTTGCTGTTACAAAGAATTTTCCTTTATTCTCTAAGGATGATATAAATTGCTACTAGTCCTAATTAACTGTTTCAGTGATGACATCTTTCAGAGAAATAGGCTGGAATGGGAGAAGAGAAATATATAATGAGTGAGGTTTTCGCCTTTGCTCTGCCCTTTCTGTAATGAATCAAATAAGAATGAGTAGTGAAGAAGAATAATCCATAAAACTCCCAAGTGCAGTTGGAAGAGATGTTCCCTCATGCAGAAAACAGCCATCGGTCTGCCTCCTAAAGATGCTTTCAGAAGCACTGGGCCTGGTATTTTGAGAGGATGATGCTGGAGACAGAAGGGCCTGGAGGCAGAGTGCAGCCACAGCCACAGTGCAGAGCAGAGTGGCTGCTCCGGGCAGAGCTCTGGTGCCCGAGGGCAGTACTGCAGGCTGTGAGCCACAGTTTAGCCCGTGTCCCCAAAGCTGGTTAAGCTGTGCAGAATAGCTCGGTATCAGGAGCATGCCAAGGTGTCTTAAGACCCCTTTAGCCCTATTTGTGGAGCTGCAAATTTCTCAGTTCAATAAAAATCTGATTTAATGTCATAGCCTTTCTGAGAAAGACTCTGCATTGTTCAAAATTTTGAACTTCATATCACGGTTTTATACTGCAGGATAGCATGCTCTTCACCCATCCGGTAAGAATCGTGCAGCATCTTTGTGTATAAATCTGTTAGGTCATGCCTGCATTTCCCTGCTATTGTTTTAGGAGTCTCCTTCCGGTGTTTAAAGACGGGGAAATATCTTCCTTAATATCTATCGTCTTCCAGCTTTGGAGCTGAGCTGAGCAACAAAGACAGACAAACATTTAATTCTCCCCTAATCCTTTAAATACCTCTACAAGCACAGGGCGTTCACACGCTGTTAAGCCCCTCTCCTGCAGCAGCGGTACATCTTCTTTTAACTCTGCCTCTAAAGCCTGCAGCTTCAGCTGGGGTGGAACAGGAGCCCGTGGCACCCCGGCATCCTGTGGTGGCTGTCCTTCTGGGTGGTATGCAGAGGGATGGTTTTCCATAATAAAGCAATCATCTGGATTGAATTGCAGATACCTAATCCTCTCACAAGGTACTCCTGTTTAGTTTTGTGAAGTGAACAAAGACATCAACTTAGACATGCTCCGGGCTGGATTCGGGTACCTCTGAGAGCTTCTGATCATTCCTGTGATTAGCCAGCCTCACCTGGTAACTTTTATACAAAAGTGCAAGCACAGGATCAAAATCTTTTTCTTCAGGAAAGGGAGCTGAAATAAGAAATTTCTTTAACTTCACTCCCCAGGAAAACATCTGAAGGAGCAGACATGACAGCTGGGACAAACCCATCTCTCTCAAGACTCCTGCTGGTTTTTTATGGTGTGGAAGCAGAGTGGGATTTGAATAGTTGCCTTACAGGATGGGAAGTGGGCTGCGATGCATTGCTGTTCATATGAATTGGTAAGTATTCATTGACTTAAGCCCCAAATAACATTTTTTTCCCTCTTTCCTTCCTCAACATGAAAACTTTTCACTTGTTTTCAATATTTTTGCTGCCTTTCTGTGAGGACCCACAAAGGCATTTAGTCTGTTCTACTGGCTGAAGACAGATAACCACACCAATATAATTTCTGACAGTTGCCTAAAGCAGGTCCTGAGGAGCTTCAGACCCCATACCCTCCTCAGACAGTCCATCCTCATGCTGTCCTTCCTGTCACAAAAATTCCACCTGGCATCTAACCTGAAGCCATGGTTTCTTGGCCTGTAGAGATCATTATGGAAAATACCCAATCTTTTACCCTGGCAGCAATGATCTATCGATCTATCCATTCAAAGACTCTTTCCTATTCCCACTCAAATCTCCTCTTCTTCAGGCTACAGAACCTTCATTCTACTCTATATATTTTCTAGATTTCTGTTCATTTGCATTGCTTATTTCTGCCTGGACTACATCATATTCCCAGGGTGGCACTATTCTACAAGCTAAAACCTGAGGGCCAGACATCATCATTTAGATCAATGTAGGCATGGGAGCTGGGCTTTGGGCTTCTTATCGAAAATCTTCCCTTTTATCAAAGGCTGTAAAAGCCTGGTGAAAGCATTCTCTGATGAAAGCTCAGATAATTTAATAAAAAGTAGCATTTCTGGAGCTAATCTGTCATCCAAGTGCACAGCAACGCTGTGCCGCGGTGTTGGTGGCCATTGGGAAATTTTTCTTTATTGCACACTCTCACTTGCTGAAAGCTAAAACCGATCTAATAGCAGGAGGCTTTGGAGGCACAGTAAAGTGTATAAAAAAGACTCAATTCTAAATTTTTTTGTAAAAGAAAACCAAAAGGGGAAGCCAAACTAGGCCACTGCTGAGGGTTAAAAAGACAGATGCAACAAAAGAGTATTTCTGAGATTTTGTGCTGATTTGTGCTCTTGAGTCACTTATAAAAAGACTATATTCAATGTTGAGAAACTAATGAAATGTTCTTCAGGAAGGGCTTTTTTAATTACATTTTTTTAATGGTTTACTTCTTTAAACAGCACTATCTTGTTATCTGTTGAAAGCTTCTCTTTGCAACCTTCTAAAGCACTCCATATATTTTATGTGAGAAGATTTTAAACTCCCCAGTATAAACAGATGGTCTGTTGGTATTTGTATGTCAGAAGCTAGCAGTTTATATGGTAAAACACACTAGATTAAGTCTTTGGCATTGGAGGGAAAGTTAATGAATAAGATTATCGTGTGATGGCTTTACTCTAGTAAGATCCACACAATTAATCAAGACCAGTGTGGCTATAATAACATAAAGATGCCATGTAACTTTGGGCAAAATCTTTGGTTAGTGGATTTTCTGCTTAAATGAAGGGAAAAGTTGGCTTTCAGGATGTGTTATGCATAAAATCCTGATTTTAGCTGTACTAACGCAGTTAACTGGTGGCTCACATGTGAGTGGGGACACCACATAGCCCTGCAGCATTGATCAGCCTTTTGGAAACACACATGGGGTTCCTGCCTCTGCTGTACACATCCTCTGAGCCTGGGTATCCAACAGGCCAAGGCTAACACGTTCACACTAAGGAAATCAGCGAGAGTACAACGGGTTTCTTTACACCAATTTTAATTTGCCTTTGAGTTAGGTTATTCATAGAGGTACTATGAATAACAGTATGCTAGCTAGAAGTCTTGCTGAAGGACAAGTAACATGGAAGAAACCCACAATCCTTAAGAGAAGAAGAAACTCAAAAACAGAATAAACATTCATTGGCAAAGCCGTTGTGTAGATTCACAAAGGGCTATATTGCCCAATGCATGTATTTTTAGACACTCTTCAGTATTTACCTAAAAGACAATGCTAAATTTGGGGAATCAAATAATATGTTATGTGGGTTCTGACACATTTCTCTTTTTAAAAACTGCACTGTGGGAAAACTCATCAGCTTCCTTCTCAAATAAGTTTGAAGAGATGCAGCCAAACTGAGGAGTTCCCCATACATTTTTCCTTGAAAAAGTTAGATGTCTTTCAGTGATGGAAATTTCATTGGTATACAAATTATATATTAACCTGACTGTTATGTGTGCCCACCTGTTAATGAAATCAGCTTATGGAACTAACCCCATAGGCCACATCTACGAGGAGGAGCTTTCCATATCAGATCCTTAAACAATACCACAATAATTTCTAATAAATATTTCTCAGCAGAAATACTTGGTACTCTAGGACCTCCTCAGAAACTAATTTAATTTAAAAAAAAAAAATTTAGGCCTCTAGACTGGAACTTACCTGTTGTACTTAGAGGCCAGGTAAGCACAAAAGGCAATTTGAATACATTCCCTGGTTTTATTTTCACCATGACACTCCAATATAATGGTATCAAGGACAAACCCTGCCCTTACCTGATGTTCATAGAACTTCACAACAACCAGGAACTTTACCTTTCATCTCAGATTGATATTGATGGATAGGTTTTGCCATCAGATCTGCTAACTTCAAGAGGAGTGTATGGATGCAACTATACTCAGCATTTCACCCAAACACTGAACAGCACCACAGGGTTTTCCCCATGTTCCTGGACAAGAAGGATAAAACAAAGCTCCTATGTCCAGTCAAACAAGGCAGACCAGTCAACCAGAGTGAAAACATGTCAGGCAGCTGTCCAGAATAACCGTAGATAGAGCGTCTGAAGGCACATAGAGGAATGCAGGACAAGTCTGGGGAGAGCGAGCTGCTCCCCCGGCACACGGCAGCGCAGCCAAGTGGGGCTTTATTATCCCAGCTGCTCTGGGAGGCTCAGGCTGCCTCTGCCACAGCTTGTCCTGAGGCTGCTGGAGCAGCTCATGCAGCCTAGGTACCCAGGCACACCAGCAACACGTGTGTCCACCCAAAAGGGCCATTGCTTGCTGGGTGCTCCCTCCTCAGCACACAGGAGGCTGGGTCATTACAGGAAAAACAATCATCTAAGCTCCAGCTCTTTTAAAGGAGCTTCTTGTAAGGAAAATGCCAGCTCGCCAAATGTTACTTCATGTTGCGTTTTGTTTTTGGTTTTGACTTGTTTTGTTTTGCTTTGCTTTCTTTTGTTTTGGTAGGTTTTTGTGTTTGTTTTGTTTGTTTGTTTTTGTTCCATCTTGTTTGGCTTTGCTTTTGATTTTTAAAGACAAAATTTCTAAGTCCTAATCAACCTGCTTTTTTCAGCTTGCCTGACCTTTTCTGCACCCAGAATGCCTAATTTAAAAATTAGAATGAAGTAAACTTTTACCATGGTTGAAACTTTCATTGTGGCGGGAGGAATCCTGTCCATGTCATCCCTGTCCCTGCAGCTGCCAGACCTCCATGCTGCCGTGGGAGGGAGCAGCGCTCTTGGCTGCGCTGCCCGAGCTGGTAGTGGTTCCCACCAAGTGATTTGGATGCAGTGGGAAAGGTCAGCCCTTGCCTGGGCCTGGTGCAATTCCTGCTGTGCTGCATCTGGCCAGGCAGGGAAAATATTCACTGCCACTCATGTCTCACACCCCCTCCATGTGGCCTCACTGGCTACATCTCCCTGGTCACAGGAGACAGGTCTAGGGACATTTTCTGGCACGGAAACCGTGTGGCGCAGAGTGACTTGTATTTTATACTGTCTTATCCCTCTTGTCCCACACCCACAGTGGGAATGGCTTTTGATTGTGAGACCTGTAGGAGGGTGGTCGTGGCCCCCAGGCACTACCAGGGCCTCAGAGCCTGGTGGCACAGACAACCACACTCCAGGGGCAGGCAGGGGTCCCAGGCTGTTTTTAGCTCACTGACAAAGATGCACCTTCTGCTGGTGGGCAGCAGCCCTGCCTGATGCTCCCACCTCCTGCCTGCCTTGCCTTTTACCTTTACAGCTGAGATAGAAAAGACACACTTTTAGGACATGAGTTTCTTGATTTATTTTGGATTTACCTTTGGGTGAGTGGGTCTGTGCCTTATTTTCCCACTTGAATGCAAGGGAAGCACTTTCTATCACCCGTACTGGAAATGCTGAAGTGAGGAGAGAGCCACACACCTCCTGGGCATGTCCTCACTTCAGCATGTCCACTCAGGATCAGGAGTATGGGCACAGCCTCTGCAGTGGGACACTGGGCATCTGCCAGCATCCTCCCCCATCCCTTCTGTGAAAGCACCAGGTTTCAGGGCAGGACAAAGGAGCCATTTGTGGGTAGGAGTCAGATACAATCAAGGGACTGAGAAACATAAGCAAAAAACCTGAGAGGGCAGCAGCCAGTAGAGCTGGTGTTGTGAGGGGCAGCCAAGAGAGGTGCCTTCCCACTTATCCTGTAGGTGTAGGAAGGTGAGCAGACAGGGACTAAAAGGGTGGATGTGCTGCATGGCAGTCCCTCATCATGAACCACCAGCAGTGAAGCAGTTAAGATGTGGGGAGCCCTTTTTTTTTTCTCCCTACATCTCAAAATAGCACAAGGCAGCCTTTGAGCACAGGCAGTGATGTGCTGACATTTGTCCCTTGGAAACATCCCCTCCACCACCCCTTCTGCTCAGTTCATGGGGCAGGAAGAGACGCCCACTTGGAGATGGAGCCCGGAAAGCCTCTCGAGGAACGGGACACTTCCTCAGGGCTGACCTTCTAAAAATAGCCTGGTAGGGATGAATGCTTGTGTGAAACAGCCTGCAACCCAATGTGATGTTGTACATGCTGGAATCTCTGTAGGCTGGAATCTCTTTAGGCTAGAACGAGGTGTAATGTGAAGGAGGCAAAGAGGAAAGGAGAAGCCAGTTGTCTGATTTCTGGCTTCTAGCATTAGTGGTCTCTGATAGTGAGGGGAGTGGGGCAAATATCTCCAGAGAATGATCCAGGGCAGGGCACGGGCTTGGGGACCTAGCCAGCCCTCCTGGGGTAACTGACTCTTGGGGGTACACAGTTCTGAGCTTCAATTTTTGCAGAATCCCAGGGCAAATTGCTCTGCTGCAAGATTCTATCAACCCATTCACCAGAAGCTAAAATAGCATTTTTGTTAACCATTATTTGTTAACCCTTTCTGGTAGTGAAACCATGTGTTTAGTCAGTAGGAAAACATCACAGCTCTCTGGCAAAGAGGCACACTGAGCTCCTGGAAGCTGCCAGATGTTCATTTTTCTCATCCCCCTCCTAAAATATCAAAATTTTAATTTTCTCAGATGAATGAGCAGTTGACTAAACAGACATTCAATATAAAATTCATAGTAAGAAAAGAGACACTTGGGATAATTTTGATTGATTTACTTGGCAGAGTTTTGATAGCTACTGAAAAACATACTATTCATGTTTAGGTGAAAAATAAATGGAGTCAAATAAGTGTCACTGCATAGTACTAGGAGGTATATACAGCCACATGTAAAAATGCATAAACACAAACATTTCTGTACAGCAACGTTTCTTTTCAGTCTGTATAGAGAAACACTGGTTTATAATATGGGGAAAATATAAAGCAGACACACATGCAACAAGGACATGACAGTTACATAGGTCCCACCTGCCTCCCAACAGCTGAAATAACAATAATAACAATAATTATAATAATAAAAGCCTTTTTCGGGGAAAAATTTTGAAACCTGGAATGTTTTCATGTTGAGGTTTCCAGAGAGCTTCAGATGTGAAACATATCTGAAGGTGATTTAAAGGCTTGATTCAAAGCCCTGTGAAGGCAATGGAAAAACTCCACTGGTTTCAGTGAGCTTGGGGTCAGACCCAGCTATTTAACCATGATCCCGTTCTGCCCTCCCCCAAAACCCAAAGTTGAAATCTGCAGATAAAAATAAACAATCATATCATACAAAACTTTGTATATAGAATACAAAAGGTAACAGTTGACTTTTTGTATAAAATACAACTTTTTGATAGTATATTTATTTCACATATGTATAAATATAACCCAAATAATATGATTTTTATTATTCCTACCAAAATATTATTACTTTTTGTTGTTGTTTTTACAAAAGTTTACAAAACAAATAATTCTTTATATTTACAACCCAATACTGTGAAGAGTGCCCAGGCAATGATGAAAAATAGATTTTAAGGGTAGTGCACTTAGCCATTGCAAAGAAAGGAAAAAAAAGACACTAGCTCCATTCTGATGCAAGTGTTCTGAAGAAATTATACTGGATTCAAGTTTTGGTTGCAAGAGTCTTTCACAAGCTCCCATTTCAAATGCATCAGGCATATATATACAGGACTGGAAATGGCCTCTACCTTTTTTGAATTTACTTAAGACAGGATGTAATTTTGCTCCCAGGGATGGCACTCACAGCCCAGTGTCTTTTTCACTCCAGGCTGAGGCCAAGAGGACAACACTCAGCATTGAGTCCACCACTGCATGACATCATAGAACCAGGGAATCATAGAATATCCTGAGTTGGAAGGGACCCATGAGAATCATTGGGCCCAACTCCTGACTCCTTGGGACCAGCTCCTCAGCGGAACAATTTTTTTTTTACATCATTTGAGGACCTTGAAATCAGTCTGGCCCTAATAAAGAAACCAGTGGTGGCTTTTTCAATGGCATGTGAGGGTAGTTGAAGTTACCAGAGTACAGTGCCCATTGCCCATGGTGATACTAACTCAGCCTGGCCTCAGTGGCATCCATGGCAGCTGTCTGTCCCTAGCAGTGTGCTGGCAGTCACTGCTGACCTGCTCGTGGACAGGCAGTGTGTGAGGCAGAGAAGCCAATCTTTCTTTCACTTCAAACTCGTGCAGCTGCTACTTCAGTCTAGTTTTGCACGATTTATATGGGACACACTTGTTATCTTGCATCTGTATCTCTCCAAGGTTAGGTGGGATCCCAGTGGCCTGAGCTGAAAAGCTCTTCAAAGACTTGGAAAAACTTGTACTGACATATCAGAGGGACCCATGCACCCCGACCAAACTGGGGAGAAGAGGGAGCTCTCTGGGCAGCTGAGTCACCACGTTACACAAGGCAGAGGTGTGCAATGATCACTCGCTGGGCTGGCAGAAGGACTCTTCAGCTTTCTTGTCCCTCTTATTTCTCTGGGAATGAACAGCCTCAACTGGCATATCTAACTAAATGCCAATGTTGCACCTTTTGTGGAGGTGCAGGTGCTCATTTGTGGGATGATGCTTCTTGAAACATCCTGAAAAATTGTGCCATTTGAAATGACAGGGTGAAATAACTGGAAAAGCCTTATTAAAACCTCTCAGGAGAAGTAGGTCAGATAAGTGCAGAGGCTATTGTCAAATAGTCTACTCATCCCACTGCCACTAACAAGGATGAATAAAGCACTTGCATGGGCTGAGCAATGCCTCTTGGCACCAAGGCATGGGAACGTAGGCATTGTATTCCTTTGCCACATCTAGTTTTAGCTAATTCAGAGGAGGCTGTGAAACACATTGCACCGCAGCATTCGAAAGAACAGCACTTTCATTTGAATTGCAAGATCTGTTCCCATCCCTGAATCCTGTCTGAATCCCTGTGCAGCGGCTTTGTAGTGACATAGCATATCCTTCTGATGCCATTACTGACCAAGTCTATAGCAAAGAATTTAGTAAAGTCAAGACTATTCCCTGGCAGGTGTGGGACAGCCTGTATCCTTACTGCTCTGCTCTGTTAGCCTTCCAGGCAAGGTGGCTGCAAACTGCTCATGGGAATGGCCCTTGCCCCCCAGTATATCTACTTTCTATGCACAGAAACTGCTCAGGACAAAATTAGCTGGTCCATCCCCAAACTCAGAACACATGATTGAATCCAGTGCCCAGAAATAATCCCCAGAACTGTTTCATGTACAAGCACAGATGTGGCTGATGGAGCCTCCTGCTGTGAGTTATAATTGATGTGCATGCTAGTTTCAGGGGCAGAGCCTCTTGTACTCCAGACAGAGGCTGTGGAGACCTGGGCCAACACCAGAACTCTTTCAACTCCCCCCATATGGCAAAGGAGAAAACAGGATGGAACCAAAATGCTGTGCAACCGAAATGGCAGCTTCCTCCCAGGCTGGTAGATGATGGCATTTTGTCTGGGCTAAACCTGTTTGAGAGAAGAAGATCAGGCTGAACCACCTGATTGATACTCGCCATGATTTGAGATGAAAACAAGGACAGTGGCTTAGCTGAGCCACTTTAGGTATTTGCCCTCCTCTAAGCTGGACTGGACTGGGAGAATAGTCAGGGACAAATCATGAGCACCCTTCTCACTCAAGTTTCTATTAAGTCACTGTAGTCCCTGGGGAAGGGCAAGGTGGCAGAGTGAGGATCCTGAGCTTTGGAAGTAGTTCATCTCATGTTTCCCTCAATGCCCAGAATGACTGTGCTGCTGGCAGAACAGCAGCATCCTCTAATACTCACTGCAAACACTGATGAAAGGGAGAACACAAATGCTAGAGCACACCGAATAACATGCTGGATGATCTGTTTCCTTCTTCCCTTGGATGAGACCACTTACCCTGCTGTGTGCTACAAAAGGTACAGGTTTATAACAAAATCATTGGGAAAGCAAACGAAAGTTTGTACTGTGCAGAAGTAAACAGTTTTTGTAATGCCATGAGATTTACACAGGGCTTGATGCTGCCTGGGCCAAGCAGTCCCAAAGAAGTAAAGGGCTGTGAACAAGATGACTGAAGAGCTGTGGACCACTTGGGGTCTACTTGCCTCAGAGAAATGATGTTCCACAGCCCATACCACTGTCTGGTGCTTCCATGTGTGGGAAGCTGAATGCGTTTTTTTCCTGGAGCCCCTCTGAGAAGAACCAATGAGTTTGCAATGGGCTGGGCACAGGTCTGGGGAACAGACCCTTCACGTTTTCACTCCTTTGTGGCAGGCAGGAATATCACTTACACTTTCACTTCAGTTTTGTTCCTAGAGCTACTCTTCAAACAGGGCAGTTGCTCTATGTTGTATTTTAAAGGACAGCCCAGTCACTGGAGTGTAAATTAATGAAGCATCTAAAGTTGGCATCTAAAGAGAAAGCTAATGTCCTTGCTGCCTCTTCATCTGGTTCCCTCTTGGTACGGTCACTTACGAGTGGTTCCCTAAAATTTCATCGAGGTTGATGTCTTTCATCCAGTCATCATTGCCAGGTTCTGTTTTCAGTAAAGAATCTATAAAATCCGAGTCACTGTTGAGCGCAGGTCCTATACTGTCCCCTTGCTGGTTCAGAAAGTCAAACGCTAGGTCACTACCATGGTCACTTCCTTGGTAAGCCCGGGAGGTTTGGTTGGTAGTTGTGAAACCGGTTGATGGCAGAGATGACGGCGGTGTCATACTTGTTCCTGGCTGATTCAAGGCAGGCACAGTCTGTCCTCTCAGCTGATTGGGTCTTATGCTGAGCCCTCGCAGTGAGCCAGCAGATTGTCCATTCAGAGTCTGGTGCATTTGGTTTAGAGGGGGCCTCATCTGGACTCCCGCCGTTAACTGGTTAGGAGGTGCCAATGCACGCTGAGGAAAATGCTGGTTGCCTACGTTGCGCTGCAAAGACTGGTTGGGATATGGAGTGCCGGTGGGGAAACGGACTCCTGCAGGTTTCAGTGCATCCTGCTGCTTCACTGCAGCCTCTTGTGGGGCCCAGTTCTGGGCATTGGCAGTAGCCGTGATCATCACATTGGCCGGCCGTTGAGCAGGGATACCTGTCGCTCCATGGGTCAAGCCTGGCCTTATTTGCTGAGAGCTGACCACTGACCCCGTCCCAAAAGCTGCCCCGTTGTTCCCCTGTGTCATGGTTTGCTGTCGGGACACCATGGGGTTATTCTGACCGGGCAGAACTTGATTTTGGTTTCTGTGTGGCTGCATTTGGTTCATTCCTGAAGTCACATTGTATGTGCTTGGTTGGTTGCAAGGAAGGTTCCCGTAGCAGCCCAAACTCCGAGCAGCAGGAACAGAAGGCATTCGGGTTCCAGCAGGGGTGGACATGAGGCTGGAGCTCTGGGGCATGATGCTGTGAGTTGAAATTGGGTTGGATAAGGACATGTTGTTGGAGCTCATGCTCACAGCTGGTGAACCACCTGGAAAGAAGAAAACAGAAGTGTTACAACAAGCGTGGGTGCATCAATATGTGGTGTCATTCAAATACCGACAGCTCAAAAATCCAGTTTCCTATGAGCAGAGTTTCTTGAAGAAGACACTTTGCTCTTAAGAGGACTTAGATGAACTTGCTCAAGGCCTTGAAGATGCCTATCATACAAAGGGTTGTTTGGTCTATACTAAGCCACCTGTGGTTTTTTCACCCCTTCAGAGGAGAGCACATGAGCCAAAACTGATGCTTAATGTAAGAGAAATATTGGAGCAGGGAAGGACAGACAGAACCGCTGGGCAGCAGAGAAGACGTTCCTGCCTTCCTTTACAGAAGCACTAGACACGTCAGAAAGGACAAGGCCTCTCCAAGCGATCAGAGATCAAGAACTTTTCCTTAAAGGGCATGGTTATCCTGGCTCCCTCTAGAGACAATGGGGAGCCAGAGGCACTTTCATCAGGCTTCTTTTCCACCTTTCTTAGACACCCACAGCAGCAGTATTCATCCTTTGTTGGGGAATGTCTGTCCCAGATGACAGCAGGAGCCAAGACTTCATCTCACACATTTGCAGCCATATGCTGGCACAGGAACTCAGTCCAGTCTGTGACGTGCCTGTCCTCCCACGTGGTGGCAGAGCAGGCATGGGGACATGACCCGGTGCTGTGCCTGGAGAGCCCCACACATGCCCTTTCTAAACTCTCTTCCCAGCTGGGCTATGGCTATTTGCCCCTGCAGAAACAGACTTGCCAGTGAGGGAGCCACACATGATGTGCCAGTGCTTGCTGCACCTGAACATCCCCTTTTGTGCATCAGAAAACTACAAGTTAGGAGTTGGCAGGAATTTATCACTCCTGGCTGATTCTGCCCAATGGGGGATTTTCCTGTACTTAATACCTGCCAATGGCTGACAAGAAGAGAGGATTTTTTTGCCTTCAGTCACCAAAGCTTGGCACAAGCTCACTTCTTTGGCTACATTGCCATAGTTTGAGGCCACAGCAGGTCATTTATACCATGGAGGCTGAGTGCTTATCCAGTGCAAGATTGAATTAATCCCTGAGAGACTGGTTGAAAAAGACCAACCACTTTTTAAACTCAGCCAGTGTAGATGGCACTGTGGAGAACCCTTTCTGTGCACAATCAGCTGCTCCACGTTGTAATTCCCTTTGCTACTGTTGCTTCCAGTACAAACCCTACAAAAAGCACAGCTCAAAGAAATCAGGTTCAAGGCAAATGAAAGGAGATGTTTCTTCACACAATGTGTGGGTCAGCTGAGGAAATCTGTGCCACATGGCACAGTACAAGATAAATTCTCACACCTCTTTGGATGGCCCCCAAAGTGTGAGAAAAGCTGTCAGATGAGCTTGCTACCAAGGTACCACTGCATTTCAGGAATTCTCTGAGCCTTTCCCAGAGGAGGAACAAGGAGATTTGCTATTTCATCAGGTGCAACTAATAGCAATTTTTGGGCATGAGACATTGCCTTGGTTTGATCCTTCGTACATATGGCAAAACCAGATGGGATTTGACTAACTTCAGCTTCATCACCAAATCTTATTATATATTGGTCTGTGTGACTAATTTTATTAGTTGGTCCATCATAAATTCCTTCCTACTACACAGCGCTTCAAGACTGTGTCATGCTTGCAGCATTCTCCAAATACTTCAGTCTCAGTGTGGGGCATGTTTTCCAGTCCTTTGGTCCTTTGGAGGTCCTTTCAGAACTTGACAGTTTTTGATGTTGATTTCGGAGCTGTGCATCATAGCTGGTCACAGCAATAACTTTTGCACATCTCCAATGTGGATGTAAAGTAAGCTCTATTTTTCCAGTTCATCATCATCTCGGACAATGTTTGCCTATCCAGTTTCAACCACACGGCCTGCTCACAGTGGTATCTGGAGACCTGTCAGCCATTTCCTTTGAGCTATGTTAATTTTGTGCCACTCACGTTTCTTAACCAAAACAGGCAGTAAGAAGTCAGATGCTTTAAGGGACATAACCTGAACAACTATTGCCTTTAAGTTGTGGTTTCATTGAAAGAGATACCATGCAAGCTTGGAAAGATTCCTCTAACATCAGCCCATGTTGCTTGAAATTAACTACATCTTCCCCTTCCTAAATTCTTTAGTATTTGGGCTGTATCTGCCCCTTAGTAGTTTTGCTGAGCTCTGCATTAGGCTACTAGGGCTGCAAGCACCTACTTAGTAATTTAATTTTTATCATGGCATTAGCAGTCTCCCTTGGTGTTTCAAGACTAAATAAAAGGTGACACTAAGAATTTGGAGAACCAAATTCAGCCAGCTCTTTTAAAACTCTTTTAGACAAATCATGGGCATACATATTTAAAAAGTCTATGTTTAGCAACAGCTATTTAATATACTGTTCCTGTTGAAATTTCACCATAATGATGTTCAGCTCCCACAGTCTGGAACCAAAGAAAAAATTGTATATTTCTGCTTTTTCTGCATTATTTTTATACATACGCTATTTCCATTTAGTAATGGATGTAAAGGATCCATTTTTTTCCTTAAGGACTTAAAAAATAACTCTTCCCAAATCATTACTAACGCTGAGTGTGACTCCACAACCAGGGGGCTTGTTTCAAATCAATATAAACATAGATACCTAAATTAAGAAGCTCCCCCTAGCCTGGAAGGCAGCCTGTTCCACAAACAGCCTCCAAGTGGGACTGTAGAGGATCTAATTATCCTAAGAATTGTGTTGTCCTAACTTAAGCACCTAAATTCAGTCCCTGAGCTGGGCAGCCCCTGGGGCAGGATATGGTATGAGGAATCCACCTGGTTTTAGCCCAACAGGCACAATCATATTCCCACAATCAGTGCTCAGCTGGCAACCACATGATTAGCCCCATCTTTGGCTTTGCTGGTGGGTTGTGCATTTTTGGAACTACTGTAACATCTCCTATGAAGACAGGCTGAGAGAGTTGGGGTTGTTAAAGTGGGAGAAGAGAAGGCTCTGAGGTGATCTAGTACTTTCCAGTACCTGAAGGTGGCTACAAGAGGGAAAGGGGACTTTTTACAAGGATATGCAGTGACAGGACAAGGGGGAATGATTTTAAATTGAGACAGGATAGGTTTAGATTAGACATAAGGAAGAAATTTACTCAGGGGTGGTGAAACACTGGACTAGTGAAAGAGTTGTGAATGTCCCAACCCTGAAAGCATGCAAGGCCAGGTTGGATGGGGCTCTGACTAACCTGGTCTAGTGACAGGTGTCCCTGCCCATGGCAGAAGGTTTGGAGCTAGATGATCTTTAAAGTCCCTTCCACCCCAAACCTTTTTGTGATTCTGTGATTTTTCTTTTGCAGGGATGATAGGGATGGGTCCCTGATTTTTGCTCTTGTGAGCCCATATTAAAGAGGAGGAATGGTACAGAATTCAGTGTCATTTCAAGAGATGGTTCTCTAGATGGTTCTCTCCCTCCAGCTGAGCTACAAGTTTGTAGAGTCGCTTCATTGCCACTGGGACGAAGCCCCTCCTGGGGTGACCCTGCCAGCTGTTGAGCAGACCTCAGGGCTACCACCACACTGCTCCTGCAAATGCTACACTTTTGAAAGAACACAAGTGTTTGGGAAGGGGTTGTACTTGTTGCCAAAAGACAAAGCTTCCTCTTTCTTTGTTTTGCTATTTTTGTGCTTTTATTTTTAACGCAAGTATTTTCCATTCTTATTTCTTCCAGATGGGAAGAAATGCCTTCCCCAGAAGTACTGTGTACAGCAGCTGGGCACCCCAGGCTACAGCAATTCGGAGAAACAGCTTCCCTACCCAATTCACCTGCTCCTTTCTTGGGGGTTTCTTGCCATGGCATGGCACTGTGGGGAAAAGTATAGAGAAATAAAATACTCCAAATACAACCAAGTTTCTCCAGCCTGTGTGATTTTATTTAGCTTTTTGCTCTTCTTCCCTGATCTGAGCAAAGCTATTCCCAGAAAAAGGGAACAGTTTCCCTACTGTTACTCCCTTATGCAAGAGTTTCCTAATCGCTCCCTCTGGTAGCTTTGCTGGAAGCTCCCAGCACAGCCCTCCCTCCCAGGCTCGCCTGAAAGGCTGCTGTCCTCCTGGGGCTCACTCAGCAGGGACTTGGGATTTGAATGGACTAGTGCTGGGGACTTGGGATTTGAATGGACTAGTGCTGCCATTCCCACAGGTTTCAAACCGAGGAGATGCGACTCCAAATACCACCAGACTGGCAGAGAGTCCATCAGATTAGCAACAACAAGAGCTGCCACATAGCAGTGGTGATCTACTCACTTCGGAGCCTTTCACACATGTGGCTGCACTCGCTTCCATTTTCTCTCTCAGGCTAGAAATGGATTGCTTTTAAGTAAAAGCCAAGAGTCTCAGTTAATCATTTGGTTCCAGGAACAAACCTTTAAACAACACACCAAATCACAAGATTCCTCAGCGAAATGCTGGGGTTGCCAAAGCATTTGTTTTGGGAGTACAGGAGGTACCAAGCCAGCGAGCAGGGCCCTCACCATGGGCAATTACCCTGGGATGTTTGAGCCAGTTTACTGAAGAAGATTAATGCCCAGGTCCATTAGAAAGCAGCAGTTTCCAGCAGTAGTTTCCAGCAGCAGTTTCCAGGCTGCTGCAAGCTTATCACTACTAGAACTTGTAAGCAGAGCAAAGGAGTGCATGAATGCTGTTTAAACGGCCCAACCTGGCCCATCCCTACATATCCAGCAGATTGGGCAGAGGGGTGGCATGTGAGTAAGCTGCACTTCAGAGCTCATTAAAATCATAATAGAAGCTGAAAAGGTTGTGCTGCAAAGATCAGATAAGAAAGAAAGACTCAGATCACTGGCTGAATCTGCAGAGACACCAATTATGGAAAAACAACAAAAAAAAAAACAAACCTGTCTTCTTTTTCTTTAGCATGTTGCATACAAAAATATACTAGAAGGCAGAGAATTCTTTATATACTTACATGCACAGACACTTTTGCAGTATAGAAAACATCCTCTGGTCCCATCTGCTGCATTTCCCCCACCTCCTCTCTCCTCAGCATTTTTTCTTACCCTGCCTTTGCTCTCTGAGTGGCCTTCAGCCAATCAGCAAGGTGAACAGTATGAAAAGCCAAACAAACAATCCTGTGCTCCCATAACTAGACTCTCCCAGGAGGTCAGGGCACAAGAGCTGAAACGAAGGACTAGTCCTGAAATGCTGGGCATTTCCTGCCCTGGGCAGTTCTGGCAGAAAGCGAGGGCTTTTACTCTACTGTTTGACTGATGTGTTGAAATGCTACTTGTAGAGCAGCACTAAGGCTGTGACCATGGCCTGTGAAACAGACCAAAAGTACCAGCCATGATGGTGCTGTGTGGGGTACTTAAAGACCCAAATGAGGGTCCTCACACTGTACATGAACTGCCATTTGAAGGGAGGGATGGTCCTCATCTCAGTCTCTGAACCAAGGTGTACCACACATGTGAGAGAAGTATCTGAACACAGTGAGGCTGCATAGTCAAGAGGACATCTCTGCATCAGGTATTTGGGTGCACATCTGCCCCAGACAGTGCTAATGGGAAGGGTGCCAACTCCTCCTTCCCCATCCCATGCGTGCATGGCTCTTATGGGTGGTCTTCCAGCTGGAAGGAAGGAAGGAAGAAAGGAAAGAGTTGCGTTGAGCCCATGGGTACTTACCAGGATATTGGTTTGCTTGTTGCATGTTGACCACATTCCTTCTTTGGTCTTTATAATCTGGTGGTGGTCTTGTCAAGTGTCTGTTCAGTTGGTCTTGTGGAGTTATTTTCTCCTAGAGGATTAGAGTAGAAGTACATTAATTTGCTTTTCTTTATGCTTTCCTGGCTCTGTGTTTTGCCAATCTCTTTCTTTTCTCAGTTGTGTACAAAGCTGAAATATTCCTTCCTTTCACCCTGTCTGGTCCACAGGACAGTCACTTGTGAAACTGCGCCATCACCTACTGAAGCCTATATGGAAATATCTTTGCTGTTTGCATTGTGTTTGAGTCTGATCTAACTTTCCTCTCAGCCTCTGAGAACAATGTCCATGTCTGCACTGCAGTACAAAGTGTATTCCAATTTCAGCTTGTCATCCCCATCCACAGCCATACCCTCCCTCACTCTGTCATCCTACACTGGAGGGGTGACCACAAAACCCAGTAAAATCCTTGCTTTTTGCTCCCCCCAGCCCTCCTCAGTAAGGATAGCAGCAGGACACCTGGTTTAGGACAAGGACAAGAACAAGGACAAGGATGGTGCCGGGCTGGCTGTTTTCATGCCACTCAGCATTGCCCTGTGCTTCCCTGTATGAGGTGCTGTCTTTCCTCTTACACTGGGAATACAAGAACTGGGGCAAGGACAGCAAGGAAAAATGGCAGGAAAAAAATACTATCCGGGTAGATTTTTTTTTTTTGTTTTTTTTTTTTTTTTGAGCTTGCAGGGAAATGTTTCTGGTGAGAGGGCCAAGTCCTTGAACTGAAATCTAACTGCCTTACTGCCCTATGCTTATAAGATCAGGAAAGAGCAGGCACCAGAGTCAATGCCTAATTTCTCATCAGCATCAGTGTGATTTGATGCCTCCAGAGTGCTCCTGCTCACCCATGAGACATGGGTCCTTGAGATAAGTGCCCCCATGGCAGGAAATTGTGAGTTTGGTGCCCATGTGCCTTTATTGGACAGCTGCTGGGACAGCATCACATGTCTTCTGCAATGTGCACAGGTTTTGTGCTCAATGGCCAGAATGGCAAACCAGCTTGTCAGTGTGAAAGAGTCAGACCCTGGCTGATGATGCAAGTCCATCTGAGTAATTTGGGGATAATCTGCCTGAAAACAGCATGCACATGGACCTTCTAGTGAAAAATCTGTATTTTCTTCTCCCAGGAGCACTTAAAAACACTGGGACAAGAGCCTTCTTTGTCTTATTTAGGCATTTCCACAATTCATCATGGGAGGGAGGGGTCTGATTAAGATTTGTAAGGTTTGTTTTTATATCCTGCTCAACCTGAATCCTTGTGAAGAAGACAGACTCCCATGAAATCCCTGCAATTCATGTAAAAGCTGTAGGCAAGCTTCATGAGTATTTCTATGTACACAATACAAAAGCAAAGCCAAGTGATTAAATTTCCATTTTATTTAAGAGAAGCTATTTGAGCAACTAAGTTTTTGCTCTGCTAAAAATTCTGACAGAAAACTGTAGCACAGAGAGCTGACTTTGAACTTCTTTTTTCTTCTGCATGAATTGAAAAGTCAAGAAATATTTCATTTCTAGAATCCCCCATGTCTCCTAAAATGACCAGAAACTCCCAACTAATCTCTCAGATACCAAAGGAGTGAGACTGCAGATACCTAGAAATGCAAAAATAAAACTAGAGAAAGTAGGACTCATATGCAATCCCAGACAAGCACACAAACTTGGGTTGAACCCCAAAATCAAGGTATCTGATCCTTGTTCACACACAGGTATTTTACACTATGCTGCCTGGGTTACACCTCCTGGAAGCAAACTTTTCTCTTAGGTGGAAGTAGCATAGCAGTGCACCTTGGTTTATCTTGCAAAGAAAACCACTGACAATATTCATTGTCTCAAAACCAAGCACATGCTTGGACTGTTCCTGTGATGAAACTGCAGTAGCTTAGAAACTTGTTTCATACAGATTGAAGAACGTTTCAAAAGGTTTAGAAAAGTGATGAAAATACAAGGCGCACTCTTGAAGTTCTAGGCATTGCCAAAACAACCTTGAAGTTTTAGGGGGTTTTCTTCTCCGTGTCTTAGCTTTCTTTTCTATTGTTTTTATGGCAATATTTTCCATGTAAAATAAGAAATTAGTAAACTTACAGCTTCTGCCAACATCTGCTGCTGTAGAAGGAGTTGTTTTTGCTCCATCATTTGCCGTTGCAGAGCCTGTTTCTTTTCCATCAGCTGCTGATTCAACAATGATTGCTGGGATGAGTTCATGTAACCACTTCCAGTGTTTGGATTTGAGCAAGAACTGGAGCTTGGAGTGGGGCCAGCTCCCTGGCCTACCACAGAGTGTTGTTCCTGAAACAGAAGAAAAGGCTCGTGAAGGATGAAAATAATAACAAACATCAAGAAAAGGAAATAATCCTTTTAATGTAATTAGCTGAAGCTCAGGACACAGCCCACAGACTCTCAGGACAAGTGACAGATACAAAGGCTATGACAAAGTAAGAAGAGGATTGAGTAACTTCATCCCTCAGGAAAGACTCTGAAAATGTGCTAGGTGGTTCCAGTGGAAAACCTCAATATTGTACCAGAGCTTGGGAAATATTAACAGAAGTAGCAGAGCTGTCCTGGGGATCTTTCAGGAAACGTACATTGGGCTGTACAGCAGTTTGTTTGACCACAAGGGAACAAACTCAGTGTCTGCTGGTTCCTACCATCTGGTGAACAGCAGTGAGAAGCTGCAGACTTATTGGTAGAAGTGGCATCTATTCTTAGAAAATACAGAGGTGGGAAGTTAATACTTCACAGTGGGGTGAATGGTGCTGCTTTCATTCCTCCCGTCATCTCCCTGACAAGAGCAATCTCTGAGAGACTGCTAATTGAATCCCATTAGCAACATGATTAAATTGGCTTAGAGTGTATCAACTTCCTCAGTAAAATAAATGTGTAACTGGCAAGGACCTGGAAAAGTCTCTCTGGTCTTTGTGAGGGACATAGATCTGCTTCCTGTTCCCAGTGTGCAGCTCCATAATGAAGGGATGGCAAAAAGTCA